>NC_138169.1:28113542-33977239 GCF_964165515.1 Mesoplodon bidens | reverse complement strand
GTCCGCCTGCCGATGCAGGGGACAAGGGTTCGTGCCCCGGTCCGGGAAGATCCCACATGCCACTGGGCCCGTGAGCCATGGCCGCTAAGCCTGCGCGTCTGGAGCCTGTGCTCCGCAACGGGAGAGGCCACAACAGTGAGAGGCCCACGTACCGCAAAAAAAAAAAAAAAAAAAATTGAATAGATAAATTATGCTATGCATAGGTGAGACAAATATAAAATATTGGCTAAAAAATTCCAAAAATCTAAGCAATAATCATGGTTTCAGAGTGGGTTTAAGTTCTCTCTCTGTTTTAAAGAAACAGTATTACAGTTATGAATTATTTACAATACGACAATCTAATCACTGAACCTCTTGACCCTGTATCAAATGCAGCTTAAAAAATGTACATTTAAGTGGTTTACATATAAATCTTTAAGGTACATGTTACTTTACCAATGTTTTTGATTAAGTGACCAGTCTTTTATTTGCTCAGTGTCATTTGCAAGAATGCAACTCTTACACACTAAATCTACCTTCATCCTTTTCTTATTATTCCATTCATTGTAGTAGCAGAATTTTCTGGTGTCTGTGCAATCCTAAACACAAATAAAAAATGTGGAACCTGCAAGTGACTGGTAGTTACTTCTTATTTATCAGGGCACCTTCCAAAAAATATTGGGCATTACTTTTTTATTATTATAAAAATAAAGCCAATATTTAAAATTTCTTGTAGAAAATATGCAGTAGTATTATGTATATGAGTTATTATGGGTAAAATGTTAATGACATTTTTCATTCCCAAGTAAAAATATTTTTAGTAGGATCCTTCTAAACAAGAAAGTCTCTTAGAAGATAAAAGTTGTCTCCAGGAAACCACTGAAAAGTTTATCGCACCACGTTTAAGTGACTTTCACAAAATTTTAGAGTGAGTCTGATAGCATACAGATAAGGCAAGCAATAGACTGAAAAGAGAAGATTTTTATCTTCAAAGAAAAGGATCAAATTCTTACTTGTTTCTTCAGTTTTATCTTGAAAAACTGAAGTTATTTCTATACCTCCTATACCTGCTAGTGTAAGTGTTAAAAGAAATTGTATGAAACTGGTAGAAGTATAAATAATATCACCCTTCCGAGATGCAATTTGGCAGTTGGTAACAAAGTTTATAATTTTCTATGTATCTTGAGCCAACAAGACTACCTCTTAAGACCCATCTGAGGGACATATCCTGTGCTCAGAGATGTGAACAAATATTTGGTCAGAATGGTGTGCTTTAGGCACACAAAAAAGTTAAACATAGGGTAAAAAAAAGTGTAAAAATGAAAGCTTGAATAAATAAACTATGGTAACATCCAAATACTGGAATGCTACACAAAAATAAAAATTATACTGTGCAAGAATAGTATTGTTACTGAAAAATGTTTTTATATGCTGCTTAATGAAAGAAGCATGGTTAAAAACAGGATGTATAACATGATTCTATGTTTATTTAAATATATTTATAAATATAGGGCTTCCCTGGTGGCGCAGTGGTTGGGAGTCCGCCTGCCGATGCAGGGGACACGGGTTCGTGCCCTGGTTCGGGAAGATCCCACATGCTGCGGAGCGACTGGGCCCGTGAGCCATGGCCGCTGAGCCTGTGTGTCCAGAGCCTGTGCTCCGCAACGGGAGAGGCCACAACAGTGAGATGTCTGCGTACCAAAAAAAAAAATATATATATATATATAAATATTTATTTATTTATTTATTTATTTATAAATATAGAAAAATGTCTGGAAGGGCATACACAAAAATGTCAAGAGAAATTTACACAGTTCTAGGATTATCTAGGGAATATACTGTAATGGACAAAACAGACCAAATTCTGATTATAATGGAGTTTGTATTCCAGTGGGGGAAAGACAGAAAATAAACAAAATAGTAAATTTACAATAGTAAGATATAGCATGTCATAAGATAAGGAGTACAATGGATAGTGAATGCATAGGTGGAGGTAGGGGGGTTGCTATCTGTATAAAGTGGTTAAGACTTCACTGATAAGGTACCATTTGAGTAGTGACCTAAAGGACCTCAGGAACATGACGGGGGGGACATTAGAGTTTCTATTTTAAAAGATCCTTCTGGGGACTTCCCTGGTGGTGCAGTGGTTAAGATTCTGCCTGCCAGTGCAGGGGACACGGGTTCGATCCCTGGTCCGGGAAGATCCCACATGCCGCAGGGCAGCTAAGCTTGTGCACAACTACTGAGCCTGCGCTCTAGACCCTGCGAGCCACAACTACTGAGCCCACGTGCCACAACCGCTGAAGCCAACGCGCCTAGAGCCGGTGATCCACAAGAGAAGCCACCACCCTGAGAAGCCTGCGCACCGCAATGAGTAGTCCCCACTCGCCACAACTAGAGGAAGCCCCTGTGCAGCAATGAAGACCCAACACAGTGGAAAAAAATAAATAAATAAATTTATTTAAAAAATATAAAAGATACTTCTGGCTGTTAAGTTTAGCCTGGACTGTAGTGGAATGGGGCAAGGGCAGAAACAGGAGGCCTGTGCAATATTTTGACAAGAGATAACGGTAGCTTAGAACTAGGGTAGTCAGATGCTGGCTCCATTTTGAAGGCTGGACCAGTAGGAGATGCTGGTGGCTAGCATGTGGAATGGCTGTGGGATGCAAAAGAAAAGGTTTTACAGCCTCGACAGCTGCGAGGATGGGGTTGCCATTTAGCGAGACAGGAAAGAACATGTGGGGAGCAGATCTGAGGGACAAGTCAGGAGTCTGGTTTTGGATTTGTTATGTCTGAGATGCCTACCAGAAATCAATATGGAGACCACATATGATGAAGTCAGTATGTGGAAAGGCTTCTCTCCAAGAGCCTTCCCTCACCCTAAGTTTGAATTAAGTGCTCTTTCCCTGTGGGGCACCACCCGCCCCCACCCCACTCCCACACTCCCCTTGCATGAGATTGTAATTGTTTATGGATCTTTCTCCACCCACTAGACTGTGAGGACTCTCACTGCATCCCTGGCACCTCCTACAAGACCTGGCTTGTAGTAAAGCACAATAAGTATCAAATGGGGGTTTAAAAACCCCCAGAGAGAGAACCAAAGCCTGTGAACATCATCATATGTCAGTTTTACCAATAGGATAAATATCTTCTATATTTCATTTAGAAAGATCCTACTAAAATATTTTTACTTGGGAATGAAAAATGTCATTAACATTTTAATAGCTTATTGGAATCTCATAGTTATGTGCTGATTTCTCCCCAAACTTCACAAACTAAAGATCTACAACCAAAGTACAAAATCTGAATGTCTTCATGTTACTCTGGTTTAAAGGAAAGACATTAGAACTTCTGATTTACTGACTGACTCCACAGGCTGCCACCGACAGACAGGCCTCGGCACATTTCTGCCAAATCCTAATTAAGATCTACTTATAACCCCCTTAAGAAGTTTCATATTAAAATAGTTATTGAGGCTTCTGGCTCTACATGGCAGATGAACAAATGTATCTTCTTAATTTACCATCCCAAAATGCTACTAAGTGACAATAAAGAGATTTAAAAAAAATATGCTCCTGAGGGGATAAAATAAGAAGCCTCTGGATCTGGGGACACCAGCTGAAGGTGGGGATTCAGAGAATAAGGAGACTACAGGGAGTTCATACATACTGATATTTTTCAGCCTTCTTCTCCTTCAGATCCCCAGAATTTCCTCCCAAACAGGAGATTTGAAAATATTCTTTGTATGTCTGACCATCTCAGATGGAAGGATCTGAAGATGCTGACATCAGGTGATAATTAACAAGAATCCCAGTCAGGTCACCACACAGTGAAGCCTCTCCCATGGGCTCAGGGATTCCCATCAGCTTTTTTTTTTTTTTTTTTTTTTTTTTTTTTTTTGCGGTAGGCGGGCCTCTCACTGTTGTGGCCTCTCCCCTTGCAGAGCACAGGCTCCGGACGCGCAGGCTCAGCAGCCATGGCTCACGGGCCCAGCCGCTCCGCGGCATGTGGGATCTTCCCAGACCGGGGCACGAACCCGTGTCCCCTGCATCGGCAGGCGGACTCTCAACCACTGCGCCACCAGGGAAGCCCCCCATCAGCTTTTATAACATACTTTTAGAAATGAGATGACAAAGAAGTATCACCAGTCATCTGAGGAATGTCTCTAACATAAAGAGAGAAACCAAGGCAAGCAAACAAATAGAAAAAAGCAACCTGGAGGAAACAGATGATTGATGCAGGGAGAACATTAAAAAACAAATTACCATTAGTATCTTCAGAAAAATTAAGATTTTGCAACCATAAGACAAGAGCAGAATGTTATGAAAAGAGAGCCAGTGAGAGGCAATTGAAAAATAAAACAAAGCTTATGGAAATTAAAATTGTGGTAGACAATGGCCAAAGCTGAAACAATTTGAGTAACAAAACAATGATAGCATTGGCTTCTATCTCATAGAATAAAATAAATATTCATGAGTTGTGATAAAAAAATAATTGAATAAATAATTGGAGGAGAAGGGACATCTCTTCCTTATAAAAGAATTCAAATGAACACATCTAGGAAGAATGAGGAAAACAGAAAAACCACTATTAGAACAGCATAGTAATAACTATTGTAGGCAATTTCCACCAAAGGTGAATGCTAAAATTAGTGACCAAACATTTGAGGGGAAATAGGATGTTTACGTATTCTCAAAGTATCACTTCCAAGATATTAATTAAAAAGGGCAAAATAGTAACTTTATAGTTGAGAAACCTCGCAAAGACTAGATTACTCAAGTACGGTAAACACCAGCAGAAATAAGACATAGCAACACACATAGTCACACAGAAAGACATATCACTTCTGTAGTATTCTTGCCAAAAATGTACAACCTCAATGTAATCATTAGAAAGTATGAGACAGACTCAAACTGAGACACATTCTACAAATGTGTCTACAAAAATAACACAGTAGTACTTACCCAAAAGTATCAAGGTCATGAAAGACAAGGAAAGAATGAGAAACCCTCACAAATTGGAGAAAATTAAGGAGATATAACAAATAATTGCAATGTGATATCCTGGACTGGACCCATTAAAAGAAATAGGACATTAATTAGTGAGAAGAAAAAAAAACCCAAAACTGGTGAAGTCCAAACTTAAGTTTGTAATTAATAGAATTGTTCCAATGTTAATTTCTTAGTTTTGGTTATTACATTATGGTCGAGTAAGATATTTACATTAGGGGAAGTTTGCTGGGGTATATGGAGACTCTCTGTACTCATTTGGCAACATTTCTGTAAATCTAAAACTGTTTCAAACAAAAAGCTTTCTTTTAAACTTAGTATAAATGTTGGAAATATAACATTAAAGAAATCAGATGAAGAGGACAAAGAGATGGAAAATAAGAAATAAACAAGAAATTTAGAAGACGTGTCTAGGAAAACTGGACAAAGAGAAAAAACAAAGATAAGGAATCATACATGAAATAAGAAAACTTTCCAGGCCTGAAAGACATAGTTCCCAGATTGAAAGGACCCACCAGTTTGCAGTACAAAGACCCACATCCTATTTCATTCATAACATGGGGCTGAAGAGAAGATTCTTCAAGCTTTAAAGAGAGAAAAATATATGGGCCCCACATAAGGATCAGAAATCAGAACTGCCTTAGACTTCTCCAGATACTTCAAAATTGTAAGATAGATTATACGTTTCTTACTATCTACTTATTCATATTTTTACCCTGAAAGCAGATGTGAGGTTTCTAGAGGAGAAATCAAAGTTGTTATTACTTAGCACCAGTTCCCTATACCTAGTACCCTACAGGTGACATGATGGGAGCCAGGTGTCACTCTGCACACAGGTCTGCCTGAAATGATGAATCTGGGAGATTATATAGACCCCAAAACTGCCCCTTCCCTCCTGAGAGAAGCAGAGAAATTTTGCTCCCTAGTTATTAACAATCTTTCAGAATGTAAATGACTGGCTCCTGGGATCTGTGGTTCAACACATTTGAAATATAAACACATTGGGAGATAAGTCTCTACGAATCCCAGGAGGTCTCTGGCTATTCAATTACCCTTCAGCTTCCCAGGCTAGTTTTTCAAGCCAGGTGTCATAAAAAGTTTGCTCAGAAAACTCTGTGCAAAAACATGAATTTTTCACTTCCTGGCAGATTGTTTTCCAACCTACAATTCAATCCCCAGCCCAACCATCAATACGTGTGAAGGTAAAACAGATCTCACAAAGTTCACTCCTATTCTCTCCTCAGACTGAGCATGTGCTCCTCCACCAAAGCAAGAAAATAAATCAAAAGACAGCATGGGATCCAGGAATACTTTTTAGAGTAAGATTTGTGTTTCTTTTAGATGCATCTCCAAAGCCTGAGAATGTCCTTAAAATAAGAGAAGGAAAGCCCAGGTTTAGTGGCATTACATTAAGTGTGACTTGAATGATTCTACTAGGAGTTGTGACAGTGTGGGTGGAATCATCCATATCCCCTTTATTTTGAAGTGGCACAAACTTAAGTGATGTTCACCAGCTTCTGAACACCCCTCTCCTACTACCTCTCATAGGTATTGAGGAACTTGGACCTTGGGATCACCTTTGGTGCCCATTTGGAGTTAGAAGGCAGGCAATTCAAGTAATTACCTTAAAAATGCCTAAAGGATCATCAAAAGGAATACAAACAACAAATGTTGGTGAGAATGTGGAGAAAAGGGAACACCTCTACACTGCTGATGGGAATGTAAATTGGTGCAGCTACTGTGGAAAATAGTGTAGGGGTCCCTCAAAAAACTAAAAATAGAACTACCATATGACCCAGCATTTCCACTCTTAGTTATATATCCAAAAAAACCCCAAAACACTAATTTGAAGAGACTCATGCATCCCAGTGTTCATAGCAGCATTACTTACAATTAGCAAGATATGGAAGCAAACTAAATGTCCATCAACAGATGACTGGATAGAGAAGATTATATATATATATATATATATATATATATATATATATATATATAATGGAATACTACTCAGCCACAAAAAAAGGAAATTTTGCCATTTGCAACAAACAGGGATGGACTTAGAGGGTATTATGTTAAGTGAAATAAGTCAGACAGAGACTAACAAATACTGTATGATATCACTTATATGTAAAATCTAAAAAATATAACAAACTAGTGAATATAACAGAAAAGAAACAGATTCACAGATATAGAGAACAAATTAGTGGTTACCAGTGGGGAGAGGGAAAGGGGTAGGGGCAAAATAGGTGCAGGGGATTAAGATATACAAACTATTATGTATAAAATAAGCTACAGTGATATATTATACAATACAGGGAATATAGTCAATATTTTATAATAACTATAAATGGAGCATAACTTTTAAAACTTGTGAATCACTATATTGTACACCTGTAACATATAATATTGTACATCGACTATACTTCAATAAAACAAACAAAAAATGCCTAAAGGGTGTTATCCCAACTAATTAAATAATTACAGAACAATAGACTTGAAACCTGAAATAAACTTAAAGATTATCTAATACAACCTCTCCTTTTTTTTTTTTTTTTTTTTTTTTTTTTTTTTTCTGTATGCGGGCCTCTCACTGTTGTGGCCTCTCCCGTTGCGGAGCACAGGCTCCGGACGCGCAGGCCCAACGGCCATGGCTCACGGGCCCAACCGCTCCGCGGCATGTGGGATCTTCCCAGACCGGGGCACGAACCCGTGTCCCCTGCATCGGCAGGCGGACTCTCAACCACTGCGCCACCAGGGAAGCCCAACCCCTCCTTTAAATCAAGGACTCAGGAGGATAAAATCAGTTACTCAAAGTTCACATAGCAAATTTAAGGCAGAGGGGAGACTGAAAGCCAGGAGTCCCCTCTTTTCATTGATAGATAGGAAAATAACAATAAAATACAGTGTTCATCACGTGTAGAAACCTTCCATAGATTATTTCACTTAATTCTCATATTATTATTGTCCCCTTTTATAGGTAAGAAAACATAAAACTAGAAAGGTCCAAGTATTTGTCCAAGGCCACTGAGTGAGTGGTGGAACCAAAATTCACTCACAGCTAGTCTAAATACAGGGCCCACACTCCAAATTACTGTACTGGATGGTGTCACTCATAGAAATATTTTCAAAGTTTTTCAGTTAAAAAAAAAACCCCACAAAACTAATTTTAGAGATTTTACAGTCATAAGTGCAGTGCACAGCTAAAAATTCAGTTACCATAGAACAAGCGTAGAATGGATACTGGAAGATAACTAGTAGACAGCCATACACAATAAAAACAAAATCAACAAATTTTAGGAACTTGGGAGCCTTAAATCAAATCTTAGTCTTTTATATTAGGAAGTTTTAAGAAGAGCCGAAAGTCTTATATAAACTAAATAGACCATATACATACTTAGTATTCTACTTCAGGCTGCTTATAATTCAGATATTAATGTATCTTAACTTACCAGAATCAAAGAACCTAGGTTTGAGCCCATTTAAAAAATTTTTGTCTGTAAAATGACAATAATATCTATCTCAAAATACTGTGAACTAATTAAACAAAAGTAAACTGTAGAGCCTTCTGTAGATGTCAGATATTAATTATCATAAGTCTAGTTCCACTCTCTCCAAAGTTAAATTATTTTCTGTGCATTATTAACATATTGCTTAAAAAATGAAAGCGAGGGCTTCCCTGGTGGTGCAGTGGTTGAGAGTCCGCCTGCTGATGCAGGGCATGCGGGTTCGTGCCCCGGTCCGGGAAGATCCCACATGCCGCGGAGCAGCTAGGCCCGTGAGCTAGGGCCGCTGAGCCTGCGCGTCCAGAGCCTGTGCTCTGCAACGGGAGAGGCCACAACAGTGAGAGGCCCGCGTACCACAAAAAAAAAAAAAAAAAAAGAAAGCAATACAATAAGAGTTGGGAACTTTAACACCCCACTCTCAACAATGGATAGATTATACAGATAGAGAATCAATAAGGATACAATGGATTTGAACGACACTAGAGACCAAATGAACCTAACAGTCATATATAGAACATTTTAATAGAAAACAACAACAGCAAAATACAGATTCTTCTCAAGCGCCCATGGAACATTTTCTAGGGTAGATCGTATGTTAATCTACAAAACAAGTCTTAGAAAGTTCAAAAAGATGGAAATCATAACAAGTACCTTCTCTGACTAAAGTGGCATGAAACTAGGAATCAATAACAAGAGGAAAACTAGAAAATTCAGAAACACAATGGAACGTGAAACCAGAACTTAAAGGATGCAGTAGAAACAGGTCTAAGAGGGAAGTTCATAGCAATAAACACCTACATTAAGAAGCAAGAAAGATCCCAAATAAACAACCTAACTCTACACTTTAAGGAACTACAAGAAGAACAAACTGAGCTCAAAGTTAGCCAAATGAAGGAAATAATAGAGATTAGAGCAGAAATAAATAGAGAACAGAAAAACAATAGAAAAGATTAACCAAACTAAGAGTTGGTCCTTTGAAAAGATAAACAAAATTGACAAACACTTAGCTAGACTAACCAAAGGAAAAAGAGAGAGGACTGAAATTAACAAAATTATAATTGAAAAAAAAGTAACATTACAACTGATACCACAGAAATACAAAGGATCATAAGAAGCTACTACAAACAACCATCTGCCAACAAGCTGAACAACCCAGAGGAAATGTAAAATTTGAAACGTTCTTAGAAACATATAAATTACCAAGGCTGAATCAGGAAGAAACAGAAAATCTGAATAGATCAATTACTAGTTGGGAGATTGAATCAGTAATCAAAAATCTCCCAACGAAGAGAAGATCCCAGGATCAGATAGTTTCACTGGTGAATTCTACCAAAATTTAGAAAGAATTAACACCACCTTTCTCAAATTCTTCCAAAAAAATCAAAGAGGATGGAATACTCCCAAACTCATTTTATGAGGCCAGCATCATCCTGTTACCCAAGCCAGATAAGGACACTATTATCCCTGACAAATACAGATGCAAAAATCCTCAACAAAATAAATAATAGCAAACTGAATTCAGCAGCACATAAAAAGGTTCACCATGATCAAGTGAGATTTATCCCTGGGATGCAAGAATGGTTCCTCATACACAAATCAATCAATGTGACACATCACATTAATAGAATGAAAGAAACAAATCAGATGATCATCTCAATAGACACAGAAAAAGCATTTGAAAAAATTCAACATCTGTTCATGATAAAAACACTTAAAGGTAGGCATAGAAGGAACATATCTCAACATAATAAAGGCCATTTATGACAAGCCCACAGCTAACATCATACTCAATCGTTAAAATTTGAAAGCTTTTCCTCTAAGATCAGGAACAAGATGAAGGTGCCCACTCTCACCACTCCTATTCAACATAGTGCTGGAAGTCCTAGCTAGAGCAATTAGGCAAGAAAAAGAAATAAAAGGCATCAAAATTTGAAAGGAAGAAGTAAAACTGTCTCTATTTACAGATGACATGATCTTATGTACAGAAAACTCTAAAGATTCCACCAAAACACTGTTAGATCTAATCAATAAATTCAATAAAGTTGCAGGATACAAAATTAACATGCAAAAATCAGTAGTGTTTCTATACACTAACAATGAAGTATCTGAAATGAAAAAAATTTTAAAATTGACCCCATTTACAATAGCATCAAAAACAATAAAATGCCTAGGGATAAATTTAACCAAGGAGGTGAAAGATCTCTACTCTGAAAACTATAAGACATTGATGAAAGAAATCAAAGAAGACACAAGTAAATGGAAAGCTATCCCATGTTCACAGATTGGAAGAATTAATATTGTTAAAATGTCAATACTAGCTAAAGCCATCTATAGATTCAATGCAATACTTATTAAGATTCCAATGGCATTCCTTTTTACAGAAATAGAAAAAAAATACTCCTAAAATTTATATGGAACCACAAAAGACCTGAATAGCCCAAGAAATCCTGAGAAAGAACAAAGCAGGAGGCATCACACTTCCTGATTTCAACCTATACAATATTATACTATAAATCTATAGTAATCAAAACAACATGGTGTTGGCATAAAAACAAATAGACCAATGGAATAGAATCAAGAGCCCAGAAATAAACCCAAGCATGTATACTTAACTAATATTTGACAAGGAAGTCAAAAATACTCAATGGAGGAAAGACAGTGCCTTCAGGATATGGGCTGGGAAAACTGGATATTCACATGTAAAAGAATGAAACTGGACCCTTATCTGACACCACCCACAAAAATTTACCCCAAATGGATTAAAGACTTGAACGTAAGACTTGAAACCGTGAAACTCGCAGAAGAAAACATAAGAAAAAAGCTCCCTAACATGGGTCTTGGTAATGATTTTTGGAAACCACACCTAAAGCACAAGCAACAAAATTAAAATAAACAAGTGGCACTATATCAAACTAAAAAGCTTCTGCACAGCAATAGAAACCATCAACAAAGTGAAAAAACCCTACAGAATGGGAGAAAATAGTTGAAAGCCATATATATGATAGGGGGTTAATACCCAAAATATATAAAGAATTCATACAATCCAAAAAAAAAAACCCAAATAGACTTTGGGATTGGCAGATGTAAACTATTATATACAGGATGGATAAACAACAAGGCCCTACTCTATAGCACAGAGAACTATATTCAATATCCTGTGATAAACCATAATGGAAAAGAATATTTTAAAAAAGAACGTCTATATGTATATAACTGAGTCACTTTGCTATACAGCAGAGATGGGTACAGCATTGTAAATCAACTATACTTCAATTAAAAAAATAAAATTAGAAACCTAAAGAAAAAACACTGCAAATAATCCAATTAAAAAATGGTCAAAGGACCAGAATAGGTATTCTTCCAAAGATATATAAATGGCCAACAGGCACATGAAAAGGTGCTCAATTCACTACTTATTAGGGAAATGCAAATTAAAACCACAATGAGATATCACCTCATGCTTGTTAGAATGCCTGACTTCACTTATATGTGGAATCTAAAAATAAGTGAACAAACACAGCAAAACAGAGATGGAGTCATAGATAAAGAGAACAAACAGGTGGTTGCCAAGGGGAGGTGGGGGAAGAGAGAAATAGTTGAGGGAAATTAAGAGGTACAAACTTCCAGTTACAAAACAAATGAGTCACAGGTATGAAATGCAGTGTGGGGAGTACCGTGGATGATTATTTAATATCTTTGTATGGTGACAGATGGTAACTAGACGTATCATGATGATCATTTTGAAATATACAGAAATACCACATCACTATGTTGTGCACCAGGAGCTAACACAGTGTTGTATGTCAGTTATACTTCAGAAACAAACAAACTCATAGAAAAAGAGATTAGATTTGTGGTTATCAGAGGTACGGGGCGGGGGAGGGGAACTGGATGAAGGTGGTCGAAATGTACAAACTTCCAGTTATAAATAAGTACTAGGGATGTGATGTACAAGTATAATGAACACCGCAGCATGTTATATATGAAAGTTCTTACTTAGGAGAGTAAATCCTGAGAGTTCTCATCACAAGGAAAAAAAATTTTTTTCTCTATATCTTTTATTTCACATCTATATGAGATGGATGTTCACTAAACTTATATGGAAAAAAATTTAGAAAATTCTTATGATCTCATAATTCACAGAAGTGAGTTTGGGAAAATAATGATTAATTATATAGCACCTAAATTTAATTCATTGCTACCATTTTTCAGTCCTCATTTCTCAATGTCACATTTTGTTATAGACTGTTAAATATAATCTTTTTGGTTTAAATTAAGTAGGTCACCTTTTTTTTTCTTCTTTTTTTAATATTTATTTATTTATTTAGGCTGCACCGGGTCTTAGTTGTGGCATGCATGCGGGATCTAGTTCCCTGACCAGGGATCGAACCCGGGCCCCCTGCATTGGGAGCACGGACTCCTACCCACTGGACCACCAGGGAAGTCCCTATTAAATATAATCTTGTCTACACTTATCAGATCAACTGAGCCCATAGCCTTCCAATCTGGTTAATGCTTCCTGTTTCATACTGGCTGAAAGCTTGCTGGAAGATTGCAGAAGAGTAGCTAAAATATTCCAAGAATTAGAAAAACCAGTACTAATACACACACACTTCATTTAATTAAATGTAAACAGCATAAGAATGAAGTGCAATTAAGTTCCCTGTTACCCTTCTAACCTTCTCTATCGGTCATCCTGAGGTCGGTAACATTTTAAATCAATTACATCTGATCTTAAAAAAACATTTTAAAGCTAAATTTCCTACCTGTTACTTATGCAAAACAATGAATTTATCTTTTGAAATAATAAGCAAGAGTGGGGTAAACTGGGCAGGCAATCACTGTTTGCATTTTGGCTGAAGGAATTCAAGAGATTATATAACCAGCCCAAGGTGGTGACAGCTTGAAAGCAGTAGAGGTGGAACCTGAATTCAAGTTTTCTAGCACTCTTCAGAGAGAAGGGGGTGGGTGGGAGAACTCCTGACATAGATAACCATTTTTATAAACACAATGAGTTAGTTTTGGCACCAAAGTTGATGGCCTCTGGTCTGGTGGGATTTCCCTGGCTCACTGCATAACAGAATGTGTAAAGAAAGCAGACGGGTAGCTTTGTTATTTTGCAATCATCCATGACATTCTATTTGCAGTTTTCCACATTATTTGGGGGCAGCCTCTAGACCAGAAGAGAGGCAAAACAATGTTGGTTAGTAATTCGGGCCCTCGGATGGGAAATGTCTTACAGAAATTAAAATATTGGGACCAATTTATTATACAAACTCAGGGGCAGCTGTTTGTGTAAATGCCCCCTCTATCCACCAGCTGCTCTCCCTAACAGTGGACTGAAGGTGGTAAGAACATGTGCAGGGCCAGAGTTGCTCCCTTCCTGGTTTGAGGGCATATGACACGGTGACTAAGAGCACAGGCCCTGGAGGCAGACTTGTTCTTCTGTCCTGGCTCTGATAACAACTTGATATTGGCGGCATTTTTAACTTCTTTGAATCTTGGTGTCTTCATCCCTAATAATGTATAGCCTGAAAGTCGTCACAAAGTATACAAAGAGATTGTATACATAGTGCCTGATACCTGGTAAACATTCAATATATGCTAGTTTTCATTATTAAATTCCTGACCCTCTTGACTATCCAGTGACCGAAGTTCAACACAAGTGAAAGCAAATAAAAAGAAACAGCCATGATCTATAAGAATCACTTATAGGAATTATCTATAAGGCTTCTGCCCTCTGATTGAAAACAAAAAATAACCACATTCCAAATAAGTTTAATAGCACAGGATGCTTTCCACAGAACTCCCTCGAAATGACAGTCCGCCTTATGGTGACCTAAAGCTAAGAGACGAAATTTTTTTTCAGGTTTCCCTTAGCTTACTTGCTACCCTACCCTGATCCATGGGCTCTGAACGAGTACCTGCTGAATCTCATTTGGATACCTTGTATTGCTCATGGAGGTCCCTCTTTCTGAGGTACTAATATCCTTGTTCAAAGCTACAGGAAGCCAAGGTTACCATGCTTTTACTCTTCTAATTTTCATCAGTAACCTTTCCTGATGACAGGATCCATTATTTTTTTTAAATAAATAAATTTATTTATTTTTGGCTGCGTTGGGTCTTCGTTGTTGCGCGCAGGCTTTCTCTAGTTGCGGCGAGCGGAGGCTACTCTTCGTTGCGCTGCGCCGGCTTCTCATTGTGGTGGCTTCTCTTGTGGCAGAGCGTGGGCTCTAGGTGTGCGGGCTTCAGTAGTTGTGGCTTGCGGGCTCTCTAGAGCGCAGGCTCAGTAGTTGTTGCCCACGGGCTTAGTTGCTCTGCGGCATGTGGGATCTTCCTGGACCAGGGCTCGAACCCATGTCTCCTGCATTGGCAGGCGGATTCTTAACCACTGCACCACTGGGGAAGTCCAGAATCCATTATTTTTAAGAAATAAACCATAGTCTCATTTTACATTCCTGTTTCCAAAGTCCAGTATCAATGAGAGAAGTTGAGAACCATTGAAAATGGTAATATTGTAATACATTTTCTCAGTACACATTCAATAAGTCATCTGAGACTGTTTCTGTTGGTATGACTAAATTTCATGACTATGTACTAAAAATGCTTATTTACCTTCTAAAGTATATTCCATGAACTGCATTGAAATATATGTCACAGCAGAGCTTTTAAAGCATTTTTCATATTTATGATCTTTTGTAAATCTTTGTAAAATTTTGCAAGACTTGGAAAAGTCACCGTTTCACTGCATTCTGGACCGTAAGCTCCATGAGGTTGTGAACGGTGTCAATCCCGTTCACTGTCGCATCCCCAGAATCCACTCCAGTGCCTGGCACACACAAGACATGCAGTAAGCATTTGTTGACTGATCTACTTTAATCTTACGCCATAGAAAGTACTTTCATGTAAGATGGATGGAAATATCCTCCAAAAAAGAGCAAAGTGATTTAGTAAACTGGTATTCTGGAACTAAAGGAAGATCAGAATTCTTGAGCAGTAGACCCAGCCCCTTTGGGGAGAAGACGACAGATCATCTTGGAATTCATACACACCAGAAAGGGAAAGGTCAGGTGTAGACTCAAATACACTCAATTTCTGAAAAGCAAATGTAAACATATCTCCCCAAATGCACGATTTCAGAGATGAAACTCAAAAGCGAGCTCTCAAAACTGCAATTCTGACTCTGCCATCACACATATTCCCCAAAAACAGCAGGGAGCCACCCAGAGTCCAGTGTTTACACTTGACTACACTCCCAGGACCTACTTAAAGGATGGGGGATTACAGAACCAAAGACAACTCTAAGAGGAATACAGGAGTTTGTGAGGACAAAGCTGTGAACTGCTTGAAGATTAC
This sequence comes from Mesoplodon bidens, assembly GCF_964165515.1. Lineage (NCBI taxonomy): Eukaryota > Metazoa > Chordata > Mammalia > Artiodactyla > Ziphiidae > Mesoplodon > Mesoplodon bidens. The sequence continues at coordinate 33,961,392 of NC_138169.1, read as the reverse complement.
AGAAATGCTAAGATAAACACAGCTTCTGTAGATATCACAGAATGAGGTCTAGGTCTACAGCTTGGAGCCAAACATGGACAGATGTCAACGTCCAGAGAAATTCACTCTTGCTTCTGCTTCTGTATTGAGAATGCCCTTTAAGAAGCAGGGAACATTTACAGTGCACCTCCAAAGTAGTAGGTGTGTACTGGTTCTCACTCTTCTTCACAGCAGGCCATGAAGTAGACATCCCCCTCACTATTTTAGAAATAATGAAATGAAGGGTCGGGGCAGCTAAGAATTTGCCTAAATTTATACGTTAATAGAAAAGCAGAACCAGGATTCAATTCAAGTTTGACTTCAAAATTCTTTCCACTAACCCACCCTCTCTCGTTGCTATCTTGAAAAGATTTATGTGAAGAAAGGTAATTGGGAGCATCTCTGGAAGATATCATGGAATCACACAACTGCTGAAATCTGTCGCAATCCAGAGAGATCACACCCAGGGCCCTTGAGAGACGATCAGTATGGCGACCTTTAAGGAATCAGGGGCAAACGCCACCTTCAGCCCAGGGCCTCACACGCAATGCTTGAGACATGCTGAATTAAGGACACACTGTCTTCACATATCTGAAGCTTTGTCAAGGACTAAACATATTTTGAACAGTTCCAAGGGGGAGAAAGTTCCCAGTTACAAGGGGGTAGGCAAAAAACAGAGACAGAACAAGGCGCAGGTACAAGGCGCAGTTAGACGTCTCAGGATGGCAGTTGGCGTTCATCACACAGGCAGGGAATCCCCATCGCTCACGTGCTTACAGCTTTCAGTCAAGTATTAGAAGGAAGCAGGATAAATTTAGGCCCTGGTCTCTCACTGTGATGCTTTTCAACGGTTACCTTGCCTCCAGCTGGATGTCTTATTAGACTCCCATACATTTGGTAGGGGTGGCGTGCTGGGTAAAGGAGAAAGGCAGGCAGATGTTCGAGGTAAAGGGCAGACAGGAAAGTGAGAGTTGTTCTCCCTTTAACTCCTAACTCAGAACTCCAGACTAGAGCCCTTATCAGACTAGTTCAATTCCACTTACACAAAGGGCTTTTACATCTGCCCTGGGAACTAATCACCACTAACAGCACTACTCCGGAAAATGAATTCCAGGCTCCCAGTGACTAAGTTACAGATAACCTTACAGGACATAATCCATTAAATTGGAAACTGCATCAACTTGCCTCACTCTCTCATCACAATTTTTTCCCCCAACACAATAGGAGGAATTTGTTAGTATCAGCCTCACTTGATGGTGACCTCTGTAATGTCTGAAAATTCTATATTTGTGATCAGTTAGCAGGCAGATAACCTAAATTTTAGACTTCCTAAAATTCCCTTCCTCAATCACTGCCAATGCCGTGCAAGTTGGCATAAAAAGCTACATCAAGTTTGTAGACATTCTCTTTGGACAAGTAGAAAAAAGGTAGGTGGTTTTTGTATAATGAAAAAGTGGTAACGTTGACACTGGAATTTCCCTCCCTCTCACAAGGCAGATTCAGTGTAAGCATGTTTCAGAATTACCTCGCTGTGATGGGAGGTACCTTTGAACTGCTGGACATGAGGGCTTCATCATCCAGGGGACACTAAAGCCAGCTGGGTGGGGAGAGGCAGGCTTAATGACCAGGAGACAGGACAGCTGCCACGTCATGACTTTGCTGTTGCCCAGAACACAAGGAACACATGCACAGATGAACCCAGCACCGGTGGCAGAAATTACAACACAAATATATTTCTCATGCAAAATAGGACAAATGACACATATTTACATGATGCAAATAAAGTGCTGAATATTAAGCTTTCTTTTTGGGGTACCACCATGCTTAGGTGGTTTCAATGAGGGTCAATGCCACACGGTGAACTTGCAATTCTGTAAAACCAGGACGAAGACAGTATAGAAAATGCACTTTAGTAGAAACCTGGGTATGTGACAGGTTGCTAAGAAAAAATGAAAACAGGAATGACAGAAGTATATTTTCTTTTATATACAAAAACGAAGGCCCCAAAACTGATTTGCTGAAGTATGTATCCACAAGATGTTAAATTATTTTTCCTTTGCTTTGGTTAAAACAGTCTAGGAACAGCGATCGGTTCCCTTTCTACTAATAGTATATAAACACAGTGACAGGACTACTTTTAGGAGAAAATAATCAACTTTTAAGAAAAAAAATTAAATTAGTTTTAAACTAAATTAAACATTTACCAATAAATAAGTTTCTTAAAAAGGTAGCATCTTCATCCTACAGTCTTGGGCATAACATATACACCAATTTAAAAAATAAAATTTCTCTCACAATTATAATTACAGGTGTTAATGCAACAAGCTAGGAAATGAAATTAATATATCTTTAAAGAAAAATCCTAGCAACTAAAAATAAATTTTAAAAATTGACATTTTTCGAAAATGGTACATTCTAAAATAATTAATACTTTATTACAGAACATAATTCAAACTATTGATGGTATTTCAATATATCCCTAAAGAATGTTTAAAAAAGAAGTTTCATACACCAGAATTGGAACAGCACTTATAATTCCATTTACAACTATGAAAAGGCAGTCAACTTCCACTTAAAAGTGTAACCAGTGATGAAATATACTTCAAAAACATAAACATTTGGTCTGACAATCTTTAATACTGGTTAAAAACAGACGGATGTTTGTTGCCGATGGAAGTAACTTTAATCCAATGTGCAAAAAAAGTGCAGCTGTCTACTTGTACTTGAGATACATAAGACCAACGTTTCTGTACTATTTACACACTTAAAAAATTTTAAATGTATTGATTTAAGGAAGGACACTGCATCTCCTTTATGGATAAATCACGTGCTACAGAGAGCCCAAAAGCCTGACGACACTCTTTTAAGTTACACAAATGTATCCGAACAGGCATACCTATTCTTGTCCTAATTTTGATCCTAAACAAAAATCCAATTTCAAAATCAATTAGGAATTTCTTTGATTTAGGAAACCTTGGAATTGTTGCAAATGTGCAAGCCTTGTCTCTGAGAGCCAGATTCCCATACTCCTTTTTCTAATCCTCTCATCACTGGTCCATCCCACAAACCCCGTCGGCTGCAGAGTGGCAATGCCCGAAGTAAGAGGAATGAAAAAACTCAGCCCTCAGACCACCAACATGCCTTCGGGACGTGTGATGAAACCTTTGGGGGGCAGGTATGGGCAGTCAAAAGGGATGAAGAAAACACTTCAGCAAAGCAACCATTATTTGTCCACAAAAACCATGAAAAACAGTGATAGAAAATTAACAAACCAAGTGTATAAATCTGAGACCATTTTGCATTCCCAGAACTTGTTTTCACATCTGCGCATGCCGGGTTCTTGGTCAACCACCCACCTGTATTTTCTGTGTCGACGCAAGGTACTTTTACCAAAGTTCTTAAAATGCTGTTGTAACCCTAAGTCACATAGAATGGTGATGATCAGGAAATCAATTCATTCATTTATCACTCTGTGCAGTGCACTCCCCGGTGCAGCAAGCGGAGAGAGGAATTTTAAAAAGGGACAGAAGTCTCTCACTTCTGAACTGGACACAGGAGTTCTCAAAATTAAAATGAGAAATCATAAAAAAGTGGGGCAGGGGGTGCGGGTGCTTACTGGCAACATTAATACTAGACACCAGACGGGACAGTGAAACTGTTTGGTCAGAACCAAGGAACGGTATTTCCTTGAAAAGTTTTCAAAACACCCAACCAAGCACTGCCTTAAGTCCAGCGAGTACAATGCTCCGTAAGTTTCCACCGAAATGCAGCGGCTGGCGTTCATGGGTCAGGATGCAGGATGCTGGCGGAGCATCCCTGCCCCGAGCATCCTGGTCCCCCGCCTCTAGCTGCAGGCGATGGTCTCCAGCTGCTGCTCAGCCTCCGCAGCCATGGCCGCCGCCTGCAGCTGCTCCGTCTCGCTCTGCATGGCGCTGGGGGTGACCTGCTTCCGCTCGCTGTGCATATTGTTCTCGTGCCGTTTCAGATCCGACGCCTTGGCGAAGGCCTTGGTGCAGGAGCCGCACACGAAGGGCTTCTCGCCCCGATGCCTGCGCTCATGGTCCTTGAGGTGGGACTTGTGTTTGAAGGCCTTGTCGCACATGTGGCAGGCGAAGGGCCGCTCGTTGCTGTGGACCCGCTCGTGCTTCTTCAAGTCCGGGGCGCGGATGAACGACTTGCCGCACACCTCGCAGCTGTAGGGCTTGTAGCCCGTGTGGATCTTCAGGTGCTCCTTCAGGTGGGCCTGGGTGGTGAAGCCCTTGGTGCACATCTCGCAGACGAAGGGCCGGTCAGCCGTGTGCAGCTTCTCGTGCTTTCTCAACCTGCCCTCGTCCGAAAACGTCTTCCCGCAGGCCTGGCAGGCGATCTGCTCCCGGTGGTGGCCGTACAGCAGGTACTCAAACTTCATGTCGCTGGCAGCTGTGGTCCAGCCTGGCGTCTGTTCGTCCTTCACTTCACTCATCCCATCGTTAAATGTTAAGGCCTGAGGGGTCTGGGATCCCAGATCCTTGGACTCGGGGGCCTCCATGGATTCGACTTCCTGGCCATAGCAATTGACTTTCCGCACCTCCTCACTCCCCAGCTCTTTCAGGATCGCTTCCTGGACCCTGAGCGTCGTCGTGGGCGACTTGCCGTCCTCCTGACTTGGAGGGGTGCCTTCTACCGTGTCATCCGAGGGACTGTCATCTTGGTCTCCGATTTCCTCCACGTCATCATCCTGAGGGTCAGCAGCATCTCCAATGGGGCGATTGATCTTGAGGCAGTACTTGCTTTTGGATTGGCCATTATTTTCGTCGGGACTGGACACGTCCCGCTTCTGAGAACAGAGTTTATCCAAAAATCGGATACCGAGAATCTGACCTGATGACATCATTAAGTTAACATCTTCTTTTTTCACAGAAATCTTTGCCGTGTACATGTAATTCAGGACCTCTTCAAATATATCAGAACGGAGAAAATCTATTTCTATTACTGAAGAGCTATCGACCTCAAGCTTCTTGAAAAGCTTTTTAAAGTAGGTGCTGCAGGCGGCAAGGACACACCTGTGCGCCCTGAACTTGACATCCTCCACCACAATCGCGATATCGCAAAATTCTCCTTCCAGGCGCTGCTCGTTTAGGGTTTTCAGAAACAGAGTTTTATGATCATCGTCATTGTATTTAATGGTTTCAGACATACTGATGAAAAACTCCTACAAAAAATGTTTAAAAAAATACTTTGGTAATTATGCACAATACTTTTCCATACAGAAAATACAGGGAGATTCTCATTTTCTGATCAATTTCCGGTCCCTAACAATTTCAGAAAGTCAATGTCAGGAGTGGTTCAAGAATATGAGGAGAAAAGACGGATCCCAACTTAGGGATTTCCATATTGTTCCTTCTACTTATCTTCACTGTACTCCGTATTTGCCTACTCATAATAACAGCAACTTCTACCAAGCACATAATACCTGCCTGGCATTGCGCTACGTGCTTTTCTTTCCACGTCTTCACAAATGCAATGATCAGATGGCCTTGAGAGATAGGTATTACTACCCCCACTTTATAGATGAATTGAGGAAACTGCCCAATATTCTAGTTATTTAGTGGAGTATCGGGGCTCAAATCCAGGTTCTCTAGCCCCAAAACCCGTGCTTCCTGACAACTACCGGTAATAATGACAAATAACTCAGCTTCAAGGTTTAAGAAACAGGTCTCCGGCAAGCATCCACCAGTGCCATCTGCTGCGTCTACTCTAATTTCACGCAGAGGAAGATTCAGTAAAATTTCACACAGAGGAAGATTCAGTAAAATAACTAGCAGCTCTCAGTGTTCTGCTTCCTTGACGGAAGAGACAAATCGCTGCTACAGAACCAGAGGGATATCATTGCCAGAACATTCCATTCAGTGTTGTCTTCTAGTTTTTCCACACCAGTTTTGGGCCACTTGTGAACAAGTGTCAAGGTTTAACATGACCCTCAGAGAATCAGATGACATTTGGGAAGACAGTGACGAGAGGCTTCAGCCCCTCTGGATGCCGATCTATCTGCCATCCAGATCAAAGTGTCATCAAGTTGGATGCACTTGACAAGTGCTGCGAGTGTTTTACAAGCAAAAGAAATCTAGAACTGGCATGGAAGACATCTACCGTGTGTTAAAGTGATCTTTTTAAAATAATGTGTCCTGTTGTGTTTCTTTTCAAAAACATTGTTTTTTTGTTTTATTCAACAAAGTATAAATATGAGGAAAATACATATGTCCCCTAAAGAATGCTAACACATAACTGCGAGAGAGACATTTTAAAGCTAACACCAAACAATATTTTCAGGACTTAATATCCAAAGTCATAGTTACCATGAACAACTCAGGCTATTATCTTAATGCTTTAAACACCAAATTCTTCGGATCAGAATAACTCTGATCAGGGGCACGCCAGTCCTACAAGAGAAAAGGACATACAAGAGTAAGGTAGGCTCTTCCCCTATCCCAAATTCTAAAGAAGAATGTTTTCAAGAATTGATTTTTAAAAAGAAACTGTCCTTTTTTGTCTTGCCATTGGCACCTGTACTTATTTTCAGGTTGGGAACAGAGAGGAGGGTGGCTGGCAGCATCAGGTCCAGCTCTGAACAGATAGGAAGGAGAAAAGGTAAGGGCTGGAGCACTTGCAGCCTGGAGGGGGTGTGTGCCGGGAATGGGAAGGATGGGTTGGAGAACCACTGAGGGATTTCCCCTCACAAAGCCCGTGTCCATATTTGTAAGGATGTTGATTGTGGCACAGATAGAGTAAAAGCCAGTAAATGCCCCCTACCCCTACCAGTTACTGCTGGATACACAGCCTTCCACATTTTTCTCTAGGCTCATATAAACATAGAGTATATATACTTTTAATAAATATAGACAAAGTTAGAGAAGTACATACACCCAACATTTAACATTGGAGAAGGAACAGTAGCTGCTTTCTTCTATCCACACTTGTGTGTGATGTAACATACATTACTTAAGCTACTCTGGTCTTGAAGCTTCCATTTGAGAAATCCAGGTGTTTTTGCCTCTATCCCTACAGGGAAACTCAAGGATTCTAGATTTTTGCGAGTTTTAACTTTTACCAGAGGGACTCCATGCGGCAGACTAACATCCTGAAAAACATAAAGTCTCCTCTACTGAATGGTGACCACACAAACTTGGGTGTGGTATGACCAGAGTCCTGAAAACCCTCCAAAATTCCCTCTACGGAAAAGTGAAAACACCGTTAAGCTGCCTAAAGTGGCAGGCTGTTTTCTTATCTGCCAAGTGTGAGGGTTGAGCAGAATTATTTCTAAGGATGCTTCCTACTCTGCCTGTTCCTGGATGCACCCCAGCCTGTAGTCACCCCCAAGGGAACGCAGCCAGGCGAAACCTTCCTACCGGGTCACTTCCTACAGTTGCCAGTCGCTCTCCCTAGGGCTTGTAGGATAAAAGCGCATGGACCAGGCCCAGGAGTGGTGTACAGTACCCATGGCAACATAGGAGTGTGCTGGATTTTTTTTTTTTTTCCCTTGTCTGGTCAGTGTGTTATTTGGCCCCCACTCTCTCTCCAGATCTCTAAGGACCATTTTTTTCTGTTGAGATGCTAAGTTCGGGTGAGTTAAACTGGAAGATACCCGTGGCCAGTATCCCTGTCGGTGGAGGGAAAGATGAAAACCAACCACACCTCCAGAAGGAAGCTGCCCCTTTATTACGCTTCTCCAAACGGCCGCGCAGGGCCGGAGCGAACTCCTGTAAAGCCGAACTTACATAAGCGGCGGCGACGGCCGCCTCCCCGACCCCGGGGCCGCCGCGACAATGGCGGCGGCACCACTTCCCGGTCGAAAGCTGGCAACTTCGGGATGCGGAGGAAGCAGGGAACGGAGCGGAGGACCCAGGGAGCCTCCAGAGCCTCTCCAAGCCTCGCTCCCATCTCTTTCTGCCCAGGAGGTGGGGGACGGGATCAAGCCATTTGCCTTGCTTCCCGAACAAAAGCTCCCGCCCGGGAAGCCGGGAGGTGCCAGGGCCGCTTTCCCTTTTAGAATCCGGCTTTTCGGCGCGGGCTGGGGCCGCGGCTCCAAGCGCGGGAGGGAAGACCCACGGCGGCCCCGGCGGCGGGGAGCGAGAGCGGGCGTGCGGCCCGGCTCCGCAGCCCCGCGCCGCGCCGCGCCGCGCCCCGCTCCGCCCGCGAGCCCGGAGCTCGCGCCCCGCGCACTCCCCGGCCGGCTCGCGCCGGGCCTCCCCCGCCCTCCCGCGGCCGGGGGCGGGGGCGGCGCGCGGCCGGCTTCCCGAGCTCCGCGGGCGCTCCCGGGAGTGCGAGCGCCAGGGTCCCGGCCCCCTCCTCCGAGGGCGGCTGGGGGCGGCGCGGCGGAGCCCGTGGAGCGGAGGGGCGGCGCCCGGCGGGCCGCGCTCGGCGCCGGGTTCCGGGCCGTCCCCACCCCCACCGCGGTGCACTGCGGCGGTGCGAGCGGGGGCGGCCATGAACTCCGCCGCCGAGGCTCGGCGAGCGCGCGCGCGGGGCCGCCACTGCCGCCGCCCGGCCGCTGCCCGAGCCCGCTCGCCGGCCTGCGCGGCCCCCGGAGCGCCCAGGCCCCTCGCCCGGCCCCGCTCGCGCCGCGCCGCCGGGGCCGCCCGCACATCCTGGCGCTGACTGGTGCCCCAGAGCGCGGCGAGAACGCGCTTCTTCCGGGCAGCCCCGCCGCGCCAGCCTCCGGCCTCCCCCGCGCCCCCGCGCCCGCCTCGCGGCCGGCCCGGGCCCCTTCCGCACCCCCGGCCCGCGCTTACCTGCAGCCTGGCACAGCCACAGACACTTGCCGTGGGTTCCCCGCGCTCACTGCACGCAGGCCGGGGACGGGATGGACGCGGGGCGCGGGGGCACGGTGGGTGGCAGTGTGTTTTGGATTTTTTTTTTTTTTTGGAGTTTGGGGAGGGGGCGGGGTGGGGAATCGTGCACGTCCCTGATGGTAGGAGCCCTCCTCCTGCACGAGCACAGAATGTCTAGCCGGCCGTGAACACCCCCACCGGCACCCCCCCCTTCCCGTGCATGCGCGGTGCGGGCGAGGGGGAAGGCGCGCCGCCGGCTTGCGCAGGCACGGAACCCGACTGGGCCTCTAAATGGGTGAGCAGGGAAAGGGTTAATCCGGGACCTTGCGACGCTTTCGTTGGAGTCTACGGGGCCGCCCCCGGAGGGCCCTGGCCTGCGCACGCGCGCGCACGCGCGCGACTTGGGGCGCGCGGAGCCCGCGCGCGGGAGAAGCGGGGGGCGGGGCTGGGGCGGGGCTTTGGGAGCAGTGGAGCGAATGCACGAGCGCCGCTCGCGGGCACCCGCCCCGCCTGCAGCTCCGCCTCCCGCTCGGACTCTGGAGCTCCCGCCCGCGCCCGGCGCCGGCACAGCCCGAGGACGCGGGAGCCCGGCGCTCCCGTGCGTGTGCATGTGCGTGGGCAGTGCCGCCTTCGGGCGCGCGCAGGCCCGGTGCTGCGTCTGCGGGGCTCTCCCGCGACTCCAGGGCGGGCGACCCGGGCACCTTCCCCTCCGCGCACACCGGAGACAGCGAGACGCGCGCTTGCGGGCGTTGGGTCTTAGCTGGTACCGCTGCCCCATTTTTGTATATGGGGAAGTGGTAGGCGCTCAGTAAACATTTGCAGAACAAATGCAAAAAGTGACGTTTCCTTTGGAATGTAAGGGGCGCCCCCAGTCCCGCATGAGAAAGGGATCACCCCTAAAGCTCTGGACCCAGCCAGGGGCGCGCCCACGCTCCCTCATATCCCCGGCAACTCGCAAGGAAAAGTCAGGGGGGCTTGAGGCTGTAGCTTAACCCTGGCAGTGGAGCACCTGGGCTCGATTTCATTTGCAGCTCCTCCGGAGAACTGGGATGACTCAGACTGTTTCCTACATCCCTATTCAGCAAAGTAATGATTCCACTACTGTGGAAGCATTGTCGCGTCCCCTCTAACGCGGTGACGGACCTGGGAGGTCCCTCCTACGCCCGCGTTTTCTGCTCAGCTGCACACAAGAAGCTGGACGGTCCCCCAAGGCTTCGTAGAGTCGCTTGGGGGGCTTTATCACACTTGCTTTAATAGCGTTTCGCCAGAACATTCGTAATTTAATCTAAAAATTAGTGCAGGACCGTCCACGTGGGCTTGTATGATGATTACAGAAGATAATGCTTGTAACAGGTACATAAGGTACGTAAACGTTAAAGAAATTATATTGTGATTGTGTTAAATTCCAGAGAAATTCTGTACGGTCCGAGGTGATTTCGTAGTACTAATTGACGTTGGTTTCAGTATTTCGAAAGGTGCTTTTCATACACATCCTTTTTGATGTTCACGAAAGCATGGGGGTTAGTGGGTCTATTGAATGAAGCAGGGTAGAATAGACCAGTTCTAGAGTCAGACTTATCCAGCTCAAATACAGGCTACATTATTTTTCTCTACACCTCACTCTTGTTCTCTGATAAGAGCGGGGAATTGTGAGGATTAAATGGAACAATGCTCAGTTAAGTGCTTAGCTCTAATACTAGCCTGATGGTGTTAAATGACCTGCCAACTCTCTGTGGATAGCGGGTTTAAGTGGCAGGGGCAGAACCGGAACCACCAGAGTTCAGGCCCACACTTGACACCTAGGTGGCCATGTTCCCTCTGACGCCATGCTGGGCCTGGTTTTTCTTACACAGCTTTTAAAGTTACACGTCAATCCTGTCTGTGTTTTCATAGGGGGATAGTAATGGTACTTATCATAGGATTATGTTCTCAAGCACTAAAGCTGTCACTTCATTTAGCAGTGTGTCTGACGCACCCCCCTGCTCCCTTACCGCTTAATTGCGTAGGTTTATACACTCATTCGGCATATATTTATCTGTCTACTGTGTAAAGACTGTCTTTTTGCATATGGCTAGGTAAAGCCTTCGCAGGATTTGACGAATTCGATCCAATTAAAATAGTTTCTAAGAGTTCTCAAGCACTAGAATGCATTTCTCAAGTGACAGGTTCCATGACATCTTGGTTTTGCATCAATTAATCCTCCTTTTCCTTTGCTTTATGTGCTAGTCACTTGGTCTCTGCCTGGCTGTCCCTTACTTCATGGGAGTCATGGCATGAGGCTAAATGAAAGGGGACACTCTGTGGGATGGAAAACTACAAAGGAAGGGCCTGACCCAGACCTGGCACCTCACCTTAACCCAGCAGCCTTACCCGGGCACCGCCCAGCATTCATTAGGCCCTCAATAAATATGGGCGTACAGATAAGTGACAGCCCAGAACTCAATACCTTGGGGAGTTATAAGGACACACTGTGGGGTTGATGGGGGGGGAGGGTCAGGACCTTTCTGAAATACACAGACCCGAGGCCGTTGAAGGAAGTCTTCTTGCCTCTCCTGCCAGGAATGCTGTCACTGTACGTGGGACTCTCAGGCCGACAACTCTGCTGGGAACACCTGTTCCTCACCTGGGATGCCCGCAGCCTCCTCTTGCTTGTTAGGATTGCGAGGCCTGGAATATGGGGCCTGTGGCAGGAGTCTGGGGTTCCAGGGTCTACAGTGGCTGTGAAGCAGCCCCCAAGGGACATTGGTAATGTTAGATCATTTGGGTGGAGCTGATTTCTCCATCACACTGATCTTGGGCCCTCTGACCAGTGGAAGATGGGCAGACAAGAGGGTGCATGAGTTCTGAACAGAGGCTTTGAGAAGCAGCCTGTGTTCCACTCTCCCGCCAGGGCTTGTGTGGTCCGCCGTGAGGGGACTGGGCCCAGGTTGCCACTGCCTCTTCTGTCTGGGCCCTCAAATGACAAGCAGGTCTCAGAGAATGAAGCTGACCTGAAACCCAAGCCCAGCCAAGCCCAGGCAGGCAACAGCTCATCCACAAACCCAGGAGTGAGAAAGAAATGCTTGCTTTGTTAGGCACTGGAAGACTGTGTTTTATGCTTTGTTATTGCAGCCAAACCTAAAACACCTGCACAAGGAAAAATATCCCACCAAATGCCAAGAGCACCCTCCCCTTGCTGCTCTGAAAACACTGGACACAGTAAATGAACAAGAAATAGATCTAATCCCTATTGACACAGAGGTATGGATACACACGTTCAAATATAATCACATAAATAATTATACAATTGCACACTGTGATAATGCTACTAATGAAAAGTTACACATCCCAGAGTGTTATGGTAAAGAGGAACTCATACTGATTGAGAACTCAGTGAAAGCTTCTCCAGAGATGTACATTTGAGACCAGAAGGATGAGGGAAGACAGGCATCTTTGGGGTTGCGGGTAGCATTCAGGCAGCGAGAGAACAGCATGAACGAGAGGGTGGGAGGGGCTTGGTAGCTTGAGGCTCTGTGGGAGGACAGAGTGACCGGAGCCCAGTGGGCATGAGATAGGTCAGTGGAACGGTGGAGCTCAGCACATCTGGGGCTCTGTGGTCCATAGTGAGGGCTGTGGATTTTATGCTATGCATAGTGAGAGCCATCAGAGGGCTTTTCTTTTTTTTTTTTTTTCCTTTTTTTGCGGTACGCGGGCCTCCCACTGCTGTGGCCTCTCCCGTTGCGAAGCAAGGCTCCGGACGCGCAGGCTCAGCAGCCATGGCTCATGGGCCCAGCCGCTCCACGGCATGTGGGATCCTCCCGGACCGGGGCACGAACCCGTGTCCCCTGCATCGGCAGGCGGACTCTCAACCACTGCGCCACCAGGGAAGCCCAATACTGTATATTTTTGATAACTCTTCTGTATATATATTATTTCAAAACAAAAAGGTTTACTGTATAGGTAATTATTTTTCTCTGGTTACTTTCAAGATTTTTTCCTTGTTTTTAGTTTTCAGCATTTTAGTTATATTTCTGGGAATGCATTTTATTAAGATTATCCTATTTGGGATCTACTGAGCTTCTTGAATCTGTAGGTTTATATATTTCTCTAATTTGGGGGAATTTTCAGCCATTATTTCTTCACATTCTTTTTCAGCATCACATTCTTTCCCCTCTTTTTCTGAGACTCCAATGTCATAGACATTGGATTTTTTTAAAATTTCTCTTAGGATTATAATATTTTTCATTTTTAAAAATATTTGTTTCCCTCTTGTTCAGATTGAATAATTTCTGTTATCTATCATCAAGTTAACTGATTTGTCCTTTTGTCATCTCCAATCTGCTATTCAGCCCATTCAGTGAGATTTTTCATTTCAGTTGTCTATTTCAGTTCTAAAATTTCCATTTTCTTTTTCTTTTAGTTTTCTCTTTCTTTTCTGAGACTTTCTGTTTTTTGATTTGTTTTAAGAATGTTCATAGTTGCTTGTTGGAGAATTTTAATAAAAGCTGCCTCTAAGTTTTGTTATTTAATTCCAACATCTTTGTCATCTCACTGTTACTTTCTGTTGATTGTCTTTTCAAAAGTCAGTTGAGATTTCCTGGGTCTTTTCATATGGAGTAATTTTGGATTGAGTATTAGGTATTTTAAATATTACATTACAAGACTCTGGGCCATGTGAAATCCTATGGAAAATAATTGATTTCTTTTTCTTTAAATTTTAGCAGACACTCAGCTAGGTTAAGTTCTGGTCACAGGTTTTAACATACATTCTGTGGGCTCTTGCTTGGTATATTTGCATGCTATTTGGATGTGCCTCAAGTATTTTCAGGCACTGGCCAGTGCAGAACCTGGGCAGCAATCTGCTGGTTCAGTTCTCAAAGTCCTTAATGTGCTGATTAGGATCAGATCCACACATGTGCAGCTCGAAGGTGAGCCTAGGATTTGTAAACAGCTTTATGGCTGTTGCTTTCCTGGGCTTCTTCCTCTTTGTGACTCCTTGGCATCTTCTGCCTTACTGGGGCTCCCTTTTTCTATCCTCAACCACAAGGTAGGGGAGCTTGCATGACTGCCCCTGCATCTAGAGCCAAGTGGTTGGAGAACCAGAAGGAAAAAAATTGGTAAACTTGTTGCTGGTTTGGTGATAAGCTTGCTTGTTTTCTGATACATTTGTTTTAAAGAGCTATACATTTCTTCCTCGGGACTGCTTTCCCCTTCCCAATGTATTCTTCCATGTAGTTTTATTTATATTCAGTTCTATGTATTTCTTAGGTTTCTTTACGACTTCCTTTTTTTTTTTTTTTTTTTTTTTTTTGCAGTACGCGGGCCTCTCACTGTTGTGGCCTCTCCCGTTGCGGAGCACAGGCTCCGAACGCGCAGGCTCAGTGGCCATGGCTCACAGACCCAGCCGCTCCGCAGCATGTGGGATCTTCCCAGCCCGGGGCACGAACCCGTGTCCCCTGCATCGGCAGGCGGAGTCTCGGCAGGCGGACTCTCAACCACGGCGCCACCAGGGAAGCCCATGACTTCCTTTTTTAACCCATGTTATTTAATAATCCAAGTGTGATCAATGTTATTTTGTTTCTAATTATATGGGAATTTTTTGACCTATCTTTTTTTATTTTGTAACTTCTTATTTTGAAAGAATATAGTAAGAAGAATTCCTATATTCAGTTTACCTTTATCCAAATTTACCACTTGTTAACATTTTACCCCCATTTGTTTAATCATTTGCTCACTGGCTCCCTCTCTCTCTTACTCTTTCCCCTCTCTTTCCCCCTCTAAGTCTCTATGTACACACACACACACACACACACACACACTCACACACTTTTTTTTCTGAACCATTCTTTAAGAGTAAGTTACAGATATTATGCCCCCTTTCCCTAAATCTGTCGGTGTGTGTTCTTAAAAAAGAGGACAATCTCTTCCATAACCACAGTATTATGATGAAAATCAAGCATTTAACATTGATACACTATTATCTAATCCACAGCCCGTATCCAAGATTTCACCAATAAGGTCCATTACAGCATATATATACCTTTTTTTTTTTTTTTTCTTGGTTCAGGATCCAGGGTTACCCATGGCATTTTTGAATTTAGCTATTATGGAGCTGTACTTTCATCATTTATCTCCTAACCTTTTTTATATGCTTCAATACCAATACTGGTCCTTCTTCCAATTCTGTGATTTGTGTTACGCTAAAACATCTCTATGAGGATGTTTTGTATCTTTTAAATTTTAGAATATCAGGGGCAAGACTCCTTCTCTTCCCTGCTGTCATCTTCCCCATTGTCAGAGAATGCTGTTATCTTCTTATAGGCCGGCATTCCTAAAACCTCAGAAAAATTTTGGTTGCCATTTTTTTTCTTCTCTTTACCTTGTGTCAGTTGCAAGCTCAGCTACTTGATTTACAACAGAGTAGAGCATTGATCTACACTTGAGAGTTTTCTTCATTTCTGGAGAACAAACCTTAAGATTTGACTTTTGTCCTTGAGCAAAGAATATTTCATCTGCTAAAGTGAAACACTTATTCTTATATTACCATTAAAAATAGTTTATTCTCCTTGAGCTAGCATGTTACTGAAGCTGAAATTGGTATCCTCTGGGCTTTCTTTTTAAAAAAGGTGAACACTTTCGATGTGTGGTACAGCTCTTCATCCAACATATGGGCTGATGCTTGTCAATTACCCTTCTCCAACTCAGTGACAGTGTCTGGACACATGACACTCCAGGCTGTCTGAGCTATTGCACTCCAAAAGAATGACACTTTTCTAATTTGCAACTGCAATTCACACAAAATCTCCTATTAATAATACTAGAAAGAAATATCTACCAAATTCTATTTATATCAAATTCCTTTCTCTGTGACCCAAACTGTTTATGATTCTTTTCCCACTACTTTTTGAAACTGGTCTTCTATCATGTTGACATTATAAGCCTAAAATATGTAAACTATGTGTTATATTATTTTTTTTATTTTTATTTTTTTTGCTATATGCGGGCCTCTCACTGTTGTGGCCTCTCCCGCTGTGGAGCACAGGCTCTGGATGTGCAGGCCCAGCGGCCATGGCTCACGGGCCCAACCGCTCCGCGGCATGTGGGATCTTCCCGGACCGGGGCACGAACCCGTGTCCCCTGCATCGGCAGGCGGACTCTCAACCACTGCGCCACCAGGGAAGCCCCAATGTTATATTATTTTTGATGTTTAGTGAGCTATCTAGTTTATGGATCACATATAGAATCAAGTCATCAGTTTGCTTTAGAATTTAATGTTTTAATTTATCAAAATTATCATCATGATGCCACATATTATTAAAACATTTCAAAAAAACTGCAAAGTATTTAACCTTAGTTCTGGTGAGCTAAAGTTATAGTTTCCTTTTAGGGACAAAAAAAAAGTATATTGGTAAATTGTTTTCTCAGTCATAAGGACTTCACGTTCACCTTAGTAACTCAGTGAAAAACTGAAATAAAAATTTCTCCAACTGGAAGAGGGAATCCTCCTACACTGTTGCTGGGAGTGTAAACTGGTGCAGCCACTATGGAAAACAGTATGGAGGTTCCTCAAGAAATTAAAATTCAAATTGCCATATTATCCAGCAATCCCATTCTTGGAAATATATCCAGACAAAACTATAATTCAAAAGATACATGCACCCCTATGTTCATAGCAGCACTATTCACAATAGCCAAGACATGGAAACAACCTAAATGTCCATCCACAGAGGAATGGATAAAGAAGATGTGATACACACACACACACACACACACACACACACACACACACACAATGGAATACTACTCAGCCATAAAAAAGAATGAAATAATGCCATTTGCAGCAACATAGATGGAACTAGAGATTATCATACTAAGTGAAGTAAGTCAGAAAGGGAAAGACAGATACCATATGATATCACTTATATGTGGAATCTAAAATATGATACAAATGAACTTATTTACAAAACAGAAACAGACTCTCAAACACAGAGAAAAACTTATGGTTACCAAAGGAGAAGCGGGGGAGGGATAAATTAGGAGCTTGGTACTAGCAGATACAAACTACTACATATAAAATAGATAAACAACAAGGCCCTACTGTATAGCACAGGGAACTATATTCAATATCCTGTGATAAACCATAATGGAAAAGAATATGAAAAATAATATATATTTATTTTTTACTGGATCACTTTGCTGTACACCAGAAGCTAACACAACATTGTAAATCAACTATACTTCAATTAAAAAAGAAAAGGAAAGAAAAGAGGATCCTGCTTCAATTCAGTCATTCACTTCACAAATGCACATTGAGCACCTTCTATGCATAAGGGATGGAGGACATAGCCATGAGCAACACAGACATAATCCTGCCCTCAAGGAAATTATAATTTAGTCTTGGAGGGGGAGGAGGGTGGAGAATTTGGTGTGGTAGAGGTAAAATAGTCTCATGATACCAGAACAAAGGGGTCAGTTGCTGGAAAAAAAAAAAAAAAGATGTAGCAAATTGTAGCTGCAAATAAAGTCACCCTCAATAGATTAATAAGTTCACAATTAAATACTAGGTAGGGTCCTGGTAATGTTTTAGAAGAGACAGTCATCATGACTCTGATGGTAGTAAGTACCGTAATAATGGCTAAGACACAATATAAGTTTCACTTCATTTCTAATATTCCTTAAAAAAAAACCTTTTTGCCAAAGTTTGTTTCTCATATTTCAAAGGGAAAGGCCTTTATCACATCTGTATTTTAGGGGAAGCAAACTGCAAAATGTTTGAAATTCATGAGGAGACACATTTGTTTCTGGCCCCAAACAATCCTCTCTTCCCCAAAGACAAAAATTTCCAAATGCACCTTACAACGTCCTGGCAATCTCTGGAAGCTGAAAATATTCTAGTACCTGAGATTTCAGCTAAAAATAATTCTTTGATTTTTCTCTGCTGACAAGAGGGAGATTATGATATCTTCTTTAATAGATAAAGGTCCATGGGATGGGTGATATCTGATAACTTATCTTAAAAAATCTTCATGTGGAATGCTGGCTTTATTTTGAACTTCCAATCCAGGTCATGGGCATGCATGCATACTGTTCAGATTTCATTACTTATGATTCTGACATAACTTTAAGAATAGGCAGTTAGACAGGAAATAGAAGCAATTATTTAGTCTCCTAGTCAGCATTTTTATTTATTGATGCTGACTCATAAATTCCTTGATATGGTCACGTCTAGCCAACTCTTCCTTAATTTGCATGCAGTCACAAGAAGGAATTATGACCCTGAAATCACAGCCGGATATCTTTCAGCTTTCATGACACAACAGGGCATCCATTGATAACTGGCTTGTCATTTGCTCATTTTTACCTTTGTTATTATTTTATCCCCACACAAATCGCTTGCCAAATGTTTCTGGAAGCAGCACAGTTGTTTTCACTTGAAACAACCCACTGCTGCATGCTTATATTTCTTCTGCTATCAAATTCAGTAACTTGGTCCAAATTGCTATAGCTCTAGTCACAAGTAAATCAACACTTCATGTGAAAGTTCTCATTTTTATTGTCGAGGTATTAAATGCAATCAAGACTCATAAAATGATTTATTCCCCTGTGGAGTAGAAAGGACAGTAATCAAGTATATCCAAAATCAGTCACCACAGCAGCCAGATTGAACTAGAATCCAAATGATCTCTAGACTCCGTCATGCATCCTAAGTCCTTTTTTCTCTTATATTTGCTGGTCTTAGAAAAGCAAATATTCATCTCAGTAGCCTTTAGTTGAGGTGGTCATTATGATTTTTGTACAGTGCTATGAAATTAATATTCCCATGTATATTTCACGTGTGTCCCCTGCATGTAAGAATGCTTTGGGGAGAGCATTGGATTGGGAGAGTCAATATTTCTTTTTTCTTAATTAATTTATTAATTTTAATTTATTTATTTTTGGTTGCATTGGGTCTTCATTGCTGCACGGGCTTTCTCTAGTTGTAGCGAGCACCACTCTTCGTTGTGGTACACAGGCTTCCCACTGTGGTGGCTTCTCTTGTTACAGAGCACGGGCTCTAGGTGTGCGGGCTTCAGCAGTTGTGGCACATGGGCTTAGTTGCTCTGTGGCACGTGGTATCTTCCTGGTCCAGGGCTTGAACCCATGTCTCCTGCATTGGCAGGTGGATTCTTAACCACTGCACCACCAGGGAAGCCCGAGTTGATACTTTAGAAATGGAGAAAACAAGACTCGGAAGCTAAATGACTAGTCCAGGATGATACAGGTACCAAGTGGCCCTGCGGATGCTGGAATCCTCTGACTCCCTGACAAGGCTACCCTCTCTGTACTCCCCTCAACAAACCAAATAAAACAAATGAAGTTAGAAAATAGAGGTGATGTGTCTGACAATTGACAAAAGGATCTCATTGCCGGGATGGACAAGCAAATGTGACCTTTTGTTTGGTTCTGTTAAAAAACCATGATCCTCTGTCTTCCATTTGATGTCTGTAGTTCCTGCGGTTTCTTCCACGCCTTTAACCAATTCCATTTGATAGAGATGCCCTTTTCTCTAACGTTGCTTTTACTTTCAGACAATGAAAATAGTATGGGGTTAGAAATTTTATCAACCTGGGTCTGAAGGTCAATTCTGCTACCATTTGTGTGACCTAAAGGCATAAAAAAAAAAATCTCTCCCAAGCAAAACAGTAGATAAGTGAAAATTTACCTCGTCATTGAATTGCTGTGACTTTTTAATGATAATTCCATTTATGCATAGTGCCTGGCACAGCAAAGGTAATCCACAAATGCCTTTCCTTTGATATGATCATTTTCTGCCTTCTGTGTGCATTTAGGTTATATACTTGTTTCATAGTTACAGTGCACTGCAATGATGGCCAAGAGAATAAGGGAAAAACGAGGCTAAGATGCATTCAATACACATCCTCTAAATATAATATTTATCTGGTCTAACATCTGTATCAGCATGATGAATTTCAGTTAAAGCATCCAGAATCTCCTACTGGAGGAGAAATCTCTTAGTAATCTATACATACAAATTATTTAAACCTTATATTTAGAAAATGGTGAACAATACAGAGATTCTTTTACTCCAGTGCCATAGACTCACATGAAAGGATGCGTGAACCTAAGTGTACCTGGTTAGCTACCATTCCCTCGTTTATTAAATAAACATTTATTGAGTTCCTTCCTGGAGCCTGTTAGTTTCCAGGTAGAGAAGCAACCAAAAGTTACGATGGCATTCTTGAATTCAAATGTGTCTCTAATGTGGGGAAAGATGGGTTTCAAGTAAACTTGGAATCCATATAATTTCAAAATTGACCTGACACTAAGGATTCCCTGCAACTATCAAGCTATTTCATGATGGCAGGTAACCGGAAGGGGGAGCTAGCCCCTTCTGTTCAGTGTCACCAGTGTTCTTTCTACCACACTAAAGGGGTTACATATCGCAAAGTGGACACACCTGGGAAAATGGGAAAATGACAGAAGAATGTTCCTTTCGATTTGGACTCTGATTTTTTTTTTTTTTTTTTTTTTTTTTTGGTACGCGGGCCTCTCACTGTTGTGGCCTCTCCCGTTGCGGAGCACAGGCTCCGGACGCACAGGCTCAGCAGCCATGGCTCACGAGCCCAGCCCCTCCGCGGCATGTGGGATCTTCCCGGACCGGGGCACGAACCCGTGTCCCCTGCATCGGCAGGCGGACTCTTAACCACTGCGCCACCAGGGAGGCCCTGGAAATGATTTTAATAGTGATCTGAGATCATTTATATAATTGTAATTAAGCTTAAGTAAAGTACTTGAAATATGTATCCCCCATATTTAAGAGTAATTCTAATTGGTAGTGGGTCCTTTTCTTTTTCAGACTTAGCCTGATAACCACTGAGAAAGGGAGAGACTGAGCCTACACTCAATTCGGGAAATGATTGGATCAGAGGTTTGATGATAACGTTTTCAGCGAGTAGCTGATCACGAGGATGGTGATCGAAATATCTGTGACAGTATCAGCACGGAGCCAGTCCCTTGCTGTTTCACAAAAGCCATAATCCCAGTAACGACGATTTCTTCTTGTAACAAAGAAGACAGTAAAATCAAAGGGGAAATATTTAAAGTGGAATGAAAGGAATTGGCACTAGAAAAGACGATGTGGGGACTGGAGAAAAACAGGAAAAGATTTTAGAAGTTCTCCATTGTGGGGGGACTCTACAGTCACGGGCTTTGTCTCTTATCCAGTTTCCTTCCCTATTGTACTAACCCTGTGCTTCCTGGAAGTCTGCTCGAAACCAGCAGAAAGAGGAAAGGTTTCCACATGCTAATATGTAAATCCAAGCAGCCCGTGTCTGCGTGGAGCAACCAGTGACTCAATAATGCTCAGAAGCAAGGTCAGAGGCAAAGCAAACCTGCCTTCCTCCAGATGCTTGGTGACTGTGTTCTAATAATCCACCCTGAAAGTTAGTGCCCGAGGGCAAGGATGCAGCAGAGAACAGCCGGCACAGAAACACCTCAGTTTGTGCAGCGGAAGAGACAGAGGGTCAGAAGTTCTAAATCTGGACACCACTCTACCAGCAACGAGCTCTGATTTTGGACAAGTTCTTCATCCTCTCCCTTTATAGAATGAAGACGTTGAACAAGACTAAGCTCCTTATCCTATGACGCTCCAAAGAAACTTTATTTAATTACCTTTTCCCCCAAACCCTCACTTCCCTTGCCCATCTCTCCCCCCAAATCTACCTAGCACAGCCCTAACCCTCAATCAACCCAACTCTTCTAATCTTTGTGGCGCCGCCCCCAGGCAGCTGAGAAGCACGGGAGAAAGTGTCGCAACTGAGAAGGTGGGTGCCACCCCAGATCCAGAGCGAGCAGCCTCCACCTTCATGCAGCAAAGGTCCTCCCTCAGTTTAGAGAGAATAGAGAACCCCTCGGGTCCCTGCCTTCTGCCTGCTCTGCAGACTCACTGCCGCCACAAGTGATCTCCTCTTCTCATCTCAGTAGAAGAGGGATCTTTCCCTGGACGATGCTCCGCTGATTAGCATTTCTATGAGATACAACTTTCTTCCATTTTACTGAGGATTTCTTCAGCATAGAATGCTTATATAATCCATTATTTTTTAAAAGCCCTCCCTTGTGTGTTCTGAGGGCCGTTTGCTTTCTTGAGTTAAGCTCTTTGAAAGCGTGGTCTGTGACAATCATGCCCACTTTATTTCAATTCCCTCCTTCATTCACTTGTACCCGGCTTCCGCCCCGGCCACCCCAAGTGAACACCCCTCTCCAAATTATCACCTGCCTTATTGCTAAAGCCAGAGGACACGTTCTAGTCCTCAGGCCTAATAGCACTTGCACTGAAATGTCCTTTCCCTTGGCTTTTACAATCTCCCTCTCTCTCTGTCTCTCTCGCTCTCCCTCTCTCCGACTTAAATGTTGATCTCCCCCATGGTAGTGTCTCAGGCTCTTTTTCCCTGGTTGGATAAATTTACCAACTTTCTAGATTTCATTTTCCCAAAACTGAACCAGTCATCCTGCTCTCTAAACCCTCTATGTCCTTCTCAACTTGAGGGACCAGAAGTCACTTTATCACCAATATCAGAAACCTTAACCCCATTCTTGAATTCACCATTTCTTTCACCTTCCTTATAATTGGCCATCGAATCATATCAGTTCCACCTCTGTAATGTCACACTCGTTATCAGGCACATCTGATCTTGTCATCACCACCAACCACCTCTGAGACACCGCACTGAAAACGTCTAGAGGTTCCAGAGCACCGACAAGATACAGTGCAGCTCTTCGCCATGGACCTCAAAGCCTTCTGAAAGCCATCCCTTACATACTGCACCGACCTCACCTCCAGCCACTCTCCGCTGTTGCACTCTGTGTTTTCGTCAAAACAAGTGCCTGTGGTCTCCAGACTGTCTATGCTGGTACTCACCCAGGGACTTTGCACATACGTCTCCTTCTGCGAAAGTCTCTCACTACTCTTCCACTCCCCATGTCAGCTGACTCGCGTCTACACATGCTTCAGACTCAGCTCCGGTGTCTTCTCCACAAAAAGTCTTTCTTGGTGGCCCGGTCTTTGTTGGTCCAGCCCGCTATCTGGAATATAGCAAAACTTTTCAATGTTTTTGAAAGTTCAGTGATCTGCTTCAATGATTTTCTCTTTTATTTTATTTTTTAAATTTTTATTTATTATTATTATTTGGGGGGGCTGCATTGGGTCTTTGTTGCTGCACGTGGGCTCTTCTCTAGTTGCAGCGAGCAGGGGCTCCTCTTGTTGTGGAGCATGGGCTCTAGGAGCGTGGGCTTCAGTAGTTGTGGCGCACGGGCTTAGTTGCTCCGTGCCATGTGGGATCTTCCCAGACCAGGGCTCGAACCCATGTCCCCTGCATTGGCAGATGGATTCTTAACCACTACTCCACCAGGGAAGTCCCATGATTTTCTCTTTTAAACAATTCAATTTACCCTAGTTTCATACGCCTGACCTCTAAAGTACCTCAACTTTATTTGTGCTTCACTTACTCTTCTTTGGGTCTTTATCCCATTTTCAGTGTATCACTTTTAATTCTGTCTTAAACAGTTCTTACAAAATATTTTCCAAACAAAAATGTTAGAGAGAAGCAGATGAAGGCATGGGATTAATAGAAAACTGTAAAATGAAAACGAGATGGGGTTGGGACCTAGTTTACCATGGAATATCTGGCTCTCCCGCTATTTCCCCCATGTGCTATTTCCAGAGCTTCTTCAGTTACAATTCCTTAAACTTTAAATATTGTATAAAGCTTCTAGCTGCCTTGAATGTAGGAGTTTTCAAAGAAGGTGTAAGTACTATCAGTGTGTGTTTAAATGTGAATATGACTGTTAGTAAAGATACAAGCTAAGCTTCTGTGATGAAGAAACTCAAAAAAAAAACCTTGGCCCCAACAAGGTAGAAATTTATTTCTCATATAATAGCTGTAGCCAGATAGTCCAGGGAGGCTGGGCAGGTCTACACAAGAGACCCAACTTCCTTCTGCCCTCTTGTTCTGCCATGATCTAGAACCGCTTTGTCCAATATGGCATCCACTACCCATGAGTTCCTATTGAGCTCTTGGAGTGTGGCTGGTTCAAACTAGGACACGCTGCAATACATGTACAAACACATACCAGTTTTCAAAGACTCCATATGAAAAAAGAATTCAAATATTTCATTAATAACTTTATATTGACTGCATGTTGAAGTAATATTTTGGATGCACTGGGTTAAGTAACATATGTTATTAAATCTAATTTTATCCATTTTTTCTTTGTTTAGAAAATCTTTAATCCCACTTGTGGCTCCCATTATATTTTGCTTGGACAGTGCTGTTCTAGAATGTAATGTATTATCTTCATCTATATGGTAAAAGCTGGCTCACAGTACCACATATGTGGTCAGAAAAAAGCAGGAAAGAAAAATAGTAGAAGACAAATCTCTAAGGAGATGATGTGCGGTCAGTTCACTCAGATTCCATTGGTCAGGGCTTAGTCACATGGCCCCATCAAGCTGCCCAGAATATAAAGAAACGTAGTGTGGGGATGGGCAGCCATGTGCTGTACTGGAGAAAAAGGAGAGGTAATGGATTCCAGGGTAATGTATACTAACTACGTGGTCTCTGTCACGGGTATGTTTCTAGAAAGTGTTATCAGAGTTGACTTTGAGTAGAAGGGCATTGAAGACGTTCCCTCAGTTGAGGGGATGGGGAAAAGAGTAGAAGGACATTCAGACACCCAATGAAAAATAACCAAAGTAAGATATTTCAACACCCGGTTTGAGAAAGTAAAAGAAGGAAGAAGAGGTAAACAATGGCTCCAGGAAAATAGGGGATTGGCCAAGGGGGAAGATGTCCTGATGTTCAAGGCAGTGCTTAATAGAAGAAGGTAGGAGGGTGAAGGTAGTCAGCTTTCTGCTTCTGTAGGTGGGGCGGAGGAAGGTGGGATATGACTTTGCTCCCACATGTTGGAGAATTGATATGGGAAATCAATAGTCAACTGAGATCCTAAGAGGCTCAAGAACTCAAGACAGGATGATGAAGAGAGAATGTAATGGGCACAAATGTACATGGATGAATCTCCCAGACACAGTGTTGAACAACAGAATCAAGACACAAAAGAATGTATACAGTATTGTTCAATTTATATAATGTTCCAAAAGTGGCAAGTCTAATCTATGGTTATAGACAGCAAATGCTGATTGCCTTGGGGAAGGGTAATGCATGAGACAGGCTTCTGAGTTGCTGGTAATGCTCTATATCTTGATCTGGGTGATGTTTATATGGATATGTTGCTTGGTAGTAAGTCATTATTCATGTGTCAGTGCTTGTCTGTATTAATATTATATTCAATAAAAACTGTATAGGAACAAACAAGCAAACAAGGGGATGGGTGACTATGAGTGACAGAGTGCCTACGTTATAGACCAACCATGATTCATTCCTTGGGACTGGGGAGTGGCTGGCATTACCTGAGCACATTGCTGCTCACTTAATACCTGAATGAAATCAAGGTTCTGTTTACAGGGAAGCAGGGGAGAATGGCTGTTAAGTAGGCAGCAAATAGTGACTGATAACATGCAGCTATTTTGCAAATGACTTCACTTCATAGCCATTGACCTGGGTGAATATCCACCATGAACTCTGAAATAAGAAAGATAAGATGCTAAGTAATATTCTCATTCTACTAAAATTATCCTTCCCATATATGGAGAGAGACACACCAGGCTATCAAAACTGGGTCCCTGAGGACAGGTGGATGGGAAAAATGAGGGGCAGAGCTTGGAAGGGTTTTCTTGGTTTTGCATTGTTTCACTGACTATAGGAAGCAGGTATACTTCTATATTTTTTTGAAGCAGAATTTACTAGGAAGTTTAAAATTAAAAAAGGTCAGTAATCTGGTCAATTAGAAACTAAGGTACTAGTGTAACAGAAAAGAACAAACCTGACTCCATATTAGATCTATTTCCTTTAGCTTTTTTTTTTTTTTTTTTTTTTTTTCTTTTTTTTTGCGGTATGCGGGCCTCTCACTGTTGTGGCCTCTCCCGTTGCGGAGCACAGGCTCCGGACGCGCAGGCCCAGCGGCCATGGCTCACGGGCCCAGCCGCTCCGCGGCATATGGGATCCTCCCAGACCGGGGCACGAACCCGTATCCCCTGCACCGGCAGGCGGACTCTCAACCACTGCGCCACCAGGGAGGTCCTTTAGCTTTAACTTTGTGCTCTTTTGCCTGTGCTTAGTCATGCTGGCTCTCCACCTTTTTTTTTTTTTTTTTTTTTTTTTTTTGCGGTACGCAGGCCTCCCTCTCCCGTCACGGAGCACAGGCTCCGGATGCGCAGGCCCAGCGGCCCTGGCTCACAGGCCCAGCCGCTCCGCGGCATGCAGGACCCTCCTGGACCGGGGCGCGAACCTGCGTCCCCTGCATCGGCAGGTGGACTCCCAACCGCTGCACCACCAGGGAAGCCCTCTCCACCTTTTGTAAAAGAATGTTGCCTATAGCCTGAAATATACGTGGTAGCCCATTCTCAAGGCCCTCTGACCCATAAACGTGTAACACTTTTCTATTCATATAGAGATAAAAAGTTGCAGAACAGAGAATACAGTTGTCTTGTTGGAGGTTTATAGGCACATTGTGACCAGACCTATATGGACAGCTGTAAGAACGAAGCAGAAGATAGTTCTTGGGACACTAGTCCACCATCTTCTCGGTCTGCTGGCTTTCCAAATAAAATCACTATTCCTTGTCCCAACACCTTGTCTTTCCATTTACTGCCCTGTCATGTGGTGAGCAGTACAAGCTTGGACTCAGTAATACTAGGAATAGGTGAATTTCATAAAGCAGAATAAGGATAAGACTAGACTCGACTCGAAGGCCAGGTAGCAACACTTTATCTTTTGCTCTTATTATGTCATTAAAAGAAGCACTGTTTTAGCTGATTGCCCCCTTAAATAAGCCCCAGAACCAGACGGTACGGTGCTTTTAAGCGCTTTTGTTCCTTAGAACGAGTTCTTGAGTAACATTTGAAAACTATTAACATAGAAGAGAATTCCAGCAGGATTCAATTTCTTTCTGTGTCTTAAAATCTGTGGAGAAGGGATAAGTGGGAAAAAGTCAATTTTGTCTGGCAACACCCACCTGTCAGAGGCATTTGTTTCCCAGGAGGAGAAAAGGTACCACCATTCTGAACGAAATCAGTTTTTCAGCAATCTGATTCACAGATCTGAGGATTCAGGGCATTCACACAAAGCTTTTTCATTAGCTATTTGGCCATCATTACCACTTCATCTAATAAATGCTAATTAATACTGACACTACAGTGTCAAATTCACCTTCAGGACTTTTCCTCATTTGTGGAGGTTGCCTTAACTTTTCTCAGGTGTGAAGCAAACAGCAGTAAAAACTTTAAATTCTTCTATCATTTGTTTAGTACTGAAATTCCTTCTTGACTCAATTTCATATTCAGCTATGCGTAAAACAGCTATGCAAATACAATTAAAAATTCACTGTCAAACTGGTATGCATAGATTTTTTTTAAAAGAAACACTTCAAGAAATATTGGCTTTGGAGTCTTCAAATTAGAGTCAAGTCCTTTTAAACAATGGGACAATGAAAAAAATTATACATATATCATTTTGCACATACTGTGTGACTGTATCTGTAGAATTACCAGAAGTGAATGTTTTTACCTTTTTTTTTTTTTTGGTTTTATAGGATTTTTTTCTTGATTGTCAAAGTACATACTTACTATTAAAATCTCTCTCTCTATATATATATATGTAAGGTGAAAAGGAGCAGAAAATAGTCCATCACACAGATGGAACCACTGTTAATATTTTAGTCTATTATTTCCTATCATGTATCTTTTCTTCTATAGGCTTTGGAGTCAAATACTCCAAACTTTTGCTCTACGGATGATTAGCTGTGTGACCTTAAGCAAACTATTCATTATCTCTGAACCTTAGTTTCCTTATCTGTAAAATAGGGAGTACCTATCAATACTTATAATTGTTATGTGAGTGGACCGGAATAATGGTATGGTAAAGTCACTGTCTCTTTTAAAAACTCAGGTTTACTGAGGATAATTTACATAGTATAAAATTTACATTTTGTAGTATTAAGTTTTTTAAGTTTTGACAAACATATACAGTCATGGAATCACTACCATGGTGAAGATATAGGGAGTTTCTGGCATGAGCAATAACTAATCTAATTTCTGTCTCTATAGATTTGTCTATTCTTGACTTTCCATATAAATAGAATCATACAATATATGGTCTTTCATGACTGATTTCTTTCACTTTCCATAATATTTTAAAGGTTCACCCATGTTGTAACATGTACCAGTAATTCATTCCTGTTTATTGCCAAATAATAAACTTCATTGTACCATATACCATATTTTATTTATCCATCAGCTGATGGACATTTGGATTGTTTCCACCTTTTGGCTATTATGAATAGTGCTGCCATGAGCATTTGTGTAGAAGATTTTTTTGTGTGTATGGGGAACATATGATTTCAATGCTTTTGAGTGTATAGCTAGGGGTGAAATTGCTGGGTCATTTGATAATTCTATATTTAGCATTTTAAGGGACTGCCAAACTGTCTTTTAAGGCCGCTGAACCATTTACGTTCCTACAAGCAATGTGCGAGGGTTTCTCCCACAACGTAGTCCATATTTCCTTTGTCCTCAACAAGCACCTCGATTGGTTGTGGCTTTTTGCCTGGTTGGGTTAAAACAAACATTTTTTCCTGAAGGGTCTGGGCCGTTAGTATTCCTGCGTGTACTGGGTTGCTGTAGTTTTCCATTGACTTTAATTCCAGGGCACAGTAGTAATAAGGGCTCACCAATACTCTAGGCATACTCTTTCTTACTCCCTTGTGGAATAGCAGTCCACTTCCCCCTTGGGACATAGGATCCATTGCCCCAGACAGCACAGTATCTCTTTACTCTGTCTATTGATTTAGAGGCAAGACTGGCTGGGTGGCAATCTTATCTTCCAGTTCAATGGAATCATTGTTGCATCTTTTGGTGGAAGCATTCCTCCCTTTAGAGTAAGACCTACAGGCCAGGAGAGCATGAAGTCATGGGAACAGGAAGCAAAAATGTTGCTACTATATCATTAGGGGTAATAGTAAGTGGTTCTACTCCCATTTCCACCCCTTGATGCCTGGACCTGTGAATCCTGGCTAGGACAGAAAGAACATCATCTACTGAATGCTGACTCAGGACAGGGTCAGCCTCCTGGAGAACCCTGCCCCAACCCTGCAAGGTACTGCCGCCTAGCTGACATGATAACTGAGTCTTCAAAAGGCCATCCCACTGTTCTATGGAGACAGCTGCTTCAGGATGGTGAGAAACATCTTAAGACCAATGAATTCCCTGAGCATGGGCACACTGCTGCACTTCATTTGCGCTGGAGTTCCTTGATCAGAGGCAATGACAGTGGGTAAGGCACTGTGGAACCCCATAGAAGGTAGTTTTGGCAGAAGCACTGCGTGCAGGGAAAGCAATTCTGTATACCAAGTAAGCGTCTATTCCAGTAAGAACAAAACACTGCGCTTTCCATGATGGAAGTGGACCAATGTAATCAACCTGCCACCAGGCTGATCACCCCTGGGAATGGTGCCATCCTGGGGGCTCAGTCTTGGTCTCTGCTGCTGGCGGACTCGGCACTCAGCATTGGCTGTAGCCAAGTTGGCCTTGGTGAGTATATAGCCAAGTTGGCCTTGGTGAGTATAAGCCCATTTTGCTGGCTGCTTATATAACCCCCATCCCTGCCACCAGGGCCACTTTGTTGATGAGCCAATTGGGGGATAGCAGAAATGGCTGGGGGAAGAAACTGACTGGTATGCACAGAAGGGGTCATCCTGTCCACTTGATTATTAAAATCCTCCTCTGCTGAGGTCACCCTTTGATAAATATTCACATAGGACATAAATATCTTCATGTTTTTCACTCATTCAGAGAGGTCTCCTAACATTCCTTTAAACCTTGCCACCAATTTTCCAATCATGTTCCTTACAAGTCCCTGACCATCCAGTCAAACCACTGGCCACAGCCCATGAATACATAATATTCAGCTCAGAATGTACAATTGCACATCTAGCCGTTTCTCCTTCCAAGAAAAATGAACAACCAGGTGCACTGCTTAAAGTTCTGTCCACCGGGCAGATTTCCCTTCAAAATTGTCCCTTAGGGATGTCCTAGAAAGGGCTTCCAGAATGCAGCTGTCTACTTTTGGGTGGTTTCTGGGTATTATGCAGAACCATCTATAAACCTGATCCAAGTTCTCTCTTTCTCTGTCAACTGATTGTAGGGAAATCCTCACTCCTCATAGGCACAGGCTGGGAGAGCAGGAGTGGAGACCATGGGCATTTGGGCCACTGCTTCATGTAACTTACTTGTGCCTTCAGGGCCCACTTGAGCTGAATCTTGTATATTCCACCTCCACTTGATGGTGGGGTGCTTCTGTGAACCCCTGACTTTATGGCTTGGTGGGTCAGACAACACCCGCAGTACATGATGGGTAGCACAGGGTCACACAATAATTTGACGGCCCATGGTTAATTGTTCAGCCTTTGTGAAGGCCCAGTAGCAAACCAAAAGCTATTTCTCAAAAGGAGAGTAGCTGTCTGCAGAGGATGCCAGGGCTTTGCTCCAAAATCCTAAGGGTTTGGGGACTTCCTTGATGGTCCAGGGGTTAAGACTTCACCTTCCAGGGCTTCCCTGGTGGTGCAGTGGTTAAGAATCCACCTGCCAATGCAGGGGACACGGGTTCGAGCCCTGGTCCGGGAAGATCCCACATGCCACGGAGCAACTAAGCCCGTGCACCACAACTACTGAGCCTGCGCTCTAGAGCCCGTGAGCCACAACTCCTGAAGCCTGCGCACCTAGAGCCCGTGCTCCGCAACAAGAGAGGCCACCGCAATGAGAAGCCCACGCACCGCAATGAAGAGTAACCCCCGCTCACTGCAACTGGAGAAAGCCCGCGC
Organism: Mesoplodon bidens; assembly: GCF_964165515.1. Lineage (NCBI taxonomy): Eukaryota > Metazoa > Chordata > Mammalia > Artiodactyla > Ziphiidae > Mesoplodon > Mesoplodon bidens. The sequence continues at coordinate 33,930,598 of NC_138169.1, read as the reverse complement.
ACAGCAATGAAGACCCAATGCAGCCAAAAGTAAAATAAATAAATAAATAAATATTAAAAAAATTAGCCCTTCTGATGTATATGTGTGTAATGTACAGTGTATTGTTGTTGTAATTTGCATTTTCCTCTTTACTGTTGGTGTTCAACACTTTCATGTGTCTTTTGGCCATTTGGGTAGCCTCTCTTATGGAGTGCTTATTCAAGTGCCCATCTCTGTTTTTCTTCTGGGCTGTTTTTTCTTTTTTTTGTAGAAGTTTAAAAAACATATTTTCTAAATTAAAGTCCATTGTTATACATATGTTCCTACTTTCTGCTTTGTTTTTAAACTCACAGTGGTGAATTTGGTGAATAAAGTTTCTTATTTTAAATGCAATTCCACTTATTTAACTTTTCCTTTATAAGTATTATGGTCCCTGTTGATGAAGCCTTTCCTTATGTCATGCTATAAATTTGTATTATATTTTCCTTTCACATTTATATATGAAATTCACCTAGAATTGATTTATGTGTATATTGTGATGTAAGGGTCAAGATTTATTTTGTATGTTTGGATGTTCAGTTGTCCCAAAACCTTTTATTGAACAGGTCATTTTCCCACCCTGCTCAGCTGTGTGACCTTTTCATAAATCAATCATCCATGTAAGTGTAGCACTGATTGTAGATTCCTTTCCTGATTGTAGGTTCTATCCTCTGGTGTATTTGGCTATCCTTGCAGAAAAACAACACTCCCTTAATTACTGTAGCTTTATAATAAATCTTTTTATCTGCTAGAGTAAGTCCTCCTGTTTTTTCCCTTCAACATTTTTTTCAATATTCTTAGCCCTTTGCATTTTCAAATAAAATTAGAACTATTTTGTAAGTTTTTATACAAAAGAAACCTGCTAGCATTTTTTAATGGGATTTTATTAAATCTATAACTCTATTGGGAAGAACTGACTTCCTTAACTTTAACCCATTAATATGAGTTCCAAGTCTTAAATCAATTAATCCAAGTCTTTAACTCATTAATATGTTATGTCCCTTCCATTTATTTAGGTCTCAATAACGTTTTTTAGTTTTTGGTGCAATGGTTTTTACACAGTTTTCATTTGATTTATTCTTTAAAATTTCATATATTTGATACTATTTTGAATTAAATCATTTAAAATTATATTTTCTAATTGTTTACTGCAGGTATGAAGGAATACACTTGGGTACCTGATGATATTGCTAAATTCTAATAGTTTTTGTCTTATTTTGGATTTGACATGCATAATTATGTCATCTTCAAAGAACACTTATTTTTTTATTCCAATCATTATGCCTCTTCTTTATTTCATTTATTTGTTTGTTTGCTTGTTTACTGCCTTACTGTGCTGGCTAGGACACATTACAGTGTTAAATTTAAGTGGTCAGAGTGGTAAGACTGAGAACCTTGTCTGGTTCCCAACTCAGAGGGAAAGCTTTTGCTTTACCATGAAGTACAATTCTTACTATAGGGTTTTTGGTACTCTTTATTTAGATTAAGGAAATTCCTGTCTATTAATAGTTTGCAAAATGTATTGACCTTGGATGGTGAGTTTTATTGAACGCATTACTATCTTTTTTATGACCATATATGATTTTTTCTTTATTAAAATAAAGAAACAAATTGTAGTCATTACTTCTCGAATGTTAAAACAACCTGTGTTCTTAGAATAAACCCAACTTGTTAGCGATGAATTATTTTTATATAACTTGGACTTGATTTACTTATTTTTTTGTTTAGGATTTTACATCTATGTTTATAAGAGGTATTGTCTGTACTCATTCTTTGATTTTATTTAAACTTCCCCAGAATGACAACAACTTCTTCGCAACAAGATGTTCTTGGTACAAATGAAAATGTTCTCATTGGCTATGAACTGAATTGTGTCCCCCTCAAAATTCATGTAAGAACACTAACCCCCAGTGTGACTGTATTTGGAGACAGGGTCTTTAGGAGGTAATTAAAGTTAAGTGAGGTCCTAAGAGTGGGGCCCTAATCCAATAGGACTGGCAGCCTTACAACAAGAGGAAGATCTCCCTCTATCCCCTGATGCATGCACTGAGGAAAGGCCACGTGAGGACATAGTGAAAGGCAGCCATCTACAAACCAGGAGGAGAGCACACACCAGAAACCGAGTTTTCCTGTACCTTGATAATGGGCTTCTAGCCTTCAGAGCTGTGAGAACGTGACTATTTGCTGCTTAAACCACCCAGTCTGTGGTCTTTTGTTATGGCAACCTGAGCAGACTAAGACATCACCTCTATCCAAGAAAGAAAGGTATAAAATCCCACCAGTTACATATCTATCCACCTCTGGGTGTTTTTTTGTTTGCTTGTTTTTTGGTTTTGTTTTTTTTGGCCGCGCAGCACGTCATGCAGGGTCTTAGTTCCCCAAACAGGACTGAACCTGTGCCCCTGCAGTGGAAGCTCCGAGTCTTAACCATCAGACCACCAGGGAAGTCCCTCTGTGTGTTATTAACTAACTGCTTTCCTAGCTCATTTACAAGCCCACCTGAGTACGCTCTAATGCAAAGACTAAACTGCAAAGTCAACAACCATGAAATTTCTTTATACCAAGTAATATAGAAAAGAGGGAGGATGGCAAAAATATTCAAAATATGCAAAGTCATAAAAACAAGCAAGAAAAATATGCCTCACTGCTGTAGTCTTCATTTCTATTACTGACTGCAAGGCTGTAGTTGATAATAATAATTTCATTTTATTCTACTAACAATTCCATGGTTCCTGGGCCCTCAACCAGCACCTAAGCTAGTTGGGAATTTTTACTTGGTGAAGTAATCTGAAGTTTCATTTCTGAAGGGCTTGAGTTCTTAATGGTTCTGTCTTTGCTGGGTTGCAGTGGTTTTTCTGTTAACTTTTATAAATGGACAGGGAAGTAGTAAGAAGTGCCCCCAGGGAAAGTCTTCTCATGTCCAGATTTTATTCGCTGATGCCATTTCATAATAGAAATCGACATTGCACTGATTTGGTTATCAGAATCAATTTCCCCAACTAGTCTCTGTTAGTTCAGGGACATAGGACCTGAAATGGCCAGACGGCAGACTCTACTTCCAATCCAACACATCCTTTTATTGTGTCTCCTGGTGGAAGCACTCCTCCCTTGGGAAGTAAACCTTGAAACCAGCAGAAGCCAGATGTGTAGGAGTTAGAAGCAAAAATCCTGGGAGTGGGTTTTAGGTTTAATAGTGAGAGGACCCACTCCCACATTCACCTCTTAATTTCCAGACCAATATATGCCAGCAGTTAGAGAAATGGCATTATATACTGGGTGCTGCCTCAAAGCATATTCTGTATGATAACGTCCAACATAAAATATGGGGGGTGGGGTAAAAGGATAGAGTTTTTGTATGTGATCAAAGTTAAGTTGTAATCAGCATAAAACAGACTGTAAAATCTATAGAATGCTTTATGTAAGCCTCATAGTAATGACAAAGAAGAAAACCTACAGGGACTTCCCTGGTGACACAGTGGCTAAGATTCCATACTCCCAATGCAGGGGCCTGGGTTCCAACCCTGGTGGGGAAACTAGATCCCACATGCATGCCGCAACTAAGGAGCCCATGAGCCGCAACTAAGGAGCATGCCTGCTACAACTAAGACCTGGTGCAACCAAATAAATAAATAAATAAATAAAATAAAATATTTAAAAAAAGAAAAAAACCTACAGTAGATAAACAAAAGACAAAGAGAAGAGAATCAAAGTATACCACTATGGAAAATCATCAATTCACAAAGGAAAGTAGCAAGAGAGGAAGAAAGGAACAAGACAACTACAAAACATCCAGAAAACAATTACTAAGATGGGATTAGTAAGTCCTTACATATTAATAATTACTCTAAAGGCAAATATATTAAACTCTCCAATCAAAAGGCATAGAGTGGCTAAGTGGATTTTAAAAATGGACTCAACTATATGTTGCCTACAACAGATTTACTTCAGCTTTAAGGATATACATAGGCTAAAATTGAGGGTTTGGAAAAAGATATTCCATGCAAATGGAAAACAAAGAGATTAGTGGTAGCTATAGTTATATCAGGCAAATAGACTTTAACTCAAAAACTGTAACAAAAGACGAAGAAGGTCATTATACAATAATAAAGGGGTCAATTCATCAAGAGGATATAATAATTGCAAATATATGTGAATCCACCATTGGAGCATCTAAATATATAAAGCAAATACTAAAAGATCTGAAGGAAGAAATAGAAAACAATGCAATAGTAGGAGACTAGAATACCTTACTTTCAACAACGGATGGATCACTCAGACAGAAAATCAACATGGAAATGTTGGATATGAATTATACTTTATAGCAAATGAACCTAACATACATATGCAGAACATTCCACCAACAGCAGCAAAACACATTCTTCTCAAGTGCACAGAGAACATTCTCAAGGATAGATCACAAAACAAGTCTTAAGAAATTTTTTTAAATTGAGATTATACCAAGTATTTTTTCTTACCATAATGGTATGAAACTAGAAATCAATAACAGGAGGAAAACTGGAAAATTCACAAATGTGGGGAAATTAAACAACACACTTCTGATCAATCAATGGATCAAAGAAGCAATCAAAAAAGAAATTTAAAAAATCTCAAAACAAATGAAAATGGAAACACAACACACCAAAACTTATGGGATTCAGCAAAAGCAGTTCTAGGAGGGAAGTCTACTGTGGTAAATGCCTACATCAAAGGAAAAAAGATCTCAAGTGAACAACCTAACTTTACACCTCAAGGAAGTAGGAAAAGAAGAATTAACTAAGTTTGTTAAAGTTAGCAGAAGGAAGCATATAACAAAATCAAAGCAGAAATAATGATATAGAGACCAGAAAGATAATAGAAAGATTAGTGAAATGAAGAGCTGGTTGTTTAAAAAGATAAACAAAATTGACAAACCTTTAAGCTAGACTGAGAAAAAAGAGAGGACTTAAATAAATAACATCAGAAATGAAAGAGGAGACATTACATAGATACCACAGAAATACAAAGGATTGTAAGAGACTACTATGAACGCCAACAAATTGGAGAACCTTGAAGGAATGGATAAATTCCTAGAAACATACAACCTACTAAGACTGAGTCATAAAGAAATAGTAAACCTGAACAGACTAATAATGAGTAAGGAGATTGAATCCATAATCAAAAACTTCCCCCAAAAAGGGCTTCCCTGGTGGCGCAGTGGTTGAGAGTCCGCCTGCCAATGCAGGGGACACGGGTTCGTACGCCGGTCTGGGAAGATCCCACATGCCGCGGAGCGGCTGGGCCCGTGAGCCATGGCCATGGAGCCTGCGCGTCCGGAGCCTGTGCTCCGCAATGGGAGAGGCCGCAACAGTGAGAGGCCCGCGTACCGCAAAAAAAAAAACCAAACCAAAACAAAAAAAAACTTCCCCAAAAAGAAAATCTAGGACCAGATGGTTTCACTGGTGAATTCTACCAAATATTTAAAGAATTAATACCAATCCTCCTAAAACTCTTCCAAAAAATAGAAGGGGAGGGGACACTCCCAAACTCATTTTGCAAGGCCAGCATTACCCTGATAACAAAGCCAAAGACACTGCAAGAAAATAAAACTACAGGCCAATAACCTAATGAATATAGATATAAAAATTCTCAACAAAATATTAACAAATAGAATCCAATGAACATTAAAAGGATCATACACAATGGTCAAGTGAGATTTATCCCTGGGATGCAAGGATGATTCTACATACACAAATCATTCAATGTGATACACCACATTAATGGAATGAAAGATAAAAACATATGATCACCTCAACAGATACAGAAAAAACATTTGACAAAATTCAACATTCCTTCATAAAAAAGTTCTTAACTTATTGGGTATAGAAGGAACATACCTCAACATAATAAAGGCCACATATGATAAGCCCACAGTGAACATCATACTCAGTGGTGAAAGGTTAAAAAAATTTCCTCTGAGATCAGGAACAAGACAACTATGCTCACTCTTACTATTCCTATTCAACATAGTACTAAAAGTCCTAACTCAAACAATTAGGTAAGAAAAGGAAATAAAAGGCATCCAAATTGGAAAGGAAGAAATAAAATTGTCCCTGTTTGCAGATGCTATAATCTTATATGTAGAAAATCCTAAAAACTCCACGAAGAACTAATAAACCAATTCAGTAAATTTGCAGGATACAAAATCAACATACAAATATCAGTTGGGTTTCTATATACTAACAACAAATTAGCTGAAAAAGAAATAAAGAAAACAATCTCATTTACAATGTCATCAAAACCAATAAAAATACTTAGGGATAAATTTAATGACGTAGGTGAATAATCTGTATGCTGAAAACTGTAAGACTTTGATGAAAGAAATAAGACACAAATAAATGGAAAGATATTTCATGCTCATGGATCAGAAGAATGAATGTTCTTTAAATGTCCAAACTACACAAAGCCAAGTATAGATTCAAGGCAATTCCTATTAAAATTTCAAGGATACTTTTCACAGAAATAGAAGAAAAAAAATCCTAAAATTTGTATGGAACCACAAAAGATCCTGAAAAGCCAAAGCAGTCTTGAACAAGAACAATGGTGGTGACCTTACACTGACTTCAAACTGTATTACAAAGCTGTAATAATTGAAATGGTATGGTACTAGCATTAAACAGACACATAGACTAATGGAACAGAATCAAAAACCCAGAAATAAACCCTTGCATATGTGGTCAAATAATATTTGACAAGAGAGCCAAGAATAATCAATGGGGAAAGGACAGTCTCTTCAATAAATGGTGTTCAGAAAATTAGATAATCACATGAAAAACAAAGAAACTGGATCTCTACTTTACACCACTCATGTAAATTAACTTAAAATGGATAAAAAACTTAAACATTAGACATGATGTTGTAAAACTCCTGGAAGAAAACATACAGAAAAAACTCTCTGACATGGATCTTGGCAATGATTTATTGGATATGACACCAAAAGCAAAGTGACAAAAGCAACAATTAGTAAGGGGGACCGCATCAAACTAAAAACTTCTGCACCACAAAAGAAACAATCAAGAAAATGAAAAAGAAAACTATGGAATGGAAAATATCTGCAAACCATCTATCTGGTAAGGGGTTAGTATCCCAAATATATAAAGAACTCATACAATTCAATAGCAAAACTCCAAACAATCTGATTTAAAAAATGGGCAGAGGAACTGAGTAGACATTTTTCCAAAGAAGACATCCAAATGGCCAGAAGGCACATGAAAAGATGCTCAACATCACTAATCACTGGGAAATGCCAATCAAACCCACAATGAGATACCATATCATGCCTGTTAGAATGGATATTTTATATATATATAAAAAGACAAGATATAACAAGTGGTGGTGAGGAGGTGGAGAAAAGGACGCCCTTGTGCACTCTTGGTGGGAATGTAAATTGGTACAGTCACTATGGAAAACAGTATGGAGGTTTCTCAAAAAAATTAAAAATTGAACTATCATAAGATACAGCAATCTTCCTTCTGGATATACATCCGAAGGAAACAAAAATAGGATGTCAAAGAGATAACTGCTCTCCCATGTTCATTGCAGCACTATTCACAATAGCCAAGAATGGAAACAACCCAAGTGTCCGTTGACAGATGAATGGATAAAGAAAACATGGCATGTATATATACAATGGAATATTATTCAGACAAAAAAGAAGGAAACCCTGCTATTTGTGACAACATGGATGAACCTTGAGAGCATTATGCTAAATGAATTAAGTCAGACAGAGAAAGACAAATATCGTACAATTTCATTTATATGTGGAATCTAAAGAGTCGAACCCACAAAAACAGAGAGTAGAGTGGTGGCTACCAGGGACTGGAGGTGGAGGAAACGGGGAGGTGTTGGTCAAAGTGTACAAACTTCCAGTTAGAAGATGAGTGAATTCTGGGGATGTAATATACAGCATGGTGCCCGTAGTTAACAATACTGTATTGTATTAAGAGAGTAGATCTGAAATGTTCTCAACACACACACACAAATGGTAACTATGTGAGGTGACAGGGGTATTAACTAACCTTGTTGGGGTCATCATTTCACAATATGTATATATGTGTATCAAATCAGCACACTGTACACTTTAAACTTACATATATGTCAATTATATCTCAACCAAATGTCAAATAGCTAGCTAGTGGGAAGCAGCAGCATAGCACAGGGAGATCAGCTCGGTGCTTTGTGACCACCTAGAGGGGTGGGATAGGGAGGGCGGGAGGGAGACGCAAGAGGGAGGGGATATGGGGACATATGTATACTTATAGCTGATTCACTTTGGTGTACAAGAGAAACTAACACAGTATTGTGAAGCAATTATACTCCAGTAAAGATCTATTTAAAAAAATAAACAGAAGAAAGGAAGAAAGAGGCCTAGGATAAACCCTAGGGAGAGAAAAGGAAGCTTACAAAGAATTAGAAAAAGCAGCCAGAGAAACAGGGGAGAAACAAGAAGAGTAGGCGTTGTGGTAGCTAAGGAAACAAAATATCTCAAAGAGGGAGATTGCAGTGGTGTCCAATGATGCAGAAAATGAGGAATGATTGGGGAGGTCTTTGATGACCTTGGCAAAAACAGTTTGGGGGAATGGTGAGGGTGGAGACCAAAAGGGGAGCGGTGGGTGGGCTGAAGTCGGAGAGGAGGCGAGGTGGGGGGGCAGCTGTGGTCAGAGTGGGGCGTGTGAAACCAAGTCAGTTTCCTGAGTTGCCTTTGCAGTTCTTTCTCTGCCCACTGGCTCCCACCCCCGCCTCACGCCCACACGTGTGCGTTCCTCTACAAATACTGCTGGTGGCAGGAGCCCCGTACGTCTGAAATTGGGTGACAGACTTCCTAGATGTCTTTCATCCTTCATCCCTCAGGTCCACCCCCAGCAACCGCAGGCGCAAATGGGTCGTTATCCGTAGCTTCCCAGCTGGCCTCCCCAAAGCTAGTTTTGTTTGTTTCCAATTTCACACGCCACACTGCCATCAACTTATAAAATGCAGACATGATCATCTTTTCCCTCTGCTTAAATTAAGGACACTCCAGTGCGTGTAAGTTATGTGCGAATTGCTCAGCATAACCTCCTAGGCTTTCCAAATTCTGGTTCCTGCCCCTCCCTCTCCTCTTGGCCAATGAAGCTTACGCTCTCGCAACTACAGCTCCTCAGACTTTTTCAAACTAGCCCTGCTCTGGTGTCTTGTCCTTTTTCCAGGTGTTTGGAAGAGTTTCTACTCATCTTTCAAGATCAGCTTCAAGCACTTCTTCCATGGTGATCCCCTCCCTGTCCACCCCATGATCACTCCTGTCCTTCATTCTTTATTTCTGTTATTGTTTGCTACCCTTTATCCCATCCATCCTTTACTGTGTTGTATGTCTACCTTCCCCAGCAGACTATCACTTCCTGGATCACAAAAACTATGGTACTCATCTTTGTATTTCTAGGATTTATGACAGTGCCTGGCATGGTGAGTGAATCTTAAATTGCTGTATCAACTACAACTAGGGGAGTAGTACTGATATTTCTGATATCTCTGTTCCTGCTTTACCAATATCAGAGGTCTGTCTGCAGAGCAGTGCAGGATGTGTGCCTCATAATCACATTAAGTCCCCAGGTGTCCCTGGGCTCCAATGAGCAAGCATCCTCTCCTCAGCAGACCTGGGTCTTTTGTTCAAGTCCACCTGAGATATCAAAGACCTTTCTTCCCATTGTCAGGACCCTGGAGCTCTTTTCTTGGCTTTTCAGTCCAATCGGCTTCCTGAGGATTCTGCCCCAGAGACCCAGAGGGAGCCCCATGGCTGGGTGCGAATGAGATGCCAGATGGCTACTCCTTCTTGTCCCCTGACTGTGGACTCAGGGCTAAAGGCGATATTTGCTTCTGGGAAATATCAAAAGCTGGAAATCACAAAAGCTGCTGTAGCACCAATGAGGCTAAAGGCAATATTTGCTTCTGGGAAATATCAAAAGCTGGAAATAACAAAAGCTACTGTAGCACCAATGAGGCCAGTCTAGGTAAAACTGAAAAACAAGAATTATTCCAAATGCACCTATCTTTTACTCTTTGTTCCATCTGATTATACTTTTTCTGCTTTTATCCTGTTCATATCTTCTTTAGACCAGTTGACAGTAGATACAATTTTTTTCTTGGTCACTTCTTCAAGTAGATCACATTTTCACTTGGTCTGGGTTGCTTTAAAAGTTCCCCCATTACTCGCTATTATAGTTTAATTCTTGAATTCTGATAGCATAAAACGAAAGTGATTCCACGCTAGTATCCTGCTTGTGATCAGTTAGGCACGACTGAATTCCCATCCACTAAATTGATACCAATAGGAGTCACGGAAGATCGTTCTTAATAGGCCAGCTTGTAGTAATTGCTCCTGCTATAAAGTGATTTCCACTTCATTTATACAGTACTTCATTTTTTAATGTGTTCTAAGGAATAATCCGACAGAGTCTAATTCAACCATTTCTATAGATCAGTTATTTCAAAGGTAATAACTTGCCTTACAAAGTGACTGAAATTATTGTCACCTCCATGTGGGTTTCCCAGAATGGCACTTTTTGAACAAACCAGGAACATCATTATGTACTTGGGTCACATACTACATATTTTTGTGTCTTTCCTCCTTGGGCAGATAAGACTGTAAATGTGGTCGGAAAACACAGGCAACCAGTAACGAGGGCCTGGGGCCATCATGTAAGGCCAGACTCTTTCTCCCCTAATAGCCCAAATGGGGTACACTTCGCTGCCCCACTGTGTCTAGCACGTGGGGTTCTCCCTCTCTCTGTATGTGAGGATTATAGACTAGGGTAGAGTCAAACTCCGATGATGTAATGAGGGTGGCCATCTGCTTGTTTACCTGGCCAATTTCAACCCTGTGTGGTGCAGGGCTCAGGGTGAATTGTTATTTACCTGTCTACAGGTCTACCTTGCTATTCTCTTGTTTCCTACATCCCAGGCTGATTTTGGCAAAGTTATGTTTCAAAGTAAAAGTTGTCATTTACTGAATTACTCAGTAGCTCCCAAATGACTTTAACGAAAGAATTAGTCATACTCCTTCCTGAGTGGTAACAATGAATCTTGACATAAAAGATGTGACTTACTAAAGCCAGAGCTGCTCAGGACTGCCCCTAAGAGTCCCTTCACCAGGGCCACAGGACCCAAGAGGCCTTCAGGACTGTGACACCCAGCAAAGACACTGGCCATCTGCAGAGGTGGCCAAATTGTCTCTCAGAAAAATATTGCTCTAGGGCCTTGGAGCTTTCAAGTTTACTTTCGAGAATTCTCATTTCAGACAAACTCAGACCTATTGACTTGTGAGATTTGAGGAAAACAAAGATAATGTAGCGGAGATTTGCAGAGGTACTTAAAGCAAGTTCAGCAAGTGTCTTATTACTTTAGAAAAAGAAATGCCACGTTCTTGGGAAATCTAATTTGTTCAATAACAAATCATCCCAGAAAAATGACAACTCATGCTTAAAATGTCACAAGACTTGTTGTACAATATTCCAGTGTTGAATCATTTATTCAGTAATATTGACTGTCACCTAGAGGTTATAGCCCAAAGGAAAATATCAAATTATGCGAGATTTTATCTGTAGTGCATATGTCAAGCTCAAAAGGAAATCATATTAAAGCAAAACCAAACGCCTTTGAATGTCTTTCTGGACACTTGGAAATGGCAAACTGCTTTTATAGTCAGATTATCATTCCCAGGTGATGTCATTTAGGTTGATTTCCAGGTTAATGTCAGAGATGATACCACAATCCCTCCATTCAAAGACTTGCCTAGTCTTGGATTGGAAGAAGGATTTATAGTTTCCAATGCCAGGTGTGAATGAAAAATGTTATGTCATGTTAAAGTCTCTAGTCAAGTGGAAACTACAATTAAGTTTGACCCCTGCTGTCCACCAAAGGAATAAGAACTCTACTGACAGATAAAGAATCTGGCACAGGGAGTGAAAATAATTTAGTGGAGCCCAAACCCGTATCAGAAATACTATTAAATAGTCATTTGTATGTAGCCCAAGGGTGAGATTAGAAAGGCCCAGAGGTGCATTTTTATACCTCTGTCCTCATTTCTTCCAATGGCATAAAAGTCAAACATGAAATGAAGTGATAAGAGTTAACATTAACATTAATGTAATTAACATTAAATGTGAACATTTTCATGTTAAGAGTTTTTTCAATCATACACTCTCTTTAGGACATAGTAGGGCAGGAGGCATGGAGGTGGGAGTGGGGTGGAAGGGTGAACTAACCTACTGAATAGAATTCCTAAAAAAATTACAGGCAAATTGGCTTCATCTCTACACACTGACAACTAACAATGTAACCACCCAGAGGGGTGGGATAGGGAGGGTGGGAGGGAGGGAGACGCAAGAGGGAAGAGATATGGGAACATATGTATATGTATAACTGATTCACTTTGTTATAAAGCAGAAACTAACACACCATTGTAAAGCAATTATACTCCAATAAAGATGTTAAAAAAAGTTCTATTTACAATAGCATTAAAAAAATACTTAGGAATGAACTTAACCAAGAAGGCAGAAGACTTGTACACTGAAAAATATAAAACACTGCCAAAAGAAATTAAAGAAGACACAAATAAATGGAAAGACATCCTGCATTCATGGATTGGAAAACTTAATATTTTTAAGATGTTAATACTACCCAAAGTGATCTACAGATTCAATGCAATCCCTATCAAAATCTCCCAATGATGTTTTTTTGCAGAAATAGAAAAATTCATCCTAAAATTTATATGAAACCTCAGGGGACTCTGAATAGGCCAGACAATCTTGAACAAAGTTGGAATTCTCATACTTCCTAATTTCAAAACTTACTACAAAGCTACCATAATCAAAACAGTGTGGTCCTGGCATAAAGACAGACATATAGACCATTGAAATAGATTAGAGAGCCAAGAACTAAATCCCCACATATATGGTCAAATGATTTTCAACACAAGTGTCAAGAACATTCAATGGGGAAAAGAATTTTTGCAACAAATGTTGACAAAACTGAATATCCATATGTAAAGGAACAAAGTTGGACTCTTACCTTATACCACATGCAAAAACTAACTCAAAATGGATTAAAGACCTAAAAGTAAGAGCTGAAACTATAACACTCTTAAAATAAGACATAGGGGAAAGACACATGTCATTGGATTTGGCAATTAATTCTTGGATATGACATCAAAAGCACTGGCAGCAAAAGGAAAACTAGATAAATGGGACTTCATCAAAATTAAAAACTTTTGTGCATCAAAGGATACTATCAACAGAGGAAAAAAGCAACCCACAGAATGGGAGAAAATGTTTGCAAATCACATTTCTGATGAGGGGTTAATATCCACAATCTGTAAAGAACTCCAACTCGACAACAAAAAAACAAACGACCTGATAACGGGGTAAGGACTTGAAAAGACATTTCTCTAAAGGCATGCAAATAAGCACATGAGAAGATGTTTAATATCATTTATATTTAGGAAAATGCAAATCAAAACTATACCACTTCACACCTATTAGGATGACTGTTATTAAAACAACAACAACAACCCCTGAGCCAGAAAATAACAAGTATGGGTGAGGAATTGGTGAAACTGGAACTCTTGTGCACTGTTGGTAGGAATGTAAAATGGTATAGCCACTATGGAAAACAGCATCTGATCCAGCACTTCTACTTCTGGGTATATACTCAAAATAATTGAAAGCAGGCTCTCAAATATATATTTGTATAACCATGTTCACAACAGCATTATTCACAATAGCAGGTGGAAATAACCCAAGTGTACAACAGATGAATGGATAAACAAAATGTGGTGTAATGGAATATTATTCAGTTTTAAAAAAGAAGCAAATTTTAACACCTGCTACAACATGGATAAACTTTAAAGTCATTATGCTAAGTGAAATAAACCAGTCACAAAAGGACAAATACTGTATGATTCCAGTTATATGAAGTACCTAGAATAGTCAAATTCATAGAGACAGAAAGTAAAATGGTGGTTGCCAGGGGCTGGGGGGAGGGAGGCTGGGGAGTTATTGTTTCATGGGTACAAAGTTTCTGTTTGGGATGATAAAAAAGTTCCAGAGATGGATGGTGGTGATGGTTGCATACTATGTGAATGTATTTAATGCCACTGAATTTCACACTTAAAAATGGTTAAAATGGTAAATTTTGTGTTACATATATTTACCACACATACAAAAAAATTGCAGGCAACCCTATAAGGAGGGTTTAGGGTATAATCATTTAAAGATGATAACTTGTGAATTCTCTCTGATAAAGTAACACAAAAAGCCCTCTGTAAGTAAGTCATGAATCATATTTCCCTTGGAGGTAAAAGTATTATATTATCTAAATATGTTCTAATTTCTAAATTTTAACCAAAGGAATAATAGCAGGAAGTTAAAAATTATTGACTTATTGTTGATTCCCATACTTATGTTGTGAAAGCGTTAGAAGCATGAATGCAAAACATCAAGAATTAAACACATTTCCAGAATAATCGGTAGCTAAAAGAAAATGTAGCAACAGGAAGAAGTAGATTTGTTTCTGGAGAGAAGACTCAGATTTCTGAGCCTCAGGTTGTATTGAAATATCTCTAGGAATGTTGCCTTTAAATATTTATTCAGAAATGCTTCTGGGCCATTGAGGAAATGTGTTCAGGGACAGGAAAGACAGAAAAATAATTGATCAATAAAACTTTTAATTTTTTAATGTAACAGAGTTTCTTCATAGCAATATTTACAATTTTTATGTTTAGTTTAGTCTCTCCTGTACCAGAATACAAGCTCCATGAAGATAGAGTTCTTACCTGCCTAAATCACAGGCGCCACTCTGTATACAACAAAATCTAGCATGTAGAGAACATTTATCATATACTTGCTGTATGAAGGAATAAATGACTCTTTATTTCTAACACTACCTAACACAGTGCCTTATGCGTGAAGGATAATAGATAATAAATAGTCGTTGACCTGGTTATATATGCAAAAAGAAGACTGATGTTAATTGAGTTACAAGTTGATGATGGCACACTAAGGCTTTTACTAGGATCTCAAGAAATAGGTATTATATTTTACTTAAGGCTCCACTGATTGAAAGATGAACAATTATTTTAGGAAAGTTTAAGAAAGAAAAAAAATTGCTGATTAAGCCATGACCAAACATCAACTGTAATTGTAAAATCTCTCCCATCTTGATTGCAGAGATTTTAAGAATACAAAGAATGTGCATCTTAGGATTTAAGAGGTATAGTATATAACATAGAATTTCCCCTAAGACCTAATGTAATATGTCTCTCTTTTCATGGAAACCTTGGACTGAAAAGAACCCTGAAAAGGGCATTAGTCTAAATTTTCGAACTGTGCTAAGGCAAACATTTGTTCATAGAATGATGGGAATGAAATTCAGGTCCATATAAACTCAGTTATGTTTAAGCAGCATTTGAGATGTGGAAAAAGATGGAACTGAAATGCTTTCCCTCTTCAATCCTTACTACTTTATCAGATTCCAAGCATGCATTCTTATGAGAACAAAGAAGGAAGCAGCAGCAGCAGCAAGTATGAAGGGAGTCTGGTGGGAATCTTCTAAAGACCACCTTGTACCAATGACAGGTAAGAACCCAAAGAAGATGCAGGGAGACAAGCTAGGAGGCTCCCCAGTAAGTGATGCTGGTAGCTTGCACTAGGATGGTGGAAGTGGGGATGCAGATTCAGGAGACAGTGTAGAGGCAACATAGACAAGATTTGGTGATGCATTACATTGTTTTTGCTTCCCACCCCAATCATGTTTTTTAATTGTTTGGCAAGGACTTGTAGTGATAAATGCCTTTGATTCTAAGTTTAATTTTATTTATTTATTTATGTATGTATTTTTGGCTGTGTTGGGTCTTCGTTTCTGTGCGAGGGCTTTCTCTAGTTGTGGCAAGCGGGGGCCACTCTTCATCGCGGTGCATGGGCCTCTCACTAGCGCGGCCTCTCTTGTTGCGGAGCACAGGCTCCAGACACGGAGGCTCAGCAGTTGTGGCTCATGGGCCTAGCTGCTCCGTGGCATGTGGGATCTTCCCAGACCAGGGCTCGAACCCATGTCTCCTGCATTAGCAGGCAGATTCTCAACCACTGTGCCACCAGGGAAGCCCCCTGATTCTAAGTTTAAACAGCAGCACACATAGGAAACATTCCATTATTTTTAAAAATGTATATTTGACTTAAAGTTTCTTTTAGTAGCAGAAATAACAAGATTCCCATATTTCTGAGCATATTTTTCATTTAATTAGTTTATTTTTATTTATTTATACTTTTAAATAAATTTTAAAATTAATTTATTTATTCTTGGCTGCATTGGGTCTTTGTTGCTATGAGTGGGCTTTCTTTATCTGCGGCAATCAGGGGCTACTCTTCACTGCGGTGCGCGGGCTTCTCATTACAGTGGCTTCTCTTGTTGCGGAGCACAGGCTCTAGGTGCGCGGGCTTCAGTAGTTGTGGTGCGCAGGCTCAGTAGTTGTGGCTCGCGGGCTCTAGAGCGCAGGCTCAGTAGTTGTGGCGCACAGGCTTAGTTGCTCCGCGGCATGTGGGATCTTCCCAGACCAGGGCTCGAACCCGTGTCCCCTGCATTGGCAGGCAGATTCTTAAGCACTGCACCACCAGGGAAGTCCAGTTTATTTTTAAATACTAAAATTTTAAAGACAGAAAGAGTTCCCAGGGTCCGACTGGCATAGAATGATAAAGGTGTGCTGTTTCTTAAAGGGCCTGGCTTCAGGGGGTATTTAGAAATTAGGGGCTTGTACCCCTAAAAACTGTCATCTGTGCTCACCGCACTGCTGTGGCCACAACCAAGTTGAAGTATCTCTGTATGGATCCATGCAGTAAACTCTCATTGTACTCACTGTGAATTATCTATCCACCTATTGATAATCTCTAAAGCGCTAACAAAGAAGAAATAACATAAAGTTCCAAGTCTAGAGGTTCTTTGCACAATTACTATAAAAGGTAGAAATAACTATAAGGTCGGGACCTCCACTGCCACCTGTGTCCACCTTTGTTCCTTTCCACACACTCTATTGTATTCTGACCTAGATTATGAACAGATTGAAAGATCAATTGTAAACTACTGTAAACAAAATTACATTTGTGTGTGTGAGAGATTTAAGAGTAAGACTTTCAAGAAGGAGAAGATTGAGTAGCATAGCTCCTACTGAATTAAAATGATATAGCAAGGGGCTTCCCTGGTGGCGCAGTGGTTGAGAGTCCGCCTGCCGATGCAGGGGACATGGGTTTGTGCCCCGGTCCAGGAAGATCCACATGCCGCGGAGCGGCTGGGCCCGTGAGCTATGGCCGCTGAGCCTGCGCGTCCGGGGCCTGTGCTCCGCAAAGGGAGAGGCCACAACAGTGAGAGGCCCGCGTACCACCAAAAAAAAAAAAGATATAGCAAGTTAAAAACAAGGGCAAATTTATATTTTTTAATAATCCTGTGTATATAATACAGCACTTACATAGGAAGTAGAAAATGCTGGAAGCCATTCATTCCACTCTATTTCCACTGCCTCTAATTTCAGTGACATCTGATAGAGTGAGGTGGACTTTTAAAGACACAGTAGAACCACGATCTGTAACTGGACAGAGAAAAAGCTAGCATTGAATCCTCAGCTCTGGCTAGAGGCTTATGCATGAAGAGGCTTTATAGAGATCCATATCATTGGGACCGTCAACAATTGGATTTTTTACTTTCTCCCTAATTATACTCTAGCTTTAAGATTTAGGATTCTGGCTTCTACCTCATTCCACTTTATTTTCCCTCCCTTAATTTTTAATCTTGACTTAAAAAGAAAGACTTTAAATATATTCGAACACTGAATTCTACTTGGGCTACAGCAGGTGTGTTATTTTGAAGAAGATGAAGCTCTTTGCTCTATAAACATCTGTTATGGATTGAATTGTGTCCTAGGACGCTGAAGTCCTAACCACCGGTACCTGGGTAGGGGAAGTAAGGTCCTGCCAACACCTTAATTTCACCTTAATTTCAGGCTTCTGTTCTCCATAACTGTGAGAGAATACTGATACATTTCTGTTGTTTGAAGTAACCCAGTTTGTGGTCCTTGTTAAGGCAGCCCTGGGAAACAGATAAACCCCTCATCTGTCCATCTATTTATCCTTACGCCCATCTCCTCATTCATTCATCCATTCATTTAAATAATATTTATTTAGCACTTGCTGTGTATCAGGCAAAGTGCTAAATATTTCCAAGGAGGCCCTAAGACCTTTTTTTTTTTTTTTTTTTTTTGCGGTACGCGGGCCTCTCACTGCTGTGGCCTCTCCCATTGTGGAGCACAGGCTCCAGATGCGCAGGCTCAGCAGCCATGGCTCACGGGCCCAGCCACTCCGTGGCATGTGGGATCTTCCCGGACCGGGGCACGAACCCATGTCCCCTGCATCGGCAAGCAGACTCTCAACCACTGCGCCACCAGGGAAGCCTGCTAAGACCTTTTGATCTCAGGAGACAAGAGACTTTGGGACACAAGGAGGAGGGACTGACTCTTCCTGGCACGTGGAGACGGGGATAGGTGTTGATCGTGGAAGATGTAACAGAAAAGAAACTTAAAGAGTGGCTTTAAGATGGCAATGGTGGAAAAAACTTGCATTTCAAATATAAGAATTTAAGATGCAGTGAAGGGAATTTAGAGTTTAATTTTTTTAGCTCTAAATAAAGGAGACAGATGCCCTTACAGGCTGTGACTGGCCCAGCATCACACAGCTAGTGGTGGAGCCAGGATGAAAATTACTGAGAAGAAAAGCTTCTATGTGCTACCCACAGTGCAGGGGCTGTACCTGCACCATCTTCCTTAGCCCTCACCTCAGTCCTCCTTTTCAAAGAAGGAATCTTAAGGTCCAGAGAGGTGATGTGATTTGTCCAAGTAAACTGAATTGTCTATTAAATGGCAGAGCCCAGGTCAGAGCTGCCTTCAAAGTCTTAGGGCCCTGCATTATACAACATACCCCAGGTTTTAGAAATTCCAGATCTAGTTTTCTTTCCACTCTCCCACATCAAATTACAACAATTTATAAAAGATCACATCAAAATGAGACAGTTCCTTGTAAAGTCAATTAAAACTCCTGGAAAGAAACTAGAATTAAACATGTAATTGTGCCTTTAGGCCTCACATTCTTTTAGCCTCAATGGAATGTGCTATTCATAAATCATGTGAGTAATACAAGCATATTCATGTATTCATATAAATATTGAAATTAAATTACCATTCCTATTGTCATTGCAATCGTCACAGATAATAGATAAGATTTATTTCTCTTTCAAATTTCAGAGGGAGAAAAATATAATGAAAACTATTGTTCTACTTTGATGTCCAGAGTGGTTCTGATACTAAGATGATTTAGTCCCAAGAATATTTCCAAACTGATTGCAGATGCATACTGATGGTCTTAGAGTTCATATATATGTACAATTTATATGGATAGAGAATAACTATGAATTATTCAACAAATATTGTCATACTAGGGTAAGGGGGTATCCCTTGAAACTTGAAGAAGCAAACTGAGGACCAATAAAAGTAATTCAACCTTTACAGAGCAACAGTCAATTTACAGATGCATTGTCCTAGGAGGTAAAGACAGTATAAACAAATTATAATGGTGTCATCATCCTGGGACTTTTCATGTTCTGGTCCATGGGGTCCAGGGGTAGGGCGGCCATGTTTACCAAAGGCTTGGGAAAATACATGGGAAGGAGCTACAGAGAACTTTTGATCCTTAAGTATCTGTCTCAGTGAATCTCTGTAAATCTTCCTTATGCATCTTCAGTTGGTGGCTTAGTACTCAGACCCTCTCAGTTCTGTTAAATGAAGCCATCTTAGCATCTACCAAACATGGGTCACTTCAAGGACACCTACATTATTGGAATCTGTAGCCAAAGGAAGAAAACCTCAAAAAAAGAAAACGAGTTCCTTTTCTGACCTCCTTGAAGCCTCCCATTCTAGACTTCATTTCCTGAAGATTAACCTCTTTCACGGAACCTCATCCCTGATCTAGGAAATGACCACACCTTCTAGGGCAAATGAAGACTTCCACACAGGGCTATGGGATTTTTCTAAGAGGCATCCACGGGCATTCATTATATTCTACAGGGATACAAGGCAACCCTCCCACATTAACATAGAAGAGCCACACAGCCAGGACTGCCTATGGCGGGGGTGTGGCTTTCACTGATAACGAGGGTCGGATTTTTTCACAGCTGTCATTTGTTCAAGTGAATCAGAAACTGGAGAAAAATCAATGTGGCTCTCCTTAAGCATCATTTAAGAGTTTCAGGTCATAGAATTGATCCTGCCTATGTATTTCTTCACTGAACTGTCATAGAAAGTGTAAGTATGTTATTTGGCTACAAAACACATAACTGATTTTCATTCCTGGCTTATAGAAATCAACCTTCTAACATTACAGTGTACCCTATAATGAGCCAGTTCTCCTACCTGAGTTAAAAATGATTTTCCTGATCTCTCCCTGGTCTAGTGACTTTGTTTACGGTATCTTTTCTCAACAACGGTTGTTACATATTCTACAGTATTTTTTCAAAAATAGCTTCTGGGTTTCCAGCCGTGAATAATAAGGTCTTCCTTGCTGTTGGATTAGATAGTTTCATAGCATTTCTTATAAGTATTTTAATTATTTTATTAACACCAGTTACATCCATTGTGCATCTGGCATGAATTTTTGGCTATGCCTAAGTTGGAGGCCGACTTTTATTTTCTTCTAGAAAGACAGCTCTTTACACCAGCACGTTTATTAGACAAACCGTTTCTCCCATGGGGTTAACTGTTTTTCGCGTAGTGATTCTCACTTACCGACGTTGTTTGTTGCTCCTTATTCTGTCCCATCGACCTGTCTCTGTTCTGACTGTTCTGATGGCGGGGGCTTTACTCTGGGTGCTACTCCATGGCCTGGCGCAGCCCCACGTGCACGCTCAGATCTCCTGCAGGGGGCACTTAGCAGCTTAGCTGACAGGAGTTAAGCGAGCTGCCGGGGCGCAGTGTTGGGGCCAGGCAGCCCCCAGCGAATGACTGAGCTGATGTGGCAGAGGCACGAAGAAGGCCTGGTCACTTCTGCCCAGTGTAGGGCGCCACCAACCGCGAGGGTTGTTTTTTTTTTTTTTGCAATACGCGAGCCTCTCCCAGTGCGGAGCACAGGCTCCGGACGCGCAGGCTCAGCGGCCATGGCTCACGGGCCCAGCCGCTCCGCGGCATGTGGGAGCTTCCCGGACCAGGGCATGAACCCGTGTTCCCTGCATCGGCAGGCGGACTCTCAAATCACTGCGCCACCAGGGAAGCCCACCAACCGCGGAGATTTTGCTCCACCCAGAGCTCTCCACTGGGTTGGCCGGGACTTTGTCACGTCTGCAGGGCGGCTGAGGCTCTTCCTGACTCTTTCCTTTCACAGGTGTCAGGCCTCTTAAGGGCCTGAAGTCTTCCTCCCTTTCATAGGCATTCTTTCCCCTTCCCCTTCCCCTTCCCCCCCCCCCCAAATTAACCCCTTGCGCTCCTAACTCTATCTCAGTGTCTGCTTTCCAAGGACTCACACTTACACCCAAGGTAAATTCCCCTCCCCTCGCCTCACCAGATCTCCTTCTTCCCTTGGCTGGCCTTGGTCTTTTATTCTTCCATATACATATGATCAGTGTACTACAGAATTATTTCCATCAAAAAAAAGTTTGGGGGGCTTCCCTGGTGGCGCAGTGGTTGGGAGTCCGCCTGCCGATGCAGGGGACACGGGTTCATGCTCTGGTCCGGGAAGATCCCACATGCCGCAGAGCGGCTGGGCCCGTGATCCATGGCCGCTGAGCCTGCGCGTCCGGAGGCTGTGCTCCGCAACGGGAGAGGCCGCAACAGTGAGAGACCGGCGTACTGGAAAAAAAAAAAAAAAAAAAAAAGTTTGGGATTACAGATTGAATCGCGTTGAATTTAGGTGTTAATTTGGGGGAAATTGACACGATTTGTAGTTATATATTTAACTGTGTATTTGCTTTCTGTTTACATCTCCCACTAAACTGTAAACTCCATGAGGACAGGTATTTTGTTTATTTTGTTCACTGCTCTGTACCTAACGCATATCCCAGTGCTGGTTCGTAACAGATACACGATAAGTATTTGCTGAATAAATGAAATAACCAACATCCAAGGCTTATCACTTTAAAAGGTGAATAAAGACACGTAAGGCAGGGACTTCCCTGATGATCCAGTGGTTAAGGCTCTGTGCTCCCAACACAGGGGGCTGGGTTCGATCCCTAGGCAGGGAACTAGATCCCGCACGCCACAAGTAAGACCCAGCACAGCCACATAAATAAATAAATATCTTCTAAAAAGACATTTAAGGCAGGCAATATATGGTGAGGAGAGTAGTTGTTACTAATAACATGCTTTGGTAATTGAGCAATATATGATGCTGTTTCTTTTTTCCATAACCAACTGTCCAATACAAATGGATTTTTTTTTATTTTAAAAATTTCATTTTAGATATATTAGCCAAACTTGGAATACATTTACCTACGGAAACAAAATTTATAAGTAGAAGTTAGATTACTAGCCTATTCCACAGTGTACGCAAGTCAAAACTATATTTTGGCTTAAACAGGCTTCTGTGGCACTAATTGCTATTTGGAAAAGTACTATAATAAGAATAAAAGCATTAACTAACTCAACTGGGAAGACAGGAGATATCACTCTGCTCTCTCCTACCATCCCCACCACTTGTAACAAGAGGAAAGGAAGCATAGCACAGGGAAACAGCAGGTTCAAATTACAACCCTCTCACTCAGTGGCCAAATGACCTTGCAAAATTTACCTTTCTGTTTCTAAGCCTTATTTCTGTAGTATCTGTAGTGACGATGATGTTGTCTTTCAGCTCTTGTTCTTAATTAGGCGAGCACGCATCCAACTCACCTGGAGAGATCTTTTGAACCAAAACACAAGGGCCCAGATCCCAAGCTGGGATGGGGCCCAGGTATGTGGATTTAAAAGTCTGCTCACGTGTTTCTGATGGGAACTTGCTCTTATCAGCCGGGAAGGTCTAAGTTATGCTGTAGTAATAAGGAATACTGAATTTCCTGTGGCTTAACACAGAAATTTATTTCCTATGCATGTTACATGTCCCATGTGGGTTTTGGGGGGTGGACTGCTCCACAGTTATTTGAGGCTCAGAATCACAGAGGCTCTGCTGTCTGGCACATTCCCAGACAGGACAAAAGAGGAGTGTCATGCACAAGCAATTAAATGTTTGTCCTGAAAATGACCTACGTCACCTGCTCACAGCATTTTAGCCAAAAGTAGTCACGTGACCCCGCCTCCCCACAAGAGGGCTGGGAAGTGCCCTCCTCTGGGTGCCCAGGAAATAAAGAACCTGTCTGGTGAGCAAGAGTAATGTCTACACACAGACATTGCTAAGAATGAGCGCATTCAATTTGTTAATTAAATGAGATACTAAAAATATGGTATTACTTATCTATCCAATATGGTAATCACTGCACATATATGGCTGTTTAAGTTTGAACTAAAACTGAATACAATTTAAATGCAGTTCTTCAATCACAGTAGCCATGTTTCAAGTCCAAAATAGCCAAATGTGGTTTATGGCTCCTCCACGGGACAGCTTAGATGTGAAAGATTTCCACCACTGCAGAAAGTTCTGTTGGACAAGGCTGGTCTAGTCCACAGTCGGTTTCCTTCCTGTGTGCCATCATTTTATTCTATACCCGCACATGGCCATTAGTAGAAACTCTGACAACATGCTGCAACTACTCAGGAGCTTTCCACATGAAGGGTATTTGCAAGCCAGATGATCATAAGGCAGAGAATGTAGGTAGGGGCTGGGGGAAGGTGTGTGATACATTTTCAGGTTAGCAAAGCTAATGATAAAGGGCTAAAGAAGGATAGATATACATAAAAAAGGGGTCAGGTGGAAGACGTGTGGGTCAAAAAGGGGATAAAAGTTGTTGTCAAAGCAAACCTGTAAGGATTACGATTAAGCACATCGAGAAGGCAGGGAGAATTGATTTTCCACGTTTTTACAAATAGGAATCTTATGCAGAGTAAGTGGACTAATCAACCTCCATCTCTACTGAAAACAGAATCAAAGGTGATGGGATTAAATTTGATTTATGTATAGGGTAGGATGTATTGGGTGAAAAATAGCTGATTGCGAATACTTGTCTATAGTATTGTAAAATGGAAGCCGTATTATATTTTTATAGTTTGGAGAAGACTGTACCCTTTGAAAATGTGGCACAATACGGTGTAAAATTTTGCTGAATGACCTCTCGATGCCTCTTCTAAAGCTGTGATTCTATTTGGGGGTCCCTCACATATCCAGTGACCTATGATTCTGTAATTGTTTAGGACAGTGTCTCAAGTGTGGCCCGCAAGCTCCAGGAGGTCCCCAAGAACTTTCAGCTCAAACTGTTTTCCTAATAACACTGAGACATTGTTTTCCATTTTTAGTGTTGACACTTGCATTGAAGGTGCAAAAGCATTAGTGGGTAAAACTGCTGGCCCTTTAGTACAAATCCAGCCAGTGGGACAAATCTGTTCTAGCAGCCATTGTGTTCAATACAATGCACTTGCAGTAAAAAAATAAAAATTTAAAAATGCTAGTTTCACTGGGATAACCTTGAGGAAGCAGTAAAAACTACTAAGTTTATTTGATCTTGACCCTTAACATATCTCTGAATGTTTTGGTGGTGAAATTGGAAGTATGTGAAAAGCACTTCGGCTGCTACAGGTGCACGATGGTTGCCTGGTGGCTATTTGAGTTTATCTCAGGGACTTCCCTGGTGGTCCAGTGGTTAAGACTCTGCACTTCTACTGCAGGGGACACGGGTTCAATCCCTGGTGGGGGAAATAAGATCCTGCATGTGATTCCACATGTGGTGAGGCAAAAAAAAAAAAAAAAAAAAAGTCAATGAGCTGCAAACCCAACTAATGGTTTATTTTATGCGATATGATTGACTGAGAGACAAACCAGAGCTAGTCAGACTTAGGGATTTGGCAGGTATTTTCTCAAAAACAAAAAGAGGTTCCCACTTCAAGGAAAAATACTTCAACTGAAATTATTTTTGCTAATAATGAAAGTCAAGCTTTCAAGTGAAAATGAGAATGGAAAACTTGTCTTTGCCACTGTAAGCTTTTCAGCTCTCTAACCCTTGAAGATTTTAAATATTGTGACATTAGTGGTTATACAAATGAAGATTTTTTGGTATTGTATAATGAAATATGTCAGTGCTTAAAAGATCTGCATAACCCAGTGAATGGTATTTTCCGAATGACCAATGCATAATATTACAATCATCACTTAAATCGTAAGTGCAAGATACAAGTCAGTGTACAATAATGTGATAGAGTGTGAGAAGTATGTTGATACGGCTTCAGAGTCCCCACATATCACATGTGGAGTTTTGGTGTCATATTAAAGAATGCACAAAATTTTGTGAAAAATATTCTTTCCTTTTCCAAGTATTTCTGTGTGAGACTTGATTTTCTTCATATACTTCAACCAAAATAATGTATTGTAACAGATTGAATGCAAAAGCAGATATTAAAACTCATCTACCTTTCTATTATTCCAGACATTAAAGAGATTTTTGAAAATGTAAAACAATGCCAGTGTTTTCACCTTTCGGTTTTGGAAAATAGACCTATTTTTAATAAAAATATGCTATGCATGCTAACATAAAATGGATTTATTATTTTAAAATGGATGTATATTTTTAACACTTATCCCTTTAAATTTCTAATAACATAAATATTAGTAGATATAACTGACATAAAACACCTCTCTTTGGGTCCTCAATTATTTTTAAGAGTGTGAAGAGGTCCTGAAACCAAAACATTTGAGAACCACTGGCTTGGGACTTACTCTGCACTTTATAAAACAGAACACCATGGACAGCTCCTACAGCTGCTTCAACAGCACAGGAAATACCTAAGGTCTAGCACATAATAAAAAATGATAGAATTCCACGTGTTCACTCTATCGATCTTAAACATTGCAGGCCAGGACAAACTTCTCAGGGAGTTTTAGAAAAATATTTCAGAACTGAACTTAGGGAATATTTATTGCTACTGATCTGTTCCTTAAGTGGACATTAAATTTATTTTTATTTAAAATATCTCACTAAATGATCTAAAACTGCCAGAATGACACATTAGGTGATAGCATGCTATATTGTTCATAAATATGAATAAATGTAAGCATAAATATGAATAAAATGTAAATATGAATAAAACGTAAATCATGTTTAAAAGGCATAGTCATCCGGAAGAACAGTTTTATTTTTAAAAATGTACTGGAATTATATGAACAGATGCACTAATTGCTCTTTAGTTGCTATGCAAATGTTTCTAGGGTAAATTTTCTTGTTATATAAACTTTTCTACTACTTGTAGTAGGTGCTTATTTTTTAAAATTTAAAGCCCTCATCACTGTGTAAGAATGTGGAATGAAACAACATGCACCGTGATTCGATAGGACAGTTGTTAGTTGTCAGGCACACTAATAAAAGCATCTAAAAATAACTACACCAGTGCCTTTCCTTCCAAACTCTTCAAGCTGCTAAGAGTTTGCTGTTATCTCTAGATTAGAAATGGCTTGTGATCATTCTGGTTTTTAAAAAAGGCAACAATATCCCATTTCAGTAAGTTCACTATATAATATTTTATTTTAAGCATTTCCCCCATGTCATAAGACGTATATGAGAAATTTCCAAATGTTGTTAGATAATTACCTCCAAAAAATTGCATCTATTTCACTTTTTGGAATTACTAAGCTGATCTTTTGTGCCCAAAACAAGTGAGATAAAAAAAAATAAAATATGGATAATATTAAGCAATTTTATTATACATGACCTTTCCAAATGTTGATCTTTTTGTTGACTTCTGGGGGTTGTAATAACCATCAAATTATATTTACATGTGAGTGAATAGAATGATATTGACATGGAGTGTATAAATATCTAAATATTGGCTTTTATGACAATTCTAACATTGAAGCTTCAAAGATACACAGGCTTTGGAAAAGAGGAACCAAACATACTGAGGTCATTTCTTTTTGGAATTACTCTGTTATTGTTGTGGGTTTCCCTTTAGTCATTGGAAAGACATGCATGTAATACTGAATAAAGGTTTTCATAATGAGATCTCATTTTTTTAAACCATATTTCATCCAAAGAATCAAATCTAATCTTGAATATTTACTAAACAATGTTCAAAATCGCTCCCTGAAGCAGAGAAACTTAACTCTTCTTACTTAATAGATAGAAAACTAGAGATCATGAGACAATTGATAAGTACTTGCATTACGGTGTGTGCTCATTGCCATGCTAGGTAGGTATTGCTAGGTTAACACCTATATTGAATATATTGAATATATTCAATATTCATGTATTGAATACATGATCCCAACCTACATGAAACTTACATCTAGTTGAGCAGTAGATGAAAGACATAGAATAGAGACAACTTCCATCCTAAGTCTGATTAAGAACACAGACAACGAGGCAATCAATTTGGATTACTTTAAACCGCTGAATAAGCTTTACAGACAGGGAATCCGAGTTCTGCAATCATGTATTAAGTGGGGCAGGACATGGGAATTTAGAAGTAGACAGGATATCCACCCTGACCACTGAAAACTTAGAGTCTGGTGGGAAAGACAAAGCAATGCCTTCAATAGAATATTCTACAACTAACAGCAGATGAATGCAAAGGGGGCACTTTGGGGTGTTGCCCATGATGCTTGGGTCGAGCCCTGAAGAATGAGTAAAAGTTAACCCATTAGAGAAAATTGGACAGAGGCTCCAGGCAGAGGGAGCAGCGTGGATAAAGTCGCAGAGGGGTGAGATGGGACTTAGTATGTAGAGAAGAAGAAATTATTTACTTTAGAATAAACACAGGCAAAGGCTGGTGCCACATCTACATCTGGCTGTGCATGTAGGGGGCAGCGGGTCAATGAGGAATGGGGGTCAAGCTGGAGATGAATTTGGGTCAGGGTTGGGGGGACCAAGCCTTTGGAGGGTGACAGGGGACGCTTGGTGTCCTGAGCTCTATTTGACCCAGTCACACCCTGCACTCACATCTACATAATATTCTAATTATTTCAGGATCTTGGTTGAGAAAACCTGAGACTAAATGTCTTGCTGGTATGAATGGGGGGACCACACAAAAGAGGACCCAGGAGCCACCTCTCCAGGTGGGACAAGTGCAAAGGCAGGGGTGCAGAGGCAGCTGCCTCAGTCTGAGCTTCCCTGGGGATGAGGATACAGCCTGATGCTGTCCCTTGTACATGAGAATAAGCTCTTATTCGTGAGATGCTGGGATGCAAGAGAAATCATCTCATTTCAATAATGTCGAGGCTCAGGAGTCCTGGTGTGAGGGTTCAAACTTGGGTGCTTTGATTCAGGATCTCTGGACTCCAGGGAAATTAAAACCTGAAACTGAAACAGTTAAGGTCCCTCTGTGCCTGCTTTAGCTTAGTCTCTGGAGGCTTCAGAGCAGAACTTCCTGACTGGTACACGGGAGCAGGTGTGTTGTGAAACGCTGATTCTCCAATAGTCTCTCGTCTTTGGCCTGGATTATTGTGAAGGCCTCCTAATGTTCTTTCAGCTGCAATCCATGCCCCTTTGTAATCTGTGATGGTTCATTTTACGTTCAGCTTGACTGGCCGAAGGGAGGCCCAGGTAGCTGGTAAAACATTTCTGGGTGAGGATGTTTCTGGAAGAGATTAGCATTTGGTTCAGTAGGCTGGGTAAAGAGATGTGCCCTCACCAATGTGGGTAGACATCACCTAAGCCATGGAGGGCCTAAATAGAAATCAAGGTGAAGGGAGAGTGAATTTTCTCTCTCTGGAGCTGGAACGTCCATCTTCTTTTGCCCTCGGACACCAGAGCTCCTGCTTCTAAGGCCTTTGGTTTCTGGAGCTTAATACCAGCAGCCCTCTGGTTCTCAGGTCTTTGGCCTCAGACTGGCAGTTACACCACCAGCTCTGCTGGTTCTCAGGCCTTGGAACTTAGAGAATTACACGCTGGCTCTCCTGGTTCTCCAGTTTGCAGACGGCAGGTTGTGGGGCCTCTTGGCCTCCATAACCGCGTGAGCCGGTTCCTGTAGTAATAAATGTCCTCTTCTACATACCCCTGTATGTCCATCGGTACTGTTTCTCTGGAGAACCTTGAGTAATACATGCTCTATCTTCAACCAGCAGAGAAAGTCATCCTTTAAATATATATGTTTCATCCCCCCTCTGTTAATGGCCCACATCAGCTTCTCATCCAGTTTAGAGGAAGTCCTCACAGTGGCCTACAGAGCTCTCTTGTGGTCTGACCTCTGTTATGTCTCAGGTTTCATGTCATACTACTGCCTGCCATGGTTATCTGGCTCAATCTATGATTGTCATCAGCGTGTTTCTGGACCAAGCTGGACACACTCTTGTTTCACACTTTGCATATGCTCCTTATTTCGGCCTGGAATGCTCCTCCCACACAGCCTCATCTTTCCTGGGTCTTTGTCCAAATATCACCTTCTTGGTGAGGTCTTCCTTGACCATCCTATTAGACCATCCTAATAGACCATGGCTATTCAAAATTGGCCAGCACTGCCATTGCTAAATATCCCTCATTTTTATTTTTCTCTGTATCACTTACTACTATATAAACATACTAAATATTTATTTTGTTTATTGTTTGTCTCCCCTGACTAGGATGTTAATTCCATGAGGGCAGGAATTTTTCATTATTGTTGTTGTTCAGCACTGACTCACTGGTATCTAGAACCTGACAAAGAATAAAAGATCAGTAACTTTTTTTATATGAATAAGTGAATCTGACCTAATTGATATAAAAAGTTCACCTGGATTTAAAAATCCATTAACCTTATCACAAGAACTTAAAATTATAGTTGTCAATAGGAGAGCTGTTGCGATATTTAAATATAATATCCTTATAATATAAATTACATAAATTTAAATATAATAGCCTTATAAATTAAAAAAATTTTTCATAGTGGCTTTATTTATTTTCAAATTTTATTTATTTTTTTGGGCCACATGGCTTGTGGGATCTTAGTTCCCCAACCAGGGATTGAAACTGCGCCCTCGGCAGTAAAAGCACTGAGTCCCAACCACTGCCAGGGAATTCTCGCCTTATAAACTTTGAATGATTATAAAACCAATGGCTGATACATTTTCCTTACCTATTTATTTAAAAAAAGGTTCTCATCAAGGGAGACTATCAGAATTTGAAGAAATCATCATTAAAATTTCTTGTTCAGGAATAACACAGAAACATTTCAAGCATACAAATATTAAGAAATACATTCATAGAAATATGAAACCATGTAGAGTTTATCACTAACACTGAAAATATTTTAAAATATTATTTAAAAATCAGAATTATTTCCCCTAATATACTGTCTTTACATTTTATCATGATTCTGTAAATAAAAAATAATATTTTTTTCTCAAAGCCCCACAGACATCCTCAAATCCTTCCATCTTACTCCATTTGCCATGCAAAATTATGATATATGATGTGTGCTATTAAGTAAATAAGGTAGGGATGCACTAACATAAAGGGCTCACCATCGATGAATGTCCTGAAGTGTGAATATAGGCTTGAGAGATGGGGACCCAATGTGTCTACAGTCTAGGTCATGGGGTGGGCTGGGAAGTCTGTGGTGTTGAAGCTGAGAAGGTGGGTAGGTTCTGCCTGTGCGTGGCCTTGAAGGCCACGATGAACAGTTCGGACTTTATTTTATGGGGGTAGAGCAAGTGGTGGCAAATGATGTTCATAAAATATTAGACCATGTCTACAGCATTTCAAAGGCCAAATGATCTATCGACATCCTCACAG
The DNA here is from genome assembly GCF_964165515.1 of Mesoplodon bidens. Lineage (NCBI taxonomy): Eukaryota > Metazoa > Chordata > Mammalia > Artiodactyla > Ziphiidae > Mesoplodon > Mesoplodon bidens. The sequence goes on along the minus strand of NC_138169.1, from coordinate 33,899,659 downwards.
TGGTCATTTTTTGCATAGAACATGATTTTCATTTCATTGAGACCATTTCATTGGTCTCACCCTTTCGGATTCAAGCCCAAATCCACTCCCTGCCCCTAGTCTATACTGTACCCCCTCCTGCACGAAAATCAACCTGATAGAGACAGCTGTCTTCTAAATTTGTTAATTAGCCTTGACCACAGCCTGTTTAAACTTGGAGGGCCATGTACACAGAAAGCCAAAGCTGCTTGTTCTTCTTGATAAAAGTATGAGAAGGTTCTTTTTGGGGAGGAAGGTGCTCCCATAAATTCTGCTGTGATTATCCAAGTATGGGAGATTTTGCTTCAGGAAAGTGGCCCTTTCAAGTGGAGTCCATGCCTCCACGATCAGGACATTAGCAGCTGTTCCAAGAAAGGAGGTGAAAAGAGGGAGCTGCCAACCTCAGAAGCCCGGACGGCATTCTGCAGTTCCCTACACTGTAGCCGACCTGAGTTACCACCCCTGAAGGCAAGGAGTCTGCAAGCGTGGCCCTGTCAGGAATTAGAGGAAAGCGTTAGATTTCAGGTCCTATAGAGGATGGTTAGGAATGCTGTCCCTTCCAAAAGACTGGAAAAGTTTCTAGGAAAAAGTAAGAGCTGGTGATGTCCAGGCTGAGCAGTCCTGATGAAAGACAACGCACCTGGTGGAGGACATGGGCCATCACGGGATTGAGCTGATGGATGACAAGCTGGCCAGCGGCAACTCTGAATCATCTAGGGTGGTCTCAGCGCATATATGAAATCAGAGTCAAAACCTCAATCTAGACAAATAGCAATGTGATGATCTTGACATTGGGCCTCAAGATTCAGGGGCTGGATCATGTTGAAAGACTTGGGAGAATGGTGATGGCCCCATGGGTCCCCCCAGGTGTAAAGCTGGTTGGATTCTCTCCAGAATGCCTCCGTGCCCTTGATTCAACTCAGGTGGGCCGTCCTTCCTGTCTGGGAATCAGGGTCAGATCTCATCAACTTCAGTGATCACTTCAATGGTTCAATAAACATACGTATGTCAGGCATTGCCTTTGCTGCTGTGAATGCAAAACATAATGTAGTGTGTGTCCTCTCAAAAATGGACTGCCTGGTGGGATTTTAGACTGCTGACTGAAGACCAGTGACTGATCCTGCTAGGGACATTGGAGCGGGAGGGGGATGGTGAGCCCCGGGAGGGAATTTGCTCCATGTTCACTTTGAAGAGAGGTATTTTGAGCAGGATCTTGGCCACCTCCACGTGGGTGAGCTTGCCAGGATGTGGATTTGAGGCTTTCCTACACCTGGGCAGCCGTGGTGACTGTTCATAATCCAGACTTAGGGACTAAAGGTGAACCCTGGTGATTAGAATCTTGAGATTCGCTGATAAATAGCTTCTTTCCATTTATGCTTTTCAAGAAACCCTCAGAGTTGAGCCACACTTCTTGAGTAGCAGTTCAGAGCTAACTTTTAACACCTTATCAACCAGAGACGTACCCGAACGTTGTTGGCCAGAGACGTTTCAATATTCACTTACATAATAAATCGTCAGCCACAGGCATTAGTTTCTGCAAAAATCCCCCAGTCAATGGTTAAGAATCTGCCTTCCAATGCAGGGGATGCAGGTTCGATCCCTGGTTGGGGAACTGAGATCCCACATGCCGCAGGGCAACTAAGTCCACATGCTGCAAACTACAGAGCCCATGCGCTCTGGAGCCCGCGCGCTGCAACTAGAGAGACGCCCTCGCGCCGCAACGAAGAGGCTGAGCACCGCAACTAAGACCCGATGCAGCCAAACCAAACCAAACCAAACCAAACAAACAAACAAACAAACAAAAAACCAGCCCAATACCTGAGGCTAATGAAAAAAACACCTTGAAGTCATCACACGGTACTAAGTCTGAGCTTTACGAAAGGCCAGACTCAGGGTGGCAGTTAGGCAGGTTCCCCACATTGAGTCAGGAGGCAGCCAGCTAAGGGTCCTTCTGGTCCCAAAATACCTTGTATTATTTGGCTGCTCAATACTGGATGACAGCTTTTCTGAAATCAAACTAGGTAGCATTCCCTAAATAAATTCAAGCCTCCTGACAAAACTGTTGAAAGCAGAGCAAAACGATCCCTGAAATATAGCAATGTCTTGCAACATTGCTGCAAATACACTGGAAAGTGAAATGTTATATGAATCTGACAACAGTTAAATTTAGAATGCATGTGACATTTGCGTGGGCTAAACCTCCATCAGGCAGAAGATGCCTAGGGAGACTCTAAAATCTGGTACTGGTATTTTCTCTTCTTTGAGTTAGGAAAAGGAATTACACCACTGTTTGAATTACCTTGCATACGCAAAATTATATACTCTTAAAATACTTGAGTATGCTAAGTTTGCATTTAAGATATAGTTTGGAAATGCACACAAACTTTCTCTGTGTAAAAAGGAATGAAATTTATAAATATACAACGACCTAACTGAATGCAAAATGAAAACGTTGATGGGGGGATGAATTTTCATAGGCAAAAAAGAAAAAAGGTAATTGGGTAAGTTGATTTATCAGGCCCTATCTCATTCCCAGAACCAGCTGGATAAGCCCATGAGTTACGTTTGTTGAATTCAGTCTGAATTATGTTTGCTGTTAACCTCTTCCTTCCACTCACCCTATACCCATAGTATAGGTGGGGTGGGTGGGTTTTCCATCTCTTAGCAACAGTGCAGAAAAAGTGTTTCCACTTTAAACTAATTAATATGCTCCATCCATCCTGGGCTTCTCTTGTTAGGAGTTCATCCCTAATGTATTAATATTTTGCTGATGTGAGAAGGAAGCCGCTGATCCTTCCAATAGTGGGACCCCTGAAGGATGCCCAGCCTGCAGAGTGTACGTGGCTGGAAACTGTTTCTTTGACAACAGACTTAAGAAAAGTAAGGGAAGGTTTGGCCTCATTAGTACCATTCTTTTGGTTTTTTTTTAAAGGCAAATAAAAAAGGCACCATCTCCTTTGCCTCCTTTGTCCTTCAGCATATTATTTCAGAAGTTCAAAAGGCTTATGGAGGTGTTTTACCTTTAACTTGTCTTAATTCTTCAAAGTTACAGGTCTGCTTCAGTTAATATTTCATTTTCATAAACATGTTTTAAATTTAATTCAAAGGTGAAGGGAACTAGAACCTGGCTGGGACCTAGTATTGAGGCGCAGGATTCAGAAAGTTTATGACAAGCCTAGACAGTAAAGCGGGGCCTCAGAGAGGTTCTGATGTTATTTAGAAGTGACGGCGTACACAGGAAGCACAGGGTTGGAAGAACTGAGCTGAAAAGAACTAGGACAGTCGGTGCAGGTGCAGGTACACATGTATGATTTCACTCATTTGGAGTATTCCTCTCCATGGAAAATTATCCCCCCAACACACCCCTGGACAACTTAAGCTACGCGCTAGTTTTGTGTGGGTCACATTCAGCTCATCAGATAGCTCAACATCCCCACCCCTTAAGCCCTGCAGGTTACATTTCATTTGTAAGAAGTATGAAATCCAGAACACATGTTCCCAAAAACCAAAATGACGCAAAGGTTCTTGAACTTATAGGCCAGCGCACAGAACCCCACTTACGGGGGTAACTGCAGCGGAGTCAAGTATTGTTACTAAACCAGGTTCGTTTTGCCCAATGCCCGGTGAGCCAAACGCTGAGACGCTGAGCTTTGCAGCAGTGAGAGGGTTTATACACAAGGAAGCTGAGCACAGAGACGAGAAAAGAAAGCCTCATACCTGACTCCCGGAAGTAAAGGCCTGGGGTATTTATGGGATGAGCTGGCGTCTCGAGCGTGGGGAGCGTGCGGAGCGTGGGGAGCGTGGGGAGCACGGTGAAAGGTGATGGGAAACAGGTGCGTCATCCTCATTCTGCACAGGCGCAGCTCAGCCACAGCCTCTGTTCAAAAACCGAGGCGCTTGGCTCCATCTGAGGGTGGTTTGGAGCCCTCTGACGTCAAAAGGTCATCGAGCGGACATTCGCGCGTGCCCAGATGGAGGGTCAGGGATCCTATTAAGCAACCCAGCTCCAACTAGACACAGCTGATCCAAGTCCCTGGAAGACAACTTGGGCAAACATCTCATTGTTTAAGCTCCGTGCAGCTCGAGGACAAGCAGGTCTTTTCCAGCAACCATTAAAAGGACCTTGATTAGTGAAGGCAGGTTACAGGTAAAATGGATGGAACTGGTGATTACCCACGATTTCATCACCGTGATGTAACCGTCAGGCAGAACATTTCTATGAAACCATTCTGTTGCGAGATGCCAGGAGCACACTGTGGCGGGCCCCTTGCACTAGACCAGCAGGTGGTGGGCATGGAAATCCCCGGAGGGCAAGGCCAGAAGAACAGGGCCATGGGGTTGAAAAGCAGTGCCTCTTCCCTTCCTAGGGTTTGAATTTGCCTCTGGGCTCGGTTGGAAAGCCCTGCGGTACCTGAGCGGTGTCTGCCTGGGATGGGGCAGGAAGCAGCAGCACAGACTTGCTGCCGTTGGGCAGAGACACTGATAGCACCCGAGCATCATAACTAGAAGGGCGCTGCTTACAGCGTGCCGGGCACTATCTGAATCGTTTTACATTGAAGTCATTCTCACAGCATATGACATGGCCATTTCTGTAGGTCAGAGCGGGTCACACATTGTCATTTGACATTGTTCAGACAAGCACTTGACCGACTCCACCTAAAGATGTGAAGGGAAGATCTTAAATAACTGCCCAGCATCACAGAGCTAATAGGTGGCTGTACAGGTCAAGTGTTCTTGCAGGGACAAATGGCACCCTCAGAAGAGTATGACGGAGACATTAAGGAAAGACTGTTTACAGATGGGGTTAAGTGAACTCAACAAGAATGGGGAAGCTTCTGGAAAAGCCAACCTAGAGGGCTGTGGTGGGCACCAGGAGATGGCTGGAGCTGTAAGCAAAGGGCTGAGTGGTGTGTGTGTGTGTGTGTGTGTACGTACGTACAGGAGGGGTCACTTATAAGTCACCTCTCATTGTGCATGGCCTTATAAATAGTGCTAACATTTTTCTTGTTTCATGTCAAAAAGGGCTGAAGTCAGGTGTTTATTCTTTATAACATATAGCACCTGTCAACAAATTCTGTAGGAGCCATTCTGGGCACAGCAGGGCCATCTCATGGACCATGGCAAAGGAATGACAGCTAGATATTAGTCATGGGTTCTTAAATAACATCCACGTATCATCAACCCTTTATTAATGGGTACCCAACTGCCCGGCACACTCAGCTAGACTTCTGCCTCCCCTTGGTCTCCTGCTCCTGCCAGATCACGTTTAGGAGGAAGGGGAATGACAAGCAAACACGCCAACACCAGAATTTTCAAAAGCCGTCCGCACGCAGAGCAGCCAGTCCTTGGTAAGTTTTTGGACTCTGCCCATAAAGCCCGACTTCCCTCTCAACCTTCCTACTTTACACCGTCTCTTGCCGACCCTCCTGCCGCTCTGACTTGCTGTGTTTGTGTGCTCTTACCTGTGACTGTCACCTGGCCCCGGGCTCGCAGCATCCTCTGATTCCTGCCAGGTAACTCCAAGCGCAGACCCAGGCTGTGCTGGCTGGTCCCTCTGGTCCCAGTCCCCACCTTCCAACATGCCCCCTTCCTCCACCGACTCCTACCCACTAACCCTGATGGATGGAAAAAGCTCACTTTCTCAGAAATGACTAGAAGAAACCTGAGAAATGACTCCTACACAAGGAAGCCAAGCTGCCCCACCCTGAATGTTTGAGGATGTCTTCAATCCTAAGGGTAATTTCACCTGCTTTAGAATCTTAACAGAACATCCCAGCCAATACCAGTGACACCCAAAGCTGGCTAGATTTCCCCAAATGCTCCTGGTAATCGAGCTCTCTCCAAACAGAAGGGGGGGTGTCATGCTTCAAATGGATCACCCCTGTATCTTTTTTTTTTTTTTTTGTGGTACGCGGGCCTCTCACTGTTGTGGCCTCTCCCGTTGCGGAGCACAGGCTCCGGACGCGCAGGCTCAGCGGCCATGGCTCACAGGCCCAGCCAATCCGCGGCATGTGGGATCTTCCCGGACCGGGGCACGAACCCGTGTCCCCTGCATCGGCAGGCGGACTCTCAACCACTGCGCCACCAGGGAAGCCCACACCTGTATCTTTTTGTAGGAAACTCCCCTTCACCTTAAATTCAAGTTTTTAAAAATTCAAAGCACCTAATGTTTGCACTTTTCAGAAAGTCACATAACAAACAGGCTGTCACAAGGAATTTATTCCAAAAAGCAACTTTCAGACTCTGAGGTCAGTGACGGCCATCTCCTTCACCTCCTGTCTCCACGACACTGTGTAGTGAGAAGAAATAATATATGAAGACTCTGATACACGGAAAAATCCTTAAAGAGTGCTTTGAATTCTCAAAAGAGAAATTATTCACAGTTTTATTGGCATTAAGTATGTTACATGGTATTGTCAGCCTTTCAACATTGTTAAGTCATGTATCAAAGATATGGCAAAAACTAGTCAGACTGTCTGTCCCACCTATTTCTGGTAATTGAGAGGTTTTATACAAAAAAAATTCCATTGAGTTCTTAGTTCTCGCTTTTCAAATAGTTCCGATAATTCTCCTTGTACTTGAAGAACATGCTCTTCTGTTTTTAAACTTCCCTTACATGGAAAGTTAACACTTCTATAGATCTAGAATTATAAAGCTGGAAGAACTACTGGATAAGAAATCCAATCCAGCTCCAAGCTTCTTGCAGGATATCCTAAGCCAGTCCCCAGAGCTGACATATTTTGTATGTGTTGCTTTTCCTTACCATCTCTAGAGAGGAGATTCCCCACGACCTCCATCACCTGCTCCAAGTTATAAAAACCCTTTCTTCGCCCCCACCTTTCTCTTTACAGCCCTGACTTTGGACTTCAGCTGTGGCTCCTTCTGGGGGTGGGCATTGCAATCAGTAGCCCTTTGGTGACTCTCGGTCACTTGTACTGGCATTGTCACTCTGGGGACATTTCCCTTAGACCTCTGATGGTCTCCAATGTCATTTAGGTTAACGTTTCCGCAGTTACCAGAGCAGAGGACAGAACTGGTAACAGACGGCTATTTGGAATCATGAAATGCGAGCCTGAGGAACCATTCCTGCGTGAGAAGCTTCTAGCATTTCCTGTGTCCTGCTCCTCACCTTCCCACCACCTCCTTTGTCTGGTGTCCGGTGGACGCTCCACATCCTTTAAGGGTCGATCCCAATGTTGCTTCTCCTATCCCACCCTGGAGAGGCTCTTTCTCCTTTGGGCTAATTGTCACCACTATTACACCCCCCATCACATCTATTGCATACTGACTTTTTTGTCTGCTTGCTCACCTCTTTACGAGCATCCTTCTGAGTGGCCACGATTGGTTCTTCTCTAGTGTAGTTTATTTCAAGGCTTTCTGAGCCTATAGACCTGTCTTGGGTGATTATAACAAACTAATGCTGAAACACTTTGGGGGGGGGCATCACTGCAATATTTTAAAAATCATTTTTGGTGCCTCTTTGGAAACTTCCTACTTTTCTGTCACTTTGGTTATTCTTATCAATGTTTACAAGGCAATTCCTGATGCCCCTTAAAGGTACAATTTCTTCGACCAGAGTTGTTATTTCCAGCCTAACTACAGGTGGTACTAGTGTTGCCTTCATCGCCTTACCATCCTGCTTCTCTTAGTGTTCCTGGGGGCCACGCCCTCTGTATCTCTCAAGCTCCCAATACGTGGGGGAGATAATGGTATTGCCTTAGGCTTATTCAGCACTAGAAACATTCCTTATGTGACTCTCAGAATACTGTCTCAATAAATCTTCACAGTAATTTGTATGTGGATAAGTTAATTTACTTTTCTAGAAGATGAATCACAATAGGTCAAGAAACATGCCACCCAGCTGTTCTCCTAAATCAATGCTCTTTCTACCAGGCCAGTAGTTGTCAAAGTGCCATCTCCAGATCCCTGGCGTCACCAGCACCTGAGAACTTTCTAGAAACGCTCATTCTCAAGCCTTGCCCCAGACCTACTGAATCACTGGGGGGCGTCCGTGTATTCCGACGCATGCTTGGGTCTCAGGGCCCCTTCACGAGGCCAGTGAGTCTCCACGCTGGCCATCCATGGCATTTGTCTGCGATCTCTTACAAAGCAGTAATGCTGGGTCCCACCTCCAGACCAATGAACTCAGACTCTCCAGAAGCTCAGCCTTTAGTATCATTAAAAAAAAATCCCCAAGTGATTCTAATGGGCATTTAGGCTTAAGACCCACTGCTCTGGAGGACGCAGAGCCTGTGCTGCCTGTGAATTCCTTCTTAGTCCTTGGGAAGCATCCCCAGGAAAGGTGTCGGACATGACCCAACTCAAGCACACAAATGTTCTGTTATCACTTATCAACTCTCTCTCTATTCATACAAAAAGGGCCCATGCAAATATAAAATCCCTCTACAGAAAATTAATATAGTTAATCCACTAATATGTGCACGCCCTTACACACACACACCCCTTACCTGACAAGCCATGCAAGAATCTTACAAACATGCATGTCTAGGTTTTGGATTCATGCTGAACGTTGCGAGGCATTGTGCTGGCTGCCTCGTGGGCATGGTTTCATTGACAGTATCAGCTAAATTCTCACCATAGGAAAGCATGAGGTCATCATAAACACGCATTTCTTTTTTCCCCTCTGAACAAAGTGAACACTGACCTGGATACAGGGAAGGATCCTAGCTAGGGTCACTCCCATTGCTTGAATCCTAACAAGAAAAAGATTTTTGCAGCTTCTGAATTCTCCCCAAGCAGAGGGCTATTTTTTTCTCAAGCAGAGGCAATTTGCTCTTCCTGAGATAAACGAGTTTGGATTCTCACATACAGAATAAGGGATGCACAGCGTGGAGGGGAGAGGGGGACAAATCAAGTCATTACATCAAACTGCCATTTTCTATTTTACAAAGAACTTTCTCATGCGTTCCTATTTGGTAAGGTACTTTGTTAAAGAACCAAAGGGTTTTCACCATAACAACCTTTGTAGTTGGCTACTGTTCTCTTTTTGAGTCAACCAAGCCTTAAATGCTTAAGTCACTGCCTTAAGGTGACAAAACTCATTAAGTGGCAGGGATTGCTGAGTCCAGAGTTTATGGGTTTTGTTTTTGTTTTAGGCCATGACTGCTTAAAGAAGACAGCGCTGGTGAGAGACAGCTTTATGGAGAGAGAAGTAAAGGTTAAGCAAACCCAGAAAAGCACTATCTTTCAATTATACTGTGGTAACACTTAAAAATTACTTGCATGGTATACTAAATTACTACCCTTAAAAAGCAAATGCACCACTTAAACCACTAATGTGCAAATTCAAGGCAAAGCTTATTCATTTGGAAAGATCTCACACAGAGTGTTACTATAAATAACTTTAATATCTGTAATAGAAACTCATCTATCACCATTCTAATTAGAATGTGACTAAAGAAATCAGTATTGAACAAAGGCATTTGTAACATTTGGTGCGGGTAATAATGGCTTTGAAGTTCCAGGAAAAAGTCAGTTTTCCAAATTTCTCCTCATTTACATCTCACTTAGTTCCCAAATAAACTGTTTTTAAAAATATGTATAATAATGGTGACAGACACTTGAAGAAACTGGAAAAGTAGAATCGCACAAAGAAGAAAACAAATCATTACATATTTTCCCCTCAGAGAGAGAAAATCACTGCTACCATTTTGGTAGATGTCTCTGCATTCTCTGTGTCCAGATAAGCAATTTTGCCTACTTAGCATCATAATGTATAAACTGTTTTTCCCACTTTTACACTTATTAGGATTATTTCCTCTATCACGTCAGTATTCTACAATTTTGGGGGGTTGCACAGTATACTGTCTTATGTAAATACCATTATTTATAAATTTTCCACTGTGCTGAATATTTAAACACTTTGGTTTTTATGAGCAACACTGTGTTCAACAGCCTTATACGTTAATTTCTGTAAAGCTCTGTGCCTTATTTAGGAAAAATTCCCAGAAGCGGATTTGCTGGGTCAAAAGGTTTGTGAAATATTTAAGAATATATGTCTTAACTGAGTCTACTGCAGACAAATTACCAACCTACACTCCTAACACAAGTAGCTTTTGCTTTGCATCCTCCCAAAGCTTAGAATTTCAATGATGTTTTGGCCAACTGAAGGTTGGAAAATCATACTGCATTAAACTCTGCATTTCTTTGTCATTGCTTGTCTTCGGGGATCATTTAGATTTCAATTTTTTTTAACATCTTTATTAGAGTATAATTGCTTTACTTTGTTGTCTTAGTTGCGGCTGTATAACAAAGTGAATCAGCTATAAGTATACATATATCCCCACATCCCCTCCCTCTTGTGTCTCCCTCCCACCCTCCCTATCCCACCCCTCTAGGTGGTCACAAGGCACCGAGCTGATCTCCCTGTGCTATGCGGCTGCTTCCCACTAGCTATCTATTTTACATTTGGTAGTGTATATATGTCCATGCCACTCTCTCACTTCGACCCAGCTTACCCTTCCCCCTCCCTGTGTCCTCAAGTCCATTCTCTACATTTGCATCTTTATTCCTGTCCTGCCCCTAGGTTCTTCAGAACCTTTTTTTTTTTTTTAGGTTCCATATGTATGTGTTAGCATATGGTATTTGTTTTTCTCTTTCTGACTTACTTCACTCTGTATGACAGACTCTAGGTCCATCCACCTCACTACAAATAACTCAATTTCGTTTCTTTTTATGGCTGAGTAATATTCCATTGTATATATGTGCCACATCTTCTTTATCCATTCATCTGTCGATGGACACTTAGGTTGCTTCCATGGCCTGGCTATCGTAAATAGTGCTGCTATGAACATTGTGGTACATGACTCTTTTTGAGTTAGGTTTTCTCAGGGCATATGCACAGCATATAAAAAAATGGAATAACCCAGTTTTACTTAATGAGTAAATGCTCATTCAAACATGAGGCCACCTCTATGGCAAGTCACAGCAGACACTTCTGACACAGGTTAATTTACTGTAGTGAGAAAGATAAAAGAGCATCTGTGGAGGTACAGCTAACCCTCATTGGTAAGTTAGGGCAATTTTAGATCCCTGTTCTAGACTCCATGTTGATTTTTTAACAATAGCTAGGATTGATGCTGACTTAGAAAATAACATAATAGATGTGCTAGAAGGAATAAAGGAAATGGATTAGAGTAATTGTTAAAAAAAATGGACTGAACAACTCTATAAGGTGCATGATCTAACTCACTGTGTCCAGCAGGAGGGACATGGTGGTTCTGGGAAATCTGAAAGGAACAGGGAAGAGAGAATGGGAAAATTCTTCTGGGAGAGTGAAACTGCATGAAATCTCCACATTATTAGCGCTGCCCTCATTTCTCTCGCTGGGGCAGTGATGTCTCAGCATCAGTGCAGCTCCATCCATTAATCGCAATACTGAGGAAGGAGCAGAAGTGTCCACACAGGCTGGGGCCTCACGACTAGGTTGAGCTCCATGCTGGCCGCAGTGGACAGAAAGCATGCAAGGAGGGCTATTCCCTCGACTTGGTAATTCACTCTATGACTCCAGAGAAAACATCATGAAGATTTTTTAGGGCTTGGCAACTCTACAACGAATGTTTCTGCAGATCCCTGTGTGATTATCATGGAACTGCAGGTTACCAGTAGGCTAGACCACAAAGCCTTTAGGTTTGTAACTTGTTTTTCTGCTCATTTGAGAGACCCACAAATTCCTGTTTTCTTATGACTCTGGACCTGAATCTTAGAGCAAACTAAGAAGCAAACATTTCTTTTCTGGGAGGGAAAGAGCTAACTGTAGTAGAAATCTTCAGTTTCTGCAAGTGTAGTAACTAGGGTCTTTTATACACCTCACACAATGCAGCAGTTTTCTGTATTAGTAGTATTGGCTAAAAACAAATGTTCTGAGATTTCCTAAGAGTTTAGCAATAAGCACAAGCCAGTTTTATACATTAGTGGGATCTAGCTTTAAAACTGTTGGATTAGGGAATGTGAGATAGTGACTGATTAATCTCCAAATCTGAATTTTAAATTTGTTGGTGCTGTGAGCAGAACCTGTGACTTGCTTGTGATCAACAGAATATGGCAAAGGTAATGGGAAGCCCCTCCCTTGATTACGTTACTTTGTATAATACTCTGTGTTTTGCTAGCAGACTCACTCTAGGGTATCCTCCTCCATTTCTGGCTTCAAAGAAGCAAGCGTCCAAGGGCCCTACACAACCAGAAGAAGAAAAATTCTGCAAACAACCAAAGAGAACTTAGAAGTGTATTCTTGGGACTTCCCTGGTGGCACAGTGGTTAAGAATCCGCCTGCCAATGCCGAGGACACAGTTTCGATCCCTGGTCCGGAAAGATTCCACATGCCGCAGAACAACTAAGCCTGTGCGCCACAACTACTGAGCCTGCACTCTAGAGCCCGTGAGCCACAACTACTGAAGCCTGTGCGCCTAGAGCCTGTGCTCTGCAACAAGGGAACCCACCACAATGAGAAGCCTGTGCATCACAATGAAGAGTAGCCCCCGCTCTCCGCAACTAAAGCCCATGCAGGGCAATGAAGACCCAACGCAGCCTGGACTCCTGACCCACAGAAACTGTGAGATAATATATGCATGCTGTTTTGCGCTGTTAATTTGTGGTAATTTGTTATTAAAGCAGTGAAAAGCAGATACAGATTTTGGTTCTAGAAATAGGGCACTGCTGTCACAAGCACCCAAGTATGTGGGAGTGGTTTGGAAAAATTCTGAGGAGCATAAGAGAAGGAAAAGAAAGCTGAAAATGTGTATCTCCCTTGATAATGTAGAATTTTATAAAAATGAATGGGGCTTCCCTGGTGGCGCAGTGGTTAAGGATCCACCTGCCAATGCAGGGGACACGGGTTTGAGCCCTGGTCCGGGAAGATCCCACATGCCGCGGAGCAACTAAGGCCGTGCACAACTACTGAGTCTGCGCTCTAGAGCCCATGAGCCACAAATACTGAGCCCACATGCCACAACTACTGAAGCTCACATGCCTAGAGCCCGTGCTCTGCAACAAGAGGAGCCACCCCAATGAGAAGCCTGCGCACCGCAACGAAGAGTAGACCCTGCTCTCCACAACTAGAGAAAGCCCACGCATGGCAACGAATAGCCAATGCAGCCAAAAATAAATAAAATTTTTAAAAAATTATTTAAAAAACCCCAAGAAAGAATGAGCCCTCACTGCTGAGGACAGAGAAACCTGAAAACACTAGGTTTGGTAAACACGGCAAACATGGACAGCATGGTGACTATAATTAATAATAGAAATAAATATATAGTATTATATATTTAAAACTTGCTGAGAGTAAACTTTAGAAGTTCTCATCACAAGAAAAAAAAACTGTGACTATGTATGGTGACTGTGGTACCCAGCTTTATTGTGGTGATCATTTCAGAATATATACACAATATCAAATCATTATGTTGTACCGAGAAAATACTATATGTCAATTATACCTCAATAAAAAGCTTAGAAAAATAAAAGAGTGAACTTTTTGGACACAAAGTAAGCATATCAGATGCAGGCATATCAATAAAGGGTTAATTTTCATATCAATAAAGTGTTAATTTTTCTCAACACGTTTGTTTGGACTGGCTTTAAACACAATGAAAATGATGCTTCAGTTCCTAAAATGAATACTTAGTACTGACAGTAAGGACAAACTGAGAACTCCTTCAGAGATAAATGACAAGACTGACTCCCCTCAGTAAAACTAAGCTCTGTGGTCAAATCTAGTAATTTTCTGAGGGAGAATAAAACATTTTTTTTAGAGTTTTTTGAAAAGTCCAGAAGTGAGGTAAGAAATGCCAGCGAATGCATTTAGGCGTTAGGTGGGCGGTTGGTAACAGAAAGGCTGATTCTTAGTCCCCGGCATGCGAGCAGCTGGATGTCAATGAGCTGCAGGAACACTCACCGCCCTGCAGACCCAGCTGCTAACCTGCTCGTCTCTGGAGAGGATGTGAGGCAGAGGTGTCTCTCTGGTAGATTAAAACCCCCCAGAAACACTGGGATTATAGCACAGCCTCTCTTCTAACAGAAAAATGAAAACTCTGAAAATGAGATTCTGTGATACTAGTTGTACTTTTCAAGGCCTGCATAGGCAACCAACCATTTATCTACACGTATTTTGTTCCCCATCTGTCTACACTTTTTATCCTGGAAAAAGACAGGCTTTCTCTACCCTGAAGATGAATGAGGCCTTTGATGTCATGCAAATGTTAGCTCTGGGCCAAACACATACAATCCTGAAAGTAGTACACTTAGAGAATAAGAGGTTTAAATGCATTTACCATTTTTATTTTGCTATGCGGAAACATACATTCACCATGGCTGTGCGATGCGGTTGACAATGAAATGGAGAATATAACTTTTTGAAGGCTATTTATAACTAAACACTAAATAGTTTTATTACAGTGGAAATTCTGTACAGTTTAAGGCTTGGCTCTGAACTAGACTGCAAATATGGACCAGATTTGGAAATAAAACACTTTTTTTCAAGTAAAAGAAGAAAAATCCATTAAAAAAATACAAGGACAAAGAAATGAAGAAATGAAGAAAGAAAACAAAGCAACAGAAGCCCAATGGGTTTTCCCGGAGTGAAATTTCATCATACGGTGAACTAACAAAAATACAGGTTTTCTTTCCAAAATAATGACAATTTACATATTTAGGACTTGTTAGGGAACTCTGGGAAGCTTTCCAGACTGAACACAGACCAAAGCGGACGACGGGGAGGAAATCACATTAATATGCTAAAGTCAGTACTACTTTATAACGGTTAAATTAGATTACATAAAGCAGGATTGTGAGCATTAAATATTTCCAGAGGATTGGAGAGTCGTTACTGCTGACAGGTAAGAGTAATAAACCAGAGGAAATAAGTACAAGATTCAAGTTATTTAATGAATAAACTCGGTTATTGGCACATCTAATCTGGGAAAAACCTGACACACTGGACTAGACAGCTTCTAGCAGTTTAGGGTAATCTTTGTTGATCTGTAAACAAAAGATCTGTCACCTAAGAAACGGCAATTTTGTTTAGACTTTAATAATAATCAGCTATGAAAGGCATGGATTGTTTTATGTGTTACATGAGATCACGGTTTCTATTGTTGGTTATGAACGTGCAGGTGTAGCTGAGAACTTAGACACTGTGTGAAACGTAAAAATGCTGCTTGTTTTGTAACTGTATCGTTGCTTCATGCAATATCAGTTTAGTGATGCTGACTCAGATTGCTTTATTATGGGAAGATCTCTGCCAGTGTCTTTATTAAATGGTCAAGGTCAGTTCTTCTGGATTGAAATTGTCCATGGGCAGATACGAATCAGTGGGTTGGAAGAGGAAACTCCATATAGACTCTGGTTTTTCTAATGGTTTGCATGACTGGCTTCAGGTGCAGTCTAGGTTATTCCTGTAGAAGAGAGATTTGATCAGTTACTCATTTGAAAACATCTGAGTTTCCCTCAGATCGAGGTCATGGGAAAAGTATCTTGTACGGTTATAAAATGCTCTTTTTGACAAGATACTGTAAAATACCGGTGTACGTCACTGATAGGCTTTCTCTGAAATAAACCACATCGTCACCCAAGTGGCTGAACTCACTGAAGAGAACTCTTTTTTGGGTTTTTTTTTTTTTTTTGCTTTCTATCTTCCAAATTAGCTTCTTAATTTGAATATAATGAGTGATTTTTCTATTTTTTTTTCCTTTGAGAGAAGCCACTCATCAATCAACATTAACCAATGTTAGAGAACGTACTTATTTCATTTATACACGTAAAGCATTTAAGAGACTTTTATCACATAACCAAGTGTGCAAGGAGCTGCATTCAGCATTCAAAGCCTTCCAGGGATGCTCAGGGCCCCTCGGGTTCTCGAGGGGCGGGTTAGTATGCATGACAAGTCTGTGCACACACAGAAGATGCCGTCTGCTCATGATGTCGGCCAAACAGTGGCTGGAAAGGCACGCGCTTTCTGGAGGAAAGCAGGACCACAAGACTGTATTTTTGCTTCCTCCTGAGACACAGTACTACACTCGGGAAAAACATCATCCCAAAGCATACAGGGAATAGATGACATCCACAATGAGAGTGAGTGCTCTGGTCTCAAATTGTAAAACAAAGCAAAAACAAAAACATAAACAGGCTAGAACCAAACACAGTGGAAGAGAAAGCTTACAATGGCATAATGCTGCCAACAGAAGGAGAACGGGCTATATTTTATTTCCCTAGTATTTGGAACACACAAATTGCACCTCTCAGAACAAAACCATCGTAGTTCTGATTAGGCTACATGGCAAGTGAAACCAGATCTGACCTTTCAAATGTGGATAATGAGAGGAGCACAGAGCATGCATTAAAAGGGAGCATGCACAGGACCATGCAAGCAGACTCTGCTTTCTCTTTATCCTCTAACTGGCAGGGGATGTAAAAAGTCCACAGTATGGAGCCTCCAAATATGAAATAAACCAGCAGCCGCAAACCAATTTTCCATCCTCTTGATACCCAGAGCCCTGCAAATGCCAGTGAGAGAAAAAGGAGAGGGAAGAGGCAGGGGGAGGGAGAGAGGGAAGCCCTGGGCCACATGCCAGCCAAGGCCAAGCCTAGAGAACCAGCACCACCTCTTACCTGGGCTCAATCCTCTCCATCTTCAGGGGTGATCTCTGTCTCTTTATGGACCACTACTTTGGTCACTGACATGTCAGGGTGCTGCTCTTTGGCCTCTTTAATTGCCTGAGCCAGTGCCTATCCCCAGAAAATCACAGAAGGGCAAAGACAAAAAGGAGGTGGGACGTGCAAGATCAGAGCCAGGTGGAGACTTATGAGCAAGATTTATATACACAATTTACAAATGGGATACAATGACTGCAAAGGGGGGCCGGTCATACATTGCATATCAGAAAGTTAATTCAGAAAACTGTTTAGACTACAGGCTGGACTCGAAGGACAGCTCTGGGAAGAGTACGACCAGCTAGTGTTTCTCTGTCTCCCTGCCAGAGTATCTACCCTCTCTCACACGCTACCTGGTCATGGTCAATGTCCGCGTCTCCCGTGATGACGATTCGCTTCTCGATTCTCGTCTCTGAAATGCCTCCTTTCACAGTCTGAAAGCAACAGATAAGCATTATCAACTTACCATCGCTGTTGACTGGGGGAAATGGCGGAAAATGCTGACACAGCTTTAAGTTGCATCATTCATTCTTTGAGAATTGAAACAGAATCCTATGGCAGTTATTTACAATTGTTAATTTCAGAAGTGAAGCCAGAATAGAGGTCCTTCGGGTTTGGCTGGCTGGTGTTTCTGGAACATCTACCATATGCCATGCACTGGAGTTAAGGGTTATGCAAAGGGCATCAGAATGCATATTCTTAAACGGAACCTGGCATGTGAGGACAGATGCACCACAAATACAGCAGCCGTGAGAGCTCCAATGCAGCTGCCTGGCATCCTGATATTCACCTATCTGCTGGTGCGGCCCAACCCAGAAGCTCTGAATGGATACCTTCCTGTATCCGTTCCCACTCCACTTACTTTGGTGATGTGGGTGGTGGTCGTGGTGCTAGTGGTTTCAGATGTGATCGTCTGTGCGCTCATGAGCACACCTGGCTCCAAATCAGCACCAAGATCAACCTAAGCAAGCAAAGGGGGAGACGCCACACTTGAATATTGATGTTACCTCTCCAGACGTCTGCTATCTTGGT
This sequence comes from Mesoplodon bidens, assembly GCF_964165515.1. NCBI lineage: Eukaryota > Metazoa > Chordata > Mammalia > Artiodactyla > Ziphiidae > Mesoplodon > Mesoplodon bidens. The sequence continues at coordinate 33,881,947 of NC_138169.1, read as the reverse complement.
TTGGGGCGTGATGATGATTTAACTCTCTGCACAATCGCTGTGCTGTTCCATCGGCATCTGGGAGCTGTCACTGACTAAAGACGGAATCAAACTTGGCCATTGTTAACCCTCATTAAAAAGGTGGGACTTCAGAAATGTGAGCAGGGGCTGGTTGAGCTAGTGTTCTTCCTTATCTATGGCTAGGGAGATAGATTTCTGAGCCTCTTTCTACATTTCAAGTTATGTGAAGACCTGCTTAAGTCACCTGCTCTTCCTTGATTGGTAATAAAATTACAATTACTGCACCATTCTTGATAGAGACAGCTGGGTCCTCTGAGTCTCACAAATTAAATATCATGTAGTGACACTTAAATGCACGAAGCCATTCAAGGGGTAAAACAGGTGCCAGGGCTCTGGCCTTCGTAGACTGTCTTACCTGTGATGATTCATATGTTATGGTTTTTGTTTCTGTGTGAACTACAGGCACTTCCTTGGTAGAAATTTCTAGCTTTACTCCTCCTGGTGAAACACTGCCAAAGCTGATGGCTTCTGTCTTCACAGTTGATGACTGTACCAATGGGAAGCAGGCAGAGTGGCTATTAAATTTTGCAAACACATACCTTTGTTTTTTTCCCTCCCCTCTTGGTGGATATATATAAGCACAGGTTGGTATGAAATAAATGTTTACATTTTACATGGGGGTCAGTTGGGGAATGAGGCACACAACAGATACATGTCAGTCTCCCAGAATTCATATGGAATGTTCCAGGTGCAAGAAAATATTTCGAAGGAAATTGAAAAAACCCACTTTTTTACATTCCCTCCCCTCTATCTCATAAACTAATTTTAATAGATTAAAAAATCATAAATTAGCCTTTTATTGAAAAACTTCTTAGACAGAAGGAACAAGTAATAAAACATTGAACCACTGCCCCTCACCTCACCCCCATGTACTTCAGGAATTTCAATAAAAGAGAATAAAGAATAAATTCTAGCACTTGGTGCCTGGGCAAGCCTGGTTTTGGTCCTTCTGGATAAGTACACTGATCAGAAATAAATTTATCAAGTTTTCTAATATCTTGGCAGGCTATGCATCTCCCAGGTTTATTGCCAGCCAGTTACGGTAATTGCAAAGAGAGTAGAAACCATTTCCTGGAACTTTAGATTGTGAATAATCATTATATATGTTTGCATGGGACCCCAGACCAGCATGGAGACCCCATAATTGCCATGCAAGAAGGCAACAAGAGGAGAAACAAACTGCTCTTGGAAAAGGAAGAAAATTAAACCTAGCCCTGCCTTTACGCTTAACTAAATTTCAGGGACTTACTTCAGCACTAAAAGTAACATTAACCGCTAGTTACCTCAAAATGAGGTTTTTGTTCCGAAGCCTCAGAAACGTGGATGGCTGCACTCTGCTCCTCCTCTGGCTCTTGGGAAGCAGCTGCCACTTCTCCCTGCTCGAGGACAGCTTTGTCGGCCACCTCCCCTTTTTCCTCCTTCGCTCCCTCAGTCAGAGCAGAGACCTCCTTCCCTTTCACATCAGAAGCATCAGGAGATGCTGCCTGGGTCACAGCATCCATGTCATCTCCAGCTGCGTAAGAAGCATCCCCACTCGCATGCACATTCATCACATGTCTTTCCTCTACCAATGCCGCTTCCTGCACAACCTTCTGGGTGCTAAGTGGCTGGGGGCGCTGGGTTGTTTCCGTCTCTATTTTGCCAGACTCCGTCTTGGTTTCCGTTTTCTGCACGGAAAAAAAATTGTGGTGTCAGTGCGACTTTCCACAAAGCAAAGGTCAGAAAGGAAAAAAAAAAAATGCAGCCACTCACCAGGGTACCTAAAGCCGGTACCAGTGCTTATAACCAGCAACGCTTAGAGAAAATATAAATTAGCTTTCATTCCCCCCACCAGAATCTTTGATGCCTGCCCTCTGCCTGACACATAGCCTCGAACCTGTGCTGCTTCTTCGGATGTCGCAAAAGAAACAAGAGTGCAGTATAAAACACAATTAAAAAACCAAAACAAAATGAAAGCATTGGAGCACATGCATATTGGTTTTGGCTACTTCCTTAGACCTAACAGGTGACATAAAATGCTTTAAGAAATTAAATGCTGTTAAGACGTCTCAGCAAGATTGCTTTCTGAACATCTGAAGTATGTTCTTGTAATGGAACTAAAGACACGTGATGCAAACGTGGGACAGGCACAGAGGGGTGTAAGTGAAGACCCCTCTCAGGTGTTTAAAGCAAAGCCACTTGGATGCAACACACACACACACACACACCCCAAAAAGGCACAAAGAAAAGGCAAAGAGGCAGAGACAGAGACACCGAGGATGGAAACAAAAGGCCACCTGCACCCAGCTTTGAGAAGTGGAAGTAACCCCTCCTATGAATTCTGTCGGTTTTCTCGCAGACTCTAATAAGCTGAAGATTTCAGAGCCATCCATGAGCTTTTCTCCAGAAGACTGTTTAGTCTGAGTGAACAGAGAAATGGAGAGTCAAGCACAGAGGTCGGGACACAGGAGGGCATGTACTCATTCACAGCTGGTTAGACAGAACTGTAGGCGTGGGACCCAGGGCGAGGGATGGAGGGATCTACAGACAGATTTGGAAACACACAGGAATGGGAAATCAACAGCAAATCGGGGTGAGCAGGGGCTCTGGTTTGGTAAAGCGGAGAGAGTTCCTGGGGTTAGGGCGGTGCTGGGTGAAGTGGATCCTTTCACCCGGCACCGGCACCTCAAGCCCCGGCAGCACCACCCCACCTCGGGGACAAGAGCTGGAAATAAAACGGCAGGTATCTCAATGCTCACGTCAGACCGCGGTAGTGACTTAACCATGAAAACAACAAAAAAGCTTGGGTGGGCGGCTCTCAACATAAGCCAAACAGCAAGAGAAATGGAAAGGCTCGGGGTGGAAGGGCTGCCTCGGCAAACGTCATGCTGGAATCGGAAACGGCGGCCCAAAGGCGGCACCGGTTACCACGACTTGGGACGTGGCCGACTCTGTGACAACGTATCGGGTGGTGGCGACGGTGACGGCCGGTTCCTGGGAGTATCTCCACTTGGACAGGCTCTTCCTGCGGGGACTGAAGGGCCCCACCTTCAAGGTCTCGGCCTCGGCCTCGGCCTCGGGCTCCGCTCTGCCCAGCCGCTCGCCCTCCAGACTGGCATCCCTCCCGGGCACGTGGCTTTTCTCAAGAGCATCATCCTCGGGGCTCTGCTGCCGGGACTCGGCTTCCCTGATGGGGGCCAGCGACTCCGACAGCCTCCGCTTTGGAGTGTGGACCTCAGGCCCCCTCCTGGTCCTGTCCTCGGTGAGGGCTCCCAGGACCTCGAACTCTGCCAGGACAGGGGGGGTCTTCACGGACTCGGCTAGTCCCGGCTCAAGAGGGGAGGGGGACGCCACCTTCTCCCCTTCTTTGACTTTTCCTGTCATAGTGACAATTTTTCCGGACACGGTATCGTAGGACTTTCCGAGTGTGTATATTTTCTGTTTGTTCTCTTCCTTCAAGTGCATTTCTCGGGCCAAGTCTTCGAAGCTCTGCACTTCAATGGCGCTAGATCCTAACGAGTCGGCGGGGATGTCATCAGTTCTAGTGCTCACGGTCACCACCTTGTACGTCACAATCTTTTTTGAATCACCATCAACTACCTCAGTGGGTATTTTGTCTACAATAACCCAGTCCTCTGTGCCCTATATTTGGAATATAAAAGCTAAATTAGAAGTTCTGATGGTATCTCACTTCTAACATAAGAATCCTTTAAGGCAATCAGGGTGAGAGCTACACTCAGGCCTGGGAGGTGACTGCATAGGGCTGGGGTTGTTTTTATTAATTATGGCTGCAATCTCTTCCCGTCTGAAATTTATTAACTCTAACCTGCAACTTGGAATACGGTCTGTGCGTACACTCGCAATTTCAGATTTCTTGAAATACTTTGGTGGTAAATTTTGCAAAGACTGTATTTGATCTTATGCTAAATGTCTGAGCATTTTGTATGTCAAGATTAAACAACATTTTTGAAGCTGTTGTACAAGTTATTTAGCTTTACTTGTGTGGACATAGAAAAGACAGTTTTCCATGTGAAACAGAACACTGTACTTCACACCTGTTGTCCTCACAGAGAACGTGCCAGCATTTCCACAAATTTCTGTGAAAACCATTTTCCATGTTTGTGAATTATACTTCCTTATATGGGAGACAGAATCCACTCTAGCACTTATTATCCAACAAGTATTCAGTGCACCTGTGCTCCAGGCATTGTAATGGACTATTTCCCACTGTTAGGACACTGTCGGAGCCTCTCAGAAATAGGTCACAGTGGTCTGTACACTGTTCCGAGTTTATTTACAACCGAAGTTCATCGTCTCAGGAGTTTCTTTGCCAGTTTCCTTAGTGTTAGTTCCAATAAGGCAGAAGAAATGCAAGTTATGAAACTTCTGTATGTGGGGAGCCTACCAGGACGCTAGGAGGTAACTAGTCTAACAGGTTACAGAGGGAAGAGAAACCAAGCCAGGAGCGAGGGAGCACCTTGGTTTACATTTTAAACTTGGACGTTTGCTACTTTTTTATTTATCCTAGCCTGAATCTAGAAATAGGTGGGCCTTAAGAAAAAGGATTACAGATCCATCTATAGGCTGGTGCCGGATTAAACAAAATGAATTGAAAAGTAACCTCTAGGGTCGATGGGACAGTTTTCTGGAAAATGATTTGACGAGAGGTAACCACAGAGCCTCCTTCCTGAATTTTCTTTATCACACTCAGCTAGTGGGAAAACCATTAAAAGTTCATAACTTTCAAAATCAGTCAAGGTCATCTAAATTAGCATCACTCTATGGGTGAAAGAGGTACTAAAAGGTCCAATAATATCATTACAAAGTATAATTATAATGCTTCAATGACCACACACAGATATAATCACCTAGGAGCAAAAGCCACAAAGAAATGACAACTAACAGATAACTAAAATAGTAACAAAATTCCCTACTTCCCTCCCCAGAATCTAAACAAAAATGATATACCTACCTTAATGGCAAACAAGGTAAATTTTAAAAAGAAAGGAAAAACTACAGACATTTTAATGACACTGAAATCTGAAGAGCAATTTCCTTCTGGAAAATTCCTTAATGTTTGTTTTTTACCTGAGACTCAAAGAATGGAGAGCTTCCTTGCTGCAAAAATAGAACCTTTTCAGAAATCTCCCTTTCTTCTTTGGTCTGTTTGAATAAAGGGGGTTGGGTTGGAGAAGAGGAAGCAGACAGTTTCCAAAAAGGCAAGTTAGGAAGAGAGTTCTTTTCTTGTGCTACACATATAATACTCATTCATTTTTTTTCTGAAGAAGTAAATTAGTGCCTATTAATTTGGAAAATGGTCTGAAGCCATCTCAACATTTAATAATTATTTCCCAAGAGTAACAGATTATGTTTTGAATCTCCGGTGTTTTTAGGATTCAAACATTTCTCATTTCTACAAACACAGAATATGCAAGACTGGCATAAAGAGCTTTCTGGCCTTTCAGTAGTGTTCGTATGTCAGTGACCTGCAATACTGTAAAAGTGAGTATTAAAATGAAAATGTTAAGATTAAAAAAAATTAAGTTAGGAATAAATCCTCACTTCCATGTCTGACAATTTCTTGATCATATTCCCTACTGAAGTGCCGCCTGATACAGAGAAAGGAAATACACATGGGTCACTGCATTAGCTACGAACCTGAAAAGCCCAGTTATGCCTAGATTGATGTCTTTATTCCACAAATAAACATAAGGTTGTAGCTTTATTTGAACTTTTATAACATGGCAAATAATCCTGAAAAGTCAACTTCAGAATATCTTGGTGAAGAATTAAGTATTTGAAGTCATAGTTGTCTTTAACATATAAAATTTAAAAGGACATTAAATATGTTATGTTAGAACAGTTTTTTTTCCTTTCATCTTTTTATTGCTTCCTTTAGCATTAAATAGGCATAATTCAAGGGGCAATATACGTTAGCTACCGAGCCTGTCTCTGTGTACAGCACACGACTACATAGAATAGTGAACAAAAGGATATTTTGGTAAAGTCATCTAAAAATAATAATAGAAAAGTTCAAAGTTTCTAGACGAATGGAACTTTGAAAATAAACCCTCTTGTTGATAAGTAATATAATTTTATGAGAAAATAAACCCTCTTGTTGATAAGTAATATAATTTTATGAGAGGTATTTAAAATTCCTAGGTATGATCAGTACTATATTTAATTGTTTGCCTGCAAGAGGTTATAGAGGAGCATCTGGAATTTCTCTGGAATGACCTGCTGACAGATTTTGATAGCACTGTCCTCATATGCTCCTTTTAAATGAGGAACAAATAAGACATTTCAAAGGGGGAAAAAAATCCCTGTCCTGCCCCATTTTGGAGAAAGATATTGCAAGAGACAAAATGTACCATGTGGAATCATTCAATGTGGATTTATTTTTTAAACTTTCAATCATAGCCTCTTTTTTAAACAGAAATAAGAAACAGGAAGTCAAAATTATAGATACTTTGCAGAATACCACGGCTAGGCCTCTAATTATAATCACTGAACTAAATATTTTCCTACAATGAAAGCTTAAAAATACAACAGCAGTGGTTTTCAGCATATCCTGTTATCTGACATCAACTAATTTTAAAAAGTCTGTGTCTGTAAGTAAAAATGTCTATACTGTCTGCATCCAGAACTGTGCATGTCCCATAATAACGGAAAAGGGTAACATAAGGGGATAGATGTTATCATTAAATCCTGTATACTGTCAACCCCAATCCAGTGAGTTCTGCTAAAGAGGTACTGATAAAGAAAAGCTGATAATCGAAACATTTACTAGGGGTTAAGACAGAGTCAGATGCACACCCTATTTCATTTAGTTCCTTAAACGTTCATGCCTGTGTCACAATTGGGACACGAGGCCCTACAGTGGCATGCAAAATTCACAGAGGTGTTACTTGCTCAGATGATTAAGGGTCTCTATGGAGCTGTGACTTTCATTTCTGCTCGGGCCAGGGGTTCTCAAATTGGGCTGTGAATTAGAATTATGCGGAGAGCTTTTAAATAAGAGTAATGTGTGGGGTGCACCTCTGACTAATTAAATCAGATTCTGATGTAGAACCCAGGCATCGGTATTTTAAAAATCTTGTAGGTGACTGTAATACGCATCTAGAGTTGCACCCCAGGGTCTGAATGGAAAGTCACAGAAGTCAGATTCACAGAATGGAGATAATTCTCTCTACCCATGAATAGATGATCCATAGTGAATGCATATTTTGCCCAATTTAAGGCCCATCCAAGACCTGAATAGCAAAAGTAAAGCTGGACAAGAAAGCAGAAAAATGCATAAAGAGAGTTGATTCTAGTTATTCATGGCAGTTGTGTTCTATGAAGTCGCCGTAACACTGAATTACTGAGTACTGAACCATAGCTCCTAGGGGAAAGACAGGGTCAGGTTCCTGGGAGCTTCTGGCCATGAAATTTTTGTCAACTGATCAATGCATAACCTTGTTTTATGTGTGTTTCTGTTTAAAGACCCCTTATTTAATATCTATTATTGATCCATTAACATCAAACTCACAGCCAGCAGCACTATAACTTATCCTGAACAAAGTGTATCTGACACACATATTTTCCTATAAGGCACATCTCAGCCTTCTTGTACTTGGGAACACTAGACAGCACTTCAGCACTATGCCTGGAGGTCATTTTAAATAGCAAAATCACCAACAAAAAAACACAAAAAAGCAAAAATGTGGCACTAAACAGGCTGTGAAACTTGTTGCCTGTTCACCTTACCTGGGAAGGTGTGCCTTGAGCAATTTTTTTTTTTTTTTATCACATTTTACCTGTCTGTGAATTACCGTGAAAGCGCTGTTAATATTGATTTTAGGGTTACAGTAAGTTTTAGTGAGTAGGTGAATTTGCACAATAAGGAATCTATGAATAGGGAGAGTTGACTGTATTAAGCTTACATACCAGTAAAACCACCAGCCACCTTAAAAAAAGAGGACAGTACTGGCACGGCATAAGTGCTAACGTGTATTGCATTGTGGTTGGGATTTGAAAACTTTTAATATTCAAATAACCATGAAGGAATATCTGTCCAATATGGACTAGGCCTAGGTATACCACAAAAGGCTGTCATGGGAAATATCTGCGGACAGAAGATGTACCGGAAACCCTTCACATCCCATCCATCTATCTTACGTTTGGAGGGCCCTGTATGTGGGTTTGCCTATTTTCCAAAGCTAATGATGATTTGCTATTATTTGCTTCTTTGGGGCATCATTGCTACTTGTCTCCTGTTAACTCAAACATTTGAAACTTGAAACCACTGGCAATAAAATTCCCACTTTATAATAAACATAACATCATATTCTTAGAATATAATCACCATTACTAGCTCACTATATTTCTAACTCCTAATTTTTCTCAAATTGGTCATAAACTGGTTGCATAGAAATAGATTTACTTAGGGTTTGACCACCACAGATAAAGAAAAAAGGTGGTCACATTAAAAATCAGGAGTCATGGGCTTCCCTGGTGGTGCAGTGGTTGAGAATCTGCCTGCTAATGCAGCGGACACGGGTTCGAGCCCTGGTCTGGGAGGATCCCACATGCCGCGGAGCAACTAGGCCCATGAACCACAACTACTAAGCCTGCGCGTCTGGAGCCTGTGCTCTGCAACAAGAGAGGCCGCGATAGTGAGAGGCCCGTGCACCGCGATGAAGAGTGGCCCCTGCTTGCCGCAACTAGAGAAAGCCCTCACACAGAAACGAAGACGCAACATAGCAAAAATAAATAGATTAATTAATAAACTCCTACCCCCAACACCTTCTTTAAAAAAAAAATCAGGAGTAATTACATTTTTTTCAAAACAACATTGTATCACTGAGATTCCCCAAAAAATCCAACTAAGTATGGCGTCACTGAATCAGTTTCTTTACCCTTCTGACACAAGCAATGTTACTTTGAGAAGTCACTTTAAAAAAGTAAGTTACATATTTTCTTTTAGAAATAATTGGACCTCTTTCGAAACTGGCCAATTATTGTTTAATTAATTTAAAGTGGGTCATATTAGGGCCTTCCTTAGTGGCACAGAGGTTGAGAATCTGCCTGCCAATGCGGGGGACACGGGTTCATGCCCCGGTCCGGGAAGATCTCACATACCGCGGAGCGGCTAGGCCCGGGAGGATGGGCCCGTGAGCCATGGTTGCTGAGCCTGCGCTTCTGGAGCCTGTGCTCCGCAATGGGAGAGGCCACAACAGTGAGAGGCTCGCGTACAGCAAAAAAAAACAAAAACAAAAAAACAAACAAACAAAAATAAAGTGGGTCATATTAAATAAAAGGATAACATCAAATGAGTAATTTACTTAGAAAACTACCTCCCCTCTAAAATGAAAATCTTTTGTTTAGGTGTTTTTAAACAAATATGCTTTGGGCTTCCCTGGTGGTGCAGTGGTTGAGAGTCCGCCTGCCGGTGCGGGGGACGTGGGTTCGTGCCCCGGTCTGGGAGGATCCCACGTGCCGCGGAGCGGCTGGGCCCGTGAGCCATGGCCGCTGAGCCTGCGCGTCCGGAGCCTGTGCTCCGCAACGGGAGAGGCCACAACAGTGAGAGGCCCGCATGCCGCAAAAAAAAAAACAAAAAAACCAAATATGCTTTGTGTATGCCTAGCTGGCTGGGAGGATAAAATTATCTTTTGTGCTTTTCACAAAACCAATAACAAAAGCCAATATTAAGTTTTAATACAGAAATGAACAAGAATTTGGAGCATAAGAACTTGCCGGGCTGTCTCCAGGGCCCTCAAATGGAGGATAAACTGGATGTCACCAAGGGCCCCGGGAGAAGGGTCGGATGGGAGCCCCAAGGTAAGGGAAGCGCGTATAGCCCTGACCTCCCAGAAGGGATCTCTCTTCCTCTGGGACTCGAAGCTCCTTGGAGCTGCTTTTTCAGAGCCCCTTTGATAACCAGGGTTAGCCAGCCTTGTTTCTAAGAAGCTCTTCTTTACATCTAGCAAGTCTCCCAACCATTTCCTCCCTTCCCGGTGGCCGTGGAGTCCTAAGGTACAGCTTCTGCTCACCACTCAGCAGACACTTGAAAGCAGTGACTAAGCCAGCTGCTGGTCTCCGGTCTACGTAACCAAACTACTTTGTGCTTCTGCAGAGGACATCTTTCCTCCATCCTTTAATCCTTTTAAAACAATCCTTTCTTAGGTCTACTGCAGTTTCTCTGCACCAACAGGGAATAAGGCATCCACATCGAGGGTTAAGTTCAGCGTATTCAAAGCATCACCTCTTAAGTTATTAACATTCTTTGGGGTCATCACCGTCATTCTCTAAGAATTAGAGGATTTAATAAGTGAAAAAATTTATTTTACTAGTCTAATGACCTAGACTTTGACAGTCCCTTGTTTGTTATCACCACCTTTAACTTCTCCAGGCAACTACCCGAACTTCCATTCAAAGGGCTGCTACCGCGCGTGTCCCTGAGTGACGGCAGGGGAAGAGAGGCCTGACCTTTTCAGTGGCTATTTATTTTGTGTTTTTGTAATGTAATCCAGTATCTGCCATCTTCAGAGCCAGCATGTCTTTCCTTCTTTCCAGCCCTCGTAGAAATAGGGTAAACCAAACTTGACCAGTTACAATAAAACTTATCTGACTATAACTCGTAAGTGGCAGTCTTACTAATGCAGGAACTACAATATTTAAATCAATCAGGAAAATCTGAAATTTTTGTGTCTTGAAACTCAAACAATCTGAATGAAACCGATGTTTAATGGTACAGGAATACTTTGGTCACAGGACTTTTCATTTATTCTGCATAAAAAGGCCCTTTACAAAGTAATTCAAATGGAGATATAGCTTGTCTTTTTTTTTTAAGTGGGATTGGAACTGTCATGAACATCATGATTGTGGTCACTTTAGATAAACAGCTTTCAAGGGAAGAAAGAAGTTAATATGATACTAGAAAGATGCCGTTTTAAAAAACTACTTATTTTGAAAGACAGATAAAGAAAGTAAGATGATGTGTAACAGTTGACAGTAAGATTAGTACCACTGCCACTATGGGTCCCACACAATGGGAGCCTTGAAGTAACACCAGCTGAATCCTCTATTTTTTTTTTTTTTTTTGCGGTACGCAGGCCTCTCACTGTTGTGGCCTCTCCCGTTGCGGGGCACAGGCTCCGGACGCGCAGGCTCAGCGGCCACGGCTCGTGGGCCTAGCCGCTCCGCGGCATGTGGGATCTTCCCGGACCGGGGCACGAACCCGTGTCCCCTGCATCGGCAGGCAGATTCTCAACCACTGCGCCACCAGGCAAGCCCTGAATCCTCTATGTTGCTGTACATTTAAAGAGCGATTTCCTATATGGAAGACTTACTCAAAAAGACATTCTGGGGCTTCCCTGGTGGTGCAGTGGTTGAGAGTCCGCCTGCCGATGCAGGGGACACGGGTTCGTGCCCCGGTCCGGGAAGATCCCACATGCCACGGAGCGGCTGGGCCCGTGAGCCATGGCCGCTGAGCCTGCGCGTCCGGAGCCTGTGCCCCGCAACGGGAGAGGCCACAACAGTGAGAGGCCCACGTACCGCAAAAAAAAAAAAAAAAAAAAAGACATTCTGGCCTTTACTTTCCCTATTAAAAATCAAATAAAAACTGATTGTAAGTCATAATATATATGTTTATATATATAAATCAGTTAAAATAACCAATTTAAAAAATATATATATATGCTACAAATAAAAATGAAATAAAAAACTGAGTATACCCATAAAAACCTGGTGTAGTAGTCCCAGAGTAAAGTATGCCCTGAAATGTTATCAACTTCAGAACACTGTTTACTCAAACATTAGACAATCTCAATAGGCCTCATCTTGCAATTGATGAGAAACAGTCATGAATTTTCAAGGCATTTCTTAAAGCGGCAGAAGTACATTCAGAAAAACTGTTGGTTCATTAATACAGGTCAACGTCTCCCAGCTGTGAATCTAGAATAAGCAGATCTGAACCAGAGCTTCCTTGTTCGTTCCAAAGCACCATGGGAGGCGATTACTCACTCCATGGCCACCTAGCATTGTACTGGCTATACATAGACAAGAGGTGAGATTCTCTACTCAGAAGCCTGCCACATCCTTTCCCTGCAGACCCTGCAGAGGAGCGAGGCTAGTGAACAGAAGACAAGTACAACCCAAAGCCTGAATACCGACCTCTTCAGGTACCAGCGGCTCGATCATGGGTGCCTCCTCCTGCCGGGCGGCTAGTCGCACAGGGGAGGTGGAAAGCCTCTTTTCCCATTCGTTCGTGATGGCAGTGTCTGTGGAGGTTTCTAAAAAGGTTCTTTTCAGCTCACTAATATTGGTCTGATGTTTCATCAGTTCATCTTGGGTTTTATCTAGCTCCTATATTCAGAACATAAAGAATCCAACAGTCAACGTTTTACGTTTGTTTTCCTTTCTGTGTGCTCTCTCTCGTTTTTAAAAGTTAGGTCATTATCTCATTAGTAGTCAAAATAAAAGAATTCTGATCAGGGCTCATGACACTACCACAAACACTCTGGTGAAAATGTGATATTTCCCAGGGAAAACAAAATCTAGTTCAGGCAAGCATAAAAATCAAAAGTCTCAAAGGTCAACTGTTAAGACTGTAATTCACATGTAACCAGAGAATTAAAATAAATACACAAGGAGGAAAGGGGATCTATGTCTAGGAGAGAGGAAGGAATCAGAGGAAGCTGAGAAGTCAACCGCACGTATTCACAGGTGAGAACACACCCTTCATGCATCATGGTACGAGCCCACAGGTTAAGCCACTAAAGGAAAACCAACACACACAAGCATGCACTGGTATATACCAATACCAACCTCTAACATAAGATTACTATGTTTGACATACACATTTTCACCCTTTATTCGTTTAATCAGACTATTCTGAAAAAAGTGGAGAAGAAAGGAAGGTAAGGGACATGACAGTCACATGAACAAGTGTCATCTCCACACTGCACCAACACACAGTCACCACCACGGAGCATGCTGCAAGATCTGAACACCACAGACAAACAATGACTTATCACACGCTGGCTTCTGCTTTTGTGTTTGATTTGGAATTTTCTACCTGCGCCTTGAGCTCTGCATCTTCCTCCTGGTCCGACTGCCAGCAGCAAGAGAGAGTGGGAAATAAAGTCTTACCATGCCATCGACTCTAAGATGGAAGGATGGGTCTACATAAGCCAGCTACATGGGGGCGCTAGTTTGCTCTTATGTGAGAAGACATTTCTTTCTTATATATAAACCACAACGTTCTCACACACAAATTATGAAGCTTAATAAGAAGACAGGAGCAAAAGGTTCCTTGCCCCATGGGTCTTTGACATCTTAACCTGGACACTTCCAAGCGTGATGAGCCCACATGTGTGCTTGGGAGGTGACAGCTAGGACTTGGCGGGCTGTCCTTAAAAGACGTTAGCAACGGTTCACAAGTGGGGGAAGCCAACATCGAAATTAAAATTCACAAAAACGGCTATGAATATCCAATGATGAGAGCTCCCTTGGAGTGTAGGAGTCCTCACAATAATCCTATGAGGTTAGCTATTATGATCCCCAATTTGAAGACTAGAGAACTGAGGCACAAAGAACTTAACACAGAGGTTCCCACATGAAAAAATTTCTTGGAACTTTTAATTTCTTGAACCCACCTACTTAAAAACAAATTTGGGAGAGGAGAGGGCTGATACGGATGGGGTAAGTGAGGAAATTAAATAGACTACCATCAACTACAAAAATCAACTATAAGACGCGGTCCAGAGTGAAATTATGGGTGACAAGTGGGTGATGCCAGAGCACATGGCCTTCAGCAAATGGATCACATTGTCTGGGTCTCAATGGGGAGCAGACTATCTAACCTACATGCCCCACCTCACACTGCTGTTACACTGGCTCCGGAAAAAAGAGAAGGGAAGCGTTTATAAGAAGTGTTAGAGGGCTGGAGGCATGCCGATTCTACAGAGGTGGTGGGTTCATAGTCTTCATTTTATTTTTAAGCTTCATAACCTACCTATGTTATACGTCTTCGTTTGCATGCTTCAAATGTTATACAACAAAGTTTAAAACTGCTAGAGAAATTTATAGTATTTTTTTTTCCTCATAGCTGAGTCATTTTTTTTAACATCTTTATTGGAGTATAATTGCTTTACAATGCTGTGTTAGTTTCTGCTGTACAACAAAGTGAATCAGCTATTTGTATACCTATATCCCCTCCCTCTTGGACCTCCCTCTCCCCCAACCCCATCCCATCCCTCTAGGTCATCACAGAGCACAAAGCACAAAGCACAAAGCTAATCTCCCTGTGCTATGTAGCAGCTTCCCATTAGCTACCTATTTGACACATGGTAAGTGTAAATATGTCAATGCTACTCCCTCAAATACCGTATATTAACGCATACAGATGGAATCTAGAAAAATGGTACTGATAAACCTAGTGGCAGGGCAGGAATAGAGATGCAGAGAATGGACTTGTGGACACAGGGAGGGGGAGGGGAGGAGAGGCTTGGACGAATTAAGAGAAATTTAAAGTAGTAGTATTAAAATATTTTTCATTTACAGCATACCTTAGGATTACAATGAAATTTACTGAATGTATCAGTAGTTACATATAACTAATTCTTACAAAATTAAGATGCAATTGTTATATTTGGTGTAGAAAATGATTACCCTGTCATCAGTTTATATGTGATTGCTTAAAAGAACCAGGATGATAGTTTTACAGTATTATCTCTAAATTAAAAAATGATGACTTCCAAACTTTGAACTGAACTCTGGCATTTCCAAAGGAAGAAACAATTAAAGTCCATTTTGAAATGTTTTTCTGAACATATTTTCAATGAAGTGATGTATAGATACTACCTATAACATTTTTAGTTCTTCCTAAATACCCAACTAGAAAATATTGTTATGATTGGATAATGTAAAAAACAACCTAGTGTTAAACACTATCACAAAGTAAAAAAAAAAAAACTCTGTTAGCACTTTAGGAAATGAACATCTTGACTTCCATTACTACAGATAAATATTGTTTTTACAGAAATTTTAATTAGTTACTGGTAGAGAAGATTTAAAAAACAACATAAGCCATACACATATTTAATGAACCCTAAAGAATTAAGAAAGGATAAATAAGAGCACAGCCTCACTGGTCAATGTGATAATTTTTTTCCAATAAAGTACTGACAGTAATTTGTTAATTTTCTTTTCCTTGGAAAAATTCATTTCTTTTGAGTGACCCAGACTACATCCAGGCTATGAAAAATGAGTTAAGAGAAGTATTATAATTTTAACAAGCATTTTGACCATTTGGGATTTTAAAGTATATCTGTATCTAGTCAATAAGCTAATTACATAAATTGTACCACCCACCCCCAATTACGGCTATCATGCGTAAACATTTGGGATAAGGGAATACATTTTAAAAAATATATACACACCACTGCATATAAAATAGATAACTAATAAGGACCTACTGTGTAGCACAGGGAACTCTACTCAATACTCTGTAATAACCTCTATGGGAAAAGAATCTAAAAGAGTGGATATATGTGTATGTATAACTGATTCACTTTGCTGTACACCTGAAACTAACACAACATTGTAAATCAACTCCACTCTAATAAAAATTTTTTAAAAAGTATTACCAATTTAGCCAAGGGTTCTCAAAATGTGACCCTGAAATGGACAGAGTCACTGTCACCCGGGAACTTGTTAGAAATGCAAATTCTCCAGTCCTACTCCAGATCTTCTTCTGAATGAGAAACAGGAGGATGGGAACCTCCAAATGACTCTGATGCAGGCCAGAGTCTGAGAACCACTGGTCCAGGCAGTAGAATATATTTAACTCCTACTGTTAAAAGCAGAATTTCTCTCCACTCTAAAAGGCAATATGCAAAGTTCCTAAACGCAGAACCAGCATTTTTGTTAGGCAATGGGAGGCACCCACAGTGACTGTACCAACCTCAGTGGCGGTGGTTTCCCCATCAGCCGCGGTGTCTGTGCGCTCACTGTCAGTCTGTGGATCACAGAGGTGATCAGGTTCCAGGAGGAAGGCAGGAAGAGAAAACAAAACCATCCCGTCAAGCAGGCATGCCCAGGTCCTACAGTTCAGTCCCTTTTTCTGTGATCTGTATCGCACTACCTTCCCACAAGAATGCAGGTTCAAACAAAAGCAAAAGAAAGGCCAGAGCTAGGTTCCATCAGCAGAGACACTCAGAGGAAGACCAGAGGCACACAGCCTGCGTAACCACAGGACGTGTATTAGCCAAGCTGACATGTCTGCTGCCATGTCATTCTTTCCCCCATTTTTAACTGAAACCCCGAGAAAGAGCTCCTAAAAATGTTTAATGCAAATAAAATTGCTGTTTATATATTTAAAAAAAAATTCTAGGAATAGGTCACATTTGAAAAGTAACTTAACATGTCAATTTAAATAAAAAGCTACTATTAACAGTCACTGGACTTTCAGCCCCTCATTTATACCATTTTGGTAATTTGCATCCATCTAAGACCATCAGGCTGTCTGCATTACCTTTTAATTATAAAAAGCACATGCCAGTGACTCACAGGCATATGTTTTATATATGAAAAATGTAACTCAATTCTCAAATAGGATTGCTAACTAGGTATTTTTAAGACTATATGTTGTTTATTTCGTCCCACCCTCCAATAGAAAGAGGTATAGAGAAATATGTAATTAAATATCTCGTTCCAAAATAAACATTCAAATGAAGCAAATAATAATAATAGTAATAAAAAATAAGGAGAGAAGGAGGGAGAGAGACATCTACTTGGACACAAATAAAACAAAGCACAGCATTTGACAGAGCCTAGGTTTTCAAGGGAGAATTACAAAAGTAATTTCAAGACTGATTTTTAATCTGTTTTTATAGCGGTTTATGAGTTAAAATAAAAACTTTTTTTTTTCTGGAGGAGAGACGAGCCACAGCCATTGAAATTGGGACATCTCAACGTCCTATATAATATTAACCGACCTTCCCTTCTCAACTCTCAAACTAGTCATTATTAAAAGTCCCTCGAGCGAAGTTGTGCGATTAGTAATTTGTCAACAAAAATCCAAACTGGGGGCTCTAAGGTTGTGAATCTGCCTCTTAAAATAACCTCTCATTGCAAAGACCATGGATTATCAGCGGGAGGGCTGGGGCAGTGCTCTTTATGTCTATGTGACTCTGGCTGGGTTGACTTCTTGATCCTCTCCCAAACTTTCATTTTCTATATTCCTAAAAGAAAAGGAGTTGGAACTCATGCTTGGCCTGTGCACCTGAGGTCTCCATCCTGACAATCTGCTCCTGTGCCTAAGAGGGAAATCCTTTTCAGTAGGTTGGTAAAGAAAGCATGCTGAGAGCTTTCATGACCCGACCACCTTGGCAACACCTGGAGGGGGGTGGCTATTAGTTTTCTTATCAGGGTGATCACTAGCAGGGCATTAGCATAGCTTCACCAACTGACAGTCTAGGGCAAGGCCAGTTTGATTTAGGAAGAGAAGCAGGTCACTGTTCAAGGGTATGGGATAACCGGAGGAAATCTTAGGCTTTCAAGAACAAATAAGAATGACTTGGGCTCAGTGTGTTAACTAGTTGTGTCAAAGGCTTCGAAAGTTCTTGAAAGTATTTCTCCTCCTGCTTTGATTATTTCCCTTATGGCTTTAGAATTCACTTCAGCAGCTTTCCAGGCATCTTGGCACTGGAATTACCGCCATGGTTAAGAGTGAGGGTGTCTCAGGGCAGACTGACATCAGCTCAAATCCTTGCTATTTATTTAACTCTGTGGCACAGGGGGCAGGTTTCATATTTTAATCCCAATTTCCTTCTTGGAAAATGGGGAAAATCATAGCCCTAACTGTATCAGGTAACAGATACTAAGTCTTTATGCAATGCCTGACACATACACACAGCTAAAAATGCCTATAAAAATCATAAATATTGATATCAAAACAGTATTTCCTAAGTATTGCTATTATTTTTCCTAGCTATACACAAATAAATAGCAGCTTAGGCCATATCTAAACTCCCTCAACCCCCTACTCAGCACCTAGTCAGTCATTCAACAAACATAGTGCCTGATCAATAAACAGTTAATGACTGAAGTACTAAAGGCTGAATAAAGCAGCTTTTATAGCAACTTTTATTTATATAATATCCTATGTCTAAGCAAAACTGCAAAATGTATGGCATGCCATGGACTATCATATAATGTGTTTACACCATTTAAAATGTTAAACAAGTGATCAATCTTTTCCTCTAGACTTCATCCATCTCCTTTTTTGGTATTATCAAAAAATTCTTCAGAAGTTGACACATAATTACGGTGAGCTAAATTCATCTTATGTCTCTGGACAGATGTAGATGATTTAGCATTCGGCCCCTCCTTATCTGACCAAAATTCTAGAAGGACAAAAGAAAAAAAAAATAGCTAACAGCTCTGTAGTTTGAAATGACTACAGCTCTCTGCACTGGGTTTCACTCTTGAGAAGGGCTGGGACTAATTAAGCCACTACCGCATGTGACAGATGTAAGCAGTGATGATAAAATATTTAAAAAGAATTAGAGTCATTAGTGATTTTGCAAAACCAAAGTGACGGAGCTGAACCGTATGTTACAAAGTCACCCGGTTTAGCTGCCAAAGCACTTGATGCCCAGGGAATAAAACAGGCCGTGTCAACAAATGGCGAGTGTTTTTTTTTTTTTTTTTTTACCTGAATGACCTACATCTGAGTTCCCTAGCTCAGCTTGAACCAGAGCTCACAGCTCTTAACACTTGGGGTTGAGACGACATTGAACAGATGGCCAAATACAAAGTCACGTGGCAGGAGAGCCGTCATGGGTGACCGAGGCTGGAGGGGAGGACTAGGAAGGCCGCCTCGGCCAGAGATGGTTCACGGTCTCAGAGGCGGGTTTACATGTGGGAAACACCAGCCACGCGGCCTCCAGCTTGTGAGGAGTAACTGCTGTGATTTGTTTTGCTGATGTAATGCAGACATGCCCAAGTTGAACATTAATTTTCATGCACTGATAACAACAAGATGTACACCCTGGATTAGGCACAAGATCTGTGTGGTTTGCTACATAAAAGTTCAGTTATTTAAAATGCAGAAAAACATAAAATGGCAATCTTTTCGCCTTCTGTTGGCTTGATGACTAGCTCCATTGCTAAAGGAACAAAGATGAGCAGGTTGGAAACCAGCTAATATTATAAACAGTTTTTGTAGATAATATTGTGTTCGTAATAACTGTGGGTTTGGACCTACATTATTTGATTATGTTGCTACTCTGAGAAACAGTGATATTCAAACCTAGGATTTAGAGTGGTTTTTCTCTTAAAATATTTTCCACGTACGAAAATCGTTACACATAGATAGATTTGGAGCTAAGTCACAGGGGATCCAAGAACCTTGCAAAGGGCTCTTAGGCAATATCAAATTGAAAAGCCTAAACTTTTCTTGAGAACATCTTGGAGACCATTCCCACTTTTTTCCTGCTGCTGCAAAGAAACAGTCATAATACCACTAAATATAGATACGTACCTCACAATGTTATCCACTCACAGGTGCAGCTCGGATTACCATTTCTAGCTGAGCATAGAACTGAATAGACTTTCCTTTTTTAGTGTTGCTTTGACTTTGTGATTTTCTTTTTTAATGCTAGGTGCATTGGATTTGGCTCCTGACACAAAACCCTCCAGAATTGCTGGAGGAGCTGGGCGGGGTTGGGGGGGGGCAGGCGTAGGCAGGAGGGTGGGTTTCAGCCAGGGGCCTGTTGGCACTTCTGTTCTTTTCCCCTGCGTTCTATTTAAAGGCTGCACAAAGGGAAACCGCTGGGCTGTTCACAGGGCAATGGAGTGGAGGGAAAGGGGAGCAATTAAGAGGAAACACTACCGGCTAGGACGTCACCTCCCCCAGTGGCTCAGATGAGGGACGGGGGACTGACAGGCAGCCTGCTTTCACAGACGGAGGCTGAAGGCTCAAGTCCTTTCCTGGTCGCTAGCCGCAGAGGCCCATCCAACTTCCCAGCCTCACGCTGGAACTGAGAGAATGGGTGCCACCCAACAGGTGCCTTGGCATTGCTCGTGCTCATGAAATTTCAGCCCACTTTTACAGCGTATGGAAACCTAACAGGAGTATTTTCCTGATTGTGTTTGGAAACTGCTGTTTTCAACTGCCGCCCTTTCTGGTCCTGTTTCTGGCCCTGCCAATGACCAGTGTCACTGAGCGTTTTAAACTGCTCCAGCCCTTCTTTCGGACCCAACACACCCACGGGATCGGGCTCCCCTCATGGAGTAACAATGACGGTCTGGAAATGACAATCAAAGAGCAGCGGGGGCATTTCAGAATCTCCAGGGGGGAGAGGGAGGCATTTAGAGTCTTGGAGAGCTACCCCGAGGGTGATGATGCACCTGGACGGCGCACCCTGAGCATCCTTTACCCGGTGCGTATCACCACCGTGCATCATTACAGCAGGGTACGTTTTGGTAACTTGCCGCCAATCTAGGTGAAAGTTACTCATCTGTCTTCTGTGTCATTTCCTTTATTGAATGAGAACCGAACAGAGCCTTTAAGTCGATCGACCCTGAGTTCTTATGTAGCTAACGGGTTGTTTATTTACAATTGGCTCACGGCTGAGTCCTTCCCCACCCACTGGAGGCGGTGGGCGGCAGTGTGGTTCCGGGCCGGGCTCAGCCTGCTGCATCCACATGGCGTTGTGCCTAACCCCGGGGCCGGGTCGCAGCCCCTGCACACAAAACCTCTGCACAGATTGGCACAGACGATAAATGAGGCTCTGAAAGTGGGACCACTATCGCAGCAGCCGTCTGAGACTGTTTCGGACCGCGGCCCCGAGCACGACAGGGACGTGTGTTCTATGCCGCGGTACACACCTCTTCCTCTGAACTGTCACTCGGGTCATTGTCTAGTGAGGCACTCAAGGAGGCCGCCTTGGGCTCCAGGCAGCAGAGGCACAGAGCCAGAGGGAAGGAGAGAGTGAGGGCGTATGGCACTGAGAAGGAGGCGGAGAGCAGGAAGAAGAAGATGAAGAGGACACAGGGCACCAGAGAGGGCGAGCGGATGGGGAGGTAATGCTGCAAGCTCTGGGGCAGGAGGCTGCTCTCGGAAAGGCTGGGGAAAGACAGGTAGCCATCGTCATCCAGGAGAGAGGGGAAGGACTCGGGGAGTTGCAAGGAGAAGGAAAACAGCGTGGCCCCTCTGCCCGGCTGCTGTTTGCAGCTGAAAGCCACATCGTGGTCCCCCAGGCGCGGCTTCCCTCGGCCGTCAGAGTCCGAGGCGGGCTCCCCGTGCAGGTGCCCGGGGTCTCTGGCCGGCTCGACCCCCGGCGGGGGGTGCCCGTTCTCCTTACACCTCCTGCGGAGCCCTGTGGGAGATGCAGGGGGAGAGCGGGCTGATGGGGGGGAGGGGGGACATGAGTCAGTGCCAAGCCCGGGTGACTGATGTGAGAGAGACAGCGAGAGAGACAGAAAGCAGTGAACAGAGGTGCAAAAGGACAAAAAGAAAACTGCAATTAGTTAATTTTCTTATGGGTACCAAGAAAAAATCGTCAAACAAGAATTTCAGCACTAGGGTTGTTGGTGAATTTTAAAGTATTCAAGCTGCATGCCAACGCTGCCACGAATGGCCATCGTCTTCCCATTAGACCCTCAAGTCAAACACAGGGTGGGCTTGAAAAAAAATCAGAACCGAAGATATCTGTGAGTAATCTCAATGAGTACGTTTCATATGATGCAAAACTTCTGTTTAGACCAACAACTCTAGAAATTTTTAGCATGCTGAGAGCAAATGTAACTCTCTGATAACTTAAAACCAAGACTTTCAATAACTTCTCCTAATCTCCAGCTACCAGATCTGTTACTAGGGTTCAGTTGAATTAAAATGACAATGAATCCAATTTTTGATTATTAAAAACAAAATCTCTAGCATTACTTTTCCTTGGTTAGTCAGTTAGAGCCAAAGCAGGGGGTTTCCAAATCAAGAAGTTTCTGACCCCACTCCTACCCGTAAGCAGCTCCAATTAGGGAATTCCACAGTGAACACCGTAGGAACCTTACCTCTCCATAAAGCACCGAGGCTCTTTTGAAAACTCCTATTTTGGCCCGTTACCCATAATGTACATGGGGGAGCTTAAAGAAGTGGTTTCAAACAAGCTAACTGGCAAAAAAGAATGTGTTTTCTTGTGATGTGGTTTATCAGCATTTACTTTGTATTACTTGTGGTCCATAAATAACAGAAAGATACAATTTCCCCACCTTCCGGTTTTTCTTAAGAGGAGCGGTAGGCTTAAGCCGCCTGGTTTGAGTCCTTAAGGGGACCATCAAGGCAGGCATCCCCATAATAGTGCTCCTGGGGAGGGGCATGCAGGCTCCTGCAGGGCAAGTAAGGTTCTTTACACCCTTCCTGGTCCCCGCAGTCTCCGTGACCACAGCCAGCTTTCTCTGCAGGTGGTGGAGGGATGCTGAGCGAGAGGGGTGGGAGAGGCAAGCAAATGCCAAACAGGACCCAGGACCAGCGTGGAAGCTGCTATAGCCGAGTTCAAGCCAAGGTCACCTGGAGCCTGAAGATGACTGAACTTCTGCTCGTGTGTGTGTGTGTGTGTGTGTGTGTGTGTGTGTGTGTGTGTGTGTGTGTGTGTGTGTGTGTGTGTGTGTGTGTGTGTGTGTGTGTGTGTGTGTGTGTGTGTGTGTGTGTGTGTGTGTGTGTGTGTGTGTGTGTGTGTGTGTGTGTGTGTGTGTGTGTGTGTGTGTGTGTGTGTGTACCCACATGCGTGTTTCTGCCTAGTGTCCTGAGAGCATGGACATTATCTGGCCTGCTTTGTGATGGTTATCCAACCCTGATTTGGTAAATATAGAGACAGAGGGTAAGAAAATGCACAAATAAAATTATATCATGGATCTAGTAGAATGTAGAAGTGTCTCTTTTTTGGTATCAGACAAGTATGTCTTTTCCTAATACTCACATCTGACGTTAAACGCTGTGTCTTAAACAAGACCCTGCATAAATCTCACTGAGCTGAGGATAATGTACAAGTTACAAGCCGCCTTCTGCCTGTGGAGGCTGCCCCGTCACCTGGGGTAATCATTAGTGGGGAAACACACCTCCTCTCAAAGGAATCTAGGGACCAGTCGCTTAAGAACTATTTTCAGTAATACATTTTCATCTTGGTTAAAAAATGAGCACCTTCTACGTTACTTTTTGAAGATAGAGGAGAATGAAATGATGGCTTAATCTTCCATGTTGCTGATTAGAGTGGTTTTTGAGCAGCTTTTTTTTAAAAAATTAATTTTATTCATTTTTTTTTGGCTGTGTTGGGTCTTCGTTGTTACGCCAGGCTTTCTCTAGTTGCGGTGCCCGGGCTTCTCATTGCAGTGGCTTCTCTTGTTGCAGAACCTGGGCTCTAGGCACATGGGCTCCAGCAGTTGTGGCACATGGGCTCAGTAGTTGTGGCTCGTGGGCTCTAGGGTGCAGGCTCAGTAGTTGTAGCTCACGGGCTTAGCTGCTCCGTGGCATGTGGGATCTTCCCGGACCAGGGCTTGAACCCGTGTCCCCTGCATTGGCAGGCGGATTCTTAACCACTGTGCCACCAGGGAAGCCCTAGGGTGGTTTTTAAAGACAGCTTTGCAGTGGGGGAGATGTAGCAGCCCTTCAGCTCCCTCAGCACAAGGCCTCGGCCACGGCCTCTCAGAAGGCATCAGGGTCACAGTGCCGGCTTCTCAGAGGCTCCGGCTCTAAGAGAACAGTCTTCTTGGTCTTTCTAGTCTCCCACGGCATAAATGGCACCAAGTGATGCTGGCTTAGGGCTCCATCTCATGTAAACAAATCGTTGATCTTTTAAAATCAAACAGAGTGGGACTCGATCGTTTTTGGAGCAAACGACAAGTCATTTACTTTTATGGGGCACTTAATCATATTAATCATATTTATACATCCCTCAGAATGGAGTGTTGGCCTGGGCGACTTTCAGAAATCATGGGACACATTGGCTTTTCAAATATATCATCTTCTGATCGTGACCTAGTTAGAACCCGCCTTAACTGAAAAGAGTGTAAAAACAAAATTCAGAACAAAGCGCGTTTTAACAGCAAAAGTGATCCAAATATCCTTCCATTATGTCCTATCCTGTTTTTATTTTTGTGTTTGGCAAATAAATAATCTTACCCTAAGAAAGGATGATGGACTGGGTCACTGGGATGGTCTAACATAAACAGAATGATAATACGTTTGCCAATCTGCCCATTTAGAGGTCACTGTTAAATTCTTATCCAAAGGAGCATTTTTCTACAGAGTCCCAGCTGATTCTCTGCCCTGTACTCTGCATTTGAAGAGCCCATGTGCAAAAGAGCACTTTTGAATCAAATTTGCCTAAGTTTTAGCATAACCTCTAAGTTATACGGCATTTTTATTCTGCTGTTTCCTTTCACTCTGTTCTCTGTACATTCCAAGACCCACTCTTGTTTCTCCATTATTATTATGTATAAACCTCCCGGCGTGTTCTTTGACTTTTAGGGAGCTGCTCTGCGACATACAAAACCCTGAACCAGAAGCAGGTTGTCTATATGGTTTTTGACTTTCATTTTCCTCAATGGTTGCTTTATAGTGATGGACCTCCAGAAATAAACATAATATTTAAAAATAAATTGACTTTTGGATGAAATGAAGTGACCAAGTTCAATGAATAAAACACCCTGGAGAAATTACTGCCAAGTTCGCCCTCCGCCTTCCCTTGCAAACTTCGACCTTGATATCCCTTTTCCAAAGCACATCCACTGGCTACCTTGATGATTAGGTTAAGATGATAAGACTGAGAGAGAGAAACAGTGGAAACAGTGTATAAGTACGCAGGCTGTGGTCACTCAGCTACCTGCAGTCAGAAGAAGGGCAAAGCAATTACTGTGCATCTAGACAAACACACAGCCCTGGGTAGGAGGATGGGGCCAGAAACAAAGAAAACAGCTTTAGTGACAGTTCTGAATTGTGAGCCCAAACAGAAAAGTGTAATTCACTACCAAACGTATTTTGAACAGGACAGCTGTTCAAAGTCTCACGTAGCACCTCAGTTGTTCAATAAGAATCTCCTGAAAGTTAGAAAGGGCTTTTGCAGAGGAAAAGTGCTAACAGAGGACCTACTAATTTAAAAGTTGACAACACGAAGGTGACTAATGCTGAGATACGAATTAGCCTAAGTCTTATTCACATTCCTGGCTTATGTCCTCAGTCTTATTCAGGAGTTCTTTAGAGAGTGCACAGGTCGGGGAGACAGTGGGGAGATGTACCTTTCCCTCGGGCCGTATGGCAGCGACTGGTGTGGCTTCCTCGGCCTTTTGCCGTCTGTCGTCTTCCTCGTCCCGCTCCTCCTCTGCCTTTTTCTCCGGAGTCACAGTGGTGATCAAGTTGGTCTGAGAGATGCCCTTTGTTGTTATGTACTGGCCAGTACCAACCTCTGCAGCAGACACAGAATCCTTCATGTATATTTCATGGTTTTCATTCACTGATGCTAAAAGCAAATACAATTGGAGAAATAAAGACCAAAACAGTTAAGTCAGAAGACAGACGGATGCCACCCATTGCTCCCATTACAGCAAAAATACCCCTATAAAATACCAGGTTTCTCTTCAAAAGACAGGTCAGCCCTGCAGGTACTCTCAACTAAGCAACGCCACAGATTCATCTTTCTAGGACACCCATAACTGCGTTTAAGCGTGATTTCAATGCTCATCTCTCAAAGCCACCAGAATAATTTCCATCCACTCTCAGGCTCTCTGGTGAGGACGTGTGTGAGGGTGGAGGTGAGTGGAAGGATGGGGGGCTGAGTGGCCACCGAGTCTGTTACCCACAGAGTAACAGGCGGGGCACCAGCACCAGACACTTGGGGGCAAGTTCCACAACAGTAGACAGACAACTGCCCTAGTGCACTTGACTTTAAACAGAGCTTTGGAAGTGCCACTCATTAAGGAGCGCTGAAATGTTTTTTTTATTATTGTTACTATTACTACTATTATTAGTGCTTGGAAAGTCTATCACTTCTACAATATAAAAGCTACATAAGTAATAATGAAAAGTAACCATCTGGGCAGAGATGATAGAATTCAGATGGTAACTCTTTTCAACTGAAGTGCAGAAATGTTTTAATTTCTACTGTGCTTTAAAAAGACTACCACGATATGCATACATTCATTCATCTCTAGTATTTTGGGAAAACAAGACAAATGTTGCTAATGAAATTCATGC
Source organism: Mesoplodon bidens (assembly GCF_964165515.1). Lineage (NCBI taxonomy): Eukaryota > Metazoa > Chordata > Mammalia > Artiodactyla > Ziphiidae > Mesoplodon > Mesoplodon bidens. Next base: position 33,855,672 of record NC_138169.1, on the reverse strand, counting down.
AAGTGCAAAGCACGCAAACATAAGAGAGAACACCACTCAGCCTCTCGTCCCAGCTAAAATGTCTTAGTGAAAGAGATGCTTAATTTAGTTAGACTTTTGAAATGTGGTACTCATTCTTTTAGGTTTTAGGTACCATAAAATTTACTGAAATTTAGAAAGGCTGCTTTTCAAATCATAGGCAAAATTTAATCTGCTTTCATATTTTAGGAAGTTTAAAACATAAATGTAAGAAAAAACTCTGAAATCCTTTGAATAGTAAACCATTTTACTAAAATACCTTCACTAAGATATTTTACATCTCTTACTGATGATGAAAAAGCTCATAGGAGACACAGTTTCCTAAAAGGCTTGTTAGGCTGTTCTAATAGAAGATGCAACCTTGCAAAAAGCAGTTTCTATTCCAACATGCAGCCATGGCCCCCCGAGCAGCAGCACAGAAAACATACGAGAATTGGCAGGACCCCAAAGAGTGAGAGACAACACATACTAACATCACTTTTGGGCAGGGAGAAAGAGACAGCATGGAATTAGTACATTGATTTCACAATTGTCTTCTGTCTTCTCAGCAATCATTATCACACAGAAGGTCACAAGGAAAACAACATTCACAACAAATGTGTCCCCTTGGGTTCACATTGCAGGACAGAGTGGATGACATTCGGGGAAAAAAGCTGTGATTCTACACAAGTTCCTCCAACAATGACTTAGAGAACACACACTAGTTTACACAGACTCTTCAAGGAAGAGGAGATGAGGCGCCGCCAAGAGAAAGTGTCATTGTCAATGTGAATTTTTCAGTATCTTAATCTGACTCAAAACGGTCCTAATAAACAGTTTTTCCCAAAAGTTTGGCTCTCAGAGATTCTAAAAACGGGACATTGTTATAGAAGGTAGAGAATGGTAAGACTGACCTCCTAGGCCAGCTCACAAAAGCCTAAAGAATGATTATCAATATACCTACTGAGATCATTATGATTACATCTGTAACAAGACTGCTTTCACCTACGTCTTATTCACTCTTCGCAACAACCTGTCAGAGGTGGCCTTGATCCCACCTTACAGATGACGACTAAAGCTGGGACCTGCAGACAGCACATCATCCACCCACCGCTGTACAGACAGACGGTCTGGACATCGGTCTGAACTTATCTACGCTAGGTGAGCATTCTTCCCACTTCACTAATATAATTTATAACAACGATACAGCACTAATAACACAATTTTTACTTCCTCTAAGTATCCCTTTGGGAGAGTAAAGTCTTCTAAATCAGGCGATCCAGGGAGTTCACTTCCCTACAAGCCACATCGGGGTTTGGCGAAATGGAAGGAAGAACTGAGACTCCATGGTGAGTGGGCAGCAAAAAAGGTCAGGAGGGAGGTGATACCAGGCACCTGTAACTTTTATTTGTTTCTATTTATGCTTTTGCTTATTATTAAAATTGTATACACATGCTAGAAACTTCTCTTTTTATGTGCCCAGGATAAGTCTCCTATAAAACATCTCACCCCCAAGGCGCCCTGGATTAGGAGGCAGAGGTCTGGCCACAGTCGTGCCCTGGTGTCTGGGGGGAATGGTTCTGGGGCCCCTGTGGATAACCAAAGTCCACGGATGCTCAAGTCCCTTACACAAAATGGCATACGTAGTACAATGAATACAGTTGGCCCTCGGTGTCTGTGGGTTTCACATCGACGGACATAGAGGTTCCGACTTTCCTATAGCTGCCATGTCTTGGAGCAGAAAGCATATCTGCATGTAACTCTGGACAGCCACAGAAGACTGCTCCACAAAACAAAAGCCCGCTAAAAACTCATTATTATGCCTTAAAAATGCTACTTAAGTGATTCAGTGACTCTCTCCCTGTGGTACTCACACATCTGACTTAACGGTAGAGAACATTTACACAGCAACGCTCTCCCAGTCCATCTGGTGTAGTAATTAATATTAACCAGGACAATTTCCTTAGAGCCCTTTGCTCTGTTATTTGAATGTCATCCTTTCTATCAGCTATTATTCACTGACTGATAAAAGTCACGCTTTATTCATAACATTTTTAAAGAAACAGAGATAAATCTAACGCATGGTTTTCTTTCGGAAACAAATCATCTAAAACAAACCGGATAATCATTTACCATCTGCTGAAAAGAGAAACAAATTACTTATAAGTATGTGATTACTATATTTAGAATGAGAGCACCCTTCTCCAAATTCAGGGTGCCAGCTTATGAAAGCTACTTCATTCCCCAAGTACCACTCTTTTGTGTGATTTTATATAAACCTACCAAGAACAGACATTAGACTCACACAGGCACCTTTTTGGGGGGGCTGGTTAAAATTGGCCACTCAGCCGAAGACCAACAAGTGCTCTTCCTTTCACGCTATCCCAGAACACCTATGTCCATCAAAGGCTCACGATGGTTTCACGCTGCTTGGTAGCCACTAGCGATCATTAAGGGGAGCAGTGCCTACCTCCATCCAAGCTGCGAGACATGGTATAACGTTTGCTGGACGAGCGTTCGAAGTAAGGGGCTGGGCGGTCTATCAATGCACTAGCTCTTCTGGTTTGGGCTTGTGTTCTGCCACTGTAACGAAACTTGGAACCCAAGGTAAGGAACTTCTTTGGAGGTGCTTCTGGTAACAACAGTCTGGAGATATTAAAGGAAAAACATCCGCAAGACTATTAAGCCACACACTAAGAATGCTAACTTAATGACTCTGTTCTGAAAGGTAAAGTGCTTTCTGTACTCAAGGTTGAACCCCCAATCTGCCATTCAGTGAACCTGATTTTATAAGGAAAAAAAAATCACTTCACACAGTGTATATCAACTAGGGATGTTGTAGAGAGGCTAGAAGCAAACCAGGGGTGGAGTTGGACTAGATGAATTTGAACATCCTATGGGGCTGGAGAGTCTGTGGTTCTACACACCCAGAGAGCAATTAAGTAGGCGATGTTAGTGAAGAACAGTGATAATTTATTACTTTGTAGACACGAATCTGAGGGTTTTAGTACTTACTGTATGTGGGCAAAGGGGTGCATGGTATTGAAAAGCTACTGAAAGAGTAAGGAATGGATTGGACATCGGAAGTGGATGTTCTAGAAAAATAATGAAAAACCACTAAAGATAATGAAGGGGAGATGAGACAGATAAGTATCCGACAAATTAAGGAAAATCCTTCAGATTTAGTCAGAGGTTCTTTTAGGATTTATCAAGAAATCTGGCGGCAACAAACTTGAAGGAATAGAAAGGATCTTGTGGTCACATTCTTCTTTCCAACAACCTTTTATCAGTGTAGGTGATTCCAATCATTCTAATTCTTCCTTAGGAAAAACCAAAATGATCTCTACCCACCTGAAAAATGTATGGTGTTCCACACACACTTTCCATAAACGCTTGGCCGCTCTATGGTTGGGCAGCTTAAACCCGATGGTGCTTTCAAATTGTTCAAACTAAATTTAAAAGACATATTGAAGAGTAGAGTGAAGTTTGGAACCATAAATAACATGAAAGCAAATAATATACAAAGTCAAAATACCACCCACAAATTTTTTCTTTACTCCCTAAATCAATTGCTATACACAGATTTCATGCTATACACACTCATTAAAAAAAAAATCTCATATCTATTCCTTAAAATGCTGCAGGTACAACCACATTATGCATGTAGTAAATGTTTCACGTACAAGGATCAATCTTATGAAAACTAAATGCAAAAAAAGAAGAATATTTGTATTCCTTCTAGAGACCAATTTGTCCTGATCTGATTTCTAAGCCTAATCTTCATAGTTTCTCTCTGACATCGTAACTTCAGCTGGAATGCACAGAAATGAATAAAATGTTTACAGTCTACAGCATTCTCAGGATGACATTTTCTCCTTGTATCTGGTCTGGAAATATGCACATATCCTAGGTATTTGATGACTTGGTATCAGATACTGCTGATTTTATTTGTGCATTCTAATATGGATTATCATGTTAAATGCTAACATCTCTCAATATTATACAGTCGTCCCTCAGTATCCAAAGGGGATTGGTTCCAGGACCCCTGTGGATACCAAAATCTGTGAATGCTCAAATCCCTTACATAAAATAGCATACTATATATGCATATAACTTATGCAACCCTCCCATATACTTTAAATCATCTCTAGATTACTTACAATGCCTAACACAATGTAAATGCTAGGTAAACAGTTGAAATACAATGTGAATGCTACGGAAATAGTTGCCTGCATGCAGCAAATTCAAGTTTTGCTTTTTGGTATTCTCTAGAATTTTTTTTCCCGAATATTTTCAATCCATAGTTGGTTGCATCCACAGATGCAGAACCCTGGGATAAGGAGGGCCGACTGTATAAGGTCAGGGGTTGGGAGAACACATTTTCATATTTTGCAGCACGTAGAGTTCAGATGATACTCCATCGGCCATTTGCTTTTTCAGGGTGAGATAGCTAACTTCCTGAGTAATCTATTTTAATATTACTATGGCAGATACTCAATAAATTATTTTTATTTTCTAAGACAGGATACATCAGGCCACCAGAGGGCAATCATCTTAAACAGTAAAAGGCTTCCCAAAAGAGCTCAAACCCCCCAGACCACTGGTATAATCGATAGCAAAAGTAATTTATGTGGCAAAGAATCAAGGGGAGGGGTCCTGTGCGAGGTATGTGAACTTTAGCTATTCTGGACCTCTGTTTCTTGTTCATTGAGTGGGAGTGGCCAGGGGGAGAAGGGGAAATGCATCACAGGTGGCTCTAAATGCAGTTGCCTTCCCCATTTTCTCCCTCTCTCTGACGTTCCTGTCCAGGGACGGTCATGAAACTCACCCCCGCCCAATGGACCCAGTCAACCGACAAGCCAGAGGAACGGACCTTGACTAAACCATCCTCCATTTACTCATCCTGCATCTCACATGGACGACACGCCATGCTAAGGCCAGGGGTTTTACAGAAGAGTCAGCTAGCTCTTCCCGGAAGAAGCGGGAAGCCGGGAGGATAGATTCTCTTACTGCTCTGTCCTGCTCAGCACAAAGATGAGAGAGATCCCAGCACTTTTTGAACGTTTCTCTCTCTCTCTCTGTGCTCTGTATCCACTTCTTCCAACCGCTTCAGAGCCTTCGTGCCCCCAGTAATTCCTTCTCACTCATTCTTCTCAGCCTATGAATATGGTTGTAAAAAAGGGGGGAAAACCGACTTTCTCTGAGCGTGTTTCTGGGGAACCAGAATCACTGCTAAGTGTCAGGAAGGGAAGCCGCTGCTGCTTCACTCCTCGCCTTGCCGCTACCCGCCGGGGGTTCTAACTCTTTCCCGAACTCTTACTGCCGCGACAAGACCTGATCATCAAGGTCAACACTTCCCTTAGTTCCCATCGGAGCACCTCCTCTGTGCCGTCTGGCACTGCTGGTGAACCAGGCTCCCTGAATCTCATCTTCCTTATTTATCATCCATGACTGTTTCTGGCCCTTCTTCTCTTCTCTGGCTGTTTTTCCTCATCTGCCTCTGGTCCTTTTCTGCCTACCCCTCCCTCAAAAAGTGGTATTATCCCGAGTTTTTGTTTTAGGATTTCTTCCCCTCTAACTTCCTTGTTCTTGGTAATTTCTTCCAGGCCTAAGGCTTTGAATAAAATGTATTATACAGCTGATGACACTGTTTAAATCTTATATTTCTTACTATGCAAGGATCACCCCCACCCCAAATCGGTCCCAAAGGAATTTCAATCTTGTTTTCTGAAATTCTCCCTTTTTCTCTCTGGTAGTATCATCACCATTGACTTCGCTCATGCAAACCAAAAACCCTCTGATTATTCTGGACTCTCTTCGTTCCTCTTTTGATCCTTCCCCCATCCTGTCTCCAGGACCTACTGGTTCTGCCTCTGAAACCTCTCAAATGTGCTTCTTCCACTCTATTCCCACAGCCTCTGCCCTAGTTTAGGTCCTATCAGATCACATTACTAAGTTGCTGAATTTCATCCCAAAATATCCATCGAGTATGTCACATCCCAGTTTAAAGTTCCCATGGCTCACTATGGTCTCAAGATGCACTGTTCCAACTTCCCCTTCTGGCCTCTCACAACACCTATGCTCATTTCACGTCTACGGAATGTTATCACACTTGCATCGTGATGCTGTAATTGCAAGTGTGTGAGTTTTCTCTGCTAAACAGAAACTCCCTATAGGGCAGGAACAAGGTCATATTTATCTTTCTATTCTCAATGCTCAACACAGTGCTTGGCAATATACAGATGCTCACTTAATGTTTCATAAATCAAACATACCTTGGTTATAAGTTTAACATGCAATCTTTAGGAAATATTAAAAAATGACTTTAATTTCAGATATTTATATGAAAAGCTCGTAGAATATTTCAGTATTCATAGGCAAGTTTGATTTTATATTTACGTTAAACACGATTGCCTGCTTTATAGTCTTATTCTTTAAACTTTTTTTTGTACTGAGATGTAACTGACATTTAGCATTATTTTAGTTTCGGATGTACAACATAATGCTTTGATAGTTGTATATTTTGTGAAGTGACCACCACAATGAGGCTAGTTAATATCTATTTCCACGCAAAGTTACAAATTTTTTTTCTTATGATGAGAATTTTTAAGATCTACTGTCTTAGCGACTTCAAATACACAATACAGTGTTATGAACTACAGTCACCATGCTGTACATTATATTCCATACAGTGATTTTTAAATTGTGTTTTCCACCAGTGGTGAGGTTAATTTTGAAGACAGGAGATAATTCTATATTGTACCAGAAAATGTTCAGAAACTAAATGAGCTGCAGTCTTAGAGCTTCAACTGCCTCCATTATATTAACTACACTAATTAGAACTTGGACATATTTATTATCTATTATGAGAAAACAGCAGATATTTACTATATGTCAAACCACTAAGGAGGACATAAGCTGACCATGGATGGATGCTTCTGCCTAAGGAGCAAGGATTAATTAACAATTTTGATTCTTTCATTAGCCTCTCTGATTGAAAAACAAAGGGGAGAAATACATTAGGCTACAGAACTTGCATAATTTGTACCCAGTGTCACTTGTTCTAATCTTTCTTATACTTTGATGCATGTTACCTCTAAGCTATTCCCTTTAGGGTACTATCAGATTTGCAGGACAAGAGAGGGGACACGGAGACAGATCAACAGGACCGATGGGAAGAAATCTATTCTTTATTCACAAAGAGGTTTAGCAACTAAGAGTTTCTTTTATACCGCAACTTGAAAAATACAAAACATTATTCATGAATCTTGATTTTCCACTGAAATATATAAAAAGAAAAGCCTTTCAATTAATGAATGCAGTGGGTAAAAACTAGAACAACACAATAAAAAAGAAGAGAATATCTTATTTATTACTATTTATTGGACAAACCTACAATAAGTTCTCTTAGGCATTTAGCTATAACTCATTATGTCCTGCCATGTTCAGAACGTATGAGCAGGGAATTTAAATTTTTGTTTGCTCTTTGGTAACTTTCTTCCCAACGTACATGCAAATTGGGGTCTACTTACCTCTCCCGGCCGGATCTTAATGTAAAAGTTGCTCCGTTTGTATGAAATCTTTAGAACCTTTGGCCAGGCAAACCTGTTGATGCGTAGTCGGTCACGATAGATCAACAAACCACTTGCACACACTCCTAACATGATTTCAACTCCTTCAGAATCCTGGAAAATGGCAGCAAGAAACGATGGATGAGCATCTCACCTATTTCCATTTATGGTGGGTACACTACTTAAGCCTCCAAGTCAGAACCTATAATTAACTACCTGCAGCTCTAATCTAAATATGAAAAGTACTGTAGCACTTAAAAACTATTACCACTAAATAATAGCCTTTTGATGAAGATATTTATCACTATGGAGATTTGTTAGTATAAACTCTGTTCTCCCAGGTATCTTGGACTTACACAGCATGTCAACACCGCACACAGAGAAGGTCACCCAGGTGAAGGTGTGTTAGTAACAGTAACGATCAGAGCCTCAGTTCTTATTACTGAGTGCCAGGCACGGCTCTGACCACTTCACATACATTGTTCATCTTCACTAGGATAATTCTGAGATAGCTGCTATTATTATTCCCACTTTACAGGCAAGAAAACTGAGGCACAGAAAGGTTAAGTGTCCATCCCAGTTGAATATGGGCAGCCTGCTTCCAGGGGCAGGACTTTTAACTAATACGTTCACTAACACAGAGACCCCCATCCTTTCCGATGAGTGTTTTGGGGTTTGCTCCTTTAAAAAGTCTTCATTCTCTGGGGGCTTCCCTGGTGGCACAGTGACTGGGAGTCTGCCTGCCAATGCAGGGGACATGGGTTCGTGCCCCGGTCTGGGAGGATCCCACATGCCGCGGAGCGGCTGGGCCCATGAGCCATGAACGCTGAGACTGCACGTCCGGAGCCTGTGCTCCGCGAAGGGAGAGGCCACAACAGTGAGAGGCCCTTGTACCGCAAAAAAAAAGTCTTGTTTCTCTCTCTCCGTGACGGGAGAGGCCACAACAGCGAGAGGCCCATGTACCGCAAAAAAAAAAAAAAAAAAAAGAGTCTTCTCTTTTTTTTAAACTTAATTTTATTTATTTATTTATTTGTTTGTTTATTTATTGGTTGTGTTGGGCCTTCGTTGCTGCATGTGGGCTTTCTCTAGTTGCAGCGAGTGGGGGCTACTCTTCGATGTGGTGTGCGGGCTTCTCATTGTGGTGGCTTCTCTCTTGTTGTGGAGCATGGGCTCTATGTGCACGGGCTTCAGTACTTGTGGCTGGCGGGCTCTAGAGTGCAGGCTCAGTAGTTGTGGTGCACGGGCTTAGTTGCTCTGCGACATGTGGGATCTTCCCAGACCAGGGCTCGAACCCGTGTCCCCTGCATTGGCAGGCAGATTCTTCACCACTGCGCCACCAGGGAAGCCCTTGATTCTCTTTCTGTATACCATTACTGTCAGAGTAAAATTCGAATATAAAATAGTCTTTTTAAAGTACGAGCGTACTCCCCAACAGGACCCCAACACACACTCACCGCCCAGTGGTGCTCACTTAACCACTTGGCTCACATACATAAATACAGATGCATTTAATATATGCTTATAGATTTCTTTTAAAACAAAAGTGGGATCGTGCTATATTTGCAACTTTGTTTTGCTGCTTGCACAGTCCATCTTTCGGTCACCTCCTAGAGATGTGCAATGAGGGGTCCCCGAGGTCATCAGAGATGTTATATAAAGCTCAGGAGACACCCCATGAGCAGTCTACGCCCCCTCAATGTTGTGTCCCGGTGAAATCAGGGTAAAGTGAACATCTGTGGTGGCCTGGAGTGGGGTAAGAACAAAGCACAGAAGGCAGTGCTGGGTGTGATGTGCGGTCCCCACCCCCCGTGTCTCACTGGCTGTTGGAAGCAGGGTGTCGTGGAGGTGAAGCTGAGGTCTGAGACACAATCATCGGCGGGGCTGCCCCGCTTTGAGTCACTGCAGCCCCAGCAAACGCGGGGAGGGAGACATGAAAGAATCCAAACGGGGGCTTCTGACTCATCTGTACGGGGGTGGGAGGGACTGACTTCCTAAATCTCACCAGTGCAAAGCACAAGATGAACATTTCCAGATTCAGAAATAAATATTTTGGTCCCTCTCTGGGAACTGTGAGGTTACACATACAATTTAACTGATTTAAAATGAAATGTTTTTCCTTGGAAACGTATCACTCCACTAGACACGAAAATCACTCTATAGAAGTGGAAGGACTTGACGGCAGGATATTACAACATAATCAGATTTGAGGGGAATTCAAAGGCTCCACCACCATTTATCAAGGGCTTTAACCTGAAAGAGCAATTTACAGAGCTATGACCTGATGCTGGAAGTAGGGCGGTGGTGGTGGTGGGGGGCACGATGGACCCTGAGATCTAGCCGATCTGCTCCCAGGACCACACAGGTGACCCCCCAGGTCCTGAGCAGAAATGTCTGCATGATGAGCAGGGCTGCTGGAATAACGGCTCCTTGAGTCACCTTCTTTGTGATGGAAGAACATAAGTGTAGGAAGCACCCTGGGCATTTACAACCTCTTCCATTATTATCTACTTTAAATCACTCCTTAGTATCTTTGAATCACAAGAAAGTGGAATCCGTTTGTGGGGAAGATCGGAGGCTCCTGCGATGCATCCTCCCTTGCCGTCTCCCACACACACTTCTCTGGGTCCCCACAGCATTAATATCGCCAGCACAGCCTGAGCCAGCGGTGCTGCCACTAACCCCATTCCTCTTCCTTCTCCAGACCCAGGCTGGTGGAGAGCAGCCTCTGTTTATCCTGCTGACCTGGCCACGTGGTCAGCACAGCGCCTGCCTAACACGTGTTAAGCCACTACTTGTTTGCCGGAAGAAAAGGCAAACGAAGAAAGAAAATGGCAGGAATAAGTGGAGCTTAAAATTGATGAACGTTTCCATTTCATTCGTGGCACAGCAACCAAAAAAAGCATACTTTTGATATCACGGTTACTGCCGCAGCCCACAGCATTGAGGTAGTAGCTTGATAAATCTTCTGTATCAAAAGCTATAACCGTGGTCTTTCTTGGGGACGTGTTTCCCTATCAATAAACATATTTAATGCTCCCTTTAGCAGGGAGCATTGAAGGAAGCCCTGGACAGCCTCAGCCTGTCCTAATTAAAATAAACGAAGGTACTATTTTCTTAACTTAAAATCACTGTTCCATCTTTCCCATCCTTTATTATCTCCTGGTCCACGGGATACCTGATATGGATTTATAACTACATTTCAGAATCTTATATGAAATAAATGACTCTGACAGAGCCTATTCAGAGTGACATTAAATGACAAACAAGCAGACAGTCTTCCTAAGAAAAAAACCAAAGCACTTAGAACAGGTTTTCCAAACCAAGGGACCTTCACCTAATATGGATATTTATTCTTCATACAGAGCTGTGGAATCCAAGATCACAGTTCAGAATTTCTAACTAGGTCCTAGAGCTCAGGGCCTTTCAATACTATCAATGGAAGAGAAGCATCTCACTTATTACCGGAAATTAGCTCTAATTTAATTCAGTAAACTTCCTTCTTGAAATGATGGAGGGCATCTGCATGAGAAAATGAAGTCCATAACCAAATCATTTGTTATACTTAGTATTCGCATGAAATCCTATCACAGGCTGCATTGGCACTTCCTTAATTCTTTTTTAATTGGCATAATTTCAAATCACATTATTGAATGACAAAGCAGCCATGTATTTTAATTCAGTCGCTATAGCCATGTTAAGTGATTTCATTTTTCCTGATAGGAACACAGATACATGCTGAGTTGCCCTTCTCCTAAATGGAGGCCCTCACCTTATATCTATTTATTTATTTTCCCCTGGGCAGTAAGTGAGTCGTCGTGTGTAATGTGACTCAAAAATAGCTTTCAAGTCACTCAAATTTCCAGGCTACCTTCATTTTTGTCGTTTCCTCATCTTTTAGCCACGTAGGGAAGAACTCTAAGAGAAACACAATCTTAGTGCGCGTGCTTATTTTCTTTTTAAATCCTCATCCTACCTTATATCTGGCATAAACTATAAAATGCTGTGTTATCCGAGCACAAAGTAAGTGAAAACATGTAATAATTAACTGGCAAGTAAACAGAGCTACACCTGTTGTTGTAATTACACACAAATGTCAACGAGCTTGGCTCTCTCGTACCAGCACCCCTGGTGTGAGCCCTAGCCAATTCTCAGAGATTTTGCTCTTGTTGAGGCCTTCAGGCCTCAGAAGTGCTCACCCTGAGTGATGTACAAAATGATCCACAGACACGACCAATTCGACCTGCGTTCATTTGATCCTCACCATCTTCTTGTCCAAACTCACTTTCAATCTGTCAGGTCCCCAAATGCAGCATCAACAGAACGTAGAGATCATAGATTTTCCTCCTAGGGGTCCCCAGGGTTGTTGAGATGTTTGCCTAAACAAAGCTGGCTGAAACCCTCTTCATTTCTTGGCCCCAAACTTGACTGTGTAAGACACTCGCTCGGCTGGCAGCCTGTTAAGTGCATGTTCTTGTGAGCCCCGGACTGTGTGATCATGGCCACCCTGTCCACCCGAAGTAAAGCCACATCCTCACCCAGGAGCGACATCATCGTGTCAGCCCATATCAGAAGAAGCTGTCCCTGAACTCCAAGTACTGATCTTTTCAGTGCTGCTGAAGTACCAGAATCTATCCCTAGGAGCCTAACACATTTCCTATGTTTTGCCGATAGAAGTTTTTGGGAAACCTTGCCTCTGCTCCCACAGCACTTCTATTCACAGCTGTTCAGATAATAGACTAACAGTCCATACGCTCACTCTCTCACTATTGAAAAATACAGAGATTCTGGAAAAAGTGTGACATGGAGTAAAAGCTGCTGATACATCCTCCCAACCTCAATCCAGTCCAATCCTGACTTCTCTCTTCACAAGACTCTGGAACCAAGATACAGCCTCAACAATTCATCCATCGACTAGGCAATCTTTTCTTTTCTTTTTTTTGGACAGGCAGAGAGGATTTATTTATAGAAGAATTATTTATTACAGAGAATGTCCTGAAAATAAACTGACCAAACACTACAATTAATGTGCTGTATGTAAGGATGGAGAACCATTTTATTACACACAGTGACTGAGAAAGTTCAAAACAAAACAAACCTAAAACTATAGTGCTTCTCCAGTTCTCCCTGCCCTCTTATCTTATCTCTTCCCTCTTTTTCTTTCTTTAAAAGACAACTTAGGCAAAAAAATAAATAAAATAAAAAGGTGACAGCGATGAGGTGGAGAGCAGGGCTATTCTGGACTCAGAGCTTTTATCAGCTCAGAAGATGGATCAAAGCTGTTCCCAGGAAAAGTGAACCACTGTGTTAGGCTAGGCAATCTTAGCCTGGCTGGTTAATTTTAACTGAACTTCAAAATAATCATCATATTTCAAAGCACTGATTATTTGTCACAGTATCTAAACTTTACAGAGAGTTTCTAAAATTTAACATGAATTTTCTGAGTGCCTGGTGGGCGTCACAACGGGGCATACACAGTACTTGGCATATAACGTTTGTGACACCTGGGTCCTGGACACTGGTAAATAAAATTAGATAGAAGGCCTGGAGTTTAAAAAATGCATACCTTGGCATGATGTAAATCCACCCCATACATGGAGAGCTTTTTGGCATTTTCCAAGAAATACATCTCTGCTTCTGCGGGTGTCATGCCTCTGATAAGAAAAAATGAGAGGTATTATAATGCTGTTTTTTTTTTTTTTTTTAACCTGGTGGAGCCATAATATTTTCCACTTAGCTCCCTTGCAAGTTCCCATAGAGGCACCAAAAGATTTGTACTCTGGGGGAGGCGGGGGGAGAATAGCAGGAAAATGGCTTTTAGCAGAAACATCACAAGGACATCCCGAGTAAGAGTGTAACTACCCAGAACTGTACCAGGTCCAGAACCTCACTCTGCTGGGCCCCACCCTTAAGGCACTGACTTCAGTCCCGGGGGAAGCAGGTGGTGCAGGGGATGCCCACCCACCGAGCACAGCTTAAACGGACGCTCTCGGGCCTCCTGCCGCTAACCTGTGGCTCTTGTGCAGCTCGATGACTTTGTCTTCTAGATCTTTTGTGTGGTTTGGCGCGAAGCGGAACTCGCTGATGTAGTCACTGCCACACTCATCTGGGTCGTAGTCTCCCAGTTCTGACTGGACGGTGTACGAGCCCAACGTGGCAAGGGTGACAGAGGAGCAGGGCAGCCTGCCAGACACGATGTCATCGCGCAGCTGTAAGCAGAGGTAGTACCTTCCAGGAGCCAGAGGACGGGCAGAAAGCCAGCGTTAGGAGACTGGAAAGGAGACAGCCCAGTACAAAGTGGGCGGCAAGCAAGCACTCCCTGCAGAATAATCCACTAGGACACATTGTCTAGCATCTGGATCTGGATCTGGATCTAAATACTAGGGGAAGAAACTTAGCTACAAAATACAATATTTAAGGGCATCTAGAGGCAAGTTCATAATAATACAGGGATTCATTGATGAGGCACAGAGTAAAAGAAACCTACAGACTACCTCTCTAACATTAAGATAACGTTGAAAGTCAAACAAAATCTCTGGTGGGGGAAATTATAATAAAAAAATGGTGCTCTTAAATATAATGATTAGGCCCCAACTACCTAAAGGAAGTCTCATTTTGCTATCTAGATGAAAGGTCCTGACACACGACCAAGACAAATTGCAGGTAACTCAACGGCTGTGCCATCGTGAACACTACTTGCAACTTCCTGCGTTCCTGATGAGGGGACCTTTCTCCTGGGTCAAGGTCTCATTTTTCTCTTTAGATAACTTCCTAGAATTCAGCCGTTAGGAAGACTAACTTTGAAGAATTATTACCTTAAAATCTCATCACTAGAAGTAAACAATTCTAAATTGGGGGACTATGAAACATTTTCCATATAATTTTGCCAATATCATATGCAAATATCTCCCTTAACAGCTGACTTTTACCTTCCCTGTTATTCTGCTTCTAAGAGTGACAGATATACTAACAGTAGAAGACTCCAAGGTAAGTGGGAACATTGATGAATTTTATTAACAGTCTTCATGGCCCAGCATACGACTATAAGAATAAAATATACCTTGTACCTTTCACATAAGAAACGAACCGTTAATCTGTTGAAGCTGAGGACTATGATAAAGTGTTAAGGTCCCCTCTAAATACGGTTTTAAGCTGATTATATAAGTAAATGCCATGTAATCCAGATATAAAAATTTCTACACATTTCACAGGCCTTACACACATGACACAAATGGAAAGGAATCATGCACTAGACTCCAACTCAAAGTATATATACGCCCTCTAACCATAAATTAGCTACAATTAAATAGTTCCTCGACTACTAAAAAGTATCTTTATATAAGAAATTACAAATTGTTTTTTGACTTAATGAAAATATAAAAGAAATCTTCTGGAATTAGTTTTTCCCCTTCTCCTAACATGTCTGCTGAAATGATTTTTCATCATAGCAAGTGACTAAAGCTTTCTGAGTAATTTCTCTTTCCTGAAAAGTCTGCCAAGAAGGGTTGTAAGGCCACACTGCACAGTATCACTCTGACTGGCTATAAACTTACCAAGAAACACAGTGAGAAAACCAAGGATTCCAAAGCAGAAAGCATTAGAAGAGGCCTAGAGGGACACACAGCAAACCCAGAATGGCTTAAAAAAGAGATTCTTCCTTATACTCAAAGCTCAGTCACCAAGCCAGACTGTTAGATTCCTTTCTTGATGCCTTTTCTCTAAAACGAATGAAACATCTTCCTTGTATACAGAAGGTGTGGAAGGTACACTCTTAGGTGTGCACGTGTTTATGTGCATTTGTGTGTGTGTGTGCGCACGCCTGTGTGATTTTTTAAAACAGCCACCACATATCAGACTGGTTATATAAAAAGGCATAAGCATCCGAAGACTCACTTTTGCTCTAAGTTTTGAAGCAGGAGCACTAGGAATTGTCATATCATTTAAGGCTGAATCCCATCGAATGTGACCGTGGTGGGTAGATGACAACACCTCAGTTCTGCGTGTTTTCCCACCAGGGTCGGGCAGAGGGAAGTAACAGCTTAGCACCAACGAGTCAACTGGGAACAGATATGATTTGGCAAATCTTCTCATCGGATGTTTGCTCTCATTCAGTTGCCTTTTGTTTGCCATGTCAGTGTGGATGACTGTAAGGTTACCAGATGTAAGCCTGCCCTCCTCCCGAGAATTTAAGAGGAGCACAACTCCCAACATGCCTGCCTTTTCCACTGACAACTTGCAAATACCTGGTGATATCTTCAGAGAGCTGGGAAGGGTCTGGTGGGTAAAATTTCACATTAAATGAAAAGTGCCAAGCACCACCTGCGGAGAGGAGAAAAAATCAGAATAAAGTCTCAGACAATCCCTTTGTACTTATTATACTAAGCGGTAGCTAGAACTGCCCTAACTCCAGGCACTAACACCCAGGCACCTTTTAATCATCAATGGAAAATAGGGAAGTCTCCTTTCAGTGAAATTCACAGGTAACTCGAACTTCCTCCAGTTTCTAATCTTCTGCCCCATCCAATCCTTTACTGGGGTTTCTAACTAGCAAGGAAATTGACTAAACTTCCTCCCTTTCTCAGAGACAAAGGCCCTGGGAAGAGGGGAAAAAAGTAAACGAGACAGATAAGCCTCAACCAGACGCGTCTAGGGCTGACCGGATCTATTCTCTGAAGTTCTGGAGAGCTCACATACCAACATTACAGCCAGAATCCCATTTCCTTTGTCCTTTCTGCTTTGTTATTACAGGTCAGATCCCATAATAATACATGTCAAGGGACTGTCCAGGGTATCTTTATTTTATGGGAAAGGTTTGCTGTCATATTAAGAGATGAGCTGCTCTGTGGGCCATTCGGAAAGTTCTTTTCTTACTTGGGGAAATTTCTGATGGAAGAGACACTGTGGGTATGTACTGTGCATGACCAAACCCAGCCCTCCTCCTCAGCCCCTGATCAGGACAGTCCTCACTGCACGCGGCCGCCCCTCCTCCTGTGGCATCTCCTATGGCCTCTCCAGCGGGGAAGAGGGTCACCCAGACGTCAGCTCACAGGCACCTGCTCCCCAGACTGTCCATATGTAAACACGAGACATTACAAGCCTTCCTGAGTGCTCCGTTTTAGCCATGCATTCTCTAGTTGTGTATACCTAACCATGTTTATCACTGTAAATGAGAATAAAACCCACCTGTTCTTCTTTTCGACATTTACTCTCTCTGTGATCACCCCTGTCACTTATTTTCACCTTGGTCTCTCCGCCTGGCCTTTTAATAAATGTGGTACATTACTGAAGCCTGGGTGCTCCTTCGCCGGGAACTGTTTCCATTTCTTGCCTCCACCCAGTAAGCATACTCCAAGGGCCCAAGGCCTGCTCGTTCTGAACAGTG
The DNA here is from genome assembly GCF_964165515.1 of Mesoplodon bidens. NCBI lineage: Eukaryota > Metazoa > Chordata > Mammalia > Artiodactyla > Ziphiidae > Mesoplodon > Mesoplodon bidens. The sequence goes on along the minus strand of NC_138169.1, from coordinate 33,838,725 downwards.
GCTTGGAGGACCCTCCTGGTCTCCCAGCTTCGGTGCTGGAGGCCTTTCCTCAGAGCCGTGGTCTTCCTTTTGCTCTGTGATTCATGACCTCGTGGTCCAGCCCTCATGCTTCAAATGCCCTCCTAAGACTTCCAAACACCCCCTTCTCCCATTCAGTGACTCCTGGAAGCTCCATTCTCTCCCGGAGTCCTTCCCAAACATTCACAAGAAAGGGACAACATCCTAAGTACCTCCCGGCTCCTTCCTTTGAACTGTTCTCTTGCTTGAGTAGCAAATACTTAGCTGCAGAGGTCACCTGTATTTCTGTCACCCATGGCATAGTCCATTCACTAATGCTGGTTTATTCTGGACACCACTATTCATATTACACTTAGAGGTCCACCTGGCAGGGACACCATTTGAGTTGCCTTATAAAGGACTTGGTATAGGGACCGGGTATTACTGGGTGTTTCGTGTCACATTTCTAAACCACTAAGAAAATATTCCCAAAACATGGGCTGTAAGAATTACAAGCCATAAAATATCTGGCAATCAAACCTACTTCTAGCGATTATTTTTCCCACTGTTCTCAAAAACGTCCTCTTGTTATTCTAAAATTAACAAGTCTGATTTGGTTTTACCTTCCTATTGATTCCTATTCACCTCCTGCTAAAATGGAATGCTTGCCAGCGGTGAGGTTCATAATGAAAGCTGGTTTCTCCGCAAGCAACTGGAATGAAAGCTAATGGATTCGTTATGGGAAATGATTTATTGTTCTTTTATAATTTTTATCCACTTCAAAGTGAATCCAATGAATCGTTTAACAATGTAATTAAACTCATAATAAAATCAGGGTAAACACTCGAAGTTGGAAACTAAGAGGGAATAAAAATAGAAGAAAGATATTTCAACGCAAAAATCCTCATTACAGGAAAGTGACTTTCAAATGATCGTGGGCCTAAGAAGCATCGGAGGGGCTTGTTAAAAATGCCAATCCCTAGGCCCTACTCAGAGGTTTTTATTCCGGAGATGTGCATTATGGCCCAGGAACTTGTGATTTTAATAAACACCCTAATGGTTCTAATACACCTGACCGTACTTTGAAAATCACTAATCCCAAGGAATCTACTTTCCTAAGGTTACAACCCAATCAAATATGAGGTTATGCAGGACATTATTTTGAAACGGTGGGAAAGTTTAAGGAAAACACCATCTACACCAAAATCAAGGAAAAAAAAAATCCAGTGAAATGAGGTGTAACATTTGAAATTAATGAGAGGCAGATTAAAGCTGAAATACATATCCTCGTAAAGAATCTGGTAGAAACAAATCACTGGGAGGCTATAGTTATGCCATAAATAGGTTTGTGAGCCTGTGTCTGATCAGATGACGGCTCTGGTTAGAGACGGAAATGCAAGAGCTTGAATGCATTAAAATGATATTCTATAATGCTGATACAGAATTTTAAATTCCAAATTTATGATAATCAGAAAACTGTGAAACTGAAGAGAATTCATTCTTATGAAAAAATTCTAATTTTAGTCTTCTATGCCTGCCAAATCTTAAAATTTCTAAAAATACTACGTTTATAGCATAAATCACTATATATCATATATTCTATATCATGAAGTTACTATATCATAAATATACTATATATCAGAATATATTTAGAAATTTTAGATCTGCTAGGCTAAAAGATGATTGGAATAAGAATTTTTTTCATAAGAACAAACTCTTCAGGCTCAGGATTTTCTATTTCTCATAAATTCATAACTTAAAATCTTTATCAGCTTGATCGACATTTGCCATTCTCTTGAAGATCTCATTCTAGAGACCTACAGCATAAAAATAATGGAAATATCCTTTTACTGTTGATATTTATGTTCAGAAAGAGGAGGTGATTGTACAATAATTACATTAGCTCTGATAATACTTTTCTGCCTTGATAGAATGTACCTTTTGTGGAAAGAAGGCATTTTGTGCATGGGAAACAATAAGGAATATAGATAAAAACACCAAATTCCATTCCTAAAAAATTCCAATTTTTTCTTGTCTCCTCCTTTATCTGCATGATTGTCACTTGGTTCTCCTTATGTTGCTGTCACAAACACTGCCTAATCTACATGAGGAAAATATCCTTTAAATCTCATGTTCTGATTGTCCCCTAAACTTCATCTCTTACAAAGGAAGGTCGGAGATAGGATAAATGGGAAATGAAGGAAAAAAAGAATTCCATTAACAGCAGAAAAGAAAATTAACTGTTGTTACAGCCTTTCTTGTAACAGTATAATGACTTATCCTTGAACATTTAATATATTTTCAAAGTGATCTGTAATTATAAAATCAACCAAGTACGAAACAGTGTTTCATTAATTAGGTGAATATAGAGGACGTAAAGCACATGAAATGTTAAGATATTCAGCACATCTGCTTTTAATAACTCCATAAAAAGATCCTGAGAACATATTCATCATCTTAAAGTTTTTACTAGGACTCTGAAGTTTTCACCTTCTTATCACAACTGTAGCTGTCCCTGGTTTTAATCCCAATTTAGTTCTATCAAACTACTTCACTATCAAGTTTCTGATTAGAGACCACACCAAATTCCTCTCAAAAGTATGGTAAAGATGTTTTCGTTGTACAAAGAATCATCAGACTCTCTCATATCTAGAAGCATAGTGAATTTTTTGCTTCTTTTGAGGTGTTATCTAGTATTAAGCCATTTCAAACTGCTCGCTACTAATTACTTTTTATTAGCATGTAGGGTATTTTGAGACCTCAGAACATTCAAAGGCACTAGAAAGATTTGCTTTCTCTTTTAATAGTAACTTTGATGGGAATGCTGTTCCTATTAATAAATTGGTCTTAAATTTAATCTTCAAATAGAATCGGTTGTTCTGGAAAATTAAACTAGATTTTATTGATAAAAAATGAATTGCTTGAAAAAAAATTAACTAGTTAGTTGAAATTATAAAGTATATCCATGTTTTACCATTTATCCATAGTAAAAAGCAACAGCTACAGAAAAGACTTAAAAATAAAAATGAAAAAATTCCTCTTTCTTAACCCCCTACCCTGCAGTGCCACTTCTGGAGGTATAGGTATTTCCACATACCTATATATGCATAACTCATTTTAAACAAATATGAATTATTTCTCTAAGGTCTCACTAATGAGAGCTAAAACATATTTATTCTACCTCATTCTATTTAACAGCTACCTAGTATTTCAAGGTATGGCTATTTCATGATCAATTTAATCATTTCTTTATAAATGGATATTTAAGTTGCTTTGAGTCTTCTATTGCCAATGGTATGATAATGAACTTTCCTACATGTACAACACATATGTACACACTCCTCTCTTAAGCAGACACTGGATACATTTCTACAAGTAAAATCAGGGGTCAAAGAATAAGCACATTTTAAATTTTAATAAATACTGACACAAAGTGCCTTCTTAAAGGGTTATATTTCTACTAATTATGTACAAAATTGCCAGTGTAGGGCATTATTAAACTTTTAAAATCTTTGCTAATCTGAATAGGTGAAAAATGTCTCATTTTAATTTGCATTTAATTATTACTAAGACTTAGCACCTTTTCTAATACTTATTTGCTACCTGTATTTAAATTTTCTGAGTGGCTCATGTAGTTGTTTTGTGCGCTAGGGAATGTCCATTTCTTAAATTGCCTTTAGGGCTAAGAAAAGAAGATGTCATCAGACAGTAAACTTCAGTCTGACTTGTTACTCCATTTCTAAGCTATTAAATGACTATTACTTTTAGCTTGACTGCTTGCCTTGCATACTTTGGTGGCAGTTAGGCTTAATACAACATTAATAATTAAGTTTGAAACTTTCAGATGATTGTCAATGGGGGCATCACTTGATTAAATCATATCTCACATCTCTGAACAGGCAAGGGAATAGGTCAAGTGTCATGTCATTTTATTCCCAAGGTCGCAATAATTAATAATGGGTATCTGAGCTAGACCAACCTGCCAAAGATAAAATTTGAGATCTTAATCTGTCTTTCAAAATACCATATTCACACCAGCCATGTGGGTATGAGCTACCATTTCAGATAACCCCACTCTTTGAAAATCTTCCTATTTCTATACATAATAATCCAAAAGAACTTACTTCGAATCTGTTTTTTAATTTCCTTGGAAGGGTCCAACCAATTCTGAAAAAGAAGTGAGAGTCTGAATATGAATCAGAGAAGAATGGAGATGACCTAGTGTTGACTGGGTAGAGATGAACTAAACGTATTGGAGAAGGAGTGGCTGCCGGAAGGCTCCCCCAGCTGGGTCCTTCCCCTACATCTGGTGCCCCTTTGCTAGTCCTGCGAGGGCCCAGGCTCTGGTCTAATGAGGAGATGTGTGTGCACACAATTCAGGCTTGACAAAGTTCTTTTCTTTTACAACAAGTGCCTTCAGGGATTCAAGCCAGCACAGAAAACAGAGGAGAAAAAATGGTGGATTCTATGTTCAAACAAGTTACAAGCATGAGATAAAGATACAGTCATCCTTTGGTAACCACAGGGGATTGGCTCCAGGACCCCAGGTAACACCAAAATCTGAGGATGCTCAAGTCCCTTATATAAAATGGCACAGTATTTGTATATAACCTATGCAATGCCCCCATATACTTGAAATCATTTCTAGATTATTTATAAAACCTAATTCAATGGACATGCTATGTAAGTACTTGCTGGTGCACTGGCAAATTCAAATTTTGCTTTTTGGAACTTTCTGGAATTAAAAAAAATATTTTTGATCTGCTGTTGGTTGAATCTGCAGATGCAGAACCCAAGAACACAGAGAGCTGACTCTGCATGTAACTTGACCACTGATGTCCTAGCCGTTCAGTCCCACGCAGTGACTTCTGTGATTATAGATTTTAAGGCACTTTCTTAGAATGCTTTCCTAACAAACGAACACCTGTTTGACACTTACGATTTTCCTCATCAGAACACTCAGGTGTTTAATAATGAAGTTAGACATCATCCACGGAATTCAGTAAAGATAAAGGTCTGATTCACTAACAAACGACAACTGAACAAGTGACGTTTAATGAGCACAATTGCTATGGCTCAGTTTCCAGCATTAAGTAAACAATTTCTTCCTCCTTATCTTTCAGGCAGTTGGGGGGATAAGTGAGATAAAGGCCTGAAGAGACTCCAGCAGGTCTAAGAGTCTACAGAGGTTTTACATGTAACATTAAACGTGGACTGAATACATTAACTGCTTGCCCTGTACATGAGGTCTGTACATGACTCATCTTATATTGTGATTCAGCAAGAATATGAAAGTGTAATAAGATGAATTAATAAGATGGCATCCAGTGAACATGTTTTCTGTATAATTATCAATGTATGTGATTCTCATTGGCTCAAGTCCATGGAAATATATCATCCCCCCAAAGCACCATATAAAATGCTTTTCTGGAACCATAAAGAACTCAAGCATGAAAAGCAGAAACACTGACTGACTGTTTCCAAAAGACTCAAGATTAAAGGAAGCTGTCAATAATTTCCTTCATGAAGAAATAAGGTGATTAACAGCATTTAGGGCCTTGGATAATAAATGTGAGGGTGTGGGAGTACGAGGGGAGGTGGAGAAAACGATTTATCAATTCAGCTTCAGTTCACTTTCTTGCAGTGAAGCGCAGCTGAAGCCGTAATACTTTGTATTGCTTTCAACGACTCACCTTCTGGTTTTCAGCATCTTGATATGTAAGCCCAAAATAGTCTTTTTCTAGCAAATTCAGATGTTCACATACTTTATCAAACAGCACTTGGCCTCTGGAGCGTTTCTATGGAGAACAAAACAGAAAAACAAGTCAACACACACCAAAAAAGTTCTCTCAATTGTCACGAACAAAAATGGGTAAAATTTAAAATATTGCTTGTTGTAACTGTTCAGTAAATAACAAGCAGGTTTGATCACTTTACCATCTCTTTTTTTTTTTTTTTTTTTTTTGTGGTACGCGGGCCTCTCACTGTTGTGGCCTCTCCTGTTGCGGAGCACAGGATCCAGACACACAGGCTCAGCGGCCATGGCTCATGGGCCCAGCTGCTGTGCGGCATGTGCGATCTTCCAGGACCGGGGCACGAACCCGTGTCCCCTGCATCGGCAGGCGGACCCTCAACCACTGCGCCACCAGGGAAGCCCTACCATCTCCTTTTTAACTAGAAAAAAGGCTCAATAAAGTGGACCTAATCCTACAAGAAGCAACTCCTACAGAACAAACAAATAAATAAATAAATAACTCCTGTCAGTGAGTAAGTACAGGCGACCTGCGGATGATTTCGAAACGGAAGTAGTTGGGGGAAATGAAGTGGTGCTCGGAAGCCTCAAATATATTGTGAGGGCTTCCCTGGTGGCGCAGTGGTTGACAGTCTGCCTGCCGATGCAGGGGACATGGGTTCGTGCCCCGGTCTGGGAGGATCCCACATGCCGCGGAGCGGCTGGGCCCGTGAGCCATGGTCCCTGGGCCTGTGCATCCGGAGCCTGTGCTCCGCAACGAGAGAGGCCACAACAGTGAGAGGCCCACATACCGCGCTAAAATATATATATATATATATATATAGTGAAACACAAAAATCCTGACGGTGAGAGCATTAAAGGGCCAACCACAGCTGTGTTTCAGAATACCCACGCTCACTCCCCCAGGTGATCAGGTTTTGAGCCTGAGAAGAATTAACCCCATTCCTTGTCTTATGCAGAAGTCCCTTTCAAACTTTCTATCCCAGTCCTTACTTAGAAATTCTAGCTATGGATCACTTTCTAAAGCCCGTTAAACTTTATTAGTTTTTGTTTACAGCCACAAATTTCAACTTTGTATCACAGAGTTCAACTTTTTCTTAATTGTTTTTTTAGAGGAAATCCTTTCTATTAAACATAACATGTTTATTAACTTTAAAGATTTAAATGATCATTTATAAATGTGAGATGTAGATATATGTGCTGTATTTTTGGCCATAAAGCAGTCAATTGGAGAAAGAAAAAAAAGGCAGTCACTTGGGGAAAAAAATCCATCAACTTAATTTATGGTGATATACAGTATCATATTTTCATCAAAGGTCTTTTAAACTTGGCCTTGGAGTCTGAGATGGATTAACTGGAAGCAATTAAGCTAAACTACATTTTGTTTGTGCAGTATCAACATTTCACATCTCGTACCTTAAGCGTATTTCTCTTTAAGATTTAATGTAGTAAGAGAAAAATAAGAAAATTGATAAACAATGGGCATACCAAAAGAGTTAAGTATCCAGAAGACGTGTAAGTGGTATGTATTACTGTGCAACCGCAAATATATTGGAAATTACTTAGCCCCCTCAAGCATGACTATTTAGGAGAAAAGATAAATGTAGGATAGAAAAGTGAAGCCTGAATTGTAACCAGCTGAATAATCAATGTTGTATTTGAAAAAAGTTTAATAATGTATGAAAATAAATTACATGTTAGCTAAACTGTGTAACATTGTTCAATGGATATAAATAAATGGTATGACAATGAAATGCTGCTCGCTGGTTTAAATCCTTTATTTGTAAATAACAGCATATTGCTTCTGAATAATGCTTAACAAATTATAAAGTTTGCACCAAAAAAAACTGGTTCTTCTGATGCTTCCATTGGTATGATGTCCAGTTTAGAGATAAGAACACAGAGGTTCAGAGGAGTTACATGGGAGAGGCAGTCTTAGTGCTGTCTATGAGGGTGGCTTTAACAGGTAAACCTGGCTTTGAGTCTTCCTTAAGTCCCTTGCAGCTGTGCTGACCTCGAAGCTTTCCCTCTGTAAAACGGGTATGATACCATCTACTTACTTCTTTGTAATGGTTGACATTAAAATGAAACAAAGTATTCCAACTTGGTCCAGTGATAACACATGTCAAGAGTCCCACAAACGTCAGCTATTGATATTATCAGCCTACGTGATTGATAACTGGCAGAATACGTAATATAGAACTCACTAGGCATTTCTGTGGTAGGAGCACATATACAGCTCCTTGTGGTACCAATAAGCAACCTTAGTATTAATATGCCCTGCTCTTTCTTCAGATATCAATTATCTGCTTACTATCTAACTGCTTTAACTAGAACACAACACAACACACACACACACACACACACAAAATATACACCAGTGTCTGGTCAAGTACTTTCTCAATGAGTAAAAACAAAACAAAACAAATACAATAACCCTTCCTCTACAAAGCCTTCTACATCCTCTGAGCCAGCAGACCACAGCCAGGCCCTCAATGGAGGGATTATTCTGGCCATGCTGCAGGTGGCCTTGGGCATTGTTTTATTAGCTGTTTTCTGGCTGCCGTCTTCTTCCTTCTGTCTAACAGGTGGAATGATTAGCTCAAGCACAGACCACTGTACTAACTGGTTCTTAAGTTTCTGGCTTCGCACCATTTGATTGCTATTAATGAACCACAGCTCTCTCTTGAACAGACCAGATTTTTTCTTACTATTTTAAACATATTTGAACACTATAAACAGTCCTTAAGACAATAACATAGTGGTCCATTCTTCACTCTGAAGGGTTTTTGGGTTTGTTTCTGTTTGTTTGTTTTGGCCCTAAGAACTAAGATGGATTGTCTAGAATCTGCTATAGATGGTTAGATGTAAACAATGAAATTCCTATCTGCCAAACATCACCACAGCCGCCAGCCAGCTGGATGACTCTGGAAAGGTCTCTCACGTTATGTAGGCCTTCACCTTCTCATCATTGAGTGAGGATATATGCCTCCATGGAGCCAGGTGATCACGGGCTTGAGGCTGTAACTGGGCACCTGTGCTCATGGCCAACATCACTAACGATCACAGCTCACTCCCCCGTGCAGCCCAAATGCGGCTTCACAGCCCTTCCACACACGTGATGAGAAAGACCCTGGCAATGGATGGAGTTGGCACAGGACACAAAATGGGACTATTTTGCAGCCCCGGACAGGATCCCCTCTGCAATTACTCCCAACTCCCCCAAATTCTTGATTCTTCTTACTCAGATAATTTTTTTCTAGTGTGTTATTTAACTTTTAAAGTCAATTATTTCTACATGTTGACACTGTGTGCATCTTTAGGCAGTAACATCTGAAATATGACTAAAGCTCAACCGTCACTGGACCTTTTAGAGAATTTATGTTAAATATTCGGTTCCCAAAGATAGGATGTTCATTAAGTGATCAAATCTAGGCACCTTACTTTCATTGGATATGTTTATAACAGCTATAATGAGTCAAGAATTCAGTAGAAGCTAGTGGGAAGCAGTCGCATAGCACAGGGAGATCAGCTCGGTGCTTTGTGACCACCTAGAGGGGTGGGATAGGGAGGGTGGGAGGGAGGGAGATGCAAAGAGGGAAGAGATATGGGAACATATGTATATGTATAACTGATTCACTTTGTCATAAAGCAGAAACTAACACACCACTGTAAAGCAATTATACTCCAATAAAGATGTTAAAAAAAAAAGAATTCAGTAGCTTAAAAAACATTTTTTGGACAGAGGTATTCTAAAATCAATGGGTAATTTACTTAACTGGGGACGATGAACAGCTTTTAGTCTCATTTGCTGTTTCCTGTGAGTTGTTAAGTCATGTCTCTGACTCAGATGCATTCGCAGTCTACATAACCATTGACTTTGAACACCTGGACATTAAGGAAAGTGGATTTTGCTTTCCTGGAGTAACAAACCAATAGTGGACTGCCCTCTCTCTACCCTCTTTTTCCACTTAAAATTGCGTTTCTGTTTCTAATAGAGAAGATAAGATACGTCCATCATCACCACTCAAACACAGCAGATGAAATAAGCTTTCCTGCAGCATTAATGAAACTTCCTGCAAGTCCAAGATAATTCATGATTTTTACGATGTTTGTAAAACACTGGTTCTCAAGGTCTTATCAACCAGCATCACCTGAAAGTTGACATTAAAATTTTTATTTGTAATTTTATTTGTCTAAAAACTTTAAAAAATTAATTTCAGAATGTTTTAGGATGGGAGAATTTCAAACATTTCCCAAAGTAGAGAGAACAGCATCATGAAAGCCTGCATACTCATCACCCAGTTTTAACAAATGCCTCTGAAGACCACAACTTTGGTTCATCTGTACTTCTGCTCCACTCATCCTCCCCCTGGATATTCTGAAGCATCTCAGCAAATAATTTTGTCTCTATTTATTTTAGTATGTAACTCTGCTCTTTTAAGAAATGTAATCTCAATAACTTCATCACATCTAAACAAAAGTAGCAATCAGTTCATAATATCACCAAATATCTAGTCAGTACTTTAATTTCCCCAATTATTTCAAAGATTTTTTTTTTCTTTTTCATTTTCTTTGATTAGCCCATACACTGCAATCGGCTGACATATCTCTCTGGTCTCTCTTAATCTGCAAGTTCTCCATTTATGTTGGTTTTCCCCTTGAAATTAACTTGTCTAGGAGACCAGGTCATTTGTCTGTAGAGTTTGCTCAGTCTAGACTTGCTGTGTGCATCTCCATGGTGTAATTTAACATGTTCTTTTGTCTTCTGTATTTCCTGTAAACTGATAGTGAAATCTAGAAGCTTGACCAGATTCTTGTTCGACTGGTTTCCATAAATGATGCTGTGCAATTTCACCAGGAGGCATAAAGTTAACTCTTGCCTTTTTGTGATATTAGCAGTCACTAATGATCGCGGCCCTAGACGCATTAATTTGAGGTGGCAAGATGGGGATATTCAAATCCGAACCTTGGTCCCCCATTTATTAGTTGGAGTATGTTTATGAAGAGACATTTCTCTTTGTCAGAATTATTTATCCAGTGACAGAGTCTGATGATGGAAGCCAGGATCAATGCTCACATCTTTTCCTTTATCTAATTTCAAGATAACGAGTTGACTTTCTAGCACCATCCAGAAGTCACCAATTAGGATTTTTGTTTTATATTATCACTAGGAACTCATGGGCTAAATCAGGCTTGACATGTTTCAGTCCATCACAGGTGTTACCCATATTGATGCTCTAAATGTCCCCAAGTGTTCTGCCTTACTTTTTTTTTTTTTTTTGCGGTAAACGGGCCTCTCACTGCTGTGGCTCCTTCCGTTGCGGAGCACAGGCTCCAGATGCACAGGCTCAGCGGCCATGGCTCACGGGCCCAGCTGTTCCGCGGCATGCGGTATCTTCCCGGACCGGGGCACGAACCCGTGTCCCCTGCATCGGCAGGCGGACTCTCAACCACTGCGCCACCAGGGAAGCCCAACTGCCTTACATTTTGCCTGTCAACTCTCATCCTTCACAATGCTTCTCCAGTGCCACTTCTTTACAGCATTTCCTGTCCTCCCAGCCAAATGTGATTTCTCTCACCTTTGGACATTAGAGCACTTTATGGTACCAAGAGGGCACTTTCCATATTCTGCCTTATATCACAGCTGTCTCTCTCTTCACTCACCTTATATCCTGAGTGCACAGAGAGACATGTGCCTCCTATATTTATTTTTTATGGAGCCTCATTTTGGTCAAATACCATACTTAAAATTTTTCTCACTAGCATATCATAACCAGTGTTGCCAAAGCAATATTTTAAACTAGTGGTTTTTCAACCGTGGATCCTGGGAGCATTTAAAATATGCCAATACCCAGGAACCCACCTCAGGTCAAATAAATCAGAATTTCTGAAGGTGGGCACAAGGCCTTTGTATGTTTTCAAGATCTCATATGCAGGCATGGTTGAAAGGTACACTTAAGTTTACAACTTAAAAATTCTTTTTTTTTTTTTTTTTTTTTTTTTTTTTCTTTTTGCGGTATGCGGGCCTCTCACTGTTGTGGCCTCTCCCGTTGCGGAGCACAGGCTCCGGACGCGCAGGCCCAGAGGCCATGGCTCACGGGCCCAGCCGCTCCGCGGCATATGGGATCCTCCCAGACCGGGGCACGAACCCGTATCCCCTGCATCGGCAGGCGGACTCTCAACCACTGCGCCACCAGGGAGGCCCTAAAAATTCTTAAATGGAGAACTCTACAGCAATTTTTCTTTTTCTTTTTTTTTGAGGAAATGTGTAACTTCTTCAGATTTAGATCCACACCAGTTTCTTTCAAGCCTTCTTGTACCAACACTGATAGCTGCATTATCATAAACTTTATTTACACACACACACACACAGTCTTAAAATCTTAAGACACCCTTTCCAACAAATTTTCTTAAGAAACGTTAAGTTCTCAAGAAATGAAGAATGAGCCACATGCTGAAATAAAATGATACAAATGAGCAATGATAAGCCACCAAACTGTAAAACCAACCAATAAACCAGCCAAACAATGAACCTGCATTTAAAGCTATGAACGAAATACACAAAATAGAAATGTTTTCGAGTTTGAATTTTTTTTTTTAGCTCTCCCTTGGTAGAGCTAAAACATACAGACTTTAACTCAAGAACCTGATACCTTACTAAAATATGACCCAGGTAGGTTAACAAATGTCTTGATTTCCTCTTTTGTGAATGAGCAAAAGCATTCACATCTTCCCTGGCAGGTTAGGGAGGTGGAGAGTAACAAACACTGGGCACTGAACCCAGGGGAGGACGGAGGGAGGAGCTGCTCTTGATTGACAGCTGACCAGGAGACGGCACAACACCTGTGGACGCATCCTCCGAAATGAGCGCTGCCTTGATGCTCAAGTACCTGGAAATCCTGTCTTGATCTGTGCTCAAGTCATGAGCGCACAAGCAAATGCACTAAACCTCAGCGCAAGACTTCAACAGAATCTGTCTTTCCTTTCAGTCTCACAAAGCTATGAATCAGCCTGGGGAAAGGCTAAACACTGAAATTAGAGAAATCTGTAAAGTCAAGTATAATCTTCTTGCCTTAGAAGACAGGCTGCAGTTCTTATTTATGTGAAGCTGCACAATCACAAAGACACTGAGGCAGAGCACATGGTTCTGCCTGAGAACTGGAGCTGATCAACAGCCCCTACTTCTTGGGCGGGGGGGGGGGGGAGGGATGCGGAGGGGCGGGGCAACCAAAGCCATCAGCACCCGGGCGTGTGGATATATCCTTGAAGCTCCGCGGGATGTATGTGCACATTTCTTTAAACCGTCACTGAAAAAAAAGCCTCTGTTACATTGGCTTAGGCTTATACCACGTGCGTTAATACAAGGAAACATATAATATTGAGACCGTTCAGGGAAACTGACACTTCCGTACCCTTATTTCAGCTGCTTTGAAATCTGAGGGAGCGCCAGCCTGTAAGCACTTTATTCTTTCCATTGTGTATCTTCTTCAACTGGGCTGCTGATTTTCTTCTGAAATTATACATTTCCGAGTATTGTTGCACTTTGTGAACTTGTATTTCTGCTCCCTGAGGACAGGAAACTGTGCAACAGGAGCACAGGCTCCGGACGCGCAGGCTCAGCGGCCATGGCTCACGGGCCCAGCCGCTCCGCGGCATGTGGGATCTTCCCGGACCGGGGCACGAACCCGTATCCCCTGCACCTGCAGGCAGATTCTCAACCACTGCGCCACCAGGGAAGCCCCGTGCAACCTTTTTAATGCCCCCGACAGAGTGTCCTAAACACAGAAGACATTCAACATATGCACCCAATAAGCGCTCCGGGCATGAATCTGAAGGAGGAATTTCTCCTCACATTATCTTCGATTAATCGCGATGAAAAATGCCATCATTTTTTTTTCATGCTTCCTTCCCTAATTGCATATTTCCACACTGAATGCTTTTCCATTCTCCTCACTTCTAAAGGTCAACTGGAATTCTCTTCATTTCTAAATGATGGCAACACAATTTGCCTGGTGTTATAGGAGCATGTGGAGAGCTCAGCAAACTAACTAAGCCTAAGCTTGAGTCTAAATCGGACACCTGGACTCCGTGTAGGTCATTTTTTCCTGGGTTTTCTTTTTGCTCTGTCAGATAGAAAAACGTTCTAACACAGTCTGCCCTGAAATTTAGGTGGTTTAAAAAAAAAAATCTACACTTAGGAAATACCAAGAGGAATAAAAGATGATGATGGTGTCTGGTCTGTGACAACAGTCCATAAACACTGGAGAGAGACCTGAGGCCGCGGAGGTCTAAGAAGCAGCATATGGCCCCAGCTGCCCTGTGTGCATCTACTTCCATTTGGGGCTTTCTGTCTCAAGTGTACTTTCAATGCCAAGTTTAATAAGCACAGTAGGAAGTCCATTATCCCCATCACTACTGCCAGGATCCATGCCCAGAGGGGCAGGACCTAGTCTATGTACTAAATCCCAAGTGTGATCCAGGCAGTGAATTCAGAGGGCTAAGGTGAGAAGCAGAGATGATTTTTTTCTGCCTAGATGTTACATATCTTGCTAGCTCTTTCTTTAAATTCACAAGCCATCAGCTTTTTAGAAAACCACAATAGTTCTTTTCACATTATTAATAAGTCAATCAATGATTATCCTGCCACTTTCTTAAACTCAGTTCAGTTAGCAATAAAGATCTGAAGTGGCCTGTTAAAATATGAACCTGGGACCACTTTCTGGTCTTGCTAAGTTTTTAAACACAACAGTGATTTTTTTTTTTGGTACGCGGGCCTCTCACTGTTGTGGCCTCTCCCGTTGCGGGGCACAGGCTCTGGACGCGCAGGCTCAGCAGCCATGGCTCACGGGCCCAGCCGCTCAGCAGCATGTGGGATCTTCCCGGGCCGGGGCACGAACCCGTGTGCCCTGCATTGGCAGGCGGACTCTCAACCACTGCGCCACCAGGGAAGCCCCACAACAGTGATTTATTTCCATGCCTCAACTGTCTAGAAACTTAGAATTCATCTAGCATTATTTAAATATCTTCAAAATGTAATTTTAAAGATATTACTCCTATCCAATTCAAGTCGGTTTTCCCACCATTCTATTCTAAGTGAGGCATATCAGACAGTCCCAGTGCTGGACCCTGGCTCTACAACTAGCTGACTGTGAGGTGAGACGGTCACTGAACCTTTCTGAACTTCACTGCCTTCATTAAAAAATGGAAATAATATTGGTCCTTACTCATAGGATTGTTGCATTAAATCAAACACAGGAAAGCATACGTATTGCCTAGCCCATGGAAAACGATAACCAATAAATGCTGGTGATTATTAGTAGGCCCCTTTCATAAGAAGCCCAATAAATTTAGGTTTTCTAATGCTGAAACTTGGTATAGAGATTGACATACCACTGATGCCTATTTCATCTGCAGTGAAATCATCCCATGTCTCTTGTGACAAACAAATCTCACTGTACAGGTAAAAGGGAGAAACGGTTGAAAATAGTATTATTATCAGTAAACCAAGGGTACATTCAATTATCCTTTGCAAACACATACAAAATGGTTTTCAACAGGCACTGCGTATACTGGCACATTTTGGTACATCCTAGGCCAAAACATGATAGTTACATATTATCATAGACATGGCGTGCAGCACAACCAAAACAAGAAGGTAGAGTTCAAATGCAGTAGAGTCGACCTAGGTTTGACAGAGATTCTCTGAAAAAATACTTTTAGCACATACACGGCAAGAGTCCATTTGTGCACATGAAGCCCCTCCACCTTTTTTAGAAAGATGCCTTTTTCTTTCAGCCACAATCTGTTTCTGTCTTCATTTGTTGTCATTTCAGCCTCTGTTTGAAATCAGACTTTTGTGCTCAGAGCCATGTACCGTGGTAGATGATAGCTTTTCAGTGAAGCGTGCTGCTTCCTGGCAAAAACATTGGGCTCGCTTTTTCACAAAGAGTTTCACATCACACATATGAGATGTTGGCAGCGAGCGGTCAGACAACATTTCCTGCTGTTCATCTGCTAAGGATTCAGGTCACTAAGCCAATGTGTGCAAAACGAATGCAGAAAAGGAAGCCCTTGGGAAGAGGGATGCTTGAAAGAGACACAGACTTAAACCTGAATCTTGTAAAAGAACCACAGGGCCTAATTCAGAATGACGCGGGACTCTGTGAAATTCTTCCTGGGAGAGGAAGTACTTATTTCTCCTTTCCCAGACAATTCTCAAAAAAAAAAAAAAAATCAAACAAAACCCAAATTGTGATTTATAACTCATTTGGTCAAATAAAGCACTGTGGGCAATGCAAATGTTGACGGTGAAAACACAACTTTTAATAATATACATTTAATGAGTATGAATTTGTAGAGTGGCCACTTTTCAGTCCTATAAGGCACTGATGATCCAAACCATATAATAACAGTCAGTGCTTTAAACAAGTAAGTCTTAAGTGAACCAGCGTCCATCAACTGTTTCCTCTTACTAACAGGACAAGGCTGTGAGTAGTCACACAGAGGAAGGATTTCAGGGTTATTATGTAAACTACTCACATAACTAAAAAATGTAATTATATCATTTCTCTAGTTAAAATAGAGGTTTTAAATTAAAATAATTGTAAAACCTATGAAAGACCTATAATGAAAACAAATAAATAGCAAAAAATAGGACAGGTGATGACACTTTCAGTGATACTTAGGGTCAGTCTGGCCTTCATTGAAAGCATATCATATTTTGGATTAGTATTTAAAATCCAGTAGCTGGGGGGAAAAAGCCTTTGTAATCATCTAACTTTTTGATTCTACTTACATGTTCTCCAGCCTTGTCGGACACGTGCAATAGCCCGTGTGGACCACCTGGGGTACCAGCAGGTCTACACGTCCAAGGTTGGGATTGCTTTTGGACCTTGATGTCTCTATCGGGGGCATCCTGGTTTAATGCTCCTGAGCTCGCAATCCTGAAAAGCCAAAATTAATCCTCTCGGCCGAGCAGTTCCCACACCTGGGAGTGGGGGTGGGAGGAGCCTGCTCAGCCCTGTAAAGAAGCGAGGCCCAGGCCTCGTTCTACAACCAGACTAGACTCGTCCCCTCGGGTCACCACGAGGTCCCCTCACTGCCGCCATCCCAAGAGCTCATTTAACCTCGAGAGAATGTTAGTCTCTGCTGACTCCTGAATCTCAGATGGTGATTTCTTTGAGTTTTGTTGTTATCATTTATTTTTAAAGCACGAATTGCATTATCAAATGGCAGTAAATAGCAATCACAGAAAAACTGAAATGATTAGGCAAACTGAATCCAGAAGACAAATGGCTTTTAAAGTAGGTACAGCCTTTTGCCCGAACAAACAGCTGTGACGTTCTTTCATTGACAGGAAGACTTAAAACCATTCTATTCAAGCAAGAAGTAAAGTACTACACACTCAGATTATTCTGATTTTTCCTGTGCTCACAAGAATGCCACTGTCTTTCCCGGACCCTATCGGTGTTCAGCGTTGAACTGGGAGGTTCGGGGCTGAGGGACTTTGGGAAGTTCTTCGGGACTTGAGTGGTGCTGCTCCCCCTTCTCTGAAGGTTGAGCCTCTAAGCCAGTCCTGCCTCCTCCCTCCTGGCTTAACAAGGACTGAGGGCAGCAAGATGCCTGCGATCTCGGGGGCTCAGGAGGATGTCAAGTGAAATTCAAAGGAGATGACCCCGGAGATTTTATCAAATGTATTTTCACTTTCTGTCTTTACATTCAAAAACTCTTTGTGAGAATATACCCACGTGGGAAGACCAGAAGTTGGCTATCAGACTCAGCAGTGAGAGCACAGACGGCCAGACTGAGGATGTGGTCAGACCCCATCATCATGGTGGGGGAGGTCCCGCCTGCTTCTTTGGCTCCCCCCGCGGTGCCCCCTGGCCTGCCCCGACCCCCTACTCCATCACACAACCTTCCCAGCCCCTCTCCCTAGGCTTCCTCCTGCCAAAGTCTGCACAAGCCACCTTCACACCCTGGACCCTTCCACCCGCCCAGCCTTCAGATCTCTCCTCAAGCACCCCTTCCTCAGGACTCCACCCCCCGGCCTCCAGGACCAGGTCTCAGAGAACGTGTTTTTATATCTTCTGCATTGCAGTTGTCAGGGTGGCAACTTCACACTGCTTTGTGTTGTAATTTGAGTAATGGTAATGCCAGCCTCTCAGGTAAGCAGTTTTTACCCGCAAATGGATTCCCAACATGTACCCCTGTGCCTGGCAGAGAGCAAAATTAATATTTTTTGAAACAGGAAAGAAAATCAAGCAAAATAAGTGCATCTGGGGTTTATTTCCTGTTTCAAAGCTCTTCAAAAAACTGCTCTGTTCTTTGAAATTTATTCAGGATCAGTTTATTTATATTTTTCTACCACATGGGTATAATCTGCTCTGGCCAGATCTAGAGTGTTGAATTTTTTTCCTAATTTCTGCAAGAAGACAATATTTCATCCCCGCAGGTGGTAGACCTATTAGCTTTTTTTTTTTTAACATCTTTATTGGAGTATAATTGCTTTACAATGTTGTGTTAGTTTCTGCTGTATAACAAAGTGAATCAGCTATATGCATACGTATATCCCCATATCCCCGTCCTCTTGCGTCTCCCTCCCACCCTCCTTATCCCACCCCTCTAGGTGGTCGAAAAGCATCGAGCTGATCTCCCTGTGTTATGCGGCTGCTTCCCACTAGCTATCTGTTTTACATTTGGCAGTGTATATATGTCCATGCCACTCTCTCACTTCGTCCCAGCTTACCCTTCCCCCACCCCGTGTCCTCAAGTCCATTCTCTACGTCTGTGTCTGTATTCCTGTCCTGCCCCTAGGTTCATCAGAACCATTTTTTTTAGATTCCATATGTATGTGTTAGCATACGGTATGTTTTTCTCTTTCTGACTTACTTCACTCTGTATGACAGACTCTAGGTCCATCCACCTCACTACAAATTAACTTAATTTCGTTTCTTTTTATGTCTGAGTAATATTCCATTGTATATACGTGCCACATCTTCTTTATCCATTCATCTGTTGACAGACACTTAGGTTGCTTCCATGTCCTGGCTATTGTAAATACCGCTGCAATGGATATTGTGGTACATGACTCTTTTTGAATTATGGTTTTCTCAGGGTATATGCCCAGCAGTAGGATTGCTGGGTCATATGGTAGTTCTATTTTTAGTTTTTTAAGGGACCTCCATACTGTTCTCCATAGTAACTGTATCAATTTACATTCCCACCAACAGTGCACGAGGGTTCCCTTTTCTCCACAGCCTCTCCAGGATTTATTGTTTGTAGACTTTTTCATGATGGCCATTCTGACCAGTGTGAGGTGATACCTGATTCTCATTTCTCTAATGATTAGTGATGTTGATCATCCTTTCACGTGTTTCTTGGCAATCTGTATATCTTCTTTGGAGAAATGTCTATTTAGGTCTACTGCCCATTTTTGGATTGGGTTGTTTGTTTTTTTGATATTGCGCTGCATGAGCTGCTTGTATATTTTGGAAATTAATCCTTTGTCAGTTGCTTCATTTGCAAATATTTTCTCCCATTCTGAGGGTTGTCTTTTCCTCTTGTTTATGGTTTCCTTTGCTGTGCGAAAGCTTTGAAGTTTCATTAGGTCCCATTTGTTTATCTTTGTTTTTATTTCCATTTCGCTAGGAGGTGGGTCAAAACGGATCTTGCTGTGATTTATATCATAGAGTGTTCTGCCTATGTTTTCCTCTAAGAGTTTTATAGTGTCTGGCCTTACATTTAAGACTTAATAGCTTTTAAAATTCCACCTCAAATGTTGCAGGTTAACTTCCTGATAAATTTCTCAATTTCTCCCGAAGGGCTAATGGTCTTGAGCTGGGGCTTCACTCCATTACTTTCATTTGATACACGCTCTACCCCTCACGCTGAAATAGAAAACCCCAAGGTGGGTTATGGTTTTTAAGGACCTTCCATGACTAAACTGCATGAGATCAGCCTGAACTCCCAGGTATCAGGAGTCCTGTACCTGCTCAGGAAGTCTGTCTGATGAACGTGGAGAGCAGTTCCATGCATAGGACAGGGATGAGTCCTGGATTGTCCTTTAAAAATTCTTTTTAAAATGCCTGGTTAAGTAGCAGATTGGAGAGTTAACTACTAAGCGTGCAATTGCTCCTGCCACCTAAAAACTTTTCTAAAACTGAAGTCAATATTTTTGTAGGAGTCACAATATTTAATGGGCTTACAGTTAATAATCCTATAAAGGGAATGGACTCATTCACACACCTAGGCACAGATTTTCCTGTGAGGTTACCTTGAAGAGTACAGAGGAACTTATACTGCTCAAGCTTTAAAGTTTTTCTGAGCTGAAATCATTGAAGTCCTGCTCTGTCCACAGTGTCAGGGTCCTGGGCATCCTTTGTCTCCACACTGGCGTAGATCCAAATGTTTGAGGTGTGTCTTAACCTCACCCTCAGGCATTTTTGTGGCCACACCCTTGGAGAAGGTGTTCTGTGAACACGCTCGTCAAGCCCTCACCTCTTCTGAGATGTCAGTAGCATCCCTAGTTCTGCTGTTAAAAAATATAGTTCTCCACTGAGCTGGCAACTTAGAAAGCTGCACATCTCGGATACTTAAAGAGAAGCATCATCTCAAACCGGCAAATCATTACTTAGTGCTTCTTAAAGCTTTGACTGAGAGAATCAACTACCACTGAGACTTTCCTGACGGCTATTCATAATCTCCCAGAAGAAGCTGACAGAGAGCTTCTCTCAAACAACGGGACCCGGAATGAAAATTCTAGCCAGCAAGTGGGGTGCTTTTACTGTGTGGACGCTGTGAGGTGAGCACTCTGAACACACGTTTTATGGGTTCATCTCTTTCCGGCTTCTTCCTCTCATTTTCCCTTGGTCCTGCTTTCTGCTTATTTATTTTCTTCTCATTATGTGTATTTCTGTAAAACACCTTAAATCCTTGTGAGAACATGGCTGGGTATACATCGTAGAAGCCCCAAGTTAAAATAAAATGTATTTTTGAAACAAAGTACCTTTACAATTTGGATGGTTTTTTTTCCCCTATGACAACGACTTCTTGACCTAGTACTATTAAGGAAGCTCAGCAAGACCTGATATTCCCGACGGTGCCTTTTTTCTTTTTTTTTAAAGTAAGAACTGGAGATATGAACTGAAGCATTTTGCTTGGGGTAATCCTTGGAAACTATCCCGTGTGCTTTACAAGTTCAGTATAGCGGCATTTCCCTAAAGAACGTGGTGGCTCTTTCAGTGACTTTATTTGCCGTCACCATGGCATTCCATAAGAAATAACAAGTCTCTTTATTCCTTCCAGTTTCCCAAACACCATCCTAAGAACCAATTCTTGTGCCGGCTGTATGTCTGCGTACCATCTCTCCTGCCTACACGCAGCCGCGGGGCGAATGAGGTGCACTTCGAAGTGTAAATATGACTCGAGATCAGAATTTCTTTCACCCGTATTAGAAAAGGACCCCAAATGTGCATACCAATTAAACACAGCTGTCTGTCACATGTCCGACACAGCCAAGATGTCTTGTATGTCAACGAGAAGAAACCCCCACTGATCAAAGCCTTTCATGAATTAATACCTAACCCGGCCATTTAAAATTGCCATTTGTAGAGACATCCTGGACCCGAACTGCAGGAAACAGTCACTAGGCAACACTAACAAAATAGATTGGTCTTGGCAGGAGAAACAAAAGGAAGACCCAAATTCCATTTATCTAGAAATAAAATATCCACAGTAGTCATCTGACAAGGGAAATCGCACCAGGTTATAGGAAGCTAATGTTCTTGATGGAAGTGTGATGTGTTCCAACAAAAAGATCCCATAACTTAGAATCCATGACCTCTTCTAGAAGAAACAAATACAAACTTCAAAGTGTTCTGGCTGGTCAATACAACCCACAAAATTGAAGAGGAAAAGAGTCCTTGGCTTTTTGGCCGTCGAGAGAGGGAACCTGGGGCTCAGCACTAGATGCCCCGGACCAGAAGGAGGAGGAGGATGGGGAAGGGGGTGGTATTTCCTGAATGAACAGCAGGGCGTGACCATAGCCCCCAAACTGGAAAACTGCTGGCGGCTACGTATGGGGGGGTATTTTTTTCTAATTTGAGATTAAAACGTTCAAGAGAACTTTCTGAATACACCACCCCTTCACAGTTACTTAAAGATCACGATGACACAGCACGCTAATGTAAAATTAGTCCTAACAGTCTTCTTACATTGTTCCAAGAAACAGGGATCAGTCGTTCCTTACAGGAAATATAATGTTACAGTTCTTAACACTTTGTATAACTGAAATTCTAATGTACAAAAGACAGCAAAAAGCCCAACTAAAGAAATAAAAGGGTGGCACAAGAATCCATCACGTACTGGCACAAAAACAGAAAGATAGATCAATGGAACAGGATAGAAAGCCCAGAGATATAAACCCACGCACATATGGTCACCTTATCTTTGATAAAGGAGGCAGGAATGTACAGTGGAGAAAGGACAGCCTCTTCAATAAGTGGTGCTGGGAAAACTGGACAGCTACATGTAAAAGAACGAAATTAGAACACTCCCTAACATCATATAGAAAAATAAACTCAAAATGGATTAAAGACCTAAATGTAAGGCCAGACACTATAAAACTCCTAGAGGAAAACATAGGCAGAACACTCTATGACATAAATCACAGCAAGATCCTTTTGGACCCACCTCCTAGAGAAATAGAAATAAAGACAAAAATAAACAAAGGGAACCTAATGAAACTTAAAAGCTTTTGCACAGCAAAGGAAACCATAAACAAGACCAAAAGACAACCCTCAGAATGGGAGAAAATATTTGCAAATGAAGCAACTGACAAAGGATTAATCTCCAAAATTTATAAGCAGCTCATTCAGCTCAATATCAAAAAAACAAACAACCCAATCCAAAAATGGGCAGAAGACCTAAATAGACATTTCTCCAAAGAAGATATACAGATTGCCAACAAACACATGAAAGAATGCTCAACATCATTAATCATTAGAGAAATGCAAATCAAAACTACAGTGAGATATCATCTCACACCAGTCAGAATGGCCATCATCAAAAAATCTAGAAACAATAAATGCTGGAGAGGGTGTGGAGAAAAGGGAACCCTCTTGCACTGTTGGTGGGAATGTGAATTGGTACAGCCACTATGGAGAACAGTATGGAGGTTCCTTAAAAAACTACAAATAGAACTACCATATGACCCAGCAATCCCACTACTAGGCATATACCCTGAGAAAACCATAATTCAAAAAGAGACGTACCAAAATGTTCATTGCAGCTCTATTTACAATAGCCCGGAGATGGAAACAACCTAAGTGTCCATCATCGGACGAATGGATAAAGAAGATGTGGCACACATATACAATGGAATATTACTCAGCCATAAAAAGAAATGAAATTGAGCTATTTGTAATGAGGTGGATAGACCTAGAGTCTGTCATACAGAGTGAAGTAAGTCAGAAGGAGAAAGACAAATACCGCATGCTAACACGTGTGTATGGAATTTAAGAAAAAAAAAAAGTCATGAAGATCCTAGGGGTAAAACAGGAATAAAGACACAGACCTATTTGAGAATGGACTTGAGGATATGGGGAGGGGGAAGGGTAAGCTGTGACAAAGCGAGAGAGAGGCATGGACATATATACAGTACCAAACGTAAGGTAGATAGATAGTGGGAAGCAGCCGCCTAGCACAGGGAGATAGCTCGGTGCTTTGTGACAACCTAAAGGATTGGGATAGGGAGGGTGGGAGGGAGGGAGACGCAAGAAGGAAGGGATATGGGAACAGATGTATATGTATAACTGATTTACTTTTTTATAAAGCAGAAACTAATAAAAAAATTCTAAAAAAAAAAAAGAATCCATCACAATGAACAACACTCAATTATTTCTCGGTGGACAGCAACTGGGGCAATCCCTGGCCTCCTGTTTTCTACGTTCAATAGTGCCACGCCTTGATGGCAGTTAGAAAGTGATACTGGGAACGCTGGCCTATGTAGATTCTCTCTTGGATCTGTTTGAAGGAGACCCACTCGACCATAATCACTGCTGTAATGTCCCCATGGGGTCAGGCACGCCCGGTTCCTAAGCTGGGGTACACTCCCACCCCAACTCTAAACATCAGTGTTGCCCAGAGCTCTGCTGTTAATGCTCTTCGCATTCATTCACTGGCCGTCTGCACGATCTCGTTCACTCGTGCATGTGAGTTAGTGTGAGAGATATTGGCTCCCACAGAGCCTACCAGCCTGACTTCTCTTCCAAAGGCCGAACAATGTATCCAACTGCAACAGTAGATTGCTACTTTCGTATTCCAAGCACCCTAAATTCAATAGGTTTAAATTGGATTCACTATCTTCCCCCACAAACTTTTCTTCTTATACTGTATTCTATAAATGTGGACGCCATTATCAGTTACTGTCTCCTCCACTACCGGCATCCCTGCCCACCCATCCAGTTAATCAAGTCTGCTCATTTTCAGGATAGTTCGTTAAAATCCATTCTCTTCCCTCTGTCCCACTTGCCGCTGTCTTGGTTGTGGTCCTCAGCATCTCTTGCCTGGTTCATTGTGATGCAGCCAGTTTCAAGACTCTTCCTCCTCAATTTCTATTTAGTAGAAGTACATTTTCAAAACACAAATGGCCAAATAGCTCCCCTCAGAAGCACCCCATCACCTATTGTGATTTCTCATCTCCCTGGCGTACACGCCCCACGTGATCCCTGGGACTGCGGATAGAGTGGATCTTACTTTAATCTAATGATTAGGTTACATTAGCTGGCACAGCTGACCTTATGACAGGGACATTGTCCAGGTAGGCCTGACCTAATCAGGCCTGAGCCCTTAAAAGCGGAGAGTCTTCTCCAGCTCATAGCAGAAGTGGGGTTGGCAGAGAGATCTGAACGTAGAGGGCTCTAAGGTGAGTGAGGTTCTCTGTTGCCAAGATGGAGGGAGACTCACAGACCGGACAGCCAACTCAGGAGCCCCAGGTGGTCCCCAGCTGACAGCCATCAAGACAGTGGGGACCTCAGTCCTACAACCAGGAGGAAATACATTCTACCAACAGCATCAAAAAGCATGAAGATGCATCTTTCCCTAGACCAGCCTCCAGATGAAGATGTAACCAGTGCACAACATGATTTCTGCTCTATAAGACCCTGAGCAGAGGACTAGCCAAAAAATGTGAGATGATAAATACGTGTTGTTTTAAGTCTCTAAGTTTATGGTAATTCATTACACAGCAGTAGAAAACCAACATATACAAACAATACCCAACCTTGTTAGCAAGTCAAGCCCATCCTCCCTCATGGGCCCTTGGTCTTCCTTTCCAGCCTCAGCTGCTCCTGACATTTCAAATTCTCCCTGTGTGCTTTTCACATCTCCTTATCTGCCCAAATTCTAAAGAGAATTATGTAAATATCCTGAGTGTAATTAGAATTATTCTGGAAATACAAAAATAAGTAAATAAGGGAATGCCGCTTGACTTAAATATCACTGCAGGGAAAGTCAGCCAACATATTCTAATAATAAATATCTATCTGCCAAAAAGTGATCGGACACGTGCTTACCATTTTTAACAGCATGAACCACTGTTGAGGAATCTTTGCTTGTAAGGAAGTATTTACAGACAGCTAAAGCTCTGGAGTCATGCTTTTTATACATCAGCCCTATTTCAAAACCTAGATCCTGAAGAAGAAAGAAGAATCCAAGAAATGTGCCTCAAACAGCCACTCCCAAGTTCTTCAGGCAAGAAAGCTCTCTACAGTAGCAGAGGATCCGTCGGAGCATGAAATGGAAGTGAGATGAGTAGATTTCCAACTCTTTGCTTTTTCTGAGTGGCTCCTATTGTGTCCCTAGTTATTTTATTAAAACCCAGCACATCACAAAACTCCTAACAGGGTAAGAGTCAAAGACTCCCCTATTCTCTACTTGCTACACAAGGGCAAATATAGGATGACCTGCACTTTATGAGACACTTAAAACCAAATAGTAAAGAAGCCCCTTCGAATACACTACTCAGAGGTGCTATGAAAGAAACCGGAAAATACAAAGAATCAAGGCTTAGCGGAACTAGAAAGACCATTAAGGGACTTCTGAAGGGAACGAGCATGAAGGAAACGTGGTGTGACCTCGTCAGACCCCTTCTCTAATACTTTCCTACGCACCTCGAGGGGTTCATCCCCGAAGCCAAGGACCACTGCCTCCTCACTCACCATGAAGTGGGGGTCCGCTCAGGAAAAGAAGCTAGCACTGAAAGCCAGAAATGGGGTGCGTATAATGATTTTCAGAACATATTCAGGCTTGTTAAACACCTACTGATTCTGACACAACAGCCACAGACCCTTAGCTGCATCTTCTGTCTGATCTCAGCAGGTGTAAGCCGGACAGGGTGAGAAAAGCAAATTTCCCGTTTTCTAGGTCAGTGTCTTAGTCCTAACAAGCTTCTAGGTAAATGGGTGTTAAATCTTAAACACAAGCACAGTTACCTCCTGTTCCTATTTAATACGATCATTCAGCATTTCCCAAACTGTCAGATGAATGATTAGCTGATATGGAAGCACTGATAATATTCTTTCCAGGTTGGGAAAAAAACCCTAGAAAGGGAGAGTCAAGATGAAATTCACTTTCTTGCATTTAAGAAATACTTCCCAGTGTCTAATATACTCTTAGGTGATAAGAGGAAATCTGTAAACAGTGTGGAGGCTACGATCCTGTGGTTTTGTTGTTGTTGTTGAAAAGACTTAACATTTTTAGAGCAGTTTTAGGTTTGCAGCAAAATCGAGCGGAAGGTACAGCGATTTCCCACATACCCCCAGCTCACATATATACCTGTGCCCAGCCTCCCCCATCATCAACGTCCCCAACCAGGTACATTTATTACCATTAATGAACTTACACTGACACTGACACTAACACACCCTAAGCTCCTAGTCTGCGTTACAGTTCACCCTTGGTGTTGTACATTCTATAGGCATGGACAAATGTATAATAACATCATTGTATCGACAGTATCCTACAGAGAATTCGCACTGCCTGAAACATCCTCTGTGCTCAACCAATCCATCCCTCCCTCCTCTGACCCAACCCCTGGCAACCACTCATCTTTTTACTGTCTCCATAGTTTTGCCTTTTCCAGAATGTCCCGGAGTAGATGGCATCATACAGTATGTAGCCTTTTTCAGATTGGCTTCTTTCACTTAGCAACATGCATTTAAGGTTCCTCCACATCTTTTCATGGCTTCATAACTCATTTCTTTAGAGTGCTGAATACTATTCCATTGTCTGGGTTCTAACACAGTTTATTTATCCATTTACCTATTGAAGGATAAAAGCAAACCTCTAAAATGTATGAGCGATGACTCTGTTTTTATGTTAAAAATCTACCACTCTCTATACAGAGTCTTTTATATTTATATTCTTAGAGATAAGGCCCAGAAGGATCTTCCTTATGCTTTATAGCGTGGAAGTTCCATAAGGTTAAGGAGCCTTTCAAATTAGCCAGTCACTGTAGGTCCAGCAGGGTTTCTGGAACCTGTAAACACTCTCTCTTCCACTCACAACAAGTGAACTCTAGTTTACAGGTGAGAAAACAGAACACTTTAGAGGAGGAATAGCTTACAAACAAGTGGCAAACCAAGATGCCACCCAGGCTGGCGCTACTATCACATACCGCCTCCCACAGTTTAATATTCTTAGGCTCAAACTTCAATTCTTGGGCTTCCCTGGTGGCGCAGTGGTTAAGAACCCGCCTGCCAATTCAGGAGACACGGGTTCGAGCCCTGGTCTGGGAGGATCCCACATGCTGCAGAGCAGCTAAGCCCGTGCGCCACAACTACTGAGCCTGCGCTCTAGAGCCCGCAAGCCACAACTACTGAGCCCACGTGACACAACTATTGAAGCCC
The DNA here is from genome assembly GCF_964165515.1 of Mesoplodon bidens. Taxonomy (NCBI): domain Eukaryota; kingdom Metazoa; phylum Chordata; class Mammalia; order Artiodactyla; family Ziphiidae; genus Mesoplodon; species Mesoplodon bidens. The sequence continues at coordinate 33,811,068 of NC_138169.1, read as the reverse complement.
GCGCGCCTAGAGCCCATGCTCCGCAACAAGAGAAGCCACCACAGTGAGAAGCCCGCGCACCTCAATGAAGAGTAGGCCCCGCTCGCTGCAACTAGAGAAAGCCCATGCACAGCAACGAAGACCCAACACAGCCAAAAATAAATAAATAAAAGAAATAAATTTAAAAAAAAAATTTTTTAAATTCAGTGTTTTAGAGAGTCAACTGAGAAAACTTATTCTACTGTACAACAACTCTCTGGTCTGCTTTGATTCGTGATACCTTGATATATATTCAATTATTAAGACACCGGTACATTATGAGTTTCATAAACACATTTGTAAAAGCCTGGGTGTGAATGATCCTTTTTACTAAAACACTACATGCCAGTTCCACTGCTGGATGAAGGGATTCAAACTAAAATTAGAGTTCAACATTTCCACTATTCTTTCACGGACATATTTCGAGCAGTGCAGCATATTTCCAGCAGTGCAGCATAAAAACTGACAGGGCAAGGACCTAGTGTATAGCACAGTGAACTACATTCAATATCTTGTAATAATCTATAATGGAAAAGAATCTAAAAAAGAATATATATACATATATATCAATATATGCATAAGTGAATCACTTTGCTGTATGCCTGAAACTAACACATTATAAAGCAACAATATTTCAATAATAATTTAAAAAGAAACTGACAGAACAAGTGTCTCAGCAGAAGTCCCCAGCTATTTAAGAAAGTTAAAATTTGACACGGCTGTATCCAATTTTAAATTAATTTTGAATTTTTAAATGGCCCTCTGTTTACTGGAGCAACTATAGATGCTCTGAGCATGTCTGTCTGATACAGAAACCTTGAGAGAATCAGTAAATAGAAGGAAAATATAAAACCTTGGCAAGAATGATTAATAATACCTTTTCCATGTACCGACAGCCCCAAAGGAAGCTTGTGCTTAAAGCTAATACACTATTAGCCTCGAAATAAGTGCCCAGACTGGCCAAGGTAATTTATTAGTTTATGGCCAATAAATGTCAGGCATTGCATATGTGTTGCAGGGAAGGAAGCTCTTCAGTTTCACTAGGTAACATTTTAGCAGAGCTTTTCCCTCTCCATATTTCCTCATTGACTTCCCCATCTCCTATTATTTATTTGCCATATCCAAACAGCAAGAAGACTGGACTGAAATATCACTAGGATGGATTCTCCCTTCTTCCTTTGCTATAGACATTAACATGATCATAGGAATACCACAAAAGGTATTCATGAGTGCAGCTGAATATCTCCTTTTAGGTTACAACGTTTTTCAAACTAAGAAGTCCGTATTCACCTCCTTTCTTGTGCCAATCAGACGCTGGACCATAAGGCGTAGGTGGCAGCTAAATCCTGACACTAACTGCTGGTTGTGTGCGCTTCCCTTTTAAACCAGATCAGTTGGTGCGTGGATGCCAGTAAGTGTGTGCAAGCTGGTTCTCTGTAACTATTTCACTGCGTTCCTATAACAGGGCCTTCAACATCACACTGTCCTCCAGGCTTCCTGAAACTACCTCTGTATTTTGTTGGAATGTGTGTGTACACACACACCACATACATAGTTTGCAGGACTGAACTAGCGTTCACGCCCTCCTCCGACCCTAAGAACCTGTGATTCTACAAGACTTCAGCTCTGTAGTCAAAGAGGTCATGGGCGCTGTTCGTAGGCGGTGGAATTTTGAGACAAGGTCAGAGACACCCGCCTCTGAAACTGAAGGTAACAACAATAAAAAAGGTAATATCAAATTGAAGAGATGATCCACCATGTTGTAGAAGTCTTCTCAGGTTATTAACTAACTTTGAAATGATTTTCTCATCTTGTAGCTGATACCAGTGGTCTTCTTCCTGAACTTCCCGCAGAGCCAAGACTACGTCCGTGAAAAGAAAGGCATCTATTTAAATGCTACCTAAAGGTAGATGCTAGTATCTTGAAAATTATAACCTGTCTTTCACGGGGGAGATGCTGTAATTATGAAATGAACTGGCAATTGATCAGGAAAATTAGGGGAAAAAAATCACTGCTGAAAACTGTTTCTCTCCAGAAGGCATGGAGACTATGGCCCCAGTTCAGACGTGCCTTTCCACTTTGAGCAGGATGGTGTAACAGCTGTACAACTTGCTTCAAGTCATTCTACGTTAAGGCAGAGAGGGGAGTCGAGCCTGGAACTCTGTTCCCTTCCCCAGTTTGAAGAGCTTCTGCATGATACCCCCCAGCTGTTTTCCCCTTCTTACTCAAAATAGTATTGTTTTTCTACTCTTCAGAGTATCTTTTTTTTTTAAATTGAAGTATAGTTGATTTACAGAGTTGTGTTAGTTTCTGGTGTATAGCAAAGTGATTCAGTTACGTATATATACACACACACACGCACACATATATATATATATATACATAAACATATATATTCTTTTCCAGGTTCTTTTCCGTTACAGGTTATTACAAGATATTGAATATAGTTCACCGTGCTAAACAGTAGGTCCTTGTTGGTTATCTATTTTATATATAGTAGTGTGTATATTTTAATCCCAAACTCCTAGTTTATCCCTCCCCCCTTTCCCCTTTGGTAACCGTAAGTTTGTTTTCTATGTCTGTGATTCTCTCTCTGCTTTGTAAATGTTCATTTGTATCATTTTTTTTAGATTCCACAAATAAGTGATATTATATGATATTTGTCTTCGTCTGACTTGCTTCACTTAGTATGATAATCTCTAGGTCCATCCATGTTGCTGCAAATGGCATCATTTCATTTTTTTTTTATGGCTGAGTAAGTATTCCTTAGTATATAAATACCACATCTTCTTTATCCATTCATCTGTCAATGGACGCTTAGGTTGCTTCCATGTCTTGGCTGTTATAAACAGCACTTCTATGAACATGAGGGTGCATGTATCTCACAGAGTATCTTATTTCATGACAGTACAGCCAAAAGCAAAGCCTTGGCAATCCTTTTGCGAAATTAGGTGTAAGAAGTCTTGAGAAGGTAACATCCTTTCCACTGACTCAATCTGTCTCCTGCATAAGATCTGCCCATAACCTCAGGGCCCTTTTGTTTCCAGGGGGGAGGCCTAATTACACCACTTCCGGCGAGAGTCAAGTTGCCCCATTTATTAAAAGGAGAGCCCCTTTAGCGTGTCTGCTTCCAGCTGCCAGGGGAGGGGAGGGGAGGAGAGAGAAGCATGTAGGGGTGAAGCGGGGAAGAAGGAAAGGAGAGGAGAAGGTGAACAGAGGAGGAAGTCCAGTGTGGCCTCACTTCCTTCTCCTTACCCCCAAACTACATGCATAACTAATACAGAAACATAAAGTAGAACTTGAAAGTTTCATCACAAAATTTAGAAAAACTGGTCCATTTGATGTCAAATGCTTACAGAATTAAAACTAAAGTAGATAGTTAAATACATTATAAATAATTTGAAAAGCAGATCTTTCTCCTTCTATTTCTCTTTGTGTCCTACTATTTCACAAGTCCATGCTGGCAGTAAACACTGTATTTCGGTTTGATCTGTCTGCTGCTACAGACTTTGGATGTTTTGATGCCCCCAGTAAAGAGCGTTCTGGAGCAGAGGGTAGGAGATGTGGGTTCTAGCCCTTCTCGGCCCTTTCTGGGCTGTGTGTCCTCTGGCACAGCATGAACTGCCCTGGGCCTATTTCTTCTTCAGTGAAATGAGGTAGGAGACAAAGTTATCTCCAATGTCCCTTCCAGACCTAAGATTGTGGGCCCTATGAGGAAGACAATGCCTTATCTAAGCTCGAAGTCTTTGTCTCTCTTGGTTTTCAGTGCCTGGAACGTAACAGGCCCTCAAGAAATACTTTATATCAAAGCCTCTGCAAAATTAGTAAAACCCCTTAGCATCTTTTGCACACTGTGTGATGTTAGTTCTAGGGACTGGAACTGTTGTAAACAAGAAAAAAGAAGGTTAAGACAAATCATAATTAAAACTTGAATGATGCGCTCCCTCGTTAAAAACTATTTCTGTGCCTGCCACGTACAAATTGATCAACGTCCTTAAGAAAATACAGAGATTTGAATGAGGTGCCTGGTGGAGACAACACCTTAAGAGATTTTTGGAAGCTGTAATAAAGGTCCAGTTCTAGGAAGGAGGCTGAAGAAGCTCACTGCTGGCAGAGACTCCTGTCCGGCTTGGCCCTGTGTGAATGCGAGGCTGTGGTTGCTATATGAGGGATCGGTTACCATCCAACAAGCTAGGGAATGAGAAATGCCTTGGACTAAAGCAGGGAAGAACTTCCCTTGCTTCTGGGGCTATGGCTGAGTTAGAGTGGACACGAGCTGGCACCTGGCATGTGAAGCAGAATGGTGCCAGGCAGGATGACGCTGATTAGGAACTCAGGAGCAGGGTTTCGGTCCTTTGCACCTAAGAATAGCACTTGGAGTAATATGTATTCGTTTTTTTCGCCCAAGATCAGGAACAAAACAAGGATGCCTACTCTTGCCACTTTTATTCAACATAGTTTTGGAAGTCCTAGCCACAGCAATGAGAGAAGAAAAAGAAATAAAAGGAATCCAAATTGGAAAAGAAGAAATAAAACTGTCACTGAGTACAGATGACACGATGCTACAGACAGAAAATCCTAAAGACGCCACCAGAAAACTACTAAAGCTCATCAGTGAATTTGGTTAAGTTGCTGGACACAAAACTAATATACAGAAATCTGTTACATTTCCACACACTAACAGGTATTCTGTCTTTTATATGCTCTTTCCCCAAACCTCAAGTTAAGCCTGAACCCCGGTGTGCTAAGCGGACATGTTTCTGGAGAAGCAGCCACGAGAGAGCAGGACCCTCCTCCGCTGAGCCCAGGGGAAGGTGTCAGTGGCTGATCCATCATCGCCTAAGGCCACAGAGTAAAGGAAGTTAAAAGATTTTTTTCTAGAGCACATGTGAAAACTCTCAGAGGGGGAAGATGCTGAAGGAGGCAAATTTTAAGCAAGTCAACTAGATATAAAAATACCAAGTAAAGCCTCAAAGTTTAATCACACGATGGTGAGAACTAGAAAACGTGGATTATTCTTAAACCTGGAAGACTGCTTTCTTCACCAAATAGGTAATGAATACCTACTATGTGAAAGTCAACCACCATGTTATACGAAAGACAAAGATAAATAAGACACTGCAGGCTGGAACGGGTAGAGCTACATGCACATTTCGCTTACGAAGCCCCTCTGCCTGAACGCAGAGCACAGAAGTCCATTCCATCAAATCAGCAACACAAGGTAGTTGGAAAATACAACGAGAAAGCCAAGAGTTAAGGGAACAGCGGAGTGAAAAAGCAAACCTGGGGTTTCGGCACTGCACGTCAGAATATTAACACCTGGAAAACAAATCTCCCATCGGGCCTTCACTCCATTTGACAACTGAGAGTGAAGTCAAAAAGAACTCCCCAGGGATTATTACCGTGGATAAACAATCACCCCAGTATGCACAGGCACTCAGGTTCAAATTCACTCAGCTTCCAAAACACAACCCACGGTATGGTGATATGCCCCAGGGTTTTACCAGTTTTATTTCTCGACAAATATACTTGTTTTTAACCTTTGTACTATGTAGGGTGTTTACTAGACCATGCCTGCTCTCATGAGGGATTATCAGTCTGTTACTTTTTGAAAATGAAAACCAGGAGAAAAGTTTTAACAATTTAAATAGAAGGGTTTGTTTTTCTTAGTCAAACCTTCATGAGGTCATATCTGAACACCTTGGGAAGGCTGAACATCGACTATGTCAGGTAAATAAGCAGGTGCCTATTAACTGCCCTCGTGTGTAACTGTTCCCATGGTTGCACCAAAGAGTCATCACACAAGGGAACCAAGTTAATTAAAGCCCTGCCGTGGTCGGGAGTCCCCGGGGGGCACGGATCTTCAGGCAGGAAAGCTGCTGCTGCAGGACTGGGCCACTCGGTTACAGCACGTGGCAGACGGTCTGATGTAGTAAAGACATAAAGTTGAACAGAGACCCACTGAGAGGTTAAATCGTAATTTATACCATTACACAGAATCAAAACCTCTGACTTATGTAGTTGTTGAAAGAACAATACTTGCAATAACAATAAAAATTCTTATTTTTAATTTTTTACAATTACTATTTCTTATAATCCATGAAAGGCAACAGGTGTTCTATCCAACTTTCTGGATTATGGCAATTCTATATTATGTCTAGTCAGGAACTTCTAAAGGGATCGTAAGGCATTTTAATCATGTAACCTAGAGAAGCTGGAAAATTCAGACACTGATTTTGTTTTTCCAACCAAATCCCAGTGAGTGGAATACATGAAACAGAAGTATGACTTGAAACACTAACTGAATCACGGGCAAGACAGAGCATTTAGAGATTTTTAAAACACTCCCTTCCTGACCAGTAGTCAAAAGGTGACAAAAGCACATTTAGGGGACGGAGTGCAATAAATTCCCTTCTCCTCTCTGGCCCCTTGGAAGCATCTCTGGGTGGTATCAAGAAGTGCTTTTTGGAGTGAACGCCACCGTTTCTCCGATTCCAGCAGGATCTGAATGGTACTCAGTCATGGAGCCCATCAACCAGCAGGCCTCTGGACACAGCCAAACCTGAGGGAGGGGGTGGGACAGGCTTTTAAGGTTTTACTGCTGCACTTGAGTAGCTTTTAGATTTGCCCCAGTCTAAAAGGGTGCAAGGGTCTCTCCAGCGTGGCTGAGTCACTGGTACTTCCCCTGGAGTTCCAGGCCCGCGTGGGGTTACCTGGGACTCAGAAGCACTGAGTCTCGCTCACTATTTAACAGCAACGTGTGGGGCTCAGGAGAGAGAGCCCAGGTCCCCGCGCACAGAGAAACACGGTGGAGCCTTGTGAGAAACACCTGGCCCACCTTCCGTCTCTTTTGCAGTTATGCTCAAGCCTCCTCCACTGGTCAGGTTTCTTGTGGAGAACAAACCAAACTACACCTCAAAATGGCTTAAGATGTTTCTATGTGCAGCAGCACACCTATATCAGGAAATATGGACTCAAATTTCAAATCCTGTCTGACTTAGTTTCCTAAAAGCATATCAGACTAGACAGGAATGAAACATTTCTAACTGGATGGTCATCAGGAAATTCATCTACTCTAATCAGACTCAGATGAGTCCAGGAACCCAGAAGTAATGGGATTGAAATAAACGTGAAATAAACATGATAAGCACTGCTTCCTGCTGTGAAGGGGGTACTTTTATTTTCTCTTTTAAAATTCAAGTTCAAGAAATAAACAGCAACGATGAGGACAAACTGGCCATAGGAAGTAGCCTGCATTTTCTAATGGTCCAGTAAAATGACAAGAAGGGAACAGCAGTATTAGCGATTATGCTGGCGTATGTGACAATCCGGTAGCCTACAAACATTGCCCAAACGTGTATATCAAATTACTTATTGTTAAGACCCTTTCTTGTATTTTACTCATAGTAAGATCCTTTTTCTTTTTTTAATTAATTAATTTTTGGCTGCGTTGGGTCTTCATTGCTGTGCACGGGCTTTCTCTAAGTTTGAGGCAAGTAGGGGCTACTCTTTGTTGTGGTGTGCGGGCTTCTCTCATTGCGGTGGCCTCTCTTGTTGCGGAGTACGGGCTCTAGGCTCATGGGCTTCAGTAGTTGTGGCACGCGGGTTTCAGTAGTTGTGGCTCACGGGCTCTAGGGCGCAGGCTCAGTAGTTGTGGTGCAGGGGCTTAGTTGCTCCGAGGCATATGCGATCTTCCTGGACCAGGGCTCGAATCCGTGTCCCCTGCATTGGCAGGCGGATTCTTAACCACTGTGCCACCAGGAAAGTCCTATAAGATCTTTTTATATTTTAGATAATCAAGACTAAGAGTTTGAAAAAAAATTACTGAGGAAAAACATCTCTCAAATGGAAAAACACTGAATGCCACAATGATCTAAGCCTATTGCTAGTGGGAAATTCGAAAACTCCAGTGTAATCGGTAAGGTCCTCCCATCAGAACACCGGGGGCGGGAATTGCAGACTTAATCAGTGTCCAGTCACTGCTCTCAGAAAGCAACTGCTTCTTGTGTCTTGCTTTTCAGGGTCCTGGCTTTCTACCGCTGTAGCACTGCTGGGCAAGGGGAAATGCTACCTTGTGCTTTCAAAATACAGGAGAACTATAATGAAGGCATAAAATAAGCCACAGGGGAATAACTGCTAGGCATAGAGAGTTCATTAAAATAAAATGCCTTTTTTGATGCCTTATTCAATGCAACAAACGTTATGCCTGTTATTGTCTCCTGCATCCTGTTCATAATTCACAACCGCACGTGTTGGGGGCAGGGGTCATGGAGGCCATCCTTCGTTCAGAGCTTGGTGCCTCTTCTCTCCAGGATCTTAGAGCAGGAAGGGGCACGAAGCCACTGGGTCTGAGATTACACCCAGGAGCTGCTGGTTACCAGAGATGCACCTGTGCTTTCTGCTGGAATCCCAACAGCAGAGCACACATCATCACGAGGTTGACAATGACCACTTTAAAACATTCTTTTTCTGCTTATTTAAAATCTGACTTCCTGTAACTTCATCCTAAGTTTTACTTCCTATACGTTAAAAAATGTTATGACATTCAATGACAACCCTTCCAAGTAACTGGAAGTGGCTATCCTGTCTCCTCCTAACCCTTTTTCCATCTTCAACACATTCTTTCTTGAATCATATCGCATGGGAAGGTTTCAAACTACTCACCATCCTGTGATTCTCTGCTGAATAAGTTTAAGTCGGAGTTCACTGCTATTATCATTGTTAAACTGGTACCATTTATCAAGAATCTGCTACATCCCAGAGAGTGTAAATCAGTTATCTGCTTTAATCTTCTCAATAATGTCTTATTTCACCCTTATTTTCCTGGTGAGGAAAATGAGGTTCAGAAGATTTAAGAAGTTCCTTGAAATCACTCCCCAGTCTGAGGGCTCTGGAGCATGTGTATCATGTGTGAATTACACAAATGGGACCTCCCAGCAGGGGAACGGGGGATGACTCACTGCCTTCCACAAACTAGACACTACACTCCCTGGAGACAGCCTGTGATTTCGAGAACATTCCTGACAGCCACACTGCACTGCTGGTTCCTGCTGGGTGTGTAATCACCTTAAACCCAAAGATGAGTTTCACCCGAACTGTTACTAAGTCTGCCTGGCCCTTCCTCCAAACCTATTTCTGTTTTGCACTTGATCTTTAAAAACAGAGAGAAGTTTTACCTCCCCTCCTGCTAAATGTTATCTTGCTACTTTGCTTTAGTGTCCACACCATCCATTTAAGAAACCTGGATTCTGACACATGGGCTGTTCCTTACTTCTAAAGCCCTTATCACTTAAAAAACTTGTCCAGCTGTTTTTGCATGTGTGCTGTGCCTTCATCCAAGATTCAGTTAACAACTCAGTTTTGAGGAGAGTAAAGGCTGAGGGACACCTTCTCTAGGACAATGTTTTTCAACCTCTGTTTACCTGCTAGACCCCGTGTACCTCTCCAGCAGAGCTTTACTTTTCATAGTTTGTATCTAAAAGCAGAGGCATTTTGTTTTTGTTTCGTTTCGTTTTGTTTGGTGCGTTGGGTCTTCGTTGCTGCGTGCGGGTTTTCTCTAGTTGCAGCGAGCGGGGGCTCCTCTTCATTGTGGTGTGCCAGCTTCTCACTGCAGTGGCTTCTCTGGTTGCGGAGCACGGGCTCTAGGCGCACGGGCTTCAGTAGTTGTGGCACGCGAGCTCAACAGTTGTGGCTCGTGGGCTCTAGAGCGCAGGCTCAGTAGTTGTGGCTCACGGGCTTAGTTGCTCCACGGCATGTGGGATCTTCCCGGCCCAGGGATTGAACCCGTGTCCCCTGAATTGGCAGGCAGATTCTTAACCACTGCACCACCAGGGAAGTCCAGCATTTTGAATCTGCTTTTTCAACTAGCATCTCATCGCCACCTTGAGAACCACGTCACCGATTCACGACCCATTTTTCTTATCCAGCTAGTAGGTGACACACAAACCCATTTCACTTTAGCATCTCCATGTTTCTCCATCTTCTCCATGGCTGTCAGGATGTCAGTAGCGGCCACACCTTCTTCTGTTGTGACACTGAGAATATTCTGCTGACAAGGATTTGTGTGTCCCAGAAAAAAAGTTACTCTTAAGAATCTGTCCAATTCATAAAAATACCCTATTATAAAAGAAAATAGCTGACCAACCTTGCCATGCCACTCACAATCTTCGCAGTGACATTAAAAGTAACACTGAATGGTACCCAGAGTTAATTACAAACCAAAAACGCTGTACTGAAAAACACAGATTAGCTGGAATGAATTTGAAGCAGGGAATATAAAATAAATTTAGCAAAAGGATCAGCATGACGTGCACTGGGGTCAGCCCTGAGGCATGTATTTCTCCCTACAGGAAACACTATCAACTTTCTTCTAGACTGTTCTTTAGAAAACTCCGGTAGTCGTGACTAGAGGACTGCCAGGGAACCCTATTTATCCCATTACATAAATACAATCAGTAGAAAGACTTGCCTCCAAGTTAAGGAAAAAAGCTCCTCTTGACTTCGATGAATTTTTCCGGAAGGGAGATCTACACTGGAAAAATGCAACCTCGCTAAAGGTTACAGAAGTGCTTTAAGCTTCATAGTAAAAGCCAGGTAAAAGTATATTATCGGATCTTCTCATTTCCAGAATAAACATCTAAATCAATAATCGAACACTCTGGGCTAAGAAATTAGCCAAAATCAGAGCCAGCGAAATGCAAGAAATGGACCTGTGCATTGCAAACCTTAGAACATATGTTTTATTCCCTGTAGTAACCCACTAATATTTGTCATGTTATAACAAAAATTCTCTAAATTAATATATGGTAGACTGAATCTCTTTTGATCTAAGAGTTTATCTAAAACTTTTTTTCTACATCCCTGCAATCTGTAATAATTTGATAACCCACCCACCCCCCCCCCGCCCAAATGACGTTGTCAGCATGAAATGGATTTGAATCTTCTGTTTCAAGAAAAGCACTGGTGCGTGAGTGCATTATGCAAACTATAAGGAATGAGACGGGGGCTGTAGGCAGAGAAAGAGGAGACAAATGAACGCGGACCATGGGGGATCAGGTGGGCTTGCTGCTGGCTGTGTCTTGAGAAAAGAGAAACGGAAATGCATGACCACACACAGATGAACGCTGGCTGCGGAGCCAGCAGATTCTCAGCACCCCGGGGCAGAAGAGGGGACCAGTGGAGGCATGTGGTGGGTGGGGCTGGCACAGAGGGATGTGCGGTGCTCATGTAGGACCAAGGGCAAGAAGATGGAGGCAGGAGAGTAGCTCTCTGAATGAAAATATTCAATCTGAAATGGAATCAACTTGCAAAAAGAGCAAGCTGCTCCCTCCCAGCTGGGGGGAAAAGACGCGGTAGGTGGTGGACGGGGCAGACCTGATTCTCCGGCCAGAGTTCACGCCCGGCCTGTGTCCCCGTGATACCCGGGAGCTCAACAACCATCCATCGCCACCACTCTCAACAGCCTGTGTCGCTCTCACTTGTTAACCCGGTCTGGCCAAACATCTCTGACAAAAGTCATTCACCTACCCCTTCTCTCAGAAGAATTTTTGTTTTCTTTACAAAAAAACCACAGAGGAGCACACCCCTTTACACTCGAGCTGCAATGCCGACCACCACGTGCATTTTAAAAACTACCCGTTCTCCAAGCAAGAGAAGGACATTCACAGTTCAAATCATCCTACCGCTCCTGTATACAGAAATCCACAAGTTTCTACCAATTAACACCTTGGCCGTAAGTTACGCAAACAGAAAAGGTAAAATTTATTTCAATGTTAGCTCATAGCCAGGATATTAAAGAACACTTGATTTTTAAGGCCTCCAAAACGTTTTTCCTACCATGGAAAGTATTAGAGATTTCTTTTCTTTCTTTCTTTTTTTTTTTTTTTAAAGAAGACCACATTTTTCTCTTGATTGTAACATTTTGGGGACTTTATAAGTATTTTCAGTAATTTGATCCTCTGTGAGAGACTTCGGAAATAATTTTGTGTTTAGAAACTGGGTCTGAGAAATTTTCCAGAGTTCTGGAAAAACAAAGAGGCAACTTGTATGCTTTACAGCAATATTTCCTAGCTCTCAATATCTGGGACAAAAAAAAGTTTAAAAATATACATTTACCTCTACATCACAGGTATATTCTGATCCATCCAGAAGTATCACTTTGCTCTGCATGCTTTTAGGCTTTTTGACAATCTTTAATGGAGATCGAGATAGTTTGCTGCTCGATGATTTCTGAGAAAGTTTATCGTCTTCAAATTGCTGATATTCGGGCTGTTTGGCAGGTCCGGCGGCAAACTCCTGGTCCTTGTCAGTGACCTGTGAAGAGCAAACAATGGACAGTTTTCATTGCAAGACAGGAAATAAATATTGCATTGCTCAGGCAATAACAGAACACTTTAGAAACAGGCTTTCCTATTTCCTAAAGGATGAGGGATGTCTGAGTTAGGATATTAGGAATGGATATACATATACAAATGCTTATAATGCTAACAGTCACACTTAAATAACTTCTGCAGTTTAAATGTACCCATAGGGCCTTATTTCAGTTTGACTCAAGGATTTACATTAGCAGTGCTAAGTTCTTAGCAAATGCCATCAAGATGCCACTAAGCAAAGGAGGGTACAAAAATGGGCTCCTGACTTTTTAAAAAGGCATCGGCTTTCACAGACATAGTGGGAAGACTTATGGTTACTGGAGGGGAAAGGGTGGTAGAAGGATAGATTAGGAATTTGGGATTAACGAATAGACACTACTATATATAAAACAGATAAACAAGGACCTACTGTATAGCACAGGGAACTCTATTATCTATAGTAACCTATAATGGAAAAGAATCGGAAAAGGAATATGTATATATATGTATAAGTGAATCACTTTGCTGTACACCTGAAACTAACACAGCATTTATACTTCAGTTGGAAAAAAAGAAAAGGCACTGGGTAGTATAGGCCTTAAAAACAAAGAAAGCATCTAAGATTTAACCTAAAGTGTTCTGCTTCTTCCATTCACTGGATCCTCCTTTATCCCATGACCCATAACTGTCCCATAAACATACCAGGTATCTGATAAACTGTAAGGCCTACATAGCTTCAAGTATTAATCTTCTCAGTAATTTTACAACTGTTAAAATATCTGATTTAGCTCTAACTCAATTCAGTGAAGCCAGCAGCACTGAAATTCACTACAAAGTAATCCCTTAAGTCTGCTTCCCCCTTCACTGTAATGAGCTGGTATAAGAACAGATCAAATCTGCCCAAAAGCTTTAATCTGCTTTCAAATCACAACAGTCCAGTCCAAGCTAGACTCAGAACTGCAGAGGACAGCCTATGAACAATAAAATCCTCCCCTCAGTCAGTCCCCTTGGCAGTCTCCCTGTGCACGCCTCTCCAACAACTCTTTTTCTGCCCTTTTTCTATGTATTAAATGACCACAGCTTCCATGGTCTGCAAATACACTCTGAAAGTCCAAAGGAAGATATGTTCTGAAACTCAGTTTGGGCCCCTTACATAAGCACAAAATTTCCTCTCTCATGAATATGCCACCACCCTGGTGGCGAAACTTCATGGTCTGGAGAGTAAGACCATATGACAGCTGCAGCTTTCTCAAGGTCACCAAACTAGTCGACTGGAATTCAGATCCAGCCAAAGCCCACGCGTTAATCATCACGAGATACCAAAGCACACTTCATTCTACCTCGAACGTAACTGGGCACCCGGTGTGAATCAGAGAATCTGAGAGTGGAAGAATCTTAGAAAATTATCTTTTCTGATCTCTTCGTTCTGTAAATGAGTAGGCTGAGGTCCAGAGGACTCGAAAGAGTTCTGAGACCACTGAGATAACCAGGGGGGAGGCGGGGCTACAGTCACGTGACTCTGCCGCAGTCACCCTTCCCTCCGGTGGCTTCGAGTCACTCCTCTTCAGTTTCAAACGTCTGACTACAGAAAGTCAATCCATTTATTAAATACACATGTCTAATCGTGTCTGGGTATGGAAACTCTTCCTTCTCTCCAATTTCCCCCACTTTCACGTTTATTTCATTTCCGAGTTAAGAGGAAAGAAGACAGAAAAATCCAGTCTAGTAATTTTAAAATTCTCAAGATCTGAAAATTAACAAACAAAACACTACCACCATCACACCTCCACAAAAAGAAAAGATAAAGGAAAACCATGATGACAACACCTGCTCCTTTGATGCTGTTTGACAAGTTGAAGGATAACCCCCAGCTCCCTGCACAAAATGTCTGAGATCAGACAGAGCGTCTATTTACAGAGCATGAAAATAAACATTACTCTTTATACCAGTTAAAAGCGGAACTTAAATACCATGGGAAAAGAAAGAAAATAATCAGGCTGTAAATACATAGTGGTTTAAGGCTATACCAATGTGTTGTGTTTTCCAAAGACATGCTGCTTCCTTCATGTCTCTTAACATCTTCTAGAATTTCTGGCTTGACACAAATACTTCCAACCTATAAGAGGTCAACCATGTGTAGGGACTCCCAGATTTCCTTAACCCATGAGTCGGGACCCTAAAACATGCTGATTCCAGGTTTGAAGTTTCAAGCCAAAGAAATTTAAACACGGATTCATTCAAGGCCCGGGTATAAATCGTGCTTTATATTTTGTAGGAAATCTTTTAAAAGGAATAATCACATACCCATGACAACTTAAACATGTTTAGGTAACAGAGCTGAAAACAGACATGTCCATGGGAGAGGGAAAGAGGCACGAACACCCACTATGAGCAGTTGGCAACCTTAGGGTCAGAGTGGCCCCAGGGAAAAATCACAAGAGCTCTGAACCCAAGGCTTAAATAAACAACCGGGCGCATAATTAGAGCCGCCAGAGCAGTGTCTAGCCTCCCTGTAAACCCAGACAAAAACCACTGACGGGCAGTCCAGATTTCAGTGTGAGTTCAAATGCTTTCATCAAAGGAAGGCGTCACCAAGCAAGGCTGTGGAATGTCATTCACTGAAAGCCTTAAAATAGCCTAACTTTCCATCTGCCCAGGACCAGAAGGGGCCAAGCAGATGACCCCTGGTGGTTCCCTCTAGTGCTAAGAGGCCAAGGTCAGAGCAGAGCCTGGAAAAGCTCAGCAAACATTCTTTCATGGGTTTTGGGGTGGGGGGATGCTCACAAGTGCGGGGTGGTCCAGGCTCACCTCCTTCCTCACGGGCGTGCTGTGCGCTGCCGCCTCCTCCAACTGCTCTGGTGCCTGGGGCTGCTCTTCAGTGCCCGGCTCGGCTGCTGGCTGCGCCCCCAGCTGTGCCCCCACGTGACCCTCCTGGGGCTCGGCCTCCTGCTCCGGCTTCGATTCCAACTCTGATCCCGATTCGGTTGTCATGGTCGATTGTTCTGCAAGCAGAAAGCAGGAAGGGCCCATCACTCAGTGCCATGACCTCCCCCAGGCAGGCAAGAAAGGCAGGAGGTTACAGTGAACAGCTGAAGGGAACCAGCACAGGAAAGATGGAGAAACGCTAAGAACCAAACCACGAGCCCACCACACACACCTAACAGCAGCCTTGTCCAATTCACCACAAGGACGGGTGCCCGTCGACGTCTCAAAAGGAACGTTTAGTAGTAAATGCTGATTTGGAACGATCACGGGCTTTATTCCTATTAGATTTTTGCCACAGATGACCGTGAAACGACATTACCGTCATAATAATTACCTAACTTAGATACATTTAATTTCAGAAAAATGAATTTTCTGAATCAGCTGGAGATACATTTTAATCTCTGACAAGGATGGTCTAGTAATGGAAGCGGATGCACTTTCTCATTCCCTTTCCCCTTCCCAGGGGCCCCGCTCTGCCCTTCCACACCCGTGAATCCATCCATTCTTCTGTGAACAAACACCCTTCCCCTCTGTGATTTTCCAGTAACTGTTATTCCCTTTTCTTCTTAAATAAATTTACTTATTTATTTATTTTTGGCTGCATTGGGTGTTCGTTGCTGCACGCGGCTTTCTCTACTTGCAGTGAGCGGGGGCTATCCTTCGTCGCGGTGCGTGGGCTTCTCATTGCGGTGGCTTCTCTTGTTGCGGAGCACAGGCTCTAGGTGTGTGGGCTTCAGTAGTTGTGGCTCACAGGCTCTAGAGCGCAGGCTTAGTAGTTGTGGAGCACGGGCTCTAGAGAGCAGGCTCAGTAGTTGTGGCGCACGGGCTTAGTTGCTCTGCGGCATGTGGGATCTTCCCAGACCAGGGCTTGAACCCGTGTCCCCTGCATTGGCAGGTGGATTCTTAACCACTGCACCACCAGGGAAGTCCCTGTTATTCCCTTTTGAACGAGCAACCACAGTACATCAGCGGCTTCTTCGGTGTTGAGGAACCTGTCCCGCACTGGACCAGCCCCGGCCACAGCGGAGGGGAAGCCAGGTAGCATCACCTCTCCCGCTCCTCACAAGTTCACTCTCAAAGGCTTCTTCCTGGTTCCCTCCTATTTCCCGTGAGTGTTGAAGAAGTTTGTCCATCTCATATCCCAGCAGGAACTCAAACAACAGATCCTGACATAGAATAATCTGCTCTTACATCCTAAAAAGGATGTCCTAAAATATAACTGCCATCTCCTTATAATTTACTCGTCAAGACATAAGTATTTTGTGCCTCAGTTTCCACATCTGCCAAATGAGAGCATTGAACATGATCACATCTAAAGAACCTATTTCTTTTTTTTTTTTTTTTTTTTTTGTGGTACGCAGTCCTCTCACCGCTGTGGCCTCTCCCGTTGCGGAGCACAGACTCTGGACGCACAGGCTCAGTGGCCACGGCTCACGGGCCCAGGTGCTCCGCGGCATGTGGGATCTTCCCAGACCGGGGCACGAACCCGCATCCCCTGCATTGGCAGGCGGACTCTCAACCACTGCACTACCAGGGAAGCCCAAGAACCTATTTCTTGCTGTTACTTCTTCCTACTACTAATAGACATGCTGCTACAATTAAAGCCATTTTTTGCTCTAAGCAGCAAGAGAGCTGCTATACCAGTGGTCACCATGTCATTTTAAGTAATTTCTCATCTTAGCTATGTGGTAAATATCTCAAAAATGAATATCTCAGATAATCACATAATTTCCCTTCCTAATTCTATGGTAAAAATACCATGAGCAAAGGGCTAGTGTAATACTTTAAGCAAATGATACACCCGTTAGTATGACTAGAATTTTTTTTTTTTTTTTTTTTTTTTTGTGGTACGCGGGCCTCTCACTGTTGGGGCCTCTCCCGTTGCAGAGCACAGGCTCCGGACGCGCAGGCCTATCGGCCATGGCTCACGGGCCCAGCCGCTCTGCGGCACGTGGGATCTTCCCGGACCGGGGCACGAACCCGTGTCCCCTGCATCGGCAGGCGGACTCTCAACCACTGCGCCACCAGGGAAGCCCCGACTAGAATTTTTATGAAAAATAAAACGCCATAGTAAAACTACCAGTTAGTTCCTATTTTCACAGTACACATTGGAAGATGCTTAATAATTTGAAGAGAGAAACATTACAAATACCAATCTATCTTATAAACTAAATGTGGTATCTGTGCTTTCTGTTTAAGGTTACTTTTTACAATCACCAGCTGTTCTGTCTGTTGAATAAAAGACCTGTCAACCTGGCATGTGCTCAGTTACCCAATGTAAATGTAAGTATCAAGTCCAAATGCAAAGCCAGATAGGGATCTACATAAAACTAAAACATTTTCTCTTTCCTCCTTACATTTTAGATTTTCAAGCAAATCTTGAAGGCAAATATGATATTTGCATTTTTATGCTTATACTGCAAAGTGTCAAGTCTACAGAAAAAACATTGGAGGAGGAGGGAGAGGTGGTGATTGTATAATTCAGAGCCTATGGCTGAATTCTACCTTTTAGGAGGGGGAGGATTAATTTTAATAATCAGTTCAACTCACCCAACCCTTATTGAGTACCAAATATAAGTCAAGCACTGCTCCTGGTTTAGAGGCAGAGATAAATATGTTGTAACCCCCTACACCCCACCTACCTTCAAGGAGCCTGGAGTCTGTGGCTGAAATAGACTCTCTCCAGAATCTATTTTTTTTTTTTTTCTTTTTTTTTTCTTTTTGCGGTATGCGGGCCTCTCACTGTTGTGGCCTCTCCCGTTGCGGAGCACAGGCTCCGGACGCGCAGGCCCAGAGGCCATGGCTCACGGGCCCAGCCGCTCCGCGGCATATGGGATCCTCCCAGACCGGGGCACGAACCCGTATCCCCTGCATCGGCAGGCGGACTCTCAACCACTGCGCCACCAGGGAGGCCCCCAGAATCTATTTTTTCCATCTTTCTTTTAGTAATCAAACTTTCAGTTTCAGCTGGCACGCCTCCACCCAGTTGGAGACCACAGTGAGTTGGGGCCATGTGATTAAGTCGGGACCCATGATACGATGGAGAAAATGTATTCAATATTTAGGTCATCTTCATAAAAAGAAAGCCACTTGCCCTAGATTTCCCTTTCCCATTGTCTGGAAAATACTGACTGATGTCATTACTACAGACCTGATCATGGAAGCCCCAAGTTGAGGAGGATGCCAGAGCCGCCCCCCTCAGCCGGGGCCCCGAGATGACCTCATGGAGGGCAGCCCACCTGCTCTGGATGGTCACACAAGGCAGAATCCTTCTGTCTTCTCTGCACCTCGGTAAACCAGCCCACACCGAATCTAATACACATTCTACAGATTAAAATTCTACCCAAACGCAGACTTGAGTGGCTCCCATCTTCCCCAAACAAAGTAGCCTTCTCTTGATCTCACATCCTCTGGCAGCTACTACCACATTTCCCTGCTCTCTACTCATAACTTCTCAAGTCTTGTCGACCCTGTCTCACGTCCTCATTTCCTCTTTCTCTGCCACCACTCCAGCCTGACTCCATCGGGGTTGCTCTTGTGGCCACTCCGGAGGATAATCCACTCTTGCCTGTCTTTGTCTCATTTGACCTCATAGCAGCCCCAACTCAGGTGATGAGACTTTCCTTGTCAACATGATTCAGAACACCCCACACTCTCCTGCTTTCCTCCTATCTCTCTGGCGACTCCTTTGCATTCACTGTTACAGGTTACTCCTTATCCAACCTCTAAATGTGGGAATGTCCAAGAAAACTCACTTCTAGGTCCTCTTCTCTTCTCCATATTTTATTCCCAGCGCTTTAAATACTTCCCACATGCCAACGGCTCGCATATTCACATCTCTGGTCCAAACCTCTGTCCTGAGCTTTCAGACTAGTGTCCAACTGCGCACTGGACACTCCTCACTGACACCTCACAGGCACCTGCTGATTTCTCTCCCCTCCTCATCTTCCCCACCTCAATAAGTGGCAATGCCATTCCTTCAAGCTAGAATTCCGGAAGTCACCCCCTGACATTTTCCTTTCCCTTGTCTTCCTTATTAATATACAACAGAAAGTTTTGCAAAATATTTAGTTTTGCAAATATATATATATATATTATATATATATAAATGTATACTAAAATATATCTTTCCAAAACATATCTTGCATTGGTCCCCAGCCACTAGGCCAGCCGTCATTTCTTCCCTGAACTCCTTCAGTAACTCCCTTTTCACTGCCTCGGTTCCTATCCACCTCTACTCTGTTGACCTTCATAAAACATAAATCCAGTCACATCACTCACCGCAGAAAATCCTTTAATAACTTCCCAATGTGCTTGAAGTTAATATCAAAACTCTTAATTCCCATGGCCTTCAAGGCTAAGCTGAGGCCTCAACACCCTATCGACACCCAGCGGCATGCCCATCCGGCCGTCCACCTGAGATCCAGCCACGTGGTCTCCGGCCAGTGTGTAAACCACATCAGAGCTTTGTTCTGCTTCAGGGTTTTCTAGACACGCTGTTCTGTTTGCTGAGAACATTTTTTCCTCTGCTCTTCAAGTGCCTGACTCCTCATTCCCAAGTGTTGGCTGAGAGAGGCTTTCCCTCGTTGCACAGTTATCCTAATTGTGCCTTATTGTTTCCTTCCCATAATGCATCAAATTTTATTATTATTCACCATCTCTCAACCTCGTTCCCATATACTCAAGGGGGGAAATCATGTTTGTTTATATCTGAAAACTAGAACATAGTGGGTATTTCAATAATAATTTAATGAATGACTAAATAAAATCAACCCCATTTATTATATAACTATGCATTTAAAAGTGTAATAACTCTTCCTTATAGTTTTTAACCACTGTAAGATCTCTCTTAAGTGGGTGGGTAAAGAGTAGATATTTCTACTCTTTAGAAATAGGAAACGGAACTCAGTTACAACTTTCAAAATCAAATCTCTCAAGGTAATAGACACTATTGTTCTGTTCACAGTCTAATGCTTTTATCAGTAGTTGTAAAGGTCTTCCAGAAACACAAAAAAGAAAATGTTCAGGTGGTTTAGAGAATCTCTATAAAAGAGTAACCTAAAAGCCACTAGGTCGGGGCTTCCCTGGTGGCGCGGTGGTTGGGAGTCTGCCTGCCGATGCAGGGGACGCGGGTTCGTGCCCTGGTCCGGGAGGATCCCACATGCCGCGGAGCGGCTGGGCCCGTGAGCCATGGCCGCTGGGCCTGCGCGTCCGGAGCCTGTGCTCTGCAGCGGGGGAGGCCACAACAGTGAGAGGCCGGTGTACCGCAAAAAAAAAAAAAAAAAAAAAGCCACTAGGTCATGAATTTACAAAGTAAAACATAAATGACTATTAGAAAAAGCATATTTTAAGAAGATGCTTAGTTTTTCCTAGACAGGACAGTTCTAGCATATAAATCATATTATTGAAGAAATTTGAACACCTTCAATATTTTCTATCTTCTATGAATATCCTACTTAGGGGTTCTCTGTTGTTATTATCTGTGTTTCAGCAGATAATGGCTATAACTTAGTAATTAGATGTCAAAACTGTCACAGAAGCAGAAAACCAGAATCATATCTCAAAATTAAAAAGTCACTTTAAAATCTATGTATAATCTTTATAGATACAAGAAAATAATCAGCAGCAAATAAGTTGCCATGTATGGTCTTGGGTGACTAATTTTTTTTTTTACTCTCCCACTTCCTCTTCCATAAAACAAGGGGTTCGGACTAGAAATCAGTGATGACTAAGTGAGGTGGGGGTAGGGGACGGGCTAGGGGTGGTGCAGGGGGCAGTGAAAGGCTGGAAACTTGAGATCTTCTTTCCGGTTAAGCTGACAGAGCTGCCGCCTCTTTCACCATGTTCTCCCAATTTCCTTACTACTCTTTAAACCTAAGGACTTTTTATACATCTCACATCAGTGCACTCTAAACTTGAAAATGTGGTTAAATACGTGTTAAGATAAAAATCTTTCTAAACATTAGCCCCAGGATTCACTATATATGAAATAGAAGAGCAAAATCAGTAAAGGAATAATCCCAGTTTTGATTTTCACTATGACACCATTCAGTACCTGGCTTTTGTCTTTAATTCCATACGTCGTCCCAAAGGCAGAGAGCCAGCTCTACAAAAGCTGAATAAAAACGCAAAATGGACATAGCCCAGGAACCACCTATCAACTACTTAAACAGTAAAATAACCTACCATTATTTTCTACCTATGAATACACTGTATAAAACCTTACCTGTCACATACCACATAAATCACAGAACCTCAAACCTCAAATAAAATCCTATGCCCTTGTCAAATATTTCCTAGGTATATCATTTCCCCCAGCACTATATGCATAATACAAGGAATAAAAATCATTGCTGTTTTTTTGACTGATTGTAATAAAATAAAACTTCCCTTGCTGTTGAGAGATAGTAAAGTAAGAAACCTGAAAAATGCAGGGCTTTTAAATTCTGGAATCTCACTAGAATCAATATTTAATTCCACATAACTGAAAGGGCATAAGTTTACCTATGAGTAAACAGTATCGACAGCCTCAATCGGTAAATTCAATTTCAAAACTTTTTTTTAATAATCCTCCTCCCTACCCACATGCCAATATAAGCAAGCAATAAAATGATTTTTAAATGGCACACAATGAAAATCATAAGCATCTAAATACAGTCCTTACTTTAACTCATTACTTTAATAATTCTAAAGTGTACACCTCCAATCTTATACCCAAATGCCAAAACAGTTTTTAAAATTAGATTTTCATGATATTTACATTGTTTTGGCTTTTTCTTTATAAGACACTCATTCCCTGCTTTCTTGGATGACCCCTGCCACTTGAAATTGCACATTTTCCTTTCCGACTCACTACAGATGACTATTTTCCAATGTTCCCTTCTCTTCTGATAGATTCACTCTGGACTACCTATAACTGTCAGTCATTTCAGTTACTGGAAGTAACACCATCACCTGCAATCACAAATGGAAAGCGATACAAAATGCTTATGCTTAGCCTTGGCTTAAAAAGGTCTGGAATCCCAGGAACTCCAAACCCTAAAAGCTGGCGTAAGGACATTTACTACGTGTACTGGGATGATGGCGAGAGGAGTCCTTTATCTTTTCAAGAAACATAAATTGTATTTCATTATGCCTCTTCTCAGGGACGTATTTATTAAATGACTACCAAAAGAAATGGTATTCAGCTTAAGAGGCGGCATTGTGCAGGTGTGAATGAAGTCATTCCCAATTCCCAATTCATTTCACCTATAAAAAATGGTCGTTGGCCTGCGTTCCAGGCTTTGTTCCTTTTCAGCTCTCATTTTTTACTCTGCAGAAGAAAAATGTCAGTTTATCCTCATCTTTTTTTCCACTTTTAGAAGCAGCATCTCTAAATTTAACATCTCCTAAAAAGTGACTGCTAAATTAGCTTCTGCATTCAAATTTACGTACCTACCTCTCCTGCAGATAAGAAAATTCAGTGATATTCTATTAAAAGACACAGACCTAGGACTTGAGTGCAGGAAAATGCTCCATAAAAATCTCTGTCCTTTACATAGAAAACAGGATTCCTACAGAATAACAAAGCACTTCATAAAGAAAAACCCTTCACACCAGTTACCTGCCTAGAGGGTTGTAAGACTAAGACGATTCTTTTTAAAAAAAACAAGCTTTCCCCCCCCCCTTTTGTATTTCAAACATAAATGTACAGAAGAGAGGCTAGTAGACCTTTATATACTCAGCTTAAGTATTTGTGACTCCTGGATACCATCCACTGATGCACCAAAACCACCAACATCAAGCAAGTAAAAAGACAGTAATATCCCCCGACCCCTCTACTGGATTCTATCTGCATTAAAAAAAGCCCCAGTATCATCCATTAAACACACACACACACACACACACACACGCACACGCACACACACACTCTCACCCCAAACGACTGCTCTTGACCTTGCCTTCTACCCTCCTACAACCCCCACCTCCACCCCTCCAGGACGGCCCTACTTCTCTCCTCTTCCTCACAGCCATGTTTCTGGAAGGAATTTCCTCCCTGTGCTGTCACCACGCCCTCCCTCCCACTCACCGTTCAGAGTATTCCCCATTATTCTAGTAAATCTTACTAAGGTTACCGGCCACCTCCCTATACGGCAATACATCCATGTGACGTCCCTTCCCATCTCTGAATTCTCTGTGTTTCTGACACACTCTTGATGTTCCTCCTCCCTCTGCCTCACTTCCATTTGCTCTTCACACCCACCTTCTCATCCTGTTTCTAAACTCTGCAGGTCTTTAGAATCAGAGCTCCTTCACTCGGTTTCAAATACAACGGCACATCCAAGATACAGGTTCCTCACTCTGACCTCTCTGAGCTTCAGATCCAGATACAACTCCACTGCTCTCCTCGCTTCCCTGGGTATTTCAGAGGCACCTAACGCTGAACACTTCTCCATCCAAAGCACTGACCCCCGCCCCCACCCTCCCAGCCCCCCATCCACTCCACTTCTGTCTTCTCCATGTCAGTAGGTGTCCATCTGTCCAGCTGCTCATGCTGGGGATCAGGACACCACCTTCCTCCTCATTCCCAACTCAATGCACTTCACACCTGTCACCTCTTGAGTTGTATTTAAAGAAAGCAGACTGGAGAAAGTTCTGGGCAGAGGTGATCAATCAGGGCAAAGCAGAAAGGTGTGAAAACTCATGTGCACGTCCTTGCATGAGGGCATGTGGTCAGTGGTGGCTGAAACATGAGGGCTGTGTGGGCAGTGATGGGAGGTGGTGAGACCAGCCAGACAGAGGTCAGGCCTTGCAAGGCTGGCTGGTCCTCGCTAAGGAGACCTCATCACATCACACAGACGCCATTCTGGCAGCCATGGGGATAACTAACATCAGCTCAAAATTAGACCAAATTATCAGACCAAGAAGGCTTTGATGGGGCAGCGGTGGACCAACCAATCACTCCTCAAAGCACAAAACAGTGGAATTCAGGGTTGATCATTATAAAATATTTTTGAAAACTTGACAATAAGGAATTGAGACACCGTTTGTGACTAGTGGCAGAGACAATTCTGATTGTTTTTATTCAAATAAGCTTTTTGGCCAAATAAGTTCAAACCTTATAAGCCAATATACCAACTCCTATGAAGATGCCTGACTTTAAGTGTATAGAAGAAGCAGAAAGCTGGAATTCTTATGATGACAACATAACAATTCAAAATTACTTTCACAGTGACCCTGGTCAACCTGTAAGGGATGACCAACTGCCATCGCTAAGTAGACAAAGGTTTCATAACAGCACTGCGCCGTCTACAATTCAGTGTTCAGGATTTTTAAAACTGAACAAGACCCAAAAAAATAAGGCCACAGTCCCCTGCTTCAAGGAACGTACAATCTGACAGGTTCGCTTGAGAAGTGAAGCAACACAGCATCGAGGGTACAAGACATACGCCCAGAGGAGAGAGCTTTCCACCAGCCCGTGGGGGCTGGGTGGGCTCACAGAAACTCATCTCGTGTTAGAAAAAAAACCTTCAGCCCCAAGTTAAATGACTAGTTTTAAGCTTTATAAGCAATTAAAAATCACAGGCTACCTCAGGAAGATAAAAGGGAAGTCAGGGATAAATAAAAGCACAAGAGAGGTACAGAATGAGGCACAGGGCCCTGAGAGGGTAGGTGGGTAAGAACCAGCCTCAACTGCCAGATGCTCTGTGACCTCAACAGAACTTGGCTTCCCTTTCTGTTCTAAGATTCTGAAAACTCTAGGATACCTGAGAACCTGAGCTAACTGTTATATTAACAGCATGAAATCTCAGGAAATTTTGTCCTCTAAGTGAGGACAGATGCTTACTGATCAGCCCAAGAATGTAAAGCTCCTAGGGCAGCGATCACCAGCACTCCAGAGGGAAAGCCAGCCTAGGGCAGCGATCACCAGCACTCCAGAGAGAAAGCCAGCCTCCCCACCACTGCAGTGTCAGCGGAAGGCTTCATCAACTATTTGAGTCTCTTAAAGTTTTATTTAATTCACCGAAGCAATACTTACCCAGATAATCTGGAAAAGCCAAAGGAAACACACTTAGTTTACTTAATACATTTGAAGAACCTAAATTTTTTTCCAGCAAGCTCTTAGCTTTTTAAGTTCAAAAATGTTTAGCTCTGGGCTTCCCTGGTAGCGCAGTGGTTGAGAGTCCGCCTGCCGATGCAGGGGACACGGGTTCGTGCCCCGGTCCGGGAAGATCCCACATGCCGCGGAGCGGCTGGGCCCAGGAGCCATGGCTGCTGAGCCTGAGCGTCCGGAGCCTGTGTCCCACAACGGGAGAGGCCACAGCAGTGAGAGGCCTGCGTACCACCAAAAAAAAAAAAAAAAAAAAAAAAAGGTTTAGCTCTATGTGTGAGCAGAAAAATTAATAAATATGGTTTAGAAAACAGATACGGTGATGATGGAAGTGTCCACCTTATCAATATGTATCCATATTTCCAAATCAAACTGAGGCCAAATACCAGGTACAAAATTCCCATATATTTTTGAAATAACAGAGTTTTTGGTTGTTTCCATAAGCCCCTAAATACATTTCAATAAAACCAAGGAAGCAGCTGGCTCCCCCTCTCGAGGAAGGGGGACTTGTGTTAGTCAAGGACTTGAACAGGATTCAGTGACAGCACTAACAGGAGGAGGGGCAGGGCTCCTGAAGGGAAAAGCTACTTGCAAGTCAGGTCTACAGAGCGAGCGGCAGAAGCACCCATTCAAGCTCTGTTCTAGTGCGTCTATGTTATGACCACTCTGTTAAAAGCAAGGGAGTTCCCAAATTCGGATTCCTGAACTCCAGACACTGGGGAAGGGGGCCCTAAGGGTCTGAGAGCTTGTTTGGATGTTTCAAAGGCAAGTGTACATTCAGCCATGACACAGCTACACACACCGACCGAGTCTCTCTGCTTCTGGTTGGACATTTATCAGTTAAGGTTAGAAATACTGGCTACATCATTTCTTTACTCATGAATACATTCCTTCAACAAACATTTGCTGAATAGCTGTCCTGAAGCCTGCGGACACATCAGATGAAGACAAACGGGGTCTCTGCTCCAGTGGAGCCTGCCTGATAACTGAAGGAGAAAAAGAATGAAAAGATGTCAGCTACAGGGAGATGTTATTACATGAGCGAACCTACAATGGGTGGGTGGCTGCTGACACTGGGTGGTTGGGGAGGGCTTCCCCGGAAGGGGGGGGACGTTCCAATATCAGGGACGGGGGCTCGGACCATGCCTTCCAGAAGACTAGTGCCCGGGCCCTAAGGACGAAATGAGCCTGGCGTGCTCAAGGAACGAAAAGCAGGTCGAGGGAGCTGGGACCCAGGAAGTGCAAGGGAGAATGTCCACCATGAAGTAGGAGATGTGAGCGGGGTTTGGGGTCTCAGTAAGCCAATGTAGGCAGCTGGGTTTTATTTTAAATGCAATGGAGCATTTTAAGGGAAGGAATGAGAGGGTCTTATTCATGCTTTTAAAAGACCACTCTGGGGGCTTCCCTTCCCTGGTGGCGCAGTGGTTAAGAATCCGCCTGCCAATGCAGGGGACACGGGTTCGAGTCCTGCTCCGGGAAGATCCCACATGCCGCGGAGCAACTAAGCCCGTGCGCCACAACTACTGAGCCTGCGCTCTAGAGCCCGCGAGTCACAACTACTGAAGCCCGTGTGCCACAACTACTGAAGCCCACGTGCCTAGAGCCTGTGCTCTGCAACAAGAGAAGCCACCACAATGAGAAGCCTGTGCCCCGCAACAAAGAGTAGCCCCCGCTCACTGCAACTAGAGAAAGCCCACGTGCACCAGCGAAGACCCAATACAGCCAAAAATTAAATGAATGAATGAATAAATAAATAAATAAATAAAAGACCACTCTGGGTTTGGAGTGAAGGAGCCAGGGTGGGAGCAGGGAGAGTGGTGAGAAGGCTACAGCAACAGTCCAGGCGAGAGAAAATGCTGGAACAGGGTGTGAGGAGAGGAAAGGAGGGGCAGGGGCGCCCTGCATCGGAATCTCTGACCTGAGCCTTGTGCAGACAGGGGAGATGGGCTAGCTGGGGGGCACAACGTCTTATAAATGTTAGGTCTCTTACAGACACAGGGACTCCTGGAGGTGAGAAGACTGCACATGCATTCTCCACTAGGCAGGGACCCCATCGACAAGCAAAGGTTAAGCTTCGATCCTAAACGAGGGCAATCTTCAGTGAACCCTGAAGTCATCGGTCATCATTTCTAAACACATTCATGTGAGAAGCAACGCCTGGCTGCATGTATAACGATCATCTTCTTCTGGTCTAAGTGACAGCTCCAGCCTTCCCAGAAAAGCAGGTTGATTAACACGAAAAGCTTTGGCCTTGGGGGTAGAGCATGGATTTGTAGACTTCATCTGAGTACCTAGCTCATGGCTAGAGGGCGTATGTATGTATATGCTTGTTTCACACACAACCTGGCAAAGAACTTTAGTCTCTGTGAGGTTTTAACATGATTATCACCGAACGCACATAGGTGTTACAAAGTTTCTACAGGGGCTACACAAGAAGCCTTCTGCTGCTATTAAAGGGTTTAATTTAAATGACTAAGTTGTCCACCCACGAATCTCCTCGTGCCCAGGCTGGACCTACAGCCACCTCTCCAACCGCAGGACAGTGTTTTTTCACAACATATTTACATTTTTTCACTTGGACAAGCATGTGAATGTATTATTCAATGCACAGCAGAAATAGTTTAGGGAGCTGTTCCTGGGATAGGAGAGTGACAGACACATCTATTTATTTTCAGGAGTGAACGTGAGTACTTGAATTCCGCTTCCTGCTAGCTCTGTTCACCAACACTCATTGGTGTTCCCGATCATTGAAATAGAGTTCAGTATTGCCCACGACTTCATCTGCCTCAGCCAAAGGCACTCCCACAGTATCCCTGGGGTTTTAGGCAAAAAATCAAATCAAAATGGAAATTTCAGAGCACCAATGAGATACATCGGAAAGAGCAAAAAGACAGTCCTTAGGGCAAACTGAATCCTGGGAAGTCCAAGAGAATAAGCTAAATACAGCAACCATTCTCTCCCTTTGCTGTTAAGCATAAATCACTCTAAGGAAGAAAGTGGCATTATGTCCTCTGTGTGTGGATGGCAATTCAAACACAGCATATCCGCTTAACTCACCTCTATACCAATAATAGGAAAGACTGCCGATGGTTTCCTCAAAGGAAGGTTCAATTTGTAAAATGCATAGGAGCTTCCTGAGTTTGACAGCTGGAATAATTTCCCATCAACCTTCTGTGCTTTCCTTAATATTATTTTGTAATGAACAGGGTGTGGCACTTGAGAAAGTAAAGGAACTTGTCCACAGGGAACCCAAGATGCACGGTGGACAGTACCCCACAGGACAGACGGGGATAGGGAGGTCATACTTGCCCAAGGTCATATAACAACAAGCACAGGCCAACAATTAAATCTGAGTTTCTGCCTCTGATAACAGAGCTCTTTCTTCCACATAAGTTCTGTACTTCAGTAATAGCAATAAACCCTACTCTTAACCTCCTGTTCTTATTTCAGAAGTAGACAGCTTTTCAAAATCACTGTTTTCTGTGATCATCTATAATTCACAATGCTGATACGCTACCTTATTCTTTTATTCAATGTAAATCAAACATTAGTAAATTTAAACTTCTATAACGTTATATTTTTTATACACTATTTTCCCTACTACTTTTCTTTATGCACTTATCTTTACTACTTACTTTATCTATCTATCTATATCTATATATAAATATAAAACATCACAATTCTAGTTTCTAATCTAGTGCAAGCCCTTGAGATTCTATAGCAGGTTGCCAACTTGTTTCTGGAAAACAAACAAAACGATCACTGTTGCTTCTAGAGAAAATACGAATGGTAACGACCCTGCTTCTAGAGTCTCAACAGTTATAACTTTCCACTGATGGTGGCTTTAAGCCTTAAATGGATGTCTAGATTTTTACCAGCTCCAACTTTAAAAGCGTTGTTTGTGGAGGGCCTCAAATAGACAAGATGCCATCAATATACATTTCAAGTTATAACTGTCCGACTCCATTGTTTAAAATTTTCAAGAATTCAATGGCTAAAATTAAAAGAGGAGAGAAAAGGAGATGGTGTGTTTCTTCTGTACTGCTGGCCAATTCTATCTCTGGCGAAGAACTTATTAGCAAAAAGATATCTTTGGCACCTTAATGCAGGAGCATATTTCTCTATTACCCAGCATCTGACTCTGCATCTGTGAGAAATGAGGTGTGAACCAGAGAGAGTGAATAAATTAAAACAGAGTCAGACCCTGTGCCGTCGTCCACCACTGACAAGAGCTGCCTGGCTCTTTCTGAAATGGGTCTCTCTCCCACAGAACCATTCATTTCCAAAATA
The DNA here is from genome assembly GCF_964165515.1 of Mesoplodon bidens. Taxonomy (NCBI): domain Eukaryota; kingdom Metazoa; phylum Chordata; class Mammalia; order Artiodactyla; family Ziphiidae; genus Mesoplodon; species Mesoplodon bidens. Next base: position 33,781,335 of record NC_138169.1, on the reverse strand, counting down.
GGGGCAAGGTTATGGCCAAAACCCCCAACCTTTGCACCTTAGTGAGGGGCAACATCCCCTCTGGTATCTGGGGGTACCTGGTCGAGAAGCCAGGGTTCAGGCTTCTCTAGAGGTTAGGGTTGAGGACAGCGGGGACAAAAAGGGCTTGTCTCAAGCGACCCGAGAACAAAACCTGTGCTCTGATCGTCTATCCAGGAAAATGCTTACAACCAGATGTTGAGAAAATGAACGAACAGTATGTGTTTCTGAGCCTCCTGAATACAAGGCTGGTCTTACTTTCACCTAAGTGCCCTGAACATTCAGATGAGCATCAGAATGCAGATCTGGCCGATTCGTTTTCTCAAACTGCATGCATGTCTCAAGGTTTTTATCTCTGTGGTTAGTTCCTAATGGCAAGCTTCATGCAGGCACCAGAGGGAATAGTCACCAGAGGGACACGTGGTGAGAATGAGAAGGGAAACCAAGGGGAAAGTAGACCTTGTTAAGGACCCGGAAGGTAAGCTGCCTGTAAATATTTGTATATTGCCTTTTTTTTTTTTTTTTTTTTTTTGCTGTACGCGGGCCTCTCACTGTTGTGGCCTCTCCCTTTGCGGAGCACAGGCTTCGGACGCGCAGGCTCAGCGGCCATGGCTCACGGGCCCAGCCGCTCCACGGCATGTGGGATCTTCCCGGACCGGGGCACAAACCTGTGTCCCCTGCATCGGCAGGCGGACTCTCAACCACTGCGCCACCAGGGAAGCCCTGTATCTTGCCTTTTAAAGGAGCCTGGGTGGTAGGGATTTGAAGACTCACACGGCACGAATAATGTTTGATCGAATCAATAAAGACATAAGGAGAAAAAAAGGCATTTCCAGTGCTGAGAAAAGGAAATCAAATATATGGGAAAATTCCCGGCAAGCCATTATTGTTTCCATTTAATACTTACAAAATCATACAAAGTAACCATTATTGTCAGCCCTGTGGTCGTTAAATACAGGCAGACCTCAATGTATTGCTTCACTTTGTTGGGCTTTGTAGAAATTGTGTTTTTTACAAATTGAATGTTTGTGGCAACCCTGCATCAAGCAAGTCTGTTGGCGCCATTTTTCCAACAGCAACTGTTCACTTCCTGTCTCTGTGTCACATTTTGGTAATTCTCACAGTATTTCAGACTTTTTCATCATTATTATATTTGCTAGGGTGATCTGCTGAAAGCAGCTCTTTGCCCCGTTTCCTGTTTGCCCATTTCTATTCCCTTCTAACCTTGAAAGAACCTAATTAACCTGCTGATTCTTTTCCTAGATAAAAAGAAGAATGAAGAACTCAGGAGTTCAAGAATGACTAGCTCTCCTCCCCCAACAGCCCACTAGCAATCTGCAGGTAGATCACATGGCTACAACATCTGAAGAGAGGTCAGCCAGCCTGCACGTAATGGAGAATGATGCAGACCCCAACCTCTTGCCTGGATGATTCACTGAGATTTTTCCACTCCCCGCCCCACCATTTTTCCGTTTAAAAACTGTCATGGCTGAGCAGAAGCTTGGGAGTTGGTCTCTGGACACGAGACTACCTTCTCCCCAGAGGGCCGGCTTTTCTGATTAAAGCACCTTTCCTTTCTATTGACACTTGCCTCTTGAATTATTGACTTTTGAGCAGCAAACAGCCCAACCTCCTTCAGTAACACTGTGATCTGTGATCTTCAATATTACTATTATGACTCACTGAAGGCTCAGGTGATGGTTAGCACTTATTAACAATAAAGTATTTTTAATTAAGTTTTATACATATTTTTAAAGACATAATACCACTGCACACTTAACAGACTACAGTATAGTATAAACATAACTTTTATCGGCACTGGGAAACCAAAACACTTGTGTGATGGTGCTTTGTTGCGGTGGTCTGGAACCAAACCTGCAATATCTCCGAGGAATGCCTGTGTATGAATGAATGACTGAATACATCAGCCTCATGTAACATAAATGTGCCCTAAGTCACGTGTCCACAAATAACGTCTTGGGAACTCAGATCCAATTGAGTCTGACTCCTAAACCCCTGGGCTGTTTTGTGGTTTACTGCAATGTACAGAAACAATACAGGTTAAAAGCTCTCAACTCTTCCCCCGCAGAGAATATGCTAAATTCAATCAGTTTCCCTTTTAATCCTCACATTTTCTGGGACATATATGTATTCCAAAGCCAAATTAATAGAATTCGGTTTTCACCACAGTTCCATATCATGGAGTCTCTGCCACCCCACAATTAATTAAATCTTCACAACTCTTACAGTGAGGAGAGGAAATGGGTGCTCCTCTGGCATTCTGGATCCTTCTGCACCTTGGGATCTGATAGGCTGTTGAGTTTTTTCATCCTTCAATACAGATGTGAGGCCAGGTATTTAATTATTCTGTTTTTACCGTAACGCATCAGCTTTTATCTCCATGCTAGCAATGGATGAAGATTACAAAGAATGTTCTTAAAAGATCTCCCTGGCACACAAATGAGCTGCTTGGAGACAGTGCCTGGTCCAGTTTTCTGAAGGTGCTGATAAGAGGATTCTCTTTACTCTAGGGCTGTTCCCTGGGTGCCTGTAGCACTGAAAGGGTCTCCATCTGCACCACAAATCCTGTGTAATTAAAGCTTTAGGAGACTGGCTCAGCCACCACCTTCCCCTCCGGCACACATCCCCCCCCCCTCCCCGCTCCAGGTGACTCAGCAGGTAAAAACGCAGCCTGCTGGAGTCGCCTTCCAATCAGATATTCTGACTGGGGGGGTTGAATTTCCCACCCAATGTACTAAAAATGACTGAATGGCCACAGGGATCATGTTCCATTCAAATTCTTTTTCTCTAACGGGGAAGTAAGCCAATAAATAGCTCTTTCAATTTTTAAATCCACACATTTCCAGTTCAGTGGGGATTAACTTAAAACCTTACAGACAAAAATAAATTTGAAGAAAAACAGAAAGGCTGAAATGAAGTTCATCTTTAAAAATCTTCGTACATTCTTTATGGTCTAGGTTTTCAGAAAGGGTTTAATCACGGCAGAACCTGCTTCACTTCAAACATTGACAATTTTTTTTAATTACTGCACTTTTCACAATGAAATTACTTTTAAATCCTTTAACCTGTCTGTTTAAAATGAAAGCAAGATAAATCTCTCTAGCTGGCAGCTTTATATGCAGTTAAAGCAGCCACAGGAAGTCCTTACTTTAAAACTCAAATAGGCTGGGAAAGGGTGTTTTCTCCCTCAAAGTAGACTCTGCCAGCGTTCGGTTGTGAAGATGATAAAGGTCTCAAGCCAGGGTACAAAAGCAAAATGGACCAATAAGAAGAGAGGATGACGTTGGTTCTAACACGTTTACCAGGAAGCTCTATCTTTACTGGAAAGAGTCACACAAGTTCGGGACGGAATGAGAGCTTTCCGGCCTCCCAGTGATGTTTCTGATCTACAGCAGGAAAAATGACGGGTCAGAGGAAGATAGATTAAAGGATCCTCTGAGATCGGGGAGGTAACAATGCTTTCTGATGGAAGGAATGGGCGAGCAACGGACCCCAGACCGCTGGGGAGGGTAGCGGTAATGACTAGCCCTGATAAGGCTGTGGATTAAGCCTGGGGTCTTCAACATCCAGACTCACCAAGACAAGACATATTTAAGTGATAAACCAAAATGTTAGGAGAGATCATTTCTACATGGTTGACTCTGTCTTTTTCAGTTTTTGTACAAAAGTATTATTTTTATAACCAGAAGAAAACAAATCAACAAAATATTGCTTCTTAAAGAGATGTTTATGACATCTTTAAAATACTCTTATCTAGGTGACTATCCTAATATCTTAAGTTAGTTTTTTTATTTTTAAAAAATGGATTCGTTCTAATATAATTTTGTTTTAACACTTCGGAAATATGCCTATTTAATCCATCACTAATATAACTTGGTGCCACCATTCAGTGGCCAGAGCAAACCAGTGAAGGCTTCGGGTTTGCACAGGATGGTACTCAGACCACTTGGATCAGAATCACCTGGGGCTCTCGTAAATTTCCATAGTCCTCAGAATTAACCACAGGTACAGAGAATCTTCCTCACACAGATGTCTGGGTTCTACCCCCACAATTCAACCAGAATCCCTGGTGGCAGGTCTTAAAGCTCATTAATTTTTAAAAACTACCCTGGGATTCTAAAATGCAGACTGGATTGAGAAGAGTGAGATTAGCATTTCTGCACTTTTAATAAGCACCCAGGTGATTCTTGCACTGAAGTTTGCTAATCAGTGGCCCATCAGGAAATTCACAGCCCGAAAGTCACTGAGCGACTGCATTTGGAGACAGAAATGACCAGCAGATCACAACAGCTCCTTGGCCCTGGTCAAGGTCATCAGCTTCTGCTTACTTTGATTACGGTCATAGAACCGGCCCAGCAACCTTACTGTGTTCTGCGTCTCACGTATGTATATGCCATTTTGGTTTAGCTGGTTTACTCAAAAGGTAAATGCAGACTACATGCTTTTGAACGTTAAGATCTTCACTTCGATAATAAAGCAAGGCTCATTCCAAGCTCTATTTCACAACAGTTATGTTCTTCTGTCTCAGTCACACGCAGTCTTCCTCCTAACAGACTACTAAGCAGTAACTGATGGAACGAGTATTATCCACCTGTATTAGCCATGATGACTGAAGCAAGGTTGAGAACATCTGACTTGCTTAACGTTGAGTAAATCTTATTTCCTGTTCTTTCCAAAGAAGCACCTCCCTTAACTTGAAATGGGCTCCCAGTGAGAAAAGGATGAAAGAGGAGTGGACAGAAAAGGAGGAAGGAAAACCCTGCTAATTAAATGCAGAGGCCTCCTTCAGTTTCCGCCATAGTGAAATCTGGACACCTACCAGCCTTTAGCCCGTGTTTTCAATTCAATTCCACATAAATTGCTGAGCACTTACCCCTGAGTCAGGGTCTTGGTCATCTAACAGAAGAGGTAACAGATACATCAGGGTCTTTTTTTAAAAAAAAGCTCCCACAACCAAAAACCTTTTATTTACCCAAGCCTGAATGTCAAAAAAACCAGACGTGGGCTGGGATTATAGCTCGAGCCGCTATGAATTGTGTGTGCTTGGGCTGCGTGACCGCCCGAATCTCAGGTTCTTCATCTTTAAATGAGCAGACATCCACCTTATGAGGTTACTGTGAGGATTCGAGATGATGTATGTGCAACACCTGGCATGTAGCCAATCCTCCGTACATTATAGCTATTATTGTTGTTGTTGTTTCCCTTACAAATCTCAGAATGTTCTTAAGAAATTACCCACTGTGGACTACTCCTTAATAGAACAGGGGGTGGGACAAAAGTCTGGATTTAAAAGAAGCTTTGGTCCAGTGTGAGAGAAAAATATATCTGGGTCCTTAGCCAGAAAAAGCACGGTCACTGTTATCTCTAGTGGCAACACCTTGGAAATTGGAGGAGTGGAGCCGGTTCCTCCAGACGTGTCACAGAATCACAGACGTTTCCTCCACTGGCATGGGTTCCTTCTTTAGGGCCCCTCTGGACCAGGCCTGAGAGACAGCAGGAGGGTCTCCAGAACTGAGACACTCACGCTCCTCAATTCCTCCTCTGAGGATGGTCCCCAAATGGCTGGAGGCTGCACGGCAGTCTGGATGCCAGGGTTGACGGAGGCCAGCCACTGGACAACCCAGGGAGTAGCTGGAATTAAAAGCACAGTTGACCCCTGAACAACGTGGGGGTCAGGGGCACTGCCCCTCCACACATAACCATAGTCAGCCCTCCGTATACCTGGTTCCCCGTGCATCCACAGTCCTGCATCCCTGGATTCAGCAAACCTCGGCTGAAAGAGTAGTATGTACCACGGGAAAAAGTCTGCATGTAAGTGGACTCCGCGTACTTCCAACCCACACTGTTCAAGGTCGAAGTGTCCTTGTACACTAACCATGACCCCTATCTCATGCAGAACGTACCACCTGCTCCACGTTTATCTAAAGAGGAATACTCCTTTCTGTGTAAAATCAAGAAGGCAAAAATGTCTATGATATCCAGAAAAATGCTATAAAGAGTGACCCATCCATCCCACGTCCTGACCCGGTTTCGGTTATGACACAGGCAGATCACTCCTGGTCCAAACTCATAAAGAACCACAGAGCAAACAAAGGACACGGAGAATATCGATGTGAGGTCCAAGGGGCAGAATATAACCCACCCTGCTCATATTCAGCATTAACAGTTTGAGAGAAGCCTCCTCTCTTTCAAGGGGATTAACAATAAAAGGCAAAAGGACATTATTCTTTAAGATATTTTGAGAGATATTAATAAGCGCAATTAATCACTTTGGCCAATTGGGATCAGTCACCGATCTCCTACAAGGTGTTCAAACCTAACAGATTATGTTAAATTTGAGCTTTGTCACTTACCAGCTCCGTGAACTGGAATAAGTTACTCAAATTCTCTAACAATCCATTTTTATCAACTGTAAAATGTACGTAAAATACCTCTCATGATTGCTGAGAATTAAGTAAAATAATGTATATAGAGTAGCATTTAATACAGTCCAACACACATAGAAAGCACTCAATAAATGGACCCTCATTTTGAAACCAGTCGAGCAATTCCAGTTGTTACTATCTCCTGGTTAGAATTTATTCCAATATTAGTGAGGGAAAAAAATGAACATTTTGTTAAAATCCAAAGATGATTTGGGCAAAGTTCCTTCAAACTTATGAAATGTTACCTCCTCCTTTACAGTTTCATAGGATCGCTAGTGCTAATATATTCATAATTAATAAACCAAATTAAGGGACAGGTTCAATTCTCTCCTGGCTACTCTGTCAGAAAAATCACAGCCGCATCTATCACTTCTGTGCACTTGTCATTTCCAGTAATGTGCTTACACGCTGCAAATCTGGGCTCGGGAGATAATTATCCACCCCAGGACTCTCTCAGGAGGGAGATAAGGAAAAGGAGTTCAGACAAAGGTTACACAGAACAATGATGCCCTCGGTCAGCCAGGAAGACGATGAAAATAAATGTTCTGGGTATCCAGGAACCACAACTATGAAACCATAATTACTAGAGTCTAATCCTTATCTGGTCCTAAAAATATTTTGTCTTTTTCATTCAGCTTCCAAAAGCCATGATAAAACAACAAAAAAACCCATACTGCACTTTCCAAGCTATGTTCTCCCCCTGGTGATGGGGAAAAAGAGAACAATTCACTGCAGTATAATTTTTTATTAACCCTGTCCACAGCAGAAGATACACCTCCCACTAAAATCTCTTCCGTTTGCTCTAAAATTTTTGCAAAGTATTCCTGTCTTCCACCTTTCTGTTTTCCCCATATAATCACTCATTCCCCACCACCATGTCTCTGCTTCTTCTGCAGAACCGTATCTAAGAAGAATCACAGCTATTTGATGTGTCCATTTCTTAAGTCTGATAGCAACACACAGACCAGTGAAGCAAAGATCACACGTAAACATAAAAAAGCACACTGCGCTCAATCGCGAGAACAATGATATTTATTCTCATCAGCGCCATCAGCCCTCGAGCGCTAAGAGGTCGCCCATGTAAGGGTCACAAAGACCAACCTAGAAGAGGCCAGATTTCAGAGTCTAGTCAGGCAAACACACCTCAAGGTAATAAAACCAATAAATTTCATAATCAGAGACCAGCCGTGCTGAGAAATTCTTCACAAACATTCGAACTGCCTGAGAGGATGCTTTAACTCTGAGAAGAGCAAATAAACCAGAGGACACGTGAGGCTGTTCAGTGGCGGAGGAGGGCTCAGGTCCTCACCTGGCCCAGCAGCCCCCCTCCCGACCTCCTCCTGAGCATTCACTGCCTCGGATGGAGGACTGGGTCCTGAGGGTCCACAGCAAGGCGTCCCCTCCTGGTGACACTTGGTCCGTCAGACCCATGGCAGTTGCCTAGGACAGCAGAGATCTGAGGGAAGAGAGTTAAATGTCGCAGGAAGAAAGGAACAGTTGGAGATGTAAACGGGAGTGGAGACATTAATCTTCCTACTTCACGGTTTGCTACTCTGGAATCACACTAATCTGAAAGGAGTCGAAGGAGATCAGCAAATTAAGTCAGCAGGCCCCCAACCGGATGTGCTTAAACCAGGGGCGGCACTCACACAGAGAAACCGTGAAACAGCCTCGGATCGCTCTGCTCACCTGCTTTTCCAGAGCACTTTGGGCAAATTTCGACCACTAGGATTTTTGTTGTTTTGCTATTATTCTGCTTTGTTTCGGTTTGTAAGATAATTATTCTAATCATTCTCTTTAGAGTCACCCTTCATTCTGAACCATTCACTCCTTCAGTCTATCATTCAGCAACATGCTGGGTCCTGAAAATATGAGACTGATATCTTATTTTTGATTTGGCTATTTTTTTTTCTTTTCCATTATGGTTTATTACAGGATAGTGAATATAGTTCCCTGTGCTATACAGGACATTGTTGTTTATCCATTCTATACATAATAGTTTGCATCTGCTAATCCCAAACTCCCAATCCTTCCCTCCCCCACCCCCCTCCCCTTTGGCAACCACAAGTCTGTTCTCTACGTCTGTGAGTCTGTTTCTGTTTCATTGATAAGTTCATCTTGTCACATTTTAGATTCCACACATAAGTGATATCATATGGTAATTGTCTTTCTCTTTCTGACTTACTTCACTTAATATGATAATCTCTAAGTCCACCTATGTAACTGCAAATGGCATTATTCCATTCTTTTTCATGGCTGAGTAATATTCCATTGTGTATATATACTACACCTTCTTTATCCATTCACCTGTCGATGGACATTTAAGGTTGCTTCCAGCAACCTTGATTTGGCCTATTTTTTATATTTACCTATTTTTTATATTTACCACTAAACAACATGTTATACATACACAGTAATCATTAAAACAGCTAAATACATCAAACAAGTTACTTACAGCTAACCATCATCAACCTAGACCTAGGTCAGGAGGTACCTGTACTCTTAGTTCCCCAACCAGGGACTGAACCCGTGCCCCCTGCAGTGGAAGTGTGGAGTCTTAACCACTGGACAACCAGGGAAGGCCCCACCTTTTCTTTTAATGGCTTTTTTTCCCTATGTATTCCCAATGTTCCCTTATCTGCAAACATAATCAGAGGATCCAATTTTGGTTTTTCCCATCTTTGAAGAGAGGAGACTTGGCTTTGGCTGAGATTTCTGAGGTTTTTTTCACAAAGATTCTAACAAAATCAAGATACGTTTTAGTCAAATATGTAATCTGTATTTCGCAATACTACACTGAAGCTTTTCTCAGGTTTCTTTTTCACATTTACCATCTAAAACACTGACTAATTTTCAAAGTGGTAACTCCAAGTGCTGACTTTTTAAGGGTCCTCAACACCCCAACCTTCCAGACCCACACAGGATGCCCCCTGGGTAGAAATGTATGCCAGGAATAGGGCTGAAAAATCAGAAAGGGACACCTGGCTAGAGATGAAGAATGTATGGAAACTAATCTGTACCCAAATCATTTCAAAAGGTTTCCTGAATAAAGTAATATCTGAGAATAGCTTTTAATGAGACAAGGAGATCCTGGAGGAGTTAGAACTTTCTTTCAGTCAAATTCCGCAATACAGGAAAAGAGGCACAGCTTTGGAAGAAGAACGAGAGGGCTAGCTGACTGGATTCCACCGCCTGGTCAGTGCTCCTTCAACTAACTGCACAATGTGCTAACGCGCGGGGGACAAACGATACACACAAAAGACATGGATATAAATCTCCCCGCCCCAAAGACCTCATAGTCCAGAGAGAACACAGACAAGCAAATAGTTCTAAAACAGAGCTGAGAAATGCCTCGCGGTGGGGACGTCCCAGATGCTGGGAGACATGGGGAAGGGGCACCCAGCTTGATGAGAGACCAGGAATTCCTTTCCAGGGAGAGTGAAATCTGACACCCGAAGAAGAGAGCAAGGCCAGGAAAAGAGTGTCTGGGTTTGGGTAGGGGGTTGGGGGTGAGGAAACAGAGGAGGCTAAAGAGGTCCCAGGAGCAGATCACAAAGGGGACTGACTCAGGGCGCATCAGGATCAAAGGAGGAAAAGTTCGAGGTCTGAAGGCTTGGAGTAGACGGGCCAGACTGGTGTGTTAGACGCATCATACAGGCTAGAAGGGGCGGAACGGATTAGGGAGTAGACCCGGGGTTTAGCCCAGTGAGGACCGTGTTAACGGCGATCCAGGCAAAAGAGGAGGGCCTGAACAATAGCGTCGTGGAAGTGGAGAAGGGTCTGGGGTGGGGAGGGCAGGAAGGACGGGGAGCCTTAGCTCTCCCCCTCATCTCCATCATTTACAAATCCCCCCACAAGCCACCTCCCTCCACTCCCTCCCCCCAATAATCTAAGTGAAAAAGGGCTGGCTATGCAAATGCAGGTACAAGACAAATCTTCTAGTTCCCCACTTCCAAAGAGCATACCTGGTTACACCACCCCAGTATAAAAATGCTGGAGCCGCCAGTAAGGGGGCAGGAGTGTATTCTGCAGAGAAGGGATCCACAGATATAGTGGGACAAGGGAAACGGCAACAGGCAAGGTGCCCGGGCATCAGTGGATGGTGTGTGTGGAGCTCCTGTTTGGGAACTTGGTTGTGCAGTTAGCAGAGCTCTCTCCCAACTAACTCTCGTTCACCTCTTTCTAGGTGCATAGTAAGACTGCACATCCTTGTGAATCTGGGTCCCTCAGCTACTACCTTGAGTAAAGACCTCTTGCCAAACCACAATGCACGTACAGCTCAAGCAAGAAGTGAATCTTTGCTCCTTTAAGGTGCAGAGATCTGGGGTTGTTATAGCAGCATCACCTTACCTACCCTAATTGTCTGAGCACGAAGGCCGCACGTCTGGTGTAATGACGGAAGAGAAAGCCAGGTATGTTCGCGCTGGGTTTCAAGGACCCAGGAAAACGGAAGGGTGGCATGACCAGATAAAACTGAAGGTGGCAGCCTAGCAAGTGGAAAGACTTTTCCCTCATTCAAATACTTATGGAGCACCTCCTGTGCAACTGCAGCAGGGAACTGCTCACACCATTTATTGGTCTCTATGCGTTATGAAGACACAACAGAGAGGGTATAAAACCCTAAAGTCAGACCACCTGGGTTCAACAAGCTCCGTGATTAATCAGCTGTGTAACTTTGGGGACGGTACTTAACCTCTCTGAGTCTTAGTTTAGTAAACAGGGATATTAGTCAGATCTGCCTATCTCACCAGCTCACGAGAATTAAGTGAGATAATTCATACAATTTGTACAGTCTGGCACATATAAGTACACATTAGGTACTCAAACATTAGCCATTATTTATCATTCATATTTCAGATTCCTAAACCCAATATGTACAGAATATAGTATCTATAGTTGTAACAGCTGATCCCAAGTAGACAACAAGATAATTTTCATGTATGGCCTAACAGAAATCTGATGATAGAAAAGACACAGCAACGCTAAAGCTGCATTTTTAAACTCGAAACTTACTTCAATAAAAAAGTAATAATGACTTTGGTTTGGTTAATGCAGAGGCAAAAGCGTAATTACAAGGTTGCAAAAGTGGAAGAAAATGAGCATTTCCCTCAGTGCGTCTTGTGTATTAAATTACAGCTCTTAACAGCGACATTGCTGACATCGACACTTATGCGATGATTATTTCAGTATGAGGCACTCTTCCTTCCTGCCCCAACCTAACTGAAACAGAACGCCAGAGCAGCTGCTGGCACAGTACAATCCTCACCACTGATTACACTGCGAGGTTCATTTTCTCTTTACAGGAGAAAGCAACAAGAGAAGTGGAGTTGATGTACGTTTTGATATCTGAGGCCAATCACAAATGGCGTTAAGTGTTCTTGCACTTTTTACAAGAGTAATCTGACAACATAACCAAAGTAAAACATCACTTCACATAAACGGTAAAAATATACATTATAGGAAAAGATCACTCTTGAAATACATTTTCTCCTTCCATTTATGCATAAGCATTATAGTCCACCTGTAAATAATTATTCCTTTTATTTCCAAAGTAGTTTTCTCCTCTTTAAAAGACAAACCTAGCCTTATTTGCACTGCATATTATTAATATACATATCCACTTTATTTTTATCAAGGAATGTCAAAACATTAAGGAAAGTTACAAAGAAACAATATATTTTCAAATGAACCTCTTATGAAAAATGCTAATAAGCCCAAGAAATGTATTCCTTCCGAAGACTCATTAGCACTTTCTTGGTATGACTTTGGTGCTGGTGGGTTGTTTTTAAAAAAAAACAGAGGGAATATTTCTCACACCATATGTTTCTGACAAGAAGGTGGGATTTCCTCGGTCCTAGAATCCATTAGTGTAGTCAGGGCACAGCTGCACCCAGAAGATTCTGATATTCCACATCACAGGTCTAGAATGTTGATTTCCTACGCTATCTTTAAACCAACAGACACAGAAGAGTCAAGTGTCTCAAACACACAATTCTGAACACTCAAAGGAAGGGACATGTTCTCTTGCCCCCAGGGTTTGAGCCAAAACTATTATAGTGATGGACCACCGATGTATTATCACTAAGGAGGGCAATTTTCACATGTCTAAGGCCAACATCTGCTGGACGGGACACTATTTTTATTCTCTCTGCACTGTGGCTCCCTGGTGCCCAAGGCAAACAGCTGTCATCTACATGCAGGCCTTCTGCTAATACTTTCTGTAATTCCTCAGGGGCTTCCCAGCCTATAATTAGACTTTCCAGCTGCTGCCCTCAAGGCTGCTGAGGGGAGCTCAGAGAGCTGTGCTGTACAGAAGTCCCTAAAAAGTCCCCTTCAAGACGGTGCTGTTGGAAGAACACGGATTGGAATTCGGCCTGGAGAGCAAGTAAGCATTCTTCCACCGCTTGCTATGAACAGATCTGTTCTACGAGCGGGGTCTGCTTTAAAATGCACTGAGCCAGCCATGTGGGTAGGGACTTGAGACTAGGCATGAAAAATGGGGAAGTGCGGAACCATACGAGAAACTTGCTGATTCAAAGTTGCAGAGCGCATCGACACTGAACCCATTGCAACAGCTCCCTTGGCCTTTTACGTAATTCTCCTTTCCAGGCACCATCATCAAGGTTAACCAAAACAGCACGGTAAGGAGGAACTAAGAGAAAGCAGGCAAAAATCCCGCCCTGTTTCAAAATCCTCAAGGCCAACAGCATTAGAAACGAGAATAATAAGTCAAAAAGTAAAGGAAGGAAGCAAGCTTTAAGCTGGAGTAAGTCTTTCAAACAAAAAGCGGCCTGATTTTTAAGAAAATGAGAACATTTTCAAAACACAGAGCACCATCCACCACCACCCCTCTGATCTGGTCCAATATTCCTAGGAAACTGAGGGACAGAGGTAGATTTTCCCAACAGAGAAGGACCTGCTATCCTTGCAGAGGGAGGCCTGTGCCCAGGGTCAGCCTCAAACTCACGGAATCCCTGTTTCCCTGACTAGAAAAATGACTATTACAATGGACCGAAACTCAAATGCCCATAAAAAGTCAGATATCCCAAGAGCTGAAAACTGATACAGGCAGGGTCCTCAGGGCAGTGAGATGCTTTTCACGAACAAACATTTCGGATGCTACAGATGCCTCTGGTCTGTGGACCACCCTCAGAGCCCCAGGCCCAGGGGTGGATTTCACACAATCTATGGATGCTATCCTCCTGCGTGACTGACATCCAGGCACAACTGGGAACTTACCTCACTACTGGTTTCTTCAACTTGAAAGCACAAGATAACAGCTAAGACCAAGGGCTCATCCATGTTGTGGGCTTTTGAAATGCCAAAGACAAAATTAAGAGGATACTTTAAGGAAATACTGAAAGAATGGATGTGAGGACCAGCCCTCCCACCCAACCAAGGACCCCGCTACCGACCTCTGTTCTAGGAAGAAGGCATCTGGAAATTCTAGTTCCACTCACTTTACTGACCGGAAGTCACATGGTCAAGGAAACACTAGAATGTCCATGCTGGTTCCTGCCATTATCAGCTGTTTCCCATGTGAATGTTTCCATAAACTGAGGGGTTTTTTTCCTGCCAGTCCCAAAAAAGGGCTTTAAAACCATCTTTTTTTTTTTTTTTTTGCGGTAGGCGGGCCTCTCACTGCCGCGGCCCCTCCCGTTGCGGAGCACAGGCTCCGGACGCGCGGGCCCAGCGGCCATGGCCCACGGGCCAAGCCGCTCCGCGGCATGCGGGATCCTCCCGGACCGGGGCACGAACCCGCGTCCCCCGCATCGGCAGGCGGACTCTCAACCACTGCGCCACCAGGGAAGCCCTAAAACCATCTTTGATGGAAGGAACTCTCAGTGCTCCTTCCAATCCATGACTCCCTAAACCAGAAATGTTCAACACTGAACTGCCGGGACCCCCTTTCCACAGCATGTGGCTAGACTACTGTCCTGGGTATCGGATCGTGTGAATCTGGGGAACATAAACACATCTTAAGATTTACCTAACTAAGGAGAACCTACTGTATAGCACCGGGAACTCTACTCAGTGCTCTGTGGAGACCTAAATGGGAAGGAAATCTAAAAAAGAGTGGATATATGTATAACGGATTCACTTTGCTGTACGGCAGAAACTAACACAATATTGTAAAGCAACGCTACTCCAATAAAAATTTTAAAAAAAAGATTTGCCTAAGCAAAACAATTGAGACAGATTTTATATTTTTAAACTCCAGCGGTCAAAATTCATGCATTTACACTACTACGTACGCCTATAAGCAGAGATAACCAAGAGTGGATTGTTTTACAAAATCTGCTGTACAAAATCTGCTGATTAGATTAGTTAAAACGCGAGTATGGGCATTTCCCAACTGCCAGTTAGTTATATTCCAAAATGTAACCTGTGAAGTGGTGGTTTCAGCGGTTGCTGAAAGCCCCAAATCCTGTTTTCCACTCAGATTACTAGTGTCTTAAATTACAGTTAGGCTTCAAGGACTGCCTATAAAAGTCTGAAGCCAGAACACGCAAGAGAACTGTATTTTGGTGGAATCACAAAGACCCATGGGACTCCTTAAACCCAATGGGGATGAGTCATGGGGGAGGAGGTCTGGGTATTGCTCTTAAGACAAGAAATGTCGCTTGGTCGTTGGCTTATGGCTCCATCACCAAACATTTCAAGCAGTCCTCAGCACATACCAGGCACACAGTATTTGTGGCAGGGTGAATGAATGAACGAGTGAATGAATGAACTGCACCCGCGAGTCTGACAGGGTGAGGGTCTGGCATGATCCCACAAGAAGAAGACCTCAAAGCAGAGCCAAGGAAAGGAGAGAGCAGGGAAAGCCGAGGGTTGCCGTCAACTCACACGTTCTTATAGTGGAAACGGCTTAAAAACTATGACTTCTAAACTGAAAAAGTCTCTCTCCCCTCACTGGAGCCCCAGTAGGCCTCCACAGGGGACACAATGTCAAGTTTTTTGGGTATCTCCCCAGAAATGTTCTAGGCATCATGGAGCACCAATATGGATACAAACTCCTCCCCTTTAAACAAAACAGAAGCATCTTGTACACACGACTCTGCACCATGCTTTATCCATCACCCGCAAGGGGCACAGGCATCACCCCCCTGCCCTCCAGACACTTGCTCCTTTAGGATTCCTGGCCCCAGGCTCCCGGTTTGCCCTTCCTCTCTGACTGCTCTATGGTCTGCAGACACTGGAGAGCTGCAGGGCTCAGTCCTTAGAGCTATGCTCTTCTCCACCTACATTCAGTCTGTGAAGAGCTCAACCATCCTGGGATGCTACCCTGGGGTGCTTTTCCCTCCACACCCACGGGCCTCCCCGTGTCCCCTTCAGGCTCTGTTCAAATGCAACCTCTTTCCCTGAAGCCTTCCCTGAGTACTGCACTCTCTCAAAAATGCCAACCCGCCCTTCCTGTCTCCTCTCGCCTGCTGTGTTTTGTCCGTAACACTTAACAGACCTCGAATACCCTTTATTAATTTGTTTATTTTCTAGAGTATAACTTGCAGGACGGCAAGAATTTTTATTTGCTTGTTCCCATTTCTGTCTTGGGTTCCCAGAATAATGCCTGGCACTCAATGACAGGCACTTGGTAAATCTTTGTTGAATGAATTAATGAATAAGCAACATGTTTTGAATACTATTTCTTAACAGTTTTTCTTATTAGGTGGAGAAAATGATCTCCATGTATTTAACATTTAACACTGCCTCATTCCCCCACCCCAGGGATGGTAAGCATTTATGCAATCGGTCCCCTCTGGATGGACCTTTAGGGTGTCTCTACTCTTTCGCTACTTAGAAATAATATAAACTTCCTTCTATGTGGACACATTTGCAGATAAAAAGGACGATTAGAATGAAAAGAGTTGAGCTTTTTCTTTTGGTACAAATATCTCAAAAGGTAACATGAGTAAGCAGAGGCTCGCTCAAGTGTCTGAACCCACTTGTTGGGCAAACGAGCAGGCAATGTTTTTGCTCGGCCAAGACGGCAGCTCAGATGTGGGTCAAGTGACAGCCCACGGAGAATTATTACAATAAAATTATAGGGTTGGTCAGAGAGAAAAATTGCAGGGAAGATGACTCACGCTAGGCTTTGAGAGAGGAAAACAGGACTGAAACAACAACAGACCCTCAACAGTTGTTTTTTGGTGAAAGCACACAGCACGTTCCTAGCAAGGCCAGTCCATGTGGCAGCGCGGCGTGGCCGGTCCGCAGGTCCAGATGCAGACAGCACGTGTATGTCCTTGGGAAGATGGTGACACAGCCCAGAACTTCCAGTAAAGAGGGGACTGATGATGATGAAACCCTTTCCTCTTCAGCCCTGTTCTCCCCATCTTACATCTCAGTAACTCCTGATATGTCGTTTCCCCTTGTTTTCCTTTTCTCAGGGAAAAGTCTTATAACCAAGAACTGCGACAGAACAAATCTAGTGCCACATACATTTAAGAGAAGAGGGTGGTGCCTCTGGACTGCTGACCGCCTTTGTCAAGAGAAAGTGCCAAAGCCAGCAGCTGTGTCCCCCCCAACTCGGGGTCCCTAAGGAGGCTCTGCAGAGCACCACGGGGACATCCCCCATCAGAGGATGCCTCTGCGGGTGTCTCCCCGCTGAGTTACTGCTGGACCTCTGCTGCACGTGACTGTGGGGTCGTCTTACTTTCAACCTCAAGGTCCATCCGACACACAGGATGGTCTTTGTTCTTCCTTAGAAAGGATTTACCCTCCTTTCCCTGCACTGAGGGGGATTCAGCTGAGCATCCCTGATTCCCTTCCTCCCGTGGTTAGTTATCCCCCAGCTTCGCTCTTCCGTCTTCAGGGAAACACTGGAGGGTGAGTATCATCCCTGCACCACGCTCCACAAATGTTACAAATGAGCACAACCCAACCTAAAGTGTCTTCAGGGATCAAAGCCACAAAGGCGGCTCAGTAATGGGATTGTTTTGCCTTTTGAGGCAAGTCAAGGGTCCTGTCCGTGATCCCTGGCTGCAAGTCCTACTTCCCGGCTGGGCATCATGACATGCTAAAAATACTATCTAGTAATCGACGATGTTTCAGAGGTGTCAAACCAGAGATGCCCCCAAAAGAAATATGCTTTAAATCAAGAAGAGAGTAGCAAGGCCAAATAAACTAGGTCAGCAGATTTATTCCTGAGTTGAAAAAGTTGGACATGTTACCGAGTCACAGAGCATTAATCAAGGAGAGACAAACTGCTTGCCTCCTAAAAGAGAGGACGTATCCAGGTCAGGGTGGTTAAGCACTCCCCTGGGAGTTAAATTCGCTGGTTAGAAAATGCCCAGGTAATAATATGTTTTCCATCAGAATACTGTTTTGTTAAGTTTACTGCCCATCAAATAAGAAAAGATAAGTAATAAAGTGTTCTTCCACTTAAAATATCTTCCAGGAATTTAAACCTGATGTTTCCATGATCAAAATGCTATTTAAAAAAAAAATATCTAAAAACTGGTAATGTGAAATCCGATTAATAATAAAATAGGTCAAAACACTTTAAACTAGTTTCTCCCCAACTATGTTACACGGGATGACGTTCTTCTTCACATATATTATTGGGGGGAACAAAATTAGAAAATGCTGCACTAAATAACTTTGATTTTATTTCTCTTCCACGCAACATCACCCATGCACCCCTCCCCCACCCCAGGGTAAAAAAGTATAAAGCTGGAACTTCCACTCAGGACTTACAGACAGGGGGTAATACCTGCCCAAGAATAGTATTGCAGGCTTAGAGATAACAGAAGATTAGACTAGACTATAAGCTCCATGTAGGCAGAGATTTTCTGGGTTTGTTTTGCTTGTTTGTTTGTTTGCTATGGTTTTTGTTTGTGTTGTTCACTGCTAAGTTGAAAAGTGTCTGGCAAATAACAGGTACTCAAGAAATGTTCCATGAATGGGTGAATGAATGTAGGTGACTAACACAGCTGGCACTCAAAATATTACTGGGATTAACTTAGTCATAAAATATTGAAATACTGGCAACTATTCTCACATTAGCCATAAAAAACCCTTAATCATAATATACAATATTAACAGTTAAAAAATTAACTTGTAGCAAGAATGCAATTAAACAATCAAATAGGGGACCTTAGGAGGTTGTTTACAAGTAGAAGAGTTATCTTTGTAGAACAGAAACAGATACTCCTTTCAATGCCAAACAGATGTTTATAGTTATGGTATAATAAAATAATCAATGTATATCTCTAGATATAAATGGTGATCGAGATGAAAGAAAGTATTGGTCATGCAAAGTATACTCAACAGACTACCTTTCAGAGACCATATACATTTCGTTGTTTTGCACTCTACTTAGCTTCAAAAGTCATCAACCCTCTCATCACACAGTTTCCCTAGAGTTCAAAGCCTTCCGAGCACACACCTATTCCTTTAGTTTTTGACCCAGGCCTAATTTCAGTGATCTGAAAACATGAATAACTAAAATTGCTCTTAAAAGTCATCCCAACTGGGGCCAAATCTTAAACAATGAAACATAACAAAGCAAAGCGACAGATACAAAATAACAGGCAAGTTTTCTATTTGACTACATGCATCATAAATCACGTTATATTTCAATATTGAAAGAGAAGAAATAGTAAGGACCTAGGATCAAAAACATCATAGGTTTAGCAAACAGGGACGTACAAAATGAGTAATTCCCATTAAAATCTTTGATAAGGACAGACATAGATACCATATGCATCATACAAGGGCCACAAATGTCATGAAAGCAGTGGTTTCCATACTTTGATTTCACAAACCGGAAACAGACATTATTGAACATGAAACGGTGTCAGATGTAGCTGCTGAACCAAAAGTCATCTGTAATGGTTTCCGAATACAAGCTGCTCAGAAGTGGGTCCTTCAAGTTCTCCCGTTCCCTCCTCATCCTCCTCTGATTCTGGGCTACCATGCCTCCGCCTTGTGAATTCTCCTTTTTTATTCCTCAAACTATATAAATTGGGCTTTTGTCAACTGAAACAATAAACCAGCACTCCAAATCGGAAAAGGATTAACACTATAAAACTGATATAAATAAATTATGTATAATCTTGCTGCAAAATAAAATGTAATTTTTCTGTTTGAATTTTTAAAATATAATCCAGCTTTAAAAAATTTTAATACCTGTTGGTATAAGCTTGATAACCTAACATCTGGAAGAAGGACTGTCCAAGATCATGCCCTTAACTACTTTTATTTTAAAATGTTTTGTTAAAAATAAAAAATTTTTAAAGTATGCACACATCTTTAGAATGCCCCCCAAATATTTAAATACATATTTTAAATGTGCTTTATATGAAATATGTATATACATATATATGTGTGTGTACACACACGCAACACACACACATATTGCCCTAAAAATGTTAACTCACTTAATCCTCACAACAAACCTATGATGTGGGTACCATTATTTCCAATTAAGGAACGTTAAGCACAGAGAGGTTAACTTTCCTCTGGTCATGCAGATAGTAACTGGCTGGGCTCTATAGTATATATACTATATATATATATATATATATATATATATATATATATATATATATATATATATATATATATATATATATATATATATAGTATATATACACTCTACATATATATAGTATATATATATATAACTATACTATATAGTTAATATTGTATATTATGATTATATATAGTATACTATATTATACTGTTGGCAGCTGTTTTCCCACTATCCTTAGCAGATATTAACAAAAAAAGTTTGGGCCATTCCATCGGTCATTTGCAGGAAACAGAGCAGCTCCCCAAACACCTCGGGGATTCTACTTCGCTAATAACACATAATCTCACCTCTCTTGTTGACATCACGCTCTCTTGGCCAAGCAATAATGTCACTTTCTTCGATCTCAACCACTCAGAAAGTTAAAGCCACCTTCCTCTAGCCAAATGGAAGATCCCAGGGGAAGATCACATACCCAGGAAAGATGGAGCACAATGCCAAGGCCTGGGTCACCCGCCTCTCATTTAGCCAGGGAGCAGGAGGCCAGTACTGACAGCCCCAAATTATCCCAAGAAAGGAGTGAGAAGCAGTTCTCCAAAGCCACGGGGAGGAGGCGTCGGTCAGAAAGAAAGATGCCCACCATGAACGTCGACGGTGTGAGATCAACTATCCAGCTTTTTTCACTTCTTTACCTTTAAATCATTCATTGTAGGAAACCCAGTTTTAACCCAGATATGCCATATTTCATTTCATTCCATGTACAGTGATACACAAACATGAGAGCAGCCAAGCAACAGAAGTCCCCCCATTCTGTGCCCTTTCCTACATTTGCTCCTTGCTGGGCCCAAGAAGGCCTGACAGCCCTGGGGCCGCCTGCTCTGAGTGGTCAGCAGAAGGCACAGTCAACCACAGCCACAGGGAGTTTATCCGAGAGGGACACCAAGGCCTAGGAAAGCTTTCCCGTGGACCAGCACTGTCCTGAGGACTGGCATTCTGAAACCAACTCTGTGAAGTATCAGGAATATTAATAATAATCCTCACAGTAACACAGTGAGGTCAACTTCACCACGATTCCCATGTTGGATCTGCACTTTGCAGCACATAAACTTCACATGCACCCAGCGAGGCTAGTATTACTAGCCACACTTCATAGGCGAAGAAACTGAGATGAACAGACATTAAGGAACTCGCCTATGACTGCACTGTGAGTAAAAAGTGACTGAGCTGGGATTATCATATAACATATAAAGGTAATTTACTGCATATCACAACTCTGAGCTAAAACTTCCATACTGATTATAACACGTAATTATAATCGTAACACATATATGCAAAATACAAGTGATTATTATATATTCTTACATATGTAAGAGATAAGAAAAAAATATGAAATAAAGATTGACAAATATCTTCTCAGAACTTAAAGACGTGAGGAGAATGATTTTAGAAGGCATATAGGCCTCTTAACTCTTCTGCTATTAGAGAACACCCAAATTGATATTTACTTTACCATGAAATCCTCCCTTTCTCAGACGGCTGGATTAAAATCATTGCACTGTCCTCGGTACATCTTCCAAGAAGACATCTTGTATAGGAGAAAGAGTCAATGCACATTTAATGCTTATGAGGACTGTAATGATGCTGGTATTTCTACTGAAACGGTTTTCCACCTCGTCCTCTTTCCAGTATCGGATAAAAGAACTCCAAGAAACAAGACTGCTCTGTCAGGTAATCCATTTCACTAGAAAGCCATAAAAACAATTATCTCCGTCATTACAGACTCTTTAAAAGGAGTTTCAGAACATCAAAGCTGCTCATCCGGGCCTGAGACTGCCCACGCTGAGGAATAATGGCTTCAAATTGAGTCCTGGTTGTCATCAGACCTCCTAAAGTCAGAGAAGCCAAAGACAGACGGATCCCAAGAGGTGGGGCACCTGTACATCTTGCTCCAACTAGCGTGTGGGTCACGCACTGAAGCAGGTCACGAGGCAGGATGATGGGGGGGGGGGTGGGTACAGGCGTCCAACATCCTCAGTTATTAAAGAATATCTAAGTTGCTATCATCTTTACCACTCAATCAACTCCCCTTTATCAACCGACACGTTCAACTCATCATGCAGATCGCAAAGGCTCATCCAAGAACAAGTCACTGCTGACATTGAGAAGAAAGGAACATAAGTGAAAACAAATTTAACAATGACGAGAAACCATTCCATTTCACCTGGAGGTAGATAAACACTTCCTGAGTACCTGGAGGTAGATAAAGAAAAACTGCAGATCTCTACCCTCATGAAGTCTAGACAGAATATTCAGATTTAGACAAAATTTTCATTTTTTATAAAGAAGTAGAAAAAAGGCAGTCATGAAAACTTTCTTTTAGAGAAGAAATTCTTCAGAACCAAGTTATAAATGATTTTGCCAATAGGACAACACGACTATCCATCCTGCTATGTCAGAGTCATTATCTACGGCGGTCCAAGTGGAAATTTATCATTCATTTTTCTTTAATTAGGATGCACACCTAATCAAAACCTCTCTTATCTACTTCATGGTTAACTAAAGAGCTCAGAAAACCAACCATGCTTTGATTTTTCCCAGCACTGAATACAAAGAGTGAAAATGAGAGGTGTGCAAATTATCTTCCAAATTACAAGAAAATGGAATATTCATTGGTAAGGAAGAAAAAAAAAAAACCTGTTTACCTTCGACTGTGCTAAAAATGGAAGGGAAAGAAGTGGGCAGGCCAGATGGCATGTCTGGGAAGATATGACAATGTGGAAGTGTTAATTCTTGGGGAGGGGAAAAATTACTATACCCTAATGAGCATAAAGAATTGCAAGTCCAAACTAATTGAAAATGACTGGAACCCAACTGTCACTCTGGGAGGCATGGCTGAACTCACTGATCAGAGCAGGAAGGTCTTGATCTGGTTCACACACCAATTCTCTCACATCCCAGAAAGATCCTTCAGGCCACACAAGTGACCTCTTCTCATCAGGGAGTCTCACTTGTTAAGGTTATATTTATAACTCGACATTAAATCATTTTTTGCAAAATCATATCCACTAAATGAAATGTTAAAAGTGGATTGCGAATTCTCCTTCATAAGGTCACATCACATTTTAAATGACTCCTTCATTTACTATTTACTGAGCACCTACTACGTGTCCAGCACTGTTCTCAGAGCTGGGGTCCACGGTGAACAAAACAGATTAAGTCCTGTCCCCATGGAGCTGATATTCTGTTTGGGGAACGCACACAATAAACATAAATAAGTAAAATACGTAGTGCCATGAAGAAACAGCAGCAGGGAAGGGGAACAGTGCTGGGCGGGGTGAGAGGTGGTGGGTGTGTGTGTGCAGAGCAAGCTCTGTAAACCTGCTGGGGAGGATGTCCCAGGCTGAGGGGCAGCAAGGACAGTCATCCCTTGGTGTCTTGGGGGGGTTGGTTCCAGGACCCCTTCGGATGCCAAAATCCACGGTATCAAGTCCACGATGCTCAAGTCCCATGGGTAAAATGGCGTAGTATTTGCTTAACCCCCTGCACACCCTCCCATATACTCTAAACCAGTGGTCCCCAACCTTTTTCACACCAGGGACCGGTTTTGTGGAAGATAATTTTTCCACGGACCGGGGTGGGGGGTGGTTTCGGGATCAAGTGCATTACATTTACTGTTCACTTTATTTCTATTATTATTACATTATAATATATAATGAAATAATGGTACAACTCACCATAATGCTGACAGGAGGCGGAGCTCAGGCAGTAATGCGATTGATTGATGGGGAGCGGCTGTAAATACAGATGCAGCTTTGCTCGCTCACTCGCCCGCCACTTACCTCCTGCTGTGCTGCCTAGTTCCTAACTGGCCTGCTACCGTGGCCGGGGTGTTGGCGACCCTTGCTTTAAATCATCTCTAGATTACTCACAATACCCAATACAATGCAAACGCTATGTAAATAACTGATGGGGGCAAATTCAAGTTTTGCTTTTTGGAACTTTCTGGAACATTTTAAAAAAATATTTTTCAATCCATGGTTAGTTGAATCCAGAGATGCAGAATGGGAGGATACAATGCAGCCGGCTGCACCACATTCTGAGGGGGGAAGCACAACCTTGTTCAAGGCCTGGGGAGGAAGCCACGAATCATGGTTAAAGCATCGGTTTTCACACATAAGAACTACACCGTGGGCTCCTGGAGGTGTCAGCAGACAGGAGACTCCAGCATGTGCTGCATGAACAAAGCAAGCTGCAGAAGGACAGGTACAGGACACCGTTTAAAGTTGCGTAAACATGAAAAACAACACCACAAATAATTTAGTGATGCTATAAAGAGTGAGGGGAAAAGGAATAAAGAAATTTTATGGTTACGATAAATACCAAATCAGAAGAATGGCCGATTCTAGGAGGGAGGGAGGTACAACTGTGGAGGAGAACTTGGGGAGATAAGCAATTTGGGGTAACATTTTATTTCTTAAACTGGATGTTGGATACATAGGTGGTCATTATATTACCTTTCAACCTTTCATGTATCAGAAATACTTCGCACTATTTTTTAAGAGGAATCTTCAACCCTATCTCAGCATCCTCTGGTCTCTTAGTTAACCATCCGTGGGTCATCCTGACATGGACCTCTGCATAATGGACAAGGCGGCACCAGTATTTCTGTTCCGCTGTGATTAAGAATACTGTACCGGGCTTCCCTGGTGGCGCAGTTGTTGAGAGTCTGCCTGCCGATGCAGGGGACACGGGTTCGTGCCCCGGTCCGGGAAGATCCCACATGCCACGGAGCGGCTGGGCCCGTGAGCCATGGCCGCTGAGCCTGAGCGTCCAGAGCCTGTGCTCCGCAACGGGAGGGGCAACAACAGTGAGAGGCCCGCGTACCGCAAAAAAAGAAAAAAAAAAAAAAAAAAAGAATACTGTACCACTGGTGGAATCACTTCTGGTACGAGGAAAAAGGGAACAAATTAACGGAATGAAAAAGCTGTCATCACTTTTCTAGCACTCTGAAACTACACATTAGAACCGTTTAGGGTCTACAGAAAAGGCTGCATAAAAGAAAAAATGGCAATCTATGTTTAGTGTTTTTTAAACTGAGCTGCCTGTCACCATTTTAGACACAGCCCCTTATCTACAGAGGAGGGAGGTACTTTTAGCAATGTCACCTTTGCTTCTCAGTATACTTCTTTAAAAAAATAAAATGCTACGGATAAAAGGACATCATATATCATATACACATGTGTATTTCACAGCTCACCGGCGTGTGGAAAAGCAGCGGTGTATCCAGGGCTTTTCCTTGAGGGATCCCTGGGGGCACTGGCTCCCCCACTTCCTGCAGTCTGCTCCATCCTCAGGACCACAGGAAAGCGAGGAAGCAGAAGCGGCAGGTGCTCCCTGGGGAAATGGGTCCCGCACTCTAAGCCCCTCGCCGTGAGACCACCAACATCATGGCAGCTGAACTAAAGGGTGTTTCAGGCACAGAGAGGGCCTGGGTGCCCGGGAGCCCTGGGCACTGCTCCTTCCAAAACACGTTTCCAGGTGTGTCCCCTGTCCCGCTTTCCACTCTCTTCCTCTGCACACGCCCTTCTCGCCCTCTCCCGGGCCTCATCCTCCATGGCGTTAATAGCATCCTACTGTAAGGAGTCCACGTCTTGATCTTGACGCTGGACCCCTCTGGCCTTCAGACTTCCACGTGAAGGCTCCCAGACATCTCTCCCGGGATGTCCCACTGTCACCTCCCCAGCGCTCTCCCCAGATCCAATCTCACTCCGTAGCCATGTGCGATTTCTGACTAAGCACCCTTTTCCCCCGGGCCTTTGTACCTGCTGGTCAGTTCCAGCAAACACCCCTCTTTAGCCCACTCTGGACCCTACAAGGCCCCTGCCTTCTTCTCCACCAGGTGCCGACCTTTGGTCACGTTCAGGTCCCAGGTTAGATCTCACTCCCTCTCCTCCCAGGACCACACCTGAGTACGGGGAGGCGGGCTTCCCCTGAGCAATTTGGAGCCCCGATTCCCTTATCACAGCACTTGTCAGAGCCAAACGACTGCCAAGAGGGCAGTGACTCAGCTCTGCGCCCTGGGGGCCATCAAGTGGCTGCTGTTCATTTTGCTTCCTCCTCTGCCACCAATACCAGCACGGTGCTGGCACGAAGTCCTCAGAACGGACGTCATCGCCAGGAGAAGTACTTAAGGTGCAGAACAGCGGGAGCAGAGCATGAAAGAAATCAGAGATGTTCCTCCAACTACATGTCTGCCACCGTGACTCCCTAACACCACTGCCGATGATTACTGCCCGCATCCTACGGCTTGAAAATTGATTGGACGATGGAAAATTACCATTGGATCATCACGGTAATTCTGCAGGAAGAAAGGGCTGTTCTACACTTCTATATGAGAATTTATGTCTCTGAGAGGTCCACTGACTTTTTAGTCCAATCACAAATAAATCCAAGGCTTTGGACGTATCTCTCATGTGAGCCCATGAGAAGATGAGTTGGGACACAGTCAACTTCTGGGTTCTGACTAACTTAGAGTTGCAGTCAGAATTCACAAAAGGGGGCATTTAATGTGGGTTGAGATCAGAGGCAAGTGTAGCTTTCACAATTTGGGAAACCTTCTTTAAGGAAAAGATGATAACATCTTAAACTTAAATGCATGTTTCATTATTTCCATAGTTAAGTCCACATCTGAGTGGGATGGTCCAAAAAATCAAACTTAAAGGAGAAGCAAGAGAATGTATATTCTAAGTAAAAATCACATCACAAGAAAGGTAAGGTACAAGAAAGAGGGCTGGTGAGCGTAGAAGCTATCTGTTCCGCAGTTAACACGGGACTTCGGCGAGGTGCTATACCGAGGCCCAAAGACATGCAGATGATTGAAGATGTGGACCGCCTGGTACGGATCACAATCTAGGGTTGATGTCACACTTGCAGAGGAGGGGTACAAACGAGAAGGAAGGACTTAATAAAATGTCAAACATCCCCAAATGACAGTATCTGAAGTAGCCCTCTACACCCGTTGACACCGTGACCTAGTCCTGCTTCAGAGCGTTCATCCCGATCTGAAATCATATCTGTTTATTTGTTTATTGCTGGTCCCCCAGCTTAAAATACAGGGTCCAGGAGAGCCGAGGCTTGGTTAAGTCCTGTTCTTTGCTATAACCCTAGCACCGAGCAAGGTACCAGGTACCTAAGAAGCATTCTGTAAGTATCTGTGGAATAAACAGATAGATGGCTAATGAAAAAAGGAAGAAAACTTTACAAAGGTTCAAGGTGTCACATCATCAGTCTTTCCAGTTTAGAACTGGATTTTGGTATATGTTAGTGACTCTTTTAAAATTAATTATTGCTATTGGCAAATGAATATCCTGCCTGGAAAATAATTTCAACGAAGTCTCGCTCATGGCCAAGCACCAGATAAGAAACACTGGCAGTAAGCTTTGCGGGGAAGCTGAGTTAAAAGATGGGTTGGTTTGTTTTGTTTTGCTTATTTTGTTAGGCTGGGAGACACTGGAACTGGAGTCATTGGGAAAAGAGAGAATTCGGACAGAAGCTGGTCTGAGCGGAGAAGATGTGGATCCATCCTGGGGGCCAGTAAAACAGTCACTGAGGTAGGGAGGGTGGGGGGACATCCTTCATTTGACCAGCAACACAAGCTCTTCAGGACTAAAATGGCAAGGTCAAGGTCGTTTACAATTCTAGCCAGGAGAAGGGCGAAGGCAGGGAGATCAACTTGAAATCCAACCCTTAAATAGGAGCATTTAGAAATAACAGGTATGACAGTAAACCGATAATGCTGATAACTGTTTCAGAGGCACATTCTGCCAGAAACTGAGTAGAAAAAGAGATTACGAAATTTAGTTTCCTAATATTTGTATATTACATCCTTTACCTTTTACATACATTGTCCTAATGTTAAAACACTCTGACAGGTGACTCCAAGATGTGTGTCTGAAGGTGACTGGAGAAGGTGCAGTGAGAGGGAGAAAGGCAATGTCTGATGGGGTTTTGATAATTCATCTGACTTACTGGCTCTCTACTGAGACAGGGCCATGCTCCCAGGAAAGCTTCTGAAGACTCTTAGGCTGCAATGCAACTGGAGCTCCAAAGACTGGAAGCTCCCTCTTGAATTCGTCTTTGGATCCTAAGAAATCGATGCAATTTAACTGTTTTGTTTTGTAGCTCCTATATGAAAGTTAAGAACTTCATAATATCTTGAAAATATCTGTAAGATCCAAAGTACTCGGTATGATTTTGATCAGCAGAATCACATTTACTCATGGATGCATCTCTTCTTCACTGATTTCACTCCATTTTTCTATTATCAATCATAAGGAAAGAAAACTAACCCCAACTGAAGATGTATTAGAGAGCCACATATTTTCACTTAAGATACTCATTTCATACTCCCAACCTTTATGCTAAATAAATAATTACTATCATCCCTATTTAACAGATAAGAAAACTAACCTTTAATCCTACTTCCTTAACCTTTTAAATTTTACATAATTTCCTGGGGCCACAAAAGTGGTAAGTGGGGACTTTCCTGGTAGCGCCATGGTTAAGAATCTGCCTGCCAGTGCAGGGGACATGGGTTCGATCCCTGGTCCGGGAGGATCCCACATGCCACGGAGCAACTAAGCCTGTGCGCCACAACTACTGAGCCTGTGCTCTAGAGCCCGCGAGCCACAACTACTGAGTCTGCAAGCTGCAACTACTGAAGCATGCGCGCCTAGAGCCCATGCTCCGCAACGAGAAGCCACCGCTGTGAGAAGCCGGCGCACCACAACGAGGAGTAGCCCCCGCTCACCGCAATTAGACAGAGCCTGCACCCAGCAATGAAGACCCAATGCAGCTAAAAATTAAAAAAAAAAAAAAAAAAAAGTGGTGATGGACCAGCCATAGGGAAACCCAGGCAAGGCTCTTTGCTCTACGCTAAGCGTTCTCTCGACCATTAGTACCATTTATTTGCAGTGTATTATCTTTCCAGATGTTTACCAGACACTAGCCAGCAAGCTGGAAAGTCACTGAGATGATTCCTTACGACAGCGATCTCAGAATGCGGTCCAGGGACCACTGCATCAAAACCCACTGAACTTGTTGGACATACAGGTGCCTGGACCCAACTCCAGATCTACTGAGTGAGAACTGTGGATGGGTCCTTGGACACTGCTTTTTAACAAATTCCCCAGGTGACTCTGTTTCACATGAAAATTTGAAAACAGCTTGTGACTAATTCTCTGAAAACTTCAACTCTTGTTATTTGGAGTTTCAAATTTGACAAAATTTTGTGTTCTCATTGAGGGTCATCTTTTGGGTGATGGAGCTTGTGGTGGAATGTTACAAAATTCCATATTCCCCTTGAGGATTTATCTTTGGAGCCTCGCAATTCCTAACATAGGTCCCTAGGAACTCGGCAAAGCAGGTAAACATTATGAGCTGAAATGGCAGAACATTTGTGACACGCCTACTTGGACTCCACACTGCTCTAGATGTCTCCCAACACAGAAGTTTCCTTTCAACCTTGAGGTTGCACCACCATCACCATTTCATTGCCCAGAGAAATGGAGTAACCTGTCCAAAGTTACACACCTGAAGGCTGACAGAGGTTTCAATGTATCTTTTCTAACTTGCTGGATTTCCTTTGTTCTACAACACGGCTCCTCCCCGTGAATGACTGCTGCCTAGGGTTTAAGAATGAGGGGGAGAAACTTTCCAAATGTCCTGAGCAGACAAATCAGTCAACCTCTATTTTTCCAACTTTATACGCATTCCATTAAGAGTATTCCTCTTAAACTGAAGTCAATAAAAGTCAAAATCTAGTAGCACAAAAGGATGGTATCAAGTGGGGGGAAAAAAACCAGGAATTCTCTGTAAGGATATTACGAAAACCTCTCTATATCTCTGTGATGTAATTCTCCATATGAAAACTGCATAAAAGCTGGCCACTCCCAAGCCCGTGCTAAAGCTCAGAGTCCATGACGGCGGGGGCTAGGAGAATTCCAGGTACCATGCCCCACAGCGTCACCTTTGGTTCATAAAGCTGTCTTCCTCAACTGCATGAACACGGGGAAAACAAGACTGGGTTTCAGGTAAATCTAAGGTCCATCCAAACTATGTGCTTTTCAAGAACATGACAGAGCAGCTCATGTGCCTGGAGAATCTGCATGGAATCTGTGAGGTGAGCCTGACCTGTGCTAACCCCTGCCACAGAGGAGAAGGGGAGGCTCTGGAACTCAGAACAAGGCCAAAGGAAGCTTAGTATTTTCTATCTCTGGGCCAGCGCCCCCATAACTCCTAGTATATCGCAGCCTCTGAAGCGTCTTGACTCTTGAGTTCAGGCTGGTTTGGGTTCAGGCTGCGGTGTCTGCTGCCCCTTGGGACGTGCAGGAGGCATGTGGGAAACGGTGGGCACCAGCACCCCATGAAGAGCCTCTACACAACAGTTCGAATTAAGAAATTGGGAAATAGATGGCTAAAGGCTGGTTGTTTCAGTTAAGACTAAATATTTACGCACAACATTGAGATGTACACAATCATCGTTAGAGACTTTAATTTTACTTTAATGTCCTGTTTCGCCACAGCTCTCTGATGGCTGTGCTGCAGGACAATGATGAAAAGTGTAGGCAGTACATAGCAGGAGGAAGAGGGACTGGATGACAAGGCTTCTCATCGTCATCGTCAAGGTAATGATGCTTTACTAGTATTACACAGGACCCAAAGAAGATATTTATCTCCCATTAAAAATAATGATGCAGATAAAGATTGGTATAGATGAAAAAGCTCCCCAGAACATACTGTTGCATAAAAAAGAAAAAAGTTACATATTAGTATTTAAGTCAGAAGTCTACTCATGCCAAATATGTAACTGTCTACAAATCTGTACTTGTGTCGAACAAAGATACTGCTATTAACTAGGTACGTGTGATGTACCAGGTACTATGCCCAGTGCTGTGCATGTATTATATATGTAATCCTCATATCCTTGAGGTTTAGGCACTGCAGCCATTTTGTAAGTGATTAGACTCAAGAAGTCAAGAGATGGCTTCCCTGGTGGCACAGTGGTTGAGAGTCCGCCTGCCGATGCAGGGGACACAGGTTCATGTCCCAGTCCGGGAAGATCCCACATGCCGCGGAGCAGCTGGGCCCGTGAGCCATGGCCGCTGAGCCTGCGCGTCCGGAGCCTGTGCTCTGCAGTGGGAGAGGCCACGACAGTGAGAGGCCCGCGTACCGCAAAAAAAAAAAAAAAAAAAGAAGTTAAGAGACTTGACCCATGACACAAAGCAATCACATAGGAAGACTGGGAGCCCAACCCAGGTCTGTCTGATTCCAAGACCCACTATAGTCTATTACACACTCAAAGAGGCAGCTTTGGGAGGATTTTTGCCAACATATCTTCAGTAGCTATCTCTAGACAACAAGATTTCTTCTTCTTGTTTTTCGATATTATTAGAAAATATTTTACAGCGAGTATGGATTATTCTTAACACCTGAAATAACAAAGATGTTTTAATTGGAAGGATAAATAGGAATGAAAATCATTCTATCTTCTGAACATCTCATTTTCCACCCTAAACGGTCCAAAAGTAATATTTAACTTTCAACTAAATATGACCACAAAAAATACATGTAGTGAATTGCCAAAATATCAATCATTGAGAGGAATTAGCCTTACAGTCAATTTCTGAAACTTTTTGGATTACTCCGTTAACAGAAGACCATCTGTCTCCAGACTCCTGTTCTTCTAACACATCCTACATTTATCACCAAGCATCTTCTTTCTGACTCCACTACTTTCAATGGCTCCCCAGTACCTAGCAAAGTCCAAAATATCCCTTAGTTTCATATCCACAATCAAGCCCCACACTCCTTAGACTCATCTCCTAGTACTCCCCAGGATTAAAGGCTACATTCCAGTTAAATGCAGGCCTCTTGACTTCTGGAGTGTTCTATCTGGAATGTCTGCTCATGACTAGTCAAAGTCCAACCATCTTCCAGGGACCAAATTGGAAAAGCCAAAACAGAAAATGAAGACCGCTCAATCGATTTTTCCTACAAAGGGATGTGCATAAGAAACATAATTACCAATACATAGAAGGGACCATGTGAATAAGCACCGAACATTATAAAACATTTTTTTAAATTTGCATAGCCAAGTGACAAACTATATTTCATAAAATTCATGACACCGTTAACTGTAAGAAATAACAAGATATGTAGCACTCTGCGAATTAAGAGATAACTCAAATGCTGGAATTTTAATTTTCTATTTAGAGAACTCTTTTAGATTTATTTAGATATTCTGTGCATTCATAAAGAAAAGAGAAACAAAACATACTGGCCGGGGCTTCCCTGGTGGCGCAGTGGTTGGGAGTCCGCCTGCCGATGCAGGGGACGCGGGTTCGTGCCCCGGTCCAGGGGGGTCCCGCATGCCGCGGAGCGGCTGGGCCCGTGAGCCGTGGCCGCTGGGCCTGCGTGTCCGGAGCCTGTGCTCCGCAACGGGAGAGGTCACGACAGTGAGAGGCCCGCGTACCGCAAAGAAAAAAAAAAAAAGCCATACTGGCCAAGATATTCAAAATAATTCTTTACAAGGTCAGAATCCCACTCTTTTGAATTGCATGCCGACTCAATTACTGTGGTCTATGTTTTTACACAACACCATCTATATTTCTTCATGGGTGATGCACTATTTCTTACGAGTGCTCCATTACTGTCTCCAAGATTTTCTTCCAACCAACCGACACCCAATCTCCAATTTTTGATGCGTGTGCCCCGTCAACGAATTCTGTTGCCAGCTTTCTCTCTGCCATATGGCTGAGAGCAACTGTAAGACATTTCCCAATTTCAGAGATGTACAAATGTGAAAAAAAATAGGTTTGTTTTAGAAAGGATGAAATGTGGGGCTTGACTAAAACACACAGAGAGTCACTGTTGGAGAATGTAAACACTACACATAAAATGACCAAAGAAGAGAGATCTACAAGAGAAAATAGTTTTTGTCTTTTTAGTTCAACGTCAAGATCAATATCATGGCCCAGGCCTAATTCAGCTTTTGTCACTCCCCAGTCTGATCCCTTTCCTCCTCTTCTGAGTATTTCCCCTCTCCTGATGTCCTCCCTGACACCAATTAGAGCTGGCAGGAAGGGAACAGCACGCCTGCACATCTTCTCGCAAAGATCCCATTCTTTCTTCTCAGGGAACCTGCAGTATTCTCTTCTCGGATCAGACAAAACCTCTAGAATCTGCCTAATGTGAGCTATGGACAGAGCAGCAAACTTGTTATGAAGAGGATGGTGCCATTAAAAATAACAACTGCTATTGGGGAATTCAAGATCAGACCATGATTGTTCTAATTTTCAGTTTGAGAGAATTGTACCATATTTCGAAAAACGCTCAAACGAAACCAGGCTCATCTTATATAAATAAAAATAAAGAACTTTAAAAAAAAAAAATAACAACTGCATACATGAGTCCGATAATTCTCATTTTTAAGTAAGTGGCCACGTTTTCTAAGCCTTTTCAAGTATTTTTTGTAGTGAAGCGTAAGTCACACACGGCCTCATTTTTTAATTCAATTCCATAAACATTTACTCAATACCCTAAGTGTTGAGACCCATACTGGTCTGGGGATCAAACTCCAAGAGAAATAATTTCCTCCAAACAACAAGCACTCGCTCAGTATAAGTGGAGAGAAAAATAAGCACACAAGGCAGAGTAAACATCACATCTGTTTTCTAGATTTAATATAAACCTTTCTGCTTTCTTTTTCTTTCTTTTTTTTAAGTTTATAAGGAAGGGTTAAAAGAACAGTGTATCAAAATGTCAACCACCTAAAAATTAAGTTGTCAGCTTTTTCTCTGTACTGCAAATTACCCAAGAATTAGGGGTTTGGAGCTAATAGAAGCTTACCACTCTAAAGTGTGCAATTTAACCAATCATTGTAAAGTCTAAAAATGCAGTACCGAAGACATTTCAACCAAGCAAGCTGCGGTTCTGGTACCTAATGTCAACTTCTCTATTTGTGCCATTCTTCCCTTTTTCTCTTTTCCTTCCCTTTGCTTTGGAAATGTGTTTTGGAACAGTGACGTGGTTAAGTGAGAAGCGCCCAGAGGTCCCACATACATAATACACTCATGTGAAAAAAGGACAGTCATCCAACCAAAGAGGGGGAGAGAAGACCTCGGGCTGCGGCCGTTCTCGGGTCTTCTTTATGCTCACGTCACATTCAATTCAGGACTCAAAACACGAAATTTGCTTTACAGCTTCAGAATTTCAGACTTCCTTTTGTAACTGATTCATCACTACTTGGGGTGCAACGTGTCTGTGATCATCTCTGCACTAGAATTCTCACTTTGGAGAATTCTAAAATGCTGAATTATAAAATAATCTGCAAATAAAGCAAAGACTTAAACAGAAATCAATTACCCCAAATCACTGCAGATATCTTCTACACTTGTGAAACCTCTCGCTTCCCTCCCCCCATTTTTCCTAATTGCCAACTGCAAACACATCACTTAAAAATAAATCGGAAAGAACACTGCCGCCTACCCAGAAGAGACTGTATCTTGACAGCAACACATACTTTTCAAAGACAACACCAATAACCTAAACCGAGAATTTAGCAAGATATTTGGGTACAAAGGAGAGTAAGAAATATACTGACTCTTTGCATCAATATAGACTCGTTACTTAAATATAATTTTTAAGTGGCCCTTTAAACAAATTACAGTATTTTCCTCAGTCAGAGGAATATTCAATGATTTCTACTACTGCACACACAAGAAAACCTCCTCTTCCCTGATCTATGAAATACACTTTCCCATGCAGGCTTGCATCCATGTCTAATTCTCCAAACAATACCTTACGGCGCAGTCCAACTTGAGAAAGGAGACTCTCATTCATTTACCAGGCAAAGTTAAAGCCAGCAAGATGCTTCAGATGGTCTGGTTTTGCCTGCCCCACCCTTGTTTCCTTTGAGTCATCGTGATGTCACAACACCAGGCAGGGTAGTGACTTCACTGCTCCAGCCCCTGCTTCTGAGCACACAATTCTCTGAAGCCCAGGCAAATCAAATGACAGCAGAGCCCTCCAGGAGTGCCTGATGGATTCCCAAGAAACTAGCAGCTATGGAGCCTTTCGAAAGAAAGAGATGTTGCAGTGGCACCATCAAAGATCTCTCCAAATGAAGTCGTGCCAAAGAGAAATCTGAGTCATGGTTTTCAATAGTCTATATTCCATAATAAAGCTGACATTCAGAGGAAGACTGTGGTTGGATACTTGGAAGAGGCGGGGGAGGAAAGATGGCCAGGGTACTCGAGGACTTAAGAAATCTCTCTCCATTATAGTCAAATTCTCATGGAAAAGAAACATGTATTTATTTTTCAGCCTACTCTTGGAGTTCTATTTTACTGGAGAGGACTTGAATTCTAATTCGTGAATTTTAGGGCTTTTAAAAAAAATCACTAACTTAAAAAATAAATGTTTTACAACATGGAAGAGAATACACTGGACAGCATATGCCTGCCATAATCCAACAAACAGTAAATCCAGAAAGGATTCACAAAGTACTGACAATATCACATCTTCTGGGACATGAAGGGCTGCCCCTCTTCTACTTGAGTGGCCCCTGGATGCATCTGACCAACCGATGTTTCAAAACCAATGTCTAGATAAAATAGCATCTGATCAAGTAAAAAAAATCCCAGATCTATTTGAACACAATTCAAAGTTGGCCCAAGTCCAAGCACTGTGCAAGAACTGACACAAACTGCTTTTAACCTAAGTTGCATTCGTGCAGAGGAAATGACTTAAAAATTAAATGTAAACAGTTCCCTGAGACAGACCTTTGACCTCTTTTCTTCTCAATCCTTCACCTCAAAGGGGTTTACAAATTAAATTAAGTGGCTTCTCTTCTGCTTCTTGATAAATCATACACAAAACATGTTCTGTGTTGCCTAAAGTGTATTAGCTCCATAAACTGTATGGAGTAACTGGTGCATCTGGTATTTTGCTTTCCTAAACCACCAGAAAATCATAATGCAAATGAGACTATTTAGTATTCAGCTATTTTATTTTCATCAATGCCTTCTGAAGTTAATAAATTAAAGTCAGCCTTCTCAATGCAGAATTTATTTCCTCTCACAAGGACTTTGTTACTCCAATTAAAATTTTAAAAGTCTGCTACCAAAATTAACATGCATTTTTTTAAAAAACACTGTTTGAGCCACGATACACATCACCTCCCATTCCCCAGAGTTCACTCAAGCTTTGATGTGCTCTTTTTTCTTAATAGGGCTTTTCTGCTTAATTTTCTGTAATTGGTGCTGCCTTCAGGGCTCCCAGATCATAAATGGATGACCATAAATTATCATTTTTGTTTCCTTGAGACATTAAAAATCGGTGTAAAAATCAAAAAGAACGTTTTCAGCCCTGGATTTGATGACTCTACTGCTAGGAAAGTTAATGCTACCAGGAGAAACTCCAACGCACACCTGGCCGCCCCAGAGAGCCTAAAATGGGCCCCCCCCAAAAAAAGGGACGGCCAGGATATCTGCAAAAGCAATTCCGCAAGCCTAATGTAAAAAAGCTGAAACCCCAACTGAAACACGTAATGCAAGCGCCGCATCAGCAGGACTGCCTGACCCTCTCAGGATTTCTCAGGCCGGCCTCCACGCGTAATTAATACCACATGTTCTCTTTATCTTTCTATTTGTTCTGCAACAATCTCTCCCTAACTTTAACCCTAGGCTGGAACTGGAGAAGAAACGCCTAGACAACTTTGTATCCGGAAATCTGAAAACCGAAAAGGAGAGAACGCGCCGGCGGCAAAGGACCACAGTGTCAATTTACTAGGTAACCACACCCACCGCATTGCAGAAGCCGTGAACTTGGCGGGTGGCGGGGGGGGTGAGATGGCGGGGAGAGTTGGAGACGGAAAAGGGGGAGGGAAAGGAGGGCGAGAGACGAGGGGAGACCCCAGAAAGCCGGCCCCCGCGGCAAGGAGCCGGGAAGCACCCGCCAGGAACTGGCTGAGACCCCGACTCCCGCGATTCCGAGCCCTGGCCACCATCCCCCGGCCTCCCCGCCCCCAGCCGCCGCAAAGCCGCCCGCGCACACGCCTCCCGAGGCAGCGGAGCCTCGTGGGCGCCAGGTGAGCAGCGCCGCCCCTGGCCCCTCGGCCCCGCAGGTGCCCCGGCCCCGCACCAACCCTTTGAGACGCTGCCCCCTCCTCCCTGGCCGCCCGGCTGCAGCCCCCGCCGCCGTCCGGGGGCCGCCGCCCCACTTCGGGGAAGCGGACAAGTTACATAAAAGCGGCAAGCCGCTCCCGAGCGGGGATGCTTTGTGCGAGCACACCTTACCGGCCCCGCGCCGAGCCTGCAACCGCCGCGCCCAGGCCCCTCCGCCGGCCGGCCCCCGCCCCCGCCCCGGGCGGCGCCGCAATGTCGCCCCCGCGCCCCGCCCCCACCCTACCCCGAGGGGTAACTCAAAACATGGCGCCCGGGACGGTGGGGGGTGGGGGGCGAGGGGCGAGGAAACTGACAGAGCAGGGGCGTGGGGAGCCAACCGCCCCTCTCGGCCATGGCTCGGAGGGAGGACCCCAGGCCGGAGGCCAGGGCTCAGGCTGCGCGTCGGCCCCGCGATGCTGCAGCGCGGCCGGCGGAGCGGGCACGTCTCCGGGCGCGAGACGCGGCGCCGGGCTCGGCCCGGCGGGGGTCCCCGCGGGGGTCCGGGCGGGGCGGGCGCCGGGCTCCCGCGGTTCGGGCGGACGAGCGGCGCCGGAGCCACGAGTCCGCCGGGCCGCCCCGCGCCCGCCCACGGCCCGCCCTACGCACCTCGCGACCCCAAGCCCCCTCGGATCCCCTAGCTCCGCAGGCAGAAAAGTTACCTGGCCTGGGCTGGGGGCCCGGGCGCGCCGCGGCGTAGGGACCGGGCTCGGGCGCGCGTCCTCTGGCGCTGCGCGGAGGCTCGGGCGTGGGGAGGAAGCCGCAGACTCGGGCCGCTCGCCGCGCTCCCCGCCCCCTTTTGCAGGAGCCACGGAGGCTCCGCGGGCTGCGGCGGGGCACACGCCCAGGGACGGCGCCCGGCCAGGCTCGGCCGCGGGGGAGGGGGCGCCGCGGGACTTCAGGACTGTCGCGCCGCGGTTGCCTTCTCCATCGTGGCGCAGGGTCGCGCTCGGGGACGACGCCTCCAGACCGTTGCCAATCGCGTTAGCCTTTGGATTTCCACTGCGATTTCTGCCCGGCTCTCTATCCCTCCCAGGCACCCCCGGGAGAGTGGGGGGAGGGTGTTCCTGACCTTCAGGTGAGTTATTTATTGGCTTAGGGACTGCAGGTTTTTGAGTTTTTTCCCCCTTTTTGAAAGAAAAAAATCAAATTGGCGGTGTTTTGCACAGGGTGGGTGCCCCAGAAATACTAAATTAATGGAGAAGATCTGAATTGAAGGTTGATGGAGGAGGTTTCCTGTCTTTGGGCAGCCCCCGCCTCCCCACTGTCTCTCCCTTCCCCACCCTAAACCTGCAGTTACAGGTGGTCTCCTGGGCTTCCCAGCCTAAAGAGAAGTCATTATTGATAACGCTTCCCACCGAAATGGAGGGCGGGGTGGTGCACAACGACTTGGGGGCAAAAGAAATTATTCCTGGTCTCTCACAGAATCTAAGCTCTAACCAAGTAACCAAGGCACATTTATTAAAATGTTAAGGGCCTCTCCATTTACTCCTAGTCACCCTTCCAGGAGCTTCCGACTCATTTAGGGAGGGGAAAAAATGGATTTACAGAAGTATTGCATTTATTATCCAGTGCCAAAGATGTGGTGCAGAGTTAAATGGCTGTGGCAGAGCTTCTGGACCTGCTCTGTCGGCGAGGTCCCGGGAGGTGGGAAGACTTGGCCTGTGTTTCCAGGACTGGGAAGATGGCAATGGGGGGGGGGCGTATAGCACAAGGAACTCTATATTCAATATCCTTTGATAAACCATAAAATGGAAATGAAAAAAAAGAAAGGGGAGGGGGCATTGTTCACATTTTTCAGGTTGTATAAGAGAGAAGTTTGGAAAATTGTGGTTCCTATGTTTCTGTGGAGTTTATGGATCTGTATTCTGTAGATATGCAGCTTTGAAAAATTTTTGAGGAAGAAAATGTGACTTAAGTCATGTTATAGGAAAACTATTCTGATAACACTGCAAAGACTAGAAAGGATGGGCAAATACCAGAAGCTGACAGGAGGTGACTATGGCATTGTTCCAAGTACCAGAGATAACAAAGACCTAAATTGTCTTTCAAGTGACAGATAAAGGGTCAGTTCAAATACAGGATGCATTTGTGGATGATGACCTGTGTTCATTTCCTATCGGGGGCCACAAGTGTTAGACATATATATATATATATACGTATCACATCTGTACATATATGCTGGTGTGTGTTGCATATAAGATCTGTGAATAAAGAAAGGATTTATTTTCCTTTTTTGATATGCACACTAAAGCACTTTCCTTTTTTTTTATTTATGTAGGTTGTTTATTATAAAGGATCCATTGTTTTTATTAACTGCATAATGTTAGGAAGAAAATACAAGGAATACTAGGATTAGGGACAGAAGTAAACCTGTAACACCAAGCTAAATCTGACATCACATAAATCATAACACATAAGTCCAAAGTAGTTCTCAAAATTGTTTTCGTATCAGTTTATAATTCTGTTTTACATGAAGCAATGTTTCTCTTTTATTTTTTAAATTTATCTATTTTTTTTTCATTTTTCTTAACATCTTTATTGGAGTATAATTGCTTTACAATGTTGTGTTAGTTTCTGCTGTATAACAAAGTGAATCAGCTATACGTATACATATATCCCCATATCCCCTCCCTCTTGCATCTCCCTCCCACCCTCCCTATCCCGCCCCTCTAGGTGGTCACAAAGCACTGAGCTGATCCCCCTGTAAAGCACTTCCCTTTAAAAGTGGACTTGAACAAATTGTATTGTTTACAGTATACACCACATTGGTATTATCATTCGAGACAGAGATGGTTTCATATTCTCATTTTATTGCTGTATTTTTGCTATTTTTTTTTAATGGAAAGCAAACTGTTTTCTCCCTGACTCATGAATCTTAATCTTTCTAGTGATGGAAAAAATCAGCAATAGTGTATGAATGTCTATTTTCTTGGGAGAAAATGTTCAAATACTAAATATTTTTTTTAAAGTTAGAAGTGCCTAGCTATTTATCCTAATACTGCATAAATTCAAAATTCGGAGTAAAAACCATACTGCTTCACAGTTTAACAGTAAATGTGGGAAGCAGTTACTATGAAACCCTTTGGGTTTGACCAGGGCTCTCCGCTATTCTTTTTTTGTTGTTTTTCCTAGCACACATATGGAGAAAAAGAAATGCCAGACGAAAATTCATGAGCAGCACAAAGCTAGCTCATCAGTAACTTGCTTGCATCTCTGTAATAAACTCTCTTCTTTCTACCTTGTGAATATCATGCCAAAGCCGCTGCTAGTCATCTGTCTCCCCACAGTGCCTCACTGGGAACATTGCAAGCAAGCATTGAACACTTTTGCTAAATGAATGAATGGACGTTGAATAATGAACTAAGTTGTCACTTGACTTTGAGGGTTCTGTTTCCTCACATATAAAATAAAGGACTATTTCCAAAAATGCTTATGTTTCAAAAATACTAGGGTTCCATAAAATAAAAAGACATTAACACATATTAATACCTGCTGAGTAAAAGCAATAAGGGAAAACCTACACTTTAACGCTCGTCAGGAAATAAAATAACGAGCTCTTCCACGTGGAAAAGAGAAGGAAAGTAACAAAATAAAGGAGAAGACAAGGTGATGATACCATTATAATTGGATTTGCTTTGTTTCATAAAAGACCAATGTCACCCTGCATCCCTCTCACTATCAAAAATAAAGCCACTGCACCCCCAGAGAACTTTTTATTCTTGTCAGTGTGAGACCCCTCATGGTGCTGTTTTGGTGGGTTACAGAAAAGTAGTTCTTGGGTCAAAGGAATGCCTTTCAGACAGTCCCAGGGTGAGTGCAGATTTGGCCTGAGAACTCAGTCAGATTCCAAATTTTCTGTGTTCACACAGGAAGTACTGAAATACTCCATGAAATGTGGGGAACGATTCCATGACTCCAAGCCCAGGTCTCAGGATGCCCATTCTGGTCTCTACCACCATAACTAAGGCTTACCCTACAATAGGCTTCCTGAAATTGCTCTGTTGTAGGGAAGATACATCACTGAAGGCCAACAAGCCATTCAGAGAAAAGGGACACAGCTAACTTTAGGTAAGATAAGTGTGTAACTTCATCCCAAGCTGTAGAGACAGGATTCCCCCACGAACCTCCATCCAACCACAAGCATCCACAGCATACCGACTCCTTGGTACTCACTGGTACCCTGCTACCTGATGAACAACGATAACTCCAGGGAATTCCCTAGCAGTCCAATGATTAGGACTCCAGGTTTCCACTGCAGGGGGCACCGGTTTGATCCCTCGTTGGGGAATTAAGATGCCGCAAGCCGCATGGCGTGGCCAAAAAAGCAAAAGAAAAAAAAATGATAGCTGGCCTGACAGCCAAGACAAGGGCAGCATTTGCCGGTTGTATTAGAGCCTCATCAACAAGATGTCAGGGTGTATTGTCGACCTCATCAACAAGACCCCAGGAAGAGATGATGGAAAATCTATCAAGTGATCCCATCAGAACATTGCCCTCCAACACGAGGACTGGGAGAACACTGAGGCTTGACCAAACCCTACAGATGCAGCTGATCTAACAGGCATGCAGTCCTGTTGACAATCTCAGACTACCCTTCATTAAAGCATATGGTATTTAAAAATATCTCTATATTCTTCAGTCCTTTAAGTTGACTGTTTCCCATAGTCAGTTGCCTTAGTAAAATGTTAACAACACTCGCAGTAGCTAGTTGAGCCTTATTCTATGCTCAGGATAACGTCAGGCACCTGGATTGCTTATCAAGTCCTTGAAATGAGGACACACAGTCTTTAGCCACGGCGTTACCAGGGACCATAAATAAGGGAAATACAGGGATGAATGCATAATTCAAAAGCAACAAGCTTATTCTTCTGAAATAAAAATTCATTTGAGAGTTTCTAGGTTCTAAGAATAGTGTCAAGTTAACAGCTCATCAAAGCTTCCAGATGCTTGCTTCATTCCAAGTTTGTATACATCATTTCAGGGGTCTGCATACATGCAGAGCACAGATGCAAAACGAAATTTTAAAATGCCAATAAGTACAAATGCACCACAAAATATACAAAAACATGTACGTATGAGAGGAAGTACATATGATGTACTTCCCCCTGCTAGTACATCATTAAAAAAATTGTTCCCCACAAGATTCAGAGCTCTTTTCTACCTTTTTTGTTAAGATATGGAACAGATTCAATGCCTTCAAAACATCAAAACATAATCTTAATGGAAAATAAAATGATTTATATGCAAATCAAAACTACAGTGAGGTATCACCTCACACTGGTCAGAACAGCCATCATCAAAAAGTCTACAAACAATAAATGCTGGAGAGGGTGTGGAGAAAAGGGAACCCTCCTAAAGTGTTGGTGGGAGTGTACAACCACTATGGAGAACAGTATGGAGGTTCCTTAAAAAACTAAAAATAGAACTACCATGTGATCCAGCAGTCCCACTCCTGAGCATATATCCAGAGAAAACC
Source organism: Mesoplodon bidens (assembly GCF_964165515.1). Lineage (NCBI taxonomy): Eukaryota > Metazoa > Chordata > Mammalia > Artiodactyla > Ziphiidae > Mesoplodon > Mesoplodon bidens. The sequence continues at coordinate 33,738,693 of NC_138169.1, read as the reverse complement.
ATAACCTGAAAGGATACATGCACCCCAATGTTCACTGCACTGTTTACAATAGCCAAGACAGGGAAGCAACCTAAATGTCCATCAACAGAAGAATGGATAAAGGAGATGTAGTGTATATATATATATATATATATATATATATATATATAATGGAATATTACTCGGCCATAAAAAAGAATGAAATAATGCCATTTTCAGCAACATGGATGGACCTAGAGATTATCATACTAAGTGAAGTAAGTCAGACAGAGAAAGACATATCATATGATATCACAAATATGGAATCTAAAAAAATGATACAAATGAACTTATTTACAAAACAAATAGACTCATGCACATAGAAAACAAATGTATGGTTATCACAGAGGAAATGACGGGGGGAGGGATAAATTAGGAGTTTGGGATTAACATATACACACTACTATATATAAAATAGATGATCAAGAAGGACTTACTGTACAGTGCAGGGAACTCTACTCAATATTCTGTAATAACCTATAGGGGAAAATAATCTGAAAAAGGATGGATATATGTGTATGTATAACTGAATCACTTAGCTGTACACCTGAAACTAACAACATTGTAAATCAACTCTACTCCAATATAAAATTAAATTAGAAAAATAAAAAATCTTTCCTATTCATCAAAATTCCATATTTGCCTCCTTCCTGTCTTTGTACTCTTGTAAAAATATTAGTCAAAAAGATGGGACTAATATATATCATGTAAGTTTCATTGCATTAAAATATACCCTTATTAAATAATTTTTTACTTTCTCCATTTGTAGTAAATTTTAGAAATCTCAGCCCTTTTAAATAGAATAATTTCTGGGGAATTCCCTAGTGGTGCAGTGGTTAGGACTTCTTGCTCTCACTGCCAAGGGCCTAGGTTCGATCCCTGGTCAGGGAACTAAGATCCTGCATGCCGCGCAGCGCAGCCAAAAAATAAAAATAAATAAATAGAATAATTACTAACAAAATTTTAAGGGTTATTCTAATCCTCAGTTCTTTGTAAAGTTTAAACGCTGAATAACTCTATTCTCTTCCCCTTAAGTAAAAACAGAATTTTATTTGGGCATTTTGTATATAGTGGCAAAATATAAGTAATGGAAGTTGGTAACCTGTAATATTAGGAAATTCAACTCCCAAGCAATTCACCATCTGAGACCATATTGATACCCCAAACAGATGATCACTACTGAATGATGCCAAGACAGTTAACATTTTAATCACTTCCCCCGAAAAGACATAAAATAAATGCCAGCAAGCCCCTCAGTCTCCTGTAAAGTTGTAAATAATCCTAACTAGCTATTTCATCCTAACAGCAATCAACAAGAATGAACCGAGGAAGAAAAGAATGGTAATAAGACACATTCAGATGTCTGGTTTATTAACTTGTTGACTCTGTCTCCAGATTTATGTTCCCCTCTTTAGGCAAACATGCCATAGTTAACTTTGTAAACTGAAGAAACATGCAGCTATGACTACTCCAAGAAAAATGTCAGCTTTGCTGCTCAATTTGATTCCTGTTTTCCAGGACTTTTATTTGCTATGTCCAGTGTCTCCCTGTGCATGCATACTTAACAGTGTGGGTACAACCTGAAAATAGTCCACAGCTTCCAGAATGTTCTGGGAATCAATGAAAACATCATTAGACTATCTTTGCCCCTTGAAATAAATTTGGTGCTTAATAGGTCAAAGCCATCTTAAAGAAAGCTTCTGCTATTGACTCTCTCCTGTTCAAAATGTTTATCAGGCACTTGTCAGAACATCAAAAAAGGGCTTATTTGCAAATGATAGAAATCTGAGAAGGGCGCCAGAGAGTTTCTCAATCCAGGTGGTTTGTGAAGAGTTTAAGTTTTATATTTGCATGTCAACAATAATCTTGGAAAGCAGTAAAAGTACCACTTATATCAGAATCCCTCGGAGTACTTGTTAATAATGTTGATTCCTGGGTCCAGCCCCTGGAATAAGCAAACCAGAACCTCTGGGGTGGGATCCAGAGAGCAGGCACGTTTAACAAGCTCCCCAGGTGATTTAAAATCACACTTGGTTTTGAGAACCACTGATCTAGGTGACCAGGGTACAGCAATAATGACACAGGTCAAAAAGTTGGTGTATTATTCACACCACTGTTTCACAAAAGGTGGGACAGAGAAAAGTGAGAGGGCAGCCTCATTCAGCCACGTAGGCGCGTGGAACTGTAGGGACCCTACACTATGGCAGTCAGCACACGTTTTGCCAGCACACGTTTTGTTTGGATCCTGTCGTTGTATGCATCAATTTGCAACAGCAGTTCATTTGCAGTAAGTATAGTAATAAATAACAATGAAAGATTGTTCTGTACCCAGTTCCAGCAATAATTGGATTTGATACCCATTTATCCAAGATTGCAATAACACTACAACTCTGACCTTAATTTCCAAGTACACAAAACATCTTGAAAAAGTTGCCAAGAGATGTCTCATCAAAGTGGTAAATGGAAAACTAACTGCTGGCAGTTTGAGTTAAGTTTGAGATTTGACTTTCCCAAACCCAGCAAATAGAAACCTTAAGTTATTCATACCTTTTGCTATAACATACATATACAGACAGGCATACCCTGTGCTGATTAGTGAAAGCTAGTGAACCAAATTAAAGAAATCGACCAGATACATCTTTCTACCCTTAAGCGCAACGTGAGGGATTTTATTTCAGAGAAACAAGATCATTAATCCCATTAGTATGTTGTTACTTCATAAGTCTTGTATTTTTCATATCATTTGTAAGGTTAGTTTGGTTTTATAGTTGATGAGAACTACAGCATGATGAATTTAAATCTAGTTTTACATCTGTATATATTTAAGTAACAAAAATAATATAAGGTAATATGGGAGGCATCAGAAATATTTTCTTTCATTAAAGCGATGTTAAAGAATGAGATTTCAGGGGGCTTCCCTGGTGGCGCAGTGGTTGAGAGTCCGCCTGCCGATGCAGGGGACACGGGCTCGTGCCCCGATCCGGGAAGATCCCACATGCCGCGGAGCGGCTGGGCCCGTGAGCCATGGCCGCTGAGCCTGCGCGTCGGAGCCTGTGCTCCGCAACGGGAGAGGCCGCAACAGTGAGAGGCCCGCGTACCGTAAAAAAAAAAAAAAAAAAAAAAAAAAAAAGAATGAGATTTCAGCTCAATAAAAGATAATACTGATATGGACCAGCTGTCTTATGAGCAGTGGGCTCTCCAGCTAGAATGATCAAGGGGACACCACATGACATCTGTCAGTAATGCCCCAGAAGAGATTCCTCTTACAGATGGGCAATTGGGCAAGAGCATATTTAAAGTCCTGTCCATCCCTGAGATCAAATTGTTTTCCAAGTGTTTGCCACCCAGGAACCAGGGCTTGCCCACTATTTTTCATTGTTTAGGTAGCAACTCAAATCTTGACTTCATTAAGATATACTGAGATATATATAAACACATACGCGTGTGTGTGTATACATATTATGGAATAGCCTACAAAACTTCTCCATTATAGGTTGAGATTAATCTGCCATTGGTTCATTACTTTTTCTCCATGAGTCTGAAGATAATTTCCATGACCAGTTCCCTTCCTACATGACCTCTCTGATCCATCAGCTCTAACCCACTTGTTCCATCCTTGCTCATCAGACTTTTATCTCTGAGTTTGGTTTTATTGTGTTGCATCCAGTGGATGGGCACAATATTGTTTGAGTCAAGGTCTAAAGATTCTAAACAGGAAACCATTATATTTCTAAGCCCTTTTCTGAAATGTTCCCAGGTGTTCCAATGCCCATTCCCAAACTAGTCCACTCTTTAACAAAATCAAGCAGGCACACACTTGCCATACCACATACATGTTCAAGAATGCCATTATGGCTTGATGAACAGAGTACTGAATGATGTCTTAAAATTGTTGTGTGGCCTTGAACAAATTTCAGCTTCTCTTTTTATTTTTATTTTTTTGGCTGTATCACGGGGCATGTGGGATCTTAGTTCACGGAACAGGGATCGAACCCGTGACCCCTGCAGTGGGAGTGCGGAGTCCTAACCACTGAGCTGCCAGGGAATCCCCAAATTTAAGCTTCTCTTGATAATATCCATTGAAATATTCCTTCCATTTTCCGTCTTATTAGAATAGAGCCGTGGTTCTCAACCATGGCAGTGGATCAGAGGAATCACGTAGGGGAGATTTTAAAAAATAGCAACTGAAGTTCATTATCATGGTGGCATGATGGATACATGTGAGCTTATTATTATAATTCTCTATACTCTGTGTACCTTTGAAATATTTCACAATAAAAAGTTTAAATTTAAAAATATTTTAAAAAATAACTGATGCTTGAGATCTACCCGAAACCAATGAGATCAGAACCTCTGAAGAATGAAGGGTAGGCATCAATATTAACATTCCCCAGGTGGTTTTTAAGGGTAGGCAGAGTTGAGAAACAAGAGCAAGAGAAGACTGAAGCATAAAATTAAGTTGAATATTAAGAATTCCTCAAAAGAAGGACACCATAAAAATAAAAATTCATGGAAGTTTATATCTGTTTATACCTTCAAGCAGAAGCCACTGGATTAAACACGCATGTACCTATTTGTCCTCTGTGAAGCTAGTTGCTTTTTGAACACATCTTCAGTTTCCTTTGGCAGTGCCTGCCATCAGATTTGTTGATACTCACACTCTTTAGGGGAAACTTATTACTGTAGCTGGCTGCCCGTTTCATAGTAGTGTGTCAATAAAGTGCTGGCATATTTAACAACAGGCATAAAGAACTCATAACAGTAAATACCATGACTAGAATTTCAACAACTCTTCAAACACCCCAAAGGGAAAAAAAACATCATTCAATTTTATTCCAAGTTCCTCTGTGAAGTAGAGAAAATACACCTACACACTCATGAGTATCTTAGGTGGTGGATGGTAGAAGATTCCAGCATGTAATCAGAGGGGTCTAGTAGGGAATCATGTCTAAATAAATATAATCTTGGGCTTCCCTGGTGGCGCAGTGGTTGAGAGTCCACTTGCCGATGCAGGGGACACGGGTTCGTGCCCCGGTTCAGGAAGATCCCACATGCCGCGGAGCGGCTGCACCCGTGAGCCATGGCCGCTGAGCCTGCGCGTGCGGAGCCTGTGCTCCGCAACAGGAGAGGCCACAACAGTGAGAGGCCCGCGTACTGCAAAAAAAAAAAAAAAAAATATATATATATATATATATATATATATAATCTTAACATTTTATGAATCGGAGCTAGTGATTTCCCCCAGGGGTGTTCAGGCATTGGGGTTCTCATGGTGCCTAGCCCAGGGATCAATATTTTTGCTAAGAGCCAAAATTTATGGAGCATTTACCTTGTGCAAGGAACTGTTTTACGAGCTAGTCTATGAGAATATCTTGTTTCACCACCATGAGAAGCTTATGAGATAGATCCTATGATTGCCCTTATTTGACAGAAGGGGGAAATGGAGCAGAATCAGGTTCAACAATGTGTCCAAGGACACACGGCCATGACCAGTAGAGCCAGGATACGAACTTGGGTGGTCTGACTCCCATGCTAGACCCAAAAGGCTTCTACCTCTACAGTCAAATGTACACATACACACACACACACATATTTGGTTAAATCTCATGAAATTGGCAATCTTCAATTGTTTTTTGACTTTCAAAAACAGTAACTTTACAGTAATGTACGCAGTGAGAAGACACTGCATTAGCTATGAAGGCAGAGAAGCATGGGGTTAAGGAATGACTATTTCTACTACCATGGACATGTTAGAGAACAGGAAAAGTCCGCTGAAAGTCTCTTAACATGAATATAGAAAGAATACTCTGGTTGTTTTCAGTCTAAGACGATTCTAAAAGAACTTAAGGCAAATGCTAGTAAAATAATTATTACTAACTTTTCTTTAATACCTACCATGTGCCCACACTGTCTTAAGTGCTTTATATCTCTATTCCTCACAGTTCTGTGAGGCAGGAACTCTTATGATCCACATTCTAGAGATGATAAAACCAAGGCCACTGAGCAGCTAAGACACTTGTCCTGGTCACACTTTGGGAAGTCGTGGACCTGGCAATTTTATTTTGGAGGCTGTGCTCTTAACCACAATGCTCAGTTGTTCCTATAGAATTCCATCAGTTCAGCTGGAATTTCCTATACATACAGGGAAATATCAAATTTAAAAAGCTATACCCCACATGGAATCCATGTCTACAGATGGATCTGTTTTACTAAGAAGAGCATTCTACTACTATTTCGAGTTTGAGAAAAAGGCCAAAGGGGAATGCTCTAATCCATGAGTGAATTTTAGGGGCTCTACCCTCAAAATCTACCCAGAATCCCACCACACCCACTGCTAGCACTCAAGCCATCGCCATCCCCCTCTGGGTTCCTGCAAGAGTGTCATCACATCTCCCTCTTCTGCCTCCCTGGGACCTTTGTTGTCATTCTCTCAACAGAAGATACTGTGATCTTAGTGAAACAAGCCAGATCACGTCACTCACATCCAAAGCCCCAGAGGCCTCCCGACTGTACCCTCTGCCCTCACTGTTCTGGCCTCTTCTACCAACCACACTCCCAGTGCCTCGCTCACTCTCACCTCCTTGTAGATCCTCAAACAAGCCAGGCACAGCCCACCCTTGCTTCCTCTCTCTGCTATGCTGACATCTCATCTCTGTCAAGTCTGATCACGTGCCACCTCCTCAAAGAGCCCCTGCAGACCTGATTATAAACTGACCCAGCTAACCCAGCGCTCCCACCCTACGCTACTTAAAAAACAAAAAACCTAACATACCCAGCATTTCCTTACTAATTATGATTACTGTCTGTCCCCTGACATTCTCAGTGTGAGTCCCACAAAGGCAGGGGTTCTGGGGTCCTATTCACTGGCTGTCCCAGCCACAGAGAACAATGCCTGGCAGAGGGAAGGCTTTCAATATGTGTTTACTGAATGAAAGAATGAAGAAAGGAGCAGGGATTATAAAAGATGGGACTCTGGGGAGAAGAGTGATCAGAGGAGCCGAATCACAGAGTTACGTTGCCCAGGACTGGCATTGGACACCAGAAGGAGGAGATCCAGAAGGAAAGAACTAAATATAAGGAGGGGGCTTCCCTGGTGGCGCAGTGGTTGAGAGTCCGCCTGCCGATGCAGGGGACACGGGTTCGTGCCCCTATCCCGGAGGATCCCACATGCCGCGGAGCGGCTGGGCCCGCGAGCCATGGCCGCGGAGCCCGTGTGTCCGGAGCCTGTGCTCCGCAACGGGAGAGGCCACAGCAGTGAGAGGCCCGCGTACAGCAAAAAAATAAATAAATAAATAAATAAATATAAGGAGGAATGAATACATGGTCAAAACGTGTGCAGAGTTATATGCAGCATGCCTCTTCCAGATCCACTAGTGGAGCAGATTTGGGCAGAGTCTCCCAACCACCCTAAAAGATTCCCCATCCTCACTCCAAACCAACACAGAGGGCACAAGCAGGATGCATCTCTCGCCACATCCTCAGAGGAGAAAGTAAAGAACAGTGTAGCCACCTCCCCAAATGCCACTTAACATCAGGGGGGATTTAGTGGGCACTTGTCTTCTCAGGACAAAGGAAAATATCACAAGGTCCAGGTAGGACCCTGCTCACTCGTCTCCACAGACAGTGAAAATGACCACTGCAGTGGGAGTTGTCACATCAGCTGGAGCAGAAGTGTCCAGGCTAATACCGTTTTTCATATCAGTGGTTGCCATGGCGATATTTATAAAGACGTAGCAGTGATCAGGCAGTGAATACTTTTAAGAGGCTGCTGGAGGAAAAGAAGTTGCAGTCCACCCTCCGTCTTCACAAATCACTCTCGTCCCACTTGCTCCCAATAAATGGCTCAATTCTTTTGATTGCACTTGGCACGCCCATGAAAGATGAGTCTTAGATTCTGTCATTTCAGGCTGGAAGCCTGTACTGTGTTTTCCCACTTGGCCTGCATTATGGTCTTATTCAGTGATTCACAGCACCTTTTGACCTTTTCAAAATGGTCACCAGATAATTCCTTTACCTGCCAATAATGTCTCCTAATTCCCAGCCTCTTCCTCCCCCAGGGCACCCAAGTTCTAAGACCTCCCAACCCCTTTGGAAGAAGCATCTTGGTGTATTACCATTGCCAAGTTTATGCCACAGCCATACTTTAAACAAATCTTAGGAGACAGAATACCTTCAACACTCCCTCCCCCGCTCCATGATTAGATTGCAAACTGTGTAAATGAAGCAAGTATCTCTTTCTCATAGCTGTACTTTCCAGTATGGGTATCATGGCACATTAACCCTAAATAAAAACCCTGAAATAACTCCTAGCACCAGGTACTCGAGGGCTCAGTGAATGACCCCACTGTCTCCAGTCATGCAAGTTAGAAACCCTGGTGTCTTCCTGGCACCTTACTCCATCAGCTCCTTTACCAGCTCTGTCACCAAGTCCTTTGCATTTTACCTTAATCTCCTGGATCTGGGCACATCTCCCCTCCCCACCCTCCATCCTGTAATAGTCCCTTCTCGGGTCTCCAATTTCCCCCCGACAACAGTGAGCTCTCAGAGACATAAGTGGGATGCTGAGAACATCTGCATCTCAATGTTCTGAGGGCAGGGACAACCCCCTCTAACGCAGCCTCAATGCCCTGAGTTCTCGCTGGGCTCCTGAACCATGCCCCCTTCCTCTGCTTGGTCAGACTGGCCCCTTTCCATTCCTCTTTTCCAACTGCCATAACTGGGTCATACACCCTCGTTCAGGGCTCCGGAAGTACCGCCATGGCAACTATGCATTGTGGCGTGTTTGATGGACCACCATCTCCCGTCACTAGAATCAAACCCCAGGGCTGCTGCTGCTCACCCCTGTGTCCTCACCATGCACACTGCCTGGCACGTCAGAGACGCTCAGTGAACATTTATGACAAATGAACGTCACGAGACTGTCGTCACTGGAGACGGTACGGCCCATGATGTTTAGGTGTCTGCACAGGTGGCAGCGAGGGGCTCACTACTGGACGCAAAGGAAAGGCAAATGCATAGACCCAGACTCAACGAGGCCTTTAGGATCTTGGACACTTAAGTAAGGCTCACAGCGGGCACTCAAATATTTATCCATATCATTTGCAGACGGGGACTGAGCAGGAACCAAAACCTTGCCATTTCTCCCAGCGGTGTGGCGGGAGTAGGAACATGTGGCGCCCGAAACGCTGTCCCTACGGTGGGGAGAATGACGCAATTCTTCCTCCGCCCAAAGCATCAGCCTCTGAGCTTCGCCACTGATTCACATTCACTGTCTGCATTTCAGTGATCAATGCAGTTAGAGGCATTAAAGGGCAGGCAAAGAGGAGCCATCGGTACAGCCATCGGGGATGGACTGCGGGGAAGCCTGGCAGACACCGAGTCTCTCCATCTGTCCCCGGCCCTGCGTGCTGGACAGAGCATCGGGCCTGGAGTCGGTCCACTGGCTCCTCCCTGCGCCTGTGTCCCTAACCTTGGCCTGGGCCGTGCTGCTTCACCTCCTTGTATCTGCTTTCTCATTTCTAAACTGAGTGACTAACCTGCTTCAAGGACCGTCAAGACGACTGAATGAAATAATGTAGAAAGCACTTAGCTCTAAGTTCATATAATGGTGGTGGCATTATATGCAGTTATGAGGGCAGCTCACAATAATACCTGTTGGCCACCGTGCCTCGGCCAGTGCAGCCAGGAGGCCCCTGAGGTCTCCCCACCTCCGTCTCACCTCAGTGGGCTCCAAGATGCAGAGCAGGGTGCCCCTGGAGAACCCGCCTGCTTGACAAGGTGAAGAAGGATGGCTCTCGACCTTCAGAACGTGTGTTGAACTCATAAATCCAGTTCACAGAGGAGCTGGGAAGAAGCAGCCAGGAGCCCTTAACAGCTAATCTGACTTGGTTATGTTGCCCGATGGAGAGGGTAAGTGCAGGAAATCACATCTGCTTGGAGCTAAGTGCTTATATTATTAACATGTGTGCTGCTCCTAATAAGATTTTTTTTTTTTTCCAGTCTTGCCGCCATTGCTGAAAGCATTTTTAAAGCACTTATCTGAGAAGTTCTCAAGAGCACCTGGCTCAGTGTTTGGGAACCCCATCAAAAACTGCAAATACTCATGTTGTTGAAGATGGATTTTTTTTTTTTTTTAAGGAGGCAAAATGATTTAGTACCAGGCTAATGAATAAAGGGGTCAACTGGGATCAGAACCACTGGCCATCAAAAAAAGAAAAAGACAGAACCCTGAGTTTTAACTATAAACACTTTCAACTGAGTTCTTAGAAGAGGTTAATGTGCTAGTTTGGAAGGAAGTTCAAAAAGCAGTTCCCAAAAGACTTTGATCCACAGAACCACTCACAAAAAGAACTCACATTTATTGAGAACTAGCTATCTGCCAGGCAGTACACTCTATTACTTAAGATTCAGAAAACCCCTAAATCTGTATTATACCACTTTTCTTTTAAAGCTTTTTATTGTATATTGGAGTATAGCCGATTAACAATGTGGTGATAGTTTCAGGTGCACAGCAAAGCGACTCAGCCATACATACACATGTATCCATTCTCCCCCAAACTCCCCTCCCATCCAGGCTGCCACATAACACTGAGCGGAGTTACCTGTGCTATACAGTAGGCCCTTGTTGGTTATCCATTTTAAATATAGCAGTGTGTACATACCGTCTTACAGTTGAGAGGTTCAGCACCTGCCCAAGGTCACAACCAGGTAAATGGTAGAACTGCACTTGTCTGCAGAGAGGTGTTTACTCAAATCCCTCTCTCCTCTCCAAGAAGAGAGCATTCCTTTGAATGAATGCACTCTGATATATTTGTAAAAAAAATTTTTTTTAATCATATAGTGGTCAAGCGTTTTTAATCCATGCCAAAACAGAACCCTGCAATAAACATGCAGGATTAATGGAACCTGGGGCCTAAACCACTTGGAACAGGGCTTTGCAAGTGGACAGAAATCCTCTGAGACCCTTTCAAATGGGAAGCAGAAATGAACCTAAGAAAAACCCGGAAATGGGTAACAAGGAATGGCATGTGTATCCAGGTACCATTATGCTTACGTGGGGCATTGAAGCTGGTAGTATGGAGAATAATTATGTATTAGATTTAATTATATAGAAGCTGCACAGTCTAGGTGTTAAGAGCTGAGTTTAAACCTGGCTCTGGAATCTCCAGGCTGTGCACTGAATTATCCTTCAAGGCCTCAGTGTCTTTGATGCAGAGTGGGAATGACCACGTCACCCTCTTCCTGAGATTGCTTGAGAATCAAATATGTCAAGTGTACCTAGCACATAGGAAGCCCACTGTAAATGTCAGCTATGATTATTCACATTGATGTAAAAATACATTCATTTTCCCCAAGGGTCATTATCTGGCAGAGGGCACCACAGGACAGACATTTATATTCTACAAGTGTACTTAGTTTTTGACAGTGGTGCTTTAATTAAATTAGACTACATCAAGTCTGAGTTTTTTGAACTTTAGGAGAATTTTCCTTGCCAACATTACACAGTGTCCGAAATTAATTAAATGAGAGTTGCTAAAGTGAAAAGTTTCCAGGACCCGTTTCTGTAGAATACCTCAAAAAAGAAAAATTGGGCATGCACTCCTTATGAAGATGAATATACATTTCTTTTTTCCTGCGGAGGACTTTGTGATCTTCAAAATATTTGGCTACAGTTTTATTTTTATGAAGTTGAGGCAGCCACAGTTACTCCAAAGTTGGAGATCAATAGAATAGATGATGATGTTTTCTACCATGAAATGTTCTCATATTATTAAGTCTGAACTTTTAACAGCCCTATTTTCAAATTAATGGAGAAGAAAAATTTCCCTTGGTTCCTAATTTAGAACATTGATTTTATGCAAAGAGAGAGAGAGACAAAGTTATGGGTACCTGGAGTATCTACCTCGACTAGAGGAAGTCCCTGCTTCCATCAGAGCCCTGCTTGCTGCCCCATCTTAGGACACCAGGGAAATATTATATTGGGGCCACCTGTGAACTCCTAGCTAACTCAACCTCCACCAGAGATAGGACCCCAAAAGCAAAGCTTCATAGCAGCCATGCAAAAAACATCAATTCAGTGGAAGTAAAATACTACAGTTTATCCATTCTTCAAATGCATCGTGGATGAAACAGACTTCCATCCAGTTACCTGGGAAGCCAACCACTACAACAATCTTTCTACGGGAAATTGTCTTCTGAGTTCCAAATAATCAATCTACAAATGAACTTATGGCTGTAAGTGTTTATAAATTCACGGTTATTTGGTTTAATTTGAAACCTTCTTGCAGTTCATATCAATCATGCAATATTTACTTGGTTGCTTCTCTAGAAAAACCAATGAAGACTAAACACAATTATTGACAGTTTAATTACTATCTCAGATTCTTGGTATGTGATCTAAATGAAATATTTTTCACCTACCACATAATTAACAGTTTTTCTAGTAAGACGAGAGAAAATTCATTATACTGCACCTATATTATGACATTAGTTATTATACTCAAAATTTCGCCTTTATGCATGCTAAAACACGAACATGTTACTTAGCCTACCTCTACAGATAGGCTATCTTTTCTTTTCCATCTTATTTTGATCTTTGTCTCAAACACTACGATACCATCCAGACATGAAAATACACGCACCTCCACTGACTGTCCCCAAGATGCTCCTGTCCCTACAAATCCTCTCAAAATCTTGTGTTCTCCTGCAACTCTGAGTTACAGAAATGTTGAAAGTAATCTAAGGTGTTTGTATAAAAGGGTAATATAAAAATGGAGGTAGCACAAGAGCTGATTAAAGCTGAACCCAAAATTAGGTGGGTTCCCTTGATTAATTGGATAGCAAGTGTCTGACGAGTGATGGATGGGGGGGGACAGCCACAGTCTACATTAGCCTAGATTCAGTAACTTTAAGAAGGAAGAACTCTCATCCCTAGCTTAAAATTAATTTTTAAGAAAAAGCTCCCCAGGGAAGCATTTAGAAAGACGAAACAATTTGGGCAGCACAGCCTGCCTGATAAGAGTAACTTTTTAATTTTAACTTTTTCAAACTTAATTCAAGAGACAACGGGTTACTGAACTAAGTCAAAGCCTCAGGTAAAGTACAAGTTCATCTAAATACGGGAATTAGAAGTTCCTAAAAGAGATCCTAAAAGTTCTAGGCAACACTGCAGGATACCCCATTGCACCCATTCTGAAAATCTACATTTGTTTGGGTACATTGATCAGGAAGGAGAACATCTGCACGTTTATTGAAAGGAAATTGAATGGTAGGCCTTGTTATGTGACTTGAATGTTACATTCCATACTTTACAGAATAATTTGCATGACTTTATATTGGGGGAAAAGAACAAAGAACGTATTATCTTCTGTGGTTTTCTTATGGCCGTAGGAGGTAAATCCTTCATAATAGGCTATCATTGGACTTAATGAGGTGTCCAATGAGAAATTTTATTTTTCAAGTAGGATACATAGTTGTAATTAATGTAAAAAATGTGTTTCATTTGCTGAGCCTGGAGCATCCTTAGGGCTTTAAGGTAAGAAAGTGCTAAAAAATAAAGTTGGGGGGTGCATATGGAAGGGACACAGGAGCTCCTAATGGCCAAGGCTGGAACAATCTGAGCAAAAAAAAAAGAAGAAGAAGAAGAATAGTATTGGATTATAACCCAAAGAATCAAGTAAATATGCACGAGTCTGTACTATTATAAAAAAAAATGACCAAATAAATACATGAAAGTAGAAGGAACACCTCTTACAGAAGAATTCCAACTAATAATAGTAGGCTGAATGAAGGAAATAGAAAAATCACCATTAGAAAACCACAGGAATAATGGCTCCAGGCAGGATCCATTGATGAATGCTAAAATTAGGGGGTAAAAATGTAAGTCGCCTAGTTTCAAAGTATCTCTCCACATATATTTCTTAGCTACAAAAGGATACGTGTTACCCTCACAGTCAGAACCACCTTCACCAACTGATGAAAGTTAACATCATCAATAATAAGAAGTTAACACAGAGGTCACGGGCCCCCTGACATGATGCCCTGAGAGGTTCACGTCACCTATACAGGTTTTTCTCCTAAATGCATAACCTCAGTCTAATCATGGGAACACATGAGACAAAGCCAAATGGAAGGACATTCTACAAAATATCTAGAGTTAGTCTTTCAATGTACCAAGGCCATGACAGACAAGATTAGAGGAGATGGGCTTCCCTTGTGGCACAGTGATTGACAGTCCTCCTGCCGATGCAGGGGACACGGGTTCGTGCCCCGGTCCGGGAAGATCCCACATGCCGTGGAGCAGCTGGGCCCGTGAGCCATGGCCGCTGAGCCTGCGCGTCTGGAGCCTGTGCTCCGCAACGGGAGGGGCAACAGTGAGAGGCCCGCGTACCGCAAAAAAAAAAAAAAAAAAAAAGATTAGAGGAGATGAAGGAGGTCCCATTAAGTCAAATAATGTGCAAGGTGGGATCCGGAATGGATCCTGGAACAGAAAAAGGACATCAGTGGAAAACTGAAATCTGAACAGTCTGTAGTTTATAGTATTGTACTCATGTCTTAGTTTCGATTATTGTACTATTTTTATGTAAGTTGTTATCATCAGGGTAGCTGGGTGTGGGATATACAGGAACTTTCTTCTTATTTTTTACAGCTCCTCTGTTATGTCTAAAATTATTTAAAAATAAGAGTTAAACAACAAAAGAGTTAAAAATTTTGCTTAGCCGCTCTGTTTACAAACGGAATTGTTTCTTGAAGGACAAACAGGAGTTAAACAGTGAAAACGGGGATCGTCACTAGCTTAGATAAAAGAAGAATTAGTCATATAACCCACTTCCGTTCCTCCCTCAACCAGTTATGAGCTGTGTGACCTTGGGCAAGTCATTCAATCTCTCTAAGGCTCAGTTTCTTCATCAATAGACAGGGGACAACTCAGGGTACCTACCTCATAGAGCTAGAAAGATGATTAAATGAAACAAGTCGTGCCTGGTACATCCCAGGGACCCAATCAGTGTTGACTGTGGTGATGGTGATGATGGAGACAACATTGACAATGACGATGATGAACAGCCTGTCTCTGACTGGCCACCCTGTGATATCCCATCCGCATTACTCAGCCACAGAAGTCCCCAAAGCTCTTATCTGCACACTACCACTTCGGTGCCTGTCAGAGCCCCCTGGCACCTTCCCAGCCCTGTTTCTATGCAGTTTTCTTCAGATGTTTTTATTGAGCACTTACTATGTGACTTAGTACTACTTAGTACTTAGCAAGGACAAAGAGAGCTGGTCTTTGGGGGGAGAAATAGACTTGTTACTTGTCCAGTGGGAGAACAGACATGTGAACAAGTCCTTTCACTTCACTTGGGGATGCTCAGCTGGAGATAAGCCAAGGTGCTATGAGAACATCCAGCCCAGCCTGAGCTGAGTGTTACTGGATGAACAGGGGTTTAGACAGAAGAAGGATGGGATGAGGATGGGGAATGGCGTTCCAGGCAGAAGGAACAATTGAATTAGAAAAGACACAGGATCTTTGAAACAGTCAGGAGTATGGGGAACTCTGTGAGAAGGGAGGATGGGAAAAAAATTGAACAGAGGCAGGTAAGGCCGAGGTGATTGATGATTCTGTATATTAAGGTAAGTCCTTGAACTTTACCTTTGGGAGATGGGTGGTAGTCAGGGGAGCAACGTGATTAGATGCGTATTTCAGAGCTATCATTCTGAAGGCATTTGGGAGAAAGGATTGTTGAGATTAAGACAGGTAGTGACAGGGGCCCCAAATAGAAGAGCTCTGCTATCCTTTCAGCAAGAAATAATAACTCATAATATTAATAAATGAGTTATTGTCATTGTTATATTAAGTTATTATTAGGGCACTAATAGTAGGGATGGGGAAAATGAGATGGATTGAGAAATATACAGAAGACAAAACTGACAGGACTTGATGTCCCATTTCTTGACACAGTTTCCACCCAAGGCCCAAGTTTTGACTGAATTAACTGTCTGACTGTGAAAGGAGGGGTCTGTGATGAATCTAGGTGTCTAGCTTAGGTGACTATGGTTGGTGGTGGTGCCATTGATTGATAAAGAAATGGGGTGAAGAAATATGTTGTTGGGGAAGATGGGAAAGAATGTGAGATGAATGATCAATTTTGTTGTGTGCATGTTGAATCTGAGTTGTGTGCGAGGTATTGAGCTCATATTTCTGACTGTCAATAAAATATTTGCTTGAAGATCAGGGGATATTAGGATCACAGAAGCAACATGGATAAAAATAAGGAGTTGGGCCAAAGATAGAACCCTTGGGGTCACTTACGGTCAGGGGTTGGGTATGAGAGAGGATGGCTGTGAGGAAGCCCAGGAGGAAACTGTCAGGGAGAGACTATGTAGAGCTAGTAACGTCATCCACAGAAATAGGGATTGAGAAGAGTCCACTGGATTTAAAATACAAGTGTCACAAGTGGCCTTGCCAGAGCAATTCCTCCTGACTTTTGGGGATAAATAATTCAGTGGATTGAAAAGAAAGGAAGAAATGCAGACATTTAAATATCAATAAACTTGGCTAATAAGAATTGCTAACTTGTTGACGTCTTACAGGGGAAGACAGGGCTCTGGATCTTTTGCACGTATTAGTTCACATAATTCTCTCAGTAACTCTATCATGTAACTACTATTATTACTGCCATTTTAGAGATGAGGAAGTAGATAAGGTAAGGAGAGAGACAGTGGCTAGTAAGAAATGGATCAAGGAAAGGGGTTGACGAGGATGAGATAGCCTTGAACGTGATCATACCTCAAGGGGAGAGAACCACAGAAGAGAGGGTGGAATAATGGAGCAGGTGGTGGGTCCCTGGGCAACATTCTGGAGGAGATGGATGGAGGGCACAGGTGGAGGCAATGTCCTTGAGCTGAGAAGGACCCCTCATCCTCAGAAATGAGAGGAAGATGGGCTTAGGTATAATATATATATAAGTTTATAAGTAATGGGTCAGGAAGTCAAGGAAGCTCAACTTTGTCACCTCACTTTTTCATCTAAGTTTCCAAGGAAACAAAAATTCTCATTTCCTTTCCCAACTCCTCCACTCCTACTAAATTCCTTTGCACCAGTGGAACCCTGATTCCCTGAGCCTTTCACATCCTCTATCAAGTTTGTGTATTGAATAAGAGGAGCGGGGAGACATCAGACAATGTGGGGTGCGACACAGACATGAGAATTCTACCTAATAGGGCTTTTTTTTCAAATAATGGTGACATTGATAGGACAACTAAACACATCATCAGAACTTTTCCCTCAAACAAACTACCGCATAGCAAAATATTTATCATCTACAATAATGCTCTTCAAACTGGAATACGGATGCCTCCAGGAGCACACAAAATTATTTTGAAGGAAGATGCTGGCACTTGTCTAGTTGTAGGGGACTCAGTTTCTGGATTCTTAACCTCCAGACCCTAAAACGGATCTGCCTGAGAAAGCGTCTGCATTCTGAGGTTCTCCTTTCTCACCTCCTACTTCATAAGCCCCTTCCTCCCACTGGACAAGGCAAAGACAAACCAGCTCCCTTGCCTAAGCTGTGTAGCATGTCATCCCAGGATGGTGACCCTCTGGAGGGCAAGAAAGGGGACTAGCCAAAGACTGCCAAAGTCAAGTTCTTCACCGATTGGAAATACTTTGGTGATTGATAAACGAATCTTTCACAACTCAGGTAAATTCTCATCTCTTCCACTCAACCAAACTGAGGAAGGGCAAAATGAAGTAGCTCACATCATATCATATCATATGTTATATATATTATACTCAAAGAATTGGGGAACATTTGCTGTAGTATGGTTCTTCTTACATTTAGATCTACTTTTGTACCTCAACAATTTTGATTGTGTTTAGCTAAGAAATGGAGAAAGAAAAAGAAGAAAAAAGGAAGGAGGGAGGGAAGAAGGAAGGATTTTGCTGAACCATGTCTCATCTTAGCACTATGTAATATTTACCCACAAATACATAAACTAACAAAAAATGTTCTGTCTTATAGAGATTAATTTCCAATAACATTTTACTTTTTATGCTTGTTTATCATAGTATGTAATATATTGGTGTTGTTTAGATCAAAGCATCTACTGCTAATAATTAATCATTTAATCCAGAAAATATTTTTCAAACTTAGAACGTTACGGTCACATAAAACGAAAGTTCAAATTTCAATTTATATACCCATTTTTTGCAGACAATTATGGTAGGTAATCAATAAAACACTTTCAAGTGTAAAAATATCACATGAGGGTTATATTCTGTAGAGGAAGTAGAAAGAAAGAAAAGTTTAAGGAGAAAAAGAAATGATGCAAAATACCTGTAAGAGAAAAGTTTGTTCCTGTCATAAAATAGATGATGACAGATAGCAAATTGCTATGATATTAAAAGATACATATAAAAGAGTGATGTACTTTTTTGATTATGCAAAGTATAATATATGCATGATAGCTGAAACCACATGCTGTATAACCATTTAAATTTAGCATTAAAAAATTTAACATAAAAGCATTTAGATGTGAGCCTACAAATGTTCAAGGGGTACCTAGTTTTTCAAACTTTTTTAAGGTGAGACAGAAGCAAAAAAATGTGAAGACTGCTGGTCCTCAGTGGAGTACCATCCCATCCGTACTCAAAAGCTTCCCTTCTCCTTCCACTATGGTTTATACCAGTTCTTCTAGACGGTTAAAAAGAAAAAAAAAAAAAAGTCAGGTATGCTATCAAAGAATGTTTTTGAAACACTCAATGTGAAAATATGGATCTAGATTTCCCAGAGGTATCTCCATGTTTGCTAGGAGGCTCCCCAGGGAGCCCTGATTAAATACAAAACATCTTTGGGTGATACTGATTATTTGTCAACAAGAGGAGAGACTAAGGAAGTTCCAGTAACCTTCCCCAAGGCATCTTCCTAGCAGTATATATACAGATTATTCCCAGGTTCTCTAATGGAGGAACCAAGTGAAATATTTTGCTCTTCACGTCCGTATTTTCAGACCCCTGAATTTCCAAATTAAGCAGTTGTTATTGAATACACTGTTGTGTGTTAACCACTTATTCAAAGAGCCCTGGCATAGCCTCGACACACTTTGAACTTACAGAATTCTTTAAGAAACTCAAGCTAAAAAATTAGAAAAAGAAAACCAAGACTTTCGGTTATAAAAACTTGAGGAACTGCTTAAAAGATTGAGTTTAGTGCTGATTATGCCATCTCCTAAGGAACTTTTCCATAAATACAATTTTACAAAATGTATCTTTTTTTTTTTTTTTTTGGCTGCACCACTCTGCATGCGGGATTTTAGTTCCTACAGCCCCTTCATTGGAAGTGCGAACTCTAAACCACTGGACCACCAGGGAAGTCCCTATAAAATGTATCCTGATTATAGTCTGTAGATTTGATTGGGCAACGTTTCCTTTCAACAGAACTGCACAGCTTTTTAGGACAATTTTCAGTAATCTGGAATAGGAATACTCAAAATGAGCCCTTCCGATCTAGAGGCAAACTAAAGGAAAAAGTAAGGCAACAAAATAATAACGGCAGAATGGGTTTTGGTGAGCAGAACATTTTTAGTTTGATGGCTGCATTTTAAATAGGGTGGTCGGCTACCTCCAAATATTTTTACCAAGTATTGGTACTTATTGTATGAAGTGAATCAAATGTTTCAATGACTCACTTTTTGTCAATCACTCACTTTCTAATTTGGAATCACTGTCACTGCTGTGTGCATGACCAAAACAGCAATTAAGAGTCAGCAAGGCTTGTGAACAATTAGATTAAAACGTTGCTGAGGTGTAATGTACAAAGCAGTCCTCAAATCCGGGATACCCCCATTGTGAATGAGTAGCCCACCTGAGGGATGAGAAGGAGGGATGAGAGAGGAGCATATTCTTGGCCTCTTAAGGGGTAAATGTATTTTACTACACAGTTCATAACACTAGGTTTGGAGACTAACCCAGAGATGTGTATTTCTCTTATGCAGAAGTGAAAATCTTGCTTCTTTTCCTCTGTGTATGTCCCAAGAGGAGACAGCTTTCCATAGCTAACTTTCAATGCATCTGAGTGGAGGATGTTTATCTGGTATCCCTAGTTGGAATTCTTAATATATTGATATTTCCCCATGGCAATATATTGGTATAATTCATACCAAATCATTGGTATAATTAAATTGTGGTACTTTTATAGCAAAGTCCAGCTATACAGCTAGATGAACTTTGCTTAGAGCTGAAGACACACCCCTTCAAAACTTGTAGTCAGTGCTGTTTTCTTTTATATATTTACTGTTTATGATTCAAACTTTCTAAAATGTACACTGAGTCTTTTTTTGTGCTCAAAACAGTGGAATTTATTTACTATGATCAATTTTTTTGACAATTCACGCTTTTTAAATTGAAGTATAGTTAATTTACAACTTGTGTTAGTTCCAAGTGTACAGCAAAGTGATTCAGTTATAGATACTTATATATTTTTTTCAAATTCTTTTCCATTATAGGTTATTACAAGATATTGAGTATAGTTCCCTGTGCTATACAGTAGGTCCTTGTTTATCTATTTTATATTGATATATAGAAGTGTGTATATGTTAATCCCAAACTCCTAATTTATCGCCCCCACTATCCCCTCTGGTAACCATAAGTTTGTTTTCTAAGGCTATGAATCTATTTCTGTCTTGTAAATAAGTTCATTTGTATCATTTTTTTAGATTCCACATATCATCATATGTGATGTCATACGATATTTGTCTTTCTCTTACTAATGAGTCTTCAAAAAGAGTATTATTTGTTAGTTATGGTACAGTTGTTATAATTCTTATAAGGAGGATGCTTAGAGGTAGAGGGGTTTACTACCCATCCTATTCACTCTGGCTAAGAAAGGTGCTACTTTTCAATCCTTCAAGAGCATCGGGAATTGAACAGACTTACAGTGGCTGGCTTGGG
Organism: Mesoplodon bidens; assembly: GCF_964165515.1. NCBI lineage: Eukaryota > Metazoa > Chordata > Mammalia > Artiodactyla > Ziphiidae > Mesoplodon > Mesoplodon bidens. The sequence goes on along the minus strand of NC_138169.1, from coordinate 33,717,731 downwards.
CGCTGAATGGCCACTGATAATATTTTTAACATGAGAAAAAAGTATTTAAAATTCTAAATAAGCAGTTCACCCGCTTAAAGAATACAACCCTTTCTTACATAGGAAACTTTTCTTACTCACACAGGTTTTATTTCTCTGCTGTTGCCTGGCAACAGAGATGTGGTAAGAGATGTCAGGTTAGGGAGCAGACTGAAGTCATTATGGAAAGCAAGCTTATCAGCATTTTCCATCGAACTTCGTCATACTTGAAATAAAATAGGTTTCATTGTACTGAATAGTCTGTATTTCTTTCTTATCAAACACCAAGTTTTTAGAGACTTTCTTTCTTTCTGAATATAAGTGCAGTACACATGGAGAATTTAAATTATGTGCGTTGCTTTGAAATGGACTTCTCCATTACACTAGCACACTTTGAACAGTAAAGTGGAAAACTTCTGGCATTCTGAAGTCAGGTACTCTGAGAAAAGTAGTTGTGAACACATCTGAAAGCATTCCAAGAGGTATGAGAAATACATATGGGCTCTAAATCTCCTCACCATTGAACCATTAGTTTATGTCAAATAAAATTCCATTTTCAAATACACCGACCTGCTTATTAAAAAATTATTCTTTAGAGAAAGGAATGCAAACGTTCTATAGGTTGGCTTGCCTGTATTTTGAAATGAGCCGGAATGTGATCCAAATTTAAGCATCATCTCTTGGAGTTTATTTTTTCAGCCTGTTCTGTACCAAATGCTAGGCCCCTGAGGATTCGTCGCTCATGGGTAGTTCACTGCATTCCAGCATGATGCATTTTAAGACTTCTTTTCCAGTGGGCATAACATACTGTGCTTTTAATGACATTTCATTTCTGAGCAATGTGGTTGTTCCATGATTCCTAGCCCAAATTTTTTTTTTTTTTTTTTGCGGTAGGCGGGCCTCTCACTGTTGTGGCCTCTCCCCTTGCAGAGCACAGGCTCCGGATGCGCAGGCTCAGCAGCCATGGCTCACGGGCCCAGCCGCTCTGCGGCATGTGGGATCTTCCCAGACCGGGGCACGAACCCGTGTCCCCTGCATCGGCAGGCGGACTCTCAACCACTGCGCCACCAGGGAAGCCCCAAATTTTTAACTTTTCCAAATAACCGCTATAAAGGTAAGACAACCTGAGATAGAATCATGTTCTCTGTTGGTTTGAAGTGGATCCAGAACTATTTTTGGAGGAAGATGTTTATCCCTGCTATGGGTCCTCCCTTGTTTCATCCCTGAGTGAAGCCATAGTGACCATCCATTCAGAGATGTGTTCTTAAATTTTGCTATAGAAAATTAACTGTGTCCTTCTGTAGCCGAGTAGGACCCTATGGGGCCTTCCTGGAACAAAGCCCCCACCCCCCACCCCGCCACCATGTCCTCCACCTGCCTCTTGTCTGTAGAAAAACTTTAGCCTCCTAGGCCTTCCCCAAGTTCCAAAGAGTAAAGTTAATCAGAGAAGTGAGAAAATGCAGAAAGAAAGGTAAACAGTCAAGCAAGACAAAATAATAATAGTTTAGCCATCAAACAAAGTCAGGGACCTTTACTTCCTTCTCAAGGGCTATAGATAATATTCTGAGCCATGTTCTTTGAGCAGTTTTGCAGATACTCAAACCCCCACCAGGTGGAAGAAGCTAACAGCATGCTGCCCACAAGTGTGTAGACCCCAGACCATTTGGAACCAGAAGGTTGATGATGTTGATTCCCGATTATCTCACTACCAACCAATCAGAAGACTGTCCACAAGCTGATCACATACCCCACAACCCTCCTCCCCTACCCTGTCTTTAAAAACTTTTCCCTGAAAGCTTTGGGGAGTTCAGCCCTTTTAAGCACTAGCTACCTGGACTCCTTGCTTGGTGCCTGCAATAAATGCTGCACTTTCCTTCACCACAACCGGTGTCAACAGACTGGCTTTACTCAGGTGAGTGGACCCAAGTTTGGTTCAGCAACACTTCCTCCATTGACCCCCAGATACTCTGACAACACTGCCACTCCTGGTTTTAGTCAGAGATAATAAACCAATATTCTGTGCTGAGTAATTCTTATTAAAAGCCCAGTTGGGAGAAATACATCCATGAATATAGTCACCCAAAGGATACAGGGCTGCCTATTTTTCTGAATTTCCTGAATTTTGCTTTTAGAAAGGACTGTGTACTGGGAATCAGTGGTCTTTTTAGAACTGCTTCTGCTCAAGTGGGTTTGTGCAGCATATAAATAAGCATATATTGATGACATCCTAGTCAACAGCCATATGAGTCTCATTATCTGTTACAGGGTGCTGGTGAATTATTGTCCTTTACATTACCCTTAAAGAGCATCTACAGAAGAATCTCCTCTTGGGTTTTAGGATTTGGAAAACTTGGGTTTTTATCTTACAGATATTTCAAATCTGTTACTGATCATGTTTTCCTCTTCACTTTCCCTGCTAGGAACCTAAGAGCCAAATCTGCAACCTACCTCATCCACAAGGCATGAAGGTATACACCTCTCAGACTCATCTAGTCCTGGCTTTGCTTTTTCATTCCCATATTGTCTTTTAACTCTGACTTCCTCAACCATTTATTCTATTTGAACAATTGGTGTGCCTAATTCAAGTACTTAAGAGCAACACGGGATATGAGTTTTAAAAATTAACAACAAACAAAACAGTCTCATGGAAGATAAAGAAGATAATCTTCCTGTTTTTACACCTCCACTTTGTGAATCCAAGTAGAATGAAGGATGCCCATCCCTCCCCCCACTTACGGGAGTCCTGACATTTAAAGCAGATGGCAAGAGTTCTGAGGAACAGGAGTAGTTCTGAGGAACAAGAGTTCTGAGGAACAGGGGCTGGGAGGGCTCGCAAGAAGGAAAGAGAAAAATCTCACTCTTGAGCAGCAAGGAACTGAAAGTAAGTTTCCATGGCTACGGGGTCACTTCTAAGGAAAGTCAAGAAAATGCCAGTCAGGAATTTCTTACATTAAATCCGAAGGTGACATTTAAAATCATGACACATCCAATTTGTATAACATAAGAATGTCGTCTCCACAATACATATTTATGAAGTAGTTTTGCCCAACTCCTGCATCACATGTGTCCCCCACACATGCAAGTCTAAAAATTATCCCAAACCTGTTACTATACTGTCTGCGCCCACAAGTGAGAGGGAACCTTCATTAAAAAAAAAAACACATGTAGGGCTTCCCTGGTGGCGCAGTGGTTGAGAGTCCACCTGCCAATGCAGGGAACACGGGTTCGTGCCCCGGTCCGGGAAGATCCCATATGCCGCGGAGCGGCTGGGCCCGTGAGCCATGGCCCCTGAGCCTGCACGTCTGGAGCCTGTGGTCCGCAACGGGAGAGGCCACAGCAGTGAGAGGCCCGCGTACCGCAAAATAACTAACTAACTAACTAAATAAATAAAAATAAAAATAAACATGTAGAATGTAGAAATCTTGTTTTGGCTAAGTGAAATGATTCTTTTTCTGATCAAAAGCAGTTATATTATAATCAATAAATAAGACTTGGATATTTAATGTAGTAACTATGGGGAGGAAATATAACTGTGGACTCTCAGAAGCCATCTGGCTGGAGATACGGCACAGAAGCCTCTAGGGGATTGCTCACAGGCTACTTCTTACTTGCAAACACATAAGAAAACATGAGCTATTTATGTTTTTAAAAAAATCAAGATGAGATTACACAGCTCAGGTAAAGCGTTCCAACTGTCAATGAGTGGTAAGTAGAATAAAAAGTTGCTGAAAATAAATACTTTTAAGTGACGTGAATACTATTTCTAGGTTAAAATTATGTCTGTTAATAGTGTCTCCTTCACTACTACTACAAGTCAAATTTTCCTCTCAACATTAATTATTTTACTATGCGATTTACTCTACTTGTCTAATCATGACACAAGAATATACCATGGACATGAATTTCATGTTAGAATCAGTTTTTTTAATAATTTACCAATATCTTGAATGCATTTCATTGGTGGTAAAATATGCATATTTTATAATATATACAATAAATATACATATACTTTGATTATTTTATAATATATAATATACATATTATAATATAAATAATATATTCTAAACATAATATATAATATATAAAAATTATATATTATATCAATATATCCAGAATTTAGAATGTTTTCCTTCCCATCAAGTGGCTCTACCTAAGTAATCCTCTTCTGCCAGAAAAAAACCTACCAGGTATTTCATTTCCCAGACTTGAAAATGTCTTCCTATTCCTTCCTTCCTTATCTCCAAGCCATTTATTCTCCTGGCCAACTATCTCTTATATCTATCCCTCCTCTTTTTATTCTCACACTGATATCTGAGATTTGGACTGGATTATTTCCAATCTCCTGGCTCCAGTCTCGCACCAACTACTCCACTCTGTTCTCCACTCCACTCCAATGAAATCTTTTGAACAATGGTTTTCAAGGTCACTGTAGCTCTTCAATAACCTCCGATAGCTCCTGTGTAGAAAAGAGTTAGCACAGCAGGGTTGAGATGCTATCCTTAGAAAGCCCTGCTTGCAAGGGTGGCCCTTGGCTGGTGCTTGGGAATTTGGATTGGGAAAGAGTTCCCTTTGCTCCCAGCTTATCAGGTGACTCGCTGGGCCCAAACTGTTGGTACAAACAATGTGGCTTATACCGGACACCCGCTTTCCTTCTGGGAGCCTGAAATTCTGATGGGTACTTGGCAGAGGATGTCCATGGGATCAGCCCCCAATAAAACTCCCAGGCATGGAGTCTCTAGTAAGCTCCCAGGTGGACAACATTTTCCATGTGTTGTCAGTTTGTTGCTGGAGGAATTAGGCATGTCCTGTGTGACCACATGGGCAGAGGACCTTTGGAAGCTCAGGGCTGGTTTCCCCAAGGCATCACCCATGCACCCTTTCCCTTTGCTGCTTTTGCTCTGCAACATTTTGCTGTAATTAATTTCAGCTGTGAGCACAAATGTATGCTGAATCTTATGGGTCCTCCTAGCAAGTCACTGAATTTGGGACCCCCCTGACACAACTTTTCTTATTTTTAGCCTCTTCCATCCGACATGTAAAGCCCTTCAAAACCTGACTTTATCATAACTTCTCCAAGTGTGCCCACCAGATTCCAGTGCATGCCTACTACTTCAGTGAGGCCACACTGGTACCATAGGGTTGGCAACTGGTGCCGTAGGGATGGCTACTGGTGGGGAGAAAGTTCTCAACCTGGAGGGAAGAGACTGCTTTCTGTTCTTAGGTCCCTCTGTTTGTTCCACTATTTCCTGTTTAATTCTGAGTCATGCAAACCTCTCTGGTTCTTACTCTCCTTACACATAAAGTGTGAATAGGGACTTCCCTGGTGGCATGGTAGTTAATAATCCGCCTGCCAATGCAGGGGACGTGGGTTCGAGCCCTGCTCCGGAAAGATCCCACATGCCACGGAGCAACTAAGCCTGTGCACCACAACTACTGAGCCTGCGCTCTAGAGCCCCCGAGCCACAACTACTGAGACTGTGTGCCACAACTACTGAGCCGGCATGCCTAGAGCCTATGCTCTGCAACGAGAAGCCACCGCAATGAGAAACCCGCGCACCACAACAAAGAGTAGCCCCCACTCGTGGCAACTAGAGAAAGCCTGCACGCAGCAACGAAGACCCAACACAGCCAAAAATTAAGAAAGAAATAAATTAAAAATAAATAAATAAACCCGAACTTTTAATAAATAAATACATAAATAAAGTGTGACTAAAACTACAGGTACCAATAACAACGAGGGGCAAGAGTTGGATTTTCTGTACAAATAATTTCTCACCAATTTGCAACTAAAAGATACATTCTATCAAAGTTCATTTGAAGCAAAACAGCTCTATTAAGGGAGGCCTATTTTCTCTGTAACTTCCATAATAGAAAGTTAATTTTTGTAGAGTTTTGCAAAAATTTCTGGATTCGCTGAAAAAATAATGTAAGAAGTATTTCAGAAGCAGACAAAGGAAAATATAATGTGGTACAATATAAGGATAATACTCAAAATATCACACCAAAATCTCCCAGCTAATAATAATGGTTTTGAAAGTTACTATCAGAAAAGGAAAGAATTAAGAGAAATTAGCAACTCAGTAGTTGGCAGGAAAGGGGTTACGTTCCTGTTCATCCAAAGCCCCGTGTCTCTCAGGATGAGGAAGGTGACAGATAGGAAGCAGCCCCTTTTGGAAAGATTAAGAACCCTCTTGATTAAATACATGTCAAGATAAATACATTTCAACAGGAGAAGAGCCCACTGAAAACCCTCTCTGAGTTTCTGTATACATACCTTGCTAATTAGTCACTTCTAACACCAATTATTGTTAAAATTCATTTTCCCAATGATGAACAAAAGACCGACAAAAGCCACAGAGGGAGCCAGACATGAGACTCTCCAGCCTGAAATAGGTTCCTGGCTTGACTGATGGGCAGCTTCATCCCTTTGAGGTATATGTATCACCCATGTTTTAATGAAGTTGTTTTTTACAATTACTTATGAAATAATTTAAGTTATATTTGACTATTCATCTGTGTAATTCTTGGCACAAAGGGAAGTGAATTACAACTTGGGAACTGCAAAACCTGAGCATAAGCCCGTGGCATTCTTGTCTTTGGAGAGCATTCAAACTTTTCTCTTAACCATTTCTTCAACTGAAGTCGCCATCACAACTAAAAGCTGTTTCCAAACTCTCTAAGATGTATCCTTAGAGCAAAGAGTTTCTGATGAATCAGACTGGCGGAGACTAAGAAGGACAAAGGGACAGGTGAGGTGACATTGTGGCTAAACCTCATCTGTTCTTATTTCCAGATTTTCCCACTAAAAACTGAAAAGCAAAGCTTTTAAACCAGAGGAAAACTAGAGAACAATCAGCATAGCAAAGTCATGAATGAACCAACATTTTCAGAGGCATCAGGCACTAAAGAAGAATTTCCACATTTCCCTGGTTGAATTTACATGTGGACTTGCTTAAATATTTATCCAATTAAGAGTAAATCCCTAAAAACGGTCATTTCTCATAAGTACTATTCATGTTAGGAAGACGAAAACGTTACCTCCAAATCCTAAGAGGGACTTTGAGCACAGATAGAGGCAGATGAAGGACGGCATACTGCAGTGCAGCGATTTCAAAGTGACCGGAGTGCTGGCACCCTGGCTTCTATTCCTCCAAGAATAGACTCAATGAAACACAAACAGAACCACAGGAAAGCAATTGTTTTCCTACCACATCCAGCTACTCTCCTTGAATTCAGCGCTCGAAAAACAAGCCAGGAGCAGGAAGAAATCACTGCACAGTATCTTACAGTGTCTTTCAGATCCGTCTCCTAATGGTCTTGCTGGTTCCTTCTGTAGCTTCTCTGCATGTCTGTGCAGCACTCGGAAAAGTGCTGTGGAAGGAGCTTCAGCAGCAGCAAACGGAACACCTCAAGTCACACAGGGCTTCCTATGACCGCCGGCTCCCAAGCAGCACTGCAGAATCTTTTGCTTGGTATCGAATTTTCAGTTTACTTATGTAGATGAGCATTTAAAAACTCCTTAGTTTCCCCCATTGCCATATGAATACACACTTCAAACATCTACAGACAGGGCTATTGAGAGCAAAATGGAATAGTGATACTGATTTTTTTTTTCCTTCATTTTTCCAAGGACTCCACTGAAGTTCTTCCCTTCCACTTTCTTTCCCTGCATTTCTTCCAAGGGAGTCTGAGTTCATTGAACTGCTTTATTCCCTAAAGTATAAAAATATTAGGAGGACTACACTGCCCAGGCCAATAAGCAGAGATTCTCCAACTAAGCAAATGGGGCAAATTCCAACAAAGCCAGTCTACCAAATGGAGGCTCCAAAGTTAGTTTTTGCTCACTAAAGCAGAGAGCAAGAACTAACTTTTTTTTTTGATCATCTGTTGTGCTCTATGTCAGTATTTACGGTACCATACGTAAACATGAATCCGAAAATCAACCCTCTGAACAATGAATTATCATCCCCATTTTTTTTAAAAATGTATTTATTTATTTATTTTTGGCTGTGTTGGGTCTTTGTTGCTGCGCGTGGGCTTTCTCTAGTTGCGGCGAGCAGAGGCTACTCTTTGTTGCGGTGTGTTGGCTTCTCATTGCAGTGGCTCCTCTTGTTGTGGAGCACAGGCTCTAGGCCCGCGGACTTCAGTAGTTGTGGCCTGCAGGCTCAGTAGTTGTGGCTTGTGGGCTCTAGAGCTCAGGCTCAGTAGTTGTGCACAAGCTTAGTTGCTCCGTGGCATGCGGGATCTTCCCGGAGCAGGGCTCCAACCCATGTCCCCTGCATTGGCAGGCAGACTCCCAACCACTGCGCCACCAGGGAAGTCCCATCCTCATCTTTGCAGATGCAGAAATTATCTCAAAAACGATTAAGTAACTTGCCCAACATCTCCTACAAACCGGTAAGAAAATGACAACCCAAGAGAAAAGCGATCAAAACATATGAAGAGACATTTCATGGCAGAACAAAGACATACGGCCAATAAGCATGAGAGGAAGTATTCATCATCATTAACTGTCAGAGAAACGTAAATTAAAACCCCAATGAGATAACCATTTTATACCCATTCAATTAGCAAAAATGAAAAAGTCTAACAATTCCAAGTGTTAAAGGACGGTGGATCCATATTCCAAGGACAGTGACAATTGGGGCAACCAACTTTGAAAAACAATTTGGTAATATATCCTGAAGTTACACATTCATTCACCCTATGATCCAACAATTCCACTCCTGTCCAAGAGAAATTCTTGGACATGTGCATGAAGAGTTATGTTCAACAATGTCAAAACAGCTCTCTCCACAACAGTAAAATCCTGAAGATACACAAATGCCCCATCAACAAGTGAGTGTATAAATAAACTATGGAATGTCTTATACATTTGAATATTAAACAGTAGAACAAAGTAAATGTAGTACAGCATATCCGAATGGAGCTGAATCTCCCCAATAAAAGGCTAATCTCAAAGGATTACATGCAACATTATGTCCTCTTCAGAAAGTAAAAACAATCACGATTAATGGTGTCTTTTTCAGAATACTTATAAATGCAATAAGATTGCATGTAAAGGAAAATAAAGGAGTAATAAACCTGAGATTCAGGATGAGGTCAATGTAGGCGGAGCTGGGATGAAATGAGGGAACAGCCCAATGGTTAGATGGTTTACTGGGTTACTGTCAAATCCTAGCTTTTGTTCGGGAACGTGGTCTCATTGCATTTAAAAAATAACCAAATAAATAAAGAGGGAACACAGATGAGAGTGTATCATTAACCAAGGATTACTAGAAGTCCAATTTGTACATCTGAGGTCCTAAAAACACCCAAAGAAGCAAGAAAAAAGCAACAAATAAACAAAAGTTGGGCCCAGGTTATACAGTGCTGCATTAAGGACTCAAATTCAGGTCCGGTGGACTCCAAAGTCCACACTGCCCAGGACAGGGACCATTGCCCTGTTCTCAACTAGAGACGTACAAACAGTGCAAGGGACTCCCATTCACCCATGGTGATGGAGCAACCTTGTCTACAGGTCATAACCAGAACCATCAACTTGTTTTTTCCAGATCGTGTAGAAAGGCAGGAAAGATATCACAATCTAACAGATACTTCTGGGCAATACACAGACCAACTGAGGCTAGCTAGCATCCTGGACCTACAATGTACTGCCTACGTCACTGGAAGGGGGTATCTCACTCTCGCAGCCTCAGTGTCCTCAGGACACGAGGACTAGAGATGGCGATGAAGGTGACGATCGTGATGACTAATGCTTTTAGTTGCTTATAAGTCAGAGCATTACCAACATCTTTCGATATGCCCCTCACTACAATCTATGAGGCATGAATGATTATTATGTCCAATTTAAAGCTAAAGTGATTGAAAGGAAAAGAGGTCAAGAAATTTCTCCAAGGTCACACAATTATGATGGAAGAGTCTTAAATCCAGTTCTGTCCTGTTCCATTGCCCAAGCTCTTAATGGCAAAGATACACACACACATATATATACACAGATACATACATAATACAGATACAAATATCCATACATGGATAGATACACAGCCATAGAAACACATGCATATATACTCATATGCCTAGATACACACGTGTAGACACACTCGTACACATGTGTATGGACACTATATGTATAGTACACACCCATACGTATGTACAGACACACCTTCATACATACATGTGCATAAACACACATGCACAATCTGTATTCAGACATACATATATACACATGTATAGGCACATGTGTATATAAACTCATAACAACAGATACATACTCATGAACAGATAATACTCATACTCATGTATATGCCTATACATATGTGTAGACACATACCATATACACATGTATAGACACATACACATGCAGGCACACAGTCATGCACTCATATGTACAGACACAAACACACAAAATGTTGCCGAGCTTTTCTAGCACTGCTCAAGACACATTAATTATCGTCTAAAACTATTGTGTTCCTTCCCTCCTCCAGTATATGTCATTGAGTTGTCCAAATGAGAAGCAACTTGGCTTAAATCGAATATGATTCCTTTGGAGCACCTGGCCCATGACTTTCCTCCTGGGGCTCCTGGTTATAATCCTTGTTTGCATTTTCACATATGTCTCCCAGCATGCCTGTCCTCCACATCCTCGAGCCTTGGAGCCTCAGTGAGGTCGTACCTCACTTTCTGCTTCTTCAGAGGGTCAGGCCCACACTTGCCAGTGGCCTCACAGAGCGACTGAGTGTAAGCGTATCTGTCACTATTTGTAATCAGATCTCTTTAAATTGAAAAAAATCCATTAAGCCTTTTTGGTATGACACAAGCAAACAAACAAAAATTTCGCTTTATTGTTATTGATATATAGCAGATGGAGTCTGGAATGTAACCAGCATGTAATGAATAGTACCAATTATTATTATAAAAATAAGACTCACTATTATCATCACTTATAGAGAGTCTAGCCTTCCTAAATTTGGTTTCTGAGATCCTATTTTTGGAGCCTTTTAGTTTGGGGCATTTACCCTTACAGCGTCTAAATATGAAGTTCTCCCTTGAGTTTAAGTTCAGTTATAAGAATATTCTCTCAAATTGGATTTTAAGAGCTAGGCGTTCCAGAGAATAATGAAAGAGTAAACAGGTTACAATTTTCAGTACTTTCTCTTGATGTAAATAAGATGGGTATGAGAGTTGGAAGTGGGATGCAGAAACACACAAAACAAACAAACACCGAAAAACAAACCAAAGAAAGCCAAAAACAACAACAAAAAACGTCTACAAACTTTTTATCTTTAAGATAGGTGAGAATCAGATATATTTACTACTAGGGGAAAAAGTGCATGGGACCCGCTTTCACCCATTTACACACACACGCGTGCGCACACACACACACATACACACTCTTCATGATTTAGCTCTGTGACATTCCGTCAAACGTCACTCAGATCTTCAAAACACAAAAATGTAACCTTCCAAAAAACTTAGATGTTGTAGTTTCACTTTGTTAAAAACAGAGACAACAGCCCCAAAATGGAGTCACCTGTACTAAGCCTCACGTAAGCAAACCAAGACTTAATTCCCAACCTGATTGCAGTTTCAACTTCTCCCAGGACTGTAATCTTAAACCAGTCAATCTGGACTTGCCTGGTCAGCAGTAGTAGGTAATCCACTGATCACTGTCCCACCCTCCATCCCCCAAAGGAAGTGAGGGAATCTGCTCTTTCCTCGGCCCTGCCCCCTTCTACTTTTAAAGATCTCCCATTTTGTTCAGCTCCTCGGAGCACTTTTTCTCTTTGTCAGATGGGATGCCTCCTGATCCATGAATCACTGAATAAAGCCAATTAGATCTTCAAATGGACTCCACTGAATTTTGTTTTTTTAACAACCTATACCTTTCATAGAAAAGGCAGAAAAGGAAAAGCAAAAGAGAATAAAGATTTGGAATGTTGAGTTTTTACATCAAACTAGAAAATTTTGCTTCATGGCGTCTCAGTAGAAAGCACCCCCCAGTGATTTCAAATCCAAAGACCATCAGGGTTTGCTCTCAAATCGAATCCCGAGGCCACGGGTGTCTGCCGCCACTACGTTTTGCTCTTACATCAGAGAGGAAGTGCAGTGGGAGGCTGTAAAATGATCCCATGCTAGAAAAAGTGCTAAACACAGGAGAAAAGAAGCCACCTGAGCCGGAACAACTTCCCAAAATCTTCATCCCACAAAGACCAGAAAATAGGTAAAGGAACACAGAAATCTTGGCAGCTGCCTCCAGGCTTGGTTAGAGATCTAGGCTTTAAATAGATGTTTCCACAGACAACAGAATCACATCTGCAGCCTACAATTTGATTTTCCCCGACATCAAACAGATGCTTACTTTTAAAATGCTAAACAGCATACGTTTAAGGAGATTCTAAAACTGTTTTCTAAATATGACAAATGTGACTTCGTATTTTCTTACACCAGCCAAAATGGTTTTAACTCAGAGAATGTTAGTGCTGGAAAGGACCAAAGAAATAAGCTCTTCCAGCCCTCATTTTAGGAAGGAAGAACTGAGACCCAGATAGTTAAGTGACTTATTGATTCTATACAAATAGTTTGTGACTGAGCTGGAAGTCGGAACTGAGTGATGATTTTCACTTGTTTTAACCTCTCATAAAAACTTAAGTGTCCCCTGGAATTACAGGAGCTGTCATGAAAGTGTGAATGCCAACTAAAAGCAGTCCCCGGGGATCCCTGAGGGACGTGAAGTTTGACAGCACTGATGCTGGAGTTTCAGCAGGGCCAGCGAAGGGTCCCCAGAGAAGTCACTGGCCTCTGCCAGGAATTGAGAGCCACTGCTGACGTCATGGCAGGGACCCAGAGCAGCAGAGGGGAAGGTGGCAGATGCCACAAGGTAACTAAGGACCCCAAGCCCATGAGATGTACCTTACATACTCCGGAAAAATGATGGTGAATAGATAGAAGAGTCTGGACAGGGTTCTGGAATTCCTGAGATTCAGGCAAAGAGATGAGTCAGGGAAATAATGTTTTCTGACACTTTTAGTTACTGTTTGACTCCCAGGCAGGGTGGCTGAGACCAATAGGTCATAAAACCATCATAGAAAATGTACAGCAACAGTCGTGACCACCTGGCAGGGTACCCCACCCAGGTGAGCTCTTCTAAATGTCCACCAGCCTTACAAGCTAGGCCTTCATCTGCCTGCTGTATTCATGAAGCCTGGGGAAGTTCACGGGCATTGTGGCGGAGTCTTGATTTTAATCCAAATCTCGGGAGCCAGCCCAGGAGAGCCTGGGGCCCCAGGCATGACCCATTTACCCATTAGAATCACGGTCTAAGTGGGTCATCCAGAACAGCAAAATTCAAAATCAAGAGGGCTTTTTCTTCCTTTTTTTTTTTTTTTTCAGAATATCATCTGGATACAGCTGACTACAAGGAACAAAGTTTACTTCCAGAAAATGATGTCACAAGAACTCTTTATTTCCTCATTTCTAACACGTCCTTTTCTCTGAACATTTCAATATCTCTGAAATTGGGATGTGAAACTAATTCGTATATATAACGTGATAGTGTTTTCTCCCCCCAGAGCTGTTATTAAATCAATGGGCTAACCATACAGCATCTGAGAATTGAAGAGACATGGTATGTTTTTAGAGGATAAACGCCTCTGAAAATTTCAGATTAACCATTTTAAGGGACATGGTCCTAGAAAATAATTCTTACATGCTTACATAATGTGTTTCTGACCTGGACCATGCCTTGTCTATAGGTTCTCTATCCATAAACCACTGGAAATGAGGGTATGGTATAAACTGGTGAAAAGCCGGGGCCTTTATTTCCTAGATGCAATCACTATGGATCAGCTAAGGCCTGTCTGTGGCAGATCCCAAATTCCTTGAATGAATCTGTTGCAGTAGAATGTCATCCCATTAAAACAGGTGTGACCGGAAAGCCTTTGATGCGTGAGGTGAGGCGTATTTTGTGGTTGTCCTGGTACTGAGTTAGCTTAACATTAGCAGATCATCTCATTTTTATTGGAGAGACAGCAAGGTTTAACTTAGATATTTGCTTCATTTCATAGTTTTACAATGTCACTTGAGTTCTCTCGATCTTTTTTACTCATCTGTAAAGTGAAATTAATCACGCTTACAGCATAGAGCCATGGTAAAGATCGTGACCTGTTAACAAAATTATTCTAAGCTTCTTTGTGAAATAAAATGAAGGATACAGAACAAAGAAAAGATGAAAAGATTGTGGCACATAATAGGTGTTCAGTAAATGTTAGTTACCTTCCCTGAGTAATATTTTATGCTTCTTCCCATCATAAAAGGGAGAATTTCAGCACTCTAATCAATAAATATACAAAAATAACTCCCAACCACCAATGGCAAGACACCCCAAAGTATCAAAGTATTTCATCTCCTTCAAAGTGAAAATCTGTAGCAAATTAAAACCGAAGGCACACAGCTTCAAAGAGAAGGCTGACTTGAATTTAAAAAGTGAATATAATGCTAAGTCCAGCATGAGAGGATGACTCAGAAAATTGGACCGCGGTATGTGTGACTCTTACTGTACAGTCAATGGCTGCCTTGTGTAGAGGAGGGTGTAATCCCCCCAGATTAATAGAAGGACCCTTTTATTCCTTTAGGAATTGTGTGAAACTTTTCAAGAAAGACAACGTGCAAACTGAAATTTAAAAGAAAGGGGAAAATACATAAACATGCTAGTTGCAGTCTGCATTTCAGTTTTTGCTCTTTTTTGAGTTCTGGTAAGTTCACTTAATTGGCTTCTGCAGTTGTAAGTTACCAGAAGTGGATGCCGTTGCCAATAAATGATCATCTCTCTACTTGTCCTGCTACTCAAATAATATAGAAAGATCTTAAATATGTATCTTTGAAACAAGTAATGCAAGTACAGAGCTATTTAAAAGATACATGATTCTACTGCGTACTGCTCTTCTGAACATGTTTACCAATAAATTTCCTCAAAGGGAACCTCAAAATTCTATCATGCTAATTATTCTAGGGACCCAGATCCATTTTCTACTTTGCTTTGCTTGGTACCAGGGAGTTGGGGGTTGGGGGAGGGTCCACTCCTAGGACCTGCATCACTCAGGCTGCTGGACCCTCTGCTTGGGTTGGCTTTGACATTGGGAGTATGGGAGATGGTGTCAGGACTCAAGCAGAGTAGAGCGAGGCTGGGGTACTTACCCCCGGCTTCCTCCCTGCTTTGGTGCCATGTGCCCCCCAGGGGCAGCATCCGTCTCCAAGGACCATTCCTGTTGGACGGCTTCTCTCCTACCCTTCAGCTCATGGAGGGCTCTGTTAACAGCTTCCTCCCCTCACCATTTGAGCCAGGGGTGGTAACTACTGGCTACTCTTCTGGTCCTGGTGCCTCAACACCCCTTGTTGGCTTCTGTAAAATTCCCTGTGTTACATTCTCCAAAATTCACAGTTGAGTGTGCCTCCTGCTTCCTGGGATGGTCTTGATGGATAAATCCATGAATCAAGCTAATAGATAACTAAAAGGTGTTCCCTACTTCAATAATTCAGTTAGAGCAAAATTCTGTATTTTGGCATATGGCTTTTTTTTTAAAGTCATTTATTTGACCAAGCCACATCAGACAGAGAAGCTGAACGATTCAAGGATCATATGTTATGAATCGGTAGTCTAAATACTCTTAAAATATCAACGAGCTGTATTGCGTTGTGTTTTTCTGTGTGGGGTACTGTTTATGATAAATAGGCTTTCCTGTGTGGTCATTCAAATGATTTCCGAAGATAATTATTTGGCAGCTTGTTTATTTGGTGGGTCCATGAAGCCTGACAACATGACACATTTACAGGCAGATGCTGGAAAAACAGCTGGTATTCGAACCCTCGGTGTCCCAGGTAATTATAGTCATTTTTTAATCTCTTCAGAACCTTGACAGTTCTTTAGCTCTTTACCTGCACAAGAAGCAGCAGCAAGACCTCAACTTGTTCAAATGTCCTGAGCAAATGTAAACAAATTACAGATCTTGGTTTATAACATTTAAAAAATTCACTAGAACAGGTTTTAACAGACATCTTGGAAATGAAATTTAAGTCATATCAGTCACCATCTGTGTCAGAAATCATTTAGTAAGGAGAATAATTTTATGCAACTTTGAGAAGTAGGGATCATCAGGAAGAAGCAGGTAACGGTAGAAATTAATCAAATGACGATGGGCCTTATAACTGGAAAAAGACCATCCCAGGGTAAGTGCCCCAGCAGCTCAGACCATGCACAGCCTTAATGGTCCTTCTTCCCTTCCTGATTCTGTTTCCTCATGTAACATCCATGAAATTTCCATATGACATAAAGGCAACCAATGAAAGCTTAAAAGCCTGAGAGAGAGACTGGAAAGGGGGAGTGAGCGAGATAGGGAATTTGAATTCTGGAGAGCAGCTAGAGTTTGTTTGACTCTTTTTTTTTTTAATTAATTTATTTTATTTTATTTATTTTTGTTTGCTTGGGTCTTTGTTGCTGCCCGTGGGTTTTCTCTAGTTGTGGTGAGCGGGGGCTACTCTTCATTGCAGTGTGTGGGCTTCTCATTGTGGTGGCTTCTCTTGTTGCAGAGCCCGGGCTCTAGGTGCGCAGGCTTCAGTAGTTGTGGCTCGCAAGCTCCAGAGCACAGGCCCAGCAGCTGTGGCACAAGGGCCTGCTGTTCCGCGGCACGTGGGATCTTCTGGGACCAGGGCTCCAACCCATGTCCCCCACATTGGCAGGCGGACTCCCAACCACTGCGCCACCAGGGAGGCCCTTGTTTGACTCTTATGATCTATTAATGGCTTTACCTTAATGAAATAAAATAATTCTGTAGGACATGAAAATGAGAACTAAGATGAAAATAAAAACAGATGCAATGATCCAATAAATTTCTCCATATTATGAATGTAAGCCTCTTAAAAATACCTACTTAAATCCCTTAAGATAATACCTAACCTCAGCTTAACAAGAGTAAAATGCAGCTCACACCCAGAGGCACTAAAATAACACATTTTGAAATGATACTCAGCTTCGCAGACAACGAAGGCAACACACATTTAAATAAAGTACCATCTCACACTTACTGAGCTGGGAGACGCAAATTAAAATAATAAATATAATGTTGGCAGGAGTTGCTAGGAGCCCAATAAATTCCTGTAAAGAGTGCAATAGGGACTTCCCTGGTGGCACAGTGGTTAGGAATCTGCCTGCCAATGCAGGGGACATGGGTTCGAGCCCTGGTTGCGGAAGATCCCACATGCCGCGGAGCAACTAAGCCCGTGCGCCACAACTACTGAGCCTGTGCTCTAGAGTCCGAGAGCCATAACTACCGAGCCCACTCACCACAACTACTAAAGCCCGTGCGCCTAGAGCCTGTGCCCTGCAACAAGAGAAGCCACAAGAATGAGAAGCCCGCGCACTGCAACAAAGAGTAGCCCCTGCTCGCCGCAACTAGGGAAAGCCCGTGCGCAGCAACGAAGACCCAATGCAGCAATAAATAAATAAATAAATAAATAAATTTTAAAAAAAAGAGTGCAATAAACTTGGGAAACAACCGTGCAATCTTCAATAAGAGTCAGGATGTTGATCGCAGGCTGGGACCCAGTAATTCCAACTTTAGAATTGGTACCCTCTAGATGCAATGGAAAGGGGAAAAAATTGTATGTGTAAAGATGTTTTTAATATGCCTTCAGTAACGTGGAAATGGCTGTTTTCCAACTATAAGTAACCTAAGAATGATATATTTATGATAAAATAAAATAATTTGAAATTTGAAATACATGAGCTATGTACATCCTGGAAAAGTATTTATGAAGTCATTTTGAGTGAAAAAGAAAAATTAAAATGGTAGATCCATTCATTTATTCAATAAAAAGTTGTTAAATGCTTACTACTTTCTCATACCCCGGGGACTTAATTACATATCCCATCCTCATCTGCCATAAATATTTCCACGTTAAGCACATAGACCAAGGTCACAAAGGTTTTTGTGGTGCGCAAACATGAGGAATCATTTGCTTGGGAGAAAAAGTGGAAGAAATATTAGGAAAGTAAAATTTCAAATGGCATGTGCAATGATTGGTAAAAGTTTGAATATGTCATTTTTCTTTTGTAAAAACTTGTGTGAGAATCTCACCTTTATTTGACTTCTAAGTATAGGGTAAAAAGAAATGTCAGGAGTGAAAGAAAAATGAAATCGAACAAAAACTTTCAGAAGATTTCAATATGTCGTTTTCCGGAAAGGGAGAACACCACAAAATAGATGCATGATGTAATCTTTTACAGCCACTCCCCTTCCTAGAAAAATGAAATAATTGCCTATGAAAGAACACTAAGCTAAGCAGGGACTAGACTTAAATAAAAATGTTTTAAGCAACAGTGAACTTCCTCAATGTCTCTCATTTCTGAAAAACAAATAAAAATGAGCTAATTAACTATTATGATAAATAATTTACCTAAAAAGTTATGCCACCAAAAAACTCTAGAGGAATCATTCTCATCTTTAAAAGAGAAGCTAGATAGGCTGCCAACTGGCCATTGCAAGAATGGCCCTCAGATGTCTGGGGATCCTGGCGGGACTGGCGAGGGAGACCCTCAATGGTTCCTCCGTCCAATCTTGCAGCACATACCTAGGAATGTGTTGGAGGAGGGAAGGTTGCACCTGCAACAAACAGGTAGCCAGGCCCCCCCAGAACAGAGTGGGGAGGAGCATAGGGATGGGGAAGCAGGAACACAGAACTCAGGGAACAGTGATGCCCCCTGCCCCCGGAGACACTCACTCCACATGGGTGTCACCAACCCCAGCTGTCCATCACTACCCGGAACTTTGGGGGCCTGGAAAGTCATACCTCTGGCAACATGCCACATTATCTCCTGCTTTATGTAATAGTCTCTGGATGTTTTCGAATCAATTGCCATTAAAGAAAAAACATATTTTCTAGTTGTAGCTGTTGGCATCTTTCTATCAATCACATCACCACCCAAATGTGACAACCACGCAGGTCTCAGGAAAACAGTACATCTCAGCTCTAATTGCACTTGAGAATCACCTGGGAGCCTTTATAAACCAACAAGGGCCCAGGCTTTGGAGATATGGACTTAATTGATGGGACCCGGGCAGCAATATTTCTAACTCGCGGGTTGATTGTAATGATGAGAACCACTGACAACACCATAGACCATATACTGTTTGATATTTTAGCATCCTATAGACATGGTTCCAATCCATAACTTACCCCTACTACACTCTAAACATCCGTTACCCACTTTTCCTATGTTGGTGCTGATACTTCATCAGGTAAGACCTTGGGATTACTTTTAACTCACACAAGTAAGGTTACTGGGCTTCCTATGCTGTTTGACCTAGTATTAACAGGTGGAAAGAAAAACCCTTTTTATTTTAAAACCTTGGACTGTAATCAAATGTACCAAAAGATATAATTTGTATCTTCCATAAGAGTTCATTTAATGGGTGATTTTAACACAGGCTATTTAGCTTTTAATTATGTCATCCTGAATTCTGATCTTCCACCTTCAGACAGGGCAATAGCATCATTTTCCTTCACTCAACTTTTAGGAAGAAGACTCAAAAACAGCCCTTTAAATTGCTGTTCCCCTTGCAGGGAATTTAAGCAGCCTCTGGCAGTAATGAAGTCCTAACATAGTCTGGCAGTGAGTACTAAGGATGAAGATTCAATCAGATCAGAAGACACTTTTGCACTGCCTTATTTCTTCTGAAATTAAACAACCAAGAAATGATGGGCTACATGAGGTCATCAAGACAATACTGCTGTCATTATAATTGAAAAGCTCTAAGAAATGAGTAGAAAATTATCTTTCTTGCAAGAATTAATTAAAATCGTGTTAAAAGACTAAAAGGCAATGCCTTATGAGCACCTGCTAAGTACACAGAATTAATAAATGCACATGAGGCACACTGAGAGTAAGCAAATGATTACTGACCCAACGTTTAGCTTCTTGAAAGCTGAAGTAAAAAGAGAGCTCAAAAGTCTAAGAAATGTCTTGTGGGCAAATGGTTATAACTCGCTCTTTTAGGAGAGCAGCCCAGTTGTTTTAAGATCCAATATCCTCAGTCGGAAGACATTGTTTCCAAGAGAATCCTTGGAGCCAAAGCAGAGAAGTGACAACTGTGCATGTTAACATAAGGGAAGGAAGGAAAGGATTCTACTTCATCTCTTTCTAGAGGTTTCCATGTAGCCCCTGAAGAAAACTCAGGAGCCATGGGTTCTTTGTGGAAAGCTCCTCCATCAATTGGGACTCTCGAACGACCTCTGACCTCCAGCTTTCCCTCCTGCCATCCTCTCAGCTCACAAATGCCCATCTAGCTCATCTCCAAAGACCAATTCATGTGCCATCTCTTTTGGGAATTCCCGGTCCCCGCCCCCCCCCTCCAATTATATTCTGGCAGAAGGAATCTGTGGCCCTCTTGGTACTTGTTCTGGCCACTTTTGCATATAATTGCGTGAAAACTCACAGTGAATAGGATATATCCCACCCCAGGACTTAGAGCAGCGCCTTCCCTATCAGTACGTGTTGAAAACAGATTTGACAAACAAATGGAAACTGGAGGAGATGTATCGAATGAGTCTCTCCTTTAGAACACCTGGAAAAGTGCTTATACTTTCCTTAACAATTTACTGAAAATTTTCTAAGTCAGTTTTTCTTAACCAAGTCTGTGAGGACCAGGGATGGGTGTTAGGGCATCTGTGAACCTCTTGAAATTGTGTATAAATTTAATGTTTATTCTAGTATGTGGCTCTCTTCCCCTCCAACCTCCCCACTGGAGAATCTTTACAGCTTTTTTTTTAGTCTTTCATGTAACCATAAGCCAAAAATCAATTTTAAAAATCAGTCCTACATATATTTTTGTATAAACGATAAAGTATAAGAGCTTCTTGAAACGGTTAAGTAATGCAGTGAGCCACCTAGGGCAGCTGCCACCTTGGATATCTATTAAAGACAAACAATTCTCTGTTCTGCTTACTCCATACAACTATTCCCTGAGGGCCAGAATGAACCACATGACTCAGGATCTTCTAGTATTGAAACTAGAAGGGGCTTTAGAGATCAGCTAGTCCAGTGGCTTGAAAACTGTAGAATGCACAGATCATCTGGAGAACATGTCAGAACACTGATTTCCGGGTCCTGCTCCTACAGTTTAGGCTTCAGTAGGTCTGGGAGGGGGCCTAGGAGTGTATTTCTAACCAGTTCCAGGGGATGTTGATGCTGCTGGTCTGTGGACCACACTTTGAGGACCAATGATCTAGTCTTATTTCCTACTGTGTATATGACAGAGACCTTCAGAAGCTGGGTGTGACCTACCCAAAGTAGCACAGCCAAGTTGGAGACCTGGGTTCTAACCACACTCTGATTAGCAGGGTCCTCTTAGGCAGGTCACATCTGGGTCTCTGAAGCTTGTAGATGACTAGCACAGACACAAAAGTCTGTCTTAGCTGGAGACATTCAAACTGGTTGGCAATACTAGTTTCACCTGAAACCACAGAAGTTATGAAGAGAAAAGAATTTCTTATTCTGCTCATCCCAAGCAGAAAATTAAGAGTTCTGTTGACTTTTTTTCTTCCTCTAAATGATAAATCTCTGTGGCAGTTTTACTGCTATGGCTAAAATGTTCTTTTGGAACAAAAACATTATGTCATCCTTCTGACAATGCAATAAGAATATTCTTTTCAAGGGGTCACTTTCATAGTGTTCTAATAATGACATATTTTTCTATAAACCTTTTAGATAACTTTCTTTTTTCCAATCATTTTTAAGGAGTACATTTTCCAGCATTTGGAAATATCCTCTCCCAGCCCACCCTATAACTAAATAAGACCATAGATAAAAGCATGATCTACAAGATTTGGCTTCAACCAAAGTTTCACCTCTGTCTTGTCCCATCTTAGACTGCCAGGGGTCTAACTTCAGTCTACTGTTTGTTCCTAACCTCCCCCTCAATGCCACCAGACCCTTCCCAAGCCTGCTTTGGTTTACACGCATTGGTCTTCCTGCTTCTAGGATCTCTGACCGGTATTCTGGACCTGTCTTGTAACGCTTCTGACTCAGGACATGCAAATTCATCTTCCTGTAATATGACTTGGCTTTCAGAGGAACAGACTCCATTGTCCTGCTTCATCCTGAATATAACCTTTTAGTATCATGTGTCAGACTGACAGTACTGTTTCCAAAGTGTTGTAGAAAAAAATGAGCAGAGCACATTATAGTTGAAATGTACTTTACTCAACATCACAATGTACTAAACTGCTGAAAAGCATTTGTAAAGCCTTCCCAGAATTTTTTTTTTTTTTTTTCTTTTTGCGGTATGCGGGCCTCTCACTGTTGTGGCCTCTCCCGTTGCGGAGCACAGGCTCCGGACGCGCAGGCCCAGCGGCCATGGCTCACGGGCCCAGCCGCTCCGCGGCATATGGGATCCCCCCAGACCGGGGCACGAACCCGTATCCCCTGCATCGGCAGGCGGACTCTCAACCACTGCGCCACCAGGGAGGCCCTTTCCCAGAATTTTTAAACTTCTTCCAATCCCACAGTACTCATTCTCTACTGTTTACTTTATGAAAAATTGCAACTAGTCATTATACTTTAAACAATGAACTTCATATCAAATGTGAATATAAAATACGAAACCCCATCTCTGTTATATTTTCTTCCAGTCATAACCGCCATCACAAGTTCTCTAATGTAGTGTACTCAGAATTTAGGAAGATTGTACAAAACCCGGCAAATCAGCCTCATCCTGGATGGGAAGGATATCAAACTGAATGGACCAAGCTATATAACCTAGGAATGAGATGGATCCTGCTTTGTATCAATAGTATCATTGTCTTCCACAGAGTTTTACTTCTAGGCACCCCTGAGCTGAGCATGACTTTGTTTTCTGACTCTGGGCTTCACATCACCCAAGACCAGGGGAACAGCAGCATTTTATTACTGATATCACATCCACGTCACAACCATCTATTTGAGTGCCGTCTCTGTGCCAGATCCTGTGCACACACTGTTTCAAAGGTTAAATAACTTCCAAGGGCTTCAGATCTGGGAAGTGACAGACCTGAAGTGATATTTGAATCCAGGTCTCTTCTTACTCAGACTAGCAGTTCTCAAAGTGAGGTCCAGGAACCCCTTGGGGGGTTCCTCAAACACCCTTTCATGGGTCAGCAAGGCCAAAAGAATTATCTGAAAGGCTATTAAAGTACTTCTCCCTTTTCCAACGATATTTCTGTGTGAAGCTGGATTTTCTCACCAGACTGCAACCAAAACAATGTATCGTAACAGCTTGAATGCAGAAGCAGATGAGAATCCAGTGGTTTTCTTTCTATTAAATCAGACATTAAGACGATTTATTAAATATGTAAAACAATGTTACTCTTCTCACTCAATTGTTTGGTTTGGGAAAACAGCGTAATATTTCATAAAAATATGTCACTTGTGTTAACATGTAACATGGGTTTACTAATGTTATTTTTAAATAGATTAATACATATTTTAAAATATTATTAGTTTTGGCTTCTAAAATGGTAAATATCAAAAGGCATAGATTACTTAAACAAAAACTCTTTGTGGATCCTCAATAATTTTTAAGAGTGCAAAGGGGCATCAACTGCCCAAACTTTGAGAATCACTGCTCTTATTAGATAACACTCTGATTCATCTTGTCGCCTCCACTGCAGAAGGAAAGTTCTCACTGCTGGAGAAGGGGGTGGGTAGGAAAGAAGACCCCTTGCTTTTAGAAATCCAAATTCCTATCGCACTTATTACGTATACCATACACCAGGCACTTAACTAAATGTAGAAGGGAATAAATGGTCTTAGAAAATACACTTGTGCTCACCCCTTCAGCTAAATTGAAAGTTTCCTGAGGACACAATAGCATTAACTCCCTTGGAATCTAGAACATATTCTGTCTTGAATAAAAATAGTGATTAACTGGAAACCTAAAAAAGAGTTGGCGTCATGAAGGATTTCATAAGTTTTACATAGGTTAATAAGAGGTTGCCAAGGAAAGAACGCACATAGTATGGAGAGACATAGTCTTGAGTTCAAATCCTGACACACATGGATAAGTTATTTGATTTCTCTGAGCCTCAGTTTCCTTATCTGTAAAATAGATCTGTGTTCCTAATTCACAGGGTGTGAGGAAATGTAGATACATTGTATAACATCTGTCATGCAGGAGACACAAAAGAAATATTATTCCCCCTGGAACCACAATGAGTCAGTTCTAGGGCAAATGGTGAACATCTGAAAATCCAAATACTCAAGGGGACATTTTTCTCAAGTGAATTTCTCAACTCTCTGCATCTCTTGGCTGTTGATGTCGCCAAGCTAGGTCAATTTCCTGTAGGTGTCACTTCAGTCTAGTTTTAGTCCTTTAGAGACAGACATACATTCTGCTCTTGGAATTCACTGGCAATAGATATAAGCACTGGAAATTCCCCTCTATGAGAACAAAATATAAAGAAACTGAATATTACACTATAGTGATCATTTCAAAGTTGTAAAAAATATTATCGACAGTAATACAACTCCACTTAGTGGGTGCTAAGTAAAAAATCTAAATCTTAAAGCTGGATGCAACATAAACATTTTCAAAATATAATCAGATGGCATTATGGAAAGTATTAAATTAAAATGTTAGCCTAAAATTTAAGTCCCTGTTTATTAAAAGAAAAAAAAAGCAAGTGTAGGCAGTAAGTCTAAGTTTACCAACTGTGAAGACATCCCAAAGTGTTTTATTTAAGATTCTTGTCTGTTACACCACCGGAAAATTGGATCTAAATCCATTTACCATAGGCAAAGAAAATGTTTACAACCTAAAACTGTATTTACACACAGCTGTAATGTAATTTTGCCTTAAAAAAAAAAAGGTATAAAAGTAAGAATTTGTGAGGGGCTTCCCTGGTGGCGCAGTGGTTGAGAGTCCGCCTGCCGATGCAGGGGACACGGGTTCGTGCCCCGGTCTGGGAGGATCCCACATGCCGCGGAGCGGCTGGGCCCGTGAGCCATGGCCACTGAGCCTGCAGGCCCGGAGCCTGTGCTCCGCAACGGGAGAGGCCGCAACAGTGAGAGGCCCGCGTATGGCAAAAAAAAAAAGTAAGAATTTGTGGAAAACGAGGGAATGAAAAAGAATGTTTCTATGTCCCTAAATTCCATGAAGCATTTGGAACCACAAAAGCATTTTATGAAATTATCACTATCTTTTGTTTTGCATTCATATCATAAAGGAGTCCATTCAGCTAATTTTTGCCCTTTCCTTATAGATATACTATTTTTTTAACCTAAAACTTACACTAGGTGGAGCCCCATGTACAAGATTTGGAGTGATTTTAAAAAGGGAAAGGAAAAAAACATTAACAATTGAAAGCAAAACCCAAAAGGCACTCATATTTTCTCATTTTTTTAAGAATGTACCCTCAAAATCTACAGTACCATCAGAAAAGAATTTTTCTTTCTAACAATGAAAACCATGACAGTGAATAGGACCATCAACATTTACTACGGAGAAGCACTGGGTGCAAAGCTGCTGCTACCGTCAAGAGCTGTAAGGTTCTGAATTCAATGCAAACATTACATTTCCTTTGGGGAGGAGATATACAGGGCATGGGAGATAAGTCTTTTCTGGATCCTTGTAAAAATATTTTGACAATGTTAATGTTCTCCCGTGTCTAAAGTGGGCACAGTCCTCAGATCCGTCATGACATTCCAATTAGAGATACACTGTTGTGAAAAACAAGACTCTTAAAAACATCAGAGCATGCGTAAAAGAGAAAACATCCAAGATAACAGCACAGGGAACTATATTCAATATCCTGAGATAAACTAAAAGGGAAAAGATTATGAAAAAGAATGTATAGATACGTATAAATGAATCACAGTGCTGTACAGCAGAAATTAACACAACATTGTCAATCAACTACACTTCAATAAAATAAATAAAAAACAAAATACGTTCAAACCTCTAAGCTGTCCATGACGCAGAAATATAGGAAGCCCTAATCACACATTTAGGAATGTCTGAGGAGGTAGGGGCTTCTGAACTGAAGAAACAAAAACCAAAAACCAAAACATCGCATGTTCAATTATGGGTCGGTAGAACTTACTGTTAAAAATAGGCTCTAACTACTCTTGAGCCTCTCGGTGGACTCAAGCTGGAGGAGATAAGGCGTCAGAGATAACCCGCCAAACTCAGTCATCACTCACTGCTGATGGATAAGGGCACCACAATTGCCCCACAAATACCTCCCTTCATCGTTGCTAGGTCAGCTCCCCCTGCGCTATCTCAGGGCTGTCTTTCCAACGCAACGTGCTCGAAATGCAAAGTTCAGACCAGTAGCAAGAACCCTTGCCCAATTCCCCAACGCTTGTGCTGACACAGCTGACGTGATTCTGTCAGTTTACTAGGCAGTAAACTGTTGCAGAGTCTCTTTAATTTTTTTTTTCCAGACCTATACAAAATCTTGGGCCAGGCCAGACCTAGTTCTGCTGACAGCTGAATTATGTAGCAGAGTAACCTTTGAACAAGCACAATTCATTGACCTCACATAAATTCTCCCCTAGAAAGTCCAAGAAAGGGGTTCAATCAGGGTCAGGTAGGCATGGAGGCAGTTAGCACTACCCCAAGAATCCAGCATACATCATAGCTGGGGATTTATACCTGTTAAACCAAACAGTTATGAAAAACAGAAAATTATGTTCTTTGATGTTTGCTTCACATTTTTCATAGGCAAGCTGATTGTGTCCTTCGCAAGCCATTTACTAAATTCAAATTATTCTGCTACATAAATGATTTATAGAAGCAAAACTAATAGGAGTAAAGAAGAATAGCACTTTGGAGTGGATCATCTTTGATGACAGAGGTGATTTTTTAAAAAGAAGAGAAACTATCTGAGCTTTGGGTTAAAACAAAGACTGGATGAATTGGACAAACTACATTAAACAGAGAGCCTTTTTCAGTATCTTTAAAACTGACAGCTTTTATGTAAAGTCGGTCATTCACCTTTTCCTATTTTCATATCAAGTTTTCATGTTGATGCAAAGCTATTTGTCCTTCTCCTCCAATGTGATGGAGTTTTCCAATTAGTTTTTCAAATGGGAGGGGGGTGGGACCTGCCCTGTAGCACAGAAAATACACACTAACACATTTCCCCCAAACACTGCACTTGCCCCATGCCTCTTGCCAGTCTTGTAGCCAGTATTAATACTATGACAATAAGAGTCTTACAGAGTAAAGCTTATATTCTAATCGTTCCCTAAAAGATAGAGGTTAGCCAGGCACCTTGTATCTACTTCTGGCATGATGGACACAAGGGAAGTGATGCTAAATCCAATAGGGAAGATCAATACAGACTCGACAGATTTACAGCCCTTCAGCCCTCCTCTCTTTATCTCAAGGGTAGCATCTTCAGAAGAGTCAGCAGAGGAGAATGGGTAACTGATGTTTTAAAACTTTTAGGGCTTCCCTGGTGGCACAGTGGTTGAGAGTCTGCCTGCCAATGCAGGGGACATGGGTTCAAGCCCTGGTCTGGGAAGATCCCACATGCCATGGAGCAACTGAGCCCGTGAGCCACAACTACTGAGCTTGCGCGTCTGGAGCCTGTACTCCACAACAAGAGAGGCCGCGACAGTGAGAGGCCCACACACCGCGATGAAGAGTGGCCCCCACTCGCCACAACTAGAGAAAGCCTTCGCACAGAAACGAAGACCCAACGCAGCCAAAAATAAATAAATTAATTTTAAAAAAAAGTATTAGCCCAAAAAAAAAAAAAAAACTTTTAAATATGGGACTTTAGGACCATCAGAAAAAAATGGTTGATAGAGAAAACTACAGACTAAAGTAGACTGTAGAATAACTTTGCCGAGCTAATAATCTCACTCTCTATATGCCAGGGAGGGAAGAACTTGATGAATCAATTGTTTTCATTTTGCTGACACTCCGTATTGGTCCTGAGAACAATTTCTTTCTAAGCAAAGTAATGTTTAACTACTTCCCTATCACCAACACTGCCTCATAAGCATAATTTAGAACTTTGCTATTGTAATTCAGTTTGCTTTGTTTTTTTTCCTTTTCACTAAAGCTTTGAGAGAGAGACAATGTCTTCTTCATCAGCACTGTCATCATTTTAGCAATTAAAGATAAGGTAGAGAAAACAAAGGAACTACATGTACATAGAAGTCATTAAAAGGAAGCGGGGGTCGCCTTTAAGTGAAAGGGAGGTGAACAAAGACACTTGCTTTTGAAAAGACAGTGGAAATGAGCTGAGGCACACCTCCATCCTGCACGGGGCTCAGAGTCACCGGTGGGGACAAGGGTGCACAGTGAACCTGGGAGGTGAGTAGAAGCCAGCATCACAAAGCAAGACCTGTAGGCGGCTGTAGGCCCAGCCCTGGAACTGAAATATAGCCCCATGTTTGGTGGCTTTTTTCCCTACAGAAACCAAGCCTGAGAGGCACAAGCATCATTTCATTTTCAGAGTCTGGAAGTGGAATAGAGAAGAAAGAGTTATGATTCTCATTTCACTGGCCATTGTAGGTTTAGATAAGAGCACCCCTCCTTCCAATAAATAGACGTCATTGGTTGTAGAAGCTATAAAAGTTGAATGAGATATTATTTCAGGCAGAAAAGTAAAAGCTATCATTTCCTGGAAGAGTCAAACTCAAGTCTCTGGAGGTTCAAAGCTCAGCTCGTATGACATCTCATTCCAAAGTTTCATTCTGCTTTGCATTATGATCAATCCTCTAGACAGCTTTATCTACCAATGGTTTGAAATCTCCTTGATATTTGATTTTTTTCTTTAAACAATTTTTTGGGTCCCACGCTGGCTACTCTAGTGCTGTGTATCTTTTGGGGAGTCAACAAATATTTATGAGATGAGTAGCAGAAATTTCAGTATTTGGAATAGTTACAAACAATGCATTTGCTGCTTTTAGGGTTGGAAGCCTTAAAGCTTAAAGGGTCTTTAAAAAATTGTATCTCCTTATTCTGAGAAAAATCCATTTTATTAAAACCATTTCTATGAATAGAGCAGATAGAAATCACCCACGTGTTTCATTTCCTCCTCTTATCCCCAATTTCCCAAATTCACAGGCATTTTCTCTTCTTCAGTTAATTTCACAAAAACGTTCTGTGCCTATACGGTGGACACCATGATATCCTGCCCAGATCCCCTTACAGGAACAAAGGATTTATAATCCTCCAGCTTCTAGAAATGCTGCCAAAAGGCAGTCCTCAGCTGTCAGTCCTTTGTGAGGTTGCCTCCACTGAAGAA
This sequence comes from Mesoplodon bidens, assembly GCF_964165515.1. Classification (NCBI taxonomy): domain Eukaryota; kingdom Metazoa; phylum Chordata; class Mammalia; order Artiodactyla; family Ziphiidae; genus Mesoplodon; species Mesoplodon bidens. Next base: position 33,688,418 of record NC_138169.1, on the reverse strand, counting down.
AACTGTCTTGCACAGGTCACACCTCCTTCCAGTAGGGGTAAGGATGCTCGGGCCATCTTGCTCTAATTGGGAACCACCTGGAGGTCATTCCAGCTATAGGGGTCCCCACAGGGTGAGCTGAGACCTTTGTGGGGATCATGACTTCTCCTTCTTCCCAGTCCTGCTTTCCTCCTTGGCCTTGGTCCCAGCAGCTCTTGCTAAGAAACACCTTGGCCGCCAATGTCCATTTCACAACCTATCCTCAAGAAACACAACCCATGACAGCCCTGCAGACTGTAGGCGTTAGGCATAAGGAATTGTTAAAGATGAAATTCCAGTTCTTTCTGATTTTATAAAACAAAAGAGGGAATATATAGATAACCCCATCACTCCCTTATGACGTGCAAAGACACAGGGAGACACACGCAGGTGCTGTAAAAGCCTGATGGATTCTTATACCCAGCGGGGTGGGAGGAGAGGTTGCTTATCAGGACAGAATTCTTGCAGAAGCTGTGTGTAAAAGACAAGCAGGAGTTACTAGATAAAGACACGGGAAGGAGCGGGAAGCAGGAGGAAGAAAATGAGAAAAATCATGGATACATGTGAGTTCCTGGGATACTAAAGGCAGAACACACATAAGACACAGCAGGAGTGACAAGTGACACAAGTCTGGGGCTAAAAGCAAAGGGGCAGATGCATCTGGTAGGTGGTAAGAAGATCGGGGGAAACTTGTGGGTCACCCTAAAGAGCTTTGTTCTTGACCTTTTTTTCAGACCGAGACACAAGACAGATGACTTTTCATGCAACTTATACTTCCAGATTTTTCCAACTCCTTACCTCTAGCAAAATTACTTGGGAATATAATGCAAAAAGCAGCACAGACATTTCAGGAGGATGAGGGTGGTATGGATAACACCTTATATAAACATGTAAGTACTAACATCATCTACTATATACAGAGTCAGTCATCTTATAAGACAAACCTTCAGTGCATAAGAGTTTTCAAAATATCTTGTTTTATTTTGAAAGAAGAACCTTGTCTTTTTTTTCAGACCTCCGTTACATGGGTAATATTAAAAAAGTAAATAAACATGGGCTCTGGAAGAGTAACTATGTTAGTTTTTGTTATTGAAACAAATGAAATGTACAGGTTTTAACTTTTTAGTTATATGATTTTTCCTCCTGCAAGTTTTACTCCTTATCATCACTTTGATGTCTACTTGGTCATCAAAAATTACTGTCATTACGGGTCAGAATGTTCATAACATCACTGCATACAACACAATGTTGGAGCTCTCTCTTTTTTTTTTTTTTTTTTGTGGTATGCAGGCCTCTCACTGCTGTGGCCTCTCCCGCTGTGGAGCACAGGCTCCGGGCGCGCAGGCTCAGTGGCCATGGCTCACGGGCCCAGCCGCTCCACGACATGTGGGATCTTCCCAGACCGGGGCACGAACCCGTGTCCCCTGCATCGGCAGGCGGACTCTCAACCACTGCGCCACCAGGGAAGCCCTGTTGGAGCTCTCTTAATCTATCCTTGCCTTCCTTCTTACCTAGAAATTTTCCACGAGTAAAATTACATTGCCCAAATTAACAACTACAAAATCACAACTCGCAAGCCTCACAGAAACTCTTGATAAACAGAATTATTAGCTGTACACCAGGAACCATTAGGTGATAAGACAAATAAGGAGGGCTGATGATTTTATACACAATCCCCAGCACATAGCCAGATGTGGCATCCGATAGATAGATAGATAGACAGATAGATCTTTATCTATCTTAAACACAGAAGAAATAATATGGAATAAAAGTGAGTGCAAATAATAGTGTCATAGAGGTAAACTTGAAAACAGTCTATTTTACTTTAAAAAAACAAATACTTTTTAAACTTTCATACTTAGACTTAGTTTTAGCAGCCCCTTACCTGTGACACCCAGACAAATGATTAATGCTCACCAGGCTGTTGCAAAACTATGGTGGAGAAGCGGTACCAGAAGCAAGATGGAACCACTGGGGTGTGTAAAGCAAGAGGGAGGCATGGGCAGATTTATAGCTTGGCTGTGTCTCTCTGCAGCAAGATGGAGGATGGTATAAAGATGAAAAGAAGGGTTCGGCAAGCTGCTGCAAAACTCAGGTAAGATATTATGAGTATCTGCACACTTTGGGGAACCAGAAATCCCAGCATCTTGTCCAAGATGTCTGTGGCTTGGCTCCAGCAACTCCTACCCTTGTCAATGGAGACCCTTGGGAGATTCAAGCAGGGTGAGCTAGGCGACCAAGATAACTTTCTGCTTTTCATGTCTCTCTGATCTTGAGAAGGGCCTTATTACCCTGACTAATAAAGCAGAAAATTAGCTATCAGAGAAGTACTCATGATGGATTTAGAAGCTCAATAACCCTCAAAAGCAAGAGTTGGAAATCTAAATGGAATTTGTAGCTAGAGGGTTTATATGAATTGGGAAAGAATTTAGCTTCTGTTCGATTTTTTTCCTGCAAAACTACTATTAGTTCTATCAAAATATGATTATATTGTCAGATACAAAGATATCAACTCCTCTTGAAACAGAAATCTCTTTCAAAGGGCAAATCACCCTACTAATTGACAAGTCTTTTACTCTAAGCACTCCTGCCCTCCCCCCCTTCACTCCCTGCCATGACTCATGAAAGAGCTTTACATAACTGCCGGAAAAAAGACACATTTCGTTGTACGGGACAAAGTATTGTCTGAGATGCACCAAAATTCTGTCTTTGAAGGTACGGAGGAGTCCAAAAGTATATTAAAATGGTTAAAAGGAAATGTGTCTAAATGAAAACATTTTATGACTAGGACCCTGGTGGCCTTCAGCAGGTCAAGCTGTACCTCAGTTTACTCATCCATAAATTCAGATGATAAAAAGTTCCTGTATCATGAGGTTGTTAGGAAGATTAAATGAGATGCATGTGGCATCCATCACCCAGCACCTGGGAAAGAGGAAGTGATGAAGGTGATGCTGAAAATGAGGGTGCTGATGACATGTGATCGTGCACATCCCCAAAAGTAAGCCATGTCAGGGTGACAAACCCACTAGCTATTTTTTTTTTAAGAAAACGATCCCATATTGACCAAACCAGTAACTCTTTAGGCTGCAGAGCCAGCCTATCCCCTCCCTATAAATGGAACAAAAACAGATTAAAAAACCAAATGACCCACACATCAAAAGATTCCTCAGTAGACTAGAAGGGAGCCTTAGAAAGTGAAGGAAAAGGAGAGGCTGGTGGGAACACACATGCCCTACAACAGAGTCGGATGAGAAATAATAAGCAAACACCCTGACTTGTACTTTGCTGCTTTTAGGACCAGAGATTTCTGAAGATTCCCAGAGCATCTCACAAATACAGTGTTATCTTCAGAAGGCTTTCCAGGTCCCAGGCAAAAGAAGAATTCACAAGATTTGGGGCATGATTAATTTAAAAGAAGTAGGTTCTGGTTACTGATTATTATTGGAAGAGAAAGTGAGATTTTAAGGATGGTTGACCAGCGGGTTTTCATTTACGAGAAGGAGGGCGACAGAAAGACCCAGAGAGACACACAGAGGAAAACACATGGTGTGAATCCCAAAAGGAGACTTTAGATGTGGAACTGAAAAACGATAGCATAACCCAATAGGCAAAACAGCTGATTAGGTGGTAATTGTGTCAAATCAACTACTCACAGCTCAACAGAGTAAACTCAAATGACACATATTCCTTAGGATATTTATGGGCAACTAAATCATCTCAGATAAAGATTTCCAAATTGCTTACACCACAATAGAAAATCTTACAAACATCCATGCCAAATTTCATGCTAACATTCAATATAATTTTAGAGATTCCAGAAATAACAGATGGCAATAACAAATGTATTTGCCCCCAACAAGTGAAATCCCACCACCTCAACTGGCTAAGATGGCAGTTTGAAATTTATGCAGCGGGAGACCCAAGATGAAAGGGGAATTGATAACCAAGACAGTGATTTTCCTATGGAAATAGAGCCCAACAGATTTCTTTTTTCCAGGAATTAGCCATGCTAACTACTTTTAAAAAAGGATAGAAGCTATTGGACCAGCCACTTCTATAGTATCAGGCTAATCAAAGGCTTTTTTAAAAATCTTGCTTCCCACATGCTTGATAACTAGAAAGAAATGTAACTAAAAATCTGTTTTTTTTGTATTCAAAACCTGCCTGTCGTCTGGTCTCCATTCCACAGCAAGAAATCCACCCGCAGACATCAACCCTCTCTCCCCTCCCTGGTCCTGCATGTGCAACAGGTGAGTGCCCAGTGCATCCTTATTGCCCAGCTTTGGAAGAGTAAAGTTCGAATGTGATATTTAACAGTGTTGCTACCTTGAGTTTTGAAACCATTGACTGAGGACCAATTAAAGTGGGAAGATTTCACTTCAAGATTCATGACTCATTTAATATAAACACATCAACAATGTATCATTTCCAATGCCTTTATATTAGAAACGATCCCAGCATCACAAAAACAAGCACATTTATATCTGCCATAAATGGTAATTATGAATATTTGCAGTGTGTGATTTATAGAAACAATTGAACAAGAGCCTTAGAAAATTCCATTTGATTCGTTATAAAGAACTATTCTTCAAAAATCATATAGGGTAGGGCTTCCCTGGTGGCGCAGTGGTTGAGAGTCCGCCTGCCGATGCAGGGGACGCGGGTTCGTGCCCCGGTCTGGGAAGATCCCACATGCTGCGGAGCAGCTGGGCCCGTGAGCCATGGCCGCTGAGCCTGCGCATCCGGAGCCTGTGCTCCGCAACGGGAGAGGCCACAACAGTGAGAGGCCCGCGTACCGCAAAAAAAAAAAAAAAAAAAAAAAAAAAAAAAAAAAATCATATAGGGCTTCCCTGGTGGCACAGTGGTTGAGAGTCCACCTGCCGATGCAGGGGACACGGGTTCATGCCCCAGTTCGGGAAGATCCCACATGCCGCAGAGCGGCTGGGCCCATGAGCCATGGCCACTGAGCCTGCGCGTCCAGAGCCTGTGCTCTGCAACGGGAGAGGCCACAGCAGTGAGAGGCCTGCATACCACAAAAAAAAAAAAAAAAAAAAAAAAAAAAAATCACATAAACCCTCCCCTTCCAAAAATAAAGAAAGCCAATGGCAAAACATTAAGGTGCATGGGGTGCATGCACATGGGCACTAAGATGCTAAAGATATTGTCGCATCAAACAATTTCACTTGGCAATTTTTTTCTTCCCCAGACAAGAGAGAGAAATCGACAGCTTAAACATTAATTTCAGGACTCACCCACATCGCCCGTGTCACATGCAGAGATAACAGTTTTCCAGGTGATGGGCAGGTCACGTGCCAGGTTCCGAGGGGCAGCAAGACGGGGGGGTGAGCAAAAAGGAGAAGAAAACACAGATTAGAAATAATCCAACAACTGGTGGTAACTCACCCCCATTCTGAGCATGGTAATAAGAGTTCTCTCCTTTCTAAACCTGCCCCATTGCCAAGACACTGTGGGTTAAGGACAAAGTTGCTATAAAAAAGCAAAGGTAGATAATTCACAAGAGATACAAAGGGATCTCTCGTTAACATTTTCATTGAGCAGTTGCAAATAAGAGAAAACGCATGCAGACCACATTTGAATATGTAATAGATGTTTCCAGAAAGAGACCATGAAAGAGTTGTATGAACGTATAGGACGTAAAAATAATTAAAGCAAGTCTGGACTAGAATGCGGGGGACGGGGAGGGAGTTTGAGACTGTGGCCAAGTAAAGACTTAGGCTAATTCAAAATCAAAATCAGAAAACCCAGTAAAATTATTTACACATTCCCACAAGCATTTGACTAAAATAATTCCAGTACACTTTCCAAGAATATAAATTATAACTCATTTTAGAATGTGCTGAAAGTCAGAGCCATGGAATATAATTTGAATTCATCAATAAAAAGACTAAAGAAATCAGTTATTATTATCTTTTTTATAGAGGCCATGAAAAAATTTTACATGGCATAAAATTTCTAGGCTATGTTGTTTTTCAACCCTACAAGCCATAATCGTTGCTCTATTAGGGAAGAAATTTCACAGCGTAAAGTCACATAAAACATAATATCAAGTAGATGGAACTCCCCAAACAGGCTTCATTTAAGACAGAGCATCTGTCACAGGCTTTCCACATGACAGTCACCTTGGAAGACCAGGCAGTGCCAAGGTCATGCTAGAGGAATTCTGTGATCCTTGGATCCACCAGGGCCTCCTGGGCCTCTGCCCTACAGATCTAAACTACTAATCCTTTACATCAACTCAGAAGAACTGAAAGCAAGGTCTCGAAGGATACTTGCACACTTGTGTTCATAGCAGCCTTGTACACAATAGTCAAAAAGTGGAAGCAACCCAAATGTCCATCAACACATGATGGATAAACAAAATGTGGTCTGTACATAGACTGGAATACTATTCAGCCTTAAAAAGGAAGGAAATTCTGACATGTGCCCCAAAATGGATGAACCTTGAGGACATTCCACTAAATGAAATAGGCCAGACACAAAAAGGACAGATACTATGTGATTCCACTCCTGTGAGGTCCCTGGAGTAGTCACATTCATAGAAATAGAGTAGAATGGTGGTTGCCAGGGGCTGGGGGGAGGGAGAAATGGGGAGTTGAAGTTCACTGGGAAGATGAAAAGGGTCCTCGGGATCAGCAATGCAAAAGGATGTAACACTGCTGAACTTAAAGATGGTTAAGATACTAAATTTTATGTTATGTGCATATTACTACAATTAAAAACAAAAAGCTGGGCTTCCCTGGTGGCACAGTGGTTGAGAGTCCGCCTGCCGATGCAGGGGACACGGGTTTGTGCCCCGGTCCGGGAGGATCCCACATGCCGCAGAGCGGCTGGGCCCGTGAGCCGTGGCCGCTGAGCCTGTGCGTCTGGAGCCTGTGCTCCGCAACGGGAGAGGCCACAACAGTGAGAGGCCCGCGTACTGCAAAAAAAAAAAAAAAAAGCTACTGTCAGAAGGATTACTGGAAATTTTGGGCACCCCGTGTAGACTCAATCTTCAAAGGAAAGAACGATTAAGAGTCTAAGTCACACTCAGCAGAAAGTGTTAAAAATATTGCAATTTGTAAAACAAAAGCATCCTAGCACAAACTCAAGAAACCTGGTCTTGCTTCTCAGCCGATGGTGGGATGAGAGCAGTTACTTAAAGGGCACTGGATGAAGTCGTGACAGATATGCCTGCAAAGACCAGAGAGGGTCGAGCTGTCAGCACTCAGTCCACAGCCCTCGCCTGTTCCAAGTCCACGGACACCTTGGAAAGTGCCCATGCGAGGTCTTCCTCCATCCAACGTCCATCCAAACTTTTAAAACATCCAACATCCTCTGGATGTTTTAAAAGTTTAATAACTTGGCTTGTGGGCAGCATTTGGTTTAATCTACTCTCCTAGTAATGAAATGGTGAATTTTCTTCTCAGTGAGAACATGCGAATTGTCATGTTACTGGCCAAAGGATACGGTTGATCCTCTCTGGTATATTAACTATTTTTATTTCCTAAAGAATCAGAAAAGGGAATACACAGTGCATACACGAATCACTATTATAGAAGTGAGCTTACACATCTGCTTTCTATCACCTTCTGCCAATTTCTATCACCCTGTGCAAATGGTCCCTGAGTGCATGGGTTGAACCCTCAGTGATGGTAGATGGCCAGCATGGGGGGAGGACTTGGGGAATCCGAGGTGTGGGTTTAGTGGTCCATTAAAGAAACTGGGGGGTGTTGAGCAAGTCGTTAAACATCTCTGTTTCCTTGAGTGGAAAAGGAGAATAGTAGATGTCCTGGTTTTCTCATCAAGTTGTGGTAGAGATGATATGAAATGATGTTTGAAAAAGACCTTGGGGAAATAGCAAGCAGGGCAAATTCAGAGTGGGCTTTGGAATGTCTGCTTCTCAGCAGGAATGCTCAGCTCCTTCCTTGGATAAGGAATGTCCAAATAGACAGGACATGCTGTAGCCTCAACTTCAACTTCCAATCTTATTTCCCATTATCCATCAGTCATCCAACTGGCTTATTTCCAACTAACCTATGGGCCATTAGAAGGCCCATGAATCTAGAGTAGGTTCCTAAAGTGTGGTCCAGGACCCTAGGAAGTCCTTAAGCCTCCTCCAGAATGCTTGTGAGATCAAAACAATTTTCCTAGTCACACTACGACATAATTTGCATTTTCACTCTCATCCTCTCAGGAGTGTACAGTGCAAGTTTCTAGAAGTTACATGATCTATGAGATCTCACTCTCAGCTTCTGACGTGGAAGCAGAAGCCTACATAAGAATCCACTCTCTTCTCCTAAGCCAGACATTAAATAGAATTGCAATAACACTCTTTACCCTAAATTGTTTTTGTTTTGGAAACACAGTTAACTTTCATAAAAAGAACTGGGTTTATGTGGCATGGACTTTTATTGTTATTTGTAAGTAAATTAAAAATAAGTATTTAAAAAATTTCTCAGCTGTATTTTCCAATGCAGTACATATCAATAAATATACCATGCATAAACAAAGGTTCTTTGTGGTCTTCGATCATTTTTAAGGCTGTACAGAGGTCCTAAGACCAAAATGTTTGCGAACTGCAGTGTCGAGAGCACAAATCAGGAGGGCAAAGGATGAGAGACCAGGCTGCAGAAGGAAGCAGGAGACCCCAGAGGCCACGTGCGGGATTCTGGTCTTTACCTAAGAACAGGGTCAGGCTAGTCGATGCGTGTAGAAGGCTGCAGTTACTGTCTCTTTCCCAGTATGCGATAGATGTACAGAATCACTCACTGTTCAACCTACTTTTCCAGCCTCTAATGATTCATTATAGAAAATGAATTCATAAGACTCCAACATAGAGCTTCATCAACCTATAATGAATCTCAAGGTTGCTTTCAAAAAGAATTAACTTCCTCTACATGGTCAGCGCAGTGTCTGCATTTTAAAACCCACGTTATGGTTAATTGGGAAGTGGCAAATATTTATAGAGGAGCCCACATCCCAGTGGAACCAAAAATCAGAGTCAGAGCTCTAAGGATGCTCTGTGGGGTAGGAGGAAATGGAGCTTCTAGGAAAGATGGTCCTTCCTGACTTCAGTGAGGCCCTCCCCTGCTGCTTGCAAACCTTCTCTGCTTCCTTGTTGGCTCTTTGGTACCTGTCCCCTCAGAAGTGGTTGCAAACTTTATCCACCCTCAAGTGCCTTCTGCATTCCCCTAACTCTTAGGGGAAAAAAACCTCACTTCTCTTTTCACCCAGGAGCTAAAGGCAGGCAGCTATGGGGTTAATATCCATGACTATAAAATAAAATTTATGAGTTGTTAACTTTAGTGTCGGCAAAATAAAAATAATTATCTTAATATGCAGTTTCCAGGAATAAGTAGCAACTGAAAGCGTGATTATGATTTTAAGAACAAGAAAATAATTGTATGTTCGTAAAATCAGTGAGAGAAGACAGATCTAAGGCATGTCAAGGTAAGGAAATGTGTGTGAAGGGGACGGTGGAACACAGCCAGGAAACAAGGCTGGCCATAGCAAACATCGTTATCCAAGTACATTTCCAGAGACGCCTGCTGGAACAGCATCACTGAGGGGACAGCCTGTACCTTAAAGAGAGCAACTGATAAGGTGCTAGAACCTTCCATCAAGACTGAGATGGTAGAACATCAGGAGAGGAGGGCACATCTTTAAAAATGCTAAAGACATATGAGCAAAAAATGCATGGAGTTAAACTTCTCAGTGGATCTAATTATAGCTTGTCTTTAAAGGTGCTTTGTTTTAAGGGGTAGGGGTAGGGTTAGGGTGTGAAGGAGGGAACCGGTATGATTTCATAGAGATAGTCTGTATTTGTGTGTGTGTGTGTGTGTGGTGCACCATGTGGCATGCGGGATCTTAGTTCCCCAACCAGGGATCAAACCCGTGCCCCCTGCAGTAGAAGCACGGAGTCTTAACCACTGGACCACAGGGGAAGTCCCAGACAGACTGTATTTTTGAATCAACTTTGGCTTGGTGAGTCACTTGACCTGGGCAAGCCTTGATTTTGTTGTCTCAACATTACTACAGAGGTGTGGGAAAAGCCAGAAATAAAGGCATTTTCAGCCCTTAGATCAGAATACTTGGAGCATAGTAGGTGCTCAGTAAATGGCAGTTCCTTTTCTTGGTTTCTTCCCTTTTTTCTTCCCATCACAACTGGCCATCCAAGAGCTGCTCAAATTTTAGGTAACTACGATGTATATGTAACAGAGAGAGAAACAGAAAGGGAGTGAATGAGTGTACAGCAAAGATGGATGCCTGTAATTCATGAATAGATTAAAAATAGAATCCTCTATCCCGTGATGATTTGGTTGATACTCTCCGCCCTGACATCTGACGTTGGATGTGGTCACTCGATTGATGTGGCTTCTGGAAACTCCTTCAACTTTAACATTTGTCTGGAATCTATGATCGCATTTACCTACTTACTCCCTTTTCTCAAGGACAACCCTTTTCGGTGCCATGGAATCCTTCCCTCCATGGGTCTGAAAGCCCCTTCTGCCTGGAATGTCGTGGTTCTGAGCTCTCTGGTTCAACCCCTCGTTCAAGGGGTCTTCCTGATTTTCTTTACCTGGGTTCCCTGCCCTCCCCTGGTTCCATCTGTGGCTTCTTTTCCTTTCATTCCATTGGTGACCTCATGGGTTCTTGAGGAGGCTGACTGGCAGGCATCATGGTCACCTGGTTCCTTACATAGAAAGAATACACCACACCCCTGCCCCACCTCTCCCAGCTTCAGCTTCTGCACCTCCGGCTCCCACAAGCCCACCCGAGTTCTCTGTCTCAAGCCCACCATGTACATGGCCACCTCACTCTCTCTCTCCCCACTCTCCACCACTCAGCATTTGTCTGACCCCCAAAGCCCTATTTTTCCTCCAAGTCCAGGGTGAACACAGCCCCCTCCTCCAGGAAGCCTTCCCAGCCTTTCTGTCAGAATTAAGTGCCCCCTCTCTGGTGTTTCCCCCAAACTGGGGCGGTCACTTAAAAAGTGCACATAAAATGTTTTTATTGTGCAATAATTTCATACATGTAAATACACACGTGCAAGTGTAATAATAAAATGAACACTTGTGAACCCATCACCTAATGTAGTAACACAAGACTGTTACCAAAATCTCTGCATCTGCCATTCAGTCCTCCTGCCCTACCCGCCGGCTGCCACGCAACGTAGGTTTTCCTAAAGAATACTGTTAAGTTTTGCATGGTTTTGAAAAAAAATAGCCTCATAAAAAATTGTATTATATTATTCAATCTTCTGCAGCTTTTATTTTGATCATCATTATTAATGATTCATCCACATGGTTGAGTAAGCCTATATACATCATTCATTTTTGTGGCTTGTATAATATCTCATTTTGTGACTGTGCCATTATTTACTTATCCATTCTCCTGTCCAAGGACATTTGTGCTGTTTCCAATTTACTGCTATTATGGGTATTTTTGAAACATTTTTTTGGTGCATATGTGTGACAGTTTCTCAATGGTATATAATTATATGCAGAATTACTATGTTGGAATATGTGCACATCTTTATAAGAAAATGCAAATTATTTTTCAATATTATTGTTATCAGTTTATCTGCTTCTCTTCAGTGATGTATAAGATTTGATATTTTCATAAAATTCTCTTTTAAAATTCATCATTATCACATTTTGTATCATGTTTATTGGCATTTATATACTTGTCTCCCTGTGAGATGATAAGCATCGTATTTTATTCACACTTTTATTCTCATGGCCCACATCAGTACCTTGCTTGTAAAAAAATAAGTGAAAACCAAACTGAAGTAAATACAACAACCTGTATTTGATTTGAGTTACAAGACATTCTTTTTTTTTTTTTTTTATCAAAGTATAGTTGAGGGCTTCCCTGGTGGCACAGTGGTTGAGAGTCCGCCTGCCGATGCAGGGGACACGGGTTCGTGCCCCGGTCCGGGAAGATCCCACATGCCGCGGAGCGGCTGGGCCCGTGAGCCATGGCCGCTGAGCCTGCACGTCCGGAGCCTGTGCTCCACAACGGGAGAGGCCACAACAGTGAGAGGCCAGTGTACCGCAAAAAAAAAAAAAAAAAAAAAAAGTATAGTTGATTTACAATGTTGTATTAGTTTCAGGTGTACAGCAAAGTGATTCAGTTATACATATATATTTTTTTCGATTCTTTTTCATTACAAGTTATTATAAGATATTGTATATTTCCCTGTGCTATAGAGTAAATCCTTGTTGTTTATCCATTTTATATATAGTAGTGTATATCTACTCATCTCAAGCTCCTAATTTATCCCTCCCCTCACTTTCCCCTTTGGTAACCATGTTTGTTTTCTATGTCTGTGAGTCTGTTTCTGTTTTGTAAATAAGTTCGTTTGTATTACTTTTTAGATTCCACATGGAAGTGATATCATATGATATTTGGCTTTCTCTTTCTGACTTACTTCACTTAGTATGATAATCTCTGGGTCCATCCATGTTGCCACAAATGGCATTATTTCATTCTTCTTTTTAATGGCTGAGTAATATTCCATTGCGTGCGTGTGTGTGTGTGTGTGTGTGTGTGTGTGTGTGTGTGTCTGTGTTTATATGTATATATATATATATATATATATATATATATACATCACATCTTATTTATCCATTCATTTGTCATTGGATACTTAGACTGCTTCCATGTCTTGGTTATTGTAAATAGTGCTGCTATGAACACTGGGGCACACGTATATTTTTGAATTAGAGTTTCATCTTTTCCAGATATATGCTCAGGAATGGGATTGCTAGATCATATGGTAACTCTATTTTTAGTTTTTTAGGGAACCTTCATACTGTTCTCCATAGTGGCTGTACCAATTTACATTCCTACCAACAGTGTAGGAGGGTTCCCTTTTCTCCACACCCTCTCCAGCATTTATTATTTGTAGACTTTTTGATGATGGCCATTCTGACCAGTATGAGATGATACATCATTGTGGTTTCGATTTGCATTTCTCTAAAGATTAGCAATGTTAAGCATCTTTTCACGTGCCTGTTGGCCACCTGTGAGACGTTGTATTTTTTAATGCAAATAGCATGAAGGGTTATGGGGTTATCAATCCCTTGCACACATACAAATATATGATTAATTTAATCAGGCGGCTTTCCTACGTTTACCAGTTAGAGCAGCAGGTAGTTTTATTTGAGAAAGAGAGAAGGTAATACATTTGGAATGAGGAATGTATTTTGGGAAGAAAGCCTAACTATAAGCATAGAAGTGTGACTCAGGATAGTATGTGGACATCAGAGCCCAGAGAAATGGGCAGAAGATGGATGAGGGGTTCAGGAAGGTATGCTATATGTGCATCCAAAGATTTGCGCCTTCGGCTGCCCCCATGGCTTCCTGGGGCACCATTGGCTTCCTGTCTGAGTTCCACCACTGGTACTAATAGTTCCAAAATTTGCTCATGACATAGACTGAGTACAGTTGTCTGAACTAGCCTGGAAACCTAACCATAATTTTCAACGTCTTCTCTCCGGGCAAAGAGTTCGAAATTCCAAACAAATACTGACAAATGCACTTTTAGAAAAATGATTCATCTGTAAAATGGGGAATGCCTATATTCCGAAAGTAGGTCTCTGCCTTTTATCAATCTAATCTTTTCACCTGTAGGACCGGAAAAGCCAAAGGCTGAAGAACATAAGCATTTCTGTGCTCTAAAAAACAAGATGCACTACATACATTAAATGACCCTGTGATCATTGCTTGCCTTCTGCTTTGAAAAATAACTCAGAAAAGGAGAACCAAAACTTGCCAAAGTATGAGATTTGCGGGCATTCCTTATGGGGGGAGGTGCAAACGTTCCAAAGACCATGGGCTCAAATGAAAAGGAAGATTCTGTCAGCAGCATTGCTCAACCTGTTCCAAAGGGCACAGGACTACTAAAGCCAGGCTTCTCCCCGGCATGAGTGCAGTTGAAAAACAAAAGGCTTCAAGATGTTCAGAGGTCACTGACCTTGTCCTGTCCATATCTTTGATGCTGGCTTTCACATCAGGAGCAAACTGATACTTTAGTAGGTCAATGCCAAAAAGCATATTTCTGAATTCAGCGTGTCTCTTTATGAACAGAAAAGAGTCAACACAAAGTTGGGGAGAACCCCACCATAAATCTCGAGCAAGCAACCCCACGCGGACAAATTCAGCTTGTGGCTACAACCAGGAACCCATTGGACCATGAAGAGAAGAAGGCGTCCGGAACGCAGCTCAGTGTTTTCAGCCCGGGTGGAACGCATGTTCTCACAGCTCTCTGACTATTGGGTGTTAAGGGAAAATCAAACCCCTCGCTGAAGTTACAAGGAGAGGTTTAGCAGAGACAAGGATCTTTAAACTATCACTCTGATGAACTCAGCCACTTAAACTTTTTTGAAAACGAGTGAACGGATGTGCTTAGTTTCCATCCCGGTTCACGACGCTAAATCAAGTCACTATGATTCTTTGCATTTATCGAACACCCAATATGTCCTCTATGTAAAAGGACAGCCCCACAAAAATCTGGCTCTTGGCTGTTAAGAGAGTTTTGGGATCAAGAGGTAGAAACTTCCAGCTGTAAAACAAATGAGTCATAGGGATGAAATCTACAGCACGGGGAATATAGTCAATCACTATGTAATATCCTTGTATGTTAACAGAGGGTAACTAGACTTATCGGGGTGATCGTTTCATAATGTACTGAAATATCAAATCACAATGTTGCGTACCAAGAACAGACATAGTGTTGTAGGTCAATTATACTTCAAACAAACAAAAAGAAAACTGAGAAAAAGAGATCAGATTTGTGGTTACCTGAGGTGGGTGTCGGGTGAGAGGGGGAAATTGGATGAAAGTGGTCAAAAGGTACAAAGTTATGAAATAAGTAAATACTAGGATATAATGTACAACATGATAAAATACAATTAACACTGCTGTATGTTACATATGACAGTTGAGAGAGTAAATCCTGAGAGTTCTCATTATAAGGAAGAAAAGGTTTTTTTCTCTTTCTTTTATTTTTTATCTATATGAGGTAATGGATGTTCACTAAACTTACTGGAGTTATCATTTCATGTTGAATGTAAGTCAAATCATTATGCTGCACACCTTAAACTTTTACAGTGCTGTAGGTCAATTACATCTCAATAAAACTGGAAGGAAAAAAAAGAGTTTTGGTTTGTTTGTTGTTGTTGTTTCAAATTTATTTTATTTATTTATTTTTGGCCGTGTTGGGTCTTCGTTGCTGCGCGCGGGCTTTCTCTAGTTGGGGCGAGCGGGGCTACTCTCTGTCACGGTGTGCGGGCTTCTCACTGCGGTGGCTTCTCTTGTTGTGGAGCATGGGCTCTAGGCATGCGGGCTTCAGTAGTTGCAGCACGCAGGCTCAGTAGTTGTGGCTCATGGGCTCTAGAGCACAGGCTCAGTAGTTGTGGCACGCGAGCTTAGTTGCTCCGTGGCATGTGGGATCTTCCTGGACTAGGGATCAAACCCGTGTCCCCTGCACTGGCAGGTGGATTCTTAACCACTGCACCACAGGGAAGCCTGTTGTTGTTTTGAGGTAGGGACTAGGGCGATATTCAGAGGCAGTGGGCAGAGAAAGAGGGAGAGCATATTTACTCGACACTAATTTTCTATGAACACAATGTAACTTTCTTTATTGATACCCAGCAGTCACTTTCACTGGTATCCAACACAGTGAAGTGTAACGTGAGAGAATGGTTATTTTCCTTGTTTCATTTTTTTTCTATTCTCAACTCTCTTTCTCAATCTTGTTAAAATTATACTTTTGGTCAGAGCAATAATTTTATGGGTCAGATACTTTTTCCACATCCACTCATTTCCAGGTAGTAAGTGAACTGCACTCCAGTAGGATGTCACCGGTGGCTCAGCCCAGCTGTTCTTTGAAGCATCATACAAGCAGCTCACCGCTAAACCCACTTGCTACATTTCCAGCCCTGCCCAGTGGACCTTTACCTTCCACTAGACTAACAGCTGGTCAGATGTAACCAACACCCCATTTCCTTAGGCCAAATGGAGTCCAGGAGAAAGCATTTTGAAAGATGTGCTATACTTTAGCCTGTGCTTACCACTTCAATAGATTTTAGTGAAAACCACACAGATAAATCAGCTTGCCAGACTTTGTAAAGATTATCCAGAATATCTCTGAGATCATCCAAATCTAGGCAGAGAGGTGAAAGGAGAGGAAAATAAACATGAAATTCTGGGTAACCTGGTTAAACAGGGAAAGTGCCGAGCCAATTCCGAAAAACGAGACATTGACTGTCGTCAGGCTAATGTGATCAACTATCCAGAGAAAAACTATATTACCTGTGCTCCTAATAATACTACTATTACTATTACTATTGTTATTAAAGAATTCTTTAGTATATGTTTTATCTTGTTTCATTTTTAATTTATTTTATTGAAGTATAGTTGATTTACAATGCTGTGGTAATTTCTACTACACAGCATGCTTAGTATTTTTGTACAGCAGACCCTGTGCAAAGTGATATTTTCATTTCCTTGTGCTAACATTGTGTTTCAATAATGCTAACATGTTAAAAACTATCATGAAGTTGATGTGATGTTATCAGGTTTAAAAAACAAAAGGTTTTTAATCTATGATGATGCTTTAGGATTGTAGATTTGAAAGCTGGAGCCGTGGTAACTCCATCATAAACATGAATAAACCATCATCTAGGGAAATTAAGAGCTGATGAACCCACAATCTGGAAAATTACATCACTGCTTATTTTTCCTGAAACACACTTAGTTATCTTCTAACCATATCTAGGGGCGAGCAAAGCTACACTTGAGACAAAATACTACATGAAATAACCTGAAAGATAGGCATATACTCATATATTAAAAGTACGAGACATAAATCAAAACATCGTGATACTTTTTCACTGAGTGAAAAGGTTTGACATCTGGGTTGCACATACACTTCAGCAGCATTACTCACTGTTGAGTTACCTAATTCATTTTAATCTTTAATATGTTTTTCAAAGGAAGCAAATAGCTAAGAATAGCACAAGTTACTCATCCTTTATAAATACAACGTATTCAATAGATGACGTTGGAATATGATAATATTCCCCAAGATTCATAAAATTTGTGAAAGTATCTAAGCCACCCAACCTTTGAAGAATGAGATCTCTACGTTTGTAGCTTTTGTTATTCCAACATCTAACCACAGGAGAAAAAGTTAGGGGCCTCCTGGGAAAGAACCCAGGTCAAAGGAGAAGAGAATCAAGGTCCCAAGTTAGTGTGGGGTGTGGTGCTTAGGTGGGAAAGCTTCCTAGTTGCCCATCTAGCTTTTTGCCCTCTTACGCCATTAAACTCACCCCACCCGTAGCCAGAGTAAGCTTTCTATTTCAAGCTTCCTGTATTACTCTTCTGCATACATCCCTCCCGTGGTTCCCCACTGCCTATTTGATAAACTCCAAGATTTCACAAGCTTGCAAGTTGGGTACACCTGTTCACGAGTTTACTATGTGCCAAGGATTTCGTATGAAACCCTGAAAGCTGGAAGAGATTTGGAGTGTGATACAGAGTATGCCTGGCTCCATCCACCATCCTGACACCCAGATGCTCGTGTCTGGGTCCTGAGTGAAAGAGCCACTTCACCTCAATCACAGAATCCACCAAGTGGCACTGTTGTGTGGTGGTGTCTCCAAGAAAAGGGGATGAATGCTGGACCTCCCGGGCCACGGGGATAACACAGCCGACTGAGCAGTGATCCAGAACCTGCACCCGATCCAGACCTCAGGAAAGCTGGAGAACATGTCACCTCCTGGCCGCATGGGTGCCTCTCTGTTGGGTTCAGGCCACAGTGGGTTTATCAGCATCCCTTGGTGCATTTGGGATCTTTAATGTCAAATGTCACTAGTGTGGCTTGAATAGAAGTGAAAATGGGGGGGCAGTACAGACAGCACAGAGGGGATGTGGTCTTGGAAGCAGGGGAGGGATTCCCCAGGGATTCCTAAGGTCAGTTAGGAGAAATCTGACTCTGTTTAGAATTACCACAATTGCAGATGGTGATAGAGTCAGTTGTCTTAAAGTTATTAAGCTTTTTGGCCTGGAAAATATGGGTTACTCTTATATCCACTGAAAATTAAACTGCTCTTCCAAGAAATAGATCAGCTCTGTCCATTTGAGAAACACGAGGTGCAGCAGTTTTACCTAATTATCTTGGTGATTAAAGGGTCAATGTTCATCACCTCAAGATCAAGGAGTCCACATGAATTTGTCATGGATTATCTTAGTGCAGACAGAGGATAAATGTCTATGCCACTCATTATTTTTGCAACATGAATGATGCACATACAGAGAAGGTATGAATGATGCATCATTCATAACAAATAATAATAACAATATAACATGGGCTTCCCTGGTGGGGCAGTGGTTGAGAGTCCGCCTGCCGATGCAGGGGACACGGGTTCGTGCCCCGGTCCAGGAAGATCCCACGTGCTGTGGAGCGGCTGGGCCCGTGAGCCATGGCCGCTGAGCCTGTGCGTCCAGAGCCTGTGCTCCGCAACGGGAGAGGCCACAACAGTGAGAGGCCCGCGTACAGCAAAAAACAAAAACAAACAAACAAACAAAACCCCAAAAAACAATATAACAATAACAATTGTTATACATAACAAAATAACAAAATATTTGTTATAAATAACAAAATAACAATTTCTAATCGATTTTAAAATGCAGAAAATTTTGCAGTAGGATTATCAGCTTTATCTTCCTAACTGCATTGTACTTTGGTTACTATTTTTTAAAAAAACTTGAAAAGTGTCAAAAAGAAAATTACATTTAAATATACTCAGGATTACAGTTCATTTTTTAATGATTAAAAAAATAAATAGAGTCAGAACCAAAAGTCTGAGACACAAATACTGAGACTAAAATTTGATTGGTTAAATACAAATTTTCATACTGAATTAAATGTTAATACAATATACATGATAGGACACAAAGGAATGGGTACACTTGTTCAAGCACTTACTACATACCAGACATTTTATAAGTATTTTTCCTAGTCCTAATAACAACTCTGCTAGGTAGTATTACTAAACTAGTTTTGCAGAAGAAACCTAGACTCAGAACACTTAGGTGATGTGTCCCCAGACATTCAGGAGAAGCTGCTGGCACAGGAGTGCAGCTGGGTGAGTGTGGCAACTTGATTGTCCCTACTTGGCACTCAAATCCTGGTCTCAGGCTCTGTTTCCGAGGAAATCCAGAATTACACGATACAAAGACACTGACATATGTGCATGGGCAGGGGATGGAAGCTTAGTTCATAGACATGTAGAAGGTGGGTGAAAGCAGGGAGAATGCTTTCCAAAAATGACATCACTGTATTTAAACAGTTTCTAAGGATCCGTGTTGAAAGTCATTGTTAAGACTTCGATAAAAGGGTGTTTCAGGAATTGGCATGAAAGGAAGACACTGAGATACAGAGGGAAAACAGGCAAAGTGTGGCACCTCATATGTGTCCCCACCCCAATATCCACCCACATATGATCATTGTTTTCCCCTCTTTCCCAAAAGGTACTCTCCGTAGAGCTCCTACACAGTGGGATGGGCACTGACCATAACAGCAAGGCTCTCCTGCTCATTTTATGTTGTATCACCATGTTCACACTGCTCTTTAGGGTCTGGACGTCATGCATTTTAAACATTCTCATTTTGTATAGATATTATCTTATCTATAAGACAGATTTCTATAAGAAAGATACATTTTGGGTTTCTCACAACCCAAACTAAAAAGGGCATTCAACATTCAAAAAAACAACTATCTTAGGTGGAATGCAAATGTATCTCGGTCTGTTTTAACGCAGACCTCTAGCTTATCCAAATAGTCGTTGCCCGCACGGGCTCCTGGTTTGATGATTTGGCGCTGCAGAATTTTGTGGCTGCTGGGGGGAAAGAAAGACGTTCTCTTTTGAAGGTGAATATTAGTCTCTGATTAGATATTTGCTTGCATTTGTGCACCCCTATGTTCACGGCAGCACTATTTACAATAGCCAAGACACGGAAAAAATCTAAATGCCCTTCGACAGATGAATGGATCAAGAATATGTGATACATTTATATATATACACACACACAATGGAATATTACTCAGCCATTAAAAAGAATGAAATAATGCCATTTGCAGCAACATGGACGGACCTAGAGATGATCATACTAAGTGAATTAAGTCAGAAAGAGAAAGTCAAATACCATATGATATTACTTATATGTTTAATCTAAAATATGACACAAATGAGGGGCTTCCCTGGTGGCGCGGTGGCTGAGAGTCCACCTGCCGATGCAGGGGACACGGGTTCATGCCCCGGTCCGGGACGATCCCACATGCCGCAGAGCGGCTAGGCCCGTGAGCCATGGCCGTTGAGCCTGCGCGTCCGGAGCCTGTGCTCCACAACAGGAGAGGCCACAACAGTGAGAGGCCCACATACCGCAAAAAGACAAAATAAAATAAAATAAATAAAATAAAAAATAAAATAAAATATGACACAAATGAATATATCTATGAAACAGAAACAGACTCAGAGATATAGAGAACAGACTTGTGGTTGCCAAGGGGGATGGGGGGGGAAGGAAGGATTGGGAGTTGGGGATTAGCAGATACAAACCACTATATATAGAATGGATAAAAAACAAGGTATAGCACAGTGAACTATGTTCAATATCCTATGATAAACCATAATGGAAAAGAATCTGAAAAAGAATATATATATATATATATATATATATATATATATACATAACGATCATTTTGCTGTACAGCAGAAATTAACACAACATTGTAAATCAACTATACTTCAATAAAATTTTAAAAAACAAATATTTGCTTGTATTTGAATTAGTTCATGTGAATCTTCCATGATGCACTTTTATATCGAGGTTACAGAGATAGAGAGATTTGTATGGCAAAATGCTGATTAAAAAAGAAAAGCAACTATCAGACTAGTAATTATAATATTGTGTCTCACCTTGAGATGCCATTTAGGGTTTTTTTTTTGTTTTTTTTTCATTTTCTCTGTGAAATAGTAACACTATCATTTCCATTAGCCAGTTTGGGACAGTGTCCTGAATAAGAATCACACATGTGGCCAAATGTTTTCACCCAGTGGATGACCAACATCTTTTCTATTTTGTAATTTATTTATGTAAACCCTATAAACACGATGTGTGGGGACTTCCCTGGCAGTCCAGTGGTTAAGACTTTGCCCTCCAGTGCAGGGGGTATGGGTTCGATCCCTTGTCAGGGAGCTAAGATCCCACATGCCTTGCAGCCAAAAAACCAAAACATAAAACAGAAGCAATATTGTAACAGGTTCAATAAAGACTTTAAAAATGGTCCACATCAAAAAAAAATCTTTAAAACACCATGTGTCAAAATTTATATAGCACAGATACAACAGCCCTTGATCACTTAGATCATCCAATTGCTCAGATTCTAGAAGAGGTTTGAGAGTATAATTCCAACATTATATAATAAGTGTCTCAGTCCTAACTATTCAAAACCTCAGCACCTGATCACGTCCTATTTTTTTTCCTACTTGTTCATTCCTCGTGTGCAATGGGCTGCTTATTTGATGAGGATGGATTTATCCTCTCAAGTTTGAAGGCTTGTATACTTAAGACCGTTTGGAAGCATTTCTCTTCCTAGAACAAGCAAGCTGGCAAGCTTTTTATAATAATTTGTTTTTCCACCTGTCCTCAAACATATTGTATACACAAGAGGATCGGCTTAGTCTTTTTATTCTTCTCGGTCAGAAACATTCAGACAACTACCCATGCTAATTAACACATGCATGATTATATATTTTGATAATAGAGTATGTATATTTTGCAAATCAAGGAGCCATGAGAGGAATCAGATGAAAAGCTTCCTAAAAGGAATTCTAGATCAAACAAATTCACGAGCCCCAGACCAAGAATTCTTCCCTCTTTCTGGATGCGTTCAGCATTTACAGGCATCTTGCCCGGGATATCTGTTTTCTTTCAGCCCAATCACTGTCAGCTTTGGCTTCCCCACATTCTGGTCTGTTTTGGAAAACTCTGTCCAACTCACATGACTAGAAGCTCATTTCTACAATGAAGAATGTCAAGAATGACACAGATTCCTCCAGCCACCAAAGCTTAAGTTATTCACTTAATTAGGCAAAAAGGATGTAGAGGGTAGTTTGTGACTTTCAGATAATTGCCTCTTTTTCACTTCACCTTCGAAGACCCGATCAAGGGTTGGCTACTTCTTCCTCCTACCGACTTGACTTGGGTTTGGAGCATCCTTCTTTCATTGTCTTTCTCAGGCATCACAACACAACCATTCAGTCAATGAAAAGTGATGGAGCCTCCACTCTGGGCACCACTCAATGATGAATACAAAGATGAATACGTTGTCCCATCAACAGGAACACACTACAGAATAAAGACCTGGTACGTGCCACATAAGAGAAAAACGCAAAGATCTGCTAAAAGGGGAGGGAGCCCTTCTGAGAATGATCAGGGAAAACTTCAGAAGGAAAGTGGTGTTTGAGTTGGACCTTGAAAAACCGGTGGGATTTCAAGATGAAGATACGGAGAGGAGGGGTATTTCCGTTGAAGGAAATGGATGGGCAAAGGAGGTGGAAATAAAATTTAAAGGTGTGCATCCAAGACAGGGACAGGTGCAATGGGTTTCCTGCCAGGGCCAGTGGGAGATCACACTGAGTGTTGGACACAGGGCTGTGAACACAGATATAAAGGGTTGAGATCTTATCCTTCAGGAAATAGGAGAGACCTATTTGGAGCCAAGCAATGATGTGATCAAAACTGTGCAATCAAAGGACTGAGCTGGAAGCCTGGGTTAGGGGGCTGGGATGAGAGTGGGATGGGATGATGACCACAATGGTCCAAACAGGAGGTGACAAGAGTCTGGGGAAGGACTGGTGACAATAATATAGAAAGGAAGTGACAGAGGGTGTCACCACAACAAGACCACTGGCATTTCTGTGTGTCTACAGGGCAGCAACGTGAGGAGAAGAAGGTGTAAAAAATGAAGACCAGGCTTCCTGCCTGGAGACTCAGGACATGTACTGGGATAAGGGAGGAAAGTAGGAAATGGATGAATGAAAGTTTTAGACCTATTCAGTCTGAGGTGACTGTGGAACAGCTGGGTAAAAATATCTACTTGGCAGTTGGAAATGTGAGACTGGATTTCTAATGGAGGCTGAAGAGAAAGACCTGGTGATAATTCATCCAGCCAACCTATACTCCTGGGTCTAGCCAACCGGAAGCTTGTTGCCAGGGTAGCTAACCTAAGAGCCAGAAATAACATGCCATAATAACACCTAAGTGTGAGGTATTTACATGTTACTGATTCCTCACCAGGAAGTATCCTTATCCCTATTTTACTGATGGGGTCACTGGGGCTCAGAGACGTTACATAACGTGATGGAGCAGCAGTGAGGGGTCTGAGTTCCGACTCCTGCCCTTGCTTCCCCACCACACTGAGACACGGCAGCTCTCTCCCTCCTTCTGTTTCCGAATTCCCAATGTAAGTACTACCGGGCATTCCTTTGCCCATTCATATCTTTCCTCCAGGTCTGATCTGGGTTCATGTCACTTGACTGAAAGCCTCCTAATCGACCCCAATTATATGCAATGCCATTCCCTATCACATCACGGCTCCTAACCTAGTTAGCTGCTCACTCTTTCGCTACCGAGGATTCTAAGATACTGTACTTCTAGCTCCGGTGTCCTGATTTCTGTCCGCAATCCCACCGGGATATGAGCCCCTGTATTAGCTTTGGGCTCTGTGACCGGTGGCCCTTCAGCACACAGGTGGCCCATCTATCAGGCCTGCTTTGTACCTCATGTCATCGTGACACCGAATGCTGTCAAACGAAAGCCTCACGTGCTACTCAAGTAGCATTAAAACACAAAGATTTTCTTGCCCTCGGCAATCTGGTGGCTGCTTTGATTTCTCTATCGCCATTTCACTGACTCCCTGGCAAAATGACAAATCAGAAACTTTCTAACAGCCATTGATATTCCTCCATCTTTACTGTGAAGAGCACGGCTCGATAGCTTTTACAATCTCCAGCCCCTCAAGCAGCTCTCCGTGGAAAGTCGTGTTTTTTAACTAATTGTGGGTCTTGCTGTTCTTGGTTAACTGGTTCTGAACTGGAAAGTTCTACGTTCCATGTGCTCGCTCTCACAGTCTCCATCCCACTGCCTCTGAGAACGCTGGAGTCATAAATGGGTTCTCACCGTGCAGCAGGTGAAAATGATGAGGAAGTGGCTGCCCACAGTGGACCGTGACTCATCCGGCTCCCTGGATCTTTTTTTTTTTTTTGCGGTACGCGGGCCTCTCACTGCTGTGGCCTCTCCCGTTGCGGAGCACAGGCTCCGGACGTGCAGGCTCAGCGGCCATGGCTCACGGGCCCAGCCGCTCCGCGGCTTGTGGGATCTTCCCGGGCCGGGGCACGAACCCGTGTCCCCTGCATCGGCAGGCGGACTCTCAACCACTGTGCCACCAGGGAAGCCCCCTGGAGCTTTTTAATGAACCACTCACCGCCAACCGCCCTGACTTCAAGTCCTACACAAATCATTCCCTGCTTGCATTTTTGCTCCTTTTTTTTCTTTTTTTAAAATTTTCAGAGATAGCATGTTAATATTCAGTGTGCTGTGAGCAGAGCTGGCAGTGCGGTGTTGGGGATAGCATGAAGAATCTTAGGATTCAAGAAGAAAAGGAACAGAGAGGCTTGGAGACGGCTCTTACATGTAAGAAGCGTGGGCGTGTAGGGGAGAGAGAGAGGGCTGAGTGCTATAGCTCAGGAAATGGCACTGGAAGGAATAGATAAGCAGGCCGAGCTTCGAGAAAGTTCTTCGTAGTCAGTTGATATCGTTCTCTGCCTCCTCCAAAGCCAAAGCACAGGACCATCCTCAGTCAGGTGCCCCCTGCTGCCACTCAGAGCGCTGAGATCCAGTAACTTTCGCCCGTGTCTACCCAGTAGCACCAAAACCACGTTTCCTTTTTGGCCCTGCCAACCAGCATGTATGGGCAGAGGCCCTGTCCTGTTCAACCTTGAGCTCCTAACATTTGAATAATGAGTTTATCTAAAGATAGAACCCTTGTGAAAGTAGTGAGATCTCCATTTCTAGAGGTAGTCAATCCGAGACTGTTACAGAGGGACTTTAAACACGCAACGGTCATGCTGTTATTTCTAAACTTCCTGACACCTTAAGTTCATTTTTATTTACAGTGATTTCACAAATCCCAAATAGTTTAAAAATACATGTAAACAATGCACATTAGGCCTCATAATGACTATTATAATTGGTTTAATATTCTGACTTAAAAAATGACTGACCCTAGAAATTATTAAATGTCTTTTCAGGCCAACATTTTAGATTATAAGCATCAGTCTATATATGTTTGTTGAACACCTACTATATACCAGGCCCTGGGGGAGAAAAGGACGAGACAGAGCCCTGCTCTCAATAACTTACACCTCAGTCTGGAGGCTCCCTTACTGGGGCTGAGATATCACAGTCTAGTTATGAAATTTCGGTTTTACACCCCTTCTCCTCCGAACTGAGAATGTTTTCCTGAGGACAGTACAGTTCTAAGAAGCCTCTTTAAAAGTCCTCTTTGGAAACTAATGGTACAGGAGAGGATCTTTAACCCCTTGGTGTCGCTAAGTCTCTGAACGTATGTAATTGATCCAGGTGGGAAATGCCTGTGGCAGATGAGAAGGGGAAGAAGGCCTGCAAGGTCATTTCCAAACCAACCTGAACTTGACCGCCTTCCTGCTGTAAATTAAGGGTATGTGCACCCGCACTCCCACCCCACCCCCCTTCCCAATCTCCATCTGCAGCCCAATTCCAGCTTGGGAAGGCCGAGCCTTGCCGGGCCCTCCAGTAACTGTCATTAGGAGAAATGCACCCAGACCCTGCGCTACCAGATTAGAGACTGCTTCTAATCAAACGGAATTTAGATTTAAAACGGAATTATATTTGGGATTTACAGTCCTTTCTACTTTCATTCATTTCATGGATTTCAGCCCTCTCCCCGCCCAGTCTTAATCCAATGCACTTCGAAGGGAATTATACAGTTGTCCACGAGCCTGGGCTGGGGGCGCAGGAGGCTGGAACCCTCGGTCCCCTAGGGAGAGCGGCGCAAAGGCCCGGGAGCCGGACCTCTTGCCTGGGCCAGCCTCGCCTTGCCTCGGGGATCTTTGGCGCTCAACGGCTTTACCGGCGGATCCTGCGTTCTCCCTTTCCGAGTCTTTTCGGCGCCGCCCTCGCTCCCCGGAGGATTTCGCCTCCAGCACCCCCCGGCTTTCGGGGCGCAGAGGCTTCACTTCTGCAGAATGCAAAGCGAAAGCCGCGGCCGGCGGGCCGAGGCGGGGACCGAACACGCCGCGTGGCTGCTGCTCTGCTCGGGAATCCGCAGGGGCCGGGAGGGCTGTCACCACGCGGCGCGGACCCCGACCTCAACTTCCAGCGCTAGTCGGACGCCCCCGAGCCCGCCGCAGCCCCGACGCGCCCTCCCACGCCGGCGCCTAGCCCTCCGGCCCCAGCGGCCCGGGGCGCCCTCCGGCAGCTGGTCCCCAGCCTCCCCACCGCCCGCGCAGCGCGCCCGCACGCCAGCCCCTGGTTCCTCCGCCTCCACGCAGGACGCGCCAAAGGGAGTTCGGATCCTCAGCGACCCCAACTTCGGCTTCCCGAGTTACACGACACCCTCCCTGGGGTGCGGATTCACCTCCGCCAGCCTCAACCCGAGGTCCTCACAGCCGAGCCGCGGGAAGATGAAATGCCCGGCGAGCGGCGTTCCTCTGGATTTTGGAAACCTGCCCCATTTGCCTCGGGAGCGACTCGATTCCCCCACCCGCACCCTCCGGCCAGATGATTTTCACCCTAGGTCGCGCCTAGGTGGGGGGCTAGCAGCTAGAGCGGGAGGAGGAGAGGGGCCAGCAGCGCTGACTTGCTGGCATGCAGCTGCGCGCCGCTCGCGGCGAGGGGCGGCGGAGCCCTGCGGCGCGGCGGGGCAGGGGGAGCTGGCTCCTGCGCCTCTGCCTCACGGAGGATCACACAGACACACACACACACACACACACAGACACACACACACACACACACACTGCCGCCACCACCCCCATGCCAGAGCCCGTAGGCGGAGGTCAGAGCCAATGTCCACTTCACGGCAGGGGCTGAAATGCCCAGATGGAGGCAGAGGCTCCCGCCTCTCCTCCGAGGTTTGCAACATCCTAGGAGGCCCCCAATTTCCCAGAGCGAGCAAGGTCTGGCTACAGAGACTCCGCTCCCTTGGCCAGCGGTTCAAGCTGCAGGCGGTTGGGGATGGATACAGAGAGCACTGGAGAGCGAGCCTGCGCCCACCTCCGCCCTCGGCGCAGAGAACTGGCCTGCCCCATTCGCCCTCAGCGGACCGCTAGAAGGCCGGGGCCGGGGAGGCAGACCCCGGGGCGCTCCATCTCCGGCGAGGGCAGGGAGGGGAGTGACAGCAGCAACGACTCCGCGCGTTGGCCAAGACACGGAATCTCCGAATAGGCTGCGCCGCTGGCACGGAGGGGTGGAGGCGAGTAGGGGCGGAGGAGGAGTTGCGGGGCAGAGAGGGATGACGTCCTTCGGCGCTCGGGGCTCGCAGGGACTTAAAATTCGTGCGCTCGCCTGAACCTCACTTCGAAGGTTCGCAGAGGCGCCGCGCCCGGCTCCCGCTGCGGCTCCCGAAAGGCGCGCACGGGGGCGATTCCGGCCCGCTGCGACCAGGGTGTCAGCCCTCCGGCCACCGCCGAGCCCTCTCTGTCCGTCCCTGCGGATTCCAGGCGGGCCCGGGAAGGCAGCCCCCGGCCGGGCCAGCCTCGCCCCTTCCTCGCCTTCTCCCTCCTCGACCTCGAGCCAAGGGCAGGCGCCCACGCACCAGCCCCTGACCACCCGGAGAGCTGGAGTCCCGACCTGCGACCGTCTGCGAAGAGGGATGGGGTAGGGGAAGGAAAGGGGCTCACCTGGGTCACCGGGAGCGTCCCTCTCCGGCCCCTCCCGGAGCCTGTTCGCCGCTCCCCGGCACAACCTTCCTGGAAGAAAAAAAGTAGCGCAAGGGCAGAGGAGAGGTAGGGCTGCTCACAGGTCCCTGCGCAGCGGCTTTTCCCTTCGGATTGTCCCGGATCCGGTCTCGGGTTCGGCGGCGGGAAAGGGCTCTCAGAGGTTGGAAGGGGCCTCCAGACCCGGGCCCTCTCGCGGCGGCAGCGGTGGCACCTCCAAGTTGCCACCTGCAGCGCGCGGTGGGCGCCTGTGACTGTCCGCGCCCCTCGGCCCGCGCCGGCCCGCCCTCGCCGGCCGCTGGTTGGCTGCGCCCCGCGCCCGGGCGGCCCCCGCGCTCGGCCCCGCCCCTGAGCCGCGGTGCGCGGTGCGCGGCTCCTGCCCGGCCACCCGGGGCTTTATAGTTGGCGAGTTCTAGGCGCTGTTTCCGCTTTTGCAAGCAGGGGAAGGATCGGGCACACATACTAACACACGCGCAATTTTGCGTCGGCTGCGGATTGGAGGAGAGAGAGAAAGAGAGAGAGAGAAGATGTGAGAAATGCCCTTAGTGTGCCTGAAGGGGACCTGGTAACTCAGTTTCGTTTGCTGGTATTAAATGTGTGCAATCCCTGAAAAGAGTTAAAGCCACAGAGGCAAGCATGCAGGGATGTGAGTCGGGGAGTGGTTGGAGGTTTGTTTTTGCTTAAGCTGCGCACAAGTTCGCACGAAGCGCTAAAATATGAAGATAAGTCCTGGGTCGCAGTTTTTTCTCACCCAACCTGCATCAGTGCCGCGGAGGAGCCTTGGGCTCCAGCGGCCCCTGAGCCACCCACCCCCACTGGTGCCCACTGAACCTCCAGGCCTGAAGGCCCCGCGTATCAGCCACGTGCTTGCTTGATTCTACGCCTCGGAGTCCAGGCCATGAAAACTCCTGCCGGTGCATATAGGAGGCCTGCGTTTTGCACAACTCTCGGGCCTTTTTTTTTTTTTTTTTTTTTTTTCCATTTTTTTTTAAGTTTATTTATTTATTTTTTTAATTAGTTTCTGCTTTATAACAAAGTGAATCAGTCATACATATACATCTGTTCCCACATCCCTTCCCTCATGCATCTCCCTCCCTCCCACCCTCCCCATCCCACCCCTCCAGGCGGTCACAAAGCACCGAGCTGATCTCCCTGTGCTCTGCGGCTGCTTCCCACTATCTATCTACCTTACGTTTGGTAGTGTATACACGTCCATGCCTCTCTTTCGCCTTGTCACAGCCCACCCTTCCCCCTCCCCATATCCTCAAGTCCATTCTCAAGTAGGTCTGCGTCTTCATTCCCGTTTTGCCCCTAGGTTCTTCATGACATTTCCAAACGTAAGGTAGATAGATAGTCGGGCCTTTTAAGTAAACAAAGGGCACAGTATCTTTCTTTTCCCTCCCACTGCCGCCCCAAAGGCTGGGACAGGAGTTCACTGCGCCATCTCCCAGGGCATTGATGCGCACTCTTCCCTCTGCAGCTTACTACCTCCTGAAGTCACGCTTTCCGGAAAATTCAGTGGGTAAAGTCTACCGGAGGAGAAAAACATATAAAAAAGGTGAAAATACCACTCGAAAGCTATCCAATCAACCCGAAACGTCTCACTCCTAGGTGTATCTATGGGAAAGAGGTACATTGCCAAGTACCTATTAGTTTAATAACATTTCAGAATTAACTTCCCAAATAGCACATTTTATAGCCCATCAGGGACACGTCTGTGTTTTGTGAGCACAGGTGTGGCACTGTTAAGCATGACAAGCTCGCACACGTGGTCGTGTCTGGCTGTGCTTTGTAGACTCCTCAGTAGGGGGAGGGGGAGGAAAGGGGATTCACTAAAGGAAGTCAGGGGGCAGTTGGCACCGGTCAAGGAGCCACTTCCTGTCAACTGTGGCTAAGTGACTCGGAATGCTGCTTCATGGCACTAGCTCCTTGCATCTTAAGGCAGATTTTTTTTCATGAGATCCTAACATCTTGAGTCCCCTTTGGAAAATAATAGCCAACATTTTTTGTTTTTTTCCATGCAGCCAAGTGCTAACGTTTACCTCTCTCAAGAAGAGGCAAGCCTGTCCTTATTCATCTTCTTGAAACTTCTTGAAACCCAAGGAGACTAGGACCACGCAATTCAGAGGCAAAGCGTTCACGAGGAGATATTTCCATACTCCACAGTTAAGTGCTTGCTAAATGCATTGCACTTTGACCTGAACTGGCTGAAACCCTGTGTAGAATGAAGGTGTGGCTTGGCTCAAGTGTGAGTGCAGCTGAACTCAGTACCCGGAGGTTTACCTGATAAGAGGTGGGGTGGGCTGGGGTGTGGATGGCAGCCATAGTGATATTAATCCATCTAAACATCTGATGTGTGGACAGCCAGGCGAGGCACAAACAACTAGATAAGATGCATTTCCTTCATAGTGGGGAAGGAGCTTAAAGGCTCAAGTGGATGAGAAAGCAACAAGAGACGAGAAGTGGAGCATCTGTGGACAGTGAGAGAAATCAACCGATGCTCTTTGGTCCATTGGACATGCCAGTGGCTCAAGATTCTAAAGGAGGAGATGAGAGAGAGTCACTGGGACTCAGAGGCAGGAAATATGAAGCTAAGAGTCCCGGAGTGGCATACGGAGTCAGCACACATAGGGCTGACTCCAGGCTCCAACACTTCTGCGTGACGTGTTTGGTTTCCAAGTGAGACATGCTGTTTAAGCTTCATTCTCTTCATCTGTGAGAAGGGGATCAGGGTGCCTGTCTGCTAGAGCCGTGGGAAGGATTAACTGAGATAATGCGTCTGTAACGCTGGGCACATAGAAAGCGTTCAATAAATAGTAGGTGTTATTGTAAAGTGTTTAAAAGGGGCTTAAAGGTCACCTAAGACTTTTAATATTTGTTTCTGATAGAATATTTCTGGCAGGTGCTCACCCTGCTCCTGCTTTCCCTATGATGAGAATCTCACTAACCCCAAATCCATTCCCTCTCCCTTACTTGAAGATGAAATGTGGAAGAGTACTTTTTATTTTTTATTTTTATTTTTTTTACTGGTTGGTTCTGTTTCTACCCATGGTGGTCATATAAATGTCTAAGCCCTGTTTCACAAGAGAGCACTCCAGATCGTTTAAGACAAGTAACAAGTCCCCTGCGTGACTTCTTTTGTCCAGACGAAAGTGCCCTGGGCTTCCAGCCTTTCCTCATATGACCTGATTTCACAATCTTTCACCATCTCTTACCCTCCAAATTGCCTCTGACCTCCTTAAAAAAGAACGCACTGCTCCAGCCCCATCTGCCAGCAAAATACCTTTCTCAATGTCTTAGCGAGGCCTGCACTTTTGTACCCATTTTGAATGGGAGATTGACTCTTTTTTTTTCTCCTTTTAAGTATTTAATAAATTTTTTTTCAGACTTTAGGCCAAATCTAACAACTCTGTTTGTAAATCTAGAAAGCTAAAGCTAACCATGTTTTAATATTCTTGACTTAAAGACGGCAAACTATTCCTTATGAGCCGTCCTCATTTTTTTTTTTTTTTGAAGAAACAGTTTCCCTAATTGTTACCATTTTACATTGATCTCTCTTTTTCTCTAGATGGATAGATACTCATGATCAATATTCTTTCTTCCGAACCATTTAAGAGCAAGTGTAGACATGATGCCTCATCATCCTTAAATACTCCTGTGTGTATATTTCCCCCAAACCGGAATTCTCTCGCACATAAGCACAGAACAACCAATCCATAGAACCCCTTCAGATTTCACCAACTTTCCAAAAAATGGCTCTTTTTCATTTTTGGTCCCGAATCCAGTCTAGGATCACACATTACATGGAGGTGATGCGTCTGGTTCTTCTCCTTTAATCTGCTACGGTTCTTCCGGCTTTCCTGTCTTTCATGCCCTTGACAGCTTTGAAAACTACATACCTTTCATTCTGTAGATTTCAGAGATCTCAACCTGGATCCATGTGATGTTTCTTCATGTTTGACCCAGGTCATGCATTTTTGTCAGAAATAACAAAGAAATGTTACTCTACTCTAGGCAGTTCATCTACATTAAGAAGTATCCCACCGTTGTGATATTAACCTTGATCACCTGGCTTGGCAGACGCTGGAATCCTCCAGTATGAAGTCAGCATTTTGCTCTGTAATTGATGAGTATTTTGTAGGGATATACTCCTAGGCTACATCAATATTCTGTTTCTCATTGAAAATTCACTCAACCAGTCTTAGCAGTCATTGATGACTCCCGCCTGAATCAGCACCCCCAACTATGATGGTTGCCAAATGACTATCCCCCATTTGCTTCACTCCTTTTGCAACTATTAATCAGCATTCTTCTGTAGAAAATATTTCCCTTCCCTGCATTTATCTATTTATGTCAGTATAGACTCAGGAATTCCTATTCCATCCAGTGAATCATTTTGTTACTTTCATTATTTATCTTGATGCTCAAATTACCTAGATTTGGCCAAGGGGTGTCTCTTTAAGATGGCTCTTCAGTCCCTTTGACATGTCCCCATTCTTTGGGTACCTTTGGGTACCTTCTAACTTTCTGGCACATCAAGATGTTCTGGGATCATTTTGGAATCAGCTCTCCAAGGAGCCCTGGTTCCTTTCTATGGAGGATGGCATTTAAGAATGAGATCTGGGCACCCAACATGCTCACTGCCACTGGCATGTCATAACCTCTGGGTTCTCTCAGTGGATAGAGTGAGGAAATAATTGACAAATGTTCACACACAGGCACACATACATTTATGTCTACTGCTCTGTCTGTGTCTCTCTATGTATCTATTTCTCTTTATAGCCATTTATAACTATATACCTATGGAAACATACAGAGGGAAATCTATCTCAATATCTATTATATAGAGATATATAGATAGCACACCATTGTTGGACTCCTGTGTTGGACCTTGTTTTCCTAAAGACTATCATCAGCCCAGCAGCCTAAATGATGCTTTCAAAATATGTCATATCATTTTCACTTCCCTCTCCATGGCTTCTACTTTGTCAACATAAAAATTCCAAATCCAAACTGATCTGCCTTTTTGGTCTCAATGCCTCTTTTTCCTCATGTCTTACTGCTCTCCACCTTGGGCACCCACTCTAGGTTACTGGCTTCCAAGATGCTCCTGAAACTTGCATCCTCCTCCCTCTACCTGAGATGCTCTTCCTCAGGGGTCCCTCTAATTTCCACCATCTCCAGGTCTTTGCTCAAATGTGTCTTCCTCAGTGAAGCCTTCTCTGGGCGCCATATTTGAAATTACACTCCCTCCTTCCAACCCACTCTCTCTGTCTCACACCTTGATTTTTCTCTATAGCATGTATTATAGTCCAACATTGTACGGATTGTCTTATTAATTATTGACATTCTGCCCCTCCCCTGCCATGACTATAAACTCCACAAAAAAGGAAATTTTGGTCTCTTTTGTTTCCTGCTACACCCTCAGTGCCTATATCAGAGCCTGATATACAATAGACCCTCAATAAATATTTGTTAAACGAATGGGTGAAATTCCCGGAACACATAAACACATTTACAACTGACTAGATACACCCACAGGCTAAGTGGTTGCCAATGTGACTTGAGAAATTGAAGCCAAATAGTGTAAACGTGAAAGGTTTCATAGACAGGCCTATATAATTAAAGCAGAGTAAAGTGAAAGATTATCAAGGATGTAAAGACAGAAAAGGACTATGTGTTTGATGAATATGAGGTAAAGCAGGTAATCTGGAAACAAAGTGTTGTTAGGTATCATCTGACCATTTAGTGGACCAAAAGGTGAAATTACATACCACCAGACATCAAAATGAAGAGTTCTACAAATATTTCCAAATATATTCTTTAAGATCACGCAGTCTGTTAAGAGGACTTTGGATATTTTCCTCTTGTGAAACAGAAGTCTTTTGGAGCAGAAAGAACTCATTAAAGGGGTTAATGATATTTCAAATTTAGCACCATCTTTTTCTAAAGTGGCAACTCAGCTCACAAGGGAAATGAATCCCTTTCTCCTACTATTAAAGCTCTGGGTCCAACTTGGGCCTTATAAGCTGAAAGTCCTTAGAAAACATTTATACAAAATGAAATGGAAACTCAACCATATTGGACACATTTTCAGCATCGATTAGTCATCCAACTTTTAATGTACCTTATCTGCATACTTTAGGAGAATCTGAGTGTACATTTCAGAACTGTTCAGAGAGCATGTTTGACTGAGGCCAGTCCTACCATTATTTGATGACTCTGCTTGGAGACAACACATATGATACAGTGATTTATATTTGGAATTGCAAAAACAGTTATTTTTATTTTCTGTAATTCCCCCAAGGTGTCCGGGTAGATATTGCAGTAGAACACAGTGAACTGAATGAAAGATACAGCTCCGATAGAAATTTGAGGTGTTCTCACTTTTAAGGTTTTTCAGCACATCCTTAATGGAATGAGATAGTTGGAAAGAGGTTTATTTCTCTTAAATTCTTCTCATTAGTGGGAGCCTTTGAGATGAATTTTGGATTCTGCAGAAATAGCTATCTGGCTTATGCATTCTTTCAAAAGGAAGACCTTTCCATGTTTTCTCGCAGGAGCCATCCTTGCTAACACAAAGGCTGGCAAAACTCAAGGCCTCCTGATGCACAAGCTGGAGACTGGCCTTTGCAGCATAAATCTTTTCCTCCCGATACTGCTGTCCTGCTCCTTCAAGATGTTAAGCAAAAAGTCAAATAAAGTTGTGATTTCTTGAAATGCCTTGCAACTTCTTCCCCAGTGCTGTTTCTTTTTTTTTTTTTTTTTTACCAGCAGTGTGATCTCAGGATTAACCTCTCTGAATCTCAGTCTCCTTAGGTAAATTGAGAACGGCATGGAGGACGTCATCGAATAAGTAGGATTAAATGAAATAATTTGATGAAAGGGCTTCAAAAACTAGGAAGAGCCCTAAGAATGACAGTGTGCTGTCATCACCGCCACCATCCTCCTTCTCAAGCCACTTGTACTGAATAACAGCAGAAGTTTAAAAACACTGTTGATGTGAAGCCTGTACTTTTTTCCTTTTTTTACAGTCAGAGACTCCCATCCTCCTGACCAGCTTTTCCCCCAAGTGAAATCCTACTGTAATACTTAAAACCATCGAATCTTCCATGATTCCTTTAGAACTTGCTAGGTTTGGCGTGGCATGAACCAGCCCCAGAATGGTTTTCCTTTAAAAAGAAAAACAAAAAACTATACATCATAAATAAAAGTTTCACCAAGTTGCTGAGAGCAGAAAGTTCCAGAGTAAGCTCTGCCCTTTGCAGAAAAATATCAAACAGCAGTGACTGAGCAATAAACCTTCCACATAACTGCAGATCATCAACTCATTGTAAAGATTTAGGACTTGACGTTTCCTGCTTCTTGGCTTGATGCATGCCAGCCTGTGAAAAAAACACTCTAGGTGCAGAAACTGTTTAGGTTATTTTCTGATCTGGGGCAAGGCCTACGAACTTAGCAATATGTTGGAGTTAATTATCTGAAAAGTGAATTCTTTACCACGTTTTACAAAGCAAGAAGTTTTCGAAATACAATAAAAGATGGGTTTAAAGTTGGCCGCTGTTGCCATCTGTCTCACCTTAAGCCGGTGCTGATAACTGGACTGAATATTAATCTGGTTGCTACTTTTTTCTTTTTTAAATCAGAGCTACATTCTTTGCCATGAGAAGCCAGGTACTGTAGCTGGTTGGTGATGTTTATTTTCAGTAAATGAGATTGAGTAAGGCTCCTGGACCTTGTCAGTCTCTGGCTCTGGCCTCACCCTGGCTCTTTTCATCCTGTCAATTATTTGGGTGCTGGGGCCGTCCACTGGGGAGGGGCCAGAGCAGAACTTTGCCAGACCCAAGGTGCCACAAGAAGGACCTGACAGAGGTCTGGCTCAGGCATCTCTAAACCACGAAGGGCTCCTTTGGAACAGTAAGGAACTAGGTTATAAAGAGTTTCCTAGGCAGATACTGTCTGAGTGACACCTGAAAAGGGTAGGATTTGCTACAGAGCTTTGCTCCATCATCAGATTTTAAGCAAACTTGTTAGCGTTCTCTTATTTCACATATGATTGATCCATAAAAAGAACAATGCTGATTTGAAAGATATAATCCAGAATTTCAAATCTATAAGAAAAGGATATTTATTCCAGTGTTTCAGGGTTTTCCTGGGGGTGCCCCGAGTCACCTGGAGACCTGTCAGGTTTGGCCAGATCTGCCCCCAGATCATTTCCTTAAGGTGTCCACCTCTTCTCTCGCCACAGTTTCCCTTGCCTGGGCTGTCAGTAGGCTCCTAACTGCTGTGTTTTTTGGTTTTTTATTTTCCACCCTTGCTGCCTCTGGCACATTCTTCTCATACCAGCCCAGGGATTCTTCCTTTGCTTAGTTCTTTTCAATGACCTTCGGTTCACCCTAGCTAAAATTTGAAAAAGCCTAAAGTAACCTAGTCTGGGATTGCTGCCAGCCCACCCAGCAACTGTATCTCCTCCCACTGCGCTCTGCCCTCACTTGGAGTCCAAGATGGCAGTGAGCGCTTGCCCACCTTTTCCAAGCCTCCTTCTCTGGACTTGCCCTGTTCCATCTTTTGCCATCTCTTCTTCCTGCCAGAGCCTCTTCAACCCACGAGGCCCAATTGAAATGCACTTTTCTGAGAGGACTCGCCTCACGCCTTGCACCTCTCAATTTAAATCAGATTCCACGTAACCTTCTGTGCAGTTTTCCCAGCACTCACCATTCAGTATTGATTGATCGGTGTGCTTTTCAGAATAGACAGTAAGTTCCGTGATGACAGAGATGGGATGGGTTTTTTTGGTTTGTTTGTTTTGTTTTTCCCTTTATCTACAACTTCTGAACCTAGAAAGAAGCTATCTTGTGTGGATTCTCACCCAGCTCTGGCACCAGACTGCCCCCAGCATGAATCCTAGCTCTGTCTTTCTAACCTGGGCTAACTGACTTAACACCTTTGTTTGTCAACTTCCTAAGCAGCTCAAAGGGACCATTGAAATACCTACCCCATTGGATTTATCCATCAAATTGGGACATAGCAGGAAATTGTGAGGGTTCACTTAGTTTACAGGCACAAAGCACCTAGAAGAATTCTCTGTGCATGAGAAACAAAGTTATTATTTCAGCAGGCGCTCAAAAATATTTTGGGTAGAATGGATTCATTCATACTACTTTGGTCACAGATGTCCTCCTCATTTGGGAGAATTCTTCCTTGATTTAAATTATATAATACAATATAGGGAAAATAAAATTCTCCTGGTAAACAGAATTAAGGGTGACAACCTTCCCTTCATCAAAAAAGATAAGCACAAACAACATCGAAAGTGCCAGATCTGCCATATACATCAATTCATACGTGGTCATGGATTTTTTTTTTTGACTCTTTCTTTACCTTTACTTCACAAACTAAGCCTAAAATGGCCCCCACAGAATCCCAAATTTGGCAACTCTTTTTCTTCCCCAGCTTTATTGAGAGACAATTGACATATAATATTGTGTAAATTTAAGGTGTAGCACGTGATAATTTGATACACATATTTATTGTGAAGTGCTTACCACAATAAGATCAGTTAACACATCCTTCATCTCACAAAATTACCATTTTATTGTTGTTGTTTTAGCCAGAACATTAAAACTCTACTCTTGGGCTTCCCTGGTAGCGCAGTGGTTGAGAGTCCGCCTGTCGATGCAGGGGACACGGGTTCGTGCCCCGGTCCGAGAAGATGCCACATGCTGCGGAGCGGCTGGGCCCGTGAGCCATGGCCGCTGAGGCTGCGCATCCGGAGCCTGTGCTCCGCAACCAGAGAGGCCACAGCAGTGAGAGGCCCGCGTACCGCGAAAAAAAAAAAACCAAAAACCAAAAAACTATACTCTGATGGCAACTTGCAAGTATACAATACAATATTGTTAACTATAGTCACCATGCTGTTCCTTAGATTCCCTGGAACTTATTCATCTTATAAGTGAAAGCTTCTACTCTGACCAGCATCTCCCCATTTCCTCCACCCCTCAGCCCCTGGCAACCACCATTCTCCTCTCTGTTTCCATCAGTGCAATCTTTTGGATTCCACATATAAGTGAGATCAAGTAGTATTTGTCTTTCTCTGATTTATTTCACTTAGCTTGGTGCCCCAAAGATTCATCCATATTATTGAAAATGTCAGGATATCATTTTTTATGGCTGAGTAATATTCCATTGTATAGATAGACAGATGGATAGATAGATAGATACCACATTCTTGGAGCCCTTGTCAAATATTAGTTGACCATATATGCGTGGGTTTATTTCTGGGCTCTCAGTTCTGTTCCATTGGTCTTTGTGGCTGTTTTGTGCCAGTACCATACTGTTTGATGATTTTAACTATGTAATAAAGTTTGAGATTAGGAAGCCAAATTTGGCATTTATTTTGATGAAAAAATGAAAGAAGGGTCTGGAAAAATCTCAATTAATAAAGAGAGAAGAGATATTTTGTTCTTTTTTTCAGATGATTTTATTGTCATCACAATGTATTAATTAGAAACATTACCGTGGAGAAAATCAAGGACAGAGCTGCTGGCTTCTTGGCTGATGTCAGGAAAACCTGCCTCAAGTAATGTTAATGACCTATATTTTTGATATTTCTTTTTCTCTTTAAATGAATAAATCCATGACATGAATTGGGAGAAAACTGTAACAAATAACATTTGTTTTGCTCAAATCTTACCTCTCCAGAGTTGTACTGCCTCTTTTTAAGCTCAGTGCATTTCTTATGGTTATTTTACAAAACTTGTCCATTATTCATTACAACATATTTATCATTTTGTAGTTCACAAAGTTTAGAAAAACCACTGTGACCCTTAATGCTAACATAGCCTGTTGTGTTGGAATGGCTTTTCTAATAATATACTGATAGCTATGATTTAGACGTACAATTATATACCTTAGAATTGGGCAAAATGATTGAGTATTTTTAAAATGCCATTATACCATACATCCTGGAACAATTTTTTAAAAATAAAAAGCATACATATTTGTGAATAGACTTCTCACTGGATATTGAAGAAAAATATCCTCTGATTTATAATGTTAATACTTTCCAAATTCTCTTAAGACATGAGTTAGTTGTCTGCTTTACCAAATTTTGAAAAGCCTTTGTATATAAAATTATACCTTAATTTGGGGCTTCCCTGGTGGTGCAATGGTTAAGAATCCGCCTGCCAATGCAGGGGACACGGGTTTGAGCCCTGGTCTGGGAAGGTCCCACATGCTGTGGAGCAACTAAGCCCATGCACCACAACTACTGAGCCTGTGCTCTAGAGCCCATAAGCCACAACTACTGAGCCCACGTGCCAAAACTACTGAAGCCTGCGTGCCTATAGCCCATGTTCTGCAGCAAGAGAAGACATGGCAATGAGAAGCCCACATACCACAATGAAGACTAGACCCCGCTCACCGTGCTGCAACTAGAGAAAGCCCATGCGCAATGGCGAAGACCCAATGCAGCCAAAAGTAAATTAAAAAGAAAAATTATACCTTAATTTAGTGAGTCAAACCCATACCTATTTTGGTTAGAAGATTGGAACACAATTAATGTCCTGAGTTGTTGGCTGGTTTATCCTTGGCTAAATTTAGATGCGTAAAATCATTTTATATTAAAGGCCAATTTACTTGTTGTTTGGTAAGTTTCATTTCTGATTTAAAATAGGACTGCATATCTTTCCACACTTCCCACTTCCCATCGCAGATTATCCCACTATCAAATTTGCTGTTTTAAATTTCTGACAAGCTTGTGCCTGTATATATTTTTCTAAACTCAATAAGAACGCTGTTTTACTTATTTTTAAACACTGTAGCCCTGGATCTTAGGTCATGTTTCTCAAGGGCTCAAGTGTTAGAATACTGACTCTGCAAATCGATACCTAGATATGAGTCCAAATAGTCCAAACAGCTGCACAAGTGTTGCAGTCAAACCTGGATGATAAGGATGGCTCATACAAAGTATTAGATTGTGCAAATAGCTCCCCAGTAAGGCAAGGGCAGTCCAGGGTGCAAAAGTCTGTTGTTCACTATTTGATGATTTTTACAATACCTACATATGTGGTGATTAAAATAATCTCCGTGTTCAGAGTACAGATGTATATCCATTTTACTGCCCCAGTGTTGATCTATGCTTGCTGATATCAGGCCGTGTCAAATGTGGTTTGGCATGTTCCACCTGCCTAGCCCTGGAAATTGTCTTGATTTAGGCAGCTCAGAGCAAGGTTGGAGTGGTTTTCCTTTACTACAGCTCGAGCCCCTTCCTTTTTATTGTGGTGTAATGTACATAACACAAAAGTTACCACCTTAACCATTTCTAGACACACAGTTCAGTGGCAGTAAGAACACTGACATTGTACAACCACTGCTTGAGCCCTTTTGAGTTAAGCAGTAAGACAGACCATCAGGGTTTCTTTGGGTGCCTTTT
The DNA here is from genome assembly GCF_964165515.1 of Mesoplodon bidens. Taxonomy (NCBI): domain Eukaryota; kingdom Metazoa; phylum Chordata; class Mammalia; order Artiodactyla; family Ziphiidae; genus Mesoplodon; species Mesoplodon bidens. The sequence continues at coordinate 33,647,918 of NC_138169.1, read as the reverse complement.
CTCTGTCCAGCAGTGGTTGCTGAGAACACACAGCTAACCACAAATACCTGGAATTTCTGGATACTTGAAATGTCCTTCTACATAAAGCGTTCCTGATGTTGTCTTGAATGACTGTTTAGAATAATTTGGAGTTTCTCAGTTACTACTTAGAAGTACAGTTGACCCCTGAACAACATAGGTTAGAACACAGGTCCACCTATCTGTGGATTTTTTTTCACTAAATTTGACCTACATGATCTGTAATTGGTTGAATCCAGGGATGTGGAACGTTGGATATGGAGGAACCACCAATCGGAAAGTTATACGGTTTTCAACTGGGGCAGGGAGAACATTTGGCCCCCCAAACCCCCATGTTTTTCAAGGGTCAACTGTATAGAGCTTTGTAGAAAGCTGTTAACATTAAGCACATCCATCAATACCAGGAGATAGCTTTCACTTTCCCTAAGAGTGGAGAGAACCATAATTCAAAAAGATACATGCACCCCAGTGTTCATTGCAGCACTGTTTACAATAGCCAGGACATGGAAGCAACCTAAATGCCCATCAACAGAGGAATGGATAAAGAAGATGCGGTACATATATACAATGGAATATTACTCAGCCATAAAAAAAGAACAAAATAATGCCATTTGCTGCAATATGGATGGACCTAGAGGTTGTCATACTGAGTGAGGTAAGTCAGAGAAAGACAAATATCATATGATATTGCTTATATGCAGAATCTAAAAAAAGGGTACAAATGAGTTTATCTATCAATACAAAACAGAAATAGAGTTACAGACATAGAAAACAAACTTACCAGGAGGTATGGGTGGGGGATAAATTGGGAGATTGGGATTGACACATACACACTACTATACATAAAATAAATAACTAATAAGGACCTACTGTATAGCACAGGGAACTCTTCTCAATACTCTGTAATGGCCTATACAGGAAAAGAATCTAAAAAAGAGTGGATATATATGTATAACTGATTCACTTTGCTGTACACCTGAAACTAACACAACATTGTAAATCAACTGTACTCCAATAAAAACTAAAAAAAAAAAAAAAAAAAAGAGTGGACCCTTTGTTCTCAACTTCCCAAAGTTCTAAAGAAATTAATACATCAGGGTTACTTCTTATTTTAACAGATAATTGCAACCTTGGGTGCAAACAAAACCGCCAAACGTGGTATTGTTGTTTGATGGCACAAAGAATATCTAATCGGGCTGCTTTTGCAAGACAGGCGATGAGGCAGCCTTGAGAAAGAACTGCATCACTCGTTCTAGGAGCGCCATCCTCGACAAGATGGAACCGGCAGGCTCTGTGTAAAGGCAGCTTTCTTCCACAACTGTCATTTGGAGGCAGGAAGAGCCCGTGCCAGGCAGGCATAGCATTTGCCTCTGATTTCGCTTCTGGACTGAGGTGCTGCAAAATAGTCCCGCGTCTCGGATTGCTTTCCGGGACTTGTGCGTGGCCAAACGAACCCAACGTGTGTGGACATGCACTTTCATTTGAATTTGTCCTTTGACTTCCCCGTCTAGATCCACTCACTTTTGCTGAGTGTTTGCTCTGAATGAGTGTTCAGATCGTAGGTAGACTACTGCTCTTTTCTTTTCATCGCTTCAGTTTGCTACTGTGTGTGCAGAGAGCCTGCCAGAAGTGTGTCCCAGCCCAACATCCTCGGAGCGTCTTTGGGAATACCGGAACTCATATTACTTCTCCTCCTGTGACCTTCACCGGACTCAGGACCAAGGTGACATGGTACCTTCTTTCGGGATATTTCATGAGATACCAATTTCTAATGAGCAAGTCTTTCTTGGAATAGCAGCTCGCAGACTTTGGTTTTACAATCTTTTTACATTCTTAAAAAATTATTGGGGACCCCAAAGAGCTTTTGCTTATGTGGATTATATCCACATTTATCATATTAGAAAATAAAAGTGAAAATTTTATTTATTTCCAGTTTTATTGAGAAATAACTGACATCCATCACTGTATGAGTTTAAGGTGTACAGCATGATGGTTTGATTTACATAAATTGTGAAATGATTTCCATAGTAGTTTCAGCTAACACATCCATCTTTTCATATAGATACAATAAAAATAAAAGAGAAAAGAAAGGGAAAAGGGAAACAATTTCCTCCTTGTGGTGAGAACTTTTAGGATTTGCTCTTTCCAACTTTCCTGTATATCATATTGCAACGTTAGTTACAGTCATCACATTGTACCTTACATCCCTAATACTCATTCGTCTTATAACCAGAGTTTGTACCTTTTGACCACCTTCCTCCAATTCCCCCTGCCTATCCTCTGACTCTGGTAACACAAATCTGATCTCTTTTTCTATAATCTTGGAAGGTTTTTGTTTGTTTTAGATTGCACATATAAATGAGATCATACAGTATTTGTCTTTGTCTGACTTATTTCACTTAGCATAATGCCTTCAAGTTCCATCTATGTTGTCAAAAATGATAGGATTTCCTCATTTTTTTGGCTGAATAATGTTCCATTTATATATATAATGTGGTGTATATATATACACCACAACTTCTTTATCCATTCATCCATTGATGGACACTTAGATTGTTTTCATTGCTTGGCTACTGTAAATAGTACAACAATGAAATGGGGTACAGATATTTTTCTAGTTAGTGTTTTTATTTCCTTTGGATATATATATATATATATATATTTTGCATTACGTGGGCCTCTCACTGTTGTGGCCTCTCCCGTTGTGGAGCACAGGCTCCAGACGCACAGGCTCAGCGGCCATGGCTCACGGGCCCAGCCGCTCCATGGCATGTGGGATCTTCCTGGACCAGGGCACGAACCCGTGTCCCCTGCATGGGCAGGCGGACTCTCAACCACTGCGCCACCAGGGAAGCCCTGGATATATTCTTAAAAGTAGAATTACTGGATCATATGGTAGTTCTATTTTTAATTTTTTAAGGATCCTCCATACTGTTTTTCATAGTGGGTGTACCAAATTACAATTTTTAAAAAAACATCAAAATACAAGCTGTCAGATGATGTCATTCCATGCCACGTAGCCTCCAGAAAACTGGATTGTACTCATGAGAGAATAAGGGTAAAAAAGATAATAATGTCTTAATTTTGTTGTGAAAGTTGTTTTAACTCAGCAGCCCCCCTGAAAGTGTGTCAGGTACTGCTCAGGGTTCCCAAGACCACACTTTAAGAACCATTTTCTGGGAATAAATAAATCCTCCTTTTTTTTCCCCTTTCCTTTTTTCTTTTTTTTTTTTTAAAGCTCTTTATACTCTTTATAACAGTGCTATTTCACAGACTCCAAAGGATATATTTTAGGAAAAGATATTTGGTAACATTCTTCTTAACTTGGAATGTAGGTGGGAAAGGTGTTTGGAAAAGGAAGATTTTTAAATAACCCTTAAGATACTTTTCTCATAGTTAGATGAAGTCTATTTTTTCCCCACCTCCTACATCTCACAAAGTTAGTCCTCTGTCAAGACCAGAATCTTCATAGTTAAAAGACTCTAGTATTGAAATAGCAGATAAAAATGCATAGAAGCAAAACTTCTTATTTCTACCACTGTGTTGAAGTTCAGTTAATGGCCTTTGTGGCTATTTGAGCCCTGTGTCTGAAATGCCATCAAAATAAGGACAAAAAAATGTCTTCTTTTGATGCTCATTCTGCAGGGAATGGGGGGTGGGTGGGAATTGAGGACATTTCAGGAAAAAAAAATGCCTTCAGAGCTGCTTGCTGCCGGAGATTTCACGGAGAAGCCCCAGGGAACCAGAAGAGACTGACCTGTAACAGCGACAACAAACTCAGAGGAAAGGTTGTGGATTTAGGAATTAGAGGGATTGGGCTAGCACGTGGTGGGGTGGGGCGGGGACATGTGTGCACAGATCTATATTTATACACAGTGAGTAGCCACTCAATAATGCAGGTGAGAAGTAGCCTTGTGAAACAGAAAGATTTGAGTTTAGAGGTCAACCTTTGACTGTCTTGACTTCTACTTACTAACCGTGTGAATCTGGACAAGTGACTTCGTCCCTCTGAAAGTATTCTTCTCACCTGGAGAATGGTATTCTGGTACGTGCTTTGCCAGGTGATTTTAGAAAAGGTGAAATAATAGTTTCTGCACAGGTAGATGCTTAATAGGTGATAGCGGGGAAGATGGCCAGGAAGTGAAAAGTCACCTGGCTAATGAGGATAAGCCTGATTGTTTACTCCCTATCTGCCCCTCCCCACCCCCACCAGACCACCAGAAGTCTAAGGGACAGGGGAACACTAGCAACTTCACTGCCACCTAGGTCCCCAACTTGATCTTGACCACCTGAGATCATCCCCAAGATTCTCCAGGCACAGCTGAGCCCCGTGCTTCTCTGCATGATGTCGGGCTGAGGGGTAGATAGCGAGGGCTCACGCTATTGGAATCTTCCCAAGACCAGCTCTGCAGGGGCCAGGAGAGTGGCTCCTTCCTGGCCAGACTCTGCTTTCCAAAGTCATGTGCAAGATCACAGTATTGGTTGGTAAGGTTCTTTCGCCAAAAGATCAAAGCATCACATGCCTCCACTTAAAATGCCACAGGCCAACCGCCCTGAAATTTTACACCAAAGAATATGGAAACCAGGTCTTGCTGCAGAGTTTTGTCTTCCTTGGCAGGATTATCGTGTGTCTAAGTTAGGGTGTTAATCCTTCAGATGAGTCACTCATGTCAATGGCTAGACATTTTCTCATTATTTATTAAGAATGGTGTGACTTTTTATTTCCTACCGTCTTCCTTCCCTCTCTTTGAACCCTTGGCAACTATCTAATTTGTCAGCATTGGCAAATTTCACTTACGTGCTACTTTCTGCATCCCTCAGATAATTAACAAGGGTGTAAAACATGAAGGGGAGAACAAAAAGAAATGAGACACATTTCGGGAGTTTTTAATGACATAAGACTACGTTTAAAGATGTGAAAATGACTTTAAGAAAAAAAGCATACCTCAGTAATAGGACTCTCCACTTTTTCCAGCCAAGGTTATTATTCTAAGCAATGATTAACTGAAACTTTTCTCAGAGAAAAGGCATGACTGTAAAACATTAGGTAGTTCATTAGATGTTGGTCAGGGTGCATAGTGTCAACTTTCATCTTGCTAGGTGATTCAGGAAATGACACCTGACCTTCACGTAATCTAGGGACATCTATACAGGGTTCAAGGAGAGGCAGGGAAGAGATAACAAGTGTTGGTGAGGGTGTGGAGAAAAGGGAACCCTGGCGCACTCTTGGTGGGAATGTACGGTTGTGTAGCCATTGTGGAAAACAGCGTGGGGGTTCCTTAAAAAACTAAAAATAGAAGTACCATATGATGCAGCAATTCCACTTCTGGTTATCTATATGAAGAAAATGAAATCACTCTCTGGAAGAGATATCTGCACCTTCTGGTTCATTGCAACATTACTCACAACAGCCAAGACTTGGAAACAGCGTAAGTGTCTGTCAGTGGATGAATGGATAAAGAAGATGTGGGATGTATACAATGGAATATTATTCAGCCATGAGAAAGAAAGAAACCCTGCCAATCGTGACAACTTGGATGAAACTTGAGGGCATTATGCTAAGTGAAATAAGTCAGATAGAGAAAGACAAACACTGCATGATCTCACTTACATGTGAAATATAAAAAAGCCACATTCAGAGAAACAGCGAGTAGAGACAGAGGCTGGGGGATGGAAGGAAGGGGGAGATATTGGTCAAAGGGTACAAACTTTCAGTTATAGGATTAACAGGTTCTGGGCATTTAATGTACAGCACGGTGATTATAGCTAATAGTATATTAGATTCTTGAATATTGTTAGAGAGTATGTCTTAAGTGTTCCCACTGCAAAAAAAGTAATGGTAATTATGTGACAGGATGGGAGTGCCAGCTAATGCTAAGGTGGTAATTATTTTGCAATATATGAGTGTATCAAATCAACACATTGTACACCTTCAACTTACACAATGTTTTATGTCAATTATATCTCAATAAAGCTGTGAGAGAAAAAAAAAGAGAGAGAGGCAAGGGAGATGGGAAGGAAATAAAAAAAAGTCAGACCATTCTCAGTTCTCCAAGACTTGGTGAAATATGTTACTCTCTTTTTGGCTGCAAGTCAGACTGTTCTTTTGGAAATGTCCAGTTTCACAGGAACTGGCCAAGTGACACGGGACACATGAACTGCCTGGCTTCCCTTTGAAGTTAGACAAACTGAGATCACTACCATCTCATTTTATGCAATGACTAGAAGCTATGATCCCACAGTAAGCAGTAGCCTTGAAACTTAACTTGTCAGCTGGGTGCAGTGGACGTCACTGAACTTGTATCAATAAAGGTGGGCACCTCCTATGTGATATTCCATTTTTGCCACTGAAAAGAGAGTTATTCCCCTTAAGAACATACAACATATTTTTAAAGAATATAAAGTAGGGGCACGTGACAAACTGGACAAGGATAGTTGGCAGCATCAGACGAAGAGGTCACAGGAGTGGTCACAGCCTGGGGACTGCCTAGCTGATGGAGGAAGTTGTCCCTAAAGGCTCTCAGGATGACTTTTTGAGGTGAAGGAAGAAAAGACCAGAAGCACCAGTTTTTGATTTCTATTTTGCAAATGCACATTTACGGTGTCCACATGGTAGTCCATTTATGTAGTGTATAAATGTGAGTGCACAAATGGTCTATGGAGGGGGAGCTTGTTCCATGAACTTGAGAGACCCCTGAAGTCAGTGAGAGCTGAAGGAGGGCAGGGGAGGAAGGGGTCAAGGTGGGCTCAAGCCAGGAGGTGAGCAGGGCTGGGATTTGAATGGGCAGAAGAGAAAGGGGAGAGTATTCCAGTCCAGAAGACAACATGAGCTGAAGAATGGAGCTGGGTGGCCATCGAATGTTCCTGAGACCAGGAGGAGACTATCTAATATAAGGAGGAGCGAACAGATTTGAGAGGAGAGGAGATAACAGGCCAAGGTTTGTAGCCAGGAGAGCACCTGAACCATTGCTGCAGGTGAGACCTCACAGGAGGACATAAAGAAAAGAGAGATTTAGTATTTAAGAGTTTTGAACTTGGCTCTGACAGGTTGAAAGTCATGATTAAGGAAAACTCACTGGCCAGCAGAATAAAACCTAGGTCAAAGAGGGAGACATGAGGTAGGGATTTTCAGTAGAAATAATGGACAGAAAGTGGAAGCAGCTGGTACCCAAGGGGTAAAGGAGCAAGGTGAGTCACACATGGTTCTGGGTTAGGGTCTAAGACTGTCCTCAAGTTCATTGTCCAGGAAGATCCACCCAACAGAGGACAACAAACGCTGAGCAAGCCCAGACGCTGAGTCAGATAGACCCAGTTCTAAATTCAGGCTTTGCTGCTTACTCCAGCTCTGTGACTTCAGGCAAGTTACTTTAACCTCTTCAAGCTGTTTTCTCAACTGTAAAATGGAGATAGTAATAGTGCCCACGTTGTGGGATGATGTGAAAATGAAATGGGAAGGTGCACTTAAAGCCCTTTCAACATACTTAGCGCTCAGTACGTTTCTTTTAGAATTTTTAATAAAAATTGATTTTAATTAAAACAGCAACAAAATATAAATATTAATTGGATTAGATGCTCTTTGAAGAAAAACGAAGAGACACTAATTTTCTATTAATTTAATTTCTATTTCTTTGGTTTATTTGCACCAACCATTCCATTGCATTCAGAAGGCAATGTTTCATTTTCATTCACGCTTTCTTGTTTGAAAATCCTGCCCCACTCCCACTTTCTTCTGTGGACTCCTATTGCATGAGTGGTAATGGCATTCATATTTACCAGGTTCTTGAACTTCAGCAGGGCTCATTAAAACACAGATTTCTGGGGCTCACCAGGAGTTTCTGATAAGATCCCAGGCTATGCCAGTGTTGCTGTCTGGTCAGTCTTTGAGAACCACTGCTGGAGAAAAGGGCCCTAAGGTTTTTCTCCCAGGTATATATGTTTGGATTCTGACTTTGCAGTTAACTCCCTCATTCCATCAGCTGTAGAAAATTTGGTGGTGATGGTGTTTCATGGGGGAGGGAAATGTGGTGTATTGTTTTTATTTCCTTGGTCTTAGCTTTGCTACTCTTTCTTGCATGTGGAAAAGCAGAAAAAACAGAAATGCATGTACACTTTTTTTTTATCACATGGTAGAGTCACAACAAAGTTTTGTTTTTCCATCAGAAAGTAATCTCACATACTATAAATAGAGAATAGTAAAGGTACCACCAGAAAACTACTAGAGCTAATCAATGAATTTGGTAAAGTAACAGGATATAAGATTAATGCACAGAAATCTCTTGCATTCTTATACACTAATGATGAAAAATCTGAAAGGGAAATTAAGGAAACACTCCTATTTACCACTGCAACAAAAAGAATAAAATACCTATGTATAAATCTACCTAAGGAGGCAAAAGACCTGTATGCAGAAAACTATAAGATACTGATGAAAGAAATTAAATATGATACAAACAGATGGAGAGATATACCATGTTCTTGGATTGGAAGAATCAACATTATGAAGATGACTATACTACCCAAAGCAATCTACAGATTCAATGCAATCCCTATCAAACTACCACTGGCAGTTTTCACAGAACTAGAACAAAAAATTTCACAATTTGTATGGAAACACAAAAGACCCTGAATAGCCAAAGCAATCTTGAGAAAGAAAAATGGAGCTGGAGGAATCAGGCTCCCAGACTTCAGACTATATTACAAAGCTAATTACTACTGTAATCCAGACAGTATGGTACTGGAACAAAAACAGAAATATAGATCAATGGAACAGGATAGAAAGCCCAGGGATAAACCCACGCATATATGGTCAACTTATTTTTGATAAAGGAGGCAAGAATATACAATGGAGAAAAGACAGCCTCTTCAATAAGTGGTGCTGGGAAAACTGGACAGCTACATGTAAAAGAACGAAATTAGAACACTCCCTAACATCATATAGAAAAATAAACTCAAAATGGATTAAAGACCTAAATGTAAGGCCAGACACTATAAAACTCCTAGAGGAAAACATAGGCAGAACACTCTATGACATAAATCACAGCAAGATCCTTTTGGACCCACCTCCTAGAGAAATAGAAATAAAGACAAAAATAAACAAAGGGAACCTAATGAAACTTAAAAGCATTTGCACAGCAAAAGAAATCATAAACAAGATGAAAAGAAAACCCTCAGAATGGGAGAAAATATTTGCAAATGAAACAACTGACAAAGGATTGATCTCCAAAATTTATAAGCAGCTCATGCAGCTCAATAGCAAAAAAACAAACAACGTAATCCAAAACTGGGCAGAAGACGTAAATAGACATTTCTCCAAAGAAGATATACAGATTGCCAACAAACACATGAAAGGATGCTCAACATCACTAATCATTAGAGAAATGCAAATCAAAACTACAATGAGGTATCACCTCACACCAGTCAGAATGGCCATCATCAAAAACTCTACAAACAATAAATGCTGGAGAGGGTGTGGAGAAAAGGGAACCTTCTTGCACTGTTGGTGGGAATGTAAATTGATACAACCACTATGGAGAACAGTATGGAGGTTCCTTAAAAAACTAAAAATAGAATTACCATATGACCCAACAATCCAACTACTGGGCATATACCCTGAGAAAACCATAATTCAAAAAGAGTCATGTACCACAATGTTCATTGCAGCTCTATTTACAATAGCCAGGACATGGCAGCAACCTAAGTGTCTGTCAACAGATGAATGGATAAAGAAGATGTGGCACATATATACAATGGAATATTACTCAGCCATAAAAGGAAACGAAATTGAGTTATTTGTAGTGAGGTGGATGGACCTAGAGACTGTCATACAGAGTGAAGTAAGTCAGAAAGAGAAAAATAAATACCATATGCTAACATATATATATGAATCTAAAAAAAAAAAAGGTTCTGAAGAACCTAGGGGCAAGACAGGAATAAAGACGCAGACATAGAGAATGGATTTGAGGACACAGGGAGGGGGAAGGGTAAGCTGGGACAAAGTGAGAGAGTGGCATGGACATATATACACTACCAAATGAAAAATAGATAGCTAGTGGGAAGCAGCCCCATAGCACAGGGAGATCAGCTCGGTGCTTTGTGACCACCTAGAGTGGTGGGATAGGGAGTGTGGGAGGGAGACACAAGAGGGAGGAGATATGGAGATATATGTATACATATCGCTGATTCACTTTGTCATACAGCAGAAACTAACACAACATTGTAAAGCAATTATACTCCAATAAAGATGTTAAAAAAACCCAATGATGTAATATAGAATTAAAAAGAAAATCTATATTGTATAGAACTTGTGATGCACGTTTTGTAGCATTTCTCCAGGGTCCTGTTCAGAGAACCTGGAAGCAGTTTTTAAATAGGTTTTAAGAATATATTGTGTGTCCAAACTGCAAAAAGACTCAGAAATTGGAAAATAGAGACTGGGGAGACAACGGAAGAGACTTCATTCAGTCGATGTACTGAAAAGCAATACTGGGCATTAAAAAATGGTATCACACCTAACACTAGAACTTTAAGGAAGCAGATCTATGATAGTAATTGAATTCCCACATTGTTGTGTGTTTTCGTATACCAGCAGAAGAGGCATGGTTAATGAAGAAGGAGTAAAATATAATCTTTTTCCTCCATCATCCCCCACCATTTAATACCCGTGTCAAAGGTTTAAAACATCTCATTGTTAAATGCAGTCTGTATAGCAAGTGTTAACACAATGCCAATGATTTCAACTAAGATGCTCATCAAAATTATGTGGAGTCTTTTTTCAAATACACAAGTGTGACTCCCATTGTCAGGAATATGGTTTCAGTAAAACTCAAGTAAGAATTTGGACATCTCTTTTTGGCGAGTTTTTTAATGTATTAAGACAGTTAAGATATTACTTTTTTTAGACTAGTTTTAGGTTCACAGCAAAATTGAGGGGAAGGCACAGAGATATCCCATATCCTTACACCGTCATAGGCTGTCTCCCCCACTATCAGCATTCTCCACCAGAGTGGTGCATTTATTACAGTTGATAAATCTACACTGACACATAAGTATCACCCAAAGTCCGCAGTTTCCATTAGGGTTCACTCTTAGTGTTGTATATTCTATGGGTTTGGACAAATGTATAATCACATATACTCTTCATTATGGTATCATATAGAGTGTTTTTAGTGTCCTAAAAATCCTCTGTGCTTCTCCTGGTCATCCCTACCACCACCACCCTCCACTTAGCAACCACTGATCTTTTGACTGTCTCCATAGTTTTGCCTTTTACAGTGTCATACAGTTGGAATCATTCAGTATATAACCTTTTCAGATTGGCTTCTTTCATTTAGTAATGTGCATTTAAGCTTCCTCGTGTTTTTCCATGGCTTGATAGCAAGGAATAATATTCCATTGTCTGGATGTACCACAGTTTATTCATCCATTCACCAACTGAAGGACACCTTGGTTGCTTCCATGTATTGGAAACTATGAATAAAGCTGCTATAAACATCCATATGTAGGCTTTGTGTAGACATAAGTTTTTAACTACTTTGGGTAAATATCAAGGAGTGAGATTGCTGGATCATATGGTAAGAGTATGTTTAGTTTTGTAAGAAATCACCAAACTTCTTCCAATGTGGTTGTACCATTTTACATTCCCACCGGCACTGAATGAGAGTTCCTGTTGCTCCACAGCCTCACCAGCATTTGGTGTTATCAGTGTTCTGGATTTTGGCCATTCTAATAGGCATGTAGTGGTGTCTTGTTTTAATTTGCATTTCCCTGATGACACATGATGTGAGCCATTTTTTCATATGCCCATTTGCCATCTGTATATGTTCTTTGGTGAGATGTCTCTTAAGGTCTTTGACTCACTTTTTAACTGGGTTGTTTGTTTCCCTATTGTTGAGTTTTAAGTGTTCTTCGTTTATATTGGATAACAGTCCTTTATCAGATGTGCCTTCTGCAAATATTTTCTTCCAGTCTGTGGATTGTTTTCTCATTCTTTTGCCATTGTCTTTCACAGAGCAGTTTTTAATTTTAATGAAGTCTAGCTTATCAATTACTTCTTTCATGAACTCTTGCCTTTGGTATCATACCTAAGAAGTCATTGCCATAACCAAGGTCATCTAAGTTTTCTTATTTGTTATCTTCTAGGAGTTTATAGTTTTGTGTTCTACATTTAGGTCTGTGATCCACTTTTTTTCTACTTAATTCAATCCTTACAACTACCTGGAAGTTTGGTATTATTATTATTAATTAATTACTTAATTGATTGATTTTTAAAAAACATCTTTATTGGAATATAATTGCTTTACAAAGGTGTGTTAGTCTCTGCTGTATAACAAAGTGAATCAGCTATACATATACATATATCCCCATATCCCCTCCCTCTTGCACCTCCCTCCCACCCTCCCTATCCCACCACTCTAGGTGGTCACAAAGCACCGAGCTGATCTCCCTGTGCTATGGGGCTGCTTCCCACTAGCTATCTATTTTACATTTGGTAGTGTATATATGTCCATGCCATTCTCTCACTTTGTCCCTGCTTACCCTTCCCACTCCCCGTGTCCTCAAGTCCATTCTCTATGTCTGCATCTTTATTCCTGTCCTGCCCCTAGGTTCTTCAGAACCATATTTTTTTTGGATTCCATATATATGTGTTAGCATATGGTACTTGTTTTTCTCTTTCTGACTTACTTCATTCTGTATGACAGACTCTAGGTCCATCCACCTCACTACAAATAACTCAATTTTGTTTCTTTTAATGGCTGAGTAATATTCCATTCTATATATATACCACATCTTCTATCCATTCATCTGTTGATGGACACTTAGGTTGCTTCCATGTCCTGGCTATTGTAAATAGAGCTGCAATGAACATTGTGGTACATGACTCTTTTTGAATTATGGTTTTCTCAGGGTATATGCCCAGTAGTTGGATTGTTGGGTCGTATGGTAATTCTATTTTTAGTTTTTTAAGGAGCCTCCATACTGTTCTCCATAGTGGCTGTATCAATTACATTCCCACCAACAGTGCAAGAGGGTTCCCTTTTCTCCACACCTGTGATCCATTTTGAGTTTATTTTTGTGAAGGATGTGATGTCTGTGTCTAGATTCACTGTTTTGCATGTGGCTGTCCAGCATCATTTGTTGAAAAGACTATCTTTGCTCCATTGTATTGCCTTTGTTCCTTTATCAAAGATCAGTTGACTATATATGTGGTTGGCACCTGTATTTTTAAAAGGCCTCAAGGGGGATTCTATGAACACCTTCTAGGTGTCCCAAAGGAAAGTTTCGCCAGTAAGAATTATAATAAATAGCTGTTCACAAGTCAGGAAATAATGGAAAGAAGAATGTTTTCTCTTTTACTTAAGTCAAACTTGGAATATTTCAGGACATAAAAGATAGATGCAGTAATGTTATCTGCTATATTTGGATGGAATTGAGCAAATCTAAAGAGCATAAGTTTTGCAGGTTATTCTTGGTGTCATCTTTGAAAGAATTACATAAGGCACATGAAAATATTCCTCTGATGACAGATAAAGGACCTAAAAATCCAAACATGCATTTTATTCCCTTTCAGACCCAGTAAACGAGAAGCAGATTTCAACCACATACAGAATTTAATATGCACAGAGCTGCTTTCACTCCCTGGAGGCAAATCTAGTTTCTGGTTGAAATCATGTTACCATTGTAGCTGTTTCTGTTCTGCTTATCGAGAGAGTTCTTGCCACAATGGCAGATGCTAAAATAGACTCCTCATGAGCTGGATCACCATCAGACAAGAGCAGTAGAGGTAGAAAAGGCCCTTGTGAAAAATGAAGAGGAACATCAACTCTTGACCTAGTTCCCATATACCTTTTCCTTCTGGGATCAGCATCTTATTCTCAGTTTAAACATTTGTAGAGTAGCACTCTCCATGGAACTTTCTTGACTGTAAGAACCAGCTACATGTGTTGGTTAATTTAGTTACTTGTTCCATTTGAACAGTCAAGTGCAAACCAGGAAACAGAAAAGGAGGCTAATCTTGAAACCATAATGATGCCCTGACATTCAAAAAATTAAATTCCTATTGCTTCCATTACCGAGTGCCAGAACAGAGTCATCAATGTAAGTGATCATGCCTGAAAAAGCTCTTCCCCAGTGGCATAAAAAACTGAGATCTTGGGCTTCCCTGGTGGCGCAGTGGTTGAGAGTCCGCCTGCCGATGCAGGGGACATGGGTTCGTGCCCCGGTCTGGGAAGATCCCACATGCCACAGAGCGGCTGGGCCAGTGAGCCATGGCCGCTGAGGCTGCGCGTCCGGAGGCTGTGCTCCACAACTGGAGAGGCCACAACAGTGAGAGAGCCGCGTACCGCGAAAAAAACCAAAAAACAAAAAACCCTGAGATCTTTTATATGAATTCAGTGCCTGAGAAATGGGTGAATTAAGTTTTGAGTGTAGAGTAGTTGGAAAATATTTTAAAGCTAAGATGATTGAAAAGATTGGAGATACAGATAAATCCTGGAAACTTCATAAGTATGAAATGATATAGCTTTCAAATATTTTATAATATCAGAAAATCTTACCTTATAGTTTTTTCTCGGCCTGCAAAATCTTTCCCAACAATCTTTGATTTTCCAGTGTTGAGTGTCTGGTAAAGTTGTTATCAGAAGAAATAGAGTAGTAATGCTGACAGATGTTATATAAACTTCTATTAAAATCATCTAACAACTTTTAAAGTTGAATTAATATCTTTCAGACCGTGAGCCTGATTTCAATTGCACAATGGTTAACATTTCTCTGTAGACAATGTCTATGACGAAGTATGAGCTTTTTTTTGTAATCAAAATGACACTAACAATGTTATTATGATATTTATTTATGTAGATATTTCCAATTTTAAAACAGTACCTTTGAGATACAGGGGAGCAGAACAATGTAATTTTTAAACTGCTATATATCATTCATTAAAAGTAGATACTCCTCTAGGCTATTAGACATGGTTAAAACTCTATATTGAGCTCATTTTCTGTTTAAATGGAATCCCAAGCAAAATATTAGAGGGTTCAGGTCACACTTTCTTAGGGATTTGATCCCATAGCCCTTAGAATGATAGATGAGGAAACCAGGACACCTCACTGTTGTCTGTAAGCTCATCACACATTATCTGCTTTCCATAACTCCTTCCCTGGACTTAAATTCTATGGCAATGACCAGAGGCCCCTTCACAGGGAATGGGCCAAAAATCTAGTTCCATAGAACTAGAGTCTTTTCTCACCAGACTGAAAGGGATGTGATGGAGTGTTAGAAATTATTTTGGAGCGAGATCTAGCATATTTATTCAGAAATTATTTTGGAGCAAGATCTAGCATATTCTATTCTGATTCATGCTCTGAAGTGAGCTGGACGAATGTATGCTTAAAGCTGGACAGTTTATGAATAGAATAAAATTGATAACACTGCCAGCCTCAAGGCATTCCTTTTCTGGAAGGAGAACTGTTTCTAGACCAGAGGGAATACAATGTTAAGGGGAAAAGGGAATAAAAATAAAGGGAAATGGCCAGTTTAAGTTGCTGCAACAGCCCGTAAATGTTGTAATCTACCAAGAACATTTCTTTGTGTGTGTGTGCTAGCAGTGACGGTGAGCTCCGTCCCTCGAGCTCCACGTGGCCTGATCAGCCTGGCCTGATCCAGAGCCAGATCCGGAGCCAGTCTTGGTCTGATCAGGTCAACTCTGTCTCTGATGACCGGGGGTGGGAGATGGAAGAGGCGGGGGAGGCGATGAGGCTGGAGGGATGGGGGTGTGAGTCTTGAATTTGTTCTGGAGCCATCAGCCTGATGCTGGGAGAGCCCTGGGAGGGACTCCTGCTCACAGTGAGCTGGGGCCGTTTTCTAAGCCTCCCTGGAGTTCAACCGGCAGCCAGTAAAGCCCAGTGAATACAATCCAGCCTCTGCAATCAGACTCCCAGCTTTGAAGTTCAACTCTGCTCATTCTTGGGTCACCTGGGCGATGTACTCACCTCCCCCCACCTGTCCCCTCAGGGCTTGGTTTCTCTATCTGTGATGCAGTTCATCGGAGTTCCTGTCCCCTGACTCCTGGGATTATGGGTTGTTTGTACCTCAGTTTCCCCATTTGTAAAATAGTGTTAAGAGGACTTAAACCTCACAGATGGTGTGAGTATTAAATGAGTTAATCAGTGGAAAACTTGTTAACTCTGCGTGGCACGAAGTGCAACATAAGAGGTGCTGTTACTAATGGTGTGAGGATAAGTAAAATAAGGAATGTAAAGCAGACAGTAGACACTCGGAATATTAACTGCTGGAGCTTCTGTTTTGGATCCTGGTTTCCATCCAGCTCCTGTAAAGCTCTCTACTAACCCCAGCTTGCCTGGAGGGGGCTCTGATAACCACGAGTCCCTTCCTAGAGGTTCAACCCTGCCCCAGCCACCAGCTGAGACCCTAGAGCCATAGGGCTTGCTGCTGACTTTGGGGCTGTCTATCATCGCGAGACTTGGGCTGCCCTGTCCCACTCTTTTTTTTTTTTTTTTTAGAATTCACCTGTGAAGCCATTTGGTCCTAGACTTTTGTTTGTTGGAAGATTTTTTTTTTTAATAAATTTATTTATTTATTTATTTATTTATGGCTGCTCTGGGTCTTAGTTGCTGCGTGCAGGCTTTCTCTAGTTGCGGTGAGCGGCAGCTACTCCTCGTTGCGGTGCGCGGCCTCCCATCGCGGTGGCCTCTCTGGTTGCAGAGCACGGGCTCCAGGCGCGCGGACCTCAGCAGCTGTGGCTCGCAGGGTCTAGAGCGCAGGCTCAGTAGTTGTAGCGCACAGGCTCAGCCGCTCCGCGGCACGTGGGATCCTCCCGGGCCAGGGCCCGAACCAGCGTCCCCCGCACTGGCAGGCGGACTCCCAACCACTGCGCCACCAGGGAAGCCCTGCCCTGTCCCACTCTTTTCTCGCTATTCTTGTATGTTGACACTTGTTTGTGTCAATGTTAAGTTTTCCATACCAGTGTTCGAGCTTTGTGATTTTCGCAGCGCAAGCTCCTTGGCCAGGGATATGCCCGTATGTCATCTCCCTCCCAACTCCCCAGCCCAGGTGAAATCATCCCGGCTTCTTCCTCCACGAGGCTTCTGCTTTCTTCCCAGCATTACTTGCAGGCACACTGCCTTGGAATGGTACAACTCTATCCATCACGACAAGGCGACATACCATTTTAACCATTCTTAAGGGTAGAGCTCAGTGGTATTAAGTGCATTCACACTGTTGTGCAACCATCACCACCATCCTTCTCCAAACTCTTTTCATTTTGCAAAACTGAAACTCTATATCAAGTAAACAATAACTTTCCACTATTCTCTCTCCTTAGTCCCTGGCAACCACTGTTCTACTTTCTATCTCTATGAATTTGATGACTCCAGGACCCTCATGTAGGTGGAATCATACAGTACTTGTTCTTTTGTGGCTGGTTGATTTTACTTAGTATAATGTCTCCAAGGTGCATCCATGCTGTAGCATGTGACAGAATTTCCTTCCTTTTCAAAGCTGAATAATGTTCCATTGTGTGCATTTCTCACATTTTGTTTATCCATTCATCCACTAATGGACATTTAGATTGCTGCCACCTCTTGACTTGTGAATAACACTGCTATGAGCACGAGTGTACAAATCTCTCTTCAGACCCTGCTTTTAATTCTCTTGGGGATACAGGCATACCTTATCTTATTGTACTTCACTTTATTGTGCCTCACAGATACTGTTTTTTATAAATTGAAGGGTTGCAGCAACTCTGTGTTGAGCAAGTCTATTGGTGCCATTTTCCCAACAGCATTTGCTCACTTCATGTCTCTGTGTCACATTCTGGTAAATCTCAAAATATTTCAAACCCTCCACCAGCAAAAAGATTATGACTCACTGAAGGTTCAGATGATGGTTAGCAGTTTTTAGCAATAAGGTATTTTTTTAAATGAAGATATGTGCATTTTTAAAGACATAATGCTATTGCACACTCCATAGACTACCAGAGTGTAAACATAACTTTTATATGCATTGGGAAACCAAAGTCGGTGTGACTCACTTTATCATGATACTCACTTTGTTGCAGCAATCAGGAACAAACCTACAATATCTCCGAGGGATGCCTGTAGACCCAGAAGTGGAATGGCTGGATTATATGGTAATTCTACTGTAAACTTTTTGAGGAACTGCCATACTGTATTCAAGGGAAGATTTTTTTCATAAAGATTATTTTTGTGTTTTATTCCACGTTTCATCTTGATATGACTTCTATGTGTTGCGGTTCTACCATCCCTATTTCAGCTTAGATAGATGCCAGTACTTGAGGTTGACACTATTAATTTTTGTGATGGTTTCATGACAGAAGAACTTTGGTGGTAAAAACCTACATAAGCTGAAGGAAATATTAAAATGCTACAACAAGGAGACACTAGGACATCTGGAAATCATTAGCATCAATCAAGAAATTGTTGCTTTACAAATCTTGCTCTGAGTATTCCTTGCCAGTTATAAAAACTAGCTATCTAGGAGGAGAAATGAAAAGGTAGTTTTGCTGAGTTAAGAGTAATTAGCTTAGACCCCAAGGAGAGCAGATGTTGGCTTTCATTTTTTAAATACCAGACTGGAAAGTCTTGTATTATGGTATCAAATTATGATATTCCAAGCAAGGCACTGCCAACAGTGTTCTCAGGCTTATTTCAGAGTAGAAGCTTTACCACCTGAGGTCTCACGGTGACACATAATCTAAATGGAACCATGTAGTAATAGCAAGGGGCAGATACAGGAAGTCCTTATTTTTGAATTTTGGGGAAAAAGAACAAATGTCCATTAGGGATGAAGCCAATTGATAACCAAAAAATCCACTTTATTTCATTCAATCAGAAATTTATCTGAAATGTCACCATGGTGTTGAAGTGTACACTGCACATGAAATAAAGAGAGATTGGGTTGCCTTCTTCCTCATTAGAGGAGAATTTTAGGTTCATGTAATTCTGTTAAATCCTTGGATATTTTATTCCGTAGAAAAGATGAAAGTGGAGAATTCAATGTTTCCCAATTTTGTTGAATATGTATTTGAAACATCTCAATTTCCTACTCCCAAAACAAGCTAATGACTTTTCAAATGGCTTTGTAACCTTTCAACCTTAGACAAAGACTTTTAGAATTGATTTTTCATAGGAGGAAAGAAAAGGAATTTCATAGGAGAAAAAAAAAGGAAAATGTTTCTCTTAAAATCACTTATTGTAATACAGTAAGTCATTAACTTGTTTTGCTTTTCTACGGAGGTGGTTGGCATGAATAAATTTTGGTTCCAATGTGGGCCTAGATTCAGTTTTCAGTGGTTCACCAGATCTGTAACATTGTAATTTAAAACACTGATGCAGACTCTCAAATCTCAGCCCCAGAACATACTCAGTCCAATCATCTGTCCTTGCAATTTCTTTTGGTTTTTTTTTTCTTTTTTTTTAATTAAATGTCTCTCTTTAAAATTTTTAAAAATTTTAATTTTATATTGGAGTGTAGTTGATTTACAATGTGTTAGTTTCAAGTGTACAGCAAAGTGATTCAGTTATACATATACATATATCTATTCTTTTTCAGATTCTTTTCTACAGAGAAAATCTACAGGACATTGGCAGTCACAGAGGGAGATTTCACAAAGGATTATTATTTGCCACTTTAATTCCCACAGAAGTGAAAAGAATATTTAATAAGTCCAATTATTAAGGTTACTGGCAAAAAGTGTTTTAGAAATATATATATTCGTATACACACTGACTACATTCTGTATGGTTGTGTCTATTTGTACAGTTAGTGCTGGTTCTCATTAAGTATCAGAAAGGGAAGCTTTACGGTGTTTTATTTGCAGCTATTAAATAGTTAGGATTGAAATATGAAGGATTAAATGATATGCTTTTTAAAAACGTACCTCGGGCTTCCCTGGTGGCGCAGTGGTTGAGAGTCCGCCTGCCGATGCAGGGGACACGGGTTCGTGCCCCTATCCCGGAAGATCCCACATGCCGCGCAGCAGCTGGGCCCGCGAGCCATGGCCGCGGAGCCTGTGTGTCCGGAGCCTGTGCTCCGCAACGGGAGAGGCCACAGCAGTGAGAGGCCCGCGTACAGCAAAAAAAAAAAAACAAAAAACAAAACGTACCTCATCTTAAAAGTTGGAAATGTAATACTTAGGTTGATTTTACAGCTTCAGTGCTTTCTGTAGGAGCCCTTCACATCATGCTCTAATCAGAGTCTGGGGAGAATAGTCCATTTTTATAGCTGCTGAGCAGATGCAAAGGAGTACATCAGTGATGGCTTCAGCAAGTTGGCTTCACCACCGCCCATCTGAGCTTCACAGCCCCACTGCTCTTCTCAGCTGCTTGTTGACTGACCCAGACATTTAGAAATTAGTCCTTGTGAGCCTGCTCTGTACTGAACACGACGCCAGCTGCTGAGTCACAAGAATAACAAGGGAGGAACCATGCCTGTCTTCAGGGAGCTGGCGGTGGACAGAGAACTACAGCACGTAAATCACATCCCTTGCTGAGAGCTTTGAGGGAAGGGTTCAGGGGCTTTGGGAGTTCAAAGCAGGGGGCATCCAGTGCAGAGAAGAGATTGCAAAGTGGACACCTGTTGGGAAGCCGGGAAGAGAAGCCCAGTGTGTTGCTCTAGCGGTTTTAGAATGTAACTCTTCCAGGGCGACTTGACTGAGTTGAATCTCCTGAACCACAGGGCAGAGTGCAGAAGGGGTGCCCTGGGGCAGGATGGCCTTCTCAGAGCCCTTGTCTGCAGCTCTCTGTCCTACTCCACTCTGGGCCACCTGAAAAGCGCTTCATCCTTCCTCTCAAAAGTCACCAACGTCACCCTAGACACAGATTTCTTAACCACTTTTACATCCTTTACATAGTTGAATACTTAAGGTCTGTTCTCAATTTTAAACCCAATTCTTATTGGCAAAGCACTTGAAGCAAGTGCCTTAGACTCTCACAAAATCAGATTCATTTGTCTGATGAGGCTTTTCTTTATTGTGGTAAAAAAATATATAACACTAAATTTTCCATTATAACCATTTTTAAGTGTACAGTTCAGTAGTGTAAGTACATTCACATGTTGACAGCCAATCTCCAGAACTCTTCATCTTGCTGAAAACTAAAACTGTACCCAATGAATAACTCCCCATTCCCTCCTCCCCACCAGCCCCTGGTGACCACCCTTCTACTTTCTGCCTCTATGAATCTGACAACTCTAGGTCCCTCATGTAAGTGGAGTCGTACAGTTTTTGTCCTTTTGTGACTGGCTTATTTCACTTAGCATGGGGTCCTCAAGGTGCATCCATGTTGTAGCACATCTCAGAAATTCATTCCTTTTGAAGGTTGAATACTGTTCTATTGTTTGTATAGACCACATTTTTTTTTAAACATTCATCCGTCTATGGACACTTGGGTTGCTTCCAACGCTTGGCGATTGTGAGTAATGCTGCTGTGAACATGGGTGAGCTGGTGACTCTTTTTTTTTTTTTTTTTGACGTGGATGATTTTTTAAAAGTCTTTATTGAATTTGTTACAATATTGCTTCTATATATTTTTTTAGATGTTGGGGTAGGAGTTTATTAATTAATTTATTTTTGCTGTGTTGCATCTTCGTTTCTGTGCGAGGGCTTTCTTTAGTTGTGGCAAGCGGGGACCACTCTTCATCGCGGTGTGTGGGCCTCTCACTATGGCGGCCTCTCTTGTTGCGGAGCACAGGCTCCAGAGGCGCAGGCTCAGTAGTCGGGGCTCACGGGCCCAGCCGCTCCGCGCCATGTGGAATCCTCCCAGACCAGAGCTCCAACCCGTGTCCCCTGCATTAGCAGGCAGACTCCCAACCACTGCGGCACCAGGGAAGCCCCTATCGCTTCTATTTTATGTTTTGGTTTTTTGGTCACGAGGCATGTGCGATCTTAGCTCCCCAACCAGGGATCAAACCCACACCCCCTGCACTGGAAGGCGAAGGCTTAACCACTGGACCGCCAGGGAAGTCCCAGTTGGCAACTCTTTAAACAATCATACACCTGAGTGAGTGTTCACCTATACATATAGAGTCAATGGATGAGATAGAAATAATTGTTGGGGAAAAGATTCAGAAAAGCTGAGTGTGAGATCCAACTGGATCTCCTATTCGATGTGTGACTTTGGCCCAGGCAAGGCCCTCTTTGGGCATCAGTTTCCTCACCTAGGAAAGCTCCATCACTAAGGTCCACCCATGATACTGACCAGCAATCAGAAGGCAGTGTAGGGGGTAGAAAATTAAGGGTTGGGTTAATATGGATGCCATATAATGTCTTTATTAATTGGGCTGTCTTTAAATGACCTCATGAACATGTAGGTTTTTTTTTTTCTCTTAATCTTCTCATCCTGGGAAAGAAGGGGAAATTAAGGTCAGCAACTTTTCAAAGGAATTTGGAAGTGAAATAATAGGAGCTTTTTTCTACGTGGGATCCTATGAAAAGAATGATCCTTAACTTCCCCTTGTGAAGTGACATATGCTTAAGAGGGTCTGTCAAACAGTAAAGCAATTTTCATTGGAATATAAGTGGAATCCTTTGTCTCTGTCAAATGCAGTTTAGTGAAATGGCTACAAAAAACCCAAATTCAGAGCATACTACAGTCCTAGTTAAAGACCCAGCTAAGATCTTCATGGCCTATGACTTGCATTAATCCCAGAAGACTGGATCCTCGCTCTGTTTCACAAGTTGTGAGTGAAATGGAGAGAGAACCATCTTTTCATGCAACCACAGAATCTCCTATTTGTCCTTACAGGTTCTTTAGTGTTTATCCTTGACAGATGGTCTATAGGCTCATTTCCTAAGAATCAAGCATGACACTGTCCTGTCAAAAACACTCTTCTTATACACAGAGAGAGGCTACATTTCAAAAGAAAATATTCCAATAGTTGGAACTTTCTTGTGCAAAAACACAGAATGTCAAGGAAGCCACACTTATTGGGTTTGTATGTTAACCTTCAATTTACAGAAGCTTTCGGTTTGCCAGCTAAAATATAGGACACCGCATATGAATATCAGATAAATAATGAATTTTTTTTAGTATACATATGTCCTAAATAGTGCATAGAACATACCTATCCTAAAAAGCCAAACTGTTATTTATCTGAAATTTAAATTTAACCTGACATCCTGTATTTTTACTTGCTAAATCTGTACACCCTGAGGCTGTGTGAAACAGCATGGTTGATTTGTTCAGTTTCAAAAATGTCAGAACTCTTAAGAGTCGGGGATTTATTATCTAAGAGGCTCTCATGAACATGTATACTCATTTAAACCACGCTTTACTGATTAAGACACAAAACTGTAGCAGAACAAGACTTTTGTATGAATTTTAAAATAAAGGCTTTTTAAAAAGATAATTGAAAATCACAGTGCAATGTATAAAAATAAATATGCCTGCCACACTAAAAAATACCCAGAGGAAGTGCAATCAAAATCAGGTAGAAGAATTGTTCTATTTCCTTTTTTTTTATGGAAATCTACGTTTGTGGAGTAACTCTAAACAACAACAGCTGAAGACAGATGTTTCTCTTCTTTTAGCCCAGAGTTACATAATGAATTAGAAAGAGTATAGAATACATTTTAAATGGAGATTTTGTGTGTGTGTGTGTGTGTGGTACACGGGCCTCTCACTGCTGTGGCCTCTCCCACTGAGGAGCACAAGCTCCGGACGTGCAGGCTCAGCGGCCATGGCTCACGGGCCCAGCCACTCCGTGGCATGTGGGATCTTCCCGGACTGGGGCACGAACCCGTGTGCCCTGCATCGGCAGGCGGACTCTCAACCACTGCGCCACCAGGGAAGCCCCGATGGTTTTTATAGATGTAAAAGTTTGTGGTAAGTGGAACAGTCAAGGGACTAATAGCATTTTTACAAACCAGTGATTTAAAGATTTTCAAAACCACCTGAACAGGTGCCTCACAAGCAATTCGCTGTTGCAGAATAGCTCAGAATATTTGACTTGGTCCATGCATCAAGTTCCAGCATCCCCTCTACCTGTTTGCAAGTCAACTCTTAGAAGCTTGACCGATCCTTCCAGCCAACGATGGGCTCACAGCCACAGGACTGTCCACTAGTCATTGGTGATGAGCCAGGACTATAGCAGACAATGTGAGATTCCTTGAGCCAAAAACTACAATTAAACCAAAAAGGGACACACTCAACTGCACAGGCTGCATTACTGGAAAACCATAGGCTCCCAACCTGGCAAAGAAGGAAGGGCCCTGTCCCTTTGGAATGCCAGCTTTATGGATGGTGCAACACTGATGGGAACAAGGTCTTGAGTTTTAAATGTTTATTGATCAGCTCTGTCCAAGAGATGAGCTAGCATCTGTTTCAAGCAGGAAAAGATTCTGGTTCTTCCCCGCTTCTCATAAATGAAATGAAAGGCTGAGGAAGGCTGAGCCAGTGATGTACACCTCACTAGGCACCTGATATTAACCAAAGCTAACCCCCCAGCCTAAAGCAGCTTCCTACTGGGGAGGAGTATAATGAATGAGTATGACAATGTATGTCTTAAGAGTTCTGGAAAGATTTTGTGTCTTCCTTTCTGGGAGGGTGAGGAAGGGGAGGGGATTCATCATGAACCCTTTCAAGATCAAAGAAAGGGGAAAGAGTTCCCTCAGTCCTTGGAAGAGAAAATACAATGAACTGCTCAAGTCACACGCCTTCCTTCGTCCTTGACCCCCCTTCACTCTTAAGCCTCTCACCCAATATATCTCTACATCTCTTATTCTCCTCACGAGATTCTCTCAGCTACACCCCATCCTCTCTGCTGGCCCTTGCCTTAGACCAGCCCTTATCATCCATTCTGTGACCTTCCTCAATGGCCTCCTCATCAGCCTCCTTCCCACAAGGTTTTTCCACTCTTGTGTACACTATCTAGTTATTAAAATTACATTTCTAGACAAACTTACGGTTACCAAAGGGGAAAGGGGGGGAGGGATAAATTAGGAGATTGGAATTAAAATATACACATACTACATTTAAAAGGACTAACAAGGACCTACTGTATAGCACGGGGAACTATACTCAATATTTGTAATAAACTATAAGGGAAAAGAACCTGAAAACAAATGTATATATAACCGAATCACTTTGCTGTACACCTGAAACTAACACAACATTGTAAATCAACTATACTTCACTAAAAAAAAATCTAAGAAAATTACATTTCTAAACTGTACGCCGGGTCATTAGACCCATTTTCCCATGAGGTTCAAATTCCTCATCATGACTATAGGGCCCTTTCTTACCTTTGCAGCATCTTTTCTACCACTATCCTCATTCCTGAATGCTATGCTCCAGGTATTCTAAACACATCCCCCAAATGTGTAGTGTTCTTTCAGGCACAAACCTCCCAGCCCTCTGGCCTCTGATGAACCGGTGCTTCAAAACTCAGACCAACCACGTAACTCCCTGGAAAGCGTGGTTACAACTCTCCCCACTGGCCCTGCAGCGCCCTCATGGTTCTCAGATTGTTTAAAAACTACTTGTAACACACTGCACATCACAGGCCTTGGAAAACATTTGCCACAATCGAGAAATAAATCCTGATTGTTTATTACATTTCCTCTCTTAAATGCCAGCTTGGTGGTAAGATGTGTAGGAAGGGCCCTTACGTGTTTATGCCTCCTTGATTCTCCTCTGCCTTCTCGCCTTCTCCCCAAGGCCTTCCTTAGCTTCACCCCCAGAATCAAGTGGCCACGAGAGTCCCCTGCAGATTCTTTCTGGAGCATCCTTACCATTTCAGCTCCACTGTCCCCCGCCAGCCCTGCTCCAACCCACATTCCTCATCACCAGTGTGTGTAACCTGAGGCTTGGAGCCAGAGTTGGACAGGGGGCATGGTATCCTCTGCCACAGGGGTTCCCAAAGTCTGTTAACCATCACTGAAAGGAAAACACCCAGACAAGCCAATGGGATGGGAACTAGGGAATTAGCTCATCTAAAGCCGAGGGAAGAGAAGCCAGACAGAGGGGTGGTTGCCACTGCTTTTTGGTCTCGTGGGGATTCCGGCGTCAGTGGTGTAGTAACTGTTAATGATGCTAACCCAGGGTGGATACCTTTGGTGTAACCCACCGTACCAGCAAACACTATTTTCTGCCTGCATCTCAGTCACCCTCAGAGATTCTGTCTTCACTTCGCTGCAGAGCTTCACGTAGGTCAGGTCCTGGGCTCACATATTCTTGTGAGATGAAAACAAGATACTTTCCCGCAAATTCGGCAAATTGTTTTAAAACCCGGTCTAATGGACAAGGATGTGAGTCCCCTTTCAGCATCGGGCCACCTGCTCTGCGAAGTTCAGAACAGAATGTAAAAGATGGTCCCTGCAGGGCTGCGCTGGGGAGGAAGCCAAAACCTGCCCCGGCTCATCTTTATGAGGTTTGCACGGAAGCAAGCTTAATAGTATGTTTTATGCAGCATTTTTAATGAGAAATTAACCTCCTCGCGGGCTGGAGCTGGAGCTTTTAGACACAAACACGAAGGCCCAGGTCTCTATGTGGCCTGGTCGTAGGGAAGTCGGTGAGCGACGAGCCTGGGGCAGGGAGGGTGCTCTCTGGATGAACATCCTGCCCTGCTTAGGATCCTGCCCCCGGAAGGCCAGTGGGAGGGGCCAGAAGGTCACAGCGCTCCTGTCCAGTCGCCCTCGGCCTCCTGGGGTCAACCTGCTCACTCCCTGAAAACCATCAATGGGAGGAGAGTTTTATCTCACTTTCCCTCTCAGATAAGTTGCCATCATTTCCCCCTGGGGGGCTGGGGGGCACACTTATCTAGTGTGCGTCCCGGATTCCAGAGGGATGAGGAGCTCTCATCACAGAGTCCCTGAGTGAGTTTATAGCTAGACTATGGTCTGGGGACCATCAAGTCTTTGTTGCCAGATGTGCAGAACTGGGTTCCTACGTGGGGGAAGAATCGCCGAGGCTCTGGGCTTTCTCAGAGGGTGGGTCCTGCCCCTGTGCCGGGCTTAGGGCTGCCTCACCCATGAAGAGGCTAGACATGGGTATAACTGGAGAATCCAAGGACTCACAAACATCCCCCGTTTGAAACGAAACTCTTATCCGTATATTTGGCAACATGGATTTTGTGAGGATTTAATCATACAAAATAAAAAAATTTGAGGCTCTCATGGATAAGGATAGGGTAGAGACTGACACATTAACCTTTCGTGAAAGGTTTGCATAAATGAGAGCGTCATGAGCAAAAAGAAACAGGATTTTCTGTCAGCAAGCTTTGGGCTGACGGGTGCTTCTGGAGTGAGTCCTTTTCCAAGCTGTATCAACATGGCAGCCAAGGTCAACTGAACCTGGAAATGCTCTCTTGACGAGGCTACTTCAGAGTACCTTCTGTTTTCCCAGCCTTGGTATAGAGCTGCCAGGATCCCTAAGGAACTGAGAACCCACTTATAATGTCTCTGTATTTAATAGGGCTCCCTTCCCACTGAGACTTACCCAATCAGACAAGCCTCCCAAGACCCAGATGGGCTTAGTGAAGAGCAGATTTCGTTCCCAAATTAATTGTCTGATGTACTTGGCAGGGCAAAATGTCAGTTCCCATCTTCTACAAGTAATGCGCCCTGATTGGGCTGATCATGAGTAGACTCATTCACAACAGAAAGAAGTCAAGTGGTTTCTCTCTTAATTTTCACCCAAAGCTAGATTATTTCTTACTTTTCCTTCTTAGCCCTGCATATTTGCGAGGATTCATTTTTTTCCTGAGGGATAAATCATAACCACCATCTTGGCCCATATTCCCAAATCTAGACCTCAAAAGAAACTCAAGGAAAGATCTTTCTTGCTCTTGATATTATTCCTCTTCTAGTCCCGTTCAGATCTGTAAGGGGATTTCAGACCTTCATTGGAAATCTTATTGACTAGGCCTGTATGATCTCTGTGTGAAGAGGGGAATAATTCACTGTACAAACAATGCCTACGTTAGAGAAAACTCATGATAGCTCTGAGCTTGCTGGCCTGAAGGGCATGGGGTGGATGGGCAGATAGGGACTTGTTCTGGTGTGTGTGTCTTCCAGATAGCAAATGCTGTGTTGTCTCTTTTAAATAAGCCACACCTGTTTCTCCTTCTATTTTTTTTATCCCTTATGAGGGATCTGAGAGGGACAAGAATGCCCCCTCTCTATAGTTCCAGGCATCAGAGGCACCACCACGGAGTGCAACACTCTGGGCTTCATCTAGGGAGAAACTGGAGCCCAGCCTCTGGTGTGATGGGATTCTCATCTGTGGAGATCATATGCCTATAATCTCTTAGGTGCCTAAAGAGCTTTCAAGTGTATCTTCTCATGACTGGGTATCGCTGTCACTATGCCGCAGGATGAGCTCAAGCTTGGGTCTCCTGATTCCAGATCCAACGTCCCTTTCCACTGCTGGAGAACACTTGCCATTAGTGGAAAACACACAAGATGAAGGAGCTTTGCACTTCAACTCAACAAGCACTTGCTGAGTTTGGGGCTTGTACACCAGCAGGGCAGCAAGTTTTGTCCCTGGGGGAGCCCCCCGTTGGAGAGAGACAGGCAAGTAGGCTGTTAGGTCAAGTGACAGGTGCTATACCTGAGTGGGGCAGGCGAGGGCCATTGTGACATGAGCACACGAAGAGGGACGATTGGCGCACGGGGAGCCTTCCTGGTGGACAGGAGGGCTCAGGACACAGGGCACAGACAGCATGGGGACCGGGAGACCTGCATGTAGCTTTCCATGGGTCAGAGTGGAGAATCTGGGGGGTATGGAGTCTGGAGGGGTGACCTGGATCCATCATCCAGGTTCTTTTCAGCCAGGCTAATAACAGAGCACAGATTTTATCCTACAGACAGAAGGGAGCCATAAAGCCGTAAGCAGGGGGTGGCTTGAGCAGGATGAAGCTTTGGGAGGCTCCCCCAACCTCAAGGAAGAGCTCTGCTCTGCCTGTTGGCTCACAGCCCCTCACAGCTTCACAGGGCTATGCTTGGTGCAGGTGTTTAAGCATCACAAAAGTAGTCTGGAATCAGCCAGAAGAAATAAAAGACCCGTGACCCACATTAGAGAGAAATTTCTTAAGAATTTTTTTCTTTATGGTTAAAATGTTATAGTTGTTTTTTTTTAAACTTAAATATTTTATGTGTATCTCTCCTTGGATCATGTACTCCTTGTATTACTCCCTCTCTACCCAGCACAGCACCATAAAAACATAATAAATATTTCAGAATGTTCTATATTAGGATGCCAGAGCCTGAACACTGCTCTCCACCCTGGCCTAACCCAGCCTGAGAGCTCATGGGAGAGGGTCAGGGACGTCTTCTCTCTGCACCTCTCTCCCATTCCCCGACCCAGATCACTGAGAGGCCAAGTTATTCCTACCAAGGGAAGCGTAGGATCTTAAAGTTATGAATTAAGTTTTTTCTCCTCTCCATCTGCAGCTTCAAACCTAAATACTATCTTGTACTCAATTGTTGAGGTCATCAGATCCCAACTTCGTAGTGAAGACAGTGAGGCCCAGAATTAGGAGAGTAAAGGGTCTTAACGTTAAATATAGAGAGGTTTTATGTATTGTTATGATTCGATGGCTTTCTGAAATATGATGGGAAGGGTTGGATTAAATGGAAAGCATTAGAACAAACAGACATTAAAATGTAATTGAAAAAGACTCACCAAGTCAGTTGAACTGTAAATTATGGTTGACAATTGAACAGCAAGGGGGTCCACCTGTATGGGGACATTTTTCAATAGTAAGTTTCACAGTCCAAAATGAACCACATATACAAAGGGCCAACAATAAGTTATTGGAGGGTTTCTGACTGCAGGGAGTGTGGGTGCCCCTAACCTTGCATTCAAGGGTCAACTGTACTTGTCTTTCCCCCTCCCTGCAGCTCTTCTCAAACTTGCTGAAATTGGAAATATGTATTCACACACACGTATATACTTACATAGGTCTGTCTCTCTCCTTTCCTTTCTTGCTTCCTCCCTCCCCCTTCCCTTTCCCTATTTCCATCTTTCCTTCTTTCTTCCTTCTTCCTTTCCTTCCTTCTCCCTTTCTTCCTTTCTTTCCTCCTTCCTTCTTTCTTCCCTTTCTTTCTTTCTTTTTTTATGGACTATTGCCCAGCCATAAAAAAAGAATGAAATAATGCCATTTGCAGCAACATGGATGGACCTAGAGATGATCATACTAAGTGAAGTAAGTCAGAAAGAGAAACACAAATACCATATGATATCACCTATATGTGGAATCTAAAAAAGTGATACAAATGAACTTATTTATGAAACAGAAACAGACTCACAGACATAGAAAACAAACTTATGGTTACCAAAGGGGAAAGGGGGTGGGGAGGGATAAATTGGGAGCTTGGGAATAGTAGATACAAGCTACTATATATAAAATACATAAACAACAAGGTCATACTGTATAGCACAGGGATCTATCTTCAATATCCTGTAATAAACCATAATGGAAAAGAAAAAAATTAAATTGTATTTACACAAACAAAAGCTAAAGCTATTGCAAAATCTTGGGATTGATTTTTCTTACTAGGAACCTTAGTAAGGCTTTTTTATAACTTAAAAAAGGATTTTTTTAAACTTGAAAAACGAGCTGTAGTATTAAAATTGATTTCAAAATTTAAGAGCTTTATTTAATAATCATTATAGATCTAGATGCCTTTATCTTAAAGTAGTCATTAAATATGATTAGCATAAAAGTAGATAGCTAGCAAAAATGTCAGTGTGACCTGATAGATAGAACTCCAAATTATCAATAATACTGCAAGGTGGCCACAAACCCAAGGTCCCTAAGTGCTGGTTAAACAAACATGAACTTGATTCTCTGTGATCTCCCCTATGCACAGAAATAGGGAACATCTCTGAACCCCAAACCTGTTCTGTAAATCCAAAGTGAGAGGCCTGGAACCAACACAAATGTGTGTTTTGCAAGGCAATCCAAGGAGAAATGAGGAGAAGATAAATGATTTAACAAAAAATTTCTGGGTGTCTGTGCCTTTCTGTAGCTGTCTGAATCTTTGGAGTATACATAACTCCATCTCTGCCTGTTTGGGTGACAGCCAAGGAACATGGAGGGAACATTCTTGGAGCACAGCAAGAGGAGGTTTTCTGCTTCCAAAGTTTCCAGTCACTTCTCTTGGGGCTACCTTTCCTTTTTCACAAAACACCTTTGTGTTGAATTCCTATTCCTCAATGAGGCTTGCTAAGATTTTATTTTTATTATTCTGCTGATTTTACAAGACATTATTTTTAACATTATTTAATACTGGAAAGTGGCCTTATCACTGGAAAGTGATATTATCTCATCCAGGTTGTCCAGGCAATTGCCACCTTCTGAAAATAAATAAGAGGGAAATTTGCATAGAAATAAGGGCATATAGGCAAAAATAATTGCCGTTTTTCATCACCACAAATGAATCACTTATTAGCATGGGATGAGGTAATAAGAATCGTTACCCCTGATATTGAAAGACATTTGCCTAAAAAGCTAGCATGTTAGAAAGTGTAACGTTTATGATAGAAATTCTCTTAATAGTTCTGAGTATGGACGATTTCAGAGTACATTTGGGAAAACACCCCAAGCATATCCATGTTTTATTTTATAATTGTTTTGGAATGAAATAGAATTTGGTGCCAATGTTTTTACTAATAAAGGAAGGATTCACCTAAGCAAATAGCTATAGCTGTTAAAAACTCTATTTGAAATCCTTTTCAATGGTTAAACGTATTAGAGGCAAAGTGTACATTTTCCCCCCAATGGCAAATTTTCAAAAGTTCAGGTCACAGTGATGCAAAGAATTTAAGGTAGAGGTCTAGCAATAACAAGTATTAGTTATATTGTCAGGGTCTCATTTGGCTGGAAGTAAATGGACTTGTCAGGAGCTCTGCCATTTTGCTATAAAGGACTGTAACAATCTCACGATAAAGGATTATGACAGCTACCTGTTGCTGGGAAAGAAGCGTGAGGACATTCCACTTCAGCGCTTTTTCATAAAAATGCTCTGTTGCTTTCCAGTGCTCTAAGGTCTCCCCAGAGACTCTGAGCCCTCTCCCTATCCCCTTTCACCTTTAAATACCCTGCAGCTCAGATGTTCAAAAACCTTGGAGCCACCTCTAGCAAAGTCAGAAATTGTATAAAGAACGGAGATAATGTCTAGTTTTCAAAGGCATGTGAGTTTCTGAGTCTACTTGAGCAAATGACTTTTCACCAGCATCAATGTCATTTGTATTGATATATTCCAGGTACCTATTGTCTTACTACTTCCTTGCTACCCAAATTGTTGTCCATAGACCAAAAGCATCAGCATCACCCAGGAGCTCATTAGATGTAGAACCTCGGGCCCCATCTCAGACACACTGAATCAGAATCTTCATTTTAATCAGATTCGTATCACATGCATTTTGAAGTTGGGGAAGGCTTAGTCTTTTTGACCTCTGAGATTCTGCACACTTCTCTGTCTTGGCCACTAAAACTCATCTTCACTTTCTAATATGGACCCTCACATGCTGCTTACCATAAGCTTGCTTTCCTTTGGACCTGTAAGAGGAGGAAAATGTGTACCTGTTTCCAGTCATGGACCAAAGCTTCCCTGTTTTTATTCCTCTACTTGAGTAATAGAACTCTCTCACCATCTAGATATATCTGAACCCCAGTTACTTGTAACCCTATTGAAGGCATATCCCATGAGATGTGTGGTCAAGAGAACATAGTTCAGTGACTAAAGAGTTCTTTCAAGATACATTTATAATTGTATTTCTTAAATATCATGACGTGTACACTTTAAAAAATTCCCTTTTCCTCTCACATCTGCTTTCTTCATAGACCATCACCCTCCCACCACCCCCTCTCCCTCACTCCTCCCCAAAATCTCCTCCTTCAAAGCTGAACCTAAAATTTCTTCCATAGACCTAGCCTGCCTATTTTTCCTTCTAGCCTTTTTATCTTTTTTTGCTCCATTTTGCATCTAGAAAGATAAAGAAACCAGTTGGTCCTGATGGAATCTTCTGGAAAAGGATGGGGGAAGGGAAGGAACAGAATGAACCAAGGCCACGATGCAGAGAAAGCCTGGGAACACCTGTGTGTTCATAGCATCCTCTCTGTCCCTCCCACCTCTTCATGTCTGTATTTCTCTCTCATTTCATCTCTCATTAGATTTCAGTTCTTTCTTTCGTCATGAGCATTCAGCTAGAAGCATTTCTCAGCCTCCTGGATTCTAGGTGGGGATATATGATTAGTTCTCAGCAGTAAAATGTGAGCCCAAGTGGGGGGTGTCACCTAAGGCCGAGGCATCTATGAGCGATGGGCCTTTTCTCTTGTCTTTTATTAGTGCTGAGATATAGAGGAGCTAGTGGAGGACAGTGGTCCTAGGGCACCGGTTCTTAAGCGAGGGTGGGGGAATAAGGGGGTGGGAAGGTAGGAAGTGGTTTTGAACCTCATGTGACATTTGACAATATCTGGAGATATTTCAGACTGTTATAACCAAGGGTGCTACTGGCATCTAGTGGGCCGAGGCCAGGGATGCTGCTAAACATCCTGCAATGCACGGGACAGCCCCCCACCACAAAGAATGTTCCAGCCCAACGTGTTAGTAGTGCTGAGTTTGAGAAGCTCTGTCCTGGGGGAGGGAAGAACCGCCAGATGGCCAGAGCCTGGGTCCTCCCATGAGCACCCCAAAACCCAACTGCCGCCACACAGAACTGTGAGAGCAGCAAGAAATAAGCCCTTTGTGGGTGAAGACACTGCACTTTGAGGGTTGTTTCAGCTGTGAGCCCCCTCAACTGATAACACAGAGCTCTACCGAGATCTGGGTCCCGGTGTGATCCTGCTGGTCTACTGTGCAGACACACCTGTGCAAGCTTTATTACAATGGCCCATTTTATCCAGAGACTTTGGAACAAGCTGGGCACTGTTATGAAAATGGCACCTTTCAGTTAGGAGCAGTAGACATTCACCACGACCTCACCCATTTCTGTCACTGCACACCTGAGCCCACTCCAGGGCTGCGGGCAGGTACACGTGGTTATTAAGGAATCACAGAGACTCAGGACCTCTCTGTCATCTGCACCCCCATCCTTAGAAAAGCGTGAGGCTAACTGATCCCAAGTGCCTGTATGAAGTGGCTTCATTTGGGCTTAACATCTTGGAGCCACCTCCATTTCAATACTTCCTCCAATGAGGGAAGGCATATCCTTCTATGGATCCAGACTCAAAATATTCATTTTGGCTTTATAAACATCACAGACAAATGAAATGGAAGACACATTGTCCACAAGCTTCCATAGCTTGGAAAATAAAAGGTGACCGTCTTGCCGTGGTATGACTGTAATTGATGGCCATGGACCACCAAACTGACTCCTTGTTTTTAGATGTAAAGAGAGTGATGCCAAGTGGCCAAGGGACTCACCCAAACAGGAGGATGGAGGTCAAACCCGACACCTCTTAACAGCCCCTGTTGTCCTGGTTACTTTCAGAAGCAACCGTCCTGTTATCGTGTTTGTGTGCCTCTTTTTTTCATTTATGAAGAATTTTGCTGCTCCACAAGGCAATTAGAGAGGAAGGCTCTGCAGCTGTCATATTGATCTCTCCTGTTCAGATGTATAATTAGCTGTTAACATTCCATTACCATCAACGTTTTCCCGGGTTCTCCATGACCCTTGTCTTACAAAGTTCCCAGACCTCTGAATGCCGTGAGCTAATTAATTTCACTGTCTGATGTGAGGATGTAAAACATGGAGCCCAGAGTCTTGATAGGAAGGTCATATTGGATAATCCCATTAATCTTCATATGAAGTGAGCTTTATTGGGAACCCCGACAGAGAACCGAGTTCCAGCAGAGAGGCATGAGGCTTGCAAATAAATGCTGATTCTAAGAAGTGTTATACTGAGTTATATATGAATGTAACTCTTGAGTGTCTTTCTTATGGAAGGGGAAAGACGCCAGTTACTTAAAGGAGAGAAACATTCTGCTGCGTTACTTTGAATGTGGAATGCGGTCAGGTGTACACACTCAGGTACTAACACAAGAGTCTCTCTTAGTTTCCCCCCCAAGGCGGGTGTTACCGTCAGCTCCTGGAAAGGGCAGGGCAGGTAACAGTAACTCACTCAGGACAGGATCCCGTGATGGATTACTAAGGGCAGACTCTAACGTGTCCTTTGAATTCAAAGATGACACTGAAGCGAGAGCAAGAGGATTCTTCCAGACCTTTCCACACTGCGCAGGTGTAGACATCCTGCATGTTCAGCCCCAGCTGTGTTTTTAGCAGCTCTGAGGTCTACAGCTCTGTCCCTCTCAGGAAGCCTCTGATAAAAAAAAAAACCTTGCTCATTTTTTGATGGACAAACTCTTCTCTATGATAACTTGGCTCCACTGGCTTTTCAACTATACTGCCCAACATGAGTGGTCTTTTTTCCTGTTTATACCTCTTGTTGCAAACTCAAACTCAAAATATTCCTCCCATTGAATGAACAAACTCATCCAGAATGATTTGGGGTCCAATGCACTGGAACTGTGCGGGGCAAAAAGGAATTTAATGCAAGTCAACTGGACACAAACGTTTCAGGTGTCATTGTGGGTGACTGTGGTCTTCACGGAACATTTTGTATGGCTTCCTGCAAATTCTGATGAAACTGGGGAAGAGACTGAATATTTGGGTATGTTTAAGCCATACTGGGGAAGAGACTGAATATTTGGGTATGTTTAAGCCGTACAGAAAATGGGCCAGCTGAGGACAGGGTAAGAGGCTATATCTGAATGAGGGCTATATTGGCTTGACTGGTAAATTGGTGCACATTATAGGGTGGGAATGGGTTGGTTAAGAAGAGAAAAGACAAATATCATATGATATCACTTATATATGGAAGCTTAAAAATGATACAAATAAACTTATTTACAAAAAAAAAAAAAGAAGAGAAACATCTTGGTGCTTAGTTAGCTCTCATTGACTAAAGCTCAAAGGAGAGCTTTTGTTTTATTATATTTCCCACCCCTACTGTCCTTTCCTCCTTCCCTTTTTCACTTCTGGAATGTCTTCCGTGGAAATGTCCCTTTCCCCAGCCTCCCCACTTAGGCATCCGTTACATATGCTTACCACCTGTGGCCTTCTGGTTGGATGTGGAGAACTTAGAATATTCTGGAACTCTGCCTTGGGAAACAGACCCATTTATTTTGAATGCCAGTTTTACTGCTTAGTGGCCATATGTTCTTAGATCAGCTATTTAATTTTTTTTTTCTGAGCTGTTTTCTCATCTGCAGAATGTGCATGATAATAACATCTACTTTGTAGACTTTTTGTGTGAATTAAAATAGTGTGCGCAAAATGCTTAGCAACAGGCCTGGCACATAGCAAGTATTCGACAGACAGTAATCGTTGGTGGATTCTGCTTATGACTATACTATTGTAATTGTTACTATCATGAGACTGGGCAGCTCAACCTTCAAAGTGTATCTGGAATCCAGCCACACTCACCTGCCTCTCGGCTGCCATCCTTGCTCAAGGCACCATTGTTCCCTGGCTTGGACTGCTGCAGTATCCTTCTGACCCGACTTCCTGCTTCCACCCTTTCTTAACTATTTCCCTTACAGCAGCCAGAGCTGTCTTTTATTGATAACACTTGCTTTTGTCAGATCACATGACTCTCCTGCTAAAATCCCCATTGCGGCTAGAAGCAAGTCCATCTTCCTTCCCTAAGGCCCCGGCGTGCTCATCTCAGGCTCTGTCCATCTCTTCAGCCACGCCTCTCTCCCATCTCTCTTTGGTTCCCTGTCACTCGGCAGTTTGGCCCACCTGCCCCTCCATTCTGCATATTCCTCCTGCCCTGGCGCCTCACACACGCGTGCTCTTCTCTTGTATTTGCAGGGTTGTGTCTTCCTGTTGTTGAGTAATCAGCTCCAGTGCCACACCCTCATCTCATTAAATAACAGGTCGGACTGGGTGAAATCACTGCTATTTCTTGACCTACACAAATGACAGTTTTATATGATTCACCCTAATAACTGTCCCCACCACCCCTCCATCACCACGCTGTCCATATGGTCTTTTATTCTAGGTTTTACTTTGTCAGTGTGCTATCTGCACATCATGCAGGTATGAATCCATGTCAGGAATGCAAATAGATTCCATCTCCTGTAACAGAGCTTATAAATGGGTACTACCTGTTGATGCACCATGGTGAGAAAAATTCTGACGTTGCAGTCAGACTCGGCAGAAAGAATCCCATGATTGGTTAGCAGCAGGATCTTCTGTGGCTGAGGCACCCACCACTCCCTCTCTGAGGAATTCGCGTGTACGTGAGGACTTTCATCAGTGCAGGCTGGGACAGGGTCTCTGCCCCTCTTGCCCAATTACAAGTTCACGGTGCTGTCTTATTTCTGTGAAGCAGCTGTATCTTCTTACCCACGTACTTTTTGTTGTTGTTGTTTTTTGCGGTACATGGGCCTCTCACTGTTCTGGCCTCTCCCGTTGCGGAGCACAGGCTCCGGACGCGCAGGCTCAGCGGCCATGGCCCATGGGCCCAGCCACTCCGCGGCATGTGGGATCTTCCCGGACCGGGGCATGAACCCGTGTCCCCTGCATCGGCAGGCGGACCCTCAACCACTGAGCCACCAGGGAAGCCCTACCCACGCACTTTGAAGGCCACTTACTGGTTTCCAGTGGCATGTATGTAACTTACTTGGAAAACTTCCAATAGTATTTTACTGCTTGTACCTAAAGACCACAAAATATTCTAAGTCTCCAGATAATTTTCATATGACCCCCTAAAATTCCTTTAAAAATTAGACATTTTGTGCAAGACTGATTTTATTATTAAAAAGGGTGGGTCAGATAGGACACCAGGGAGATTTTTAAAAATTAGTAAGCTTCTTTCAGCAGCCATGATTGCTTAATAGCTTCCAGCAACCATCCTTAGCCTTCCTAGAATAAAAGGTTTAAGGTACAGTCATGGAGAAAATATATTGTTTCATACTTCCTGTTAGCTAATTGTTGTGTTCAATATCCATCAATTATGGAAAAATGATGCAAAGCATATGATTAAATTAAAACGTCGATTGAATCTGTTTAAACCTTGAATCCAGTAGACACCCAATGAAATAGACTTGGCCTCATTCACCATGCTCCAGACACAGGTCTTTAGGATTTATTTTCCCCTTAATTGTGATTGCCATGTAAGTTGGGTCCAGGGAAGTTTCTAGTCACACAAACACTCTGGAAACACTGCCTGACAGGTGTGCTGTGATGCCATGTTTTAAATGAGTACTTGCAGCCTACTCCTCTGGGCTCCTGTCCAAATTCTGTCTGAATTCGCCTTCACTGGGACAAAGGAGGCAGATGGAAAACCTGCCTTTCTCCCTCATTGCCCGGCAGGTACTCCTGTCTCAGTCAGATGGCTGTGGTCCCTTCCCCAGCCCTACCACATGCCTGCCCTGTTCACCTCTGCTTTGCAAGAAACCTTAATTCTCACTCCATCTAAGCTCTCACCTGGCTAAGCATTCAGCGTGATCCACTGCAAGTAAACACAGCTCCTCTCTTTTATGGTCTTTCCGTAATGCTCATTTGTTTAACTGGCTAGAGAGTGAAAAGCCTTCCCCAGCGAAAAAATGATCTCCTTTGTCTTTGGGCGGTCTCTAGACAACCTGCTTCCTTTCCATCTATTTTTATCCTGCTATCTTGTCACGTCTCTTCTATCTTGTAATTTCATGCCATCAAGTCTTAATCGTGGGTTTTGACTTTGTGTGTGTGTGCCAGGGTATTGCACTTTATCTGGATTCCACGTTCCTGGAAGCAAGGGAAAGGATCCTGCTTTATATCTTAAAACAAGTAGCAGAGTGCCAATGGGCATAGAAGTTTCTTAGTTAAATCACTGCAGAAGGTAAGAAATAAAGAAGAGAGAGGAGTAAGGAAGGGAGAGGAGGGGGGAGGGAAAAGAAAAAGGAAGGGAGGCCACGATTTTTCCTGAAACCCCAGAACAGCACAGTGCTTGCTTTAAAATAGATGCCAGCACGTGTGTGATTAATATAGAGAAATACTCAGTCTTGCCAGTGTCCTAAAGTTGCAAATCCAGTTCTGTTTCTCTCTTTGAATATATCTGAATATATTTGAAGTATCTGATCAGACTCCACTTCCAAAATGACAATTCCTGAGGATACCAAACAGACTAAAAACGAAGCAATTAGACCTCCGGAGCTGATGACCCTCAGCTGAGGATGGGGTGTGTTTCACACCCACGTGAACCACATCATTGCTGATTTAGAAGATGCTCATCAGATTTCACATCTGAGAACAAGGGCCTTTTAAAAGTGAGAGCTTCAGAGTTGAAAATCACAAGTTCAAAAACTTTTCAATAGAAACATATGAATGTATTTATCGAAGAGGGAGAGTCTGTAAAATAGTCTAAGTAGAGGAGTGTTCTCAATTCAGTGAACCAAGCTTCTTTTGCCCCCAGTTAGGAGCAAACTGGTGGAATGAGATGCCAGGAGAAATAGAAATAGAAGCCCTTGGGACACTCAGAATCAATGGTTCACCAGGACAGATTCACAGAGTCCAGAGGAGTGTGTGTGAATATGTGTGTATGTGTGTGTGTGTGTGTGTACACACATGGGTGTATTTGCTGGACTATAAAAGTGCACACACTCAGGCAGGTTCATTCCTGAGCAGTCCCAGAAGATGTGACTTCAGGGGCAACAAGTCAAGTCAATTCAACGTTTATTGAGTGTTCTGCGTGACGTTCTGGAGCGTGGAGCATACAAGAGAAGTTTAAACCGATGTTTCTTTTATGTGGGCTCAGCTACCAACATCTTCTCTCCAGAGCAATGTGGTCCCACCCCCACTCAATGCAATGTTCCCATTTCACCTGCCCATTTGGGGAAACAAGGTTTCCCCCCCTAATTACAAGGGTACTA
Source organism: Mesoplodon bidens (assembly GCF_964165515.1). Lineage (NCBI taxonomy): Eukaryota > Metazoa > Chordata > Mammalia > Artiodactyla > Ziphiidae > Mesoplodon > Mesoplodon bidens. The sequence goes on along the minus strand of NC_138169.1, from coordinate 33,608,002 downwards.
TCTCCTAGATGAGAAAATTTGCCAACTGTATGCAAGCACACAGGTAAAAACAAACAAATGCATAATCTTACCACTAAAACAGATCTGTTGTTTCTCTAGTTTATATTTTGATGTTTGCTCTTGGGTGGTTTTTAAATATAACCTCATGATTTTCCTATAATGTTGTTTTCTGTTTCTTAGAAATAGATTATATGGCAGGAGGTTTTAGCTGATTATAAACTGGGATTCTGTCTGAATGGTAATTGAAACTATGGGTACCCCTAGTGCACTTTCAGGGGAGAATTTGGTCATGGCCCTGGGACCAAGCAGGAAAACAGGGAAATGAACTCTGCTGGGTGTGTCTGATGGAAGTTTTGTGATATGGGAAGTCTTTCCTTGTTCCAAAGTCACAAAATGTTCTACTGCATTGTGTTCCGACTACAGCAGAGGTTTTTTTTTTTTATAAATTTATTTATTTTTGGCTGCATTGGGTCTTCGTTGCTCCACGCAGGCTTTCTCTAGTTGTGGGGAGCAGGGGCTACTCTTCGTTGTGGTGCGCGGGCTTCTCATTGCAGTGGTTTCTCTTGTTGCGGAGCACGGGCTCTAGGCACGCGGGCTTCAGTAGTTGTGGCTCATGGCCTCTAGAGCGCAGCCTCAGTAGTTGTGGTGCACGGGCTTAGTTGCTCCACGACATGTGGGATCTTCCCAGACCAGGGATTTAACTCGTGTCCCCTGCATTGGCAGGCGGATTCTTAACCACTGAGCCACCAGTGAAGTCCCATACATCAGAGGTTTTTTTTGTTTGTTTGTTTTTTTGTGGTACGCAGACCTCTCACTGTTCTGGTCTCTCCCATTGCGGAGCACAGGCTCCGGACGCGCAGGCTCAGCGGCCATGGCTCACGGGCCCAGCCGCTCTGCGGCATGTGGGATCCTCCCAGACCGGGTCACAAACCCGTGTCCCCTGCATCGACAGGCGGACTCTCAACCACTGTGCCACCAGGGAAGCCCCATCAGAGTTTTTATATTTCACTTTTAATCCATCTGGTATTGACTTTGCATGTGATATCAGGGAGGGATTCCATTTTAATTTCCCCATTTAGTGAGCCAGTGTCCCAGCCCCATCCCTGAACAACTCATCCTGCCCCAGCTGATCTGTGAGGCCACATCTGTCCCCTATGGTGATCCCGTGTATGTGTATGGATCCGTCTCTAGCTCTCTTTTCATTCTTATCCCCATATTCATGTCATTATTACCATGGCTTTATAATGTCTTAAGAAATCTGCTAGATAAGTTCTTACTTTGTACTCTTCATTTTCAGAGATGAGTTGGTTATTCTTGGGTTGGTATTCTCAAATAAAGTTTAGGCTAAGTTCGTTGAATTAAAAAAATACAACTGGAACTTTTAATAAGATTATGTTTAATTTGTAGATTAATTAATATGCAAGTTGGACCCATTTATACATATATATTTTTTGTTTTGTTTTGTTTTTTGTTTTTTGTGGTACGTGGGCCTCTCACTGTTGTGGCCTCTCCCGCTGTGGAGCACAGGCTCTGGATGCGCAGGCTCAACAGCCATGGCTCATGGGCCCAGCCGCTCCACGGCATGTGGGATCTTACCGGACCAGGGCACAAACCCCTGTCCCCTGCGTCGGCAGGCAGACTCTCAACCACTGCGCCACCAGGGAAGCCTGGACCCATTTATATTTATTGATTACTATAATATCAGGATTGTTTCTGCGGTTCTTTTTCATGTACTCCATTGTCATTTTCTCTGTTTTGTTTCTGTTTTCTCCTTTCCTATTTTCCTTTAGACAGAGTGTTCTTCTGATGTTTTAAAAGCTAAACATTCTGTTTTTGTCCTTGTGTGTCCTTAACCTAAAATTGTTCATGATTATTTACCCCTATTGATTTTTTTTAAGCTCAACAATATCTTTATTTCCCCACTGACTAGTAAGTACTTGAGCACGTTCCCATGTCCTTCTGGTCTCTCTCACTCCTCCAGCCCTCTCTCCCGTCAAGGTACTATTGTCTAGAATTCTAGCTGTGGCTTGTAATGAATACTCTGTCTTGTTTCCCTGTTTTCTCTTTTTTCATCAACTCATCACCCCTGATGGTGTCCTGTTGATACAGTGACCTGGACTGTGGCTGCTGACTTGTTGGAGAAGGTGTCTCAGGACATCTCAAGGAAGGATGGAGAGTAGGACCTAAACTCTTCCCTTATCCCATTATCTCATTGCTGCCTCCAGTCACTTGCTCCCACGGACATCAGTTCAAAACAACCTTTGTCATCCCAGGGCTTTTCTCAATTTTAAAAGTTCCTGGAGCGCATACTTCCCTCTAGCTTCTGTAATTTCTCTAGGGTTGATCCTGGGAAGAAAGCCAGCTTCGGTACAGAAATCTGACAGTTCGTATTTCTTTATAGAACAGGGTACAACTCCTCTGGGGAAGGAAGACCTGAATAGAACAGAGCCTTCCTCTGCTCTGCTTTGTGGCTTGGAGGACGTCAGAGAGACTGCCCTGAGCAGGGCACAATTCTTGTCCTAGAGCTCCTGTAGCTGTGGCAGTGGTGAAGTACCCTCTCAGGAGAACAACAAGGAGACAGGAATGGAAGGATATTGACAGGTTGGCTTTGTTTTGCTGTTTGTTTTTTTACTGAATATGTGAGAAACCTCTTGGAAATTCCCCTCTAAAAACCTGGGGGGAGTCTGATGAGGGTGAATGGGTGGGCATATATTCCCCCTGAAGTTCTGTGGCCATGTAAGCGGGGGCTATCAAGGCTGTGAAATGTAAATATTGTTCTATCATTAGCACTAATGTATACTAGGTATGTCTTAATTACTCTCTCTCCATCACTTTTCTCTCTCCCTCCAACCTCCCTCAACTGGATTGCTGGCTCCAAGAAGGGCAGGACCCTTCACAGATTTGTTGACAGTTATATCCCCAAGTCTGACCCAGTGCTTGGCCCAGAAGCATATGTGCTTAGTAAATGTTTGCTGAAACTGTACAAAAATTGAAGTTTTTCTTTACTAAACCTATGCTCCTATCAGTCCCATATGAGAATGCCTGTTTTCCCAAACCACTACCAGCACGTTATTATTATTATTCTTTATAAATATTGCAAATTAAATAGATACCAAATAACATGTCATATTTTAATGTGCATTTTTCTAGTTCCTGTTGCAGTGGAATATTTATCACAGATTTAGTTTTCATTTGCACCACCTCTATTATGAATTTCTCATTCATTTCTTTTGTTTGTTTTCTATTAGAGTGTTCATTGTTTCTCACTGATTTTAAGAGCTCTTTCTTTTTTTTTTTTTTTTTTTTTGCGGTACGCGGGCCTCTCACTGTTGTGGCCTCTCCCACTGCGGAGCACAGGCTCCGGACACGCAGGCCCAGCGGCCATGGCTCACGGGCCCAGCCGCTCCGCGGCATGTGGGATCTTCCCGGACCGGGGCACGAACCCATGTCCCCTGCATCGGCAGGCGGACTCTCAACCACTGCGCCACCAGGGAAGCCCTAAGAGCTCTTTCTATAAAGATAGCAACTCTTCTTTTTTAAAATAATTAATTAATTAATTAATTTTTGGCTGCGTTGGATCTTCATTGCTTCGCACGGGCTTTCTGTAGTTGTGGCAAGCAGGGGCTACTCTTTGTTGCGGCGCGAGGGCTTCTCATTGCGGTGGCTTCTCTTGTTGCAGAGCACGGGCTCTAGGCACGTGGGCTTCAATAATTGTGGTGCACGGGCTCAGTAGTTGTGGCTTGAGGGCTCTAGAGAGCAGGCTCAGTAGCTGTGGCTCATGGGCTTAGCTGCTCCATGGCATGTGGGATTTTCCTGGCCCAGGGCTCAAACCCGTGTCCCCTGCATTGGCAGGCAGGTTCTTAACAACTGCGCCACCAGGGAAGCCCAAGACAGCAACTCTTTGTTATACATTTATATTCAAAAGGTTATTTTTTCCCCTGCTGACCATTTGCCTTTCAATTTTTTTTTTTTTTTTTTTTTTTTGTAGTACGCGGGCCTCTCACCGTTGTGGCCTCTCCCGTTGCGGAGCACAGGCTCCAGACGCGCAGGCCCAGCGGCCATGGCTCACGGGCCCAGCCGCTCCGCGCGGCATGTGGGATCCTCCCCAACCGAGGCACGAACCCGCGTCCCCTGCATCGGCAGGCGGACTCTCAACCACTGCGCCACCAGGGAAGCCCTCAATTTTGTTTTTTGATAAAGTTAACTTTTTACATTATCAGGTCTATCAAATGTTTCCTTTATAGTTATGTTCCAAATACACTTTCTTGAATTAATCTTTTAACTTTCTTTCTTTCTTCCTTTTTTCCTTCCTTCCTTCCTTTTCTTTCTTTCCCTCTCTGTCTCTTTCATTTTTCTTAAAAACATTTAACACTCTAAAATATTTTACCTAAAGAGTTAACCAATTATTCTGGCGCCATTTTTCTTGGGCATCATTTCCTCCACTAATTTGAGATTTCAGTTTATTGTGTTCTAAACACAACAAATTCATACTTAAAATTTTCAAATAGGAAATTGAAGCACAGGAGGAGTAAGCATGTGTCTCCAGTGATGGGAGCAGGCTTTGAGGTTGGGCAGGTTGACTCAATGGCCTTCATTCTTTACTGAAATTAGAGAATATTGTTAGAATGAACTAATTTACAGTTTGTTATGAGAAATTTCTGGAACAGAATAAATGAACTCATACAATGACAGAATATAATGTTTATTTCAACAAGCGGACTCCCCGCTTTGCCCGTCTTTTAAGTTGGTTGCACGTTCCTCTCTTGTGCGTGCTGCAGTGCATGCATTTCTTATGGCTGCAGCACTGGTATGTCAATCAGTTTCTAAATATCTTGTCTGAAAGACACGTTCATAGCTACAGTGGGTGCAGCAAAGCCTCTGAGCAAAGTACTTCAAAATTTAGAACAGGTTCAAAGAAAAAATAGTAAGAGTTGGTGACAGTTAGTGTGACAAAGGTTTTAATGTGCAATAGAAATGAAGGCTCCCAGTGTGGCTCTGGGTCCACTCTGATGGGAAAGAGTCACCAATGGCTCAAGTGTCCCAGGCCGCCCTTGACATGCATTCAGGTTAACACAGGGCAGTTCAAAGCCACTGCCTCCTGGAGGTCACAGAGTTTGGAGTGACAGCCTTCCTGGTAAGCAAGGCCAGGAAAGAATACACAGAGGTAACCTCTGAGGAGCTTGGTGGCCCTCCTGGCATCTTGACAAAAACCAAGTGAACGACGTGTGTTCATTTATTTATTTATTTTTTTGAAGGAAGTATTATATTTTTATTGAAATGTATCACTTAAAAATCCACAAATGTTAACAAGTAAGTACAAAACTTAAATGAAAATCTACTTTTTGAACTAAAACCTACTTTTTGAACTGGGTAGCATTATTTTTTATGAACTAAAAAATAATGCTACCCAGTTTCACTGAGGTTACCTTTCTCTAGTAAATCACTTCTTTTTCAAAATACTTGTCACTTTATAACTTTCTTCTGTTTAAAATTTGCTAAGTGGGATTGGGTTAATTAGCTTAATTCTTTAGGATGAATATGATGGATGCAGTATGAAGGTTTTCTTTATGATCCCTCTAAGGCTGTTAACTTTTTACATGGCATGCTGCTGGCTCTGTCCAAGTCCTTTACAATTTAATTTATTTTTTGATTGGAAAAAAAATGGGATAAGAATCTAGACTCCTGGCTTACTGTAATCCATTGAGACTGTATAGAAAGCAAATGTCTTCATTTAAAACAGCCTCGGGGGCTTCCCTGGTGGCTCAGTGGTTGAGAGTCTGCCTGCCGATGCAGGGGACACGGGTTCGTGCCCTGGTCCGGGAAGATCCCACATGCCGCGGAGCGGCTGGGCTCGTGAGCCATGGCCGCTGAGCCTGTGCATCCGGAGCCTGTGCTCCGCAATGGGAGAGGCCACAACAGTGAGAGGCCCGCGTACCGCAAAAAAAACCAAAAACAAACAAAACCCACAAAAAACCCCAAAAACAAACAAACAAAAACCACAAACAAACAAACAAAACAGCCTCGGACAACTGTCCTGCAGGAGCCCAGGCACCAGCCCTCTCCTGGAAACCACAGACAGCACACTAGCCATGTTCACTTGCCCATAAAGAGGCCAGCTATGAGTCTGCCTGCCCCACGTCTTTCGCAGCCCTTCCTTACCCAAGATGTGGCCTCCATTAGCATGAGTGATGGACTAGCTCACAGATGAGGGACCTGCAGTCCAAAGGCCAAAGGCAAAATGCACTCTCCCATCAGCCCATTAGCACAGGGCAGGGGTCTGCTCATCTCTGATCTCTTGGTGCCAGAGGGAGTGATGTTCGGGCGAGCAGCTCTCCCCAGGCAGACGGTGTCACTAATACACCCTGATGGCCACGAGACACCTGAGACCCCGACTAGGAGGTCACCCTAGCATGACGCCACTCAGAGCTTAGGCCAAGGCCAGTGGAGACTAAAGGGCAGGGCAGTGTCATGGAGAGGGACAAAGCAGCAGTCAGGACACCCAAGTCTCAAACTTGCCCTGGGCTGCTGGCCTGGACATCTGCACAGGGAGTTCTGCCCTGTTACCGGATAAAGCAGGCTCTGTGGTGGGGAATCAGTGCCAGTAAAGAATCAGAGACCTGAAAGAATAGGGTGAGAACGGCTGGTCCCAACTCTGGGTCCAGAAAGGAGGGTCACCTGTGGACATCACACACCTGTGGGTGGCAAGGCTTTCAAGTTCCACTCGGCAAGATGTTCACACTTTGTGGCTCTGGGGGTGCGGAGAGCACAGCTGCTCTGCTACAGCGGAGAAAGCTCCCCTCCTGGGTTCCACTGATTTTCCCCGGTGAGGTGAGACGAGCGCTCTGGAAAAAGGGCCACCCCTGGTGTGAGAGCGAAGCCTGCAGTGTCATCCCGGCGCTTACGGCTTCGCTGCCTGTGGATGTCCTGCAGCCACAACTACCCCATCCTCGCCCCAAACGTCTCGGTCACTGCTGGGCCATTCTGTCAGCCCTCCCATGGTCTCTGAAACCTGCCCCAGCCATCTGTTCCGACCTCTTCTTGCTGGTGTGATGGAGTGATCTGAGGTGGGGAAGCGGGGGGACTGGGAAGCGGGCTGATGGACCTCCCAGCGTCCACGTGGGGCTTGGACTCAGCGCGGCCCTCAGCACTTGGTCTCCCCACTGCCTCTCTGGCGGGAGCCCGCTTCTGTGATCACGTCTGATGTCAAGAACGGGTCACGTCTGATAACTGAAAGAAGGAAAACTGTAAATCCCCAAAAAGCTCATGAACAAAGAACACAGGCTTTGACTGTCAGCTGCCGGGTCCTAAGCAAAGATGAAGCCTTGTTAAATCAAGTGCAGTATTTGGAGAGACCACCCACTTCAGTGCAGACACCTTACACTGCAGTTCCCCTGCTTGCCCAGGGTCAGCCCCACCGCAGGGCAAGCTGTCACCCGGGACAGGTTTCCTCTTTACCTTGTCTGGCCTGAAAGGCTCAGCAGATTTCTCTGGGAAGGTTCTGAGATGTGTAGTTCTCACTCTGACTGGTCGTGAATAAGCCGCAGACTCCTTTCTCTCCATCGTTCTCTATTTCATGTGACAACAGAATCTTTTTTTTTTTTTTTTTTTCTGGCGATATGTGGGCCTCTCACTGTTGTGGCCTCTCCCATTGCGGAGCACAGGCTCCGGACGCACAGGCTAAGCAGCCATGGCTCATGGGCCCAGCCGCTCCGCGGCATGTGGGATCCTCCCGGACCGGGGCACGAACCCGTGTCCCCTGCATCGGCAGGCGGACTCTCAACCACTGCGCCACCAGAGAAGCCCCAACAACAGAATCTTGTACTGTGTCTAGGTCAGTGGTGCTCAAACTCAATTGTGCGATCCCATTCCTGGGAACAGATCCAAAGGAAACAAAACCTCTGTGTCAAAGAGATTTGGGTACCCTCATATTCAGTGCAGTGTTATTTACAATAGCCAAGACATGGAAGCAAACTAAGTGTCCATGAATGGGATGAATGGGTAAAAAAGTTGTAGTATACGCACAATGGAATATTATTCAGCCATAGCAAGGAGGAAATTCTGCCATTTGTGACAACATGGATGGACCTTGAGGGTATTATGCTAAGTGAAAGAAAGATGAAGAGAGACAAATATCTTACGATCTCACGTATATGTGGATTCTAAAAAAAAAGCAGAACTCATAGATACAGAGAATAGATTGATGGTTGCCAGAGGTGGAGGTTAGGGGGCGAGAATGTGGTGAGGAAAGCATAAAAGTGGTCAGAAAGTAAAAACTTCCAGTTACAAGATGAGCAAGTCACGGGGAGGTAATATACAGCATGGCGACTCTAGTTAACAATACCCTATTATATATTTGAAAGTTGCTGAGAGTCGATCTTACAGTTCTCATCACACACACACACAAGTGGTAGTTACCTGAGGTGACAGATGTGTTAACTAAACTTATGGTGGCAATCGTTCTGCAGTACATGTATATATCAAATCATTACCTTGTACACCTTAAACTTATATAATATTATATGTTAATGACATCTCAATAAAGCTGGAAACTAAAAAAAACAAGACATGAAAAACCAATCATCTGAAGGGCTTGTTAATGCAGAGTTCTGGGCACCCCCTCCCCTACAAGGGTTTCTGATCCAGTAGGTCTGGGGTGAAGCCTGAGAATCTGCATTTCCAACAAATTCCCGGTGAAGTTGATGCTGCTGGCCTGGTGCCCACACTTTGAGAATCACTGACCTGGGCCGAATCCTGAAGACATCAGTGCAGATTTGTCTTTGTTGGATTTCTCTCGGGAGCTGAAAACGGGCAAAAATTTCCAGGGCGGGGTATGTGTTTGGAGATGATCGTAGGAAGCCCCCCTGGGAGCGGCGCGGGGATGAGAGAAAGTGAAGGGGGGAAGAGGAGGGAGGTTGCCTCAGGGACAGCCTGCCTCCATCTGGGGCAAAATCCCACTGGGGAGTCACAGGAGACAGTATAGATTAAGCTTCTGAGTTCTCCCAACAGGCGGCAGCCCGGGCGATGCTCCTGCCAGGAATTGGTTGATGGCTTTATTTGTCCCGCGCTTGTGGCCCAGGCGGTGCAGGCTCTGGCTCAGGGGACAGCCACCTGGAGGCCACAAACTGGCACCTCCTGTGTGAGTCAGGGGTGCCTGGAACCGGGATGCCCTGCTGGGGTGCTGACAGGCATGGCCATGCAGGCCTTCTAGGAAATGATATCCCACTTGGGGAAATAAATGATACACACAGGAATTTTTAATAATTCCAGACAGAGAACATGAGCATTTCAAAATCAACAGCCATGTTAAAAAGTTTCCTGCGGGATCTCGGGACATAGGGTTGGGTTTTATTTTTGGTGGCCAAGCCCTTTAATTCTCTGGGAGAGAAAACCACCTCCCTTTGGCTCCAGACCCTTCCATTAGAAACTGGCCACCATGGAAACAGGATACCTGTTTCCAAAATTAGGACAGAAACCAGGGCTGCCTCCCAGCATGCCTCCCCAACCACGCATATCTCCACATCCATGGTCATCACCACCACCGATGTGCGTACACACACACACACACACACACGTGCACACACAGACATACATGCATGCACGCGGTTACTGGGCTACTTCCTCTTCTTCTCCAGCGCCAGTCTCTGTGGCTGATCAGATTCTCCCAGCCCTGCCCTCCTCACACCCAGGAAACTGGCCTTTGGATGCCCCAGCTTCCCCCTTTTCTCTGTCACCCTCCTTGATGCAAACCTGGTCTGAGGTTGGGTGAGGCTGGGGAAACGAGAGGCTGATGTTAGGTTGATTTAAATCTTACGTTTCTGCAGCTTATGGGTTGCTTGACCTCCAGACAAGTTCCGTGGCTTCTTAAACTTCAAATTTTTCATCATAAAGTGGGGAGAAGAATTGTTCCCTCTCTGGGGAGTTGCTGCGAGGGTTAAATGCCTTGGACTAAGTGATCACTAAATCTTAGCCCCTAATGTTGAGCCCAGTTTCCCAAAGCTGTTGTAAGGGTTAAGTAACACGAGGCCTAGGAAGTGACCAGCAATTCCCAGCTCACAGGAGGCACTTCAGAAACAGTAGGTGTCGTTAATAATCATTACTCTCCAGAAGCGCGGAGTAGAGGGAGTCTTTGCCCACAGGTTGGGCTAAATTCACGTAAAAGGTGCCAGGCTTCTTGGAGCTTAACCAGGTCCCACAAGCCACGACTTGCTTCTGCCCGAGGCCCAGAGTATGTGGGCAGCTTTAGGTGGCCTCAGGGTGGGTGAGTAGGGACCCTAGCAAGCTCGCCACCGCCATTGTCCTGCCAGCAGACAGTAATTCCTTGTTCATAAGAAACACACTTTTGCTTTATGAACGTGCATTAGAACACGACTTAAGGAACTAAGTCAACATTTGGCTGTCTTTGCGGACCATGAAATTACTCACATTTTAATCTACTTGTTACACTAAGAAAAGAGACTTCTAATTTAATAGGTTCCACAAAAGTAAGTAATTCAAAAACATGTTCTCAAACTCTTTGAAAGCAGATGAAGGTACGGAATGATGTGCTAGGAAAACCCTGCCAAGTCACAGTGCGGGGATTCAGGGTGCGAGGATGCCCAGCCAACCTCCCGTCCCCACCCCAGCAGGGTGGCCCTGTAATTGGACTGCCTTGTAAAGCAAAGGCTCCTCTGGGGGGTGTCAGGCTCCCGTCCCCTGACCAGGTCCTCCTGCTCTTAGGCAAAACGCCAGCGGGACCAAAATATGCACAAATATCTATGTTCTTATCTCTTTCCCAACACCAAATTAGAGACTTCCTGTAACCACATTATAAAATCCAGAATGAGGAGATGTTACTGTATTCTTCCTGTATCTCATCGCGGGGCAGAAATACGATCACCATCTGCTGAATGGCTGGAGCTCTCTGCTATCAGAGAGGCATGCGATGCCCGTGCATGAGACCAGGGAGAGCCGATGGAGGGGGTGGCAGAGGCGTTTAGGCTTCTCGGGCTCCTGGAAAGGACTGCATTGATGGCCTGAGAGTTTGTTTAAGGTATTCATTGCCGAAGAGAGTCTCGAGTCTATTTTTAAGGTATAATATACAAATATCAAGTGCACACACCTTAACGATATAGCTTGATGAGTTTTGTACCTATCTGGGCAGCCGTCATCCAAATCAATATTTAGGATACGTCCGTCACCTCAGAAAGTTCTCTCAGGGTCCTTTCTTGCCAATACCACCACTCCACCCTTGTAGCGAGTCACTATTCTGCCATGTACCACTGAAGTTCTTGAACTTTGGGATGATGTAGTATATATTTTCTCATATACATGGCTTCCTTCATTTAAAATAACATGTCTCAGATTAACTCATGTTGTTGTATGGAACAGTAGTTCTTTTTTATAGCTGGGTAGTATTCCATTGTATGCATCAACCACAGTTTGTTCATCTATTCACCACTTCACAGACATTTGGTCTGTTTTTAATTTTGGGCTCTTATGAATAGATCTGATGTGAATATACTTTTTTACAGTTTGTCATATTTTTAAGCTTTATATAAATGCCATTGCACCATATTCTTTGCCACACATTACGTTTGGGAGATTGATTCACCTCGATATACAAACCTCCCATTAATTCCTTCTTACTGCTGGATAGGATGGGTAGTTTTTTTTTTTAATTTTATTTTGTTTATTGTCTTATACAGCAGGTTCTTATTAGTTGTCTATTTTATACATATTAGTGTATACATATATGTCAATCCCAATCTCCCAATTCATCCCCCACTCCCTGCCACTTTCCTCCCTTGGTGTCCATATGTTTGTTCTCTACATCTGCATCTCTATTTGATGTGAATATTCTTGTACAAGTCTTTTTTGGGGGGGACATTCACACTCATGTCTCTTGAGTGTACATGCAGGAGTGATCTTGATGGGTCACACGGTAAGTGTCTGATTAACTTTTTCAATTTTCCTAAATGGATACACCACTTTACACCTCACCAGCGATGCATGGACAATTCTGGGTGCTCCAGGTCCTTGACAAGTCAAGTCCAGCTTTTTATTGACATGTGTACACTAATATGTATAGAATGGATAACTAATAAGAACCTGCTGTATAAATAAATAAATAAATAAAAATTTTTTTAAAAAGGCCGGCTTTTTAAAAAGTCAATCAGTGATCAAGACAGTATGGTACTGGCACAAAAACAGAAATACAGATCAATGGAACAGGATAGAAAGCCCAGAGATAAACCCATGCACATATGGTCACCTTATCTTTGATAAAGGAGGCAAGAATATACAGTGGAGAGAAGACAGCCTCTTCAATAAGTGGTACTGGGAAAACTGGACAGGTACATGTAAAAGAATGAAATTAGAACACTTCCTAACACCATACACAAAAATAAACTCAACATGGATTGAAGACCTAAATGGAAGGCCAGACACTATCAAACTCTTAGAGGAAAACATAGGCAGAACACACTATGAGATAAATCACAGCAAGATCCTTTTTGACCCACCTCCTAGAGAAATGGAAATAAAACCAAAAATAAACAAATGGGACCTAATGAAACTTAAAAGCTTCTGCACAGCAAAGGAAATCATAAACAAGACAAAAAGCCAACCCACAGGATGGGAGAAAATATTTGCAAACGAAGCAACTGACAAAGGATTAATCTCCAAAATATATAAACAGCTCATGCAGCTCAATATGAAAAATAGAAACAACCTAATCCAAATATGGGCAGAAGACCTAAATAGACATTTCTCCAAAGAAGATATACAGATTGCCAACAAACACATGAAAGAATGCTGAACATCATTAATCATTAGAGAAATGCAAATCAAAACTACAATGCGATATCATCTCACACCAGTCAGAATGGCCATCGTCAAAAAAATCTACAAACAATAAATGCTGGAGTGGGTGTGGAGAAAAGGGAACCCTCTTGCACTGTTGGTGGGAATGTAAATTGATACAGCCACTATGGAGAACAGTATGGAGGTTCCTTAAAAAACTAAAAATAGAACTACCATACGACCCAGCAATCCCACTATTGGGCATATACCCTGAGAAAACCATAATTCAAAAAGAGTCATGTACCACAATGTTCATTGCAGCTCTATTTACAATAGCCAGGACATGGAAGCAACCTAGGTGTCCATCGACAGATGAATGGATAAAGAAGATGTGGTACATATATACAGTGGAATATTACTCAGCCATAAAAAGAAATGAAACTGAGTTATTTGTACTGAGGTGGATGGACCTAGAGTCTGTCATACAGAGTGAAGTAAGTCAGAAATTCTGAGAAAAACAAATACCATATGCTAACACATATATATGGAATCTAAAAAAAAAAAAAAGGTCATGAAGAACCCAGGGGCAGACCTACTAGAGAATGGACTTGAGGACACGGGGAGGGGGAAGGGTAAGCTGGGACGAAGTGAGAGAGTGGCATGGACATATATACACCACCAAATGTAAAGTAGATAGCTAGTGGGAAGCAGTTGCATAGCACAGGGAGATCAGCTCGGTGCTTTGTGACCAGCTAGAAGGGTGGGATAGGGAGGGTGGGAGGGAGGGAGATGCAAGAGGGAAGAGATATGGGAACATATGTATATGTATAACTGATTCACTTTGTTATAAAGCAGAAACTAACATACCATTGTAAAGCAATTATACTCCAATAAAAATGTTAAAAAAAAAAAGACATTGGTGACTTACAAAAGAAAAGCATCTCTTAAAAAAAAAAAAGAAAGGAACACAGCCTGAAGAAAACTTCTTGGGTAACAGTGAAAGTGTTCTGTTTCTCAGTTTGGATGCTGGTTACGTGGGTATATACAAATGTCAAAATTCATTGAAATGAACACTTAATATCTCTGTATTCTATTGTGTGTTAATTATGATGCAATAAAAATTAGTACAGAAGAAAAAAGTCAATCAGGGGCTTCTCTGGTGGCGCAGTGGTTAAGAATCCGCCTGCCTATGAGGGGGACACGGGTTCAATCCCTGGTCCAGGAAGATCCCACATGCCATGGAGCAACTAAGCCCGTGAGCCACAATTACTGAGTCTGCGCTCTAGAGCCCCTGAGCCACAACTACTGAGCCCACATGCCACAACTACTGAAGCCCATGCACCTAGAGCCCGTGCTCCGCAACAAGAGAAGCCACCACAGTGGGAAGCCCGCACACGGTAACAAAGAGTAGCCGCCGCTCGCCACAACTAGAGAAAGCCTGTGTGCAGCAACGAAAACCCAACACAGCCAAAAATAAATAAATAAAAATAAATTTAAAAAAAGAAAGAAAGAAAAAGGACATCTTTAAAAAAAAAAAAGAAAAAAGAAAAAAAAAGAGCTCTAGTCCAGGTGGGTTAGTAGAGATCGCTTCCCGAAAATGGTGTGTTAGTCAGGGTTCTCCAGAGAAACAGAACTGACAGGAGAGAGACATGGAAATTATTATAAGGGGTTGGCTCACGAGATGATACAGGCTGATAATCTACCATCTGTTGAGTTGGCGCCCGGGAAAGCCAGTGCTGGAGTTCAAGTCTGCAGGCCTAAGGACGAGGGGAGCGATGGTGTGAATCCCTCTCCAAGGGCAGGAGAAGACCGATGTCCCAGCTCATGCAGGCAGGCAGAGAAGGGACCGATTCTCTCTTGCTCCATCTTTTGTTTATTTCAGGGATAGGATGTTGCCCACCCACATTGGGGAGGGCAATCTGTCCTCCAGAATCCACCAGAATCCATCAAATGCTAATCTCATCCAGAAACAGCCTCACAGACACACCGAGAAATAATGTTTAACCAGATACCTGGGCATCCCTTTAACGATCACAAATTGAATCTTTGGCAGCTATGACCTGAGCAGGCAGCGTTACCATTCTAGGACAAATACGAAGATTATTTGGGTTTGATGATAAAATATATGATACCATTCGTTTTTATGTTGGGGTCGGCAAGGAGAAGATCTGATTTTCTTCGTCAACCACTAGGGACCAGGCTCTTACACACAGCCTTTCATTTAATCTTTACCCTGGCCCTGGACAGGAGGGATTTTTATCTTCATTTTTTTCAGATGACAAAGTCGAGTCTCAGAGAGGTTAAATGACTTTCCCATGGTCACGCAGCAGGAACAGAGCGGCAATTTCACTTAGATCTGCCTCAGTTCAAAGCCAGAACTCAGTCCATTATATTATGCTGTCTCTCCAAAACAGACATTTTTGTAACACATTTAGATAAATTAATACTACTTGCTTAAAAAAGTCAAAAGTGTTTTAAAAACCAGAATTTCCCCTAATGTACAGTATGAATCAATGTTGTAAAAATTTTTACTTAATACTCTCTGGACAACATTCATTATTTTTATGAGATATTCTTATCTACAGAAGAACACAAGTCTATGGACTCAAGAACCTGGAAAACAGTATTAGTTTAATTAGAAAATAAATCAAACAGCTGTTCACTAAGATTCTAAACGAAAAGCAGAAACTCCAATGGTCTGGCCTCCAACCCATCAAGACCTTCAATCAACAAGACCCTCTTCATCCCCTCAAGAGCAAATTACAAAAAGAAAATGTAAAGACTTATTTTTTTTTTTTTTGCGGTACGCGGGCCTCTCACTGCTGTGGCCTCTCCCATTGCGGAGCACAGGCTCCGGACGCACAGGCTCAGTGGCCATGGCTCACGGGCCCAGCCGCTCCGCCGCATGTGGGATCTTCTGGGACTGGGGCATGAACCCGTGTCCCCTGCATCGGCAGGCGGACTCTCAAACACTGTGCCACCAGGGAAGCCCTAAAGACTTATTTTTGAATCTCAGCTCCTAGAATGTATCAGGATTTGCCCACATCCAGGTTCTATACGTTCCAAACCTACATGAATCATCTTATCATGGGCGCTCAGGAGGGATGGCCAAGATTTACTGCCAAACTTTCTGTCTCCCAAGGAAGATTCTGCAGTGTTGTTCACTCTTCCGTGCTTACAAAGACAGGAGAATGGAGTAGCCTGTTTGAGAAAGGTTTTCAATCACAAGGATCAAAACGGAAAGGATTTCGTGCTTAACTCTCAGTTTCGTAGGACATGAAATTAATCAAACTACCCCATTGACCAAACATTTCTCTTAATCAAGGTTTTACTGTGCTCCCCTACTTGCTATGTGTGTGTGTGTGTGTGTCTGTCTGTGTGTGTTTTAAATCAAATACATCATTCTGGTGACACCGACAAATACAGAAGAAAAGGCTGATGTGGTGCTCCAAGGACAATGGTGCTTCAAGGACGAAGGACAACACTGCCTGAAAAAGTTTCAGCGTCACACCCCCTACTGGACTCTTACTCACCCTCCCCACCATGTTGTGATGGTTGCGAAATTCCTGAGCCCACCTGGGCGATGCTCGCCTGGGCAACGGGACCTATCCCAAATAAGGAAAGGCATCTGCCCTGTCCCACTCCCACCCTATAGAAGGAAGGTATATGTGCCTCAACCAATCAGTAAATGAAATTTTCACCTCAGACCATTCCTTTGTTTTCTGGCTATAAAAACTGATCAATAGCACATGTTCAGGCTTGACTCTCCCAGACTACTAGGAAGTAGGCCTGCTGTTCTGACAGCGACCCTTCCCTCTAACAAATTCTATCTTCTTTACATTCTGCCTTATGTCTGGAAATCCTTTACCAACCTGCGTTCGGACCACGATAGCTGAGACGGATGGTCAACTGAGCAGACCTGGTCACAGGTGCCAATGGCTCTGCAGATCAGCGTGGAGAAGATGACGAGAAGCCAAATGCAGCAACAAGTAGCCTCTCAGAATTATTTACCTGGCATGTGCACTAATTTTTTTAAGCTGGGGAAACACGCGTCCTCACATTTCTTTGTGGAAAGCCATCAGAAATGCTTTCTTTGTCACTGAGGAGGGTGCAGAACAGGGCTGCTCATTCCCGCCAGTGACAGCTCATCTTCAGGTGAGCCCAAATCGGATATTTTTCTCCTCAGAGATTGGCTTTGTGGTTTCCGCGATGGCAGTATAAATTAGGTAGGCCCTTCAGATAATACTATTCTCAGATTTCCTCCTGTTTGTTCTTTTGAGCTCTGTGACCTTGAGCAAGTTCCTAAGCCTCTCATCCAACTACCCCATCCAACTACCCTTCAACTTCCTCCTCTGCAGAATGGGGAATGTGACTACCCATCTGGTGAATGTTCTGTGAGCACAGGTGAGAGGTGTAATGAGTGGGTATCACAGTGGGTTGGTACCCAGTGAGCCCTCGGGGAGTCGCGGTCACCACTGTCATTGCTGTGATTACCCTGATCTCATTTCCTCTTCTCGCTCCCCCTTCAGAGCCATCCTGCCCTCTGGCCCTGCTTTCATCTTCCTCAGGCACGGCTCTGCTCACCTCCCCACTGAGGTCAAAGTGTGCATTGGCTCCCCGCTGCATAGTCTTTGCCTAGATTCCTGTCTGTACGTAGCATCTGTTTTGGGTGCCACGTGCCATCTGCCCATGGGACCCTGCTCACAGGCTCACTGACCTGCATCTAAGGCCTCCCAAAGTGGGGCCTCAACAGCTTTTTTTAATTCACGCTGAACTGTGAATTAAAAATGTGAACTACTCTAATCCTCATCCATTTCTTGTATTTTTCAAGCAATTTCAAGGAAGGAGAGGATTTTCTCCTTTCATTTATCCACTCATTGAATGAGTGTTTACTCTGCAGCAGACATTATTCTAGGTGTTGAAGATACACAAATGACAAGATAGATAATATTTGGCCCTCATGGAGCTTACAAGAAATGTACAATAAGATAAGCAAGATTGTTTTAATTTGTGATGAGTGCTATGGAGAACAGTACTGTGGCAATAGGCTAGCAAGTGCCTGGGCGGGGTTGGCTGGGGAAGGCTGAATGATGACCAAATGAAGAGGAGACAGCCTTTATAAAGGTCAAGGGGAAGAGCATTCCAGAGAGATGGTGGCACATCTCAGGGGACACAAAGGAAAGCTGGGGCGAGTCAGCTTACTGGTGAGAGAAACGGCAAAGAAGGTTGTAGGCGCAGGTGGTTTAGAAGACTGTAGGGCAAAAAAGCCTTTCGAAGGTTTAACTCTTTGCTGTTCTGCGCAAGGCCTCTGTCTTCAGTGCCGGCACGGCCAGATGGAATCACTTTCAAGGTCCAATTCAAATGCTCTTTCTCCGTGAGACCTCCCCCCATCTTTAGCTCTCCTCTCTCCCATTTCTTGTTAAAAGCCAGTTTTTTCGCAACATGGATGGACCTAGAGATGATCATACTAAGTGAAGTAAGTCAGACAGAGATAGACAAATATCATATGATATCACTTATATGTGGAATCTAAAATATGATACAAATGGACTTATTTATGAAACAGAAACAGACTCACAGACATAGAAAACAAAATTATGGTTACCAAAGAGGAAAGGTGGTGAAGGATAAATTAGGAGTTTGAGATTAGCAGATATAAAATAGATAAACAACAAGGTCCTGTATATAGCACAGGGAACTGTAATCAATATCTTATAAATAACCTATAATGAAAAAGAATATGAAAAAGAAGGTGTATATGTATAACTGAATCACTTTGCTGTACACCAGAATCTAACACATTATAAATCAACTATGCTTCAAGTTATAAAAATAGTAAATAAAAAAAATTTTAAAGACGTTTTTGCCACCTCTAAACTCACAGGGTAATTTATCGATCCCAGGGGTTTGCATCTTTTTGCCTGGAGAAATATTTCCCTAGGGGCTGAATGATTTCAATTCTATGAAACAAAATGTGTGTGATCAAAAGATGTCCAAACCTTAGGCATTTCTTTAGGGATAGTAATAAAAGCAGTGATGACATCTACCTATAAATTTACTCTCAAGCCATAGAGGACCAGCTTCAGAAAATCAGACAAAAATATTTCTAGAAAATGGTACAAGCTATTCAATGTCTCTGGTACAAAGGGCTGGAAAAAGAAAACTACTTGGTCTGGACAGTTCTTTTTAAAAAATGTTTTAGCCAGACCTTTCTCCAAAGGCCTTTCTCCTTTTGCATATTTCTGAGTATTCAGCTGAGTAACAAAGTTTAGTAAGGAAATAACAGCTGTATGTTTTTCAGTTGCTCTTTCTAATGACTTTTCTTTATGGTGTCTGAGTTAAGGTTCTTTAACACACACACACACACACACACACACACACACACACACACAATAAAACAAAACAAAGAGAAGCCAGTAAAATGAAATCATCCTCAGCATTTCTGGGCCTGAATATAAGATGCTTCATTTTTCTTATATAGTTCACTAGCTTTCTAGTGAACTATAAGCTTTCTAATCTTAATTAATGACCATAGAAAGCTTCAGAATTTGTTGTTTAGTTTTTCTGGCTGCATTGTGCCTGGGGCTTGATTCTCCTACTCAAGCCCACAGTTGCTATTATTTATTAATATTCATCGAACATCAGCAATGCACTTAGATGCCACTGGGAGACCAGCATTAGCTGTGATCACTCTCCAGTGAATTCAGCCTCTGAATGAGATGGGACTCAAAGCAAAAAAGGAGCCTATTTCCAGAAAGCAAGGATGACATCATGCATCATGTCAATATCATAAGACCCACCAATAGCAGGCTTGGGAGGACACAGCGTGCCAGGCTGGCCCTGCTATATTGGTGGGTCTTATGATATTTCCAGGTGAGCAATTTGGTTTTGCTTGGTTTCCATGGGAAGTAGTGGGGAAAAGGAAAGGTGGGTGGCATGTGAATCACTGGGGGCACATTTCTTAGGCTACAGAAAGAATGTTCTCCAAGCTTGCTGGGAAATAAGTCTTGAATCTATGAATTTAGTTTATTGTATCTTGACAGTAGATGTGCTTGGAATGAATGAACAAATGCAAAGGGTTAAAGGATAAAGGCGTGAGGGCCCACACTGTGGCAGCTCACAGAACAGGGCGGGGTGCTGGGAACCAGAAGAGGAGCTCTCAAAGCCAGGGTTACAGTTTGTAGAGATATTAGGTACTAGCAAAAAGTGTGGAAGGGGAAGTTTTGTTTTTTAAAAAATACGTTTTTATTGAATTATAATTTTCAGTGAAATTCCCAGATCTTAAGGGCACACGTTCAGTGAGTTTTGACAAATGCACACACACGTGTAATGTACATTCCTATCAAGATATAGAGCACCGCCTCCTCCCCAGAAAGTTCCCCTGTGTCCCAACTAGTCAATCCCAACTCGCCACCCCCTTACCTACCTCAAAGGACGCCACCATTCTGATTTCTGTCTCCATAACTGAGTTTTGCCCGCTCTTGAATTTCACATAAATGCAATCACCTAGGACATACTCTCTGATGTCTGCCTTCTTTCACTCGGCATGTTTTTGAGTGCCATCTCTGTCATTAGAGGTATCGTTCCTTTGAAGTCTGAGTAGTATTCCAGTGGATTGCACTTTGAAAATCTATTTTCCTGTTGATGGTCATTTTTTCCCCAGTTTTGACTACTCTCAGTAAAACAGCTGTGAGCATTCTTGTAGAAGTCTTTTTCTTTTTCTTTTTCTTTTTTTTTTTTTTTTAGGATATCTGATTTTATCAGTATTTCTCTTGGGCCATCCCTGGGAGCACAGTTGCTGGGTATAATATAGTTACATGTTTAGTGTTATAAGAAACTGCCAAAGAGTTTCCCAAAGTTGCTTGTATTATTTTATACCCCTGCCAGCGATGTAAAAGAATTCTAGCTGCTCTACATCTCACTAGCTTTGATATTGTCGGTCTTTTAAAGTTTCATTCCCCTGATGACTGATGATGTTGAATACTTCTTCAAGTGCTTTTGGCCATTTCTATGTAGGAGGAGTTTTTGTTTTGTTGCCAATTTATTTTATTTTATTTTATTTTATTTATTTTTGCGGTACGTGGGCCTCTCACTGTTGTGGCCTCTCCCATTGTGGAGCACAGGCTCTGGACGCGCAGGCTCAGTGGCCATGGTTCACGGGCCCACCTGCTCTGCGTCATGTGGCATCTTCCCGGACCGGGGCACAAACCCGTGTCCCCTGCATCGGCAGGCTGACTCTCAACCACTGCGCCACCAGGGAAGCCCGAAGTTTTTAGTTTTGATGAAGTCCAGTTTATCACTTTTTTTGGTAGTTAACATTTTTGGGGTCCTAAGAAATATTTACTTACTTCAAGGTTACAACATTCTCTTCAATGTTTTCTTCTAAAGATTTGTAGATTTAACTTTTATGTCTAATTAATTTGGGGGTATGAAGATTACAATCGTGAAGCAAGGGTTAAGGTTCGTTTTTTCCTCCATATTGATTTCCAGTTGTTCTGACACCACTTTTGTGGAAAGACTTTCCTTTCTCCATTGGATTTCTTTGGAGCCTGGTAAGGCCAGCATTTGTTAGGAAGAAGTCATTGGTGACCTCAAAAAAATGGGGGAGTCTGGAGGGATGCCAAGAAAAAGAAAAGAAAGAGCCTTAACTAGACAGAAGAGAGTTTTAAGAGAAATCGACTAAAGCCAGATTATAGAGTACAGGAAGCAGATACTATGGAGAGGGTAGATATAAATCACACATCTAAGGAACTTGGCTATGAAGAGAAAGGTAAAAATAAGACCGAAATTCAAACAATCATGTTCAGGTCAAGCAATCAGAAGGATATTCATTATCAACAACAGGTTAGGGAAATAATAATGTTCACTTGGGAATTTAGAAGGCTCTGGCTGGAAAATGACTCAGATGACCTCCTTTTTTATAGAGACCTGGCCTCTTGCATAGAAAGTTCTCTGGCATTACAGAAGCCAGAAAAAGTTACTGGAAAATACACATTTATTGTGTAAATAGCTATTCAGTATACAAGACTTTCTTGGCAGAAGTAAGGTATGCATAAGTGAGTGGTCTGAGTGAAACAGCTAGTCCACCCAGCAGGCTGTGAGCAGAATACCCAGGGGCTGCTGTGTCTGAGCCCTTGTGAAGAGGGACAGCTACAACCACCTGCTTTTCAATGTGAAAGTCTTCCTTAAACATCCACATGGATGAGGAGCACTGTGCAGCTATGTTCTTCAAATCCTCAGCTATGTGCTGTATCCCACATGGGACACTCTAAGGACCTATTACAATTTGTTCCCCAAAGCAGCTACTAGCAAGAAGGAAAGGAAAGAATAATAGCATTTCCTGATTATTAACTGTATGCCAGGCAGGGCTGCTAGATATTGTTGCACAGTCTGTGCACTATACAACTGCGTAACCCCAGGGGGTACTATTCCCATCCTAGCTCGGTGTTGTGCAGTACAATGACCTTGGTATCAAATGCTGCTCTGTGCTCTTTGTAAAAACAAGTTCACCGAGTCCTTGAAATCATCCTGTGAGATGGACATCACTGTGTCCATTCTGCAGTTGAAGAAACTGAGGCTCAGAGAGGCAAAGCCGCTTGCCCAAGGTCACTCAGCTGGTAAGTAGCAGAGCTATAATTTGTAGATCTGTTGGCTCCAAAACAACATATCTGTGGCCTTAAAATGTTGGGACTGACAATGATCATCTTTAGAAGGCAGGTTAGTACACTATTTGGGATGGAACCAGCAGCCTTCAGGAAGGGTATGGAATAAAAAAGAACATTGGACTGGAAGAGAGAGACGGGATGCAGGAGTAGGAACTAGCAGTGTGGCTAGCGGGTGATGGTGAGAAATCCGGGTTGGCAGAGGCTGGAGGCAGATGGTCCGGCCACCCAGGCACACCCCCCCCACACACACATGGGAGAGAAAAGAGCCAGCTACAAGGTATCCAAACTGGTCCAGCCATGATTGGCTTAGGAAAAAGCCCAGGTGAGTTGATCCACTGAATCAGGGGGCCCAAAGGAGAGGGGGGCTAAAGGGGGCTGGCCCGTTGCTCCAAACCTGGAGCAGAAATACCCAGTTCTTCTTGGGATCCTACTGTGTCCTCTCAGAGAGGAAACCTGGCTCAAAAACAAAAATAACGGCTTACAATTTAGAGATCAAATTCTGATTCCCACATTTGCTGGCTGTGAGACTTCAGGCCAGTGATTGAATCTCAGTTTCTCACCTGTAAAATGGGATTACAGTATCAACATGGGAAATCGTTCTGAGGATTAAATGAGATGATGTAACTTGGGGGCATAGTCAGCACTTGGTAAACGTCAGTCAGTCTGTGGTTCAGGGCATGTTTGATGAGACGTGATCCTGGTGATAACAGTCCACTTATGGAATCTTCGAAGCTCCTGGCTTGCTGGCCGCTGCATTGGCCCCCGTCCTTCAGGTCCAGCCCTGGGAGCTCAGATGCTGCTAAGTCCACAGCGGGCTATTTATGCTCCTCTTGACATTTTCCTTTATCTGTTCCCACTCGACCTCTCTTTCCAGGACACAGTGCACATCAAGACAGCATACTTCTGTGGCCCAGTGACAAGCAGAGCTGTGTCATCTCAACTCCTGGTCTGAGCACTTCCAACTGTGAGCTCCTGGGAGGGGCAGTTAGGTCTCCTTTATTTTTGCATCTTCAGACTTGGACCCTCAAAGCCCCACCCCACCCCATAAACGTTGACTGGACGAATGGCCAGCTGGTGCACCCACTTGCCCAGGCCCTGCATTTCAGGTCTGGTGTGAACCTGGGGCTGAGGAGTTTCCACAGAGTTGGGTAAGGAGGCTCTGCCAGCGGAGGGCTCCAGTGGGACGGGGAGCTGGATTTAGCTATCTGCTTCCGAACCAGACCCTTGTTGCAAGCCATCCCTGGTGGGTGCTCTCTGCATGCATCAAAACCATCGACTGAATAAGCAGATGCCTGGCGGTAACAGGCTGCCCAATTTCAGATGGCAGCTGAGCTCGGTGGGCACCTGGAGCACGCGTCTCCCTTGCACATGAGCTGCTCTGTCAGGCACAGACATAAACCTTCCCTTTTCCTGGGCAGTAAAAGAACAGAGCTTCTGAAAACGGTGGAAAAAACAAATCAAGCAGGGTTGCACTACCGCGAACACTCTCTCTCTCCTCATAAAACAAAACGAGACTGGCTCTGCTATTCCATCTGAATTAGTCACTGGTCAGTGCCAAGGTGACTGGTTAAACACTTGAGGGAAGAGATCAGATCTACGAGGTTAAACAATAAAACTTGGAAGATAGCCTCTCATCAGAGATGAGGTAGGAAATGAAGAGTGTTTTCAGATTTCCAGTAGATGGGATGCTAAAATATTCAGCCATTTGGATATTGCCATGTTATCAATCCAATTAACCTTGCTTCATGCTACAAACTGTGTTCGGTGATACTGATGTGGTACAAAGTGACATGAAATGCCCCATTGCTGAGGATGATCCTGGATAAGAGAGAAAATACAGCTCCTGTAGTCCTGAGTTTTGAAAAGAAGTGAATTTCAATTCTCAAGTTATGAAGGCAGAGATAACCTATGATGTGGTTGCAAACAAAGATGATTTTCATTTTATGAGCAAAACATAAATTTGTCAAAATCATCAGCATGTAGGACTCCATATTCTGGATGATTAACAGTGATAATGGGAAATGAGTTTTAGTATTCCGCGGTTGAAATGACCCTATTAGCAATGAAATAAAATTGGTGCACTAAAACGTTTTCTTGAAGAAAGGTTATCCATTGAATAATGTCCACTGAATCTTATTACATTTTTTTTCAATTGCTTTGTAAATAGAGAAACAGATGTTTCTTTTACAGGAACTCTGCTTTCTCATAATTTTTTTTTTTTTGCTAATGATAAGAAGTATAAACAAGTATAAAGTACAAGTCAAGTGTGTTACTTGTCCTACTTCTGCTGTGTTTGAACATTTCCAGAAGTTGATTTTATGAATATTTTACTATCAAAAAAAGACATGCAGGAAGGAAACTACCAAAATATCCAGGTAACTATTAGGTCTTTGGTTTTGTTTCAATTTAATTTATCTATATTTATATGTAATGGGAACATTTCTCACACCTCACTGCATTGGTGACTCTTCTATAAATATGACAGTGGCTGAAATTATCATTATTATTATTATTATTATTATTATTTTGCGGTATGCAGGCCTCTCACTGTTGTGGCCTCTCCCATTGCGGAGCACAGGCTCCAGACGCGCAGGCTCAGCGGCCATGGCTCTCGGGCCCAGCCGCTCTGCGGCATGTGGGATCTTCCCAGACCAGGGCACGAACCTGTGTCCCCTGCATCGGCAGGCGGACTCTCAACCACTGCGCCACCAGGGAAGCCCTGAAGTTATTATTAATATATATACCTTCAAGGTTCTACGTGAAAAACTCATTAAAATTTTGGCAAGATAGCACAGAATCCAGAAAAAAAATTTGATTTGGTATTTTTGTTTCAAATAAATGCAATTTATACACCAGTTCATCAGCAATCCTCAACCAAAAGCAAGGTGAAAACTTTGAAAAATATTTCCTGAAGTCTATGGAATTTATGGGACTTCCCTGGTGGGGTGGTAGTTAAAAATCCGCCTGCCAATGCAGGGGACATAGGTTTGAGCCCTGGTCCAGGAAGATCCCACATGCCTCAGGCAACTAAGCCCATGAGCCACAACTACTGAGCCTGTGTTCTAGAGCCCACGAGCCACAACTACTAAAGCTCATACTCCACAACTACTGAAGCCCACGTGCCTAGAGCCTGTGCTCCGCAACAAGAGAAGCCACGGCAATGAGAAGCCCGCGTACCACAACGAAGAGTAGACCCCACTCGCCACAACGAGAGAAAGCCTGCGGGCAGCAACGAAGACCCAACTCAGCCAAAAATTAAAAATTAAATAATAAAATAAAAATTAAAAAAAAGAAAGTCTATAGAATTTAGGTGTCTGCTTTGAAGGAAAAAAGGAAGTAGTTCCCATTTAAATGGTTTCCAAAGTCACTGGAAAATAAAAAACCTATTATATTTGTGTTACTTATTTCAGGCTTAGGAAGGAAATGACAGAGTTCAACCTTTTCCTCATAAAATATTATCCTGTAACTTATAAACCTGACTATTACTACTTATGGGAAATGAGATATTTTCCTGACATGGTTTATAATTTAAGTATATGTGAGAGTCAAAATGATTTGATATCCTGACATAAATCATTACAGCTCTGGCTTTAGTAATAAAAGGAATTTATTGAATTAGGTGGTGGCTTGTGCCCATGAGTCCAGCTTTGAACAACAGAAATGCCAGGGTGCATTTACAGTGGGAGAAATAGCCAGAGGAAGGAAATACTTCTCTTCATGTACACTCAGTGATGAAGATCCAGAGGATGCCCAGGGGATGAAGTGAGCGGGACCAGACCGAGGCTGGGCACGGTCGTGATGACATTTCCTCACTCACCTGTTCATCCCAATTAAGGCCATCAACGCCTGTACCTTGTGGGGTGTGGTGTCTGTGGGTTCCACACCTTCTTCCCATCCGTGTCCTCTATTTCCTGTTCCCCTAGGAGACCCTAGAGTCAAGAACCCTTATGTTGTATTTTTAAAAATTTTATTGAAGTATAGTTGATTTACAGTGTTGTGTTAATTTCTTCTGTACAGCAAAATGACTCAGTTACACATACATATATTTATCATATTCTTTTCCATTATGGTTTATCACAGGATATTGAATATAGTTCCCTGTGCTGTACAGTAAGACCTTGTTGTTTATCCATTCTGTATATACTAGTTTGCATCTGCTAATCCTTCCCTAATCTACCCACTCTCCCCCTTGGCAACCACAAGTCTGTTCTCTATGTCTGTGAGTCTGTTTCTGTTTCATAGATAAGTTCATTTGTGTCATATTTTAGATTCCACATATAAGTGATATCATATGGTATTTGTCTTTCTCTTTCTTACTTACTTCACTTGGTATGATAATCTCTAGGGCCATCCATGTTGCTACAAATGGCATTATTTCATTCTTTTTTATGGCTGAGTAATATTCCATTGTATATATGTACCACATCTTCTTTATCCATTCATCTGTCGATGGGCATTTAGGTTGTTTTCATGTCCTGTAGAGCCAAGAACCTTAACTGTGAAAGCCTGGCACATTGCAATATTCCAGAATAAATATGTATATGTCCTGAGGACTTTGCTAGTCATGATGGGACATACAGTAAAAGAGAGATTCCTACCAATAGAAGCTCACAAGCCAGTCAGGGAAAGAATGCAGACAAAATAAATCAGTAACACAAGGTGGGATGTGGTAAATCCCTGAAAGATAAAGACCTGAATTATTACAGGAATGAAGAAAAAGAATGGGAGAGGAGGAGGAGAATGTAGAAGTTATCCAATAGATGGGGATCAGATGTCTGATAGCGGATCAGATGTCTGATAGAAATCTTTTTTACGTGCACTATAATGACACCATCAATTGGGGGTGGGAGTTAACTGCTTAGACTACAGATTCTAAGTGTTTTTTTTTCCTCCTTGTATCTCTATTCTGCCAGTCATTCAATACCTGGCCAAAGCAGCACTCTGGAAAAATCAGGTAGGCTGAATACCTGAATGTGGATGGAACCGCTGACAGTGGATGAGGGGTCAGACTCCCCGGGGACTGGAGGGAAGAGGTGGGCACCGGGCAGGACGGTTTCTAAGCAGAGGAAACGACTGCGGTGTTAAGAGAGCTGCAGAATGCTGCTGGACAGGAGGGCTGGGGGAGGGGAGGGGGCAGTGGAGAGGAGGTTAGGAACCCGGGACAGACGGTGGAGGATCCTGACCCCCTTTGTCAGCCGGTTCAATTACACTCCCCCGTCAGGACTGGCTGTGACCTGTCACCCCCTCCTCGGAGCTCCTCTGACCCCCAGGGCTAGGCTGGGCTCCCCTCAGCACCCCGGCTCCCCTCCCCCTGCACCCATCCCGAGCCCAGGCACGCTTTATTCACTGGCTCGTCCCGCCCCACTCCTGGTGAGACCGTAGGCCTGTGTGGACAGGGACAGGGATGCTCTTCACCTTCCAAGTCTCAGCACCAACCAATAGCTGTTGAGTGAACGAATGAACACCAGCGGTGGGTCCCACGGACATTTCTGAAAGAGGGAGGGGGTGTGTGATGGGAGGAGTACTTCCAGGAGGTTTCACGGAGGCAGGAGACAGGGCTTCAGGTGTAACCTTGAACCTTGAACCTTGAAAATAACCTTGAACGTGGACGTCCGTGGAGCAACTCCTGGCAAGACCTAGGGCTGAGCTGATGTGGGCTTAGGGCTGATAGGGGTGGGGGATGATGAGAAGAGTGGGGCTGGTCGCATTGGAAGAACCAACAGAACTCGGTGGCTGAGAGCAAGCAAAAATAGGCCAGTGGATAAGGCCCAGGCAGACAGTCTGACTTCAGCAGTGAGGGAGACAGAAGAGCAAAAAAGCAAGCTGAGAGGAGCCGGGTATCCAGGGAAAGGACCTGGCAGCAGAGAGGGAGCAAGGTGGGAGAGAGAGCAGCGTGGCCCGAAGGAGTCTGATTGAACGCACCGCCCATTCGCAGATGCATCGGGAGGGATGGGCGGTCCAGGTGCGGGGACAGGAACAAGGGCAGGGACCAGGTGTCCTGGAGGTCCTGCAGCAGAGCCTCGAGCATGGGAGAGCAGGAGTTCTCCAGCCCCGTCCTGCGTCACCAGATTCCTGCTCACCCCGAAAGGAGGCTGTCTTCCCAGTCGATAGAAAATGGAAGACTCATAATGGTCTTTGCATCGCAACAGGGAATAATAAATAACTGTAATTTCCAAGAGCTTGTTTCTCTTAAGGGAACATACACCAGCATTTCTAAGCCTATATCGTTGGATTGCTTTGAGTTCTGCTGGAAAATGGTGTGGAGTCAACCTATGGGGTTTATTTTAATTTTTGCAGGGATGAATGACCATCCCCTGTGGTTTAAAGGTTATTTGAGTATCCCTTTTGGTAGTAACCTGCAAAATCAATCTGTGGTTAGCACAGCTTAGCTGTTCAAAAGTGATCATTTTAAATTCTATTTCAGGAGAGGGGAGGCAATGGGCTGGCAGGTGGGAAGGTACGCTTGCCCCAGTGTCCAAGGTGTGGAGGTCTCAGCCGTGCTGGGCCTCAGGGGTCAGCTGGTTCTGGACTCTGGGAGGGGCAGGCATCCACTGCCCCTGTGTTTATCCATCTGTGAAATGGGACACTGCTTGTCCTGTGCTCCCCTTACAAAGAAAGCACAATGACGTATAGATCCTAAAAGAGGGTTCTTTCTGTCCAGTGCCTAAAAAGAAGCGCATGGGACTGCGTGCACTGACTTAGAAAGATGTGCAGGATGACTAGGGGTAAAAAAAAAGTATATACATGTACTGTCTATAATATATATACACATACGTTATGATAAATTTTATAAACTAATGGTAATTATTATGTAGATATTCATATATGCATAAAACCTCAAGGAAATCCACATAAAATAATAACTGGGATTATTTCTAGGGTTGCATGATTACAGGGGACATTTGCTTTCACCTCATATTTTTTACCATTTGTATTTTTACAAGCTTGCATTTCTTTCATAATCAGAAAAAACTTTTGATGCAAGTATAAATAGATCAGTGAAGAAGGTTCTCAGCCTGTGGAAGCCCATTTTGGTCCAGTGATCAATGGATACTCTTAACCACCGGCTTCATCGTCTCTGGAAAAACTCTGACACAGCTAGGGTTGCAAGACCTCAAATAGCCTTTCCCCCAGACAATTTATTTTTAATGTTCCCGCTTCTTATCCTGGGGCTCTAATGCCAACTGGCTGTCAGAGTCCCGCTGATGTCAGTTCACGCCAGATGCCCACACACAACGGGAGTTTGTCAAACTTTTAAAGCCCACTATAGTTTTCTCTTAAGGAAAAATGCCTCCTCCCCAAGACTAAGGAAGTATTTAGAAAAACACATTTCCTTGCCTAAAAATGGCTGGAGAGCAAGCTTTTTTTTTTTTTAATGCCAAGAGATTTAAAAATTAAGATTAGGCAAGATTTGTGTTTCTCCAAACAGGAGTTAAGAATCAGGGCGGTGGCAGGCACGTGTCAGGATGCCCTAGGACCCGGTTCTGAAGGGCCCTGCAGGGCTCATTGGAGCCGACTCAAGCTCTGCATTATGCGTTGTCTGGGTCTGTTGTGAGTTGGGGTACAATTATGATGAGTAGGGTGGAATTAGTGCAGCTTTGTCAATTACTGCTGACTAAAGTGAATTCTGGTGTGTGGTAACTAGGCTGTAACTTTTAAGATACTTAGGAGGACGATAAAAACACATTCCTAATACTCCCCGGGCGTATGGAGGATGCGCTGTGAAGGAGTGACAGGAAACTCACTTTCAAAACTCCGCCCAGTTTACTATATTAAAGTATTTGAATCTAGCTGTTCACCTTGATTGGTAGTATTTGAAATTCCTGCATCTCTTTTTCCATTCTGCTCACTTTGACTCACACAACGCTGCATCTTACGATGTTCATGTCCTTCTTAGACTCCGAAAGTTTGATGCGGATTTGATAGTTGAACGACATCTTCTTGGAAGTCTAGAGAACCTTTAGAAAGCACTAGTAAAAGTTGGTGATCGCCACAAGAACCCCTGAGAGAAAAGTTTCATTTCATACTAGGTTTAGTGTGAATTATTTACAGAACACAACATTTTTAAAAAGTAGATGGACGCATCTCTCCTTCCCCCGATTCCAAACAAAGAACACTGTCAAAGCATCACATCTTCTAGCAACAAAGCCACCAACAAATCTGCTGTGTCAGTCCAGACTAAGAGGGCTGTTTGATGCAAAGGTGATTTGCAGCATCAGATGGGCATGAAAAAGGAAGTCATTGTGTTGCGGAGACTGAGGCTCGAAACTGAGAGGTTTGTTACCCATCACATGGTCTGTTATTATCCAGCCGGGAACGGAACTCTTTACCTCTCAGCCAGACCTCCTTCCGCTGCACCAAACTGCCTGCTTACCAGGGGCGTGACTCGCTACCCCTGTTGGGGAGCACTGGCATTTTCAGCAAGGCCTCCAGATGCTGACTGTGGGAATTTCAGGCATTGAGGAGGGGCTGCACAGGGAGATTTCTGGGCTCACAGACCTACTGGAGCTCTTCCAAATCCCTGCCCTGGGTGATTATTCGGCTGTGTTGCTTCCCCTTGGAAAACCATGGCTCGCTTTTCAGCAAGGTTGGACTTGGATGAGACATCATGTACTCGGGCCTCCAGAGTTGGAGGATGCACACTCAGTTTTCTTTGATTAATTGGTGAGAAGGTCGAGTACTGTGTATGTGGCCTTTATCCTATTTCAAGGGTACCTTGTCACATCATCACCATTTACTCAAGGCAGTGATGTATTGGAGCTGATTCCTGCCTGATCACCAGAGCCCAGCTGTGTATCTCGCTTCAACTCTGGTTCAGTGACTTCACACGGGTATCTTGAAATCGCACGTGGAGAGAACACTTACATCACGCAAAAAATAAAAGTGAAAATCAGGGATTCTTTTTTCCTTAGAGAGCCTATTTACTAGCACACGATTGGCCCCAAGTATGCATTTTTCTCCTAGGGCAAGAAACTTTATTCATTTGGTAAACCATTACCAAGTTGTGCTTGAAACATATAGTAAGCACACAATGGATGTTCATAAAGGAATGAATGAATGAATGAATGAATGGGCCTCTTCTGGATATATACAGCATTCCATGCTGGTTTTTGAGACTCACCTGGGTGTGAAACTATGCTAATTTTGGATTCTCTATCCCTTTTTGTTTTATCTTGTATTCATCTTAGTCTCTCTAATACCAGCTCAGGATGTGGGGGGCTTTCCTACAGATGTCTTTCCAGTGTCCCCTTTTCAGGCAAGTGAAAAAATCAAACATTCCCTCTACTAAAATGAGGAAGCATGATTTAATTGTCACAAAAGATGATTTTGGCTTTGATGGTACAATATGAAGGAAAACATTTTTATGTATTACAGGTTATTTTTATTTTTAAAAGCAGAAACAAATTCCAAGTGGAAGAGCTAAACTATCTGGCATAGTCTCATTAATATGCTGCCTCTCTGATTACTAGCTCCAGAAATGATAAAGGATCGGTTTTAAAACTGATGTTCAAATTCAATATGATTGTGCTTTGCATCTTGTTCCAGTAGAGTCTCTTGCTGGTTTGCTTGTTGGGAGCCAAGAAAAGCAGCAATTTTTGCTTTGGAAAATCCTGTGAATATTTATATAGTGTCTCTAAGCTGCAGGGAATTTAAGAAGCTCAGAAGAATTTTGCAAAGTTTTTAAAGCAGGGAGTCACTGTATTGCCATGACTAGGAATACATTGTGTCAAACTTGAAATTGGGTGAGTGCTTTCCATTATTCTCTTGGACCTGGCCTTTTGAACATTCCTGAAGTAATTTGACGTGGTGGTTTCTACTTCCTCCAAGTATTCCATTCAAGATTATCTGCACTAGTTTGCTAAACTTCCACCAATAAAGGCTGAGAGTTTTGGTTTTGGCTTTTCATAAGTACTTGTCAAAATCAGGCAACCCTCCCCCACTCCAAAATAATTATAGACCAGACATCACCGCTCATGTAACTTAGCCTCAAAATTCTGTTGTTCTTGGTTGACTCTTACAAACAGAATATTGCTTGAAGGAAGCTGGAGACGAAAGTTTTTATACTATATTATCCCATTTATATAAAGTTCAAAAACAGACAAAATTAATCCCTGGTGTTAGAAGTCCACATGGTGGTTACCCTTTCGGGGACGGGGACAGAAGTGACAGAGGAAGCTTCATGGAGTTCAGGTGATGCTCTGTTCCTTGCTTTGTTTTCTGGTTATACAGGTGTGTTCACTTTGTAAAAATATATCAAACTACAAACTCACGACTTGGGTACATTTCTGTATGTAACTTATATTACAATACAGAGTTTACTTTTTAAAAAAAAACAAAACTGGCTGTTTCTCTTTAAAAAAAGAAACAAAGCTGATTCTCTTTGAGATTCTGAAGAGTTTCAAAGAGTGATTCTAAGTGAACAAGATTGGCTTCCAAGAGGATGTTACTGCAATGAGCCAGTGACTGAAAAGGGAACAGAATCCTTACATAGAAAGACTTGGTTGTACCATATGGACTCTGCCACCTGACTCTATGAAAGAAAAACTTGCACTGCATGGGGTTCAGCAATTTTTCTCAAGGGACAATTTCATGCTCCCCCACCCGAGGGGTTGTTTGTGATTAAGAACCCAACATTGGGGCTTCCCTGGTGGCGCAGTGGTTGAGAGTCTGCCTGCTGATGCAGGGGGGTTCGTGCCCCGGTCCGGGAAGATCCCACATGCCGCGGAGCGGCTGGGCCCGTGAGCCATGGCCGCTGAGCCTGCGCGTCCGGAGGCTGTGCTCCGTGACGGGAGAGGCCACAACAGTGAGAGGCCCGCGTACTGCAATAAAAAACAAACAAACATAAAACAAACAACCCCCCCCCCAACATTGTCTTTCTGCTCTTAAAATATGATTGGAAAATAAGAAAGACATTTAGGGGGTCATATAGATAGGTCTGTGACAACATCAGAGGCTCCTGATCTGGTGTCTTTTCACCCCATCCTAAAATCCACTCAGGAACGCTGAGCTAACTAGAAGTGGCCAGCTAGCATTAGTCAATAAATAGCTTGGCTCAGCTGAAGGTTAATTCAATGCCAGATCAATAAGAACTCTGAAAATTATTTCTTTATTTCCTTCTATGGCCAGTAGACCTCCATGAAGGACAGGATGTCAGCCTTCAGTCAAGGAGGCCTGGAACGTTTCATTATTCTGAATCGAGACGTTGAGAGAGGGCAAATGTAAACAGTTCCCAGCTCCTTCTGGATGTGATGTCAGATTTTCATTTTCAAATGGAATAGACTTGGAGAAGGTTTGGCAAAAAAGGCCCAGTCCTCTCAACCAAAGTTTTTTTTTTTTTTTTTTCCTGGAGGGAGACTTAGAAATGAGGACCATGCTGTCATTTAGAGCTATTAGCTGAAACTGCAGCTTTTAGGAAATGATAGGTGGTTATCTTTCATAATCTTACATACTCAAGGAAAAATGAAAAGTATATTGAAAGATAGGAGGAAACATTTTGGGGAAAGATATTAACAGCTTGGTCCGTGTGACCTTCTAATAATTCATATGGATGGCTCTTCGGTTTCAAGTTTATGGCTATATCAGACTGAAATGAAACTCCTTTCAGTATCTTGTGACCTTACAGCCCCACTGTTCACCATGACCTGGCTGCAAGGGCTTCGAGGCTCGGGAAAGCAACAGCGCAGGTACTAAATGGGGAATAATATACTTTCTAAAGCTAATAACCCCTCCAGCCAGTTAGGAAGTCCACGTGGACATATGATGTCTGTCTCGACTTTTGAGAAGTGAGGGGAGCGTAAAATTATAGAGTCATCGCGGATTTCTTTCTTTTTATGATTAATCTCAAACTGATCACTGAAGCCGATGTCTGTGCCCTCATGGTCCGAGGGCTCCTTTTCTGAATGTCAGGTGTGGAAGACATCTACACCTCAGGAGCATTTCATGCTCTGCTTATTTTCCTGGAAACTCCTGGCTGCTGGATGCCCAGCAACATTTCCTGAGGGGGAAGCAATCTGGGACCAGAGAGTGGTTGGCTTTTCTTCTTTTATTTTAGGAAAATAAAAAACTACAGAATTCCTCTATCTCAAGACAAAAGTAAATTCAATTACAATGTCATCCATCCAGGAAAACTGAAAGGACAGGTCTATCATTTCATCCATTTCCCAAGTGTGCTTGTTTGGTTCTTTCTCCCCCAGAGCTTTTTGTTCTCCCATTCTTTCTGTACAATCCTGATGGAATATTGGCTCGCTGGGAATGAATTCTTGGCATTTCCCATTTGTTTGTTTTTCCCAAATTACTCAAGAGAGTGGAATGGTATGTTCCAGCACAGGGATGGTCTCCTGTGGTGATGGGTGAGTTTTCGGAAATGTGCAGTCACGTGAGCAACTGACTCCACAATCTCGGCAGACCGTCAAAGAGCTCCGTGGAAGCCAGGCCTCCCATGTGAGGGCTGAGCCTCCAAATTTCACTGCTGCTTGTTTGTCTTCCATGGTTTTCCCACCTCTCTTCCTCTGACCCCCTGCACTTGGGACAGATTTCAATTATAGCAAAGACTGCGTTCCTGTGAACAGGCTTTTTCTGTGCCCCATCCAAGCTCTCTCACACTTCTTCTAGCTATAATACCATAATAGTATTCATATACATGTACATATATATATATACATACATACCACAGCTTCTTTATCCATTCTTCTGTCAATGGACACTTCGGCTATTTCCATGTCTTGACTATTGTCAATAATACTGCTATGAACATTGGAGTGCATGTATCTTTTCAAATTAGTGCTTTTGTTTTTTTGGGGTATATACCCAGGAGTGGAATTGCTGGGTCATAGGGTAGTTCTATGTTTAGTTTTTTTAGAAACCTCCATACTGTTTTCCACAGTGGCCATGATAGTTTACGTTCCCACCAACAGTGTACGAGGGTTCCCTTTCTCCACATTCTCACCAACATTTGTTATTTGTGTTCTTTTTGATGATAGCCATCCTGACAGGTGTGAGGTGATATCTCATTGTGGTTTTGATTTGAATTTCTCTGATGATAAGCCATGTTGAGAATATTTTCATGTGCCTGTTGGCCATTCCCATGTCCTCTGGACAGATCTCGATTACAGCAAAGACTGTGTTCCTGTGCAGAGGCCTTTCTCTGTGCCCTAATCACGCTCTCTCACATGTCCCCAGCTAGCTCTCTGTTAAGTCCAGTTCTCCACTTATATATCACGTCCTTTTGAAGCCTCTCTCTGTGGAATTGAAGTCATGGATCCTGTTATCTTGGGAAACTCTCCCTTGGTTTTTCCTTCACAGTGCTAACTCCTTACATGCCTTTTTACTTAATTGATTTTGTCTATTTCCCGACCTAGAATGAAAGGACCATGAATTCTCAGACTAGGCCTCTTTGTCCACTGCCCTATCCAGGGTCTGGCATGGTGCCCACTACATGGCAGACACTTGGCAGATATTTGCAGGCATTTAATTTTCCTCTATCACCTACATGAAGGTTGTAATTCCCGGACAAACCAAATCCGTCAGAACACTCTACCAGGAACAGTTAGAAGCTGGCCAACAATCATGTGACAGACTTCAGCTGCTCTTTTCCAAAACAACTTTTTGGATGAGTAAATTCAACTTTATAATTTTTCAAAGTGATTGGATATGGACTTTAACCAAAGGTACCAAAACTTCCTTCAAATTTTATCTTCCAGGTAGGGCTAATTCTACTACAAATGCTCTATTCATTCTACTGCTGATTAAAATTGGGTTTTACAGAAATAGATGCCTAGACATAGAAAACAAACTAAGGTTACCAAAGGGGAAGTGGGGGGGCGGGTATTAGGAGTTTGGGGTGAACATATACACACTACTATATATAAAATAGACAACCAACAAGGACCTACCGTATAGCCCAGGGAACTACACTCAGTATTTTGTAATAACCTATAAGGGAAAAGAATCTGAAAAAGAATCTGAATATTCAGAATATAACTGAATCACTGTGCCGTACCCCTGAAACTAACACAGCATCGTAAATCAACTATACTTCAATAAATTTCACTGGGTTTTAAATTCATGAAATAATAATTGTTTCTGATAAATCAAGTAAAAGTAATGAATTTATATAACTTATGTCCCTCTGGTAACAGGCTTGGCCAGATAAGAGTAAGACAATCATTTGTCTCTTCTGCACCAAATTTCCACCTTTCCTTTCTCAGTGGCTCCCCTCCACGTTCCACTTCCCTCTGGTGCTCAGACCTGTTCTTGTGTTCTTCCTCTCTCTCTCTTTTTTTTTTTAAATTCATTTATTTATTTTTGGCTGTGTTAGGTCTTCGTTTCTGTGCGAGGGCTTTCTCTAGTTGTGGCGAGCGGGGGACGCTCTTCATCGCGGTGCGCGGACCTCTCACTGTCGTGGCCTCTCTTGTTGCGGAGCACAGGCTCCAGACGCACAGGCTCAGTAGTTGTGGCTCACGGGCCCAGTTGCCCCGTGGTATGTGGGATCTTCCCAGACCGGGTCTCGAACCCGTGTCCCCTGCATTGGCAGGCAGATTCTCAACCACTGCGCCACCAGGGAAGTCCTCTTCCTCTCTTAATATAAAAATTAGTCTTTGAATCCTTTACTCACTCCAAAGAATGCATAACTTCTTTAAAAATCATTGTCCCATCTCAGGATGTTTAGAATATTAGAATCGAAGTGACATAATGGATTACATATGCGACCTCCTCATTTTTTTGTCCTGATTTGCATTTTCACATATGAATATGACGCTATCACTCCCTCATACAGCGTCTTCCCCTTCGAGAATCCTCTGCCCGGCAGAGCAGGGTCTTGGGCCCTGGCTCCGTGCTGTGCTGTGTGCTCAGGACCCTTTGCCAGGTTGTGCTGAGCTCACGCTTGCTTCTCTGCTGGGTGCGGACATCTTGCTGCTCCCCGGCTCACTCCTGTGTGTTAATCGCCTGAGTACTTGTCTGTCATTCCCTGGGACAATGGACAGATTCTCATCTTGCCACTTGTACCCCCAGCCCAGCCCAGGCAGGGCCTGGCACAGGGTAAGATCAAAATCAACAAGTGAATGAAGGAAGCTAAAGACAGGGAGGGCTAAGGGTGGAATTTCAGGGATCAACCAGAAGAAAAAGATAAGTATTGGGGGGCTGAGATGTTGAAACCCCCAAAACTTGTACCTCCTGGCAGCTGCGTACTTTGCCTGTGCTCTCAGTGTACCCACCTTGTCTGGACAGTTCTTTTTGAGATACATGTCACACACACTTGGAGGGCATTGGCTAGGGTTCCTCCATTAGTCAGTCAATAAGTGTACTTTTT
This sequence comes from Mesoplodon bidens, assembly GCF_964165515.1. Taxonomy (NCBI): domain Eukaryota; kingdom Metazoa; phylum Chordata; class Mammalia; order Artiodactyla; family Ziphiidae; genus Mesoplodon; species Mesoplodon bidens. Next base: position 33,570,247 of record NC_138169.1, on the reverse strand, counting down.
ATTTTCTGCTGTACATCCCACTAAGTAATATTTAGAGACTCAGGCTAACGGTCTCTCTCCCCTGCCCGCCAGAGACTGCCCCCACCATCAGTACTTTATTCGCGCCGCGCTTCCTCGGCTGAACGAATCTGCCCCGTCTAGCTGGGGATGCCTCTCTGCCACCCTAGCCTGACTTAGGGTTGGGAGCGAAGTGGATAGTAGTTTACCTCTGCTGTCTGGAATGTCTTCCCCGCCTCAATTGTTGTGCCTCCGGATACTTCTCCCTTTTGGATTTGAGCAAGGAGACAACCGGGAAGAATAAGTAGAAGATGAACGTTTGCAATTTGGTTCCACTGACAGTCCAACGATGAGGAAGTAGCATGGAGGTCAGGGGACCTGGTGGCCACTGAGCCCTGCTGCCTTCTGTGATCTTGGGCACAGCATCTAAGCTCTCTGTGGCAGGAGGATGAGGTCAGGGTTCTTACAAGTCATGCAGGAGGCGGCACAGTCCATGTGAGTGGCCTGGTTCATGGTCAGTACTCTGTCATTATTCACTTCCATCCCTTAAAGGGGGCACCTGGGTGTTGGAAGCCATGAGTTCCTGGATTGGATGGAAATTTTCCAGAATCCAGGATACAGTTAGCACTGGACCACACTTATTTGTTCTAAGTTTTCCCTTTTTCCCTCCCTTAACTGAGATACCGATAGCCTTACACAACTTAACCCTCTACTCACAAAACCTCAAAAACCTCCTGAAAAACCTCTACCATGACTGCCCCTACCTGCTGAGAGCTTGCAGTTTCTTCAGGGTACCTTTCTAGAAGCTAGCGAAACTTCCACGTGTCAAGTTTCGAACTGTATGCTCTTCAGGCAAGAAGGTGGCCCTTTCATCTGCTTTTGTTGTTATTCACCAGAGATTCATCCATTGTAAGGCAGTTCAGACATTTGTGACACTTTATGAATGATGAACAATGACTATAACTTTGCCAGAGCCAGCGACCTGATGAGTCCAGGTTGGGTAGAGCTCTGACTGTGTTTGTGTGTGTGTGTGTGGGGGGGGGGTTGGTGTGAGTGTGGGTGTGGGTGGAACCCTTGACAAGAGCTCTAGGGACACAGCTATATACTTACAGTTGGGAAAAATTCATCTTGTCTCCTCCAGGTTCCCATAGAAAAGGTCACCAGGCTCTTAGAAACACGATTTGCCTTTGTGGAACTTGCAGTTTCCATCACTGTTTTCCTGCAAGCCTGTCTTTCCAGGAGTGAGTTTTCTTGCTGACGATGCTCCCCCTCCCCCCTCCCCCACTCCTCAGAAGACTCAGCAACCTTTTTTCTGCCTGGTCTTTGAGGCTTCATTTCTGGAGAAGCCGCACCTCCGCTCCCCCGTGGCCTCCAGGAGCAGAGGGAGAACAGGACACCGGTTTGTGGAGTCACCCTGGGCAGCCCCTGACCCCCTCATCGCGTTACCCCTCACAACAGTGCTGTAGAAAAGGTACTTTGTTCTGTGCCTTGAAGGCTCAGGGAGCACAGAGCTGGCTGGGGTTACAGGACAGGCTGGGGCAGAACCCGGCCATGGCTGACCTGGAGTCCCTCTTCTTAGCCCCTCCCTGAGATTTGTGGTTCTGGAGTGAGAGGTGGGGCAGGATGGGGATTCAGGTTGTAAGGAAACTCAGAGGACACCCAGGCTTCCTTCACTGATGAGGAAATGAAAGACCAGCTTGGGGACTTCTGCAAAGATGCACATTTCTGAGGGCAGAGCTAGGACGACAGCATGAGTCCCGCTGCCCAGCCCAGGGCTTACAGCAGGTAAGACCCCACAAGCCCACCCTCCACCTCTGTAGATTGGCTGCTGGTGAAGACCTGCGAGATGAGGCTATTGCCCTTGTTTGTGCTGTTGATCGCTGTCACGGCCACTCTAGGGCCCACACTCTTCCTGGTCAGCAGAGAACAGGCCCTAGGATGACAACAAACGTGGAAGAGGATGCCTCCCCCTGAGGCTTTCAACCTGAGCTGAAAGCTCTGAACCACATCGTGAAGTCCACTTTACGGAACATTTGTTTTCTTGTGCTTATAGGAATTGTTTTCTTTCCAAAGAAAATGAGGCTTGTGTGTTCACGGTGGAGTGCAGATTTCATTTGTGGAAAAGAATCATAGTAATAATGGCCACAATAAGATTGAGGTGAATTTTTCTAGCTTATCAAGGATGGGGAAGGATGAGGAAGGTCATTGTCTCTGATCAGCTGAGAGAAGAGCTCCATCCATGATGGAGAGAACCCAGCTCTTCCCTGTTTCCACTTCAAGCTGCTCTGTTTTCAGGAAAGAAAAAAACAGGCAAGAGTCTCCATGCAGATGGCTAAGACTCCTTCCATCACATTGGTTTCCAGTGGGCTCTACTTGACAACAAGCGCTTCTAGGTGGAAGCCTAGAAGGAAGACAATGACACCCCCAAATAGGCCTCCCTCTCCTGCTGGTGCCCCCATATTTAGAGCTGGTACTCACTGGGCGCCAGATTGAAGGGGATCTGTTTGTTCCTTATGTTTTATACTAAAACATCTATTTAGTTACATTATAATATTTTAAGACCTGAAGGGGAAATCTATAAATGATGGTTCTTCTTTTATCCATCCGTGTCTGCCTCCTTACCCTCCTGGCCTCCCCGAAAAATTCCAGAGGGGATGTGGACCACTGTTCACACAATAGACGTGGAATCAGGCTGGGGATTCTGTGAATAGGTTCACAGAGCTGAGTGGGGCTACTTTGAGCAACGAGGTCAATGACCATAACCGTGTCTCAATTCCCTATCATGTGCGGTACAATTGCTAGGAAATTTGTGCATCACACATTTCATATTTACTTAAATAACACATGTATTATAGAATTGCTCCTCCTCTTCTGCAAATTCTGTTCAAGTGAAACAATACTTTTCAAGCATTTTAGCTATTTCTTCTGGGATTTTTCTCCATTTCTCTAAATATTCTACTTGTATTGCAATTCATTGACTTTTTAGATTTATGTATAATACACTGATTTTTTTTTTTTTTTTTACTGAGAATGGTAAGGGTTTAGCTCCCTCCCTGCCCCTGGACTACATACATATTTCCCTTCACCCATCTTCTCCAGGTAGTTAGATCACAGTTTCTGGTTAAATAAATATGCAATGCTTATATTATCTATATGAACATAATATTATATATATGGAGTAACATAGCATGATTTTACTTCTTTCTTTTACAACTTTTTTTTCACCTCTGGAGTTAATACAGCTGTGATTTTGTTTGTTTGTTTATTTTTCTATGGACCTATCACTAATTCATCTCTAACACCATAGTAAATGTCTTCTCAGTATGTTACACATTGTACCAGACAACATATGCTTCCATTTTCCCCCCCTTAATTTGATGATACTCTTTGTGAAGTCCACCATTCTGCTACATGCTGGATTGGACATTCCTACCCTGATGCACAAATACCATCCTGGGACTTCTGTTACGGTCCTCCCTGACCTTTTCTCTTGTACTAAAACTACTATCTTCATCTTCTTTTTTCTTTGCTTCCCCTACTCCCTGCCTTATGTTACTATTGTTGAAAGAGATTAGTGGCTAAGTAAGAAAAGGCTCCTGGGAGATAAACTTTTGAGACCTTGACTATCTGAAAATATTTTCATTCTACACCTATGTTTGATTGATAATTTGAGTGTGGAATTCTAGATTGGAGGTACCTTTCTCTTAGAATTTTGAAGGCATTGATCCTTCTAATAACTCTGAGCACATTAATGATAATTTATTTGAAGTTTTCTTCTGATCACTACATTATCTCTATTTCTTCCAACTTTCTTTGTATATTTATTTGTTTATTTCTTTTTCATTCATGTTAGTAGATTTCCTCAAGCATCTGAAAATTCTTAGCTGTCTGTATTTATTTAAAAGGGAGGCATTAAAATGCTGGGTGGAGGTTCTTTTGTGTAGATGAGAATTGCCAGCCAGTAGAATTAGCAGTAAGGATCATGTCATTTTGTTGGAGGACCCCTGAATCAGCGCCTGTAGGTGTTTTTTCATTGGCTGAATTTACCTGAAAGGAGTCCTGCTGTCCCCTTCCTTGTGGCACGAACCTGGCCACCAGGATTCTGGTAGCAAAGGATGGGGGGCAATACCAAGCAGGACTGTGTGGGGTTCCTGCTGTGTTCACTCTTTGCCTGGAAAAGAATAAAGCTACTCTTTCTCTTTCCTCCAAAACTCTGTCTCTGTATTTCTGTTTGTCATCAGAGCACAGAGAGCCAAAATTTTGGCATCAGGGAAAGGGTTAGGGGAGTGTCACATTCCCATAAGTAAACTTTCACTAATTCTTCTTAGTTTTGGCATGGGGCTGTACCCCAAGCTTGGCTCTGCCTGTGTTCCAAGCCCAAAACATCTCTGGTTCAAGCTCTTCAGAGAGGAAATCTCTGTATTTCAGCCAAGGGCATCATTGGGGCAGTAGCCTAGCTGGGTGGACCAGGGAGGAGATCTGGAGGTTTGATGTTTTGATTTTAAACCTTACCCACACCTTTGTCTTCAGAGGTTCTAGGTACCTACAAGTTTTTGAACATTTTTGCAGGCCAGTGTAATGAGTCAGCTTGCTCACTATTGATTTCTTCTCTGGCAGCTGAGTTCCACAAAATTTCCAACTTTCAAAAAAAATTTTAACCACTCTTCTCTGCTGTCACCTTTGTTCTTATAAGTTTATCACCTCTCTTATTCAAAAATTAAAAAAATATATTTACTGTAATTATAATAGAATTTTAGGAAGAAGTGGCCTTAATGTATATTTCATTCTGCCATGCTTAACTGGACTTACCCTCACTTGACTCAAAGAGATTAAGAATATGTGTAAGGCCATACAGCTCAGTATGTGGCATGGCTGGAATTTCAACCCTCTAGGAAGGAAAGAAAAGGAAGGTAAAGGAAATCAGGACTGAGACTGTGCATGGTGTCTAGTTAGAGAATGATAGGTAATGGAGTGATGAGTTGGTCACAGAAGGTGTTGCTGTGAAATGTGAAATAGAGGTGAGGGAGCAGATTTTCATTTTAGTAGAGTCTTTTGAAACCAGATTCACAAATCATTGTAACTATTGGCCATGCATGGAAATATCTTGCTTAAACAGAACCCTGTGTTCAAATGGCATCTGTTCTGAACCTTTAGTTTGTCTACACAGAGCTTCAGAAGGCAACGCAGATAAGTGATGGTGTGGACCTGACTCATCAACAGTCAATCAAGAGATTGCCTTTCCTGAAAAACTCCTGCCAGTTCACAGGAGCTTGAAACTCAGGTGAAAACAGCAGATGGAACAGGTGCTGGTACAAAGACACTGTTGCCTCCTCCAGTTCTTTGCCAGTCCTTTTTCTTTGCCAGGTTTTTAAATGCTTGCTTTTGGAGGCAGAATCACAGAGGAACAGACCTGGAGTCTGGGGACACAGAGGGCTGGGTTAGATCTGGCTGTGCATTTGGAAACTGGGACATTGGCAAGTGTGAAGCACCTGAATCCTAAACCTAGATTTCCTCATCTGTAAAATAAGACAGTGTTGCAAAGACTGAATAAAGAACTCATGTAAAACATTAGTGCCCTTTGGGGCAGATAGTGGTTGGGCAAAGACTCTTCATTCCCCTTGAAAGGAGATAAAGAATCACACATGGTGATTCCACAAGTCACCCCCAGATATCCTGACTCAGTGTGAGGCCTGGGCTGGATGTCTCAAAAGTGTCCCAGGGAAATCCAGTCGGAGGACCACAGCCTTCGTGTGTGGTGTGGAGCCAATTTTCTCAGTTGAGACACATTTTTTGGCACCCAGTCTGGGATTAAATGGATCATCAAGCTTGTAACAGGGAAGAACAAATCTAAATCCAAATTGGATCTGTTCCTTGAACTTTAACCTTTGTATACCATTGTTTTTGCTGCAAGTTAAGAATGCCGCCCAGAGCCTGAAATATACAAGATAGCCCATTCTCAAGGCTCTGACCTTTAAAGGTACAACACTTTTCCATTCCTCTCCAGATAAAAAAGTTGCAGAACAGAGAATAACATTTGTCTTGTTAGAGGTTTACAGGAACATCGTGACCTGACCTATGTGGATAGATACAAGAACAAAGGATTCTGACACCAACAGTTTTTCAACAACAAACCACACCCCCTTCCTTTTTAGTATAAAAGGGGCCTGACTTCTAACTCAGGTAAATGCTCTTTGGGACATGAGTCCACCATCTCAGTCTGCTGGCTTACCTAATAAAGTTGCTATTCCTTGCCCCAGCAACTCGTCTCTTGATTTATTGGTCTGTCGTGCAGTGAGAAGATCAAGCTTGGACTTGATAACAAGTTCAGGATGCAGTGAGCAATATCACTCTCTAGTCACAAAGTGTTTTACAAATATTATGTTTCTTCTTTCTATATCCTTGATGGTAAGTTTGGCTTTCTGAGCTGTACTTTCTCCTTGAGGATGCAAAGATAAAAAGGTTAGCTCAGAACATCAATGGCAGCAACAAGATTGGAATCTGGAACCTTTATCTTCTATGATAGCTGAAACTTATGGTCCTTATGCCAGCAGAATGACTACTGACAATCTGAATAATGACTGCACTAAAAACATCAAATCAAGCTCATACATTATGTTTTAATACAATATTATAAGTTGGCCACACTAAAAAACAAATATCCATCTTATGGTTTGTATGTAAGACTAAGTTGAGAATTTCATTCACTCATTTATGGTAATTATTAAGAACTAGTCCTCCAACTTAGATTTTTTTAAGTGGGAATAGAGTGGAACTCGGAGATATGTACAAGGGGAAAAGAAAATTGTGTCAAAAATAGGTTTCTAGGCACAAAATAGGAAAATTGTAATAAGAAATCCTGGGAAATTCCAGAAGTTTTTATTTAAGTGAGAAAGTGATCAAGTTGCTTTAGTAACTGACCAGGAAGCTCTTCTCCCAAACTGCCAATCTTATGCTGAACTCAATGAGAGTTTAGTATTTCGGTCTTGTTTTCACAACCACTTTATCTAAAATACCCAAATTAGAAAAATAACAACAGACCAGTTATCTAGACATGATCAGCTGCTGGAAAGTTTGTTTAAATGTAATTTGCTCCCCATTCTTCCGTCAATAGATGAAAAACATGGAGACAATGTACAACATTGTACAAACATCAGTTGCTGAAGGTTATGAAGAGGCTAAAAGAATCCAAAGAATAAAACTCTTCCTATAACACAATGACCTTTCCATGATGCTTTTGTCCCATTGTTCCTCAGTTCCATAGAAAGGAATAAAAAAATATAGTGTCCACCACTCTAGGTGCCCCGGCTATAATTTTTGCAATGAAATATCATGAACTGTGTCATAATATAGAGGCCTTTAATTATAGTCATTTAACACATTGTAACTCACCAATGATTTTTGCATTCAGCGTGTTTCAAACAGCTGAGCTTTAAAAATGTGGAGATTTGTTCACCACTCATTATCCACAGGCCTCTGCAGCTGTGCAGCCTCCTAAATATGGTTTTCCTATGGAGCTTAATGACTCCTCAGAAGCAAGATGGAACCAAGGAAACAGCAGCAAAAAAACCACCCAACTGGAGAGGGAGTTAGCCCAGGCATGAAAGTGGGACTGTGAATAAGCCTGAAGCAAAGCAGGCAGCGAGCCACATGGCAAGTGGGCCCTGGGCCATGGCTGAATGTCATGTGCCCTCTTACCTCTTATCTTGGATTCCTGGAAAATCTGTGTAGGTTGGGGAAGTCAGAGGGTACTTTCTACAGAGCAACACCCACCAGTCCCAAGCACAGGTGTGAATTGCATGGTGAGGCCACAAGATGACTCATGTCACTTCTAGCTCCCCTGGCAACCCCCAGTCTCCTCTCTGACATGACCCACCCAGTGTTGAGGCCACTCCCCTAGCAGCAATAGGATAGGGAAGGCCATTGTCCCCAGATGGAAAATGTTACCTGAGAGGGACATCAGCTCTCCCTGAGTTTCCCTCTGATTTTTTTTCTGAAATATATTTCGCCCCTTGTCACAAAAACAAAACAAGTTCTCACAATAATTTAAAAACAGATAAGCAAAAAAGAAAGGGAAGAAAAAGGAGAATGAGAAGGAGAAGGCGAAGGAGAGGAGGAAGAAGAAGGAGAAGAAGGTACGAGAAATCCCATTAATTCCACAAGTCTGATATAAGCACTTTTAGCCTATGAAGTATGTCCCCTCAGCCCTTATTCTTGGTGAGAACAGCCTTCTACATAGACTTTATGCATATATATTATCATTTCCTTAGGATACAGCCCTGCAGGGGATTTCACTACCTCAGATGCTATGCATGCTTTAGATCTTCTTGATGAATATTCCAAAATTGTCCTCTAGAAAACTCATTATTTTATATCTGCATCAGAAGGACATGAGTGACCATTTCCTAACACATTTGCTTACAGGGAATATTATATTTAACTTGCTAATTTGAAAGTTGGAAATCATTTCACAGTTGTTTGACTTCATGTTACTTTAGCATTCCCCTTCAATTTCCACCACCCCTTGCCATCCCCTCGGGGGTTGGTCCTCGGGGAGATTCTCTGAACAGCCATCCCCTTTTCTTTCAGGCTGACATTTTCAGAAAGGATGTTACTGCAGAATGAAGTTGAAACAAGAGGAAATTATTATGGAAAATTAACACAGCATAAAAATTTAAAAGTCTGAAGACTAAGCTATTCTAACTTTGTTTACCTCTTTGTGGAGAGAAATAAGAGCATGGCAGAGCCACAAGAAAGCTCTCAAAGCTTGCGTTCAGATGAACACACGTTCTTTCTGCTTCCGTTCCATTGGTCAAAGCAAGTAACATGATATCAATGGGGAAGAGATGCTTAATCCTCTCATAGGGAGACATCCATAGAAAGGGGCCTATGGGCAGAGGAATCAGTATTTTGAAATATAACATTATCCACTACATAGTACACAGGTGTCTAATACTTTTGTTCTTGCATATTTTGATAAGATCTGGGAGATTAACAGAAAATGTGATGACTCTAATTTTACTCTTGGGGAAACTAAGACCCTACAGGATGAAGCAGCACCCACATTGCCTGGGAGAGTGAGTGTCCTGACTTGTCCTCCAATACATTGCCCCTTCTTGGGCTTTTATTTCCTTTTCACCCAGGCCCAGAACTTCGATTCATCTTCTGATGCTTTATGATATCCCCTGATAACGTTTTTACTTGTGGGAGTTCTCTTAATATTAAACTTAGGCCTTTCTATTGAAGAAAGAAAGAAATGCAAATGGAAAGAAAACCCAGCCTTCTGTTTCTAGTCGAGAAGCCCTGTATTTAACACCTTCTACAGACCATTAATATCTCATTTCTTAGAAGAACATTGAAGTGATCAGCTGGGTTGGTCTGTCCGTCATGGTTCTGACCCTGCTTCCGCCTGGTTCTGGTGGAACAAGACTCTAATAGGGAATTAAAATCAGGCCTCCAGGGTCAACCTCATCCTCTCCTCATTTTAGAGTGAAATGGACAGAAATGCTGAAGAATTAAGAAGCAGGTGAGAACCCAGACAATATACAATGAATATCTGCTTTGTCAGAAAGGGTACCTAAAGTTTTTCTGGCATAATCTGAACTTCCCTTTGGAAAGGGGATGATATTTAAAGAAAAAAAAGTGTGTGACTAGAAATGGAATTGAATGTGGCTGAGACAAAGCTTGGAGATGCTAAGGAGCCTCTTTTAAAATGCCCATGAGCAGCAAATAGAGATTTTTTTTTTCCTTCTGGCAAGTGAGACTCTGATTCTATAACCTTCATACATATTTAACAGCAGTTGACTTGAATTGACTCCAAAAATCTTCAACCTCGTTTAACTTACCTCTATTTTGCTGAAAACATAAACTCAGAGTTCAAACTAGAAGAACATGTAAGTGATAGCAAAATAGGCTGAAAAGGCAGGAATCATGTAATAATAATTTGGAAAGCAGCAAAAGTCTGTAGCTATGATCACCAAGGGAAATCTTGAAGTAGTGGAATGTCTCTCCATCTTTTGGATATGCCTGCATTATGCCATGTACTGCTTATAAAACACTGAACTGGGCTTCCCTGGTGGCACACTGGTTGAGAGTCCGCCTGCCGATGCAGGGGACACGGGTTCGTGCCCCGGTCCGGGAAGATCCCACATGCTGCGGAGTGGCTAGGCCCGTGAGCCATGGCCGCTGAGCCTGCGCGTCCGGAGCCTGTGCTCCGCAACGGGAGAGGCCACAACAGTGAGAGGCCCATGTACCGCAAGAGAGAAAACAAAACAAAACAAAACACTGAACTATTTCTGAAGCTTCAGAGAAAGATGGTCAAACATGTCTTCATTTTATTAAATTTTCTGTTAACAGTTTTATCTGTTTGATGTTTACTACCAGAGAAAAGACACATCATTTTCAAGGAATACCCACAGGAGGGTGGTTGTTTCTGTTTGAGTGAACTATGGTGTCAGGCCTTGAAATAAACAAGAGATCAAAGTGAATATTCACCCAATTTTAAATGTTTTGAATAAGACTATTCCCTTGCTGAATCCCTTGGTGTGATTCTGCTAAGTGGCAAATAAATAAGAAAAAATCTACTTAGGAGCAAGAGTTAAAGAAATTGCACAAAGCGGGTACAGATGGATGCCGTGATGACTCATAACACTGGCTTTAAGTAGTCAGCTTAACGCTGATGTCCTCGTAGGCTTTTGAGAACTCAAGTGGCAATTTCATGTTTGCACAGCACCCTGGAGTCTCAGGCTTCAGGTGATCTCCCCATGCTCTTGCTTTCTTCTGTTGGTAGAGACTACTTTACATATGAGGGTTGAAATTTAGGGGTGAAATTGACTTTTTTAAGATGTTTAATTAGATTTTACTGCTTTATTTGCATAAACACAGTAATATTATACTGAGTTATGGTAACTACTGTAGGATACAAATCTTTCTCCCAATTGCTCTTTTTTATCTAAAACTGCCAAAGCTAGCTATCGTATCTTTAGTCTTCACCTATGCTGTTCTTGTTTCCACTTCAGCTTTATGGCCAGAGAACCTTAACACCACCTCCCCTACAATGATACACACACACACACACACACACACACACACACACACACACACACACACAGAGTCACCACCACTGTGTCTAAGAAGGCCACGGTAATATTATTCCATTTTCTTTCTACTTCTGTGTAGCTTGTATTCCACCTTGTATTTTAGAAGTCTGGCTACATGATATGTCTCTCTCTCACCAAAAAGGTGCTATGCTGTGGTGGCTTATATCAAGGCTGGCAAACACTTTCTGTAAAGGGCCAGGCAGTAAGTATCTTAGGCATGCAGGCCATGTGGACGACTTCTCAGTTTGGCCACTATAATGCAAAAGCAGCCAGAGACAACTTGTTATCAATTGGGCACACCTTTGTTCCAATAAAACTTTATTGACAAAAGCAGGGGGCTGACCAGATTTGGCCTGTGGGCTGTAGTTTGCTGACCCTTGGCACAGGGTGTGAACTTTGGAATCACACTTCCTCACTTTCTGGCTCTGTGCCTTTGGGCAAGTCACTAACCCCTCAGTTTTCTCATCTTCATGGCAACAATGATCACACCTGCTTTACAAGGTTGTCTGAAGTTTAAATTAGCTGATACATGTAAAGTTACTAGATTTATGCTTGGCTAAGGATAAAGTCAATATAAATGTTTGCTATGGTTATAACCAGCTTGAGCAAAACATACATTATATTTATTTTGATATTTCTTTGTACGCCCACGATCTCCTCACTATCCGTAATGCATAGAGTACAAGTTACACAGATGTTCAATGATTATGTGTTGAATTACTCTTGCCCTTACTTCTTTACAAAGAATAACTCACTACTTTATTTTCTTACTCTTCCCTCTGGTTAATAGATCATGTATATTTATTGCCTTCTTACTCCTGCAGCAAAATTTTATTTTGAGCTGCTACAACCAATATGGTTTCCCCCCCTTTATGGTTTAGACCTAAACTTTTAAAGGGGGCTTTCCTAAAGAGATTGAGTCTTTTGTTCTGACTAAATATTTTCATGGTGCTCAGAGTCTAAGGTATTCCCCCACTGATCCTCCCCTCCTGGTATTAATGCCCACGTGTAATCCCTTCCCCATGAGTTTAGGTGAGACCTGTGACTTGTTTCTCAACAGTAAATTACCGCAAAGGTGATGATATGTCACTTTCATGCTTGTGTGACATAAGGTTGTAATTTCCATCTTGCCAGTAGGCTCTCTCCTTTGACGCTTCCCTTGAGGGCTGATGAAGTAGCTGTCATATGGAGACATGAGACAAGGAACTGAGAGTGACTGCCAGCCGATAGCGAGCAAGGAACTGAGTCCTCAGGCCAATAGCCATCAAGGAACTGAGTCCTCTGGACAATAGCCAGCAAGGAACTGAGTCACTGGACAAGAGCCAGCAAGGAACTGAGTCCTCTGGACAATAGCCAGCAAGGAACTGAGTCCTCAGGACAACAGCCAGCAAGGAACTGAGTCCTCAGGACAATAGCCAGCAAGGAACTGAATCCTCTGGACAATAGCCAGCAAGTAACTGGAGTCCTCTGGCCAATAGCCCCCAAGTAACTGGAGTCCTCAGGACAATAGCCCACAAGGAACTGAGTCCTGCTGACAACCGATCGAGCTTGGAAGCAGATTCTTTCCCAGTCCAAATTCATATGAGACCCTGGCCCTGGCCACACCTGGTAAGAGCCTAGTGAGGACCCAGCTCAACTGTGCCCCCTGACCTTCAGAAACTTTGAGCTAAGATGTGTTGATTTAAGCCACCATGTTTGTGGTAATATTGTTATGCAGAAATAGGTAACTAATACAACATTGAACTATTGGATTATAACAGCAATTATTGAACATAATTACAGTGGTTTCTTATCAAGGATTTGGTTTGTCAATCATCAAAAATATTTACGAATTGGTTTTTAATGGCATCATGCTCATCAGCTTGGTTCCCTGCCAACACTGTGATACTTAATAATCTACTAAAGCTCATGCATAATCCAGGCTTCTTGGAAATTCAGTTCTCAGGAAGAATTCTAAATCTAGAAGACTGTGTCAGAGAAAGAACAAACTCAAAATTTTGTGAAATAAAAGAACTCAAAAAAAATTGAAAATTGAAATATCACAATTGTTCTGTGACACAGAAGCAAGGAGTTACTCTTGGTTCTAAATATGGAGAAATGGTAGCTGGGCTTGATGGGCATGCAAACCATCGATATTATTCCTTCTAAACATGCCTCATACATAATAATGTATTATGTACAGGGCATAGCTGGTACAATAATAGTCCTCAGAATTAGTATGCTTGACCTAACGGCTTGAATATATACCAACTTCCTGAGCAGCCAACTTCCTACTGTGCAGGGCTTAAGCACTGAGGGAAATAGATCCTAGGTAACTAGTAAGTTACCTATTTTCTTTTCCCTGTAAAGGACAAAGCACATGCATAACCATGAGCTGGATGGACGAAACCAGTTTCTCCCATACCTGCCAGTGGTTTCCCTCAATTTCATAACCCAAAGGATAACAGGGCCATGTTTAAGTGGAATGGGGGTGATGCTGTAGCTTTAGGACTTGGGGGTGGCTCCTTAATTATACTGTGTATTTACTTGTGTATAGGGAATGGACCACCAGAGGAGCTGCTGATAGAACGTGAGTGTGATGAGGATGCTTGAAAGCATGACCTCATCACCTGTCAGTGGAGCATAAACAGCTGGGCCCATCTCTCAGACAACTGGCTAATTTTATGAGGCAGCTTGGCATTCTCAAATACAGGATGATAAAACCCTACTGGATTGGACAGAGTAATGGAGGTGAAGAGAGCTTTTCTCTCTCCTCCCTTGGACTCTTGGGAGACACACTCCTAAGAGAGGGGGAAAGGAGGTTATGATCAAAGAATGACCTACAAAGCCACTCAAGGCTCCATGTAAGTCTGAAAACTGAAACTTCCCCTTGATAAGGCGACAGGCAGAGAACTCTCTGCTGGGAGAGTGACTTCACTTATAATCAAAGGTCACAGAATGAAGTTTTCAGCCAAGCTTTCTATAGAGTCATTTTAATGGGTTCAGGGTTCCGTTTAACTGATTAATAGCTTCGAATCTCCGCTTAGCTTTGTCCTTGTAAGTGGAAACTACCAAATTGTGTCTCTGAGTCACATTACTTCAGTCCATTTCTAATTGGAAGACATTTTGTTCTTCCACAGGCATCATTTACAGTAATAATCCATGGAGTCATCACACCTAGACTACCAAAACTTACTCTACCTACTTCTGACAGCATGAAAATTGTAGTTGATTAATACTGTGGGACCATTCTGAATAAACTTCGAAGCTTGTCCTGATCAAAGTCGTTGCTTGCTGCATCGGTTTCCTGGTTGATTCCAGATTCAGCTCAGAGCTCCGAGGCTTGTAACTCCAGGCTGACGTCCAGCAGAGTCCCTGGAACCGTCTTGCCTCTGCCCTCTCTGTGTGAACTAGACTGGAAAGGTCTGCTTATCTGAGACCTCTGCTGTGCCCAGACCCACTATCAGATCCAATGGGGCTCCCAGCATCCTTATTTCAAAAAGAAATCACAACTGGCCATTGGTCCGAGGCTTCTCAGCTGATGGTAATCTAATTCTTTTCCAACAGTTGTATTGTTTTTGAAAGAATGTGCTTTCCATGCAGTGCGGGGGTTAGCCTGCCTACACTTTCAGGTAACTAGAGGAGAATCTCTAGGAAAGTTATTTGAGACAGCTCGTGTGAGGCTTTGATTGTGTGTGTAACTGAGAACACCAGTGGTAAATTCTGGTTTTTCATGCCAGCAATTGGTTGTAACTTTTTTTATTTTTAAAGAGTACTTACATTAAATCCGTTCCTGGAGCCATCAGACCATGAAGTGCCCTAATTTAACACATGTGCTTTACTGCTCTCACCACCAACCCCAAAGGTTAGAGATGTGATGTGTTCCTGTCCCAACAAGCCGGTGTCCTCTCCTTTCAAACCAGTTGCTTCTCTAACCCTGGGGTACATATGTCACCCCCAAAGGCAAGTGTCTCTAAGCTTCCAGGAAACTTTTCCAATGCCTGGGTAGTCTAGATCAACCAAAATGCTACATTATGCTACCTGCCAGGCTGCCTGTCTCCTCTGTCTCACCTCCCTGTCCCCCCAGCATCCACTTTCCTCCCCATCTCTCACCTGGAAACCTGAGTCAACCGCATTAACAACCCGATGGAACGAGGCAGCTAAAAGGAGGCCTTTTCATGAATCCTACAGTCCATTAACAACAGCTCAAGATTAAGGATGAGCAAAGAGTGCCAGCTGTCAGGGGAAGAATAGCCACACACAGGGCAGCTCAGTCATGCTTATCTCATACCCACTGGGGCTTCCAAGGAGCCATCCGGATCACATGCTGCACTCACGCTATAATTAGAAGAGGGGTCTAGTCATGGTTTGATATTTTCTCTTGCACCCCCAGATCCTGTTCAGACAAAACACATTTCCTTTCTTTCTGTTGGTGATATAACAGCCTTCTGTGTTCACTCTTCCCTTTCTGCAGAGTTCTGAGATGAAAAGAAGTTCAGTCATGCTGCCCTTGATGTTAAGACATCCCACCCCCCTGCCACCACCGTTGGCCATTTCCTAGTCTGTTCCCGAGTGGATTGGGTGGGCAAGGCCCAAGTTCTAGTCTCAGGGTGATCAGTGGTCGCTCACGGTGTGTGTTGGACACTCCCTACCACTACGTGCAGGGGAGAGCCGGTCAGAGGAGGAATAATGGAGACTCTTGCCTTGATCCCTCCAAGCTCCTCCTCCTTGAAGAAAGATGTCCTGGGTAAACTAGAAGCACTTGGGGCCCCTGTGAGTGTTTCCTACCTACGGCATACCAGTTTTAGAAGACGCCTTCTCGTCCTGCAGGGCACCCTTCATCACCCTTTCCGCCTGAGCCCAGGTTCCCTCCAGCAGGAGACCTCCTCTGACCCCTGCCGGCCGGGATGGGGGCTGCCGCTCCCCCACCATTCCCCCCGTAGGCTGCACCACTCACACTGTAGTATCCTCCTCTTCTCCTGGGTCTGTGACCTCCAACTGACTGCAAGCTCCTGAAAGCCAGGCTAATCCACGTCCTATTCCTTTTTATATTTCATGCCTGGCACACAGTGGACCCTCAACAAATAGTTTTGAGTGTGGTCATAAAAACATGACAGCAAAGAATATCCAAAGCAAACTGCTCCTCTGATGAAAGGAAATGTTACAGAGTAAAACTGCTCCCGACAACACCACTGACTTACCTCTTCATTTCCTGTCTGGTAGGTTGGGGTTTCCGGTTTCCTGTGCGCCCTGGCTCAACTTTCCACCCACTACATGGGAGTAATAATAATAATACTTGCCACCCTCTTAACCACTGATGAAATCTGGGAATGGTTGAGGTTGGAGGAAAATAAGTAAACGGGGTTTTGATTTTCCTGAATACTATCTAAACTTTGTTCTTTTCTTTCTTTCTTTTTTTTTCGGCCACACCATACAGCTTGTGGGGTCTTAGTTCTCTGACCAGAGATTGAACCCGGGCCCTCATCATTGAGAGTGTGGCGTCCTAACCACTGGACCACCAGGGAATTCCCTGAATACTATCTAAAGAACAGAGACACATGATGAAGCTTCTCATTTTTATTATCACTCTCCCTCCCATACTCTGGGCAACTGCTCTCTCTCTCTCTTTTTATTATGTAGCTGAGATTTTGTTTTGTTCTGTTTTGTTTGGAATATAGTTGACTTACAATGTTGTGTTAGTTTCAGGTGCACAGCAAAGTGAATCAGTTATACATATATCCACTCTTTTTTAGATTCTTTTCCCATATAGGCCATTACAGAGTACTGAGTCGAGTTCCCTGTGCTCTACAGTAGATCCTTATTAGTTATCTATTTTATATATTGTAGTGTGTAATGTCAATCTCAATCTCCCAATTTATCCCTCTCCTCCCTTTCCCCCCGGTAACCATAGGTTTGTTTTCTCTCTTCTTGTATTCCTTTCCTCTGAGCTCAGGCACAACCTTAGGGCCTCCACACCCAGGCCAGGCAAGTCCCCCAGGCTTATCCCCTCCCAGGAGCTGCAGGGCACACACATGACAGAGATTTTTCCACTTGCAGGATGGCTGCCTCTGAGACAGGCTGGGACCTGGGACCCTTTGCTGCAGTGCTTGCACCTGGACAAATATCTCCTCAAGCAACAAAATACAAAGAAACTATAAGGACCTAAAAATAACTGCGTGCATGCACAGTTGGGGCAAATTCTGGACAAAAGATACAAGAAGGCCAAAAACCCAACTGCCACTTGTGAGGTGTCAGGAACAAAAGCAGGGTCCCATGCCTGATCCTTGCACACAGCACCATCAAGGGGGTGCGCAGACCACCTAAGCCTCTCCTCTGTCCCCACCCATGAGCCCACCCCTACACTCACCCCATTTAAGGGACCACCTCGCCCTCATTCAGGGATCGAGCAAGGTCACCTGTTACTTGCTTTTACTCCCTCGTGCTGCAGGACAAGCCCCAATAAAGCCTTGCCCGAATTTCTCATCTGGCCTCTTATCAATTTCTACTGATTAAGAAGTCCAAGAACCCGGGGCAGTAACACCTCCAGCTGGGAACCACCCCTGCTTGCAAGGAGCGTGTATACTCGGCTATTCCCAGTTTTACAAACATGGAGGGATGGGTGCCCCTTCCCTCCTCTCTATACCCCACTAACTGCCCTTGGTTCTAATCTCCCTAGAGTAGAAGTTCCTCAGTGTTAGAACTCAGAAACTACTGCTAACTGTGAGAGCTGAAGGGGGAAATCTCTTCCTCTCCCACCCACTGGTAACCAGGGTCTGGGCCCTTGACCTTAGACAGAGACACTTGGAATGTATACTCAGCTGCTCACAGGAGGGGGTGGGGTTCAGCGGTGGAGGCAGCATGCTGGCCACGTGTCCGGGTGCCTAGCCTCTAGAGCCCCCTTAATTCCCACCCACTTTCCAAGCCTGCCCTTCCCAGAGTCTGGGAGCCCTCTGAATCCTTCCAATAAGTGCCCCAAATTTTGTGTTAATGTGCACCATTTTGTTCTAAAATACTTATTATTATAAAATCGCAGCCCTCTCTTCTGCCCATACACACCCTTTCGCCTGTCGTTGAAATGTGATTGATTTCATTTTTGGTTACACTTCCTTTTTTTTTTTTTTTTTGCGGTACGTGGGCCTCTCACTGTTTTGGCCTCTCCCGTTGCGGAGCACAGCCTCCGGATGCGCAGGCTCAGCGGCCATGGCTCACAGGCCCAGCCGCTCCGCGGCATGTGGGATCTTCCCGGACCGGGGCACGAACCCGTGTCCCCTGCATCGGCGGGCGGATTCTCAACCACTGCGCCACCAGGGAAACCCAGTTACACTTTCAATGTTTATATTATTAGGAGCATGAAGTTATTTATAGCAACACATTTACTATACCACCGTTACCGTCCCCACCTTTTACAACCCCCCGCCCCCCACTGGAGTTAATAATTGCCTCATTCATTCCTTTGCATGTGTCCCATTATCCATCACTATTGCCAAACCTGTCAGTAGGACTGGATCTCTCTTCTCAGTACATTAGAACACATTAGGGAACACGTCCTTTTGATCTATCATTCTTCTTGGAGACATACCTTCTTAATCCCTCTACTCTTTTTTATATTTCCTTCACTACTTGCTTTCCAGGCCTGATGTACAGGGTTTCTCTCTCTCTCTGGTATTGGACCCCCTGTTTCCTGGATACCATTTTTTTTCCTTCTTTCTAGGTTGACTCTCCTGTTTGATGGAACATTAGCTTTCTCTCCAGTAGCTTCAGAGAAAGAACTTGTGAGGTAAAATTTCTGAAACATTTTATTCACAATTGATGGATAGTTTGGTAGGGAATAGAAATCGAGATGAGGAAAACTTGGCATACAATTTCAAAAACATTGACTCATTATCTTGTATCTTCCAGGCTGCTCTTAAGAAGCCTGGTATCATTCCAATTCCTGACATTTTGTATATAACCTATTTTCCTCTTCCAGCACCTTTAAAAATGTTCATTCTGTCTTCTGTGCATGTTTTCATGATGATACACTTTTTCTGGGTCTTTTTATCACACACTGTGCTGGGCAATGCCTGGACCCTTTCAATCTAGAAGCACAAGAGCTTCAGTTTGGGGAAACATCCTTGAAGTACTGCATCAGTGATACCCCTTTGTCCATTTCCTCGGTTCTCTCTTTCTGGAGCTCTTATTTGTATATCAGCCTTCCTGGGTTTCTCCTCTGATTATTTTTTTATATTCTCTTTTTTTAAAAATCACTTTGACTTTTAAAAATCTGTCTTCTGGGGAATGAAGCCAACTTATCCCTTTTAATATTTCCATTCAACTTATAAAAATATTTAAATTTTGTTTTTGATTTCTAATAGCTCATTTTAGTTCTCTGTTATTTTTTAAGAGCACACAGTTTTGGTATTATGGATGGAAAATCTCTCTTATCTCTTGAGGATATTAACCATAGTTGGGTTTTTTTTTTTCTAATTTTTATTCTTAGAATTTGCTTTTGGTTTTGTTCCCCCCAAGTTTCTTTATCCTTGTTATTTGCCTTGGGCTCTGTACTACTGATAGTTTGCTAGGGCTGCCATAACAAAGCCCCACAAATTGGAAGACTTAAAACAATTTAAATGCATTGTCTCACAGTTCTGGAGGCTGGAAGTCTGAAACCAAGGTGTGGGCAGCCTTGGTTCCTTCTGAGGCCTTTGGGAGAAGGATCTGTTCCTGACCTCTCTCTATGGCTTGTACGTAGCTGTCTTCCCCCTGTGCCTCTTCACATTGACTTTCCTCTATGGGTGTCTCTTTCTCTTCACATCACATTCATTTTGTCAGGGCATCAGTCATATTTGACTAGGGCCCCATCCTAATCCAGTATGACCTCATCTTAATTTATTGTATCTGCAATAATCCTATTCCTAACTGAGGTCACATTCTGAAACACCTGGGTTAGGACTTCAGCATAGAAATTTGGGGGCCCGTACGTTTCAACCTATAATAGTCTCCGAGTTTCATGTTGGAGCTTTCCTCAATTGTCTGGTATATGACAGAAGAGGCTGTCCTCTTGTACATAAGGGTAGGGCACTAAAAATTGAACTGGAAGCCCCATATGGGTGAGTTCCACCTGGGCTACTGTATTACTATGTTAGCATCCATAGGTCTATTCTTGTGAGCTGATCAAAAACAACAACTTTCTATCCTCTACTTGCAGGGTATAAGCCTAGGTGCCAGCATTCTGGGAGCTAATTACAGGAAGAGGGCTGAGGTTTCCAGAATTCAATATATAACCATTATTCAAGTCTTTGTTTTACAAAGATTTTCCCACCCTCATCCGTGCCTGTTTTCCTCCAACCCAGAGATTCTTGTTTTGCCTTCTCCAAAGAACAAATACCCGATCTTCCGATGGGTGGCAGTGAGGGTTGTCAGCTGTCTGACTCTTCAGAGTAGAAGGGGGATTTGGAGGTCCGATTACTGCTTAGCAGATTTTAAGCCCCACCCTGACCCCACTTCCAGAGTTACCTTGTGACACCAATTCCTGAGCCTTTGGGTCTTCTGGGGTGCAAACCAAATTGTATAACAGCTTTTTCCTACCTCTCTCTCGAAGGAATTCTCTTTCCTTAGGTCTTCTGGTCAGATGACCAGTAAACCATTTTCTTTCCAGCTTCTAACAAATTTTTGATTTTATCTTTTCCTATTTTCACTGTCCTTGGGTATTTATACCATTAAAAAGTACATATATATATGATATATTAATTTTATTTCTTTACATAAATTGAGGAAGAAACATAAAACCAAATCTAAATATATTACAAGGCATTCAGGGAGGTGTGTTTTGTTGCCCACCAGAAAAATTATCTGAAATTTACTTTCAAAATTAAGATAGACTAATTTTTTTTTTTTTTTTTTTTGTGGTACGCGGGCCTCTCACTGCTGTGGCCTCTCCCGTTGCGGAGCACAGGCTCCAGATGCGCAGGCTCAGCCGCCATGGCTCACGGGCCCAGCCGCTCCGCAGCATGTGGGATCTTCCCAGACCGGGCCACGAACCCGTGTGCCCTGCATTGGCAGGCAGACTCTCAACCACTGCGCCACCAGGGAAGCCCAAGATAGATTTATTTAAAAGCACTATCCTGACTCCTTTTTTGTTTTGAATATATCGAGACTTTATTTCTCAAAGTCTCAGTAAATGGATTGAACAAATTCTGTCTTACAAGGTTAACATTCCAAATGTTCCAAAAAATCACACTCAACACATTCTTCCAGTTGCTTCAAAACCCTTGGGCTATCTGTGACAGGAAACTCTGAGAGTGGAGGGCCTCGGGGGTCAGCAGGCAGTCTACTTTGGTATATACTGTATTACTATGTTTTTAGTGGAATTTGAGTAGGGAGCACAGGTAAACACATGAATTCAATTTACCCAGTTTAACTAGAAACTCCTTAAACCAGTTTTGGGCTTAGAACAGCCAGAATTGGTTTCTGGTACATGTAACCAAGAATCCTGGCTGTGGGGAGGACAAGTGGGCAAAACTGAAGGGGGCTTGAATGAGGGCTGAAGCCACTGCTCCATCTCCAGACACATCCACCCTGCACTTTGGTCAGATTGTAGCCAAACTGGTTGCAGATGCCCGGCTGAGGTCAGGCTCTTTCTTTCCCCCACGTTTTTGCTCATGCTTCTCTCTGTGTCTGGACTAATCTTTCTGTTTCCCCTTCTCACCCCTGACTGCCAGGTTAAACACTCACCTTTCAAGAGTCAGTTCAAGACTTACTGACTTCATCAAAGCCTATTCTAGCCCATCAGGCAGAATCGGTCCCTCCATACTCCCCACCAACACACATCACATGCATGATGTTAATTTCATTGTATTTTTCTGTTAACCTGTGTGACTCCCTCTGGACTCTAGGCCCTGCTAGATGGAAACTGTTTTGTGTTCAGATTTCCCGTGCCTGACATACAGCAGGTTTTAAATAATCTTTTGATCTTTATGGACCAGTGAATCCATGAGGAGACATATCCCAGAGAAATAGGTTCTAGTATGTTCTCTGGATCTCATAGTGGGGATTCCACAGGAAGAGCATGTTTGTACACAACACTGTATAGTTCCTGGACAGATGTGGCATATTCGATTTCCTCCCCAGTCTGAACTATCATTTGAAAGCTGTAAACTGCCTCCATTTCTCCCGCTTGGTCTCTCTCCGGAAGGTGAAGAGGAGAATGGACCACAGGAGCACATGGCTTCCTGCCACCTTCTTCCTGGCTCTGCAGACACACCAGAACTTCTCTGAGCCTCCTGGAGAACACATGATAGTATCCTTCTCGGCATCATGGTCCGAAGAGAAATAGCAGTCATTTCCTTGAGAGGGTCCCTTGGATGACAATAAATTTTATCTAGACCAAGGTCACTTCTGTCTCTGAGTCCCAGATCTTTTAAGGCCAGGGCCACGGTAGCCCTCACAGTCCCAGCCTGGATGGGCTGTGTACACCAAGGTGACGGGGGCAGGGGTAGGGAGGATGCCTCTGAACTCAGATGGCCTCTATCTGTCAGAAACTTCTGATGTTGATGATAGTCACTAGCTGGTTCCAGCCGTGATCAATTCAGTGTGTCATTCGTGTATCACCCCCTCACCCCAAATATACTGACCCTCTGTTGCTCACTAGACAAGTTGTTAAACATTGAAATAAAATCATTAAAATTGCCTACCATCAGTAAGTGTCCACTATGTGCCAGGCATCGTACTCAGTGTTTTATGTGATGATCTCATTCCATAGTAACCATCCATGGGCAGGGAAACAGAGGAGGAAATGAGACTTAAATCAGGTCAGTAACTCAGCACAGGTGATAGGGATGGAGAAGCGGTCTGATTCCAGAAGCCCGGTGCTCACGGGCCGCCCTCAGCTGCCTACTGCCTACGTGGGAAATGGTCCTCTCCCTTAGGAAGCTCCGCCCCAGCCCTTCCTGACCCACGGTTACCTCCTTGCTTACCTCCTTCTTACCCCAAGGAGATTCGATTGAGAGAAGAATATTATTCTTTCGGGACCAGAGAATTAAAAACAAGAGCCCATGAGAAGCCCAGTCATTAAAGTATTCAGTTTCACATCGATGCCACCCCGAGGCTAACAGAGCTTTTCAGGATGACTGCCGCACCCTCAACACCAACTCCTCTTTGTCCTAAGGCCTCTTTGTCCTAAGGCCTCTGTCCTATACCCAGTGGATGTGTCAGCCAGGGGTCACCAGTTTCCATTTGAAAAATAGTACATCAGAGATTTTAAAAATCCCTGACACTTAGAGATTAGCTGACACGTTTTGACTTTTAAGGCCAACAACGGGGGGCTCTCAGGATTATGTTTTCCACTTTCAGAAGTGGACATGTACACCCTGAGAAATGATTTGTCACTGCCTGGTTTTACCTTTCTGCCTGGAAAATAAAGATAATCACATCCCCTTCTTGATTTCAGCCAAGTCAGAAAGCGGTAAGGGGCAGGACCATCTTGTGGGAAAAACCACCAGTCCCCGGGGACTTTATGTTTTAGATGCACTGGTTTGAGCAATTTACAGAGGATGTCCTGTCTCTCTCAGAGACCCCACTGTCACTTTCATAAAGCCAGACTCACACAGGGGTGCAAATGAGGACAGGTGAAGAATGAACAATATGATGGCTTGGGGATAAAATAAAATATTGGCACTTAAAAACAGAGGGCTTTGGGTTAGATCTGTCATAAAGTGGTACAGATCTGCAAAGTCTGTTTACTTCTCTTACTAAAGAAAGGGCTATATTACTCTACAGTTGAGTGTAGTGGTTAAAAAGAAAGAAAAAGAAATAGAAAAAAAAGGTATGAAATAGAGCCCCAGCCACTCTAGCTATCACTCAAACAATTAACCACCTCTGTGGGCACCTAACTGAACAAAGCAGAAATAATGAAAAAAAATGACATTGTCTGTAGAAGTCAAATGACATCATAGAGGCCATTTCAAACACAAAGCTCTTCATCTTGGAAATCTGTAAGCTCCTCTCTTGCTCAGTTTGGGTCTAAGAAAAGATTAGGATGCTGCAAAATTGTCTAACCCAGATTCAGGGATTCATGACATGCAATGCAGCAAACAGATTTGCTCACGCTCACACCCAAAGGGAAAACCATGGGACACATGTCAGGAGAGAAAATTTGGTGGCAGGTGGTCAAGTGCCAGTATCTGGATCTGTTTTGCTAAATAAATAAAAATAAAAATAAGTTTTATGTTCACTCTCAGAAAAATAGATTTTAAATAGCTAACATTTTTATTGTGTTTTACTGTTTATTGTGTTTTTATTGTGTTTCTAAAGATTTAATCAATCAATAAAATGTGGCTAGGATTTTCCCTGAAACTCCACGGCTAGTCAGTAGCTGAGCCAGGATTAGTCTTCTGCTTTCCATCCTATTTCTGTTGTCACTTGCCACCCAAATTCAGCGAACCCTTCTTATTTCAAGTATTTTTTCTTTGGTAATTGCTGACTTTCCCATATTTTTTAACAGCATCTCCACCTAATCTTTTCTGGACATCTTAAAAACTGGAGCATGTTTATACACTCAACCATTTTCTCATTTGACTAAAAAAAATCACTAGTAAACTGTTTCTCTTTATGTTTTGCCTAATCCTGTGAGCAGAGAGAAGCAGCCCCTGCCTTCCCTCTGACTTTCTCTGGCACAATCCAGACCATCATGGACGCACCCGGAAAGGCTGGCCTGCTGCCTGCTGGCGGGAAACAAAGCTGCACGTTGATGGGTGGTCACTGGGAGCACCTGGCTGGCTTCTGGTCCATCTGTAATTCTTAACAATCCCACAGATAGATAGCATTTTTACTGGATAAGAAACTGAGGTTCAGAGAGAGGTTAAGTTCCCTGCTTAAGCACACAGCTAGGAAGTGGCAGATCTTGCGTTTGAACACAGGTCGGCCTGTCACAAAAGTAAGTGTGGTTTACACTACACGCTGCTTCTCCTTGGAGGGATAGGATGCTGAAGTGAAAGTGTAGGGTTCTGTGTTAAAGCTAGGCATTGATCTTTCTGGAGATTATGGTCTAAAAGGGATAAATAATAAGAATAAGAATGATGTCATATCTATATATAGTTACCATCTTGTGCAAGACAGAGTGAGACCAACATAATATCTTTGATGTCCAGCAGACTGTAGAAGCGCAATAAACATTCAATAATTACAGAAAGGAAGGGAGAAATGCAACCCCAAGGTGAACAGGACGCTGTGTGTACACTGGAACATCTTACAGTCTGGCTAAGGAGACAGAAGCATCCCTAACTCTATTCACGTTAAAGCAGGGTTTCTTAACCTTTGATGCATATTAGATTTACGTAAGGAGGGCAGTGGGCAAAGCTTCTGAAAAATACCAACATCCAGCACTCATCCCAGGCCAGTTAAAGCAGAATCTCCCACCAGGTGGGACCTCGTGGGTATTTTTCAAAGGCTCCCCAGGTGGTGCTGATGTTTTACCAAGACTGGAGACCACCCATGTGTACACGCTGTCTCTGCCATGAGGGTCAGAGAATGGAGGTATCAGTGCAGCATGATTGTCACAGGTCTGATGGGATGAGGTATTGGAGAGGGTCTGTAATTAACACCAGTGACAGTGCCAAGAGATGGACATTGACCAGGCAGCCAAGGAGGAGCAGGGAGTCACCTCCAATCACGGGTCGAAGCACAAGCTCAGGTCTGAAGTCCAAACTCGGGACCTCCAGGAGGCCACTGGTGACCCCAGGATGGCAGGTGTGGCAGGAACACAGCGTGAATTCAATTTGATGCTGGACTTTGAGATGCCGAAGGTAACTCCCTGCGGGCACCTGGAACTGGTCCCTGGGAGCCTGGCATGGACTCGGCATGCATGGAGGCGAAATAAAATTGTGCTCTGTTTGGGGGTCTGGCTCCATCCCTCTGGAACTCAAGGGCCTCCCCTGTGAAATAAGGGGGTGGCCTCAGAACAGCACTTTTAAGCCCTGCTTTTGGAGTAATAAGCAGTGGTTCTCCAGTTTTATAAATAGGCGACTCAGTTGACGGTTTTAGTAAAATGAAGATTCCCAGGCTCCCTCCTGGGACTCTGATTTGGTGGGTTGCAGGTGCGGGTGCAGAAGGCAGAAGTCTGGGACTCCTGCAAACAGCCTGGGGCCTACTTTGAGAAGCATGGCTTTGAGACAGGCTGGAACCTGGGACCCTTTGCTGCAGTGCTTGCACCTGGACACACGTCTCCTCAAGCAACAAAATACAAAGAAACTATGAGGGACTGAAAATAACTGAGCGCATGCACACTTGTGTGCGAATTATGGACAAGAAGATACAAAAAGACCAAAAAAACCCAACTGCCACTTCTGAATCAGGGTACCGCGCATGCCCCCTGCACTCAACATGCCCCCTGCACCAAAGTGGTGGGCAAGCCACCTAAGCCACCCTTCCAGCCCGACCCCTGGACACATCCTTACCTTCACCCCGTATAAGGAGGTAGCTGGCCCCACCTCAGGAAGCGAGCAAGGAAGCCTGTTACTTGTTTTCACTCCCCTCTGCTGCAGCAGGGGCCCCAATAAAGCCTGGCCTGAATTTCTTGTCTGAACTCTGATTAATTTCTATTCGTTGGGAAAGGCCAAGAACCCTGGTCAGTATCCGCTTCTCCATTGCCCCCTCCAAAAGTTTACTTGATTTGTCGTGTATTTTCAACTTCTCTCTCTCCTGTTACCTTTTGCTTCCAAATATTTTCAAGTCATCTTCTCCAGATGGTAGGAGCCTCAGGGGCAGGGGCCCTGGTGTGTTCATCTTCATAGGCCATCTGCACCGAATGCATAGGAAGCAACTGTACATGTTTGTTGGCTTGAAGCCTTCCCATTTCGACGTGTATTATCAATATACCTGAAATTTATATCCTAATTAAAAACTGACCTTTGACTAAGAACCCTTTAACAGGGAAAGGCTTTTATCAAATTCATTAGAGTCATTCCACTGTCAAGTTTATTTGCTCATCTGAACTGAAGTTAACTTAGATTTATGCTATCATTACTACTACATGATAATGAGCTTGAATTTCACAGATATGTGTAAACTGCATTTTCAATAATAATTGTTACTATTGATATTTATATGTCTTTTATTCCTACAACAGGCCTGTATTAATTAATATTTTTTTCATACTAACAGTTGTCATGAAGTAAAAGGTCTCAGGGTAACTCCTGGTGAGAATCATTTCCACGTGTCCTTCCAATGGGCACTTGACCTTGGGAGTGCTCCGGGCAGGAAGTGAGAAGGCAGGCAGAGCTCAGATCCCCTGGGACAGTAGAGGAATTTGTCGGGGGAAAAAAGCTGCTTGAAGAGGTGAGGTTTGAATTGCAATTTAAGGGTGGGGGCGACACTCACAGCCACATGCCTGACACCCAGGGCGAGAGCGTGTCAGGAAGCTCAGAGCCCTCCTGGAGAGGGTGACACCGCCACTCAGATGGATGGCTCGTCTCGTTAATTAAGTCCGGGACCATATTCTTTCACAAACCTCTGACTGTTGGGCTGCTTCCACATGTCTGATTCTGAGCTCATTACAGACCTGTTTACAGCCTATTCCTGCATCTTCAGAAAAAGCATTTTCCCCCATTTCTGCTCCCAGCCCTTCCGGGTTCTCTCTGATGTGTCTGTGACCTAGTGTGACCACCTGGTTACCAGGTGTCCACCCACAGCTGGTGCTTTCTCTCCCCTCCACCTGCAACTCACACTTGGGCCCCGGAAGGGGGACACTCCTGGATTCAGGACACCGAGTTTCCTTCATCCCACCCTCCGCTGAGCCAGGGTCTGCGGAAGGCTCCTTATTTCCAGTGGCAGTGCCTCACCACCCTTTTTGTCATTTCAAGTCATCAGGTTCTTACTTATCTTTCTGGATCTTCTGAGGAGGATCCAGGTCTGTTAGACATTGGGGCTCTGCCTTGTTTTCTTCTAGGCTTCCTGTGGCCTTTCCCACTTGCCGCAGAGTGAGTGGGCCGCCTCCAAGGGGCAGCCTCCAAATGTCTGCGGTCAAGTTCCCTCACACGTGCCTCCCTGCCCCTGGCTGCCGCTCTGCCCACCGCAGCCTCTTTCCTGCTCCCGGCCTATCCCTGCTCCACCCTCACCTATGCCGGGGACCTTCCACAGGCCTCCTCTGGTTTCTTGGGTCCCCAGAGGTCTGTATGAGTCTGTCTAGTTTCCCGCGAAGTTCTCACATTGAGTGAGTCAGAGAAACGAGGTGGGCACGAGGGCATAAAACGTTCAGTGGATGCAGTCCTTCCCAGCAACCGTCGTGGGATGTGGTACCTGCCAGGCCCTGGCGCCACCTGAAGGGGCACCCAGGGATGAGGAGAGATGACATCACAACCATATGTCTGCTTGGGGGCTCCTCTCTCACAGCTCTGGTACCTACGACTTTCCAGAAACCGAAACCTGCTTTCCTGGATGCCGTGACCAGCCATGTTTGTGGTGCCTGGATTCTCCCCTTCATTCAGCAGGGTCCTTGCTCCCCCAACTTGTGAGGCCCAAGTGTTGCGGTTCCAAAAAGAAATGCCACTTGCAAACAAGAAATCAAAGACAGTGGGGTTTTTGTGTGTGCGTGTTTGTTTTGTTTTTTACTCAAAACACTTTCATCTTCTGGATTGAAAATGGGGAAAGCCTCTTTTTAAAAACTATGCCATGTCATGCCCAGTTCATGCATGAACGCTGGGGGAGGAGGGGGCAAGCCAGCATTTGGTGAGAGAGAAAAACAGATTATCTTTCATCAGCACTCAAGAAGCAAAGACCCTTTTTGAGCAGGAAATAGACTCCTCTGCTGAGGATGCAGCCTTGGCAAGAGGTGTTTCTAGAGCTCAGAGTCAAGAAGTCACTGCCTCGGGCCTCTAGGTAGAATGTGAGTCTGCAGGAACCTTCCAGGGGATTTGGAGATCTCCAAGTCATGGTCCCCCCTGTCTCTAAATCCTAGCACAAGCACAGGAAATGCAGTTTTTTAACGATGGATGGATGTCACCTCAATGGGCTTTTTTTATCCTCTTGAAATTTCTGATCCTGTGTTTTTATACCAATATTCAGATCCTGCAGCTACACCCCCTACCTTACACGGTTGAATTCCTGGCCTCTCCGTGCGTTCTTCTCAATCTGCCGTTTCAGAAGGGATCTCAGGAGCTGCATTTATAGCAAACATCCTATTCCTGCTGTGATGCTAATAAGCAGGCCGATTTCCTTGCCTTTTAATAAAGTCATCAGCAGAGACAAGTGGGCCTCAAAGGGGGGTGCAGAGAGGCGTTTATCCTCCATGGGGCAAGGGCTCTCTTCTGCATAACTGACAGTAAATAAAACTAATGTCTAATTAAGAGGTTGATATAGCTTAAAATAGAGCTCCTTGCTTGGGAATTTAATGCCTTGGATCCTGGTTTAGTGGAGCTCTGATTGGGCACATTTTTGTGTCCTGATCCAATCAGTCAATGGCAGCATGTGCTGGACCCAGAAGGGACCGCAAGGTTCAGGAAGGAAGGATGTTGAGGTGGACACGTGCAGAGCCTTAGGCATTTCTGTCAGCGACTGCCAGGCGGCATGCACAGTGACAAGCAGCCAGCAGTGGGGCAGACAGGTGGCCAAGGCCAGACTTCAGTTCCCAGGAGGACAGGTAGGAACAAAACAGACAAAGAGAAGCCTCCACATAGTTCAGAGAATATGATAAAGATCATTACCGGATAAGCAAGAGCTTTGTCATAAGGAAGGAAATAGGAAAAAAAAGCAAAGCTTGGTTTTGGGAACTACAGAACAAGGTCAAGGGTGCAAAGGACAGCCTGTCCTAAGTACCACACTCCACCCCAACGCACACCCACCAGGCCAGACACATGTGCTGTAATCAGTGACCACGTTGAGTGAGTCATCCACGTGCGGTAGCTCTAACCTGCCTTTCTCTTCATCCCCAGGGCACAGCCCTAGTTCAGACCACCCGCACCCCTCCCTGGACACTGGGACAAGGCCTCCTCCCTCTCTGAAAAGACACCACCCCCGCCCCCAATCCAGTCCCTCCGAGGCAGCCGGGAGGAGCTTCTGAAGATGCCACCCCCATCAGGTCAGTTTCCTGCTGAAAGCCAGGCTCTGGCTCTGACTCCTTTATCAGCATCCTGGTTCCTGCCCCCTCCACCCCTACCTTGGGGTCTTCTTCCAGCTCCAGGAAGCTTTACACCTTCTTTCTTGCTCACAAGACCTTGCAGAGCAGTTCTTGCAGCGCAGAGCGGACCATCTCTTCCACTGGTAACCCCTGGTGTGGTCAGTTTCTACTCCAGCCTTGGAGACCAGCTTAGCCTTGTCTTCCTCCAGGAAGTCTTCCCTGATTTCCCAACTCTGAAACAGGTGCCCGTAGATCCTCCTACGACCTCTTGGTCACACGTATAGCATGTGCTATTGCTACCCTCCTAGCAGTTTCTCCCACCACCAGGCCTGGAGCCTTGTTATCAGTGTGTGGTCTGTGGACCACCAGCATTGGCATCCCTGTCAGAAATGCAGAATCTCACGCCCCAGCCCAGACCCTGCTTTCCAGCCGGGTCCCTGGGTGGTTCACACGTGTGTTAAAGTCTGAGGAGCACAGCCCTCGAGGAGAAGCCCCCTGAGAGCAGGCATTTGCTTTGCTTGTTCACTGTGATCTTCACAGGGGCCACACGATGGCCACACAGTACATGCTTCTTTAAGAGGTCAATTAATCAAGAAGAGGGGATTGGTTCTGAAATCACCCTGAGGTTCTCACCTCTCCACGGCTGGGAGCAAGATTAGTCCAAGCGGAGGCTGGAGCCCGGGGGGCGGGACCCGGGCCCTGGAGGACCCCACGTAGGTGGTGGCACCAGGGCTTAGTAGGCCAGGGGATTTGGGGCCTGCCTGCACCTAGTGAGCCAGGCGAGTCACACTGGAAAAATCCCCTTAACTCTCTCTGGGCCTCATTTATTCATCTATAAACCACATGAAAATATCTTGCTGTTCTCCCCGAAGTCTTAGGAGGATTCTCTGCAACAACTTTGTAAACAGAAATCAATTACACGCGGGCGAGGGTGAGGAATCCTTGTTTGATCTGCCCTTTGATCTTGAACCCCAGCCCTGCACCTGCCCTGCACCGCCATCACCCTGCAGTGGGCGGGGCCGAGCTCAGGGGCGGGGCTGGGTGCTGGCCGGCCTCACAGATCCCCAGCAAGGCCAAGAGCTTCTCAGGAGCACCGTGCCAGCTGCAGAGGAGCTGGTGGCCCTGCCATGGCCTGGCGTCTCTCCGCATTGAATTTATTCCAACCATTCAATAGGGATAATGAGCAACAAGAAATCTATCAGCCCCACATCAGCCCGGTAATGCTGACCCCATTTAGTAAATCTGATGATACTTAGCATATCAGCCTGTTTGCTTTCTTTCCAGCAAACAGTCATACATGACTAAACTCTCTCCTCATTTCCATATTAATAGCACACCCGTGTGAAGAATTCAGGAAAACACATTTCTGGAAATCTCAATTTTGATTTAAAATTTTCCAGTGTTGCGATGAACAGCAGCACACCGCCTTGCAAAATATCCCCTTCCGTTATGGGCTCAGAGGAGATGCTGCTCCCTTTCTGGCAGCTGCTTCCAGGGGTCAACAGCTCCCTCACTAAACGCTTTCTTCCCCATGGGTTTCTGAGGTCTGCAACTTAGACATGCTTTTTGCTATTCTCTCCTTATTGGGAACAGAGGAGAGTCTCCTAGGGATCTGGGTAAGATCCGTCCTCATATCTCACAGTGATAATAAAATGATTCCATCCCCTTCCAGAATCTGGAATCTGAGACCCTTCCTCTTCTGATTGGATGGTTCCATTTCCTCTCACTTTTTTTCTGAGTTTGGCCTGAGACCAGTTTGTGGTTAAAGAATAGAGAGAAATAGGGGTCGAGCTGAGTGCCAGGCCTCCCTGCTTGCATCTTGCAGGCTGACAGCCGGTCACGTCATCTTGCTTGCGGAGATATGGCTGCTCTAAAGCCCCATCTTCACCTCTTAGGAAACCGCCAGGAGGGGGCCACAGCTGCAGGCTCTGAGGGCAGGCAGGGCAAGGTTCGCGTCCTGGCTCTTTGGTAGACAAGCCGTCTCGTTTTGGGCAAGAAACTTACCTAACACTGTTTCTTCACCCATCAAAAGGGGAATCAGAATCATATCCGATTCATAAGGTTGCTGTGAGGAATTTTAAATAAGTGATACATATAGAGCACCTAGCTCAGTGTCTAGAATACAGTCAGTGCCCAGTCAAAGTTGGCTATTGGTATTTTGTTTTTGTTGTTTTAAATAGTGTATCACCATTCACTGTTCCTCTCAGCATCCCCTCAATAGTGGTGAAGAGAAAACAGTTCCCAGCTACCACCCATCTCTCTTGGTCTCTCCTGCAACAGGACTGGGGTAGGGGTGGGGGGGGGAGGAGGAGGGAAATTACAGGAAAATGAGGCAGGCTCCTTCCACCTCTGCTCTCACGCTGTGTTTGGGGGACGAGGAGATGCACTTTTTAGCCCCACTCGGTCTCCTACCATGTGGGCAAGTACTCAGTTTCTTTCTTTTTTTTTTTTTTTTGCGGCACGCGGGCCTCTCACTGCTGTGGCCTCTCCCGTTGCGGAGCACAGGCTACGGACGCTCAGGCTCAGCAGCCATGGCTCACGGGCCCAGCCACTCCGCAGCACGTGGGATCCTCCCGGACCCGGGCACGAACCCGTGTCCCCTGCATCGGCAGGCGGACTCTCAACCACTGCGCCACCAGGGAAGCCCAAGTACTCAGTTTCTTAAAGCTCTAAAACTCAGGGATTCCTCAGAAATTGTTTCAAGTTTCTTGTATTCCTGGATTGGGTGTCATGAAAGATGGTTATGACACTTCAGCCTACTTCTGAACCCTGCCGTCTGCACTCCAGGTTTTCTGCTCCAGATGATTCGTGATTCTTGCTCTGTGAATCATTCCAGATAATTTGGGTTTGTTTGTTTGTTTTTTAATCACAAAACACAAAGCAGTGAAAATAGCCCTCTTTGGTTTGGGACTGGGAGTAAAAGGATGAAAGCAGGAAGGAGAAAGAGGACCCCTCTATCTCTGCTCTGTTGTTGCGCTGATTCTGTGCACATTAATTTCTGGATCAGGGATCCAGGGTGTGCCGGCCTGAGCCCACCGCAGAGAGGCCGCGGGGCACACTCCCTGTGGCGACCACAGAGCTGTTTCAGCACCTCTTCCCACTTTCATCCCTGCTTCAGGCTCACAGATCCCTGTGCCTCTGGATGTCTGCCTGGGAAACACCATATGTGTGAACTAAGTTTATAAAGCAGTATGTTTAAGAATAAATTTCAAGATGCTATTTTTCAGCAGCCTATGAATCACTTCAACTCATTTACAAAAACAACTGTCTGCCAGAGGAAATTCGTTTTTGATGACTGTGGAGAGAATGAAAGTCGTAATACATGGGGCTTTTCCCTCCTATAGTCATGAGCTATCCTGCCCGGAGGGATAAGAACGGACAGCCATATAACTTACAGATACAAGCTCCGGGAAATAAAAATATATCTCGTGCAGAAGACAGTGGATGCAGCCTCTGGTTTTCAGAGCTGCATCGTGTTTTATCAGACAACGTGGATCTTATTCTGATCTTTCACCCAAAGTAGGAAGATGAATATAATTTTTTTTTTTTCTTTTTTTTTTTTTTTTTTTCTGTTTGCGGTATGCGGGCCTCTCACTCTTGTGGCCTCTCCCGTTGCGGAGCACAGGCTCCGGATGCGCAGGCCCAGCGGCCATGGCTCACGGGCCCAGCCGCTCCGCGGCATATGGGATCCTCCCAGACCGGGGCACGAACCCGTATCCCCTGCATCGGCAGGCGGACTCTCAACCACTGCGCCACCAGGGAGGCCCATTTTTTAAAAAAAGATTTGATAGAGTTTCTCTGTGCCTTGATTGACCAAAGAGCTATTTATCTCACCACCTAAAAAGCATGTCTGGAGGATACTTCCCTGGGATGAATGTGAAGTGAGGGACAGGGTGCTGATAGAAGGTGGTTGGTGAGTCCTTGATGGGTGGAGAGAATTCGCGTCAACAGCAACCGAGATTTTCTACCCAGGGTGGGTCTCAGATGCATTGTTTTTATGTTATCGGATTTTGTTGCCTTTTTGTGTCTCTGGGATTGTGCCTCCTGAGCTCTCTCTGCTCAGTGTTGTTTTTTTTTAAGTATGATTTTTTAAAATTGAAATATAGTTGATTTGCAAGGCTGTGTTAATTTCTGCAGTACAGCAAAGTGACTCAGCTATACACATATAGACATTCTTTTTTATATTCTTTTCCATTATGACATCACTTATATGTGGAATCTAAGATACAGCACAGATGAACTTATCTACAAAACAGAAACAGACTCACAGACATAGAGAACAGACTTGTGGTTGCCAAGGGGGAGGGGGTGGGGAAGGGAAGGGTTGGGAGTTTGGGATTAGCAGATACAAACTAGTATATATAGAATGGATAAACAAGGTCCTACTGTATAGCACAGGGAACTATACTCAATATCGTGGGATAAACCATAATGGAAAAATCTGTGCCATCTGATCTGGAGCAGGGGAGCTGGGGCCAGCTCGTGATGATGAAAGATACGTGGAAAAAGCAATAGGCTCTGCTTCATCAGGAGCGAAGCCAGGATTTGGGTCACTCATTCCCGTGGATCAGAGCCCTGTGCAGTGACTTCCTCACTTCTTCAGGGAGCATCCCAGACTGTGCCTGGGAATTGTCTCGTGAAAATCAGCATGTCACAGAAATGTGCACCCGGGAACTGCAGACCGCTCCAAGATGGATTGCAGCAGGACTAAGAAGTCTTTATCTCCAGAACCTATGAATATTAGCTTATATGGCAAGAGAGACTTTGTCATTAAATTATCTTGAGATGAGATTATCCTGGATTATAGGGTTGGACCTGGTGTCATCACAACAGTCTTTATAAGAAGACAGAAAGAGTCAAACCAGAGGAGAAGGTGATGTGAGGAAGGAGGCAGAGGCTGGAGGGATGCACTTTGGAGATGGAGGAAGGGGCCACAAGCTAAGGAATTCAGGCAGCCCCTGGAAACAGAAAAAGGCAAGGAAATGGATTCTCCCCTCTGAGCCTTTAGGAAAAATCTGTCCTACAGATCCCTTGATCTTACCCCAGTGAAACTGACTGAAATGTCGACTTCCAGAACTATAAGAATAAATATAAGTTGATTTATGCCACTGAGTTTGCAGCAATTTGTAAAAAGAAACAAATACGGTGTTTGAAGAAAAGTTTGTTGAATGAAAAAAGTAAATGAATGACTATGAATAAGTGAATGAATGAATGAATTCAAGAGGTTCTGAAAGGAACCCCTGATCAATACCTAGTTTTCCTGCTTCCTACATCTAATTCTAATGGACAGCGAAGAGCATTCTTTAGTGGTCCTCAATATTTCTCTGGAGACCCAATTGAAATGCAAAGGTTTTAGCTGGGGTTCTGTGAAGATGGTGAACTAACCTCCCCACACCCATTGGCTGCCATTGTAGATGGGGCAAGATTGAGAGAATGTAAGGGAAGGCAGGACTCGGTGGGGATGGAGGATTTGAAGGGCCTGGTGAACTAGGTCTCTCTAAGGCAGGAGGGGAGGTCTTGGTTACACAGAGGGTTGCCCAGTGCAATATCCTGATGGCCCAGTCTTGATCTGGGAAGGCGACCAAGGGCAGGATGGAGAAAGACAAGAGTCATCAACATCACCCCACCTGCCTCCAAATTTTTCCTTGGCTGCTTTGGGTCTTCGTTGCTGCGTGTGGGCTTTCTCTAGTTGTGGAGAGCGGGGGCTACTCTTCGTTGTGGTGCGCGGGCTTCTCATTGTGGTGGCTTCTCTTGTTGTGGAGCACAGGCTCTAGGTGTGCGGGCTTCAGTAGTTGTGGCGCGTGGGCTCAGTAGTTGTGGTGCACGGGCTTAGTTGCTCCGCAGCATGCGGGATCTTCGCAGACCAGGGATCAAACCCACGTTCCCTGCATTGGCAGGCGGATTCTTAACCACTGCGCCACCAGGGAAGTCCCTCTTATTTCTTTCTAAGGACAAATTCTTATCAATTTCAGGTACAAAACTTCAGGATAAAAGTATTTTTGTTCAATATACATTTCAATTTCCAGTGACTGACATGCCCTCTTTTAACGTTAATTAGAAACCAAACTGAATAAAATACTTGACTTTGACATATTGTAGTGATTTTAAAAGACTTTTCAACTCCAGTACCAAAAAACACAAAACAGTAATTCAAAAGGCTTTTAGCATGGCCCTCCCACCACCTTGCGGGCACAGGGAAAGGCTAAATTAATCAAAATGGTAATTGTGCCACAAATCAATTACTATTTAGGATTTTTCCTACTGAACCTGACCAGAAATTCTTCACTAAGCCACAATCTTAACTTTTTTTTTTGCAAAAATAAGCCATGTCTTATAAGACACACACACACACACACACACACACACACACACACACATCATGGGTTATTAGCCGAAAGGCGATCATCTCCCTCATTTTCTCAAAAAGCATATATCATTCACACAGAGCCAGAGCATAATTTGAATGAAATAGAATGTGATTTTCCTTAGCTTCAAATGAATTGGAGTGGGAGATAATAATGTTTTCTATCTTTTTCTTATCCAAAAAGATCAGCATTTAGCTCTAAAATAAAGAAAAATTTCCCCGTGTTTCAGATTTAATTACATTATATTTAATGCAGTTTCTAAATTTTAACTACTTCTGATTCTTTCAACTGTTCAGAAAGGCATACCAAGACCTTCAGATCTCCCAATCTAATGAAAATCAAGCCCACAGGCATCAGCAAAAGCAGGATGTCACCTGACCTTCTCAAAAGGCTCTCCGGGCCTCCAGGTCTCTATGCTGGAACTGCATCTCTCCATCAAACTAAAAAATATAAAAATTAAAATTTCAATCAAATCAAATGTCTTCTGAGAAAGAGAGGGAAGGAGAGAGAATACTTGGGTCCAAGTTTTCAGTAAACCATCCTTCACACATAGATATAATTTTACGCTGGACTGGAGTAGTGTTTTACTTGCTACTATGATCTATTTTTTACCAGCCCTAAGAAAACTCTAATGCTCTGGGGAAGAATAAAGAAGGACATTCTAAATTAAGTTGCATAAATAATTGTTCACACTTTCTACTTGAGCGTCTGTGTGTGCATTTCATTGGCTTTCATGTTAGCTATGAAGGGGCCAACGGTTGTTTTCTACCCTTTGCCTATGCAGATACTGCTGGATGGTTCTAAATTGCAGCTCCTGTTTTCTTAACTAAGTAATGTTTGATTCTGTGCCTCTTGGATTTCCTCATCTCCCAGATTTTGCTCAGTTCTCCAATTCCTGTTTCATTCTTGCCCATAAGTCCGTAACTTTTGGCTTATTCTCACTGGGAAAGTTACTCATACTTTATGTGTACTGATAAATTATAGAATGTCTGTTCCTAGCCTGGTATTTCTTTAGACTGCTGATTTGTCTAACAACAAAAGTGACATGACAGATACTTCTATAGCAAACGAGAATGATCTCTTAAGATCACAGGTTCAGTGGGGTCAGAAGAAGGACAATATGCTTGGAATAATCTATTTTACTACAAGTTCTAGATTTCTTTAAAGAAAAATAATATGCTATTAGGCAGAAGTTTTTAGCTCTAAGGCCACACGCAAAGAATTTGTCATCTCTTATCTTCTCTTGAATGCTTTTACAATGCTTCTCTGACCCCAGTGTTTTAGTCCAAGAGTATGTTGGCAGCCATTTGCACAGTGGCACTAAATACGAACTTCAAGGGGAAGAAAGCCACATTTGGAAGACAACTCCTCTACAGACTTTAAATGTTTCAGAGCCACTGAATCACAAACCCCAGGGGATAGGGGTGGGGAAAGAGGAAGAGCCCAGCGATCTGTGTTTTAACAAATTTTCCGGGTGCATTTCTAACAGATGTCTGCAGGAGGCTGATGTCGCTGGTCTGAGGACCACACTTTGAGAACCAGTGGATTGTGTTAAGCTTCCTGGGGAAGCTGAAAATGCAGATGAAGAAGTTACAAAGACATTTTTGCCTATGTCAACAAATTGAATGATGGGGAAGACTACCTCCAGATGATATGTTTTGTGTTGGTGAAACTGGTCTCTATCAAAAGCAAATGTCTTCAGGGACCTACATCTTTTTTTTTTTTTTTTTTTTTTTTTTGCGGTTCACGGGCCTCTCACTGTTGTGGCCTCTCCTGTTGTGGAGCACAGGCTCTGGACACGCAGGCCCAGCGGCCATGGTTCACGGGCCCAGCCGCTCCGCGGCATGTGGGATCTTCCCGGACCGGGACACGAACCCGTGTCCCCTGCATCAGCAGGTGGACTCTCAACCACTGCGCCACCAGGGAAGCCCGGAACCTACATCTTGAGTGAAGAAACATGAGCCCTAGCATATAGGGCTGCTATGATGTCTGGACTGTGAATCTAGATACAAATGCCAGCAGAGATTTAACTGTGCTAGTATTTTAATAAGGTTTTTGCTATTGTTTTTGTTACCTCTCTGTCTACCAAGTTTTCTAGGTTTTGAGTGATCCATTTAACCCTATTTTTTCCCACGAGTCCTGTAGCTTTAATCATGTGATTTTGCAGAATATAAAGATTCTTAGGAACACAAATATGACATTAGACTAGTAGATTATAAGTTAATAAAGTGATAAATAATAATAGAAAAATAGTATTAGAATATAGCTTTATTAGAGCAAAATAAAGAAATTCTTGTCAAATCTAGTGATAATGACCCAAGTGCAGCGGATGGAGAAGAACCGGCAGATGTCGGTGAAGTTGATCAATCAGAGGTTTTGTGGGCAAGATGGAGTTAAACATCTTCCCCGAATTCATCAAAACATCATGTCCAGCTGCTAAGCTAGAACAGCCCTCGGTGCCAAAGTTTGGGGGATTAAGTTTGGGGACAGAATACCTTTAGCCCTTGATCTCTCCTTAAATTAAACAAGCCTGCTCTCCTTGACCATATTCTGGACATCACTCCTCTCTCCAAATGCTTCCCTTTGGGGATTCTCTGTTTAACCCTCGTATTGCCAACCTGTTCACGGTCTGTCCACAAGAGACAACGGTTCGTTCTCCATGAAAATGGATCAGTGGGAGGCAATCCTGGGAGGCTACCAGGAGGAAGCAAAGGACAAGCAGCACTAGTGGCAGGTGAGGAAAGAGCCCGCGGGAGAGGGTCCCCGAAGTACAGAGATTTGAGGTCTTGTCCCATTGTGGTCTCCGTTTTTTTCTGCTGAGGAGTTAGCATTTCATCTTATTGGGTTTCCCCCATAAGCTGAAAGCACCTGCACTGCAGTGGGTTATGACATGGGACAGGATTCTTGAGCTTAGAGAAGCTAACTCTTCTATAATGAGTAGTGAGCCTGCTTTGATTTACTCTGAAAAGAGGTACCATTTCTCTTCTGAGGCTTTCAGGACACTTTCCCTGTGTTCCAGAAGGAGATGCTATTCCTTTTTCAGGTCTGTTCGTATACAAACATCCTTGAAAAGATAGTCTGGAACAAAGGGCAGGTGGTACCTTGCTTGCAAGACATGCAGAATCAAAAGAGACCCACGGGACTTCCCTGGCGGTCCAGTGGTTAAGACTCGGTGCTTCTAATGCAGGGGGTACAGGTTCGATCCCTGGTCAGGGAACTAAGATCCCACATGCCGTGTGGCACAACCAAAAAAAAAAAAAAAGAGAGAGACCCACGAAGAATTGTCTCCCAGCCATTTGTTTCCAAAAACTAGTTTATAAATGTTTTAAATGTGTATTGCAACTTCTTATGGAAATGATATTGTCCCTGGTGCTTAGAATAGTAGTCCCACTAATATTGAAGTCTGGTACCTTTGAACCCAACCATTAAATGCAGTAAGGCTTCTCTAGGAAAATGCCTGGAAGTAAAAGAACTGGGGCAGGGTGTGGTGATGCCAAAGAGTTAGAAAGAGATGGATCCCAGACTACTATGCTTCATTTGGTTTTGTATTCATGATGGCTGGCACATAGAAAATTATTTCCCATATATTAGAGATTTAAATTGGTCATTGTGTCCCATTTCTTATACTAATGACAAATTGCTACTACCCTTGCCATTTATGGGACATTTACTACATGCCAGGCACTATGCTGAGATATACATAGATAGATAGTATATGTGTAGTATGTATGCATCTAGGTGTGTGTGTATATACGTGTATTTATCCTACACATATATATATATATATATATATATATATATATATACTACATAAAATTGTGTATACTTGTATATAATTCTAACAACAAGCCCACATGGTAAGTACTGTTATCTCCATTTTACAGATGAAATACTGAGCCCAAGAGCAAGTAAGTAACTGGTTCTACGTAAGTCAGCAATTTTTCTGCTATTTGAACTCAAGTTTGCCTGACTCTAAAGCCCTTTTTTTTTTTTTTTTTTTTGGCCATGCTGCACAGCTTGTGGGACCTTAGTTCCCTGACCAGGGATCAAACCTGGGCCCTCAGAGTGAAAGCTCGGAGTCCCAACCACTGGACGGCCAGGGAATTCCCTCAAACCCATATTCTTAAGCCCTGCCTCATTCTACCCTCCTACCAAGAAGCATGAACTTAGACACCCTTTGCCTTCTCTAGCCTTACTTTATAATCATCATGATTTATTTATGCTTTTTTGGGCACAGTTCTTATAGAGGCAATCTTTTCCACTAACAAAAAAATCATGGAAGCTACTAGATTTTTCCCCTCCTTATGTCCTTCCTCTGCTGGGCATTTACTCAATCAGGGCTATTTAGTAGGATCAACAAGGCCTTAGGAGGATTGGAGTTCCCTTCAAGAGCAGTTGTCTAGGGGGCAAAGCACATTCTCTCACACTGATTCCATTTCCCGACCTCTTTCCATCCTTTGTACCCCAATATTTTGTAACAGGTATTTTGGCTGGACAGGATCGTTGTTATAAGAGAGCTGATAAAATTCTCCATGCAGGGACTTCCCTGGTGGTGCAGTGGTTAAGAATCCACCTGCCAATGCAGGGGACACGGGTTCGAGCCCTGGTCTGGGAAGATCCCACATGCCGCGGAGCAACTAAGCCCATGAGCCACAACTACTGAGCCTGAGCTCTAGAGCTGAGCCACAACTACTGAAGCCCGAGCGCCTAGGGCCCGTGCTCCGCAGCAAGAGAAGCCACAGCAATGAGAAGCTGCACACTGAAACGAAGAGTAGCCCCCGCTTGCCGCAACTAGAGAAAGCCGGCGTGCAGCAACGAAGACCCAACACAGCCAAAAATAAATAATAAATAAATAAATTTATATAAAAAAAATTCTCCATGCAGACTGAGCTGAAACAGAGTTGGAGGAAACCTCTTCTTCCCCCTCGCCCCAGGAGACCAGCATGCCAGGTCTCAGATAGGGGGAAGCTGGCACCTTTCACAAGGTGGTTGAATTCTTATAAAGAGCATCCTGGGCACCTGGACGCCCAGGCTTCTTCAAGTGGTCCTGCCGACCAGGGCAGAGAGCACAGGTGAGTTCTGGTCCTACTGGAACCTCTCATAGACCTGCAACTCATCTGACTGAGAAGGGACTGCCATTGATAATGACAAGAGGCTCTAAGTAAGTGTTAGAATATAGTGTCTGATGGACTTTTGTCTGATTGGAATATTTACTGCAAAGGAAAGCTTATTATAAAAGGTGACAGTTAAGGAGTCCCTTTTTATTGGAAAGAAAACACTGCATGAGATGGGGATTACTGATTTTGAAAGGGTCCTGTTTCAGAGTTCATCAAGATGCCTGTTAAAATGTAGACCCTTAGGTTCTACTGAATCAGAATATGCCAGCATATTGAGAATCTGCATTGTTAACACCAATTCAAGAGATTCTTTTGCCTGTGGAAGTTTGAGAATTGCTGATTTAGGATAGTTTATTTTCAGATTTGTCACTATAATGCGATATTTCAAGCTCTGTATTTGTGTTTGCCCATTTTGTTTAATGAGGAGAGATTCCCCACCCCCCCTCCAAGTGACTAAGAGTACCCAAGGGAGGGTGGTTTTAAAATTATTCTATCTAAGACCACAATTATAAATTAACTTAGGTCCTTCTTAAACTCTTCTGCTTTATATTTTTATTTAGGAGTATGTGGATGTCAGTGACTGACACATTCTCTATCTCAGCTTTCAACCTTAATTTCCACAAGTAATGCTGGACTT
Source organism: Mesoplodon bidens (assembly GCF_964165515.1). Classification (NCBI taxonomy): domain Eukaryota; kingdom Metazoa; phylum Chordata; class Mammalia; order Artiodactyla; family Ziphiidae; genus Mesoplodon; species Mesoplodon bidens. The sequence goes on along the minus strand of NC_138169.1, from coordinate 33,527,969 downwards.
AACACTACCTTGGAGGAGAAACTGGTCAGTGCAAAATCTAATCTAATGCAGGGGCATGTTAAATCTCAACAAATCCAGTTCAATATTCTGTAAGGGGAGCTGGCGTGGAGCTTAAAAGAAAATGTTTAGCCATCTTTGAAAAGAGAAAGGTTTCTACCAGAAGTGTTGTAATGTCCTGTGATCATTCCAGGATGTCTTATTTATTATGACTCACTCATCTGACATCACGGTTGTAATGCTTTAGACAAATTTTGCATCTTAGGCAATGGAAGAGAGTGTGGATGGAGGGGAGGGGACTTAAATTTAATTTTCATGATTGAATAGAGAAGTTAATGGTTTAACACTATGCCCTGCTTACTAAAATTGAACAGCAAGAGGCCATCCACATTTATGGAAAAGGACTCTTGACTTGGTGAGAACATTGAGGTTGACCTGAAGGAAGAAGTGAAAGACCTGAGTTTAAAGAGACGTTGATTGAGACTGTTGGTTAGGATTCTCTAGGGAAGTGATGGAAGCAAGGTGCAGGGTTGGGTTAGTTTTCTTGGGCTGCCATAACAGAGGATCATAAACTGAGTGGCTTAAACAACAGAAATTTGTCTCACAGTTCTGGAGTGTGAATGTCCAAGATCAAGGCACTGGCAGGGCCATGTTCTCTCTGAAGACACTAGAGAACATCTGTTCCAGGCCACACTCCTGGTTTCTGGCAATTCCTTGGCTTGAAGCAGCTAATTCTGGTCTTCACATGGCATTCTCCCTGTGTTCTTGTTTCTCTCTGTGTCCAAATTCCCCTTTTTATGAGGGTACCAGTCATATTGTACTAGGGCTCACCCTATTCACGTATGACCTCATTTTGACTAATTACATCTGCAATGATCCCTTTTTCCAGATTAGGTCACATTCTGACCTTATCCTGGGGGTTAGGACCTATATGGATTTGGGGGGGGACAAAATCCAACCCATCACAAAGTATATGAGAATCTGTGAAATAGCTTCAGAAAAAAAGGATGTGAACAGTACATTGATGGTGAAAATTTCTTCTAATTTCTCCAGTGCTATCACAGGGTTCATTTTTCCATCTCTTTTAGAAAAGAAATATTCAATACTAAAGTAGAAAGTTCCTTACAGTCCACATAATTTTGTATCTTATGATGTAGAGGGGAAAACCGAAGTCTCCAGAAGTAAAGCAAGGTGCTCAGAGTCAAACATTATAGTAGAAGTTCTAAAACTTGAAACTGAGTCTTCCTATTCCCTAGTCTCTGTCACCTTACAAGGAGCTGGTATACTGTGAACAGCTTTGCCCTTGAAACCAAACACTGGCTGTCATTCTCTGCATGTTAAAGGTACGGGCCAACACTTTCAGGAAGTAAAATCAGGCATCTCTTAAGTTGCTCCTTTCCGTTATTCACTGCATGGACCATATGACACTCCAAGGGCACAGACTGAAGTCTCATGCTGCGGCTCGGATGGTGCCCTGGGCTTTACACATCTCCCCTCTCTTCTCCAGCTTTCCCTTCACAAGTTCCCTGTCCTGTTGTCCCAGAGCCCAGCCCAGCTCCAAGATGGGCGATAGAAAATGTGTTCACCTAGCTTATTTGTTTCTTAATAGGTGATAGATGCTATTTTAATGGTAATAAGCCCGTTCTCCACTCTCTCTCCCTTTCTTCAGAGTCTTTTGGGTTTTCGGAGTGCCTGTCTTTGGAGAATATGATAAGACTTATCATTTCTGTGGTTCATTTTGGCCAAATTGAAGAGCTCAGGGTCATTAGGAAAAAGCAGGCAGTCATCATGGATGACTTTGCACCTTCAAATTGCAAAGAGTTGGTCACCATATCTTTTGTCTGTTCTTAAGACTTTGGTGTCTTGTGTGGTCTACAGTGAATTTAAGACATTGAGGGGTCTAGAGCCGCTATTGCAGTTGGCATGCTGTTCAGCTTCAAGACTTGTCTTGAGCTGTCTGGACAAACTCTACCGTATATTTCATCACACGGAGGTTTTTTTTCCCTCCCAAATTTCATCTTTTTCAACCTATTCAAAGATAAGCTTGAAATAATGCTTTCATGCTGTTTTCACGTAACTCTCTCTGTGCACAGGATTTCAAAAAGCAAAATATTGATCAGAACAACTCTCCTGGTTTGTCTCAGAAAATATCCATTCCCTGAAACAAGTTATTACCTTCAGTTGCTTTGGAAGATGCATCAGATTCACTCTATCAAGTTTATAATTGGAAAATGGCATGAGATTAATTATGGAAATACTTTTCAATTTTAATAGTCAATTAACAGGCAACTGTATGAAGACCACAATAATTACATTGTTCTATAAGCATTGCACTAGAAGTCTTATTTTAGTATACTTCGACTTTTAAAAGAGAATCTGATTAGCACTATTTGTTTAATGAATTTGACATTCAAGGGATGCATGAATTTCCTTTGGATGTTGAATTATAAATGAATGCTTAGCAAATTAACATTGATTTTCTTTATCTAGGACCATCAGCACAGCGACATTTTCCTGCATGAATGTCTTCCATAGTTGGCATTAGGTTTAGGCTTAAGATTTCAGAAGGAATGTCAACTCCCACGGACCCTATCAAATGTATTCCTTCCTCATATTCATGGGATCTTTAGGTCTAAAGATTTATCCTATTCCCTTCAATGTGGAAATTGCTTTTCTCTTCTTTGACCAACAGGGAATATAAGTGCTAGCACAGTCTACTGAAGTTGGTCCTGGAAGTGTTCAATTTTAGTAAAGCTTAGGACTTATTTTGATATTATAATTGTATGCTGTCAAACACAGATGCTAAGTGTACAGTTAGATGAATTGGGACACATGTATGACCGACAGATGAATTGGGACAAATGTATAACCGACATTCAAATCAAGACAGGTAACATTTCAAACACTCTAGGAAGTCATATGATATTCTACAGCAGTGTCTTGATAAGAGGTCTCTCTCTACACAGACCTACTGTAGCCCAAACTGCCTAAGAGTTTGCAGTTAAATTGCCTCCTTCCTCAAGGCTGTTATGGATTCATGTACTCATTGGTGCCCTCCCATCCCTTGGACCTTTGCTGGAGCACTGACTTTGGAGTCTAAAGAAACTAGGTCTCACCTCTTGGCTCCGCCCCCACTTAGAGTCATTGAGAACGTCTGAACTTTAGTTTCCTTATTTGTAAGCTGAGGATGCTAAAACCTACCTCATAAAGTTGTTGTAAAGATTAAAATACATCAAAGCACCTGACATTCAGAACATGCCCAGCTGATGTACCATTCCTCCATCTCTGGTTAAAATCTTGGGTGCTAGGTATTTTCTCTCCCTCTCTCCCACTCCAAGCAACCAATCAAAAGGGTATATTCTAGTCCTTTAGGATAATGTATTTGAAGGAGATACTTTTCTAATCAGAAAAATGAATCCTTGTTGATGCATTAATAAACTTGAATAATTTAGTGTTTCCCCTCCCAGGTAACATGTTTGCATTTTAACTTAAGCCTGTAAGAGATGCTGTTTTAACCCAAATAACGGACTTTGAGCTGAAAAAGTCAGGAGATTGGGGAACGGTGTAATATTTGAGGCCAGGCAGTTCCATTTCTAAATTTCAGACAGCCATCTGTCTGTCTGTGTGCCTGGCTGCCTGTATTAAATGTAGGTGATTTTTCTCTGAAAAAGATGTGTACACGTTGTGGGCAAATTTGGAACAAACTGGTTTAAACGGGCTCATGCAGGCATTAAACTCAGCACGTGGAATCTAAGTGCTGTCGCGAGGAGGCTGCCTTCTCACGGTTGGATGGTAGTTGTTGCTTAGCGGGTGAGAGGTAGAGGCCAAAGATCAATGCCCGGGAGATCTGGGCAGCAAGCAATGGCCTCTCCCCCATGTGTTCCTGTTGGTGAAAACCACCCTGTGGTTTCTGGAAGCACAAAGAGTGTACCCAGGAGGGCAGCTGATCAGCTTCCCATTTAAGGACTGGGAGTTTGGGGTTAGTAGATGCAAACTATTATGTGTAGGTTGGATAAACACCAAGGTCCTGCTGTATATAGCATAGGGAACTACATTCAATATCCAAAGATAAATCATAATGGAAAAGAATATAAAAAGGAATGTTAATATATGTATAACTGAGTCACTTTGCTGTATAGTAGTAATTAACACAACATTGTAAATCAACTATACTTCAATTTAAAAATTAATAAAAAATTTTTTTAAATGTATTTTAAATTCAGGACCCCCCGATGAGTGTTATCAAAACATTCCAGATGAGCATAGAGGAGGGCTGCCCCTCTGTTTCCCTACCTTCCAATCCCTGAGCTGATGCAGTGCTAGCTATGCCTTTGTTTTTCCTCTTCGTTTCTTATAGAAAGTGGCTTCTAGCCTCAAGAACCTCACCATGTGGCTGTGACTGTTCGGAGTTCTGCCTTCCCATCACGGATTTTTTTTTTTTTTAACATCTTTATTGGAGTATAATTGCTTTACAATGGTGTGTTAGTTTCTGCTTTATAACAAAGTGAATCAGTTATACATATGTTCCCATATCTCTTCCCTCTTGCGTTTCCCTCCCACCCTCCCTACCCCACCCCTCTAGGTGGTCACACAGCGCCGAGCTGATCTCCCTGTGCTATGCGGCTGCTTCCCACTAGCTATCTATTTTACGTTTGGTAGTGTATATATACACTACCCATCATGGATTTTAAAGCCTTCTTTGCCATTGGCTAGTCCCAGATTTTGTATCAATTACTTCTCCGCGTAGACGGACACCCACTCACCTTTACTTTCATCTGCTCCTCTAGAAAACCATACGATTTGTCTTGGTCACATAAGATACTCTATGATTGAGGCAATGTAAGTTTCTCTTTCCTTTTTCTCCTTGTGTGACTTTGTAGATTCTGGATAATATTAAGAACTTCAGGGAGGGGGCTTCCCTGGTGGCCCAGCGGTTGGGAGTCCGCCTGCCGATGCAGGAGACACAGGTTCATGCCTCGGTCCAGGAAGATCCCACATGCCGCGGAGCGGCTGGGCCCCTGAGCCATGGCCGCTGAGCCTGCGCGTCCGGAGCCTGTGCTCCGCAACGGGAGAGGCCACAACAGTGAGAGGCCCGTGCACCGCAAATAAAAAAAAAAAAAAAAAAAAAAAAAAAAGAACTTCAGGGAGTTGTATGCAGTCTGATCCCAAGCCGCTGCAAGCACTGATCCCAAAGCAGACGACTCTGATCCCATTATCACTCAGCTTGAGACTGATGTTGTGATGTTCAAAAGTGAGAATTCTTTTAGCTGTATACAAATTTCGTTGCAAGTATGTTTTCCCAACTTCAATTGCTTTAGTAAGTCATTAAAGGAAATACATTCAGGCATAACCCTCGGCTTCCCTTCTTTTTTGGCAGGCATTTGGAACTCACACTTAACAGGAATTCTCACAATCAGAATATCTATCAGGGAGCTGGATATGTATGACCCTGGGCACAAATGTAGTACAGTATAAAAAGTAAGAAAAATCAGATACTAGCGCCATTAAATCTTTGGCTCTAAATTGCTTTCTTTACACCTGTCTATTCAGTAGCAAGTTGTCAACGGAATATATGGAGGGAAATTTCAGCTTACAGAAAATAGTTAATTAGACCAAATGAATTAGGGACTGAGTGGAGGGTGCTCAGCAGAACACTGTGTTCCCTTGGCCATTAATCTAGTTTATGAAGAGCTGCCCCACTGGGGATTTCTTCATAGTTTGCTTACAATACCTGCATCAATTGTCAATGTCAATGGCATTCGCCAACTAGGCAACTAGGCCAAAGCGCATTTTTCTTTCTTTTTTTTTTTTTTTTGCGGTACGTGGGCCTCTCACTGCTGTGGCCTCTCCCGTTGTGGAGCACAGGCTCCGGACGCGCAGGCTCAGGGGCCATGGCTCACGGGCCCAGCCGCTCCGCGGCATGTGAGATCTTCCCGGACCGGGGCACGAACCCGTGTCCCCTGCATCGGCAGGCGGACTCTCAACCACTGCGCCACCAGGGAAGCCCAGGTTTTTCTTTCTTAATGTGACTCAACCCTCCATTTTACTGGTGTCAAGAAGAGGCAGGATGGTGATCAATGAATCTGATGAACATGAAGAATGTGAATGACCACTGAGTAATCAGTTTTGCAGCTTTTCTTTAGTCGTCTTGGAGCAATTATGAGAATGCAATTCACTGGGTGTGTTACTAAAACATAAGTTTAGGGATTTTAGCAATATTCATTTTGAGACAAAATGCCAAGAAAAAATAGTGACCATGAAATTCTTGAAGCTTCTATTTGAAAATAGTCTGTTCAGTTCAGTGTGTCAGTGATAACCATCACTGCAGAACTATTCCATTTTTAAGTACTTTTGGCTAATTTTAATCCAGCCACCTTCAGATCCCTGGACTTTCTGCATGGGCTGTGGGATAATTCTGATAGTTTAGAGTGAAACTATTCAGTATATGTAAGCCGGAGGCCACGTGTTGACTCTGTACTGGTGCCCCAAACCTTGGCAGACCTTATTATGGAAGATAAATAAGAAGTGTTTCCCACCCGTCCTTGCTTTCCACAGAGTGAACTTTAAATCAAAATTTTAGCTTTATGTCACTTGAGGGGGCAGTGGGAAGGGCTTTCAGGTGGATGGAGGGCTATGATTAAAGCTTGCAAATGGCTGAGAACAGATACATGGTAAACGTATTTTTTTTTAATTCTTTTTTTTTTTAAATTGTGACTGGGATTTAGAGTACACAGCATTAGCTGGTGCAGAAGAAGGCACGTGATATACTCAAGGGTAAGAAGGGGTATATGTTTGATAAAGAACAGTTTCCTACCATCCAGAAAATGAATTTGGTGGGCAGATCTTTGCCACGACAAAGCATCAGGGAAAAAAATATAGGTGGAACCCAATACACTGAAACAATAGTGGATCAAATAACATCGCTAAGTGCAGGAGAGAATTCTGGAATAAGACATAAAGAGCAGCAAGCTTAGAAACCTTGCCTCTTCACTGGACTCAGGGGCCAGGGCCCCTCTCTGGGAGACCAGTGGGCTTCTGTGGACACCTCAGACCAGGTGTTACTCTTTTGTTCCCATTCAGAGTGAGGCGGGGTTCCCAGAGACTCTTGGGTGCTCCAGGATCAAGGCAGCATGGGATGAGCTTCAAGTACCAAGCTTTTCCGTCTTGGGAAACTTAGAATGGAATGCCTTCTGATCTGTCTCTACTTTGATAGAAAACCAGTAGGAGAGGAGGTGGCTCTGGAGTAAAGCCAGTCATCAACCTCCTGGTGTTCAGACAGTAGAGGGAGCTTTGTTGGATTCACTCTGCTCATGACCTTAAGCATCTTCATCAAAACTTGTGCAGATTTGAATTCATGCCCATCTCATCTGTGTTAATGGGTACGTGTTTGTGGGTGTGAGTACTTGAACTTGGGAGCTCCGTGGTGTTCTTTTACACTCATACTTTTCTTTCCATGGATTCATACGTAGAGTTTCTTATTTCAGAGTCTTTAAAATACATATTTTACAAGGTATAGGTAAAACTCTTCAGGGGTTCATGAGAAATATAATGTGGCCAGGTACACGGTTAGGAGTCTCTTCAAGAACCAAGGCAACAGACGCACTGAGAAGCAGATTGCATGGCCCCAAATGCCCAGCTGGGGAAGTGCGTGGGCTGAAACCATATAGCCCTCACCTGGACATGCCATGTGCCAGGGCTGCAGGCCCTGGAGGGAGGGTCATCTCTTTGCTGTTTGCCCGCCTGGGAGGTACAATTGAATAAATGCATGGTACACTCAGGTGGAAGCCTGGCTGAGAAGCCCCTGCTGTCAAAGGAAAAGAAACCACCTCCTTCAAGATGAAATGGAAGATCAAAATCATCTCAATCCTGTGTGGGTTTATGAAATTAACTGTATACTTATTTACTCACTCATAAAGGTTTTGAGTGCCTCCCGAGGGCCAGGCATTGGACTAGGTGCTTGGGTGGTCCTTACTATCATGGGCAGCAGAGGTTCGGAGGGACAGTCACGTGAACAAGAGAAGTGATACTATTGAATCAGTGTTGTAACCAAATTTACACAAGATGCTAACAGGGGCCCAGAGGAATTAGAAATGCAACAGTAGTTACCAGCAGTTAGGGTGGAGGAATGTAGGTCTCCTTCAAAAGCCCTGTTCTTGAGCCTTCAAATCAGGAATTATGTGAATGGTACAGCCACCTGCTTCCAGTGATCCTATCCCTCGTGTAGCCCTTTATTCCTTTCTCTTTGGCTGTTTTCCCCTTATTCCAGGGACCAATACCCAAGCAATGAACCTCTACAGTCTAATCAAGCCCCATCAAAGGGTATCTATTGTGGGTCCCAATCCTTCAATGCCACCTAAGAGAGAGATGAACTAATTGGACAAATGAGCTTATCCTAATAATGAGTGATTGTGTTTTATCCATTATGTCTCTGGGGTAACATGCATTTTAATGAGGCCCTCAAATCCTTAACCTAAGAGATTCACTCATGCAGGGGTGATAAGCTGGCAAGGAAGGTGTTTGGGAACAACTGGTCTTGGGTCATCTGAAATCACAGCACATATGGAGACCATTCCTCAAGCAAATGAAGTAATAAAAAGTTTATCGTAAGCCAGGAAAAAAGTTCCGATTTAAAACTACAGAGCTCAAACACTTATTAGCATCGTTTTTTTTGGATTCCTCCAAAGAATTACTAGGAAGGCCTTTGATGTATCAAATATTAAGCCTTTGATGTATCAAATGGTCTATGCCTGGAGGGATTCGTTCTGATTAGAAAATTCTGGTCTCTGGTCTCTCTCCAGGCCTTGAATGACTTGTGTATCCTTTCAGTAACAGGCAAGTGGCAGCTGGCATCGTTTGGGGACGGTGCCGTGTTTGTAGTGGCATGCTGTGTGTCTGTCCATCAAAGACAGTTCAGCTCCCGTCCTGCTGAGGGAGCTTGGTGGGGCTGGCAGGAGGGCTTGCTGATCTTGGGGACATTGTGCACGATATTATGACTGGGTGTTTTCATGCATCTTTTTAAGGAGGCACACTCCTTTCTGGGTCCCTGGTGCCTATGGAACCTCTGTTTTCTTTGTCTCCCAGGAAGGAGGGACAACCTGGTGGCCTTCAGGTACCTAATGCTTCTCCTTTTGTATGTGTCTTTCACCTGAGCTCTTTGGGTGTGGGGCAGAACAAAACTAAAGCAGAAGGCCTTTCACAAGGAGAACTTCTTAATACGACATGATGTGCTGGACCGCTCTCCCCGCTGAGTGGTGTATGTGAGGGCATCTGGGGAAGGACAGTGGACGCTGGGCAGGGCTGCGGGGAGGGAAGCTGACACCCTGATGTTGAACGGCCATTTGTGTCACATCAGTCTTGGTTCATCTACGATCTGATCCTTAAAGAATGATCTGAAACAACTCTGCTTAAGTATTGTTCAGTGGTCATGCCCCTATGTCATATGCACTCTGGAGGAAAATGAAAACATACCCTTACAGGGAGACGTTTGCCCGGTGTTCTGCAGAAGGGTGATCGGAGATGCTGCTGACGTGGGTCTCTGTGCTTTACCCCCCCATCCTCTTCTCGCGGAAACCACTCTGGGTCCTGCTGTCCCACAGAGCCTCCACCCACAGAGAAAGCAAAAGCCAGAAGAGTTCCAGGTTTGGGCCACTTTCTGTGAAGTCCGCTGCTCACGGGCCTCCGCACAGTTTAGCTAAAATAGCAGGTCTTTTGCTAGCTAGATGCAGTGACTCCAGCTTTACCCTCCCAGTACTGCTTACTATTTTTGAGTGAACATGTTAAGCCATGCTTGGGTTTATGGCTCACCAGGTGAATCTGGAATGGCGTATTTGTTCTCCCTAGATAACCGCTTGCCCTGCAGAGCAGGAAGTGGTTTTTTGCCTCTCGGTGAATTCAGGGTAGGTTTGTGTTACTGATGCCCCAGGAAGCAGCTGTTGGGTGGCATGAAAGCACCCCTCAGAGGTAAGTTAGAGCTCTGCTTGGTACTTTGGACTCATCATGTGGACAGTGGAAAAACACAATCTCCCCGTTGTGAAGATTAAATTTGAATAAGGGCACAACGAGCCCACGCACATGCCCATTGCACATACTTGATGCTGATATTAACCTGATATCAACACATTTCAGCTGGGGACGAGAGCCACACTCCAGCCTCCCTGGGAAAGTGCTGAGTGATGAGATTGTGCCCAGGGTGGAGGTGGCCAGGGTTTGGGGACTGGTTCCAGACCGTTGGCAGATAGCACTATTTTTCCTCTAGGCCCCAACATGGACCGGTGATTAAGAGGCCCAGATGCAAACCCCACTATCCAAGGGATTTCCTCCAAGTAATGGAATTACATGGAAAGCCTTTTTGAAATTGCAAGGGAGTAACATATTGAAAACCAAATTCTTATGCAACCAGATGATGACCTGGTCATCTCACATGTTCCCCAGAGCTTGTTGAAGATGTCAGACAGAGGATGTGGGCTGTGCGGGGGGCCCATGGCTCGTTCCTCGGCGCCCAGGAGGACTTCAAGGCCCTGGGACCCGAGCTCCTGGGCCTCCCGGGGATGCTGCCCCGTGCTCAGAGCGGCAGCTGTCTCTGCCGGAGCCTGTGCCCTGAGGCTTAGGGTGTAAAAACTGCTCCCCAAGGTGTCGCCTTTAAAAACAGCAGAGCTTCAGTGCTGACAGCCCCCGTCTTATTTATAGCCAACCCTCCTGCTAACTCGGAGCAGGGAAACCAAAGGAGTTGTTCTAGTTCACTTTCGAGCAAATCAGAGGCCCAGGCCCCACCCAGGCTGACTCCATGCAGCCCTGAGGTTGGGTCCTTAGATGAGTCAGGTGAGCAGCCCAGGCTAGGAGCCCCGGGAATCAGCTGCAGGATTAGTAGTGATGGTCCCCCAGTCTCAGTATGACAACGGGCCATTTCTGCACGAGGCCAGGAGAGGATTTCTCTGTTGCGTTTGCAATGCTGTCTCTAAAGAACGAGCCAAGGTCCACTGCAGCAGCTGGGAACCTGGGCACCCTTCCCGGGTGGTGAGCATCACTCCCGTGAGCGCAGGGTCATTACAGAGAGGGTTCCTGGCCCCTTTACTGGGAGAAACCCTACTGTGAGCACATCCGTAGTGAAGGAGGGGTCCTAATCTCCGCTACCCCCGGTGTAATCACATTGAAATACCCAGAAAATGTGGCAGAGGTTGATTGCATTTAATGGGCCTCCGTCAGCTGTGAGCTCACAGGTTTGCCTGCATCACTTCAAAGCTACCAGTCTGAATGCCAGGCTGCCAAATGAGACCTGCTCAGCAAGTTAAACCCGCAACCTCATTCTTCAACAGCTGGTAGGTCCCTTGTGATGGTTTGCACTATGCAGGCCAACCATAGGAACCCCTTAGATGCTCTGTTTCTCCAACGCCATATTTGTTTAGGAGGTTGGATGTGGCAGACATAATCTGTCTTCAACCACCAGATAGTTCAGACAGGTAGATAGAATTGACTAGAAACAGTCTTCTTCTGCAGGTGGATCGTGGACAGAAGTGTTCTTGCTAAGGGGCTATCACACGCTTGGCTATAACATACACGAGATTCCTCTCTGGGTTTGTAGTGACCAGTGACCTTTTCTGACCTATAGCCCATGCAACAGTAATCTCTGAAATTTGAGCATCTGACCCAAAAAGTAGTTTTTGTTTCTTCAAATCCATGGAATCATGGCATGTGGATCTTTGAATCATTTTAGCTCAATTCCCTAGTTTCACCCCCGAGGGAGCAAAACTCCCCGAGTTTGTCAATGATTAAAATACAAGTGCATATGCAGGCACGCACAGATCTGACTCCTGATCCAGTGCTTTTCCTATGACGCCATGATGCTTCCCATCTGATGTCTGATCTAACGAAATGAAAATGCAACATCCACGATGTATTAGTCAGGATAGGGCAGGGTAGGCTGTGGTAACAAAACCCCTCAACTCTCAGTGGCTTAAACCACAAAGGCTTATTGTTCAATCACCTCCCAGGCGAGGGGCAGAGAGTTCCACTCCTCATCATTGCTCAGAAACCGAGGGTGGGGCCCCTGGGGGGAGTGCTTGCCAAGGTGCTGTGACCTCATACATTCTAGGTGTTAACCTGGAAGCAACAGCCTTCACTTCTGCTCTCATGGAAAGACATGCGCGTGGGCCCTGATTGCAAAGGCCTAAGGACTCGTGGTCTCTCTGAGCACTGAGCTTGACACCTTATGGGGTCTCTATTTTACAAGCCTTCAGGGTGCACCTGCTCTAGGCCACGTACTGCATGAGCTGCTGAGACCATTAAGAGAAGTACTTATGCTGGAGGATGCGTAAACTGCAGGGAATAAGGGGTGTGGAAAAAAGGGGGTTAGACTTGTAGGAAGATAAGTTACAACAGGACAGATGCCATAACGAAAGTGCTGGTGGAGTCCTTTCCACTTCAGATAAGAGAACAAACACGACTGAGGAAATTGAAAAAAGCTAACAAAGTAAGTGACATTTGAGCCGGGTCTTGAATAAAGACCAGTATATATTCCTTAAGAACACGTTGTAGTCTCATTTGAAATAATGCCTTTGCCCTTGTGAATGTTCTCAGAGGTTAGCTTTAGTCCTGTAAATTTCTTGACAAAGGTTCAGCATTCTCTGCAGCCTCAGGGCAAGAAATAGATTACCTTCCAAAGAATTGAGAAGTAATCCATGAGCACAGCTGTCTCACCAGTATGAGCTGAACTGTGTGACCCAGAAGGAGGTGGCCAGGGACCAGGTAGGTGCAAATAGGAGGTGAGCTAAGATGGTCATGGTCTTAACATAGAATCAGAACAGGAGGATTTAAAGGAATTTTGTATTTCCCTTGCACGAAAAGACCGTCTAGAAGATACAGTTTAGACACCCTAACTTAAGAATTTGAGATATTCCAGAGCTTGTAGCAATGGAGGAAAAGAATGTTAACTAAAATGATCCCAGAAAATCTAAGATTCGTTGTCACTGAAGCAAAAAATACAGCTCATGACAAGCATTCGTTTACTGAAGCCTTTCCCACTCAGGACAGCTAACAGTTAGCAGTTGCAGCTGCTTCATTTTCCCTTCCTCCAGAATAAGGAAAATTCCTGTTGTCTTAGCAAGAACCCTCACCCAGATTCAGAGAAGTGATTTTAATGGTGACGAGTACTACAAGCCGTGTGCCAAGCGTAATTCTAGGCACACACAGACTCATACCCAAACCACCCTCATTGTAAGAACCACCTGTATCTTCTTTTTTTTTTTTTTTTTGCGGTACGCGGACCTCTCACTGTTGTGGCCTCTCCCGTTGCGGAGCACAGGCTCCGGACGCGCAGGCGCAGCGGCCATGGCTCACGGGCCCAGCCGCTCCGCGGCATGTGGGATCTTCCTGGACCGGGGCACGAACCCGCGTCCCCTGCATCAGCAGGCGGACTCTCAACCACTGCGCCACCAGGGAAGCCCAACCACCTGTATCTTTAACTTACAAACTAAATTATGAGCAACTGCAGAACTAGGGCTTGAACCCTGATAGGCTGACTTTCGAGCCTGAATTCTTACTCATTCCACTACATCTGTCATAAAATGCTTTAGCCTAAAGAAAAAGCGAATGACAGTACTTCCTCCTTCATTAAAAAAAAAAAAAAAAGCTGGTAGGTTGGTTTTAAAGTAACTAGGCTGCAAGTTTTTTTCTGCAGGTACCTAGGTGTATACAAAACTTGTCTTCGTTAAAAATGACTTGTAATATTTAGCCATTTTCAAACACTTCCCTCGCTCTCCGAGGACTTGGCTAAACAGACTCAGGTAGATACTGAGTTTGTTTGAAGTCCGGACCGGCTGTCACTCTTCTACCCAAACCAGGTTCTTTTTGCCCCGACACCCAGCGAGCCAAACACTCAACCTCCGAGGTTTGCAGCAGAGAGGGCTTGATGCACAAGCCAACCGAGTGCAGACAGGGGAGAAGCAAGTCTGAAATCCGCCTCCCGGAAGCCGGGGCCTCCGGCGGGCATTTACAGGATGAGCTGGCGTCACAGGCGCAGGGATCGTGGGGACCAGGGAAAGATGATGGGAAACAGGTGGGGCATCCTCGTTCTGAGCAGGCGCAGCTCAGCCACAGGCTTCTTGCCCGTTCAGAAACCGTCTTCGGTCCTCCGAGGTCAAATGTCATGGGGCACTCGTGCATGCCCAGTTGGAGGGTGGGTTGTCCTATCCAGTCTTAACCAGCTCAGCTCCAACTAGGCACCGCTGATCCAAGTTCCTGGAAGACAACTCCGGCAAACGTCTCATTTTTAGGCTCCGTGCAGCTCGGAGGAGGAGCGAGCTTTCTGCAGCGACTGTTAAAAGGACCTTGATAAGGCAGATGGCCTTTGATAAGCTTGTCAGGTGGATCACCTGTATCTTTGTCGCCCGTCCCCTGTCAGGCAGTTACCTGCGAGCGTTTTAAAATACCTACTGATATGGACTGAAATCAAGATGTATCTATTTGCTCTACCTTTCTCTTGAACTCTGGAATAACTACATGTAATAAGTTGCTACTCACATTACCTTTCCAGGATAGTATATTTTCTTAAGCTACTTAAGCTTTTTAAGAAGCCATCATTGACCAGCTGCCGGTAGAAACTTCAGGTGAGTTAGGAGGGAGGCGTTTTTTCGTAAACACTTTCTGTTGTACTTTTCCTGTCTACTTTGTTAAAACACTGGTCTTTTTGATGGAGTTGTAGGTATTGGAACCTAGAGGCACGTTCTGCGGCCCCCATCACTCACATATGCATAAGCTGCAGGACCTGTTTCTGGGCGCCGTGTCTCTGCTGCCTGCACGCATCTGCCACCACTCTCAGCAGGGACCCTGCACAAGCGTGCACACTGCATACGGCAGCGCGGGCCAGGCTTTCCCACAAATCCAGTGTCTCTGGAAGAACAGAGCTGCTTGAAGAAGCTACCATCAGAAGAAGTTGCCAAGAAGCAACGAGGCTCAAGTCAGAAGTTCCTGAATGGGTGCTGATGGTGCGTGGCGGATGAAAGGTGAGGTGGGGGACAAGAATGCAGAAATGGGATTCCCAGCATGTCAGCCAGGCTGAGGGGGAAATCCTCTGCTTTTTCCAAGGGTATAGGTGGGGATGCGTCGATCAGAGAGGATGTGTTATAACAAAGTAATTTTATGTGGTACTGCACTAAAATGAAACTATGCTAGCTTTGATTTTTCAGTGTATAATAACTTTGGCTGTTCAATTGATGGGTCATATTGTCTAGATGGTCGGAATAAAGGTGATGAGGCAGCCCTGCGCCCCATTTCGGTAACTTTAAATCCCTTGTTTACCCCAAATTCTGGAGGGAGCTGTTGGTGAAACTAGCACAGATGTCACAGGCAGCAAAGGCTTCAAATCCCACCTGATGGTCCTCAAGCCTCCAGAATAGCTTCATGGAGAAGAATGGTAATTACGTTGATTGAATCCTCATGACTGAGCTCCTTTTTCAGCTGCTTTGATTTATTCTTTTGAGTAAAACGAGTTTTCAATGAGCATTACAGAATCGGCAATACCAGAGAAAAAGAGTGGCAGTAGGATGTATAACTCGAGATGCTGTTCCAAACAGCTATTGAATTCCTTGAATTATTCGCGTTCTAAAGCCCTGTCCCACCCTCCCTAAACCTACAAGCAGTTGTGATTAGGGATGAAGACTGGCATCACAGAAAAGCTCCTGGATCTCCTGGGAATGACACCCTGACCCTTGTCTAAGTAGCAGCAGCTTCAAGCAGTAGAGCCCTGTGTCATGTCTTGCCCTTGATGATTTCTTATATGACTAGAGTGTAATAAATATTTTTGAATGAAGCCTTCATATCCTAAAGTAATAGCCTCTTAACAACAGGGTCACCAACTAGTCCAGGTTTGTCCAGGATTTGACTGGTCTTTACACAAAGTTCAACATCTGGGAAACCCCTCAGTCTGGGGCAAACTGGGATGATTGGTCCCCCTACTTAAAAGGCATTTAAAATGCATCTTCCCTAGGATCCAATGTGATTCTATATTTGTTCTGTGGTCTAGAGTTCTTGTTACATCCATATTCTATAGGCAGTCATCTGCATTATCAGAATGGCACCAGGGAACGCACCTAGCTGAAGGGAGGGGTGGGTATGTTGTGGGCAGGGGGATTGGCTAAAGTTTGAGAAAGCAGGAAGATTAATGCCGTATCGGAGTCAGACTGCATGGCTTCTTTTACACTATAAATATTGTATGAAGTGCTGATGTAACCTTTACTGCAGCATGACATGGGATTTGGCTGTTTTTATGGCTCGTGATTAAAGTAAGAAACAAGTCTCTGATTAGATTATTCTTTTCTCCCCACAGACCTCTGTCCTTCCCATTTCCAAGAATGCTATTTTATTTATACAATCAATCTAACTCAGCCTCCAACACCAAAATACGTGGGTCACAACCTAGAAAATGTATCCTAAGAAATATTGTTTATTCTTTGCCCCAAATTATTTATAAGCTCAGATACTGACTTTGATATGCACTTCAGGGGAATAAAAAGAGTTGAGACTTGTAAATTCTGCTTCCTTTTAAAAAGTATTATTATCTGTGTGTGGTAAAATCCACTTGAAGTTCTCTTGAGGCTGCATAAGGAAATAGATGGGTTTTTAATGATTTTAGTTTGTTGCAATTGCAGATAGCTAAATACAGTCGGCTGAAAAGCAAATTGAGCTCTAAGGAACAGAATTCAATCTATTGGCTTTCTCCTTCTGGTCTATCCTACACAGTAACTTAATTATTTGTGAAACTTTTAAACTCAATGGACTCCCATGGAATTTATCCACGTTGGAGGGTGTTTAGTGTTACACTCATTATATCTTTGGGGCCTGGTCCAGCAATTAGCAACTGGGCTTTATTCAGTCATAAAGAACTAAGTATGTTTGAAATGCCTGTGTGCAGTGTTTCATGTCTTTAAATTATGTCTGTTTTTAAAATTCAGAACATTTCATCTGCTTATTATGCTGAAATGCAGTAGAACTATCAGGTTCAAATAGAGGAAATTTTTTTTTGTCTCTTGTAGCCCTTTAGACAGATTTATTGGGTGGGAATTTAAAAATTCAACTGTGAGTAGAGCTCAAAATCAAAAAGATCCAATATAAATAACATCAGAGGGTGAACCCTCATAAATCAGCAAGTCTGATGTGAAAAATAGGTATAAGTTTAAAATCTTGCTCTGGCTGTTAGATGCCACCTACTGGCCATAATGACTGTCTGATACAACTAGCCATCGTTTCATCGCAGAGGGAGAATCCTCAGGACCTGTTGTTAAAATTCAAGTAGCATTATACGGCGTAGTCATTTTGTGCAAATCAATCACGGAATAAGCATAGCTGCATTTTGAAATTCAGATTGCATTTTGAAAAAAAAACTACTATGAACTTAAAGTCTTGTGTAGATTTTACTTGATTTTTAAAAAATTTTGGTCTCCCAGGAATATCTGAAGAATATCTGTGTTACAGGACCATCTAACTGCTGTTGATTCTACAGCCTAGCTTTTTTCCAGATGTATTATCATGTACAGGCATCAGGATATAGTTCTATGGTCATTGTACCTTAATACGTTTTGTAAAATCGGTCAGATTCCAGCTATTGTCTGTGTAGAATACGGCAGGTTCCAACTAAGATGGCTCACATGCTATTGACGGACACACACAGGCTCTATCTGCATTTCTACATTTAAGAATGATTAGCACTGGTATCCAGCATAGAGGAAGTTAAATATATAAACCAATCTCTTGCCCTTCACATCTATAAATTCTAGCACTTGAGTATGGGAACTGTGCTTGTGCTCTAGGTAGGAATAATAAGGTACAGTATGAACAAAGGAGTTAACAGTTCCTGGGTATCTTAAATTAGAGGGAAACACACATATAGCGTATTCTGCTAATGTTCTAGAACAGGTGTTGCTTAACTACAGCCAGCAAACCAGATCCAACCTACCCCCTGTATTTGTAAATAAAGTTTTATTGGCACATAGCCATGCCCATTTGTTTACACATTGTCTAAGGATCCTTGTGCATTTCTAGGTGGGCTGAGTCATTGAGACACACCCCAGGGGCCAAAAAGCCTAAAATATTTACTCTCTGGGCTTTCACAAAATTTTTGCTGATTCCTGTTAGAGAAACTTAGACTCTTTATTTCATTAAGGCTATCTTTTATTTAAAATTCTAAATCAGCGTCTTTGCTTCAAGTAGCAGAAACTTTGCCACAGCTCTGGCTTGCCGTGAGAGATGGTTCCACCCGAAGGGAGGGGGGACCCAGGCTGCTCTGGGACAGCTCCGCTGGATGGCCCAGGCTGGCTGGCTCCAGGCTCCCAGGGACAGCCCAAGGCTGCCCTCTAGGGCCTAGTGCAATGGGAAGGTTTGTTCCTGAACAGAGCAGAGGGGCCTTTTCCTTCCCCTTTTGGTGTCCAGTGGCTGAAACACATGTAGGAATGCTGGTAATAAAATTGACCTTCATGTTCACTAAGCTGGAGCTACCAGAGGCAGTGGAGGGACGTGCTTTCTAACAGTTTGGTGAATTGTCAGCAGCTTTGCATTGTGCAGACCATAACCACTTAGAACAACTTCACGTGGCCCAAGGATCAGAGGAGCCAAAAGGGGAAGCAGTTGGAAACATTGGGCTGGCCAGAAAGTTTGTTCAGGTTTTTCATAGCATCTTACAGAAAAAACTGAATGAACTTCTTGGCTAACCCAATATATGAAAAGCAAAAGCCCACTTGTCTTTTTTAAAAAGTAAAGGCAAATAGGCCAATTGACAGGGATTTGGGGAAGTGATATTTTCATATACTATTATAATGTGGAAAAGAGATTCAGGAAACCCCCAAAGGTGATTTTTCAAATGCCCCATTTATACTTGAGACCCTTCTTTTTTTTTTTTTTGCGGTACGCGGGCCTCTCACTGTTGTGGCCTCGCCCGTTGCGGAGCACAGGCTTTGGACACGCAGGCTCAGCGGCCATGGCTCACGGGCCCAGCCGCTCCGCGGCATGTGGGATCTTCCCAGAGCGGGGCACGAACCCGTGTCCCCTGCATTGGCAGGTGGACTCTCAACCACTGTGCCACTAGGGAAGCCGAGACACTTCTTTTTGTTAAAACTACCTACATTGGTGATAACAATGGAAAAAATAGAATTTATATAATTTCTTTCAAGGTCCTTCTGGAGGCATAATCATTTACCCTAGAACATGTTCAGTGGTAAAGAGAGGGAGAGCTATCATTTATCTCCAATTTCAGTGAAAAGAAAGACAAGATTCAGAACAGGATGTGTCATGGCTGAACTGGGTTTGGATGACAGCTGACTATTTCCTGGCTGTGTGATGTTGCGGTAAATTAGCTCTTGGGGTAAAAAATCTCTAAGCCTCAAATTCTCTCAGCTGTAGAACGAAGATACTCAAAGATGTATGCGAAACAGCTAACACAGTCCCCTCCCATGTGTGCAGTAAAATGTGAGCCGTGGTGATGAGTTACTAGATGTGTCTTGGGGACCTCGACACACTGTATATAGTTTCCTCGTATTTTAATACTAACTTGACTAGGTTAACCCAGTTGTTCGAACCTTGGCTGTAATTAGAATTATCTGGGAAATTACATACATACACAGAAACCCCTCTGACTGCCTGCACCCTGCCTCACAAGTCAAATCAGGATTTCTGTTGTGTAAGACCCAGGTATCAGTATCTTTGGTTCTGACATTTCCATTAGGTTCTTTTTTTGTTTTTTCTAAATAGGTTCTATGTCTTTGTGGAAATTCTCCTTCAGGCATGTTGTCAGTCTTTCCCACTAGATCTTGTGGCATCTTTTTTTTTTTTCTTTTAAATCTTATCTTGGAATCATTTTAGATTCACAGAAAAGTTGAAAGGACAGTACAGAGGGAGCCCGCATACCCTTCACACTGCTTCATCTGATGTTCACGTCATGCCTAACCAGAGTCCAGTCACCAAAACTAAGAAATTCGTAGTTGTACATTATTGTCAAGTAAACTACAGACCTTGTTTGGACATCACCAGACCTTTCCAGCGATGTCCTTTTTCTGTTCCAGGATCCAGTCTAGGGTCCCACCTTGTATTTAATTGTCAGGTCACCTGAATCTCCCCAGTCAGTGACAGTTCCTCAGTCTTTGTCTTTTATAACCTTGACACTTTTGAAGGTACTGGTTTTTGTAGATTATCCCTCGATTTGGGTGTGTTGGGTGTTTTCTTATTAGACTGAGTTTATGCATTATTAGCAGACACTGCAGAAGTGATGCACTTATCCCAGTGTATTATAACAGGGGCACGTCATGTTGCTGTGTCTTACATTGCTAGTGATACTACCCTTGATCACTTGGTAAAGGTGATGTCTTCTGGGTTTCTCCACTGTGAAGTTATCATTTTTTTCTTTGTAGTTAATAAACCTCTTGGGGAGAGACATTGAGACTAAGCGAATATCCTGCTTCTCCTCAAACTTTGTTCACTGACTTTAGCAACCATCGGTGGGTCTTGCCTGCAACAATTCTAACTGTTGTGTTGAAGGATAATTTTCTGTTTCTGTTATCGCTTCTATGTTCATTCATTAGAATTCCACAAGAAGGCTGTTTCTTTCCCCCCATTTATTTCTTCAGTTACCTGTTGTGTCAGTATGGACTCATGAGTATTTATTTCATTCTGTGGTTTATAATCTAACACCATCGTCATTTATTTTGTTGTTCAAATTGTTCCCGCCTCGACCGTCAGCAGCTTTTTCACGTTGGTGCCTACGCCTTCTGACATATCCCATCCTCTTCTGAGTACTTCTTTCTACAAGATGCTCTAGTTTCATCCTGTATTTTCCCCGCCCCGTGCCTACAATCAGTCTGTTTTGCAAGGAGCCCTGATTCCTTCTCTTGGAGAATGGAATTTAAAAACCAAGACCTGGGCCCTGAGCATGCTCATTGCTGCTGTGGTGCCCTTGCCCCCACGTGCTCTCAGTGGATGGAGTTTGGAAATACGTGTATGGATACTAAGCCATCTCTGAATTTCCACCTCTGTCTTCCAGATACACCCACGCACATTCATACCCATGTCTCCAGTTCCCATCCTACACCTCAGGGTCATTCTCGCCTTCCTCCGTTCCTAATTTGTAACTTTTTTTCCCTGACGGTGAGAAACTTGTCTCTCCTTATCAACCCCAGGACACATGTAAAGTAGTTGCAGAATTGCTGGCATTTTGAGAAACGAATTTACTAAATGGAGATCAGTATTTGTGTGTTGTTCTTTGTGTCTTTATCCTGTGGCTTCTTTATCAGTTATTTTTAAAGTCCCTGTCTGGTCATGCCCATGCAATGAAGCCATCTGGGTCTGCTTCCTATGACTCTTTCCTATTTTTGACCATAGATCACATTTTCTTGTCCCTTTGGTGTGTCTTATGGTATGGCTTTTTTTTTTTTTTTTAAGTTTATTTATTTATTTTTTAAATTAGTTTCTGCTTTATAACAAAGTGAATCAGTCATACATATACATCTGTTCCCACATCCCTTCCCTCATGCATCTCCCTCCCTCCCACCCTCCGCATCCCACCCCTCCAGGCGGTCACAAAGCACCGAGCTGATCTCCCTGTGCTCTGCGGCTGCTTCCCACTATCTATCTACCTTACGTTTGGTAGTGTATACACGTCCATGCCTCTCTTTCGCCTTGTCACAGCCCACCCTTCCCCCTCCCCATATCCTCAAGTCCATTCTCAAGTAGGTCTGCGTCTTCATTCCCGTTTTGCCCCTAGGTTCTTCATGACATTTTTTTTTAAATTCCGTATATATGTGTTAGCATACGGTATTTGTCTTTCTCTTTCTGACTAACTTCACTCTGTATGACAGACTCTAGGTCTATCCACCTCATTACAAATAGCTCAGTTTCGTTTCTTTTTATGGCTGAGTAATATTCCATTGTATATATGTGCCACATCTTCTTTATCCATTCATCCGATGATGGACACTTAGGTTGTTTCCAGCTCCGGGCTATTGTGAATAGAGCTGCAATGAACATTTTGGTACATGTCTCTTTTTGAATTATGGTTTTCTCAGGGTATATGCCCAGTAGTGGGATTGCTGGGTCATATGGTAGTTCTATTTGTAGTTTTTTAAGGAACCTCCATACCGTTCTCCATAGTGGCTGTACCAATTCACATTCCCACCAGCAGTGCAAGAGTGTTCCCTTTTCTCCACACCCTCTCCAGCATTTATTGTTTCTAGATTTCTTGATGATGGCCATTCTGACTGGTGTGAGATGATATCTCATTGTAGTTTTGATTTGCATTTCTCTAATGATTAATGATGTTGAGCATTCTTTCATGTGTTTGTTGGCAGTCTGTATATCTTCTTTGGAGAAATGCCTATTTAAGTCTTCTGCCCATTTTTGGATTGGGTTGTCTGTTTTTTTGCTATTGAGCTGCATGAGCTGTTTATAAATTTTGGAGATTAATCCTTTGTCAGTTGCTTCATTTGCAAATATTTTCTCCCATTCTGAGGGTTGTCTTTTGGTCTTCTTTATGGTTTCCTTTGCTGTGCAAAAGCTTTGAAGTTTCATTAGGTCCCATTTGTTTATCTTTGTTTTTATTTCCATTTCTCTAGGAGGTGGGTCCAAAAGGATCTTGCTGTGATTTATGTCATAGAGTGTTCTACCTATGTTTTCCTCTAAGAGTTTGATAGTTTCTGGCCTTACATTTAAGTCTTTAATCCATTTTGAGCTTATTTTTGTGTATGGTGCTAGGGAATGATCTAATCTCAAACTTTTACATGTCCCTGTCCAGTTTTCCCAGCACCACTTATTGAAGAGGCTGTCCTTTCTCCACTGTACATTCCTGCCTCCTTTATCAAAGATAAGTTGGCCATATGTGCGTGGGTTTATCTCTGGGCTTTCTATCCTGATCCACTGATCTATCTTTCTGTTTTTATGCCAGTACCAGACTGTCTTAATTACTGTAGCTTTGTAGTATAGTCTGAAGTCAGGGAGCCTGATTCCTCCAGCTCCGTTTTTCGTTCTCAAGATTGCTTTAGCTATTCGGGGCCTTTTGTTTTTCCAAACAAATTTTGAAATTTTTTGTTCTAGTTCTGTGAAAAATGCCATTGGTAGTTTGATAGGGATTGCATTGAATCTGTAGATTGCTTTCGGTAGTAGAGTCATTTTCACAATATTGATTCTTCCAATCCAGGAGCATGGTATATCTCTCCATCTATTTGTATCATCTTTAATTTCTTTCATCAGTGTCTTATAGTTTTCTGCATACAGGTCTTTTGTCTCCTTAGGTAGGTTTATTCCTAGATATTTTATTCTTTTTGTTGCGATGGTAAATGGGAGTGTTTTCTTGATTTCATTTTCAGATTTTTCATCATTAGTGTACAGGAATGCCAGAGATTTCTGTACATTAATTTTATATCCTGCTACTTTACCAAATTCATTGATTAGCTCTAGTAGTTTTTCGGTAGCATCTTTAGGATTCTCTATGTATAGTATCATGTCATCTGCAAACAGTGACAGCTTTACTTCTTCTTTTCCAATTTGGATTCCTTTTATTTCCTTTTCTTCTCTGATTGCTGTGGCTAAAACTTCCAAAACTATGTTGAATAAGAGTGGTGAGAGTGGGCAGCCTTGTCTTGTTCCTGATCTTAGTGGAAATGGTTTCAGTTTTTCACCATTGAGGACAATGTTGGCTGTGGGTTTGTCATATATGGCCTTTATTATGTTGAGGAAAGATCCCTCTATACCTACTTTCTGCAGGGTTTTTATCATAAATGGGTGTTGAATTTTGTCGAAAGCTTTCTCTGCATCTATTGAGATGATCATATGGTTTTTCTCCTTCAACTTGTTAATATGGTGTATTACATTGATTGATTTGCGTATATTGAAGAATCCTTGCATTCCTGGGATAAACCCCACTTGATCATGGTGTATGATCCTTTTAATGTGCTCTTGGATTCTGTTTGCTAGTATTTTGTCGAGGATTTTTGCATCTATGTTCATCAGTGATATTGGCCTGTAGTTTTCTTTCTTTGTGACATCCTTGCCTGGTTTTGGTATCAAGGTGATGTCGGCCTCATAGAATGAGTTTGGGAGTGTTCCTCCCTCTGCTATATTTTGGAAGAGTTTGAGAAGGATAGGTGTTAGCTCTTCTCTAAATGTTTGATAGAATTCACCTGTGAAGCCATCTGGTCCTGGGCTTTTGTTTGATGGAAGATTTTTAATCACAGTTTCAATTTCAGTGCTTGTGATTGGTCTATTCATATTTTCTATTTCTTCCTGAGTCAGTCTTGGCAGGTTGTGCATTTCTAAGAATGTGTCCATTTCTTCCAGGTTGTCCATTTTATTGGAATAGAGTTGCTTATAGTAATCTCTCATAATCTTTTGTATTTCTGCAGTGTCAGTTGTTACTTCTCCTTTTTCATTTCTAATTCTATTGATTTGAGTCTTCTCCCTTTTTTTCTTGATGAGTCTGGCTAATGGTTTGTCAATTTTGTTTATCTTCTCAAAGAACCAGCTTTTAGTTTGGTTGATCTTTGCTATCGTTTCCTTCATTTCTTTTTCATTTATTTCTGATCTGATCTTTATGATTTCTTTCCTTCTGCTAGCTTTGGGGTATTTTTGTTCTTCTTTCTCTAATTGCTTTAGGTGCAGGGTCAGGTTGTTTACTCGAAATGCTTCCTGTTTCTTAAGGTGGGATTGTATTGCTATAAACTTCCCCCTTAGAACTGCTTTTGCTGCGTCCCATAGGTTTTGGGTCGTCGTGTCTCCATTGTCATTTGTTTCTAGGTATTTTTTAATTTCCTCTTTGATTTCTTCAGTGATCACTTCGTTATTGAGTAGTGTATTGTTTAGCCTCCATGTGTTTGTATTTTTTACACATCTTTTCCTGTAATTGATGTCTAGTCTCATAGCATTGTGGTCGGAGAAGATACTTGATACAATTTCAATTTTCTTAAAATTACCGAGGCTTGATTTGTGACCCAAGATATGATCTATCCTGGAGAATGTTCCATGAGCACTTGAGAAAAATGTGTATTCTGTTGTTTTTGGATGGAATGTCCTATAAATATCAACTAAGTCCATCTCGTTTAATGTATCATTTAAAGCTTGTGTTTCCTTATTTATTTTCATTTTGGATGATCTGTCCATTGGTGAAAGTGGGGTGTTAAAGTCCCCTACTATGATTGTGTTACTGTCGATTTCCCCTTTTATGGCTGTTAGTATTTGCCTTATGTATTGAGGTGCTCCTATGTTGGGTGCATAAATATTTACAATTGTTATATCTTCTTCTTGGATCGATCCCTTTATCGTTATGTAGTGTCCTTCCTTGTCTCTTCTAATAGTCTTTATTTTAAAGTCTATTTTGTCTGATATAAGAATTGCTACTCCAGCTTTCTTTTGATTTCCATTTGCATGGAATATCTTTTTCCATCCCTTTACTTTCAATCTGTATGTGTCTCTAGGTCTGAAGTGGGTCTCTTGTAGACAGCATATATATGGGTCTTGTTTTTGTATCCATTCAGCCACTCTGTGTCTTTTGGTGGGAGCATTTAGTCCATTTACATTTAAGGTAATTATTGATATGTATGTTCCTATTCCCATTTCCTTAATTGCTTTGGGTTCGTTATTGTAGGTATATTCCTTCTGTTGTGTTTCTTGCCTAGAGAAGTTCCTTTAGCATTTGTTGTAAAGCTGGTTTGGTGGTGCTGAACTCTCTCAGCTTTTGCTTGTCTGTAAAGGTTTTAATTTCTCCATCAAATCTGAATGAGATCCTTGCTGGGTAGAGTAATCTAGGTTGCAGGTTTCTCTCCTTCATCACTTTAATTATGTCCTGCCACTCCCTTCTGGCTTGTAGGGTTTCTGCTGAGAGATCAGCTGTTAACCTTATGGGGATTCCCTTGTGTGTTATTTGTTGTTTTTGCCTTGCTGCTTTTTTTTTTTTTTTTTTTTTTTTTTTTTTGTGGTACGCGGGCCTCTCACTGCCGCGGCCTCTCCCGTTGCGGAGCACAGGCTCCGGATGCGCAGGCCCAGCGGCCATGGCTCACGGGCCCAGCCGCTCCGCGGCATATGGGATCCTCCCAGACCGGGGCACGAACCCGTATCCCCTGCATCGGCAGGCGGACTCTCAACCACTGCGCCACCAGGGAGGCCCCTTGCTGCTTTTAATATGATTTCTTTGTGTTTAATTTTTGACAGTTTGATTAATATGTGTCTTGGTGTATTTCTCCTTGGATTTATTCTGTATGGGACTCTCTGTGCCTCCTGGACTTGATTAACTATTTCCTTTCCCATATTGGGGAAGTTTTCAACTATAATCTCTTCAAATATTTTCTCAGTCCCTTTCTTTTTCTCTTCTTCTTCTGGAACCCCTATAATTCGAATGTTGGTGCGTTTAATGTTGTCCCAGAGATCTCTGAGACTCTCCTCTGTTCTTTTCATTCTTTTTTCTTTATTTTGCTCTGCATCAGTTATTTCCACTATTTTATCTTCCACCTCACTTATCCGTTCTTCTGCCTCAGTTATTCTGCTATTGATCCCATCTAGAGTATTTTTCATTTCATTTATTGTGTTTTTAATCGATGCTTGATTCATCTTTAGTTCTTCTAGGTCCTTGTTAACTGTTTCTTGCATGTTGTCTATTCTATTTCCAAGATTATGGATCATGGAAATAGAATCTTGGATCAGCTTTACTATCATTATTCTGAATTCTTTTTCAGGTAGACTGCCTATTACCTCTTCATTTGTTAGGTCTGGTAGGTGTTTATCTTGCTCCTTCACCTGCTGTGTGTTTTTCTGCCTTCTCATTTTGCTTATGTTACTGTGTTTGGGGTCTCCTTTTTGCCGGCTGCAGATTCGTAGTTCCCGTTGTTTTTGGTGTCTGACCCCAGTGGCTAAGGTTGTTTCAGTAGGTTGTGTAGGCTTCCTGGTGGGGGGGACTAATTCCTGTGCTCTGGTGGTTGAGGCTCGATCTTGTCTTTCTGGTGGACAGGTCCACGTCTGGTGGTGTGTTTTGGGGTGCCTATGGCCTTATTATGTTTTTAGGTAGCCTCTCTGCTAATGGGTGGGGTTGTGTTCCTGCCTTGCTAGTTGCTTGGCATAGGGTGACCCGCACTGTAGCTTGCTGGTCGTTGACTGAAGCTGGGTGCTGGTGTTGGGATGGAGATCTCTGGGAGATTTTCGCTGCTTGATATTATGTGGAGCTGGGAGGTCTCTTGTGGACCCGTGTCCTGAAGTTGGCTCTCCCACTTCAGAGGCACAGCACTGGCTCCTGGCTGCAGCACCAAGAGCCTTTCATCCACCCGGCTCAGAGTAACAGGGAGAAAAAGTAGAAAGAAAGAATTAGTAGAAGAAAGAAAGAGAGAGGGAAAGAAAGGAAGAAGGGAAGAAAGGAAGGAAGGAAGGAAGGAAGAAAGAAAGGAGGGAGGGAGGGAGGAAGGATGGAAAGAAAGAAGGAAAGAAAGGAGGGAGGGAGGGAGGAAGGAAAGGAAGAAAGACAGGAGGGAGGGAGGAAGGAAAGAAAAAGAAAGTGGAAAGAAGAAGGGTGGGAGGGAGGAAAGAAAAAGAAAGAAGGAAAGGAGGAGCGGAGGGAGGGAGGGAGGAAGGGAGAGTAGGAAAAAAAGAAAGAGCAGGTAAAGTAAAATAGAATAAAGTATGAAATATAGTAGCGTTATTAAAATTAGAAAGTAATTATTGAAAAAAAAAAAAAAACCGGACCGATAGAACCCTGAGACATATGGTGGAAGCAAAGCTATACAGAGAGAATCTTACACAGAAGATTACACATACACATTCACAAAAAGAGAGCAGGGGGAAAAATCAAAAATCTTGCTCTCCAAGTCCACCTCCTCAATTTGGGATAATTCGTTGTAAAAAGAGGAAAAGGGCGAGAAGTCTGAAATCTTGCTCTCTAAGTCCACCTCCTTAATTTGGAATAATTCGTTGTAAAAAGAGGAAAAGGGGGGAAAGTCTTAAATCTTGTCCTCAAAGTCCACTTCCTCAATTTGGGATGATTCGCTGTCCATTCATGCACTCCACAGACGCAGGGCACATCAAATGGACCGTGGAGCTTTAATCCGCTGCCTCCGAGGCTGCACAGAGAGGTTTCCCTGCCTCTGCTCTCACAGCTCCCGGGTCTCAGCCTTGGACCTGGCCCCGCCTCTGCGCGTAGGTCGCCGGAGGGCGTCCGTTCTTCGCTCAGACAGGACGGGTTTAAAGGAGCCGCTGATTCGGGGGCTCTGGCTCACTCAGGCAGAGGGGAGGGAGGGGCGCGCAGTGTGGGGCGGGCCTGCGGCGGCAGAGGCCGGCGTGACGTTGCAGCAGCCCGTGGCGCTCCGTGCGCTTTCCCGGGAAAGCCGTCCCCGGGTCTCGGGGACCCCGGCAGTGGCGGGGTGCACAGGCCCCCCGGAAGGCGGGGCGGACAGTGACCCGCGCTCGCACACAGGCCCCGCGGCGGTGGCAGCAGCGGCGGCGGCGGGCCGCGGCGGCGGGCCGCGGCGGCGGGCCGCGGCGGCGGGCCGCGGCGGCCCACGCCCGTCTCCGAGGTCCGTGCCTTACCCGCGGCTCGTGCCTGTCTCCGGCGCTTCCCCAAGCAGCCCTCTTGATGCCCTCTCCTCGCGCACCAGGAAACAAAAGGGAAAAAAGTCTCTTGCCTCTTCAGCAGCTCCAGACCCTTTCCCCGGACTCCCTCCGGGCTAGCCGTGGTGCACTAACCCCTTCAGGCTCTCTTCCTGCCGCCAGCCCCAGTCCTCTCCCTGCGCTCCGACTGAAAGCCGATACCCGAGCCTCAGCTCCCAGCCCCGCCCGCCACGGCGGCCGAGCAGACAAGCCTCTCGGGCTGGTGTGTGCCTGAGGGCACCGGTCCTCTGTGCCAGAATCTCTCCGCTTTGCCCTCCGCACCCCTGTTGCTGTGCTCTCCTCCGCTACTCCGAAGCTTTCCCCCTCCGCCACCTACAGTCTCCGCCCGCGAAGGGGCTTGTAGTGTGTAGAAACCTTCCCCCCTTCACGGCTCCCTCCCACTGGTGCAGGTCCCGTCCCTATCCTATTGTCTCTGTTTATTCTTTTTTTCTTTTGCCCTACCCAGGTATGTGGGGAGCTTCTTGCCTTTTGGGGGGTCTGAGGTCTTCTGTCAGCGTTCAGTAGGTGTTCTGTAGGAGTTGTTCCACGTGTAGATGAATTTCTGATGTATCTGTGGGGAGGAAGGTGATCTCCGCGTCTTACTCTTCCGCCATCTTCCTCCCTATGGTATGGCTTTTTATTTGAATACTTTTTTTGTAAAAGAATGGTAGAAATGAAAGTAAATAGCATTTACTCCACATGAAGACAC
Source organism: Mesoplodon bidens (assembly GCF_964165515.1). Taxonomy (NCBI): domain Eukaryota; kingdom Metazoa; phylum Chordata; class Mammalia; order Artiodactyla; family Ziphiidae; genus Mesoplodon; species Mesoplodon bidens. Next base: position 33,498,676 of record NC_138169.1, on the reverse strand, counting down.
GTCCCTTCTTGGTCAGGCTGCTGGAGTGAGGGGATGGGCTGACTCAGTCTGATCTTTGGTTGAGCTGGTCTCAGCCCTGTGGCAGCTTCACTTTGGTTCAGTTCATCACCAATTTCTTTTTTTTTTTCTTTTTTTTTTTTTTACGGTACGCGGGCCTCTCACTGTTGTGGCCTCTCCCATTGCGGAGCACAGGCTCTGGACGTGCAGGCCCAGCGGCCATGGCTCACGGGCCTAGCCGCTCCGTGGCATGTGGGATCCTCCCGGACCAGGGCACGAACCCGTGTCCCCTGCATCGGCAGGCGGACTCTCAACCACTGCGCCACCAGGGAAGCCCCATCACCAATTTCAAATGCTCTAAAGCAGGACCAGCACTTGTCTTACTAAAGGGCCTGTGACATGCACTGGTGACATGCCGGGGAGCTCTTTTGCTTGACAACTGAGCCACCAGCTTTCTGGACCGTGGGAGACTTTTCTCTGCTTTCCGTCCTAGCTGCTGGCTGCTCTGGATCCCTGGGGAGGTTTTGTTCTCTAGTCCTGCCCCCTCCACACACTTTCTGGACCACTGGAGGGCTCTCCCGCCCTGCCGCCCAGCACAGCCGTACACTCTGTGGAGGCCTCAGATACCTCCAAGGTATTTGCCCTCCCATCGCCTTTGGTGGGCCCGTGCCTTGCACTTGGGGGGAGCGTTTCATGCTGTCGGGGGATGGCTCTCAGATCTCTGATGCTGCCCCTGCCTTTGATATGCTCTCTGTGGTAGGCAAGATAATGGCCCCCCAAAGATGGATGTCCGAATCCTAATTCCCAGAAGCTGCAAATATGTTAGATTACATGGAAAAGGGGGATTAAGGTGGCGGATAGAATTAAAGTTGCCAGTCAGAGGACGATAGATAAGAAAGGAAGATTATGCTGGATTATCCCGGTAAACCCAGTGTAGTCACAGGGGTCCTTCAAAGTGGGACAACGAGTCAGGGGCACAGAGATACGATGTGCTGGCTTTGAGGATGGAGCAAGGGTACCACCAGCCAGGGCTGCAGCAGCCAGGAGAGGCTGGAAGAGGCCAGGCGTGGACTCCCCCCTTGAGCTCCAGAGGGAATGCAGCCAGGCCAGCACCTTGGGATTAGCACAGTGAGACTGAGCGTCAGACTTCTGACTGCAGAACCGTTAGATCAGGAGTTGGGGTCGTTCTAAGCTAATAACTCTGTGGCTAATTGTTACTGCGGTAACAGTAACGTGATACACTACCCCCCAAGCCCTCAGGGAAGACCTGTGGGAATGAGTTGCAGGTGGGGGATGTCTTGCCCCGTGGTCAGAGCCCTTGGAATTAGGATCACGTGACCCGGGCCACTCATGGTCATGAAAAGCTCATGAAGGGGTGGTCTGGTGCTATGGGCTGAATTGTGTTCCCATATAATACCTAAGTTGAAGTCCCAACCCCCAGTACCTCAAAAGTAACTGTGTTTGGAGAAAAGGCCTTAAAAGAGGTAATTCAGGTAAAATGAGGTGTTTAAGGTGGGCCTTAATCCAATATGACTGGTGTCCTTATAAAAGGACACAATTTGGAGAAGGTGGCTGTCTACAAGCAAGGAGAGAGGCCTCAGAACAAGCCAGTCCTGCTGGCACCTTGATCTTGGACTTCTCACCTCCAGACTGTGAGGGAATTCCTGCTGTTAAAGCCGCCCCTTCTGTGAAGCTAACACAGCCGGTCTCTCCTTGCTCCTCTTTTTAAACAGGGTTTCTCACAATTCTCCCAGAATTCATTGAGTTTACATGCCGATTTACACAGTTCCAATAATTAATCCCTGAGTGTCTCATTATTTAAGCGAGAGGGCCAACTGCGTTCGGAAGTATGAACTCCTCACTCAGTTAGTGAATGAGTATCGTGATCAGTAAAGTTAGACTCACCCAAGAGGTCCTCAAAGGAAGCGGCAAAGAACAAAGTATCTAGGCATTGAAGAGATTTCAAGGTCATGAACATAGAGATGGTTCAGACTCAGTTACCCTCTGCAGAGGCCCATCCCAGAGCTTTGTGTGTCCCTCTCGCCTTTGGGCGTTTCCCAAACTCTCACACACTTCCCCAACCCTCAGAGCAGGCATTCACAGTCACCTCCAGTGGACCACATCCATGCTGGTTGTGCCCTGCAGGTCCTCCCAGCGGGAGGTCAGCTTCTTCCCAGAAGGTGGCTTGACAGGCAGGGTCAGGGCAGCAGCAGAGCTCAGCAACTCGGTCATTGTAGAGCCGTGATGGTCCCCACTGTCCACCTGCCAGAGGGGTTTGAAATGGCCTGTCTGCTGGTTAGGGCACTTTGACCCCAGGTCACAGAAAGAAATGGAAACCCTTGCTGTATGGCCTCCCTTTTTTTTTTTTTTTTTTTTTTTGGTATTCCAAGATAACTTTGGATGTCTGTTGGTCTTTTAAGCTAGGATATAATATATTGATTCGTTTTCTTTTAAGTCACATTTCTTTACGTAATTGCACTGACTTTTATCCCAACTAGAGTTTCCCAATCTCTTCTATCAAGTATTTAGAATATCTTGGGTTACTTCTGAGAAAGCTAACTTCTTACGTGTGGCTTTCCCAAGGTTTACATTTAAGAAAATCCTATTGAAATAGAACAGAACATCCCTCTCACCTGGGAGCTCCTGTAACAATAATCGTTACTATGTAATTATATAGTAAAGTGCTAGCAGCTAAGAGCTCTTGAGTTCTTGCCACGTGCCAGATTCAGAACCATTTATTTCATATCTAGTGTCTCATTTAATCCTCAAAACAAACCTCGGAGACACAGGAATGCTTATTTTCCCCCATTTTATAGATGTAAAAACTGACATTTAGCAAATTGTAGTTGCCCATGTTTTTAACTGCTGTAAGATGTGGTCTCTACCCAGCAGGATGGGCATGATTGGTTCCATTAGACCAAAATTTCAGAATCAGGCATTATTTTAAGTGGTGGATAAGATATAGCTTGGATAGCTGTATAAAATGTAATTTGTCTAAGTTTTGGGATGGACTTAAACTTCTGTTTCAGAACTAACCATGTTTCATTAGATTGTTGTTGTATAGGTTTTTGTATTTCAGGGACATGATTTAGCTCACGGCATATCCAACGCCATGAAGCAAGGAAAGCTTGTTATAATAGAGTACCATTGTGTGTATTAACACACCCATTAGAAAAGTTTCCTCAGAACTAAAGGATTTATAACCCGCATGCTTAAACAGAATCAGGCTGAAGACTGCAAAAGAGCTGTCATATGGTCTAATTTGATGGATACTTCCTGGATACTTTGAGCCTTAGGGCCTCTGCTTCCAGGAAATGTATAGATAGACACTCAGTGAGGGTACCTTCAGAAGGCTCATGCCCAAGAACCTGACAACATAGCCCACTGGAGACCTTTTTTTCTCCTTTTATCACTCAGAATCTGCCCAATAGATCAGTGGTTCTGAAAGCAGCTACTAGCAGTGACCCATGACAAGTTTCCACCAGTTCCTGGTTTCCTATAAAGTAAGAACTATGTACTTGGGAACATCTCTGTTAGAATATTTGACTAATGAGTCCTATGTTCAGGCCCCAGGCTTTGCTGGGAGAATGTCTGGAGTCTGTGATCGTGAGTTCTATCTCAGTTCTCCATTGCTGGAAGAAGTATTTTCATACTCCCCTCCTGTTTTCAGTTCTATATTTTTTGTGTTGTGTTTGAATTCCTTTGACATTTCTTACAGTGATGTTGTTTGCAACCTAAGTAAACCCACCTGGATTCTGGATAATAACTCGTATCTTACTGTTTTCGATCATTAATATTCATATGTAATGACTATGATTCTCAACAGGGGGGCAGATCTGCCCCCAAGAGACACATGGCAACGTCTAGAGATATTCTTGATTGGCACACATAGAGGACAGAAGTATTCCTGGCATCCAGTGAGTAGAGGCCAGGGATGCTGCTAAACATCTCACAATGCACAGGATACCCCCGAACAGAATGATTTGGCCCAAAATTTCAATAGTGTTGGGGTTGAGAAATCTTGGCTTAGGGAAAGCACTTCTAAAAATATTGTGTTTTTAACTTATGCTTAATTTTAGTTTGTCTACATACAGATTTTCATCATGCTTTAATCTTACTAATTAAATGATGCTTGTTTACTTTTCAATTAGCATTAAATAACTTTTCCTATATTCCATGGCTATAGAAAGATTTCAGATCTCTATAAAGACTATGATGACAGTCGCTTTGGGGCAGAAATCTTAAGTAAAATTGATCTGTGCTCCAGGCATAAGAAACAGCAGGAATCTGGGTGCTATCACTGTGAATACTCCAAATATCAAGCTCCTGGAAGCATAAAGCAAGATCATAGGGTACCAACAAAGACAGATTATTTGGAAGACATAGATGCAAAGTGTATCTCAATCCAGTCCCAGAAGCCAGAGAGGTCAGTAGGTGCTGCTGCTCTGTTTCCTGGGTAGCAGAGGATGATGATAAGCTAAACGACAATATTGCTACAGTCGAGACTGAAAGAAGGCAATTCATGAGTGAGGTGTTCATTTCAAAGGAGATCTTCACTATTGATGGAGAGACTTCACTGCCAGCCAGAACCTGAGCTTCTGCCAGTTCAACCAAATGTAATGAAGGAAGGAGATGAGGGATTAGAGAGGGCAGTGCTGACGGACGGCAGTTTGCGAAGAGTTGAATCAACATAAATTATATCTCATCAGTGAGCAGGGAAGAGGGGGAGGATGTACTCCAGGGCTCGGCTTACCACTGAGCTGGCGCATGCACCAGAGCACAGCCAGCAAACCACCAGGTGTCTTTCAGAGTTGGACGCAAGAGCAGGGGTAGAGAAATGCCCTTGGTTGGAAAGCCACCTGGATTACAAATCGTGGGTAGAAGTCTATTTAAAACAATACAGTACTAAAAGACATGGATATTGGGGGTATTGGAAGGCCTCAATCATAGACTACAGACAACCACAAGAAAAAATTGCTGATAACTAGATATGACTGATACACAGATACTAGTTGTAAGTATCTATATAACTAAATACTTCAAAACAAGACTCACCAGTTCAAAATCAAACCACCTGTTTAATAGTGTTTGAAATAAATGTAAATATTATTTTCTGAGGTTGAGGAGAGTTCACCTAAAGCACATATGAAATGTTCAAATAATAAAATTTTTTATCCTGTAGATTTGAAACTTGCTTCTTGGAGATTACATAATTAAACATTAACGTTAACTTTCTAAAATTTCATAACTATCAAGGGAAATAAAAAGTCAACCTGTCAGCCTTAATACATTATAATAACATACAATACAAAGTAATATAACAGATATGAATAGACATATGAATGACTGGGAGTCATGGCAATTATTGCTTTGGGAGTTAAGTAAAATGGAAATATGACAAATATCAGGTGCGTGTGAAGTAAAAATCGTTTAACAAAATCTCTGAGTGAAGATTTTTTTCATTGCTTTAAAAATCTGTTCTAAGTTTTCTTCAGTGTATTGAAGCTTACAAACCAGAACCTAGTCAGAATATCCAGACCAGCAGATGGTACTAATAGGAAAACCAATGGTCCCTGAGATTTTTCAAGGGAATTTAAAAATTATAGAAGGGGAAAATTCCAAAGTGAATGTCAAATAGGTTAAAATCTTGTACTTCCATTATGTACATCAAAGCAAAGGAATGGATTTGGGAAAAAGGAATGTAAGGCTTATGACATATCCTCCTTTGTCTCTCATTTTGAATTATTATTGACTGTTGGGCAAATTTTACAAGCCTCGAGGATTGTTTCTAATCCACAAATATGTTGTCTCAAGCTTCCACACAAACCAGTATTAGAGATGCTGTCGTAACAATTGTTCAAACTGGACAAGCAGCCGGTGGGTCACTACTCACAGGGGACCAGTAGCACAGCAACGGGCTGACTTTTGCAAGGAGCCCTTTGCAGCTCAGAATGAGTTTGGTTGCCCTCCTGGATGCTTCCACCATTTGAGGGTTTTGTTGTGAAGGCAGAAAACAGTATTTAATATTTAATGAAGTCATTCTCTGCTGATGTTTCTTGGCAGATGTGCTCTACTTAGTAGACTGTCCGAAAGAAAATGTAGAGGCAAACGCATTAAAAATTATCAGACATTTTCATAGCCTCTCCCGAGGTGTGTCTGAAGGGTAATTACCTTGTGCACAAGACGGAAATGAAATGGGAAGAAACATTTTTGTATAAAAGTACAAGAAGCGATTTTACTGTTGGCAGGAATCATAAGCTCCAGATGCATTATTTTTTGCTACTTCCAGCTTTCTTCTTCCCTTTTTATCCAGATGAGTTCAGAGGAACAATAAGAGACTTTAATAATTCATATCTGAGAGGAGTGAAAATAGAAGGGCACATCTTATTATGAGGACATCAAATAGATAACTTATTCTAACACATAGAAAATGCTACAAACCGTTCTAGTTCCTACTAAGAAAGCCCATTCTTCTCTGTCTTGGAAATTTCTGATATTGGAGGGCCCAAGATTCTTGGACAAGAACCCCTTCATTTCCTAATGGTTTGTGCCCCTTTGGAGTTTAATGAAGATCTGGACATAATTTTGTCAGCTAGCAAGAGGAGAAAGGGAGGGGAGGAGAGAGGAAGGAAAGAAGCTAGGAGAGTCAGAAAGGTCATTTCCCTGTCATGCTCTGGGCGTGCTCTGATGGGAACTGGCAGCAGACTGTCGCCCCAGGAAGCAGCGTTGTAAGTGGCCTCAGCCCAACATTGTTGAACAAACTTAAAGTGTGTGCTGCTTCCCCTGGACCACATTCTGTCATTTGAATCTGAAATGGCAGCTGCGTCAAAACAAGTTTGCATTATGTAGACCTAATTCCAATTTTTAAAATGCTGACTCAAAATCCTATGTAACCAGCAGCAATCAATTATATTTGTCAGTTTCTTTGAATACGGTTTATGAATTTCTCAACACACCAGGACTAGATTCCATGCCGCCACATGAGAGAGAAGCTGTGTGTTCTGAATCAATAATAATAACGACCATTTACTGGACTTGCAACGTCCGACAGTATGGCAGAACAGACATGAGCTGGGGATTGCAGGGGAGTGTTTGGTCAGCTGAAGTCCTGCTGGGTTTGGAATAGATTCAGACAAACACGCTTGTTCAAGCAGTGCTGAGCTTATGAGCAAACAAGGGGAGTCTTCAGTAGCCAAAACATGCAGACATAAAAACCCCAAACAAGAAAAAGGTGACGGTGGGCTGAAAATGGACTTGAACATAGGCAAACCCCAAATCTGGATTTTTTCCTGGAGGCAAATGCCCACCCCAGCAGTGGATTTGGAATTTAAGCCAGGGACCCACAACGAATGGAACAGACAAACTTGGAGATGTTAGGAGTTCCTGCAGGCACCTTCTCTGTGGAGAAAAGCATCCCCAGGACTCAGAACTTTCATGGAATATGTGGTCAAAGATAGTCAAATTAAGTGAAATATAATCATCATATGCCCAAGGAAACAAACCACCATTAAGTGACAGCAAAACAATCAGTCTGAATACTTCACCTTTTCAGGACTTCCCTGGCGGTCCAGTGGTTAAGACTTCGCCTGCCAATGCAGGGGGTGCAGGTTTGATCCTTGGTTAGGGAGCTAAGATCCCACATGCTTCGTGGCCCAAACAAAACAAAAATGACAAAATAAAAAACATAAAACAGAAGCAATATTGTAACAAATTCAACAAAGACTTTAAAAATGGTCCACGTCAAAAAAAATCTTTAAAAAAAATAAACAAAACAAATAAACATTCCACCTCCTGCACAAACACCTCAGATTATTGGAGTGGTCAGATTTGGAATGGGAAAGAACTATGATGACAAAATGTGGGTTAAGAGAAACAGGAACAGGGCGTTCCCTGGTGGTCCAGTGGTTAGGACTCTGCGCTTTCACTGCCGAGAGTGCGCGTTCGTTCCCCGGTTGGGGAACTAGGATCTGTAAGCCGCGAGGTGCGATGAAGAAAAAAAAATCTTACAATTAAAAAATTAAAATAAAAAACAGGAACAAAGGATTATCAAAAACATGCAGTTGAGGGCCTCCCTGGTGGCGCAGTGGTTGAGAGTCCGCCTGCTGATGCAGGGGACGCGGGTTCGTGCCCCGGTCTGGGAGGAGCCCGCATGCCGCGGAGCGGCTGGGCCCTTGAGCCATGGCCGCTGGGCCTGCGCGTCCGGAGCCTGTGCTCCGCAACGGGAGAGGCCACAACAGTGAGAGGCCCGTGTAACGCAAAAAAACCCAACCAAACAAACACACAACAAAAACAAAAAAAAAACCATGCAGTTGAAAATTATAATTCTTGAAATGATCTAAATAGCATATTTTACACAAATGAGAATTAATATTATTCTTGAAATGAAAGAGTAAGCCCTGCACCTCCTGAAAAAAAGCATCAAAAGATGTCAAAATTACCCAGAATGCAGCACACGCACAGAGGACAGAATGAGAAGACTTGACATAAATTTAGTCGGGGTTTGAAAAGAAAATGAATAGGACGGAAGGACAGAGGAGAAAACCAATTTGACTGCAGAGATATCAACGGATATAATAGAAGCAAAATACCAGGGAATAATATCTTCAAAATGCTGAGAAAAACATAACTGCCAACTCAGAACTGTATACAGTGCAAATTTTTCTTTTAATAACTAGGGTGAATAAAGACATATTTTCATATGTACAAAAACAGATTATGATCAGCAGAATTTTATCAAAGGGATTCCTAAAAGGTATATTTCAAGAAGAAAGGAAAATCATCACAGAAAGAAGTTCTAGTGGTTTAGGAAGCACTGCTTAGCAAAAAAAAAAAAAAAAAAGGTAAGTATGTAGGAAAATCTAAGTGAATATTTTGTATATAAAATTAAAGTACCTAAATTGGGTGAAATAATGAGCTAAAATACTGATTTTTAAAATACCATATAAGTTGGAGGGTGATTATTAGATCTGGCCTTCTAAGGCCCTGTTATTATTCAGGAAGAATGTTAAGATAGTGATGCATGGGAACATTTTGAGGATGAACACTAAAAGAGTGGAAACAATGAATCACAAATCAGTATAGGGAAAAAAGAAGAGTAAAAATAAAGCAATTCAAAGGAAGAAAAAGGGGAAAGAGGTAAAAGAATCATCAAAAAGCAGGACAAATAGAAGACACACCAAGTAAGAAACTTGGAACAAGTTTAGGATTTTTATTCCCAGCTGTATAAAAGATCTGATACCTGGAATGACTTTCTCAATATGAGCGAGTAGAATTTTGGACAAAATGAAAATAAATTGTTTAAGTACATGGAATATTAGATGGTATAAGATTAAGAAATCCACAAGATCCCCAAAGTTGAGTAAGAGCAGGAGCCCAGAAAGGAGACACCACAGCCAGGTTGTTCACCCTGAGGGTTTCTTCTGGACTTGTGCCCTCCCCGCTTTGGCCACTGCACAGGGATTATGCGTGAGATCCCAGGGTCTGTGTGAGGTGGGAGAATCTAATAGGAGCCATCTGCATAAATCTGTGATCCTACAGAATCACACCCTTTGTGTTAAGGTTAGCATGAAATAAACCTACCACGCAGAAGAGGCCAGCAATGAAACACCATCTTGCCCTTGGTACTGGGTGAAGAGAGGAAATCTCCTCTGAGGATTCATGTCTGTAAGCTTATCTTCATGAGGGCCTTTGGTCCAAATTCGTATTGCCAACATGTTCCAATTGCCAACGTGTTCCAAAGAGACCGCAGACAGAGCATTTAGAACAAGACACTGTCTTAGAACAAGACACTGTTAGCATTATACTCAAGCACACAAATACTCCCTGGAAGAACACAACTTCAAATCAAACCTGAAAGAATTCCTACCAATTGCTTTCTAAGGAAAGTAAGCAGCTTCCAATCTAAAGCAACACTTGTGGATGAAAAACAAAATGAACAAACAATGGAAAGAGACAAAGACTTCCGGTATTGGAGCCATCACACCCAGATTACATGATAACTTTAATATGCTTAAAGAAATAAAGAGAAGATTGAAAGATGAGCAGAGTGCAGAACCTACCCTGTGGATTAGAGAGAGAACTAAACAGAATTCTAGAGCTGAAAGATACCGTGATTAAAAATATAAAACTGGGCCTCCCTGGTGGCGCAGTGGTTGAGAGTCCGCCTGCCGATGCAGGGGATACGGGTTCGTGCCCCGGTCTGGGAGGATCCCATATGCCGCGGAGCGGCTGGGCCCGTGAGCCGTGGCCGCTGGGCCTGCGCGTCCGGAGCCTGTGCTCCGCAACGGGAGAGGCCACAACAGTGAGAGGCCCGCATACCACAAAAAGAAAAAAAAAAAAAAAATATAAAACTTAGGGCTTCCCTGGTGGCACAGTGGTTGAGGGTCCGCCTGCCGATGCAGGGGACGCGGGTTCATGCCCTGGTCCGGGAGGATCCCACATGCCGCGGAGCAGCTGGGCCCGTGGGCCATGGCCGCTGGGCCTGCGCGTCCAGAGCCTGTGCTCTGCAATGGGAGAGGCCATGACAGTGAGAGGCCCGCGTACCGCAAAAAAAAAAAAAAAAAAAAAAAAATATATATATATATATATATATATATATATATATATATATATATATAAAACTTGGACACATTGAACAAATTACGCTGCTGAAAAAATTTGCAAATGAGAAGATAGTTCAAAAACACTATCCGGAATTCAGTACAAAATACAAAAGAGGTTAAGAAACAAGGAGACATGAGTGAGATTTGACATATTTAATCAGGGTTTCAGAAGAAAAAAAAAGTTTCAGAAGGTGAAAAATCAAGCAGAGACAAAATTGGAAGAGAGAATATCAGATCCAGGAAACCCAGTGACAAACAAGAGACATAATTAAAACAAACAAACATCTAGATACATAATGAAACTTCAAAATACGAAAAAGAGAAGATTTTATAGAAACCAGAGAGGAAATGGGGAACATGAACTGACTATTAGACTAATGCTAACTTCTCAAGCAGAGTGATGGAAGCCAGAAGACAGTGGAATAATAGCTCTGGGGTGGTGAAAACTGACCATTTGGAATTCTACACTCAGAATATTTTTCAAGAATGAAGACAAAATAAAGCACAAAAGGAAAAAACTGACAGCTTCCCAGGTTTACTACCCAAAACCCACATTAAAAGAAATAGTAAAAAATACACTTGAGTAGATTTTAAAAATTATAGCCATGCTCTGTTTACACCACAAACATAAGAATGCAAAGATTGACAGAGCATGGAGAAAGATTTATCAGATAATTATCAACCAAAAAGATACATTTTAATCAAATATGCCAGAAGATAGTTGACATAGCTAGTTAACATCTGATAAACGATTTCAAGCAAAAAGCAATACTAGTGGTAGAAGTTCAAAATGATAAAAAGTTCAATTCAGGAAGATACGAAATGCTAAAATTGTAATAGCATAATTTAATTTTTTAAAAATAGAACTGCAGAGAGAAGACAAATACATGTAGGAGATTTTAACATATTCCCCCCAGAAATTAATAGTTCGAGCAGACAAAAGTGAGTAGTGATTGATATAGAAGGTTTAAACAGCGCAATGAAAAGGTTTAGGTGGTGCAGTATTGCCTGCAACAATTAAGGAATGCACATTCTTCCAAACACATGGGAACGTTTTCAAAAATTGATCACCTGTGAAGCCATAAAGGTACCTCAGCAGAGACAAAGGACTGTTATCACAGAAACCATATTCCCTGACTAAAATGCAACTAAGTTCAGAATAAAACTAAAAGCGTTCCATGTGTGTGGAAATACTTAAAACTTTTAAATAACTCATGGGTCAAGGAAGAAGCAAAATGCTATGTGTCAAAAATTGTGAAATGCTATGATACTAGCAGGGAAATATACAACCCTTAGCGCCTTCATTTAAAAAAAAAAGGATTGTGGCCTGGCCTCCCGCAGGAGTGGCCAGGCTGGGCATTACCCAGCAGCACCTCGCGGGGTCCTTCTTTGAGTCCTTCTGCTCCACTGCATTCCCCGTCTTAGCATCCTTGTTGGTTTCTTCTCCAATCACACGTAAGCCTGGGTGTTTCAAGTCAGGCATACCCCGTTCAAATCCCAGCTCCTCTATTTCCTTCCTTGCTGAGCCTCCATGACCTCATCTTTACAACCAGGCTGACAGTCTGTACAGGTTTGTTGGGAGGACTGGGTGAGAGTCTGTGAGTGAAGTGCCTGGTTCTTGATAAATACCTGGTATGTGATAACCCAAGGCTACACTGTGTGGCCAGAGGTGATTTCTCAAAGTGCTGATGGCTCCGCTGGAAGAGGCTTGCTGCCCCTCATGTGGTCAGTGGGCTCAGCAACACTGACCCCTCCTCCCAGGCCCATCCCACCCCTCCATGCCCTGGCTCTATCTAGCATATCCCAAATAAAGTGACACTGTGTGCAGAGTCTGCATCCCTGGGCGCAGAGGGCAAGGGAGGAGTGGGAGTGGGGGTAAAAAAAGAGAAAAAAATTGGGCTTCCCTGGTGGCGCAGTGGTTGAGAGTCCGCCTGCCGATGCAGGGGACACGGGTTCGTGCCCTGGTCCGGGAAGATCCCACATGCCGTGGAGCGGCTGGGCCCGTGCGCCATGGCCGCTGAGCCTGCGCGTCCGGAGCCTGTGCTCCGCAACGGGAGAGGCCACAACAGTGAGAGGCCCGCATACAGCAAAAAAAAAAAAAAAAAAAAAAAATTAATTGAAAATAAATAAAATAAAAAGGATTAAAATTAAGGCACTAAGCATCCAACATAAGAACAAAACAAACAAAAACAGCAGATTAATCCCAAAGGAGATCTAATGAAAGAAAGTAATCATAAAGATAAAAGAAACCATTAATGAAATAAAAATCAATTATAAAGGAGAGAATTAATGCCCAAAGTAGGTTCTTTGAAAAAGATGAATAAAACAGGGAAGCCTCTGTAAAGGTTAATCAAGGAGAGAGAAAGTAAGATATTAGGATGAAAGGTGGACTTAACTATAGACACTTCAGAGATTTAATAGTTAAGAATTACTATGGCCCATTTTAAGCCCAGTAATTTGAAAATTTGTATGGAATGGATTAATTTTAAAATAAACTTGCTGCACTGACTCTAGAAGAAATAGGAAATCTGTATATTCTTACAAGCAGTAATAAAATTGAGTGGGCTTTGACAAATTTGACTCTTAAAATTAGGGACTTCTGTTTATGGAAAGACATCAAAAAGTGAGTGTTAATACCAACCACAGACTGGGAATAGAAATTTACCACATACATAATAGACAAAAAAAGATTATCCAGAATGCTTAGTTGCTGCCTAAAGAGATGGGCTACAGACATGAACAAGCATTCCACCAAGAAGAAAATACAACAGATCATAGGCGAACAACAAGATATTCCTCCATCTTATTATTAATTAGGCAAATCAGAATTAATATTCCAATATTATTTTCTTTCTCAATCTTCAGATTGGCAAAAAAGTTAGAAGCCAAATACCAAGTATTATGAGGATGTGGAGCCAAAGGAACTTCCGTCAGTTGTGCTGGGAGTGTATATTTGTATAACCATTTTGGAAAACAGTTTGGCATTGCCTGGGGAAACAAAAGCATGCATACAGGGCTGCAGCTCCACTCCTAGAAAATCCTGCACATGTGCACTGGAAACACACAAAAGTATTGATCGTGCTAGCTTAAATGAGTGAATGGGTGTATGAACAATGCACAAACAAATACTGGGGATAATGCAAATGTCCATCAACACAATGGATAGATAAATTTTGGTACAGTTGCAAGAAGGACTATATGTACACAGCTGAAACTGACTAAACTATAGCCTCACACAATGCCATGTATGATCTTTAAAACATAATGGTGTGTGCTTATAAGAAACAAATTCAGAAAAATCAGTTCCATATGATTGCATATTTGTAAGTTCAATAAAACAACACTACACAATGTGTTTGAGGAAGCACGTGCATGGGTGATAAAACTAAAAGAAAAGCAGGGTAATGGTTAAAACAAAAAAGAGATTGGTCACCTTAAGGAGGTGAAAAGAAGAGTTGCAATTGGGGGTGGGAATATCTGGAGTAATGACAAATTCAATTTCTTTTTTTTTTCAACAAGGAAAATAGTACATAAATTTTGCAGTGTGGCTTATAATTTCTTAACAGGGAACAGTTTACATAGACATCAAATTAACATTTCAATGTTGATATTGAATCACATAGCAGTTGACTTCTACAAAGTTATTTAATACAACATTCTGCTTTTTTAAAGGTAAACCTATCAGAACCATATATTACTGTTTAAAATTAATTTCCTCTACATCATTGATAGTTTATTTTGTGATTTTAAATTCTGCCTAGTTTCAATGATGGCGGTTTAAAGTTCAAAGTGAGTATTTCTGAAAGCTGTTGTTATTGTTATTTAAGAAAATGCATTATTTTTAAGGGTCAGTAAATTTTCTGCAGCATTACTAAGTCTTCATAAAATGGCATACTTTTTTTGAACAAACAGACATAAACAAAGCTAGAATAAAGTCTGACATTCAATGCTAGTATAGAATTATAATTTATGAGGCAATTGGCTGTTCATGAAATTTATACAAAACAAGTCCTTTTGAGCTTATGCACTGCAAGCATTTTTTTAAACAATTGCTGGGGTTTTTTTTGTTTTGTTGCTCAGTAATGTACCATTTTTTTCCTTGTATTTTGACTCCCTCCACCCCTTTCTCCCACCCCCCGCCCCCCGCTGTCTTTGGCAATCACCAGTCTGTTCTCTGTATCTATGAGTTCTTTTTTTCAAGGCTCCCACATAAGGGAGATAATATGATATTAAATATTTGTCTTTCTCTGTCTGATTTATTGCACTCAGCATAATGCCATTGAGGGCCTTCCATGTAGTCACAAATGGCATGACTTCATTCTTTTCTATGGCTGAGTAATATTCCGCTGTGTGTGTGTGTGTGTGTGTGTGTGTGTATACATACCTGTATGACATCTTTATCCATTCATCCATTGGTGGACATTTGGGTTGTTTCCATATCTTGGCTATTATAAATAATGTTTCAGTGAACTTGGTGGTGTGGATATTTTTTCAGTTAGTGGTTTTGTTTTGTCTTCAGATAAATACCTGGAAGTGGAATTGCTGGGTCACATGGTAGTTCTATTTTTAATTTTTTTTTTTTTTTTTTTTTTTTTTTTTTCTTTCTGCGGTATGCGGGCCTCTCACTCTTGTGGCCTCTCCCGTTGCGGAGCACAGGCTCCGGATGCGCAGGCCCAGCGGCCATAGCTCACGGGCCCAGCCGCTCCGCGGCATATGGGATCCTCCCAGACCGGGGCACGAACCCGTATCCCCTGCATCGGCAGGCGGACTCTCAACCACTGCGCCACCAGGGAGGCCCTATTTTTAATTTTTGAAGACCTTCCATACTGTTTTCCATAGTGGCCAATTTACATTCCCACAAACAGTGCAGGAGGGTTCCCTTTTCTTCACTTCCTTGCCAACACTTATTTCTTGTTTTTTTGATAATAGACATTCTGACAGGTGTGACGTACTATCTCGTAGTTTTGACTTGCATTTCCCTAATGATTAGTGATGTTGAGTATCTTTTCATGTCAATATGTGTTGGCCATCTGTATGTCTTCTTTGGAAAAATGTCTGTGCAGATCATCTATTTTTTAATCAGATTTTTTTGTTTTTTTCTATTGAGTTGTATGAGTTCTTTGTATAGTTTGAGTATTAGTCCATTATCAGATATATGATTTGCAAATATTTTTTTCCATTCAGTAGGTTGCCTTTTCAGTTTGTTGATGGTTTGCTTTGCTGTGCAGAAGCTTTTCAATTTAATGTAGTCCCACTAATTGATTTTTGCTTTTGTTGTTTTTGCTTTTGGCATAGATTAAAAAAATCATCCCTAAGACTGATGTCAAGGAGATAACTACCTATGTTTTCTTCTAGGAGTTTTGTGGTTTCATGTCTTATATTTAAGTCTTTAATCCATTTTGAGTTAATTTTTGTGTATGGTGTAAGATAGTGGTCCAGTTTCATACTTCTGCACATGGCTGTCTAGTTTTCCTAACACCATTTACTGGAGAGACTGTCCTTTCCCCATTAGGAAAGTTTTCTTTGTCATAAATTAATTTACCATATTTGCGTGGGCTTACTTTTGGGCTCTCTCTTCTGTTCCATTGATCTATGTGTCTGTTTTGTGCTAATATCATACTATTTTAATTACTATAGCTTTGTAATATAATTTGAAGTAAGGGAGAATGATGCCTCCAGCTTTGTTTTTCTTTCTCAAGATTGCTTTGGCTATTCAGGATTTTTTTGTGGTTCCATACAAATTTTTAGGATTATTTGCTCTATTTCTTTGAAAAGTGATACTGGGGTTTTGATAGGGATTTCAGTGAATCTGTAGATTGCTTTGGGTGATATGGACCTCTTAATAATACTGATTCTTCTAATCCATGATCATGGAATATTTTTCCTTTATTTGTGTCTTTTTCAATTTCTTTCATCAGTGTCTTGTAGTTTTCAGTATACAGGTCTTTCACCTCCTCGGTTAAATTTATTCCTAAGTATTTTATCCTTTTTGATGCATTTGTAAATGGGATTGTTTTCTTTTTTTTAGAAGATGTTGGGGGTAGGAGTTTATTAATTAATTTATTTTTGCTGTGTTGCATCTTCATTTCTGTGCGAGGGCTTTCTCTAGCTGCGGCAAGTGGGGGCCACTCCTCATCGCGGTGCGCGGGCCTCTCAACTATCGCGGCCTCTCTTGTTGTGGAGCACAGGCTCCAGATGCGCAGGCTCAGTAGTTGTGGCTCACGGGCCTAGTTGCTCCGCGGCATGTGGGATCCTCCCAGACCAGGGCTCGAACCCGTGTCCCCTGCATTAGCAGGCAGATTCTCATCCACTGCACCACCAGGGAAGCCCCCTTGGATTGTTTTCTTAATTTCTGTTTCCGGTAGTTTGTTATTGGTATATAGAAACAACAGATTTTTGTGTACTGATTTTTTTATCCTGCAACTTTACTGAATTCATTTATTCTAATAGTTTTTTGATGGAGTCTTCAGAGTTTTTAATATATAATATCAGGATCTTCCTGCAGCTGAGGGACAGTCTGTGGACCAAATAGAGGGGGGTAGGAGATGGGGTGATGGGGGGTGCCTCCCATATAAATATACTCAGCATAGAGGTTCTCCAACTTTTGGTCTCAGGAATCCTTTGCACTCTTAAAATTACTGAGATCCTAAAAAGCTTTTGTGTTGTGTGTGTGTGTGTGTGTTTGTGTGTGTACTATGTTAGAAATTAAAGCTGAGGAGGTGTTTAAATGCAAGAATACACAAGCATGGACTTCCCTGGTGGCGCAGTGGTTGAGAGTCCGCCTGCCGATGCAGGGGACACGGGTTCGTGCCCTGGTCCGGGAGGATCCCACATGCCGCGGAGCGGCTGGGCCTGTGAGCCATGGCCGCTAGGCCTGCGTGTCCGGAGCCTGTGCTCCGCAACGGGAGAGGCCACAACAGTGAGAGGCCCGCGTACTGCCAAAAAAATAAAAATAAATAAAGAATACACAAGCACATGTTTGTTAGCCTTCCACTTTTCTCTTTGGAGAAAAGTTTGGTGATAGATGTAAGATAATTAAAATGAATAACCCTAATCCATGAATTCATACAGAGTCCTAGCATAAGGAGTAAGGAAATGATCTATGACCACAGGTATGTGTGTGTTTGTGTTACACAATACAATTTATGATCCCCAAAGGAAAGAACAACTATTAATATGATAACAATGGCAACAAAAGAAAATGTTTATGTCTGATTCTGGTTCCACCACTTAGAAAAATTATCAACCCTCTATAACATCAATACCCTCATCTACAGAATGAGAATAATTATGATACCTACTTTATAGGGGTGTTGTGAATATCAAATGAGATTAGCCATGTCAAGTACGTCACATCGTTCCTGGCATACACTAAGTGCTCAATAAATGTCACCTATTTTTACTGTTATTGCATGTGAAACACCATTCAATTGTATAAGCAATTAAAATGGTATACAATTAAATTCATTTGCATCAAAATGCATTCATAGTGTTCTAAGTAAAAGGTTAACAAGACAGCCTATACAACCTACTTCCATTCTTGTAAAGAACAAAATCTAACAAAAATTCTTTGAATATACACACGAGTCATTAACATTGATCCGTGCAGGTTATTTATGCTTTTTTTTTTTCTGTGTATCTGTATCTTCTAATTTTTCTTCAGTGGCAATGACCTGCATGATAAAATGTTTTCCTTTGGAACCGTACAGAGTACTGACACCAGAGGGCGCTGATGCTTGTGAGATTTTTCCCCCATGCTAACTTGAGGGTGGAGCCCACGGTGAGCTGTCCAGGGGCTGAAGAAGGCGAGAGCCTCAACCCAGAAGAAAGAAAGAATAGTAGCGTCCTTCCAACAAACAAACAAACAAACAAACAAATACCTGCACATTAGGAGCTACTGATGCCAGGATTCCTCCCCTGGCAGTTTCTGTTAGACTTTCTCGGGGTGGGTCCAGATATCAGCATTAAAAAAAAAAAAAATTCTAGGCAGTTCCAGTGTGTAGCCAGTATGGCGAATGCTGGATGCGAAAGGAAAGTAAAAGCCATGTGATCCCTTGTGCCAGGAAGGATGGGCAGGAGATACGCCTGTAGCTCTCACTCCCTCCAAGACGTGGTCCAGCTGCCCCTGCTCCACAGCGGTGAGCCTCCTTCCTGCCTCTCCCGGCCCCTCCTCGGCTCTGGGAAAGACCGAGACTCCCAGGTCTCCTCCACAAGCCCCAGAACACAGAGCGGGGGCGGCTCTGAGGGGCTGATGCTCCACATAGACTACAGCCAACGCTGCTTCCTGCAGAGGCGCCATGTAGTGAGTTCTTCCCAAAGCTGAGGCTTCCTCGTTCTACCACAGACCCAAGCTCCAAAAGATGCTCATGTCATGATGAAGCAGCTTACCTACAGCTCCCCACAAGCCCTGCTTCTGGCTACAGAGAACAGTGCCTGGAGCTGGCGGTGGAGGGAACCCTGCAATCTGATTTCTTGGCTGCATGATTTGGGGCAAGCAGGACCCAACGGCCCAGGAAGCAGGAAAGGGAGAGAAGTAAGGCTGAGGACAGAGGGGAGTGCTGTCAGCCACGGTGGGCCATAATCCTCTGCCTGCAGAGCGCGGAAGACTGGCCCTGCCCCTCTCCGGTCCCAGCCCCCTTCGTGCCGCGTCCGGCTGGTCCTTGGCATCTTGCTGGGTGTGTGGTTTACCTGGGTGGGAGTGACCGCGGACGTCCTGGGGCCTGCAGTCCCCTCATTCTCCTGGTGTGCGCGAGTAGAATGTGAGTCTCTCCTGGGGTTTTCCAGAGAGAAAACCATGGAATGCAGGAAGGATGTAACCACATAATGGTTTGATGGAGATTCTCGATTCTGTGCTGTTATTTGTTTTCCTCTCCTCTTCTCTCCCCTCAACATACCCCGATTGATACTGACTTGAGTTGAGTGGGAAAAGAGAGCAGGGCCCAGTGGTGGTTAGAATGTTTTCACTAGTGAAGAGTGTTTTCCCCAGAATTTCACTGGTTTGGTTTCATCACTGAAGGCAAAGAAGCAGTAGCGTTAGCTGCTGTCCTCTCCGGGACCGCTTCCGGTAGGTTTCTTGTAAAGATCTGGTGGACCGTCGCTCGGAGAATGCTGGAGAAAATAAGCTCCGCGTATCCCCAAATTAGTTACCAATGGCTGCGTAGCATACCAGCCAGACCTTAGTGACACAAAAGAGCCAGTTTTTCTTTCTCACCATGCTGTGGGGTGGTAGGGACTCATCTGCTGACCTCGTGGGTACAGCTGGGACAGATGGGTCTTTCTATCTACTTGATCTTTCATCTTGGGCTTCTTCCTGGCATGATGGTCTCAGGGCAGCATCCTGAGATGACCTGGCAGATGGTCGCAGGGAGCACAGGAAGAAGCTAAAAGGCATCTTGGGACTTCAGCTCTGGAATGTGAGCATCACTTCCACTGTCTTCAGTTGGTCCAGGCCAGCCACAGCGGGAAGCACTCCATCTCTTGATGGAAGAAGTGGCAAAACATCTGGGGCCATATTTAATATATCACAGGATTTCTAGTTCTAGGCACTAATCAACATTTTGAGTCAATTAATTCTTTGTTCAGTGGGGGTGGGGAGCAGGGGAGAGAGGACTCTCCTGTGCATTACAGGATGTTTAGCAGTATCCCTGACCTCTACCCACTAGATGCCAGTAGCATCCCCACACCCCAGTTGTGACAACCAGAAATATCCCCAGACATTGCCAAATGTCCCCGGAAGGAGACAAAATCTCCCCCCAGTAGAGAACCACTGATCTGTTCCAGGTGTTGATTTCTTTTTCTAAGATGGATTCTCTATTTCTTGGTATCAGTACCTACTTTGTCAGAACAGCACTGACTCAGATCTGCCTGTATACATTAATAGCCCCATCGAGACTAACTCACTTGGCCAGAACAAGAAGTTACCAGCAGAGGTACGCCCCTCTGCTGAGCAGTATGAAACGTATCATCACATTTGGACACTTGTAAGCATTAGGAAGCAATCAGCTTTTCTTTTCTTTCCTCCCTTCCTGCCTTCCTTTTTTCTGTTTCCCACAATCAACATCCACTGATTTTGTTGGGCCCTATGGGGCCACGACAGGCTGGTGGAGGCCTCTTCAAATGAGAAGGGAAAAGATTTTCAGTGTGTGGATGGGAGTGGAAGAAGCATTTTACAATTTGCTAGGATTTGAGCTCATTTTTGTTCACATAATAGAAAGATTTACCAGCTGTTACATTCCTAGGTCACACAGTTTGGGAGTGATATTTGTAGAATGGTACTTTTTATGGCAGCTCTTTATTATTTCAACAATTATTTATTCCCAAGCAATGATTAATTTTCAGCTTTTTCTTCATTGTTCCCTTCCCCCAAATATCAGAGATGCAGTAATCATTACCAAATAACAGGCAATCTTAATATCTCCAAATATCTTAATATCTCTTAATATCATCCAAATGCTGGATGCATTTCTGGTTTGAAAATGGCATATACGCCCCTGCTTTAACAACCCAGCTTTTTTTCCAGCTCGGTGGGGCTGTTTGTGCTGATGCTAATGTCACCTGAGAGGTGTTGCTGACACCATTATTTCTTGAAAGAGACTGAAGGACCCAGCATTTTTATGTTCAGAAAGCATCCCATTTTGTCATCTTGGTTCTTTGATGTTGCCAGGCATTACTGAACTGTGAGAAGCTGAGAGGAAATTCATATTCCACGGAAAATATACTTTGCTCAGTAAAGAAGGAACATAATATTGGGGTAGAACTTTCTGCTTACGGAACTGGACATGCAGAGCGGCCAATGGTGAAAACCACCAGGAAGATGCCGTCAAGATACACGTCCCACGGCAAAGCCCTTGCACCGCTTGCCTTATAAATAAAGGGCTCCCCAAATTTCTTTGTTGTTGAAAAAGAAGCTGATTTGGGGAACTGGAGCCAGTTTGCTCGAGTTAGGTGACGCCGCTAACACAGCTACGGCGCTGCCTTCACAGCCCTGATGAATTGCTGCCAGATTGTAATTGGAACCTACACATGAAAAAGACTCTTTTTGAGGTCTATAAATAGTCACAACACAGCGGAAATGTAGCAGCTATAGAAATAGTTACAGCAAATAGGAACTTCCTTTAGGAAGCTGCAAACTCTTTTTCCTTTTTTTCTCTCTTCTCTTCACCCCCGTCAACTCTTCGTGCCAGTTCATATACCTGCTTCCTTGTCCCTGGAATGATCCCCTAATCTACGTTTGCAGTACTGTCCATACAATATCTGCTCACTTCTGTTGCTCTCCAAAACTGGGCCAGGTTTCTCCAAAACTTGGTTTTCAAAGGCTCTGGTGTATATAATTTAAATTTTCATTTTCATTAATGTATTGGTTTAGGTCCTTAAGCTCTAGGGTCCAGAGAGCTATTGAAATCACCTGATAGGTGTTTGTTATTGTACCTCCTCAGGGGTTGTTTACTGTGCCCAGGTGTCATTCACCCCAGCTGTAAGCCTTCTAAATCAAGGGTCACGTTAGATCTTTGAGATAGATGCCTACTGTTTAAGGGGTTAAGACTTGCTTCTCAAGAGCCACAGGCCTCTTCTAATACTTGGAGAACCCAAGGGCCCCGCACCAAGGAGACTATGTTGACCAAAAATAGTTTAACACTGAAAGATCTCCAGGCAGAATTGGGCCCTCATCTTTAAACAAAGCATGGGCTTCACTTTTGAGTTCCTTGTTTTTCAAATGGTTAAACAGTCTTGCCTTTGGCCAGTTGCGCCCATTTCACCAGGACCAGCATGTTAGGGGGCTCAGTATTTTCAGTCATATGAGACGTGATTGTATCATGTTAGGCAGAAGCATGGTTTTCTTAAGTCTTTATCTGGAAGTTAAATATGGTCAAAGGGGCGCGTGTCAGATGGCAAGTCAAGGACAGACGGACTCTGGTGTTTTTTCACCTGTGTCAACTAGGTTAAGTTGGATCTTTTTTTCCAGAATATACTGCCCTGTATAATTCTGAGTTAGGAATTGGCCAAAAGACCAATTTGCAGAAGGAGGAAGCAAAGCAGCTGCCATTATCCTGGGAAGGTGAGATGATATTACATCAGATGCAGAGGTGCTGGGGGTCCAGCTTGCCTTTGCTCTCCTCCACCCCACGCCCAGCTCTTGCTGACTGGTGACTGGGAGGGAACAGCGGCAGCTCCAGGCCCACCCCCAGACACTTGGACCCACTGGACCCCGTGGGTGTTGGCACACAGGAACCCTGGGTAGTTCAAAATGATGTGCCAAACCAGCTGAAGGAATTTTGAGGCGTGAGTGGGAGAAGAGTGCTCATTTCAGGAAACCCAGACGATTGCTGATGACTATAACACCGGTCATAATAGCTGGCATGTATTGATCACCAACTATGTGCCAGACACAGGGCCTTATATACCATATATCATTTATTCCTCGCAAAAACCTTCTGAGGGAGGTACAGTTGTCATCATCCTATTTTGCACGTGAGAAAATTTCAGGGGTTAGGTCAGAGCTGAAAACGCATGTTCTTAACAACTATGGTATATATAGAGATATATATATATGTCACCTCTCCACTTGTCACACATTAAAATTATTTGTTTATGTATACATATCAGTGTCTGCCACTAGAGTATGATAGTCCAAGGTCAAGAAGTGCATCCTTTTCATATTTTCACTGTTAAACACATGGTCTGAAAACTAGAAGGTTTATGATGAACATTTGCTGAATAAATGGACACATAAAAGGGACGGTGGTGGGCGATGTGATCGGCCTCGGTACCACAGGTCAAGAAAAATTGGCAGTGACCCTTGCCATGGACTTCTGTTCACATTGTCAGGATGTGAGCCTAGCTGCATAAAAGAATTCAGAAAGAATACAGAGTGGGCTTATGCTATTGATGGGCATAGTAATGGTAGAAAGAAATGTTTATTATCTAACTTGCCTCACATTTTGGGCAAGGGGAGAGGGGCAGCCGGGGAGGCCATTCACTTTATAGAAAAAGCCTAGAATATCTTGAAACATGGCAGTGATTTTTACTTTAGGGAGCATGGACATCTACTCAACAGTAGGGGGAGCAAGATGCAGAAAAATCTAAAATTGTAGCTCACTAAACAAAAAATGGGAAGCTCTCTGAGTCACCTAGGGATAAAAGCATGAGAAAGTGATTTTACAGAAAGCAGTCTGAAAATGGGGTGTTGATAAATTTTAAAGACTGACTCTTCTGTTGAAAATGGTTTTGGAATTGCTCACCAGGACAATTCTAGCACAAAATGGTTCGGGGAAGATTTCACAAGGGTCAACGTAGGTGTTCGGTAAGGATAAAGCAGGATAGATTGTTTTTAACCTAAATCGAGTGATTCATCCTTTGACAGTGGTAAAATTCCCACCATGTTTATGCCAATTAGACCCAGCCTTGAGCCCTTTATTGCGGTCTATGGAAAACCAGAACTGAAGTGAAAATTAATGGTGCTATTTAAATGAACTACCCTAGGCATAAAATAGCATGATAAGATAAAATTTGCATTGCTATTGCTGTGTTTTGCTTAGCATTATATTCTACCTTGAAATTCGAGAACTTCATAGACTGGTTCTAGGAAGACTAAACCAGAGAAAAGCACGTTCACATCCAGTGTGTGAACTCCACCAATGATTGTTTATGGTGTGACACTTTGAGTTCTTCAAACACTCTCCCTAGCAAATCTTCCCTTGAAAATGCCCCCCAACTGGCATTGGAACAAACATAAGCTCTTTCAAAATTATTTTGACCATCTCTGAATTTCCTAATTAGAGTCTAAGGAAAAAAAAATCCTGTCTAATTAAAAGGAGCAGCTTAGTTGCATAATGAATTATTCCTATTTTCTTTTATTTTAATTTAATTATGCAAATTTGGTATGAAATCAATTCCAGTGCCTGTAAAATTGACATTTGTTTGTTTTGTTTTACTTTCAGGGCTTCTTTCTAGTTTCATTAAGCCCACTTGGCAAAGCCTAGAGCTTCTAAAACATTCAGGCCTTCACTTATGCTCATAATATTGACTATAAAGTGCATAATGAAAATACAGGCTACTTGACAGGAATATCAAAATATAATATCCAGGGCTTCCCTGGTGGCGCAGTGGTTGAGAGTCCGCCTGCCGATGCAGGGGACACGGGTTCGTGCCCCGGTCCGGGAAGATCCCACATGCCGCGGAGCGGCTGGGCCCGTGAGCCATGGCCGCTGAGCTTGCGCGTCTGGAGCCTGTGGTCCGCAACAGGAGAGGCTACAACAGTGAGAGGCCCGTGTACCGCAGAAAAAAAAAAAAAAAAATATATATATATATATATATATATAATATCCAAAGTGGCCATGAAGTCTTACATATCTACTTTGCTACTATAAATATGAGCACCTTTTCTCCTAAGTCTGGGCTATGACAGAATTCCATGATGTAGAAATTAAGTTTTGGTATTTGGTGATTTTCTTAAGGTTGCAGTCTGTGTCATAAGAACTATTATCTGCCTGAATCTAGGTTTTCCTACTGCGCTGCTTTTGTTCATAGACCTCAAGATAACGCAGTAAGTTGCAAAAGTGACCTTGCTCCATGTTGCACTGGGACCACTGGTGCACACGTGAATACCTCTGAGATCTCCATTCCTCTGTCACTTCTGCAACTCAGAGTCCTAGGAATCTTCCCACTTGATATTTTTATCATCAGTCCTAATGTTCAATTTCAACAGACTGATTCCCGAATCTATTGATAACAATTCCAGGCCAAGATCTGGACATCAATCTCAGGCACTCGTATCAGTTTCAGGACATTATTAAAAATGCCCCAGATTTTAAGAGGTCCTCTGGCTTATCTTCTCAACCATCTTTCCTTCTTCTGCCTTAAAGACTGCATGGAATACTTATAAGTCAAAAGATACAATGGCTGGATTATTTATTCTGAGACCCTGTTTAATATTTTATCACTGTCTTTCTTCCGTGAATTAAGTGTGCTAAACAATACTGGGCAAGAGAGAAAGCAGTTAAGTACAGATCTGTATTGCTGTTGAAGTTGTTCTTCCTAACGTGGGCAAATGTAATCAGAGTTGAGTGAAACAGGACTGTGACACTTCTAGGACCTCATCATTTTCAGGGGATAGAAACGGCTTTGCATTCAACCACCAGCTCCAGGGCTTAGAATCCAAAACAGCCTTTTAGAATTGGAACTTACAGTTGCTTTCCAAATGACTGTGGGAGCGTGGCTAAATAATTATACCTCTCAACCATTGTGTAAACCAGTTTAATTAACATTTTTCAGGCATGTCACAGTTATACAATCACCAAATAATTTTCTAAAATTATGCTGCATTAGAAATCGCCACACATCAACTTGGATTATTTTTACTCATGGCTTTAATCATGCCTGAAAGAAGTTTCTTCTTTTCATACCATTTTATTTACTTTTTTTTTTTTTTTTACTATTATTTGGTACTTCCATTGTAGATGATTCGTTCTTACAGACTAGCCAGATGCTCTGTTCACTTTGTGTTATGTTTAATTGCCATCGACTTAATCAAAGATGGCAGTCTTTTTCAAGCAGTTATAGCATTATTAAATTTCTTTTTCATTTGCTTTATAAATAAAAAAAATCTTGGAAAGCATCCATCCCTAAATCTCGACTTAGAATATACCATAAAAATAAAAGAAAGTTTTTAGGGTCCAATGTCCGCGGATGAAGAAAGGAGGACATTGCAAACATGCATTTTAATTGTGCTTTGGTAGCACATGTATCAAGAAGATATCATTCAATTTACTCTCTGAGAAGATATAAAAAACTGGGCACAAATAATTATTAGTAGTAAAGTACTCAGATTACTCTTTGGGCTCCTCTAAGCCTATTACAATTATTATTATTATATAAATTATTATTATGACTGTTATTATAAATGCTTTCATTTTTTTTCTAAAATAGTAATCCCAGGCAAGACTAATAAATCAAGAAATGTTCCGAGGCATAAAGCTGAAATGAAATTAGGCATACAAATGGAAGAAATTGTACAACCGAATGTGCAAGCACCGAAGTAATATTTTGTGCTCCAAACACATTGAGATGTGTGCTTATATAAGCAGAAGGATTAGCATTTAGGTCACCAAATTAGTCTTTTGAATTTTCTTGCTCTATCAAGAATTCTGTTTTCTTCCTGACATCTTTTACCATGCCGAATTAACTGTAGCACTTTAGCTACCAGTATTTCCACATTTTAAATCTCTTACCGATAAATGTATCTCTATGAAAGATTTATTTGGTGGCTCGGATAATGACACTGCAGTTGATAATATATCTATTGATCTTGATCTGTAATAGAAAGTGCTTTTGCAAAGTTCTCACTTTGATGGATTAGAAAAAAGAATGAACACACTTTATATTTTTGCCTTAACTGTTTACGCACTAAAAAGATTTTGAAGAAATCAGAATGTGCAAAATTCAAAGGAAGAGAATAATACTTTTTTTTTACTTTATTAGAATATTTGTATTGAAAAAAGTAGATTTTCCCTCTATCTTTTAGTTTGCAGCTTTATGTGTAAATGAAGTATTAGGCTGCATTTATACAGTGCCAAACCATTATTCTGGCTGAATCTGGTTTCAGTGACTATCCCCAAATGACTGGCTACTTAGAAATTTAAAAGCATAGTCTTGGTGCTAGTCCATAAAGAATACCTAGACTTATCTCGTTCTTATTTGCATCCGGGACAACTAGGCCTTAGATAATCTTTCCTTTTGCTATAAACATTGATGTGAAAAAAAATAGGAATGGGATGCTTTATTAATAAAGATAAATTATTTTTGCTCTGACATAAATGATGTTGCAAATTAATGTACAAATGCATTCATTTATCACGTCTAGATTCTGGAAAAATGCCCTGCAGCCTTGATAAAAGAGCCCCGAGTTCATGCTGTTTCCAATCCTCACAGCATGTGGATCAACGCATTGTCCACCATGCTGGAAGCACATGCACGGCACTGCCACGTGGCTGATTGCCCACGCAGTCTTATCCCCTTTATACCACACGGAGAGAAATGATTTCCAGAACTTGAACATTTAAACTAAATGGTTATTTTGAAGCAATATATGATTCAGCAAAAGTAATTCTTGCTCATAAAGACAGCTTAGGTCCAATGAGAATATGGTGAGTTCCCATGTACTGATACTTCACAACTAAAAAGTCCTGCCTGTCAAGGTCAGTTATAAATGGGGCATAATTAAACGTCTAATAAATATCTAATGGTAGAGAATATATATTTTAAGTACTTTAATGCCCAAATTACTTTAATCTTGATTCCAAAAGTGCTTCTACTAGTTATAAAAGGAGATACTTATCTATCTATCTGTCCATAGATAGTTTTGTTGTTTTTCATTTTTTTTTGAAACAAACACCTCGCTCTGTCTGCAGTTGTGGGGAGTCTCAGAAAGAGACACATTGTGTTATGACATTGTGTTATGACAGTATAGCTTGTTAAATTGTGTTTTCCCCCCATGCAGTTGCTCAGGCTGGTCCCACTGTTTGACACACCTTTCCCACCTTCTTGCACCCAGCTGACACATTTTCTTCGTTTCTCAAGATTCAGCTGTAGGGTCCACATGATAACTCTCGTAATTCTTACATTGTACTGAAATGATTGGTTATGTGCCTGTATCAACAGTACTACTGCAAACCCCATGGTCTGGAACTGTGTCTGCGTCATAGCTTCACTCCTCACACCTAGCACCATGGTGCCTGCCTGCTTCCTGACCCTCAGTTAAAAATCTGAACTGATCCGAAAATGAATTAGGTATTTTACCCAAAGAGCAGCAGCTTCAGCTAAAGCTGTTTATTCCTTCAGGTGAAATTATTTTCTTTTAAGTTATAAGCTATATAAAATGGAGTAAGGCAATTACCACATAACACAAAGGAATGGCCAAAGTCCTGCATTGAGACAAAGTAGTTTTTTGCCCTGTCTTGCTTTGATGGACCTAATACACCAGTTATAATAACTTGTGTACTTTCTCCCTTTGAAAGTATAGACATAGTTTAAAGATAGTTGAGTTTCTCAACAGGAAAGCAATTTGTAAATATGCAGATACGTTTCTCTTCTTCATTGTTAAACATTATTAGACGTTTGGCAATCCCTAGTATCAAGCAGATTAGTGTCAGTGATACAGTGCTACGTTGAATTTCTTAAATATTGGAAAATATACTCCACCATACATTTGCTGAAATAATATTTTCTAAGGAATAAAAGTTACCATAATGTTTCATTGTGAAACAATCCTTGGCATACAGATAATCTGCAAACAAGGGTAACCAAGTGCTCATGTGTGAAACAAAAAGTTTTCCTAGCCTAACTTTTTGTTTTTTGTCTTTTTTGCACGATGCTGGCTCTCCCACATCTGGATCTGCCCCCTTGTTTCCTCTCTTGTGATTGACAGTCAGCCTTCTCGCCCTTAGCAGGCCTCAGTCACAGTGTGGGATGAGGAGCGCAGGTAAAGCAGCACAGGTGCTGAGTCAGGCACAAGCTTTACGATACTCTAGGTGAATCTGCTTAACTTTTTTTAGTCTTTTGACGGCAATATTATGAGCAGAAAAA
Organism: Mesoplodon bidens; assembly: GCF_964165515.1. NCBI lineage: Eukaryota > Metazoa > Chordata > Mammalia > Artiodactyla > Ziphiidae > Mesoplodon > Mesoplodon bidens. The sequence goes on along the minus strand of NC_138169.1, from coordinate 33,469,499 downwards.
AACCTGTTATTTTAGTAATGGTTCAGCCAAACATCCTGTTTGCCATACAGGGCCAGTTTAAACTTGAATAAATATATTTGAGATGCTAGAAACCTGAAAGGACCCTGGCTCAGGGATGCAGCCTAAAGTCCCAGGATGGGGCCGTTTATAACTCCTGCTGTGGTTCGTGCCTAGAGGGACCCACCACCTGACCTAGGGCTTTTCTGCCATCAGAGAGAAATAGACAGCACACACAAAAGAAGTTGCTCCCCGGGTCTTTGGAGGTGGCAGGTAGCTGTTTGACTAAAGTTGTTAGTGCAGATGGACTCCCCAATTTGTGGTGACTTTAAATCACATATAATTTTCATATCCACTTAAAGAAAGTCATTCCTTTTGAAGAAAAGACCTAGGAGATGATTTCCCTAGAGAGAGACAGGAAAAAGAAGTGCCTCAGAATCCTTTTCAGAGTCTGTCATTCAAAAGTGAATTTTGGGGCTTCCCTGGTGGCGCAGTGGTTGAGAGTCCGCCTGCCGATGCAGGGGACACGGGTTTGTGCCCCGGTCCGGGAAGATCCCACGTGCCGCGGAGCGGCTGGGCTCGTGAGCCATGGCCGCTGAGCCTGCGCATCCGGAGCCTGTGCCCTGCAACGGGAGAGGCCACAACAGCGAGAGGCCCACGTACCGCAAAAAAAAAAAAAAAAAAAAAAAAGTGAATTTTAAATTTACTTATTTATTTTGGATTTTTAGTCCAAAATAAATAAGTAAACAAACAAACAGTCTGGGTCTATAGAAAACAAATTCCACAAAGATCAGTCCTATTCTTCATGTGACTATAAAATGTGTGTGTGTATATATATGTGTGTGTGTGTGTATATATAATATCTTGGCAAAAATAGTATTCTGATCAAAATACAAATTCATATACTTTGTTCTAATTTAATGTTCTTGGCAGGGTTTTCCTTTTCTCCAGTCCTCTAACTCAAAAAAAAAATTTCAAAACTGCAGAAAAACTAGCATAGAAAAAACGTTTGTCGAGACAATTTTTAAAATCCAAACACATCTGCTCATCACTTTAAGTCTTCATCCAGCCTCTCTCCCAGCCCACTCCCCTCACAGAAAGGGGTTGGGACCACGGGGGCGCAGGGAGAGGGGGGATAGCCTGGGCTTTCTGATGTGACCAGCCTCCGTAATCATGTCCAGAAACAGCCAGGTTACGTGGTTTGCGTATTCACTGCTTGTTATATAACATTCTGATGCCAGGACCATGAAGAGCACACATCCAGCGCTCGTTCATTCCATGGTCTACTGGGGGCATTGCAGAGGCCTCAGTCCTCATTTTTTAAGTTCTCTTCTTTCTAATATGCCTGAATTATAGAGACTTTTCAGTACAGTCAGTTATTGGTTGTCCCTAACAACTGAGCAGTAAATTTAACCTACTAGTTACTTTTCTCTATTTTGCCTTTAATAATAGTAGTTAACATTTACTGAAGGTTTATTTGTGCCAGGAGTTGTTCTGAGTTCTTTAAGTATATTAGTTGATGTACTTTAATTAAATAATTAATTCTGTGCGTTAGATGCTCTTTATTACCTCCATTTAACCCCGGTGCAGTGTTCTAATCCCCACCCCCCAAGTCAGGCTTCCAGCCACCATGCTATGTTGCCTTACTCTTTAGATTTCAAACCTAACATTATTCTGTTAATAAATAGCTGTTTAGCCGTTGATTCTATTTTAACTAAAACTTTAAAAGCTTTTAAAAACACTTTCTACGTGCCAAGGTCGTTGTAAGCACTCTACACAGGTGTGAATTCATTTGATCTTTGCATTAGTCCTATAAGGGTAGGTACCATTATTAATCCCATTGTATGAGGAAGGAAATGGAGACAAAGAGACATTGAGTAGCTTGCCCATGGTCCCCCAGCTAGTATGATAGAAATTCAGGGTGTGGAGGCAGTGCATATGCCAATTGTTGCAATTCTTTTAACGTTCTAGTCCTGCCCCTGCTGTTTGCCTTCGAACAAATTATTTCATCTTTCTGACTCTTAGCAACCTCATTTATGAAGGAGGGGGGCTGATTCCGTGATCTTTTAAGATCTCCTCAACAAACCCTGCAAAGTCGCACTGAAAAGCCTTGATTATGCCAGTCTGAAGACTTAAGTGCAAACTCCAGCTTTTAAATGGCTGTGCATTCTGATTCCTCCGGATATCTCCAAGAATGGTTTCTGGAAAGGGATCAAGCAGGATGCTAAAAATGTAGAAAATATTTCGATGGTCTCCAGAAATGCCAGCTTCAGCTCAGCATGTGCCAGTGGGTACAGATAATCTTCAACACTCGGTGTAAATCCTGGCTCCACCATCCACCAGCTGTGTAAGCTGGGCGAGTACTCCATCATTTTGAGCTCAGTGTCTTTCTCTGTAAAGTGGGGATAATAATAATCCTACCTCGATAGAGCTGAGTGAGGATTGAGTGAGGAGTCACCGAGATCACATGTCCAGAGCGGGCAGAAGAGAACTTGGCCCACAGAAAGTAGTAAGTAAACATTTAACATTATTATTGCAGAAGATCTCTGCTCCTGTGAAAGGGAAGGATTGCGAATCACTATGGTCATAACTACAGAGGATTCCTTTCTGAGGTCTGATGGCAGCCCAGCTCTTCCCAAGATTTGGAAAATTGGGCTCATTCTTTATCTCCAGGTTAAAAAAAAAATCCAGTTAAATTGCTTAATGGTTAGGATAGATGTGACTTGATACTGAGCTAAATTAATTTGCTGAAGTTACTTAATTTCAGAGGGCCTGTGTCCAGATCAATATGAGCTAGAAGTTTTCATTTAATCTGATTAATATAACAAGGCAATCAGCGTTGTTAAGCCTAGTCAATTGGTTGGACTGAATTTTCTAAAGTTTGTAAGATATAAATATTCTGCCTGCCCCTTAGTTAAACTAAGAGGAAGTGGCTTAATTATTTGCTAAACGTTTTATAATATATTTTCTGAGGACTGGAAACAGCATTTTAGAGGACTAGAACCTATTTTCCCATTTAGACAACTCATCAAACTCTCTCAGTATATAAATTACCCAGTATGCAAGGTAATGGAGAAGAAAAACTAGGAAATTTTGAAATACTTTTGTAAGTGTGATAAAACAATTGAGACTTGAAATTTAACACTGCCTGGAGGTATGATTATACTCGCTTGTCACCCTTCTTAGAGGAAACTCACTTTTGCTCTATGGAAGAGCCAAATAAATTAATCCACAGCTTTAAAGTGTCTTATTAGCTTAATGCAAATTCAATCTGGGAAGAAATTAGGTCCTTCAAAAATTGATCACAGAACGTGACACTAAATGGTAGTTTATGAAGAAGTATATTCATCTGGCAAAGTTGTATGTACAAATATGATACGATTATATCCGGGACAAAACAAGTACCCGGCATTTAAGTAAAGCTTTCAGACCTGAAGGCAATCAGAGAGATTATGTATCTTCCACCAGGGGCCCAGAGGGATTAAGTGATTTGCCTAAGGTTACACAGATAGTAAGTGGATATTCCAGATTTGAGCCCCGGATTTCTTGAGCTCAAGGGGAGGGAAGGCCCATTCTTCTCCAGCATGCATTCAGACATTGTTATAATGGTAACAATTCCAATAACCACCGTCTTTGAGCCAAGCACTCGACCCGGCTCTGTCCACAGGACCCCTTGTCCCACCCCTCACAGCTCTAGGAGGTTTGTCTAGTAATTCTCCTTTTATAGACGTCATCACTGAGACTCAGCATTTGTGACTTGTTCAAGGCTACACAGCTAGCAAATGCCAAAAGCTGGGGTCCAGCCTCACTCATGAATCTGCACTCTTTCTGCTGGACCCACTGTTTCCCTCATGGGAGCCGATATGACCATACCTTTGACAAAGTTTTCCTTGAAAATCAGTATTTTAACTTCCTGCAATGATAGCCTGAGCTGTGCGTAACTGTAGAACTTGTAACCGAGTAGGTGAAAAAAAGCCATACCGTTCCCAAGATGCTCAGCTCACACTCCACGGAAGAGGGCATCAGAACGGTACATTAATTACCGTTTGTCTACTGGTCTTGAAAATTGCCTAATTGACTTTTAATAAAGTCAAGCATAAACAATCTACCACATTATTAAAACATCACCTGCTAGCCTATGTAGGCCACGGATTCAAGATCATCAACTTAAAAGCAAAAATCAAACGGTCACCTCCAAGAGGATGACAGCAGGACATTAAGCCTGATGCTCTGTAAGTTAATACTTAGAGGTAAACTAGAAATACTGTAGAAGATTAGTTTATTTAACGTTTCATTCTATTTGAAAGACACACTCCCAGATGTTCAATTCTACCCTCTATTTAAAAGTTAAAAATACGATGGAAATTGATTGAGGATGGTGCTGGGCACTTTGCGGGAAGAGAGCTAGAATCACAGTAGCAGTATCCTAGCAAAATATCTTAGATTTACCAGCTGAACTGCCTAATGTTTTATGGGTGTTAGAAGTATTAGTTCCAAGGCAAAATGAGGGAGTATTATGTTTGTTTGGAAACTTGTTTTATTAAAAAAGATTTTTTCATGTTGATGCTATTTTCAGTCCAGGTGTGATAGTACTCCATAAAGTATCGTGTACTTGATATAGTAAATGTAGGAATGTAACAGTCCATCTAGGCGCTGGCCCCCTCTGGTCTCCATTAGACGCCCTAGTAGCAAAATGTAAATTCCCTTTTCAAAAATAGAGAGGCCTTTGGGCAACTGGATGAGCAGAGTGGGGTGGGGCGAGGAAAGTGCTCTTTCCCGACAAACGCATGCTTTTGGCTTTGACTTCATTTAGTAATATCAGTTCTCAAAGAACTGAGATAGACCCTTCTGTGCTCCGCAAAAGCATAGGAGGCAAAAGCTTGTCATTCACAAGCAGCTGTGGACAAAACCAGCGGCAGAGTACAGGTTAGGGAAATTAGGGGTCCAGAGAAAAAGTTGGAGTAAAGTGCACAGTTACTGTCAAAAATATATTATTTTGATCCTAAGAAAATTAAGAGAATTTTATCCATGAACTAGATTGCTGACCTTTTAATACATTTGGTTTTCATAGAACATACAATCACCATCGGACATATAAGACTAGTTTGCTTTTTTTTTAGAAAAAATTGCTTGGAGTTATCTACAGGAATCTCGTGAACGCAATTCAAGGCTAACATTCTGCAGCTCTTTGGGTAGTGGTCGATTTCCTCGGATAGATCCCCAAGGACAGAGGGAACTGTTAAGCTCACTGCTTCAAGCAGGCGTTTCTCCTATTTTCTCACTCTTTTCTCGCCTCCTCTTTCCCTAAATGCCAGTAGTTTCCAGTTCTCCGTCCTCGACCCCTGGGGCGTGAGATCGGGAAATCATGAAGAGTTTCTCCTCGTTTGTAAACTGCCTCCGCACCCGCCGGGGGGGCTCGCCCGCTGGGGGCTTCTGGCCGGGACCCTCCGGGGGACTCTGCTCCGCCCCCGGGGAGGTGGCGGCCTCACCGTCTGGACTTTCACCAGCCACCGGGTCCACCACCGACTCCAGGGAGGTGCCGGCCTCCCGCAGGGGTGTGTAGCCCTTATTGCTGCAGGACGGGTCATCCGACTGGGAGCTCGGCGAGTCCGGCCCGGCGGGGGGCGAGCGCTCCCGCCGCAGCGGGGGCTCGGGGGAGGCAGCTGGGGCCGGGACGGTCGAGTCCAGGTCCGCGCTGCGCGAGGCGGGCGGGGGCTCGGGGGACGAGGGCGCCCGGTAGTCCGGGAGCCCACTGGTGCTGCGGCGTCGCAGGGCCGCGTACCTGCCGGTCCTGGGCAGGCGGCCACCCTGCCCCCTGGCGGTGCACGCGGCCGCCGCGCCCGCCGGCTCCTCCGGCTCGCGGGGCGCCCAGCGCGCGCCGCCCCGGACGCCGCGGAGGTCGGTCAAGCTCGAGTCGAGCTCGCCCCGCGGGATCTCCCGGGAGCCGCGCTCCCCGGGCGGCCGCTGCCAGCCGCGGCTCGCGCCCGCTGCGTCCCCGTCCCTGTCGCGGTCCCCCGGCAGGGGCAGCAGCGCGAAGGCGCTCAGCGAGGAGCCCACGAGGGAGCTGGCAGTGCTCTGGCGCCCCCAGCTCTCGGGGGGGCTGCAGGGCGCCGGGCTGCTGCTGCTGCTGGCGGCCGCGGTGGCGGCGGCGGCCCGGCGACGGCCAGCCACGCCGGACCGCTCGCGGTAGATGCTGTACACGGCCTCCGCCAGGCTCTGGGGCTCCCGCGGGCGGCGCGGGGACGAGGCCAGGTCTGGGGGGGACGCGGCGCCCCGGGCCCCGCCCCCGCCCAGCCCCGCGGGGTGGGGCCACGCACCCCTGCCCAGCATCGCCGTCGCCCCGAAGGCGTCCCCGGCGCCGCCGCAGCCTCCGGGCTTCAGCTCCAGGCCCCGCGACTGCACGTAGCTGAGGAAGCCGTTGAGCGGCGCGGCCCCTGGGGGCGCCGAGGTGGGGGCGGAGGACGAGGAGGCGGCGGCGGCGGCGGCAGCAGCCGCGGCGGCTGCCAGGTCTTTGGCGCGGAGGCTGTGCACGTCGATGACGGTGGAGTAGAGGTCCCGCAGGTTTATGATCTTGGTCTTCCTGTCCCGGTTTTCATGGAGCACTGCGTTGGCGCAGATGAAGAGGAAGATGCCGATGCCCATGATGAGGGGCCCAAAGACCTTGAGCTTGTCCGAGTGCAGGTAGCCGGAGAAGATGCGGAAGAAGAAGCCCACGGACGTAGAGGAGGACAAAGAGGGCGCGGGGGACCGTGCTGGAGGCGTGCTCCTGGGCGCGCCCACGGAACTGGCGGTGACACCCTCCGGAGGCCCCGGGTGCTTCCTGGACCGGTTTCTGCTGCCACTGCTGCTGCTGTTGGTCATGGTGGGGACGCGGTGGCCGCTGCCCGCGGGCGGCAGCTGCTTACCCCCCTCCCTGTTGGTCCCGTTGGCCTTGGGCCAGTAGCCCACCACCGCCAAGGCTATGCCCACCAGCAGCACCAGGATCCCGCAGAGGGCGATGAGCCCGGAGACGGAGCACAGCTTCAGCTTGCCTTTCACCACCACCACGTCGTTCTTGCGCCTCTTCTTGGCTTTCCGCCTGCGCTTGGGGACCTGGCTCGGGGGGCGGAGGGGATCCTGCTTTCTGGCGGAAATCCTCAGCAGGCCGCCGGTGGCGATCATGGCGAGCAGGTGCAGTGCGGGGCTAGCCCCTGGGGCGGAGGCCTGTGCTGGGGGGGGCACCAGCTGCCCACTAGCTGCTCCGCCACCTCCTCCCACTGCAAAGCAGAGGAAGACAGTCAGAGGGTGTAGGCTTGGCTGCAGCAACATCCCACGCGCTGCCATGGTCCCGCTCCCGGATCCCACCACGTGCGTGCCCCTCGCCCCAGGGCCATTACCCGCTAACGGGAGTGCCCTAGGTAGAGACCAGGGTGTGCGGGAAATGGATTAGGGAAGAGAAGCGCTGTTGCAATAATTGATCAGAGACGATAAAACACTTTGAGAGTCCACCTCCTTCTCCCCCCCCCCATCCTCCACTCACTCTGTAGGTACTATTCCAGCAGTGCTCATTTCAAACGCTCCTGCCTGACAGCCAACGGAGTTCTGAGCATTAGTAAAAGCTATCAATAAATGTGGGACTCGGCGGTAGGGGGCGAGGGCTTTCCTGGCTTTCTCAGGGGAGCTGCCCCAGAGTTCCAAGTCTCTAACGGAGCAGAGAGATCTGTCAATGTGGGGCCCACAGTCCCGAAAACGGTCACAAAAGTTACTGATTTACAAAGACAAAAGGAAATCATTTCACTGGATGGGAGTTAAAAGTCATATCCTGGCAGACGGATTATTTACCCGAGATAATTAATACAGAGTTCATGGTTAGGAGAACAGTAGAGAACTGTCAGTGCTCTGACCATGGATCTCTCCACCAACTGGTCTCCCAGCCATCATTGTTCTTACAGCTAGAGGCAAGCTGATCCCTCTCACAGCCGCTTCCTCATTTCTTTTTTGCAACATCTGGACAGCTTCTTGGGGTGGAATATTTAGTTTTAGGTAACTGGTTATGTAACTGCGCTCTTCCTTCTGGCTTCCTCTCCTCCCTCAGAGGAACTCCCTTTAAGGTATCATGTGCTAGATCTCATCAGGGAATTTGAGAAGTCCCCCAGAATCTCCAAGAGAAAGATCTTTTTCTCATATGGGAAAATGCCAATCTAAAACCAAACCAAAACAAAAACTAAGAAACAAACTCTGCCATAATAGCATTCTGACCCCTTATTACTGTGCCAACAGCACATTCTAAAGAATCCAAATATTCAAATGAGGCAGTGAACTAGGTACAGCAGTCTACATAATAACGACTTGTAGAATGACATTTCCCCAAGTGAGAGCTGTTTTCATCTTTTTCTCATGAGGTCATTTTTAGGAAAGGACGGCAGCAACAGCCAATGGACTCTCCTATAGGAAGTTTAGTCGTTTATAATAAAGCTCGGGTAGGTAAATGCACAGACGCATCTCTGTGGATATCTGTCAGCTTCTAAAAATTTCAATCCTACTGGATCCCCAGAGTAACACATTTTGTTCCATTGGTTTTGTTCCCTTCTGTAATAGAGATGTTAAAATTAAGGGCATTGTATGAAATTGAAAGGCTTAGATATCACTCACAAGCCTTTGGGAATTATATCCTTTATAAAATAATGTTTTAGAATAAATTACCCTTTGGAAATGTGGGATTACCTAAGTAATTTTTGCTTTTAATTGGTGCCTGGGTGAAGGGCTTTGGCCCTTGATTCACCTCCATCATACCAGTTCAGGCAGGATCATTCCTCCACTGGTGGAAAAGCAAATGGTAATCAACTATTTCCAATGCTTGAAAATCAGTATCTCCTTGAACTTAGTTGGTTTTCAGTAAGGAGGAACGCCAGGTGGGTTAGAGAGGGGTTAAACGTGAGGTAGGTTACAGAGGGTTAGTAGAGAGACATCTATAAACCTTTTGAATTTTGTTTTTAAGGAGCTGCACCAGTAAGTACAGATTGAAAAAAACAAACAAACCCAAAACCAGAGTAGCTTACTGTCCATCCCTTCCTCCGACCCCCAAATGAACACATTCATTACGTAGCTGTAACACAAAGACTGCTTAGACTCTATCATCTTTAATGTAATAATCTGAAGATCTGTGATTATTTTAAGAAGGATTGAGGAAGCCAGACATTTTAGAAGCAAACCCAGACTCAGTTGGCAAGGTGGCTCTCCCAGAGGAGAGACATTTTGTTGGGCATTGATATGGATGCTGGACGTCTTGGGAGAGGAAGGTCCACACCTGTATTTCACCTCAGCAAGGCAGCTTTGGCTCTGGGTGGAGTGTAAGGAAGACTGGAATGGGTTTCAACAAATCGTTTACAGAAGATCTTTAAAATTAGTTTAACAGCTAGTAATTAACTCCCTAGTTTATTATTCCCTCAGCTCTGCTGAAGCCTGAACTCCTTTATTATGTATTTCCATCTGACGGGAAATACTGATAAAGGTCAGATGGCACGGAAAACCCACCTTTGAGGTTTTCTTCATACAGAACGAAGGAAAACAAACTTATCATTCGAGCTTGGCTGCCCTAGCAGTTTACTGCCTGGTGCTGGTCTTTGGGTGGTTAAGGAATGGAGGATGGGGAAGCAAAGGAGGGATGTCTAAAAATACAACAGCTTCCAAGAGAGACATTCAAGTTCTCGGCTCATGATGGATTAAACCCCACTCGGTGTCTGAGGCTCAGAGCCCACAGGACTGGGAGCGCCCTGCCCTGCCCTGCCCGAGACTCGACCCAGGTCCTCGACCCCCGGTCCCTCACTGGCAGGGAAGCGAGCCCCTTGCCCTCCTTATTAGGTCTGCTTATTTATGTTGGAGTCACATGAGTGCAGCAGCTGGGAGTCCGCCTCTGGAAAGAAAACAGGCAGGAGCGAAGTGAGGGCAATCCTGAACTCGCTTTTATCTGGGCAGCGCATGCCGTGTAGCCCGCCCAGGAAAATTACTCTCCCGAACACCCGCCCGGGGGACACGGGCTCGGGCAGGAGGGCTGGGGAGGGGCCGCTCGGGGGCCGGGGACAGACAGAATTGCTCAAAATGGCAGCACTGGAAGCAAACAATATCGCTCACTTACCCGGGAAGACTGGGGCAGCTCGCGGCCAGAGAACGGGCGCTCGGGCTACACAAAGGAACCATGGAGAAACTTTTTCAGCCCGAGCCGACGGCGGAGCGCAGGGACAGCGCCTCGGGGCCCTCCATCCGAGCGCGGCTCAGCAGCCCGGCGGGGGCGAGCGCCCGCCCGGGGTGCGCAGCCCCCTACGGTGCCGGGGCGGGAGCCATTTCCAAGAGTTTCCAAGAAGTGTCGGGTCCTCCGCACCCTGCATCCTGCCTGGAACCGCTCTCCTCGCCGCCGCCGCTCCGGTCCCTCGCCGTGCCCTCCCGCGGCGCTCCCGGCCGGGCCGGCGCCTCTTTGTGTGGCTGCGGCGCGCCGGGCTCCGCCGGGTGGAGTTGAGCCCGCGGCGGCGGCGGCGGCGGCGGCTCGCTCGGCTCGGGGCGGCCGGACCCGCGGCTGTTGCTAAGAGACCGGAGCCATGACACAGGGAATTTGCTGCAGGATGGCAGTCGGTACCCGGCCCGACTCGGCAGCTCAGGGGCGCACCCGCCCCCCGTTCCCCGCCTCCTCCCCGGCTCCCCGCACCACCCCCCCGCCGGCCTTCCCCCGCTCCCACCACTTCCTCTCCCGCGGGCGCGCGTCCCTTCGGAAGAACCGCTTCCCCGAGGACTGGGAGGCGCGAGGGGAGGCGGAGGAGGGGGCCCGGGCCGAGGGCGCGCGCGGGGAGGGCAGGGCGCCGGGCGCCTCGGCCTCGGCCCTCCCATCCCCCGGGGCGCCCCGGGACCGCTGCCTGCCCTGGCTGGGAGCTTTGTTCTTTTTCTCCCAACTAACCTGTCTGAGCAGCGGGCTGGAGGGGGCCCAGAGAAAGGGCCGCCACTCCGGGAGGGGCTCCCCATCAGCATCCGAGGGGCGCTCTCGGGGAGCACGGGGTAGCGCCCCCTCTCCCTTCCTCCCTCCCTCCCTGCCTCCCCTCTCCTTTCTCCTCTTTTGTTGCCTGTACTCTCGGACACGACACAGCCTTTGCTGTTCCCCCCCTCCCACTTGGGAGTTGGCAGTGTGGACGCAGAGCGAGCACAGTAAGTTGTCCCCCAGCGAACTCGGGCCCGGCCGAGCGGAGCCGCCCCCGCCGAGCTGCGCGCCCCGCGGGGCTCGTGGCAGCTGCGGTCCGCTGTCCTCGCGCTCCAGCCCAGCCGGGCTTTGTGGCCGGCCTCCCCGGGACCTCGGCGCGGGCAGCTGGGGCCCATCGGAGATTAGAATCGGCTCCGGGGCTCTCGCTGGGCAGCCCCTCCTGCTCCGACCCGCGCGGTCATCAGCAAACATGGAGAGGAAAACTGTCATTCTCCAGGAATCAGGGTTAGAATCAGAGGGGAGGTGGGGGTAGGGAGGCCGTCCAAACTCCCTACGTCATTTTTAAAAAGCGAGAGGGAGAGAGAAATCCTGTTTCCTAGCTCGTCCCTGCCCTCTCAACTGTAAAGTAAAAATGACAGGGAGAAAAGAATTTCAAAGTGGAATTTCCCCGTGGAGAATTGAGAAGAAAGTAAGAAAGTTTTCAATTATCTATTGAAATGGGGCAGCCGAGGTTCAAGAAGAAAGCAACAGAAGAGCAGGTGCTGTCTGAACTTTGGGGTCCAGACAGAAATATTCGGCTGGGGGCGCTGTTGTCTATTCTGAGTTTGGCTGTTTAAGGGTCCACGGGTCCCACCCAGGAGGGCTTTGCTGCCCACAGTTCCAGTTACAAGATTGTTCCTCAAGGTGCACAGCATTCTCTTGTGTTTAAAGCTAGAGCTTGCACTTTGCAAAAAGAACAATAAAGACCAAACATGTACGGGTTTAAAGAGAGAAATGTGGTGATATGGGGATGGAGATGGTGGGGAGACAGGAGGGGGTGGAGGAGAAATGTTTCCTCAGAGGAAACCTCCTGCACCTGCTTGTTTGGAAGGTGGCCTCTGTCCCCCTTTTCAAGCAAATAATGAAGCTGGATTATGATCAGGGTATTCAGAACCCACCACCTTCTACCTCTCTGTTCTTGCTCAGATTCAGAATGCTAGAAAACAAGCCGTAACCAAGGGAAAGTTTTCAATCCCACATTGGAGTGTTTCCTTTTAGAGAAATCACTGCAAAGAAGAAATCACTTGGTCTAATAGTGATTTGAAAAGGTTTTTGGGGTTTTTTTCGGGGGGGGGGCTCTGAGCATCTAGACTTCTTGAATCCCAGTAATAAACTGGTGTTTTGCACAAAGATTGGATCTAAGATCTCATTTCACTACACAGCTAGCTGCCAGGGGCCACGGGTGGCAACTCCTATCCTCGTGGGCCTCTGTTTGCTGAGCTGTGTAAACAGGAATCATGCTGCAGAACTTCAATACAGCCTGAGGTGGATTAAGCCATTAATAGTTTCAAATTTTCTACATAAATTATAGCCCTCATTTGCACAGTTAAAACTCATTTGAGGGATGTGAGGAGAAAAGAAAAGCATCCTTTTCTAGACAAACAGGCCTTGGGACATATTTTTCTTATGTTGGTGACTGCAATAAAATTTATGGTTTATTATTCAAAGGCTTCCTTCCAAACTAAGTTCTTTGGAACTTTGAACTGTTTCATTTCACCTGAGTGTTATCACCTTCAGTAATTTTGTTTTCAGCTCAGGGTATCAGAGGAAATCAGATCACATCTGTTTCCAGTGGAGTCCTTTATCACCTCTGTAATAATATATCAACATACATTCCCACGGGTTTCCAAGTTATGTAGTTACTTTGAAAGGAACAATGATGCTCTTGGCCCTTCTGGAGTTACTTTCTTTCTAATTACACTGGCCGTTCATTTGGGATGATTTCTGAGATTGTGGGACACTCCCTTTCACCCTGCTGGAAACTGATGGGCCAAGGCTACCTAATCATGATAATTCACCGGTGTCTCAAGAACTCGGGGCTCAGCCCAACATTCAGAACATGTGGTAGCAGGACAGTAATGAAGGCCTTGGGGAAAAAAGAAGAGAGAAAAGATGAGCTTAGTTTAGTTGGATTAAACTCTGACCTGAAATCTTTCATCTGCTCTTTCTTAAAAACAACGCTTATGTAATGTATTCCGTTTCATAAGTCATTCACAGTCCATTTACTGACCCTGATCACTTCATCACCCTGGGCTGGCGGCTTGCTTGCCTGTGCTCCTAGGGCCGCTCAGGGGAGACACCATGGTGGCTGGCCTGCCATAGGCCCACTCAGGCCCCCCTTGGCCTCCAGGAATGTGCAGTGGGAAAGGCTTTGCTTGTGTCAGCCGCTCAGCGCTTCCTACCTCTCCCCACACCCTGATCGCACAGATTGTTCAGGCTGCAGAAACAGAGGTAGTTTAGGGCCGTATATTCTGGAACCAGTTTGTATGCTCCACAAACTAACGATGTAATTTAATCAGATAAGTAAATGATGTAATCTTCTCTGCCTCGGTTTCCTCATCTGTTACGGGGATCATGACGCACACCTACCTGATAGCGTTACTGTGAGGATTAAACCAGGTTAGTTCACGTTCACTAACACTTAGCGCGTGGTAAACACTCATTGCATTTAGCCATCATGCTCGTTAGCCTGCACATCTTCTCCCAGCTTGTTACCCTCACTCTCCCGTTGTGTTCACATTTGCCAGCATCTACATGGGAGGTCCCTGCACTTAATCACTCTGAAATGGAGTTACAGGATCAGCTGTGGTGATTGCACGACACCTGCCCTTGTGGCCCACGTGGCGATGGCCCAGTGCCACTCAAGAAGCCCACTCTCCAGGGGAGTGGAAACATTTTCCCCATTGCTACCTCACTCATTGTGCAATTACAAGGGCCCTTTCATTTCAGTTTGCTGGAGAACCCAGATTTCAAACTCATGTCAGTCTAGAGGCAAATTAGGAGTTTGCAGAAACACAACCAAGAGGACAGTCTTCAGACTGGAGGTTGAGGACTTCACAGAAAGGACTCTAAAGCCTTCTTCTGGCATCTCTACAGCAGAAGGAAACCACTATCTCGAGGTTAAATAAGGGACGCCAAATATCTCACTCCTCCTCTCTCTTTTTTTTTTTTTTTTGCGGTATGCGGGCCTCTCACTGTTGTGGCCTCTCCCGTTGCGGAGCACAGGCTCTGGACGCACAGGCTCAGCGGCCATGGCTCATGGGCCCAGCAGCTCCGCGGCATGTGGGATCTTCCCAGACCGGGGCACGAACCCGTGTCCCCTGCATCAGCAGGCAGACTCTCAATCACTGCGCCACCAGGGAAGCCCTCCTCCTCTCTTCTTGTTCCCTCTTCATACCCCTGCCGATAAAAGACAATAGGACAAACAAAAACACGACCAAAGAAAACAATAAACCAAGCAATAGATTTAGCAAATAAAATCTCACATGGAACATATGTTCAAAAGCTATGTGTTTAGCTGAAATTCAGATTTCAGTGGGCACAGTCTTTGATCTTTATCCCCACCATTACATACCTTGGTAGCCTCACACTTTTTTCATGGCACATGCAAAGGACAAAAGGGCCTGCTGAAACAGAAAACAGGAAATGCAACAGTGGATTAAAGCCCCATTAGATTTCTTTTGGAACAGAATAGGCAAGAAAGAAAACACCCAGCAGAGCCTGGATGGAGCAATAGAACTTAGAAGCCCAAGGATGGGAAAGCTTTGGTTTCTCACAGTTAGAGGTTACATGGTTTGTGTTTCTAGCCCTTCCCCACGGACACTGCTATGCCAGAAGGACTGGAGCTTGCCTCTGCCATTATTCCCCAGAGTCCCACAAATGAACCTCTGAGAGAAGGAACTCAGCATCGCTTTCAACAACTTCTGTTTGGAAACTAAGGGTAAACTCATGCTGTGTCAAGGTCACGATCCAGCCTGTTTTTGTGTTCCTGAAAGTTGTCAGTGTTCAAGCCCAAATGCTTACACCACAAAGGAAAGGAAATGATGAAACGTCTAAAGAGGCCTCCGTAGAGCACATCGTACGGGGGCCTTTACCTCCATTCCAGACAAATGGCATGTGGCAAAGACAGCCTTCGCGTTCTGCCTTCATTCAGCACCATTCATTCTTAATTTTGCAAATCACCAAGCTCTAGAGACCGACCAGTGGTTGTTTTCTCTAATAAGTAGGTTCATTTTTGTACATTCAGTTTCCCCCTATGGCCTGCATTTTCTACCATTTTCCAGGTACACCGTCAAAACTGGATTGTGTGCTTTGTAAGATAATTGAGGTCTAAAGTGAGAAACCAGGGTGTGTTGGCAGGCCTGAAAGCTGATCAAAACCGAGCTTGGAAAGGGCTTTGCAGACAGGGCTCTATCAATGGAACAACCAAGAAGAAACCCACAGCTTGGGCTTCCCTGGTGGTGCAGTGGTTGAGAGTCCGCCTGCCGATGCAGGGGACACGGGTTCGTGCCCCGGTCTGGGAAGATCCCATATGCCGCAGAGTGACTGGGCCCGTGAGCCATGGCTGCTGAGCCTGCGCGTCCGGAGCCTGTGCTCCGCAACGGGAGAGGCCACAACAGTGAGAGGCCCGCGTACCGCAAAAAAAAAAAAAAAAGAAACCCACAGCTAAATGTGCCCTATGTTCCCAAAACATATCCTGAATGTCCACACTGACACTGCTCCCATTATTTCTTGTAATCCACAAGCACTACAGGTAGAAGACTTGTCCTACTGAGAACTAATAAAAACTCACATGTCCAAGCTCCTTTCGAAATTAATTGTGATGTGAGCTGCTGTGAGTACCCAGCAGGAAAGGAGAAGCACAGACAAGGAACTCATTTTCAAAAGTAAAGAAACATAAGATTCCAAGATTAGTGCTTGTATGACAGGTCTCTGACTCATCCCACAGGCATTTTCTTAAGGGCCTCTTGTGTGCCCAGCTCTTTGATTCTTTCATTTATTCACTCAACAAATAACCTACTATGTTATAGTTACCATTCTAGGCACCAGTGGTAGAGTGATGAACAGTGTAAACAAAGTCCCTCTCTGGGGTTGGGGGGGGGGAGGCAGATAATAAACAAGTAAGTAAACAAGCGAGGACATTTCAA
Organism: Mesoplodon bidens; assembly: GCF_964165515.1. Taxonomy (NCBI): domain Eukaryota; kingdom Metazoa; phylum Chordata; class Mammalia; order Artiodactyla; family Ziphiidae; genus Mesoplodon; species Mesoplodon bidens. The sequence goes on along the minus strand of NC_138169.1, from coordinate 33,453,374 downwards.
ACCTTGATGAGTGTTACGAAGAGATTAAAAGAGGGTGCTGTGACTGGTCAGAGGGGGCATCGAGAGAGAATAATTTCTGTCGGTGCTCAGGGAGGGCCTCGCCAAGGAGTGGGGTTTGCACTGAGAACTGAAGGCTGAAAGGGAGCCGACCCTGTGAGAGTATTCCCGGAGAAGGAAGAGATTAGGGGACACGGCCCTATTAGCCTATAATTTAGTTAGAGTCATCAAAAAATAACCAGTGACCAATGCAAGGCAAGAGGGCAAAATCTCTAAGTGCTAGAGGAGTTCAGAGGAAAATGATCATTGGGGAGAAAAAAACCAGTTAAGGAATACCTCGTGGATATGGATCCCACCCTTGACCTGGGGTAGATTTGGGCCAGTGGAGGGCAGGTGTAGAACTGGGCTTGTGAGCATAATGACGTGAACATGACCTTTCTGATGGGTGTAAGGGGCCCAGGGAGTAGGGGCCAAGCATGCCATTGACGGAGATGTTCAGATGCTTAGAACGGGAAGGAACCTTCAGATGCTCTAGTCTCTTGCTTCTCCTCGTGTGGTCCGTGGACCAACGGCATCGGCATCACCTGGGAGCTCGTTAGAAACGCTGCATCTTGGGCTCCATCCCAAACCTGCTGAATCAGAATCTGCATTTTAACGAGATGCCCGGATGATTTGTGTGCACATTAGACTCTGAGAACCACTGCTCCGGCCCAATCCTCTCATTTGAGGGATGAGGCGACAGAATTCACCTCGTCCCCATCTTTGTGTGCATCCGTGTGTGAGAGAAAGAGAATTTTGCTTTTAACTCTGTTTCAAGTAGTGCACCCGGAAGTACATAACATCTGTGGCCAAATGTGTGTTTCTTTTTTTTAAAAATACATTTATTTAATTAATTTATTTATTTTGGGCTGCCTTGGGTCTGCGTTGCTGCGCGGGGCCTTTCTCTAGTTGCGGTGAGCGGGGGCTACTCTTCATTGTGGTGCACGGGCTTCTCACTGCAGTGGCTTCTCTTGTTACGGAGCACGGGCTCTAGGCACATGGGCTCAGTAGTTGTGGCTCGCGGGCTCTAGAGCGCAGGCTCAGTAGTTGTGGCGCACGGGCTTAGTTGCTCCGCGGCATATGGGATCTTCCCAGACCAGGGCTCGAACCCGTGTCCCCTGCATTGGCAGGCGGATTCTTCACCACTGCACCACCAGGGAAGTCCCCAATGTGTGTTTCTTACACAGGGCAGCAGCATGTTTTTTAGCTCAAACGGAAGAGGAAATTAAAATGTGGTGGCTTTCGCAGGTGTATGCAGCATTCTAGGAAACAGGTTTGGCGGAGGTGAGGCCTGGGTCCAGCTTTCCGAAAGGTCAGGTTTGCTCTCCTCCGGGCTTTTACTCTTTGGATTCAGACCATTTACACTGAAGCAGCTCTGCCCCTCCTAGCTGGGTATGAGATGGGTGGTGAGATGCCTGAGTGTCTTATTGCCTGACCCCTCCCTCTCAAGGTGGTTGTGGGGAAGAAGTGAGATGGCCAGGAGCAGCGTGGGGAAGAGGCCCTCCGGGCCCCCATCATCACCGCCACCCCAAGAAGCACCCCTAAGTGAACATAGGGAAGTAAAAACTGAGTACTTGCTACGGAAATGCTCCTCCTGCCATCGTATCGTTAAGCCTATTCTATGTAGAAATTTTGGAGCTGCCACTGTAGGTGTTGCTTGGGGTACAGGTGTGGAGGCCTGTGCAGCCTTATTCAGGTGTTGGTGGTTGTGATGACGGTGGTGAATCCTTACAGGGGGCTCATCGCGCATTGGGTGCTGGAGATGCAGTGGAGGGCAGAGGATACCTATGAAGCTTGGGTCGGATCCAAAGACAGGGAAGCATTCCCCAGGGTGCTGTGCGGTTCCCAGTGAGTCCCAGCCAGGCAGGGGGCAGTGACTGCCGCTCTCACCTCCTTATCTTCTAATCTTTGATACTCCTGCAGTCATTGTGGGTTTTCTTTTTGTTTGTTTATAAATCCTGAAGTGTGCTTTTCCTTTGCCTTTGGTTACTAAGCTTCACCAAGATGGTCACTTCCTCCATAGATGGGTCTGGAAATGGCTTTAATTGCACTTGTAAAGCTTGGGATAGATTTCTTCATTTTCTCTCTGATGGAAGTAAATGGCATTTTCATACATTTATCTCCTATTTGTTGTCCCAGAAGGCAGGGTCCGGATCCCTTTCACTTCTGTACTGTTCTCCAGTTTCCAACTTAATTCCCTTCAAAGGAGCACATCTGTGGTGCCTGCCCCGCTACCCCTCCCTGAAAAAATAGTTACTGAACAACTACTTGTGTGGGAGCCAGATACTGTTCTAGTCCTCTGTTTGGAACAATACAAAATTATATATTTTTTGTGTATGTGACTATGGACTTGGGAAATTAGATTGATTTACTAGGGTGACTGAGGAGACCTTTATACCTGTCCAAGGACGGAGTATTGACAAAAAAGCAGCGTTTCCTCTTAAGTATCACTGTGAAAGGAGTCCTCACCAGACTATAACTTGAGTTCGTACTGGGAACAGGTTATTGCTTCCTTTCTAAAACAAAGAGTGGGAAAAAGTTATGCATGTTATGTCAGGAGAAAAGCTGATATTATAAAGCCTATATAATTTTATTCAAAAGGATTGAGATAAAATTAAAATGTATCTACACTTGGAAAATGTGTCAGATATTTTGAGAGTAATTGTGTTTTGAAGTAGGCCTGGGTTTCCTCATTCTCACGCCTGGGGCCATTGCGACCATCACGTGAGCCCCATGCTTTGCTCCACTGTTCAGGAATCCAGGTGATGGGCCTCACGTGACCTCACCCTGTTTTGGAATCCCCGCTGTTGACCTACTGAACATGTAACTACAGAATCTTAACGTTTGGGGCTTAAGATCGTTAGAAGTCAAACGACCACAAGGAGGAATTAATTTTACATTTGAAGGGGGTGCCACCCAATTCATTTTTTAGTACACACCCCCTTCAGATGACCCCACTGTAACAACTGTAATATATTTAAATCCTTTTAGAGTATAAATAGTCAGAGCCAAAGAGAAAACTGCCTGCCCCAAACGACCATCACAAAGCACATAGATGTCTAATACATAAAACCAATAAATCAGCCTTGATAGAATATTTTTACCCAATGAAGAAATCTTATCAGAACCACAAAAAAAGTTACATGATTAATGTGGGCTCGAAGTAATATTAATATAAATGTTTTTCTGAAGGGGAAAAGCACACACATTTTACCCCACTAAATTTAGTTTCAAATTTCTATAAAATCTTACTGAAAACAATCTCAGCTGGCTTCTTTATACTGAAGAAGACAGAAGCATCATGACGTCAGAAAAGCATCACAAGTATTAATTTTCTGGCGAGAAAGATGCCAACATGATTTCTTGACAGGTGAAGTAAAGTGATTACACCGCTTTTTACAGAGCTGAAATATTGGTGTGGTATACTGGAAAATGATATGCAGAAAAAGCAGAGATAATGCCTCAAAATATTTCTGCCTTTTATTATTCTCCAAAGCCACTTCCTCCCAGGATTAGGGTTTGGCAACACAAAGGTCTGTAGTGCTCTGAATATTTACAGCAAATCGTATAAGAGTTTAATATATTCAGCTCACTGAAGGGCAACTGTGTCACAGATTGCCTTCCAGTGCCTCCTGATCACTTATAACTTCTGGCTTTTGATGACATTAATATGAATGAAATGATAGAAAAATTATACTTTCTGGAAATTTGATACCATTCAATGTTACAGCTCTACTTTTTTTTGCCAAGGAAATGATGTTTTCCCCATTTACAGAGATAACTATGTTATGATCAAGGCAGAGAATTCACAAAGCAAAGGAGGAGAATGAGAAAAAATGGTCATTTGCAGCAGTCACTTTAAGAGCTTATACATCAGAACACATATTTAATGGCTTACTTTAGAAGTACTAGAACTCAGAGAATAGCTGCAGCTTCCTTTTGTAAGCAGTAAAGGAATCTCTCCAGGAGTCTGCAAAGGCTGAGGGCACAGGTGAGGGGGTGTGGGCGGAGGAGGGTGGTGGTACACAGAGTTGTGGATCTCAACTCAGAGGAAGTTACAGAGCTCCAAGGAGTCCATCAGTGGAACCAGCTCTCAGGTTTTCTGTGCCTGTCTCTACTGGCATGTAGAGACATCAAAAAGTCAGCTAGCCTTTCCGTCTCTGAGCAAGACGGGGTTCTAAACCACGTTGAAATGATAAGTTTTGTACCCTTTTCCTGGGTGATCCTTAAATGTCCTATTTATTTATTTAAAGGATATGGAAAGTCAAACTAGATAATTTGATTCCCTCTTTGCCTTTGCAGCTGTAAAAATCTCAAGGTCATAGTGCATAACCTCTTGGATATCATGCACATTAATGCAGTATTTAAATGATGCATAATGTTGAATAGTTGGTATTGAATGATGGGATTTGAAGAAAGTACTAGCTGGCTTTTAAAGATTCCTTACTGTCTTCTGGTCCCTCATATTCTCACTTAAAGCTGTGGAAACCAGGGATAGGTCATTTCTGTAATGTTTATTAGGCCACTGTGTTTCACTGGTTTGTACAAACTGTAGTAAAATAACAACATCCCCAAACAGAAGCTATTGGGTTTGGTTTTATCCTGCTCTGGACTTTGCCCTCACTTGGGTTAGATTCTCAATCTTCTTCAGGAGGTGGGATGTTTGAAAATCTCAGAGCTCTTCTTGGACTATTTTCAGATACCAAACAAAATTAATTCACGTATGCTTTCCGACTGAATCACAAACCATCTAACATTAGATTCGTACATAAGCATAGAGTAAGCATCAAATATTGAATACTTATGGAAGAAAACCTTAAAACTGTGAACCTTTGTCTGATAACATTTTTTTTTCCTAAAAATTGGAAAAGAACACAATCATTTATTTGTACCACGGGACACTTTGACCTAGTTACAAACACAAGTCTCCTCCAAGAGTATAATTTTAAAAACATGGGCTTAGCTATCATAATGGTTAGATAACTAGGAATGTTTGTCTTCAGCCATTATTTTTGCTTTTGCCTCTTTGACCTTCAGGATCACCCTGCAAACACATACCTGTTTCTTCTTCTCTCTCTGCTCTGGCTTCTTTCAGCAACACTGCTTTTCAGGTTTCCCTAGCTCATTAACTACCTTGTTTCTCTGGACAATACCCCAGAGGTATTATTCGTTGACACTTTTCCTCAGTTGAATCTGTTTCTTCCCCTGGCGCATTTTCTTTATCCAAGCAAATCCTTTGCTACCATTTCTCTATCCTTGTGGGTGTCTATCCACCTCCTTCGTTTGGTCTGTTAGTGAGGGTACTGTTTACTCCCTTCTCTTGGTCATTAGTGAACCCGCAGAAGGTTCAGGATCACCGGGGGAATTGCTCTTCTGGTTATTTGTATTCAAAACCTCCCTATCCTCAGAGGGACAAGCACCTAGGGGCCTGTATTATTTGAAGACAGAGAAAGGGTTTAACCCACTCTGAGTCCATCTTTGAAGAAACATTTCGTGAAATGTCTCTCTACGTAAATCAGGTAACAAGCTCAAGTTGCATTCTAACGGCTGTCTCTATTTCCCTCTGCAGGATTGTATCAGGAGTGTTCACTCCATGGATTATCTAACACTTTTTTTATCACAGGATCTCTGTATGAGGTGGATGATGGGGGACTAGCTCTTTGTAAAAATCTCTAGGAGGTTTTCCAGGCGGGGGAGTTCTTCCTCCACCCCCCACCCTTGTGGGATTCTCAGACAGACGGTCTTCAGTCTCCGGAGGGAAGCTCCTCTTCCTTACCAGCGGCACTTCCTCGCTGTGCAGCCTCTCTGGCCCCCTGTTCTTCTTATTAGCAGGCCCCAGGAATGCTGCTTACCTTCTCCTCTTAGTAAGTGGTATCCATCCACTCTCCTCCTTGGGGTTTTTCTCTCTCCAAACTCATTCTCGGAGTGGGATGTTTCTTCCTGGCTACCGCCTTTCTCATACCCTCCAAACAAGTACATTCGTTAGAGTTTTGCCGTCAATCACGTGGGCCAAGAGCCTGCTTCATATAAATAATACACCTGAAGAAGTTACAGGGATTACAGGATCTTACAGACTGATGAGATTGTCATGGAATTCTCATTGGCTTTGTCACAGGGTGTTTTATCTCTGAGAGTGTGGCTCACCCATCGTCCCCTCCTGGCCTGTAGTTAGCAAAGATGCACAGATCCATTCTCCGCCGTAGCCCCTCTTCCCGGCACCGTGGACCCGACGAATCAGGGTAGAATCTTAGGTGCATGCTAGTCTAAAAAATCTGGGTCCGTCGCATCTCGGAGAACTTCTGGATTGGAAAGATGGCCCCGGCCTCTACCTGGACCACTGATTCCTCCACTTCTCATTCTCACTCACTCATTCCTGTCACGGCTCTACCACTTCAACAGCTATTTTAAGATTTCAGGCAAACTGTCCCTTCATTCAGCTAGAAAGTAAGCTCAGTGAGAGCCGCTGCTAGGTCTTGCTCACTGCCATGTCCTTAACACCAAAGAAAGTGACTGGCGAGCATCTATCATGTACTTTCCACGAACAAGACCGTGAATGGATTTGTGGGCAAAGGGGAAGTATACAAAAGTGAAATGGAAATTTACGACAGCATCCCATTAACCTAAGTAGAAAAATTAGAAGGAGGTTCTAACATTTGAACAACTGCAGGAACACACCATTTTTCTGGATATAAAGACTCAATATTGTAAAGATGTCAATTATTCCCTTAGCTTAATGCAATTCCAATAAAAATCTGACTTGGGCTTTTCCTTTTAACATATCAGCATTATTCTAGGGGTCTACTCAAGACGTGAAAACACATTTCCACATAAAACTTGTACGTGAATGTTCATAGCAGCATTATTCATAATAGCTAAAAAGCAAACAACTCAAATGCCCATCAAGTTGTAAATGGGTAACCAAAATGTGGTGCATCCATACAATGAAATACCACTCAGCAATAAAAAGGAAGCATACTGACACGCTACAACATGGACGATCTCAAAAATATTACGATCAGTGAAAGGAAACATATGTAAAAGATCAGATATTGGATTCTATCACTCTGTTTATATGAAAAGTCTAGAAAAGCAAATCTATAGAGATAGAAAATAGATTTGTGGTTGCCTGGGCCTGGGGGTGGAATTGGGGAGTGATTGGAAATAGGTACAAGGTTTCTTTTAGGGTGATGGAAATGTTCCAAAATGAGACTGTGGTGATGGTTGTACAACTCTGCAAATAAACTGAAAACCATTGAATTGTACACCCAAAGTGGATCGATTTTTTGTTATGTAAATTATGTCTCCATAAAGCAAAAGAGAAATTCTTAAGTTTTTATATAAGAATGAATAGAGAGGTATGTGGAGCCAACGCACTTCTGGAAAAAAAAAAGAAAGAAAAAAACAAGCTGTGACAGGACATTAATTATTTCCTTTGGGAAGAGGCTTAGAAGGAGAATTTCTGGATTAAAGGATATACACAAAGTGAATAATAACAGTAATTGAATACCATACACCCATACTGATAATAAACAAACCTAGGTCTAAACTTCACACCTTAAATAAGGTGTAATCAAAAATATATTAGATTTTAAAGTAAAATGTAAAATTATAAAATGTTTAGAAGCAAACATAGGAAGAAAATCTGTGGGACAAATTTGGGCTTGTGAATAGTTCTTCAACACGCATAATCCATACAAGAAAAAAAGTCAATAAGTTGGACCTCATCAAAATTAAAATCTTCTGCTCTATTAAAGACTGATCCAGTTAAGAGTGTGAAAAAATGAGCTACAGACTGTGGTATTCGTAAACCACGTGGCTGACAAAGGACTCATATCTATAATATGTGACATTATAGATATAGATATAATACATATCTATACATATCTATATAGATATAATACATATCTATAATATATAATATAGTTCTATATATATAGAACTCAGAACTCCACAGTTAAAAAAACAAAATCCACTTCGAAAATGGGCAATAGAGATGAACAGATATTTCACCAAAGAGGATTTTTGGATGACAAATAAGCCCACAAAAAGAAGTTCAACCTCACTAGCCAGTAGGAAAATGCTAATTAAAATCATGATGAACTATCACTACATTTCCACTAGAACAACTGAAATATATATTAAAAAAAGAAAGAATGGCAATATCAAATGCTCGTGGTGATGAGAAGAATCGGGGTCTCTCATACATCGCTGCTGTGACTGTATAATGGTAGTCACTGTTAAAATTATTCAGTGGCTTTTACAAAAATTTAACACACTCTTTTTTTTTTTTTTTTTTTTCGGTACGCGGGCCTCTCACTGTTGTGGCCTCTCCCGTCACGGAGCACAGGCTCCGGACGCGCAGGCTCAGCGGCCATGGCTCACGGGGCCCGGCCGCTCCTCAGCATGTGGGATCTTCCCGGACCGGGGCACGAACCTGCGTCCCCTGCAGCGGCAGGCGAACTCTCAACCACTGAGCCACCAGGGAAGCCCTATGCAGTTTTTAATACTTGTATTACATTGCACACAAATGGGTTTTCCTAATTTCTGAGCAGCAGTGAATATTATCTTTCAGGGAAAAAAAAAAAGGATTTTTTTGCCATTTTGAAAGGTGAATAATTGTATTGAAATACAATTAATTAATTGTGAGATAAAATTATATTCTTAAATTTGCTATTTGTGTTATCAGTGAAATTAATCACCTTTTTGATATTTGAAATTCTTATTTTAGGAATTGCCAGCTTTTTTCTCTTTATCCCTTATCTCTAATTAAGATCTTTTTTAGGTATTGGAAACATTTTTATATGTTTATATGTTATAGGATATCAGCTCTTTGGTGACTATATTGAAACTTTTTTCCTCATTTTTTTTTTTTTTTGCGGTACGCGGGCTTCTCTCTCCCGTTGCGGAGCACAGGCTCTGGACGCACAGGCTTAGCGGCCATGGCTCACAGGCCTAGCCGCTCCGCGGCATGTGGGATCTTCCTGGACTGGGGCACGAACCTGTGTCCCCTGCATTGGCAGGTGGACTCTCAACCACTGCGCCACCAGGGAAGCCCTGAATTTTCTTTCTGATATTCATTAATTAAAATGTTAAATTTTTTATGTAGTGCAAACTATCCATTTTTTTCTTTATGACTTTGGTCTTTGATTCCTGGTTAGAAGGAATCTTGTTATCCTGTGATCCAGTATATACTCACTCACACTTTCTTTAATTTTTTAGTGGTTTTTTTTTTTTTTTTTTTTTTTTTTTTACTTTTAAATGTTTAATCCATCTGGAATTCATTCTGGAGTATAGTGAGAAGCAGGGACCTAACTTCTTTTTTAAAAAACTGAATAGCTAATCTAGCAAGATTTATTAAAAAATCTTGACCTGCCCACAAAAATATCATTTTTGACATGTTAAAAAATCGTTCATTGATTTAGCCATCTATATATTTTAAAATTATTTATATTATTTTATTATTAGAACTTTAATAATTTACTCTAATTATAATTTTACAATACATTTTACAACACATTTGTATCTGCACACTTTTTTTTTTACCAATTTACTAAACTTTTTTTAACTTTTTATTTTATATTGGAGTACAGTTGATTAACAATGTTGTGATAGCTTCAGGTGTATGCAAATTGATTCAGTTATACATATACATATATCTATTCTTTTTCAAATTCTTTTTCCATTTATGTTGTTACATAATATTGAGCAGTTTCCTGTGCTATACAGTAGGTCCTTGTTGGTTATCCATTTTAAATATAGCTTTTAATTTTAAAATAATTATTCATTCACAGGAAGTTGCAAAGATAGTTCAGAGAGGTCTCATGTACCTTTCACCCTATATTTCCCAGTGGTTTTGTACTAAAGTACAAAATCAAAACCAGGAAATTAACATTGATACAATGTGTATATAGAGTTGCATTGATGCAGTCAAGTATAGTCTATCACCACAAAGATCTGCCACCTTCTACCACTTTATAGTTACACACAGCTGCCTCCCTTCCCACCTTCCCAACCCCTGACCACCATCCATAAAGCCCTGACAATCACTGATCTGTTCTCCATCTCTACAATACTGGCATTTAGAGAGGTTCCCTGAAATGGATTACACAGTAGGAACCCTTTTGAGATTGGCTTCTTTTCTCTCAGCATGAGGCCTTCAAGACTCATCCAAGTTGTTGCCTCTGTGAAAAGTTTGTTTCTTTTTGTTGCTAAGTCGTCTTCCATGGTGTGGATGTACCAAGGTCTGTTTAGCCATTCACCTATTGAGGGACGTTTCCAACTTTCGGCTATTAAATATGAAGCTGCTGTAAACAATCGTATACAGGGTTTTGTGTGACTGTAAGTTTTTATTTCTCTGTGATAAATGCTCAGACTTGTGAGTGCTGGGTCATATGTTAAGAGTGTGTTAAGAAAAAAAGAAATGTTAAGAAAAAAAGAAAATAAGAACAGATCTTGTGAAGGAATTCTTGAACCAACTACAAGATATGAAATGTCAAATCTGTTTACAAATGAAGAAATGGACACAATTATAGAAATAGAGAGCAGATTAGTGGTTTCCAGGGGTTAGAGATGGTGGGGAGTGGGGAGGGGTGTGGTTATAAAGGAGTATCCTAAAGGAACCTTGTGGTGATGGTGGAGTTAATTATCTTGATTGTTGTGTTGGTTACATGAGACCACAGATGTGATAGAACTGCCTGCAGCTACACACACACAAGTACATATTTAACCAGTGAACTTCGAGTAAGCTCTGTGGCTTGTACCAGGGTTGGTTTCCTGGTTTTGATATCATATATAGTGACGCAAGCGTTAACACTGAGTGGAAGCAGGGTGAAGGGTTCACAGGACCCCTCTCTACACTCCTTTGCAACTTCCTTTGAGTTTACAATTATTTCAAAATAAAAAGGGTTTTAAAAACCTTAAAAATATAGAAGAAATGGAGGTACAAGACATGGAGGTACATGGAACTTCATAGTTTAGCCGAAGTCATTTTAGGATCCCTTCTCCTGTTTCTATCTCTTTTTAAAGTGCCTCCAATCCATCCACCAACACGGTGAGCCTTCTTGGGTGTGTCGGTCTTTCCTTGGCATCTACTGCACTGAAGCTTAGGCGCCAGGAATATTCCTGAGAAGAAACATGATTCTGAGCTTCTGAGAGCACAAAATACATTGTTTTTTGCTTGTCTCAGGCAAGAACTTTAAAGTAGGAGAATACAGGCCTCCCTTCTTACATCTACAGCCTTCCTGGCTTTATCCCCATAATTCTAAAACAGGAAAGTTAATATCCTAAAATCCCACCTCTCATCCACTTGCGTCTGGCTCTTTGTGACTTCCTAGGTTTCATCCCGTGAATTTGATCAGTTAACCCATACTAATGGGAAACATCTGTACGCTGGTCCCGGAAGACTCGCCAAAGCCCTTCTGGAGACAGCATCCCTCCCCCTCCTCCTCGGGATGACCCCAAGTGACCCCAAGTCACTCAACGAATCTGAATTTCAGGGGTGGGGGGAGGTGGGGTCAGGCTGGTGGGGAACCTATTTTAAATGTTGGCAGACGCATCCTGGCCAGTGGGTCTAAAGAGCTATTTGAATTTTCAGGAAAAAAATGTAGTACGCCGGGAAGGCGCCAGATGGACCCCGAAGCAGTCCGCGTAGCCACAGGAGCGATACTGCGTGACTAATAGGTGCTTTGCACGCCTTTTGTCAGCGTAAACATCATCTTGTCAGTCTGTTAGGACAATGCAACCTAATAATAATTCTCAGCATTTGTCAAAGGCAGAGATCTTCACACACCTAGGCTTATATTCAAGACAACGCTGTCAGTGGGCTTTGATTATTTCCATTGTACACATGGAGAAATTGAGGCAGCATTTTACAGAGAAAAAGATGAGCCAGAGTGAGAATTAACCCAGGGGACAGTCTCTATACTTCTTCCCTCTGAGTTTGCTACAAAAATATTATTTATGAATTGTGTGAAATGATGATAGCGCCAAGACCACCAATTCAATCAAAAACAGCACCTACGTTGTAGCCCCGTTTATTTTTCACTGACCAGAGGTAGCTGTGAGCAGCAGTTGAAAAGGTGAAAAGTCACCACTTCCATTAACCATCTCTCGGGCTACCTACTGAAAGCAAAATGTCTGAAGAGCTTCTCCTTCTGGCTTCGGTTAGAAGTGCTTCCTTCTCCCAAGCTCTGAGCCTTTTCCCAGAGGACTTCCTGCTTCTTTGCTTAGATAGCTCCAAGCAGACGTGGGCGTGCCATGTTTTCCAAAAGAGTTGCCTAAGACCCAAAAGGTTATTTTAAATAAAAATATACACCCAAACTCATTAAAATCATGGCAGAGGGAAAGTAGGGCAGAAGGCGAGGACCGATGACTGAGAAATGGCCGTTACCATGGTAATAACAGGGTGGGCGGGGCTAATTCTGGCCCCTCAACATTTACTTTAAATCACTGGTTCTCAAATGCTAGGGTGCATCAGAATTACCTGGAGGGCTTGTTAAGACACAGGTATCTGGCCCACCTCCAGATTTGCTAATTCAGTAGGTCCAGAGTGGGATCTTATAATTTGCCTTTCTAATAAGTTCCCAGGTCTAGCCTGAGGGCCAAATCTGTTTTGCCACATGTTTTGGTAAGGCCTGCAGGCTAATAATGGTTCTTACACATGGAACCTTTGCAACTGATTCCACAACAGGAAACACTAAGTTTGAACCCCAGTTAAGGGAAATGCTGCCCCTGCAAAAGTAATTTCATTCTTCTCATTAGTCGATCTGTATTACAAAAAAGTATACTCAATATTATAGTTTGCATTTCATCAATAAAACTGGGGAATTTTGATTTCCTCCCTTGTTACAAAAGTACCCAGATAATATCCTCAGTTTTGCCTCTTGGCTCACAAAGCTTAAAATATTTGCTCTCTGGCCCTTCTCAGAAAATATTTGCAGGTCCGTGGTTGAGCAGATGCTGCGCATCTGGGAATGACTTTGAGGACCACTGCTCCAAACTGATTTCCTAAACGCCCCTTCTGCTCCTGGCACAGATGGCCCTGGCCTATCACACAATGTCCACGCTCCTCAATGTTTATTGTTCCACTCAAGGCAGGGAATCTGCGGAGCTGAACAGAATGTGGCGAATTCCTTAGCATTTGTATAGAAGAGTAGAGAAAAGGGATTTGAAAAAATAGGGTCTTTAGCCCTCAGCAGATTTTACAGGAGGAGAAATTTGTTTTGGGTGTGGTCCCACCTCTTTCTATAAGCCTTGTCTCCTTGGCATCCCAAGAGCTTGGTACTCTGGGGCTTTCCTGACTGTTCAAGGTCCCCAGCTTCTGCCCTCCACGTGGATCCACCCCACCCCCCACCGCTCGCACCCGCGGCTCTATAATCCCCTCCCAAGCTAAGTGCTGGGTACGTAGTCTGAAGAGTGACTCTTCTGAATTTATAAATCTGTGATTCTTTTCAAATATTTGTGGCACATATACTTGCTTCCTTTGTCATTTAATATAGAATTGTATGTTTTAATATATATATATATATATATATATTTGGCCTCGCCATGGGGCATGTGGGATCTTAGTTCCCCGACCAGGGATCGAACCCGTGCCCCCTGCTTTGGAAGCTCGGAGTCTTAACCACTGGACCTCCAGGAAAGTCCCTATGTTGTAACATTATGTGGAAATGATTGAAAAATGTCAACTTTTTAAAGAAGGTTGACCTTTTTCTTGCTCCCGCTCTCCAGCAGATTTTTGGTATTAAAAACCGCTGAAGGTTAAGTTTCCTTTCGTAGCTTGTCTTGAAGAAGGAGCACCACCCGGCTTCTGCCTACTAATGGAAACCGGAATTTTCTCCAAGAAAAGCTCCACCATCTTGACTCTCCTAACCAATGGATAAGTCAGCCAGGGTCTTCTTCCAGCCTCTTCCTTGGGCTCAGAGTGCAGGAAAACCCCGAGGAAAGCAGAGCGATCTCACAACAGGATGAAGATTGCTTTTGCTGTCGTGTTTAGCATGTCCCATGGCAGAAAATTACTCACCGCTTTTCCTTTTCCTTTTTAAATTTGGGCCCACAATTTGGAAGCTCCTGGCTTTTGTGAAAGCTGGGAGAGAGTGGTATAGTGTGGTAGTTAAGAGATCTAGAGTCGAAGACCTGAATCTGAGTCATCACTTTATCACTGCGAGTGTGAGCTCGGGCCCAAGGCATGGGTGCTCTTCACGCCAGTTCCCCATACCTGCAATGGTGTGACATCACAGCTACTCAGAGGTGAGCGTCAGGATTAAAATAGGTAATTTGAAGAGTTTGTAGGACAGTACCTGGCACATAGCTTAGTGAGGGCTCCATAAATTGTAGCCTTGGTGTAAGTTTATATAAAGTACTGTATTAACTGGAAGTTAATAATTTATGCATCTGTGCTCCCACTAAACCCATCCATCCATCCATTTACTTGATAAATATTTTTGAAGACCTGTTATAAGCCAAGCACTCACATGGATTTGGGGGTACAGTGTGAGCAGGCCAGATGAAGCTCCAGCCCTCTCACAGCTACATTTTAGTGGATTGTGGATTCTCAAAGATGGAGATCCTGTCCATGCTTCTCCATCTTGAGCCCAGGATAGCACTTAACCTAGAATAGATGCTTAAAAAGTACTTATTAAAGAATGACTGGGTAATTGACACTTCTGAAAATGCAGAGTCAGCTGTGGTGAGGCCTCCTCTTGGCTGGGACTTGGCTACCACTTGGAGCACCATCTCTGCAATGTGCTGCTGGACGGAGATCAGAGCTGGGCGTCCTCAGAGCTCTGGTGCAGTCTTGCTCTGGGGGCCGTGCCAGGACCTCTCTTCCCAGGGAGCGCAGAGGGGAAGTGATGACTCCCGGAGAGACGGCGGTCATTCAGACAATGGTCTTCTTATTAATTGCAGGATGTAATTCCGTACTGAATTCCAAGTGGCAGCAACACATAGATTGTTTTCCTACATAACTCGATGCTCTTTTCATTGCCATGATGAATCGAACTAACTGTTCAGCTCTTAGTGAGTTCTGGGGAAGGAAACACAGTATTAGGCTGCTTTGCACGTTGAGAGGCAGAGAAAGCTTTCAGATTATGGAGCAATTAATTAAAGAACAATCATGAAAATGTTCCTGATAATTCACATCAAGCAGCTACTCATTGTTCCTTTATTATTTTGGATAATATTCATGATTATTGTTTAATTTGTTTTTAATATGGATATACAGTTTTATGTAATCCTTTTTTTTTTTTTTTTTTTTTTTTTTTTTTTTTTTTTGCATTACGCGGGCCTCTCACTGTTGTGGCCTCTCCCGTTGCGGAGCACAGGCTCCGGACACTCAGGCTCAACGGCCATGGCTCACGGGCCCAGCCGCTCCGCGGCATGTGGGATCTTCCCAGACCGGGGCACGAACCCGTGTCCCCTGCATCGCCAGGCGGACTCTCAACCACTGCGCCACCAGGGAAGCCCTATGTAATCCTTTTGTAATTGTGAAGCACTTAGAGGTCCAGGTGCTCTACTTCTTTATTCAATTATCCAACTTTTAGAAGAATCCCGTTATGCAATTAACCCAGCTTATTAACAGGCATACATTCCGTCTCTTTTTTGCATGTAAATATAACTATAAGCTTATTTGATTTAAATGTTAAGCTTCACAGCAAAAGCCATATTGCCATCTCTGTGTGAGTCTAACTAATGTTAATGCGTCCATAGCCCCTACTAGGGAAATCTACGAATAGTCAACAAATATTTCTTGGGCAGTTACCTTGTATAAGGTATGAAGTTGGCGTTTCGGGGCTAGGTATACAAAGAAATTTGTCAAGGTTTGTTCTGGATCTCTAGGCACTTTTAGTTTTGTTTGGAAAATAAGACAGATAGCATAGAATGATAACTAATCATATCAGGCAATATGTGTTGAGTGTCAAATGATAAGATAAAAAATAATTGCTGTAGAAGTTCACAGGAGACGGCAGTCTTGACGGTCACACTGGCTGTGGAAGCCTTGCCCACTTAATCGCGTCCACTTCTTGCAAGTTTGCCCGATGAAATAGAAGGATGGCAGGTTGAGTCTATTCCTTTGCTACTCGAAGTGTGAGCTGAGAACCAACAGCTTCAGGGGCACCTGAAAGTTGGTCAAAAATGCAGAATCCCAGCACTGCCCCAGAGTTTGAATCAGAATCCGCCTTTTAACAAGACCCACCTCCACAGTGATTCACAGAACATAGCCTGTGCACCAATAAATAACTTGCTTTGTACCTGAGTAGAAATTAGACTAATGTTTGCTAATCTCATTCTCACCCCAATTAAAAAAAAAAAGAAATTGAAGGAAATCATTCATTCAGCAAGTCTCTATGTACCTTCTGTGTGCTAGACATTTGGTGTTTGTTCTGGTTATACTCTAAGTATACATAGGGAGCCCCATTAATGCTGGTGACTGCAGAAGACTCCAAGGTCTGAAAACCAAATATATTCTTAACACTCAGGGATCTTCTCTCATCAACTAGCAAACCTGGGTCACCCCAAGAAGTGGGATAAGTTAGAAACGCCTGTGGGCAAAGGGTGATGCCCAGGGAAGGAGGGACTGTAACATAGGTGACGGTCCCACAGCAACTACGATTTTGTGTTTGGTTTCCTCCTGTGCTGAATTCTATATCCAACAGCCTACTGGACATTTCAACATGTGTGTCTAACAGGCTTCTTAATCATCAAGCTCCAAAGAGAATTCTTAATTTTCTCTCACAAACCTGTTTTCCCTCTGATCTTCCTCTTCTTTTTTTTTTTTTTGCGTTACGCGGGCCTCTCACTGCTGTGGCCTCTCCCGTGGCGGAGCACAGGCTTCTGACGCGCAGGCTCAGCGGCCATGGCTCACGGGCCCAGCCGCTCCGCGGCATGTGGGATCCTCCCGGACCGGGACACGAAGCCGTGTCCCCTGCATCGGCAGGTGGACTCTCAACCACTGCGCCACCAGGGAAGCCCCAATCTTCCTCTTCTTGATAAGTGGCACTGCTATCCACCGAGTTAATCAGCCAAAAAGAAGTGATTCTGAACACTTCAGTTTTCCTAGCCACATTACATCTGATCCACGAGCACTTCTTGTCTATTCCACCTTCAGGACGTGATCTTGGAAACATCCCCTTCAGTTCATCTCCATGGGCACCACCCACCATCTTGCGTGGGGGGCTGTGCTGGTCACCTAAGTGGTCTTCCTGCTTCTGCTCTTGTCTGGTCCAATCTCATCTCCATAAGGCAGGCAGCATGGTCTTAGAAAAATGTCAGACTCTTCATACCATTTATCTGCCCCAAACTCTGATTTCCTGTTTATCTTCAAATTAGGTTTGACATAGACACACTACCATGTGTAAAATAGATAGCTAGTGGGAACCTGCGGTATAGCACAGGGAGCTCAGCTCGGTGCTCTGTGATGACCTAGATGGGTGGGATGGGGTGGGGGGAAGGAGGTCCAAGAGGGAGGGGATATATGTATACATATAGCTGATTCAGTTTGTTGTACAGCAGAAACTAATACAACATTGAAAAGCAATTATACTCCAATAAAAAATTAGAATAGAATAAAATAGCAACCAAGAGACCCTGTTTGATCTGGGTCCCGTGCCCCTCCCCCTTCCCCCACCTCCCACTATGTCCAGCCAAACTGACGTTTTACTTATTATTTCAATGTGCTCAGCTCTTTTCTGCCTCAGGACCTTTGCATTTGTTTCCTCTGCCTAGAACGGTCTGCCCAGCTCTTCACATGGATGCCACAGCCTCGTCCTGCAGAGCTCAGAGTAACTGTCCTGCCTCAGAGAGGCTCTCCCTGGAGTTCAACTGGTCAGCAACTCCAGCCCCGTTTATTTATTTGATGGTCCTAATGACAATCTCCAATCACATTTAAAATTTTTTTTGTGTTTTGCTTGTTTGAGTCTGCCTTTCCAAACCCGAATACTAGCCCCCAAGGGCAGAGTCCTCATCTCTCTTGTTCATCTCTATTTCCCAACATACAAATGTGTGAATGGATGAAAGTGTAGGTTCCAGATCTGCGTGACTGTGTTTTTGCCCTCTTTCAGAGTAAATCTGAAATGCTTCTTTATTTCATGACCCAACTTTTAGAAGAATCTCATTATTCAATTAACACAGATGATTAGCACAGGTACCCACATTCTATCTGTGCACACATGTATGTGTAACATGGAGCCAGATACATTTTGCAGGTAGAATAGAGGTGCCTCAAGCTAGCTGATCATCTAAAGGAAGGAGCACATTCCCAGCACCCAGTTCTCTCTGTAATGCAGTCAAGGGTTTGCTTCTGGGATCCATTCCAAAGAGCACTGTGGCCACTTGTGCGTACATGAGCTTCCCTGAATGGAACACTAATAATAGAGGTAAGAGGTGGGTGAATCTCCAGCCCTGACAGAAAGTGTGGGTGAATCCCTATATCCTGACTTAAACATGAAGGAAATAAGCTTAAATTTCCTTAAGTGGTTTGGATTGTTAGGTCCTCTTGACCTATAAGAAAATTGGTCATAAAAAATAATTGTAAACACCTGTCTGTTTCCATGTCTAACACAATACTAAAGAGGCTCACGCTGGCAAGTGTGATGGGCAGGATAATGCACCCAGCCCCCCACAAAGACGTCCACATCCTAATTCCCTCCAGAACCTGTGATTATGTTTCCTTACAAGGCAGATGTGGTTAAGGACACTGAGATGGGGAGACTATCCTGAATTATCTGAATGGGCTCAATGTCATCACAACGGTCCTTAAAAGTGTCAGAGAAAGAGAAGTGATGACAAAAGC
Source organism: Mesoplodon bidens (assembly GCF_964165515.1). Classification (NCBI taxonomy): domain Eukaryota; kingdom Metazoa; phylum Chordata; class Mammalia; order Artiodactyla; family Ziphiidae; genus Mesoplodon; species Mesoplodon bidens. Next base: position 33,434,551 of record NC_138169.1, on the reverse strand, counting down.
AGAGTGTGAGAGTCAGAGAGAGATTCAAAGATGCTTCTCTTCTGACTTTAAAGATGGAAGGAAGCTGTGAGCTAAGGAAAGCAGCATCTTCTAGAAGGAACCAGCCCTGCTGACACCTTGACCTGAGCCTGGTGAGACCCATTTCAGACTTCTGATCTCCGGAGCTGTAGGATAATAGATCTGTGTTGTCCTAAGCCAATAAGTTTAGAGTAATGTGCAGCAGCAGCAGCAATAGGAAACGAATACAGTGATAGTGGCTGGTAAAGACGCATCCCTTCTTAGTTTTCTTTTTCTTTAATAAAGTAGTGCCAGATTGATACATATACATTATTGCTACTGTGTATAAAATAGGCAACTGATGGGAACATACTGTAGAGCGCAGGGAACTCTACTTAATGCACTGTGGTAACCTAAATGGGAGGGAAGTCCAAAAGGGAGGGGATATCTGTATGTGTGTGGCTGATTCATTTGGTTGAGCCGTGGAGGCTAACACAACATTGTAAAGCAACCATCCTCCAATAAAAATTAATTTAGAAAAAACAAGGTAAAAATTAGAGGAAAAAAATATAAAGTAATTCCAGTGTTCCAAAGCCTTCCACATGGTCCTAATAGAGATTCTAAAATTCAAAGCACTTGAACTCGAAAGAGCGTCACCGCATCCCTCACTCAGAACCCCCTTACTCTTGATGTCACACGCAGTACTCACAGCTTTGTTAACTAGTTATCCAGCCTGCAGCAGATTTAAAATAACAAATGAGGAATTTTTGGAGCAAAAGTAATGACAGTTACAGTATGTGACGATGGATGGCCTGGCTGTGAGAGAAAAGATAGAAAACGCACAGAGAGGCCACAAGAGGCAGACGCTTAGTGGTAATGGACGCTGAGGAAAGTGACAGCTCCTGGAGGAGAATTACTCACTAACATCACAACACATTACTCACTGTTTGACTCGTGACCCTGAAACGTGGAAAAAAGGCTCAGTCATACCTAAGATACCTCCCCATATGGAGGGAAGTGTGCCCTACATTTAAAAGAGATATCCATCAAACTTAGTTAAAATAAAACTGCTCTGATGCTTCAAGGTAGCCAATTATCTGGAAAGGATTCTTCTCTAATGATACTGAATAGTGTGGTATTTCGAAGGCCGTCTCTTCTTCTCATAAAAACGATCATCTGACATGGTTTTCTAGAAGATAATGAAGGGCCTCTCTGTGGGACTTGATTCCTATACCCCTTCTGGAAAATGGCATGAAGTGATGGATGGACTTTTGATTGCAGTTCGAAAAGGCTGCTCCTGCCCTCTCACCATCCCTGGAGAATAGCTGTCGACTGAAAGGCATTCTCAGCAAGCTTCAGCGCTAAGTGCTTACAATACAGTTAGACGGAGTCATAGTTGACATTTAAACATTTTTCATTTTTCACTTTTAACCACCCTGTAAGCATTCATTAATTAAGCCTCATCAGGCACTGAGGCGGAAGAACTGCCTCCAGTATTCTGTAGATGAAAACAGTTTGTAGATGAAAACATCGGCAAGTTCACCTAATGATGCAAAGGAGGGATGGGTCTCCCACAGACCACTGCAGTATTTTAAAGCAGTGCTTCTCAGGAGGAGCCTGGTGTTCCTGAAAGGAGCCTATGTTTCCATACATGTAACCCAAAACGTCCCCTGGAGACTAGTTGTTGCCATGCATGTGGTCTCATCATGTGGACATTGGGAACCGGGGTGGTACACATACTGTGGCATATGCCCCCATGCTGTTCTCCTCTCTCCTCAGCTGCTCCTACTCTGGGCCACGCGCCATCATTTCTCACCTGGACGCGGGCAAGAGCCTCCTGACAGACCTCCTGCTGCCCCCCTTGCCCCTACAGTCTCTCTGCTCACAGCAGCCCAAGCGGTCTTGTAAAATCTGACATCGGGTCAATGCCACCCCCCTGTTTATACCCCCCCACACCATGATCCTCATCACACTTACAATCAAGGTCAGTCTTCTTACCTGGACTTCAAAGCCCTGTGGTGCCTGGTCCTGGCTGCCTCTTGAAAGCCAACCCCTGCTCATTACCCTGGCCTCTTTCTCTGCGTTGAACATCGCAGGCCCATTCTCACCTCCAGGCCTTTACATTGGCTGTTGCTCTGATCTTCCCCCGACAGCTTCTTCCCGTCTCACCGCAGAGGTCAGCTCCTCAGAGAGGCTTCTCCTCCAATCTACAGAGACTGGGGGGCCTATAGGAGCACCACGGTGATTCACAAAATGCACATTAGTTTGAACATGTTTGCTAAAGGCACCATGGGTTTTGGTCATTGGGAATTTCTTTTCCCAATTTACAGTGGTCCGTGAAAGTGTCTGGCATTAAAATTTGGTCCTGATACTTGAAAAATTGTAAAAAGGATAAATTCCAGTATGAAAGAGAAAAGAATTATGAAATGGGGACACAATTCTTTTTAAAAAGCTACTTGATACTAAAAATGATTCCACCAGTATATCCTGAGGTTGTTATTAAACATCGATATTTAGAACATTTCTCAAAAGTAATTACATTCTGACTTTAACGCTGTAGATGTAAATACCTAGCACAGAGTCAAGCATCGATTACTGGTAGTTCCTTGCCCCTCAACTATGGGAGGACCTGTTTTCCTAAGCTTCTCAAAGCCACATGAGACTCTACGTTTATTCCTCAGGGCTTAGAAAAGCTTCCCGGCAACACAATCAGGGCCTGTAAAGAAGAGAAAATTACTATCAGTCTCACTGCAGGCAATTTAACTATCAGTCAAATTGTGAAAGAGTAAATGTATCCTATAAAATTTCCATTTGGGGAGCAAATAAGTTTGTTATGTCAGTGAAATGTGAGACTGAAGCTGCAAAAATATTGGATGGTCTCTGGCAAAAAGTGAAAAAGATGCAGAATGTTTTGAAAAGATTAAAAAACTCCAACCGGGGAAAATGTGTACTGTGTGATGGGACAGTAATGTGTATAACCACGTTGTCTCTCTGCGGGGGTCCCTGTAACCTGCGATGCTCTTGTGTGTGGAGCACCTCCGTGCATTTGGGAGAAGGACCTGGAAAGGGTGGAACTGCTCTGCACACCTGCAGGGAGAGATGGGGGAAAGAATTCAGAGGGTGGTCCAGGAAGTCAAGGGGGTGGGACTGAGGAGAGGAGTCTGGGTAAGGGGTGAGGAAAGGGTGGTGAGAAGCCTCCTTGATGGAGGGGGTGGACACAGAATGGCCAAAAGGGTATTTAAGGACAGGAATAGGTACTGTGGGATGCTCTATCATTTGACATATGTTGAACACGTGACCTTTTCTCATGATCCCCCAACCCTCACTAGAGCTGGCTTTGTATAATGGGGTGTGTGTGTGTGCGTGTGTTGAGTCAGAAGCTGAATTTCTCATCTGTTTAGTAGCAAGACACCAAGTGAAAAAGGGGCCATGAAAACATAAGCCTTTCAGGAATTCAAGGTTTCTTGGCTTTACGCTTCCATAGGGAGTTTAGCCTGACCTGATATGGTTCCTAAGAGTCTGGGAAAGCCACAGTGATGTCTGGGTTATGACTCCTTAGAAGCTTCCAGGGGCTTGTGGGTGGGAAGAAGTAGTGAAGGACTTATTTTAGCGCCTCCTTATAATGAAAGCTGTGTGCTCGCTGATGGCAATATTTAACTGGGAAGCCAGAGCTTTTCTCTTATTGTTTACTCATCTTTATTTGGAGGACAGGCTTCAGTGCTGCACACCAACACCGCAACACTTTTCATTCTAGTTTTACTAAATTCCTACCTGGGCACATGTTCAGGAATAATAGAAACATAAATTTAGTTTCATTGAAGAAAATTCCCTGAGGTGTGATAGGATAATTGTTTCACAAACGTTTGAGAAATAACAGTAAGTGCCAAGGAGGGAGGTGTTGCTTTTTCAAGAAGTCATTAGAATTTTCGATACTATGCCAAACTCAATGTGGTATAAAAGGCAGCTGCAACAGATATGAAGTCATCGTATTTAAAATCTGATGCAGTTTATTCCACACAGCACATTTCTATTTAAGTGGGAAAAAAATAGTTTTGAAGTAATCCAGTTAAAGATTCCTCCCTGGGGCAGCACCTGAAAATATTAGAACTCAGGTGGATGAGAAGTGAGAGAGGGTCTTCATTTGGGCTTTAGTCTGAATTTCTAGTCTGTGAGTTATTGTGGTTCTTTATTAAGCCAGCCTGCTGGCTTGAGGCTTGTAATATCTCCAGTTCTCAATGACTTTTTTTCATATACATTTCATATATTTTAAATGTGCCCTTTGAATGCATTATTATGAAATGTTATATGAGAATGTCAATCTCCCAATAAAAAGAAAAGAAGGTTTCAGTTTTGAGTTTTGTGTTTGGGAAGATGACTCAGTGACTTGGAGAGAAATCTACTGCTGCGCAAACAAATATAGTTCTGAAAGAACAGGCTGCAGTTATAGCTCCTTTCCTCTAGGAAGAAATCCTTCTGTTTCCTATAGGCTACGATGACAATTATATGAATCTGTACAAGGTTCTGAAAATAGGCAGACGTATGCAGTGGGCAGGTTAGCTTCAAAAGGGACCACTGCCTTAGTGGAGAATGAAGCTTCCATGTTGGCTGGAGTTTGAAATGAGTCATCTTTATCTGTCAACATTGAAAATTAGAGGATGCTGTTGCTTTATCAAACTTGACAGTGAAACTTTCTGGAAAAATGCAGCTAGCAAGGTAGCACATAAGTGGCGATGGGGAAACTTCTTTAAGAGGAAGGGAAAGGAGACAGTGATGAGATTCCCTGTGGCTCCCCTGCCCCCCACCTTCCCTCACGTCTTCCCCACCCCACCCCCCAGTTAGTTCCATTTTCCCCAATTAATTGGATGCCCTCAACCCCGCCCCCCACCTCTGGCACATATGCGTTTACTCAGCCTAGGAAACTCCAGGCCAGAGAATTCCTAAAAGCTGTCTTTCGGTTGAAAGTCTCTCTGTCCAGTACCCATGGAGGCTTAGGTTACGCCACATGATTGCAAAGAATGTGAAACTCCTTCCAAACCAGCTGCCTCTGTCCACTGGAGCAGGGCAGTGATTTCTCAGGGACAGATCTGCATTCAGCTGGACAGCACACTGTAGCCACCAATGAGTCACACAGCTTCTCCGTGGCCTGTAAAGGACAGTTGATTGTCCGCAAGCCGGCTTCAGCGGCCTCATCATTATCCCTCGGGATCCCACACCTCTTTCCTCTCAAAGACTTCAGAGGCGCTCTGAAAGAGACCCCTGCCTATGTGGAGAGTGAAGCCTGCTTGTCTGTTGAAGTTTGAAAGAAGCCATCGTTATCTATCAAAATTGAACGTTAGGTATGTTGCTGCTTTATTGAACCTGGCAGTGCAATAAAAATGAAAAAAGAAGCAAGTTCTTTGCATCACTGGAGCGTGGTTAATGTTGTCAACATGCCTTTTTTTTTTTTTTTAAGGAGTTTGCTGCAAATCAATGCCTCTGGCTTCAGATATAAGGATAGTTTGTATTTGTCGAAAACCTACCATATGTCAGATACGCTGCTTGGCATTTGGCGTACTTGGTCTTATAAGATCACTGCATCCTTCCTAAGGATGGACGTGTTACCTTCACTTTACAAATGAGAAAACTGCAGCTCAGGGATGCTGGGTCCTGTCATTGACAGATGCCCACGCAGGTGGTTTTGCTGCATAATCTGATCTTTCCATTATATGATGTTTCCCTCTTTATAAGAAAAGGAGTGCTGATGAAAAACTGTGGAATAGTCATTTGCCACCAGTCAGTGGGTAAGTGGGGGTCGTATTTTGTTTTGCTGTAGATAAAGAATTGGCCTAGTAGGAAATCAAAACTAGAGGAAAACATTTGCTTTTCCAGATGAAGAAGATGTTACAAGTTTATTTAATAGTTTTATAAGTGATGTGGATCAGAGAGTACACAGGGAGATCTCCAAAATTAAAGATGGAAGTGAAATGTCAGACTGACAGGGATAAGCCATAGTAAGATCTCAGGAGGTTTTGTGAGTGGGTAGAGAAATAGCAAATGAGCTCTAGCGTGGGTGACTGTAAGGCAATATATTCAGGGAAAATAATATAAACTTTGCTTATGATATCTCTTGGTTTCAATACAAGAAAAGAAGCTTAGACTCAATATAAAATATTATAACATACATAATATTTCATATTTTTATTTTATTAAAAATTTTTTTCTATGGGGGTATAGCTGTTTTACAATGTTGTAGTTTCTACTGTACAGTGAAGTGGAGTTCCCTGTGCTATACAGCAGGTTCTTATTAGTTATGTACTTTATACATATTAGTGTATACATGTCAATCCCAATCTCCCAATTCATCCCACCACCACCACCCACCCTGCGATCTGTTATTTTTTGACCTTCAAAAGGAAGCAGGGAGAAATATTAATTTTTAATAACACCATTTTATAGAGAAAATAAAGACCTAGGTGGCCGCAGTGGCTTCCCAAGGTCACTCTGGTAGTTAGTAAATGACCTCTAACTAGAAACCAGGACCACAGAACACAGCCCATGCCCTTCCTCCTCCTTGGGTTCTTCTGTGGAATCAAAAAGCCAGTAATGAATGTGAGATTATCATCAGGAGACATCATCTCATCCTTACTATATCAAGGTCAAGGGTTCTGGCTTTGGAGTCAGACATACTGGATTCTACACCCATGCACTACTTGCCAGAATATGTGTCACAGAAGAGATTATTTAAGCTCTAGAGAGGGTTAGTTCTTCTTGTATAAAATGGAGATGCAGAATAGCACCTGCCTTACAGAAGCATGTTAAGAATGACATGAGGTAAGAGATGAAAATACCTAGCACAATGCCTGGCACATAAGTATTTAATGAATGGTCATTTTTCTTGTTGTCAATGGAGAGGAAGGTGCAGTGAATTCATGCTTTGAGTACTGTTGGTGCTCCAAGCACATAGCAATGATTGATGAAAAAAGAAAAAGAAAAAGATAAAGGTGAATAACCACAGTGGGCTAAACATTCAGCATAAACCTCCCCTACACCAGAAATGCAACAACAGTGCAAACAGTGGTTAGACTGTAGACATGGGCCTGCGGGGGTCTCTGGGACAGGAAGCAGGCAGGGCAGGGGGGCTGCTGCAGGAGAGAGAAGACCACAGCCTTGCAGCCGAGGGGGGCCGGCAGCAGGCTGGGCGCCTGAAGCCTGGGGCTGGGGCGGTGCTAAGCCGTCTTATGAGAGGACAATGTGGAAAACTGCTGCGGACAAGCTGCTGCTTCAAGGAAGTTGTGGACCAGGGAGAGCAGACCCAGGGGCAGGGAGGAGCCTCAGGAAACCTCCCCCCCCCCCCCGACTGGGAGGCTGAAGCTGAGATCATCGCACCGAACAGGAGGTCTGAGATAATAACCCTAACCCTGGGCAATGGGTGCAGGCAGGTGGGTGAGGGTCACCCCTACCTTATGGACAGGGAGTCTGGAACACAGAGGAAGGAAGAAAGAAACACAAAACAAATAGCCAAATCAAACACCTCACAATGATCCTGCAAGTCTGTTGGCTTCCAAAAGTTTTTTGGTTTGTAAAATGCACAAAGACTTTTGAAGCTAAGAAAGAAAACAAAATTGATAATTAATATGAATTAAGTCCTGGAGTTAAAATGGTCTGTCAGCCTGAGAAACACATTTACAGGTAAGTTTAGAATGCTGCAAGAGATAAACACAGAGTATTCATAAAAAGAACAAAAAATTGTGAAACAAAACCCAAGCAGAAATAAAACAAGGTCAAGTAGATATGACTAAGAATCAACTTGAAACTTTGGAAACAAACAGTGTTGTTATTGGAATTAAAAACTTAATAGACAATTTAAACAATAGACTGGACACAAAGAGAGAATCAGTGAACTTGAGGATAGTGCTGAAGAATTACCCTAAATGCAGCACAGAGAGACCAAAGTCAAAATACACAAGAGAATTTCAGAGGCATAGTGGATGAACTGATGGAATTAATGGCTAAGAGCTTTCCAGAATTGAAGAAAGACGTGTCCTCAGATTGAAAGTACCTACCAAATGCTAACAAAGCTAAATGGAAACAAATCTAAGGCTTGACATCAGAGTGTAAACATAGAATATCAGGAACAAAAAGAAAATTACAGAAATCACCAGGGAGAAAAGATAGATTATTGGCATAGACGTAGCAATTAAGAGAGACTTCTCATCAACAATAGATGCCACTGGACTTCCCTGGTGGTGCAGTGGTTAAGAATCTGCCTGCCAGGGCCTCCCTGGTGGCGCAGTGGTTGAGAGTCCGCCTGCCGATGCAGGGGATACGGGTTCGTGCCCCGGTCCGGGAGGATCCCATATGCCGCGGAGCGGCTGGGCCCGTGAGCCATGGCCGCTGAGCCTGCGCGTCCGGAGCCTGTGCTCCGCAACGGGAGAGGCCACAACAGTGAGAGGCCCGCATACTGCAAAAAAAAAAAAAAAAAAGAATCTGCCTGCCAATGCAGGGGACACGGGTTCGAACCCTGGTCCAGGAAGATTCCACATGCCACGGAGTAACTAAGCCCATGCGCTACAACTATTGAGCCTGTGCTCTAGAGCCCTTGAGCCACAACTGCTGAGCCCGCATGCCACAGCTACTGAAGCCCGCGCACCTAGAGCCCATGCGCTGCAACAAGAGAAGCTACCGCTCACCACAACTAGAGAAAGCCAGTGTGCAGCAATGAAGACCCAATGCAGCCAAAAATAAATAAATAAAAACAAAAAACCAACCAAACAAAAAACAGTAGATGCCAGAAAACAGTGGACTTCAAATACTGATGGAAATCATTTTCAACCTTGAATTTTATACCTACCTAGACTATCATTCAAGACTGAAGGCAAATCAGAGACATTTCAGACACATAAAGACACAGACCTTCACTGTTAAAGGTATTATCAAGAAGAAAGGGAACCTGAAGGGAATTCATGAGATGGGGGGGGGACAATAATACATACAGGAATTAATAGAATATGTCAGTAAATGTTATTAAAAATAGACTATAAAATAGATAACTATATATTAGATAACTAATATAAAACAGATAACTAACTAGGGGTATGGTTTTAGTTATGCAAAAAACTTCTGAATAGATAAATATGCTAAATTTATAGTTTGGTATGTACATTATATATTTTAAAGTAATTACAAAAATAATATAACCATAATCTCTAGTTTCCAAACTGTCCATGGGAGACAAAAGTTGGACGTATAGAAAATCATATTCAGTAGAAATAGGAAGAGGAAATGAAGTGGACAAAAGGGATGATAAAAGAAAACAGTGTGATATGTAGATATTAGTTCAAATATAAGAGTGATTACAGTTATGATTATAGCTACCCACTAGCGAAAGGCAGAGGCTATTGGAATGAATAAAACAAAAATCCAGCCATATGTTGCTTTTAGAAGTCATACATAAAACAAAATATTACACATATGTGGAGGATGAAGATAAGAACAAAGATAAACCAGGTAAATAACTACTAACCAAATTTAAAAGGTAGCTAGTATAGCAATATTAATATGAGGCAAAATAGAATTTAAGAGAAAAAGCATTAACAGGAATAAAACAGCAGCAAAATATACAATCAGACAAGAAGCTATAACAACTGTGAACTTCGTAATATAGAGATTAGAGCTAAAAGACATGATTAGCATTTATAAAACTATGTCCATTGGCTTCATTTTTGTTCAGTTCAATAAATTGTATTAAATCTTAGCTAAGCACTCACCTGAAGTTTTGGCTAAACTTACCAGGAAATTCTTTTTCTTTTTTTATGGAGAGTGTTAAAATTTGGCTGATATGTTCCATCTTGGCTGAAAAAAATAAATACGGTTGGAAAGGTTTAGTTAGGTAAATGAAATACAGAGCTAAATTTGTTATTTAGGAATTTTTTTGTACACTCTTAACCCCAAATGTTAGGATTTAAGCGGGCAACCAAGCTCTTCCATAAAATATGTTTGTTCTGGTGTCAGAAGCAGAAGGTTGTTCTGGATCATTTTTCTGACACGAGATCAACATTCCTTCTGTCATTGAATGTATGTGTGATGCAAGTACGTAAACCGCAGAAGTTCGTTCAGTGTGACCCCTTGGTATTGTTATTAATGCCCATTAATAATTCACACAGAGCTCCACGATTCTGGTCCTCCCTTCTGGGAGGCTGTGTTCTGAAAATCCGACAAGCTCTGGGTCAAGGACAGACATTCTGACGTAGGGGTGGAAATAGGAAACAGAATGAACCCTGAAGTACAACACTCTCCCCTCAACCAGCTCTGTCCGTGACCTCTTTTGCCTAAAAAGCACCTCACCAGGCTTACACGCCAAACCCTGGAAACTCTTTTGTGGCTTTTAATGATTGTTGTGCATGAGTACTAGCAATGAGGTGTTTATAATCTTTTTGTGTAGGCATTTTCATTCATTAATTACAGAGGATCGATCATTTCACAATACATACAATTATTGAATCCTCATGTTGTATGCCTGAAGCAAATGTAATGTTCTATGTCAATTATATCTCAATAAAAATAAATAAAACTGGCATTGCACACACACACACACACACACAAATAGCATTTTTAAAAGAAGAAAATAGTTGACACTAGGAAGTGGCAACATTCTGCTCTGTAAAATTTCCCCCAGAGTAAATTATATATAATTTCCAGTGATATAGCATATTTCACATGAAATTCTTTGGGCTTCTTTGAAAAAGAGATATGCTCCCTGTACATTCGCAGTCATTATTTTGGAATCTAGTCTTTGTTTTCAGATTCCTGGGGGATATTTTTCTTAAGATTAAAATAAAGAAGAAGAGGATCAGCTGATCAGAATGAAGAGGAGCCGTTTGAGGGCCCCCATCCGTATCTCTCCTCTCTGTAGGTTCAGGAATTAGGCAGGGGTGCGTGGGGAGGGGCGGGGCTTTGAGGATGGAGAGCAGTTGTGTAGGTGCATGCCTGCTCATGCGCTTCTACCACCTGCAGTACACACACCACAAGGAGATTGCTTTAAACAGATTGAATTGACTTGCAACAAGCTCTCCATTGTTTGAAGCTTGTTCCCCATTTTGCGGGTCACCAGACCCGGGCACTTTAGCACATCTTAGCTGGGCCCTGGGGGAACAAGGCACAGAAGAGTGTTCTAAGGTTCTAATGGCATATCGGATGCCAAAGGATATGGCCCAAGCGGAGGAGAAATCTTCAGATGACTGACCTAAGTGTAGATGCCAGCACATTCCTTGTTCTGCGCTTATCAGAATAAAAATCTCATGCCTCGAAGGAGCTAGCGGACGATCTCCAAGGTCTTAACCGTCTATAATTGTGCTGTTCTGGCTCTCCTGGTACTCACATTAGCCCCGTGGGGTAATGAAATTTGAGACATCTTTGCAACTATAATACTGTACAAGGGGATGCTTTATCAGCTGGCTGACTCGCCTGATGTTTGTATTCCATGTATCTTTTTCTTTCCGTAATGCTTTAAAAATAATTCTTGGTGCCTCCTGTAACTTCTGTGAGTCTCAGCCTCATGTTTCTGAAAGAAAAATAAGAACAAAAAACACAAAACCCCCGCCTTCCTCTGCAGTTTGCAGACCTGCTCTTTGGTTATCCACAAGGCGACAGCCTTAGAATCAGGGGTGCCCCGGAGCTGACTTGTCCTGGCTTCAAGAGCAGATTTGGCCCGTCTCTTTCCAGTTCTGCATTCACTGATGTCATGTTGGCGGCTGGAGATCCACCATGATGGGAGTACATAAACCATGGAAACTGGCACACACTACAGACCAGGGCTTTTTTCCCTGAAGCCAGTTGTTAAAGATTTACCAGCATTCCACTGCCCGGGATCCTCTTAGACCACGGTTCATTTCCCCTAAGACAACCTTCCAAAACCGGAGGCAGGGTCCTCTCAGAGACTGCTCTGCTTGGAAATTTGGAAAATCATGACCACAATTGCACCCCACGGCTTATAGGCATCTGTGTGTCTGTTAGCGTAACACTGAGTAGGAAGCTTTTTCTTCCAAGGTTAATAGGAATACAGTTATGCCCAGCCAACAGAATATCTTCTAAAAATTCCCAACAAAAATGTGTCCTTTGGCTGAAGTTCTTGATTCTCTCCTATTAAATATCTGCTCCTCACTGTAATTTAATAATAAGTAAAAATAATACATTACAGTAATTCTTGCCAAACATGCTTTTCCTGTCAGTCAAGGAATGAAACATTGAATGAGTACTTATCATATGTAAGACACAGTGATAGGCAGTATGCTAGATACAGAGACAGATTGTGTAGCCTCAATTATCATCTTCAGGAAGTATATAATTTAGAGCAAGGCAAGACATGCACACATGAAAAGTTATGTGAGAGAATTTCTAAAACACGTATAATTTGAATGTATTCAGTCACCTTAAGGTCAGTCTCAGTACGTTGTTACATCAAAACACACACACACACACACACACACACACACACACACACACACACACACACACACACACACACACACACGACCCTGTTGGAGATTCCTTATAAAGGTTTCTGAAGGGTGGACACCAGAAGACAAAGGCGGGAATTGCATCTTACATTATAAAGCAGAACTTTCTGAAAAAGCAAAACTTTCTGAAAATCCTCTGTCTCTTCCTCCCCTTCCTTCTTGGCCTTTCTTTATCCTCCTGTCTCAGGCCACACGTGGGTCATACGCTCCCATCTCTCCGGATATTCTTGAGAGTTTGGTAAAACAAGGATCCTTGGGGGAATCCACCATCCTTAGAAGGGAAAGGAGAAAGAGGGTGTAGGTCCATATGATTTCATGGGCTTCTGCCTCAACTAAAAGACAACAGTTCAACAAGTGTCATAAGGAATATTTGAAGTCAGAGGTCACAAGTTGGGAGTTTTAAATTCAGAGGGAGAAGAAAAGAGGAAAAGGCCATTTTGGGGGGTGGGAAAGCTTTAAGAAGGAGAGACTGGTAGGTGAGTAGAAGGTCTCAAAGAGAAGAGAAAAGGAGTGATCCCGGCTTCTAGCATCTGTGTTACCCGGTGAGTCACTGAGGCCCCGCGGGGAGGGTGGAGTCAACATTCCACAGGTGTGCAAGTAAGCATCTCTTGCTTTTATCTTAGCACTTGCTTCCACTTCCTCAAAGTGGCCCCAAATCCACCAGCCTTTTGCCCTCTCCCCAAAGAGAAGAAGTTGCTTGTGCTTCACGTAGACTGAGTGAAGGACAGACAGATTTCAGGACATCTCCAGGTTGGTACAGAAGTAGGCTCATACCTCAGATTTTTGGCCTAACCCGGGCTCCAACTGCTAATGTATTGAGTGGGAAAGTTTTTCCAAATAACTTTACGGTAACAGCATATTTATCAAAGAGATAAGCATGGGTCTCCCTTGCTGTGCACAGTTCTACACATGAACCTCAGTAACTGGCCGGACAGTAGCACTGCCAGGCTGTTCAGGCCACAAAACATCGGCTACCAAATTCAGTGGCTTTTTTTTTTCTCAGTTTTGGACCAATCAACTAGAAAATGTTTCTAGACCAGTTTTTCCTCTTCTTGTCAATGCAGACTCCAGTGACTTTGGGGAAAAGGGGCAACTTGGCAGTGAACTCTACTGTCAGAAACTTTGCAAAGTTCCTGGCTTGAGAATTTTCAGCCTCCTCCTTCCAGCCCGGTTGGTAAGTTCCGAAATCTCACTGCACCGTTATGAGTCATTTTCAAGACCTAAAGTTACCTCGGTGATTCTCACACCTTCCCTTGTCTTTGTGATGACAGAGCTGTGAGCCTGGGACATGGGGAGTCTAAGGCATTATGAAATCTCTGTATGAAGTCCTTAAATCCACAGCAACCTGATTTCCTTCATTTTCAGGCCTGAACATCTGTAATAATCTAAATAGCTTCTTTCCTGCTAACAATCCACTGAGAAGCACCCTCACTCTCTGACAGCATCAGAGGCACTTGAATCATTCAACCGAATCTCGCCGGGGCGTCAGAGATCACTGACTCATCTGGATTCTGGACGGTCTTTCCATCAGAAGCAGCAGCTCCTTCTGGCCATGTGACCTTCACTGAGTCGTTTAACACCCTCCGGAACCTGAGTTTTATCATCTCCTAACTGAGCTAAGGTCACATCTCATGTCTTCCCAGGCAGTTCTGAACATCCAGATTAGCTAATACCTAAGACATCACTTGGAAGCTAGAAAGTTCCCTACAGTGTATTAATAACTTTGATCCCCTTGGCTGATGAGAAAGGAAGACCACAGTGAAACGCATGCTGGGCCCGAGACCTGGACTTCAAGGTCAATTCTCAGATATCTTCTATAACATTTTTAGGATGGGTAACCTGCAAAAGCATTAGGGGTTTTCTTAAGAAGGTTTCTTTTTCGCCTAGCTTCTGTTATGTTGCCCACAAATTCAAGTAGTATTGTCAACATGGCATATTATTATGCTTTCTGTGACACAGATAAATTTTGGGGAAAAAAACAGGGATAAACCATTCCCCATATCCACTAGTATTTTTACAGAAAATAATATGCAGCCCCATTGAAGCCATGACTCACATGATCTAAACACGATACTACACGAGAGAGGCTACCCCAAAAAAGGACCACGCCATGAGAATAGACACATTGTAAAATAACTCAAGACGAGGCCTGTGGCAACTCTTCTGAAGTTTCTCTTTCTCTCAACCATCAGTAAGTTCTTCTCAATTCCCACCTGGGTGCTTCTTCTCTTTCTGCCCCCCTTTCTCCTATTCTGCATCACACAAGGTTCAGCACGGAGCTGGCAAAAGCAGACTCTCCTTGGAGGGCAGGTGGAGAGGGTGAACTTGGTGGGAAGGCCAGAACTTTCCTTCAGGGGTGAGAGGGATGCTGGGGACCCACATACACTCAGAATTTTGACTCATCACTGGTATAATGATGCAGCAAGAATTCTGGCTTGAATCACTTCAGGATTTAGACATGTCAGGGACTGGAGTCTGGAGCAGGGCAGAGCCGCTAAAGGTCTCTGTATGAGGGACCAAGGAGAAATCTGGAAAAGAGGGCAGGCAGAGGGAAGGCATAGCTGAGCCGGACACATTAACTGAGGTCACAGGCGGGCTTTGGAGGAGGAGGCGATTCTAAATAGGGCAGGATATCTGCCTCTGCATGGTCCCCCCAGGAGCATAACTCACTGACCTTAGGGTCAGTGATGATGGGGGCGGCAGTTGGAGAGGAGGAGAAGGCCCAGAGGACCCCGCGGAACTCACTGGAAACGTCCAGGTCACGGGAGGGGTTGAGATCCCGAGTGGTTCCCTGTGTCTGTGCCTTCCCGTTTGTATCTTTTCTATGAGCATTTCTATAACCCGTACCATCGCTGCGAGCGCTCCCATGCCCCACCCCACCATGCTCCATTCTTCTCTCCGGCCCACCCTGGGTTCATGACATGTGGTTTATCAGCATGTTAGAGTTTCAGTTCTTAAAACAACTAGATAATGCTTTCAAAGGAAACACCAGTTAGAGACCATGTGAGACCGTTATGTCAGCAGATCCAACCCAGACGCACAATCTGGCTGAAGTTCTGCTCTTTGTTGTGTGTGGCCTGTGTGGCCTCCTTTGATACAGACGATCCAGAAGGTGCCTTTCAGCTCTCAGGGTCCACCTTCCTGTGTCAGCTGCCCGGTAGGTTCTGATTAGGTTCAGGGCAGAAGGTGGTTGGCACATTGAATAAACAAAGATGAATAAAGATCCAGTGAGGAGGCACGTGGCTTCAGGAGCCATCCACGAATGTGGAGGGACGTTGGCTTGGAAGTTGCATGAGGCTGCCTGGAATCGGGGAGGAAGGTCCTGTGCTGAGAGACAGAGGTCCCAGGGTTAGGTACAGATGGGTGGGTTAAGGTATTGGTAGGGGTCTCTGGATTTAATAAGGAAACTGGGGAAGTGCTTAGCAGACTTTGGTGTGGTGGGCACACCCTGTTGGGGCATCACAGCTTGTCCCTGGCACTTACTCCCCCCGTCCTATACCCACTGACTTGGATCTTGAGGTGCTGGGGAGCGGAGGGTGGGTGGCTGCGTGTCCCATGTGTGTTTCCAATTAGAACAGTGTTACTGACTAACGTTCAATTACGAACATTTGGAAAACAGAGACAAGTACCTAGAAAAAAATGTAAATAACCCATGAAACCATTACTTGTAGATAAAACTTATTAACATTTTGCTGGATTCCTTTCCTGTCTTTTCCTATACAGATCTAAAATATTACTAAATTGCTATATGTAATTTTGTCTCCTACTTTTTTCTTCCCTTAATGTTATATGACAGAAAACATATACGGCTATGTAGCATTTTTTTTTCACTTCGATTCATCATAAAGAACTTGAACGTTTTTGCTCTATTGTACATTTAGGTTATTACTAGTATTTTTCTTTTAGAAATAATTTTTAAAAGAGGCCAGTTTACAAGAATCTTCTAAGGCATTTGAGCAGTTGGGCCATTAAGTTGGGGACAATGAAGTGCCATGGAAATGTCTTCAGCAGGAGAGGAAAGTGATCAAAACCTGTATCAATGTTTCTCTTGGGAGGAAGGTGGGAGAAGTAACTGTGGCGAGAAAAACAGTCATTTCAGTAGGGAAATGCAGCCAGGGTTGGAGGGGCTAGTTCCCAGGTTGCTCAGGGGGCAAAATGGATAGGATTCGGTCACTGGGCAAAGCAGGTGGACACAGAGTCAGGGGGCTCCTGAGTTTGCCTGGCGTTTCCACCTAAAGATGCCAGCCAGGCTGAGGATCCGGCTGGGGGCCGGCAGAGCGCAGGGGCTGCGTGCGTCAGGCATATTGAAGATGCCAAACCTGGAGAGAAATACAAATGGGAGCAAAGGGAGCTTCTCCGTCTATAGGTCCGGAGGAACTACAGGCTGAGGGCAACAGATTCGGGGCTCACTGATCTACACTGAGATGGAGGCCAGGTAGTTAGCGACCCAGGACCCTGACCTAGAGAGAGGCTAAATGTCACCAACAAGATAGAGAACAATGATATTTGCAAGCCCTCTTCTCAGGAAGGAATCTTGGGACAAGTCAGCTGGGATGAGGAAGTAAAATCCTCAAAAACTAACAGATTTAAAAATCTGCTTTCAAGAGGATGTCTGCTCGACTGTAGGGACTTTGGTTCTTCTGTGTGGAGCATGAAAACCTTGCCTTTAAATAAATGTTGAGCAATTATTTAGAGAATACTTTGTCTGAAGGGGCAGCCTGGCAGATGGAGCACAGACGGGGCAGGCTCAGGGGTTCAGGGGTCACTGAATCTCTAACGCCGCAGGCCCACGCCCCTGCTGCTCAGGCCCACGACTGAGGCGCGGTCAGCCCTCCAAAGGTGAACTTGGGTGCCCTTGGCTTTAATGCGGCATGGGGAAAGCGGCCCGTGGACTGCCGTGTGGTTCTTGAAGCCGGGAGTCAGAGGCTCGGCTCATGAGCTCATGGTGGGAAGGAAGCGGACGGTGACGGATGCCAGTGCCACGGCCACCAAAAGTCCTGGGACGCTGGATCACGGTGGAGGCCTCCGAGCCATCTCTGTTCACTGAGTCATTTAGAAACTTCTACCCAGCCTTGCACATTCACTGTTGCTGCTGCTGAGCTTGATGGGGTTTAATCTGGGAAGGGAACCTGAAGTCCATGCTGGGAAGAACATCAGAGGAGGGGCCGTGGAATAAACTCACGCAGGTGTGCAGGGCCCAGATGCAGCTCACCACCAGCACCCGGTCACCTGGAAACGGACGTGTCACCCACCGGGCCCAGCATCAGGCCTGGCCCATCCTGAGTGCTCGACCAGTATTTGTGGAAGAAAGGCCTGGACCCGGGTATCTCTCCTGAAACCAGACACTGTATTATTCAGTGGATGTGCTTTTGGTCCCCTAATGGCCTGAAATTTGGGCTGCACCTCCTTCCCTCCTTGGGCGACTTTGCTGGGTGAGGCTGGGAGTGCCCAGTGACGACGTGTCTCCTAGAGGTCCCTCTGGGCAAGGCTGACTGGCCCCAGCGGCGTTTGTCAGTCTCGAGCTGGGCCACAGATCATCAGAAAAAAATGTGAAGCGTGGGGATGAGTGGGAAGGTGGCAAATTTGGGTATCTTCTCAGAGTTTTTTCACGCAGGTCTTTGTTGCGGTGCTTCTAACATAGCGGTTAGCAGAGTGGCCCATGTGCTCAGAATACCTGGGTTCAGATCTCCCTTGCTACCTGTGTGACCTTGAGCGGGTGAAATAACCTTCCCCTGCCAGTTTCCCGTCTGCAAGATGAAGATCATAAAAGAGCTGCTATGAGAATTAAGGAAGCTGATGAGTGAAAAGTGCTGCTATATTATTATTGTCATTGTTGTTATTGTAAGCAGCAGCAACAGCTTATGCTCGGCTAGTGCTCCTTCCTA
This sequence comes from Mesoplodon bidens, assembly GCF_964165515.1. Taxonomy (NCBI): domain Eukaryota; kingdom Metazoa; phylum Chordata; class Mammalia; order Artiodactyla; family Ziphiidae; genus Mesoplodon; species Mesoplodon bidens. The sequence goes on along the minus strand of NC_138169.1, from coordinate 33,416,175 downwards.
AGAGCCTCCAAGAGAGGGCAGATGGTCCTGTAAACTCCAGCGGGTCACCCCTCTGGTCTCCGGCTCTGGGCATCCACACAGCCGGACCTTTCACCAGAGCTGCGCCCGCAGGCCCGAGGCAGGCGGTGGCTGGGTTCCACGCATAGGCTTTGGAACAGAAGTCTTCGCTATTTTTGTTTTCCTGAAGGGACGGAGCGTCTGCTGGGCTGCCCTCACTGCAGTGCAGTGATGACGCTGGGCTCTGAGAAGGAGCTGGCGGCTGAGCCCAGGAGTCCAGTGAAGGAGCTCGGCCAGCTTTCTGCCTGCAGAAGGGAAGTGGGGGGAGGGGAGTGGGGGGAGGGGAGAGCTGGGTTCCCTCCACCTTTGCACCCGTGGCCTGAGCTTTGAGGACCCTCACCCGGTCGGCCGGTGCACTCCAGCCCTGCCTTGCTGTGGGCGTTCAGGCCATGTAACTTTAAACAAGTGCTTTGTAAGAGACAAAGTGACTTCCTCCTTTTTTTTAACCTGTTCTTCCCTCCCCGGGGAGCTCGGGGGGTGGGCTGGACACAGAGAAAAGAGTATTGTTCTTAAACCTGCCTCACAGCTCAAGGACCTTGAAGGAACAGAATGGAATGGGAAACAGGAATTATTGCCTCTTTTGTTTTCTCTTTAAAAATATAAAAAGAGCCCTGAAACTGTGGTCTGGACAGCACCACGTGACTTCTTCCTTTTGTCATGGAAATATTGTGCATAACAGCCTGTTTTCTGGATCGGCACCTTTCGGGCGGTCCATCTCCAGCGGCAGACAACTGCTGTCGTTCCTGGAAATAAGAAGATCAGGCCCCGGGGGGTTAATCCGCCTGATTTTGCTTTTCCGAGGGTGACTGTGTAAAGTTCTTGGCTCTGTGGCCAAGCTGATGGCCCAGGGCAATGCTGCCCAGTAGAACTTTCTGCAGCTCTGCACGTGTTCTGGGATCCATGCTGAACCGAAGGTGGCCACCAGCCCTGTGGCTACGGAGACTGAGGAACTGAGTTGTTGTTGTTTTGAGGCATAATTGACATACCACGTATAGTAGTTTCAGGTGTCAGGAGCTGCGTTCTTTACTCTGAATTTAACTAGTTAAATGTAAACAGCCACACGTGGTCCGTGCTGTGGTCCTGGATGGCGCCGGGGAACATCGTCATAGCGAGCTTCAAGCAGCATCCATCAGCATCACCCTCGTAAGAGGGGAAAGGGAAAGAGGCCAAAGGTCTAGACCCTGAGGACAAATTCTCTCGTCCACAGCAGCCTTCACGTGGCAACTGTGGTTTCTGGCTATTCGGGATGACCCTTTATTGCTTCCTCTTTCTGCTGCGGAAGTAGCCATCTACTTTCTTAAAGAGGAAGGAGGTCAAGACCACGTTACAACACAAAGGTAAGTGATCTCCTAGAGTAGGTAATAGTTCTACTTAGAAGCTCTTCCTTGAGCTCCCAAAGCACAGGGTGGGATCAGTCATTTCTTCCAGGATTCTGAAGACACCCGTGCGGCCCATTCAGACCCCAATGAGCGAAAGCCCTGGAGTGTGTTGGATGGACACGGGAGGCTGCGGTCCAGGCTCAGTGTAGCCCAGAAGGCGGCACATCGAGGCCAGCCTGGGGCTCTGGGGCCAGGATCCTAGTCCGGGTCCTGAATCAGAAGGGCAGGCTTGAGGAGAGAAGAGAGGATGGCAGAGGAAAATCAGCCCTAGGGAAACCAGGACCTGGAGGCCTGAGTGGATGGCAAGGGCGGGGTGTCACCTGCAGCAGTGGCAGCTCTAAGGTTCAGGGTGGCGGGTCCTTGTGACCCTTGTGACGCAAGGATGGAGGGTTAAGTAAATGCAGGGCCCAGCAGAGAGCCCCTGACGCCGCAGGCAGGCGCGGGGCCCACCCAGAGAGTGAGGACAGAACACAGGATGGGCTTGGGCCAGGGCCGCAGCAGCCCTCATCCTGCCGTGGGCGGCCTTGGGGTCAGGAGTCTCACTGGACCCTGCTTTGTGTGGTGCTTCGTCTGCATTGTCAGGACTGTGAGGCAGGTGGTATTCTGCCCATTTCACGAACGGATAAGCTGAGACTCGGGGGGGCTGAGGTTCCATGTTCTCCTGGCTCCTGCCTGACTTGCCTGCTACTCCTTCTCAGGCTTCCTAATGAACTCGTTCCTCTCTGCCAGGTCTGGGAATGTGGGAGCCCCTTCAGGCCTGTTCCTGAGCCCCTTCTCTTCCCATTTTCCACTCTCCCCACACGGTTTCAACTGCTCGCTGGGAACTCCCCTACTTCTGGTGCAGCCTGCATCTCTCCCAGTCAAGGAGAAGCACAATTACCCCAGAGAGTGGACCTGGAAGGGATGGAGAGACATTAACAGAAACAGTCCTAATTTACCGATGAGAAAAGCAAAACAAAATGATTCTAAGAGAGGCTTTTCCTTTGACCAATAAAATACATAAACTACAAACTGGCTTGAAAAAGAAAATGGGAGAAAACACAAAATTATAAATGAGGAAATACTGCAAGAGACCACTTTGCTCAAAGCTAGGTTGACCGCTCTGAAAACCTAAATGAAAAATACAATTTTCTAGGAAAATATTTATTACCGAAGTTCACACCACAAGAGAATCTGTAACTAGGGTGACCAGACTTAGCAAATAGAAAGATAGGACCCCCCAGTTAAATTTGAATTTCAGATAAATAAGACTTTTTTAACATGTCTCGTGCAAGACATACTCATCCTAAAAAATTATTGGTTTTTTACTGAAATTCAAATTTAACTGGAGGTCCTGCATTTTATCTGGTAGCTCTACTTAAATAGATAAATTACTATGGAGAAACATGAGGAACTTGTCAAAGGCCAAAAAAGCATCAAGATAAAATGGTTTCAGGTGAATTATATGAAATGAATTCAAGGGATGATTTAAACTCTATTTAAATGATTACAAACTCTATTTAAATGATGATTTAAACTCTATTTAAATGATTTAAATGATTCCAAACTCTATTTAAACTCTATTTAAATGATTTCAAACTCTAAAAAAAGAGTAAAAGCTCCTAAATTAGTTTTATAAAGTTGCAAAACACTGAAACCGAACCTGACAATGATAGTAAAAAAAAAAAAAAAAGGGGGGCAAATCTGTTATAAATATCCATGATAAAATCTCAACTGTGATAATAATAAATACGGAGGAATGATATTTTTCTTTAAAGTTGACAGACTCTTAAAGAAAAAGGTAACTGAAAAAAATTATTGAAAGTGATTTTACCAAGTTTTCTATATTTTTCCTCAGTCTTAACATGCCTATATATAGTGTATATAATTCTTAGCTATAAGTTGTTATAATAATAGATCATATATAGATTATTATTATTATACATTATTATTATAATAATAGATGTTACTTCCTGGAATCATCTCAAATTAAAACTTGTTTTGAAAGTACTGATCAATACAGTTAGATACTAGAAAAATATGAGGCATCAATATTTCAACTGAGATACAACATTATTACTATTTTCAGACAATGTGTTTACACAGAAAATGCAAAAGGATCAATTGGGGGAAATTCTATTAGCAACAGATGATAATTCAGTTAGGTGGACTGGTTTCAAAATTAATATCCACATTCAGTAACATTTCAATAAACAAGCAGTATTTAGCAATGAAATATAATGAGGCAAACTATCTCATTTCTAAGAGTGTAAAAAAAAAGAACACCTAGGTATAAACTTAAGAAATGTGTAGGTTACAACTGTAATAATTTCTTAAAGGACATAAAAATATAATTGAATAAATAAAAAGATCTATTGTATTCTTTATACTGTAAACACATCAGTTTACCCTAAGTCAATCCATAAATCCAGTGTAATCCCCATCAAAATACCAACAGTGACTTTTATAATTTGGCAACCTATTATTAAAGTTATCTGAAAATGTAAACTTGTGGAAACTATATAGATTCCCGTATCTGCAACAAGAGTTTTGGGGAAGAAGCTGTTAATAATGTTTAACTCCAGACAGTGGAAGTGAGGGGTAAGGAGTTGATCCAGAGTCTTAGTTTTTATTTCATAACCATCTATACTATTGAACTTTTCAGTATGTGCACATATTACTGATATGATTAATATGGTAGTTGTTTATTTTAAAAGAACATTTCCCATGATGTAGAGCGGTGATGCTAACCCCCGCTGCTCACTAGAATCACAGAGGGAGCTTTAACAAAACACCAAGGCTCAGACCTCACCTCCAGATTCGGATTCAGTTGGTCTGGGACAGGGCCCAGACATCTGATTGTTTTTAAAAAGCTCCCAGTAACTCCTGTGCAGCCAGGGCGGAGGGTCACTGCTGTAGTCCCCCATGGTGGTGCTTTGCAAACTGTGGTCACAACCCATGGTCATGAGAACAATTTAATGGGTTGGGACCAACAATTAAAAAAAACTACAGTTGACAGAAACGTGGTTGTGTTTATGCACTGGGTTGTGATCTAAAGCATCTCTCTTTCCGTGCGATGAAATTTTAAAAATTCAGAAGGCCACTGCCTTATGTGATTCAAACATTTCAGACCTTCTGAAACACTCTATCAGAGCTGGTGTGAACTATTAAAGGCTTTCCACAGTCTAAAAATTAGATTCTAATTCTGACTTGTTCATTTATTCAGTCATTCAGTCATTCATGATTACAGTTCAAAGATCAAAAATACCATATGTAATTACTGGTGCCTATGTGATGAGCACGGTGTCTGACTTAGTAGATGCTCAAAAAATGTATAATGAATGAAAGAATGAGTGATTAAATTGATTATTAGGTAATGCTTTGCCTAGTCTTTCCAAGAGTTATTTTTATAAACTTGTTTCTCTTCTCCCGGCCAAGGCAGGACTTCCCTCTTTGCTGACATACTCATCCAAGTGAGGACGGTGCTTGGTTTGCATTGGGCCACATGATCACACTGATCGTGGTCGCATCAATGTTATCACAATCACGGCTTGGATCCATTGGCAGGACATAAATACTCATGGAAGATAGAACCAGAATTTGGCCGAAATGGGTTAGCTTTTTTTTTTTTTTTTGCGGTACGCGGGCCTCTCACTGTTGTGGCCTCTCCCGCTGCGGAGCACAGGCTCCGGACGTGCAGGCTCAGCGGCCATGGCTCACGGGCCCAGCCGCTCCGCGGCATGTGGGATCTTATCCGACTGGGGCACGAACCCGCGTCCCTTGCATCGGCAGGCGGACTCTCAACCACTGCGCCACCAGGGAAGCCCTGGGTTAGCTTTATTCAAAGCAAGTTATGTCTTCAGAAAGTGAGGTCTTCATAAAAATGTTCTAATCCTCTATACAACCAACTTCATGTAACTGAGAAATATATTATGTGACCACAGTCTCAGCCCTGAGCAAAGTACTGCAGGGAATACAAGGAAGCATCAGAGTTGCTTAAACCAGGCCATACAAATTCTCCATGAGAAAGAAATTGAGATTGGGCAGAAACCAAATGCAATGGGCTAAACAGAAAAGTCTGCAAACCAAACAGCTAGCCACATGGGACAGGAGCTATAGGAAACACAGTAGAAGTGCTCAGGTGACATCCTTAAGCCTGAAAACTGGATTGGATTCTAATTTGCCTAACGCCTCTTCCTTAGGTGCTTGTTTTGTGTAATATTTTACAAACCATTAGCAAAATGACCGTCCCTGGGAATTCTGCTCCAGGATGGCAGGACTCCCATGCTCATTCCAGGATTCATCTCATAGCTGCATGATTCCATGGCTTTCTGGGCTGTTTCCACCTTGTGCCCCACAGGTCACACTGTTTTGAGAGTTGACAGGGAGGAGGGTGAATAGACCTATGGCACCATTAACTTTTAGCAGAAACAGGCCATAGGTCAGAGTGACAACAGCCGGCTTCTCAAGGACTATGCAGAGATAACGAAGGGAAGGGCTTTCTAATGAAGCTAACAGCAGTGAAGGTACGTAGGGACGAAGATTAGAAAAAGCAGCATTAGCAGTACAGGCGTTTGAACATTTCAAAGTTAATTGATGAAGAGACTAAAAGCAGGGGGATTTAATCCAGAAAAGAGAAGACTAAGGGTGATTTCATTAGGATCTTCAAAAGTATATGAAAGATGATTTTACAGGGACTGGAGAACTAGCTCTTTTACATCTTAAGCTGAAGTTTGAATAATCGAAGCAATATATGAAAAAGTACATCTTTCTTTATTTCTACTTTACTTCATATTTCTCAAGTGCCTCTTCAACACCATCCAGTTGTTAAATATTAAATTCTATTGACCCGGTGTGGGTAGGACTCTGGGCAAGCACTGAATGGGGTGGAGAATTCTACAGGACATCATCTTTTTTTTTCTAAGGGCTCCTGAATGAGCCTGTGAAGCAGATTGGATAATTGCTTTACTAGGGAGTTTTGGAAATGGGATAATGAAGGAGAGTGTAGTCACATGACCCAACTGTTCTGTCACGTTCCATTCATCTATTACTTTATTTTCAGATCCTCATTGAAGTCGAGAAAGTGATGAAGTTGCTTCTGAGGATGGGTGTGTGTGATGAGTTATTGTCTCCAGAGAAATGGAAAATAGGGGCTAAATAGATTTGTGGAAGCAAATACTTGTTACCAGTTTAATACCAGTAAAAACTGGAGTACGGAACTTTGAGCTTGAGGTTTTGAAATCAGGGAGTTCTTTATTTCTTTATTGTTTCCTCCTGAAGGTATTTCCTTCTGTCTGCACAGAATGTAGACGGAATTGTGAAATGAGTTTCTGCAGCCCAAGTCAGCTGAGAGTGCTCACAGGTTCTAAAGGACTTTTCCAGGGTCAAACAGCTACCCAGACATGGAAAAACTGGTCTTTTCTCTGAAAGTTCATGATTCCAACTCAGATCACTGTTACACACTGTTATAGACTTTTCAGGTTAAGAGAACTTGCCTGGCATGAACTAACTAAATATTGCTTTTCCTGAAATTGTACATCCGCTAAGGCTAATCAGTTTTCAAATTAACATGCACCCAAATGATTAATTTGAAAAATGGGGGCATTGAAACCAGTTGTGACTTAGGACCTACTTTGGGAGCGTTGTGTTGACTCACATAAAAGGTCAAGTCCTTCCACCTTCTTATCAGACCCATTTCATCAAGATGTTATCCTTTTTAGTTCAGCATTGCACTCGACAATCACATTATTAACCTTTAGCTTCCCTCTGGGAGGGAATTATTACTTGGATAATTGTTTTTTTGCGGGGGGGTGGCAGGACTACCGAGCATAGCAATGTGAAAACATATTCACATTTAAAATTCTTCTGTATGCATAATAAATATTAGAACACCACTGAGCTAAAATTAATGAGTCTGTATTTAAAGCATGGCTGTATTTAAAATTACCTGCCTGATGACAATTTTACTTAATCACATTACAAGTATCTCTGATTACTTCTTGTTAATTGCTGCTTAGAATCTGGAGGGAAAAAGGTCCAGAAATTTCCAGGTAACAGATTACTTAATTGCTAACATCAAACTGGCACTCCAAATAATATTCCCACCCTTGACCCAGTCAGTCAGCAATGTGTGTGGGCCGTACCTCTGGTGGAAGATTGTTCTAGGTCCTGTGGGAAGGTATGAGGACTTCTCTGCTGTTTACTATGGCAGAGCAAGAAGAAAGGCCTAGAAAGAGTAGCAGCAATGCCTGGGGCTGCACAGGTGTGTGTCATGTGAAGCCTACGTGGACCTGAGTGCCAGGGGACTCCACCCAGCGGTGCCACCTGATGGTGTGTCCTTGAGATCTGAGGACCAGCAAGGTCATATTTCCACTACATGAGACCCTAGACTTTTCTCCTTTTCCTCCCTCCTATTCATATTTTTATGCTTATGGTTTATTGTCCGTCTCCACCCACTTGAGTTTAAGCTCCACGAAAGGAGAGATTTTTAGTTATTTGTCTGCAGATACATTCCCAGTGTTCATAACACCTGGCACGTAGTGGGCTCTCTGTAAATACGTGTTGAATGAATGAATGTAATAATTTCCACAATGGACGAAGATAAGGACCTCTGTTCAGATGCATTTGTTGATTCATTTGAAGAAAATATTCTGAATCAACGTAAGATGTGTGTCTGGACTAATTTCCTTCTACTCAACTTTCAAAGGCACGGGGGTAAATCTCTCTGAAAACCCAGGAAGGACAACCTCAAGTTTCAAACTGATAGGGTTCATAAAAAACAAATCTATTCTTAAGGAAAAAATGAAAAGGAAACAAAAAAGTAAGCTGGCTGTTCCAGAGGCAAACTTTGCAAATTGGTTGAAAAATGAAAATGAAAAATTCAATCACCAACACCAAGTAACCTGTCTGAGTGATCTTCCTTTAGTTAACTATTTTTTTTATTGGCTTGACTCTCTTTTGGAGAGGCCGGGTCAAATGATACTCGAATTGCTTCTTCTTGGAAAAAAAACAAAACCAAACCAAACCTTGGCTGGCGCCTGAAGCACAGTGTTCATGCGGGTCCCAAGTGCAGATTATGGATGAATAACTGCATTGGTGGAAGCACATGTCACTCACACCTGACCTTTCTCACAACAAGGTGGTGAAGCAATTCTCTCATCTCAGGGAAACAAATCTTTTAAGTACACTTTCTATTTCTTTATTTTTTTTTTATTTTTTTTATTTTTATTTTTTTTCTTTTTGCGGTGTGCGGGCCTCTCACTGTTGTGGCCTCTCCCGTTGCGGAGCACAGGCTCCGGATGCGCAGGCCCACCAGCCATGGCTCACGGGCCCAGCCGCTCCGCGGCATATGGGATCCTCCCAGACCGGGGCACGAACCCGTATCCCCTGCATCGGCAGGCGGACTCTCAACCACTGCGCCACCAGGGAGGCCCTATTTCTTTATTTTTTAAAAAATGAAGTTGAGCTAATATTTGCCAGTAGTTCTTGATATTTTTCTCCCACTAAAAGACCTTTCAGCACCCAGCATTCCACAGTAAAATACTGGCTCTGTATTTCCAAACTGTCCCCATGAATATTTAACACAATTGCTATCAGTTGCAGTTCAAGGATTGTGAAAAAGCCATTGTGGGAACATTCTGGGTTCATCCTGGGATTTCTCACCACTTTGTGTATGTCATGAATTGATTTGCCTTGATGCCTAGATTCTGCAATCAAAGGGAACACGATCTGAATTCAAACCAAAGTGAATGGGGAAATAGGTGGGTGTTGTCTTGTAGGCAAAATTGCACGAAACAACTAAGCCTGATTGCCATGAAACAGAACAGTTTGGAGAAAAACTCTCAATATTTTAAACTCGGTCTCATTTCTCCAACCTTTGGCTTTCCATTCCCATTTTAATGGTGTTTTTTTGTTTTGTTTTGTTTTTTTACCCCATATCCCTTTTCCCTGAACTTCTTCCATCTCAGTGCCACTCCTTTGGCCACCATCAGCAGACAGTGATGTGGATACCGCAGCTTTGCCCCTAAAGGTTCTGAGGCTGCATGGGAGGGACGGCGCATGCTGTCAACATGCCCGTAGCCCTCTGGGCTCACCATTAAGGAACTGAGTCTTTACTGCTGCCTTCAAGGACTCCCCTGTGCCTCTCAGCCTCAGCCCGGGCATCCAGGGGCAGCTAGGCTGTGTTTTATTATCACTGGATTCAACATCCATCATCTGTCCAAAGGGACATATGGGGCAAAGACTTGGAAGCAGAAAATCTCACTGAGAAATCAAGTTGTGATCACCAGTTCATTAAATGGCTCACCAATGGTTAGTCGTTTAACTCTTGAATTATATTTACCCAGTTTTCACTCTGTCTCCCCAGCAGCATTTTTTAAAAAATTAATTAATTTTATTTATTTATTTTTGGCTGCATTTGGTCTTCATTGCTGAGCATGTGCTTTCTCTAGTTGTGGCGAGCAGGGGCTACTCTTCATTGTGGTGCGTGGGCTTCTCATTGCGGTGGCTTCTCTTGTTGCAGATCACGGGCTCTAGGTGCACGGGCTTCAGTAGTTGTGGCTCGCGGGCTCAGTAGTTGTGGCTTGCAGGCTCTAGAGTGCAGGCTCAGTAGTTGTGGCTCACAGGCTTAGTTCCTCCGCGACATGTGGGATCTTCCCAGACCAGGGCTCGAACCCGTGTCCCCTGCACTGGCAGGTGGATTCTTAACCACTGCACCACCAGGGAAGCCCCCAGCAGCATTTTAAGGAGTTGGCCTGTGCCAGCTCCCTGCCGCAGCTAGAAACTGAAGGGCAGAGAGAGATGGAGACAGAGAGTATAACAAGGATATATTTTTGAAGAAAGACTTCTTGTGAATATATTATTCACTAATATATTTATTCATAGGAAGAGTATATTTATAAAGATTCTGAATATTCAAAAATCTATTAACAAATAGATTCTTCATGAATATATTTATAAGCAGAATACATTTTTAAGAAGAATTTATAAGAAAATATATTCACGACAAATATATTCTTGAATATTAAGAATGTATTCACAGGAACACTTCATATTCAGGAATATATTTTTACGCCCTGGGAGTTGGAAAGACGAACTGAATATTCTTCAAAAGGATGGAGCAAAATGTAACGCAGTCAAAATTATTTCAAAAGGAAGGCGTGAACGTGGCAAGCTGGTCATTTGCTGGGTGGTTAAGAAATGCTTCCAGATCAGGCACCTGGTTAGACATAGGACTCAGGATTCAAGCCTGGGCTTGACTCCAAAGCCCTAGTACCTTCCCCTTTAGTTCCCTGCCTCCAGCCCTCCCTCGGCAGATGGAGATTCCATAGACACAAGAGACTCAACCAAGAAATCCCACGGATGTCTGAGAGTCAGCGGTCAGGCAGGGGAAGATGTCACAGGCCAGAGCCCTGTGCTAACAGGAGTCAATTTCCTGGCTGTCACTCTTGCGATCTGTTTAGAATGTGGGTTATACAAGGTTAGCATCTAATTACAGAGGGAGGAAAGCAGGGTTCAGAGCTGATTAAGGATAGATTTTTCGTAGAATGTCTGCAGGTTGTTAGAAGTGACAGAAATTTATTTTTGCAAAAATTACCTGAAATTACAGGCGTTTAAAGTCTATAGTCGCACAAGTCCTAGCTCCCTTAGGATTCTTGCTAATGATCTAATTTCCAGCATCATGATGTGTTGTATGAATGGTCCTTTGGGGGAACTCTTTCTAATATCCTAGAAGTTGTATTTCTTGATGCCCTGATGGCATTTTTTTCCCTTTGTCCCTGACTCACTCATGTTCTGGGTGGGACTCAGGAAAAGAAACGGGGAGTAAGGGCTGAGGCTGGTACCCAGGGGCAGTGGAGGCCTTCACACCATCCGGGCATTTCTGGATGCTTCCTGACTGCTGAGTGTGACGGGGGCCCTCCTGGCAGAGCGAAGGACACCAACTCCTAATGATCCAAGCCTTTCTGGAGAGCATGGGAGGCGGGGAGGGAGCTGGCTGGCGCTGCTTCTGGGTGTGGTAGCCTGGAGTCCAGGCCGATCAAGGGCCCTCAGGAGCATCCCAGGGCCGCCCCACATGCTCCTGGGCCCCTAACATGTAGCCACACTAAGAAGAGTGGGCCCCTCGGGGTCAGGCTTGATGCAAATTTGAATATGTACGCGGGAGATTCCTACAAGATTATTAAAAAAAATGGATCGCTGTTGCTGTTACTTTCCTGACCCCTATTTAGTGGCTACTGTTAGGTGTCAGGCACCTTATTTGTGTGTTGTGTCAGTTGCAGTCACACATGCACACATCCTCAAAATCAAATTAAAAAACCCCTCGGGGGTAGGTATTATTTTCTCATTTTATGGAGACGTTACAACTATTTAGGAAGTCACAGAGCTGGAATCTAGATTTGAGTTTGATTGGTTTGCTTTGTTCATTGATGCAAAAAATGACTTGCTGTGTGCCCATTACGTGCCAAATGCTATGCCAGATGCCAGGAAGAAGTGAAGAGGAAGAGGCCACGGTCTTGGTCCTCACAGACCAAGAGAGACAAGCAAGTAATAACAATAAAGACTGAGGAGCATAGGATGGGAGGCACGGCTGCTGCGGGAACCCAGGAGCTAAGGCGGTAAGGAAGCCTCTGGAGGACGGGGGAGGGGACACCTCAGCAGAGGGGTCAGCAGATGCAAAAGGGGAGGCCCAAAAGAGGGGTGAGTGTGGAGACGAGGAGGGGGTTCAGTCTTGGTCCAGCCCAGACTATGTGTGTGTGAGACGAGAGAGAGAGAGAACAGAGCTGTGCTTGAGGGGAAGGGGGGTGCGTGAGAGCACTAGTGCTGGGTGCCGACTGCACACCTCGCTGTCCATGTCCATGTCCAGTGATGCCGTGTTGGTAGAAGAAGAATTACAGCCCAGAAGTTGACAAAGAATCAGAGCATTCTAGTCTCCTGGCTCAGGCAGCCGCCCTGGTGATGGTACTGCTCACGTTGGTGGGGCCATTTGAACGTCGAGGTCGAGGCACTTGGATGACAAAGTGGGGATGTGCTGCAGCAGGCGGCTACACTCCAGGGTCAAGCTCTTTCTGTCTGATCATAACCGTCTTCTAGGGACACAACAGTTCAACCCTAATCTGGCTTGGAATTATCTGTCCTGTTCTAGATCCTTCTCTTAAAATGACATGTATTAAATATACAAACCACAAATCTCATGTCTTCCATGGAGCCTACATAAATGAGCAATTTTGAGGTTCTGTTTAATTTAAAAAAAAACTCAGACTTAAACACTCAAATCATTAACACCTAAATTTACTTCCCTGAGAAAACATACTCCAGAAGTGTTCAGAAGCGGCCGATTTCTCTACCGGCCGACGGGTGCAGGGCCACTGCCTCTGTTCCTTCCCAGCTGGGAAGACAGCCTCCAGGCTATTACAACATATTCATAAAAGCAGTGAGGTGGAGGTCTTATTTTATCTGTTTATTATCATTTAAAATATATTAAAATTTTAACATAGCAGAAGCAGGAATTTAATTGTACGTGGCAGTCAAAAAAACAAAACAAAACCCAAACAACAAATAAAACATTACAGAAAGAAAAATGCACATGAACCAATAATACATTAAAATTCCATTTAGTTAAGGTGAGGATCTAAAGAATGAAATATAAGTACACCTCTTAGAGAAGAATTTTTTTTCCTTTGGTGACTTGAAGTTTGATAAACTCTCCAAGCAACTTTCTTAAACCGTAAGATTCTTAACTGAAGCAAATAGGTACTGCAGGTCTGACTCTATTTTATGTATTTCTTTTCTCTCCCACCTGCAAAAAAAAAAAAATACAACCCCTGCCCCCCAAAAAAACCAACCAAAAAGATGGAGCTCCCATACTGTGAGGCTGACTCCATGTAACTTCAGCTTCAAATGTAGTCACTTACACAAAACAAATAAGGGCTGATAACAAATAAGAATTGTTTGAACATATCATAGACATCCAGCTCCCCAATTTAGAAATCTTCCCTTTAATGGAGTGTCTCTGTAAAGATGTACCCAGGGCCCCCATGTAACACGGCTCGTGGCACACACGCAGACAACCCGCAGGACAAGTCAGCCCCCCTGAGGTGACCCTCAGAGCGGAAGCTGTGAAGAAGTGGTGGTGGCGGGGAGGGAGGTGTGTGTCTGTGTGAGGACACGGGTCCCTGCGGGGACACTGCAGGTGGAGGGTCCTCAGGAGAGTCCTGCCAGCTTCTGCCAGGTGCCCGGCTGGCTGGGCACACTCGGGAGACCCTGGCAGCACAACTGAGAAATGGTTTGTGGAACACAAAGGAGAATTAATGGATCATGAAAACATGTGCTTATTATTAATTTTTTTAAACGATCCACGCTTTCCTGAGTAAAGTACACAAATCTCACAGAAGTCTGTTTAAAGCACCAGGCCTATCTCTTAGACTCACCGCACCCGGAGGGCAAATCGCAGCCCAGCTCAGAAGCCATTCTGGTGAAAACAGAACAATGTGTGTGTGAAAACCGTTTTCCTGATACTCTACCACTGGAGAGTTGCATCCTTGCAAATGGGAAGTGGCCTCCTCCGGGGCGAGGGAGGATAGAGGCGCGCGTGTGGGCTTCTCTGGTCTGGTCGCTGCAGCTCGTCAGAGCCGAGATGAGGGTGGTCAGAAGCCTGCATGTGCCTGGGCCTCTGTGTCACTGGTGCTGGATCAGCCATCACACCCTCCAAACATAAAAACCGCAGCCACTTTACAAGGTCCAGATCAGACCTGGACATGACCACGGGCACACCGAAATCAAGTTCATGTGGCTGATGCTCCTGCTGAGAGAACAAGGCGTGGTGGCCGCAGCCCATCAGGTGCAGAGTTTCCCCGTGCCTTCCTGGCCCGAGACAGCACCTTCCCTGGCGAGGTCCTGGGAGCTTCTGAACGTGAGGATGGAGCTGTAAATCTTCAGGGCTGGACCCAGTTTGATCTTCGTCACCTGGACAATGTCCTTCTGTGTCAGGAGGAGGAAGGCTTTGCCATCAATCTGCTGTACATCAATAAATCAGCACAAATAAACATATCCTGCTGTTCAAGTCTGGTTGCCCTCCAGGGGCCCCTGGGTGCTGAGCTGTGTGACGGGGACGCGGTGGCCTACCAGAGCTTGGGGACCACAGACCACGACGGCATCTTAGTCCAACCACCGTCAAATTCTGTTTTCCCCAGAATGCTGAAGCTAAGTTAAATTAAAGAGGAGTTCATTCTATGAAATGTGAATTCAGTGTACATCAACTGTCCCTAGGCTGAATTTCTATTGTTACATTTTTAAAATTTTGGACTGAATTTGTATCAAGGGCCTTAACAATAACCCACTTTCATCTACCAAGTGAAATCTCCAGGAATGTTTCCCATGAGAACAATGAACAAGAGGACGCGATGGTGTTATTTATAACAGTGCAACACTGCAAACAACCGGGCACTCCAGAAACAGCAGAAGGAAATAAATGACAGGGTCACCTAGGATGAGGGACCAGGCAGTCACCAAAATTCATGTTACAATGAAACAGTTAATGATTTGGGAAATTTTTCATGGATTGTCACGCAACGAAACACGATCTGATGATACAGAAAGATCTGTTTTAATTTGTAAAATTAAATGTGCACGATCGCTGTAAACATACACAGAGTTAAAATACTTGAAGTCTTTATACCAAATGTGAAGGGGTTTCGGCCAGTGGTTTGGTTTTTGTTTTCTCCTTTTAACCCTCCTGTATTTAAAATGACTCCTATGACAAACACCCTTATAAGCAGAAGTACATTCAAAATGAATGCTTTATTTATTAACTTTTAAAACATACTGTGGTCTGAAATGTCATGGCTTTCCTGAGGTCACGTGATGGCCAGTGCCACCGTGCAGGCCGTTTTTCCGGTTTCTAGAAGCCCCAGGGTGGTCTCAGAGTTTGAGTCCCGGCGACCGTGGCCTGTCCCACAGTCACGCTGCCTGTTTTCACAGATGGGCTCAGAAGGAGTCCAGGTTCCAGAACCAACAGGACAGAATGAAGTTTGCTGGGGTGACACCCTTCCATGAACCCAGCCCTGTGGTTCTAACCCTTTTTAGTTAACAATACAAACCATGGTGCCAGTGTCTCCCTGAGGAAGGAGGGATCCCTGGGGACCCCACGTGGGGTGTTGAGAGTTTTAAAAGCTTCCATGTCTAGTATATTGTCTAATGAAGAATCGTCCATCTAGAGAGCGGAATCCCCTTCCCATGGGGTAACGAGCACATTCCCACAGCGGTGGAGAGCACCACCCTACGGCCATACCCCAACCCTCAGAACTTCAGGCAAGACTCGCGGGCCAAGTGGCCGGTAGTCCTAAGAGTAAAGCAGTGATGGTTATCATGGGAACAGTAAGCGTTTACGGAGCTTCACTAACCCTTCTCTGTGCTGATCCCACCAGCAACCCCGGAGGCAGATGAGGAAACCAACAATTTCAAGGATTGTGTGGTTTCTCCGGGTCCCCCTGAGTAGGGGCAGGGCAAGGACAGGCAGGACGGTCCTAATTCCACTTTGGAGCAGACAAGCCCCCCTTTTCCTGGGTGCAGGCCCGTGGCAGGTCCCCTCTGCCCCAGTGTGGCTGCAGTCACAATGCAGGTATTAACCGAGTGACGTGTCCCAGGAGTCCCTTTCACAAGCGGCTGCAGAGATGAGGCTGCAGACTCCAGCGACAATGCACAGCTCACATCAGCGACCCAGACAGAGGCTGCCCCGCTGGGCCCCCTCCTGCCTGGACCTCTTTCTCTTGCCTCCCCCAAACTGCCCTTATTTACACTTAAGTAAATGGAAACAAAGCACTTCCGGGCCTAGTTGTAGAGAAACATATGTAATTTTTCCATTTCCTACCTCTTTCTTGAAGCACTTGGCATGCTCTTCGCAGCCCAGCAGAGACCGTACGAACTCAGCCACCTACAGCGTGAGATGAAAAGCCTGATTCAGAACGTGCACCGGAAATAATACCTTGGGTTGTAGTCATTCAACATTTGAGTAAAATACACTTTGAATCCCTCAAACGCTTGGGATTTAAACAGTAGCTATGAAGCCCCAGTAGCACTCGCCAGCTCGGAAGTGAGACCAGCTCCTACTATCTTTTCTGGCCTCATTGTCAGGCTGACCTACATAGGGTTACAGCCACCATGGTGCCAAAGACAGCCTCCATCTGTGTGGAGCCCTGGCATCCTGGAACCTTCCATCGTCTGACCCTCCTGTCTAGCCTGGGGGTCAGGGAGGGCAGGCGGCAGTGGCCTGTGCACAGCAGTGATGACAGGCACCGTCTGCCTTTCCAGACCTGGGCGGTCCCGTCTCCCATACCCGAGCCTCCAGGGTCTCCCCCAGCGTCTGGCCAACAATGGGGACTCGGACCTCCCTGCGGAGGGAATTCCCACAAAAATGATGAGGAAGCTGAAGCCCAAAGAGGTTTAATAACTTCCTCAAGGCCACACGTGGCCAGTGAGTGCCCCGGGGCAGCCCTTCTCCACCCTGGACATGCACTGGAGCCACCTGGAGAGCTTTAAACACGATCTCAGGCCAAGCTTACGCTGCAGAGATTCTGAAACAGTCAAGCTGGATCCGGCGGAGGGCTGGGCACGGATTCGATTCCCGGGTTGGTTCTAATGCGCACTCAGGGCCAAGGCCCTCCCCCCACACCGCCCCAGCGGCGCGCACACACACGCACACGCACACACACACACACACACACACACACACACACACACACGAGGCAGGGGAGGCCTGGGAGGCCATCCAGGCGCCGCTGGGGGGCAGGCTGCAGCGGCCCCTCCGCCGGGCGCTCTGAGGGCTGAATGCTCCGCAGGGGCAGGGCCCCGAGCTGGGGGCGGGAGGTGCTGAAGGTGAAACCCTGACGTGGGGTCACAGGGGACAGCTGGGGGCGGAGACAACACGCTCAAGGGCAGGTTTCCTGCCCAGCGCGACTCCAACGCTGGGCCTGATCCTTCTTCGCTGTGGGGCTGCCCTGCAAACGGCAGGGTGTTTGGTGACATCCCCGCTAAGTGCCGGGAGCAGCCCCAGCGCGCACGATTGTGACAACGAAAAACGAGTCCAGGTGCTGGCGACACCGCCTGGTAGGAGCCACCGCGCCGAAGGAGGGCTCTTCTGGGATGGCCCTGTCACAGGAGGGGGCCGTGGGTCACAGTAGGGAAAGTGAACATAGAAAAGTGGCTCTAGGAATTAGCTAAAGACACACCCTGGTGCCTCTCAATCACTGGCTCCCCTGGGGAAGCCATGCCAGCACCAGGGCCCCCGGATGCCCGGCCTCCGGGACAGGGACACGCCCCACAGACAGCCTCTCGTCAATACACGCTCCAGGAACGTCTGTTCTCAACACAGGGCTGAGTGTTGCTCTGATGGTTTTCAGAGGTTAAAATGTCCTTTTCTGGGCAAACAAATACAAATTTAAAAAAAGGATCACGTTGCCTCTTCTTAGTATTGTGAGCCAGGAAATCACTGTCCATGTCAGAGGTAGATTGGATTTTAAGTGGGGATAAATAATGTGCTAAACCAAAGAGTAAACAGGGCTGCGCTGTGGGGCAGGTCCTCGCACGGTCCTTGCTGTCTTCCTCGGACAGCTTTATTACCACCATGTCTGAAATTCTCTGTCTTTTTGGAAAGAGATTCTGATTCTATTCAACCTGCCTTTTTCCAAAGTAAAGAACAAGTTCCATGAAATCTACTGAGGCAGACTCTTCTGGCCTGGATCATGATTTGGTATCATTATTCAGTACAGCCAGTCAGGATTTCTTCCCCCGAGAATAAATGCTATTTTGAGCTTCAGTAGAAAGCCCATTTGCTGCAGATTTCCTCGCTGTGAAGTGGTGAAGGTCACTAGACCGCAGAGCAGTAACGGAAGGGTTCCCTCTCACGCTCCCCCTCAACACGTGCTTCCTTCTTCACGTCATGGTCAATGCGGAGAACCGTTCACACGGTTCCATGAGTCCACAGGGGAGGAAGCTGCCACCCCGTCCTTTGCCTCCACCCAGGACAGCTGTGCGGACTTGGCTGTTTTCCCCAGGTGATGGCGGCCCTGCTGGAGCCCAGGGTGGCCGGCCTTGGCCTTGGCCTTGGCCTTGGCCTTGGCGGGGGCAGCACACCTGGTTCCCCAAGTTCTTGGGAGCACAGTGTCCACAGCAGACACCCCGGTTTTGTTTTGGAAGGACGTGGAGTAAGTTAGTTCCAGGGATGACACAGCAGTTTGGAAAGACTAAGAAGTGAAACTGTGCAGGCTCTGAGCTGAGCCCTTTACTCCACCCAACTTCCTTCCCAGGCAACCTCCTTTTCCTGGCATCCTTGGGCAGCCCAGCAGGCCTGCTTCCTTCAGTGTAGCTGCTGCTTCCTTAAATCTCTCCCGATGCCGACGTTCCCATCTTGCTGAGCCAGCGCCGGGTGCCTGACTGTCCTGGCTTCGGGTCCACTGGGGACCATGTTTCCAGCCCGGGTCTCATTTCTTATCAGTGGAATTTGTTAGTTGCCCTTTTTCAGGGCCCAATTGTATAAGGCTGCTATGCTTAGGTAGCAGTATCCTGAATTTTTCAAAACACTCCCTCCTGGGCAAAGATTGCTTGGAAAGCGACCACCATCTTTTAGATCTAATGGACATTTAGGGAGCCCTTGGATAAGGCCAGGGCGATCTATATGTGCTGCTTTAAAAGGCATTTTTGAATGTAAGAAATAGAAGTACCCATATGGGCACCAAGCATCCCCGAGTTGCACCCGCGGCTGTAGTGTGTGTACGTGTCGCATCTGGCCTGCGTGTGCCCATGGACGCCTGGCAGGAGGGGCTGCAGAAAATTCGTCTCCTAATTCATCCACTCACTCGCACATTTGTCACACACCTGCTCTGGTGTACTTGCTATAAAGATGTAAAAAGATATAAAAATAATTTAGTCCCTACTCTTAGATGCTTGTACCCTTCTATAGAACATTTCCATGACCACAGAGTAAGACATACGCTCCCCAGGGACCACAGCTTGAGCGTGTACACACTCACGCATTCCTAACGAAGGTTTCACAAGACAATAACCTCTACTACAATGATGTACTTGCATCTGGTCTTGTCTCTCCTTTTAGAACCACTAAACTAACTTCACAGCCTGCCGGTGCTCTGAAAGAAATTGCTCTGGCAGAAACACCACAGAAACAGCAAAGGAGTTAAAAGCCAGCCCCTGCCTCCAGGCAACGTGACAAAGGTCCATCAGGTAACACAACTCTGGAGCGGAGGTCTCCTCCCAGCCAGGACGGCTAAGAGGGACTGTCCTTGTGCTGCATCTCCTGCCAGAGACACTCACCCGCCTTAAGTGTCCCTGGATGGCACTTAGCACAAGGACCCACAAGTCATTTTCCACACACCCTGTCCCTGGCCCCTGAGCTCCCGTTCCTGCCCGGTGGGAACAAAGCAGAAAGGCATAGCCCCGCCACGCGCGCCCTGAACTGCCTTCTCAAGTCCTCACGACCCGACTCGCCACTCTTAGTGCAGCATCTGGAGCAGACACAGTGGCCCCTGTGGCTGGTACTCACTGGGATCCCCCCTAGGGAGCCCCCTTATTTTCAACGATACAAACCCATCACAACGCCCACACTTTGACCACCCAAATTTTCTTCTTGAGGACCAGTTTTTGTGCCAGGAAATGTGCTACAGAATGTGAGAATACAGACAGAAATTTAGGATGTGGTCCTCGTCCTCAAGGGCATCTAATTCGGGAGCTATCAAGACAAAGGTACATCAATGTTAGGGACTAACCCAGACTGTTTTCTCTGGGATGCATCCCATGGGCAGCCGCGGTCAACGAAGTGCTCCAGGAAGCCAGCCTCTCCGAAGGCTGCTTTCGTTTTAATCTAGAAAATGTCTAAGGTCACCTTGGGCAGGAAAAGGCTGGGATCCCGTGTGTACCCATCACAGAGAACTCAGAACTGTGATCGCAGCTTCCTGATCATCCTCCGCGCCATCTTCGGTCCTCCCCGCCCCCTAGTGAGTCTCTTCCTTCTGAGACCCGCCCCATCTAACGATGGACCAGGTACTTCCCTTTAATCACCCTCCAAACTTCACTTTGTTCAGTGTCAGACTTGAAACTGGTCAGATCAGAGGCCCCACCCTTGAATTTCCTATTTATTCCCTAAATAGTGTGATCCCTGCTCCTTTGGGGTGATGCTCCCCCCACCCCCCAAGAAGTTAATAAAAGCTGTGGCCCTCTTCTTATGGGGAAAAACACACATTCTGTACACAATTTTCCCCAATCCCCTGAAGCCCAACCCCACATCACTAGCCGGGAACCCTGTGACCTGGGACGCTCACTTCCAGCCTCCGCCTGACACTCTTCTTCCTCGGCCTCCCCCCAACTTCTCGCCCCTCCTCCTGCACTTCCGCCGTGGACCCACCGGCCTCCATCCTTGGCCGTGCTCTCTGGGGATCGTGCCTGGTGAAGCCCTGTCTCGTGTAACCTGAGGGAACCCTAACTCAGAAGGTCCCAGAATAAATTCATCCTCTTATCCCTTGGCTCCCAAGCTGGATCCTGTCCCCAGAGTCCCATTCTTTGACGGCACCACTACTTTTCCATTCTTTCCGATGAAGTGTGCGGGCCTTGTAGTTCTCACACATCATTATCCTAATTACCAAACTGCGTAGCGCTGAGAGTGTAAATGGAACCACGCTGGCTCATTTCACCTCCTCGTCTTGTGCCTCCTCTATTTCCTGTGCTGTGGCTTCGTCTGCTGAGCCCGGGTGGCTCTGGACAGTGGCGCCCAGCCCGGCCCCTTCTGACTCTCACCCTCCTTGATGGCCTGTGCTGTTTTCATCCCCCTGAAGCACCAGCTTCACAACATGACTTTCTGCCTTAGAACCTAAGAACCTGGTATTGCCTGACTGGTGCGCCTGGCCCATCTCCCGCCTGCTACAGGTCGCCTTCCCCAAGCCCCAGTGGGCAGCGTGCTTGGGGTGCGGTGAGACGTCGGCTCAGGACCTGGCTCTGACCGTGCGGCCTTAAGGGTTTCCTTAGTCTCCGGTGCCTCCACTTCCCTGTCTGCAAAATGGGCAAAATAAGCGTGCATGCCTCACTATCATTACATCAACACTGTTCACTACCATCATTAATGTCAGTAAGGGACACATGTGTGTCTGTCATCCTTGTATGTGTCACACTCACCCCCACTTCTATAGTTTTCCTCCCCCACATGGCGTCCTATCTTTTCTCTGCTTGGACTTATTGCACTTTTGTTTCAAAATGCAGCTCAGATGCCCTTGCCGTTCACTCAACAAACACTTACTGGGTGATCTCCTCAGTGCCAGGCGCAGTGAGAAGCTCTCAGGACGCAGGCTGAGTGAGTAAGGTCTCCGCTCCCGTGCTGGAGGTGCAGGGTCAGCAGTGAGCAGCCGAGGTGCAGCCACGGAGACTCTCGGAGGAAACGGGGGCCCCGAGGGACGTGGGAGCAGCCTGAGGGCTCCTGCAGGAGGAGAGCCTGCGCTGGGCAGTGACCGTGCACGTGACGACAGTACACGGGGACTAGGGAGGCGCAGGGCGTGGGGCCCAAGGTCAGGGGCAGGCGGACAGCCACGCAGGTCCTACGGGCTCGCCTGGGGACCAGGATGCTGTGCAGAGCTCGCCCTGCTCTGCCCAAGGGACTCCGTCGGGATGCAGTCGCTCTGCACACGTGGGGCTGGGCTGGACGTCTGAGCAGGACAGTGACACGCCAGGGGCCAGGAGCACAGGAAGAGGAGGGAAGAGGGGCCACTGTCATCCAACTTAAACGGTGCGGAACCTCAGATGAATGGCTTGAAGGTCAAAAGAGAGAGAGACTGCCCTTGAACCCTGGGTTGTTATTTCAAGGGCAAAACCAGCAGTGCTTTGATTACAGACACAATAGGTTTTAATTCAGTCGGCTTTGTAAACTGGTAAAAGTTCACAGATGGGCGGGCGCAGACCATGAATACTCTCTAGGGAGCAGGGTCACATTTACCCCCAAACAACCCCGCAGCACCTGGCATGTCCTGTCACCTCTCTGTCCTGCGGGACCCACAGAGCCTTGGAAGGAGAGGGACCAGGCGGGCGGGGAGGGTGTGCTGGGCCCCGTCCATGCGGAGGGTGCCAGGTCGGGGGAACCCACCAGGCACACTCTGTGAACTGCCTGGGAGGAGGGGGGCGGGAGGCCCCCCGGACCTCTGACCCCTGCAGGGCCTTAGTCGCCTGCTCCTTTTCTGGGGCTGGAAAGGAAGCCTCTGAGTGAGATGGAGTCCATGCTGGACATGCTCAGTGAGTATCCGTGACTAGTTTAACTGCAGCTCTACTCTGTCTTGTCAAAGGAGTGACCCAGGCTTTTCTTTCATTAAAAAAAACCCCCAAAACTTAAGGCCTGATGAGTGAGAACAATACCTTCATCAAAAGGACTATCAGTCAAAGAGTGTGTTGCTTTAAGTATGAAGCATTTCCACAGCATCACAGGAAGCAATGGCACTTACCCGATTCTTATGTAAAACCAACATTGTAAGGTGTGTTTATATTACAATCAAATCCACTTTCCCCTCGGTTTGGCATCTTATGCAACATTGTGACCTAATTTATTAATAAACCTGAGGTTGACCTGATCCCCCGTGGCTGCGGATGGACACACGGCAGCACGGTGCTGCCTGGGCGTGAGAATATGGGATCCCGGGGCCTCGGGGGCACCAGGCAGAGAGAGCCCCTTGGGCTCAGAGCATGCGGGGTGGGGGGCATTGCCCAGGGCTGCCAGGACACAGGCATGGAGGCCCACACGTTCGTGTTTCCTCAGAGCAAACCTGTGATGCGGGGCTGGAGGCCTAAATCAGCACCCCACCCCGGGGGGCAGGCAGTGGAGCCGGCGCTGGGAGAAGGCTGGGGAGGGCAGGGCCCCACTAAGGGGCTTCCCGGACGTCCTGAGCGTCAGCCTGCTTCTCCCTCAAGCGTGGATCTGGAATTTGGACTCAGCACCTAAGAGAAAACCCGGCCCCGGGCAGCCACTCACCTCATCCACCGTCCACCGGGCCACCTTGCCAGCCTGCACGTCGGCCACGCCGGGGAGCAGCTTGAGGTGCTGTTCGCGGCCCAGGGGAAGGTCCCGGAAAGGCTGGGCGGACGAGGACGACATGAAGACCGACGGGTGCAGGGTCTGCGGCGTCCGCGTGGCCAAGCGCTCTGCCAGACAGGCAGGCGGGCGAGGGGGGCAGCATCCTGGTGGCCCCTCCCCGCCGAGGCCCGAGTCAGACCCCCTGGAACCCGGGACGAACCTCGGACAGACGGCATCGCTGCCCAGGAGGCCCTCCCCAGCACAGCGACACCGCTGCTCTATTTCAAAACCACAGTCAGGAGAAACAGGAGTTATGAAGGCCCGAGACTGTGGCCGTTTGCTAAGCAGGATCGAATCATCTCTGTGACCCACTGATGCCAGCGAGGAGCCGGCCTGTCACTGCACTGGCCTCTCTCTCCCTGAGTCCGAGTCAGAGCAGGCCCAGAGCCCCGCTGGACGCGGCTCTAAGTGGACGGGCACACCAGCCACCAGGGATGTACCCGCACACGAAGCCCGGTTCCCTCCTGGAAGCCGCTGCCTGCGTCACAATGGGCCCAGGTCCACATCTGGCTTCAAGGGTCTCCTGGGGGACACCTTATGTGGAATTCAGCTCAGGATCCCAGGAGAACCTAGGTGGCAGCTGCTACTGTTGGTCCCTGCAGGGCACGCTGGCCTTGCCGGGCTTGGGGAAGAGGCTGCAGCTGAGAGCTTGGTGCCCCACCTCACCCACCCAAGCCCTCCTAACTGGGCCCTCCCTCGGGAGCAAAGCT
Source organism: Mesoplodon bidens (assembly GCF_964165515.1). Lineage (NCBI taxonomy): Eukaryota > Metazoa > Chordata > Mammalia > Artiodactyla > Ziphiidae > Mesoplodon > Mesoplodon bidens. The sequence goes on along the minus strand of NC_138169.1, from coordinate 33,391,945 downwards.
CTGAGTGGCCAGGGTCCTGAGGCTCCAAGGGCACTGGCCAGTGTCTCCAAGGAGTCAGACTCCACTTCCACCCACACTCCTCCCCAGCCTTTCTGAACTAGTTTTCCATCTTCAAGAGGAACTTTAATCTTCTGTTATATCCTGACATTTAGATGGAGCCATGGATCTCAATTCCCTCATTATTCTGCTTTGAATGTACAAATGGATAAGGACAAAACCACTACCGAGATTCTAGAGAAAATTCATGCCTTTGTAACGACATCTTTTAAGACACTTTCAACACACATTAGCCGAATAAAGCTGTTGATATTTTAAGACTTTGAAAGGAAAGACCACAAAAGGAAATGTTCTACGCCCTCTAAAAGTCTACCTTTCCTAATGCAAATGGCAGGTAAGTAAGCAGTAGCTATATCATTTAAAGTCTATTGTGAAGGCTTGTGTTTTACTGACCATGTCTAAAGAGCTATTATGCAAGTATTTCCATCTCAAATTAATTAACAGTTGTTAGTAGGTGAGGCTGTCCTGCGCTTTGCACCTTCACATAATCGCCTACTGGTTAGTGACCAGAGAGGTTCTAAAGTACAAGGGAGCCTGTCCATTTCTGCCCGACCGCTGAGCACAGACATCCAGCATCTTTATCCACGTGTGCGGTCCACACAGATAAACAGACGGAAAAATTGCGGCCTTCTCCCAAATTCTTCTGCTCCAGTTGCAGGCAGCAGCAAGTTCATCTCTAAATACGGATTGTCCGACACTGACCTTTTAAGTATGTAAATAGGTTATCTCCTCCGTGTAGTTCAGCCAGCAGCACGTAAGGCTGAAACTTCACATCTTCACAAAGCCAGTAGGTTTACAGATGTGAGTGTTCCTTAATGAAGCTGTCAGGTTGGACGGGAGCAGGTACAAAACAAGCCCTGGAAACCCAGGGAGGAAGCGTTACAGAGCATCTGCAGCTCCAGCCACGCAGAATCGCCAAGCTCTCCATGGAAGCCAGGAGTTAGAGCTCTGTGCTCTTAGGGATTAAGGCCTGAGCCAAAGCCGGGCTTTATTCTGGAAAAGTGCCGCATCCATCAGTTGGTTGCTTTTGCTGAAATGGCATGGGCTTAAAAGACAAATCACATATGTGTCCCAAACCCATGCCCTAGGTAACCAATCACGTGTCGTTTCTGAAACGTACAGGACTCTGAAAAGCCACGAGGAAATCGGTCTTATGCTTGGAAGGAACGAAGATGTCTAGTGATGGTGATTGCGTTCCTGTGTGTGATTCACAAATAAAGGCTGAAGGCCTCCGAGATGCAAAAGAACCCCCCTGTGCTCCCAAGCAAGGGAATTTCCCACATGGTAATTTTGGAAGCAGATTGCCTGAGTGCTGAGGCAGCCACTTGGAAATGAACCCAAGGTGCGGTTGTCAGCTCCACCGAACGGCACTGGGTTCCTCCGTCCACTGCTGCCCACAGCTCTGGCCCTGTAGGACGGGGATTCAGTTCTAGTAGCAAGATGGCCTTGAGGTCACCACTCAAGGCAGGGAGGGAGCCGGCTGGGTGCCGTGCACTTGCGCTCAGGCGGCTTTATGCTCTCAGTGGCTTTGGAATTCGTTCTTTGTCCCCATTAAATCAATCTATTTGTTTTGAGGAAGGTTGAGGCTGGATTTCTGGAAGGCTGAGCAGAGCTTGGTGGGGATCAGGCTCTGGATGCCAGAGTGGGCCGCCCCCCCCCGGGGGGGCAGCAGGCAAAGGTCTGCAGCCACCAGCTGGGTGAGATCCCCTCCTGGGGGAGGGCTCTTGCCTGTGTGCCGGCAGCCCCAGTTTGGGGGCGCCCCGCCAGAACTACTCACATGCTGACCACGGATAACATTTTTACTACTCTCAGCTTTACAGCGTGAGTCGGAAAGCCGGGAGTTGAGTTTTCCTGCTCTAAAAGACGTGAGTTAGGTTAGGGAGGGAGGCCCTGAGCAGGGACATTGCAATAACCAGCTGCCATCGCTACGATACGACTGGAGGTGACAATACCTACAGCGCAGAGATGGTGGGAGTTACTGGGTCTGATTTCTTCCAGAGCTGAGGGTTTGGGGTAGATAATCAGTCTACCTGGGAGAGGACGGTGACATCGGGGGAAGGGCCGATCCCCGCCACCCTGCCTGGGTATGAATCCTGGTCCCATGCAGCTGCTGAGTGACCTTGGATGAGATGCTTAACTCTTCTGTACCAAGGTTTTCCATCTTTAAAATGGGGTAGGGCTTCCCTGGTGGTGCAGTGGTTGAGAGTCCGCCTGCTGATGCAGGGGACACGGCTTCGTGCCCCGGTCCAGGAAGATCCCACATGCCGCGGAGCGGCTGGGCCCGTGAGCCATGGCCGCTGAGCCTGCGCGTCCGGAGCCTGTGCTCCGCAGCGGGAGAGGCCACAGCAGTGAGAGGCCCGCGTACCGCCAAAAAAAAAAAAATGGGGTAGTTGCAGTACTCACAGTTCACTGAGTTCTTGGGATTAGAACGGCTCCAGCACATAAGTGTTCAGTGCACATCAGACATTACGCTACAGCCGTCCCCGCTTCTCTGTGGGGTAGATGTTCCAAGACCCCCAGTGGATGCCTGAAACCCAGGATACTACCAAACTCTATATATACTATGTTTTTTCCCTGTACATACATACCTATGATAAAGTTTAATGTATAAATTAGGCACAGTAAGAGATTAACAACAATAACTGATAGTAAAATACAATTATAAAAATATACTGTAATAAAAGTTTTGTAAATGCAATCTCTCTCAAAATACCATATTGTACAAATTTAGTGCCTTTCCCATCTTAACTAAGCACTTATCAGGCACTGTGGGTATAACTTTTGCAGCTTGAGGTGCAAGAGCAAAACTAGCACAAATTTCTTTCTTCACAATTTCATGGATAGAAAATTCGTTCTTACCAGAGATCTTAGCAACCTCAGCATACGATTTGTTTTCTTTCCTTATTAAGTTGAGAACTTTAACCTTTTCACTTAAAGGAAGCACTTTATGATTTCTCTTTGGCACATCCCAACCGCCAGCATCACTATCTTGTGCTTTGGGGCCACTGTTAAGTAAAGTAAGGGTCACTTGAACACAAGCACTTCGATAACACAATAGTAGATCCATACGTGAGACGGATACTAAGTGGCCAAAGGGTGGGACAAAGGGATGATTCTCGTTCCCAGTGGGAGCAGGATGGTGGGAGATTTCAACACCCTACTCAGAAGAGCAGCCAATGAAAAACGTATGGGTTGTTTCTTTCTGGAATTTTCCATTTAATATTTTTGGACCACAGTCGACCACAGGTAACTGAAACCATGGATAGCAAAAACACGGCTGAGGAGGGACCACTGTACCATTACAAGATACAGAGATACTCTAAGTTGTGACAATAGTGAAGGTGGGGACTTAAATTTCCAAAGCCATTGTGGCTGGATGTGCCTAAAACCAATGCAAGTTGTAATTCAGACTGAAACTCAGGATCATCAGGGCCACATTCAGATCTCACACCCAAGTGGCCCTGGAATGACACTGCAGGGGTCACCAAAGTCATCTGTGGAGTCCTGGTGCGCATGGATCCCCTGGCCGAGGCCGACGGAGGGCGGGCGTCTGTCTCTCAGGCAAACCGGTGCCTACGTGTGGCAACAGATCATGCTGTGAATACACACTCAGCCTGCCAGCTTTGAAATTATGTGGCTCTTGACAGACTTTAGAATGTGGGGTGATCTGCATTATTTTAAATTCTGTGCATAAAATTAGACTTTTGAAAATATCCACTGAAAATTTTGCATACATTTTTTTAATCGAATATGAACACACCGATTTTAGCTTTTTACCAAGCCCAGCATGGCTCACATCACTACATCGTTGTAAATAAATTAAAGCTCGTGAGCCTGTGATGAAGGTATTACTGTATTCTCATAAAATCAAAAGGATCAGATTATTCTATCCTGGGGCACTCTGAATAAACAGAGCCTTCTAGATTAGGAAAGGATGCCCACCAAGAAGAGAGGGCAGAAAGGTTCTCCTAACTGGGTAACATACATACATCTCACCCACCGGGCCCAGCTTCCAGCTCTGTGTGCAGCGGGATTCTTTCTGGGCGTTTCCCAGTTGTGTTTCCTCACTGCAGCAGTGCCTCCTACCCAGCTCCCCTAAGAGTCAGCCAAGAAAATTCAGCCTGCAAAAGCAGCCCGACCACTGGAGGTCTTAGCAGTTTACTTAATCAAAATGCCTTTTGCATCAGAAAATGAAATGTATGTGTAATCCTGGCTTTGCCTCTAACACTAATGTGTGAGTGACAATAAACAAGGATATGCCTACACATAAGATAGATGTATTGCCCCTTCCAAAAACCAGCATGGAATGCTTGTCACCTCGGTGGTTTGCCATTTGTAGAATAGTTTGGTTGGAAGAATTTTTGTGCTATTTTTCTCTCCCTGGGTATTTCTTTTGGGTTTTATGCCTTAAAAAATATAATGAAGTGTTTAATGACTTCAGTCAAGGTGCTCTGAGATGGAGCACTCTCAAATGCCCATGACCAGAATGTTCAACTCTGTGTCCAGCTGCAGGGTCTAGGGAGGCCCCGACTAGAGCATCAAGACTTGGCTGGGGGTCTGAGTCCATCCAGCAGCCCTCAGAAAGGAGTGAAAAAATAGTTCCATCTCCCAAAGTGCTACGTCATTACCTTTCTCGCAGATGCAGTAACTCGCTTGGAATCCAGCTGACTCCTCGATGACACAGGTCTCCGTGGTGAGTGCTATTATCTGCCCTTGAACGGAAGACCCCAGCCCATGCAGGCCATCTTCTCCAAGTCCATGTACAGCTGGATGGGCCAGCTCTGGATGGCATGTGACTCAGGGGCGGCTTTCGGGGTGAAAGGACCTAACAGACCCATGGCCTGGTGTACAGCACAGGGCGCTTCCAGATTCCAGACCTAAAAAAGTCTTTAGAGACTAAAGGATTTTAATTCATCTGAAAATAACAGGAAAGCGGGTCCCTGAGCTCTTCTCTAACCCTCTCTTTGTCCTTCCCACTTCTGCTCTAGCCCCCGGAGGAGAAAAATCCTTTATGGAAATGCTCTGTAAACAGGCTGTTTCTTCACAAAGGCTCACACAACAAAACTGAAGCAAGTGAGTCAAAAATGGTAACCAGAGGCTGCACGGCTGGGCCTTGAGTTATTTTTAATCCCACTAAAAACAGGGGCTATTTAACAAGTACCCGCTTCAATGAAAGGGGCAGGAATTCCACCATGCTCTCCATTCCAAAGAGGAGGGAGTAAAAAATAAGATGGCGATGGGTCCCAACATCCAATTCCATGATGCCTCTCGCCTGCCGTATAGACTGGGACAGCCGCTGGCTTTCCTCAGTTTACCCGGCACCGACTGAGCATCCGCTCCCTTTGTGGTGGGCGCTCTACTCTGGTGGTGACTTCCGCCGCAGAAACAGGGAGAGTCAGGCCCTGCACTTGGTGATGCCTCTTCTCCCCACCATCACGAGTTTCAAGGTCTTTGTAGTTACCATGCTTGGAGCCTTCATTCCTGGGCTGCATCATCTTCTCTTGATTTTGATGGCGTTGGACTCAGACCCTCCTCTTTTCCATTTGTTCCCCGAAACAAAAGTGAGAAACAGGACAAGGGTAGCCCAACACGATCGGCGAGACAACTTTCTGTGCCTTCGTGGGAGCAGCTCCTGAATCACAGGTGGGACGAAGTGCCCTGGATGGTCTACACCTGCACACTGTCCCTTCCCCGCAGGCCACCTGCAGCCACCTGAGTGGTGGATGGTGCACACCGAGAGGTGCTGGAAGTGTAAACTCCATCCTGGATTTTGATGACTTAGTACAAAAAGAAAGACTGTAAAATACCTCCTTAATAGTTTCTCACATCTTGATTCACATGTTGAAATGATATTTTGGATATATTCGGTTAAATCGTCATTACAGTTTTCCAGGCGGTCACGGAGAGGCCTGGGCTCCTCGGAAGCCCCACCTTTTGGGCTTTACCACCGGGGACCTGTGCTCAGAATCCACTGACCTTCCTCTTCGGCCACGCCTGCTCATTCAGTGAGAAGCAGGGACCTGCTCTCGTCCACCCACCGCAGGCCGCCCTCCCCCCGGGTGCCCCTCTCAGCCACCCTTACAGGCAGCATCCGGCTCACACCCTGCCTTTGCCCCCCACCCCCCGTCACCCAGGGGCTCCCGCGGTCCCCCCTCAGCACCACCCAGCTGTGTCCACCCTGTGCTAGACACGGCGTCTCCAGTTCTCCCCCAGCTCGTCTGTCCCTCCTCCCTGGCCCCATCCCGGGATCTTAAGCCCCCTCCTCCCTCCTTCGGGAGCCGCCTCAGGGTGCTTCTCCCGCCCGCCTGCACCTGCTGGGCCAGGCTCCATCCACACAGGTGCTTCTGAGGTGCGTGCTGCCAGACACAGCCAGGTCCCGACAGAGCAAGTCACTGAACAAGCAAGGGACACTTCGCAGAGCAGGGCCCAGCCCTCCCTGCAGAAAGGGATCTACTGTTCCTGCTTCTGGTCCCGAGGGCGGGGTTTTAGCTTCTCCTTTTGGTCCTCTGTAGCAAACACTCTTTTTTTTTTTGCGGTACGCGGGCCTCTCACTGTTGTGGCCTCTCCCGTTGTGGAGCACAGGCTCTGGACGCGCAGGCTCAGCGGCCATGGCTCACGGGCCCAGCCGCTCCGCGGCATGTGGGATCTTCCCGGACTGGGGCACGAACCCGTGTCCCCTGCATCGGCAGATGGACTCTCAACCACTGCGCCACCAGGGAAGCCCGCAAACACTCTTTTAAGGGGTCTTGAGTCCCAGGAGTCAGTCTATCGGTTCCCAGTCCCAGAGGCTAAGGGATCCCTGGCACGAGGCCCTCAGGCCTCTCCCCTGTGCACAGCCCTCTCCCAGCCCGTTGGGGGATGAGCCCTGCCTCCTCGGGGTGCCTCCCATAGGATCCCCACCTTGCTGCCCTCTATGGAAATCGTCTGTTTGCTCTGCAGCTCCGTGAGTGGAGCATCGGTTCAAGGGCAGTCATTTCCAATGCAGCCTCACATCCCCACGGGGTGACGCAGACCTGACACATGGTACCCAGCAGCACAGGTGCTTGCCACCTGATAGGGCTGTTGGACCATCTAAGGAGTTTTACTGCAGAGACAAGTAATGCAGTGGCAAATGCTAACTTAGTCTGTGCCAGTAAACAATGAGTTTCCATCCTGTGGGCTTTCATTTGCCAAGTACACTCATTACTGAAAAGGCTGGGAATTGTTTGTGATTTGGACACTTACTCCTTAATTTGGTATGCGAGAAGCAGATATTCCCTGGTTTCATTTTAACAAAAATGTAACAAAATCCATGTTAACTTCTGTTATGTTAGTCATACAACAAAAGACTTCAGGGCAGCATGTTTTTTGATGGCTAAAGGGTGACCTTTTAGTTTAATATCTGCTTCACACAGCTCGAGACATCATTAATTAAGTTCTTCTGATTGAATACTACATCTCAATCACCCAATATGTCTTTTCTTTTTTTTTTTGAATCCTCTGCAAGACTGTTTTCCTCCACTTGCAAAGGTGAGACCAGAACTGAATGAACACTAGCATCAACTTGACCGACAACTGGAGTTGCTCTTCTCAAAGCCGGAGGGAGGGAGATGCATGAGGGAAGGGATGTGGGAACAGATGTATATGTATGACTGATTCACTTTGTTATAAAGCAGAAACTAATTTAAAAAATTAATAAATAAACTTTAAAAAAAAAAAAAAAAAGCCGGCCTCCCCTTCCTGGGACCTCCCTGCCTCGTCTGCGGGTAGTTACCAAAGAACGAGCCCTGCTGGGTTGGATTTACAAATGGGAAGCCCCTGCTGTCTTTACATACGTAAAGAAATCACTACTGTGCGTGAAGAAACTTTAGCTCCAGCAGTGGATGGTAGCACATCCTTGAGGGAAATGGATTTGGAAGCGAAGCCCCCCGAGCTGAGGGCAGCGTGTGGTCCCTGCTCCTAGGCTGGCAGCACAGTGCGACCAGGGCCAAAGCCCAGGCCGGTCTGCCAGTCGCGCTCTTATCACGTGGAGGCTGGGAGGGCAGTGAACTGATACAGGCACAAACCTTAAAACATTACACGGCCGGCCGACCTCTGGGGGGCAGATGCCTGGTGCTATTTCTCTAGCTCACCAGCACGGCACCTGGTCCATAGCAGGTGCTCCATAGGTGTTTGCTGACAAGTGACAAGGCAGGTATAGGTCATGGGAAAGGGCAGAAGAACAGACCCTCCTGCCTGATGGGAAGCTGAAGCGCCCACCGTGGACGTGCCACGAGTGACACTCTGCCGGACCTGCCTCCTTGTTCCCTGTCCTGCCCTCTTCCCAGCTGCCGGTCGCACTGTCAAAGCAAAGGGTCTGTGAGTCCTCAACCTGATCAGAGAATCCCCGGGTCAGATCCGGAGAGAGGACTCCTCGGTTTCCTAGGCTCGCGGTGACGCCCCACGTGCCCGGGGCACAGCTCCATGCCTGCCGGCCAGGAGCACTCAGTCAGAATGACCAACAGCACGCACGGGATGCAGCCTGGGCTCCAGGACCATGGGCTCCAGACTTGGGGCCAGCTGGGGACCAAGGGGACAAGCTTTTACTCTTTTTTTAAAAAATAAATTTCTTTATTTTTGGCTGTGTTGGGCCTTTGTTGCTGCATGTGAGCTTTCTCTAGTTGTGGTGAGCAGGGGCTACTCTTCGTTGTGGTGCGCGGGCTTCTCATTGCAGTGGCTTCTCTCGTTGTGGAGCATGAGCTCCAGGTGCCCGGGCTTCAGTAGTTGTGGCCTGCGGGCTCAGTAGTTGTGGCCCGTGGGCTCTAGAGCGCAGGCCTAGTAGTTGTGGTGCACGGGCTTAGTTGCTCCACGGCATGTGGGATCTTCCTGGACCAGGGCTCGAACCTGAGTCCCCTGCATTGGCAGGCGGATTCTTAACCACTACACCACCAGGGAAGCCCAACAAGCTTTTATGCTTGATTTTATTTACCCCACGTGACTTCATGGGGGCGGTGCGATGAGCCCTCTTTTACAGATAATGCAACGGTCTCAGACCCAATCAATAACTTGGCAAAAGTGATTCTGACGCAGGGCTGGGATGCCGACGGCGGAGCCCTCCACCCTGGCGGGGTTCTTCTCCTCCCCTCCTTCAGAAGCGGGTTCTTTCTGTCACTGCCTTTACGTTTCTATCCGAAGGCGGAGGCAGAAGTGACACTTGGGGGTCATTCTCGGGAAGACAGGGTTGCTTCTTAATAACGAAAACCAACTAAGACCCATCTGTCTCCAGACAGATGTCTGGAAGAAGCATGGTCGGATATAACTCAAAATGAACAAGCTTACAGGGAGTCGACCCAGGACCCAAGTGGGCCTCATCAGAGATGCTCTGGGAGCTTTGGAAGGACCGGGATGGCGCTCAGCCTGCCAGGAGGTGACAGGAGGCTGCCATCCTGGGTGAGCAAGCCGAGGGCCCGCTCGCCGCCTGGGCACGCGCGCAGCTGGCCGTCCTTCTCAGCTCCGGCAGGAGAGCTGCTCCTTCCTTGGCAAGATGCTCAGCACAGATGCCTGCACCAGGCCGTGCCAAGGGTCCCCCTCGTGGAGGTGCAGACGTGTCACAGAGAGAATCAGAAAGAGGAGTCTGCATCCTAGGGCCCGAGTGACTGATCTGCGTGTCCCAGAGCCGGCGTGCTGTCACAGGGCTCTGTGCTCCCCTCAGAGAGTGGTCCCGGGGGAGCTGTTCCAGCCCAGGGCAGCCCTGGAGGGTCTGCTCTGGGAGAGGGAGGACCTGGTGGAAGCTGGGCCGCCCCCGTGAATTAAAACTGCACCCCCCTCTTAGGTGTTGATGACATATTTTACTTGTGATCCTTGTTTTGTTGAAAACACATAAATACACTAGTATTTCACATCTCACTTTCCACATTTGACTTTTGGGCAAATTCAATGAGGAAGCAGCTTATGGGATATTTTCTCTTTTTAGGAGTTGTACCTATTTCCAATGTTTTCTTTGTTTTCAGGGAAACAAGCTGAAAGGATGCACCTGGGAGAGGCTGCGGCTGGGGGCTGGGGCTTGATTCTCATCCCTGCCCACCCCCCCTCCTCACCGGGGTCTGCACCCGCGCCAGAACTCCCCAGGGCTTTGTGTTCCGAGGAACCCCTCCTGCCTGTCGCCCTGCACACATGGACCCAAAGGGCATCTCAGCCCCCTGGAGTCCTCTGGGCTCCTTGGCCTGGTCTTACCTGCTGGTAACAGGGAGCACAGAGGGGTGAAGACTGGAAGAAGTGAGGGCAAAACAAAGCGATGTTAAGGCTAGTCCTCCTTGTTGTAAGAAGAAATTAATAATGCTGGTATTCTATAGACTTCAGTCTTTTCTTTTAAAATTATGAGGATTATAAGAAGAAATGTTATACCAATACTTAAGAAAAGCTCTTTTCTCTGGAGCTTGATAAAACATGCAGTCTCTCCATAGTCTTCTTCATGTGATTCAAGTCTTGTCAGAAACTCGGTTCTAAGCCATTCAAAGGCTATTCTTTTCAGTCTTCTATCTTCTCTCCCTAAACATCCCTTGACTCCCTCGATGTCAATATGCACAGATGACATATACGACCTCTTTTCCAATTTATTAGCATTCAAGAAAATGGAAAGCTTTTACTATGCTCAGGTTGTGTGTGTGTGTGTGTGTGTGTACGTGTGTGTGTGTTTTAGGAAAACAGGAAAGGAAAAAACCCCTCCAACCATGTAAGCGGCAGGAACAAGCACCTGGCAAATACGAGGCAGAGAGATAATGAAGGAGTCTGATCGGCCACGACACTCGGCATTTCAACCTTCTTCTGCAAAGTGGGAGCCCTGCCAATGGAGACCTCCACCCCCAACCGGAGCAGACCTGTGCAGGCTGCCCGCCTCCCCCAACAGCTGCCACCCTGCCCTCACGTGTGTGTCCCACGTGCCTGAACAGCTGGCCTTGAGCCATCTCTTCTCCTCATTTTGTCCTGCGTGCTGAGCTGATTTTCCAACCCCCCGCCTCGCCCCCCGAGCTGCAGGCACAGTCAGAGGCTGTTTTTGATAATAACTCAGCACAGGAGGCAAGAACATTCATTGGTCTGAAGCAGGGCCTCTGCTGCCTGAAATTCACATCCTTCCATTAGAATTCCCTGTGGAAGCCTGGAACCAGAACAACCCACAGAACCAGTCAGGAACTGGGCTGCACGGAGTCTGCAGGGGCCCGAACACGCCGGGCACACAGCCCATCATGTGCTTTGAGTAAGTACAGATTGAAAACTATGCTCTCTGCTGTTGGAAAACCTAGCCAGGATAAATTAAGGCTCAGAAAAGTACGTTTATGATCCTACTGCATTTACAGTATACATTTGACTTAGATGCTAATTTTACACATTCCTAATATCTTGCAGAAATGACAGTCTATCTGTAATTTCCAGTTTTAAAAAGTGCAAGAGATTGGATCAAATCTCTGGCATCTATCACGTGCCTGTGTAGAGAGGTTGGAATGTGATGGGATAAGAGGTAGTATGATTTTTCCTGGAATGACTTAATTGACTATTCTTTTCCATTTATGTGATTATATCAAAAGATACACGATTTGGAAATTATATATTTTACGTGTATCAGTAAAAGTACCTACTAGGCGAGTATCTCCACGAAACTTCTAAGTAACTATTCCAAACCTATCATATCAGACATTCTAACAACAACCAAGGGGCACCTGAGGACATGGACTGGGCTGCATCACCTCGGCAGGTGGATGGCAGTTTCCTCGGGTCGCTTACCTCAGTGCACAGACAGACATAAGAAACACTGACGGGTCTCTGTTAGGGGAGCCCTGACTTGCTCATATGAGAGGCAGACAGTCTGTTGTAAATGGAGCCTCAGCTCCCACATGAAGGGGACTTTGTGACAACAGGGTAAGCCCCCTTCTCAAGTAAATGACACCGCTTTTCAGCTCTGCAGGAATAACTGCCTTCGGGATCAGTGATCTTGTCGGAAAGGCTACCTTCCACTGAAGACCCTGTGGAAGTCACGAGAATGAGATTATGTCTGAAGGATTGAAAGTGACGGATTGCTCGGTCACAGGATTACCCATCACTGGTAATGAATTATGGGAGTAAGGTGGTTACCAACCAAATCCTTCTCTTAATTATCCACTATAAAAGGCAAGATGCCAAGATCTGTGTGTTTATGTGGGTGGGTGTGGATTTAAAGGCACAGCAGTGTTAGGGATGAAGAGAGCCGGTGTGTGGAGAAGACCCGCTCAGGTGAGCTCTCAGCACGCTCTCAAAGCCCTGCTCTTGTGACGTGTCACATTTAGAAACATTCTGCAGCGCTTCTAATAAACCATCTGCAAGAGAAAACATGGGGAACAAGACGGAATGCTGACAGAGGACAAATGGCAGTGATGGAAAATGTGCCTGAAATAAATGTAAAACAGCACGTTTCTGAGGCCAGACGACCCCTCCCGCTTCCCACGTCACCTGTGTGCGTTCAGAGAAGGAGCCCTCCCTCCTGGCCCAGGTCTCCTTATGGCCAGTGTCCCCACTCCAGACACTCCTCCATCACGTGGTCAGGCTGCGCTGCGGCAAAGTCTTTTCTAACCTGGGCAGCAAGATCTGTTAAACTCTGTTTAAGGTCGTGTCCCTCTACCAGGACACACCCGTGTCACACTCTGGGGGATGCAGGGATAAATCATTGTGGCAACAAGTCTGCGGGATGAAAGTACCCCTGAACCCCATCACTGAGCTCCACCTTCTTCTAGAACAGTGCCCACCTCAGATCCGTTGCTGCCACTTTAATAAACCACCCCAAATTGCTGCTTCTCAGCCATTCTCAGGGCCTCCTCTTTTCAGGGGTTCCCACTGAGTCATTCAAAGTGGAAGATGATGATGGTTGAATGCAAGTCCAAAGAAAATGTTAAACACACTTCACCATGTAACCGTAACAACACCAGACGTTCCCCACGTCACTGACTATTTGGGGGAAATGCCATTCTATTTCAGACTCTGAACAGGAAGGGGAGAATTCCAGGGAACCCTTCCCCACCTCTCATCTCTGCATGTTATTCTTTCAAAGGTTGGCTATTGTTGCTTATGCTTCCGTTTGTTTCTTGGTGAGAAAATTAATTAATAAGCTAAAATAATTTGCACTGAGTGAATCTGAACCTTGTTTCTAAATTATGTTTGGACTTTGGTTTTCCTGAATCATGGGTAATGATCTAAGGGTCGTTAGGAGAGTTTTTTCTCAGAAGGAAAAATTTTACAGGTGTAGATTAGTGGCCCAAATCATATTGGTAAATTCTAGGTGGGGAAAAGGAAAACTGCTGGTTGGGCCTCAAATTATGCTGCCTTAATGACTAGGAAAATATAATTCACAACTTTTCCTTTCTGGGAGCTCCAGATAACAGTGCTGCAGGGAGGAGAAACAATTTGACGAAAGCTTTTACCTGCTGGCTGAAACTAAGCAGCCTATTTATAAACTGCTCTGAAGTTTAAGTAAAAAGCTCTTATCTACTCAAAGTTCAAATGAGAGAGCTGGGCAGACGGGTGAAGACACAAAGGAGAAACACAAGCTGGGAAGGAAAAACATATTGGACTGAACCAAAGACAATAACCTGACAGGCGATACAGGGGTCAGTGGGGACCAGAAGACGAATCCAGTTAAGGTCGGCCTGTGACAGCCCTGGAGGGGAGACAACATCGTGGGTAAAGAGCGTCCTATCAAATACCGGGTGAGACGCTCAGCTCGCCCTGCCCCCAACTGCTAAAAGCCGGTCCTCTTCTCCTTTGCCTCCCCAAGCTGACCCCACCCCACAAGGCCCAGCCCTCAGGTAGCACTAAGTGCCAGGCACCGTTTTAAGCCACAAAGAGGAAATGGAGTTTGTCTAAGAACCTGCTAGAAAGCAGACTCGCAGCTGAGCTGTCTGGCCTCCTGGCCTCCCTTGACCCCGACATTACTCTGCCTTATGAAGGAACTGGTGGGTATTTAAGTGGTGGAGGAATATTGCCAACACATAGGCAAAGGCCGGTCTGGAGACGAAGGTTTAGTAAGAATCCATGCGGAGGAATTATTTACCTGCCTGGGACGTAGGAGTTAGGCCTTGAGGTGTGACATCTATGGGGTCAAGTTTAGAGCACGGGAGAACAGGGTAGAGGACACAGAATAGAGTGGATTTGGAGTAAGGGGTTTGCGGGGGGGTGGGAGGGGCGTGGCGCAGTACATACGCACCCCAGGAGACAGGCTAATTCAAGGGACGGATTTTGTGGTCGGGGTCGGGGGATGGATGCCGCGGAGTGTCCACGTGACTCCGAGTGTGCGCACCGTCCGCAGGGCCAGCCAGCAGCCAGGGGTGCCATCACACCGTCTTGGCTCAGGTCTGGCAAGTAAGAGTGACCTGGTCAGAGACAGCAGCCAATTCACAGAAGTGGTGTTGGTGGCACAGCTGGGGCTCCAGAGAACAAAGTAAGAGTCTGAAGGAGATGCAGCCTTTGATCGGCTCCACTCCGACTATGGACCAGTAAATGCACATGAACGCAAACACCTTTCACTGGAGATCCCTCCCCAGTCAGAAGTGCAGCTCTTATGCCATGGTGGTTGAGCTCCACACAGCCTAGGGAGGTGCTGGGGGTCCAGACCTGTCCCCAGTCCCAGGGCCAGCAAAGCACACAGTGGGGATCAAAGCTGGCCCCCAACTCTCACCCACCTCACCACTCTCCCCATCAGCCTCATGTTGTTTTCTCGTCTCTACGAGGTTGATGTGTCTGTGTTTGCCTGCAGCATCACAGATGAGGTGACCTTTAATAAACATTCCCTGGGAGCCTCTCGTGGGAGTTTGCATCTCCCCTCTTCATCTCTGGTGGCTGTAAGGTTTTTCTTTTCTTTTTTCCTTTTCTAAACTTTACAATGTGCCCTTAAGGAAAAGATTTCAAAATAGGCAGTTAAATTCTGCTAAGAGCAAAACGAACAGTTCTGAGCCAAAGAGTGCCTGTCCTCCATCGGGAGCTGCCTGCGGTTGTGACCGGCCTGCTGTGACGCCGGGACAGAGCCGTGGACTCGGCAACAGGCTGCCCTGAGCACTCGCCTTGGGCACCTTGTCTAGACGTGTGACTTCCAGAGCCTCAGATTTCTCCACTGGCAAATGGCGTGAGTTAGTAACAACACAGGATTGTTAGGGAATTACATGGCTTGGATGGGGTAGCGCTGTGTGAATGATGGGAATGACCCCTTCTTTTGGTTTTCGACCCTCCCTTCCAGCCAGAGAGCAGGTGACTCCCAGGTGAAAGAGCAGATGGGCGTCTCCTTTCGTGAGTGGGCAGGGCGGCCCCTCTGTTTCTGGGGCCTTCGCTGAGGCCTGAGTCTGGCTGGCTGTCAGGCTTCAGGTGCCACGCCTCGGGGGCCCTTGTAGGGAACCCGCCTCAGTGGGGTGGGGAAGGGTCTGAGCGGCCCGCACGCTGCCCCCTTCTTTCTGTCTTTCTTGCCGTCTCCCGGGAGAGACGAGGACTGCAGAGGGAGCGAAGGATACTCTCACATGGGCTTCTTTCTCCAAAGCAGAATGAAAGTGAAGCCTTAAGGAATTCACGTGAATCTTAACACCTCTCCACTGCCCTCCATCAGTCCAGCCCTGGCTGCCGACACCCGCCTCCCAGGAGTGTGGGAATGTCACCGTCGGAAGCACATTGCTGCTTCGCTACACGGACGGGCCAGGCAGGAGGGGCTGTATGTCAGTTCCTGCTGTGCGTGTCCAGTGGGGTGTCCGCGCACAGTGGGCAGCACAGACGAGCCACACTGAGACCCCACCCTCATCCTGGCATTAGTTCCCCCTCCCCCTCCCTCTTTAACGATGATCACAGTAAATGACAGTATTTGATATACGTCTCTCTATATCTCCGCCACGCTGACTGTCTTTCGATAAAAGCTCATAAAACAAATCAGAAATGACCAAAAGTAGGTTAGGGGAAAGGTGAGAAATAGCAACTCTGAAATAATTTTAAACCAGTGTATGATTTTAGCCCAGTGAGCTGATAAACTAGGCCATTCAAATATATTACACCAATATTTTCTCCAGCAAGAGATTGCTTGTTGGATTTGCATTCAGTTTCACTTTAGGACTTAATTCCTGGTTTAAAAAAAAAAAAAAAAAAAAGACGGGAAGGGCATTTTCCATTAGCTGTATTTTACTTAGACCCAGATCCAAAGCCTGGCCAAGGCGTATTACAATATATAATCAAGCATAATTACATTAAAATATTAAACCACCATCAGCTATTAGAAATAATGAAATTTCTTGCATACAGTCATCGCATGAATTGCTCTGGCGATTGTCAGACTCCCTCATCAAGAGAATCTGCCTGAAGTTGCAGGGATTTCACTGGCCAGAGTGCTGCAGGCCATCAGCAAATCTGTGGACTAGGGCGGGGTGGGAGAGCTTCCATCAACGCTGCAGCATTAGAGGAAGTTCTCTCTCTAATGACATCCTTGGATGAACAGTTCTGTGGCATAAACAGCTGAATTCCAACAGTAATAAACATTAGTCTAAAGTAATTAAAGTACTGGTAGAATTTTAGGCTATGTGATAATAGACAATGCAATAAAAGCAGTTCTATGATTGTCAGAGGGGCCCTGTATGATGTATTCACAGTGCTTGCTGATATCCTCCAAATTTTTGTTTTTGTAATAGAGAATTTAAATTATATTTAGCTCAAGCGGGCATTTGAATTTCAATCCTAAAAAAAAAATCGAGTTTCTCTAAAGCATTTTAAAACAATCTTGCTCATAGTACTTATTTGCTTGGCCAACTCTTTGTATAGATAGGAAAAGTAAATGGCAGGCCATTAGACAAAACATCCAATACTCTGGAATTACCAACGTCCAGAGTAAGGAGGCTTAGGTGTAAATCCTGTCAATGTATGTGTGTGTATACGTATGTATGTATGCATACATTTTTTCCCTTCACTCTGGCATATTCCACTTTTTTTGGCAAGTTATGTGGATGCGCTAGCTTTGTGGTTCTGAAGCCAGATTAGAATCACCTGTGGAGACTTTTAAATCTGGTGATGCCCAAACCAATTAAGTCGGACTTTCTGGGGGTGCCGATGGGGAGTGGGCAGTGGTGCTTTGACAAATTCCTGTCACCAGGGCTGAGAATCGCTAGCCTAGGGCCATATCTCCACCCTCACCACCTGTCCCGCTCTCTTCTCTCCTCCTGTCTGCACGGAGACCCTGAAGGGAACTATAAAGGGGCACACTCCCCGAGGCAGGGTCAGCTCTGGTGCCTCCAACTCCTGCCTGGGTTCTCAGGCTGCACAGTCCAGGGGGCCGAGCAGGCCTAGCAAAGGGGCTGGCGAGGTGGGGGGCTGGGTGAACCGGTGAGCACGCCCCCAACTTGCAGGAGGGGCCCCCCAGGGCCAGCCTGTTGTGCCATCAGGAAGGTGAGCCCAGGGCTGCCCAATTTTCAAGAGAAGGCAGAAGTCTGGGTTTTCATGTGAAAACCTCTTGGTTTTTAAATGCTTGCAGTGAATTAAACATTTATGAAAACTCTGTGCTGGCCACACAAGCACCTGCACGGCCAAGCCTACAAATACCAATTTACAATGTGTGAGCGAGCACAAATACCCCGGCTGCAAGGATAACTGGATAAATATCTGCAGAAGGAAACACGAGCAATGTCTGGAAAGTTGTCACTTTTTGAACAGTAGAGATAAATCTGCATTTGCTTATTTGTAATTTAGTGGTGCTCTCCGGCACCAAAGAGTATAATTTATATTAACAAGCCCTCAAAAAGACTTTGTTACATGAAGGACAATTTAAACCCATAGGTTTACAGCCACTGTAAAGCAAGCATACAAGCAACGCAAGCAACACACCCACCCAACTTGACTGTCTGAGAGCCTCAGGACAGAGCTTCTCACGCTGCCGTGCAATGCGGCTCTCGTGGGCGTCTGGCTAGTGCAGAATGGGTGGCGTGGAGCTGAGATTCTATCGTTACTACAAGCTCTCTGGTGATGCTCATGTGACAGATCTCAGGACCAGACTTCGAGAAGCAAAGCCTTAAAAGTCATGTAGGCTGGTTATAACCCCAGGACCCTTCCAAACAATAAGACTGATTCTCCCTGAAGGCCTGGCACCTATTAGGAGCTCAATAAATACTTGCCAAGCGATGGAGCAAACGAAATTAACTTGGAGCATCCCCAGTGCAGGGCAAGCAAAGTGCTGGGCGGACGCCGCTGGAGGTGGGGACAGGACGAGGGGACGAGGCAGCAGAGGGGTCTTGCCATCCAGCTGGGGAAGAGGCACGACCACAGGGCAGGTGGCGGTGAGGTTGGCTTGCGGTTTCTAACTGGGAGCTGTCAGAGGTACCCCCAGAAGACACAGGGAGTCTCAGGTTGAGGCCTCTGAGAGTCGCTCGGAGGGGTTTAGCTTTGTCCCTTTGGCCGTGGGGAGCCAGGAGCGGCTTTTAAGCAGGGAAGTAAGGTGATCAGATGAGGATTTTAAGAAGATCATCGTGATAGTGATGTGATGGAGGGCTGCTGGGAGGAGACCCCCAAGGGCTCTTGTTTAGAAACTAAGTTCAGGATGGTGGGAAGGTTATGTGTACTGCCGGCTGCTGGGCCTTCAAATTTCCATTCCCGCTACAGAAAATAAACCTCCTAAGATGGCAATGGCCTTATAACTCTGGTCTCACTTAAGTGCCTAGTTACAGATGCCTGAGAATCTTTTACCCAAAGGAATCTGTGTCTCTTTGCAAGGAATAAGCCCGAAGAAAACAATAATACAGAAAGAAGGCAATCTCTGGTTGTTATTAATTCACATGGGGGACTTCAGGAAACTGAAATCGGCTTGTAGAAGAGAATGTACCTGACCGTTAGTAAAGCTGAACAATTTCACCTCCAAACAAATGAAATTTAGTCACAAACCTAGAATGATCTCTTTCCCTATGAAAGAGGGCTGCTGTTAAGAAAGTGAGCATGTCCTAATCCCTACATCCTGTCATTATTAATTCTGCTTATGTGCATGGAGAGGAATTTATCACATTTGTTAAATAAATAGGAACTGAAGTAGGGCCATGAACAATACAAGCCAGAGCCCTTTCCTGTAACAGGACAGAGACCTTGCACAGAAGCCCAGCATTTCAGACGGAGAAGGAGCTGAACCACCATTTCCCTGCAGTGGAGGCCCTGTAACATGATCCCTGTGCTTTCTGTGCTGGAATAAAGGACCCCTGCCTGTTTTCCCATAGCAGTGCGTACTTCTCCCACAGCAATTATTTTATTTTGCTCAAAGCATACTGCTGCGGAAAGAGCAAGCATGGATTTTAGAGTCAGACAGATCTGGGTTCCAATCCCAGCTATTCCAGAGTCAAGCTGTGTGACCTTGGGCACGTTACTTTACCTCTCTGGACCTCACATTTCCTCCTCATAAAGCGTCATCTCATCTGAGATAGACATCAGTTCAACCTAAGAGTAATTACACATTCCAAGCCCTGAAAGTCCCGTAGATGCCTTGAGAATCCTTTTCAGTCTTCAGTATGTTTCAATTTTTTTTTTTTTTTTTGCGGTACGCTGGCCTCTCACTCTTGCGGCCTCTCCCGTTACGGAGCACAGGCTCTGGACGCGCAGGCTCAGCGGCCATGGCTCACGGGCCCAGCCGCTCTGTGGCAAATGGGATCTTCCCGGACCGGGGCACGAACCCGCGTCCCCTGCATCGGCGGGCGGACTCTCAACCACTGCGCCACCAGGGAAGCCCTGTTTCATTTTTTTTTGTTGTTCAATGAAGGAAGGTGGGTTGCCCTTCTGTCCCAGGGTCCCAGTGGTCCCTTCACATGATAAGAGCAGCAAAGGGTGGTTGTGGAGATTAAATGAGATACATGTGTAAAATACATGGCACCTAGGATTAAATACATGATATTTTCTTTCTCCATAATTTACTCATTGATGTCCCTACCTCTCTGATCTCATCTCAGCATCTGTCCACACTGAGTGTGAAGCTGAGAGCAGAGTGAGCAGGTCAGGTGGCCACTGTGACTGAAAGTTCTGGGAAAGGTGGCTCCTGGGCCTTGTGGCCTTGTTCTGTATCCTGAGTGCACGTCAGAGGTGTTTGAGGGTGTCTGTGATGCACGAGAACGACTCGTTGATGGTCCTGTTTCCACACGGCATTGTTCCCATATAAGCCTCTCACTGGTGACTTCCAGCTCCCCAAGGAATTCTTTCCAAATGGAATGAATGTTCTAGGTAAGCGTGGGGACAAGCCCAGCCTGGGGAGATGGGCCAGGTGGCAGGTCTCCAAGAAATAACCAACAAAGGTTAGAACATTTCACTCAGTTTCAAAGAAAATATGCCCACTGTCGAGGGCAGCGAACGGACAGTACAGCCTTTGGTATTTCAGCCTTTATTTCCAAACTATTTTTTCCCCACATTTCAGTGATGGGCTGTAACCTGGACAAACTCTTTTTAAGCACATTGATGTTTGTGTCTGTTTGTCTTTTGTTTTTCTATTTTCTTAAGATTAGGCCTAATCAGCGATGTTAATTTACACCAAATGAACTTAGCCATTTGCAGCTCACCAAAGAAAATAGTTCCACTGAGAGATCCTTCAAACAAAAATTTTACAGAAGTATGCATTATAATAATAGTCATCATTTATACAACTTCTGTGGCTAGTTTAATCTGTGTAGTAAAAATTATGAAAAAGTGGAATTGTGATAATAGCTATTATTTCTACAAGGACACAACCTGAATAAAAACTGTTTTCTCCCCAACAGTTTTATTCAGACAGCACAAGAATGGAATTTGCAACAATTCCAAAAACTTACATATACTTCTAACTGAATAAAGTTTTTATTGGGTAATTTAAAAAAATACATGTTTTTGCATTAAGGAGTTTTAGACCCTTAGCTTGTTAGTAAAGTTACGTGAACGAGTGAATGAATGAATGAACGAGTCAGCGGCTGTAAAGAACCACAGCCCTAAATGAAGTCAGCGGCGTCTCCGAGTGCCCGCAACAGGGAGGACAGGGGATCGGAATCGTGGGCCCAGGCGCCCTGGCTCATACCGCTTCCTCTCCCAGGAACAAGAGCCCACCATCTCCCCTCACCCTGGTCCCTGGGCCCTTATTGCCCTTCCCCTGGGTTCCAGGAGCTGCTGGGAGCCCCCTGCCCTGAGTTCCTGTCCCCGAAATCTTCTCCAGGCCACACTGGGCACCTGCCTGACTCCTTCTCCAGCATGAGCTCTGAGATGCGTGGCGGCTGGGCCCAGGCCCACCTCGTTTACTGCTTAGCTCAAGAGATGTGCTCAAAAACGATCTCTGGTGTCTCTCAGACACCTTAGAAAAGATCTTCCTTATTCACATTTAAGAGACAGTTACACGGCGCTTATTATGTCCCTGTTACTCATTGTTCTAAGTCTAAAAAATTTTCCAAATATCAACCTCTCAAAATTATCAAGCCTATTACAGGGGCGGAAACTGAGGCAGAGTGGGGTTGGGTAAGTCGCCCGAGGGTCCAGGGTTGATTTGCAGGATTTGGAGCCAGCAGTGTGGGCTCAGACTCAGTGATGGCCGCTTGGAGGGAAAGGGGTCTGGGGTTTCTAGTGATGCAGGAGCCAGTTTCCGGCGACAGCATCGCCCCCGTGAGGTAAGGGTCTGCCAAGCACAGCCACGCCTGCCAGCTGGGCTCTCCTTAGGGGGAAGGGCAATTGCCTCCTACACTTCTCTCCACTGGCCCCCTTCTGCTCTCTGGAATTGCCTTGAAACAGTCCATTTTCTCTTCCTCATAAAAAATCATGGTCTTATTGTCCATATAGATGTCACACCTTTACCTGCCTTTACAAACGGTCCACAATTCAGTTGTTTTCCCCAAATGGAGATAAGGCTCATTTTCATCATTCTGATTTAGTGAGACTTTGTTATTGGTAGAACAGGGTGCATCCAGAAATGTGGTTTTCCAAAAGTATATTTAAGGCTAATTTTCAAAATGGTTGGAAAATCGCTACATTCAGAATGCCAGCCGGAGGAAATGGTTGCCTCCGGGAGGGCTACGGGTTTGATGCATGGGTCTGACAGTCACCATCTGTGCTTTCTGCAGGGGCGGCCACACCACGCAGGGATGTGCAAGGTAAAGGTGCAATCGAGGACTTTAAAGTAAAACAGCAGTGGGCTCACTGAACTGATTAAATCCCACTTCCCACCATGGTGTGTGTTCCACATGCATCCAGCCTTCCCATCATGGAGCACTGCACGTGGAACCTAAAACTTGTTCTTCAAAAAATTCAACGCATTACAGATAGGCTGTTTCTGAAAAGTTATTTACACCACGGCCTTTGCTATTTATGAAAATAAAAGGAAAATAGAAACTCAGAGCTCAGCCATTTCTACACAAAGTAGAAATGCAATCATTTGAAGAAGAGATAGCAAGTTAACAGGAAGAGAGGCAGAACACAAACAACAAGTAGAAGGAAAAATAAAACGTAACAGGAATGAAGATGAAACTGGAGGGAGCAGAAAGGGAGAACAGACCTGGTATATAATACAGAGCAAAAGACATGAAAGATAAAAATGAAAAATTCTAGCAAAGTAAAATTGAAATAAAAAAAGAATTTTTAAGGAAAGATTAGAGAAGGAGACCCACCAAATACGTGACTAGTGTCTCTGAGAAAAAACAAAACAGTAAAACAAAATAAATACTTGTATATATAATAAAAGGTACCCTTTCCTGAACATTTTGAATCTATACGCTTAAACATGCTTGAATCTGTACACTGAAAGGGCTACCATGGGCCACATCAGGTGAATGAGAATACAATACCAGGATGTATCTTAGTAAAGCTATTGCAGTTTAAAGATAAACACTGATTTGGGCAGCTAGGAAAGCCTCCGCTCTCTCCTCAGATTTCCAAAAACAGAACCCAGGAATGGCAGGGAAGATGGTGAGTAGGAAGTGCCAGGAAGCCATTTCCTCTCTAGACAGCAATTGCACTGGCAGAATGTCTGATGTAACTATTTTGGAACGCTGGAGTCTATCTGAAGCCTTGCAGCTTCCAGGGGAGGCTTGGATGGTAAGTCATGGTTAATTTTGGTTAACTCTGGCTCTTAGCACAGCGGTGGCTACCCATTCCCCACCCTCAGTCCTGTGGCAGGCAGCTGTGCCCACATTACCGGACCAGCTTGCATGTGACCTGCAGGAGCCAGGTGAGCAATGAGGACCGTGTCCTCCAAATACCAGGACTCTGTGTCCTGGCCGATTCTGACTGTGGAGCTGTGGGCACGGAGGCAGATGCTGTTGCTACAACCCTCACTGGCTGAAGTGGCTTTCGTGGTATTTAAAGAAGGAGCGCCTTTCAGTTTTTTCCCCTTCATTCTCCTCTCCCCCTTTTATCCCTTTTGGGAGCCAGGTACTTAAGGATTAGAGCATTCAAAAGCAACTGCATAAAGGGAGAGTTTAGAAAGTCATTACACATACCCAGGGAAAGATGTGGCTCAGAAAAACCCTAGAAAACCTTACGTTTATACCTCAGGTTGATCCCCAGTACAGAAACACTCTACAATTATTAAAAACAAAAACAAGGGCTTCCCTGGTGGCGCAGTGGTTGAGAGTCCGCCTGCCGATGCAGGGGACACGGGTTCGTGCCCCAGTTTGGGAGGATCCCACATGCCGCAGAGCGGCTGGGCCCGTGAGCCATGGCTGCTGAGCCTGCGCGTCCGGAGCCTGTGCTCTGCAACGGGAGAGGCCACAACGGTGAGAGGCCCACGTACTGCAAAAAAAAAAAAAAAAAAAAACAAAAACAAAAACAAAACAGCGAACCCTGGGTAAGGGGAAAAAATGTGATTAATAGAGACACCATAGTATGAGATTCAAACGTCCAGTTTCCCACAAAAAACAACAAGGTATACAAAGAAGTAGGAAAGTATGACCCATTCAAAGGGAAAATATAAACAGACAGAAACTGTCCCTAAGAAACTGTCTAGTAAGTCTGCCATCCTGCTCAGATGGCGGACTTACTAGATAAAGACTGTGAAATAACCATCTTAAAGATGCTCAAAGAGATTATTAGATGCTTAAAGATGCTTAAACAGCTAAAGGAAGATGTGAACAAAGTCAAGAAAACAATGTATTAACAAAATGAAAATATGAATAAAGAAATAGAAATCATAAAAAACTAAAAAGAAATTCTGGAGTTGAAAAGTATAATAATTGACATGAAAAATTCACTAAAGGAATTCAAAAACAGATTTAAGCAGGTAAAAGTAAGAGTAAACTTGAAGATAGGAAAATTGAAATTATCAAGTTCTGAGGAATAGAAAGAAAAAAGATTGAAGAAAAGTGAACAAAGTGTAAGGGAACTATGGGACGGCATCAAGTGGACCAACATATGAATTGTGGGGGTCCCAGAAGGAAAAAAAAAGAAAGAGGGAGGAGAGAGAGAGAGAGAGAGGAGAATACTTGGATAAATAATGGCTGAAAGCTTCCCAAATTTTAGGAAAGATATGGATCTACAAATTCAAGAAGCTCAATAAACTCCAAGTAGGATAAAGTCTAAAAGAGACACATTGAGACACATTGTAATCAAACTGTTGAAAGCCAAAGACAAAGCAAGAATCTTAAAAGCAGCAAGAGAAAAGGAACTCATCATGTACAAGGGATTCTCTAGAAGATTATCAGAGGACTTCTCAGCAAAAGCCTTGCAAGCCAGAAGGTAGTGGGATAATATATTTAAAGAGCTGTAAGAAAAAACTGCCAACCAAGAATTTTACATCCGGCTTTCTTTCAAAACTGTCTTTCCAAACTGAGGAAGGAACTAAGATGTTTGCAGACAAGCAAAAGCTGAGGGGATTCACTGACACTCTACCTGCCCTGCAAGGAGTGTCAAAGGGAGTCCTTCAAGTTGAAATGAAAGGATGCTAGACAGTAACTCAAAGGCATATGAAAGTATAAAGTTCCCTGGAAAAGATAAATACACAGACAAATATTAAAGTAAGTATTATTGTAATTTTGGTTTGTAACTCTATTTCTTATGTTCTACATGAGTTTAAAGACTAGCGCATCAAAAACGATTATTAATCCGAGGTTTTGAACGCAGAGCAGAAAGATGTAATTTGTGATGTCAGTAACTGAAAGATGGCGAGGATGGAGCTGCACAGGAGCAGAGGTTTTATATGCTGATGAAGTTATGTTGTTGTAAATTCAAATTAGAGTGTTATAATTTAGGATGTTAAATGTAATCCCCATGGTAACCACAAAGAAAACAGCTGCAGAGTATACACAAAAGGAAATGAAAAGTGAATTAAAACATTTCACAACAAAAAATCAGCTAAACACAAAAGAATACAATAATGCAGTGAATGAGGGACAGAAGTCCTATAAAGTATATAGAAAACAAATAGCAAATGGCAAAAGTCAATCCCTTATTATCAGTAATTACTTTAAGTGTAAAATGACAAACCTCTCCAATCAAAAAAATAGAGGTTGCAGAATAAGTAAAAACCCACGATCCATCTATACACTGCCTAAAAGAGATTCATTTTAGATCCAAAGACCTAAATAGTTTGAATGGGAAAAGATATCCCATGCCAACAGTAACCAGAGAGAGTGGGGGTGTTATACTACTATCTGAAAAAAAGAGACTTTAAATCAAAAAGGGTTACAAGAGAAAAAGGACATATATATTAAATTATATATAAACACTTACATACCTAATAACAGACTCTCAAAATATACGAAGCAAAAATTGACAGAATTAAAGAGATAAACAGATAGTTTTAAAATAATCACTGGAGACTTCAATACCCATCTTTCAATGATAGATAGAACAACCAGACAAGAAGATAAGTAATGAAATAGAGGACTTTAACAATAAACCAACTAGATCTAACAGACATATACAGAACACTAGCCCAACAACAGAATACACATTCTTCTCAAGTTCACATGGGACATTCTCTATGACAGACCCTATGTTAGGCCGCAAATCAAGTCTCAATAGATTTTAAAAGACAGGTATCATACAGAGAATCTTTGTTGACTACGATAGGATAAAATTGGAAATAAGTAACAGCAGGAAAACTGGAAAATTCACACATTTGTGGAAATTAAACAACACACTCTTAATCAATGAGTCAAAGAGGAAATCACAAAGAAAATTAGAAAATACAAGTATTTGTCTCTTAAAGATATAAATTTAAATGAAAACACAACATACTAAAACTTATGGGATTCAGTGAAAACAGTGCTAAGAGGAAAATTTATGGCTGTAAACGCTTGCATTAAAAAAAAGAAGAAAATTCAAATCAACAATCTGCCTTTACAACTTAAGGAGCTGGAAAAAGAAGAACAAACTGAACTCAAAGCTGGCAGAAGGAAGGAAATAATAAAGATTAGAGTGGGGATGAATAAAATAGAGAAGAGAAAAACAATAAAGTCAAAGAAAGCAAGCATTGGTTTTTTGGAAAAATTAACAAAACAGAAAAGATTAACTGAGAAAGAGAAGACTCAACTTACTGAAATCAGAAATGAAAGTGGGTACATTACTACCAACTCTGCAGAAATAAAAAGGATTATGAGACCACTATGAATAGCTGTATGCCCACAAGTTGATAACATGAAGTGAAGAAATTCTTAGAAACACAAAACCTACCAAGACTGAGTCATGAAGAAATGGAGAAGCTGAATAGATCTATTATAACTAGTAAGGATATTGAATCAGTAATCAAAAACTCCTCAACCAAAAAAGCCCTGGACCAGATGGCTTCATTAATGAATTCTACTGAACATTGAAAGAACTTACATATACTCTTCTCCAACTTTTCGAAAACTTGAAGAGGAGAGAACATTTCCTAACCCACCAGAAAGCATCTAAATTGGAAAAGAAGAAATGAAATGATCTCTGTTCAGTGATGACATGAACTTAAGTGTCCATTGATGGATGAATGAATAAACAAAATGTGGTAGATCCATACAGTGGAGATTTATTAAGCTTTAGGAAAGAATGAAATTCTGATACATAGTGCAACATGGATAAATCTTGAAGACATTATGCTAAGTGAAATTAGCCAGACACAAAAGGATAAATACCGTATGACTCTTATTTATATGAAATACCTAGAACAGTCAAACACACAGAGACAAAAGTAGAACAGTGGTGACCTGGGGCTCGGGGGGAGGGAGATGACAATTACTGTTAGAGGAAGACAGAGCTCCAGTTTGGATGGAAGGTGGTGAGGATCCCACGACAATGTGAATTTATTTAATGCCACTGAACTGGGTACTTAAAAATGGGTAAAATGGTGACTTTTCTGTTATGCGTATTTTATCACAATAAAAAAAAACTAGAAGACAGTGGAGTTACATCGATCACATATTCAAGGAAAGAAAGTGTACGAAAGGATTTAATGTCTGACTAAATTTTGTCTCAGATACACAGAGTCGGTGTTTGTCCCCTCCATCTCATCATGTTTCCCAAGGCTCTTTTACATCCCAGTCATGACTATTCAACAAGGGTTTCTTTCTTTCTTTCTCTCTCTTTTTTTTTTTGAAGATGGTAAATTGAAAATAATACACTTCTGATTAAGAAGCCTCTACTTTCTCTTTCTTTATAAGACAGGCATTAAAATTTAAAAGCCAGAACATGGAATAAGTGCTAATGAAAATGTCAGCAACTGAGAGTTTAGGTTTTAAAATGTCGAGAACAAGAAATACAGGATGAGTGTGAAGGGTCCAGCAGCTCTGTTTTATGCCTCTGAAACGTCCTCCAAAAGTCACATAAAAAACCATTTGTGATGCATTTTCATGAATGATGATTTAAATTATTAAAAAAAACCCAAATCTGGAAAAGTCTAATAGAAAAGCAGCGTCTACGGAGCCAGGGTGAGTGGTTTCTCCAGTCAGAGCCACCTGTGTCAAAGACTTAACCCTGCACCGTTTCTCTTGTAAGACAGATCTGGTTTCAAGCTGTGTTTCTTCAATTTTTATCAGTGTTGGCCTAGATTTCCAAAGCTGAGCTAAAATGGAAATAGTCTTTTCTCCCTTTAACCCATCTGTCTCCTTTTATTTACATAATATAATATTTTTTCCCTGAATAATTCTGTTTTTTTTTCTTTAAAAAGTCAAAATGGAAATAGAATAAACAGAAACTTTTTCATCACAAAGGGAAACTTAGGATCTTCTCTTGGGGTTTATACTCAACAGGGCCTCAGGACTAGTCCAAATTCAATGAAAATTAGCAGGAGGTGAGGCTCTAAAGTAACAAGGCCCTTTCTCTAAGGCTCCATCATCTCAGGCTCTCATTTCTCAAGCGACTAGTGACTCCTCCCAAAAGACAGAATGAAGGAGAATTTCTGAAAATCTGCTCATGTCGGCCTCCTTATTCTGAAGTGAGGAAATCAAGCTGGATAATTACTTTGCTAAGTACCAGCGAGGGACGGGTTTACAATTATGCGGGTTCTGTTGCTGTTAACTGCTGCCAATGGAATAATTGATCAAGTTACGGCATCTCATTGAGGGAACTGAAAAGCACATTACCAGTAAGAAATTATTTCTAAAGAAGACTTAATTACTACTATATGTGTTTTTAATGTTGGCTGAAGATACACAGGGAGACAGGCTAAAGTGGCATGTGACAAGTCCTCAGTTAGTCTGTCAGCCCTGAATGCATATTGAGAAAGACATAAAACATTTAAGAAAGATCAAGACGTAGAAGCAGATTCCCTTGTCATCCCCAAATAACTACAGTATTTGCCGGTGAGGTGAAGGTTCCGGCAGGCAGATACCTGACAAAGATAGTTCTGTGGATTTCAGCTGCAAATTAGGAGAGGGGCTGGGTGACAAGTCCGTGTGGAGAGATGTAGATTTGGTTGTATTCTGACTGATCCACGCCTGCATGGTTATTTAATCCATTCCCGTATTTCCAGGTCACCAAGGTCTTTTCACCTGCTACTCAATCTATTCAACACCCCCCTACATACACACATTTATTTATCCTCGTGAAGGCGGCAACATACCAAATCCTCCAGGTGCCTCCACCTTACCCGCACCATCTCCAATGAGCAAGTGCTCCTGGCTATTGACAGACAGGCTCAATGTAAACACAGGGGCTTCAGGAACACAAGTGACCTCTTGGACACAGAGGACAGAGGTCAAACTGTTCTCCCATGTTCATAATTTCTTGTGATAATACAAACACATGGTCCAAAATAATAGAATGATTGGCTGATGGAGAACTGTTAAAGAGATTTTTAAGTCAAGGAAAAACCATTACATCTGGTTTAAACAATGGCCTGGGCTGCCTTTCTGATTCCCATTAGTAGTCAACTTCGCTTCTGGATGGAAACCTTTTCTTTCGTCCTTTGGCCTGCACACACATTAAAACCAGGTTTTCCTTAAAAACAGAATTTGTGGTCACTACCCCAAAGTGCCGGCTGGACATCTCCGAGGCTAGTTCAGGTGGCAGTGCTGCGTGTGGCATAACTAACATCTATAAACTGGATGCAGATTACGGGGAAGCAGAAATGTGATGTAAAGACGGTCAAAGAATAAACATGGAGAGTTGAAGAATAGTTTCCCTGGAGAGCTGTCCGGCAGGGACACAGCAGTGCTCTGGGAAATTGAGTTATATTTATTTGCCTGTCAGTGAAATAAAGATCAGAGAGGAGAAGAAAAACCTCAAGGAACAAGGCGAGTTGTCACAAAGGTCATAAAGAAGAATTGCAGGTTTCAAGCCCCTGGCATAGAAAATACATTTTGAAAACATACACAAGTATCTGATTCTGATGTCCGTTTTGCCAGAAATCAACAGGATGAACCGCTTTTCTCCTGAGTAGTGGTGACGACGTGAGGATGTACTGCACGTGCAGTTTCTCGTGGTCTGTGTCCTTGCACAGACGACTTGCCGCACTTTACTCTCCAGACAGGCTTGTCCTCTTGTGCCACCCCTGACCCACTCTCTTCTCCCCCCACCTCCCCATCCTCAGGTCCCCCGGATCAGAGGGACCTGGCGGATTACTGGTACACACACTCCCTCTTCCGAGGGGATCTGAATCTGCAACACTGTTGCAGCCGCCCCCTCGGGGCCCCCGCAGGGCTGCAGGCAGAGAAGCCCCAGTGCGGAGCCCAGAGCCGCAGGGAGTCCAGGGTGCTGGGCCGCGGGCAGGGGTGCAGGCGGAGGCCGGGAGGCAGGTGGAGCTGGGTGCCCACGGCCCCCGAGTCCCCTCGCAGAGCTGAGGCACGGGGCCGAGGGGCAGGCCCACGGCCCACGTAAGCGGGTCTCTGGGGGTGAAGGCCGGGGACCCTGGGGGGCAGGGTCTCAGGAGCACACACTCCGCAGGGCCCCGGTTCTGCCCATGTTAGAAACTGGGCAAAAAGAAAAGAAAACACGACAAGCGCTGGCTGTCCTCAACAGAAGAATACATTTTTTTTCCCCTCGGAAAAATATTTCAAAAGCTGATGTTGAAAGAAACATGTAAAACGGATTTAAGGCAGTTTAAATTCAAACGGACGGCTCTGGACAGTGTGAGATGCCGGCCCCATGGCGGCCCAGGAAGAGGGGAAAACAACCTACCCTGGATCCTGACACTGAGTCACGGGACAGCAGCTGTGGAATTTTATTTACTTTTTCTAGATTTTACATGAAATGAAGATGACCTGGCCCTGCCCGATACACACCATGGGCAGGAGCCGGAACACTAGCAGAGAGGCACACGAGGGGGAGCCCTGGATGCTGAGGGCGGAACCGGGAAAGGTGTGCAGAAGCCACATAGGTCTGGCTCCGTTTCCAGAATTTCCAAATTATAATCTCTTGGGTGGGGCCTGAGCATGTGCATTGAAAAAAGGTTACACAGGTGGTTCTGATGTAGAGGATGAGGACCACTGCATAGGCCATGTAGAACCATGGGAGGCTCTGAAGAATCATATCCAGGTCCTCTTTCCATGGACATCCAAATCCAAGTCCTGATACACAACAGTGGTAGATTCTAGAAGGGCGATTACCACTGACTATTTACTATAGAATTCAGCGGCATCTACTACATCTGAAAGTGAGAAGAGATATTTCATGTGTTGTGAGCATGCAATGTGATTTACAAAAAGTGCTAAAACAGGGCTTCCCTGGTGGTGCAGTGGTTGGGGGTCCGCCTGCCGATGCGGGGGACGCGGGTTCGTGCCCCGGTCGGGGAGGATCCCACGTGACACGGAGCGGCTGGGCCCGTTGGCCATGGCCGCTGGGCCTGCGCGTCCGGAGCCTGTGCTCTGCGACGGGGGAGGCCACAGCGGTGGGGGGCCCGCGTACCGCAAAAAAAAAAAAAAAAAAAAAAAAAAAAGTGCTAAAACAGGAAAAAGCCCTACCATTTTCTCCCCACCCTGAACTCTGTGGGCAAACTGGAATTTGTACTTCCTGTAAACAAACGATTTCTAACTAGGAACACTGATTCTTAGATAACTGGCTAATCCTTTAGAGAACCTCAAACCAACGGTATGCCTGGGCTCCAAGAGTTAAGGTTTAGAAAACGTCTGAGAGCAAAGATTCTGACTAGCTATGCTACCGAGAGAGGGCTGCGAGGATTCCAGCAAAGCTGCCTAAAGCTATGCAAGTTCATAATGATTTAACCTTTTCTCAGGGACCCCAAACTAACTGCAATCAACTTGTTGGCCTTAGGAAAGTGATGCAGAAGTGGGTGGCAGAAATTTTATATTACCTCTTAGGATTAAAGTACTCAGATATTTTAGATTGCAAACAACATAAAGAATACACTTCTAGGACACAGCTCTTCTCCCAAGGAAATAAAATGTAACATGTGGCTGTTACCTATATAGCTTTTGGTCAGAACTATATTTTGTAGCACATGTCTTCAAATACATTTCTGCTGCTGCACAGACAGCCACAGATGTTATACTTTTAAAGTGTCTCTAAGTATCCCAGGCTGGAGAGGCTGAGGTCCAGGAAAGGGCAGCTTATTGTGTAATATTTTGCAGAATCAAAATCGTGGACAAATAAAGATGGCTTGGTGCTAGTAAATCACTCTCTGCCCAAAGGCGGTAGTGCAGATAGTCCCCTCAGGTTGTATTAAGAGGAGGTTTCTAATATAAAGGCTGCCCCTTTGGTCCTTAATAATTTATTATGGTTTAGTGGAGACAAATGATAAATTATATATTAGGCCATAGGCCAGAAACTTCCCTCATGTACACCTAGGCTGAAGTTGTCATTTTAGTCACATTCAAGAAATAGATTCTTTTTTCCTCACTTGTCTTCAGGGGCATTCATTCAAGAAGCATTGAATAAACACATTTAAATTCATTCCAGTTATAAAATAGTCACTACCTACTGAGCACCTACCTATACTAGGTGCCATGTTTTGTATTTGTCGTTTAAGTCTCTCTATTTAATCCTCCCTCCAGTTTTTTCAGGGGAGGTATTACTATCTTCACTTTTCTAGAGAAGGAAATTAAGGTTCAGAGACTATAGGCCATTTACCCAAGATGAAAAGGCTAATCCGTGGCAAAGCCAAGTCCAAAGCCGGACCACCTTACGTTGGCTCCTTTCACATTTGAAAGACCAGCTGAAGCCTTCAGACAAAGCCAGCAGTTCCCTTGGTTGTGCTAATCTGGATGGTGTGTGTGTTTCTATGACTGCGTCTATTATGCAGTAATTATTTATAAACTTTTCTTCACGAGATTACAAGCTCCTTGAAGGCAGGTTGCACGTCTTCTTGTCCGTCTCTGCAAACCCAGGGGTCAGCATCCACTCACTCAAGGTTTCCTAAACGACCACTGTGTGCTAAACGCTCACTTAGGGCTGCAGATGCAGGAATGACCAAGATGCATGTGGTCCTTGTCCCCACAGAGCTCACATTCCAGGGGAGGAATGGACAGTTAAACGAGCAACGGAGCATATTAAATGCTACAAGAGGAAAGGTAAAGGGGTTACAGAGTCTATGAGCTTAAAATGTGGGACTGTTCCTATCCTACTGGGAGAAAAGAGGGCAGGAAGGGACGTGGTTCCCTTTAGTGGGGACAGTGGCTGAAGAGGGAAGATGTCTCTGTTGAGGTGAGAGCTTGACGCTGATTTAGCCAGGGACTGCATGGAGGTGAAGAAGGGGGAGACGATGCTGGGAAGAGGAAACAGTACGAGCAAAGGCAGGAGGTGAGAGGAAGAATGAGAAGGAGGCGGTGGAGAAAGCTGGGGCTGCAGGTGTGGGCAGGACCAGACCAGGAAGGTCCTGGAAAGCATTTATTCTAAGGTTACTGGAGAGGCCGCTGAAGGGATTCACACACTGAGTGATACGATTAGGTTTGAAAGTTACTTTAACACAAAAGGGAGAATGAACTACATAGTGGAGGAAGCGGAGGCAGGAGACCAGATAAGAAGACAGGCTCAGAGTCCAGGGGAGAGACCCTGGGGGCTGGACGAGGGCCTGGCAGCAGAGATGGAGAGAAGGCTCTGGATGCAGAATCAGCAGGTTTGGTTTCTAATTGCATGGAGGTGGTCAGTGAAAGAGGACTGAAGGGCCATCCTGGGACTCCGGCTCGGGCAGCTGGAGAGACAGTTTTAGATTGGAAGACAGGAGAAGGAGCATCGTTGAGGACCTGTGTCATGCCTGGAGTGGGCTCGTTCACTAAGAGATGGAGACCCACGGTGGGATGTGAACTGGACACAGAACGTTGGAAGTTACCAGCTATCAGACTGAGTGGAATTTCTCAGAGATGGGTGGAGAAGAGAGCTCCGTGGAGAAGTATCTACAGTCAGACGGAGAGAAAGGAGGCATCAGAGGCCCCCGAGAAGGAAGGCGAGACCAGAGAAGAAAACTGAGGAGAGGGCCACGTCCAGGAAGCCAGAGTAGAATTTCTCAAGAAGGTGGGAGTGGTCTCACAGGGCCAAACACTTCTCCATGGCCAAGTAGGTCAAGTAGAAATTAAGGAACAAGCAGATGAAGTGACCTGGTTTGGGGCCACCCAGCTACAATGAGCCAGAAGCCAAACCCAGAGTCTGTGTATTTCCCAATGTTTTACTGTTTTTCACTTTTCCGAGTCAACGAGTGCCTTCTGCTGGGAGAGCACAGCTGTCACTGCCAGGCTGCCGGCACAGCAGTGGCTCCCGCAGCCTCACTTCGAGCTGGGTGACCATGCCCTTAGGCCTCTCATGGCTCGCTGGCAAACCCGGGCGTGTGGGACGCTGTTAGGACTCAACGAGATCATGGGGTGCCTGGAGGTGGGCGGGGCTCCAGGTGTGTAAGGCCTCCCTGGGCGCTGGTCCTGGGGTTCCCAGCGAGGGTGTGCTGTACTGAGAGTCTGAAGAAGGCACTTCTGTGGCCACGCAGACTGACGGACGTGGGCAAGCAGACACCAGGGCAGCTGCCCTTATTAGCTTTGGGGATGACAATAACAACTAGAAAAGATGAGAAAGGAGGACAAGGCTCTTTGCATATGACTGCACTGATTCTAGATATGCAGAGAGATGAAAGGAAGCTCCACTTCTTATAGCCCCTAAATGTCAAACGGAAAGGAAAGTAAAGACCTATAGAAAGTGAGTCAGCTTCGATTCCTTGGGAAAAAAGTAGGTATAAATGGCTGATTTTCTGTGAAAGAATTTGGCTTTCTGAGCAATGAGAAAATAAATTAATTAGGATTAAATAAGTCAACACGCAACAAGTATTTACAAAGTACCACTTTGAGCCAAACACTATCCAGGACTCTGTGGGAAATACTTAAAAATAAGAGGGGGGGTGTGAGCTATTAGAATTGCTTGGAAGATGTGTTAAAAGTAATTTTAACTGAAAACCATTTTCATATAAAAAGATAATAAACCATGTGCCAAGTGCTGGGCTGTCCCCTCCCACAGCATCTCTGGGTCCTCAGTCCCAGGGGGAGTGTGATCATCCCTCATTCAGGTGGAAACTGAGGCTCAGAGAAGTGAAGACGCTTTCCCATGTGTGTATAGTTTGAAAGTGGCAGATTGATGATGCGAACCCAAGGTGCCTTCCATCCCTACACAATGCCAATGCAAGTACACAATCATTATGTTTTTTACAAGTCTGCTCTTCTCATCTAAAAAACTTACCAGTGTGAGCTTCCCTGGTGGCTCAATGGTTAAGAATCCGCCTGCCAATGCAGGAGACAAGGGTTTGAGCCCTGGTCTGGGATGATCCCACATGCCGCGGAGCAACTAAGTCCGTGCGCCACAACTACTGAGCCTGCACTCTAGAGCCTGCGAGCCACAACTACTGAGCCCACGTGCCACAACTACTGAAGCCCGCGCGCCTAGAGCCCAGGCTCTGCAACAAGAGAAGCCACCGCAATGAGAAGCCTGCTCACCGCAACTAGAGAAAGCCCGCACGCAGCAACGAAGACCCAACACGGCCAAAAATAAATAAATAAGTAAATAATAAAAAAAAATCCCAAAACTTACCAGTGTGCCTTATTCATGTCATATTCCCCACGTTGAAAAAAGTCACACTGAGATTAAAAATAAATGTACCTCCACTTTATGCAACTGAAAAGTGGCCGTGAATCAACATTTTCTTCAGAGTGTGGATTTTTGTTGCTACCTACCACAGATTTACAGAAACAAACTCTCAGTTTCTCATTTACATAAAATGGATAATTGTTACTACTCTGCTGTAAGGTTTCCCTATTTTTCATTGGACAGTACCCTTTTGCAATGTTCACAAGTACCCTGATTTATTTATTTTGAAGTTTGGACGGTCATTTATGGAATTCCTTCAAATGGGGGCTTATCCATGCATTCTTTATAGAGAATTAGTCATCACAACCCAGTTAGGGTGTCCTGAGTTCCCCTCTCCTACTCTCCTCTCACAAGCACTGAATGAGGGGCAGGCAATTTCCAAGCATTTTTATATTACAAACATAGCATTTACATCTACATAAATAGCTTTTCAGGGCACAAAATACAAAGTGGATCTGTCATTGTTATTTCCTAATCCATTCCAGAATATTGCCTTGCTAAATCATAGTCCCTAAAACCCATAGAGAAAAAAATAACACAAACCACCTACCTTTTCCACTGTAAGGTACACAGGCTGAAAGATGCTGTTACATAAGCATGCCTCTGCTAATTAATCAGAGCTGGCCATACTCATTTTTCTAAAGTAAGGAATAAAACCAAATAGTGTCATTTACTTTTTTTTTTTGTGCCCTGCTCTAGTTAAAATTAAAAAGGCCAGGATAAACTCAGCAGAAGAATGTTGCTTACAATTCTTTTTTTCTAATTACTAAAATCAATGGGTATTAAAAAAAGCATCCTCATATTCAGTTTGATTGTTGGTTTTATATAAGATGGCTAATTAAAACTACTGCACATTCTGGCACATTCCAGTACGCAGTTTATGATTGTGAAAAGGTCACACACTTGAGAATAAAGTTCAGTACGTCTCCCGCGTTTAGCTAAATAATCACAGAGGGTGTTTAAAAAATAATTTCTAGCCCTCTCTTCTGAGAAGCTTCTCTTCTTTTCCCTGTTTACTCATGATTACCCATCAATACACCTCTCTTCCTCAGGGTGATCATATTTATGGGATCTCTCCAAACGCCTCAGCAACTTTACAGTTCTGTGGAGGGCATTAGAAAACAAGGATTCTGGTTTGGTTCTGGTAAAGACAAAACAAAATCCTGGAAAAATAACATTCCGGAACTAGGATACTTAGCTAAGATCCACAAGATATCCGTGGCATTGATCTTATGGTAAATGAGACAAAGAAATATACTTGAAAGCCGCTGCTCCTTGGTGAAGGAGAGAACACACCTCTGCCTCTCCTTGGAGGTCTCTAAACGCAGACAAGGCATCCGCTGGCCCCGACCCCATGCCACAGCCCTTACCTTCTCACAAAACCCAAGCTTCACCTGGTCTTTTCAAATGAATCATAATTGTGGATGCCCAAATATCGTATAATATCGCTTATATGTGGAATCTAGAAAAATGACACAGTTTAGAGACACAGATGTAGAGAACAAACGTATGGACACCAAGGCGGGGGCGGGGGAAGGGTGGTGGAATGAATTGGGAGATTGGGATTGATATATACACACTACTATGTATAAAATGGATTACTAATGAGAGCCTACTGTATAGCACTGGGAACTCTACTCAATGCTCTGTGGTGACCTAAATGGGAAGGAAATCTCAAAAAGAGTGGATATATGTATATGTATAGCTGATTCACTTTGCTATACAGCAGAAACTAACACAACATTGTAAACAACTATACTCCAATAAAAATCAATTTAAAAAAAAACCAAAATGAATCATAACCTCAAGACGAGCCTAAATCTTTTCATGCTACTGATGTCTGATTAACCCATTCGTGTAAGCACATACTCCAGTTTCTACTGTGTCTAAAAACATTCACTCTTTCACGCTTCCAAACCTTTACTGTGTGTAGTTTCATACTGCTCAGCAGTTTCAGGACTCCTCCTCCGTATTTTAATGTGTTGGTGGTGGGCTTCCACGGTGGCGCAGTGGTTAGGAATCCGCCTGCCAATGCAGGGGACACGGGTTCGAGCCTTGGTCTGGGAAGATCCCACATGCCGTGGAGCAACTAAGCCTGTGAGCCACAACAGCTGAGCCTGTGCTCTAGAGCCCATGAGCCACAACTACTAAAGCCTGAGTGCCAAAACTACTGAAGCCTGCGTGCCAAAACTACTGAAGCCTGCGTGCCTAGAGCCTGCGCTCTGCAACAAGAGAAGCCACTTCAACGAAGAGTAGCCCCTGCTCGCTGCAACTAGAGAAAGTCCACGCGCAGCAACAAAGACCGCACACAGACAAATAAATAAATTAAAAAGAATAAAAATTAAAAAAAAATAAAGTGTTGGCACATATTCTGCCTCTCCTCTGTCTCAGGTCTGGTAGGATAAGGAGTGTTAGTTAAGTAACATGATTTAAATAATGTCAGCCGCAGATAAACAAGAACTCAGTGAGTTTGTAGACTCAGCATGGTGTTACTGACTTCTTACACATGTTTCTTCCTTCTCTTGACCCTTTTCTAGTCTTATACAGGGATGTAAAGATAGGCCATCATGAGAAAAGTGCAGCTAGAACAAGAGACAAATAGTTGTGTACTTGATTAGAGGAAAGGAAATGACTTGTTCTATATAATTTAAAGGAAATCTTGGTGACTGCTCCCTTTGACTTTTATTTCAAATAGGGTTTACTTTCTTTAATTAAAATATTGTATACACCTTCACAATGCTTTTCAATGCCAGTGTCTTATCCATAGGGGGGCTACTTTGATTTATATTATATATATATATATATATATATATATATATATATATATATATATATATATATTTTTTTTTTTTTTTTTTTTTTTTTTTTTTTTGCGGTACGTGGGCCTCTCACTGCTGTGGCCTCTCCCATTGCGGAGCACAGGCTCCGGACACGCAGGCTCAGCGGCCATGGCTCACGGTCCCAGCCGCTCCGCGGCATGTGGGATCTTCCCGGACCAGGGCATGAACCCGTGTCCCCTGCATCGGCAGGCGGACTCTCAACCACTGTGCCACCAGGGAAGCCCTGATTTATATTATTTAACATTTCCAATTTGCAATGACTTTAGCAAGAGGTGAGAGTCCATCCTTATCCACTTTCTGAGAAGGTGGTAGACAGTACATTGCAGAGGCCGCCTGATGGATGGACGCTGAGCTACAGGCAGCGGCTGAGGGAAAACCTATGGCTGTGGGTTCTTGGCCCAGCTGCTCCTTCAGTCCGCTGCAGTTCCCTGGGAGAAGTCCTGAAGACCAACCCGTTTCTTTATCTAAAATGTCATATTGGGATCATAATAACCAGAGTGAGTAACAATATCAACACCAAGGGCTGTTAAGTGAGGCCTAGAAATAATGACTGTAGAATGTGATGACAAATGTAAGTATAGGGATGAATACTTTTAATTAAGATCAATTATTAATTGATATTAAATATTAATTAATTGAGTATTTAATAACAGTCACATCCCCAAATTGAAAATATCAAAGCAGAGAGGTTAAACGATTTGCCAGGGTTGCACAGCAAGATGATTTCTGAGCTAAGATGAAATCTGTAACTTCTTGCATTAATTCTCCTCACCCTCTGTTCAATTCAACTGCAATACAACTAAGCTTATCAGTACTCTCTCAGGAGGGGATCGTAACTGCCCTGCATGCCCCCCAGTGCACAGCTGAGGTTCCCACTGCTGAGACCAGGGCACATGCATACGGGAGTTGCCTGAAGAAGTCATGGAAGGAAGGGCACTGGCTCCTCCCAAGACTATTAATTTCCAGGTAATGACAGTGCTCAATATTACAGGAATCCTCCATGTATTTTAAACTGGGCAATTTAAAGCTTCTGCATGTTAAACAGAATTTATAAGGAAACTAATAAAGTAAAAGTTTAAATCACAAAAACTGTGACCAGCTCCTATCCCACTCTTCTTTAGCACTGAACAAATAGGAGAAATGAGTTACTCTAATATCTTTTAGTAAGTAAGAGACTAACCAAACAAAATTAAGATAAAAGCAAAGGTAGGACTAAGAGAAAGCAGTAACAGGGTCCTTGTTGGTCCCAGGGGAGATGGGGTTCTGTGGTCTCAGAGAGACCCCCTTCCTCCTCGCCAGAGAGAAGCCTTATGTCCACTATCCAAAAGTTGCTAAGCTAGTCAGTTCAGGGAAAATCAGAAAAAACAGCTTTTAATTGGTAAAATGATAACTATTTGTAGATGATCCACTTATTTACTGGGAAAACAATTACATGAAAAAATTACACATAAGAAGAGAATTTGACATGGTAGCAAAGTCAAAATTACGGTACAGAAATTGACAGCTTTTACATACAAACAACACTAGCTCCAGGGTATCAAGAAAGAAATGATTCCATTTATTGTAGCTACAAAAATGATGAAATGCTTAGGAATTAAATTCATAAGAAGGGTGCAATTTCTACGCAAAGGAAACTGAAAATGCTATCAAGGGACAGGAAAGATTTGAGTGTGGGAAAGGCTTATTATGTGTAACTTCATAAAGGGAAAAATTTAAACTTAAACCATAAATTTAATACAATCTCAGTAAGATTACCAACAGGATTTTGGTGTCATAACAGAAAAACTGATGCTGAACTACATTTGGAAAAACAAACAAGCAAGAGTAGCTGGAGAAATTCTGAAAAGGAAGAATGTTAAGAGGAGCCTAGCTGCTATTTAGATTTTAAAACCTATTATAAAGCTGCAGCAGTTAAAACAATGTGGTACAAACACAGGCACAGACAAGCAGATCAATGCAAGTAAATAAAATACATAAGGGAATTTAGTATATGATGGAGGTGAGATTTCAAGTCAGTGGGGAAAAGATGGACCACTCAATCAGCAGAGTGTGGATGCCTGGATAAACAGCCAGGACAAGGGTAAGTTACTTCTCCACCTCTAACCTTGCACAAGTACAGAGGCCAAAGGGAGCAAGCAATACTTTCAAACTGAAAACCATGAAGCAATAAAATAAAGAAATGGAGGATTTCTTTTTTCAGGAAAGAAAAGACCAAGTGTGATATAAAACTAGAAGCCACAAAGGAAAACACTGATATACCTGAATCCAAAAACTATATTAAAAAAACATAAAAAATACTATTAGAAATTCCAAAGACAAATAGAAACTGAGAAAAAGTAGTTACAATTTGCAATACATAAAAGGAGCTAATTTCCCTGTATATACACACACAGAGCCACAACTAAATCCTGTGGGAACAGGATTTAAATGAGTGTTCGTAGAGAAATGAGTACAAATGGCTCCTGAAATGTGAAAAGATGCTCATTTTCAGTCTTAAGCCTTTTTTTTTTTTTTTACCTATTTTATTGGTTTAGATGAAAAAGTTTCCCAATACAGTAGGTGGAAAGAGAAGCCCTCTCACACATTGCTGGTGGAGGTATCTTGTACAAGTTTTACGGAGAAAAATCTGGCATTATCTAAAATGCACATCCCCAGTGACCAGCAATTCCACTGCCAGAACCCACCCTGTAGACTCTCACAGTGTGAAATGAACGTGGAACACTCTTTTAAACATTCTTTACATGGCAAACGTGTAAAACCACCTGGATGGCCATCGACAAAGTTAGAGTCCATCCACGTGGTGAGCGAGGGCCAGGGTGCTCCCCATGCACTGATGCGAACCGTCTGCCGAAAGTTATTGCTAAACAAACAGAAGGAAGTGGCTAACCATGTGCATGGCTGGCCATCAGTTGTGTCCACACACACACACACACACACACTATCTCTCTCTGTCTCTCTCTCTCTCTCAATAAGGAGAGAACAGCCCTGGCCCAGGGCAGGCGTGAGCTGGGGCTGCAGAACAGGGCAAGGAGGGGACATATTTTCCCTGTGAACTCTTCATACCTTTTGAATTTTGTACCAAGTACATGTACTACCTATTAAAAAATCAATGACATACATTTTTCCCCTCCTAAAAATTCTGGATTATAGACCCGAGGCTAGTAAAAAGCTAAGTCTGGGAGAATTAGATTGTTAAGGGAAATAATGCAAGAACACATACATATGTACATTTTCTGACCGTTTACCAAGTATTAATTTTCATTGTTTTACTAAATGAGTAAAGTATTGGGCTTGTTTTCACAAGCAAGAGGCTTTCATGGGAAAAAAGGTAACACAAATTTACTTTCTATGTGGCCTCTCTCCTCAGACTTGCCTGGGGTTCTTGTAACGACAGTTGGCAGTATTGCAAGTTCATTACAGAGAAGGGAGAGAAAAGGGAGAAAAAAAAAATGACCTTTTCGATTCCAAAGTATCAAGGGTGATGAAACTTAGTCAACAGTCTTATCTGAGCAGCCCCAAAGCATCTGCTTTTACCCTCGACTTCAACTTTTCCAAATTAAAAAACTATTTCAAAATTTCTTTTATGTATTGCTATCTCAATTTCTCTCTATTTCATGAATTTTCTAAGAATTTTCTGACTTGAAATTTCACTGCATTTAAAACTTCTTATAATAATGAGGTAAAACATTTTAAAACAAGCATATGGACAAGGAACACACTATAACTGCACTGTATAAACCATAAACAGCCAGGCAGCTAAATTAAACCCAATGGTGTTTCTTCCTTTATAAATACAGTAACTGCTTTGTTGTGAAATACTCGAAGTGCTAACCAACTCATTATTTCTACCATTTTGTCTTTATTGTTACCTAGCTGGTCCCCTGAACGCCGCCTGGCCAAATGCCCAGATTAAATCGCCCCTGTAGGACATGTCTCCCTGCTACCAGAACACACTCGGCAAAGAGCAGCAAACAGGCCCCAGTGCCCTGGAGATGTGAGCCCTGGGGATGTCAGGGCCCAAAGTCACTTCCAGGGTCTGAGTAGCCCCCTGAGTCCCACATACCGACCCCAGGGAGCCCACCTCCCCACTGACTCCAGTCCCTGCCTGTGTGTGGCAGGTTCTGGTCTGACACCTGTGAAGACCTTGACCTGGAGGCCTCAGCCTGAGACTCAGAGGGGATGGAGCTTGTGCAGCGTCTGGCAGCTTAAATGAGACACGAGGCCAGGGAAGGAGGGCCGCCTCTCTGCTACCGCTCCGCTCCTGAGTCAGCTAGTGAGTGCCGGTTACTTCCTGTCTGAGTTGTACAGATTTAGCATTAATTTTAGATATATGTTTTATTTTTAACCCTGGAGGCTCTTACATCAAGCGAAATTGATCTCCTCCTTGGTTTATTTTTTAAACATTTCTATGTAAAATAACACACAAGTATAGAAAAGCACCCTCCACAAACGGAGGGCTCAGTGAATTACAATGGGCACTCCACTCTGGGGAGCAGTAGTTTTTCCCTCTGTAAAAGCCCAGATGCTTCTGAGAAGCTCTTCTCAGCTTCCTTACTCTGGCCCCAGACCTCCACAGCGGAAATCCCAAAGGGACTGGATTCTCCCAGCCCTCCAGCGCCCTCCACTACTTTCTGATTGTGCTGCCACATTAATTTTGAGTTGTTTGTGTGTAAATCACTGCACTTGGAATATACATGGAGTAACTGATTTCATTCTTATAACCAAGTAAGTTAGCACTTATTCTTCTCCCCTTCTACAGGGGGCTGCCAGGGTGCTGGGGACGTCCTGTATATTGAACTGGGTGTTGGTAACAGATGTGTCTATATTTACAAGAAACCATGAAGCTCTACGCTTAAGATCTGTGCCCTGTACAATACACCAAGTAAATTTCAATTAGAAAGAGATGCAAAAAAAATTTCCCCACAAAATAAACTTCAGGCCCAGGTGGCTTCCTCTGATTTCTACCAAACATTTAAGACATAAATGATGCCCGTCCCCTACACACTCTTCCAGAGAACAGATACAGAGGGAACACACCCACACTGCGTTATCAGACCAGGAGAATACTGATGTCATCCCAGCAGCAGATATTACAGGACAGGAGAAATCACAGGCTAAACACTTCTGAATGTCGATGTCAAAATCCAAAAGCACATATTAGCAGTCTAAATCTAGAGGTTTTCAGAAAGGAAAGAAACTGGGATTTCGTGGCGGTATTTCCAGTGGTTGATGTGGACAGGATCACTGGGTGTTTGGGCGCTCCCTGGGAACGTGGAGAGAAGGGGCAATG
The DNA here is from genome assembly GCF_964165515.1 of Mesoplodon bidens. Taxonomy (NCBI): domain Eukaryota; kingdom Metazoa; phylum Chordata; class Mammalia; order Artiodactyla; family Ziphiidae; genus Mesoplodon; species Mesoplodon bidens. The sequence goes on along the minus strand of NC_138169.1, from coordinate 33,348,364 downwards.
CCATCGGGTTAGTGGAATGAACATTTATTTGGTGACAGAGATTAGGAGGGCCTGGGTCATCCTCAGAGACAGTCCTGGGATGGGGCCTCTAGGCTGTGGCTATGGCAGGGTCCCTCTAGGAGGACATGGGCCTCTCTCCTATGCCACTGCAGGGTCTAGGGATGGATGAGGAGTTTGTAGGGGCTGGATTTTGATGAGGAAGGAAGAGCGGGGAAGGTGCGCCCTCAGAGCCAGTGCAGCCACGGCCCCTCCCCAGCCAGGCCGTAGCCCAGGCTACTCAGACAGTGCTCACATCAATAGTCAGGCGACAGTGGGGCACGCCAGCTTCACCCACTAAACCACCAAGCACAGCCCAGCAGGCCACTGTCCTCATTAATCAGCACTAACTGTGCATCCAGGGCTGGTTGTTGAAGACCCAGCTCATTTGTGAGAGACGTGCCATGTGGGCAGCTGGCTTGGAGAGACCGGGGCTCTGAGCCACGTGGAGACAAGCCGACCACTGGTCAGACCACCAGGAGGCTCACCCAGTGTGTGAAGATGCTGAGGGAGGAGGGACGTAGATGGGACCCCCTGATCCTTCAAGGGACCTTCTTTCAGGGATATTTAACAGCTGTGGGGTCAGGGATCAACATGTAAGGGAGGCAGCTGGATCAGGCACGGGCCCTCCTGTTGGCTCAGACCCCTCCTGTCCTTGGAGCAACCATGGGGCAGGCAGGAGGATTGGGGGGATGGAGGGAGGGGAGCCCTGGGCTCAGGAGTCCAGGGCACCATCTAGAGGATTCAGGGGTTCAGGGATTTCTGTCCCAGGGAATCAACTACATTCCTGTCCCACATCCATCTGTCATCAGCTTTGTGACTCTGGGAAAGTCACTTAAACTCTCAACATTTTAGTGCCATGTACCATTAAATATGGATCATAGCACCTGCCGTGAGTTCCCCACGGAGATGATGTGGGGATCACAGGAGATGATAACAGATATTCTTCACAAGCTCTAAAGCATCACACCCATAACCTTCCCCGCTGCCCTGGCCTGTGGCATCCAGGTCCCCTCTCTGGAGGCAGCACTACTACATTTCTTGCTTATTCTTCCAGACATTTAATATTTGAACACTTAGGTAGCACCTATGAAGTACCCATCATTTTTCTCCAGGCTTTGTATTTACTAATTTTTAGCCTCAGAACATAATACAAATAAGCAGGTCCTATTAATATTTCCATATCACTGGCCAGGGAACTGAGAAACAGAAGGGCTAAGTAACTAACCTTCCCAGGTACATGTGGCTTTCAAATAGGATTTGATTTCAGGCCATCAGGCACCAGCACCCATACTCTCCCTCATTGTGTTGTGCTGACTTTGTACTTGTCTCATATAAATAAAGTTATTTTCCCCATGCGATCAGCCTGTTGGGCATTTTAAGTGCACGCTAAAATGCAAAGTCCATCTTTGTAAGCCCTACTTTGATTCAGGGGGCTCCCCGGGCAGCTGGTAATAAGGAGATCTGAAGTTTGACCTGTGAATTAGTTAAGACTTTTGCCAGGAAGATGTCAACACCTCTCGCTATTGTGAATGTATTTCCTAGGAACTCGTTTCAGGAATATGAAGAGAAAAAGACAAGGATTCAAACCAAGAATACATATGGAGATTGATCCTCAGTGAAGACAATATACTGGCTGGCCCTCACCGTCATTCAACAGCTCAAAATGAACATCTAGTCCCAAAGGGTTGAGCCTCAAATATCATCCCATACAAGCCACTCCATTGAAGTCACTGTGGGAATTCCATCATGAAACTGATCAAGAGTAATGACTATAAAAATGTTAAGTCATATTATCTTTTTATTGAGATATAATTCACATTCCATCAATTCACATTTTTTTTGATCTGTGTGATTTGGCGGCTTTTAGTGTACTCAGGTTTTGCAATCAACATCTCTAATTCCAGTACATTTTCATCATCCCCAAGAGAAACCTCATACCTAGTATCAGTCATTCTCATTCTCTCCTCCCCTTTCACCCCAGCCCTGGGTCTTTCTGTCTCTATTGATTTTCCTATGCTGGACATTTCATATGAATAGAACCACACAATGTGCGGACTTCTGTGTCTGACTTTTGCAGTAAGCAAAATGTATTCAAGGTGCGTCCAGGTTGTAGCATGTATCTGTCCTTCACCCTTTTTATGGCTGAATAATATTCATTGTATGGATATAACACATTTTATTTTTCCATTCATCAGTTGGCGAATAGTTGGGTTGTTTCCACTTTTTGGCTATTATGAATAACGATATGACAATATAACACTCATGTACAAGTTTTTGTGTGAACATATGTTTTTTATTTCTCCTGGACATATACCTGGGAGTGGCGTTCCTGGGCCATATTGTACCTCTGTGTTTAACTTTTTGAGGAACTGCCAAACTATTTTCTTTTTCATATTTGCACCAGCAATGCTTGAAAGTGCCAATTTCCCCACATCATTGCCAACCCTTGTTTTTTAAAAAAAATATATGCATACTAGTGGGTGTGAAGTGGTATCTCACTGTGGTTTCAGTCTGCATAATTTTGACTAATAATTTTGGACATGTTTTCATGTGCTTATTGGCAATTTGTGTCTCTTCTCTGGAGTAGTATCTATGCAAATTCTTTTTCTCATTTTTAAAATTTGGTTATTTGACATTTTACTGTTGAGTTGCCAGTGTTCTTTACATATTCTGAATACTAGGCTTTATCAGATATATGACTTGGAAACATTTTCCTTCCTTCTGAAGGTTGTATTATGTCTTTCTTGATGGTGTTCTTTGAAACGCAAAGGATTTTAATTTTGATAAAGTCCTATGTATTTTTCTTTTGTTGCTTGTGCTTTTGCTATCATATTTAAGAGATCGTTGCCAAATCCAAGACTATGAAGATTTATCCCTTTTTCTCTTCAGAAATTTGTATAGTTTAGCTCTTATATTTAAGTCTTTGATCCATTTTAAATTCAAAGTCTATTTTGTCTGATATTGGTATAGACACTCCTGCTCTCTTTTGGTTACTATTTGAGTTTTCTCACTGAGTTTGGAATTCCTTTTTCTATCCTTTAACTTTCAACCTGTTTGAGTCTTTTGATCTCAAGTGAGTCTCTTGTAGACAGCATATAGTTGGATCATATGTTTTTACCTATTCCGCCCATCTTTGTATTTTGATTGGAGAGTTTAATCCATTTACATTTAAAGTAATTACTGACAAAAAAAGAGACTTATTTCTGCTATTGTGCTATTTGTTTTCCATAAGCCCAAAGCTTTTTTGCCCCTCATTTCCTGCATTCCTATCTTTTGTTGTGTGTGTTTAGCTGATTTCTTACAGTAAAATATTTAAATTACTTTCTCACTTCCTTTTGGGTATATTCTATAGCTATTTTCTTTGTGTTTACCATGGGGATTACCTTTAACATCCTAAAATTAAAACACTCTAACTTGAATTTATACCAGGTTAATCTCAACAACATCCAAGTTCTTGAAGCTAAAAGAGCTTCCTACTGTCTCAATGCAAAAGACCTTCTCCAAGACACATTATAATGAAATTGTCAAAAATCAAAGGATAAAGAATTCTAAAAGCAGTCAGGGGAAAAAAGATTTTAACTTACAAACGAACCCCCATTACACTATCAGCAGATTTCTCAGCAGAAACCCGACAGGCCAGGAGAGAGTGGAATGACATATTCAACATGTTGAAAGAAAAAAAAAATGCCAACCAAAAATACTCTATCCATCAAAGTTATCCTTCAGATATGAAGGAGAAATAAAGATTTTCCTAGGCAGACAGAAGCTGAGGGAGTTCATCACCATTAGACTTGCCTTGAAAGAAATGCTGAAAAGAATTCTTCAAGCTGAAATGAAAAGACGGTAATCAGCAACATGAAAACGTATAAAAGTATACAACACATTGGTAAAGGTAAATATACAATCAGAAAACTCTAAATCTGTAACAGGAAGGTGTGTTAGCCACTTAATTATAAAAGTCAAAGGAAAAGAGTATTTAAAATAATTATAGCTACTGTAATGTATTAACAAACACAATATATAAAAAGATGTAAATAACGACATCAAACCATGAAGAGTGGGGAGTAAAAAGGTAAAGTTTTTGTAGGCAATTGAGGTTAAGACGCTGTCAGCTTAAAATGGACGATTAATCTATGAGATGTCTTATGTAAGCTTCATGGTAACCACAAAGCAAAACCTAGAGCAGATGCACCAAAGATAAACAAAGGGGAAACAGCACACCACCACAGAAAATAACCAATTTACAAAGGTAGGCAGAAACAGAGGGGAAAGGGGACAACGGGAATACAAAACAACCAGAAAACAGTAAGATGACATTAGTAAGTTCTCAATAATTCTAAATTCAGTGGATTGAATTCACCAATCCAAAGGCATATGGATAGATTTTTAAAAAAAGATGCAACTGTATGCTGCCTACAGTAGAATCGCTTCAGCTTTAAGGACACATACAGGCTCAAAGTGAAGGGATGGAAAAGATAGTCAATGCAAGTGGAAAGCAAAAGTGGGAACAGCTGCAATGATATCAGAGAAACTAAACTTTAAATTGACAAGAACAGATACTACACTTGATCTTAGCCAAAAGGCTGAGATGAAATAGACAAAATAAACTTTAAGCTAAAATTACTGTCAAGTATACATTTTACTAATATAGTAATTCCAAAGGACCAAGGAGCAAGGCAGTGGCTTTATTGAGAACCCAGGATTTCCGAGTGTCCACTGTGCCCAGTCAGTTTTAAATCATCACCACAGCCCTATAGTTCAGAGATTTAGGTGAAGTGACTTGCCCAGGGTCACACAGCTAAGTCTTCTGGGACCAACAGTAACTTTTGCAAAGGCATCTCTTGCTATACTTAACCACTGCCACCATCTGACACTCACATTCTTTCTTTTTATACTATTCTGTTTCCTTGGGTCAAAGAATCCGACCCCTGAATTAAGGTTAAATAGGAACTAGTGGCAGATCAAAAGCCCAAATTGCTTCAAGATATTCTTTTAATTCCCCCAAGTAATGCCTTTAGTCACAAAAATATAGAACAATATAGAAAATTACAAATCAAGTGACCTTAGTGTTCACAGGCAAGCACTAACACATTTTAATGTACCATGATCATATTAAAATAGAATTAACTATGAAACATTTTCTGCGGAGAAGTAGCCCCTGCGGTAGGCAGCGGGAAGGGACAGGAAGGCTGCGTGGCGCCCTGGCCCCCGATGGCCTAGGTCTCACCCCGCAGCGCACTGTTGATGCGCCGGAGCGCTGCTTCCTTCTCGGAGTCTAGGTCTTCGGCGGTGACCCGGAAACCCAGCTGAGGGGGTGAGGGCAGCCTCAGAGGCTCCCCTCGCCTGTGCGGCAGCAGAGGAAATCTCCGTTTTCGGGGCCTGGGACTGTCAGATGTTGGGGAGCACTTCCTCCAGGCCGGTTTCTGCCCTCTTGTTGCCTCTGCATCCTTGTCAGGCTGGCCTTTTCTCTGGGAAACCACCGGAGCTGCAGAGGAAGACGTAGGGCCCTCCTCGCTCCCTTTCTTTGTGGACTTCTGGGGCAGCCCTTGCGGTATGGCGGAACCCCTCCTACTGTTCACGGGCGGGAAACCTCGGGTGGAGCTATACGAGCTCGTGATGGCGTTTCTTTTAGGGCAGGAGCTCATACAGGAGGTGTGGAGTGTCCCGTTGGATCTGTCTTCTGCCCTCTTGGCGTGGAGGTTTCTCTGCAGAGGTCCAGGCCTGGGCACGAATAAAGAGAACCCCAGGGGCCTAAATGCAGATCGTGCGCCCTTGGTGCCATCGGGGCCGCTTCTCTGGTCGTCGTTCCTCCCTATGACTGTGGGGACTTCCTCCGGCTTGGCCATCCCTTTCCCGCTCTCTCCCAGGGTCCTCAACGCCGTCTGCTCTGTGCTGCAGTTCGGGACACAGCTGGGTGTCGTGGGCGGCGCTGGCTGCCCCCGCGCCACACTGACAGTGACTGTGTCCACCGCGGACACTGAGCTGCGGGACATCGTGGAGGTGAGAGCACCCATCACCGCCTTCTTCCGATGGCCTCGCCTGCAGATGGAGATAAGGACCCCCAGAAAGGAGCGCAGGGCCTGCAGGATGGTAGAATGGGGTCTCAGAGATTCTGTGGCAAAGCGCAGATGCAGAGTCACTGGACCCTTGTGGGCTGGCCTGCGAGTGGATAGCCGGCCATAGACAGCTGGGTGACCCGGGCCGGCCACGGGAAGTCGGTGGGCGCGGGGAGCGGGCTGGGGGCAGCCGAGCCCTCCTGGCAGGTGTACTGGTCCCCCAGTGCCTGGGGCGGGGGTGAGGGGCAGGGCCTACCTAAGTAACTGCCCGTAGTGCACTTGGGTGATATCGGTCCTTGGATAGAGGCTGGGCGCCGAGCATTCTCCTTCAGCTGCCAAGTCGGCCAAAAGCAGAGTGCGCACCATTTGGCCTGTTGCTGGGATTTATAGCCCTGCAACCTGTGAGCGAACAATGGGCTTGCGTTTGCGGGACGCAATAAATAGGTTAACGAGGGGTGGCGCATGCGCAGAGTACACGTCAGGCCCTGGGGCGCACAGGTGAGGATATGCGCCTGGACCGTCTAGCGCTTCTGAATCTCCCGGGGTCTGAGGGTTGGAGGTGTTTGCCTTGAGGGTGATGAGCTTCTTGCCAGGGCAGCTGCCCCTTCTCCCCCGGCCGGCTCTAACTGTACAGAATGGGTCCCCGGCCACCAGAGCGGGAAAGCTGGAGAGCAGGGTACCTGGCTCAGCAGCTGCTGCCCGAGGTGGCAGCTTTGGCATCAGCGCCTGTGCGTCCGCCTGCCCTCCCACCTGGTAACATTGGAGGGGAGAGCTGCTAAGAACAGAAGTGCAAAAACAGAAACAAAAACAAAAAACCCAGAAGTGCCCAAGCCACCCAGATCCTGCTGGGGTGACAACTGAACGGGCGGCCAGGGCGGGCTGGGAGGGACATATATACCAGGTCCAAACCCAGAAGGATCTGAAATGCACGAGTCAGAATGAAAGTCCAGAATCATCCTTGGGCTTTGGGCTGAGCTGGAAGTATAGCCAAACTTTTCAAGGTCTCCAGCTCCACCTGCAGTTTCTGCCTGGCTGGGACATTGCCCCAGAGTGGGGTTGAGTTTAAGGAGTCGAAGGAGGCATACATTTCCATCCTCTGGATCACTGCTCACCAAAAAATACATAATGCCAGGCACATATGTAATTTTGAATTTTCTAATGAACACACCAGGAAAATGAAAATGGTGGAGTCAATGTAAATATTAGATTTTTAATTCAGTATCTGCAAAATGTTAGAATTTTTACATGTGTCACGAGAAATGTGGTCATATTACAAGGGTTCAAGAGCTGCATGGAGCAAGATAGAGGACAAAAAGCATGCACTTGAAACTCTTAAGAAGTGAACACTAACAGGCAGGTGGGGCCTGGAAGTCCAAAGTTGAATAACAGCCCGTAACAGGGTTATCATGGTGGTTTTTTTCCTGCCTCTGTCTCCCAGCTTATGCAAGGCACACTAAGTCCAGCAGCAGCTGAAAGTTAAAACCATGGGATCAACCTTTTATTTCTAGCCAGATAGGTGAGAAAGTGGGGGACTTGTATGTTGAGGAGTGAGGGGGTCATCCCCATTGGTCTTTTTCTCCCCAGTTACCACATCTCCCCTGCAACCTCAGTGATGGCAGAGGCCTTCACTGAGAAATAGCCTGTGTCTCTGGACAAAGGAACAAGTAAAGAGGCTCCTATTGTCTGAAGAGTGTGGGGGAATGCCCATTATTTTCCTTTCTTTTCTCTTGCTATTTCACCTGAAAGGTCAACTTGGCCATAGGGAACTGCATGACAGCATGGAGGCTGAAACACTTTGAGAAACATGTAGGAGGGGCCCCTGAAGCCTGAGAATGTGGGTAGAAGCCCAAAGAGGAGAGAGCTAGAGGAGGAGACTATTTAGGTCTGTGTATGAGCCAACATAAGTCCTGGGATCCCCCTGAGCCTCATGCACAGACAGACCCAACGAGGCAGAGTAGAGGCTTGCAGAAGTGAACTACAGTATAAACTGCCACTCACTTCCCAGATTAACCGCCGAGGGGTACATGCACCACGTGGACACAAACAGCACAGCAGTGTCCTGAAAACTGCACCAAGACTGGAACAACTCAGAAGACAAGGCACAATACCTGTTGGACCATAGGTTCATGAATTGCTTAACAAAAACAACAGAAAAAGAAAAAGTAACAATCTCCAAAGGATTTTAATAGGAACCAGACTCCCGAAACATAATAAGCAAAAGTTCCAGGATACCACCCAAAATCACACAACAGAGCATACAAAGAACTAGGAAAATGTGACCAATTCTCAAGAGAAAAAGGCAATCAACAGACGCAGCCCTGAAATAACCCACATGGAGGAATTAGCAGACAAAGCATCCATTACAACCATCCTCAATGAGGTAAAGGTAAATCCTCTTGAAATTAATGGAAAGAAGTTCTTCAGAGAGAAGTAAAAACTATGAAAAAGAAGCAAATGGAAAGTTTAGAACTTAACATGCATTATCCAAAAGCAAACATTCACTGGATATACTGAATAACAGAACCGAGAAAACAGAGGAAAGATTCAGAACACTAATGGATGAATAGAAATGGCACAATCTGAAAAACAAAGAGGAAAAATGACTGAACAAAAATTAAGTCTCAGACACATGTGAAACAATATTGCAAGTTCTACCTTTTGTACCACTGGACGGTCTGAAGGAAAGATACAGAAGAAAATATATGAGGAAAAGAATAGTTGAAAACATCACTGATTTAGAGACACAGATCAAGGCTCAGAAAGCCTCACCCTGACACACAATCTGATAAAAAAAAAGGCAAGGTGAAGAATAATCTTGAAAGGAGTCAAGGAAAATGAGCTGTTATACATCACAGAATGTCAACTTGAAGGACTGTGATTTCTCATCAGAAAACATAGAGACCAGAAAAGAATGGAATAACATCTTGAAAGTATTAAAGGAAAAGACCAAACCAGGATATTATATCCTTAAAGCAGGGATATCCTTAAAGACTGAAAGCCAAACAAAAGCCAAAACGAAGGCTGATGGAGATGAGAGAAAACTAAGAGAATTCATCACCAGACAATTTGCTATAAAAATATTACATGAAAGGAACTTCTTCAGGCTGAAGTGAAATGACACAAGAAAGAAGTAAGCTTGCAACTTCGGGAACAAAGGAAGGGCAACAACAACGGCACGTGTCTGCAAAAATTATCCTCTTCATTATTTTATATAGGTATGACTTTTTTTTTTTTTTTTTGGCCCGCGCCTGCGTGGCTTGCGGGATCTTAGTTCCCCTACCCGGGACTGAACCCGGGGCCCCAGCAGTGAAAGTGCTGAGTCCTAACCACTGGACCGCCAGGGAATTCCCTCTATATGTATGAAAGAAGGATACCACAGTCTCAGAGGGTGGCGTTCAAGTCACATAAAGGTGACCCATATGACAGCTATGACAAAGAGTGGAAGGTAAAAGAATCTATATGGTTGTAAGGCTTCTGAATTTTATTGAATGGGTAAAATATTAACTCTAGACTGTGAAACAATACGTATACATAGTGTTATTCCAAGAACAATTAAAAAATGACAAACTCAAGAAAACTGGATAACCTCAATAGTCCTATATTTAGGAACTGTGGACAAGATAGCTAAAACATTCACATACGTGTTTTGTGAAAAGTTTTTCTCTTGGTTAATTGCCTAGGAGTGGGCTTTGGGGTCATATGGTAAGCATGGCCCTCTCAGCCAGCCCTGGCCACCACTTCAGGTGTCAGCCCAGCAGGATCTGGGTGGTGTGGGCACTTCCGTTCTTAGCGGCTCTCCCCTCCAGTGCCGCCAGGGGAAAGGGCAGGAGGACGCAGAGGCGCTGCTGCCAAAGCTGCCGCCTCTTGTGGGAGCTGCACAGCCAGCAGCCTTGCTCCACTTTGCTGGGCAGGGACCCCGTCCAGTACAGTTAGTTCCCCCGACAGCACTGGGGCCAGGCCAGGGAGAAGGGCCAGCTGTCCTGCCAGGAAGCTCATCACCCTCAAGGCAAACACCTCCAACCCTCAGACCCCGGGAGATTCAGAAGCGCTAGACGGTCCAGGCGCGTATCCTCACCTGTGCGCCCCAGGGCGTGACGGGTACACTGCGCATGCGCCACCCCTCCCCAACCTCTTTATTGCGTCCCGCAAACGCAAGCCCATTGTTCGCTCACAGGTTGCAGAGCTATAAATCCCAGCAACAGGCCCAACGGTGCGCACTCCACTTTTGGCCGAGTTGGCAGCTGAAGGAGAGTGCTCGGCGCTCAGCCTCTAGCCAAGGACCGATCTCACCCAAGTTCTCTATGGGCAGTTACTTAGGTAGACCCTGCCCCTCACCCCCGCCCCAGGCACTGGGGGACCAGCACCTGCCAGGAGAGCTCGGCTGCCCCCAGCCCGCTCCCCGCGCCCACCGACTTCCCGTGGCAGGCCCGGGTCACCCAGCTGTCTATGACCGGCTATCCACTCGCAGGCCAGCCCACAAGTGTCCAGTGACTCCGCATCTGCGCTTTGCCACAGAGTCTCTGAGACCCCATTCTACCATCCTGCAGGCCCTGCGCTCCTTTCTGGGGGTCCTTATCTCCATCTGCAGGCGAGGCCATCGGAAGAAGGCGGTGATGGGTGCTCTCACCTCCACGATGTCCCGCAGCTCAGTGTCCGCGGTGGACACAGTCACTGTCAGTGTGGCGCGGGGGCAGCCAGCGCCGCCCACGACACCCAGCTGTGTCCCGAACTGCAGCACAGAGCAGACGGCGTTGAGGACCCTGGGAGAGAGCGGGAAAGGGATGGCCAAGCAGGAAGAAGTCCCCACAGTCATAGGGGGGAACGACGACCAGAGAACCGGCCCCAATGGCACCGGGGGCGCACGATCTGCATTTAGGCCCCTGGGGGTCTCTTTATTCGTGCCCAGGCCTGGACCTCTGCAGAGAAACCTCCACGCCAAGAGGGCAGAAGACAGATCCAACAGGACACTCCACACCTCCTGTATGAGCTCCTGCCCTAAAAGAAACGCCATCACGAGCTCGTATAGCTCCACCCGAGGTTTCCCGCCCGTGAACAGTAGGAGGGGTTCCGCCATACCGCAAGGGCTGCCCCAGAAGTCCTCAAAGGGAGCGAGGAGGGCCCTCCGTCGCCCTTCGCAGCTCCGGTGGTTTCCCAGAGAAAAAGCCAGCCTGACAAGCATGCAGAGGCAACAAGAGGGCAGAAACGGCCCTGGAGGGACTGCTCCCCCACATCTGACAGTCCCAGGCCCCGAAAACGCAGGTTTCCTCTGCTGCCGCACAGGCGAGGGGAGCCTCTGAGGCTGCCCTCACCCCCTCAGCTGGGTTTCCGGGTCACCGCCGAAGACCTAGACTCCGAGAAGGAAGCAGCGCTCCGGCGCATCCTCGGAAGCCTGGCTCCTGACTGGCCCGCTCCTGCCGCTGCTGCGGCTTCCCTTCCCTGCTCCATCTCTGGGGCCCCTGATTGGCAGCAGCGAGGAACCCCCGCCTATGACAGCTCTCGCCGGTATTTGAAAAGGAAAGCTCCAGCCTTCGCCTCTGCTCCACCTCCCCCAGCTAAGCACAGCCGCGCAGAAGCATCTTCTGGGGGTGGTTCATCCACAAATTCCACCGTGGGCACCCATGCCAGCACCCAGCTGCGTTTTGGGAGCACAGCGGCTGCCCAAGATCTGAGCTGCCTCTTTTCAGCTCTCAGCCTCACAGCAGGAACCAGGGGACCCCGAGCACCACAGCAATAAGAATGAGCGTCGGTTTGAAGACACTACTGCCCACCCCCATCTTAAGTCACATCCCTGGGGGCACACCCAGGCAGGGCCCCCCCTACTTCCAGTGGAGGGCCCAGCCCATGCCCAGCCAAGGCTGCCTTTAGGGGCGTGTTGGTTTCGGCCTCTATTCCTAGCAGCCTCACCTCCGCAGTGGGCACAGCAAGGTGCCGCCTCGCTGTTAGGGCAAGGCGCTTGGCTGGACATAAAACCACTGGGCCATGGACCAAGTCATTCTCCTCCAGGCCGAGATTCATCAGTACCTCGGGGCGTAAGAGGAAAAAGTTGGTCTGAGCCAATAAGTTTGGAGGGGGGGGGTCCTCCCAGGCTGGGCCTCGTGTGGACCCTGTTTCGATGTGAAACGGACGTCTTAGCCCTAACCTCTGTAATCCTGGAGCAAACCGGGCACCCAGAGATACCGCATTCCGTTCCCACCCCCGGGCCTGCAGTCTTCCCCCCAAAGGTGGATGGTTTGAGGCTGTTGTCCCATCCCAGCGCTCAGAGTCCTCAGGACAGTAAACAAGAGGCCCTAGCCTCGTCCCCTTCAGTCCTGGAACAAGGGGATGCCTCCTGTTGCCTGTAGCTGACTCCTCCCCTCTCCCTGTTTTCCTTCCAGAACCCTTGTGTTGTCTTCATAACTTATAATAAAGCGTTGTTCTTGTTCTTTTGCATAATCCTCACGTGTCTGTGATGTGTAGATCAAGTGTGGAAAAGCACTGGCTTGTGTGAGTGGTGACATGGAAAGCCAGACCTGTTTACAGTTTCCTGTGGACCCACGCATAGGTTGTGGAGAATAGCACAATGTGATGGCTACAAGGACTGACCCCTGAATATTAAAAGTGTCTTTTGAGTTTAAGTGATGCAGCCCAGGATAAAATGAGCCCAAGGCAGGGATAAATAGGGAGGATCATCCTTGTCTGTTGGAATTGCTACTTCTCACCCACCTCTGACTTGGAGGGGGCTAGGTCATCCCGAGTGTACAACAGGAGCCCACACTCTACGCACTAGTCTTTTCTAATGCAGCAAATCCCTTTTTTATTTTCTACTTTTTTACTTTCAGAGTCCTAGGCAAATCACCTACATACATATCTCCCCTAAAGAGTACGGGCTTGGCATCAAAGTTTCTGGAATGGGTCAAACAAGGAAAGCTTTAATTCTAGGATGTGACATCTCCTGGAGCAACCTGTGACATTCTGCTGTAAAAAGAGCAGAAGGACTCCATGAATACATCTCTTCCCTTTTCCAACAAAGAAAGATGAAAGGGAACTATTTGCAGAGGAAAGAAGCAAACATTAATTTTAATTATAAAAGATTACAAGACTTCCAGTTTGCGGCGCCTCTTGACCCTCTGAGGGAGGCACAAGTGCAAATGAACATATCTAGGAAACAAAAACAGACTCACAAATACAGAGAAAGGACTTACGGTTGACAAGGGGAGGGTGAGGGAGGGAAGGATGGGGAGTTTGGGATTAGAAGATGCAAACTATTGTACATAGGATGGATAAAAATCAAGGTCCTACTGTATAGCACAGGGAACTATATTCAATATCCTGTCATAAACCACAATGGAAAATAATATGAAAAAGACTATACATGTGTATAACTGAGTCACTTTGCTGTACAGCAGAAATTAAACACAACGTTGTAAATAAGAAGAAGAAAAGAGAAATATTTGCACAGGGGAATGACATGTCCCTGATGAGTTCTTTAGCATCTATAGCAAAGTTTGAAATGAACTAATTCAAATCTTTCCCTAACCCTTTCACATCTAGCTTTTAATTTATAGAACCAAAATACTGAGGAGGATGTGATTTAATGTCTCAATAATTCCCAGCCAGTAAGACTCCCTTACGCATAAATGACACATCACTAAAATGTAAAACTGTTGTGATTCAAAGGACACCATTAAGAAAGTGAAAAGACAAAAGAAAACGACCTGTTATACATCACAGAATGTCAACTTGAAGGACTGTGATTTCTCATCAGAAAACATAGAGACCAGAAAAGAATGGAATAACATCTTGAAAGTATTAAAGGAAAAGACCAAACCAGGATATTATATCCTTAAAGCAGGGATATCCTTAAAGACTGAAAGCCAAACAAAAGCCAAAACGAAGGCTGATGGAGATGAGAGAAAACTAAGAGAATTCATCACCAGACAATTTGCTATAAAAATATTACATGAAAGGAACTTCTTTAGGCTGAAGTGAAATGACACAAGAAAGAAGTAAGCTTGCAACTTCGGGAACAAAGGAAGGGCAACAACAACGGCACGTGTCTGCAAAAATTATCCTCTTCATTATTTTATATAGGTATGACTTTTTTTTTTTTTTTTTGGCCCGCGCCTGCGTGGCTTGCGGGATCTTAGTTCCCCTACCCGGGACTGAACCCGGGGCCCCAGCAGTGAAAGTGCTGAGTCCTAACCACTGGACCGCCAGGGAATTCCCTCTATATGTATGAAAGAAGGATACCACAGTCTCAGAGGGTGGCGTTCAAGTCACATAAAGGTGACCCATATGACAGCTATGACAAAGAGTGGAAGGTAAAAGAATCTATATGGTTGTAAGGCTTCTGAATTTTATTGAATGGGTAAAATATTAACTCTAGACTGTGAAACAATACGTATACATAGTGTTATTCCAAGAACAATTAAAAAATGACAAACTCAAGAAAACTGGATAACCTCAATAGTCCTATATTTAGGAACTGTGGACAAGATAGCTAAAACATTCACATACGTGTTTTGTGAAAAGTTTTTCTCTTGGTTAATTGCCTAGGAGTGGGCTTTGGGGTCATATGGTAAGCATGGCCCTCTCAGCCAGCCCTGGCCACCACTTCAGGTGTCAGCCCAGCAGGATCTGGGTGGTGTGGGCACTTCCGTTCTTAGCGGCTCTCCCCTCCAGTGCCGCCAGGGGAAAGGGCAGGAGGACGCAGAGGCGCTGCTGCCAAAGCTGCCGCCTCTTGTGGGAGCTGCACAGCCAGCAGCCTTGCTCCACTTTGCTGGGCAGGGACCCCGTCCAGTACAGTTAGTTCCCCCGACAGCACTGGGGCCAGGCCAGGGGAGAAGGGCCAGCTGTCCTGCCAGGAAGCTCATCACTCTCAAGGCAAACACCTCCAACCCTCAGACCCCGGGAGATTCAGAAGCGCTAGACGGTCCAGGCGCGTATCCTCACCTGTGCGCCCCAGGGCGTGACGGGTACTCTGCGCATGCGCCATCCCTCCCCAACCTCTTTATTGCGTCCCGCAAACGCAAGCCCATTGTTCGCTCACAGGTTGCAGAGCTATAAATCCCAGCAACAGGCCCAACGGTGCGCACTCCGCTTTTGGCCGAGTTGGCAGCTGAAGGAGAATGCTCGGCGCTCAGCCTCTAGCCAAGGACCGATCTCACCCAAGTTCTCTTCGGGCAGTTACTTAGGTAGGCCCTGCCCCTCACCCCCGCCCCAGGCACTGGGGGACCAGCACCTGCCAGGAGGGCTCGGCTGCCCCCAGCCCGCTCCCCGCGCCCACCGACTTCCCCTGGCCGGCCCGGGTCACCCAGCTGTCTATGGCCGGCTATCCACTCGCAGGCCAGCCCACAAGTGTCCAGTGACTCCGCATCTGCGCTTTGCCACAGAGTCTCTGAGACCCCATTCTACCATCCTGCAGGCCCTGCGCTCCTTTCTGGGGGTCCTTATCTCCATCTGCAGGCGAGGCCATCGGAAGAAGGCGGTGATGGGTGCTCTCACCTCCACGATGTCCCGCAGCTCAGTGTCCGCGGTGGACACAGTCACTGTCAGTGTGGCGCGGGGGCAGCCAGTGCCGCCCACGACACCCAGCTGTGTCCCGAACTGCAGCACAGAGCAGATGGCGTTGAGGGCCCTGGGAGAGAGCGGGAAAGGGATGGCCAACGACCAGAGAAGCGGGCCCGATGGCACCGGGGGCGCACGATCTGCATTTAGGCCCCTGGGGTTCTCTTTATTCGTGCCCAGGCCTGGACCTCTGCAGAGAAACCTCCACGCCAAGAGGACAGAAGACAGATCCAACAGGACACTCCACACCTCCTGTATGAGCTCCTGCCCTAAAAGAAGCGCCATCACGAGCTCCTATAGCTCCACCCGAGGTTTCCCGCCTGTGAACAGTAGGAGGGGTCCCGCCATACCGCAAGGGCTGCCCCAGAAGTCCTCAAAGGGAGCGAGGAGGGCCCTACGTCTTCCTCTGCAGCTCCGGTGGTTTCCCAGAGAAAAAGCCAGCCTGACAAGCATGCAGAGGCAACAAGAGGGCAGAAACCGGCCTGGAGGAACTGCTCCCCCACATCTGACTGTCCGAGACCCCGAAAACGCAGGTTTCCTCTGCTGCCGCACAGGCGAGGGGAGCCTCTGAGGCTGCCCTCACCCCCTCAGCTGGGTTTCCGGGTCACCGCCAAAGACCTAGACTCCGAGAAGGAAGCAGCGCTCCGGCGCATCCTCGGAAGCCTGGCTCCTGACTGGCCCGCTCCTGCCGCTGCTGCGGCTTCCCTTCCCTGCTCCATCTCTGGGGCCCCTGATTGGCAGCAGCGAGGAACCCCCGCCTATGACAGCTCTCGCCGGTATTTGAAAAGGAAAGCTCCAGCCTTCGCCTCTGCTCCAGCTCTCCCAGCTAAGCACAGCCGCGCAGAAGCATCTTCTGGGGGTGGTTCATCCACAAATTCCACCGTGGGCACCCATGCCAGCACCCAGCTGCGTTTTGGGAGCACAGCGGCTGCCCAAGATCTGAGCTGCCTCTTTTCAGCTCTCAGCCTCACAGCAGGAACCAGGGGACCCCGAGCACCACAGCAATAAGAATGAGCGTCGGTTTGAAGACACTACTGCCCACCCCCATCTTAAGTCACATCCCTGGGGGCACACCCAGGCAGGGCCCCCCTACTTCCAGTGGAGGGCCCAGCCCATGCCCAGCCAAGGCTGCCTTTAGGGGCGTGTTGGTTTCGGCCTCTATTCCTAGCAGCCTCACTTCCGCAGAGGGCACAGCAAAAACCACTGGGCCATGGACCAAGTCATTCTCCTCCAGGCCCAGATTCATCATTACCTCGGGGTGTAAGAGGAAAAAGTTGGTCTGAGCCAATAAGTTCGCGGAGGGTCCTGCCAGGCTGGGCCTCGTGTGGACCCTGTTTCGATGTGAAACGGACGTCTTAGCCGTAACCTCTATAATCCTGGAGCAAACCGGGCACCCAGAGATACCGCATTCCGTTCCCACCCCCGGGCCTGCAGTCTTCCCCCCAAAGGTGGATGGTTTGAGGCTGTTGTCCCATCCCAGCGCTCAGAGTCCTCAGGACAGTAAACAAGAGGCCCTAGCCTCGTCCCCTTCAGTCCTGGAACAAGGGGATGCCCCCTGTTGCCTGTAGCTGACTCCTACCCTCTCCCTGTTTTCCTTCCAGAACCCTTGTGTTGTCTTCATAACTTATAATAAAGTGCAAGAGTCCTAGGCAAATCACCTACATACATATCTCCCCTAAAGAGTATGGGCTTGGCATCAAAGTTTCTGGAATGGGTCACACAAGGAAAGCTTTAATTTTAGGATGTGACCTCTAGGTAGGCACGATTAATCAAATCATTGGCCGAATGACTGAAGTCAATCTCCAGCCCCCTCCCCTCTCCTTGGAGGTCACTTTGAAGTTACAACAATGTATTCCTGCTCTTTGCCTTTCACTCCCATGCTAAAGCCATCCAGGTATCCAGGATGAGTCACCTCTTTGGCCTAACAAAGTCTATCTTAGCATGCATGAAATTCCAAGGATTTTTGAAACTTTGTGCCAGGAGCCAGGGACAGAGACCAGACACCATCTTTATTATACTTTAGGATGTATGTCCAAATTTATCAAACCTCAAACCTTCATTATGTACAGTATACTGTATGCTAAGCACACCTCAATAAACTGGAACAAAATACTGTTGCCTTCCAGGAAAACATTCACAGAGTTCTAAGTGGACAAAACTGTGGCCTCAGAATCACTATTACTGAGACATTAAGTATTCGTTTAATAATAAATCTCCAGTCTGAGTTGGCCTTTATGTTCCCCTCATTTTGGTTGGTCAAATACATGAAAAGAATCTCTAACTGTATTTATTTGACTTATGAGAAATGGGAGGCTTGAGAACCTGGGGGTATTCTGAAAAGTTGTACGACCAGCAAATAGGGAACCAGGCCCTGTAGATTAACCCTTCAGTTCCAAATCCTGTGGACTTTCTCTGGTGCCTCTGCTTCTTGGGACAGACTCTAAACTTCTCCTATGAGTTTGGCATATCAATTATGACTTTAATCCTTGTTCTCAATCCTTGTGTGGGATGCTCAGCAGGCCTGAGATTGCAGTAATCCCAGCCCTTGCTCCTTCAGATACTTTAACATTAAAGGGGTACTTTCTCAAGGACGCCTCCTTCCTGTCCCTCTCCACACTCCCAAAGCTTCTTTTTGTTTTTACAGGAGGCTGCAGAATTAATCCTCCCCCATCTCAGCTGGGCGCTGGGGCAGCATTCCTTCCTTTTGCAGGAGCCCCAGGTGAACCCACATGTCGCACCCAGTTCTGGAGGAATCTAAGTAGGACCCTCCAGGGATAAACGAAGGAGCTTCACTCCAACTTTCACCAACTAAGGTCTAGTATTTTGCTTCAGAAAATGTTGCCAAGAATAGGAAATGCCATTCTGATGTGGAAAATCAGTCTCCCATCACTTATGCCAGCCCTGGTTTCTGTGTGCTGGGCACGAAACACCGTACAGAGATCTCCTCAGGCACTGAGCGTCAGGGTAGACACTGGGCTCCCTTCCTGGAAGGATGAAGGGGAGGTTATGCATTGCAAGGTGGGGAGAGGGGAACTCAGCAGTGGGACAGGAACATCGCCACTAATGTCCCTGTCAAACCTGCCAGAGGAAATAGGGTCTGGGTTTCTTCTGAAGCCTTAGCAAGTAACAAGTCAAGGGAGTTGTTTGAAGTCAAAGCAAATATAAAATGAGACAGCGTCTGACCTGAGGATCCTCTTGTTTCATGGCTCCTGTGTGAAATGCATGGCGTTTTAATAGAATTTGATTGTCCTACAAGAGTGTTGATATTCTTCCCCACAAAATAAAAAGAGGAGACTACTTGATTAAAAAGATCAATTTTTCCCCCCAGAAGCAAGTTTCTCATAACAAGATTATCCTAGAAATCCTTCATCTCTAGATCACAGATTCCCAGGGGTGCTTGAGGGGACCCTGGCCGTGTGTGATTAAAGGTTACAGTGAGAGATACCAAGAGCAGCTGCCCAGTGGGTTCCATAGGAGACATCAGGGCCCAGAACCTTGGGCAGGACCTTGAGAGGGAAAAGATATGGAGGGACACGAGAAAGACACAAGAGTACCCAGGCCATGGGAAGGAAGAGGGGTGATAGATTCCAAAGTCTTCAGATGGGAAAAATCAGTAGAGCATCACCACCTGTGTCCAGCCATGGCCATGCCTATCTCTGTGCTCCTTCCATGTGGGGATGAGGGAGGATGAGGTGCAGTGGCTGCAGTGAGAATAACAGGGACATCCACCTTATTGTCTGCAGAGAGGAGCTGCCTTCCTATTCTGTTGTCTTCTCCATCAGCTGGAACATACCTGGCACTTTGCATCATGGCAGTTGGTGAGAGGCAGAGAAGAGGAGTCAGGTCTGACATGGGTCAGCAGGAATGGACTACGGGGTCCGGCCAGAGACAGGAGGCTCTGAGACCTCTTCTCCCTCATGCTGGGACAGGGACCAGTTTTTACTTTTCATCAGCTTCTAGAGGTTGCATGACTACTACTCCTTTTCTAGACAATATTAACCAAGGATTTTTCGGCCCAGAAAAGCGTTTAACCTGAAGAGAGCTCACAGCATGTGGCCAGGCAGCTGTAGAACACTCCAGGTGCAGTGGAGGTGGGGAGGGGCACAGGCATTAGCACCGGGCAAGCTCAGCAAAGACATGAGGGATGTTCCCAGAGTTGAGGTGGTCCTTGCTACTCTTCTCTATGACTGAGAGGCATCTATTTGAGAGTTTCTTTGAAATCGTCTTGGAATTCTCAGGCCCAAACTCTGTGTCCTCCCACTTGTGGGGACAGGAACCTTGGACGTAGGTGACCACTGCAAGGGCACTGCCTGTATCTTCCTCATCAATTCTCACCCCAGCGGTCAGCCTTGGACAACCCGTCTTAGGCCCCATAAATGTCTAATGTACATCCCCCCCACCCCAGACTGGGATCCAATTCAGGGGTGGAGAGGGTCCCTCCTCAGCTTGTCCAGGCCTGCTGGGTCCACACCAAGCCAGGGACCTGCCCAGGATCTAATCCAGATCAGGAATGAGACGGGTGGGCTCCTGAAGCATCCCTTCCTCACCCCTGACCCTGCTGTTCTGATTACATCTAGGACAGCTGTGCCCGGCCTTGCTCTTCATCTCTGCTGACAGGTGGGCCCCCTGCTGGGAATCCTCTAGGACCTGGGGGTTGACCTTACTGTCTGTGTCCCCAGGGCCTCACTTAATGCCTGGCACGTGTGCGTGAGTCCAGGAAGAACCTACAAATGCATGGTCAGATAAGACCAGCAAACTATACTTACAAGGAACAAGTCGGAGCGGGGGAGACTCTGTCTTCCTCATCTTTGGATTCTATAGCTGTGACATCCAGTGTGGTGTTCCCTTGCCAGATTTGCCTGTTTATAACTAACTAATTAATTAATTATAAATAAAATGAACATTCAGTCCATCCATCACACCAGCCATGTTTCACGTGCCTTATAGAGTTATGTGCTAGCGGCCACCATATTCAACAAGGCAGAGAGAACACTTCCATCCTCACAGGACACTGTCTTGTGCAGCTGACCTGATCTGGGCACAGGTCTATTGGTTGAACTCATCTAATTCAAAGTGTTTCAATCACAGGTGGAATTTCAGGTTGATAAATTTGCAGGTGAGAGTGGTACTTATCTGGTGGGAACTGGGGTGGTGAGAAGTTGAAGAGGGACCCTCTCTCTCATGAGAAGATTTGCAGCTATGATATTCGTGAAGGGCTCTGGCTCCAGGGAGCCCAGGGAAGGCTGAGAACCCAGAGGAAAGAGCCGGGTGATGCCGAGTGAGCCAGCATGGCCTCCACTGGAGTGGAAGGAAGGAGTGAGCCACTCTCTCTAACAACGTTATTGCTCAAGTTTGTGTTTCTAAAGAATGGCTTGAGGAGAGCATAAAGGACTCAAGCAACGAGGATGAAGACGCTCCAGGTAGGGAACAAGGCTCAACTGCTTTAGTAGGCTGAGGAAGAAAGGTGTAAAATCAGAAGGAAGAGGAAACATGGAGGCTTGTTTTGTGTTTTCCGTATTTTTAAAAATTAATTAATTAATTAATTAATTAATTTTTGGCTGCATTGGGTCTTCATTGCTGTGTGCGGGCTTTCTCTAGTTTCAGCAAGCGGGGGCTACTCTTTGTTGTGGTGCGCGGGATTCTCATTGCGGTGGCTTCTGTTTTTGCAGAGCTCGGGCTCTAGGCGCACAGGCTTCAGTAGTTGTGGAACGTGGGCTTGGTAGCTGTGGCTCGCAGGCTCTAGAGCGCAGGCTCAGTAGTTGTGGCACATGGGCATAGTTGCTCCGCAGCATGTGGGATCTTCCCGGACCAGGGCTCGAACCCGTGTCCCCTGTATTGGCAGGCAGATTCTTAACCACTGCACCATGAGGGAAGCCCTCATTATATTTTACATAGTAGTGTTTTCTATAACCTTTTCACATTGGAGTACTTAGGCCATAAACCTTATTTTTTTTATTACTACTGAATAATCTTTTTCTAAAGTGAAAGAAGCAAGCAAGGCTTGGTGGGGATGTTAGGAAAAAAATTATTGGGGGTAAAACATGACTTAACAATTAATTGTTCATTTCCACGGTGCAGGTCTCCTGATGGGTCGGGTTGAGTAGGGCTAGAGGGACAGGGTCACTACTCCCACATGTGGCATCAGACCTCCCACTCCTCAGAGCGCCCAGGTGGGAGGGACCCACACTCTTCACCCTGGAGCCCCAGAGCCTCCCCTTTCCTCTGCATCACTTTCACTGTTCAGGGGACCAGTCACTTGAACGCCGCCTGGCCAAATGCCCAGGTTAAATCGCCCCTGTAGGACATGTCTCCCTGCTACCAGAACACACTTGGCAAAGAGCAGCAAACAGGCCCCAGTGCCCTGGGGATGTGAGCCCTGGGGATGTCAGGGCCCAAAGTCACTTCCAGGGTCTGAGTAGCCCCCTGGGTCCCACATACCGACCCCAGGGAGCCCACCTCCCCACTGACTCCAGTCCCTGCCTGTGTGTGGCAGGTTCTGGTCTGACACCTGTGAAGACCTTGACCTGGAGGCCTCAGCCTGAGACTCAAGAGGGGATGGAGCTTGTGCAGCGTCTGGCAGCTTAAATGAGACACAAGGCCAGGGAAGGAGGGCCGCCTCTCTGCTCCTGCTCCGCTCCTGAGTCAGCTAGTGAGTGCCGGTTGCTTCCTGTCTGAGTTGTACAGATTTAGCATTAATTTTAGATATATGTCTTATTTTTAACCCTGGAGGCTCTTACATCAAGCGAAATTGATCTCCTCCTTGGTTTATTTTTTAAACATTTCTATGTAAAATAACACACAAGTATAGAAAAGCACCCTCCACAAACGGAGGGCTCAGTGAATTACAATGGGCACTCCACTCTGGGGAGCAGTAGTTTTTCCCTCTGTAAAAGCCCAGATGCTTCTGAGAAGCTCTTCTCAGCTTCCTTACTCTGGCCCCAGACCTCCACAGCGGAAATCCCAAAGGGACTGGATTCTCCCAGCCCTCCAGCGCCCTCCACTACTTTCTGATTGTGCTGCCACATTAATTTTGAGTTGTTTGTGTGTAAATCACTGCACTTGGAATATACATGGAGTAACTGATTTCATTCTTATAACCGAATAAGTTAGCACTTATTCTTCTCCCCTTCTGCAGGGGGCTGCCAGGGTGCTGGGGACGTCCTGTATATTGAACTGGGTGTTGGTAACAGATGTGTCTATATTTACAAGAAACCATGAAGCTCTACGCTTAAGATCTGTGCCCTGTACAATACACCAAGTAAATTTCAATTAGAAAGAGATGCAAAAAAAATTTCCCCACAAAACAAACTTCAGGCCCAGGTGGCTTCCTCTGATTTCTACCAAACATTTAAGACAGAAATGATGCCCGTCCCCTACACACTCTTCCAGAGAACAGATACAGAGGGAACACACCCACACTGCGTTATCGGACCAGGAGAATACTGATGTCATCCCAGCAGCAGATATTACAGGACAGGACAAATCACAGGCTAAACACTTCTGAATGTCGATGTCAAAATCCAAAAGCACATATTAGCAGTCTAAATCTAGAGGTTTTCAGAAAGGAAAGAAACTGGGATTTCGTGGCGGTATTTCCAGTGGTTGATGTGGACAGGATCACTGGGTGTTTGGGCGCTCCCTGGGAACGTGGAGAGAAGGGGCAATGCCATCGGGTTAGTGGAATGAACATTTATTTGGTGACAGAGATTAGGAGGGCCTGGGTCATCCTCAGAGACAGTCCTGGGATGGGGCCTCTAGGCTGTGGCTATGGCAGGGTCCCTCTAGGAGGACATGGGCCTCTCTCCTGTGCCACTGCAGGGTCTAGGGATGGATGAGGAGTTTGTAGGGGCTGGATTTTGATGAGGAAGGAAGAGCGGGGAAGGTGCGCCCTCAGAGCCAGTGCAGCCACGGCCCCTCCCCAGCCAGGCCGTAGCCCAGGCTACTCAGACAGTGCTCACATCAATAGTCAGGCGACAGTGGGGCACGCCAGCTTCACCCACTAAACCACCAAGCACAGCCCAGCAGGCCACTGTCCTCATTAATCAGCACTAACTGTGCATCCAGGGCTGGTTGTTGAAGACCCAGCTCATTTGTGAGAGACGTGCCATGTGGGCAGCTGGCTTGGAGAGACCGGGGCTCTGAGCCACGTGGAGACAAGCCGACCACTGGTCAGACCACCAGGAGGCTCACCCAGTGTGTGAAGATGCTGAGGGAGGAGGGACGTAGATGGGACCCCCTGATCCTTCAAGGGACCTTCTTTCAGGGATATTTAACAGCTGTGGGGTCAGGGATCAACATGTAAGGGAGGCAGCTGATCAGGCACGGGCCCTCCTGTTGGCTCAGACCCCTCCTGTCCTTGGAGCAACCATGGGGCAGGCAGGAGGATTGGGGGGATGGAGGGAGGGGAGCCCTGGGCTCAGGAGTCCAGGGTACCATCTAGAGGATTCAGGGGTTCAGGGATTTCTGTCCCAGGGAATCAACTACATTCCTGTCCCACATCCATCTGTCATCAGCTTTGTGACTCTGGGAAAGTCACTTAAACTCTCAACATTTTAGTGCCATGTACCATTAAATATGGATCATAGCACCTGCCGTGAGTTCCCCACGGAGATGATGTGGGGATCACAGGAGATGATAACAGATATTCTTCACAAGCTCTAAAGCATCACACCCATAACCTTCCCCGCTGCCCTGGCCTGTGGCATCCAGGTCCCCTCTCTGGAGGCAGCACTACTACATTTCTTGCTTATTCTTCCAGACATTTAATATTTGAACACTTAGGTAGCACCTATGAAGTACCCATCATTTTTCTCCAGGCTTTGTATTTACTAATTTTTAGCCTCAGAACATAATACAAATAAGCAGGTCCTATTAATATTTCCATATCACTGGCCAGGGAACTGAGAAACAGAAGGGCTAAGTAACTAACCTTCCCAGGTACATGTGGCTTTCAAATAGGATTTGATTTCAGGCCATCAGGCACCAGCACCCATACTCTCCCTCACTGTGTTGTGCTGACTTTGTACTTGTCTCATATAAATAAAGTTATTTTCCCCATGCGATCAGCCTGTTGGGCATTTTAAGTGCACGCTAAAATGCAAAGTCCATCTTTGTAAGCCCTACTTTGATTCAGGGGGCTCCCCGGGCAGCTGGTAATAAGGAGATCTGAAGTTTGACCTGTGAATTAGTTAAGACTTTTGCCAGGAAGATGTCAACACCTCTCGCTATTGTGAATGTATTTCCTAGGAACTCGTTTCAGGAATATGAAGAGAAAAAGACAAGGATTCAAACCAAGAATACATATGGAGATTGATCCTCAGTGAAGACAATATACTGGCTGGCCCTCACCGTCATTCAACAGCTCAAAATGAACATCTAGTCCCAAAGGGTTGAGCCTCAAATATCATCCCATACAAGCCACTCCATTGAAGTCACTGTGGGAATTCCATCATGAAACTGATCAAGAGTAATGACTATAAAAATGTTAAGTCATATTATCTTTTTATTGAGATATAATTCACATTCCATCAATTCACATTTTTTTTGATCTGTGTGATTTGGCGGCTTTTAGTGTACTCAGGTTTTGCAATCAACATCTCTAATTCCAGTACATTTTCATCATCCCCAAGAGAAACCTCATACCTAGTATCAGTCATTCTCATTCTCTCCTCCCCTTTCACCCCAGCCCTGGGTCTTTCTGTCTCTATTGATTTTCCTATGCTGGACATTTCATATGAATAGAACCACACAATGTGCGGACTTCTGTGTCTGACTTTTGCAGTAAGCAAAATGTATTCAAGGTGCGTCCAGGTTGTAGCATGTATCTGTCCTTCACCCTTTTTATGGCTGAATAATATTCATTGTATGGATATAACACATTTTATTTTTCCATTCATCAGTTGGCGAATAGTTGGGTTGTTTCCACTTTTTGGCTATTATGAATAACGATATGACAATATAACACTCATGTACAAGTTTTTGTGTGAACATATGTTTTTTATTTCTCCTGGACATATACCTGGGAGTGGCGTTCCTGGGCCATATTGTACCTCTGTGTTTAACTTTTTGAGGAACTGCCAAACTATTTTCTTTTTCATATTTGCACCAGCAATGCTTGAAAGTGCCAATTTCCCCACATCATTGCCAACCCTTGTTTTTTAAAAAAAATATATGCATACTAGTGGGTGTGAAGTGGTATCTCACTGTGGTTTCAGTCTGCATAATTTTGACTAATAATTTTGGACATGTTTTCATGTGCTTATTGGCAATTTGTGTCTCTTCTCTGGAGTAGTATCTATGCAAATTCTTTTTCTCATTTTTAAAATTTGGTTATTTGACATTTTACTGTTGAGTTGCCAGTGTTCTTTACATATTCTGAATACTAGGCTTTATCAGATATATGACTTGGAAACATTTTCCTTCCTTCTGAAGGTTGTATTATGTCTTTCTTGATGGTGTTCTTTGAAACGCAAAGGATTTTAATTTTGATAAAGTCCTATGTATTTTTCTTTTGTTGCTTGTGCTTTTGCTATCATATTTAAGAGATCGTTGCCAAATCCAAGACTATGAAGATTTATCCCTTTTTCTCTTCAGAAATTTGTATAGTTTAGCTCTTATATTTAAGTCTTTGATCCATTTTAAATTCAAAGTCTATTTTGTCTGATATTGGTATAGACACTCCTGCTCTCTTTTGGTTACTATTTGAGTTTTCTCACTGAGTTTGGAATTCCTTTTTCTATCCTTTAACTTTCAACCTGTTTGAGTCTTTTGATCTCAAGTGAGTCTCTTGTAGACAGCATATAGTTGGATCATATGTTTTTACCTATTCCGCCCATCTTTGTATTTTGATTGGAGAGTTTAATCCATTTACATTTAAAGTAATTACTGACAAAAAAAGAGACTTATTTCTGCTATTGTGCTATTTGTTTTCCATAAGCCCAAAGCTTTTTTGCCCCTCATTTCCTGCATTCCTATCTTTTGTTGTGTGTGTTTAGCTGATTTCTTACAGTAAAATATTTAAATTACTTTCTCACTTCCTTTTGGGTATATTCTATAGCTATTTTCTTTGTGTTTACCATGGGGATTACCTTTAACATCCTAAAATTAAAACACTCTAACTTGAATTTATACCAGGTTAATCTCAACAACATCCAAGTTCTTGAAGCTAAAAGAGCTTCCTACTGTCTCAATGCAAAAGACCTTCTCCAAGACACATTATAATGAAATTGTCAAAAATCAAAGGATAAAGAATTCTAAAAGCAGTCAGGGGAAAAAAGATTTTAACTTACAAACGAACCCCCATTACACTATCAGCAGATTTCTCAGCAGAAACCCGACAGGCCAGGAGAGAGTGGAATGACATATTCAACATGTTGAAAGAAAAAAAAAATGCCAACCAAAAATACTCTATCCATCAAAGTTATCCTTCAGATATGAAGGAGAAATAAAGATTTTCCTAGGCAGACAGAAGCTGAGGGAGTTCATCACCATTAGACTTGCCTTGAAAGAAATGCTGAAAAGAATTCTTCAAGCTGAAATGAAAAGACGGTAATCAGCAACATGAAAACGTATAAAAGTATACAACACATTGGTAAAGGTAAATATACAATCAGAAAACTCTAAATCTGTAACAGGAAGGTGTGTTAGCCACTTAATTATAAAAGTCAAAGGAAAAGAGTATTTAAAATAATTATAGCTACTGTAATGTATTAACAAACACAATATATAAAAAGATGTAAATAACGACATCAAACCATGAAGAGTGGGGAGTAAAAAGGTAAAGTTTTTGTAGGCAATTGAGGTTAAGACGCTGTCAGCTTAAAATGGACGATTAACCTATGAGATGTCTTATGTAAGCTTCATGGTAACCACAAAGCAAAACCTAGAGCAGATGCACCAAAGATAAACAAAGGGGAAACAGCACACCACCACAGAAAATAACCAATTTACAAAGGTAGGCAGAAACAGAGGGGAAAGGGGACAACGGGAATACAAAACAACCAGAAAACAGTAAGATGACATTAGTAAGTTCTCAATAATTCTAAATTCAGTGGATTGAATTCACCAATCCAAAGGCATATGGATAGATTTTTAAAAAAAGATGCAACTGTATGCTGCCTACAGTAGAATCGCTTCAGCTTTAAGGACACATACAGGCTCAAAGTGAAGGGATGGAAAAGATAGTCAATGCAAGTGGAAAGCAAAAGTGGGAACAGCTGCAATGATATCAGAGAAACTAAACTTTAAATTGACAAGAACAGATACTACACTTGATCTTAGCCAAAAGGCTGAGATGAAATAGACAAAATAAACTTTAAGCTAAAATTACTGTCAAGTATACATTTTACTAATATAGTAATTCCAAAGGACCAAGGAGCAAGGCAGTGGCTTTATTGAGAACCCAGGATTTCCGAGTGTCCACTGTGCCCAGTCAGTTTTAAATCATCACCACAGCCCTATAGTTCAGAGATTTAGGTGAAGTGACTTGCCCAGGGTCACACAGCTAAGTCTTCTGGGACCAACAGTAACTTTTGCAAAGGCATCTCTTGCTATACTTAACCACTGCCACCATCTGACACTCACATTCTTTCTTTTTATACTATTCTGTTTCCTTGGGTCAAAGAATCCGACCCCTGAATTAAGGTTAAATAGGAACTAGTGGCAGATCAAAAGCCCAAATTGCTTCAAGATATTCTTTTAATTCCCCCAAGTAATGCCTTTAGTCACAAAAATATAGAACAATATAGAAAATTACAAATCAAGTGACCTTAGTGTTCACAGGCAAGCACTAACACATTTTAATGTACCATGATCATATTAAAATAGAATTAACTATGAAACATTTTCTGCGGAGAAGTAGCCCCTGCGGTAGGCAGCGGGAAGGGACAGGAAGGCTGCGTGGCGCCCTGGCCCCCGATGGCCTAGGTCTCACCCCGCAGCGCACTGTTGATGCGCCGGAGCGCTGCTTCCTTCTCGGAGTCTAGGTCTTCGGCGGTGACCCGGAAACCCAGCTGAGGGGGTGAGGGCAGCCTCAGAGGCTCCCCTCGCCTGTGCGGCAGCAGAGGAAATCTCCGTTTTCGGGGCCTGGGACTGTCAGATGTTGGGGAGCACTTCCTCCAGGCCGGTTTCTGCCTTCTTGTTGCCTCTGCATCCTTGTCAGGCTGGCCTTTTCTCTGGGAAACCACCGGAGCTGCAGAGGAAGACGTAGGGCCCTCCTCGCTCCCTTTCTTTGTGGACTTCTGGGGCAGTCCTTGCGGTATGGCGGAACCCCTCCTACTGTTCACGGGCGGGAAACCTCGGGTGGAGCTATACGAGCTCGTGATGGCGTTTCTTTTAGGGCAGGAGCTCATACAGGAGGTGTGGAGTGTCCCGTTGGATCTGTCTTCTGTCCTCTTGGCGTGGAGGTTTCTCTGCAGAGGTCCAGGCCTGGGCACGAATAAAGAGACCCCCAGGGGCCTAAATGCAGATCGTGCGCCCTTGGTGCCATCGGGGCCGCTTCTCTGGTCGTCGTTCCTCCCTATGACTGTGGGGACTTCCTCCGGCTTGGCCATCCCTTTCCCGCTCTCTCCCAGGGTCCTCAACGCCGTCTGCTCTGTGCTGCAGTTCGGGACACAGCTGGGTGTCGTGGGCGGCGCTGGCTGCCCCCGCGCCACACTGACAGTGACTGTGTCCACCGCGGACACTGAGCTGCGGGACATCGTGGAGGTGAGAGCACCCATCACCGCCTTCTTCCGATGGCCTCGCCTGCAGATGGAGATAAGGACCCCCAGAAAGGAGCGCAGGGCCTGCGGGATGGTAGAATGGGGTCTCAGAGATTCTGTGGCAAAGCGCAGATGCAGAGTCACTGGACCCTTGTGGGCTGGCCTGCGAGTGGATAGCCGGCCATAGACAGCTGGGTGACCCGGGCCGGCCACGGGAAGTCGGTGGGCGCGGGGAGCGGGCTGGGGGCAGCCGAGCCCTCCTGGCAGGTGTACTGGTCCCCCAGTGCCTGGGGCGGGGGTGAGGGGCAGGGCCTACCTAAGTAACTGCCCGTAGTGCACTTGGGTGATATCGGTCCTTGGATAGAGGCTGGGCGCCGAGCATTCTCCTTCAGCTGCCAAGTCGGCCAAAAGCGGAGTGCGCACCATTTGGCCTGTTGCTGGGATTTATAGCCCTGCAACCTGTGAGCGAACAATGGGCTTGCGTTTGCGGGACGCAATAAATAGGTTAACGAGGGGTGGCGCATGCGCAGAGTACACGTCAGGCCCTGGGGCGCACAGGTGAGGATACGCGCCTGGACCGTCTAGCGCTTCTGAATCTCCCGGGGTCTGAGGGTTGGAGGTGTTTGCCTTGAGGGTGATGAGCTTCTTGCCAGGGCAGCTGCCCCTTCTCCCCCGGCCGGCTCTAACTGTACAGAATGGGTCCCCGGCCACCAGAGCGGGAAAGCTGGAGAGCAGGGTACCTGGCTCAGCAGCTGCCGCCCGAGGTGGCAGCTTTGGCATCAGCGCCTGTGCGTCCGCCTGCCCTCCCACCTGGTAACATTGGAGGGGAGAGCTGCTAAGAACAGAAGTGCAAAAACAAAAACAAAAACAAAAAACCCAGAAGTGCCCAAGCCACCCAGATCCTGCTGGGGTGACAACTGAACGGGCGGCCAGGGCGGGCTGGGAGGGACATATATACCAGGTCCAAACCCAGAAGGATCTGAAATGCACGAGTCAGAATGAAAGTCCAGAATCATCCTTGGGCTTTGGGCTGAGCTGGAAGTATAGCCAAACTTTTCAAGGTCTCCAGCTCCACCTGCAGTTTCTGCCTGGCTGGGACATTGCCCCAGAGTGGGGTTGAGTTTAAGGAGTCGAAGGAGGCATACATTTCCATCCTCTGGATCACTGCTCACCAAAAAATACATAATGCCAGGCACATATGTAATTTTGAATTTTCTAATGAACACACCAGGAAAATGAAAATGGTGGAGTCAATGTAAATATTAGATTTTTAATTCAGTATCTGCAAAATGTTAGAATTTTTACATGTGTCACGAGAAATGTGGTCATATTACAAGGGTTCAAGAGCTGCATGGAGCAAGATAGAGGACAAAAAGCATGCACTTGAAACTCTTAAGAAGTGAACACTAACAGGCAGATGGGGCCTGGAAGTCCAAAGTTGAATAACAGCCCGTAACAGGGTTATCATGGTGGTTTTTTTCCTGCCTCTGTCTCCCAGCTTATGCAAGGCACACTAAGTCCAGCAGCAGCTGAAAGTTAAAACCATGGGATCAACCTTTTATTTCTAGCCAGATAGGTGAGAAAGTGGGGGACTTGTATGTTGAGGAGTGAGGGGGTCATCCCCATTGGTCTTTTTCTCCCCAGTTACCACATCTCCCCTGCAACCTCAGTGATGGCAGAGGCCTTCACTGAGAAATAGCCTGTGTCTCTGGACAAAGGAACAAGTAAAGAGGCTCCTATTGTCTGAAGAGTGTGGGGGAATGCCCATTATTTTCCTTTCTTTTCTCTTGCTATTTCACCTGAAAGGTCAACTTGGCCATAGGGAACTGCATGACAGCATGGAGGCTGAAACACTTTGAGGAACATGTAGGAGGGGCCCCTGAAGCCTGAGAATGTGGGTAGAAGCCCAAAGAGGAGAGAGCTAGAGGAGGAGACTATTTAGGTCTGTGTATGAGCCAACATAAGTCCTGGGATCCCCCTGAGCCTCATGCACAGACAGACCCAACGAGGCAGAGTAGAGGCTTGCAGAAGTGAACTACAGTATAAACTGCCACTCACTTCCCAGATTAACCGCCGAGGGGTACATGCACCACGTGGACACAAACAGCACAGCAGTGTCCTGAAAACTGCACCAAGACTGGAACAACTCAGAAGACAAGGCACAATACCTGTTGGACCATAGGTTCATGAATTGCTTAACAAAAACAACAGAAAAAGAAAAAGTAACAATCTCCAAAGGATTTTAATAGGAACCAGACTCCCGAAACATAATAAGCAAAAGTTCCAGGATACCACCCAAAATCACACAACAGAGCATACAAAGAACTAGGAAAATGTGACCAATTCTCAAGAGAAAAAGGCAATCAACAGACGCAGCCCTGAAATAACCCACATGGAGGAATTAGCAGACAAAGCATCCATTACAACCATCCTCAATGAGGTAAAGGTAAATCCTCTTGAAATTAATGGAAAGAAGTTCTTCAGAGAGAAGTAAAAACTATGAAAAAGAAGCAAATGGAAAGTTTAGAACTTAACATGCATTATCCAAAAGCAAACATTCACTGGATGTACTGAATAACAGAACCGAGAAAACAGAGGAAAGATTCAGAACACTAATGGATGAATAGAAATGGCACAATCTGAAAAACAAAGAGGAAAAATGACTGAACAAAAATTAAGTCTCAGACACATGTGAAACAATATTGCAAGTTCTACCTTTTGTACCACTGGACGGTCTGAAGGAAAGATACAGAAGAAAATATATGAGGAAAAGAATAGTTGAAAACATCACTGATTTAGAGACACAGATCAAGGCTCAGAAAGCCTCACCCTGACACACAATCTGATAAAAAAAAAGGCAAGGTGAAGAATAATCTTGAAAGGAGTCAAGGAAAATGAGCTGTTATACATCACAGAATGTCAACTTGAAGGACTGTGATTTCTCATCAGAAAACATAGAGACCAGAAAAGAATGGAATAACATCTTGAAAGTATTAAAGGAAAAGACCAAACCAGGATATTATATCCTTAAAGCAGGGATATCCTTAAAGACTGAAAGCCAAACAAAAGCCAAAACGAAGGCTGATGGAGATGAGAGAAAACTAAGAGAATTCATCACCAGACAATTTGCTATAAAAATATTACATGAAAGGAACTTCTTCAGGCTGAAGTGAAATGACACAAGAAAGAAGTAAGCTTGCAACTTCGGGAACAAAGGAAGGGCAACAACAACGGCACGTGTCTGCAAAAATTATCCTCTTCATTATTTTATATAGGTATGACTTTTTTTTTTTTTTTTTGGCCCGCGCCTGCGTGGCTTGCGGGATCTTAGTTCCCCTACCCGGGACTGAACCCGGGGCCCCAGCAGTGAAAGTGCTGAGTCCTAACCACTGGACCGCCAGGGAATTCCCTGTATATGTATGAAAGAAGGATACCACAGTCTCAGAGGGTGGCGTTCAAGTCACATAAAGGTGACCCATATGACAGCTATGACAAAGAGTGGAAGGTAAAAGAATCTATATGGTTGTAAGGCTTCTGGATTTTATTGAATGGGTAAAATATTAACTCTAGACTGTTATTCCAAGAACAATTAAAAAATGACAAACTCAAGAAAACTGGATAACCTCAATAGTCCTATATTTAGGAACTGTGGACAAGATAGCTAAAACATTCACATACGTGTTTTGTGAAAAGTTTTTCTCTTGGTTAATTGCCTAGGAGTGGGCTTTGGGGTCATATGGTAAGCATGGCCCTCTCAGCCAGCCCTGGCCACCACTTCAGGTGTCAGCCCAGCAGGATCTGGGTGGTGTGGGCACTTCCGTTCTTAGCGGCTCTCCCCTCCAGTGCCGCCAGGGGAAAGGGCAGGAGGACGCAGAGGCGCTGCTGCCAAAGCTGCCGCCTCTTGTGGGAGCTGCACAGCCAGCAGCCTTGCTCCACTTTGCTGGGCAGGGACCCCGTCCAGTACAGTTAGTTCCCCCGACAGCACTGGGGCCAGGCCAGGGGAGAAGGGGCAGCTGTCCTGCCAGGAAGCTCATCACTCTCAAGGCAAACACCTCCAACCCTCAGACCCCGGGAGATTCAGAAGCGCTAGACGGTCCAGGCGCGTATCCTCACCTGTGCGCCCCAGGGCGTGACGGGTACTCTGCGCATGCGCCATCCCTCCCCAACCTCTTTATTGCGTCCCGCAAACGCAAGCCCATTGTTCGCTCACAGGTTGCAGAGCTATAAATCCCAGCAACAGGCCCAACGGTGCGCACTCCGCTTTTGGCCGAGTTGGCAGCTGAAGGAGAATGCTCGGCGCTCAGCCTCTAGCCAAGGACCGATCTCACCCAAGTTCTCTTCGGGCAGTTACTTAGGTAGGCCCTGCCCCTCACCCCTGCCCCAGGCACTGGGGGACCAGCACCTGCCAGGAGGGCTCGGCTGCCCCCAGCCCGCTCCCCGCGCCCACCGACTTCCCCTGGCCGGCCCGGGTCACCCAGCTGTCTATGGCCGGCTATCCACTCGCAGGCCAGCCCACAAGTGTCCAGTGACTCCGCATCTGCGCTTTGCCACAGAGTCTCTGAGACCCCATTCTACCATCCTGCAGGCCCTGCGCTCCTTTCTGGGGGTCCTTATCTCCATCTGCAGGCGAGGCCATCGGAAGAAGGCGGTGATGGGTGCTCTCACCTCCACGATGTCCCGCAGCTCAGTGTCCGCGGTGGACACAGTCACTGTCAGTGTGGCGCGGGGGCAGCCAGTGCCGCCCACGACACCCAGCTGTGTCTCGAGATGCAGCACAGAGCAGATGGCGTTGAGGGCCCTGGGAGAGAGCGGGAAAGGGATGGCCAACGACCAGAGAAGCGGGCCCGATGGCACCGGGGGCGCACGATCTGCATTTAGGCCCCTGGGGGTCTCTTTATTCGTGCCCAGGCCTGGACCTCTGCAGAGAAACCTCCACGCCAAGAGGACAGAAGACAGATCCAACAGGACACTCCACACCTCCTGTATGAGCTCCTGCCCTAAAAGAAGCGCCATCACGAGCTCCTATAGCTCCACCCGAGGTTTCCCGCCTGTGAACAGTAGGAGGGGTCCCGCCATACCGCAAGGGCTGCCCCAGAAGTCCTCAAAGGGAGCGAGGAGGGCCCTACGTCTTCCTCTGCAGCTCCGGTGGTTTCCCAGAGAAAAAGCCAGCCTGACAAGCATGCAGAGGCAACAAGAGGGCAGAAACCGGCCTGGAGGAACTGCTCCCCCACATCTGACTGTCCGAGACCCCGAAAACGCAGGTTTCCTCTGCTGCCGCACAGGCGAGGGGAGCCTCTGAGGCTGCCCTCACCCCCTCAGCTGGGTTTCCGGGTCACCGCCGAAGACCTAGACTCCGAGAAGGAAGCAGCGCTCCGGCGCATCCTCGGAAGCCTGGCTCCTGACTGGCCCGCTCCTGCCGCTGCTGCGGCTTCCCTTCCCTGCTCCATCTCTGGGGCCCCTGATTGGCAGCAGCGAGGAACCCCCGCCTATGACAGCTCTCGCCGGTATTTGAAAAGGAAAGCTCCAGCCTTCGCCTCTGCTCCAGCTCTCCCAGCTAAGCACAGCCGCGCAGAAGCATCTTCTGGGGGTGGTTCATCCACAAATTCCACCGTGGGCACCCATGCCAGCACCCAGCTGCGTTTTGGGAGCACAGCGGCTGCCCAAGATCTGAGCTGCCTCTTTTCAGCTCTCAGCCTCACAGCAGGAACCAGGGGACCCCGAGCACCACAGCAATAAGAATGAGCGTCGGTTTGAAGACACTACTGCCCACCCCCATCTTAAGTCACATCCCTGGGGGCACACCCAGGCAGGGCCCCCCTACTTCCAGTGGAGGGCCCAGCCCATGCCCAGCCAAGGCTGCCTTTAGGGGCGTGTTGGTTTCGGCCTCTATTCCTAGCAGCCTCACTTCCGCAGAGGGCACAGCAAAAACCACTGGGCCATGGACCAAGTCATTCTCCTCCAGGCCCAGATTCATCATTACCTCGGGGTGTAAGAGGAAAAAGTTGGTCTGAGCCAATAAGTTCGCGGAGGGTCCTGCCAGGCTGGGCCTCGTGTGGACCCTGTTTCGATGTGAAACGGACGTCTTAGCCGTAACCTCTGTAATTCTGGAGCAAACCGGGCACCCAGAGATACCGCATTCCGTTCCCACCCCCGGGCCTGCAGTCTTCCCCCCAAAGGTGGATGGTTTGAGGCTGTTGTCCCATCCCAGCGCTCAGAGTCCTCAGGACAGTAAACAAGAGGCCCTAGCCTCGTCCCCTTCAGTCCTGGAACAAGGGGATGCCCCCTGTTGCCTGTAGCTGACTCCTACCCTCTCCCTGTTTTCCTTCCAGAACCCTTGTGTTGTCTTCATAACTTATAATAAAGTGCAAGAGTCCTAGGCAAATCACCTACATACATATCTCCCCTAAAGAGTATGGGCTTGGCATCAAAGTTTCTGGAATGGGTCACACAAGGAAAGCTTTAATTTTAGGATGTGACCTCTAGGTAGGCACGATTAATCAAATCATTGGCCGAATGACTGAAGTCAATCTCCAGCCCCCTCCCCTCTCCTTGGAGGTCACTTTGAAGTTACAACAATGTATTCCTGCTCTTTGCCTTTCACTCCCATGCTAAAGCCATCCAGGTATCCAGGATGAGTCACCTCTTTGGCCTAACAAAGTCTATCTTAGCATGCATGAAATTCCAAGGATTTTTGAAACTTTGTGCCAGGAGCCAGGGACAGAGACCAGACACCATCTTTATTATACTTTAGGATGTATGTCCAAATTTATCAAACCTCAAACCTTCATTATGTACAGTATACTGTATGCTAAGCACACCTCAATAAACTGGAACAAAATACTGTTGCCTTCCAGGAAAACATTCACAGAGTTCTAAGTGGACAAAACTGTGGCCTCAGAATCACTATTACTGAGACATTAAGTATTCGTTTAATAATAAATCTCCAGTCTGAGTTGGCCTTTACGTTCCCCTCATTTTGGTTGGTCAAATACATGAAAAGAATCTCTAACTGTATTTATTTGACTTATGAGAAATGGGAGGCTTGAGAACCTGGGGGTATTCTGAAAAGTTGTACGACCAGCAAATAGGGAACCAGGCCCTGTAGATTAACCCTTCAGTTCCAAATCCTGTGGACTTTCTCTGGTGCCTCTGCTTCTTGGGACAGACTCTAAACTTCTCCTATGAGTTTGGCATATCAATTATGACTTTAATCCTTGTTCTCAATCCTTGTGTGGGATGCTCAGCAGGCCTGAGATTGCAGTAATCCCAGCCCTTGCTCCTTCAGATACTTTAACATTAAAGGGGTACTTTCTCAAGGACGCCTCCTTCCTGTCCCTCTCCACACTCCCAAAGCTTCTTTTTGTTTTTACAGGAGGCTGCAGAATTAATCCTCCCCCATCTCAGCTGGGCGCTGGGGCAGCATTCCTTCCTTTTGCAGGAGCCCCAGGTGAACCCACATGTCGCACCCAGTTCTGGAGGAATCTAAGTAGGACCCTCCAGGGATAAACGAAGGAGCTTCACTCCAACTTTCACCAACTAAGGTCTAGTATTTTGCTTCAGAAAATGTTGCCAAGAATAGGAAATGCCATTCTGATGTGGAAAATCAGTCTCCCATCACTTATGCCAGCCCTGGTTTCTGTGTGCTGGGCACGAAACACCGTACAGAGATCTCCTCAGGCACTGAGCGTCAGGGTAGACACTGGGCTCCCTTCCTGGGAGGATGAAGGGGAGGTTATGCATTGCAAGGTGGGGAGAGGGGAACTCAGCAGTGGGACAGGAACATCGCCACTAATGTCCCTGTCAAACCTGCCAGAGGAAATAGGGTCTGGGTTTCTTCTGAAGCCTTAGCAAGTAACAAGTCAAGGGAGTTGTTTGAAGTCAAAGCAAATATAAAATGAGACAGCGTCTGACCTGAGGATCCTCTTGTTTCATGGCTCCTGTGTGAAATGCATGGCGTTTTAATAGAATTTGATTGTCCTACAAGAGTGTTGATATTCTTCCCCACAAAATAAAAAGAGGAGACTACTTGATTAAAAAGATCAATTTTTCCCCCCAGAAGCAAGTTTCTCATAACAAGATTATCCTAGAAATCCTTCATCTCTAGATCACAGATTCCCAGGGGTGCTTGAGGGGACCCTGGCCGTGTGTGATTAAAGGTTACAGTGAGAGATACCAAGAGCAGCTGCCCAGTGGGTTCCATAGGAGACATCAGGGCCCAGAACCTTGGGCAGGACCTTGAGAGGGAAAAGATATGGAGGGACACGAGAAAGACACAAGAGTACCCAGGCCATGGGAAGGAAGAGGGGTGATAGATTCCAAAGTCTTCAGATGGGAAAATTCAGTAGAGCATCACCACCTGTGTCCAGCCATGGCCATCCCTATCTCTGTGCTCCTTCCATGTGGGGATGAGGGAGGATGAGGTGCAGTGGCTGCAGTGAGAATAACAGGGACATCCACCTTATTGTCTGCAGAGAGGAGCTGCCTTCCTATTCTGTTGTCTTCTCCATCAGCTGGAACATACCTGGCACTTTGCATCATGGCAGTTGGTGAGAGGCAGAGAAGAGGAGTCAGGTCTGACATGGGTCAGCAGGAATGGACTACGGGGTCCGGCCAGAGACAGGAGGCTCTGAGACCTCTTCTCCCTCATGCTGGGACAGGGACCAGTTTTTACTTTTCATCAGCTTCTAGAGGTTGCATGACTACTACTCCTTTTCTAGACAATATTAACCAAGGATTTTTCGGCCCAGAAAAGCGTTTAACCTGAAGAGAGCTCACAGCATGTGGCCAGGCAGCTGTAGAACACTCCAGGTGCAGTGGAGGTGGGGAGGGGCACAGGCATTAGCACCGGGCAAGCTCAGCAAAGACATGAGGGATGTTCCCAGAGTTGAGGTGGTCCTTGCTACTCTTCTCTATGACTGAGAGGCATCTATTTGAGAGTTTCTTTGAAATCGTCTTGGAATTCTCAGGCCCAAACTCTGTGTCCTCCCACTTGTGGGGACAGGAACCTTGGACGTAGGTGACCACTGCAAGGGCACTGCCTGTATCTTCCTCATCAATTCTCACCCCAGCGGTCAGCCTTGGACAACCCGTCTTAGGCCCCATAAATGTCTAATGTACATCCCCCCCACCCCAGACTGGGATCCAATTCAGGGGTGGAGAGGGTCCCTCCTCAGCTTGTCCAGGCCTGCTGGGTCCACACCAAGCCAGGGACCTGCCCAGGATCTAATCCAGATCAGGAATGAGACGGGTGGGCTCCTGAAGCATCCCTTCCTCACCCCTGACCCTGCTGTTCTGATTACATCTAGGACAGCTGTGCCCGGCCTTGCTCTTCATCTCTGCTGACAGATGGGCCCCCTGCTGGGAATCCTCTAGGACCTGGGGGTTGACCTTACTGTCTGTGTCCCCAGGGCCTCACTTAATGCCTGGCACGTGTGCGTGAGTCCAGGAAGAACCTACAAATGCATGGTCAGATAAGACCAGCAAACTATACTTACAAGGAACAAGTCGGAGCGGGGGAGACTCTGTCTTCCTCATCTTTGGATTCTATAGCTGTGACATCCAGTGTGGTGTTCCCTTGCCAGATTTGCCTGTTTATAACTAACTAATTAATTAATTATAAATAAAATGAACATTCAGTCCATCCATCACACCAGCCATGTTTCACGTGCCTTATAGAGTTATGTGCTAGCGGCCACCATATTCAACAAGGCAGAGAGAACACTTCCATCCTCACAGGACACTGTCTTGTGCAGCTGACCTGATCTGGGCACAGGTCTATTGGTTGAACTCATCTAATTCAAAGTGTTTCAATCACAGGTGGAATTTCAGGTTGATAAATTTGCAGGTGAGAGTGGTACTTATCTGGTGGGAACTGGGGTGGTGAGAAGTTGAAGAGGGACCCTCTCTCTCATGAGAAGATTTGCAGCTATGATATTCGTGAAGGGCTCTGGCTCCAGGGAGCCCAGGGAAGGCTGAGAACCCAGAGGAAAGAGCCGGGTGATGCCGAGTGAGCCAGCATGGCCTCCACTGGAGTGGAAGGAAGGAGTGAGCCACTCTCTCTAACAACGTTATTGCTCAAGTTTGTGTTTCTAAAGAATGGCTTGAGGAGAGCATAAAGGACTCAAGCAACGAGGATGAAGACGCTCCAGGTAGGGAACAAGGCTCAACTGCTTTAGTAGGCTGAGGAAGAAAGGTGTAAAATCAGAAGGAAGAGGAAACATGGAGGCTTGTTTTGTGTTTTCCGTATTTTTAAAAATTAATTAATTAATTAATTAATTAATTTTTGGCTGCATTGGGTCTTCATTGCTGTGTGCGGGCTTTCTCTAGTTTCAGCAAGCGGGGGCTACTCTTTGTTGTGGTGCGCGGGATTCTCATTGCGGTGGCTTCTGTTTTTGCAGAGCTCGGGCTCTAGGCGCACAGGCTTCAGTAGTTGTGGAACGTGGGCTTGGTAGCTGTGGCTCGCAGGCTCTAGAGCGCAGGCTCAGTAGTTGTGGCACATGGGCATAGTTGCTCCGCAGCATGTGGGATCTTCCCGGACCAGGGCTCGAACCCGTGTCCCCTGTATTGGCAGGCAGATTCTTAACCACTGCACCATGAGGGAAGCCCTCATTATATTTTACATAGTAGTGTTTTCTATAACCTTTTCACATTGGAGTACTTAGGCCATAAACCTTATTTTTTTTATTACTACTGAATAATCTTTTTCTAAAGTGAAAGAAGCAAGCAAGGCTTGGTGGGGATGTTAGGAAAAAAATTATTGGGGGTAAAACGTGACTTAACAATTAATTGTTCATTTCCACGGTGCAGGTCTCCTGATGGGTCGGGTTGAGTAGGGCTAGAGGGACAGGGTCACTACTCCCACCTGTGGCATCAGACCTCCCACTCCTCAGAGCGCCCAGGTGGGAGGGACCCACACTCTTCACCCTGGAGCCCCAGAGCCTCCCCTTTCCTCTGCATCACTTTCACTGTTCAGGGGACCAGTCACTTGAACGCCGCCTGGCCAAATGCCCAGGTTAAATCGCCCCTGTA
Organism: Mesoplodon bidens; assembly: GCF_964165515.1. NCBI lineage: Eukaryota > Metazoa > Chordata > Mammalia > Artiodactyla > Ziphiidae > Mesoplodon > Mesoplodon bidens. The sequence continues at coordinate 33,307,995 of NC_138169.1, read as the reverse complement.
GGACATGTCTCCCTGCTACCAGAACACACTTGGCAAAGAGCAGCAAACAGGCCCCAGTGCCCTGGGGATGTGAGCCCTGGGGATGTCAGGGCCCAAAGTCACTTCCAGTGTCTGAGTAGCCCCCTGGGTCCCACATACCGACCCCAGGGAGCCCACCTCCCCACTGACTCCAGTCCCTGCCTGTGTGTGGCAGGTTCTGGTCTGACACCTGTGAAGACCTTGACCTGGAGGCCTCAGCCTGAGACTCAAGAGGGGATGGAGCTTGTGCAGCGTCTGGCAGCTTAAATGAGACACAAGGCCAGGGAAGGAGGGCCGCCTCTCTGCTCCTGCTCCGCTCCTGAGTCAGCTAGTGAGTGCCGGTTGCTTCCTGTCTGAGTTGTACAGATTTAGCATTAATTTTAGATATATGTTTTATTTTTAACCCTGGAGGCTCTTACATCAAGCGAAATTGATCTCCTCCTTGGTTTATTTTTTAAACATTTCTATGTAAAATAACACACAAGTATAGAAAAGCACCCTCCACAAACGGAGGGCTCAGTGAATTACAATGGGCACTCCACTCTGGGGAGCAGTAGTTTTTCCCTCTGTAAAAGCCCAGATGCTTCTGAGAAGCTCTTCTCAGCTTCCTTACTCTGGCCCCAGACCTCCACAGCGGAAATCCCAAAGGGACTGGATTCTCCCAGCCCTCCAGCGCCCTCCACTACTTTCTGATTGTGCTGCCACATTAATTTTGAGTTGTTTGTGTGTAAATCACTGCACTTGGAATATACATGGAGTAACTGATTTCACTCTTATAACCGAATAAGTTAGCACTTATTCTTCTCCCCTTCTACAGGGGGCTGCCACGGTGCTGGGGACATCCTGTATATTGAACTGGGTGTTGGTAACAGATGTGTCTATATTTACAAGAAACCATGAAGCTCTACGCTTAAGACCTGTGCCCTGTACAATACACCAAGTAAATTTCAATTAGAAAGAGATGCAAAAAATTTCCCCACAATACAAACTTCAGGCCCAGGTGGCTTCCTCTGATTTCTACCAAACATTTAAGACAGAAATGATGCCCGTCCCCTACACACTCTTCCAGAGAACAGATACAGAGGGAACACACCCACACTGCGTTATCGGACCAGGAGAATACTGATGTCATCCCAGCAGCAGATATTACAGGACAGGAGAAATCACAGGCTAAACACTTCTGAATGTCGATGTCAAAATCCAAAAGCACATATTAGCAGTCTAAATCTAGAGGTTTTCAGAAAGGAAAGAAACTGGGATTTCGTGGCGGTATTTCCAGTGGTTGATGTGGATAGGATCACTGGGTGTTTGGGCGCTCCCTGGGAACGTGGAGAGAAGGAGCAATGCCATCGGGTTAGTGGAATGAACATTTATTTGGTGACAGAGATTAGGAGGGCCTGGGTCATCCTCAGAGACAGTCCTGGGATGGGGCCTCTAGGCTGTGGCTATGGCAGGGTCCCTCTAGGAGGACATGGGCCTCTCTCCTGTGCCACTGCAGGGTCTAGGGATGGATGAGGAGTTTGTAGGGGCTGGATTTTGATGAGGAAGGAAGAGCGGGGAAGGTGCGCCCTCAGAGCCAGTGCAGCCACGGCCCCTCCCCAGCCAGGCCGTAGCCCAGGCTACTCAGACAGTGCTCACATCAATAGTCAGGCGACAGTGGGGCACGCCAGCTTCACCCACTAAACCACCAAGCACAGCCCAGCAGGCCACTGTCCTCATTAATCAGCACTAACTGTGCATCCAGGGCTGGTTGTTGAAGACCCAGCTCATTTGTGAGAGACGTGCCATGTGGGCAGCTGGCTTGGAGAGACCGGGGCTCTGAGCCACGTGGAGACAAGCCGACCACTGGTCAGACCACCAGGAGGCTCACCCAGTGTGTGAAGATGCTGAGGGAGGAGGGACGTAGATGGGACCCCCTGATCCTTCAAGGGACCTTCTTTCAGGGATATTTAACAGCTGTGGGGTCAGGGATCAACATGTAAGGGAGGCAGCTGGATCAGGCACGGGCCCTCCTGTTGGCTCAGACCCCTCCTGTCCTTGGAGCAACCATGGGGCAGGCAGGAGGATTGGGGGGATGGAGGGAGGGGAGCCCTGGGCTCAGGAGTCCAGGGCACCATCTAGAGGATTCAGGGGTTCAGGGATTTCTGTCCCAGGGAATCAACTACATTCCTGTCCCACATCCATCTGTCATCAGCTTTGTGACTCTGGGAAAGTCACTTAAACTCTCAACATTTTAGTGCCATGTACCATTAAATATGGATCATAGCACCTGCCGTGAGTTCCCCACGGAGCTGATGTGGGGATCACAGGAGATGATAACAGATATTCTTCACAAGCTCTAAAGCATCACACCCATAACCTTCCCCGCTGCCCTGGCCTGTGGCATCCAGGTCCCCTCTCTGGAGGCAGCACTACCACATTTCTTGCTTATTCTTCCAGACATTTAATATTTAAACACTTAGGTAGCACGTTCCACGTGTTTCAATTTTATAGTTGCTCTTTCGCTAGACTGACCCTTAAGAATACTTAATAAATCCAGTTGTTATTAGTTAGGAGGCTGGAGTTTGTGATCATTGAGAAAAGCCTCATGCGACCCACGTTCCAAGCCTGGTTGTCTTTCTGATTTCTGTCCGCCCCCCACGCCCCTTCGCCATGGGAGTAGAATGACCAATAAGCATTATTTTAGTTTCTATTTCAAAGGGGCCTTTGTAAGTTGGTCCACCTGCTCCCAAGAAGCATATTGTGTTCTTGAGAAGATAAATCCCCTCTTTTACCTCATTTCAGAGAGGCAGAGAATATACAGGACATGCTACTTCTCTGTGCTTCTCTAACTTTTGAACCATTTACAACTTGCTGCGAAGAACCATCCTTCGCCTCTTGAGAAATTCACAGAGATCAGTAGCATCTCATTCTTGGGGTGGAGAAATTAACTGGGATGTAGTTACCATGCTCCACGCAGAGACGTGTGCAGGGCACCTCCCTTGGAGGTGTGATGCAAGACTGGAAACTTGATTTCTACCAATTCCAGATTAAACTGGCTTGATGTATAATACAGGCTAAGTTATCTTGCTTGCAATATGCAAACTGATAACTGGTAGAACACACATCTGTAACTCCAGCCACTTGCAACTACAAAGCAGACTGTTGCCTCTGCTAACACGAGCTTGAAGGATTATGGTTTAGGAAGCTCTGTTTTGTGCCTCTGTGAGATGACAGGTGAGGTCACATCGCGGGGGCTTACTGATAAAGGTTAGTGAGCATGTGGTTCTCTAGAAATCCAAGGGTGGTACTCACCGCAGCCCCAAATCTCCCAGGCTCTCAGGTGAGGGCACCACGGAAGTTAGTTAAAGTATGGAAGTGCCATTTTTATACAGAACAGGGAAATAAAAGGTAGGAGTAGGCTCCTGAAGCATAGCTGGCCCCGGGAAGAAAGAAACTTGGAGAAAGCGTAAGAGGCCAAAATGACTGCTGCATCCACAGGTGGGAGAAAGAATACCTGGGAACACGTTAGGACGAGTGGTTAAAGGAGGAGTTGGAAGTATGTGTCATGTTCTGGGTCAGTGACTTAGAAGGACAAGGACGTGGCATCTGTCCCCCAGGCCACTAGTGGGCTTCACTCTCCCCAGGTTGGGGGCTGAGGTCAACAACACGTGACAAATGTAAAACACCTGAAAAATAATGTGTGACCAAGTTCCCAGGGCACTGCCTTGGTGGCAGGCCTCCACAGCACTGGTGATTCTGCAAATAACACAGCCATATGCAGGGTGAAGGGAATTACTGCCAAGGAGACACACTGCCACTGCAGAAGGTCTAGTAGCAACACTTACTAGATAGATTACATTGTCTATTTTTATTATATTTACACACTATGTGTGTGTGTGTGTGTGAGTTTCAGCAGAATGAATGGGCATCATCTAAAAACATTGCACTTTGCAGCTGATTCAGTATCAGCACTTACTGGGGACGAAGAGGGAGGGTTTATGACCCCATTCAGCTCAGGAGAGGCTGGGAACTGGCTGCACACCTGGGGAAGCTGACCCCAAGCTCTGCCCAGACTGACTCCAAGTATCATGTCAGATTTGGGAAAAGAGAAAATCAAGGATAGAGCAAGCAAATCTGATGCTCAGCTCTCTGTGAAAAACACGGTTCTATATAAAGAAAATGCAACAAGTGTCATATCCACAGGTGGCTTCTCCAGGGGAAGAAACTCATCTGCCTACCAAGGAAAAGCAGGATTTTCTAGAATGGAAAATGTATTTTTGAAATGATTCAAAATATCTCCCTTTTGTTTCATCATCACCTCCTCCCCACTTCTCAATACTGACTACAGAATTACTTCACCTACATGCTATAGTCATGCTTGCTTTCTCTCTCCTCCCAAGCAGTATTTTGGTGATTTATGTTTCTGCTGTATTCTACTTTTGTCTTAGTAAATGAATGGAAGTGTGCAATGGTGTATGGTGTTATACAAAGCTCCATAAAATAAAAACACTATGTAAATTCTTCAGCATTAATGCACTGTTTTTCTGATTTCATTATAATGGAACCAAGGGATGAGCAAATAGCTTTCACTGTAATGAAATCTCACTGTATTGAATACTTGTGCCCCAATGAGATTTAACCAATATTAACACAGATAAAAATAAGTTACTGGAAGACTTCTGGGGAAGATGGCGGAAGAGTAAGACACGGAGATCACCTTCCTCCCCACAGATACACCAGAAATACAGCTACACGTGGAACAACTCCTACAGAACACCTACTGTACGCTGGCAGAAGACCTCAGACCTCCCAAAAGGCAAGAAACTCCCCACGTACCTGGGTAGGGCAAAGCGGAGAGATTCCCGCACAGAGGATCAGTGCCAACCAGCACTCACCAGCCCGAGAGGCTTGTCTGCTCGCCCGCCGGGGCGGGCGGCGCTGGGAGCTGAGGCTCGGGCTTCGGTCGGAGCGCAGGGAGAGGACTGGGGTTGGCGGCGTGAACACAGCCTGAAGGGGCTAAGGCGCCACAGCTAGCCAGGAGTCCAGGAAAAAGTTTGGACCTGCCGAAGAGGCAAGAGACTTTTTCTTCCCTCTTTGTTTCCTGGTGCGCGAGGAGAGGGGATTAAGAGCGCTGCTTGGAGGAGCTCCAGAGACGGGCTCGAGCCGCGGCTGAAAGCGCGGACCCCAGAGACGGGCGTGGGACGCTGGGCCTGCTGCCGCCGCTGCGAGGCCTGTGTGCGAGCGCAGGTCACTGTCCACGCCCCCCTTCCGGGGAGCCTGTGCAGCCCGTCACTGCCGGGGTCCCGGGATCCAGGGACGGCTTCCCTGGGAGAACGCACGGCGCGCCTCGGGCTGGTGCAACGTCACACCGGCCTCTGCCACTGCAGGCTCCACCCGCACTCCGTGCCCCTCCCTGCCCCCTGGGCTGAGTGAGCCAGAGTCCCCGAAGTGGCTGCTCCTTTAACCCTGTCCTGTCTGAGCGAAGAACAGACGCCCTCCAGCAACCTACACGGAGAGGTGGGGCCAAATCCAAAGCTGAGACCCAGGAGCTGTGAGAACAAAGAAGAGAAAGGGAAATCTCTCCTAGCAGCCTCAGAAGCAGCGGATTAAAGCTCCACAATCAACTTGATGTACCCTGCATCTGTGGAATACATGAATAGACAACGAATCATCCCAAATTGAGGAGCCAGGAGTCAGTGCTGTGCCTCTGAGGTGGGAGAGCCAACTTCAGGACACTGATCCACGAGAGACCTCCCAGCTCCACATAATATCAAATGGCGAAAATCTTCCAGAGATCTCCATCTCAACACCAGCACCCAGCTTCACTCAATGACCACCAAGCTACAGTGCTGGACACCCTATGCCAAACAACTATCAAGACAGGAACACAACGCCACCCATTAGCAGAGAGGCTGCCTAAAATCATAAAAAGTCCACAGAGACCCCAAAATACACCACAAGACGTGGACCTGTCCACCAGAAAGACAAGATCCAGCCTCATCCACCAGAACACAGGCACTACTCCCCTCCACCAGGAAGCCTACACAACCCACTGAACCAACCTTAGCCACTGGGGACAGACACCAAAAACAACGGGAACTACGAACCTGCAGCCTGCAAAAAGGAGACCCCAAACACAGTAAGATAAGCAAAATGAGAAGACAGAAAAACACACAGCAGGAGAAGGAGCAAGATAAAAACCCACCAGACCTAACAAATGAAGAGGAAATAGGCAGTCTACCTGAAAAAGAATTCAGAATAATGATAGTAAAGATGATCCAAGATTCTATTTCCAAGATCCAAAATCTTGGAAATAGAATAGACAAAATGCAAGAAACAGTTAACAAGGACCTAGAAGAACTAAAGATGAATCAAGCATCGATTAAAAACACAATAAATGAAATGAAAAATACTCTAGATGGGATCAATAGCAGAATAACTGAGGCAGAAGAACGGATAAGTGAGGTGGAAGATAAAATAGTGGAAATAACTGCTGCAGAGCAAAATAAAGAAAAAAGAATGAAAAGAACAGAGGACAGTCTCAGAGACCTCTGGGACAATATTAAATGCACCAACATTCGAATTATAGGGGTTCCAGAAGAAGAAGAGAAAAAGAAAGGGACTGAGAAAATATTTGAAGAGATTATAGTTGAAAACTTCCCTAATATAGGAAAGGAAATAGTTAATCAAGTCCAGGAGGCACAGAGAGTCCCATACAGAATAAATCCAAGGAGAAATACATCAAGACACATATTAATCAAACTGTCAAAAATTAAACACAAAGAAATCATATTAAAAGCAGCAAGGCAAAAACAACAAATAACACACAAGGGAATCCCCATCAGGTTAACAGCTGATCTCTCAGCAGAAACTCTACAAGCCAGAAGGGAGTGGCAGGACATAATTAAAGTGATGAAGGAGAAAAACCTGCAACCAAGACTACGCTACCCAGCAAGGATCTCATTCAGATTTGATGGAGAAATTAAAACATTTACAGACAAGCAAAAGCTGAGAGAGTTCAGCACCAACAAACCAGCTTTACAACAAATGCTAAAGGAACTTCTCTAGGCAAGAAACACATCAGAAGGAAAATACCTACAATAACGAACCCAAAACAATTAAGGAAATGGTAATAGGAACATACATATCAAAAATTACCTTAAATGTAAATGGACTAAATGCTCCCACCAAAAGACACAGATTGGCTGAATGGATGCAAAAACAAGACCCATATATATGCTGTCTACAAGAGACCCACTTCAGACCTAGAGACACATACAGATTGAAAGTAAGGGGATGGAAAAAGATATTCCACGCAAATGGAAATCAAAAGAAAGCTGGAGTAGCAATTCTTATATCAGACAAAATAGACTTTAAAATAAAGACTATTAGAAGAGACAAAGAAGGACACTACATAATGATAAAGGGATCGATCCAAGAAGAAGATATAACAATTGTAAGTATTTATGCACCCAACATAGGAGCACCTCAATACATAAGGCAAATACTAACAGCCATAAAAGGGGAAATCGACAGTAACACACTCATAGTAGGGGACTTTAACACCCCACTTTCACCAATGGACAGATCATCCAAAATGAAAATAAATAAGGAAACACAAGCTTTAAATGATACATTAAACGAGATGGACTTAGTTGATATTTATAGGACATTCCATCCAAAAACAACAGAATACACATTTTTCTCAAGTGCTCATGGAACATTCTCCAGGATAGATCATATCTTGGGTCACAAATCAAGCCTCGGTAATTTTAAGAAAATTGAAATTGTATCAAGTATCTTCTCCGACCACAATGCTATGAGACTAGACATCAATTACAGGAAAAGATCTGTAAAAAATACAAACACATGGAGGCTAAACAATACACTACTCAATAACGAAGTGATCACTGAAGAAATCAAAGATGAAATTAAAAAATACCTAGAAACAAATGACAATGGAGACACGACGACCCAAAACCTATGGGACGCAGCAAAAGCAGTTCTAAGGGGGAAGTTTATAGTAATACAATCCCACCTTAAGAAACAGGAAACATCTCGAATAAACAACCTGACCCTGCACCTAAAGCAATTAGAGAAAGAAGAACAAAAAACCCCCAAAGTTAGCAGAAGGAAAGAAATCATAAAGATCAGATCAGAAATAAATGAAAAAGAAATGAAGGAAACGATAGCAAAGATCAAAAAAACTAAAAGCTGGTTCTTTGAGAAGATAAACAAAATTGATAAACCATTAGCCAGACTCATCAAGAAAAAAAGGGAGAAGATTCAAATCAATAGAATTAGAAATGAAAAAGGAGAAGTAACAACTGACACTGCAGAAATACAAAAGATCATGAGAGATTACTACAAGCAACTCTATGTCAATAAAATGGACAACCTGGAAGAAATGGACAAATTCTTAGAAATGCACAACCTGCCAAGACTGAATCAGGAAGAAATAGAAAATATGAATAGACCAATCACAAGCACTGAAATTGAAACTGTGATAAAAAAATCTCCCAACAAACAAAAGCCCAGGACCAGAGGGCTTCACAGGCGAATTCTATCAAACATTTAGAGAAGAGCTAACACCTATCCTTCTCAAACTCTTCCAAAATATAGCAGAGGGAGGCACACTCCTAAACTCATTCTACGAGGCCACCATCACCTTGATACCAAAACCAGACAAGGATGTCACAAAGAAAGAAAACTACAGGGCAATATCACTGATGAACATAGATGCAAAAATCCTCAACAAAATACTAGCAAACAGAATCCAAGAGCACATTAAAAGGATCATACACCATGATCAAGTGGGGTTTATTCCAGGAATGCAAGGATTCTTCAATATATGCAAATCAATCAATGTGATACACCATATTAACAAATTGAAGAAGCAAAACCATATGATCATCTCAATAGATGCAGACAAAGCTTTCGACAAAATTCAACACCCATTTATGATAAAAACCCTGCAGAAAGTAGGCATAGAGGGAACTTTCCTCAACATAATAAAGGCCACATATGACAAACCCACAGCCAGCATCGTCCTCAATGGTGAAAAACTGAAACCATTTCCACTAAGATCAGGAACAAGAGAAGGCTGCCCACTCTCACCACTCTTATTCAACTTAGTTTTGGAAGTTTTAGCCACAGCAATCAGAGAAGAAAAGGAAATAAAAGGAATCCAAATTGGAAAAGAAGAAGTAAAGCTGTCACTGTTTGCAGATGACATGATACTATACATAGAGAGTCCTAAAGATGCTACCAGAAAACTACTAGAGCTAATCAATGAATTTGGTAAAGTAGCAGGATACAAAATTAATGCACAGAAATCTCTGGCATTCCTGTACACTAATGATGAAAAATCTGAAAGTGAAATCAAGAAAACACTCCCATTTACCATTGCAACAAAAAGAATAAAATATCTAGGAATAAACCTACCTAAGGAGACAAAAGACCTGTATGCAGAAAATTATAAGACACTGATGAAAGAAATTAAAGATGATACAAATAGATGGAGAGATATACCATGCTCCTGGACTGGAAGAATCAATATTGTGAAAATGACTCTACTACCCAAAGCAATCTACAGATTCAATGCAACCCCTATCAAACTACCACTGGCATTTTTCACAGAACTAGAACAAAAAATTTCAAAATTTGTTTGGAAAAACAAAAGACCCCGAATAGCCAAAGAAATCTTGAGAACGAAAAACAGTGCTGGGAAAACTGGACAGGGACATGTAAAAGTATGAGATTAGATCATTCCCTAACATCATACACAAAAATAAGCTCAAAATGGATTAAAGACCTAAATGTAAGGCCAGAAACTATCAAACTCTTAGAGGAAAACATAGGCAGAACACTCTACGACATAAATCACAGCAAGATCCTTTTGGACCCACCTCCTAGAGAAATGGAAATAAAAACAAAGATAAACAAATGGGACCTAATGAAACTTCAAAGCTTTTACACAGCAAAGGAAACCATAAACAAGACCAAAAGACAACCCTCAGAATGGGAGAAAATATTTGCAAATGAAGCAGCTGACAAAGGATTAATCTCCAAAATTTATAAACAGCTCATGCAGCTCAATAGCAAAAAAACAAACAAGCCAATCCAAAAATGGGCAAACTTAAATAGGCATTTCTCCAAAGAAGATATACAGACTGCCAACAAACACATGAAAGAATGCTCAACATCATTAATCATTAGAGAAATGCAAATCAAAACTACAATGAGATATCATCTCACACCAGTCAGAATGGCCATCATCAAGAAATCTAGAAACAATAAATGCTGGAGAGGGTGTGGAGAAAAGGGAACACTCTTGCACTGCTGGTGGGAATGTGAATTGGTACAGCCACTATGGAGAATGGTATGGAGGTTCCTTAAAAAACTACAAATAGAACTACCATATGACCCAGCAATCCCACTACTAGGCATATACCCTGAGAAAACCATAATTCAAAAAGAGACATGTACCCAAATGTTCATTGCAGCTCTATTCACAATAGCCCGGAGATGGAAACAACCTAAGTGTCCATCATCAGATGAATGGATAAAGAAGATGTGGCACATATATACAATGGAATATTACTCAGCCATAAAAAGAAACGAAACTGAGCTATTTGTAATGAGGTGGATAGACCTAGAGTCTGTCATACAGAGTGAAGTAACTCAGAAAGAGAAAGACAAATGCTAACCATATGCTAACACATATATATGGAATTTAAGAAAAAAAATGTCACGAAGAACCTAGGGGTAAAACAGGAATAAAGACACAGACCTACTTGAGAATGGACTTGAGGATATGGGGAGGGGGAAGGGTAAGCTGTGACAAAGCGAAAGAGAGGCATGGACATATATACAGTACCAAACGTAAGGTAGATAGATAGTGGGAAGCAGCCGCATAGCACAGGGAGATCAGCTCCGTGCTTTGTGACTGCCTGGAGGGGTGGGATAGGGAGGGTGGGAGGGAGGGAGACGCAAGAGGGAAGGGATGGGGGAACAGATGTATATGTATGACTGATTCACTTTGTTATGAAGCAGAAACTAATAAAAAAAAATAAGTTACCTAGGGGCTTCCCTGGTGGCACAGTGGTGGAGAATCTGCCTGCCAATGCAGGGGACACGGGTTCGAACCCTTGTCCGGGAAGATCCCATATGCCGAGGAGCAACTAAGCCCGTGCGCCACAACTGCTGAGCCTCCGCTCTAGAGTCCGTGAGCCACAACTACTGAGCTCATACGCCTAGAGCCTGTGCTCCGCAACAGGAGAAGCCACCGCGTGAGAAGCCGGCGCTCCACAACAAAGAGTAGCCCCTGCTCACCGCAACTAGGGAAAGCCCACAGCAATGAAGAGCCAACACAGCCAAAAAATAAAATGAATAAAATAGGGCTTCCCTGGTGGCACAGTGGTTGGGAGTCCACCTGCCGATGCAGGGGACACGGGGTCGTGCCCCGGTCCGGGAAGATCCCACATGCCGCGGAGCGGCTGGGCCCGTGAGCCTGTGCATCTGGAGCCTGTGCTCCGCAATGGAAGAGGCCACAACAGTGAGAGGCCCGCATAATGCAAAATAATAATAATAATAAAATTATAAATAAATAAATAAATAAATAAGTTTATAAAAAAATAAGTAAGTTAGTTAAACATATTTTTAACAGAGACACTAGAAAATAATTCCAGAGGATACTAGAAATCAATTTCTAAGGTCAGCTTTTGACTGTTAACCTGACTTGGTCATCTAGTAAGAGACAGCAACACAGCAGGGGGAGTGGGCACACTTGGTACATAAACGATGGGAGCTAGGGTGCATCACTGTCGAAGGGGCATCTCACAGAAAGAAATCAACAACAAAAATGCAGAGTTCTTACCGAACAAGCAAACTATTCAAGAGAGAGTTTTTGATCAAACAGTCATGCCTTATAAATAATGAGCAATTCTATCATCCGTTTTTGCACGTTATCACCAAGTAGGTGTTATGGACTGACTATTTGTGTCCTCCCAAAGTTCATACGTTGAGGCCCTAAGCCCTGAGTTGATGGTATTTGGAGACAGGGGCTTTGGGAGGTAACTAGGGTTAGATGAGGTCATGAGGGTGAGGCTCTTGTGATGGGATTAGTACACTTGGACTAAGAGGCACCAGAGCATATATTCTCTCCTTCTCTCCCCCCCGCTTTTCTCCATGCACACAAAGAAGTGGTCACATGAGCACACAGCAAGACGGTGGCCCCTATGAGCCAAGGGAAGAGGCCTCAGAACGAAATGTCCCATCCTGGCACCTTGACCTGGGACTTCCAGCCTCCAGTACTGTGAGAAAGAAATTTCTGTGGTTTAAGCCACTCAACCTGTAGTATTCTGTTATGGCAGCCTGAGTGGATTAGGACAGTCGTTATCTAAGATCAAAGTGATGAAAATACCAAAAGAAAATGAAAAAGGAAATCTTTCTCCTGCTTTTGAAAATACACTGCTCACCCACATCTGAACGCCACGGCTGCCAGCTCTTCAACACACATCTTGTCTGATGACTTCTTTTTTCCCTTCTGAATGTCTGTGCTGAAAGAAAGCCTTCACTTCTGGGTTAGCCCCCTCATTTAAACCTGTGCAAATTAAGGGGTGAGGAAGGAGTGCCCCAGATCCTTTCTTTTGAATCTTCCTTTGATTTGGAGTTTTGCAGAATCTCTTAGTTGACTTTTTTTTTTTTTAAATCAAGTTTTACTGCAACTTTAATACATTATATACACATACCTTCTTCTTTCCTGTGTTTTGGGTCTGGGGACTCCAAAAGTGTCACTTGACAAATGTGGTTATTCCAAAGTCACTTGACGCTGGAAAAGTTCCTGCCTTTATACAAAAGGGTCAAGTGTCTCTGAGAATGAAATCCAGTGCTTAGCTGACCAATGAATTTGGTCAATATCTAGAACTTGAATTAATAGATTATGACACTGCTGCTTGAAATACTCAGAGTAATTACAATTACCTAAAGAAGAGATAATTATACAAAATTAATAATAATATAAGAAGAAGAAGAAGGAGGAGGGGGAGGAGGGGAGGAGGAGGGGAGGAGGAGGAGGAGGAGGAGGAGGATACAATGTTCAGTGGCTTAAGTCTATATGATTGTTAGGAATATCAGGATATGAGGAAGAAATCAATTATACACTTAAAAAAATCATTTTCACGCATTAAACTTTTTTCATTCTCTCCCTGTTAAGTTGTAAGAGCAATACATGTACAATAAAGAAACACAAGAAATTTCAGAAAAGCAAGAAGAATATAGAAAGAAATTACAAACACTTAGAATCTCATTTCTCAGAAATAAACCCTGCAAGACAATTTGGGTTACAGTTCAGACTTTTTCCTCTGCAAATAATATACTAAACTTAAACAAAAAAATCAACACAGTAGATCACATTAAAGATTTCCTCTAATGCAGTGGTTCTCACCCAGAGGCAGTTTTGTCCCCCTCCCCCTGGAGACATTTGGAAATGTCCAGAGTCATTTTTGTTTGTTACATCTTGGAAGGGGTGGGGGTGGCTACTGCCGTCTATCTGGTGAGTGGGAGCCAGGGATGCAGAGGACGGCCCCACAACAAATAATTATCCGGCCCCAAATGTCAAGGGTGCCGATGTGAGGAGAGAGCCTGCTCTGACCTCACAGACTAGGGTCCACCCCACGCGACAAGCAGCTGATGAGTGTCTGCCCTGAATCTGTAAATTCAAAGACAAGCAGGACCCAGGCCCACCTCTGATGAGCGTGGGTGACAAACAGACAAACAAACGGAAATGAGTGAACTCTGTCCTCACACCTCTTCTGAGGCCAGGACCCCTCCTTGTGGCCTGAGTCACCCAGTGCCTGAAACTTGATGTTACAGTTTATGAAAGGAGCCTGAATTAGTCCTGGTCTGAAGGAGGAAGGTGCTCAAGGACAGCAAGCACCTAAGCCCCTGTTTGCAGGTCAGCTGGACCCTCCCTCTGGCTTCTCCTGGAGCCCCTTCCCTGCTGGCTCTCAGGTCTCAGCTGTAGGGTCGCACGGAAAAGATTCAGTCAACACAATAGTACTGTTACGAATCACTCCACTTCTAAAACATTCAGAATGTCTTTTCGCCTTGACTCCTAGAATTAAAAATATAAAATAATAACAACAAAACTCGTGGTCTGCCTAGAAAAGCCTGTGTCACAAGAAGAAAACAGCAGCTTCTGACAGTGACTGGATTCCCCATCAGGAGTCAGGCCAGGTATCCTGCTGTTTTATACCAGGGACCTCATTCCACCCTTGCAACCACAGAAAGACAGCATGGTCAGCCCCATGGCTCAGATGGGCAAACTGAGGCTGGGGCTGAGCAGCCTGCCCCACACGTGGTCTGCAGACAGCAAAGGCAGCCTGCACCGCTGGGCCGGCTGTCCTGGGTCCAGCATCACCTCCTCGGGGAGCAGGACTGTCCTCCAGCTACAAGCCTTTGGGGACCAAAGCCACCCCGCCTGGCTCCCCTCCTGTCACCACTCGGCTTCCAACAGGTGAGCTGGACCTCGTGGGCATCATCAAACCATTCCTTCCCCAAACTGCTCCCCATGTGTCGGCCCCTTCTCTCCCCACTTCCCTCTGCTTTCTGCTTAGAGTCTGTGGACATTCTTTAGGTCTTGCAAATACTTCACATGTTCTCATTTCTCTGTCTTTTTATTGACCTACAAAGGTCAATCTCCAGCCCAAACTTCACCTCTGAGCTCTAGACCCATACCCTTGCTACGGAACACTTCCTCTTGGTCTTCTCAAAGGCCTTGCAAAACTCCGCATATTAAAACTTAACAATCTCACTCCTGCCCCCACTGTCCTCGAATCCCAAACCTGGCTTGTGCTCTTCAAGTTCCCTCATTTTAGTGAAAGACATCCCCACCTCTTCAGTGGCCCAAGTCGTCCTCAGCGCCCTGTCTCTCACCCCCAGTATCCAAGCCCTGCTGACTCTCACCTCCTCAGCAGGATGTCTCCTTTCTTCATCTCTTCCACACCGCTAAGCATCTCCAAGCCATCACCCACCTCCATCCTGGAAACTTCAGGAGTTTTCCAACTGGCTGACTTGTATCTACCCTGCCCAGGTCCCGTCATCCCAAAGCCTCGCCGCTGTGTTCAGAGCGAAGCCCAGGCTCCACTTCTACAGGCTCCGCTCCAAGCCTGCTCTCCTCACACCCGCCCACTCACTCCACTCGAGGCTGCTGACCGTCTTTTGGTCCCGAACACTCTCTCTGTCCCACTGTCCGCGAGGCTTTTGTACACTCCGCCCTCCCTGCCATGTTCCTTCTTCCCTCCCCTCACCACATCCCTTAAGCCAGAAGTCCCTTCCTCAGCAACTTCAGCTTGCTTCCTCAGTTACATCAAACAGACTCTTTTTTTTTTTTTTTTTTGAGGTACACGGGCCTCTCACTCTGTGGCTTCTCCCGTTGCGGAGCACAGGCTCCGGACCCGCAGGCTCAGCAGCCATGGCTCACGGGCCTAGCTGCTCCGTGGCATGTGGGATCTTCCCAGAGTGGGACACGAACCCGTGTCCCCTGCATCGGCAGGCGGACTCTCAACCACTGCGCCACCAGGGAAGCCCCAAACAGACTCTTAACAGCCTCACATAAAGTCTTCTTTATAGCACTTGCCACAGGTACAGGTTGATATTTTAAAAACATGGTCATTTGATGAATCTGCCTTCCCAGAGGGAAGGTAATGGTCAGGGAGGGTGAGGGCAGTCTCTGGTTTGGGTTAGCAAGGTGCCCCCATGAGCAGCTCAGTGCTTGTTAAGTAGTAGCAAGTCAATGAGCGAAGGGTCCAGTACTCGTGCTCTTGACCACGGTGCAAACACAGATCGAAGTTCTTGAGTTAAATTACAAAGCAATGAATCCTTTTATCTCACTTCCAATGACCAGAATTTTCTAGAGCTTTTCAACTAAAAAATTTTTTGCTCTGTGTTTCTTTCCTCTGATCTAGCTACAATTTGGTTGACTGAAACTCACAGTGCTGGCAATGTAGTAATTGCTCCATGAGATGTTTGTTGAATGGTTGATCTTAGAGCAAAAGTATCCTTTAGGTTCATTATTTTGTAACTTACTTTCATTGAATCAAAGTTAAATATGAATGTTTTTTCAGGAGCAACTTTGTAAGGGACGACTGCTTTTGTTTTCAGGTGACGCTTGGAGGACACAGGATTTTGATTTGTGTTTGGAAAGTAAGTGCTCGGGTGACTGCTTTAAGAAAAATCCCTGTAAAATGCAGTACAAGAACATGAATATTGACCAATGGCACTAGTTCTCTTTAGCAGAATGAGAACACTCTGCTGATTCATTGCCCTTTCATGAAAATACACACATTCTTCAACGGCGTCTGTGCTCATGCCATGACCACAAAGGACCGCGGGGAGCTGGCCAATCCATCTCTCATTTTGTCTCAAAGTGGCTTCAAGAAGGGGCTTCTCATGCAGATTTAACGCAGGTTGGAGACCCCAGCCGCTGCTGCCGTACTCATCACCTCTCCGCAAGTATCGGTGCGGGTGCCAGCCAGCCGTTTACTGGCTGTGTGCCCCGGGGAGGTTATTCACACTCTGTGCACTGCAGTTTCTCCATAGTTAAAAAAAAGAAGAAGAAAATACAACGGAACTTGGAGGGCTGTGGGGAAGGAGCGGGAGAAGCGCGCGCTGGCGCCCGTTGCACGGTGAGCAGCCCTCGCCTTTGCCCGGGCTTCTTCCGGTCCTTAAGTGGTTCATCAGATGAGTCACTTTTGCCCCCAGAATCATACCACTGGCTTTGCTTCCAGTTACCTAAATTTTTTTTTTTTCAGTTTGAGTCTTGACAATAGATTTGCTTGGGAGTTGAACTTACATCTCCCCAGAAGACCTGATATGGGCCCTAATAAGCCCCCAGGGCCCCTGGGGGTGCCCATAGCTCTCTGGTAAATTCAAGAGCTCTTCTTACAGTGTAAGAGTGGCCACGCCTGCAGCTCAGTCAGCTTGGAGCCTTCCTCTCCATGACTCTGATGGTTTCTTGAAGAAGGAGAGAGCGAAAGCAACAATAGGAACTTTTTTTTTTTTTTTTTTTTTTTGTGGTACGTGGGCTTCTCACTGCTGTGGCCTCTCCTGTTGCGGAGCACAGGCTCTGGACGCGCAGGCTCAGCGGCCATGGCTCACGGGCCCAGCCGCTCTGCGGCATGTGGGATCCTCCCGGACCGGGGCACGAACCCGTGTCCCCTGCATCGGCAGGCAGACTCTCAACCACTGCGCCACCAGGGAAGCCCAACAATAGGAACTTTTTGACTTGTGTTATTAAAGTGTTTTCAGAAAAGTAATTCTGCACAATAAGCCCAATTTGGAATTGCACCTATGCAATTCTACCATGTTCTGTACTTGTTAATTTTTTTTTTTTTTTTTTTTTTACCAGTCAAGATGTGAGCTAGCAAAATGCTGTTGAAACACAGGTGTGAGTTTGGGGAGGCAGTAAATGCAGTATTTTCAGTACAAGAAATCATTATCCACAACACTCATGCTACTCAGCTTGGTACAATAATTATGAAGGGAACAAACTGTGAAAAAATCATTAAGACTTTATTCAATAAATGCCTCAAAAAGTGACAAATTATTTGGAGGTCAAAAGATGGGCTCAAAGTTAATTCTCTGTATGCTTTTCCTCTAGATAAAGAACTTTGCATAATCTAACTTCTCGCCAAACCCTATTTTCCCCAATACTTCCCCAAAGTATGTCAGAGAAATTCTTTAGGACCATATAAAATCCTGCTATTCTAGTCCTAGCCTTTTCCTCCTTTAGGTAGAAATTGTATGAAAACTGCTTAGTCTTACTATTCTGAAAGGCAATTAAGCTTGTAGTCTCCAAAATGATGAAAATATTAATATTGTCACTGTGCAATTCTTACAATTTAAGAGCAAAGTTCCGCAATTTTTATAAATGGTGATACTCTTCATTACTAACACCTGTGCACATTAATTCCTAAAGTATCTAATTTTAAACAACTCTACAAAATCAATGCCTAACATTTTCCAAAATGCAAATACGACCGACTCCAGTGAGCAAAGAGCTCTCTAACGTGCTGTTTGACTGAGAGCCACGTTGTCTCCCAGAGGCTCTGAGGGCTGCTGCTGTGAAGGGTACAACTTCTGGTTTTTAATGGAGTGGTTCTTATTTTTTTCCTCTTAGGGCAATAACATGGGTCTGAAACCAGCTCTGGAGAGAGGGAGAGACAGTATAGGGAAAGATCTTTTTCTCCCAGTAAGTGACATGCTCATAATGGTGAAAGATTTTTTTATAGCAAATTTTGTTGCAGAACTCTTATTGACATGCTCTTAAATTATCAGACGTTTTCTCAATATGCTACCTATTAAAGAATCATGGACTTGTGATGTCAACACAGTTGGTAACTTATTTAGTCCCCTTCCAGGCTGTGATATTTGTTTTCCTCCTGTCTCTGGTCTCTGGGGGAAGGGGATGTGAAAGGCGGTGGTGGCCGTTGCTTTGAGGGTCTTGGTTTGGCCGTGAGGGTCCTTGATGTTGGTCTGGGGACTCTCAGCCTGCGATGTGGCAGAGTCCTTCACGGAATGTCCTTGGTGACGTTCCCTGCACTCTTAATCCCGCTGTGGCTTCACCATATACAAGTCAACAGGACACACAGAGCAGGTCTAATCTGCTAGGCTGCCAGTGCGGAAAGATTCTGATTGAAGCCTTGCGGGCTCTGGGGCAAGTGAGATGCCTTCGAGAACATCACAGTCTGCATTCATGTCTTCTTTCCAGACCTGGGTAGAAATCCTGGTGCGTTTCCTTGGTAGGGCAGACTCAGTGGGTGAATTCAGCCATTTCTTGAAAATTTCAGTTGTGGACTGAATTCACTCTGTAACTTTGATGGAGACGTTAACCCTCGTCCTGGGGAGCAGCCCACCATCCAGTATTTTGCTAGGACTCTGAAGGACAAGGGAGTCGTGCTGATGAAAGGTGTCCCAAGGGTGCCGTGCTATATGAGGGACCCCGGCATCATAAACACCCGATTTTTCATAAGCACCTGATTTTTCAGCAATGGCTTTCAGTATATTATATTAAAAATTCCTGGCTTTGCAGGATGTGTTCATCATAGGGATGGCTGAAAGGGGCAGCTGTGGCTGCATGAGTAGATACCACAGAGGCATCTGAGGGGTCCTGCAATATTTCCCATCAGTGAGCTTCTCTGTCCCATTAAATACAACGGGGCGTGCCTGGCTGCTAGCTCTGTGCCTGATTACAGATGGGTCTCCTTCGAGGCTTTTCTGTACTGACACTGTTGTTCAATGACAAAATGTGTAGCTCGGAGTTGTCTGAAAAGCAATTGGGGGTAGTTCCAAAGGCATACTAAAAAACTGCCTTTAAGTCAATTTCATAAACATTTTTTTCTTTGATGTTTTGGATTAAAAATTATGGATATAGGTTGATACTGAGAGCACATTATCGATCGAGAATTCCTATTAACCGGCATTATCACATTGCAATACAATTTAAAGTGATGTTAAAACAATGGCTCAGAAGTTTAGGAAGTCTCTGGAATGCTTTCTGAATCATAAAGCAATAATATCTTGGGCATATTTTCAGTATCAAATTAATTGCAATTTTCAGAATATGGCAGGGAGCTGACACATAGCTGACTTTCAATTATTCAATATATTGGATTACAATAACTATGAATCAATGCCTACTCCCTGCCAGATGCTGGTCACGATGGACACTAGGACGTACTGTACTTTCTCGGCTTCTTGTGGACTAATAAGCATCAGTTTCCAGACATTTAAGCAAACAGTAAAAAAAAAAAAAAAAGGTCAAATATCCTTGTTTGATCTTTTCAGCTGAAAGGACAGTGAGTTCCAAAACTCACATGCATTTTTTTTCCCCATCTAACCTTCTGAGGTAAAAGAGAGACTCTCCATTCAAGTTGTGCAAATAGCCTAACTCTTCTGTACTTTGCCAATAGTGAAGAATTTTCTCTTTCAAGATTCAGTAGGCTAATGGGAATAAAGAATTCTGACACTGTTAGTTTTTAGAGAAAGAACAAATCAACATACTGGAAAACATACTGCGATGGCCAGAAATTGGACCATGCAAATAGAATGGCATGATCCCACCCTACAGCGCACACGGGACGGCTGGCAGAAACCATCTACGGCTCACGGAATCCCAACAGAAAGTTCTGTCAATTTACAGTCCCCACAACAAGTTTGGTATTTGGAAAAACAAGTCCAATTTCTGAATGTGTGATCATCATCTTGCCCTTGTTAATGATGTCTTCCTATTTTCAAATGTTGTAAGGAGATTTCTTATCTATTTCCAGCAAGTGTTAGCTCTTTAAAATACACCATGCTGAGAGAGTTAAGACAATTCATAATCTAATTATATGTATTTGTAAAACAACTGCTTGCATAGCTGAAATATAAATTCGATAAGGCGATAAATATAGAAAGAGGGGCATGAGAATTAGTTCCAGAAATGCTACAAAATGCATTCAGTACTGAGTGTCCGCTGCAGGACTGGCACAAGGCCAGGTCCACAGGACACAGAAACAAGCAGGTTTCCGGCCTGTGAGAAGTTCACGGTTTCGTGGGCACATCAACAACATGTGTTCAGGGCAGATAAAGTCAGTATTATTCGAGAAGGGACCGCAAGACGACTCAAGTCATGCGAATGGTGGTGCAAAGTCTAACTGACCGGGTCAGTTAAGCTCTGTCCTCCACACATTGCGCTCCTGCTGATGCTCTGACGGGGGGCTGGCGAACGCACGCCTCATTTCCCGCGTTGTTCCCCTGCCTCAGGGACAGAGGCTCCCAGGGCTCTGGTGGGTTTGCCCCATTCTGAGCCCCGGCAACTTTCCTACCAAGGACTCTGGAAACTCCCTCTTCACAGCACTGCACGTCTCAGCGTGGGAAGTCATGCGCTGAGACCCCTGACTCTCTCTGATCCTGGTAAGGGGACCACCACACGCGTCACTGTCTGCAGCCTCCACGAGGCCTGCTGGGCTCACATTAGGACGCAGAGCAGGGAGGAGGCCCAGGGTGGGGACTCGGCAGTAAGATGGGTTCGAGCCCCGGCTCTATCACCTTTAGCTGTAGGGCCAAGGATACAGGGACCTGGCTTCCTCTCATCTGTAAGGCAGGGTACCCCCAAATAGGATGAAGACTATTACGTCGATGATGCCAACACACGACTTAGCACAGACAGTGCCCAAAACATCAGCTCGTGGAAACACCCAGCAGGCATCCTTCCCTTCTCCCCTCGCCTTCGGTCCCTCCCTTCCCTGAAGTCCAGTTCACTTCTGCTCCCCCTTCAGCTGCGGCCCCTCTCACTTCCTCAGAGATGCCCTCCCTGACCTTCTGGTGCCCTCTTCCCTGGACCTTGACTGTCAGCGGCAGTCGCTGGGCCGGGAGCTCGTGACGACTAAGCCCAGCTCTGCTCTCGTCCACAGCGGCCACCCCGGCCTGGAATAATGCTGCGCGTGAAAAAAGAATGTGCTGAATGACCACGGGAGAAAGGAACGACTCTGGCACCAGGGAAAACGGTTGTGCGGAAGGACCTCGAGGGCCCCGCAGGGTTAGGAAGGCGGCACCAGGCGGGTGGCTTGGCCGCCTTCCCCTCCGGCAGCTCGGCTTTCGTCTGTTTACTTCTGGATTATCCCAGACTCCACTGGAAAGCACTAAAATACAGTTTAGAAACTGCTTGTTTTCAAAGCTCCTTCTTAGGACTTACACCTTCTGCCTCAGGAATCTGTGAGATAATGTGCTGGAGACTTCCATGTTGTCTGTTATTGAAGAGGCAACTCACCTGAACACCTGTCACGTGTTCATCACCCGAAGACACACAGGAGTGGGCCCACTTCACCTCCTGCGACTTCTCCAAGGAATTCTCTAGAGGGGTTCAAAGAGGTGTAACCTTCAGTACAATGGAGCCTCAAAGAACATTTCTGACATTTTGGCATTTGTCCTGAGATGAATTTCTCCTGATTTATTAATGACACCTGCTATTCTGCTCACGTCACCCACACCTAATGCTTTTAAGTCACTGGGCTCACAAGGTGCTGAGCACTGGGTATAGGTGCCATGACCACCAAGACCACGCTTGAGCAGGTATATTTGAAAGTAAGGTTTCTTCGATAGCGTGCTCAAGATGCAGAATTTGGTGTGTGTGGGGAGGTTGATTTAGAAAGATTTTTCAGAAAACATTTTTAATTTTGAGGCTGAACAGTGAAACAAGACGCAAACAAGGATTCCTTTGAAACTTATTATTCCCCAACCCCTATGTTCGCAGAAGTGAAAAAAAATCTTCTGATGTAAACATCATGAAGAAACAAACACCGCCCACCCCTGCAATTTAGTCAAATGCAACCCATCATCTGACAGATGTCCCAGGGAAGGGGGCCCGATGCCAAGGAAACAGTTAGTGACCCAGATTCTCAGCCCCTCAGGGAAGGGTTTTCCATGAAATTTCAGGGCACCTGTGTGAAACATGGTTGATTAAACTTTACTCTCAGCCTCCTCTCTATATGCAGCAACCTCTTCTTTTTTATATAAACTAATATCCACTGTGAATGTGACTGCTTCTCCAAGGGGCTAGAAGGCACTTGTCTGAAGGTGCACTACCAGTAAGGGTTGAGGAGACCTCGGGTTTTAGGACAGCAGTGGTTTCCTCTAGCCTGTGATAAAGCGAGGCTTTGGGTAGATATGTCCACATGTCTTTCAAATAAAAAGGATTTGGGCTGTAAAATTCATTAATGGTAAGACAGCAATTCTGTCATCTCCGAGGAGAAATTTCTGGCTAAGCAGAAAGGCATTCTTCTTAAGAAAAGAAAGACTGTCATTACACAGAATAAGAATGTCAGAGACGCTGAAACGGCTTTTGACTTCAGACTTCAAGGCCAATCTGTCCAACAGAAAGTAAAATCCCCAAAGTTTTTGCAGAAGAAGTCTGCTTTTGTGTTTAAAGGACAATATAGCAATGGTCAGAGAGGAAGCAAAAGTCACACAGTGTCTAGGGCACACCTACCACTGGGGCCCAGTCGAGAGGGTAAATCTAAGGAGTTTTGAATCCACTCTGATGAATTTAGAGAGAAATGTTTGAGTACTGGTCATACCTTCAAAAATATAGCGCTTTATTTTTAATGCTCTTTCATGTTAATTCCCTCTTTTGATCCACTCAACTACTGCTTTGAGTAGAGAAATGCTCTCCACCTGACAGGCCAGGAAACGAAGGCTCACAGTCTCAAAGTCTTATTAGGTCATTGGGCAGCAAGTTGGTGGCTGGACTCAAAGTCAGGTCCCCCCACCCTCCTGCCAGGACCCTCCGCTAAGCCACAGTCATGAGGACAGCCTGCTGCAGGGCAAGAGCTTCAGAACTTCCAGGAAGATCTACACTCTGCCTCTGTCCTTCAGCATCATGGGGCCCTGGACCAGCTACTCAGCCTGCTCTCCATCACCTCAACAGGAAACGGTGACCTATGAGAGGGTCTTTTAGACGGAAAAGGAACACGAATCTGCTTTATAACTTGGGAAGTGCTGGATGAATACGTTATTATCACCGTTACCATAATAGCCAGCATATTAAGGAAACAGCTATTATTTGACGCTACTGCTAATAAATGTTTTAAAAAAGAGTGTCTTTTCAAAGTTATAGAATAAAAACTAGGCAAAGCATGTTAATAAAAATCCACCACCACTGGGGAAGGGCATTTTTTTAAAGGCTCATCTTTCTAAAGGCAAATAAAAGAAAAAAAAGTCATCAGAGTAACTACATCTAGAATAACTCAGGAATCTTATCTTTTTTTTTTTTTTTAGTTTAGGTTCTAGTTTCCTTAAATACTTGTTATTTTATTATTTATTTTATGATTATTTTATAGTCTGATTTTCTACACATCAAAACTATTAAAGGCAGTCAAAATTCGAAGGAAAGTGGCATCATCTAAAATTAATTCAAAAAGGAAAACAAATCAATGAAGAAAAGCAAGAAAACAGTGAATGAGGGAGAACCATGTAAGTAACAGAAGAAACTGTTGTCTTTGCAAATGAAGTCTATGACATAAATGATATGCGATGTACCCTCACAAGGCAACAGTAACTATGGCAACAGGAAGAGATGCAATGCACTCAGAGTGACTCAACCAAATACCTAACTGACACACTAAACATATTTCAGGTATATTTTCATATGGTACTGAAGTATATTTTACCCTTACTTATGCAAAATTACTCACTTTAATAGGCACACCCCTTTAACTTACAAAAAGATTAAGTTTTCTTGTACCATCAGCATGACTTTTACAAAAACAACCCAAGGGTACTGTGGTCAGCAACAACACTCGTCTTCTACTTGGCAGTGATGATTTTTAGGTCTGAAGAATCTCAGTTCAGAAATCTAACATGATGACTGTCTGATGATATAGTTTAGAATCATTTACGTATATTCAAGACATCAAATTGTGATTCTCTATCTAGACATACGGTGCTTGGCATTACTATTTGAAGTCCTCTCCCTCTGCAATAATGGAATGTCACAATAGCAGTGCTGTCTGGGTAGAGAAACCCAGGACAATGCTTGGCTAAAGGCCTTTTAAGAAAAGGAACTCCACTGTCTCATTCCCTCAGCTGCTTCGGCATCTCGAACCTTCTCTCCTGTCTAACCTTTCTGCATACCCTTTAGAACAAGACCTGAGCTCTTCTTCACTGACTATCCTTATGGGGTAATAAATCCCAAGTTTACAAAACATTTTCTCATAAAATAGGTGCATTCTCTCCAAGGAGACTGTGCACTTGGGCAGGTTTTTTTTCCAAGTTTTTGGACCTCTCATGAAGGCAAAAATGTGTGTCACACCGTCCACCTGATAGAGAGACACGGAGGCTTTCTGTGTTTGATCCTGGAAATGCTTGAGAGGTAAAGGTGCTTCGCTGTAGTCTGGGGGTATTTCCCTTTAGCACTGGAATTACAGACAAGGAAGACCAGCCTGGCAACACCCTGGGCCGAGCGATGAATAGAAGAGAGAAACGGTCGGCTTTGGGGGTGTCCACTCCCCACAGACACCCACACAATTCTCACATGTTCACAGACTCTGAGAAGGGAGGTGTCCAGCCCCTGAAATCTGACACTGGGAAGAAGATGATGTCATTAAAATTCCCTATCATCCGGCCTGGGAGGATGGGTGGAGCATCTAAGAATCTAGGGCTCCTGTGCTGGCCCAGGAGAAGGAGTGCTGTGCAGGGCTGGAACACGAAGCTGTAATTCTGGGCCAGGAAAGACCTCTGCTTCTCTGCTTGTCTCTGGGGTGTCTGCTCTGGACAGTGAGGAAGCGGAGGGCCCTCAGCTTAGTGGCTTGTGTCCGATCACTGTCCCAGGACCCTGTGCCTGCAGGCGAGCAACTTGGACAGGTGAAGCTGCATTCTAATATAAGCAGAGCCAGCAGAGGAGGTGTCAGAGGCAGATTCCAGTGCCGGAGGGTTATTTCTGGAGTCCTCTGAGGAAGCTTACAGCGTGGTTGCCCACACGGCACCAGAAGTGGTGCCGTGGGATTTGGTTTCCAGAGTTGTCAGCCCCTCAATCCTCAAAACCAAAAATAAGTATCTACTTATTAAAGCAGATTTATTTTTACTAGACATTTTGACTCTTGTGCTGTAACTTTTTCCACGTTTGAATTTTCTAAATATTTTGTCAATAATGCTTATAATTCTTCAAAATCCATAAACTATAAACTATGCCTTGATTCCAGCAAGAAAACTGGCTTTCTCATTTTCATGTTTTTCTGGAATGTGACAGCAAAAGAATTTGCTCTGAAAATAGGGATGAAGGGAATTTTAGGAAAGGTAATATAGAATATATTAAAAATCAAACTTCAAAAAAAAAGCTCACGATATCCCTGAAAGGAGGCTAGAGGCACCCAGACCCCATGCTCAGTTCCAAGAATTTTCCTCCTGCTCTGAGCCTTGGTACTGGCTGTACCAAGACGGCTTCCAGCAGGCCTGCGAGTGTATGTGTTTCAGAGCATCTGGCAGGGAAACAAATTAATTACTCAAATCTCAGCACCTCTAAATCTCTGTCCCAACACTCTTAATCTCAGCTAGCCTCTAACTCGGGATACAGTTCTCTGTTATTTGTCATTTTAAGCAATGTAAAGCTGATAACTCTCCTTTTTAATGAGAAACCTGTTACATTCCATTCTGTCTTGGAAGCTCTTACAATTAATATTTTGACTGACACCTGAAGAAAGCAGCAGAGGGCCTGCAGGAGGGTCTGATCAAGAGGAGGTGCAGTACCTACTCTCCATAAGAACCAGGGCATCGTTTATGCTGTCTTACAGCACTACAGATGCGATGATAGCTGTTGAAATTTTTCTAGTCTAAAGTTGAGAATATTCATTATGCGCTCTTACAAGGCCACCAGCTTCCTTTCACTTGTCAGAATATCCTCCTCGAGTTAACTGTGGGTACGAAACTTCTGCCCTTAGAATCGTCTTTTAACCCAGTGCAAATAATTCTCTTCTTCCCAAGAACTCCAGTTTGTCCCATCCCACCGTATGGATCACATTACCGCACCAAATATTAGTGTCATTACAAAGATAATAAGTACTTACAATTAGCTTTCTTAAAAAAAATTAATGCTTTCTTTTGAGGGCAGTTTTAGATTTACAGAAACATTGAGCAGATAGTACAGAGGGTCCCCATACACGCCCCTAGCCCCTAATCTCCCCAACAGTTTCCCCTATTGTTAATATCTTACATTAGTGGGGTACATTTCTTACAGTTGATATACTAACATTGATTCATTATTATTATAAACTGGACTCTACAGTTTATATTAGAATTCAGCTTTGTGTAACAGAGTTTTAGGGGTTGTGACTAATGTATAATGCTGTGCATATATCATTATGATGAATAAGTTTCATACAGAATAGTTTTACTTCCCTAAAAATCCCATGCTCCATTTAGCCGCCTCTCCTTGCTTTCCCCAAGCCCAAACGCCTAACAACCACTGTTCTTTTTTGCTTTTTCTATAGTTCTGCCTTTTATAGAATAGCATATACTTGGAATCATCCAGTATGTAGCCCTTTCAGACTGGCTTCTTTCACTGAGTAAAATGCAGTTAAGGTTCCTCCATGTCTTTTTGGGGCTCATTTGTTTTTATCGCTGAATAATATTCCATTGTATGGATGTACTATAGTTTGTTTATCCAGTAATCTATTGAAAGACGTCTTGGTTGTTTCCAATTTTTAGCAATTATGAATAAAGCTTCTATAAACATTTGTGTGGACATAAGTTTTAAACTATTTTGGGTAAATACCTAGAAGCAGAATTGCTGGATCATTTGGTCAGACTGTGGTTAGCTTTGTAAGAAACGGCCAGACTCTTCCAAAGTGGCCAAACCATTTGCATTCCCACCAGCAATGAATAAGAGTTCCAGTTGCTCCACATCCTCACCAGTTTTTTTGGATTTTAGCCATTCTAATAGGTGTGTAGTGGTATCACACTGTTGTTTCAGTTTGCACTTCCCTCATAAATATGATGTTGAGACTTTCTTCATAAGCTTATTTGCCACGTGTCTTCTGAGGGGTCTGTTCAGATCTTTGCTCTTTAAAAATTGGGTTGTTTTCTTATTGTTGAATTTTAACAGTTCTTTGTATATTGTGGACACAAGTCTCATATCAGGTAAGTGTTTTGCAAATATTTTCTCCCAGTCTGTGGCTTGTCTTTTCATTTGCTTAACAGTTATCTTTCACAGAAAAGATTTTAGCTTTTTTAAAAAATAAATTTAATTATTTTATTTATTTATTTTTGGCTGCATTGGGTCTTCATTGCTGCGTGTGGGCTTTCTCTAGTTGCGGTGAGCGGGGGCTACTCTTCATTGTGGTGTGCAGGCGTCTCATTGCGGTGGCTTCTCTTGTTGCAGAGCATGGGCTTTAGGTGCGTGGGCTTCAGTAGTTGTGGCACATGGGCTCAGTAGTTGTGGCTCACGGGCTCAGTAGTTGCGGCTCACAGGCTCTAGAGCGCATGCTCAGTAGTTGTGGCACAAAGGCTTAGTTGCTCCACGGCATGTGGGATCTTCCCAGACCAGGGCTCCAACCCGTGTTCCCTGCATTGGCAGGTGTATTCTTAACCACCGCACAACCAGGGAAGTCCCGATTTTAGTTTTAATACAGTCCAACTCATGAAGTTTCTCTTTCATGGGTCATGCTTTTGGTGTTGCATTTAAAAATTCATTTAAAACACAAGGTCATCTAGATTTTCTCCTACATTGTCTTCTGGAATCTTTATAGTGCTGTGTTTTATGTACAGGTCTCTGACCCATTTTCAGTTTATTCCATTTTGAATTTGTTAAATTTATTCTTTCTTTTTTTGTCTTCTCCCTCTTTTTCTCCTTTCTCTGATTCTAACTGAGCATTTTTTATGATTTGATTTTCTCTCCTCCTTAGCATATCAATTATACTTCCTTTTACATATTTATGGTGGTTGCACTGGAGTTTGCCATATGTATTTACAACTTCTTCGATCCTCTTTCCAATAACACCATATATAATGCTTCATGAGCAGCAACAAGCACCTTTTGACAGAGTATTCCCAAATCTTCCCTCCCATCCCTATAATATTGCTGTCATCCATTTCACCTATCCATAAGCTGTAATCGTCCAATACATTGCTATTATTATTTTGAAAAGCACTTGAACAAACTGTCATCTACTAGAGCAATTAAGAATACGAAAAACAGGAGATTTTATCTTACCTCCACTTTGTTCCTTCTCTAATGCTCTTTCTTTACATAGGTCTGAGTTTCCGACCTACATAATTTACTTTCTCTCCAAAGAACTTCAACATTTCTTGCAAGGCAGGTCTACTGGTGACAAATTCCCTCAGTTTTTGTCTGTCTGAGAAAGTCTTCATTCCTCCTTCACTTTTGAAAGATAATTTCATGGTGAACAGAATTGTTGGTTTCAGTGTTTTCTTTCAATACTTAATGTTTCACTCCACTCTCTTTTTGCTTGGATGGTTTCTGAAGAAAGTCCAATGTAATTCTTATCATTGCTCCTCTATAGGTAGGGTGTTTTTTCTTTGCCTTCTTTCAAGATCTTTTCTGTCTTTGACTTTATTCATAGTTTGAATATGATATACTAGGTGTAGAATTTTGGGTATTTTTCCTACTTAGTGTTTTTTGCACTTCCTGGATCTGTGCTTTGGTGTCTGTCACTAATTTTGGAAAATTCTCAGCCATTATTATGTCAAATATTTCTTTTGCTCCTTTTTATCTTTATTCTGGTATTTCCATTACATATATTCTGCACCCTTTGCAATTGCCTCACAGTTCTTGGATATTCTGAAGCATCTTTTTAATTCCTTTTCTCGTTGCTTTTCAGTTTGAGAAGTTCTACTGACCTGTTTTCAAGCTTGCTGATCCTTTCTTTGGTCTTATCAAATCTGCTGATGAGCCTATCAAAGCCATTCTTCATTTCTCCTACAGTATTTTCGATTTCTAGCATTTCCTGCTGATTTCTTCTTTAGAGTTCCCATTCTCTGCTTATAGTACCCAGCTATTCTTGCATAGGTCTTACCATACATATCATAGTTATATAATTATATAACTACATCATAGATTCCAGTCTGATTATTCCAAAATATCTGCCATATCTGAGACTGATTCTGATGCTTGCTTTATCTCTTTAGTCTGTGTGTTTTGTGTTGTTTTGTTTTGCCTCTTAGCACGCTTTGTAATTTTTGGTTGAAAGCCAGGCATGATGTATCAGATAATAGGAACTTAGGTAAAAGATCTCTGGTGTGAGATTTTATGTTAATACAGCTGGGAATTAGGCTGTGTTTGATTTACCTATAGGTGGCAGAGGCTTCAATTTCTTCTAGTGTCCTTTTTCTGTCCCCTGTTGTCTTTGGGTTTCCATAGAAACTCCTTCTTAAACAGAGTCTGTGCCTTACAGTTCTCTGTTGTAATATAAAGTTATTATAATGAAGCCCTATTAATGTCAAGGTTTGTGGGGGGAAGTATTCTAGAGTCTTATGATTAAAACCACTTTTTAAATGGGCTTGAGTACCTGGACTGTGGCTTTTAAAAGAGTTTCTTGGCTTTTGTTTCCTTCTCTGATGTGAGACATATGGCTAGACGGGATTGGAGTTGTCTAATTGCCTTTCCTCAAGGACCTAAAAGCCACTGGTAAAGTAGTTTCCCTTGAGGGCAGGACCTCAATTCTCTGATGGATCTAAGAAGAGTAGGTGATATTCAGTTTGTTCAGCTTTTTTCTTGTTGTGAAGTTGGAAGTGATAACTTACAAACTCTTTACATGTCACAGCTGAAGCCAACAGTCTGCTTTTTCACTGTGATCATTCCCATGGACAATGTCAGTAAGAAGGCTTTACAGAGTCATTTCTGTCTTCAGCTCCCTGTGACAGCAAGTCCTTAAGGCATGAACCCCAAGAAGGCCCTTAAAATTCAGTATGCATATAGCTCATAGTATAAGTAGGTCATTTACATAGTGTGATCACCGATCATTTTCTATGTTTCTATTTATCCTTTACCACATAAACTAAAAATGGCAGAATATGTTTTCACCAAATTTCAAGGATATATTAGTGATAGACTCTAACTTATTGAAGGAATCATGTAGTGAGCACATGAGATTCATTGTTGGGGATCATGGGGCACTTTCAAGAGCTGGGCAATCATCACCTGCAGAACTGCTACTGGGCTCAGTGCCTGTCTGAGGAGTCACACCACACAGAGTAAGACAGATACCTTGGACAGACAAACACTAATTTCAAACATGAGTCTCATGGAAAACAAGCAAACAAACCACAAAGCCCCAAACCAAAAACCCAGAGCAGATACAGGGACCAACTTGCCAATAAACTCCTTCTCTCACAGGCAACTCCCATGCATGCTCCACGGTGAGCAGCAACAATTTATTCATTCAGTGGTGGTTAAAAATCTTTAAAGCATGCACAGAAACAACTTCTGTGATTACTACAAAACTGGTAGCACTAACTCCAGCCCTTTGCACAGACTTGCAGCCTAATCCTGTTAATTAAAAATTCCTGGTAAACAGAAGCACAGAGGCTGTCCAGAAGGCTTTTAATGTGTTTGTAAAAAACCAGTGAGTTTTGTAAATCTGAGCAGAGTACTAAGTGAAAGAAAAGATGTCCAGGAATATTTGTGCCTTTCTAACCTATGCAGGAGGCCCGCAAGTTGTGGCTTCCTGATATACTGTTTAAGCCTTTCTTGTCTTCATTCTTTGGTTCCCCAGTTGTGGTTTTTCTTCTTCCCAGTAGATTGATGACATTTATCTGATTGCTCTTATTTTCCTCAGTCCCTCTTGACTCTGACTTTCTGGTGATACCTCAGCACTGACTTTCTTCCACTGGGTTCAGATTCCTCTAGAACAAGGCAGCACCCACAGTTCTGTGTATGAAGACAGTCTTGGACACACACACATAATATCATTGATGACAGAGCTTTTAAATTTCAAGTATACAATAGAATTTCCTATATGAAGATTGTATTCAAGTGAGTATGGAAAAAGATGGATTGTTTTTTAAATGATATTGAAATAATTCAGAAAAACAACAATAAGCTGGTATATTACCTTAATCCTCATCAAAACCAATTCAATACAGAGTACAGATTTAAATGTTAAAAATAAGAGGCCATAGCTTTCCTAACACAATACATGAGTAAACAGTTGTATGACTCTGATGTTGGAATAAGAATGAAATGAAAGCTATAAACCATGAAAGAAAAAACCGATCAATTAGATGACATGAAAACTTATTTTTTGTTAAGAAATGAAAAGAAAAACTATACAAGGTGGGAGCATGTACAAAAATTATTGGTAAGATATATAACAGAGTGAATTGGTATCCATAATAAATGAAGCCAACTTCAAATCTATAGTAATAATATAAGCAATTTAAAAAATGGACAAAGGACAGGATAAGCAATTAACAAAAAACATGACTGACATGGAAAAACAGAAACTTCATTATTAAAGAAAAATGCTTAAAAGTATATTTTTCTTCTATCAATTGGTAAGGTAAAAGAGGTGAAATAGTCATTATTTGCAAGGTTAGAGTGAAGTGATTACTCTCATACATTATTAAGAGTGTAAATATCTACAGACACTTAAAAGCCAGGCTGAAATAACACTCATAATTTATAATGTGTGTACTTTTTGATCAAATAATTTCACATTCAGATATTAATCGTATACAAATACTCCCACAAATGCCCACATATGATGGTATACAAATACTCCCACAAATGCCCACATATGATGGTACAAGAATTTACTATGTCTTTGTTTTAAATATAAAGACTGAAAATAATAAAAATGTTCATGAATGAGCATTTGATTAAATACATTATGGTAGAATCACCCAGTGAAATTCTTTGTGACCATTAAGCAAAGATATGGTAGGAATTCCACTCCAAATTATGATGGAGTAGCTTTAGTAGAACAACTTTCCTACAAAGAATGACAAGGAAAGCAAGCCTACAGGTGATTCAGATACTGATATTATAGGGCATAGAATTTTTAACTGCAACTGATTTGTTTAAGAAGTTAGATGGCAAAATAGAGAATTTTATTAAATAACTAAAATTATTTTTAAAATAATGTATATGGAAATTCCAGAACTGAAATATATGAAGAGTTAATTAAAAATTCATTGGATGGGTGTAATAGCAGTTTGGAGACAGCTGAAGAGAGCATTAGTGATTTTGAAGAAAGGTCAGCAGAAAAAAATCCAAGCTGAAGCACATAGATTAAAAAGGAAGGAAATACAGAAAATAGCATAGGATGCATATGAACAAGAGAAAGTCTAAAATATGTAGACAGAGTCTCACAAAGGAGAAGGGAGAGAATGGAGCATAAGCAACATTTGAAGAGATAATGGTTAAGAAATTTTTCAAAGTAATGAAAGACATATACTCACAGACTTAAGAAGCACTATGAATCCCCAAAAGACAGAGAGAGAAGTACACTTCATAATAAAACTGCTGAAAATCAAAGACAACAGAAAAATCTTATAAGCAGCCAGACAAACTAAGATGTGCTCTAAGACACACTTCCCTCAAAGGAGACACACTGAAGCTACAGCAGACTTCTAGAGGGAAACCATGGGGGTCAGAAGACCATGGTATGTTATCTTTAAAGCCTGAAAAAAAATCAACTATCAATGCAAAATTACATAACCAGCAAAAATGTTATTCAAAAGTTTAGGCAAAACAAGAACATTTCTGGACAAGAAAAACTTACTTTTTAAAAAAATAGCTAGAATACACGCTAAAAGGGATACAAGAGAGTTTTTCAGACAGAGGAAAAATGATCCTACACAAAGATGTGTATTTTACTAGCTATAACGTCTACTAAAAATATTAAAAGTGCATAACCAACACGCTACTATAGGAAAAATGGTATAATAAAATAAATTCTTGGTTAAGAAAAATAAAGCAAGAAGTACAGTAAGTCCCCTACATATGAGCCTTCCAGTTGCAAGCTTTCAAAGATGCAAACATGCGTTCGCACGCCCAATCACGTAAGTTAGTTCACGGGTCTGGCGTACATTGTCACGTGCATGCATCCTCTACAAGTGGTTGTGCTTCTGTGTACTTTACTGTATACTACTGTATAGAGTACAGTAGTACAGTATCTTTTTTCAAGCCCAGGATGTCTGGAAGCAAGCATAAAAGCAGCGGTGTTGTAGCTGGTACTGCTAAGAAGCTCCAAGCGATAACAATGGAGACAAAAAGTGACAATAATTGAGAGAGTGGAGCAAGGCGAAAAGATGGTAGACATTGTTCATTCTTATAACATTCAACCAACAGCAGGATTCTAAAGAACAAGGACAAGATCATGGAACATGTGAATTCTGCTGTGCTGATAATATCGAAGAAGTGTGGAAAAATGATGGACGAGATGGAGAAACGTCTCAGTGTGTGGATGCAGGATCAACATCAATGCTGAGTCCTGCTCAGCTTAATGCTGATTCAAGAGAAAGCTAAAAGCCTTCACGAAAACTTGAAGAAGAAACACAATGAAGAATCAGAGGGTGCATCTTTTAATGCCAGCCATGGCTGGTTTTATCAGTCCAAGGCTAGAACCAGCCTTCACAACGTAAAAGTAAGTGGTGAGGCAGCGAGTGCAGATATGGTAGCTGCCCGGGGACATCCTGAAACGCTTCAAGAAATTACTGAAGAAGGTGCATATTTATCTGAGCAGGTTTTTAATGTGGATGAGACAGCTGTTCTGGAAGAGGATGCCAGATGGAAGTTACATCAGTAAGGAGGAAAAGTTGATGCCAGGCTATAAAGCAGCAAAGGATAGGCTAACTCTGTTGTCTGGTGGCAATCCTTCCTGCGATATGAAGCTGAAGTCTCTCTTAGTTTATCATTCAGAGAACCCAAGAGCCCTTAAAAACATAGCCAAGGGTTCTCTTCCTGTTGTGTGGAAGAGTAACCTCAAAGCCTGGGTTACATAGGCCATTTTCCAGGACTGGTTTTTCCACCACTTTATCCCGAAGGTAGAGAAATACTGCTTGGAGAAGGACCTCCCACTCAACATTCTTTTGTGGCTTGACAATGCTCTGGGCCACCCCCATTCATGCACGACTTTCATCCCAACATCAAAGCAGTGCATCTGCCACTGAATACTAAGTCGCTCATCCAACCTATGGACCAGGGAGTTTTAGAGACTTTCAAGAAATATTATTTACGTCACACTTTTTGTCAGGCAGTAAAGGTGAGTGACGAATCAGGGACAACCTTGCAACAATTTTGGAAGGACTATAACATCTACAAGGCCAAAAAAACATTGACTTTGCTTGGCGTGAGGTTATGGCCGTCACCATGAAAGGGGTTTGGAAGAAACTTTGCCCGCAGTTTGTTCACGATTTCCATGTATTTGAGAAGGTGGATGAGGAGTCCAAAGAGGTCTTCAGCAACTTAGTGACCCTCAGTGAGAAGCTGGAGTGAGATCAACAAGAGGACGACTTCACTGAACTCCTTGCTGTGCAACACGAAGCGCTTACGGAATTGGAGGCCCAGAGAAAGGATGAACAGGAAGAAGTAACCGAAGAACTGAAGAGATTCACGATGCAAGAAATGGCAAGGGGATTTTCTTTATTTGAGGAGGCACTGTTAGTTTCTGAGGCACAAGACCCGAATGTAGAACGGTTCACGAAGGTTGCAGCAGCCGTTCAGAATGCAATCCAGTGCTACCGTGTCATCTATGATGAGAAAAAAAGAGCTACTAGCCAGACATCACTGGATCATTTTTTCAAGTGGGTAGATAGAATTGGATCCAGCAAAGAACCAGAACCTGTACCGTCAACGTCAGGCGTGAGTGAATTTGCAGCTTCTTGCCCTCTGTCTCCTATTGCCGACGATCTGATACTTCAGCTCTACCGTCTCCCACCTCCTCTCCCTCCTCCAGTCAGTAACTCTTCTTGCCTGTTCACTCAATGCCAGCCCCTGTATGCCAGCTGTTGTCCTGTACTACCGTACTTTTCAAGGTACTGTGCTGTAAGATTAAAAACATTTTCTTTATTTTTTATATTTGTTTTTTATGTATTGTTTGTGTGAAAAGTATTATAAACCTACTACAGTATAGTACAATTATATAAATGATTGTGTTAGTTGGGCACCTCGGCTAACTTTGTTGGGCTTACGAACAAATCGGACTTATGAATGTGCTCTCAGAATGGAACTTGTTTGTATGTAGGGGACTTACTGTATAAAAATTAAATATAAAATATAAAAAAAGCAAAAAAATATAAAAAAGCAAGAACACAAAACTGTTGAGAAAAATAAAAAGCAATCATTAAAATGATAGCTATAAACCCAACTTAACAGCAGTAACATTACAAATGTATTAAATACTCTAATAAAAAGACTACTATCATCAGACTGAATGTCAAAGTAAATATCACACGCCACTTACAAGAGATACACTGAAGCACAGGACAATGTTGGTCACTTGCTTTATGATGAACAATAGGGGAAAGGAAGGGTTTTTAAAAAAATAAATGATGTTGGGTCAACTGGATATTAACATAAAAAGTAAATCTTGATGCCTATGCTTCATCAGGTATAAAAAATAATGTCCAGGTGCACTGTAGATATAAATGTGAAAGAAAAACAAAGATTCTAGGACAAAGAATAACAGAACACAGTGATGACCGTGCAACAGGCAAATATTTTATACAGGACACTGAAGAGCTAACCACAATAGAAAGGACTGATGGACGGTGTCAAAATGTGGAATTTCTTTTCCTCACAAAGCACCACTGAGAGTGAAAGGCAGATCACAGGCTGGAGAAGAAATCTGCAACACATCTATCCAACAATGGACTCATGTACAAATACAAAGAACTACTGCATTTCAGTAAGAACAATACAACCTAAAAGATGTATTTCACAAAAGAGGATGTTCGAATAGCCAACAAACATGAAAATGTGTTCAAGTTCATTAGGCTTCAGGGAAATGCAAAATTAGAAGCATAATTAAATAATACCGTAGACCCAAAAGAATGGCTAAAATTAAGGTGACTGACAAAAACTAGCTGTCAGCGGGGATGGAGAGTACTTGTAATTTCCACACTGTGCTGCGAGGAACGTACTGGGACAACCGATTTGTAAAAATATTTGACACCAGCTCCTCCTGAAGGTGAACTTATACAAACCCAGTTACCCAGGAGGTCCATTATTAGGAATGTGCCCTACAGAAATGCATACACATATCCACCAAATCACATACGACAATGTTCCTAGTGGCACCATTGGTAAGAGAGCAAAACTGAAAACAACCAGCACTAAAATAAATAAATTGTGGTTATCACCATAAAATTGAACAACATGCAGTAATGAGTATACACAAACCATGATTTGGATGGATCTTACAAACATCATGTTAGCAAAAGTCAAACATGAAAGAGCACACACTGTGTGATTACATTTATAAAACGTTCAAAATCAGGAAAAAGTAACTGATAGCGACAGAAATCAGAAGCGTGACCATGGCAGGAGGTGGTAAGTGCATGGAATAAGGTGAGCTTCCATCAGCTTCTTTTTCTGACCCAAGATTAAGTGGATGTGATCTCTTGTGGACGTGGGTACAATTTTTACTTAGGAAAAAAAAAAAGAACCTAGCAGATGTATATGCACTGACTTAGGAAGACAGTCATGATGCATCAGCAAGTGTAAATAAAGATCACCAAATACACTATGATTCTATACTGGTAAAGAAAACAACAAGGTGAATTGTTACATCCAAAATAAATCTATGAAGGATTTATTAACAATGTTTATCTCATATTTTTTGCTTTGTGAAATTTTGTTTTTTTTTTTAAAAAGTGAACATTAGTTACACATTTGGGGCCAAAAATAATCAATAGTAAGGAACCCCCCACCAGTTTCCCAGCTGAACACTCCACAAGACCAAAGCTGCCCCTAGGGTGGGACGGCGTGGTGGCCCTGCAGGGCGTCTGCCTGTGGTCCAGTAGTGAGGTTCAGGTGCTCTGGTCCAGGGGCCTCTGAGGGGCAGGGGGGCAGATCGCGTGGGTGAGCAGGTCCCTTGGACTCAAGGAAACGCGCTTCCATAGCCTCACTCAAACTTGTTTTCAAAGGAGCAGATTTAACACAGTACTTAGCAGAACAGTCCAGAGCAGAGGGAAAAACCTGACAGGCCACCGTGCAGAAGTCAATTCCATTCCAGAGAAGGGACACGCTTGGAGTCGCTCTGTGCTCATGCCTTATTTACTTAGCAAATGGCACAAAGGCTAAGTACCACCTGCCACCTCTCAGGTGTAACACCCAGTAAGCTTCCCTGCAAACCCTCAGATGAGTTAAAACAGACTCCAACTTACTTCTGTTAATTTTATTACCAAACATCCTTCAAGACAATCATGTTTTTCCTCAACCAATTTACATCATTATAAACTAAATGTTTCTATCATCTGATCTCATTCTTTGGAAAAGGAAAAATGTTGAATCTCTAAGAAGTATGCTGGAAAATAATGATGGCCTTTAAAATACTTTCCATTATATCTGCCAAGCATATCAACTGTGAATAAAACGATTTAGAAAATGAAGATGTTTCCAAGTAAATATTGAAAACATGCCAAAGATATGAAGAGGAGAAGCTACATGTGCTCGTGTACACACGTGCACACAATCTCTAAAAATCAAAGATATACTATTTTCCCTCACGGGAGAAATGAGGAACAGATTTTAACTCATTTTCCTTAAAAAAAAAAAAAAAAGGAAAAAAATTCCTAATGAATTAAAGAATGTGTTTATTCAAATCTATGGCCAGACTGAAGAAACAAAAAACAAAGGTAAGGATTTAGAAATTATACTCAGATTTATAGGCTTACAGAAAATAACAGGGAAATATTAAATAATCACTTAATGTCACAGTAGCAACATATTTATTCTCATTATTTTGTCTCATCCAGGTTAGAACCAGAGAAAATGAGCTTAATTATAATAACAAGGGTTTGATCAATATGAGGAAGAACCACTTTGGGTGACAAAAGGCTAGACACAGAGCAGGTGCTAAATAAATCCTGCTCGGATGGACCCCTGAAGGCATCTTCTCAACAAGAAGCACAGTGGCCCCGGCAGCACGCTCTGCGCCAGGCGGGGGCTCCTCATCATTAATGTCCCGGGTCTGTGAACAGAGGCCTTCTCCGGGAGGAAATCAAATGTTTAAGAAGCCCGGTAAATGCACCAATAAATAAACACATGTGGTTATGAACTTTTTATAAACTACACAGAAAAGCACAGGTGCTTACTAAACAAGATGGATTTCATCTTTCACATTATGCAGTTGCTTTTTTTTTTTTTTTTTTTTGCGGTACGCAGGCCTCTCACTGTTGTGGCCTCTCCCATTGCGGAGCACAGGCTCCGGACGCGCAGGCTCAGCGGCCATGGCTCACGGGCCCAGCCGCTCCGCGGCACGTGGGATCTTCCTGGACCGGGGCACGAACCCGTGTCCCCTGCTTCGGCAGGCAGACTCTCAACCACTGAGCCACCAGGGAAGCCCCATGCAGTTGCATTTTGCTAGGGATATTTTCTATATTTACAAGGATGATCCTCATTAGTATTTTACTATGTGAACTACTAAACTGACTGTGTATTTGTTTTAACAGGAACATATACATAATTACTCTGTGGAGATACTTTCAAAAGTGTCAAAATGTTAATTGAGACACTGATGCTTTTTTAGGGCTCTTCATGCAGTTCCAAACATGTTGTTTACAGAATGAAGACTGGTAAAATGGCTTAGAACATTTGTATGGAGCAGCTTCCAAAATATCAGTTATTTATTTCATTTTATTTAAAGAGATGTTCCTATCTAGTTATATTATATAGAAATTCTTCTGGGTAGGGAGACACATATAGATGCACAATCCAAACAGAGTAACTTAACTTCCCTCCCTTTTCTGAGGAAAAGATTCCTCCCCGCTTTGTGGATGAGATAAAATCAAGTGTTTTTCCAGTTACGAGAGGAGCTTGGCCCTGCCTGAGATCAGCCCACAGAATCCACAGCCCTTTTGGACCCTCTTACAATGGTGGTGGGAATGTAAATTGGTACAGCCACTGTGGAAAACAGTATGGAGGTTTCTCAAAAAACTAAAAATAGAACTACCATATGACCCAGTAATTCCACACCTCAGTATATATTAGAAAAAAATAAAAACACTAATTCAAAAAGATACATGCACCCCAATGTTCACAGCAGCATTATTTACTATAGCCAAGATACGGAAGCAACCTAAGTGTCCATCAACAGATGAATGGATAAAGAAGATGTGGTGTATATACACAATGGAATACTACTCAGCCATAAAAAAAGAACACAGTTTTGCCATTTGCAGCAACATGGATGGACTTGGAAGGCATTATGCTAAGTGAAATAAGTCAGACAGAGAAAGACAAATGTCATATGATATCACTTATATGTGGAATCTAAAAAATACAACAAACTAGTGAATATAACAAAA
This sequence comes from Mesoplodon bidens, assembly GCF_964165515.1. Classification (NCBI taxonomy): domain Eukaryota; kingdom Metazoa; phylum Chordata; class Mammalia; order Artiodactyla; family Ziphiidae; genus Mesoplodon; species Mesoplodon bidens. The sequence goes on along the minus strand of NC_138169.1, from coordinate 33,267,969 downwards.
AAGAAGCAGACTCACAGATACAGAGAACAAGCTAGTGGTTACCAGTAGGGGGAGAGGCAATATAGGGATGCGGAGTAAGAGGTACAAACTATTAGATATCAAATAAGCTGCAAGTATATATTGTACAGCATGGGAAATATAGTCAATATTTTATAAAAACCATAAATGGAGTGTAACCTTTAAAAATCGTGAATCACCATATTGTACCCTGGTAACTTATATAATATTGTACAGCAACTATGCTTCAATTAAAAACAAAAGAAGTCACAGCCCTTTTGTTCAATGACTGTAAAGCACACTCCTTTTCTCTTAAGAAAAGTCGAACGGGTAATTGTTTTGGAGATGAAGTGCAATGCAACCAAATTGTACTAACTTGAACTTTTCGCCAAATCAGGAGAAAACTCACTAATTTTCTTTTCCTCTAGAAGATAAACAGATCGCCTACCATGTTCTGGAAGATACAAACATGTAGAACTACATTGCTGAAGACACAAAAATACAACTTACCAACATTTTTATCTGACCAAATAAAAATTATTGTACCAAATTAACACCCAAGAGGAAATTTATTCCTTAGCTTGCCACAGTATAACCTCAAAATTATACATGACATTCCGTGTATATTGAGCCTTAATTGCAAAGAAACATAATTAAGTGAAAACGTGCAATTCTTTCCCCTATACTCTAATAATCCCTTAGCTTTTAGCACTTAAAGTTTGCCATAACCTTCCTGCCTGTCTTGCTAACGAAGTACATTCTGCAGTCCCCCAACTTATAAGAACGCAAGGAGACACTTCTGCTTTCCCTCCACGCCCTGTGCAGATGGCAGAGAGAGATTCCACCACTGAGACGTGTTATTTCTACAGATTTAGATTTGTCTTGTCATCAGTGAGGACCACAGAGCAGATTATAGAGTCTTTCACTTTAAAAATGAGGAAATGAAGGTCAGAGCAGTGAAGTAGGGCTGGGATGTGAGGAGAGCACAAGTGTCTGGGCCCCTGGCAGATTCCTTCCCCCATTCCTTCCTGGAATGATAACACCAACCAAACACACAAACAAGACATTCTTCCCAACAAAAAAGCAGAGTCTGCGTTTTTGCTAGTGTTTTTGTTTTTACCTCTGAAGAGAATATCCAAGTCAGTATCTTCTTTTCCTTTGATTTTCAAACACTTTGCCTGCTGTACAAGTCTGGGCAAAGAACAGAAATAAAACCTAGATTCATTATCCTGTGAGGTAGGAATAAATCATGACAGCAGCTCAAATTTAAATAGAAATCACAGGGTAAACAATAGTGAATTAGCAGGTATTTTTGCTGCACAGAGCCTTGTTAGAATTTTTCTTCAGTTTAAGATTTAAAAATACACTTTTGTTCAGAAACTGTAAGTTTGAAACCTGAAAGCTGAAAGCTCCCAACACCCTGTTCTATTATAGCAAGAAGTTTCTAAAACTCTCTGGAGAATAACCTCTTCAGATTCCGACGAGGAGCTATTAGGGATGGTAGGTGATGGTGTGGTAGGTAGTAAATAATAATTGCTACTGATGATTTCTGTGCTTATTTTAATCAGAAGATTATAGACATTGTGCTCAAACAACTGTACAAAGTAATTTAGTTACACTGTTGAATGTCAGAGAATTAATTAACTTCTAAAAGGCTCCAGAATACAGTAAGGACTAATTCTGTAACTCTTTCATCATGGAACTTCATTAAAACGTGAGGCTCATAGTTTGTAATGAATATGGAAGTTTCTAAAATGAAACTTTTCCAGTGTTGCTAATTACCTAGTAAACTAATTTTAGGTAGACAGAACTTGAGATGGTTCATTAATTTATCTGCAGTATTTAAGATTTTAATGAAAATTATAATACCTTGCTTGGCAAATATATTTTCTGATTGCACTTGGATAACTGCTCTCTCATTTTATCTTCACTGACAAGCCATTAAGGTAGGCCAGTACTGTTTCAATTTTTTTTTTTTTTTTTTTTTTTTTTTTTTTTTGCGGTACGCGGGCCTCTCGCTGTTGTGGCCTCTCCCGTTGTGGAGCACAGGCTCCGGACGCGCAGGCTCAGCGGCCATGGCTCAGGGGCCCAGCCGCTCCACGGCATGTGGGATCTTCCCGGACCGGGGCACGAACCCGTGTCTCCTGCATCGGCAGGCGAACTCTCAACCACTGTGCCACCAGGGAAGCCCCTGTTTCAGTTTTTGTTTTAGATGAGGAAACTGATTCAGTTACTAAAATCTTACATAGAAACCTAAGTGACTGGTACATAATTTGAGGCAATTTTATCTGTATGTTCCAAAAACATGTTATGTCATGATAAAAACACATTCTATTAACCAGATACTTTTTAACCATGAAGAGTTTTTTAATCAAAAAAGCAATTAACTGAGAAAAAATTTCTGTTGAAATCCCACCTTTGGACCTTAAAAGAAGGTCCTACACAGCCATTGTGGCGCACACCAGCCTCAGGTAGTTAATCTCCTGTGGTGCAAGCAGAGACCAGTCCACCCAAAACCTGGGTCTGTGTCTTAGGCCCTGTGCCCTGGGTTTGAGGCCCAGAGTGAGCAATTAGATTCTAGAAGCCTCAGCTTCCCAGCCTGCAAAACCAAGACAGTACTTGCCTTACAGGGTTTGTTTGGAACAATCAGTGAGACAATATATTATAACATAGTCTACAGACTCTTATGCATCATGGTCATGCATAAAAATATATGGAATATTTTTATTAATTCCATATGTTTAATTTCATTATATATAATATATACTATAAAATTATTTATATATCTCATCAGGATTTATCTACATTCTTGTAGGAAAGAACATTAATGGTGGAAGGAGGGCTTAGTCCTAAGCAGCGAGCCTCTGGGGGAGAGAGCTGGTCAACACGGGATGTCAGAGGCACATGTGCACAGTAAAGTCATTTTGCAAAGAATAAGATGGAAAAGAAAAGAACAATTTCAGCTCTGCTTACATCTTTTTGGCAAATAGTTAGGTATTCCCCCCCCCAAATTTACAAATTATATGAAACCTGAGTTGATTTTCAAACCATCTGAAAGCATCCCTCTGCAAATACATGCTGATGAAGATGGCAGTTCTATCTCACAATTTTTTTTAAAAAAAAGAAGCCAGTATGCCTTACATAACTTTGACAAGGATTTTATAAAGCAATTTAAAAATAAATCAAATAAATTTACTGAGTGGCTTTTTAAAAAAATGCAAGGTGCTGCAATCAATCACAGATATATTTAGGAATAGTTCCTGCTTTCAAAATTATTACATCACCAGGGAGATACACCAAGTCAAACCCTGTAAACCAGCAGTCCCCAACCTTCTGGGCACCAGGGACCAGTGTCATGGAAGACAATTGTTCCCAGGACCGCGGCGGGGGTGGGGGGTGGAGAAGGAGGCAGGGCTGGGGATGGTTCAGGCAGTAATGCGAGTGACGGGCAGTGACGGGCAGTGACGGGCAGTGATGGGCAGCAGCAGATGCAGCTTCACCGGCTCGCCTGCTGCTCGCCTCCTGCCATGCGGCCTGGTTCCTAACGGGCCTCAGATGGCTACTGGTCCTTGGCCCGGGGGGTGGGGACCCCTGCTGTAAACTGTTCAGACTCCTCACTCAGGAGATGAGGCAGGTGCCTCCTAAGGACTCCCAGGTTCTTCACTTCATTTAACCTCATTTCATTCTCACAAAAACTCTATAAGGTAGGTACAGGAGGCTATGAATCAAGAAACTGAGGCTCAGAAATATTAAACCACTTGCCCATCTTGGGGGCAGGGCGAGTCAGTGGCGGAGCCAGAGTGCAAACTCAATGGACTCCAAATCCAGGCTTCCTTCTATCCTACACGTCATCTTGCAGGAACGGAGGGTTTCCTGAGTGTCTACAGACGGCCTGGAGCTGGAGACTGTTGACACAGGTAGGGGAGAGAACGGCGAGGACAGTAGTGCTCCCGGGGGGCTGGAGGGAGGGTGCGGCTCTGTGCAGGTTGGTCGGGAGGAGGCTGGGGATGCAGCCGGGTCTGTCCTGAAAGGATGGGGATGTGGGTGACCGATGGGGCCACGAAGGTCTAGGGAATGAGGGTGGGAGGAAAGCACAGACCAAGCATGAGCAAAATGGAAGCGAGAGCATCTGGGGACACGAATAAGCCAGTCAACTGATGGGGCTGAAGCATCTGCACTGTGCGAGGAAAGGACGGACCAGAGGTGGGGTTAAAGGAACTGGCTAGAGCGGAGCTGGGGAAGCCTGGCACGCTGCTCGAGAGCACTTGGGCTTTATCTTGACGGCAGTGAAAGAAGCCACCGCAGCACTGGCCTTGGGAGAATCTACTGCACATGGTCAGAAATGTCTGGAGGTGATCAGGCCAGTCATGTGCTGAAGATTAATATTTCTTTGCATTTTAGCTGAAAAGGTAATACTACTAAAATCTCAGCTCTGACCATTTCACCAATTCTTCTTACAGCCCAGCCTCCACCTTCTATGTAGTCATAATAGCTCCAGCATCTAAACAACCTTCAAAACCTTTTGTTAATAGAATCGCTATTGCTGCAGCAAGTGTCAAGCTACCCGTCTGTCTGTCTGTCTGTGATTCATTTTAGAGGAGTGCACGTGACTACCAGTGCTTGTGTTGGAGACATGCCCCTGCCATCCCGTTGTTTTCACTATCTTTACTATCCGTTGGTCTTTACTATCTGTTGTTTTTCCAAATGACTTGCCTTTTCCTTAGGATTTTGCTACTTCCTTGAAAAAAGGAGCTGCATATTCTCTGACCCTCCTTCTATGCTTCCACTACTTTTAATGAGGCAAATCAGTGGCTACTGCTTTGTGCTCAATAAATGCTAGGCCTGAACCAGATGCCTAACACGAAGGAGGTAATATTAATCTTATATGTGTGTGTTGAAAAAGACAGAGAGGTTAAGTAGCTTGCTCAAAGTCACACAGCAAGTAGAAGAGCAAGAATTTGAATTTAACTCAGGTTAGTCTACATGTAAATAAACACCTTCTAGAACATGAGTTGGAAAACTACAGTCCACGAGGCAAATCCTGCCGTAGCCTGTTTTCATAAATGAAGTTTTATTAGAACACAGCTATGCTCATTGGTTTACTTACTGTGTATGGCTGCTTTCATGCTACAATGGTCAAGTTGAACAACTGTAGCAGAGATCTTACAGCCGGCAGAGCCTAAAATACTATCTGGCCCTTTACAGAAAAGGTTTGCTGACTCCTGTTCTATAAGGAAAAGGTCCCTGAGGCCAAAAATATACACACAATCTGTGATTGTTTTGTTTCACATGGCTGTTTTTTCCCAAAATTGCCTAACAATTGTATTTAGGTATAACTTATAGTGGGACTTGGAAAGCAAATATTGGGCTCCGACTGCTTTTTATTTTTAGACAAACTGTCCAAGTCCAGCCAACATTTCTTTGAGCTTTTCCTACCTGCAGGTGTCACATTCGGCCAAGGTGGTGTCTGTCACCAAGAGACATAATCTATCTGAGGATACAGGTGTGTTCACCGCCTACCTTCACAAAGAGCAGACTGAGAGAAGGGCCGCAAGGAAGAGATGAAGAAACCACAATGGAGTCACAAAGTAAGAGGGTGTTTTCTGCTTTAAAGGTCCAAGAGGTTAGAGAACACCTTCAGGAGGACCCGAGCTTGAACCAGGCCTCGAAGCAAGTTTTACTGAGTGAAGTGCAGAGAGGGACCCTGCAAAGGCACAGACACGTGGAGGGTGGGAGTGAGAAGAATCAGTGGTGGGGCTGGAGAGTGATGAGCTGGGGTGGAGGCTGCAGGCAGGTTACGAGTACCGCACACGCTTCCTATGTGCATCCACACCTATGTGCTCTTGTGTGTAAGGACGTGGGTAAATGTGAACTCATTTACAGTAAAGCAAAGGGATCGAGGACCTGCAAGACTCCACCAACAGAAAGAAGAATTCATACGATACGTTTAGTTTGTCAATAAAAGGTAATTAAACTTTAAAGAATACTGCATTATAAAGCATCAATAAACGATATGCATACTTGTGAAAATGTTTACCGCAGCATTATTTATAAGAGGAAAAATACTGGAAACAACCTAAATACCTGTCAATAGGGGAATGAGTTGAATAAGTTCATCCACACTAAGGAATATGATATAGTTATTAAAAATAGTGCATTGAATCCACTTGTGTTGATATGGCAAATTATTCATGACAGGTTGTCAAATAAATAAGACATATTTTAAAGCTAATATCTTTTATCGTCAGACTTTCTTTGAGCCAACAATTAATGTTTTCACATGGCTTTCCATAAGGAAGAAGGCAAATTTGTTTTTCCTTTGTGGGTAGACTTAGTTGCTTAGGTCTTTATAAGTTTTCCATATAAAAATAAAAGTCCAAGACCAGAGTATTTTTCTTCTGGTCATAAATGCTGACTTATTTACAGGTGCCTTGTTCAAAACTCCATTATAAACTTGGGATAAAATATGTGTGTATGTTATTAAAGCCTCAGTGTTGAATGTCTGGGTGCTTTAAAGGTTTGCTCCTGTGTTAAACTTTCAGGAACACAGCATCCTTCCTCCGTGTTCAACAGGGTTATATTATAAGCTGTTCAGAGTGACACAAGCTAACCTTCAAAGAAACATTAACAAAAAATGAATGTAATTAAAATTAAAAAAGTGACAGCCATAAAAAGAAATTGAGTTATTTGTAGTGAGGTGGATGGACCTAGAATCTGTCATACAGAGTGAAGTAAGCCAGAAAGAGAAAAACAAATACTGTATGCTAACACATATATATGGAATCTAAAAAAAAAATGGCTCTGAAGAACACAGGGTCAGGACAGGAATAAAGACACAGACGTAGAGAATGGACTTGAGGACGTGGGGAGGGGGAAGGGTAAGCTGGGACGAAATGAGAGAGTGGCATGGACATATATACACTACCAAATGTAAAATAGATAGCTAGTGGGAAGCAGCTGCATAGCACAGGGAGATCAGCTCCGTGCTTTGTGACCACCTAGAGGGGCGGTATAGGGAGGGTGGGAGGGAGACACGAAAGGGAGGGGATATGGGGATATACGTACGCAAATAGCTGATTCACTTCGTTATACAGCAGAAACTAACACAACATTGTAGAGCAATTATATTCCAATAAAGAAGTTAAAAAAGAGTGAATGTGTATCTGCATATCTGTATGTATACGTAAACAGAAAAAGCGTAGAAAAGAACATGAAAATCTATTCACACAAGTAACCTCAGGATGCAGCATTAGAGCTAAGGAGTGGAGAGTGAGAAACTATTATTCTTAAAAACTTCTATATTACCTGAATTATTGCAGTGGGAATTTTATCATATTTTTATAAGACTACAAGTTATGCTGTTTGATAGGAAAACACCTGAGTATTAATAATGTTTTTAACTTTTATTTTTTCTTACTAATCTGTATTTTCTAATTTTCCTATAATATACAAGCATTGCTTTAGTTATAAGAAAAAACTGACATTAAATGTCACAACTTTACTATTTACAATAAATAGGAAATAATTATTTTAAAGCCAGATGAAGTATGTGTATGAGAAAAAATGCCCGCTGTTGCTTAGGCAACAAAGTTTTGTTTTTCTGGGGATTGGGAACACCAATATTTCCTTGACGGAAGAAACCACGGACACTTTAGCACACACTGTTCTCAGCATTTAATTACTAAGGGCCTGAGCCAAGGCAGGATTCCAGAAATCCAGAGATCCACAATAAATCATAAAATGCTTCATGAAAATCAGTAAAGAAGGATATTTTTAAAGATCTTTCTAAGGCATACATTGGTTATTTTATCACATTTTAGCAAGACTATAAATTCGTTTAGAAACACAAGACTACAGTGAAGGTGCCAGAGGCACAGAGGCAAGTGGAATCCAGGAGGCCAGGTCCTTTCATCGCATCACAGCTTCTGTCTACACCCCTGAGCTGATCTTGACAGGCTGGTTTCGGTTTCAATTTGCAAAACAGTCAACAGAACCTTTTAACTTGTCTTAATGGCCTGGATCTGCCTAGGGCCTCCAGGAATTTAAGGTGGGTAACTGCTGAGACCAAGGTCCCCTTTCACTCCTCGCCAGTTACCACAGTCTGTGAGTCTCTCTTCCATTTGGTTTACCTTTGTTTTCCCTCCTCCGTCCCCTCTCCCTGAAAATACGCTCCCCACGGGGATGGGAGTCTTTGTTCCCCACCTGATCCCTGGCCCCTAAGGCACCCCTGGGCCACAGCAGACGCTCCGCGCGTACCCGCTGGATGAAGAAACATCAGTGCTGTGAGTGAACTAGCTCAGCGCCTGGGCTGCAGGACGAGCCGTCCTGCCTGAGTTCGGATCCTCATCCCGCCACTTACCAGCATGGGTTTTCGTACCACTAAGTGAAAGCTTAATAAGAACAAGGATTTTGGTCTGTTTTCTTAACTGCTGTATCACTGGAATTTGGGACAGTGCCTTTCTAAGGGTTTGTTCAATGGATAAATGATGAATAAATGAATGGCTATGGTCCAGATCCTGAATTCAGGGACGTACGTGCTGTTCGGGTACTTATATCACCATAAACCAGCTCTGTTCTGACCTCACTCTGGGGGAGGAGGAGGGATGGGATGGCGAGCAGAGCAATGACCTGGGGTCAGAGGGCTCGGGGCTGCCACTCATGACAGTGTCAATAAGGGACTAAATGCTTGACTTTCACATCCTTATTTCTCTGTTGTAGAAGGTGGACGAGATAACCTTCTGAGTCCTTTCCCACTGTAAAGCTCCAGGATCGTCACACTTGGCTAGAGGTCCCTCAGAGTCCAGCTGGAAGTATGGAGTGGGAGGGGGCTGTCCAGACGGCCGGGGGCTTCCTGTCCAACCACAGTCCTCCACAGACCCTGAGGACCCTGGGTGTCTCGGTGTTTTGATCACTGCTCACTTGATTAAGGGGTTTACTTTAGTTCCGAATAAATAAACAAAGGGCTAAATTTCTATGTTTGGTGCAAAGATGTGAGCTACAGACACAGCTAGAACCAGTCCAACTGCAAGACTTTAAGGTCAACAAGTTTTATAAAAATGGAAGAAAGATATGGAATTATTATTTCAATAGTTTCTACTATGTTCCAGGCCCAGTCATACATCTATATCTGTCTGCATCTATACACCTCTGTTCAAAAACCTAAGCCTCGGATATTGTATTCACTTTACAGGTAAAGACATTGAGACTGTTATGGGAAAACAAATGTATGTATGTACCTGAATCAGTCAACTACGATTCACTAAGAACTATAATGCGAACAGTGGTAAAGGAAAAATGCAAGCATAATAAAAACTGCTTCTCACTCCTTAGCAGCCTCCAATCTTTTTGAGAAAATAAGGCACGTGTGCAAAACAAGTATCAAAAAGGCTCAAGGAGACACAGAGCGTGGAGCAGACCCAAAGCACAAGGAAGGGGCCTCGCTCTCATCCGATCCACACCCCAGGGCCCAGTGGAGTCCTGGCACCGCGCGAGTCTCAACAACTCTTTGATTTGTCAAGTACCGGCTAAGTGTCAGGCATTGAACTAGACGTGAAAAATACACAGATGTGTAAAACACCATCTCTAAGGTCAAGAAGCTCACACGGGCTGAACTGCTGTGGAAAGTTTCAAGACAGAGATGCACCTTGGAGAAGAGAACACGCAGCAGGAGTAAAGGAGGCAGGAAGAATGGGAACAAAGGCACCCGCGCAGGAGGAAGAACACGATTGCGGATGGTGACAGGGCGTGAGTGGGGGCCCAGAGGCTTGGCCTCCGAAAGCAGAGAATTTACATGGGAAGGAGCAAGATCAAAGGCTGATGGACTCAAGGAAACCTCTTTTAAGGACTTGGAAGGTTCATATACGAAACAACCAGCTAATACTGGTTAAATTCTGAGGACGGCCCTCATAGAAGGTAATCTGAGTCGTGCAAACAAACTAGTTGGCTCAGAGCTGGGCACTTTATTACAAGGATCATTAAGGAAGTACTCCACTGCCTGCCATCCTCTGTGATTACCATAATTTTTCCCTGCCATTTTTATTGTCAATATAGGCCTTTGGGAAGTACGTAAAATTTATAACATGGCAGGCATTAGGAAAAACAAAGTGAGCTTTATTAGGCATTTTCTTAGGTTTTCTTAATAGCCGTGATTGAATATGACAGCTCTTTTAACTAATGGTCCTGCCGACTGTGTAAGTTAGAGGCAGAAGTTGTTATTAAAGAATACCCAGGTGGATGGGAAGGGGGCCTGGAAAAAATGTCCTACACTGGCCCGGGGAAGCCAGCTAACATAATATAGGGTGTGTGGGGGGACAGCTGCATTTCAAGTAATTTTCTTATGATGAAACTGTCTAATGAGTATAATTTTATTCCCTTGTTGCAGATCGAAGCCTTTAGTACCTATTACAAAGAAACGTGTTCAGGTGGAAGTCTTGCATTATATAGTATACATAAGAATAAACAGTCTGGGGCAAACATGGTTGAGATTCTTCCCCTTGAGTAGTTCTGTTTTCACAAAATAAGAAATAAATGCCTCACAAGATAACCCTGAGAATCCTGAAGAGCAGTAGAAAGTCTAAATATAAACCCAGCCAGGCATTCTCAGAGCCTCCAACTGCCATTCTTTTGCCAGCCTGATGCCATTGAAAGCACGTATAGGATTTAGGGTCGGGTAGTTCTGGACTCAGACCCCACCTTTTCTACTAATTATCTGTGTGGTCCTGCACACTTTGCCTAACCTCTCTGAAACTTCAGGTGCCTACATTATAAAACCAGAGTCAGAATACTTTCCACGCACAGAGTTGTTGTGAGGATTAAATAAAATTCACAAGACCATGTATATGAATTGTTCAGCATGATGCTTTGCAGCACAAGCTAAGTGTGTGGTATCAGTATTAGTATTATTGTCGATAAATCTCTTGTTACTATTATCAGTTTACTGAACTAGAATATGCTGGATTTAACCAGAAGACTTATGTCCTGGATTAGCTACTAGTAAGAACCTCTACTTCTTCATCAATAAGTGACAATACTATATATACAACATATACAATATAACGACAATAATGTCTGTTTTGCCTAAATCACAAGATTATGGGAAACTTTAAAGGTAATGTATCTGAAAACTATAAACTGTCAAACAAATTAAGGTATCCACCCTAGAGTATGTTCCCAGATGAAAGACGCCCAAGTGTTAAGGTCATTTGCCTCCGTTTAATGCACCATGAATATAGTACTAATCACTCTACTAGCACCAAAAAAGGGAATATATTTACAGCATAACAGTTTTTGTTTGTTTGTTTGTTTGTTTTTGGGGTTTTTTTTGCCGTACGCGGGCCTCTCACTGCTGTGGCCTCTCCCGTTGCGGAGCACAGGCTCCGGATGCGCAGGCTCAGCGGCCATGGCTCATGGGCCCAGCCGCTCTGCGGCACGTGGGATCTTCCCGGACCGGGGCACGAAACCATGTCCCCTGTATCAGCAGGCGGACTCTCAACCACTGCGCCACCAGGAAGCCCACAGCCTAACAGTTTTTCAGTAATGGCGACCTATTGTGAATCTGACTCTTTAAACTTATATTAACATGCAATCGTACTACTATGAAGATGAATCCTATAAACATTTAGTAGTATATAATGCACTCGAATTCATAACTTGACCCCCTACTAAGAAAACGTGAACATAAATAGACTGTTTCCACTACTAAATCACGGAGACTTAAAATTTACTAATAATAACTCCCTCTCCAAAGATTAACATGAGAACAAACATGCTTTTTAAAACTAAACACAAAACTGGGATGCAGTTAAGGAAAATACAAAATTCCCTAAACTTTTGGGCAGCATCTAATTGATTTTGGAAGAAGGTCAAGAGATAATTTTATATTTTGCACTGGAATTGCAAGAAGTCTGGAGATACTAAGATGACAGTGTTGCTTGTATAAGAAGTTAGAGCAGGCCTGTCCAGGGCTTGGTGACCATGGATGCGCTGGACGCCAGAGGAAATTAAAACCCTGATTTTCACTAATTTCACCCTCTTGTCTATCCTTGGACATGTGCCAACCACAAATTATTTTTCCTCAGCATGCAGAAGAGGAGAGATGGGATTTAAACATTCTCCTCCACCTGTACATGGTATCTTGTGATTTTAAGAGCAAAGGTTTGGGTTAGAGGAGAGGCAGCCTCAGGAGATGACCACAAATAAACTGTGAAAAGAGTTGAAATAAATTTTAGCTGCTCCGTCATTAGCCTACATATTCTTCCATGTCGATTTCCTTGTTCTCTTTTTTTCCTTGAGCTGGAATTCTGGACCGTGAACAGGAGGTCATGGGGATGGAAGCAGGTCAAAGTGAGCACTACTGCCAAGACCACTTGACCCGAACATCGTTTTGTCGTGATGACTGGTTTAAACAAAAAGAGGACGGGGATTGGAGTGCAAGAATGGCTTTGGTCTTGGGATGTGAAAGACAAAAAAGGCTTAACAATTCGAGACGTGGACCGTGAGACTCCCCCTCTTCCGCGCAGCCGCTCACACAGCTCTGTGCATTCGTGAAACAGGATCTGATGGAAGAGGATCATGTGTAATTTTTTTGTTTGGTTATCAACTAACATTCTCTGCTTTTTCTATCTGTAGTAATTATGCTTATTTGACACATTTCAGTGCAAAAACCCTTCAACGGTAAAGCACACAACAATGTATTGAAAGGCGAGTTAGGGACGGGAGAGCCATACACCCGTGCTGAGGAGAAAGGCCGGGCTCACCTCCGAGAGTACACGATGGAATCATTGTTTTATAAAGCAGTTCAAAGAGCTGTTTATTCTCTCTGACTTTTGACATTGAGGATGAATGTCTAAAATGTTTACAAGAGAGGCTGAGTTTTTATTTGGGGGGAAGAAAGATAACAGAACAAAAAGAGTAACAGCAAATGGATGCACTGGTCTCTGGACTAAACAAGCACTGTTCCTTGGAAAACAGTTTAAAAAAAAAAAGAAAAAACTCCCTCAACTAGGAAATGGAAAAGCTGTTCGAGCTCTCAGCCACTTGAAGTTGTAAACGGTGTGGGTGTGAAAAGCAGTAATGAAAAACTAGACCCCGTACAGCTCCGGCAAGAGGAGTGGGTGTACAGCAAAGGAGAAAACGCAGGACAACATGCTGCAGAGGGGCTGCGCGGTACCCGGAGGAAGAGGATGGGGCGCGCGCTGCGGAGGGTAACGGGCGGCCCCGTGCACAGCGACCACGCTCAAAACCAGCTGCTTAACAAAAATGCAACGTCACCTAGATACTCTATAAAAAGAACAAAATGCACAGTCCAGGATGTAAACTCCACGTGAGAAGTGTGTCCTAGGAGCCAAACACTCCCAGTGAACAGACCTTGGCAGTAAAGGAGCATCCACGCTGGGACTGAAGGGTGAAAGGGCAGAAAGGGGTTCCTGGAAAGTCTGTCCCCGCGGAGAGGCGCGCTCCTTCCTCTCCCACGTGCTGAACGGGAAGGGCAGGGCTGGGTGAGGGTTGGGGTGGGGGTCGGGGGCGGGTGATGGTGGTCTGGAGAACCAGCAGCCCCTCCCGTAGCAGCTCCTCCAAAGCTCAACCTTGAACGCCAGCACCTTCTGCCTGCAGCGGGGCCTGAAAAACACCCACTTAGCACCTCTGCCGAGCCTTTCATGGCTCCATCTCTGTCTGGTCTCCAGTTGTTTACTTGTAATTAGATTCTCCTGTGTTTATAATTCCCAGCATGGAGGATGAAACTTTTATCTTAAAATGTTATTTATTTACTCATTTAGGTTAAAAAAGAGCAAATAAGGTTGCATCTGTAGCTTCTTAGAAAATGATTATAAGTAAATAAAAATTGAGAACTGATCCTTAAAGTCATAAGTTTACACTTAGGAACAAAAGGATGATGTGCCATCGATAAATCAAAACAGCAACTATTCAGAGCAAGGAAACGTATCTGAGGGACTTTTGGATTAAAGATGACAAGTACCAGGTGAGCGAGGGGATCCTGATGGGACCAAGAGGATGCGAACACTGGGCCACATGCCCAAGAGATGCCACCTGTGAGATGACTCCAGAGATACAGGGAGTCTTACAGAATTTACACGTGAGATTTGCTTTCTGTTGCCTACGTATAATATCTACACTTAGAGGTAAATTCAAGTTTTCGAGGATGAAGTAAGAAAAAATATTTTTAAAATAAATGTCAAGGCTTAGATGAATTCTATGAGCCAGTGAACACAATAATATATAGAAGAAAGATTTTGAAGAAACACAAGAAACTATTATTACCAACACACTTGTTCTTTTCTGTTCTACACACTTTACTCTCTGGTTCACATTTTCAGAAGTTCCTTACCTGGACTGGCTGTTCACCTTTTCATGTTTTCCATTAAAGTTCAAACTACAGAGGTTTTTCGATTTTAAATGTGCAGAGTCTGAGTACACATTTGCCTGTGTTTGTTCTCGCAGACGATCGTGAAGCGTTGCCTCCTTTTTCAAGTTCATGTCCGAATACGGGCAGCCAAAGGCACTGGTTTGTATAAAAATGAGAGCACAGGCGTCAGTTTAGGGTGATACATCAGGGCTGTACTGTCATTGGAACAGACGTACATCCAATATTGAAAAGCTGAATAGAGACATTCTCCTTTCACTGGACACACTCAGGTTAAGTTTCTTTTCATATTGCCCTTTGCGAAGATCTCAGGCGCCAGACCATAGATACCGGCCAGCAGACATTACAGGTACAGTCATCAGCAATACGGTTTTCACAATCTAAAAAACTTAAAAATCTAAGGGACTTCCCTGGTGGTCCAGTGGTTAAGACTCCATGCTGCCAACGCAGAGGGCTCGGGTTCGATCCCTGGTCGGGGAACTAAGATCCCATATGCCGTGAGGCCAAAAAAGAAAAAAACCAAAAAACTTAAAAATCTAAGAATCACCTAAAGATGTACATCCAATGGAGCAACAAAAATGTCATGTAAACACCTAACTCAGTTTGTATCCGCCAATATTCAAGCCCTAATTTGACTACCTGTATCACAAAATACTATGGGGTAACTAAACATCTTTACCAGTATCAGAGAATATCATGCTTTTACTTCTTATCATTCATGTATCCAGAAATATTGTATCTGGATGACTGCTTCATCCTCCTGAAACCAGCTAGGAAGTTTTGTGTTTGAACGTGAAGGGCCAGTTGTGGGTGAAAGAGGAGAGACCACAGTCAAGGCTGAATCCTGACTCCAGGATGTGTTAGGAGGCTGACAGCAGGCTCAGGGCAGAGGCTCTGGCCCCTGCCACAGGTGATCGGTTGTCTCCGGTAGATTTCTGTGCCCACGTTCCTGTCCCCAGAGGCCCCCAATCTCTGTGCTGCCGGGAACGAGGCAGATGCTGTCAGGGGCTGACCAGGCAGGACGGTGCCCCGCCCACAACCCTGAGGGAGCTGGTCCACTGAGCTCCAGTTCCCCTCCAGTGAAATGGGAAAATCAGATCCAGCTCCTACGGGCTGTTGTGACCATGAGGAATCTCTCTCTCTCTCTCTCTCTCTCTCTCTCTCTCTCTCTCTCTCTCACACACACACACACACACACACACTAGTGGTAGCTGCTCTCAATACGACAGTGCTGTCATCCTTTACATTTGGGGAGCACAGACTCAGATGCATCAGTATCTTGGCAGTTGGCTCTCTTTTTAGGAATTCACTTCCTGTTTACTATAAATCTGCTGGTATACGGTGCATAATAAATCCTTTCTGATACGTGAAAGTTTGCTTTTGCTATTTTAAAGTCATGATAAAATCAGGGAGCAATGCAGTTTCCCTCTGTTTTACAGTAGATTGAGTTTTCCAGGGAGCACTTATACACAGTCTAACCTCAGAGGACTTTAGTACCACCCTGTATCTAGAATGGGCCTTCTGGACTTTGGGATGGGGTGGTTCTGATAACACCAGCCTTGCCCAACATGCCAGGGTGGACCTGTACTTTGCCAGACAGGGGCGCCCCTGTGGATGCATGTTCTGTAATTAATATTAATTGGCACTATTTCTTAGTTTATTCCGTTTTTGATTCAACAGCCCACTAACTGAGCATGTGCTACATGCTAAGCACTTTGGAGAATATAAATCTAGTGAAGAAGCTTGGATATGTACCAATAAATACAATTTATAATAAGAACAAAAGCTACCCCTATTGAGTGTTTACATGGACCCATTGCAATACAAGGTGTTTTACATATATTATCTCTAATATTTAGTACTAAATACCCAAAGATGGAATTGACATATTTTTTTCTAGGTTAGAAAACAGGCTCACATAGGATAAGCAATTTCCCAAAGTTACCTGGCACCTTCTTGGGAAACCCCAAAATCAATCACTTAATTATTAGCATCAATCACGTGGGCAGAAGTGGGAAAACATTTTTAGCACCATCAAAAAAAAAGGAATGTAATTTTTGTGCAAAGTGTAGCCAAGGCAAGCATTCACAGGGAAAACAGTACAGGGTTTGCCACGGTTAATGTCTAGAGGAAAATAAGTCAGCCCATGCTGGGTCCTGGGTGAGAAGTTTAGAGGTGATAAAGCAGTTTCCAGCAGGACCAATTGGTTTAGGCTGCAGCATATGAGATTTAAGGGAGATTTTTAGAAAGAACTTTCCACAGATGAAAATTGAAAGGCATTAGCCTAACCTAAGGGAGATGGGGAAATGTTTATTTTAAGCACAGCTGAGTTTTCATGAAGACACTATCACTCAGAAGCTTTGTTATCCATCGAATACATACTCCCAATTTGAGATTTTTTAATGATCATTATCGTCATGAATTTTCTAAATTTCATGTAATTGCCCCACATGACTGGTACTGCATGACACTCATGCTGTCTCGTCCTCAGGCTTATCTATCCAGGATTGTAGAAGCTACCATTCATCCTCTTGCTCAGTACTTGCTTAAGTTGAGAGAAACTGTGTTTCCCTCAATCTTCATTCATTAATCAATCTTTTTACTCATTTAAACATTTATTTATTTCCTAATCCCATTCTAGCTCTTCTTTGTCTCTCGGCTGCTCAGGCATGCAAAACTAAATGCAATGCCTCGGAGCATCAGTAGAATGGAATATGTCTCGATGGTGGGAGGTGACGCATATGAGAAAGTATCTCAGGATTATACAGATCAGAAAAAAGCATGAAGTTTAAAAGAATATAGTGGGTTGGCTAAAAAGTTCGTTCCAGTTTTTCCGTAACATCCAAAACAAACTTTTTGGCCCACCCCATATTAAATGACAAAAACATATTTTGCAGAAGATGCTGGTGGAGAATCTGAAAGAGGATAATGATGGGAGACAAAGGAAGGTACGAAAGGAACAGGATGAGGGGGCTTTCGGTTGCATTGTCTGCACCATTTTCAACCTGGGCTCTGCTGTGAACAAGCTTCTGGATTGCAACACTGTGCTTACTTGCGTTCAATGCAGAGAAATATTTATGTTAAAGAGATGACATCCCAAATGGCAGCCTGCACTCCTGCACATGTAGACCCTTACACATGCATGTGTGCACGTGTGTGTGTGTGTGTATGTGCGTGTTTGGAAGAACATACGTGACTGCGTAAATCTGTACACATAGGAAAAATCTGACTGAAGTGGTTGTCCTAGGTGTGATACAGCTACTTAACGCTTACTTTTGATTTAGCCAAATACTGGGGGAAAAGGTTCTGAAGATACAGTCCTTTTAGAAAATTGCTGACATAAGCTGAAATTTCTCTGACTTAAGGCTCTGTTGGTCAAGGTAAAATGATAGCTTCTGACGGATAGGTAAGTGGCATATTCAAATTTAAGCTCATAACGGACCAAGATAAGGAGGCATGAAAACTGCAGGCCAGGAGGGAAGGTCTGAGAGGGCGTCCTGGGGGAGGCGGGGTTCTTCTGATGGAGCAGACCAGCTCCCCATCCCTCCTTAATTCAACATGTGTTTGCTGTGGGCAGGAAAAGAAGGAAGAGATAGCAGGAACTATACAGTTTTTAAAAGTCAGAGACAGTAGGATATTGGGAATTTTATACAGTTCAACCAAATAATTTATAAAATATGTCAGGCCCAAGTTCATCAGCAAGACAGATGAATAGAGGGTAAATGCTAAATAAGCAAAAAACTGCTAGGCAGCTGCAGACAAACTTTAAAAGAGATTTTTGGAGAGAGCTAAAAACTGAGATCCTAGTAGCCCTCTTGATAAATAGAAGGAAACATTAAAATGGCTGACATTAAAAATACTAGTTTTGTTTTTCAGAATATTTAAGTAGAATTTTTAACATCTGAGGAGAAACAGAAAAATAAAACTGTATCAGTATATATTTTTTTCCTTAAAAACTGTCGTGCACTCCTCTTAGGAGCAGCGTCCTTGGCTGCTCCCCTGCTGGTTGTAATGGGGCAGGGGGCGGGGAGGGGGTGCTGGGGCTGCCGGCACTGAATCACGGCAGGTGGTGTCACGCCCGGGAGGGTCCTCAGCCTCTGAATTCTCCTTCCTTCCGCAGCGGGGCACCTGATTCCACAGGTCGGTGCAGTTTCCTCATATTCTCAGGACGGGTCCTGACCCGACGGACAGAGGCCCTACGCTCCTCCTTGGCTCTTGCCGGGCCACCTCTCATTAGGAGGCCCTCTCCCTCCTCATCCCAACCTAGGCAGCCAGGCCCCCCGCTTCCCCGATACCAGCTGGCAGTCGCCTATGTGCTTCTCCCCCTGAATTATTCTCTCCTACTGTGCTTTACCCACTGGCTGGGATCCCACCTTCATCTTGGATTCTTCCTGTGCAGCTCCATTTCCAAGAGTCTAGATAGCACCTGCTGATTCCCAAACCTCTTGGACTCCACGTTCTGGTCATCCAACCATATGATCATCTTGTATCTACAATGTTTTCATCTTCTCATACCCAAGCAGCAAGTGTGGTTCCTGCTTGTCTCCGACTACCTTGTTTTGCTGGAAATAATGGGCCATGATCTGTCAAATCCTGGGAGATGGACAGTCTGGACCATGAGGTTATAACTAAGCTGTCACCACACACCTAACTGGTAGCTTCCCAACCCCTGTGCAGCTACACCGTCAGGGTGGCCGGAGGGGCCTCAGGCACCAGGGTCCTTCCAGCCAGAGCAGCCTCCTCCAGACTCTGAATTCCCTCCCTTCCCAAGTACTGATTAGCATTTTCTCTCTGTGACATGACGTTATAAGGGTAGGGAGGCATTACAAATTTAAGCAAAATGGCAAAGATGAAAGAGCCCCTTGGGTGCTGCACTTCAAAACATAAATAAAATCACAGAGGTCAGCAATATTTCAGGAAGAGTGTCAGGTTGTTGACAACATTTTTGCTGATCCACAAAAGCGAAGTCATTCGAAAAAGGCAAGTAGCTCCCAGGAGGAGCCCTGATCTAGGAATATGCCCTCACGTAGCCCAGGAATTAGGGATGTAGTTAAACTGTAAAGAGTTCTCTAATGCAACTAAGCCACCCCTCCGGGAAGCCCACTGCCTTTTGTATTTTAGTCTCAATTATTTTATTATCCAGTTATATTCTTTTCTTTCTAAGACCTAGATAAGACAACATATCTGAGCTGGGAGGTTACATGCTAAAGTCTCTTCGCTGAGGTTCAAAACATAAGAATTTACTTGTTGGAGTGAGTGGGGGCCTCGTATTGGGAAGCGCTCCCGGAAGAGACTGTCTGAGGGGTTGGCCTCCCACAGCAAAGGCGGCAGGAAAGTCCTGGATGCTGCCCCTGCCAGAGGGTAAGGGGCTGAGACTCTCAGAAAAGGGGGTCAGCCAGGAAACGGGAGGGAGCAAGGTAAGTAAATGCTGCCTGCCTTGCAGCCTGGCCTTGGGCCCTGATGACACCAAGATCCCCATCCCGCTGGCAGGTCCTACATCCTACCTGTCGCGTTAAGAGCAGCACCCGCCTCCCACTCACGATGTTACCAGGTGAACAGAAGACCATTTGTCCCCACTGCCATTTAACTTTAATATGTGGGTAGCTTAAACTTACATAGTATGTTAAAGGAATATCTTTTATTTTTAAGGAAATATTGATTTCTTGGCCAATGGTATTGAAAGGCATGATAAACACTGAAATGCAGGTTACTGAAATTATAGAATATCTGTAATACTTTCTATGGAAACTTTTAAAAGCTAACATACGACTTAAACTGTTACCGATTTTACTTCTATGAGGATTGTGAGCAAGTATAAATGAGATATATATATATATATATATACAGAGAGAGACAGAGAGAGAGAGAGAGACCAGGGATATAGACCAGGAAGGTTCCAAGAATACGTTATAATATCTACTGAGGATATAACACAATTCCTATTACATCGTTCTCAAATACAGAGATGAGCAAAACCCAACTGGTATATGTAAGATTCTAAGGTCTGAGTCAATTCTCTTCAAATTCCTGAGGCTTTAAAATGTGTTTACCTGACCCCCTCTCCCCAAAAAAGGAAAAAGTGAGTTTACCCAAGATATATTAAAGTGAGTTTACCCAAGATATATCACAGGTAAACTTTCTAACTTTTGTCCATAAAATAGCTGATATTGTCACTTAATTGTCATTAAAAATACTAGAAAATTTAATGCACACAGTAAGAAAAATGTATGAATATTAAGAACAAAAGTTTCATAAGTAGAGTTAAAAGAAGTCTACATCTATGTAACTCAGACTTCAAAGAGTTGGATGAAACAAGTTTGACTCTAAAAATACTTTTCTGATTGACATATACACACTACTATATATAAAATAGATAACTAATAAGGACCTACTATATAGCACAGGGAACTCTACTCAATACTCTGTAATGACTTATATGGGAAAAGAATCTAAAAAAGAATGAATATATGTATATGTATAATGGATTCACTTTGCTGTACACCTGAAACTAACACAACATTGTAAATCAACTATGCTCCAATAAAAATTTAAAATAAAAAATAAATAAATACAAATACTTTTCTCTGGAGTAATTCAGCCTGTAAAATCATCCTACATATTATAAACTTGTTAACATGGCCAACTAGGAAGTTAGAAGAGAATTAC
This sequence comes from Mesoplodon bidens, assembly GCF_964165515.1. NCBI lineage: Eukaryota > Metazoa > Chordata > Mammalia > Artiodactyla > Ziphiidae > Mesoplodon > Mesoplodon bidens. The sequence continues at coordinate 33,246,926 of NC_138169.1, read as the reverse complement.
TACTCAAGGTAAGCATTGAAAAGCACAGATATAAGAACTAGAAAACTGTATTAAAGCTACTAGTACCAGAGGCTTGTTTTTCATTTCCTCATCTATAAAATGGTGACAGTACAGGGATTTTTGTGAAAACTAAATGAGACAATCTAGGCAAGGTCCTTGTAGAGTGACTGGCACAAATTAAATGCTCATGAGTTTTTAATCTTAAAAAAGTCATTCTGATACAAAATATAATACTAATGATCCCTTTTATTTGTGGTTATTATATTTTTCATTCTAAAATTTCCATTTATCTATTTCTCGCTCTACTTCTGTTAATATTTGCTTTATAAATTCAGGTTCTCTAATGGCGACTCCATATATATTTACAATTGTTATATCTTCTTGATAAATTGACTTTATCATTACATGATGACCTTTGTCTCTCACAACAGTTTTGGACTGAAAGTCTATTTTATCTGACATAAGTACACCTCTGCTCTCTTTTGATAACCATTTTCATGGAATATCTTCTTCCATCCCTCCACTTTCAGCCTGTGTCCTTAAAGCTGAAGTGAGTCTCTTGTAGGCAGCATATATTTGGAACCTGTTTTATTATCTATTCAGTCACTCTATGTCTTTTGATTGGATAATTTAATCCATTTACATTTAAAGTAATTATTGATAGGGAAGGACTTATTAATGCCTTGTTAATTGTTTTCTGAAGGTTTTATATTTTCTTTGCTCCTTTCTTCCTCTCTTGTTGTCTTCCTTTGCAATTTGACGATTTCTCTTTTCCTCCCTGTGGTACGCTTTGATTACTTTATCTTTTTGTATCTACTACAGGTTTTTTCTTTGTGATTACCATGAGGCTTACATAAAATATCTTAAAGTTATAGCAGCCTATTTTAAGCAGATAACAACTTAACTTCCATTGCATATAAAAACTATACTTTTACTTCTCCTCTCACTTTTCATGTTACTGATGTCACAATCTACATCTTTTTATATTGTGTATCCATAACAAGTTTCTGTAGCTATATTTATTGTTCACATCAGCGTGAACTGAATAAACCTGGGCTATCTTGTGCCTAAGCAGCATATCAGTTTCTAAAGAAATAAGTCATAAAACTGTTCAAGCATAAAACTTACAAAATAAAGACTGAATATCTCAGTCATCACAGGACTTGCTCTCAATTTCTCATCCTCCTATCTTAATCAATGTCCCCCAGGTCAGCCCACGTGGGCTCCCCTCTTTCCAGTCTCCCTATTTAGCTACCCCAGATTGAATCTTTCATCCTAGGAGCGCCTCTGTCCTTACAGAAAAAAACACCTGCCCCTTTTTGCTTCCTGGCATCTCTACTCATCATCCAGATGAAACAACAAAGGCCCAACTGCAGAGGTGGAGAACCAGCCCCCTCCTGGAGAGGACTTGGCCCCCATCACAACCTAGCCTACTGGGATCCTGATATGGTATTTGGAATATTCACAGATTTTAAACTGCTAAAGACTAGAGTACATCCCAAGGTTATGAACCCTGTTGATGTATACAGAAATAGATAAAAATTAAATGCAATCTACACTTATTTTTGTTTCATTAGAGATATGAGCTTAGTCATTTCATTAATGTCAGTTCTAATACCAAAAAGTCAGATCCAACATATGACATTTACTTGGTATGCATTAGGAGATACCCTTTGATTGTGTGCAAAAATGTTACCTGAACTGTTCTGTTGTAGTTAATATTTTCAGTAAACTACACAGGGAAGGAAACATGCATCAAGAGTGAAGGTTAAAGTGTGTGTGTCTGTCTCTTTCCTCTAAAGTACTTTAGTGTACTGTTACTAGAAACTTCCAAGGTATAAACTATTCTCAAGGAATATGATCGTATACTAAATTGCACACTAATGGCCTTTAAAATTTTATGCTGTAACCAGCTTAATGTACTAAGTAACTTGTATAATCTATACATGGAGATCTGATAGACAGAATCTACAGTTTAAAATTTCTAACAGAATATTATCAACATAGTTAACATTAAGCAGTAAATTAAATAGTAAAGTGATGAATATGCTACATTATTAATCCAATCAAAACAATTTCAAGTGGTAAGTGTATGTTTCCATTATTATGATGAGTGTTTCCGTTACTATCAGTTGTTTTTACCCTTTTAATTTTAATATTTTGGTTAAGTGGTATGAATATGTCAATATTATTTTTTATAGCGTAAACTGTCAAATGCATTTTAAATTGGAATATTCTGGTTTGAAATACATTTAATTTCTGCAAAGGTCTTAAAAGTGTTTTTTCTCTTTTTATAAATACGCATTGTTTTAAAGCAAAATTTCTCTTAGAAGTGAAAGTCTTTTTCAGGACAGTTGTCTGAGGAGCACCTGGAGAACAGTTCAACTCAAAAATGCTCCAAGCATAATTTTTAAAAATTATCCATAGGGCTTCCCTGGTGGCGCAGCGGTTGAGAGTCCGCCTGCCGATGCAGGGGACACGGGTTCGTGCCCCGGTCCGGGAGGATCCCACATGCCGCGGAGCGGCTGGGCCCGTGAGCTATGGCTGCTGAGCCTGTGTGTCCGGAGCCTGTGCTCCGCAACGGGAGAAGCCACAACAGTGAGAGGCCCGCGTACCACAAAAAAAAAAAAAAAAAAATTATCCATAAGTTAAAGGTATATATTTTGGCTATGGATCATAATGAAATAATCCCATCTTTTGGATGGCTTTAAATTCAATTTAAGTGAAATTGTAAAAGTTATTTGGGTATGCATGAGGGTATGTTTACATATGTGTATATTTACATATACCCACACGCATCTAACCCTCATGTTAAATGCTAATATTGACTCAGTGTCAACAGGGCATTCACATGTTGTCTTGAGATGTTCTCCAGTCACAACTCAGTCAACTTGACAAACCTATGAGCTAAGTTTAGGAGTGTAGTCTGTGTGATGGAAAAGGAAAACCAAAGTAGCCCACATCAGAGAACAAAGCATCCTTCGACCTAAGTCCTCCAAACTCTAACAGATACAAGAGGATTTGCCAGAGTCTGGCTGCCCCTCCCTCCCCTGTAAGCGATGCATTAGAGAGTCTTTTGGAGAATTACTGAGCATACATTCTGGATCGCTATTTTAAGAGGTGACCTTTTATCATTCCACAGTCTGCAAATAAAACCTCTTCTGTAGGTTCAAATACTTATAGGCAGGCTCCATATTGAATATATTGTCAATTCTCTTCCCCCTAAATTAGTTAACACACCAAAGGCAAACGTCTACTGTAATTTAATGTGTCTAAAGCAATACCATCCTAATTAGAAATAAGAACAAACATTAGGAATCTCACTAAATCTTGAAGGGAGCTGTCTAAAAACTTGTGTTTTTTAATTTAAATAAACAACATTGAGATATTAAAGGTTGGGGGCATCCATGTAACCGCGGATAAAGATGAACACTTATTTCTTTCAAGAAAATATGATTCAATACTACTTTTTCTGCCATAAGCTATTCTGAAATATGGTCTGAGTAATTTGTTTCAACTATTAGTTATTGGGAATCAACATGTAGAATATTTTACATAAGATGACCAGACTAATCTAGACTAGATACATAGATTTTTTATTTCTACTAAATTTAGGCAGTAAAATTATTTAAAAATTTAAAGAGAGAATACCATCAAAACACAACTTGATTAGTCTAATATTCATAATAATATCTAAAACAGACTATAGTTCTACAGTTTTTACTCTGTGCTATACCCTGATGTAAGCTCTCTTTATATGTTAACTCTTTCAAGCCTCACAATATACCGTAAAATAGGTACTATTATTACCTGCATTTTATAGATGAAGAAACTGAGGCACAGAGAGGTGAAGTAAGTCATGCAAGGCCACAGAGCTAGGAAGTTGTAGAGATGGGGTTGAAACCCAGGCAGCCTCAATCCAGATCTAGGCTTTGAAATACTATGCCAAACCGCCTCTGGGATTAGACTTTTCTTTCTTAATTTATTTAGTGCTGTGTTGGGTCTTTGTTGCTGCACGCGGCCTTTCTCTAGTTGCGGTGAGCGGGGACTACTCTTCGTTGAGGTGCGCGGGCTTCTCATTGCAGTGGCTTCTCTTGTTGCGGAGCATGGGCTCTAAGTGTGCAGGCTCAGTAGTTGTGGTGCACGAGCTTAGCTCCCCCGCGGCATGTGGGATCTTCCTGGACCAGGGCTCGAACCTGTGTCTCCTGCATTGGCAGGTGGATTCTTAACCACTGCACCACCAGGGAAGTCCCTAGACTTTTCTTTGAGTACATTAAACACAAATAAAAATGATGGAATACCTGACATCACCTTGTACGTGGTAGGTGCTTTGCCAAATGGATATTGATGATGTTAATAAATTTATATAACATCTTTGGCACTGCTGATTATACAAAAAAAAAAGTAGGGAAATTAGAACACTTTGAAAGAACTTAAGCTGTTTAGGTTTTTTTTTTTTTCAATTTCATTCCAAAATTTACTGAGTTGCTGCAAGAATAGAACATGTGGCAAGAAAGGAATTCTTTAGAAACAAAGACACGTTCTCTGCATGGAATAAAATGTAACGTGAAGAACTGACCATCTGGATAATTTTTTATTGGGACAAGCTGTAATTTATAAAATCATGAGAAAGGAGAAGAAAATAGAGAAGAGACAGGCTTGATTTTCTGCCAGAAAAAGATTTTGAATTCCACCCTAGCGTGTTTTTAAATGAGAATTTAAATATTCATACCCACATACACACAAACATTCCATCTACACACAGCCAAATAAAACATTCCACCTAACCCGGCTACACAGGAGTCCAAGCAGCCCCGTGTGAGTGAAGGCCGGGGGTACGAGGCAGAGCTGTGGCCGCTTCATTCCATCCATGAACACTGACCGGACGCCACTGCGTGCACAGCTCTGTACTAGCCGTTACAGGACCCAGAGTACTGTAAAGCGCCTACCCCAAGGGACTTTGACCCGAGGGTCAAAAACAAATGAATTAAAAATCTAAATCGCAAAAGCAGTGGATATTATATTGTGGTTTGTTGTTATTATGCATGGTACATGTTTAATACTGATATAACCATAACAATAGGAATATATACTTCTTAAACGTTTAATATGTATCCAGGCATGATAAGTGCGTATCACATTATATGCATTATTTCATTAAATAAATAAAATCTGGGGAGGGAACGTTTTCATAAAATTGTTTTTGCTCTTGCTGCTGTTGTTTATTAATTTAGGACCGAGGAGGGCACAGGGGCAGGTTCTTGAAATAGGACTGGCCTCCATCAGTCCCAAGCGTGGAGACAGAGATGCACGATCCCGGGAGGAGACCAACTGGGCTGGGAAGCAGAGGTGTGGAGACACTTCCTCACCATATGGGGGCCCCAAGAGTTTCAACTGCCTGGAGATGTGGGAGGTTCTTGAACTGGAAAAGAAAGGTCAAAGGTCGGGAAGGTTATCCTGGCAGCTCTGGCCGAGAGAGGGCCAGCCTCAGGGATCAGGGGGTGAGGGGGGCGGGATGTGGACAGCAAGCAGGAAGAGCTGGTTCTGACTCATATTGTAGAAAAATAGCCAGTGGGGCTCGGAGACTTATTTAATCTGGGAGTCAGACACTGAAACATAAATGTCTTGAGTGTGATGGTACAGGTGGGGCTAAGATAATGTCCTCTGTTGCTAACCTTTTAAACCGCAGGACTGAGGGATCCTTCTGGACTCCTTCTGCAGGTGAGCAGGGACAGACAGCCTCTCAGAGTGAGAAGGCCAGCACACACCGGGACTTCGGGGGTCTTCTGCTTTGAGCTGGAGGCCTTGGCCCTCCCGCGTTGCCCCCAGCGAAGCCAGGCACCGGAGGAGCAGTCCGAGGGGTCCATAGCCTCTAGCTGCAGCAGGCTGGGGACAGATTTCCTAACAGCCTTATGGCGGTGTGAGCACGTGTGACTTCCTGCTGAAGAGCACCCTTCACACAAGAGAGACACGGCTGGTGAGGCCGGGGGAGAGGAGGGGAGGGGGCCAGGCAGGAGGTGGGGCTCCGGCATGGCCCTGAGGGTAGACAGTATTTGAAAAGGCCGAAAAATGTTCTTTTGTCTTTAATTTTGTTAATTACCATCTTTTAAAAACTTGCTCGTACAAACATACATAGTTTCAATAGAAATGTTCCAGTTGTATGTGTGTGTTGGCAAATCTGTCTAGGTAAGCTGGCATTTTAAGCTCTGTATATGCATTAGTTTTGCAATCTAAGAAAGCTGGAACTAGGTCCAGTTTGCAATAGCATAGATTATTCAGGCCCTTAAACCACTCAGTGTGATTCTGTAGAACCGGATCTCAGAGCTAGAGGCACTGACTGGCAGCCCGTTCTGAGAACCGAGTGAAGCAGAGTCAGTCTCGGGGCAGGTGGGCTGTTCCCGGACTCAGACGCGGAGCAGGGCTGTGCTGGTCACTTCCCTTCCCTCCCCGGAGCTTTCTGGGGAGGCATCTCCACTCCCAGCCTCCTCCTGTGCTTGGGTATTGAAGCTTCCAAGGGACTGGGAGTCTGTGCAGATGCGTGTTTTTGGGAGAGTTGAAGGCAGAGATGTTCCAGAGGAAGGAAACTAGTGCAGGTAACTCAGGGTTTCTTCTGAGTCTAAAATATGAACCCTTCTCAGTGGTATCATACATTGGCTTCTCCCTGATAAAGACTCGGTTTCTTTTTCGACCAGTCGTGGGCCACTTTTTAAAGCAGCACTTGACAGGAAAGATGAAAGGATGAAATCAACCCATGACTTTACCCTCGAGGTGGTTGTTCTTTGGAAGTTTCTTTGAAACTTCAGGTTCTAGATGTTCACTTTGTTGGATTTTTTAAAATTGTTTAAATCTCTATTGACTCATTAAGTTTTACTTTTGACAGTGTGTCAGACTTCAATTTCTACTCCATGCTTTCTATCCATATGCAAGGTTTACTTATCTATTTAGACCATGAAAATTACTAGGAATTTTACTACCTTAGGACCTGAACAAGGTTTGACTTGTCCTTATTTTAGATTGTAAACTATATACTGAAGTTTATGTTCTTAGAAAAATTATCATATATAATTGACAAATGATAAACCTTCTAGTACAGAATGTTAGTAGATGTTTTCCCATTGCAAACCATCAATAGTTTTCTCTATTTCCTTCTGGTTTTATTGTTTATACCATGTCTGTGGGCATGACTGATGCAAGTGTGTCCATGCACAGTGGACAGTGTGGTCACTGTCACCAGCACTGTCACGGAGCTCGCATTTTGCTGTCTGGGATGACCTGTCTCCTGCCAGCCTCACTCTCTGAGATGTGCTCTCTCCCCTGCAGGTCCTTTCTGAGGGATTAATAAATAGTATTTCAGAGCCTGTTTGGAGTCGAAATCCTTTTGAGAATCTGCTGAACATCGTAGATTCTCTAGCTGACAGATGCACATGTGCAGATACAAACAAATGTGGCCCATACTTTCACTAACTTCACAGCCCCCAGAGGCTGCCGTGAGTCCAGAAAATGCCTGGGCCAGTCTGAGTCTCAACATACAGAGAGTCGCCAACAGATCCAGTTCTCCTGACCGTCTCAGTTTCTTTAGAAATGGCAGCGGTTTGCATTACTTTTTCATACCTTCCTGTGGTCTCTTTCTAATATTTTCTTTTTCCACTGAAGCAAAGAGAAGAAAAGCAGAGGGCCACCGTGCCTTCTTGGTACCCCACGGGCGCCACTGCTAACAGAATTTACATCCAGAACCAGTTTGCAAACTCAGTGTGACAGAGGGGTGACCCTCTTAGGCGTTGGGCTGCAGAGCCGAGATGTGTCCTAAGGTGAATTTTTTTTTTTTTTTTTTTTGCGGTACGCGGGCCTCTCCCTGTTGTGGCCTCTCCCATTGCGGAGCACAGGCTCCGGATGCGCAGGCTCAGCGGCCATGGCTCATGGGCCCAGCCGCTTTGCGGAATGTGGGATCTTCCCGGACCGGGGCACGAACCTGCGTCCCCTGCATCGGCAGGCAGACTCTTAACCACTGCGCCACCAGGGAAGCCCCTAAAGTGAATTTTTACTTTAAGTGCAAAGAGATGATTTGAAGGTGGTGAAGTATGATAGCTCAGTATTCACTAAGCCCTTTGCAGGCTGGGAGTGTCTCTGTTTCCAGAGGGAAAACTCTAATCCCATTTACGCCCGAGACCCCTATGGTTTCAAACTTTAACCTTTTGGAGATAGAGCAAATAAATATTGTCTCTGATATGTCACATCAGCACATTTACGAGTCAGTTTCTACACACATACACGAGTGCTTGACCACGTCTTCAGAAGTATCTCGGTGGAGTGTGTCACAGTCTAGAGCCTATAAGGAACATTCATGGGCCGTGTGCACACTCTTTGGTTGCATGAAAGCCTTTCCCTGCCCATGTTCTCTGTCTGAGCTTTGTTCTACGTTGATATCGAGTAATTCTATCTCCGCGTTGCAAGGGATGTGCATATTTTGAAATCTCTACTCCATATAGATTTCTGAGTCAAATTAAGAAAAACAATTTTTGTTTTCTGAATCTTGAGCAGTACTTAAAACACAAAATGAATGTAAGTTATATTTAAAATATGGCAGGTATATTCTCTTATTATCTGGAAACTTAAGGAAAACTATAGCGCCTAGGATGTCATAGATATATTTATAGAAAGAATTGGTTTTTGGAGAGGATGTCTCTTCTCAAAGGAATTCATATTTAAATTAGTGAGAAGTAATCTTTAAGATGCATGATTGATAAAATACCTCCTTTTTGAATCTTAGTACATTTAGAAGTAACCGAGTTATATAGTGAATTAGGGGGAGAACTTGCCCTACAATGTCTGGAGATGTTCATGGTAAATGAAGAATTTGTCCATTAGTGTTAATGAACTGTGCCTGGTTAACTCCCCAGCACATCAGAGGAACAGAGCCAAAGTCAGCCGTCTTTCATATTTAATTCAATTTGTTTGTATATTTATTGCATCTTTCACTCGATATTTCCCAAAAAGCAATTTCAGGAGAGAGAAAATTATGAGAAAATACTTTATAGAATCGGATATACTGATAACAAAACAAAGGTGGGCAGGAGTCTTTGGAGGAACAAAGACTATTCTCTCATGTTTTATGCGTGTCTGAGTTTTATCTGATTAGAATTAAAGGCTAACGTAGTCGTACACTGAAATGGGAATTGCTCCTTCTCTTTTCAGAAACTGTGACAGAAGAGAACGAAGGCTCAAAAAAGAAAGCATATTCAAAATAGTTCAAAAATGCTATTGTATAACCACAAAAACCGATAGAGCTTTGTTGCATTTAAAGTAAAGCTATGACACAGATAAAACTGGAGGGATGTGTGAAAAAAAGCAAATGAAAACCAAGGAGTAACAACTTGTATTTATGGAACATTTCACTTCCAAAATACTGGAGGAATCACAAGTAAATATGCAATAGTGGGCGCTTCCCTGGTGGCGCAGTGGTTGAGAGTCCGCCTGCCGATGCAGGGGACACGGGTTTGTGCCCCGGTCCGGGAAGATCCCACATGCCACGGAGAGGCTGGGCCCGTGATCCATGGCCGCTGAGCCTGCGTGTCCGGAGCCTGTGCTCCGCAACGGGAGAGGCCACAACAGTGAGAGGCCTGCGTACCGCAAAAAAAAAAAAAAAAAAAAAAAAAATGTGATAGTGGCTCTCACAGGCTCGTTGGAGTCCTCTGATTGCTATTTTTCCTTATTTGGTAAATACAAACAAGAGGAATGGAAAAGGATTTCTCAGAGGTATTCACTGATTCATCTGTTTCAAGAGCACTAAACCACTGCCTTCCTCTGTGCCACTCCTGGGGCAGTTTTCTTTTCCTGTCCTACCAATCGTGGACAGCTCGAAGACAACTTGACTTTACCGTCACAACTATTTTTTCCAAAACTGTATATTTAATGCCCAGATAATAGTAAATATGAAACAAGGCGTTTTAAATTGCTCCAGTGTACACTTAAGCTAAGTATGGAGGATCCTGCCATCTGGAACACGTTTTCATCACCTCTGTAACATCCACGGTCTACCTACTTGGAGATGAAGACCAAATTCAAATGCAAATCTGTCCCTCTTGTCTTCTCTCCTCCTTCCTTCCAAAAATATTAATTGAGCACCCACCATATGCCAAGAACTGTTCTAGGCATTGGAGGTGCAGTGATGCACATCACACACACACACACGATAAATATGTATTTCTGATGCAGGTAAGTAAAGCTGGGGAGAGAGGCGATGCTCACGTGTTTGGGATGTGCCCTCACTGAGGGAGGGGGCGAGCAGTGCCGTTCCTCTGCCAAGAAACCACCCCCGCCCCTCCTCCCCTTCCCCCCTTCTGGTCCCCCCTCCCCCTCCCAACCTCCCCCACAGGCGCACCTGGCTTGCTCCAATCACGTTACAGCCTGAACATCGCTTCCTCTGGGAAGCTTTCAGTGACGGCTCCACCACTAATTAATCTCTCCCTCCCGTGAAACCCTAAGTACTCATCTGTACTTCCTCTAAGAGACTCATCATCCTCTACTTTGTATTAAATCATCTGTATTCATGTTTCCTATATTTTCAACCTCATCAGACAACAAGGTCCTTTTGAGAGTCTTACACTCCCTTTATCACTTCTTGCAGCTTCTACCGTAGTGCCTGGGACACAGCGGTATTTCAACAATGTTTCTGGAATAAATAATTAGTCCGTGCTGTGGTCTGAATGTTTGTGTCCCCCTCCCCCCAGTTCATATGTTGAAATCCTAACGTCCAACATGATGCTGTAGGAGGCGGGGCCTTTGGGAGGTGCTCAGGCCACGGGAGCAGAGCCCTGGTGAAGGGATCAGTTCTCTTAGAAGAGGCTGCACAGATGCCTGGCCTGTTCCACCAGGTGAGAACACAGCCAGTGGATGGCAGCCTGAAGCAGGCAGAAGGCTCTCACCAGGCTACAGCTGCGCTGGCACCTTGACCTTGAACTTCCAGCCTTCAGAACTGTGAGAAATACATATCTGCTCTTCATAAGCTACCTAGTTTATGGTATTTTGTTATAGCAGCACAAATGGACTAAGACAGTCAAGAAGCTCACTGAAACAAAATCCAATTTCCAGAATTGCATCGCTCGTTGCTCAATAAATATCTGCTGTTTGATTTACTTGGAAAATGTCTTTTGTTATTTATTGCTTTATAATTCTTAAATATATTTTTTTTCAAACATATGAAAGCTGTTTTATCACTTTCCACCACCTGTGTGCCAGGCACTTGGCTGGGATGTGGGGCTCAGTGATGGTCAACCCATCCGCCTTCAGGGATGCCATCAGTGCTGGAGAAAGACAAGCCAAGGGCCTGCAAGCGTGTGGCAGGTACACCAGGGGTTGGGACCCTGTGCTGAGGGGCATGTAGGAGGTCGCGCTTGGCACAGAGAGGGGGGCAGCCATGGAAACTGTCTAAGGAGTGATGTCCATGTTGCCCTGTGATGAGTGGGGTCACCAAGTGAAGGGAACTTGGGAACAAGAATCACGAGAGGGTTTCGAGCAGCAAGAGAAACATGGGGGGGACACTGCGAGGCTGGAACCTGTACCAGTCTGGAGTGTGAGTGGGCCTTGTAAGCCATTTGAATTGTTTTTGTAAGGAAAGGAGGGCCGCTGGGCGGTGCTTCTGCAGAGTGGTGAGAGGGTCAGCTCCCCATTTGGGAAAGACCAGCCTGACCACAGCCAGGGCAGCAGAGTGGAGGTGCTGGTTCAACCAGGAGGGCGCCGAGCAGGTCACTGAGGAAGAAAAGCACGAGCCAGAGCAGCAGTGAAGACACAAACACACAGACCCATTGGAGAGCATGGAGGAAGCAGAATCTATGGACAAGACTGAGTGGATGACTGAATATCGGGGGGTAAGGGGGGACTGGGTCAAGAATGATTTCTCACTTTGCTAGCGGGGTAACTGGAGAAAGGAGCGCCCCCCATCGTGGAAATCTTGGTGGGAGAGGAGGCTTTGGACACGGCAAGAGTCAGGAGCCAGGCACTCATCCAGAAGCGGCTGCTCGCCGGGGCAGCTGGACACACAGGCCTCTGCCCTAGTGACTCGGGCTGGAGCCGTCCACAAGGTGACACCAGGAGAGTGTGCCGGGGGAGCCAGGAAAAGTGGTTTCAGCCCCGTGTGCACTGGACCCTCGGGGAACCTGAAAGCCCCCCTGAGCCCTGGGTCCCACCCCATGTCAGGAAAGCCTTACTCTCTGGGAGGTGAGGCCCAGGCGGAGCTCTCCTGGTGGCCGGTCCACAGCCGGCATCACGGCTCCTGATGGGGAGCCAGGGGAATGGCAGCCGAGGAAGGACCCAGAGGCAGAGGCTTTCAAGAGCAGGTCCAGTAGAGGTGCCAAGGGAGACTGAGGAGGAAGAGCAGGACGGGAGAAGGTGATGCCGTGGGGACCAGCACAGAGAGGGGGTCACAGCAGAACCGGCTGTGCTGCAGAAAGGCAGGACTGGGAGGGCTTATGACCTCGGTGCTCAGCAGCAAGGGGGGCTGCGGGTGACCTAGGAGAGCATGTCAGTGGGCAAAGCGGCCAGAAGGGGTGCTGGAGGGGCGGGTGGGTGCACACGCCACCCCTCAGAGTGCCCGGGGCTGAAGGGAGGGGCATGGAAAACGTTACAGAGGGACCTGAGTTGAGAAAAGATTTTTTAAAAATATAATAGATTCGGGCACATTTAAATTTTAGTATGCTTTTTTGTTGTTGTTAGAAACTCCTACATATAAAAGGGCAAAATATATGTGTGTTCTGTTTAAAACATAATTATGAAGCAAACACCTACTTATCCAGCATCATGGCCAAGAAAGAGAGCACTGCCTGCACTGCAAAAGCCCCAGGTACCCCTTGCCAGCCCCAACCCCTTCCTGCTACCATTTTTTTTTTGCTTTTCTTTACAGTTTTTCCAGCTGTGCATGGATCGCCATACAACACTGCTTGCTCTGGCCTGTTGCAGAACTTTATAGAATTGGCATCAGGCTGGATGCATTGTTTTGGTCTTGCTTCTTCACTTAACATGATGAGTTTGTGAGATTCAGGCACCTCCTTGTGTGTAGTTTATTTATTACCACTGCTGTACAGTTTTTCTCTCCAAGGATACTCTAAGCATGTTTGGGTCTCGTGCGGAAGATGCTCTTAAAAAGAAGAGGCTGAGGGTGGAGAAGAGGGACAGATTTACAGATGGACGGGGGACAGGGGTGGGTTCAGAGATCAGCACCATCAAGAGAAGGACTCCTCTGTTTTGCCAGGAGGGAGGGAGTCATGATCGGACGGTTCTTACTTTCCCAGTGAAGTAGGAGCTGAGGCCAGCCTGCAGCAGCGAGCAGAAGAGGTGGAGAAGTAGGGAAGGAAGGAGCACAGAAAGTCCATGCAACAGCTGCTGTGAGGGAGGTTCGCCCACTTCCCAGAAGGCTGAGCCCGTGCGAGGGTCTGACTACCCAACCACGTCCCTGGGGATACAAGTCCCTCAGCAGCGTGGCATCCTTATTTCAACAGCGGGAGAGGGAGGTGGGACTCAGCGTAATGATGGGCTCAAGCAATCTACGTTCAAACTCTGGCTCTGCCACTCCCCGGAAATCAGGAAGACGGCCAACTCTCCAAAATCAACCACAGTTTCCTCAGCTATGAAATGGAGATCAGGTTTATCGTAAAATGTGTGTTGTGATAATTAAATTCAGCATCATATGTCAAAATCTTGGCATACAACAGAAACCTAATGTTGAAGTGTCATTAAAAATTTTTCTCAGTGGATTGTTAACAATAAAACCACTGTGACATTGTTAGAAAAGCTGTGTTCTTGATGCCACACCCTGGACCAGCTAGCTGGAGGTCGTCCAATAAACTCACAGAAAGAAGGCCTAATATTCTATATTAGTAACACGAGAAGGAAGAGCTAGGCCTTCCTTTCACTACATCAGATGTGCCAGTGACAGGCACTAGTCGGCCTCCAGCCCAGGAACCCGAGGACAGACAGCAGCCAGGCTGAACGGGCTCAGACCCGAAGGCAAGACGAAACGTCCATACTCGCAGCTCTTACCTGAGTGGCTAAGAAGGCCCGCAGCCAGGACGGCTGGAAAGGACCACGATGGGAACAGCACCGGCCACTTCGTCGGCCTCGTCATCCCCCCTTGTCCCCCATTATCACCACCCAAGTCCAGGCTCTAGGTATGCGAGATTAAAATTAAGTGCAATCACACACACACACACACACACACACACACACGTACACATCCACAGGCACATGCAGACACACACATGTTCTGTGTCTCAGCTGGAATATCCCTCCTTCCCGTCTTTGCTTGGGTAACTCTTATTCACCCTCCAGGACACAGGAAGGTATCTATTCTGGGAAACTTTTCTTGAAACTCTTAGACCAGCTTCAGAGACCCTCATAGGACCACCTGGACGTGGCTCCCCCAACAGACCTTTCTTTCTCATGTCATTTAGTCAACATCATCTCCTTCCCTAGACTGTGAGCTTCTAGAAACGGGGTAGATCTTACACAGAGCACAGCCCTGGGCATATAAAGGGCGTTCGATAAAGGCTTGTTCAACGAACAAATAAAAACTGTGAATAAAGAAAGACACCTAAGCCATTCCAGGGGATATATTTCTGTTAAAGACTTTTATTTTTTACTGACGATAAATGCAAATTCTTGTTTTAACTATTTTTTAAGTCATAAATATCTACAGTGCATTTCTTTGAAGTACCCAGCTATTCTATTCAGAAGAAACCCTTAAAACACATAAGAATTTCACCCGCCAATTATGGACCTTATTTTAAAATATTGTCTAGTAACTCATGTCGGAAGTGACTGCCCATGTGACGGGCGGCCTCATCCTTCGGGGATTACACTACAGAAGGCCGGGACTTTGATCAGCTGGCACAAATGTTCCCATCGAGGTGCAGTTAGACGTTTGAGCATCTCCAGCTCTTCCCAGAACAGCACCCTTCCCTGCAAAGAGCCCCCTCCACAAGGCTGATCCTTGCCTCGCCTGGAGCTGCAGCCAGCAAGCCTGCCGCGGAGTTCCCGCCAGTTACGAAGGACGTTCACTGCATGACGTCGCAGCTGAGGAAAGCGAGAGCGCTGGTTTCCTTCACCAGCAGCAGCGAGCTCGAGCTTTTAGAAACGGGCAGCTAGGGTTACTGCGCTGAAATCCCTATTCACTTCCGTCTGCAAACACGTTTGGACGTGTTTGGGACGACTCTCCAGAGGAGGCCGGGCCTGCAGAAGGCACGGGGGCAGGAGGGCGGCCACCCAGGGCAGCGGACGCCCCAGACGCTCCTGTGCTCTCATGTGACAGCACTCTGCCGCTTAACAAAGCCTGGCTCTTCCTTCCCTTTTCAAAACGTAGTTTAGTGTTTGTGAATTACCAGCAAAGAATTCTCAGACCAACGCGCGGGCGGCAGAGATGACAGAAGGAGGCTGAGTGTCAGTGCTCGTGGGTCAGGGTTCAGGAGACGCTCAGGTAGGTTCCCGCTACTTCATTCTTCCTAAGATCGTACTTATCATCTACTGTGCAATCTAGTTTAAATAGCACGGAAGCCTGGCCAAATTCCGTTTGACAGCAGACTCCATGCCTCTTCCACGTGTGTGGCAGGTGGATGTGTCCCAGGCTTAATTCCAGGATGAAACCGTGGTTTTTTCATAAAATATAAATCCTAGTAGAAGGAACTTGAGGTCAGCATCACTATCCTGATATGTCTCTCTGCCAGACCTGTTGTCTCACAGAAGGAGAAGTCATTTCTCCACCCGACCCAAAGTCAGGTCAAGGGAACCAAGAACAGGCCATCAGCCCGGGAATGCATGCAACCCACAGGGCAGAAAAGCTGGTCTCCTAATTCCTAACTCAGGGAAATTTCCACATTTTACTCTGTTCTGTTTGTTCATTTTTAATCCATGATAGAGACACGCAAAGCAGATTAAAACCTGAGATGAGCCCTGTGGGCTGTGAAACTTCAGTGAGACCTGAAAATAGCCCAGCTGCATCTGGACCTCAGTGAGGGGGGCGGGCCTGGAGTTGGTCTCCGAGCCCAGGGGCCGGGCTGCGGCTGTTTCCCCTGGAAACGTCAGATTTCCGTGGAGAGGTAGAGATGGGAGGGCCATGTCACATGGGCGCAGGGTCCACCAAACACAGAGGTTCGGCTTGTAGAAACTTGGGAGAAATGCCAGCCACGAGGGCTACTTCAATATTTTTGAGGTAATTGTTCGCAAACGTTTTTCTACTGACGTAGACCTTACACACAGAACACCCGGATTAGCTGTTTTCACAGACTGAACACATGCTGGTGGAGCACCAGGTGAAGAAACAGATTATTTCCCCAGCAGCTGCTCCCTCCCTCTCCGCCAGGCACCCCCCAGGGGTGACCCCGTCCTGGAGTTTAGAGTGTAGTCCGTTTTGCCTGCTTTTGTCCCTTTCGTTGATGGAATCACTCAGTGTTTGCTCTTTGTGTCTGGCTCAAAGGTTTCAGTCACCGTGGGTCCGTGAGCCTCATCTGTGTTGCTGTGTGGGTTAGTCTGTTCCTTCCCCTCCCTCCCCGCATAGCTTCCACTGTATAAACAAGCCGTGGTTCAGCACTCAATGCTGATGCACGTTTGGGAAGATTCAGGCTTGGGTTGTTATAAATGTGCTGCTACAAACATTCCGGCACATGTCTTTTAGTGAACTTATGCATGCATTTCTGTTGGGCATTTAACCAGGAATGGAACTGCTGTATCCTGTGAAATTAATTTTGCTCTTTACTGCATAACTGATGCTTACGACATTCTATAAAAGGCCTCCAAGATCAAACTCCGTTTATTACCGGCAGAGCTATGTGCTCTCCTTCACACTCACGCCTCTGGGGCATGTATTATTGTAACTGAGGTCAACGCCATGTGTCTGATTTAGTCACCAGGGTCATCGTTTGTAGAAACGTGACCCTGTGTTATTTACTTTGGACTTTTGCTCTGGCATTTCTAATGCAATCCTAAACGATCCTCAACACGCCCACTGTTTTTGAAGTAATTTGGAAAATTCAGTAGTAACAGCTAGTTCTTATAAATAGGCAATACACCTCTCCATCTGGCTCCACACAAAGACAGGCAAATGAATATTAAATCTGACATGTGGGCACTGAACTATAATAACAGAAACTGGATTTATTATTTCATCAAAATGAGAATAATTGAGACAAAGGGATAATTTAAATCATCATATCTAGCTTAGTACTTTCATAACTAGAGGTTTTATTTCAGATTTCTGATTTGTAAGTTTCTTACTGATAGTTCATGTTTTACAAGGATTTAACAGTTCTATGTACCAAAGTGGAAAGAGACATTCAGATAGCTTCTAGTCTTGGTTTCCATAACAAATTATGAGTAACAACTACCATTGTCTGTAAGAGTCTGTGAGAGACAGGGAAAGAGAGAGAGAGAGAGAGAAAGAGAGAGAGAGAGTGTGTGTGTGTGTGTGTTTATTTTGGAGCTGAGAGGCAAAAGTTTAGTTTGAAAGGAATCATGGAAGTTCTCTTTGTTTGCCTTTGTCTCAAGTGAGAAAACATTTTTTTTTTTTTGTGGTACGCGGGCCTCTCACTGCTGTGGCCTCTCCCGTGGTGGAGCACAGGCTCCGGACACTCAGGCTAAGAGGCCATGGCTCACGGGCCCAAGCGCTCCGCGGCATGTGGGATCTTCCCAGACCGGGGCACGAACCCGTGTCCCCTGCATCGGCAGGTGGACTCTCAACCACTGCGCCACCAGGGAAGCCCTAGCCATCACCTTTCAATAATCGTGTTTATCTAAAAATTAAGAAAACACAGTCTCCAAAAGAATGATATTTTTAAGCTTAATTCATCTATAAGAAAGAAACTATAGAGAGTGACAGACTTCCTAGGCTTAGGGATGTTATCTCTTGGGAAAAAAATAACGCATTTTAATTCACATTACAGAGTTTTCCATGCATTCAGATCAGCTAGGACAAATTCTTCAAGAATTTGAGTAACTCTAGGAAATCAGAGCAAGTTAATTAATGGAATTATATATTTTTTTTCCTATGCCTAGCAAATAATGGAAGGATCCCTAATCTTGATTCTTGAGGCATTTTTAGGAAAGGGGTGATTCCAACCCAGTTCCTTCTGCTAGCAACAGTTTTGCAGTTATGTGCCTTGCATTTGGAATACACATCCTTGACTCAAGATATTTACATTTTAATAAACACTGAAATCCACATATGGGTAAGTTACTTGCAATTGGAATAAGTTTTCTCCAGACAGTGTGCTGCAGATCTTAAGACAACTGCATTGAGATGGTTGATATGTAAATAATATTGTACATATTGTAACTAAAAAGGAAATGTGAAATCACCTAGTCCAATTGTCATCTGCTTTGCAGATGAAAAAACTGAGACCCTGAGATGATGGGAACTTACCCTGTGTCCAACCACCTGAAATTATAAGGAATATTCTTAAATTAAATTAAGGGTAAGACCACATGAAACTGTTTTTATTTTGAAAGAATAAACGGAGAAAAGATGCTTTCCATTGCGGGGACTTTTGTGTGTTGGGATAAACTGTATCTGAAATGTCTCCCTCAACACCCACTTAAAACAGTGCCACTCAAGGCGGTAGACGGCAGTGGGGATGTAGGAAGTTCCCAGGAGGTGGAACACAGTCACTGCGTGGAAGGAGGGCTGGCAGCATGGCACAAAGCCTCCTGCCAGCTACGCAGAGCGCACACTCACGCTATTTCCCCACCTCTCCGAGGGAAGGGTGAGGAAATGCAAGTGATGAGAGGCTACGGAGACTGCAGAGGATGCAGGGGATCCTGTGTCGTACGATAGAAATTCTGGAGAGAGGAATACAGTCAGAATACAAAGAAAACTGTAAAAAATACTCGGAGGAAAAAATGACTTTTTTAGGACTTTGGCCTAAAAACGGCGAGAGTACATAGTGTTACAGGTGAACTCAGTGAAAAGAAAACCATATGTAGACATATGCAGGGAAGTTTAAATTTCATTTATATACATGCAGAGACATAAAAGTATCCCATGGGAGACCTTGATAAAAGGACAGCGGGCTACTGTGAAGGACCATCGGTTGGGCTGCACCAGACTCTGCCTGCACCACAGTGAGAACCAGAGGATGAAGGAGGCACCATGGACAGAGCTCTGAGAGAGAAGGGTCTGGGCTACAACCTCTGTCTCCTCTCAAATGGCTCCTGGGGGAGATGCAGTCTCCGACATGCGAAGACCGTAAACAAAATATGCAGGCACCAGTGACAAATTACAACAAACCTTGAAAAGAACTGTGCCAGAACAGGGAATAAAAGAGGTTAAGTCAAGAAAAAAGAAGGAAGCTGTAGCTGGAAAGGACTGAGGTCACCACTGGAACCAGTGAGACGTATAGAAATAAAGATACATGGCTGTTTTAAGTATGACTGCAAAGTTGTTTGCCCACTTTTTCCCCCCAAGAGTTGATTGCTTTGCTTAAAAACTGGAAAGAAAGAAAAGAATAAAGTATATAACCTAAAATTCATTTAATACAAGTGGGTGTTTTGGATTAGGGAAAAAAGAAAAGCATTTAGCATCCCAAGTTTCACAAAAGAAAGCCAAAGACATGTAAGACCAGACACTATAAAACTTCTGGAGGAAAACATAGGAAAAACACTCTGTGACATAAACCACAGCAAGATCTTTTCTGACCCATCTCCTAGAGTAACAGAAATAGAAACAAAAATAAACAAATGGGACTTAATTAAACTTAAAATCTTTTGCACAGCAAAAAAACCATAAACAAGACAAAAAGACAACCCTCAGAATGGGAGAAAATATTTGCAAATGAAACAACAGACAAAGGATTAATCATCAAAATATAGAAATAGCTCATGGAGCTCAATATCAAAAAAAAAAAAAAAACAACGCAGTTAAAAAATAGGCAGAAGACCTAAATAGACATTTCACCAAGGAAGACACACAGATGGCCCAGAGGCACATGGAAAGATGCTCAACATCACTAATTATTAGAGAAATGCAAATCAAAACTGCAATGAGGTATCACCTCATGCTAGTCAGAATGGCCATTATCAAAAAAGCTAGAAACAATAAATGCTAGAAAGGGTATGGTGAAAAGGGAACCCTCCTACACTGTTTGTGGGAATGTAAATTGATACAACCACTATGGAAAACAGTATGGAGTTTCCTTAAAAAACTAAAAGTAGAACTACCATATGACCCAGCAATCCCACTACTGGGCATATACCCTGAGAAAACCGTAATTCAATAAGAGTCATGTACCACAGTGTTCATTGCAGCACTGTTTACAATAGCCAGGACATGGAAGCAACCTAAGTGTCCATAGACAGATGAATGGATAAAGAAGATGTGGCACATATATACAATGGACTATTACTCAGCCATAAAAAGAAACGAAATTGAGTTATCTGTAGTGAGGTGGATGGACCTAGAGTCTGTCATACAGAGTGAAGTAAGTCAGAAGGAGAAAAACAAGTACCGTATGCTAACGCATATATATGAAATCTAAAAAAAAAAAAGGTACTGATGAACCTAGTTGCAGTGCAGGAATAAAGATATAGACATAGAAAATGGACTTGAGGACACGGGGTGGGAGGGGGAAGCTGGGGCGAAGTGAGAGTGGCGTGGACATATACACACGACCGAATGTAAAACAGTTGGCTGGTGGGAAGCAGCCGCATAGCACAGGGAGATCAGCTCGGTGCTTTGGGATGACCTAGAGGGGTGGGATAGGGAGGGGGGGAGGGAGGCTCAAGAGGGAGGGGATACGGGGACATGTGTATGCATATGGTTCATTCGCTTTCCTGTGCATCAGAAACTAACACGGTACTGTGAAGCAATTATATTCCAATAAACATCTATTAAAAAATAAAAAATAGGGGGCCTCCCTGGTGGCGCAGTGGTTGAGAGTCCGCCTGCCGATGCAGGGGACACGGGTTCATGCCCCGGTCCGGGAAGATCCCACATGCCACGGAGCAGCTGGGCCCGTGAGCCATGGCCGCCGAGCCTGCGCGTCCAGAGCCTGTGCTCCACAACGGGAGAGGCCACAACAGTGAGAGGCCCGCGTACCGTAAAAAGAATAAATAAATAAAAAATAAAGTACATGAAAAAACTCTTAAAAAAATATAAGTTAGAGAAAAAATGGCAGACCGGAAAACTGAATTTATCATTTTTCCTTGATAATCAACCTTTTCTCTCGATACTAAAAAAAGTAATAAATAAATGAAAGGGTATAAATACACAAGGACAAAACACGAGAGAAGAAATGACAGCAGGTAGCAGAGCTTCATGCAGTTTCAAGGCTGGAAAAAGGGCAAGCTGGGAGCCAAGAGTCTGCAGAGAGACGATGTCACAAAAACCCACCTGGAAATATTTGGAAGCAAGTTTCTGCTGGAAGGCCCTTACTAGAAGAAGGGGTCCCTGCTGTGACTCAGGCTCCTCGACATTGGCCAGTCCCCTCCTGACCACTGCCCCTGAATCCCACCAGCTGGCAGGCCCTGAGCACACAGGCAAGGTTTGCTGGTGCCATGTTCTCAAGAGTGAACTTGGAGGGACTTCCCTGGTGGTGCAGTGGTTAAGAATCCGCCTGCCAATGCAGGGGACACGGGTTCGAGCCCTGGTCCGGGAAGATCCCACATGCCACAGAGCAACTAAGCCCGTGTGCCACAACTACTGAGCCCGCGAGCCACAACTACTGAAGCCTGTGCACCTAGAGCTGGTGCTCTGCAACAAGAGAAGCCACCGCAACGAGAAGCCCGCGCACCACGACGAAGAGTAGCCTCCGCTCGCCTCAACTAGAGAAAGCCCGTGCACAGCAATGAAGACCCAACGCAGCCAAAAATAAATAAATTAATTAATTAATTAAAAAAGAAAGAGTGAACTCGGAGAAGGACCACCAGGACTTGAGAAATGCCTCTCACATGACAGAAAGAAGCCGACCGACCTAACTGGAAAACGAATCAAAACACAAGTACCTGGGGGAAAAGTCAATGCTGGGTTAACTTAACCAGTCAATGTTGGTTAAGTTAACCCAGCAAATAAGAACAGGATACAACAAAAAACAAATCAGAGAATAAGGACATGTTCTCAGAGACTGAAAAAAAATCATAATATGGTTAAAAAAAAAAAATCAAAGGATTGTAAGACAAAGTTGAGGAGCTATTCCAAGGAAGCGAACAAAAGACAAGGCGTTTAAAGATAGGAGAGAAAATTTGAGCATCTGTGAAGGAAAACAAATGGAGCAGAGAGAAAAGATGGCAGAAAGAAGAACTCACACAGGGGCTTCTGGAAATAAGATGTGTGAGTCTCCAGACTGAACCAGAGAGCGAGGAAGGCGCATTCGAGCACAGCGGGAACACACTGAAAGTCCCGACCGTGTCCGGGGTGAGATTCTCGTAGTGGGTGGGAGGGAAGGACAATCCTTTCTGTGAAGTGAAACCTGAACAACAGCCGACTTCCCATTAACTTAAGGAAAACGCAGCAATGTCTTCAATAATCTGAAGGAAAAGTTTTCCGACTGGAATTCTATCCACAACTAAACAACTGTGGTTGAGGAGAGAGAACACATATTTCGACACACACCAAATAAATGAGTAACTATCTCCCACAACCCTATGCCCCAAAGCCAGGAGAAATAAACCAGGGAAATGAAGACAGAATCCAGGGAGGGTCTGACAGAGGGAGCTGGAGGGGATTCCAGCAGGCAGGTAGGTCCCAGGAAGACGGCTGTGCAGCCCACCTGCAAGAAACAGGCTCACACTGGGAGGTGAGCAGAGGCGGCTCCAGAAGGGTCACCTGCAGGGGCTGTGTTGGCTCGGGGACCACCTGACATGCCCAGTGCAGCTCAGAAGGGCTTCGCAGGTGAGGGGTGACCAGGCAGGAGTCTGAGGCCAGCCAGGGCCGGGCTGCGAGGAGAGACGCCTGACGCAGTGTGAAACGACCAGGTTGTGTTCACCCAAAACCCACCAGGAAGATCAACCATTTAAAAGAAAACATCATACGGAAAGTCAGACAAACGACGGAACAAGAAATCCAAGAGCTGTGGCTTGGGGGCCCCACCTCTCAGAACACTGCACTGTCCACTGCACCCCCATGGATGGTCTACTGTTGCAGTGTCGCTGCTTTGTTTCAAGATACTCTGACCCGTTTACTTGTTTTCTGTGTTCCAGTTCATTCACTTCAACTTCTAGTTTGCTCTTGCTTTCCTTTTTCGACTCATTTAAAAAGTTAGTTAACTTTACTAGTTGAATATTTAAGTAATTTATTTTCACTCCTTCTTGTTGTGTAGGGTTTACATTTACCTCTGAACACACACACAGTGATGTCCCAAACGTTTATCTCTTTAGTGTCCTCATTAGACTCCATCTGGATTTTCTAAGATTTGGGTTGGGGTCTCCTTTGACCCTCTGATTGCTTAAGCTGTATTTGTGAATGTTTTTGCGTGTCTTCTAGATGATTGGCTTTCCCCCCCAACAACTTCTTGTTTTATTGCATTTGATCAGAGAATGGGTCTGAATTGTTTTGGTTTTCAGAATTTATAAGTTGTCTGTGGCCTAATAGTTGAGTTTTGAAAAGTGCTCTTAAGTAGGCTTATTTTTTTTTTTTTGGACATATATCTTCCGGTCAGTCTTCGTCTTTTTAAAATCATGTTATTCAGATTCTATATATCTGTATTTGTTTTCCCTATTTAACCTATCATAGTCGTAAATAGATGAGTTACAATCTCCTAATGTTATTGTGTTTCTCAGTATATTTCCTGCAGTTATGCTTTCAGTAACATGATCATAAAGCACATTAAGACTTACATGTGTCTTAGTCTCATTATGAAATTTAACCTTTTCTATTGCAAAGACCTCCCAATTACAGATGAAGAAACTGAGACTAAGCATAGTGTGGCCATTTGCCCCCTAGTTATAGTAAATGGCAGGTCTGCAAGTCGAACTCAGGCCAGTCTAAAACCTCAGACGTTAACACAGTGACTGACACACACCACATACACCACACACACCACACATCTGTAGGAGAACAGATGTGAAGAGAAGAAAACAACCTGAAATAATTTCCATCGTAATTCTTGAGTTGGCAAAATAGTTCCAGGCAAACCACAAACAGAGGCTGAGTTGTGCTAGCAAGTTCCATGAAGAGCACCCAAACGCCTTAGATCTATCTGACCCCTCACTCCTGAGCAGCAGGTGCTCCTTTCCATCTGTGCTCTTTACGGCATGACACTGGCGATTCAGGTCCTGCATCCCACCTGGAGCACCGGGGTGGGGGTCCTTACACTCTGACGGTACCTGGCTCTCTGTGTAAAGAATAATCATTACTTCCTAAGTAAATTACCCTTGTATGTTTTATGGCACAGAGGTAGATCAAGTCTTCCGGAGTCTATGCTCTGCTCATTTAGAAAAAACAACATACCTAATCTGGACCCTGGCTTAAAAGTAGGTTTACATCTTGTAGTCCCAGTATTGTCATCTTTAAAAATTTCTGTGTAAACAAATACACCTACTTCTTTTTATTCACTATGTAAATTCATTCAAATAAAATGTAAATTGTGTGATAATTTTGTGCCAAAAGGCCTATTTTCATACAGATAAGAACTGATGCAATTTCTTTCCAATAATGGTTTATGCAGCTTCTACATGAACTCTAAACAGCTTTGAATATTATTTTAAATCCCTTGACTATTTACATGAAAACGAAAATAAACCTGTCTGAAATTCATCTAAAAAGGATACCAAGGGATCTGCCTGATCTCTGAAAGTGGTATGTTCTCTTCAAACATCTTCAGCGACATCCTCATGTCACTGTTCTTGTCAGCTGTACAAAACAAGATGCTGACAACTTATTTTAAGAATATTGTTTACTTCCTTTCAAAACACCAAACCTTCAACATCTGAATGAGAAATACTGACATGAAATGGTGAAAACAACATTCACTCCTTGCAGGCACTTCACGGCCTGGGAGAGTTTCATGGAAAAGCAGCTGAAACAGCCACCTTCCTAAAAGCAGCTTCCCGAAGGCTTTTTTGGGAGCACAAGTCAATTGAGTTGTTTTGTATGAAACTGCAGGGGGGCTTCTTGTTTTACTTTTTCTTCATTTTTTAAGATACAAAAATATTTGCTTAAGAATCTTCTGGAC
Source organism: Mesoplodon bidens (assembly GCF_964165515.1). Taxonomy (NCBI): domain Eukaryota; kingdom Metazoa; phylum Chordata; class Mammalia; order Artiodactyla; family Ziphiidae; genus Mesoplodon; species Mesoplodon bidens. Next base: position 33,221,784 of record NC_138169.1, on the reverse strand, counting down.
TAGAGACTGTAAAAAGCATTTTATAGAATGCTGACTCTTTGGTAAAGGTATGCATCTGAGACAAGTTAAATAAAAACTTTCATTTTAGAATGTTTAATTTAAATTCTTCAGGAAACTCAAGCTAGACATGATTATAATAGTACATCTAGGATTCTGGGAGAATGCAGCAACATTTTAAAATTCTCATCTCTTGCTTTGACATATAAGAAGCAAAATGTATAATGATAACTTTGGGCGTGTTACAGCAAATTTCTAGCACGTGTAAGGGTGTGTGTGCATGTGTGTGTGTGACATGCTCAACAGATACCACCAAGACATGCACTGAAGAATAATATTCTTCATCTTTTACAGTTATGTAAGATTTAGACTACAATAACATGAAAGAAATAACATGAAAACAAAACCCACAGATTATGGATGATGTAAAAATTTTTTTACCCAGTTAATTACAAAAGGATTTAAATAAATTCTTAAGTTATACACATAGTCACATAAGTAAACTGACTAACCTGGGAAATGACATTCAGAATGTCATGACCTAGAGTGAATTAAAAACAGATTTGGGCTTCCCTGGTGGTGCAGTGGTTGGGAATCCGTCTGCCAATGCAGGGGACATGGGTTCGAGCCCTGGTCTGGGAAGATCCCACATGCTGCGGAGTAACTGGGCCCATGAGCCACAACTACTGAGCCTGCATACCACAACTACTGAAGCCTGCATGCCTGGAACCTGTGCTCCACAACAAGAGAAACCACCGCAATGAGAAGCCCACACACCACAATGAAGACTGATCCCTGCTCGCCGCAACTAGAGAGGGCCCGCATGCAGCAACCAAGACCCAACACAGCCAAAAATAAATAAAATAAATAAATTTATAAAAAAAAACAGAACAGATTTGGTTGTTAAAAAGAAATCAGTGTATTAACTGAAAAGGCCCTGGGAATCAGTCAGTCAATGAGTAACGAGCACCTCAAAGCTAAAATTGGCAAAGACAGACCATCACTGAAAGTGATTAAAGCAGGAGACAGAAACGCCCGGTGCCTGCAGGAGCCGACCTTCCTTCACCCCCGACCCCACCCTCCTACATTGCCTTGCGGTCACCACTCCTCCAACAAGATATTCCTCCCGCTTCCTTGAGTACAACATAGTGTTCAATGTAAGAAAAGCTTTTCACAGGTAAGTCAGAATTTATTTACCTGATGGTCTAAACACTTTATAAATTCTATATAAAAATGCAAGTCCAAGGAAAACTCAGTTCTCTAACTTTTGTCTTTTTCCATTCTAGAGAGAAGCCAAGTACAGGTGCTCATCACTTTTTATTTTTCTTCTCTGAGACAATGGAATCACCAAGGTGATTCCATTTTGAAGATGTTTCTTTTTCTTACAGGAGCCCTGCTCCAGCATAACAAGGTCTAGGCCAGCAGAAGAGCTGTGGCCCAGTCACCCAGTCATAGCGCCATCACCAGGGGCTGCCCTGTGGATGTGAGGCCTGGATACAAAACATATCCTGCCTCATAGTTCCCTAAAAATGTTCCATCCTTCAACAAAAAACCACAAATAACAAATTCTGGCGAGGACGTGGGGAAAAGGGAACCCTCATGCACTGCTGGTGGGAATGTAAACTGGTGCAGCCACCGTGGAGAACAGTATGGAGGTTCCTCAAAAACTAAAAATAGAGCTACCATATGACCCAGCAATCCCATCCTGGGTATATATGCCCCCAAAACGAAAACACTAATTCAAAAAGATACGTGCATCTCACACCACTCAGAATGGCCATCATCAAAAAATCTACAAACAATAAATGCTGGAGAGGGTGTGGAGAAAAGGGAACCCTCTTGCACTGTTGGTGGGAATGTAAATTGATACAGCCACTATGGAGAACAGTATGGAGGGTCCTTAAAAAACTAAAAATAGAACTACCATACGACCCAGCAATCCCACTACTGGGCATATACCCTGAGAAAACCATAATTCAAAAAGAGTCATGTACCACAATGTTCATTGCAGCACTATTTACAATAGCCAGGACATGGAAGCAACCTAAGTGTCCATCAACAAATGAATGGATAAAGAAGATGTGGCACATATATACAATGGAATATTACTCAGCCATAAAAAGAAACAAAATTAAGTTATTTGCAGTGAGGTGGATGGACCTAGAGTCTGTCATACAGAGTGAAGTAAGTCAGAAAGACAAAAACAAATACCATATGCTAATACATATATATGGAATCTAAAGAAAAAAAAAAAGGTCATGAAGAACCTAGGGGCAAGACGAGAATAAAGACACAGACCTACTAGAGAATGGACTTGAGGATATGGGGAGAGGGAAGGGTAAGCTGGGACAAAGTGAGAGAGTGGCATGGACATATATACACTACCAAATGTAGAATAGATAGCTAGTGGGAAGCAGCCACATAGCATAGGGAGATCAGCTCGGTGCTTTGTGACTACCTAGAGTGGTGGGATGGGAGGGTGGGAGGGAGGGAGACGCAAGAGGGAAAAGATATGGGGACATATGTATATGCATAACTGATTCACTTTGTTATAAAGCAGAAACTAACACACCATTGTAAAGCAATTATACTCCAATAAAGATGTTTAAAAAAAAAAAAGATATGTGCACCCCAATGTTCATATCTCACAATAACCAAGACATGGAAACAACCTAAGGGTCCATCAACAGATGAATGGATAAAGAAGATGTGGTATATATATATACAATGGAATATATATATATAATTGTATATATAATTACATGGAATATATATAATGAAATTTTGCCATTTGCAGCAACATGGATGGACTTGGAGGGCATTATGCTAAATGAAGTAAGGCAGAGAAAGACAAATGTATGATATCACTTATATGTGGAATCTAAAAATTAAAACTAGTGAATATGACAAAAAAGAAAACAGACTCACAGATATAGAGAACAAACTAGTGGTTACCACTGGGCAGAAGGAAGTGGGGAGGGGCATGATAGGGTTAGGGGATTAAGATGTACAAACTACGTATAAAATAAATAAGCTACAAGGATAAACTGCACAACACAGGGAATATAGCTAGTATTTACAATAACTATGAATGGAATATAATCTTTAAAATTGTGAATCACTATGTTGTACACCTGCAATATATAATATTGCACACCAACTATATGTTAATAAAAAAAGTAAAAAAAATTTTTAAAGTCCCATTCTTCTATCACGTGTTCAGTTATCTCATTTTTTTCTAAGCCTCACAGAATGCCTTTTTTAACAAACACTTCTTTATTTTTACATTTTTCTGGTTTCTTCCAAAGTTCTGATGCCAACCCGGTAAAGGCTACTTGCTGGAGAGAATCACATCAGATATTCTCACATTATTCATAATCAGATACTATAACTAAGAACAGCAATCAGACCCACTTGGGCCATACTGGATGAGAAAGTTCAGGGAAGCTGCTGAAACACAGTGGAGTGTGCCCACTGTGATCTGGTCCATGTTTTCAGAATCCAAGTAGGGGAAGGTGAATAACCTACACATAAGAATCGTGGTCGTGGGGGAGGGGGGCAAGTCAGCTGGGGTGAGTGAGCTCCTCGGTGGTCCCAGGAGCTGCCCAGGTGATGTCTGTGACCCCAGCCCTGGTGCCACAGGCGGGCAACTGCAGAGGACAATAAGGGACAGACCGACCACCACGTACTGGCTGGCTTACTCTGAGGATAATGATTCAAGCTTTGAAGGAGGCACCAGGATGTCCAGTTATCCATCCAGAAATACCTGGCACTCAAAAATCCACCATGAGGAGGCAGAACCTGGTACACTCTATCAGGGCTGTCCAGAGGAACTTTCTGGGCCATCTAATACGGCAGCCATGAGCCACAGGCGGCTCCTGAGCAACTGAGATGTGGCTACTGTGACTAAGAAACTGAAATTTTCATTATTTTTAATTGTAATTAATTTCCATGTAAACAGACCCATATGACTACAACTACCATGCTGGACTTTGCAGCTCTAGGTTTTTAAAAACTAACATAAACACCCAAGAAAAGCCTGAAGAAGATTATTCACAGCCACACACCCCTAGTAGTGTCTGGAAAGTGGTTCTATCGACAGGGTCCTCACCTCACACAGACCCCAACCCGATGATGGGATGGCTCTTCCCCCACCCGCTCCCCCGTGTCCTTTTCTCTCTTCCTCCCTTCCCTCGTACAGAACTCCAGCTTAACCACCAGGGCCCCTCTTATAATCTGCGAGTCCTGCACTTGTCCAAGTAACCAAGGTGTCTACATGTCTTCAATTTCTTTCTTTTTTATGGTTGCTATATTATAATCTTTTAAGTGTTAGTTTTTTTTATTTTCAACTTTTTATTGCTGTATAATACATTCATAAAGAAAAGTACAAGTATTATTAGTGTACTTAAGCTCAATGAATTTTCACAAGTTGAATACATCCCTGGTTATCAGCACCAGATCAAGAAACAGTATTACCAACACCTTGGAAGCCCCCTTTTTGAGCAGAGAACTCACGAAATGCTCCACCACTAAGGTTCTTAACGATACAAGTGTTGTGTGGAAAAACATGGGCATCCAGGATGCCAAGTCAAATGGAGATTCACGAGAGTCTGATTTTGAATGTAAAGAAGCTTATGTAATACTTTAACCAATTTGTGTCACTTTTTCAAACATGTGCAAGAATAGGTATTTGATTTTTAAATATCTGTGACAAAAGATTTAGAACTCTTTCAATTAAGTGTTAGTATTATATTTACACATATAACATATTTACGTACATCAGCATTATTTCTTATAGTAACACTTGCTTTGGTTCATTTAGAGCTGTTTGAAGCACTGGTTTCCAGAACTGCAAGCACCTGACACAGCGACGACTTCTCTGTGGATCTCTTTTATCCAAACAAACATTTCCTTGTTTCACATATATGATTTATCCTTTTCTCTTCATAGTTATCTACGTGTTTGTTTTATCTGTTTGTGTATTTGGACAAATCTGATGTCAATTCTGTTCAGCTTTAATTTACATATTCTGTAACTAGATCACCAATATGAATAATTTATCTATATGTTACTTTACCACTTGATGGTGACAGAAAAAGCAGCGAGGACTTCAACACTTACTTGTACTTATTTTTCATTATGAGCACTATCCTCTCCATACTACTATCACATATTTAAAACACAGGCGTATTCTGCAATGTAACTTCACGCTATTTTTTATCCTATAACAGAATTATCTCATCCCCAAATAAATAAAAAATAGAGAAAAAGAAACAGAGGCAGGGTGAGAGCCAGGGGCGAGGCGGCAGGAGGTTCTGGAATTTCTTGAGAAGGCGGCGAGACGGGCAGATGTGAGGGGAGGATTCAGGAGCGCGAGGGACGAAGGGTGGGGCATGTGTGCACCTGCTGAGACAAGTGTCAGAGGGCAGAGGCCCTGGGAAGCTTGGTGGTCTGGGCCGGGCCTCAGGAGGCCAAAAGGCCCGGAGGAAGCAGGCTGGGCAGGCATTGGAAATGTTGAAGACGGGCCTCGGGACAGGGATGGGGGAGTATGATGGGGAGGTGTCCAGCTCCCAGAGGGTCATTACGATGCTTCCTACAGCTGCTAATCTGCATCATGTTTCACTGCATCCCTGAAATAATTTAAATAAAAAATTTTACCTGTGATGTCCTGAATACCGCGGACCACGGATATGGCCTATCCCTCGGCACCCTGGAGTGGGACAAACAGCTTGATCTGGAAGGATTTTCACATCATTTGCCCCTTCAGGAAGTAAAAGAACACACCTTGAAAACACCCTCAGCAAAGAAGAACTGGAAAGACTAAAATATGCAAATGATATTCATCAAGACTTTACAAATTAAAAACAAACCGTCAACCGGAAACACTTATTGGGTACTTGCGATGTTTTATAAAACGATCTAGCAGAAAATATCAGTGCTGTAATATATAATATGAACAGCAACTAACATCAGAGGCTGAGCAAAATGAAGAGGCATTGAAGAAATTTAAGAAAAAAAAAACAAACAGAAGAACATGACATGTCTTTCACAGAATAACACTGGCTAGGGCAACACAGCCATGAGCTGAGCAGGTGAGTGGGCAAGGTCTGGTCTGTGGTTCCCCATGAAACTCCCTTCAGCCACAGCAAGGCTCCCCCAAAGGGTGGACAGAAACTGAACCAGCAAATGGGGCGCAGAGAAGACAGTGACATGGCCCTCCCTGTGCCACTCAAGTGTGTCCCAGCGGCTGAAGAGCCAACTGCCTGACCATTCTGTACTGGGCTGTGCCATGCTATATACACTACATGATACTATTCTATACAGAGCATATCATACTGTACTGTACCATACTGTATATATATAGCGTACTCTACTATACTGCACTATACTATACTGTATTACACTATCCTAAACTATATACACTATACTTTATATGCTATACCGTACAATGCTATATATACTATATTATACTATACTATTCTATATTTTACTACCAATATATATACAATATTACAGTATACTACATATACTATACTACACAATACATAACCAATCCAGGCCAGAGATGAATTCTGTCAAGCCCAAGAGGCAATGTAAAGATAATCAGGACTGAAACCCCCTTGCTCTGCTCTGTGATTTTTCTCAGTCTGGTTTGCCCCTTCCCTCTCCTCCCCTTCCCCCCCCCCCCACACACGCGCTCCTGGAATGTTCTACCCCCTCCTGTCATGCTGCTCTGGGCCTCGTTTCGATGAAGATCCCACGCCTTCCCCCTCCCTCCCCAGCTCTTAGATTTCCATCTCCTGTTCAAGCTCCTGTCTCCTTGTCCTGGTCTCAATACTTTCTCCGACTCCCAGCTCTGATTTAACTTGCCTGTTGGGTGAAGACATTGCACCCTTCAGCTTCTTCAGGAAAAGATGTGCATTTTCTCACACTCCACATGCCCCGGGATTGGCAAAGAGGAAAGTGCCCTCTTTTCCCGGCACCCCTCCTGGACTGTGCTTCCTCCCTGCTCCTCGAAGACTCCCGACGCAACAGGCCCCAACACCGCCGGCCCCTCGTGGCTCACTCCCCAGCCCCCATCACCCCGCACCGCTCAGGAAGACCTTGGCCCCGGCTCCCCGGGTGCCGCTGCATCCTTGCTCCACCGTCACCCGAGGCGGCCCCAACGCCCGCTGTCCCGGTTGTCCTCCCCCATCTGCTGCCCTCACAGATCATTAACCGGCTCATCCTCGGGGCCACTTCACCAAACCCGGCTGGGCCACACACGCAAAGAAAACCCTCCGGATCTTGTCGTCACCCAAAATGGCACCACTTCCCAAATCATCTTGTAGTTGGGCTGCCTGCTCAGGTAACCCTACTGCTGAGGCTCTTTTCAACATCATGGGAACTTCCAGGCCACTGATCTCCCTTCCTTCCCACCATCAGTCCCCTCACATCACAACTCCCTTCCCTTGTCTGAGTCTATCCACCAGTATTTGACCTTCTGTTGCACGTGACATAAACTCTCTTTCCTCTCTGACCTTTTATCACATCTGGTTGTGAAAAAAAAAAAGCCAGCCATGAATCAGCTGTGTTATCCTGCTGCTCTGTGTTCTTTATAACTAACTCTTCCTGGGAAAAATTACACAGCTGTGTGGATTAGGTGTTATCAAAACATCTGTCTTCAGTGTCACCTGAGCCCTCTAGGCTCTCCCAAACCTCCCTCTAACCTCCATCCTCCGGGACTCAGTCGCTGGCTCGCCTGCTGCTTCACCGAGAGAACAGGAGCCTGCTCACCTGTGTGCCTTCCTATCCCCCCTTCCTTCCCATCACAGTGCAGGGAGCACTCTGCCCTCCCCCAAGCGAATCCTCACTGTTTAGGTTTGGATCTTATCTTCCTCCCACTCTTCAGGAGCTTTGGGCTATCAAATATTCCAATTGCACCTTGACTATTGAATCCTTTCTACCAACACTTAAACATACTCCAGTTTCCCCCATTGGAGCCACATCCCCTTTAGCTGCTGTTCCCTCTTCTCCCATTCACAGCCAGACTTCTCAGGAGGTTCTCTCTACTTGCTCACATCCCATTTCTTGAACCACATCAGCCTGTCTTCTGAGGTCACCCATGACCTCTCTGCATTAGGCCCAACACGCACTGCTGAGAGCACACCACACTCAGTGCCTTGGTGCTAGGCTGACCACAGCTGGCTACTACCTTCTTGAACTGTTACTGTCCACTGGCTTTGGTGACATCACACTCTCGCCATCAGCATGTGGGCATTCTCTTCTTTGCCAGCTTTTCATCCTCTGGTGAAACTTAAAATGTCAGAGAACCCCAAGGTTTGTTCCTGGGCCATCCCCATCCATTTCTTCGTTCACCAAATGTATACTATAGATGCTCAAAGGCTACAGCCCAGACACTCTGTAAGTTCTAGACCAATGCATCCAACTCTTCACCCAACATCTCTGTTGGGAATCTCTCAAAGGCGTTTCTAATTCAACATGTTCAAAACTGAAGTCACCGCCTGGTCCCCAAACTTCTTTTCCTCTAGAGCCATTCGTCTCAATAAACCGCATTAATCCTTGATATCTTTCCTGCCCTCATTTCACTCCACCCAACTTCCGGCCAATTCTCAATCTCTTAAGTATTTCCACCTGCCAACTTATTCCCATCACTACTGGGTGCCCTGACCCAAGCCATCATCGCCTCCCCCTTGAAGGACCTCAGTACCATCCTTCATTCAGTTCAAGTTCCCATCTTGCACCCAGGGTGACATTTTCAAAACACAAATCTCACCACATCACTTCCCTCTTAGCTTCTTTCAATGGCTTCTCATGGCTCTTGGGATTAAGTCCCAAATCCTTAGCCTGGCCTACCTGATCCCAACTCCCATTTACTTCTCTAGATGCGTCTTACTTGATCTTTCTCCTTACTCAATATTCTGCATCTATACTGGCCTTTTCCTGTCCCTTGAACCCACCAGGTTCTTTCACAGCTGAGAGCACTTGCATGTTGGAATGAGCTTCCTACCTCTCAGCCTGGAAAGCTCCTACTTATCTTTCAGGTCACAGCTTACATTTCACTTCCGCAGGCTAACTTCCAAGAGTAGGTTAGGTTCCCTTTTTTAATAGCACTTACCTCTACTACAAACTAAATGATGTATTTGTTTAGTGTCTCTCTCTCTCTCATATTAGAATCGTGAGCTGCGAGCCTGGGTGTACTGCACCATTGTGTCGGCACTGCCTAGTATGTGACATAGTCAGTGCTCAGGACATGCTCACTGAATGACTCGATGAGCTTTCCATAGCTCTTCCCTCAAGATGCTCAGAGTCTAGAAGAGAGGCTTACATAGAAACCAGAAACTGGCATTACAGTACGATTCTGTTGCAAAAAAGCACTGATCGAGGCTGGGTCCCAGTGTATGATGATGTTAGAACAAATATTTACACCTCAAATAGATTTTTGTTAAATTTACTGAACAATAGGAAAGCATGCATTAGATACTTATTACACCCTCACAACCTGTGCAACACCTTGAGGGACAAGCAGAAATAAGAGCTGCCCGCCTCCAAGGTAGCTTTCAGAAAGAGCTTGGAAAAAGAAAACAATTATTAAACAAATGAACGTTTAAAACTTGTAAACAAGCCCCTAATTAAGAAGTATGCTTGTGTCAAACAGTTTAACAAAAAAATCTATGAGAAAAGAAAGAAACACAGGGTATATAAAGAGACTTTCTCCAAACCGTGCCTCACAACACGCTCCCAGGGCCACCAGCACAAAGGCCTAGAACCTAAATCCACAGACAGGGCAACAAGCCAGTGCCCACCTGCCAGCCCAGGTGCAGCTCTGTGCGGACAACGCTTCAGCAGCCTCCCAATGAAGGCTACTGAATATTTCAGGACTATTTTAATGCACTTGATTCAATCAAGGCTTGAAGTGATATTTTATCAAATATTACTTTTATCAAATATCACTTCAAGCCTTGATTCAATCAAGGCTTGAAGTGATATTTTATCAAATATTTATCAATGCATATTTATCTCCAGATCCCTGATGGGTGTCGTAATTCTCTCCTTGTAGGATCTGTAAGGAGAGGCGTGACCCCGACTATCGGAGAAGAGTTATTACATTAAGAACCACAGCAAGGACATAACATAACATTACATTAAGAACCACAGCAAGGACATAACAAAGAAGAAGTCAAGGAGAACATGCAATGAAAATGCACAGAACCTAACAGTTTTCTTGGTAATTTTGTATGATGAAGTTTAGTGGGTTGACTCGATGGTGAATTAGACAGAGAACCGTCTGTTGGTAAAAAGAAACAGGTAAATTCTGTAATAGTTCATGTTATTGCCTCTAGGAAAAAGGGGAACCTATGATAAAATTAATGCTTTTCCCCAGAAAATAACTGCATTTTTGCCAAGAATATCTTACTTGTAACTTGGCTATTTGAAGAATTAGGTCTCAAGAAAAAATGTTCTCAGCTCGAAATCCCTTCCTTAGAGAGAGCATCGCTGACCGTATCATGCTTTCTTGCCTTCTTTTTACCACTTTGCCTGAAATGCCCTCCCTAGTCTATCTGCTCGTCGCCTGGCAGGTGAGTCCGGGGTGGGAGGACATCCGCCTCATCTAGCTTGTTAACCGCCACACCCCACCTGCCGCAGTAGGGACAGCACACAGGAGACGCTGAATAAGAGCGTGGTTTGTGAACGAATAAATAACTACAAAGACAACAACAGTGACCACCTCTAAGCACTGTTTTGGTACATCCTGACCACAGTGCTGTGAGATAATCACATATTATTCTCATTTCAGAGCTTAGATTGTCTAAAATCAGCCTTCAGTCTGCTAACTATTGTGAGCTACTCGCTACAACTAGCAGCATCGATAGCTCCTAATTTAATCCAAGTCTTCTACGAAAATTTTACTCAGGCAGGAGTAAATCCAATGGTAGACCTGTTGCTGCAAGGAAAAAGAAGAAATGGAAAATACCCCTGTGAACTGGAAATTATCTGAGTAACGAACAATGTATGTACTAACGCGAGACCACAGCAAAGCATCCTCACGGAGCCCCATTCTCACAGAGTTCCTCTGTTACCACAGCTGCCAGGGCGGACACTGCAGGTGCCCACCCAACACCCGTTCCCCCAGCCCTCCTTGCTAAGGAACCCTGACTCGGTTCAGGGCAGCAACGAGCCCATGCCTGGCTGACACAGCTGCCTTTCCCAGCCTCTTTCACACCTGGAAGTGGCCATTCGACCCTCTCCAGACAGTACAGTCTAAGGGGAGGGCAATGCTGGATGTTCATAAATACTTTTTTTGCCTAATTTTAGGTGATGCTGGTGCTGCTTTTCCCGTTTCCCCCTTCCTCAACCTTCACGGAACGTAGATATAAGGGCTCATGAGGTGACAAGCTCAAGGACAGAAGCAAACGTGTTGAAGAGGGCAGAGAATGAGGGATGACGGAGCCTGGACCCAGGACCTGCCCGCGTGGGCCTGGCACATCAGTGTCTGTCATGTAGGAAAAACAACCCTCTCTTTGATGAAGGTATTGGGAACAGATTTTTATGTTACTTGCGGCTGAAGAAGCCCTACAATAAGACAGCAATTGTATTTTGCTTTTCCTTTTGTGAAATCAAGGGATTGCCCTAAAACAAAAACTAGGGCTGCATGTGAGTGGTAGACCTATTGTGATGTAAAGATGATGTAAGGGGTCAAAGGCAAAATCAAGAAATACAAGAGGCTGTTCTCATCTCAAGGGAGCTGTCCTTATTTCAAAATGGCCTGAACTGGCAACTGTGAGTGATGTGGATGAGAAGGGTCCTCATCCCAGCCAGGGTGGGGTAGAAGCTGAAATCATCTCCCTCCTTCTCAGCAGAAAGCAGTTTCCTCTCCCAACTGTTATTTGGTACAGAGACGACCCAGAGCAGAATGACAACACTGACACTGACTGAAGCAAATTAAGATGATCTATTCACTTAAACATATAAGTGAGCCCCAGATTGATGCCGGCCGGCACTGCAAGTAAGGATTGAGCAGCAACATTCTTGGCCTTATTTCAACCATCATTACCCGCAGTCACTTAGCAAGCGTTTTATAGAGAAATGACATTTGCACCTGGTGGTAATAGCCACTAGAGTGGATACAGAAAAGGAAAACAGATTCAAATGTCACTGATAACAGACAAGCAAGATACATTATTTCTTCTTAATTTTAAAATAAAAATAACCACTGAGGATTATTCATTCATTTAAAGAGATACCAAGTGCCTGTTATGTGTACCCTGGGTGCTAGAGATACAGTGAACTAAATAGAAGACCTGCCCGCTTTGAGCTCACCTTCTGGTGCCAGAGACAGAGTAAACTACAAATAGAAACAGTGTAGAGCCAGGGGACACGGGTTCATGCCCCAGTCCGGGAGGATCCCACATGCCGCAGAGCGGCTGGGCCCATGAGCCATGGCCGCTGAGCCTGTGCGTCTGGAGCCTGTGCTCCGCAACGGGAGAGGCCACAACAGTGAGAGGCCCGCGTACCGCAAAAAAAAAAAAGAAAAAAAGAAACAGTGTAACGTCAGTGACGGTGCAAGGGAGGAAGAGAAAGTGACCGGGTGGCAGCGGGGACACTGGTTCAAGGCAGAGTTGTCAAGGAAGAGGTCCTGATGTTCGGACAGGATCCTGTGTGCAGTGAAGGCACGAGCCGTCCTGGGACAACAGCAGGAAAGCCAGCGTGGCCGGAGCCGCGTGGACAATGGAAAGGGCGCGAGAGGCGAGGTGGCGAGGGCCACGGTGAGGTCTCCGCCGGACGCCGGGCTTGACAGGGCACGCCTGAAGGACCGAGTGGGGAGTGAGTCACTGCGGACTGAACTTACTGCAGCCTGTTCTTTGAGCAGCGCTTACTTCTTCTACTCAGAGCTCGGGAAGGGCTACAGGCTGGCTCTGCGCTGTGGTTGAGGCATCCGTGGCTGGCATTAAAGCCGTGACCAGGATCAGAGAGATTCTTAACTGCTGGTAGTTAAGGGATGTCTGGAACCTTGAGGTGGGAGCCAGTGATCTGCGATGTTCTGAGCTCCGGCTTCTACCACGTGGCCCGACCCCCGAATGAACATGACTCACAGGGTGCCACCCCTAGGCACCGGCATGCAGGGGAGATGCTGGATGGATACAGAGCAGGTTAAAACTGCATTTCCCTCGTGCGAGCTGCACTGAGACCTGGGGAACAACATGGAGAAGAGTTATTTCAACCACATCCTTCCCTGAGATGCCACAGTGAGTCTGTGTCCGTGCAGCGGAGGAGAGGCCTGAGGACTGAGCTCTGGGCGACACAACGGGTAGAGACTAAAAGGAAGGAGGAGGGAGGAGGCCGGGAAGCCATGTGCCTGGGGCCAAGGCATGAAGGCGGTGATGCCTGGGGCCTGCAGTGGACAGACACCAACAAGCCAGACTGACCTTCAAGGGAGAAGGGAGAGAAGAAAGGGGGAAACAACGGCGGAAACTACTTTTTTGAGGCGTTTTAGTAGAAAAGGTGATATGAAAGTGGGTTGTGGTCAAGAAGGTGTGTTCCTTACTGTTTCTCTTTGAGTGATGACAGGAATGTTTCCGTAGAAGGAACCGGACAATGTAGAAGGAGAGGCTATAGTTGTGGGGAAAGGTCCTTGAGTCACGGCCAGCGAGGCCCGAGCATGGCCGGCCTCCGGGGAAGGAAGGCAGCGCGTGGGGACGGGAGGACCAGCTTCTCCACCGAGAGCTTTCATTTTCTCAGTCAAATAGGCAGTGAGATCATCAGCTGCGATTAAGGGCAAGGAGAGCAACAGGATTAAATCTAGGACTAAAAATTTAAAAATAAAGCAAACCGTTAAAATATGGACATGTTCTCACTCCAAGTAATTAAGCTTCCGCTATCTTTATTCTGGATTGGAAACTTTTAGGTTAGTATCCTGTTTTGTTTTGTTTTCTCCCACCCCACCCCCGGGAAATTTATATCATAGTTTGCTAGAAAGATTTAATGAACTAATTACCCCAAATGTTGGAGGATGCAAATAATAAGCATAGCTTTCCAACTGAAACTATAGGTTAATCATACCTATTCTCCATCTCCTAATGAAATTAGGGACAATAAATACCCGTTCTGCTATAATAATGAGTTTCTCAAAAAGAAGAAGAAAATAATGTAACCAAACACCATGGTTGCCTGTACTAGGTTTCAGGCTGTCAGATTTCATGATATATAAATGAAATAGAACAATAATTTTCTGAAATGGGAATGCAGTAAAATAATGTTTAAAAAGGATTCTAAAAATGTAGATATCAGCTGATCTAAAAAACCTTTAAAGTGTAACAAGGGCAGTAATAGTAGAAGAGGGTAAACTAACCACCTACCTAAGGCAGGAAAACATTTAGAAGGAGGTAGAGTCGGGAAAGACCCGTGGACATAACAGTAATCACACTGGTTCCACCTCACAGAGTGCCCTGGGGTAAGAAGAGACAGCCGCGTGGACAGAGCAGACCCGAGAGAGCTTCTGAGCAGCCACCGTGAAAAGTGAAACATGTCACATGGGGCTTTGCTCCATATTTAAAAGGAGTCAGCAGAGCAGCTGGCAAAGATTTTTTTAGCAAAATATAATAAAATGCACTTACCACATGCAGTGTTTTAAATGAGAGACCGAATGGCACAGAGTGCAGCTGGTAAACTACACAAGGATCCTGGGCAGGGAAGGTCTCCTGTCTACGTGCGGGCACAGGACCAGGGACACCAGGGCTTTGCTGGAAAACGGGGCGATTTGGCCCAAGGGACCAGATGAAGCACCTTAGACCTGGCCATGCACTGGCCTGAGCCACCGTGAGGAGGGTACAGGGCTGGGAGGAAGTGTGAGTGGTGGTGCGTGACATATGGCTATAATGACATTAAGGACAGAGGAAGAAATACACGTTTGATCCCATACACCTCGCCTTCAAACATTCTAAAGTAAAGAATTTGTACCATCTATATATACCACAACTATTTAAAAACGCAAGACTAGGCTCTTTTTTTCATTACTGAATAGCACAGGCCTTCATAAAATGCCAACCTGCCTGGTAACCCATTTTTAACCTTTCAAAAACTCAGGAAAGTGACATCCCTGATTTATGGAAGGGGAAACTGGGAGGGGTCCACAGAGATCACACAGAAGCACAGAATTTTAGGAACAGAAGAGTGGTAGAGACACAGGCACACAGAGAAACTGGTTTACACGTAACTGAAGTAAACTGAATTAAACCTAATTCTTTCAATAACTGATAACCGTCCTGTGAGGAACTGAAGGGTGATACAGCATTGAAAAGCATCCAATACAAATACTATTTCACTAGACAGTCCTATTGCATTTTTTTCATTATTTTTAAGAAAGAAATCAAAGCAAATGCACTTGTCTTCTAAACCTTAACTTTTATACAAATTCTCTCTCAAAGATAATATAGAAAACCAAGACTACTTTCTTACTTTCTGAAACTCCTAATTTAGCTGATCTTTTATATGAAAACCGCTTTTTTTTTTTAAATGACAAAAGTGGTGCTTGGTTTATGTAAATGGTTACTCCCACCTAATCTAAGTGAAAATGCTGCAAATCCACCCCCTCCTCTCCGCTGATTCTCGTGCATTCTCTCTCCCACTCTCTATTTCATTTCTTCGTTTCTACTTCTCTCTCTTCCCCCCCTCCCCCAACTATGTCTTGTGCAACAAGGTACTAAATAAACAGAAGCCACAAGGCTGTCCTTATTCCCAGGATTTTCCTTATTCATATGAAGGGAGATAACGGACAGGCCTAAAACTGTAAGTAAATCACGGTTGCTTATGACTTGTTTTTGAGCTTTCCCAATCCTTGAACTAATTTTCCCCCCTTTTACTAAAAGAGGAAATTAGTTAATAAGTTCCATTTTCACTGAAAGTGTCACACATAATTTGCTGACTAAAAAATCAAACTGATTAGTTGCTGACAGAAACGTCATCTGTTCTCATAGCCAAACATGCATAAATATAAAAGTTATTTAGAAGAATTAAACACACTCTTTAACTCCAAAGACTCCAAAGTGGGGTAATTAGAACACCATCCCGATAACCTGCAGATTACACCTAAAGCAGGTACCACGGCATCCACAGTCTCTCCTCAAATTGGCCTTGACCTCATGTGCCCACACTAAGAACTTTCCTCACCACGGAGCTTTTGGACATTCTTAATGGAAAATGCTGGGAGTCTCTTGAGAAACGCTTTTAAATATTTATTAATAATTACGTTTCTCCCCATGATTCCTACTCTAACCCTAAACTGACAGTTCATGAAGTTCCCACGTTGAATGACTTGAGAACAGTGTTGTCAGAACTGCCACATTTCTAAGGGGAAGGAAGCCTCCCTCCTCCGTCGTGTCTGTAACAGATGCTCCGATAAAATGGGAGAAGCAGCTCACCTTCCCCCACCGAGACCCAAGCCCAGATCACAGTGACTCTGAATCAGGCTGGATTTCAGGCCTGAGAGACAACAGCCCTTCCTGGGTGTGTCAGAGCTGCCCCGGGGAGGGGAGCTCCATGGAGGGGACACCATCGGCCGGGCGTCCACGTGCTGCCAGACGGAAACAGCAAATAACAGACACAAAGGCCTCCGTTCCGAGAAGGCGCCTGCCGCAGGCTCCGACCACCCTGAGTCTGACTTGCCTCTGGCTGGGCGAGTGTCCCCGGAGCACGGACCCTCACTGCCCTTTCGGTCGGGTCTGAACACCTGGTCAGAGACCATGGACACGGCAGGATCCCAAGAGCCTGGGAGTCCACCAGAGGACAGAGGAAGGGGCACAAAGATGTTCAAATATGTAAATCTGCAGGTCCCACAAAGTTAGAATTCCAGAGGCAAGCTTCTGAATCTTATTTCTTAAGTGTTCCCCACCCAGGTTGGGGACCACTGACCGAGTCCATCTGGTTATTTTTGCAAGGAAGGAAATAAAGGGTTAGAAGTTTAAATAATTTGTGCTACATCATAACTCATATTTTGGCGGTTCGGACAAGAATTTAAGGCTCCTGGCTTGCAGATCTGTGCCCTTTCCCTCTGCTACACTGCCCTGTAAGTAACTGCTATAATCTCAACTTTTATATGTTTATACACACAATCTTTCTTAATCAACCATCGCTAGCTTTAAAAGACGGCAGGAGTAGCCACGCGTGTCAAAGTCGTCGTCACACACCTGAAATGAACAGAATGAACACTGGGTGATCACACCAGGCCACTGCAGATGGATATGGGAAGGGGTACGAGCTCAGAGTCAGAGACCCCACTCCTCTCCTCAGCCCCCTGCCCCGTGCTCCCCATAATGGGAGCAGACGCCCCAGCTCATGCTGGCCCGGGTGTTCACAATGTGGTACCCACAACAGGACCCTCACCTCTCACCCATCACTCACCTCCCCGACCCTGCCGACCGTCTAGCTGGCTGATGGAAGGGTAACCCCCTGTGCTGGCCTTACACAAACACACTCTTCAGTAACTGTGACTGAACAATTTTTTTTGCCTGACTTGCTGAATTTAGAAGCTACCCCTAGAATAAGAAGTGACTCCACTGTGTTGCTAAATTTTCCCTGGATGCCTGGCATTGCATAAAATTTGGTCAGAGGAATTATATTAAAAAAGTCCCCTCCCATTCTGATGATTTTCATGACAAAACAGGTCCATTGACGTGAAAAAGAGGATGATGACTTCAAAGAAAATGATGGAGGATGTTCTTGCCAAGCTAGAAAACACAATGCACACTGAAGAACAGAAGCTTGCCAAACCACGTTTCTTTTACTCCGCTTTACAATTCCTCAGGACATAAAGGCTTTTCATGTCCAGGAAAAGAGCCAAGTAAACCAGCAGTAAGGAGAATGTAGGATGATTCAAGGGCACGGTGTCCTGAAGGAGAGGGTCAGGGCTGCACAAGGACAGGTGGCATGCTGTCAGCAGCTGTGTCCTCCCGCTCAGTGCCTTCAACTGTTTGGTGCTGACAGAAATAATGGTGTGGAGGGAAAATGTCTGTGAAGGAATGACGCCAGTCAAATTAGGAGCATTCTAAAGAATGCTCTAGGGCAGCTCTGACTGTGCGTCTGCAGCCTCGGCTCAAGGAGCTCCCAGACGCATGGGTCCCTGGAGCAGGGCGTGGAGGAAAGGTCTGTGGTCGGGCTGCCGGGTGTGCAGGCACGGAGAGCTGTTAGCCCAAGAAGTGGCCGGTGATCTGCCCTCTCTGATCATCAAAGTGATCTCATGTGAAGTGAAACTCGCTCTTTTGCCAAGGAAAACGATTCTAATTTTTACTTTCTGGCTTAAAATGAATATCAAAGCATGGATGAAAAGTAATGTATAAGCCAAAGGCTCTTAGTTACCCAATAATTCTGTATATTTTCAGTTCTACAAGTTGGTCATTTGCAGTATTCATTCAATTTTAGGTTTGTGTATAAATTTTCAACTTCTTGATTCTTGGTTGCTTAAAATGCAGAGTGAAATGGAAAACAAAACCCATGGTCTCCATACAGCTTCCTTTATAATGCAAATATATAGTGTTTATTTTACATGAAAAATATTTGATTCTATCATCATTCCATGGAGTCCTTTACAGATGTTATCTACTTATAAAATAAAATGGACAAGTATTTTTTAATCTTTCTAATACGAGGAAAGACAAATGAACAAAACATCTCCAAGATGCTAACAGCACTAAGCTTGTCTTTAAAGCAACTGTGGGGTTGCCCTCACCTACCTCCAAGCCCTAAGTGTAAGAGAAGAAGTAGGTGTGGACAGGAGAAAGCATCTCGGGAGGAGGAATTTCTGTCTCCTCACACCGCATCCCGGTGCCCAGCTAGCGCTGCAGTGCCCTGCATGACCTCCACCAAGGCTCCCAGAGGTGCCGGGTAACAGGGCCAGCTCTCCCTCCAAGCTTTGTCCTCCTGGTCACCAGTGCACAACTATGTCCCAAAGGACTTTCCAAGTCCTGGCACAGCGCTCAGTATACTGGTGATACCAAGTAAACCTTCATTCAGTGACAACAGAAACACTACCCCCTAAGAAGGGAAACCTTCCCTCTCAAGTCGTATTTCCAGGCAGGCAGTCAATCACCCAAGGATCCCATCAATCAGGCCCTGTAGGGGGCCAAAGGAATAGGAGTATAATAATTGCATCTTGTCCCCTTTTCTTGAAGGCATTATCGTCTTCTGAAGAGGGTGACAACTCTGTCAGAGAAATCCTGAAAGGTGGACATCCATGTGCTGACGTCCACAAATGTGGCCCGATGTGACTCATAAACTGGAACAGAGTAAGGACCCGTTTCACCCACTGTCAAACCACTGGGTTATTCCATGACTTTTAGGAGTTAGTGTGCATTTGTTTTCAGTGCCAGTGACTTTGCCCAGAGATGTACCTTGCTTAGACACAATCTACCAGCATCTGTAATGGACAACTAAGACCACCGGGTCACAGGACACCTCAGCTGTGAACAGCGTGTGGCTACGGGGAGCAGGTAACCTGCACAGGGCACCAGAGACCAAGCTTTAGAACAAAGTGAGTGAATCCTGCCCTCACCCCTCCAGCAGGTAGAGTATACAAGATGAGCACTTCAACAAGGAACATTTAAAACACTAATATCATTAAGACTGTAAGTACATTTTGGAATGTATTATTTTTCCCTGATAAGTCTATCATGTAAATCTGTCATTAGGGACTTCTAAAATAGCTAACTTTTTTTTTTTCAACACAATATGCTGTAATTGTCTATCAAGTCAATGAGTACTTAGGGACTCTTAAAACTGCTGATTACTTGCTTGCTGTATTTTGGAAGAACGAGTACTAAAGATTCCTTATGAAATTCTCCTTAAAACAGAATGAAATTGGAAATGTGCTGTTACCTGGCTAAGTTAACCATCTTCAATTTTTCCTTGGAAAGACATCTATCCATCATCATATTTATCATTCCATATCTGGGCTATAACTGCATTAACTCCTATTTTATAATCTAAGTGAATTTCCATCTCTG
Source organism: Mesoplodon bidens (assembly GCF_964165515.1). Classification (NCBI taxonomy): domain Eukaryota; kingdom Metazoa; phylum Chordata; class Mammalia; order Artiodactyla; family Ziphiidae; genus Mesoplodon; species Mesoplodon bidens. The sequence continues at coordinate 33,201,793 of NC_138169.1, read as the reverse complement.
ACAGAATAAAACTTTTCTAATTCCCAATTCGAAATTGGGTCCCAAATGTTTCTAATCCCAAAGGTCCCAAAGAGGGCTTTATTAATCATTTATTCCTTAATGTAGATTTAAGTCATTTATCTCACTTAACAGGATAACCAATGTGCCAGGCCACATGGTACGGTATTTACGATTCATTCTGTCATATTTATACATCTGCTAGGTAATAAACTAAATGGAATAAAAATGAGCTATATCTTCTATCAAGTTATGTTCTGTTATGCTTATTTATGTTTAACAGTTAAATAAATTAGCAATGTTCCCAAGGTCCTTAACATAAGTTATAAAGGTTATAGATATTCTTATAGTAGTTTGTACTGCTATTAATATACACTTTAACTTCATAATAATGTTTTGTTTAATTTATTTTGTAATCAAGCATCATAATTACTTCCAAACATAAATCAAGCAGAAGCTAAAGAAAGAACAATGACAAGATTACTTAGACACGGAAGCCAGCTAGGAAATCTCCTTTTTCTGCCTGTCGACTTCCTATTCATGAAAGATTCTTTTGTTAGCTGTGGGGGATGTTTGGCCCACGTGTCCCCTACTAGGGCCTGAACAGACTAATTGCATAGATACTACTCAAGACCTCACTCCATAAAGGTTGCAGGCGAAAGCCCAGGCTGGTCTCTCGAGATGCTTGTTGTTTTGGCATAAGTGATTAACCAACTCTTAGAGAGAGAAGTGGATAAACAGATAAATATTTATTGGAAGCCAGACACTGGGGAAATGCTGACAGATACTCCACTCATGAAGCTGACAGTCTCATGGGGACTAGTGACAGAAAGCAAGGAAACAGACAATTAGAGTAATTACGTATTGTGATATGCACAAAGGAGCAAAGGGAGTGGTGAGATGGAAAATCACAGTGATGTAACGTGGCCAGGGAAGGCCTTGCTCAGATGGGATCATTTGAGATGAACTCTAAGGGTGGGAAAGAGTCATATCTTAGAAGAGCAGATGGATCCATTCTGGACAGAGAAGATGGCGTATGCAAAGGCCCTGGGGTGGAAAGAATTTGCATTTAAGAAATGGAAAGAAAGGAGTGAGTGGAGCAGAGGGAGGTGAAAGGAAGACAAGGGGGTTAGAGGTGTTGTGTGTTCACCTCACGTTCTCTCTCTCTTCCTGCATTTCCCCCTCTGGTCTCATCCCACCCTCTCCTCAGGCTGGTGCTGAAGTGGGCATTTATTTATGAATAGGGAGCCCCCAGACAAGGCTGGGTGAGGGCCAGCTATCTGCCTCCTTTGGTATACTAAGGAGTGGCTGTGCATCACTAGGAAAAGATCCCACATGGCAGAAGGTGATGGTGCAGCAGTGGCCAATGGCCAAGTTAATGAGCCCAAGGCTGTCCTTCTGCTTCAGCACAGCCTGTGTGGGATCGCAAGGGACCCAGAAGTTCATACGTGCCTTAGTGAGGAAGCTCGGGGTCTCTGAAAGGGCTGGAGGGTAAGCAGAGGCCTGGGGTCAGGATACAAAAGCCACGTAAAGAGAGAGTTGAGGACTAGAGAAAACAGCCAGACCACAGTATCTTGGGGCACGAAGCTACTAGTCCCCAAGGCCCAAGAAGGATTCCTCTTTATGGATCAGTGAGGCTCATCCAGCCTTTTCCGTAGAAGCAGCTGCACACCCTGTGAGCTGCTGATTTTCACGAGCAATGTACTCTGACTACAGACTCTCCAGGTATAAGGCTGTGATGCAATGTCACCTATTTCTATGTTTTGCCCCCCACTTCCCATCACGCCTCCTGCAACGCTGCTGATGCTGCAAAACAGAGGCTGCTGTCCCTTTCTGGAAACCCAGGCTCAGCACTGCCAGAGGCCTCTCCACAGCTGGAACCTCATACCGGCTGGGTCACCCCCACACACACCGCATCTGAAGAGGGGTAACGGGAGTGGAGCCTGACCTGATTATAAAGGTACACACTGTGGATTCAGCCAAGTCAGGAAGAACATTCTGACCAGGGCCAGAGGCCCACCTTTGTCTCTAACAAGGTGGGCAAACCACTGCATCTCCAGGCCCTGAATGATGGCTGGGGGATTGACGAGCTCAGAGGATTCTGGCAGGTTTATATTCTACCTCCATATCGTTGGTGCCTCCCAAGGATAAATTGTTTTTCTAGTTGGCTGGAACTTTCCGAGAATAAGAATCAAATCCTCTCTCCTACACCTGCTGGGTCCTGTACCTTTGCTGAGAGGGCGGTTTGTTCCTCTCAAGCTGGGATGGGGCATTCAGGCGCCAGCACAGAGGCCAGTCCAGTCTGCTGGGAGGGTCACCTGCTGGGAGATGCTCTCCCTGGAGGGCTGGTGGCCCTCTGTCACCCACATCCCCACCGGCTCCTGTGATGGCACTTGGTACTTTGTCATTTCAGAAAAAAACACTTTATACTTATGCTGGTGAGAAACGTCGATTGGTTACCACATGGCGCGTCCAAATCTGCATTTAATTTAAACGATGATTCTTTTGTCTCCAGCTATATCTACTTTATTGGAGGCACTGGGACCTGTCATATTTCTATTTTATTATTTCTATTACTACTTTAAAATATGAACAAAACTTTTCCATGCAATCGAATATTTCCTTCTGTTTAACTCTGATTTCTAAAAGAGTGTTGAAAACAAGGCCTGAAGGGGCAGGGGGGTGAAATAAGTACAGACAAATGACATTTATAAAGTGTAGGGAGTCAGGAAGATGACAAACAGATGGGTCAAACGTTCAGCGGCCCACCGTGCACGGCGGATGGGGCCGAGCCATCCTGGTCCACGGGGTGGGGTGGCGTGGAAGGTCAGCTAGGGTCAGAGGGCCAGGCCAGGTGGCTGATTAGCACACTTGACTCTGGCCCCGTCACAGGCATTTTTCTGACATGCATCCACCACCTGCAAGAGCTGTGAACAGTCAGAGCAGCAGAGGTGAGTGATACAAAGAGCCCGCCCCGCAGACCTCGTGGTCTCCGGGAGCCACCGTTCCCCCCTCAGCCTGTGTCTGCAGCCCGAGCCTGCCTGCTCGTGGCGGCGGGGTGAGCCTGCGATGGGGACCAGCAGCAGCGGGTGGTCCTTGCCTGCCAGGGAGAGCTATTCTAGAAAGCGGGACGGAGGGCACAGAGGCACAGAAGCACATCACACCAGTCAGTGCACAGGGACTGTGCTGAGAAACAGAGGCGGCTCCGGGGCCAAAGGGTGCAGGGGGCTCGTCTGGGAGGGGACACCTGAGTGAGCCTCAGGAGGTAGCACGCGGTGGCATACAGCTGCAAGCCAAGGAACAGCAGCAGCTCAAGCGGAGACACACAGCTGGTGTGCTGCGGGCAGTGCCAGGGCCAGGGTGGCGGGCCGGGCGATGCCAGCTACCAACTGGCAGCTGCCATCTACCTCGACGAGGATTAAACCACGAGCCACTGCAGCTGCTGACCTTCAACACCCCCTGAAACGAGTTCAGGGTGAACTCTGTGCTTTGGGAAAAACTGGCACAACAGGTCTTCAGATAGTTAGGTATTTTCAGGAGCTGATTTTATGAGCCCAACTCTTGTATCTCCTTGTGTCTAGAAAAGCACTAAAATCCTTCATGGTGACGTCTGCTCCTTGTCACTAGCAGTAACCTTCTGCAAAAAATATGTGCTTGGTTGCACGCTTCACCCTTCACCAAAATCACATCTATACCAAACTTCCCCCTACATCTTTGGAACAGTTTCTCAGAGCTTTCTGAAATGCTGTCTTCTGGGCTATAGTCCCCATGTTGCCCCAAATAAAACTTAACTCACAACTCTCGTGTTGTGCGTTATTTTTTCAGTTGAGAGCGAGCAGGGACAAGAGCCAAAACCCTGGCGGGAGCTTCCAGGGGCCTCCAAGTGAGGGCCCCCAGGTGAGGACTCCAGGGCAGGAGGGCGGCAAGAAGAATGTCACTGTAACACAACAGAACAGAGGTCAAAATCCTGCGGGATGACGAGGATGAGGAGACAACGCATCTCCCTGAGGACATCAGACAAAGCTTTGGAGAGGAGTTGACCCTTGACTGCAAAGAGCTTCACCTTCTGCCCAAATGCTGTGGCATAAACACTGGGCACAAGGAACACAGAGCCCACCCAGAGGCCAAGGAGCCACCCCTGTAGACTAAGGAGAGAGGCAGGAGCAGACCGGAGGACAGAGGACAGGGCCACGGCCCACACTGGGCGTGAAGGAGCTGCAAGCTGTGCCGACCGACTGGGGAAAGCGCAGAGGAGAGCTGCTGACATGCGTCTTGTCCAACAACCAGAAAGCTACCGGACGACAGTGAGAATAACTTCATGTCTCTAGTGGTGTACATTTACGGCTGCTATCGTGAGTTATAATAAGAAGTATGTACTGAGTCTTCATCCCTGTCCTGGCACAGAGCTCCTAAAGTCCTTGGAATTTCCTGTGTCTTCTGTTAACATTAATGAGGTGACTTTTGGAAAGCATGGAGGGATGGGGGCTGGTGGCCAGGAGAACCAATCATCAGAGCTTTGGAACTTCCAGACTTCCAGTCCAACCCGAGCCCCGACCCCAGGAAGGGGAGAGGAGCTGGAAGTCAAGTTCCATCACCAATGGCCAATGATTTAATCAGTCGTGCCTCCGTAATGAAGCCTCCACAAAAACCCCAAAGGATGGCCAGGTTGGCGAAACCCTGGAGACTGGGGGAGAGTGGGGCCTGGGGAGGGCAAGGGAGCTCCGACCCCTCCCCCAGACCTCACTCTGCACATCTCTTCCACAGGCTGTTCCTGAGTTAGATCCTTTTATGATGAACCAGTGACCTAGCGGGTAAACTGTTCCTCTGAGTTCTGTGAGCCACTCTAGCAAATCAAACCTAAGGAGAGGGTGGTGGGAACCTCCAGATCTACAGCCAGTCCCCCGGAAGCACAGGTTGACCACCTGGACTTGTGACTGGTGTGTGAACTGGGGATGGGGATGGGGGGGCAGTCATGTAGGACTGAGCCCTAACCTCCAGTAAACAGTATTAGACTTGAGCTGAACCGTGGGACACCTGGCTGGTGTCAGAGAATTGCTTGGTGTGGGTGAAAAACCCACACGCACATTGGAACTGGGTGCAAAACATATTCACAGATTTTTATTTTAAAGAACAGCAAAGTTCTTTCATTCATAGTTTCATGGGGCTTATGGGGCCTTCTTTTCTTTTTTTTTTTTCTTTTTTGCATTACGCGGGCCTCTCACTGTTGTGGTCTCTCCTGCTGTGGAGCACAGGCTCCAGACGTGCAGGCTCAGCGGCCATGGCTCACGGGCCCAGCCGCTCCGCAGCATGTGGGATCTTCCCGGACCGGGGCACGAACCCGTGTCCCCTGCATCGGCAGGCGGACTCTCAACCACTGCGCCACCAGGGAAGCCCCGAGGGCCTGCTTTTCTTAAGTCTAAGTCAGTCATTCTAAATTTTTCAAACTGTCCTACACGTCATTCCAAATTCGCTCAGAGATCAGCAACCCCTTTACGGACAGTGCAATTGTAACAAAGAACCATACTGGTTGTTTAAGCTTTAGGAAGTAAAGTCAACTCCCAATTTTCTGTATCAATGAAGAGAAACGGCGGCCTAGGAAGCAAATGTGCCTGTGCTCTTCACCCGGCCCTGCTCCTTCCTGTGGGGTCACTGAGCCCAGACAACCAGCAGCAGGCATTATGATGGTCAAGGCATTTCATCTCCCAAGCCTGCGAGTCCCAGAGGTGAAGTAACTCGCCCAAAGGCACAGGCAGTCAGAGCAGAATGGAAATCTAAACCCAAGTTTTTCGAACTCTGAAGTCTATCATCTTGCTTCTCAAGCTTGGTAAATTTCCAAAGCAAAAAACATCGGGCATCCCATTGCCTGGTGGATTTGTGGGTAAATGATTAATAATCTAATAAAAGAAAATGAGCTCTATTTAAACAAATTTAGCATTGAATGTGACTGGGATTACAGTTCCCAAATGCTATGACTAAAAAGACTGCCAAAAGGCAATGCTGTAGCTGCCTGAAGTTGGCATGGGCTTTTGGTTCTGACATTTTTATATCTTTTTAAGGACATTCAGGGAATGCAAAGCACAACAGAAAGATCCTGACACCTTAGTGCTAAATCTTCAGTATTTAATTTTGATTCTACTTGTAAAAAAAGTCCACCATGCAGGATTATATGTCAGATAAAACAGGAAAATTGTGCCTGCAAGGCCTAAGAAAAGGAGATCTCAATCCGGAAGTGGACACAAGGTGAAGTGCCAGTGAGCACCTGGCTGGTAACAGAGGCTAAGAGGAAGTCATCGTCACCTTATCCTACAAGCTGGTGCTCTTCCCAGCTGAATGGGGACATTCAAGTTTCACTCTCAAGAGACTTTTCACAGTTACCTTTTCAAGAACTTACATTTGTCCTTTGTGATTGAATATTATGAATTATTAAATATCATGGTCTTGGCCAAAATACACTGCACAAACATTTCTACAGAAATATGGGGCTATACAGCATGTACTACATCTTGGCTTGGTTTCTGCAGTGAGTATAAATATATTGATTGAATGACATTAGAAATAGATACAAACTCATTTAGAAAAACAAAATTTTAATTAAGTCTAATAAAATGTGCATGAGAGGGCTTCCCTGATGGCGCAGTGGTTGAGAGTCCGCCTGCCGATGCAGGGGACACGGGTTCGTGCCCCGGTCTGGGAAGATCCCGCATGCTGCGGAGCGACTAAGCCTGTGCATCACAACTACGAAGACTGCGCTCTAGAGCCCGCGAGCCACAACTACTGAGCCTGCGAACCACAACTACTGAGCCTGCATGCCACAACTACTAAAGCCTGCGTACCTGAAGCCTATGCTCCGCAACGGGTGAGGCTGCCGCGGTGAGAGGCATGCGCACCGTGGCAGGGAGTGAGCAACTGGAGGGAGACTGCATGCAGCAGCGATGACCCAATGCAGCCAAAATTAAATAAGTTACAATAAAAATTAAGCCTTTTTCCAAGCCCTAAACGTTTAGTAGTCTTTGCAATGTGTGATCAACAAAGCTATCATATTATATATAATAAAGCACTGAAGGCAAAGGTTAAATCCCATAAATATCACAGAAGTAAAACAACAGAGTACTAACAATGTCTGAAAGTTAAAATATCTGAAAATACCTTAAAATATCTGAAAATTAATGTCGGTAAGATGACTTTATCTGCTCATATGTGATAAAATGCTCTATGTGGTTTTATAGATCTACTTACAAAATGTATCAGGTTGGCCGAAAACTTGGTTGAGATTTTTAGTAAGATGGTATGGAAAAGCCGAATGAACTTTTTGGCCAATCCACTAATTACTTTGATCTGATTATCAAAGATATTGAACATACAAATTTGGTTTGAATTGTATGAGTAAATAAGATCAACGCTTTGACTTAAAATAGCATGGGCAGTAAAAGATGATTTGATGTGGTTGTTTGTACAAATACACCCACAAGAGACGGGACAGGAGTGAAGAGGCTACATAAGGTCCATACTGTGGAGCAAGTGCCCCTGCCAGCTCCCCACCACACAGGCGTCTGACACCCACTGCAGGGTGTGACTTTCTGTAAACAAAGTTCAGAGAGCAGAGTGTAGCTGACGTATTGTCTTCAGAATCTGATGAGGCCAATGTTCAAGGCACTATGAGTCATTCTGTTTAGTATAAATGAAGTAATTCTGTTCTTGGTGGAAAACGGTGGAAGGGTAAGGCATGAGGTGAGCAGAGGACAGACTGCGACAGGCCTGGTACACGTGAAGGAGTCTCAAGTCTAAAGATACTGCTAAGAGGTTAGATTTGGGTTTTACACAGACTATGACAGCAAAGAAACGAGACAAGATAGCTAGGAAGCTGTTGCAACATCAATACTAGACCGTCAAATTTTGTTTTGCTGGAGGACCTAGACAAGCCATTTGTCTTTACTTTCCAGTGGAAAAAGATTCTGTGATAAATAAGTAGGCAAATAAATACTGGAGTAGGATTGTGTGTGTGTGTGTGTGTGTGTGTGTGTGTGTGTGTATTTTTGCTTTAACGATGGGGCCATGGATGATATATATTGAACCACACTATGAATATGTCTTAAAGTCTAGGTATTTAAAAATTAATAAGACTAATGATGCAGATATGAATAATTACAAAAAATAGGGTTAAACAAGTAACCTATAATAAACTGCATTAATAATAATTAATCCAAACAAACACATTTATAACCAAAAAGCAAGCACAGCAGTAATACAATATCATGACCAACTGAAGACATCCAATTCCCCCAAATAATAGGGATTCCAATTACTTAAGTGCACATACTCAAAACAGGAGTCTTATATAATATTGCCAGGAATACATGACAGCCTAACTTAAGAAAAAACTAAATTTAAATATTTGGAAAACGCTAGTCACCTATTCATTTTGGCACAATTTTGAATTTTGTAATCCTTAATAATTCACATAGTTTTAGGTAAAAATGAAAATCTATAGAATGTTACATCATTTTCTGATAGCAGCTAACACTAATTGAGCACATCCTGTGGGCCAGGCAGTTTTTGAGGTGTTATGCACGAATTTATCTCATTTCATCATTACAGATTATGAGACTGACACACTAATATCACCTCCATTTTCTAGATGAGGAAACAGGCACAGATCACACAGCTAAGCAAAGCAGTGATACTGAGATTCACATCTCAGCATTCTGACTCCAGATTTCACATGCTCAACCACTAGGCAATCCTGTCTTTAGAGCCTGAATTTTTAGATTGGGAGGATCAGTGTGACTCACTAACTAGCAAATTGCAGACCATATTCTGCAAACCATTTGTACCTATGATGAGAACTCAAATGCAATGGTACTGGCAAGGGGAAGAAGGGGTCAGAGATGGGTTCTGAGAAATTAAGAAAGAGAACCATCAAGACTTGATGACTGGCTGTATGTGTGGGGTGAGGGAGGGGTAGGGAGGGAGCAGAGTCTAGAATGACTGCATGGGAAGCAGCAACTTTGGAATCAAGTAGCAGCTATGGTAGAAAGACAAGCTTTTGGCTTGGGATGGAGCTGAGGTTCGATCCATAGACTTTGCGAAGCTTCTGAGACATTGGGGTCGAGAAGCCAGGTAGGCAGACTGACCAAGGAACAGGTAATGGGTGAGGCGGAGTGAAGACAGCTGTCTCTGTACCTGAAACGCTGATCCGGGCCCACCTCCCTTGAAATCCCTACTTGAGAAGCTTACTGGGATGAGGGACAGAATGTGCGTGCTGGTGGGTGGGGAGACACCTCCCTGGCAAGATGGGATGCAAGATCAGGGAGAACAGAAAGTGGGACCAGCAAAAAGCCCAAAGCAAATATGCTAACCCTTCCCCCCTCTATGGAACTGATTTTGTTCCCCCAGTTTTACGTTCTCTGTATGCTGACCCTGCACTTGCTAATGCACTGTAAGTTACATGAGGACCTGCACCTCATCCATGTGTGGCTTTTGAAGAATCTAGCACAATGTCAAAATGTTTGTCAAGTTATTAAGTCAGTAATTCTCCTTATTTCTAAAAGAAGTTAAGGAACTCTTTCAAAGACGCAGTTAATCCTTTCAGATCTAAGGTTCAAGCACGTTGGGCTGGTTTATCCTCGTTAACAGGATAGAAGGCTACCTTCACCCCAAGAAACCAAAGGGAGGACAACAGAAGCAGTGGGGGAACAAAGCAAACATAAGGATAGAGAGTGCTCGCAAAATGTCTGAAACTAGTTATTAGTCATGTCAGCCTAATCTGATCAGAGGAATCCTGCAGACGAAAGAATAAAATATTTTGGTTCGAGGTTTATTAGAATTTAGAATGGTTAATTACCTCCTTAACTTTAAGTACCTAGAAAGACAGAAATAATGAAGAGACCGATATAACAGAAGGTTGCCTTTTTTCCAATTTTTACAACTAAAATTTTTTTAATTGTTGAAATTTAAAATACTTCTGTTCTTCTAAAACTTTTTGAACCTACTCTATAAAACAAAATCAATTAAGATAAGATGTTTAAGGAAACAAAAAGTACTTCAGCTAAAAGAGAAGGCCAAAATTAGATGGATTTAGACCTGGCTCAGTTTTCCAAACAAAAATGTGGAAAACAAAGATTCTGCCAGACACCATTATCAAAATAATTCCTTAATGTTGATAACTCTTCATTTATATAGAGCATGTCTTTTGAGGCTTAATTGTGAATAACTGGCTTTCAGTGTAGCTGTAGTGCTGATTAATCAATTCACCTATGTGATATTGAGCTTTAAAATACTTATAATGACATGAAATAAACAGCATTAAGATAGGCTCCAGGCTAAGTATTTAAAAAGCAACAACACAAAGAGCAAGATACTCACGATGAGGCACTTCCAGAGGATGACCTGTGACATCACACCATCTGATTGGGTGAATGTCAGGGCTGTCTGTATCCATCCAATAGCCATATTTGTGGTCCCAGCCATCAAAATGAACCTGTGGGAAATGAGCACTTAGTAATCAGTATATCACTATGCCTGTGTCAAAATATTAGAGAATATATCTCTGAAATTGAGATTAAAATTGTTGTAATCTCACATTACAGCTGAAACAATATTGAAACCGTGCTATGAAACAGCTTTCTAAGCTAACCATCAAAAGCTGTTGTACCAATTTTTCCAAAAAATTTAAAAAGCTGTTACATTAAAAAATCTGTCGGGACCTCCCTGGTGGCACAGTGGTTAAGAATCCACCTGCCAATGCAGGAGACACGGGTTCAATCTCTGGTCCAGGAAGATCTCACATGCCGTGGAGCAACTAAGCCCATGCACCACACCACAACGACTGAGCCCACGGGCCACAACTACTGAAGCCCACGTGCCTAGAGCCTGTACTCCACAAAAAGAGAAGCCACTGCAATGAGAGGCCCGCACACCGCAATGAGGAGTAGCCCCCGCTCGCTGAGACTAGAGAAAGCCCGCGTGCAGCAACGAGAACCCAACACAGCCAAAAATAAATTTAAAAATTTATAAAAATAAAGCAATAAAAAACCTGTCAAGGATTGATTAGAATTTGAAAGGATAGGACGAATCTGTTTTCCCATCTAAGATATTCTATGATGTTGTTGAGAGAACACTTCCTGTTCTGCAGCCACTGCAAGAACAATCTCGGCATCCTCAACAATGAGAGTCACCATCTGACACCAGTATAAACCTTACACTGACAGGAAATATATGGAGTAGAGTGAAAGGAAGCAATAAATGTCAAAATCCTGACAAATGAGAGATGGGGCCATTGCACCAAAAGAGGCCAAGAAGGCAGATAATATGTGCTGCTAAGGTAGAAGGATTGAGAGCTATCTTAACAGCTATTAAAGGATGAAGTGTAAGTTGTCAGGAAACCTGAGGACACGACAAGGTAGAGCCCGGTCCAGCAAGCCTACTGGTTATCACTGTTTCACATCTCACCTACAAAACACACACTCACACACATACACACTTACTTCACATATATACAAATAAGTCTGAGAATAATTAAAATAAAACCCAATTTCTGAATCAAAAAGCAATTACTTCTGAAACTTATCACACTCCATGTTTTACAAGTTTCATAACTTGAAAGAATCAAATTTATTTGTGAAGCAGAAAACAAACAAAAAAAAGAAGAATGGTAGTATTTCATTGTTAAATAACTTTACTTATTCTCTCGTGTATTTTCTGTTTCTATCAATTAAACGGAGAATCTATCCTTCTCAGTGCAAAAAAAAAATCCTCATTAATTCATACTTTGAATGAAAAGAGCAAGATGTATAGCGTTATAATAAACTGAGATGTAAGTATTATTACCCCCCCCCCCAAAAGAAAGGTAAAATTGTATGCAGTAAGTGCCAAATAAAATCCCAACATTTTTTTCTCAAGATCCATCTTTCCAAGTAAGTGGTTCTCAAAGTGTGGTTCCCAGACCAGCAGCATCAGTTATCACCTGGACAATGCAAATTGTCAGGCCCCAATCCAATCCTACTGAATCAGAAATACTAAAGGATGGGGCCTAAGGGTCTCTGTGTAAACGAGTCCTCCAGATGCATCTGATGCAAGCTTAAGTTTGAGAACCAGTAATCTTAGGAACAACGTTCAAAACAATACTTCTACCACACTGAGGCTTCTGCACATGACAGAGTAACAACTATAAAACTGGACAAAATATATGAAGTGGTGATTTCAGACACTGGACAAGAGGCAGCACAGAAATGTGATCCCTAAGTGCACCAAGATGAGCCCCAAATGTCAGCCTGGAGACCATTTCCTCCCAGCAGCACAGGGAGGAGAAACATAAAAAAGGAGTTGGGCTGTGCTGAGGAGACAAAGATTATGGTTCAGAGCTGAGGAAGCAGCTGGAAATTGGAGGACAAAGACTGGAGAAGACAGAGCTCCAAGAAGGGGACCCCAGAAGTCTAGGTGGGCTACTCACAGGACCTTGGCCAAGGGCTGGACTGCACATGTGCAAGGTGAGACTTGGTGAAGCCAAGCAGAGAGCAGCTGATACAGAGCTGAGAGTGAGACAAAGACACTAGAGGACACACATCACTGGGAGAGTAGAGAGACCAGAGTGGAGAGGGCTCAATAATACCATGAGAATTTGACCGAGACACCAAAAAGTCCATAGTGTCGGAGTCAAAACCATGTCCTACATAAGGGCTACTCTAGACCAGCCCTAAAAAAGGCTAAAATTAGCCTCAACAAGATTAAGAAACTGCCAGTAATTAACTGATAAAACAAACTACCCTTTTTAAAGGAAGACAAATACTCCCAACCCTGTACACTGTATCATTCATAATGTCCAATGTAGAATAAAAATTTATTAGACATGCAAATAATCAGGTGAATGTGAGCCATACTCATTTTTTTAAAAAAAGCAGTCAATAGAAAGAGACCCTGAGTTGACCCAGATGTTGTAGCTAGCAGACAACATCTATTTGTTGTTGGGACTTTAGCTATCAAAATAGGTTCAAGAGTTTAAAGGAAAAATGGTCTTGATGAGGGAACAGATAGGGAATCTGGGCAGTGAAATGGAAACTATAAAAGAGAAACAAATGGAAATTCTACAAATGAAAACCAAAATCAAAAAGTTTCTGGATGGGCTTAACAGACTGTAGCTGGCAGGATAAAAAGGTGAGTGAACATGAAAACAGATTCATAGAAATTATTAATCTCAAGTATACACAATAAAAGATTTTAAAAAATGAAAAGAGCCCAAGTACTTATGAGATAATATCAACTGGCCTAACATACATGTATTGGTATTTGGGGTCCAGAAGGAGAGGTGAACATGGAGCATAAATAATGGCCAAACAAGATAAAAGTTGAAAGAATAATGTCAAAAAATCTCCCTATTTTGGCCCCAAATGCCAATTTGTAAGCTTAAGAAGAACAGCAAAACCCAAGCAAAATAAAAAGGAAAAAAAAAACTAGGCAAATCATAGTCAAACTACTGAAAATGAAAGACAAAGGAAAAAGTCTTGAAAGCAGTCAGAGAAGCACAACAAATTACATACAGAGGAACCATGACAGGAGTGTCAGCCAACCTCTCATCAGAGACAGCAGAGGCACAGAGACAATGAAATGACACCGTCAAAGCACTGAGAGGAAAAACACTATCAACCTAAGATTTTACATTTTATAAAAATATCCTTCAAAAAGGAGTAAAATAAAGGAATTTTATTTTACTGAAAAAGCTGAAAAAGTAATCACCTGAGGATTTGCACTACAAGAAATATTGCAGGAAGTATTTCAGCCTGAAAGTAAATATTACCAGGTGGAACAACAATTTTGGAAAAAAAATGAACAAAGTAGGAAAATCCATTCTATCTGAGCTCTACACTTACTGTAATGCCACAGTCTTGAGACAGTGCTGTTCTGGCATAAGGATAGACAAATATATTTTTGGAACAGAATAGTGTACATATATTGACATATATATACAGTCAATTGCTCTTCAACAAGCACAACAAGGGCGTTCAATAAGGAAAGGCCAGTCTTTTCAACAAATGGTACTAGACCCACTGGATATCCACTTGTGAAAACAAAACGAACCCGCTGACAACTACCTCACACCCCACGTACAAATTAGTCTTAAATGGATTACAGACCTAAACATAAAAGGTAAAACTATCAAACTCAGGAAGAAACTTAAGATAAAATCTTGATAACAGTAAGATAGTCAAGAATTTCTTAACATAAAAACAGCACTACCCATAAATGAATAAACTGATAAATTCAATTGTCATCATAATAAAAAACTTAAGTTCTTCAAAATCACCATTAATAAAAAGGAAAATGAAGCCATAGGCATTTGTAATACATTTACCTTAGAAAAGACTTAACAACCCAATAAATAATGGGTAAAAGACTTGAAGCTTCTTGGAAAAAAAGGTTCATGAATGGTCAATAAGCAGATTAAAAAATCCTCAACATCCTTATTCATAAGAGAAACCAAAATGACCAGCTATTACACACCATAAATTAAATGACTGACAACGCCAATTACTGGCAAGGCTGTGGAGCTCCCAGAACATTCATACAATGTCAGTGGGGCGGTAAAATTGTACAGTCACTTTTAGAAATGGTTTACTAACGTTAAATTGTAAATCTAAATATGTGCCTACTCTGCGATGCCTGGAAATTCCACCCAAAACAGATGAAAATACAAAGCCCTGTGAACAAGTATGCCTTGCGGTTTCATTCAGAACAGCCAAAGCTGGAAACAACCTAAATGCCCAACCCCAGGTGAATATCCATTCACAAACAAGTGTGGTATATGCATACAAGGACCACTGTCACCAATATAAAAGGATGAACTGTTGATTCACACATGAACATGCATCAGTCAAACAGACACCATGTTGAGCGCAGAGGACAGGCTCGGGAGAGTGCACACTGTGTGTTTCCGTTGATGCGAAGCTTGACAACAGTCACAGAAAGGCCTGGCTGTCTGGAAGGGGGCGGGGAGCAGCTCTGACCACAAAGGAGCACAAAGGAACCTTCTGTGGCATTGGAAACGTTCCAAATCTTGATTGGGGTGGTCGTTATATAGGATATACATTTCTCAAACTCATCAAAATCCACGCCTAAAATCTGTACATTTTCCTGTTTGTAAATTATCTCTCAATAGAGCTATTAACAATTAAAATATTTCTACATCCAGCTGCTGTCATGCAGGGCTGGCTGTTCCAATCTGGTACTATATTTATTTATGGTGACATTTCAGCACTCTGGACACAGCCAAACTGCATGTGACTGCCAGTACCAGGCAACTAAGCAGTCCAGCTGTGAAAGGGCAAAACTGGCATCCTTTCCAGAATGACAGCTGCTGCTTTGGATTTACCAGTAGACAGAAGTTTATGTTCAGTGTGTATAATGTAGTGAAGGAGAAAGAGATAATTTTCTCAAGCTTTCATTTTTCAACCCTTTCAATGTCCTTCTCTTTTAATTTTGCAATGCAATTGTTTATGTTTCAAAAGCAAGGAAACCACCTCTAAACACAAACAAGGCAGGTCAAGCGCTCCAGCCAGATCCTGCATACAGGAGAGCAAGGCCTTTCTATTTCAGCTATTGGACCCGAACCTGGGAATCCTACTGTGGACTTTAGGTCTAAAACTGAAACAGTAAAAAGATAATATCTTAAAAAATGTTTTGAAAGCAGATAGAAATGATTTTTTATGTACTCTATTCAACATTTTCCCCTTATGTTCATTAAGAAATATTATTCTTTCCAAGGCTGTATGTAATTACTTACAATGAAAACAGCAGAAATTTGAAATACCCCTTCCTAATCCAATGATATGAGGCACCCTCCCTTACAAGGGCCATCTAAACTTGGAATATATAACCAAATTCTGTATTCATATGTGTCTTTATGAAAGATATTTTCATATCTTTGGATCTTCATAACTTTGGAGGAAAATCGAATTTTAAGAATTCTAACCAGATGGTCCTGTTACTGAAGGAGAGTGGCACTTTAAGGATATTTACAAAGAGTCCTTTTGTAAAGCAAAGAATAATTTTGAAAATCAAATCATCTCCAGCACTGTATTTCATACACTTATGACTTTTCACGTATTTGGGTTTGCATAAAGCTAAGTAAATATAGAGAGCCTTCTTGCTCAGATTTTGATAAACTGGAAAACAAAGGTCAGAAAATCAAATTGGCCCCTGTCTCATGTTCTTATCCTTAAACAGACAGTGATGCTTCCTGATGGTATTACCACTATATGCATTAGTTATCAAATGGCTGGTAAAATAACTTGGACACTTAAGCACTAGATCAGCATATAAAAAACCAAGGGCGAATCCTTCGTAGCTGGCCATCATCTGGACTGGCACTGCCCTTCTGGCTTTGCCTCATCATTTACCATCCAGAACCCACACCGGGGACTTTCCCTGGACCCCGGAGCTTGGCCACTCTGCCTCCGTCATCCTGCCGCCCTCAAGACTCCTGGCACCTTGGCTCACACACTGTCACACCTCGAAAACCATCAGCTGAGTAAGATGCACGACGGTAATTATCACTCCTCGCTGCCCCTCGGGCAGTTGGAAAATAAGCAGTTATTTATCTGTCAAGGAACAGAAGAGCTAAATTTCATGCTCAATCACAACAGTTTTATTAGCCTAAGTGATTGTTATACTTGTTTGCTCCTGCTATATGGTTTTAAAATGTTTAATTTCCATTTTAACAGCCTTACCGGATATGTGTATTTTATTGTCAGAGGCCTCAAATCTATTTTTAAAGGCTTATGGTGAATGAATTATAAGCACTCATAGGTATGATGTGAACTTGTTTAGAAAGAGGCTCTACTGCACCTGAACCTGTCTACCTTTAAATGAATACATTTTCAGTTAACTAGACTTAGACTTAAAATTTCATTCTAGAAAGAAGAACTGAGTTTTCATATATTATTCCAATACCCATTACTCATAACTAGTGGTGCTAATAAGACCACAGTAAATCTTGCTTCCAATGATGCAGAGCTCTGCTGTGGATCGGGTGGGGGACACAGGAATAGCAGTGAGGACAGACATCTGTTCGGGGAAGGACAAGAATGCTCGTATCGCGCCTTCAAAACACTCCACAGTCTAAGAGCAGGCATGTCTGGTAAGGCAAAGGGATTCACTTTTGCTGTGGGCCTACATATTCCAGGCATAGTTGTAAAATATATATATATATATATATATATATATATTCTCATTCAATGACCACTAAACATTGTTTTCATAGATGATGAAAAGGAACCTTTTAGGAGGTTTGCAGAGAAGAGATCAGCCAGCCAGTAAACGGCAAAGCCAGATTTAAGCTGAGAACAGTTTACTGAGAGAACCATCCAAGAATAAAAATTGTGAGGCTATTTGGGAACACTCTATCTAAGAATCTATTGTAGCAGAGGTAAATTACATTTTTAAAATATAAAAAGGCATTTTCTGCCATTTGCAGTGACACGGATAGATGTAGAGATTGTTATACAAGAGTGAAGTTAAGTCAGAAAGAGAAAGACAAATATCGTATAATATTGCTTATATGTGGAATCTAGAAAAGTGGTACAGATGAACTTATTTGCAAAGCAGAGACAGAGTCACCGATGTGGAAAACAAACTTATGGTTACCAAGGGGGGAAAAGGGGGTGGGATGAATTGGGAGACTGCGATTGACATATACACACTACTATGTATAAAATAGATAATTAATGAGAACCTTCTGTATAGCACAGGGAACTCTACTCAAATGCTCTGTCGTGGCCTAACTGGGAAGGAAATCTAAAAAAGAGTGGATGTATGTATACGTATAACTGATTCACTTTGCTCTAGGGCAGAAACTAACACAACATTGTAAGGCAACTATACTCCAATAAAAGTTAATTTAAAAATATAAAAAGGCATTTTCATAACGAAACAAAGCAACATGGAATAACACGGGACTGCTGTCCAGAACTACCTATACTTTCACACATTAAACATTAATTCTATGTTGAGCCAATCTGCTTATATGTCTATCCGGACAAGAACTGACAGGGAGGGACCATGAAGGAAAAGAATTGCAATAAAAAAGTGAACATACCTTTTTTTTTATTGGAGTATAATTGCTTTACAATGCTGTGTTAGTTTCTGCCGCACAGTGAAGTGAATCAGCCGTATGCACACACACATATCCCCTCTCTCTTGGACCTCCCTCCGCCATCCCACCCATCTAGGTCTTCACAGAGCACAGAGCTGAGCTCCCTGTTTTACAGCAGGTTCCCACTTAGCTATCTATTTTACGCATGGTAGTGTATATATGTCAATCCTACTCTCTCAATTCGTCCCACCCTCCCCTTCCCTCCCTGTGTCCACAGGTCCGTTCTCTATGTTTGCGTCTCCATTCCTGCCCGGGAAATATGTTCATCTGTACCATTTTTCTAGGTTCCACATATATGCGTTAATATATGATATTTGTCTTTCTCTTTGACTTACTGCACTCTGTATGACAGACTCTAGGTCCATCCACATCTCCACAAATGACCCAGTTTCGTTCCTTTTTATGGTTGAGTAATTATACTTTAAAAAACTACCCTCGCTGCATATTAGCTCTGTTTGACATAGATACACAGGGGTTAAGAAATGTGCCCGGCATCTCCAAGTCACTGATCGTGATTTGAAAACCCTGACTCCCCTGAGCTACTGCTCTGTAGCTGGAACTGTTGCCCCTACATTCCTTCCCACTCTTGGAAAATTAGCTCCGTTTCCGTCCCTGCTAACTGCCCCCAAAGCTCATCTGCTTTTTCACAAATACAGCTGCTTCATCTTTCATCTAGTCCATTCCTATAATAAGTATTATCGAAAAAAACTTTTAATCATTAAACTGGAAAATTCACTATAGCTATTCTAAAATTCTTTCTTTTTCAAGGCCACTGCCCAATTCATCATATTTCTTGGACAGTGGTTTTCAAAATTTAGAAATGAGCAAAATACCAACTTTTCCCTGCCCCTGCCAGGACCTGAATTTGCAGCTGGGGGAGTGGATGTCAGGAATAATGCCTGGAAATCATTTTTTTTAAAACTACACATCCTAGATTATTCTGCTGAAGATGGTTTTTGGATAAAAATTTTTGAAATGCCTCTTTAGTGCGTCACCATGGCAACAAGTTGTTAATCAACTGAAGTTGCCATCAAACTCACAATTATAGCCAAAGCAATCAAAATAACTTAATTTTTTAAAAGCGTAGACTTTTAAAGAAAATTTTGTAAGACAATGAGTCCAAGAGAAACGTGGTTGAGGGCATAATGCAGAGGACATTCAACTCCAAATGTTTCCATTTGTGATAAATACATCTATATAAGTTTCCACTTTTCTATTTCTATGGTTACTGTTTTAACAAATACAATTAGTTTTTCCCATTAAGATATGTTTCTTCCACAGGATTCTTGCAAGAAATAAAAATGCCAAGTTTCTAACAGCATCCCCAGGGCTTTAATCCTTGTTAACAGATCTTTAAATATTTCATCAGAGTTGTGCATAAAACAGCCACATTCGGGACTCCATGGCCACAGATCTGTGGGTAATGTCTCAGGAAGAAAAACCTCCTTCATAAGCTGTGTGAGGACAAACTATCTCAAAATCAGTTTATGGTTATAACTAACATAAATATTTTCAAAAGCTCTGCTGTAAGATCTGTAAAGTTTTAAGCACCAAGGCGGTTCTGGCTGCAGGTTCCCTGTTAATGTAAAGGCCGTTCCCAGTGCTCCCTCCCCAGGCTGCCACGCTTCCCCGGACTTGGGGCACCGGCCTTCGCAGTGGACACTGTTTCAGCATGTACCCTTTAGTCGTCCTCATGTGATGGAGTTCCACTTTGGATCCTATATCAAATTATCAAGGATTTTCTATTAAATCACACACTACAGGCTACCTACTAGATATTTTGGGTTCAGTTCCAGACCACAGCAATAAAGCGAATATTGCAATAAATCGTCACACCAACATTTTGGTTTCCCAGTGTATATAAAACTTATGTTTGCACTATGCTGTAGCCTTTTAAGTGTACAATAGCATTATGTCTGAAAAACACCATACATACTTGACCCTTGAACAACACGGGTTTGAACTGTGTGGGTCCACTGATATGTATTTTTTCACTAAATAGGTACTACAGTACTGCAGGGTCCCCCTGGTTGAACCTGCAGGTGCAGAACCATGGGTACAAAGGACTGTAAAGTTATATGTAGATGTTCAGCTGCTCAGCGGCTGGCACCCCAACCCCTGCATTGTTCAAGGGTCAACTGCACATACCTTAATTAAAAAGTTATGATGTTGGAAAAATGGCACCAGTAGACTTGACCGATGCAGGGATGCCGCAAATCTTCACTTTGTAAAAAACACAATATCTGCGAACTGCAATAAAGTGAAGCATAATAAAACCACTAACCCAAGAGGGACTCGAGCTGCTTACAACAGAAGATAGGAGTTCTTGTTAAGAGTAGTAGGACACGAGTCACGTGAAAGAGAAGAAAAACTGGTTAGGTCTTGAGGCGCCACATAACTTACTGTCCAAATGAGAGCTTTTTTTAAAAAAAATTATTTATTTATTTATTTTTGGCCGCATCGGGTCTTCATTGCTGCACGCGGGCTTTCTCTAGTTGCAACGAGAGTTGTTGTGGTGTGCAGGCTTCTCATTGCGGTGGCTTCTCTTGTTGCGGAGCATGGGCTCTAGGCACGTGGACTTCAGTAGTTGTGGCACGCTGGCTCAGTAGTTGTGGCACGTGGGCTCAGTAGTTGTGGCTCGTGGGCTCTAGAGCGCGGGCTCAGTAGTTGTGGTGCATGGGCTTAGTTGCTCTGCAGCATGTGGAATCCCCCTGGACCAGGGCTCGAACCCGTGTCCCCTGCACTGGCAGGCAGACTCCCAACCAATGCTCTACCAGGGAAGTCTGAAATGGGGCATTTTTAAGAGTAAGAGGGAGCAAGCATTATTAACGATTACACAATTACAACAGGCATAATCCAGGACTATCCCAGGTAAGCCAGGATATGTAATTTCTCTCGGTTGTCTAAGGATGATTGCTGCAAATAAATAATTCCCAGAAAACCAATGGCAAAGGGGAAACAGTACACAATTCCAATTATAATGTGGAAAAACACACACCAGTTAGTCTAAAAGTTCCAAAATTTCCACTGATAGGAATTCATTGTACAGACATTTATACATTAGGAACACTGAGTAACTCAATGGGCAATGACATAGTGCATGAATAATGATACCAGGATAGTATCAGCAAAATGGAAATGTGTATATAAACACACACATACAGGAGTACTTGTGAACCGAGTGTATCATGAGCACTGTTTCTAAAATTCTGAGCCATGGGTGGATTAGATATTTATCCTATCTATTCTTATAATTTACCCATTGGTACAACATCAACTTTATTGGCAGGAAGTCCTAAATTGGTCATGCAGATAACTGAGAGTTTTAATCATGAATGCGTGTTACACTTTGTCAAATGCTTTTTCTGCATCTATTGATACGACCATGTGATTTTCCTTTTTTTTTTAGCTGGTTGATGTGATGGATTACATTGATTTTCCAATGTTGAACCAGCCTTACATACCTTGGATAAATCCTACTTGGTCATGGTATGTAATTCTTCTCATATGTTGTTGGATTCAATGTGCTAGTACTTTGCTGAGGATTTTTGCATCTACATTCGTGGCAGATATTGGTCTGGAGTTTTCTTTCCTTATACCGTCATTGTTGGTTTTGGTATCAGGGTTAATGCTGGCCTCAGAGAATGAGTTAGGGAGCATTCCCTTTCCTCCTATCCTCTGAAAGAGACTGTGGAGAAGTGGTATAATTTCTTCCTTAGATGTTTGATAGAATTCACCATTGAACCCATGTGGATCTGGTGCTTTCTGTTTGGGGAGGTTATTAGTTACTGACTCAATTTTTTAATAGACACTGGCCTACGGGCTCGTCTGTTTCTTGTATGAGTTTTGGCAGATGGTATCTTTCAAAGAATTGGTCCACTTCATCCAGGTTATCAAATTTGTGGGCACAGAGTTGTTTATAGTATTCCTTTATTATCCTTTTCATGTTCATGGCATCTATAGTGATGTCCTCTTTTCATTTCTGATATTTGTGTCTTCCCTGTTTTTTTCTTAGCTAGCCTGTTTAAACGCTTATTGATTTTATTCGTCTTTTCAAAGTACCAAGTTTTGGTTTCCTTGATCTCTACTGATTTCCTATTTTCAATTTCATTGACTTCTGCTCTAATTCTTATTATTTCTTTTATTCAGCTTACTTTGAATTTAATTTGCTCTTCTTTTTCTAGTTTCCCAAAGTGGAAATTTAGATTACTGATTTTAGATCTTTCCTCTTTTCTAATATATACATTCAACGTTATAAATTTCCCTCTAAGCACTGCTTTCACTGCATCCCACAAATTTTAATAAGCTGTGCTTTCGTTTTCATTTAGTTCCAAATAATTTTAAAATTTTTTCTTGAGCTTTCTTTTTTGAACAATGTGCTATTTAGATGTGTGTTATTTAATCTCCAAGTATTTGGGGGGATTTTCCAGTTATCTTTCTGTTTTTAATTTCTAGCTTAATTCCATACAATGTCTGAGACAGATACCGTATATTTTCTATTCTTTTAAATTTGTTAAGGTATGTTTTACGGCCCAGGATGTAGTCTATCTTGGTGAACATTTCATGTTAGCCTCAGAAGAATGTGTATTCTGTTCTAGTTGAATGGAATAGTCCATCAACAGTTGACTGAAGGTTTTATTCAGGGTTCAACTATATCCCTACTGATTTTCTGCCTGCCGCATCTGTCCACTTCTCAGAGAGGGGTGTTGAGGTCTCCAATTATGATAGTGATTCATCCATTTCTCCTTGTAATTCTATTAGTTTTTTCTGGTGTTGTTTGATGCTCTGTTGTTAGGTGGAAATTTGGAGAATTGACAACTTTATCACTATCTCTTCCCATCACACATATGTTACTCCTTCTATAATTGTCCCACAGTCCTTGAGTATTCTAGTTTTTTTCTTTGTTATCTTCCCTTTTCAGTTTTAGAGATTTCTATTGAGATATACCCTAGCTCACAGGTTCCTTCCTTAGCAATGTCCAGTCTACTAATAAACCCATCAAAGGCATTCTACATTTCTGTTACAGTGAGTTTTTTTTTAATCTCTGGTATTTCTTTTGGTTCTTTCTTAGGGTTTCCATCTCTCTGCTTATATTGCCCATCTGTTCTTGCATGATGTCTACTTTATCCATTAGGACCCTCAGCCCATTAATAATAATTAGTTTTAAATTTCCAGTCTGATAATTCTAACAACCACGCCATGTCTGGTTCTGATGCTTGCTTGTCTCTTCAAATTGTGGTTTTTGCCTTTTGGTATACCTTGTAATTTTTGGGTTTTTTTTTTTTTGGCTAGATGGCTATAATGTATCAGGTAAAAGAAACTACTATAAACAGGCGTTTACTAATGTGGTCGTGAGGGGGAGGGGAGGGGATGCATTCTACAGTCTGTGCTGAGAGCTTAGGCTGTCAGTGAGCCTGTGCCTCTGGACAGTGACCTTCTCCACTATTCTCAGTTTTGCTCGCCTCCCGCAGGAGGGTCAGGGTGGCTAGACCTGGCTGCATCCCCCCCCAAGTCAGTTAGGCTCTGATAATGCCCTAGCAGGGTAGGCTCTGGTTAAGGAGTTCCCCCTAAGGGCAGGCCTTGTTAAAAAGAACCAAGTGCTCTGATACATTCCAAAATGGTTCCTTTGCCCCTCCCCGTGCCGGATGTGTGAGGGGAACTTTCTCCCGTGTTCGTGGTGGCTGAGCTCCTGGTCAAACTTGGTCTAGCTCCTATTGGTAAATCTCACAGTACCGTGGGTGCCCTGCCCATGACTGGGCCCCAGGAGTATTGAGCTCTGGGTTGTCCACATGGAGCCTCCAGTAAGTCATCAATTAAGGTTCAGGTCTTCCTGCCCCAACCCTGGTTCCCAACTTGGCTTCTGCTCATGATTCTCTGTTCCAATACGCCATGACTCCCTGTGTCTGCCCGTCTGTCTCTCCACTCTTGGGGAGAGTGGTTTGCCCTGTGTCCTCCCCGCACTTTTGGATCCAAGAAGAGCTGTTGATTTTCAGTCTGTTCAACTTTTCACTTGTTGTTAGAATACAGTGACAACTTCTAAGCTCCTTCCATGCGGAATTCAAAACTGGAAGTTTCTTCTAATTTTTTTTGTCACCAGTACCAGATAATATCTGGAGTATGTTTGTTGAAATATTTTAACACTCTATTTGTTGGACAAATGAACAAACAAGTGAATGTATAAATTCAAATATCCCCATTCAAATTATGTAAACATTATCGAACAAATATATCTAAAGAGCCCGTTTAAGTTTAACCAAAACCTTATCCATTTATTTTATAGACCTACCTTCTGAGCTACCAACACTTTTTTTCCTTTCTAGTAAAGTGATATTGAAACACATGAAAGTGCTTAAACTTCTTTTGAGCCATTTATCCTTTTGGAATACAAAGGGGACACATGAGCCTCTTGGTTATGACGGCTAATGTGTTGTGGGTTAACAAAAACTTTGATCTAACTAAAATTTTGATCTCTCCACACTGAGAGGATGGATGGAAGGAAGAGTATGTATGTGAGGAGAAGGCACGGGGAGGGGGAAAGAGGTCCATCTACATAGAGAGAATCCCACACCAAGTCAAGACATTGCAAAACAAGCCTATGTTTAGAGTCACAGATAAACACCATAACAATTAGCTAAAACAAAGGAAAGTGGTTGCTTCTGTAGAGGGGGAAATGTGGGAGATGGAGGTCCTGGGACTACTAGTGTTTAATAACAAAACTTGGAGAATTAGGTTTTGCACTTCGTATAAGTGTAACTTTGATAAACGTAAAAACAAACTCTAAGATGGGCAACCTAGTTAATGTCTCTGTCGTTGCTACATAAGGAACACAAGAAAAGAAGCAGGGTTTTAGTGTTTGTTGCGTTTGACTTATTTTCGTTGAAGGGGAACTCTATTTGGATTTTGTTAAATTTGACGCGTCTACAGGATATTCAAGTGAAAATGTCTTGCAGACAAATGAAATTAGTTCCTGAATCTTGGTTGAGAAAGGAGTCATAAACACAGAGGTGACAGAAGAAGACACAGGTGTGATATACTGACAAAGAAACAAGGTGAGAAATGCATAGAGAAATAGGCAGCGCTAGATGGTATATTCTCTCTTCTCCCCTCTGGATCCACATGGTGCCAAGGAAACTGACCATCAGGGATGGCATCAAATCTGCCTCTGTCTTCAGGTTTCTGGTTGGGATTTGGCCAATGAGAAGTATCAGCAAGTCTAAAAGGACAGGTGGAGAGGAAGGCGGATGCTAACCCAGGCCTCCTTCAGTTTGGCGGTGGCTTTTCCTACCTGAGGCCAGGCTCCTGCCCCGGGCCCTCCGGCCGCTCCTGCTTCCTCCGGGGGGGCCAGCCCCTCCTCACTGGCTTCTCTCAACCCTGCCCCGGATGACATAAACTGCCCTCGGATCCTGACTGAGAGATCTCTACACAGAAATCCTGTGGAATTCCAGCCTAAGTGGGCACAGGAATGACAAGCAATAAAGAGCCCCTAAGACAAGAAGGTGGAGATTCAAGACAGGACGGTGAAGAAAAGCCGAGGGAGGGAGGGCTGGTTCACAAGGTGTGGTCAGCTGTGCCATGGCCACAGGAGAGACACGGGAGAACCTACGATGCCCACGGAGGGCACGCCAGCCACAGCAAGGTGACGGGTCTCGGTCTGAAGAGTGAGTAGGTACCAGAAAGGAAGCAAATGTAAAACACGTTTTCATAACCCTGGTGGCATAGCGGTGGAGCTTCCTCAGGAAGGACGTGGTGAGGACTGCACAGCTCGGTCCTGTGATGGGGAGACCCTGCAGAAAGTGACTGGAGGGGCTTCTCTGGTGGCACAGTGGTTAAGAATCTGCCTGCCAGTGCAGGGGACACAGGTTCGAGCCCTGGTCTGGGAAGATCCCACATGCCGCGGAGCAACTAAGCCCGTGCGCCACAACTACTGAGCCTGCACTCTAGAGCCCGCGAGCCACAACTACTGAAGCCCGCGTGCCTAGAGCCTGTGCCCCGCAACAAGAGAAACCACCGCAATGAGAAGCCCGCGCACCACAACGAAGAGTAGCCCCCGCTCGCCGCAACTAGAGAAAGCCCGCGCACAGCAACGAAGACCCAACGCAGCCAAAAATAAATAAATAAAATAAATTTATTTTAAAAAAAAGAAAGAAAGAAAGTGAATGGAGATGGTGATGAAGAAACGGGATGGAAATGGGATAAAGTGACACTGTCTCAGGAAAGAGAAGCGGCGGCTTTCTCTGAGGCATGTGTGACCAGTACGCATGGCAAAGCTGGAGGGATGAGAAGTTGAGGGCGAACACAGGGTGGCCTCCAGACTCCCAGGCGCATCAAGGCCAGGTCATCAGCTGAGGCTGAGGTGGTACAAGGTCAGAGAGGCGAGTCAGGGCAGCAGATTATAATCCATCCAGTCGACGGCAGGAGCCTTCTCCTCTTTTCATGTATAACTGAGTAATTATCTCAACCACAACAATGTGTTCTGAAAATGGATTAAATTTCTGGAGAAAATAAATAATGTTCAAGCCAGTGAATAACTTTCAAGCAATGGAGGAGAATGAATATTTGTATTTAACATGTTTGCTCATGTTTTCTACATTTTTGTTTGTAATTCAACATCAGAAATTTAAATTTTTTCTGTTGAAAATATAGTTGCTGGCCCAGAGGGCTCTTGGTACAGAAAAAAACAAAAAACAAAAACCAACTATTCACGACAACGTGGCTTCTGCCCTCTAAAACTGCAGGCCATACAGCTTAACGTAATGTAAAGTAAAGTATCATACAAAGGTCTAATCTTCTCAAGCTCGTTATCTAGTTTATTTCAGATAAAAGCCAAAAGAAATCATCAATGTCCAGCCAGAAACTTGTTTCCAGTGTTTCGGTACATATGTCCTGAATATTTATGCCTATCCATTCATTCCCCGCCTCTCTCCCACTTTTCTACCCTGAAAGCCTTGGCCTTGAAATCTGAAATCAGCAACTGTTGGCCTTCACTCAAATCATACACCAGTCCTGCTAATCTCTACACAGATCATTCTTAAGAATTAATTAATTACATTTTAAATTATGTGTATAGTTATATATTAATATTTTTAATATAATTATGTATATATACGCATGTTTATATGTATATATCTATTACATATATACATAGATTTTAGTATCTATGGGCAATTACAAGTACTACAATTAGGAAATATCTAGAAACTAACTACAAAACTATAAATGTAGAGTTTTTAATGAGCTGTATATACAGAGAAGTATAAATGATCTAAAACCAGGCAAGGCGGGCCCTTCCTCAGCAAGCAGAGGGTTCTGCTGGCAGGAGGGGTAGCCAGTGGGGGGCTAAGGAGCCAGAGGGGCTGGCTAGACGCACTGGCACCTGGAGGAACCCAGATCTGGACCTGGTTCTCTCCTGTCTGGGTGTTGGTGAGTGCCTACAGGCACAGGAGGCTGGCGGGGCTGGAGGGCGGGGCTGGAGATCAGAGAATTCTCTTGCAATCTCCTGTCTTCAATCACCAGGGAGGGGGAGGGGCCTGTAATGCATACATAAAAGCTTTCTCAATACTTTTGAAACCAGAGGTGAAATAAAACCAAACCTGCAGCCGCTCCCAAACCTAGCTCAATTCCTACCTGACGACCCCAAGTGGTCAGTCCCTGTATGAGTGTCCCGTGCCTGCTGTAACAAACTACTGCAAACTTGGTGGCTTAAAACAACAGAAATCCATTCTCTCACAGTTCTGCAGGCCAGAAGTCTGGAATCAAAGTGTTGGCAAGGCTGCACTCCCTCTGAAAGCTCTAAGGGAAAGTCATCCCTCACCTCTTCCAGCGTCCCGGGGCTCCAAGTACTCCTTTGGCTGGGGCTGCGTCTCTCCATGCTCCCGTGTCTTCTCATCTGTCTCTTACAGGACACTTGTCACTGGAGTTGGGGCCCATCTGGACAATCCAGGATGATCTCATCTCAAGATCTTTGACTGAATTACATCTGCAAATACCCTCTTCCCAGGTAAGGTTCCAATCATAGGTTATTGAGGTAGGGAGGTGAATCTTTTTGGAGGTCACCATTCAACTCACTATGGTCCCTTACTCTAGCTGCCTAAGAGAAGAAAAAGCATGGCCTCTCTGGAGGAAAATAATATCTACTTTAGTCTTTAGAGTAGATATACACACATCCAGCATACACACATCTTTTATACACACATCCAGCATATGTGAAAAATTATGAAATGTAAAGAAAAAAATAATGCAACTCATAATCAAAAGATATACAGCCAACAGAGGCAAACCTACAGATGATCCAGATGTTGAAATGAGTGGTCAAAGACATTAACATTATTATTTTAAATATGTTAAAGGAAATAGAAAAAAGATACACCAAATGGATAAACGATGGAGAAGTGCGTCAGAAAAACATATTATCTACAAAAGAACCAAGGGGATATTCTAGAATTTAAACTTCCATATCTGAAGTCAAGAATTCATTGATGGGGCATGACAGCCGACTAGGGAACAGCAGCAGGAAGGACAAGCAGTAGGAAAGACAGACCAATAGAAACTGTCTGAATTCAAGCACAAAGAGACAAAGACTGGAAAAAAATAGAACAAATCATGAGAGATGTGGGACACTCTCAAGTGGTCTAACGTAAGTGTAACTATTATTCCAGAAGGAGAGACACAGCATGGGCACAGTCGATGTTTGACGAGATAATAGCTGAGAATTTTCCAAAATGTATGATGAACATCAACTCACATATTCAAGAAACCGAGTTAATTCCAAACATGAAAAATATGAAGAAAAACCCACCAAGGCACGTCAAGTCAAACTGCTAAAAAGGAAAGATCCAGAGATTACCAGACCAAACAGAAAGCAAGACTCAACTACATCTGCTTTTATATCTGATTTATATCTGCTTAAATCCATAAGGATAGAGAGACTGAAAATAAAAATGCTGAATTAAAGAAGCCTGACACAAAAGGGTACATTGTGTAAGACTCCACTTATAAGAAAGGCAAGAACAGCAAAAAATTAATCTATAATAAAACAGAAGTCAGAATAATGGTTACCTCTGGGGGTTCTGTGAGGGGGCTGTGATACTGACTGAGGAGGGCTTGAGAGAAAATTTTTGAGGAATGGAACCTTGATGATAGTTACAGGGACAGATACATATATAAAAATTAATTAAGCCGTACACTTAAGATGTGTACATTTAACTCTTTATAAATTATTGTATAGTTTAAAAAAACAAAACAAAGCAAAACAGGAATGGGCTCATAAACATTTACTCCAATGTGACATGCTTGCTAGTTCAATAATAAGATTCTGAATTGACAAAACCCTACATAATCCTTCATTTATTCGTTCATTCAATACACCAATACTAACTGAGCACTTACTACACACCTGTGAGTATTTTAGGCACTAGGAATATATCAGTGAACAAAACGGGAATAAAATTCCTTGTTTTTTGAAGCTCACATTCTAGTAGGGATAATCAGATACTATCAAATCAAGTAAATTTTTTAGTAAGTTAAAAGGTGGTAAAAACTGGGGAAAGAAATAGAGCAGAGGGCTTCCCTGGTGGCACAGTGGTTGGGAGTCCGCCTGCCAATGCAGGGGACACGGGTTGCCCCGGTCCGGGAAGATCCCACATGCCGCGGAGCGGCTGGGCCCGTGAGCCATGGCCGCTGGGCCTGTGCGTCCGGAGCCTGTGCTCCGCAACGGGAGAGGCCACAACGGTGAGAGGCCCGCGTGTTGCAAAAAAAAAAAAAAAAAGAAAAAAAGAAAAAAATATATAGAGCAGAGTTAGGAGGGTTAGGAGTGTGCCAGTTGGGAGTTGTTGCAATTTTAAATAAAGTGGCAAAGGGAGGCTTAACAGAGTTGAGGGAGTTAGAGATCTGGATTATGGGGGAGAATGTCACAGATATGGGGAGCAGCCGATGCGAGGACCCCAGAGCCACAGCCTGTGTGCTCAGAACAGCACGGAATCTGGTTCAGCGGAAGCAGGGTGAGCAAGGGAGAGAGTGGGGAGGGTGGAGGCCAGAGATGTGATGTCAGGAAGGGCACGGGCCTTGGCTTTGACTCGTGGGAGAGATCGGGGCGCTAGAGGGCTTTATGCAGAAGAGTAACATGCCTGTCCTGCGTTTCCAAGAGTCGGTCTGGCTGCTGCCCTGGGATGGCCTGGAGCACAGGGCAGGTGGCCAGGTTGGAACCTGGGACACCAGGTGCAGGTGAGCAATCTGGTGGCCTGGACAAGAGCAGGGTTAGCAGAGGTGGTGAACAGAAGCCTGATTCTATGTATGTTTCAATGCTGGAGCCAAACAGTTTGCTGTCCAATTTCAATATTAGTTATGACAGAAAGGGAGGAGTCAAAGATAAGGTCATGTTTTTGACGTGAGCAATGGGAAGGATGGAATGGCCTTTGCCCGAGAGGGAGAAAGCAGTGGGCGGAAAAGGCTTAGAGAAGAAGATCAGGGACTCAAATCTGGGACACGCCACGTCTGAGATGCCGATCAGGTACCAACTGGACTCGTGGAGCAGGCAGCTGAGACAGGAGTTTGGAGTCCATCAGCATATAAGTGATATTCAAAGCCATGACATTTGATGAGATTTCAAAGGAAGTAAATACAGCTGAAGAGGTCCGATGACAAGCCCTGGTGCACGCAGGTATTGAGAGTTGGGGAGACAAGAAGGGATCCAATAAAAGGACTCTAAGAAGGAACAGCCAATGAGTAAGGAGGACAAGCAGAGAACGTGGTGTCCTGGGAGCGAGACGAAGAAAGTGTTAGCAAGAGCAAAGACATCTCCAAAGAGGTCTCCTTCCAGCGGAGGCAGAAAAATGCCAGGAGACTCCAGAGGGCGCAGGGCACAGACTGGGACCGGGGTCGGGCAGAGTCGGGCGGTGACCTGGGAGTCTGGGCTTCTTGGTCCAACAGCCATAAACAGGGATGAGGGGCACAATTCCCCGTGGAATCGGAGTGAGCGGTGGCGGGGCTGGGGTTCTGGGGGGTTGGGCAGAGCGGCTCCTGGGGGTGAAGGAGAGGCAGAGCGGGAGACCAGGACCCCTCCCAGCACAGGGACCACTCCTGAATGTGCTCTATATCCTCTTCCATCAGCTCTCACTCACTGTCCAGCTCGTGAGCCCTGCTCTCTGGCCGAAAGCACCCCAGGCAACACCGAGGACAAAGGAGTCTTCCAGCCCCAGCAGGACCTTGAGCGCGATGCTTATACAGCCTGACCTTCGAAGTCCTCAGCACAGAATGGAGGTGATGGTGCCAAGCTCTCCCAAGTGCAGGGTTTCCTAACCGTGAGCTGTGATGTATGAAGGTGCCTGATGCAGAGCAGGCGTCACAAGTAGGGATCATGGGTGATGATATTATCAGGTGAAGAAGAAGAAAAAAAAAGCAATCTTTGGAGGTGACAGTGGCGTTAGGTAGGGAACCCGACAGTTCATCAGGAGACCGTGGTCTGGGGCTCTAGTCCCTCAACCTCCAGTGTCTGTTCAGGCAGCTGAGAGCAAACCCACCTGAGCCGCACTAGGGGATCTGGGCTCAGCGGCAGGTGGTCCAGGGAAGGGAGGCAGGCTGCCATCTGGCCTCAGAGCCCCATCACCTCACCTGGATGTGTGGAAGCCTCCCACCTGGACCCGTGCAGTGTGGAGACAGGGTGTCAAACCTCTCACCCCTTACTGGGTACTGGAATACCTACTTGCATATTTACCAAGTAAAGCTGAGCTAACCGATTTGCCAGGGTTTTCTGCCCGGTGTTAGAGCTGCACGTGGCCAAAAGCAGCTGCAGTGGATCGTGTGACACGATCATCCATTTGGGGCAGATACACTGGGATGAATCAATCTCTTCTAACTCTCAGACTCTTTGAGGAACAAACACAAATGTATGCAAACAGCAAACGCAGAAAAGCCTCACCAACATTTCTGCAGCTGAAAAATGACTGAAATTTATTTTTATTATGAAAACATTATTGTAGGGATAAAATATTTTGGCACTGACGAGAAAACATTCTTAAAATTCCATGCAATCCCTGTTCCCTCTCAGTTTAATTTCTGCAGATGCCTATTGCTTATCTGATTGGCCTTATTAGCTATTCCATAGAGCCTGGTTTCCCTGTGCTAGAAAAACAAAATGGAATTTTGAAGAACGATTTGCAAACCAACCCAGAACAGACAGCACCGTCATACGTGTTGGTGGACCCTGACGGTCGGCGGCCGAGGGGACGAGGGGTTGGCTTCCCCACCCCAAGGCCCGCTCCTCTGTTCTCTGCACTCCTGCCTGTGCCTGTCCGCTACAGCCTCAGCCTCACCCCGTACATCTCTCCTGCATCTGCATCCCGCTCACACGGTCGGTCCCACAGTGACTAGGACACGCCCAAAGCACATAGGGCGGTGTCAGCATCACTGGTGACTACGTCAACGGCTACTTCTCCCACAAGTGCAAGAATTACCCCCAATTAGTCCCTAACCTACAGCCCCTCAAACAGAACCTTGGAATCTCAACTTGACTTTGGATACACATAATTCTTACCCTTAAAATGTGGGTCTTGGGTTGAAATTCTGAAAAGATTATCACTAGCTAAATCACATCATTTATGAAACTGTTTGCTCCTACGGAGCTATCTATCCAAAAAACAGTGTCCAAAGCCTTGTAAGTGTAAAACCCTGATCCCCTTCCCCAAGTGAAGAATGCTCCCACAGGAGCTGAGAGACTTCAGTGCAAAGCCCGAATTCTCTGAGCATCTAACAGTATCAGTGACATCCCCAAGTGTGTCCCCAGAGGGCAGAGAAATGGCTCTGACTGCAGACCTTCATCCTGAGATCCGGAGGCTGAGGACCACTGCTAAGGGCGAGTGGCGTGGCGGTGACTGTACTGCTTTTCATCCAAGCCTGAGCTGCCTTCCTCCGGGGTCCAGACCCTGCAAGCACAGGCAGCGAGACTCAGCCAGTCCCGACCCCCTGGAGGGAACAGTGGGCCACTCAGAGGACCCTAAATCCTGGCTCCTGACCCCTTGCGCCCTCCCCTTTCTTCTGGGGCAGGAGGACAGACTGTCCCCACGGGGCCGCTGTGCCACGTCTCAGTGGAGGAGCCCTGCCAGGAGGAGAGGGCTCCCACCCTCCTCCCACAGCGGGGGCAGGGCTGGGGGACAGACACGGAGACAGACCTGGAGAGCGGGTGGGGGAACAGGAGAAAGACTGGCAATGCTGCTTCAGACCCTGGGTTCAGCCGTGCGTGTCACCTGGTCTATACCCGCGTCAGTGAGCCAATCACTCCTGCCCCTTTTCACCTGTGCTAGGTTGGTCCTGGATTCCTCAGGACTGCAGCAGAACCTTGACAAACACTCCTTAAGGAATTCCTTCAAGATCAGAAATTCCACCCAAAAGGCATGCCGTGCGGGGCCCTGCGTGACTTAGAGACAAGGATAGAGAACTGGGCCTAACAGAGCCACTGACAGTTATGGTCGGTACCGGAGGCCCTGGCGCTCCCGCCACTCTGGACGGTACTGACCAGGCCTCTGTCTTGGTCCCCAGAGGCCAACACTGGCCCTTCTCAGGCGTCCTCTGCCTGTGCAGCTGCAGCCTGGGCTCTGCTGTCCTCTCATGGTAGCCACTGGACTCCTGCTTAGGGCAACTGCCAGACTCACATTTGCACAGGTGTAAACCCACATGCGTTCATGGACACCTCGGGGTGCTGGGGAGAGCCCGGCCCAGCGCGGTGGACGGCCTCCTCTTCCCTCCCCGCTCACCTGCACCCCGCACCTCTGAATCCAGCCCGCTTCTTCCACCCCTCCCCCTTTCTCGATGCCACTCTGACTCCCAAGCTAATCTAAAGCCGGCTTTCACCTTCCTTAGTCTCTCTTTGTATCTTATTGTTGATGAAACATCATATTCTTCCTAGTAGACACATCTTCACAGAGAAGATGTGAGGAACACAACTCGAACACAACACAATCTTCACACCGAAGCTCACTTGGAGGCCTCTCACACTCAACACTCACAGAGTGGGTGGTCATCTCAGCCCGTTTGTCAGTTTCATCTCCCATCCCTGCTCATCTGACTTATTACCTGCTTGTAATAAGATGTCTGATATGTATCAGGGAGAGATAAAACACTATTTCAAACCCCAGAAACTCTGCACTACTCTCAATGTACACTTCACTTATTCTAAACTTTACTGAGATTTTGAGACTTTTGCCTCATTTCTGTTTCTCGTGTCAGTATTCTGACCACTGGCTGTATAATAAATATTTTTAAAGAAATAAATAACCACGGGTCTAAAAACATTAGTTTCTATTGTGTTTTTTTCTCATGTGTCCCTCGGTCTGCTTCTCCCTTTCAGCCACTTGCCTTGAGCTTCAGCAAATTCAATGCCACTCCCAGAAGCCTAAACTTTAATAGAATTCTACAAATCAGTCAAAATGGAAAAGAAATGACATGTGTTTAACAAGTAGTGACTGAAGGTCTCTCAGCCTTTTCAAAGTGGACAGGACACCTAACTGACGAGGAGTTTAAATGTCGACAAAGATGGGCTGGTCCCGCAGCCCTGGAGCGTGACCGTTAAATCACTGAACGGAAGACACGGTCCCTCAGTCTGGTGAGGCAACACCTGGTTCTGAGGATGCCCACAGGCCAGAAAACATGTTCGAGGGTACAATCAGGTCAGGTTAAATATTTAGACCACTTCACTGATTTTGTTAGTGTTTAACCAGTCTCTCTCCTCTCGTCTGAATTAGATTTTGGCTTCCAAAAGGGATAAAAATCTCTTCAATGTTCTAAGCTTCTGATGTTTGCTAGTAATGTTAAAGAGATGGCAGAAACCTGACCTTCAGATACAAGCTGACATGGCAGATGCAAGGATCAGGTATGGAGGATCCCAAATCCAATGCAGGCTTGTTCACATCTTGGGACAGCTCACTGGCCCTCACGCCCTGGAGAGGGCTCTGCAGGTGGATGTGCGCTGGCCACCAACTCTGTGTGTCACCAAATGCCCTAGGGCTGCACCGTCCACTGCTACAGCCATTCCCCACATGTGGCTATTTTCATTTAAATTAATTAAACTTAACTATAATTGGGTGAACTAGGAGTTTGGCGTTAGCAGATGCAAACTATTACATATAGAGTGGATAAGCAACAAGGTCCTACTGTACAGCACAGGGAACTATATTCAATGTCCTGAGATAAACCATCATGGAAAACAATATTTACATATATATATATTTATATATGATTACTGCACAGAGCCTACTGGTAATGAATACACATAGAACTTACCACCCGGACAAGTGGGCAATGTGGGCTTGAAGAGGGACACTGAGCCCTATTGCCATGAGATGGCAGGAGTGGTGGGGTCGGGGGAGGTTTCAGCCACGCTATCCACAGCCCTAAGCAAAGGGGAACCTCTATGACCTTAGTCTTGAATAAATATAGTTTCTGGGGCTTCCCTGGTGGCGCAGTGGTTGAGAGTCTGCCTGCCGATGCAGGGGACATGGGTTTGTGCCCCGGTCCGGGAGGATCCCACATGCCGTGGAGCGGCTGGGCCCGTGAGCCATGGCCGCTGAGCCTGCGCGTCCAGAGCCTGTGCTCCGCGACGGGAGAGACCACAACGGTGAGAGGCCCACGTATCGCAAAAAAAGAAAAAATATATATATATATATTGTTTCTGGAGGCAATGGAAACGGAAACAATACAATGAGCTTCAGCAGAAGGGAATCACTGGTCCAGCACAGACCATGAACTATGAGGAATGACCAGAGAAAAACACATCTCTGAGCTCTCACTGAAAACACTCAGCCTCAGGGCAGCTGGAGAGCCTCAGAGTGTGAGGCAGGAAGGTGCCGGGCGGGAACGCCCGCAGAGTGGACAGCACCCCTGCAGGGGGAGCCGCCCCAGAAGCCAGCAAAGGAGGGGAGAAGGAGGCGCCAGAGCAGAGGCCAGGCTGCAAGTGTCCTGAGGGCAGCACAAAGCACCGCGGTGCAAATTGCTTGTTCCTTCCAGAATCCTGGATGCAAATGGGAAATAATCAGTGTGCAGCCCAGCAAAGGACAAGGTCAGTCTGCGGCTTGGGGTTGTGTATTTACTGAGATAGGCCATCCTAATACACTGATGGGGGGACATCGTGGGGTCAGGCTGTCAGAGGAATTTGCCTCGGTGGCTAGGAAGCAGAGATGAACCCAGGTTTCTGGAAGGAGAAGCTTAAGCCAAGTGAAGTGGGACACCCCCAAAAGCAATATGGACCCTCCATGCTGCTGCCAGTTTTTGACATTTAATTTGCATTTATTTTAAGAGAAGGAGGTTATTATTACTAGAAAATCACTAGCAACGGTTACCGTTCAGAATCCCAGCCATTTGTTATCCGTTATGTATCCATTACCATCCATAGCCCCACTGTTTGTCATGTGCTATTATCATAATGGCCCCATAATGGGCTCTGCTTCTCTGACACCATTGTAACTGCCATGACTCACTGTGTCAATAGTCCAAGGGAGAAAACATCATACACAATGAAATAATGCATGATTTTAGTTATTCAAATATTATATCATTCTTAGCCATGCTGATAGCTACCATGTTGCCTATTAAAAGTCTATTAGTAATACAGACGCACCAATTAAAATCCAGTGTTCCATGTGGTATTATAAATAGTTTCTCTTTTATGGGGGATTACATAGAGGATATCTAGTTAATGCCAAGGGTTAATGCACATTTGTTTTGATAAGGAAGAGGAATAAGGAATAAGGAATCCTTAATAATAGCAATTTACTTCCAGTAAACAACCTATCAGTACATTTTTATTTATAATCCTCATTCATTCATTCAGCAAATGTTTATTTGGTGCCGATGAAATGCCAGGGACTGTTCTATAGGCACAAGGATGTCAAGAGTACTTGGGTGGGACTTCCCTGGTGATCCAGTGGTAAAGAATCCGCCTTCCAATGCAGGGGACGCGGGTTCAATCCCCGGTTGGGGCACTAAGATCCCACATGCCGTGGGGCAGCTAAGCCTGCGCACCACAACTACTGAGCCCGCGCACCGCAAACTACAGAGCCCACGCGCCTTGGAGCCTGCTCGCCATAACTACAGAGAGAAAACCCGCATGCCACAACTAGAGAGAAGACCTCGTGCCACGACAAAAGACCCCACATGCCTCAGCGAAGATCTTGCGCGCTGCAACTAAGACCCAACACAGCCAAATAAATAAATAAACAAGCAAATATTAAAAAAAAAGAGTACTTGGGAAATCAAGAGAGAAAAGTGCTTCCTCCGTGAGCTTACATTCTAGTGGCAAAACATGATAAAGAAATAAACACACGAATGTGTAATCTAATGTCAGATAACCGTAAATCCTATGATGCAGATTAAATTCATATAAGAGGAAAGTGAATGCTTTGATAGAGCCGGGATAATTCTCCCACGGAAACTCTTGAGTGTGTGTTCAGACATGGACGGGAAGGGAGACTGGCCGTGGGGACAGGGGTGATTTTATTTTGCATTTCTTCTGTCTTCCCGGTGAACGAAAAGCAGGGTTCTGAGAGGAAGGAGGACTGTGAAGCAGCCTCCTTGGCTGATGGGGGGGCGGTGAACTGATGGGGGAGGAGGGGGTGGAGCCACAGAAATGGACTCGGGGTCCCTGGACACCTGCGGAGATGACTTTAAAGCCAAACCCCTCGGAATGGCTCTTTGTCTTCTCTGGCCGCAGGACTCAACCTGGCCTCATTCAGAAGTCTGTAAAAGGCAACGATTAAGAGAATGGGCAAAAATCCCCTTCCCAGTGGAGAGAGGGCCTGCAGAAGGACAACAGAAGCGGGAGAAGAGGAAGCAAATGCCAGTGACACGGCACTTGTGGAAACGAGACGACAACGTCTGCTTCCCTGTAGGTTCTTGATGCAAAACCTCCAACTTTGGTACATTCACATAAAATTGAGCCCAATTCCACTTATTAGGGAAAAAAAATATCTACTGACTTCACAAAGCACATCTTTGCTGTAAAAACCATGAAAATGGAATTCTTCTATTTCCCTGATTCTACTGTGCGCATCCCTCACGCACCCTTGTAGCACCGTTTCAACGATTATGAAATCCAGATGCACCGTCCATCCCTGTGGAAGGGCTCTGCCAGGTGCCAGGGGCAGAAGCCCGTCGTGAAACAGCTGTCATTGCCCACACGGGTTCTGAGTATGGCCGGTTCCCCAAGAAAGAAATGAACACCAGTACTCAGAGGCATGAGAGGGGGCAGCGCGTGACCACTGCTGTGAGGTAGAGAGTGGGGCATCACTTCCACTCCAAAGAGAACGGTTAATATTAAGCCCAAAGTCTCCAGCCAGATCCTTGCACTTTTCTAAACTGTAGAGCTGCCTCTAAGGTGATAAAGGACGGGAGAAGACAGGTCGGGGGAGCAAGTTGACAGTGGAGTGTGAGGGACCTAGTCGGGCACACTAAGAGTTGATTCTTTTTACCTCAATGCACGTGCTCCAATCCACATTTTAAGTCCACTCTGGCATCTCTGTGCAGCATGGATTGACAGGGGCTTGGGGGTGCAGAGAGCCTAGCTGGAAGGGAAGTGTAGTGGCCCATGTGAGAGGTGATGCCGGCTTTCATCAGGGTGGTTGTCATGGAGATGAAGAGAGGTCAAGAGACGAGGGACACAGTACTGGGAGTTAGAATCAATAGAATGTGGTGGCGGGCTGTATGTGGCTGTTCTGAGACGGGCAGATTTTAGGAACGGCTCCCAGGTGTCTGGATTGAGCAATCTGGTGGATAAGCTGCCCTTTACTAAGCTGCGGACGCTGAGGGAAGAAACAGGTCTGGGTCTGCGTGCTGTGGAGTTCAGCCAGGACATATTAACGTGGAACATATAAGCGATATCAAGTTACGGTTAAATACATGACTGCAGCTCTGGGGAGGAGGCTCTTGTTCAAATGCAGATTCTGACTCAGCGGGTCGGGGGTGAGGCCTGTGCCTCCATTCCTGACCTGCTCCCAGGTGACGGGGAGCCTGGAGCTGCAGGGAACCCTCATCTGTGCTAAGTGTGGAAAAGCCACCCCAGTTCCACCCGGAAGGCGGGATACTGATATTTTCAGCAGAGCCTGTTCCCAGTTTGTGTCGGCCTGTGTCCCTGATCATCAACTGTTCTCGGGGGGCTGCCACCCTGGCCAGCCTGCACGTCTGGACCCCACCACAGTTCCCTGTTTGGTTCGACAGTCCTGAAACACAGATCCACCCTCTGAGTTTATGAGATCTACCCCCTTCTTTTCTGTCAAAGGCCTCCTCGGAGCTGGCGGAAGAGCACCACGTGAATGCAGCCTGGTCCCACTGTTTCCACAGCTGCATGCTGGTCCCGCCAAGGAAGCAAGGGCACAAACGCCCGGAGGGAGGCCCAGAGTAGGACGCACAGGGAATAAGCCTCTAAGAAGTAGTAGCAGGGAAAGAAGATCCGCCCCACCTGCTTGAGCTGCAGGCTCCTGCGCCCTGTTCCCCACAGCTGAGCCCCAATGGCTCCACAGCCATGCAGCTTCCTGTGATGCCTCTGCTCCCAGGTCCAAACACAGAGCTTGTATAGCCTGTCTGCCCAAGGGCCTTTCAATTAAAATAAATAAATAAATAAATGTGTGTGTATGCGTGCGTGTGTGTGTGCAAATACATACATGCATGCATGCACACACACCTTTTAAAACAGATTAAATCTGAAGACTCCTTTGTCTCTACATGGTAGTAAATAAAGGCATTTGGTGTTTGGAAATGCAAATATCTCTAAGAGAAGAAAAACTGTTCTTCTTGAAAAGCCGTCTGCCCCTCGGCATCTTTGCTCACAATGCTCGCTGCATTGTAGTCAACTTGCACACACCCTACGGTTTGTGTCATGCACTCTACACTGAACTGTGATTTAACCCGTCTCCCAACTAGATTGTGAGGGCCTTGTCTCAGGGCCCCTGGCTCCTAGAATGGTCCCTTCTACCCTGGGGTGCTCAGTAAATAAAAGCTGTTGATTGCATAGTAGACCTCGCCTCTTCTACCTGTTTTTAATGTGTATCTTAACTTTAACACCACTGCAACAGTCAGAATAATGGTTCTCAGCGATGTCCACATCCTAACCCCTAAAACCTGTGAAAACGCTCCCTTACATGGCAAGAGGGATTTTGCAGGTGTGATTAAGTGAAGGACTTTGAGATGGCAGAGACTATCCTGGGTTATCCTGTGGGCCCAAGATAATCACAACCGTCCCTATTCACGGGACACAGAAATGTCAGAGGGAGGTTTGAAGATGCTACCTGCTAAATGCGGAGAAAAGGACCAAGAGCCAAGGAACAGAGGCTGCTCCAGAAACTGGAAAAGGCCAGGAACAGGATCCCCCAGAGCTTCCAAAAGAAAGACAGCCTTGCTGAAACCTCCATTCTAGCCCAGTGACACAGGGCAATGTAATGTGCTACGCCTGTGTGATTTTAAGCCACTAAGTTTGTGGTAATTTGTTACAGTAGCAATGGGAAGATAATACAAGTCCATTTTGGGAATAAACTAACCTGAGTAAGAATCTACCCACTGCCTCCTCATAGAAGCATCTCCTTTCCCGGAGTCTATCGCCTGTCCTTATATCACAAGAAATGACACAGATTTTGTAACAAGGGGGAAAATGCCTAATCACCATCTTGCCTAATCAGTTCATTCTGGGGTGTTTTCATTTAGTTATTTATATTTGAGAGATATTCTCCTGGTGGTAAAAATAAGAGTGTGGGGCTTCCCTGGTGGCGCAGTGGTTGAGAGTCCGCCTGCCGATGCAGGGGACACGGGCTCGTGCCCCGGTCCGGGAAGATCCCACATGCCGCGGAGCGGCTGGGCCCGTGAGCCATGGCCGCTGAGCCTGCGCGTCCGGAGCCTGTGCTCCGCAACGGGAGAGGCCACAGCAGTGAGAGGCCCAAAATAGAGTGTGAAGCAGGATGTGAGAAAAAGAGATGATGCCCGGCATAATTAGCGAAGCATCAGTATCAGTGAGGGCATTTGTGATGTCAGAGCTGCAGCTGGTCAGAAACAGCACACTTCTGTTCAGGAGAACAGCAGAGACCAGGAGTGTCTCCTCCAAAGCTAAGACACACGCCAAAGACTCTCTCGTTCGCTCTGCAGACAGACAGCAAGTCCAGACCGCACCTTCCGACTGAGGTCTGGGAAACCAGTCTTCACTATCCGGCAGGCAAGCGGCCCCGTACTTTTTGAGTAAATACACAGCTTTGAATGAAGTGATGGAGTATAGTGGATGGAGGGCCTTTTACTAACTTAGCCAAAAGTCCATGAACCCTTGAAACACAAACATAATCCAGTATCTATGTAGACAGGGGCGTGCATTTTGCAGCTGCACCATCTACAGCATTCCTCAGACACGCAAAGAAATGCATAACCCTAAAATAAGGGTTCAAATCAACCAGTGCTACCGCACATCACCTTTTATTTAAGAGTTTCCACACAAGACAGTGTTCTGCATAGAAACTGTGAAACGTGCTATTTCTATTCTTTGGAGCTCATGACTAAGCTAGTGTCTCTAGCCAAACAGTCACAGGTCAGGATATCAGCAGGTCCTGCAGGGCAGGCTGGTGAGACGGGCAGGGTGAGGTTACCCAGGGAGAGGGAGTGCCGGCAGCAGCTCCAGCGGTTCTTTACGCTGTTGGAAAGATTTCTGTTCTGGATACGCTGACTTTCATAAAAATGTTCAGTGTGAGTCTCTACTCACAGTTCTTGGAGAATACAACACCAGCGGCAGATAAGCTGACTCGGGGAAAGAATGTACATTATGGCAGGGAGGGGCTTGACTACACTCACTCTGAAAATCAGATGAATGGCTGGTAATCCACTGATACTAGGAGGCATGCATTTAAGTCTAGAAAGTGTTGATTCCGTGGCATCATCTCATCTACCTCCTTGACTGACTACATAAAACTTACCTAAAACTAGACTGAAAATTAAATATAGATCTGGTTTGGTTCACAAATCAAATATCCAGAAAAAAAAAGGCATGGATATAAAACTGCTTATACTAAAGGTAACAACTCAATAAGTTCATCTCATCATCTAATCAGTATGGCGTATCTATTAAGACAGGCACTGGCAAATCACAGCCCAGAGGCTAAATAGGGCCCTAGCACCCATCTCTGTGCATGCCGGTAGCTAAAAATTGTTTTTACATTTTTAAATGGCTTGAGAAAAATCAAAAGAAGAACACTTCATGACATGTGGAATTATCTGGAATTCAAATTCCAGTGTCCATAAATAAAGTTTTCTAGGGACCCAGCCATGCTCACCTGCTTCCATAAAGTTGACGGCCACTTTTGTGCTAAACCACAGAGCCAGCGGCTGCGGCAGAGACACTTGGCCCCCAAGGCTGGGTTACTCTCTGGCCCTTTAACTGATGGAGATGCTGCCCTGCAGGTTAACAGCTCCGGCTGAAGACCCGGGCCACCTGGTCCCTACCTGCTCTACCGCTTAGGAGCCACGCGACCTCGGGCAAGTTGCTGAAGTGCCTGCGCTTGTTCCTCCACGAGACTCCCTTGTGGGGTGGCGTGTGGATGGGGAGAGGAAAAGGATGTGAAGCACGCACAGGGTAGCATGTGGCACCACACCCGGGTGAGCCGTCACAGATGTTACTATTGCTGTTTGTTGTGACCATGATCGCACTAACGCAACTTTACCAGGTAGAGCCTTCTACCTGCTTCAACTTTTCTGGAAATCATGGTTGGCACTAATTTATAGTTTCAACTACTCTTAAAATGATCTCTTCATTAATTGGTCATAATATTTTTGATAGTTGTCCCAGTCTCCTTCCCAAATGAAGACAGTCATCAATCACTGTGGCACGTAATGGCCATTAATTAGAAGTTTAGCTCAAAGGACTGTCATTTTTAATGTTAGTATCTTGTTCTAGTCTCGTATTTCAAAATCATTTTCAAAAATGCACCCGAGATGGAGATGCTGGTGAGTGAGAGGACGCACTCCACACTCTGCTCCCTCTTTGACAGATAATTACGCCAGGACTTGTAGGGGTCAAGCAACTTCCTCAAAGTGCTGGCAACCCTCAATTAAAATGAACATTCACAGGTTTGTATTTCGACTTTTGCTTTGCATGAGTCCACCTGCAAGATT
This sequence comes from Mesoplodon bidens, assembly GCF_964165515.1. Taxonomy (NCBI): domain Eukaryota; kingdom Metazoa; phylum Chordata; class Mammalia; order Artiodactyla; family Ziphiidae; genus Mesoplodon; species Mesoplodon bidens. The sequence continues at coordinate 33,158,538 of NC_138169.1, read as the reverse complement.
TTTTCAAACAAAAGCTTTGAACTTATTAATCTGACCTAAAATTCAAACTAGTTTCAAGCCACACACATAGACCACTTACTGTGACAATTTCTCTTGGTCATGATGCTCTTATTTCATTTAGAAATGCCACAAATACATCCAGTTAATGCATTAAATATGAAAAGACTTGCTGAAGAGACTCAATTTATTAATGATTCAGTAGAACTTCCTAAAACATCTATTTGGAATTCATTTATAATTCATTTCACAGCTTAGCTGCGGTTCCCACAGGGCAAATATTTATCAAATATTACTCTGTCTTAAGTCCTCCCTTTATGTTTATTTGTAGAAGAATACGTTTTTTTTCCAAATAAAGGCTAAACTTCCTAAAAGCATCCATCCGTCTATTGTAATTTAATGCGCAATTCCTGATAAGGTGACAGTAACGGGTTTTCAGATATAACAGGGTACACTGTGCAACCAAGCAAAAGAACAGTTATTAAACATAATAGCTGGCCATAAACTGAACAAGACACACATTGAGTACATCATAAATATTTATTAGAGAGTAAACATGGTAATTAATAAACACAGTAATCAAAACAAGAGGGAAGGAGCATCTTAAAACCCCGCCATTGTAAGAAAAACTTCACAGCTCACCTACCAATGAACGATACACAACCAAATTGGTATTTTCAGTATGAAAATCAGAATATCTGGCCTGGCTAGCACCAGCGGAGTATAGAGTGTCTTGAATAGGGCTGCTATCGTCCCTAACACTGACAATTATAGCCCCTAATGCCAATGGCTCATCAGAGCTGCAGAGTAAGGGCTAAAATGAGTTGAAACATCTAAGTGTAAACTAGTTGTGCAAACTTGGTCAAATTCAGTTCTCCGTGCCAACTGCAAAGAAGAAATAACACCTACCTGGAAGGGCTGTTGTGTAACTAGACTTATTGTGGTGATGCTTTCCCAACATATACAAATCTCCAATCATATGGTACACCTGAAACTGTCAATAATATACTGCTATACGTCAATTATATCTCAATAAAAAATAAACAAGAGAGTTGTTGTGACGACAAAGATGCGATATGTGACATACTCAACGAGCTCCCTGGAACAAAGCCCACATTCGGCACCTGGGTCTTCTTACTTTCCTATTACTGCGTCTGTGACTCCTGAGACTGATGTCACCACACCCACTACTGCTCCTGCTTCTACTAGTGCAACCATGAAGCAACAACCGCTGCACCCCCCTTCTCTTTAGTGGTCACATGTAATAATTCAGATTCTTTGGAGCTAAACACTTCAGGCCCAGTGAGATAACCATAATAAATAAAATAGACAATAACAAATGTTGGTAAGGATGTAGAGACACTGGAACCTTTGTATACCGCTGGTGAGAATGTAAAATGGTGCAGCCACTTTGGAGCACAACATTAAACAAAGAATTATCATAGGATGCAGCAATTCTACTCCTAGATATATACCTAAGAGAAGTGAAGACATATGACCACACAAACACACACACAAATGTTCACAGCACCATTATTTAAAACAGCCAAAAAGCAGTGGTTAAGAATCCGCCTGCCATTGCAGGGCACACATGTTTGGGCCCTGGTCCCCTGCTCAACATGCCGTGGAGCAACGAAGCCCGTGTGCCACAACTACTGAGCCTGCACTCTAGAGCCCACGAGCCACAACTACTGAGCCCGCCTGCCTAGAGCCCGTGCTCAGCGACAAGAGAAACCGCTGCAATGAGAAGCCTGCGCACCGCAACAAAGAGTAGCCCCTGCTCGCCACAAGTAGAGAAAGCCCGTGCACAGCAACGAAGACCCAACGCAGCCATAAATAAATAAATAAATAAATAAATAAATAAATAAATAAATAAATTTTAAAAAGAGTAAACAAGAAAAAGCTACAAATAAGAATTTATGCAATATGCTTAAAATTAAATTTAAAATAAAACCTTAATAACAATGTATGTGGGAGAAAATACCTATAACATATTATTCCTGAATAGCGTTTAGCACAGTTTTCATTTGTCAGAAAAATAAAGGACATTGCCAATATCTGCTTTTGGTAATCCATGGCCAAGGCAAATACGCATCTCTATGTTTTACTAAAATGTACGTACTGATTATTCTCTATGAGATGAATTAGAAGTTGTTTTCAAATTAGGCATATAGCAAATAAGATTTCTTTTAAATTATATCAAACTGTATATCGAACTTAAATACGTCTTTCTTAATAATTTCTATAAATATTCGTTGGCTTCAATCTTTTTATTAATATGAAAATAAACTGTGCTTGGGTGGAAAATAATTTTTGAACTGTCATATACTGTAGAAGATTTACTGAATTCCACAGATGCTTTCAGCTCTCCGTATAAAAAAAATGAAAGGCTTTCACTTAAGGATAATTTAATTTTGAAGATGTGTATATTTAAAAAAAAACAGATGTCACAGCAAGGATGGTATAGAAATCTGTGAATCAAATTTTCACTTAAAAATCTAACCTTTTGTTTGAATAGGAGAGAACAAGGAGGTAATCGTTCTTGTTAAGGTGTTTAATGAGAACAGTTTCAAGAAAAATCTGATAATACCAACAAAAAGAAGCTTTTTTTTTTAAAGGAACAAAATATATAACGTTTACGCAGCAAATCCAAACAGGGACGTGTAAGAACCCTCTGAAAATTGGTCGTGTCTAATCTACAGAGTCCCCTTCCACACACACTGGCTAGAGGACCTTCTACCAGAGTCTCGTGACCAGCAGTGAAGTCAGGCCAGTTCGATTCTCCTGCTGAGATAAGAAATCAGAGCCTGTGAAGCCAGTCTCACAGGAAATGTAGGGAAAACGCCAATACAATATCATACTAATCCAAACATGTACCTTTATTCTTTGGTCATCAACATCTATAATCGTAGCAACACGAATTAACCTGGGGTTTCGTTTATCCACGACTTCAAGTTTCATATTCGGGAGAAAACCATGGGGCAACCGCTGTAACATTACAAGAGCAACAAGTCATGCGAAATCCAATAATTCAGATGTGCTACTAACGTTTTCTAAAATATGACTGTTCTAACTTTACATCAGATATTTAATACAACTGAAATTTAGTTTTAAGAGCACATAGACCTTCATGCATATTATTTTATCCACTTTCATAAAAACCTGCAGGAGGAAAAAGACTATTTTGGTAATTTTCAAGATAGCTAAAAGACAAAGATTAAATCATAAAGTCATTAATGGTCACAAGTTCAAAAAAGGATCTTACTATAATTTATCTATTGGTTTAGATGTTATTTTTTTCTAAAATTAACCTTTTAAATTAAGAAATCATTGACTATTATCACTGCCCACTTTTGGAGTGTAAGACACAGAAGGCAAAATTAACAAATAATTAGAAAGGATAAACATGATCTTTTAAATTTTAAAATAGATAAAAGCTGCCATAATTATAAAAGTTAAATGTTTTAAAATCATACCACAATGTAATTTAAAGTCATAATCTGTGCTTTTGTTGCTTCATCTTTAACATAAGCATGTTAAACTGTATTAATTTAAGGTTTCTTCCAAGTCTTAAAATGCTGGGAACCAGGAGTCTACAACGATGGGACACTCAGGGAACACTAAAGAAAATGGAGTGGGGAAAAAATGCACTGGGGCTTACCAAATCATTGAAACTGAGGAAATTTACCAAAAATCAGTCAAAAGACAACTCTGCCAGTGTTTAAGGATGGCAAAAAGTTTCACTTTGAAAGCTATTACACATAAAAGTGTTCAGTTGACTTTCTTGAAAATGAAAGGGTACTGAATTTCTCAAGTCTAGAAAATGGCAGTAGCGAAATAAAACTGTTGATGATGCCTGACTTACAAAACAGATAAATCTTTCTACAATACCTAGTTTGTTCCTCTCCAGCTTTTGTGGAAGCATATTTCTTTCTAAAATGCATTATTATGTCTACTAAATGGAGCATACTGACTATAATTAGGTCTCTGATCCTTGAAAATATTTCTTTTCTCCCCGAGGTTACCATGCTGATAACAAAGGTAATTGTTTCATATTGCAGATGCCAAAGACATACAGCTTGAGGTGAACCCTTAATAACCCTGTGACAGAGGCTGGAGGTTGCCTTTTTAACTGCATCTTTTCATAGTATGATTTTCTTGTAATTTTCTTCTTGGAAGAGTTAGATGAAGTTTTGACATAAAGCAAGAGAGGAAGTGAGACTATAAGCAGCTGGTATTTTTGCTTATTGAATTTTTGCAATTCTTAAAATGCTTTCTAGCACACCAGAACTTCTAGCCCTCTTAATTTGATTATACCTCTTCCTCCAAATTCTACCTATTTTAATCAATTGTTTTAAAAAACGAAATAGCATTCTGTTTTAAACTCCTTTTGATCTTTAGAAAACTTTCAGTAAAAGAAATCACATGGAGAAGCTCACTATATAACATTCTGATTAAAGATGAGTCAGGGACACATAGCTGAAAGGGAACAGAGCTTGAAAACCACTGGTTTAGAACATAAGTATCTCTAACTATGCTATCAGTACACTTTCTTTATACTTGGTTTAATCCTGGAACAAATGTGTAAGTACAAATTTGAACTTTACAAGTTGGTATTCTGACAAATTGCTAAAAGCAATGTTCCCTCAGAATAGGTGAAAGGGTAACACACAGGGGCTACATACACTCCATCTATTTTATCCCGGCATCATCGACCGCCAAACAGTCCCTGAGACCGAAAGCTCAGGGTTCCCACTCAGAGGACCAACAGACCCAGAAAGGAAGGGCTCAGTCATCAGAGGCTGAGGGGGCTTCCAACCGGACTTCAAGGAGGGAAATCGTCATCTACACTGGTGTATAAGAACAACAGTAAATGAGTCACCTCCTTTGTATTTTTAACTGAAAAGCAAAGCAAATTGGTCATGGAAACAACACTTGAATTTAAAAGGAGAAAACTAGAATGATTTTGAATTGCCAAATGAAGGCACCATTCCACACGGACACTGTTTAAAAAAGCTGGGAGTGTTACACATCCAAACTTACCATTTTAAAAACTTAGGCAGATACTGCATTAGTTCGAGTAGCTTCCAGATATTCTGTCCAGGAAAATTTTTTCTGGCTCAGGATAACCTGATAAATAAATAAATATCAAATGGTTACTCCTTGATATTTTGATTCCCATATACTATGAGACATCTGCTAATAATAATGCCCACTGTTAACTGAATGCTCAGTATTCAAGAGCCCCTATTAAGAACGTAAGTCTGTGATAACCTCTGCGAGGGCTGTTTCGCCCCCACTATGCTCGTGTGCACGCATTCACTGGTCCGTGCATTCACTCCATGAGGGCAAGCAGGCGAACCGAGGTCGAATGGGGGTCTGAGCATGGGGCAGAGCCAGGCCACCCCCAGGAGGCCTCTTGAGATGCTTGAAAACAATCACTGTCTAACCTCACACCATGAACGGATGATCTTTCCAATTCCTCCAATAATTCTGCATCGATTAGGGTTTTATTCTCATAATTAAATGTTTGTAATTACAATTTCCCAGGTTTGTTATTTATCATTGCAATTTTAAAATATATATTAGCATAACATGATATAAAGCACACTATGTTTAAAAATTTCTGTCTAATTGGGTTTCTTATTTCTCTTTATGCTTGTGTTATTTTATTCCTAATTACATTTGCTAGAGGTCTGTCTATATTACTGTGTTTTCTTTTTCCTTTCAAGAAATGAGTACTTAGACTCACCCATCAGATCTATTGTTTTCTTTTGTCTTTCCTAACTATTTCGTTTGCTACTTTTAGTCTTATCACCTCTTTCCTCATACTTCCCTTAGGTTTGTTTTACAGTTGTCTTGCCAAACTGAATTGTAAACATAATTATTTTCATTTCTTTAAAAATAATATAAGCATTTAAGACTATGAATTTACCACTGCGGTCTCTCACTACAGCTTTAGACATCTGGACAAACTTTTAGGAAATATTTATCTTGCTCACTTTTACTTTCTAAAAAACAATTATAATGTGTAATTGTCATCTTGATTTAATCAGTGGCCAAAGATTTAAGAGACAGCCCAAGTGGTTAATTTTTGAAGTTGTTTAAAATATTAATAATAATTTCCAGTTTACCACATGGTAGTTTCAGAATATCACATGGTCCGTACAATTCTTATTTGGGAGACTTTAAGATTTCTTCTTGGTATAACACAGGATCAACAGTTAAAAAATATTTAAAGTATATATCAATACATACACACAGATACATTTTAAGGTGTAATATCAATATGCATTAATTCAATCTAAATAGCTGTATTACTCAAAAATCTGTTTATTTCTTATTTAAGCAAAAAGCCTGAAGCAATATGCAGGAATCTCTGAAATAAATTTTCTGTACAGTTTTCCAGTACTTCTGATAATTTTTTGGTTCACATTTAAATGTTTTGCCAAAATAAAATATATTTTTAAAAAATATACGAATCAAGTGGACAGACTGAGAAATTGTCATAAACTCTCCCACGTAACCAGAACGTGGGACACCCCGTCCCCATCCCGCCCCCGTCTGGTCACGGCCCCACTCTCCTCAAAGGGAGCCACCTGTTCTGGCTTCTGCCCTCTGAGATGAGCTCTGCTCATTCCCTTTTCTCCTTGTATGAATGGAATCACACAGCCTGTGCTCATCTGTGGTCTTGGGCTTTTGCTCAGTAATCTGGCTTCAAGGTTCTGTAGACTGCTGTGTGAGGGTTGTTCATTTTCACTGCTGTATAGTACTCCATTCAGGGGTATCTCACAATTTATTCATCCTTTCTACTGGTGATGGTCATTTGAGGAGTTTTAATTTGGGGGCTATTACAGAAAGTGCTGTTACAAATATTCTAGCATGTTTCTTGCAGGGACCAGAAGTAGATATTTCTGTTGGAATGCATCTCCAGGAGTAAAACTGCTGAATCTTGGGGTATTTTGCATCACATGTTGACGTTATAATGTTTAACATATAAAAGCATATGTAATATTCAATATTAACTACACTTTTTATTATTTTATTTATAGAGAAATTTTATCTTTTGGACACATTTATTGCATTTCACCTCAAATTCTCCTTTTTACTAAAAATTAAATTGTACGCCATTTGGTTATTTTCTGTTTATGTTTGTCTGATAAAATTTTGCCCATCTTTTTTACTTTTATATTATTTTGTTTCAGGTGTATCTGTTAAACACCTCCTAAGTGGATTTTAAAAATCATTTACATTTACTTTCATAACGGGTTTGCTTTATCTAACTTCTGTAAACACATTTAAGCTGGACTTTTTTTTAAAAAAACTCTTCTAGGATTTCTTTTGATTACTGTCCTTCTCTATGTGAGTTATGTTACATAACATACGTTTCAATAATTATTTCTGCAGTTGCATTTACCTTTATAGCTCATATGTTTAAAAACCGTCCAAACTCACTCCTTGTATCTTGGGCCTCCACACTCCTGCGTGGGTTCTGAATCTGCTCCTTCAGCATTGGCTCCCCTCTGCCTGCTCCAGGTTCCTGGCCCAGGGACCTGACCGGCAGATTCAGGGCAACGGTGACAAAGGAAACCAGCGTGTGGTGGGTTGAGGGAGGAATGCATGGTGCACAAGAGAGGAAGCAACTAGTCCTGGCCCAAGAAACCCAGCTGCTGTTACGAGAGGGACAATCCCACCCTGATTTACGTGATCAATACGTGAAAATAAAAGACTATGACTATTTTAAGTGATTCTTAAGTACTAACTGCCTCTGTGCGACTCTCTAGAAATGAGCTATGCATGTGCAAAAAAGAGGAAACACATGTATTAGGTCTATCTTCCCTGTTCAGTGAACCCAAGGAAGAAAAGAGCGTCTTCCAGCCCCAGGAGTCTTGCAAACACCACCCATTCCCACTGTCCTCCTCCTGGCCCAGCCCTGAGCAGGCGCACCGCCACGAAGAGCAGACCCTGCTCACTGCAACTAGAGAAAGCCCGCGCGCAGTAACGAAGACCCAACACAGCCAAAAATAAATAAATAAATTTATTTTTTTTAAAAAAGAAAAGAAAACCTTGTCTAACTGGCTTCCATTTACTGGTAACAATGTAATGCCCGCTCCACCCACACTAATTCATTTATTCCTCACATACACCTTTTTCTCCTCATTTTACAGGTGAGGCTCAGGGAGCCTGAGCAGTTCACCCAGTGTTGTACAGTTAGGATGCAGAGGAAATGGGATCTGAAGAGTGATGTCTCACTCAGTTGTCCACAACCTTCATCACTGCTCCCCCAGTATTCTAGGGCGTCCATCCTCCAGGCCTCAGGACGGTGGGGCGAGCTCCCCCTGGAGGCCAAGGTGCAGGATCACGGGGAGGGGACGCGGGCGGAGGACAGGAGACAGGGCTACAGGCGTCAGTGCGTTTATTCACAGCCCACCGCATCCCGCACTATTTAGAGTCTGAAATGTCAGGGACGGGCAACACTGGGAGAAAACCGGGCACAGGTGTGGTGGACCTGAGGGAGGGGACAGGGGACCACACACAGGGTGTAGCCGGGTGCCTAGGGCCTCCCCATGGGGAGAAGAGGGAGAGAGGGGGAAAAGGGTCCTTGGGCAGATGACAGCCTAGGGGGATGGCGTGCGGAGGAGGTTAGGGCTCAGGGGCCCTTTCTGAAGGCTGAGGACCACGTCCGGAGAAGCCGTGGGGCTCCTCCTGGAAAGGGCGACGCCCGCCTCCTTCCTGGTGTCAGGCAGCTGGGGGGACAAGGGTCAATTCCAGAGCTTTGAGTTCAAGGGATCTAAAGTCAAGAAAAGCCCTTAAAGAGGATACACACTCAGGGAAACTCAAGGCCAAACCAAGGGAAGCATAAGTGAAAACTCCTAAATCGTGTCGTTCCAAGGGCTGCCTGCATCACTCAGGAAAGAAGCAGGCCCTCACCCGACCCCAGGCCCTGCACAGCCGGCCTCCCCTCTGCTGCCACTGGACGCCACGGCCTCCTCCCCGTCGAGCTCTCCCCCGGAAGGAGACGCCCCCCACCGCCTCCCCACTCCCCAGATAACCTCCTCCTCTAGGCTGCTGTTCCAGTGTCACGACCTCCTGAGACAGCCCGTGCCCCTCCCCACCGCATCACCCTCCCTGTTCTTCTCCACAGCACTGACCCCCTAACTATTCATATTTTGCACGTTTCTCTTGCCCATTAGAACATTACTGCCTTCTGACAGAAATTTATTCACGTCACTGCTATTTTCTCTGAGCCTAGAATAGTACTGTCATTATCACGCAATAACTATTTGGTAAATATCTGTTAAATGAATGAAATGTATTTCCTGAGAAGTCTGCACTGAATACTGTGGTGACTGGAGCTGGTATGACGCTGCTTTCCCGCTGGCGCTGCTGGGATTCTGAGGCACTGTTAGGACAGGATGATGCTCCTGAATCATCCCTGGTTCAGCTCCCAAGCAGCACTGCAGCCTGGACAGAGCCCAGGCAAGGCATCTGATGTGCGGCATCTGTGCGGGCAAATAGCACTCCTCAACTTTCCATGTAAGAAAGGCCAGCTGAAGGGTGAAATTGGTTACAGGCTCTTCTTACAACAACAGCCTAAATCAAAACATAATTCTGCCACCGGATCCTTCCTTCTAAAGAACCAGGATCATGAATAAGTAGCACAAGTCCTTATGTTCCTGACCTTCTGGTCTGGGTAACCTGTCCCATGGAAGCAAGACAACAATAGTTATACCAGGGGCCAATTCCGGAACCAAAACCCACTGGTGTCCCAGGACAAGCAATTTTTAAGTAATGGACAATAGTGCTGTTGAACAACCAGCAATAAACAGGGATCTGCTAAGAGTCTTATCAAGAAGATTCAATAAGAACAGACAGAACACTGACCATAAATACATGTTGGAAGGACTTAAGAGTCCTCTTCATCTAACTCTTCATTTTACTGATGAGGAAAGTGAGACCTGGTATTTTAAGTGACATGTCAAAGGCAAGACAACTGATAATGAAGCCAAAGCTAGAGCCCAGGTCTCCTGACCTGCAATTTACAGAGATCAAACCTTGCAGAGAGAGCTGCTCTGAGGCCCAGTGATGCTCCGCAGGCTGCCGGGCACTAAGGCAGGAGAAAGCACCAGCATCAGCAGGCAATGAGGGCCGGACCCCCAGAACCAGGGAAGCCTGAGTGGGATTCGCCATCATTCTGAGAGACTGATTCAGGCAGCGCTCACAAGGCAGAGCAGCGACTTGTCCAGACTCCGGGCCTCCCAATGGTAGAGACTGAGAAAAGGCACCACTGACTGGGACCTGCCCTCTGGTTCTGCACACAGAGGGGCCAGTTATGAAAAAGCATCTTAACACTGCATGGCCACCAAGCATCCTGGGTCAGACACTGTACACCACTGACCACCAGACGTGAGGACAGTCATGGTTAAGCCTACTTCAGGTTCCCCCAATTTGGTTTTCAAAAGACACATCGAAACTCACCTCACACTGACCGTACCTTAGATGCCAGAAGTCCTGGACTCTCATTCAGCTCATTACAATTAAAGTTAAAATATCCTTTCTGGCCAAAGAATACAAATTAGACTCCCTAATATTTATGACAGGACATCAGATCTGCTACTTGGTCGTCAATCACATGCTAAATAAAGCACACGGAGAACTCTTGGGTCTATAGTGTGGACGAGCAGGACCTCAAGCATGTGTCAAAGAGCTTGTTTTGCTCAAATTATGGCTGAGAGGAACTGTCTTCAGCATAGACTGAGGAAAGAGAGATCACGGGAAGCAACCAATCTGTGCCACCCTGGCCAAGCTCCCAGCAGAGCTGTCTTCAAAAAGCCCATGGCTCCCACAGCACCTAATGCAGCCCAGGCATGCGAGATGGGGTTAATCCCCTCCTTCTCTGTCTCACTCTCTCTGTCTGTCTGTCTGTCTCTCAATAGCTAACATTATAGAAAAACACTAAAAACATTATAGAAAAATTGTTTATTTCGCTCCCATTTTTCTCTCAATGTCACTAACTACATAATATTTCACTGAGTAATATTCTATGACTAACATAATGACCCTTATACGTTATGTCTTTACCATTCTTTGTTACACCCTCAGGTTCTAGCGGTTCCTCACTCTTCACAGGCACTTAATTAATTAGTTTTTCTCTGAACTCTCACCTTCCTTATGCCAGTAGAATCTATCCACAGGAAAGAGTACAATGCCATTTAAAATATAGTAATTCTTTGTTTGCCTAAAACAAGTTAATAGTTAATGTTGCAATTAAATAAAAGATTTATTTATACTGTAAATTTTGCTAATGTAATTTTAGCTTTACAAATTATGAAGTAAACTTAAGTAGTTATTTGGTATCAGAACATAGCTTGCTAAATATTTCTATGTGCTCCTCAAACATCTAGAATATTTGCTAATAAGTATGCCCAGCCAACTGATTCTGGAGAATCTAAAGAAACAAGCTGCTGTTATTCCTACAAAGTACATTCCATCGTCTCCAAAATTATCAATCATTATAGCTTTATTTCTGAAAATAAACTTGCATTTAGCATTTGTTCACAACAAGTTTGAATGCTAGACGTCCAACTTAAACATGTAGAACAGGGCTTCCCTGGTGGCGCAGTGGTTGAGAGTCCGCCTGCCGATGCAGGGGACATGGGTTCGTGCCCCGGTCAGGGAAGATCCCACATGCTGCAGAGCGGCTGGGCCCGTGAGCCATGGCCGCTAAGCCTGCGCGTCCGGAGCCTGTGCTCTGCAAATGGGAGAGGCCACAGCAGTGAGAGGCCCGCGTACCGCAAAAAAAAACAAAACAAAGTAGAACATTTAGCCCTGCTCCCTTCTCAATGCCACCAAAGTATCAATAAAGTCATTTTTAAATGAACACTTATCAACAGAGGAAATACTGAATTAATTTTGATACAACACATCGTGGAATATTATGTAGGCTTTATAAAGAATTAGAACTATAACAAATGAGCTGGAAGAGATCTGCCATGAGACATAGTTGAGCAACATAAAAAAAGATGGAAAAAGATGTACATAATGTAAGCCCATTTTTACAGCACAAGCAATAATCTAAAAAACGACATGGGTTCATGAACATACGAGTGTCTGAGTGTGTATACGTGTGTGTATATGCAATTATATGGGAATTAGCAATATATGCATAGCATAGAATGGCTAATTGTTCATTTCCCTCTTGGGAAAATAGCTGAACTACATTTCCTTTACTCCCACGCATTTGAATGCAGTTATGTGACTGAGTTCTGGCCAATGCATTTGGGTAGAAATGATTGTAATAAGCTACTTCTGAGTTTGGCCCCAAACGCCTCTCGTGTAACCATCAGTCCTCTTTCCAATCTCAGGTCAGATAGAAAGATTCCCAAGGGCCTGGGGGAGTCCCAATCCCAGAGTAATTAAATGGAGCAGAACTAACCCCTATCAACCATTACTGTACTACGACAGGAGCTCCTGTACTATGACAGGAGCAAGAAATCAATTCTTAATTGTGTTAAGGCACTAAAATTTATGAAGTGGTTTGATATGCTAGTTAGCTCATGGTAATTAACATGGAGGGATTACCACCAATTGCTATGGGGTTGGCCAAAAAATTCGCTAGGGTTTTTGTAACTTAGTCTTACAGAAAAACCCAAACAGACTTTTTGGCCAACCCAATATCTACTTGGGGAGAGTAACTCGGGTGGAAGGAGAAATGAACATAAAAAGAAAGTATAAATAAAACATAGGTTATACAAAAAAATTTAATAAAACTAATACAAGGACATAAAGTCACAACGACAACAGGTAAAAAGCCAAAAGCAGATGAGAACTGTCAACAAAAATTCCTGGAAGCGTGAAAAGGAAGTAAGTGAATGAAAACTGATTTAACATTCAGTAACTAAGAATGCAAAACATAAATCTGTTACAGAGAAATGCCAGTAGGGAGCAAGTTCATTTACATTATAGAACCCTGGAAAGCTGATTAAAGACATGAATGCTAAGTCCTGAAACCTTAAAACTCCTAGAAGAAGACACAGGCAGTAAGCTCCTTGACATTGGTCCTGGTGATGATTTTCTGGATTTGATACAAAAAGCAAAGGCAACGAAAGCAAAAATAAATGAGTGGGACTATATCAAACTAAAACGCTTATGCACAGCAAAGAAAACTATCAACAAAATGAGAAGACAACCTACTGAATGAGAGAAAATGTTTGCAAATCATTGATCTGATAAGAGGTTAATATGCAAAACATACAAAGAACTCATACAACTCAACAGCAAAAAAACAAATTTTAAGATCTTCACAGAAAATTTGTGCCTATATTTTGAGAGATCTGGTCTTGTTCCTTTTTTTTTTTTTCTTTTTAATGTCTGAATTTTCTAATATTGTTGTTGGAAGAAAAAAACTATAAAAGTATGTGGAGAGTAATCTAGAAGTATTTACCTAATGCTTAAAAGTTATTTCCAGGGACTTCCCTGGTGGCACCGTGGTTAAGAATCCGCCTGCCAATGCAGGAGACACGGGTTTGAGCCCTGGTCTGGGAAGATCCCACATGCCGCCCACCTGAGGCGCAGAAATAATAACATAAAACAGTATGGCACCTTGTATCAAACGGCCACAGAAAGCTGTCCCACAGCTAGCAAAATATGCAAGTTAATTTTTTTTCTGCTTTGGAAGGCTTTTTGTGATTGCATTAAAATGCATTTACTGTAGAACACAATATTTACAGAAAAGAGAGCCTTGCTAGGTCAGGAACCCAATTTACTTCTGTGGCCCATCAATTCCCAGAGCCCTGCAGACCACAAGAAACTCTGAATAAAGAGCTCATATAGGTCTGCTTAGTCAGTCACCTGCCAAATCAAGTAAGCAGCAATTCTAAAGAGCCTTACCCCTCCGCAGCCCCAGACCCACAGCCCTGGTTAAGGCCCACGCTCCTTATTTTCATGTACAAACTGTTCCAGCCTCCTTTCTAATCTGGCCTACTATCGCGAAATAAATGCTTAACCATAGTTACATCAGAGATTTGACTATAAACTCCTCACTCCAGCTTTTAAAGATCTTTCATAAAATGGTCTTGATCTACCCATCCTACTAATCCCTTATAAATATCCCAAAACTGAAGTGAAATCCATTTGGGACTCCTGCCTTCCAGCACTGTAAGATAGGAAACCTGTACTGCTTTAAGCCACAAAGCTCATGGTAATTTGTCATGGGGCAGTACACCTTCATGTAATCTTCTCAGTGAAGCACGTCTTCCTCTTTCTGGCCAGGTGTTACCTCTGACTAATTTCACTGCTATCATCTATAACAATATTTATAAACTCACCAAACAGGCCCCAGTAGACTGTCATATCCTTGAGGTCAAGAAAGGCTGCTCACCAGCCTTTCCATCCCACCCTCCACCAACTAAGGTCCTACATGATGATAGTAACAGATTATAAAAACTGAATAAATTAATCATGGGGAGCATAAGTCAACTAATAAATATAGAAGGAATAAGGAAATTAGAAAATCACCATTTGGCAAGTATCACATTAGTAACTAATTCATCTCATGAACATCAACAGATGCTAAAAACTAGTGGGTGACAGTTTGATGAGGAACAGAGTACTTCCATAATCTCAAGTCACTCTCCAGCAAATACATATTAACTACAAAAGGAAAAAGAGTAATTTTACAGCGGAGAAGCTTGCCACACACCACCGTAATCAAGTGACCGAGGTCAATGTCGACAGCAAAGGGGCCATGAAATCGTGCACCACCTGAGCGGATGCCGTGAGAACTGAGCGATGCTTCTGGGACACTCCTCCCCAGGTGCAGAACCCACATCCACTACATCAGACAAGCCCAAGGTGAGAAGCATGTTACAAAACAACGGGCCTGTTGTACTCCACCAAAGTGTCAAGTGCATAAGAGTCAAGGCAAGACTGAAGAACCACTGCAGATTGAGGGACACTAAAGAGACATGAAAAGTAAGCACAACCTGTGAGCCTGGATTAAATCTGTTTT
The DNA here is from genome assembly GCF_964165515.1 of Mesoplodon bidens. Lineage (NCBI taxonomy): Eukaryota > Metazoa > Chordata > Mammalia > Artiodactyla > Ziphiidae > Mesoplodon > Mesoplodon bidens. The sequence continues at coordinate 33,143,531 of NC_138169.1, read as the reverse complement.
TCTGTTTGCTTATTTGTTTTTTACATAAAGGACATTATTGGGTGACGGGCAAAGCGTGCAGCTTGGCAACTTAATCTCAAATGTTTTGGCAAAAGAGGAGGTTTTTTTTTTGTTATCGTGACTCTTCTGAATCTTAAAAATTATTTCATATTTTAAATAAAGTAAAAACATTTACAAATCACTAATCAGTGTGAGCCTAATGTTCTACGTCACTTCTCACCTCCTCTTCCCCCTCCCCCAACCCCTACCCTGCAGCCCAGCACGTTGCTCATAACACAGATAATTCCTAAATTTGCCAGGAACTTCCTGCCATCTTACTTCCTACATACTGTTCCTTCTACAGAATATTCTCTTCCACCCCATTTCTCACATCCTTCAAAGACTAATGCAAACACTGCTTCCAATGTGAAGACACCCACGTACGAGGTTAGGATTGACCTCTCCCTCTCCTGTGTTCCTGAAAGCTTTCCTTCCATTACCATCAGAAGCCCATGGGCATCAGACTTCAAGCAGGGTGGTGAAGGAGAAAGGGCAAGGGAGTTCTAGAGACCAACTAACAGGGCGTGCTCCCAAACCCCGAGCCTGCTGCGTGAGAGGTCCAGGGCCCGTGACCTGACCTCTCTGTACCTCAGTTCTTCAACTATGAAACTGAAATCACTGACAAAAGCTTCACAAAGTTGCCATGAAAACAGATAAATGTGTGACACTGAAATGGAGCAGGACCTTGGGCAGGTCCTTGCCCCGCCATGTCCTCAGCCTGCCTTTGTCTGTGGAAAAACTCTAGGCAAAGAATAAGCTTAATCAGAGAAGTGAGAAAATGCAGAAGCAGAGGAAAACAGTTAAAGGAGCCCAAATAATAATAGCTTAGTCATTAAGCACAGTCAAGGACCTTCAGTTCCTCCTTAAGGGCTATAGATAATATTCTGAGCCATCTCCTGTGAGCTGTTTTGCAGATAATGAAGCCCCACCAGGTGGAGGAGGATGACTACATGATAACCAAATTGAAGCCATGACATAAGCTACTCCACTTCACACAATTCCGAGTGCTGGCCTCAAAGAAATGGGAACAAACCTTGGAACTAAAGATTAACTGTACTTAAAACAACCAAGATGGGCTTCCCTGGTGGTGCAGTGGTTGAGAGTCCGCCTGTCGATGCAGGGGACATGGGTTCGTGCCCCGGTCTGGGAAGATCCCACATGCCGCGGAGCGGCTGGGCCCGTGAGCCATGGCCGTTGAGCCTGCGCGTCCGGAGCCTGTGCTCCACAACAGGAGAGGCCACAACAGTGAGAGGCCCACATACTGCAAAAAAAAAAACAAAAAAAAACAACCAAGATGATGCTGATCAGACCACCACATTACTGATTTCAAGATGACTGTCAGAACTGACTGTGCTGTTCTGCTCCCTCCCTCTGCCTATACAACCCTGAAACCCCCCTTTAAAAGCCCCTGCCCCTGAACAGCAATCGGGAGTTGGTTCTGGGACAGGAGTCCACCCTCTCCCCCGGTTGCTGGCCTCCGAAATAAAGCAACCTTTCCTTTCCTACCAACACCTGTCTCTTGAGAATTGGCTTTTGAGCAGCGAGCAGCCAGACCTGGGTTCGCTAACAACATCATATTGGGCATTCAAGAAAAATGAGACCCAAGATGAGATTCCACTTCACAGTCACTATGATGCTATAAACAAAACACAGACAGCAAGTGTCATCAAGGATGTGCAGGAACGTAACCCTCACACACTACTGATGGGAATTAAAACAGAGAAGCTCCTGTGGTGAAGAGTCAGTAAGTAACTACTCAGTAAGGCAAACGTAGAATTACTATATGACCCAGCAATTTCACTCCTAAGTATATATACCCAAGAGAACCGAAAACATGTTCAAGCAAAAACTCATACACAAATATTCACAGCAGCAGTATCTGAAATAGTCAAAAAGTGAAAACAACCCAAATGCCCATCAACTGAAGAATGAATAAACAAATTGTGGTTTATCTACACAACGAATATTACTTGAAACTAAAAAGAAACAATGTACTCATACATGCTGCAACATGGATGAACTCTAAAATCTTTATGCTAAGTGAAAGAAGCCAGACACAAAAGGCCACATATCACATGATTCTATTTACATGAAATATTCAGAAGAGGCAAGACAAAGAGTAGATTAATGGTCTCCAAATGCTGCAGGGAATGGAGGGTGGGGATAACAGCTAAGTGGCTCAGGGTTTCTTTCTGGGGTGACGGAAACTTTCTAAAATTGATTGTGGTGACGGTTACACAACTCTGTAAATATGTTAAAAAAAAACACTGAAACTTACACTTTAAGTGGATGAACTGTATAGTATGTGAATTAGATCTCAATAAAGTTTTTACAAAAATATAAATAGATCCCTTCCTTCAGGGCAAGAATCATGTTTTATTCTTACTTGGTTCTCCACCTTCTGTAAACACAGAAGTCACTGTGGAGATGATGTTTGCTGAACTGAATTTGAGTTCAGTTGACAGCAGATTTGGAGAGGATCTCAGTGCAGGACACCATCCCTCAGGGGGACATGGTCCCGCTATCAGTCAGCAGGGTCCGCAGGGCTCCCCGTCCACCTGCCCAGATTGAGCGGGAAGCTCATTTGGGTGGAGGCTCCTGTCGCTGACTACAGAACAGACTTTCACACATATAAGACCGCTGAAAAAAACCACTGTTTTAACTGGTAAACAAGTCACTCTGAGCAATAAAGTGTACTGGAAACTTCGCATACATACAAAGCAATCAGAGTTACTTTTAAAATAGCAATACCATTCAAAAGAACTAGAAAAGAAAAAAAGGTAACTTTTAGCTAACAATCTAACAATCTATTAATGTTCTTTAATAGACCAATCTAATTTTTAATTGTACAGAGTTGGCTATATGATGTACTACCTAAAACTATGCTACTAGGAGATTGTATTTCAACAAAAGGATCAGAGTTACCCCTATTTGTAAGGAGGTGACTCTTAACTGCACATGGCGTGCCTATCACCAGATGAAGATGAGGACCTCACTATGAAGCCTGGCAAGCCATCTGGACAGGGACTTTTCCTCCTCAAATGTAACATCTGTATTATCAGGGTTTTCTATGCACCTACCTAACACCTTTTTGTCATTTTGTGACTCTGACTAAAATCCCAGCAGATTGCATCTTCTGAAGGAATAGAGGCCCTGCCATAGTTTTTGGTCCTTGTAGAAAGATCCTGAGTAGAGTATGGAACACCTTGGATTAAACTTACATCAGCAAAATAACACCTTTACAATTTATAGGTCACATGTTTCAAAAACTAATCTTTTTTTCTCTTTCTCTGAAGAAGTTCTTTTATCGGTAATCCATGAGAATGTGAGTGCACACCAGGGGTAACTGTAAAGATCAGCACGTGCTGTTCCACTTTCAAGAGACTTAATCGCTCTCAGAAGTACAATTACACACACACACACACACGCACAAAAGCTATGACGAATATAGCAAATACATTTTTTCTGATATGTAATTACAACCATAAAATAAAATTTAATGTAAAAATCTATAGGCATAAATGATGTGTAAAACACAAATTCACTTTAAGTAAAATAACTAGAGCGAACAAATTGTGGAGCCAAATTACTAACAGAAACAAATTATCCAAACAATGTTAATTTCTTACCTTTTCCTATATTTAAACTCTGAATATACATATACAAATATAAAGCCTGTATGACAGATAATATATATAAAATATAATACATAACATATATGTGTATTTCAAGCAGTTGTAGCTCCAGCCTTGTCATAGGGGAGAGAATATCTGAAGATTATGTGGGTTGGTAGGTTTTCCTTTTAAAATCTCATGTTTAATTCCCATTTGTGAACTATCTGAGTGCACAGCATTCTAATTATCCTGTCTCAGGGCTCCTTCTACCCCATGGCCTCAAACCTTTCCTCTCTTGTGCATCTATCCAGGGACTAACATCTCTGGTGCACTCGTGCTTTCCCACACACCTAGAGGTCAGCATGATCACAACTCATCACGAGCTTTAAGCAATTTTGTTTATTGCTCAGCTTTAATTGCCTTCACCCAATTTTTACTCACAGTTCCTTTGCATATATTTTCATTACACTCCACTCTCTTGTTCATACCTTGACTAAGTGGCTAATCTGCTTGAATTTTCATTTTACATTTACTTCCCAAACCAAATGGGAAGCTTCCTGGCATTCAATGAAGGCCACTGTGCAGGGTCAACACCCTGCAGCACCATAAGAGGGGACCCCTTTCTAACATGGTTGAGTCCCCACTAAAGACGAGTAATCATATGGTGGATTAAGGTTTTAAATAACCAAACTTCTTGACTTGTTGTTCATCCTGTTTTTCCTTAGCACTCAGAGCAGCTTTAGATACTCTAATAGGAATAAAAACATTTTAAAAGAGTGGATGACTTTGGGACTTCCCTGGTGGCGCAGTGGCTAAGACTCCATGCTCCCAGTGCAGCCGGCCTGGGTTTGACCCTTGGTCAGGGAACTAGATCCCACATGTATGCTGCAACTAAGAGTTCGCATGCCACAACTAAGGAGCCCCGGAACCGCAACTAAGGAGCCTGCCTGCCACAACCAAGACCTGGTGCAACCAAATAAATAAATATATTTTAAAGTAATGTATTAAAAAAAAAAAGAGTAGATGACTTTAGGAGTACAGACACAAAATTCCTCAATGAAATGTGAGCTAACCAAATAGTGCAGCAACATGTAAGAAAAAATATATTTATACACGCACACACACACACACACACACACACACGAGATTTATCCCAAGAAGACAAGATTGTTTCAACATATAGAAAGCAATAAATATAATGAAACCATATTAATAGAATAAAGGACGACCTTTCATGATAAAACAACTAGGAATAGAAGGGACTTTCCTCAATCTGATAAAGGGCATCCACAAAAAGCTCACAGTAAACATCAAGTTTAATGTGCAAAGATGAAGGGTTCCCCTAGGATCAGGAACAAGAAAAGGATGTCTGATCCTGCCACTATTGTTCAACATGCACTGGGAGGTCTAGACAGAGGATTCAGGAAAGAAAGAAAACGTATTCAGATCGGAAAGGAAGAAGTGAAAGTATCTTTACTTATAGATGACATAATTTCACATATAGAAAATCTTAAGGAACACACACACACACAACTATTAGAGCAAATAAATGAATTCAGAGTATAAGGTCATTGCACAAAAATCAATTGTATTTCTACAAAGTAGCAATGAACAATCCAAAGATGAAATTAAGAAAACAATTCCATTTACAGCATTTAAAAGAACAGACCAAAGACATGACAAGGAAACAACAGACCAATACCCCTTATGAATACAGATACAAAAGTTCTTAACAGAACCGTAGCAAACTGAACTCAACAGCACATTAGAAGGATTATACACCATGAAACAAAGGGGAAGAAAGTCCCACACAATCTTCTCAATAGATGCAGAAAAAGCACTGGACAGAATTCAACACCCTTCTATGATAAAAACGCTCAGAAAACTAGGAGTAAAAGGGAGCTTCCTTAACATGATACGGGGCATTTATGAAAAACCCACAGCTAATATCATACTTGATAGTGAGAGGCTGAAATCTTTTCACCCTAAGATTAGTAAAAAGACAAGAATGCCTACTTTTACCGCTACATTCAACACTGTACTGGAAGTCCTAGCTACCATAATTAGGCAAGACACAAAATTAAAGGCATTCAAATTAGAAATATGAATTTTTTGGAACTTTACTATTTTGATAGGCTACACAATTCTATATGAAAAAATCCCATAGAATCCACACAAAAAACCTACTAGAGCTAATAAACAAATTCAGCAAAATTGCAGACTATGAAATCATTTGTGTTTCTTTATGCCAGAAATAAAAAATTCCAAAAATAAATAAATAAAACAATTCCATTTACAACAGCATCCAAAAGAATAAAATACCAATAAATTTAACCAAGGAGGTAAAAGACCCGTACACCCAAAGTTAAAAAATACTGCTGACAGAAATGAAAGGAGGTCTAAGTAAGTGAAAAGACATCCCATGTTCATGGATTAGAAAACTTAATACCGTTAAGATGGCAACACTCCCTAAAGCAATCTATATTCAACATAACCCTTACCAAAATCCCAATAGTCGTTTCTCCAGAAATTGAAAAGCCAATCCTCAAATTCATAAAGAACTGCAAGGGGCCAGAAATAGCCAAAGCAATCTTGAAAAAGAAGAACAAAGTTGGAGGGTTCACACTTCCAGAGTTCAAAACTGACTAAAAAGCTGCAGTGGTCAAAACAGCACGGTACATATTAGCTAATGCAACAGGACAAGAAAAGGAAATAAAAGATATACCGACTGGGAAGAAAGAAATATAACTTTGTTCACAGAGGTGTAGAATATCCATAAGCATCAACAAAAAAACTCCAAGAACCAATAAGTGATTATAACAAGGTTGCAGGATACAAGGTTAACATATAAAATTCAACTGCTTTCCTATATACCAGCAATGAACTAGTGAAATTTGAAATTAAAAACACAATACCATATACATTAGCACTCAAAATAATAGAATAGTTATAAAATCTAGCAAAATATATGTAAGATCTATATGAGAAAAACCACAAAATGCCACTGAAATAAATCAAAGAACTAAATAAATGGAGAGATATTCCATTTCTGTAATGAGAAAACAGATAAATAACAAGAAAGTCCCTATGTCAGTGTTTAGCTGAGCCACTAAGTTGGCTTGGTGAAGGGGTCTGGCAAGTCTAGGCCCTCATTATTAATTCTCACTTCTTAGGTTTCTGCATTTCTTACATTTAACTCCAAAATTAAGTATATTTAATAACCTAATGGTCAATTAATGAATTAACATTGGTAATAAGTTAAATTACATAGGTGGAAATAGCTAGTTTTAAAAGTCAGTTCACAGGGATTGCACTCATTTTGTTGGATAAAAAAATAGCAATTTTTTAAAATGGCTGCCTAATATGTCTTTATAAACACAGTCCATTTGCATTATGGGGAAGGATGTGCAGATTTCAGACATCTGGGTCCCTTGATGGTCCACAGAATCTTGCACGATATTTTTATCATACACTTTGTATTGAAATGTGGTTTCCATAAACAAAAATAAGAATGGGCATTGCCACTCACACAGAGATGACTTCAAAGAGAATCCAGCCAGTCCACTCACCTTGGGGTGTTATCAGAGTTCTTCCATGCTCCTGACACCAACCAACTGGCTGAACATAAGGACTATTGACATCACACCTGCAAAAACAGGATTCTATTTTAGATCCCATATTAACACCAGAGAAAGAATCCAAGAGTAATGATCATTCTAGATATTAAGAGAAGACATGGAAAATACTATGGCATAGCTAAAATATTTTATAGCCTAAGAGAAACAGAAGTAATTTTAGTTCTATATTTTGTAACCTGAGTGGCCAAACTTCTCTTTTACATAACCTTCTTGAAATTTAAAAGTATTTCTTTAAAAAGTGTTTGACTAGGACCTGAACTGCCAGTGATCTCCCCAGAGAGTGAACATTTTAATAAACCCCTTCTATCACTTCTTGCTAGCAGCAAGGGAAAATATTAATAGGCCAGTCCAAATTTTAATAAGACGGACCAGACTCCATATGCCCACAATTTCCTCCCTCTCCTTTTCAGGAACCCAGACTATACTACCTAAGATACATACAGCAATTAATCCATGCTCTTCTTTAGTTCAAAGAAGAAAATAGCCCCCCTCCTCCCACCATGCACATGAAGAATCACAGCCTCAGGCGGGGACTTGTCAATTATTCAGGATATGCTCTTAAGAAATGCCATAAAAATTATTTTTGCCGTGCCCTCTTCCATATTTCAGGTTTTCACCTAGGAAATCCTTTTAACTCATGCAATGTTAGTTTAATGGCATCGTGAGCATACATTTTCTCTGCTCTTCACAGGCTTTCAAATAATTCACTCCATTCTCCCTGAATCTTCTCTTTTAAAAATATGACAGTCTGAGTTCAACATTTTTCAGGAAAAAAATAATACTGCAAGTTCTTAACTTCCTCTTTACAGAAATGCTTCCCTTACAAACTAGACACAATATAGTGGAGTGCCCTGAACTGGTCACATTATTTCAGATGAGGCCTCATTAGGCAACCTCTCAGAGACGGAAAAAAAACTTTCTCAGGTTCTTTAATTCAACAGTTCATGAGGAAAAGAAGGTAGTGACAAGCCAGCCACTAGATTCCTCACGTTCATTACTATAAGAACAGCAAGAACAGTGACAGTCATGGAATGAATATAAATTCTTAACGGCAAACACGAACACACAAAAATACAACGCACATTGGTGTCTCACCAGTAATCGTAACTATCATCCCAATTGTCAAAATGCACTAGCAAGCGATCTCCAACAATATCTGCTATGGTTGCCACACACACCAAGGAAGGGTTCTTCCTGTCGACAGCCTCCAGCTTCATTCCAACCTGAAATTCCTTAGGCACTGGCCCGTTCTTTTTGTTTGTTTGTTTGTTTGGCGGTACGCGGGCCTCTCACTGTTGTGGCCTCTCCCGTGTGGAGCACAGGCTCCGGACGCGCAGGCTCAGCGGCCATGGCTCATGGGCCCAGCCACTCCGCAGCATGTGGGATCTTCCCGGACTGGGGCACGAACCCATGTCCCCTGCATCGGCAGGCGGACTCTCAACCACTGCGCCACCAGGGAAGCCCCTGGCCCGTTCTAACACGGGGAAGAGGCACAAAGAGAAACAGGACACCAAACAGGACTGAGCCACTGTCAAAACTTCTGTCATGTTTAGCATCAGAAAAGTCCACAGGGTATCAACACTTACACTGCAGAATGAAGTCAGCCAGTAAAAATATTCCAACAGACTGCTACCAAGTGTACATTCATAAAAAAGGAATCCCAGGAAATGAGCTTTTACTCTGTGCTTTTTTCTTCTGTTGTGCAGGTAGGTTTATTTCCCCTTTCATCATCATTTTCCCTCTTCAGTTCATAGAATAATCTGTATTAATTTTAAAATATACTGTTTACTGAATACAGTAATATCAAATAATTTTTCTCTGGTCCCTGTAGGCTTTAGATGGGTGCTATATTTCCAAATACCACTATTTGGAAAAGTTTTAAAGATATCTCTTTAGCACTAAAATTACCACTTATACTTTGATCAAGTGTTGAAATTAGTGGCTTTCTCAACATTTAAGGAACACATGTGCTTATCTATAAATAAATCATAGTTGAAAAAAAAAATGCTTTTTTTAGTACCTGCACATATTTTTTAGTATTAAAAATACTAAGGGAGGGCTTCCCTGGTGGCGCAGTGGTTGAGAGTCCGCCTGCCGATGCAGGGGACACGGGTTCGTGCCCCGGTCTGGGAAGATCCCACATGCCGCGCAGCAGCTGGGCCCGTGAGCCATGGCTGTTGAGCCTGTGCGTCCGGAGCCTGTGCTCCGCAACGGGAGAGGCCACAACAGTGAGAGGCCCATGTAACGCAAAAAAAAAAAAAAAAAAAAATACTAAGGGCTATGATTTATAATAACATGACAATGATAAAGCCCCACTTTTCCTGTAGCTATAATTAGCCAGGCCTGGGATTTAGAAAATATACACACAATATCCAGGGACTACTTCTTTACTATCTATACTGGACCCTGATTTTTGGTTTCCTTTAGCACATTACTTTTCTTAAAGCATTTTCACATTTCTCTAACTCTCTTCCTTGATACGAGTCTATGAAACATGTTGGACAGTTGTGGAACACTGATTCAAGAGCAGGACACTGAAGCCTGGGGAAGGGGGCGGGGGGTGGGGACTGTCCTCAGGGGACACAGCCAGCAGGTGGTGGGGCCTCCCTGGCTCCAGGCTTCCTGCCCCTCCGTGGTGTGTGGCCTCACCTGGGCCCAGAGGAGGCGGGGCTGCGACTTTTTCTCCTTCTCTCCTGAACACCTGTTAGGCTGCTGGGACACAGAGGGTGAGTGTGTTCCACCCAAATCCTCACACACCCTTCGAATCTATATGAACCGTCACCCTCTTTTTCATTACACATAAATACAACTGGACCAGGTACAGTCAAAGTCCACCTGGCATATCATCAGGTCTCAAAGCATCAAACCAAATTTAAACGACTAACTCACTAGAAGCAAAAAGAAACACCTTCTAAAAGGCATTTTAAATTTTAGCCAGCTTTACATGTAAAGTTTTCTACTCTCTCCATCTAATTATTTAATTGTATGTTTAAAAGAAAAACAAATATGCCCATAGGAAACTGACAAATCTAGTGAGAAAAGTCATAGGAAGCTAAGGATTCTTAAAAGATTAAAATACAACATAATACATAGTGAATTTTAAGAAATTTAAGTTGAAGTAAAAATCTGATTTATACTATGGAAGAAAATACTTACAGAATTTCTGTTTCTGAATAATTTCTTGGGAGCATTTTGCAATTTGCAGGCCTTCAAGTAATCCATCCAAACAAATTTATCTTTTCTATAACCTAAAAAAACGTACGGACTATTCAAAATACCCACAAGATGTAACCATGTGCATAATAAATGTATCAATACTATTCTTATTCAGTTTTCTGCCATAAATTCAACGTCCTTTAGCAGACACAAAAGATTTATATTAAAATCTCTAAACTGTTTCAGTGCTGTTTTAATGTATGGAATTCCAAACTGTTGAGTTTGATTTCCCACCATGCATGTCATTCCCTACAAAACTCATTCAAGTATGGAATCAGTACGCTGGTGGCCTGACAGGAGTCAGCCACGTCCCCGAGGCCAGCGTGGGCCTGATGTTAAGCAGCCCCAGGGGAGCCAGACACTGCAGGGGCGACAGAACCGCCCCCCAGGCCACATGGCAGCTCCAGCTTTCTGCCCTTGTCTTTACAGGCTTCCCAATAAAATGCCTGACCCTCCCGTCCATGTGCCCTAAAGCAGCTCCTGTGGGAGCTGGCCCAGGCTCAGGTAATACTCAGATTGAGTGTCACACTCAGAATAGACGTCAAACTCCTTGCCCGGCCTTCAAGGCCACGGCGACACCTCTCACTTATCTCCTCCCTCCTGGCCCTTGCCTCTCCGCTCCAGCGCTCCTGTGATTCCTGGTCTGTGCCACACCTGCTGCTGGGCTCTGATACGTGCTCCTCCGCAGGGAGCCACCTGGCTGTCTCTGTTGTGCATCCGTCCAGGCATCTGTCAGACGTCACACCCCAGGACTGTCTTCACCTCGCTTATTGCAAGGGCAGCCCTGGGACCCCACTCAGCGCTCCACGCCTGTCGCTGCTAGACACGCACCTTTCTCTCTGTTTATTCTCCTCCTCCCCTCTGGAATGAAAGCCCCATGGAGACAGAGACAGTTTCCTTTATTCACTGCTCTGTCCCCAGGGCCTGCACACAGGAAGGGCTCCACGAACACCTACCACCCACGGGGTGAATGAGCCTGGGGCCTGTTCCAACCTCCCTGAAACCCAGCAATCTCAGGGGACCCTGCTGCCAGCCTCAGGGGTGGATCCCAGAGGACACCCTGAGCTGCTTCCTAAGAATAAAATGACTATACAGTGACTCGAGAAGTTGCCACGGTCAGCCAGGAGTCTAACACCCAAGCAGGAGACCTTATATACAAATTTGCTGGTCGAGGAAACAGGCCCACTGGCATCCCAACCTATGAATCCTCACCTCACTAGCAGACAGCAGGTAAGAAGGGTTTCAGTCATGTCTGCCAACCCAGTTCCTCTCCCACATAACAAAAGACAAAGAAGAGATTTTTAATTCCCATGGAAAGAAAACAGTGAATTTTTCACTTTCATAGTTCCCTGTGCTCTATGATTTCTGCTTGAAACAAATGATATACAGTGAATCAAGTTTCCTCACTGTACAGCATCACTGATTAAGTGAAATATTTTATTTCAACTGTAATTTAAACATTAGTTTCTTCATTCCTTATAAAGTTTAATAAACTTTATGTAAGATAAAATGCTCTCATGAGATTTTACTTCTGCCCTATGTACCTCGGAATATCTGACCTAAACAGTCTTTGATGCTTTTCCTTAAAGACATTTATTTATTTCTAACAGTGATATCCTTGTAGTCTTACTGCTTTTTGTGGATCAAACTTTCATTTTGAAAATCAATTCACACCAGGCTCTCTTGTTAGTATTTCATTAAAAAGATGACTGTCTTTTCCTCCTGACTTACCCTTAGGGATGTGTAATTCATGTTTGGTCTTTTCACACCATCCTACGGGATGAATGTCAGGGGAACCAGCGTTAGTCCAAAAATCATAGCAGCTTAAATAACCGTCAAAATGAAGTCTGAGACGGTAACCACACACCTGCAAAACAGAATGTTTACAATCGTTCATTAAGCATGCATTTGAAGTGTACACAAAATTAACAAAATATTCATTTATTCTGTCAACACCATCAATATATATGAAACAATCCTTACATCCAAATGTCTTATACTAAAGAACAAATTCATAGATGAATCTGGATAAGACAAATGCTGACAAACTAGACACTATCTTTCAAGTATCAAAAATTTTTCTGCAAAAAAACTATCCTTTTACTCAGTCTAGGAATCTGCGGTCAATTTACATAACCATTAATCGACAAGTTTGTTTATTTGTTCATTCAATACCTAGCAAATATTCCTTTCAGAAACCCCATCTCCTGCTGTCTGGCTTGGATTCATATCCCAAAACAGTGTAACCTAAAGTACACAGCAAAAACCAAAATGGGTATGACCTTATTTAACTTAACATATGGATCCAGCATACTCAATAAAGAAAATAATAAAACAGTCTGAGAAACACATCTCCTAGACACGCTATACAAGTTCAATAACTATAATCATTCAGTAAATTAAGTGAATAGTGTTTTCTATGTTTGATGTTATTCGAAATACTGAGGTCTTTTATCAATTTAATAACATAAAATGTTTACTAAATATTATATAAGCCATTTACTTTATCAATGGCTCCTCACCCTATATAATTTTCATAAAATTCATGTATTTATATAAATATATAATTCATAAGCATGGATTTTTTCATATACATTTCTCATTAGTTCAGATAAAACTTGAATAATTGTCTCTTTTAACAGACAAAAGCAACATTGTGGGATTCACTGATTTTATCAACCTCAGGTGAAAACTATTTACCAATTAAATCAAAAGTAACCACTAGTAATGAGAAACTTATTAGAAAATTAATCTTCAGAGAAGAAAAAAATTTCATTAAAGAACGTACTTCACCCATCACTGAATAAAATAAATCCATAATGTACTTGGACTTGTTTATAACACAAAGTACTCGTCATTCTCTAGAAAATTCTCTCCTGTCACTGTAATTAGCCCAAGACAATAGCACTATTTCTTACCTCAGCTACAGAAAGCACACAAAACACAGATGGATGACGGGGGTCAATGCCTTCTAATCTCATTCCAACCTGAAAACCATTTTCACGCTCCGGAAAGGACTGGTCCTAGGAAATTTCATGATATAAGATTAATCACTGAAATATCTTCACTGTTTGATATTAAAACACTTGGTGTCTCTATGCACACAATCATACAAGTTTGGAAGCTCAATAATATAACCAAAGATAGAAGCCTGCTCTTGGAGATTTTGCCCTCAAAGATGGCTTGATCGGTTGTACATTCCTTGACATAGTTCATCTGCCAAACTCTATGTCCTGTGAACTCCCCATCTACTCCTTTGGCCCATTTTTCCTTAATGATCTGAAGGAGCTCTTCCTGTACTCTGGACACAATCCTTTGTTGATTATGATGGTTACTTAGTCCCAATCTGTAACTTACTTGGCTTTTCACTTTGTTTATGATGACTGTGGAGAATTTTATTTTAAGGTAATAAAATATATCGGCTATTTCCTGTACAGTTGGCACATCTAGCCTATGAAATCCCTTGCAACACTGAAGTTACATAGATATTCTCCTACTGTTATTTTATTTTTTAACATCTTTATTGGAGTATAATTGCTTTACAATGGTTAGTTTCTGCTTTATGACGAAGTGAATCAGTTATACATATACACATGTCCCCATATCTCTTCCCTCTTGCATCTCCCTCCCTCCCACACTCCCTATCCCACCCCTCTAGGTGGTCACAAAACACCGAGCTGATCTCTCTGCGCTATGTGGCTGTTTCCCACTAGCTATCTATTTTATGTTTGGTACTGTATATATGTCCATGCCTCACTTTGTCCCAGCTTACCCTTCCGCCTCCCTGTATCCTCAAGTCCTTTCTCTAGTAGGTCTGTGTCTTTATTCCCATCTTGTCCCTAGGTTCTTCTGACCATTTTTTTTCTTTTTTAGATTCCATATATATGTGTTAGCATATGGTATTTTTCTCTTTCTGACTTACTTCACTCTGTATGACAGACTCTAGGTCCATCCACCTCACTGCAAATAACTCAGTTTTGTTCCTTTATATGGCTGAGTAATATTCCACTGTATATATGTGCCACATCTTCTTTATCCATTCATCTGTTGATGAACACTTAGGTTGCTTCCATATCCTGGCTATTGTAAATAGAGCTGCAATGAACATTTTGGTACATGACTCTTTTTTTTTTTTTTTTTTTTTTTTTTTTTTGCGGTAGGCGGGCCTCTCACTGTTGTGGCCTCTCCCCTTGCAGAGCACAGGCTCCGGATGCGCAGGCTCAGCAGCCATGGCTCACGGGCCCAGCCGCTCCGCGGCATGTGGGATCTTCCCAGACCAGGGCACGAACCCGTGTCCCCTGCATCGGCAGGCGGACTCTCAACCACTGCGCCACCAGGGAAGCCCGATGACTCTTTTTGAATTATGGTTTTCTCAGGGTATATGCCCAGTAGTGAGATTGCTGGGTCATATGGTAGTTCTATTTTTAGTTTTTAACAAACTTCCATACTGTTCTCCATAGTGGCTGTATCAATTTACATTCTCACCAACAGTGCAAGAGGGTTCCCTTTTCTCCATACCCTCTCCAGCATTTGTTTGTAGATTTTTTGATGATGGCCATTCTGACCTGTGTGAGATGATATCTCATTGTAGTTTTGATTTGCATTTCTCTAATGATTAATGATGTTGAGCATTCTTTCATGTCTTTGTTGGCAATCTGTATATCTTCTTTGGAGAAATGTCTATTTAGGTCTTCTGCCCATTTTTGGATTGGGTTGTTTGTTTTTTTGATATTGAGCTGAATGAGCTACTTGTAAATTTTGGAGATTAATCCTTTGTCAGTTGCTTCATTTGCAAATATTTTCTCCCATTCTGAGGGTTGTTTTTTGGTCTTGTTTATGGTTTCCTTTGCTGTGCAAAAGCTTTTAAGTTTCATTAGGTCCCATTTGTTTATTTTTGTTTTTATTTCTATTTCGCTAGGAGGTCGGTCAAAAAGGATCTTGCTGTGATTTATGTCATAGAGTGTTCTGCCTATGTTTTCCTCTAAGAGTTTGATGGAGCCTGGCCTTACATTTAGGTCTTTAACCCATTTTGAGTTTATTTTTGTGTATGGTGTTAGGGAGTGTTCTAATTTCATTCTTTTACATGTAGCTGTCCAGTTTTCCCAGCACCACTTATTGAAGAGGCTGTCTTTTCTCCATTGTATATTCTTGCCTCCTTTATCAAAGATAAGGTGACCATATGTGCATGGGTTTACCTCTGGGCTGTCTATCCTGTTCCATTGATCTTTATTTCTGTTTTTGTGCCAGTACCATATTGTCTTGATTACTGTAGCTTTGTAGTATAGTCTGAAGTCAGGGAGCCTGATTCCTCCAGCTCCATTTTTCGTTCTCAAGATTGCTTTGGCTATTCAGGGTCTTTTGTGTTTCCATACAAATTGTGAAATTTTTTGATCCAGTTCTGTGAAAAATGCCAGTGGTAGTTTGATAGGGATTGCATTGAATCTGTAGATTGCTTTGGGTAGTAAAGTCATTTTCACAATGTTGATTCTTCCAATCCAAGAACATGGTATATCTCTCCATCTACTTGTATCATCCTTAATTTCTTTCATCAGTGTCTTATAATTTTCTGCATACAGTTCTTTTGTCTCCTTAGGTAGGTTTATTCCTAGATATTTTATTCTTTTTGTTGCAGTGGTAAATGGGAGTGTTTTCTTAATTTCACTTTCAGATTTTTCATCATTAGTGTACAGGGATGCAAGAGATTTCTGTGCATTAATTTTGTATCCTGCTACTTTACCAAATTCATTGATTAGCACTAGTAGTTTTCTGGTAGCATCTTAGGATTCTCTATGTATAGAGAATGTCATCTGCAAACAGTGACAGCTTTACTTCTTCTTTTCTGATTTGGATTCCTTTTATTTTTCTTCTTTGATTCCTGTGGCTAAAACTTCCAAAACTCTGTTGAATAATAGTGGTGAGAGTGGACCTCCTTGTCTTGTTCCTGATCTTAAAGGAAATGCTTTCAGTTTTTCACCATTGAGAACGATGTTGGCTATGGGTTTGTCATATATGGCCTTTATTATGTTGAGGTAAGTTCCCTCTATGCCTACTTTCTGGAGGGTTTCTATCATAAATTGGTGTTGAATTTTGTCAAAAGGTTTTTCTGCATCTATTGAGATGATCATATGGTTTTTCTCCTTCTATTTGTTAATATGGTTTTATCACATCGATTGACTTGCATACATTGAAGAATCCTTGCATTCTTTGGATTAATGCCACTTGATCATGGTGTATGATCCTTTTAATGTGCTGCTGGATTCTGTTTGCTAGTATTTTTCTGAGGTTTTTTGCATCTTTGTTCATCAGTGATATTGGCCTGTAGTTTTCTTTCTTTGTGACATCCTTGTCTGGTTTTGGTATCAGGGTGATGGTGGCCTCACAGAATGAGTTTGGGAGTGTTCCTCCCTCTGCTATATTTTGGAAGAGTTTGAGAAGGATGGGTGTTAGCTCTTCTCTAAATGTTTGATAGAGTTCTTTCGCCTGTGAAGCCATCTGGTCCTGGGCTTTTGTTTGTTGGAAGATTTTTAATCACAGTCTCAATTTCAGTGCTTGTGATTGGTCTGTTCATATTTTCTATTTCTTCCTGGTTCAGTCTCGGAAGGTTGTGCTTTTCTAAGAATTTGTCCATTTCTTCTGGGTTGTCCATTTTATTGGCATATAGTTGCTTGTAGTAATCTCTCATGATCTTTTCTTTTTCTGCAGTGTCAGCTCTTACTTCTCCTTTTTCATTTCTAATTCTATTGATTTGAGTCTTTTTTTCTTGATAAGTCTCACTAATGGTTTATCAATTTTGTTTATCTTCTCAAAGAACCAGCTTTTAGTTTTATTGAGCTTTGCTATCATTTCCTTCATTCTTTTTCATTTATTTCTGATCTGATCTTTATGATTTCTTTCCTTCTGCTAACTTTGGGGGGCTCTTTTTTGTTCTTCTTTTTCTAATTGCTTTAGGTGCAAGGTTAGGTTGTTTATTTGAGATGTTTGTTTCTTTTTTTTTTTTTTTTTTTGCGGTATGCGGGCCTCTCACTGTTGTGGCCTCTCCCATTGTGGAGCACAGGCTCCGGACGCGCAGGCTCAGCGGCCATGGCTCACTGGCCTAGCCGCTCTGCGGCATGTGGGATCTTCCCGGACTGGGACACGAACCTGTATCCCCTGCATTGGCAGGCGGATTCTCAACCACTGCACCACCAGGGAAGCCCTGTTTCTTGTTTCTTAAGGTAGGATTGTATTGCTATAAACTTCCCTCTTAGAACTACTTTTGCTGCATCCCATAGGTTTTGGGTCATTGTGTTCCAAGAACAAAATAGTACAGAGAACATGTATAGCCTTTACCTAGATTTATTTATTGTTAACATTCCACCTCATTTGCTTTATCATTTCTGTTTGTCCCCTCTCTCAAGTGTCTGTGTGTATACAGATCCAGATCTATACATATACGTATATGTGTACATATGATTTTTTAATCATTTGAGGGCTCTTTACCCCTAAATACTAAATTTTTTCACTAAGAGCAGTCTATTTTCCCTAAAAATAGGAACGTTCTCTTACTTAACAACAGCTCATTTATCAACGTCTGTAAATTTGACATTATTCAATACTTTTAACTAATCTTCCACTCATATTACAATTTTTCCAATTTATCCAACAATGCACTTCATAATATTTTCCCTCCAGAATAGAATTCAGTTTAAAGGCAGATATTAAATTTAATTGACATGTCTGTTTAGTCTCCCTTAATCTGGAACATTTTCCATTGTCTTTCTTTATGTTTTATAATACTGACATTTTTAAAGAACACAGTGTTTTCCCTCCTGTATTTTTTAAAATAGAAAGTTCCTCATTTTGGATTTGTCTGATGTTCCCTATGATTAGCTTCAGGTTATGCATTGTTTTGCCAGCCTGCCATATGGGTGATGATGTGTTCTTCTAAGGACATCACATCTGGTCCATTGGTGATGTTAATTTTGATCACACAATTACAATATTCTGCAACTCCTTCACTATAGTTACATACAAAACACATACACATACATAAACATTTACACTTATGTATACACATATATGTATATACATATATATATGATAAATCTTAAGTTCAAACAGATCCATCTAATTCTATCCATCCTCAGAGGGCTTATTCTGTCTTTTTTTATCTATATTTGTATTTCTCCTCTAACAAGGTCAACACACTTACTCAGGTACTAAATCCTATAGTGTATGTACTGCAGTTTCAGAACTCTTTTACCCCCACTACTATAATAAACAAACCTACGAAAAGAGTTCAGGATTTGTTTGCAATTTTCCCTTCCTGCTCTGCCATCCAAGAATGGGTTATATAAACACTGTGTTCATAAACTACTTGGATTCATTCTTTTTTCTCTCTTCAGTCCAATTATGGGATCCACTTGAAATATGGCTGAGTTCATTTGTTTCTGTTTTCTTTCACTTCTTAATGATTTATTTCAATTTTAATATGCAGAATATTAACGTACTTCCAAAAGTTAAAGCTCCAAAAAGGTACTCAGAGAAGTATCTCTCCTTCCCATGTCCTACCCACCCCATTCTACCTCTTAAAGGTAACCAATCTCACTCTTTTCTGGTTTATCCTTCCCGGGTTTCTTCTTGCAAAAATAAGCAATTATGTTTATATTTCTTCTTATTTTTCCCTCCCTTCTTACACATAAGACAGCATATTATACAGGCTGTTTTGCATTGGCTTTGTTCACTTCCTAGCGTCCCCTGGAAACCACCCCATCAGGTCACAGCCACTGCCCACATTCTCTTTTAAGCTGCACTGTCCTCCACTGTGTGCATGTAACATAGTTTATTCAACCTTCTTCCACACTTGGGTACATGCTTTTTTTTTATAAGGACATGAAATTGTTTTAAAATCTTTATGAATTGGCTTGTAAAATGTTGTTAGAAACCTTCTTACATTCACAGCTCAAAACCCAAAAATGAAATGGCAAAATTGACGAAAACCAAAAATGAAATGGCAAGAATGAATGATTTCTCAGGAATACTTTATTTCTACAAAAGTAAATGTCATGTGTGTGTTTAACTCTCCCAGCCTTCTTCTCACTTCTGCTCTGTTTTCCAGCAGATTGTATTTAACAAGTTTTGTTTGACTACCTCCTGTTCACTGCTTTGAAATGTCTCAGTTAACTTCCAAAGCACCACATCCATATACATAGATACATACACATGCACACAACATGGGTAAGAAAAGCAAAGGGGAAGGAGAGACCGGGGGAGAGTATAATAATAAGGCTGAAAGGAAATTTAAGAAGCTGCAGAAAATGAGAGAACACTTTTCATGTTCTAACAAAACTGAAAGATGTAAAATTGGGGATGGGGAGTAACTAGTATTATATCACGTATGAATGATAAATGCAAGACACTGGCAATGAATCACAGCCAAGAGGTTGGGATGAGCAATGTCAGTCTTGTCAGCATTTCAAAATGGTTTCTCAGTTGAACATTTGGGAGCTTTTATGTAATGTTGCAAGGAACCAGTATGGCTCAAGCAGCCACAGCAGTCTTTGGAGGGTTTCAAACAAAAACCAAGATAGTCATTTTAACAATCCAAAAGGCAACATTTACTGAGAAACATCATTGCCTGTCTTCCATCTCTTTTCTGTGTGATGGTTTATTCATGGCAGATAAAGATGTTTTTCCTTTCTAAAAATCTTGTGGGAGGATCCCGCATGCTGCGGAGCGGCTGGGCCCATGAGCCATGGCCGCTGAGCCTGCGCGTCCGGAGCCTGTGCTCCGCAACGGGAGAGGCCACAGCAGTGAGAGGCCCGCGTACCGCAAAAAAAAAAAAAATAAATAAAATAAAAAAAATAAAAAAAAAAATAAAAATCTTGTATTTTATGAACATAATTGAGAGCTGTGCTTATAAAATTATATTTTATGATGAAGAAAAGGGAACTGGAAGCACACACTTAAAGCAAACAATAAGCCCATTAAATTCAGTCATAAAAAATCACAAGGTTTTTGGACCTGAAAACCACTTTTACAGCTAAATAAACTCAAGCCCGGAGAGGTTAAGAGACTTTCTCAAGGTCACACCAGTTTAGTGGCAGAGCATAAGTAAGGACATAAGTCTTCTGAAAGCCTGCCAACTGTTTGTTCCACTAAGGGGACAGAGTGGCAAAAAAACGCAAAACAAAACCTGGCTTGAGGCCACAGAAGGCTTCAAGGACATTTCCAGGGAAGCGCCATGTGCTCCTGGGTACGGAAGTTGTTTTGTTTTGTCATTTTCTGTTCTCCAAACAGTTGCAAAATAATGCTTTCTAGTATAAAATTGATGAATTTTGTCACTACTGGTGGAGAAGGATTATTCAAAGTTCCATACCTCATATCAAAAGTAGATACAAATGATATACTACTATTTAAAAATAAAATGAGTCAGAGCACTAGAAAAAAACAAAGAAAAACAAAACATGCCTAGAGAAAAGTAGACAGGCTATTGGCAAAATTCCTTTATGAAATACAATCGTGTTCACCGGTGTGTGCCAGCAGGTCTTTGCTCCACGGGTAGACAAAGTCAAAAGTGCACAGTGGGAACAACTCTTGGGCAGTTGGCAGATATACCTGTTCATCACTGAGAACCCCACTGCAAGAGCAGAGGGATGATCCCGTGATGACAATTTCTGAGCCACTACACAGACTGCAGAAGGTCGGTGGCCACCAGCACCAGCAGAGCATCAGTGAAATACGTGCCCCACAGAGGAGTGCCTACACAATAAGTGGACGACGCCATCTGAATGTCGACAAGCATCCTACGTTATTCACAGGCAGGGGCTGGCAGCCAACAATACTCCCCTGATCATAATTCAATATTGAAAGAAATGGGAGAAGCTGGGCATGGGATGGAATCGCAGCTACTGAGGCACAGGTTTTTAGCGAGCTTGCAAAGGGTCGGGCCAGGGCCACAGGGCAGCGGTTTCTCAGTCCCCATATGATGGCTGTCAGAGGGAAAGAGGTTCCTAGGAGTTTTACACGCAGACGATAAAAACTGAATTTCTTATAACACCAAAGACCACTGCCATGAGTTCAGCATCCTCGTTAAATGGTTTATCTCAGCAACATCTTCAAAGTCTTAAATCATCTCAATGTGTACCTTCAGGGCTGAAATGTCACAATTTTAAACGTGAAAGGTGAGCCATCAGGAAGTCTTATGTAGGCAAACTGTGATATAAACAGCTTGACCACAGAGAATTTAGCTTTTTGTCAGCACTTGACAATTTTCTTTCCTCAATGGGGGAAAAATCAATTATGTTATTGGTAGAGTAAAAAAAAAAAAATTCAAATACTGCAGAAGGGAACGTGAGAAAAACATTTTCCAGAGACAAACACAATCAAAGAGGAAGTTACAAAATGCATTTGCAGCTCTCTCTGAAGCAGAGAGACTCAACCTGCCAGGTTTTGAGCACAGTATGTGTCAACATAGGATCTGATAAAATGAGTCTGGGTTCATGTTCAATCTGAATATCCAGGACAATCCGCATGTATCTGAAGAACCACTAACACTTGCTGTCACAGCCAAAAACCTAGGAATGGTTCAATGCAACTTTCTCACTAAAGAGAAATGAAGAGGAAAGAATGACAAGGATGGTTACAGAGCTGAGCTGCCCGTCATCGAGCCATATACAGGGGCCTTCTATGCTACAAGCCCTTGTGCAGCACAGAACTGGGCCACACCCTGTTCTAAGCACTTTACAAACATTAACTCATTAAGTCATCAAGAAAAACCCTATGAAGTAAGCATACATTTTCCAGATGATGAAACTGGGCCACAAGTGGTTATGTAATGTGCCTGAGATCACAGTGTGTGTCTGTTTTTAATGGGCAGTTGGTCACTATGGGAGGTCATTCTGAAAGGTTATAGGCAACACTAAAGACATCATAATTTTTAAGCTTTTATTTTATAGTGAAAACTTGGGATGAGCCTTTTTAGATATTAAAAACTGGAGGTCTGAGTATGTGCTACATGACCAATAGATGATCCCCAGATGCCAAAAGTTTGTAAACAGTGCCATGTTGAATGCCAGACCCCATGTGCGGGAATTTACTCTAGGATCAATCAGGAGAGTAAGGACATGTGGCATCAGGACCCGTGACTATCCATTGGGGAGGAAAATGGAATTATATTCCCACCACAATAGCACATATAAAAATAATTCTAGGGCTTCCCTGGTGGCACAGTGGTTGAGAGTCCACCTGCCAATGCAGGGGACACGGGTTCGTGCCCCGGTCCGGGAGGATCCCACATGCCGTGGAGCGGCTGGGCCCGTGAGCCATGGCCACTGAGCCTGCGCGTCCGGAGCCTGTGCTCCGCAACAGGAGAGGCCACAGCAGTGAGAGGCCCGCGTACCGCAAAAAAAAAAAAATAATAATAATAATAGTAATTCTAGATGGAGAGAAATTAGACACAATTCAACAGAATTCAGTACAGCTATCAAATAAAAGCAAGTCACAGACCCGGATCTGCTGAGGCAGCATGATGGCCATGAGGTACTGATAAATATAAAGCAAGTAACAGATGAGGAACACGCAACCATTTACATGGACATTATTCACATATCTACATAACTACATTATGCATATCTGGAGGCACAAACATCACATTATTTTGAGTGGTTCACCTAGAGTGGGGAACTGACAGAGAGAAAGCCTTTTATTTTTATACTCTTCTGTCTTGTTAGAATTTTTAATGGCATTGTAAGTTTTTTAAAAAGATCAATACACACACATGATCAAGTGATGAAGACACTAGGCATATAGGCAGGACCCAGGTCATGAAGAGCTTTGTATGGTTTGTTAAAGACCTTTTAGCTTATCCTTAGCCAATGAAGTAGAAGCAAAAGCTTTTAGTCATTGGGAAGGAAAAAAAACATGATTGCATTTTATTAAGATCTTGTTAGTGGCAATGTGGAGAATTAATTAGAAACATAGTAAAATTAGAGGTAGAAAAGATGGGAAAGGAGGCTTTTAATATCTACTAATAATTGAGAATTTACCATGTACCATGTACAGCATCTAACTCAGCTCATTTAAGCCTTAGCACCCCTGCACTGGGACTGTTACAATCCCCACGTCACCTACAAGGAAACAGAGGTTCACAAATTGCCCCACTGGCCCAGCTAGTCAGTAAAAACCTGGAATTGGAATACAAACCCTGGTCTGTGCTTACTCGCAAAGTGATATTGTATTTGGGAATGTTGCGACCGCCTGAACAATGGTGATGAGGCCCTCAACCAAACGCAGAGCAAGAGCTGGGAGTGGGGACAGGGGCCAGACTCCGTACGTATCTGGGAGGTAAAATGGGCGCCACCTGCTGACTGGCTGGATGCACAGGATGAGGAAGGTGGGGAATTTCAACTGACACCCAGGTTTCAGGCTGGAAAGAAATCTCCATGTTTTCCAAAATGTGATCATGTTTACTTTTATAAAGTTATTAGTATCCTCTGAGACCTCCAAGGACTTGATGAACAGCTTCAGAAAACTCTACTTCTGTACCTGCTTTTCAATTCCAACTTTCTGGTGCATTACTATAGCTTCTATGTTCTCCTGGGCATCTTGCAATGAATCTTTCATCCTAGAAGTGTCTTCACCAAGAAATACTGCACACGATGAAAGGTTATGAAATGCCTTCCTTGCTTTTTCCTCAAGAAACTATGATTTTCACCTGAGCTAAGAGTGGAAATTACCAAGAATATTAGAACCCCTTCTGACTCCCTCTTCCTTTAATCACAGAGAAAATGGAGAACTTGAAAAATACACACACAGCACACACTCACATACATATACACACACACTGTTGTTTTGTACTCTTACTTAATGTAGTTGTTCTTAATGGTGGAGAAGTGGGGTCCATGATGTATTCAAGGGTTCTGGAAACCTTCTGAATTTTATATAAAATTTTGTGCACAAATCAATATAAGCACTTCTCTAAGGAGATTATCAATAGCTTACATTAGATGTTCAAAGGGGTCTAAGACTCCCCCCACCCCCCCAAAAAAGACCAAGAGCTGCATGGCTGTCCTTTAAAGGAACCTGCCATTAATCAAGCCACGGGGGCTTCCCTGGTGGCGCAGTGGTTGAGAGTCCGCCTGCTGATGCAGGGGACACGGATTCGTGCCCCCGTCCGGGAAGGTCCCACATACCGCGGAGCAGTTGGGCCCGTGAGCCATGGCCGCTGAGCCTGTGCTCCGCAACGGGAGAGGCCACAGCAATGAGAGGCCCGCGTACCGCAAAAAAAATAAATAAATAAATCAAGCCACGGACTAAATAAACGATTTAGGAAACTTCAATAATCAGAACACAGAAGCTCATTATGAAAATACAGGTGAGGCAGCAAGACCTGCTTCAGATTCTGCTTCTTCAAAGTGATGCCTATTTTTGCCACCTATTTGTTAGGCTAATGGAGAAGAATCATCCCCTACCTAATTAAACCTAACTGGCTGCAAAGCTTCAGATAAGATGGCAGTGAAGGATGGCTGATTGCGTATTTTTAAACTCTCATCTTAGAGACTACGTCCTCGTTATTTTGAACGTTTTTTTGTAGGTTAATTTTGAATCCCAAACTGCTATCAAGATTATACCAGGAGGATCCTACAAACAGAGAACCCAGAATGCATGGCACGACAAAAGTGCACTTTAATAAGTTAGTCGATGGAAATCCTACTGTTTCTTTGTGAATCTATTCTACTGTAATCTCAGATGCAGAAATTCTCATTTCCCTGGAACCCACTGACCTATTGATAATAGGAAGTTTGGTGCGTGTGTGTGTGTGTGCGTATGTGTGTACATGTGTGTGTGTGTGTGTCTCCAGCGACCCTAACCTAACCACTGACTGAATTACAGTCCAAGAAACAGAAAGAAAGCACAGATCAGAGCGGGTGAAATATTGCTGAACTTAAGCAGCTTCAGTCTAACAAAGATCTTTATGAACGAAGAAAAAGAACCCACACAGTATAAAATAAAGAACTGCACAGAGAGAACTTTTAAAAATAACTCCTGAAGTTATCTGATAATTCATTGGCCGTCACTGAGTGGATTCCACAAATCCTCTGAGCCTAGGGTCTAAAACAATAAACCCATATATTTTTTTCCTGAATAACTAAACTCTCCCAGGGAAAAGAGACGAGGATACTTCTCATATAAATTTCCTTTAACTGCAGGAAAAGAGCCGTGAAACGGTCCACCCTTGACTCTAAACGCCACTACTTTCTTCTTTTAATTTCCCTTCCTCTGAACATGACATTGGGCTCCCAGTTGGAAATGCAGATAAGCCGCCCTGACGGGGGCTTCAGGCCCCTCCCAAGAACAAAAAGCGCCTGATCTGTCTGGCTCCCCCGCTTCAGATCTGCTGAACTGCTTCACAGACCGGGACCTTTGAGTCCCACCATTTCAGAGGAGTGGATTCCAAGAGAAGGAAAAGGCTCTGACACCCGAGATCAGGATGCAGCTTCAGTTTTGCTCCATAACTGAGAGCTTTGGAGAATATGAGAAACGAACATGAATGGGAATTCGCTCTGTTCTTCAGAGTCCCAGCAAGCAATCGGCTTAAATGACTGCATGGTGTAAGGCCACATTCTGGTCTGCAAACACACTTCTTTCCCTGCCCTTGATACGTGCCTTGTGTTTTAAACCCCAACCAAACATCTGAGTATAACTGTTTTCAAAACATGTTTGGTTTTTCTGGGGGAGAATTGTTAAACACCAATGAAGTTATCTTAAAACTGGGGGACAACACAATACATATAGAAGACAAAAACAAATAGGTAGACAGACAAGCAAACACTTGAGGCAAATAAAAAAAAAGCATATGAACTGAGGCTGTCATGTGATCCTCAGCATACGCAAGTTCACAATATAATGAGGAATTTCATTACAGCTTATAAAGCCATCCATGGTCATCACGTGGCTCGTGACTAATATTTAAAGTGTTAGCTAAGACGGATCTACATTAAAACTCTGAAGGGGCGCTCAGTGATTATCAAGTACTTTGGAAACATGTTCAAAGCACAGAAAACCTGACATCTGACTGAGCTGTTTCGGTTGGAAAGGGTCTAGGTTTCTCAAATAGTTCCACACGGGGTTACATCAAATGTGAATGTTCACGGCAGCATCTTTCTGCACTGCGGAACTACACACAAATCCAGGCTTTATTGAAAACAAAACACACACACACATTTTTCAGATTCTATTTAACGTACTGGCATATTGGAAAAAGTAGAGGTTTAAATATACTTCAGGTCTGGGTGAAAAAGTTAAATTTAGGGAGAGGATGAGTTAAACTCACTGCTCCCACGAGGACTTCAAGTAAGGAAGGACAGACAGCGGGAATGTGTCCGCACAAGGTGCCTTGTATTCGGGACCATCAGGAGATAAATTAGGAAGGAGTCTTTTCTCACTGGCTACCCTCCGCCCATCATCCTACAGCTGGCTGGAGTTTCCTTATCAGGACACAAAGCATTTCTTTTCGAAATCATCTAACAGGTGGTCACGGACAGCAGGAGGGGTGGGGGGCAGAGTAGAGCCCAGAGCGTGGAGCATCAGGGGTGCAGGTGGCACTGAGGGAGCCACAGGAGGACAGGCAGGCACCCTGAGTCCGGAAGTCTGGACAGTAACTCTACCTCGCTGAGGAGACGAAGGAGGTCACCTGGGGAAAGTACCTCCGCTCTTCCTCATGAAGGAAGTCAGTACGTCTTCAAGTGTGAGGGTAACAGGGAGAGGCTGGAAGGCCAGTACCTGCCCACGTTAGGATTTCAGATGAAGCTCCGATGGTGGGTAGGCTGTAGCCTGGGCACACAGCCCGAGGTGTGCGGGTCGGGACATGGAGATGATGACACCTTGGCTGGCAGGCCAGGTACAACAGAGGGCAGCCAAGGGCGTCTCCATGTCCATCCAGGCAAGTCCTGCCGGGAGCATGCCCGGGGAGCAGGCCCAGGGAGCAGGGCCAGCTGGCATTCCAGACAAGGGACGGTTCCGGGGAGCACAGGACTGGGACCCAAGAGAAGAGTGGTTTGAAGAGTTGCTGGCATTTAGTAAAGTGAGCTACACGTCAGACACGGTATCATGCTTAACATGTTATGTGCATCGTATGTGATTCTTCAGCGGTCCCAGAGAGGGTGTGATGCTGGCTGCCATTTTCCGCTAAATCAACTAAGAGTCAGAAGAATGCACTACAGGCCCCTTCTCTATACGGTGAGCGGGGAAGAGGCTGGAAGGACCTGAAGGGGCAGCCTATGAAAAGCCCCGGAGTAAATAAAAGGCGCTCAAAAGTGTTCCTGTCCCAGAGGACCAACACGCAGAGAGGAATTAAGAAGGAAACCCAGTCAGTCTTCCAGGAGATTACAATTCCACTAAGGGGCAAAATACACCTACCTGTCATCCCAGAGAATGACAACTAACGTGGTCAAACACACCCAGGACACAAACGATAAACAGAACCGCACTTTACAAAGATGATTCTGGCAACCACCTGCAGGAAAGGTTCACGGTGGGGCCAGCCTGGATTGAGAGCATTTAAGAAACTTTAGCTACAATCTGTGTGGGGAAAAAAAGCAGGGCTTATTCCTAAATTAAGGCAGGAGTGGTAGGTGCACAGAGAAGGTACTGAAGAATTAGAAGGTGAAGTTGAGCTGACTAGACCACTGAACACACACGGGGCACAGAGAGGAAGGACCCCCGTCAACCTCTCCCAGGACAAGGGGCCGGGGATGCAAGCTGTGCTGCATGCAGGAGAGCTGTGTGTCGTCGCAGGGGCAGGAGGTGCAGGCAGAGAGACGGAGGGCAAGAGCCCCAAGACCAGGAACCCGGTGCATCTGGAGGAACGGGGTTTAGGAGATGATGAGATGCCCGGGGAGCCACAGAGAACGGCCTCAGACTACATCACAGGAGAAGGAAGGGCCTGCTAGGAGGGGGCCGGACTGAGCACCATCAGGGGCTGAGCATGGACAGGGTGCTGGGGTGGGGAGGTGTAAGATGAAGCTGAGCACGTGGCGGATTTGAAATCCTGGGGGTCACTTCTGAGGGGGAGCATCAGGCAGTGATGGGAGGAAAGGTCAGGATGCAGAGGCTAGAGGAGGAAAAGGTTAGAAGAACCAAGGAAAGAGAAAACGTGGCCTGAAATTTTAAGAAGTTACACGGGACTCCGGAGATAAAATGGAGAGGAAAATGAAGAGCCCGGGGCAGTGTTCGTCTTCAAGCGGGAATCGACAGGCGTGTTTGTAACCTGGAGGGTGAGGACCGGTGTGAGGGTGAGGACTGATGCAGCTGATGCAGCGGATCCGTGATCTCCCGGGAAGCAGGAATAGGAGGGCTCCGCGCACAGGTAAAGGGATGCCAGATGGAGGAGGGAACTTCGTCCAGGGCAACTGGGGAAGGAGGAAGGGCGGTGCAGGGAGTGAAGGCTGTTGACAGCAAGCGAAGAGGGTCTCACCATAACCATCCCAGGGGTGACCGCTTCCTGCCGAGAGTGAGGGAAGATGCCTCAGAGAGCCGCCCTCCTAGGAGACAGGGGGCGACCGGCCGAGGCCCTGGAAGGCGGCCAGGCCCGGCCACAGCGCACAAGGCTCTTGGGAAGCAGAGGCCACGGGGGAGCAGGTGTGCACTTGGGCTGGAGCCACTGAGGATGCTGCAACGCTTGTTTCACCCCAGGTGGGGATAGCGGAATCACGGCAGGATAAGGCGAGGGAACAGACCCATAAGAAGTCACTCGGGCCAGGGGCAGGGACAGAGAAGCACCAGCAATGGAAAGGAGATGGCACCTGTGGTCGGCAGAATAGTGGCCCCCGAAGATGTGCAGGTCCTAATCCCGGGACCTGCGATGCTGGTATCTCACACGGCAAAAGGGGTTTTGTGGATGTGATTAAGTGGAGAATGTGAAGATGGGGAGAAGCTCCTGCAATGTCCAGGTGGCCCAATGCCATCACAAGGGTCCTTATAAGAGGGAGGTAGAAGGACCAGGGAAGGAGACGTGAGGATGGAAACAGGCTGGAGTGACATGGGCCCCCAAGCCAAGGGATGCAGGTGGCCCCCCAGAAGCTAGAAAAGGCAAGGAAGAGATCCTCCCCACGGCCTGCAGAATGAATGCAGCCCTGCTGGCCCCAGTGTAGACTTGGGACGTTCTGAATTTTAAGTAATAAATTTGTGTTGTTTCAAGCCACTGTTTGCGGTAATTTGTTACAGCAGCAAAAGGAAATTAATACAACACCTAGCCACGTGGAATTCAAATTAGAACTATATTACTAAACTATAAAAGATATATGAAGACATCCAAGAGACTTTTAACTTTCTCATGATTACTTTCATTTTGTTCTGAAATACCAAATTATTTTTTAAATGTGCAAGTAGCCCTGCTTTTCAGGGGCCTAATCTACCTGGCAACCCCATGCCGGCTGGAGACAGGAACACCTGCCTGGGGATAAGAAGCAGAGCGTCCCGGGAGGACGGCCGAGGACAGCAGGGATGTGGGACTTGGTGGGGCTCCCTGTCCCCAGAGGGCAGTTCAGGGCCAGGGCGGCTGTGCTCCCTCAGCTGGAGCCCGACAGTGATCTGACCCCAGGTGGAGATCTGGGTCCCGTCTTCATGCTACTCCTGTCCCGTCCCCCGCCCTTCAGATGTGCAGATGGAGGCGCCTGGCAGGTCCGAGCGGACAGGGCAGGGTGAGCGGGCCGGGGCAGCTTCATGAAAGAGGGTGTCTGAGGGGGACACAGACCCATGAGGTTCAAAGAACAAGAGAGGCACAAAAGGCCTGCAAACTCGAATAAAGATGGAATAGTCAAGCGGAGCCAGCGTGGGGACCATCCGCACAGGCCCGGAGAAGCCCCGTGTGGACGGGCCAGACCCCGCGGCCTCGACTCCAAGCCCACAGGTGTGGACCTGTGATGATCAACAGGAAGGAAGAAGGCTTTAGGGAGACACATCTGACGAGGAGATGACGGTCAGGGAGAGAGGACAGAGAAAAGTTTTTAAAACCAACCTCAAAACAATCTTTTAAAGTTTAAATCAAATCGAGATTTGCACATTCTACCAGTAATGAAGAGAAAATGTTTTTAAGTTTTCTACGTCAACAGAAGGTGTTTACATCCTTGTATACTCGTTACTCCAGATGGTAAAATAAATTGTAAAAAATGAAAAACTTTGTCTTCTACAAAAAGATATTTAAAATAGACCTACACGGGCCTCCCTGGTGGCGCGGTGGTTGAGAGTCCGCCTGCCGATGCAGGGGATACGGGTTCGTGCCCCGGTCTGGGAGGATCCCATATGCCGCGGAGCGGCTGGGCCCGTGAGCCATGGCCGCTGGGCCTGCGCATCCGGAGCCTGTGCTCCGCAACGGGAGAGGCCACAACAGTGAGAGGCCCGCATACCGCAAAAAGAAAAAAAAAAAAAAAATAGACCTACAAGATGCAAAAAAAAAAAAAAAAAAACAGGTGCAAATGAAATAAGTGTACTCTTCTTTAAAAATACCCACACATTTTCTTGGTAGAATCCGTATCTGATCTGCATGACAGAATTGACAGTGTGTGTTTGTGTGTGTGTCATTGGTATGTTTTCTAAAACTTGAATATTAGAATGGAAACTATATATTAAAAGTAAAGCAATACTCTTTTGAGTAGTTTTCCATTCAGGATATGCAAACTAGTCTAAGTTTTATTTTCAACATTTCACTATTAAAAGCTGAAGAGTTCCCTCTCAGCTGGCTGACCTGAACACCACGGGTATAATATTTACACAATGAAAATGAACATGAATAGTCAAGAGCACAACACCAACACAAAACTGAGTTCAGTCTGATCCTCCTGCTTGGAAGGCTGGCATGTACCACCTGCCTTTTTTATTCTATTGAAACCTATTTTCGATCATAAACCATACTTACTTCATCTTATATATATATATACATATATATACACACACACACATAATATATGTATTGCGTATATATAGCATATACAGAGCATATATATACATATATATATACACATATATATGTACAAATGCTCAGTTAGGGCAACATCTTCTATCCTCAGGACAAACCAGATATAATAGGTGGTGACTTACCCTTCACACGCAGGTGGGACGAAGTCCCATCTCCACACAAAACACCTAGTAAGCTCATTACTTGCATATTCCAACAACCAACAATTCTCCCTCGTGCTGTTATCACGTTTTCTGGGCGTATCTTACACCCCAACTGGATGGCAAAACTTTAAGAGTCTGTGTCACAAGCACACTAGTGTTTCCGTCCAGGTCTTACATGGTGCTTTGCACGCACGGAGCCTGAGTTTCACTGTCAAGCCACACGTGAGTGGCTTGACTGTGAAACCCCGAGTGAAGGGAAAGGCAGCCACCACATCAGATGCGGCTGCTGCCCCCTGTGCTAATGCCTTACTGTCACTTTAGAGCTGACAGAGGTTAGAGTTCAGAAGCTTGAGGAAGTCATAGTTTTAGCCAAGGAACCATGCAGATGGTGTGCCCTGCCCCCTGCTCCCCTCCCCAACTGTGTTGGGTCTCAGAAGGTCAAGGGGGAGGCTATATGGTCCACAGCCCATCACTACACGGTCCCCAACGCAGCATCAGGATCTACTTCAGGACAGAAATCTCACACTTGCCCTGGAGGTGCCTCAGTCAGCACTAGGGCCCAAGGGGAATCTGGGGAGAAGCTCCATTCTTCAGAAGTTCCTGCATGAGTTGATGGACCTTAAAGGATCTGAAAGAAGAAAGTCTGAGAAATAAAGTGAACACACATTGGCTGAGATGAGAGGAGAAGGTGGGAGCTGGACGGGGATCTAGCACTTTGCTGCCATCGGCCAGAACTCGCCCTGCCCTGGGAACCACACACACTTCACCCCCGATATCCAAACATTGGACTCAGTCCCAGAGGATCCTGGTGGAGGTAAGAAAGGATCCCTGTCCTGGGGTCCTGGTCCGAGGACACACGCAGGTCTGATTCCTAGGACACTGTGTCATTCTTGGTCAATCTCCGCCTTCGTGGCTTCTGGCTGCCTTGAGATCCTGGACGGTCATCTCACCAAGCACAGCCATCGGGTCACAAGCCTGGCCTGTGTCCTCGCATCCTGGACCCCAGCTAGGCTACATCTGCCCTTGGAGGTCACAGAAATGCACAGGCCTTTGCTGGCTCCTGGCCTGAGCCCTCTACCCTCTGACCTGGAGTAACCACTGCAGGAAGGGCACGAGATGGCACAGGCGAGCTGGAAAGGGCGGCTGCAAGTTACACTGGGTCACCCCAGTCAAAGCCAACCCTCTGTAAAGAGCATCCACACTCAGAAGTAAGGAGAGGTTTCCGGAAGCCACTCAACACAGCTGGTGACAAGAGCACACTGAGAACAGGCACTGTGCATCCTGTCACCTCGGGAACTTACAAGCTTAGTGGAACGAACGCCTTAAGTCTTGTCACGTGACAGCAGTGAGGGCAGCAGGACCCGAGTCCTCAGCAGAACCTGCACAGACCTTAAGCCTTCTCCCCCAGGGGACCTCTACCCGCGCACAGGAGCCCCGAGGAGACTTCCAACCCATGGCCTCCCCGGCCGCACCCTGAGGGTCTAGTTCAGCAGGTCTCAGGAACATGCACGTCCGTGTTTTCCAAAGCCCCCTGGAAGCGTGTGGTATGAGGACTGGGTGGAGAACCCACAGGTCGATACTCAGCATGTCTTACAGTGTGAGGTGCCAACACTTGGCTCTGCTTCCGTTCCGTGCCGGCTACACCTCTTCTCCCGGTTCTACTGCCGTGTCCTAGATTAAGACTGCTAGCCTTCTCACATAACAGAACGTACTACAAGTAACTCAACGGATGTCATGAAAAGTCAAGCAAATAGTAAGTTCTAGCTTCTCTCTGCTGGTTAAAATGCAATATGATGATGCAAATCTGATGAGATTTTTTTTATACAGATCACCCCTGAAATAATGAAAACACAGCCCGAGAAGACGAGAAAGGGCATCGGAAGGTTTGGTACCTTGGGTACCAAGATAAGCCCCGGAGCCGCAAGCCCCTGGTGCCAGGAGTCACTGGGTGGAGCAAGTCTACCGGGGCCACTCCGGGCGTCCCTACAGTCAGGGACAACCTGCTTTAGGGGGTTCACTGGCCCCTCCAACATGCTGCCTGACCCACCACTTCATGCAACACATCAAAACAGATGTCTGGCACTGATCCTTGGGTGGACAGATGCAGGTAACGTCAGCGAAGAAGAAGAAGGACTCATGCTTGGCGTCTACCACGTGCCTGTTATATCCGACGTCCTTCACACGTAGAGCAACCCAAGGAGGCAGGTGTGGTGAGTCCCCTGCTTTACGAACGAGGACCCCGAGGCACAGAGAGACTGGACGGCCTGCCCGAGGTGGCAGCGCTAGGTTTCAACCCAGGCGGGCCGGCCCCAGAGCACACACGGAATCACTAAGGCTTGGATTAGCTTTGTCAGGTCCATTTCCAGCAAAGCCTACAAATCAAATAAGTCGGTATGCTATCTAGGCAAACGATTTCATTTCAATGGATTCTCTTAAGTGTTGATTCCCTGCAAAACTGTAAGACCTTCAGGGATTTGTTCACCTTGGAAAACAGCTCAACGGGCGCTGCCACGGCCTCCTGTTCCTTCAAGTACTGCTCCCAAGACCAGGCCTCACGCGTGGCCACCGCAGGGGCTGGAAGAGAAAACACAAGGGCTGTTCTTGAGACAATCAGCGACTGAAAAATTATGCAATTGAAGATAAATCTAAGAAGCAGGCTAATTACTTAAACCGATGATCAGAAGACCAAGCAACTAACAGGAAGGAGCCTTACTGCTGGCGTTCTGTGAGCATCTGGTACAATCACGTCACCTCACATCCCCAGCTTTTCCTGGGTTAGAACAGACTTATGAACACACCCCATCACCGACCACTGATGACATGCAGGATGGGTGCCCCCAGGCGCCCCTCAAAGAAGAGAGAACAGGCACAGGTTCTCTAGAAGGTGATTTGGTTACTTTTTTTTTTTTTTTTTTTTTTTTTTTTTTTTTTTGCTGTACGCGGGCCTCTCACTGCTGTGGCCTCTCCCGTTGCGGAGCACAGGCTCCGGACACACAGGCTCCGCGGCCATGGCTCGCGGGCCCAGCCGCTCCGCGGCATGTGGGATCTTCCAGGATAGGGGCACGAACCCGTGTCCCCTGCATCGGCAGGCGGACTCTCAACCACTGCGCCACCAGGGAAGCCCTGATTTGGTTACTTTTAAGGCGAAGGACCGGAACTTTTTTTTATAATCTCCTTTCATTTTCCTACCGCCTCTTGGTGGGAATGTCAATTGGTACAACCTGTCAAAAGGCAATCTGCAAACTGTCAAAAACCTTAAAAATTATTTGTATACTTTGAACCAGCCATTCTCCTAGGAATTTGTCTTAATGCAATTACAGTGATGTGCCCAAGAGTTTATCCTAGAACCCTTCATAATAGTGAAATACTGGAAACAAACTGAAGAGAGGGCTGATTAAATGCACTGTACAGACGTGTCCTTTTAATAATAACAGCTCATAAAATTACATTGCAGAAGACTGCTGAATGGCAGAGAAAGGCTATGTTAATGATACACTAAGTGGGGGAAAAAAGTTTAGGAAACAAAATGATCCTTTTTGGTAAAATATATAATGGAAACAAAAAACACTAAAATCATGTAAATCAAAATCGTAAATGAAGTCATCTTTAGGTGCCGGGATTATAAATAATTTCTTCCCATTTTTCTTCGTACTTTAGTTTTCTGCTTTTCTAGATGAGTAACTATCCTTTGTAATTCAATAAAAATACCATTTTTAAATAATACAAATCTGGCAAAAAAGATTAATAATTGTTTTAAGTTTATATTCTATGTTCCAGTAACTCCTTCTCTAGGGTTAATACGCTAAGGAAGTGGTCCTGATAAAAGCTGATGGTGAAAATGGACATCACACCATTATTACAGCAAAAATGCAAAGTAATATTAACATGGGAGAAGAGTTAAATAAATGATATTTATATATACATATACACATATATACATATATGATTATGAAGTTGTCAAACACTATACTTTTTATAAAATATCTTGGGAATTTTCTGGGATATCTTGAGAATTTATTATCAAAGTAAGGACACAAAACAGTATATATTTTATGATCTTAAGTTTTAAAATACAAATTATTACATATATTAAAACATTTGTTTTTCACATACTTATAAAGCCCCTTCTTCATGCAAGGCAACAGGCATATATGTGTGTCTACATATACAAGTACACACGCACAGAAAAGAAATTGGAAAGAAACAGCAAAATATTAACGGTGGTTATACGTGGGTGGTGGGATTAATGTAAATATTCTTTCCTTGTTACTTTCTGCAGTTTTAAAATTCTCGACAAGCTTTATTATAACCCGCCACACACACACACACGCACACTTGCACACACACACTCATACACACACGCTCCTGGAGAATTCTGGTCAAAAGTGCTCTGTGAACATTAATTTTAACATTTATCTTGTTGTGAAGTGTTCCCGAGGAAGGTCCAGATGGCGAAAGGTCAGCACTACAAGCACGTTGGTGGTGACAGGTAGTTAGGCACGCCTCGAAGGCAAACATTTGGAACCTCTCAAGACGGTGAAGCAACCTGATGGAATAACAAACACGAAACTCCACCAGCTGTGCAGGAAGAAGTAATATGGACTTTTAATCACTTAAAAAATATGTTCTGAGCTCCTCTTCACATGCCAAGAAGCATGCTGCCCGCTGGAATAAGCATATGACCCAGTCCCTGGTCTAGTAAATGAAAAAGAAATCAATAATGTGTATTATTTTTCCCTTTAATATTCATATATACAATTGACGAAAAAAGTAATTTAAGCTCAGGTTATAAGGAAAAAATCATATCAAATTACAGTTTAAAACAGACCCACAGAGCAGGCACATTAATAACTACTGTTTATCAATCACAACACACTGACCTGTTCTTGCTAAGAAATACACTTATTAAAGTAAAAGAATTTTAAAAAGCACTTTAACCATCAAATAAGGCTAAGAGAACTGTTATCAATGGATTTCCTTGCTTTGTTTGGAAACAGTGCAACATCCCCGTGTGATTCCCACCAAGGAGCTCGCAGTCTGTTAGCCATCACAGCACTAGAAAATTTGCTGCCATTTCTACATGACATGAGATATTTTATTTTGCTAAACACAGAAAGCAATTTGACAAACCCTGAACATTCTCTGGTACGATTATTCAACATCCCTATTTTCACATAAGCATTTTACAACATCACAATTATAAGCGTTACCAAAAACGTTACAGCAGCGTTGCCTCCGAAGCAAATATAAATGTCTCGTTTTCTACAGCAGCTGGGTTCCTGAGAAACTTGTGTGTGAGGGGTGACATCACCATGTCGTCCCCAACGTAGAAGAAGGTCATTCCTCACAAGAAACATGAATGACTATTCAAGACCAAGACACACTGAGAGAACCCAGACCCGGGGGTGAGGCTGAAGCCGCCCCTGCACCCCAGAGACCCAGACGGATGCCCAGACAGATGCCCAGACGGACACAGTGGGAGGGGAGAAGAGGGGATGCCCCTCCCCCAGGCCTCCCCAAGCCTCAGGCTCCTCCAGGGGGAAATGAGGACCCCGGGGACAACGGGCCCTCACCCCCAGCATCCTGGGTCACTATGTGGGAGCCCCTATTCTGACGTCGCCCCACAGGAACTTCAGTGGAATCTGGAGGGCACAACGCTGGGGACTGACTGTGATGGAGAGGGGGGAGGGGCTCGTGATATCCGCACAGGGATCTCGGGATGGAGTTCACGCCTGCATCACCCAGGTGGGGACCCCAACCTGCAGCTCTGCTCACCTGCAGAACCAAGTCAGGGCGCAGTCTGATGAGGGAGCTCGATGGGGTGCATACTGCCTGAATCGGACCCTCAGGGAGGAGTTCTGCTGGCCCTGAGCCTGCTCGGCCCAAGCCCACGCCAGGTGTTGGGTCCCAGCCCACCCACATAGAGAGAGCCTTCCAGACCCATCGACCAGAAGCGCTGGGACAGTCCTGGAAGAGGTGTGCCTGGCGGCACTTGAGCAAAGCCAGTGGCCCTGTTCAGCCAGGGAACTGGGGTGTGGGTCAGCTTGAGGTAAGATGACAAACAAAGAGCTTTACTGGCTTTCAAGCTGCTTCACCCACTGCACCCGGGAAGGGGACCTACCTCACAGCCCTGCTTACCACCGAGTACAGCCTGTCCCCCGGGAATCCACCCAGACCACAGAGGACACTGCAAAGCCCACTCCACAGCCCTCCGCACGTGGGTGTCTGAACAGGGAGCACAGCCTGGGGCCTCCTCTGTCTGCAGAGCAGAGCCAGTGGCCTCACCCTCAGTGCACACTCAGGCCCCCAACAATGAGCTGTGCAGGCCCTAGGTCCCAGCCTGCTGCCCTGCCAGGGAGGTAAGCTAACTCACACCCCGTCCACTACTGAATACGTGCCCAGTCCTGGCCGTCCAATGAGCCTGACCAGAGAGCCCAGGCGACCGCAGAGCCCACCCTCCAGCCCCACCTGGGGAGGAACCCAGCCAGCTGTCCTGTCCACCTGTTCTCGGCCGGAGCACAGCCCCCATCCCTGTCCTCTGAGCTCAAACAGATGCCTCACCCCAAATAAACCCTACAGCAGGCCCACCTGCCCAAGGGCTTTACCAGCAGACACGCCCAAAAACCCAAGCCGAGCTGACTGGTAAGGAACCATCTCTGCCAAAGCAAACTGCACGGCCTGGAAGACGAGCCCCACTACTCAGATGCACAAATTCCAACATGAGGAATCAAGGATCATGAAAAGCCAGGTAACTATGACACCAGCAAAGGAAACCAATAAAGCTCCAATGACTGACCCTAAAGAAACAGTGAATTATGAACTGTCAGACAAAGAATTCAGAATAGTCCTCCAGAGGAAGCTTAACTAACTACAAGAAAACACAGACAACTAAATGAAACTAGAAAAGCAATGCATGAACAAAACAAGAAGTTCAACAAAGAAACAGCCACCATCAAAACAACCCCAACAATAACAAAAAAGCCCTAGAGTTCAAAAATACACTAACCGAACTGAAAAATTCAATAGAGAGTCTCAAGAGTAGACTGGACCACGCAGAAGAAAGGATCGGCAACCTGGAGGATAGGACACTGGAAATACCCCAGTCAGAGGAGCAACAGGAAAAAAGGAGGATAATAGAGAAGAAAGCGGGGGGAGGTGGGCGTGGAATTATGGGACACAGTGAAAAGAAACAATATTCACATTATGGAAATTCCAGAAGGAGAAGAGAAAGAGAAAGGGGTGGAAAGTGTATCTGAAGCAATAATGGCTGAAAACTTCCCAAATGCAGGGAGAGAAATGGACATTTCACATCCACGAGGCCCAAAAGGGCCCCAAATAGGTTGAACCCAAATAGGATTACACCGAGACACATTATAATTAAATAGTCAAAAGTCAAAGACAAAGAAAGAATTTTAAGAGCAGCAAGAGAAAGAGAGACGTCACATACAAGGGAAACCCCGTAACACTATGAGCAAATTTCTCAGCAGAAACCTTTCAGGCCAGGAGAGAATGGGACAGTTTATTCAAAATGCTGAAAGAAAGCAGGATCAGTGCTTGGATGGGCTGGAGGCTGGTGGCGTGTGCATGTGTGTTACACCCTATGAAAGCACAGGTGCACTTGAGCCAGGCCACGTCCTCACAGACTGCAGACACTGGGATGCATAGGGTTAGCTCTTAGAAGCACGCCCTTCACAAAGGGCTCACCATGTCTAAGAGGACCACGCAGCAACATCGCCCTTGGAAAAGGGGTTGGCACACTGAGAAGGATACATTCCAGACCAGATACCCATTAATCCTGTAAACCACAATTGTGTCCTGCTTTATCATTTCAGATCTGGAGTTTGGAATAATTCAGTTTATTTAAATTGATAGAAAACAACCTCTACTCCTTTATTTCAGCCCTTTATATGAACAGTCCTCCATATGTGCGTGCTAGTGTTTTTTGTTCTCAACTCCTCTTATAAAATTCCATAACATAAAAAGCACAGCGTGCTGTTTAAAAATGGAAAGAAGCCCTAGCTGTCATCTAGCTCTGTGATTTTTTTCAAACCTTAAATTTCTTTCTATCTTGTAATACCCTACAATGGAAAAGAATCTGAAAAAGAATTATATATATATATATATATACACACACACACGCATATAACTGAATCACTTTGCTGTGTACCTGAATCACTATAAGTCAACTATACTTCAATAAAAAAACAAAAAATATTATAACCGTATATTGTTAATTGAAGGTAATTTTACTATATTTAATTATATTGATGATTTTAAACAGTCTCTTCCTCATTTAAAAAGTGATGCATGCTGATTTTAAATTCATTGCCAAAAAAAGGCATGATCTGTCAACAAACAAAACGATATATCAAATTTTCTTTGGGGACCAAATGTACATTAAAATTTAACCATATATTATAGAATAAAAAAATAGATAAAAACTGTTTCAAAAATAAATAAATAAAATTTTTAAAATTACATTAAAATGTTTCATCAATATGGGGGCTGTAAGAATATTCT
The DNA here is from genome assembly GCF_964165515.1 of Mesoplodon bidens. Lineage (NCBI taxonomy): Eukaryota > Metazoa > Chordata > Mammalia > Artiodactyla > Ziphiidae > Mesoplodon > Mesoplodon bidens. The sequence goes on along the minus strand of NC_138169.1, from coordinate 33,103,408 downwards.
CTCTAGTATGACCCCATTTTTACCTACAAAAGTATCTTTCTAGGAGCCCCACCATGAGACACTCCGTGAGTACAGGTACGCTGCCTGCCCCACGCTCTGGCCACTTGGCATCACATTCATCCCCCTCGGAGAGCAGAGACTGATAGATGAAGCCTCACCTGACACTAAGAACACCTAGTCCTAGGAAACTTGCACAATATTTATTAGTGATTTTCTAAACTAAAATTTAAAATGGCCGGGGGTGAAGAATGAATAAACTGTCATTCTTAAGGACAGAACCACGTAAATCCTATAACTCATGTCCCTGAGAGACACCTTCCCAATTCCATTAACCATAATCACAGTCTTTCGCACCAACATTTCAACTTCATTTCAAAAGTTATGTTGCATCCAGCTCCATCGGCAGCATCTTAGAAAATGTGAGAAAAACATTTTTTTTTGTTGGTTGTCGGTAGCAACCAACCCATTTTATTACACACAGATATAAATAATGCCTCCCTTTGTGGTACCAACTGGAAATGATACAATTTTCCCAACGTTATAACAACTTATCACTGCTGGAAAATAACCCCAAAACAGAAGCTCCATGAATATAACTGCACTTCCCAACCTCTCACATGGTAATAACTCTGCATGTCTCTGTAGCAAGGACTTCTGCCTGCTCTGCTGAGAACATTTTTCATTTGCAAATGTAGGCTGTGTCTCATCCCAGTACTGAATTCAAAACCAGTTGTTGCTCATTTCCCTGCGCGTAGTGGGTGCTGAGAGCCCAGGACACGCCAAGAAATGCTCGGGGACTTGACTCGTGCTCACGTGACACCTACTCTAGTGGGGGAGACACACATGCAGACAGACAAGTGTCACCCTCACCCGGCATACGGGGGGACTCAACGTTCCTGTGAATAAATAGGCAGACGCAAGTGTTAACGTGCACCAGTTAAGAAACCCAAACAACGCATCTGGGAACAAAATAAAGAAGGATTAATTGGGACCAGAGGACGCTTCCTGGAGACCGCTGCTCTCCCAGACAACCAGAAAATCAGCAGGCGGCCCAGGGAGGAGCAGCAGGAGCAAAGCGACAGGCTGCAGAGGGAAGAGCCCCTGCCAACGCCCGTCTGGGCATCACCACGGAGCCTGTGGGACACACGGAGCAGAAGGCAGGGTCGCTGCACGGGGAGGGAGTAACCGTAAAATCGGGCAAGTTCTTCCAAGTCGGAAGTAAGAACTTGCTCTAGCACCAGTGCTGAGTAAGAAGGAAACAAATGCCAGAGACAGAGACTGAAGGCGGAACGATGCCAACAGTCCAGGCGGAGGTAACGAGGGCATTCCCTAGAGAAAGGCGGGGAGCCAAGGGGCGACGCAGAACTAAAACCAAAGGACCTCGGCCAACATCTAACTGCCTGGGGCGGGGTGGGGCAGGGCGAGGCGGTCCAGGGAGGAGGATCCATTGGGGACACCCAGTGGGGGATCAGCAAATCGAGGGAGCAACGCAGGAGGCTGCAAGGAGGGCAGGTTATTGTCAGAGATGTTGAGTGTTAGGTATCTGGAAGAATCTAAGCATATATATATCCAACAAAAGGAGATCCCAAATTTTTCAGCAAGAGGCAACAACTGAGAAACATGGAGAAAGAAGAACCAAGGTCAGAATGTGCACATCCACGTCAGGGGTGAGTGAAGAGGTGGGGAGGAGGACGGGAGACAAGAATTGGCAGGGACCCAGGGACACACACAAGACCTGGAAGTCAGGGCGGCAGAGGGTCCCAAGGGCTGAAGGACCAGCACCATCTGATGCGGAAGAAGGTCCAGTGAGACCAGCCTGGGAGAAGCAGCTGCGGCCAGGGTGTCACGGTGACCTCAGGAACAGAGGCTTCGGTGGAAGAATGCGCTCGGAGGTCAGACTGCACGAGGCCAAACACTGAAAAGAAAGTCTCAGGGAGGCAGCAAGTGTGCCACACTCTGAGAGGCTTGCAGACGAGGAGAAGAGACAGGTCGCAGGAGAGCTGGAGGGGCACCAGTCACATCACGAAAAAGGAGCTCTTCTCGTTCTTAAGAACTGCAGGCAGCAGAGGGCATTTCAATCCGTCAGCTGAGGGACAAGAACCGGAAGACAGAGATGAGGCTCCTAGAAGAGGGGGTGACCCAGGGGGATGTGCAGGACAGGAGGCTCTGAGAACACAGCAGAGGAAGGGCCCTACTAACGTCAGAGAACCTTCGGGAAGGAGAGAGAAGACATCACCCCAGGACCTCGATCTCCATGACCAGGAGTGGGTCACACTGGGAGCACAAGGGCAGGACAGTGACGGAAGTTCCTCTGGGACCAGATGTGAGGCCCACGAGGCCGTCCTGAGAGCCACTCGGCCAAACCGGTGACTCTCAGAGGGGCTCCCGGCAGTCTGGGAGCGGAGCAGATAGTTCAGTCCATGGACAGCTGGGCACCGATGAGGAGACAGCCCAGTGGATGAGGGGCACCAGCCTCAAGCACATAACATGAAATGCTCCAGAGGCCCCACCTGGCCGGGGGCGCAGGAAGTCGGGAAACTACTGACGAACACAGAGGAACAGAAAAGCTAACACACAGGATGCGAGTGCTTTGACAAGCTTCCACGGAACAAAGGAGTAGAAGGACCCGTGGTTCTGAGGGTGTGACCAAGAGAGGATGTCAGGGTCCAAAATGCGGTGACTCAGCCATTTCCCCAGGTGCTGCCACAAGTGGACAGAACAATGCACAGGACCAACACCGGAAACCTGTGTGCAGCAGAGAAGAGAGGTGTGCAAACAACTAATTCTAATATGGTGGTTTTCAAAGTGTGGTCACCCCCTGGAACTTGTGAGAAAGGCACATTTTGGAGGCCATACCCCAGACTTAATGATTCAGAAACTCTCCACTTCAACAATTTTTCTAAGTGACTCTGATGCATGCTAAAGTTTGAGAACCACTGTTCTTAATTAACGTGAAGAAACCTACAAAGTAGAGAGAAATCTAATTATGGTTGATGTCATCAAAGAAGGCTTCCCAGATGACGTGACATGTGCCTTAAAGGATAAAGTTCTCCAAGTGTGGTACTCAGAACTACAGCATCAGTATCACCTGGGGAATTGTTAGAAATACAAATTTGGGGCATCAATTAAAATTTGGGGCATCTACGGAATCAGAAACTCTTGGCGGGATGCCTATGAGCTGTTTTCACAAGCCCTCCCTCTGAAGCAGCTCATGTTTGAGAGCTCCAGCTCCGGAATGAGGGTCAGACTCCAGCTGCAGATGGCCCTAGAGGCAAGGGCAGGACTGAGAACTCTTTGACCACTGTCCTGTTCTTGAATTTCCATGAGTCCCCATCCTCCCCCAGCATGAATTTTACAGTACGGCCCATTTCCTGAGGAAGGTGGAGTGATCTCTCTTCCTTGCAAAAGAGATCTAATTAAAACACCACGGGAAGAATTTTAGTCTTAAGCCTATATACATGCTGTGAAACCAGCAGAAGTTTTTAAGGAAAGAAATGCCATAATAAGTTTTGGACTTGTTTCTCCTCTGCCCTGCCCATTGCTGGTTTTTTGGTAGTTTTGATTTTTTTAAAGACACTGCTGGTTGCAGTTGTAGAGATTATGGAGTAGAATAAGGAGAGAGAACAGAGGTAGCAGAAAGGTGGCTGTTTCAACAAGCCAGCCCGAGATGAGGAGGTCTTGATGTGATACAGCTGGTGAGGATGGAGAGGAGTCAGGGAGAGATCTGAGTAGGACCTGACACGCTGGACATCAGTGAGGTGAGAGGGAGACCGAGTTTACCACTGTGCCGAGACAGGCTTAGAGGGCAAGATGAATACGTTGTCAGAGATGCTAAACCTCTGAAATCTAAAGGGTCTAAAGGATATGCAGGATGAACTATCTAGGGGGCATTAAAAACGGGTTTTTCAGGAGAAAGATCAGGACTGGGAACTTGGATTTCATGGCCATCAGTGTACAGGGGGGTTGAGATTCTCCAGGAGTGTACGAAGAGCACAAAGTAGGCAGTGGGACCAAGAGCGGAATTCTAGGGAACTGAAGTATTTCAGATGTGGGCAGAAGAAAAACAATCAGTAAAGGATAGTGAGAAGGAGCAACCAGAGAACAGGACGAATGAGGGAAGAAATACCTTCAAGAAGTAGGGAGTAGGAGCTATCAAATTTAATAAAAATACAAAACAACTTGAGGACTCAACAAAGGTCACTAATTTTAGTAACCGGAAGGACTTACATGGCCTTTACCTGAGACTTTAACACAGAGAATGACTAAAGATGTAGGAAAAAGCAGGGACCTGAAGCTGGGGAAAGAGATGGGACCAAAGACAGGTGGTGGGATTAGCCTCAGGATGGTTTCTATAAGAAAACAAGGAAAGGGTGCTGGTCCAACAAAGCCCAGAGGTGAACAGGAGAAAGGCTGGAAGCACGGTCTGTGAGGAGGACAAAGTTTACAGGTATGCAGGTGGAAATGCAAACTGGAAATAGTAACCTTCAGAAGTAACAACTCGAAGAGCTGCCAGACTATGGTGACGGACGAGTCATGTATGACAAAACAGAGGAAACCAATGCAAATATGGTTAATAATATTGTAATAGCTTTGTACAGGGACAGATGGTTACAAGCCTTATCGTGGTGATCATTTCATAAGGTATGCAAATGTCAAATCACTATGTAGTTCACCTGAAACTAACAGAATATTGTGCATCAACTATATTTCAACAAAACAAAACAAGAAAACAGTGCAAGCCAGGTGTGCTCATTGATTCAACAAACAGGATTTTCTGTGACACAGGCCCTGTGTTAGTTGCTAATGATTCAAAGAAGATATAGTTTTTTTCCCCTTAAGAAGCTTACAGCTTAGTGGGGCACCAGGCAACTATTATACAAAAAGGAATATCCAACTGCAGAGACATGAACTAAGGGCTATAAGAACACGGTGGACAAAACAATCGACATTGTCTTCAGGGCATTACATTTTCTTTTTTCATTCAACAAATATTAACCATAATGCTTATATGCTACAAGCTTATAATACAGCACGAAACAAACTAACAAAAATCCCTACCATTACCCACCATAAATTCTAGTGTGTGAAAACAGATGATAAATAAGTAAAATACATAGTATGTCAGATGGCAATAAGTGTTAAGGAGAAAATATAACAGAGAAAGCAGCAGCTAGGCAGTATTAGCAGGAGGGGCTCTGCAGACTTCCCACCAGAAAGAATAGAAGCAACAAGGCAATGGAATGACATCTTTAATGCAATGAAACCATGAAACTGTCAAGTGAGAATTATACATCCAATGAAAACACCCTCCAGAAAGGGTGAAATAATGAAATTTTCAGATTCATTAAAACTCATTTTGATATGTCCACATTTCACTTACAGAATACAGATTCCATTCCTGACTGAGTTCTTCTTCACTCCTACAGAATTCATTTTGTCTCCTACAGATATCCTTGTAAAACTTTTTTTTTTAACATTTAAGTCTTCGATCTACTAGGAATTAATTTTTTAGACAGATGATCAGTTTGGCAAACATAACCTACTAGGGCTTCCCTGGTGGCGCAGTGGTTGAGAGTCCGCCTGCCGATGCAGGGGATACGGGTTCGTGCCCCGGGCCAGGAAGGTCCCATATGCCGCGGAGCGGCTGGGCCTGTGAGCCATGGCCGCTGAGCCTGCACGTCCGGAGCCTGTGCTCCGCAACGGGAGAGGCCACAACAGTGAGAGGCCCGCGTACCGCAAAAAAAAAAAAAAAAAAAAACCATACTACTAAATAATGTATGGTCTGTCCTCCTAAAATGATTTACCCATGTACATTGCGTATATTAGCCTATGTGTAATATATTACATTCTCACATCTCTTTCTGGTTTCTCTATTCTGTTCCACAGATTCTTGGTCTATTACTATACTACCAGAATGTCTGGGATTTCAGTATAAAATACCTGTATCCAATTTAAATTAAAACCAGTTGGGATTCTATTTTGGAATTGAATTAACTGTTAATTTGATGGAAATTGACATTTTTGTGGCATGTATTTCCATTTGTTCACATATTAATTTATATGTATCAATAGAATTTTCTAGTTTTCTTAACAAGGTCCTTCACATTTCTTGTTCAACTTATTCTAAATATTTTATACATTATTGCTTTTATGCATGCAATATTTTTCCCTTTTCAATTTCCAGGTGCTGATGACATACAGAAAAAGCTAATGACTTCTTATACTTATCCTCTATCCAACCACCTCAACTTCCTTATATTAATTCTATTGAATAGTAGCTTATAATTAGATTCTCCTGGGTTTTCTAGGTATGAAATCACATCATCTACAAAAAAATACAGCTTTATCTCTTTCCAAAGTTTATACCACTCATGAAATTTTGTTTTTTATTTCATTCACTAAAATTGCCAAGAGAGTAGTGAATAGCAATGGTGATAGTGGGCACCTCTATTTCCTGATTTTAATTTAAATGGTTTTGATGTTTAGCTATTCAGTGTATTTGCTATTACATTTTGGTAAATAATTTTTATTATATTCAATGCTATTTTACATACAAATTTTTGCTAGGAATGGCAGTTAAATTCTACCAGTCTTTTTCAGTGTTAAATATCATTATATGGCTTTTCCCTTTTAATCTGTTGATGTGTGAATTATGTTGGCAGATTTTACAATATTGAACTCTGTTTCACTGCTTAAGTTTACACTACTGGATACTATACCCTCCTTGGTAATAGGATATCATTTTTCTAATATATTGCTAGATTATGCTTGGCAATATTTATTTAGAATTTCATATTTATATGTGATATGCATTTTCAGTCTAGAGTTTTAGTTTTTTTGTTTTTTGGCAGTACGCTGGCCTCTCACTGTTGTGGCCTCTCCCACTGCGGAGCACAGGCTCCAGACATGCAGGCTCAGTGGCCATGGCTCAGGGGCCCAGCCGCTCCATGGCATGTGGGATCTTCCCAGACCAGGGCACGAACCCATGTCCCCTGCATCGGCAGGTGGACTCTCAACCACTGCGCCACCAGGGAAGCCCTAGAGTTTTGGTTTTTATATTACATTCCTCAAATCTCATATGCTGGCTTCGTAAAAAATTTTTCACCTTTTTATGTGGCTTGGAAGAGTCTGAATATCATTGGAATGATCTGTTCTTTTAAAGTTGAAGAATAGTTCAGCTGTGATCCTGGCTGGACCTCATCTTCCAGTCTCTTTTACTGTATGACCTATTCAAATGTTCAACTTTTCCTGGGTGCATTTTGATAATCATTAGGTAGGATATCATCCAGTTACTCCAGAGTTTCAAACGTGTTGCTAAAGAAATGCCTGTATTATTCTCTCTTGTTTTAATTTAAAAAAACAACAACTTCTCCCACATCTTTAGTTAGTTTTCCTCACTTGCTTAGTAATTAAGGTTAAGATGCATATATTTAGGAGAATGGGTAGATGGCAACAGCATTAAAAGAGACCAAGAACAAAGAGAAAAGAAGATTGGGGAGAGTGTGAGCTGATATGGTGAAGAAGGATAACCAGGTGGAATCCACTTCCAGCTTGGAGCTGAGATTTGAACCTGCAGTGAGGCAGAAACAACCGGGGTACCATCCAGATAACAGAAGTCATCAAGAGAAAAAGTGCAAAATGGCAAGAGAATCATGGCTGAAACATAGGGGAATCTCAACACTCAAATGGAAGGCAGAGAGTAAAAACCTGATAGAAGATAAAGCACTGAGACATAAAATCCAGGACAGACTGATGTATCAGGATACAAAGAGAGAGCAAGTGATGAAGGAGGAGGAGAGAAGAAAGGAGGGGAGGACGAGGAAGGGAAAGAAGAGGAGGCAGAGGAGAGGAAGAGATAGTCCTCACCTCAACTGAGAGATCAGACCAGATGGGTGACTGTGGACACAGGGACGAGAACAAGGAGACAAGGCCAAAGAGGTGAAGGGTCACTTGAACAGGGAGTTGAATGCAGATCAGGATTCCTGAGTGGGCCCAGGTCTGTCACTAGAGGAGAAAGAAGAACTAAGAAAGCTCCAAGTTCTTATGGGAATATTCAGGTGATGGTGAAGTTTACAGTAAAGAGACATTTGTGTGCAGATCTGCCCATGTTAACTGGTTTCCCCCTTGATATGTAGTGGATGTGGGGAAGGCAGGTCTATGAGAATAACCTGTATTACCGAGACACCGTGAAGAAGACCCAAATAACTACAGGTTGATATTAAAATACTCCCTTATGAATACCATGCTATCACTCATCAAATTAACATCCATCTGTATGAGTTGCCAATATCCTCTTCATAAAATGATTAACTACATATTTCCCTTGACCTTTGCTTCTCTGTATCCTAGAGACATCTCCTGTAATCTGGTGAATATAATAGAGCTCCAGTTGTTACTGCTACTTTCATTAATTTAATTAATTCTGTCGATCAGAATTTAGAGTTTCCTCTACTCAAGACATCCCCTGCTGGACTTCAATTAATGGACATACTTAAAATATTATTCAAGATTGTTTAGGGACTTCCCTGGCAGTGCACTGGTTAAGAATCTGCCTGCTAATGCAGGGGATACAGGTTCGAGCCCTGGTTGGGGAAGATCCCAAGTGCTGCGGAGCAGCTAAGCCGGTGCGCCACAACTACTGAAGCCTGCGTGCCCTAGAGCCTGAGCGCCGCAACTACTGAGCCCACATGCCACAACTACTGAAGCCCGCACACCCAGAGCCCATGCTCCGCAACTAGAGAAGCCACCACAATGAGAAGCCCGCGCACCACAACAGAGAGTAGCCCCTACTCGCCACAACTAGAGAAAGCCCTCGCACAGCAACAAATACCCAATGCAGCCCCCCCCCAAAAAAAAGAGATTGTTTGTTCTCTTGACACTGAAAGTGTTTAAAATAAATTATTCCCCAAATCATATCTTAACCTCACAGCTTGCTAACCTTCAAAACACTCATCATTCTCAGGGAATGTAAGTTTAAAATCCATGAAGGAACACTGAATTTCAGTTCACTAGCAGACCATTTAGGGCAAAACAGAGTACTTTTATTAGTTGAATGATAAATTAGCACTGTTTAAAGAAAATTTATAATGTAAAAACATTTAGAACAGTTTTGTGAAATTAAATTCCTGAAAAGCATATTCAAAGCAGCAGCAAAGATTTCATTAGTCCCCATCGGCCTCTTTGCCGCTGAGCTCTTTAGGACTCTTTTGTTATGAGAGCCCCTTGGTCCTGACTAGAATATTAATGCTGTGTACATGCAACAGGAAAGTGCAGTAACTGTAGACCTCATGACTAAAAAACCCTAAAATAAAGGAGCTCAATAATGGTGCCATTCCCTTAGCAACAGGTACATGATAATTCCCACTTCCTGCAAGGAGGCTCAAAGTGATTCTGCAACTTAAGAACTTGTGGAGGCAGAATAACAGCCCCCAAAGATGGCCCTACCCTAATCCCCAGAAACTGTGAACATGCTATGTTATATGGCAAAAGTGATTTTGCTGCTGTGATTAAGCTTCTTGAGATGGGGAGATCATCTTGGCTTATCCATGTGGGTCCAATATAATCACAGGGGTCCCTGAAAGTGCAGAAGTTTTCCTGACTGTGGTCAGAGGAAGATGTGACTATGACAGAAAAACCCGAGAGATGCTCCTTTGCTGGCTTTGAAGACAGAGGAAGGGGCCACGAGCCAAGGAGTACAGGTGACCCGTAGAAGCTGGAAAAGGCAGGAAACAGTTCCTCCCCTTGAGCCTCTGGAAGGGACGCAGCCCTGCCCACTGACTTTAGCCCAGTGGGACCCATGTCAGGCTTCTAACCCGAGGAACCAGAAGACAACAAACTTCTGCTGTTGGAACTGCTAAGTCATGGTTACAGGAAACTAACACTGAACTGTAATCAGGAATAACTGATATTTACTAAACTGTTCAAACTCACTACCAAAAAGTTTCTAAATGCTCAACAAATGGATCAAATAATCGTACTTCATTAGCCTGAAAAATAAGTAGGAATCCACAAATAATAAAATAGCTTAGGACAAGAGGTATCACATAGCATTTACTGTATTCTCTGATTTGAACTGAGGTTCACTGTATAAAATACAGAAATTATAAAAGAAGTTTAAAAACACATCCATAGCTAATATTTTCCTGTCCCATTAAGCTGATGCTTGGGAAACTAATTTATAACAGCACATGTTGTCTACAAAAACCTTGCACTATCCTAGCATTTTCTGTACAGAAAGCTTATGATGTTAACTCTCCAAAATAGGTTTAAATATAGCCATAAAGCTTCGGGCTGGGAAGTATCTAATAAATCAGCTAATCATTCTAAATATGAAAAAAGTGATTTCCCCAAGGTTTAGTTTTGGCATAAATGTCTTATTTCATGGCCCCATCACTCTGATAAGCCATAAATGTGCACTAATTTAAATAGCTGGTTTCAATTCCCAAGGATCCTTTCTGTGCTTTAAAAATCATCCATAAAATATAGCTTCCTTGTCAAACTACACCCTGAATTATTGAATTCAGACTTGCTATTATAAAAAATTAATTATGACAACTATCAGCGAAAAATAATTTCTCCTAAGATACCAAGCCCTGTGAAGACAATGACAGATAATTAAAAGTACAAAGAAAATGGCAAACCATAGGCTCATCTCAGTAAAATACTTTTTAACACACAGCAAAATTAAAATAGCAGTGTCATAAACTTCTAAAACCTGGCTTTCTATAGCTTTATGCTTAATTGCATAAAGCAACATATGCAACATCTCCATCACAGAGACCGATCCATTCTGGATAGAAAGTGTGCGTCGAGTCCTGTGCGGGGTCCTGGCCCTGGTTCTGGGGGCTCCGTCTGAGATTCTCGCTGGCTTTTCCTCCTCTCCCCACGGCGGGGCGGGTATCCTCAGCCTTCTGCTCAACGTACTCTCCAGAGAGGTCTCCCTGCACTCACAGGTTCACCACTACCTACACACCTGACGATCCCTTCCACCCCTCTCACCAAACCCCTGGAATGTTCCGCAGACCCTCAGTCTCGACACGAAAGCCCAGCCTCGTCCCTCGAGTGCAACCCCCGTGTATCTAAGGTCAGTGAGCAGCATCCACACTGGCTCTGGGGTGGCTCCTCCACCCTGAAGTCAGCCACCCACCAGTCCCAAGGCTCCTCCCTCTGGGATCTGTGGAGTCTTCTCGGCCTGTGAGAGCCCAGCAGGCCTGTCTCGTGGGCACCCAGCTCCCTCCACCCCCTCCTCTGCCCACACGCACTCCAGCCCTCTCCAGTGACAGCCCAAGTCCCGACATCCACATGGCAGAGCACAGCACCCACGGTCTTCCCCACCGGTCCCCCCAGTTCTTGGCCTCGTCAACCACTTTCTCTAGTCACTTCTCTAAACACGTATGGAGGACCCACTATGTGCTGGGCTCTATGGACACAACTGTGGACAAAAACAGGCATGAGGCCTCACTCTCAAGCATTAAAACCTAATGGAGAAATAATCCAAAATACAATTATGAACCAAGTGCTTTTATAGAACATAGGGCCTTGAGAGCACAGAACAGACCGCCCGGCCTAGTCCAGGAGATCAGGGGAAGCCTTCCTGACACATGGCTCAAAAGCCCAAACCCAAGGATCAGCGGGCATTAGCAACACACGGACACGATGATCAGGCCAAAGGCGGCCCTAGAGGGACAGGCAGGGAGAACAGCAGGTGTGGGGCACTGGGGCAGCACCCCAGGAAACAAGGCCAGCGCTGCCAGAACATGAGGGGTGAGTGGGCACACGGCTGAGACCAGGCCGAGGAGGGGAAAGGGCAGAGTCTGTGTGTGTGAGACCTCGGCAGGGTCTGCCCGGATCCTACCCACCAGGCAACAGGAGGCATCTGAAAGGTTTCAAGCAAAGCAGGGTGGACGTGTGGGCAGGATGAGGTGGGTCAGGTCATCTCGAGCGCAGTTCTGAGGACATCGGTGGGGACGTCCAGGCGACGGATGACAGCATGGATGCAGGTGGATTTCCCCTGGGCATCACAACTTGGGGCTTTACGTTGAAATGCAAGGGAGGGAGGGGCGGGGAGAAGAGTAAGGACTTCCAGTTAAGGAAGATGAAAGGAGTAGCAGACTGGAGAAATATTCCAGAAGCAGAAGCCACCGCCCTGCTGGCAGAGGGCGGGGCCTGAGTCCGGGAGGGGTCGGCGGCAGCGATGAGAGGACCAGAATACAGAGGAGGGTGAGCGAATAGGCAAACACGCAGGGTAACAGCAGCCGCACTGCTCGCTGTCAAAAACCAAGACTCAAATACTTAAATGCAGAAAACTAGAGTGAATTCTGTGGGATCAGGTTGGAATTGGAGGCATCACTGTGAATTCAGGGATTTCAGTATACAGAGATAGACTGACATATAAAACTCAACAGTGCCAGAAAGCCTGTGTATGTACATATACGCAATGCATAAATCTCTGTGTGTATAAATGCACAAACAGATGTTACTCAGAGAGTAACAGAGACACATCACAAAGACACCAAAACCAACTTGCAGGGGTCCCTACTGACGAAACTGGGCTCCGCTTGAGCACCAAAATAACAGAAATTGATTTAAATTCAATGAATAAAATAAGGAGCCATTAAGTCCACATTAAAATAAATAAATAGGGACTTCCCTGGTGGTCCAGTGGTTAAGACTTTGCCCTCCAATGCAGGGGGGTGCAGGTTTGATCCCTGGTCGGGGAGCTAAGATCCCACATGCCTCAAGGCCAAAAAAACCAAAAAACATAAAACAGAAGCAATATTGTAACAAATTCAGTAAAGACTTTAAAAATGGTCCACATCAAAAAAATCTTTTAAAAAATAAATTAAATTAAATATATAAATAGAAAATTTGGTGAAAAATAGAATATTTATACCTTTTAATTATCTCTCTGTAAAACACTTATTATTTCAAAAAAAACATAACTTTACAGTTGACAAACCTGTCAGACACCATTTCACCATCAAGAGACAAAAGTTATCAGCAGAAACTGGACAAATCAGAATCATGTGCAACTGGTCATGCCACCAGAAGAAAAAGCACCGCTTCTGTGATATTCCCCCAGAGATGCAGAACCTGAATCTAATCATGAGGAAATACCAGACAAACCCAAAATGAGGGGCATTTACAGACTAAGTGGCCTGTTACCTCCACCCGTGTCAAGGTCCTACCAGTCCAGGGAAGGCTGAGGAACTGGTCCAGACTGGAGGGACAGGCGACTAAACACGGTGTGTGCTCTGAGCTGGGTCCACCATTGCCAAGGGCATTATCGGGGCAGCTCTGATGGCTGACTGGGGTCTGCAGCCTGCGTGGCAGGAGCCTCCCACTTTGAATGGCTTGTCCTAGTCGTGTCAGGCGTGGTCTTGTTTGCAGGAAACACATACTGAGGTATCAGGCTGGCAAATTGCTCTCTGATCGTCGGGAAAAACTCTTTAAACCATACTTGCAACTTTTCCATAAGTTTGACATAGTTTCCAAAAAAGTTTTAATGTATTTAGGAAAAGAAAAAATGCTTTCACTCTACAGTGTGAAGGGCACAGTTATTAAACACAGGCAGCTAATAAGCCACTTGTCCATATAAAACATTTCACATGAAATAGTGTAGGTTCAAATGAACACTGAAGTGCCCCCAAAGGAGCAGCTTTAATCTCTGTAGCAGAAGGTAATTAAGCTGAACAAAAATCAAATATACTTTAAAAGTGCAAAGCACATTCGTGGCAAGAATCCTTTGGTTCAATCTCAAAAGGAAACAAAAGTCTCTGGTTTGAGAAGCATGCAGGAAGGGAGGACGGGGTTCCATTCGGGCAGGAGATGGAAGCTGGACATCTCCAGGTCCACCCTCCTTAGAACTCGGCGAGGCCCCCGGGGCTTGAAGGCTTCACACGTCTCCACTGGAAGTAAGTGTTGCTCCGTGACATTTTCTTCTGCTAAATCAATCTAAAAATCAGGGTACTCAGTCCCCTTTCCAGAGTTCAAGATTCTTACTGCCCACTAGGGACCCCTAATGACAGGGGTCAATTTGTCCTCTGCAGGACAAATTAGGAGCATAAATAATCTGAAGGCTCCTCAGTAAGTTCTCTACTGAAGTAAAAATTTAGGACGGTGTCTGCTTTCATATACTATTAAAGGATTCACAGAATTAAAGAATTTTTTCAATACATATAATTGACAAAGTTTATTATCAAGAAACTTCAGTAGGTTTTTAAAAAGACTGTGCTGGTTTTACAATACCAAAAGATGACAAACCAAGAGAGGACATATACAAAAAAGGATAATTAAAATATTAAGTACCGTCTAAATTAAAAGACCATATACAAAAATAAACTCAAAATGGTTTAAAGACCTTAATATAAGACATGACATCATAAAACTCCTGCAGAGAACATAAGCAATACATTCTCGGACGTAAGTCATAGCAATATTTTCTTAGATCAGTCTCCCAAAGCAAAAGAAATAAAAGCCAAATAAATAAATAAATAAACAAACAAGCAAGTGGGACCTAATCAAACTTAAAAGCCTTGGCAAAGCAAAGGAAATCACCAAGAAAACACAAAAAGCCTCTACAGAATGGGAGAAAATACTTGCAAATGATGTGACTGACAAGGGGTTAATATCTAAAATTTACAAACAGCTCATACAACTCAATACCAAAAAAACCAGACAACCCAATCAAAAAACGGGCAGAAGACCTAAATAGACGTTTCTCCAAAGAAGACATACAGATGGCCAACAAGCACATGAAAAGATGCTCAACATCACTAATTACTAGAGAAATGCAAATCAAAACTACAGTGAGGTATCACCTCATACCAGTCAGAATGGCCATCATCAAAAAATCTAGAAACAATAAATGCTGGAGAGGGTGTGGAGAAAAGAGAACCCTCTGGTGGGAATGTAAACTGGTGCAACCACTACGGAAAACAGTATGGAGGTTCCTTAAAAAACTAAAAATAGTGTTATCATATGATTCAGCAATACCAATCCTGGGCATATATCTAGAAAAGATGAAAGCTATAATTCGAAAAGATACATGCACTCCAACGTTCATAGCAGCTCTATTTACAATAGCCAAGACATGGAAGCAACCTAAGTGTCCACTGACAGATGAATGGATAAAGAAGATGTGGTATGTAAATACAATGGAATATTACTCAGCCATAAAAAAGAATGAAATAATGCCATTTGCAGTAACGTGGATGAAGCTAGAGATATCTACTAAGTGAAGTAAGTCTTACAGAGAAAGACCAATATCATATGATATCACTCATATGTGGAATCTAAAAAATAATACAAATGAATCTATATATAAAAGAGGAACAGACTCAGACATAGAAAACAAACTTATGGTTACCAAAGGGGAAAGAGCAGGGAGGGGTAAATTAGGAGTTTGGGATTAACATATACACACACCTATACATAAAATAGATAAGCAACAAGGATTTACTGTATAGCACAGGGAACTGTGTTCAACATCTTACACTAACCTATAATGGAAAAGAATCTGAAAAAATATATATGTATATAACTGAATCACTTTGCTGTACACCTGAAATTAACACAACATAATAAATCAACTATACTTCAATTAAAAATAAATAACATAATTCAACAGGGCCCATACAAACTGTCTTTATAAGACAGGCTTTGTGAACATGGTCCTTGCCCTATCTTGTACTTTATACAGTTTCATTCATTGTATCATCTACTGACTGACTCCAGGAAGAAAACAAATATGTTCTTTTCCTTTGCGAGAGTGTATACATACACACCACCACTCATCCACCCAGAAGGGACAGCAAACTAGAGGAGAGGTTTGGCAACTTAATCAGTTAAATTCAAAGATTAGCTCATTTGTAAACTAGTATCAACAGCAAATAAATTACTTGAAAGCATTTACTGAGAGCTACTTGTTACAGAGGAGTACTTTTGCTGCAGTGCATGTGGATGCTTCAGTTATTGATGTTCCCCCCCAAAAGCTCATTAGTTAGAAAGAAGTCCCCTGCTCATCCTCCAGTGACAGTTTCACGGCTCAATGAAAATGCAGTTCTTTAGGTTCAAATACCCAAATGCCTGAATACTTAACTGCGTATTTAATGACTGTAAATGCCATCCGAAGATAAGAATCTTCTAAATTAAAATTGATTTGGTTTTCACTTTTCTGATGTTGATATGCTTTCTTAGGTAGAGAATCACCATGGTGGAAATGAACACATCTCTCACAACGTTTAAAAAGCGCAGACATTAGTTCCACTGGCATGTAACTATTTTGGAAGAAAGCACCTCTGTGTGTACACCCAGGAAGCAGACCAGTTACTCTAACAGAAGACTGCAGGGATAATGCTCAAGGGGCCCTCTGAATCTTTCACAGTCACTTAATTAGCCACATGCCCCAGCATAGAAACTACTCCCTGGAAGTGTTAAGCACTTTTAGAAGCTGTGTTAATTCTTCTTCAGGCCATTTAGCTAATTAATACTTGAGAGTTTTAGTAAATCATTACTTCAGCATACTAAACAACAGTTCCTATGGGCTGGACTGGACCTGATTATACGTCTTTTTAAAAGATGCTAACTTAAGTGAGAGATACAGCATCACATAAAAAATTTCTTCAAACCAAATGCCCTAGGATATGCCGAGAGAACATAGAATAGGGAGAAAAACACAAAATAAGGCAAGTAGGGGAGATACTGGGTTTTGAAGGAGCCGGCTACTTGGTTCAGGCCTGAGGAAGGATCCTCCAGGCAGAAGGAACGGTTCTTCAGACAGCATGGTCTAGACTGCAGGTTCTGTTCAGCCGAGCAAACCAACGACTGCGGGTGGTGGCACGTGATGGGCAAGTGCAGACGGTGAGAAGCCTCGAATGCTACTATACAGAGAGGACCCAGGGCCCTCGACTAACAGGATCTCAGCTCAGTTTCCATTGGGTTAGAGAGGGTATAAAGAGTGAACAACAGAAAAATGACCAGAGGCAGCTCTAAGTTGGAGGATATGACTTGAGAGAAATCAAGAAGGATGAGTAGAGAAAGGGTAGTGACCGTGTGGCCAGGCTCCAGGGTAAGTGAGAGGGAGGGGTCCAGGGTGTGTCCAGGATCTGGACTGACTGCAGGTGGATGACGGCGCTGCAGGAGGAGGGGCTGCAGCAGAAGCAGGCTGACCATCAGAGGGACCAAGACGGGTTCATTTTTAACATCTAAGTGAAATCCAAAGAGTAAGACAAGTAACAGCATGAAAGCGTCCATTGATTTGGGACGTCCCTGGTTCCATTCAACCCACAAAATGTTAACCGCCATCCCCGAGGCCCTGGTGAGCTAAGCAAGAGCAGCTTCAGGGGAGTGGCAGGGTGTAGGTGCCCGAGGGTGGACACGGGATGAGTGGTGGCCAGGGAGAAAATACTGGAGGCCTCAAGAAACTTGGATGCTACCGGCCAGCTCGGGCCATGAGAGAACAACATGAGAGACTTTAAAGTAAAGGAGATGTGTGTGCAGTGATGCTGCAAAGGGATGTTCTGGACTGGATCTTGGAAGAAGAAAGGGACATTAGTAGAAAAACTAGTGAGATTTGAATAAAGTCTTCAGTTTAGTGACCACTGACATACCAATATTAATTTCTTAGTTCTGACAAATGTCCTGAGGTCATGTAAGATACTAACCTCAGAAGATAGTGGGCGAAGCATATACAGGACTATCCCTGTACTACATTTGCAACTTTTCTCTAAATCTAGTTAATCCAAAATAAAAAGTTTACTTACAAAAAAAGAAATAAATCTAAGAACAGATATTCCAACAATACCACCCGCAAATGGAAGTTTTTAGTGTTCAGGAATTTCTGAATTTATTTCTTTAATATTTGGCTGACTCTAACGTGATTACTAATCGTAAAAAAATACTTGGAAAACGTAGAAAATATACTTTTTATCTCACAGCTTGAGAAATAACAATTTTTAACATTTTTTTCTCATTTATAGATATGAGATTTTTTTAAAACCATCACTGAGACTAATAATCCCTCCTGGTGGGGGTGGGGCAGTGTCCCCTTAATATTTTTTCATAAGCTTTCCTTTCCATATAATTTAAAGTTCTTCAAAAGCATTTACATGACTACACAACTGTCTATACAAAATTGTACCACAATGTTTTACCTATTCCACATTTGTTGGACATTTAGATTATTTCCAACTTTTCTCCATTTATAAATAGTACCATGAGTATCATATGCATAAATTAAATGCTCATGCTTATTTCATTAAGTAATTCCAAAAAGTGGAGTCCCTGAGTTGAAGGAAATGTTGACTTAACATTTTTAATAAATACTATCAATGTGCCCCCCAAAACGAAAGAGCCAACTTATACTCCCAGAAGCAATGTACAGAGAGCCTATTTCCCTGACCCACCAGCAAGGGGGCATTAGCACTTTGCTGACTAAGTTGGTAGCTTAAAACATGTTCATCGTTGCTTTTAAATTTGTCTTTCTTTGTTTTCTAGTGAGACTGAATATATTTAAACATATTTGCTTTTTAGCTACTTTCATTTCCTCTTCCATGAATTACTTAGTTCCTAATGCCTTTTGCCTGTTTTTGCACTGATATTTTAGTGTATCTGATTATTTTTTCTACTTCCTTTATCTATTTTGGACCTTCTGCAAGTTGTAGTTGTGGTAAATACTTGCCAGTTTGTTATTTCCATTTTAATTTTATTTATTATGAGGTTCTTTGGCGTACACAGTTTAATTTGGATGTATATATATCTCATATTCCTTTATAATTTCTTCTACTGCTTTTACGATTATAAAGACCTCACAGTCCTAACATTAAACGAAAGAAATATTAGCATTAGTTTAAAAGAGCACTTAAAATTACGAAGGGAAAAAGCCAGATCACTTGTCCAACTGAAGAAATCAGTTGTTTTTATTTTGGAGACTTCAAATGTAGAGGTCTGGGATTATATAGTGATTGACAATACTAATTCTATAAACTCCATCATACATAATTATTAGTAAATAATTCTTACCAAGACAAGTCTGCTCTTAAGGGTATCTAAGACAGTTGGTAAATTTTTTGAATAATATACGAATAATATAGCTGAGAGTTTCCAAAAGAACCAAAAAATTAATCTCATAGCATGACTATGTCAAGAAAAATTTAGTCCAGCCAGTCCCCAAGGACACAGAGGGCCATATGAGACATGCTTAATACTTTAACTATTAGCAGTTACTCTTCCCATCCCACTTCTAAGCAAGATTCCAATTTTCTCTACCTTAGTCTTAATAGCTACAGAGAAGGGGAAATGATAAAATAGAAAGACCACAGGTAAAGTAGAAAGACCACAGGATTTAGAACTTGCTAGATGTGGGCTCAAACCCTGGATCCACCACTAACTAGTTAGTTTTACCCTACGTAAGTCAAATGGCCCCTCAAAGCTTCATCATCTGTAACACAGAGGTCAGTGTTAGTGACAGAGATTGGGCATTCAATAAATTAGTTTGCAGTGATTTCCAAAGAAATGCCTTGCTTGTTGTAAAATCACTACAGAAATTGTTTATTTTTCAATACAATTTTCTGTTCACATATAAATATGTATGAGTACACAGTTTTTGTTTTTCTTTTGTTATTATTTTTAAGGCCTAAGGTAAGTGACTCAATCTATTTTGTTTAGCAAGCAGCCTACAGAAAAGATTAAACTATTTCCAGGAACTATAGGAGGAAGATCCCCATTATAATACCAAGACAGGAGGCAATTCAGGGAATAGTTTCCTTTATCGCATTAAAAGTAGTAAAAATATAAATCCTCAAAAGCCCCTCAAATAATTCAATTTGTATTCAACGAGCAGTTTGCAGCATCTGTATACACAAACCAAATCTCATCCTTCTTCTAAACATTTAGCGATGTTCCACAGCTGGGGAAAACACCAATGACACCAGTGTCAGACTTGGAGAAGAACAAGCCACAGGATGACACTTTGGGGATTGGACCACTAACTACAAAATAAGTCTGGCAAAGGAAAAACAACAGCAAAAAGCTATTTCCTAGTAAAACTGAAAAACTACTTAAGATAAACTTGTAACTGGCTACAATGAAAACTATAAATACTAAATTACCAAAAAATCTTAGTTTTGAGGACTGAATATTTTTAATTTGTTGGCTTAAGTCTGCTTTTCTTTTCCTAGAATAAATGCTCCAACTGTGGAATAAGAGAATCTAAAACAATTTACATTAGTGTGGAAAATATAGCTGCAGGGGAGAGACAACAACATAATAAATCACAACCTCTGAGAAGAAAAACAATTGTTTTAAAAAAAAAAACCCTGCTGTTGGGGCCAGGTACAGTCCAAATTTATTTCTAGAATTCCAGTGTTGCATAACTGGAGTGTATTTCAATGAAACTGAGCATCAAATAACATAACTGTCAAATTACTGTATTCTATTTTGCTTTTTCAGCAAAGAACATGATGGGACTTGGGGTGACAGCAAAAGAAGAAAAGAAATTTAAAGCAGTATATTTTGCTTCTAATAGAAAACAACTTTTATTTTTAAAAATCATTTAGGTAGAAGATCACAAATTTTCAATATTGCGTGCCAAGACTAAGCATTATATATGGTCTTTAAAAACCTCAAATCTTGTTTGTAATTTTTTAAGATATTTTCAGTTGTTTCCATTATTGGAGGGAAAGAAACTTAAATACTTATGGTACTTTAAAAGTTCATTAGAGGAGAATTATCAAATTTACATGCTTCTTTCCCACCAAGAGTAGCACAAATGTTGGACATTCAACTATATTTTACAGAAAATTTAATAACAGCTGCCTGCTTGTATAGCAGTAATCACAATATATATGGAATATATATTCCAGGGAAATAGCATCTGCAATTGCTGATTTAAATTTAAAACATCAGAGAATTAGTTGAATATTAAAAAGCTGTTATCTAAAACCTATGGATGTATTAAAAACCATAATGAGGGACATTTATCTTGGAGCAAATGTACAACCTCCTGTAAAACATGACTCCAATAGAAGAGTACGAATGCCATCATTAGAAGATTAAACCAATGGGGGAAAAGCTTAAACAAAGAATTATTAAAAAACTAAGCAGCATCATTTGTTTTCTTGTTCACAGGGAAAGTTTACAAATCAGTTCTTTTTTCAAAGGCAAATAAATGAGTTAAGAGCTTCAGACTTTCTTGATATACATATTTGAAAGTCTTAGATGACACTGATGAAGCCTACAGGGGAGCATGTGACACTGTCAACAAGCGATACTATTATTATAGATTTAAATTAATAAACCTAAACCAACTGTAGCTATCTAATAAAACTGTCACTTAAAAGTAATTCATTATAAAGCAAAACTGTAAAGGGTGGTGACAATTACCGTGACTCAGAGGGGTCACACCATCCCTGAGCTTCTTTTCTTCTTCAGCTTGCTCCTAGAACACAGAAAATGTGGTTTAGACCCTGTTTCTGGGTAATTGTTTAAAACAGTGAAAATTGACTTTTCTGTTTGCTGGAAGCCAAGCCATGAAGAGCGCTGTGAATGGAGGGGACCTACATCAGCAGCCAGTGCCCGGCAGCAGAGGGACGGGGGAGGGGGGGTGCCACACCACCACCCATTTGGAAGTGGGAGGAACCCTTTGTTATTGTCTTAATTCTCTGTTGGCTCAAATATGACAGAAAGGAAGGTTCAAAGGCTGGCTGAGGGAAGAAGGGCGTCCCCTGCCCCCGCCAAGCCCTCCATCCTCCCCTGGCTTTCGGCCTGCCGGCACCTGCTACAGCTTATATGAGGCTCAGTTAAGGTCCAAGTTTAGCCCAACCAACCCTCACAGAATGGGCAAATGCCTTCAGAGATGCCTGCGAAGAAACCACAAACACAAGCGACCCTAATAGGTAGAGCTTCTGTCCACGGAGCCAGCAGTGCATCAGGCCAGGCTCACAGCAACTCCTGGAGGAAAGTCGACCATTTAGCGAAGACTAAGAGAATCACTTCTTTTTTGAAAGATACTCCAAGAGCATCTGTCCAGATGTGTGTCTTACTTACATAGTTTTGTGGCCATAAAAAAATGTATGCCCCCTACTAAAAAACTCATTATAATGTTACACTTAAAACTTGAGGGACAGAGTTTCCCAATTTTAAGATCTTTCAAATTAAGAGTTTCAGCAGGCTTTCAACTCACTTATGGAAGTATAAATATGCAATACTTTTGAAGAGTTTCCAAGACAAACTGATTGTCATCCAAGAAGATGAAAATCAGCAGCTGAATTACACAAAACCTTTGCATAATTGATGGATGATGCTGATAAAAAAGTATCAGGATTTAGTAAGTTTGGTCAACAATCGTTTCCTACAGTTTATTCCTGTAATTTGGGGGGCACTTCTTTTTTCATTCTTTCACATTTTATTCTTTATTTTTTAACATCCTTATTGGAGTATAATTGCTTTACAATGGTGTGTTAGTTGCTGCTGTATCACAAAGCGAATCAGCTGTATGTATACATATATCCCCATATCCCCTCCCTCTTGCGTCTCCCTCCCACCCTCCCTATCCCACCCCTCTAGGTGGTCGCAAAGCACCGAGCTGATCTCCCTGTGCTATACGGCTGCTTCCCACTAGCTACCTGTTTTACGTTTGGTGGTGTATATATGTCCATGCCACTCTCTCACTTCATCCTAGCTTCCCCTTCCCCTTCCCCGTTGCTTCAAGTCCATTCTGTACGTCTGCGTCTTTATTCCTGTCCTGCCCCTAGGTTCATCAGAACCATTTCTTTTTTTTTTTTAGATTCCATATATATGTGTTAGCATACGATATTTGTTTTTCTCTTTCTGACTTACTTCACTCTGTATGACAGACTCTAGGTCCATCCACCTCACTACAAATAACTCAATTTCATGTCCTTTTGTGGCTGAGAAATATTCCATTGTATATGTGTGCCACATCTTCTTTATCCATTCCTCTGTCAATGGACACTTAGGTTGTGTCCATGTCCTGGCTATTGTAAATAGTGCTGCAATGAACATTGTGGGACATGACCCTTTTCGAATTATGGTTTTCTCAGGGTATATGCCCAGTAGTGGGATTGCTGGGTCATATGGTAATTCTATTTTTAGTTTTTTAAGGAACTTCCATACTGTTCTCCATAGTGGCTGTATCAATTTACATTCCCACCAGCAGTGCAAGAGGGTTCCCTTTTCTCCACACCCTCTCCAGCATTTATTGTTTGTAGACATTTTATTCTTCTTAAGCCAGGCCTAGGGTGACTTATTGTCCCAGTTTGCCTGGGACTGATCCGGTCACAGCACTGAAGTCCCGTAACGGGAGGACCCTTCAGTCCTAGACAAACCAAGAGGGTTGGTCATCTAAGCTATGACAGCCATTAAAACTAAACCTAAAAAGTAGACTTCAGATAACAGGAACACAAGGCTTTAAAACAACGTTTCAAAAAACTAATATTTTAATGAGAGCAAACTAGTTTTTAACTGTTAATCACTACTAATTTCATTTCTATATTGTACTTGTTTCTTTTTTAGTCTATGGCTTTAAGGTACAAAATACAATTTGTATAGTAGTAAATCATATAATTTTCCAATAAACAAATAATACATATATATCCAGATATGTGACTGAAGTTTCTTTATTGATGAGGTGAACAAACCAGCAAGTCTGAAGATGACTGCGTCAGCCTGCCACTTGTTTATATAGTCATATAGAATTGATGATGATAGATTCCTTGAGATGCCTTAGTTTATACATGCAATTTATTTTATTTTTTGAGTTCACATTGTTCAAGGTAAAAATAAATAGAGAAACAATTAATGCAGTGAAAACTCCCCTCCCACCCCGACCCGTTCTCCCCCATCTGGCCTACATATAATACCTCCACCCAGAAATTTTCGTTACTAGATTCTGAAATATCCTTGCCAAGTTTCCTTTATAAAAAAAGAGAATATATTTTCTTATTTTCTTGTTCTTGTACACAAAGATAGCACTGTTTTCTACCTTTCTTTTCACTTAAAATACCCTGGAGGTCTTTATCAGGTTGTAAGAGCACACTCCTTCTTTTTGCAGTTACACAGTATTACTCTGAATGGATACCTCATGATTTATTTAACTGATTCCATGTTTATGGATGTCCAGGTTGTCTCAAATCTTTTTTCCAATCACATAACACTGCGGTGGAAAACCAGTACACGGAGCGTTTTGCATATGTGCCCGGATATGTACACAATGACTTCCCAGAAGTGGACCAGCTGGGTCAAACCAGACCTGTGTTTTCCTGCCAGGTCTGGCGCCCAGCAAGCCCCTCTCAACAGCCCCACAGCCTCGGACCAGGCCCGTATTCACAGAGCCTTGCCCACAGAGTGTGATAGCAAAGTTTTGGATTTTTGCCAAGATGATGATGAAAAAAATAATATCTCACTATCGTTTTATTTGCATTTGTTCCATTATGAAGAAGCTGAAGGCTGTATATTTAAAAGCCATTGTATTTCCTTTTCTGTGAACTATCTCTTTACATCTGTGGCCCATTTTTTTCTGTTGGAATGACTATTCATCTTTTGGTCTGGATAAATTAGGAAGATTAGTCCTTTGTCTACAATATGAGAGGCATTATTTATTTTTTCCTGGTTAGTCATTTCTCATTTTCATTTCTTTCTTACAGTATTTTTAATATGCAAGGATTTTTGTTGTTTATTTTGAGAAATAAAATTATCAAACTTTTCTTTTATGGCTGCTATGGTTGAGTAATAGAAGATCCTTCTCTACTCCCACATCATTAAAACCT
Organism: Mesoplodon bidens; assembly: GCF_964165515.1. Taxonomy (NCBI): domain Eukaryota; kingdom Metazoa; phylum Chordata; class Mammalia; order Artiodactyla; family Ziphiidae; genus Mesoplodon; species Mesoplodon bidens. The sequence continues at coordinate 33,078,623 of NC_138169.1, read as the reverse complement.
TCTTCTTTGTTTATGTCTTTTACACTTATGGTTTATTTCTTATACTTAAATCTTTGACAAATTTGAATTTGTGCCAGGACATGGTGTGAAGTTGAGACATACTATTTTTACCCAGGTGGCTCGTCACCTGTCCCAAGACCACTTATGGGATAGTCCCCCTCCTCCCATCAGTCTAAGACCTGTGTCCTATACACTAAACCCCCAGGTGCATTTGCCTCTTCTGTTTCTTTAGTTTACCTGTCTATCCGAGTACCAGAGCCACGATGCTTTACTTATTACAGCCTGATGTTTTGATATGCTTCCTGGGCTACTTTGTGTTTCACACACAGTAAGAGGTTCTGTTCTGTACAAGTCTTAGAGTCAGACAGCTGAGGGTTTACACCCCTGCTTCTCCCCTCACCAGCTGTGTGACCCTGGGCAAGTGATTTAACCTCTCTGAGTTTTGGTTTCCTAAATTGTGACTTGGAGGTAATCATATCTTGTTGACTGAATTGTTTTGAGGATTAGAGATACATGGGTAGAGCCCTACTAAGCACATGCCACATGTAGACTCTCAGTTAATGGCAGTTATCATAGGTGTTTTGCCAGAGTTCAAACTGTCAAGAGTGTAACAAGACTTAATCAAAATTAAGTTATCTTCTATTTGTTTTCTAACTGAAAAAGCATATCTTGGATGAACAAGATCTCTGATGGAAGAAGAATCCTGAGGGAGGAGTAAAGAGGAATCTTAAAACCCTGAGTTAATTACTTATTTAAAGAATATTTATTGGGCAATGAATGTGCCAAGAACAGTGCTGGGTTTTAGGGAGCAAATGGAATGCCATATCCAGTGTTTGTGCACCGGCTGCCCTTTACTGGTCAGGTTCATGGCTGATGGAGGACAAAGTGAAGGCTTGGTGTCCCCGCCGTTCCCTCCTCCCCATCCCACTGTGCAGGGCCCGTCCTCCACACAGCTCGCTTGCACTGGCCTCCACCCCTGCACAACCATCACCCTGCTCTCCAGGGCTTCCACCCCGCCCCCCCGCCTGCCTCGCTCAGCCCCTGGCATCCAGGTCACTCAGTCTCACACGTGGCGACCAATGGGCCCACGTCTCCTTCCATCAAGTTACAGACGTGCAGATCCCAAGTCCACTGTACGGCTTCATCTGGATGCCCTACAGGCTCCTGAAACTCAGCCAGCACAAAATTAGTTCCTCATCTTCACTCTAATGCTTTTGCATCCCCTGTTCAGAGTCCCCAGAACTCACTCTGCGGCTTCTGGGACCCACGCCTCGGTCACGCTGTCCGTCCCGCTCTCCCTCCCAGCCCCAGCGAAATCACCTCATGGTGGGCAGGATCCCCAGATGACCCCAAGGAGCCACCCCCAAGTCCCCTCCCCGTCACTTGCTTCTAGACCACAGAAACTGGCAGAGGTGATGGGATGGTCACCCCCTCGATTGCATTACAATGTATGACTCCCCTCAGCTGAATGGAGGAGAGTCTCCGGCTGGCCTGAAAAAAGCAGGCTGCCTTGTTGTGAGAGGACCACATGGCAAGGAACTGTGGGTCTCCCTGGAGCTGAGGCTGGCCTCTGCGTGATAGCCGGCAAGAAGGCAGGAACCTCTGTCCTACAACTACAAGGAACTGAATTTTGCCGACAACCATCTGAGCTCGGAAGAGGCCACAGAGCTCCAAAAGGAACTCAGTCCAACCATTTGATTTTACCCTTTGAGCCCCTGAGCAGAGAATCTATTTAAGCCATGCCTGGACATCTGACCTACAGGCAGTGTGAGGTAACATTCAATGTGTTGTAATAAGCCACTAAGCTTGTGGTGATTTGTTATCATCAATGGAAAGCTAACATGTGCCTATTTCTCCCCCGGGAAGCTTTCTCTGATCCTACTTCCTCTTCTCTGCTTCCCACCTCACCCATGCTAAGTCGGGTAACCTTCTGAAGCCTGGAAATATCCTGTATAAATCTCTAATACCGGGCCTACCACACTGCATGACCAGCTTCTCTCTTACTAGTCTCGTCTGCTTTGCTGAGCTTACTGAAGGCAGACAGGGCCTTAACCATCTTTCCTCCCCAAAGCACAGCCTGGCCCCTCGTCTAGCTTAACAAATACTTGCTGACTGAAGGCATGAATGCAAGGTTCAAGAATGGTACTTTTGTGCCTAGCAGATTTCATGTCCAAAGTTATCATGGATATCTTTGTGCAAGTAATACAGTTGCATGCTTACAAAACGTACTATATAACCCAGAGCTCCTCAAACTTTAACATGCATGTGAATCATCTGGGGAGCCTGCTAAAATGCACATCTGGATTCCGTGGGTCTGGGGAGGGCCTAAGAGCACGAGTTTCCCACAAGCCCCCAGTTGATGCCGCTGCTGGAGGTCTGTGGACCACACAAGGCGCTGCAAGTCCACGGTCACGGGGCAGGGGAGAACGGGGAGGCAGCAACCCAATCCTATCCACCTCTGTTCCACTGCCCGTGAGATGACGAACTGAATCAGGTCGAATTTTCTACGGCAGCTCTTCACCCCAACTCCATCCCTCTTTACCCACTCAATGCACAGGAAATTTACGTAATTCAAAACAAGGCAAGGCTCTTCTCATAAATGTTCTACTGCAAAACTGAAATGGTAACAAGAAACAGCGTTGGCTATGTGAGCACAACAGCTACTGAAGCATTTCTATAGTCACTGTATCATTCAAATATAAAAAGAAATATATAATATGCTGTCTGTCAGCGGATTAGAATGTTTGGTTCACACTTCTTTATTTGCTACTGAAAGTCTACCTAGACAGAAAAAACACATTCCTCACAAAAATAACATTACGTTTTGCTTCAAAGTTAAATTACTCAAGCTCCTGATGTCCGTATGTTTTTTAAGATGGAGTAAGGTTATAGATATGTAGACATACACATGAAAGATCATGATTTTGTATTACAGAACAAATTTACCTTTCTCTTACGATATACTGACCTCATTTTTAGGACTTTTTTTTGCAAACAAAAAATGATTTAATATCATATAATAAGGCAGAAAAAAATGCTGAATTGGGGGTCAGGTAACCTAAGGCCAAATCCCAACCCCACCTAGTTACCCGAAGAGCTACATAACTGGGAACAAATGCCACGTATTCTCTGGATCTGATTTCTTTTGTCTGTAAAATAAAGGAATTGGACTAAATGTTCTCCAAAGCTCCTGCTAGCTTTAACATTCTTTGAGTCCGTCTGGGTTAATTAATTATTTCCTAAAGGTAGTAAATCCACACTGCTATTAATGAATAGAGTTAATCTTTTTAAAAAAGGAAAAATGAGCACTTTTCCTTATCCTCTCAAACAAAACACTTCAGGAAATCAGGATGAATTGAGAAAAACAAAATCATTACTATGCCTTCTCAGGTTTCAAACTTTAGTTCTGAAAACTGAAAATAAAGCTTTAAGAAAAAAAAAAGAACACTGCTCTGAAAAAGGGGAGATAATAGTTTAAGGAACATAAAATAAGTCTTTGCTGTGGTACATTTCCATTAGCCAACTCAAATCCATCGTTCTGGAAGAGAGGATTATGAGCTGGGAAAATAACCAAAAAAAAAGCTTGACATTCTGTTCCTTCCTGATGGCCCTGGATGCATCATATACTTTTACTACACGTTACAGTGATGTTTTCTAATTAATCAGTGCCTACTGTTCCCAGTCTGAGAATTCCAATCAAGGAAGCAAAGCAAAAGGTTTTTAACCCACTGATTTGTGTTTAGCAATTTCAGGTCATCACCGTGGAACCATCAGATGACACCCCTTCCTTTTGCTCACTGTCAGACAGGTCCTTGAGCACAGGACGTTCAAGCATCGTGCTGTTCCTCTTCCACAAGGAAGGGTGATACCTACTGGTTTCCGGAACTATAGAAAACACTAAAATCCTATACAGTATCTCCAGTAATAAACTACTATTTGAATTTCACCTGCTGTGTCAAGTCTACTTCTCACAATTCTCTTTTGCTCTGATCCCACGTGGGACGCAAACTGAAGATAACTGAAATTAACCTTTCAGATAAAAATACAGGACAGGGTGGTTTCCCACTGCTCTACTGGAATTGTGATGCAGACACAGAGGCAAATGCCCTCATCTTGTTCAAATACCCCGAATGGAATCTCTCTTTCGTAATTGCATGCATCACGATTTTTATTTTCTGTACTTTGTGACTGACATTTGGGGGCCTTGTGGACCGCGGAGGGACTGTCCCTCTCAGTGTGAGCCGATTCCTGGAGACAACAAACAACTAGCCCGGGGTCATGCCTCCTGAGTCCACAGCCCACTCCCCTTTCCTTACCGGCTCCTGCAGTCTGGGACACTATCCACTGGCCCTAAACCAACCCTGGGCCAGGTACTGGACGATCAGAGACAGCCCGGTAGCCAGAGACCACAGAAATTATCCAAACTAGCCAATCCTGAACCCGCTTAGCTTGCTCACCTTGCCTCCCCCATTCATTTCCGAGAAAACCACAGTAACAGCTCCTGCCCCTGTTTTCCCCTCGCCCCTGCTGCCCCCTGACCGACTCTGGTGCTTCCCCACAGGGCCCTGTCTGGTGTGATGTGGCCCCTCCTCTTTCTTGGGAAATGTGAATCACAAACTATCCTTTTCAATGGCAATCGTCTCGATCCGTTTATCTGGCTAAACGTGAACAGAAACAAAAACTCAGGTATATTTTAAAACAGTATTTGTTAAGACTTATACCCCAAAAAAGGGAAAAACATCTAAAACACTTTTATTAACATCCCCTTTCTACAGTTCCTCCACATATAAATGGATTCTACTCGCTGATACAAGCTGCTATCAGTCGTGTGTGGGGCAACCAAAGGATTTAAAAAGTCAGATACTACTGAAAAACTAAGACAATGAAATAATCCTACCCTAAACATTTTTTCCATGTCTATTTAAGGATATTATAAAAAAAAGACTGCCCTGCACTCTGCCCCAGCTGCAGCCAACCAGGGCTCCCTCCTGTCGGTATGTCAAGTCCAGTGGCCCCAACATTAAGACCATCTGAACTTGGCCACCCACATGCACCCCACTCACCTTACTGTGTACCAAAACTTAGACTTGTTGAAATTAAAAGGCCCTTAAAAATCTTCTAACCCAAGGCTTTTGTTCTAGAGACAAAGAAACTGAGCATCAGCCTGGCGAAGGGCTTGTCCTTGGTCACAGAGCTACTTACCACCAGAGCCAAAGACGGAAATCCAAATACCCTGACTCGCATCCCAGCACTCACTCTACAAAACTGCTCAGTCAGAAAAGTCATTACAGCCACTATAATCCCGCCAGATGTCACACAGGTCGTCGTATCTGCTTCCAGCCCCCTACCCAGGCTCCTGCTGCTTCCTTGGCCAGACAGTCCCTGCTATGACCGTTCAACTTCCTTCTCTCTCAAGGTTAGAGACCTACAGAACACCCAGATTTTAAGCAAATAATTTGTATTCCCTCATTTTGCATTTTACCAGGTTGTATTTTAGAGCCATGTGTTATAACAGCATTACATGTGCATTAGATATTTTTATTTTATATAAACTAAATAAAGCATTAAATATGGACATCTTAGATATTCTTCATCCTTCAAGGGCTTAAAATAGGGCTTCCCTGGTGGCACAGTGCTTGAGAATCCACCTGCCAATGCAGGGGACATGGTTCGAGCCCTGGTCCTGGGGGATCCCACATGCCGCGGAGCAACTAAGCCCGTGAGCCACAAGTACTGAGCCCACGCGCCACATCTACTGAAGCCCACGCGCTCTAGAGCCTGTGCTCTGCAACGAGGGAAGCCACCGCAATGAGAAGCCCACACACCGCAACAAGGAGTGGCCCCCACTCGCTGCAGCTAGAGAAAGCCCGCATGCAGCAACAAAGACCGAACACAGCCAAAAATAATCAATAAATAAAAATAAATAAATTTATTTTTAAAAAATTCCTTAAAATACATCTCTCTCTACAAATATACATATAATTCATCATTATCAAGTAGGGACAGAGATTGTGACAGGGCTGTCAACTACTCTTATTGGTTCTGATCCTCTGCAGAACCCTGACAAACACAACCCCTACAGTCAGTTCACGATCTCTGTCCCTTACTTGATAATGATCAATTACCTCCATCTTTTTAAAAGAAAAGGCCTCCTTTCACCTATAATATGAAGATTATCATTTTTTTTGGCCGCACGGCATGACTTATGGGATCTTAGTTCCCCGGCCAGGGATTGAACCCGGGCCCTCAGCAGTGAAAGCACCAAGTCCTAACCACTGGACTGCCAGGGAATTCCCAAGATAACCTTTTAATATGTACCAGAGTTAATGACATATATTCTATACCACTCTACATAAAACTCAACCAGAAGCAACTGGTTTCGGGTGATTGAAAACAACACCTCTGCTGACACTGTAGGAGGTGTACAATTACACTGCGAATTCCCACAATAAGCACAAACTACAGGAGGGGTCCAGGAACTGACAACTTACCAAGCATCCATCCTGATTCAAACGCTCTTTGGAATCCATACTGAGCTTCCTCTTCCTGTTGGGCTGTTTCATTGCCACTTTAGCACTCCTTAGCAGTGTTTTTCTGCAAAATAGTGCCACAGAAAGAGTGATGTGGTTTTTTCTCCTTTAGAATTACAAAAACAAACAAACAAAAATAACCATGCTTTCCATTATACCTCTTATAACTGGTTGCCATAAATACCCTGATAAATAAGCTGACACAAAAATTTCACTGTTGGGGCTTCCCTGGTGGCGCAGTGGTTGAGAGTCCGCCTGCCGATGCAGGGGACATGGGTTTGTGCCCCGGGCCGGGAAGATCCCACATGCCGCGGAGTGGCTGGGCCCGTGAACCATGGCCGCTGAGCCTGCGCGTCCGGAGCCTGTGCTCCGCAACAGGAGAGGCCACAACAGTGAGAGGCCCGCGTACCACACACACACAAAAAAATTCACTGTTGATTTTATAGCCCCTAGTACAATAATAAATTAATGGGGAAAAGAGATAAGTTTTCCACCTCATCTAGAATACATGTCACAAAAAATAGATATTATTTCTTTGGTCCTCCCTCTCACGAAATTTTGGTTTTCTGCTTAGCTGAACTAACCAGTTAGGATTCACTGCAATTTTCCTATACAGCTTCTGTACTCACGTGGTCTGAGTCTCCACAAGTGTCAAGGCAGAGGTGTTCTAGGTATGAGGTCCTAGTCACACAAGGCATAGCAGGGCAATCTGCAACAGAGAAGAAAACTTTTCACCAATCCAATTTATCATGACCATCCTTTGGTACATTAGTAAGTAGTAGGCATTCTTTAATAAGTTACTTGGAATTAGTTCTTTTGATAGAGAGATTAACCATGCTGGAGAACCAACCACCAGTATTATATAAGTCCCACTGGAGCTATAATTCAGAAGGTCATTCCCTTTGAATAATTTTAACTACAATTTACCTGTAAGTTTTTAAAAGCTCCATGGACTCAAATCACCTGTACTCCCCAGTCCTTCAGAATCATATATCCAACTTCTTATTTGATATGTCCCCCTGAACAGTGACCCTAAAAACTACAAACTGAGCACATTCACCACTGAGCGTGTCACTGACCCCTCACGGCCGCCCAGTTCCACTCGCTCTCCATATTTGCACTACTGATGCAAGTGGCCACGTCCACCCCTTACAGTTGCTCAGACTGTGCACTGCACAAGAGCACCGAGCCAAGGGGCCAGTGGAAGCTGAAACCCACCCTGGGCTCTGCACACACGCCATTCCTCCTGCCACAGGCCTTCCATCCACCATGAAGAAAATGTACCCTTTTTCTAGTTCAAACAAAGACCCCTTTTGGGCTAATGGCAGCCCTGACATTGCCAGAGATGGAGGAGCTGCTGCCATCGCTTTATCCTTTCCATCCCAGCCCACACTCTCACCAGGTTTGGTGGGTGTTTAATCTACTCAGCGTGTCTGGAATCCATCTTCCCCCTCCACTCCTAACTCTGACCCCCTCCGGTCTCGTGCCCCGCGACATCCGCTGGAGCATGATGTGCCCGTGGCTTCGCAGCCCCACACTTTTGCGGGTCCCTCAACCTCAGAACCGCCCCTCCTTTGTCACCCTCTCTAACTCTTACTCATGCTGCACGACTCCACTGAAAAGACTTCCCATCCCTGAGAAAAGCCTTCCTCGCTCACCTCCTGCCTCCGACGGACCAGGTGTGTCTCTCCTCACGTGCAGCATACCTGTCCTTGCCTCTGCCACAGTATCCAACACTTCAGGCATGTCATGTTTTTCACTGTCAGATATGTCTCCCCTTTCGAGGCTGTAAGCACCCTGATGACCAGGCCTGTGGACGCCTGATCCCTGCTTTCCACTCTCTCCATGGTGCCACCTCCCAGCAGACTCTCAACATGCCCTGAACTGCATACGCACATCTCTGAATCACAGAGAAGCCTTGAGCCCAGTGGATATTAGTTCTCGACCCATACGATACCCCTGTTAGAATGCTGTATGACTGGAGCAAGCATGTTCTCAAACTCTGTAACTCCCTTCTCTTTCTCCTCCGTATACAAAAACAAAAAACAAACCCACAAACAAACAAAAAACACTTCCGCATATCCGTTTGCTTCTAGTCAGATAATATTCATGTCCTTAAGATGGGCATTTTCCTGCTAAATTCAATAACACTGCATTCATTTTGTAGGATGTAAATACAATTTATCATGCCTAGCTCCGGGTAATACTCCGAACATCTACGCAAATGAACAGTTTAGACTTGATGCCTGTAGCAAAGTACTTCTGCACAAGACAAGCACGGCCAAGGCTGGCTTGCACATGACTAATAATACCCCATGGCTTGTCAAACTGAAATCATCTGGCTACTGAGGATTTTCTCCTCATGGTCAAAGTGATCCATCTTGCTAATACCTGGTAACTATCTCAGTAACTCTGACTGGTTTAAAAAAGCAAGAAAGCCTGAATTTATATTATCATGTATTGGGGGGGGAAATGGAAAATTTTTATGCTGAGGAGAAGTTTCAAAATACAAGTTAGTAATAATTAAATTCCCTTTACACTTAGAAATAATAAAGCAAAATATAAAAGGCACCTAGCAGCCCATATAAGATTTTGCTGCCAGGCAAAAAAAAAAAAAAAAGGAATCAAATACAAATTCCATCAAATACAATACAAAGGAGATGAATGATATGTAGATAGATGAGAGATAATGGATGGATCGACAGACAGACAGGTGGGAGACGTTGACACACAGACAGACAGGGAGGGAGGGAGGTCTGAGGTGGTCCCTTCCACCGTCAGTTCACAGGACGTATTCTAAGCAACCGAACAGAACGCCTGACATAAACTGAACCTGAGTCCTTGGCACAGTATCAGAATATACAGATTACTCTGATTTCCCATGATATGTGGGCTACCCCCAGTGGGGCCCCAAATGTCATGTCAGCCACATGCCTCCTTGCTGAGCTTTGAAGAAATAAAAAAAATTTAGAGCCAAAGAAGAAGAATGTCAGATTCTAAAACACAGTAAGGAAGCCTACCGTCTGGAAGAAGCGAAGGTGAACAGAGACAGCGGCTGGGCAGAGCAGTGCCCCAGTGCACTCTGGCACCGCGACAGCACCCAAGCACTGGCTGCAACAGACAAGGTTATTTTAAGTGATTTTAACTAAGGAAACTTCTAAATAGTATTTTATATTTAAACAAAAAGACAGATGAGTATATAGAACTGATTTGTATTTCTATGAAGAATGTGGAAATAGTGCACGGATTTTTCAAATTAATCCTCTTAATCATTTTGATTTCCCTCATGGTTCATAGAATTTTCCGTCTGCACCTGTCTTACTGACCTCCTAATTAAGCAGACAAATTAGATTTTTATTTAGAAGGCACATGGTTTTGATACTTCAAATTAAAGGAGTCTACAAACAACAAAAATAATGCACAGTCCGCCTATGTCCAGTTGCTATTCGGTATTTGATCACCTACTATCATCAGGACAGTCACAGGTACTTTGCAGAATCTAAGGAAGGTTCTTCAGACATTGCAGAGAGGAAGAGAAGCACAGTAGCCATGCACCCTGGATAACCCAGCATAGTTCTGACTCATGCCTCCCATCCTGGCAGAACTATTAACAGCACTGCCTTTCACTCCCCAAAATGTTCCCAATTTAACAGGAAATCATATGGTCACTGTATGGATAAGAAACACACATAAATTAACAAGAAATATAATGCATGCCTTTAAAGAATTACCAACGGGCAATTCACGTGGTGCTCCCAGAGGGAGAGAAGGTCCAACACAGATCAGAAAACATACTATGGGGTAACATTTCAGCTGTTTTCAGGACGCTGCAGAGAATTTAAAGTAAATTTAGCACCAAAGTATCCAATACAAATATCCAATGACTGCACTGATTTCCCACCATTCCAAAGATGTAACCAGACTAAAATGTATTCACCCAGTTGATACTCAATGCCAATAACACATAGTAGTGGGTGTTTGAATAAATTAAGTAACTACAACTGAATGCACTGCGACAGCTTGTGCATGAATTGCTGCTCCCCTTTGACTGTACTGGCAGTAACAGCTAACGTGACCTGAGCACCCACATACACCAGGCACAGCCGGAGCTCCTCTACAGGTAGACTTTCAGTTCATTCTTCTTCATTAATTCTTATGACAATGCAACATTTTTAAAAACCATTATCACCTCCATTTCACAGATGAGGAAACACTGCCCACGGCTGCACGACAAACAGGTACCCAGCACAATCCTAGAGCCACTCGTTTCAGCACCAGACTATGCTGCACTTTTACAACGGTTGTGTAAACTTAGTGATCTTAGCCGTAACCACTCAGGTGCACCAGCCAAGCTCCTGCCGCTACGAGGATCTAAGTAAGAAATGGATATGAAAGTTCCTCACAGAGCTTGTGTCCACAGTTGACTTGTATTGTCTCTTTACTTACATCAGGGCAGCCACCTACTCTCATAATTTAAAAAAAAATTTTACCTTTATTATCTATGTTGCAATCTTAATGGATTAACAGTAATGGTGTATTAATTGTACACTCATTTGTCTTGCACAATGCCTTATGATCACAGCACGAAACATCCCAAGATTCAGGGTCCAAAGGGTTATCACACAGGGTTATCCGAACGCAAAATATTATAAACAGATACTTTACTAGATGTATCTTCAAATTTGAATCCTTTCTGTCACCAGTGCAGCTATAACAAAATCAGATAATGAAAAACATATTCCCTTTCCTTGCATGTCTGTCTGTGTGTGTCTCTCTCTCCCACACACACACACACACACACACACACACACACAATTACAGCAGCAGTACCAAAGATAAAGGTCCCAGAGAACATGAGCACAGTAATAAGTCTGGTAAGTCTATTTTAAGGACTACCTGTCTGAATTCTTTCTAGAACAATATTTAACAATTTACACTCCATTCAAAAGTACCTGGTGGCTAATATACACACACACTTTACCTGTTTATAAGACAGTATCTCTTAAGAGGTTTCTTCCATACTGAGGTCTCCATACTTGAACCAGCTAAGTTTCTAAAAATTCCCTCTTGAGAACTTCCTGCCAAGATGGAATTCTACATCCTTGCTTTGAGATATCTCTTGGCTCCAAACAAAGAACAAAGCCATTAAAATACACACCAGTTAACCTTCTCTGTAAACCAGCAGCAAATGAGAAACTAAGTGGCCAGCAAGGCTAAGGCCTAAGTCTCCTGGGCTCAGAGCTCCAGAGCAAGAGAAAAGGGAGAGGCCAGAAGTCCAGCCCCCTGAGGGAGAGGGAGCCGACAGGGTCAACAGGTGAAGGTGCTGGAACCAGGCTTGTCCTTGAAGCCAAGAGGCAACAAGGAGGCTCTGCCGGTCTCGCACGGGAGCAAACGGAGCTTCTGACACAAATGTTCTGGGTCTCAGATGCAGGAAGAGCAAACGCTAGTCCGACCAGGAAGTGGGCTCCGGGGAACCAGACTAAGGCACACTCACAGCCAAAAAGCCATGGGACAGGAGGCCCATATCAGTGAGAAAACAAAGTCCTCCCACCCACAGTGTGCCTGCAAATCAAAATTCAATTCACAAATACATAAAGAAATCAAATGCTAAGAAGGACAGTCAATAAAATCAGCCACTGGGAGAAGAATTCAGTCCTGATGAAATTTATATAATAGAAAATACTGGTGAATATTTTTAAATAAATAAGCTTAAGATGCTCAAAAAGATACACAAAGGAAAAACTTTAAAAATGAACAAGAAGGGCTTCCCTGGTGGCTCAGTAGTTAAGAATCTGCCTGCCAGTGCAGGAGACATGGGTTCGATCCCTGGTCCGGGAAGATCCCACATGCCGTGGAGCAACTAAGCCCGTGTGCCACAACTACTGAGCCTGCGCTCTAGAGGCCGCAAGCCACAACTACTGAGCCCACGAGCCACAGCTACTGAAGCCCAAGTGCCTAGAGCCCGTGCTCCGCAACAAGAGAAGCCACCGCAATGAGAAGCCCATGCACCGCAATGAAGAGTAGCCCCCGCTCGCCACAACTAGAGAAAAGCCTGTGTGCAGCAACGAAGACCCAATGCAGCCAAAAATAAATAAATAAATTTATTTTTTAAAATGAACAAGAAATTATGAACAATAATACAAGTAAGTAAAAAAAGAGTTGTATATGGAAAAGCTAAAAAATACTGCAAATGTAAAGTGAAGTCAATAAGATAAACAAGCCTGGCATACTTTTAGCTCAACAGACCAAGAGGAAAAAAAAAAAAAGAGCAGATTCAAATTACTAAAACCAGAATGAGGGAGGTTATATCAGTACTGATCTTACAGAAATCAAAATGATTATAAGGGAACACTATGAAAACTGTATGCCAACAAATTAGTAACCTAAGGTGAAATTCCTAAAAATATGCAAATTACTGAAACTAACTCAAGAAATAGAAAATCTGAAAAAGCACAGGCTCAGATGACTTACACCAAATATTCAAAGAATTAATACCTATTCTTCACAGACTCTTCCAAAATAAAGAGAATAGGAAGGAATACTTCAGATTCATTCTATGAGACCACTATTATCTTGATTCCAAAACCAGACAAGTGTATCACAAGAAATGAAAACTAAAGACCAATATCCCTTATGAATATAGATTCAGCAAAATACTAGCAAATTGAATCCAGCAACATATAAAAGTATTAACCAACATGACCAGGAATGCAAAGCCAGCTTAACATTAGAAAATTAATTAATGTAGTAGACCATAGTAAGAGAATGGAGGACAAAACCACACAATAACATCATTAACACAGAAAAAGCTTTTGACAAAAGCAATACCCTTTAATGATTGAAAAAATAACATTCAAAAAAAACAGGAATAGAAGGCACTTCCTAAACCTGCTAAAGAGCATTTATGAAACACCTGTAATTAACATCATACTCGTTGCTGAAAGACCAAAAGCTTCCCCGATAAGGTAACGGACAAGACAAAGATGTCTGCTCTCACCTTTTCTGTGTAACAATCTTCTGGAGGTTCTAGGTCAGGGCAATTAGGCAAGAAAAAGAAATAAAAGGCATCCAGATGGGAAAGGAAGCATTCTCTTCTCTTCAATTTTTTGGAAAAGTCTAAGAAAGAATGGCATTAATTCTTATTTAAATGTTTGGTAGAATTCACTAATGAAGCCATCTATCTGGTCCTGGGCTTTTCTTTACCGGGAGTTTTATTATTATTGTTATTATTATTATTATTACAGATTCAATCTCCACAGTAGTTATGGATCTGTTCAGACTCCCTATTTCTTCATGATTTAGTCTTGGTAGGTTGTATGTTTCTAGGAATTTATCATTTACCTAGGTTATCCAGTGTCTTGGCATATAATCGTTCATTGTAATCTCTTATGATCCTTATTTCTGTGGTATCAGTTGTAATCTATCCTCTTTCATTTCTGATTTTGAGATTCCTCTTTGTTAATTAGTTTAGCTAAGGATTTGTCAATATATTGTTTATCTTTTATCTTTTCAAAAAATCAACTCTTAGGGTTTTTTTTTTTCTATTTTCTATCTTATTTATTTCTGCCCTAATCTTTGCTATTTTCTTCCTTCTGCTAACTTTGGGCTTAGTTTGTTCTTCTTTTTCTACCTCCTTTAGGTTGAAAGTTAGTTTCTTTGAGATCTTTCTTCTTTTCTAATGGAGGCATTTATCACAATAAATTCCATCTTAGTACTGCTTTTGATGTATCCTCTAAGTTATGGTATGTTGTGTTCTCACTTTCATTTGTCTCAAGGTATTTTCCAATTTCCTTTCAGATTTCTCCTTTGACCCAAAGGTCGTTCAAGAGTATGTTATTCAATTTCCACATATTTGTGAATTTTCCTCCTGCTGCTCATCTCTACTTTCACTCCACGGTGACTAGTAAAGATACTTGGTGTGATTTCAGTCATTATAAATTTGTTAAGACTTGTTTTGTGAACTAAGCGATGACCTATCCCGGAGAAGGTTCCATATGCACTTGAGAAGAACCCATATTCTGCTGCTGTCCAGTACAAGGCTCTGTATCTGTCTGTTGGGTTCATTTGGTCCACAGTGTTGTTCAAGGCCTCTGTGTCCATACTGACCTTCTCTCAGGTCTTCCATCCATTACTGAAAGTGGGGTTCTGAAGTCTCCTACTGTGCCTGTGATTGTTGCCTATGTCTCCCTTCAGTTCTGCTAATGTTTGCTTTACACATTTAGGTGCTCTGAAGTTAGCTACAGATACATTTGTAATTGTTATATCTTGCTGGTGGATTGATCCTTTTATCATTACATAATGTTCTCTGTCTCGTGGCACTTTTTGACTGAGAGTCTATTCTGTCTGATGTAAGCAGAGCTACCCCTGCTCTGTTCTGCTTACCATTTACATGAAATATCTTTGTCCATTCCTTCACTTTTCTCAGTCTCAATTCTTGACTCTCCTGTAACACAGTGAGACATCCTCACTCTTGCCATGGCTCCATTTGGAGCAAATGCACTTGCCTTGGGCTTGGTCTATGACTTGCTTTGGCGACTGGCAGATGCGCTATGAGCTGAGGCTTAAAATGTGCTTGTGCAATCTGTCCTGACCTCACTGCAGTGCAACATCCGCCGTTAAAACAGCGTGCCTCAGTCACCCTCTGCTCCCTCAGAGCGGGCCCCAGAATGAACACGGGTAGAGCACACCTGAGCCCGACTCACAGCCTGCAGCCCGGCCCAGCACACTGAGCCTGGAGCCTATTATAAACCACCCAGGCAAGCCCAGCCTAGATCGGCCCAATCACAAAACACCTAAAGATCTATTACTGTGCAAATAAGTGTGTATTGTTTTCAGATGTTGAGTTTGGGGAGGTTTGTGAGGCAGTATTTTTGGTAGCAATAGCAGACAGATATAATAATTAATGCAGGGGAAAAAGGGCAAAACTATGAATAAGTATTTCACACAGAAATTTATGGAAAGTTGTTCAACCTTGTCAGTGATCAGGGAAATAAAGACTAAAACCACAAGGACATAACCATGTCGTGGCCATTCAAGAACTCGGGCAACACCAGATGCTGGCAAGGCTGCAGAGCGCTGGGAACACTCACACTCCACCACCCAAGAGTAACTGGTGGAAAACAATACAAGACGGCATAAACTTGAGAGCTGATGATGTTCCAGCAAATCCCATGGCCCAGGACTCCAGCAGTTACACTCCATTAGGAGACAAGTTCATATTAATGGGCCAGGGGAAGGGGGGTGGTGATGGAAACAATCCAAATACCTACCTACAAGAATCTGAAAAACTAACTGGTGTTATAGTCACACAACATAACATTGCGTGGTGAAAATTAATCAACAGCAACTACATTTATAAGAACAAAAATATAAGCAATGATATTGAATGAACAAAGGAAACCAGAAGCCTGTTTACATTTTTAAAACAGGAAACTATGCAGAGGCACTCAGTATGTGCCTTAGAGATATAGTCTTAAGTGGGAAATTATTTTGAAGAAGCAAAGAAATGATAAACATAAAATTCAGCACAGCAGTTAGGAAAACAAAGAGTATTGTAATGTTTTCATTAAGTTGGATGTTGGCTTCATGTACCTTTTTTCTGTTATGCTTCAAAAGTTATAAAACTTGTTGTTTTGTACCTATAAAATGTTAAGGATATTACTTTAGTCATTTGAAATGGTGTACTTTAGTGATCCAATATAAGAAGAGAAAAGCTGAGTAGGAAGAATGGACACAGTATTCTCTTTTAACCAGTCTGTGTTTTCCTGTGTCTTAAATCCCTTTTCTCAGCAAGATTCGCTGCTTTCCTCTTACATTTGGGGGAAAAAACTCTCCCTAGACCCTTTCTGAGCATGTACGATGTGCAGTTAGCGAGAGACAGGTTGGCCGGGAGCCCGCGATGCTCTGCCCAGCCTCCGACCATGCGGCTCTGGAGGAAGGAGGAGACCGTGGCCGAGGTAGGCATCAGCCTCCTCCACGGTCCTCGACGGGTACAGGGCAGAGCTGAATCCAGCATCTTTCCTCCATTGAGTCAAGTCTGAGCAGAGACAGAAGATGGGGATGCAAATCACACGGAGGAGAAGCTGAGTCTCGGTCTCTTAAGGAAAAAGGTATTTTCTGGAAGAATATCCAGGGCTCAGAAATTTAACATCTAGGGCAGGATCAAACAGAAACAAGGAAATGCATATTAAAAATAAATATCCTCTCGCATCCATGAATGTGACTGGCAAAGGTCAGTCTTACCAACTGACAGCAGGAAGTGGCAGGAACTGTCACATGTCGCTGAACTGTAACCTGGTACAGCCACCAGTTAGGTTCGGCTGTTCCCAGATGTACAGAAACACTAGCACATGTGCAAAAGGAACATGTTTACTGTGGCACCATTTGTAATAAGAAAAAACTGGTAATACCCCAAATACTTATCAATAGGAAATGGATAAATTGTAATATATTCAAAATTGGAATACAGTACAGCATTTAACACAAATGAGCTGGAGTAATATATATCCCATCATAGATAAATCTCAAAAACACATTTGGACAAAAAGATGAAGTTGCAGGGTACCACAGACCATGTACGTAATGACTGCTGACAGAGCATCAACATCTAGGCAAGATATAAAAACATGACTGAGGATAAAACAAACTACAGCATCGTAGCTGCATCTCAGGACGGGTGGAAATAAAGAGGTCTGGGGACAGGAGGCTTCAGCTGTAATCACAATGCTTTCATTTCTTTCAGAAAATGGAAGCAAATAGGGCAAAATATTGTGATTATTAAATCCGGATGGCCAGCCTAGAGTTGTTCATTTTCTTAGTCTCTACACTTCACAGCATATTTGAAATATTTACAATAAAAATTCAACATTTAGGGGTAGTTTTATAGGAGGAATTCTCCACGTTCTCATATCTACTTCTGTAAGGGTTTCACTTGCCCGTGAATACGATCAAGTAACAAAGTTATACACTCCCTCAAGATCAGCCATTTGCTCAGAGCCTCACAGAACATCTGGGACACATAACAAACCACAAATATCATCATCCCTGCAACCACTTATTTATTAAGGTAGCCACTCCTATGCACCAAGCATGGGGTGGCAGCCTCTCAACAAGCCTTTCAGAGTTAATAAGCCCCAGGTGACACAGCCAGTCAGTGCAAAGCTAGAATTTGTCTAACTCCAAAAGTGTACACCCTACCTAATGGCTCCATTTCCAAAAACAGGTTGTTGTGGACTCCGGTACAGCATGGAGGCAAAGCATGTGTTTAATGTGAAGGAGTAACATTAACATATATTTTTGATTGTGAAATAATGGGAGAGTGTGCAAAATTACTCGCCTAAGCTCACGTGGCTGGCTGACAGCAGAGCCAGAACGAGGATCCAAGATTTACACAACAGACCACTTCGTATCTTTATCAAGAACAGGCTACACTCATTATAACAGATTTTCCAACAAATGCCAGTCTGGAGCCTTGCCCAAACCAAATTCCTAATATCACACCACTAAGCACATTCAACTAATTCTCCTTCCAGGAGCAGCTTTAATACATTGGCATTTGCATCATGACAACCGGTACTGCTGCCTAAAATGACACGCCACATTAAAATGACATGAAAATACATCAGTTGCAGAAATAAATTGTTTTGTTACTAGCACACATCTCTATTATGAGCATTTCAAGATTGCATCAGATATTTGTGAATTCTGTTCATCAGAATTTTCATCAGGCAAATTAAAACCCGGTCCTACAGAAACTTTCTCTAATCTGATACAATGACAGGGAGGAAGTCAGACCAGAGCAGCGGACCTGTCATCCAAGCGAAGTTCTGGATCCGACTCCCCCAGTCACTGGCTATGAGACCAAGCCTTATCCACACAGACCAGACTGCAGAGCTCTCTTGGAAAACGACACGATGTTTGGGACATGTTCTTTTTTTAACTGAAGTGTAACATACACACAGAAATATGTATAAAAGATAAGTGTATAGTTCAATCAATTTTCACACACTTGACACATGTAACTAGCACCCAAATCAAGAAACAGAATATTACAAGCATGTCCCCTTTCAGTCACTACCCACCAAGGATAATCTCGATGGTTACCCCAACTTCCTACACAACACATTATTTCTGTCTCTTTTATATTCTATATACATGGACTTACACAGTACGTGTTGCTCTTGTATCTGGTTTCTTCTGCTGATAACATCACGTCTGTGACACTTACTCGTCTGGGTTGTTGCATGGAGCTGTAGACAGTCACTCTTATTGTTGTAGAGTAGGTGGAGTGTGTCACAACATATTTCTCTGTTTTGCTTCCGATGAGCATCTGGGTAATTTCCAGGTATGGGGTGTCACAAATAGTGCTCTTGAACATTCTACAACATGTCTCCTGCTGAAATGCACATGCAGCACATTTCTGGTAGGGGTGGAATTGCTGGGTCATTTCTGCATTACTTTCCTACTGTAACAAATTACCACAAACTCAGGCCCTTATAACAACACAAATTTATTATACAGTTATGGAGGTCAAAAATTCTAAATGGGTTTCACTAGGCTAAAATCAAGGTGTCAGCAGGGCTTTATTCATTCCTGGAGGCTCTAAGAGAGAATCCCTTTTTTTTTTTTTTTTTTTTTTTGCTTTTTCCAGCTTCTAGAGGTCTCCCACATGCCTTTGCTTGAAGCCCCGTGCTCCATCTTCAAAGCCAAGAGTGGTCAGTCAAGTCTTTCTGACAACTTTCACCCTGACTCTGATCTTCTGCTTCCCTCTTCTACATTTCAAAGACCCATGTGATAGAGTAATCCAGGATAATGTCCCTATGTTCTGGTACACTGATTAGCAACCTTAATTCCCCCTTGCCTTGCAATATACACTTCCGTAGGCTTTAGGGATTAGGGTGTGGACATCTTTGAGGGTCTTTATTTTGCTTCCCACAGTATGCATATATTTTGAAAGTGTTCTTGAAACTTGTAAGTATTACAAACGTTTTACTATGACATTATGGCAAACTCAAGTTTCTTCCTTTCTATACAGCAAATCTAGTTTCTTCTGTCAGCCCTGTAATTCTTCTCTCCAGCCAGAAAAATCTTTTTGCAGTTACTAAGCATAAAAATAAAATTTTCTTTAAATTTAAATTATACACATATGGAAATTATATAATTTCCACTATGTGAAAGACAATATACTACGGGCTACAGAAATACAAAATAAGTAGGTGACTTCTGGTCAAGATGGTCAATTCAACAGATGCAGGGGAAAAAAAGAAATATTGGAAAAACATAAAAAATATATTTATATTACACAGCTGAGCTCTAGATTATTAAAAAAAAAAAAGGAAATCTGCAGATACCAGAAACAAAGATAAAACTGAGGAAACTAAATCATATATACATATTAGGGCTTTGCTTTTCATTCCCACCTGGGGATAGGAACTGAAACCATAAGCTGCAGGCATGGTTTTGAGCTAGAAATTGTCTCTGTCTACAGAGCCAAGAGCCAGGAAAATGTTGTCCTATCTTGGATTAAGGACTAATAGGCCTTCACTCGCTGGCTTAGGTAGCAGCACAGAAGAAGGCCACTTTCACTAAAACACTGGTGGAAAAGTCACCACTGAGAAGTCAGAAACCCAAATCTGTAGTAGGTTTGGGGCTCCACTGCCCCCTACACCCAGCAATGCAAAGAGCTCAAATCAGTGACAGCAAAACTGCCCCATAGCAACATCCTGACCACCCAGGCCACTCTCGGAACTCACATGAAACTCTCCCTGGAGATGAGCTCACAGACTAAAACTACAGAACACACGAGGAAAACCATGAAGGTACACAAAACCGCCAAACAAAACAACAAAGAAAAGATGAACACCCCAGAAGTCTTCATAATAGGAAAAGCCTAGAAGGACATAAAAATAAGAATGTGTAAACTCTTGAAGAAATAAATGAAAATAGACTCTCTAAGACAAGAACAGAGCACTGTTCAAGTAAAAGAAACAAAATAGAAAATCTAGAAATGAAATACATAATACGGTATGAAAACCTCTGTGGATATGTTAAATAAGCATACTTTTTAGAAGTGAAAACTAGAAGACAAATCCAGAGCTGAAACAAACATCCAAAATAGGAAAGCAATTGCTAAAAATTATGAAAGAGAAGAGACATAAAGGATGATTTTTTTAACATCATTATTAGAGTAAAATTGCTTTACAATGGTGTGTTAGTTTCTGCTGTATAACAAAGTGAATCAGCTATATATATATATATATCCCCATAACTCCTCCCTCTTGCGTCTCCCTCCCACCCTCCCTATCCCACCCCTCTAGGTGGTCACAAAGCACCGAGCTGATCTCCCTGTGCTATGTGGCTGCAAGAGTCTCCAACATACAACTAAAAGGAGACCCAGAAGGAGAGACTAAGAAAAAAAAAATAAAGAGATTTAAAAAGCAAGATCCAGGGCTTCCCTGGTGGCGCAGTGTTTGAGAGTCCACCTGCCGATGCAGGGGACATGGGTTCGTGCCCCGGTCTGGGAAGATCCCACATGCCGCGGAGCGGCTGGGCCCGTGAGCCGTGGCCGCTGAGCCTGCGCGTCCGGAGCCTGTGCTCCGCAACGGGAGGGGCCCCAACAGTGAGAGGCCCTCGTACCAAAAAAAAAAAAAAAAAAAAAAAAAAAGCAAGATCCAGCACAGCTGCTGCTCTCCGGGAGCTTACAATGCATCAGAAAAGTAGAGCTGGCTTCTGTCCTCGGAGCTGAAAGTGGCATCTGGGACTCCTGACTCTTCCAACCTTGACACTCTGCCTCCCTCAGCTTCTCGCCCTTCAGACGTGACTGACATAGTTTTGAAGTGGGGAAGTTACGTTGCCCTACAAGCCTGACAGAGTCAGAGCGGAGGTTAGAGATCTAGTTCCAGGTTCTCTGCTGTAGTTTTTACTTTCTCTTCTTGTTCAGATAAGCCAAATGGCTTACATGTGCCGAAGACCACTGGGGGTGCCGCTCAGAGCGCCAGTTAAGAGAACCCACTGGTGTAGCCAGCCCAACACCCTCCTTCTTCCCCCAGCTCATTGATTTTCACCTTGGGGATTCTCATTCTGAGTCCACGTCGTTCCAGGGTAGGCAATAACCCAGGAAAGGCCAAAGCAATAAAATCCACCCTCTCAGCCACAGTAACTGCTTCAGGGATAGATATACAAACTAAGAAAAGCCAAAGAGGGCTTCCCTGGTGGCGCAGTGGTTGAGAATCTGCCTGCTAATGCAGGGGACACGGGTTCAAGCTCTGGTCTGGGAGGATCCCACATGCCGCGGAGCAATTAGGCCCGTGAGCCACAACTACTGAGCCTGCGCGTCTGGAGCCTGTGCTCTGCAACAAGAGAGGCCGCGATAGTGAGAGGCTCGCGCACAGCGATGAAGAGTGGCCCCCGCTTGCCACAACTAGAGAAAGCCCTCGTACAGAAACGAAGACCCAACACAGCAAAAATAAATAAATTAATAAACTCCTACCCCAACATCTAATAAATAAATAAATAAATATACTTGCTAAATGAATGAATATCATTAAAAAATAATAACAAAAAAAAGAAAAGCCAAAGAGATTTGATTCCAGGACTCTGATTAGAAATACTGGGCAAAAGAACCTTTCTTCTGAGATTATCCAATTAGCAGAAGTAAGTCTGGAACTGCAGAGGCCACCGAGAGTTTCACTGAGACCAAAGCCAACACAGAAGAAGGCAAAACCAAGTGCTGAGAGTGACAAGCCCCTGGATCCAGCCATATGTGATCCACCACCACACCAGGACTTCTTAATGAGCTAATGAAGTCCCTTTTCTGCTTCTGCCAGATTGAGTTGGATTTCTGTCATTTGCAACTAAAAGCGTCAAGACTAATAAAAATTTTAGAAGCAAGGAAGCAGCATTGGCTGCAGCAACAGAAAGAGGACGGCTGCTCTCTAAATAGTTCCCCAATTTAAAACACTGAGAAAGATTTGGATTGCAATCCCAGTACCATTCTAACTCATTAACCATATCAGACTCTCTGAATCCAATCTAGATTTTATAAGGTCTTAGAGCTCCTCCAACTACCTTAAAAAACATCACAAAATTAGAAATAACAATTCCAAAACAAAATAGTTTTTAATTATTTGGAATTTAAGAATATATGACATTTTTATTTTAGGGAGATCAAGAGATGACAGAAAATAAAAGTATCAATTAAAGCTTTAAAAGATTCGGAATCAAAAATAATGACAATGAAGGGGTTTTGGAAGGTGCAGCGGCAACACAGGTGAGATCTGGGGGCAAACAAGGCACCTAATTGTTTATGGATAAGAGACTAGCAAGTAGCGTGGAGAAAACGGTGGGGCGGAGGGTGGTGCTCATGTATGTGTTTATATAACTTTGAGTGTAACTCCAGGCCTACGAGAAGAGACTATAACAATCTCCCAGGGAAATCAGTGGAAATAAGACTTGTTTCCCGTCATCCACTTTCCAAGTCTCTCGTGCCTCTTTAAGTTCCTAGTCACTCAATAACGTTAAAACGATCTTTCCCATAACCCCCTGAATATCAAACATGAATGTCAAACAGTGCACTAAACGCATCCTTTCTCTCCATTCTGTCTGCCAGAAGACAGGTATGTCTGTGGCCAGAAATACAGAACATACCACGTATAGAGTAGCCGGATATTTAGTGGTCAAAACAGATGCCAATGTAGGCCATAGGTGATTGATAACAGAACACATTTTGTGCATTTCAGCACACCTGAAATCAGGATGGTCTTGCAGTACTGCCAGCCAGGTGGCAATTCTTACGTGATGATCACTGCCTGCCCCTGCCCGGACCTGTCTGTCCCTCCTGGTGGGTTGACAGAACAACTGAAATCCTTTAATGGGCACAAGTGGTCAATAAACAATATGTAGGTCATTTGAAGAAGGAATAGGAGTCCTAGTTGTTGACAGGTAAACCATGTGATGAGACCATCAAAATGTGCAGAATGGGGCTTCCCTGGTGGCGCAGTGGTTGAGAGTCCGCCTGCCGATGCAGGGGACACGGGTTCGTGCCCCGGTCCGGGAAGATCCCGCATGCCGCGGAGCGGCTGGGCCCGTGAGCCATGGCCGCTGAGCCTGCGCGTCCGGAGCCTGTGCTCCGCAACGGGAGAGGCCACAGCAGTGAGAGGCCCGCGTACCGCAAAAAAAAAAAAAAAAAAAAAAAAATGTGCAGAATGTATGTCAACAGCTTGGAAGAAAATCCCAGAGACAATACTGAAACATTCTTTTAAGAAATGATTAGACATTAAGACCCCTGAGGGCACAGGCTGATGTGCGGGAAAACACAGACGTTGATGACAGAGTCAAAAGTGAATCAGTAGAGTTGGACTCCGAAGGTGATCAAGTTTCAGAAAAGCCCAATCCAACTGATTAAGCTCATATTTTCTTTTTTGAATATGTACAGTAGTAATAAGTAATAAAAAATATATGCTTAAGTAAGTATAGAAGATTTCTTTCAATAAAATGTGAATTCTTAGTGATAAGGAAACATTAGGTAACTGTTTGATTTGGCATTTCTTTTCCTTACCACTGGCTGTTAAAACAATGGAGCAGTTTACAATCAATGTCTGATATTAGATGAAATGCAGTAGTTACTATAAAGAAGTCATACGTAGCATATCTACTTTCTAGTCTGTTGAAAGTATGGCTTGTAAAAGGTAAGTAGCCTTTTACCTCACCATCATGCCATCTGCTCCCAGCTCTCTTTCGAGCTACTAATAAAAGCCACAGGAGCCATCTGGACTTTCTTGTCTATATATTTTAAATCCAACATAGCTTTGTGTTTGCACAGGACCTGGTGCAAGATGACATTAACACTCCAAGGAAGGCCTTGGGGAAGCAGAGGGCACTGCCTCCACTCAGGAGGAAGCCACAGGCCCACCGCGGAGAGGAGACACGAATCAACGGGCCAGAGACCAGCCTTCTTCCAACCCCACGTGTACTACAACTTCAATATCTGTCTACAGATCCTGGCATACAGGTATTCTTCCTGATATTCTATATCAATCTAAATATATTTGACTTTGGCTGTACTTCAATCAAAGCACAGAGAGCTCATCAAATTAGTTCCCGCTTGAAACTTCATTTTAGCTTAAGTCTATCCAAAAACTGTAATTAAGAAACACCATTTATCTTAAACACAAATGGTGATGACAAGCTGGAGTCTTTGCTGCTACTTCATATTTTGTTACTTTCTCACCAAACCTTGGAACATCATATGAATTTACTGAGTGGTATTTCCTAAGAGAAAATCTGGCGTGGAAAACACTAAACAAAACACCCTGAACAGTGAGATAAATAGAGCCTTCTTCCCATTCTGCAGCTCATTTAACTTCGGTATCTTTTCTACTAAACCATCTACCCCACCACCCTCAACCAGTGAATTATTCTAATTCCAGGTGGTGAACACTTGACAGAAAAAGAGACTGCTCTTCTTCTAATAGGAATGCAGGAATCCTCCAAACGCTGATTGCCTGATTTTAAACTGCCCTTATCAAAATGCCACAGACACACAGGCAATTGTGAAAATTCCCTTCAACTACTGGGCCCCAATTATCGCAATCAGGTCTTTTGAAAAAATCATTAGAGAAAAGTCAAACCACACACATAAAGGACAGAGACGCAGGATTTTCTAGTCACCTGAGGGGTAAGTCAGCTGCCGAGCATTACAGGTTATGCAAGGTGCAGCCATCAGAATGGAAAGACTCGTACCCATCCATGAGCAGCTTTGTCCTCAGGCTGACTTCTTTTAGTGCTTCCAAGCTCAGAACAATCTCTCACCGTTCTCTTGCTGTTCATGTGAAGACACAAAACTGTAGCCACTAAAAAATGTCCTCAGCTAAGCCCCGGGCAGATAAAGATAAAGCGGGACAAGCTTCACAGAAAGTGTTTGTCCTCCTACGCAGCCTCACCTACCTCTCCCTTCCTTCAAGGTGGAGAAACGAATCTCACTCTAAATTTTGCAGCTTCAAGGCAGGGACTTCACTGCTCTGCGAGTTATGACCTCCTTTGTAAACTAAAGTGGGTCAGATTACCTTAGAAGATGATCTTAAGACCTCTTGTAGGTCTGATTTACACTTCTGTAACTCTACTTTGGGCAATTTCTTTAACCTTCCGCGCCAGCCAGTTGTGTAAAGAAGGTCTACAAAGCTGACAATACTCCGGAGCAGAATCCCAACCTAAGAAACGTGTGACTCACTTCCACGTGTGTGAGCGAAAGCAGCCCGGAGAGGAAGAGAGCTCTCTAGACGCAGGATCCGAAGCCCCGGTCCAGTCCTGGCTCTACCGCTTATTCAAACCATCGCCTTCAGCAAGACACACAAACTCTCTAACTTCCAATCATGTTGCTTACAAAATAGAAACAACTCTTTATCTACCACCATCAGAGAAAACTGTAAGCATCAAGTGAGATAGGAGTCAATCATGGAATCATAACCGATTATTTCTAAGACTTGCTAACATATATTGAGCGTTTACTAATTCCAAGGAATTTTACGAAATGCTTTACAGACGTTATATAATCTTCAGGGTCCCTGCTTTACAGATGAGAAAACTGAGTGTAAGTAACTTCCCCGAGGTTAGAGAGCTAGTAAAGAGCACAGCCAGGATTCAAACCGAACTCTCTCCAAAAGCCCACGCTCTTAACCTTTATACCCTATGACCTTATTCACACCCTGTGACCGAATGAGGCTGAGGAACCCTGGACACTAACCCTCTCCTCTTGATGAGTTTTAACAAAGTAAAAATAGTGAGATCTGTGATTGAAAGAAAAGTTTTAACTTGAATCCAAACTGTAGTTGAAAATAGATCCTTTTTCCCCCAGAGCGCCTATTAAATGAATTTATGTTTGATGGAAACACAGTTTATGAAATATGGATCCAAATCAATCCAACCTTTTCATTTCACAGAAAGAGAAACTGAATCCCAGACAAATGAGAGACGAGGTCACAGAGCTCACTGACGGCAGAGAGTCATTGGGAACATTTTTATTTTTAACCAAATTCTTCATGATTGAGTGAGCTGCTGAACTTCAAAACCGACAAAATCAGATTACACCATAAATGTACACTTAACATAAATTTACACTTAACATAAATTTACACATAAGTGTAATCAGAAGAATATATTTTTCAAATGTAATTAAAAGGATATGTTTCTGTGGTTAACTAATTATATTTGAAGTTAATTAGGATTAATTATAACATAAAAGTGTTACCTATCATGTATACATTCTCTACAACACCTAATAATTTCATAACCATAATCTGACTTCAGTAGATGTCTTTAACATCTAAGCAATTCAGGTTAACGGCTTATATTATAAATGAAATTCACGGCGTGTTTCAAAAGCAGCCACAAAAAAGGCATTGCTAACTTCCATACTATCAATGATAATAAAGACTAGCAACCAAGTGTGAAGACAGGTGCTTGGCTTTTTAGAACATATTATGGCAAGAAAAATCATAAGTATAATGTAAGTTCTCAAATTAAATAAAATGTTGATTCATGCTGCTACTAAGGTATGTTTATATATCTTTTAAAACTTAAGCTTGAATATTTATACTTATAATCAATGCAATTACAATCATCCTCACCAAAAACATCTATTAAAGGCTGAGATGATCACATCATGATGTAAATAAAGTATGCACGAATATGTTTTATGCAACAGACATGTTTCCTTCTAGACAAAAAGTTTATAAAGATTACAGAATGTATAAACCCAAAATGCATAAAGATGATGTTTTTATACGGGCAAAAAAAAAAAGAGACAGAAAGGAAAAGACACACACACACAGACACACAGACAATGAGATCACAGAAATACACTGTCCCCATGGAATGTCTAAGGAGCCGTTATTTTCCTTTTAACGTTGTGAAATAAAGTTACACTTTATAAAGTCAAAAAGAAATATAAGTCGGTTAGTCATACATGTACACGATAACAACTATTTAGGCCACTTCAGGTTGGGTCTCAATTATTCTGTCTGCTTCCTCCTCAAAAGAAGAAAGAAATGGAGGACTCCTCCTCTTACTGTCGCCTTCCTAGCTGAGAATAGACATTGTAGCCTCTACGCAGGGAAGTCATCGCAGGCTTTCCTGACAAAGCCAAGAGGCTGCAATGGTGCCTTCAACTGTCAGAACCCACATGTCAGATAAAGAAAACAAGGCCCACAGAGCAAGAAAAGCTTGTCAGGTCAAGGAAAGAACAACATGCAGGCCGCTGTCTCCTAATACAAGCTGCCTCCTCAACCCCTCATCTTCTGCAAAAACGCCAGCTTTTCAAATGTTACTTGACATGCTGCATTGTTTGCAAATAAAAACTTGTTCACATTATCACTAGTTCCTCAAGGGACACCGGATTTGCCACTGGTCACTTATGTTTTATACTTACTAGGCTACATTGGCTTAATCAAGGTTATTCTCTTGTATTAAATAAAGAGGAGGCTGTCGATGGACAGGCTTTGGCACCACTGCCTGGCCTGGCCAAGTGCACCATGGATGGCGCAGCCCCAGGGCCCCTTGTGTTAGGGGCACGGCGTGAAGGCGGTGGTACCTGCCTCTGTGAATTCAATACGTACGTGCAAGGGCTCGACTGAGGAAAGTAACTTTCAACCTTTAATTCCTTCTCTAAAGGTGTAAACTGCATAATTATGTATAAACTTCATCAACTTGATAACTAAATAATTTCTCCATGCGGGACAGACAAGTAATTTAATATACATTTTCTGACAAAGTATTAGCGGGACCTTCCTGTCCAGAGACAATCAGCGCATTCCTCATTAAACAACTGTGATGTACACAGAACCCCCGCAAATGCAGCCATACACAGGGTACAGATCAAAACTCTCCTGTCCGAGGACGACTGTGGCTTCCATGTGGAAACCAAGGCATCATAACATGATAAGTGTCTGTTTTAAGGTCATCTTCCAACATCTGGAAGTGTTCGCAGTATCACTGAATTCTTAAGACAGAAGAGGAAAGTTAAGATTTTTAAATAATGACATTAAGAAAGGCTCTTTTAGGGCTTCCTTGGTGGCGCAGTGGTTAAGAATCCACCTGCCAATGCAGGGGACACGGGTTCAAGCCCTGGTCCGGGAAGATCCCACGTGCCGAGGAGCAACTAAGCCCGTGCGCCACAACTACTGAGCCTGCTCTCTAGAGCCCGTGTGCCACAACTACTGAGCCCGTGCTCTGCAACAAGAGAAGCCACCGCAATGAGAAGCCAGCGCACCGCAACGAAGAGTAACCCCCACTCGCCGCAACTAGAGAAAGCCCACGGGCAGCAACGAAGACCCAACGCAGCCAAAAATAAATAAATAAATAAATTTATTAAAAACAAAAAAAAAGAATGGCTCTTTTAGGATGGAAAAAAATGAAGTGCATAGAGACTGGGGAAGATTTACGAATTTTTCTACATAATAAAACATATTGCTAGTAAATTCATGATGCAAGAGAAGTGATATTCACAAGTTCCAAATACCTCAATTAGCGTCACAAAGCAAAGGTATGAACACAACTTGAAATGGGTGTGTAATTTCCTACTTCCCCAAAAAAGAATATTCACAGAAAGAAAATCTAGTTGAATTGACTATGCTGTGACATTAATATTCTGCTGAATGCAGATGTTTATGCCCAAAGATGGTGGTAAGCCATCAAAATGCTAGATTTCCTATCACAGTTTGCCTGTCTTTTTCTAAAAGATTCAAGAATGATAAATCCTTGCTTTTAAAGGAAATTCATGACATAGTTGCATCCCTCTAACCACAGGAAGATCTCATGTTACCCTAGCCCAAGAAACTACCATCCGTGGGACAAATCTCTGCATTAAAAAGAGAAGGAACAGCAGTAACTGGCAGTGAGGTGACTAATCGAACCCCTACGCGAGGAGGAGACGCAATTTCACACAGGACCACGGGGTTCCAGCGGCAAAGCCAGGAGGGATGCTCACCCTACAGGAGCCGGGAAGGTTCGGGACCCTGGAGTTGACCCTTTCCAGAAAGGTCCTACTGACGGCCTGAAATGCCATCTGTCTGAGGAGTCAGAAAACTTATTCTCCAAATATACACCCAGAACACTCCTCAATCACCAGTAAAATACAGAACAGAGTGTTTTAATTTCAAAACTTACCTGGAAATAATCACTGGGAAGGCCAGGAAAACAGGCGCACAGACAGCCCCTGCCTTTGGCAATTTAGCTCCATTCAGATAAAGCTCTGGAGCGAGGCCCAAGCCACAGGGCAAATGTGCCCCTCCTGGGAAATGAGCAGCCTCCTGCTGAGAACAGCCCCACCTGCACTCCCGCCACCCCGCCCGGTCCAGGAGGTCGAAGGACTAACCGTCCCACCGGCAGAGGCTTTGTGGACACACGGACACACGGGCTGGGCCTTCTCTGGAAAGCCGACACCCACGGTCACCACCACACCCCTCGCCCAGGAGCTGGAGCAGCTAGCTTATCTGAACCGCCAGAAGCTGCCTGGCTCCAGGGCAGGCCGTTCTCAGACAAAGCGCTCCGAGGGGCAGCTGTTGCCAGGACCCCCTCCCCATCTCCAGATGCCCCTGGCCACACGAAAGGCACAGCGTGATCGGTGGCGATGGGCACAAGGGACTACGGTGGCTTTTAACAGCTGCCACGAGCTTTACTCAAAAAATATGGGTGCGACATTCGGTGGAGTAGGTAACAGTACCACAGTCCCACTTTATAAAGGAACAGGGGCTCCAGGGTTTACAGAGTTGGTCACCAGGCTAGTAAGCCGTGAAACCAGAATTCAAATCCAAGCTCTGGGAGGAACATGGAAGAAAGATTTGGTTGAAAGAAATTTCGCTTGAGCTGCCAAAGTTTCCCTTGGGTGAAAACACACACACACGCACGCACGCACACACAGCCCATGGAAACCACAGTCTCCCAAGCCCACCAGGAATCTGCTCTATGGTGCTCTTCCATGACTAGGGGTGAAGTACTTATTTGGTACTTATTTTTCTTCGACATCGCCAGCATACAATGTGTGGGATACGAACGTGGGAGAGAAGACACCAAACCATCTTTGTTGAGGCCACAGCCCATCTACTCGCATCCCAGTCACTTCCCCAAAGAAGTAAAAGCAAAACAACTTGACCATCCATCGGGTTAACTGCTTTGCTAGACAGTAGGAACAGCTGAACAGTTCTTTATTATGTGATCACGATCCGCCAAGAACCCCTCTTTTTAAGCACTTGCATGTCAACCCTGAGGTATAAGGGATAATTAAGGGATATAAGGGATATAAGGTAAGATATATCCCCATTTTTCAGATAAGAGAACTAAGGTATAGAGAGTGTAAGTAACTTCCTAAAAGTCACACAATGGTAGCATACCTCACGGTCCGACTTCAGGGGCTGACAACCCAATTATGGAAACAGGATTGACTCACTTAAAACAACTAGCAAACAAAACTAATTAAAAGTTCAATGCAGGGTATGGACAAGCCCTGCAGGGGTCAAGGGAGAGGAGAGGGAGCACCCGAGTGGACAGAGGGCCTCGGGAGGAACAGGGCTGTGACCCTGCGTGGGCAGTGGCTGCCAACAGCACGACCCTGTCCCCAGGGGACGGAGGCAGAGAGTGCTACTTGCTTCTAGTGGGTAGAGGCCAGGGACACTGCTACACACGTTACAAAGCACACGGCGGCCCCCGCAACAAAGAACTATTGGACATAAAACGTCCACGGAGCTGAGGTTGAGACACCCTAAACTAGCGGATGGGAGGGTACTTAGCCAGGTCCTCGCAGACCAGGGGTAACAGAGCGATGGCTCAGACCAGGCAGAGCTCAGATCCACAGGAGAGCGTGTACCATGGGGACTGGAGGAGTTAACACGGCTAAGGACGACTGCTTAGAGGGCTCTGAAAGCTAAGCAGAGGGATAAGGAATAGATCTGTGATGACACTCACAGGATGAGAACAAGGGTCAGGGAGCCCCGGAGCCCAGCCAGAAGGTTTGATACAACAGCCCAGGTGTAAAGTAACGAGAGGTGTCCGCACGGAGAGGAGAAAAAGCAGCGGAAGACACTATAATGGAAGGACGGACAGAGCTGGCGGACTGCTAGGTACAGGGGTGAAGGTCAGGATGCTGTTCTGTCCCACTGTCACCTGTGCACCCAACCGTGGTGCCCAGGACACGGCCAAGCCCTTTAGGTCCCAGGCAAGCTGGGTTCTAATGTCCCCACATAAAGGAAAAACGTAAGAAAACGACAAGCTGCCTCTAAATGAGCTCCACAAAGCCAGGGCTTCTTGCAGCAAAGGGCAAGCGTGCCGGCTCTTCAGTGGACACCAGGCGTGTCAGGGATGCGGCACCCAAGGCCCCGTGCAGAGCAGGGATTCCAGCTCCTGCGCAGGCTGCCTGGCACGTCACACCCACGGCTGATCAAAAGAGATGAAGTCCCAGAAGTGAAGTTCACATGTGACGCAGAAGGGCTGAGGTACTGGAGAGAAGAGGCTGGAAGGCTGAGAGAAGGTAGCCAGAGGTGGCCTCCCACCAACTCCCCAGGTGAGTCACCTGGACTAAAGTTCCGCCCCCATAACATACACTCTTGAGGTGTGTGACCGTGCACAAGCCCTTTCACTAAATGTCACGTTCCTCCTTCGTTTATCAAATGTGGACAAAGTGCTTTCTATGCACATAGCATTTTGGACCTGGAAAGACCCAGACACATCACGGAGTGTACTGTCGGGTGGATTTATTAACTTAGACCAGGGGTTGGAGAGCTCTTCCTTTAAGAGCCAGACAATCAACATTTAGGCTTTGAGGGCCATACAGTCTTTGTTGCAATGACTTTGACTTTGTTGTCCTATGAATGCAGCCCCAGGCCACATGTAAACAAAGGGGCCTGGCTGGGTTCCAATCAAAGTATTTACAGAAACAGGTAGTGGCCCAGGTTTGGCCAATGAGCCTAGTCTGCCAGCCCCTGGTTCACACCGTGACTGTAGCTGACTATCCAGAAGATACACTCTCAGAGCGCCTAGCAGAAGAGCAGAGTTCTGCAAACATACATGGAAAGTACATCTTGGTGAGGGAGGAAGAGGACTGGGTGGCCCTGGAGAGAGCCTCTTGGGGACATGAGGATGCTCGGACCTGACCCGAAGGCAGCCCAGCCTCAGCCCAGCCCAGCCTCTGGGAAGGGGGGCACACCCAGAACACTCCACGATCCTAAGGAAAGCGAATCCTGCCTGGCAAACACTCCTCTGAAATTTCACCAAAACCCCCTACTGCAGCAGCCTGCGTCTTCCAAAGCCGGCCCACCCCACAGCTTACTGAACTGATAAACAGGGCTACGTACGGGTGCCTGGTCACAGTGGAGGGAACTCAGTCACAAAGGAATACGTCACTTAACTGATGTTAAGGAAATAGATGCCAACATACAATGAAGCAGGAAGCCTAATAATTTGATCTCTAAGCCTTGTATTTCTTTCCCAAACACTCTCAGGACATTTCTTTTAAAAGACGCCTGGCTCAGTTTCTCAGGAAGCTTATCAGTATCACCATAAAAAAGCCCTTCTAAACTCCATGAGCCTCTCCCCAGTAGGGCTTCTTCACCTCCTACTTCGATGCATCAAACATAAAGCCATAAGGACGATACACTGAAAACAGACCTGCTGGGAGACAGTCCTCCTCTGCATCTTGGCAGGTGAGCCAGGGCCTGACTGCTCCTTCAGCCAGGCCACTTCCTAGGGTTGTCCACGCCCTTGGTCACCTTGCCAGGTGAGCTAAGCTCTCCTCCCCTCTCCACCTCTGCCCACCCGACTCCGTCTCAGCCAAGGGTGACCTACTGCTTGCTACAGAAGGTGCCAGAAGCCCCTCGGTGTGTGTGTCGGCTGTGATGCAAACATGTCATGTGCACAGCCTCCACCTGGGTCTCAAGTTGCCTGGCAGGGCCCGAGGGCGAGGGAGACCCACACAAGCGTGCTGAAGCCCAGAACGGCAAACCCCTCCTCTCTGACCCAGGAGCCTCCTGTCTTCTGACAGCAAGAGGCGAACTTTCTAGTCTGTAAGTAGGGTAAAGTCAAATCCCAGATCCAATTATAGTTCTCTTCCATATTAAATAAAAATGTGCAACTCTTTACTTTATTCTCCTTTTTGAAACATTCATTCTTTTGCAAGCGTTCTTATGCTGAGGGTGATCAAAGCTCCTGGCTTCCACAGGACAGTCCGGTCACACCTGCTCACCTACTGTCTCTCGTCCATAAGTTCCCCCTTTCACGCTCCAAACTGCTCTG
Source organism: Mesoplodon bidens (assembly GCF_964165515.1). Taxonomy (NCBI): domain Eukaryota; kingdom Metazoa; phylum Chordata; class Mammalia; order Artiodactyla; family Ziphiidae; genus Mesoplodon; species Mesoplodon bidens. The sequence continues at coordinate 33,044,820 of NC_138169.1, read as the reverse complement.
CCTTGTATATTATTCAAATACATGATCACCCTAGTCATAACCCAATGGACAAACACATACTTTTTGCAAATATATAAATTGCTTCAATTTTTGTTTGGGATAATTTTTCTTAAAAAAAACAAAAAATGGAACAATGTGGTCTGACTTATTTCTTTCACCTAAAAACCTTTTCCTCCAAGAATTAAAGCCACTATAATTACATTTTGCAAATGGGAAGAAAATTTTAAATTCAGTATCTTCCTAACACAGGATGACACAGAATGTTAGTTAAGTGCTTTATCGTTACAGAGCACATTAATACATGCACTATTTTTCCTTTCAGGAAATCATCATCTAAAACTGGAAATGATGCAAAATAATATACATTTGATGTTAAGAGTTAAACCCAGGTCCCTCCACCCACAATATTCTGGGGGGAAAAAATCCCCCAAGAAAAAGAATGAGGCTGCACCCTGAAGATGTGATTTTGTAGATTCTGGAAGGCTCTCCAGTCCCCACATCCTTGTCTCCGCAGCCCCTCCATGCTGGGAACAGGGCAGCCTGTCTCCTACACAGAAGAGAAATAACCTGCATGGAGCGGTCTTTTATCAAACCTCCCCAAAAGGCAGACACAATGTTTTGCCTTTCCTCAGCTTTCCGCAGGCTCTCCCCTCCTCTGTGAGCTCCTTACGCAGAAACCAGGCAGTCTCTCTACCCAGGGCCCCTGATGTGTTGGTTCCTCTCTGGTTTACACACTGCAGGGTCAGCAGCCAAGCACAGCAAACCCCCGCTCCCGTCCGCCCTGCAAGCGCCCTACACACCCAGCGAGAACTTGAAGATGTGATGAAACCAACAAAGAAGTCCCTCTACCCAAAACTCGGGTGACTCCTGCCATAAACAAGGACACTGACCCAGTGTCAGCAAAGCAAGACTAGTCACTGCACAAAACACATCTTCCCGGGAGCCAGAGGGTAACCCCAGAAGCAAAAGGGAATTATGGCGCAGGCCTTGGTTTATAAACTGCTTCAGATGTGCCCAAATGTCAAGTGAATGAACAAAAATATATGCCCACTCCACCATTTCTATAGACTAAAATATTTTTTAAATAAAGTAAGTTTGAAAGTGACAGACTAATCCAAGTAGAAACTGTGTTTGTTTCTTTTCCTAGGTGACAGATGAAGCTAAACTATTTTCTTCTTTAAAGGATGGTCTTAGAAATTTATAGCAGAGACGAAAGTATGTGTCTAAAAAGAGGATTTCTTAAACTGTTCTCATCTTTTGTTTTCCACGTGCATCGCTGGTCTCCCAAAGCATGAAAGTGGAACAAAAGCCCTACCTGGTGGCCCCCTTTACCCCACGGACACACGGTCTCCTTTAACACCCCTCCTGCGCTGTCTCTGGGTTTAAATCCAGCTCCGCCACCTGAGGGCTGTGGGACTTGGGCCACTTGGGCAAGTTCCTCCCTCTGTGCGCGAGTCCCTGATGTGTAAAATGCTGATAATAATAGCACCTACCACACAGGTCACGGGTGACACAGTGACAGTGACACAGGTCACTTGCTGAGCTGTTGTGAGGATTAAATGGGTCAATATGGGTGAAGTTCTTAGAACGAAGCCTGGCACACAGGTATCTGTTAAACAGTTTTACGAAGGAAGCTGCAAAGTAAAATCCCTCATAATGCCCCCCCTTTCAGACAAAAGGCAGGGCCGATGTGCCTTACCTGCAAAGGCCCCACTTTTTTGTAAGGTGGCACCTACCACACGGTGTCAACAAATGTGTGGGAGACACGTGGGGACAAAAAGCTGGACAAAGAGAGAAACCAATCACCTCTTCCATGATTGTGCCTATAATTCCAAACGGCTGATTAAATTCAGCCGACCAGGTGCCAGTTGGAGGCTGAGCACTGTCCCCCCCAGGAAGGGCTACCACCTCCCCCTCCACAGCCGGGCCTGGTCCCCAGTCGTCTGCCCGCCTCTGCAGGCCACTCCCTCCCACCACAAAGAGGGGGATCCACTCAGACCATCGCCACCCCTCGCACCATCACTGCCCTCGACACAGCTCTTCCACGGCCAGTATTTACTGTCAATGCTAAAACACAAGGCAAAATGAAATTTCTAAAGGAGTGTGAAATCTACAGAAAAATATTCAGAAGCCGGGTTTTTAATTAATTCAATATTTAAATGACATTCGTTTCAGACCCAATGCAATCAAGCTTTCACATTCTAAAGACATTCTCAATAAGATGAAAAAAAAGGTTGGTTTCCCAAAAGGCTCTGCTTTAGTGCATTTGGGAATCTGGGCTGCTACTCCAGCGGAACTCAGATGTGGCCTCATGAATGCAGACATCCACACAGGGAGTCCAGATACCGACTCCCCGGTGCTCTTCTCTGGGACCGCCGAGATCGCTGTGTCACCCCAATCATCACTGTAACTCTAGTCTTTCTGCCTCTAAGTCCACCGTCCGGATGTGGCCCTAAAATGCCCTGATGACCTCATTTCTCCCCTGCTGACCGCCCGTCAGTGGCTCCACTGTCCAATTAAAGTCCAGACTCACCTGGCCCACAGGTGCCTCCTGACCTAACTAACCCCCTGCCCAGCCAGCTGACCTCTGACCCTAGCCTGCAAACTCACCCTGCTCTCCTCCCACCTCCAACCAGTTCCAAGGGAGCTTCTTTATCATTGCAGCTCCAGCACCTGGAATGTGCCTGGTGCACAGGACACAGCCAGTACACGAGGGCTTCGTGAAAGAGGTGATGATGACTTAACCCCAGCAGTGAAGATGGCGAAGCAGAGAAGAATGCAAACAGAAGGTGCTGTGGAATCAGGTAGGCCTTGGAGACAGACAGACACAGGCAATAAGAAGGAAAGAAGGGACTGGGGTGCCAAATTTCCACCTTGGGCAACACCACAAACAGTGTCTTTCACCAAGAAACAGGCAGAGGGGCAAACGCAGGGCACAAGGTAATGAGTTGAGTCAGGACACACTGAATTTGAGGTGCCCAAGGACACCTGTGTAAGAGGCGTGGCTAAGAATCCGTCACTCCCCACCCAAGACCCATCAGAGGGCAGCACCGGGATCTGAAGGTAGAAGGAAGGGAAGTTGATAAGTTCAAAGCCAAAGATCTCAGTATTTCTGAGCAGTCAGAGTGTGATAAAAAGCTGAAAGGAGAAGGTAAAGACTTGCAACCGTCACGAACACAGGAGAGAGATGACTCAGGTACCGCGCAGAAGCACCATGTGCAGCAAGGTACAGACTTCATCCCTCTAAACCAGCGGTCCCCAACCTTCCGGGCACCAGGGACCGGTTTCGTGGAAGACAATTTTTCCTCAGGTGGGGGGCAGGGGGGAGTGGATGGCTCAGGCGGTAATGTGAGCGACGGGGGACAGCAGATGAAGCTTCGCTGGCTCACCCGCCGCTCACTTCCTGCTGTGCCGCCCGGTCCCTAACAGGCTGCGGACCAGTACCGGTCTGTGGCCCGAGGGTTGGGGAGCCCTGCTCTAAACCCACTACCGCCTTCATGCAGAGCAGCAGTGCTTTAACCACTCCTCAAGGTCGCCAAGAAAATATTTCAGGGCTTTAAAATTATTAGTCCAAAGTCCTTTCATGAGTTAAGGTTTAAATTTTTTGAGACGTGGGTGGTCCTAGAGTCTGTCATACGTAGTGAAGTAAGTCAGAAAGAGAAAAATCCATACCGTATATTAACGCATATATGTGGAATCTAGAAAAATGGTAGAGATGATTTTATTTGCCAAGCAGAAACAGAGGCACAGACTAGAGAACAAATGTATGGATACCAAGGGGGGAAGGGGTGGGGAGGGAGGAACTGGGAGACTGGGATTAACACATATACATTATTGATACTATGTATAAAATAGACAATTGATGGGAACATACTGTAAAGCACAGGGAACTCTACTAATGCACTGTGGTGTCCTGAATGGGAAGGAAATCCAAAAGGGAGGGGATATATGTATATGTATGGCTGATTCATTTTGCTGAGCACTAGAAGCTAACATTGTAAAGCAACTATACTCCAATAAAAAATATATAAATAAAGAAAAAATCATTAGTTACTATATAAATTAATTCTTTACTTTATTGAAGGCAAGAGTAATTGTCCAACATTACTTTTGAAAAACCCTTCCCTATTCCTAAATCTCTCTCCAAAAAGGCAGATAAACTCAATTCCTATATGGTCCCTATTGCCAGTTTTTTAGTTTCTAATATTATCTTTAAAAATATCACCCAAGTCTTCAGTACTTCTTACATCAACTAGAATTTGAACCTGTCTCTAAACCTGAGCCAGTGCCATGGGTAAAGGCCTAAGTACCCGGCACCAAAACACCAGAACAAGCACTTGGGAAATACAGGGATTTCCTGAAGGCTTTTGCCACCCAGGAGGAGAGATCAGCCATGTATATAAATAACTGTAACTCAAGTTGGAAGGTAATAAATAGAACTGCAAACAGCACACTGAGCACACAAGAACAAAGTGCTCAACTCAACACGGGCATCGAAGGTCTTCACTGAAGAAACTGCACTTGCGTTGTGCTTGAAGAAGAGGAAGATCTGAACAAGTAGAGAAAAGGAAAAACATTTGAGAAAATGTGAACGTTGAGAGCAAAGGCATGACAAGAGGAGGAGCCCAGGGCCTTGGCATAGATGGCATGTGAGCAATGTCTGGGATTTCATAGAATAACTGTTCGACCAGAGTCAGACATCGAGGCTGGGGAGCAATACAGCAAGATTCATTCATTTTCCAACAGAGATTTTTACTGAGCACTTGCTGCCAGGCACTGTTCACACATTGCATATAATGGTGAACAAATGAAAGGTCCCTGTTCTCCTAGAGCCTGCATCCTAGCCAGGGAGAGACCACCAACAAGTAAACATGGGACACAGACATCAGGCAGTGATCAGTGCTAAGGTCAGAGACACCCCTCTGATAAGGTAGAATCTGAACACGAATCTGAAGGAATGAGGGCACGGAAGACCGACACAGCTGTGTGAGGAGAGTTCCCAGCAAAGGTAAGTGCAAATGTCCTGGGGTAGCTAGCTGCCCACTAACCTACTCAAGGAATAACAAGGAAGCCAGAGTGACAGAGCAGAGTAAACTGGGGGAGAAGGTAGGAGACGGGTCAGGAAGGCAGAGGAGAGCCAGTGATGAAAGACTTGCAGATCATGGAAAGGGCTCTCCTTTAACTATGAATGAAACGTGAATGCGATTAAACGGTTCTGAACAGACAAGACCTGAACGGACCCCGTGGAAGGCAAGGCTATAAACAGGGAGGCCAGTCGAGAACCTGCAGCTGTGGTCCAGGTGAGATGATGATGGCTTGGACAGAGGTGGCAGTGTCTAGGGACATAAGAAGCGGCCAGAGGCTGGGTACACTTCAGAGACAGAGCCACCAGGATCTGATGACAGGCTGGATTATGTAGAAAGAAAAATGACTCCAAGGTTTTTGGCCTGAACATACTCAAGAGAAAATAAGACTGGAAATACAGGTTGGGCCTGAGCATAGATCACCTACCAAATTGAAGTCTTAGGAGCCACAATGGACCATGAAATATGAGGTCCTCACCTAAGAGAACTTGGGCAAATCACACCAACTCTCTGTGCTATGACTCCTGTGTCCACAAAATGAAGCAAAGAATTAGATTTGTGCTTCTCAAACTAGGATCCCCATACGAGTACTCAAAGTCACAATACAATCTTACAAATCTTCCCAGAAAGCTAACTGTATTAACAGATTCAGGGAGTAATTTGTTTTTTATCAGTTTTATTTATCATAAAAGAAAACTGGTATATGATGGGAGTGGAAGAGAAAACACTGCCTGAATATGTACATAAAAGTCTGCATTCGTGAAAGAAATACATTTTTTCTCAACTGGCATTCGGCCACTTTGATGGAAGAGTTTGAGAAGTCCTGGTTTCAGTGGTATCTCTGGGCCCTTCTGCTTTAACATTCTGCTTTAGACACATTTTACTGGCTTTCAATCTTTAAAGTCTTCTAGTGGGCAAAACAGAGGAGACATGGCTGTGGCTAGGGCATAAAATACAATTCTTTACATCTTTCACAACGTTCAAGTGTAAATAACAGAAGGTAGACTGTAGAAATGGGGGGAAGATGGAAGAAAAAAGAGAGTGAAAGTATCCTAATCTTGATAAGGAGGAGCCAAGTGAGACGATCAGAAGTTGACAGGACGAGAAACAATCACACCAAAAGGAAGAGAAGGGAGGGAAGCAGTATGAGAACAATTCTTGTCCTTCCCATCTGAATGTCAACAGACAGTATATGAAAACAGATAAAAGGAGGTAAAGAGGCACAGACACATCATCCAGAGTTACGGAGGCACAGAGCAGCAAACCAGCCAACAAATAGGTGAAAAGATGCTCAAATAGACTCCAGGTAATGCACATTAAAATAATAATGAGATACCTTTTATACCCATCAGATTGACATGAAATTAAAAGAAGCTCTGGCTAGAGATGCGGGGGAAAAGGTACCTTCCTGCTGCTGGATAAACGATGTGCTTTTGGAAAGCAATCTGAGGTTTCTGACATCATCAAGACGGCGGAGTAGGAAACCCCAGCCTCCATCCCTCCACTAACAATGAGACGGCGATCCCCCAACCAAGTAGCTCTGAGAGAGCTCTGGAGTCCAATTAAGAAGCTTCAGCAATGGGGTAGAGCAACAAACCTGAGAACAATGGCACCAAATAGGCAGGAAGAAGAATTTAATTCTGCATCACCCCACCTCCCAGGCTGGCAGTGCTCAGCACTAGGGGGGCTCCCTAGCCTGACGGAGATCCCCTTGGCAGGAGAAGGAGAGCCAGGTGAGCGACCACCTCCCCAAGCTATCGGGGCACTGCACAAGGGATCACCCCACCAGGACTGGCAGAGGTGAGACGGCCAAGGCCAGCCAGGAACAAGGAAGCGGGACAGGGGCTGCCAGTATCCGCCACGCAGTAGGAGCGGCCCCAGACCCCAGCGCCCTGCTCTGCAGAGAAACCACCAGCCCTCTCTGCTGAGCACCTCATAGCCCGGCAGATGCTGTGGACCCCACAGCTTTCATCTGAGGACTTTGTCACAGACCCCAGGAAACTGCTCTATATACACTATTTTATATATATATTTGTTTATTTATACACACACACACATATATATATATATAAAATAGATAACCAACAAGGACCTACTGCATAGCACAGGGAACTATAAATATATATATATATATATATTTTTTTTTTTTTTTTTTTGCTGTACGCGGGCCTCTCACCGCTGTGGCCTCTCCCGCTGCGGAGCACAGGCTCCGGACACACAGGCTCCACGGCCATGGCTCGCGGGCCCAGCCGCTGCGCGGCACGTGGGATCCTCCGGGATAGGGGCACGAACCCGTGTCCCCTGCATCGGCAGGCGGACTCTCAACCACTGCGCCACCAGGGAAGCCCTAAATATATTTTTATATATATGTATAACTGAATCACTTTGCTGTACACCTGAAACTAACACAAAGTTGAAAATCAACTGTATCTCAATTTTAAAAAAAAATTTTTAAGGCTATAAACAAGGAGGAGACAGACCCAGGCAGGACATTTTTGAATGTTTATTCCATCAAAGATGTAAACATTTTAAGTGTAAAAATGGATGTTTAGGAATTCTGAGGAACTGAACAAAAAATGCTGATGAAGTATGAGCACAAAAACCAACTAGACTAAGACGAAACTTAGATGATCTGAGACACCAAAGGAAGTGAGGAAAGAAGTGCAGCATGGCAGGACTAACCAGAGAAGGACCAAGACAAACTGTCCACAAGATAATCAACAGGGAAGTCCAAAGACAGAGTGCGTTTCACATCTCTGAACACCACAGTGCAAGATACTGGGGCACAAGCATGAAAAACAACAAACTAAAACTTTTTTTTTTTTATTTTAAAAGCTACTGGGCTTCCCTGGTGGCACCTTGGTTGAGAGTCCGCCTGCCGATGCGGGGGACGCGGGTTTGTGCCCTGGTTCGGGAGGATCCCACATGCCGCAGAGCGGCTGGGCCCGTGGGCCATGGCCGCTGAGCCTGTGCGTCCGGAGCCTGTGCTCCGCAGCGGAAGGGGCCACAATAGTGAGAGGCGTGTGTACCGGAAAAAAAAAAAAAAAAAAAAGCTACTCAAACCTACAAGCAGCCTATTTATGCCAAGTTTGAAAAGCTGAGCAAACCTGCGTTAACTGCTGCCACTTCTTGTCATTAACTATGTACAACTACATCTTTTCAAGTTGTTATAAAAATCAAAATGCCAGAACAACTAGACATCCAATCTCTATTTCAAATTATCACCTAAAAAGCCCAATATCCAAAAAATCCATATCAAGAAAACAATTGATATGAAACAATGATATCACAGTGTGATAAGAAATCTGCCTGATAAACAGTTCAAAGAAGAAATCATAAAGATGCTCACCGAACACAGTAGAAGAATAGATGAAGTCAGTGAGAACTTCAAAAAAGAAATAGAAAATATAAAAAAAAAGACCAATCAGAACCACAAAATAGAGAAACTGAAGTGAAAAAATACACTAAAGGGAAACAACAGCAAATTAGAGAATGCAAAAGAAAAGGATCAGCAATCTGAAAGACAGGGTAGTGGAAATTATCCAACTGGGACAGCAAAACAAAAAATGAATTTTAAAAGGAGGCTAATTTAAGGGACCTCTGAGACAACATTATGTGTACTAACATTCACATTATAGGGGTCCCAGAAAAAGAAAGGAGAGAGAAAGGGGCAGTAGACATATCTGAAGAAATAATGCTGAAAACTTCCCTAACCTGGTAAAGGAAACAAACATCCAAGTCCAAGAAACTCAGCAAGTTACAAGATGAACCCAGAGACCCACAACCAAGATACATTAAAATTAAATGTCAAAAATTAAAGATAAAGAGAAAATCTTAAAAGCAGCAAGAAAAAAACAACTAGTTATGTAAAAGAAACTGTCATAAGACTATTAGCTGATTTTTCAGCAGAAACTCTACAGGAAGAGACTGAAACAATATATTCAAAGTACTGAAAGGAGAAAATTTACAACCAAGAATACTCTACCCAGCAAGGTTATCATTCAGAATTGAAGGAGAGAAGAGTTTCCCAAACAAGTAAAAGCTAAAGGACTTCACCACCAAAAAACCAGCCTTATGATAAATGTTAAAGGAACTTCCTTAAATGAAAAAGAAAAGTCCATAACTAGAAACAAAAAAATTACAAAAGAAAAACTCTCAATGGTAAAGGCAAATATATAGTAAAGGTAGTGTATCAACCACCTGTAAAGATAGTATGAAAGTTTAAAGACAAAAGTAGTAAAATAACTTATATCTAAAATAATTTTTTAAGCAATACACAAAATACAGAGATACAAAATATGATGTCAAAAACATAAAACATGAAAGAGAGGAGTGAAAATGCAGTGCTTTAAAAATGCACCCAAACTTAAGCAACCATCAACTTAAAATCGACTGCTGTATATATAGGTTGTCACATATGAACCTCATGGTAACCATAAAACAAAAACCAAACACAGATACACAAAAAATAAAGAGAAAAATTACAAATACAACACTAAAGTACATCATCAAATCACAAGGGAAGAAAATAAAAGAAAGGAACAGAAAATAATGACAAAAAAGAGAGAGAAAACAATTAACAAAATGGTAATAAGTACATACCTATCAATAATTATTTTAAATGCAGACAGACTAAATGTTCCAATCTAAAGACATAAGGTGGCCAAATAGATAAGAAAGACAAAACCCATATATATCCTGCTACAAGAGACTCACTTCAGATATAAAGACACACATAGACTGAAATTGAAGGGATGGAAACAGATATTCCATGCAACTGGAAACAAAAAGAAAGCTGAGGTAGCAATACTTGTATCAGACAAAATAGATTTTAAAACAGAGACTGTAGCAAGAGACAAAGAAGGACATTACATAATGATAAAAGGATCAATCCAACAAGAGAATATAACACTCGTAAATATCTATCTATACACCCAACATAGGGATGCCTAAATACATAGAGCAAATACTGACAGACAAAAAGGGCATACTGACAATAATACAATAGTAAGGGACTTACAACAATGTATAGGTTACCTAGGCAGAAAATCAATAAGAAAACATTGGCCTTAAATGATACATTAGACCACATGAACTTAATAGATAAATATAGAAAATTACTCAAAAACAGCAAAATACACATTCTTTTCAAGTGCACATGGAACATTCTCCAGGAAAGATCACACATTAAGCCACAAAGCAAGTCTCAATAAATTTAATAAGACTAAAATCCTATCGAGCATCTTGTCCAACTACAATGGTATGAAAATAGAAATCAATTACAAAAAGAAAATTGGAAAAAAACACAAATATGTGGAAGCTAAACAATGTGCTACTAAACAAGCAATGGGTCAAAAAAGAAATTCAAAGAGGAAAATTTAAAATACCTGGAAACAAATGAAAATGGAAACACAACACTCCAAAATCTGTGGTATGTAGCAAAAGCAGTTCTAAGAGGGAAGTTCATAGCAATGCAAGCCTACCTTAGGAAACAAGAGAAATCTCAAATAAACAATCTAACCTGACATCCTAAGGTACTAGAAAAGAAGAACAAATGAAGCCCAAAGTTAGTAGATGGAAGGAAATAATAAAGATCAGAGCAGAAATAAGTGAAATAGAAACCAAATAATAATAGAAATGATCAATGAAACTAAGCGCTGGTTCTTTGAAAAGATAAACAAAATGGATAAAACTTCAGCTGAGCTCATCAAGACAAAAAGAGAGAGGGCCCAAATACATAAAATCAGAAATGAAAGAGAAGTTACAATCAATGCCACAGAAGTACAAAGCATCACAAGAGATTACTATTAATAATTACACACCAACAAACTGGACAACCTAAAAGAAACTGATAAATTTCTAAAAACATATAATCTTCCAAGACTGAAGCAGGAAGAAACAGAAAATCTGACCAGGCTGATCACTAGTAAAGAAATGGATTCAGTAATCAAAAAACTCTTTACAAACAAAAATCCAGGCCAAACGACTTCAGAGCTCAATTCTACCAAACACTTAAAGAAGAGTTAATAGCTATCCTTCCCAAAGTATTCCAAAAAACTGAAAAGCAAGGAATGCTTCAGACTCATTCCATGAGGCACCATTACCCCAATATGAAAACCAGACAAGAAAATTTCAGGCCAATATCCCTGATGCATATAGATGCAAAATCATCAACAAAATATTAGCAAACCAAATACAACACATCAAAAGGATCATACACCATGAACAAGTGGGATTTATTCCAGAGATACAAGGATGGTTCAACATCCCTAACTCAATCCATGTGACACCACATTAACAAAATGAAGGATAAAATCATATTATCTTCTCAACAGATGCTGAAAAAGCATTCGACAAAATTCACCATAATTTCGTGATAAAAACTCTGAACATCCTGGTAGAAGAAATTGGTAGAAGAAATGTACCTCAACATAGTAAAGGCCATACGTGACAAGCCCACAGCTAACATTATATGCAGTGGTAAAATGCATAAAGCTTTTCTTCCAAGATCAAGAACAAGACAAGGATGCCAACTCTCACCACTTTTAATCAACATAGTACTGGAAGTCAGTAACTAGACAAGAAAAAGAAATAAAAGGAACCCAAAATGGAAAGGAAGAAGTAAAACTATCACTACCAGCACACTTTGTTTTATTGTGCTTTGCTTTACTGTATTCCACAGACATTGCTTTTTGTTTTTTTGTTTTTTTTAACAAATAGAACATTTGTATAAACCTTGCATTGAGCAAGTCCATTCGCACCATTTTTCTAACAGGATTTGCTCATGTGTGTCTTTGTATCACAATTTGGTAATTCTCACATTTCAAACTTTTCTGTTATTATTATATTTGTTATGGTGATCTGTGATCAGTAGTCTTTGATGGTAATACTAAGACTCACTGAAGGCTCAGATGATGTCTAGCGTTCTTAGCAATAGAGTAATTTTTAATTAAGGTAAGCATATTTTTTTAGACATAATGCTATGCACACTTAATAAAGTACAGTATAGTGCAAACATAAACTTTATATGCACTGGAAAACTGAAAAATTCATGTAACTCACTTCATTGCAATATTTGCTTTCTTGTGGTGCTCTGGAACCAAACGCCCAATATCCCCAAGCTATGCCTGCATTTGAACATGACATGATGCTATATATAGAAAACCCTTAAGATTCCACCAAAAACTGTTAGAACTAATAAATGAATTGAGTAAAATTGCAGGATACAAAATCAGTATATACAGAAATCTGTTGCATTTCTATACACTCATAACAAATTATTATAAAGAGAAACTAAGAAAACAATCCCATTTACAACTGCATCAAAAAGAATAAAATATCTAGGAATAAATTTAACTGAGGCAATAAAAGACCTGCACTCTGAAAACTATAAGATATTAATGAAATAAATTGAAGATGCCACAAATAATTAGAAAGATGTACCATGCTCATGGATTGGAAGAATTAATATTGATAAAATGTCCATGTAATCCAAAGCAAACTACAGATTCAATGCATTGAATAATTTTTCACAGAAATGTAACAAATAATCCTAAAATTTGTATGAAACCTCGAAAGACCCCTAATAGTCAAAGCCATCTTAAGAAAGAAGAACAAAGCTGGAGGTATCATGCTCCCTGATTTCAGACTATACTATAAAGCTATAGTAATCAAAACAGAATAGTGGTCAACTAATCTACAACAAAGGATACAAGAGTATACAACAGGAAAAAGACAACCTCTTCAATAAATGTTGTTGGGAAAACTGGACAGCTATGTGCAAAAGAATCAAACTAGACTACTCTTTCACATATACAGAAATAAACACCAAATTGATTAAAGACTTAAATCTAACACCTGAAACCATAAAATTCCTAGAACAAAACATAGCATGCTCTTTGACATGGGTTTTAGCAATATTTGTTTGGATATGTCTCATCAGGCAAGGAAAACAAAAGCAAAAACAAACGAATGAGACTACATCAAATTAAACTAAAAAGGTTTTGCACAGTGAAGGAAACTATCAACAAACCAAAAAAGCAGCCTACTCAATGAAAGAAGATATTTGCAAACAATGTATCTGACAAGGGGTTAATATTCAAAATATACAAAGAATTCATACAACTCAACATCAAAAAAGCAAACCCAACTGAGAAGTGGATAGAGGACCCAAACAGACATTTTTCCAAAGGCGGCATACAGATGGACAATAGGTCCATGAAAAGATGCTCAACATCACTAATCATCAGGGAAATGCAAATCAAAACCATAATGAGATATCACCTCAGACCACTCAGAATGGCTATTATCAAAACAAAACTAGTGTTGGTGAGGATGAGGAGAAAAGGGAACACTTGTGCACTGTTGATGGGAAGGTAAACTGGTGCAGCCTCTATGGAAAACAGTATGGAGGTTCCTCAAAAAATTAAAAATGGAATTCCCATGTGATACAGCACTTCTGGGTATTTATCTGAAGAAAACAAAAGCACTAATTCAAAAACATGTATGTACCCCTATGTTCATTACAGCATTATTTACATTATCCAAGATATGGAAGCAACTTAAGCATCCACATATACAGACATGGAATATTACTTAGCCATAAAAAAGAATGAAATTTCACCATTTGTGACACCATGGATGGACCTAGAGAATATTATGCTTAGTGAAATAGGTCAAACAAAGACAAATACAATGTAATTTCACTTATATGTGGAATCTAAAAAACAAAACAAACAAACAAAACAGAAACAGACTCACAGATACAGAAAACAAACTGGTGGTTGCCAAAGGAGGTAGGTGGGGGATTGGGTGAAATAGGTGCAGGAGGTTTAGATGTACAAACTTTCAGTTATAAAATAAATAAGTCACAGAGATGCAATGTACAACACAGGGAATATAGTCAATAACATCAGAGTAACTTTGTACAGTGACAGATGGTTCTAAACTTATCATGGTCATCAATTTGTAATGTATATAAATGTCAAGTCACTATGTTGTACACCTGAGACTAATATAATATTGTATTTCAATTAAAAAAAGAAAAAGCAATAGATAGATAGATAGGACCCAGGAAATTACATAAACATTTTAAATAACTAGATTTCTGACTTTGATTGTGAGGGAAGAAAATAGAAAAGAAAGGAATATTAAGCCTGGCAACAAAGGATTCAAACTCCCAAAGGCACGAACACATGGCACAGGCCTGCAGATGTACACCAGGGCACCGCAAGCCCATGATTCCCGCCCATCTTACATCCAGGCCACTTCACCTACTCAAGTCACCTGCCAGTCCCAGATGACTCTAAGGTTCCAGACCCTTGAAGCCTGCCCTCAGGAACCCTTGAGAGCACCCCAAATGTTTGCTCAGCAGTCCTAAAACAATCAGTTGCTCTCTGCTTATGGGTTGGAAGATATGTTTCAGTAACACACCGGGGCTGGATCTTCACCTCAAACTGGTTTCTAACTTACTTTTCCTATTTGTCTTTAATCTGGCTAGATCTAAATAAGGCCACATGAAACCTCTTTACATTTTAATTACACTTAGTCAAATATTTGAAAAGAAAAAGGAAACAGTGCCACCTAACTGTATAAGTGGCTTTCTTATTAAGGGTATTTTTTGTTGTTGTTGTTTTTGCTGTATGTTAATTGTCAGCCATAACCATTTATTTCTTATTCATTTTTATCTTAACTGACTGGGTATAATTTATCAAAGTTCAGCAGTTACTATCTTCTCAAAAGCTAGCAAAATGTCAAGCATCACTGTACTTACATCTTAGAAAATGAGTAACTCTTTTAGGTTATATAACTAATGGAAAATTAACATAGTAAATTTTATTGTTAACCTTAAGAAGATCTTTCATATGAATTTTCTTTATATGATACACTGAAATATTCAGAACACTGATCAGTTTAGTTCCCTCAGAAAACCATTTCTTCTATTACAGAAATTCTTGATAGTTGATGACCTGTAAAACGTAACATTTTTATCCAATGAAAAACTTTTAAATAAAAACAAAGACAGATATCTTAAACACTCTGGCTAGGAGTTAACTGCCACTAAGAACTCTGACCTTAAGCAATCACCGTGCAGCAAAATCAGCACAAGTTTTAAAAAAGTAATAACTAACATCCATATGGACAGGCTCTAAAAGTATAAAGTATGGTAGAAATACCAAATAAACTTTAAAAATATCTTTATATAGTGCTAAATAATAAATATGGGGGAAAACCAAGTTAGGATGTTCTGCATCTGACCTTGCAAAGTTCTTTTCTGTTAAGTCTACCAAAAATTATACTTCAGCAAGCCTTCCAAAACACAGAGTAAGCCTTAAACAACTTAATACATCAATTTTCTGTTTCCTTTACATATGGTATAAGTGTAAATCCATTATTAGCTGATAAACCATTGAGTGCATTTGCCCAAGTGTTTCTACACTCAGCCTATAGATATAGAGTGAAACACGAGACAAAAGAGTGAGTGACAGAAAAGCCAGAGATGATATCAAAGAAGACTGCAAAAATCTGTGGGTCTGATATTTGTAAACTTCTTGAGAAGCTTCCTGAACACTCTGCACATACAGGCAATAATCAAGAAAACGGCCTATACCCACCCCCAAAATCAATACACAGCCCCTGAGAACTGTAGGCTACAGACAGGTTCAGAGAGACAACAGGCTTTGCACTCCAACCTCAAGGCAGACAGAGGCCAAACCCAGTGAGCTGCCCCGCTCAGAATCCCACATTTTCCTCCAGCCTCACTGCTGAGTGTCAGGACCTATGACTTACAGTGTGCCCTCCATTTGCACACTTGGACTAGGACACAATTTTAATTTGAAGTTACCTGATGCATTGGCCCACTCTCACCTCTAGTTTGCATCATCAGAAAAAGACTTCATAAAACCACATGCCCTACCCTTTAAACACAATCTTATGTTATATCTAATTCTAATTACAGTGGTCACAAACTGAACTGAAAGAGGAATATGTCTTTATATCTCTCATGGACAATAATAGTTACCCAAATCAATAATAAACCCGAAGTCGTCATATGCGAGGGTGAGCGTGGAGATGCGGGGGTGTGTAATAGCATATGTGGCACATATTTAACTTGAGTGCCTACAGGCTCCATTTATAGACATCACTGTGAATTCATTTCATATGCTATATTTCATTTCATGCTCTGAATTCTCACTAGTTTTCAAACACCATTAAAATATTACTTTGTGGAAGTTGGAGCCCCCATTTCTTCTTACATGGTATTCAGGCTGTAAGAATGTACTGGAATCCAGTCCTACCCCCATTCTCACCCCAAACCTCAAAACGTACCCAGACTGCAGCTGCACCGGGGCAACAACACGGCGTATAACGTGTAGGTAAAAGTACAAATGAGGGGGAAAACAGTTTGCATACAAGGACTAGAACGTTACACACAAACCACGTAAGAGTAAACCCCAAATGCTAAAACTAATTTTCATTCTCAATTCCTATGTTTAGATAAAAAATGGAATAGGGTACTTACTGCAAAGGCTCTCACTTTTTAAAGGTGAGAGTCAGTCCCACCTGACATTCATGTATTTGAAAACCCTATTTATGCTTCTCTAAACCTTGAACAAAATTCTATTTTACATATAATCAAAAAGTATTTTGCATGGTTTTCATATTTCCTATCTTTCCCTGGAATGCAACTCTGTGTAAAGGGAGGAACGGTTTTACTTTGTTTCAGGTGGAATTCCAGCAAATGCTGTCTACCATTTCAGGAGAAGCAGCCATGGATGCTCAGACACCCTTGCCTGATGCAGTCTCCCTGCGTCAGCATTTTGACTGGTCCCTTTCACACTGAGTCCACCCGTAGGTACAAGCATCCAAAGACTTCATTTTTTTTTCTAGACTAATCATACCCAAACATTTTGAAACACATACCATTTTACTATAAATTACCTTCCATTTATTTCTTCCCCTTATTATATATGGACATTATATTGACTTTTTGGAAGTCTGAATAGGTGAGTTATTTCCCTACTAACTTATTTCAGGATACTAAGTGGGATGTTACAAACACGTGTTACCAAAGAGTTGATAACATGGGCACAGCAGGTCCTGTTCCGTCCACATTCGGTTCAACAACCAAGTGAAAGGGACTAGGGGTCAGGTGTGCCATCACCCCCTCTAGCTTCATCTCATGTCTGGGAGGGGCGGCACGTTCAAACTCTGGGAACAAAATGAAGAGGAGAAGCTCCATTTCCTGTCCCCTCTTTAAAAGGTTCCCTTCTCTTATTCCCAGAAGGAAGATCCTCATTGCGAGTGGGTCAGCGTGACCCTAAGGAGGGTATAAAAGAGACCAGGGCGCTTACGTAACTATGGGACCTTCATTATGGAAACTCAGGAGTGGATTAGGTGGAAATCAGAATAACTTCAAGAAGGTGAGTGAATTAAGCCACCCCTCAAAATAAGTTATTAACTATTTCATTTTATTTTCAGTTTTGACCGACATTTTCAGTGATTCAGCCTGAGGAAATGTTGGAGAACTTTTCAGTCCTCGTACAGAAGGGCATATGTATTCTGCTGACTCTATTATCTTCACTTGTAATGTAACACTCAGTGAGAACGCATGAAGGTGAGGACAGAGATTTTTCAATTTGCAGGAAGTGACTATCTTTCTTCTTTTATGCAACATGCCAGCAGGGGCCACACGAATGATCTGGAAATAACACAACCCTGAACACACCATTCATCCCCACAAGGGCCTGATTAAAGCCGTGGGCTTCTCCTGTCTGGGACACAGGTCCCTGGGGAGGGGGGGTGTGATGGGACCCAGCTGGCGGCGGGAAGGTGACTGGCCCTGCACTGCGCAACCCACCAAGTCAGCTTCTGCTGGACCATACATGGAGCAGAACAAGAGCGCCTGTGCACCAGGGACTGGACGCAGGTGTCCTCCCTCTCTACTTTCAGAAAGCACGTGCCTTTTTGTCAGCACAGGCACTGACATTTTCACACCTCTCCCGTGGAGTCTGAGGGGCCAGTCCCTGGCAAGCCTCCTCCCCAGATTGATTCTGGGTATTTCGCAGTGCTTGGGCCTGGCGTGCAGTAGGTACTCAAAAGCACCACTGAATGAATAAATACACGAATACACCGGTGCGTCCTCCCTGATGCGATACACAGAAACCACAAACTCGGCTCTGTGTCCCTAGGGGTGGGGCTGGCATCTCAGCGTCCCTTTGGCTCCATCTCAACCCGGGCGATTCTGCTCTCTCTGGCCCCTCTTCAGGGGACCTTTGGAAACATCTAGAGACATTTTTGGTTGCCACAACTAAGTGCGGAGAAGTGCTACAGACACTCAGTGGGTAGGGGCCAGGGATGCTGCTGTTATAGACATCCTATAATGCACACGACAGTCCCTCAGAATAAAAAAATGACTTAATAGTAGAGACTGACAAAACCTGAATTAGATTACTTCTAAACTCCCTAAAACTCAAGAAAATGCTAAGTCTAAGTTGCTAGATGTGGGACAGGATGAAGCTTCTTCATAAGCCATAGTTGACCTACGGTAGATGCTACAGCTACTTTGAGCTGAAAGTTCTAGAAACTTGAAAGACAATTTATGTGGACATCAACCCAATTTAAAACCAGGCCCACTGGGGCTTCCCTGGTGGCGCAGTGGTTGAGGGTCTGCCTGCTAATGCAGGGGACACGGGTTCGAGCCCTGGTCTGGGAAGATCCCACATGCCGCGGAGCAACTAGGCCTGTGAGCCACAACTACTTAGCCTGCGCGTCTGGAGCCTGTGCTCTGCAACAAGAGAGGCCGCGATAGTGAGAGGCCCGTGCACCGCGATGAAGAGTGGCCCCCGCTTGCCACAACTAGAGGAAGCCCTCGCACAGAAACGAAGACCCAACACAGCCCTAAATAAATAAATAAATTTTAAAATAAATAAATAAATACTCCTGTTCTCTGTTTAAAAAAAAAAAAAAAAAAACCAGGCCCACTAACCTCACACCTTGCGAATCACATTGGTGATTAATGTATGACTGTACCCTGCATGGCTTCCTTTCTTTTTCCTCTCTCCATTTACTCCATAGACACTGTGTGTTTTGGACACAGGCGTGAGCCGGTTCTCAAAAGACTGGGAGTGATATTCTCCTTGTCCTCACAGTAGAAGAATAAAGTGGTCCTAAGGATCACATATGATCGTCTGCTCTAAAATAGACGGGCTTTGCATTCACACAAAACACAAAGATGGCAACAGTTGGAAGGGGGACGCCTCCATTCTGTACGCAGGCTCCATCCACAGGGCGGCTGCTAATTTACATAGGATGCAGGACCCAGCAACATACTATTTCCTTTCTGAAAAGAACCAAGTATCTGTGGCATTCGATTAACAAAACAAATGAAATATACTCATCACCCTACACAGAAGTCTATCAACTTGGGAATCTCTCTAAGCATGGGATCTGCTCTCCTGTGCTGGTGATGACGTCTCAAATTCTTGGTCTGTCAGCCTTGATGGTTCCTACTCTAAGCTCAGTTGTATGCGTTAAGCTGCCCGAAAAACATCCACATACCATGTGGGAATAAAATCACAGCGAGCTCACTTTTCAAAGAGAAAGGGAGAAAAAAAGTCTTTGTTCTAACCATCCTCAGAAACTGAGTGCATAAAATATAGATTTGAAAGCGCCATGTCGGCATCTCTAATAATTCACCTTGATGATATCTAGTTCCAGGACTAAAGGGTGTAACGATCTGGAATCAAAGGATATTCTTTTCCATAAAGCAAAAGAGAAGAACCTTTATATTTCCTTTGACATGTGACCATAATAATAATAAAATGAGTGGCTGAAAGGTCAGTGCTTACATTTTCAATCAAACTCAAAGTCTAAGCTGGATAGTCACAGAATCCCCAAATGCTAGGGATTTTGTGGAATTTCTTTTCTGTATGAGCCTGTCACTAATTGAATCAAAATCACTCAACCTTCGTTTACTGGTGTCTAACACGTGTCAGGCAATCGCTGGGCTTTGGAAAGATACAGTGAACTGAGCAAGCCCTCACTTAACCCAAAAAGTTCCGTGGGGACCAAAGCTCTACCCTTCAGAGTGAAATACGCACAATGGCACATCGCAGTAGGAAAGCACAGGGAAGAGGGGGTGAAACCCAGTTTTAGGGATGCCTGGAGGCTTGTTGGAGGAGGAAAATTCACAACGAGAAAACCAGGTACAAATGAGCAAGAGCCCACAGGCAAGAGAAAGCACCGTCCCCTCCAATCATACAAAAAGTAGTGTCCTGAAGTCACACAACCCCTAAGACAACTGGTTAAAAAGAAACACTTTAACACAGGAATATGTTTTTAAAATTCCAGAGAAGCATGATGGAAAGCTTTAAAAAGCCTAGGTTCTACCCAGAGTTTGATAACTCTAGCCTCTCACACAAGC
This sequence comes from Mesoplodon bidens, assembly GCF_964165515.1. NCBI lineage: Eukaryota > Metazoa > Chordata > Mammalia > Artiodactyla > Ziphiidae > Mesoplodon > Mesoplodon bidens. Next base: position 33,024,312 of record NC_138169.1, on the reverse strand, counting down.
ATGTGCCTTACAGAGTCACAGGGCTGGGCCCAGCTGCCCACTCCTCACTACCAGGTTTAATCACGTCAGACTTAAATGACAGGAATCAGCAGAATAAGAAGCTGATGTGCTTGCTGATATTTTCCATCAGGATTAATAAGAAAGTGAAGGATGAGTGAAGGAAAACCACGTGAGTAAAGGAAAGTACATTCAGCACATCATGGAGCCGACCCCACAAGTCAGAGGCTGTGAAACAGCCACAAACGGTATCCGTCAGCAAACATACTCTGTTTACCTTGGCAGTGTCCTAGCACCTACTAGGGAGCCCGCACTTTTAAATAGGGAGGTTTCACATTTACTTTAATGCAGGTTTCCAACTTGGGGTAGTTTTTTAAAAAATAATACCTACCCCTTTAGAACATATAGGGGCAGTAGTTGGCCACAGTCTCCACCACTCCCTACTGCTCCATGGTACTGAGGGGATTTTCCTCCCTCTCACTATCTTTGTACTTAGAGAACTCCTTATACTAAACAAGTGCCTGTGCGCAGGTTTCAAACGTGAGAAAATGAAAGCAAAATCAAGAGGACGCTGAGTTTTCTTCTCTCTGCCAGCTTCACTCAGTTCCCTTCCCTGCCTAGCCCCTGACATCGAAATTGGTGACCCCGGATTTAGGTCTGAACCCCATCTGCCAAACGGTGCCAAGTCAAGGTACCCTGCATGGCTCCATCTAGAAAACCAAAGGCAAGAGCAGCACATGTGCTCATCTATGAACTGGGCCTTGGATTGGACCAGTGCTCACCTGGATCCACTTATACAGGCCTGGAATCATGTCTGTAACCTGCTCCTTCATTTTTACTTAGAAAGAAGTTATAGCAATAATAATAGTGACGAAGAGCAATTTTGTAGCTGCTGTCACTCGAGAAAGTCCCATTTTTAAGTCTGATGTACTCACAAAAGAAGGAACCACGAAGAATAAGCAATGGCTCCTAATTGCAGGGCCAGAGACCTTTCAGGGGCTTGGAGGGTCTCCTGGTGTTGAGATCAGTGTTGGGACACCAGGCTGCAGGGAAAACTGAGAAACAGATGGTCCACACAGCATACCGGGTCATTTTAGACCTTCCTGGTCAGGGCTGAAAATGCTCCCCGCAAGGCTGCTTGATGGCCGCCCTGAGACCGCGTGCACTTGGGCACACGTGTCCACCTGCAGACAGATCTGCTGCTCCAATTCAAGAGGGCCGGTAGGTCTGGTATGAGCTGAGCAGAATACAAAAAAAACACAGCCACAGAAAAGGGAAAGAAAGCCCACATTTGTTAAACTCCAAAACCATGTGCCAAGCACAAAGCTGGGTGCCTGACACATGTCACAACCACACCAAGTTGTCTCCCTAAAAATAACCAGCATCCAGTGGGTCTTACACAGGAAAAACGGTCAAAGCCACATTACGAGGTCTGCTTCATCCCAGTTTTCCCCCATCTACGAAAATTCACCCAGTTTCTCATGTGAAAATTCAGGGTAGTAATTTTACCCTCCCATCCATAAGCAATTTTGTAGATTCTACCTCCAAAGTACTCCTGGAGCCCCTGCATCTCTGCCCATCTCCACACCCAGCTCCCCTCACCGGGACCCCCGAGGTGGCATCCTAACTGGTCCTGCCACCGGCACAGTATTCCAGAGGCGGCAGCCCACGGGAGCCTCACCCAACACAAAGCAGATTCCACCACGCCCTGCTCAGCCCCTGCAAAGTCTTCCTGTGGGAAGCAGAAGAGAATGCACGACCCTCAGCGCGTCCTTCCTGGGGCTTCCCGCTCAGGCCCTGACTCCCCCAGCCCCTCGCCCACCCTGGGCCTCGCCCTCCCCCTTCTTGCTTCGCACACGTGCCTCCCTTCCCTCAACTTCTCTCTGCCCTGCCCCCTGCCTGGTCAGTGGCTCCTCTTCTCAGAGACGCCTCTTCTACCCACAAAACCAAATTAGGGACTTCTGTTGGTCTTTCCCATAATACACTTCAAGTCTGTCCTTAGACATTTATGGGGGAGATTGTTTAATGTCTGTCCCCTCGCTGGACTATTCGCTCCATTACGGCAGGAGTTGTCTGCACTAGTCACCCCCATGCACACCGCACACAACAGACACAAAGTGGATGCCCAGCAAAAATGCCTAATCCCCATTTAGGTTCCTTAATTCACTACCCCTCAAAACACCAGGGAGTAAGTAGGGCAACCATGATTTAATCTGAAAGCTATCAAACAACAAGGTCCTACTGTACAGCACAGGGAACTATATTCAATCTCCTGAGATAAACCATAATGGAAAATAATATGAAAAAGAAGGTATATATATATATATATATATATATGCATAATCGAGTCACTTTGCTATACAGCAGAAACTAACACAACACTGTACATCAACTATACTTCAATAATTTTTTTTTTTATTTTAAAAAGCTATCACGCAGGCTTCCCTGGTGACGCAGTGGTTGAGAGTCTGCCTGCCGATGCAGGGGACACGGGTTCGTGCCCCGGTCCAGGAAGATCCCACATGCCGCGGAGCGGCTGGGCCCATGAGCTATGGCCGCTGAGCCTGTGCTTCCGGAGCCTGTGCTCCGCAACAGGAGAGGCCACAACAGTGAGAGGCCCGCGTACCACAAAAAAAAAAAAAAAAAAAAAAAAAGCTATCACGATCTTAAAAGCTATTGTAAGAGCTTACACACCAAAACGCTGTGTATGAAAGCGTCCTGCTGTCCACCTGTCCCTCTAATTGAATGCGTCCTCTGGCCAGGCACAGGGACCAAAGATGCATCCCTGCTGCTCTGTCTCCCACGTCCCCCACCTGGTAACTTCCAAATGAGCTGTCAATCAATTATTAATTGTGGCAGCCACCAGACTCTCATCACCTAAGATCCATCATCAGAAGGGATGCACAAGCCTTCTCCACAATGTCTAGGCTCATTAAGAAAACGCCTTGTACACAACAGGAAGAAGAAAAGATCAGGAGGTTCCCGGAGCAGGAGGCCCTCCTGCAGTGAATCCTCCCAGAAGGTACACATGGGGCCGGAGGAGCAGAGAAACAGCTCTGATGGGCTCAGGGCAAAGGTTTCGTTTTTCCACTGCTACTGAGGAAAACTGTATTTGCAAAATAAAATAGGGGTAAATTCTTCTAAGGCACAGTTCTAAAAAAAGAGTAGTGCAAGTGTTTAAAAAAAAGATATTATGTGTGTGAAGTAACTGGAGTTTTATTTCTCCCAAATATATTCTAATTCATTGTTTTTGCTTTATTTTGCTTAAGTCCAAGATAATATCCATATTTATATTAATCTCCGCAAGGGCCCTTTGGAAGTATGTCCACTGTTTTTTTTGATGGACCTCAATAGTTTTCTTCACTTCTTCACTTTCTTCACAATAAACTACCCTCAAAATGTTCACCAACACTACAAAGTGGAAATGCTTTGTAAACTGCAAACCACGATTCACAAGAAAGGGGAGCATGTATACACCTAACACAGAAAGCAAAACACCACCGACGGCTCACACTGAGCCTTGCTACCACCGTCACCTCCTTCTAGCCAAGCTCAACTCCATCTCCTCAGCTGGGATTTTTCATCAGTACGGACCTAACACAGAGCTCCCCCTCTGGTCCTGCAGGGGCTCCCCATCACTGGCTGCCTGCTTCCCCCCCAACCCCTGCACCTTCTGACCATCTTGGTTTCTCTCAGGGACACATTCAGTGGGTGGAGGAGCCTCAGTCACCAGTCAGGGAACCGCTCTCTCCTCTCCAGGTAATTCACTCGCTCCGACCCGTGCTCCTTTTACTGTCACCCCTGTGACAGCTGAAGACTTCCTGGCTGGCTTTCTCCCAGCCCAACATCAGAGCGCCCCTCTCCAAGCTCACCACTGCAGCCGCTCTGTGAATGCAGCTTTTTAAAAACTTAACTTGTCTGCTCCCAACTCTCCAACGTGGCTCTCCTGCCAACGTCCCCAATTCACAGCAGCAGTGTTCTTCATAAAAAGAATTAATTGAAACAATCAAGACCCATTTAATGGTGATTGTCAAATCTCCTTCAGCTCTGAAGAAGGGACCCTAAGACACACTGGGAGGAATGGGGGTCGTCTGGTGCTTCCTGCACTGCTCCCCCACTCCCAGTGGCTTTCCGCCCTCCCTGCCCTTCAAGGTGACAACTCCAGGCCTTCCAGCTGCAAGTCCTCCTTCATCATCCAATGGGCTTCCTGACCGCTGCCTTCCCACCCAGCCTCTGCTCCCACCCGGGATGCACCCTCCAGATACCCGGTGAGTGTGTGCTTAAAGCACCCGCCAGGTACCAAGCCAGGCACCAGAGGGTTGTTATCCTTTACGTTAAAAAGCTATGACCACGGTGCCAAAACACTCTGAATAAAGAGAAATGAGGACCTGTTCCTGCCCTTAAAGGACATATATATGCTCCTTAAAGACAGAAACTAAGTCTTGAAGAATATATACAACTTTTTTTTGATGACTATAGTTAATGATGACTATAGTTAATAATATTGTATTACATATTTGAAAGTTGCTGGGAGAGTTGCTCTTAAAAGTCCTCAATCACAAGAAAAAAAAATTGTAACTGTGAGGTGATGAATGTTAATTAAACTTACCGTGGTAATTATTCCACAATACACACATGTATCACATCACTGTGTTTGTTGCACACCTGAAACATAAAATAATGTTATATGTCAACTATACCTCAATTTTTTAAAATTAATAAAAAGAAAATGGCAAAATCCAAAGTCTGGGCCATTAAAAAAGAACGTGTTTATATACAGATGAACCAGGAAAAGTGCAAGTCAAAGGGAGGAACTCGGGTTGTGAGAATCGGGAGAGCCTTCGCACAGGAGAAATTATGATGAATCATGAAAAATGAATAGACCTTTTCTCGTTTGGGAGGGTAGGGGCTGGTGGGGAGAGCATGTATGTCCACAGTGCCCAAACTGGGCCCTGCAGATACTTTCTCTTTGTTCTAAATAAATCATAATCATCCTTTTGGGGGCATGAGACCCCCTTTCTCCCTCCTAGGTTCCCACACGCTACTTCCTTCTATCCATCTACACAAGATTCAGCTCAAGGCCCGACTCCTTCTGGGTTCTTTTCTCATCACTCCAGACCCCAAAGACCTTCTCCTTGACAAACCCTCTGACCACGGTCTGTTTCATAACGCTGGCATTTTATTTTAGATTGTTTTAGTCTCAGATCCTATATATTGCCTCGTCATATCATTTTGTTCACAAGTGTTTGGTCTGCAAGTTTTATCTCCTCAACACACCAAAAGTCAAGCTGTTAGTGGTTTGTCATATGAATGTATGACCATACGCAGGAGATGATTAATTATACGAATGACAATTGAAAATTTTTTAAGTAAAAATGAATTAGAAGTGTAATTTAAGATACAAATCACACAGCTACTGACTACAAAGAAATATACAGATGGCAGAGCTCACCTAAGATTCTTACAATGAACTTAAAAATACACTTACTTCTCTTTAAAGCAGAAGTTAGGGCAGTTCCTTAACTTTCCTTAATTCTGTCTTCACCAGATCACCTTCCCACCAACACCCTTTCTTAGGAAACAGATTGAGAGCTGGCTGCAGAGGGAGACCAAGCTTAATACTTCTCTTGACCCCAATAGTGTGTGCGAAGTAAACAACTCCACAGTCAAGGTCACCTGCAGTACAAATCCATCGATGTGCCTCACAATCTGAGAACATAATAAATAGCAGTTTTAAGCTCATCTTCCTTACTACTCACCAGTTACACACCAAGTTGAGTATAGCAGAATCCAATCCATTTGGATGCTCCAAAGATCTCTACTCTGAAAGCTTTCTCTGGATTCTCAGGTACAATAAGGAGTAATTGAGGCTACTTAGCATCTTGTGAAGAGCTAAATGCATTCAAAGTCTTTATATTACCAAGGATCAAAAACAAAGTGCACGCCACCGCCACTATTTGGCACTTTAACCTTTTCGAAAACACCAGGAGACCCCACTACGCTTATGTCGGCTAAGGACTGAGACCAGAGCCCTCCAGGAGCATCTAGAGACCAGCTCCAACAGCAGGATCTCCGAAGCCGGTGCCTCAGGCAAGGTGTAGACCGAGTAACCTGCAGGGAGACTGAGTGGTGGGCATGGCCACGGCCTGGCCGAGGGGGTCCCCACCGGGCTGCCTTCCCTGGGCTTCCACACGTTGCAGCCTCAACAGTAACAAAGCCCAGGCCGTCCTTTTACTAAGTTTCCACTCCCTGGCATGGACGGATCAACGATGCCCCGCTAAGTGTATGGAGGCACATCTGGAATACAGCACGTTCTGCAGACTTTCATCTATCACCACGGGACGTAAAAGGCAGGGCCAGAGCCCGCCGGAGCGCCCCGACCTCGGGGACACGCCCGCACCGACCCCGCAAGTAACCGCTCGACGCCCAGGTGAGCCCAGCCCGCCGCGCTCTGGGCGGGGTCCCCGGGGAGGGCGGCAGGTGCGACCCAGGCCCCCACGTCCCCGCGCCGGGCCGGGCGGACTCTGGGCTCGGGTCTCGGCCCACAGGACGGGAGCCGCGGGGACGTCCCGCCCAGGAGGAAGCGACGCCCCGCGCGGGGGCCCAAGGGCCGCGGGAGTCCTGCCGTCCCCGCCCCGGCCCGTCCCGTCCGAAGTGGGCGACAAGTGGGCAGCGCCCCGCGGGGGAGCCCGGCCCGCGCCCGCCGGCGAAAGAGAAAGACACGGCGCGGGGTGAGGCGACTCCCAAATGCCGCCGCCCCCCGCCCGGCCCCGCCGCGGGCGACGCGCGCTTGGCGGGGAGCGGGGGCACCCGGGGCAGGAGCACCCGGGGCGGCGGCCCCGCGGCTCGGGCGGCGGCGCCCTCCTTACCCGGAGCAGAGCCGCGCCGCCCGAAACGCCGCCTGGGCGACAGGCCCGGACGCGAGCCGGAGCAGCTGGGCTCGGGCAACCCGTCTGCGGCGCCGTGGGCCAGGCGGTGCGGGCGGGAGGGGCGTGCGGCGCGGGGCGGGGCGGGCCGGGGCCGGGGGCAGCTCCGCGCGCATGCTCCCACCCCAACTGCAGCCAGGGGGTCGCTCCGGGGAGCCCGGCGGACGTGGGTCCAGCTCCCCCTTCCGGCGTCGCGGCACGGGGCGCGCAGCCTGCCTCTCCCCGGCTCTCGGGGTTCACTTGCCTCCTCCCCTCCGATTCCTCTCCGTCCTGCCGCTCCCTCTGATTTTGCTACCCCCTCTCCGCTGCCCTTTTCCCGCTCTTGACTTTGCTACACGCGCGTCCGCGGAAACCACTTCAAAATAAAAGGAGACTTTTCAGGTGGCCCCAACAGATGTTCAGGGACCCTTTTGTAGCTGCTTGAGGTGGAGAAGGAAACGGGAGAGGCCGCTGAGCCCCTGCCCTCAGGGAACTTACGGTTTCGCTGGTTAACGTGAGGCTTTCACAAAGCATTGTCACTGGTTTGGGGAGGAACTTATTACATCATTTATTCTGGCTTATAATTAAAAGTAGCTGGTAACTGAAGACTGTATTTCGTGACACTTCCTTTCATGAAAGTGTCCTGTGTATAAATTCTAGTATACACATAATAGCTGGTAGGTATAAAATAAATATTAATTTGTTGCTTCCAGCAAGAAGTTCAATAATTTAAAACGATTAACGGTAATTTCCAAAATGATCATTCTGATTTGTTGTTGACTACCATAAACCAAAAACTTTTGTTTTTCAGGTGAGACTGGTCCTTTGGTAGAAACATCATTTAGTGTTGTTATTAAAGATAGAAATATAAAATCCTTTGCTAATGCAGTTTTTAAATTAGGAACCATGATCATAGAAATTTACAAGTACAAACACGCACAAACTGTGTTCTGTACCCTAATCAGTTAAGTAAAAGAGATTTGAGTCAAAGAGAAAAAGGGAAGCAGAAGGATTCAATGTAGAGAGAACATCTAAAGAAGATCTAATAAAGTGGAGTACTTATTTTCACCCCATTTTAACATGTTTATGCTGAAGACCTTATGGAGTTGTGATGTATTTCTATGACAACAGGTACCCTTCAGGGTATGACCTTTGCATACTTGCACACCTGACTGCATGATATTAGTGTGCAGCTCAATGGGTGGATGAGAATTCCTCTTCCCTGCTCCTTGCCTGGTCACAGATAGGGTTTTTGGTGAAGGGTAGGAGCTTCGATCACTGCAGTGTAACCCAGTCCACACCAGCGGTGTTTATCGTTGAGACTCCAGGTCTCAATGATATAGACATCAAAATGTTCCCAGCACAGAAAGAGTTAAGGCTACATCTAGTTCCACCTGCCTCTTAGAAATACCAATATTAGTATTATAGAAAATCGAAGAAAGCTGGATTGAAATCCAAATAGTGAATTTACATCACCTTGTCTTCACTTTGGGGGGGAAACAATTATTATTACAACATGTTTATTGTATATATTTGGCTTATATTTACAAAACCAGAAACACTGTTTTCATGGGCTAGGTTTAAATAAGAAAAAGGATGCCCCAATAAAACAGGTGACACAGACAGAGAACCTCATCCTGGGTTACTTAAGTGTAAATCTGTGGGTGCACAGTGCTGACAACAACACGTGATTATATTCAAAGAAGCTGACGTCTATTTTAAACAATACTGTTATTCAAATTATATGGAAATATAAGCAGAAATGCATTGCTGCACTTATTACAGAATTTTTCAGAAGCTGTTGTAGTAAATACCTTTAATTTGAACAGTTGCAGATTGAAATGAGATAGCCACATTGTTGATTACTGTATTACCAATGGTCCATTATGAGCATTGGGATTTAGAAAGCTAATGGTTACTAGGCATTCTACTTTTATAATTCAATCATTGACAGACTCTAAGTAGCAAAGCTGATGTTGACCAGATAGATAAGGATGGTCTCTTGTTAGGTTAGGACCTCCGGGTGGCATGGTAAACACAGAAGAACTCCTTTCTGCAGGTCAGTCAAAACAGAGCAGAGTCATGGTGGGTAGGTTGAAACAAAACCTTCCCATTTGCTAAGACAGCTATCAGCTTTATTCAAGGAACACTCCATTTTAAAATTTGCTACATTTATTTAATTTTTTCTGGTTGGGTGTTTTTATTTCATTTTTATATGTTATATATATATATATATGTTATTTTTATAAGCGTATACGTTATTTTTTCCAATTAGAATTAAATTACATTGCTTTATTATCTAATCAATAGCAGGCTTGGCCGTTGACACAGATTTGTTTTTTGGGTTTTTTTGTTTTGTTTTTTTTGCAGTATGCGGGCCTCTCACTGTTGTGGCCTCTCCCGTCGCGGGTCACAGGCTCCGGACGCGCAGGCTCAGCGGCCATGGCTCATGGGCCCAGCCGCTCCACGGCTTGCGGGATCTTCCCGGACCGGGGCACGAACCCGTGTTCCCTGCATCGGCAGGCGGACTCTCAACCACTGCACCACCAGGGAAGCCGCACAGATTTGTTTTTAAAACTCAAGATTGTTTCCTAGGATATACTTAGGACCATTTGCAAGAGTTAAGCACAGTGTCATTGACGAAAAGTTTTCTTAACAGCGTTCTATGCTTGCTCCACAAGTAAATTGTCCATTGCAGCGAAAATCATTTCATTGGTCACCATTTATGTTCAGTAGTTATTATCATAAAGTTTATTTTCATATTAATGCCGTTGTTAATAATTTTACCTACACCACACTATATTTTCTGTTACATTTTCTCTGTTACAGCAGTATTTCCCTAAGTGGACTGTCCAAAATTAGACTTCCTTTAATGGGTTTAGATATAAATAATTGCACAGAGATCTACTTAAATGTCAGTGTTGGTTCAGAAAGACATTGTGTAGATAATAGTGAAGAATTAAAACTAATTTTAAAGAAATTATACCAAAAGCTTCAAAAACAAGGTAATATGTATATTATAGTATTTTGAGTTAATGACTTAAAATCTGTATAGAAATCTTTTTATTTTCACACCTGTACTTTTTTAGTAGAACAAAGCTATCAAAAAGTAGCATAAAAACACTGTTCCCAGGTATATTCTCTTGAATTTTTAGAAATCCAACTTACAGTATTTCTGATGATACTTAGAGTCTATGTAAACTGAACAAGGTAAGAACCCTCACATCAATATGCAAACTTCACTTCCCAGTGCAACCTCTACTGAATAAACTAATAGGATTTGGAGAAGGGCGTGAAAACTACAGAAGGAGAGCTATCCATGCCTTTAATCTTATTTTCATAGATATTGATGACATACCCATGCTATCTCTAAGGTGAGAGACGTAGAAAAAGAAAAAAAGAAAATTCAGAAGTAAGCAATTCATATTTTCTTGAATAGCAATAAGCCCAAAACAACTGTAGCTAGAATGCCTTCTCTAAAACATAACAGGTGGTATAATATGATGAACACACGCTAAATGTTAGGAAAGGGGGTTGTGATTCCTGCCTCTGCTGTGGACCCATCTTGGAAGAAATAAGCTGTCTCCACATGACATGTTTCACCACACACGGCACTTACTCTAGGGGTTACCAAGTTCAGGGTCTGGGTCTAGTTCTCAACATGGCAGGTCCAGAAACTTGAGTTTGTTAACACCCCAGAAGCACTCAGGCTAAGGGAACCAGCCAAATACAAGAGTGCTAATTATACTGATAGATATAAGTGTTACCGATTCGGGGTCCTTGGAGTCTTTAATCAATAGAAATTGATAAGAAGCCAGATGAGGAATTTAGGCAAGCCTTTATTGGGGCTCGTGCTGCAGCACAAGGTAGAGAAAACAAGAAACAGTTGCCCTTGCTCACTCCTCGATGTGGGGCAAACTGGTCCCTTAAATGGGGTGACAGTGGGGGCAGGCCACAGGGGTAGATTAGGTGGCGTGCCCACCCCTTTGGTGGTACCGGGTGCAGGGATCATGCGCAGTACCCTGCTTTTGCTCCTCCCAGCACCTCAGAAATGACAGTTGATTTGTGCCCTTTTTGTATCTTATTGTTCATAATTTGCCACCACTGTGCATGTGTGCAGTTATTTTTAGTCCCTTATAGTTTCTTTGTATGCTGGAGGAGACATTTCTCCCGGTCCAAGCACTCTGGTAAAGGGTCCCAGGTCCTAGCTGTCTCCTAAGTGCCAAAAAATTCCACGTTTTCAGGTCAGAACAATCCCACCACCATAGTCTACAAAGGAAGGCAAACGGTTAAAAGATTGCCAAGTGACCATGAACTCAGGACCAGGAGAGCTGGCTTCTCTTACTGGGTGGGGTCAACAAGTGACAACTGTCTGATACAAGGATTCTCTCGGAGGGGTGCCTCCAGCTAAGAGACCCAAACGCTGCATCAGCTGGATGGGATACTATTCACTGAGGTCCTTTCCTTTTGCATTCCAGTCCTTGAGACATTCCTTGGTCACCTTGACTGGATCTGCGTGCTTTAGAAACTCCTTTACAGACCATCCCCTGGGGAGGGAGAGCTGCTTCTTCAGATTGTGAAGCCTTATGCAGGAGCCCGCTTCACTCACAGCCTTTTCTCAGTTTTGAAATGTGACCTATCTTCCAGGATTCAGCACTCATGACATCTCTTCCCTGAAGCATTTTGTTGCTTTACTTTTTTTTCTTCTACGTACCCGTACATTTTGTTTACACACATCTAGATTGAATTTATATTATTTGGGGTTTCACTATAATTACTTATTAGATTATATATAACTCTGATAACTATGGTTTTCTGAAGAAGAGGATCCATATCCTTTAAGTTAGTGTTTAAATTTTTAATTATCTCTGGGGTTTTGCTTTTAGTTTTTGTCCTTTCTTTAGAAAAAAAAAAAAAAAACGACTCGTTTCAAAAAAATGCAGGAGGTAATGCAATTAATGCCCGTATATCCACCAATCAGAAGCAACATTTGTTAACACTTTACACTTGACATTTTTTAAGATACAAAACATTACACTGTCTATAAGGTTGAATTCCTTTCTCATCCCTTCATTTTCTCTGTGCCTCCTTTCCCAGGGGCAGCCCCCATTATAAATTTGGTGCCTATCCTTCTACTATAAGCCTTTATGCTTACAATATCTGAGTTTTGTCTCTTTTAAAGAAATCCTCCCTTTACCCAAGGTTATAAAAGATACTGTTTTTTAAAAAAATATATTTTTAATCTTAGTGAATTAGTTAGGACCTCAAGTACATATTGAGCTGTAGGGGATCCTGGGCAGCCTTAATTTGCTCCTGACTCTAACAAGGATGCTTCTAAAATTAGCTTATTTACTGTAGGCTCTTGTACAGACCCTTTTTCAGGTTAAAAGAGTCCATTATCTTTTGTTACCAAGTGTTTTTTGTTTGTTTGTTTGTTTTTTAATTTATTTTGTTCAAGTATAGTTGATTTACAGTGTTGTGTTAATTTCTGCTGTACAACAAAGTGGTTCAGTTATACACATCTAAACATTCTTTTTCATATTCTTTTCCATTATGGTTTATCACAGGATATTGAATATAGTTCCCCATGCTATACAGTAGGACCTTGTCATTTGTTTATTTGTTTTTACAATGAACAAGTTTGGATATTCTCTGATGCCCATTCAACTTCTATGGAGGTAGTCACTTTTTTTCTTGCTCATAATGACTTATTTCATAGAATTTATTCCTTTATTTCTGGGAGAATCTTAAACATACTTATTTAAAGGTCATTTTGATGTTGTTCTCTCCTTTGTACTTTATTACTTGTAAATTCGTCTTCCAATTTGGGTTTGGTGGCTGTTTTTCTCAGTGTTAATCATCTTGACGTAATGCTGAGTGAGGCCTGTTTCCTCCTCTCCCTCTCTTCACTGCCCTCCCTCTTTTGCCTCTGCCTAGGCCTCACCGTCTTGTCCAGAATCAGGTCTTTTCTCGGCAGCCTTGGCCTCCCATCCTACAGTGATGTGAGGGAAATGTAGGCACAGTCACCAAGGCCATGAGGGACTTGGCCCAGGTCCCATACTCTCCTCTCTCTGGCTGCACCACAGGAATGCAGCAAAAGTAGCCATTTTCCAGCCCATTTAGTGCTAAAAGAGAGCACCCAGCCCAAGTTTTAGACACTAACTCTGGCTCCAGACCTCCATCGTGCAGGAGTTGTTTCTATTTCAACAAGATGACTGCCATTCATCTCTGATATTTCCGGACCCAGAAACTCCCAGGTTCAGCCCCGGCATTCCACTATGTGCCTGTGTGTTTCTAGAACATGGAAACGGCTGCCTTATCATTTTAATTTGTTTCAATGGCTTTGTTTGCCTCGGGATGGGTCCTTCAAAGATGAAGTCAGTGATTTTTCCAAGTTCCCAGTTCTCATTTGACTGGACTTCCCTCTCAGTGCCTTGCACAGTTCTTTGCACAAAAGAAGCGCTCAACAAATTTTCTGGACTTGAAGTCACTTCATCGTATGCAAAGGGAAGCTGAGTGAATGCTCATCAGAAATGTACTATAGAGGAAAGTCATTCAGTACAGCCTTGACTGGGATGGGCTTTAGGCCTTTCTGTGTCAAGGATCCCAAGATTTCATGTCTGTTTACCTGCGTGGAGCAGCTCCAAAGATGGGTGGGCACACTGGAACCATTGCCAGAACAGGCCATCATCAACTACTCAGTAAACAGGCTGATACGAGAAGAGTTGCTGTGTCTACAGTTCAACCCTAAGGAAGCTATTTAATATTTCCTATGTATGTTTTCATTATTATATCCTCGGATTTTTCTTTCTCTGTCTGCCTTCATTCATCGTCGTTGGGTTGAAATTTATGCACATAACCAGCCTATATTTGGAGTTATAAGTCTACTCTTCAGTCCCCATCTCATTTCCCAAGCTAAATTAACTTCACCTCCCACCCACCTTTTATATACTTTGCCTTAGTCCTTGTCTCTCGTGCCAACTCTTTGGACTCTGGCCTTTAGAATGACCCAGAGAGGCTATTAAACAGAGCTCTAGACATGCAACTCTCCATCTTACAAAAAAAAAAAATCTGATTGCCCTTTTGAATCTTACGTTATCTTACCTTGGGTACCAACTCAGCACATCAATCTTAAGACTCTATTGAGGTTTCTATTACAGAGTTCCAATACATAAGCCAGTCCTCTGCTTTCATCTTTCTTCCACAGGCTTTACTTTAAGCCTGGAAATGAACCACCACCAAGATAAATGAACAGCAAACATGAATCAAAAGGTGGGACTTCTACTTTGTCACAAATAGTTTTAATAATCAAACTTAATTTTTCATGTGTACAAGTACCAATAAGCCAGAGCACCAGGCATTGATTTGTGTTCATTGAATTGTTTCATTGTCTACTCAGCGAGTAGATAAGATCTTACACTCCACTTATACTTTACCGTTCTTGTCCTGTATTTCAGTAGTATTTTCAAAATTTTGTACAATAATCTTTCTCTGTTAGAGGCTTTGGTTAACATTTATCCAGGTGTTTCTTCTTTATCATTGTTACATTCCATTTTAAGCCCTGAGGGAAAATTTTAAGTAGCAAATTATGCAAATTACATAATTGTTTTCTTGTACAATATTTTTTTTGTCATACTGTCAATGCCTCTTTAATGCTTTTTTCTAAGTATTTCACTCAGTGTTAATATCATCTCTCACCACCTTCAGTAATTAGTATCATTTTTGCTATTTCACAAATGGAAAAACAATTATTATTTCTATGGTTTTCCTTTTTTTCAATAATGTTGTTAATTAGGTTTCGCTGATTTGTGACAATCCAGCCTTGAGAACATCCTATCTTAAATAACCAGATATCTGATAAGAAAACATTTAGTGGCATTTTTTTTTGTAGGTCCACAAATAAAGATATGACAAAGCAAAAGTTAATACTGTATATTATTTTTCACCAAGTGTAATCTTGTGTTTGGAAAACAATTTATTGAACTATGTGCAAACTCGTTCCTAGATATTAAGTGTATACATCCTTTACTTTGGAAGGGATTTACTGATTTCATTTTCTTTTTGAAATAAGACAAATTTAAATGCAAAAACAATCCTATGAGCAAAGCAAACATCAGCTTTTCATGACTTTAAGTCTTTATTCAAATCTGCCCACTCAGGGTGTACTCTTGAGCCCCATTTCACAAATGGGGTTTAGTGTCCCCCCAGGAGTGGGTAACCATGAGCTGAAAGTACACAAACCCATAGGCATCTTCCTGAAACATTGGTTTGTCTATAGCTTTGGCAGGAGGGAGAATTAAATTATTTGACTGATGATTAAAAAACATTATTTTTACATTAAAATAAACACAGATATATTATGGAGCAGAGACAAAATGTGCCTGGATTTTTAAGATAAAGCAGGTGACTTCAAAGATAATTTTGTTCTTCTAAAAACATTGTTCACATCATCTGTATCCCAGAGAGCTAATTTTATTTTTCTAATGTTATCTTTCTGTTAGAATTTTATCTCTTCCATAATTTCATACATGCATCCATTTATAACAAAAGATTTCTAGCAGGGGGACTAAGCTAGATTGTTTGTGAGTTATATGTCCCTTTGACTTGTATGTATCTTGACCCAGGTAGAAGATTGACCTTAGCCATAGCACAGAATAGCCTACGGAGTCATACCTGAAACACAGGTTTGTAATTCATGGTAATATGATTGTTATAAATTCTTATAACTTCTATTGTATGAAGGGATTTAACATTTTGTTGTGCATCAGCTATCTTCTTTACAAAATAAGAAACTAGCCAACAACTATTACCATTGTAAAGTATTAACATGATTCTGGTTAACATTTGATATTAATATTAAGGCCCTGGTTAATATTCAGGGCGTATCTATTAGGAAGAAATGTTGTTCCCCAGTACATCACCTGCCTTGAGGGTGAACATGTCAGAAGTGAAAAGGCAGGTGCTTCTAATCACACCACATGGGCACAGACGTGTCTGTTTATTCATAGACTCTTGTGCTACTGATAAAATCCCTGTGGTCTTGTTTTATTAATGAATACAGGTCAACTTAGGCAACTTTGAAGGAAAGAATATGAATCCAGTGAACCCAACTCAATTCATTTATTTCCCTCTAAATTCTCTTCTTATTTTTGCCAAATGTTGTTTTTTCATAGAGGAAATCAGGAAATGGTATGTTCTGCTCTTTCAAATTAATTTTAATTTTAATTTCCATGTGTCAACATAGTTTTCACAGTTGACATTATCACTCTGCTTTAGAAAATTAATTTTATTTCATATTTTCATGCATCAGTCACTCAGTTGATTTTTTTTTTTTTTTTTTTTTTGCGGTACGCAGGCCTCTCACTGTTGTGGCCTCTCCTGTTGCGGAGCACAGGCTCCAGACGCACAGGCTCAGCGGCCATGGCTCACGGGCCCAGCCGCTCCGTGGCATGTGGGATCTTCCCGGACCGGGGCACGAACCCGTGTCCTCTGCATCGGCAGGCAGACTCTCAACCACTGCGCCACCAGGGAAGCCCTCAGTTGATATTTTGATAGCCCTGCAGTGGCCTTCTGTTGTAATAGAACAGATTTGGCTTAGCCCTCTCCTATTCTTAGCTGTTCGGGTTTTCCCAGTTATGTTTTTGTTTTTGCAATCATAAATAGCATTACTATAAATATTGCTAAGTAAATAACTTTTTAATCTGTGTATTTCCTTGGAGAATGTTCCATAGAGCAGGATTATTCTGCCAAATCATATCCAATAGTTTCATAGTTCTCACCATGTCTTTTTTTTTCCCCAGAGAATCTAAAACAATTGAAAATGTGACCAGAAACATTTAAAAGTTATGTCATTTAAAACAATTTATGTCACTCTCAGATCCAACCGATCCCAAATTGACAGTCTATAATTTCTATTTATTTAGTAAATATGTATATGATGGTATCTTAATGTTGCTAAAATTTATATTTATTAAATAATGCTGGAGATATGGATTAATCAGTGTGATGATTTCTTTACTGCAGTTCCCTATTATTGAATGCTCAGTTCATTTCCTTTAACCAATTATCAAATGGAATTTGAGGGTGAGTCGTTATAAATTTGCCTCAATTATTTGCGTATTTTAGAAAGCAAGCTTTTTAAAAAAGAGTATCAAATGTATCATGTACACAGAAACGTACAGAAAAAATATAAAATATACACTGATAACACCACATAGAGGGAGAAATAAAATACAGTTGATGTAGCTGAAGCCTCTGTGTAGCCCTCCTCAATTCAGGTCCCATCCCTCCATCTCTAGAGCAGCCATCACTCCAACCATGTGCATTTTTATTCTATTCTTACATATATATGTATAAATAAAACATGCGTGTTTTCCACCTTTTGTTAAGTATAGTTTGTGTTTTTGGTATCTTGTCTAAGAAACTTCAGGTCATAAAGATATTTTCCCATGGTTTCTTGTTTTGTTTTGTTTTGCATTTTGAAATTTTTTTTAAATTTTAATTTATTTATATTTATTTTTGGCTGTGTGGGGTCTTCGTTTCTGTGCGAGGGCTTTCTCTACATGGGGCAAGCGGGGGCCACTCTTCATCGCGGTGCGGGGGCCTCTCACTGCCGTGGCCTCTCTTGTTGCGGAGCACAAGCTCCAGATGTGCAGGTACAGTAGTTGTGGCTCGTGGGCCTATTTGCTCCGCGGCATGTGAGATCTTCCCAGACCAGGGCTCAAACCCATGTCCCCTGCATTGGCAGGCAGATTCTCAACCACTGCGCCACCAGGGAAGCCCTGTTTTTGAATTTTTGAATTTTATTTTATTTATTTTTTTATACAGCAGGTCCTTATTAGTCATCAATTTTTTTTTTACATCTTTATTGGAGTATAATTGCTTTACAATGGTGTGTTAGTTTCTGCTTTATAACAAAGTGAATCAGTTATACATATACATATGTTCCCATATCTCTTTCCTCTTGTGTCTCCTTCCCTCCCACCCCCCCATCCCACCCCTCTAGGTGGTCACAAAGCACTAAGCTGATCTCCCTGTGCTATGCGGCTGCTTCCCACTAGCTATCTATTTTACGTTTGGTAGTGTATATATGTCCATGCCACTCTCTCACTTTGTCACAGCTTACCCTTCCCCCTCCCCATGTCCTCAAGTCCATTCTCTAGTAGGTCTGTGTCTTTATTCCCGTCTCGCCCCTAGGTTCTTTAGGACCTTTTTTTTTTTTTTTTTTAGATTCCATATATATGTGTTAGCATACGGTATTTGTTTTTCTCTTTCTGACTTACTTCACTCTGTATGACAGACTCTAGGTTCCTTCCACCTCACTACAAATAACTCAATTTCATTTATTTTTATGGTTGAGTAATATTCCATTGTATATATGTGCCACATCTTCTTTATCCATTCATCTGTTGATGGACACTTAGGTTGCTTCCATGTCCTGGCTATTGTAAATAGAGCTGCAATGAACATTTTGGTACATGACTCTTTTTGAATTATGGTTCTCTCAGGGTATATGCCCAGTAGTGGGATTGCTGGGTCGTATGGTAGTTCTATTTTTAGTTTTTTAAGGACCCTCCATACTGTTCTCCATAGTGGCTGTATCAGTTTACATTCCCACCAACCATGCAGGGGGGTTCCCTTTTCTCCACACCCTCTCCAGCACTTATTGTTTGTAGATTTTTTGATGATGGCCATTCTGACCTGTGTGAGACGATATCTCATTGTAGTTTAGATTTGCATTTCTCTAATGATTAATGATGTTGAGCATTCTTTCATGTATTTGTTGGCAATCTGTATATCTTCTTTGGAGAAATGTCTATTTAGGTCTTCTGCCCATTTTTGGACTGGGTTGTTTGTTTTCTTGATATTGAGCTGCATGAGCTGCTTGTATATTTTGGAGATTAATCCTTTGCAGTTGCTTTGTTTGCAAATATTTTCTCCCATTCTGAGGGTTGTCTTTTTGCCTTGTTTATGGTTTCCTTTGCTGTGCAAAAGCTTTGAAATTTCATTAGGTCCCATTTGTTTATTTCTGTTATTATTTCCATTTCTCTAGGAGGTGGGTCGAAAAGGATCTTGCTGTGATTTATGTCATAGAGTGTTCTGCCTATATTTTCCTCTAAGAGTTTGATAGTCTCTGGCCTTACATTTAAGTCTTTAATCCATTTTGAGTTTATTTTTGTGTATGGTGTTAGGGAGTGTTCTAATTTCATACTTTCACATGTACTTGTCCAGTTTTCCCAGCACCACTTATTGAAGAGGCTGTCTTTTCTCCACTATATATTCTTGCCTCCTTTATCAAAGATAAGGTGACCATATGTGTGTGGGTTTATCTCTGGGATTTCTATCCTGTTCAGTTGATCTATATTTCTGTTTTTGTGCCAGTACCATACTGTCTTGATTACTGTAGGTTTGTAGTATAGTCTGAAGTCAGGGAGCCTGATTCCTCCAGCTCCATTTTTCTTTCTCAAGATTGCTTTGAATATTTGGGGTCTTTTGTATTTCCATACAAATTGTGAAATTTTTTGTTCTAGTTCTGTGAAAAATGCCATTGGTAGTTTCATAGGGGTTGCACTGAATCTGTAGATTGCTTTGGGTAGTAGAGTCATTTTCACAATGTTGATTCTTCCAATCCAAGAACATGGTATATCTCTCCATCTATTTGTATCATCTTTAATTTCTTTCATCAGAGCCTTATTATAATTTTATGCATACAGGTATTTGTCTCCTTAGGCAGCTTTATTCCTAGATATTTTATTCTTTTGTTGCAATGGTTGCAGTGGTAAGTGGGAGTGTTATCTTAATTTCACTTTCAGATTTTTTCATCATTAGTGTATAGGAATGCTAGAGATTTCTGTGCATTAATTTTGTATCCTGCTACTTTACCAAATTCATTGATTAGCTCTAGTAGTTTTCTGGTAACACCTTTAGGATTCTCTATGTATAGTATCATGTCATTTGCAAACAGTGACAGCTTTACTTCTTCTTTTCCGACTTGGATTCCTTTTATTTCTTTTTATTCTCTGATTGATGTGGCTAAAACTTCCAAAACTATGTTGAATAATAGTGGTGAGAGTGGGAAACCTTGTCTTTTTCCTGATTTTAGTGGAAATGGTTTCAGCTTTTCACCATTGAGGACGATGTTGGCTGTGGGTTTGTCATATATGACCTTTATTATGTTGAGGAAAGTTCCCTCTATGCCTACTTTCTGGAGGGTTTTTTATCATAAATGGGTGTTGAATTTTGTCAAAAGCTTTCTCTGCATCTATTGAGATGATCATATGGTTTTTCTCCTTCAATTTGTTAATATGGTGTATCACATTGATTGATTTGCATATTGATCATGGTGTATGATCATGGTGTATGATCCTTTTAATGTGCTGTTGGATTCTGTTTGCTAGTATTTTGTTGAGGATTTTTGCATCTATATTCATCAGTGATATTGGTCTGTAATTTTCTTTTTTTGTAGTATCTTTGTCTGGTTTTGGTATCAGGGTGATCATGGCCTCTTAGAATGAGTTTGGGAGTGTTCCTTCCTCTGCAATTTTTTGGAAGAGTTTGAGAAGGATGAGTGTTAGCTCTTCTCTAAACGTTTGTTAGAATTCACCTGTGAAGCCATCTGGTCCTGGACTTTTGTTTTCTGGAAGATTTTTAATCACAGTTTCAATTTCATTACTTGTGATTGGTCTGTTTATAT
The DNA here is from genome assembly GCF_964165515.1 of Mesoplodon bidens. Lineage (NCBI taxonomy): Eukaryota > Metazoa > Chordata > Mammalia > Artiodactyla > Ziphiidae > Mesoplodon > Mesoplodon bidens. The sequence goes on along the minus strand of NC_138169.1, from coordinate 33,003,717 downwards.
TTTCTATTTCTTCCTGGTTCAGTCTTGGGAGGTTATACCTTTCTAAGAATTTGTCCATTTCTTCCAGGTTGTCCATTTTATTGGCATAGTGCTGCTTGTAGTAGTCTCTTAGGATGCTTTGTATTTCTGCGGTGTCTGTTGTAACTTCTCCTTTTCCATTCCTAATTTTATTGATTTGAGTCCTTTCCCTCTTTTCCTTGATGAGTCTGGCTAATGGTTTATCTTTTGTTTATCTTCTCAAAGAACCAGCCTTTAGTTTTATTGATCTTTACTATTGTTTTCTTTGTTTCTATTGCATTTATTTCTGCTCTGATCTTTATGATTTCTTTCCTTCAGCTAACTTTGGGTTTTTTTTGTTCTTCTTTCTCTAGTTCCTTTAGGTGTAAGGTTAGATTGTTTATTTGAGATTTTTCTTGTTTCTTGAGGTAGGCTTGTATAGCTATAAACTTCCCTCTTAGAACTGCTTTTGCTGCATCCCATAGGTTTTGGATCATCATGTTTTCATTGTCATTTTTCTCTAGGTATTTTTTGATTTCCCCTTTGATTTCTTCAGTGATCTCTTGGTTATTTAGTAACATATTGTTTAGCCTCCATGTGTTTGTGTTTTTTACACTTTTTTCCCTGTAATTCATTTGTAATCTCATAGCGTTGTGGTCAGAAAAGATGCTTGATATGATTTCAATTTTCTTAAATTTACTGTGGCTTGATTTGTGACCCAAGATGTGATCTATCCTGGAGAATGTTCCATGCGCACTTGAGAAGAAAATGTAATCTGCTGTTTTGGGATGGAATGTCCTATAGATATCAATTAAATCTATCTGGTCTATTGTGTCATTTAAAGCTTCTGTTTCCTTATTTATTTTCATTTTGGATGATCTGTTCATTGGTGTAAGTGAGGTGTTAAAGTCCCCCACTGTTATTGTGTTGCTGTTGATTTCCTCTTTTATAGCTGTTAGCAATTGCCTTATGTATTGTGGCGCTCCTATGTTGGGTGCATATATATTTATAATTGTTATATCTTCTTCTTGGTTTGATCCCTTGATCATTATGTAGTGTCCTTCCTTGTCTCTTGTAACATTCTTTATTTGAGTTTTCACATTTCAGTGTTGACTCCACCTGTGCTGAAATGTTTTCTATGGAATTCCTTTGTTGAAGTCCTTAACAGTACCTCAGAATGTGTCTGTCTTTGGAGATAGGGCCTTTAAAGAGTTAATTAAGGCAAAATGACTTCATACCGGTGGACCCTATTCCAGTGTGACTGGTATCCTTCCAAGAAGAGATCAGGAAACAAATATCACACAGACCAATGAGTGGCCATGTGAGGACAGAGAGAAGGTGGCCATTTGCAAGCCAAGGAGAGAGGTCTCAGGAGAAACCAACCCTGCCCTCACTCCCTCTTGCTGTTTTATGCCCCTGGGTTACATTATCTGATGGAATTAGAGCCTCCAAATCTGTGAGAAAACGAATTTCTGTTATCTTAGCCACCAGTCAGTGGTATTTTGTTATAGCAAACCTTGGCAAACTAATACATTATATTTCATTAAAGTATCAATCCCACTGCATGAGATTGGTAAACTCTTTTCCCAAGGCCCAGCTCTTGCCTTTCTGGGCCTCCAAGCCTTCTCCTAGGTGGTGTTAAGAAAACTCCCCTTAAGAAAGTTAGGAAGAAAATTAACATCCATAAAATGCCTCTTCTGTGCTAGGTGCTAAGAAGAGTTAACATTTATTGAGATGTTACTGTGTTTAGCTAAGCCCTTTTCATAGATTATACAATTAAATCCTTCACATAAACCTGAAGATAAAGTGATCTGCTAAAGTCCCACAGCTAGAAGGTGATGAAATCAGGTTTGAAGGCAGACAGTGACCTCACAGCCCTGTGCTGTGCTACCCCACCCACCCCCTGCTCTTCCTCCTCTGCTGCAGAGTTGCGTGTCCCTGCTCTGTGCATCCTTACATCAGCTGTCCTCCTTGTTGTCTTCCGTGTTCCTTCTTCACAAAGATTCTCCTTCACCTGCTGGGCAGTGGGGATAAGGGCTTTACTATTTTAGAGAAGATGCATCTTGCATTCAAGCTGTTGTTTCCTTAGTAGGACACATCCTTTCCACCCTTTGAAATCCTTGAACCCTTTCCTCTCCTGCTACCTGTGGGTTACGGTTACTTCCTCAAAATTAACAATCTTTCAGAAGTCTGATAACCATCTCAGAAACCTTACTACCCATCACCCTCCCTGGTTCCTTATACTATCTCCTCTTTGTGTACATTGAAATAGAACCCTCCCTCTTTTTTCTTTTTACAAGTGGATTTATGCTTCTTGAGTTACATTATCTGATGTGCTGACAATCCTTCCAGACATAATGACTCTGTAATGCATGGTTCTCTCCTCAGTCTCAGAGCTGCATCATGGATTACGTTTGAAAGTAGATGAAAACATCAAATAGCTCAATCTATTTACTTTCATGCGTGGGAAAAATGACTCCATTTTGTTTTACTATCAGCTGTGTTGTTAAAAATACCATTAAATGCTTATCCTATATTGTATACAGACCTAGAATATGTCTGAGAATGGCTGTGAACCACATTTCTGATGAATTTTATGTCGGTGGAACATGTGGCTGACGAAGCATGCTCACAAATTGGATTCTGTCCCTATTTTTAAGCACCCCCTCCAACTACTATTTTGGCAGATATATTCAGTCATACCTTAAACAACATTTCTTTTTTTTTCTTTTTTTTTTTTTTTTGCGGTATGTGGGCCTCTCACTGCTGTGGCCTCTCCCGTTGCGGAGCACAGGCTCCGGACACGCAGGCTCAGCGGCCATGGCTCTCGGGCCCAGCCGCTCCGTGGCATGTGGGATCTTCCCGGACTGGGGCACGACCCCGTGTCCCCTGCATCGGCAGGCGGACTCCCAACCTCTGCGCCATGAGGTAAGTCCTAAACAATATTTCTTACTAAATAACATTCTAGATCTGGTATAAGAGGCAGCACAGTATAGTAAAAAGAGATTTAGCCCCGAGAGAAACAGAAGATCTTGATTTCTGCATGACCTTGGGCAAGTCATTTAAATTCTCTGACCCTCAATTTATCCTACAAAATTCAAACTAAAAGTTTTAAAGGTCTTTCTAACTCTAAAGTTGTTCAGTGTGAACAAAACTAAACTGTTAAAAGAAACACTAAATTATATACATTTGATATAATGCATCCTGTCCCCCCTACCCCCAGGCTCAGGTATCCACAGCTGACCTCAAAATGGGACGCCTGTCAGGAAGAAGGCAGAATCACCAATCTACTGAAGTTTAAATCTGAGCTACCAGAGAAATGACCACAATGGCTGTTATGAGGCAGAATGATGCCTGGAAATGGAGGTTAAGTCTTATTATTAGAAAAATAACAAAAGTTATACATGAGTACCTACTTGCAAACGTGGGTGGAGTTTGCAGGTCCTTGCATTCAGGGAGTGAGGATCTCAGAACATGAATGCACGTGTGCAGGTGGGGCTGTGGAGCTGCTGGTGTGTGTGTGGTGACAATAAGGGTCCCACCATTAACTCAGCCTGGATTTGAAGTATAAATCGCTAAAAATAAAACCATGTAAGAAATCATCTTGTACGGCAGTATTCCAACTTTAGCCACAGAATCCTTTCTTGGGTTGAAATCTGTTCTAGAAACCAGATAAAAGCAGAGCTGCTGTGTTTCTGCCTGAAGAGATTTCTGCCACACTCACGTCCCCTCGCTCCAGTGCAGTCGTGAAGCTGGGTGGGAGTCCCTCTGCTCCTGGATCTCACACCTGTTTAGGGGTCTGGCTGCTTCCAGGAGCCACTGATCTTGCTTCCTCTTTCTTTGCCCCTCCAGCCTAAAGAAATCACTTTCTAGTTTCAGGACTCTCCACTCGAACTAACTACTCTTGTAGGGAATCTTCATCCCTGGAGGGTTTATGTTGTTAATTTATAAAAGCAGCAGCCTTGGAACCTTCTGGGGTTTCTCGGCCGCCTGGACCTGAGCAGGGCTGGGCTCCCAGCATCCCAGCTGAGCCAGGGACGTGGGACATGGGGGTGGGGAACGAAGGAGGAGGATGCCATCAGGATATCTAGTCAAGCAGTTTCCCATGTATTCGGTGGTGATTTGATTTTTTATCGGTCTGCTCCATTAGACTGTAAATTCCGTGGAGGCTGAACCCACATTGGTTTCCCCTTTGCCCCTGTAACTGGGCAGCTCGCTCAGTAACTGGCTGATGGTAGATACTCAGTCAAGATGGAGGGAATAAATTAACCGCTAGAGCCGCACAGAGGACACTCCGAAAAACACGCATGTGTCCAAATCTTTGACAGAATGACACTTTAACCATCTGGAATTTGCATCCTGTTCTCTAAATCTAGCAAATTCCCCTGTGTCCCTTCGCAGATTTTCTAATGGCTCTCTCTTAACTGTCAGCGAGTATTACCTTGTATCTCATCTAACTGTTCTCTTTGCAGATGTCTGTTTCTTCCAAGGTGCCTTCTGTAGAAATGGCTTATCACTGGTCGTAACCCTTTCATGCAGCTCTTTGTATACGTGAAAACACGCAGGTCATCTGACTTTTCTTCAAATAATTCAAAAAAAACCTTAATACTAACCTAATTTTTCATTACTCTCTAATTTTGACTGTTATTTTTTCTCTGTTTTCAGCCAAATGTCTTCATGTTATTAATTCTATGCAATTAATTACATAATTCTTCATGAATTAACCTTTGCTCTGCATTCCTCCTGCAAAACATACTAGCATGTGCTCACAGCCCGCTCATAGCAGGGGCCTGGCTCCTAAACTGCTTGCTAAAAAAACTGAGCTCAAGTTCAAAGCCTGGCTCTGATACTTCCATCCATGTGAACTTGAGCAAGTGACTTAATGTTGTGCAGTAATCATAGCTCTGACCTTGGTGGTTTGTTGGGAGGTGAGTGAGTTACCGTGTTTAGAACAGTGGCTGAAACAAAGTATGCATTCAGGAAATATTAGTGGGACTTCCCTGGCAGCCCAGTGGTTGACTTCACACTTCCAGCACAGGGGGCATGGGTTCCATTCCTGGTCTGGGAACTGAGATCCCATATGCCACGTGGCACGGCCAAAAAAAAAGAAATATTAGTGATTATTTCTGTTGTTGTTGTTGTCATTATTACTATTACCTTTCAGTCGCAACATACTCAGAAGAAAATTACAGTGTATTAAGTCAGAGGGAGACGGCAGTAGGGGAGAAAGAAAAAAGGTTGGTAGGAAAGGGGTACAAAGATGAATGGAGACCTTGAAGATTCTTGTCCACTTCATTAATGGAGTCTAGACTTTTATCCCCAATTCTAGCATGATGCCTCGTTCATGTTAGATGTTCAAGAAGTAATCATTGGATTGGATGAATCCACTTTACCCACTTACCATTTATATAACCTCTCTTTCAGCAGTCAACTTTTTTTTTTTTTTGTGGTATGCGGGCCTCTCACTGTTGTGGCCTCTCCCGTTGCGGAGCACAGGCTCCAGACGCGCAAGCTCAGCGGCCATGGCTCACGGGCCCAGCCGCTCCGCAGCACGTGGGATCTTCCCGGACCGGGGCACGAACCCACGTCCCCTGCATCGGCAGGCAGACCGTCAACCACTGCGCCACCAGGGAAGCCCAACTTTTTTTTTTTTAATGCACGCTTTCCCACTTGCCAGTCATGTGACTAAGAGACATGTAAATGACACATCTGAGTTGCTGAGTCATCATTTATCAGTTGATTATGATTATATAATCATGGGTTGAAATGAAAATTAAACAAGATAATGTTCTTGGTATTTTGGTATGTGCTCAGTAATGTCCTCTGACATTATTGTTACACAAAGCACAGCACAGACATAGTGATGTCCCCAGGAAGTGAATTTACATAGCCTGAGAAGGTAGTTCTTCAAAGATTTTAGTAAGGAATGTTTTATGTATTCCCCATTGACTTTAGTATTTAACAGATAATTGCAGAAGCTGCTGTGGAATTCCAATTTTGGAGAAATCAGTGTTGTTTTTTGTTTTTTGTTTTCCTTTTCTTATTTTAAACTGTTTTTAAACTGTTAAACTTTTTTTAAACTGTTAAATAACCACAGAACAAACTAAGTGTCTCCCTGAAGGGACTTCTTTGGAGAACCCTGTCCCAAGGGTGGCATTTTACAAGCAATTTTGGGAAACTCTAGAATTGTTGCTAAAAGAATCGAACCTCTGGGCTTCCCTGGTGGCGCAGTGGTTGAGAGTCCACCTGCCGATGCAGGGGACGCGGGTTCGTGCCCTGGTCCAGGAAGATCCCACATGCTGAGGAGCGGCTGGGCCAGTGAGCCATGGCCGCTGAGCCTGCGCGTCCGGAGCCTGTGCTCCGCAACGGGAGAGGCCACGGCAGTGAGAGGCCCGCGTACCGCAAAAAAAAAAAAAAAAAAAGAATCAAACCTCACAGCCCAGGGTTCGTCTGCAGGGGCTGCAGGTGATGAGGCCCTATATAGATGACAAATACCTCCACATGTGCTCAGAATGTGTTGCTCCAAAGTTTAATGTTCAGAAACTGAGTCACACCAAACTGATTACAGCCCAAAGTGCCCAAGGCAACACAAAGACCCAAAACTGGTCATGGAGCTGCTACACAGGCAGGGCAGCAATATTCTGTTGTTCCGCTTGGCCATCCTGTGTGCTCTGCTTCTGCAGAGTGGCATGGCCATATGGCTGAGATCCAACATCTCAGCACCCGGCCCGGGCTTCAGGAGCCCTGGGGCCACCTCCTCCCTCACTCAGGTCTCCTGGGACTGCTCCCAATCAGATGGTTCTTCCTGCAACACAATGATATGTCCTTTATTTATGCTGTTTCTGTCTTATATTGACTAGTTGGGGATCCTATAAAAATCCTACTTGTCTGCTGCTCAAATTCCTGCTTCCCAAAGAAAACTATGGCATCAACCCAGATGTGAATGTCTTACATGTAAGACCAGTGACTGTAATTCAACATGTATCATCAGTCCTTCGTGACCAAAGTCATCTCAAGAAGGTAAGGATGGTTCAGTTTTAGAAGATGCTTGAACACTGGTACACCATGTCAATGGACTGAACTTTTAAAAATAATAATCTAAATAATCTAAATAGATACTGAAAAAGGAATTTGACCAACATCAGTACCGATTCCTAATAAAACCATCAATAGAAATGGGAATTTGAGGATGCTATCTTGAGGAAATAAAGAATATGTAGTTTAGATCAGAAGTGAACAGTGTGCTTGGGAGTAACTACTAGAAACAGCCTCATGAAACTCCAGCATAAAATAAAAGAGCCCAATATTAGAGTTATTATTGAATATTTTAAGTAGTTTTTTGACAATTACCAGAGTGCACGAAACAAAAATATGCATAGGTATAGAAAAGGAAAAGATAAAATATTGTACTTTGTAGATGGCATCATTTTAAGCCTAGAAGTGGCCAAAGAATCAACTGAAAACTTGGGAGAATTTTAAAAACTCAATGAAGTGATTACAAAGTAAATATACTAAAATTAATAGTGTACTTTTATTTATTTTTTAATAAAAATAAAAATAAAATAAATAAAAATAGTGTATTTTTATTTATAGTCAGCACTATAAAAACTTGTAATTAAAAAAGTTCTTTTTAAAAAATTGTAATTAAAAAGTTTCCATTTGTAATAGTAACTTAGACAGTATGCCTGGGTACACAGTCTTAGTTGTGGCCTAAACGGAAAAAAGGCAAAATATGGAGTGTCAGAGAGATGGGGGTAGATGAGACGTTAGCGTGGGGATGACGCCTCCACGTCACACGCAGCCTGGCCGGTAGAGAAGCCCCCAGCTGGCCCAGGTGGTGGTGGGGCTCTTCTGACTCTCCAGGGGCTCTGGAGCCTCCAGTTCCTCTGCCTGGACCCTGGATCCTCAGGTATCCTCAGGGCTCACTCCCCGCCTACTTCCTGCCTCCTTGTCACTGACCCTCACTCTGGCCATTCCATTAAAATTGCCCAGCTCCAGCCAGACCCATCCCCTTGCTCTGCTTTATTTTCTCTGTTGCACTGATCACTTTGAACATACTACGTCATCAACCCATTTACTTGCTGTGTCTCTTCCTGCTAATGTAAGCTGCATGAGGGCAGGTTTTTTTTTTTTTTCCCCAATCGCTATTGTTCACTGCTGTATGAGTGAATCAGTGAATGAACGAAACTAAATCCACATAAATTTCAAAGAAAGAAAAACACCAGGGCCTCCCTGGTGGCGCAGTGGTTGAGAGTCCGCCTGCCGATGCAGGGGATACGGGTTCGTGCCCCGGTCTGGGAGGATCCCATATGCCGCGGAGCGGCTGGGCCCGTGAGCCATGGCCGATGGGCCTGCGCATCCGGAGCCTGTGCTCCGCAACGGGAGAGGCCACAACAGTGAGAGGCCCGCATACCGCAAAAAGACAAAAAAAAAAAAAAAAAAAAAAAAAAAAAAAAAAAAAAAGAAAAACACCAGAAATAAGACATTCAGTGTGCTATGGGAATGATATTATGAGTGACCATTTTTCTTTTATTTTCCAAACTTTTTGTAGCTTGGGTTATTACCTTCATTTATTACAAATAATTTCATATTTTAAAACAATTCTTGTTCTGCCTAGGTAGTTCACTTCCCAAGTTGTTTGCTAAGAAAAAGGAATATGTACACAGGAAGCAGCAGGTGAATTATACAGGTTAACAACAAAAACAAGCACACAATCTATTTTCATTAGGCCACCTTTTGATTTCATTGTTTTAAATCTTGCGATAGTCCTAATTATAACTGTTATCTGTGTCTTGAGACCACATTTTTATCTTCACCTTCAATTACCATCTTTTTTTTTAAACGGAACAAACTTTTCCTCCAGCTTATCCCAAAGAGAAATTAGCTAGTAAGATTAATTGCACTTCATCAAAATGTTCTTAAATATATACTCTTTTCTTTCAAGTGGAATCCTTCTTTCGTTATTAATGCTCAGTGAATTTTCTGTTTTAGTTTCTTCGCAGCTGCTGGATCTATTGTTTTCAAAAAGCCAACTCACTCTTACCACTTAGACACATTTTTGGACTATTATATTTTAAACTGAGTTACTAAAAATTAAAATTATTTGTTAAGTGGTTGCTTTAAGAAATCTTTGGGGTTGAGAAAAGATGAGACAGTTAATGATGGTTACTAGTAACTCCTGAAGAAAAAGACCCTCAGTTTTTGTAGGTTGGGAACCTATTCACCTAATTGCTTGGAGGAATTCTTACTATATATGGCATATTCTGCAGTTCTTTTTTAATGTGAGGATAGTTCCATGAAAAGAGCCTCGGGGTCTATTTCCAGCCATCTTCCTTCTTCAATATTTGTTAAGGCATCCCTAAGAAGGAAAATCTTGTCCACACTCTGGTTCCCAAGAAAGACCCCAGACAGTCTAATTAAGTTTAAGTTATAACCTGGTGATTATGGCCTGGGAATCAAAGTTTATGTGATAGCCGAGTTTAATTTTATTAAAAGGTTCATGGCTTGTCATTTCTACATTTTCTGGAATTGATCAAGACTTACTACTAGGCAAAGGCCAGGCACTCTTGGAATTAGGTGATCTCATAGCCTTCATGAAAAGTCTTCTTAACCTTTCAGAAACATCATATGTTCCCACTCAACCAGAAATTAAATGGGCAGCTGTCTTCCTGCTCTAAGCACAGCCCAAGTGGCAGAAAGCCCTGGAAGCTGTCAGTTCCTGGATGACAGTTTGTACATGTCTTCTCAGTGACCCAAACAAGCCCTATCAAGATCACTTTGTGAGATCCTGACCCCTTCCTCTGTTCTCTTAGCCCTAAAGAGCTCATGACGTAATTCCCTGGCCAAGCAAGCTTGCCAAGAGTAGTTTGCCTGGCTGCATTCCCATCACACATTTATCCTAAAGCAATATCTAAATATCCAAGAGAGAAATGTCAGAACATCTGTTAGGCTCTTCTACATGATTGGACCCCACTCTCCCATCAGTGACCCACAAATTCTGTGTCCAGATTATACATACCTACTGAGCCTGGTTGTCCCTGTTGCAGGCTATTGGTGAGGGCGGTTCACAGGTGGGGGAAATCCCCAGAGCTGGGCCCAACATTGTTTGGGGGACACAAACATTCGGTCCTTAATGGATGATCAATCGATCAACTTAAAAGGAAATGTTTCGGAGCAAATTTTGTCAACACTGAACATCTATCAGGGTGCTCCTTTTCTGCCCATCCAGGGACAGCCACTCAACAGGATTGAAACAAGCTCAGTGTCATGGCTGGTGTACTTTAGCTCTTGCTTCATGGAGGAGGACTTGTGTTTGTTGTTTGGAATAAACTTAGATTCTTTTGTGTGTCATATTAAGAACAAAGATGAATGCAGCAGAGTTCTTCAGCCTGTGGCTAAAAACCTTACAACCCTTCTATATTAAGTGTGGATGATCCCAGATCACTAGACTGTTGACTCACAGTTGTACATGTCCTATAAATGTCCTAATACTCTATTAGAATACTGTGCTAACATTCAATTTTCACACTTATTGTTGGTTTACACAGTCAGAAAAAGACTAGTCAACGGATAGGGAACCCCTAGACTTTGGTCACAATAAAAAGTGAGAGTTATTTTCAGTTATCTTTTATATGGACCTAATAATGATTTGTTAATTTTCTTTCTAATTAGTTTTATGATTAAATCTTGTATAGGCTCTTCAGTGTGTAATCAGAACTAATCTCTGTACTTTTGTAGAATCCCATGGAGTTTTCTTATGAGTCATGTAGAGATTAGGAAAATTTTTTTTTGTATCCCAAGTAAAATGTTAATGAGAAAATTAATTAGAATAAAATGATATCCAGATTCTTATTAGAATTGTGTCACTATATTCACCTTTGTTAAAATTGAGAACTAGTGAGTTACTTCCCAAAGCATAATCCTTATAGGTCTCCGTGGCACCTTTGAGCATGGGGAGACACCACTCTTCCCAGGGCAGGGTGGCCACCTCTGCAGGTTCTGAGGATTCCGGCGGTCTGCAGAGCCAGCCTCTCCTGGAATTTGCATCCAGATGTTTCCATCCCGTGTTTCAGAATCCCAGGCTTTGCCAGCCAAGATCCTCACTAACCGTGTGCCGCTAAGTGTTTAACAACCAACTCTCTGAAAAAAGAGGGGGAAAATCTCCCTGAATCTTAGTATTTGCTACTTTCTGTGGGATAAATAATCCACTGTGGCTGATTTCAAGCTACAAATACGTCATTGAACATGGCGCTCTGAAGAGACACTCATAATCAGCTCCCGTGAACTTGGAAGAGCTGGGTCCAGCGCACCACTGGCCCTGACCATAGGGTACTAGCACTTGATGTCTAAGTGCTCACTTAGATGCCATCGCTGGAGCCCGGGACTCTATCAGGGCCTGCATCTGCCTCACAGCTGTGTCCAGTCTTCTGTTGCAGGAGATAAGGGCCTCTTTGTCCGCCACCAAAGAGGCCATCTGCCTCTCACACTTAGTTTGTGAATAGCCCTCAGTTTCCCATAATCCCTCTGCAGGGCAGCAAAACAACTGAGCCATCTATGCCATCCTTGTAGGCACTGTTCCGCCCCATATTTTTCAAGTACCTGAATAATTTCGCCTACAAGGGTGTTCTTCCCTGGCACTTTCCCCAGGTCACCACTGGTGAAATCTTTAGCAACGGGGCCCCTCTTTGGGCCAGGGACTACCTTCATCTCCCGTAACACTCAGGACGACATTCTCTTTGTCCACTGGAGGCAATGAGCCAGACTCCAAGCCCAATCTTCCTGTCTATTTTCTTGGACAACTCCTCGCACCATTCGTGTTAGTTCTGACCCCCTGACAAGCAGACGTCAGAATGGTATTCTATGGAATGGTATTCTATGGACAACATATTTATGGAGGGATGTGCCTTTGAATTCTAAATGGGAGGGAGCAGGTGAATCATGCAGGTCGGAGCCCCGCGAAGGAGGAGGGGAAGGAAGGAATCGGGAAGTATCCTCACAGTCCGCAGTGCGTTTCTAGGGAAGTTCCAGCTGGGCTGATGGAGAGCCCTCAGCCTGAAGTGTGCATCTCACAGGAATGACCTGTACCAGGATCCCGGGCGTGCCCAGCTCTTGATGGGTGGCACGGGTGGGGAGTATGGGTGGGGAATGCAGACAGGGGAAGGTCTGCATCCAGAGGTCCTCAGTCAACCATACCCCCTACAGCCGGAGATCTGAGCTTCCCACTGCACGGTTGCCACCCCTGTGTTTCCTGGAAATTGTATTGAAATTATATCTAAAAGAAATTACATTTAAAGGCTTCATGGGTCGAATTTAAGAATTTTCAGCTAGCATGGCTCATTGCAATGTTGTGGACCTCACACTACATCACTTTAGGAAGCTCAGGACAGCTGTTATACCTGCACTTAGTGATGCTCCTATGACCCCTGGGTTCGGGCAGCAACAGTCTCACCACAGAAGTGCCGTCTCCCTGGATCACAGTCTTCCTCACCAGTGACCTTCCCGCCCCCTTGCCCTCTCAGCCACCTATGATCACCGTCTTCACGTGGAAGACGTGTCATCTCTGAAACGGCGCCATCTCCAAAACACTCACCCCAGTGAATGTTCCCAGCCTCATGTACCCATTCATCAGGCACATTTCACAAGTGTCCTGCCTGGTTTGCTCCAGTGTCAATCATGTATCTGTGTTCAAGCTCATCGAGAAACAAATTGGGTGGGAAATGGGGCATGTTTCTTTAGCATCTAACATCTTTCAGGTTCTGTTCCTGAAGTTGCAAATCTTATTTCATTTTCAGGACAGCCTCTGGGCAGGCATGACTGTCCCTGTTCACAGACTGGAAGTGTCAAGGCTGTGTCTGCTGTCGTTGGAGCCCATTCCTAGCTCCAAGAGACACCCTGGCAGGGCAGGCAGAGGGAGGTACACTCAATGTTGGAACTCAGTGAAAAGGAACCAATTTAGTAAACCTAAAGGAACCAATGGAGATTTTTAAGTAAGGAAGTAATATAATTAAAGGAGTATATATTTTAAATTTTTAAATTAATTTTCATTGGAGTACAGTTGATTTACAATGTTGTGTTAGTTTCTGCTGTACAGCAAAGTAAATCAGTTATACATATACATCTATCCACTCTTTTTTAGATTCTATTCCCATATAGGTCATTAGAGAGGATTGAGTAGAGTTCCCTGTGCTATACAGTAGGTCCTTTTTAAGTTATCTGTTTTATATATGGTAGTGTGTATATGTCAATCCCAGTCTCCCAATTTATCCCACCCCCGCTTCCCACTTGGTAACCTAAGTTTGTTTTCCACATCTATGACTCTACTATTTATGTGGGATGAAACTGAAGTCAGAGGGATCATTTGGAAGGCAAGCACAGTTATCCAGAGGTTCCTATGGGGGCCCAGATGTAGGGGAAAATAAAGAGAAAGGGGTCAGGACTCAGAGACATTTTGAAGGGGAAATAGACAGGAGGCTTTTTCCCCAACATGCCAAGGCTATTGAAAGAGTTGAGTCAAAAATTAGTCCAGATGTTGAAGCTGGGTGACTGGGAAAACTGGGTTGACCTTGAAAGCATGGTGAGAAGGGGTGGCTGGCGTGGGACGTACATTTGGGAGTTTTGTGCACGAATGGCTAGCACAGGGAGATCAGCTTGGTGGTTTGTGACCACCTAGAGGGGTGGGATAGGGAGGGTGGGAGGCAGGGAGATGCAAGAGGGAGGGGATATGGGGATATATGTATATGTATAACTGATTCACTTTGTTATAAAGCAGAAACTAACGCACCATTGTAAAGCAATTATACTCCAATAAAGACGTTTTATATATATATATATATATATGTGTGTGTATATATATATATATATATATATATATATATATATATATATATATATATAAAATAGAGTCTTGAGTGTGGAGGAATGTTCCAAAGAGGCCGTGGGTGGGGAAGGCAGAGGGCCGGCGGCCATGCTTTGGGAGCCTCTCCATTCAGAGGGCAGAGGGAGGAAGAATAGAGATGCCAAAGCAAAACAAAGAGCCAGAGGAGAGGCTGGATGAGAACCAGTCAGTGAATGACCAGAGAAGCTAAGTATATGGTATTGAAATCATGTTATTTCAAAGATTTTTATATTCTCCAGAGTATTTAAAAGTAAGGGCAGTATAGGGGCTTCCCTGGTGGCGCAGTGGTTGAGAGTCCACCTGCCGATGCAGGGGACACAGGTTCATGCCCCGGTCCGGGAAGATCCCACATGCAGCGGAGCGGCTGGGCCCGTGAGCCACGGCCGTTGGGCCTGCACGTCCAGAGCCTGTGCTCCGCAACGGAAGAGGCCACAACAGTGAGAGGCCCACGTGCCGCAAAAAAAAAATAAAAATAAAAATAAACAAATAAAAGTAAGGGCAGTATAGACAGTATTCAATTTAGCATGTTTGGCTGAATAATATAATTAATAATAAGCCTTCTTTTTACAATGGAAATGTGTGCAATTAAGCCAGGGATGTGACATGTCCCATAATAAGAAAGACTAGACATGGTTCCACAGTCAAGATAAAAAGGCCAGTAATTATAAGACAGCCAAATCAGTCTTCAGACAAAGAAGTCCTACTCAGAAGGAAGGTGTTTGGAGTCAGGCCATACATATACTCATGTTCCTGAAAGGCTGGATACTTTCAGAACATCCTGTCCTCAGCCAGCAACCTTGACTCCCAGTCCCTTCTCGAAAATTGCAGCCCCGGAGATAGCTACCCCCAAAATACTGGCTTTTCTCCAGGACTGTGGCAAGTAAATATTGCTTGGTTTCTTACCTTTGAAAGTTGTGCGATTTTATTTCTTTTAAGGGCTTAAAACTCACCCAGTCCTTGCTGGTGTTTAAAACTGCCTCTACCAGTGCTGTGCTGCCCTTTACAAATACCTCAGCAAGAGCTCACTGAAGTTAAAAATCAGCCAAAGGGAGACACCAAGCACATTCCACATAATAAATAAGACAAATGAAAACCTCACAGAACTGGAAGTTGTTCATCAGGCAAGCTCACTACATAGAGCACAGTCAGCCAGAAAGCCTCTGTGCTCCAAAAGCAGCTGCTCCGTGACACTGTGACTTGTAATGAGAAATATGTATTTGGTCCTCATCTCTGTCCTGGCAGCGTTGATATTCACAAAGAACTGCTTTCAACCAGTCTGTGGTCACGAAGTGACTTTTGGAACTTTTTTTTTTTTTTTTTTTTTTTTTTGCGGTACGCGGGCCTCTCACTGTTGTGGCCTCTCCTGTTACAGAGCACAGGCTCCAGATGCGCAGGCTCAGTGGCCATGGCTCAGGGGCCCAGCCACTCCACAGCATGTGGGATCTTCCCAGACCGGGGCACGAACCTGTGTCCCCTGCATCAGCAGGCGGCCTCTCAACCACTGCGCCACCAGGAAAGCCCAACTTTTGGAACTTTTAGACCTTCCCCCCGACCTTCTGAGAGGGAGCAGGACTGGAGGATGAATCAATCCCCAATGTTAATGATTTCATCAGTCGTGCCTGTGTAATGATGCCTTCATAAAACCCCAAAAGGATGGGGTTTGGAGACCTTCCAGGTTGGTGATTCCCATGAAGATTCAGGGAGGGGGGGCCTGGGGAGGGCATGGAAGCTCCGCCCCCTTCCCCCATACCTTGCCCTTTGCATCTCTTCCATCGGCTGTTCCTGAGTTGTATCCTTTGTAATAAACCAGTAATCTAGTAAGTAAAATGTGAGCCTCTCTAGCACATTAATGGACCCTAAAGAGGGGGTCGTGGGAACTTCCAATCTTGAACCAGTTGGCCAGAAGCACAGGTGACAACCTGGACTTGCGATTGGCATCTGAAGGTGTGGGTGGGGAGGCAGTCTTGAACGACTGAGCCCTTAACCCGAGGGATCTGACGCCACCTCCAGGTAGACAGTGTCAGAACTGAGTTGAATTGTAGGCCTCCCTGCTGGTGTCTGAGCATGACTTGGTGGTGTGGGAAGTCCTTCCACCACATTGAACTGGGGGCAGAACTCATAGTCAAAGACCACGCACATCAACACTCCCATCAATAACTATTACACTGTGTTCTAATGCAAGGCACACAGTTTGAGGGGGCGGGGAGGGTTGCTTTTATTCTAGTTTTACAGACAATTATCTTCCAACCCACAATCAATTGGAAGTAGTCAGTTGCGTGCGTGTGGCTTTGGGTGACTGTGGAGAAATCCACTGGAGACAGAGGCGGGAAGAAGACAGTCAGGGCAGGGAGAAGCAGACAGCGTGACAGTGAAGAAAAGAGGGGAAGCCCGAGTGGGCAGAAAGAAGGACTAAAATGAGAAGAGCATCCCGGAGTCCTTTATTGTCACATCAAACAGGCTTCGTTGTCAAGCAGGCCCTCTTTTGCCACGAAGGTGTCACTGCACAGGGCAAAACTCCAGTTCAGTGGGGACCCTCAGCCATAAAGAATCAGTGAGATTATATGCCCTATTTTTCCTGACAAGAAATGTACACTATATTTAAGAAATTATCCATCCAAATGATTAGCATTTTCCAAAAATATTTTGAGGGCTGTAAAAGTAGAATTTGGTGACTTCATATTTTGAATTAGCTTATTGTACCTCCACTAATGTTGGATAAATGAAATTTTTCTAGCATACAATTCCCCTGCTGTGTGTA
Organism: Mesoplodon bidens; assembly: GCF_964165515.1. Taxonomy (NCBI): domain Eukaryota; kingdom Metazoa; phylum Chordata; class Mammalia; order Artiodactyla; family Ziphiidae; genus Mesoplodon; species Mesoplodon bidens. The sequence goes on along the minus strand of NC_138169.1, from coordinate 32,987,068 downwards.
ATGATGCCTCACTGAATAATTTGAGCTGGATGGAAACTGAAGTTTTTGAACCTTGACATGAAGTTTTCTTTTTTAATTAAATATGGCATATACATATTAATAAACAGATATGCCTCTAAGGTGAATTTCTCTGTAGATGGAATCAAAATTTCTCACGGATTTATGTATTAAATTCATATGCTAAAAAGCTGTTTTGTAAACAATAATAAAGGAAATAACCTGGTGCTTCTCAGATTTGGCATCCAGGCAGGTGGACAACAGAAAGACTTGGGGGCCCTGGGCCATGTTGGGAGCTGGTCCAGGCTGCTGGTGTGACCTTGAACAAGCCACTTTGGCCCCCAGCATCTTGGCTTACTTATCTGTGAGTGATTCATCTGTGCAGATGCTGCGTCCATTTCAGAAGCATCTCTAAGCTCCAACTAAGTTACTAGGTCTGCACCCACACAAAGGTGAATAGGACCTCTGGCTCACTAGGTTATCAAAGAACGCTGAAACTAGGCTGAACTTTTGGGATGAGTCAAGCCAGAAATGAGTTCAAGACAAATGACCTGGATACTTTAGTTGCAAAATGCTAACAATTACAAAATCCACTCCCTGCTCAACGTCAAAGGAAGAATCACGTTTCATTTCTCCTACAACAGGAAGCGCTAAACTCGAGTTTAACCCCGGGGTCCCATGCGGCCTCAGCACCACCTGCTGGCTCCCGGGGGAATGTCCACCCAGCCCAGCCTGCGGCTTCACCTCACTGGCTGAGAGGTGGGACCACCGTGGTGTGGACAGCTGGGAGGAACATGGGGCCTGCAGGGTTAACACAGCTTCCAGCCTCGCAGCAGGATCTCACACAAGCAAAACAAGATGATGGCTCCAAGTATTATAAGATAGGAATCATTATTTCGTTCGAGTATGATATCTAATATGGGGAACAATAATAAGATCACATAACCTAGAGGTGAAACTCCAGCCCTGGCCTCTGACTCCCCATCCTACACGTGTCCTTTATGGAGATGCCCTGTGGATGTGGCCAAGGCGGCACCCCTCTCACTCCTCTGTGCACCCGCCGTGGCAGAGAGCCTGGTGCTGGCAGATGCCCGGTGCATATTCACCAGAAAACTGAGGGCCCAGGTCTGCCCCTGGGCCCCTCTTTTCTGATTCTTAAGGCCGTTCCTAGCACCTTACCAGGCTATATATATTGGCTTACTGATTTTCTAACAGGACTGTATCCGTTTTGGCTTTGAAGAGAAAATGAAATATTTGTTCCTGTAGAAAGACGCAGACTAAATAGTGGTGTGCCCTCTGGGTTCTTCCACAAAGCACAGCCTGGGACAAAGGCTTGTGTGCAGCTGGTTTATTTCACGAAAGGGCGTGTAGCACAAGGGGACACGAAGTAGAGAAGGAGGGAAAGTTAAGGCAAGAACGTGTCATCCAAGGGCCTCCGCCGTGGCTGCTGATGCCCTGTCCATTCCGGATCTTCTGAAGAGCCTTATGAGATGCATCTCAGAACTGTCTTCCACAGGAAATAGAGGCTGAGCCCATCCCACGTCTCCCAAAGTCTGGACCATGCAGATGCCAACACAGAGTGAGTCCCTCCTGGCATCCTGCACCGCAGCCTCCAGCAGGCCCAGGGCACGGAGGAAGAGGTGAGCACAGGTGTGCACAGGTGTGAGATTGCACATGCGAGAAGCAGTTGAGCCCTCAGGAGGCGGCCTTGGAAGACTGTGAAAACCATGATCCTGTTTTGGCTCAGTAATAAAATAACTTGGACATGTCACAGGTGATTTATGACCACCACCTAAGTTATTAAAACATATTGACTGGGCTTCCCTGGTGGCACAGTGGTTGAGAGTCCGCCTGCCAATTCAGGGGACATAGGTTCGTGCCCTGGTCCGGGAAGATCCCACGTGCCACAGAGTGGCTGGGCCCGTGAGCCATGGCCACTGAGCCTGCGCCTCCAGAGCCTGTGCTCTGCAACGGGAGAGGCCCTGACAGTGAGAGGCCCGCGTACCGCAAAAAAAAAAAAAAAAATTATTGATTGACTGGGTAGGTGGGAAAACGTGGAAGCTCCTATCAGCCTGAATAGTCTGCAAAAGGGTAGCTCTGGTCACTTTTGAGCATCAGTGTGCTACCAGACTCTGACGTCAGAAGTCTTGCTGAGAATAATAATATTACGTTTAGAAATCCATTTTTGAAACTTAGGCTATACATGAATGGTTCCTAAAAAAAACCAGGGAGTTATCATTTATTTGGCTAATTATGTCTAACTAGGTAGCTAAAATGTATCATAAGGATCCGAAGAGCATTTTACCACAGAGAGGGATTAGTTGAATAATTAATAGCCTTCTCTATTTAGCATGAATAATTAAGAAGTCCAAAGGAAGTCCAAAGAAATTCCAGGCTGAGTTCCATTACAATGAAAGACTACTAGGCTGATACCAGTGCATCTGAAGAGCCACACTCAATCCAACCAACTTGCAGGAGACACAAACCACGTGAGCATTCTCCTACAGGTGGTGATAAGAAGTTTCCACCCTAAACAGTGATCACTGGGTACATTTTCTGCTCTGTTCCTCTCTTGTCCAGGAGGACATGTTATTCCAGGAGCAAATCACTTCGCTTCCTTGTTAGTGTGGCATTGGGCAAGGAGATAGAGTCAAAGTCATTGGCTTATTTATCCCACACATTTCTGGAGATTATTACACTGGTTTTAAATGCAAATAGGACATTTTCAATGCAAAATACACAGGGGGGTTTCTATAATGAGCATCACTCCCTGTAAGTTCCACTCTGTAATTTAGTATCTAAAATTCCCTTCTACAAGAAAACTTCACTCCGGGTTATAATAGTGGGGTTCCTGCATAACACAGTTAGGCTGGTTTACAGCACCTGGGACTTCACCATCTGCTACTGGTACTTCTCTGGGTTTTCATATAAAACGCCAAGGCTGTCTCTCCCTGCTCTAGCACTTTTTCCCGTAAAGACTATTCATTGCCTGCAGGCTACAAGAGTTTCTGGTGGGTTGAGTTACAAGGCAAGTGCTTTGGCCAAAATCCAAATTAAAATCATGGTTTCCCCACTGATCCCCTCTAAAGGTACAATTAAAATAGTTTCTTGATTAAAAGATGAACATTTTCCACCATTTTAATGGGTCTTAAATCAGGATGCAACTTAGATTTGACGTGAATATTTAATATAGTGTCTGGCAAGCTTTGCAATCAATTCTATCATACAATCAAGGAAATACTGTGCTAAAGCAGAGAAACAGCACACAGATCACTGTCTTTCGGGAGGGCGCATAGCGGGAATTTAAAAGCAATGAAGTTTAGGGCTGTGCTTCTCGATATTTTTCCCCTCCAGCATACTTCATGATGTGACCACGATTATAAGCGTGGTAGCAATTTAAAAAGACTCGCAGGTTGTTTGCTGTGTTTAGCCCTCTCCCTGGCTTCCTCTCACACTTGTGGAACAGCTACACTGGGCTGCTCACCAGGCCTGAAACATTACAAATTCTGCTCAAAATGCAGCCCTTCCCCAGCCCTGTGTACCGGCCTCCCCAGCTTTACGTGGTCCGCAACACGTCACCGGCTGACACTCGAGGTGCTTCACTGATTTCCTGTGGTCTTTTCTCTCCTGTAAGGTCCCCAAGGGTGGGAATCTTTGTTTTGTTCACTGATAAACCCTAAAAGCAAGTGCTCTTCAAGGCGCATTTGAATGGATAACTATTCTAATGGGCAAAAAAATAAGGAAGCAAAAGGATGAATAAACCAAATAGTTCCAGGTTGGAACAAATACTGGGTGATGAGAGAATAAATAATTAGGGAGGTCCCTGGGGGGAGGGGAATCTTCTGGGAGAGGTGACAAGCCCAGATCAAGGATGACAGCGCCGTAGCACGCGGAGCAGGGAGACCCAGTCCTGCAGAAGAGGCAGGACTACTAGGGTGGGAGGAGGGGGTGAACGGTGAGGCACTCCAGGCCCTTGGAGAGGAGAAGGGAGGAGGATAGGAGGAAGGTTAGAGCCACTCCTGCTCAGCCCAGAGGCCACGATCCAGAGTTTGGATTTTATTTCTAAAGCAGTAGGAAACCACTGAAAGATTTTTTTTTTTTTTTGCGGTACATGGGCCTGTCACTGCTGTGGCCCCTCCCGTTGCGGAGCACAGGCTCTGGACGCGCAGGCTCAGCGGCCATGGCTCACGGGCCCAGCCGCTCCGCGGCATGTGGGATCTTCCCGGACCGGGGCACGAACCCGTGTCCCCTGCATCGGCAGGCGGACTCTGAACCACTGCGCCACCAGGGAAGCCCCTTTATATGGAACCTTCCTTTTTTTTTTTTTTTTTTTTTGCACCACTGAAGGATTTTTAAGTCACTCCTTGAGCTACATGATGTGAATCTTTTTGATGCTCCCTCCAGGGGAAGTGTATACATTATGACGTGAGCATCTCTGGTCTGAGCCGGGACTTGGTACCTCGCTCACTAATCCTTAAGTATTATGATTCCTCCCTTTCCTCCTTTATGGCTTCAAAAACAGAGAAATCCTTGGCAACATCTCCCAGGCCTTAGCAACAACCTCTACTCTTACGTACGGCTCTAGGCTCTGTGTTTTCATGTTGTATCAAAACCCTTTTCCGGGCTTCCCTGGTGGCGCAGTGGTTGAGAGTCCGCCTGCCGATGCAGGGGACACGGGTTCGTGCCCCGGTCTGGGAGGATCCCACATGCCGCGGAGCGGTTGGGCCCGTGAGCCATGGCCGTTGGGCCTGCGCGTCCGGAGCCTGTGCTCCGCAACGGGAGAGGCCACAACAGTGAGAGGCCCGCATACAGCAAAAAAAAAAAAAAAAAAAAAAAAAAACCCTTTTCCGTCTGTTGCTTGTGGAGGGAGTTGCCGTCTTTACTGGAAGATGGGTGCTCCTCTCTCTCTCACCCGCCCCCACCCTCTCTCTATTTCTTTTTTCAGGGATGACTCCTGAGCTAACCTGGGAAACCTGCTTTAATCTGCACCACTAACTTCTTGGCTCTGCTTTTTCTAGACTCCTGTTCTCCCGTGTGAAGTGGGTTACTGACCATTCAAGCAGTCTCTGTGCTAAATGCAACTCCCTCTCCCTTTCCCCAAAGAGATTTGCAGTCCTGCCTGCCTTTAACCCTCACCTTTTGGGAAAGCTCACTCACAGCCATTTATTGAAGACTGGACCACTAAGACTTCCTTCAGCTTCTTCCTGGCAATGGCAGCAACTCACCTACAACTATTCAGATTGCCCGGGTGCAAAGGTCCCCCAAAGGGTTTTCTGAGAAGGCCTGGATCTCATCCCATGATGGCAGCAACTAAACACCCCAAATTCTGGCTGACCGTTTAAAGAACTCATGCTATTGGTCCCAACAGGAATTAATCAAAATCCTCACTGTTCCTGGAAAACAACTTACAGCATTAACCCTATTGATGGCTCTGTGGGATCCTCTTTCTAGATCCAAGACAGCACATGTTGCAACCCAGAGTTTGCACGTGATCCTACAAAAAAAGACCAAAGTCCTTGAAGTTTTAAAGAAAAATGACATCATGTACCAATAACAAAAAAAAAAAGTAGCAAAACAAAAAAAATTATTATCAAATGGTGATGGTTGCACAACAATGTGAATGTACTTAATGCAAGTGAATTATACACTTAAAAATGGTTAAGATGGTAAATTTTATGTTGTATGTTATTTTACCACAATTAAAATTTTTTTTAAATTTTCTTATCAAAATATAAGAATTCTAATTGAAAAAAAATACTGTGGTTGCCCCTCCTCAAGCCTTCTCCCTTTCTGGATTCAGATGCAAACATGTCATATAACTATTTTTGTGTGTGCATATTTACACTCTGACTTACTCCTGAAAGGAGTTCAGGTGGCTCCATCCTACAATGTAATAAATAACCAAAATTAAGCAACACACGGAAGATGAACATGTGAAATGATTTAAAGGGTTCCAAATGACCTCAAAACTAAACTTCATATGACTTCTTTATGAGATAAGCATGGAAACCAAACTCTTAAATGTTTACCATCTTCCAAGCACCAGAGTTCTACCTCTTTATAAAGGGACCTAGCTCTGCGGTTATAGTGAGAAGGTTGTCCAGGGGGCCAGTTTTCATTCAAATGAAAGCAGGGTGAGAAAGCATCCTTGAAGATGTTTGCACTTAGCACTGGTGGTCACCCTCTAACTTTATGCATGAGTGGGTCCAGTCACATGTGTTGTTCTTGTCTCCCTGAAAAATTCCATGGACAAATTGGTTTTTTTCTTTTTAGAAAGTTGGACTGTGTTGACTTTAACAGTGACATGACACAAAATAGGGGAGAGATGGAAGTGAAAATGTTGCTTTATCCTTGAGCTAAAATGCATTCATCCCATTACAGGAGGGACACATAATATATAGGTTATGCACATAGAAATGTAAACTGCACTGCAGGGTGTGTGCTAAATGCAGCTTCTACTAAATATAAAAAATGACTGCCAGAAAAACAAGGCGTGTTTCACTCCTGTGACACATCGCTGGTAAGTTAAGAACTGCTTTATCCCACTGAAGCTTCTGACAATATTTAAATTCTCAGAGTTGTACAAAGAAATCTATTTGTGAAGTCTAAAAATTTGTCAAATTATAGCTGGACTTGAAATGCCATAAGGAATAGTAAACAGAGCAAATGTGTCATATTTTGCTTTAAATTTTTGTCCGTAGAATAAGGTTCTACAAAAAACGGCCCTAAGCAAAGATAGCTAATAATGCCTGTTTATACGGTCCAATCTAGTGCCTCTACTGAAGGGATTATTTAGTCCTGTATTTTATAGAATTTTCAGGGACATATTTGTTTGTTTTGTTTCTCAAGGATATTTTTAAAGGGATAAAATAATTTTTAATGAAGAGTAATCTAGTGTTCTAAAAAATGATGAAACAAAAATATCTACGGCAAGCTTTCTAGCAAACCTTAACTGGAAAATCTTCATAACAGAGACAATTTGGGGGCTAAATCTTTCACTTTGCCAGGCACACACACAATCAGACAATTCCCTTGGTAATAGAATAATCTAAAGGCCTTCCAGGGACTTTCCTGGTGGTCCAGTGGGTAAGACTCCACGCTCCCAATGCAGGGGGCCCGGGCTGGGTCCCTGGTCAGGGAACTAGATCCCACATGCATGCCGCAACTAAGAGTCTGCATGCCACAACAAAGATTCCACATGCCGCAACTAAGACCCGGTGCAGCCTAAATAAATAAATAAATTAATTAATTAATTAAAGACCTCTCGTATGAGGACTAGGAACGGGCCTTGGAAGTCTCCTTCTAAGATGCAATGTTTGATTCTTGTTACTTACTCAGGGACTGCCTTTCTTTTCCATCTGGTCAAACAATTCTCACAACAGATACACAATATGAAATCACTCCAGGGTGATACTCTGCCAGGATTTTAACTTATCTTTAAGCTGCCGTTTCTGTGCCGATTTGGAAGATAACTCCGACCAGAGAATTATGTCCAAGAATCACATTTTCCAAACTAATTTTACAGTTGAACTAACATCATGATGGACCCTTGCACATGAGGATTTATAAACTAAGTTGTGAAATAGCCAAAACAATCGTCTCTGTCTCCCGGGGTTGGTGTGAAGAGTACGTGAGCTAGTCCGCAGAGCACAATTCTGGCATAAGATAAAACCTCAAGGGGCTTCCCTGGTGGCGCACTGGTTGAGAGTCCTCCTGCCGATGCAGGGGACACGGGTTCGTGCCCCGGTCCGGGAAGATCCCACATGCCACGAAGCGGCTGGGCCCATGAGCCGTGGCCGCTGAGCCTGCGCGTCCAGAGCCTGTGCTCCGCAACGGGAGAGGCCGCAACAGTGAGAGGCCCGCGTACCACAAAAAACAAACAAACAAACAAACAACAAAAAAAAAACCCTCAACGTGTACTAGCTTTGGTTAGTATTGCTAGAGTCAGCACGGCACCAATCCTCCTGCCCAGAACAACCAAACGTTCTGCAAAAACTACAAAGGTAAATGTTTTAAATTGTACTGATGAGCCAGCAAGAGTGAAGGAATCTTGAGCTAAATGCTACATGAATGTGGGAACCCAGAGGAGAACCAGTGCGGGGAATTAGGCTTCTGTGTTAAGGGCATGCATGCTCTCTTTTTTCTTTGCTTTGTTTTAGTTTTTGTTTTGTGAAAGCTTGTGGGTACAGAAGTCAAAGGCTAGGCCTTGTTTTGGGGGAGGGACAGAGGAATATAAGAATAACCACTCGGGGCTTCCCTGGTGGTGCAGTGGTTAAGAATCCACCTTCCAATGCCGGGGACACGGGTTCGATCCCTGGTCGGGGAATTAAGATCCCACATGCCACAGTGCAACTGAGCCCATGTGCTGCAACTACAGAGCCCACGCGGTCTGGAACCCCCGCATCATACCTAGAGAGAAGCCTGCACACCGCAACAAAGAGCCCGTGCACTGCAACTAAGACCCAATGCAGCCAAAGATAAGTAAATATTTTAAACAAAGAATAACCCCTGCCCACGGCTCCCATGTGGGGTGACAGAGGACCGGACGTTTCCCTTGGTTTAGATTGGGGACCTAGAGGTCTGCTCAGGAAAGGACCACGATCCTTACAGGGGCCTCTAGAAATAAAGCAATAGGGACCAGCAGGGGCTCAGGGAGTCAGAGACCAGCCAATGCAGGGGCCGGGAAGGGGCCAGAGTTTGCAGAAGGGCATGAAGAACTCTGCCACAGGGAACAGCTGGCATCGTCCATGCACAGAACAATACATCTGCTGCAGACTCCTCTACAAGACCAACCCCAAAGGAGAAAGTAGGCTCTCCCACCCCTTACCACCACCCAACTCCAGGAGTTCAGAGTCAAGGACTGAATCGTCTTCCATTTGAAATGAAGAAAAATGCATTTTTTGCATACCCAGCCTTGTTGCTTTAAAGTTTATATATCCATTGAACTGATGATTATTGAGCACTTGCTATGTGCCAAGAAACAGGGCTAGGTCATTATATACGTGACCTTATCTAAGCCTCACTAGAGCTCTGTAAGGTACACAGTCTTGTTATTATCCCCATTTTACAGATGAGGACATAGAATTCTAGAGATTTGATAATTTGCTCATGGTTACACAGCTGGGAAGTAGCCCTTGGGGAATTCAAGCCTAAACAGCCTCATATTCTTAATCACTATACTTCTGTTTTCTCTTACAGGCTTTTCAGGGAATCTGTATCAAAAAAGAAATAATTAAATAACCCTGCTGCCTAAATCTGGCATCGTAAAGGGCTATGTCTTCAATATAAAGGTGAGCCAGAAATAAGCTCTCCCCTCCTCCTCCAGCGCCCAGTAAAGAAATTTCCTATCTCAAATCTTAGTCCTTGGTGGGAAGAAAAAACTCTCCTCTGCCCACCCCCATATTTTATAACCACAAATGGACCCCACATGTTTTCAGTCTAAATTCATACTATTAGGACCAACAAACTCCAAACCAGGAACTTACATTCGAGTGACCCGAATTCAAATGACCCAGAATTGGGAAGAAGCCCAGATAACTGACAGGCAAATACAAATATAAACCCTCCAGTGGAGTGTGCCTTCAGCCCAGGCTTCAAGAACTCTCACAGATAAAGGTCTGCAAAACAAGAGCTCATGTTTTAAAATAATCATTATCTATCTATCTATCATCTATCTATCTATCTACCATCTATCTATCTATCATCTATCTATCTATATCTATCTATCATCTATGTATCTATCTATCATCTATCTGTCTATCATCTATCTACCTATTTATCACTCATCTATCTATCCATCATCTATCTATCATCTATCATCTATCTATCATCTATGTATCTATCTATCATCTATCTATCTACCATCTATCTATCTATCATCTATCTATCATCTATCTATCTAGCCATCATCTATCTATCATCTTTCTATCATCTATCTATCATCTATCTATCCATCATCTATCATCTGTCTATTTATCTATCATCTATCTATCATCTATGTATCTATCATCTGTCTGTCTATCATCTATCATTTATCTATCCATCATTTATCTATCATCTGTCTATCTATCTATTTATCTATCTATCATCTATGTATCTATCATCTGTCTATCATCTCTCTATCATCTATCTATCTATCATTTATCTATCCATCATCTATCTATCATCTGTCTATCTATCTATTTATCTATCTATCATCTATCTATCATCTATGTATCTATCATCTGTCTATCTATCATCTATCTACCTATTCATCACTCATCTATCTCTCTGAAAGCAAAGACATTGAGGAGTCACAGAAATCAACACAATCGGATCTGCAAAGATTTCAGATATTATAATTAATAGCTGTAGGATATTAAATATGTACTTAATATGATAAAATACAAAAGAAGGGTTTAAAAAGTATAAAGTGTACATCGATCTGTCTATATGTATCTGTATATAATTTAAAAACACAGGAGTCCATGACGATGCTTCGGATTCCTACCCAACACGCCAGGTTCATCCTTCTGTCTTCCCCCTTCCTTATTTGTTACCTTTCTCTGACAGTGAGAAATCTGGCTCTCATAATTCACAGCCTATTTACTTATTTTCTCAGTCCAAGTGTACCCCTAAAACAGCTTCAGAATCTCTATTTCATACCCCAGAGAAGAAACAAATTTAACATCCCGATCACAAGATCTGTGGACAATTCTTTCTTAAGGCTAAACTTATATTATACAGCCAAGATTCTGTTTCCAGAGTGATTAGGTTAGTTCTTTTTCTCTCTACCCTTTTCAGTACGGCTGTTATTCATTCGTGTTACTGCGTATTAGGCTCAACTATCTGCCTGAATTTCATTGGATTCCCCCCCGCAGACTGGTGGACTTTAATTCTGTATTTATTTGGGGGGGTTACAAAAAACATTACCATGAGTATGTTTTGTTTAAAACCACAAACAAGACAAGATGCCTTTTATCACCATTTTATTCAACATTGTACTAGAGGTCTTAACTCATATAATGAGGCCAGAAAAACAAAAACAGTTTACAAGGACGGTAAAAAAAAAAAAAGGGAGAAGTGCTCATTACTTTCAAATGATACTATTCTCTACATAGAGAACTCAAAAGAATCAATAGATATAGTTTAACAATTGATGAGCTTAATGGGATTATTTGCAAATATATATATATACACACACATTTTACACACACACATATATATATCAATGGTTTGTGTAGATGAATGTTAACTAGACTTATTTTAGTGATCATTTCAACAGATATACAAATATCAAACCATTATGTTATACACTTGAAACTAATATAATGTATGTCAATTATACCACAATTTTTAAAAATGGTATGCCTCTACTTTAGTGAAAGATATAAAATATAATAAAAATACCATTGTAAAATCAATTTAAAGTCATTAAAATATCAACTATATAGAAATAAATGTAACAAAAGATATGAAAGAACTTTATGAAAACAGTATAAAACATTATTGAGACATGTTAAAGCAGACCAAAATAAATAGAGCTACAGTCCACAATCATAAATTGGTACAATTAATAACATAAGCATATCAGTTCTCACCTATATGATCTATAGATTCAACGCATTCCAATCAAAATCCCAATGGATTTTTGGGGGTGGGGGTGGCGGGAATCATTCTTTTGCTGGAACTTGACAAGATGATTCTGAACTAAAGAATAAATAAAATTACAAAATACCTCTGAGAGCAAAGAACAAGATGAGGGATTTGCCCTGCTAAATATCAGCACTTAATATAAATCTATAACGATTAAGACTGAGTGGTATTTGCACAGGAGAAATCATCAAATGGAAAAAAATATCAAGCCCAGGAACCTGTATATGAAAGCTTGAGTTATGGCAGAGTTGGCTTTGCAAAGAATGGACTTTTCAATAAATAGAGCCGTGTCAAGTGATTATCCATATGGAAACAATGAAAATTCAATCTTATTTTTCATCCAACAGAAGTGACTCCAGGTAGATTAAAAACTTAAATGTGAAAGGCAAAACCATAAATTCATAGAAGACAAAAAGGAAGCTCCTTTTATAATCTCAGGGGAAGGAAAATAAAATTGGCAAAATATCATAAATTTAAAAGAGAAATATTGATACATTGGGCTACATTAAAATTAAGCACTTCTGTTGATCACAAGACAGCAAAACAAAGTAAAAAGAAAAACCAAAGGAGAAGGGAGACAAGGGAGAAGAGAGTTGCAATACTTACAACCAACAAGGGGTTACTGTGATCGTTATAGAAAAAACTCTTACAATCCCCCCCCAAAACAAATAACCATTGAGAAAAATGGGCCCAAAATGTGAGTAAGCTGTCCAGAGAAGAGGAAAAGATGATCAACCACATTAGCAATCAGGAAAATAAAAGTGAAAGCAGTGAGGTCCCATTTCACAGCCACCTGATTTAAAAATCTCCCAATTTAAAATTCCAATAATGACCCAGCATTGGGCAGGATGTGGAGCTACCAGAACCCTTCCACACTCTTTGCAGGAGTGGGACTGGCAACGACCAGTCTGGAAAACCATTTGGCGTTTCCCGTTAAGTTGAAAATGTGCACACCCAGGCCAGTCCTGGGTAAATGTCCTAGATAAACTCTTGTACATGTGCATCAGGGGATATGTACATGGAAATCTACAGCAAAAAATTAGCAGTGATCTCAGCTACAGACAATAATGGAATGTGTACATCAATGGTGGTCTAATCCTTGGTAAATTTAATTTAAATAAAGATAACGTTAATTTAAGTAATGCCAGTTACAACATGAAAATTTATTGACAATGTTGAATACAGTAAAGGTACTAAAACCATAAGGCAAGGTAATATAATAAAATGTATTTCCTAAATACTATTTCATACAAGGCTTCGATAATATTTTAAAACTGAGTGACAGGCTTCCCTGGTGGCGCAGTGGTTGAGAGTCTGCCTGCCGATGCAGGGGACACGGGTTCGTGCCCCGGTCTGGGATGATCCCATGTGCCGCGGAGCGGCTGGGCCTGTGAGCCATGGCCGCTGAGCCTGCGCGTCCGGAGCATGTGCTCCGCAATGGGAGAGGTCACAACAGTGAGAGGCCTGCGTACTGCAAAAAAAACAAAAACAAAAACAAAAACTGAGTGACATGCGATTATGTCAGTTTTATTCCTAGCTGTATTTTAATTCTGGCAGTTGTAAAATTATTATATATATATGTGTTGGTTTCTTGTTCGCTTTTATAGGCTTACATATATGTAAAAATGTTTTTTAAGCTGGAAATAATGATTTTACTTAGCTAAAAAAATTGTGGTCTACTCATGCAAGGGGCTTTTGTAGAAGAATGAAAATAAATGAGCTTCAACTACACACACACACACACCCCACTTGGGTTTGATTCATTTACATAAAGTATAAAAACATGAAAAATTCCATTGCATATTTTCAGGGATGATACACATATGAAGAAACGGTAAAGAAAGGTAAAGAAATACTAAACACAAAACTCATGTGAGTGGTTACCTCTGAAGGAGAAGCATGGAATTAAAGCAGCTTCTAAATCAAAGGTAAGATTCCATTTCTTACACTGGGTGTGAGACGCATAGGTGTTTGCTGTCCTGTTATTCTGTATACCCTACACCTATTACAGATTAACTTATATCTATTTGAGTTTTAATACAATATTAAAATATTTTTTAAAAATCAAATTGCCAAATATAACCCGCAGTACAACACCTTTACGTTAACACAGTCACACAGACAAAAGAGCATCACCTGTGAGTGTCCGGAAGGCCATCCACACCCTGAAAGCACTGCTGTGTGGACAGGGGTCAAGCCAAAATTGAATATCGTTTTGTTTCTGTAGTTTGTTCATTGAGAATATATTTTTATAAAAATTGTATAATTAAAATTGATGATAGAAATTTGAAGAGAATTTGAAAGAAAGGAAAAAGAGGGACGGAGGAAAGGACAGAGGGAATAAGAGAGATGGAAGGAAGACAAGCAGAAAAAAAAAAAAAAAAAAAAAGCAGCTCTTGGAGAGCTCAGAAGACAGGCCTGGTGAAGGGAGGAGAAACTCAGGGGCAGCCGTCCCCACGGCTGGGCAAGCCTGAGAACCCAGAGCCGCCTTCAAGTCACAGCTCCGCGTCCAGGGCCTCCCCAGAGAGGAAGCTCCTGTCACCTCTTGGAGCCCTGACCTTCTCTGCTTCCGGACGAAGACAGAGTGGGCAGGATTTGAGTGACGCAGACGCTGGGTGACTCAGCTGGTCCCAGGAAAGAAAAAACCTGCAGCTAGGTATCCAGAGGAGCTACCTTTTTTTTTTTTTTTTTTTTTTTTTTGCTTTCAAGGTGCTTCTTCAAAAGTATGTTAATAAACTATGGCTAAAAAAAAGGTGTTAATTATTCATAATATAACAGAACAATGAGTCCTTCAAAAAATGAATTCTGGGGCCTTCCCTGGTGGCGCAGTGGTTGAGAGGCCGCCTGCCGATGCAGGGAACATGGGTTCGTGCCCCGGTCCGGGAAGATCCCACGTGCCATGGAGCGGCTGGGCCCGTGAGCCATGGCTGCTGAGCCTGCGCGTCCGGAGCCTGTGCTCCGCAACGGGAGAGGCCACAACAGTGAGAGGCCCTCGTACCGCAAAAAAAAAAACCAAAAAAACCCAAAATGAATTCTGTTTTTCTAAGAGGTGAGGTTAAAATCGTATCTAATATTTTCCTAGGACAAGACTTCTTGCTGAACATTAGGTTCAATCTGTTCTTAATTCCTCTGCTTGGCTGGTAAATGTTTTCCCCCCAAGACAGTACTCAAATTCACAAATGAAATGATTTTTAAAGCTGTGTAAAAATGCAATAAGATAAGGCAGTCACTCGTTTTTTTCAGAGCACAGTTTTGGTTTCAAGGCAGGAGAGACATTAATAAAGGCAAGAAAGCTCATCTGTAACCCAAACCCTTTAACAAATAAAGGGAACAGCTTTAAAAGGGCAGAGAAAATGCACTGACCTTTTTCAAGTCTATTTGTAAATGCAATATTATTTATGACACACAGATTTGTAACCACCACAGCGGGTTTCTAACCTTGAAGATCATCTATCTTAGAGGCCCTGTTCCATTCGGCTGACTTTAAGACAGTGACTGGAAGGCCAGCAAAGAGTCAGCTTTGTCTCGTGGTTTGGAACAGTCACATCTGTTATGAAATTACAACAACAAATACATTACTGCATAGGTTCTGTTTTTAATTTTTTATAAGTCATAAATGATGTGCACTTTAGAAACCAAGCAATATATAGTAGGTGTTTTAAGAATGGAAGGGAGAGAGAGAAGGGGAAAGGGAACAGAAAGGGAGGGGAAGGAAGGAAGGATGGAGACGGAGAAGGAAATAAGACTTTCCCATTAAATTTAAAACTGAAGCCTAGACATTAAAATAGTAAATGATTTTTGTGTACTGATGCATCACTATTAAACAGCACTGAAACTTTTTGTTTCTTGGTGCTCTCCAACTTGGGTTTCATATTAGAGTCAAAACAGAATATTTAGGGTGCAGTGAAAATCTGCCTTGTCATTATTCACCTTTGTACCATGCCTCATTCATTCATTCATTCAGTCACTAAAGGTTTACTGAGCACCTACGATGTGCCAAGCACTGTGCAAGGCACTCGGTGGACAGTGGAGAGGGCACTGCTCCCCATGTCTAGAATGTTCTCTTCTTCCCCTATTATCTCTTCTCCATCCTCAGACCCATTTTTCCACGAGCTAATCAAAAGCCATTCCCCACCTTCCCTGACCTGTGTTCCAATCTCCTGCCCCATCTACCAGCCTGCCCACCTGGTCTCTCTCACCTCTGACACTGATAGCTTAGCTATGGCTCTCACATCACAACCCACGTGATACCAAGCCCAAAATGATTCACAGCAGTGCCTGAGCTACTGTTGCCTGGGGAATATTTTTGGGGCATTAACGGGAAGTTTTGTGGCATGGCACAAATGAGAGATGCGGGTTCAGTTCTAACCCCAAGTTAGAAGCAGATCTTCCTCTGGGGATTTAAAGACGTCCCCCAGGGCCACAGCAGGTGGAAGACCAGTGATTAGGATGGGCCACGGCTCATCCCACAGGTGGATCTCAACACGTGCTCAGGGCGGAGACCCGGCTGCAGCCCTCATTACACAACCATCTCTGGGCTAAAAGTAAGAGTTGAAACCATCTGTGGTCAACCTGTGTGCCCTGAAGTAAGACGCAGACATCCCAGTGTCTGGACATCACCGAAGACGATGCACGTGGCCAGGGAGCCCCCTGGAGAGGGGCTCCCACCGTTTAGTGACAGTGGACTGGAGATGGCACCAGCGTATCCTTTATGACTCATGTGCATAAGGGTGTGCTTCTTACTACAGAATAGAGCTTTAGGGCTACCCTGGTGGCACAGTGGTTGAGAGTCTGCCTGCTGATGCAGGGGACATGGGTTCGTGCCCCAGTCCGGGAAGATCCCACATGCCATGGAGCGACTGGGCCCGTGAGCCATGGCCGCTGAGCCTGCGCGTCTGGAGCCTGTGCTCCACAACGGGAGGGGCCGCAACAGTGAGAGGCCCACGTACCGAAAAAAAAAAAAAATAGAATAGAGCTTTATTCATGCTAAACAACTCCTCTTTCCCTTTGCATAGAGTCTCAAGTTAAAAGACTGGATGTTAAATTCCTGAACTATAAGAGTCAAAGTTCTGATACCCAGAGTGGGTGATGTCAGGTGGGCAATCTCCCTTCCATAATTTTGTCTTAGTGAACCAGGGTTCCACATCTTAGGGTGCTGTGGTAGCTTTCAAGGGATATTTCCACATGTGGCTTTGTGTTATAGTTACTTGTGGATTTAGCATATTTCCTTGCAAACATGCCAAACCCCATATTGGCAGGACTGCCTCAACTTTTTAGTACTCAGAACACTAAGATGGTGGTGGTGATGATGATGGTGATGGTGATGATTATGGTGATAATGATTGTGATGATGATGGTGGTGATGATGATGATGGTGGTGGTGATGATGGTAGTGGTGATGGTGATGATGATGATGATGGTTATAATGATGATGATGGTGGTGGTGATGGTGATGATGATGGTGTTGATGATGATGGTGGTGGTGGTGGTGATGATGATGGTGGTGATGATGATGATGGTGGTGATGATCATGGTGATGATGGTGGTGGTGATGGTGATGATCATGGTGATGATCATGGTGGTCATGATGATGGTGAGGATGGTGATGATGATGGTGATGGTGATGAAGATGGTGATGATGATGGTGGTGATGGTGATGATGAGGGTGGTGAGAGCTAACACACACAGTGCTCCCTATTTACCAGGTATTGGTCTAAGTGTTTTATACTTATTAACTCATTTAATCCCCATGACAATATTTTGAGGTGGTACTATGATTATCCTTACTATATACAGGTAAGGAAACTGAGGTAGGGAGAGGGTAAATGCACTATCCAATTCCTGGTAAGTTTTTTGGTAACTATTTGCTGGACTGAATTGAATGTTACCCTTTTGAAATAGTCTCGGTGCTATGTCTTAATCTGATTTTGACATACATAAAAAAGATATTCCTCTTTTGATTTTTTAATTTGTTTCAGAAATTAAGGTGTTTTCCATAATGTTTATCTGAAGGGCTGGCATAGGATGATTTCAAAACAACACTGAAAAGAACTCATGTGCTATGTATTTGACTATTTCCAATGTTTTACTATCTTTCTAATGGTTTTGGTTTTTCATAATTAATAACAAAATTTCACTTTTGCTTTTCCATATTCTAATTTTATTCCATCTTGTGTTAGATGGTCATTTTATTTTAAAAAATGTTAGTGTTTTCTCTGTAAACTCTTCTTTCTTTTCTTTTTCCCAGGGGCTGGGATTGCTAAGTCATTGTTGTTGAAACTGTCTGCTTCTGTCACTTCTGTCTGTAACCCCATGAGATAGGGCTTCACATCACCTGTGAAGGGGAAATCCAGTTTGGAACCTTCAGCAAATTTGGGGTTCCAAGTACATGGCTGTTGTAGATTAACGTGGCTTTTGTAAGACAAATATGCAAAGTGCTACTAGTTGATAAATGCATCTGAGAAAATATTAAGCCAGGTGGGGTGTTTGATGAGGATGTGTGTGTGTGTGTGTGTGTGCATGCGGATGTGTGTGGGTGTGGTCTGTCTGTTTTTTCTCTGATATATAGAACTCTTACAGGACAAGACAATTAGCCAAATGTCTTTAGCAGATTTTTCATAAAGTTTTGTGATTTCTTTGAGCTACAGTTACATACAGCTGCTAAAAAATGCTTTTTCCCCCACCATCACTTGCATAAAATATAGAAATAGCAAATCAGTAGCCTTTTTATGCAGACTGGTTATGAGTCAACAGTTCAAAGTGTCCTTATTTCAAACTGGCCTGAGGCAAGTCTGGCTAAAATCAAGACCTTGGAGATCCAAGTGACATGACACTAAACAATTCTGAAGCTCACTGCTTATCTTTTTTCCATTTTGGATCCCAGATGTGTACTTCTTTCTAGACTGTCTACAATCAAGCAGATGGATTTTTTTTTTTTTTTTTTGCCTTCAAGGATATTTTGTAAGCATGATGCTTGCTGGCAAAAGCCACTCCGAAGAGTGAGGGACACCCTGACGGGAGGGTGCCGTCAAGATGGGGCTACTCACCCAGTGCTCTTCACTGGGCTGGAGGTGAGCCTTGAACTTCATATCAGAAAACTTCCTACAGTCCTAGTTGTCAAGAAAAATAAATCAGACTCCAATTTTAGAATTTAAAATATAAAGAAAATGTCCTAATAAAAAGGAAATTTAAAACAATCTTCTCTCTTTATCGTACTTTCATTTCTAGCATCCATAGATGGAGTTGGGACAGTAGGGGTGGGGGAGCTTTTATTGGTTCCAAACAAATAAAGATCACCCTTTGGTAGACATCTTATGAGGCCCATAAAGATGGCAAACAGGTTTTCTAAACCAGAAGATGTGACATATACTGGTGGAATGGGATTGTCAAAACTGAAACTCTATGGAAAAATCTAAGTAATACAGTCTTTTGTTTTGGGTTCCTCAGCGGCAGACCCAGAGACAAGGATTTGAATACAAATAGTTTATTTGGAAGATAAAGCCAGGAAACACTAGTGGGGAAGGGGGAAGGGAGACAAGGATAAGGATGGAAGCCCATAAAGTTCTCATGCCACTAGCGGGTAGCAGAGAGCACTCCTGGAGCTCTCACAGCTGAGGGGTGAGACAGTGGGGGTGTTGATCCACCAGCCACTCATCTTCATTCGTTGAGGGCTGCTTCCAGGAGCTTATCTTCCAAGCACACTGGCTTGCCCTGAGAGAGAGCTAAGAGCGAAGTGGTCCATGTAGTTGGGAAAAAAAAATTTCTCGGGCATCGTCACAGTGGTTTGCCAAGTAGCAGTGAGGGGCAGGGGTATGGGTGAGGCACTGACCATGGTGCTGCATATGGTTCCTGGACATGTAGTGCTAGTCATTGGCCAGGAGACAAGACGACGCTCCATGAGGCTTCTCCATCCCCCTCACTCACCTCTGTTCTGTTTGTATTACCCAACCAGTGCCTTGACCATGCCTGGCACTTAGGAGTTCGAACCAAGTTGTTGAACAAATAAGTGAGTGAAGAATTGACTTTTATATAAGCTGAGATGACTCAACTTTGCTTCCTGGGTTCTTCCTTTTATTTTCCACATGCAATTCGGGGATAATGCTGTGACTCACTTCAACCTGCCCAACTGCTGCCGTGTTGAGTATTTCAGAGCTGTCCAGGCCCTCCAGATGGGCAGCACCTGCTCATGCTATAATAGATGTGGGCATCATGCTGAGGCACAGGCCTGTGATGGGGCCTTCCTTCTTCAGGATCTTGGGAAACCTGGTGCAACTATGGGATCTAACGGTGGGATCTAACAACGGGATCTAATAGTGTGATCCTTGGACCAAGACCGATTAGCATTTCTCACACCAAAATCCAGGGCACCTTAAGCTCAGGCATTTTCAGGGATAGACCTGCCACCGCAGAACTGTGTTCGGTGATGACGTTCAGATCTCATAGAACCTTTTCTGGGAGCCCACCATGTGCTGAGCAGTGTCTAGGTTCCTGCATTAGTCACAGTGTTAAGCTGGGAGGGAGCCCAGCTCTGGCCTGGCCTTGAGACACCTGGGTTTGCACCCTCTGAACTACAGCTGCCGACAGTGCATGTCCACAGCAATCGGGGACAGTGGAGCGGATTGTCTGACCAGCTCTCTCTCTTATCATGAACACCCTCTTTCTCTGCTGACAGTAAAGTGGGGGGAAGCCTGGAGGATAGGCGGTAATAGGGCAGCAAGGAGGTGGGGGATGAACCCTTTACCTCATCACCCCGTCTGGAGGACCAACTACGCACAGTCTTGTAACTTCCGTCCCTCCTCCTCCCATTGTCCCCACACCTCTCAACCTCTCACTCCTGAAACTCCCTTTTTCCCTGTTTTGAATCTTAAAACTCAGTCTTTATTCTGCTTCCTATAAGCACCTGGGTCCCGCTCCCTCCTTGATCTCTACCCCCTGAGCAACAAGCTTCCAACCAAAGCAGGAGTGCACGAGGGCATTTGTTACGTTCATGTGGACAGGGCGGGGGGATGGATTTCTGTTCTGGCCTCCCCACTGGAAGGTCAGGAATGGGATACCCAAGGGACTGCATCCCTCAGGATGGGGGATGGGAGCACAAGAATAAGACATACAGCTTGTTCTTCATGTCAGGGCCTTCATGTCTCCTGACTGAAATATAACTGGTTGTGAAGCTGAGAAGTTAAGGGCAGCTAATAGGTGGAGGTAGTAACCTGAAGATCAGTCATATGTTTTTGGTGTAGTTGGATGTGAAGAAAGGTAAATGGTTAATATGAGTGATAAAGAATTATCACGTGAAAATACTTTGTAAGCATGCTCTGCAAGTACCAGGAATTCCACACAAATCTATGATTAGACTCTAAATAGGAGGTTTTATCTATGCCCTTGTAATAAGGAAGAGTTTACTCAACACTTGAAACTTTCTAACCAGCATGAGCTCATCCAAAAATCTGCTAAAGCAGTGTTTCCTTTGGAGGGACCCATCCAGCCCAGGATGGTGTCATTAGGAGAGTGAGGATACTGAAACCCAAACCCCTAAGGACCTCTGAGACTCCCCTGTATAACAGAGGAAGTAATCCAAGTGGCACACAGTGGTGCCTGAACAAATTACCCAGAAATTGACTGCCTTCAGTGCAAACTAATTTAATCTGCTCAGAATGTAGCCTTCTTGGCAAAGCTGCCTTTCCCCAGAGGAGTAAAAGTGAATTAAACAGTGGTTTCCACCAGGTACAGCAGCCTACCCACTCCAGGAAAGAGCCTGCAGGCTGATCATCAGAAGTAAAAGGATTCATTTTACATACCTGGCAAAGAGCTTGGTGTTTGCCTTGGCTCCCCTAAAGCAGCCTTTGCAGCAGTCAGATTTATAGCGACAGTCGCTGCAGAGAAAAATGACAGGCAGCCACCCACCCTCCAGGAGCTGAGGCACTGTCCCTGAGATACTCATTCTGCTCCTTCAGACTCCCGGAAGCTCTGGGACCCCATGGTCCTGTGGGAACGGTCACCTGATGCGAGTGGGTCCAGGGGATACTTGCGATCCCTCCAAGGTAACCTCTCCTTTTGTTTTCTTTATGCACAGAAGATGTCCAAAATTAGCATCATGCTTCTTCATGGGCTCCCAGAAATTGACACAAAATCATGAGGTGACTGAAGGCGGTGAGCTAGATTGTGGAAGCTGATGAGAGACACCTCAGTGACCCCAAACGGTACAGACACTGAGTAAGGGTGATTGGAAAGCAACCAGGAGCTGATAAGTTAGAGTTAGACACGTCATTGTTTCAGAGAACGTCTGCCTCTCTTCCCTGTTTGCTTTCAAAAGAGAAACTATAAACCAGCATCAGTTCCTTGAAGATATACTGTTTCTTTAGGATTCTTTTTATTGTGGTAAAAATTATGTAACATAAAATTTACCATCTTACCCATTTTTTTTTTTTTTTTTTTTTTTTTTTTTGCGGTAGGCGGGCCTCTCACTGTTGTGGCCTCTCCCCTTGCAGAGCACAGGCTCCGGATGCACAGGCTCAGCAGCCATGGCTCACAGGCCTAGCCGCTCTGCGGCATGTGGGATCTTCCCAGACCGGGACACGAACCCGTGTCCCCTGCATCGGCAGGCGGACTCTCAACCACTGCGCCACCAGGGAAGCCCCTATCTTACCCATTTTTAAGTGTACAGTTTAGTAGTGTTAAGTCCATTCATATTGTTGTGAAACAGATTTCCAGAATGTTTTCATCTTGTAAAACTGAAGCTCTGTAGCCTTTCAACAAGGACTCCCCTTTTCTCCCGACCCCTAGCCCCTCATATGAACCATTTTCCCTTCCACCTCTGTGACTTGGAGTTCTCTAGGCCCCTCATGTAAGTGGAACCATGCTGTTTTTGTGTCTGGCTTATTTCACTTAGCATAATGTTTTCAAGGCTCATCCATGCTGTAGCAGAAGACAGAACTGTCTTCATCTTCAAGGCTGAATAATATTCCACTGTAGGTAACAGACCCCATTTTGTTTATCTGCTCATCTGCTGATGGACATTTGGGTTGCTTCCACCTCTTGGCTATTGTGAATAATGCTGCTATGAACATGGGTGTGCAAATATCTCTTCGAGTCCTTGTTTTCAAGTCTTTGGACAAATACCCAGATGTGGGA
The DNA here is from genome assembly GCF_964165515.1 of Mesoplodon bidens. Taxonomy (NCBI): domain Eukaryota; kingdom Metazoa; phylum Chordata; class Mammalia; order Artiodactyla; family Ziphiidae; genus Mesoplodon; species Mesoplodon bidens. The sequence continues at coordinate 32,964,310 of NC_138169.1, read as the reverse complement.
TTGCTGGATTATATTGGATTTTTATTTTTAATTTTTGAGGACCCTCCAAAGTGTTTTACATAGCAGTTGCACCATTTTACAATCCTACCAACAGTGCATGCTCAAGGGTTCCAATTGCTCCACAGCCTCACCAATACTTGTTATTTTCTGGTTTTTTTTTTTTTTTTTTGATAGTAGCCATCCTAATGGGTGTGAGGTGCTATTTGTGTGTGTGTGTGTGTGTGTGTGTGTGTGTATGTAAAGTTGAGATCCGGTGTACAGGGAAGACATCATTGAGATGGCAGATTTGAGCCAGGACCTAGAGGAAGAGGAGTAAGGTGGGCACGGATCTGGGGGAGGATATTCCAGGCAGAGGGACAGCAAGGGCAAAGCTCCAGCAAGAGGAGAAGCCTGGTGGGTTTGGAGGGACAGAGAGAAGGCCAGTGGGGGTAGAGATGATAGAGTCGGATGAGAGTAGTGGGCAGTGAGGTTGGGCGGGGGCGTGAGGGAGGCTATTGTGCAGGGTCTCTGAGGCTGCTGTAAAGCTGTTGACCTTAACTCTGAGTGACCTGTGAAGTCAGTGGAGGTTTTAAAACAAAAAATGACATGATTTAACTGTTATGTGGAGAACAGACTTTGGGGGTGGTAGTGGGTGAGAGCGTGGGCAAGAAGACCAGTCAGGACACTAGCACAATAAGACAGGGGCAAAGGAAGGTGACTTGGACCAGCCCGGTAGCAGTGGAGGGAAGTGAGGAGGTGTTTCAAAGAGGAGAGGACGAACCACCACATCCAGGGCCGCCAGTCGGCCAAGCAAGAGGAGGGCTGAGATTTACCATTGGATTTGGAAACATGCTCATCACAGGTGAGTTGGACTATCATAGTCTTGCTGGGGTGGTGGGCTGGGAAGGGCAGTCAAGATAGAACGGAAGGGCTTCCCTGGTGGTGCAGTGGTTGAGAGTCTGCCTGCCAATGCAGGGGACACGGGTTTGTGCCCCGGTCCGGGAAGATCCCACATGCAGCTGGGCCCGTGAGCCATGGCCGCTGAGCCTGCGCGTCCAGAGCCTGTGCTCCACAACGGGAGAGGCCACAACAGTGAGAGGCCTGCGTACTGCAAAAAAAAAAAAAAAAAAAATAGAACGGAAGGAGAGAAATGAGAACGTAGAGACACTACTTGCAAGAAATTGCTTTAAAGGGAAGGAATGAACTGGGGCAACAGCCAGGGTGAGTAGTGGGCTCGGGAAAGGTTTATTTTTAAGAATGAAATCATTGCATATTTAGAATCATGGGAAGGTTTGGTAGAGAGAGAAAAGCTGATGATATGAAGAAATATAACCCATGCTATATTAAGGAAAATGTTTTCCCCCAACAACACTTACCCTTAGGACATGCCATGCGATCCATTCTGATACTTGCTATTCCTTTCCAATCTGTTCTGGTCTGGTCCCGTCCATGCTAGTCAGGCTAACTAAACTGATTTCACAACTCAAGGTTTGAAGAAAGCACTGTATCCCACCATGCTGCCTAAATTACATTCCCTCTTCTTGCTGAGAATTGTCTTTCTGTGACCATGGGGAAGGCTTTGCTCAGAAAAGTCAAGCTAGGACAGTTTACACACACTTGAGAAACTCAAGAATATTTTGTTTTACAGACTGACTGGGCTGACAGCCTGAGACCCAGGAGTCTAAATATTACCCAAGCAGGATTTTTCAATTGATTCAAGTGCTAACATCCCCTCCATTGAGTTCATGCGTCTGAAGTCAGCCACGTACACAGGCACCAGCCAACCTAGAAAGAACAAGAAAACAATGAGAAATGATGAAATATTCATCAGTCTGTAAGACTGTTTCTTTTGTGCCACACTGATGTCTGCTTTCACCCTCCTAATATGAATCTTTGGCATTTTAACACAGCTGACATTTTAAAATGAGTGGTTGGGTGAAGCTTCCTTTCTAAGATATGAGATTTTCATATATGTGGGAATGTTCAGTCAATTATTCTTAATGGTAAAACAATAAAAACAATGCACACATGAGACTATCAAATAACAGATACATTAACAACTAAAAGGATTTTTAGAGTACAACCTACTCATACACACACACACACACACACACACACCCCAAGCAAATTATTTCATAACTGGAGCCTGGCTCATATTTCAGAGACACCCAACAAATACTCACTTGATGAATGAATGAAGAAATGGATGGATTAAGAAACAAATGGGTGAGTGAGTGAATGAAGCCTACATAACTTACCAGGGTGTGAGGTTTGACATAATTTTTTCAGCTTAGGTTTTCTTCCTCCCCCCAACCCTCACCAGAATCTATTTAGAGAAAAGAATTTTTACAAATCTCAAATGAGGGTGTGATTTGAATATAAATTTTTAAAAAATAACATGAACTTTAAAAAAGAGTAAGGTGTTTTTAGAATGATAATGCTACTTGGCTACCTTTCTGCTTGGCCCCAAGCCATCCAGTAAGCTTGGCCTATGATAAGCGCATTGTGCGTGAATTCTCATCTTAGAGAAAAAAAAAATCCTTATTTAAATGGGGTTGAATTTGGAACAGCAGAGATGTTAAACTTGAGTAAATTGGGTTATTCAAATTTGCATCCACACTGTCGTCTTTGGTCTCTTTCCTCCTCATGTTGAGATGTCAAGACGGTATGGCTTCAGAACAGAAAACTCAGTACACAAATAACACCACAAGAAGTCTTACTTCCTGTGAGAATGCGAAGATGCTAACTGAGGGCTGATGGGCTGTGCCGAGTGGATTTCCCTCTGTGTTTAAGGAGGGCTTGGGTTGGTGCTACTGGCTCAACATTGGTTGAGCACCTTGAGTTAATTTTCTAAAGAGTGGTGGATTTCCAATGTCTGGTCTTGCCCAGTTTCACTTGGGACAAAAAAACCTGCATTTCCGACATGATTGGTTAGAAGAAGAAGTCCAGCTTGTGGATATGGAGTCCAATAAAACAAAAGGACCAAAGTAGCATCAAATGCACTAAATAATCTCCATGAGCACCAACGTGTCATCAGCGAATCTAATTTGGGAGACTAATCTAATTACTCCTGAAGGAGAGGACAGTAGCTGGGATGAAGGCCAACCCTGGCAGATTGGAAGGCAGGGCTGGGAAGCAAGGAATAGGAAGGATTATGGTTGGACTCAAGCATTATTTGACTTTAGAACAATTTTCAAGTCCCAAGTGACAACTTTCCAGCCAGCAAAGCAGAACCTTTCATGGAAGTTTTCCTGGAAGCCTCACCCAGTGCCTGCAACTTCTCTTTCATCCTCTAGAACTGGACCATGTAGCCACCCTGTGCTATAGGTGGTCTGGGAAAGTGAGACCTTTTATCTTCCCAACCCCTGTAATAGAGGAAGTCAAGGATACAGGCACTTGTGAATGGTTTGTGGATGGTCAGTCCTTAGTGTCTGCTGTTAACTGTTCAAAAGGAGAAAGTAATAGTGGCTCAGGACCTAGATCTTTTAGGAACTGCTCAAATGACATGTTGGAACTCCACGAGGATGCCCCTTCCATATGTCAACACTATTTGGGTTTGAGTCTCCTGTATTGATGTCGGATAGATGCGTAATATTTTCTGAATGCTGATGAGACATGTTTTGAGTCTTTAGAACAAAAGGTACCCAAAGGGTTGCTAGATCTGCAAATAAAATATGACACCCAATTAAATTTGAATTTCAGATAAACAGTGAATAAATTTTGAATATAAGTGTGTCCCAAATATTTCATGGGACATATCTGTATTAAGCAATTATTCATTGTCAATCTGAAAGTCAAGTTTAGCTGAGCATCTTGCATGTGATCTGGCAATCCTGGATAGAAACCTCTACTATGGGTCAGAGGTGGGCTTATTGATTATTCCTGTCATTGTAGAAGACAAGTCTTAAAGTGGTTAAGAATGATCACATCATATATGAGACCTGTGCTTCAATAGGATGATAGAAAAACTGATCCCTTTGGCAGAAATATTTAGAATTCATAGATATTCCTTTTAAACATTAGTCTTGTCCTCTGAGGGATAACCCACAGCCTATTAAGAAAGTTTATCATATGAGAAAGATTATTTGTTCACCCATGACTATTCAAATATTCTCGGGCTATGGTAGAAGGTACAGGTTTATGGGTTTCTGGACTGTGAGCCTAGTGTGTGATTGCAAAAGACTCTAAGCACAGAACACTGTAATTAATGATCGATCCGTTCTAATTCTGCAACGTCTTTAAAATCTTCTATTGGGAATTAAGGTCTAAACTTCAGGATGAATAATTGTACAGAATCACAGGCAAGTCCATTATAATTGTCATTCCTGGTCATGGGACTCATTTTATCTAAACTACATTATTGGTGTTTGTGGTGCTTTGCTACAAAGAATGACTTTAACCCTGGCAGAGAAAGCCTCTGGAAAGAAGTGTGAACTAACTTCATCTGCCATGGGGCTCATTTAACAAATGAGCTGTCCCTCACACCCTAGCCCCCTGGGCTTTCACAGAGAGAGGTGAGAAAAATGGGGTGATCAATATTACTGGAAAGAAAAAAATACATATAAAATTAGAAAAGAGTATTGTCTCACTAATCCTTGTGTCTATATCCGGGGAAGGAAGCAATAAGTCCTTCTCATTGATTTTGGAAAGTGTATAATTAAGGTCAAAGTTGATCATGAAATTGTCTAGAAACCAAAAACCAAAAACAAACAAACAAAAATGGACCTGGAAAAAAAGCACTTGACTTGAGAAGAACATGGGTAACTGTCAAGGTCAAGTGACCGCAGTTATAAGAAGGCACATACCACCAAGAAAGGAGGGGGCAGGTGAGCCACTGGGAAATGTGGGTGACAGTCGAAGGGAAAGGTCAGAACCGACTCTGAAGAGTGAACTGGTGTGTTCCAGTTCAGAGGATCAGGAGTGGAGAGAGAGAGAGAGAGGAATAAAGCAGGAGAAACGGGGTCAGAGCCAAAGGGGCAGGAACCCATATACAGCACAGGGTCTATGGCCGTCACAGGGATACTGACTATTACCATGCGGGAAGGAAAATCACTGGAAGGTTTCAGGCAACAGATTGACACGAGCTATCTGACACGGTGACAGCATCCCTCCAACTGCTGTTTTGAACTTAGAACAAAGGCAACCCGTGAGGTCTGGGCGGGCAGTCAGAAGCCATTGCAATGAGCTGGGAGAGGTGATGGGATGTGAACCCGGTTGGCTGTGAAGCTGGTAAGGAACGGCCAGGTGCTGGATAGACTTTGAAGACACAGCTGAGGAGGTCTGACATAACAGATGTGGATGTGAGAGAAAGACGGGAACCAAGGCTGATTCCAAAGCTGTTTGTCAGCATGAATGGAAGCATAAAGTTGCCATTTATTGTGCTGGGTAAGACTTGACAAAAGTAGGTTGCTCAGTTCTTATCATGTTAACCTTTGAAGAGACGTCAAGTAGAGAGTTGAATACATGAGTTCAGGAGATGTGACATGGGGCTTTTTACATGTGTGGGAGTGCGCACCTGTGAACACTTTTCTCCAAAGTTGGAGAGGAGCTAAAACAACAAAAACAAACAAAAAACCGCGCACAGCACTGATGCTTAGCTTCTATCATTTTTCTAGCCTTCACCAAAGTTATAAACATTTTACAAACATTAACTCTATCTTCATGTTCTCACTGTGACAATTCCTCCACTGTTTGTCTACTCTCCTGGGTTTCCAATAGACCAGTGAACTATTAGGAATCTCTCACACATTGCTGAGTTCATCATTTTAAAAGATTTCCAAGTACATATGGTATATTGGAACTCCATGGAAGCCAAAAGCTGAAATTGGGTTTTTTTATTGAATTTTTTCTCTTGATTTCCTCCCAGTTCTAGGTGTTGGAGTTTTATTTTTATGAATTTTTCCTTGCACATTTGGTGAGTGCTGGCATTTTAAAAGTACTTTTTAATTTAAGAAAATTGAAAAAGTTACACTGAGTCCTGAATACAATTATGCCCTAGTTCCCTAATCTTTTAGCCATTTTCTGAGAGCTCAATGCTTAATTGATTTCTGACCAGAAGAAACCCCAGTCAAGAAATTGATATATGAGAAGTTTTCCAAAGGATGTGCTTAAATTCATTCCTTTAAGTTTTCCAAACTTCTTGAAAGAAGCTAGATCACACGACAGCTATACAATATCTATATGTCATCACATAGTACTGCTTCCAGAAATATCTTGGGTAAGGTGGATTTCAGCAAGGATATTTACCAAAAAAATCAGTGACTCAAAGAATTTTTTGTTTGTTTTTTCAAAATACCCCATTTGAGAATATTGCCCATTAAAATGTTCAATATATACTTATGAATTCCTTTTAGATTTGACCCTCTAGTTGCTACTGTTTTTATGATAGTCTGATTCTGTCAAAGAAAGGCATCCATCAATTCTGTTTCTATTTTTATCTTGGATGCCTAGTATCTAAGAGGAAAATTAATGCCCAAATTTGGGATGTAGTATAAAGAACCCATACTTTGGAATCAGATATATCTGGTCTTAAATTCCAATCCACGGCTTATTGTATGACATTTAACTTTTCTAAGTCTCTGTTTTCTTGCCTGTGAAATGGGCATAAAGTAGCTCCCTCCCCCCCAGGGAATATTAAATTAGTTAAAATATGTAAAGCATTTCCATGGTACTTGACTAATCATTGTTAATTTTAATTAGCAATTATAATTAACAATTATATCTTCCTGTATAGATAATATCAACCTTTTCTTCTTACATGTAGTATTGGCTGGATGTAATAGTCATTTGACAAACACTTTTAAATAATTATATACTGAATTATTTAAAGCTAATTCAAAACTTCATTGTAAATAAGTAATAATAACTGCTAATGTTTATGGAGTGATTTCTCTGTTCCAGGCACCATGCTAAGTGCCTTATGTGTATTCATTCACTCATTCGATTCTTGGAATAACCCTATGATGTAAGTCCTGTTAATTTCGCTCTTTATAGATAATGGAATCTAGACACAGGACCAAGGAACTTGCCCAAGGTAGCTGGTCGGGTTTGAACCTGAGAAGTCTAGATTTAGGTCCAGTGCCCACACACACACGATTCTATTGTTGCCTTCCAATAAAGCACGTGCTGTGAATACACACACCGGGGAGTTTTATACTTCATCAAAAGCCTTGCTTATTTTAAAGGCTCAGATGACATTTATAAATATATTAAGAGCCCTGGAAATCGTTTTAGTAATTTTATCACTTTAATATCCCAAATGGACAAAGGGGTGCATTCCATGCTGGCCTTCCCTAAATGAGAGCCTCTGGTTTCCCTAATGAGGATGTGGATCAATTTCAGGAATAAATGGGGGATGTCATGAGTCTTCGTTAAGAGCAGAGCAATTGGATGCTCCCCAGGGTCCCTTGTCCCTTCCTCTCTACTCTCATCGCATGCGGTGCCTCTGGGCTGCTGTTCAGAAGCCCCTCCCCGGTGTGACATGCACCTTTCATCTTCCCTGTTGCAAATCATCAGGTTCTTCTGTCTGTACTGAGTCTTGCCTTTGTTCTTATTAAGCCACCCAGTAGCAAAAATAAGGAAAGCACAAAACGACTGGGTTTTTACTTGGATGAAATGAAATCTGTGAACAGGACCCCATAAGTAAATGTTTGTACCAAAACAAGACAGTGTCACAATTCAGAATTAAAAGACCAAGGAGCACGTGAGAAACATGCCAAAAGGAGAAAACAGGGACAAATGGCACTGGTGCCCTGCTAGTGGCCCCTCATTATATCCCTACACTTACTGCAGGTAGAAGATTTCTTTTTCTTTCTTTCTTTCAAACCACATAATGTGAAAATAAAGTGAATTTGGGGAATCTGCCCTTTTTTTTGGCTATGTGGCATGTGGGATTTCAGTTCCCCGACCAGGGACTGAACCCGTGCCCCCTGCAGTGGAAGCACAGAGTCTTACCCAGTGGACCACCAGGGAAGTCCTGAGTCTGCTTCATTTTATCATGTTCCCTCCTTGCAAGATGCACCGTTTAACCCACAGGCAACGTGTAAGGGAAGACCCCCCCCCCAATTCTGACATATGCATGACTTTCCTTCCGACGGTTTAAGCAGGAAGAACAGGTGGACAGCTGTGCCTTGGTTACCAAGGGTACCCTTTAAAAAAAAAAATTTATTTATTTATTTATGGCTGTGTTGGGTCTTCGTTTCTGTGCGAGGGCTTTCTCCAGTTGCGGCAAGTGGGGGCCACTTTTCATCGCGGTGCGCGGGCCTCTCACTATCGCGGCCTCTCTTGTTGCGGAGCACAGGCTCCAGACACGCAGGCTCAGTAATTGTGGCTCACGGACCCAGTTGCTCCGTGGCATGTGGGATCCTCCCAGACCAGGGCTCGAACCCGTGTCCCCTGCATTGGCAGGCAGACTCCCAACCACTGCGCCCCCAGGGAAGCCCAAGGGTACCCATTTTTAACCCCGAAGCAACTTTAACTCTCTCGTTGGTCCAATAATTGGATAGTTAACTTGATCTCAATGTATCTGAGAACACTGGTGTCAGGAAGTTCCCCGGGCCTGGCCTCTGAAACGAGCAAGGTAGTGGGTGTCTTCAGGACTTTAATCCTGGACTGTTCCCATCTCCACATACATTGGATTCTCTTGCATCATATTCTGTATTTCTCCTTAACATGTACTAGCCAATCTTCTTCCTTTAGATTCTAAGCCACTTGAAGCCAAGAGACTGCTGAGTTCATATTTGAATCTACTATAGGACTTTCCAGAAGCTCAATAAATACTAAATAAGTATTTACAATACCTAAAAACTTTTCTTTTGGTGGGCAATGTTGTGATTTCCTTGAACCCACTTTCAAGTTTATAAATTATTTCATCGTTACCAAAGATGAGTGAGAGTTCATCTGAGAGAAAAGTATGTAAATGAGGATATGAATGACTGTTTTAAATTTCATGAAGAGGAGTACATGGCAACTATTAATTTGCATTGTAAATATTATAATTGGAACAGAGACGATCCCTGGCAATCTTTAGAGAAAGGCTGAAGAAACGGTTTTAGAGAAAGCTTTTAGTTTCCTAAGCAGCATACATAGAGATTTAATCTGATTATTTCGGTCAGTTTTTAATAGATGAGATTTTATAAAGCCTTATCAAAACCCATCCATCTGGCTAGGCGTTCACCTGAAGGATGTAAAAATGAAAATTTATTTCATTTTATAGATATTTTCTTCGGTTAGTTTCCTTTTTACTGCAAATCTTATTTTTTTCAACAGCATCCAAGGACCAACTCCCCCACCTGTTAAAAATGGTGTACGTCATCCTAATATTTTATGTAAAATTCATCTTTTTAAAATAACCACTAGATGGCAATGAATCGGCATAAAAATGTAGGTCTTGCAGGAAGACACCCATTGTTCGTTTGAAGGGGCAAGAAGAGAAATGAGCTCTTCATCAATGCTTAATACCATTCTCTCCCTTGGCATCTATACAGCCTGGAAGGATCCTAGAATCCATGGCCACCATCAGGGGGTGATTGATGGGGCTGGTGAATAGGCATGTGATGAGAAAGAGCTGCAGAGAAGCCTCAGACAGAGTGCAATGAACATGGGCTTTGGAATCCAACAGACCCAGGTCTGAGTCTTTGCTCTATCACTTCTGAGATATGGGATCTTGGATGAATTGCTTAACTTTGCTGGACCTCAGTTTCTCCATCATTAGAACAGCGATATTAATACCTCATTCATAGGGCATGGTGAGGATCAAATGAGATGTCTGTGCACAGCACCTTGAACATGAAATGTGCTTAATCAATCCCTGCTATTGCAGGGCCATGATTTCTTATCTGAAACCCTTGGGGCCAGATTTGTTTCAGAATTCAGAATTTTCAAAGTATTCAATGATAAAGCATAAATTACATAGCTGTGCTCAGTCAGGGGTGGGACAGCATTCTACAATCAAACATTTACGTTTTTGTAGGAAAACATGTTCATACTAGATGGAGTAAGTAACATACCCAATTACCAGTGCAGGGCAGGTTTTGTCACCAATAAGTTGGACAAACGCTTGGTTTTTGGAGCTTTGCGGGTTTTGGAAATTTAGAGAAGGGACTGAGGGTCTGAGCTATCCATTTAGAAAGCATTTCTGATGGTCCTATATGCATGCTACAGAGCCTGCTGGCATGAACATTCCAAGTGAGGGCTGGTAAGAATGCCACGCTGATCCCTCTTATTTCCATGGAGTTGCCATTCTTCTGGGTAAACTATTATACCAACTACTCTCTATAAGTATACTCAATGTCTTGTAATAACCTATAAGGGAAAAGAATCTGAAAAAGAATATATACATGTTACCGTATACCTGAAACTAACACAACATTGTAAATCAACTATATTTCAATTAAAAAAAAGATTTTGCTTTCAGAACTTTCACCTAACAAAATGATGACATAAAAAGCAGGAAAAAATATATAATTTTCTGTACCCAAGCATGAGAACTCTCAGTGAAGTAAAAGGCTTATGTTAAACTGGCGTTAAGAGCTCAAAATTAGAATGATAGCTTTTACCAAGTAAAGTTATATTTTACATTTCTGTTCCTGGCAAGCTTTATTTTAAAAGCTTTGATAGAAGCATAATAGCATGTTCTAGGAAAGATACCACCTAAAAGATATGGAAATCTTGTTTTGGGGAGATCGTCTCTTCTAAGTATGTCACATTTAAATGTCACCGTAATATGTTTTTAACAAAGTGTTTTCGATCTTTTCATTTGTGCTTATGCAGCCTCTCCTCTTACATTGTCAACCTACCCCGTAAGGACAGAAACTGGCCTTTCTCTTGTTTTTCTTTCTTTGTAATTCCTGGGAAGCTTGTAACTTATATAGTATTGTGTTCGAAGAAGATGTTATATAAATGCTGGCTTTCTCAGCTGTAAATAGGAAAAATTCTTCCATCATAATTCAGATATTCTCAAGGACACATTTGGGAGTTACATGAACTCTTCCAGGAAACAAATACGTCATATATCACCCAGGAAAAGAAATTAACCTTAATGGTTTGAAAGAGTTTGTGTCAGAGCTTATACAATGAACAAATCTGTCCAGATACAGTCTGGAGAAGGAATTCTCCTGTATTTGTGTATATAAGGTCTAAAATGAAAAACAGCCCTAAACAGCAGTTGCATAGGGCAGAAATAGAAACACAGATGTAGAGAACAAACATATGAACACCAAGGGGGGAAACTGGCGGGGCGAGGTGCAGTGGTGGTGGGATGAACTGGGAGATTGGGATGGACATGTATAAGGTGGATAACTAATAAGAACCTGCTGTATAAAAAAATAAAATAAAATTCAAAAAAAAATAGCAGTTGCATAAATTGAGCAATTTCAGCTACGTTTTATCAACGCAGCACAGGGAGCAGTGCCCACAGTGCTCTGCATAAAGCTCCCTGGACGTTTCTGAATAAGAAAAGTAGGGTCCTATTGGCACTGTTGCTGGGAAGAGTAGGACTCCATCGGTGGAGACTGACTACAGTGAGAGGAACAAGAAACTTACCATGGGCTTCCCTGGATGAAAAATCTCCATTGGTCTCCAAGAGCCCACAGGATAAAGCACAAATGCCTTACGTAGGGCAGTCATGGCCCTTCACAATGTTCTCCACCCACCCCTTCTCAGCATCTTCTCCCGTTTGTAAGCCACTTTGGGATATTTACTCAATGTCCTTGGATTTTCCTTAACTCTGTCTCTGAGACTTTCCTTTACCCTGAACGTCCCTTTGCCCACCCCAGGCCTCTCCCCTCTTCTCTGCTAGTAATTGTCTACTCATTCTTTGAGACTTGGAGCCAATAAACGCTACCCTGAGAGACCTTCTGGGAGACACATATTACTTAAAAACATTGTTCTATATTACTTACCTGCTCATGTGTGAACCCTCATGGGTTTGAATCTGTTTCATATTTGAATATGAGTTTTACTCATATTTTTATATTATTTTACTCATATTTTTACTTATCTTTCCATCTGAATACTGAACACAGTACTTGGAAATTCATGGCCACTGACTAAGTGTTTGCTATTATTGATAAAAAGTTGAGGGCTTCCCTGGTGGCGCAGTGGTTGAGAGTCCGCCTGCCGATGCAGGGGACACGGGTTCGTGCCCCGGTCCAGGAAGATCCCACATGCCGCGGAGCAGCTGGGCCCGTGAGCCATGGCTGCTGAGCCTGCGCGTCCGGAGCCTGTGCTCCGCAGTGGGAGAGGCCACAGCAGGGAGAGGCCCGCGTACCGCAAAAAAAAAAAAAAGTTGAATCAAGCATGGTCCAACTCACTAGCATAAAACCTGTGATGAATGTTGAAAGTACAAGACCCTCCCTCTGTTACCCTGTTCTACTCTTGGAGTCCTGATTTACAGGTGAAGAAAGTGGGGCCAGCTCAAGCTCATGCAGCTAATAAGTACTGGAGTATCTGACTGCCGATCTAGTGCCTTGTGTCTCTGCCTCCTACAAATGTAAAGGCACAAAGACCACTTCACTGTAGCATGTCAGCATCCCATGTGGTACCACTTAATGGTTTTCCAAGTGACTGGATAAATATAAAATATGGCATGCTTGCCTTTCTTTCTTTCAACTGGGTAAGTTAATATTCTAGAGGGAATTATTTAAGCATATGAAAGAATTATTAAAGGAAGTTTAGTTTGCTAAATCTCAGTAGGGAGGACTATTTCAGAGGTTTTGCTTTATAAGATTCATGCAGTCCTAATGGCCATGTTTCAAGAGACTGGCTGACTGAGGACCAGTGAATGAATGACTTCCTTGTACCTGCAGAAATGCAAGAGCTGCCCTCAACTCTGAGAACACATTTATGTCGGGGTGCATATTTAAGTTCTTCTGTGTTTTTCCCATTGATTTCAAAGGAAACTGTACAAATAAATATATCCGGTTTAAAATTTTTGATTGTGCAAATATAACAGAAAATATCACATTTCTCATCCCTTTGAGTGATTAGGTTAATTTTCCTGCCTGAGCTTGTCTACAGTGGAGATTATATATCTATGTCCAACTTGGTAAAAGTCCAACTCCGTAGTTTGTCAAAATTTTTGCCATATTTAATTCTCTAGTTACTTTCAAGGATTTTTCAAAATAACTTTTTCAAAAAGTCAGCCCACAGGCACACAGTTAACATAAACAAAGGTTTCACTGTGTTTCTTAGATGGATACATTTTGTTCACCATATGGTTTATCATTCTCAAAACTATTATTCTGAAAATCTGTGACATTTTCCTATGACTATTCTAAGGTCTTTTATCTTTTAACTAACTACTAATAGTAGTTTCTTTTTTGAATGCTTTGTTTACAATATTTTTGTTTTCATACATTTAACATTTTTTATATTGGAAAATTCCAGATATGTTCAAAAGTAGAGACAATAAGCCATCCTTCACCAATCATCTAGCTTCAATACTTATCAACTCATGGTCAATCTCTTTTTCCTCTGTACTCCCACCCAATACCTACCCGCTCTGAATTATTTTGAAGGAAATTTCAGATGTCATGTCATACCATCTGTGAATTTTTCTCTATATATCTTTAAAAAAACAAGGACTTCCCTTTTCAAACATAATTACAGTATCAATAACCACCACCTTCCCCCATCCTGCCAAAGACTAATTCCACAATACTGTCAAATATCCAGTTAGTACTCACCTTTCCCCAGTTGTACTATTTATGGTTTTTGTAGTTTGTTGCTTTGAATCAGGATCCAGGTAAGGTTCATACATAACAGTTGATTTAGCAGTTACTGAAATCTCTGTTTATAGACTCTCCCACTCTTCCCCACCCCAGCCCTTTATCTCATTAACAGGGCTGTTTGTCCTACACATTTTCTCACAGTGTGGATTTGCTGATTATATCCCTGTGGTGTCATTTAACAGGTTTGTTCCTCCATCACCTGTACTTCCAGTAAAATTGTAGTTTTATCTAGATGCTTGACTCGATTTCAATTATTTTCTTTCTTTTTCCCCCAAGAGTTCTTCCTAGGTAGTACTACTTACTTCCACCAGGTGATAGATACTGTCTGGTTGACTCTCTTTATTTAGTGTTTACTGCTTTGATCATTGTAGCCTGAACCCTTGGACAGACAAGATAAATGCTTAAGTCTTTCTTTTTGATTACTAGTACAGTGAGTTGGTTTGCTAATGTCCTCAAACATAACCAAACACTAAACATAGTTAATATGTTTCAATGCTCTGCATTGTTATTCTTATTGATACTCTAATTGTCCTACTCTTAGCCAATGGGAGCTTATTTAATTAGGACATTGAGTCCTTTTGATATGATCCTAGTTATATTTGATATCTAGTTTGAAAAGATGTTGCAAGCCCTGTTTCTTTTTTTTTTATTATTCTACTTGTTTGTTGTTTTGTTTTGTTTTGTTTTATTGGAGAATAATTGCTTTACAATGTTGTGTTAGTTTCTGCTGTACAATGAGGTAAATCAGCTGTATGTGTACATATATCCCCTCCTTCTTGGACCTCCCTCGCACACCCCACCCCATCCCACCCATCTAGGTCGTCACAGAGCACAGAGCTGAGCTCCTGTGCTTTATAGCATGTTCCCGCTAGCTATCTATTTTACACATGGTAGTGTATATATGTCAATCCTGATCTCCCAATTCATCCCAGCCCCCCTTCCCCCCACCATGTCCACATGTCCATTATCTACATCTACGTCTCTATTCCTGCCCTGCAAATAGGTTCATTTGTATCATTTTTCTAGATTCCATATATATGCACTAATTTAAGATATTTGTTTTTCTCTTTCTGGCTTACTTAACTCTGTATGACAGACTCTAGGTCCATCCACATCTCTACAAATAACTCAATTTCGTTTCTTTTTATGGCTGAGTAATATTCCATTGTATATATGTACCACATCTTCTTTATCCATTCATCTGTTATTGGACATTTAGGTTGTTTCCATGTCCTGGCTATTGTAAATAGTGCTGCAATGAACATTGGGGTACATGTGTACTTTTGAATTATGGTTTTCTTAAGGTATCTGCACAGTAGTGGGATTGCTGGGTCATATGGTAGTTCTATTTTTAGTTTTTTTAAGGAAGCTGCATACTGTTCTCCACAGTGGCTGTATCAATTTACATTCCCACCAACAGTGCAAAAGGGTTCCCTCTACAAGCCCTGTTTCTTTTTAGTGAGATATGGTATTTAGAGACTGCCATCTGGGTTCTGTGGGAACTCATTGCTCCTGGGTTGGTTACTATTTCTAGGCCTTTTAGTAAACAGAACTAGGAAATAGGTATTGCTTTTTAAAGATAAAATATATCAGGGGTTTATACTGATATTTTCTCTTTAAATTCAGTAATGAATCAATCCTATATCTTTACCTCTGTTTTTCCCACATCAAAAATCTCCATATTCAAAGATACAAACATAATTACTCATTCACCTTATCTCACATTACACACACAATCATTTCAGAATAACAATACCAACACTCCCACCAACATTATGATTACTATAAAAGTTTTAAAATTATATTATTATGATCATGATTATGCGATGATTATGAGCTTTTCTTCTTTTACATAAGGTAGAGCCTACTAGAGTTGCTCGAAGTCAAATCACTGTGTGGTTATGCCACCAACTAGATACTTAATTTCATTGTTTAACGTTACACATGATTTTAGGATTTACATTTTTTGCTTTGAGCTAAATTTTGTTTAATTGCATACCAAATATGTACATGGTTCCAAGGCATATTTGAAGAAATCTAGCCTCAGTCTTTGCCTCCTCCACCCTACTTCTCCCCTCCTCCTATACGTAACCATTTCAACGGTTTTTGTTTTATTTGTATTTTTTTTTTTATTTTTTGGCCTTGCTGTGCAGCTTGTGAGATCTTAGTTCCCCAACCAGGGACTGAACCTGGGCCCCAGCAGTGAAAGCGTGGAGTCCTAACCACTAGACTGCCAGGAAATTCATTTATTGTTTTTTAAATATAAACAAACACTGTATATTTTATATTTTTTGTCAAATGTAAATATATGTCCTTCATGTTTTATTTACTTTTTCTCTTTGATGTCTCTCGATATTTAGAAAGGTGTGCTTTTTTTTTTTTTGGCCTCACTGCAGGGCATGTGGAACTTCCCTGACCAGGGATTGAACCTGCGCTCCCTGAAGTGGAAGTGCAGAATCTTAACCACTGGACCACCAGGGAAGTCCCAGGTGTGCATTTTTTAAATGGTT
The DNA here is from genome assembly GCF_964165515.1 of Mesoplodon bidens. Classification (NCBI taxonomy): domain Eukaryota; kingdom Metazoa; phylum Chordata; class Mammalia; order Artiodactyla; family Ziphiidae; genus Mesoplodon; species Mesoplodon bidens. The sequence continues at coordinate 32,948,091 of NC_138169.1, read as the reverse complement.
ATCTCTTACCTTTAGTCTTTGTTTTGCAGTGGGTAAATTCTGAACAAAACAACTTCCTTTGGTTCTCATGGCAGACGTATTAGTAATTACTAATTATTGTACGATTAGTGTATGCTTTCCTGAAATAATACATCCAGCCTGTTAAGACTGTCCACTTATCCACTTGCAATCAGCATGCCTTTTCCTTCTGATGGAACAAGTGTTTCTTCACAGCAAAAGTGAAACCAGTGGAAACATCTGGTACTTGTGTCTCCATATTATTGAGGATTAAGTAAGAGTTACTTGACTTAAGAAGAGTTACTGGATTTAAAGAAAAGCTACTAAATTGTTTTCTCTATCATGCTAGTCACTGACATATTTTTCTCCTGTTGACTGAAGTACCATTTCCAGCATTCTGTGGGGTGCTATTTCTTAGTCCAACTTATCTTTGTAACTTCCACTTTGATCATTTTAAACCAGAGTTAACTTTTTAAATGGTGAGGTTGGTTACGTGTAAGCCACTTCAGGCGGTTGTCAGCAGACCAAAGATATATTATCTTAGGACCACAACAACTATTTGAGGATAAAATTGACAGGTGTTCCATTGCCATAGCATCAGTTTGGTACATCATATACTACCTTTTTATTCTGTTTAAAATTTCTTCCCTACTCACATTTTGATTAGTGATGAAAACACTACCTAATATTTGTAGAGTGTTGTAGGTTTGTTTTTTTTTTACTGCTTTCAACAGTTGTCATATTTTATCTTCACAACACCTTAGCCTTATGAGGTAACTGGGGTAAATAAAGAAGGCATTGTCATCCCATGTGTCAGGTAAGGGCATTGAATCCCAAGGAGGGTAAAGCGTGTCAGGAGCTCTCCAATGGCCCTGCTCACAGCCTGGTCTTCCCAGCATACAGGTGCGTGAGGGGTGGTGCAGTGGAGTGGGGTTTAAGGTTGCGGGTTGGAGAGGTCTTGTAATTTCACGCATCAAAAATGTAATCTGCACACATCAGCACAGAAGAGACCCCTTTATATTGAAAGGACTGTAGAGTCCCACGTAGGCAGGGCACCAGTCTGAGGACAGCAGCTCTCAGCAGAAGCTACACTGCCTCTGGGAGCCATTTTGGAAACCTGAAGGGAGTCATTTTTAGTTGTCACAAATGGGAGACTCAACTGGCATTTGTGGGATAGAGTGTAGGCACCTAGCAATGCATGAGAAAGTTGCGTGTGCTGTGAATTTTCCCATGTACCCATGACGTGGATATAGTCCTGGACATTCATGTGTAGATGAAAAACCTGTATTTAATGTTCTGAACCTAGAACTTAATTTCATTTTATGTGTAATTACAAAGTATTTTTGTACCACTTAAATAAATACACACTAAAAATTTCAGGAATGCCATTACCATGAGGATGAAGGTAAAATTACTCTGTTCAGAATTTACCAAGAGTTATCTATTTCAGAAAATGACATCAACCAACATCACCCATGTGTTTTCCTGTGGTTCATCAATGCAGTACTCAGATTCAGTCTGATTTTCATAGTTGTTGCATTCAGAGTGATTTTACGTATAAGTAAAATATCATATCTTCTGGTGTGATCATTGTTATTAAGCTTTGACATATGGACACATACAATTATCTAGTACAAATCACTCTTTAATTTCTTATTTATATGACTGCCAGAGCAGTATACTGATTGTTTTAAACTTATGTGTGTAGGTTGGTTGGTTATGTTAACTATAAGTTTTACTTCAGGTTAAAAGGGAAACTACAAAATATTTGTTATTACAAAGGGGCATTAGGTCTTACAGGGCTGAGACTCACTGCTCTAAAGCCCTTGTCTCCAAATGCTGTATTTCACCAAATCCAAGAGGCTATCTATTGTAAGATTTTAAAAAATGAGGCCAATTAAATGATGGATTGTTTTCAATTGCAAGACACATCCTCATTTTGGAGATGTTGAAACATGAAAAGATGTGGCACTTAGAACTGATGGAAAATAATAATAATTTATAATAATAGCAGGTACTGTTATAATAATAGCAGGTACTGTTTGTTAAGCAGTGTTCTACAAGCATCACATGTATTATCTTACTTAATCCTCACAACAAATTGCAGAGCTGGCACATGAAGAAACAGAGGGATACAGTATTTTCCCCAGGTCACGGATTAAGTGTGTGGTAGCATTGGGATTTGAATCTGGATCTAACTTTAAACCCCATACTCATTTCTCTAGGTCAAGCTGCCCCCTCTCCTCCACGTGGCTCTCAAGGTGGAAGGAGCCCAGGATTCCTCTCAGTTCTTGAGAAATTCCAACATGGGTAGCAGCTTCTTTCTCGAAATCCATTTCCCCTTCCTTGAGCAGAAAGAAGCAGGTTCAATGTGGAAGCTGAGGAGTTAAGGTGCTTCCCTTTGGCCACGTAGGGTCAAAACATATGGAGATGTCATGGCCCCGTGCCAGGAGGACAGTCATACCTGACCACACACGACCCTCCACGTCAGTGGTTTTCAGATTTTTTTTGACTATGACCCAAGACTGGAAATACATTGTTTTCATTTTTTTAAATTGAGGTGAAATTCATGTAACATAATATTAACCATTTTTAAGTGTATAATTCAGTGGTATTTAGTACATTCACAATGTTGTGCAACCACCACCTCTCTCTAGTTTCAAACCATTGTCATCACCCCAAGGACACTCTGCACCACCTAAACAGTCACTGCCCACGCCCTAAACCTTGTAGCCTCTAACAGCCACTAATCTGCTTCTTATCTCTATGGATTTACCTATTCTGGATATTCCATATAAATGGGATCATACATTATGGAGCTTTTATCTCTGGCCTCTTTCACTTAGCATAATATTTTTGAGGTTCATCTATGTTGTAGCATCTGACAATACTTTATTCCTCTGTGTAGCTGAATAATAATTTGGTGTGTGGATATACCATATCTTGTTTACCCATTCATCCGTTGATAACTTTTGGTTCGTTTCTACCTCTTGGCTATTGTGAAGAGTGGGGCTCTGAATATCTGTGCACAAGTATTAGTTTGAATACCTATTTTGAATGCTTCTGAAGAGTGGAATCGCTGGGTCATATGATAATTCTATGTTTAACTTTTTGAGAAAATGCCAAACTGTTTTTTAAAACAACTGCATCATCATTTTACGTTCCCACCAGTTACGTACAAGTGTTCCAATTTCTTCACATCCTTGCCATCACTTGTAATTTTCCATAGTTTTTTTCAAATATAGCCATCCTAATGGGAGTGAAATATACTTGCAAATTATATACATTTTACATTACAACCTAGCAATCTCACACACAAAGAAAAAATAGCTAAAATAAAAGCTTCACAAAATAATATAGTGCCCTGATATTTTCTATTCTATCATAGTATAATTGATCCTATTTCATTTTTCTTAAAAAATGCTAGTTGCCACTCACTAAATTGATTTCATTATCCAATAAAGGGTCGTGATCCACTGTTTCAAAATCATTGCTCAATTTGGATGCACACATTTTTCTAGGGGCAGTTTTGTATTTGCATGAAAAATAGGAATGATTTTTTTCATGAGCACTAGAAGACATCTTACTATACAGCAAAGAAAATCATAATTATAATTCATATTATCAGCAAAGTAAGTTGAATATCTCAATGTTATTGGAAGAGTGCTGGTCCAAAGGTTGGAAAGCCAAGGTTAATTCTGACTCTGAACTTTGCGTCTGAAACACCTTTTCCGAGATCATTTTTGCAGCCAGTAAATGAAGGTAACGATGGACAGCACACCCAGCTGGAGGCTTGTGATGAGGATTGGATAATAGATAATGAATGTGATTGCAGTTTGAAAACAGTAAAATGCTATCAAGAGTGAATTGTTACTTAAGAGTTTCCAGAGGCGCCTGCTTGTGGAGCTCTAGTCAATAATAGTCAGTAAGTAGTAATAGCACATTCATTGGCTACGTGCTAGGCAGGGTTCAAAGCCCTCAGACTGCATTAGTCTTCAAAGTAGCCCTCGAGGTAAGTGATGCTGACATTGGGCCCACTGTACAAATGAGGAAATCAAGGTACAAGGAAACTTGGTAACAAGTAACTTCACCAAAATTCCATCTCTAGTAAGTGGCAGAATTAGGTTTGAGCCCAGAAAGTCTGGTTCTTGTGCCTGAATGCTTAACTACTACACTACATCCCTATCTAAGGCAGAAATCAGCATTTTATATTAGGGCATCCGAGCATTTATAAAGTTTCCTGTAGCATTAAGTATCTTTGAAAATTAAATGCTTATTTCAGAATAATCAGGGAAGAAAAAAATGTACTTTTTGGGCACATTTTTGTGGAAACCGTGGCATCAACAAGTCACTACAAGGCAGGATGAGATATTAGGGAGCTTTGAAGCTTATAGACTAACAGAAGGTTTTCTGGTGTGTGTGTGTGTGTGTGTGTGTGTGTGTGTGTGTGTGTGTGTGTGTGTGTGTGCATTCGCTCATGCAAGCTTCAAAGAGAGAGGCCAGCTCCCCAGCAGGAGCAAAGATGTGGTTGTCCAGAAAGGAAATCCAAGGAGAGAATAGACCAGTGGCTTAGCTGTCAGTGTCATGGCCTGTGAGCCCTGCCCTACGGACCCCACGCTGACATGAAACATCCCCATCCCTGGGAATGCTGCTCCTGGCCTGGCATCATGAAAGCCTGTCCAGCCTGCAGGGCAGAGATAAGCCTAAATCTAGCCTTTGATTCTGGATGCTAGCAGAGGCCTCTATGGGTTGAAGAGATAATTTTCAGCTGCAGTGGCTAGGGAACAAGGAGCCTCTTACTTTGGTTTATTAACCAGATCAGTTTGGTCGAAGTGTCCCTGTAAGTGAATGTAAAAGACAGAGGGAACTTTCTGTAAGCCACAAATCCTTGTCTGCCAGGTCAGAGGCTGAACCCTCACCAGGAGATGCTGTGTGGACAGGAAGCAGGGCTTTCTCCCCTCTGTCTGCCCCACAGGAAGACCTTCCTTCTGAGTGCCGTTCCGGGATGGTGCCCAAAATCTATGTTTCTAAAGAATTGCGTTGCCAGATTGAGCAAGAGCCAGGCCCCTCTTTGGAAATGGGTGAACTGGGCTAATCAGAAAGAGGTCCCTCTCCTCTGCCAGCTGCTTCTACCGAGGCCAGGAGGAAAGCCCTGACCTCAGGCTCCCACGCACTGCCTGGCGACAGTCAGATGAGGCTTGGTTTTGCCATCACCAGGAAAGCCTCCATGTCTGTGTAACTGAAAAAAGATTCTTTTGGCTTACAAACTTCTGTCTCTGTGATGTGTTGAACAGATGGTTTGTAAAGGTTCTTCTCTTTCATGATTAATGCAGAATGACTTCCTGTGGACAAATTCAGATTTTTATGAGGTTTCTGGGCTGATACCATCCTTCTCTGCCATCAGCGCTCAAGTGCAGTACGTGGCCTTCACAACCCGGCTGCTAGCAGAGTGTCCATCTCTGAGTTCAAAGAGAGAATCCTCTGAACTCTTTTGCTTCCATCCTGTGAACCTCTCTGTAGGTTTCAGAATACCTGGGTCTGAACAGAGAAGGTTCAGAACACCGTCCCTGACTAGAAAACTCTTGCACGACGGGGGGAGAAAAGTTCCAAGTCCCACTTCACAGATACCTGGAATTCATAAAACCTGAGGACTTCTCTCATTCCGCTTTCAACTAAAAGTTCAAACACAAGGCAACAAAGGCTCACAGAGAGAAGGATCAGGACCTGGCACCACGAGTAGATCTGTGTCATGAATCCTGAAACTCCATCATTTTCTGTTTTCTGTGGTTCATACTCGAAGACCACGGCATAAATTCTCAGATGGTTCCAAGATGAATGAAAAGTTCAGGGACTTCCCTGGTGGCATGGTGGTTAAGAATCCACCTGCCAATGCAGGGGACATGGGTTTGATCCCTGGTCCGGGAAGATCCCACATGCCACGGAGCAACTAAGCCCATGCGCCGCAACTACTGAGACCACATGCCACAACTATTGAAGCCCGTGCGCCTAGAGCCCATGCTCTGCAACAAGAGAAGCCACCACGATGAGAAGCCCATGCACCGCAACAAAGAGTAGCCCCTGGTTGCCACAACTAGAGAAAGCCTGTGTGCAGCAACGAAGACCCAACATAGCAGAAAGAGAAAGAAAGAAAGGAAGAAAGAAAGGAAGGAAGGAAGGAAGAAAGGAAGGAAGAAAGGAAGGAAGAAAGGAAGGAAGGAAGAAAAAGAAAATTTCAAATGGGCTGGCTTACGTGAATATTTCATTCTGGATCACTTCTTTTTTTAGTATTTCTTCCTATTATTTTCCTCTCAAGCATATCTACTTCAGGAAGTGTGGCGAGAAAAGAGTCTTGTGGGAAAATCGAATCAAGTGATAATGATACGTCCTGGCGGAAAAAGTTCTGGGGCAAACAGATTCGGGGTCTGTTAAGCTAACATGAGATTACATATCCTAACAAGATTTAAGCATCTTGTTTTTCTAAATGCTCTTTCATTTGTGTTAAAACGGGGAAATATGACATCTAACCCTTTTTTCCTGAGAAAATAATCACCATCCTCCATGCTTTGCCAACAAAAATCCTTTTTATTTTTCCTATTTATTAGAGGAGTTACAATACCTGCAACTTGGGAAAACCACTTTAGCTGGGGTGTTGGTTTGATTTTGCCTTTGGCCCTTGGCCTTTTTGTGTGTGAGAGAGACGTGTACACATGTTAAGTATGTGTATGTTTGTGTGTGTTGTGTGTGTTTGTGTGTTAATTTAAGGCAAGGACACTATCAGTGATGTAAGAAATCATCACAGCTGTTTACAGGGAATGAGTTCAGTTCATTCTCTGGACTTTTCATAATTTTGTGTTTTTCTTTAAAGACAAGTATCATGTGATATCACTTGCATGTGGAATCTAAAAAAAATGATACAAATGAACTTATATATAAAGCAGAAATAAACCCACAGACATGGAAAACAAACTTATGGTTACCAAAGGGGAAGGGAGAGGAGAGATAAATTAGAAGGTTGGGATTAACATACACAAGCTACTATATATAAAATAAACAACAAGGACCTACTATATAGCACAGGGAACTATACTCAGTATCTTATAATAAACAATAATGGAAAAGAATCTGAAAAACAATATATGTATGTATAACTAAATCACTTTGCTGTACTCTTGAAACTAACACAACATTGTAAATCAACTATACTTAATTAAATCAATTAATTGATTAATAATAAAGTATAAACAACCTACTATTTTTAGAAAATTGTTCTGATTTGTTCGCTGGAAAGGTTAGATCTATTTTAAAAAACACCAAAACCATCATGTGTTTTCTGCAGTTGCTGATTGCTCTTTGTGGAGCCCTGTGGAACGTTTTCATGCTATCACAGGGAAACAGCACACTCCAGGGTGGATTCTGTTTTCTGTGGCTAAAATCTCTATCTCCTCTTTCCAGAAGCAGAAACACAAATGAAGTCCCATGTCCTTCTGGTTGAAAACTTAATGGAATAAAAAAATATATAACTGTGCATGGAAATAAATACATACACACAAACAAATGAATATAAGTGAAACTGAGGAAATCTGAATAAGATCAGTGGATGGTTTTCAGTTTCAATTTCCTGGTTGTGATATTGTGCTATAGTTTCACAAGATATTACCATTGGGGGAAACAGTAATAATTACATGGGATCCCTCTGTATTATTTCTTATAATTGCATGTGAATCTATGTCTCAAGGTTAAAAGTTTCACTAATTTTTAAAAATTTAGAAAAGTAACAAGAGAAAAAAACTACATATTACTTTAAAAATAAAAAGATATTCAACTTTTGTATTTTGAAAGTAATTTAATTAAAAGCTTTTAAAAGACAAAGTAGTCTTTTAAAATATTTAATTTATAAATTATTTGTTATAGTACCAAAAAAATGAAAGAAAAATTTGTTAGTTCAGAGTTTAAATTTTGTTTGGTTTTTTTTTTGCGGTACACAGGCCACTCACTGTTGCGGCCTCTCCCGTTGCAGCCTCTCCCATTGCGGAGCACAGGCTCTGGATGTGCAGGCTCAGCGGCCATGGCTCACGGGCCTAGCCGCTCCGCGGCATGTGGGATCCTCCCGGACCAGGACACGAACCCGTGTCTCCTGCATCGGCAGGCAGACTCTCAACCACTGCGCCACCAGGAAAGTCCCTAGAGTTTAAATATTTTTGGTAGGTTAAACTAACAAACTAAATTCTAGTGAGAAATATGAAGGTAAGTTTTTACTTATTTTTGTGTAGTTTAATGCATTGTACCCTCATGAGCAACATCTAGGTAGAACTGAAAGTTTTATAACTTTGGATGGAAAAAATGTTGGAATTAGATAAATCCATTTGCCTTAATGGCTATTTAAAAAAGTCTTTGCCAGTACAAAAACAGTATGTTTGCTTTTCAGGGATGAGAGACAGTTCTAAGAATGACTGTTAATGCTTCAGAATAAAATGTGGGTTTGAGATGTAAAGACAATAGTTACACATTTAACCAACTATGTTGGCTATTGCAGTGGATGAAGAGGTTGAAAAAAAAAAGTCTCTACAGATCTGTCTGTCAAACTCTTAGTGACTTATTTAGATTATACTTTAAAACCTTTTTATTTTGAGATAAATGAATTATATATATGTGTGTATATATACATACACATATATACACATATATATATTATTACATAAGGTGCATTTGAAAGAAATAATACAGAGAGATCCCCTGTACCTTTCCCTCAGTTTCCCTCAGGGATAGCATCTTGCATAACATAGAACAATATCACAACATTGAAATGGACATTGATACAATCCACAGACCTGATCGGCTTTTAAAAAGATGGTGCTTTTTAAAGCTAATAAGACTATAGTTTGAAGGTTATTGAACCAGCAGATGATTAACTATAACATACTCTCCAAAAAACACACCCTACACCTTGCATTAGCTATTTCTAAAGTTGGATTCTAATTTTACAGGTTCAGGGGCTTTTTCTTTCCTTATTCTTGCTCTTCCTACCTTTTGCTTGTTCTCTGCTTTAAAAAAAAAAAAAAAAGATCACATATAGTAAGAAACAAACTGCTTTAGATACTTTCTGATATTCATGTATATCATTATAAAGCTGAGAGACACATTATTTGTAGCAACATTTTTAGAGACCAGACTTCATAGAAAAGGAATAATTAAATCCCCTGTGAAAGATCATTTTACTACCTAACAGCTTGTCAAAGACTTGAGGATTTACTAAATCCCTACTACAGCACAGCAAAGCTATACAGACAACCTGAACTTGAGATTTGGTTCTGCTGTGCTCTTTTGTAAGGTTTGGAGAAAGCAATGATGTTGAAAGAAAAGGGTTTCCCCTTAAAATGAAGTATTTTCCTTAAGAAAATGGCTTGGAGCAAGAAATTCAGTCTCATTTCCATCAAAATCAGATTGACCTTTAAGAAGCAGTCCCAGGTGACTGTGGCTCTCCACCTGATGGCCTGGTTCCTCAATCAGAGAGCACGTGACACTTGACAATGTTGAGTGGAAAGAACACTTAGCAGAGGGGAAGGGACAAGGCTGGAGAGGTAAGAAGGACTCACTTCATGTGAGTGCAGTGGAAAACCTGGAAGGGTGTCAAGCAGCCGATGATGGAGTGATCTCAGTTGTGCTCATAATGGATGGAAGGGGACAGGTGAATAAGCAGGGACATCATTTTGAAAGCTATTGCAGTGGTCCAGGTGAGAGATGCTGGCTGGGTTGATGTGATACCAGTGGAGATGGGGGAAAAAAGTGGACAAATTTGGAATAGATTTTGGTGGTCAAACCTCTTAGATATGGTGATAGAATGATAGAAGGTGATGTTGCAAAGTGTCTCTGGGTTTCTTGTGTGCATGACTGGATAGATTTAAGTGCCATTAATGAGATAGAAAAAGGAGGTAGGCTTGACTGAGATGAAGACAAAAGAAGGGACTCATTCTAGTGGGAAAAATCAGAGTTCAGCTTTTTTTTTTTTGGCTGCACTGTGCAGCATGTGGGGATCCCCGACCAGGTATTGAACCCACGTCCCCTGCAGTGGAAGCATGGAGTCTTAACCACTGGACCACCAGGGAGGTCCCCAGAATTCAGCGTTGAGCATACTGAGTTTGAGATGCCCAAGAGACATTCCGGTGGAGACGTCAAGTACAAAGTTGCAAGAGAAACAAAGAAGGAAGTCTGGGTGGAAGAGGAAACTAGAGAGAGAGAGAGAGTCGGCTGTGTAGGTGACAGACAAGAACACTGGCAGAGACTTGAACGCAAAGTGCCCCTTAAGCAAATGGAGCTCAACGTGGTTCAGCACGAGATAAGGTAGTAAAGAAAGTGTCTTTTGCCTATAAAACAAAGGAAGCAGAGAAAGAGCAAATGGAAAAATAAATAACTGGAGGAAGAAATCATTTCAGATATAGGTTTTTTGTTTGTTTGTTTTTAACATAAGAGATACTAGGGCGGTTGTTCTTAACCTTGACTATACAGGAGAACCACCTAGAGGGAATTTTAAAATTCTGATGCTCAGGCTTCCTTCAGTGACAATGAAATCAGAACCTTTACAAGACGGGGCCCAGGCATCTGTACTTTTTAAAACTACAACAGGCAAGTCCAGTGTGCAGGCAGGTTTGAGAACCGGTGGAATGGATATGCTTTGAAATCCCCTGTGGAGCTTGTTCAAATGCAGATTCTGATTCAGTCAAGGTGGGACCCAGGGTTCTGAATCTCTAATAAGCTCTCTGGTGACGCTGTTGTTTGTGGAGCTACAGTACATCTGGATGGGAATGATCCAGATGGGAAAGAGGTTAAAGATGCCGGAGAGGGATCAACCCAAGAGGTGGGTGGGAAGCTAACACCTGTGCGGGGATTGGCCTAGGGTGACAGGAGAGACATCGTAAACACAGGAGAAGGTGGACGTGCTCGGTTTTGTACATTTGGTGGTCAGGGAAGATTGAGTTTAGCCCAGGGGTTTTCATCGTCCTGGTTTCCGTGGACACGTTTCTTCTCTTCACTCTCTGCCACCTCAGGCCAACCTCCTTCTTGGGGACATCTCCCCTTTGGGCGAAGGTTAAGGTCAGGGTACCTGAGGGTTGGCCGGAACCCTGTAGATCATTCAGCCCTTACACGCCCTGTGTTACAGATGCAGCCCAGCGGGTCACCTCTTCACAGAGGGCAGACTCACACTGCTTCTAAGGCTGGTGGTGTGAGTCCCTGAGCGATTTTCGTGGAGATTTTGGTGTTCCTCCTTTGCAAGGTTAGGACCAGCCCGAGTCACTGTGGCACAGCTGAGCCCACAGATGAAGAGCATGTCATCTTGGTTGCCAGGGCTGGGGAGTCAAAAGGAGGCTGGACAAGAGAGTCAGTCCCACGTGGCTGGTTGTTGGGAGGAGGAGGACTCTGGGCCATCGAGCCCTGGGGAGCTGCTCGCGACGTCACAGCACATCAAGGGCGACTGGCCATCTCCTTCCCTGGGCCAATCCTGAGTGAAGATCCGCGACTGGGTACTGTAGGAGTAGGAACTGAACATATGCGGCGGTGAGGGGGGAGGGTTGCTGAGGGTATTACACGTGATCATCCACTTCTCTTAACTAAAGAATGGAGGAAAATCATTTTTTCCTGTTTCTGCTGCTACTTGGGGTAAATAACCAGGTCAGTGTCCAGGCTGCTGTAATAGGATCGCCATCTACTGGGCGTCTGCTTCCCCTACTCAGTCCTTCCACGTGGCTATGTCAATGTATCCTACAGCAACCCTAGGTGAGAGGTACTATTATTATTTCCATTTCACAGATGAGTAAACTGAGGCTTACAGAGGTCGAGGAACTTCCTCAAGTCCCATTCTTTTAAGTGGTAGAAGCAGGAGTTAAACTCAAGCAGGCTGCCATAGACCTCACACTTTTTTTTTCCGTTTTTGAATTTTATTTTATTTATTTTTTTATACAGCTGGTTCTTATTAGTTATCTATTTTATACATATCAGTGTATATATGTCCATCCCAGTCTCCCAATTCAGTCCACCACCACCACCTCCACCCCACCCCCCGCTTTCCCCCCTTGGTGTCCATTACGTTTGTTCTCTATATATGTGTTTCAGTGGTTTCTGCTTTCTCTCTCTGTCACCTAATGAGGTGGGTGCTGCTGGGGGACTATTCTTCTTGGGTCTCCAGCAATCCTGCATGTCTTTCCAGCAGAGGTGCTAACTGCCTTTGTTCCAGATGTTTCAAGGATGTTTGCACAGCAGTCTTGTAAGATAGAGGTAGTGTCTCTGTCCAGGGCAAAGGGCAGGCCTGCTTACTGCCTCATAGAAAAGATTTGAGATCCCTATCCTCGGGGTTCTATGGCTGCATCACAACCTGCTGTGTCTGCAGGTCTCTCTGGCCCTCCTTGCATTGCCCTGTGGGAATTGGGGCTTGGAGAATCCCCCAAAATGCTGGTACTCCAGCTAATGTAGTGCTGTGAAAAATAAACTGTCCTTTTGTTACGGAGCCCAAGCTCATACTGCTCGCTGCATGACAGGCCAATAAATCGAGAGACGAGGTGTTAGGGCAAGGCATAGAGACTTTATTCAGAAAGCCAGCAGACTGAGAAGATGGTGGACTAATGTCCCAAAGAGCCATCTTGCCCAAGTTTGGATGCTAGTTTCTTTTATAGAACAAAGAGTGGGGAGGGGAGGAGGTAAAGTAAAAAAGGCATTAAATTGTTGCAAATATTTCCTGGTTCCGGCCAGACTCCAGAGGGGATGCGTTAATTTCTTCTTTCCTGCAGCCACTCACAGGTGGACCTGGTCAGGATGTTACTGTGAACTTAAACAAAGGTATTGTAGCTTAAAACTCAAGCATGGGAGGCCGGGTTCCCAGAGATGGGCCATTATGTTTACTTTAAGCTATAGGCAATATCCCTTTAGAGATTAACTTGCAGCAAAAGCAATAGAATACAGAGGTTAAAGTAAAAGAAACAGATCTGATATGGAGTCAGATTTGTTCTTCCCTATTACAATTTGCCTCTGACCCAAGTCCTATGTCTTCCACCAGCATCCGTGAAAAGATGGCAGGCTAACCTAGTTTGAAAGTAGGGTAAAATATAGGCCTCTTTACAGTTCTTGACAGGTGCTATTACCTCCATTATATGGACAGGTAAACTTGGGTTCCAGAGACCACATACAGCCAGTAAAGGGCAGAGGTGGGATTTGAACTCAGGTCTGCCTCAATCCAAAGCATGTGTTTGTGCCTACTTCTTCATGAGAGTGGAAAGGGGCCAGGTTAGGAAGGGGAGGGAAAAGAGTCCATGGACTCTATGGAGGTGATCTCATGACTCCCAGAGGGAAGCAGAGAAAAGCTTAATGCAGATCAGTGAAACCTCTGGGCTTCTTGCCCAAATCCCTTGTCTAACCAGCTGTTTTCTTTTGGATTTTGTGATGGATACTGATGTGTTCCACCCACTTCAAAACTGAGATACTCATTTCCCCACTGTTGGAGGTATTAGCCACTGAAGGCCTGCGTCTGAGTCTCTCTTATGAATTGTCAGGCTGAAGATTGCCATCTTATGCAAAGACAAGCCCCCTTCTGTAGGTCTATGGGACGGGCTGGAAGGGAGTGGGGCAGGAGAGGGAGCATATAATGTTCTGGTGGCCTTGTTTCAAGGTAGGACAGTGCTGTCTTCGCTCCAGGGCTTCCTGTAGGAGAGACTCACATTTTCCGCCTTTTTTGCACTAACATCACAGTTCAACTCCTTCCTCTGCCCAAGCCTTCATTTCCCCCACAGTGTTGATCTTGGGGACTCTTCTTAATAAATTTCCAGCACACAATCTCGGCACACAAACGAGAGAATCTTGCCTGGGAAAGAGACCTACAGCAAAGCTCTTGGAAATCATGATATGAAACAAAAGATTATACAGAAAATGTGCTTCTAAAGATTTCATGTGCTCTAATTAACAATTTTTGGTATCTGTTGGTTTACATAAGTCATTCAAAATATCACCTGTAAGCTCAACAAAATTATAGAGTTAATTCAAATTTTGATAATTGCATTAAAGGGTAAGACATTATATTTATTAAGCATTACAGTTGTGACAATTATTTTGTTATATGTTCACTGACTTTTTCTGACACATTTTTCTACTAATAAGTAAAAAGCAATAAGAAAATTGTTAGCTTATTATCTAATGCCCTGATGGAAATTTTAGCACAATTGAATTACTGTTTTCCCTTGAGATGCAAATGCTGTGAATGTTTCATAGATTATGTAAATGGAACAGGGGAACCATTTGCAAGTCACACCATTTAATGTGTCTGGAAAAATATTTTAACCTCCTTTCCTACAGAGAGAAGCAAAAAGACAGATGCCTTGTTGGAATGGAAATGGGGTTTTGTGCAATCTCTCAAGAATAGTTTTGGAGGGGGGGCGGGGAGTGAACTTGCCCCCTTCTGATGTGAGAATAAGAAGCCAGTGAGAGCAAGACCAGTGAGAATGAAGGCCGGCTGGGGCAGAACCGGATGCATGTTACGAATCCAACCTTTGGTCAAATGGTGTCGTCAGCCTCATTCCATCTACTCAAGGCTGTACAGACACCACATCCTCGTCAAGGCTTCCCTGAGGGTTAAAGCACTCATGGCGGGGGCGGGGGGATTGTTTCTGATTCCAAAACTCAGTGATGTACTAAGAACCATGGCCCCCAGCCCCAAATAAGTTCTGTCCCATTTGGTAAGCAAAGCAGGTTTTTATCCTGTTGAGAGGGGGGTTAACTTTCAAACTGTGCTGAAGGGCAGGCTGTTTCTTAATTTTGTAAAAGAAAAATCAGCACTAAAATATTTTAAAGCTTATTTGGTTTAAGTTTCACATGAAAATATGCACGTTTCTCATGAATTGATGCATTGTGTTTACAAGTTTCATCCTTGTAATGCAACCAGTTGAACTAGTCATTTTTAATCAAGAGAATGTCATGCAAAGTCCAGTACTCAACTTAGTCATGTAAACAAAAAGACAAGCAAAATGTTTCCAAGTATGCTGAAAAGTTAGCTATTCTCCTACATAAGGCAACAACCTTTAACTTGAGAAAGAAGTTGCAGAGATGAAAAATACTGTTACACAAACATAAGGGAGTGTTTGGTTTAAACCCTCGCATAGCTTATCAAAAGTTGTGTACTGGGACTTCCCTGGTGGCGCAGTGGTTAAGAATCCTTCTGCCAATGCAGGGGACACGGGTGTGATCCCTGGTCCGGGAAGATCCCACATGCCGCGGGGCAACTAAGCCCGTGAGCCACAACTACTGAGCCTGCGTACCACAACTGCTGAAGCCCACGTACTTAGAGCCCATGCTCCACAACAAGAGAAGCCACCACAATGAGAAGCCCGCGCACAGCAACGAAGACCCAATGCAGCCAAAAATAAATAAATAAAATAAATAATTTTTTAAAAAATTGTGTACCATCAACAGAGTTACATTCTACTCTAAACAACTAATCTATTGCCTCATGGTCCTGGTATCTTCCCTTTCAGTCATTAGAAAAAAATTAGGTAACAGATTGAGCAGGTTTCTATGCAGGAGCAGCAGAAATTCCATCCACAGAGATACTTAAGGTGACACTAAAAAGAAATTTTGGAAGTAGGTTATTGGGAATAGTTTTCCCCGATGGAAGAAAAAGCTTTGGCATTTTTGGAATTAGAGAGATACAAGGCTGTTTATTGTTACCTAAAATCATCATCACTGCTCAATCATTTTCTGGCAGAGGCAACAGAAGCAAAACAGTCAGCCCAATGAAATTCAGGTGGTAAAACTGCAAGAGAGGGTTGAGGTCAGCATTCTAACTCAGAGATAAAGTCTAGTATGTGTGTGTGTGAATAACCAAGGACTGTTTTTTTTTAATTGAAATATAGTTGATTTACAATGTTGTATTAATTTCTGCTGTACAGCAAAGTGATTCAGTCATACATATATATATAACTCTTTTTCATATTCTTTTCCATTGTGGTTTATCACAGGATACTGAATATAGTTCCTTGTGTTATATGGTAGGACCTTGTTGTTTATACATTGTAAATAGAATAGATTGCATCTGTAAGTCCCAAACTCCCAACCCATCCCTGCCTGCCCCCCGCCACTTGAGGACTCTTAATGAGACCTAAGATTCCAGAGTTCTCCTGAGCAAGAAAATGTACACGAAATGCCTGATACATTGGCTAGAACGTGAAGAGGCCTCATTAAGTGTCAGTCTATGATTACATATGGATGGAGGTATTGCCTATCTGTCAGGTTCCCTGGGTGGATTTATGACAATCAGGCTGGGGTTGCAGCTGTAGAAAATTCCAAGCACAGTTCTTTGTTATCTGATTTCTTTTGGAGTCAATTCCCCTTACAGACAGAAACTTCAGAAGCTTGTTGGAGAAATATTCTATCTGGCTGTTCTGTGCTGTACTCACAGATAGTTTGGAAGTCTTGGAAGCTGGGCAGACTCTCCCAAAAGCAAAAGTTTGGAAACAATATAGGGTGACATGGAGGAGAAAGGGTGTGGGCTTCTTCCATGTGGGTGAAATAAGACAGTGATGACTAATGCTGACTTTGCTCATCCTTGGCTGAGACCACAGCGTTTATTCAAAGTTGGATCTCGAGTGAAAGAGGGTATAGATGTACATAAAATGTTATAAGGAGAGTTTTCTTAAAAGAGATGGATTTTCATCTCAAATCTGTTACCAGCTGTATGCCCACACAATAATACACAGAACTTTCTGCCTCAACCAGTTGCAAATATAAAAAGGAAATGAAAACTGGTCACTACTGTCTTAGAAAAGTCCTTTTCCTTATTACTTTTATTGCTTGGATTATGAATTTCAATAAATGCAAAATGCATTCCTAAGTCTAGAAGTCAATTTTTTAAAAGTTGTTTATCTAGAGTCTATAAAAATCATATAATTATACAAATCAATTTATTCTACTCTTGATTTTGCAAATGAGTAAACTGTGAACCACAGAGATGGAGTTGACCTGAGTAAGAAGAGCATCTAAGACTATTAAGTGGCACAGAGGAAATTAAATCCTGGCTCACTTGACCCGCATTCAATGCTGTTCCTTTATCACTGTCCTACCATTCAGAAAGCCTATAGCTCATTAAACTCCTTCATTTTGTGAAGACAATTTTGTCTCGTGTAAGGACTGCTATATGGTCTAGAAGAGTTCATTGAATTTGAGTGTCTATAATGGATTTTCTTTAGAGGCACAAAAGCCATCAAAACATAAAAACTTTTCCTTCATCGATTAAGTCTAAACGCTCCCATTAACACCATCTACAGGGCTGCACAATGCCACTGAAGGCAATGGCAGTCTTTCCAGACTATGATTTACCCACGTTTGGTATCTCTGGTAGAAGAAGGAAACTGAGGCTTCAAAGAGACTGAGAAAGAGGGGCTTCCCTGGTGGCGCAGTGGTTGAGAGTCCTCCTGCCGATGCAACGGACACGGGTTCGTGCCCCGGTCTGGGAAGATCTCACATGCCGCGGAGCGGCTGGGCCCGTGAGCCATGGCCGCTGAGACTGCACGTCCGTAGCCTGTGCTCCGCAACGGGAGAGGCCACAACAGTGAGAGGCCCGCGTACCACAGGAAAAAAAAAAGAAAGAAAAGAAAAGAAATTGCCGTAAAAACATCAAAATTGGGTGGACCTGATGATTTGTTTAAATCTGACTCATGACTATCACCACTGTCTTATTTTGCCCACGTGGAAGAAGCCCACACCCTTTCTCCTCCATGTCACCCTATATTGTTTTCAAACTTTTGCTTTTGGGAGAGTCTGCCCAGCTTCCAAGACTCCCAGATGTTCTCTGAACACAGCCCAGAACAGCCAGATAGAATATTTCTCCAACAAGCTTCTGAAGTTTCTGTCCGTAAGGGGTATTAACTCCAAAAGAAATCAGGTAGCAAAGAACTGTGCTTGGAATTTTCTACAGCTGTAACCCCAGCCTGATTGTCATAAATCCACTCTAAGCACCTGACAGATAGGCCATACCTCCATCCATACGTAGTCATAGACTGACATGTAATGAGCCCTCTTCACTTTCTAGCCAATGTATCAGGCATTTCATGTACACTTCTTTGCTTAGTCCCCGTAACAACATGGTGAATTAGGCAATATTACTAGCTCTATTTTCTGGAAAGTTTAGGTAACCTGCCCCAAAGCACTGGAGGCTTTACATCTGACTCAGATGGTATGGTCTTAACTACTTGGCCTATTGGCATTGATACCGAGGGTCACAATCTCCTGATAGGTGACTCACTAAGAGTCCTTTAACTCTTTTAACTTAGAAGAAGGCTTTGAATCCTCTGCTGATATGCTTGTTTCATGCCGTTTCCAGACAAAGTCACAAAAACACCCAAAGTGAAACTCAAGTTGAGCAAAGCCAAGAGTGTGAGCCAGTGCCTGGAAAGAGGAGAGGAAACAGGAGCAATAATTCCAGCCCAATATCTGATTATTATTCCAAGCAACATGTTCTGGCCTTTGCTTTAAAACTTTTTTTAGAACACTTTAAAATTTACAAGTTATATAGTTGGTTGGTGACAAAACTTCCTTTAAAAAAGAGTCTTTGTAATGATAAAATGTTAAAAGAAATATATTCAAGACTAAGAAAGGCAATCCTCCCATATCCTGTTTAGTCTCCAGCATCCTTGTTTGCAAAACACAAAGTTTGGTCTACACATACCTAATTTGGGCAGCCAGTTGATTGTCTTAGAAAACATCTGAAAATCAGGTCGACCCAGCTGGTGACTTATAATTCTGCAATAATCTTCTCTGTTCGTGGATCACAGCTTGCTAGGGGAACATGATATAAGGGCATGGTATGAAGAGCATGAAACCTTGAAAATCAAGAAACCTCAATTTTCTTTCTTTTGAAGTGTTTGTAAGAAATGAGAAGTGGGAAAGGAAATTAACATTTACTATTATCTCAGTTAATTCCTTCAACAATCTTAAGGGTACTATCATCTTCATTCCCTAAGTAAAGAAAAGCTCAGAGGCTCAGAGAAGATGACTCTCTTGCCCTCGTCCGTGATTCTGGGAGCAGGCAGGCTGGGCCCTGGTGCTGACTCACAGCTAGCGTTGGCACTCCTACACCCCAGAGATGCAGGGGAATACATGTTCTTTAAAACTCATGTTTGTTGGACACCTTAAAATATCCTTATAATTTATCATTTGTTATTTTGGAGTAATAATTCTACTGATTCCATTGAAAACAAAAACCTTAAAATCTCTCCTCTTTGGATCACTAGTCATCTACCTTTTTTTCTTTTTTCTCTGAAAAAAGTAAAATAATAAGTCAACTATGTGGGAGCATTGGTGCCTTATTTACTTGCTTTAGACTTAGGATCTTTCTTTTTCCTTTTAAGTAGACTTTATTTTTTAGAGCAGTTTTAGTTGCACAGCAAGATTGAGGGGAAGAGACGGAGATTTCCCATACGCCTCTTCCCCCCACTCAGGCACAGCCTCCCACATTATCAACATCTCCTGCCAGATCGGTGCATTAGTTACAGTCAATGAGCCTACATTGACACACATTACCACCCAAAGTCTGTAGTTTACATTAGGGACCATTCTTAATGTTGTACAGTCAGTGAGTTTGGACAAATGTAAAATGACATGTATCTGCAATTATAGTATCACACAGAGTATTTTCATTGCTCTGAAAATCCTCTGTGCTCCACCTGTTGATTCCTCCCCACCTACCCTTACCCCTGGCAACCAATGATCTTTTCATTATCTCCATAGTTCTGCCTTTTCCAGAATATCATATAGTTGGAATCGTATAGTCTTCAGCCTTTTCAGATTGATTTCTTCTACTAGCAGTATGTATTGAAAGTTTCTCCATGGCTTTTCATGGCTTGATGGCTCATTTTTTTTTAGTGTTGAATAATGTTCCATTGTCTGGATGTACTAAGGGATATTTATCCATTCACCTACTAAAGGACATCTTAGTTGCTTCCTAGTTTTGGCAGTTATGAATGACGTTGCTATAAATATCCATATGCAGGCTTTTGTGTGGACATAATTTTCAACTCAGCTGGGTAAATACCAAGGAGCAAGATTACTGGATCGTAGGGCAAGGGTATGCTTAGTTTTGTAAGAAAATGCTAAATTGTATTCCAGAGTGGCTGCACCCTTTTGCATTCCCGTCAACAATGAATGAGAGTTCCTGTTGCTCCACATCCTCACCGCCTTTGGTGGTGTCACTGTTCTGGATTTTGGTCACTCTAATAGGCATGAAAGGGTATCTCACCGTTGTTTTAATTTGCATTTCTCTGATGACATATGAGTAGAGCATCTTTTCATATGGTTATTTGCCACCTGTGTATCTTCTTTGTTGAGATGTCTGTTCAGGTCTTTTGCCCATTTTCCCATCAAGTTGTTCATTTCCTTATTGTTGTGTTTTATGAGTTCTTTGTATATTTTGGATAATAATCCTTTATCAGATATGTCCTTGCAAGTATTTTCTTCCAGTCTGTGGCTTATCTTCTCATTATCTTGGCAGTGTCTTTCACAGAGTAGAAGTTTTAAATTTTAATGAAATCTAGCTTATCCATTATTTCTGTCATGGATCATGCCTTTGGTGTTGTATCTAAAAAGTTTAGGATCTTTTTAAAATAACAGATTATGTATTTGTGACAGCCAAAATTCATTCACACAGCAGGCCAGAAGAGGATTAGATCAGAAAGTATAATTTGAAATAGTCTTTTAGGCCCTTATAATAAATTGGTTTTAATTTAGATGAGACATTAAATATGAATTGATGGAAAGTGAATATTTATAACCCTTCTTTTGTGAGTTTCAGAAAACTGGCAGCGACGCCTCCTACTTCATTAGGTTTTCTGAGTCAGAGACAAAGGTGCCTTGAATTACCCAGTAAATCATCATACAAAGATGTGAAGTCAGACGTCATATTTCACTCAGCGATTTCAACAGCAACAGGAAGGCCAGACAACAACCCTGTCTGAACATTTGACAGATTGGGAATTTTTCTTGCCGCGGACATTTAAACACGTAATAGGTTTGTTGCCCTCGTGGATGTCACACAGAAAGGGCCCTGGCTCCACTTCTAATGGATGTGCTGTAGGCTGCAGGGAATGAGTCACTCCAGGGACACGATGCCACAGAAGGGCTTTTGACAGCATAATCCTCTGAAGCAGAGAAAGCCATGCCTGACCCCAGGGACCTGCCTGTAAAGCTTCACTTCATCTGCCCTCCACTCTCACTATTCTAAAGAACACCCGGCAAGTTAAGGGCAGAGTCTTTAGGAAACTACTACAAAATAGGGCCAAGAAACGAAATCCTTAAGGGTATGAAATATTCATGTGACGGGAATTTTGTTAACAATTCGATATTCCTTGTACTATGTAATCTAGACTTAAAAAAATAGTAGTTCTGAGTTCCAGGCCCCCCACCCCAGGCCCCAACTTGGAAAATGCCTTGAATTCTTCCCTATCAACTCAGTCTCATCGTACAGGTAATGGATGAAATATATTTTTAAGGCAAATGCCAGCTTAGTTGGTCAAAATGCTTCAGAAGGAAAAAATGATGACAAAGAGTTCTGAATGGGGCAACACAAAGAGGTTATGTCTCCCTCATTAAACCAATGCAGCTGCAAATAAGTCAATAAGTGAACTCAGAGGAAGAAGCCTACCCTTGTCCAGGAGAAGGACACCTTTCCCTCCTCTAGAATTAAAATTTTCCTGTGGGGTTAAATCATTGATTAAAAGTCAGGGAGACTCAGACTGTCCAAGTGTCAGTTAAGATCCTTTCGATTTAAAATGGCTTAAATGACAAGGAAAGGTATTCACTGAACTGGAAGTGCAAGATGGGATGGCTTCAGGGTAGGGTTGCTCTAGGGGCTGTGTGTTTTTAGCTGTCCCTCATCCTGGTCCTGCCCTGGGCTGGCTCACTTGGGAGGCAGAACTCGGTGTGGCAGTCCTTATATGCTACAACATCCCAGGGAAGAGCCTTCTGGAACCTCTAGGACAAATTAGGTCATAGACAGTGGGAATGTCATGTACGGATGGGCTTCAGCTTGAATTCCTGGAACCAATCCTTATGAAAAGGACTCTGAGATGACCTTGACTGAGCTGAAATAATCAGGGCCCCCCTCTGGCATGGAGGATGGGGTCAATCTCCCTTCAACCCATGTCCAACACACTGCGTGAGGCATGGAAGGAGTGTTAGAGATACGATCTCAATGCCACATACACTCATGAAATCTTAGTCAAAATTTCATATACCAAACAAATACCTAAGAACATTATACGTTATGCGTATTTTTTGGATGTGAAAGGAAAAGTAAAGGCAGTTACCAGCAATTCTAATCTGTAAGTATAACTAAGAACGTTTGCGCTGCCCTTTCATTCTTGTCCTATAACAACGGACTCTCTTGTCCTGTGGGTCCCTCCTGTGTGCCCAGCAATCCTCTGGGCCCTCCCACCACCCCTTCAACTGCAGCCGCTGCTTAAGTGACCAGCTCCACAGAGGTACTGACCAGCTTGGAGCAGATGGAACCCTCCAGCTCCTGGCCAAGGGTCCACTGACTACGCCTCTTGCTTCCTGCCCTGGGGTTTCTCTGCTGATGTCTCTGGGCACCTGCTGGGCAGTGCAGGGGAGTCAACAACCAGAGGGCCATGTTTGACCAGTGGGGGATGGGAACTGAGGGTCATCACTTTCTGTTTGTCCTCTGGGGGTCCGCTCTATGGCACAACTTATAAGGCTCCTCAGAAAGTCCGGTGAGTTGAGCCCTGCAGACACCTTGTATCAGATTTTCCCTCCTTCCCATCTTCACTCCCCTGCCCCTCACCTCCACTCCCTGGGATCATTTCCTGAATAAATGCCAGCCTCAAGGCTTGGAGTCAGGTTGTGCTTTCTGGGATGCCCCCAGCAAAATGGGGCTACTTCTTAGGTGGCATTTACTTAGAAAACATATGTGGCAAATGTAAATGTTACTTTGTAAATCCATACACGAGCCCCCAACCCTCTGCAGACTTCAGCGAATCCAAGTCTTGGCTTCTGCGCAAAAAAACAGATTCCCTGTTCCTTGCAGGGTCCTAGGTAACATGACTCTCTCTCCACAGCCCACCATCCCTCTCCCAAAACAGTAGTTGTCTCAGCATTTTTATCTTTTCTTGCCCTGTGTTACCTTTATGTGTTTTCCTGGAGAATCAGAGTGGCTCAAGAGAAGGTTGAAGTGAGGGTAGAGATGAACATCTCACAGAAAAACCCAAACAAACTTTTTGACCAACCCAACACATTGAAGGGACAAGAGAAGTGGGGGGGAAGACCAGTTCCTGCCAGGAATGAGCCATGTGAGGAAAGACAGCAGCTGGAAGGTGTGCACAATCACACATTCCAGGTCAGTCCTGGGACAGACCCATCCCTGTTCCCTGCCCTGCTCTCCCACGACAGGTGGTGAAACCAGATGAAGGAGGCCTTGAGGTTTGATAAAATAGGGTCTCAGAAATGCTTACAGACCCAGCACTTTAACTATTGATACTTCCTATGGTTATCTGGCTATTTTCTTCTTTAGATCCTCCTGGTTTCCCAAAGAGTTTAAGCCATCTTCTCCACTATAATCTCCTAGCGGCCTTCACTGCAGGTTGTTGATACTTCATGTGAAGCTGGGCAAATACCTACAACGATCAGAACGTCCGTTGGAGATTTAGGGGTAGCAAACTGATTTTTCTCACTTCCTTCTTCCAAGAAAAGTTGACAGAGGTACAAGCCATCGAGCAAATGCTAGTTGTTCTGCCTGGATGGTGGAAGGGAAAGAGGGAGAGAGAAGGAGGAACAGAAACAACACTACCTGCACCCAAGAAGGTTGTTTGATTCAGGCGTGATGTAGAGGCAGCGTTCATGTCATTGTCAGTCTCTCTAAAATCTCCCTGTGATTCCCTTAAAGCCTTCAATTCCTGCCTTAGGGAGGAATTGCACACATTCACACAATGGGGTGTCAGAACACTTCATCTTACCCAGCATTTTCTCCCCAAGAGGCCAGTATAGAAAAAGAGACCACAAGTAGCACAGTGGGCCTCCACGGTCTTTTAAGAAATATTTTTATTTGAGGGTTATTTGAGCTGAAGGCAGGCCAAAAGCACTTTAAATGATCTTACCTTTTCTTTATTTATTTTCAGATCTTAAGACCATATACATACATCCCTTCCCCACCCTCCCCAGCTTTATTGAGGTATAACTGACAAAATCGTATATATTTAAGGTGTACTAAAGTGTGATGATTTCATACACGTATACATTGTGACATTATTACCACAATCAAGTTAATTAACACATCCATCACCTCACATAGTTACCATTTTCTGTGTGGTGAGAATGCTTAAGATCTACTCTGTTACCAAATTTCATGTATTTAACACAATAACATTAACTGCCATCACCATGCTATACATTAGATTCTTAGAGCTTATTCATCTTAAAACTGTAAGTTTGCACCTTTTGACCAGCATCTTCCCATTTATCCACCAGCCCCTGGCAACCACCATTTTACTCTCAGTTTCTATGAGCTTGACTTTTTCTTTTTTTCTTTCTTTCTTCCTTTTTTTTTTTTTTTTTTAGATTTTACATATAAGTGATACCATAAAGTATCTGTGTTTCTCTGTCGGGCTTATTTCACTTAGCATAATGCCCTCCAGCTTCATCCATGTTGTTGCAAATGGCAGGATTTCCTTCTTTTTTATGGCTGAATAACATTCCATTATATTTTCTTTATCTATTCACCCACTGACAGACACTTAGGTTGTTTCCATATCTTAGCTAATATGAATAATGCTACAGTGACATGGGAGTGCAGATATTTCTTTGAGATACTGATTTTGTTTCTTTCAATTATATACCTAGAAGTAGGATTTCTGGATCATATGGTAACTCTATTTTTAATTTTTTGAGGAACCCCCATAGTGTTTTCCATAAAGGCTGCACCAGTTTATATTCCCACCAACAGTATACCAGAGTTCCTTCTTTTCCATGTCCTCACCAACATTTGTTATCTCTTGTTTTTTGTTTTTTGGGTTTTTTTTTTATTATAGCCATTCTCAAGGGTGTAGGATGATATCTCATTTGTGGTTTTGATTTTCCTGTCCTTGATGATTAGTGATCTTGAGCACCTTTTCATGTACCTGTTGCCCATTTGCATATTTTCTTTGGAAAACTGTCTATTCAGGTACTTTGCCCATTTTTTAATTGAACTGTTTGTTTGCAATAATGGTATTGGGAAAAATGAATATCCACATGCAAAAAAAAATGAAATTGGACACCTATCTTACACCATACACAAAAATTTATTTGAAATGGATTAAAAACTTAAGATGTAAGACTTGAAACCAAAAAACTCCTAAAAGAAAACATAAGGAAAAATCTCCTTGACATTGGTCTTGGCAATGACTTTTTTGGATATAATACTAAAAGCACGGGTAATAAAAATAAAAATAAACAAATGAGAGTACATCAAACTAAAAGCTTCTGCACAGCAAAGGAAACAGGCAACAAAATGAAAAGGCAACCTACGGAATGCGAGACAACATTTGCAAACCATATATCTGATAAGGGGTTAATATCTAAAATATGTAAGGAACTCATACAACTAAATAGCAAAAAACCCCAAATAATCCATATAGATATTCTTTTTTATATATATATATATTTATTTATTTATTTTGGGCTGCATTGGGTCTTTGTTGCTGCGTGCGGGCTTTCTCTAGTTGCGGCGAGCAGGGGCTACTCTACCTTGCGGTGTGTGGGCTTCTCATTGTGGTGGCTTCTCTGTTGCGGAGAACTGGTTCCAGGCACGGGGGCTTCAGTAGATGTGGCACGTGGGCTCAGTAGTTGTGGCTCACAGGCTCTAGAGCGCAGTTGTGGTGCACGGGCTTAGTTGCTCTGCAGCATGTGGGATCGATCTTCCCAGACCAGGGCTCGAAACCGTGTCCCCTGCATTGGCAGGCAGATTCTTAACCACTGCGTCACCAGGGAAGTCCCATATAGATACATTCTTAATACAAAGAGAAAGGTTATTCATTAGCTTATCTTCCAAGAAGTTTGCATGCACTTTCTGTTCAACTGTTGTTATGTTTAGTGGTTTTATTTACAATATTCATAAAAATAAGTGATACGTATATTTCTTATGACGTAGTAAAATTTTTTCTGAACACCTTTGAAATCTGGCAGAACCTATTTGTAAAATTTGATCTGTTGCAATTATAGGCCCAAGAAATACTCATTCTATTTCATTTGTGTGGGGAAAATTGTGAGCAGAATTTCTCTTTATTTATCATTCATTTGAGGTTATGCTTTGGGGTCCTCGAAGCTACTCATTTGTTTACAAATGCAACATTTGTAAACCTGTTTACAAAGGTTTACAACCTCTCCCAGGTTTAAAAGTCCTCTGAGTGAGGAAAGAAGACATCCAAGACCTATGGAAAAAGCTCCTTATCTTGAGTGGTCATTAATGGACTCAAAATAATGCCTAAAGTCTGCTTTCTTAGAGAAAACAGTTAGGACCACACAATGACATCACACTTCAGCATTGTTTGCCAAACCTTGCTGTTTCTCACTCTGAGTCTTAGTAGGAAATGTGAGTTAGTGAAAACACGAAGGGAAGTGATGATTTATTGTTGCTATTTCTATTATTGGAAACAGAAGATGAATAACATTTAGCGTTTCATTAGATGCTTGTCTTGTTTTTCCTGTTTGATAAATGAACTAGTAGGATTGAAACAGTGAACAGGAATGTCTCCATAGCAGAAGACCTTCTAGAAGGGATAGAGAAGGGCCTTTTACGGGGAAGGTGGTACTCATTCCAGAAGCAACTCCTGTAGATGTCTCCTTCCTGTCAGCGGCAACTAGTAAAAGGGGTTACTGGGGCTCAGTTCTCTCAGGTTATGTTATTTTCCTGGTCACCATCACCAGTACTGAATTGAAACTGCAGTTTCGGGTATAGCATCTGAGTATAGAAAATTGAGCCTTAGGACTAGACAGGAAGAAATTCTAGGAACCAATGTTTTATAAACAAAAAAGAAAATGTTTTGGTATGGCAAAGCAGAGTAGCATGTAATACACTCTTTATAATTAAATGTCAAATGGCAACAAAATATGGAACCAATGGGAAAAGCAAAACGAAACCTCAGTATACACTACGTATTAACTTTTTAATCCTAACACCTTGCAACTTTGGCCTCTCCCAGTTGCACGTCTTAAGTCTCTTCCCCTTCCCCCCTTTCTATTTGATTTGTAGATAAAACTAAAATCCACTTAAAATTCTGAAATTGCAAGGTAATGCCTCTTATCTACCCATGTAGATCATCTATTCATATAATCTATTAACATCCACATAATGAAAAATATCTCCAATCTACTTCTTTTGGACACTCTACAACGCAGACCTCCTCCTTCTGAAATAAGGGCAGTAGATGTTCCTCTGGAAGCATCCTCTCTTCCCTTCTTGCCTGAATCACCATGTTTTTAACATTTTCACCCCTTTTCTTGGGCCAGTGCTTCTGCTCGCCAGTCCACACACAGCCTGGCTTCCACATCATGGTAGCAACATTGCAAGTTACTAAGGCTCTCTAGGCCTTAGTTCCTACATCCATAAAATGGAGAAAAAATAATAATAACAGCTAGTTCATGGGTCATTGGGATTAACAGTTACGTAATAGCTAACATTTACTGAACATCTGCTGTGTCAGACATATTGCTTTACCTAGATTATCTGGTTTATTCCTCATAACTATAGCATTTACCTCTGAGATAAAGGCTATTATTATCCCCTTTAACATACAGAGAAATTGACATTTAGAGAGGTGAGCTACCTTACTCTAATACAGCTAGCTAGTAAACGCTGCAGTTGGGTATGAATTCAAGAAGTCTGGCTTTCAGGACTTCCCTCGTGTTTTCCCTCATTATACTCCTGTCATGAAACTGTATTCATTAACGCTGTAGCAGAGGGCTTCCCTGGTGGCGCAGTGGTTAAGAATCCGCCTGCCAATGCAGGAGACATGGGTTCGAGCCCTGGTCTTGGAAGATCCCACATGCCGAGGAGCAACTAAGCCCGTGCGCCACAACTACTGAAGCCCGTGTGCCTAGAGCCCGGGCTCCGCAACAAGAGAAGCCACCACAATAAGAAGTCTGCGCACCGCAATTAGAGAGAGTCTGCGTGCAGCAACAAAGACCCAACACAGCACCCCCCCCCAAAAAAAATCTGTAGCAGAGTCTTTGATACACAGCACTTGCTGGGTAAATGTTTATTATTCTTTCACAACTTTATTATATCTTTTAGAATTCAACCCAGGCAGCCAGAGTGGAGGATTGTCCAAATGCTGTGGGTTTCACGGGCTTCTCTGGGCCCACATGGCACCCTGGGCATTTCTGTGAGTAAGGTCCTCTTACAGGGAACTAACCTCCTGCTAGTTTAGCTGCCTCTCCCACTGGCCTGTCCGTTCAGTGAAGATAGGGGGACATCACTCTGCTCTGCACCCTGACTGCCTGGCACAGTTTAGGAATTCAGTAGACACCTGATGAATGAGAGAACATACGAATGTCTGGCAAACGAAACAGCTCTCTCCCTTTGATCTTTCTCTGCAGCCAGCGGTTCCCTCCACATTTCTCTTTGAAGTAAGCCTTTGCCTGAGCACATCTCTGCCTCATCTTGTAGAGATCTTAGGTGGTATTAGAGGGAATAAAGACAAGGAGATGTATGATAATGTCTTCTTTCTAACCAACTGCAAACAAATACCTCAACATTTAACTAGTAAAGCTCTGTAAGTTTGTTGTTTTAAAAAAAAAAACCCAAACTGATATTTTAATGATTTTTTTAAATAATGTTAATGAAAACAGAATAGATTTCTTCAAATGTTTTGTCTAAAACCCAGATGAATAAATTTCTGAAAGTTCACAATCTTCATCTATTGCAGGGTCAGGGTACTTCTTCAATGAGATGGTGGGTGATGCGTACAATGTGATTTGCAGTTGCCAGTAATGACCAGGCCATGTGCTAACTAACACTCTCATTTTACATCATGTCTTAGGAAGAGCTGGGGGAACTGTGTGTTTCTAGCAGACAGAGTTGAGGACTGTCATATTCTCCCAGCTTCTTTCACTTTTGTGGAAACAATTCTGAAAAATGGATAACTTAGAGATTTATTATTAGTTCAGCCGTTAGTCATTCTGATGCGTGACACCGCTGTGCTTACTGGGGGTCGGGATTACCACAAGTGACTCAGAGTGAATCCAGATGCAGGCAAGTCACAAAACCCAGTCTCAGTTAGTGTGCTTCTGCCTCCTTTCAGTCTGCAGTCATGTGCCACATCCCCGCATCACCTCCATCACCTCTGGGTTCTGGGATCACCACCCACCAACCACCACCCACCATCCAGTGGTCTGCAGAGTCAGCTGCCTAGATCCCAGCAGGAGTGCAAGAAAGAAAATTTTAGAACTTCTATTTATGGTTATTTTAATACTTTTTAAGTTCAATTTTTGTATATACTTAAAAATATGCATAATAATTCAGAAACTAATACATATTTATAGCTTATACATAAATACACATGTATTGGAGATGCTCAAAACATTTCTACCAGCAGGGTGTATCCCCAACTAAAAAAAAAGAGAGAAAAAGAGGGAGAGGACTCAAATCAATAAAATTAGAAGTGAAAAAGGAGGAGTTACAATGGACAACACAGAAATACAAAGCATTATAAGAGACTACTACAAGCAACTCTATGCCAATAAAATGGACAACCTGGAAGAAATGGACAAATTCTTAGAAAGGTATAACCTCCCAAGACTGAACCAGGAAGAAATAGAAAATGTGAACAGACCAATCACAAGTAATGAAATTGAAACTGTGATTAAAAATCTTCCAGCAAACAAAAGCCCAGGACCAAATGGCTTCATAGGTGAATTTTATCAAACATTTAGAGAAGAGCTAACACCCATGCTTCTCAAACTCTTTCAAAAAATTGCAGAGGAAGGAACACTCCCAAACTAATTCTATGAGGCCACCATCACCCTGATACCAAAACCAGACAAAGACACTACAAAAAATGAAAATTACAGACCAATGTCACTGATGAATATAGATGCAAAAATCCCCCCAAAACACTAGCAAACAGAATCCAACAACACATTAAAAGGATCATACACCATGATCAAGTGGGATTTATCCCAGGGATGCAAGGATTCTTCAGTATATGCAAATCAATCAATGTGATACACCATATTAACAAACTGAAGAATAAAAACCATATGATCATCTCAGTAGATGCAGAAAAAGCTTCTGACAAAATTCAACACCCATTTATGATAAAAACGCTCCAGAAAGTGGGCAAAGAGGGAACCTACCTCAACATAATAAAGTCCATATACGACAAACCCACAGCAAACATCACTCTCAATGGTGAAAAGCTGAAACCATTTCCTCTAAGATCAGGAACAAGATAAGGATGTCCACTCTCACCACTATTATTCAACACAGTTTTGGAAGTCCTAGCCATGGCAATCAGAGAAGAAAAAGAAGTAAAAGGAATATAAATTGGAAAAGAAGAAGTAAAACTGTTACTATCTGCAGATGACATGATACTATACATAGAGAATCTTAAAGATGCCACCAGAAAACTACTAGAGCTAATCAACGAATCTGGTCAAGTTGCAGGATACAAAATTAATGCACAGAAATTTCTTGCATTCCTATACACTAATGATGAAAAATCTGAAAGAGAAATTAAGGAAACTCTCCCATTTACCACTGCAACAAAAAGAATAAAATACCTAAGACTCAACCTACCTAAGGATGTAAAAGACCTGTACTCAGTAAACTATAAGACACTGATGAAAGAAATTAAAGATGACACAAACAGACGGAGAAATATACCATGTTCTTGGATTGGAAGAATCAATATTGTGAAAATGACCATACTACCCAAAGCAATCTACAGATCTAGTGCAATCCCTATCAAATTACCAGTGGCATCTTTTGCAAAACTAGAACAAAAAATCTTAAAATTTGTATGGAGGCACAAAAGACCCCGAATAGCAAAAGCAGGCTTGAAGGAAAATAAACGGAGCTGGAGGAATCAGACTCCCTGACTTTAGGCTATACTACAAAGCTGCAGTAATCAAGACAATATGGTACTGGCACAAAAACAGAAATATAGATCAATGGAACAGGTTAGAAAGCCCAGAGATAAACCCACACACATATGGTCAACTAATCTATGACAAAGGAGTCAAGGGTATACAATGGAGAAAAGACAGTCTCTTCAATAAGTGGGGCTGGGAAAACTGGACAGCTACATGTAAAAGACTGAAATTAGAACACTCTCTAACACCGTACACAAAAATAAACTCAAAATGGATTAGAGACCTAAATGTAAGACTAGACACTATAAAACTCTTAGAGGAAAACATAGGAAGAACACTCTTTGACGTAAATCACAGCAAGAACTTTTTTGATCCACCTCCTACAGTAATGGATATAAAAACAAAAATAAACAAATGGGACCTAATGAAATTTAAAACCTTTTGCAAAGCAAAGGAAACTACGATCAGGACGAAAAGACAACCCTCAGAATGGGAGAAAATATTTGCAAATGAATAAACGGACAAAGGATTAATCTCCAAAATATATAAACAGCTCATGCTGCTCAATATTAAAAAAAAATAACCCAATCCAAAAATGGGCAGAAGACCTAAATAGACATTTCTCCAAAGAAGACATACAGATGGCCAAGAAGCACATGAAAAGCGTCTCAACATCACTAATTATTAGAGAAATACAAATCAAAACTACAATGAAGTATCACCTCACACCAGTTAGAATGGGCATCATCAGAAAATCTACAAACAACAAATGCTGGAGAGGGTGTGGATAAAAGGGAACCCTCTTGCACTGTTGATGGGAATGTAAATTGATACAGCCACTATGGAGAACAGTATGGAGGTTCCTTAAAAAACTAAAAATAGAACTACCATATGATCCAGCAATCCCACTACTGGGCATATACCCTGAGAAAACCATAATTCAAAAAGGCACACGCACCCCAATGTTCATTGCAGCACTATTTACAATAGCCAGGACATGGAAGCAACCTAAATGCCCATCGACAGATGAATGGATAAAGATGTGATACATATATACAATGGAATATTACTCAGCCATAAAAAGGAATGAAATTGGTCATTTGTAGAGACATGGATGGACCTAGAGACTGTCATACAAAGTGAAGTAAGTCAGAAAGAGAAAAACAAATATCGTATATTAATGCATATATGTGGAATCTAGAAAAACGGTACAGATGAACCGGTTTGCAGGACAGAAATAGAGACACAGATGTAGAGAACAAATGTATGGACACCAAGGGGGGAAAGGGGCAGGGGTGGTGGTGGTGGTGTGATGAACTGGGAGATTGGGATTGACATGTATACACTGATATGTATAAAATGGATAACTAATAAGAACCTGCTGTATAAAACATAAATAAAATAAAATTCAAAAATTTAAAAAAAAGAAAGTGAACTGGTTTTAAGGAATAAAGGATGTATGAGAAGCTAGTGGTCAGCCAGAGAAAGCCAGTTGGTTTTGACTTGGCTAGATGTGATGTGTATGCTTTTCCTCCTACAGGCTCAGGCAAGTGAGCCTGTGTAGACCCTGGCAAGCAGAAGCTCTGTGAGAGATGGTGAGGGGATCATGTGACTGGCAGAAGCAGGGGGTGGCATCCTGGGCACTTGGAGAAGTGAGAAGACTTTATCTAAGCAAGAAAATGGCAGCCCACTCAATTTCAGTCCTTCTGAAATGTGATTCTGCTGCAACTTAATTCCTTGAAAAGAAGAAGAAAGTCGTCCTTGGAAAATTTTAGCAGATTATCTACGGGAAAAGCAAAGCTCTATTTTGAGTACTGTTCTCTTTATGAAAATTCCAAAACGGTACAAATTCCCAAGCTTAATCTTTCCTGAAAATCTCCCATATTATCATTACACTGCAGAACATGATTGTGAGGGGAATAAATGAACTTGAAAACCCAAATCGTTTTGTAATAATAATTTTGAAACTCTTTATTTCTATTTGATACTAGGAGAGGGTGGTGACACCTTCCAAGGAAGTCCTGAGGAGATGAAAACTCGGGTTGTTTTCAGATTCACTTTCCAGGACCGTACAGGAGGACTTACTTCTAATCACACCTTGTGTGTTGGGCGGCGGCGGGGAGGCTGGGAGGACTCCGAGTGGCAATGAAGAATAGGATGCAGCAAACAGGATAGGATGTTCTTGGGTGCATTGGTTTCGCATTGTCTTTAGAACTAGTTGGTTGGACAACTCCTTAATTGGCATATCAATTATTCTCCTTAAGATGCAGACTCTTAGCCACTTATATATTCCTTTCCTTTTATGTTGTCGCTTAATTTGCCTGAGATTTTATTACCAAAGGCAGAAATTATTGAATAAAAATCCTTACTTGATCCTTATTTTTCCATTTAAATGTGAAGGCGATTATTTTTTTTTTTAGTAAAAGATTTCTGTCCAAAGAGGAAGTATATGAAAGTAGATATACAAAACTGGCTCTTTACTTAAAAATAAATTTTTTTCAAAGATGGTCCGGTGTCCCAAGGCCAGATATTTTGAACCTTGTTTCCAGTATCAAGCAGGAAGGAAATCTGCAATTTAACCCTGAGTAAGAGTAAGGTTATGCAGTTTTAGAAGTTTTGAATTGGAATCAGGGCTAAAATAATATGAATTATAAATCATAGAAACACTTACAAATGTCAGTGAGAAATTCCCAAGTAAAGAAGAGAGACAGGGGATAGAACAGACTAAAGTACAATTTCCTCCCAGTCTGTTGGACTATGAAAGCTATTTAACATGAAATGATTAGGCATCTGATCGTAAATAAGAGCGATTCACTGCCAGGAAGCTTATAATATAGTCTAGGACACGAATAAATGAGTCTTGGTTTAATACCATGCAAAGAAAAGTTTAGAAAGCCTGCCAGCATTTCCAGACCATTAAATTTACATTTGATGAATGGACTGAGAGGAGAATGTTAACACAGAAAAGGCCAGGGCTACAGATTTACCGTGTGGGTTCACTTGGCTTTCTGTCCATCAGGATACTATGTTTCAGAAGGATGATTGTCAGTTGATATCTCTTCAAATAAAAGAAGATTTATCACTGAGATTCTAATAAATGCCTTTAAAATGCACTGGGAAAACCACTCTTTTGTTTATTTTCTTACCCATAAGAACCAGTATGATTTCAAAACAAAAGCCCCATGCACATGGCTTCGTGTGACGGGATGAGAAGGAGACAAAGCCTGTTTAAATTTTCAGGCTAGTCTGTCTTTGAGAGCATAGGAGTGTTTCATGGAAATCACAGTGCGGAGGCTTTGGGGAGAACTGGCTAGAAATGATGAAGCAGTCCACACAGCCTTCGCCTGTATTGTAGATTTTATTTTATGTTCCTCCACTTCCTAAGGCTTTGATCTTTCCTCCACACCTCCTGAAAATCATTTAGTTTTGGGGAATGAGCTGCTCCTTTGGAAATGCAGCTACTCAGCAGACTGGCTGGAAGCAGAGGCATGATAGTACCTCCCAGCAGAAATGGCTCCATGCTTTCTGAGCTCAACATGCAACACCCGAGTAAGAAGGGCACCGCTCATCACTGGACCACTTCAGAGGTCGTACAAGTTTTTACCCATCCTCTTCCATAATCTGTGGGCAATTTTAGAGCCACAAACCATGTTTGAAACTTCTAAGCTTCTTTCCACATCAATGGTTAGAAGCCCCATTATTTGGCCACTTCTAGAAATAAGGGTTTTGTAGTCGTTCACAACTATAAACAGGCCAGTTCTGCTGGGGCAAATGCTAGGATGGTTCCTTACTATGGTTAGGAACTGCATCAGCCGAAGCAGACGAAATCACCAGTTGGAACATTATTCCAGGGACCATGTCAGTATTCCTTCCACATACAACTTTTACAGAAACCCAGTGCGTCTGCTGACAAACTAACATAGCTCTGTATCTTTACTGAGCCTCTCTGTTCAAAACCCCAGAAGCAGCCTTGATTCCTCTTTCATCCTCACTCAATAAGGAGTTACTGAGAGTATATTATGTAGCAAGCAATGTGCCAGCTGCAGGAGGGTGTCATAGGCCCTAACACCAAATGAAGGGGAACCTATTGCAGCCCATCCTATTGCTCTCTGATGCTCCAGATCACGGGGTGAGATTAGCACATGCTTGTTCATAGGACACAGTCACAGCTGGATGGCTGAAGTCATGGATGGTAAGAGCCCGAAAGCCTGGGCTCTTTCTACCCACACTTCCTCCTTCATCCCCACCTCCTGTCAAGTCAACCATCAAAGTTGTCTATTCCCGCTGCCCAAGTCTCCCCCAGATCCACCCTCTGTCCCCTGCAGTCTTTAGTCTAGACGCATATTGGTTCCCTGGAATATTTCAGTATCCACAATCTGGTCCTTCCCTCTCTTTCCTTCCATCTGCCCTGCACACCGCTACAAAAGCATCTCTCATCATCACAGATTGAGAAGGCATTTCTTTCTGAGTCCCCAGTTTCTTCTCTCTACGACCCAATTTATCATTCCCGGAGTAGCTGTGACTACATCTGCGGTTCAGCACGCTGCCTACTCGGTCTTTAATCACATTTTATTTTTCCCCCTTTGCATGCCTTTCTTCTTTCTGTTCGCTCTTTTGGGAATTCCAACCTCACCTCAGCTGAAAAGCCTCCCCGTGACTTGCCCACCCTGAGTTAGTCTCCCAGAGTCCCTTGTACAGACCTCGATTATAGCACTTAGCACATTGAGTTGTAAATCTCCCAACTACTACACTGAAAGATCCTTCAGATGAAGAACTTTCTATGCTCAGCCCACAACAGAGCCCTGATATAGAGTGGTATTCAGCACGTGTATGCTGGCTTAGTGAAGAAATCATTTAATGCGCTAGCTGAGCAGTCAAAACTCAGTCAAAACAGACAGTTTGCTGTTTGTGTCACAATGAAAGCTTTAAAAGAGACTATTTCTTTTAAGGTTACCCTTTCATAATACCTGAGAGGAGTGTGGTATATAGTATAGAAAATCACTGGCCCATTTCCTGAGAAGGTAGAGATATCCATCCTAGCACCCAGACTGTAAATATCACTTGGGTTTTGGTTCAAATGTAAGTTTATCTTCAATAAAAATCTTAAAAAAATAAACAATGGTGTGAAAATTTAATTGCTTGAGATGTTTAGTTTCCCCAGAAGTGAAACAATAAACAGAACAGAAGTGAATTCATTCAAACACTCCAGCTGTTTGTGGATACCACCACCCAAGGCTTCAGGCAGTGGTGCTAACCAGCTCTCCAGGGGAGAAAAAAAAGCACCAGGCCAGTATAGTATGGACTGGGATACCCAGAGAAGGCAGAGAAAATGCCCCAGATTCCTGCTTCTCTGTGTGTTGATGTCCTTGTCATTTGATTGTTTTTTTTTGTTTTTTTGGGTTTTTTTTCCTGTACACGGGCCTCTCACTGTTGTGGCCTCTCCCATTGCGGGGCACAGGATCCGGACGCGCAGGCTCAGTGGCCATGGCTCACAGGCCCAGCCGCTCCGCGGCATGTGGGATCTTCCCGGACCGGGGCACGAACCCGTGTCCCCTGCATCGGCAGGCGGACTCTCAACCACTGCGCCACCAGGGACGCCCCATTTGATTGCTGTTTGTTTGTTTGTTTGTTTGTTTTGGTTAAAAAGATGCAGTTAGGTGTCAGACCAACCTGGCAGGAGTACAGGCTCTGCCTTAGAGGTTTGGTAATGGGCAAGTTACTTAAGCCCTCTAAACCTCAGTCTCCCCATCTGCAAATGGGACTCATAATACCAGTGCTGAAAACTTGGCCTCTGTGAACCAGTGCCAAATAGAATCTTGGAGACAGAGTTTTGGGTGAAGTAGAAAAGAATAGCTTTATTGCTTTTCCAGGAAAAGGAGGAAACAATGGGCTCGTGCCTCAGAAACTGCATTCCAGCCCAGGAGGATTTGGTGAGGAGTTTTACAGCAATGGTTTCGGGGCAGGGTTGCTGATAAAGATCAGGGTGTGTGCAGGGCCTGCACTCCTTGAATCTGGCCTCAGGTGATCTCCTGATGAGCTTCATGGTTATCATACTATGACCTTCTCTCTGGTACTCTTGCATTTGGAGTTTTAGTTCTGCAGAAGAGCTTCAAGATATTATCATGTGTATCCCTTGAGGTGGAACCAGGACCCTACCCCAAGGCTGCAGTATTGTTTCTTAACTGCTCCTCCCTTGTCTCTGCATCCCCTCCCTTCCCTGATTAGCAACTGTTGGAATCTGCCCTTAGGAACTCAGGGAAGGTCATAGGGGCTGAAATTTATTCCCTACAAACAAGAAATGGGGGGGGACACGTAAAGGCTTCCATGCCCAGGAGTCCACAGGGTCCTGCTTGGTTTCAATACTAGTAAACACTTTACAGGGTTGCTGGCTAAATCACATTACCTGCAAAGGGCTTTTTATAGCACTTGGCATTTAGTGACAACTCAGCAAATATTATCCACTGATGTTGGTGACGATGCTAATAATAATATTCCTTTGTTCTCAGCTGTGGGTGAGGAGGGGTATTTCCCTGGGAGTCAGGTGTTTAGTTTGGTGCTAGTATCATGTTTACCAGCTCTGTGGCTTGCCCCTTCTCGCTCTTTTGTACACCTTGCAGAGTCCACCTTCAATTTCTTAATTAAAAATCTGCCAAACTTAGGGTAACATCACAAATTTATCTCCTTTTATTATTCTTTTCTATTATTTAATCTTTTTCTTTTCTCTACTTTCTGTCTTTTCTTTAAAGTGTTTTGTTACATGGGTCTGACATTTTAATCCTTCTTTGATGGTCAGGGAATCTGTGTCTGTCCTAGGACTCTGCACTTACTCAGCCTCAGCAGCTCACCACCTATGGGAATTTGATAAGAAATCAGAGGGAACCAGTCTCAAACTGGGAAAACACTAACTATCCATTAGTCACTTTCTGAGTAAATCGTACTCCTGGAAATGCCATCATTCCAGAATCCACCTCTCGACAGATGTGAAGAGTGTGAGTGAATCCATAAAAGCAACTTTGGCACTGAACACACAGAGGAGAGTGATGGTGCAGGAAGGCAGAGGATTCTTGGGATTGTCGACTCAGTAATGTAGACATTGCTTCATACAAAGCGAGCACTCACAAGTCAGAAGAAAGGAAGACGGTTAGAGCTTCCCTGGTGGTGCAGTGTTTAAGAATCCGCCTGCCAATGCAGGGGACGTGGGTTTGGACCCTGGTCCGGGAAGATCCCACATGCCGCAAAGCAACGAAGCCTGCGCGCCACAACTACTGAGCCCGTGAGCCACAACTACTGAGCCATGTGCCACAACTGAAGCCCGCATGCCCTAGAGCTCGTGCTCTGCAACAAGAGAAGCCACCGCAATGAGAAGCCCGAACACCACAATGAAGAGTAGCCCCTGCTCGCCGCAACTAGAGAAAGCCTGTGTGCAGCAATGAAGACCCAATGCAGCCAAAAGTAAATAAATAAATTTATTTAA
This sequence comes from Mesoplodon bidens, assembly GCF_964165515.1. Classification (NCBI taxonomy): domain Eukaryota; kingdom Metazoa; phylum Chordata; class Mammalia; order Artiodactyla; family Ziphiidae; genus Mesoplodon; species Mesoplodon bidens. The sequence goes on along the minus strand of NC_138169.1, from coordinate 32,909,516 downwards.
AAAAAAAGAACACGGTTATTATCATGTACGCGTGAAAGGAATTCCAAATAGAAGGGGATTCTACTGTATTTTCTGCACGTTATCTTGGCTCCTAATGTGACTTCACGGTTGGGCTGTGAGAAGCTACACTTGGCGCTGTTCTTTAGCAGTTAAAGACTGTTTAACTGGACTCCGATTTTTTTTTTAGTTTTTATTTTGTATGGGAGCATAGTTGATTAACAATGTTGTGATTGTTTCAGGTGTACAGCAAAGTGACTCGGTTATACATATACATGTATCTATTCTTTTGCAAATTCTTTTCCTATTTAGGTTATTACAGAATATTGAGCAGAGTTCCCTGTGCTGTACAGTAGGTCCTTGCTGGTGATCCATTTTAAATATAGCAGTGTGTACATGTCAATCCCTAACTCTCTGTCTGTCCCTCCCACCCTCTCCCAACCCTTCCTCCCAGTAACCATAAGTTCATTCTCTAAGTCTGTGAGGACTTTGATTTTTAAAGCTGAAGAGTTCTAATGCATTCAATTAAAATAGAGAAGTACAGACTGATGCCTCTACTGCAAAGGATTCTCTGTACTGTTGGTGTACACATGTACATAAACGCTTTCTAAATGGACAGTGTTCTCCAGCCATAAATGGATGTTTACTGTGACTGTTTTTTGTTGGATCTTATCTTGTTAACCCACAAGCATCTCTTTTTCTGCCCTCACGTTAGAGGAGATACAGTGAGAGGGGTTGGTGCTCACAGATGAGTGTAACGGGGGACGTTCTCTGCTTCTGTTTCTAAATGTCAGCTCAGCACGGGGTGCCCCACAAGCACCTGGTGTGTGCCAGGAACAAGACGGCCTCCGGAAACTTCCAGAAGCCCAGGTGCTTGTGGCCAGTGAAAGTGGAGGCTGTGGAAGAGGGTGGAGCAAAGGGATGGAGACAAACCATTCACCCCATGCAGGAAATATACTGGGGTGACTAACTCACTGCGTCCTCTGTCTGCGATGTGTCCTACAGACAGAAAGTAAGTGAATCCAGTCCCTGCCACCCGCAAGGTCACCCTCTTCTTGGAATCCTGGGTGCTCACACTCGTGTTTTACAGTGTCCCATGTCCAGCCGTGTAACATTATCAAACTGTGCGTTCCTTCATTTGTTCAACAAGCAGGTGCTGGGAACCTGGTAACAGATACCTTTTACAATCTCGCAGTCTAAGTCCAAGGTAGCCCCTGCTTCTCCGTGTCTCTGGGTGTGTGCGTGTGAGTGTGTGCCGGCATGTGTGTACAGTGTATACAAACACAGTGCTGTGATGATACAGCTTTGGAGCAGCTAAAGAGAGTCCTCAAGGCTGTTTAAACGCCTATCTTCAGGAAAGGGGATTTCCTCTACAAATAGGTAGACAAACAAATCTGAACTCCCAGAGCTCCATGTGCATAAAATGCGAGTTAGAAACTTAGGTTAAAAACTCAACTAATTACCATGTGCCTCTGTTTCCTTAGGGAGGTGTGTTCCGGAAGAGAAAGCATTAGCATCCGGTCCATCCAAGTACAGAGCACATTGTTTTATCTTTCCGTGGAAGTTTCAGGAATTTCCATTATATCCTGTGGGAACTGAAACATCCCTCAAAGATAATCTACTTTGTGTTTCATCCTCTATCTTATCTACCATACATTCCTTATGCTTATGTTAAGAAAGAGATCTTTATTTAAAATGATATTGTTTGGAAATCAACAATCTGGCATCAGTTGACAAACCCTCTCAGTTTAAAATATTTGTAGCCTAGAAAACCCTAATGTTTCATAACCTCTATTTGGACTTGTGACAAAGTTGTGAGTGTATGGTTACCAGATGGCTGGTTGCAGAACCTAATGGCCAGTGTGTCTGATTTGATATATGTCAGGGCGATGATTGGCACCCCTCGAATCGTGTTCATCTGAGCTACGCTCTTTTGCATTGACAAGACAGATCTCATGTATGTGTCATAAGTGTGGCTTTGGGGAATGTTGATACGGGGATTGCAAATACTAGTGAGCCAAGGGTAGATGAAGAAGTACAAAAAGGGTGGAACCCACATACTACGACCATACATGGCTGGGAAGTCAGGAGAAGGAACTAGGGTTGGTGTAAATAAGAGCAGAGAGAATCTGGGATTAATCAGAGCAGAAGCTCTCTGTGCAGTTTGTGGATATGCACCTGGCTACAGGTGGGTTTTTGGTGGGGAGCTCAGGAAGACAGACTGACAGCCCAAAGATCCTGGGTATGGATTATTTTCCTCTGGCTTGTGCCTGCTGTTTATCACCGTTAGCTAAACAATATCATTCACTAGAGGCCGCTAGTATTTGTTGGATAAAGAAGATGTGGTACATATACACAATGGAATATTACTCAGCCATTAAAAAGAATGAAATAATGCCATTTGTAGCAACATGGATGGACCTAGAGATTGTCATACTGAGTGAAGTCAGTCAGACAGAGAAAGACAAAGATTGTATGATATCGCTTATATGTGGAATCTAAAAAAATGAGACAAATGAACTTATTTACAAAACAGGCACAGACTCACAGACTTAGAGAATGAACTTATGGTGACGGGGGTGGGGGGGAGGGTGGTGGAGAGGGATATTAGTTAGGTAGTTTGGATTGACTTGTACACACAGCTATATTTAAAATAAATTACCAACAAGGACCTATTGTATAGCACAGGGAACTCTGTTCAATATTCTGTAACAACCTAGTTGGGAAAAGAATTTGAAAAAGACTAGATACATGTATATATTCTATACATGTATCTATTACTCAGTATATAACTGAATCACTTTGCTGTATACCTGAAACTATCACGACATTGTTAATCAGCTGTACTCCAATATAACATAAAAAGTTAAAAAAAAAAGTATTGGTGCTAGAAATTCAAAATCTATATTATGCATTATTAAAAAAGCTAAATATTATAGATTTATTTTCCTCAAATCCTGGAAACTTTCTCAGGATGCTATTGGGTGTATTGCCTTTTCTATTGTTCAGAATGATCAATTCAGGGGCTGTACCTTAGTTCATTATCATTCTGATATAACAGGCTAAGAAACGCTAACAAGAAACCATTTTTCCAAAGAGTAATCATGTTCATTTATATGGTGGCCTATGGGCAAAACATGGCCTACAACATTCTGTAATATTTGATTTTGGCCCCTCAGTGTTCTCATATAAAATATTGGGTACAAATGCCTTTAGGCTGGTCAGGTTTTCTCAATTCCTACAAGGGTTCTTCCACTTCCAATCCGTTTAATCTATGCAGATTCACACATATATCTAAATTCTTATAAATGCTCAATAAATGCATAAAACTAGCTGACATTTATTGAAGGCTTATTACGCTACAGGCAAAGCCCTATGAAGTGTCATTTTACCTTCTATTCTATGTACAGAGAGTCTAAGAAAATTGCCCAAGATGGTAAACGGCAGAGTCTGGGTTCCAAGCTCAGGGGTCTGGTTCCACCTTCACGATGTAGTGAACGGCGGGTGACACCCCTCCTTCCACTGCATGAAATGTTCATATTCAGACTGGGGTCCCAGCACAGCCTGAGCTTTACCTACCCGGAGTTCAGATTCAGAAATGTCTGGAGCCCTCAAGTGCGCTTGCAGGGACAGAAGAGTCTGGAATCTGAGAGAGAGACCGACCAGAAAAGACCCTTCTCCGCTCATAAGGCAAATTCCATCGCCAGCGCCACCTACAGGGTTTGTGAGGCCCAGTGCAGAACCAATAGAATAAAAAGGCTGAGTCAGAGAAACCCCTTCCTGTTTGACTGCCCTGAGCTGGGATGGTATCTTCCTGCTGTCAGACGTCAGCTGAACATCAGCTTTTCCTGGGTCTCCGGCTTGTCTGCTGACTGCAGACCCTGGGACTTCTCAGTGTCCATAATTGCAGAATCCAATTCTTTATTATATTTGTATAATTTATGTGTAATTTGTATCATATATATAATTTATCCAGTAGGATATATGTGTGTGTGTGTGTGTGTGTGTGTGTTTGTATCATATATTGGTTCCGTTTCTCTGCAGAAAATGACTGCATTTCTGCACCCAGATTACTGATTACTGCACCCAGTAATCTTTTTTACCCATTTTAAAGTCTGACCATTTTCCCTGACCACTGTTCAGGAAGAAATGGACAGGGAGGTGTGGAGGAGAGACACTCACATGCCGTTTGTCACCGTGGACACGGAGGGGAGAGGGAGATTCAGAGGTGGAGTTGGCCGGCGCTGTCTCTTTTAGACGGTGGTCAGTGACCAGCAAGGCCAGACGCAGCTCAGAACCTCTCCCGCTCAGAACCTCTCCCTTTCGGGCTTTGGGATTAAGAGCCAACGGTCTCTTCTAAAGGGTCCGAACAGCTGCTGGCTATGTGAACATATTAAGCTTTTCCACTCATTTGCACCTTGCTCAAGGTCCAACAGGGGCTGTGAGTTCTCTTATCAGAGGCACTTCCTACTTAATAAAGGCCGAAGGCAGGACAATGAAGAAGTGGGATTGATGGGGGAGGGGAGGGCCTACTTGGTATTTATCTGCAAGGTTATAGGAAATTCTCTCACTCAGTTTCTGGTGGGCGTCACAGCAACCCTGCAAGGTGAGAGCATTAGCCCCCATTTTTCAGGGGAGGAAACTGACACATGCAGCTGTTTTTTCAGGGCAAAGCTGGGGGAGGCAGGGATTGAACTCCAGGCTTTGTGCTCAGACAAAGAGCCAGGAGAGGAGGGCAGTGTGGGCCTCGGGCCAAGGCGCAGTCAGGGCTCTGAGTGTCAGGGCTGCAGATGCCCGTGGTGAGGGGAGGTGGCAGGTGCGGAAGACTTTACTCTGGCCGTGGCTGTGGTGCAAGGATGCTTAGTGGGGGTGTCTAGGGGTGGCTTCATCACTGGGGTGGCAGGTGGGCTAGTGAATCAATGGAAGTGCCATTCCCAGCACGCTGCTTACAGCCCCAGAGGAAGTTGCTTCATTTCGCTGAACTTCTCTTACCGTATCTACGAAACTACAGTGGGTTTGGGCAAGAATGCTTCTCAGGTCTTTTCCAGCAGTAGTGCTGTGGGACTCTAAGAAACTCACAAGGTAATTGAGAAGAGTAATGTGCTATTGAAACCAGCTTGTTACAAACACTAGGGGAAAAAAAATATATGTTAAAAGAAAAGCAACTTGCCTCCAAAGAGGAACTCAACTACTGTTTGGTAAGTCTGCCAAATATCTCTGCCTGGTTAAATGCAATCCTCCTCAGCATGTATTCCCCCTGCGTTAATAAACATTGAAGATTATGATGCTTTTCTGATGCAGTTCCTTGTTAAGCTTCTTAAGGGCGTCCTTGTCATTGGTCCTTGGTGTGTCTGCAGGGCAAAGAGGCTGTGCCTGGCTCTCTGGATGCCACAGACCTGGGGGTTATTTACCGTCCAGCTGTCTCCTCCAGTCACTGGCGATCTCGGGCAGCCCAGCGCTCTAGCCAGCCTTCCAGGTCAGCCCAGTGCTCTAGCCCGCCTTCCAGGTCAGCCCAGTGCTCTCGCCCGCCTTCCCTTCCGCTGTCACTCCCTTTCCCGTGCAGGTTGGCTCAGACTTTCATCTTCACCGTTGATCACAACAGCTCACCTGGAGGCTCTGAATGCAAACCTATTGGTGATCTTAAAATGAAAGGAAAGTCAGCCAAGTGGTGAGGTCAGCGCTTGAGAAATCCGGGACTGGACCTGGGCTGGGTTTTCACCACATTTCCAGGAGCAAAGCCTCCAGCCAGTCTGGCCAATGTCATGTGGCGTGAATGTCCCAGCCCCAAGCAGCCTCAGTCTCCGTTCTCTGACTCCAGTCCTCAGACCACTGAGGGAGGGCACGCGGTCAGTGTATCAACTGATGAACCGGAAGTGCCAAGGAAATCCTTCCTTTTTAAGGCTTCCCTAAGCCCTGGCCTTCTCAGGCACTTTACCTAAGAAACCCCAGGCACTCGCCAAATGCTGTTAGTCTTAGAAGGTGAACCCAATATCTGACAAAAAACTGGAGATCCATCCATTCATCCAGCGACTGTTTAAGGAGCACCTACACTGGGCCATGCACGACTCCCACAGCAGGTGATACCACAGCGAAAGTCCCTGGCCTCCTGGGACTTACATTCTACTGTGGAGAGACAGACAATAAACAAGTAAGTATATGACATGAAGAAATAAGCAAGAAAATAAGGCAGGGAAAGGGAGAAAGGATGATGGAGGGATGTTATTTTACTGAACACAGATGGCCTGTCCTATTAGGTGGCAGAGATCTGAATGAAGGAACAAGTTGCCCAGATCTGGGGAAGGGGGTCCAGGCAGCAGATGCAGAGATCCTGAGGTTCAGTTTTTGTCAGTGGAACAACATGCAGGCCACTGTAGCTGGAGTGATCAGAGAGAATGGAAGGAGATGAGGTCAGAAGAGAATCGGGGGAGGGAAGCTCAGATCAAAGTAAGCTTCTGGACCATAGTGAGGACATTTGCTTCTAGCCCTGAGTGAGAGGGAAAGCCACTGCAGGGCTTGGGGCAAACGAGTGACATCCCCTGACATATTTGTAAAAGATTGTTCTGACTGCTGGATGAAACATAGAATTAAGAGGGGCAAGGATAGAAGAAAAGAGACAATTAGACTGTTGCGGTAGTCTAGATCAGAGCATCTCTAATTTTAATGTGCAGACGGACTCCTTAGGCATCAGATAAAATGCAGTTCCAGTTCATTTTGTCTGAGGTGAGGCTGGCACCTTGCACTTCTAACAAGCACCCAGGTGAATTGGTGCTGCTGGTCCACACACCACACTCTGAGTAAAAAGGGTCTCAGTGAAATAGAACAGTGGCTTGTGAGAGGTAGTGGTGAAATTGATGAGAAATCTCCAGATTCTGGATGTACCTTGAAGAAAGAGCCAACAGGATTGTTGATGAATTCAAGGTGAGGTGTGAGAGGAGCCTATGGTGTTTTTGGACCAAACACTGGAAACACAGAGAGAGGTACCAGTTATGGAGATGGGAGAATTCAGGAAGAACTGGTTTGGGGTTAACACACACACACACACACACACACACACACACACACAGAGACAAGTTTAATTTTGAACATGTTAAGTTAGAGATGCCTGTTAGAAGTCCCAGTGAAGGTACTGAGTAAGCCTTTGGGTTTATAACTCCAGAATTCAGAGGCGAGGTCTGTGCTTGAGAGAAAAATTAGAGAATCAGCTGCTTATAGTTTAGATTTAAATTCCTGAGGCTGCACAAGTTCGTCGAGGGCATGAGTGTAGACAGAGAAGAACACTGCAGACTGAGCCCTAGGCTTCAGTGTTTGGAAGTTGGGAGGATCCAGCAGGTGTCTGAGAAGTAGTGTCCAGCCAGGGAGGACAGGAGATGAGAGAGTGTCTGGAAGTCCAGTGAACAAAGTGTTTCAAGAAGGAGGTTCATCACCTCCAAACAACCAATCCTGCTGGAAGATCAATAAATGAAGATTGAGAATGGACCATTGGACTTGGCACCGTGGAGGCCACCAGCGACCCCAGTAAGAGCAGTGTCAGTGGAGGGGTGGGTCCTGGTTAGAGCTGGTTCAAGAAAGGATGGAAAGGGTAGAAGTATAGGCAGAATACTGACACCTCTTTTTATTTTTAAACATCTTTATTGGAGTATAATTGCTTTACAATGGTGTGTTAGTTTCTGCTTTATAACAAAGTGAATCAGCTATACGTATACATATATCCCCATATCTCCTCCCTCTTGCGTCTCCCTCCCACCCTCCCTATCCCACCCCTCTAGGTGGTCACAAAGCACCGAGCTGCTGATCTCCCTGTGCTATGCAGCTGCTTCCCACTAGCTATCTATTTTACATTTGGTAGTGTATATATGTCCATGCCACTCTCTCACTTCAGTGACAACTCTTTAAAGCAATTTTTTTTTTTTTTTTTTTTTTGCCGTACGCGGGCCTCTCACTGTTGTGGCCTCTCCCTGTTGTGGCCTCTCCCGTTGCGGAGCACAGGCTCTGGACGCGCAGGCTCAGCGGCCATGGCTCACTGGCCTAGCCGCTCCGCGGCATGTGCGATCTTCCCGGACCGGGGCACGAACCCGTGTCACCTGCATCGGCAGGCGGACTCTCAACCACTGCGCCACCAGGGAAGCCCTTTAAAGCAATTTTGCTATAAAATGGAACTGAGAAATTAGGCAGTAGTTGGAGAGAGATTTTTTTAATAAGATGAAGGAGGCGTTACAGCACACTCTTAGTCTGTTGAGGATACTGCAGTATCAAGAAAAAACGATGATTCATGAGATGGGGTCAGTTAGGGGAATGATTACCCTGGAGTAGTTGAGAGGGCAGGGCCCCAGGTAAGCACGCGGGCCATCCCGTCATCTATCAGGAGAGAAGGCGGAGGGCCCGGTACAGATGCAGGTGGGTGGTGGATTTGGTCCTAGAAGCACACACAAGTTCTGCTCTAATTCCTTCCACTTTTTCAGATCAGAAGCAAAGCTCATCAGCTGAGAGTGAGGCACAGCCAGGAAACTGGATCAAAATTAAATAAAATAAGGTCCTGGTTTTCACAAGGTCACTGCTGCAAGTGTGAGACAAACCTGCAAACAGACCACCGCTGCAGGAGAACGTGCGGAGGCCTGTGGCAGCAAAAGCACGGGACGCCGCTGGGAGCTTGCTAGAGCCAGGACGGCGCGTCAGGCAGAGCCCCCGGGAAGGGTGACATGTGATGTGGGAGCTGAGACGGGATGGGAGTGGCCTTGTGGGGTGAGTGCGGGCCTGATGAAGAGGGGCCTGCTGAGACTAAGAGAGCCCAGTCTGTCCAGCAAGAGAAGCCAGCACTGCCATCGTGGGGTGCAGGTGCTTCGCTGGGGAAGTGTGGGTGAAGCCCAGCCCGGGATGCTAGTCTGGCTGTGTTTCCAGGAGGCGGCATGTGTCCCAAATGGGGCAGATGTTTCTAATTTGTCCACTTGGAGGGGAGCCTTTTGCTTGTTCTAATTGGAATAAAATGCCTACAGGCTGGGAGAACCCAGTTACATGTCATTGGCCTTGCAGTACACTGCAGAGTATTTCCTCCGAGAGCTGCAAACCGTTGTACTGAGAACTGTATGAAAGAAGCAAGTCACTAAGCTGCTATAAGTGAGGCAGCAAAGGTCCACGGTGAGCCGACCCATCTTGGACAGGGCCCTGCGTCCAGGGCAGCTCAGGGTTAGAGTAGAGGAAGCTGGGCCTGAGCTGGAAAAGGGGAGGCAGCCAGGATCCCTGGGACGGGAGGCCATGCCAACCTCTCTTGGCTCCAGCCTGGTCTGCCGGCTGGGAAGCTGGGAGGGGACACAACCATGCAGTAAAAGGGGTTTCAGGCTCAAAACAGCAATGCAAGACCACCCGTTCTCTGCTTGACCACCAGAGACCTGCGGCATCCTTCAGACCTGGTCGTGGATGCAGCTATCGGGCGGGATGACCTAAGGGGACCAGCACTGCACTATTAACTCCATGGGGTCAGGGACCAGGGAGTTGGCACAGGGAAGATGCTCCATAAGCATCTGTGGAGTGAATGGGTCGGGGGGCGGGGAGGGAGTGAACAGCAGCCAGACTCGGTGCACCTCCGCAGGACACAGCTGAGGGCAGGAGTGGGGCTATGGGAGCAAGGGGCAGGGAGCCATTGCTCAGGATGGGACGTTTAATGTTCCAGAAATTCTCAAGGGCTATTTTTTTTTTTTTGCGGTACGTGGGCCTCTCACTGTTGTGGCCTCTCCCGTTGCAGAGCACAGGCTCCAGACGTATAGGCTCAGCGGCCATGGCTCACGGGCCCAGCCGCTCCGCGGCATGTGGGATCTTCCCGGACCGGGGCACGAGCCCGTGTCCCCTGCATCGGCAGGCGGACTCTCAACCACTGTGCAACCAGGGAAGCCCCCTCAAGGGCTATTTTTATTGTCATTATCATTACCTGCACGTTCTCCCTGGAAGGGATATTGCTTGCAAAGCACTGATAGCCAGCAAATAATTAAGTTGTTTAGAGCTTGGAAAGTTTTTTCTCCAGCTAACTAAACTTTATGCATCTGGCTCTTCACTGAACATTATTCTAATACTGCACCATGAACATTACCACGTCATGGACCGTAAGCACCGTTAGATGGCCATTAGTACCCGCTAAGGAATATTTTCTGATGTGCGCTGATAAGCTCCCAGGACTGATGAATCTGAGACATGTGTGAGTCCTTCATAAAACAAACCTTATTGGACTTTCCTGTGAATGTTTTGGCATTCACAGTGAAAATGGTAACGCAGCCCAGTTTGCACAACACGTAAAACTCAACAAGCACTTGTGAGACCTACATCTTTTTTATCAGCATCTGAAATGGCAGAAAAATAGAACTATTAACATAAACTGTATAGCAGTTGAAAGTAAATAGTTTTACGACTCCAGCTGTGAAATACCCTTCAGCCAGAATTCTGGGACAGTCCTGAAAACTGTCAAGTGTCGGTTTGTCAATGTCACTTAAGAAAGAGTTTTTGAGGATTTGTATTTTTTAGAGAGCTGATAACCACCAGATAATATGTAAGAGTAACAATAGTCCTTTAAAGAAGAAGGAGTCAAACAAAAGGCACTATATACTTTTAAACATCAAGCATATATGATAAATAAAATAGGATCATACTTATACAAATATGTCAATAATGACATGTCCCTTCAGAACACATTGAGGGGACAAGCTAGTTTCCTGTCCATCCTTAGAGATGGCTACTAGGCATGGCATATTGGTAGCTTTCTTTTCCACACAAACACTTCCTCGGAGAAGCACTGAAAAGGAAAACTCTAGAAGCCTGCACAAATACCTCATCTGCCTGCAGTTCAGCACAACACTCTCTTAAGGCAAAAAAAAAATTCATTAGTTATTTTCAACCCATCAAATTTTCTGTTAGATGGTTACTATTATATCTGTTGAGGTTTCTAAGGAATTTTGAATAACTGAATAACAACATAATTTATAAAATATATGGAGGAGTCTCCAGAAGCTGCTTGTCATATTTTCCAGCTAAAGGTTGGGAATTAAAGAAACTTCCTTGGAATGGGCTAATACCCCTGAGAGCGACAGCATGGTGGTCACCTGGTGGACACCTCAGGGGACATCCTTCCAGCATCACAGAGGGGGCGAAGCCATGCCGCTGGGTTTGCAGTCCTCACCCACACTTCATCTGCATTTTCTAGTTCTCTGAAACCTCCAAAGCACAAATTTCCTGAGAGCAAGATTTATTTTTAAAATATCAGAACTGTAGTTAGAAAATAGATTTGGCACGTGGAAATCATAACATGGTAGTTTGAGTTGGCCAGAATCTTGTCTTCCTATTAAAAAAAGCATTTCTGAATGACAAGTTAACATAAAAATGTACAATGCTTTGTAAACATGGCATACTAAAATCTGAGTAACTGCATCTCTTGGCTTCGAGAACTTCCCTCTGAGCCGTCCGAAGCCTCATCCATCTGTGTACTGCAGAGGATCCGTAGTCCCTGGGACAGCTGGCGTTTTAAAGCTCTAACAGGAAAAGCGACAATCACCAAAACGCAAGTGAAATTGAGGATGGAAAGGAATCACCAGAAAGAATGCAAGGGAAGAGAAAGTCTATTTATTGAGCACTTACTGTGTACCAGCAGCTTTGTAAACCTTGCCTTCCTTTGCCTCTCATAATAACCCTATAAGTTGGGTTTTAGCGTTCTCAATTTACGGATTGGGAAACTCCAGCTCAGAAAGTTTTGAATGAGTTGCCCAAAGTTACTCCCCTAGGCAGGTGAACACCTAGGTCTGAGGATTTACGTCTTATTAATTACTCGGGAGTGTAGCCCATTCTGCCATCCCATATCAGCAGGGAAGAGAAGTCTCTGCATCTTTGCGGTCAGTGAGTGCCTCCTCAGGACCAGGCATTGTGTTAGGCATCAGGGTCTAAACAATAGATGAGGCTCAGTCCCTGAAGATGCCAAGAGATTGCACCAACTCTTCCTCACTGCAATGAGCAACCTCTGAATAAACCTCAGCCTTCTTCCAATAACTATAACCATGTCCAAAGGCATCCAGGGGCATAGAAAGACAGCTGATGTGCAGTGAGTACTTAATCTGAGCCTATTAGCTTCTTTAGAGAATACAAAAGAAACAAGAATTTGAAAGTGCGAATACATCTAAAGACTGAACCACAGGATCATTTGAAATTTGCTACAGTATGGGGAAAAAAAAAAAAAAGCTTGGTAACTTCCTCCATGCCTGAATATACAGCATATGAACGTTCTCAAATTGATCCACACCACCTGCCTGGTGTGGAAGCTTGGGAAAGCCAGAGCTCCAAAACTGGCACCATAAAAAGCTTTTTGTCTACATACTACAGAGAAAAGAAAACAGCGTCTGAAGTTACTGTAGATACGGCCCAATCTCTGTTTTGGACAGCAGATTTGGTTGATAAATGGAGATACTCTATACATTTCTCCATGAATTCTGGACTTTTCTGTTGGCTACCTTTCAAGCTCTGATTTCAAAGGGGAAAATAATTTCAATTTTGTTTATTCAACCAGGCTCTGCAAGGGGATTAGGAGGCAACCTGACATTTACATTTTAACTGCTCATTATGTTAACAATACCCCCATTGTTTTCCAGAATTACTGCAACTGCTTGGTTTCTAATCAGTGTTTTTCCTCCAGGACTGTTTTCTCTTCCTATCTACTGAGACATACTATTGGTTTCTCTCAAGATTCTGTTACCTCAAAGTCACCGAGGACAAACCAAAGTTGTTCTTTCATGAGGCCTTTAAAAATATTTTGATGATGTTGCAGTGGTTTCCTCTGATCAAAAGACTGAGGGGATGGGGTTGGGAAAGGGAAGTAAATATAAGATGGAAACATTAAGCTGACCAGTTGTATGGGTGAGAAGCAGCAGCCCTGCTGGGATGCGGCCATGGCAGGGATGGCCTTGGGATTCCTTCCACTAGCCTAGGAATGTCACTATCAGAAGCCCCTCAGCTCCCTCACCTGGTTGGGTAACTGAGATGTCCCGAACCCCCCAAAATGATCACCAAGAGAATCAGCAGCAAGCAGCGTCATATTCTTCTGTGGACAATGAGAAAGACTGGCAGGGAGAAGGCCACTTAAATACATAGCATTCCTGTGAGGCCCAGGCACTTCCTGGCCGGCCTCCTATGCAGCAGCTGCTCGGCCACCTGACAGCTGAGGGCTTAACCAGACGTGCTTGTTTCCGCCACATCCAGAGGTGACAAGGACAGCAGTTCCCGAGGGCTCAGTGCCAACACAGGAACGACAAAGAGACAAGGAGAGGAGGAGAGCCACCACCCGCGGATGGCTGAGGCCTCCATGGAGCTCAGCATTCAGCCGACACCTCCTGACGGCCCTGGGCCCTTGGTTCTTTGAGTTACTTGTTGGGTCACAGATTCCTGTCTTCCTTCCACCCCACCGGTCAGATTTTAAGCAGATTGTGGGTATAGTGTCATTTGTTTCACAGCTAAGTATTAACCTTTTTTTCTTGTGCCTGCACTGGGCTGGTGACACAAAGGACTGAGGAATCGTCCTGTCTTGAAGAAGATTCTAGTGGTGAAACCGACACCAGAAGAGAGTAAACAATACAAGTACGATTGGGGGCCAGTACGAAGCACTTAGGATCACAGGGAAAAAAGGAATAATTGTGCCTCGGACTTCACGGGGCTTGAGTAATGATGAGGCTGCTGCCGGCTGGGTGTGGACTCAGCTGTCCGGGGGTGGGACGTGGAACAGCTGTGCTTTAACGTGGGTGCCGGCTGAGCCCCAGCTTCGTCCCAGCCACTGTGTGATCTTCCTGGCCATTAGCATCTCGGCCTCCACTCTCTTTCAAGATGGAAGCACTGGACGCTGAAATCTTTTAACCCCTTTTAGCTCAAAATGTTACAAGCTTGTAAAACTCTTCCATCTGTCTGGTATGTACAAATACTGTTGATGTTTGTGTGGCTGGTGGGAGTTTGGGGGCGCCGCGGTCTGAAAGGGTCACAGTGTCACTTACCGGCCCTTTCCTTACTTTCTCTTAAGGGCAGTAATGGTTACTGAGCTCTCAGGAGCTGCACTAAGCACTCTGCTCCCAGGAAACTCCTCTAATCCTCAACGACCCCATGAGAAAGGCGCTGTGACTAGAATCTTCAATTTGCAAAGGAAGACACAGAGACCTGAAGAGGTCAGCTCTCTCGCACAAGGTCACACAGCCACTGAGGCAGAGGTGGGGTGGGGATGGAGGCTGTCAGACCGCAGAGCCTCTGTTCTTGACCGTCACTTTATAAGGTTTCCCCGAGTTCCCTGTAAGCACCCAGGATGGATGCTAGTTCCCTGCACAATAAGAAGCTGTGCTCTGAAATGGAGATAAGGAGAAAGACGAACAGAGTTCGCTAATAGAGTGCCTAAAAACACTTCCTAGGAGCTGGAATGAGAAACCAAGAGTACGGAGAATCAGAGATTAGTAGAGTGCGGATATGTGAAGTCTCACCACTAGGAATGTTACCGAATGCGAGTTCTTGTGCCCATCACACAGTGAGGCCAAGGAATACCGAAACGTTGGAGTTTGGAACAGAGAAAGATTTATTGCAGGGCCATGCAAGGAGAACGGGTGGCTCATGCCCCCAAACCCCCGAAATCCCCAAAGGGTTTCAGCAAAGCATTTTTAAAGGCCAGGTGAGGGAGGGCCATGGCTGGTTGTTGCAGACTTCTTGGTGTCAGAATCCTGTGTTCTTGCAGCTGTCCACGTAGGTCAGGTCACGATGTTCCTGTAAACCTCTGAGGAGACAAATGTTATTCTCTGTTCTGCAACTTTTTATCTTTACATGAATGGAAAAGTGTTACACACTTAAAGGTCAGAGCCTTGAGAATGGGCTATCTTGTATATTTCAGGCTGTAGGCAACATTCTTTTACAAAAGGTGCAAAGCCAGCAAGACTAAGCACAGGCAACAGAGCACAAAGTTTAAAGTAAAAGAAACAAATCTAATATGGAGTCAGAATGGGTGGAGCAGTCCTGGCATAGTGATGGGACATGAGACGTCAGGAATAGTATGAAAACCTGCACCCGGCTCTCTCTAATGCATGTATAGGCCTAACACAAGCATTCATTGTCACTACACTAAGCAAGTTTGCTGCAGGGAGTTCCTCAGCATTCTTATGGGACAGGAAATACCTGGATAAAATGTTTGGCTGCAATTCGATTTAAATTTAAACATGTGCTGAGAATCTAATACAATTTGAGTATTGTGACGTGATTTGATACATGCCATTTTATCCCCAAGTTAAATATGAAACGTCAGTATGAGTAGAATACAGGCTGACTCATTCTCTATCATGATGTGAATTTAAATTACTACTGTTTATCCAGCATCAATTTTGCAGGAACTTTAGGTATATCTTGTCATTTAACCCCCAAGGTAACCCCATGAGGCCTGAACAATCATTCTCATTCTGTAGATGAGGAAACAAGTATAAAATAAACTAAGTTCTTTCCCAAGGCCTTAAACTCAGTGGGGAGGCAGGGGGGCAGTGGAAGAGAGGGACTTTAAAACAAGCAAAAACAGAATTAAATATCTACTGAGAAGAGATCCTTTAAAAAAACAAAAATTGGTAAAAAGATATGGAATCTTGCCAAACTGTCATTTCCCTGCATGACGGGAGAAGAAGGTTCAACATAGCCCAGAAATAGACCCACACAAATACAGTCAGCTGATGTTTAACAAAAGAGCAAAAGCAATTCAATGGAGAAAGAACAGTTCTTTCAACAAATGGTGCTGGAACAACTGGACATCCACATACCAAAAAAAAAAAAAAAAAAATGTTGGGGGAATCTAGACACAGACCTTACACCTTTCTCAAAAATTAACTCAAAGTGGATCATGGACCTAAATATAAAACACAAAACTGTAAAACTTGTATAACATAACATAGGAGAAAATTTAGGTGATCTTGGGTTTGGCGATAACTTTTTAAGGCACAATACCAAAAGCACAATTTCTGAAAGAAAGAATTGATAACCTGAACTTCATTAATATTTAAAACTGCCCTGTGAGAAATAGAGACACAGATGTAGAGAACAAACGTAGGGACACCAAGGGGGGGAAAGCGGCGGGGGTCAGGGTGTGGTGGTGCGATGAATTGGGAGATTGGAATTGACATATATACACTAATATGTATAAAATTGATAACTAATAAGAACCTGCTGTATAAAAAAATAAATAAAATAAAATTCAAAAATAATAAAAAATAAAAACTGCCCTGTGAAAGACACTGTTAAAAGAACAGGAAGACAAACTATATGTATCCAAAATATGCAAAACTTAACAAAAGGAAGGCAAACAACTAAACTAAAAAATGGGCAAAGACCTCTGGCTGCCTCACCAAAGAAGACATACAGATGGCAAGTAAGCATACGAAGAGATGCTCCACATCACATGTTATCAGGGAAATGCAAATTAAAACAACAATGAGACACCACTACACAACTATTAGAATGGCAAAAATCCAGAACACTGACAACACCAAACGTTGAGGAGAATGTGGGTCAGGAAGAACTCTCATTCAGTGCTGGTGGGAATGCAAAATGGTGCAGCCACTTTGGAAGACAGCTTGGTAGTTGCTTACAAAGCTAAACATGTTCTTAACATAGGATCGAGCAATGGTGCTTGTAGGTGTTTATCCAGTGAAGTTGCAAAATCATGTCACACGTGAACCTGCACACAAATGTTTATAGCAGCTTTATTAATCTCCCCAAATTGGGAGAAACCAAGATGACCTTCCATAGGTGAACAGACAAACAACCTATTCAGTGATGAAAAGAAATGAGATATTAAGCTACGAAAAGAAAGGGAGAGCTTAAATTCATATTGCTAAGTGAAGCTGGTAAGAAAAGGCTCCATATCGTATGAGTCCAACTATGTGACTCTCTGGAAAAGGCAAAACTATGGAGACAGCAAAAAGATCAGTGATTGCCTGAGTTTCCAGGGGAAGGAGGGGTGCCAGAACGTGCAGCATTTTGAGGTCAGTGAAACTATTCTGGACTCTACTCCAAAGGCAGGGAACAGGACCCCTGGTCCTAAGGCAGGCACTCCAGAAAGGGCAAGCCCAAGGGAACAAGTAGGACTACATTTTTTTTCTACAGACTTTTTTAAAGGGCTAAAGGACACTTTCCTTTTGCCTGCGGCAAGTGCAAGACCCAGCCTGACTGCAGGTCTGTGTGATTGGAAAGCCCGTGCTCCCCTTGAAAGCCCCCAGAGAAGCGGAGATTGGTCACTGTAGCCGTATGTGACCATTCTGGGGCAGCCACGTGAGAGCATACGAAAGGGAACCGGCAGCTTACAGAATTCATTTCAAACATCTGACAAGCTCTTCCACGGTGCAGACTGCATTCATTTTAGAAGTTACAGGGATGATCGTGGAACTACTTGCTCTGTACGTGTAAAAAGACGTGTGATCAGGACCGCTTAGCAGAGAAATACAGTCCTGCGAGCTGACAGCGAGCCCGGAGAAGCCTAAAAACTCATTCCAGCTTAAGATTCTTCGTCAGAGACAGAGACTAAATTCAGCTATTTTAGCCACAATCTGTCCAGTAATCCTCACCGAGAAAAGCAGAGGACAAAATTGAGGAGGACAGTCTGTAAGGCAGTGTCTCCACGGGGAGCTGGGTGACACTGTGGGGTCCCCCGCCTCCTACATGGCAGAGGGACAGAGACACAGTCCCCATACCACCCTTCCCATTAAAGAGGCCTGGGGCGGGTCTGTCCACCAGCACTGGAGGGGGCGCATTACCACATAGCCTCAGCAAGGCCAAAGCAGATGTCATATTACATCTGGTGCGAGCTGAGGCAGGATATTCACCACGAGGGCATGTGGAACTGTAAGGACATTGCAGTTCCCTTCTGAAATGGTCTCCATCCTTCAGTGAAGAATCTCACTCCACAGTCTGACAGACAGTACTGGGCACCCCAAAGGGACTAGATCTAAGTAGGGGCACTAAACCTCGGCTGGCCATATCATGACCTGAGAAGGTTTTAAAAATACGGATGCCTGTGCTTCACCTCTAGGGCTCAGTTATCTGGCCCTGTGTAACTGGGAAGTTCCAGACTGAAGCCACATGTGTGGAAAGTCACAGCCACTTTTGGGGGGCCAGTCTTTGAGGCAACCTGCCAGTCTGGGAGACCGAGTCCAGTTCCCTTCTATCAACATCCATGGAAATCACAACCCCTGTTGACTGTGTTATTTAAGAAAATGATGGACATTTTGAAGAGTGATTTTCTTCCTCTGAGCAAAGAAGAAATGGAAACCACATAACGGAAGATGTAATGTCATTGGACATAGTTTGAAGAAAACGTTTGTTGACCGCTTGTTCTGCAATAAAACATCAGGGAAGACACACGGAAAGGACACTGCCCCTGCCTATTTATGAACAGTGATAGATATTGAAAGGCACAACAGCCACCAGTGCTTAATGGTACTCGAGGCTAATACGTGAGCACAGAGCCCATCCTGGGTTTCGTGGAAGGCTTCCAGAAGGAGGAGATGCCTGAGCTCGGTCATGGAGAAGTAGCCAGTCAGGTGGAGAGTATGAGAAGCGTGACAAAGAAAGACATGGCATCGAGAAAGAGCTGGTGGATGTATTCAGATATCCTGACGGGTTCTACGTATTGTGCATATGTTACTACTGGATCATCACTTGTGTGGGAAAAGATGCCCAGAGAACAAGAGGACCAAGGCTGGCACCCAGTTGCTCCCCGTCCTCACTTTCCCCCACCATCTCCCTAGATCCTCCATAGACGGCACCCTGGAGGCATCCTTCCCCCTTCCCTCGCCTCTGTACTGTCTTCCGTGCTGGGAGAGCGGCGCGACCCAGGGCCAGCTCTGGGGACACAAAGAGCACCCTCACCAGTACTTTGGGGTCAAGCATGTTGTCACCGGGCCCATCTTGAGTGGCATTTTTACAGCCTTCTTTCAGTCTTTCTACAGTGGAGTAGAAAAGGTGAAATGTGGGCAAAGGGTCCTGGGTTTATGTTTCTCCTCCACCATGTGTTGGCTGGGTGACCTGGAGCACCTGTCTTTCAGGTGACTGTTCTGAGGCCCAGTGAGGATGGCCCAAAGGGGAGGGCACTCGGTAACTGTGAGCCAGAGCCCGTTCTAAGATACCCCAGTCACTGCTCAGATAAGGTCTTTTGGGTCTAGTGTCTCCATACTTCGCTTTAAAATTCCCACTGAGGTGCATGCCAGGAGGTGCAGCCATGGTGACTTCCCTCACGGGAATCGCTCGCAACTGGCCTGTTCTCTCCACACAATGCCCCCTGCCACATCCTTCAAGACAAAAGAACGCCTGCCCCGTGGTTTCCCCATCCTTCTTCCTGGTACAGTATCGGCTCCTCTCCCCAGCAGAAAAGACAAGATGATCACACTATACAAACTAAATCTCATGGCAACTGATTTTTGAACTCACTTTATTCCTGGTCTTACTATATCATCTATTTTCAAAAGATTTTACCATTTTTATGTCAAAAAATTCAGTGACTTTTGAGTAATCATTTGAGTCTAAGTAATTTCTTTTACAGTAAAGATGAAAGCACATTCAACATAATGAATCAAAATAATCTTCATATCCTTTCACTTGGCAGCTACAGGGCCATCATGATGATCTATGTGCTTTCCACATAGGTAAATAATGACAAGAAAACATTAGGAGCCTGGCTGGTAGCAATGTATCTTAAGTGCTTATCCTCAAGCAATTTTTCACAAGGAATATTCAGTTAGATTTCCAAAGGACATGAGAAAATAGGGTTCTTACTTTTCAAAACTAAAGGCATTGTGCAATGGTTTACTTAACATTTTTCAAGACACTATATACCTGTCTGTTAGGGAATATGCAAATTCCTCAAGAAGAAAGGGGCATAGTACAAAAAGAGCCCATTTGGATGTCTGTTTCAATCAGATTTCATGATTTCCCAGGAGGCAACATTTTAGTGGCAGGCTTCCCATCTTTCCGTGTTTTTCTCCTCTGCACAGGTCCAACTGCTTCCCATGTTTCTGAACCTCCAGCAGAATTAAATTCTTGAGCAAACTCCTCCTTTCCTTGTCCTTTTCTTCAGCCCCATTCTCTTCTCACCTTCCCATGCCACCCAGCCCTACTCGTGAGCTCTCATCAGAAGGACTTAATCTCTCAATAAACATTGAGCCTAATTCAGACTATGACAGGGACTTCATTCCTTAGACTTTTGAAATAGCCATTGTCTTAGTTTGGGTCCTCCCAGACGCCAACCCAAAGATCACCATTAGATTGCAAGTAGTTCATTTGGGAAGTGATTCTAGGAAACACCAGCAGAGGAGCAGAGAAGTAAGATGGAAAAGGAAAAGAAACAAATGAAGTTTCAGTATCAAGCAAATTACCATCGTAAATCCACAGTCATGGACGTGACAGCTGTTTAATGTGCCTCCCAGATTACCCCGTAAGAAGGAATTACTTCTGAGGGCTGAGGGAGTTGAGATATTTATACACCAATTCCCACCAGCCCTGCAGCCATTTATTGTTAATTCCCAGCATGTCTAGACTTTCGTGTGGAGGTGGCAAAGTGGCTTCCTTTAGTTATAGAAGACCCTTAGGCAAAGAAATCCAGGTGTTTGCAGCTGGAAGTTCAGCAAGTGTACACTGAGGTTGTAAGGTCAAGGATACGTGGGCGGAGCATGGCGGGGTCTGCTCCAAACCTTGTGGTGCTTACTTATGTGAGTGGATTCCTCCAAAGGCTTCACTTACTCCAGCCAGTGATGGCAAATATACTTCATTTAGTGCACCAACTCCAATCAATGACTAGCGGTTTTGTTGAGAAGGATTCTGCGATTAAGTTAAAGGTCAGCAGGAGAGAGAGCCTGTGGTTGACCAGAGATCTCTGCTGGGAAAGAGTTGGATAAAGTCTGGTGATGTCTTGCCTCATGTTTGTCATCCTGAATCCTGGAATTACACCTGAAAGCAGGGGTGGGCACAGTCCAGCCCCTCAAAAATCCCATAATCTAGGGGGAAAAGGCAATACATGCCTTATCAAGATATCCTGAGAGAGAGTGGTAGTTAAGAGCACAGACTCTCTGGATTTTAATCCTGAGCCTGACGCTTACTAGCAAGGTAACCTGGAGAAGGTATTTAATCTCTTTGTGCCTCGATGTCCTCATTCACTACCTACTTCATGGGGTTGTTTTGGAAATTATATCTGATAATAGCAGTAAAGTGAAAATAGTGCCTGATGCATAACCAACAGTCAATACCTGTTCATTCTTGGCTTTTCCCATGAGAGCACAGATTAGCAGCATTTCACTTCCTGTCTGGAGAATCAAGAAGACTCAGAGAGCTTCCCTGGTGGTGCAGTGGTTGAGAGTCCGCCTGTTGATGCAGGGGACACGGGTTCGTGCCCCAGTCCGGGAAGATCCCACATGCCGCGGAGCGGCTGGGCCCGTGAGCCATGGCCGCTGAGCCTGCGCGTCCAGAGCCTGTGCTCCGCAATGGGAGAGGCCACAGCAGTGAGAGGCCCGCGTACCACAAAAAAAAAAAAAAAAAAAAGAAGACTCAGAAGAGGAGCTGATACTTGAACTGGGCACTGGAGGATGAACAGGATTTCACCAATGAAAGCAGGAGGGACCTCCAGGCAAAACCAGAAACACATGCAAAGGGGCAAAGTAGGGAGGGCAGGGGTCAAGGTAGCAGCCTCTGCTGACCGCCACACAGGAGAGGAGAGGATGACGCAGTCTCTTTTTCCCCCAGGCAATGGACGTGATCAAAACTATATTTTAAAAACATGATTCTGGCAAAGGAATCTATGAGTATATGTGAATCACTATAAAATTCCCTCATCCATTTCCCTCTGGTTTTACCAAATAAGCCCTGAGTCTAAAACAAAAACACACCAACTTGAATTTCCCGAGTAACTTAGCCCAGTTTGAATCCACGCAGCAGGGATGCTGGCATGGATCCGTAATACCTCCGACAGGCCGGAGCCACTCTGGACCGCGCTCCTCCTTGGAGCTCACACAGCCAGATGGGGCAAAATGCCACGTGCCAGGATCCCTGGCGCCTTTTGTCTGCCAACACGTGCAGGAAAATCAGTAGCTTCCACTAAGGCAGCTCTGGAAATTCAGCTATACTGACCTCTTTGAGTCCGATTAACAAATTATTACTTGCATGATTTTGGTTACATCGAGTCCGGGAAAACAGGTTTTGTTGACATTTATGTCTGACTTTGATTATAGCACAGCTTGCAGGGGGCATTTGAAGGACAAGGTGTGGAAAAGGGAGCAGGGGTTTATAAAATATACCAGTCCCACAGGGAGATTTCTCCGCTGTCTTAATCCAAAATGGGCGAATAATGGCCCAATTATCTACTGTTCTGTTGGTGCCAAAAAGATGTATCGCCACATGAGGGAACTGGGCTCCTCAGGAAGGACACTCAGCACCCATCTCCCAGCAAATTATTGGCAGATCCAGGACTAGAATCTCCACTGGTCAATGTGGGAAGAAGTTACTCTTTTAATTGATTAAAACACCATTTAGAGGTTACACACTGATTTCATGATTGTTTTCACAAAGGTATAGACCAGCACTGGCCAATAGAAATACAGTGCAAGCCGCACACATGATTTTTTGTTTTCTAGTAGCCACTTTGAAGGAAGTAAAAAGAACAGGTGTGACTAGTTTTAATAGTATATTCTATTTTATTTTCTATTCATTTTATTTAACCCAATATATCCAAGATGTTATTTATATAGGTAATTGATCTAAAAATTATTAATGAGCTATTTTACACAACTTTTGTTACTAAGTCTTTGAAGTCCAGGGGATATTTTACACTTAACAGTGCATTTCAGTTTGGAGGAGCCCCATCTCAGGTGCCAAGAGTCACCTATGGCTGGTGGCTGCCATACTGGACAGCACAAGTTTAGACCATGGAGCTTCACCTGCTCCCCAGTGAGGGTTTATGAATATTCATGCACTCATTCAGTGAATACACAGAGGGATCCTACTTGGCGCTTTTCTCTGGATATGAAACAAACACATGTGTTTTCTGCTTTCAGCCTAGTGCAGGAGACCAATAAAAAGTTGGCAAACCTGTATGTGCAAGGTATGTACAAATGTATGTATATGCGTATGCACATAGGCAAAATTAGTCCATTAGTTTCAAAGTGAGGGAGGTACTAAAAAGGAAAGGAACCGAGTACTGTCAGACGTCAGTGCTCCTTTAGGTCATAAAGTCAGGGATCACTACTTTGATGCTCCTATAGCTAAGCCCAAACCCGAGGGAAAAGAAGCCAGTTCTCTGGAGAACCAGCCAGGGGAAAGCATTCCAGCCTGAACAAGAGACCTTAGGAAAAGAACCAGAAAAAGGCCAATTGGCTGGAATGAAGGGGAAGCCCTGGCGATTTCTCCTACACTAGTTCTCATGTTAACAGACAATGATCACATTTCATACACTTCATTTCTCTGTTGAAAGTGAAAGATAGTCATGACCCGATGAAGGAACAGAATGATGACCCAGGCCACGGGCAATTCCAAGAAGAGGCTGGCCCATCCCAAGGCCACAGCTACCCTTGAAGGTGTGGAGGGTCTGAACATAAATGAGGTGAGCTCCAATCATGCGGTGCTCTGTTGGGGCGAGGCCCTTCTCTATGAGAACCCCTACCCTTCAGCACTAGATCAAAGCACCAGGGGAGTGATGCATGAGGGCTGCCTGGGAAAGCATTTTTGCTTTGTTATCAGATCTTCTAGAATCTTTGCCCTATCAGTCTAGAATCGTCTGATCTCAGGACCAGAAGAGGCTGTAGGCAAACTTCTAGAGCAGTCACTTACCATCAGGAATAACCACAATGAAATCATTGCAGAGAAATGCATCGTCTTACGCTCTAGGGAAAAAGAGCTCATATTTTCCTTGAATGATGGCTTCAAGTAGTTTAAGCCTTTTCCAGGAAACCTCCCTTGATGTCTGATTCGACCCTCCCGTCAGAGTTTGGCAGCCTACTGAGTGCTCTGAAGACAAAGCAGGTGCTTTAAAGGGACACAGGAGTGGATGGACAAACAAGGCCACAGTGTAAGCCTCTGCTGCTTGCTCTCAGTGGAACACAGTGGAAAGGCATATTAAAGTGACTCTCATTTTCTCTAGATAAATATTCACGTCCCCTGTCCCCCACCCTTTTAACTCCTCCTGTGACTCTGTGGAATTGTCTAATCATCTTTATTTTCTCCATAACTGTTTCAGCTGTGAGAGAGCAGAACAAGTTGCTGGAAAGTCCATCAAGAGAGGCGAGTCACTGAAAGATGGACTGAGTTTCCCACTAAATGGCACGAAAGAGTCACATCTCCAAAATACCATCCCTGTAAGCCGCAGGCCCTGAGATGTCACTTGGGAGGAAAGACACATTAGGCTGTTAACCAGCCATAGAACTTAAGTTTGATTCTGGCAGTCAGGTTACCCAGCAGGACCCCAGAAGGCGGGGGGGGGGGGGGGCGGGTAGTGAGCTACAGGACAGGTACGCTTTGCTAGGGGAAGAGGGGGTTAGTGGTGAAGTGTTAAGGAAGAAAAGGGAAGATTCAAGGCTTCCCACAGAGCTGGCCTGTGAAGGCAGGGAGGGCTTGCCAGGCCTGCGAAAAAGTCAGAATGGGGCATTTGGGAACATGAAGCTTGTGAAAACCTAAGGCGAGCTGCCAAAAAGGAAGAGAGAATTCAGAACTTTTTCTAGAGTTAAGACAAACTTCATCCACTCACAGTTTTCCGTAAGGCCAGCCTGCAGGAAGTGCAAACCGGGCTTCCCTGGTGGCGCAGTGGTTGAGAGTCCGCCTGCTGGTGCGGGGGACACGGGTTCGTGCCCCGGTCCGGGAAGATCCCACATGCTGCGGAGCGGCTGGGCCCTTGAGCCATGGCCGCTGAGCCTGCGCGTTCGGAGCCTGTGCTCTGCAACGGGAGAGGCCGCGGCAGTGCGAGGCCCGCGTACCGCTAAAAGAAAAAAAAGTGCAAACCTCATATGATGTCTGAGACACAGCCTTGTTTGCAACAATGCCTTGGCAGTCCATCACTCAACATGCATTTATGGTGGTTAAGAACACAAACTGTGGATCCAAGCAGCATAGGTCTGAGCCCCACCCTGCCATTTACTAGCTGTATAAACTTGCTCAAATACAGTCATCCCTTGGTGTTCGCGGGGGACTGGACTCCTGCAGACACCGAACTCCGAGGATGCTCAAGTCTCTCACATAAAATGGCAGAGTACAGTGAATGCAACTGGCCCTCCATGTCCGCGGGTTTTTCATCCACAGATTCAACCAACCGCGGATCCTTCTGTGTCTCAGTGGGGTTATCAATGGAATGGGGCTACAAATAGCCCCTTCCCCACATAGGATGTGGATGAAATCAACTAGCTAATATCATAAAGCACGCAGACTGCTGCCTGGAACATAGGAGGTGATGGATAAATACTAGCTGCTATAATTTCTAGTAACATATTAATGAAAAATAGTAGTTACTATAGAACTATTCCACAGTTTTATTTTCAAAAACCTCCCTATACCAGCTAGCTACTATAGCTAAGAGAGAATTGTTTGCATTCTGCCCTAAGGTCATCACGTCTTCTTTTGTGCCAGAAGTCTTATGAGTCAAAATGTGCCTCACCACTTAATTTCCAGTAATAGAATAGTTAAGAAAAATATGCTGTCCTTACTTAATGGTATATTAAGCAACTTAAGATGACGACATGCCCAAATGGAAGCATACCTTCAAAATAATAAGTGAAAAAAGGAGGGTGAAAAATTGTGCAAATACTATGATGACATGCATATGAAAAAATAGACTGGAAGGAAAAGACCGAAATTAAAAGTCTTTTTTTTTAATAACCTGAAATTATGGGTGAGTTTTTCCTTTATTTTTCTAACATCTTTGTTATATGATTTGATTACTTTTATACATTATAACAAAATAATGCGCCATCCCAATGCTTTCTGTAATTTACATAAAAACAAACAAGACATCCCTATAGAACCTGTTATAATGATTTTAATTTCACATGTATGCGAGAGGGTGAGTTTTGTATGAAATAAAGGCTAAGGGTGTTCAGGAACATCAGGGAAAATGAACGAAAACCTTTTAGAAAGAGTAAGAATCTAAGTCCTTCCATAAAAAAATAAATTTTCCTTAATAGCTAAAATTGGCTGGCTGTGCTGAGAAAACACTGGAGGGGCCAGGAGGAAATCTGAGGCTGCTTACATTTCCACCGTGGAAGGACTTCTGACTGATGGAGGCTTCCCCTCCTTCCCTTGTGCAAGCCTGCAGGAACTCTGCCTGAATCCGGGCCACCGAGCTGGTGTGACCCCTCCCCCGCCACCACCACCCCAGCCCACCCCTCCCCCCACCCCTGGAGCCCGCCCCTCCCCCCACCCCCGGAGCCCACCCTTCCTGCTCCTGCAGGGCCGCAGGTGGGCCTGGTCTCTGCAGGCTCCCCCTTCTGCAGTTCTGGCCTTGTTCTCCTCTCCTCTCCCCACTTCCCCTCCCCTTTCCTGACATCGGTAGGTCAGTTCCCAGATGTTACTGGAAACAGGCAAAAATGTCTCCTGCCACTGGGCCCGGTAGTCATGGAGAGATTCAAGAGTCATGGCCATTCGTGGTGTCCAGTCATCGTGCAGCATGGCGGTCACAGAGGAACACTGGCTTCTGTTTATCTGCTTTGAATTCACAGCCTCACTTCTTAGCAGCTGGTTTGAAGCATGTTAGCTCCCCATCGGGAAATCTGGGATGGTGGTGACATCATCTGTCTTCTAGGGTTCCTGTGAGGAATCAGCAAACTGCTGTAGAAAGGGTCGGCATGGTCGATGCTCAAGGAAAGTTAACTACTATTCCTATCCTTTTATAGACGTTTCAGCTCAAGTTTTGCCTCTGAGATAGTTGCCTCAGCAGCCTTTTTCTGAATCCTTTTTTGCCTTTCAACCAGTTGCCTTCCCTCCCCGCATTTTCTCCCCCAGCTTCCACTGGATAGTGTATTATTCTGTAAAGGCAGGAGAAAGTGAGCCCCATAAACTTCTGTACTTTCATATCTAGAGGAGGCTGCAGCTATTCACCAAAAGCCTAGTGAGAGCCACCACTGGGTCCCATCTAAACCCGAGTGTTTATTTCCTTCCTGGGAGACCCCAAGAGATTAGGCAAACTGCCCAAATCTCTGCAACGAAGTCGTGGATCTGAAACACAAACCATATTTGTCTGATGATACCAGGGTCCACATATGTCCCAAATATATATATTTAATTCTTTTCTTTTTCTTTTTAAGAGGATTGACTGAAATTCCAAGGAATTGGGTATCAGTAGGGGAGGAATTAGGGTCACACCCCTGAATCCCAGTGCCTCTCACCTCACACCACCTAAGAGACCTGCCAGGCTGCCCAGGGGCAGAGCCTGCACCTGCGGGTACCAGGTGGCACCCACAAACCTGTGTGAGATTGGGGGGAGGAGGGGCAGAGGGGAAAGCCCAGCCATCTCTTGGCCACCTTACTTTACACAAAACAAATTTCTTAAGAAATTGAGTATAAATCATTGTAAATTGGATCATATTTTCAATTGACTTTTAATTTCAACAACGTGGTCCCCAAAGAAAGAAATTGGTCCCAAGACCACAAAAGAATGCAGTAAACCATTTACAATAATGCATTTAGACAAAAAGTATTATGAACTATTTTAACATAACCAATTAAGTGAAATAATGTGATAAAAATAGAGCAGAGACCATCAGAAACTGTATAAAAAGGAAAATAATTCATTTCATTGGAGCAGCTCTCAGGATTTGCAGGTATATATTTTTCTTTTTACACCAAAATTAGCCTCAAAGGTCTATTTTTCCAACAACTCTTCCCCCCACCCCTCCCCGAGGTTCTAGGTGGCTCCCTCTCTCTTACTCACTGGCCTCATTGGAGACATCACCACCTCCGGCGTGGAGCTCCCGTCCCAGCCTCCTGGATTCTCTGTGTGACTCAATACCAGTGGACATGAGCACATAGAAAAGGAAAACCTTGGAAGTTAGTTACCTTAGTAAAATAGGTGGACGGGAATGAATGTTTTTGCCCAGTATGGACTCCAAGAGGTATTTGACCAATGAGACACAGGCTGGGGTCTCCCGGGAAGCGAGCTGGCCGCCTTCTGTTCCTCCCAGACTTGTCCTATCACCTTGAACGCTACCTCACATCCTGTGTTCACCAGTTTGGACTGGTGTGCCAGAGAGGGTAGTGCTTTCTGAAGAATGGGGAGAGAGTTAAGGAAACCAGGAGAAGGCAAAGAATGAAGAGGCTGCATTCTAAAATATCAGCACAACTCCCATGCATTATGCTACATGGGGTAGCCAGGGCCTAGCTAAACTACTTATTCCTTACTTTCTGGGAACTAGGCCTTGTCACTCTAGTTTCTGGGCCTGTGAATAAAGGATAGAAGAGAGGGGTTTTAGCACATGGGGTGTCACAGAATATTGGGACGCCTCCACTTCTGTGCAGTTTACTGCATCAGGGCCAACTCTGCTCAAAAGGTGAGAATCCCCGAAGTTTATCATTGGGATCCACTTCTGTTTCTGAGCTGATTATCACCTGCCTCTGTCCTCCCCACCCCCGGTCTCCAGAGCCTGAGTCCTATAGAACAGCCCCTCCCCCAGACCTGTCCTCCCCCAGGGTGACCCACACTACCGCCTCACACTGGAGTGATCCATTTCTCAGCATCCACTAAATTCATCCCGGTGTCAGGAGAAAAAGAGCTGATTAACTCAATCTATCCTAATATCCAGATGATTAATGACTACTTAACTCTTCAAGAACTTTACTCATTTTGGGGCAGGTTGAGTACGGACCCATGAGAACTTTCTGGTATGCAGTGAGAGAGGAAATGTGTCCCCAGGAGGCTAACTCCCTGGCAGGCCCGCTCTGACTGCCCAAGTACCTTGGACCACTTCTGTTTTCTTCCTCCATTGATGAGTCTGCAGTTTCTTCCCAAACTCTGGGTTACTATGGTCCACCCTAGTTCTGATAAGTGGCAATGGAATTGCTATTGTGGTCATTATTTTTTAAATACCACCTGTCATCTCCCTGAGCCTCAGTTTCTTCATCTGTAAAATGGGATTTAATAATGTCTACCAAAGATTATCTCAAAGATTGAAATAGTAGGTGGTAGATAAAGGTTAGTTCCATTCTGCAAAAAATCCAGTGTTCTCAAGACAAGCAATGACTTTTACTTCATGGGAGATACTCAGAGCTCTTAGGAGAAACATGCTTTTGAAGAAGAATCTTAGTGGACAAATGCAGTTTTTACCAGATAGCATCTAGTCCCACCTTTTCTGAACCCATCGTGACTGCCCCCTCTACCCTCCCTGTACATAGACTGCACAGTCTATTGTGCTTTGCGAAGAACTGCTCTTTCCATTTCTAAAGATGAGCATATGGTGAGCATATGAGCAAAGCTGGGAGGGAGAGAGAAAACGATGTCACTGTAGACTGGTTGATTGTCTGCATCCAAGCATGCCTGAAACTGGACCTGCCCTTGACTTTAATTTTACAAATCTGGGAATTCCTTTCCTCCTTTACTATTTTTCCTAACTTAAGGGAGTTTGAATCCTAAGACTCATCTCCTTTTTGTGATTACAACCTTTAAAAAACAAAAACAAAAAGGTTAGGTAACCTGCAGCCCACTGGTAAATATGTAAAACTAAATATGGACACTTAGCAGTGCTGATTTAAGTCAGTGTCTCTGAAATGTTTTTATTGAAGCCACCTACCCAACAGAAGAGACTCAATGCTTCTGAGGTTTGCAAGCCCCCTAAATGTTAAGATCTTTGTAGCCTTGTGTTCTATTATATAGAGTGGGAATTTTGCATTCCACTTGAAAATATAACCATTGTTTTTTTTATTATAAATACATTTTAAGTTATAAGTTGTATTGCCTTCATTTCCCCTCCACCCTCCCACACATTTGAGGAAAATTGATGCCATTTATCCTGTGGATTGCTTCATATCCCAGAGGTACATGTAATTAAATTTGAGACACACACACTAAAGGAAACCAAGACGGGACCAAGAGCCTGTGGGCTCAACCCCGGAAATGTCAACCATCAGAGAAGTCTGCCCTTCTAGCTAGCAGTCCACTTAAATGTGCAAATTTACTTTAATGGGCATACATTTAAAGGGACATCCTTTAGCTATGGCACCTGCAATGACATTGGCATACACAGTCAGGTCCTGTCGCGTTCCTGCCACGTGACAGTGATGGCCGAGGGAGAGAGCAGAGTCTGGGCTGCGTGAGAACACGCTGGTGAATATCATCCAAAGTACAGAGCTGCTTAAGAAAATATTCATCTCATGTCTCTGTCTTAACCTCTTCAGGGCTCAAAACAAAGACTGAGCAATGTATAAATGAGGACAAGGAGTGATTAGTTCTAAAAGTTAGAGCTCTGCCCTTTCCTAGCTGTTATCTCATATCTTGGACAGTTGCCTGTTTGGCTGCCATCCCTTTTATTCTTTTCTTCAATCTTCTCTTTTTAATCTGCCCTTTCTCTGTGAGGAGTTCATGCCGTGGCTAGCCAAGCAAGGAGAACCCGAGTTGGAGGTGGAGAATGTTATGTCCTTCTAGAAGGATCCATGAATTTAGCCTCCTTTTGCATTTTAAAAACCGCACCTGGATTTGCAAACCTTTCCAAGGTAGTGAAGTTTTCTGTTGACAATCGTAACATTGATATCATGTGGCAAACACACACCAGTAGCAAATGTTAACAACTTCATGGAATCCTAGAGGCTGTGATTTCAACTAACGAAATCAAAAGATGAGGAGGGTGGAGATGGAGTCCTTTGGGGTCAACAATGACATGACAAACCTGTGAAAAGGCTTACTTACATCTAGGAACTATTCAAGAGAGCTATAGTTTTGGCCAAAAGATATAAAGATTTGAAAAAGTACATTAAGTTGAAATTCTTTACTTAAAATGGGATAAACTGTGTTTGACGTTTGGAAACTGCTGTTTCGGCAAAGATAAAG
Source organism: Mesoplodon bidens (assembly GCF_964165515.1). Classification (NCBI taxonomy): domain Eukaryota; kingdom Metazoa; phylum Chordata; class Mammalia; order Artiodactyla; family Ziphiidae; genus Mesoplodon; species Mesoplodon bidens. The sequence goes on along the minus strand of NC_138169.1, from coordinate 32,878,501 downwards.
GTACTAAGGTTTCCAAACGTAAGGGTGAGATCAAATGTGAAGGCTTCTTGAGATTCTGAAGTACAATTTAGAAACTTGGAACAAAAACGGTTTCTTGGAAGATGCTTGGTGAAGAAAATATTTCTCTTGGCATGATGTGCTTCATTTTTCTTAGGGAAAAACTAGAAAAAAGAAAATGCTGAGGAGGGCCAGTTTGCATAAATGAGGCAGAAGCTGAAATAAAAAATAATAAACAGTCCAAACTCATTCCTTTTTAGCTTCAACAAAGTAGGAAGGAGTAAGCAAAGAAAAAAAAATAATTTGATCAGAAATTATTTTAAAGCAAAAGCCTTGGGACTTCCCTGGTGGTCCAGTGGGTAAGATGCCACGCTCCTAATGCAGAGGCCCCAGGTTGGATGCCTGGTCGTGGAACTAGATCCTGCATGCATGCCACAACTAAGAAGCCCACATGCCGCAACTAAAGATCCCACATGCCGCAATGAAGATCCTGTGTACCACAACTGAGACCCAGCACAGCCAAAATAAATAAATATTTTTTTTTAAAAAAAGCAAAAGCCCTATGAATTCTAACCAAAGGAATTCTGGGAGGGCTTAATATCATAGATTAACATCCTTAGCAACAGAGTGGGCTCAAAACTGAGCGAATCCATCAAAATCCTGAACCGAAGAACAGAGGATGCCTGCCTACGTGAAAATGCAAACATCCCAGTCTTCCTAGATAGAAACAAAGAAACTGCAAAATGTGTACAAAATCATGGCTGGCTGTTTTCTGTTCAAGTTTTTCACTTACACAGAAATGGGAACCTGTCTGTCAGGTTTTGGCCCTAGCATGTCTCTAGAATAAAATTGTAAAGCTAACAATGGAAGTTCATCACAGCAACTCTGTCAGAACTTCAACTACAGTGCTTGGAACCAGCAGTTCTGGTCAAGCTCACAGACAGTTTCAGGATACAGTCTGGTTTTTAAAATTTTTTTATTAGACTTGAAACTGAAAGTTCATCTCTTCCTTATTAAACTGAAAAATGAAATGGTACCAAATCGCAGGATTATAGATATCATAGGGTGTTAAATTTTCTCAGACAAATCTCTTTCTTCACTTTACACTTGAATCCCAACATGCTTATTACTTTAATTTGGGGAGTCTCCAAATCCAGTGATTTTCTGAGCTCCACTTCAGCTACCCCACCCTTCTGAAGAGCTGGGGACAGCTATGTCTGACCACACATCCATCTAGACTGAAGCACGCATGGAAGACATGCTTTTGATGTTCGTAAACACACAGCCGTCAAATGAAACGTTGTGCAGCAGTGAACTTGATGTCTGTCTTTGCAGACAGATATATAAAACTTTAATTATCAAGAGTCTAAGGAATAAGAAACTGCAAATAACTGAACATTTTTCTATGTACAGACCAAAAAGCCAAGGAGAAGAAAACACAAGAATTTTGAGATTTTAGTCAAAAGACCATTTCTAGCTCATGCTTCAGGCTTGGTACACGTTCAAGTCATCTTTCTTTCTATTTAGAGCTGAGTTTTAAGCCTTGCTCCCCTCTGTTTACCCACAGATGTCAGGCCCAAATGCTCTCTCAATTATTACTCTCAGCTCTCTCTGTGAACTAGTACCATCATCTTGGGGTTCAAGCTCTGGTTAGATTCCCAAGTAGGTGCTGGTACCTTCTCAGGTGACACACTCTGTAAGCCATCAGTAAATGAGGAATGGACTACATCAAGGTTTCTCATTCTTAGAAGGCGGTTTGGTGTTGTTGTTGTTGTTGTTGTTTTGACAACTGTAAAAATAAAGCTTATCTTCAATGTATCTGTCAACTATCAAGAAAATTTCTTGAGCTACCTTTTCTGAAATTGATATGAATATAATATAAAAGTGTAACATCAAATTTGCATCCAATATTTAAAAAGAAAAATATATTCAATATAAACGAATGCAATATTATGATTTTATATGTGTAAAAATGAAAAGCATACCTATTATAACTGTGCCCTGAAACTCAGTGCCACAGAAGGGACAAGCAGTTTTCAACCAACTGACCAGCCAAAGAAACGAACAAGAAATGAAAAAGAAAAAAAGAAAAGGAAAGAAATCTGCACTAAAGTAGAATGCGTTTGCAAGCCCCCTCTTCCAAGACATTCAAGTATTCACTTATTTGGGAATATATCAGGAATTAATCCCTCAATTCCTGTTGACCTCCCTGTGGAAAATTCAGGTAGGGCAGACACTCACATGAGAATTTAGAAGCGCATTGCCCTGTCTGAGATTTGCTGCCCTGACTCATTGATTGGAAGGTTGGGAATCTAGTAACATGAGACATTAATATCAGCAAATATTCCAACTGACCTCAGCATACCCCTTCCAGAATCTTCCAACGGCTAGGAGATTTGCATGGCAGAGGTAACTAAGGACATCAGGGGTTTCTAGTGACATCGTTAACCATGAGTGCTGCTGGAGAAAAATAGATGGAGAGGTGCTAGGGTAAGTCGTTTGAAAACTTACTAGCGCTGCTCTGTGACCAGGGGTTTTCATAGCATTTTTTCTGAACTCCATCTGCTATAGTTCCACGGTTTGAAATGCAACATCTCTTTGCTTCAAACATTCTATCAAATTGCCCTGATGGGATGGGTCCTTTTGGAGGTTCTAGGCTGCATCCTCTGATTTTCTCAGTTGTCAGGATGCCCGGGTTTTATCACTTGAGTTCCGTTTTATTAAAGATCATGTACAGAAAATCTTTTCTTTAAAATAGCTTAAATATATATTTAATCAGCAATGAGAAATGACCTTGGGAGCAGTTGTTCTTCCCTGGTGTGTTGGGTCAAATACACAGTGTTTGTTGTCATTCTGACAGGCTCTGGATGCTCTGTCCTAGACAGCCTGTTGTGGGGTACTGTGGTGATCCATGGGAAGTGCTATTTATTTGACCTGTGTGGAATGTAAAGTGGGGTGGAAGGGGTCTCAGTGTGAGAGCAAGCTTTTAACTATGGTAATTCAAGTAAACCAACTTTTGAAATGACTTCTTCGGTCTTAAGGTCAAATTCAATTTGCTGTATTGTTTTTCCTTTCAATAAAATGCTTGGAAAATTTGTCTTGAAGCAGGTTGTGAGCTGGGCAGTGAGTGGTCTTTCATCTTTGGAACTAATTCCTGATAAATATGATACTGAGAATCGTGCTCATATATCAATTTTCTCAAAATCCTTCAATAGATTTAGCCTACTTAATTTTTGCTCTAGAGAAAAAAAAGATATGACAAGTGTTATTATTAATATCGATTTAGCAGGATGACCCCTGTAACCAAAATCACTGTGATTAAAGAAGCCATGATGAAAATTCGACTCCTGTCTTTAGTGCTCCTAAATTCCCACTTAAACTGCTTCCATTTTCTCTTGTTACTGGGGCAGTTTTGTTGCTGCTCATGGTTGAAGAAAGTCTCATACTGGAGCTGAAAAAGCCTTGTAAAAAGAGCAACTCTGAACACTGTCGATCAAAGTGACCAAAAGCCCAACTTTGTTTTGTATGACCTCCAATTTTTCACTATAGAAAAACCGCATCAGAAAGACAGAAAAAAACTGAGTGCCTTCTTTGCACAGATATTTTATTTTCATCATCTCTGTAATCTTCCCACAGAGACTATGACTTATCATTACTGTTAATTTACACTTTCTGAAAATGAGGAATGGTTACAATGCCAGTTTTTTGTAATCCTGTTTTCTGGCATGTTGTCTCATAAATCACTGAGTCTCTCCTCATTTTTTTTTTTTTTTTAAGAATTTCCCCTAATCTCTGGGTCTCATTTTAGGTAGATTCTATTACTGTTCCTTCAAGTTTATTGACCTTTTCTTTTGCAGTGTCTAATCTTCTATTAATCCTATCCAGTTATTTTGTAAAGATATTTTTTCCTCAGAACTTCAAATAAATGGTTTCGTTTATATCTGGCATTTAGTGTTTCTAATTAGAAGATTGGTGCTATTCTCTTCTCAGTCCGTTTTGGAGACCTGGCTTTCTAGAGTTCTCTATCCCCAAGGTATTAGTTGTTATTTTCATTAGCCTTGTTATTTGGCGATTCCAGTTTGAAGACTCTTGTCTTTTTTTTTTTTTTTTAATCTCCAAGAATTTTCCTTCTGTTACTTCTTTACTGATTCTCTTCCATTTTCTCTTTTCTTCATAGGTGGAACTCCTATTGGAAATATTTAGATGCCCTGCATCTATCTTTCATGGCTTATAACTTTAATTATTAATCTCCTTGTTTTCTGTTCAATATTATATTTCCTTAACTTTGCCTTCCAGATTAATAATTTTCCTCTTTAGTTTTGTCCAATTTTTAAATCCAGCACATCCACTGATGTATGTATGCATGTATTTTAGGCAACAGTATTTTTTTTATTTCCAGACAAACTTCATTTAAACCTCGACCCAATCAGAAACCAGTTACTTCTCATAGACTTTCCTGGTAATGTCCAGACCTAAGCCATCAACATCCCTCAACTGGAATAACTTATATCCCTTGCCCTCCCTCTCTCCAGAGTTTGTTCTTCACATGCAAGTGGTCTCTTTAAAATGTGGTCCCATCATTTCATTCCTCTGCTTAAAATACTACAATGGCTTTCCATCTCATTCAGAGTAAAATTTAAGGTCTTTACCATGGTCTAGAAAGTCTTATTTTACCTGGACTTCTGCTACTTCTTTTGTCAACTCTTCTACTCGTCACCTCCTCCCACACTGTCGCCCCAGGGCATTTGCTCTTGTTCTTTCTCATGCCCTGGGACTCTCCTCCCCCAGATTATACATGTGACTTCCTTCCTCAACTCATTCAGATCTCAGCAAAGTCTTTCCTGACCCCTCTGTTATGGACTAAACAGTTGAGTCCCTCCCAAAATTCATATGTTGAGACGCAGTCCCCAGTCTAATGGTATTTGGAGGTGAGACATTTGGGAGGAGGTTAGGTCATGAGGGTGGAGCCCTCAGGAGTGGGATTAGTGTTCTTAAACAAGAGGCTCAGGAGAACTTCCTCCCACTAACACCACATGTGCTTATAGCAAGAGGCTATCTGTGAACCAGGCAGCAGGTCTCACCAGACCCATAGTTTTCCTGTACCTTGATTTTGGGCTTCTCAGCCTCCAGAACTGTGAGAAATAAATATTTGTTGTTGATAAGCCAACAGCTGATGGTATTTTGTTATAGCAGCCCAAACAGACTAAGACACCTTCTGTTTAAGATCCCAACCCTCTTGTTCCCTCCCTTCCACCATTCTCTGCTTTATTATTCTCCATATTATTTCATTTATTTATGACATATAATATCTGATTGATTTCCTGTGTGCCCTCGTGTAAGTTCCAAGAGGGCAGGGGGCTTTGTCTGTTGTGGATAGTGCTATACCCCCAGCACCTAGAATAGTGCCTGGCAATGGTAGGCAGAAATAATACATGTATGGCAAATTGGCGAATGAATAGATAAGCAAATAAATGCTTCCCCAATTTTTATCCTAAGAGCCTCTGGATGAGAACTTCTCTGAAATACTGGCGACAATTTTTTGTTGTTTATTAAACCAATTCTGTTTTCTCTGAGGTCCGTTACTAGGATTGTTCACCTTAGTGTATTACTTGTTCTCAGTTTTCCTCAAAGATCTGATTCTTCTTGGTAGTGTGTTATTTCTTCAGCTACAGTTTTCTCTTTTTCCTCCGCTATAAATTTTATTCCATTCTCTTCCACCTTCCGTATAGTCCTTAATATTTCTGGGCCACTGATGATACCCTTATGGTTGCATAGTTTTAAAAATATATTTATTGTAATTTCAGAGGGACTTTGGTGGCAGCAACAGGGATGTGAGTATTCTGTCCACCATCTTGAATAGGAAACCTTGGCTGTAATTCTCAAATCTGATAAATTTATTCGTAATGCCTCCAATTTGTCTACTTGGCTTTTTACTCGAGGACATATCTTAATATGATGAATATTGTTCAGGGATTGTTGGGTAAAATCTGTTTCCCTTCATAAATATTTTTGTCTCCTTTCCTAAGCTTTCAGGATGAAACAAAACCAAAAAACCAAACAATGAAGGAAAACTTGTTAATTGAACATATGTCTTTCTGTCTTGAGGCACATGTTTATAAACTCTGCCACATCAGCATTCTGAGTGCAATCTTCCACTTTTAAACATCATTGAAACGTTTTAATATTAACTACTTGAGTGTATTTTTCTGCTTTTGTCTTATCTTTTCATCTTAAATATGAAAAAAACACCAAGTGACATTTGAAGAGAACCATGACAAGTTTATAGGAGGAAAATATGGCATCATTTTATGTTCATTTATTTTCTATTTCCTTTTGTTTATCTTATTTTTATATTCTTTGAAGACTGAATTAACTGCGTCCTCTGAACTCTGGGATTTCTACCAGATGGGCTATTTAATTAACTCACAAGCCTTCATAGAACATTTTGAGTGGATAAATCATCCCAGAAATTAAACTGGCAAATTAAAAGTGATTTTGGGTATCAAGAGTTTTGGGCCTAAGATTATTTTCAGTTGATAAATAACATTGCAAAATAGTTGAACCTGCAGTTGGTTATCTGAGCCTTTATAGTTTCCCAATGCAGTAGGGGCAAATATGACCCAGAAAGGAAGACAGAAACTGGAGAAAAGCCTCAAGCGTGATAGACAATATCTGCAATAATTCTGTACCCTTTTAAGTGATTCAAAAGCAAAGTTAAATGAACACACTCTACAAATACATTTTGTCCATTATTTATTTAGTATAAAAAAGAATACATTCTAGGGCTTCCCTGGTGGCGCAGTGGTTGAGAGTCTGCCTGCCGATGCAGGGGACACGGGTTCGTGCCTTGGTCCAGGAAGATCCCACACACCACAGAGCGGCTGGGCCCGTGAGCCATGGCCACTGAGCCTGCGCGTCCGGAGCCTGTGCTCTGCAACGGGAGAGGCCACAACAGTGAGAGGCCCGTGTACTGCAAAAAAAAAAAAAAAAAAAAAAAGAATACATTCTAAAGAATACATTTTATTTCCAATTTTTTTGTCAGTCTCTATAGATCTAAATGAAATGGTACATTCTGCATTAGAATGAACCACTTTGGATTACTGTCAAATACATGGAGATGCCAAGACTTCCTCATAGCTTGTAGTGATGGCATAGTCCAGAACACTCATACTTAAGGAATCATTTCCATTTATTGTTCTTTCATCTTTGTGAATTCTTTTCCTGCATGAACATATTATTCCCTAATGAGGACATTACCATTTTTCTCTTTCCTTACTCAAAGGCTGTTAAAATCAACTGAGCTATTTAATTACTTAGTTAAGAGAAAACATCTTAATTGGAAAGTATCCTCCTTCTGCAGCCAGTTTTAGAATTTAGAGCTTCATAGCTACAGCCTAAGAGAAATTTGCCAAAAGAACCTCAAGATGCTAATTATAAGGGTATATAATTTACATCGATTTACATATACATTTCGATTTTTTTGAGAATTAATGGAGTGCAAACTGATGAGGGTAATCACTGAGGTATTTTAAGATTTTCCCCTGTGATCAACCCAAGCACATCATTTATTTTAAAAATGTGTATTAGTTTGTTCTAATGAAAAGTATCTCAAATAGACATAAATAATTATTATTTAGTATTCATGAGACCACATGGAAGAATTCTTTAATCGTGAGAATTGTAGTCTGGTGGGTCTCTAGTCATCTGGATACAGAATCACGGGGGGGATCTCCGAGATTAGGGTTTAGTTACTCTGGAGTGTGGCCTAGGTCTTTGTGTCCTTTCAAAGCCTCCTGGGTCATCCTTCTGAGCAGTCGGGTAGAGTCAACAACTAACATGAAGCATATCACATATCATTTTACAAACACTGCCACCAAAATTGTCATTGAGTTACCATTAACAAACTTCAGCAGGGGCAATGTAGTGAGCATTTTTAAAATTAATGATCCCCTTGGAAAATCCTTGTTATAACAAGGAAAATTCTTATTATATGAGAAATCCAAATCTCCAATTCTCCTTTCCTTCCTTCCTTCCTTCCTTCCTTCCTCCCTCCCTCCCTCCCTCCCTCCCTCTCTCCCTCCCTTTCTTTGTTCCAGTCATACTTTGGTAGCATTCAAAATGATATGGTCTTCCTAGCTATCCTAAATGATTAGGAAGAAATGTCCATAAATTTTAGTATTGTTTTTATGTCTGATATATTTTTACGCAAAATCTAAGTAAATTTCTATACATTCCCTGGTACACTAAACAGGTTCAATGTTATTTCCATACACAAATGATAAGGTGTATATTCTTTAGTATCAAGCTAATGAAACCTAATATTGGATTGGCTGAAAATTTCATTCGGGTTTTTTCCGTAACCTCTTACGGAAAAACCCCAATGAACTTTTTGGCCAACCCAATACTAAGGAATACTAAGGGCTTCATAACTCTTTGTCTTTTTATTCTTTTCTCGTTAAATTGACTCCTTCTAATCAGAGTGGTCTGAGATCTGTAATAATGCCTAGTGCTAGTCACAATCACAAAGTCAATTTTTTCAATATTAATGTTTCTAATCATTACTTGATAAACTATCAAATACAAGGTTATACCTGGCTCAGTCCCAGGACAGCCACCAGAAACATGTATGTCCCGTTGCCTGTAACTCTGGAAAGCAAATTTTGGCCATTTTAATTTTGGTTCTATAAATATAGATGCATCTTGATCTAAGAAAGAAAAATGCACTGAGGTTTATGACACTTGAGCTTATATTAAATATTCATATTCAGGTGATCGCAGCATAGTTTTTTCATTGACTTGATGTACATGTTTTTTCCAAAACCACTGAGAAGAGTCAACTGATGGTTATAAAGAGCTGACCTTAAAATTAAAGACACACTCAAAAAGAAATCACAAAATTACACCTAAATATCTCTTGACAAGATTAAATATCTAACCCTTTCAGGTAACAAACGAGAAACCTTATATTCTTCTGGTAGAGAAAAATCAAAATTACGAAACAAGCAGGTAGGGTGGCTGTGTTATCTGAACTTCCGAAATCTTTAAAAATGGCTGAGGTCAAACAAGTTTGTGTTGGTCACTAAGAAATTATTCTAAAATAGGAACTTTTGGGAAGGTTCGGACATTTTTCTATTATTCCTATTTTTGCCCCTAAAATTATGTCAAAAAAAATTTCCTCCACAAATGATATCAGGCAAGAAACAGTAAAATAATTCCAGTCTCTGCTTGTATGCAAGCCAGTTAGTTGACTGTATCTACTAAACACCAGGTGGCTAATTGTACCCAGAGTGGTTTATTTGGCCAGCATCAAACTGCTTTTGTCCGTGATCATTTTGGTACCAAATTTTGCATCTGCAAATGGACTAATTATGAACATAAATTGGAAGTTTATACTGTGTAAAATTCACCCTAAATGTAGAAACTAAATTTTTTACTTTGATGTGTGTCCAGACCTTATTTTCATAGATATAAAATCACTGAATTAAGACAAAACATGTACCTAAAAGCCATCTCAGGATGTCATCACTTCACACATGTGACACCAATACCAGTGACCTTTGGGGAGTGCATCTGTAGCAATTAAATCATTTCTTCATTTTATGTAGTGTTTCCTGAAGTACGTTCCACGAAATTTTAGAATATCCTATGTGGGAAGCAAAAGGTAAGGGAGAAAAAGAAGACTTGGTCCTGAAAGTTTGGGAAATATTGTCTTCAGTTTTAAAATACAGTGCTTTTAAACTCCTTAATGAACAAATATTCTTTATGGATCTCCAAGAGGGCATCAGAAAGTGTAGCATTTCCCAAATGTATTTGACCTCGTAGGACCCAGTGAAATGTAAGACCTACAAAAATGCTGCTTTAATGAATCAAAACTACACATTCGTGAAGATAATTTCCATTCCCATATCCATGTTGTCATAATTATTGCTCTTAACTTATATCACAAACTTGTCTGCATTCCAACAGTAAAATAGATTTTACTTATCTCCTAAGTATATATGCAAAGACAGTTGCAGTGGTTTAAAACAGACAGCTAATATCTCCAGGGACTTTTCATGAAGCTGATACTACCCCAGGATCTAGGAGTGAGCAGGTTACATGAGGTGGGTCTTATTAAGTCTGGAGAGCCATCTTGACCACTGAGCTGAGCTCATTTATATATACCTTGTTCCAAATAGTCACTTCTATGCCTGAAATTTTATAATCTTGCTATTAATAACTTACTAGATACAATTTAGAGGCAGCTATAATCATGCACATAGCCCTTTAGATAGGACCTACTCAGAAATTAATTATCAGGCAGATGCTGGTTAATTTCCCATTATATTAGCCAAAGCATTTTTTGTCCCATTAACCACTCTCAAGTACACACTTAAGACACTCAGGTATTACCTGCACCGCTTCCAGCTCCTGTTGAAGACAAGGTTCAACTCACCCTGAGCAGTCCAAGCCCCCGAGCTAGTAGGGTTCTCTGTGTCCCTCTGGTGGACACAGAGGGCTTCCTCACATCAGGGTCTCTAGAGGTAAACGGGTAACTGCTTCCAAGGTGTATCCTGATGCCCTTTACAAAATCAACTTTATTGAGATATAATTTACATACAATAAAGGCAGCCACTTCAGTGAGTTTTGACAAATCATAAATCCGTATAACCACCACCTGGTGAGGATGTGGGACAGTTCTATCACACATGTTCTCTTGGGCATCAGTCTCTTCAACCCCTGGCTCATTGTAACCACTGATCTGTTTCCTCTCCTTCTAATTTTCCTTTTTCCAGAATATCCTATAAATAGAATAATACGGTATGTACTCTTTGTGTGTGGCTTCTTCTGCTTAGCATATTTTTAACATTTTGAGGCTGATCAGTGCTGCATATCTCAGCAGTCCATTCATTTTTAGTGCTGAGTAGTATTCCATTGCATGGATACACTACAATGTGCTTACCCACTCACCTGCTGATGGACATTGGGATTGTTTCCAACTTAGAGCTGTTATGAATAATATTGCTATGAACACTGGTGTTCAAACCTTTGTGTTGCCATATGTTTTCAGTTCTTTGGAGTGAATGCATCAGAGTAGAATTGCAGGGCAGTACAGCTAAGAGTGGTTTTAAATTTCTAAAACTTGCCAATTTTCCAAAATGGCTCTACCACTTTACATTCTCATTAGTGATCTATATGAGTTCCAGTTGCTCCACTGGAGCAACTATTAATAACCAGTCTTTCTTATTGCTTACTATTGTCAATATTTTTTGTTTGAGTCTGCATTTTCTGATGACTAATTTAACATTTTTCATTGATTTCTTCACTAACACTATTCTTACTTAATATGAACCAAAATTTGCTTTTAAAAGTTCACTGCTAAATAAATTTCACGAGCTCAAATATATCTTATTTTATTTTATTTTTTAATAGATTTTATTTATTTATTTATTTATTTATTTATTTATTTATTTATTTATGGCTGTGTTGGGTCTTCGTTACTGTGTGCAGGTTTTCTCTAGTTGCGGTGAGCGGGGGCTACTCTTCATTGCGGTGTGAGGGCTTCTCATTTTGGTGGCTTCTCTTGTTGCGGAGCACGGGCTCTAGGCACGCAAGCTTCAGTAGTTGTGGTACGTGGGCTTCAGTAGTTGTGGCTTGCGGGCTCTAGAGCGCAGGCTCAGTAGTTGTGGTGCACAGGCCTAGTGGCTCCAGGCACGTGGGATCTTCCCGGGCCAGAGCTCGAACCCATGTCCCCTGCATTGGCAGGAAGATTCTTATAACCTCTGTGCCACCAGGGAAGCACCATGTTGCCACCTTTTGTCAGAGATTTTGGCCCTGTCACTGGATACAAATTCTGACCTCCTGCTACAAAGTACAGGGGCCCTTCCCAATCAGGAGGAGAGAAATGTTGTTTTGAGGGGGAAAAAGAAAACCAAAACATTTTATTTCATCAAAGCCTGGCTATCTCCAGTGGGCAAGTGTGGGAGAGTGACAGGTACCTGCTCAATACCCAGTCTCTTTTTCTTGCTTTGTAAGAAGACCCTTCTTTTATTCATGCTGGCAATGTGTGCAAGTAAAAGACTGTATTTCCCAGATTTCCTTGTAACTAAGTACAGCCTTGTAATAAGCACTGGCCAACAGAAGTAAGATGGATTTTTGGATGTGATGTCCAGGGAGAGTGTAAGAGGAAGCTGTTCCTCTTTTTCCTTCCTCTCTTCTGCCTTCTCACTGCTTGGACAGTAGATGTGATGGCTGAAGCTTCAGCAGCCTTATGATGCTCTTGAGGACAGAAGTACTAAGCAAAAGATGCAGTTAGAAACAGAAAGAAGAAACCGGGGGCCCTGAGGAATTTGTGGAGTTGCCTACCTGGCCCTGTTTGCCTAACACAACTTTCATGGTGTGAGAACAGTTTTAAAAGAGAACCATGCTTATACAACTGTTATTTGGGGTTTTCTCTTTTATGCAGCCTGAACTAATCCTAAGTGCTACTGCCAGCAGAGAAGAGGCACGAGCACTGCGGCCACCCATCCCTCCCTGAGAATTACCAGCCAGCTGCAAAGGGGAGGGATGAAAGCCAACTGGAGACAGCAAGTAGCCATAGCAACTCCAAGCTCAGTAAGATGGTCCTGATCTATTGTCTGGTCTTGTTTATTCCAGCAGAGAACTTTTCCAGGCAGTATACTAAGTCTGTGAGCACTCTGGCCATCTGAGTAAAATAAGTAAATCAATAGACTTATTTCATAAAAATCATTCCAGGCAATCAGCATGGTTTAAAGAATAGAGTATTGAACCAACACTCAGGAAATTGGGGTTCCAGTATTGTTTCCACTTGTAACTAACTCTGGGGAAATTGTTTCTGTTTTCTGAGCAGTAAGTGAAAAACTCCATTGCTATTAGGAAGGTTAGTCTTTAATGTGATCCTTCTTTTCTCTCCAGTGATGGTCCAACTGTGACTCTAGGTGAACGTGACTGAAAGATAGTGGTAACGTAAAAAATCATAGACAGAAGGCAAACAAAACAAGCTAAAATTATGATTTTTACATAATATCCTATGCTTATTATATATAATTTTATATACTATTATACACTAAGGTGACTTGAGGATGTTAAAAGAAACTACAGAAAGCTTATCTTGGAATTGATTCTGTTGCAGTAGAATGGTAATAATGAAGTAGCCATAATGCCTAAGCTTCTCTTTTCTTTTCCACCTTCAGTATATTTATTTTGTGTCTAGGCATAGTATAGTATCTGCTTTAGGTTGTAAAAATGGACGCAGCTCCTCCCCCTCCTTACACGTCTGCCAGGTATTCTGCTACTCCCTCTGCCTGCCCAGCTGACAGCCAGCCAGTCCCTAGAAGCCAGCTGCCCCCACACACACAAGTGAGCCCAGTCAAGGCCAGAGCAGCCCAGATGAGCCCAAATTGCTGACTCACAGCATCATGAGCTAAATAAGTGGTTGTTCTTTTAAGTCACTAATTTCTGGGATTGTTTGTTATTCAGCCACAGCTAACTGATACTTATTCCTGTGACTATTTGAAACGGAATTTCCTTCTGTTTCTTTTTTTCCTTCCTTAAACATGAAAAAAAAGAAAAGGAGGCTTTTCAATGCAACATTTTCCCCCAGTAAACTATCATGTCTGGGGTGTCAAAACAATGGAAGTGATGTAGATCTCTTCTGTGTCCACCTTAAGGCCATCAAACTAAACACATTTTTATTCTGTGCTGAAGCAACTGCCTGGACATCACTATATTTCTCCTTTCTTTATAATGAGGTTTTATTATTTTTTAGTGCCTTGGTCTGCTTTATTGGGATCACACGAATTGATGTGAATTGCTGGTGCTGGAGGCACCTGGGCTGTGAGGTCTCAGAGTGAGTGAGGCATTATCCACCATCACTGCCCTGTGAAGAGTGAAGGTCTTCAACGGTCCATTTCCCAGCCATGGGCTCCTGATGTGGGCTCACCATCTCCCCCACAATGCAGGAAGATAGCAGGCTGCTTTCATTTGCAAGCTTCAAAGTTAATTTTGAAATAAGATATTTGTCTTCCCATGAAATCCTTGAGGTTTTTGTGGGTAAATGCAGGTGTTGGCTAATTAAATAATCTGTTTTCTGATGCCCCACCTCATCATGCAGAGCACTGACTGCAGTGGCTGCAGGGGTCTTGTCACAAGTTGACAGATTAGGAGCCCTGTACAGGACGTAAATTTAATGGTGCTGTGAAAATTCCTTGCTCTCCCTCAAGCGTCTATCTCATGCTTGTCACCACACCTGGATTCACTCCATTAGCTCGTTATTTCTTCTGATCTTAAAGGGTTTTTTTGATGTCTAAGAGCTCCTCGTTAGAGATAAACCTCCCTGGCATCATCACTTAGCACATCTGTGGAATTAACTGAGAGCTAGTGAGGAGGAAGACCCTTGTAGGATGTAGGATAGGTCCTGAGAGAGGTAGGGGGTGTCATTCCAGGGACTTCGCTGAGTATTTGGGGGACTATCACTTTTCGCTTTGGATCTTTTCTTTGGAAAGCTCTGCCGATGACTCACCACCACCTCCAAGTCTCTTTCACGCTCAGCAGATGACAATTTACTTCTGTTCTTTGAGATGTTCGTGTTCCCTCATTATTACTTTGGAAGCAGCTTTATTTCACTGTTGAGTTTTGTTCAAGTCATAGAATTTCATAAGAATTCTTAGAGGTCATCTCTTCTGATTCTCCCTCCATCCTGATTTTATAAACCAGGAAGCGAGGATCAAAGAGCTCAGGCGGGTTCCCTGGGCTCTGAGATTCCCCACTAAGTGCCTGGTTCCTCTCTTTAAATACACACACACACACACACACACACACACACACACACACACACCCCTAAGGATCCTGGGATTTGGAGGAGTCAAGCCTGGGATTACAGGGAGAAAGAAGGAGGGAGAGAGAGGGAGGGAAAGAAGAAATGATAAAAAGGAAGCAAGGGGGGAAGGAAGGAAGGAAAACATACATGTCTGGGAAAAAAAGCATTAGGAGTACAGATATTTGCCAGATCTTTAGATCCTCAGAGCTGATGGAGGCCACCTCTCTGGGCCTCCAGGAGGTCAGGGTGGGGTGGGATTTGTACTCTAGTTACAGACATGTCAGGTTATGGCAAATGAAGTAATAGTCTCCATTTCCTTTCCCTTCTTTTAGGTATAGAAATCTTGAGTGTGAGGGGAAATTAGGGAAGTACATCCGCAATTATCCCCACGGGTACTTACAAGCCACCAAAAGTTTCTCCTTGCTTTGTTTAAGGACAACATCATTTTTGTGGGGGTCAGTAACACCTTAGCCTCCCTTTACTGACTACTGTGGCAGAGACCCTTGTGGGGGTAATGAAAGACGCTCTGAAAGGAGGAGACTCAACAGGATGGAAAGAAATTGTCTTAGTTTGGGTCTCCCGAGAGCAGGGCCTGAGATGAGGCTGGGTGCAGGGAGTTTATCTGGAGGTGGTCCTGGCAAAGAGCAGTGAGGGCACCTGCGCAAACCCGGGAGGATTTCCCCACCTGAAGGGCCTGAAATGGGGTGTTTCTACATGCGTCCATCCGCCGCAGAGCAGGTGAAGCCAGCGGGTGGAGGGGCGCAGGTGTGGACGCCGTGGATGTGGACTGAGCTGCCGCAGCTATGCGCAGCATCTCCGCGGTGATACCTGGGCTTGGCTCGAGTCGCAGACAGCATCTTAACTCCCTGATTCCCTCCTGAGATGTGGGAGACGTAAGTAGGCTTCATATTGATATGGTTCCCAAATGACAGCAATCAGGACCTTGAAAACCTGTAAGCATCAAGTTAGAAGAGGGACTGTCCCCCAATATGCCCTTTGGGTTTGATTGACAG
Organism: Mesoplodon bidens; assembly: GCF_964165515.1. Lineage (NCBI taxonomy): Eukaryota > Metazoa > Chordata > Mammalia > Artiodactyla > Ziphiidae > Mesoplodon > Mesoplodon bidens. The sequence continues at coordinate 32,862,673 of NC_138169.1, read as the reverse complement.
ATGCTGATTGGAGCCTGGATTGGCCTGAGGGCCCCCACCTGCGGCGCCCCCTCCCCCAGCACCCACCTGTGCGCCTCCACGTCTGGACCCCGGAATCCCGGCTCCTCCCACCAGCCTTGCCTGGCAAGTCTCTGCGTTCTCAAGTTGTACCCTCTGATCGTCATATCAAATTACGTTTTTCCTTAAGAGAGAAAATAGTGAAGTTGTTAAACATTCGGGTTTAGTGCCAGACTGCCAGCTTCAAATGCTACCTCTGCTGCCCACCAGCCATGCGAGCTGGCAACTCCAGCTGTTTGGGTTTCAGCATCCATAGAACAGAGGTAATAATACAAGAGAATCTACCTCCCGTGGTCGTTGGGATTCAGTGAACACAGCGGGTATAGAGCACAACTGTTCCCAGCACTTATAAAAAAGGCCAGCTAAGTAGTAATTGTGGATGTTATGATTCCTTATGTTTTAGGCAGACTTACTCTGGTCTCCGCAATTCCCCGGCATTCCTTCTTCTTAGTATTTAACTTACTGTGTTGGGATTGTTTGGCTGCCTTTCTCCCTGCTAGTCTGTGGGCCCCTGGAGAGAAGACTGTCCTCTTTCTTTTAATTTTCAGAAACCAACACAGTACCCAGCACATAGTAGGTCATTTAAAATATTGTTTGATTGAGTGATTCAATGGTTTCATTATACTCAGAATAAAGCCCCAATTTTTTTTTAACATGGCTTTCAGATTCCTTTTATTTTTTAATTTTTGAGTGCTAACACAGGACCTAGCACATAGTAGTTCCTCTAAAATATTGTTTGAAAGAATGACTCAACAATTACATAATACTCACGGAATAAAGCCCAAATTTCTTAATATGGCGTTCAGATTCCTCCAGAACTTGACTACAATGTCACCTTTTAATTCCCTCTAAACCTCCACATGTCATGTTCCATCCATGGATGCATCATGAGCTACTTGCTGTCATAACGTGTCCTGTTCCTATTCTCACATCAAATGTCTGCCTCCCCTTGCTTTGCTGGGTGGCTTTCTTTACTTCCGAAGACCTTTCTTGAATGTCACCACTTGTGAGAGTTCTTCCAGGCTCCTTCAACTCTCCAGGAAGAATATATTATTTTGGTTTTTTTTTAATGTGTTCTCCAGGTTCTTTGTTCTTCCGTGTAGCGCTTGTGAAAATAAACGGTGGTTGGTCACATGCGTGTCTCCCTCTCTCCCTCCTTTAGTTTGCCAGCTCCTCCTGGAGTAAGAGCATTGAGGCTGCCAGATATTCAATAAATATTTGTTAAAGGTTAATGCCTATGACTTTGCTGCTTTGGGTGATGTTTACGTTTCTGTCTGCCACATCTACTCAGGGTTCAGGAGGTGATTTCTCCAGGCCAAGCTAATCAAAGGCATGCGACTAGGTGGTCTGCGCCTGGTGGAGTCACAGATCATTAAACTTCATCCCTGGTGTTCAGTGAACTGTTGAATAAGCCAGGTGTTCCTTTCTTTGTCCTTCTCTGTACCACTCCTCAAGCTGGAGCCTATGGATCTGGAAGATACTTACCCAGGCGGGGGTGGGAGTGGGGCTGGAAACCAACATGTTTAACATCCTATTTGAAGTTTCCCTTGGCTTATGTTTATTGATTGATTTATTTGTTTGCGGGTGAGGAAAAATAACTTTATTTTTGCTAATGTCGAACTAAAATCAATCATTTTATTCACATCAGAATGAGGATGACAAACCACTGTAATATTAACAGTCCCTGTGATGTTGGCAAAATAAGTCCCAGATATTTTCATATGATATTTCACATGTAGCAGGTATAATTTATGCTGGCATTACTTCAGAATTACAGGGTGTAGTGATTAGTTGGTCCAATTTTTAAAAAAATTTTTTATACAATTTTAAAGGTTACCTTCCATTTACAGTCATTACAAAATATTGGCTATGGGACTTCCCTGGTGGCGCAGTGGTTAAGAATCCGCCTGCCAATGCAGGGGACACGGGTTCGAGCCCTGGCCCAGGAAGATCCCACATGCTGCAGAGCAACTGAGCCCGTGTGCCACAACTACTGAGCCTGCAGTCTAGAGCCCGTGAGCCACAGGAACTGAGCCCGCTCACCTAGAGCCCGTGCTCCGTAGCAAGAGAAGCCACCGCAATGAGAAGCCCGTGCACCGCAGTGAAGAGTAGCCCCTGCTCGCCGCAACTAGAGAAAGCCCGCGCACAGCAACGAAGATCTAACGCAGCCAAAAATAAATAAATAAATAAATTATTGGCTATATTCCCTGTGTTGTACAATACATCCTTGAGCTTATCTTGTACCCAGTAGTCTGTGCCTCCCCTCCCCCACCCCTAAGTTGCCCCTCCCCCCTGGTAACCACTAGTTTGTTCTCCATATTTGTGAGTCTGCTTCTTCTTTGTTACATTCCACTAGTTTGTCGTACGATTTATTTTTAAATGTTGGAGTTTTTCCTCATTCTTTGCAGAGAAGAGGGGATTTTGATATTTGTTAAGAAACTGTAGATTCTTGTAGGTAATTTTTGTTTGTCTGTTTCCTGGATGGATCCTAACACTGTCTTGCAAAAATAAGCAGTTTAGTAGTCTCAGATGGATATTAATCTGAGAGTCTTTGTGTCCATACAGGCACTGACATTTAGAGCCAGGTTTGGGGACAGAGAAAGAAGATGAATGATGAATAAGTGTCCCCTAAAGAAGGGCAAGGGAACACCCAGTGTGACAACTGACCTGTGTTAGCTGCCTATTCTCTTCAGTTGTCTCGGGTCAGAGACCAAAACACCGGCCACGTCCCAACAACTCTGTTCCCAAGCCTCTGTCTCTCTTGACTTTTATGTGTCCCCCTCCTCCCTCAAAGCCTAAATTCTACATCAAAGGTTTCATGCTTAGTCACATGAAACCAAAGGAGAAACAGGTAATCCTCTTCCACGTTCTCTGAGGTCTAATTATTGTCAGGCAACTCTTAGATCTAATCATTAAAACTATGTGCATTTACACGTGTACACACAGACACACGTGGAAGAAAGTGCTTCAGTAAGATACGAATGTAAGCATATACTTTTTTTTTTTTTTTTTTTTTTTTTTTTTGCGGTACGCAGGCCTCTCACTGCTGTGGCCTCCCCCACTGCGGAGCAACAGGCTCCGGATGCGCAGGCTCAGCGGCCATGGGCCACGGGACCAGCCGCTCCGCGGCATGTGGGATCCTCCCGGACCGGGGCACGAACCCGCGTCCCCTGCATCGGCAGGCGGACTCTCAATCACTGCGCCACCAGGGAAGCCCCGTAAGCATATACTTTTGTACCTAGTATTTCCAAACTATTTTCTTAAGTGTTAGAGCTTTGTATGAAGAAATATAGTGTGGACTTAAACATTACTTTGCATTGATACATATGTTAAATCGAGTTGCCAAGTTTTAACTTCAAGTCTAAAAAATGAAGAACATACTATAGTTTAAAACTAGTATTCACAACATGAAATAGATAGACACAATATCTGTTTTTATGACAAATTCAACTGTGTAACAAGATCAGGATACATGTAGTTCCGATAATCTGCCAATGGTATCATTATGATGTAAAATGGCAGAAATGTGACCATTTTAACAGTCCTGAAGTAACAATAGGTTATATTTTCAGAGTGTTGGCTGTCTAGAGAGATCGCAAATGTGCAGCCTCATTTAAATCCTACCTTATCACCACCAGGGAAGTATCACTATTTCCATGTTATAGATAGGGAATGGAGGTTTAGAGAACTTGAAAGTAATTTGCCCAAGGTTACAAACTGGCAAATAAATCTGAACTCAGATGTGTCTGGTTCCAAACTCATGTAGGCACAGCTATGTTACCATACTATCTCCTCCAATAATAATTGTTCATATTTAGCACCTATCTTCTCACTTCCAGACCCTGTGAACAAAGCTAAACCAGCGTTTAAATAGAGACGGCTCAAAGGACATTCAGGGGAGTATGGACTTCATGAGTTAAATGTACTTTATCTTTTACATGCACCCCTACGTTCATAGCAGCACTATTTACAATACCCAAGACATGGAAACAACCTAAATGTTCATCGACAAATGAATGGATAAAGTTGTGATACATATATACAAGGGAATACTACTCAGCCATAAAAAGAGAAATAATGCCATTTGCAGCAACATGGATGAACCTAGAGATTATCATACTAAGTGAAGTAAGTCAGAAAGAGAAACACAAATACCATATGGTATCACTTACATGTGGAATCTAAAATATGACACAAATGAACCTATCTATGAAACAGAAATAGACTCACAGACATAAAGAACAGACTTGTGGTTGCCAAGGAGGAGGGCAGTCAGGAGAGGGACGGATGGGTCTTTAGGACTAGCAGATGTAAGCTATTATACATAGAGTGGATAAACAACAAGGTCCTATTGTATAACACGCAGAACTATATTCAATATCCTGTAATAAACCATAATGGAAAAGAAAAACATTTTACGTACTTTATCTTTGATACTATGTCTTAAAGAAAAAAATCTAAAGAGATAAACTTAAATGCATAATTTCAAAATATATTTATTACCAAGACTTATACTAAACCTTCTTGCTCCTGTGTGGACTATTACCATAATCTCCTCACTGATTTCTGTGTCTCAGTCACTTCATCTCTGATCTGTTTTATATTCTGCCTCCAGGTAAATCTTCACAATGCATGATGCTCTTCTCTTCAAAAACCTATGGTTTCGGGGCTTCCCTGGTGGCGCAGTGGTTGAGAGTCCACCTGCCGATGCAGGGGACGCAGGTTTGTGCCCCGGTCCGGGAAGATCCCACGTGCCGCGGAGGGGCTGGGCCCGTGAGCCATGGCCGCTGAGCCTGCACGTCCGGAGCCTGTGCTCCGCAGCGGGAGAGGCCACAGCAGTGAGAGGCCCGCGTACCGCAAAAAAAAAAAACAAAAAAAAAAACCTATGGTTTCAAATTCAAAGTTCAGCTTTCTTATCCCTCTGAATAACTAGAGTATGTTGTTTATATTACTCATGTGATACTTATCTCATACCCTCTTGTGATTCAGCAATATGTACACAGTTTATATTTCTTTACAGAATGTAAACATTTTAAGGGTTGAGCCCTGAAGTGGGTAGCCAAAGTAAACAGTAAATAATTATCAGATTTGGAATTTTCCAGTAGGCAGCAGAAAATGCATTATTTTGATTCTGTAGCTGGCTTTTCAAATGAGCTCAGCTCAGTCATGCTGTTCATTCCTGAGCAACTCAAAAACGTGCCACCATCTCATCTTAGTTATTTACCCAGATCTCTGCCCACTTCCTTTTTCTCAACCCCATATTCCTTGGTCTTTTCTTCCACAAACCTTTAGCTCTGTCCTCTAGCCACTAAATCTTCCTCTGGCCTTGCTGGATCGGATGGTGCATTTGAGCTCCAAATATGATCCTCCAGCTCTGATTCTTGGTATCCTGTCTTGAACCAGTCATTGTCAACAGTCTTGTAACTTGTGCCAATAATTGTACATATTCCTTCCTTCACAATCTGTCCCGTGGAGCTAACACCTAAGCCAGCCTCCCTGAATTCCTGCAGAGGAACATGGATCAAACATATTGTCCGAAATACTTATTAGCCACTAGATACTGGGTGGGTTAACAGATGAGAAATCACAGGGCTTCTCAGACAACAAAGCGAGGGTTGATTAGAATGCCTTCAAAAGCTATGCCTCCTTGAACTGAAGGGGATGCAAGAAAAACTGGATGTGAAGCGTAATAGAAAGGGCCTTAGCTTCAGAGTCCAGATGTAGAGATTCCATTTCTTAGGACTGTCAGGTGCAAGTAATAGTTAGTATCTGATGTGTCCCTTGAGGGCTGTGGAAAGAAAGGGTCAAATGAGAGGATGAGTATGAAAGTTCTTTGCAACTGTAAGTGTTATAAGATAGAACTAAAAGACAGAGGCCCTTCTCTGTGACAATTTCCCATGTGGAAAATGAGGAAGTTGGACCAGAGCATCCTCGACCTTCCAGGGCTACAAGACACAAGCTTATGCCTCTCCAAGGCTGAGACATCTTCCAGCCCTGTGTCTTCACACTGGGACAGTCGTGAAATTACTCTTTCTTCTCTTGTGAGGATCCACAGATGCAGGAACCAGAGTACAAAGTCACATGGCCAGAAGTGAGGGATACCCATTCCCTCCTCTGCTTCTGTGACAGTTGCCCGGACCTCTGGAAGAGCTGGTGTCTGACAGCTCCTGGAGGGACTGTGCCCCCCAACCCAAAAGTGCAGGGAAGATAGGTCCTCATTGGGGTGGTCTAGAGTTGAGGAGAAGCCTGCCCATAAAATGTTTGCCCTTCTTATCCCCAGTGGGACAAAGGGGCTTCAAACAGCATCTTGTCTGTGCCCCACACAACAGAGCAGTAGTTGTGTTTCCTTGAGAAGCTCTGGACAGCTCGGTCATGTACCACTTTACCTCTGCTTTCCCTCCTTCCCGGCCTCACTTTCTTCTTTCCCTCTTGCTTGCTGCCCCGAGATTACACTCCCAGATAGAACATTGGCACAAGACCTTTGCCTTGGGTTCTGAGTTTTAGGAACCTGGGTTAAACAGATTCCCAGTGTAGAGATTTTGACCAGGCCATGTCTCATTTCGGGCAGTGACATGGCCTAGTTTCTGATCGCTTTGCTGCCTGTTAAAAAGATTATTACCAAGAGGCATGATCATACACACATTTTCCTTAGAAAAAGTACTTGGTGGCAAAATATGAAGTCACACCTTAGAATTTAGCCAATAATCACTCAGTTAAAAAAAGCTACAGCATTTTGCATTGAAATGATAGCGCTCAAATTAAATTGTCAAATCACATGTGTTTGGCATACTCTTTGGAGAAGTAATTTAATTTAAAAAAAGGACACTGGAGGATCATGTTACATAGTTCCTAAAAGATCCCCACTCCAGTGTTTTACAATTTAGAACATGCAACCTTTTAGTTACTCACATTTTATTTCTTGGCATTTTTGAAGGAGTCACTATGAGTTTAGGAAAGAAAAGAGAACAGAAGCTGGGGCAACGTCAAGAGCATCCCGGGCGTTAGGAGCCTGGGAGCCACGTGGAACCACGTGATTATGTGGTTCCACGTGGCTCCCAGGCTCCTAACGCCCTGGATGCTCTTGAATTTGAAACCATAGCCACGAATTGAAATTCAAAATTCAAAGTTTGAATTTGAAACCATAGCCACGAATACATCACCACGTAGCCAGGAGCAGATTTCCTGGTTCACACAGTGATGGAATTACACGGAGGCATGAAGAGTCTGGGTGGGAAATGATGCAGTAGCAAGAGCTTGGGTTGCCAAGGGACTACTTCTGACAGTGGGACTCAGAAACTGTTAGGACCAAGGAGCTGTGCTGTTTTTCTGTTTTAAGATTGATGAGCGTGTTTTTATTTACATTTTTACAAGTACTTATTACATTTAATTTTTTTATTGGTCATCAGGAACTTACATATTATCATCATTTGTTACAAGTCCTCCTCCTTCTTTTTTTAAATTAATGCATTTTTAATTGAGATATAATAGACATATAGCATTGTATTGGTTTTAGTTTAGTTTAGTACTAGTTTAGGTGTAAATCAAATAAGGATTTGATATGTATATATATTACAAAATGGTCCCCAGAATAAATTTAGTTAACATCCATCACCACACATAGTTACAAATATATTTTTGCCTTGTATGAGAGCTTTTCAGATCTACTCACTTAGCAACTTTCAAATATACCATACAGTATTGTTAACTGTAGTCACCATGCTGTACATCACATTCCCAGGATTTATTTATCCTGTAGCAGGAAGTTTGTACCTTTTGTCGCCATGTACTTTACTCAGAATGTGTGAGGACCAAAGGAGTTTTTACAGCAGAATCCAACCTGAAAGTAGAGAATCTATCCTTGGGTAACACGCAGCTCTAGCTGTGTTGCTGAGAGTAATCTGGTGGAAACAAACGCAATTAACGTTGAGATTTCCAGGCATTTGTGTAATCCCTTGTAGAGTCTTAGAAAGCTAAAACTATAGGAGTGGTCAATGAAGTGCCTGTACTGCAAGTCTGAACGCTGAGAAATCACAACTTGAGAGAGATGAAGGACCCCCAGAGTCGGTAGGCAGCCCCAAGCCATGTGCTTATCAGCGGGGAGTAGGAACCAAGTGAGGTAAAGTCGAGAACACAGAGGGAAGTCTGGCTAAAACTCCGGCGCCAGATTCCCTTTGCTGCACTTAATGGAGTGTTTTGGCAAAAGGCAGTACCAGACCCACATCACACAACAGGTTTTGTTTGGAAGTAACTGTATGTTTCAACTGTATATACTTTATTCCATGAGATTATTTTAGCATTTTTATTTCTCACTTAGTCCCTTTGGTCCTTTTTTACAAAATTCCTAGGAAAAGATCTTGTTAGTATAGGCTGAATCATGATCATCGGAAGACCCAACAGGAAGACCCAGCTGGCAATAGTGCTCATTCTGCTTTGAGGTGAGGGCCAGGGGAGGCCTAGTGGAGGCCAAGCACAGAGCCCTTGGCCTAGATGGGCTTTGACAGAGAGCACTGGGTGGAAAGTTGTTGGACTAAGCACGCTGTTCTGCTCTGCCCAAAGACGGAGAGGAGAAAAGTAGTCAGAACAAGGTCGTTTGCAGCAACTGACGGCTGGAGCTGATGAGGGAGGGGGAGGAAGCGTTCAGTATACAAAGATAGGTCAGATGATCAAAATACAGACATGGTGGCAGATGGCCCAAGAGGAAAATGGTCACAAGGGGCCAGTCAGGATTAAGCCACTGAGTGCCTTCTTTGCAAACATATAATCCAGAAGATGCTACGTAGCAGAAAGCTGAAACTATATGATAAGGATGGTGGTGGTGGTTTGCAGGGGCGAGGGTGTCCAATTGAACGTTACCCGACAAGATGATTTTGCAACAGCTCATGTGTTTCCATCTTTGCTGATCTAACTTCATTCTTTAAAGAGCAAATGATGTGAAATCTGACACCCAGTTTCCCGTAAGTAGCATCCTTTATGGAATGGTGCTCAAATAAAGCTTAGATTTAAAATGCCTTTAATTACACGTGTCTAATCAGGCTCCTGACTTATCTGTTGTGAAACGGCAAACTTGGGCCATGTATCTTTCAAACTTACATCTTGAGGTTTTCCATGGTAAAGCAAACTTTTATTCTTTTACTTAGGTGGTGCTGTTGATCGGGAGAGTGGCTTTCCAGGGTAGGGCCTCTCTGCAGAGCCAAAGCTAACTTCCAGAGGAAGGAATTTAGAGCTTTTCTACCTATGGGAAGATGCAAGAGCCTGGGCTCATTGAAAACCACTCTTTTGATACGCACCTTAGCTATCTAGGGCCTGTATCCTGTTCTTTCTCATCCTGAGTTCCCACAGGGCTCACCGTCAGGGGCCTGCAGTGGCTGATGGTGGCAACATCCTTTGTTTATTGATATGGCAGGCAACATTTTTCATTCACAGCCTTGATTACCTCTTCCTCTTCCATTAACTTTCTTATATATGTTTTTTTAATCTTCCTCATTTTATTCAAAGAGGCAGAGTATACACATTAAAATAAATTTCTTATAGGACTTCCTCCGAATAGACTGTGATCTCCAGGACTCCATGGATTGTGCCCTGGGGTGCAATTAGACACCGAGGTTGTCACCCTGTGATACAGTCAGCTTTTCTTAGGACCCAAACTCACCATCTTACAGGGCTCAGTTCTCTACTATGTCAAGACTCATTTCGTGAGCTGGAACCACTTAGGAACCAACTTTCTTATTACAGGCAAATCCCCAGGAAATAAGATCATTAACATCAAAGTGTTCTATATACTAAATTGCTATATCACAAATGACCCATAACAAGTAGAGAAAAAAAAAGTCCAAAGTAACGAGCTAGTTATTATGCCATCTCTTCATTATTCCTAATTATCGCAACAAATTGCTAAATCCTTAGAAACCCTCCATGTAGTTGTCTCTGCACTACAGAAAAGAGGAAATTTGTGGTTAGAACAATGAATCCCTAGTTTAAGGTTAATGTAAACCAGAATTTTAAAACTCCTATCGTTTCGACAGTACTAAATTATAAAGAATTCTAACTTGGAATTGTGTATCCCTCTAGGGGGCCATGGGTTTCAGACACTATTCTTAAGCAGAATTAGGTCTCATCTTGATAATTTTCTCTACTCCCCTTTTCAGGTGTGCTACCGAGGAGCCTTGGGGAGCATTAACAGTCCCCCAAACAGATGGGCTTTTTCTTTATGTGTTCCCCTACACTTGGGTAGGAAAAGCACAGCTGTATTGAGCAATTTCGTGTAAAAGATTTCCTAAACACACCAGCCGATTTTCATCTGCTCTTCAGCAGGGAACTGGAACCTGGTAGCAGCAGACTCCTAGCCCTTAAGGACTAAACACCTCTGTTCTATTTGGATCTTTATCTCTTTGGAGGCACAGACATGCTTATTAGTCATCATTCCTATCTTCAGGAATATCTTACTCCATCCATTCCCTAGCTGGCTTTCAGGAGCCCTCTGCATTAATCAGGAGTAGGCTAACTATCATCACAAACACCCCCAGATCTCAGCATCTTGGTGAAAAACAGATACTCATTTCTCACTCAAGCCACACGTCAATGTGCAGTGGGATTGAGGGGCGTGCGGGTGGGATGGGCCTGGGGAGGTTCCTAGAGCCCTTCCATCTTCTACCCACTTTCCGTCCTTGGTGTCTCTCTCCATTTTGGTTGCAGGGAAGATGGTGGAGGAAGCTTTTCTGGGTCAGACCTGTAGGTGGCATCCTTCATTCTTCCCAAGTTCTGGGTCACAAGGAGATATCCGTGTGCAGGTGAGGCTGAGAGCCCAGAAGGGAAATGAATTAGGACTTAGAGCAAGGCAGTCTCCCTCTCATATTTTGTTGCCCCCAATTTTCTGTCTTCGTTGTATTAGCAAATTTTGACGAATAGGCCATTTGCACAGAATTTACCCCAGGAAGGAGCAATTTGTTCAGTGTGGGTCTTTGATTCCATGTTTTCAAAAGTCTCTACCTTCACCACTAACACCTTCCACCACTTGTGATTCATGTAAAGTTCTGTTTGTTTGTTTCTCTCAAATCAGTTCACAACCAGGTTTAAACCATCTCCATCAGAGGAAGAACTCCCATGCCTCTAGGGGTCAGGGGGGTCAGGCCACAGATTGTCGTGAGATGGATGTTAAGAGACAGTGAATTGCTGAGGCTGTGCTAGAACAGGAGTTGCATCTCATGTTTTCCATGAGCCACTGTGCAGCCCCTTGCCAATTGTTGCCAAGAAGGAAAATGGCCCCAGGGTTGTAAGACCGTCTACTTGTGTAAGAGACACAGATATCCAGATTTTTCAGTCAAATGTCCTCATTTGGAAACATTAATCTAACTAAAAACTGTCTTTAAACCTCTGAGTAGGCCATTCCAAATGTATCCGAAGGCCAGACTTGGCTGGTAGGTTGCCATTTTGCAACCTCTGTTTTAACGTTTCTGCCCTTGTGAGTGAAGACAAGGATTCAGAAGAAATCAGAGCAGTGAACCGCAGCCCTTGCCCAGAGGAAGGAAAAGGTGCCAGCTGCTTCCTCAAAGGCCTGGTGTTGGGATTTTAGGGACAGTCATCTCTGCAAGGGTAATTAAGATGCGGAATTCTACATGTCGTACACCCTTGTTATTTCTTTGCAAATGTTACAAATACCAGGTGTATGTAAAAATGTTGAAGTTCTTGTTTATGGGCAGAAGGAATAGGATGGTGCGTCCAAATTTGATGCTGCTGAGTAGGAAACTGGTGTGTGTGTGTGTGTCTGCATTGTGGTGTGTGTGCATGTGTTTATGTGTGCGTATGTGTGTATGTGGTGTGTGTGTCTGTGTGTATGTGTTTATGTGTGTGTGTGTACGTGGTGTGATTGTGTCTGTGTATTGCAGTGTGTGTGCATGTGTTTATGTGGGTGTGTGTCTGTAAGTGTGTGTATGTGGTGTGCATCTGTGTGTCTATGTATTGCAGTGTGAGTGTGAGTGTGTTTATGTGGGTGTGTGTCTCTATGTGTGTGTATGTGTATGTGGTGTGTGTCTGTGTATGTGGTGTGTGTCTGTGTACGTGGTGTGTCTCTGTGTGTATGTGCTGTGATGTGTGTGTTCGTGTGTGTGCATGTGTGTGTCTTTGTGCTCACATATCCGTGGAACTTGTCTAAACTTAAAGTGGCATATACTTTCAGTCAAATTAGCAAGAGTGCTCGGTAGAAATAGTTTTACAGTGTTTTGTTTTTAAAATGTTTGTTAAAGAGTGTGAAGAATGGCGGGGGGAGGAGTGGGGAGAACGAAAAGAGCCTGGTCAAGAGTACAGGGGAAAATATTATCTGAGGAAACCACTCAGTTGTCCACAAACAGACCTACCGGAGTAGAAGAGAGACCAGGGAAGGTGGACACACAGACCAGGACTTTCCAGCGGAGACTTGCAGACTTCCCACTTCTCTAACCAACAAAGCCGAAGCCCAGCACCCTTTAGGGAAAAAAAAAATAAGCCAGGAATCCCTCATTGAGCAGGAGGTTGGAGTAATGGCAACCCTGGACATCTGGGCCCATTGGGACAGAATTTGCAAAGAGAGAAAGAGTCAAGTTACGGCACAGATCAAGTCCCAGATTAAAAGGACATAGAAAAATATTCAAATAAAAACATAGACCCTTAAGAGAACAGATGTGAATTAAGAGAGGGATAACAGATAGGAATTAAGGAAATTGAGATTAAGGAACACCAAATGCTATAAAGTCATAAAATGAAAAGTGTGTGTGTGTGTGTGTACATGCAGATTGTTTCTAGACATGGCTGGAGGTCTGACCTTTGTGCACTTTCCAGCCATGTTTCTTCTTGTTCAGGAGTTTTTGCTACATGTGGTCCAGAGCTCAGATTTCCAGCCTCAGACATGCTGTGCGCATTCAGTAACAGATGTAGTATTATTTGAATGAGTCGGCTTAAAGTTATTTTGTTTTTATTCACTCACTAGCACTCCCCTTTAAACATCATTTATCATAAACAGAAGTTTTGCACACATCTTATGTACCATGGAGAGGTTTTATCCTATAAATTTTTCCCCATGATATACCTCCAATTTTAGGAATCTTTTTTTTCTTTCTTTTTTAGTTGAGATATAATTGACATATAACACTATATTAGTCTCAGATGTACAACATAATGGGAATCTTTCCTTTTCTAAGAGACTGGTTTACTCTTAACAATAGAACAATAGGACTTTGTATTTTGTAACTAGCCACTTTTTAGAGTAGGTCTTTGATAAAGTGTTTTCACTTTCCTGAAACTTATTATTTTTATTTATACTTCATTTTTAAAGTATGTTATGAAACTTAGCATAGGCCTGGCCCATGGTGACATGAACCTTCAATAATTAAAATGTAAGTCATCAGTCATGATTTATTCAATTAATCTAAATTTAATCAATTAAGTTTTCTTTTCTATAAATAAACAGATAAACATTTAAAATCCCTACATACTTATGGAGACTTCAGAAATTGCTTAAGTTTCATTAGATAGTGGTACGGATTTCTGGTAAATATATAAGAACCTTATAATGGCAGAGATATTTACCCTAAAATCCTCTGTGGAAAATAGACAGGAATTTTCATGAAACTGATCTGTTTGAGACTGAATCCCGTTGGCTTTTTCTTTTCTTTTTTTCCAGAAGTTCTCTTGCCTTCATTTTTCCAAGGCACTGGATGGAGCCAAAAAATCCAAGATCAACTAAAACTTAAGGTAGATCTTAAATTCCTTCAGTTATATACCAAATTTGATTAAGGCAAGTGAATTCTTCTGAAAGGAATAGACAAATGTACAGTGCCAAGGAATTGAGTTGAAATGGGGAATTCACTTCTTTGGGCCCATTAGCTCTGTCAAGCAGAGCAGCAACAAGAACCATATAATGGCAGAAAGCACCTCGTGCTGAAGGTGTGTCTCTGCCTATGGTTCTAAATATTCCACATGGACAAAGAAAACAATCTGGGAGGGACTCTCCTAAAATACCCTGGGTCTCCATACAAATTTGGATTCCTTTTTACTTGCCATTTAGGATTAAGAAGACAAAGGATAAAGCTAGGAACTGCATATTCCCCAAAACCAAACCACCACCACCACCAGCCACAGCAAAAGGACAGTAGAACTGTATCAAAAAGAGGGACAACAATGGGAGCTAATGGGCAAAGAAGAACTGACAAAACCCCACTCAAAAGCAAGCAAGTTGGGCTTCCCTGGTGGTGCAGTGGTTGAGAGTCCGCCTGCCGGTGCAGGGGACACAGATTCGTGCCCCGGTCCGGGAGAATCCCACATACCGCAGAGCGGCTGGGCCCGTGAGCCACGGCCGCTGAGCCTGCGCGTCCGGAGCCTGTGCTCCGCAACGGGAGAGGCCACAACAGTGAGAGGCCCGCGTACTGCAAAAAAAAAAAAAAAAAAAAAAAGCAAGCAAGCTGAGCAGACTCCGCCAGGCTCCCTCCGGTGTGTGCATGCTCATGCTTATACTCACTTCTGTGCCGCGTTGTATTTCCAACCCACACAGGGAAACACAAGCACAGGTAGAATGAGAGAGGAGTCACAGCCATTGATTATAGAATGAAACAGTGTTGTGAATTAACTTTGGAGGAGTAGAAAACAGACGACAAGGAAATTCCCACTTTATAAGGAATCCCTCCTATATGGGAATTCTCCCTAAATATTTACTAACCCTAGAAAACAAATGTAGAAGTACTTGCCAAGAATGACACAACTTGAGATTTGATCAGTTTTCTTCACTAAGGTATCTGATTCAGGAAGGCCTGAACTGCATTTGGTGTTGGTTTCTGGCTTATGTTTAACCTTTGGGTGTGTAAGGCAAGGAATGTCTGTTAATCACCTTTAGCCCCATAAAATCTGGCAGCTTAAAATGTTGACACAATTTTGGAGCCAGGAACTCCAAAACGGTAAAGATTTTATATAAATGTAAGCAAATATCACAATAACTATTTTCATTATTGTTGTTTAAATTAATGTTCCACAACATAATGTTGTAGTAATGGTCTTGCGGGATGCTTCTCTTAGCTTAATTCAGCAAAATTTTGATGTATCATAGTGTCAATTTAATGTAAATTCTTGAGACTGTTTGAAAACTTTTTGAATACTTAATAATTTAGAATTTGGGACTAAATAGTACCTCTTGGTATTACAGGCATTTCCAAAGCTCTTACAAATGGACCTTGAGTACCAACTTTCTGGTTCTAAGACAGCCCAGCGACTCATCCTCTTTTAACTCACAGCAGAGTTTGCTGCTGTGAGGGAGAAGAGGTCCAGTTCCTGACAGGCCAACCCTGTCCAGGGTTGCAGATGTCACAGCCAGATCACCCTCAGTCTGCCGAAGAGGAAAATGTATGACTAAGGCATGTGGCAGATTGATGCAAATTGGTTTCAAGGAAATTTCGCCTGCTATTCCATTCCTCTGTTCACTTATCCATTCCTTTACCCCTGCTTTCATGAATTGTCTATTGCTGTCCATGTGTCTGTCATCTGCTCAGAGCTGAAGACACAATTCTGAAGAGTCAAAAGAAGAAAAAGGGAAAGAAAGAAAGAGGAGGAACAGAAGGAGAATAATAATAAGGATAAAAAGGCAGCAGACAAATAATTATTGAGCATTTATTACATGTCAAGTCCTGTGCTGAATGCATTATCTACTATCTATAGATGCATTATCTCATTGAATCCTCTCAATTCTTGAAGCAAATACTGTTATTTGTTCCCACGTTTCAGATGAGAAAATAGTTTAATTCAGGGCAAGAAATGACCCCAGGTCCAATAGCTAGGAAGCAGTGACTTTGTTCTGGAACCCAAGACTCTGATTTAAGAGGCAACTCCTTATTACGATAAACAGCATGGTCTCTGCAAATAACTGCCAAGGTTCAAATTGTGGATCTGCCACTTACTGGCTGCGTGACCTTGGGATAGAAAACCTCTCTCTGCCCCTGTCTCCTGTGGGGTGGTTATGAAGATTAGATGCGTTAGTCTATGTAAAGCACTCAGAATAACACTTGGCACATGGTATGCACTGCAAAGCCCATGTGCATAACTGTCACTTGCCCTGTCCTCATGGAGCTTAGAGTCTAGCAGAGAATCAAGGTCATAGTACAGACCTAAACAGCCTGCTAAGGGCTCAGACAGGAGAAGTGAAGGGCGCTAAGGGAACGTGCTGGTAGTCTCGAATCCAGACCTGGAGTTTCAGGAAATGCTTCCTTGAGCAGGTGGCATCCAAGTGGAAAGACCTGAAGAAGGAGAAGGAGGAATGAACTAGCCCAGGGAGTTGGGACCTGTGTGCCAGGAAGGCTAATTTTTTCTGGGAAATGTAAGTGTTAAAAAAATTAATTCAGGGAATTATTGCAAGTCTTTACTAACATTTTCCTGACTATTGAAGCAGGAAATAGCACACTTGACAAAGAACAGTGTAAATAAAATTTACAAATAGATGCTAATTATTGGATCTGGAATTAGCTTTTGCATCAAGAACTTTAGAAGTACTTTTGATAACCTTTGATTGATATTCAACACCATTAATATCTGTGTAACAGAATGCACAGAAAGGTCAACTGTCTCACTCTTTGTCTGTTGCCTACTAGTCTTTTTTTGTCCTTCCCTCTCTGTGCTCTCTGATCCCCCACAGAATTCTCCAGTGACAATATTTATATCAGGTCTAAGTGCCTGCTACAAACCTCTGTGTCCTCTCAGTGTGCTCACGGCCCCAGTGGTCCCCCGTTGGGGAGAGAAGACAGCCTAAATGATGGAAAGAAAGAGGGAAGTAGGTATGTTCAGGGAACACGTGACCTCCTACCTTCTATCTAGCGTGCTCTGAGGATGTAAGACTTTCTCAGCACTCCCGCCTGCCTGCTCTGTATGAGGGAGGATGCTCTTTGTCTCATCAATATCTTACCTTCTATAAGAACGTCTCAGTATCCAAAATGTAGTACTTCCACTCCAAAACAAAATTAATAATATAATATGATTTCAATCAAGGCTATTATGAGGTGCAGCCTAATCCTAGATACAAAAACCCAGGCACATGAAACCCATGTTTCTTCACCTCTTAGCAAGAGAGGGCATTACACTTAATCACTTAATCCAGGGTTATGCAATCCATACAAAAGCAAAGTGAGAAAGATTGCTTTCATTAGCACTTGCTATAAATTCCCAACTACTTTAAGAAGAAAAATGCAGCATCCCCTCCCCTGCAGCAGAAAAAAAGCAAGTGCTAAACATTTCCATTATAAAATTTCAACCCCACAAAATGAATTTTTAACTTAAATTTTTTTTTTGGTTAAAAAAAATTTGTGTTTTAAAAAAAATCTCTCAAGAAAAGACTATCCCTTGTGAATGCTGCCTAACTTTTTATAAGCGTTACTTTGCCAGCTCGAAGGTGCCCCTGTTTCATTTTCTGTGGCTAACACAGTGAGGGCTGACCTGTAGAGTCACATCCCCCTGTCTGTGGGGTTTTAAGGTGTGGTGCTGTTTATAATAGTCTTTATCTCTACGTTCTGTGATTGCAAAGAAAAAACCCTTGTTTGCCAAGTCCAGACAGGATCCCTGATTCTTTTTGTTGATCTTTCTATGCTTTTGCTCATTAGAAAACAAACTCATCCAAATCATCTTTCTTTTAGTGGAACCTAATAGCACACTGGCAAGATCACCATATAATTTTGTGAGCTATATTTAAAAGCTGATTACATCCTACTTGACCAATTTTTTTCCACAAGAAACCTAGAAATGTCTCACAGTATAAATACGAAAATGCTCCAGGCCAAAATATATCATTGTTTTAGCCATATTTTCACAGTGCAAGGCACTGTGCACTGAAATTGTGTTCTTTATTTCCATCCTATTAACTCATATAAATACAAGCAATGAGAATAAAACCAGGATAACCAAGGAGGGTAGATAAATGGATGATCCTTCTCTCCTCCGAATACCTAGAATTGCTGCCCATACACTTCACAAGTGGCAACTCACAGCCAATCCACAAAAGCATTGAGAGCCGTAGGTGGCCCCAATACACAAAGCACAGCTGGAGGATGTGGATTTGGGGGGCAAATAATAAATGTCATTAAGACATCCATTATTGTACTTTGCCATCAGCACTACTCCCCTTAGAATGTACACTGATCCAATGTGAATTGGCCCCAGACTTCAGTTTTCTGATCATGCTTGCTTTATAGCTTTGCTGTTTCCTCTTGGGCTATCACAATGTCAACAGTCACTACTTCATATTACTTTCAGTTTGAGTTTTAAAGGTCTTTCTGAATTTGAGGTTCTTAATCTTTTGTAGAGGTCTAAGTGAGGACCATTTCTATTTTAATGCACAGGAGCATTTTTCTTTTTCGCCTTTGATTCTCATTGGTGATTTGGATAGTTGAGGTTTTCGGATACATGATGGATCTGCTGTATGAGGCTATAGTGTTTGAAACGAAAACTCTGTGCCTAAGAGTAAGCAATTCTGAATGTGAAAATATGTTTACTATTAAGATAATCTGGTTGTCCATATCTTAGTCATACCAAGGCTAAAATTAATTCTAATTCTTCTTTGACATGAGTTTGACCAAAATCAAATGTTCTTACTATGAAAACATATCCCATTATAGTTTTCTTTTCACCTGATGCCAAGTGATTATTAACTTATTTCTAAGATCTTTTACAGAGCTCATGTTACAAGAATATGGGTATGGAAATACACAGTTTTTATTTCTCAGCACATGAACCTGATTTTAGCTAAAAACAAAGCACATATTTCAAACAAATGAACAAAACATTGAAGCATGTGAACAAAAGAACACAAATTATCATGGTTATTCCATCAGTTTGTGATTAGGGCAAAACATTTCTAGTATAAAACATGTGTTGAACACATGCGTGGCAGTCTTCCAAAATATTTTCATAGAAAAATCAAGAGGGCAAAAACTCAAAGTGCTTTTCACATTTTTTTTTTTTTTTTTGCGGTACGCGGGCCTCTCACTGTTGTGGCCTCTCCCGTTGTGGAGCACAGGCTCTGGACGCGCAGGCTCAGTGACCATGGCTCACGGGCCCAGCCACTCTGTGGCATGTGAGATCTTCCCGGACTGGGGCACGAACCCGTGTCCCCTGCATCGGCAGGCAGACTCTCAACCACTGCGCCACCAGGGAAGCCCTCACATTTTTAATACTCAGTTTCTGCTAAAGGCTACAACAGAGAAATAATATAGAAATACCAAGTAATAACTAGTTATTTCATTATCATTTGATTTTTACATGTAGGGTAAATTTGAAAATGCCCCAGATTAAAATCTGCTATAAAATATTCCTGGGAAAACTGGAGTATAGGAATATCTCCGAGATATTGTACATAGTCCACACTGAAGGTGATTCTTTCACTAAATCTCTATGCCTCATTTTCTAGCCAATTGCTACTTTTGAAACAGAATGAAGAACTAAATCAATTAGCCAGATAATTCTTTTCCAAAATAAAGGTAATTTCACTTTTTTTCTGATTTTAATTATAATATATACTCCTGGCTTTTTATTTTGGTGAAATCCATGTCACGGAAAAATCAGGTAATTTTAACCTTGAGGAAGTTCAAAACACTCTGAAGAAAGTAAACGTTACTCCTAATCACACCACTCAGAGTTAGGCATTCTAAACCTTTAGGGGACCGTCTCTCTATACACATACATACATATACATGAGTATGCAATTTCAAATAAAGTGAATTATATGTATTGCTTCATAATCTGCTTTTAAAACAAGGTGTCATATAGATCTTTCCCTGTCTTTGAATGTAGATATACATCATCTGACAAAGGGTTACACAGTATTCTAATATTTAGCCAGACCATAGTTTATTTAACCAATTCTGTATTAATGAAGTTTTAGATTGCTTCCAGGATTTATTATTTTAAAATGAAATGTTGTGGTGAACATCCTTGTACCCTTGTAAATCTGGCTACTTATCTTATGGGAAACACTCAGAAAATTCCTTGTATGGACTGGAAACCCTTGGTTATACCTGAGCAGTGATTTTTCTTTTTTCATGGAAAGTGGAACTGACATTGATCATCATCTATCACCTTAAGCAACTACTGCAAAGATCCCCGTGGCCCTTTCCAGAGTAGAGAATACATATTTACAGTGAGAAACAGAGCATCTCATGTTTCAAGTTTCCCTCTGAAAAGCCCTTTTTTTGTGTACATGGATATAATTTTCCTTTTGTATGTGGTATTATATTGACCTTGGAGAGAAAAAAAAGATGCATTTCATCTGACATAGTTCAGCTGAATAATGTTGGCTTTGAGTGTGCTTGTCTCCTAAGAAAGAGTCTTATATTTTAAGGAATTATGTTTGAAGAGTAATGTGGTCAGATAGACTTTTACCTCTCAGGAAGAAAGGGTTTTCTTTTCTCTGGGTCTTCTTGTCAATAAAAATAAATCAAATATTTGGATTGCTTGCTTTTACTTGCTTTAAAAATAAAGAGTGAACAAAAATGTGAAGAAAACGTTTCTGAGACCATTGAGTGGTTTTAAATACTAGAATGAAGGCTTTATGCTAAAGGGGTAAGTAGACACAATTATGCTGATTTGTTTTAAGAAGCTCCAAAGGGAAAAGAAAATGATTACTCTGAGACTGATGTAGAGAAGCCAAGAATCATTTAGAGCTTCCAGAAAACTGGGACAAAATCAATAGGAAAAGGAGTCTTTGTTTATAAGGGAATTTGAAATTTAGAAGTAAAAGTCACTAAGTCTCTGGAGCTCCTCAAAGAATTGCTAAGTGAGTGAGTGGGTGAGATCTGGGGAGGCAAAGGAGAGGAGATGAGAGGGAATAAATATTGGGCAGTTTCAGTGAAAGAGGAAGCCACCAATAATTCCTTTACGTGACTAGACTTTATCATGGGAGATACTCATGAGTGTTATATAAGAATTTTTCTAGTTTTTTTTTTCCATTCCTTCAGGTCAGCTAAGTTTTGCCTAATGCCCAGTGGAGGTCCTTGACCTCTAACTTAGGGTAGCCCCCTGCTATGACATTAGAGACCTATACAGGACATGCTGACCTCATGTTGACCTCTACTTTTGAGCTGATTATTGAAAGGTAAGATGAAGAGGAGTCTCTAAAAGTCACCCAGACCTTCCTTTTCTGCAAACGGCCAGCTAGATTATTTCAATCAACGCTCCTGCTGGAAACAATGAAAATGAGGCTAGTCGTTTTGGCTTCTGGGGTTCTGACAATGTTGTCTTTCTTGATCTGAGAGGTTTCCTTGGTAGTAATTACATCTCTTGACCTGGGTGGTGATTACTTGTTTTTGCATTGTTCTGTATGTAAGTTATAGGTCACAGTTAAAAAAAAAATGTAATTACCTAATTTGGCCTTCAACCTTCAGGCAGGTAGGTTTTGCCCACTCAAGATATATTTTCACTCTCCATGAATGGAAGTATTATCTTTCTTTAGAATCCAAAAAACCCTTTGTCAAATCCCACCTCCTAGTGGCATTAGTCATCTTATATATCAGATTGAAAGCTGCAGGACCCAAACTGAAAATACTGAAAAGACTTCTCTGAAAATTTTTGTCTAGAACATTAAAATTTATGGGGTTGCCAGTTAGAATCATTTATAATGGGAATAGTCTTCAATGTTTCTACTACAACAATTTTGTTTTAGCAAAGAATTCTTATTCCTCTCATTCAATTTCTTTAAATCCTGCCTTAGGAAGTTCTGGTCTCTGAACATTTCTCACAAATCAAAAAGTAATGATGTGGCTTTTCATAATTGCATCAAAAGTTTGATTCTCTGCATCTAGCCAAAAATATCCGGAGTAGGAACTTTTTTTTTTTAACATCTTTATTGGAGTATAATGGCCTTACAATGGTGTGTTACTTTCTGCTTTATAAGTGTGTTAGTTTCTGCTTTATAACAAAGTGAATCAGCTATACATATACATATATCCCCTCCCTATCCCACTCCTCTAGGTGGTCACAAAGCACCACTGAGCTGATCTCCCTGTGCAATGCAGCTGCTTCCCACTAGCTATCTATTTTACATTTGGTAGTGTATATATGTCCATGCCTCTCTCTCACTTCGTCCCAGCTTACCCTTCTCCCTCCCCGTGCCCTCAAGTCCATTTTCTACATTTGCGTCTTTATTCCTGTCCTGCCCATGGGTTCTTCATAACCTTTTTTTTTTTTATTCCACATATATGTGTTAGCATACGGTATTTGTCTTTCTCTTTCTGACTTACTTCACTCTGTATGACAGACTCTAGGTCGATACACCTCACTACAAATAACTCAGTTTTGTTTCTTTTTATGGCTGAGTAATATTCCATTGTAGATATGTGCCACATCTTCTTTATCCACTCATCTATCGATGACACTTAAGCTGCTTCCATGTCCTGGCTATTGTACATAAAGCTGCAATGAACATTGTGGTACATGACTCTTTTTGAATCATGGTTTTCTCAGGGTATATGTCCAGTAGTGGGATTGCTGGGTCATATGGTAGTTCTATTTTTAGTTTTTTAAGGAACTGGAGTAGGAACTCTTAAGCTCATTATGGACAATCATGGTCATCAGAATAATTTCATCAACCACAGCTAAACTTTATTGAACACTGACTACGTACAGACATTCTGATAAGTATATACAAGCATTATTTCATTTAGCACACACACAAATCCTGTGAGACAGGGAGTGGAATTAGTCAGCTCCAATTTTTAGACTGGAAACCTGAGAAACATAAAATTTAAGTATCTTTCCCAATATGAGACAGCTACTAAGTAGTAAAGCTGAGATTCAAATTCAGGTCTGTCTAACCCCAAAGCCATACATAGCTCCTAATCATTGTTCTGTGTCCTACGGAAGTCATAAGCAAATTGTTGTAGAATCATTGGTGATTGTAGTATATCCTTAATCAAGGTTTTTTTCCCCAAAAGATAAAACTGAAAGAAAAAAAAAATGATTAAAGTCAGATGGGCCATTTTCTCTTCCGTGTATTTCTTATACCCCTGCATTCTCTAAGTCCATATTTTTCTTGAATATTCCGTTACTCCTACTGTTTTCCTTTCCATAATTATGATATTCTCTGGGTAGTCAGCCTTTCCTAGGATATAAAGGAATATTTCATTTCCAAGTTAAGTTGGAAATAAGTACTTTGAAGAAATGAGAAGTTTCTTCTGTTTAAGGATGGGAGTGGCGTAGATTACAGTAACCTTATCTACTCTTATTTCCCATAGGGGATATGATGTTATCATGTCAAATTTGATTCCACTGAGACTAAAGTATTCAGTTTCCATCTAGTCTTAAAGTCAGTGATACATCAACCAGAATTTACTTAACCATAATTTATGTAGAGAACACGTGATAGTGATTGGCATACAAAAATCAACCAATACTTAGAGGAGGTCAAGTCACCGTCGGATAAACCGAAGTGTTGCACCATTTTATAGGTGTAACCTCAAAACAAAGCAACTGCCAAGAAGGTGAACGTGGCTGAGCCTGGAGGGAATGATCTTCGGCACCCCACCCTCAGGGACCTTATCATCCCCCGCTCAAGCTCAACACACAGGATAAACTATGCATGAATGAGAAGCAAATCCTTTCAGACTGTGATCAATGCTGTGTGTCGCATCATGCACACCAGTTTGCTGAAATACACAGAGAAAATCATTGGCTCAGACTGAGAGAGAACATCGCAGTGGGAAACGATAAGCCAAGACATACAAAAGGTCCGAACTTCTCTCTGGAAGTTCCTTGATATTCATCTCAAGTTCATTTCATCCTCTGTGTATTGAAACATTTCATGTTTGAGAAAACGATTCAAATTGCACGCAAATAAAAGCAGAGAAAGAAAAACTGCCGTTTCCTTATTTGGAATAAAAATCCAAACAACTCTGAGAAGTGATTTAGAAATATCTGAGATTGGCTTTAAATTCTCTCTCTGTAGTAAGATAAAAAGCTACATAAAAGTATTTTCACTAATGAAGGGGAAAAGTAAGATAATTTTTTAAAACCCTTGAAATAAAATACTCAGTAACCAATCTCTATGGAGTACTATATCTTATAAATGTGTGTGTGTTTGGGCAATTTTTCTTTAATAAGCGGTTGCAAAAAATTATATAAAGTAAGTGCTTTCTAGTTTAGGCAAACTTCTCTCCCTACAGAATCAGCAACACTAAACTTTAGCCTTAGACCACATTATCAATTATAATAATGGACATGATAGGTCTTGTGAAAAATGGCTTTTCTTTGAGGATAGCGACAGACACACCAAATCATTGCAGTTTCTCTCGGCACAGTTAAATTAAGAGACTATTATTAATCACGTGGAATTTGTTGAAATGCTTTTTGTGTCAAGTAGGTACAGCACTGGCCTATTATAGTTACTGTCACGCTCTTCATTTTTTTTTTTAATAAACCAGATGTTCTCAGAAGAAAGCAGAATAGCATTTGATGTGAAAGGAATGAGTTTATCATGCTAGTTGTGATAAATGAACCACATAGAAAGATATACACATTGGTAGAGATTGAAGCTTAAAATATCTCCAGAAAGAAGACCAAGAATTACAAATAATGAGCACCCAAAAGAAGGAACATTATTCATGTTAATATCCTATAGAGGAATATTATTCAGCCTTAAAAAGGAAGGAAATTCTAACAGGCTACGACATGGATGAAACTCGAGGACATTATGCTGAGTGAAATAAACCAGTCACGAAAAGACAAATATTGTATGATCCCACTTATAAGTACTTAGAGTAGTCAATTCATAAAGATAGAAAGTATTGGTTTGGCCAAAAAATTCATTTGCGCTTTTCCATAAGATCTTATGAAAACCTAAACAAACTTTTTGGCCAACCCGATAAAATGGTGGTTGCCAGGAACTGAGTTGAGAGGGGGTGGGGAGTTGTTATTTAATGGGTATAGAGCCTCGATTTTGCAAGGTGAAAAAGTTCTAGAAATTGGTTGTACCGTAGTGTGAATGTACATAACATTACAACTGTATATATACATTTAGGAATGGTGAAGATGGTGAATTTTATGTTATGTGTATTTTACCACAATTGAAAATTTAAAATGTCTTATTGATACCAATTACAAACATTGCATTTTTCAGAGGAAATCATAAACTCTTCATTCAAGTGTATTTGATTCTCAAAATAATGCTGCTGGGAATTTATTATCTGTGTTCTTCATCTGGAGAAAACAAAAGAGAAGAAGGGTTAACTAACTTGTTTAAAGTTACAGAGCTAGTTAGTGTCAGAACTGGGACTGAATCCCAGGTCACCTGTTTCTAAATACAGAGCTCTGGTTGCATATTTATATACATTCTATTCATATATGTGTATGTTATGCATAGCCATCAATTGTGACCACAGTGAACCATTCAGTTCAAAAAAAGAATATATATTTTTTAATTTTATAAAAATTTTATTGAGGTATAGTTGATTTACAACGTTGTGTTAATTTCTTCTGTACAGCAAAGTGACTCAGTTATACATACACATATTCTTTTTCATATTCTTTTCCATTATGGTTTATCACAAGATATTGAATATAGTTCCCTGTGCTATACAGGAGGACCTTGCTGTTTATCCATCCTATATATAATAGTTTGCCTCTGCTAATCCTAAATTCTCAATCCATCCCTCCCCTATCCTCCCCTTCCCCTTGGCAACCACAAGTCTGTTCTTCATGTCTGTGAGTCTGTTTCTGTTTCGTAGATATGTTGATTTGTGTTGTATATTAGATTCCACACATAAGAGATATCATATGGTATTTGACTTTCTCCTTTTTTTCTTTTTTGCTGTGTTGGGTCTTCGTTGCGGTGAGCGGGGCTACTCTTTGTTGCAGTGCATGGGCTTCTCACTGCAGTGGCTTCTCCTGTTGCAGAGCATGGGCTCTAGGCACACGGCCTTCAGTAGTTGTGGTGCGTGGGCTCAGTAGTTGTGGCTCGCGGGCTCTAGAGCACAGGCTCAGTAGTTGTGGCACACAGGCTTAGTTGCTCCGCAGCACGTGGGATCTTCCCGGACCAGGGATCGAACCCGTGTCCCCTGCATTGGCAGGCAGATTCTCAACCACTGTGCCACCAGGGAAGCCCTGTCTTTCTCCTTCTGACTTAACTTCACTTAGTATGATAATCTCTAGGTCCATCCATGTTGCTGCAAATGGCATTATTTCATTCTTTTTGATGGCTGAGTAACATTCCATCGTATATATGTACCACATCTTCTTTATCCACAAAGAAAATTTAATGATCTCAAACTAAACTTTAGAATTATAGCCCCTTTCCTATATCTTAAATTTGTTTTCCCCCGAAAATGCTTGCAAATCATTATCTCTATATTCTTTACAAAACGTGTTAGGCAAGCAGTCAAAAATCTATTACCTTCACGTATTGGCTGAGAAGCAGAGAGGGTCAACGAAGTGCTTAAAATCAAATGAGCTAAAGACCTGGGGAGCTGAGAAGAGTTTAGGGCTCCTGACTCGGTGCCAGGTTCTGTGCACTATGCCCTGGGAAATCTGTGTGGTTAAGACTGTGAAAATCATGTAAAGTCAGCATTCTTTCCCTCATGGAGTCCAAATAACCGGTGACAACTTGAACTGTGTTTGGGTCTGTGTTCGAGTGAATCTTCCAGAAGTCTCTCATGCTCACCTGCTGGTGATCACGCCGCTTCTGCTTCATTACAACCACAGTCTGTGTTGCAACAGTGTCCCTTTCATGTCTGGCCCACCACAGGGCTGAGATGAGAGCATAGTTCAATACTTGTCGATGGGCTCAGCCTAGAACTTCACTCCTGCTGGCCTTCTCCTGCCACTCCATGCCAAAGACCCTCTTGACCATGCATCTCCTAATTTAATTCTTTTTTTAAAAATTAAAGTACAGTTAATTTACAATGTTGTGCTAATTTCTGCTGTACAGCAAAGTGATTCAGTTATATATATATATATATATATATATATATATATATATATACATTCTTTTTTATATTCTTTTCCACTATGGTTTATCATAGGATACTGAATATAGTTTCTTGTGCTATACAGTAGGACCTTGCTGTTTACCCATTCTATATATTCCTTAATTCTTTATGATACCATCATTATCATCCCCACTAAATAGGTTTGAAATTCATTTGCCCAATTTGTAAAGTTGTGACTTGACAAAGGCAGGATTCAAACCCAGTACTCCCGAGCCCTGATACTTAACCGTCGTGTTACTTGCCTTAAGTTTCCACCTGGGAGCCATGTGATTGTCACCTCTGTCAATCTCTACATAATAAGAATGCTTCTTTTTCTTCTGGTGCACACACTTCTCACCTTCCTCCCTCTCAATTCAGTTCTCTCCTTCTGCATCAATCATTACTGGATAATGTTTAACCTAAGAGGCAGAACCCAGTGACAGTTCTCATTTTCTAAGAAAACTCATGGACTTGGTACAATATTTCCCTTGTGTAAACTGGTATTTGATTTCAGGCTCCTCAAGGCTCACTGCCAGCCCCTGTGCTTTGCTGACTCTGCAAAGCAGCAAGTGATAAATTGCTTGCTTCTTTGCCTTCTGTGCTTTAGAACACAGTCATCCATCCACATCCTACAATTTCTGTGTCCTTTTCAATGATACATGATAATGTTTGTAATCTGGTAAGGTGAACGAGTCTCCCAGATGTCAAAATATATATTGTGACACAGCTTTCTACGTCCCTTATTACATTCTCAAATACAACAGCACAGAAAATGTTGAACAGAACTGAACATAATACACAGTGTGACTTCACTCAATTCTTGTTGGACATTGAGTGTTGGTCAACTTTTCAGGCTTGCCAAGCTTCTGAAGAGTAGTTGCCAGGATGCAGTTCTTCTAATGGTTGCCAAATCCTTTTTAGTTCTAGGAATGCATTTCAGAGATTCTTATGCTATTTTCTTCACATTTCCCGTGCATTAAAACTATGTGTTTTGTAATTTGCCTTGATCTTAAACACATACATAAAGCTTTACATTAGCTGGCTCAGGGGTTTCTAACTAGGGTTTGCATTTTCAGTGTGAAGGTCATTGTTTGAAATGGGTAATATTTTTCAATGTAAAATATCCAGCAATGATTAGCACTACAAGTGACCACGAACATCTGGTACATGAAAATTTGAATTTCTACCAAGGCACCTGCTTCTAAATCTGTAGCTCTGTTACCTATCCAACGATAGATAGATAGATAGATAGATAGATAGATAGATGGATCTCACTCTGGGGGGCCAGAAATTGAATGTATTTTAAGGTATATACATCTATCAAATAGTCCCGTTTACAGAAAAATCATTAGATTTAGCAATAGAAGGATCAGAACTGTAATTTGTTAATTTGTTTATTGTTATTCTGAATTTAGTCAGCACGGTTTGTTGAGGTTACCCTACTTTGGCATCACAAATTACATTAAAAATTATAATGGTTAGACAATCTAGACTAGATATTGGAAAGCTCAGTTGCAAGAAGAAAGACTTCTTTTTTAATTGGAAGACTCAGATATACATAGAAAATATCTAGTAGACAGTGTCAAGAGTGGAGATAGAGAGGCTATTGTAGCCTAGTGTTTGGAGTTTGTGAGACGGAGCACCTTTTGCTCTGAGAGTTAGCGAAGGTTTCCACTCCCTTTTAAGCTCAAGTTCTCAGAACCTACTGCTCAACCCGACCCTGACTAGCTCCTCTGAACTTAAAAGTCATTCCTTGGCCTGTGATCAAGTCCTCTGGGTCATGACCTTCTGGATTCAAACCCCCGCCCCCCCCCCACTAAGAAGGAGGGGGTTTCACCACTGTTGGACTTGAGGATGGAGAGGGGTGTAAATCTTGAGCTGGTCCTTTAACTCTCAACCATGTCCAGGTGGTCAGGACTTTCCCTTTCACACCACCACTGCCACTGGGGTGTTCAGTGTTCCACCCATGGTGGTCCAAGGATGGAGAAAAGTCTCTAAGTGCAGACAGGAATCTTTCCTGCTGGGCCACACACTGCTCTGTGGCATCTCAGGACAGGAGAAGGTGGGTGCTCACTCAGATGTTGACAGACAGTGGACACCAGAATGGCCTCTGACAATTGTCAGGGTTTGCTGGCAGAGGCTGAGCTAAGTACAGTTGTGCCTCGGTACACACATGGGGGGTTGGTTCCAGGACACCCTCAGATACCAAAATCCCCAGATGCTCAAGTCCCTTATGTTACATGGCACAGTATGTGCACATAACCTACATAACCTATGCATGTCCTCCCTCCCATATATTTAAAATCATCTCTAGATTACTTATAATACTAATACAATGTAAATGCTATGCAAATAGTTGTAAGTACTATGTAAGTAGTTACAGGTGCTCCACAAATTCAAATTTTGCTTTTTGGAACTTTCTGGAATTTTTCCCCCAAATATTTTAAATCAAAGGTTGGTTGACTCCTCGAATGCAAAACCGGTCAATATGATCTTAATTTCACTCCTCTGCATCGGTGCTCCCTCTGCACAGTCCTCCTTAGGTGGGGTAGGCTGCCTTTACTCTTTCAAACTATTATTTATATATACTCCTTAGAGTGTTTTTAATTCTTTTTTTTTTTTTTTTTTTTTTTTGCGGTACGCGGGCCTCCCTCTGTTGTGGCCTCTCCCGTTGCGGAGCACAGGCTCCGGACGCGCAGGCTCAGCGGCTATGGCTCACGGGTCTAGCCGCTCCGCGGCATGTGGGATCTTCCCGGACTGGGGCACGAACCCGTGTCCCCTGCATCGGTAGGCGGACTCTGAACCACTGCGCCACCAAGGAAGCCCGTGTTTTTACTTCTTAAAACACATTTCCACCCTCTATAAACGGAAGCAAAAGAAAAATATACTCCCACTTCTTATCAACCGAAGCTTATCAATGCTAGGCAAAACCCTACCTGCTGACCCCGCCTTCTTCCGAGGCTGCCTCCCCTCCCGGAAGACGCCCCGCCCCTGCTCCCAGCCGCAAGAACTGAGGGAGATCGCTTGGCCTCTACTGCGCAGACTCAAGAGTCTGAGGCCCTGAGAGGCAACGCTAACAGCTCCTCGGGGCGTCGCATAACTCCTCACCACGTTGACCCAGGAGACGACGAAGACGATGACGATGACGACGGACGAGGATCTAAAGGACTTTGTCCCGTTTTTCCCGGTCTAAGAAGAGGAAAGGGCCCCAGAGAACCATGAAACTGCCCAACCCGGCGGGGCCCAAGGCGGGCGAGGGCCGGGCCTCCGACGGAGAACGGTGGCTCCTGGGACTCCTGAGACCCGAGGCCGGGAGCGGCTCATCTGAGGGGGCGGCCCGGCCGCGGAGAGGGGCCCAGGCCCCGGCCACTCCAGCCCGGTTCCCGCGGCGCCCTCCGGCTGGTCCCCCCCGTGTTTCCTCCTCCCGGTTATTTGCACCGTCCCTTCCGCGAGTAAATGACACCCACGGCCCCGTGACAGTGACCGGGAAGCGTGCGCGCGCTGGACCCGGGCTGGGCCGAGGCTGCGGACCCGAGACGCCGCCGGGGCTCGAGGCGGCGAGGCTTCCAGGTGAGACCCGGGGTCAGCGAGCCAAACCCGTGGCTTTGGGAGAGAGCATCCTGAAGTTCCAGCACAGATGAGGCTTTGCTGGCCAGAGGGAGGGGATGGGGAGCCTGCTGTTCTTTGTCCCTGTTTTCAGAACCATTCTGGTGGCCTTTTAGGACAGTGCCTCTCAAACTTTGGTCCAGGATTTCTTCACACAGCTAAAATTTACTGAGGACCCCGAAGAGGTTCTGTTCATCTGGGTTTTTATCTGTTAATACTTACTGTCAGAAATTAAAACGGGGAAGTTTTTTTATTTCAATTTATTTAAAACTCACAGTAATGAACCCCTTACACGTTAACATGTTCGTGTAAAATAACTGTCTACAAAACAAAGAAAGAGTGGCATTGTGTTACATTTTTGTGAATCTCTTTAATGTATTCTGTGTCTTTCAACATTCAGTCTCTTGTGATATCACATGTCATCTAATCTCTAAATAACATCTTGGTATTATTGTGAAAATAGTTTTGGCTTTGCAGCCTGCCTGAAAGGGTCTTGGGAACCCCGGGGTCCCCACTTTGAGAACCTCTGGTTTACAGAATTGGGAGGTGCCATCTGACCTCCACAGTGAAATGGGTCAGGGTGCTTGAATTTGGCTGCTGTCCGTAGCACACACCTGGAGAGACAGGTCCTTTGACAAATCACCCTTTTGATAATATTGTTATAGGAAAACTAGTTGCATCCGGCATTGTGTGTCTTTGAGACACATACTCCCTAAATTTTCATCCAGTGTGAGAATTTAGGTGAGATGGGAGGCTTTGGTTTCATAATGCTCTGCTAAGGAAGGAGTCGTTTATCCCACACAAATCACTATTTTCCTATCTGTTCTTTTAATTTGGGGTATCATTATAGATTGTATGAAATGAAGTTCTCCAGGTTTCCCTCAATCTCCTTAACTGCTCTTTGTCAATCTCCTTTGCCTGCTCCTTCTTTACCTAAATCTGCAGTGAGGAGAGGAAAAGAGGGAATCCCACCCATGGTAGTTTGAATGGACTGAGTGAATTTTCAAAGTACAAACAGGCATCTTCCCAGCCTGACTGTAGTCAGCTTTCTGGTTGCAATGAGGAACATTGATAAGGCTTCTCAGAACAGGAGAACTTGCAGTGCTCTGAATGCTCTTTCTTTATGCTTTCTTCCTAGATTATTATTTCATCCAGTCCCATGGCTTTGACTGTTTCTAGCTTCAAAACACATTGCTTTTAATCTGAATTCCTGGCTCAACATTTAGCTGTACATATGATGTCACCACTTTAATGCCTTGAGGACAACTCAAATATAACACAGATGAAACTGAGCTTCCAATCTTCTCCCCCACAGTATACACACTCAGGCCTGATCCTTCTTCAGTTTTCCCATCTTAGAAGTTGGCACCGTAGTCTTCTAAGTTGCTTAGAATATAAATCTGAAAGTCATTCTTGAGCTCTATTCATTTGGACTCCTTATGTCCCAATCTGTCACCTAGTCTTGTTCATTTAAATTCCAAATTATATCTCTAATACATTCTAATACATTAGCTTTTTCACTGCTACTACCCTAGTCCAAGTTTACCATCATTTATCGCCTAGTCTACCCAACAACATTCTTCATATCTGTTCTCCTTACATTCACATAAACCATTGCTCCCACTCCAGTCCGTCACCAAATAATCTTTTAAAATCAGAAATATAAATACATTACTCCCCTGCCTACAGTTTTTCCATGGCTTCTTAGTGTTCTTAAGGTAAAGCTCAGCGTTCTTAACAAGGACTCTGGGATACCGTGTGATCTGCCTCTGTCCACTTCTCCAGCCTTTTCTCACACCCTTCTCTCCAGTACCCTTTATTCTCCACCTGTAGTGGGTATCATTTATTCAGTGGTTAACAGTTATGACTAAGCATGTACCTTGTGCCAGGTACTGCTCAGGGACCAAGGATACAGTGGTGAACAAGGGCAGGGGTCCTCTTCTCACAAAAAATATAGTCTGCAGTAGGGAATTAGGCTACAATAACTTTCAGAGATAATTTCAGATGGTAAAAATGCTGCAAAGAAAATGAAACATAATGTGATAGAAAGAAAGTGATGACTAGCTACTTAGAAGTGGTCAGGGAAGACCACTCTGTGACGTTGAGTTCAAAATGACAAGAAGGAGCCAGGTCAGCCATGTTAATATGTGGGGACATAGCATTCCATGTAGGGATGACCATAAAGATAAAAGCTCTGAGGCAGAAACAAGTTTGTTCATGGAATAAGCTAGTATGTCTGGTTCATTGTGAGGTAGTATATTAGTTTTCTATTACTGTGTAAAAATTACCACAAATTTAGTGGCTTAAAACAAAACAAATTTACATTCTTCACAGTCCTGGAAGTCAGAAGTGTGAAATGGGTCTCTTTGGGCTAAAATGAAGGTATCAGCAGGACTGTAGTCCTTTCTAGAGGCTCTAGGGGAGAATACATTCCTTTGAATTTTCCAGCCTCTAGAAGCTGCCCACACCCCTTGGCTCATGACCCTCCGCCTCCATCTTCAAAGCAACGTGGATTGAGTCTTTCCCACAGCTGCATCATGTTGATGACCTTGCTGCTGTAGTCATATCTTATTCTCTGACTCTGAGTCTTCTGCTTCCCTATTCTACTTTTAAGAACCCTTCTGATTACATTGGACCTCCCAGATATTCAAGGATAATCCTCCCATTTCAAGGTCAGTTGATTAGCAACCTTAATTTTATCTGCAGTCGCAGTTCCCTTTAGCCATGTAAGGTAACATATTCACAGGTTCCAGGGATTAGGATGTGGATATCTTGGGGAGGGAGGCATTATTCTGCCTACCACAGTGTGGAAGAAGGATGAGAAGTGTGGAAGGAGATGAGGTTAAAGAGGTGGGCTTGGGCCAGATTATGAAAGGCTTGTGGCTAGCTTAAGGAGTTTGGATTTTATTCCAAGTGAAAGGGAGAGCCCCTGGAGGATTTCAAGAAAGGCAGTGAAGTGATCTGAATTGCATTTTAAAAGGAACGTTCTGTTTGCCATGGTGGACTTGGATTTAAAGAGGGAAGGAGTGGCTGTAGGGAGACTAGTTAGGGAATATGTGAACTTGTCTGGGCTTGGTTAGTCAGATTAGGGTGATGGTAATAAAGGTGGAGAGAAGTGAATGATTATAGGATGTATTTTGGAGATAGACACTTGTTAATATATTTGTAAATATATTAGAGTAAGGGGAAGAGAAGAGAAGAGAAGAATGAGGGATGAACCACTCATTTACTAAGATGGAGAAGACTAGAAGATGAGCAGGTTGGAGGGGATGGGAATCCGCTTTTTTTCCGTAAGTTTGAGAGGCCGATTTGGTACTCAAGTGGAGACATAAGGCAATTACATATGAATCTGAATCTCAGTAGAAAGGCCAGGTCTAGAGGTATGTATTTGAGATTGACAACATAGTGGGATTAAGGCCATGGGACTGGGTGACATGTCTTAAAGATGTAGATAGAGAAAAGGAAAGTGCTTAGGATCTAACCCTATGGCTCCAATATTGAAAAGTCAAGCAGAAGAAAAACCAGCAAAGAAGACTGAGACGGTGAACCCAGAGATTGTTACCAGCTTTTTAAAGAGGGAGGGGGTATGATTAGCAGTTTGAATGCTAGTGAGAGATTGAATGAGATGACAGAGAAGTGCCTGTTGGATTTACAATATGGTGGTCTTTGCTGACCTTAAGAATAGTGTGAGTGGAGTGGTGGAGATGGGAACCTGGCTGAAGAGTGTTAAAGAGAGAAACAGGTGAGAAAGTAGAGGTGGCTAACATTGACAATTCTTCCATATTCTAAGATGTGCTATGCTCTATCCCAGTTCGAGTCCATTGCTGCACACTCTCTTCTGCTTGCTATCTCTTTGCTCTTTACTATACCCTCCTCCATCACACCATTTGTCCTTCTTAACTCATCTACATACTTTGAATCTCAACTCATACATCACTTCCTCAGAAAGAGCTTTCCTGATTATTCCAGTCTATCTGCTTAAAAGAGATCTTTCTGTTACAATTTTCTTTCGTAGTACACTTCACATTTTATAATTACATAGCTATGGGTACTCCCCCCCCACACACACACACTAGACACGTGACAAACAGTAAGCTCCACGAAGGTGGGAGGATTTCACTTTGGCTCATATTGTACCCCTAGTATGTAGCCCAACGTATAGCACATAGTAGTTGCTCAACATTCAACTCATTTGTTGAATCAATCAATAAATTAAATTATCTTTTAATACCTTGGACGAATGATACGGTCTTGTGTTTATGTTTTCTGTAGCTCATTGTTTGCATGTGATGTTTGGCAGCCATTAATGAAATAATACATAGCTCTATCAGGAACACTCTGATTAACAGCTAAAAAACATTTTGGCCTGAAACAGCTAATAAACATTTGGCCTGAACATCTTTTGCAGCAGATTCTCGGTGAAGAGCTTCATAAGTCAATTCAGTTTTGACCTTGAGAAGCTGCATGCTGTTCCCAAAGGGTAGTGTTCCCAAAGGCTAACAAAAAGCTGTTCTGAAGGTTTGGATACATTCTTTGTGTTTCTAATTATTTATTAGCTGGGTCACAATGGGAGACCCCTTAAACTCTCTCAATGTCTTTATCTGTAAAGTGGAGGTCAGTGCCCTTATTTTGCCCACCAAACAGGGCTGTTGTAGTCAAATGAAATAGAATGAAATAGAATATGTGAGAACACTTTGAAAATTCTAAAGCACTATGAAAATCTAAAGTATTATTACCAGTATGACTCCTTTTCAATACAACTCCTATTACCAAAATGGAAAGATGAAAATACCCTCTCTTGCTTTCCTCCTTTTTAAACTGAGTATCCTCTTAACGGAACTTACAGTAAGAGTAGATGGCATTAAACGTTTTATCGTTTGTTCAGGAGCCAAGCTCTCTAATATTTTTATTTGGATCCTGTTTTTACTGTAATGCATTATCTGTTCCTTTTGTTCATTTACCTCTCATGGGAAGAAAACAAGTCATTTGTGACTTGAAATCTGTAGGCATAAAATGTGCCTTTCTTGTCTGTTCAGATACAGAGAATCTAAAAACATGAAACTTGAGATGTTTCTAAGGTGCTGTGAGATTTGAGGTGAAGATTTACAAAAGACCAATATTCCACCAAACAAAAATCTGTAAATATGAAAATGCCTTTGTGCTACAAGAAATCTAATTTATCTACACAGTATGCATAGTAAATATAGAGTGATTTTCACAAACAATACAGAAGAGTCCATTTCATTACGTTATAGCTGTCCATTTCTAAATGTGTATATATATTAATACCATACTTAGTGCAGTGACTGGTGTCTTTATAAAAAGGGGAAATTTGAAGAATGACACATACACAGAGAAAAATAAAACATGTGAAGATGAAGGTAGAGATCAGGGTAATGATTCTATAAGCCAAAGAATGACAAGTTGGCTACCAAACCACCAGAACCTAGGCAGGAGGCATGAACAGATTCTCCCTCACAGCCCTCAGAGGGAACCAACACTGCTAAGAACCTTGACCTAGGACTTCTGGCCTCCAGAACCTTGAGACAATAAATTTCTGTTGTTTAAGTCACTCGGTTTGTCATACTTTGTTTCAGCAGCCTTAGCAAAGTAATACACTTCCCCACTGGAAAATGAGTGGGAGCAGCCAGATAAGAGTCTAGGAGGCAACAACATAGGCAGGCACACCAAGGACATTCTCCTGTCCTTTCTCTCATTGTCCACTACTGAAAACCTACTTACCCTTCCAGGCTAGTCTAAAAGCCATTTTCACCCCAAAGACTTTCCCAGTCTTCGGGTCAGAAACAATTGCTTCCCCTTTTGTGCTCACAACAGAGAGAGGCAAGCATATTTCCCTAGTTCATCCTTTCCCTCCAAAATTCATTATGCTGATGAAGCTAGATTATCTCACTTAAGAATCACCCTTATATCCTAGATACGTTTTCACCCCTGTCCCTTACCCATTCAATTCTAAGGATTTTGAGAACAAAGGAGGTCTTATTCACTGGGGTGTGTCACTTCCATCCCCTACCAGGTAATGAAGAATGCAGTGCTAGCCTGGCACATACAATGGATGCTCAGTAAATATTTGAGAACTCGAGCTGATTTTCCCATCACTATTTCTTCATCTTAACGGCACTGTGAGAGAACCTTTCAGAGAGGGAGGAGCTAAACTTAGTTGGAAGACCAAAGGTAAATACCTAAAGGTAAGTACCTAAAATATGTTTTTTTTGTTGAGGTTTGTGGAAAGGGACCTTGTGGCCAAAAAGCTGCCAGAGGATATTAGGGAATTCAAGGCACAGAGGCAAGCAAACTAATTTTGTTCAGTTGAGGTGGAGGTTGGGATTGGATTTATAGCCTGGAGAGCAGTTCAGGGCTGGAAGTCTGAAGGCTGGTCAGGGTGGGAATCCTGACTATCACAGCGAGAAGGAAGGTAAGGTTATGGAGCCAAAACAGATTGGAGCTGGGGGTTGTCTTGGTGTGGTGGTGGTTGAGAGGAAAATGATAGGGGAACCAAAGGGTGTCCAGCTACTGGTCAATGGGGAGAGGAACTGGGACCACAGCAGGAGTGAACCTGAGGACTGGGTGCAAGTAGGCTTGATGAGGACATTTTCCAAACCAAGAGTCAGAAAATGCGATAAATACGAATGAATGTATCTGAACAATAGTGCAGAATATTTGAAACTGGAATCATTCAAGAAAATGTACCACATATGGTTGCTATCATAATAGAAATGATAATTAGAGTAAGTCTGAGGTGTTGGTCTTTTCTTGCTCCTAGGTTTTGTCATCTTTTCCCCTTGTCTAGCCTGAATACTGAACTGAAGTACATTTTTATTATGTTTTTGTCTTAAGAGCAGGAGAATTGATTTTCTGTTTCTCTTTCTTAAAATGTTGATTAAATTGTTGGTTGTGTATAGCCCTCAATGGATTTTTTTCCCTCCACTGCTTAAAATTTCCCCTCTTGCTCTAAGGTCTCCTTATAAGAAAATTTAAATTCCCTTTTTTCATTTCCCAAGATGAAGAGAATTTCTCCTTCGCTTTGGGATACCCTATATCTGTCTTAATGGCTTATGGAATTTTGTTCACCTCTTCCATTATTCTTATAACATCTACACGAATAGGACTTGCAAAGACATTTTTTCATTGGATACTTCCATCCAGCACAAGAATACTCATATCACTAATGCCTTAAGTTTAAATTAACTTTAATATATTTTTATTTTTAGGCAGTGCTAGTTATCAAGGGTAGGGAGTGCAGTTGATAGAATGAGTATAGTTCAGCTACAAAGTACAAGATATTGTCCCTGTCATTGGGCCATTTTCTCAAATTAATTGTAAAATTGGCTAACCACAGGAATAAATTATATAGCAATATAACTTTGTCTCTCACATTATGTCTTCAAGTGTGTAGACCATAGGTTACATTTTACAAAATTTCTGCCATGGCATGTTCCCTGGCTTTCACGTGTCTCCTATGGGCATCTACTGGAAGTGGGCTTATGTTTCCATCTGTGTACCTCCAAAATTCTGTCCGCAAGCAGTGCTCCTGTAATCTTCCAGGAGCCAGCTTGTGTGCTATATTGTGAATAGGTAAGCTTCTAGCACGTAAAATGAGATGAACTTACCTTATTGAAAGAAAAAAGCCAATAAACTTGCAACTTTTTTTTTAGTTGATGAATCTTTGCCATTATAATATGTAGCAGATTGAGAAAATTTTCTTTTACCCCCTATATTTTTTCAGTAAATGTAATATTACTTGCTAATTCAGTAGATGGACATGGTAAAAAAAAATGTTTTCCATTTTCACTTGTGATTTCTTCTTAGCCCTTTGGGTTATTTAAAAGTGTTTAATTTATAAACATCTGGTGATATGACAGATATCTTTCTGTTACTGAGTCAATTTAATCCAGTGTGGTCAGAGGACATGTTTTGTATGAGTTTAGTCCTTTCAAATACATTGTTACTTGTTTTATAGGTCAGCATATGTTTTGTGTTGGTGACTGTTCCATGTACACTTTCAGAAAAATGTGTTTCCTCCTGTTGTTGAGGGCAGTATTCTACAAATATCAGGTTGGTTGGCAGTGTTATTAAAGTGTTTTCCCTCCTTATTGATTTCTGTATTCTTGTTCTATCAGTTACTGAGAGAAAAGTGTTTCATTCCCCAGCTATAATTGTGGACTTGTCTATTTCTCCTTTCAGTTCTTTAAGTTTGGCTTTGTGTATTTTGAAACTCTGTTATTGGGTGCATACACATTTAAAATTATGTGCTGTTGACGAATTCATCTTTATATAGTTGTGAACTATTCCTTTTTATTCCTAGGAAATATTCGTTGTGCTACAGGATACTCTGACAGCCACTCTAGTTTTCTTTTGATTTGTGCTTGAACATTATGCTTTTTCCATCTTGAAAGCTTTGAACTATCTGTGTCTTTGTATTTAAAATATGGCAACATATGTTTGCCAATCTGATAATCTCTACCTTTTGTCTGTTTAGTTCATTTACATTTAATGTAATTATCTATATGGATAGGGTTAAGTCTACTATCATACTACTTAATCACTATTTGTCTCTTCTGCTCTATGTTATTTTTTTCTCCTTTCTTGCCTTCCTTTGTATTAACTAAGTTTTCTTTTTTGTAATGATTTCAATTTGTTTCTGTTATTGATTTATTAACCATGCCTCTTTTACTTTTATTTTTTAGAGATTTTACTGAGGTTCACAATAAATCATTTTTAACTTATAGTCTATCTTCAAGCAGTATTATAACTACTGAAATAGAAGAATTATACAACTATTTCATCTTTCAATATGTTATTATTTTTTTGCTTTAAAGAGTCAGTTATTTATTAAAGAGTTTAAAAATGAGAAAAATACATTTTATAACTTCCTGCATATTTTGGTACTCTTCATTTTGTTGTTGTTGATTTAATTTTTTTATCTGTTGTCATTTTTTTCTTCTACCTGAGAAAATTTATTAACATTTCATGGTATAGGTCTATTAGAGATAAATATTTTAAACTTTTATTTTTCTGGAAAAGAACTTGTTATCCTTCCATTTTTATAGATATTTTGGTAAAGAAATCTAGGTTGACAAGTTTTCTTTTTTCTTTAAATACTGTAGAGATGTCTAACTATGGTCTCATTGCTTGAATAGTGTCTCATGAAAAGTATACCATTATTATTATACTTGGTCCTCATTATGTAATGTGCCCTTTTTCTCTGGCTGATTTTGAGATTTTTCTCCTTATTACTGGTTTTCAGAAGCTTGATTATGATGGGTGTGGATGTGGCTTTCTTTGTGTTTCTTCTGCTTTTGAGTTTCCTTGAACATATTGGATCTATAGATTCATAGTTTTCAGTAAATGTGGAATATTTTTTTCTGTCCTTTAGGCCCCTTTTCTTGAACACCAATTGCACATAATATTACTCCCAAGGTCACTGATGCTGTATTAATTTTCAGTATTTTTTCTGAATTTCATTTTGGATGAATCCTATAATTAATCACTGATCTTTTCTTCTGCAGTATCTAATCTGCCGTTATTCTCATTCAATGTATTTTTAATTTCAGCCTTTGTAATTTTCATCTTCAGAAGTTTTATTTGGGTCATTTTTATATCTTCAAATTTCTCTTCTTTATTGTCATGTTATCCACTATCTTCTTGAACATCGGGAGTATATTTATAATGGTTGTTTTAATGGATTCATCTACTGATTCCATTATCTCTGTTGTTTCTGGCTCTGTTTGCATTGATTTATTTTTATCCTGGTTATTTTTCGTATTTTGCTGCTGCTTTTTTGTGTTTCATAATTGTTGATTACATGCCAGAAATTGTGTATTTTATGCTGTTGCTTGCTGGATTTTGTTATATTCCTTTCAAGATGTTTATATTTTGCTCTGATGTTTAGCTAATTTACTTAGAACCAATTAGTCCTCTTTCATATTTACTTTTTTTTTTTTTTTTTTTTTTTTTTGCGGTACACGGGCCTCTCACTGTTGTGGCCTCTCCCGCTGTGGAGCACAGGCTCCTGACGCGCAGGCTCAGCGGCCATGGCTCACGGGCCTAGCCACTCCGTAGCATGTGCGATCTTCCCAGACCAGGGCACGAACCCATGTCCCCTGCATCGGCAGGCGGACTCTCAACCACTGCGCCACTAGGGAAGCCCTCGTATTTATTTTTAAGGTTTTTTTTAGGGTAGGTATAAACAACCCTTAGTTTAGGACTAATTTTGTCCCTCTAATAAAACAATACCCTCTGTAGATTCTACCTGATTCTCAACACATTGTAAGGTTTTCCAGTTTGGCTAGTGTAAACATGAACTTTTCCTGGTCCTCTGTGAACTGCTAGGGACATTTCCTTGTTCCTTTCCAGTAATTTTTTTTTTTTTTTGCGGGGGGGCTTTGGGTAAATTCTTCTTATGTATTTGCACATCAATACTCAGCCAAGGATATGGGTGAACCCCTCTGAAAGTCTTTGGGCTGCTTCTCTATGAAACTACTTCTCTGGTATTCTGGCTCACAAATTCTAGCTGCCTTTGCCTCTCTAAAGTCCAATCTCTATTTCTTCAATTCATCAAAATCACCAGGCTATGTTTGGATTCCCTTTCCCTGAACTGTGACCTGGAAACTGCCTCCAGTGTTTGCCTTGTTTCCTTTCTCTTAGGGATAAAACTGAGCTGCCAGTTCTCCAGTGTCTGAAAAGTATCACTTCATATTGACATATTTGCTCAGTTTTCTAGGTATGAGATTAAAT
This sequence comes from Mesoplodon bidens, assembly GCF_964165515.1. Taxonomy (NCBI): domain Eukaryota; kingdom Metazoa; phylum Chordata; class Mammalia; order Artiodactyla; family Ziphiidae; genus Mesoplodon; species Mesoplodon bidens. The sequence continues at coordinate 32,821,307 of NC_138169.1, read as the reverse complement.
TTGGTCTCCCTTACTCTGTCTTCACTTAAAATGGCTATCTCCCTTTAAAAAAAAAAGTATACGCAAATGTATATATTCATACCCTGTCCACATTTCTTAAAGAATACTATACACACATGCCATGTGTACTTTTCTCTACTTTGCTGTTTCCAGTTAACAGTATATCATGGAAATCTCTCCATAGTAGTATATACAGGTATCCCTCCTTCCTTATTAAAACTGTGTAGTTCTCCATTGTGGTCTCAATCAGTCTGCTATTGATGAACATTCGGGTTGCTCCTGTCTTTTCTATTACAAACAGTGGCATAAAGAATAGACTTCTACATATGTCTTTCAGTACTTTTGCCAGTGTTTCTTTGGTTAGATCTTTATAGATGAAACTGCTGAGTTAGAAAATAAATGCCTATGTAGTTTTGCTGGGAATTGCCAAATTCTCCTCCATAAGGGTTGTACCATTTTCAGTTCCTACCAGCAATATCCGAATCCCTTTTCCCCAAGGTTTTATGAAAGTATTTTAGATTTTGTATTGTGGTCAATTTATTAGGTGAGAAATATCTGACTATAGCTTAATTTGCATTTTCTATTATGAGTGAGGTTGAGCATTTTTTATATAAGAATTATTTGCATTTTTTTGTAATTTGTTAATATCTTTAGCTCATTTTTCAATAGGGCGTTGGATTATTTCTTCTCTATGTTTAGAAAATCTTTTTATATTCATAATACCCCTTTTCCTGTGATAGAAATTGCAAATATTTCTCTCTCAGTTTTTCATTTTGGTTTACTTATGGTACCTTTCCTATCTATAAAGTCTTTAATTTTAAGATTTTATGTAATCACGTTTACCAATGTTTTCTCTTATTCCTTCTAAATTGAGTTATAGTCATGAAGTTTTTTATCACTACCAAATTATAAAGGAATTCACCCAACTTTTTAAGTACTTGTGTGATTTCATTTTTTACATTTGATCTCTGATCCTTTTAGAATTTAGCTTACACTGTAAGCCAGGCACTGTGCTTTGGGCCAGCTGGGAAGTGGTGGGATGTCTTGGATTGGGGATTTGGGGGCAATTAAATGCAAAGTTTAATGAGAGACTCTCTCTGCATCAAAGTGCTATTACTAGAAGAAGAATCAATGCAACTCTTAAGAAGAATTGAATAAATGGATACTATGAATGTGTATGGTAGGATAATATGGTAAAGAAATCGGTTCTCTCCAAATGAATTTATTGATTTACTTGTGGACACAAAAGTATTCTTAAAAGATAAGTTCTGACAAATGCATTTACAGAATAAGATGATACAAAATAGTTTATTTCATGGGATAGTCAAGAAAAGAATTGCAAGTGAAGTGACACCAGAGATGGGGTTTTTAAGGATAAGCAGGAACACAACAAAGTTAAGGTGAAGAAGGAAGGTATTCCTAGCAAACAGAACATTTGCATGACATGAAAGTACTTGCCATGTTTATGAAAAAGTGGAATAGTTCCCTTGACTTGTTCATCCACCACATATGTGTTGTGAGAAAAAAGGTATGAGAGGACTCAGTGATCCTGCTGGAACAAAGGTCAAGAAATGTTTTCTTAAAGGGTCAGATTGTAATATTTTAGGCTTGCAGAGACCATATGATCTGTGTCACAGTTACTCAGTTCTCCTGTTGTAGCAAGAGAGCAGCCATAGACAATATGGAAACAAATGAGCATGGCTGTGTTCCAAAGAATTTTATCTACAAAAACAGGTGGCGATCTGGATTTGGCCCATGTGCTATGGTTTGCCTTTCCCTGAATTAAAAGATTGGGATTGGAGAGCAAATGGGGAGGTGGGGTGTTAGAAACACAGAAGAGTTTAGGAACTATAGGAAATAAGTCAAAGCAACACAGTCTCTTTATTTTAGCATCCTCAAAGAGCTAAGACTTCTAGTGTGGCAATCACCACTATGTAATTTTACAAAAATAGTTTGTAAATTTTAGATCAGAATCCTTTTGACCCTTTATATTGAAAAACATGAATTGTAAAAATCAGAAAAGAATGCTGATCTCATTTTGCCTTGCCCAAGTGGGAGCAGGAAAAGCTAAGTCTTCTAGAAACTTGGGTAATCTTAATCCAGTTACAAGCAAGCACCACCCTGTGCTGGAATTCTCTGAAAGTGGGGAATTTTGACATTGGAAATCAGCCTCTTAGTGTGGTAATTAGTCAGCCTTGTCATTTTGATAGTTGAATTTACAGAAAGCTTAAAGGCTTCTCAAGCATTATATAAAAGTCTGATGAATTAGATCTGAGAGCAAAAGGGAAAACCTCTTGATGATTGGGATTCCTAAATTGGGTCTGAAGGTGGATTAGGCAGATTCTAAATATTCTTCAGACTTGCAGATTCTATACAAATAAAGGCAGCTTCATAACAGAACCTATCAGAATGTTTGTTTTTGACCAACTGCTAAATAATAGAGAAGTTCAATTGTGTGGATGCATCTTCATTTTGGTAACATTACAAATAAATATTAATTATGTATTTCAAATAATCCAACAGTCTGAATACAAATGTTTTTAAGTCACAAGGGTAATGACTATAAAAAATTCTTATAATCTTAAAAAAAGTGACTCTACATCTCCAGAGAAAAAAGTCTAAGAATTATTAAAGTGAAGATGGTAACTTTCATCATGGAGCCAATGATGTTTCCATAATTATTGGTTTACATAAGTGTTGAAGTCATTTATATAATTACTTTTTAATTTTTAGAATTCACTAGACAGAATGAAGATAGTTACTGAGCAGGATACTTATTGAGAATGTTAGCCCGAAGCAAATCACCTATCAACAAGATGAAAGTTTCATGTTAATACTAAATGAAATTCCCTAAGGTAGCTCCATACATTATGGTATATGCTTTCCGAAATATAGAGATAAATAACTTCATCCTTCACATTATTTCTTTTTTCTTGTTTGTTTAATTTTTCAGGAAAGAAGCAGGCATGAAACATGTTTTCCCTTTTTTCCCAATTATTTCTCACTTTGCTTGCTGGGCTCTTTTTTCTTTTTCTCTCTTCACTATCCTCAACAAATAAGGTTATTCTACGCAATAACATACATTTAAGTTCCTCAGTAATTAGTGGTTTGTGACCTGGAAAGTGATACTTGCTTAAACTATCTATTATTTTTGGAAGCTTGTATTTCACCTCCTGGGCTTTTACCTAACGACTTAATGATGATTCAGGGAGAGGTATGCTTGGTAGAGGTGAGATTTAAGCAAAGGGATAGAAAGTGCTTATGAATACTATGTCCCAGTCACTATATTAAACTCTTTTCATACATGATTTCATTTAAGGAGGTCACAGTCTTGAGGAAATGGGAGGAATTATCATTAAGATGTGTCTGATAAAACTGTATAGGTTGCTTTCCCTTCTTGTGTTAACGCATTGGCCAGGACATCCATTTAGATGTTGAATCTGTGTTTTATATTTCATTTAAAAAATTACTGAGTTTATAAATATAATAAGTGATCATTTCATACCATTGCCCAGATCTTCCTCTCCCTTCTCCTCCACTCCGCTCACACCCACCACAACCCAATACCTAACAAAATGTACATACTTAAGAATTTCTTCATATTAATTCTAATATAGCATGTAAAAGGAGATGAGACAAGTAAGCAGTGTCCAGGCCACGGGGCAGAGGGGGTGATGGTGGTGGTGGATGTGTCATCAGTGAACACGGTAATAGGGACCAGTAGAAGGACCTTGCTCAGGAGAGTGGCGTGATCTGACAAGGTAGGAGGTGGGCTTCGGGGAGCCAAGACTGGTGGTCAGGGAGAGTGGTGTGAAGACTATTGCAATGTCCATATAAGAAGTAGTGAAGACTGCACTGGTAGAAGGAATGGTGACATTGGCATAGATTTGAGAATGATTCAACCATTACTGTATACGGGATAGAGGAAGAGGGAAGAATCAACAATACTCCTTAGATTTCTGGCTTGGGTGACTAGGTGGATAATAATGCGCTGAACTAAGGTAGAGAACACTTCCTGGTTTATTAAACAAAGCAATATTTTCAGCTTTCAAGTTTAGACATGAAGATTAATCTTATATAGAACTGTCCAATATAAATCTAATACAAGCCACACTTGCGAGACATATATATATAATTTTAAGTTTCCTAGAAGCCACATTAAGTAAAAGGAAACAGGTGAAATTATTTTTAATAATATACTTTATTTAACCCAATATATTCAGAATATTGTAATTTAAACGTTTAACCCGTGTAAAAATTGTTAATGATCATTTTACATTTTATTTCCATATGAAGTCTTCAAAGTCCGGTGTGTGCTTTATACTTACAGCACTTCTCAAACACCCTAGTCACACATCAAATGCTTAGTGATCACATGTGGCTACCATATTGGACAGTGCAGCTGTAAAGCATCCTGATACACTTAGATAAAAGCATTCTTTTTCATGAAGAACCATATAGCTCTTCAAAATTGACTAGTTAACTAGTTAAGATAAATCCTCAAGTATAGCTCATAAAGAAACCATTTAGCTTAACAAGAGAACAGATTATCAGGAGATGTGGCACCTGCTTTGGGTTCTAACACTAAAAGTTGTGTGATCATTGGTAAGCCAATTTTTCTGCACCAGAGTGAATTTAAGATCAGGCACTCTTTGTACAGTTTACTTTAGTATCTGTAAGTCAATGAATTGACTACTTTGTGTTGCAGCCACAATTGTAGTAATAGTAGTGGTAATGAAAATGGCAAACCTTCTGCTGTGTGCCAGACACTGTGTCAAGTACTTTACACATATCAATTCATCTAATTATCACAACAACCCTATGCAGTAGATTCTGTTCTAAAGTTTATTGAATAGATAGAGAAACTAAAGTACAGAGAGGCTATCTAAACAGATAGCAGAGTTGGCAGTTTGAAAATTTGGGTTTAAAATGCATGTATTCTGATTCTCAGGTCCATGCCTTTAACCACTGAACATACCATTTTCTTTAAAAGTAATAAATAAATAAGCTGTTATTTTCTTTCAAACACCACAAACTTAAATCCTTTTCAAACTCATAAAAATAATTTCAAAGCCACACTAATACTTTTTGGAATATGTTTGAATAGCACAGATGATGTGGTGTGTACATATTCATCCTTAAAAGCCACTTTTAATTGTAAAGAAAATAGAAAGGTAATTATTGCCTTCTCTTTCCTTGTAACCCTTAAGTAGCCCTTAAGCCAAGCTCCTTGTGACACTGTAGAAAACAACAAAGGGCCAAAAGGTAGAGATATGAAATTGGACATTTCTCAATAAAGAGAGAGAACTGTCCTCTCTAAGAGTAAAAACAAAACTAACAAAAAAATAAAAATTGAACCCATCGCTCACTTTTCCTAGATGAGAGAGAGGCACATGTAGTGGTATGCTGATAAGTGTTTGACAACTGTCTCTCTGGAAAAGAATGTACTTGTTCTATATATAAGCTTATTATAAATTTTATATATAGGATGTGTACCACACAATTTATAAATAATAATAAATATAACTGTGCCTTTTATTTTAAACTCCATACAGCCACTGATTCTCATAAAATGATTTTATTGATTTTTTTTTTTTTTTGCTGAACCATGTATCTCTTGGTAACCTTTGGTAACAACTGATGAATGAGTGTAGTTTGGACATGAATGTTGACTGATATTTGCATTTATGTTAACCAACAAGACAACAGAGAAACAATCAAGACATAGGTTGGAACATCACTCTTTTGTAGATGACATGAGTCATTTTGCTGAATCAGAAAATAGTTTTTGAATACTGGAAGAATATTTCTTCATTTATTTGTGTTATTCACAATGGAATGGCTATGGATACTGCATAATTTTAGGATTAATCTATATCATATACACTTCCACCTTCAGTTTTTACATTCTAGGCAATCAACAAACAATCAAGCCCTCATTTATAGTAGTTTGCTAATTCCCTTGGTGTAAATACCCCTCACCAAGGCCACTTTCACACAGCAGACATAATGTCACTGAAAGAAATGGGAAGAGATTCTCAGTATCTCAAATACAAATGGTGTATCAAATACACCATTATATTGTGTTTCCACTATACAGGAACAGTACATGTAAATAGCCTCAAATGCATAAAAAATAGTAAACTGTAATAAAATAATTAGAAAGTATTTCTTACCTTTGTTTTAAATATGATTTATTTAACTGTAAGTTTATGTAATTCAATTTTAATAACAGCTGTGTCTTAAAAACTGGGTCACAGAATTCCTAAAATCTTAATAATCATCTTTTATGAGCCAGTACAAATCAGCTGCAGCACATCACTGACACAAGTATGGGGACTTTATATGCTGACTTAGAAAGGAGTGCATGGAGGGAATCACACCTCCCAGCTGAGATATGCAAGAGATTCAAAACCACCACGAGATTGTACAGCTTGGAAAGATCATAGAGCATAGGAGCTGTAAAAGCATAAGTAAGCATAGCCCATTTAGCATGCTCATCAAGGAAATAAAAGTCCTTGCCACTCCTTACCAGAATCTTGACTTTAATAATCAGTCAGGATCCATGCAGACGGGCATATTTAACTTAGATTTTTATGGAAACATCAAAAGCATTTGTTGAGAATGACTATACCCATACTCTGTAATAAGACCTCTTACAATTTAGAACATGTAAAAGTAACTATAAAGGAAGTGGAATGTGTTTTTATACAAGTGTCTGTTTCTTCCTTGCTAAGAAATTGATGACAGTGCTTTATCTATTGTGATTAAATGGCCTTGCTGGCTCCAGCCACCTCTTCTGCTACATGCCCCCAGTTGTTGCCATAATTCAAAATCCGTTCTGTCCTAAGATGTCTGCTGCTTCCTTCAAAATCTTGGGTACAAAGTAAAGCCACTTTTTTACGTTTTTGCCCAAACCCTACCCTAAATTGTAAGATTTCTCTTGTCTGACCTAGGAGTGCAGGCAAGCCTGCAGCTCTTTGAGCCTTTCCCAAGCCTCCTCCATGTGGACAGTGTCTCTGTGCCTGGGATTTCACTGGGGAATAAGCATTCTTCTACATCGCACCTGGGTTTTCTCGGTGTCTAATTTTAAGGTGTTTTGGAGGAAAATCCCTTCTTGACCGGGGTCTGTTCTGAAAACAGATCCTCCATAGCTGGGACGTTTCCTGGGCAACACCAGTAAACATACTGTATGAACTTTGCCCACCTCCCTAGCACATAAAATACAAAGTACCTGGAATCTCATCACTTCCGGTATCATGTGGGGTTTATTGGGTCAAGAAAATTGCCACTATAAATCAGACCTTCCTTGGAGCTATCTAACTCATTTAAAAAATTTTTTGGAATGAGATTGAATAATGGTTTATGATGGTTTCAATATTTTTTTAAAAACTGATAGACTTCATTTCTGTTCCTTCTCAGTGTTTGCATTTCCTGACTAGTTTATCATATTAATATTTCTTTCCATAGAGCATCTTCCTCAATCTAGTGATCACTTAGATTGTCCTTTACCGGGCTTTCATCCAGTTTTTCTCAATTGGCATCATATTTCTGCAGTAGAACGTTAGCTCTTCTGGCCGTATAGCCTTTTTCTATTCTCACTTTAGCCCCCCTCCAGGCCCAATTTATAAGCATGAAATGTATTTATTCATAAAATGTCAACATCAATCATACGCAAAATTATAGGGCAGAAAAGTCCTGGGTTCAATATCTCACCTTCTAACACACCCCTAGATTATAAAGTTCTTGAGGCAGGAATTTTATCTCATTCATCTTCATACAGTGGGTTTTACATTTCAAATACAGTCACGAGTCAGAGGTACAAAAAGTCTCCCTTTACTCAACTTAGTTCTATTCTGTCACTTCAAAGACGTTCAGTATCTTCCGACTGAAAGAAGTCTTTATTAGGAAATTACTAAATTCAGAATTTAAGCTCAGTCAATTCACGTCACAGCTTCCCATCATGGTTCTTCTCTGTGGTGACGGTTCCCTGGTTCTCCTTCTCCTTCTGCTTGATCCTGAGATTGTGTCTGGGTACAGGAGGCTTTATGTAACATTGTAGGGGTTTTGTGCTGTCCTCTAGACTTTGTTCATCTGCTTTACTCTTCGGTAAGGGGCTGGCGTGGCTGTCCATGTTGCCCCCACTGCTGGTGGAACTCCTTATTCACTCTGTCCACAGAGGCAGTGCTTGTCGGGAGCTCTGACATTTCCCCATGCTCCTTAGGACCCCACCTTAGATCTTGCTGGCCCTGCAGATCTCCTGTGGCCTGGCTAGACCTACTCTTTGTTCCCCAGATTGGGCCGTCAACCCTGAGGCGCTCTGCCATCAGGTCTTTACATCTCAGCTATAATGATTCCTCTGAGAGCTTGCTAGTCAGTACTCACTGGGGGACGTGGGAGATTGTTGATCTCCCCCATGTCCTCCGTGATAGCTTCTGGGAGGCGTGGGTCATCTCAGGTTCTCTGCAGGACTGCCTCATCCCAGACTTTCAGGTGGGGATGGCACGTAATCTTCTCCATCCTCTAGTACTCAAGCCTATCTCTCATGATACCCTGCATCCCAGAGATTTAACCCAGGAAAGGGCAGACCGGATAGTTCCTCTTGAGTATAATTCTCTTCTCTCTTTGACGTCTCTCCCAAGCCCTAGAGTTTTCAGGTCCCCTCTGTGTGGAAGCAGTGCTGCCCTTCTCTTGACATCACAGTCTGTAGCTTTAAAAATCTCCACATTCGGTCTCCCAAACTTTGGTTTTTGAGATTAATGGGGAGTTTTTAGAATTTAGGAAACTCAAGTGCCAAGCTCTAGTCATGGAAGCCTAGTTCTCTTGACTAATATATCTAGAACATCCTTCAAGAGCCAGTCTTGAAAGTCAAGGTCAAAGGAAAGCGTTAGCCATTTGTCTCTTCCAGCTATAACAACCTCTATCAGTGTCTACATCTGCAAATGTAAAATGGAACTACAGGACTGTTATTTCACTGTGACTTCTTCTAAAACATAGGAGAACTCAAAAGCATAGGAGAGCAGTGCCACTGGGCCTCAAAAGTAGAGAATAAGATGCTGTGTAACTTATACCGCTAGAGTTGTGTGATGCAGCCCTGTTAGAATAGCTTTGAAGACAGGAGTGTAAGGCTAACTTAAACAATAGTTGTAGTAATAAAACTTGTGTTGAAGGGAGAGGACAGTTCTGATCTCTGTGTGTCATCCACTCGCCTTGAGACCATGTCGCACTTTCGTCTATTCTGGATTCACCCATGGAGGATCCACACTAAAGCATTTGAAACCTCTGGCTATATTGGAAGAACAACATCATATTAGGAAATACAAAAAAGAAAACATATGAATAAATTTCATAGTGTTATTTTACTATATTTGTATCCTCAGAACCCCAGAATGGTGTCTGGCATATAGCCTCTCAAGAAAGGTATATATTTATAAACGTATGTTTAATTTATATTTAGGGAGATAAATCGGGGTGATTTTTCCCTTCAAAACCCACAGCCAAGTGACTGTACCCAGAAATGAGCACAGTTCTCTTCTCCAGGGGGACCTGGGGGAGCAAACCAGCCAAGAAGAGGGAAGTGTCTAGTTTGTCCTTTGTCTGCAGAAAACAGATTGAAATAAGAACGGGGAAGCTGCAGGGAGGAAAAATCATAAAAGAAGCAGACTCTAAATGACTGCAGTTACCTGAAGGTAAATTACTACTAATCAAATTACCTTTAGAATTATATTTCATTTGGATCAGATTTGTGATCTGTAGATAACAGGACTTCATCTACTTTAGGAAATATACCCCTTTCCACCATTAGCACATGGAAATGAATTCAGAACAAAGGGATTCTAAACCTTTGAAGCACTGTGGTTAAGTGTATAATAATTCTTTCTCAAGTATCTCATCATCTTCAGCCTCTTTTCAGTCACTTTGAGAGGATTTTAAAAAAATAGCCAGGCCTCAAGTGACCATTTATTCCTACATGTGATGGCAACAGGGACGGATACAATCAAATCATCAGGTCCAAACTGATGGTCTATTCTTTCTCTGTGGAAATGAACAAAACTGTTACTTGCTTTTAGGGAATAGACTATCATGATTCTTAGAACCCAACTTTTTCCCCAAATCCTCAAAGCTGTTTTGTAATAGAACTCATTTATTCCCACCCACCAAGCACCACTCAGAATGAAGGAAATGGAGTGAAGTAGTGAACAATTACCAGCACTGCAATCACTACTATTTACTGAGAGCCCACTCTGATGAAATGTTGTATATTTGCTCCTTATGTCGGAGGCTTAGAGGTGGTGAATTCCTTGCCCAAGTTCACAATATTTGTTTGGGCAATTAAGAGGCAGCATGGTGATGTTGCTAAGTTTCTAGACCCTGGTGCCAGATTACCTGGGTTGAATCCCAACTGTATCTCTTTCTAGATCTGTGACCTTGGATGAGTTCACCTCTCTGGGCTCCCATTTCCCCTCTCAAAATGGAGAGGATGATAATAATAGTGCTACCACATGAGACTGTTGTAAGTATTCAGAGTCAAGTGCCTAACATAACACATGGCATCTGCTCAATGCCACGTGAATGCTGGCTGTTGTTCTTATTCTGTGGTTGCAAGTGATAAGAACCCAACTCACACTAGCTTAAGCTGCAAAAGAAAAGGCAGTAGTATTTGCTTCAGATGTGCCTTAGGAAAGAGGTTCAGAGTCACCCCAGCATCTCTGCCTCTCCTTGGCTTCAAGATATATCAGATAAGCTTTGTGGTATAGTAAGATGGCTATTTGCAACTGCAGGGCTGCACTATCCTTACAGAGAATGAAAAAATTCTTGTTAGGAAGATCTGGCAGAGGTCCCAGGGGAGTGAGGAAGGAGGGCTAGGTATGCTCAATCCAAACCACAAGGCCTGAGGAGAGTTCCTTGTATGAAAGCACTTAGGGGTGATTCCCGAAAGGAAGGGCTCAGGAAGAAATATGAGTAAGTATGGTGTATGCATATCATCTCATGGCTGGCAGGTGACAGAGCAGAGGTCAGAACTGTCCTCTCCCTTCAACACAAGTTTTATTACTACAACTATAATTTAGCCTGACCCGCCTGTCTTAAAGCCATTCTAACGGCTGCATCCCACAACTGCAGAGGTATAAGTTAACAGCATCCCATTCTCTACTTCTGTGGTCCATTGCACTGCTCTCCTAAGACTTTCGAGTCCTCCCACTCTTTTGGGAAAGGCACAGTAAGGTAGCAGCCCTGTAATTTCACCTTATATTTGCAGATGTAGAAAGCAAGGATTGAGTAGACAAGGGCTTCTTATTCATTAAGTAGTTATATAAGCCTACTTTGTACCAGATGCTATACTAAGTCTGCTAGCAGCCTTCTGAGAGCCCAACCAGAAATGACTGATCTGGAATGCCAGTGCTATGAGTCAAGACTTCCTCTTCAGAGGCCATGCTAGTATTCTGGCCTAGTGATGCCAAGGCAGTCAGGCTTTCTGTGAATTTTTTGAACTGGATAATACTAATAACTAGGTACATCACTGAATAATGTTTCAACTGATAAACAAACATCAATTTCTCACTATCTGCCTATGCCTGCTCAGTTTCAAAGGATGGCTCTGTTACAATCATGACCCTTTCTGAAGAAATATTTATACTCTTTGGGGTATATTGAAATGTCTTTGCTATAAGACTAGCAGTGGTGGCTAGAGTTTATTGAATTCCCTTGGAAGCTCAAATAGGTACTGCTAGCAAAGTAGAAGGAAAAATAACAGTGTCTTGGAAGCATAGCATAATAAAAGGAACATATGTTTATTGAACATTATGTATGCAGTGATCCTACAAGTTATCCTTTCTAAATCCTGGCCAACAACGCTGTATGTTAAATGCTATCTCATTTTACAGATGAGAAAAATCAGATACCAAAGAGATTAAATAAAGGCTTATAGTCTTATGGCACTAAATGGAAGAGATAGGGTGTACTGGCATGTCTGTCCTGCTTCAAACACTGCCTTCTTTCTACCATCCTTTAACCACCCATGATTAACTTACTTTAAAATTATACTTTCAATTATTCTTCTATGGATTCAGGTGACTCAGTTCAGGTCATATATATCTTAATGAATGATGTAATCTGGGACCTATTTGAGGACTGACTTATCAATATGGATTTGAACCTTGCTATTCTCATCACAAAATCACAGGTCCATTTGATTGTAAACTTCAGGAAATAAGACTCCCCTCCCAACCTTTGCCACATCTAGACATAACTGCACAGTGGGCAGGTGTGTGCTTTCTTTATCTCACTCTGTGAAACCCCTTCCTTTCTCAGCTATTGGATATTTTTACCACCCATGATCCTTACAGAAGGCAAGGGGGTCCCTGAAGGCCATGTCACCAGACCATTACTTTTAACACCCAAGGACTGCCAAGTGGAAGGTAAGCATGCAGCTGAAGCACAGACAATCTGATGCAATATTCTGGAAGTCTGTATCCTGAGAAGAATGAAGCAAGGATGGGAGAAAAGTTAAAATTGGTTAATTTTATAAGAAGCACCGAGGCAAGACTGTATTCTGGCAAGATTATGTTCTCATTCCTGCCCCAAGTCTTGTTTTCAGCTTGACCTTCACAATCCTGTGATATTCCCACGGCCCTTCTAAAACATTCTTCCTTGTTTCAGAATCAGAAATGTTTTTGTGGTTTGCAACCAAAGAACTCTCATAATAAATCTTCCCTCCCTGTTGGTAGCCCTACATGCCACATCTCTACCTAAGCATCTCACTGTTGTGTTCTTTCTTCACCAACTCAGTGGAAACCTAGTATCCTTATTCCATCACTTTCCAGGTCAGGTGGTCTGTACGGCCCAGGCTGACTGTGAATGAATCAGGTAGCTTATCTCTATAAGATTGAGCTAGTAACATAGAGAGGGGGTTGATAGAGCCCTTTCCTCAGCTTCCCCTCTGAGGCACTTGCATAATTTATTAAAGTTCTTCTCAACAGCTGTTTAAAATCCATCTGGACTTTGTCTTAGGATTCTGTCTGGAGCTTAGCATCTGGACATTTATAATTGGCTTTCTTCTTTCCCAGGCTTCAGTGTATACTCTTCTCTAAAGGAGGCTGGGAAGCACAGGAGATGTAACTCAGCAGAGTTGAGTGAAGGCCACACTGCGCAGAACCTAGGAAGGACCATCTACAAGCACAAGTAGACCCTGGTCTGTGCTGTTGGGAACCTACAGTGGATTTCCCAGGTGAACTCCTCACTCGGCATTCACATCCCCCCAGTGCCTGGCCTCTGTATTTAGCTTCATCTCTAGCATTCTCTCCTTTACACTTTATTCTCCAGCAAAGCTAAACTAAAGTTGCTTTCCTGTATGCGCCAAGTTGTTTCTTTCCTTTGGGCCTTTTATTCAGTCTGTTATCCCTCTGGATTTGCCCTTTTTCTCATCCCCTGCAACTGCACTCACCTCCTCCTGAGCTGGCCGATTGTTATTTATCTTTTAAGACCTATCTCTAGCATTACCTCCTCTGGGTTCTGTGATGACCTCCTCTCCATCCCCCGCCTCTACCCCTTGCAGGGACTGTGCTTTCAAACTCCTAATCATTTTTGTGTTCTTAGTGCTTAGCATTACCTATAATGCTAATGATGTTACCTATAATGTTAATGATGATTGTAGGTTCTTAGGGTGGATGGATGGATGGGTGGATATAGCCTTTGTATAACTGCAAAGCATGGCACTGTAGAAAGTATTCTATAATGCAGGTCTTTTTGGACAACAACTTCATGTCTGTTCCCTTCCCCCAGTCTGCCTGGCTCTATTAGTAGTGATTCATTTTCAATCAATAATGATTCAGTTTATTTGTAAAAGTCACCTAAGTCACTCAGTTATGTCACTTTAGTGGCTCAGTTATGTCCATCACATAAAAAACACAAGTCTTGACCTGGCTGACAGGCTCTCATGGTGACATAGTCTGCTTAACCTGATTACCAAACTGATCATAGAACACAGAACAATTACTGAAGGAAAATAGGCCCTGAAATCTTTTTAGAGATCTTTTAATCTTTATGCTAAGAAAACAATAGGAAAATCATAGTAGTCTAAAAATTCTGTGTCCTCTTGAGAGCACTCAGAAAATAAATTGGTATAATTTAATTAGTGCCAATAAGTTTTAAAAAATACTTCAGGGTAGAAATTGAAGATTTATCAGCTGACTCAATGATGAAGGATTTACTCATTACTTTCTAAATACTATTAAAATAGTTGTTTCATTAAAGTATTTTCTCTTTACATAAATGAAATTTTGCATTAATTCCCCCTAATTTTACCCAGTCTTTTCTAGAGGATTTTGGGGAAGTGGTGAATGTATGTAAGGTGGAGTTTGACAGAATGAACATGTTTCTCTAGGTAGGTAGGAACTGTGCCTTCATTTCCTGCAAGATAGGGCCAGTAACTACGAAACTTCAAACCCTCTTGCTGAGAGGATGGCAGGCAGCAGCTACAAAGACTCCTGCAGCTGCAGCTGTTTTCCTTTTCTGGTCCTAAACCATTATCCTAGCAGATAAGCAGCCAAAGCCACAAGAGACACTTTTCTTTTGTCCATGTTAAGCTTTTGCATAAACGCCCTGTTTTCTTGCCTTTCCTGGTGGGGTTGAATATGCTGGAATATCTACATACTACATAATACTTACTGCCGTGTCACTTATACTTGGGTCCCAGAGTTTGTGAGGTTTTCCCAGGTCAGCTTCATTATGTGAATTAAGTCTCACTCATCCCTCAGTATAGGTTCTGAAACACCTTTGGAATTCTGAAGATCAGGTTGTTTAGTCTTGAAGGTAGAACTCAAATGATGCTTCTGTAAAGGCTGAGGTAGAGGACAGGTGATAGGGGATAGTGAACAAGAGAGAAGGGAACCCACATGTGCTGAGCATCTATAATATGCTTAGCACCATGACTGGTGTTCTCAAGATGCTATTCAACTCTTGGAGGAGATCCCCCACTTTTCAAATTAAGAAATTAAAACAGGGAAAGATTAACACACAGAGTAGGTAGCAAATTCAGAATTCAGACTCAAACTCAACTCTGTCTGACCCTCTTTGGTCTACCACTCTGCCTCCTCTGTTTATTTGGAAAGTGCAGTCTTTGTGCACCTGTAGATCACGTATGTCACTACCCTTTAATACCTTATATATGTGATTCCACTGACAAATTTACAAGGCAGAATGAAATACTGAATTAACCTTCAACACATTCTTAGAGCAGTTAGTGAACTGCATATACATATATATATATATATATATATATATAAAACATAAACTTTGAACTCTTTATTATTGTGCATTGAAAATACGTGTAATTCCTTCTTCATTTATTACATTTTCATTGTCATTATTATATGCTAGTGATATCTGTCCTCCAATGTGCTAAACAAGTTTATGGAAAGTTGCCACAAAGAAGCATAAATCCTACCCGTCTCATTATATTATAAAGGAGGAATGGGCTTTGAATCTCAACAAACGTTTTATGAAAGAGAACTATAATACTTACGAGCCTGGATTCAGGGAGCCAGACTCCTTGGGTTTGAACCCTAGCTTTGGTATGTCCTAGCCTGGGTGACCTTGGGCAAGTTACTAAAGCCAGTTTCTTCAACTGTAAAATGAAGATGCTAACAATATTTATCTCAGTAGGCTGCTCTGAGTGTTTCATGATTGGTGTTCTGATGCCTAGGACAGAACCAGGCACATGGCAAGTACTCAGTAAATGTGGGCTGTTTTGTTTCTCTTACATGTGAGGAAACAGGTCTGCAGTTCAAGCTTGCTCAGGTCCCGGTGTTCTGTTGTGGCAGAGTTGGTGCTGACACCCAGTCTCCCGTTCTCAGTCCACTGCTGGGCACTGCAGTGACCACCAGAGCGGTGCGGTGCAGCAAATGAGAATTTTCCCTCTACTGTTGCCCCTAGTCTAAGTAAACTGAAAATGCTATTTCTGTGCACTGAATGTCTACTGTCTACCATAAGGGCAATTTATCAGCCCAGTTCCCAGATGGAGAGTCTTTCCCAGGGTGCCTGTTCACCGCCGAGTCAGCGGTCACAGTCTTGGGCTGTCATCCCCCAGCCCAGTGGTTCCCAGCAAGGCAAAAAATGTAAGCAGACGCTACCAGGTCCACAATCCCATATCTGTAATTCCGAAATCCAAAAAGCTCTCAAATCTGGAAGCTTTTTCTTAACTCATTTGCCTGTAAAACTCTTTCAGACCTGAACTTATTTGGCGACACGGCACCTGAACTGACATGAGTTTATTTATCGTGTGTACCTATCCCTCATAGTGTGAGTCCTCGCACAGTTGACTGCAGATGTGCTAATGCTTTTGCTCACAGGGTACTGCCCAGATGTCACGGGGATACCTATCAGCCAGGGTCTTGGCAGGAAGGGATGGGGTACTCAGCCCAGGTGAATGAGCAGAGTTTATTAAAAGGACTGTCTGTAAAGGTGTGGGTGGCGTGAAGGAACAACAAGGATGTTGCAGGAGGGCAGAAGGGGGATTACGTGATGAAGCAGAAGCTGTTACCACCCCTAGGTGTGAAGGGCCAGATGGAGGTAGAGTTACGGGAATCCAGAGAGAGCAGCATGGGAGAAGGCTGCAGTTAGGAGCTCTGGCCTTGGGTAGAAGGAACCAACTGGCAGCAAAACAGAGAAGAAGCCTGGGAAATAAATACCCAACCTGGTTTTTCCCTCTCCCTCTAGATCTTCTGCTGGAGCCTGTTTTTGATCGCACCCCATCTGAAGCCAGAGGCAAGAGAGCTCACAGATGCAGACCATAAAGTGAGCCACTGGCACCAAGCAGGGGCATGAGGATGGCAAGTGGATCTGAAGGGCAAAAGGTGAATATCTTGTGCAGTGTCTTCTATAAAATCTAATACACGCTCTCTACCACATTTATGAAACTTGAAAACTCAAGAATGCTTAAAGAGTTGTCGTTTATTAAGTCAGCAGTGTATATCCACACTCAAACAATATTAATACATGTGAAACTTTTTTTTAGTTTGCAGTGCCATAGAGAATTAGTATAAATGAATCATTTATAATAATTCCTTGGCTACCCTGAAAATTGCAACTGTCGCACTCAAGAGGGCTATCTCATTCACTGATTCATTCATTGATTCGTATCTTCACTCAACAAGATTCCTTACTGAGTGCCAACTCTGCAAAACATGGGCTCTGGGATGTAAAGATGAAAATGTGGTGCTAGTACTTCCAATAGCTTACAACTTAGGAAAAGACACTAATGTTTTGGAAAATAGTAATAGAATCCTAGCACAGTTTTATCTCAAACCTACCTTGCTGCTGTGGGCTCCGTTCTGAGATTTTGTGGCCACATCTGGGCTTGGTGGGAAACACCACTCTGCCCCGTTAGCCCCGCGTGATGAGGGCACAGGAGCCAGGCGTGAGCTCAGCGCACACAGGGCTCTGGCTGACTGTGCTTTCACTGTAGGGCAGAGTGGGGTGGTCCCTACTGCAGGAGCAAGAACAGTTTCCTCAGGAGGGCAGAAGGAGGGGTTCCTTTGGTTTGGAACACCCGAGAAGACTTCGTGGGGGTAGGTATGGGGGTTTCAGGATTTCCAGACAGGAAAGGACAGAGAAGAGCAAAGGCAAAGTAAGAATGCAGGACCGGCTGGTGTAAGTGGGCCGCGGGGACTTGGGAGTAAAAAAGTAGTAGGTGACCAAAACAGATTAATGAGAACCTATTCTAAAGAACTTGGGCTTAATTTTGTAGCAAGTGGGTTACAACTGAGGGTTTTTGAAAAGGGGAGGTCCTATGTTTTAGGAAAATCACTTTCCCAGCACTTTGAATGTGGGGGAGGGTTGAAGAGGAAGGTGATTGAAGGTAACCTGTGTCCAGGGAAGCTCACTGTCACCCAGGAAAGAGACGGTGATGCGAGAACAAGGACAGTGGTGGTGGGAATAGAATTGAAAGAATGAGAAAGAAATGACAGGTGTGATCACTGTTTGGAGCGAGGACCCCAAGGGACTCCAGGGTGTCTAAAATATGAACGCTCAAGAGAAAGCGGAGAGCTGCTGCAGCTGGCATGGGGGAGAGCTCTGCAACGTCGCACACATGAGTTATGGAAAAAATATTTTCAAGGAAGTACCCTGCAGGTATTTAAAATTGTGAGTCTGTAGTTCAGAAACAAACAAACAGAAAATGCCAAGGAGAAATTCCATGCCCAGAAAAGGTTCCACTACTATAATTCCTTATGGTGATTCCAAAATTCAAAAAGCTGTAAAATTACACATTTTTTAAAGTTTAGTGTCAAAACTTGTGTGGTGACAAACCTGACCTTCATAAATGTAAGGGTATTAACAGACTTTATTTATCCCATTTAGGGTCCATTTATTTGCTGAAGGAATAATATATTTGAATACAGGGTTCTGTCCCAAATCGCACTGGACAGGAGGTGTTCTGTGTTAAATGGTGCATGCACCAAATTACCTTTGAAAAGTAAAAAATATTTATAAATTCTAAAACATATCCCATTCCAAGGTTTTAGATGAGGCATTCTGGACGTGTATCAATACTTATACTATTTCTTTATTTTCTATTTTAAGAAAGTATTCTCTTAGTTTCAATGTATTTGGCATTAAACACAGTCGGTAAACAGATGCCTCTTTGTAGCTGAAATTTTTGGAGAATGAAGCATTCTTTGTGCCCGATCCATACACTGATGCTTCCCAAGTTTGTTTATTCAGAAAATTGAGATAATAATACTACCTACCTTACAGAGTTGTTTAAGGAGCTAATGTATAGGATCCAACACACAACGAGTAAGTATTTTAGTAAATGTTATTCATTATTATCCCACCCTTTTAGTCAACAAAACATTTTCTAAAAAGCATTTTGGATGAATTTTTTGTTTTTTTTTTTGCTTTTCCAATCTCTGGAAGTGCAGTGAAAACAAATGTCTCCTGTCTTGATGAATGTGAAGGAAGCAGCAGAGGGAATCAACATTTCTTGAGAGCTAGCATGTACTTGATGCTTTTGACCCCACGAGAAGAATATTATTCTCCCCGTTTCACAGATACAGAAACAGATTCTGAGATGTTAATAGCAGGATCCAGGTCACCCCTCAGTGAGGGGTGAACTCAGTTCTCCTTCCAGTCTGCCTGCTCCCAGTGGAGTGCAAGAGGCAGAAGGTAGAATGCCTCGTCGGGGTGGGCCTCTATGTAGCATTCTACTGCTTCTCTTTTCCACTGGCTAAAAGAATGTTCTTTCCATATGTGCTGTTAGTCTGATGGAGGTAAAGACGTACTTCAGACCCCAGATTTCTGACTATGCCCCCCTTTATCCACCTCCCTGCCAGACCCCAGACCCTCCCTCAGTAAAGCCCTCTGGGAATAACAGGCTCTCTTCCCAGAGCGATCTAGTCTAATTTTCAGGCCAGCTGAAAGCAGGATGTGAATTTGAGCGGCATGGGGAGGAAGAAAGGGCTGTGGGAGTGAGGTGAGAGCCTGAAGGTTGCGGCACCAAGGGTGAGGGAGGGACGTGTCCTGCTTGTCCTAAGAGGGCATTACCTGCCCGCAAGGAAATCACGTTGACTGGAACTGGACTAAGTAAACAGCAACGTGACTCGGTTCTTCAGTTTTTGATGTGGAGGCTTTCAGTGAGACAGCGTCGCCTCTTCTTCCTTTCCTCGCCAGCCCGCGCACGTTGGAGCCGGCCCCTCTGCTTCTCAGCCGGGGCTCCCCAGGCGCCCTTTCTTCCTCTGACTTCGGGCTGCCCAGCAGGAAATGTTCCTAGCCACGGGACAAGCCTCCCGTTTGAAGGGGTGGGGCTGGGGGTTGAGAAAAGGAACAGGAAAAGAAACAAAGCAAGCAAAACTTTACTAGAGCAGCCAGCCCGAGCCCCTAAGCATCGCGGCGGGTTTCCAGTTTCCTAGACGCAGGGATCCCACACCCCACTTCCCCAGTCCCCGGCCGCCTGCACCCCGACGCCCCGCCTCGCCCTCCCCGCCCCACCCCACCCCAGGGGGGCTGGTGGGCGTGTATTTGAATCCGGGCTAATCGGCGGCCGGCGGGCGGGGCGGCCTGCCCGCGCCCCTGACAGCCCAGCGGCAGGAGGAGCCCCTCTGCCCTGGGAGCCGGACGGGCCGCGCCTCCCCGCCGGTGACCGGTCCGGTGCGCTGGCCCATGCTGGTCCCCGCCTTTGTTCTCGGGCCGGAGCGGAGACATGCGCGGCTGACGATGGAAGTAGAGGACTCGGGCGGCGTGGTGCTGACCGCCTACCACTCGTACGCGCGCCCCCAGCCGCCCAGCTCCGAGCCGCGCTGCGCGCCCCGGGCCGCCGCCAGCCACCCAGGCAGCAGGTACCCCACCGCGCCGAAGGGGCAGAGGTCTCCTGGGCTGGGGGGGGTGGGGTGGTTTGTATGCAGCTGGGTTTTCCGCGGGAGCGTAGGACCACCGTCGCTTGATTGTTGTTTCAAGTTTTGGTGGACTGGATGAGTGAGCCTCCCGTTCTTTGTATTTGTCCTTGATGGGAAGTCTCAGCCGGCAATGGCTAAAGACGGTGGCTAGGAGAGGTTAGCAGCGGAGTTGCATTCTTGGTACAACTTGCTGATAATAGGCATATGCCTGATGTCTGCCAAATTCACCTATTGAACTATTGGAGATTAAAATGAAACAGCAGGGGAAAATGAAAAAAAAAGTAAAATCTATTATCTTAAATTCTCAAACACCATCGAGAATTTATTTAGTAACTGCATTTCACAGGAGCTAAAGCGCAGCTGGAGAGAGTCTCCAAAAAGGAAATCTCAGTAGACTTTTAAAAACAATTTTATTTCTAGATTTTAAAAAACCTTCCAATTGTATAAATACATTGGTGTCACTATTATTGCTAATGTTGACTCTGTCTATAAATGCAATTATAATTTTCCTTTGGATCAAAAGAGGTTTGAAGGCTTCCCACTCTGTGCATTTTAGATTTAATATCTATGTTAATTAATTAATGTTAATCAATCTATCAGTGATCGTCTGTTTGATGCAAGATCAAGGCCAGTGAGACTATTAACTAAACGAAAATATTAGACCCTTAGGAAGTTTCCTTCTGTGGACAAAAATATTACACTGAGATGATTTGATACCTGACACATATTTAGGAGAAGTATTATTTGTTTAAATGTGACATCTGCAATGGATCCATTGACGAATGGTTTTCTTTACGAGTGGGGAGATGTGAGTAGTGTGCTTTTTGCATGTTTATTTTCAGTCATTTTTTTCTCATACTTTTATCTTTAGTTATGTGATAAAGATTGTTTCCTAATTTAATTGACTTGCAAGGCTTTCAACAGATTGTGACTTTATTTCAAGAAATATCCTCTTGGCTAGCATCCATGCGAAGAGCAAACTGCATTGGCATGAGATCTGTGTTGGGCTTGGCTAACAAAGAAAATATTGTTTCTTCCAAAAAGAGCAGCATGAATGAAATCTAATTTTTATATACAGACAATGAGAAAATAACATTTTTCTTCCAGTTTTAAGAGCTGTGCACATTATTTTAATGAAGGTACAAACTTGCGTTTGTCTTTAGAGTGTTTTCTTTTCTAAACATGATCCTTGACTGTAATTACTCCTATTACGAGTAACTAAATAGATATACATGGTTTGGTGAGAAGTGGGGGCCAGGTTTGTGCATTTTTAGATGGTCCTGGTGTAGCTGTCCTGTCTATAGCTCCCTGCAGCTGTCTGGGAGCAAGAGCCAGATTGTGCCATTTGGGCAATCCAAAATTACATCCCTTTCCATAGCAAACTGGAGAAGTTCCATTAACTCAGCATGTGGTCTCGTGGAATAATAATATACAAGAGCACAAGAGTTGCCTCTCATAGTTAGTGTTTTACCATACAGTTGCCAATTAGATTTATGTTGCTCCAAGTTTGCATTTTTGGTGACTGCCCTGTACCCTCTGTATGGGAGCCTTCGTGCTACTCACCCTCCGATGCAGGAGATAGACGACCCCCGCCCCCTACAACTAAATTGTGAGAGAAGAGCTTAATTCCTTGGTTCTCAGTAACAGCGATCAAAAAGAGGTTCCTGTATTTACAGGGAGCCCGAGGACACTATCCATCATGCGTCTGGTAACAGAAGTAATCAGGCCTGAGTTATTAACCTTTGACTCACTAACTACTGATCAATACTCTCTTTCAAGCCAAGGAGCAAGATTGTATTGTTCCACTTATGAAGAGAGCACTCTCTCTGTCAAGAATACCCTTTCCTTTAAATCGCCTACATATGTGTAATGTATTTGTGGAGTACTGACCACTATGGCACTAGGAAGCATGGGCCATTGTATCTGACTTTCTAAGTATCATCTTTCTTTAGCTCTGGGTAGCATAGTTTCATTTCAAAGCAAGCCATCTCCTTATTTTCCAAGCCTATACTTCATCTAACTTTATGTGCTTTTGATTTTTTTTTTTTTTGGCCTCTTTTTTCCACTAAAATGTAGTCTCTCTCTCTCTCTTTACTATTCTCTTTTCTTCACTATTGTATCCCAAGTGCCCAGAGTAGTGTCCGGCCACTGTAGTAGCGCAATAAATTAATGAATTCCTACCAAATGGCCAAGATAAAATGGAAGGATTTTTAACAGTATGTCAACCTATTTGTACCTACTATGTGCCGGGAACACAAAAGGCATTAGTGATACAAAGAGAAATGAGATGAAGAACCTGCCTTGAGAATGTAGCCCTTGACCTTTCAGACCAATAGGATTTTTAGAAAAAAGCTTGAAATAAGTGGCAACATTTCAAAATCAAGAGGCTTCAGATATAAATCTGGACATCAGCTTCCCATTAAAAACAAACAAACAAACAAAAAAACCCAAAAAAACCCCTAAGGATCCAGCAACTGAGGCTTCCATGGGCTCCATTACACACCTGTCCCTGTTACTCTTCAACACTGAAGCTGGGTGTCCACTGTAATTTCTTCTGGGGCCTGCCCATTTTATTTTATTAAAGTGAGTAGCCAGTATAAAGTGTACTTGCCAGTTACTCAGGCTTGGGGTCAGACTGCCAGACACTGTTCATCACCTACCCCATTTCCTACCATGTGACCTTGGGCAGCCTGCTAGCATCCGACACCAAGGAAGTGCCTGATAATTGTTAGCTGCATTATTACTGTTACCGCTTTTAATCACAGCTGTTGACGTAAAGAGGAGTAGAACATTTTTGGTACCTATCCCCCAAACTTACTCATGCAGGGAAGAGACTCAGGAGTACTAAGCATTTGTTGCGAGGAGGGAAAGCAATTCCTTATTTCGCAAACATTCTATATTTACATTCTGTTGTAAGGATAAAAGAGGACGAAGGATTACAAATTCTCAGTTCTGTTGAAACAAATGGTTGGAATTATCTTTAGAATCATGTGATTTTTAGAGAAGCTAAGCTCCTAGACCCTTATTCAGAATCGAGAGTGAAAATGTTAACATATGTTCAAAATGATTTCACTGACAAAATGAAAGGTAGCTGAAGATGAAGCTAGATCTTGTTTTTCAAAGATTTCCTAAGCTATATACAAATAACATATACAACATTTTTTAGTGGAGGTATAGTATAAAATGGCTATGAGTATTTCTGATGTTTATCTCAATATACCATAAACTTCCTGAAAGAGGACAAAAATAGAGGAGGAAAAGAGCCAACTGTTCCTGAAAAACAAATATAGAAGCTCCCCGAGGTTATCCTAGGAATTCTAATTCTATAGCAATGTTAAAACTTTTGTCAAGGGCATATTGTTTCCTAATAGCATAACTGTTCATTATAATGGGAATGATTTGATTAAAATGGAATTAGTGATGAATAGAAAGTAAATATTTTGTTTGTGGAAAAGGCTAGAGTTGGCAACTTCTCCCCTCCTTCAAAAAATGTTTGGAACCATGGTCTCTATATTCTGCAGCCAGCAGAGGTGGGACCGAGCCATACCTGCCCTTGAACTCCAACCCTGTATGGCCTTCCCTCTCCAGTAAGTGGGTTTCTTTTTTTTAACCTTGGCAGTGTGCAGAGAAAGGGAGGTAACACCCCCCCCATTCCTCTGCACCAGAGCTCAGTATTTCTACCATGTAAGCAGGGGTCTTGCTGGGGCTGGGGGAGCCAGAAATGGCAATAAAAGTTTGTTGACCTGGGCTAAAAAAAAAAATCCAGGAATGTACCACATATTTAGTGGTACATTCCTGGATTGAAATTAATTAATTAGAAAGACATTTATTTCAAGGCGCCAGCTCTTGTTCAGTTAAGCATTAACGTAGGTCTGTGTGAGCTTACAAACATATACACAGGTACACCAAATTCTGGGGCATAGTAGGTATACTTTTCTAGAGAATTCAGAAAGAGTCATGGAAATAGGATTCTTGGGAGAGAATGAGGTATTTATAGGTCATTCTTTACGTGATAGCTGAAACCAGAGTTGGTGGCTCTGGTTTCTTTTTACAGTGGGGTCCCTGCTGATTGTAGGTGCCTCCATATGTAGAGCTGTTGGAAAACATCTGGCACATTTCCTTTGATCGTGTCATTTGGCTTAACATTTGGCCAGTTGCTCTGTCCATTTTTAACCTGCTCATTTCCCCCTGATCACTAATCCTTAATGTATCCGAAAAAATTCAGGGAACTTAGAGTGTTGTAGAATCATTTTCATGTGGCTGAAAATGATAACTTTCCCTTAACTTTTTATTTT
Organism: Mesoplodon bidens; assembly: GCF_964165515.1. Taxonomy (NCBI): domain Eukaryota; kingdom Metazoa; phylum Chordata; class Mammalia; order Artiodactyla; family Ziphiidae; genus Mesoplodon; species Mesoplodon bidens. The sequence goes on along the minus strand of NC_138169.1, from coordinate 32,796,625 downwards.
GATGTAATTTTAGACTTCCGAAAATTTGCAGAAGTGGTGCAGTAAGTTCCCATGTAACCTTCTCCAGCTTCCCTAATCTTCCCTAAGATTAATATCTTGCAGAACTGTGTTCTATTATCAAAACCAAAAAATTAACACTGCTACAGTACTATTAATTAAACTATAGACTTTATTCTGATTTCACCAGTTTTTCCATTAGAATTGGAATTTTTCTGTTGTAGCATTGAATTCGGGATCCCACACTGGATTTAGTCATGACTCCCAAACCTCCTACAATCCATGACAGTCTGTTGTCTTTTGTGACTTGGCACTTTTGGAGTACCAGTTGGTTGTTTTGTAGGAAGTCCCTCAATTTGAATGGGTCTTATGTCTTCTCATGACTGGATTGAAGTTATGTGTTTTGGGTGAGAATTCCACAGGATGATGTCAGGCCTTTCTCAGTGCATCATTTGGGGGGTTCACGATGTCGCTGTCTCGCTAATACTGATGTTAGCTCTGAACACCTGGTTAAGGTGTTGTCTGCCAGGTTTCCCTACGTAATTAATAAATATCTTGGGAGAGATACATTTTGACTGTGCTAACATCCTGTTTCTCCTCAGACTTTCCTCCTCTGATTTTCATGTCCATCTATGGATCTTGCCAGTAACATTTATTACAGTGATGTTCTAATAGTGATTTTCAGTTTTTCTCAGTCCTCCTACGTTTGACTTATTTTACATACTATAAAATCCACATTCAGTATTCTCTCTAATTTTATTATTTGTGGCTTTTTTTGCCTTTAAAAAGTCAAAATGTAATCTAACCTACTGTTTTTTTTCACAGTTTTGCCACAAAATACAATAAAATGGCTTAGTTTTATCTGGTCTGAGTTCATGAAACCTATAAAGATAAATTCCCTAATTTTCAAAATCTATGATTTTTTGAAAGCAAAATTTTGTTACAGGCTTAATAGAAAAAATAATCAGAAAGTTGCTAAATTAAATGCTGTGTTCAGAGAGTGTGGTTATTAGGTCCCACTTTGCCTGGCACTTGTTACTGAGGCTGTCCTTCTGTTTTCTTGGTACTATGCTTGCATCTGATGGGAAACATTTTCCCCTTATCAGTGTTCCAGAGATGTTACTTGAACATTTACAAATGTATCATAACTAAAGCAAACATTCTAATTTGCATATAATCAAAATTTCTTCTCACTCCATCCTAAAACCAAACTATTTCACTTTTGAAGTCATATCCGTTCTCTGTTTTCTCAATCTGTGGTCTCTAGATATCAGTTCTAGCAAAGATTAGAAGTAGAATGTTATACAGAAAAGCAAATGAAGGGAGTAAAATGTTCCTCAGGAGAAAATTTTGGAAATAAAGTTTATCCACTTAAACAGTAGATTTCATTTTGTTTTTAAGCCTCTTTGGATGAATATATGAAGTCAAATCTATCTTTAGTGCAGAAAAGAACCTTTTCTAAACGACTATCATCATTAAGTCAGTAAGAATTACAGTGCTGTAGTACAGGCACTGATTGAGATGTGGATGTTTTGCTTTAATAGTAAATAGCCTGAGAGTGGCATGGACATATATACACTACCAAATGTAAAAGAGCTAGCTAGTGGGAAGCAGCCACATAGCACAGGGAGATCAGCTCCGTGCTTTGTGACCACCTAGGGGGTTGGGATAGGGAGGGTGGGAGGGAGGGAGATGCAAGAGGGAGGAGATATGGGGATATATGTATATGTATAGCTGATTCACTTTGTTATACAGCAGAAACTAACACACCACTGTAAAGCAATTATATTCCAATAAAGATGTTAAAAAATAAATAGCCTATATTGGTGTATTGTTTTATTGATTATATAGTTTAAATATTATTTATTGTCATTGTTGTTTTCCTTCTTTTCAGGCAGACCTTAAAGCCTTTAGCAGTACTTCTGTTCTTCCTAATATTGCTATTTTTAACATGCTTTGTAATTTACTTTTGATTAGATAATCAAGCTTGTTGGAACTGTGTAAAGAAAATACTGCTCAAAGAACTAAAATGTATAATCTAACAAAAGATTTTGATAGCATTTATTTCAGTTTCCTTGATAATTTTTTGGTTTGCTTGTTTGCTTTCAGTTTCTTGCTATGTTCTGGTTACTTGAGTTAGTGAGTTTTGTATAATGTGTTGTTCTTTATAATGGGGAATTTCACGTATCCATTTCTTTGTGATTATTAGAGGACGTGCATCAAAATATTAATGTTGTGTCCAAAAGTGCCTAAGGTGGGAACTAAAGAAAGTAGTAGATTGTTTTACTGTATTTCATCTTCCTAAATATCTGTGGTTTATGACACATTCTTTGAGTATCAAATGTGTTATATCAGTCTTCAACAAATGAATATTTATAGGTAAAACTATCCATTTGATAGGCATTAAGTGCCAAGTAATTCCAAGTGTGGGAGGACGTATGCTAATATCAAGTTGAGAACCAGCTGTGGTGTCTCATGTTACTCTTAAAAACTAATTAAACCTATGCATTCCATTTCTGATCCCTTCGATGAATAGATGATGACTGCACACAAACACACAATACCAAAGACAGGAAGGAGAAGGAGAAACTGGAAACCAAAGGCAGAGTAGTATGTAGTAGTTTTAAATTGTGAAACACTTGAGATATATTTGTACTATTTTAATAATTATAAGTTGTGGTGCTGATTATCTTTTCATATAAGAGATAAATCTTTATTCCTATGTTAAATTTTGTGGTCAGCCACAAAATTTGCTTTTGTATATCTGTAATGTATAGGGACAAGAATTCCTTTGAAGTTTCCTGTTCAGTATTCATTTATGAAAATCAGTTTAGAAAACACTGGACAGTGCCTTTGGCTTTATACAAAGGTCCATCAATGGATTTATATTTTTATAGAGCTGTAGAGAAACCTGACAGGTGTTTAGAAAAAATGTTAAACATACTAAAATGACATTATAACTGATAATATGATATTTGATCTCTTTCCTCCCCACTTTTCCCTACCTTCATTACCATACTGAAAAATTCACATAGTAGCCAAAGTTAACAGGTCAGTGGTTGGGACTAAACCCATATTTAAGTGGCTGTGCTGTAAAGTGAAACACAAGAGGATAAATGTAGCTAAAGAAGTAAGGACTAGACCTCCTTTCTGAAGACTTCCTTCACAATAGTAGCCAGAAGGGTTTTTACCTACCATAACAATAATGATCCGTTGGTAATTCATCACGCACAGTCCTGTGGTGTCAATTCTTAAAAAAAAAAAAAAAAAAAAGGTGCCAGCTTTTATTGATAGCTTACTGAGCCTGACATGCACTGTCTCATTTAATCCTCACCACAATCCAGTGACATGGGAGGAAACTGAAGCACAGAGAAATAGCCCAAGATCACACAGCAAGATAATGACAGCCCTTCTAGGATATTGTGGATTTAGTGTTTTTCTGCTGCAATTTGGTTATAGGTTTATTGAGAGCAGGGACAGTATTATCATATCCCTGCTTAGCAACCAGCAATACTAACTTTCACACAGTAGATATTATACTCAGTTTTGATTTAGTCTTTCCTTTTGCAGTCATGTCTATTCTGTGTTAATGGAATGAGCATGGAGCGAATTAAATATGAATGGATATAAATAGTTTGAGAAATTTTGTTGCCACTTGAAGGAAGTAAAATAATAGGATTTTTAAAAATTTTAAAACTATATACTTGCCCATCTTGCAGTCTTATTTAGGTAACTATGTTTTAAAATAGACAAAATATGCTACGGAAGTCATTCAACTTGACCAGGAAAGTGAGATCCAAGCAATGAGTTATAGGAAATCTTCCTAGGGCTCTTTTTTAGGCAGAAGGAGGGGAGGGCAATTTTTAATCCTCTAACCCTTAGGTTCATGTTCTTAGAATTTTTCATGTTAGTTTTATTAATCGTTTTCTTTAACTACTAAGATTTCTATGGTTAAAAACATATTTTTCACTTTGTTCCTTCCATGTGACTTATAACAGTTCTTAATTCAGGTTGAGAAGCAATGCTCCATGAGAATTAATGGGGTTTTCCTCTCCTGTCTCCTAATATTCAATCAAGTTTTCACCTTATCTTGATTTTGAAGCCAACCAAGGGACAAGCAGGTCCTGGACCATGCCTTTGTGAAGACCAGTTCTGTTCAAAATGTTACTCAGAAACTTAGGATAAGTTAAGATAGGTTGTGCAATCCAGTCCGGACCCCGAGCCATCCCTGGTCTCCCATCAGCCTGAGCACAGTCCCTGTCCCTCAGTGACCTTGGAGCCATGGATAATGCTGAGCCTAAATTGGGCTTCAAGGATTTCTGTTTAGGAAACAAACCCAGGGCCCATTGTAGTCTGGACTTGAATCTTCTGGGGAGGTCAGAATCAGAGTGGCCTCCAGGCACTTGTGTTCATTTTTCGAGGTATTCATTTTGATAAACTTTGTTTTTTAGAACACAGGAACTACAGAGGCTGGACGGTCATTTTAATTATACCTAAACAGTGTGGTCTGGGCTTCTCTGCCAACTGCCATGTCATTAGAAGTCTTCTCTAACTATTTTTAACTAGCCAACTTGTTCAGAGTGTATTACTAATAGGAACTAAACATCATGAAAGACCAGTAATGAGTGAGGACTAATCTCTGTGGTACAGCTGGGAAGCAAAGTATGGAAAAGTGTCTTGTCGAAAACCTCTCAAGGAATAACCGACTTGTTGAGCCAGGCTCTGAATTTGTTCTGCTGACCCCTTGTCACCTGCTCGCATTACCACGGCACCTACTGAGGCCCACAGCATGGACCAATGTGTTCTGGGTGCAGTCAGGCCACCAGCAAGGAAAACATGGAGGAGGGGAAAACCGGCTTGCAGATGGGAGAACATTAAAGGTCTAGGACTGGAGAAAAGGTGGTGACCGTTAATGAGAACGACATTTCCTTAGCTTCCTTTCAAACACTGTTACAACTCCCCTTGCACGTTATCTCACCAAACGTAACTTGGAGAGTCTCGAAAACACACTTGCTGCGACTTTTCATTGGCATCTTAAAGAAAAACATTTGCTGACCTCAATAGAGTAAGCAATTAAATGGGAAAAGAGCTGACTGTAAGTTTCCGTAGATTCTGTTTTGAAAAAACAGAGGATGCCTGGCCCCTGTGATTTTTAACATACCACAACTTAACTTCTCTCCTCCTCATTTACAAAGCTCAGTGATTACAAGGTCGACTTGGCAACTGTTTTTGTAAAATCAAGATTGTGCTTAGTTGCAGAAGGCTCCACTCCAGAGGACTCCCACCTCTTCAGTTGCTGGAAGCATGTAATTGGAAAAAGCAGGCCCTGCTCTGCTTGTTTAAAGCTGTGTCATCCTTTGTGGGGCAGTGAGTCAACACCAGCTAAAACAACATGAGTCATTGCTTAGAAGAAGCCCAAGTGAAGCTGATTTCAATTATACTTATCCTAAACAAACATGATACTTCTCTTATCCAGACTCTTAAAAAAGTTCTTATTGTGGGAGTTAAAAAAATTAGCACCAGTTGTCTTTAGTATTCATGGAAGCACTTTGCACTCAGAGGACTTTTTAATGGGTCTTAAGGAGGAACTCTTTTCAGTTAATCAAATTTTACACTGATTTATTCTCTCTTCTGTCTCTTCCACTCTCCAACCCCATCCTGCTCGTACCCGATTCAGATCATTACTATTTCAATCTGGTTTCAGAGCTATTGGATTTAAATCCATAAAACCAAACTTGTGATCTTATAACTGTTTGCTCCTTCTGTTCCAGGATCCCCCAGTGTCTTTTTTTCTCTAGAGCATAACAGGTGGCTTTAAGGCGCACCGTGACTGTTTGGAAGGCTGATGCCCTTGTCCAAGTAAAGATGATGAGAGCCTATAGACTAGGGTCGTTCGAATATGGATGGAAGGGAGTAATGGAGTCTTTGGGACGACAAGCAATGAAGTTGGTATGATTTGGTAATTAAATGCATACTGGGGACCAGGAAAAAAATCTTGAGTTTTTGTTTTAGTGTTATTAACTGAAATTGAGAATTCTGGTGGATGAGCAGATTGTGGATGGGAGAAGTTTGGCCTGTGAAATTTTGAGCTCAGTGTATATACCCAGCTGATAGCTGGCTATACAAGTTGGAAGCTTGGGAAGGAGATCAAGGCCAAGACTTCTAAGCTATTTGTTCGTGGGAATCTTCAGCATTTGAGAGGTAGTGAAAACTGGGACTGGATGAGATCTGGCAGGAGAGAATAGAGAACAGAGTCTCTATAGGGACAGCAGTCGAGCACAGGTGGAAACCTGAGGAGCAGTGCCAGTTAGGGAAAGGCAGAGCTGTGGGAGCCTCTGACGGAGACCAGAACGGGGCATTCTGGAAGCCAAGGCATTAGGTTCAGAATGAGTGGACAGCCATATCAAGATAGCTAAGTGACCAGTAAGGTCAAGACTAAAAATTGGCCACCAGATTTGTAGCGTGGATAACAATGAGGATCTTTGCGAACGTGGGTTTAATGGAAGTGAGAGGCGGAAGCCTGTTTGCTGCAGGTTGAAGGGTGAGTGTGAGGTCAGGAAATAGAGGCAGCAAGTGGAACCTGTTGTAGAAGCTTAGCTTATGGGAAGGTGAAGAGACCGAAGGGGGGAGCTTTTAAAACTGAGCAAAAAGAGCTGAAAATTGGCTAAACGTCAAGAAGGAAACCTAGCATTTCTAAAATGCAAGATTAAAACACATGTAGTCTCCTATTTATAATCCTTTGATAACTTTTTGCATTTAGGATGAATCTTTATCACTAGCCCCACAGTAGTGCTTAAGTGCGTCTGGAACAGGAGCATTGTCTGTTTTCTTCGTTGCTGAATCCTTCACTACCTTCCCCCCCACCCCCCGCCATTAAAGGGCCTGGCACTCAGCGGAGTCTTAACAAATTGTTGCTGAGTAAACACAGTGGGGGCTGATTTGTGGAAATGTGGCCTCTCCTTGCGTTGAGAAGCATCACTTCCTTTGTGAGGTCTTCCCTGACTGCTTCCTCCTCAAGCCGCGTTGGTCACTTCCACCTTTGTGCCTCCTCTACCTCTGCATTCTTCTAGTATTGCACTTACCCACTACTTACGGTAGTACTTAAATAGCTGACCTGGAGTTTGTTGATGCCCTGGACCATGTCTTATTTATCTCCGTGTCCCTGGCCTAATTCAGTGACAGGTACATATATGCTTTTTGAGTAAATTAACAATTTATTCATTAAATAATGGTGAAGGTAATATTCCTTTTAAATATATGATGATAGCTTCATAATTTGCTATTATTTTTGACCCTAGAAGTATTAGAAATCTTGGATTGGTGTTGTGTTGGAGAATATACTGTTCTGACCTTGCATACTACCTGCTTTCCCAGAATCTGCTAAATTAGCCTTTAGTCATAGGATAACATAAACTCTTGGTAATATGCTATGAAGTAAAGAATGATTAATAAAAACCAAAACTGGCAACAATTGTAAATGAACATGCCATGACACATAAAACTGAGAGCAGTATGGATAATTAATAGAAGGTAAATATAACCTCCATTGATTTAAAGATTAAATTTTGCTCAAGGGTCATTTTACTCATTAAAAGAAGAAGAACTTGAACTCCTGATTTTTACAATAAAAGTGAAATTGAACAGCCATCTATTGAGCCTCTGTATGCCATACACTCTGTCAGGTTCTGGGGCTGCAAAAATGTTTTAATAGTCCTTCAGTGAGAATAGATGGACTGTTAACAGGCGTTTCAGCTGCAACTGAAGTGCAGCTCCTTGAGGGTAGAAAGGAAGTCTCTCTCTCTCTCTCTGTGTCTCCCCAGCATTAGCCCACTGGCCTAGAGCAGACACTCAGTATTTGAATGGTTGAAAGAATGATTGAGGAAAAATGCATGAGGTGCTCTGGGAAAACAGAGAAGGTGTAACTAACACTCGGGGCTCAAATTGATGTGGGTGAGAAAGGGGTCAAGGGAAGCATCTGGGAGGAGTCATAACTAGATTAAGCCTTAAAGAATCAGCATGACTTAGTAGGAAGAATGAGAGTGGGAAGAGTTTTTGGCAGAAGAAACAGTCTGAGGAAAAGGAAAAGCGATTATAGCCACAGTTGCTGGTGTCCTGAGGCCACGTGACATGAGACCAGCCAGCGAGGGGAGAGACCACTTACTGTGCATTTTGGGTAAAATGATGAAGGTCAGACTGAACTCGGTTACATGCCCAGTTTCTTCATTAGAATAATGAAGGGCTTCCATTAGCTGACCTCTAGATCCCTTCTAACACGTAAATTCTCCTTTTCTCAATTGTTAAGTTGGAAATGAAGGTAATTAGATAATTCTAGATTTTTAACCAAAACACAGGTTCAGACCTGTACTAATTTTGTAATAACACTTTTCCCCTTCTTATTTAACTCTGCCTATTTAAATGATCTCTTGGGTACTTATGCTCTCTGTGCAGTAAGCATGTATTGTTGCCTAATTTAGTACCTTTGATTACTCTTAAGTAGAGTTTGGTTCATTTCAAACAAGCTACCAAAGTCAGATTAATATATCAGTAAGGTATTTGTCTTTCAGCTTTTCTTTGAAAAATATAGCCTGTCCAATAAGCAGAACTGATTTTTATTTCTCAGATGATTGTAGACTGGTAGCTCAGTTAATAGGAATGCTAGATACTGTTGAAGAATGCCATGGCACTTCATTATTTTTTGTTCAGATTTAAAAGAGCATTTATTTATAACTTAATTTTTTGAAAGATACATTTTTATTAATATCATATGTGCTAGATTTAACACTTCTATTTGGCACAATATTAGAATAAATTTAATGTAAATTAAATAAAGCAGAGACTTCCAAGAAACATGTGTGTGTGTTGTTGTATATTTTCTCTGTGTTTTTTAATAGTCCAACAACACATACACACAATTTAAGGAGACAAATCTGTTTCAACTATTTCCTCATTTTCTGCTTTTGAGTTTTTGTGAAAGACTAGGTCCCCAAACTGAGATATCCGATGACATATTGCAAGAATGTGCCTGTGAGGGAAATGGGCACAGAGGCCAAGAACCTTCCCTTCCCCTCACCCTCATCACCATTCCTATGGGGAGAAATTTATATAATGACAATGATCCTAAAGATCTTCAAGATTTCTGAAGACATATCCCCAAACAAAAAAAGCCTTTATTTAGTGATAATAGTCACTTAATAAATTTTAAAGTTGAGATATACTTAATATAAAGTAAAATGCACAGTTAAGGATTCAGCTAGTTGATTTTAAGCCGTGTAACTGCCATCCAAAATAAGATATAGAACATTTCCATCACTCTGAAAGTGTCCTTCATGCCCCTTTTACTTCCTGCCAGTTTCTGACTTCTATCACCATACCTTAGTATTGCCTATTCTTGGAAGTCATAGGAACAGAACATTACAGTATGTATTGTTTTGTGTCTGCCTTCATTTCCTCAGAGTAATGGCTTTTGAGATTCAAACACATCATTTCATCAGAGCCTGAAATTGGAAAAAATGTATGTAAACCCTTTGGTGGTTTTATTTTATTGTCGTACCTGATTGTCTTCCAGCTGTCCCATAGGTATCGGCTGTTACATAAAAGAGGGGCTAAGTGAGGGAGCAGGTTTAGATGAAAACCCATCACAATATCAAAATCTAGAGACTCATCTCTCCATGGTGGACCCAGGCAGAATTGGGAAGTAAACAAATTTATCTTTGGTGCCTGCTCAATTTGCTTTGGCTTGCCTGGGCCCTTCCATTTTCCTTCGCTGTCTCAGATAGGGATCATTTGATTACTACTAGGGGACTATCTGCTTAACACTTGAGACATTTTGCCTTTCCAAAGCATATATACATTTTGTAACTTCTAATGGTGAAATTCCAGGTCTCATTCAAGGAAGAGAGGCAAGATCTTTCGGTAGGAAGTCACAATCCTCAATGCACATCTTGTAGAACTGAGATTGGCTATGTTTTCCTGCAAAAGACCAGTATTTTGGGCTTTGCTGGCCATACAGTCTCTGTTGTAACTCCACCATCATTAGCATGAAAGCAGCAATTGATAAACCAATAGACATGACTGTACTATAATAAAACTTTATGTACAAAAGTGGGCAGTGGGCTGGACGTGGCCTGTGGGCCCTAGAACTCAGTCCCCTAATGTAGACAGCTTCCTGGTCTGCCTACTCATGAAACTTGTAAGCCTATAATAGCAAGATACAGAGAATTTATTCTCTAGAATACATAAAGCTGAAAGGAACTGGGGGTTGTATTAGTAACAACCTCTCACCTTTCAGCTAGGACACTGAGTCTCAGAGTAGTGACTTCTCAAGGTCACAAGGAGTCAGTGGAAGAAGAGCCCAGACTATTCAGAACCCCCAGGACTTTAGCCTAGTGTTCTCTGCCCTGTTCAGTTTGTGATGGATATGAGTCACATTACGTCAAATATACTATCAGACTGACATTTGAGGAAACTTGTCTTAGCTCACATATTTTAAAGGAATGAAAGACTGAGAGAGAGAGAAGAAAAAATTAGGAATTCAGTGGTAGTATTCCAGAAACCAAACCAAGGGTTGGCTAAGAAAGAATGAGGGTTATACATTTAGCAAACAGGTTAACTGATCTAAAAAACCAGTATATTGAACACTTTGTCCAAATAATTGTTCTAACATTGTAAGTGTGTGAAAAAAATAAAAATTTAACTGAGAAAATAGAGACCTCTAGATTTCTCTGTCATTCAGTTCATTCATCCATTTATTCTTTCTTTTAATTTCTTTCTTAGCACGTATCTTCTGAGTATCTTCCCTGAGGGCACTGTGAAGGATCACAGCTAAACAGGATGGAGTTTCCGTGCTTGAGGGCCTGTTAAGGGAGCCCGAGACCATTGGGAACCATGTCTTATTTAGCTTCATGCCTCTGGAGAGAACACAGACTTGGCTTCCTAGAGGAGTGGTGTTATAGTTGGGCACGTGGACATACTGGGTGATGTGGGTATCCTGGTGTATGGGTAGGGTGTGCAGCAAAGGGAGGGTATACAAGGGGGCTCAATTCAGCTTGGATGTACTGAGAAATGTGTGAGGGAAGTAGTGGTAATGTCTCTAAAAATATTTGCAAGATTTTATGTGTGGGATGGGATTGGCTCAATGAGTGAATTGTCATAGAGATATTAATTGTCACAGCCAAACCAATGAAAATAAATTAATGAGAGTACCTCACCTTGGGAGGGTGTCTTAAACTCCTTATACATTTCTTTAAAAATTAATGAAAATTTGTTTTGAAAGAATCAGACTGAAGCACAAACGTAATTCTTTTAGAACTTTATTACCCACCCCCCTACTCTACTCGCCCAGTCAAATAACCAATACAAAGTAGCTTATATCTTGGGAGTAAGTGGCTTAATGATAATCGCAAACATATGCTGGAATCCTCGTGGTTCAGCCAAAGTCCCATCTTCAGACTTCACATTTAGCATAGCTTTTATTCCCATTAACCTGGCTTGCAGTTGGGTGACACAGCTGGATGACAGAATTTTCCTAGTGTTGTGCCCCAGAGGGGATACAGGGCAGATGGGGGGAAGACTAACTCAACACTAAGGAAACCCTGACCCCCACATGCATTTTGGTAATTCCATGAAGGCAGGAATGTTACTAATAATTACCAGAGCAGATTTTGTAGGTCATCTCAAACTTGGTCAGCTGCAGTTAAGCCTGTGGCTGCTGGTGTTTGGAATGCACCCCTATTTGTTTTTGGAAAGTGGTGAAGGAGATTCAGTTACAGGTTTTCCATCTTCCTGGAATTATGCTACTCCTAGAATAGAATTCTCCACATACCCAAGTGTGATTGGACATGAAATTTAGCAAGTATTCAATTAAACGAACCATTTACTGTATCAATACCTACTTTAGGGAACTATTTTACATCCAGAATATCTTTTTTTTTCTGGTGTTAGGGTGAATTTATTTAAAGCCAAATTACAAAATGTATTGTCAAAATTATTTGATGAACTACTGAAGCAAGGTAACTTTTCACAGACAGCATGTGTAGCAAATACTATCTTTTAATTTGGTATTCATTGCTCAAAGATATACAAATGAAGGCAAAAAGTGATATATTTTATGTTTCCTTGATACTTCTAGCTTGTGCACCTGAGTTGTATTTTTAGATACCGAAATAGGAAGAGTTATTTTTTATCATGTAGTTCTTAGCTTTTTCAAGTCATAGAATGCTTCGAGAATCTAATAAAAGCCTTAGACCTTTATGAAAAGTACACATATGTATGCTGTCCAAGTTTGCATGCATTTTCAGGTGATTCGTGGACCGCAGATGAAGAAGATATTGGTCAGATTATTTAAAATTTCCTCTCTTTTTTTTCTATCCAGGGTATCTTTACATTTACAGTTATCAGGACCATTTCATATACCTGGAGAGTATACTTAATAGTATTCAGAGTGTTTCCCCAGGACTTGAGGTGAGCTTTGAACGACTGCTGGACAAATTCAATATAAAAACAGATAGAATGCCTGCTGTTCTGTGTGTCTCCCCACAATCAGGACACTTCTGGGTGGCATTGCTGTGATGGCCAGCGTCTGGGCTTGGGCATTTCTGGCTGATGTGAGAAAGCCAGTAGGGCAGAAGCGGGGGTGCCTTGGGCTTATGAGATAATACCTGTATGAATGGGATGTTTCTGTTCTCAGAAGTGAACACTGTTGGCAGTCAACATTGAACGAGATCAGGGCACAAGAAGGTAGTGAGTTTTCGCCATTCTCGAGGAAGGTGTAGAGGACACAGAAGCCTTTCAGGATCTCACACATGAGGGGCGGGAAATCGTATAATTGTTTTCTAATAGGAAGACAAGGTAAATCAATCCCCCCCCTTTTTTTACCCTCATACCCACAGTCCAAGTTCGGTGTCCTGAATGGGGGTTTGCTTGGTGTTTCTAGTGCTTTCCTTGGATCCCTGTGCAGGTGTGTGATCTGCACACGAGACCACCAGTCCCTAGTCGTGTGTGCCAAGACAGAGAGGAAAGTGTTTGCTTTTGTAAATGAAGCATTTCTGCGATTGGTGTTAAGGCTTCTAGTACCTCTCTGACCAATATCATCGTACCACGAGGAAAAAAATGTTTGAGCTGGAAGTGAATCAGAGCAAACAACTGATCTGGTCTGTTTGCACATTATCTATTCAGTAGCCGTACCACACTGAAAATAGATTCAAGAAAGGTGAGCTGAAGTCATGAGTTGCCAATTTGTAGCCTATCTTTATAGGAAAGTTAAAAAGGTAGCGGCCAAACAAATGCTGCTTTTGCCTACAAACATTCCCTGGCAGCATTGTCCAACAGATTTCTGGACTGGACAGATATTTCTCCTTCTACAGGGTTTTATATCCTGCCTTGATTACATATAGCCTGTTCATCAAGCAGTTTATAGCATATTTGAGGTCCCAAGAGTCCTTTCTACACATCCTCCTTCCCTTGCTGGGAGAGCCTTCTCCCCAGTCTTCATCTGGTTAAGTCCTGTCGTCCCTGGGGATTGGACCACAGCTTCTGTCGTCTAGAAAACCTGCCCTAATACCTTTTCCTCTTCTCTTCCAGTCTGTATCCAGTTTCTGTCCTTTGAACCCTGGGCCTACTGCTGCCCTCAAGTTATTATTCTTGATGATAATGCTGACGTGACTTCTCTGTAGCTGCCCCCTGTACTCCACTGCTCGCAACCCCCTAAGAGCTGGAGCCACGGCGTGTCCTTACGATCTCAGTGTCCAGCACCATGCCCCATAAATGTCTGTGAAATGGAGGGAAGGGGGCCATGTATGATTTTTTTTTCCAAAACTAGAAGACAAACTAATCAACTCTGGTTAAAATTTATTGTAGGAGACAGTTTCTTACAATAAGAAAGAGAAAATGAAACACTGAAGAAACACAGGGAAATGCTAATCAGAGTCAGGTTCCACATGGTCAGTTGCTTATGCTTTCACTTTGTCAGATTTTCTCTCTTGTAAAGAAAAAAATCCCTGGCAGGTAACAGAAAAAGGAAATGCTTTTGTTTTTCAAACTGTAAAACTAGAGCGTCCATGACCTCATTTGAGACAGTCGTTCTCGGAGATAATGTGTCTCCTGTTAAAATGTAGCATCTAATTTAGGACTCAGTAGATAGGGATGATTCAGAGGATATTAGAGGATATAATTTTAAAGACTGGAAAATAATGGCCATGAAGAATATACATAGAAATTGAGATTGTTGGGACTGGGGCGTAGAAAGGCAAAATGAGCCGTGCCAACTGGGTCAACAAGAAGCCTCAAACCGGTGGGCACACACATACTTTACTGGGGTGTCTGAAGTATCTACTGGTTCTCTACTGGGGTGTCACATCTGGAGATGGCACTGCCAGGCCCAGTAAGAGCAGCGGCAGCAGCTTCATAGATCACAGAGTACAACAGTGCTGTCTCTGTGATGGTGTAAACTATGGTATTTGCTATGTAATTTTCCTTTCTGATTTTAGTTTGATTTCCTTTCCTTGAAATTCTCTAGGGTTACGAAGTTAATTGGCAATTGCTAAGACAAGAAACCAATTTTTCTATTATAAGAAGTAGCAAAGTCCCTGTCATTTTGAAGACATGGCTACAAATCTTTTTTAAAAATACCAGGTGTCCGGGAAGTCCAACTTCATAAAGTAGTGTTTAATTAGAAAGGAAGGAGAGCTACATTTGTAGAACAGACCATTTGATTATACTTTAACTATTAAATTGGTTAATTTTCAGGGTGGCCATTCTCATTACATGCATTTAATTGACATTAAATTGTATTAAGAATTTAATTTTAGCTCCCTTTACGAATCTGCCAATGCCCATTCACCCTTGGTAGACTAATAAGATCTCTACTCAGACATGCTTTTATTAATCCTCATTTCTACTCTGGGAGGAAAGCATGAGCAGAGCCAAATGGAATTCTTTCCCCTACTGAATTTAACAACCACGGTTTCTGGAACTGTTGCAAAAGAATGTGAACATTATCATAACTTATTGGGTCCTCAGACCCAAATTCAAACAATGAAGCAAAACAGACCTCCTTATCTATTCTGATTGTATCACTGGCATCACAAGTAAACCAAGGACTAGAGCTTCACTTTCAAATTCGAGCTTTTGTTCGATCCTGTCTCTAACTCTGTCTCTCACAGTCTTTTCTGTCTACATCTGAGACCATTTGTGTCTTCAGTTAACACAGACCTCGTGCGGCGTAGCATAGGTTCCAGGCTCGACAAAACCAGCTGCTGAATTCACTCCAGCCTCTGTACAACAAGAACCATGTCTAAACAGAAGGGACTCTGTGAGCTGGGCTCCGGATGCTTCTCATCTGGGGCAAGGTCAGTTCTTAGCTGGAATTGCCGTTGGTAATTGCCGTTTGGTACACAGGCTCTGCCTCCTCAGCTAAAGAGCACGGACAGTGGACAATGTGGTCACTTGTTCCTCTCCACACTTCTTTATCATCTTGGTCACAATTCAGGAATGCAGAAAGTAGTCTCCTAAGAAATGCCTCAGTATCATCCCACCAAGGTATGCGTTTATTTTTCCCTCTTTATATGCTCATAATCATTCTATGTGATTTTGTCTTTGACACAGATTGAGGATGATTTTTTTCTATTGTTGCTATAAACACTATACGTAGGAGTGTGATGAAGTAAAAATAGAGCCTCAAGCCTCTCAATAAATCAGTAGCTTTAGTGTCTTACAGAAGTATCACTTAGTCAAGTGATTCTGAGTCTAGGCTATAATTTGGGAGGGCACAGTGAGATAAGAGCCTTGGGATACCTAGGTGCCAGTGTGAAATGGTACCTGAGGGCTGATTTTTTGTTTTGTTTTTTTGTAAGGAAAGTGTCCTTGAAAGAGACTATTAAATAAGACTGTTAAATATTTCTGCTTACTTTAAGTACAATATTGCAATTGTAAAAGGTTAAAGTAAAAAAAAAATTTGACGTGAGAGCCACTGCTTGTGTCTAATTAAAAATAAATCTTCAAATTAGCCTTTCAAAAATTTTTTTAGACATTCCTATTCTCTCTAATGTAAAGGGACAGTAAGAACAAGTATCTTGTTTTCAGTGAGACCAAACTGAAATCAGCTATATTATTTTCTTCTCTGTCCCCTATCTGTATTTGTGATTCATGGGGATAATGCAATCATATGATTTACTCTGTATCACACAGTAAAGTTCCAGCTCATTCAATAAGTGCAGTCCATAGTTGGAAGGAATAATATATAAAACCTCACACAGTATGAGGTTTAGTTAGAGACTGACCTTTAAAAATTATTCTTAGTAATATGGGTATTTTTAAGATAATTGAAAGGATGACATTTAGAGAAATGGAATTGAATGCTTGGAGGTGTCCTCTTTTTGTTGTTGTTTTAAAGTTTTAATTCTGATGGTCTTACCAGAGCTGTGGCTTCTGCGTGTGTCTGACTCTAGTTGACTTTCATCTTGAAACATTTCACCCCAGGCATACTGATTTTTGTCTTAGTAACTATTGTCCCTGTCCATAAAAGACAAAGAGATTACCGAAATTCCTATAGGAGTGTAATTGTAAAGCTGACATACAGAGACATGCTCGTTTTTCATGATTAAGATTTGGTCAAATTTTGGTCTGTGTGTTGGCGAACATGTGTTTAAGTGTCACCTCATCGCTCTAAAATATGTGATACAATTGATTCTCTGTTTGCAATGACTCCAGCTTTGTTCAGGATATCTACTTATTGCATAAGACCACTTTCATGAAGGAACAAGGTAACAGGTAACTAGGAAGTAATGTCTATTTAAAACATTATTATAGAATGGAATGTATAATTTGCCTTTGACCATGTGACACTCAAGCTGTAATTACTTTCCTTACATCTTTAACAAAATTCACTTCTTTCTATTAAATGTGATCTTCAAACCTTATAGCAGTTTCTCCCCAAAAGGTACCACACATCCAAAGCAACTTTTATAGAGAACCCTTTAATGATATGTCATTATCATAGTGAGATTAAACCTCTTTGGATAGCTGAGGCCGTTTAGTGGAAATTAAAGATGAATACAGTTCTATGTTGGGTATCATAATCAAGATAAGTTTAAATACTAAGATCTGCAGAACATGGTCAAAACTTTTAAGTCACTAAGCAGGACATTGTAGGCTATTGTCTCCCTCATACTGATTTACACTGGCATGGAGCACTTTCCAGAACTAGTGGTCAACTGTACCCTCAAACATCTGTAGTTATGTTGACCAAGATAAGAGTAAAACAATGCAGTTCAGTGCTTCAGGGCACGTAAACTAATCTCCTATGGATGGAGGGCAGGAATTTCCTCCCTTCTCTCTGTAGGTCAGTTTCCCAAGGATCTTCATAAGCAATAAGGTGAATGAAGCCTAGGAGCTGGGAAGCTTTATTTGTCAGCTGAGTTTCCCAAGTAGACTGTACATCTGAGTGGATAATTTGATCCAAGGGTAGGGTGGTCAGGGGTTTTGTGTAAGGAGACCAAGAGTAATAATTTTTCAGAAGAATTATAAAGTGCTATGGAGAAAGCATAGGCCTACTAAGGCAATTGCTGAGTTGGGTGCATTACTGGAAGTGTAATGTGAGAGAGTGAATAATGAACAGTGGCTTGTTTCCAAAAAGTGACGATGGAATCCTTAAGAACAGAAGTGTCACTAGAATGGTTATTATAGAACAGAAAGTATTGGAGGAGGAAAGGGAGTAATTTGGCAAAAGGATAGAGGGAAATGAAGTCTTTGAAGATAGGAAGAGGCAGAAAAAAGGGAAATGGGGAAAAGCACCACTGAGCTCATGATGGTAAAAACAACTGATTTTAGGATGAGGAAATTAAAGAATCAGAATTATTAAAACCAAATGCAGCACTTATCAGTTTTTATGCAGATGTTGATCCTCAGAAGATGAATAAGAGATCATTTGAAATTCACATGGTGATGTACCAAATCCTGTAAAGTGTTTGAGAAGAAAAGCTCAGTAGAACTCTCCCTTTTATGAGCATATATGATTTTAAACTAACATTTATTGAGGTAACTTTATGTGACTTTAGTTGCACAGAAAGTTTTTAAATTATATATGTCTTGAAGTAGGGAAGGAGGGTGTTTGTTTTGTATTGATTTTGCCTTTTAGAAGTTTTAGAGGTAATCAGTAATCCTAATTAATTTTACAGGTAGAAAAAACTGAGTGAAAGATTCTTGTTGAATAGAAAGCTTGGGGATGGGACCATGAAACAAGAAAAAATGTGCATAAAGATAATGGAATCAATGCTGACAGTGAACAGCCATTGGTTGTTGTTGGCATAGACCAATAGCTTCTGGAGTTGCTAAAAGGAATGACCTGAAAATAATACAATAAAGAGATTGGATCTGAATTTTGTGCAATTTGACTTGTACCAATTACACTGGTTGTGCATAAGTAAGATGACTATATACTTTCTTGTCCGAAATGGGACACTTTTAAAAGTGAAAGTAGGTGCTATACAATCATGCCTGGACAGCAGGTATAAACTGAGATTTTTCTAAACAATCTAGCACATGTGGTCACCCTATGCCTGAGCCCAAATACTTTAAAATGTATTCCACATTTTCTAAAATGAATATCATTCCAGGACAACATTTAAGCAATTTTTCTGTATTATCAATAAGCACCAAAAAAATCAGTTTAAGTTAGTGTATGTCTCAACTATTAGGGTTCATATATTGGTCACAAAGGAACTGGGCCATTTTGGTCATAAGTCAGTTTCACTTTCACCCTCTCCAGTATTGAAATAATCAACTCTGTTAGCTTTTTTTTTTTTTTTTCCTTTTAGTGGGCTTGTTTTGCATTATTTTATTTCATTTTATTTTATTTATTTTTGGCCCCGCCACGTGGCTTGCGGGATCTTAGTTCCCCAACCAGGGGTCAAACCCGGGGCCCTGGCAGTGAGAGTGCAGAGTCCTAACCACTGGACCGCCAGGGAGGAACTCCCCTCTGTTAGCTTTAAAAGAAGCAAATCAGGGCTTCCCTGGTGGCGCAGTGGTTGAGTCCGCCTGCTGATGCAGGGGACACGGGTTCGTGCCCCGGTCCGGGAGGATCCCGCGTGCCGCGGAGCGGCTGGGCCCCTGAGCCATGGCCGCTGAGCCTGCGCGTCTGGAGCCTGTGCTCCGCAGCGGGAGAGGCCACAGCAGTGAGAGGCCCGCGTACAGCAAAAAAACAAAAAAAACAAAAAAAACAAATCAATGTTGAAGAGCAAGATTTCTGGCTCTTCTACTGACTTGGGCAAGTTATTTAGCCCTTCAGCCCCTCATTTTCCTCGCTGGGGATAATAACAGAATTAATGTCCTAGACTTATTGTGAGGATTAAAGACATCAATATAAGTAAAGACCTTAGAACAATGATTGCCGCATAGTAAGATCTATGTAAGAATTAACTTGTTATTCTTAATCTTACTCTTATTCATATTCTTATATCCCCATGAAGCACCGTTCTTTTTCTGCACAGTCCTTTGAATCATCATTTCCTGCCCTCCTTCCCTTCCCCCTCTCCCTGTTCCACCTCTACCACCTTAATGTATTGAAAACCTAAACACAGGAGTACCTAGCATAAAATATCCTTTCTGACCCTTTTCAGAGAATATGGCCTGTTTAATAGTCATCACATATGGGAAATAGCAGTATCTTGGGGAACATGAAACTGATTAGTAGAGTAAGCCACTCTTCTTTAACATGGTGAAGTTTGGGAAACAGGAGAAAGCTCTGTTATGTACTTTGTGGAGATAGAGAGGGAAGAATGGGGAGTGGAGCAGGATGGAAGGACAGGAAGAGAAACAAACGGAGCAAAACCTAAGAAGTAAAATGGGTCTAGAGAGATGGGTCAGAGTCAGAGATAAATGAGAAGACAAACCTGGCCAGCATTGCATATGAGGAGGAGTGTATCTGAATTAGGCATTATAGGGACATACTGATGATTAATGCAAAGTTTGGATTGACAACTATCATGATGTTACTACCCTCGGGAAATAAAATGCATACAGATTTGGTAAAGGAACAATTTAAATAGTGTTTGATGTTCTACCTACCTATCCTACTGGATTAAGAATTAAGCCATGACAGGGTACATATAATTTTCCAGAACTGCATGATCTCTCACTCTTTATGTCCTTCTCTCCATCATTCCAGTTAATGGGACCTGTGACATCAGAGATACAGGACCAGACTGAATAGCCAATGTTTTTAGCAACTTTGGTAAATTCTTTAAAACTGATGTCAAGGGAGTTTCCAGAGTTCAGTAGAATAAAGCATTAAACACAGAGTTGTTCACCCCACAGAAGCAGGACTGGATATCAGGCTTTCACACTGCACTGCCCCAGAAGAAAATGAATGAGTTCTGCTCCTTGGATTACCTGTCAGGAGGCTTTGAGGATGGTTTCCCCAGGGGTAGACCTCAGAAGTTCCATGCCAGAGCTATATAATTTTGACTTCGAGGGCCATTTTCCAAGTGCTGTGAAGTCCATTCGTTGTGCTGTGTTAAATAGCTATTTCTCAAGTTTATTTAGGAAACTGAAGCTTGAGGAATGATTATTCTTACATGTCACTGTATGGGATTGTAGGTCTGCTATAAATATCATTTAGAAGATTCAAAATAAGAAATTTCTGTGGCAGACATACTATAATTGTATCAGATGAGAAATGGGGATGGAGGAGGTGTTAAAATCCATAGAGCATATATAAGATGCTGTATAATAGAGCATATATAAGATACTCTATTCTTCTTTGGTTTAGGGCATAGAATTTGCTTTAGAGTCTGTTGCTTGCTTATCCTTTAATATTGCTCCAGGAAGCAGGAAAGGATAGAAAGGGAAATGTAAATTATCCGATTTTCCTTCTGGATGGTTGGGCTAGTTAAAGATTTGTAGGTAGACAGACCTGAACATGAGGTATTAATGGTATTTGTGGCTTTTTCGCTCTATATCTGTCCTTTTATCATCTTAGATAAATGAGAGTTGTGGTTTTTAATCAGGGAAGATGAAAGGCAAGACAGGAAATGATTTATTGTGAGCAAGAGTCAGGTAAGGACATAGGACTGCTTTAGATTTGTTTTAAAATAATATGGATCTTGTTGCTTTATTAAATGGGTTTTTATTGAGACTTTTTAATACTCATTTCACATGTAACATTGTAAATGTAAGTTTGAATAAAATGCTGACTACAATCAATGAAAATTTAATACTTAGCAAGCATGGAGTGGGCTTTTCCTTTTAAATGCTTACTGTTTTCTCCTAATCTTTATTTCATCACAGATACCTTATGTATAATTTGAAAGGAGGCAAATTCAGATATCCTGGCAGATGGGGATTTAGTTCTTACTCTAATCCTTTTAGACACAATTTCTAAAGTTTCAGAAAATTTCATTAAAGAGTTGGTAGGCAAATTTGGAACAAATCAGATTTTTCAAAAAGAAAAGCTTAGAAATGAATAAGGAAATTCTAGTTCTCATTTAGAATATCCTATTGGTGATCAATAAAAGCCCCACTTTGGGTATACTCTTTTTTTTGTTTTATACCTTTGCAATGACTTATCTTCATTCCTGTGATTGTCTAATTTATTATTAAAATGTTACTAATTTTCACCCAGTTATCCCTGCATGGTTGGTTAGTTAAAATACATATACATGTGTATTTAGAGCTTGTGCTCTGCACCTAACAAGTTTAAGTAATTTAAATAAGTCAGAGATGCTTAGGGGACATCAGACTTAAATGAGTGAAGGAACTGAAATCTACAGCTCATCTATGACAGGAAATGAATATGGAAATTATAAGAGCAGAAATGAAAAGTAAAAAGTAGCTATAATTTGAATACTTTCACAGATTCTTATCTATCTGACCTTGAAAAAGTTAAAGATATGACAGAGAAACTAGGCTTCCACACCCAGCTGCAGAGTTTCTCAGCTAAAAACAACCTGACTTGACAATTCACCTGGAAGTTGCTGCTTCCCACCGAGTTTAAAGGCAGAGTATCCTGCAGTCAAAATATTGGTCATAGGTGGTTGATTCTTTTCTCAAAAGGAGGTTCATTAAGATTGTAATCAGAACCTTGTTTGGCTCAACAAGAAGGTTAGGCTAAATGTTGGCTCTTTTGTAGGAGAGGGACATCCAGATATAATCGGGAATTTCAGGGGTTTAAGAAAAACATGTGATCAAAAGATGTGCAGTAGGAGTTCAAAGAATTCACTATGCTAAAAAATGATGGGACTCTGAAATGGACTTATATCCTAACTGTTTACGCCTATGTAGGTACAAACAAACAGACCTGTTGTGGAGAACAGTTAAGTGAATAGATAAGTTTTTTCTCCCTTTACAAACATCGGGTAACTTTAAAAGTTTGATGGCAGTAAATTTGCAAATACGATTGTTTTCACCTTCCAAGTCAAATTTTTTTTACAGTTTTTTTAATACTGTGATTGAAAGCAAAAGTAGCATAATTCATAAGAGAACTATCAAAGCCAAGATCCTCTTACCTTAAAAATAAGACTGTAGGGCTTCCCTGGTGGCACAGTGCTTGAGAATCTGCCTGCCAATGCAGGGACATGGGTTCGGGCCCTGGTCTGGGAAAATCCCACATGCCGTGGAGCAACTAAGCCTGTGTGCCACAACTACTGAGCCCGTGTGCTGCAACTACTGAAGCCTGCACACCTAGAGCCCATGCTCCACAACAAGAGAAGCCACTGCAATGAGAAGCCCGCGTACCACAATGAAGAGTAGCCCCCACTCGCCGCAACTAGAGAAAGACCGCGTGCAGCAACGAAGACTCAACGCAGCCAAAAATAAAATAAATAAATTTATAAATAACAATAATAATAAGACTGTAATCCCTGCCCCACCAAGAAATTCCTAGGTCCAGGGAAGAAACAAACTCAGAATTCAGCAAGTATAATGTAGTATTATATAGTATAATGAGCAGAGAGTAAAATATTAAGTTAAATGTACAACTTCTATGAAATTGTTTTAGAAAAGAATTTTTAAAACTAATGAAAAAGTTAACTGTCATTTCTGTTGTTTTTAAAACACACTCAAAATACTATCTAAAGTCACTTTCAATTCCTTAGCAGTGTGAAAGATTCCTAACTAGAAAAGGGGATTACTTAGATAAAGCAACAACTGGAGTTGATTTCACATTTATTGTCATCTAAATTTAAGCTATTACAATAGAACTTTCCCTTTAAAACCTCTCTTACCATTACTATTACTTTACATCCTAATCTTTAATTCATCTGAAGGGATTTGTTACAGTTAGTCTGGGTCTGTGACTCAATCTCTTCTAAAGGATGCAACACTGTAATGGGCCTTGTCCTTCTCTGGATTCATTTCACATTACTGATTTTACCTGGGAATATGAATGTTGTAGGTACTATGTATCCATCCATGTGGGAGTCCTTAGAAGATAAGAAAATGAGTTCATAAGATTATACTTATGTCTCCATCTGTAACAACCTCTTTTTTTTCCTCAAGTTAAATTGCAGACTTTAAAAATGCATGTGGACATACACAAAAGAGTGCATACACTGTACAATCGCCTTCATATACTGTGGCATCAGAGGTTAAGATAATGGTGCCCCAGGGGTGGTGAGGGTGTGGGAAGGATGTGGCACCATGGCCAAGTTACACATCTCACTAAGGCCCAGCTTCCTTGTCTGTATTGTAGAAAGGTGCATGATAATCTACATAATTTCTTGGCACACTCTGTGGTGTATAGTCAGGGTTTAGTAAGCCAAGATATTATCAACAGCCAGTGGTGTAATGGCAGTCCCATAGGTTTCTCAAATTCAAAAGGTCCATTCAACTTTGTCATCTTCCTTCCCCATTATCTGCCCATTTGCTGGTTATGGAAATTGTTCTCCTTTTCCCTCCTGCCCCATCAATCACAGAGTCCATTGATTAGCTCTCCGGAGTGTATCAGCTTCTAGTACCCCATGGCCTGACTCAAGGCATCAGCGTTTCTCACTTGTCTTATTTCAACTACCTTGCCTCGAACTCACTCTGCCTCCAAAAAGTTTCTTATAATGCAGGCAGAGTGATTTCTCTCTCAAATGGAGTTCAACTGTGCCACATACACACCCCGCTTGATATTCTACAATGGTTTCGCGTTCCCTTAGGGTAAACTCCAACTGCTTTATATTTAAACTCTCTTAGAGGGTACATGGCCTGATTTGTCTCCACGTTCTAGCTTCAACTCTTGCTATTCCTCTTTTGCAGTCTATACTACAAAAGGGTTTAATTTCCTTCGGTTTCTCGTCAACATGCTACACGATCCTGTTTCAGTTCACACATTATTTAGAATAGTGACATTCCTAATATTAATATTTAATATTAATATTTATTGAATAGTGATATTTCTGTTAGAAATAGTCCTCTTCTCGGTGCTGCTTCCTGTGTCTCCCATTGTTATGGGCTGAATTGCAACCCCCCAATTCATATGTTGAAACCCTGACCCCCAGTACCCCTGAATATGACTGTTTGGAGATAGGGCCTTTAAAAAAGTGGTAATTAAGTTAAAATGGGGTTATTAGGGTGGGCCCTAATCCAACCTGATCTTATAAGAAGAGGCAATTAGAACACACACTGGCACAGGAGGAAGAACATGTGAAGATACAAGGAGAAGATGGCCATCTCCAAGCCAAGGAGAAGCCTCAGCATGAAACCAACCTTGCTGACACATTGATCTTGGCCTTCAAGATTCCAGAACTGTGAGAAAAATTGCTTTGTTTAAAGCATCCAACCTGTATTACATTGTTATGGCAGCTCTAGCAAACTGATACATCCACAATGAATTCCCTCCCATTCTTCAGACTGAGCTTAGAAGTCACTTCAATTAGGACACGTTGGGTTAGACCAGGTGCCCTTCTATGTGACATTACCACAACAAACATGCACTGTCCATTCATTGTGGGCCCGGCCCTGTTCACAGCATTTTGCCTGTGTCCTAATTCTATTTACTTGTCTATTTACTTGTCTACTTACTTGTCTACTATTGGCACACTATAACTTTATGAGGGAGGTACTTTTATTATCCTGAATTTACTGATCAGAAAATGGGGGAAAAAGCGTTGCCAGACATGCAGTTGTGTACAAAAGACCCAGTCTCTTTTCCTCAGTTCCTACTTGTCAAGGTAGAATATTCTGAGAGTTTGAAAAGTATTAGAGTTTGACACCAGATGATCTATATTTGCCTTATCATGACATCCATCCAATGTTATTGCAAATACTTGTTCAGTTTTCTTCTCTGCTAGTCTCTAAACTCCAGGAGCACAGAATCTATCTGGATTTCCCTGCCACCCCTGATTCTGTTGGCTGGTGTCCAGCTCAGTGTATGCCCCGCAGATATTTGGTGGGTGCTCCCAGCAGCTCCGGTGCTGAGGCAGGTGAGTGGCCAGAAGCTGTCCTGCCTGGCCTGCAGCTGGGGAGGGAGACCAGTGCCCTGAGTAGAGCACATAAGAGCAGGGGTGTGCCTGAGGGCACTCAGTGAGCACGGCACCCTCCTGGCTTCTCCCTCTTCTTTCCCCATGGTGTTCGCAGTTCTGTTGATTGGGGTCAGAGAGGGAAAGCACTAAAGCAGACAAGTAATTATCAAGAACTATTATATATCGAATCAGTATCCCTACATCTGGTTGGCCGTCTCTTGGCTGTTTTGTTCTATTGAAATTCTTTGAATAAAGACAGTTTCCTTCAGAAATTTGGGATATGGATGATAAAATCTAATTCTACACAATTAAATTTGCCCATGGAAAAAGTCCTCATAGACGTAAAAGAATAAGACTGAATAATTCTAGTGAAATGAAGGGCAAAAAGCTCTATTGTCGAATTGTTCGATGTTAGAAAAAAAAATAATGCAAGTAGGCATGTTTTCTAGAATTTCCCAGGCACTTTCTACAATGCAGGGTCCATTAACATTGGCACACAAGCCCATGTCCAGATTCCAGGCCCCCAATAAGAGCTGGCTAGGCTTGTGCAGAATTAAAAGAAGCTTTTAATTCATTTAATTTTTTTGTGAATTTTTATTCAGTACTTCATGTGTACCAGATATCAGGAACATGAAGATAGTAAGACAGTCTCTGCCCTCAAAAGGTTTTCTGTCTAGTGGAAGAGGCAGATATGAGAGTAAATAACTGCAGTGAAGGAGGCGGGGCTGGGGTAGGAATGTTACTCCCTGGGGAGACAGGAGAGCTGTCCAGGGACAGTGGCCTTTGGGCCGAGTTCTGAGAAACCCTTGAAACAAATAGAGCTCCAGTTAGAAATAAAAACAGTGATTTCAGACAATTCTTTTGGCATGTTGCATATAACTTTTCTAAGGGGATCATCATTGAAAGTGACTTTCGCAAAAACTCTCTCCCTTTTGCTTCTCTTAGGACAGATGAAGATGTTTGCAAATTATCCCATTACCTTCAAATATTTTCTAAGTCACTTCAGAACAAAGTGACTTTCAAAAAATTGATACAGCCGTCATCCAAGTACACGTACTCTCTAACTCTGGTGTTTATTTTCTTTTTAATACTCAGTTGTGACTTTGTTTATTGACTACATTTATTTTGAATCTATATCCAGTAACTCAGTTCAACATTTATTGAATACTTACTTTCTGCCAGGTATCGTTCTAGGCTCCGGCATACATGGATAAATGTCTTGACCTCCAGTTTACAGTCTTGTAGGGAGACATATGTAAATAAGTAATTTAGTATATAGGTGTTAACAGCACCCCAAAATAGGTATTTAAGTCTGAGAAGTGAGGGCAACTGGTTAAGATTTCTTGGAGGTAGTAACATCTGGGTAGGGTTTTGAAAGCTACATAAGATTTGCAATTTTAAAAGAAGCTGAGGGACTTCCGTGGCGGTCCAGTGGTTAAGACTGCGCTCCCAGTGCAGGGGACCTAGGTTCTATCCCTGCTGGGGGAGCTAGATCCCGCATGCCGCATCCTGTAGGTGGCAACGAAGATCCTGCATGCCACAACTAAGACCCTGCGCAGCCAAATAAATAAATATTATTTATTTATTTATTTATTATTTATTTATCTATTTTTTAGAAACAAAAAATTAAAACTGAGCATTAACTTTTAAATGCAGTGTTTATGGAGGATTCTCTATATATCATATTGAATGCAATAATAAGTGCATGGACTGACCTGCCGTACTTATGTGTACTGTAACACGTGACAGAGGACATGCATGTTTAGGGCTACTTGTATTTATAAGGAGATAGTTTATTAATATTATTTGTATCCTCTTAATTTTTAAATATCCCAATTAATAAAATAATCTAAGAAAGAGAAGTAAGATTTTTAAGATTTCCTGAGGGAGTGGGAGTGGGTGACATCTCTGCTCCAAGCATTTTCGTGTCCTCACTGCTGCACTGAATGTTGGTAAGACCTGGTTAAGGAAAGGAGAATTTTCTTCCCATTTGGAATTTAGGATTAGAAAGCCAATCATTGGCTTTTGCTGATTTAAAGAAAAAAAAAAGAGTTTTAAATTAGGTTAAATGAAGAGTCAACCCCTAAGTTTCAGGCAAAGAGAAAGCTAGAAAGACTAGGTATCTTTTCATTTCCCATGAAACAGAGATAACTTCCTCTGCTTTCCATGAATATAGATGCAATACAGGAGTTGAAATTCGTTTGACATACAAAATTAGTAAATTTCTAGAAAAGGGGCATTCGTGTTTTACTGGTATCTCATCCCCATCATCACCCATATGTCGACCCTTTAATTTTTTTCCTAGCATGTATCACCATGTATTTCTATGCTCAGACTCATACAAAAATGAAATACTGATCTTTAATAAATTAATGGCTTATACTTGTCCACCACTCAACAAATATTTATTGAACCTAGTGAGTTTCAGGCCCTCATCTCAGTACTGAGGATACAGAATTGTACAGAACAAAATAGATAATAATTTCTGCCCTCATGAAGCTTACATTCTAGGGGGTAGAAAATAAGTGAAATAAATAAATTGTATTTTTGGTTAGTATATAGTGTATTGTGATAAATGCTATGGGGAAGTATACAGGAGGGCTTATATATATTAAGTCCTTTAATAATCGCAGCATCACTATGATATAGGTACTGTCACCCATGGCTGGAAAATTGAGGCACAGCAAGGTCAGGTAACTTGTCAATGGTTAGTCATCAGCATAACTGGGCTTCAGACCCAGGAGTCTTACCCTAGAGCTCAACCTTTGACCTGATACAGTCTAGCCCCCCAGAAGAAGTAGACCACCTCTTACAAAGATGCCCCTCTGGGGTGGGTAGACGGGGGTCAGTGTGTGGTATGGGTGTGGTGCGAGCTTCAGAATCTGACAGATCAGAGGTGACTTCTGGCCTCCCCGCATATTTACTCAGGGACTTTACATAACCTCTTTTGTCCTCAGTTTTTCTAGACCTTAGAAATGGGAATAATACCTTATAGGTACATTGTCAAGATTTAATCAGATGAAGTGGAAACAACATAACACAGTTTTGGCCCAACCTGGGGACTCAATAAATGTTTAGTTTTTCCCCTTTCCCTTTCCTCAAGTCATGTAAACATCACCCAGTGATTGCATTTTCCTTCCAGGTCTCTGCACAAAGAGGATACTTGAGCAAGTATGATTTTTCTTGTCTTGCAGAATGGGTTTCCAAGACGAGGTTCTAAAAATAAACGTCACATCCTTTTCTCATTCCAAGATGTGGAAGTTTGTTAAGTTTTGCTTTTAGGACGGAATTGATTTCTTTTTCCTCTGGGTCAGCTGTGCTGGTCTCTGTTCTACCTTGCTTACCTTTCAGCATAACACCTTCTCACAGGTACTATGCTGTTTGCAAATGCGCTTGTAGTCTTGGAGTGTGCTACTGGATTATTGAAAAGGTTCTTCATCCCAGCAAGTTGACCTGCTGCTGGGAAGCTCACAGAACCAAATTAATGTTTCTTCGCACTGTATTTTTCCTGATTCAGCTTATTAAAACCATAGAGACAAAAAAAGTCATTCCCAGAAGTAAAAAACTTGTAAAAATGTTAATTCCTGCAATGTGAAAGCAGAGGTAGTAACTGGTGCACTGGGGAATTACTCTTCAGTTTTTACAGCATCAGAGCCTAGCTGTGCAGTCCTGGGCAAATTCCTTAACCTCTCTGTGCCCCATACAGCATCAGAAGCCAACCTGTGGAATCCTGGGCAAATTACTTAACCTTTCTGTGCCTCCATTTCTTGATTTGTAAAATGATGGAAGTAATAGTACAATCTCATTGGGTGGTATGGAGGATGAGATTGGTTAGTATATGTAAAGCACTTAAAATACTAACCAGAGCCTAGTAAATGCCTAAAGTGTTTTATTACTATCATTAAGCCTGGCATGACATCTTGATTGTGCACGTCTCCCTATGAAAGTCTAGACTATTGTTTGGCTTCTTAATATAAGAAACATAAACACTTGAGAAAAATAAAAATTGTTTCATTTACTAATGATCACTAATGATTAGAATTAGAGACATAACTTCTTAGGTAAGGCACATAACTTGATTGACTTGTAAATGGAGAATCGTGTTATTTTGGTTTTTGTTATTTGTTCTTCCTTGTTGGATACATATATGATTAAATTTTACTCACCGGCTGCATCCTTTGCAGAAGAATTACCAAAAGGCTGTTGTTTACAACCCAAGCCCAAGAGCTGTTGAAAATGGGCAATAAAATCAAGTTTTAGTAGAAGTACAGCATAAAAGCAACAGTCTTCCTGTGACTTAATGCCCTCACTATGCAGTTGAGTTAATAATCATTGGCACATAACTGCTAATAGTCAAAGCTGGCTGTTCACAGCTTATTGTAAAACAAGAACTATTTGCTATCCTGGATTCAAAGCACACTTCCTCCTGACAATCATCTTGCTGCTTTTGTTCCTAGGAATCATTTTGGGACCGTTTGTGTTGTCAAGGAAGCTATAGTTTCACTTCCAGACTTTTTAATTCCAAAAAAGAGATGGGTTGAGATCCAGACTCATATTAAAACCTACTTGTAATTAAGGGTATTAGCTAATAATAATTTTGCCCTAATTATGCAAGTACTGTTGTAACCGAAAGTGGGGTCCAGCTCCTTGCCGCTCAAAAGCCAGTAAAGAGGCAAGGTTGGTGGAAAGGAAAGTTTGCTTTAGTTTGGATGCTGGCAACGGGGTGGGGGGGCAGGGGTGGGGAGGCGACTCCCCCTCCCTCCCCACTGTCAAGCAGTGGGCAAGAGCTTTTATAGACGGAGGGGGCTACATGCAAAAACAGCACAGTCAGCTCTGACCGTCATCTTGAAATTGGTCATCGGTGGTCTGACCAGCGTCATCTTGATTGTTTTAAGTACAGTTAGTCTTCAGTTCCAGGGTTGGTTTGTTCCCACTTCCTTGAGGCCAGTTCTCGGAATTGTGGCAGCTTATGTCATGGCTACAGTCTGGTCATCATGTAGTTAACTTACAGGAGATGGCTCGGAATATATCTATCTATAGCCCTTGAGAAGGAACTGAAGGTCCTTGACTGTGCTTAATGACTAAACTATTATTATTTAGTCTTGTTGGACTGTTTTCCTTTGTTTCTGCATTTTCTCACTTCTCTGATTAAACCTATTCTTTGGCTAAAGTTTTTCCACAGACAAAAGGCAGGTGGAAGACGTGGTGGGGGGGAAGGACCATAGCGTCCTGCTCCATTTCACTATTACTTTGGTTATATTCATTCACCCTTCATTTCCCTTTCCTGCTTTATCTGTTACTATGAGGTATCTTTCAGGTTTTTAATTTTTACTGGCATAAGGAATTTTGAAGCTAAAATTATCACACTGGTGAGGCTGGTTTTCTTTTGTCCATGAATAAATTACTGCCACATGGAAAGTATGAAATCATCAGTCAATATTCAAAATAAATACAAGTAGGTTCCATTTCTCCTGCTGTCAGTTTTAGTAGTATATATCTTTCAAGGAGGTTGTCCATTGCATGTAAGTTGTTTAATTTCTTGGAGTATAGTTGTTTATTTTATGCCATTATTATCCATTAGCTATCTTCAGGATTTTTAGGGGCAATCCTCTTTGTCCTTCCTGATACTGGTAATTTTTGTCTTCTCTTTTCTTGATAAAATAGCTACAAATTTATCAATTTTATTCCTCTTTTCCAAAGCCTAACTTTTAAATAATTTTTCTCTGTTCACCTGTTTACTCTTTCTTTCATTGATTTTTGTTCATTCTTACCTTAATTATTTCTTTGCTTTGATTTATTTCAACCTTAATTTGTTCTTCTTTTACTAGCTTCCTAAGGTAGAAGCTTAGATCATTGATTAGAGACCTCTGTTCTATTTCAATAATCGTTTAATGCTATAAAATTCCCTCTAAGGATTGCTTCAGCAGTATCCTACAAATAGTGATATGTTGTAGTTTTCTTATTATTCAGTTAAAAATATCTTCTACTTTCCCTTGGGATTTCTTCTTATCTGTGGGTTTTTTTAAAAGTGTGTCCTTTAACTCTCAATATTTAGGGATTTTCTAGATATCTTTCTTTTCTGATTTCTAAATGAATTCCTTTGTGGTCAAAGAACATACTTTGTATGAGTTAAATCCTTTAAAATTTATCAAGATTTGTTTTATGACCTGGCATATGATTTATCTCGGTGATATTCCCTGTGAACTTAAAAAGAATATATATTCTGCTCTTTTGGGTGGGAGTATTCTAAAAATATCCATTAAGTTAATTTGGTTGATGCTATTGTTTAAGTTTTCCATATTTTTCTCGATTTTCTGTCTACTTATTCCATGTATTGCTGAGAGAGGAGTGTTGCAATATTCAACTGTAACTGGGCTTTGTCTGTTTATCCTTTCAGTTCTAAGAGTTTTTACTTCAAATATTTTGAAGCCTTGTGTTTCAGTGCATGTGCATTTAGGATTGTTAGGGTCTCTTTTATGAAGTTAGCTTCTTATCATTAAGAAATATCCCTCCTTGTCCTTGGTCATACCCCTGGTTCTAAAGGTGTGGAAGCCATCCAGCTGTGCTCTTCAGACCTCCTTTCCCCAAAGTCGTACACTTAGCCCACAGCCTCAGCTGCCACAGTTTGGGGATCTGCCACATATCCCCACCGTGGTTATGTTCTCCCCATGGTGCTGCGAGCTCATGACTGACCCCAACTGTTTCTGCCCAAAGCCAGCTCTTCCGATGGGCAGTCTCAGCTGGGGACTCCCCATCAGCCTGGCTAAGACTTTCACAGAGCCTGCAGTCTCAGGCTCCTCTGACCCAAACCTTCTTTCTCCTTCTCTCCTTTCACAGGTGTCAGATCCTCATTCATGTCTGAAGGCCTTACCCTGCTCAATCCTATTCCCTCTTACCTTTATCTTTCACAAGTGTTTCCCCCAATAAATCTCTTGAACTTCTGATTCAGTCTTCACATCTTCTTTCCCAGGACCCAAGTTCACACAGAAGTCTACTTTGTTTGAATTAACATGGCCATCCAAGCTTTCTTTTAATTATTGTTTGCATGGCATATCTTAGTCCATCCTTTTGCTTTTACTCTGTGTCTTTATAATTTAGGTGTGTTTCTTTTACTCTGTGTCTTTATAATTAAAGTGTGTTTCTTGTAGACAGCATATATGGCTGTGCTTAGTCTACTGTCTTGCGGTATGTTTTCTGTTTTTTAAAATTAATTTTTATTGGATTATGGTTGCTTTACAATGTTGTGTTAGCCTCTATTGCACAACAAAATGGATCAGCCATACACATACAGATAACCCCTCCCTTTTGGACTTCCCTCCCATTTGTTTACCACCATGCGTTAGGTAGAGTTCCCTGTGCTATACAGTATGCTCCCATCAGTTGTCTCATCTGTTCTCCTTCCCTTTTCTCTCTTTTTTCTTGCCTTTTTTGGGATGACTTAAGTATTTTTTTAGTATTCCATTTTATCTCCTCTCTTTCTTATAGTTCTTTGCTCATTATTTTTAGTCGTTACTCTAGAGTTTACAGTACGCCACTCTATCTTATCATATCCCACCTTCAAATAATATTGTATTGCTTCATGTGTCATGTAAGAGCTTCCTGACTTTATGCTTTCATTTTCTCCTTCCTTTCCTTTGTGATATTGTTGTCATACATCATATTTATTACATATGTCAAAAACCTAACAATACGTTATTTTGTTTTAAATGGTCAATTTCATTTTAAAGAAATAAAAAAATAAGGAAATAGTTTATTTTGTATGTACCCACATATTTACAAATTCCCACACTTTTAATTCTTTTGTGTAAGTCCAAGTTTCCACCTGGTGTTTTCTTTCTTCTTGAAAAACTTGCTCAAACATTTCTTGTAGTGCAAATCTGTTGGCCATGAATTCTCTGTGCTTTTGTTTGTGCAATGTGGTATTTATTTAGTCTTCATTTTTTTGAAGGATATTTTCACTGGATATAGAATTCTAGGTTGACCTTTCTTTTTTTTTTTCCAGTCAGGTCTTTAAAGATGTCATTCTACTGATTTTTGCTTGTGTGGTTTCTAATGAGAAGTTTGCAGTTATTCTTCTTACTGATTTTTTGTATATAATGTCTTTTTTTCCCACTCTGCTGCCTTTGATATTTTCTCTTTATCTCTGGTTTTCAGCAATTGCCTCATGATATGCTTGGTTCTGGTTTTCTTTGTATACCTTTGTTGGGATTCATTCAGTTCCATGGATTTCTGGTCTGTAGTTTTCATCAAATGTGGAAACATTTTAGCCATTATTTGTTTTTATCATTTTTATTCCCACCTGCATTCCAGGACTGTGATAACACATGTATTAGACCACTTTGTTGTCTCACAAGTCACTGAGGCTCTGTTCATTTTTTCAGGCTTTTTTTCCTCTTTCTATTTACATTTGGGTATTTTCTACATTGTTTTGTCTTTGAATTTACTGGTTTCTTCTGCAGTTCATTAATGTCCTGATAATCCCATCTGGTATATTGTTTATTTCAAATATTTCTTTCACTTCCATAACACCTCATTGTCTTTTAATCTTCCTTTTATCTCCTCATATCTTTCTTTTAAATCCTTAAGTATATTGAGCATATTTATAATTGTACTTGTGTGCTAATTCCTCAGCTCTGTCATTTCCAAGTCTATGTCCCATTTTCCTTCTTCTTTGCATGTGCAGTAAATTTTTTTACTGAATGCTGGATTTGGTGGGGGTGGGTGGGTTGGTGTTTCGTTTTTTGTTTTTGTTTTTGTATTATTTTGATTCAGTGCCAAGTTTTGTTGTCTTTCTCTTAAAAGGTTTGTTAGGGCAGGTCTGTAGTAACCTTTACTCTAGGCTTCATTTAACCATATTACTAAACAAATACTTTAAAGAATCTTCTGGGGTTGCGACCTAAAGCCCCAGGTGCTCAGCAAAGACTTTCTATTCTGACTGGTAAAAACTCACATGGCTCCCAGCCCTTTGCCAGATCTGGGGATCTTTTATCTTGTAGATCCTCATTTGTTTTTGTCCAGTGTGAAGTTGACCCAGCCCGTGTGCAACTTAATATTCAGCAACAAACTCAAGGATACCCCGTGTGGATTTCTTGAGCTGTCAGTATAGATCCTTCATGTCTAGTACTTTTTCTATAAAATTCCATCTGCCTTTGCCTCTGTGAACTCTGTTCTGTGTCCCCTTTACTCAGTGAGACCCAGGTTCTTGGGTTTCCTCTCACTGCTCTGCAAGCTGGGTTAACCATCAGACTCACCTAAGTTGTTCCCCTTCTCTCAGGGATCACATCTTGGGCTTCCTTTTGTCTAGTATCTGTAAATAGTTTTCCCTGTATTTTATCCAGTTTCCAGCTGTTTAGGCACGAAGGCTGATCCAGTCCCAGTTAATGCATCATGGCTAGAAACAGAAGTTTCGGTTTTTATGAATATTCTAGATGTTTTCTAGATTAAGGTAGCCTTTGAGAGTATCTGTTGTTGAGAGAGAAGCAATTTTGGGGGGAGAGAGAAGAGGCTCCAAGACCATTTACAGTGCCCTGAATGGCACAGGCTGAGACTGCACACAGAACCATGGGTGGGCATTCCAGAAAAGAGGGGGGCATGGCATCTGGGAGATAAGGGGGCTGTGGCCCCTTTTCTTTCCAGGTACTTTTCCTCAATCATCTTTCACACTGAAGGGATATAAGTCAAGGACAGCCTGTACATTCAACCTGTTCCTAGAGCAGTTTCTCAGCTGCAAAATCCTCTGTCTCTTATTTTATTTATGGATGAAATTTTCTTTCTCCTTTGAATGTCCAGAGTAATTTAAATATTTCTTTTAATTTTTTTCATCTGCATCAGTGCTATTTATTGATAATTTCCAAAATCCAGTCATTCTGTTAAGGGCATTCATAAATTCATTTAATTTTCATCAGGACCCTAGCAGGCAGTACTAGTATGATCTCTATCTTATCCATGAGAGAAGCAGGGCTTAGAGGGATTAACAAGTTTCTCGAAGATCAAACAGCTTGGCTTGGAAGTGGCAAAGCCATTGAACTTGTGTCCTCGTTTCATGCCCTGCACTCTTTTCTTTTTTTTTTTTTTAAATTAATTTATTTTTGGCTGCATTGGGTCTTCGTTGCTGCGTATGGGCTTTCTGTAGTTGCGGTGAGCGGGGGCTGCTCTTCGTTGCGGTGCGCAGGCTTCTCATCACTGTGACTTCTCTTGTTGCGGAGCACAGGCTCTAGGCGCGCAAGCTTCAGTAGTTGTGGCTCGCAGCCTCAGTAGTTGTGGCTCTCAGGCTCTAGAGGGCAGGCTCAATAGTTGTGGTGCAAGTGCTTAGTTGCTCCGCGGCATGTGGGATCTTCCCGGACCAGGGCTCGAACTGGTGTCCCCTGCATTGGCAGGCGGATTCTTAACCACTGCGCCACCAGAGAAGTCCCCATGCCCTGCACTCTTGATCTGAGGTTTTCCTTTCTCTTTTACTACACACTACCTTGTACTAGATATTTCTATACCTGTCTTACCAGTTCGTGAACTGATTGAGGATAGGAACCCTGTGCTTACACATCGTATGTTCTTAAAGCATTTAGCAGAGCCCTTGCCCACATCCAATTGAGAGGGAGGAATGGAGGAAAAGATATTATCTTCTTTGTTTCTCATTTTGGAAAAGAAATCGCCCTAACCTCTTAGAACTAGCTTGCCATCAAAATACATCCTTATCAATAAGATTAATCTTTCAATGTGACTTTGTTTTACTTATTTGAGTCAGCTGACAGGAAATCTGCTGTCCTATAAAACAACAGATGGCAAAAAGGAAATATTCATTATTGTTCTGTTGTCCGGTGTACATACCTAGTAATGATAGACTTTGGGATAATGTGTTCTATGATATTTGCTTCTTTTACTCATGCCTATAAATTATTGTCCCTTACAAGATTGATTTTTATGTTTTCTGTAGCATTAGATAAATGTTTATTAAAATAAGATATGTGATCTCAAATAATGATAGAAATAACATAACAGGACCCTGTAATCAGTAATTTGAACTTATCTTTTTATTTGTTAACCAAATACACAGTGATATCTTAACTAAGTCTGTTAGTTGCTAGGGCAATAAAACTATTTTATAGCAAATAGCTAGTGGGGTACACCAGCAGCCCCAGGGGAGGATGTCAGAGCTTCTTGAAGAACTCTTCTTAAAGAAGTTCTTTCTTTATTGGATGAAGAAGCAGCTTGACTACAGGATGGTGGTTTCCACAATTCAGCCCCTCCCCCAGTGTCAGCTGTACCTGTTCCCGGAGGTATTTAAGCGCATCTGATAACCCTCGTGGTTGAACTCACAAGCCCCAGGGAGACTGGTATTTGTCAGGCTGGAGGCTACCGGCACGGTGACAAAGGCTTGCTGCTGGAAGCTATCAAAAATCGGTTTCGAACCTTCTTTAAAATCTTAAATTGCTCAGTTAAAAATGCCTCTAGTGCTGGGGGAGCTGTGTGAGAGAAGGAGGAGGAGGGATGTAGCGAACAATATCCTCAGTGTCTGAAATTCTGAACTTAGAAAAACAGAATAGATACTTGTTAAAGGTAATAAATTCTGATTTTATTTGATCATCACTGTCTGTTGTTCAGAGATGCTTTTTCGTTGGCCAAAAGCTGTAGAACTTTCAGGTTCAGTGTTTATGAGATGTTTCCTCATATTTTGGAACTAAAATGACTTCATTCAGAGCGAGCAACTTAAAATCTTTATATGGCACTTTTAACGCTTGTGAAAAGATCTGTATGTAGTGGGATAGCTCTTGTCCTATCTATAAAGCAGGAGCCGAGAGAGGGCAGAGAGGAAAGGAGAAGAGACGCGGAAGGAGGGTCCTATTTCTCAAGCAAAGCAAGAGAAATCCGTAGAAGAGGGAATTATGTTTCACATGATCTTTTAAGATTCAGGATCTTTCCTCTCTTCGTAATTTTATAACGTGAACAAATATCCACTATAGTCGCTTTCTTCTTTACACGTAATAGATATTAATGAGCAGCCGTCAGAGAATTGATTTTTAGTCTCTAGTGGCCTGAACTGGCCTGAACTGGATTCAGGCAATGATGTGAAGGCTCAAAACTAAATCTGTTGTTTCAGATCCCTGAGACTCTCCTGTCTCCCGGCATGTTGTTATGTTACATTAAACATTGGTAGTTGGATCATAAGAGCCACAAGGGACCACACATCTTTATCCTTCTTGTCTGGGTAATGCTCTTAAAAAAAAAAAAGAATCCTTATCAATCCCATTGCCACCAAGCTAGGACTTAAAGGGCAACAGCGAAAAGAGAGTTTCCACTTTGAACAAAAACTAGCCTGAGGAAGGATTTTAGGTACAAACTAAGGTAAACTTTTTCAGCGAATTAATTCATATTGGATAGCGTACCTAGTATCCGTGAGATAAGAAGTTTGTACATTGACCATCTTAATAATATATTTGAACAAGGTGATCTAACAAAAGATAGTCATATTTATCTCAAATGTTTTTCAGAGTTCCAATGTGTCTTAAAATTCTATCACATTGCGTTCTTACTGGGATATTTTTCTATTAAAAAAAAGTGGTGGTACATTCACTAATAAGTATTTGTTACAGGCTTACTGTTTGTAGAGCATTGTGTTTGATTTTGCCTCAAATTATGCATTTATCTATTCATTTACTTTACAAATATATACTGCATGTTAATAAATGTGAAGACTTGTTCTTGGTACTGGGGATCCAGCATTACCAATGAGGTCTTTGGCCCTCTGGCAACCTGTGTGCCAGTGGGGAAGTCAGCTAATACACAAGCAAACAAATACATATATAGTATAATTTTGGAGAGAAGTGGGGAGATGTATTAGCTCTTTGTTTGCCAGCTACTAATGTCTCATTATGTAAGGGCCACAGGGAAATTGGATACCTTGATGTAATGATAAAGTGCTCTGACCTTTTAGGACAAAGTATGGGGTCTCTTCCAGTCATCTTATGCAGTTCTCACAAATAGACATGTAAAGCACACGTTATTAGTCCCGTTTATTTGGACAAAGAAACTGAGGCCCAGAGGGATTGAGTGCATTTCTTTATTTAAAGCTAGTAAATGGTAAAGGTTTTTTCGACTCAAACCCTTGCTTTCTGACCAAAAGTTGCATGGTTTTCCTCTGCATTATTAATTACTTGATACGTATTGGATTAATCAGCCACAAATTTTTTCCTTTCTACATTTCAGGTGAAAAATCTTTCAGGAGTAGAAAAACTTTTACCAGATCACAACA
Organism: Mesoplodon bidens; assembly: GCF_964165515.1. Lineage (NCBI taxonomy): Eukaryota > Metazoa > Chordata > Mammalia > Artiodactyla > Ziphiidae > Mesoplodon > Mesoplodon bidens. Next base: position 32,757,946 of record NC_138169.1, on the reverse strand, counting down.
TATACAGCTTTTGCTTTTGACTTTAAAAGTACTTTTAATAAAGCCTCATATCTACTTAGTGGAGAAAAGAAGGAAAGGGTAAAAGTGTTTCTAAAAATTGCCCTTGCACCCGGCATGGGTTTTCATAAACCTCAGCCTTCTCAGGGCTGATTACTCTTTGCAGTCTTCCTTAGGAAATGGATGAAAATTTGAGCTGGGACACAAACAGGAAGGCTCTGAGGCAGCCTTCGTCCTGTAGACACCACCTCTTTAAACAGCTGCCATGCAGTGGGGATTGTTCTCCACTCAGATGAGAAGCTCCCCTTGCCCTTTGTTTCTCTGGCCCTGCAGGGCTGGAGGCAGCTGGCGAGGTCCTGCTCTGAGGTGGAGGCCAAGCTCTGCAGGTGTGAGGGTGCAAGTGGGCTGGAGGGTGGCATCCCCACCTCTGGGCCATGAGGACACTGGGCCACAGAGAGGTCTGGTGCTTCTCCCTTAAGAATATCATGCATGAGACTTTCAACCTGCTGAAAGGTAAGTTTCCTAAACCAATAATTTGGGCCACAGACTTCTTTCTGCAGACTGGTTCTTTCTTTTACTAAAAGAGGAAAGGAGAAAGCAAAGCATGCTGTAGCTTTTTTTGTTTGTTTTAAATCCATTTTTAGGTGAATGCATGGGTGGGGCTCACAGTTTTATTAGTAGGTTATTGGTATATAATGTTAAGTGCCAGTAAACTGTTACTTTTTAACCTTTCAAAAGTTTTGTTGTGGTGTGAATGTGAGTTTCTAAAGCTCAAATATAGAAGGCAAGTAGATAAGCCTTGTTACTAATTTGGGAAGACTAGTTAAAATGAGATCTTAATAGATACATAAAAAGGAATGGCTTAGAGATCTTTTGATTCCAGTTCCTGTTTTTGAGCAGGAGCCTTTCAACTATCTCATCTAATCTTTCCAGATGATTATCTAATTTTAGAAACATCAACTGAGGTAGACTCCATTACTCAAGCAAGCTCTTCCACTCTTTAATGGAATTAAAATATTTCTTTGGTGGGGCTACCAGCCTTTCCTCTTGTTTTCAGTGCTGGGACAAGGGGCACCAACCAGAAATGGCTGTGTTCCTTGCCCTGGTCCAAGAGAAGACATGTGGGTGAGGAAGGCGTTCTCATCATGTGCCTGCCCTCATTTGGCCCCGGGGATTCGTGTGATCTGCCTCTGTCCATTTCTTCTGATCTTTTCCTGGCCTCTGCCTGCTCCTCTCTTATGCACCTTCTTCGAGACATTGGTGCCTGAGTTATAGAGTGTACACTGGAAGCCAAAAATTCCTCTGATTAATCGCAAGCAGAGGGTCTACTTCAGTAAACACAAGTGCATGCTCTTCCCAGAAAGACTTCCATAATATCTGTTCACCTTGTTTCATGTTTAATTGTTAGATCATTGTTATCCACACAGCCACTTTGTCAAGGGTCCTTGCTGGTCTTTTGTTTTCTTTTTATTCCTTTTCTTGTCCTTTGTGTTGTCTTTTAGAGGGAAGTGCAAGTATCAGGAAGGATGGGTTTGTTGCTTATTTGAAATTCATTTCCTTTAAATTGGATTAGAATCATTTGCTTTACTGTGTTCTGGTTTTTTATTTTTTAGTTAAGTAGCATTATTTTTATATTTTGCAAGTGTGTTTATAGTTTCTTTGTTGATTTTAAATTGTTTTACTAGTGTATTTTGTAATCAAAGGTAAAGTCTACTTTGGCCTCAATGAGCCTTCTTTTTAGATCAGAGTGTGGTAAGAAAGCCTACTGAAATGCAATATTGTTTTTCGGGGTATAGTGTGGGGAAATTTTTATTTTTTTTTTTAGTTTTATCACAGATTTCAGGGGGTGGTAAGCAAAACCAAGGTTCATTATAGGGGATAAATGTCTGGCATGATGTCTAGGATTGTGGCAATAGCTTGATGTACTCATTTGTTTGTGAAAATAATTTCACACTTACTGCTAAATAAGAAGGCTTTAACTTTATTTTATTTATTTTTTTTGTTTTGTTTTGTTTTTTTTGCTTTTGCGGTACGCGGGCCTCTCACTGTTGTGGCCTCTCCCGTTGCGGAGCACAGGCTCTGGACGCGCAGGCTCAGCGACCATGGCCCGCAGGCCCAGCCGCTCCGCAGCATGTGGGATCTTCCCGGACCGGGGCACTAACCCATGTCCCCTGCATCGGCAGGCGGACTCTCAACCACTGCGCCACCAGGGAAGCCCATGAAGGCTTTAACTTTAAATCTTGCAAGTAATAAGGAATTTGCATATTTAGAAATTGTTTTCAGTTTCACATTCTACAGTGTCATTGTGATCGCCCCTGTAGTTCTGCAAATAATCACAAACCCCCTGCCCTGACCCCTCTGTACATGTCCCATCTTTTACAAGTTTTGTAAGGCCCTTGTTAAACTCTAAACCCAGGGATTAATTGAAGAGCAGCTGTGCTAATCAAAGGCAAATTTAACAAGATATGACTCTGAAGGACTTTATTTTTATGATCCTAAACTTAAAAAAAAAAACAGATAGAAAAAGAACAACAACACTTAGCTTACCCAAACAAGCAGAATCTCTACAGATAAGGAATTCTGAAGACATTGGGCCTAATAATGAATGCAAGGCTCTAATAGCCAAGGTTCTGGCAGAAATTTTATGAAAAATAACAAAATAGCTTATAAGATGAGCTAAAAGGAAATCAGTGCGCCTCTGCAATAAGTAGAATGATAAAGTGAAATAACAGATTTACTGGAAGGCCTCCTACTGACCCCAGTTGAGTGCAGGACTGTGTTTCAAAGCCTGTTTAAAACCCCAGAGATGTTGTTTTGAACCAGTCTTGCTGACGTAAACACAGACCCTGCCTGGAAATTTTCCAAAAGCAGAGATTGAAGGCAGCTTAGTCAAGATGTGCAGCATTGTTACATGAAAGACACGGGGGAAGGCAATTGACTGCCTTCTTGCCAGACAGAGTGCAAAAGCCTTTCAGCTCTCTCTGAAGGCCTGTGCGACCTGGCAGTAAGACCACTGACAGAGAAGATTGCACCAACAATTGCCCCAAGTGCTTGTCTAAACAGAAGGAAGGAGGCTTTGAGAAAAAGGGAATTGTTCCATAGTGATAGAGAAGCCTGTGGATTATTGAAGGGGAAAAAACTATTGAGAGGAGTCTTTGGACAATGTGAGCGCTGATGAGATGGACATTCATTGCTAGGCAACTTCAGTGATGAATAAATGATAGGCTTACAGAGCTCAGGTCCCAAACAAACTCAGGGTTTGTAAGTGAGCAGGGTAAACAGGTCTTGTCTCTGTTAGCTTTGAAGGTCTGTGTTACTCACTTTCTGTTTGTTAGATGTAGTTAAGCAAATGAACATGAAGACTTCACCTCTTTTCTTTCTCTTATGAAAATACGCGTAAAATTGGGGCCAGATATGTAAAGGATATCTCCTGCTAAAAATGCAGATCTCTGTTTTAGACTTTCCAAGAATCCAGCTTGGTACTTCACGAAAATCACTACTTGGGACGTGAAACGTCCATTATTTTGCTTAAAAAGACAGAAGGCACAGTATTTCAGTTATTTGTGTACTGAAGTGGTATTTGACTATCTGAAACTTCTGGAATAAGTAGGTGATAATATAGATGTTTTCACCCTGTTTTTCTTCCTGTTCCATGAGTTGCAGTGCTAATTCCAAACAGTGCTTCCATAAACTTCAAAAGGAGTCCTGGAGATAAGGAGACAGGAACCACATGTCAGTGCCGCCTGCTGAGGCAGTTTCAGGAGCCTGGTGGTTGACCAGGCACCTTCAGCGCTGGTGTCGGGCATCCACAGGCGCAGTTGGACTAGTCCAGACAGAGTGCTTTGTATTATAGCAATATAATTATCATGGAGGCCAGCAGAGCCTACATGTACTTCAAAAGATTCTTTTTATATAAGAGCATAGTATGCATCAATCGGCTTTCATTCTTTTGACAACCTCAAATTATTCAGTAGCTATGAATGTTCAGTATCGTTCAGTTAAAATATTACAGGATTTATCACTTGATCCGTCTCTGGTTTCTGCTGCTGTTGCTTCTGCTTCTGCTCTTCCTCCTTCTCCTTCTGACAAAACAAAAACCCTGAAGCACAGTCTCCTTTTGAATTAGGCAAGTCTGTGGAGATCCCTTACCAATAAGAAGTTACAGTCCCTTTAAAAACTGTTTTCAGGGCTTCCCTGGTGGCGCAGTGGTTGAGAGTCCGCCTGCCGATGCAGGGGACGTGGGTTTGTGCCCCGGTCCGGGAGGATCCCACATGCCGCGGAGCGGCTGGGCCCGTGAGCCATGGCCGCTGAGCCTGCGATGCAGGGGACACGGGTTCGGGCCCCGGTCTGGGAAGATCCCACATGCCGCGGAGCGGCTGGGCCCGTGAGCCACGGCCGCTGAACCTGCGCGTCCGGAGCCTGTGCTCCGCAACAGGAGAGGCCGCAACAGTGAGAGGCCCGCGTACCGCAAAACAAACAAACAAAAAAACCACAACTGCTTTCTAATCTGTGAAATAGAAGAAATCAGACATCAACATGAAACAAACCCATCTCAAACTTTTTCAAGAAGTAATGTAATTTACAAAGCATCGGAAGTGCCTGAACTATCAAAACATCTACAGCTACAAATCCCTAGGTTTTGGTGACCGTGGTAGGAGTGGAATTAGAGCGTGTGCAGGCATTTTACAAATACCGTTTCATTCATCTTCACGAAGACTCCATGCAGAGGTGGTTATCCCCAGTTTACAGATATGGAAACTGAGGCACGAGGAGGCCAGGCGTCTTCCCCAAGTTTGTACAGCCAGTACGTGGCAGGGTGGGAATGTGAACCAAACGTTGTTTGCCTGAGAGGCTTGGGCACTCCCTCCCACACAGTGCTCAGTGAGCGGCACAATTTGTTACCTGTCTGTGGTTTTCAGTCTGGAGGTCGTAGAAGAACTCTGAGGTTTTGCTGGAAGTAGCTGCAGGACTTTGAACAACGCAGGCAGGCCGCTTCTCCTCGTTGCCGGGGCTCCCAGGTTCTCTACTCTGACCATTTATATGTCCTTTCTGACTGATTCTCTTGAAGGAAGAGATAGTATCTATCCCTCTTCCCCAGTAATATGTAATTTTTGTTGCTTGTATGTGTCCGAGCGTGTTGTGTGTGTGTGTTTAGGGGGTGCTGTTGTGAGAGAAGAAGGGAAACATCCTCCTCATCAGGAAAGATGTTTAGTTAATGATGAAAATCCATTTGTCAAGACTCAAACAGGCCTCTGACATTTCTTTATTGCTTCACAATTACTGTGGCCAATGCGTGTCTTTCTAACAACCCTCTGGCAGAAATGCAACCATCCCACTACAAAAGTAAATAGAAGAGAACCCAAAATGTCACTGTCCGGGAACTCCAGAGTTCCTAGCTTACTCTGTAAAAGAGATCCTTAGGAACTGGGATGGTTGGGGAAACTGCAGGGGGCATAGGAGGCTGCAGTGAGGCATTGGGAAGGAGAGGCGAGCAGGAGAGTCAGGCCTTGCCTAGGATCAGGGGAGCGGGCAGCCATGTGACGTATGTTAGCGGGACTTGGCTGTGCATGTCACCTCTCAGGCAGGACCAGGTACCTGGGGAGACAGGTGCTTCCAGGCAGGGCTGCCACTTACAGAGCATGAACTGGACCTATGAGACCATCCCAGCTCTAAATCAGAGTTCAGGTGAGATTAACATGAAGGCCAGATGGCCAACAAGAATCTGCTTCTCCATTGTTGGCCCAGGTGAGACCGTGGGGCTGCTTTTTCTGGATAGAATTTGACCTTGACTGAATATTCACATATAACATTTAAGCAGTGAGGCTGAGAAAAATCAGTCACTTGTAATGCACATCAATTTCACAGTCACAGAATATAATTTTCTTTATTTTGGCAACAAAATTTGTATTCTAACTCGAATCCCCTATTTTTGACAGATAGCAGGAAAAATTAATCTAGTCACAGCCACAGCCAGTCAGCCACATCCAATTTTGGAGTAAGTTGCTCCCGGTTAAGATTCGGGAATATTCAGGATCTTTCCTCTCCATCCTCCTCGTTCCCCTCCCTACTGGTGCTATAAGGAGTGCCTCTATAGCGGCCATCAGGGACTTGGGTTCTGGACTCAGCCTCCCCTCCCCTGACTTCTTGGAGCCCAGAGCTGACCCCCTGACCCCAGTGGAGTTGGGGGCAGTGCTCCTGGGATGCAGACATGGATCCGTGGGCATAGGCGTGGCTCCCACCTGGCTACCTGCTAGGCAGCCCCTGCTATCAGGACTCTTACCTCAAGCCGGGAGTTTCTGTTAGACATAAATCAATCAATCTCCTTCTCTTTCTGTCTCTCAGCTAGAATCAGCACCCGTAGGGAAGGCAGGGAACTCCTGACCCCATCTGCCTTAGCCCACCAGGATCCTCTATCCCGATTCTTCTTGCCCTTGTCTCAAGGGATGTCTCTGAAGCTGCCTTTAATGATTAAAGAAGGGAAGCAGGAAGCAGGTGTCCTCCCAGAGCCTCCCCAGATTTGGAGAGAAAACTGTGATGACCCCAACTCCCACCTGATACATCGGGGCTTTATTCTGGGGATGGGATACTGAATGCACAGCCTCTGATTGCTTATAATGCTCTTTTTCCTCTCTAAATTTTCCCTTCTTCCCAGTTTGGAGTGGGGTGGTTTAAAAAATAAAAAACAAAACAAAACAAAACAACAACAACAAACAAAAAACTTCTCCTGCCAGTTCATATCTCTTTTCAAAATTATTTTTGTCTCTCATTTGAACTAGAGCCAAAAACTTGGAATCTTTGTTTACTGCATTTTCTTTTCTTTCTTTTTCCTCCTGACAATTCCCTCTGGGGCAAGTGGTGAACGAGCCCCCCCACCCCCAGCCAAATCTCTTGGAATATGGGTTTAGGGAAGGAGGCGGAGGTGGTGAAGAGGGAACACATCAGTCAAAAGTATATCATATCATCAGGCTTCCCTGGTGGTGCAGTGGTTAAGAATCCACCCGCCGATGCAAGGGACACGGGTTCGAGCCCTGGTCCGCGAGGATCCCACATGCTGCGGAGCAACTAAGTCTGTGTGCCACAACTACTGAGCCTGGGCTCTAGAGCCTGCAAGCCACAACTACTGAAGCCTGCGCACCTAGAGCCCGCGCTCCGCAACTAGAGAAACCACTGCAGTGAGAAGCCCCTGCACCGCAATGAAGAGTAGCCCCCTCTCAAAGCCCGTGTCCAGCGATGAAGACCCAACGCAGCCAAAAAATAATAAATAAATTTAAAAAAAAAGTATATCATATCATCCTGGCAAAAGGCAACCAAATCTCACTCATCAGTCAAGGTCCAGACTGCGTTCTCACTTCATTGGGAGTCCAGCCATTTCTGACTGCCCTGCAGACTTGGGAAGGACTGCTCTGCTTAGCACTGACCAGGAGCATGGCACATCCCTCAGGGGTGATGAGGTGACACTATCTTTTAGTGTGAAAGATGCTGGTTTTTAGCATGTTGAAATCTAAATATGAGGATGTTACTTTTCCCATTTTTTTTAGTGTTTTCCTAAGAGCCTGGATTAAAGCTCTAATGAGGAACCGTGTGTGTGTCTCTGTGTGTGTGAGAATACATGTATATATACATACACATATAATTTTAATCATATGTCTCTAACAAACTTCTGGTTGGAATTTTTTAGGAGCTAGCATTTATGACGCTTACTCTTTCTAACTTTCCTTGGGTCTGCTTTCTTCTCCAAATCTTGGAATTCAACCAATGATACTGCATCTAAATTTTAAAAAGGAGTTGGAAATTTTTAGGCAAAGTGCCTCTGAGAGCAAAGTGAAGGCTCTTGGCTTGCCTGCCCCCAGCGCCAACCTGCTGGTCCTGTTTCTCTAAGAGATCCTGGGGCCACTCTATTCTTCGCTTCCTGGGCTGGTCTTTTAATGGCTTCCCAGCACTTCCTTTCTGCCCTTGCCTCAGGCAGTCAACTTGTTTTTCTTTTATCTCTAAAGCTGCCCCTACTTAACAAGCCCCTTGAGAGTCTCCTCCTCCTGAAGATTGCCTACGGAATCAGCACAGACTGGTGCAGTCTTTTTTTATGTAGCTCCCTTAGACAAGTCCAGACTCTTTGTGTTTTAAGAGTATTTACTTTTAACCACAGGAAATAGTAAATTGCTAAATTGGTTGAAGTTCCTATGCTGGCTAGCTCCCTGTGCTGTCCAATCCACTCTCCTTTCTGTGCTCTAGGTTGCTCTAGGGGGCTCATCAACAGGGCCTCCTTGTCCCCTAGGTCCCAATTGCGTCTGGCCAATGGGAGGCATGGGAGGGGATCAGAAGCTGCGAAGGGAGGGAGAAGGATATTTATTCTCCCTCTCCCTCCCTAGGAAGTGCCTTTGCTCCTCTACCCAAGATACCCAAGAACACAGCTCTTTTCATGACCCTGTCCTACAGTTCCTGTTCCAGCTTCAAAGTTCTTTGGTTCTGGTAACCTCTCCCTCCCTTTGCACCTTTTGGTCTGGGACTAGTGATGGCTCATCCTCTCAGTTGCAAGTCTTAAGGTCCTTAATTTTCTCTTGCTCGTGTCCCCTAATGCTACTCACATCTTAGTCAAGGCTCCTCAATTAAGCAGTTTGTGTTTGCTGTCTACTTCTTCCCAGGACCCCAACTGAACCCACGAGTTACAGACACTTAGAGCGCAGGTCCTGAGGCTGCCTTGTTACTCGAGGTGTGTCTAAACCGAACCAGCAGCATTTGGAGCCCTTGGGAGCCTTGTTAAGAACATCAGACTCTAGGGTTCTGACTCAGACTTCCTGAATCAGAAGCTTCATTTTAACAAGATTCCTAGGTGATTTATGTGCACCTTAAGGATTGGGAAGCCTTGCTGTAAAGGTAAGCTTCCTTCTCAGGAAGTAAGTGGCCAGGAGCCCTGTTGGGTTGAAGCTTGATACTCTGAATGTCATCTCCTTCGTTTCCTGGGACGGCCTGCAACTCCTCTGGCTTCTCCTGCCCTGCTTCCGCCCTCCCCACTACCCCCCATCCTGGAGCAAAGCTCACATCCCTCTTACCCTCTTCTTATTTGCTTATGTAATGGGTATTGGACACATTCTCAACTCCAGGTACCGTCTAGGTGTTAGGAATACAAAGAAGAATAAGGTGACGGACACATCCTTGCTCTGAACTGGATTTAGTGAAAGAATGAAGACTTGTTCATAGTCAGTGTGAAGACAACAAGAGTACATGCTATAACAGAGACAGGAACAAAATGAGGTGGAAACAAAGGCCAGAGTATCAAAATTCAAGTTACTTTACTTGATGAATGTGAGGAAGTCCCTCTGTAAAATCCTATGGAAAGCCTTGTGTTTTCTAATTTTAGTCACATTTGAAAGTCTTGAGTAAAGATACCTGATTGTAATCTCCTGTCCTCAAACTTCATCCTAATGTCACACTTGACAAATAGAAGCATCTCTCCCAGGACCAGCCAGCAATCTGCGGAGTCAGAGTTGTTTGTATTGAGGCAGCTGCTGAGCAGCAAATGCCGATGGGCACCCAGAGCTCTAAAGGCATTAAGGAGCTGATTTTTTTCTGAAAGGAAATTCAGGGAGGAAAAACCAACTGATTACCTCATAAGCTGTCTTTGGAATTAATTTCAGTGCTTGTTAAAGAATCTAAGTCTCCCTTTCATAAGGTTCTCATAGGAATTCCTAATTAGGCCCCCAAGTTTGTCACCTGTAAGCAACTCTCCCATTCAAGACTCTGCATAATTCATGTACACAAAATAACACAGATTCCAAATTATCCAAGCAAAATGGGGGGGACAATTTTTATACCACTATGAATTTTTAAAAAAGAAATATTGGCTTAGGGCTATGAATATTGATTTAACCGTTCATTCATTTGTTCATTCAAGAGAACCAGGTGTGTCACTCAAAACATACACATTACCTGCCACTTTGCTACCTCTTCCTGGCGCTAGAAGTGAGCGATAGAGGAAAGGTATCTTCTTCGTTCTGGATTCTTGAGCCTCAACTCCCCCTCCCCTGCTCCCTTCTCTCTGCTTCCCCTGCTTGTAAGCAGCTGGAACTTGGATTAACTTCTGTCAGTACTTACAGGACTTGATGCCGTGACTGTGACTCTGTTATTCTCACACACCTCCCACCCTGGGTATGTCATAGTCCTTACGGTATCAGAACGAGCCAACCAGCAGGTTCTAAGAATTCTCCCAAAGTGGGCGGAGTTAAGAAACTGGGAAAGGAGCATTATTGTGTCTGATGTGGAAACAAGGTTCTGTGTCTGTACGAGCACTATTTAAATAGACTGCGCTGGGACCCTGCAGGTTTTGCTTAGCTTTCCAGCTGCTCACACCACCCAGCAGTGGGTTATGAAGCCAGTTTGGTAGGTCACTATCAGCATGTGAAAGAATGAAATACAAAATACATCAGAGCATGTCACGCATAATGAGACTTTCATGAAATTTGTTTCTGTTGCATATATGATTTATGTGTGTGTTGGGTGGAGATATAAGTTGTATTTCTTGATATGAGTGGAAGTTAAAAAATTTTTGAAAAACACTCCACTAAGAGATAGTGTTTGAAATAAGGACAAGTTTTAAGAGGGAGGCAGAATTGAGAATAAGGTGCTTGTCTTTAAATGGAGAGACAAGTCAGTTAAACAAAAGAGCGTTTTGAGATCAAGTGAACAAGATAACGATTTCTAGCATTGTTAATTTATGCCAGTTAAACTGCATTATGAAGTCACTATTGGTCACATACTTATGCATTACAAATGTCCTGTTTTTGTTTTTTTCTTTAATCATTTCATTTTCTTTCCCCCTCCTTTCTTCAGTTTTTAGTAAATAAATTTTGAAAAACTATCCTGTCATAGATTCTTAAAGAAAAATTTCAGGGAATTTTTCTAACCATGCCAGAGTCTAATAAGGGGTAAGTATACCCAAGTCACGATGAATTGGTGACAGCGAGGGTAAAGATATGAGAACCCAGAGGAAGAAAGCAGCCCTCAGGAAGGAGAGTTGGAATCAGCTTACCTTTCCAGTCTCCTTTCCCAACTCCGGGTCCCAACTGCTGTCGCACTGCGACCCTCCCTCCACAAACTGGCAGAGCTTCCCTGTCCATACGAGCTCGGTTTCTTACCATAAAATTTTTTATTCCCCAGTTTTTCTTCCTTTGGCCTAAAAATATCAAAATATGGTATTGGAGTATGGTATTCCAATATGATCATTCATGCAGATTTGAATGTTATATTGAAAATGTATTTTGAGAATAGAAAAAAAACAACTAAAGTAAAAATCGGCGCCCCTTGAATGAAGAAGTTTATTTAAACTAATTGTTGTTATTTACCTTTCTTTGATACTGAGTATATCATTTGCTGTCACTTTTTAGGAACAAAGTTAATAATGAAAATAATCATGAAGTATTAATTTCCTTCTTGGGAGATGATCTGCAGTTGGGGAAAACTGTTTTCATGTAGATGAGTGATTCTCAACAGTGGGAGCTTTTAAAAAATACTGACATCTGGGTCCCGGCCCTTAGATTCTGATTCAGTTGATCTGGAATGTGGCCCAGGCTTTAAGATTTTAAAAGTTGGGATGTGCAGACAAAGTGATGGTACCTTGAGTATTAATCTGGTGTCTCGGCTTCCCGTAGGTGTTTCCAAGGTGGCTTTATTTTACTACTCAAAAACACAGTTTTAACCAAAGTGTTAAAGACTTCTCTATTATAAATACATAGGCACAAGGTATTGTTTTACTTTTTTTTTTATTTTTATTTTTGCGGTACGTGGGCCTCTCACTGTTGTGGCCTCTCCCGTTGTGGAGCACAGGCTCCGGATGCGCAGGCTCAGTGGCCATGGCTCACGGGCCCAGCCACTCCGCGGCATGTGGGATCCTCCCGGACCGGGGCACGAACCCGTGTCCCCTGCATCAGCAGGCAGACTCTCAACCACTGCGCCACCAAGGAAGCCCACAAGGTATTGTTTTACTGTAAAAGCTTAATTCATCTTTTCTCACAATCTCCACCAGTTACCAATTACTGATTAATCCAGCTGCCATTTCCTCCTAACTAACTTGACTTCACTTAGTGTTCTTCTTTTGGCACATTCAGGTTCCTTCTTCCTTTAGTCTTGTCAGAAACTCGGCTTCAGCTCCTCCAAGCCATCTGGGTATGTGAGGTGCTTGAAGATTTTCTTCCTGCAGCTTTTGGCTACATACATTAATTTGGTCATTCATCAAATGCTTTCTGAGTGCAGACCTTGTATCAGGGCTCAGAATACAAAGGTGGTGACTAAGACACAGTATTTTCCCAGGAAGAGGAACTCTTGTGGCCATTTCTTTCTTATACCAAGAGATAAGTGCTAACAGAGAGTATCCACAGCAGTATTTGGGAGAAGAGTATGAGAGGCTCTATCTCTGTCAGCAAAAGCTTCAGGCTGTAATGGCATTTGAATAGAGTCTTAAAGGATGAATGTGTTATTTGACCTGGCAGCAAAAGAGAAGAAGGACATTTTTGTCGAAGAAAACAGACTTGCAGAAAATGCCACAGTCCATGGCTTGTTCAAGCAAAGGTGGAAGGTCTGTTTGTTGGTGAGGAATTGCAGGGGATGAGGCTGAAAAAAGAGACTTGGGAGACAGGTTCTCCCATCTTTTTATGACATGTGTATGTGTTTGCTCCTCGACCTTTGCACAGGTCGGGAGTCAGCAGAAAGGGAACTCCAGGGACAAATCTACATTTTGAAAACATTCATCTCAAAGCAGTGTGAAAGATGGGCAGAAGGGAAAAAGATACAGGAAGCAAGGAAAGTGTATGCGAAGGCTGTTGTAAGTGATGAAACTGTGGTCCAGGCACTATCGAGAAGACTTGAAAAGGACTTAAAATAATTACTTATAGGAAAAACACGCATGGTGGAAAATCACGAAGATAGCAGAAGAAAACATTAAGGGGAAAATACAGATCATCTATAATCCTTTCACCAGGGATAAACCACCATTAGTGATTCATTCCAGTCATTTTTCCCTGCATAATTTATATGGTTGAGATAATTTTAGATCCTGATTTTTCATAGAACACTATGAAAAACATTGCTTATTATAATAAAGACATTCCATTAGCATAATTTTAATGGCTACAAAGTCACTTTTGTATGGATGCATAATAAAAATACCAAACCATTCCTTTAGCTGGTTGTTTCCAAATTTTCATAAATAACCTTATATTTAACATCTTTGTGCATAAAGTTGTGTAAAATTATATTTTTACAGGCTATATAACTTAAGTAAAAATGAGTTAAACCACACGTAACATTAAGACTGTAATGCTACTTATTGTATCTCAGAAAAAGTGCAAAAACTTGTGCTCCAGATTTTAGAAATATTCAAGATATAAGTTTGTTTGGATTTGGTGAGCAATTACTTTCGGGAAGTGTAAAAATGATGTATTATTCTAAAATGATTCCAGTTTTCTATAATTTGGCAGACTTGGTAAATTATATCATCCTTAACCAAGAAAAACAGGAATACAGGAGGAGCAGACTTTGCACGGAAGATAATGCGTTCTGTTTTGGACTTGCTGCATTTGAGATACTGCACTGGTAGAAAATACAAGTGGTACACAGTGGGCAAGTGAAAATGTGGTGTGAAATTCAGCAAAAGAAGTGGGAAACTCAGGGTCTAGCCATTTGGCAAGTAAGTGTTAGTCAAAGCTGTCAAAGTAAGCAAGAGAGATAAATCAGTAAAAATAGAGGGATGGGAATGAAACTCAGGAGCACTGCAGCTTTTAAGAGTTGGGTATAATAGGAGCCAGTAAAGTAGACTAAGGAAGGTGGGGTTCAGGAAAACCAGGAGATAGCATTGTCCCAGAAGCCAGGAATGAGAGATTTTCCAGAAAAGAAAGAAAGGCTACAGCCCTGACTTTCAACCATATCAGATACATTGTTCCATTTATCAATCCCAAGATGAAATTTACAGATAATATACTCTCCTTGTGCACATAATTTAAAAAATCAACATAATGCCCCAACTGTAATATATAAAAAAAAAGGAAAGTACATTTTATATAATAAGTGTTTCAATATGTAAATGTTGGGACACAGCTCAGGCAGACGACACTGTGAAGGAGTCAAATGGTTGCTCTGACGCACAGAATCGGCGTGGATGGGGGCCCTGCACGTGGAGACTGGGCCGGATGAGCTTGTTCTGTGTTGCTGCACAGGACCTGAACTTCCAGAAGGGTGAATATTCGAACAAAACAAAGTTCAGTTTTCCCTCAACTTACACAATAATTGTGTTCCTGGAAAATTCCATACATAAAAAATACTTTAAGTCTAAAACTGAAACGGGCTCTAGGTTGCAATGATTACAAACAAGCCTTTCACCTGTGGTCAGTGTCCAGCAGGGTATTTGAAAGTCACGTGTGACACAGGGCGATTCTTTCTCCGTGCAGGACTGTTCACTGCCTCGTAGGACTCGTAGCATTCCTGGCCCTGCCGATTAATACCAGAAGGCCCCTAGTTGTTTCGACAATCTAAAAGCTCTCCCACAGCATTCCAGAGCACTCCCTATGGAGTGCCGCAGTCCAAGAGAGAAGCATGGGTTCACAGTGTCAAATGCCCCTCCTTAGTCTTTAGATTTCTTTAGTTTTTAGAGTTCTGGCTAAGCAAGAAATGGAGGGGAAGTAACGTGATGGTGCAGCAATTGTGACCTCTGTAGAATTCTGTAGTTCTCCCTCCGTAAACCAATTATAAGAGTTTTTCCATTGTTTCTACGTAAATTTTTCCAATCCCTTCCTTCCTCTCTCAGCTATAGGTTCTTAGGTTAATTCATTAGTTACACAAATATTGCAGTTCCCCTTAGCAATGGCTCTGATCAAGCAGTTTCCAGCCCACTTACAAACTAAATTTGTTCCTTAAATCTGCTTCCAGACCAATGCTTATAATTACCTGGTTCAAATTTGTATTTTAAACACTAAGCAGAACTTAATGAGGATCCTGAAAGAAACACCTCAGTTATTCTGGGTGATTTGTGTGGCCTTTATACTGATCATTTGGGTGTAAAAGCTTTCCCTCATTTCTTCCCAAAAGACTATTCTACTTTTGTCCTGTGACCTTGGGCAAGCCACTTAACATCTGCAGGTTCCATTTCTTCGTAATTAGAATACTTATGAGACATGATAAATGTGAAACTCTAAAATGCTATAAAGTATAAGGTCCATAATTGGTGTGGACCATGGCTGACTATAGAAGACCTTGGCATGTGAGAGTAGGTACGGTCTTCTTATGCTTAAAGTAAGGACAAATGAAGAAACTTGCTCCTTCAATATTTCTTTGAAGTATTATTTTAAATATTCAGACCATGGATGTTCCTCTTACATATACCTCTATTTCATTTCATGTTCAGTTTTTCCTTTTCTTTCTATCTTTTCATGCCCAAAGGGGACTGGCAAATTTCGGGTGGATAGAAACAGTATGGAAGAAAATAATTAAATGTAGGGCTCTGGTGGTTATGTTCTGAGTGGCAGAGAATAAAGAATTACAGTCTATTTTTAGGGAACTGTTTAAACATCTTTCCCTACTCTCCTTCCTTGTCCCACCTCAATTGCACATGAAGCCATGCTGTGAATTGTAAAACACTGCATGTGTTTCCGGGCAGTGACATTGAAAAGATGGTAAGTTACCCTCTGTTTGGTTTCATCAGGAGAGGTTGTAAACTGGCTTCCAGTTTGTTCAGGGAGATTCATGAAGGTTATGAGTAACCAGGAAGGGCATCAGAAAATATAATTCACAATATGAATACAAAATTTGACACCCAAACGCATTCATCAGTATGAGATTATCCTGGATTACTTGCCCAAGGCTCTATTAGATCATTCCTACAATGGGTATAAAGGGGAGAGAGATGTTATACATTGTAAATTCTATACAATGATGAAATTAATTATATTAATTCTTTATTCATTTTCAGTTAAGAAAAATAAAAATATTAAATAACAAACACTGATCAGCTGTTTTCTTACTTCAGTTCAATAATATTTCTCTTTAAGAGAATGTGTATGCTGTGCAATCCTAGGCTTAAGCTGCTGCAAAATAGATACACAGAAAATTGATCGTGCTTCTGATAGCTGCCAGGTTGGTCCTGTATTTTCTATGGTATATCTCACTGCACATGATGAATACTCCTCTCCCAGCCCCCTGGAACCTCCCCACAAACTAACTTTCATAATAGACTAGCAAGTTTTGTTAGAAACCATCTTTTTTCCTTCGTAACATGCTAAGTAAACAGCAGTGGTTTTTGCTTGATGTTTTTGCCTGACTTCAAACACTAGAAAAATTGTCACTTTTAAAAACTGGCTCATTGGCCTTTGGCATGTAATAGGAAAATGAGGCCATGGTCCTGTGAATTGCAGAAGGGTCTTGGAACCAACCAGTCCTTCCAGGAGGAGCTTGATCCTCCACTGGTCAGTGACATCGTGTTGCTGTTCTGTCTGTCAAAGGTCATACCTTCGCGCCAATAATTTTGTTCTGGAGTCGTTGTCTTCCTTAACTTGTGATATTAGAAATTCAGTTTTTAGTTCAGAAATTAAATTCAGAAATTTAGTTTTCAGTTTTCTTGTACATTCTTTAGATTCACTTTAAGGGCCTAAAGTCTTTATTTCCAGATCTTGCTCTTTGTTCATTCAACAGGATATTCAAGCCTCTGAATTCTAATATCACATGACCGATTGAATTTTTCAGGTATGGTTCTTCCTAGATGTACCAAGGAAGATTAAACAGGTTTAAACAGGCTTTCTGGAGAAATCAACTGAAGCATTGAAATTTTATTTTCTCAGACTGCCATTAGAGTATTTTTCTGCACATTTGGATTATTAAAAACTAACTTTCTAAATCCAAGAGTGGAATTTAGAGCACTTTTCTCTCTAGATCAGTGGACCTTTATACAAAGATTTCGACTCAAGAGTATGAAAAGAGCAGAGTGGGTTTTAGTCGAGCCTCCCATTCTTCCTGAGGTCCGGGGAGGAGAGTCATGTGTTAAGAGTTCGTCTGTGTGCCCAGAGGGCACAGCCTGTGCTCCTGGGGGAGAAGTGGGGCAGGTGTGCTGAGCGCCATGGCTCATCAGCAAACAGTCTCTCTCTTAATCTGGAGGAGGGGACGGGTCAGCACACTTCCTGTAAAAAGTCAGATATAAATATTTTCAGCTTTGAGGTCCATAGCACCTCTAGGGCAACTATTCAACTCTACCTCTGCAGCACGAATGCAACCAAGGGCTACTTCGACAGTGGGAGAGGCTGGATGTCCATAAAGCTATCTGTTGTCCACGTGTGGTTTACTGAGCCTCCTTCTCATTGGGTGACCTGGGTGTAGTCCGACCTTTAAGGTGAGAGGAGACATTTAGGGGTCTGGTTCCCATCCACATAAAGGGTGACCAGACATTTAGAGGTTGGGCCTCCCAAAGCACTTGTGGTATCCAGGCCACTACTTGGAGCATCCCAAGGAAATTTTTAAACAATAGCCAAGTAACATTTATACCCTTACATTTTCATGTGTAACACTGGAGTCTAAATTCAAACTATAACGTGTGGCACAAGGCAGACTGTCATATCTAAGGCCTGCAGGCTTTTCCTGTGTTTGGGGACAGTCTGGTAAATGGATGGATAGAAGTGCTTAACAAAATGTATGGAACATGTGAGGGTGAGATTCCAAGTATTAACTCTCAAGCCCAGGTACCAAGAGCAGCGTGCCCTAGTGGTAGCCAGCAAGGATCTACTGGCAAGAACTAACTGGAAGGAAATTCTCAATAAATAGAAACAGTCTGAACACGTGCATGTGCACACACCCATGCACATATCTACGTACACATAGAGATACACACACTTTATCCATTACAGCTCTTCATCTCCCTTCCCTCTATACCTGATGGAGAAAAACAGGATTTTGCTAAGCTTGAACCCTGCCTTCCTGCCTCCTTGGCAGCCTTGCTCAGTCCCCTCAGGCCCCTCCCTTACAGATCAATCTCTCCTTTTCTTTCTTTGTTTCTTTTTTTTTCTTTAATTGAAGTATAGTTGGTTTACAATGTGTTTCTGGTGTACAGCAAAGTGATTCAGTTATACATATATATGTATATACATATTCTTTTCCATTATGGTTTGTTACAGGATATTGAATGTAGTTCCCTGTGCTATACAGTAGGACCTTGTTATTTATCTATTTTATATTTAGTAGTTTTGTATCTGCTAATCTCAAACTCCCAGTTTATCCCCTCCTCACCATAAATTTGTTTTCCATGTTGGTGAGTCTGTTTTCTAGGTTCATTTGTGTCATATTTTAGATTCCACATATATAGTGATATCATATGATATTTGTCTTTCTCTGTCTGACTTCACTTAGTATGATAGTTTCTAGATCCATCCATGTTGCTGAAAATGACATTATTTCATTCTTTTTTTATGGCTAAACCTCTCCTTTTCTAAAAGCTTCCTGTTCCTGCCTTTAAAGATGCTCAGATCATCTTCATTCTAAATCAATAACCACTTATTTGAATACAACATTTTCTATCCGACATGTTAGTCATTTTGTTCAGAAAAGTTAGGTGGTCACACAGGTTGAGAAGTTCAGTAGCAACCAATTCACTGCCCTCTTTTTAATCTCTTTCTCTCTTTCTCCCCTCTGAATTCTATGAAATTCAGCTTTGTTGTCATTTTTCAAAAACACCTAATTATAACATCCTATAGGTCTTATAAATGAGACTGGCGAAGTAACCTATTTAACGAAGTCCCATCAAACCTTTGGTGAATTAAAGGAGCAAAATCCCGGGTTAGTCTAAAACTGCCAATTTGTGCTTCTTCTTTTCATGTATAGATAGATAGATAGATAGATAGATAGATAGATAGATAGATAGATAGATACACACACACTTCTGTGGTTTTATGGTTCATTCAAAATTAATTTAAAAGTTAAATTTAACAAATAACAAATGGAAAATGAGAAACAAACATTAGCCAGGGTGGCTGGTTGGTACAGAGCTCTGGAAACTGATGATGGCAATAAAATAAGGTTTATCTAGGCAGGCTTCAGAGCTTACCAGAAGGGGGACAAGTTTGTATGTCTGTGTCTGATAAATATTTATTGAAAGTAAATAGACTCTGGGGGTCTACTTGGTCCCTGCCTGTTTGTTTCTGTTCAGGCATTATGTGAGGCTGGCTTTCTGTGGTTAGCTGTATACACTTTCAAAATCTGTCCTGCTCTGTGGCAGATGGCCTTTATTTTATCTTTGGCATCAGTGTGCCCCACCTGAAGCGAGACTTTAGAAATGGAAAAACCTAGATCACTTTGATGCTTTTTGGAGTTTGTTCTCTGTCACTGTGAGACTGGAAAAGAAAAGATGGCTGTCAACTCACAGATCCCTGCTCTCCCGAGGCTCTCATAGATGAGGCATCTGCCTTTCTTCAGAATGTCATTTGAGGCCAGAAGCATCCTGGCAGTTGTCTCTGGGACAATACCTGCAACTCAGGGACACTGGATTTCCATGAAAGTTTGTGTGGTATTTCTTCCCCTCCCTCTCCCCAGTCTTCTGTTTCCTCTTTGCTTCCATAATAGCATAGCTTTGTTATCTTTTAGGAGCTGGCACTGCCTGGAACCGATTTCTACAACTTGGAGGTCTGTGAGAGAAAGGAAATTAGAGAATAGTGATTAACTTCAGATAATGGTTTTTAAAAACAAGTTGGTTTTTTTTTTTTTTAATGCAACCTTGAGTTTAAAGGAAAAGCCTTAAATTTGGAAGGAGGAAGAAGATAGGTACTTATTTTTCTTAATGAAATTCAAAGTTTTCTAGAACACATAAAAAAGAAATTATAAAATTATTAAACTTACGGAATAATTTTCTGCAACGTGTTTCTTCAATAAAACATTCACATACAAAACGATTTCCATATATACCTACAATTCATCTATCTTTATGCACTTAACACTTGCATCAATGAAGCAGGCATCATGCCAGGACCTGTGATAGACTGAGAGATGTCAAAATAAATCTGATATAATTTCTAATTTCAAGTTTAAAATCTAATAGTTGAGGTGAGTCCTATCTTCAAGTCAGTGTAATACAAGAATATAAGTGGCATATGCTGGCAGATAATTTTCCTCTGATAAGATCAGGGATAATATCAGAGACAGTGGTACTTCAATTCTTAGTCTGTAAAACATCTCATTTTTCTCTCAATGATTTGTACAATTTTCTTTGGTAGAGTGTTCAAATCTTCTTTTTGTGACCTATCTTTGAAATCTTCACCTAACCCAAAGTCACAAGGATTTTCTCTTTATGTTTTCTTCTAGAAACATAAAGGTTTCTAAAGGTTTTAAAAGGTTTTAGGTTTTACATTTTAGCTCTATGACCCATTTTAAGTTAATTTTTGTATATAGAATAGAGGTAAGGATGGAAGTTGTTTCTGTTTTTGTTTTTGTTTTGATTATGGTTCTTTATTTGTTCCAGCACAACTTATTGAAAAGATTATTCTTTCCCCACTGAATCCCTTTGCACCTTTGTTGAAAATCAATTGATAACATGTTTGTGGGTATATTTTTGGACTCTGTTCTGTTTCATTGATCTGTGTATCTATTTGATGGCACTACTATATTGCTTCCTACTGTAGCTTTATAAGTCTTGAATTTAGGTAACATAAGTATTCTATTTCCTTTTCCCACAGTTGTTTTGGCTATTCTAGGTTTTCTATATTTCCATATGAACTTTAGAAAGCTTGTCAATTTCTACAAAGAAATCTGACTGGAATTTTGATTGAGATTGCATTAACTCTATAGATCAATTTGGGGAGAATTGACATCTTAAAGTATTTAATCTTCAAATCCATTTACAAGTCACATCTCTCCCTTTATTTAGGGCTTTAATTTCTCTCAGCAGTGTTTGTAGTTTTCAGTGTACAGGGCTTGCCCATCTTTTATCAGATTTATTCTCCTAAGTAGTTCATATTTTTAATGCAATTATAAAAGATATTGTTTTAAAATATTGATTTCTAATTGCTCACTGTTAGTACATAGAAATACAACTGCTTTTTGTGTATTGATATTGATTTTTACCTTGTGACCTTGCTAAACTTATTTGTTAGTTTTAGTAGTTTTTTCTGTATTCTATAGGATTTTCTACATAGACAATTATGATATCTGTATTTAAATATAGTCTACTTCTTTCTGCACTGGTTGAATCTCCAGTACAATCTTGAATAAAAGTGGTGAGAGCGGTCGTCCAGATCTTCTTCGTGATCTCAGAGGGAAAGCATTCAGTCTTTCACCATTAAATATGCTATTAGCTGTTTTTCCTATCTCTGGATATATGCCTGGGAGTGGGATTGCTGGATCACATGGTAGCTCTATTTTCAGTTTTTTAAGGAACCTCCATACTGTTCTCCATAGTGGCTGTACCAATTTACATTCCCACCAACAGTGCAGGAGGGTTCCCTTTTCTCCACACCCTCTTCAGCATTTATTGTTTGTAGATTTTGTGATAATGACCATTCTGACCGGTGTGAGGTGATACCTCATTGTAGTTTTGATTTTTATTTCTCTAATAATTAGTGATGTTGAGCATCTTTTCATGTGCTTTTTAGCCATCTGTATGTCTTCTTTGGAGAAATGTCATTTACATCTTCCCCCATTGTTTTGATTGGGTTGTTTGTTTTTTTGATATTGAGCTGCATGAACTGTTTGTATATTTTTGAGTCTTACTTCTTCTTGATTGACTTTTCTGTTATTAGAAAATGATTCCATTAACTTCTAGTGGTATTTTTTGCTCTGTAATCAAATTTTCCGATGTTAGTATAACCACTCAGCTCTCATTTGGTTTTTTTTTCAGCATGGTGTTTTTTCTGTCCGTTTGCTTTTAACCTGTTTGTGTCTTTGCATATAAAGTGGACTGCTTGGCAACACTGGGGTTTTTTTGTGTGTGTGTGTGTGTCTTATTAATCTAATCTGACAATCTGCATTTAATTGGGAGGTTTAAACCATTTACACTTTAATGTGATATGATTGGGTGTAAATCTACTATTTTTATATATTTTTTGTGCTTTTACTTTTTATCCTTTTTTTCCTTTTTGGGGGGCTTTTGGATAAATCAAGTATTTTTTACTTAGTTCTTTGTGTATTTTGGCAATTGCTTTAACTACATATTTTAATCTTTAACTTATCATAATCTACCTTCAATTAATGTATATTATCATTTGATTATATATTATATTATATATTAATATTATTAACATGAAATGTTATTTTTGTTTCAAACCGTCAATTAACCTTTAAGGAGATTTAAGTAATAAGTTAAAAAGTTTTGTGTTTATCCCTATAGGTACCATTTCTTATGCTCCTTATTCCTTTGTATAGATCCATATTTCCATCTGGTATTATTTTCCTTCTGCTTGAAGGATTTTCATTAACATTTCTTGCAGGAAAGTTCTACTGCTAATGAATCTTTCAACTTTATTATGTCTGAAATAAAAACTTAGTTTCCCTTTAATTTTTGAAGATATTTTTACTGAGTATGTAATTCTAGATTGATAGTTTTTTCTTCAAGTATTTTAAAGCTACTGCTCTGCTGTCTTTTGGATTGTATTGTTTTTTGTTTTTTGTTTTTTTTTGCCGTATGCGGGCCTCTCACTGTTGTGGCCTCTCCCGTTGCGGAACACAGGCTCCGAATGCGCAGGCTCAGCGGCCATGGCTCTCAGGCCCAGCCGCTCCGCGGCATCTGGGATCCTCCCGGACCGGGACACGAACCCGCATCCCCTGCATCGGCAGGCGGACCCTCAACCACTGCACCACCAGGGAAGCCCGATTGTATGGTTTTTAACATGAAATTTGCTGATATCCTTTTCTTTGTTCCTCTTTACACTGATTTTTTTCAGTGTCTAATCTGTCGTTTATTCTACCCAGTGAATGTTTTATTTCACATATTATATTATTATTATTATTATTATTTTTTTTTTGCGGTACGCGGGCCTCTCACTGCTGCGGCCCCTCCCGCCGCGGAGCACAGGCTCCGGACGCGCAGGCCCAGCGGCCATGGCTCACGGGCCCAGCCGCTCCGCGGCATATGGGATCCTCCCGGACCGGGGCACAAACCCGTATCCCCTGCA
This sequence comes from Mesoplodon bidens, assembly GCF_964165515.1. Classification (NCBI taxonomy): domain Eukaryota; kingdom Metazoa; phylum Chordata; class Mammalia; order Artiodactyla; family Ziphiidae; genus Mesoplodon; species Mesoplodon bidens. Next base: position 32,734,832 of record NC_138169.1, on the reverse strand, counting down.
TCGGCAGGCGGACTCTCAACCACTGCGCCACCAGGGAGGCCCCTATATTATTTATGTATAGAAATTTCATCTTTTATATTTTCTATTTCTTTCTGCATTATGTTCATCTTTTATTTTAGGTCCTTAAGTATTTTTATTATAGCTGTTTTAACATTTTTTTCTGCTAATTATATTATTTCTGTCTTCTTACTGACTGATTTTCTTCTGGTTATAAGTCACTTTTTTTTTTTTTTTTTTTTGTGGTACGCGGGCCTCTCACTGTTGTGGCCTCTCCCGTTGCGGAGCACAGGCTCCGGACACGCAGGCTCAGTGGCCATGGCTCACTGGCCCAGCCGCTCCACGGCATGTGGGATCCTCCCGGACCGGGGCATGAACCTGTGTCCCCTGCATCAGCAGACGGACTCTCAACCACTGCACCACCAGGGAAGCCCTGGTTATGAGTCACTTTTTCTTCCTTCTTCATATATCTTAATTTTCCTTAGATACTTGAACTTGTTAATTTTAGGTTGTATATTGGTATATTTTGTTTTATTTCTTTGAAGAGTGTACAGTTTTATTTTGGCAGACAGTTATTTGTTGATTTTGCAGGGGGCTGGTGAGTGAATTCTAGAGTAGCCTCTAGCTAGGGCAAACTTTACTATTACGACATGAGACTTCTAACGTTTCTACTGTATGTCCTGTGGATTCTATCATATCCCTACTCTGCCTGGTGTGAAGTCTGAAACTTTGTCATGGTTGAAAGCAGAAGTTCACTTGATAAATTTTTAGTATACACACCAATGTATATACACACATTCCTGGCTTTGTTTGAACTCTGGAAATTTTTGGGTTATAGCCCTCTGGTTCTTTCCTCAGGAGTTAATTTTTACCAGTTCTTGCAAAGGTTTTACTTATGCAGCCCTGATAGGTGTTTAACCAAATAGTCAAGGCAACCTCTATGCCAATTCCTGGAGCAGTTTCACTTTGTAGATCCTGCCATTCTGGATTTGCTGTCAGAGGTCAGATACTGAACTACTAAAGCCATTCATCTCCAGTGCAGGGAGATCTTCAGAGCCCTACCACATGAAGTGTCAGCCAGTGTGAAACTAGTTATTTGATTCTCTTTTGGTGAAACTTACAGCTCTTGTCTTTCCAAAGTTCACTTCTAACATGGGCATTCAGGTTACCAGTCTGTGCTTTTCTTTGTCATGCTGTGAGAAGGACTTTGAGGACCCTAGTCCCAACAGTTGTTTTTATGGCATTTAGAGAGTGTGAAGTGCTCTGACTGCTGGCTCTTTGATTTGCTCAAGGAATTTATCTGGTGATGAACAGTGTTTTGAGTAAATTGGAGAGGGTGAGATAGAGTACTAATTTAAAATGACTTCAATTGGATGATGGTGATGATGATGATTACCAATAGCAACAGTAACAAAAATGTGAATTTAGAATGTATTTTAGTTTAACCTGGCTATGACACCTGGGAATTGTCTCTATATGCCACAGGGAAAGCTGAGTAAAATGGGAGTCTTAGCTTCTACTACCTTGAATGGTTTTAAAATAGAATGAATTATTGACACTATTTCAATAAATTGTAATATATTCTAATATACCAAGCAATGGATAAATTAAAAATGGGATTTATGTTTAATAGTGCTAATATATTACTTTTTTATTGGATATATAGCAGTTGTTTTTTTAATGTGTGTTATCTGTCTATATTTTATATACAACTTAGATAATTGGTGTATTTGGTCTGCTATACTTGCCGATCTTATTAGTTCACTTTCAGATTTTCAGAGAACTTTGTTTTTTAAAAAATCTTTATTTTGTGGGACACTTTTGCATGTAGCGCTCTTTGTTCTTTAATGAAAACTGACTGGGGACATAATTTCCAACATATTTTATGATAAAAATATTACCCACTTGATTTTTTTATCATGTGCTCTTTAAGAAATACATTAAGGGGACAAAGAGGATAATCTCTAATGTGAAAACGTGAAGCTTTATTTATTTATTTATTTTGGTGAGTGGGTGAAGAATAAAGCATAAATGAATTAGGAGACTGGTGGTCAGGGGAGAAGAGCATGGAATAAGGCATCAGGAGACCAAGTTTGCAGTTCTAGTTCTCAGTAATTAGCTGTGTGATTTTGGGTGAGTTGCTTGACCTCTCTGAGCTTCATTTTTCTTATCTTTAAAATGTGGTATTTTATTTGGCATTTCTCAGATTCCCTCTTAGCTCTCCAATTCTAGGATCCTCTGTTTCATTGGAAATCCTAGTTATGGCTCTCCAATTCAAAGCTGTTTGTAGGGAAGTTAGGAAACAGCTGTCTTAAAGTTAGACAGTGAAAACAAATGGAATACAAAATGGTTATTGCTCAAATGGACCCTGTGGAATTAAAGCCATCATGGAGTGAGTCTGAGTGGGGAAAAGTATATTGCGAAAGAAGAGAAATCAATTTGGATAATTATTCATCCAAATGGCCAACTCCTGTCAGAATATGATAAATTGGATTTATATTCTACTTTGGATTCTATACCAAATAGTTTAAAGCTGAGCTGATTCCAGTGCCCCTGAGGAAGAAGGTCAGTCCCACTTCAGGGAAAGCCTTGTCGGGATGGACCACAGAGCTCTTTAAGGCCACATGAAAGGTTCTATCCACATGAGAATGACCATGTGGGACTGCCTGAGATTCCCAGAGATCCTATTTGTGCTTCTGTCCTGCTATTATTGAATTTCTGGAGCTGGAGAGAGGCAACAGACAAAGGAAATTGAAAAACAGTACAAGGATGCAGTAGAAGAACATTTTCACATTGCATGGCTGATCATTAATGGCTGGGTAATAATGATAATAAATACAGACCAGAGATGTGAAGGAAACAGAGGTTGAGTGGTTACATTCCAGCAAATCATCACAGCACCAGAGAGGCACACAGGGAGCTGGAAAACAAAGGCAGACCCTCAGTAGACACCAGAATGGGGGACTCATCTGTTTAATTACTTTGAAAGCCAGACATAGCAATACCAGCCACAGCAGGCTCCTCAAAACTATGTAATAAAAATATATACTGCTATTTGGTACTGAAAAGTAGAGGGAGTATGTAGCTTACATTTGATATTAAACGACATCCTTTAAAAATTACTTCCGGAGCCTGTGCTCCACAATGGAAGAGGCCACAACAGTGAGAAGCCCGCGTACCGCAAAAAAAAAAAAAAAAAAAAATTACTTATCCAGGTTACGTAGAGAACAGTAATCTCAGAAGCACAAAACATATAGGTCACCAGGACTCTTATAGTGACACGTGTCGCTGAATTGATAAAGAATAGAATTCTATTAAAGAGCAAGGGAAAGCTGCTTTTTGCTCATATTCTGTTTTATAGATTCTTTCCTGGGCATCTCCTAATTTAGTTAAAAATATGAGCCTCTGAGCAATAATTAGGTGTCACCAAACTAGTCTTCCACTCATAATTTTAACTTATCCTTAAGGATAATGTGACAAGAGTCACTTGTGGGATTGACTGAGCTTCACCAAAATCAATATATACATCAAGCTCATAAACTGCATACTAGTTTTAAAACAGACAGAACATAAAACATTCACACTCGGTGATTTCCTTTGCCTGCATAGCAGACATTTCATCCTGTCTCTTGTTTAGATGATTATTATTTGAGCAGATAGGGCCATTTCCCATCTGTGATTGTTATTCTTTGCTCAAAGCAGCCAGTAGTTTTTCATAGAAGTATCTTTCCTTTCTTTCTAAACCCCTGGGTATTTTTGCAAATTTGATTCTTTTTTGCATTTTCCTAAGTTTGCCTCAACTTTGAAATTCCAAAGTACTTTTCTTTGAAAAACAAAAAAAAGACTTTATCTTTTTAGAGAAGTTTTGGGTTCACAGCAAAATTGAGGGGAAGGACCAGAGATTTCCCATATGCCCCCAGCCCCACACGTGCACAGCCTCTTCCATTAACAACACCCCTCTACCAGAGTGGTACATTTGTTACAATTCATAAACCTATATTGACACATCATAATCACCCAAAGTCCATAGTTTACATTCTGGGGGTTTGGACAAACGTGTGGTATCATACAGAAAAGTTTCACTGCCCTAAAAATCCTCTATGTTCCACGTGTTCATCCTTCCTTTCCCCCTCCCACTTCCCCTGCTGCCCCCAAGCCCTGGTAACCACTGATCTTTTTACTGTCTTTATAGTTTTGCCTTTTCCAGAATGTCATATAGCTGGAATCATACAGTATGTATCTAGTCTTTACAGATTATCTTCTTTCACTTAGTAATATGCATTTAAGATTCTCCCATGTCTTTACACGGCTTGATAGCTCATTTCTTTTTAGCAGTGAATAATATTCCATTATCTGGATATACTACTGTTTATCTATTTGCTTACTAAAGGACATCTTGGTGGCTTCCATATTTTGTCAGTTATGAACATAGAACTCCTATGAATATCCATGTGCAGCTTTTTGTGTGAACATAAGTTTTCAACTCCTTTGGGTAAATACTGAGGAGAGAGCGATTGCTGGATTTACAGTAAGAGTGTGCTTAGCTTTAAGAAACCACCAAGCTGTCTTCCAAAGTGGCTGCACTATTTTGCATTCCCACCTGCAATGAATGAGAATTCTTCTTGCTCCACATCCTCGCCAGGGTTTTGTATTGTCAGTGTCAAAGCACTTGTAATTATCAAAATTAAAAAAAAAAAGAAAGGTGGGGCTTCCCTGGTGGCGCAGTGGTTGAGAGTCCGCCTGCCAATGCAGGGGACACGGGTTCGTGCCCTGGTCCGGGAAGATCCCACATGCTGCGGAGTGGCTGGGCCCGTGAGCCATGGCCACTGAGCCTGCACGTCCGGAGCCTGTGCTCCGCAACGGGAGAGGCCACAGCAGTGAGAGGCCCGCGTATCGCAAAAAAAAAAAAAAAAAGAAAAAGAAAAAAAAAAGGTGATCTTTTTCTCATACAATTAAAAAATTGAGATATAATTTATATAACATAAAATTCATCCTTCTAAAGTGTACAGTTCAGTGGTTCTTAGTATGTTCACAAGTTGTGATACCATCACCACTAATTCCAGAACATGTTCATCATTCCAAAAAGAAACCCCACACCCATTAGCAATCACTCTCTACTCCTCCCTCCCCTCAGCCAAAGTAGGGGAAATTTAAGAACCATTCTATTTTGGTTTTGTCATGTGTATGTTTGTTATGTATCCACATAAGTGATGTATTATACTTAAGTGGTAACTGTACAAGCATTGATTTTAGTTAGTGGCTTTTCTTGGTAGAGCAGTAGACAGAACATAACAGGTTACTTTCCTTCAAAGTCAAGCATGTGGAGTTGCTTTCCTTTCACAGTAGAAGTACAGAAAAATCTGCTGTCCTCCCACCTCCAGGAAAAGGTTCTGTCATTCTCTCTTACAGAAGAGCTTGTGGCCCCATTTGAGCCCCCGCCTTTGTAAATACTGGAGTTCAGTGTATAATAGTTGGAAGTTATTATTTCCTCATTCTCACTTTTCCCATTTCTAGCCCAGTGCCTGTGCTCAGAGGTGATACACGCTGCATAAGGATTTAATTGCTGCTGTGAACCTCAATTGGTTAAAAAGAATTCTAGCTTTCAAAACCATTTCAAATATTCCCTGCTGAGTGACTGAGGTTTGTTTGCTGTTTTAAGCCTTCCCTTAATCTACAAACACATTTTTCTGTATCTTTTTCTGCCAACAGAGAGGTTCAGGCAGACCTGTTTACCTTTTGAAGGAAAAGCTTCATCAGCTTTCTCCTCATTCCCCTAGGAGGGCTGAGGAAGGTCAGGAACAGAAGAGAAAACTGGGCTGGCAGGATGCGAAGGAGAGGATGCCAGAATGATAGTGAAAGACCGAGTCAGGGAGCCTGAGAAAGAGCGGGAACCTCCTCTGTGTTCTTGCGTCTATTAATCTGAAACCATAGCTTCTTTTTTTTTTTTTTTTTTTTTTTTATCACCACTGCCTTTCAAGTGCTTTTTCCAAGACATCCAAGTTGAGCTTGTTTATAAGCATGTTCGAATCCAAAGATATTGAGAAGCCAGAGCCTGAAAACAAGGGATTTGTCCTCTTTCTTTCTCATGCTGAGTGGCCTCCCCAGGAAGCTAAGAGGGCAGACAGCAGCATTGCTGGGACTGTACCCAGCGTCTGTCCCAGAGAGCGAGAGGTTTCTCTTGCAAGAACCCTGCTGCACAGGCCCACTGCGGTCAGGGTCCAAGATGATTTCTCTAGATGGTCATGCTGTGCCGCCACCGCCACCAGCCTCATTCAGTGATAATGACAGTGGGGAATGCAGTCTTATTCTTTCAGAAAGAGAAGGGGAAATCTTTCATTTTGATATATTCTTCCTAAAATGTTTGGAATATGTTTGATTTGAGAGCAATGTGAATATATTCCCTGCATATTCAGGCAGGGAGATCTTTAGCAGGAATGAAGTTTAACTCCATAGTGTACTGATCAAGACCAGACCAAGACTGGGGTTAAGCCAATAATTCGGTCACCTTTAAAATGGAAAATCATTACATTAGATCCCACCTTCCTTTAGGTGGCAGGTTACTGACTGTCTAATCTTACTTGAATAGTCTCCTTAGTGGGGTGGAGATGGTGTCTCATCTTACCCCACCCCAAATGACTTATTAAAGTATTTCTTCTAGGTATATCACTTAGGAATCATTTGGACTGCAAGTAGCAATAACAACAGCAACAGAGATTACAGTAGTTTTTAAAAATAGGAGTTTATTTTTCTCACATTTCTGGAAGTCCAGAGAATAGGCAGCATCTGATGTTATTTCTGAGACTCAATAAGATGAAGGCTGATCACTACAATTTTCATGGCTTTTTTCTCATAGTTGCAAGATGGCTGCTGAGGCACCAGTCATCTTGTCTACATTCCAATAAGGGAGAGGTAGGAAGAGAAAGGGGTAGCACCTATATGAGGAAAATAAAAGATTACACTGAAACCATGGAGAGGGATTTTTCTTATGTGACTTGGCCAGCCAGAATTGTGTCAGATGATCGCTTCTGGCCTAAGGGAGTTGGAGAAACAAGGCTTGGGAATGGGGTTGGATCAGAGACGAGTTCTGATAAATGCAGTTTTATTTATCTCATTATATTCCTAGTAAATTTTAGTGCTGCTGTGATATTTTACCACCCGTTTTAGCCTGACCCTAAACCTAGCCATAGGCATGCCAACAAATTAGTTAAATTATAGTAATAGCACATGGGATTACTACGTGCCATGCATTTTACATATATTTACTCAGTTAATCCTCATAATAACCCAGGGCATGTATGTGATTAATATTCCCATTTTACAGATCAGGAAATGGAGGCCCAAGGGTTCAATTCCTTTCTCAAGGTTGTGGATCTAGGAAGGGTCAGAGCCCACATTCAAATCTGGACCAGCTGTCTTCAGAGTTTTTCTCTAAATCACGATACTATATTCCTTCCCTGGTATAAAAATGTGTAGAGCTATACACAGATACGCAAATACCTGAGGAGACGTTTGAAATTTAGAAGGATTACTGTAGGGAAAGCATTTGGAAAGAATTGAAAACGTGTGAATTCATATCCTGGCTTCACTGTCCCTAGTCATTCATTCAGCAAATATTTCTGAGTTCCTGCTATTGGCCAGATACTGTGTAAATAAGACAGACACGGTTCCTCTATATTCTAGTGGGGAAAATAGTTCCCCAAAATGAAGTAGGTGAATAGATAAAGTGTATGTTGTTGATGAGTGAGAAGAAGGAAATGCAGAAAGCTGAGATGGTGGGTAATTGGAGAAATGCTATGTTAGGGTGGCCGGGAAAAGATCCCCTGAGGAGGCGACATTTACATTAGGAGCTGAATGATGAGAAGCATCTTGCCATGGAAATAGACAGAATGTTCCAGGTAGAGAAAAACGGTAAGAGAAAGGGAAGGAAGAGCTTGACTTTTTAGAGAAACCGAGAAAAGATTAGCAGGCCTGGTGCTAATGCTAGGGGAGAGTGGTATAAGGTGAGACTGGATAAGACATTTGAGGACAGAACATGCTGGGCTATGATGTCATAGAAAATAATATGCATTTTATTGTAATTGTGGTGGGAAGTTAATGTGTCTTCACTTTACCCTCTGTAACTGTTTCCCTCACTGTATACTGAGATGTATAATACTTGCTTTGACTACTTCAGGAGGTTAAGATAAGAATCAAAGGATGGAATGTGTATGATAGTAAATTGTTTCATGTGAAATTCTTTATAAAATAAATAATAAAGGCCACAGAGTATTTCTTAGCAAGAAGTATGTCTTTTTGAAATATTCTGTGGAATATACTCAGAACAGTTGAACTTGTGGTTAGAGCAAGCAATTCATTAGTAGATGCAGCATTTTAAAAATATCTGATGTGTGTACAGTGTTCTGTGGGAGTTCCATTTCCAGTTAGAACACAGACTAGGTTGTGGCCGATTATCTTTCTCACTGTTGCAACTAGAGAAGAGACGATGCATGTAAAATCATATGTTTTGAAGCTGTTTATAATGGAGAGCTGTGGACACAAAGAAGTCTAAAGGAACTCAGTTCCAGGGAGGGAAGAGCTCTTCCTAGGTGGGCAGAGCCCAGCAGTCACTTCAGTGTGTGTCTCTCCCTGAGTCTGTGTACTGCTGGGCAGAAGATCACTCCCTCGGCAGAAGGACTCTATGGGGAGAGAAGACACCCATGGGGCTGCCTGCACTGGTGCAAAAGGTTGGAATCTGTCAAAGCCCCAAATGCAGAGCTAGTTCTCGAAGTCTGACAACCCTCCCCCTTGGGATTTTGCTGAGAGCCCAGCAACACAGGAGGCTCGCGGCTAGGCTCTAAAGTAGAGAGCAATTCCTGTAGTCCTGTGGTGTTTATCCAAAAGCCCTGTTGAGGGAGGGACCTGTAATACACACAGGACAGATCAACCCCCTCAAAGCATTTGGAATCAGAGGTAACCTAAAACTGATTAAAGTTGCAACTCAGCTCCTTAAATGGGTTGAAGTGATCTGTACCTCATTTCAACTACCAGACAGAAAGCTTACCCTTCTTGGGGAAATTACTATTTACTCCAGTTTTCTAGAGTTCTTTTAAAAACAAAGTCAACAAAAAATTGTTTGTAAAAGAAAAGGAAAATATGATCCATAAACAATTGACTGTTCTTTTTAAATCAATACTAGCAGATGCACTAACAGCACAGATGTTGGCATTAAGAGACAAGAACTTTTAAATAACAACAATAAGTATGTTAAAAAGAAGACAGATAAAAGGGATAAAAGATGAATAATGTCAACAGAGAGATAGAATCTTTAAAAAGAACTAATAGGACATTCTTGATATGAAAAAACATGGTATCAGAATGGAAGCATTCATTGGATGGTCTTAACTAGCACTGGGCACATAGAAGAAAAGAAAAGTGAACCTGAAGACAGGGTAGTAGAAATTCCCTAAACTGAAGTACAAGGGGTGAGGGTTGGAGGGGAAACAAACATATCATGAAGGACATTTGGGACAATATCAAATGGTTGTGTTATTGGAGTTCCAGAAGAAGAGGAGAGAGAGAGTTGGACAGAAAATATACTTGAAGAGAAAATGGGTGACTACCCTAAAGTTGATGAAATACATCTACCCACAGATTCAAGAAGCTCAGTAAACCTTAAGTAGAATAAATACAAATAAAACAATCTAGGTATTTTATAATTAAGCTTCTAAAAACAAAAGATAAAGGGAAAAAATCTATTAAAAGCAGTTAGAGAGGAGGAACATTATATTTAGAAGCATGTCAGTAAGAGTTATAATTGACTTTTCATCAGAATCAAGGATACAGAAGACAATGGAATGCCATCTTTAAAAGGATTATAAAAACAACAATAAATCTGCCAGCCTAGAGTCCTATGCCCAGGAAATATATTCATCAAAGATGAAGGTGACTTAAAGACATATTCAGAAAGAAATATGAGGGGATTTGTCGCCAGCAGATCCATAGTACAAGAAATCCTAAAGAAAAAGAGAGGAAATACCAGAGGAGGTTCTCAAAACCGATTAGAATGATCTGTTATGGATACATGGACATGCAGGAATGATGAAGAGCCCCAGAAAGGATAAACATAAAAGACTACTTATTTAATTTTTAAAAAGGTTATTGACTTTCTAAAAGAAACAAAAATAATAACCATTGTGGGGTGTAAACATGTGAAGAAGCAACATGTATGACAATAGTAATATAATAAGGGGTGGAGGGAGAATTAAACTCCTTATACGTTATTTGCATTGTTCTGAAGTTGTAGCATCTCCAGTAATCATTAAAATATAATATAAGGTATTTCTAAAAACATTATGGAGGGGAAAATGGAAGAGTAAAATCTTAAAAAAAAATTTTTTTTATTAATGCCACTTTGAATTTATGGTAATTATCATCCACTTAAATCTAATTTTAAACCTAATGGTGTTTTGGGACTTCCCTGGAGGTCCAGTGGTTAGGACTCCGTGCCTCCACTGCAGGGGGCCCGGGTTCAATCCCTGGTCTTGGGAACTAAGATCCTGCATGCCGCATGGTGTGGCTAAAAAAACCCCACAAACCTAATGGTGTTTTCCCAACAAAAGTTGCTATATAATGCTGTGTAACAGTTGCATTCTGTTTTTCATGTAGCGTTTTCCTGGTATTGTTTTGGAATAAAAAATGACAAACAGCTGATGAAGCTGAAGCTCTGTTTATCCTAATATGGTGAGGTTTGAAGCTGTGAGGCTCATCAAAGTGGTGGATGAGCCCAAGCATCACAATTACGTAATACTTTAAGACTGTAAGGTCATGGTCCCTACTCTACCCTGGGGTGAAGGGGGAAATATTTGGATCCCTAACTAAAAAAGTGAGAACTCTTCCAAATGTGCTTATCCAAAAAATGCTGTTTGACTTATTTGCCAAAAAAAATAGTTGAGCATTGCAATTAAAGGATTCTTTGGGTGGATTGTCTCAGATGAAACCAGTGTGTTGCGCAGATGTTCGTGACCTGTATTTCACCTCCAATCCTCCTGCTCCCAGCAGAAGTTTATGAAGATCTCTTCTCTGAGATTCTACCAGTATTCCCTTTGCATGAGTAAGAAACTGGGCTGTAACCAGAAGAATCATTATTAGCCCTAAATATATATGCTCCTCATCTTCTAAGATTCACTTAATATTTCCCAAATTTCTCACTTTTTCAAACATTTTCAGTGCTTAAGTATAACTGCATGTTTTCTTAATTTCTAAGAGAAATGGTGCTGTTCCATGCAGCCATTGAGGTGTTAATCTCTGTACTGGCATGGAAAAGATACCTATGACATGTTTTTGAGTGGGGAAAGCAAAGCAGCTTATAGAACAATATGATATGATACAGATGGGAAGAAACCTTCAGCTTCCGCTTTATAAATTGTGTATTACTTAAACTTTTATGCTTATAATATACTGCCTTATAATTTTTAAAAACTTAGTCCATGTCTTCTGTTAAGACTGTGAATTTTTTATAAGTCATATTGATTTTCAAAGAATAACCTAAAAAAAAAAACTGGAACTAGAGAAAGTTTTGGGCATCTATATACTTTTTCCTGAATATGATACACGGAGGACAGTAGGCTGTGTGAGCAGTGGTAATTGATTACAGTTTCACAGAAATAGATGTTTATATACTATAATTCTATGAATTCATTAGTGGCTTTCAAAAGAGAAAAGGCTGAAGAGCCTAAAAATAATAAAGGGAGCAGTAACTGCCTTCATAACCTGTGTTGATTTCCTGTGTATTTCAACCACTAGAATGTGTCTGTCTTGTCAAACTGTGAAGAATTTAGTGAAGGACTCTTATCACCCAATTATCAAAGCGACATAAAATTTTTATCACACAGCAAAGAATAAAAAAAATAAAAGTGGATATCTAATATTTTCCTGAAATGCTCTGAGTTTTAAAAATAAGTTGGCTAACTCACTGCAAAACTAGAACTACTTACACAGTCTGGTACAGTCTCAGGATCAATGATCAAATTCTAGAAATTTATACTAAAGGTGATTGAGAAATCTAGGATTCCTAGAGGTATAGACCATATGAGCACATGGAATTTTTTTCTTATTCCCCTTTCTTTTTGTACTCTCACGCATATCAGTGTGCTTTACATATGCTCTAGGACACGGCTAAGTTTGGTAGTAATCCACTGCTGCTCTGAATGTCAAAACTGAATTGCCCTAAGCGAGTCAGAATGCCACGGTTGGACATTACTATGTCATTGCTCTTTCCATCTGGATTTCTTGTTTTGGATAAAACAGCTCTGACCACACATTGATTAAGTAGTCTCAACTTTTTGGTTCAATTCCACCTGGACCCAAGGAGAAGAAACCAAGTGTGGAGGAGTTCTTTGACAGGAGTTGCGTACACACTCCAACTGGAAAATTAAAAAGAAAAAAAAATCATGTAAGAATAAGAGCAGAAGATCATACTGCATGGAGTAATTCAGTCATCCTTCCTGGTTGAGGACTGAAGTGTTGTATGTAGTCAAACATTCTGTTCCTAAGAAGTGTAATATTTGTCAATCATATATCATAGAGTCAAACATTTAAAAATGTTTCCAGCTTTATTGAGATAGAATTGACATATAACATGGGGTAAATTTAAGGAGTACGACCTGAAGATTTGATATATGTATATATTGCTAAATGATTACCACAATAAGGTTAGTTAACACATCCACCACCTCATAAAATATTTTATTTTTATGTAAGTCTCCAAACTCTCTCAGAATTCCAGCATTTTGGCATCTGTCTCCCCTACTGTGTCTCTTGTTTTGTAGACTAACATCTGTTGGATGTTTTTATGTCCTAAATGCTTTACACATGCTAACTCACTTAGTCCTCGCAGCAATCCCACGAGGAAAGCACCCCATGGAGCTGCTCTGTGCCTTGTTCAGCTGTTGTCTGCTAGGCTAGCAGTGGTCCTGCTGGGTGGTGATGCCTGGAGCTTCGCTGCTCCCCTAAGCATTTGGGCCTTTCCCCTGGTGGTGATCTGGTTCTCCCTGAACTGAGTTAGTGCCCCACTTCCCCATCCTAATACAGAGTTTTTCCGTTTAATGTCATGGATTATTTCCTCTCGTTAGCTCATTTTCTCAACAGCCAACTTTTAAAAAATGTATCTTTAAATTTAAAAATATTTGTTTTTAAATTCTGGTAAAATGTGCGACGTAAAATTGACCATATTAACCCCTTTAAGCCTGCAGCTCAGTGGCATGAAGCACATTCACCCTGTGCAACCGCCTCCACCCTCCAGCTCCAGAACTTGTTCATCTTGTAAAACTGAAACTCTCTACCTGTTAAACAATAACTCGCCATGCCTCCTTCCCCGCAGACCCTTACAACCACCATTCTACTTCCTGTCTCTAGGCGTTTGACTACTTTAGGTCCCTCATATAAGTGGAATCATACATACAGCATTTGTTTTTCTGTGACTGGCTTATTTCACTTAGCCTGATGTCCTCAAGGTTCATCCATGTTGTAGCATGTGTCAGAATTCCCTTTCTTTTTAAGGCTCAATAATATTTCGTTGTATGAACAGACCACATTTTGCTTATCCATTGGTCTGTCAGTGGACGTTTAAGTTGCTTCTGCCTTGTGGCTATTGTGAATCACGGTTATGAACGTGGATGTACATGTATCTCTTCAAGACTCTGCTTTCAGTTCTTTTGTATGTATAGTCAGTGGCATTGCTGGATATCACAGTAGTTCTGCTAGATTTTTTGATGGACTGCCATGCTGTTTTCCACAGAGGCTGTACCATTTTACATTTCCACCAGCAATGAACAAGGGTTCCAGTTTCTCTGCATCATCTCCAATGCTTATTTTGTTTAATAGTACCCACCCCACGGGATGTGAGCAGCCAGATTTTTTCACTCTTCTCTGACATCACCTTAGATACTTTACAGGGGCTAACTTTTACTATATATGTTTTGACTAATATGAACAACTTCCCACTTTATGAGTGTGTGAAAGGTATAAAAAGTAGTTTTGTGGTAATTCCCACATGGCCACAAAGTCATTATGAATTATAGAGAATGAAAAGGACGGGGCCACCACTGACTGGAGGTTATTCCTTCAAGCCCCTCTCTATCACACTAACTCCATCTCTCCATTGATATCACACCTAAATTTAATTTTGTGATTTGTAACCTGAGACACTGATTTTCGTTAACAGATACTATTCTTTTCTCAGAAAATCCATTTCTCGCTGCCGAAGAATTAGCAGGATGCTCTCCAATGAATCCTTACAATCCCCGGCATTCAGCCGCTCCAACTCTCAAGCCTCCATAGACAGCGCCTCCATGGAGGATTTCTGGCGGGAAATAGAAAGTATCAAAGAGAACAGCCTGGGAGTTCAGGAAGAGCAGACGCCAGCTGAGGCCAAGCCCCTGGATGGTGAGATGCTAGATTGGTCTTCCCCTGTGCTGTCTTTCTTTGTATGCTCTCTTATTCTGTTGGCAGGTAGAAATCATTCCACTAGTAGTTTAACAAGTGAATCAGTAGAATTTGGCAAATCAGCTGCCTGCTCCCACTGATTTATATCTGCTGGTCTGGCTCAGGGTGGCTTCTGTGTAAGATGACATGACCTGAAGGAGGGCTGTCAACACAATCCAGATTGATCCTTTACGTATCACCACTTAGGGATGCTCTACCCGTCTGTTGACTTGATTCATAATCATCTAGCAGATTGAGTATTCTCATTTTGATGGCTTTTATATTTGTATACTTGACCATTAATTACCAAAAGAGAGAGACAGACAGAAAAAAAATTTACCAACATAATTCTGGATTAAAAATATTTAACTATGAAGCATGTACTAGCATTAATGTATTTAGAGAACGGATAATCTAGTACTTCACCAAATAAAAGCCATGTCAGATATGTCAATTATACTAGTTTCCAGTGAAATTAAACAAGAAGGTTGAGGACCCAAGAAGTATAATTGTCCGTAATTGTCAAAAAGTACAAAATTACTCACCTGAGATTAAAAGCATAGGTTATCTTCTCCAGGTACTACCTATCGACAAGTAAATGCTTAAGAAAGACTGAAGGTAGTTTAGCAAGTATCTAAGAATGTTTTCATTAGCCAGTGATTAACCTCAAGACAACTATCAAGATAAACTGAAACTTTAAAAAACTTTTTTGTTCTTTATTCCCTTTCTACAAGCCTATCCTTCTTAGATCTGAAAAACAATAGTTCAGCTGTACCACAATTAGTATATTTCACTTAGCATTAGAAATAAGAAGTCCCACCACAGATTTAATGAAAATCCATTCAAGGGAACTGTCCTGCATCAGAGAAGGGTATTTTTATTCCTTTTCCTTACATACTTACATTTTGTCTTTTCAGATCCAGAAAGACACATAAAGGAAAATACCTCTTACTCTCCACTTCTTTTTTCTTACTAGCTAGCTAGCTATCTATATTAAAAATCATGAGTTCATACTGATAAACTCCAATTCCAATCCAACACCACAAAGTTTGTTGTTGTCTTCCATTTTTCTGTATTTATATCCCCCTTCTCCAATAATGAGAAACCTGGTTCTTACTTTCCTCAATGTATTGTTTCATTTGCTCAAGCCTAGAGTATACAGAAAACATTCTCAGGCTTGCTAACGTAAACTTCTACAAAAAACATACCTACTAACTGGAGTTTAAAATTTATTTGACTGATATTATTTTCCTCGAAGCATATGCCTAGATCTTAAGTGTGCAATTCAGTGACGTTTGACAAATACTAACCCTGTAACCTCACACAAATCGACATAACATTTCAGTCAACTCAAAATTTCCTGATGGTTTTTCCCAATCTCATCATCCCCGTGACTTGCTGTCCCTAGCCAGAGACAACCAAGGCTCTGATGTTTTTGCAGCATACAGTTTTGGGTTTGGCTTCTTTCACTGAACACATAATAGTTTTGCGATTCATTTGGTGTATTACTATTTCATTGCTTTTTATTATGGGATAGTTTGTATTAGTTTCCTAGCGCTGCTGTAACAAAGTACCACAGAACTAGGTGGCTTAAAACAACAGAAATCTGTTCTCTTGTGGTTCTGGAGACTAGAAGTCCAAAATCAGGGGGTCAGCAGGGCCCTCCTCTCTCTGAAGATGGTAGGGAAGAATCTGTTCCATGTCTTTCTCTTAGCTTCTGGTGTTGCCAGCAATCCTAGCTGTTCCTTGGCTTGTAGACAACACATGCCATTCTCTGCCTCTGTAGTCACGTAGCCTACTACTCCCTGTGTTGTTGTCTGTGTCTCACCTCCTCTTCTTATAAGGACACTAGCTGTATCGGATCAAGGGCCCTCTCTACTCCAGTATGACCTCACCTCAACTTAAATCCTAATTATACCTGCCAAGACCCTGTTTCCAAATAAGGTTACATCCACCTGTATTGGTGGTTAGAACTTCAGTGTATCTTTTTGGGGACCCAATTCAACCCATGACAGCAGTATTCTGTTGTATGAATATGCCATAATTTGTCTATACATTTAACTGTTAATGGTTGTTTGCAGTTTTGGCTGTTATGAATAAGGCTGCTGTGAACAGTGCCATAATTTGTCTCTACATTTAACTGTTAATGGTTGCTTGCAGTTTTGGCCATTATGAATAAGACTGCTGTGAACAATCTTGTAGAAGTCTTTCGGTGGAGATATATTTTTATTTCTCTTGGATATATGTATTTTTCATAGAATATGTGTAATTACATAAGAAACTGCCAGCATTTTTCCAAAGTAGTTGTACCACTTCACACTCCTCCCAGCAGTATCTGACAGACAAGTCTAGCTGCTTCACATCCTTGCAACATTTGATGTTTTAAGACTTATTAACATGAATGATTCTAGGGATGTGTGGAGGTATCTCATTGTGTAATTATATTTCACCGATGACTAATGATGTCAAACGCTTTTTCCTGTGCTTATTGTCCATTCATATATCTTGCTTTGTGAAATCTTTTGACTATTTCTTTTAATTGGGTGTCTCTCTCTTGTTCTCTCACCTCTCTCATTTTTTAATTGTTTGCAACTGGTATGCAGTACAATTGATTTTTGTACTTGACCTTATATTTCATTACCTTTCTAAATTCACTTACCAGTAGTTGTCTACTACTAGATTTCTTAGAATTTTCTACATAAACAAAGAGATCATTTGTGAATAGAGACAGTCTTACTTTTTCCTTTGTGACTTCACTCCATCCCACAAATTTTGATATTTCATATTTTCATTATTATTCAGTTTAAAATGTTTTCTCATTTTCTTGTAAAGCATGTGGGAAGGCTTTTGTCCATGTACCAGTGATAGAATAACATAAGCAGAGTCCAACACCTCTGGACTGATGATTTGATCATGTACTTGCAAACCAGTCAATTCTGCTCTTTAAAAGAAACCTTATTCAGGTAATGCCTGTTTAGCCTTGTTCCCAGAATGTTGTAGTGTGTACAGTGGATTTTCTGTTACATGATGTTGTTATTCTGAATTCTGTAGTATTTCCGCACATCTAATTTATAATAGCGATTGATCTTCATCATGATGAATTTTAAGTTTTTTAGCTGCCTTCTGAGAAAAGGAAAGATTACCTAATGTTCAAAATAAGGAGAAAAGTAAGAGAACGAATATCTATTGAACACATACTCTGTTCTAGATTTTTGCCATCTGTCACAAATTCATTGATAAAATAATCCTCATAGCCACCTAATACTTTGGTAATTATTACCTCCATTTTGCCAAGAGGACACGAGATCTAGAGCTACTTAAAACTCTCCAAAGGCATTCAGTTAGTAAATGGTGGTTGGGATTTGAACCTGAATTTGTGTGATGAAAAAATTCTTTTGTGTGCCATTAAACCACTTTTTCTCTGTTATGGTTTTAGTTTAGATATTAATATTTTATCATTTTTTGAAATTGGCTGTTCAGATATGGCTTATATTTAGCTCTCTGGTAAGGAAAATTACCTTCCCAAATCTGCCAAATAACCTTACTCTACTAGAAGATACTTTAAAAATTTGACTTACTTAAAAAAATACAATACAGACCTTTTATTCATTCCTATAGGCCGTTCCCACAATTACTATGGGAAAAAGAATGGTCTTTTAACTTCTTTTGAGGTTTAATTTACATGCAATATTATATTAGTTTCAGGTATAAACATAATGATTAGATATTTGAATACATTGTGAAATAGTCACCAAAATAAGTGTAGTTAATATCCATTGTCACACATAGTTACAAAATGTTTTTTCTTGTGGTAAGAACTTTGAAGATCCTACTCTCTTAACAATTTTCAAATATGCAATAGAGCATTATCAACTATAGTTACCATGCTGTACATGATATCCCCATGACTTATTTATTTTCTTTTATAACTGGAAGTTTGTACCTTTTGACCACCTTTACCCATTTCGCCCACCCTCCACTCCTGGCCTCAGGTAAGCACCAATCCGTTCCCTATATTTATGAGCTCGGACTTTTTGCTTAGTTTTGTTTTTAAACTCCACATATAATGAGATCATATGGTGTTTGGTGTTTTTCTTTCTCTGTCTGACTTATTTCATTTGGCATAATGTCCTCAAGGTCCAGGATGGTCTTAATATATTGTCTAGTGATTATTTCTTACTCGCTGATGTGTACAGACTCACAGATACACATGGCTTCCAATCTCAGAATATTCTAACCTTCTCTTGGAAACTTCATCTTACAGAAGGAGAACTTGAAGCAGAGTGGTTGCAAGATGTAGGTTTATCAACCCTGATCTCGGGTGATGAAGAGGAGGATGGCAAAGCCTTGCTCTCTACTTTGACTCGAACCCAAGCAGCTGCAGTGAAGAAGAGATACAATACTTACACTCAAACCATGAGAAAAAAGAACAAGCAATCCGTCAGGGATGTCAGAGACATCTTTGGAGTCAGCGAATCTCCTGTAAGTAGTGAGCAGGGCTCAAAAGGTTTGGTTTGATTGAGGGGAGGGAAGGGGAATGTGGAAAAATTATCAGAAAAGGTCAGTCATCCTCTAGCTTTAAGAGAAAGGTAAAGCAGACAGCAAACTGAAAATTTTGCAAATTTGAAACTTAAGTGATTATTTCTTATTCACCATACAGCAGTCTCCCTGCACACAAAATTTATTCCCTTCTTTTGAAGTTGATCACTTCTTTGGTAATGGAGCAAGTCTTTGTGGATGGGATACACGGAGCCTTTACTTAAACCTCAGCACTGAATGGAAACTCTGTGGACAGGCAAAGGAGTCCCAGAGAAGTGGGCCCAAGTATTATGAGCAAGTCTGTGTAGTTTGTTTTACTTGGGGGTAGGGATGGGAGAGTGGTTAGGGTACCCTTTATGCTCAAAGAAATTAAAATGGTGAAAAGTGAAAGATACAGCATTAATCAAATGGGCCAGAGAATGATTCAAAAAACCATAAAGGAAGCATCACATGTTTTCTGAGAAATGGCTGGTTGAAATTCCAGCGTACCCTTGGCTATTCCACGGCCGCAGTTTTACTTCTGAGGCTGAGTCATGTCCTCCTATTTCTGTGGTTGTTTTACTGGTAGCTCTGCTTTTCAGTTCACTCATTCATCCATTTATTGCATCATTGCAGTGTTGCATTGAAATAATTGCATCATTGATGCAACAGATAATTACTGGATCCATTCTCTGTGCAATTCTTATATCAGGTTCTATGCAGATAGGATTCTTGGAACTTTGGGGTAATTCATATATAGGAAAAGGGGAACTTGATATTCTGCTGCAGTCACAGGTAAAATTGCCTGGGGCAAGTTGGTTAATCACTTTGATTTAGGTTTCTCATCTGTTTAATTGTAATATCAATAGTGACATAAATTAAAACTTCAAGGATATTGGGTAGCTGGCATAACTGAAGACAGTCTCTAATTTGAGTTAGTTAAGGTTGTCTGTAAGTCAAATCTTCTCTTAGATACATTAATCACAGTGGGGTGTTGCCAGGGCAGCTCACATATACAAAGTTAAGCTTTGTATTTGTGTTTACAATGTCCTAGAAGAGCGCTGTCCTTTAGAACTTTCTACAGTGATGGAAATGATTTATTTCTGTGCTGTCCAATATGGTAGCCCCCATCACATGTGGCATTAGCACTTGAAACGTAGCTAGTGTAAGTAAGGAACTAAAATTTTAATTGTATTTAATTGTAATTGATTTGAATCTAAAATGTCACATGTGGCTTGTAGCCAGTATAATGAACACAGTTCTAGAATCCTCTGCTGTATATAATGATATTCTCAAGGTAAGCCATTTTGAGTTCTACGCTGTTTGAACTTTCAGCTTAGTTGAAACCTGGGTCTTCTTGGAAGGTGAGATTGTCTCAAGCTGTAACTGAGTAAAGGTGATGCCCACAGCTTGAGGCTAGGGCTCCAGCCACATGAGTCCTGGACAAGATGCCTATCAAAGAAAAGGTTTACCCTGCAGGTTTAAATTCCCTGGGTCATTTTCCAGTTATCTCCCAGATCATCTTGAGAGAATCCTAAGAACTTGGCCTACATGCATCCTTTCCCCATTTCTGTTTCCAGCTACTTCAGACTAAGATTTTTCCTCTTCCCTAGCAAACTGCAAAATATGGGTCTATAGCTTCTCCTGAATCCTCCAGTTACTCAAGAAAATGCATAACTAGACTCTCTAGGTTTCCCAAAACGTTGCACTATAGTCACATAGAAGCAGTGCTCCTCCCGTTTCTTTCACTTGGACCCCGAAGGGAATCGTAAGGTGGGCACTTACGCATTAGGGCTTAAGTATAAAATGAAATGAAGAGTCTTACTTTTCCGTAACATGTAAGTGCAATAAACTGTTTGGTGTTTAACTCCAGCAAAGGCAGAGAGAGGGCCGCATTCTTGGTGGGTAAGGGGAGTAGCCCCGGGGGCTCTTCCTCCTGTCTGCCTTCTTCTTCTCCCACATACCCCCCAGTCTTGCTGCGGAAGCCCCAGTTCTAGAGAGAATAGGGAATGAGGCAGGGGGAGTGGTCACAGGTAAAAGAATGACCATATACTCTAGGGAGTAGAGGTCTTGTGCTGTCTTGAGAAGTGGGGCATCTGGAAGTCAGGGAAAGCCTGGCATTGTATTATGCTGCTTAAAAATTCACATTGTTCTTTGTCAAAAATGTAAAAAGCCATATAAAGCCAGCCTTTTAAAAATACGGTATATTTACAATGTGTAAGTCCTAATAAACATTATCACAAGATTGTTTTTTCCTAAAAAATTCAGCATCTGCTTCTGCAGGTAAATAGACTTGGAGGTTCTTAGAAATATACCTAAACTCTTTTAAGTTTCCTATTTGGATTTGACATCATGAATACCAATTCCTCCCTCCTTTTTCTCTTCCCCGCTCTCCCTTCCTTATTCTCTCCTATTCTTTGTTTCTGTCTTTGTCATCGTTTACCTACATTAATAGAACAATTACATAAAGTTTTCATTCCATTTTTGTAATGAAGTTTTAACATTACAAGTTGCATAAGGTAATTTTCCATTAGTCTTAGAATTATGAATCTGACCCACTATACTCACCAAATGAAGATATAAATACTTTAAAAAATAGATATGTAGATTATCCTAGTTTTTTTCTTAATTTTTTGCAGATAGAATCCCAGGTTCAAAATCATTTTTCTTCAGAATTTTGAAAATATTTGTCCGTTATCTTCTCTCACGCACCATTGCTGTGGGGAAGCACAGTATCTACATCAACTTCATTCCTTTATATACAAATGTGGAAGCTTTGTGAATTTCATTTTTATTGTTGGAACCTTGAAATTTTAGCAGTTTTACTTTTTAAAAGAATTCATCCTGGTCACTACCAAGTGAGCTCTTTCATTCTTCAGCTTGTTCATTCTGAATATTTTCTTCTAACGTTTAAAACAAGTATTTATTCCCTTCATTTTCTCACTGTCTCCTTCTGGATATTAGATGATTGTTGTTAGATGATTGTTGTTAGATGATTGTTTCATTGTTTGGATTGAATCTCAATATCTCTTTTTTTTTTTTTTTTTTTTTTTTTTGCGGTACGCAGGCCTCTCACTGCTGTGGCCTCTCCCGTTGCGGAGCACAGGCTCCGGACACGCAGGCTCAGCGGCCACGGCTCACGGGCCCAGCCGCTCCGCGGCATGTGGGATCTTCCCGGACCGGGGCATGAACCCGTGTCCCCTGCATCAGCAGGCGGACTCTCAACCACTGCACCACCAGGGAAGCCCCAATATCTCTTAAATGTCCTATTTTCCAAGCTTTGTTTGTGTGTATGTTTGCTTTACATTCTTGGCTGTCCCTTCAACTTCATCTTTTATATCATTAATTTGGCCTTGGTTGTATTAACACTTTTACCTTTCATTAATTTTTAAAACTTTAATAGTCCTCTTATGAACTTACTGAAGCCCCTCCTTTCCCCTAATTTTTCCTTTATTTTGTGATCTGTTCTTGTTTCTCAGCCACAGTAGCCTCTCAGCACTCTGAAGGTAGTAAATTAAACCTTAAATTCCAAGGTTCTCTTTTTTCCTTGAATTATCTCTTTCCTTCAGGGTCATCTGTTTATTTTTGGCATCATTACATTGCTATTGTTCAATTAACTTTAATCTTTGGATATTGATTTATATTCATTAATGGAGAACTAGATTGACTGATTGATTAATATAGGTAGTGGTCATATATTTCTTATGCAGTTATGTAGACCCGTTTTCTCCCAAAAACTCTCCCCCAGAACAGGAGTCTGGGCCTGTGTGAGTGGTGAAGTGTGTCAATGTCAACTGTCACACTTCACTTTAAGAAATAAATATGGTATCAATGCCAAAATAACAAGATCCTGCAGAATCATAATTTGTTTCCTTTTCAGGCAAACCCAACTTTCCTTTTTATACTCCTGTCTATATCCTTTTAGAAGGCCCTAATAAAGTGCAATTCAACATTCTTTCTATCCGGGACTACCGCACCCATACTAGGACAGCCACTACCACTCCCAAGGCAGGTGGTCACTCTGTCACCAAGGGGACACTTGGGTTTTATCCTGGAATTACATTTAGCTGCTGCCTGCTGTTCTTCTAAACAGCTGTTGCCTTCTGAATTGGGCAATGCCTTCCTGCTGTTTTTATTTTCATTCTGGATATGTGCTTTTTCTGCTTTTTTTCAGCATTTACCTTCCACAGGTTTTTCTCTTATACCTTTTTTCAGGCTGAAGTTTTTCTCTACCCTTATCAAACCGCTTTTGCTTGCTGTTTATCTTCCAGGAGCATCCAACAATTTCTGTTCTGCTAATGGAAATGTTTAGTGGTTTCTAGATCTACTCTTTGAGAAAGGTATCTCTTTGACATTTTGAGCGATTTGCAGGGGGAGGAGAATGTGGTATGTGCATTGTGATATCTTGA
Organism: Mesoplodon bidens; assembly: GCF_964165515.1. Classification (NCBI taxonomy): domain Eukaryota; kingdom Metazoa; phylum Chordata; class Mammalia; order Artiodactyla; family Ziphiidae; genus Mesoplodon; species Mesoplodon bidens. The sequence goes on along the minus strand of NC_138169.1, from coordinate 32,711,448 downwards.
TCCAATTTTCCTATGCTGATTTTTCAGTAGTATTTGTTCCTTTCAAAAAATGTGTTTTTTTCCTTATTATAAAAGTAATACATCGTCTTTAATGGAAATTTAGAAAATATGGACAAGCGAGGTAAAAAATTACTTCTATGGGCCCAGATAAAATTTTATGATTTAATTAAATATCCAATGAATATAATTTTCAGTGAAATTCTAACCATAAAAGAATAGAATATTTAACCCTTGTTTTGGTAGAGCTCTTATACAGTAAATCACAGATATTAAATCACCCTTTGGATACATAATACAAGGTCTACAGTCCATTTCATCATGAGCAGAAGTTCAGTGCTCAGACAGATTTTTTCTAATATTCAGAAGATGTGAATCAATTATTACCTTCAGTAACACATTTAACTGAGCAAAATAGTCAATCTAATATATTTCCAACTTCATAACTGATAAACAGTTAAAGGTGGGACTAACTCATAATTAACTGTATAAATATAGGCATACAGTCCTTAAAAAAATGTTACATCACACATATACATTTGACTGCATGGCACATAAAACCCAAGAAATCATGAGTTATACAAATACGAATTTGCTTTTTCTCTCTTTCAGAGGAAACTGATCTTTGCTCTAGCATAGACCCAGCTTCCTTCCATCTTTCTATTTTGTCTTTCACATGTGGCCTTCATTCTTTTGCTTGCCAAGGGGGCTGGGCCACTCCTGCCACCATGCCCATGTTCCTGGTGGTTCCTGGAGCTTGTACCAACTGACTCTATCTCTCTGACTTAGGTTTCCCAGAAATCTTACTTGGTAGAATTCCAGTTACCTCTCGTTGCCTAGAAATGTTATACAATCATCCTTAGCTGCAAGAGAGCCTGGGAAATTGATATTTTTTCACTGTACACAAAAGTTCCTGAAAAAAAAAATCAGGATCCTATTAAGGAAGACAGGTGACTGGGTTTGGGGCAGGCGGTTGACAGGATCTTCCACACGTACCAGTGTCTGTCACTGGGCCTGGTGTGTGGTGAGCTCCCAGGACTGGCTGCTAAGTGGCCAAATGCAGTGATCAGTGCATAGGCAGTCATATCTGTGGGTGTCTCAACAAGTCTGTATGAATGTGCACATCGTATGCGTAACACGTGATTAAATGCAGTTACCCTTGGGAGAACATGCCTGAATAAAAATGCACTTTCATTTTTCTCAATAGCCAGATGATTTTTGTTGTATCCCAGCTCCTCTTTTGGATGTGAACCCAGATGAAGAAGGGATGCCAGCAGTTCCCTGCAGAAATGGTCAACTGGTAAGACAGAGCAAGGGGGTCAGGAGAAGTGGTTACTTCAAGGCAGCCTGGAAAGTTTAAAAAAAAAAAAAAAGCCTACTTACCTTGGAACAATGAAGAAAAAAAGGGACTCAGACTCAGGAATGAATAATTAAATAGTTAAATCCGCAAATACTATGGGGCCTACTTGTACCTACAATAACAAAAACAATCACAGCTGCAGCTGCAGCCACAGCCAGAAGTCAGTACATGTGGGAGGTCATCAGCTAAACTATTGTTCTCTTTGCTGAGTGCATAGTGGAAAATTTTATGCTACCTTCTATAAATCTTTCCAAATTAATTTAATTGTCACTGTAAGAAATATTTTGACATTTAAATTACTTTCTAAATGTAAATATATTGTGGGACGCAGCACTATAGCATCTTGGACGTGTAACAATAAGTGGAAAAAGTGCACAGTCTTGCACAGGAGGTAAACACATTTTATTTAGAGCCCACCTCACCCAGTTTAGTACAAAGTTTCAAAGAGTGATGATCTGAGTTCCAAACTGTCAGTGAAGCTATTTCAGTGAAAGAGATGAATCTCATGCTGTGATCTGTACCTCCTGGCATGAGGCCTGGGTCCTCTTACTGAAGTGGTGACCCTTCACCCTGAGAAGGACATGGGTTCCTGACATCTTCCTCCACCTGGACTCATGGCAGCAGAAAATTTACAGTAAGAGACCTTCCTCTATCATGCTTGTATGTGTTTCCTTCTTTTTAGCTCTTTATTTTCTTTCCTAGCAGAGGAAGAGGGATTCTTTGTTGTTCTAAGAGTAACCCCTGTACCATTCTTGATCTGATGAAGATGAGGATGATGATGATGATGATGATGACAGTTTACCTTCATCTTGCATATATTTTATGTGGGGCACTCTGTCCACATCTTCCAATTGTCTTGATACAGGCTAGCCCCTGGTACCTTCCAAAATTCTGCTCAAGGGTTTGGATGTGGCCAGTTTGTGTTCTGGCTGCTCTTCTGTTGCCTGAGGGTAGGTCAAGGTCTGGAGGTGGAGGGTGGTCAGCTGGGGCTGTGAGCAATCCTGTTTTCAGATTTTTGTCTCTAATTTTTTTCTAATTTCATTGCATTTCTCATAAGAGTGTGAACTCTGTCTAGTCAGAGGTCTTTACATTTTCTGTTGAGTTGGAAGATTTTCCCCTCGGTTCAGGGAGTCTTCTGTACCATCCTTCCGGCCAGGACACTTGATCCAGGCATTTGTTCCTCTCTGCCCGCCCTCTCCCCTTCACAGCAGCCACTACCTCTTCTCTCAGCTAGAGGAGGGGCAAGTCAGAGTAGACATGGGGTGTTTTCAAAGAACGATTTCTATGAGCTTTTCACCCCACCTGCCTCTACCTAGTGTTTTGATTGCTTCCTCTTCACCCTGGGGTTATAGGGACGGCTCAGCACATGACACCTGACACTGGAAAGATGAGACAACAGCAAGTTATCACATGTTCTCACAGCCCAGGGAGGGAGGACACCGCACACCATACAGAGCCACATGTGGGGTGCACTTGGGAACAGAGTGGACAACCAGGCTTTGTAGTATCAAGAGGGGGAGTGCCCCCCTGGTTCTCACAGAGGATGGATTGGCTTGTTTGAATAATTCCATGGGTGGACAGGGAACTGAAACCCACTACTCAGGGATAAGCAAGAACTGTGTCTGGCCCCCTGGGTAAGGAGTGTTGTCTTACTAGGGGACCTTATCTGAGGGAGCAAAGTGGGAGGGGAACTTGGGCTTAGACCACTTACGGACCTCCCGCTTTTACCGGATGTCAAGACAACGTGTAAGAGTGAGTCTTATTTTAGATCTTTTTGCCTCAATGACACTCTACGTCCAGCCATGGACTCTCATGATGAGTCTATGCTTATTTTGTTTCTTTTCTCTTTTATCACTATCCCTTTTATTTCAATTCTTTGATGGTCTCGTCATCTTTTAAAGGTTAAAGGCAAGTGTGGTGACGAACACATGAAGAAATCTCCCACTGAGGTGGATGAGAACGATTAAGTTTTATTCCAGCCACATCCCTGAACTACTCACCAGTTTATAGAATGAGAAAGCAGTACTGCTCTTTATCCCTGGAGGAGGATGAGGGCTAGCCCACCAGAATGACCACAGAGAATAGTAGAAATACTAATTTCCATAATCACATATATTACAAACTGTTACATCTTCTTAGCAGATTGCATCTTTTATCCTTTGAGCAAATCTGGCAAGAAATATCTCTGGATACTAAATTTTAATAACTAAAAAGCTTAAATCCTAAACTGGTTAGTATCAGTATGCTAGGCTGTTGATCATTTTCTTTCAGAAATTTGTAAATATTAATCTCTTTGCTTTTCATATAGTGTTAATGTTGAGAAGTCTGATGCCTCTCTAAATCATTCCTTTATTTGCATCCTGCTCTCATTTTTATATTTCTGGAAGCTTTTAGGTTTATCTTTGTTGTTAGAGACCTGAACTGCCTTCAGGATATGAAATCTTTTTTTTTTTTTTAATCATGATCCAGCACTCAGCTTTTTGTTTCTGAAACATGTTTCCTTTCAGTTCTGAACATTCTTTTCCCATTATTTCTTTTACTTCATTATCTCCATTTTCTCTCTTCTTCTTTTCATTTCTTACATTAAACTCACACAGCTCTAAGTTGTCTCTTATATTTCCCATGTCTTTTTTTTCCATTTGTTCTGTATGCTAGCAGATTTTGTCTACATCATTTTGTGGAAACCTAATTCTAATTTTTGTTATGAGTGGTTATAATTGGGTCCCTGTTGATTTTTAAATTCAGCGATCATACTGTTACTTCATAAGAACTCCTCCTTTTTTCACTGATCACCCTTTATTGTTATAGTTAGTCCTGATTTATGATTGCAATAGTCTCTCAGATCTCTCTGAAATTATTAAATCATTATAAGCCTTTTTCTCTTCCCTCAATTACCTCTTTCTCCCAGAATGTATATCACTATACTTTGTTTTCAAAATGTTGATTTTCTCCACAGCTGACTTTTTTATAATGTTGATTTTTCTCCAGTGGCTGATGATCCTTAGAGATGGTCTGGATTGACTAGTTAACGACTTTTAGGATATGTCATTGCTGTATGATTTCTCTGCTATTATATAGATATTTTCCCAAAGGGCTCTTTATTGAATAAGAGGGCTGACTTTGGGTCCTGTGTAAGCAGTAAGGTATGTGAATAGACATTATTTTAACAGCACACATGGGTGAGTCCGTGCATGTGTGCATGCGTAGACACACGTACATACACACGTACACACACAAATATACGCATGCACGTACCTTCAGTGCCAAAGGGAGAGTGGCAAATGACATCATTCCCAGACAAAACTCATGTTCTCCTTTTATTCTCCCATCCATGTCTTTCATGAAGGTCCAGAGTGACCTGATGTTGAGGTCTCTTTTGGTCCCAACCCTGGGCATCTTCCCAAGGCAGGTAGTTCACTTCATTCAGAGTGCTTTCCTTGGGTCCATACGTGGCTGCTGTCTGCTGTTCAGTGTAAAGGGAACTGTTGGGAGTTCTGTCGGGCCCTTCCATTAAGGAAACACAATAAATTATCCTAGCCATTGCCCTGGGGCCCCTTCTTGTCCTGTGTGGTTTTCATTCTTAGCTTGGTTGGTTGTTTGCTTTTTTGTGGATTTGCCCTTTCTTTGTCTTTTGCTATCCTTAGGCTGAGAATTTCTTTACAATTATGAAATAAATTACTTACTTCTTATTTTCCAGGAATGTCTAACAATTTTTAATCTGTTATTAGAACACTTTGTTGGTTTTCAGTGCCCTTGGAGCTATACTTAAAAAATACACCCTTTCTCTAATTCTGAGTGATTGGGAGTGGTACACTCTCTGACCTCCATCCTGACCTAAGTTTTCTTGTACTGCCTTTTCAACATTGTTTCCCCTTCCAAAGAGATGTGTGTTCTTCATAGCAATATAATACATACACATTGGGGGAAAGTTAGAAAATATGGAAAAGCCAGATGAAAAATGTTTCTAAGGTCTCATGTAAAAGTTTATTTCATTAATATCCAGTATGCTTAATTCTGCAAAAAGTTGCTTTAATCATGGAGTAGAATATTTGCATCTAATTTTGGGAAATGCCATTATATCACAAATGCTGCTAAAAATCTTAGAGCATATGCACAAGGCCTACAGTGCAGCACATGACAATTAGAATAGTCTCAAATCCATTTGCTGCATAGTGAAAATCAGAGCTTTTCCAATACTCAGTGATGGGAATGAAATATTTGGTTCAGTCATATGTGTTTGTGAGATAATCAGTCTAATGTTTTTCCAGTTTCATAATGAAAAAAAACCCTGAATACTCTGGCTTTTGATTTGTAAATCACTCCAAAATACAGTCATAAAGTCTGATTTTTAAGTAGCATAGTTTAATCAGTAAGCTTCCTGACTTAGACAATTAGAGGTTTATTTTCCTTACAAAATAAGAAGTTTGTGGCTGGTTTGACTAATATCCCTCTCATGGACCTACCAAATTTTTATCTTTCCATTCTGTTCCACTCAGCATACAGGCTAGTATTTAATGCTTACAGGATGTCTGGGCATCACAGGTACCATGCCCATGTTCTGGGAGAAGCATCAGCCAGCTGATTCCATGCACTTCAACAAGAAAACATGAGCCTTCCTGGATGCTCTACCAAGCAGGGTTTCACTCGAATCTCTTTGGACGGAACCATCACATGATCACACTTAGTCCTTTTAGATAGGCACACAGCATCTTGGAGCAAGATCATGATATTCATATGTTAAAGAAGAAAAGAAAAGTGGGTTTTGGCAAGCAGGTAGCAGTGTCTGCTTTTGAGACTCATTTCTATTGCAGTGCATGACATCTATGAGGCTCAGTATCCTTTTGGAGGAATGGGTGAATGCTACCATTTGCACTATAGTCATTAACTCTGTGTATGGCTGTGCATTTATACAGATTCTAGTGTAATGTATAATTGAATAAACAATCACATAGCGAAAGATATGCCTGGATAAAAATGACTTTCATTTCTTTCATCAGCCAGGCGATACCTGTGACAACCATCCTAGTCAGTTGGACGGCACCCAGGAGGAAAAAGAGCTGCCGGGAGTTATCAAAACAGGTGGTTCCTTGGTAAGTGGTAGGAGAACTGGGGGTAAGGATGAAAAGAGAAGCCGTTCTTTCAAGACAATCATGCAAAACTTCAAAACAACGCAACATAATTCAGGTGGCTGGACAACTACAGCTGTCAGCATGCCTATCTACCTTTATTTGATTTGTAGGAAGCCATTCATCAGTAAATGAACCCGAGTTTAATAGTTAAAGCCACAAACAACTACATGCTCTATTAAAACAGATACAAAACCAGAAAACCAACGATGGTAGGCATTTCTTTATGACAGATGTAGTTCCTTTCCATTTTTCTTTTATTTTGAAAAATTCTCATAAGAGTGTTGGTTCCATTGAGTCACAGCTCCACCAGCTATGGACGTCAGGTCTCAGGATAGCAGTAGGTGTCCTCAGGTTGTCCACTGTATCCCTGGTGCAGGGCGAACACCAGGCATCTTAGTTCTGACCACACTCTTCACCCTAGGTGTCTAGTGCCCCTCCCCTTCCCCATCCCCCTGCCTTTCCCCAGAGCCACTTCCACTCCCCACTTACCCAGAGGAGGGCAAAGTCAGGCAAACATTGGGAGAAAGATCCAGCTTCTGTCAGTTTACAAACGGGAAAGATTGCTTTATTTATGGTTTAGCCAGAGCCTGTTCTCACGTCTGTTTTTACTTGCACTTCTATCCTAAGCTATCTTTTCTCTCCCTTGGTGGAGCTTATGTACTCTACCTTTCCTTTAATTTTTCCATCCTCATATTCCCTCCCCTAACTTCCTCCCAGGTAGAAAAAAGCAAAATGGTGACTCCAATAGGTTCCCTCCTCCCTACTGAGATGGTGTTGGGGAGAGACTGAGTTTCAAAGGCTCTGCTCATACTGACCCCAGATGTGGTTACTCACAGCTTCAGTTGTTTTCCCTCATGATTTGGAGGAGATAGTAGTTGTCTATTTCAAAAGTGTCTCCATTTGATTAGGAGGGAAGCAGATTTTGGAAAAGAATTTACATTATTCCTGGAATATTTCTCTCTGACCCCCACTCGTGTGAACATTGCTGGGATTCTTTTTTCTTTTTTTCATTATGTTTTGTTGACTCTACTAGGTTTTAGGAGAGAAATCTTGGTCATTGACTTAACTCTCCCATTTTATTCCAGAATATAATCCCTATTGTTTACAGAAATAATACATAACTCTTTTTTAAAAAATTTATTTATTTTATTTATTTATTTTTGGCTGTGTTGGGTCTTTGTTACCGCATGCAGGCTTTCTCTAGTTGTGGCGAGCGGGGGCTACTATTCATTGCGGTGCGCGGGTTTCTCATTGCAGTGGCTTCTCTTGTTGCGGAGCACAGGCTCTAGGCACGCAGGCTTCAGTAGTTGTGGCTCATGGGCTCAGTAGTTGTGGCTCGCAGGCTCAGTAGTTGTGGCTCGTGGGCTCTAGAGTGCAGGCTTAGTAGTTGTGGCGCACGGGCTTAGTTGCTCCCTGGCATGTGGGATCTTCCCAGACCACGGCTCGAACCCATGTCCCCTGCATTGGCAGGCAGATACCTAACCACTGTGCTACCAGGGAAGCCCCAACTCTTTCTTTTTATATTAAAATTATCCACAATTTGTTCTCTGCTGGTATTTCTAAGCTTTAGTTCCCTCGCCTTTTTTAAAAAAATAATATTGATTGATTGATTGATTGATTGATTGATTGATTTGGCTGTGCCGGGTCTTACTTGTGGCATGTGGGATCTTCATTGCGGCATGCAGGATCTTTTAGTTGCAGCATGTGAACTCTTAGTTGCGGCATGCATGTGGGATCTAGTTCCCTGAACAGGGATTGAACCCGGGCCCCCTGCATTGGGAGTGCAGTCTTAGCCACTGGGCCACCAGGGAAGTCCTAGTTCCTTCGACTTAATCACACAAATCCTCTACTTTTGAAAACAAATCAACTTTCTGTTTCAAGAACATAGTTGGAGCTTTCCAGTGATAAAATTTTGTTTGGTCTTTTCTCATATTTTAAAATGGGCAAAAGATTTGAATAGACACCTCTCCAAGAAAGAGATTTGGATGGTGAATCATCTCATGAAAAGTGCTCAGTATCATTAGTGATTATGGAAATGCACATAAAACCAAGATGAGCTATCTCTACGTACCCTGTAGAATGGCTGAAATTAAAAAAGCTGACCGTATCGACTGGTGCTAAGGATGCAGAGCAACTGGAACTCTCATACATTGCTGGTAGGAATGTAAAATTGTCCATCCACTTTGGAAAATAATTTGGTAGTTTCTTAAAATATTAAGCACATACCTTCCATATAGACCCAGCCATTTTACTCATAGATAATATATATTCATATGAAGACTTATCCACAAATGTTTATAGCTTAATAGCCCCAAACTGGAAAGAACCCAGTTTTACCTGCAGCTAAATATGTGAACAGATTGTGATATATAAATACAATAGAATATTTCTCAGCAATAAAAAGCAATGAACATTTGATATACACAGCATGGATGGATCTTAAAATAATTATGCCATGTGAAAGAAGCCAGACAAAAAAGATTCAATTTATATGAAATTATAGAAAATGTAAACCTATAGTGAGGGAAAGAAGATCAGTGATTGCCTAGGGGTTGGTGAGGAGAGGGAAGGAGGGATGACAAAGGGGCATGAGGACATTTGGGGAGTGCTGGTTTTGTACATTGTCTTGACTGTGGTGATGGTTTCATAGGTCTATATATTTGTCAGAACTCATCAAATTGTATACTTTATAATCTATCTCAAGAAACCTTTACAAAAGAGTCCATATAATATTTTATGATTTCTTTAATATCCAACACATTTATTTTGTAATAAGCTACTTACAATAAAGGAATTGTCTATTATAATATAGATGATTGTCTATTGTCTATATATTATACATGGTTGAATCTTGACTCTAAATCACAAATGCCACTAAATCTGGGCATTTACAAAAGATTTACAGAAGATTTACAACCTGTAAAGAAGGCTTACAACCCAGTCTAAAGTCCTTACAAACTACTCTACAAATCACTTGTATAGACAAAAGAAACATTTTCCTTTCGTGTAGTCAACATAAATGAATTAGTCATTAGAGGTGTTAGTTAATTCAAAGGCAAAGTAGTCCATCTAGTTTATTTCCATCTAGTTTATTTCCAATGTCTTAAGTGAAACTCAAATAGCTACATTTGCTATTGATTTATAATTCACTGCAAAATACAATCATACCTTCTGTTAAAACTGATCAATTGCATCTGTGTTTGCTTTGTAGTAAAGAAAATCTAAGGAACCTGGGTTTAAACAAGTAGGAGTTTGTTTTAATCACAAAGTGAGCAACTAATGGTGGATAAACCAAGGCTAGTACAACTGCAGTGCAATGCAGTGCCAACCTTAGCACGAAACTTCTAACTTTTTCCTTTCACGCTTCCACCATAACACGTGGATTTAATCCTTAAACTTACAAAATGTTAGCAAACTCTGGATCCCGTTAGGAACATGTGCCAACTGACTGTTTGTTGTTAACAGAAAACCTTAGCTCTCCTGGAGAAAACCCACCCAGTGGCATTTCTCATATTGCTCATTGACCTACTTTTGCACTCTTACATGACAATCTGGGTTTCTTTTCTCTTCTTTGGTTGCCTGAATCTTATTCCTTTATAAATAAGCTTTTTGTGTTTGCCCTCTCTATCTACAACTTTTTTGAATTTTGAATTTATTGCTGGAATTCTGAACTTTCACAAGAATCCGCCCCTTATTTCATTCATCTTGGTGACTGCTCAGTGAGTTCTTTCTGAGAACTGATTTCTTTCTTCAGTTTATGGACATTGTCTTCTATTATGTCTTAAGTTATTTTTTTCTCCTCATTTTCTATGTTCCCCCCTTCTAGAACACATATTAGATGGTTCCTGCTTTGCTTGAATTGAATTTCAGTATCTCCTAAATTTTCTCTCCTGTTAGTCTGTTTGCTCTGATTTCTTCATCTTTATCTTCCAGATTAGTAATTTTTTTCTTGGTCATGATTCTGTTTTGTTTTGTTTTGTTTTAAGCTTGTCTTTCTCCTTGTACATTTCAGCAAACATATTCTTATTTCCCAAGAACAACTTTTTTCTCTCTGATTTACCCAATATGGTAGCTGTAGGTTCTTGATTCATAGAGCAATAGCCCCTTGAAGATAAGAATTATATTATTTGTAAGGAAGGAGATTATTTCTGTGTCTTTTTTATTGATATATATATATATATATATTTTAAAGTGCATGCATTTTCGGTATATAATTCAGTTTGAAGAAGTGTTTTCACTCATATAACTACAGGCAGTCAAAATAGAAAACATTTCCATCACCAAAGAAATTTCTCTCAGGCCTTTTCCAGTCAGTTGTCCTCCCTCTCCTGCAGAGGCAAACCCTATTGAGATTAATATGAACTCTTGTGTCTGGCTTCTTTCACTCAGAATAATTTTTAGATTTATCCATTTGTTGCGTGTATTAGAAATTTAGTACTTTTATTACTAACAATAATCCATTGTGTAAATATACTACTATTGGTGTATCTATTCACCTGATGATGGACATGTGGACTGTTTCCAGTTTTGAGCTATTATGAATAATGCCGCCAATACATTCATTTAGTATAAAGGATGTATATTCTGATTTCTCATTGGTAAAGATGCAACATAATTCAGATTGTTGGCAAACAAGCCATCCTCAGCCCCATCACCCATAACTCTTAAACTCAGCTAGGAATAATTCAATAAATCAAAAATAACTAAATTCTATCTTTTAAAGAAAGCATCTACAGGCAGAAACAGCAACAACAGAAACTAATTTTTTAAACGTGTATTCTAAGTGGAGGATGTTGTCAACTAAAGCTTGGTCCTTGTGGGTGAGCTCATATGGAAAAATAACAGATTACCATGTAAATTTTTTTTCATTATTTTCAGTATCAACTAAGAAACAAAAATTTAGTTTTTCCCAGTTATTTTCCAAACGTAAACATCTTGTGTGGAGAACATGCTAGCTTTTGGAATGCGTAGCAGTAAGTGATACAAGCAGTGGAGTCCTGCCCACATGCAAGCACCATCTGATTAGGGAAGCGCACATCTCCTGTCAGGTGACAGCAAGAGTCCCCAAGTTTACAGTGCAGGGAGAGCTTCTCACCAAGACTATGGATCCTGGATGTTTTTTCCTGTCCAGCTCTGCAGTCCCTCCACCATACCCCTGTCTATCAGAATCCTGTCACAGCAAGAGGGTGGGATGACCCACCAAAGCCTCCATCAGGGCTAAAAGTGTTCAACAAGGCAGAAGACACCAGCACATTTTCAGGTGGAACTACCACCCCTGGGCCCCTAAAGTTGTCTGCAATCATAATGCAAGTCTTTATTAATTTTGATTGATTACTGTAGGGAGTTGCTGTATGTTTCCTCTGCAATTGAGTAGGTTGATTTTACTAAAAGGCCAAAATTGTTGATTGTGTGTTTTTTTGCGAGTGACTGGGGTGTACTTAACTTTAAGATGCATAGAAGGGGCAGGTGGGTTAGTGCAGTAAACACTCCCCAAATGCAAAACTGATGAAGGGAATGAAGAATTCTTCATCCAGGCAAAGCTGATTTCATTTTCTGTCGCCCCTCCATTTCTTTCGTTGTGGTCTCCCAAGTTCCTTCTCTTTTAGACCCCCTCCTCCTTCAGTATCCATGGGGGATTGGTTCCAGGACCCCCCAGGATACCAAAATCCATGTGTGCTCAAGTCCCTTATATAAAACGGTGTGGTATGTGCATATAACCTACACACACCCTCCTGAATACTTTAAATCATCTCTAGATTACTTATAATACCTAACACAATGTAAATGCTATATAAATAGTCACTGGCATATGCAAAATTCAAGTTTTGTTTTTTTGGAAATTTCTAGAATTTTTTTTCAAATATTATCCATCTGGGTTGGATGAATCTGCAAATGTAGAACCTGTGGAGACAGAGGGTCAACTGTACTCAAACTAGGAGCCCACCCACCCCAAAGCAGTTAGTTCATTTTATTTAGGCAGAATTGGGGGGGGATGCGGTTCTAGGGTTATATTTAGGGGCTGTCTGCATATTTAAAGAGGGATGGTCTACTTGACCTCTATCGATATTTTGTAAACAGCTCTTAACTATATGCCTGTGGCCCTTTCCTACTCTTTGTACATTCTGTTATTTTTCTCTTCCCTCTCTAAAAAATTTTCTTTTATGCTGTTTTCAAGTAGAGGTTTTTATTTTACCAGATCAATTCTATTAGCTTTTCTTCTAGAAATTTCTATCAGCTATGGAATTCTTTGCTGGTTTCCATTGCTGTTAACAATCTGTTTCTTTAAATATATATATATATATATATATATATATATATATATATATATATGTTTTCTGCCATTTTTAGTGATTTGGGGTGAGGGGAGTTAGGTGACTGTCAGCTTGCCATCTTGACTTAAATTTCTTGTGCTAGATCTTGTGTTCTATTTGTTCCTTTAAAGAAAAAAGAGTCCTATGTTTATTTTATAAAGTAACACATACCATCTATAGAAAATTTAGAAAATGTGGTCAAGAAAGATGAGTGACAGTTTTTTAAAAAACAAAATATCATATGTTTTTATAAGTATCAAATATATTTGATTTTGCCATAAGGTTCCTTCAGTAAAGAAAAGAATATTCATTTATTAAATTTCAGTAATGCCCTTGTACACTAAAGCAAAAATCTACTTCAAGCTTTATAAATGAAAAAACAATTTGGTGCTATTGCTATTGAATTCTAATCACTGTGAAAGATAGTCCTAGGGTCTGTTTAAAAAAAATAAGATTAGACAAGTTAAGTTTGTGTTTGGCTGCATGTAATAGAAAAGTCAGAGTTGCTTTGCTTCACATGGAGATGCTTAAGAGGGGGTGGTCCAAGTGTGACAGGGCAGCCACGTGATACCCCTTAGCACAGACCCAGCCATCTCTGCCATCCATCATCCGCATTGGAGCAAGATGCCTGGAAACTCCAGGCTGTCACCTAGAGTGCTGTCATGAGCATGTAGCAGCTGACCCTACTCTTTTTGGTCAGGAAAGCCTTAACTTTTCTGGAGACACTCTTCTTAATATTACACTTACACCTCATTGACCACACTTGTCACATGATCACTTTTAGCTGCAAAGAAGCCTGGAAATCAAGTTCTCTGGTTTAACACCTCACTCCCTGGAACAAAACCAAGATATTGTTAAGGTAAATGGAATTTGTGGCAGACAAGAGCAGTGTCTGCCACAGGGCCAGGGTCTATCAGAGGGCCAGGCATTTAGGTGGTTCGCAGTGATGAACCCTGAAGGGCTGGTGCAGTTGCCCATGCCCTGGCAGTCATAACTCTGTGTATTGCCACACATATCTAAATACGTACGCGTAGTGGAATACACAAACATGTTAGAAAGTATTTGCCTGAATAAGAATGGTGCTTTCATTTCTCCATTTAGCCAGATGATGCGTCTTTCAACATCACTACCCTGTCAGATGGGTCCCGAGATGAAGAAGGGAGTTTTGCAGTTCCCAGGAGTGGCTCCATGGTAAGTCATCGCATGCCCAGATGATTGCATGTCAGGGCAAAGTTGCAAATTCAAGGCAAGAAGAAGCAATTTCTTTCAAACAGATGAGAAAAATTTGAACTAACACTGTGAGGAAACCATAGCTGCCAATAGACCCACCAGCCTTACAACAATTAGGAAGAAAGAGACTTAAAACTGAGGAATGAATAGATCAGTTTGAAAGAGGACTCCATAAATTAATACTGATGCAGTGTTCTTTAGGAGCCTCAGACATGGAGCGATTTGTTAACTTTTGACCCCTTGTCTGAGTTCATATGATCTGTCCTAACTCTGCCATCTTAACTCAGAAGTCCTTTTACCTTCAGGATAAATTAAAATTTCCTCCTCCTGATATTGAAGGCTCTCCACTGTTGCCTGTGTAACCAGCGTTGGATCTCAGGACTCATCCAAACAAACCCTCCACTTACGACAGATTCACTCACGCAGCCTTGAGTAGTAGAACTTCTACTTTTGTCTCAAACTCTCGTCATTCCTCCCCCCGCCCCACCTCCACTGGGAACCCCCAATTGGTGTTTCTGTGCAGGAGCCCTGGCAGGGTGTGACATAATGGGCCAGAAGAAGTGAGAGACCCTGTTAGATAAAGTAGTGGTTCTCTACTGGCAAGTTGATGGAAGGCAAAAGAGCACGACAAGACGGGCAGGTGGAGGGGGCACATTCAGTGTCCTCCTGGGCAGTAGTTTCTCGTCTGTTGTCGAGTTTGATATACCGGGTAGTTGATAATGCACGATGCACTCCCAGTGCACCCCCATTGTTCAGGGAGATAATGCTGTTAGCCCCATGTGAATGAGTTTTTCTGTTGTGTTTTTAGATTTTTGGTTATGAGGTTGTTTTGTTTTGTTTCATAGTGATCATTTAAGAAGCATAAAATAATGTGAGTGATTTTTGTTAGTAGCACTCACTACAGGTTATATCACTGATAGGCTAAGGGTTACCCACAGTTTCTGACCTACTGACTTTAAATTCAGCTGTTACTTTCACATTTAAGACCACGCATTGGAATGCAAATAAGTGAGAATATCTCTATTTTAGAGATAATCTCCAGTTCACCCCACTTAGTGATGAAAACAAAGTAAGTCATGCAAATAAGTGAGAATATCTCTATTTTAGAGATAATCTCCAGTTCACCCCACTTAGTGATGAAAACAAAGTAAGTCATTTGCATACTGGTAACTCCTAGAAATGAGGAGTTTCCTACAGTAGACCTTACATGGTTGTGCTGTCCCCCCGTGACCAGGGATTCCTGTTCTAAGTAAGGCCTTGCCCAGGATCCTTCATTTTCAGTCTCAGCTGGAGGTACCCATGTGCCCAAGACTCAGCCCTAAGTCTTAGCCTCACCTCTACCTGTCTTCTCTGACACCTATTGATTTTATCTTGTACATAGTTCTAGAATATGTCTACTCCCCTCTTTTCCTACAGCTACTTCCTTAATACAGAAACTCATCATCTTTCTGTGTTACTGAAGCAGCTGCCTAAGTGATCTCCCGGACTTTAGCTTATACCCTCCATCTCATCCTCGCCGTGGCTGCAAGTCATCGGTCTAAAATGCAAGTCTTGCTCCATGCCTGCAGCAGTTCTCCCCACTTTCTAGTTAGTGTTAGTGTTAGGTAGTTAGAAAACTCCTGTCTCTGACCCCTTGTCTGTCCCCTAGCTGAATTCATCTGTTCTATAAGCCAACAAGAAAGTACTGTGTGTAGTTCTGTGCACACACCAAGCAGAATTTGAAGCATGGTGTTTGCACCGTTGAGTTGCTAAAGAAGAGGAGGTTGGGTAGGCCTGTTTTCTAGGCTTTTCCATGGCAGCTCTGTGACCACAATGCTTGTGACGTTTTTCTATTTCTTCATTCTTTGCTGATACATTGATTTATTCATTCACCAAACCTTTATTGAACACGTGTTGTCTACAGATAGGATCCTTGAAAGTTTGACAGTGTAAGAGAAAGAAAATGATCTTGCATGGCAGTTATAGACAGAGCTTCCTGGGGTAAGTTAGTCACTCAGATTTTGTTTTTGTTTTCATTTTGTTTTTCTGAAAACTGATTGAATGTCAATAATGACATAAGTAAAAGTTTCAGCAGTAATGACACTCAAAAAATTTTCATTGGTACCTGTCTCTAGTGTGACATACTTTGGATTGTTTGTTACTCATAATATCTTTACTTTGAAATGTTAAACAAATTGGTTAGTTGCTAAAGTAGCCCACAGGTGCCAACTTAACTCTTTCTGCACCTGTACTGAAAATCATTCTAGAACTTCTTACCATGACGTAAACACATTTTTGACTTCCCTGCTTCTTGATTATAAGGAGCCATGGGCACCCCAGTTTGGTTCCCCAGTTTCTCCTACATGGTGGGATTTCCAGTGATCCAGTGCAGTGGAGGCAAGGGCTTCAGGGGTCCTGGCCATGATGCCTATAAAGGTAAATCTCGCCGGCCTGTCAGGGAAAATCTCACTGACTATTTACTGTTATCTCCAAGACTCCAGAGGCTCTTGACAACTATCACTATTGGCATTTATGTTGTGGAATGGGATAAAGTAGGTAACCTAACTTTATCTTTTCCAAGGGGATAGCCTTGGCTTGACCAACATCTTGCTTTTTCATTCTTTCATCTTTTTTACTTGTTTGATTTGCACCTTTATGATAAGTGAATTCTCTGCGTATACAGGGTCTATCCTAATTACTATGACTCTATGTTTTGTTTATTTAAATTTGTTACAAGTTTGCCATCATTGTTTAGAATCAAAATTTTCTTTCCTCTTCTCAGAAATTTTTTTCTTTCAGATGAACTTATATTGAGGCTATCACTACCCATTAAATAAAAATCTTGTTAGTACTCCACTAAGAATTTCATTGAATTTAAAGATTGTCAGAGAGAATTCACATCTTAAAATATTGCATCTTCCCACTGAGAAAAAATCGTGTCTTTCCATCCATTTGTATCTTCTGTCCTTCAATAAAATTTCATAATTTCCTCTCATATTTTTTCCTACACATTTTTTCATTTGTTAGTTACTAGGAACTTAATAGCTTTCATTGGTATTTTAAATGGTAGGGGTTTTTCATGGTATCTTCTTGTCTGTTTTTGTGGATATACAAGGAAAGTATTTTTGTTACTCAAAAAAGTCTCTTTTATAGTTTCCTTTCTGAAAATTCTTTTTTATTTCTTAGAATTTTTCATTTGATTTTATAATTTGTGCAGACATCATCTGAAATACTGAAAGTTTTATTTGCCCAATCTTTAAAATACAGTTAGCCCTCTTTATTTTTAGGTTCTGCATTCTAGGATTCAACCAACTGCAGGTTGAAAAAATTCAGAAAAAAAAAAAATCCCAGAAAGTTCCAAAAAGCAAAACTTGAATTTGCTGTGCACCAGCAACTATTTACATAGCATTTACATTGTATTAGGTGTTATAAGTAATCTAGAAATGATTTAAAGTATACGGAAGGATATGCATAGGTTATATGCAAACGCCACAACGTTTTGTATAAGGGACTTGAGCATTTGAGGATTTTGGTATCCTTGGGGTTCCTGGAACCAATCCCCCATGAATACCAAGGGACGATTGTAGTTATTCATCTTATTTACTTTTCTTACCTTATTGAACCAACCTCAAGCACTTATAACATTGAATAATAATTATGGAGATCTTTTGATACATTTTTGATTTTCTCATGAATTCTTCTAAGTTTCACTATTAAGAAGAATATTTGTTCTGGGTTTCTGAGCCTTGTAGTTACTTTTATCAGGAGTAGAGATTGAGTTATATCAAATGATTGTATCATCTATTAAAATGAATGTATTGTTTTTCTTCTTTAAAAGGCAATTACTTTAGGAAATTACATTGATAGGTTTTTCTAATGTTGAACTATAATTTCATTGCTTAGTTAAACCCTACTTGTGTTATATTATTCTTTTTTTATGCTACTGAATATGATTTGCTACCATTTTAGCATTTTTAACCACTCTTCTAGTAAGTGGGGTTAGCCTATAACATATAATTTCTTTTTGTTATTACCAGAGTTATGCTAATCTTGGTACAAACATGTTGAGAACTTTGAATCTTTTTCAGTATTTTGGAGCTATTTATTAAACTTTGGTGTAAACATATAATCTGTAAAAACTATTATATACAGTTTTATGCCAAGGCCTGGCATCACTGTAGACCTAATGCTTTGATTAATTTTTCAAATGATATGGTTTAGGGATTATATTCCTTTCAATCCCAACTTGTATGAATTTGGTAATGTGTGTTTGTTCTAGCAAAACATCCAGTTCATTTAAAATTTCAATATATGTTGGTGTGTGTGTGTGTGTAAACACATATGTACACAAATATATATATGTACATACACACATTTGTTCAGGTGCATAATTTTAAAATTTTCTGTGAAGGTAGCTATTACTCCTTTTTTCTTCGTAAAATTTATGTCTATCAGAATGTAAATACTTGCCTGTGTTGGCAGTATTTTTTTTTAAAGTCACTACCTTTAATTAATTAAGCCTACTTTTTCTATCGTATTAATTTTTTTCATTCATTCTTGGGTCTACTTGGATAATTTTTCCTAGTCTCTTGGATTATAAACATTTTTCTTCTTTTTTATTTTTTTGAAATATATACTCATTTTAATGTCAGACACAGAAATTTCAGATACCCCTTTTTAGAAGGATTTGCTCGGAACTTATCCATTACATCAGCAACTTTTTTTTTTCCTGAATTTAATTTAATTTATTTTTTTATACAGCAGGTTCTTATTAGTCATCAATTTTATACACATCAGTGTATACATGTCAATCCCAATTGCCCAATTCATCACACCACCACCCCCAGCCCCCTGCCGCTTTCCCCGCTTGGAGTCCATTTATTTTTAAACTTTATTACTTGTGTTTAAGGTTAAGAAGTAATCTGAATAATACTTCGGCTATTCACATGGATTTTTGGAATTTATTGCTCTCATTGTCTTTAATATTTAGTTTATAATTTCAGATGTCATAGATGGCATCGGAATGCCTTTAAATTCACATTTGGTTAGATTTTGTAATTTTTATTATATTTTTTATTTCAAAATTGGTTATGTATTTGTCAGTGAATGTGGCTTATTTACGTTCGTCTCTGGGGAATTTGGCACAGTGGATGCAAGAGGTGGTTTTATCAGTTCTGATCTCAGATGCAGAAGAGGAATATGGGGAGCCTTATTGTCTGTAATGAC
This sequence comes from Mesoplodon bidens, assembly GCF_964165515.1. NCBI lineage: Eukaryota > Metazoa > Chordata > Mammalia > Artiodactyla > Ziphiidae > Mesoplodon > Mesoplodon bidens. The sequence goes on along the minus strand of NC_138169.1, from coordinate 32,692,216 downwards.
TGAAGCACAAGCAGACTTAGTGTATAGAGTTATAACACATAGATTGCAACCATGAGAAAAAAACCAAGCAGCCAGTCAGGAAGGTCAGAAACATCTTTTGAGTTGGTGAGTTTCTCCTGTAAGTAATGAACACGGAAAATATTTGGTATGGTGTTTCTTTAATGCGAAAGAAATATCAGATAGTCAAAGTCTAGTTTTAAGAGAACTCAAGCAGATAGTGCTAACCTTCTAAATGTTGGAATTTAAAATAATAATCCTTCAACCCTTACTCTCCAATCCCAGTGCAGTAGGATTTGGGCAGCAGAGCAAGCGTTGGTAGCTAGGAAGCTTTGCCTCTCCTAAAGCAGCTGAGGCCCCAGTGGGAAACTCTAGTGGCTGGGCATGTAGGGAAATGGTAGGATCCATTATGGACAAGCTAGGGAAGTTTGTTTTAAATGGGAGTGGCATTTATGTTTGAAATACATTAAAATCACTAGTGAAAATATTTTAAAGATTCTAATATTAATATGTTTAATGAGTAAATGGATGTTTTAAAATTATGAATACCAAGCACTGAGCCTTTTCATTCAACCTGTTTCAAAACTCATGGTCCCTTTACTGGCAGAGAGATCTTCCTTTTCATTTTCACCAAGTCATCCCCCTGCTTTAACATATGAATGTTCTTTTGTTTGTTCTGTTGTGTTTTACCCCTTATGAGTCTAAGTCTGAGAACCTCTACCTGGCTTTCAAAACCTTCTTGACTAACATATTTCTCATATTTTTCTAATACCTTGTCTCAACTCCTGGCAAATCAGGCTCTCCGTGATCCTCTCATGAAGCCAAAATGCTTCAGATTTCCATACCTGAAATTTATAATTCCATGTCTGGCCTGAATGCTTTGCCCATCTCCCTGCCTTTGTAAGTCCTTTTCATCATTCCTTGAGTTCCAGTGCAAGGTCAGCCACCTCTTCAGTGAAACCTTTTGGGTGGCACCTCTTTCCTCTCCTTTACTCTCCAGTAAACACTAGTAGTGTAGAAATTAGCTCTTAAGAGTGGATTGTCTTTTAATAATGTTCCATAAGTGTTACTCTCTTCTCCTCATTATAAATAGCTAAAGAGCAAGGGTCACGATTTAAATTTCTGCTTCCCCCAGGAAAGTCCCAGAATAATTTATATTACAAAAAGTGGGACCTCAGTCAATACTGTAGGCTGGCTGGAGGCCAGTTAAACCAGGCAGCAGATGGCACTTCTCCACTTTACAGATTACAAAATTGACATTTAGTCCATTCAAGGATCCCAAGCCATCAGCTTCAAGCCTTACATGAGTGTTTCTCAATTTTCAGGAGTGTTCTCTTCTATAGATGAGTTATTACAAAGTTTAATAAAACATTTCTTTCTAGAAAAACGTAAGGAAACCACTGAAAAGTGTTCCACATCTTTTTAAGGATTTCAGTGTATAGGTAATCTTTAATCTGTAGTGTTAGTTTTTAGAGCCACCAATTACATAATTGAGCATCTGTATTTTAATAGTTGGCAATATATTCACATTCTGTTTACACAATAAGGTATGTTATCTCCTTTGGAATAAAATAGGAAAAAGAGAACGCAAAGCTCAGCATTCGAGATTCCCTTGTGCAATTTGTAGTACATAATAAAGGATCTTTCATGAAGCAGGTGTTCAGTTCATATTGCTAAATAAATATGAGTGTAAAAGAAACGACATCAGGCTCTGGGGAAAAAAGAACAGACTTATGTGTGAAGAGCATAAAAAAGATTCTTGATGGAATAGCAGATTTTCACCCTCACACATACTCACAGCTGATAACTTCCATGTTAAAATTTATATTGGTAGAAATGGTAGAATTTGTGTGTAAGTTTTTACTAGTACCTATCCAACCTGAGTTAGAGCTCTACAAAGCTCTACAGAGCTCTACAAAGTTAATTACTCAACTTCTGATAACATTGCAGTGGAGTGCAGTGCTTTGGCAGGATTGCAGTGAAGAAAGTAGGAAATTAATTAAGAGAGGACACTGAACTAGAAAACGTACTTAAATTTTTGGTAGTTATTATCACTCTGTATTTCCTAGCAAAGAAGTTAATGTATGAGTATATTAATAGTAGCTAACCCTCATGCAGTACTCACTATGTGCCAGATATTGTTCCATGTGGTTTATAGTCATTTAAAATTCATAATAACTTGTTGAAATATGTTCTATTATCATCTTCATTTTACAGATCAGGAGATTAAGCAATAGAGAGTCCTGTAACTTGCTTGAAGTCACACGAAGTGGAAGAACCAGGATTAGAATCCAAGCAATCTGGCTCCAGCATCCCTGTTACTAGCCATCTAGCTATGTCATGACTTAGAGTTTACGACCAAAATGTGTGACCAGCTGCATCAAGAATAACAAATATAATAATCGTCAAACTATGTGACATCAAGCATTGTAATTTTTACGTTAGGAACTGTATGACAACAAACATTTAAGAAGATGTGGTTATTTTGACCTTGACTTAGTTCTCTTTTGAGAAAAATGTGTGAGCTGTACAGGTCTGAACTGAGTGAGAAAACAAAGGAAATCAGATGCAAGCCCTTCATGGAATCAAGAATTGCTTTTTGTGAAAAGAATTCAAATATACTGCAGAACATAAATCAGGTTGAAACGTAAGGTAGACTGTATTTATGATAAGCTGTTTTGTGTTCATCTTCCCTTGTTTCACAGTCTACCCTGGAGACTATTCCAGATGTGCCAGCTCATTCCAATGGCTCAGCAGACCCTGGACAGTCGGTGCAGAACGCAGTGAGTGGTGAGTGACACAAACTCCTACTGTACTCAGGCTGTGTCTTTTTGCTTTTGTGCTGGCGCTCAATTCAGTGAGAAGTGAATTTCTGAAAGCAAAATGTAAGTGTGTTTTCTCCCCTTTTTGATTTTCACCCGGGCCTCTCCTCCCATCACTTCCAAACAGCCCATCTGTCATACCAGACGAAACTAATTGAACAAGATTGGAAGCAGAATCTTTTCCACCTTTATTCCCACTGCATCATTTAGAAACTACTCACTTAGGCAGTGTCTTTGATTTGGGGCCTCTCTCACAGGTAATCTGGATCTGCTTAACAGTATCAAGCAGACCAGGAAGTAGACCACTTCCAAGAACCTCGAATTATGCTCAAGTAAATGCAGCAGCAGAGCAGCTTGTGATATACAGAGTAACAGGGTTAGCTTTTAAATGGGCCTCTTCCACTTGAGCATTGGATACTCTGCATGGGCTCAGTATGGAATCTCAAATCCTCCTTGTTAGAAATAGGTCCCTTTAGGCCACACTTTTATGATTCCTCAAAATTTTCCCTAAATAATGCACCGTCTTCTCAGATACAGCAGAACCCCATACTTGCAGCATTAGCTTCAAAACTCAAATAAGTTGGGGTGATGAAAATGTTCTAAAATTGACCGATGGTTGTACAACTCTGCAAATATCCTAAAAACCGTTGACTGTACACTTCAAATAAGTGAATTCTAGGCATGTGGATTACATTTTAATAAAGCTGTTTTCCAAAAAAAAGAAAAATCGAAGAGAATGGATTTGCTGTAAATTATTCCACATCATTCTACTTGCTGCCATATTGTTATTCAGTTCAACTCATACCACTAAAAGATAAAAGTCTACCTGAAGTAGTCTGGTGATTTGGAGTATCGGCCTGTATAATCAACACTGTCCAAAGAATCTGTCCATAGGTCCTTAAGAAGTTAGCGTTTTATTTAACAATTAATCTTACTCTAATTTGCACGCAAGCCTCTGTATGATGAGTGAAAATCTTAACTGTGCTCTCATTATTTTCTAAGTTCTTACTGTATCCATTTATTGTGTTTTAATTCAGTATAACTGTTTAGAATTTTAAATTTGTTGATTTACAAATTTCTCTGTTAAACTTTTAATTGAGATTAACTAGGTCTTCTATCATTTCTATCTTTTGTTCCTTTTGTTCTATTTGGTTTTCATTTAGTCACTGTCTATAGAAGAGGGTCAAAGAGATGAGCTCTTTTTTTTGTAATCAAATAAGTCTTTTCATGACATATGAACAGTTTTGCCAGGCAATGAAGCAAGATGGCAAGGCAAACTCTTAGTCAAAAATCAGATTTAGGTTTACTCAAATGATTTCACTTGTTTTTTGTAAGGAATCTATTGTCTTAATTTCAGACTTGAGAGAAACATGGATATGGGACACTACTTGTCACCCATTTAGCTTTGTAATGTGCATCATACGAGGTCAGGTAACGATACAGAATCACAAGAATTAGGATTAATTCACCTGAACAAATCTAGTAGTGAAGGGCAAACTGAATTTGAACAAATCTTAAGAGATACAGTTCCACAGTTTGGCAAAAAACCCAAGAGGAATGAAAGTAGGCAGGAATTTTCTGTGGGGCCTCCACCCTTTCTCCCTCTGCTTTAAGCTTTTGCTTCCCCAAGAGCAGCAACGTTGGGTCTGGATGGACTTAATTTTAATATCATGAGAATATATAGAAATATTTCATTTTGGTCTTTCTAATAATCTAATAATCTTCAGTGCTTTTCATGAGACATAAACATCTAAAATTAAAAACATCAGATTAAATAGAAAGTTTGTTTGGATGACAATTATAGAAGTTTGTTCATGTGGAAATCTGATGACACTACATCAATTGCTTAACTGAAATCATTCTGGGTGAGTCTAATGCTTTTCCTGGGATGTAAACATTCTAACGTGCTTATGGATTAACTTGTAAATAGTTTGTGCTTATTTTACAGTAAATGGTATTGATTGATTAAATGGCATATTAAATATTCCACATCCTCTGTTCTTTAGATGATGAATATCTGGAAAAGGACATTCCACTACAAGCTGAAGAGCTGTCCTTTGAAGTATCTTATTCAGAAATGGTTACAGAGGCTCCAAAAAGAAATAAATTTAAGAAGTCAGATTTTAAGAAAGAAGACTACGTTTTACCTGTAAGTAAAAACCTTTCATGATTATTCCACTAGCTTCCTGTGACTTCTCTGTGGGACAAACTAGGATTTTTTAAAAAATTTCTTTGTGTGTGCACAAGGGCATGGGGAGAGGCCAGGCATCAGTGTTGCATCACACCAGGGACATTATTTGTTGTGTAGTACACAGCCTGCCTGGCTGTACTTGGCAGCTCTGGGTTGAGGAAGAGTTGCTAGGGTATATGCTTGAGTACTGCTTTACAGATGAAATAGGATTTCCAGTTGGCTTGTGTGCTTTCATGCACTTTATATCCTTACTTTACTTACAGGTTGATGCCGATTCCACCTGTAACTGTATACCTCCTTGTGCATTAGAAGCCACATGTCATGATGGGGCACTGCAGAAAGTCACAGTCATTAACAATAAGAAGTGAGAGCTTATAGGGCAGATACTAAAAACTCATCAAAAATAAATTCAAGAATTAGTACTATTATTATGGGATGGGAAAGTAGAGCTACATACTTCATTAGCCTGAAAGCCTCATTATATATATCCAGGATAATTATATTCTGAAAGCCCAATACAGGAAATATGCTACACTGATCTATTTGCTACTCAGTCAGTGCATTTGTGAAGAGTTCAAGATGTGGAGTCCTGAATATTCTGTGCTGATCAGGGCTGGAGGCATGATGAGCAGGGCTCAGGCAGTTTCAGGGCTAGAGGAATGAGTCATCTAGAATCAGGCAGAGGCTTTGCCCCAGGTGGCCTGGACTATTCCTGTGATGGAGGGGAAGAGGACAGGGCGAGAATTGTAAGACTCACCAGGGGCCTTCTATGGGCCAGACACTGCAGTAGGTATTCTAGTTCTCATCATCCTAGTGATTGTTCCCATTTTACAGTTGAGGAAACTGAGGCCCAAACAAGCTAAGTAACATATCCAAATCTTCACAGCTAATAGGAGGCAGAAACAGGATTTAAACCTACACGTGTCCATCTTCAAAACCCCTCCTGGACCCTATGCAGCCTCTATGTCGGAGGGCACAGTGGCATTCTGGGACAAAAGAGGGAACCCAGCTCTGGGACTCTGGTTGCAGGGGGAGTCCCTCTGAATCTTTGGAGAGAATTGTCCAAGAGAGGATGCTGACCCCCAGTCTCCTCATCATGTCTGTCTCCTCCTGAGTTTGGGCTCACCTGGGGTGCAGGGCAGCCTCCCATGAAGAGCTCTGCATAGGGTGTAGCACGTAGTGTCAATAATTGCTCAGTAATGATTGCAGTTCTTGTTGTGTTGCTGTTGTTGTTATGTGTTATTGTCATGTGGGGCCTTGGTCTCAGAAAGAAGGTAAAATAGGGCTTCCCTGGTGGCGCAGTGGTTGAGAGTCCACCTGCCGATGCAGGGGATACGGGTTCGTGCCCCGGTCCGGGAAGATCCCACATGCCGCGAAGTGGCTAGGCCCGTGAGCCATGGCCGCTGAGCCTGCGTGTCCGGAGCCTGTGCTCCGCAATGGGAGAGGCCACGACAGTGACAGGCCCTCATACCGCAAAAAAAAAAAAAGAAAGAAGGTAAAATAACCAAGTGTTTAATAGCACAAGGTATGCCTCAGACCACACCCTATGTTTTGTTGCTTAGCTTTTAAATACTTGGAATTTCAAAGAACAGCTGTTGAATGAATGAGTAAATGAATGAATGAATGAATTGGTAGATGCTTTAAAAATCCCAAGGAAGCTCTAGTTTAGGGAACTCCTATGGAGAGTGTATACTTACAAGTTTGTAATTTAAATAACTGTTTTATATTTCTACTTTAGCCTTTTTCTTTCAATACCAGGTTTTCTGAGAGCAAAGTATTTGTTATATATTTTATATATATACTTAAATATAAAATTTATATTTTACTTATTTAATTATATATTAACTTATATAATACTTATATTTTATTATTATTAGTTATATGTAATATTTCTGTTATTTATTACAAGAACAATCTCTTGTTTTTTAAAGGTCTTACTTCTTATAGTCTTCACATTATTTCTGGACTGTTGAAGGGTTTTTTATTGTTCTTTTAGTGTATTTTGTTTCCTAGTGTGGAAATGGAGAATATAACAATATAATTGGCTTCAAAATGATAGTAGAATTATTTGGCACTTTCTATGCATTTTTCTTTTTTAAGAATATTTTGAATTACCTAAATTTGATTTTTTTTTTTTTTTTTTTTTTTTTTTTTTTGCTGTACGTGGGCCTCTCACAGTTGTGGCCTCTCCCGTTGCGGAGCACAGGCTCCGGACACGCAGGCCCAGCGGCCATGGCCCACGGGCCTAGCCGCTCCACGGCATGTGGGATCTTCCCAGACCGGGGCACGAACCCGTGTCCCCTGCATTGGCAGGCGGACTCTCAACCACTGCGCCACCAGGGAAGCCCTAAATTTGATTTTTAAGGTAGAATAACTATTGTCCCAGCAAGCAGGTGCAATCAGTTTCGGTTGAGAAATTACCTACCTTCTTTACATCACAGTTGTGGTGATGACGTTATGGTATACTTCAGATCACTGTTTTGTTTCAATTTAGTGTAGTAGTGATCTGCAGATGTTCTAAAAATCATATTCATAATCTTTCTGTGATGCAGCATGCTCCTCAGAGATTTTTTTTATGAATAGCATGTCTTGCTGTACAGATTTAGAATGTCCAGGTGGCATTTGAATGAAGGTATAATAATTTTCCTTTGCCATAAAAAATAAATATCCTCAATATGTATTTTAGAAATTTATTGTTCAGAAAACCAGATTTGGCCTAACTGAAGCAGGAGATCTGTCTGCTGAAGACATGAAGAAAATCCGCCATCTCTCTCTGATTGAATTGACGGCCTTTTTTGATGCCTTTCGTATTCAACTGAAAAGAAACAAAACGGAGAAAGTAAAGGGACGAGGTATTAAGACTTATTCTGAAAACAAAACAAAACAAAAAGACTTATTCTGGCTTTAACACTTTGATACATGGGAATAAGATGGTGCTTTTCTGATTCTTTTTTCTTTCTTGGCTATTTTACAATGAAGACAGTGGGATTTTTGGAGTTCCTCTTACAGTCCTGCTGGAAAATGACCGAAGGAAAGATGCTGGAGTGAAAGTTCCCCTTGTGTTACAAAAAGTGAGTTCAGTGTAAATAAAGGGGCAGTTAATAGAGCCCTGTGCTTGCAGTGTGCTATTTGTAAACCCACTAATGAATTTTCCTTTAGATTTAAAGACACTAAAGCCCTATTAGGACTTGGGCCTTGGTGATTTCCAGGTTTCCTCCATACGTCCACATGACATCCACAAACACTTGGGCATGTCTGCCTTGCTGAGAACTTCTGGAGCCTGTTTCACTGTCTGATCATAAAGCATCAGGTGATGAGTGCAGATGCTCTGTCACATGGCTTCCTTCAGTTATATTTCTTTGAATATTTAAAACATGTTATTTGTGTGTATGTATGTGTGTGTGTGTGTGTGTGTGTGTGTGTGTATTTGATTATTCTGGCCTGTATAAGAGATGACTTAATTATTAGCAGTCCATTTACTAATCATACAAGTATTTGCTGAGATATATCGCAGGTTGGGTGTTTTTAAATGTGTATGTATAGTTGTTTAAATGAATTTTCCAGACAAAGCTAAATAAAGTCTAAAAATCAGCTTATTCTGGTGGTGTTTGGGGTATGACTGAGAAGGTACGATCCATTTAGACAAAGAAGAATTTTGGTTTGGGAGGTTTTGAAACTGATATTACCTGAACTATCGTATGTGGTTGTCTCTGTGACTATCACTGGTTAATGGCTCATTTGCTTTTGTGTCACGTTTTTTTATAGCCAGCAATTTACACTGGTTTAATTATGCATTTATTCAACAGTGACATCCGGTGGCACAAGTAAAATTCCAAGCCCTAAACACACATCTTGTTGAATTTTCAATTCAGTTTTTAAATGATATGTGAAAATACTGAGTGAGGAAACATACTTACTTTATTCACAGTAACAATTCTATGTCTCTTTACTATCTTCCTTAATTTTGCTACCAATACCTCAAATTGAGCTGCTCCTCAAATCAGGTGATTGATTGACTGCCAATAGGAGCAGGGAGGATGGCAACCAGGGGGCCAGAGGATGCTGGCGACACCCAGTGTGCGCGTCTGTAGGGCACCTCCCCTGCACCCGGCCGTCTGTATCTTGTCATGTCTGGACAGCACCGAGCAGCCCCAGGAGGTCGGTGTTATCATCTCCCTTCTACTGCTGAGGCAACGGAGGCATCGTAGGGTGAGATAACTTGCCCAAGAACACACAAGAGGTAGATGCAAAAAGGAGCACAGTATGTATATCCAAGGCCAAGTCCATGGTGACTCTAAGATCTCCTTTCGTTCCTTGAATTAGAACCAGAATAATGCCCTTTGTCCTCTAGTGAAAGGACAGAGTCTGAAGAAAATGCATAAAAATCTAAGACTGAGAAGATTCAACACAAGAATTTATATTGTTAAGTAGGTGCAAAATCCTAGCACATGGAAGGTGCACAATACACGCCAGTTAAACTAAATCTGGGTTTACCTCGTGTTAGCACCTCAACAGGTGCTATAGCTCTAGTTACTGCTCCTCATCTGAGGCACTGCTCTTCTACTCCTGTGGGAGAGGCTTTTCTTACGAGCACGTTTCTTCCTCCTAAATATCTACTTCTCTTCACACCTACAGGAACTACCTTAGCTCCAGGCACCATCATTTCTTGAAGGGAAAATAGCAGAGACTCTGGATCCTGCTCTTGCTGTGTGAACGTGGGCAGATCCTTTCTCCTTTCCATGCCTCAGTCTCCTCAACAGTAGAATGGGGATTCCACTAGTACCCGCCTCATAGGATTATTGTGAGGGTTAAGTAAGTTAATGCAGTAAAGTGCTGAGAATGTTATCTGACACACAGTAAGTGCACAATCAATGTTAGTGTTTATTATTATTTAATCATAAACCATCATCATTACCATGAGAGCTCATGAGACCTATAAGCCTTTACAGTATGTAATCCCTTGGTCAGACTTTGAGAATCCCTATAGCTTCTTAGCCAGAATAGTGCAACTAATGATAGTAAATTTAGGATCTTTTCTTACTGGTCAATCTGCAGAAAGAGATACAGTAATCAGATCTTAAAATAGTTAAGTGGCAGTGTAGTTTCTTGGTTAAGAGCACAAGCTTGAGAGAATTGGTGCCATTACTTTTGAGGTTGACCCTGGGGAAAGTGGAAAACAGCTCTAAGTCTCCATTTCCTCATTTGCAAATTGGAGGCTAATGTTGACCTCCTGGGAGAGTGTGAACATTTAACTAGGCATTCGAGTACCAGGCATGTATATATGCTTGGTAATGTATCGATTGTTTTCATCATCGTTATTACTTCAAATGTTTGTTATCATATGGAGGTATTTATTTTTGTAATGTATCATTGCTTTCCAGTTCTTTCAGAAAGTTGAAGAATCGGGTCTGGAATCTGAAGGGATTTTTCGACTTTCAGGATGTACTGCCAAAGTCAAGGTACCAAACATTTTCTCTCTTCCTCGTTAGAGATCTCAGCTAGCTAGACCCAAGCTCACACAGGCATCAGGTGTGTCTAGTTGTTTGTTGTTGTTTTTTTGATACTACCACTTGGCCCTATAGATCATGTGTTCCATGATCCTGAGTTGTGCATTCCTTTAAACTAAAACAACAACAATAAAAAGCCAACAACAATGAAAGAACACATCAATTCACTATCAAAAACTGCTGCTTGTCTTTAATTTGGTAAAGTTGAAATGTCCCATCATTGTTTTTTGTGTTAAACACTTTAGCTTTTTTGTGTTCCTCTCAGTCATGGAATTCACTAAGCCAGTATTAGATGATCCCTGATTTCCATTGTCAATTGCTTCAAACTTAGAAACATTCTTTGGCTTTCCTTTTAATGGAAGTCCTTATAAGAATTTGTAGGAATGGCTGTAGCCACTAGAACACTCACTCAGCAGTTCTAAAACCCAACTCCATTTAAGGTAATGTTAGTTGCTACATATAAAACCACTCATGCAATGTGAATTCCTTTACTTTCCTACTTCTGTATGGTGGGAAACTCTTCAAGTACAGCAAAAAAAAAAAAAAAAAAAAAGAATTGTTAGAAAAGAAAAGCTTTTCTCATGTATTTCCAGTAAGATATCCCACTTTGTGTGCTGGTGCGCATCCACAGAGTCCCTCCCTGCCCTGTACACTCCCTGGTGGGTGGACATGGAAACATGAGCAGTTCCCAATAATGAATCCTTGCGAAAAAAAATCTCGGGGAGAGGGAAAAGTGAACTTGGTTGTGTTTGAACTACTAAAAGGAATTGTGTAGGGGCAGGAAAGCATCTCTTCACTAATTCACTTGGGCACATGTTTTGGGAAATTCTGGTTGTATCAGAAGTCTCCGAGTTTTTATATAGACGTATGATGAGATATTTTTCAAAGGGGAAATTGAGAATAAATAGGCTGTGTCTATTGGAAGCTCCAGAAAGCAGGTGTTGGGACAGAAGAGTAGAAGACGGTTATCGGGGGACTGTGCTTCTCAAGGATCAAGGGGGAGGACGTGGGCTTGGGCGGGCTGAGCCTCAGACCGGGTGCAGGTGGGACTCTCTCCCTGTGCCCTGTCAGCCCCACACTGCACTGTCACTGCTGGGACTGCCTGCAGGGAAGGGCCTGAGGCCAATCAGAAGGTGCCAGCAGCTGGGGAGTCAGCTACCTGCATTTTTTGCCGATGAACAGCCAGTTCTTGTTTGAAGGGAGACCTGAGCAGCGCTCTGCACTGTGCCGGTGACAGAGGGAACAGCACATGTGGGGGAGCTGTGACTTCCCTGGGAGGAGACATTACTAAATACTGGCACAAGTTCGTTTGGAAGGCAGGAAAATTCCTAGTGGATCCTTAAGGTTTGTCCTCTCTAAATGAGATCTACTTTTTGTTTCAGGTTCTCACAGGTATGGTTTTTATATATACTTCTAAATAAATGTATCCTAAATCTGAGGACAAAAGCTGTTACTAGTTAAGTCTTTGTGGTTATATCTGTAGAGTCAGAGAACCAAAATGAAGTCAGGAAAATGAATTTCCTAAACAGAATTAGTTAGACTCCATCCCTCTAAACCTCCCTCTATAATAGGGAAGTTGTATTCGCACATATTCTTACTGACCCTTACTGTGTGTGTGTGTGTGTGTGTGTGTGTGTGTGTGTGTGTAGGGGGAACATAATGGATATGACTTAAAATTCTATTTTTGAAAATAATCAAAAGGAGACAACATTACATGACATTTCTTGTATGTATGACTTTTAACATCATGGCACAAGCTGCTTTTCTTTAGCTAATCTTTGACTGAAAAATACTTATCAAAGCCCAATAATTCATTTAATGTGTTGTATTAGGCACATGCATTCCTGAGCCACATTTAGGTAAAAGTCCCTTTTGGCCCTTAATAGGTTTTATGTAGTTTTAGCCTATTTATTCCATCTCTTATTAATTCGAAAAATGTAATCCAGATGTTTTCGTGGTTTGAGCTCCAAGAAAGCCAATGTGAAAGAACTCTGGGCCAGCGAACAGAAACAGGGGGATATTGCAGTTAGAAAGGCATTGTAACTTGATATAGTAAGGGGCCTTTATTTCTCTTCTTTGTTCAAACTTTAAACTTTAAAAAAAAATTTCATTTGTTAGACTGTTTTTTCTACGAATGTGCTTGGGGAAAGAAAGTTAAAAAAAAACCACTGTAATTATCCTCAAGTCGTGCCAAGTGGATGACACTGACACTAAGGTATCATTATGAAGAAGCCAGCCTGGGTTTTGCTTTCAAGTCCCAGTTGGACTCACAGGGGAGCAGCCCTGGGGGACGCTGCTGGTTTTAGCCGTACGGGGCACATAACTGCCCAGCCCATTCCTGGATGTGAGGCCTCAGATCATTTGGAACCAATTTAATGCTTTGGTGTTTCCAGTGATTTTTCTTTTCCAAAAATGACAGAAATTTGAGCCAAACACCGGGGAATATGTTTCATGGAAGAAGGCAGACGGGTTTGACATGCACGGTTTTCTTTTTTGACTCGTTTCAGTTATTCGGAGGCTGCTCTAAATGTTTTATAGTGATGTTACCTGGTCTGCTGGTTTCCCTTCCTGAACTGGTTTTTGAAGCTGAAAGCAGCTTATTTGCATTTTTATAAAAGTACCTCAGAATTGGAAGCAGGTTAGATATTTGCTCAGGGGAGATTGAAGGACATGGCTCCTGACCCTTGCCTGGCGTTCTTATTAACAGTGGACAGAAAGCATGACTTTTTTTTAACGTGTACACGTCTCTGGCGAGGAAAGCTCAGCCCCTGGTTCATGTGGCTTCATGTTTGGGACCACCGTGGACATGTCAGCTCTGCTCCTACTTCCACTGTGCTCGGGTCCCAACTTCTCCGTGTGTCTCACGCTGGCCGTCTAGACAAGATGAGGTGCTGTTATAACCCGGATATCCACACCACATACACATGGGTTTCCCATAGTAATAACACTAGAGGTTGTAGCAGACCCAGACGAGGGGAGGGTAAGTGCAGCCAGCATTTCCTGAGTGCTCTCTGTATGCAGGCCCTGCCCCCTGAGCTCTACATTGTAGTGTCCAATTTAATCTCTGTGAGGTTGTTCTAATATCCATCTTTTAAAAAAACTATGATTGCTCTTGACTTTATTTTATTTATTTATTTTTTAAAATTTTGGCTGCACCACACGACCTGTGGGATCTTAGTTCCCCGACCAGGGATCGAACCTGCACCCCCTGCATTGGAAGCTCAGAGTCTTAACCACTGGATCGCTGGGGAAATCCCTAATATCCCTCTTATGGAGCGAGAAACCTCACAGGCCTACAACTAGGCAGTTGTGGAATTGGGATAAACACCTAAAGTATGTGGTTATAGAGCCTGCCCTTGACCCTGGTGCCATGTTGCCTCTTAGGTGGCAGGGACGTAGTGACAGGTTAGAATCACCTTCGTGTTTCAGGTAGCTTCCTGTGGCACAGGTCTGTGGGCAGTGGATTTGAATTATTCTGCTCTTGCCAATACTTCCTGCCCACTTGCAAAACAGTTTCCCCTTTGCCTTATGGCAGTGGTACCAGGCAGTGGACGGAAAACATTTACTCCTCCCCCTCTATTTCCTGTTAAGAACACCTCCATCTGCCCATTACTCCAGCTAGCAATCTGAGAGTCATCCTGGACTGTTATTTCTCCCTCTGAGTCTCATGTTCAATCCATTACTGCTTCTTGAGAAATTTCCCTCCTAGGCGTTTCTTAAATGCCACCTCTTCTTTCTATCCTACAACTGCTTATCCAGGTTAAGTCCTCGATGATCCATCACCAGAAATGGTGCCCTAGCCCGATAACTGCTTTCTGCATCTCTGGCCTGCTTCCCAGCCAGTGCCGAGCTCCAAGCTCCCCCAAATCACTTTTCCACCTGCCTGTCAGGAAAGATAAATCTCACCTTGTCGTTCTCTAGCTTCTCTTACATGTTCAAGGCTGGAAGACTTAGGCGTCTCATGAGAATAAAGCAAAGGCCTTAAGGATTTTCAGAGTTTTTCCTTTTTTTTTTTAAGAATCCTTTTTGAAGCAGTTATTGTCAGTTGGGAAACTGACTATAACTGCCTGGTATTACTGGTAAACTCTAATTCAAGGGAGCAGTAGAATGGGGGGCACAGGTCATCAAATGAATTAATAATGTAAAATGTATAACCCAAGTAAAACTTAAGGACGATTAGTGATTGTTTTAAAAAAGTATTTACACAGTGTTCCCAACCTTACGAAGGATTGGGCAAACATGCAGACATGTGGAAGACATGTGTACGTCTTGGCATAAAACTTTGCTGTAACTGCTCCAGGAAGATATCATTGGTGTGCGTGTTGCAGTGAGGTCAGAGTTCCTTTGTTGGGATATTTCTCGTTCTGTATGTGAACTAGCCAAGAGGCATACATTCTTGATCTAATTTAGAAACAGAAGACAGGGTGGCAGAAGGAAGGGATCATTGAAAAAAAGGGGGAAGTGGAGGCTTTGTCAAAATCTAGCAGTGCATTTATGATGTGGGCATAGGCAGTATTCTGCCAAAACCATATAAATGAAACTATGATCTGAGTAAAGAACTTCTGTATTTGTAAAGATGGCAAATTATTTTAAGATTAACATTATTCTAAAAGGATTTTAGAAAACTTAAAAAGAATATATTCAGAAATAGCCATTTCAGTTCTTTAATCATGTTGAAAAAAGATAAGCTTAGTAGATATTGGCTTTTCAATCTAATTACAAAAATAGTTTATGTAATGACAGTTTTTAAAGGGGGAGGATTAGGTGGTAAAACTCACTGTTTTCCTTGATTTTCAGCAATACCGTGAAGAACTGGATGCCAAGTTTAATGCTGATAAGTTTAAATGGGAGAAAATGTGCCACAGAGAAGCTGCAGTAATGTTGAAAGCATTTTTCAGAGAACTACCCACCTCTCTCTTCCCTGTGGAATATATACCTGCTTTCATCACTCTAATGGAAAGTAGGTGGAAGAAGTTAAGTGTGAATGGACTAAGATACAAGGTCAATAAAGTGGCACAGAGCAGAAGAAAGATGCATAATCAGATGTGACCATAAATGTATAGATTTGCTATTTCCTGGTACTGCTTGATGAACTATTGAGTTTGATGGTAAACTGTTATCTCTTCACATGTTTATATTTCTGAGTCTGGTTGATATGATTTAGAGGGTTTTATAATCATTAAAAGGCAGAGAGGGTTACAGAACGACCTGGCTCTTGAGATTTGAATTCCTGCTCAACCATCTGTTAACTATGCAGTCAACCTTTCTGAGCTTCACTGCTGCACCTGTAAATTACAGATAATAATTACTTGTCAGGGTTGTCGTGGGTATTGAATGAAGACATCTAGGATAGTGCCTGGTGTATAATAGTCCTTCAAAAAATATAACATCTCTCCCTTCTTTAAATCCGAGGTCCTGGGTCTGATGATGTAGCATGCAGTAAGAAGGTGTTTTGTCTCTGAAAATTACAGTATCACATAGTGTTTCTGAAACTTAAAAAGTCACATAGATGAGGCCTTAACTGAGGTACTTGGATAAAAAGTATAGAAACTGGACAGTGTGTGTTGTATTTGGCAGTCAGAAAGTAATTGCATCCTAAAGGTTGAATATTGAAGAAGGTGTGATGAGAGAAATTTAGAAAAGTAGGATGAGGCTACATAGTGTGGGCTTTAACTACCAACCTGAGGAATTCAGGAGTCACAAGTCTAAATATATATAAGCATGCTAAGTAAATGGTGATTCTATATGGACAGAAATGGACTGTGGCCAGATTGAGAGGACATATCCCATATAAAGGGGTTGGCCACTGCTCAGCTCTGGATGATGGTTACCATGCAGGAGTGAAAGCCAAAATCCAGGCTTTAATGACGAAACTCTTCATTTAAAAATGTCAGCCACAAATTCAAATTTTAAAACACTACATTAGCGTAGCAAGTATTACCCGTATCTGCCAGTTCACAACCTTCTGCAGGTTGACCAGAAGTATAAAATCCTTAAAATCACAATCATAGAAAATAATAGTCACATCCTAAGTTGTATGACAAAATTTGTCCTAAAAATTAGTTGGTTCTAAATCTTTAAAAATTTTAACTAAACCAGATTCATAAAATAATCCGCTGTGGCTTCAGAGAAAAGAATATGATAAGAGAAGGCAGTCCTTTTCTAAGCTTTAATTGACATGCTGTGACCAGTATCTCTTTTCTTTGTATGATGTAGTATTTTTGTTTTATGAAAGAAAGAGAGAACTAGTTCTCTTCCTTCTTTTTTTTTTAATTTTTATTTTATTTTATTTATTTTTGCTGTGTTGGGTCTTCGTTTCTGTGCGAGGACTTTCTCTAGTTGTGGCAAGTGGGGACCACTCTTCATCGCAGTGCGCGGGACTCTCACTATTGCGGCCTCTCTTGTTGCGGAGCACAAGCTCCAGATGCTCAGGCTCAGTAGTTGTGGCTCACGGGCCCAGTTGCTCTGTGGCATGTGGGATCTTCCCAGACCAGGGCTTGAATCTTCATTCTTTTTTATTTCAGATATTGTATATTTTCAGTTCTAGAATCTCCAGTTGCTACTTTAAAACTATTTTCTATTTATCTGCTGACATTCCCTATCTTTTCATTCATTGTAAGCCTATTTACCTTCATATCATTGAGCATAGTTATGATAGCTGCTTCATAACTAGTTCCAACATCTGGGTCATCTGAGGGTTGGTCTCTGTTGACTGTCTCTTCCCTTGAAAATGGGTCACTGTTTATGTCAAGTAAGTTTAAACTGTATCCAGAACCTTGTGAATATTTTTTTTGGAAACTCTGTGTTCTGTAATATTTCTCCAAGGAGTGGGGTTTTTTCGGTTAGTTTTGTTTTTTGTTTGTATTTAAGCAGACAATTTGCTATTTAATACTTACCTGTGCTACTCCACATATGCATGGTTTATGGGGTGGGCCAACATTTGGGTGGATTTTATACCAGAATTAGGGCCTTCTATCTCTTGACCTTCCCTTTCTGGGATTCCCCATAACTTCCCAGTGGCTGTGGTCATCCTGAACCCTGTCCTCTCTTTGTTCAGGCCAGAAAGATTGGGGTTTTCTTTTGGAATTTCAGCCACCTCATGCCATTGCTGTCTATGGCCTGACCTCAAACTAAAAGCCAGGAAATTGGACACTCTCCCTGTGCCATTCCCTAATGCCAAGTGTCCAGTGCCCTCCTAAATCTGCCTGCTTTTGTTCATTCTCCACTGCCTCAGGTAGTTGCTTTTTGTACATTGTCCAGAGTGTACAGTTGTCTTAAGGAGGGTTGATTGGGTAGGAGCTTACTCAGCCATACCAGAAACAGAACTCCCTCCCTCTATTTCTAAGTCAGAGAAACACAGGATCTTCTGTAAAGTTTGCTGTCCTGGAAAACGGGCTGCAGAAGTCTTATCTTCACTTTGATCTGCAGTTTATATACTGAACAATTCATCAAAACAAATGGTGCCACAGAGGAGTCAATCACCATGTAAAACCTGTTTGGAGAATCATATTTAAGAAGGAAATCATATTTAGTTTTTCTTAATATCATTATTCAGATGTTGAAGCCAGTACACTTCAGTGAAGGGAGAGAATCTGGAAAATATCCTGAAAAGTTTCACAGGACGATCCACATTTCTTTGTATGACTTTGAAAGTGAAAAATACTCTATTGTCGTGATTGATTTGATAACTAGCCAACCCCACAGGAAGCCCAGAGTTCTGGGCTGCTGCCGTCGGGAAGAATGGCCTTTTTGCCACCTGGAGTAAGCTCTCGTTGTAATGAGATTTTCTGAAGGGAAGAACTGTGGACATCTGTGTGTTTAAGCTGCCCCTGTATTTACTCTAAAACGGAGGTCAGAGAATGTAGTCTTTTCCACTAGTGTAATTACTTTCTCTTTTCTCTTTTCAAACTGGGTCCAAAAATTGCCCATAAAATTAAAAGACTAATAGTTCATCAATCAAACCTTAGATACTTTCATGAAAAGTTTAATATCTTTCTGAGAAAATAATGACCTCAGGAGTGAAAAAAATGACTCTTAACTAGGGTGCAATAAATGAATTAACTGCAAAACTATTAACCACAAAACAGTGTAGGGCCGGGTTTCCTAAGCAAAATGAAAATGGATTATTTGCCAGTTTAGATTTTTAATCTTAAAGGGAACTTTGTAATTTATCTGGAATTAATGGAAATAGAGAGCCTGCATGTGCATCTATTGTTTCCCCCCAGAGGTATTTTTGGGTTGCATTGGAAAATTATAGACAGCCCTTAACCTGTAATTTATGCCCTAAAGTAATGTCTTATCTGTCCCCAAATGCTTTGTACTGAGATATACTCCTGCTACTGCCTGTTATTCAGGCAAACTCACATCAGTGTGCATTAGCCATTTTCAAAAACAACCTGGACCTGTGTCATTTTTGTTTACAAATTTGACATAAATTTTTAAAAATCCTCATGGGGATTGTGCTGAGACAATACGATATGAGCCTATAAATACTCCTCCCAACTGTTCCTTCATTACGTGGTTACACACAATAATCATGTACTCCTAACTCGGATGCACACGACCTCCTGTGACCTAGTAGTTTGTCACGAGAGTGTTTCCACTAGTGTAAAGCTAAGTAACTCTATAGGCAGCTGACTGCCTTTATCCACTGAGTCGTAAATGGATAGATTTTCCTTCAACTTGAGAGCTCCCCCCGGGGTTACAGAACGTCATGCTTCCCTGCAGGACCTCCCTACCAAGAGACCATTTTGGGGAGAATACAGAGAGAACAGGCAAAGCCTGGATGCTCTGGAATACCCTATGTTTTCAGCACAGCTGGCTGTGAATTATGCAGTTGTGGATAGATTTCCTAAAATCCTTTCCCTAAAATGGGAAAAGAGCCAATATTGAGAATACACAGTAGTAGAATGCCAACCCTCTGGTGCCATCTTCTGGATCTCCAAAGATCCAGCTGTGGTTACCTTCCCTTCATGTCCATTTAAGAGCTAAAATAAACGTCACTGATCATAATAACAAGAGCAAACACCTATGGAGGTAACTGTGTACAGGTACTGATGTAAATACTCTGTACATTAGCTCATTTAACCTTCATAATGGCCCGGTGAGGTAGGTATGATGACAATTCCCATTTTACAGTTGATAAAATAGAAGCAACAGGGGTTAAATAGCCTGCCCAAGGTCACTCAGTGACTAAATACTACATGCAGAATTTGAATCTGGTTCTAGAATCTCTGCTCCTAATTATTATGCTTGGCTGCCTCATCATATGGAAATAAAATTTATTTTCTCTTGAATTGAGCTTCAAGCCAACTGTTTATAGCATAAAAGTAAAGCAAGATCTATGAAAGTACTTTGAAAAGAGAAATGTTATACAGATCCAGAATAATTTTGAGGATCTCGTTGGCCACCTGCCCCTACAGTGGCATCCTAGGATGCTAAAAAGGAGTTGATAGACTGAGGCTCCTGTCCAAGTGAACAGACTTACACTGTTGGTCACAAAACCTGAGCCTTTACCACTGAAAGCTGTCAGGGCCCTCCTATGCCACCAGATGTTAGCAAGAAATGCTGTCAGAATGCATGAGCGTTGTTCAAAATGTGTGGTTATTTCTGTTTTCTTGTTAGGAGGGCCTCACATCAAAGTACAGTTTCAAGCCTTACACCTCATGATCATGGCACTGCCTGAGGCCAACAGGGACACAGCCCAGGTACGTTGTATCGACCTCATGGTCTGTCATTGACTCTTACTGGTCAGAGGAAATGGCTCAGGTTGAAAAATGAAAACTGAGAGGACAACTTACCAACCAGCTGAGCCTGCAGCAAACCCGCTGCCTTTCCTTGTTCCCACCGCTGTTCTCCTGAGGAAGCCAGGAAAGAATGTGAATCCTGGAATCTTCTTTGAACATTTGTTTCATTCATTCAATCTGTTAAGAGATGTTGAGCATCTACAGTGTGCCAGGCACTGGGCGAGGGTTAGGAGTAGGAAGAAGAAGCAAAGATGGAAGACTTAAATGGAATAATGTCAGAAGTGAATGAAACCCCTGCTTTAAATAAAATGTCTAGAATGTTCATGTCTTACCATAATTCAATTTAAAGAATTATAGAATCCCAGAATTTTATAGATCACCTGATAGGACCTTGCCATTTTCCAGATTAAGAAAATTAAGCTCAGAAAAGTGATTTCTCCATTAATATAAAATAGAACATTTGATAGAATTGTATTCCATAGTTCTCCATCCCAAATATCCCTCCTTTTATTTCAAATTCATTTCTCTGCTTTATGTTTGTAAAAATCAAAGTTTCTGTTGATAATGATTCTGTATGCAATAGGAAATCTGTTATAAGTACAACAGGTGCTTGGAATCTTTTTTTTTTTTTTTTTTGTGGTACGCGGGCCTCTCACTGTTGTGGCCTCTCCCGTTGCGGAGCACAGGCTCTGGACGCACAGGCTCAGCGGCTGTGGCTCACGGGCCTAGCCGCTCCGTGGCATGTGGGATCTTCCTGGACTGGGGCATGAACCCGTGTCCCCTGCATCGGCAGGCGGACTCTCAACCACTGCACCACCAGGGAAGCCCCAGGTGCTTGGAATCTTTAAAACGAAATTGACGTGAGGATGAGTTGGAAAGAGTTATAATTTTGAGGTCAGTAAACATGATGCTGAAAACAAAGATGAGTCTTCGTATTACCTCTTGTCAGACATTTCAGTTTGGTGAGGACCTTTCCTCCTACCAAGTGACACCATCTATGTCAATTATATGATGTCCTCCACCCAAGAATGGGGATTGGCAAAGGCATAAGAATGTCTGTTTTAATACAATTTGGTAATTTTTCAAAAGCTGGAAATTTACTAGCTTTGTTTTTTTTTTTTTTTGGTTTGGCTTTGTCTGAACAATGCTTTTTTTTTTTTATCCAAAGAAATGAATCTAGTATCAGATATCTGAGTCAAAATGTCATTTCCCCTTTCATATAACTAAGAATGTAGCAATTATCAAAGAATTCAGTACATTTCTAATAGAAGATCCTCTCTCTCTCTCTCTCTCCCTCCCTCCCTCTCCATTCTGAATTATGACTGGAATGAAGATTGAAGCTAGTGTGTTGTAGAGATCAAGATGTCTGGCTCAAGAATTAGGCTTCCTTGGATCAGATCCTGGCTCTGCCACTTAATTAAGTGACACTGGGCAAAGCTACTTAATCCCTCCCCATCTTAGTTTCCTCATCTGTAAAACAATAATAGTACCTACCTCACAGGGTTTGGAATGATGATAAAATGAGCGGAAGTATATAAAGTACTAAGAATAATGCCTGGCTCACAGTAAATCCTCAAATAAATGTTAGCTATTATCACTAGTATGTGCTGTCCATTTTCTCATTACACATACTATAGCAGAATTCAAACTTGGAAAACCAAAGAGCATCTCCTTTTAGGATTTCAGCCCTCTTGGTGAATTTCAGAAAGTTCTGATAGGCATTTATACTTTGGTGGCTTAGCCAAACTTTTATTAAGCTTTCTCAATTTTTTTTTTAATGCTGAGCACAGGTGCATGTAATCATTTCCCTTTGGTCTGCTAAAGATTCCAAAATTGAAAAGCAGTACAAAAATGACACCCAAAAAGTGAAAGTTTTCAGCTTTTCGATTGAGATATTTTTGAAGTGAGGAATGAGATACTCATTTTGTTGTTTCTATTCTTTAATTTTTTTTCTTTTTATTCACTTTATTTTTAAATTTTTTATTGAGGTATCACTGACATATAACATATTAATTTCAAGTAAGCAACATAATATTTTGATATTCGTATACACTGCAACATGATCACCATAGGAAATCTTGTTGTCCTCCATCACCATTACAAAAATTTTTTTCTTGAGAGAACTTTTAAGATTTACTCTCTTTGTAACTTTCAAATATGCAATACCGTATTATTGACTATAGTCACCATGCTGTATGTTATATCCCCATGACATTTATTTCATAACTTATTTATTTTAAAACTCATTTTTTTTCAATGGACTTTCCATTCCCAAGGAAACAGAAAATAATTTTTAACAGTAATGCCTTAAGAGTGAATTACTTTTCTTCCTTCACGACAAAACTGCATTTCATGTTTATTTGAGCTGTAGTGTTTTCTCTCCCTTGTTTACTGTTTAATTTTAATATTTGTCAAGCTTGTTTAAGATAAAAGAAAATAAGAAAATGCAAACTATTATTTATAGAGATCCCAACATAACAAATTCCATAAAAATGGAGCTACTTTTATGAAGCAGAGAAATGAAAAAACTCTTCACATTTCTCATTAGCACTTTTAAGCAGTTAGAGGGGAAACATGACACATTGAACCATTCTGTAGCTCGGACAGTTTTCCAGAGGCCCAGTGAACGGGTGTGGAAATGAGTGATAGTGATCAGTGATGCCTTTTCCTAATTTACAAAGACTAGAGTGACACCGTGCTGTTTCCTCTCAGGCCCTCATGACATTCTTCAATAAAGTCATTGCCAATGAATCAAAAAACCGAATGAGTATATGGAACATTTCTACTATAATGGCACCAAATCTTTTCTTCAGTAGAAGCAAACATTCTGACTGTGAAGAATTACTCTTAGCAAACACCGCTGCCCACATCATCCGCTTGATGCTAAAGTACCAGGAGATGTTGTGGAAGGTGAGTGACAATGTGACGACTAGGATGTTCTCATGTCTGCTAGCCCCCAGGAGATGTAAAGACTCATGAGCAAGCAGTGCCCTCAGGCACAGGGAGAGGTGGGAGCCAGTAATCCCAGGTTGCTGGTGGCATCTTGATCATTCCTTAAGGCTGCTCCCAAACACATTTTCCTTTAAACAGGAATCCTCGTAGATTTTCCTAATCTTTACGAGGACAGAACCACAGTTCCTGGTTCCTGGATACTGAGTGGCCAGAAGACAGACTCTACCAGGGAGGTTTAACTCAAGTGTTTTCCTTCTAGTCAAGCTCTGTTTCTTCTCCAGGTTCCATCTTTCTTAATCGCTCAAGTCAGAAGAATGAATGAAGCCACCATGTTGTTAAAGAAACAGCTTCCAAGTGTCAAAAAGCTGCTAAGGAGGAAGACCATAGAACGAGGGGTAATAACTAAATAAATGCACGACTATCATGGCCACCCAGGCTCTTATTTCTCACAGTGATGCACAAAGTAGCTTGTAATTTAGAACCAAAATTGTTATATTCTCATAAAGTGTCAGTCTTGTAACTATAAACATTGTGGAAATTGTGTTCATGACAGAGTTCTGTGGTCTTTCCATTTTGTTGAATTAATGTGCTTTGCAGTTGAAGTTTTTGAATTATCTCTGTCATGGAGATTACTTGAGGGCAAAATCGTTCTTACAAATGCTGAAAGTCAACATTTCAGTCCCTGTGAACTGGATTTAAGGGCAATCCCAGTAGTCAATATATCTAATAAGTAGAGATAGAGATTTCTGTAGTGATTGGATACTAAAAGAATATCTAATCCTCAAGTCGTTTTGGGTAAATTCATTACATTTCAAAGAATTTTTGCCTCAGCACGGTTGTCTGTGTGGAGATGGATAATGGAAACAGGCTTTAGAAGTATCTTTATTGCTTTAATTTGAGGATGATCGTGAGGCATAGCATTTGGCCTTGAGGAGGATGCAGAGATACAGGAAACTCACTTTGTCCTTAAAGGAACGTGTATCTAGTAGAGAGATACCTGGTAGAGAAATGTACACAAGAGCCATGAATGTGCATTCAGTGTGAAACGTGTCGTGCAGACAGGGTGCCGGGAATCATGCAGAGGAGAAAGAAATGTGCTCCAACGTGGAAAGTGTGGAGACTTCACGGAGGAAGTGGCATTTGAGCTGCATCTTCAAGGATGGGTAGTAGCATTTGGAAGGGAGAAAGGAGGGGAAAGTTCATTCAGGGAAAGGAATAGTAAATCCCAAGGCAGTAAGGTAGGAGTATTGCTAATTGATTTATCACAAACAAGGCTGAATGGCTGTGTTCCCTCATTGATTATAGGCAAAGTGACTTCAGATCAACTAGAACCATCACATTAAATTTGGGGAAAAAAATTTTGTTTTGAGAAAAAATTCACATAATATAAAATTTACCATTTTAACTATTTCAAAATGTATAAATTTTAGTATATACTTTTAGTATATTCACAAAGTTGGGCAACCATCACCACTATCTAATTCCAGACTATCTTTACCACCCCCCAAAAGAAACCCCATACCAATTAAGCATTCACTCCCCATTACCCCCTCCCCACAATCCCTGACACATTCTTATCTACTTTCTAGCTCTATGAATTTACCTATCTGGACATTTCCTATAAATGGAAGCATGTAGTATGTGGCCTGTTATGTCTGACATCTTTCACTTAGCGTAATGTTTTCAAGGTTCATCCATGTTGTAGCATGTATCAGTATTTCACTTCTTATTTTTCATTTGTTTTGCATTTCTCTTGGGCATATGTTGGGTCATGTGGCAACTCTATGTTGACTTTCTAGTATTTTGTTGAGAATTTTTGCATCAAATTTTATAAGGGACACTGGTCTGTAGTTTTTCATTTCTTGCTATGTCTTTGTCTGGCTTTGGTATCAGGGTAATACTGGCCTTATAGAATGAGTTGGGAAGTGCTCCTTCCTCTTCAATTTTTTGGAAGAGTTTAAGAAAGATTAGTGTTACTTCTTCTTTAAATGTGTGGTAAAATTCACCAGTGAAACCATCTGGTCCTGGACTTCTCTCTGTAGGAATTTTTTTTTTTTTTTTGATTACTGACTTAAGTTCTTTACTTGTTATAGCTCTATTCAGATTTTCTATTTCTTCTTGAGTTAGTATTGACAGTTTGTGTGTTTCTAGGATTTTATCTGTTTTAGCTAGATTATCTAATTTGTTGAAATACAAATTGTTCATAGTATTTGCTTACAATCCTTTTTATTTGTATAAGGTTTGTAGTAATGTCCCCAGTTATACTCTTGATTAATAATTTGAATCCTCTCTCTTTTCTTGGTCAATCTAACCAACGGTTTGTCCATTTCATTGGTCTTTTTGAAGAGCCAACTTTTGTTTCATTATTTTCTCTATTTTTTTGTTATTCTCTAATCCTTATTAAAACTCAAATCTTTATTGTTTCCTTCCTTATGCTTGTTTTGAGTTTAGCTGGCTTTTTTAGTTTCTTAAGGCGGAAGGTTAGGCTATTAATTTGAGATCTTTCTTTTTAACGTAGGCATTTACATCTATAAGTTTTCCTCTGAGCACTACTTCTCCTCCATCCAGTAAGTTTTAGTGTGTTGTGTTTCATTTTTGTTCATTTCAAGGTATTTTCTAATTTCCCTTAGGTCCATTGGTTATTTAGGTATATGTTGTTTGATTTCCATATTTGTAAATTTTCAAAATTTCCTTTTGTTACTGATTTCTAATTTTATTCGATTGTGGTTATGTAACATACTTTGTATAATTTTGATATTTTAAACTTCACTGAGACTTGTTTTGTGGTCTAACATGCTGTCTATCCTGGACAGTGTTTTATGTGTACTTCAGAATGGATTCTGCTGTCATTATCCTATATATGTCTGTTAGATCTAGTTGGTTGATAGTGTTGTCTAAGTCTTCTGTTTTCTTTCTGATCTTCTACCTACTTCTTCTATCTATTATTGAAAGTGAAGTATTGAACTCTCCAACTATTGTAGAACTTTCTATTTTTCCCTTGAATTATTTCATTTTTGGCTATATGTCTTACATGTTTTAATCCTCCGTTTCTCCATTACTGCCTTCATTTGTGTAAAATAGATATTTTCTTGTGTACCACTTTAATTCTTTTGTTGTTGTTTTTTACTACATATTTTTGAATCATCTTTTTAGTGGTTGCCCTGGGGATTATAAGTAACCTCTTAATTTATAACAATCTAGTTCATATTAATAGACCTTAAGTATCTAAAAACTTTCTACCTATATTCTTCTGTCCCCCCACATTATGCTGTTATTGCTGCATATTACGGCTTTATAAATTGTGTGCCCATTGACATAAATTTATAATTGTCATGTACTTGTCTTTTACATTAGATAAGGGAAAAGTGAGGTTATAAACAAAAAATACATTATATTGCCTTTTATATTCTCCTAAGTAATTTCCTTTACTGATATTCTTTATTTCTTCATGTGGATTCGAGTTACTGTCTAGTGTCCTTTCATTTCAGTTTGAAGGACTCTCTTTAGCATTCCTCTTAAGGTAGGTCTGCTAGCAATGAACTCTCTCAGCTTTTGCTTATCAAGGGAGTGTCTAAATGTTATAGTTTGCATCTACCAACCCCAAACTCCCAGTCTTCATTTTTTAAGGACTGTTTTGCCAGATGGAATTTTGCTTGTCAGTTTTTTTTTTTCTTTCACAGTTTTCACTGTCTTCTGGCTTCCATGGTTTCTGCTGGGAGATCAGCTATTATTATTGAGGAGCTCTTATACTTGAATTGATTTTTCTCTTAATGCTTTCAAGATTCTCTCTTTATGTCTGTTTTTGACAGTGTGATCATGATGTTTCTTGGTGTGGATCTCTTTGATTTTATCCTATTTGGAGTTTGTTGAGCTATTTGGATACGTAGATCATTGTCTTTCAGCAAATATGGGGAGTCTTCAGCCATTGTTCCTTCAAACGTTCTTTCTGTTCCTTTCTCTCTACTCCTTCTGGAACTCTAACTGTGTGTACGTTGGTGTGCTGGTGTTCCACAGTTCCTCTAGGTTCTGTTCATTTGTCTTCATTTTTTTTTTCCTGTTTCAAGACTGGATAACCTCAAATGACCTATCTTCAGATTTGCTGATTTTTTCCTTCTGCTTTTTTTTTTTTTTTTTTGATCACATCGTGCAGCTTGTGGGATCTTAGTTCCTGACCAGGGATTGAACCCAGATCCTCAACAGTGAAAGTGCAGAGTCCTAACCACTGGACCACCAGGGAATTCCCTCTTCTGCTTCCTTAAATCTGCTGTTGAACCTCTGTAGTAGGCTTTTCATTTCAATTGGACTTTTATTAGCTCCATAATTTCTTTTTGGTTTCTTTTTATGATATATTCTCTTTATTTGATATTCTCTATTTGGTGAGATATCATTCTCATGGTTTTCTTTAGTTCTTTAGACACAGTTTCCATTAGTTCTTTTAAAGTATTTAAAATAGCTTTTTCAAGTACATCCAATGTCTAGGCTTCCTTAAGGAGTTTCTTTTGGAACTATTGACACTAATTTTTTTTTCCTGTGTATGGGCCATATGTTCTTTTTTAAAAATTTTTGTTTATTTATTTTTGGCTGCATTGGGTCTTCGTTGCTGCACGAGGGCTTTCTCTAGTTGCGGTGAGCGGGGGCTACTCTGTCTCACTGTGCGGGCTTCTCATTGCGGTGGCTTCTCTTGTTGCGGAGCACGGGCTGCAGGCTTCAGTAGTTGTGGCACACAGGCTCAGTAGTTGTGGCGCACAGCCTTAGTTGCTCTGCGACATGTGGGATCGTCCTGCACCAGGGTTCAAACCTGTGTCCCCTGCATTGGTGGGCGGATTCTTAACCACTGTACCACCAGGGAAGTCCAGGCCATATTTTCTTGCCATTTTTTTTGTCTGTCTCATAATTTTTATTGAAGAATGGACATTTTGAATGTTAAAATGTGGCAGCTTTGGATTCTCCCCCCTCCCCGTGGTTGCTGCTTGTTATAGCTGTTATTTATTTGTTCATGACTTTTCTGCTGAACTAATTTTGTTATGTCTATATTCTTTGTTTAGTGTGGCTACTGAAGTCTCTGTTCCATTAGCCTAGTGGTTAGCTGATGTTTGCACAGAGATTTTCTTAAATATCTGAAACCAAAAAAATCTCCCAGTCTTTGCAGACGAGCTCTGTGTTCGTGTGCTTGACACACCTTCAGTATTCAGCCAGGCAGTTTACAACTTCACCTGAACCTTCAGTTCCTGTTTGGACAGAGCTTAAAGGTCAGCCAGAGGTGAGAGCTTAAGTTCTTTTCAGGTCTTTCCTGAATATGTGTACAGCCCTGGGCATGCCCATGGCCTTCTAGATTCTCAGGAATATGTTGGAGCTTTTCAAAGACCTTATTCCCCAAAGCATCTCATTCTCTAGGCTTGCCTCCCAAGAGTTTTAGTTAGTTACTTTCTCCCCCAACTCTTACCCACTGCATCAGGCAGCAGTGATTAAAGCATTTGCCTGTAAATGTTTTCAACATTACACCACTTTAGCACTGGTCAAGTTCCAAGTTAGGCAAGATAAAGGCAAGCCAGTCTTCCAGGGAACAAATAATTAGAATTTTTTGTGAATGAGGTCCGTTTTGCTCCCTTCAGTACTAATACCAGGAACGCAGGCTGTTATTTTTAAGGCTGTCACTGAACTGTGGAGCTGAGATGGGAAAGTGTAAGTTAAAATGCCACAAAGTTCACTCTTCTTGTCAAGATGCAGCTGTTTTTCTTACTTAAGCACTCCCCAGGTTGTGACTTTTGGGTTAGTTTCCAGAGTTCTGAAGAAGTTGACAATGACAGTTTTTGGCAGTTTGTCCGTTACTTTTATGGAGGGACAGACTTTTGGAGTCCTTACTCTGCCGTTTTCATTCTGGAAAATTTCAATGGCCTAAGTATGATATGTGTGGAGCTGAAGCTGGGGTCAGGTCAGGCTTTGTGAGCCAGGGCAAATTAAAGTATTTCTCAGAGCCTCAATATTCTGTCATGCAGAGTGAAGTAAGTCAGAAAGAGAAAAACAAATATCGTATATTTACGCATATATGTGGAATATGAAAAAGTTGGTATAGACGATCTTATTTACAAAGCAGAAATAGAGACACAGATGCAGAGAGCAAACGTATGGATACCAAGGGGGATGGGGGGGTGTGATGAATTGGAAGACTAGGATTGACATATATACACTACTGATACTATGTATAAAATAGATAACTAATGAGAACCTACTGTATAGCACAGGGAGCTCAATGCTCTGTGGTGACCTAAATGG
Organism: Mesoplodon bidens; assembly: GCF_964165515.1. Taxonomy (NCBI): domain Eukaryota; kingdom Metazoa; phylum Chordata; class Mammalia; order Artiodactyla; family Ziphiidae; genus Mesoplodon; species Mesoplodon bidens. The sequence continues at coordinate 32,662,728 of NC_138169.1, read as the reverse complement.
GGAAGAAATCCAAAAAAAAGGGGATATGGGTATACATATAGCTGATTCACTTTGCTGTACAGTAGAAACTAACACAACATTGTAAAGTAACTATACTCCAACAAAATTTTAAAAAAACATTTTCAATTTGGGGAAAAAAGTAATGGTATCTATTTCACAGAATTGTCATTAGCATCAACTCACATAATGTGGGTGTAAAACACTGAGTCAACTGTATAATGCTATATGAATGTCAGTTGCTTTAATGTTTTAATTATAAATAGAACTAAGTAAAATTTTAAAAGGCTATAAGTACCATGAAAGCAAGCGCTTAAAGATGAAGAAATTGTCTTTCTTCAGTTCTGTTGTACTATACCATGTTTTTACTTCTTGACTTTGATTGGAATAGACAATTCATTGACAGTTTACAAAATTCAAAATACTGGAAGGGGAAAAACTATAGAATAAAAGTTGACCATCTCTGACTTCCCCTCCTGAAGACAAGTAATGTCACCAATGACACGTGTGTGTGCACAGGAACACACAGATACATATATGTCCAGAGAGGCACTATGACATACAAGCAAATATGAATATATGGTCTTCTCCCCTTTTTTTACATGAATGATAACATACTTGAAACACTGTCCTGCATCTTCTTTAATGACTTATGAAATCATGGTGATTATTCCACATCAATCCACAAGCCTTCTTCTTTGCTTCTTCTGCATGATATTCCATAGACACACTGAAACTTATTTAAGTATTCCCGTATCATCGAACAGCTAGATTGTGTCCAATATTTTGCTATTAAAGTTTATGCATCGGTGAATAAACATGTTCATATGTCATTTCTCACAAATGAAGTCTATTTGAAGGATAAAGTTATAGATGTGGAATTGTTGGGTCAGAGTGCATATGCATTTTATAATTTGATAATTATTGCCAAAATGTTATCCATAAAGATTGTACCAGTTTACACTTCCAACAGCAGCATATGCTTGTTTTCTCAATGTTAATCCTAAAGACTAAATGTTTTTTATTTAGGTTATAAGCCCCAAGACTTCAAAGGTACTACAAAAATCACCCTCTACAAGAAGAATGGTAAGAAAACAAATCATTTCCTTTCCTCCCTAATTATTAACTCCTTACACAGTATTCTTTGGCTCTATCCACCTTATCTGTATATAATTTTGCTCATGATACACCTTCAAACTTGACATTTTCAGTGTAGCACATGAAGGAATGTATAAGGACTCAACTAATTGATGACTCAGAATTTGTGGTTAGACATTCTGTTCACAAGAGTGAATACTCTAGAAAGTTAGAGGGAAAATGTGATCATTATAACTGGCTCAGTGATATCAGGAGTGTGAAATTTATCTTAAGAGGCTTCTGTGGAGCTGGCAGAGGAGGGACGTGAGATGCCCACAGGAGTGTTTTGGGAGGGTGCTTTTGACTGCAGTGAACCAGGGGCTCCCTGCCCCCTCCCAGCTCTAAACCACTCACTGCCATTCCCTGGCATGCTCTCCTGCTTCTCGCAGGTAATAGTAGGAAAGTACTGTTAGAACTGACCCTTAAAAAGTAGTTTCCTAGTGCTGCAGTAACAATACCAGGGTGGATTAAAACAATAGAAATTTACTCTCTCACAGTTCTGGAGGCTAAAACTCCGAAATCAAGGTGTTGATTCAGTTGGTTCCTTCTGAAGGTCGCGAAAGGAGGATGTGTTTCTGACATCATTCTTAGCTTTGGGTGACGCCGGGAGTCCTTGGCCTTCCTCAGCCTACAGATGATGCATCACTCCAATCTCTGCTTCCATCTTTGTATGGCATTCACCCTGTGTGTGTGTGTGTGTGTCTGTGTGTCTGTGTGTCTTCTCCTGTTATATGGACACCAATCACATTGGATTAAGGGCCCACCGTGCTCCAATTTGACCTCGTCTTAGCTAATTACATTTGCAATGACTCTATTTCCAAAAAAGGTCATGTTCTGAGGTCCTGGGCTTAGGACTTCAACATATTTGGCAGGGGGCGGGAGGGAGGACACAGTTCAATCCATAACACATTTCTTCTAGGGGATACACTGAGTCAATTCACATATAACTACACCAACAGTATCGTCCCTTGAGAACATACAGATTTAAAACAATTACCTGAAGACTAGCCAGATCCTCAAATAGAAATTTATTTCTGCTTATCTCTAAATAGAGAATTAATTTTTAAAACATTCAAGATTTTGAAACAAAAGGAATTTTCCATTCAATTCTAACAAAAGAGACTTTATTGTTAATTAGACAGCACCATTCTTTGAATATTTCATTTAGATGAGAGCTCTGAGGTCCCCAAGCCAATCAGAGCACCTGAAAGCAGGGACACTCTTCCCCAACAGCTGTCCACACTCCGTTCTTCACAGTGTTAATAGGACACTTTGAGGGATCAAGTTTGGTGCCCATCTAGAATTCACTTTGGAGTGACCATTCATTGCTACTGACTGAAGAAAAAGGATATTTGAAAGGCCACATTTTTCAATTAGATCCTTAAATTTTTCAGGTTGATCTTCTTAAAATAAATTGAAATACAGAATCCTACTTCAAGTAGGCTTATTTAGGACATCGTTCAAGAAAATGCACTGATAAAAACATTAGATTTTTGTCACAACCCAGTTTTTTTTTTAACATCTTTATTGGAGTATAATTGCTTTACAGTGGTGTGTTAGTTTCTGCTGTATAACAAAATGAATCAGCTCTATGTATACATATATCCCCATATCTCCTCCCTCTTGCGTCTCCCTCCCACCCTCCCTATCCCACCCCTCTAGGTGGTCACAAAGCACCGAGCTGATCTCCCTGTGCTATGCGGCTGCTTCCCACTAGCTATCTATTTTACATTTGGTAGTGTATATATGTCAGTGTTACTCTCTCACTTCATCCCCTCCCCACGTCAGGTCCATTCTCTACGTCTGCGTCTTTATTCCTGTCCTGCCCCTAGGTTCATCAGAACCTTTTTTTTTTTTAGATTCCATATATATGTGTTAGCATATGGTATTTGTTTATCTCTTTCTGACTTACTTCACTCTGTATGACAGTCTCTAGGTCCATCCACCTCACTACAAATAACTCAATTTCATTTCTTTTTATGGCCGAATAATATTCCATTGTATATATGTGCCACATCTTCTTTATCTATTCATCTGTCAATGGACACTTAGGTTGCTTCCATGTCCTGGCTATTGTAAATAGTGCTGCAATGAACACACCCCAGTTTTCTTCCCTCATGATTTTAAGGCATTATAGTGAGACCTAAGCCTGTAACAAAAGTAAAATCCCAGATTAAGTTTAGTCATTAGTACATCTCCTGTTAGGAAGAAAGCAGCGTTTCATTCTGGTTAAATCCTGGTCATGTTTACATGTTTCCCTAATTTGGAATGCCACTGATTTTCATGTCTCTTAAGTGTAATCATTGAGTTTAACAGAATGTACCACATGTTTCCTCCTTGGCAGTCTGACGTGCCGGAGGGAGTCATAAGGATCCACGCGCCCCTTCTCTCCAAGGTGTCCATGGCCATTCAACTCAACAGTCAAACCAAAGCCAAAGACATATTGGCAAAATTTCAATATGAGAACAGGTGAGTAGAAGTGAATATGAGTCTCTGTACAGGAAGATGAACTTTTTTTTTTTTTTTTTTTTTTTTTTTTTTTTTTGCTGTACGCGGGCCTCTCACTGCTGTGGCCTCTCCCGTTGCGGAGCACAGGCTCCGGACACGCAGGCTCCGCGGCCATGGCTCGCGGGCCCAGCCGCTGTGCGGCATGTGGGATCTTCCGGGATAGGGGCACGAACCCGTGTCCCCTGCATCGGCAGGCGGACTCTCAACCACTGCGCCACCAGGGAAGCCCCGGAAGATGAACTTTTATCTGATGAGAAACTCCAGGCATTTGAAAATTTTACCTTTTTGAAAACTTAGAACCTGTTATTTTAAGGACTTCACCAGTAAATGAAGAATCAAAAGTGAAGAAAGAAGTTAAGTAGACCATAGAATTATCAGTATCAAAAGGTTTTTTTCAAGGAATTTCTACAATTGGGATTCTTAAATAGGTATCTTCTGTCCCGGTGTCTTCATTTACTCAATCGGTTTTACTTTTTATTTGAATAAAAAAATTAGCAAGTTAGTTTTGTAGCTATCTTGATAGATTTCTAGGAATATCATTATTCCAGGCTCCACTGGGCTTTAACATGACTATATCAAGTAGAGTTTATGTAGCTGAGTGAACATCATAGCTGTTGGTCTCCCTAAAAGCTACTACCAATAAACCTTAGGATCAGAGTGATGTTGACAAAATATTTTTTGCATATCTGCCTTAAGTCACCTTAAAGGGCATAAATCATGATAATTTTTGTCCAGGCATACTTATTCAGGGATAAACATTTACCCTGGGTTTTTTTTAAAAGATGAGAAGCACTAGTTTAAATCTAACTATGATAAAGCAGGTACCGTTTGATGGTCTCTAGTACAACTGATGGATATCCTTTAAAAGCAGCTTTCCGATCATATTGAAAAGGAGTAGCCATGTTGAGCAAAAAAAGGTTACATATTGCAGGACTCCATTTATATAACATTTTTGAAATGACAAAATTTTAGAAATGCAGGGTAGGTGAGTGATTGCCAGAGGTTGAAGAGAGTGATCATGGAAACTGGTATTGCCTCGATACCAAAACCAGACCAAAATAATACAAAACAAACACTATAGACTAATGTCTGTCTTGAACTTAGATACAAAAGCCCTCAACAAATCCAATCCAAAGTATATTAAAAGAATTATACCTAGAACAAGTGGGATTTAGTTCAGGTATGCAAGATTAGTTTAACATTCAAAAATCAATTACTGTAATCCATCATATCATTTGGAGAAAAATCATATGATCATGTTAAATGATACAGAAAAAGCATTTGACAAAATCCATCACCCATTCATGATAAAAACTCAGCAAATTTAGGAAGAGAGGAGATCTTCTGCAACTGGATAAAACTTTTAGAAAATAACATAGGAGAAAACCTTTGTGATACAGGACTAGTGAAGAATTTTCTTAAACTTGACATCGTATGGCTCATACGAAACAAAAACTGGTAAATTGGACTTCATCAAGATTGAAAACTTATACACTGAAAGACCCTGTTTAAAAGATGAAAAGACAAGCTAAAGACTTGGAGAAAATATTTATAAAGTACATATCCAACGAAGGACTAGTATCTAGAATTTATAAAGAACACTCAAAACTCAACAGTGCAGAAACAAACAATCCAATTTGAAAATGGGCAAAAGACATGAACAGAAGAGGATATACAGATGACAAATATGCACATGGAAAGATGTTCAGTATTCTTAACCATTAGGGAAATACAAAACCACAATGGCATATTAAACACATATGAAAATGGCTAAAAAGTAATAATAATGACAACACCAAGTACAGGTGAAGATACAAAAAAACGGAATTACTCATACATTGGTGGTGGGAATGTAAAATGGTCCAGTCACTCTGTAGAACAGTTTGACAGTTTCTTATAAAATTGAATATGCAACTGTTGTGTGATGCAGCATTCACACTCCTGGGCATTTATCCCAAAGAAATGAAGATTATGTTTACACAGAAACCTGTACACAAATTCTTATAGCAGCTTTATTTATAATAGTCGAAAACTGGAAAAAACAAACCCGTGTTCTTCAACAGGTAAATGACTAAACAGGCCGTGGTCCATCCATATCACAGTGTGCTACGCAGCCGTAACAATGCAGCAGCCTGGGTGAATCTCCAGGGATCTATGCTGACTGAAAAAAAAAAGCCAATACAAAAATGTTCCATACTGTGTGTTTCCATTTATATAACATTTCTATAAATGACAAGTTTATAGAAATGTAGAATCCAGGGATAAGGGGTGGAGGATGAGGACAGGGAGAGGGAGGGAGGTGTGGCTACAAGGAGAACAAGAGGAGTCTTGTGGGGAAGGAAATGTTCTGTACCTTGACTGAATCCATGTGGCGCTTCTGGTTGTGACATCACACTAGGGTATTGGAAGATTGTACTACTGGGGAAACTAGGTAAAGAGTACACAAGGATGTGTCTGTATATTTTCTTATAACCACATGCAGATCTACAGCTATCTCAAATAAAATGTTTAATGAAACAAAGGGGGTGCACATCCTTCTCCCTCACAGCAGAGAGCCAAAGACCATCTTTTTGAGTAACCAAGCTGACAGTTCTAGTGGGCAGGAGCTCAGCAATGGTCTTTCCAGACTCTTCTGCCCCGGCAGCCTAGTCTGGGGTGGAAGATTAAAATTGGGCAATTATTTTCTCTGACTTGCTTTCATTATAGGGCAGAGACATGCAACAAAGTTAACGTTAGTTTACAAAGCACTGGGCAAGCTTAGAAATGTGCCATGGGCTGAGGAAAGAATCTCATTCAATTTTTGGCAAATACAGAAATGAAACGTGATGGCTTTTGAACTGAGAGTAGTGTGGCCCATGACAAGGCAAATATTAAACATCCAGCTGTTTGGCCAGCCTTGATGTGTCAGTAAGGTGTCCTCTCTTAAGAGGAGCTGACGGTGGTGGATGGAAGGGCTGGGGTGGCCGTGAAGCCTGGCAGCGTCCAGCTTCCTCTCTGCCTCAGATGCTTGTCTGTGTCAAACAAACAAACAAAAGATTTTATCATCACTTCAGTCATAATAACGACTTGTGTGGTGTAGTTCACCCAAGGCAGAATGAATTGTTTGTTGCCATGGTTATTTAATCCACAGGTTTACCCCAGATCACAGAGGAGGGTTAGAATTATATTGCTTTCTTCTTTTCTCAGTCATGGTTCATCAGAAGGCGTTAAGATCCAGAACCAAAGATTATATGAAATTGGAGGTAATATAGGTAAGCATTCTTTAATGTTTTTACTCCTACATTCTCTGATTACTCTAAAAGAAATACGCTGCTATTATTGTAAAAGTGTACTTTACAAATTTCTTTAGACAGAAAATCAAAATCACTGTGTCAGATTTTTTAAATCTCACATAAGAACAGTATGACTTTCCTAAAATATTTTCAAAATTTAAATGTAAATAGTTTAGTCGATGTGGAGTAGATTTTTGAGTCTTTTAAATGTGACTCTGAAAGTTGGAGAGTCTGGAGATTCATGCAAACGAAAGGAGAAATTGTGGCACTTTCAGCATCACAACATCCTTTGTGTTGAACTTCCCTGCTCAGCTCTCAGTCCAGATTCATTCTTCCTATTCCCCTGAAGGGTGACAGAAAGGAATAAAAAGAAAATTCCATCCACGTGCCTCTGTGTCCTTACCTTCCTCTTGCCCCCCCTCACCGTTGGGATGAAATACCTGTGCTCCTGTTTAGGGCGGTGCCTCCCTCCTGTGGACAAGGGCTTCGTCAGTCTCCGTCCTCTCCTCTGTCATCAGCTTTTCCCTCCCAACCACACCATTTCTCTCTGCATAAACAGTTTTGAAATTTTTCTCACCTCCACAATACTCTCTCTTGACCCCCTTCAAGTCTACTCCCACTTCTCTGCTCCACTTACAGCAAAAACTCCTTGGATCATTTGTGTATACTCCAGTTTCTTCCTCTCCTTCTCTCTTGAAGCCACTCCAGTCAAGCTTTACCCCTCAACACTTCACCAGAATTGCTCTTCCGTCGAGGTCACCAGAGGACTCTTCTGTTGTGAAATCCAGTGCTTCATTTTGTCTTTACAACTGCCTGGGCTGATCTTTCCCTTCTTTAAGAAAACACTCTCTTCACCTGGTTTCAAGGACCCCCTAAGCTCCTGGCTTTCCCCCAGCTTCACAGGCTGCTCCTTCTGAGTCTCTTTGGCCTGTTACTTCTCATCCTCTCGACCTCGGAGCACTGGAACTTCTCTCTACACTTACCTACCATGGTGAGCTTAGTCCACCTCACCTCATTGCTCTGAAGGCACCTGGATGCTGCCATCTCTCAACATCATATGCAGACTCCCCTGGACACCAGCTTGCATATCCAGTCCCCAGCACATCTTGCCCTGGGCCTTCACATCTGCTTTGACTTTTGCCCTGGATGCTTTCCATTAGATGGTTCCCTCACTCCCTTACCTCTGTCAGGTGTTCGCCGCTGTATCAGCTTCTCAGTGAGACTTTCCTGGATTGGACCCTCTTTCTGTGCCTTCCCCAATTTCTTGTTCCCTCATGTTCTTATCACCATCAGACTTACTTTCTATCATACTGCTTATTTGCTAGTTGCCTTTTACCACTTTTAGAATGTGAGCACCCCTAGGGCAAGTATTTTTGACTGTCTGATGCATTGCTGTAGCCTCAGCCCGTACAATAGTGCCTGGCACATAATAACTCAAGGAATATTTGAGAAATGAATGAATGAATCAGGCAAGCAATTAAATATTGGTAGTTTTGTTTGAGACTTTAGTATACATTTTGAACACACTGTACATAAGAATTTTCAAATGTATTTGCCCCCATGGAATGATCTTTTTGTTGTTATCAATTCCAGATCCCCTGCCCACAGGAAAATTGAAATGACCTTCCCTAAAATGAACTTGATGGTAGTGTCTAGTCCTGGTCAAGTTTCTATCTATAAAACCGTTAGAGGACATGTATTGTCATCTAAATGATCATTAGTGCTCATTATCATATAAATGAATTGATACCTGAAACAGGTTCTTGTCATATTTTTCTAATTGATGTAGTGAGTCTAGGGAACAATTTATTTGTGGTTAGTGTGTCTGTTTGCTCCCCAGTGTCACGTGGGATTTATTTGAAGTACTTCATAGTCAGAAAGAAGCAAAGAAAAGAGGGGAGGAAGGCTGGCTTTGCTAGGAAACTTTAAAATATTTATTTTTGGCTGAGGGAACTATACTGGCCTTATTTGAGCCTTGCAAACACACATACAAGCACACATGCACGCACACGCACGGAAGTGTGCACTTTTGAAAACATACTCTGATTTTTCTTTCTTTTAGGACAGCACTGCTTGGATCCAGAGGCTTATATATTGGATGTATATCATGTAAATCCCCAGGCAGAATGGGTGATTAAACCCCAACCAAGTGTTTGAAATACCCCCCAAGATGGCAGCTATCGTGTATTACATGCCAAGAAGTCCTACATTTGGTAGGGAAAAAACAAGACTGCTTTTGACATGTTTGTTCCTAGAACCCTCTTGGTGTTTCTCAGCCCAACTGGTGTCTCCCACTGGTGTCAACACAAATTGTGGAAGAGGAACTGGTTGACCATTTGAGCTGAAGCTTTCTCATGATGGTTCTTTGATAAGAGTGAAGGAAAGAGGATGTGATCCTTCCAGAAGAAAGGCCAATATAGAATATGGAACTCTAATCATTTCTAATAATTTGACTTCACAGCAGAAATGAACTTGGTCCTCTACCTGGGGATAAGAAGCACTTCTTGATGTAGCAAATGCTACCAAACACAAGAGGTGGAAAAGACTTTTTTTTTTATACTTATGTTATATATATATAGACCTTTTTGAACAAGGATGCCAGAAATAACAAAAATTTCTGCTCTGAAAAATAATTTAGATCTACTTTCCAAAGAGAATCAGTTTCCAGAGTCACACAAACAATGTTTATGCTCTGACTTGCTCCTGAATTGGAGGAGGAGAACCTTCTATTTAAAAACCACTGTATTGTTACGTATGCTGTACTGTATTGTGGCTGTCTGCATTCTGGTGCAAATGAACATTTCCCTATCTTGGGCTATTGAAAACTGATATTTTTAAAGCTTGTTCTCTTATGAGCACAGGTCCCCATAGTTAAGGTTAGGTTGACAAAGGCTGTTCTTGTGCTTCCATAACCTTTGGTGTAGTCAGCGGTCACAGGGCCTCTATTTCCTCATCATGATTATGGTGCTCAGTGAATAGCTCTCCATGTGCCAGGCACAGATTTCCTTTCCTCATCAAACATATCATTTTTTATATTTCACAGCTGTAGAGAATCACTTCTGCAGCCCCAGTTTTAAAACTGCAGAACTGCCTTTGTCCAACTGCTCTTTCTTCAGGAGTGCTGAAAAATACTGTTATATCCAGGTTTTATATGCTGTAAAAACAGGTTTTGTTTCTGTTCATCAATCATAGACTTGGCCAAGCACTGTGGATTAGCATCAGGCTTTAAAATCAGATGAATGTTTGGTGAGCTGAAAACTGCCTCGCTATCAAGATCCCGTGGAGCCATTTTCCAGACCTGCAGTTGGTGAGAAAGCACAATTCATGATTCTAATTGAGAGCAAATCTGAAATTTGCTGGGAGGTCAGACAGCCCTGCCTTTCATTTGGATACTGCAGTATAGTCGTTCTAGAGTTGGTTAGAAATGGGGACAGAGGTCTCATTTATCCCATGTGTGTGCTTTGGATTAGAATCTACTAATTAGATTGAGATTTTGATGAATTTACACCAGTTTTAATGAGATTTAACGCCCAAATGACTCTCTCTTGCAAATCAAACAATGGACAAAGTTGCTCACCAATGCAGAATACACTTAATCTACTTACCAAGTCTCAAAACAAAATGTGATAATAATTTAAGCCTATATTATAGAAGAAATCTTTTACATGCTCATTATGCCTTGATATCTATAAAAACATAATTTATATTCAACATGTAGATAATTGCATTTCTGGCCATTAGAATTTTGTTATATTTTTATAGAAAACTCAAATATCCATTCATTTTATTTGCTTATTTGAGAATTTTTTATTTCCTTTGCCTGAAAACCCATTAGAAGATAAACATGTGTTCTGTTGGTTTATATTTATTCCTACATTTCATCAGTTTTCAATGTATGGCTAATTGACGGCATGTGAGTTTACATAATGAACTTTGAGGGTCTGAGAAAATGCTGTTATCATTTTTGCAGTTCAAACAACAGGAGTAAACATTTTACTTCATGTAGTTGCTAAGGTCCAAGACATAAGATGGCTGTAATTTATGCCCACATACATGGAAGAAATTCTTCAAATTAGCTGCCTTACACTTCTGTGTATATATTAAAACAATGACTGATTTTTCTCACTGAATTTCCTATCATTTAGAATATATCCTGTTGTGTTTAGAAAATTCACAGATCTATCCATTTAATTTTTTATTTGGGAATTTTTATTTCTTTTGACTGAAAACATATTAGGACAGATGCATAAGTTCTAAAGGTTTTAAGATTTACTTCATTAGTCATTAGTTTTAAATAAATGGCTAACAGATGACAGATTAAAAAAAATTAAGTTTCTGAATTTCTTATCCACTTTTGTGTGGTTTTAGATGTCAAAGGCTTAGTCCAGTCAATAACTTTAAATTAATCGCTTCAGTGCATCCAAGGATGTGTGACAACTTTCAAATAACTATATGATATGGAAGCCCATGTCAATACCAATACCATTGGATATAACCTGAATTCTTAGTCATCAAGTTAACAAACTGATTAGAGAAGAATTTCCAGTAGACACCCAAACTAATTTTTGTGTGGTTAAAGAAGTTCTTTTTACTAATTGTTACTTTTCTTTTTTTTACTAATCTTATTCTTAATGAATAATTTTATTCTTAATGAATAAACAAACCCCTACAATTAAAACTCAAAATTGCTGGTCACCTAAGTGTTGAAAAAACTGTCTTTGCCTTATGAAGAGTTGTTTTTTAAAATAGTTACAGTAATCTGTAAAAGTGAATAGTGTAAAAGCAAACATGAATAAATAGTATATCTGCAAACAAAAGAAGAGTCAGGTACTGGGCTTCTAAATTCTTTTCTTGATAGCTTCCCACCTCATCTCTTCCCAAGCGCTCTTGGTGTACAGTTAGGAAAATTATATCTACGAAAACATTAGAGAAAGTTAACGTTTTAGGAACAATTATTCAGAAAAAAAAACCCTAGAACAGGCTCATTCTTTCCTCCATTCTACAAAAGAACATCCCTTTGCTAAACAGCTCACTTGGGGATATGATTCTTGGAGTCATTGAACAATGAGTTTAGTGAGTTCAAGGAGTGACCTTTGAACAAACTGGAATATTAATCTCTTTACAATGTATATACAATATAAACTACCTCACTTGTCTTTCTTGGGAGAAAAAAATAACGGACGTTAACAATTTTTGTTACAAACTGTTCCTGAATCTTATTATTTAAGTCACTTCAGTTAGCTTTCAGTGTACATTTAATAATATACATTTAATGATGTAAAATATTGTTAGCAAAAGCTTTAAAACCAAATACTCTGTAACTATGATGTGTGGTGTAGACGCTGAGAGAATCCGTGTCCCTTAGTCATTGTCTTGTGTGTTTAACTGTGCTGAGTCACAGGTTTTCAAATGTGGGAATTCACTTCTTCTTCTTTCATGCATTTTCAACCGCTTTCCCCACATTGCACTTGACTGAAAGTAGCGTGAGATTAAACTTCTTTCTATCAAGCATATTTCAACTGTTTTTCGTAAATGTATCACATGTCTGAAAGGAATATACATTACGGGATTGAATAGTTTCTGTTTTCTGACAGGCACTTTCAACTTTTTTTTTTTTTCATAAATATGTCACTTAATAAAAAATAATATGACATGGATTAAAATGTTTCTTTCAAACATTTTCAACAGTTGTACACACACACACACACACACACACACCTTAATTTAAAAATAACATCTTTTCTTTTAGGCATTTTCCAACTTTTCTAAAACTATGTGCTTTGTTTGAAAAATCATATTGTCACTAGGTTGCCAATTTTTTATGTTGTCTCCCATCTCAAAAGTTATTGTTCTTTCATCCCATCAGTTTCATTGTTAAGTATAATATGTATGTTGCATTTTATCCATAAAAATAAAGAGGAAAAAACTAAAAACATTATCATGAGAATTCTTATATTCAACTAGTCTAAGGTTACCATGGTGCTGGTGAAAGAAAAGGAGCTTTAAATTCAAAAGGTTTGTGTCTGAGCCCAGTCTCTGTCACCTACTAGCCAGATGGTGGTCTTGTGCAAAAATCACGAGGCACTAGGGTAATGGTGGATGTTTGTGCAAAAACTATTTACTAAACTTGTTTGAGTTGGTGCTTTTTAATCTGCGCTTTAAAAAAAAAAAAAAAGAATCTTTTCAATAGACACAGAAAAGACATTTGGCAAATTCAGTACTCATTCATGATTTTTTTACTGTATACCAAAGCAAGGAAAAGAAATAATAAAAGGCATAAGATTAGAAAAGAAGAAATAAAATAGTCTCCATTTGCAAATAATATGATTATTTATGTACAAAAGCCTAAGGTATCTTCAACTATTAGAACTAATAAGATAATTTAGCAAGGTCATAGAATACAAGATTATTATATAAAAATCAGTAGTATTTTTTATGCTAGCAGCAAGCCATTGGAAAATAAATTTTTAAAACTTCCATTTAGAATAGCATCAAAAAACAAAAACATACTTGTGACTGCATTTAACAAAATATATGCAAAACATGTATACTGAAAACTACTACTATACTAAAAACAAAATATTTGTGGTAGAAATGAAAGTAGCTGAGTAAATATATAGATACAGTATGTTTCTAGATGGGAAGAGGTGGGTGGAAGAGAATTGGCAAGATGTCAGTTCTCCACAAATATATCTGTAGATTCAGTGCAATCCCAGTTCATGCCACTGTTACAGGGAAGAACCAAATCTGACTACATGTTGGATCTGTTTCTTTTACTTTAACCTTTGCTTTCCGCTGCTTTTGTTCACTAAAAGGATACTGTCTATACATAAGGGCCTGCCTCGGGGAACCCTGCCCCTCTGCCTGAATGTAAGTGCCTTTGTTCAGGGAAACATCCGGACCCTGTCCACCTGTGGATGGCTACAAGAAAGAAGAAATGAACACGTCCCTTCCTCGAGGCTGGCCATTCCAGGGGACGTTTGCAAAACTTACGGCCTTTTTACTTTACTTCCTCATGTCCTCCCCCTCTCTGTGCTGTGAAAGAAACTGGCATCCAAACCCGGACAAGATGGTTTTCAGAGACACTAGTCCGCCATCTTCTTGGCCTGCTGACTTTCTGAATAAAGTCGTATCCCTTGCCTCAGCACCTTGTCTCTGATTCATTGGCCTGTCATGTGGCGAGTAGAGATAGCTTGGACTTGGTAACAACACCAGTTGGTTTTTCAGGTAGAAATTGACAGATGTATATGGAAATGCAAAGGATCTAGACCATCCAAAGTAATCTTAGAAAAAAAAAAAAGAGTTGGAGGACTTAGAATGAGTGATTTTTAAGACAATATCATGCAGGATAAAGATCAATGTGTACATCAGTGAAACAAGATAGAAAGCACAGTAATAGTTGCCCATATATATGGTCCCTTGATTTTCAACACAGGTGCCAAAGCAACCCAATGGGGAAAGAACATTGTCAACAGATGGTCCTAGAATAACTGGATATCCATGTGGAAAAGATGGAAGTTGACCCCCTCACATGATATACAGAAATTCATCCAAAATCGATCATTTTTTATTTTAAAACCTAATGCCATGAGGCTTTTCGAAGAAAACAAAGGAGAATAGCTTTGTGACTTGGGAGTAGACAAAGATTTCTTCAGAACAGAAAACAACCCTTATAAAAGAAAAAATTGATAAATCAGACTTCAATAAAATTTAAAACTCAAAGAGACCATTAGGAAATCAAATAAGCAAACCACAGGTTGGGGAAAAAATATAATTGTAAAGCATATATTTGACAAAGGGCTGATATTCAGGATATATAAAGAATTCATTAATAAAAAGACAGGCAACCTAATTTTTTTTAATGGCAGAAGATTTGAACAGACGCTTCACGAAAAAAGATACACAAATGGCCAATAAGCGCTTGTAAAAATGCTCAGCATCGCGCACCACTAGGGAAATGCAAATTAAAACCACATTTCCTGTTCCATGGCTGATGAAACCATCATTCCCAGGCCCCCAGTTAGTGGCTTTGAGGGCATGTCTGGGTTCTCTCTCCCCATGGCTCTTTTTAAAAAAAAAAAATTATTTATTTATTTGGTTGTACCAGGCCTTAGTTGCAGCAGGTGGGCTCCTTAGTTGTGGCATGCATGTGGAATCTAGTTCCCTGACCAGGGATTGAACCCGGGCCCCCTGCATTGGGAGTGTGGAGTCTTACCCACTGCGCCACCAGGGAAGTCCCTCTCCCCCTGGCTGTTGACTATGGAGTGGGTGCTCCACTCTGCTGGCCATCCTGGAAGGTTTTCACCCTGCTTGAGCCCAGTTGCAACCTCTTCCACTACATCAATTTGGAATCCTGTCGGCTGTAACAAGTGATGAAGTACATTAGCTCAATTCCAAAGATCTCTGCAAAATGGGGTTTGACAGCAAAGCATATGAGCAGATGGAAAAGACTCAGGAGTTCCCAGGGATGCTGGGGGCTTCCACAGACCTGCTTCTCTTATCATCCCAGCAGTAAATGACACCTTTCCTGACAGGCCAGACAGAAGTTGGGAGCAGGTGGAGGACAGTCACCAAAGGTTCATCTGAGTTTTATCAACTAACAATCACATGCGGACTCCTACAGAGTGTCATCTTGTCTATGAACTTTTATGCTCTTAACACTTCATTCTCAGCTGTTGCTCTGCATTTGTGTAACATTTTTATTACTGCACAGCAGTGCAGCCCTTAGCTCCATTTCTTTAGATGACAGATTGGGAACAGGCTTTTCTACCACGTGGCCCTCACTATGTCTCACTGCAATGGGACAGCAAAAAGTTAGCCATAGAAGGAAATAATTGATAAATTGGATCCACAAAATATTAAGAAACTGAAAAGTCAAGTCACAGATCGGGAGAAAATTTGTGTGTGTGTGTCACACGCACGTGTTAACACCAAGGATATGTAAAGCACTCTAACCAATAGCAAAAAAGAAAGACAACTCATGTTTTTAACGGCCAAAAAAAGACCTGAACTAATATTCCACCGAAGTATAGTAATGGTCGATACACATGACAAGGTACTCAACATCATCAGCCCTCAGGGAAATGCTAATTCCAATGTAATAGCACTACATAAACACAAGAATACCCTGATTAATAATAGCCAAAATTAAAAAAGAGTTACAATACCAAGTGTCGGCAAAGATATGGAGCAACTGGCGTTCTCATTGCTGGTGGGCGTGTAAGATGGAAGAACCACTTTGCAAAACTGGCAGAGTAGTATGAGGTTAATCATACACCTCCTTTATGTGGTGATAGACATCAGAAATTGGCTGCCTCTTGTAGTGGGATTGGCTGGAAATGGGCATGAGGTAGTTTTGTTGGGTTTTCCATGATCAGGCCCCGCCCACTTTGTAGGCTTTGCCGTTACTCTGAACCCGGAACCCTCTGTTTTCAGTAGGCAGCTTAGATCAGCTATGTCCACACAACACCAGGGAAGCCCTGTAGCCTTCTTTGACTGAAAAACACAAGGAAGACACCCCAGTTGGGGGGAACAGTAGCATGTTCTTTTCTTAAGGAAAGAGGAAATACAGGCTTGGAGAATTAAATGATCAATTTAGAACCTTAAGCAGAGAGACGTCTCATTGCCAAAGCCATGCTCTTTTCACTGTCAAGCTCTGCCTGCCTGGCAAATGGTTGCCCAGTGCTAGGAATGGGGATGCCCATTGTTCTGGTGGCTGCATCCTTACCTTCAGTCAAGTCTAAACTGGCCTCCCTGTGGCTTCCATCTGTTGGGCCTGGCCTTGCTGTCTGAAGCAAAAGAATAAAAAAGGTAGATGACACCTCGAGTTCAGAAGAGACTGTGCCTGCCCCCAAATCCACATTAATCGGGAGAGCCTCCCCAGGAGCGGCGGCAGCCCCGGGGTCCCCACTATTTTCAACTTGCCCTCAACTGAAGATCACAAACGGCCTCCTTTTGCTGCCCGCAACCTGTCCCCGCACTCCTGAGTCTCAGAAAATCTCCTATTAGAAGGGGACCATCACAGGCCTCTAGCAACTGTCCCAGGTGAGCCTGGCCCGTTCCAGGGCTGCTTCACTAACGGCACACGCTCGCCTCCCGTCCTGAGTGGCTTAGAGTCCCAAGTCCACTCTGGATAAACAGAGTAATTTACTCTGCTTTCTAATTTACGAAAAGAGAGATCATGAAATCACGATGTCCAGCCTCGCTGCAAATACTGTCTGGCGCCTCGCAGGGTCCTTGCTTCTCGGAGCAGATGCTCTTGGCAGCCTGGGGTGGCCGCGGGTTTCTGCTTTCTACAGAGCTGGACAGCCTGGGTATGACTGACCCTGCCCCCGGGGCTGAGACCACACCACCAAACCGTCAACGGCCACCAACCATCCTACCAAAGTCACAAAAGGCCGGGCAGTCACCTCTGGGCCCCCTCGCAACTTCCCTACTCCGCCCCCCCGCGCTGCAGGTTCACTCCGCCCACTCTGCCAACCGCCACGCCCACCGCCAGGCTGGCCCCGTCCCTCTGTGCACCTTCCCGCTTCCCCGCCCCCGCCCCTCTGAAGAAGGGCAACCCCGCCCATCCCACCCCATCGCCACGCCCACTACCAGGTAGGCCTCGCCCACCTCAAGCCCTCCTTGGAGCTCAGGCCACACCCCCTGACGTAGTAGCTGCGCGCGGCCCTCACTTCCGGGGCGCACATCCTTTCCCGCCACGTCTAACGCTCGCGGGCCTGACTGGCCTGATAGACGACGCTTTCCGCATTTCAGGGCGTAGCTCGCGCCTCACAACGCTGACCTGGGAGGTGAAGCTCTGAAGAACTTTGCCCCGGGTTTCCCGGTCTAAGGAGAGGAAAGGGTCCCAGAGAACCATGAAACTGCTCAACCCGGCGGGGCCGAATATTCCATCAGGAGTCCAAGGCGGGCGAGGGCCGAGCCTCTGACAGAGAACGGCGGCTCCTGGGACTCCCGAGACCCGAGGCCGGGAGCGGCCCGTCCGAGGGGGCGGCCCGGCCGCGGAGGGGGCCCAGGCCCCGGCCACTCCGGCCCGGTCCCCGCGCCGGCCTCCGGCCGGTCCCCCAGTATTTCCTCCTCCCGTTTGTTTGCACCGTCCCTTCCGCGAGTAAATGACACCCACGGCCCCGTGACAGTGACCGGGAGGCGTGCACGCGCTGGACGCGGGCTGGGCCGGGGCTGCGGACCCGAGAGGGCGCCGGGGATCGAGGCGGCGAGGCTTCCAGGTGAGACCCAGGGTCAGGGAGCCAAACCCGGGCCGAGGCGGGGCTGCTCCGTGGGTGAGCGGGGGCCGCGCCCGGTAAGAGCCCGGTGCTGGCGGTGGGAGCTCAGGTTCGGCGTGGTCTGTCCGGTGCCCGGGGGACACGGTGGGGCGTCACCGGCTCTGCCCCAGGTGGACGCTGATGGCTGCTGAGCAGAGAAGTGGTCCCGGAGAGGTGACCTTTAGAGACCCTGGCCTTCGCTGGTGACCTCAGTGCAGGCCGTGTCAGGGGACCTTGGGGTGGATGCTGCATTGAGGATAGAGGGAGAAAGGGAGGCGGGGGTGGAGACAGCCCTCTAAGAAGCTCAGGTTTCTTAGGATTTGTTCCTCCCCTCCCGCGTCTCAGCACCTCTGCGCCATCTGTCCCTCCTGCCTAACAGCCTTCCAGTGCCACTCCAACCTCTTGCCCCCCAGCAGCAGACCCGTGCTTCATGCTCAGCCGTCAGACCTCAGCATCTCCATCACGTCCTCAGAGAAGCTTCCTCTGGCCCCCCAGAGGGCCAGGTTAGATCAGTCCTCCGAAGTCCCTTCAGGCTGCTAGGACAAAAATGCCATAGCCCGGCTGGCTTATAAACATCAGTTTACTTCTCCTAGTTCTGGAAGTGGAAGTCAGATCGGGGTGCTAGCGTGGTTTATAATCATATAGTTTTGAGATTTCTTTTAAAAACTTGATATATATCTCATTCATCCTACACCCTACACACTGGATTGTAAACTCTGTGAGGATGGGAGCGAATACCTGTTTTGCTTACCGCGGGATTCCTAACATCTAACATGGTGACTGGCGCGCGGTAGTTGCTCAGTATATTATCGAGGGAAGGAATGTTGTCTTTAACACCTTGGAAGTATAAGATCTTGTGGCTCCTTTCTTTTTTTCTGTTGTTCATTATCTACATTTGATCCCTGAGATCCATTTCTGTAATAAACAAAACTCCATCAGCATGACCTTGATTCATAATTTGGCCTAAAAATCCTCCCCTATAGATTACTTTTGGTCTAAGTCATCCAGGGAAAACTTCGTTTGTCAGGTCAGTGCTGCCATTCAGGAAGTAGGTAGCTGTTTCCAAAATTTTAAAACAACATTCGGATTACTTGTGCCTCCTTGTTATTTATTAGGTGGGGAAAGTGCCTGCATAGCAATAAATATTCTCTTAGCCAGCCTTATATTCCCCTCCTCCGCTTCTAAGCCCACCCCTTCCCAAGCCCTCAATATTCATTCCCTGGCATATTCTCCTGTTTTCTGCATGGGCGTGTTAGACAGGTCTGAGAAGAATTGTATTTATTTTTTAAAATTTTTAAAATTTCCTTCCAGAGTGTTTTGGGTCAGATCATATAAGCCTTCTATCTTTTCTTACCTGCTATTTGTACAGGTTTAAAATGACTACCCTGGGGCCTAGCCAGATCCTCAATCAATTAAAAATTCATTTCTCATCATTTCATAGACAGTAAGTTAATTGGAGAAATCTGAAACACATGGAAATTTGTAGTTAATACTGACATAAGCAGAGATTTCAATTACCTTGAATATTTCACTTAATGGAGAACTGCAAACCCCCCAGGTCCCTGGTCAGTCATGTAATGTGATTGCAGGGACGGTGTCTTCCCTGCAAGAATGTTCAGTGTTATAAGCATGCTTTGATGTAACAAATTCAAATGCCCATGTGGAATTTAAATTGAGCCTATTAATAGCCATAGGACTAAAGAGAGAGGATTTGTGTTGTCAACATTTTTAAATTATTTTTTACAACTTTATTGAGGTATATTAAGTACAGTTAAACAGCAGATATGTAAAATGACTGGTTTTGATATATGTATAGACCCATGAAACCATCGCCACTAACAAAATAGTCAACAGTTCCATCACCCCAAAAAGTCTCCTCATGCCAATTTGAAATCTATTCCTCTCTCGACCTCAGTCATTTTCTAGATTTTTATATAAATGATATCGTACAATATGTATTTTTGTGTAAGGCTTTTTTCATTCAGCATAATTCTGATATTTCTAAGATTCATCCATGTTGTTGATGTATCAATTGTTTATTCCTTGTTATTTCTATGTAATATTCCAGTATATGAATGTACCACACTTTATCAGTTCTTGTATTGATGGACATCTGGGATGTTTCTAGTTTTTGGCTACTACAAATAAATCTCCTAAGGATGTGTATCTATAAGTCTTTGTGTAGATATATGTTTTTATTTCTCTCTCATAAAAACCAAGAATAGAATAGAATGGACATGTGGTGGGTGTATATTTAACTTTTTAAAGAAATTACCAAACTTTTCCAAGGTGGTTGAACCATTGTATATTCCCACCAGCAGTTTACAAGAGTTACAGTTGCTCAATGTCCTTGTAAACACTTTGCCATTCTAGATAGTATATAGTTGAATCTTTTTGTGGTTTTAATTTACATTTTCCTAATGACTAATGATGATGAGTCTTTTCTTCTGCATTTGGTCATTCATATTTCTTCTTTTGTGAAGTATCCATTCATATCTTTTGCTCATTTTTAATTGGGTTGTTTGTATTATTATTGAGTTATAAGAGTTCTTTATATATTCTGGATACAAGAGCAGGACTGCTCCTGATGAATTATCTTTTGTTTTCTTTCATCTGAGAATGTCCTTATTTTGCTTTTATCTCTGAAAGATACTTTTTGTTGTTGTTTTTTTTTGTTGTTGTTGTTTTTTGCAGTATGCAGGCCTCTCACTGTTGTGGCCTCTCCCGTTGCGGAGCACAGGCTCAGCAGCCATGGCTCACGGGCCTAGCCGCTCTGTGGCATGTGGGATCTTCCTGGACTGGGGCACGAACCTGTGTCCCCTGCATCGGCAGGTGGACTCTCAACCACTGTGCCACCAGGGAAGCCCTGAAAGATACTTTTATATTTTCACTGGATGTAGAATTCTGGGTTGATAAACTCTTTTCTTTTTGTACATTAAAGATGTAGTTCTGCTATCTTCTGGCCTTTGGGATTTCTCCTGAGAAATTCATAGATATTTGAATCATTGTTCCTCGGTATGTAATGTGTGCTTTTTTCCTCTAGCTGATTTCAATAATTCTTCAATTATTTTTGGATTTTAGAAGTTTGATTATTGTGTTGAGGCATCGTTTTCTTTGAAATTTTTCTGTATGGAGTTTGCTGAGTGTTTTGAATCTGTAAATGTATGTATTTCACTACATTTGGGGGACTTTTTGTCATTCTTGATGAAAAAATTTTGTTCCAACCACTCTCTCTTCTGCCTATGGGACTCCAATTATGCTATGATAGATCTGTAGACGTTATCTACCTGACACTCTGGGGTTTTTTTCAATCTTTTATCTCTCTGTTTGTTATGTTGGATAATTTTCATTGTTCTATTTTCAAGTTTGCTGACCCTTTCCTTTACCATCTACATTCTGATATTGAGACTATCCAGTGATTTTTTTCACTTCAGATATTGTATTTTTCAGTTCAGTAATTTTCAGTCGGTTCCTTTTTCTATTTTCCATTTCTCTGTTGAGAATTTGTATCATTTCATTCATTTCAGATGTGTTTACCCTGACCTTATGTAGCATAGATATAATCATTGCTTTAAAGTTTTTGTCTTTTAGTTCCATTTTGAGGTTGGCATTTTTTTCCCCTTGAGAATTGGCCCTATTTTCCTGGTTGTATGTATCAATATGTTGAAAGATTTTGAGTTGTATCCTGGACATAACAAATGTGAATGTTATGTATTGTAGACCCTGGGTCCTATTATACGTCACTGAAGAATTGTTGATGTTTTGTGTTTTAGTAAGAAATCGACTAGGTTATGTTCAGACCATAAGTTCTATCCCACTTTCTGTTGGTTATATATCAACTAAAACACACACACACACACACACACACACACACACAAATGCATACCTTTCACTTGACTTCGGGAATTGCTATAAGTCAGCAATAATTCACTGTTTAAATTAAATTTAAATTAAATTTAAATTAAAGTGACTAATTGTCCAGTCACTTTACCATTTTAGGATTCCTCTCCTTTTTCTCCCCAACTTTACTCAATTCCAGTATAACAACAAGAGGAGGAAAAAGTGTTCTCTTTTAGGTTAGCCTATTAAGAAGTGCTTTCTTCAGTTCACTTCTGATCTCACCTAGAAGATTGAAAGATTTTCACAGAGTCTTCTGAGTTTGAACATTTTTTTCCAGCCAGACTTAGTGAGTTTAGCCTGCCAGATGATTTTCCACATTTTGCCTTTCTCACTCGTATTTTTTTCTTAAACTCCATGATCAATTTAATCAAACTTCAAAGGTACAGAATTACATTTTTTTAAATTTTTATTTTTTATAAATTTATTTATTTATTTTTGGCTGCATTGGGTCTTCATTGCTGCGCATGGGCTTTCTCTAGTTGTGGCGAGTGGGGGCTACTCTTCATTGTGGTGCATGGGCTTCTCATTGCGGTGGCTTCTCTTGTTGTGGAGCACAGGCTCTAGGCGTGCGGGCTTTAGTAGTTGTGGCTCGTGGGCTCAGTAGTTGTGGCTTGCAGGCTCTAGAGTGCAGGCTCAGTAGTTGTGGCGCACAGGCTTAGTTGCTCTGCGGCATGTGGGATCTTCCACATTAATTATGAATTAAGTTCATAATTTTTCTCAATTTACCTCCTGTCTGTGGAACCACCGTTCTCATTGTCCAAGCTCCCGATCTTTTACTGCCTAAAGCTAATGCACTGCTGGAGCCTCTAACGTTCCTATACACCTCTCTTGTCCTTTATCACTGCCCTGGTATCAGCCACCACTCAATTAGTGTTGCTCAACTGGCTGACTCAGGCTGCACTCTCCAGCTAGTTTATGATTTCAAATGCACCGTTTCATCACACCACTCTCCTAATGGAAAACCCTGACACTTCATAAGGCATTGCATCCAGTCTCCTTCCTACCTCCTTAACTTTTGGGCTCTCCATGATTAGGCCCCATCCACTCTGTTCTCTCTCCACCTGCCCGTTCTCCCACCTGTCCCCCATTATTCCTAACACTCCCCTTTCTTTCAGCTGGGCAGCTTAGACCCATGTGTCATGGTTCCACACCTCCTCTCTAGACCCAAACAACACCGTGCATAAGAAAGCACTTTGTAAATTGTCTGTGGCCCACAAAAGCTGCTTTTGCATTCTGCAAAGCCTAGTTACAGCTACCTCTTTAAACCTTCCCAGACCTGTCTTTCTCATGGTACCACAACTTAGCCCTTGATTTATAGTGTTCTAAGGTGAGAATACACATGCTTCCTGGCCCATCAATTCTAACAGAGCATTTAATCTATTTTCATCTCAATTTCTGGTTTGGATACTAAACTGGCACTTAATTCATAAGCCTGTGTTGAATATGGTTGTTCCATATCCAGTCACGTGTACATCATCCCTAATTATGATGCATCCTTTTAGAGATGGTTGTAGAGACAGATAATATAGGAAAATCAATAAGGTATTATATAAATCAGGCCTCATAAAGGTTATACCAGCTGTGTTAAATGCATTGGTTAGTTTTCTTTTTCTTGTTGCTGGTGTTTAATAGCTTGTCTTTAAACCAACTGATCCTTGCACTTTTTTTTGCCAGCAGGTTTGACTGAGGATTATATTTCACTGAGGATTAAGGTCAGTGTTATTTGCTTATCCAGATTTTCTCCTTCTTTTTGAGTCAATTTTAGTAGTATTTCCAAATATATGCCTTTCCATGGTTGGTATCATAACTACACCTTACAGGTAGAAGATTGAGGCTTAGAAACAGCACTGAAGGGCTTCCCTGGTGGCGCAGTGGTTGAGAGGCCGCCTGCCGATGCAGGGGACACGGGTTCGTGCCCTGGTCTGGGAAGATCCCACATGCTGCGGAGCGGCTGGGCCCGTGAGCCATGGCTGCTGAGCCTGCGCGTCCGGAGCCTGTGCTGTGCAACGGGAGAGGCCACAACAGTGAGAGGCCTGCGTACCGCAAAAAAAAAAAAAAAAAGTACCTAAAACCAGAGAACTATACACTTAAAAATGGTTAAAATAGTGGTTAAATAACTTAAAAAGTGGTTAAGATAGTGGTAAAAATGTTTTTTAAATAAATTTATTTATTTTTGGCTCTGTTGGGTCTTCGTTGCTGCTCGCGGACTTTCTTTAGTTGCAGCAAGCAGGGGTTGCTCTTGGTTGTGGTGCATGGGCTTCTCATTACAGTGCCTCCTCTTGTTGTGAAGCACCAGCACTAGGCGTGTGGGCTCAGTAGTTGTGGCACACGGGCTCTAGATCGCAGGCTCAGTAGTTGTGGCACACAGGCTTAGTTGCTCTGTGGCACGTGGGATCTTCCCAGACCAGGGCTTGAACCCGTGTCCCCTGCATTGGCAGGTGGATTCTTGACTACTGCACCACCAGGAGAGCCCCAGTAAAAATGGTTTTATGCTATCTATATTTTACCACAATTTTTAAAAACAGTGATGGATTAACAAACTAAGCAAATGCTTGGGCCACCAAAAATAGGTTTTGAAAATAATCTGATGTTTCAATAAAAGCATCATGGGAAAAGTATGATCTTCAGCAAGTTATATTGCATGTCTTTTAAGGTGTAGATTTAAAAAAATGTTTTGAATTATTTGGTAGGGAGGGAAGGGGTATCGATCTTTCTAGGCCCTTGGAGCCTGTAAAGTGGGATTGCCAGATTTAGCAAATAAAAAATATATGATATTGTGGAATAGTTAAAAACATGTTCATTGTTTATCTGAAATTCAAATTTAACTGGGTGTCCTGTAGTTTATCTGGCAACCTTACACTAAAGACCTGAATCCTGCCTTGCTGAGAGAGGTTAAGGAACCAGCATAAGGCCCTGCAGTGAGAGTCAGAGCCAGGTGTCTGAGCTGGAGCCCAGGTTCTTTACCATCATGGGGAGACAGCCAAACCAAGGGTGGCTCTACTCATGCTCTGTAAAGGCCAAAGGGGAGAGAGCTGGGTGCTCCCTTGAGGGGGTCTTCTAAGAGAGGCCTTGGGAATAGTTATAACCACGAAAGGCCCAAACTCTGCTTTAGCTTTATTAACAAGTGGGGAGGGGGAGAGAGGGGCAAAAGCCCATGGCAACTCTACAACCTGCTGTCTGTCCTGGTTTGCATCTTTTCCTCACCCAGTGTGATGAACCAAGGTCTAGAATGTCTGAGCCGTCATCTCCCGCTGTAGATGGTTTCCATAGAAACATGAACAGAAAGGCCACCCACGGCACAGTGAGGGGGCCCCTTGTGCATTTTCACTGCTGGGATGGCAAATGCCCTTTTCCTAATCCAGCTGTCAAGTGAGCTGCCTTAAGTCTGCAGTTGTCTGAATTCCTTAAATGGCCAGATGTTATAGAACAGACAGCACTCCCACAGTTGGCTGCTACCTTTCCTAATATCTTCATGCAGTTGTTTACTGGGAAGGAATTGCATCAGCCAGGAGGTGCAGATCGCTACAAGGGTTCACAAACATGAGCAAGGCACAGAAGGACAGGGCCCAGGACCACAGTTGTCTTCCTTGTTTATGAAATTAAAATCTCTCACAGAAATAGAAACTGAACCTATCACCTTCCATAGTATAAAAGCAGGTCATTTCTAAGAGTGGTAGAGACCTCTCTTCAAGTAAGCATTTGCAAAGTGGAGTCATTTTTCTGAAGCAAATGGAATAGTAGCCATTTTGACTCCAGCCACGGCTGCAGAGCAAAACTAAAATATGTTTGCAGGGAATTAAATGATCCTTCAGAGATCTTAGTTTAAAACTGCTTAGTTCGTTAAAATATATTTGTGGCTTTAAAATTTTCCTCCTTCTGGAATTTACACACATTCCCCCAGAAAAAGTAGCTGATCAAGGAAAACTGTCTCATCCCAAGGAGTGAAAATAAAATTAACAGTAAAAGAAGAGCTAACGAGTTATGAGGCCACTTTTTTTTTTCTTTCGTCTTGGAAAATACTCTGTTAGGTTAGGTCCTTACCAAACAAGGATATGTCTAGAGGAGGCTCTGCCTTCTTCCTGTGTTCCCTTTGCCCTGTGACTTGCTGGTGTTTAAAGTGCTTTTGGGGCAAACAGCTGGTGCCCTCTGCTGGAACGTACCCAGTAGTATTATTGAATACATGTTCTTTGTAGGAATTGGAGCTTAAAACTTTGATAAAGAAATGAAAGTATTCATACTCTGCTCTTAATCTATTATCGTCTATAGTGATATTTTATTTTTTAAAAGTTCAAAATGCAAAACATGAAATACTGTCAAGTAATCAATAGAATATTCAACAGTTTTAAAGTTTCATTTAAAAAACTTTAAAGAGCGAGCCAGTGAATTCAATTTACATTTTAAACTATTTAATAGAGGTATTTGTTGTACATGTGGTTTTAGTTTGACATAAACAAAAAATTTCTCTCTGGGAACATTTAACCTGAGTTGGAAACGAAATCTGAACTGTAAAGGTTTTAATTCACCAAATAATTCTCCTCAAAATATAAATGATGATTCCCAACTGAGGAGTTCCCCAAAGTTCAGGACTCAGTCCCAGGACAGGAATGAGGGAAAACTCCTTGTAGGTCAAAAGCTGTGCTGAAGTCATAGGATTGCACTTGTGGGCCCTTAATTAGAGTGAGTTTTCTCAAACAGCCCCGGAAGGAGGTCTGGCTGCTCAGGCAGTTTTGCTTTACATCAGCTGTTTAGGAAAGAAGAGAAGATAAATAGTGTTAAATTTTGCTAAATGACATAGGTAGCACAATAGGAACAAAAATAACTTCTTGTGGTTTCCAGATCAAAATTAGAAGAATATTTTTCTACGTAAGTGGCTTCAGTGATAGCAGAATTCATAGAAAACTATTAATAAACAATTTTAAGGTATAGTGACTTAAACAGTCATAGAAGGGATTTTTATTTTATTAACATTTGTATCAATTACTTGGAACATCTAAAATTCATAATTTGAATCCAGAAATCGATGTGAGAGCGTAAGACACATGTTTGTCCTCTAAAATGATTGCTGACCCCTAAAATGATTCCCAACTTGGGGGTCATCTGAGAAGATCTTTCTCAGTGAAGTCATCCAGCTTCCTGTACATCACATCCGATGTTCTCGGCGTCTCACCTAGTGATTGCCTTACGTGTGTAGATTATTTTAATTTTTCCAAGAATTCCTAGGAATCTGAAATAGACTTGCTAAAATGGTAAAGGATTGATCACCCAAGCCATGTATTTTTCTTCATCCCTATTCTATATCCACATGAACTAAGACTTTCCCCAGTGGCAATGCCCCTCAAAAGTGAATGAGCAGAGCAGACGACATACGCACCAGGATAGCCACCAACATAAATGGGATTGTTGGTGTCAGCAGAGGTAGACTGGGTGTGTAGACTTTCAGCTCGAACTGCATTCCCGTCGACAATCAGAACCACACGATGTCTGCTTTTGTTTGCCTGAAGTGTGTGCCATTTTCCATCACAGAGAGTATTGGGAGCTTTGGGTTCGTATGTGGCTGTTATCCTGCCAGCACCATTGTTAACGTGAAACAAGAGCTAAACAAACAATAGACACAGCAAATATCTTGGTGAATTTTTCCCTATTTAAGGAACACAGTCCATTCACATAATGTTCTTGGAGTGGAAAAAATCAGAGCATTCTTCTAAAAAGGAGGGCTAACTATGAAAAACAAACAATGGTTTTGAAAAATAGCCTCTTAAGGATTCTGATGCTATCCTATTCCCGGGGTTTCAGAATGGAAAATGGCCACCTCCATGGGAACAAGCCTGAGCCACGATCTTAGCATTGCATCCTCAGATCAGTGCCTCATTTTCAGCACAACAGGAGCCCCTGGGTTTACTGAGGGTGTCAGTTCCTATAGCACCTGTGAAGGAACATTTACTGACTCCCTTCTGACAAACCATAGATGCTCTACTACAGCAAGTGGTAGCACAAAAAATTGGAGACGTGCAGAAGGTGAGAGGTAAGAATTACGACTATCCTGTTGTAAGGTTCTTATGCTATATGTGAAGCTACTCATTTCAAGGTAGACTGTGACAAATTAAAGAGATACACTGTAAAGGCTTGGGCAGCCACTAGAAATATTTTTAAAAGAATAAATAATAAGCCAATAATAGAAGTAAAATATACAATACATAAGAAATTACATTTTTGCAACTGTTAACACTTCTGATAACATTTTTCAGATGTCACATAAAAATGTGCAAACGGGGCTTCCCTGGTGGCGCAGTGGTTAGGAGTCCGCCTGCCAAGGCGGGGGATGCGGATTTGAGCTCTGGTCCAGAAAGATTCCCACATGCCGCGGAGTAACTAAGCCCGTGAGCTGCAACTACTGAGCCTGTGCTCTAGAGCCTGTGAGCCACAGCTACTGAAGCCCGCGCGTCTGGAGCCCGTGCTCCACAACGAGAAGCCACCGCAGTGAGAAGCCCGCACACCGCAGCAAGGAGCAGCCCCCGCTCGCCACAACTAGAGAAAGCCCGCACGCAGCAACAAAGACCCAACACAGCCAAAAATAAATTAATAAATAAAATAAAAATTTTTTAAATGTACAAATGGATTAAAAAAATTTTCAAAATTCTTTTGAAGTACAGCTAAGAAAAGATGTTGGCTATAAGCCACAGTGCAGAGCGGCAGCAATAGGATGTAAAGGCACTTTTGTTTCAACATGAAGATAACATAAAGGGGGAGAAGAGGTGAAGGACTTGTGACTTTATTATATCCTCCCCACCCCCATTCTAGGATATCCTAGGAGCCAAAGTCCCAGTGGGGAGTAAGTAGGGAAATACGAGAAACAAGCTAATAAGTTTGGGAGAATCAAGAGACTTGTTCCTTGCCTTCCAGGAGGCAGTAAGTAGCTCAGGAAGAGTCAAGCATCATAATCCCACAACAACATGAGTTGACCACAGTGCATTAGGGAGAGAGAGGACCCGAGAGACCACCACCTTGACTCCCCATGTCTGATGAGTGGTATAGCAGACCTTCCCAAGTTCTCATCTGGTCCTCTGGGGATAAGGAAGTTATAGAAAACAATTATGTTTTTGTATTAAAAAAATTAGACTGTTGTGCATCCATCTTATGGAATACTCTGCAATAAAAAGAAATGAATTGTCATCGATATTCACAACAAACCTGGATAAACTGCAAGGAAATGAGACAGAGTGTAAAAAACCAATCTCAAGAGAATACATACTACATGATTTAATTTATGTAACAGCTGTGAATAAACAATCAGAGCGACAGAAAGCAGATCAGTGGTTGCCAAGGGTGAGGGACGCAGGGGGAGGGAGTCGGTGTGTATGTGAAGGGGGTGGCTTGAGGGAGCCTTGTGGTAATGGTACCATCGTCCTGATTGTGGTGGTTACATGAAGCTGCCCGTGTGATAAAATTGTGAAGAGCTACATACACTCTCGTAAACACGTATAACTAGCGTAACTGAATTAACTTCTGTGGATTGAGCCAATGTCAGTTTCATAGATTTGATGTACTAGTTATGCAGGATGCTAACCCTGGAGAAACCTAGGTGAAGGGCGCATGAGGACCTCCCTGTACATTACATTGCAGCTTCTTATCATCTATAATGATTTCCAAATAAAAAGTTAACAAATATTAGGGAGAGTGGGGCATTTGGTTGGTAACTTACTTTCAGATGGTTTTCAGGGGAAAAAAAAGTTTTTTGTATTGTAGTTGCAGTTTTGCTTTACATTTAATTTCAAAAGTATAAAAGATTATTTTTAAAAAGCTTTTTTAGGATTATCTATTTTTAAATATTAATCAACCTTTTCTCCATTCCATTAAAGTGAATAATTGGAAATTTGGTTCTAGATGTATCTACTGTTTCTTAACTGCTTTGTCTCTGACACTGGGGTGAGGCGGGGGGACCCCATCCAGACTCAGCACCCACCTTGCCGTTTACAATCTCTAATCCGATGGCATCCACTTTGGCGCTGCTGATGCCCAGGAGGACACCATTCTCTGAGGAGGTGCGAAACTCCAGTGTAATGTTCACATCTGATCGTACTTTGTAGCCTTCTTTGACTGAAAAACCAAGGAAGAGCCCCAGTTGGTGGTGAGGCCTGCCCTGCCTGGGAAGGCCCAGGCTCAGAATGGCCTCAGGCTGGGCTGGCTGGCTGTGCATCTGGGCTCCACCCCCACCAGCAAGTCATTTCCAACCCCCGAGCCTCAGCTTGCACTTCTGTAGGATGAAGCTGACTAGAGCCGAGGCAGGCACATCCTCTCAGCTACAGCCATGTGGGTAAAAAAATCACAAGGGATTTGATCCATGTAGCTCCATCATCATCTATCCAGGAAGAATGCACTTTATTTTCCCAATATCTATTTACTGGGTATGTCATTATTTGCTGAGTATATTAGTCAGAGTCCACACTAGGCTTTTTTTTTAATTGAATGAATTTTTCATTCAGGTGATAAAAAAGCTGAAATAGGTTAGGGATATTAGCAATAGCAGGCAGTTGTTACCATGCCCAGGGCTGAAGGGAAAATGGGAGAAGGTGGTGCTACTAGATCTTAGAAGCACATAGTGAAGGAAGGAAGCTTGCCGGCTTTTCCCCTCCCCGCTCCCAACCTCAGTCTTCCACTAGAGCCTTCCTGGAAGCCCAGGGCAAAGGAGCCCAGAAATTAGTTCC
The DNA here is from genome assembly GCF_964165515.1 of Mesoplodon bidens. Taxonomy (NCBI): domain Eukaryota; kingdom Metazoa; phylum Chordata; class Mammalia; order Artiodactyla; family Ziphiidae; genus Mesoplodon; species Mesoplodon bidens. Next base: position 32,631,948 of record NC_138169.1, on the reverse strand, counting down.
CTGTGATAGAAGAACAGGGGCCAGAGAAGCACGGTTCTGAGTGCAAACAGGAAGTTAACCAGCAAATCAAGCATCTAAAATGGGGAGAGAATGTAAGATGTATTACAAGGGCTAGTTCTAAGCCTTGAGGACTTTACATTCTAAGGCATTTTAGAGATTTACATTCCTCTACTTACAACTGATTAATATTTCAACAATCTAAATGGAGTTAATTTCTTCATCAAATCTGACTCACATTTGGCTGGCTGGTCCAGAGATTTTATGCTACTGATTTTGAATTCAAAGGTCCTAATTAACTTGGACAGGGAAAGTATGCCTTATGTAAATTTGGGGAAAGTACAGATGATACCAGCACCACATGCTGCACTCTGTCTGGAGTGGCACACCACCCCTGGTGGGAGGAAGCCATCTGGATAGCACGAGAGGTGAGAAGGCTTTTACGCTAGAAGCTGAGAAACCAGAATACACTAGAACACTTCACGAAACGTGGTCTTGCTGCAGCTTGTGCAGTGGGTCCTGTCCTATCATACAATTCTTGGATCCATATCATCTTAGGAGTGCAGGTGCGTCCCCAGAGATTTCTTTCGAGATTGTTGATTATACGTACCAAGGGCTGCATATCCACTTCCTTCAAAGAAAGTTCCTTCCTGAGCCGCTGCATAGCACCTGTTTACTGCAAATGCAGATACTGGGCTGTCCTTGTCCAGCTGTTTGCTGTTCACTGTCACCTCCCCCATGCAAGCAGGGATGCTGTGGGTGATCTAAGCCAAATGATGCAGGAGTAGATGATGGTGAGGACAACGAGAAAGGCAAGCACAAATTTTCCCTACACTTCAACAAAACACATTAAAATACTACCTTTCGGTTTTAAAAGTCTAATTGCCACAACACTTCACACGAATGTCTAACTTAAAGCTACTATAATGTAGTAAAAAGGGTTTTATATTATTTTGAGTAAATATTGTGGAAATCAAGAATGTGGGGTTTTCTAATCTGCAAATACAAATTTGCCAGACTTTCCTGCACTGTACTGGGGCTAAGTGGCTGTAGAAAGGGAACTGTTAACTAACCAGCAGGAAGGCTGGTTGGGCTTCAAGGAGGAGCTCCATCACACAATCTAGGAATGTGGTTTGAAAGGCATGCATCTTGCAGCCAAGCCCTGGGCCCAAACAAGATAATTTAAACATAAACATATTCCTCCACAAAACAAACACAACCACAGTAAAGGCAAAATGGGCCCAGAGAGAAAATGCTGCTTACATTTCCAATGTTCCTGGCCCTGTACTCGGAGGGAAGGCCTCCTAGGTACAACTTTCCTTCCACATCCAACGTGGTAGCATCTCCCACCGTGGTCACCATGGGTGATTCCTGGCCGTCAACCGTCATGAAGCCCTTCCTTTTAAAGTACTCTGTCTTGACCTAGAGCAATGTGAAAACATGCATAATTTCTAAGGAATCTGAGAAATAGCAGTAATAACCTGAATGAAATCCTAAAGGATGGCTCAGGTTTTCACACAGTTGGTGTTGAAAGGAGGCTGAGCCTGGAGCCGGTTAGAACACAGCATGCTCCAAAAACAGAAATATAGATCAATGGAACAGGATAGAAAGCCCAGAGATAAACCCACGCACCTATGGGCAACTAATCTATGGCAACGGAGGCAAGGATATACAATGGAGAAAAGACAGCTTCTTCAATAAGTGGTGCTGGGAAAACTGGACAGCTACATGTAAAAGAATGAAATTAGAACACTCCCTAACACCATACACAAAAATAAACTCAAAATGGATTAGAGACCTAAATGTAAGACTGGACACTATAAAACTCTTAGAGGAAGACATAGGAAGCACACTCTGACATAAATCACAGCAAGATCTTTTTTGATCCACCTCCTAAAGTAGTGGAAATAAAAACAAAAATAAACAAATGGGACCTAATGAAACTGAAAAGCTTTTAAAAAGCAAAGGAAACTACAAACAAGACGAAAAGACAACCCTCAGAATGGGAGAAAATATTTGCAAACGAATGAATGGACAAAGGATTAATCTCTAAAATATATAAACAGCTCATGCAGCTCAGTATTAAAAAAACAAACAACCCAATCCAAAAATGGGCAGAAGACCTAAACAGACATTTCTCCAAAGAAGACATACAGATGGACAAGAAGCACATGAAAAGCTGCTCAACATCACTAGTTATTAGAGAAACGAAAATGAAAACTACAAAGAAGTATCACCTCACACCAGTTAGAATGGGCATCATCAGAAAATCTACAAACAACAAATGCTGGAGAGGGTGTGGAGAAAAGGGAACCCTCTTGCACTGTTGGTGGGAATGTAAATTGATATAGCCCCTATGGAGAACAGTATGGAGGCTCCTTAAAAAACTAAAAATAGAATTACCATATGACCCAGCAATCCCACTACTGGGCATATACCCAGAGAAAACCATAATTCAGAAAGACACATGCACCCCAATGTTCATTGCAGCACTGTTTACAATAGCCAGGTCATGGAAGCAACCTAAATGCCCATCGACAGACGAATGGATAAAGAAGATGTGGTACATATATACAACGGAATATTACTCAGCCATAAAAAGGAACGAAACTGGGTCATTTGTAGAAACGTGGATGAATCTAGGGACTGCCATATAGAGTGAAGTAAGTCAGAAAGAGAAAAACAAATATTGTATACTAACGCATATATGTGGAATCTAGAAAAATGGTACAGATGAACGGGTTCGCAGGGCAGAAATTGAGACACAGATGTAGAGAACAAACATATGGACACCAAGGGGGGAAAGTGGCGGGGGTCGGGGAGTGGTGGTGTGATGAATTGGGAGATTGGGATTGACATGTATACTCTGATATGTATAAAATGGATAACTAATAAGAACCTGCTGTATAAAAAAAACAAAATAGGGCCTCCCTGGTGGCGCAGTGGTTGAGAGTCCGCCTGCCGATGCAGGGGATACGGGTTCGTGCCCCGGTCCGGGAGGATCCCATATGCCGCGGAGCGGCTGGGCCCATGAGCCATGGCCGCTGGGCCTGCGCATCCGGAGCCTGTGCTCCGCAGCGGGAGAGGCCACAACAGTGAGAGGCCCGCGTACTGCAAAAAAATAATAAAATAAAATAAAATAAAATAAAATTCAAAAATTAAAAAACAAAAAGAATACAGCGTGCTCCAGAGTCCTAGTCACAAGGACACAAATGCCATGATGTCAGGTTTGGCCCATTCATGCCACCCTGGGCTTGATTTACTTCTCGTCAAGCCAAGGACATTTCTGGTGCCTTTTGTTCATTCTACCAATGTTTGCTGAGTGCCTACTAAGTGTCAGACACTGAGTGAGGCCCTGGGGATATTTCCAGAAGCAGAAAAGGTCCCTGCCCGCAAGGAGTTTACATTCTGTGGGGCAGATATCAGACAGAAAGCAAGCTGGAAATCAAAGGGGATGATCCCACTACCGTGAAATGGAGTGGACACTAGGGACAGGTGGAGCAAAACTCAGAACGAGTGATCACAGCTTCCTGAGAGTGTACCGTGTGCCACTGGCCGTCACTGAGCAGTGCAGGGTGTGAGACTTTTGTCCTGCCCTTCCCAAGATCGAACATGAAGTGGAGGCGGCCCCCGTGCAGCTGGAGCGTGGCGTAGTCAACCTGGTTCTGATGAGCCATGTAGTAAACCAGGCCACTGGAGGCGAACGTTCGGATACTTAGCTGGACCAAGAGCCTGGAGGGAAGCAAGAGTTCAGCTCTCAGGAATATGCTTTCACTTTTACTCTTTAACCTCAAAGAGAGACCCCAATAAGTGTTTCAACATTTATATTTAACATCTCAGGTCATTCATCCCTTCATCTACTTATCCGTTCATTCAACTCATGGTTACCGCGTCCCTCCCCCTGCCAGGAACGGTTCTAGGAGCAGAGGGTCAAGCAGTGAACTGAGGCAGGTCCCTCCCCCCTGAAACTAATACCAGAAATATATCAGAGGGTTACAACTGGGTCATGTGAAGGCCCAAGTGGGGGCTACAGTAAGTAGTCAGAGCAGGCAACTCTGAAAGATGGTTATTTCTGAGATCTGAATGCAAGACAGGAGGAAGCCCCACAAACCTCCGCAGGAAAGGCCTGCATTTCGTTTTCAGACAGTGCAGACTATGTGAAAACAAACCGTTTGATTCTGGTGGTCGGCCAGGAATCCCCAAGGGGGCCATGTGGGAGATGGCACCATATAGGGGTGGAGGAAGGTTTCGTCTGGGTGTCTTCCCACAGAAGGGAGCACAGGGTCACTGAGGCACATGGGGACGGGAAGGAGAGCATGGCGGATTTCAGTGTAAGTGCAGTGGGAAGTCACGGGAGGGTTTTAAGAAGGGGGATGGGCATGGCTGGATTTATATCTTAAAAAGAACCTGTGATGCGAAGAGCAGATCAGATGGGGCCAGGGTGACAGCAGGTGTCAGGCTGGCAGCTGTACCAGAGTCCACAGAGGCCAGGTTGGGGCTCAGACCAGGGTGGTTGGCGGGGGGGACGCGGAGGAGGTGAAGTAATACATGAAATGTTCTGGACGAAGAAGCCTCAGGACTTGCTGAGGGACTGAATTTGGAGAGCAAGGGAAAGAACAAGCTCTAGGTGTGGGCCTTGGGCAGCCAGGTGAATGGTGGTGACACCTGCAGACATGCAGGTTTCGGGGAGACGGTGAATTCTCTCTGGGTGCACTGAGGTTGAGAGGCCTGTCTCCATCCACGTGGAGATGTCCAGGTGGTTGGGTGTACAGCCCCTGAGTTCTAGGTGGAGCTCAGAGCTAGCGATGTGGGTGCTGTTGTGAATAGATGCCATTTCACAGCCACTGGAACACAGAAGGCGCCGTGGAGGGGAGGCGGGAGGGGCGGTGCCCCCTCTGATAGCAGAGGAGCCGGAGGAGGAGACTGAGCAGCGGGCGGGGCGGGGCGGAGGTGAGGGGAGCGTGGGGCCGGGGCCGCGGCCTCGAAGGACGCAGAGGGGTCCAGGGCGCTGATGCTGCTGAGCGCCTGGAGGGGGCGGCACCACCACGCACGGACGTGGCCGTAGCAGGGCTCCGACGACCTGGCAGGGAGCGAGGCGAGGCCGACCGGGTGGGGAGAGGAGGGAATGGGAGGCGGGGGAAGACAGCCAGCCACGTAAAGCAACTCTTCCAAGACGTTCCACTGTGAAGCAGAGCCGGGATATTGAGTGGGGTGGGCTGGGGTGTGCAGTGTACTGGAGCGTTTCTGTTTTGAAAGTTAGGAACTCCTAGAGAGGAAGTCGGCGCAGTGGTCACAAGCATCTGGGTGGGAGTCTGAGCAGGTGCCTCAATTTCCTGGTCTATAAAATGAAGATAATACCCTCCTCACAGGATAATTATGAGGACTAAGTTGGGGTTTGTATGTAAAATACCGAGACAGTCTCTGGTACAAGTGTTTGCTCCTTGGTCTCCCTGATGACGGGGTGATGGAGGTGATTCTGCGTGCTGACAGGATCAGGTATGAAAGAGGGAGAAATGGATGCTGCCCGTGTCCTGGGAGGAGGGGTGACGGCTCCAGTGGGCAAGGCGAGGACCCTTCCTCCAGGTGGCAGGGGAGAGGCGGGGGGACAGAGGCAGGGTGCTCCTTCTGATGGTGGACAGAGGACGGGCTCCTCAGTGAGGCAAGACAGCAGCTGGGGCATGAAGGGAGCTGTGGGGATGCATAGAGTTTTGAGAGAAAAGAAGCTATGAAAAATAGAAAATGTGAAGAAGTATACTGGCTCCCCATACGTTTGGAGTTTGGAGGTTCCATCTGAGATCTGTGGCCACAGCTTTAAAGTCAAACCAGGTAGGAAAAAGAGATGCATCTCTGCAGCCCTGACCACCAGCTTGGGTTCTGGTGTGGATTAGGCCCCGCATGGGCTTTACCTGGGGTCACAGTGAAGAGATGAGAGGGTTAAGGGAGTTTGCAGAGGAACACCTGTAATAAAGGCATCAAACCTGTCTGGGTAAGGGGGTAAACTGTGCTGTGGGAGATAGAAAAAGGGTGATGATGGTGAGAAAGCATGAGGGCTCAGGGGTCTTGATGCGGTTGAGGGACTGCTGGAGCCGGAAGTAAGGAGGAGGAAGAGGGTTTAGTAGGATGCTTAAGGTAGAGGTTGTGGAGGTGGGGTGGGTACTTAGGAAGTACTCAAGGGTGTGAGCATGGGGGAGGGTGGCTCGGAGGGGAGGACGAAAAGACAGACCTAAGCCAGAGGACCTCAAAGGTGAGGTGCTGGGCGGCTGCTGAACTCATGGGGAACGACGGCAGGGGCTGCAGAGAGAAGACACTGAGCTGAGATGTGTACTGGGGCGGTGAGCTCAGATGACACGGCAGAGGCACAGAGCACGGCAGGCCTGAAGGTGCGGGCCTCGGGGCTGAGCCACAGGAAGAGCGGGGAGGACCGTGGGTCCTCGGCCATGAGATCCCTGGGATGTGAGCCGGCTTCACCGAACGGAGAAGGGTCCCTGGGACAGGCACGTGGGAGGGCCGGGGGAACGTGCAGACGGGTGTGGGTGTGGCACCAGGAATTTGGGGGCACAGTGAAAGTTTAGGTAGTGAATGCCTTCATCAGATTAGTGAGTGCTTACTGTCGAATGGGGTTCAAAGGCCAGATGACCGATCCAGAGAACCTGGGATTCCAGAAGGAAGGGGGATTTAGATACCTACGTGCTTTCCTACATACACACAGAGAGGCAGCAACCAGCCATCATCAAGATGGGGTAAAGACAAACCACAGAACCCCACTTAACCATGTTTAAGCATCTGAGGTCCACAGAGGCTGCCTTCCTCTCTTCGCCTTCTCACTGCTGCCATATGGTGGCAAGTTGAACACTCCATGGTGAAACACAAGAAGCTTATTCTAGAAAAGACCCATTGCTGAAGCATACGTCCTGGATTCATCTAGCAGTGAGGATACCTCATGAGGACATCAGAGCAATGCCTACCTCTTTCTGACAGCCAGCTGATTAAAGGGCAGCACCAAGTGGCTGCCTTCTGCGAGGCCAAACTGGCGGGCGTTGGGGACGTACTCCGGGGCTCTGTCCACGGCACACAATTCCTGTAAGAGACGCACACGGTTCTCAGCCACGCACGACCAGGACCCCCACTAACACTGACGCGTTTTTCCATGAGGGAAACATCTCAGAAGCAATTGTGTCAGAGCACCAGCAACACAAACACACAGCACTGATTTTACCTTCTTTGCTTCGAACAGTTTACTACACACCCCTTTCTTTATCTGAGAAGGCAATTAGAGCTTTTGTTTTTCACCTCAGCCCCACTCAAGTTCACCTAAATTCCCATGAATTTACATCAGGCCTAAGGGGCAAAGGCCTTGCTCTGCGTCCCTGTGCCCCTGAAACCCCTGCTCTGGGGAGGGCCTGAGGATGTCAGCGGTTACAGGAGCACCTGCCTCACAAGCACCGGGCAGCTGTAAGTGCCCACAGGTGACAGGCTGAGCTAGTTCCACCCAGACAGGAGCAGGTGCAGCCAGGAGGAGCTGGGCTGGAGGGGAAGGTGCCCTGACTCTGGACCAAGTGAGGCCTTAGACTCAGTTTTCCAGGTCGGTGGACGGATGCTACCAAGACAACTGTCCTGAACTCAAAGATGTGCCCTGCTTGCAAGGTACTGCTTTTGTGTGATTGTGCCATCTAAATCAGAGTGTAAACTTTCAACCAAGGAAGTAGAGAAATCAGAAGAGGGAAAGAAAAGTGAAAACTGACAATGGCTGCTGTTAAAAATACTTGGTCAAACAGGCTTATCCTAGATGAATCAAATCTTATTTTTTAAAGCAACAATGATACGTATGATGGCCTATATAAATACTTATTTTCATGTTTCTGACTAAATCCAAAGTGATACTGAGTCCTTATAAAGCCTCTGCCTCAAAGCTGGCTGTGTGGCAACCAAAAGAGGTGCCCGAGCATTAGAGCTTGCAGCTCGGGACACTGCCATGTCTGATACACTGTTTTCTCAGAGAGCCATCCCGCTTGCCCCCCTGCTTCTCACAGGGGTGACCCTGTAACTCTCCCAGATTCCTTTGGAAAGTGGCTTCCAGCTGGTTCCTCCAGCCAATGGAAGGCAGTGCTGGGAGGCTGGAGGGTGAATGGGAGAAGCCGCATGTCTCTCCCTCCTTCCCGCCTCCCTGGCAGGGCCTGTCTTCTCTGTGCTCCAGTGCCCACTGGGAGACTCTCTGCTCAGACTCGCTCCCTGGGCAGTCCTGGCTCTTCCCTCTGTGTGCTCATTGCTCCTGTGTGCTCCTGCAGCTTTATCACGAGGTCCCCATTTTAATGTCCTCTGGGTGGTGCTCTTTTTTTCTGACTGGACCTGAACCACAGAATTAAAGAAAGCCCTTCTTACTGGACTTGGTAAAGGCTGGGGCTCTGGCGGGAGTTCGCCGTCCTCTCCATGGAGAGCCAGCTTTGGCCGTTCTGAGAGCAAGCAGGAGTCCAAGTCCACGTGTTCATAGCCAGTGGCACTAGTGAAATCCAAAAGTCTAGATACAAACAAAGTGTTTTCAAAATTAATGGAGATAATACAAACTAACCCATGAACCAAGGTCATGTGATTACTGAACACTTAAAATCCATTAAAAAACATTAATATACGTGTGCCACAACTACCGAAGCCCGTACGCCTAGATCCCATGCTCCGCAACAAGAGAAGCCACCGCAAGGAGAAGCCCACGCACCGCATACAAGAGTAGCCCCCACTTGCTGCCACTAGAGAAAGCTTGCATGCAGCAACAAAGACCCAATGCAGCCAATAATTAATTAATTAATTATTTTTTAAAAAACCCTACACACTACAATTCTTAAAGGCAAAACTATAGAGACAGAAGTGAGATTAGCGGCTGCCAGGGACTAAGCATGGGGGAGATGACTGACTACAAAGGGGCACAAGGAAACTTTTTGGGGGTGATGGCAATCAAATGTGTGGTAGTTATATAACTGTATGTATTTGTCAAAGCTCATCAAACTGTGCACCTAAAAGAGTTAATTTTGCTGTATTTAAATTATACCTCAATAAACCTGACTTTTTAAAAACAAACAAACATTAATATAATACTCTTAGAGTAACCAGATGGACCGTCTCCCCCAGTGACTAGAAGTCCACATAACCTCCCTTATCTACTGTGTTTGATTCTTCTGCCTGAAATGGCAGCCCCCTGTCCGCCCGCCCCACAGCCCATCCCCCTGTGTCTACCTGGCCGTTCCTGAGTGTCCCTCAGGAGTCGGCTCAAATGCTGTCACCTGCTCCTGCAGCCTTGGCTGGGCTGCCTTAGGGCAAGAAGATGGCTGTGGCTCCCACAGTGCTGCACAGCGGCCTCCATGAAACACTGGCTTCTTTCTCACAGTTTCCCTTTGCCAGGAAGTCGTGAACTACCCTTGTCATATGTCCCTTTACTCTACAACATGTCCCCTGTCTGCATGTCCTTTGGTGGCACTTTCTGAGGACATGGCTGTGAACAGTAGTACATAGATGTTTCTGCCCTATCAGGTTCCCAGTCTCATGACCTTCAGGAACAAGAAGATGCCTAATTGGTTAGTTAATAAACAATTGGGTGAATAAATATATCAAGTTACAAATAACTGCTCAAGGTTCTGACATCATCATTGTGTTGAAACCCAAGACGACGTTTTATTCTTTTAAATTTCAAGGCTCCTAAGAGGTTCCTTCACAGAGGACACTGCCACCATGAAAGATCCAAGTCCTTGCTCAAGGTCACAGAGCAGGTCAGCAGCCCAGCAAGGAGGGGAACTTCAGTCTCCTGACACTCGGGCACATTTATTTCCTCCTGTGCGGGTTCTGTCCACCCTCTCCCCCCCCACCGCCCAGGACAGAGCACAGCTTATGTCCCCCAGCATGCTGACCACAGCCAGAGGGGCAGTGAACAGGAAATAAATGCCTGTGGGCACATATAATTCCCTTCCTTATGGTCAGTTCCACGTGGGAGCAGAGACTTCCAGTTCTTAATCAGACAGTAATTGTTCTAGGAGGAGCCACTAATAATCTGAAGTTGCAAGTAGCCCAGCAGTAAAGGGTCCTTTAAAGCAATGAGCTCAAGACAGCAGGAAGCTTGTATCATAAAATCTCTACATTCTCAAAAATGCATGCCAGGAGACCTTCAAGATGGCAGAATAGTAAGACACGGAGATCACCTTCCTCCCCACAAATACATCAGAAATACATCTACATGTGGAGCAACTCCTACAGAACACCTACTGAACGCTGGCAGAAGACCTCAGACCTCCCAAAAGGCAAGAAACTCCCCACGTACCTGGGTAGGGCAAAAGAAAAAAGAAAAAACAGAGATAAAGGATAGGGACGGGACCTGCACCGGTGGGAGGGAGCCGTGAAGGAGGAAAGGTTTCCACACACTAGAAGCCCCTTCGCGGGCGGAGACGGCGGGTGGCGGTAGGGAAGCTTCGGAGCCACGGAGGAGAGTGCAGCAACAGGGGTGCGGAGGGCAAAGCAGAGAGATTCCTTCACAGAGGATCGGTGCCGACCAGCACTCACCAGCCCGAGAGGCTTGTCTGCTTACCCGCCGGGATGGGTGGGGGCTGGGAGCTGAGGCTCAGGCATCAGAGGTCGGATCCCAGAGAGAGGACTAGGGTTGGCAGCGTGAACACAGCCTGAAGGGGGCTAGTGCACCACGGCTGGCCGGGAGGGAGTCTGGGAAAAACTCTGGGCCTGCCTAAGAGGCAAGAGACCATTGTTTCAGGGTGTGCGAAGAGAGGGGATTCAGAGTTCCGCCTAAACGAGCTTCACAGATGGGCGTGAGCCGCGGCTATCAGCACGGACACCAGAGATGGGTATGAAATGCTAAGGCTGCTGCTGCAGCCACCAAGAAGCCTGTGTGCGAGCACAGGTCACTCTCCCCACCGCCCCTCCCGGGAGCCTGTGCGGCCCACCACTGCCAGGGTCCTGTGATCCAGGGACAACTTCCCCGGGAGAACACACGGCGCACCTCAGGCTGTTGCAACGTCACGCTGGCCTCTGCCGCCGCAGGCTCGCCCCGCATCCGTACCCCTCCCTCCCCCCAGCCTGAGTGAGCCAGAGACCCCGAATCAGCTGCTCCTTTAACCCCATCCTGTCTGGGCGGGGAACTGACACCCTCAGGCGACCTACACGCAGAGGCGGGGCTAAATCCAAAGCTGAACCCCAGGAGTTGTGCGAACAAAGAAGAGAAAGGGAGATCTCTCCCAGCAGTCTCAGGAGCAGTGGATTAGATCTCCACAATCAACTTGATGTACCCTGCATCTTGGGAATACCTGAATAGACAACAAATCATCCCAAAATTGAGGTGGTGGACTTTGGGAGCAACTGTAGACTTGAGTTTGCTTCCTGCATCTAATTTGTTTCTGGTTTTATGTTTATCTTAGTTTGGTAATTAGAGTTTATTATCATTAGTAGATTTGTTTATTGATTTGGTTGCTCTCTTCTTTTTATATATATATATATTTTCCTTTTTCTTTTTCTTTTTTTTTTTTTTTTTGTGGTACACGGCCCTCTCACTGTTGTGGCCTCTCCCGTTGCAGAGCACAGGCTCCGGACATGCAGGCTCAGCGGCCATGGCTCACGGGCCAAGTCGCTCTGCAGCATGTGGGATCTTCCCAGACCAGGGCAGGTTCCCCTACATTGGCAGGCGGACTCTCAACCACTGTGCCACCAGAAGCCCTCCTTTTTCTCTTTTTGTGAGTGTGTATGTGTATGCTTCTTTGTGTGATTTTGTCTGTATAGCTTTGCTTTTACCATTTGTCCTAAGGTTCTGTCTGTACATTCTGTTTTTATTTTTTTTTTAGTTTTTAGCAATTGCTGTCATTGGTGGATTTGTTTTTTGGTTTGGTTGCTCTCTTCTTTCTTCCTTTCTTTCTTTCTTTCTTTCTTTCTTTTCTTTTACTACTTTTTAATTTTTTTATTTTTAATAATTTAAAAAATTTTTATTTTAACAACTTAACTTTATTCTTTGTGTCTTTCTTTTTTTCTCCCTTTTTTTCTGAGCCATGGGGCTAACAGGGTCTTGGTGCTCTGGCCACATGTCAGGCCTGTGCCTCTGAGGAGGGAGAGCTGAGTTCAGGACATTGGTCCACCAGACACCTCCCGGCTCCACGTAATATCAAATGGTGAAAGCTCTCCCAGAGATTTCCATCTCAACGCTAAAACCCAGCTGCACTCAACGACCAGCAAGCTACAGTGCTGGACACACTATGCCAAACAACTAGCAAGACAGGAACACAACCTCACCCATTAGCAGTGAGGCTGCCTAAAATCTTAATAAGGTCACAGACACCCCAAAACACACCACTGGACACAGTCCTGCCCACCAGAAAGACAAGATCCAGCCTCATCCACCACAACACAGGCACCAGTCCCCTCCACCAGGAAGCCTACACAACCCACTGAACCAACCTTAGCCACTGCGGGCAGACGCCAAAAACAATGGGAACTACAAAACCTGCAGCCTGCGAAAAGGAGACCCCAAACACAGTAAGGTAAGCAAAATGAGAAGACAGAGAAGCACACAGCAGATGAAGGAGCAAGGTAAAAACCCACCAGACCAAACAAATGAAGGGGAAATAGAATTCAGAGTAATGATAGTAAAGATGATCCAGAATCTTGGAAACAGAATGGAGAAAATACAAGAAACGTTTAGCAAGGACCTAGAAGAACTAAAGAGCAAACAAACAATGATGAACAATGCAATAAATGAAATTAAAAATTCTCCAGAAGAAATCAATTGCAGAATAACTGAGGCAGAAGAATGGATAAGTGACCTGGAAGATAAATAGTGGAAATAACTACCACAGAGCAGAATAAGGAAACAAGAATGAAAAGAATTGAGGACAGTCTCAGAGAACTCTGGGACAACATTAAATGCACCAACATTTGAATTATAGGGGTCCAAGAAGAAGAAGAGATAAAGAAAGGGACTGAGAAAATATTTGAAGAGATTATAGTGGAAAACTTCCCTAATATGGGAAAGGAAATAGTTAATCAAGTGCAGGAATCACAGAGAGTCCCATACAGGATAAATCCAAGGAGAAACATGCCAAGACACATATTAATCAAACTATCAAAACTTAAATACAAAGAAAAAATATTATAAGCAGCAAGGGAAAAACAACAAATAACATACAAGGGAGTCCCCCTAAGGTTAAGAGCTGATCTTTCAGCAGAATCTCTGCAAGCCAAAAGGGAGTGGCAGGACATATTTAAAGTGATGAAAGGGAAAAACCTACAACCAAGATTACTCTACCTAGCAAGGATCTCATTCAGATTCGATGGAGAATTAAAACCTTTACAGACAAGCAAAAACTAAGAGAATTCAGCACCACCAAACCAGCTTTACAGCAAATGCTAAAGGAACTTCTCTAGGCAGGAAACACAAGAGGAGGAAAGGACCTACAATAACAAACCCAAAACAATTAAGAAAATGGTAATAGGAACATAAATATCGATAATTACCTTAATTGTAAATGGATTAAATGCTCCAGCCAAAAGACACAGACTGGCTGCATAGATACAAAAACAAGACCTGTATATATGCTGTCTACAAGAGACCCATTTCAGACCTAGGGACACATACAGACTGAAAGTAAGGGGATGTAAAAAGATATTCCATGCAAATGGAAATCAAAAGAAACTGGAGTAGCAATTCTCATATCAGACAAAATGGACTTTAAAATAAACACTATTACAAGAGACAAAGAAGGACACTACATAATGATCAAGGGATCAATCCAAGAAGAAGATATAACAATTGTAAATATTTATGCACCCAACATAGGAGCACCTCAATACATAAGGCAAATACTAACAGCCATAAAAGGGGAAATCAACAGTAACACAATCATAGTAGGGGACTTTAACACCCCACTTTCACAAATGGACAGATCATCCAAAATGAAAATAAATAAGGAAACACAAGCTTTAAATGATACATTAAACAAGATGGACTTAATTGATATTTATAGGACATTCCATCCAAAAGCAACAGAATACACTTTCTTCTCAAGTGCTCATGGAACATTCTCCAGGACAGATCATATCTTGGGTCACAAATCAAGCCTTGGTAAATTTAAGAAAATTGAAATCGTATCAAGTATCTTTTCCGACCACAACGCTATGAGACTAGATATCAATTACAGGAAAAAAATCTGTAAAAAATACAGAAACATGGAGGCTAAACAATACACTACTAAATAACCAAGAGGTCACTGAAGAGATCAAAGAGGAAATCAAAAAATACCTAGAAAAAAATGACAGTGAAAACACGACAACCCAAAACCTATGGCATGCAGCAAAAGCAGTTCTAAGGGGGAAGTTTACAGCAATACAATCCTACCTCAAGAAACAAGAAACATCTCAAATAAACAAGCTAACCTTACACCTAAAGCAATTAGAGAAAGAAGAACAAAAAACCCCCCAAAGTTAGCAGAAGGAAAGAAATCATAAAGATTAGATCAGAAATAAATGAGAAAGGAATGAAGCAAACAATAGCAAAGATCAATAAAACTAAAAGCTGGTTCTTTGAGAAGATAAACAAAATTGATAAACCATTAGCCAGACTCATCAAGAAAAAAAGGGAGAAGACTCAAATCAATAGAATTAGAAATGAAAAAGGAGAAGTAACAACTGACACTGCAGAAATACAAAATATCATGAGAGATTACTACAAGCAACTATATGCCAATAAAATGGACAACCTGGAAGAAATGGACAAATTCTTAGAAAAGCACAACCTTCTGAGACTGAACCAGGAAGAAATAGAAAATATAAACACACCAATCACAAGCACTGAAATTGAGACTGTGATTAAAAATCTTCCAACAGGGGCTTCCCTGGTGGCGCAGTGGTTGAGAGTCTGCCTGCCGATGCAGGGGACATGGGTTCGTGCCCCGGTCCGGGAGGATCCCACATGCCGCGGAGCAGCTGGGCCCGTGAGCCATGGCTGCTGAGCCTGCGAGTCCGGAGCCTGTGCTCTGCAAGGGGAGAGGCCGCAACAGTCAGAGGCCTGCGTACCGAAAAAAAAAAAAAAATCTTCCAACAAAAAGCCCAGGACCAGATGGCTTCACAGGTGAATTCTATCAAACATTTAGAGAAGAGCTAACACCTATCCTTCTCAAACTCTTCCAAAATATAGCAGAGGGAGGAACACTCCCAGACTCATTCTACAAGGCCATCATCACCCTGATACCAAAACCAGACAAAGATGTCACAAAGAAAGAAAACCAATATCACTGATGAACAAAGATGCAAAAATCCTCAACAAAATACTAGCAAACAGAATCCAACATTAAAAGGATCATACACCATGATCAAGTGGGGTTTATCCCAGGAATGGAAGGATTCTTCAGTATACGCAAGTCAATCAATGTGATAAACCATATTAACAAATTGAAGGAGAAAAACGATATGATCATGTCAATAGATGCAGAAAAAGCTTTTGACAAAATTCAACACCAATTTATGATAAAAACCCTCCAGAAAGTAGGCATAGAGGGAACTTACCTCAACATAATAAAGGCCATATATGACAAACCCACAGCCAACATCGTTCTCAATGGTGAAAAACAAAGCATTTCCTTTAAGATTGGGAACAAGACAAGGATGTCCCCTCTCACCACTATTATTCAACATAGTTTTGGAAGTTTTAGCCACAGCCATCAGAAAAGAAAAAGAAATAAAAGGAATCCAAACTGGAAAAGAAGAAGTAAAGCTGTCACTGTTTGCAGATGACATAATACTATACATAGAGAATCCTAAAGATGCTACCAGAAACTACTAGATCAATGAATTTGCTAAAGTACCAGGATACAAAATTAATGCACAGAAATCTCTTGCATTCCTATACACTAATGATGAAAAATCTGAAAGAGAAATTAAGGAAACACTCCCATTTACCACTGCAACAAAAAGAATAAAATACCTAGGAATAAACCTACCTAAGGAGACAAAAGACCTGTATGCAGAAAAGTATAAGACACTGATGAAAGAAATTAAAGATGATACAAACAAATGGAGAGATATACCATGCTCCTGGATTGGTAGAATCAACATTGTGAAAATGACTATACTACCCAAAGCAATCTACAGATTCAATGCAATCCCTATCAAACTACCAATGGATTTTTTCACAGAACTAGAACAAAAAATTACACAATTTGTATGGAAACACAAAAGACCCCAAATAGCCAAAGCAATCTTGGGAAAGAAAAACGGAGCTGGAGGAATCAGGCTCCCAGACTTCAGACTATACTACATAGGTACAGTAATCAATAGAGTATGGTACTGGCAGAAAAACTGATATATAGACCAATGGATAGAAAGGATAGAAAGCCCAGAGATAAACCCCTGCACCTATGGTCACCTTATTTTTGATAAAGGAGGCAAGAATATACAATGGAGAAAAGACAGCCTCTTCAGTAAGTGGTGCTGGGAAAACTGGACAGCTACATGTAAAAGAATGAAATTAGAACACTCCCTAACACCATACACGAAAATAAACTCAAAATTGATTAAAGACCTAAATGTAAGACCGGACACTATAAAACTCTTAGAGGAAAACATAGGCAGAACGCTCTATGACATAAATCACAGCAAGATCCTTTTTGACCCACTTCCTAGAGAAATGGAAATAAAAACAAAAATAAACAAATGGGACCTAATGAAACTAAAAAGCTTTTGCACAGCAAAGGAAAACATAAACAAGATGAAAAGACAACTCTCAGAATGGGAGAAAACATTTGCAAATGAAGCAACTGACAAAGGATTAATCTCCAAAGTTTACAAGCAGCACATGCAGCTCAATATCAAAAAAACAAACAACCCAATCCACAAATGGGCAGAAGACCTAAACAGACATTTCTCCAAAGAAGATATACAGATTGCCAACAAACACATGAAAGGACGCTCAACATCACTAATCATTAGAGAAATGCAAATCAAAACTACAATGAGGTATCACCTCACACCAGTCAGAATAGCCACCATCAAAAAATCTACAAACAATAAATGTTGGAGAGGGTGTGGAGAAAAGGGAACCCTCTTGCACTGTTGCTGGGAATGTAAACTGATACAGCCACTATGGAGAATAGTATGGAGGTTCCTTAAAAAACTAAAAATAGAACTACCATACCACCCAGCAATCCCACTACTGGGCATATACCCTGAGAAAACCATAATTCAAAAGGAGTCATGCACCCCAATGTTCATTGCAGCTCTATTTACAAGAGCCAGGACATGGAAGCAACCTAAGTGTCCATCGACAGATGAATGGATAAAGAAGATATGGCATATATATACAATGGAATATTACTCAGCCATAAAAAGATACAAAATTGAGCTATTTGTAGTGAGGTGGATGCACCTAGAGTCTGTCATACAGCGTGAAGTAAGTCAGAAAGAGAAAAACAAATATCATATGCTAACACATATATATGGAATCTTAAAAAAAAATGGTTCTGAAGAACCTAGGGGCAGGACAGCAATAAAGACACAGACGTAGAGAATGGACTTGAGGATATGGGGAGGGGGAAGGGTAAGCTGGGACAAAGTGAGAGAGTGGCATTGAAATATATACACTACTAGATGTAAAATAGCTAGTTAGTGGGAAGCAGCCACACAGCACAGGGAGATCAGCTCGGTGCTTTGTGACCACCTAGAGGGGTGGGATAGGGAGGGTGGGAGGGAGACGCAAGAGGGTGGAGATATGGGGATATATGTATATGTATAGCTGATTCACTTTGTTATATAGCAGAAACTAACACACCATTGTAAAGCAATTATAGTCCAATAAAGATATTAAAAAAAAAAGCATGCCAAAATGTATTTGACCTCTGCTGTGTGTTGACAGTACTATGGAACTAATGTTTAGTGGTTCTTTTTTTCTCATGCATGATGACCAGATTTTTCCATCATTCTAGTCTAATAAATCCATTTGGGGGACTTTATAGAACACGGGATTCACTTGTTATTCGGGAACCTGTAGAATTTGGGGCCATCTCAAACAGCAAAATTAGGTTGTAGATTAGTGTCAGTACTGGGCATTAAAAGATCAGGAAGTGCAAAATCATGCTGAGAGCACAGTCACACTTACTCCATGTTAAAGATCAGGTTTTGGATACAGCCATGGAATGAGCTTCTCATCTTGAGCATGGGTGTCCCCTCGCCCTCTGGAACACCACCTATGTACAGGTTGGACACACTTATTGTCCTGCTTTCTGCTGATGGGCCCAGTTTCATTTCCACAGGAGCTGTCTCATCCAGTTGGACAGTGATCATTCTAAAAGGTTAAAGGAGAAAATAAAGGTTTTAAAATATAATGAAACATAACTGTCCATTTTAATATATAATTCCAGCAAGTTCTTACTGAATTATAAAAGTTCCTTGAAGATACATTTTAACATGACATTTAACATGTGTGTGAATAAAAAAGTGAATCTTGAATATTAAAACTTACAGCTAAACATTCTCCAAAAATGAATGGAATGTGATTAAATATTATTCAGTTCAATTGCTTTTTGGAGAGTATCTTTTACTTCTTTACCTGTGACAAAATGTGCAGTGTTTTTTAAAAACTTTTGGTCTACAGTTTTGGAGAGAAATTATATAGAAATGTTGATGTGACACCGTTTACTATTTCACTGTTTACACTTTACTATTTACTATGTCACTATTTGCTATTTTACCATTCACTATTAGAATTTACTAACACTGTAACACTATTTGACACAGAATTATTCCAGTGTAAAGACAATTTATGCCGGGCCCCAGAAAAGGGCAGGTTTAAGGTTGTTCAATTATGAAAATTCTGCAAATATCTTATTACAAAGCAGATGAAATTGTTTTCCAAAGAGGTATTCTATCAAGCTTCTAGAATTATTTTGGAATTATAAAGACTCTGAATGACATCATACTAATTATCCCAATCATTTCACTGCATACAGGCTTCCTACTGGGGAACCTTCATAAGGTGACGCAAATACCTCCCGGTCCTCATCAAGGAGATGGAATGCTGTTGACCGTCGCCGTATGTGCCCGTGGGAGCATGCAGGAGAGCTCTTCTCAGGCTGATTCCATCCCCAGGATTAACATGCACTTCAATGTGGCCTTCAATTAGCATGATGGAAAAGAAGGGCTGGGAAGGTCACACAGAGAATTCCCATAGAAAAGACATTACTATAGGATTTAAAGAATTATCATCTTATGAAGGTAATGTGGGAGTATTGGCACCAAGGAAGCAGTTCCTTAAGAATATCACCATCTAACACAATTATTTTATACTTTGTATATTGCTTTCTAACCTCTGCTGACATAATTTACATTCTGCATTATGCTATTATCACTAACCATATCAAAGATTTCCATTTCTACAGTCTTCATACTTATTATTTATTGCTACATTATGTACTAACAAACAGTTACATTGTAAGTCATTGATCTGTTTCTCCCTTTCCCATTTTACTGAGATATAATTGACATATACCATTGTGTTAGTCCTAGGTATACAACACAACCATTGGATATTTGAATATACTGTAAAATGATCACCTCATATAGTTACAAAATTTGTTCTTGTAGTGAGAACTTTTAAGATCTACTCTCTTAGCAACTTTCAAATATGCAATATGATATTGTGACTATAGTCACCATGCTGTACATCACATCCCCAGAACTTATCTTACAACTGGAAGTTCATACCTTTGACCCCCTTCATCCACTTCTCTCCTGCCCCTACCTCTGGTAACCACCAATCTGTTCTGTCTCTATGAGTTTGTTTTTTTAAGATTCCACATATAAATGAGATCATACAGTATTTGTCTTTCTCTGTTTGACCTATTTCATTTAACCTAATGCCCTCAAGGTTCATGCATGTTGTTTTCAATGGTAGGACTTCCTCCTATTTTATGGCTGAATAATATTCCACTGTATAAATAAATAAATAAATAGACAGATATTGATATATATGTATACATATACACACACCACATCTTTATCCATGTGTCTACTGATAGACACTCAGTTTGTTTCCATGTCTTGACTATAGTAAATAATGTTGCAATGAACAAGAGGGTATAGATATCTCTTCAAGGTAGTGATTTCATTTCCTTCAAATATATACCCAGAAGTGGAATTGCTGGATCATATGGGAGTTCGGTTTTTAATTTTTTGAGAAAGCCCCATACTGTTTTCCATAGTGGCTGTACCAATATATTATACATTCCCACTAGCAGTGCACAAGGGTTCCCTTTTTTCCACATCCTCACCAGCACTTGTTTGTTATCTCTTATCTTTTTTGATGGTTGCCATTCTCAGAGGTGTGAGGTGAAATCTCACCGTGGGATCTATTCCTTTTTTAAAAATGTAGGTAGTTTCTAACTTTTTATTACCATACGTAATGAACATTTAACTGGTTTTTTTTTCTTTTGCCTGTGAAATTTTTCTAAGATTTCTAAAGGTGGGATTAAAGAGTTGAAGGTTTGAAAATGTTTAAAGCTCTTAACACTCTTGCCACATTGAGAGAGGTCCACCAGCAGAACTGGAATGGGAGTGTTTCACAAGGTCTTGCCAGCACTGGATGACACTGTTCCTTTTTCCTGACTTAGTAGCAAATTTTGATTTACAAGAGGTCCTATTAAGATTGGTGGAGAAAAACAGTTTGATAGTTCCTCAAGAAGTTAAACATAGAATTCCCATATGACCCAGCAACTCCACCCATAGGTATATACCCAAAAGAATTGAAAACAGGTACTCTAACAAACACTTGTATGCAGATGTTCATAGCAGCATTATTCACAATAGTCAAAAGGTAGAAACAACCCCAAACGTCCATCAATGAACTCATAAATTATGCTATGTATACAGTGGGATAATATTCAGCCATGAAAAAGAAGGACGTGCTGATACATGCTACAATGTGGATGGACCTCGAAAGCATGCTAAGTGAAAGACAAAATACCACTCATATGAGTCCACTTATATGAAATATACAGAATAGGTAAACTCATTCATAGATACAGAAAGAAGATTGGTGGTTGCCAGGGTTGGGGGAGGGGGGAATGGGGAGTGACTGCTTAACAGGCATAGGCTTCTCTTTTGGGTGATGAAGATGTTTTGGAACTAGATAGAGAAAGTGGCCTCACAACAGTATGAAAGCACTAAGTGCCACTGACTGTTTCACCTAAAAATGGTTACTTTTATTTTATGTAAATTTCATCTCAACTTAAAAAAAAGGAGAAAAGATTGGTGGAGCCCATAAACCAATCTGTCCCTGTCAGACCTTCGCTCAGTATCTTGTGAGGGATCTGGGGTCTACAGACTGGTGTTCCAGGTCAGGCTCTGAAATAACGGCTGTGTGATCTTGTGCGGGTTAGCCAGGCTCTCTGAATCCATTTCTCCCTCAGCAAAATATAGGAAGCAGCATTCACCCTGAAGTGTGGCTGTAATAATTATACAACAATGTCTTTCAAATACCTTGCACAGTAGACAACAGTACTCTAAATTGTAGCTGCATGGCTTCTACTTCATTAATACAATACATTAGCATTCTGTGAATCTCTTCAAATTACATAATATATAAAGTTTGAGCAGGGGAAAGGTAAATATCACGAATCCTAGGTAGACAGCAAGGATCTTTCTTCTCAACGGCTAGACGAGGAAGATGGATTATGCAACACAAAGAGACCACTGATTCGTAAGGGAAAGACATTCAGCAATAATCACGTTTACTTATTAAAAACGCACACCCATTAACAACCAGGCGCACATGTTGTAGAATACATGTTATGACTAAGTCATCTTCCATCCAGTGCTTCCTGAAGTCATCTCCTTCCTGAGCTTCTGGCTTGAGAGCCTTTGAGCCACTCACCCTGTGGGCCTGCCGGTGACCTTGCTTCTCCCCATGCTGGCCCAGGGCAGCCAGGATGATGCCGCTTCTGTTCCTGGTGGCAAATGTTGCCAACAATCCCGAATCTGGTGACAAGGACTTGGGTGGCAATTCAACGTAGCCGCCTCTCAAGAAGCTAACGCTTCGGACAGGCTGGTCACAAAGGAGAGGAGAAAGCACCGTGAGGCCCGCCCGCATGCTGAACCTCCCACCCTGGAGGCTGCTGCCGTCTTCCCCACCACGTCTTTTCTGTTCACACCCCTGGTTTAGATCCTGTTGCCTTATTATGTTAGTAAATCAGTGGGCATTTATAGAAACTCATCCCAATATTAATAAAACGCTTCCCACCTCCAGTATACAGCCTTTTGTCACTCCGTAGGAATTTCTGAGTAAATCAAAGGTCGATCTGGATATTTCCAGGTTTTTGATACAGCCCACGTATCTTTTGCTGGTGACACCTTTCCTGTAGGGAAGGGCAAGGGAACAACAGCAACAAAATTGGATTCTATAACTCCAGTTCTGAAAGAAGAAATAAAAATGGACCTACAAATAAGAAAGATCTCTTTCCATGTGTCATTCTCATAAATGTCTAGGTCTCCCTCTAACAAGACTATTGATGGTGAGAATTCAGGTCAAACATGTACTCTCCTGAGGACTAAAGAAAGGGATTGAATTTAGTGAGGCTGATTACCTAGATGGCTACCTAGATAAAAGCATGCTTAATATTTTAAGGGAAACTATTATAGTCATTACCATTTAGATGTACTCACTAAAACAGAGGGTAATTATAAGAGAGACAGTGCACTGCCATAAGGAAATTACAGCACTTAGATTTCAGTCCAGTCTCCGTGCAGAGCAAACATCCACCTCCTACGGGGGCAAGTGTGGGCAATGTGATTTCCCAGAATCTCTTGGTTAGAGACAGCATTGGCTCTTGTCCATACCACATATTCATGAACTTCCTCCTGAAGGAAATAACTCCATTTGGTGAAGTCTGGGATTATCCAAAACCCTTATTTCTTTGATACTAAGCCAATTCCATATTTTTATTAACAGAAATTGCCACTGCTGGGTGGGGTGAGCCTTAATGTACTCAGGCTAACATTTCCAAATGGTGGAGACTACTGAACATCTCCCAGTTACACCCTGAAGCATCAGCTAGTGACAGGAGAACTGTGCAGGAACATGGCTTCTTGCTACATGTCATATCTCACTTTTTCTCTGTGCTGTGCAGTGAGCTGTCGGCTATTAAGAAACCACATGATTTAGGGCAAATTTCAACCTTTCCGAATCTCAGTTTCTTCCACTGTAAATGAGGAGACTGGCCCCGATGATACCCAAGACCCTTCTATCATGAAAGTCTGTGATTTGAGATGTCTTCCTAGAAGAGGGACTCTGTCCTTTTCTCCAGGGTCTACGCTGTGTACCATTTAGGTAAAGAACAAATGAATTACAACACAGCTTGTAACCTCAGAAACATCCCCAATGCCACTATGTTAGGAATGACATCTGTAATCAGGGATTAGGGGAGAGGCTTCCTGTCCTGGCTTTGCCTTGGCAGAGGGGTAAGACCTGGGACAAGCAACCAACTCCCCTGAAGTTTAGGGACATTTATTTCCAAGACCCTGAAGGCGGGTGACTGTGGCTGTAAACTATGTTCCTTGGAACTTTCACACATTTCTGGCAGAGAAGGGGGTGTATCAGGAGGTGGCTGGGCTGCTCAACCCATAGCGACTGGAGTGGCTGCACTTCTGTATAAGAACCCGGCTTCAAGATGAGGTACTGCTACAAATATACATTTGAAAACCACTGGGCTGAGTGACTCGGTTTGGACATTTGGTGATTCCACTCCCTGGAAGCTAGGCTGCCTTGGTTGCTGGCCGTATATGCCTTTTTTATAATGGGGTGAAAGAAACTTAGAGCTTACTTTGTCCCCAGTCCAAAATTACAAAGATGAGGACAGTGAACTACAGAAAGTTTATGAAATTATTAAAGTCACAAAGCTAAACAAGAACAAAAATCAGTGCATCTCTCCTCTGCTATCTTTAATCCAACTTGCTGATGCTGGTCTTTCACATACATTGTTCATTCTAATCACCAAAAGGGGAATCCAGGTAAGTCTGCAGAAATCATGATTCTTTTTTTTTTGTCACCAAAAAGATTCTACCGTTCTAGAATGTCTGGACAGGAGAGTGATGCGTGATGGCAAGTGGGTCTCCAAATATTGCACAGTGACAATTTTTATATGTTTTATAGGCAATAAATAGAAAATCATAAATTCTATTGCAGAAGGCTTTCTTTACTTCCCAATTATATGGCATACTAATCAAAACAGAACATTATCGGTTAAATTGTGTTTCCTCACCCCGACCAAAAGATTTTGAAATCCTAACCCCCAGTACCTGTGAATGTGACCTTATTTGAAAATAGGGTCTTTACAGTTGTAATCAAGTTAAGGTGAGGTCAGTAGGGTAGGTCCTAATCCAGTATGACTGGTATCTTTATAAAAAGGGGAAATTTGGACGCTGAGAGACACACACAGAGGGAAGACAGCGTGTCCACACAGATAAAGAATGCCACCTACAAGCTGAGCAATGCCTGAAGCTACCAGAAACTCAGAGAGAAGCATGGAACAGATTCTTTCTCACAATCCTCAGAAGGAAGCGGCCCTGCTGACACCTGATTTTGGAACTGTAGCCTCCAGAACTGTGAGAGAACACATTTCTGTTGTTTAAGCTGCCCAGTCTGTGGAACTTTGTTACGGAAACTAAGGCAGTTGGTAATTAGGGACTTGAAAATTCTGCAATGTGGTATCATACCTTACAACTCTTGACCTAGGTAATCCACCCACATAAATTGGATCCTTATCTAGACGATTGAGGTCAGAAGATGCTCCTGGAGCTTCCCCTTGCTTGGTTTCTTTGTAGCTGGTGTTATATGCATCAATAACTGCTAGGAGTCCTAGAGAAGATCAAGAGGAATAGACAAGAAAATGAGTCATTTTCTACAATGAAGTAAACACAGACGTCTAACAAAGTTCATTTACAAAGACATCTTCTTTTACATTCTGCAAATTTGACCAGAGGATGTTCTTGACTGTTAAAAGACAAATGAAAACCCTCTTTACAAAAGTCAATAAATCCAGAATATACATGCTAAATGGTAGCAGTATGTGTGTCAAAGAAAATAGAATCAATTTGATCCTTGATTCCAATTCAGCATTTAACGTTAAATAATGCATTTGGAAACCATAGACAAAGAGAATTAGAATATTCCTCCAGCAAAATGTGAATCCTGGTGCTTAGTATTCCAAAGAAAACAATGGCTTTTGATTAGAATATCATTTAAGAATACCTAGAAAGCTAAAGTAAAAAAAGACTGCTGACTTTGGAAAGATTTCTATTCCTATGAGGGCGACCGACATTCCGTCCGTCTACCTGTGCATTTACCTTGCTTTCTGTTTCGCTGGAAGGCAATTTTGTACCAGGTTCCATTATTATAGCGTCTGTCGGTAATAAGTGCAAGAGGCCCAGAACCCAGGTCAACTGTAACTCTAACTCTGCCGTCGACCAGGTCGATGGATAAAAAGTCTTTCTGTAAAAAAGAGAAGAGTTACCCAAGGCTACATTATTATCACAAGATTTCCTTCCTCTCCAAGTCAGGGATGGCGGAAACCTCCTACAGTCAAACTAAGAAAACAGGATCTGGCCCAACAGTCCAAAATTAAAAGTGTCCACAAAGGCTTTCTAGAATAATATACAGACATATGTCAGATAAACTCATGGTCATCAAAATCTACAATGCAGGAAGAGAAGTGGAATCTCTGTTTTTTTCATTTAGATTGACAACTGGGCCAATCCTAAAAATAAAACTAGAAGATTGAGAAAAATCAGCAGCACATAAGATAAAAATAAGAACCTGAACTTCCTGCGATGGAATTCAAATAAGGTGGTCAGAGTGAGTAAAACAAGATGTCTTATTCAAGCTCAAAATTTAATAATAAATGTTTAACTGATATTTATAATGATAGGAAGCTATTTCTACTTGATATGCTTCTATATTTTCCAAACATTCTTCAATGATTTTGTACTGATAAATCATTTAAAATGGGGGACTAGTATGGCATACATACGTACATATTATACTAGCATGTGCTCATAAAGCAATCATTAAACATAAATATCCTCGTAGCAATCCAACTGTATATACACAGTAGGGTGCAGGGCCCCACAGACTCTTACGGTGCCATTTGAAGCCAGGTAGAGAAGCAGCCCGTTAGGTGAAAAGGTACTAAAAAGCATAATTATCTGCGTTACAGTAGTCCGGAGCATCTTCTCCACGACAGAATACCCACTCCCATCAAAATGGAAGGAAGCATCTTCATTTTGGGGGCTGCAAGGAGAGAAGGTGAAATACAATCTATTCTTAGGAAGGTAGTTAAAGAGAACACATGATACTTTTACTGAGTTCTTCCTCACAAAAGTTGTGATAGAGCATTTATTTCCATAATTTGACAACAAGTGTAAGTCATAATATCTTAAAATATGCTCCCCATGAGATTATGCGAGACAAGCACCCAGTTGCCTTGTAAGGGAATGAAAGTTAACGTGGGCAGTGTTCACTGTAGTAAAAAGAAATTCCCCAAAGGATGGATTACTGCTATAAATAGTTCCTGGAAGAATGACTAGACTGCTCTGATCCAAGCTGTCACCCATGAGATGGGGACCCATCAGACTCCGTGCAGCTGTCCCGTGACTGAGGAGGCATCACTCGGGCCCCACGCCCAGGATGCTCTACCTACCATCGCCCCTACAGCACGGAGCTCTTTTATATGTTACCACAAAAAAGTATTTTAGGTAATTTTCCGTAGACTGTGAGACACTGGAGGAGATAAGCTTGGGTGACTGATGTTGCCATCACCAGTACCGAGCAGAGGGCCCAGAAACAGATGACTGTCCGGTCAAGGTCAACCGTGCAGCCAATGCTCTATTGCAACAGTCTCTCAAAACTAACACAAGAATAAAGGCCTGTTGACTAAATGAAAGTTTTTTCCCATATTTAGATGTGAACTGTTAGAATCAATGGTTTATTTTATACTATCCTTGAAAGATCTGAGAGATTGTTCATAATTATAAACATAAGCTGACACCATGTTAGAGAAGCGTAAGTATATTCAAAGAGGAATAAAAAAAATCAGTTAGCTTACTTGGTAATATAAATCAAAGTTAAAGGTAAATGATTATATTAAGAAAAAAGTTTTTAAATCTAAAGGACATCAATGGACCGTGCTAATGATTTAATAATGAAAAATTACACACAAAGGTAAAAAGCGCAATGAATTCTAATTACTGGCCCGCTTAGATGGATTCCGTTGCTAGAAGTAGTTTATTAACTCACTGAGCTAAAGTTTTTGGCTAGTAGGTAGGGGCACTTATCTAAAATGAAGACAGTTTAATCCATTTACAAATGTAGACATAAAGCACCTGTTTGTGTCTACTTCAGCACTTGCAAAGTATGTTCTATGGAACATAAGCAGCTCTGGAATGCTCCTTTTTAAAAAGAGTTCAGGGTCAAATGAGTTTGGGAAATGCTGCAACTCTAACCTTCTCCCGGGCCAGTGTTACTGTGCACATGAGCATCTTATGTGTTACCCATGGGGCACGTTACCTTCCAAAGCAGCCATGGCACTTCCCCTCCCTTTCAATATAGTTCCATAGGCCAATCGACTGTCCATTCAAGAAGGCCTCTCCCATGCAGCCTTTAAAATGAGTAACCTTCACAGCAGGAGACTTCTAATGTAAACAAACAGAAACAAACATAATCCAAGTATATTTGGTGAAAAGAAATACATTCTCTAAGTGCACAAAACTCCCCCTTGGGAGCTCAGATCTAACAGATCCAAA
This sequence comes from Mesoplodon bidens, assembly GCF_964165515.1. Taxonomy (NCBI): domain Eukaryota; kingdom Metazoa; phylum Chordata; class Mammalia; order Artiodactyla; family Ziphiidae; genus Mesoplodon; species Mesoplodon bidens. The sequence goes on along the minus strand of NC_138169.1, from coordinate 32,604,138 downwards.
TTTTGAGAAAACAACACCCAGGAAAGCGACCAGTTTGTAATCACTGAGCTTCCTTCCAATTATGTACTGGAATCCTAGAATGAATGACAGCAGGACAAGATCTCAAAGGTCATGTCAGTTACTAGGGTCACTGGAGAGAAGGCCCTTTAACTAATGAGGAAGGAGATGCAGAGAATGTGGTCAGTGGTGAGGGCCTGCCGGGAACTGGGACCCTTACTGTCATTTCAGAGCACTGAACCAAGTCCAGGTGACTGAACTTTATTGGGTGAGAGGGTAACTGATGTAATAAAATATACGATGGGCTCTTTTGCTAACTGCTAATTAGTATGAGTCTACCACTAGAGTCAGAAGAGAGATAAAGGGAGTTTACAGAAATTCATGTGGAATATTGAGTTTCCTCTTTTATTATTGGGGAAAAAATCCAAATAATAAAATGAACCATTGGCTTCTTTTCCATTACGCTATCTATTAAGCATGATCCTTTACAAAACCAACCCATCTCTGCAGATGAACTGTCCTTAAACAAAATAACAGAAGCAGAAAAATCTTCATCTGCCTAGAATATTTTCAAAAATTTAAACATACTCATTTTTTTTTTTTTTTTTTTTTTTTTTTTGCGGTGCATGGGCCTCTCACTATTGTGGCCTCTCCCGTTGCGGAGCACAGGCTCCAGATGCGCAGGCTCAGCGGCCATGGCTCACGGGCCCAGCCGCTCGGTGGCATGTGGGATCTTCCCGGACCGGGGCACGAACTCATGTCCCCTGCATCAGCAGGCGGACTCTCAACCACTGCGCCACCAGGGAAGCCCAAACATATTCATTTTATACATTGGGAAAATCAGCCCATCAGCACTGTTCAGATGAACGTTCAGAAGATTACCTTGATCTGTCCTCCAAGCCCTCCAACAAACATTAGTGTTGAATCGTTTACATCCAGAACATTAGCTGTTCCAGGGGATTTACTTGTTTTTGGTGGTGGCTTTTGAGATGCGCTCATTTCCTTTACACTCAACGAACCAATGTTTCCAAACCTAAGGGTCACAGAGTTGCAAAAAGAGCACCTGCAGAATTGCAAGTTGGTCCACATACACACACGTCTGTTTCACACACAGCCTCCATCTGCTTCTGCCCACGTCTCCAACTGGTCTCCCTGCTTCCAGTCTTGCCCATCCCGCCCCTAGTTTGCACTCCAAAATCTTGTGGAGTATTTCTTCTTAAAACATAAATTCCATCATGTTACCTCCTTGCTTAAAATAGTTTCAGATAATGAACTAAATATATTTGGAACGGTCTACTGCCTTTATTATTTACCCATTTTTTCAAATAACAAAGTAAAAATCAGAAATTTCCAATAACACACCATCACCAACCGTGATATTACAGAAAAGTGAAAAGAAAGCTATACCTATAGCCGCTTAACAGCAGTTGCCTCTGGGGAGGGGCTTTAAAAGGAAGAATTTTGCTTCGTGCCTGAATTTTGAGAAAACACATCCCCCAATTATAACCTCATCTTCTGTCCTACTTGTACCACTGCCAGCCACGTGGCAGCTCCACCACGCTGCACTTTACTCCCCTCTGCTGGGGTGCAAACATTTTACTGGGTTGGCTGCCTCAGACTTGGACCTAACATTCTAAAGGCAACATAAACTTTTAACTTTTTCCTTCTTTTGATTGTTGGTTTTGCTAACAAACTTTATTTCTTCTGTAATAATGAAAAAAAATTATTTCTATAGTTAATCTAAACCAAGTATTCTTTCACTATAATCTGACTTCCCAGAAATTTCGAAGACTGTTATATGATGTTACAAACGTGTAATTACTTATAAGATGCAGTTAAAAAAAGCGAGATGCTCAGAGAGAACTTTCTCTGCTACCTGGTTACATAGATACTGTGCCATTTGCTGTCATCAATCGGGAAGTCTGGAAATTCCAAACGTGTGGACCCGGAGCCCAAATCCCAGAGGAAGGCCACTTTCCCTCGCCGCATCTCCACTGCCAGGAAATCAGCCTGGGGTGCAGGGCATGAGTTGGGATGAGTTCACATGCCAGACTGTGTGCATGACCACCAAAACACTTTAAAAGATGGGTTCTTACAGCATTTTCTCTATTTAAAAAAATAGCTGAGCTGGAGCATGACCTGGAGTATTGGTACTGGAGATGGTGGCCACCGTTGGCCATCAGTGCCCACCACCCTTGCCCAGTGTAGCCCTCCATGAAGCCTCCCATGAAGTTCTCCAAGAAAACTTGCTGGGGGTTACCAGCCTCTTATCGGGGTCATGAGGGGAGGCATTGCACTTGTTTGTTTGCCCAGCCTGAGAAGGCAATGCATGAATGTGAGATGTACAGTGAGACAAGAGCCATGAAATCATACATCACGGACTGACCTGTGCTTTGAACCTTGTACCTTAAGAAGACATTTCAGATGGCATTTGTGCCTGCTAATATTTTCTGCCCTAACATACCCAAGGGCTCTGACCTGTTCCCAATGACACAGTCAAATGAATCAATAGTCTTCCATAGGGGACGTGCCCTCTGGGAACCCTGGGAGTCTCGCTGGGTGGAAGAGCCTGGGGGGAAGCTTGACGATTCTGATATGCCCCTTGTGGTGCACGCCTCCACTCCTGGTAACGGCCGCCAAGGTTGACAGACCCAAAGCACAACTCCGTGGCTTCGGAGGTCACAGGAGACATTAAGAAAAGCTCTGTCCCACAGCTCACAGTTACGATGGCAGAGGGAGGTACTCTTCATAAATGCCACTCTTCTCCTCACGGGCATTCAGTTCTGTAGTTTGATTATTTTTAATCTAATGTTACCAGTTTAGCAAAAGACTAGTTCTCGTAGAAGAATTAGTGATTTCACAAAGGCCCTATTTTTTTTTAACCGATTCAGAAAATATACTCTGTCCCTAAGAGACTCAGCGTTGCTTTTGCGGGTCATACTCACACTGGTGCTGCTCCCCAGGTAGAAGAGAAGGTTGTCAGGTTCGCTTGTCTTCACATTTAATGTTAAGCTGTTATAGTTGGTAGAAGAAATCTGAGGCTGGTAGGCCCGGATACAGTCTCTGTCTGCAGACACAGCAACTTTGATCTGTAGAAGGAAAAGGGAAGTGTGCCTAAGTGCCTAAAAATCATTTAGGGCCACACAGTGGCAGCACGCCTGGAGCTGAACAGTGCTATTCTGTTCCAGATCGTCACTGCTAGTGGGTTTCCTCTCTGGATAATGCACAATGTTTCGTGTCTCATAAGGTGAAAGTCAGATGATGCTGAAACTTATTTTATTTGGTAAAATATTTTAATATGGAAAAGTCAGTCAGGTTTTAAAAGGGAATTTTATGTTGGGAACTCTATCATGTGAGACTTAATTCCTTAAAGACAAGGAGCTTATCCAAATCACCTCGGAATCTTATCCCTGACACAGGACATTTGATGATCATTTATGGAATAAATGGAGGGTTGATCTACTTATTCAGCAAATATTTATAGAGCAATTATTTCACTTACATATTTCTCTGATAAGTATTACTTGCATATAATCCTTGTATTAGCCTTCAAGATTATAAGTTTATATTAACCAGAGCACTTGGAACCATCCATCGGGTTTACATTTATTTGGTGACTGGAACTAAACCAGATGGAAACCAGAACTCTTGTAAACCTACAGCCCTTTTCCCAAAGTGAAGTCACTCAGGCATCAAAGAATCCAGAGCTCCTTTTTCTTGGCTAGAAACTTCAGGAAGATACTCTTTAGACCAGAGGTCACATCTATCGTCTATAGGTTCCCAGGAGCAAGACAAATGATATTCTCTCACGTCTTATTTCCCTGAAATGCCTCTCCTTTGGCGCAGGGCCAATGCCATGTGCCGAGGACGGCCAGGAGGCAGTCTCTCAAATTGTGTGTTTTATGCAGTTAGTGACCTGGATTTGTGCAGCATTCATGCAATTCAAGCTGTTTCGTCAGAATCATAGAGATGAGGCCCACACTGTATGAACATTCTGAAGAGTACTTGGATTATGAACACAAAGTTGGTAAAATGATGGAAATAGGACCATATGCAACCAATGAGACTTACAGGGATGCTGACACTCAGACCTAATGTGTTCTGTGCCATCTCGCTAATTGGTGCAGATCTACAAATCTAGGCCATGATGATAAATGTCCATAAGGGCACAGAGATCTCTTTGCTAACAACATTCTGAAACACACCAAAAGCAGCAGGACTCAAAGAAAATGAGACTAATTAAATGGACTTAAATATACTTAGGTAAATATATATAAGACAAGGCTTTAAATATACTTGGAGACAAGGCTGTGAGGAATCTGGGGTTACTAAGAGCTGGTTAGTAGAAAGTGTGACTGAAGGCCCTTTGCACAGGAGGCCTCTGGGACTTGCAGTTCCAGGAGCCTCAGCTGCAGGGGTGCTGGGCACTCACAGACGCTGCTTGCTTCCGGGCCTGGCTGATCAGCAGTTTGATTTCTGATAGGTTTCTGCTCAGGTTCTCTTCTAACATCTTCAAAGGCTTCAGCCGATCGAATAAAAGGTTCGCTTGTGTTTCCACATCTTTGACTTTTCTTCCAGCTAACAAAGCTAAAATATGAGGTGGCGAGAAAGTTGGCAGGAGGGAGGAAACAAGAGAAATGAATTGGTCATTACTAATGCACTGGATAAACTAGAATATCCTAATAATCAAATCCTTGGCATTTTGGTAAATATATGAAAAATGCACCAGCACAAGGCATCACCCAAGGCCCTTCTCTTCTTATAAGTGCAAATCCAGATGTTGGTGCATTTTTATTTTTTAGGACTGCTGTTTGTGAACAAGGCACCACTGTGCCCTTGGCAAACTCAAACGGCTCGTCGCAGACTTTCCTAATGGGAGGGGAGACCACGACCTACTGGTCACTGAGGAGTCACGGAGGAGTTGGTCTGTTTCTTGTAACGTGGCATTAACCCTGGACAGGTCAGTGGATGTATTCAACAGCTTCTGGCCCAATCCCACGACGTTCTTTAGAGTGCTCATAGCGCTCTGATTTGCAGATGTGGCCAGCTCTTTGATTTTGACGCCTTTGTCTCTGACACCTGAAATAAATTTATACGCAAGCATGCACTCTGGTGGTTATACACAGAGAAAACCAAAAAACCACAGCAAATGTAATTTTACACAGACACATGTTACAGAATTTTTTGCTGGTTGTTGAACACAAAAGGGGGCTTCTGTTTTTAATGGCAATATTAAGGCTGCATATCATACGCTCTACTGCTTCCTTTTATGGATGAATGAAATATTTTTGATGACAACCCTCTGTATTGAAATATGATTTCAATACACAACGAGATGCCATGTGCTCAGCGTCTTACATGTTAATAATCTAAACTTCCTTCTTTGGTCCCTTTCCTATCACTGCCTTCTCATGGTCATTAACGTGGTCTCCAAATCATTCTGCGTCTAGATAAGAAGGTTTGGGAATTTAAATCTGTAGGTGACATGGAAGTATCCTAGGCTAGAGGAAGTGTACCTGCCCACAACATCAACTGGCTGCTGGAAATAACAGTGCAGTAAAAACTCAACGGTCACTAAAGATAAAGTGGAATTCAGTTATTCTAGAAAATCTGGTTGATGGGTTTTTTTTAAAGGCACTCGTATTCATTTTTAAAGTGTTTAATCACAAACGGGGCAAAGATTAACACTAGAAGAAGCTGGATGAAGGGTATGCAGGTGTTCTTTTTACTCTTCTTGCAACTCTTTGGCAAGTTGGAAATTGCTTCCAAATAAAAAGTTATTTTTGAGTGCTTGATCAACAAACACCATGTATCCTTAAAAACAGATAAACAAGAGAAAAAGAAATTTCCATATCAGAAAATGTTCCATTGATTTAAGTCAGTCCAAAGCGCTGCAAGTCCAGCTCCCCACGGTAACTTTCATGCTTATAAGATGAACCAGCAGACAGAAGAACTTTGGAGATGTTTGGCTATCTTATAAGACTTTTAAAATAATCTTATAAAGAAAAAAGAAAAGGTTGAAGGAGTGTAAAATAAATAAATCACCTCAGCACAACTCACCTGCTATACTTTTTAAAAGTTATCCTATTAAAAATTTTAATGAACACTGCATTTCCAAACCATCAGTATTAAAGTGATCTATTTTAGAATGCTTATCACCTCACAAAGGAAGATTTATTTAATTTCCAAGCAAGAATTCTCTAATTTCCCACATTTGTAATGAATCTAGCATTTCCCCCTAAAGCAGGAACGTTCCAGCTTCTTTACTTCCTGGCTTCTTTGAATGGCCCTTCTTTCATCTCAGGCCCATTTTAAAAGTAAGCAATTAATACGGACGCATAAAGAATCTAAGGCTTTTGTTTTTCAGGTATAATTCTACTACTTCAATGCAGGTGTTCTGATGTTATAAAAAACATAATGATCTTCACTTCCAAACCATATTCCTCTACCAATCTTGGCCTCATTTCGGGTGAGGGGTCTCCATCAGACTTGAGGCAGGTCTTCCTCATGCTCATGTGTAAGGGTTTTGCAACAAGAAGATATTAATTAAATCAAGAACTCCCTTTCCACTTACCTTCAGGAATTGCTCTAAGTACCGAGAGTGATTCATTGGTCTGCTTAGTAATTTTTTCAGCATTCTCTTGAAATCTCTTTGCAGTATTTTTCAATTCACTGAGTTCCAATGCGATACCTATTCAAAGGGGAAAAAGTGTTCCCTTTTAGGCTAGTCCTAAAAAGTTGCCTAGATGAGAGCTTTATCATTCCTGACCCTTCTATAAAATCAGCAGCTTTCTAAAGAGACCCCAAATATCGAAAGTTTTTCCAGCAAGACTTAGCACCACTCATTATAAAAATTGTGTGTTTGGGGGCTTACTTGATCATTTTTTCTACTTTGTTTCCCTTCTCACTAATATTTCTTCCTAAATTCATGTCCAATTTAATTAGAGCTCTAGGGTGAAAAACTTTAAGTCACTCAGTCTTTTTTTTTTTTTTTTTTTTTTTTTTTTTTTTTGTGGTACGAGGGCCTCTCACTGTTGTGGCCTCTCCCGTTGCGGAGCACAGGCTCCGGACGCGCAGGCTCAGTGGCCATGGCTCACGGGCCCAGCCGCTCCGCGGCATGTGGGATCCTCCTGGACCGGGGCACGAACCCGTGTCCCCTGCATCGGCAGGCGGACTCTCAACCACTGCGCCACCAGGGAAGCCCTAAGTCACTCAGTCTTAATCAGACTTACTAACTTCCTATCCACACCCAAATCTTGGCCACCTTTGTCCCCTAGGTTGTAAGACCCCAAACATGGGCTCCTGCTCTGGAATCTTCTCAGTCCCCCACCTGCTTCTCAGCCAGGGTCCCTCCCCTACTTTCCTGCTCCCTTCTGACCACCCAATAGGCACTCAACTCGTCCTCCTTCATGTTTGGTCAAAGCTGTTGGATCAAAGCTTTTACTTTTAAAATTGCTGTTCATAATACACAATCACATTTGGATTCTGAACACCTGGTTAAAAAATAAATTATTGATAAAATCCATGATGAGCATGATGGTTCTGCATAAAATTTTTTTTTTTTTTTTTTTTTGCGGTACGCGGGCCTCTCACTGTTGTGGCCTCTCCTGTTGCGGAGCACAGGCTCCGGACGTGCAGGCCCAGAGGCCATGGCTCACGGGCCTAGCCGCTCACTCCGCGGCATGTGGGATCTTCCCGGACCGGGGCACAAACCCATGTCCCCTGCATCGGCAGGCGGACTCTCAACCACTGCGCCACCGGGGAAGCCCTGCATAAAATTTTAATTGCCAGAAAGTTCACTGTTTTGTGGCCTACAAAATACCTTTAGTTATGTAAACTAAAGCTACCGCCCATCAACAGTGATGCTAGAGTTTGTGTTTAAAGCTTTATGATCAAGAATCAGGGACTTTTTATATTGTGAGATGAACATAAATTCTAAATTGTGCCACTCACAGAGAAACAAAAAATATGCACCTATCCAAGCCCTTGGCTCAGACAGCTGTGGAAGCATCCAGGACTGGACGTGGAAGTAGTCTAAGGGGTATGAGCCTTGTTTATGGCCCACTATTTACTCCCATAGGAAAAGACAATATTTTTGTTGTATTAGAGTATATTAAGGTGATAGGTACACTATACGTTATAAAACTTGTATGTTTCTCTTACACAACAGACTCCTCTGCCATTTTGTGTTATGCTTATTGGATAACTCTTACATATGCCAAAACCGCTTACTGAAACTCTTGGGAAAAATGAAACTGCATAGGTATTTTTTTAAAATAGATAAATCAATAATGATTTAATTCAGTAATTATTTAATAAGAACCTACCACGAGTCTAACATTACATTAGCCCTACGAAGAAGACACAAGAGGAATCAAACATAATACATCTCTTCAAGAAACTGTGAAACCCTGAGAGATGAAGAGAGAAGCACATGAAACCACAGAGAACCTGACAAACGCTATGAAGAACAGCCAGGGCTCCGGCACTGAAGCAGCGAGTAGAGGCTCTGGTTCTCCCGGAAGGCTTATCGAGTCTACGGAAGATTGGAGGGGGCTGCACATTAAATGAGATGTCACTAAAATAAAAATTATGTGATGTGTCTGTGATAGGAAACGGGAATATTATTGTGACAAAGAAATGTCAAGCTTCAACTTGCTCCAGGAAAGACGAATGTTCTGGAAGTATGTTCAGAGATGTGTCCACAATCACTCCGATATCAACACAGTCCAAGGTGGAAACTGACCTCCATGCTTTGCGCTCAGGCTATTGCCTTCTTTTAGAAATTCAGCACTGCGCTGGAGAGCCGCTTTCCCATTAGAAACAAGAGATTCTGAGGCCTGTAAAACAGAACAATTTAAACATAGCAGCTGGAGGGCAGGGCGGAGGTGGGGAAAGCAACTCCATTCTATCAGAATAGCCTCCAGTGTAGCTCCAAACAAGGAAGTCGGCCAGATAACAGGCAGGGACAATTTAAACGGTCCTATCTTATGTTTAATATATGTTCTAGTTTGTGGCTGAAGAGAAAGAACACAGCCATTTTTAAATCTATAAACACAAAAACCAGCCGTTAAATGAAGATCTTCACCACGGGTAAGAAAAGCTGTCTCAAGTGGATATCAAGTAGCATTATCATTTTTGTCCTAAGAATTATTTATGACTTAGGAAATGAAAACTTACATCACATGATGACAGAGCCTTAAACAGATCCCACCAGAAAAGAATGCTGACAAGCATAAATTTAAGCCACTGCATCTCTGCTCAAGCACCTCATGGCAGGATCGGTGCTCCTCAGTGCCCAGAAAAGGAAGGCGCACACGGAAGCCCCCAGGGCATTTCGTACCATGCTCGCCTTGCTCTGGGTCCTGAGAGTATCTTTCACCAACTTCTCTGATTCTTCAATCAGGCTCCGGATGTTGGAATGGACATGGGTTGCACTGGTCGCATTTAGGGACACATGACTAACATTTCCAAGGCCACTGTGAAATCAACGTATTTAGAGATGTTATGATCAACTAAATTGAACTACCCCACTATTCTTCAAAGCCTTCCAGTTTCTTCCCCCTTAGAGAATTATCATCAACAAGGAAGACAGGATTTCATGTCAACATGTGGATTTCCCCTCTAACTCCAAAAGTAATCTTAAGAAGAGATAATACTAAGAACTGCTGTTTAATTAACACCCAAAGAAGAGATGACTGCTGTGTCCCATCTTTTAAACCATCCATTCTTTGATCTCTGTTCAAACCCCCTGCGTGTGTCTGGGGTGCTGCTGCATGTTTGCATTGGTTGTAATCTCTCCTCCTACGGCATGTGTTAATTTAAAAAAAAAAAAAAAAGCTTCCCTAAGCATATATGAGGATGCTGAATCTTATTCCTCAAATAGTATAGACCAACTTGAGGAAATTCACTAGGGGTTTTGGAGGAGCATCAGATAATATTTCAATCATCTGAACTTTACTCTTGGAAGTGGGCAAAACACTCAAGAAGTTGCCAGCTGGTAATGGTGCAATTTCATCCAGCTCACTCCAGCTTCAAAATGAAATCTGACAATTGACACATCTTTGCCTGCTGAGTAACCTACTTCATTTTCTTCCTGAGGTTATTGAGTTGGGTGATTCCCAAACCAGACACCAGCAGTTATTACTTGTTAGTACTTCACTGGCAAAATTCAGTGACTTATAAATAAAAGATAATAATGTTATTTAACTTTATGTATCACACCAAATTGCTTTTACTACTCATACTAAGTAATAAAGATTTTGTTGTAGCTACGCCTGTAGTCAGAACATTCTTTTCTCTTTTGGGAAACGACGAAAGATGAAGAAAGGAGAAGAACTGAGTATGTAATTCCATTTTCTGATTCCGATGGCAGACATAGGAGGTAGTGCTCAATGCAGCACATAATTTAAGCAATAGTCTATGTTATTCAATACATCGTTTTCAATTGCTTTCATCGTGTGAGCTAATCTTTTATGGCAGCATTCCTCAAACTGGAAAAATATTTATTTTTCTCCTTCCACAAAACACACCCAACACACAGAAACACACATATTCCAGTGTGTCCAGACTTTTTCCACTCATAATTTATAACAGATTCTAAAGAAATAAATGTACCAACTAACAATATTGTGTAAATCATTGATAAGGCCTAAAACCCCGATTCCCTCATTTGCTGCACATTAGGTCACCTGAGTATCTTTAAAAAAAGGAAAAGTACAGCTCACACCCCACAGTCTTCAGGGGATGGGAGAGAGGGAAGTGGACACACGCATCAGTATTTTGAAGTTCCCCAGGGTATTGTTGCAACAATTTGGGAACCACTGGCCTACAGCTGTGCTTCTCATTTAAAGGTATTTTTAACAAGCTGAGGATATATTTGACAAATATCCAAAAATATATGTTAAAATTATGACAGTACAATGGTAGACCTTCAGGTAGTAGAAAGTAATGGAGATGGTATCTTTCAGGAGTTGGAAAATAGATTCCCAACACTTCTAATAGTCCAGGACGGGCAACCACAACCTGCATCCACGCATAAAGCCCGCCGGATCACAAGGTCCAAGAAGACAAGATGTATAAATAAATCAATATCTGGTTCTGTCCATATGCAACCTAACAATAAAGTCCTGAGCACCAGGTAGATACTTAAGGCCTCGATGGCTAGATATCAGAGCATACTATTTGTTTACATGCCTATCTGGTTCGGTTTGCATTTTTCCATCATACAGTCCTGCTGATGGTCAACCACGTTACCAGCCACGGGAGAAAATCCTCCTTGCCATGGAAATAAAAGAGAAGTCTTCATTTTTAGACAGAAAAAGAATTTGACTCAACACTGTGATCAAAAGAGCCATGCTTTTTCTCTCTGATCCACAGATCACAACCTGAGAATTCCTGCAAGCTGTGGTCTCACCTGTCCAGAGCACCTGCCAGTGTCTGGAGCTCAGTGGCATGATCCTCCGCTCTGTAGACAAGGTCCAATGCTCTTCTTTTGGACATCTGCATGACCAGGTCATCTACGTGGTGCCTGATTTTGGCAGTCCAGAGAAGCAGCTCATCCCGGTGATGCTCTAACTGCTACATAGAGAAGTTAACATTGTGACTACATGTGCAACTATTTAACAATGTATCTGAGACGGGGGAAGATTCTTTGGAAACTTTGGGTATCGCAGCTGTGCTGAGTTGGGACTTACTGCCAGAGCCTTTCCCGAGGCATTTGCAGGCGCAGCGGCAGCATCAAGCAGTCCTCTTCCTTCGGCGATCAGCACTGACGTCAAGTTTTGTTCTTCTTGAACACGCCGCTTTTCATCCTGTAGCAAAAATCACCTCTAAGGATGCTTCATAAAAGCAAGTCGGCTTCTGAACCTCGGTGCCTGACACTGTGTGCTGAAGTTAGCCTTCGGGGCTCATTTTTCAAGAAGCTAAGACCGGTATCATTTACATGGGAGAATTTGGTACCAGCTCTAATGGGGAGAGAGCTGGTAAGACTCACGTTGAACTCTCGCAGGTTGGCCCTGACGACAAGCAGCAGGCGACCGCTTTCCTGGGTCTTCCTCTCTGCTTCCCTCAGGAGCTCTTCTGCGGCCTGCACTTTACTGTTGTGTCTTGAAAGGAGGCTGCTTGCTGCTTCTTTTAATACCTCCAACTCTTCCTGTGGCTTCTGGTAATTTTTCTGAATTTGTGACAATAAATCTTCAGCAGCCCTGGGAAAATAACAGACGGTTCACATGGTAAGAAATGAACACCAAAGCTCGTATCCTTGAAGTGACGGTGGGAGAAACTTTTTGTTGTATACAGGAGGTTCTTATTAGTTATCCATTTTATACATATTAGTGTATATATGTCGATCCCGATCTCCCAATTCATCCCACCACCACCACCCCCGACCCCGACAGTGCAAGAGACTTTTACATAAGCGTTCTGAGTTTCTTTGTCACGTCCTAAGTGGTACCTCGTAATCTCTTAAAAAGGGAAACGATTTTTCTAAGACAGCTATTAGTATGGCAGATTTACACTTTATCCTTAATAAACTCTCCTTATTCACAAACTTACTAACGTATTTTAGTAATGGAGTTAAAAGAAACCACCTCAGTGAATCTTGATTCAGAAAATTGGGACCATAGTCTGTGAATGACAGCAACTGAAACCTTTCATTATCATGTGGCCAGAAATTGAAAAAAGGAGACTCTTCAGTGATTTGCTCTCAAGTTACCAGTGTACTTATATAACATAAAGGTTTTTCTGCAGCTAGTTAAAAAACAGATTTTATAAAAACTTTCAAATCCAAATTGCCATAAAGAGATAATTTGTACCATTGATAAAAGCAAGCTTTAGGAAATCGAAAGACATTTTCCCCTATTCTTTTATAAATTGCTATTTCAATCAAATTTAGAGCTCTATAGAATGATACAATTTTCATACTACAGAACTTTGCAGTGGTTGAATATATCCCATTAACTTCTTGCTTCGATTTGTCAGAAGAACCTTGAAAAATTTCATGGAAAATGCCTTGTAAATCACCCTTAGCTTTCACATATTATCAGATCGCTGGGCTAAACACCACAAAAAAACATTTTCCAAAGATACATATTTGAACTCTGACATCATTAGAGCATCATCAGGAATTATTTGAACATTCTTATGATTTTTAATGATTATAACAATGATAGCAAGATGTTGCATTATGATACAGGCAACAAGAACTAAAAAAAGCACATGGGAAACACACAAATAAATCCAATATAGTCCTAACGTCTGGCCGTGAATCTGCAATTCATATTGTTAAAGAAGGTATCTCTCTAAGAAATTTAAATATAGAGGTCAAATTTTCATCTATGAAATGAATTTATCACCTAAACTGTGATCAGATGAAATGATATAGTCAGCAGTGACTTGAAAGACTAAAAAGAAAAAACACAAAAACCCTCAGCACTCTTCCTTAGCTTCTTCCTGTAAAATTGATTTAGTTAACACAGTAAAACAGCGTTTTTCAAACTGCGTTCCTCCACAACACTAGTGCCGTGAACGGGTAAGCAAGTTCCATGAGAAAGGGCTGCGTGGTGCAGTACATTTAGCTGTGTTCTCCAGGCTCCTTTTGGAGGTCCATGAAACATCAGCCTGAAGACTTGTAGTAAAGACCTTGTCTCTCCTTAAGACACTGCATTTCCCAAATTATCTGGGCACAGGACACATTTCTTTAGTGAAATATCTTTTGATAGGTCCGGGGACACCTGCGTGGAAAGCAGTTGGGAAACACAGCTACAAAGGAATAATTTATAGGGTGCAGTCAAGGGAAAGATAGCAGGCCGGAGCTGGCTACCCTCAGAAAGGCCTGCTTGCCAGGCTGGCCCTCGGCTGGCGTCTGCAAGTGCTCCCGCTGTCCCCTGACCGATAAGGGTGGCTCACTGCCTCGACTGTTTGTGCAAACTGTGTGGTTTAGGCTGAACACCTGCTTCCCTCCTGGGAGTCTGGAATGTGGGTATGTGCTGGGCAGAGGGAGCCTATGGGACCAGCCCCCACTGAAAACCTCGGATGCTGAACTCTATGGGCTTCCCTGGGCCTCACATACAAGCTGCTGCATTTTCATTGCTGGGGGGAGAGTGTGCTCCGTGGTCCCTCCTGGGATGGCGAGAGTGTGGGGAGCCTGCATGGGCTCCTCCCAGCTCTCCTGCATCTTCCTCATGACCCAGCGGTGCATCCTTAATACGCCGCTCTAGGAAATCTCAGCCCTGAGTCACGGGAGTCCTGGTGAAACTCTGAATGTGGAGGTGGCCTTGAGGACCCTGACACACGCACGATAAGCAACTAGGTTGTATGCTAAGTACTCTCACTTACAGGATTGCCATACTTCAGCATAAATTATCAATGTTCTAAGAATTATAATAAAAAGGCTGAGAAATAATTCCTAAAATAATCCATGAAATTTGAAATGACTTAGATACAGGGATTATCTATGGAAGAAAGTGGAGGCCTGAGAATGCATTTAAAAATCTTTTTAAAATGTCTCAGTGGTAATAATTTAACTTACAAATTAAAGAGATCAAGAATCTTATTAATAACTTTATTCCAAATAGAAATAGAAGAGCTACAACGACAGAGAAAGGGTGACAGGAGGAGGGCCTAGTGGGGATGAGGGTCAGGGGGCACAGGTGGGGAGAGGGCCCCCTGCCTTCTCCCCTTCCTCTCAACTGCTACTCAGAAAGTCAACTTTTCCCAGTTGGACTATGAGCTCCTAGTGGGCAAAAAGGCTTTATTGTTCTCTTTTGTGTCCCCAAGTCCTAGCACAATGCGGGCCACCTGTGAGCTCAATCCACTTTACTGACCAAATGACATGACTGAGGAAGGTACTGGTGGGGGGAGGACCCCTGCAAAATGACTCCTGGGATCTGCAGGGATTCTCCGTCCGCGGGAGAGATGTGCAGCCGAGGGAGAGAATGAATGAGATGACCGACCACGTGTGGCTCTGGGAGGACCCTGAGCCTAGGATGAGCTGGAGCCGGGTGGGTGGGGGGAGATGGTGAGTGAAGAGGGAGGCTGGAATGAATACGTGATGTTTACATGTTGTCCAGGAGGCAGCGGGGAGCTGAGGAAGGTGGGGAGAGAGCAGGGTGCCCTGGCGTGGCTGCCTCAACTGCAGGCGGGTCCTGGGACCACCTGCATGGAGGTATGAGCCTTTCCCTGTGGGGTCCCCGCACCGTGTATCCAGCGAAGGGAGGATGCAGGGGAGGGGCTGGGTCAGGGAGAGGTGATTACAATCTAGTGTAGGTGCACAGCCATGGTCTCTGAGCTGACCATCGAAATTCCACCCACCCATCTTCTATGGACTGCGTCTAAAGTGGTACCTCCTGTTGCTTAAGGCTGGAAAATAACGGGGTTTAATGTCAGACCGATTTAGGTGTGTAGCCAGATTCCATATTGTCCTGCACGTGGGGCAAGTGACTAATATTCTCTGGGCCTCAGTTTCTCCAGCTGGATATTTCCCACCTAACAAGGTGGCAGGGATGAGCACCTGCAGTCCATGAGGGGTGAAGTCCACACCGCCCAGCACAGAAGAGGTGCTCCATAGACGGCAGCCCCTTCCCCAACCCCTGGGTCCTCGCCCACTTCTGAGCTCCCCTCGACCAGTCCACAGTCCTCTCAGGGCCCTTCTTGCGTCCTAACAAATGTTCTGGTAATTAGATGACTAGTCCCCTCTCCAAATCCCATGCGACAGTAAGTTCCTCCTTTTGTTTCTCACAGAACAAATGAACAACAATGTCAAAAATCCCATTCAATGATGAAAAAAGATGTAAGCTCAGCTCTCCCGTGTGCTGCTGGTAGAAGTGGATGTTGTTTTTAAAAACCTTTTAGAAAATAATTTGGCAGTGCAAGTCGGGAATCCTCAGAACGCAAACTCTTTGGCTAAATGATTTCACTCCTTACCATGTACCCTGATAAGATAATAATGTGAACTACAGAAAAAGATTCTTATCTAAGTTGTTCATTACAACATTATTTAAAATAGCAAAATATATTAAAAATAGTTTAAACATCTCACTATAGAGACTGGAGTTTTGATGGAGTATTATGTGACTAAACCAGTACTTAAGACTTGATCACAACCTGCCAGAGAGACAGCTTTGCTATTACATCAAGTAATTACTGTGTGAAAACACTAAGAAAAAAGCCTGAAAGCAAATCACAAGCTCCTAGTGACCATATCTAACAATTCTTTGTGATCTGTCATTTCACGTCATGGGTTGTGATGAAAGTGTGTGCATGACTGAGCTAAGTTAATCTGGCATGATGCCAACTGCCCTAGAGTTCACAGCCTCAGTGGTGGCCACTGCCTGTGTCTGCTTCCATGAGAGTTTACAGCATTACACTTAATCTTCAATAAAGAGAGTATCATGAGGGTTTTTTTGTTCACACTAAGTAGAAATGCTGTTTCAGGGTCACAGAGGAAAACCGAGCCTATGACGTAATAGCAAAGATAGAAATTCTACGGATCACGCTTTCCTCCTGTGGAGGGGCCAGCACCCAGCTCTTCTCCTATGACCTTCTGCCCCACTGAGAGCTTCCCTTCCTTCTCCTCCTCCACTTGCCTCCCTCCCCCTCAGCTTTCAAGTTCCTACCTCTAATGGGTTGTGTCATGAATGGTATTCAGGCACTTACTTGAGTTCAAGGGTGGCATTTTGGTGCAACTGCAGGAAATTCCTTTTCTGAATGATTTCCAGCAATGAAGTAATGTTCTTTTGCATATTCCGAAGAGTAGAACTGGGTAACTGGCCATCTTCATCCAAGGTCTGATTTAGAGTTGCTGCCCTTTCGATGACTTCTATGGAGAAAATTTATCAATCATTGAATAAGTCTCTCAAAAATGGACAGTACTAAAATGGAAAAACTTAGAGCCTTCTCCAGTAAGGCCTGCTCCGCTCACCTAAACTGGATTGAACCTCTAGCTGGGCCAGGTCAGCCCATATATCCCAATGCACTCTGGACATCCTCTGTCAAAACACTCATGGACTTGGGATTACTGGTTTATTTCATGTCTGCTTCCCCAGTACCCATAAACTCTGTAAGGGCAGGGGCTGTGCCTACCATGCTCACGGCAGCATTCCCTGCCCCTGGCACAAACATCTGCATGTAGAAGCACTCAGTAATATTTACTGCAGGAACAAACCACCAATACTTGATACTACTCTTTTTTAAAAAACATGTCATTTGTTCTAATAATATCCTTACCTTTTGCCCTATACAGTCTGATTCATATTGGAGTCTATACTTTTTATGCCCTTACACCATAATCCAAAAAGAAACGCCAGAATTTCTGGTAGCCAAAAAGCTTGACAGTAGCATTCTAAAAGCCCGGTCAGATGGGACATCCCAGTTGAGTAGCGAGTAAACTACTCTGATATGAGGACACACTTTGGGACCACACTGAAGCTCCAAATCCCATCAACTCCTGTTCTGGGCAGAGAGATGGTGCTGAGAGTTTAGCTAAGCTACCCTGTGGTATTGCTGCCTCTGTGTCCATTTCATTCAGCTAAGCGGGCTGCAGGGACCTTAAACTAACACTGGCCCCTCATGCAAGCATATGCCCTAGATGCAGCCGCAGAGGCAAAGCAAATGTAAGTTCTGGATATGACTTCCCCAATGGCCCTAGTGATCGACAGTCTTCCTGTCTCCCAGCACCTTCCCCTTACATGCCCTGTAGATAGGGTCCCCGGGGACTTACCAAAACCCTGCTCTTTTGCTTTGGATTGGCCAATCTGGCCTTAGCCCAGGAACCCCAAAGCACTCCATGCACAGACCCTAATAAAGGCCTGCGCTCCAGGTCCTGTCTCCCTCTCTCTGCCTGCACCCTGCCTTGACCACCTCGCATGGCCCCTTGAGATGGGCTGGCTACTTCCTCAGGCTGGACCACCCCGAGTAATCAACTGCTCTATCTCATCTTCTCTCGTGGTCTGTTGTTGGACCTCGGCTCACCACTCGGCAAAAGTGCTCCGTTTAATAAGTGTTCGGGGCTTCCCTGGTGGCGCAGTCGTTGAGAATCTGACTGCTAATGCAGGGGACACGGGTTCGTGCCCCGGTCTGGGAAGATCCTACATGCCGCGGAGCAACTAGGCCCGTGAGCCACAACTACTGAGCCTGCGCATCTGGAGCCTGTGCTCCGCAACAAGAGAGGCCGTGATAGTGAGAGGCCCGTGCACCGAGATGAAGAGTGGCCCCTGCTTGCTGCAACTAGAGAAAGCCCTCGCACAGAAACGAAGACCCAACACAGCAAAAATAAATAAATTAATTTTTTTTATAAAGTGTTCATTTGACAAATTCATAATGGATGGGGAGGCACCATATCTACTTGATACTAAGGACCGAAGTATACGGCATAATGTGGAAAAGAAAAAAGGAAACATCCATTTTTTACAAGATAAAACTCTCAATGAAAGACAACGATGTGGACACAGGGAAGGCTCCAGGTGTCCAGTCTAGGAGTCTAGGACATGGTTACTCATGTGCTGAGTGAAGCGAATAAGCTTTTCCTACCAAGGAAGGCAGACCCGCCAGACGAGGCTCCGAGGACACTACCTTGGATGTCTGCCTGCAGCTTCTCAGTAAACGTCAGGAGGTCGTGACTCTCGTCGAGGATTCTTTCGGTGGCCCTGGTCACGTGCTGCCTCCGTGTTAACACTCTGTCCAGCTGATGGAACATAAAGGCTCAGTTTAGTTTGACTTTGAATACAATGCAAACTTCGGCACTCCAGATGTTGTCTCTCTTTTTTTTTTTTTTGCTGTACGCGGGCCTCTCATTGTTGCGGCCTCTCCCGTTGCGGAGCACAGGCTCCGGAAGCACAGGCTCAGCGGCCATGGCTCATGGGACCAGCCGCTCCGCGGCATGTGGGATCTTCCCGGACTGGGGCACAAACCCGTGTCCCTGCATTGGCAGGTGGACTCTCAACCACTGCGCCACCAGGGAAGCCCCAGATGTTGTCTCTTTTAAGCAACAAACATATTCTAGAACACAGAGTGAAGATGTACATCATCACCTACGCTAAGGTCAACAGTTGGGTTGGAAGTGGACTAGGTCATTCATGAAATGATTTACTGCTTACTCTGTGTGAGAAAAGATGGTCTATTTTTTTAAAGGCAACCTAATTGACCATGAAGCCACAGACTCCCCCAGTGTTTCCATTGTGAAGACCTCATGTTCACTTTAGGACCCAAATATGAAGAACCTAGAAAGTAAAATCTTATTAATTTCTATTGACCGTGAGAACTTAGCAAGGAGTTAAGACACAGAGTTAGGCAAACGGGCCTGCTTCTGCCAGGATGGAGACCTGGTACTCAGCACCTCCCAGCCTCATCAGTAACCTGGAGTAATAATAACACTGCCTCACAGGACTTCACGATGATTATATGGGATGATGTCTTCTAGGCTGGCAGTCCAGGGGCTGAGAGCTACTCTCAGCTGTTATTTTTATTAGGAATGTTCTAATTTGTGAAAAGAAAGGTTTCACAAATTACAAATGTAATTTCCAGGAATGTGAAGTAACTCAGAATGGTTCTAAAAGTGTTTTCTAGTCAAAATCCAAAGAGAATCTTCTTTAATGGATAGAAGAATTTATTTTCATCAGCTTATCACTTCCTACCAAATGCTTGCTTGCTGAGCTACTTTAAAGCCCACACATAAACCCTTAATCTCTTCCCAAATCATCATTAATTCTAAATTAACAGGAGCCAGGCTAATACATTTTAGGGTGCACGATTGTATACGTGTGCAGATGTTGAGAGACAGAGACAAGATACATATATACACAGATACACTATCATACACATATCAATGTGCATCCATGCATATCTATGTGTGTGTGTGCATGTGCACACACACACACACACACACACAAAATCCATGAGTGAAAATTATAAATTTAGCAATAGGCCTCCCTCACCATCTGCAAATGAGCAGATTCTTTTTTGGTCACTAGAAACCATTCATCTGGCATGGGCTAAACAGAATAAATAACCCCCTGCTGACATCAAAGTCCACAAATCAGAAGCACAGGGCTGAAGCCTGAGTGTTGCCAACACCACACAAGGAGGTGCGCTGGTGTTGGGGGCAGGGGTGGGGACCTCCGTTCTCCCCATGTGCAGTGAATCCAGGACAGGGAAGAAGCCCCATCTTTTCATGCCGCCCACCCCTGGCTCACAGGAGGAAATGAGACGTGATGGTAAAGTGGCAGCCCGACTCCTCCCTCAGCGGACAGGACAGCAGAAATGAAATCAGGAGCCTCTTCCCACAAAAGCACAGAAGCTGGCGGCATCAGAACCAATCTGAACACAAAGTAGCTGGAGCACAGCTCCTGGGAGGCAGAGGCCGCCCTGATCTGATCAGAACCTTCCAGGCAGCCCCCGGCAAGGGCTCACAAGGGCTGGGGTGGGTGGGGGAGCGGGCCCTTTACGTGAAGAACTTACCTTCCTTTGCAGGTCCTCTGTTCGTTCTGAGACACCTTCAAGCTGAATCTTTGCCAGTTCTTTCTGTATATTTTCTTTTAATAAAGAATCCTAAAAGAATGAAGAAAACAAATTATAACGCTTCAAAATAAATCTTCTGGTTCTTAACTAACAATCACCTGTTATTACTTTTGTTCATAGGAAGAAATTCTCCTTTCCTTGAAATTGCATTCAAAAATAAAATGAATCACATTCACTTAAGTTTTGACTTCAGCAACATGGTTCCATACTGCCATCTTTTGCACTGAATTTCCTATGTAGATGTGAATTTAAAGTCTGGTGGGTTATGCAGAACTGAACTGCTGCAATTCCTGGGTGAGTCTGGCCGAACTTAACAGTAGAGTCACATAAATTTTAACTATCATTGCTAACACCTCAAAAAACGCTTACTAAGCTAAAATACAAAAGTATTAAGTAAAGAAAAGCCTTTATAATTACTAACAACTAGGTGCTTAATTTATGCCAACACTCTTCTAATTTCTTGACTTGTATGACTTTATTCAAACCTTATAACAACACTGGAAGGGGTTAGATTATTGTTTACGGTCAAGACAGTTATCAACTTGCCCAAGTCGCAGTGTAGGTCAACAGTGAAAACAAGAAAAAGTGAAGGGTTCACAACCTTAAACTCCTGAGAACTTTACATAAACATAAAAAGTCATTTAAGGGAATTAACAAGGTGGTTTAAATGAGGGAAGATCACTCAAAAAGAGTTAAAGTTGAAATCAAGTGTTTATCTCACGTGGTAAAAAGCAATATAGTGGTACTGCTGGAGCCCAAACTGACAGAGGTAGTGCTTACTGACTGTGTCTATAGTGAGTGGAAAAGAAACGTAAACATTTCTTTCCTTCCTTTGTTTTCGTATCTTTCAAAACATTTCGTTCCATTTGAGGAAAAATAATATAGAAACATCTCTTAGAGTTTCCTAACCTTTCTTAACTCCATTATATCTAAAGAGAAAAGACCGGGATTAACAAGAGGGGATCACTGAAGCAGCTGGATTCCACTGTGCGCACACGCGCGCACACACACACACACACACACAGGCATTACTGCATAACACAGTGAATTAAATATCTCAAATTCTAATGCATAGGCTTTAAGCCAAATTAAGAATCACATTTTTTCCCAATTAGAATGAAAGAATGCTGTCTAGTAAGTCAATTTCTTACCTTCCCACCTTCTTTTGGACCCAGATCAAAACACAGATTTTAACTAAACATAAAACTATGATTTACCCTCAGAGATTTTCATATAGTCCTCCAGGGAGGAGGAACTTTTGTGCCCTGCAACTCCAGTTAAGAATAATACACTGACAGAAAATAGTTCACCTTCATTCAGCACATTAAAGAAGATGCCATCCTGATTCCTTTTCTGTGTTTGTATTAGGCCAGCTGTTTTCAACTATCCAAAGACCTGTTATCAACAGGGGTGAGTGGACTTTGTCTTATTCGAAAAGGCAGGAGAAAGAGGAACACAGAGGAAGAATCTACAAGGAGGCATCTATGGATCAATTCTTGACCAATTAGAGCTGTCCCACAGTGAAACGAGTTATCATGTGGATGATGCAGTCCCCGGTCAGGTTCAGGGGAAGAAGGCCTGGCGCCTACCAGCGCTGGACACTGGGACTGAGGCTCCTGCACCGATGGGGAGCGTGGACAGAGAAAATGACCCCTACCGTCCAGGCCGACTCTTCACCTCCCCACGACACATATTTCTACCTATCTCTGTATTCCTAGTACCTACCCGGAGATATTTCGTTGTATTTTCCAGGTTTGACAAAATCCTATACGGGACAGGGACGATGCCGGAGAGGTTCACAGAGAGGATGGCGTCATCCACATGGTCCATGTCATTCAGCAGCACACCTACACATTCATCGTCACAGGCTGCAGGGTAGAGGAAGTTCAAGTTAAAGCAAAGCGGCCGGCACGTTTTCCCGCGTGTGCGCGCGGCATCCTGTAATAACAACATCTACAGTGCTTCCGAGGACTCATCCCATCTCATCCTTATGGCAACTATGCCTCGGGAAGCAAGCAGGTCCCAAGCCCCTGTTCTCAGATGACGACGCCCAGACGCAGGTCACATTAGTGACTCCCCAGGGCCACACAGAAACGCTGCTCCAACCTTTACAGCACGTTTGCCCATCTTTGACTTGGAGCAACGGCCATGAATTCCAAGTGCCTGTCCTGTCAGGGCCTGGTCTGTGATTTCCTCAGATAGTTTGCAGACACCTTCAGCAAGTACAAACGAAGGGGAGTGGAGAAAGTAACGGATGTGTCTTGCTAATGACAAACACACCAAGAAAAGCAAAAGAGCTCTGCACTGCCATGATCCTGACCTTGCTTCCTCCCTACCTTCCCCGCAAACCACTGAGGAGACACCCCAAGGTCGCTACCTCATGTACTTGCTATTCAAATAAATCAGAACTGGCGAAAAAAAAATTCCACAACAGCCAAGAGCTGAGGCCATATGTGACATTTGGTGACACAAATGAGCGGCCACAAAGGTGTCCTCTCTGCTCTGATGACCCTTGGCTCCACTAGAGGGAACATTAACCAGCTGAACTATGAAGCTGGCATTGCTGCGCTGCTGATAGTGCCGGAGAGATAATTGCTGTTATCCTAGAACCTTCTCCTCGGCTCCAAATGCACTTCACAAAGTTCAGTTCGGCAGGTGCAAAGGAATCTATGATTAGTTAAAATAAAGTAGGACTTTCTCTATCCTGCCGACGCCACTGGGCATGGTACCGGGAAACCACCTGAGAGGAGAAGCCATCTTTCATCCTCGAGAGGAGGGATACCCACACACACAGTCGCTCTCCACCAGAATGTGCCTTGGTTCACAGTCCTCACAGCGGAGCCCCGTGGCCCCCGGCCTGCAGACGCACTGCCCGGACCTGCGGTCACAGTCACCGTGGACAGAGCCGTGCGGGCTGCAGTCACACCTCTGGCAGGTGCCACCCGGCATCTGAGGGTTCCCACGGTAGCCCAAGGAGCACCTACAGAAGGAGACACGTGGGACAGACAGGAGGGTCAACACCAGTGAGTAAATACACGGAGCAGCTTCCCAAGGACAGTAATCACTTCTGCCACATGAAGTACAGAGAACACAGGCCCACTCACCTTTTTCTGCATTTTATTTCCTGAAAGGAGGATGAGATGGTCACAAGGAAGTGCATTTACCTATCTTGATGCCCCGGGGGGTTTCGTTTTGCATTATCAATCGTGCACATCCAAACTGATAAAGGCTCCCGATCACTTTCATGAATATGTCCTATGCGTATAAAAGGGGCAGGTGACATACCTTTCACAATATTGTCCTTCGTAGCCCGGAAAACAGGCATCACAGCGGAAATCGTGATCACCTTCCAAGACACAAGTGGGACTAAAACTGGAAGAAAAGAATTTTTTTTGAATTTTCAGATACACAACTTCAAATCTTTCTTAGGGTACTTATTCATTACTCTTAGGGTACATGATACTGTTCTAAAAAATAAGTGATTACACTGGACAATTGGACAAGTTTTTTAGAGCTTATACTCTTTTGGGCAAAAAAAAAAAAAAAGGAAAATAAACACGTAATCAATACAAGCGGTTGCATCTCTTGTATCTAGAAGATACTCACAGATGCCTGTCCAGTGACAACCATGTGAGTGCTGAGGGGATGCAGCCTGATTTACAGAAGACAACGAATTAGTCACCAAACAAGAAAGCTTCCCAGGTGAAAAGGGGCTTGTTCTGAGATGTAAGTGAACTATCTGACTTATTAGATGAAAAGGTGGCTGGAGGGAGCTGCACGTGAGCACACATGCGGAACAGCAGGGAGAAGGGAGCTGGACCAGCGCTGGGGATACACCTGACTGCAGTGAGAGGCAAGAGGGAAAAGCAGGGGAAAGAAGCGGATAGAGGGCGGGATCTCAGGATAACTGGACCTAGAGGTGGGGAGTCGGGCGATGGGCTACAGCAGCAAAAGGACAGAGCATCAAACACTGGATAATCCACTCAGATGCTGCTCCCCTCACTCGGGGACTTCAGCTTCTGGCGTGTTCCTTCTTCTCAATAACCTCTGCCTCCACATTTTAAATCACCAACCAGAGGCTCAGCTGGGTACCTGCAAACCACTAAAAAAACAGCTGGGGTATCTGGCCGGTAAGAGAAGTTCCCAGCATGAGTGACAGGGTTGCTATGAGCCCTGCTTCACTTCTGACTTTTTTCCCTCTTTAAACGCTAAAGGGACAGACTTCAGTGAAAACACAAAATATGTAGAAAACAAAGCACGTCTTTCGGGGCCTCTCAGACGCACAGCACATACAGAACGGTCACACTCTCACCGTCTCTTCCTGATAGTGTACTATTAGAGTGTGTGTGTGTGTGTGTGTGTGTGTGTGTAGGAGGTGTGCTGTGGGGATGGTGTGGACTTTCTGTAACTGAAGAAGTAAAATACACAAACAGTATAGAACTGTGCAAAGCAGAAGTGTAAAACACCCATCCAGACATTTCTCTGGGCACGTATAGCTATGGAGCTGTGGATGTGGACATACATACGGATATGAATGTTTTCCAAAATGGCATCACATCGTATGTTCAGTTTCATAATTCCATTGGCCATTTCTCCAGTTCTGTACATACAGATAATGCCTTATTCTTTTCTCAGTGTTGGTACAATATTTCACTCTAGGTATGTACCACAATACACTCTAGGTATTTAATCAATCCCAGGTAGGTAGATATTTTAGTGCCCCCCTCCAATTTCTTGTGAGTACAAGCAATGCCCACCTTTTACACATATGTAAGTATTCATATAGCTTAGATTACATGAGTGAAATTGATGATTCAAACTTTATATACAGGTTTTATACAAAAAATAGCAGTAGCAATAAATTTTAGGATGCTTGATAGTTTACAGGAGAAGTTTACACAGTGCCTCTCATTAGGTATTCGCTGTCAAGCGACACTTACTTGGAGACAATAAAAGATAGAAGATTAGAACATTAAAAGGAAAACTTCATTTTAGTATACCAAAAGTTGGTATTTGATCTATACATGTTCAATGCCTTGTCAAATATTCTAAGCAATAATGAAATGTTATTTATGAATTACAATTTTCGGTGAAACCAAAGAGGACCCACGGATATTCCAATTCCCGCCTAAAATCTCTGGTTCTTTTATGTGTTCAGGTAACTCTATACAAGCATCATGAGTATGAGGTAGAACCTGGCCCCAATTTCCTTATCATGCAGCATTTCTGCACTTCATCAGACATCAGCATGTATAAATTCTAACCCCATTCCCTTGCATTAAACAGGAACTGAATTCTTCGTATCATTATTCATAAAATTAATAACAATTCATCTCTAGGCACACTGGTTCCATAGGTTGGAGGCTAAAATTAGTCTTCAATAAAACAAAACATGAAAGTCCTTTCTTTAATGGGTTCCATTCTAAAACTCAAAGCTAACACACAGATACTTTGCTTTTGAAAAGATTCTCTTCAAATGCTGCAAGAATGAACACTTTTTCTTAAAATTAGCCTTTCTCGACACACACAGAGTATTCATTAAAGACAGATCACGCGGAGACCCTGGAAAGGGAAGCTGAGAGTGGAAGCAGCCCGCCTTCAGCAGTGGGTGGTGCAGGCGTGCCAGTGCACCTGCAGGGCTCACCTGGCAGGGAGGCCGTGAGGACAGGTACAGAGAGAGCAGTCGCTGGCCGAGCCGGTCACCTTCCCGTAGTACCCGGGGGCGCACACATCGCAGTGGTCTCCGGCGGTGTTGTGGCTGCAGTTCTGGGGCCCCATGTTTCAAAAGGAGAGGAAAACAATGGGAAACTGTTAGAACTCATTCTCATCTGGCAATAGCCCAGCACTACCACGTTCCATATCAGTTGACATTTTCTTATTCTCAAGGAAGGGTGAGCATTTTTCTTCATATTTTTAAAATCCTGGACACACTGGCAGCTCTGTGGCCTTCGTTCATTATAAGATTGCATTCATCAGACACAACCTAGAAATTACTGATACATTCTTCTTATAGAAAATATACCCAGCGCGGCCAGCTTTCAGAGCCTTAAAATATGGATCTAAAATGTACAGGGACCCAAACAGCGATGTGAAGCACACTGATTCGTGCCTAGTCGGTGTTCAGTGATCACACTGGGGGGTTGAGAGGGCAGAAGTGAATGGATAGATGATTCAAGAAATCGACGGTGGGGCTTCCCTGGTGGCGCAGTGGTTGAGAGTCCGCCTGCCGATGCAGGGGACACGGGTTCGTGCCCCGGCCCGGGAAGATCCCACATGCCGCGGAGCGGCTGGGCCCGTGAGCCATGGCCGCTGAGCCTGCGCGTCCGGAGCCTGTGCTCCGCAACGGGAGAGGCCACAACAGTGAGAGGCCCGCGTACCGCAATTTAAAAAAAAAAAAAAAAGAAAAAGAAATCGACTGTGGGTTAAGTGGGCTGTGTTCTTTCCTGGGTATAAATTGACAGGTCAGCCGCTGACCTGAGAACTTTGTTCTGGTAGGTTAGGAAAGGTAGGGGAATCATTTAATGTCCTAGGAGTACCTAATCTTGTCAAAGTGGTTAGCTGCACCAAGGAAAGATGCAGCATGTAAGAACCAATTAACTTCTCAAACTATCCGTGTGACTTTTGTCCCCGTGATTGGCCAAGGGACCTTCTTAGCTAATTACATCTCACCTGAAGTTGCCTGAATCAATTCTCCTTAAATCCTTAAATGAGATTTTCTCATTTTCTGTATTAGGACTTTACTTCTGCCTGGAGCGTGAGCTGATTAGAATGAATAAATTTTTTAACAGTGTTGCAGCTATCTGCATCTTCATGAAATCCATTTTACCTTGAATGACTGGAATAATTCTTTAATTCCAGATATAGAATGAAGTCAGCCAGGGTGAACACATATCTTTTTAACTGAGGAGAACCACGCAGTGCTTCAGCTTCTAAATTCACCTGGGCACTGCTATGGTTTAACAGTTTTCCCAGTGGAGATTGCCTTTAAATTCCACATATGTAAGATGTTTCCAAACAAAAGAAGAAGATGGATCTGGTGTGGGAACCCTGGTTCCTGTGTTTAGGCCACAGCCAAGATCTCTAAGGCTTTGGTGTGTCTTTCTTGGTGGGGAGCTCATTTTCCTTCAGTGAGTTATTTTGCCTGAAGCAGGTTAGTCTTGGCACAATTTAGACAAGGAACCAATGTTCCCACATGAGCTATCAGAAAGAATGAGGTTTCATGAGTAGGGAAAGAATATCAGGTTATTCTACGTTATCAATAAGGTCTCGTCGGCTTAAGGAAAACCCTGGATGCAAGAGTTTGTCCTCAGGAACACAAGACTTCTGTCTGGATCACTTGGTCCTTTGCAGTGGTCAGAACTCTCCTTGTGTCCCTGACGGCCTAGGGGTAGGTGGCCAGGAAACAAATGCACACTAAGACATCCAGGGCAACATGCAGTTTTTAACAAATGCCAGGAGAGGGCATCACTTTACACAGAGAAACACATTTTCAACTTTGACATTAACTCATTTTGAAACCTCCAAGTGACCCTTCAAATTCTATGACAGAAAGTTCTCATGTACTTTGACTACAACCACCAGTACGGCAAGTAAAAACAAGAGCCACTTGACTAATTCCCAATTGATGTCCATAAACAGATTCAAGGAAGAAAAATTTATAAGAGAATTTCCACCAACAATATCAGACCACTTAGCTAGACTTTTCTGAAGGAAATATATGTATATCTTACATTTAGCTAAATTTAAACTCTCCCTAAATCAAGAAGCTTGTATGACCTCGAACTGGAAATGTAGACGCTCAGGGCCTGCTCTAATTCTAAGCATCAGGCAAGGACCCAAACAAACCAGCATACCAGACACTTCCCCGTTTCAGGGTCACAGGTGTCACTGTGTTTGTTGCAATTGCAAGGTACACAGGGAGCCAGCAGAGGGCGCGGTCTCCTGCCATCGCCTTCTGGAAGCTTCCCTCTGTGGTAACCAGGTGCGCAGTCCTGAGGGAATGCAAAAGCAAAGGAAATGAAAAAGAAACCTGATTAACAAATGCGCAAAGGACTGGAATACACACTTCTCCAGAAAAGAAACACAAATGACTAAACAAGCACATGAAAAGATGCTCAGTAACACTAATCATCATGGAAATGCAAATCAAATACCAGCTCACACGCATTAGGATGGCTAGTATCAAAAAACAAAAAAAACAAAAAAAAAAAACCCAGAAGATAACATGTTGGCAAGGGTATGGATAGACAGGAAGCCTTGTGCTTTGATGGTGGGAATTAGAAAGGTGTGGCACTGTGGAGCAGTATGGTGGTTCATCAAAAAGTTAAAAACAGAGTTACCGTGTGATCCAGCAATTGTACTTCTGGGTATAAACCCCAAGAACTGAAAGCAGGGTCTTGGAGAGATACTGGTCCCCCCATGTTTGTAGCAGCATTAGTCACAATAGCCAAAGGTGGCAGCAACCCAAGTGTCCATGATGAAGGGATGGATAAACACAGTGTGGTCCATCCATCCAATGGACTATTAGTCAGCTTTAAGAAGGAAGCAAGGAACCTCCCTGGTGGTGCAGTGGTTAAGAATCCGCCTGCTAATGCAGGGGGACATGGGTTTGAGCCCTGGTCTGGGAAGATCCCACATGCCACTGAGCAACTAAACCCGTGCGCCACAACTACTGAGCCTGTGCTCTAGAGCCTGTGTGCCACAACTACTGAAGCCTGCATGCCTAGAGCCTGTGTTCCGCAACAAGAGAGGCCACCGCAATGAGAAGCCCACGCACCGCAATGAAGAGTAGCCCCCGCTCACCACAACTAGAGAAAGCCCACGTGCAGCAACGAAGATCCAACGCAGCAAAAATTAATTAATTAATTTTTTTAAAAAAAGAAAAAAACGAAGGAAGCAAATTCTGACACATGCTACAACATGGATCCATCTTTAGGGCATCATGCTAAGTGAAATAAGCCAGTCACAAAAAGACAAATACGGCATGATTCCACTTACATGAGGGACCTACAGTAGTAGATTCATAGAGATAGAAAGTAGAAGGGTGAGACTGGGGGAGGGCCTAGGGGGGTTAGTGTTTACTGGGTACAGAGTTTCAGTTTTACCAGATGAAGAATTCTGGAGATTGGTTGTACAGCAGTGTGAGTGTACTTAACGCTATTGAGCTGTACACCTGAGAAATGGTCAAGATGGTGAAGTTTTATGTTTATGCCTATTTTACCACAAGTAATTGTTAAAAGGCAAAAATGACGTCATAGAGACACACAGTTCTCTTCATCACTCGGAGCTGCTGTAACAAGCATATTTCAACCCCAAACCAGGAAACGGAGTTTAACCACAGTCTCCCTACCTGACATGAGAGTCCAGCTGTGCCAGGAGGACAGCGACACTTCTCTAAAAGGGATGCCACCTCCCTCGTGGGGTGCGACTCTTCAGCCTTTCTGCCAACCTCCATAGAAATATTTGAGATTCTGTGAAACCGTTGGGTTAAGAAATGTGAGAGGAGACACTAATATTTACAAAGACACTTTCTTGAGACAGCACATTACAGGATAATGTTGGCACATATATGAAACCAGAGCCTTCCTGCCAGTTTGAGAGTAGTTCCTACTCACAGCTGTAAAGGAACTGGGTAAAAACACACTAAAAGCACATGAGTCACTATACAGGGAAGGTCCGCAGCCAAAATTTTAGAACTTCAATATAATGTTAGAGAAAGTACACCTCAAAGAATCTGAAGTACTAGTTTGGCCATAACCTAGGTGGCCTTCTTTATGGGATTAGTACTACATGAGCAGGGGACAGCATTCTTGATGCATTGTGACAGAGAAATGGGCATTGCAGTTTAAGGGCAGAAAAGAGCAGAACTGTTTTGTTGTTTACATAGAAGATATCACCATTATGTACTTACATGTTATATCCACATTAATACAGGAGATGGATAATTGATGTCACTTTTCACATATTTCATAATAATATTAACATTTAATAAGGTTTTGGTGAGGGACAGAAATATATATGATATTAAAGATAGGAAGGGAGCTTCCCTAGTGGCGCAGTGGTTGAGAGTCCGCCTGCCAATGCAGGGGACATGGGTTCGTGCCCCGGTCCGGGAAGATCCCACATGCCACGGAGCGGCTGGGCCCGTGAGCCGTGGCTGCTGAGCCTGCGCATCCGGAGCCTGTGCTCCGCAACGGGAGAGGCCACAACAGTGAGAGGCCCGCGTACAGCAAAAAAAAAAAAAAAAAAAAGATAGGAGGTAATGGGGGTAAAGTGAATCAAATCCCTTCAGTTTGCTTTCAAATAAGGAAAATATTTTGAAACTTCTAGAAGTTTCCAAGTACCTGCTTTGCTGTAATCCTTGGCCATAAGATGCTTTGATGAGGATGTACTCAATGTTGCTAAGAACAGACATAAAATCTGAGCGTGTGACAGGTTCTTCAGAGACAGAGTTAAAGTATTTCCAAAAATTCTGTGGACGAGAAGCACATTGAATTAAATTCAGGGTACAGATGCTCAGAGGCATATGAACTTAATTCCTTCAGAAATTTCTCCAGCAGTGAGCCCAGTTCTAAGTGACACGGAGCTTAAGTGAGGAAGCTCTCTCGTGTCACCTCCCAGGGGTGGCAGCCGCACCATCTCATTTATCAATGGCCTCACATCACCTCTGGCAGTGCTAGCCACACAGAGGACAGTCAGTAAACATCTGCTGGAGGGAGGAATCCACACTTTCCAAATTCAAGGGCAGCCAAAGACTCCAGACCATCATATCCATACAGGTTGAAACTTGTGTACCACGATAAAGGATTTAAGATGCAATTTGCACTAAATTAACATAAGCCTAATATACATTTCTTGAGAATGTGAAATTTGAATCTTTGTAGAAGTTCTGCTAAACCCACTGGAATTTTGCCCCAAAGCCTTCTTCTTCACTCTCTATTACAGCAGCTTCATGATTTCATTGCATGCAGAGCAGAGTTCCCAGCCCGAGGGGCCTGTGTGAAAAGAGTGCTCGGTCACCTCTCTCATCCCCACTTCCTGCTCTTGTCTCAGTCCGTTCTTGGGGGCGGGCGCGTCCACATAGATGACTTGCTTTCTGGTCCGGCCTCCTTTGATGAGCACCTGAGGCTCCAGGTTGGAGGTGCCAATCCCACTGGAAGAATAGAAGGCCACGCTGTACCGTAGTTTGCTGCCGTAGGCCATGAGCTGTCGAAGAGTACAATGTTGTTTACTTCTCTGGCATAGCACTGGTTTAAAATGATTTTATCATAAGCCTGCTGCCATTTGAAAGAAATCTTGTGTCTTAAAAATACATCACATGGGTGGAATACGTTGTCTGGTATGAATTTCCTTCTAATTCTACTTAATTATGGATCGTTAAATTGACCCAGGCTATCGTTCCTAAGTAAGCGATCCTTCAAAAGTTTTTAAAATCGCATCATGAAGGTGTGATCGGCTGTAAAAAGCTGTACTTATGTATTGTATACAGGTTGATGGGTTTGGGGATAAGTATACACCCATGGGACCACCATCACCAAAGCCACAGCCACAGCCATCACCTCCCAATGTTTCCTCTTGATGATACTAACAAAGGTAAGCTCCAAAGTAACAGAACAGTCATTGTAATTACTTTCAAGCTCCTTTGAATTAAAAATTATGTATAGCCATCAGAGCACATATTTTCAAGTTTTAGAAATCAGGCTGAATTCATAGACAGACTGCTATACTTATATAAACAAAGATGCATATGATGCCTTCAAGTCTCTGTCACCCCTGCCCCAGAAGGAGTGCCAATTTCTTGAGAAGACCCTCTCGGGACATAGCTCCCAAGCTTGCATTGAGCCTCTATTAGTAAAAACAATAAATGTTTGTCAAATGACTGCTTTAAGAAGAAAAAGAATATGTTTTGAACTTTAAAAGACTTTCAAAATTAATGGAGAAATTTAAAGAGCCATTCATCTGGGGGATTTTTACAAGTGTTAACCTTTTCCATCCCCAGTTAGAAGAGGAGATTAATAACTACTCCAGTTAGCAATAGGCCAACCCAGTCCACTGTGATTTCAAAGTGCACCCAGGAAATGTGGATGGCTGGAGGCTGGGTGCACGTCTCACCTGGTCTCCCTGAAACTGCCCGGGCAGCCGCCAGTAAAACGGCTCTGTGTGGACATGCCGCCTGACAGTCATGGCATCCAGGAGGACATCAGGGGCCTGGTAATACACCCCCTCGGTCGTACCCTTGAGGTTACTCTGAGAAACCACACGCAGAAGAGGCTGATCTGAGCCCAGCGTTACCTAGTCACGGAGGGGAGGACAAAGCCACTTTAGAATGTGAATTAACATCACACCTTTGACCATCAGATTCTTCCACTGTTTCAGACGAGACAGCTTCATTATTAAAACAGCAGTAAGAAAGACTTTTCTTTTCAATTTAAACACCTGGATTAAAATGAACTGAAAATGCCTTTAAACCACTGCATTTAGGGTCAAACTCTTCCTATACTGGGCCAGGTTCAATTACATGAAGGAGGCTGCTGAGACTTCACTCTTCACTCCGACTAAGGCTGCAGACAGATTAGCACAGAGCGACACTGATGCCCAGGTTCCTGTTCTATTTACTTCCTGGACAGCAGAAGCAGACCTCTGATTCTGGACTAACCCAAATCAGCTTCCTAGAATTTCTGATGCAGTAAGAGCAAAGTTTAATGTAAGTACCTGGCTGCCTTTCCCACCCTCACCCAACTCCCGAGGGTAGAGGGTTGCGAACAGAACGTCTATCTGCGTGTGTAACCCACCGGCATCCTCACGTAGCCCTCGGCCTCTGAGCACAGCTGTGAGAGCCCAAAGCAGAAGCACGGGGTGCACCCCCGAGGGTCCGCCTTGTCCAGACCAAAGGTGCCAGCTCGACACTCACTGCATTGAGGGCCAATGACATTTTCCTAAAGGGGACAAAGTGACAGACTCATTTTTACCTGAAAAAAAGAGACACGGTTTACGAACAAACAGAAATGGGAAAAAAACACAAAAA
Organism: Mesoplodon bidens; assembly: GCF_964165515.1. Classification (NCBI taxonomy): domain Eukaryota; kingdom Metazoa; phylum Chordata; class Mammalia; order Artiodactyla; family Ziphiidae; genus Mesoplodon; species Mesoplodon bidens. The sequence goes on along the minus strand of NC_138169.1, from coordinate 32,570,603 downwards.
TCACTTTGGATGAACAAACATGGCTAACTAGCTGCTCCTCAGGCTGGTTCCTTAACCTCTCTGAGCATCAGTTCTCTCAGACTCAGTGATTCCCCAACTCAGCTGATCATCAGAATCGTCTTGGAAGCTTTTGGAAAATGCATATTCCCCGGTGAGTCTCCAGGAGTGGGCCCGGATCCTCTTGGAGGTCCCAGGTGACCAGTCAGGTGGAGAGCCACGGGCCAGATATTATCAGGGCAGGTCCTCCTGTGCTGACCATCCGTGGTGAGAACTGCTACCACAGATGTGATGAACCAAGCACACGTCCACTGATGTTCCCGTTACCCCGCAGCCACATGAGTTTCCCCTTCCTCCTCCCCCACCGCTAATCAACCAGGATTCCATCTCTCAGACCCTGGGAAAGGAACAGAGAAGATGGCCAAGGACCTTCTAATGACAAAGCACAACGGGAAGACGAAAGGAAATACACAGAGTTAAGTATGATGTTGAAATCTAACCTCCTGGGAAAATAATAAACACACATGTCCTCTAGTCTGGCCAGCACGCAAAGGAGAATAATTACTTACCAGGTATAGAATCACAAAACTTCCTGAAGCCCTGTGTTATCTATTTTACCTGTATATTCAAGACAGATAGGCTACTCAGACAACTGAAACACATGATAGAAAACTCAGCGTGTTTTTCAAATCAGTCCCATCATCTGACACTTGTAATTAACAGTACAAATTCCTTCTAAAGAATCATCCATCATTCCAGAAGAGCATACACAGGATTTAAACCCAGACCCAGAAGGTGGTGCAAACTCATTATGAGAAGCGTCTAAAACCCAAGTGCTTATTTAAATAGTTAAAGCCCCGAAGTCAGAATGGTGAGTGGGAGGGAGGGAGGAAGTGGAATCGGGCGCCAGTACCTTGCAAGAGCAGGTTCCGGTCTCCGGGGCACAGCTGCAGAGACCCTGCTCCTGGCCACAGGTGTCGGCCAGTGTCCCTCTCAGGTCGCAGTCACAGGCCACACAGTCCGGAAAGTCTCTGTACCCCAGGGAGCACTGGTGGCAGGTCTGTCCACCAAATGCAGGCTTACATTGGCAATGGCCAGTAAGCACATCGCACTGATGACTGGCTGACCCCACGCTACTGCAATTGCAGGCCTGCACGAAAAATACTGAATAAATAAAAAGGCAGCTTTCATATTTTCATAATGTACACATATGGGGATTACAGGAAAACACTAAACGTGGGGAGATTATACAAACAAATGGATCGCTCTCACTATTGCCATATGGACTCACTTTGCCACAAGCCATCAAGAGGCCAGGACTTATGCTGCTGGACGTTAGTGAATCTTTGTGACACATGCAGGCCGGGCCACAACCGTGGCCTGAAATTCAATCTACTTAATAGGTCAAAGCAGTCCAGCAAAAGGATTTTAGAAGTCCAGTAACGCTCCCTCTGTTTTCAAAATGTAAAGTCTAAGTTTAACCAACAAAAGCGACATAGAGAAACAGAACCGTTGAAGATCGGACATACCTCCCCCACCCCCAATAAAGTGATTTAGGTCTTTCTCCTGGAAGATAGCATATATTGCAGAATATATTTAAAGGGCACCAAAATAAATTTTTGATCTTCTAACCAGCAATTCCACAGCTAGACTCTTGAAGAAAACTTAGAATATTGTATTTTAAGGATGTTGCTTCTTCCACTTTGATTCCTACAATCGGTCCTGAGTTTTGAATAGAAACCATCAAGCTATTCAACAGGGTAAAATCAAGCGAATAGATAAAAGAAGAAGAATGAAACCTGACACAGCAAAGTAATTCTCAGTTGAGAAAATGTGCAGGTGACAGTGCACACCTGGCATCCGAGCTCCAGGTCGTGGCCCCAGTGTCCGTCCGCACACCCCTCGCACGCCGCACCCTGAGTATGAGGCGGGCAGACACACTCCCCTGACTCTGGGTCACAGGTGTTCTGAGTGTGAGCGCAGTCACAGGCTACAACAGAGACACAGGGTGTTGTTACAGATCAGGACCGTCGGGGTCAACCGAAGGGGTCAGAGTTGATGCTGCAAGTTATTTCCCTTGTGTTAAATAATCTCAATCACTCTTCTAGCTCCTGAAAGAAAACTCGTGATCCCCAGCACCCCGCCGTGTCTCACGGGAGGTGAATGCCCCTCCTTGTGGAGAGTTGCTCCTGGCTGAGAGATAATAAGGGCACAGTGGGAGAAATAGAGAAAAGACCGGGAAAGGCCTCCACAGGTGGGGAGAACAGAGAGTTAACACTCACCGAGCACTTGTTTGCCAATCGCCACGCTAAGGACTTTAAGTACAACCTTGACGGTAACTCCTGGATGGACGGAATAATCGACTTCTCCATTTTACAGATGAGGAGACCGAAGCTAAGTAAAGTTAAGTAATTAGTCTAAGCTCACACAGTTAGTACAGCCTGACCAAGGCTTGTGGACTCACCCAAAATAGGGATCAGGAACTAGAAAAAAGGTATGAAATCCTACATGTTCAGAAAAATGAATGTAAAGGAACTTAACAGAATTAGACAGAAGTCAAAGGAGAGCTCAAAGGAAAGTCTGGGAATTACAATAAAGTCTCAAACACTGAATTCAGGAGCTTACGTGTACAGCCACCGTCCTGGTAGGCATGGAAGCCGCGGGCACACCTGTCACACCTCTCCCCGGCTACACCTGGGACACAGCGACACTGGCCTTCCTCTGTGCAGTCGTCCGACAGGGAGCCCGACGCACTGCAGTTACAGGGCAGGCACCCGAGCCCCATGTCCAACCCGTAGTAGCCGTGCTGTTTCACGGGGGCAGAGCCACGGAAGACAAAATACATTTTAGTAAGTGGCTAGTATCTACCAGAACATTTCCCAAATCAACAACTGCACGTGTCATAGACTCATAAAGTGTTCCTGACATCATTCCACTGCTCGAATACATACTCTCCAGATAGGGCCGCATAGCACTCACCAGCCATGTTGCAGGAACCTGCTCTTTCTGGTGGTCGGGATTCCATTTCATTTGAACCAGTTAAGGCATGACTTACAGACATTAACACTGACACACATGTTCATTGTATGTAATGACCAGGAGGCGTCTTACCAGGCACTGGTTACACTGCTGTCCGGCCACGTGTGCTTTGCAGTCACAGAGTCCAGTCTCAGGATGGCAGGCAGCAGAAAGGGAGCCTTGGCCATGGCATTCACAGGCTAACACACACGGAAGGCATATTTGTGCCCATTTCTGGGTACGGCTGTTACAAAATCCCTTAATCCCCAGAGGAGAAATTTTAACATTCATGTTTCAAATCATAAAACAAAATTATTGCTTTGCAGTAGCTTGAAAAATTTAGTATTTTTCTGAAGAGTAAGCCAAAATAAGGTTGGTGAAAGGAACCATCACAGAGAAAAAAAATTACTTGAAGCTGTTAAGATAATAATTGGTAAACGAACTTAACCAATTTCATGAATTCTTTGAAATTTTTAAAATGAGCCACCAATGTATATCAACCAATCTTCATTAAAAAACATGCAAAGAAGATTTCAAAATCAATTTAGCCACTTGCTCATTCCCATTATACATATTTAATATTTTAAAGCTCAGTTATAACGACCTAGATAACTAATACTGTACATCATAATTTAATGAACTATTTCTCTGTCCTGAGTCGTGAGTCCTTTGAGGTTCTTACCTTCTGGCCAGATGCTTCTGTTTTATCTACAGCCAGAATATTGATGTTTAAAGCCACAAAGTCCCTCCCTTCTCAAAGTGATTCAAATTAACGGGTCCAAGAACCGTTTACTTCGTACCACAGCTGTCAATGTGCGCTTCATTTAAAATTTGTAAAATGTTCACTGACAAGCTATCCCAGGACGTGTGCCATTTATGAATGCTTGGGCTCGGAAAATGCACACTCTCCGTCCTACGGTATAACCACGTAAGAAAAACGTCACGCATTACCTCAAGCCCTAGCACACTTTGTGTGGCAGCCTTTGTGGGGCAGAGTAGGGGTGGGCACTGGAAAGTGGAAGGCTGATGGTCAGAGGAAAGGGGGTGGGATTCTGCTTCCTTGGTTGACTATGGCCATGTCACTGGGCCTCTCTCCCCTAGTTTTTCCCTTGTGTGCGTGGATCGTGGATCGATGTTCACAGCTCCTGTAGGAGGCTGGTCAAGTGTCATGGGCCCCACACAATGCTGCCCATTCTTGTAGTTTAACTTTTATTTTCTGTTTTTCTGATGCTTTGACTTCTGGGGCCTTGCTGACCCTGGAGAGACAGCCAGGCCCAGGGCTAGTCAATTTCCAGAGACTGTAAACAGCTCACCTGCTGGAATGCCTTTCATATGCAAACCATCCAATCCAGAGCCCACACCCCACGCCTTCCTCACTGGCTCTCAGGTTCCTTTGGGCCCTGACATTCCACTGTCCACCAGTCCTAGTCACCCCAGGGCCCGGCATCAGAAAAGAGGCACAGTCCCTTGGCCCCGGGACCCGCTGAAATGATTCAGACTAGCCAGTCCCAGACCTGCTTACCCTGCGCGCCCTTTTCTTCCTGCAGATAAAGGCTCCTGTCCACACTTGCCCTCGTGACCAACCCAGGTGCTTCCCCGTGTAGCCACCCCCATGCTGTGGGGTGTCCCCGTCGCCCCCCAACTCTCCCCTGACCTGGCCTCCAGAGTAACAAACTGCCTTTGTGATGGTGGTCCTCTCCTGATCTGCTGGCCTTGCTGTACCGAAATAATAATAAAACCTGTATTTAAAACCGTCCTCAGCCTCCCACCACTCTTAACTGTCTCCCAGGGAAAACATCACACGCTCACACACATTCACTCACACCCCGCCATCCCCCCCACAAACCCTTAACTCTCTCTGAGTTTCCATCCCCGACTCTCCCTACCGTCTCCCTCCCTCCCTCCCTTCCCCTTCACACCACCCAATCTTCCAGCCCAATTCTTAGCCCCTTGGCTGCTACAACGGCTCCTCCTAAAATGTCCAGGACTCCCGGGTGCAGATCCAGTGAGCAGATCCTGCCTCCGTCCTGATGCATCTTTCAGTGGGATGGGCCATGGACCCTTCTCTCCCTTTTGAACCTCTCTCTTACCAAGGTTTCGGGACCCCTTCAAAACACTTTGGTTTCCTTCCTCTTTCTCTTGTATTTCCCTCTGATCCTCCCTCTCTGTGCCTTACTCAAACCCCACCCTTCCTCTGGGGATTATTCCAAGTTCACTTCGAGTATGATCATCACCAAATATTGATGATAATAACAAATCACATTTATCACACACCCGTCAGCTTGTGTCTCCACGTTACAGTCAATATGTGAAATAAATGAATGAACCTTCATAACAAACATACGAGGGAAGTACTATAATTTTCTCTATTTTTGGGTGAAAAGTCTAACACTTAGAAAGGTGATGTAACTAGCCAGAGATCACACTGTTATTTGCAGTTATCCCTCTATAACAACAATTATAATAGCAATTATTAATAAAAATTGTTCATGTTATAAATAATACTAATTTAAAATATCTGGCAATTACCTTCTGCCAGGTTCTTTACAGGTATTTTAATTCTCAGAAGAACCCCACAATATAAAAATTATACCGACTTAAGTTACTTTGCACAAGGTTTCTTTAATATTAGAGCCCAGGAGGCTTCCCACCGCCCTTTTCTCCCTCCACACCACCCTCTGCCCTGGACAACTGTGTCCACAGCCACTACTGCATCTATCACACCAAAGCTGTTGTCAGTAATACTGAATACTGGCATTTTTACCGGGTTCACCTAATAAAATATGGTATTATGTTATCGTGTGGAGATTTCTGGGAAGTTCCTAAGAAGGACCCTTATTATAGACCTGGAAGGATTTCTAGTGAAATATTCAGAAACAGTTGTAGGAATGCATCTTGTCAAAGCTAGGAATGGGGGGAAAAGGAGATAGGAAAAGAATAAAAAGTGTAAATGCTCAGAAACTAGAGAAAGCCAGGCAGGGTCAGCCCATAACCAGTCCAGCTCCCTGGGCCAACAACGTGGACCTAGACCCAAATCCCACCTGTCCTGACCCCCCCACTTCCCCCCACTCTCCAGTCATCCCTGAGACCTTCTATTTTATATTTTCCCTTTTATCCCCATGGCAAAATGCTGATGCAGCTTTGTCAGCGTGGATGCACATAAAGGAAAACATGATGGAAAACTTTTAAATATGTTTGAACAACTTGGGTGTCTGAATCCATTTCTTCAACATTGAATTTTATGTAATCTGAATACAGATCAAATATTTCTGATGAAAACTTAGCATCCTAATCAAGATGGGCTATAAAACACACACTGAATTTTGAAGACAGTATTAAAAAGAAAGAAAACAGTTATTAATACTTTGAAAACTTGATTACGTGATAAAATGATAATACTTTCTATATATTGAGTTAAATAAAATGTATTATTAAAATGTATTTCACCTGTTTTTTTATACTTTTTATTTTATTTTATTTTTTTGCGGTACGCGGGCCTCTCACTGTTGTGGCCTCTCCTGTTGCGGAGCACAGGCTCCAGACGCGCAGGCTCAGTGGCCATGGCTCACGGGCCTAGCCGCTCTGCGGCATGTGGGATCTTCCTGGACCGGGGCACGAACCCGTGTCCCCTGCATCGGCAGGCGGATTCTCAACCACTGCGCCACCAGGGAAGCCCTCTTTATACTTTTTAAAAGGTGGTTACTAGAAAATTTTAAATTACATGTGTGATTTACATTTCTGTTGGACAGCATTGATACAGAAAAATAATAAAAATGACTGCTCTTATTACCAGCAATTGTAATAGCTACCATTTATTTACTGTCAAGAACTTTAAATTTGTCATCCTATTGACTTTTCAGAAAGGCCTCAGTGTATACGTATAATTTGGTCCATTTTATGTATGAAGAAATAGTTGCTAGGAGAGGTTAATAAAATTTGCCTAATGTCACAGGGCTGGTTGGTGACCAATCCTAGACTCTAGTCAGACTCCAAAGCCCTGAATCCACACACGTGCCTCTCTCCTACACCATCGTGTGTAGCTCCCAAATAAACTTGGGATTTTCAAGTCTGATTAAATAAATTTCCAACTCCAATCACAGTATTTGGCATAGTGCCTGGGAAGTAACAGACACTTAATAAATGAAAAATGAACTAAGAAATTAATCATCAAGGTTTGCAGTAAGGATGAAAAGAAATGCCGTGAGAATTGTGAAAGCATTCCATAAACTTTGAAGCTTTATACAATTACCGGTTATCATAATTATCTACCTATGATAACCAGTCAAAGTGCTGAAGGTCGGGCTCATAGGCCCAGGGCAACAGAAGCTTGTCAATCTCTTGACGTGGTGCTAGGAAAACATCTTTTCTGGATTGCTAGCTCCCTCTTGTGTCTCCACGTTGTAACAGCACAGTTGGACCAGCATTTACAGGAAGTTATCAAAATAATTTATAATTGTCACTTTTACTCTTTCATTCCTTTTTCAAGAACTGTGTGAAAAAATCTGAGAGCTGTTATCAGCCCTAAGGCTATAAGTCTGCCATTCTAGGAGTTTGAAAATCTACTTTTCTAAGTAACTGGTTTTACATGGTCTGAATTTCAAGGGTCTAAGCAGACAGCCCTGCCGAGCGACGTGGGGATGGGTGACTCAGGTGCAGACCACTGAGACACACCAGTTTTGGGGGCTAGGGTCTCCCCATTTCCCATTCCACGTCCTGAAATCCCATCTGCCTCACGAAGCCCGTAGCGTCTCGCTGACAAACGGGACAGGCTTCCTTGGCCTCCTTGGTCACTGGGGGCAGTGCCAGGACTCTGTGAAGAGCCACTTTCTCCTGAAATGGAAGGGCGCATATTTTCTAGGCCACCTGACCTTCCTTTGGAGTAACTGATCAAGCTAACCCAGCGCAGATCGGGTCAAGTGACCTCCTGGGCCGAGTGCTTTTTGATGCAAGTAAGTTAAGTGATGTTAAGTAAGTTACTTAAATGGATGGAGACTTCACAGGGTGATAAGTAATGGACCCGACCGCTGGGTCACACACTCACCACGGCAGTTTTTCGCAGTCACGGCGTCCCCATAGAACCCGTAGGCACACCTCTCACAGTGGGGGCCGTCGGTGTTCCCAATACATCTCAGGCATTCTCCGGTGACGGAATCACAGCTCCTGGCCTCCAAGGGGTCCACATTGCCACTGCAGTTACACGGGACACAGGAATCTCCGGGCACTGTTGGGTTTCCAAAGTAACCGTCTGCACATCTATATAAAAGATTGAGAGAGGGATGCAAACAAATGCAATTACTGTAGATATTACCCCACCATCCAGGGACTCTCTGAATAGTTAATCCATCACACCGACTCTTTACCGAAGATTTACCGTGAGAGGAATGCTGCTCGAGTTCAGGCATTCACAGATTCTCGTCACTCATTGTGAGGCACGGGGAGGGCGTCCAAAAGGAGCCACACATCCCGGGGACATGCTCCAGCCCCAGACAATTCGACCCGCATCCCACCACCCAGCGATGTCACCTCCCACGGAGTCCAGCCAGACTTGGCACCGAGACGTACACGTGGGACAGACAACCCTGGCTTCCAGGCGCCAGAAGACAGCTATTAAATCAAACACCCCCTTGCCTATGGAATCATCCAGAGTAACGGGACATTCAAACGTATGAACAGAAGTACTGACTCCTGGCAGTTTCCTATTGATACCGATGAAAACTGAGATTAGCTCAAGGAGATCAAAAAATCCCCAGGGACTTCCAACATTAATTTTTTAATCAATCGACTGGTTTTTCTCTGTGATCCGATGGAATAATAATGACATACCGAAAGCTCTAAAGCCACACTTAACCACACATTTAAAAATAAACACATAGAATTTATAGTAAAAAAAATTTTGGAAACCGGTCGAGCGAAGCAGACTACCTCTCGCACCAATCCCCCGCGTATCCCGGGGCGCACTGGTCACAGAACACTTCATCTCCATCGTCGAGGTGGCAGGTGGGGCTGAAACTGACAAAGCAGTAGAAATGAATGCAGTTCTCCAGTGGATGTTGCAGAATTCCGAAATATTAAAATGCTTAGTTTCTACCACTCCTGTCCTTACTTTCACCGCGTGCTCACTCCTTAGCCCAGAACCCAAGGCCCCAGGCCACGCAGCCCGCCCGTGGGCACTGGACACTCCCTGCTCCTGCTCGACCCTCGGCCCGGACTGCGCTTCTCTCCGTGTGCCCGGGTTCACCGGCTCACCCCAAGGCCCAGCTCAGCGGTCCCCTCCTCCAGGAGGCCGGCTCCGATGCTCAGGCAGAGTTCCTCTCCTCGAGTTCCCAGGACTGGGCTGCCTGCCTTAGAGCTGCCCACACTGGCCAAGAGCGAGTCCGCTTACAGGACAGAGCCAAGGGGCTGCGCACTTCCGGGAGTGTAACCAGCATCCCCCGAGGCCCCCACGCAGCCCGAGGTCCCTTCACACTCCATGCCTGGGTCTTGGGAGGACCGCGAAGGGAGGCCTGGGGGCCATAGCGAGGCCCCCACGATTTCACCAGAGCAGCCCTGATTGCTGTTTTGTACACTGCAGTTCCAAATAAAAATCCCCGTGGGAGAATCCTCTAGGCGTGGATGGGGGGAGAGTTCTAAAGGGTAAACAGTGAGAGAGGCTTTCAGACCGCTGGCCTGGGGGCACACAAGCCCCAGCATGTTGGTCAAGGCCTTGACTGTAACTGTCCTCCACCTCCCCTCGTGCTCTGTGCCCCGGGACCACCTGCAGCTCCGCAAACCGACCTGCCCCTCCCGCTGCCGGACCGCGGCACCACTTCTTCCCGCCTAGCAGGCCCTTCTCCTCCGCTGCCTTCAAACTCCCTCTCATCCTTCAAGTCTCAGATGGAGAGCTTCCACAGGGAGTCACCCCGCAGAGATTCCCTCTGCACAGTGGACCCACTTCGTCTGCCCTCGTGACCGCACTGTGGATTCCATGGCGTCGGCAGCCAGAGAGGAACAGTTTGATACTCAGGACACCTACCGTGATGCCCAGCATATACCAGGCGCTCAGTAAAGATTTGCTGAATTAACTAAATGAATTCAGCCCATTCTCAATGAGCCTCGTATTTACATATTTGGGTCATTAGCTCAAATACTCCCGAAGCCCAGGAACATGTTTTATTCATCTCTGCATCTCCTCTGTCTCTTAGCCCAGTGGTAGGCACACAATATATACGTGTGAAGGAACTGATGGCCAACATTAGACCAAGGGGAAAAAAGGCCATGCAAATGTCCTTGCCTTCACACAACTTGCCTTACATAATTTAATACATCAAAGTTTTGTTTTTTTTTTTAAAGAAGAGAGAATCTGTTCCTCCATCTCTAATCCCAATTAATTGCCCCAGGGCAAAATTAACAGTCTCATTACACACAGGTCTTGCTCTGAAGATATCAGTGCACGTCTGGATGGAGACCCAGGCCACGCGGGGCAGGACCGGTTGGTGGAGGAGCCCGGCTTACTTGTTGGAGGCCGTGGAGAGCGGGCAGGCACACGGCTGGCAGTCCCCAGGGGTCCCTCGGGAAGGCAGCCCGTAGAAGCCGGGCAGGCAGCGCTCGCAGTGGTCCCCGGTGGTGTTGTGCTGGCATGCCTAGGACACACGCGTGGAAAGAAGACTCAGACAACTTGAAGTCCAAGTGAAGAAAAAAGGCAAAACGCTAAAGCAAGTCACCAAACTCTCTTATATGAGGAGGGGTTGCCTGTTTCCAGATTCGCTGATAAAATTTTTTAATTTATGTAAACGGGAAGCATAAGACCTTTCATTTCCAACCGTGTCAGAGTAACTGGCAGCAGACTTGCCCGCTGTAGGGACGGAATACAATACATCAAAGAGCTGCTCTCAGACCCTGGACAGCGGAGGTGCAGGATGTGCAGGGAAGGGAGACAGCGGGGTGGGTCCTGCAACTGAATGTCTTTCCCCCGGAGACAGTCCAGGAAATCCTGAATTTATACTAAGGCATGGACAACATTGGAAATGGTAAATACATGAATAAGTACGAAAGATTTCTTTTCCTCATTTAAAGCACCTCTTTAGACAGTGAAATTACCCTGCGTCAGGTGTAGGAGGTGTGCGGGAGAGGGGCCCCTGGGCGGCTCCTCTCCTGCCTGTTCCTTCCAGCCTCCTCTTCTCCCGTGACTTGGTCTCCCTATTGCTCCCACCTGGTGCTGATGCCACCCAGAGCTCTCTCCTACGACCTCTGCCCTCCCCTGCCCGTACTCCCAGCCCCAGCCCCGCCTGTGGGCCCTCTCCTCTCACTTCCTCTCCCTTGGGGTCTTCCATGTCCTTTTATACCCCTTCTCTTAAAGCCACTCATTTTACACACATTTACTGGACATGTTTCATCTGACTATTCAAATAGTACTTCCAGTTGCTAACTACATACTTTTCCATCATTCCTGAGATTGATAAAAGTTTTCCCATCTGTTCAATTTAATTGTGTTGCATCCTCTATATCACGGTTTCACCAGTTTTATTTAGGGATATCCCAGACCAGAGCTTCCAAATTTGAATGTGTATACCGATCATGTGGGTTACATGTTGACTCTGATGCTGGAGGTCTGTGATTTCGAGTTTCTAGAAAAGCTTCCAGATGACGCCCATGTGCTTTTCTTTTTTCTTTTCATCCCTCACATGACCTTGGTTTTGATCATTAACCCAAATCTACGCAAAATGCACTGGCCTTGGTAAAGAGCTACATGGTTGTGCTGAAAGAATTATGCAAAATAATTAGTTTCATTAAAATCTATTTGATTATGCTCAATTGCAAATGTCTCTGATTTGCTTTCTTTCCTCAAAGGGCCAGACTGGGTCTTCTTTCTCTTTGGGAAAACTACGATGTAGTTCTGTTGAAAAACCTGCTGAAGGTCTGTTTCAATGCTTTCTCAGGTGGGCGCCAACATCACTTTAAAGTGATGATCCCTGTTGGTGGATCTGGAACATGAAGGGATAGGAATGCTCATCTCCTTGGGGGGCGAGCACATCTTCTCTTGATTGGAAAAGGAAAACCAGGAGGGCCCAAGACATGCACAACTGCATTTTATGCCCCTGTCTTTCCAAAGAAAAGAAATTGATTTCTCCTTGGAGTAAGAGCAGAGAGAGCTCAGAGAAAAGAATAAGGACACAGGTAAACTATGGGCTCTGGGTGGCTGTAATGTGTCAGCATGGGGTCACTAATTGTAACAAATGCACGACTCTGGGGGGGGATGTTGATAATGGGGGCGTATGAGGATGGGTGCCGGCAGGGGGTAGATCAGAAATCTCTATACCTTCTTCTCAACTTCGCTGTAAACCTAAAACTACTCTAAAAATAGTCTTAAAAAAAAAAAAAAACAAGAATAGGAGCACTAAGAATAACTGGAAACTTTTCTCTAATAAAATGTACATAAGGAGTCAACCCCTAGAATCTAGATAACTATATACAAGGCCAGGGGCTATTTACAGCTATGCAAAAGGAAGAAGTAAAGGTTTCTTTTTAAAATAGAATTTAAAAAGCAAAGTAGATTAAACAGATAAGTGATCTTACCAAGTTTTTGTATTTCCCTGTATTCCAATCTAAATTTTTATTACTTTTCTCCTTTAATTACTTCAAAAAGGAAAAATAATAATTTTACAGAGGAAAAACCTGGCAGAGACCCCCCTTATCCGAGTGACCCAGGCTAATTAACATCCCCCAGAAGAAGCCAGTGGCATCACGGACCCTGACAGCACACACTGGGAGGGCACGTCACCTCAAGGTCCTCTCACCAAAAATGGATAACCTCAACCTCATCACGAGAAAGTGGACCAGCTCCAGCTGAGGGACGGTCCACAGAAGGTCCAAAGATCTCAAATGTGCCCTAGTCCTGAAAACTAGGAACCGTCACAGCCTGAAGGAGGCAAAGCCACTAAATGCAGTGTGGGACGGTAGGTTTGATGCTGGAAAGGAAAAGGATGAAACCTGAATGGAATCTGACATTTAGTTGATGGGACTGTGCCATGTTAATTTCTGAGTTTTGATAACCATACAGATTGTGTAAGATGAGCATCCGGGGAAACAGGGCGATGCTTACACGGGAACTCTCTATCCTATTTTTCTAAGCTTTCTGTAAATCTGAAATTATTCCTTAAAAAATTTTAAACTATAAAAATTATTTGTATTTTCTATACTTAGAGCTTTAAGGCTATTTAGCATCTTCACTTTTGTAGAAGAATATATTTTTGGAAATATATATTAACAGAAGCATGTGCAAATCTTCTTCTAGCCTGCCTGTCACTAAAGCCATAGGTGGTACAACCATGACCTGCTGACCACCCCCACGTGTTGGCAGAGGCCTCCAAACCCAAATGGCAGGGGGAGAGAGGTTTTAAAAAAGCAGCGACCAGGACTTGCCTGGTGGTGCAGTGGTTAAGAATGTGCCTGCCAATGCAGGGTACACGGGTTCGATCCCTGGTCCGGGAAGATCCTACGTGCTGCAGAGCAACTCAGTCGTGCGCCACAACTACTGAGCCCACACGTCACAACTACTGAAGCCCAAGCACCTAGAGTCCGTGCTTTGCAATAAGAGAAGCCACCACAGTGAGAGGCCCGTGCACCGCAACTAAGAGTAGCCACCACTCGCCGCAACTAGAGAAAGCCCGCACGCAGCAACGAAGACCCAATGCAGCCAAATAAATAAATTAAAAAAAAAAAAAAAGCAGTGACCTCCCTTCCTTGTGGGAAGTTGCACCTGAGGAACTTATTCTGGAGGGACTGAGTATGCGTGCAAACATCATTCCACGCCATCCTACAGACGCTTCACTTACAGAACAAAGACATGGACAAAGAACAAAACAAAAGCTGTACTTGCAGAGAAAAAGAAAAATTAGGCTCTAGAGAGAAAAAGCAATCAGCGGCATCATGCCGATATCTTCCCCATGGGTCTGATCGTTAATTTTTCCTAACCCTGTGACTCAATCAAGCTCTTTTGGAAAAAGCATGATCCTTTCCCTGTGCAGTGAATAGGGTTCAGCTGATTACCATATGCATTCACGCCATCTCTGAGCAGTGAATCCATTAGAACCCAGGAGTGTGGCCTGGCTCCCAGGCATAAGAGCCTAAAAGAATTCCTGACTGAAGTGAAAAAACAAGTCTTGCCCTGTATCTGCCCCAAAGTTCATTCTCAAGATTAACTACATATTTGCTAAGCCCTATTTCAACTCCAACTGCATGAAAGAGGTACTTGTTTGCAGAGTTTATCTGAACTAACATCTATGAAGCATTATATATTATACAAATGAGTGAGATTATTAGAAATTTTTATCATTTCTCTTACGATATACTATGTAACATAATGTTAAAATCTACTAGCACTTGCATTTAAAAGATCTGATCATTTTTATTTAATCAGTGGATGTTTTCTCCCTTTATATTGCTTTTTAATCTTGCGAAGCAAATCATTACTTATTGTTCTAATAAAAAACCTGCGGTGAAATTATACATCTCTTTTCTGCTATCACCAAAGCAACTTTTCTTCACAAAAAAAAAAAAAAAAGGAAAAAAGCAGGAAACATTTTATGACTTAAACTTAAACCTGCAGATTTCCTCTGGGGTCCACAAGGGCAGGGATATTCCCCGTGGAGGAAGCTTCTTTTTTTATCACTTCTGTACAGTGAGGGCTTCAGGGTGGGGGGAAGGCGTGCACTCAAGGTCTCAGCCAGACTCACAAAGCAAACGCCATGAACGTCACACTCAGCTGCATGGCCGTGGCATTCACAGGGCTGACAGATTCCTCCAAAGAGTATTCCATCCACGCGGTAATAGCCAGGGAGACAGGACTGCAAAAGAAGGACGGGTGACTGTCCAGGTGAAGGCAAATTTACACAAAACGCAAATCATCTTCTTCCCAATACGTTAGAAACATAAACCACTCAATTTTCCATGAATGGAAACTTATTCTTTTTGCCCAAACGTGGCATAAAAGGCACCCATATTAAGCATACGATTCAATGATTTTTTTTTAGCAAGTTTACTGAGTTGTGCAACCATCACCATAATCCAGTTCCTTATATATTTTAAAGGTAGAAACATGCACACAAAAATGTAACGGCTATGCAATGAGTCAGTGCACATCATAGCGGTCTTCCACTGCAGTATTCTTAGAAATCACGTAACAGCCTTTTAATCAAGGCCGTTTCAATCAAGGGGATTTATTTCTCTCAACACTTTTTCTTTTGCTTAAAATTTAGTAAATGTTGCTGTCAAAGTGTTAAATGCAGGTCTGCGTCAAACGGCATCAGCTTAAGAGAGCAAACGTTGCAGGTGAGCTTCCCTCTGGCCACGCGTTGGACAGGCAACATGGGCGTTCAGGGGCAGGGAGCCACCCCGGACACTGTACTTCATGTCGCCCTTGTGACGACCCTGAGAAATCGGCTCTCTATCTGATAGACTTGGAATCCGGAACACGGCGCGTTAGCTACGGTCCATGGCACCCGTGCGGTGATTCCTTGCCAGGTGTGCACACCTCCAAGACCCATGTCCACGGGCTGCCCGGGGCCACAGCAGACAAGAAACGCATCCAGAGTGCAGACCGGGGAGTAATTAATTTGGAGGCTGGCACACTCCCTTGGGGGCATGGGAGGAGGGTGTGTGGATTTGCTTTTTATTGTCCTAAGAATTCTTCAAGAGCATTTCATTATAGTAATAATATATAATGCCTTCATTCACACTGACCTTGGGAAAGTCCCCTGCCACCTCCCCCAACAACCCCGCTCCGCAGCCAGGCTCCCCCGGGAACAGTGGACTTGTCTACAGACAGGCACTGAGCAGGCAGCTGCCTGGGGTCTGTGTCGCGGCTACAGGGCTCCCCCAAATTCCATTCCCAACCAATAGCTGCCTGATTCTTTAAGTCAGCTTCTGAGTAAGAGCCGGATAAAAGAATGAGTTCTTCTGCTTAACACAAACTCTTGCAAAGGAGTCTTGAGCTGCCTATGTGATGCTTGAGCCATCAACCCAAGCACACCAGCACTTCCGGGAACAAAGCCCCGCCCACTTGTCCTCTAGCAGCAGCTGCTTCCTGCTGTCCCCTCCCAGTCCAGCCGGCTGGGCTCCCACTTCCACGGTTGTCCCTGCTCTACCTGTCGCTCTCCTAAGCCCACATCCACATACTATGAGGTGGCCTGAGGGTCATTTATCCATTAAGCACTAGGCCCGCAGGGATTAGGACTTATGGACATTTGCTGGTCCTAAAAATAAATGAGATGTAAAAATAAGTTCATTGGTCCCGACCCTGTGGCCAAAAAAAATCTTGCAAAATATTTAAAATAGAAATTAAAATATTTAATTAAATATGTACACCATGAAGCTTTAGGCCAACTTTATTAACTGCAAAGCTAATAAAGAGAGAAACATATTATAGATTAAATGTTCTCACTTTGTAAAAATGCTTGCCAAGAAATCACAGCCAATGACAAATGTTCACAATCACAGTCAGTCATGGGCTCGTGAGAGGCAGGACCTCATGGCAATTAGCAGGGGTGAAGTTCAAAGACAACTTCCTAGCTGTGTGACCTTGGTCAAGTTACTTAACCTCTCTGTGTCTCCGTTTCCTAATCTACGGAACAGAAAGTATATGAAGGGCCTACCTGATAGGACTGTTGTAAGGGATTAAATGAGGTAACGTATGGAAGGGGCTCAGAATAGTGCCAAATGCGTAGAAAGTTCTCAGTAAGAGAGAGTTACTATCAATATGTCCAAATAATTTCAAAAAATATTTCAAAATTTTTAAGCGACAGATTACTTTCATCCATGACTGCAAGTACAGTTTCATATACTGCATATGTGAGGTAGAGCCCACCTACGTAACATAGCCTGGGGCCATCAAAGGTCTCCAAAAAGGCCTGGCTTGTCTAAAGCTTTCCGGGGTCGCATGTTGGTATTTGGTAAATGTTCAAATACAATCAAATCCAATCCTCCTTAGAAATGCAAAATATGGCATGGGTGTTTCAACTTTCCTGTTGACTAAGCAGGACAGTGACACTTACTTAGGGTATTCCCAGAGGCCCCAGAGGAATTAGATTTCCTTAAACAATGTGTTTCCAAAGTTCCAATAGCCTCCAAAAGTCTGATGTTTAGAAACACTGGGTTTCCAAAGTTAAAATTCAAACACGCATCACGACGTCAGCTTCAATGTGCTTTTCCCCCAACCCCGTAGGAAGGAGAAAAGGAAGAAGACAGGAAGGGGGAGGTGTGTTACCTCACAAGAGATGCCCGCATAGCCTTGGGGACACTCGCAGTGCTCCACCTCCGTGGCCAGGGACAGGTCTATAACGTTAGGGCTGGCTGTGTCCAGAGAGACAGAGTCCAACCTGCAAACAGACAAACCGGCAGGGCCGTTACAGGACTTACACACTCGCACACGGCATCTAACACCTCCAAGAAGACGAATTCCTAAGAAAGATTTAATTCAAACAAAATGGTGGTGTGATTTTTGTAAGTAAGTAAAGATTTTCACAACAGTACACTTTCTGGGAGCTGTCATTAGTCCCTGGAAATGCCTTGGACATTTGGTGCAAGACGAGCTGCTGTCCATACACAGCCGTGGGAAGGCTCTGAGAAGCCCGTTCCGAAGAATGAACTCCAGAAGAACGAACCCATGCAGTTGAACTCTCTCTAGTGCAGAGAGATCGTCCTGAATGTGCAGTTCTCTGTTTGCTTTAGCTGCATCCAACATGTATGCTTCGCCTAGCATTGCCAGAAACTGACCTTCTCAAAGTAACTAAGGATGGACTCATGAGCTTAAATAGTTTGTGAAAACCTAAGACCATTAACATCAGGAAGGTGAAAACCAGATGCAACACAGTTAACAACCGTCACCTCATTGTGCGTTTCTCAAAAATCCACCCTGAAAGTTTCTGATCCCAACGCCAAGTCTATCTCCTACTAGATACGTTTGTCATGGACAACAACTGTTATGCCTTTGATAAAATTATAGTGATAAAAAATAATTCCAAGACAGTTCCGTTAGCTGTGTCCTTAAAATAATCAAGTAAGGACTTCCCTGGTGGCGCAGTGGTTGAGAGTCCGCCTGCCGATGCAGGGGACACGGGTTCGTGCCCTGGTCCGGGAAGGTCCCACATGCCGCAGAGCGGCTGGGCCCGTGAGCCATGGCCACTGAGCCTGCGCATCCAGAGCCTGTGCTCCGCAACGGGAGAGGCCACAACAGTGAGAGGCCCACGTACCGCAAAAAAAAAAAAATCAAGTAAAGTATATCCAGCTTAAAATGTATGATAATAAAGAAAAGATCACCTACGTTTTCCCTCCTTTTCAGTACACACCTGTAAAGAGCCATCTTTGCAGAATTGTAGTTGGCTCTGATCAAGAGATGTGTCACGTTGGCAAGCACGGTCATCAGCTGGTCGCGGTCTACCTCCCTCCTGCTATGAAAATCTCGGAAGTGCTCAGGCACAAGTCTAACCACGTTCAAGTGCTCTTCATAGGGCTGCAATAACAGGCCCTCTGCCTGGGTGCTTAAAGTGAGCCCATTCCCCTAACATTTAAAAACAAGAGGAAATATATTCATCATTCAATTTCATGATCAAACACTAAAAGCAGATTTTGTATTCAGCCACGTGGCTTTTCATCTGTGTGCAGGTTTTTGGCAAACGTGTAATGATGTCCATAGACCTCGGTCCAGGACAACCAGAGAAAACATATCACTATTTTCCTCTCAGAGGGGTTTGGATAAGTCTAAAGACGGTGCCTGTGCTGGGATCTCAGAAAAGAGACAGTCATGCACTAGCCCACAGTTTCCCTCAAAGCAACCAATCTGACACCTCTAATCTTTTTGTTAATTGAAGCATAGTTGATTTACAGTGTTTCAGGGGTACAGCAAAGGCCAAGGCCTTGCTGGGTCTTTTTGTGATGGGAGTGAGGATACAGGAGCAGGGACAGAGGTGGAGGACAAAAATGACAATGCATCTCCGGTCCCCACACAGCCAGACACTGCTGCCTAGTCATTCACGTGGGGAGGACGCTACAGGAGGGGAGGAGGGACCCAAAGGGCCTAAAAGGAAGTCCCAACGTCGAGGAAAAACTCCTCTCCCTCTAAACTGTGCATAGACAGGTCAGCTATAGGAGCAAGCGAAGAGCTACAGGCACTGCCCTGAGGCAACTCTGGAAATTCCGTCTCGGCGGAGTCCAGACAGGCAAAGCACCGCTGAGTGGCCACCTGGCCCTGAGCTCCTGCCACTACGGCCTCGCTTAGCCACCTTCAGCCACAAGACTACGGCCCCACGAAGGCCTGGGCTCTGGCAAAGCGATGCAAAAGCAATCACCTCAATGACG
Source organism: Mesoplodon bidens (assembly GCF_964165515.1). Classification (NCBI taxonomy): domain Eukaryota; kingdom Metazoa; phylum Chordata; class Mammalia; order Artiodactyla; family Ziphiidae; genus Mesoplodon; species Mesoplodon bidens. The sequence continues at coordinate 32,551,259 of NC_138169.1, read as the reverse complement.
ACGTCCGCGTGAGACATGGGGTCACCGTGCGCCGTCTCCGCTGGGACCTCGTAAGACACCACGTACTTCAGGAATCCACCAAACGCCGTCAGCTGGAATGTTTCAGTGACAGTGAGCACCGAGGGGAAGGATTATAGCCCTTGGTAAGGGGACACGGCCACTAGGATCCACCTGGCAACAACTAGGCTGCGAGATGTCCCAGAGGTCACACTACGTAAGGATTTCACATTAAAGGCAGTGGAGAGGAAGCACGTTATACGAATATGCTGTTTAACTGATACCACGAAACGTAGGATACTGCCTAAATGCACAGAAAAAAATGTACTCCTTCTTAGAGACTCCAGGGTAAATTACTCTGAACTTGTGCTAGTCCCACGATAGACCTTTATTTCCCTTAAGGACGTTAGCGGGCGGGGAGTGTGATCCAGGACTACAATCTGAACACCGGGTCTCACTGCCCTGCTGACAGGAGGGCAACAGCGACACGTGTGATCAGCTAAAGGAAGGACGAAGGATTTCCTTCCTGATCAGACATCCTTTAACGTAAAAGAGAGATTTTCTTTCTGCCAGCTATGCTACAACGTTCAGAATCCAATCTCTGCACCATAAAATTGGAGAGGTGCTCTCCAGACATGAAAACAAAGCAAAACAAAATTATTGAATTTTGGTGATAAGATCCCGTTCTAAATAGAAAATGTCTTCGAAGATTATACTTTGATGGGAAAAGTAATCATTTTCAAACATAAACACTACTTAAACATACACAAAACAGCTATAAAATTAAAATATAGCCATCAAATTAACTGGAAATGTACCACGGTACAAGACCTACACTACATATACCATGACTTCAAACAAACCAAAGGCCTGGTTAAGGTGAGCAGGGAGCTGTAGGTATTGAGAGAGATTCCACTGAATATATTTTCAGATCGATCAGAGTCTGGAGAGAAGCTGCCTAATTGGTGAGGAGGGACAGGACCATGTCATTGAAGGGAGAGGTTAAATCGTAGCCACCAACTTCCCACTTTGTGGAATCACCTTTGAGCATTTTCTTACAATGGAAAGGATTCTATCTGTTCTTAAACATGAACTTCACGTGAGCAACAATCATGATAAAGAAGCAGGGGGCAGTGCAAGGGTTCCTGCACACCTTTCCCAGGGGTGTTCTATACGCCAGGTAAGACAGGTACATGGCTGGCTCCACAGGGCAGGGATGCGAGAGACCTTCACAAAGGCCCAGGTGACCCAGGAACCCAGAGCAAAACAGAAGGTCTGTCAGGAGAGGGGACAAGACTTCAAACAACAGACCACCTTCGACGGGGCCAAGAAGGACACAGGTTCGTATTTTCAAGATGCAATAAAGTCTAACAAGGCTAAAAAGAGTGTGAGTGTGAGTCAGGTGTCAGTAAACGCTGTGTGATATTCTGCTCAACTCAAAAGAGACCAACGACAGTACTTGAAAAGCCAACACAAGGCCTTCCTGTGCTCTGAGATCTCTGTCCCACACACTGGCTCTGGAAGTACCTTGTTTCCCAGGTAGGCCTCTGGGGCCGACCAGTAATATTGGGAGGTCAGCCTCTGCACCACCGCTGAGCTGTTGATGCTGATCTGGTGACGCCCGCCCAGCGCGTCCTGCTGGGACAGGAGCTGGTTGGAACTGACCAAGTCGGTGACCAGCCAGCCGGACATATCTTTCACCTTAAAAAAGATCCAAGAATTTTAGAACATGAAATCGAAGTCCCCTTAGGTTTCACCCAGCCCAGTCTTAGTATCTTCACCGTGAGGGGACAGACCCAGACAGCTCGTCGGCGAGGACGGCGCCAACACACGGTGGCCCGTGCACTGGTCAAAGGACCCAGAAAACCTGAGAACGGGCCACACGTCCCCCAAACCCAGGTCAATTAGAAGCAAAAAATGAGCAAAACCGTAAAGGCCACAGGTATATATCTTAGATTAAAAAACAGCAAAGAGGGGCTTCCCTGGTGGCACAGTGGTTGAGAGACCACCTGCCGATGCAGAGGACGTGGGTTCGTGCCCCGGTCCGGGAAGATCCCACATGCCGCGGAGCGGCTGGGCCCGTGAGCCAGGGCCGCTGAGCCTGCGCGTCCGGAGCCTGTGCTCCGCAACGGGAGACAGTGAGAGGCCCGCGTACCGCAAAAAAAAAAAAAAAAAAAAAAAACAGCAAAGAACTCAATAAACGCATTGAACACAGTGTCTCTGACTAACTCTGACTTCGTTGTTGCCCCCTGCTTGTTAGCCAAATGCCAAAAACCGTATAAAACAACCTCCAGATCCTATCCTCCCAATTTGTCACCTACGTAGAGATGACAGGAGATCACCCACAGGAATGCACCTCATTCTCAAGTACTGATCCGAATCCCCCCTCCCCAGACGTGGGTAAGGAGGAGGAGGGAGGGGAGGAGGCAGGGTCAGGGAAGAGCCCTAACCTCCAGCCATCACTCTGTCCTCCCTAGGACCCACTCAGCACTCACCCAGAACTCGATCTCCCAGAATTCTCGATTCCCCAAACAAATGGAGTACCCTGCCTCTCCTCAAAAACTGTGCCACCTGCTGCGTTCCCACCTCACCCGCTTCTTCAAGCTAGAAAATGCTGCATGTCCCCAGGTCCTGCTGTGCTTCTCGGCCTGAGGCTGGGGTGGGGCTGGTGGGGTAAGATCTGACCCCACAACTCCATGCATTTCTCCACAGAAGAAATGTACACACGATGCATTCTGCAATGCTGCAGCATCCTATTGCTTCCATAGGAAAATGTATGAGGGAACAAACACATGACCTAGGAATTTCAGTGACACGTTGGTAAGTGCGCAGCCTTTGATCCACGCCAACGTCGGTCCAAAGGATGAGAGTGGTGTTACAGAAAGGACAGCCTCATCACTTTCTGACACAGTTCCTGGCTCTCAAAAGATGCCCCCACCTGACTGATGGGCCAGGAGAGGCTGTCGCAAACGTCAGAGACACCAAAGCAGAAGCATTCCGAGCAGCCCTGGGGGTTCCTTTCCTCCAAGTTATAGAATCCCGGTTTGCATCGATCACAATGTTTCCCCTCAACGTTCTCCTGCAAATTGGAGTAAAAAATTAGCTTTTGAAACCAATAGGTAGACAGACTAAAATGACATTAACATGACATTAGCAAGAAAGATGTCTGGCGATCCAGAGACACAGGTAAACAAAAAGACACTCAAAGTCAATGCGAAGCCTCATGATGTCACGATTTCCAGATAGTCTGAAATACTTATCATTCGATTTTGTAGTCAAGACTGAGGCTAGGGATCTTAGAGCTTGGTCCTTATATTTAAAGGGCTTTTTCGTGTTGTTTTGTTTTAAATCTTCTATGTTTGCTGATCTTTCAAGCATTTTAAAATCTGAAGAGGACTATGTAATTGTCTTGTTAATAAATGCTCAAGGTAATTTTCCATCATACGTAATGTACCCAAGACTCTGCTTACATGGGAAGGAGCACAAGACACAGCCGGAAGTCTGCTGAATTATGGGGAGATGGTTATTAGTGTCAGATAACCAAAAAACACCTCCCTGGCACCAGATTCATGCATTTCTTATCATTGTTCAATTCTTTTTTAAGAGAAGTCCAAAATAATCTATCTGCCTTTAATTAATGTTCTTAGAAATGTAGTGTTTACTTGGTTCTCCTGTAAACATTAAAGCTTAAAAAGGATGTCGTAGAAGAGGCATTAGGCCAAGGCCTAAGAAAAGCAGTATTTGGTTTCAACCAGGAAGTCACAGAAATACTTCTGGAGTATCTGGCCATCACCCAGAAGGCACCAAAAAAGAAAATCAGGTGCCCATCTAAGTCCAAAGACATATTCTGTGGCCAGTTCACTGTGACATAATGTCATGCTTCTCAGGAAGGCTCGGGGGAAGGGATAGTTCCACTTACACCTCGATGGTTTGCTTAGGACCTGATCATCTGAGCCAACGAAATGCATCCCATTTTCAGGAAACCTCAAAGGAAACTCGGGGGCAGCTTTAACCTCCACACATACCTTACAGAGACAAGCCTCAGAGCAGGGTTCCTCGTTCACGCTGCCGGCTGGGTTACAGTCACAGGGCACACACGCAGGGTAACCCTTATAACCAAACTGGCAGCGATCACATTTTTCTCCCACGTAACCTTCCTTGCATGGACACTGACCCGGCCACTTCCCTGCGAAGTAAAATGGCAAAATGACCCAACAGGAAGGTAAAAGAGGTTTAAAGCAGGGGTTGGCCAACTATTTCTGTAAAGGGCCAGCGAGTAAATATTTTAGGCTTTCTGGCCACAGTCTCTGTTGCAACTATTCAACTTTGCCCATATTGCTTGAAAGCAGACACAGATAATACATAAACAGATGGGTATAGCTTTATAAAAAACAGTGGTGCCAGATATGGCCCATAGACCACAGTTTGACAACTCCTGGTTTAAAGAAAGAAAAGAGAGAGATGGAAAGCACAGAGGCTGGTGGGAATGTAAAATGGTGCAGAAGCTTTGGAAAACCATTTAGTACTCCTTCAAAATGCTAAGCATAGTGTTACCATAAGATCCAGCAATACCGTACCTAAGTATTTAGCCAAGAAAAATGGAAACATACATCCTCCCAAAAACTTGTACATAAATGTTTGTAGCAGCATTATTCACAACAGACAAGAAGTCAAAACAACCTAAATATTCATCAGCCAATGAATGGATAAGTTAAACATGCATACAATGGAGTAATATTCAGCAATCAAAAGGACTGAAGTACTGACACGTGCTACATGGATGAACCTTGAAAACGTTATGCTCAGTGAAAGAAGCCAGTCACTAAAGACCACATATTGTATGGTTCTATTTATATGAAATGGCCAGAATAAGCAAATCTCTAGAGAAAAATTAGATCAGTGGCTGCCTAGAGCTTGGAGTTGGGGCAAAGGGATGGAGGAAAACAGGCAACAACTGCCAATGGGTAAGGGGTTTCTTTATGGGGAGATGAAAATGTACCTATGTTGGATTGTGGTGATGGCTGCACCCACGAATATGCCGAAACTCAATGAATTGTACACTTTAAATGGGTGTACTGTATGGTAGTCAATCATATCACAAAATCAAGCTTTTTATTTATTTATTTTTTATTTTAAGCACATAAACCAGTGGTGGAGGGCAATAAGCACTGTCTTTGCTTCTAATGCCAGCTTTGCAAGTCGTGTACTCTTGGCCAAGCTTCTTAAGTGCTCTGAGCTACAGTTTCCTTGCCTATAAATTGGGTAAAATAATTCTTATTTGCTATGATTTAAAGTTGAAATGATACATATTTTAAAGTGAACCCAATCAAGGGTGATTGTCATCATCATCAGCATCTCATCATGAGTTGCGGGTAGGAATCAATTCCGTCCTGTAATTTACCCTCCCCCCTTGTCAGCAGGGCCCGCAGAGAGCACATCCCTCCCTGCTGATCAATATCCATTTTCACTGCTAGTGATGGAGCACTGGAGGGGGTCACAGGGGTCTCTGGACAGATGCAACCTCCTCAGGAGACTCTGGTATTTGCAAGTCCCTTTGCCAGTTTTTGAAATGGAAAGAACGCTGACATTTACAAAGTTAACTGGGGGATTTGCTTGCTTTGTGGGAGGATGTATGCTAAAGGCTCTGCATGTCTTCCGAGCGCTAAGTAGAGTGATTGCTATTTACTGTTCCATGTATGACTTGAAACCGAGCCTTATTTCTTCTTTCGTCAAATGCTAATTAACCTCTCAAATGTCATTTCATCGCCCCAACGTTGCCATCTCCACCCTCTACCTCCCTCCCATCACGATTCCTAATTTTGCTTTATGCCCAGGGCACTGATTCCTACCTGGCTTTATATATTTATGTACTTGTTCGTTTATTGTCTGCTTGTGAGCAGGGACCTTGGTCATCTTGTTCGAGGATATATATGTTCCTAGGTCCTAGAAAACTGCCTGACACGTAGTAGGTGCTTAGTAAATATCTGGTGAGTGAAAGAATCAATAGAGAATCACACCACCAAATTATTACACAATGGTAACAGTCTCACTAGGTACAAATCTTACACACACACACACACACACACACAAATCAATTACAAGCACAAAAATGAATCAAGTACTCACCTCTGTGTAAGTCAGAATGAAGGTCATTCTTAATACAGACAGAACTGAGGGACCCCAGAGGGTCACAGTCACAGGGATGACAAGGGTTGTCCTCATAAGGTGACACCTGAAAGGCAGAGGTTGCCCTAGATTATCTTTCTAGAAATAACAGCAATATTAGTATTAACATAGAGAATAATACCAATGATAAGGTATTCACTTTTTATCCAAGATGTGACTATCACAATGATTCTGTGTACCCAGGGGGTGCAGGTCAAGCCAGAAAAAAAGTGCAAACATCTTTTTGACAGTGACAGCAGCTGGCGTCGTTAGCAAAGTGTCATCCTTCTTCATTATCACTGCTACCCGTCCCCTCACTCTGCCATCTCTTGGAGACCTGTAGAAGCCTCTCCTATGACTTAGCCACCATGGGATTCCCGTGACAGCTACATATGGTGTCAGCTGAGGAGTGAGCACTTCCTACGGGCAAGATACAGCTGCTTTAGTTATTGGCTGACTCTCCACCTGGACACTTAGTATCACAAAACTCTGAGATGATGTAGCCAGTAGACCCACAATTCAAGTTAAGTAACAATGGTGAACATCCTACTCTGAGCAAGAAAACAGGACGGATAGAGCAGGAAATTGATATCTGAAGCACACTACCAGCATATTATAAGAATACAGATGAAATGTTGTAAAAGGAAATGTCTTCAATACTGAAACTGATGCGTGGCGGCCTGAATGTCTTTTCTACCACGAAGCTGGGCGACAGTTGAGGCGCTCTTACCCTGTGTGGTCTGTAATATCCATCCACGCAGGTTTCACAGTTGATGCCCATGGTTTTCTGCAGGCAATCGATGCAAACCCCTCCTCCTCTGAACTGTCCGGCAGTATTCAGACTTCTCTTCTGATTCGCCACATTTTCATCATAGTAACAGTCTTTGGCTTTATTGTGGCAATTGCATTCTAGGAGAATATTTTAACATCTCAGTTAATACAGATACCGTGTCCTAGATAAAGAAAAGCTTTCCCTCCTTTAGTAAATTTTGATGACTATAAATTAAATTAAAATTATAGAAGAAGTCATTTTAGTAACAATCTTTCAGAGGCATTGGGGAGTAGCTATCCGAATTATACGTATGCATATCCACTTGATTCATCAGTCTGTCTTCTGGGATCATATCTTGCAGAAGCACTTGCTCACTTGTCAATGACAAAGGTGAATCCCTGCACCATTGCTTGTGCTAACAAAGGACTTGTAACAAGCAAAATACCACAGGTAGGTAGCTGTTTTGATTATGTTACATCCATATAATGGAGTTCAGTGCAACTGTTTTTAAAACAGCATTTCATAGTGTTAATATGGAGATATTTTATTTAAGATATATTGTTAAATATAAAAGTAATGCATAGAATGGCACGCATAGCACATCAGGTTCTGTGTACAAACAGTGTGACGTGTTGGAATATATTAACTTATGCTTTACTTGTATAAACATTTCAGGAAGAACCTACCAGGAAATAATAAAAAGTAGGAAGGATGGAGACAGAAATATATAAATATACTTTTGTATACTGTAGATATTGGAACCTTGTGAATATATTGCCTATTTAAAATTTAAATCCAAATTTATAAAGATTAAATTAATATATGGGAAGCGGAATCTTAGAGAAATAGCAAATTGATAATCAATGCATTCGGGTCTCAATCCTTTAAATTTTATTAAGGTAGTCTGCCTCTTTGTGAACTACTTGAATAACTAAGAAAACCAATTATTTACTAATTACAAATGTTAAGTCACCATAAACTGAAGCATATGAAGGGGGAAAACTTCACATCTTGCAATTCTCAGTGACCTTACCTTCACACGTGTTACCAGAAGAAACAGTGCCAGGCCTCCAGGGCTGCTGATGGTACCCAGGACAACACCGATTGCAGCTGTTACCACACGTGTTATGTTCACACTGACACTGGAATTTCTAGGCAGTAAGGAATATAAAATTGCATCTGAAAATTTACCTGTATGTTTTTCTTAATTTTATTTAGGAAGAACCCATCATAGTCAAATACACAGCAAGAGTTTACAATCAAGCAACCTGGCATTTAATTTCTAGAGAAAAAAAATAAACATATGACCTGGTTACAAACAGAAGTGAGAAGGAATAAACCAAACTAACATATGGCTTAACAAAAAAAAACTTTTCAAAAGAGACACATTGACCTGAAAGGTTTGGAAGCTCTTACTAGTAACTTTCTTAATATTCATCTCTGTTTTTCAGCAATAATAAAAGTTCTAGGCTTCCCTGGTGGTGCGGTGGTTAAGAATCCGCCTGCCAATGCAGGGGACACAGGTTCGATCCCTGGTCCGGGAAGATCCCACATGCCACGGAGCAACTAAGCCCGTGCACCACAACTACTGAGCCTGTGCTCTAGATCCCGCGAGCCACAACTACTGAGACCACAAGCCACAACTACTGAGCCCACATGCCCCAACTACTGAAGCCCACATGCTGAGAGCCTGTGCTCCGCAACAAGAGAAGCCACCGCAATGAGAAGCCCACGCACCGCAAGGAAGAGTAGCCTCTGCTTGCCCCAACTAGAGAAAGCCCGTGTGCAGCAACGAAGACCCAATGCAGCCAAAAATAAATAAACAAAAATTAAAAAAAATAAAAATCCTATTCAGGAGTTAAATTATTATGAAGATTGGGTAAAAATAAGAAGTAGCTTCATGTAAGCTTTTAAGAGAAGAAAAGAGGATGCCATCTTCTTCACTTAATACTATGCTAAAACAGGGAAACTTTATTTTACCTTGATTTAGCACCACAAAAAAAGAAAGAGGGAGACGTCAGAAGGAGGGGAATCCTTCTTTTAAAAAGTATAAACATGATTTCTAATTGCACGTGATTTTCACTTGACTATCTCATAGAGAAGAGCTTCAAAATTCAAAAGGCCACTGAATTACACACTTTAAAACGATTAAAATGGTAAATTTTACATTACCTTTTTTTTAACCCCCTTCCAAAAAAAATTTATGGAAAGAATTTAATTAGAAACATATTCTCCAACCAACACAAAATTAAATTGTTTAAAAAAATTAAACCAGTTAAATTATCTGCAAATCTTTTTTTGTGGCTTGATTTTATAACTTTCAACACATGCCTTGTATAAAAAAGTGCAATGCAAATATTACAGCTACAAGTGTTATTTTGAATTTTTAGTAAAATGTGAAATACTATAACTCACCTTTATAGTTTCATCCCATGGGCAGCTACTAGCGTGGCCATAACAAATACACATTCCTCCAACAGAAATGTCTTTTATTGAATAGTAATACTAAGGAAAAAGAAAGTAACAAGCAAAAATTAAAACCTCTTCTATTTCAGTGAGAAGAAAATGTTGGCACTCCAACAAATATCTTAGTTGTTATTGGTAATCAAAAACACAGATATACATTTTAAACTATATTTCATGCACAAGTAAATATGAATTAAATATTTATGTTCAGTTAATGTAAACAATGTTCAGGGCTTCCCTGGTGGTGCAGTGGTTGAGAATCTGCCTGCCAATGCAGCGGACACGGGTTCAAGCCCTGGTCTGGGAAGATCCCACATGCCGCGGAACTCCTGGGCCCGTGAGCCACAATTACTGAGCCTGCGCGCCTGGAGCCTGTGCTCCGCAACGAGAGGCCGCGATAGTGAGAGGCCCGCGCACCACAATGAAGAGTGACCCCCACTTGCCACAACTAGAGAAAGCCCTCGCACAGAAACGAAGACCCAACACAGCCATAAGTAAACAAACAAACAAACAAATAAATAAATAACAATGTTCAAATTAGCTCATCAACAGAAACCGAAGGAGTATAAAAAGAATTTCTCAACTTGGCCGCATCTTAAACCGAGGCAGTCATATTCAAAGGCCATGTTACTGAAAACCCGAAAAATATTCCTAAATTGAAAACAGCCCTATATAAGAAGGAGTAACTCATGACCAAGTAGGATTTATCCCATGGGTGCAGAGTTAATTTAACACAAAAAAGTCAATAAATGTAAATCACCAGATTAACAGAATAAAGGAGAAAAATCATATGATCATTTCATTAGACGCACAAAAAGCATTTTACAGAAGGCAACACCATCATTAAAAAAAAACTCAGCAGACCAGAAGTAGAAGAGAACTTCTTCAGTCTAATGAAGGCGTGTCTATGGAAAACCTAGAGTTAACAGTGAAAGATTAAGTGCTTTCCTCTTAAAATCTGCTCTTACCACTTCTATTCAACATTCTACGGGAGGTGCCAGCCAGTTCAATAATGCAAGAAAAAAGAAGTCAAGAGCAAACAGAGTGCACAGTAAGACTAAACTGTCATTATTTGTAGATGACATGGTGTACACAGAAAATCTATCAAAAACTACTAGAATATGTGAATTTGGCAATGTCTCAATCAACACAAATGAATTGTACTTCTATACACTAGCAATGAACAAATGTAAAATAAATGTTAGAAAGCAAACTATTAACACTAATATTCAAAAACATGAAATACTTAAAAATAAACTGAACAAAAGGTTGACAAATAAACAAATAATAGGTCATTGCCAAGAGGAACTTAAGAAGACAGAGATAAGTGGGGAGGTATAGCACATTCATGGACTAGATGATCCCATATTGTCAAAATGTCTTCCAAAATTCCTCCTAAATTGATCTACGGAATCAATGGAATCCCAATGAAAGTCTTAGCAGGATTTCTTTCTTCCTTTTTTTCTTTCTTTCCTCCTTTCTTTCTTTCTTTCTTTCTTTTTTTTTTTTTTTTCTTTTTGTGGTACGCGGGCCTCTCACTGTTGTGGCCTCTCCCGCTGCGGAGCACAGGCTCCGGACGCGCAGGCCCAGAGGCCATGGCTCACGGGCCCAGCCGCTCCGCGGCATATGGGATCCTCCCAGACCGGGGCACGAACCCGTATCCCCTGCATCGGCAGGCGGACTCTCAACCACTGCGCCACCAGGGAGGCCCCTTTCTTTCTTTTTGGTATTAATTGACAAACTGATTCTAAAACTTATAAGGAAACACAATGAACTTGGAACAGCCTAACCAATCTTGAAAAAGGACTGAGTTGGACTATTATGGTACCTGACTTCAAGATTTACTGCAGTAATCAAGAAAGACTGTTATTGGCATAAGGACAGACAAATAGATCATTGGGACAGTATAGAGTCCAGAAACGCACCCACAATAATAAGGTCAAGTAATTTTCAACAGGGCACCAAAACAATTTAAAGGGAGAAAGGAAAGTATTTTCAACACATGGTGCTGGAACAATTGTATATACACATGGGGAAAAAACAACCTTCGCCTCTACCTCACACCAAATACAAAAATTAACAAGAAAAGGAAAATAGATGTGAAAGCTGAAACTATAAAGCTGAAACAATAAAGCATCAGAAAATATTTTTGTAAACTTGCGATAAGCAAATATTTTTCAGAGAGGAATAGAAAGCACTAACAATAAAAGAAAAACGATAAACTGGACTTTATCGAAATTAAACCATCTACTCCTCAGAAGTCATAGTTAGGAAAAGCGGATAAGCAAGAGACAAGCCAGGGCAGAGAGAAGGGATTTGCAGTATAGACACATCTGACAAAGGACTTCTACACAGCATATATAGAGATCTTTTATAACTCAGGAATAAGGAGACGGATAACCCAATTTAAAAATGGATAGAAATGTCATCAGATACAAATAAGTACACGCCCAACATCAGTCATCAGGGAAATACAAATTAATACCCCGAGGAGATGCCACCGCATGCATATCAGCACAGCTGAGGTGACTGTGACCAATGCCCCAATGTGTGAAAGTGTGCGGTGTACCCAGAGCCCTCACACACTGCTGGTCTGTAAAACGACACAGCTGCTTCTGATAAGGCTTAGAAAATTCCTAAAAATTAAACACATAGCTATCCTGTAACTAAGTAATCCCAATCCTACTTTATCCAAGGGATTTGGAAATGTTTATCACCACAAGCCTTATACGTTTACCATACACTGAAAATATGTACATTTTCCTGGATATAGCTTATATCTCAAACTTTAAAATTTTCTTTTAAGTGGGATAAAACCCCAGCCATGTTCTCCCTTGCTTGATCAGATGTAGAGCCAGATTAGAACATGAAGAAATGACCACTACATCTGCTGCATGATGGCGTTATGGGATGGGTGGGGACAGGGGGGCCTGAGGGCACCACGTCAGAACCATAACCTCATTTAAAGGTGGCATTTTTAACAAAGCATAACTAATGATCTTCAACAAAAACAAGAAAAAAGGCCAACCTGGGAGGAAAAGTCTATTTCCCTGAAACAACATAAACTTTTCAGCGGTCAGGAGCCCCGCCACACTCACTCGTCTTGTGACAATAGGGTCGAGGTCTTTAGGGTCCCGGTGGCTGAGGGTCATAAGATCGGCATTGAGGGTTCGAATGCGCTGTAAGCGCAGGCGGATGTATCGTGCAGAAGTAAATTCCAACAACTTGGGTGAAAGATCATCAGAGCTTGGTCTGCCATTGATTAGCGATGTATGAATCTAGAGATAAAGACATCAAAATAAACAAATATCAATTATAAGCATGCAAAAAAATAGCCCTGATTGTTTACATTCAGGACATAATCTTTACAGATACTATCTAAAATCAAACCAAACAACGGGGTTCTTACAGAAATCTGTCTAATATTCATTGACACTGTGAACAGCATGATGACAGCCCAAGTTCAGTTTATTGAAGTTATTCGTTCCAGTGCCTCAGAGACTGTGGGAAACTTTTAAACAGGACCACTTCTCCCAGTGAGGTGAGGGCATTTTAACATGTATCCACAGGCTTCTCTGAAACAGATTCTAAATGTCATGAATAGACTGGGGAGAGTGGGAGAAAGTGCCAGAAAGCTTTGTAACTCCCATTTTCTCATCTCTGCTCTTGAAACAATGCAGGGCTTGCTGCAGAGTTCCTGCTGTGAAAAGCACTTGCAGGGTTTTTGTAGTTTTAGCTCATCAAGGCATGCTACCAAGGCATGGCTTGTTTTGGATTACACTCTGACTTAAGGATGTGTGTGCAGTCCGGGCATGGAGAGCACGGAGCTGGAAGATTTCATGAACCATCTCCAACCCTCAACACCTCCAGGGACAGGGAGAACCTCCCAGGGAAAACTGGGAGCTCTATATTTTAGAAGCATTTTCGCTCTCTCTTTAATATTTTAACAAATCTTGTTGCCTTGGTGTCATGAGAAAGATGCTCTGAGAATGATCTGATGGAGTTATTAAATCACAGCAGAGTGAAGGTTGAGGGATCTCCCTGAGGGGAAGAAATCAATAAAGTAAAATGTGTCACTGGTGACATTAATCATCAGTAGACACCAGTCAATGGCACCTTAACCGCAGCAGCTAGATAGTTAAAGATCTCTGTGATCTGTACCAGGAGAGCTCTATTTTGAGTGTTTGCTGTTGGCTCTGTGATGGCTAGGTTGTCACTGGAGGAGACACTGATGAAAAAAAACAGACCTCCTGGCCGGCAGGGGGCGCCATACCTCTCCGTGCTCAAGCGGCACCAGCCTGGAGTAATAGGAGGTGCAGATCACTTCGTCATCTGCCCTGTAAGTGGGCGGCCCCCGTCTTGGAGTGATATTGTAATGAGTCAAACATTCCGTGTCACTAACTGCATAGTACTGCCAGGGGCTGAACTCCATGCCATCCAGAGAGTGCTCCAAAATCCAGTTTCCAGGCCGAGGGGCATTAGCAGCTTTGATGATGACATAAGCGACTTGAAAGACCTGGAACAAAGACATTCAAAAGTGTCAATCGAAAATCAGTAACAAGTGCTCAAAAACCAAAGTGCCTCTTGAGGGCATTGCCACCCGATGATGGCCAGTGTCTCTCACTGCTCTTGAGGCTAACTGCTCATAAGTGTTCATCAGAAATGTACCTTGTAAATGTTTTCCTGGTGGCATTTGTCTTCAAAATAAACTCAAAAAATACAAATAAATTTGTATTATTATTGTTGTTATTAACAGTGTTAATATTGACATAAGTGCTTCTTTTCTTGTTTCCAATGTCTTTCTCCATCAGGATTCTGAATGATAATAGTTGTATTATATTTCATTAGTAGTCGTGTTAAATGTATTTCTCATATAGTGATTTGGAGATAACACGTCTGAATATAAGAAAAAAAGTCAGTCCATTACACACTTATCACGATGGTTAAAATCCAGAACACTGACAACACCAGATGTTGGTGAAGATATGGAGCAACAGGAACTCTCATTTGTTGCTGGTGGGAATGCAAAATGGTACAGCCACTTGGGAAGACAGTTTGGTGATCTCTTAAAAAATTAAACACAGTCTTACCATACAATCCAGCAATCATACTCCTTGGTATTTACCCAAAGGAGTTGAAAACTTCCATAGGTGAATGGATAAAGGAAGTGTGACACATCCATACAACAGAATATTATTCAGTGATTTAAAAAATGAACTCTTAATCCACAAGAAGACATAGAGTAAACTTAAATGCATATTGCTAAGTGAAAGAAGCCAATCTGAAAAGGCTATATACAGGATGATTCCAACTATATTGCCTCTAGGTTTGTTGTTTTTTTATTTTTGGTTTTAAGCTTCTCCCCATCTTAGCCCTCACCAATTCTAGCAACACAAGAGCCCCTTTAAATTAACCCAGCTGAAGCCACAATATTTCACATTTATCTACTGAATTATTCCCTGCAAAGGACGGTTTTATCTCATTATAATAACTCTGTTCACCTACAAGAAATGTCTCCCAATAAAATTTAGTCTATAAATGATGTAAGTGTGAAATGTTGAGTACCCATGTTCATGTGCAATTTTCCTCTAGAACACAATCACTGTTTCTAAAGCACATTAAAAGCAAAATAATGTTCTCAGATTTCAGTAATCAGGAAAATCAGGAACTGTGTATCTGTTATGAAAGCTTATATCTGGAGCTGAATGTCCAATGTTTAAAAATCTAAAACCATCTTCATCGATTTAAACCACTTTTTTTTTTTTTTTTTTTTTGCGGTAGGCGGGCCTCTCACTGTTGTGGCCTCTCCCCTTGCAGAGCACAGGCTCCGGACGCGCAGGCTCAGCAGCCATGGCTCACGGGCCTAGCCGCTCTGCGGCATGTGGGATCTTCCCAGACCGGGGCACGAACCCGTGTCCCCTGCATCGGCAGGCGGACTCTCAACCACTGCGCCACCAGGGAAGCCCTTAAACCACTTTTTTAAAAATTAAAATTATGCAAAGGCCATTTTGTCCTAGCATAAACATCTCCAGAACATTCTCCTATGAACATAATTACATTTTTTTCTTACTGGGAGTTTATTTATTTTTTTTGCGTTATGCGGGCCTCTCACTGTTGTGGCCCCTCCCCTTGCGGAGCGCAGGCTCCGGACGCACAGGCTCAGCGGCCATGGCTCACGGGCCTAGCCGCTCCGCGGCATGTGGGATCCTCCCGGACCAGGGCACGAACCCGTGTCCCCTGTATCTGCAGGCGGACTCTCAACCACTGCGCCACCAGGGAAGCCCCTGAGAGTTTATTTAAAAAAAAAAAAAAAAAAAAACTTTTCCCCGATTTTGTAATTCATATATTCCATAATTTATGTTTTTAAAGTCTACTTTGTGTGTGTGTGTGTGTGTGTGTGTGTGTGGTACGCGGGTCTCTCACTGTTGTGGCCTCTCCCGTTGCGGAGCACAGGCTCCGGACGCGCCGGCTCAGCGGCCATGGCTCACGGGCCCAGCCGCTCCGCGGCATGTGGGATCTTCCCAGACCGGGGCACGAACCCATGTCCCCTGCATTGGCAGGCGGACTCTCAACCACTGCGCCACCAGGGAAGTCCCTACTATTTTTTAATATTACTGGAAAACCAAACACTTCTCAGAAATACCTGGCAATTAATCTTACTGTCTCCTCTAGAACTAGTCCTGAAGAACATCAGGGTTTTTTTTTTAATGCAGCTTGGGGGAGGTTAGTTTCACCTTTGCAAAGTTCCAGCACTGCCAGAACACCATGATGGAATCCGGCCTAAGTAGCTTTCCATTTGGTTTTCATACTGATGCCCAAGCTAATTGGAGGGAGGACACCCTCTTCTTTACTCATCACTGTCCAATTGCCTTGCAACTATTTTCACCATAAAAGGAGAAGTCTATCAGCATGAGGACCACTGTGGAATATGTTAAAATAGACTTCACAAATTGCAGGTGCCAAGTGAGATGGCATGATCAGGCCGCCCATTTGAGAGGGATGGAAATCAAGGTCATTTACAAACGGAGTGACTGCATTTACCTTGTTTTCCAGTTTCACATTTGAAAATGGAAAGAACCAACAGGTTTACCTCCTGTGTGCTAAGAACTTCATGTATATCATCCCATTTAACTCCAAACAACCCTATGAGTTTCAAGTCATTGTGGTTCCCATTTTACATATTTGGAAACTGATGCTTAGAGAGGTTAAAAGACAAACTACTGAGAGTTGCAGGTCCCAATGAGAAACCAGGGTTCTCACTCCAGAGTCCTTAGCATCCACTATACACCCCCCAAATGTCCACACACACTAAGGTCACTGAATTTTATTTTTGTAACCCCAGAAAAAAGACTCCTACATTCACTTGGGCGCTGGGTTCATGTCTAAACAGGCACCGTGGCAATTGTTTCTGTTAACTCTGCAGTTTCTGTTGTGACGGCCCAGGATGTGTGGGGAGGGAGGGGATGGAGAGTGTGCAAGGAACAAAAACTAATGCTACGTAGCGCTTGCTGTGGCCAAGGACAATGCTAAGTCCTTTATTAGAATTACTAGTCTTCAGACCCTTCCAACTACATTCTTCTTATGAAATATGTACTGTTACTTCCCCTACTTTACAGATGAGGAAACCGAGGCACAGAAAGGTTACATCTTCCCAGGATCTCACATGTACTAATATGTAAACCACACTTCTACAGATTGCAAGGAAAAAGAATGAAACTCCCAGCTGAGCAGCTGGTGGGTACCAATCTGGTTTTCCAAACCACTGACCTCAACCAGTAGCAATTATTTCAATACCATGTTCTTGTACTTTCATCAAGCCCTTGTCAGCTTTTAGACGGACAGCTTAGTCACATGTAACAAAACGTAACCCAGTGGAAGAACCACCATAATGGGAAAACTTTAGGACCATCCCTCCAAGGATCAAGGCCTTCAGCTATGAAGCTGGGCATTGTTCTCACAGTCTCTCACTACTTCTCTAGGTCCCCAAATTGGAGACCAGAAAACAAGCCAAGAAAGGGACTATGAAATATAAATCTGCAAAAGAGGAAGGGGAAGCTATGAAATATCTAAAAGCAATTTGTTTTCACTTAAGTCACGTTATTGGCTGACTTATGTCTCCCCAAAGTTCACAGGCTGAAGTCCTAACCCTTAGTGCCTCAGAATGTGACTGTATCTGGAGAGAGGGTCTTTAAAGAGAGAATCAAGGTCAAATGAGGTCAAATGGGTGAGGCCTTATCTCACCTGACTGGTGTCCTTTTAAGAAGAGAAGATTAGGACCCAGACGTAGGGGCAACCCTGTGAGGATACAGTGAGAAAATGGCCATCTGCAAGCCAACGGGCAAGGTCTCAGAAGGAATCAACCCTGCCAACACCTTGCTCTTGGACTTCCAGCTTCCAGAACTGTTTGCTAATAAATTTCTGTTGTTTAAGCCCCCAGGTTTCGGTATGTGCTACGGCGGCCCTAAGCAAATGAACACAAGCTAGTCTAATTCACCAAGTGTGTGTTGACAAACCAGTCTTAACACCCCCTAAAGAAAAAGTAAGGAATTCTCTGTTAATATATAGAATTTTAAACCTTTGCCCAAATGAAATCCGTGATATTTCTGTTGCTGCTTTTTAGCATGGTTGACTAAAGTGCCTTTTCTCTCCATATAAGGTTGGCTGAACACAAAGTGATGATGCAGGGCTTTCACTAAATTCAGAGTCACTGAGGTCTTGCCAAACCTGCAGCTGATACAGCCACTTTCAAATCCACTTTCATCAGGGTTTTCTACCAAGGGGCCTTTGTTAATGATCACTGGAATGCACATAAACAGTGCCACATAAATAAAGCACACATACACCAAACACCGCTTTCTACACAGGAATCCAGACAGGAATTTTCATGTGGGCCTCAACCTTAAATATATTAAAACCCCCTCAGGCACAGAGATAAGAAAAATACACAGAGTGTAATTCTCCAATATCAGGGGCCAGCTTCAGATGTGCTCAGGGAAGCAAAGTGTTTCTTCTCCACAGAAAGCTCAGCTGCATAAGCTGCAGGGGCCCAGATACCACACGGGACCCCTGGCTGGAAATTCTCCACACAAGCACTTACCTGCCTCCAAGGCCATAACGGAACAGTGAATGCAGAATTGTTTTCTCTTACCCGATGGGAATGACCTTTTCACAGGCAAAAGAGATTTAGTTTTAACAGTCAAATTAAACTTTTAAAAAAGAGTTCAGTCTATTTGGTAAGTAATATTGCTCAATTATCCCTATAAAAGTGGTGAATCTGTGCTTTGTCAGCATTATTTCTTAGGACATTATTAGACAATAAGATTCAAAATGATCATTTGAGCTAATGTTTATTACTCAAGAATAAAGAAATAACTATTTACTAGAAGTCTAATTACTAATGCAGCTATGGCTCCCTTCTGGTTTTACAGAGTATGCATCACTGAACTAACTAATCAATTGATAATCATGTGAAGTAGCAAGAAACACTCAGTAGAACAAGAGAAGTTTGGGGCTTGGACGTTTACTTGGCACGTAGGATCCGTGGGATACACATTTTAGGTAAATCTCTTACGGGCAATGATCTTGAAATGTCATTTCTATTCGGTGTTAGTGGCTGTTTTACTATTATTGCCTCGGTTTAGGACCAGTATACAACATTAACAGACAAAAGGAAATAGCTTCACGAATGAGAAGAGAAGGGTGGGATAAAATAGGTTTGTTTCTCTTTAAGTTTGCTGCTGTCAATAGAAGTGTGGGATAAACACGTTAGAATCCAGTCTCTTTCCCCCCCTTACTTTTCTTCTTGCTTTTTCCTTTTACTGAGGGCAGGAGGGACTGGCTACTTGTAATGGCAAATTTAGATCAAGTAGGTTTTTTTCCTTAAAATTCTTAAGCTTCGTGTCTCAGGAAATCAAGGAAGGCTCCCTTTGGAAGCAAGCTCAGATTCTTCAAGTGGACCCTGAGGAAAAGCCAGGGTGAGAAAGCTGATGAACAAGGAAGGAAAGGCAGAGAGAGGTGCCCATCACAGAAGTGAAGGGGAACCAGGACCAGTTACCTGAAGGTGGGAAAGGGGTATTTAAAACCCCTTCAGAAGGAGTTCTGTTTCTCATCAACTAGAAAAGTTATTTCAAAAAGAGCCCACGATAAGCTGTCCCATGGTCCATGAGCCACTGGTTCCGTCTCAGGATGACTAGGGGGATTATCTCAAAGGATACGTGTTGCGCTACATAAAGAATCAAAACTGGAAAGTAAGAGGCTGGTTTCCGTCCCTAGTCTCCATGGATCTCCCTGTAGAATTGCTCCCAAAGTTCAATTCCACCAAGGGTTCTGGGAAGATTTTGCTAGGTTTTGTGGGAGGTGAGTTGGAATGACTTCAAAAGCCCAGCCAGGCGGGTCACCAAATGTCCTTTGTGGGGATCTTCACTGCTTTCCCCCACCTGTAGGTGCCGGGTGACAGCCGAGCCCCAAGAATGAGATAAACCCGCTGCGAAATGCAGTTACGGGCCATTCTAGGACCTGGGAAATGCAGAGTGGCTTTCCCATCCCCCGACTCCTGACCACAGGTCAGCCGGAGCCATCGGTTTTCACCCAGGAACATCTCAGCCTTTGAAAGTACGTTGGTTGGGCTTTTCCCCCAAAGGCAGTGCAGTTTGTTCACACTGGAACAGAGGGGGCAGTAAGTACCATTCCTTCCTTCCCCTCCCGAATGCGGAAGGAGGCTCGGGAGTCCATCGTGGAGATGAAAGGAAGTCAGCAACGTTCCATGAGAAAGCAAAGCTGGAGGTGGCGGCCTCGACGGTGGCTGCAGAGGTCAGCCTGACACTCTGCCTCTGGTGGCACAGGCTGAGTGGACACACGCTCGGTGGCCTTGTCCTATGGGTCAGGGACCTGGGCCTCCTGAGAACAGCCTGCCTGGAAGAGAGACAGATGGAGCCCCGGAGTGATGCGGTCAGCTTGACTCCCAGTTAGAAAAATGACTGCCCCTCTCCTGGGGGAGGGCAGGCGGCAGAGATGTTACTGTCAGAGAAGCTCGCCTTCCTGCCCCAACCAGGACACAGGACACTGGGACCAAGGACGCCCCTAACACCTTTTCACTGGAGACTCATTCAGTGAACACTGATTGAGCATCTGCTTTGGAACAGGACCGTGGCAGGTGCCACAAAGACAGCGGTGAAGTGGGGGACATGGTCAGGGTGGCCTGGATGCCCCGATGGGAAGACAGAGGTGGGCCAAGTCCCCCGGGAGAAGGACGGAAAGCGGCCAGGGTGTCTGGCGGGGGCCAGCCTAGTCTGGAGAAGGGGTGGTCAGGGAAGGCTTGTCTGGAAAGTGGGGGAGACTGAGTAGGAGATGTCTAGGTAAGGAGAGGGAGGTCCGGGCTTCCCTGGTGGCGCAGTGGTTAAGAATCCACCTGCCAATGCAGGGGACACGGGTTCGATCCCTGGTCCGGGAAGATCCCACATGCTGCGGAGCAACTAAGCCCGTGGGCCACAACTACTAGAGCCCACGCAACTAGAGCCCATGCTCCGCAACAAAAGAAGCCACCACAATGAGAGGCCTGCATACCACAACGAAGAGTAGCCCCACTCCCTGCAACTAGAGGAAGACCGCAAGCAGCAACGAAGACCCAATGCAGCCAAAAATAAATAAATAAATATTTTTTTAAAAAAAAGAAAGAAAAAAGAACAAGAGAGGGAGGTCAGAGGGACGGGGAGTGGGACCCTGCGGGGCCAGAGCATGGAGTGTGGGACATGGCAGGAGGCCCGGTTGGCTTGAGTGTTGAGACGGGAGGGGACTGGACAGGGCAGGGCTCTTTGTGAAACGTTAAAAACTTCTAGACCATTCGAAGACCCTAAACCAGGGAGGTACCAGGTCACCAGGGATGAAAAGATTGGATGCCGGAACTGGATGCTGGTGCCGGGAAATCGTGAGAGCTGGTGGTGTTGACACAGTGAAGACCAAGGCTAAAGTAGAGAAAAAAGCCAGTGGGTCTTAAAGAGTTTGCCAAAAGGTCCAGTGTGAGTGAGAAAGAAAGCACGGAGGCCCAGCAGGGCTTTCCGGCTTTGGCCAGGCCCCCTCTCCACCTCAGGACGATGGGACAGGTCTCCCCAGCGTGGCCCCAAAGCCCACACTTTGCCCTTCTCCCCTCAGTCCCCGAGAATGTCTGGCTGAAAACATTTGAAAGCTTCTTTTCACTTCCTCTCTTGGTCCTCACGTTGACCTATGGTGCCCAGTAGGTCCAGCAATGGTTAGCAGCATACCACCTGACAGCCCTCTTTTCATCCCTCATCGTGAGAAAACAGTTCAATTGCACCTCAGAAAGTAAAAGGGGTCCCTCATCATTAAGCCTCACATGTCCAACTGGCGACACCGTCTAGAAAAGCTGTGCAAATCTGCACTTGACTAACTCCATTAAACATTAACCTGTGAGTTATACATTTACAGCCTCTAGACACAATAATTACGTGTTTCTTTCACTAAATCTAGCTGAATCGCTTATAGTTTTAGCCCTAGAGAGATTAGAAAGCATTATTTGTTTTTGCATTTCACTCAGTACATGGAACCTTGGTCTACATGCTATTTGAAGATTCTCATCTTTCTTTAGGTACCTCTAACTTCACTGAGCATCTATCATTCGTCAGGCATCAAGCTGACACATCATCACATTTAAAGCTTTTTTTAAAAAGGGATATCTAAACAAAGGTCTTATACAGGAAGGTTTATTTAAAAAAGTGCTGTGGGAAGCTAAGTGGCGCAGCTGCATGGAAAACAAGATGGCGGTTCCTCAAGAAACTTAGAATTACCATGTGATCCAGCAGTTCCACTCTGGGTATATACCTACAAGAACTGAAAGCAGGGACTCAACAACAGATATCTGGACAACAATGTCTATTGAAGCATTATTCACAGTAGCCAAAAGATGGAAACAAACCAGATGTCTACCACGGATAAATGGCTAAACAAACTCTGGGATACAAGGGAATATTATTCAGGTATGAAAGTTTGATACCTGCTACAACATAGATAAAGCTGGAGGACATTATGCTAAATGAAGTAAGCCAGACACAAAAGGACAAATACTGCATGATTCCACTTACATGAGTTACCTAGAATAGTCGAATTCATCGAGACCCAAATGAGAATTGCAGAAAACTGGGGCTGGGGAGGGGAGGGGGGATGGGGAGTTACTGTTTAATGGGGACAGAGTTTCAGTACGAGATGATGAGGAAGTTCTAGAGAGGGATGGTGGCGATGACTGCACAACAATGTAAATGCACTTAGTGCCAGTGACTTGTACACCTAGAAATGGTTTAAATGGTAAAGGTTATGTATATTTTACCACAAGAAAAAAAAAGATGTGAAAATAAGGAGAGAAAAGTGAATGATACAAAGATTCAACTTTTTGTGGAAGATGGAGATTTCTAAATTGAACATGACGAGGGACCAACCCTGGAGAAGCCAACCGAGCCATCTGGAGGGCAACCTAGCAGCTCAGAGGGGGTGCGTGAAACCCTGTCTTTCCCATGACCCTATTTCTGTCAGTTTCTTGCTAAGCTCTAGTGAGGCCTGATGACACGTCACAAAATACAAAACTGGAGCCCAAACGGTTAGGGTTTGAGAGTGAAAGGAGACCCCGAGTGACGTGACTGGAGACCCTCAGCTCAGAGGGCGGCCTCTCCTCCTGATGACGTTGACTAAGTGCCCGGCTGACCTCTGGGCAGCCCTATTCCTGGCCTGGCCCTGGAGTCTGGTACGGCGTTGTAAATGATCCTAGATGGTGAGCATCTCAATGGAGGCCTAAGAAACAGTTATTTCATGGGCTTTCTTGTGCTTCTAGCACCTGAAGAACAAAGATAAATATCTTCTGATTGTATGCCATAAAACAGAGAAAACAAAACTTTAAATTATAAGATGGACAATTCTCACGGTCACCTAATTAGCAGGGAAAAGGTATTGGACACTATTAAAACAACACTAGATAGGTCACTTTATGATTTTACTTTTAGAAAGATGATTAAGAATAACTCAAATTTGATTAAAAAAACTATTACAGAGGGGGGTATATGGAAACTCAATTTTCTGTAAATCTAAAACGTCGCTATAAAATAAAGTCTATTAATTTAAAAAGACACACAAAACAAAGGAACAGAACTATTTATACATGTTACAATAGTTATCAGTTACTCTAAGAAAGCTTAAACCCCTCCAGTTGGCTGCACAGAAGCTAATAAGTGGTTTTCAGGCTTCACCAAACTTCTCAGGTATGTGGGCTTAGACAGCTGTGGCATCCCAGCTAATTATCTGCAGGTTTTAAATTGATCTCACAATTTTCCCAGCCTTCATTTCCGGACCTTATGGGGCATGGAGGCCACCAAGCCAGGGCGAGCCAGTGCTCTCCAAGTATCTGTGCAGAAATTTCAAAGGAGCACAGATCTGAATGCACTGGCACAAGCAGGCCCAGTCCCTAAAGAGTTTCCACCTTTGTCACTACTTTGGCAGCCTCATCACCTCACCAAGGCCAATGCTTGCAGAGTCAGACTTCCAGAATTACTCCCCACCCTCCTCCCAAAAAGGTAGTGATTGGTGATTAACAGATCTTAAATTTCTTACAATCCAGAGAATTACAGAAGGAAATCTAATGTTTCCCATGATTCAGGCTTAAAATGATAAATCCAGCTGTGTTCTCTACACCCCACTGCATTATTCACAACGAATACTGTGAATATGGATCTACATGTTATTCCGATTTCTCACATTGTAAGTGTGAAATAACAAATAGAAAAACAATTTATAAAATGCACAATACAGATGTAAGGTATCACTGTCAGATTTGTAATCACTTCCCCTAAGTGCCATAGTTATTCTGCTGACAACTGGCACCTCTCAAGAGGAGGATATTTACAGTTCATTCAATTTTTTTCTCATTTGTTATGACTTGAAACTTCTGTCCTGCCTCTTACACTGATTTTCAAATACCTAAAACTGTCACCACCATTTGACAAAGTATTTGCCTCATCAGAGATTAATAATCATGGCATAATTTAAACGTGAAGGTGACAAACAAGACCAAACAAATATTGTCTAAGCATCTGAACTCAGCCCAGTGCTCCCAAATATATGTTCAATACAGTGACAAAATGTAAATAAATGAATATATGCTATATCTGAATGAATGAATGAGTGAATGGATGAATAAATAAATTCCCTGCTATTCAATGAACAGAGAACAAAGTAAGAAAGAACCTTTTAGTGTCCATGCTGCTGAGAGGTTGTGAGACACACTCTTTCATTCACTGTTAGTGAGTATATAAATTGAGCAATATTTTTGAAAAAAAATAAAACAATAAAAATTACATTTCAAAAATGTTTAAGCTCTTTGGGGGTTTTTTTTTTGGTTTTTTTTTTTCGTTGTTGTTGAATGAGTGAATTTATTGCATGTTTCCTTAATATAAGCACCACTTAGCAACATCATAAGCGAATTCAGTAAGCTTTACAGAATTTGTAGAAATTCTCACCATTGGGCCTTTTTTTGTGCTGACCCTTGCTAATACCAAGGGTTTTAACAATAAAATGGAAAACATCTTTAGGGGGTTAATTAATGAAACCTTGGTAAACATCTTTTTTAGTGATTAACCTTAATAAAAGACAATCTCAAGTACTTGAGAAATGTATGGATAACATGTACGTACTCTTGAGTAATTTCCTCAAATATTTATTAGTCAAGTTTCTCACAGGAGCTGGACAATGGTCCGTTCAAGTCTGGAGTATCTATGCTGCTAAATTAAAATCTTCATGCTTTGGCTATCCAATGCACAGGTGACAAGACTGACGTTGTTTTGGAGGTTAAGAAATTGAATGTAATTTCCTCTGAGGGGACAAAAGATTTCTTCTCCTTAGGAAACAACTTTACTTATTCAAGAGCTGAAACAAAACTCAGCTGACTCGTTTTGTAAAATGTAGTATTACAGAAATTGCTTTAGTCTGGAAAAAAATGTAAACATAGTTTATTACCAGTTTGTACCTTCACCATAGAAAAACCTTAAAATCATTCTTGTGGAATGTCTGATTTTCAGTGGCATTGTCAGATGGTTGAGTAGTGAGTCTGAAGAGACAAAGCTGGGGCCAGTATATGGAAGGCTGAACTTTATCAGGTATTCAACAGGATCTGGTGAAAATATTTCAGCAGAAAAATGAAAGACGGTTCTTGTGGCACTAATGTGAGGAATGGCCTAAAGTTGGGGAAGATGAGGTAGCGGATGTGAGGTAATAAAGTCTTTTACTAGAGTGACGGCTACGAATATATTTAAGAAATGAATGCAACTAATATTCAAACAATTAACAAGACCCAGTAAGAGGCTAGATATAAAGAATGGAGAATCCCTGACTAGAATGGGAGAAAGCAGCAACCCCTGAGTAAAAGCTTACTATAAGAGACAAAGCCAAAAGTAGAACTCTGATCTCCTGATTCCCCATCCAATTCTGTTTCCACTGTAGCTGTTGACTGATTTGGAATGTTAAAGCTGGTCTGAAAGACCATAAGCTTCAGTAGGCAACCTGATGTGGCATAACAAAAACTCAGTTACATTATTTTGAGGATTTTTTTTTCTTAGACCATGGTTATAATTCTAGCTTTTGTTCTAACCAGCTTTAACCTTGGGCAAATCATTTGCCTTTAACACCTCTTATGTTTTTATATGAATTTATTTCTTTTGTTAATATTGCACAGACGTTTTTCTTGTCTCCCACAATAAATAATTTCTTTGAGGGCAGTAATATGGACTATATGTGGATCTTCTGCCATTGATTGTTTATAATACCTAAGAAGTGTCTCTGTGAAATGGTGTCAAATTAGTGAATATAAATAGTTGAGAACATCTTGTTAGAAACACCACGAAATGTTAATAAAAACACAAACAGGGGGCTTCCCTGGTGGCGCAGTGGTTGAGAGTCTGCCTGCCGATGCAGGGGACACGGGTCCGTGCCCCGGTCCGGGAAGATCCCACATGCCGCGGAGCGGCTGGGCCTGTGAGCCATGGCCGCTGAGCCTGCGCGTCTGAAGCCTGTGCGTCTGGAGCCTGTGCTCCGCAACGGGAGAGGCCACAACAGTGAGAGGCCCAGGTACCGCAAAAAAAAAAAAAAAAAAAAAAAAAAAAATTGTTACATAAATTCAGATACCAGCCATGAAGAAGAAATTGGTACTGCCTGGCCCTCTGGCAATAAACAACTAGAAACTGGACAGAAGGGTTTTCTACTGAAGTCACTTTCTAGGCTGGTGTGTCAATGTCTTACAAAGTTAAATGTGCACACATCCATTGGCCAAGCAATTTCACTCCTTGAGAAATAAAAACGTATGTCCAGAAAGACTTTTATAGAATGTTCACTGCAGCTTTATTTACAATAGACAAAACCGTAGCAACTAGTAGACTAAAAAGGTCTGGAGATCTAATGCACAATTTTGTGATTATAGTTATATACTGGATTATATATCGTACTGGATATACTGGATTATAAACGTCAGAGTTGGAATTGTTTTCAATGCAGAAAAAGAAATGATAATTATGTGATGTGATAAAGGTGTTAGCTAACACTGCTGTAGTAATCATATTGCAATATATAAACCTATCAAACCAACGTGTTTTGTACCTCAAACCTTTAAAACGTTATTTTCAATTATATCTAAATAGATGAATAAAACAGAATAAAATAAAATAGGCACTGATAGAAGAAATTATAATAACCCAAACACCCTAACAAGAGGATGGATAAACAAAGTGTGGTATATTCACGGAGTGAAATATTGCTCAGAAATAAAAGGAACAAACCACTAAAAGCAACAATGAGGGAATCTCGCAGACATAATGCCAAGAGAAAGAAGCCAGACACAAGAAAGACAGGTTGTGTGATTGAATTTATATGACATTATATAACAGGCAAAGCCAATCTACGTGAAAAAGTATTCAGAACCGTGGTTCCTCTGGCCAACGGGTGTCGGGGAGGGGAGCTGGTGGAGAACGGAATGGGATGGACACAGGGGAACATTCTGGGTGATGGAAATGCTCTGCACCTTGATAGCGGTGGGGCTTATACGTGTGTCTGTATTTGTCAAAGTTCATCCAACTATACCCTTAAGATGCATGCATATCACTGCATGTAAATTGTATCTCAATAGAAAGAAAAAATGAAAGACAACTGTTATGATCACACTGGATGCACTATTTTAGCTCCACAAACAGGCCTTTCCTGTGCTGCTCTCTCCCAGGCACCTTTCCTCCACCTGGTCCTACATTCGGGTCGTTTCTCTGATGCTCTGAGCTGCCCTTCCTATGTGTGCCCCATACCTGCTCAGCTCCC
Organism: Mesoplodon bidens; assembly: GCF_964165515.1. NCBI lineage: Eukaryota > Metazoa > Chordata > Mammalia > Artiodactyla > Ziphiidae > Mesoplodon > Mesoplodon bidens. Next base: position 32,523,511 of record NC_138169.1, on the reverse strand, counting down.
CTGACCCCCATATCAGCCAGCAGAAGTGATCGGCTTACCTGCCTCTTTCCCCAGCTAGCCCAGAAGCCCCTGAGGACCACGGTCAGCCTTAAGCAACAATTTAAGTACAGTGATGATACCAGCATTTATATGGAACCTACGGTTTGTTGAATACTTTCCCTGGATGTCGCTACTGTCTTGTTCATCAAGGAATCCTGAGACCCCTGCCATCAATAAGCAGACGTTACGAATTATTAAATATAGACAATGCTCTCAGATATGCTGGAATGGATCAGAAGATAATTCCTGGTTGTTAGGATCACAGGGGAGTTTTTTGGGTTTTTTTTTTTTTTGCGGTAGGCGGGCCTCTCACTGTTGTGGCCTCTCCCGTTGCAGAGCACAGGCTCTGGACGCGCAGGCTCAGTGGCCATGGCTCACGGGCCCAGCCGCTCCGCAGCATGTGGGATCTTCCCGGACTGGGGCACAAACCCATGTCCCCTGCATCGGCAGGTGGACTCTCAACCACTGCACCACCAGGGAAGCCCTCAAGGGAGTTTTTTTTTAACAATTCTTTTCTTATGTTAAAAAATTTCTGCTTCTGTATGAGAATAAAGGAAGTTCTATATAGAGAAAAGTTCCACTGAAGACATAAAAAGCACATGAGTTATTCTGAGGTATAGCAGAGGCATTCAGGAGCTACTTTGTTTTTTTGTTACAGCTTTCTTTTTAAAGATGAAGATGTTAGATGTTTCAATTTGAATACACTGCTAAGTAAAAAGCAGAAAAAAAAAAAAGCAAACACTAGAATGGATTCCAAAATGTATTTTTCAAAGAAAAATTTTTTCAGAAACTAAAACATCTTTTTTTAAGCTTTACTATAACAGGAAGAAATAATTCCAGAACAGACCTCCCTTTCTTTCCATAAATATACAAAAAGCTTTATTTTGAAGCCAAAACAGTTGGAGATATGAAAAGTATATTTTGACAGAGTCCTGAAAAACTCTCTTCACTCATTTCCCAGAACCCTCCCAAGGCCGATCTAAGAAGCCCTGTAGAGCAAGCAACACTGTAACAGTATGGCCAACACTCTGCCATTCAAAACAGAAGAAGAAAAAAGGGGGAAGGTTTGGTAAACTAAGTTGTGCTAACTGGAAAAATGGTTATGCTTGACTGTTTGGCAGACCACTGTTCATGACAGACAAAGGATAAAGCTTAAAAATAAATATTGCCAGGAAAGGAAGCTCCATATATGGCCTCAATTATTTTCATGTATTCAGCTCACTAGTCATTAACATTGAACAATTTAAGGTACAATATCTGTATTGCCACTTGGTCCTATAGCTCTTTACATCACCTAAAGATAAAGGTATAGTCCCTAAAAGGTAAGCTATGAGAGACCAGCAGAGAGAAGCCTCTTTTCAGAAGTGCGAGGAGGCAGTGGGGGGTTCAGACGCATCTCAAAGTCTTTACCCCTCTTCCTGTGGCAGGCTGGGGTTGCCTCATGTTTTCTCCACTTGAATCTTTGCCCACTTCAGAGACTGGGAGGTCCAAAGAGCAGAGAGGAAGATGCTGTGTGACACTGAGGCCAGGTCTTAAAGGGATGCAACTTCTGCCTCTTTCTCTGGAACACTTGTGCTGAAGCCCTGAACTGCCCTATTCACAATGCTGCCTTCGGGCTGCCATGCTGTGAGGAAGCCCCTAGCCCACAAGGAGAGTCCACACAGACAAGCCCTGAGACCACATGAAGGGAGAGCCTTGGCCAGCCCTCAGCTGCCCCAGCGCCCCCTCCCCCAGAAGCTCCATCCCAAGGACTACAGCCTGAGATACAACCACTCACAGTCAAGCCCTTCCTGAAAACTTGACCCCTAGAAACAAACCCAGAAAGATATAAGATGAATGTTGCTTTAAGCCATAAAGTTTGGCAGTGGTCTCTTACAAAGCAGTAGATAATTGGAAAAGCTGCTGTGTAGGAGAAAACAAAATGAGATAACAAAAATGTGAAAACAAAAGACAGACATATCTCTGAGACAAGCAGCTTCATGGAGAATAGGACGGAAAAGATAAAAATGAAGGAGAAGAATTTCGTGTGGCTTACTTCCAAATGGTAATGAAGGGCTTGATTTCTTCCAATCTATTCATTTTGCCAAACAAATTCAAGAAAAATTTGAAATTGGTTGAGCCCAGTATGAAGTAATATAAAATTGAAATAAAATCATTTTGAATAAATACAAGTACACAGTCATGGTCATTTCTACCAGGGTTTCCAGGATCAATTTCTGCCTGAACTCTTTTAACAAGAACCCAAGACTCATTTGTAATGAGAAGCTCCAATTTACATGCAACTCTTGTTCTAAAAGTCTTTCAAGATTTTCTGCCTTAAGAATGTGAAATTTGCCTGTTCTTTTTTTATTTACCGTGCCAATGTGCTTAGCAAACACTTTACATACAGACAATACAATAATAAACCTCAATCCAGCTCTGGCCAATTTTTCAGAAATTTTTTGGGGAAAAAAAACAACAGTAGACGTCCAGATTAATGAGGTTTTATAAAACCCAGCAAACAAGCAGCTCTTGTCTAAAGGTTTGCATAAAACAAAGGCCCTTCTGTGATTATGTGCCCACAACAAAGTGTTACTTCCTAATTAAACCTACACAGAGTATAAAGCACTGCTTCAAAAAAGCAGCCTTTATTTTCAATGCCATAGGAAATGTTTCCTTTTTTACGAAACACACTTTGTCTTCTAATGGGACATTACACATTTTTACTCACAAATCTGACCACTCCCAGGGAACATTTTTGCCCAGGTTTAAACATTTTGAAAGGAGATTACTAAACATTGATTCATTTTCCTGCTTCTTGGCCAAAAATCACATGTTAGAGAGCACCCAGATTTACCAGGAGAGAAGCGTTGATACTCTGCCCCGTTCCCAGGGGAAAGGACCCCACTGAGTGACAAAGAAAACAGGGGTTTAGGAAGAACCCAGACTCTCCCAAATCAGGAGGAAATTGTCAGAACTCCTGCCAGTCTCCCCAGGAAATCGTAACAGAAAGAGAAACAATGATGGGAGACTGGGAACAAATGAGGTGAGACTGTGTGGGTGGTGTGGAAGGAACCAGAAGTTGTGGTGTCCAGCCCCAGTTGCAGCAGATACAGCCATGTGACACTGGGCAAGCCAGTGGACCACTCTGCGCTGCCACTTCTTCACCTGCAAAGAGGGGGCCATCTCCTCTCCAGGATTGTTGGAGGTGAAGTGACATGGATGAGAAAAAAATGCTGTTGAGTCTATAACCTATACCTATATAGATACCTATATATATGTATAGAGACACACATATGCATAGTATATGAATATACAATATATAGGTTGAGTGTTCATATACATATGTAGATTCTATATGCTATGTAGATAATATACTGCATTCTATATACTACATTACTAAATTCTATACTAAGTTCTATATATTATATATAGATTTCTATACATATACACAATATATATGAATATATGTATAGATTCCTATACACAACAGGCAATGAACATTTCTTTTGAAAGGGAGACTCAAAACTAAACAGAAACTTGCCATATGAGCCTTGAAAATAATTTGTATGCATTGCACTCCTTCACTGGCATGCAATCCTTTTTCACTGAAACCTCAAGTTATAACCTGTAACAGAAAAGCAACCAACATGTCAGGCGTGGGAGCTGTTACGCAAATCACGGGTAAGCCATAGAGTAGGATGTTAACGCAGCTTTAAAATTATTAATAATGATTTTAGTTATATTGGGAAATGATCATGCTATGAAGTTAAATAAAACATCAGGACACAAACGTATTTGTCACAAACCTCAGCCGGAAGGATGATATCGTCCAAGAATGCAGACAGGGGTGAGTTCTACCCTTGAATTACTTCAACTAAGGCTCAGTTCTGCCATTTGTCAAAAGGAGATAATGCAGAACCAAACTCATAGTGTGATTATGAGGGTTCCATGAGCTAGTCCAGAACGAGGGTTCCGCAGAAAGCCTGGCCTGCAGGAGTATGGAATAAACGGCAGCCCTATGACTACGTTATTAATTTAAATACATAGACATGCATGCAAAAGTCTAAAAGCATGTACACTGATGTTATTGGTGGTCGTGTCAGAGTGAAGGGATGACAGGTTTTTCTGTCTCTTTACACTTATCTGTACCTTCCAGTTTTTCTACAGTGAGCCTATATTACTTCCCTAATTAAGAAAAAAACAAGAATTATTGACTTATGAGTTTATTTTCTGGAAATCTGCATAATTGCACTTCTTAGCTAACCCTATTAGCTAACTCTAATTACATTGTATCTTGCTTAATGTTTCCCATGTGATACCTGAAGATTTTTAGGACTCCTAAGTCATTTGTGGACTACCAGTGGGACGGGGGAAAGGAAACTCATATTTTTTATAAGGAATCTGTCAGGTGCTCAACCAGGAACCCTCCTTCATTCTTTTTTTTTTAATGGAAGTACAGTTGATTTACAATGTTGTATCAGTTTCAGGTATAGAGCAACGTGGTTCAGTTTCATATGTATATTCTTTTTAAGATCCTTTTCCATTAAGCTATTATAAGACATTGAATATAGTTTCCTGTGCTATACAGTAGGTCCTTGTTGCTTATCCATTTTATATAGAGTAGTGTTGCATTTTACTTTGTCAGCTGTCCGAAAGCACAGCACCCAACCCCCCTTGACAAACATCTCCGCCAAGATGCCACACGACCAAAAAGGAATAAATAAATAAATACAGACAGAAATAAACAGAACTGCTTCCACTTCCCACACCACTGTCCTTAAAGTCACAGTGTCACCTACGGCAGCCTCTCAGCTGAGATCCCAGGACACCTAGTCTGTCCACGTATTAGAAGGCAGTCCATGATTTCGCCATGAGGATTATGAATTTTGCATTTTCATTCCGAAGTTAATCTAAAAACTTATAAAAGCATATTCTGAATCTGGCTGACCACTGTTTAACAAAATTCTGACCCAGGATTTCAAGGCTGCCCATCTGTGTTCGTGTCACTGCCCTGGCACAGTGATCACCTACTGAGATAACAGTATTACTGCCGGTTGCAAAGTGACAGCAAATCCACCTGCTGGACTCTGCTTCTCGGGGTTTGAAGGCACTAGTTTGAGGCAGGGAGGCCAGAGGAGGGAGGTTGGAGGAGGGAGGGAGGGTTTTTCCCCTCTGTCTACTTGCTGTTCCGGTCAGTGTCCTTCGCCCAGCAGCAGTTGGCCCCAGTCTTTGGCTTTCCGGAACTCCCCACATAAGCCTCCTCACCCCGGCTCAGAGGCGGGGTACTCTCCTGCAAGCCTCTAGCTGTGGGTAACCCCAATCGCCTCCCTTAGCTCCTCCTCAGTGGTTAACTCTGAGTTAGCTAGGCACTCTCTCTCCCAGTTCTCTCACACCGATTAACCAGTTCCTCCTACTAGACCCGTCCCTTTAAATAACTGCTGTGGTTTCTGTTTTCCTGATTGGACCCTGGCTGATAGAAAACAGCATGTATTTCACAGTATTTTAACATTTTTTAATTGTGGTAAAATACATATAACACTAAAATGACCATTCCAGCCATTTTAAGTGCACAATTCCTAAGTGGCATTAGGTACATTCACATCATTGTGCAACCATCACCACCATCCCTTTCCAGAGCCTCATCATCTTCCCAAACTGAAACTCTGCACCCATTAACACTCACTCCCCATCCCCCTCTGCTCAGCACCTGGCGCTTTCTGCCTCCATAGATATGACTATTCTAGGGACTGCACGTAAGTGGAATCATACAGTATTGGTCCTTTTGTGTCTGGCTCATGTCACTTAACACATTTTCAAGGTTCATCCATGTTGTTCATATATCACAATTTGCTTCCTTTTTAAGGCAAAATAATCCATTCTATGTACAGACCACATTTCGTTTATCGATTCACTGTTGATGGACACTTGGTTCCTTCCACCTTTCAGCTACTGTGAATAGGCTGCTACAACACATGGGTGTGCAAATATCGTTTTGAATTCCCGCTTTCAATTCCTTTGGGGATATAGCTAGAAGTGGAACTGCTGGATCATATGGAAATTCTGTTTAACTTTTTGAGAAGCCACCATACTGTTTTCCATAGTGTTGCACCATTTTACATTCCCAACCAGCAATGCACAAGGGTTCCAATCTCTCCACACCCTCACCAACCTTTATTTTCTGTTTTTTTTTTTTTTTTTTTTGCAGTACGTGGGCCTCTCACTGTTGTGGCCTCTCCCGTCGCGGAGCGCAGGCTCCGGATGCGCAGGCTCAGTGGCCATGGCTCACGGGCCCAGCCACTCCGCAGCATGTGGGATCCTCCCGGACCGGGGCACGAACCTGTGTCCCCTGCATCGGCAGGTGGACTCCCAACCACTGCGCCACCAGGGGAGCCCCTTCTGTTTTCTAATAATAGCCATGTTAATGAGTGTAAAGTGGTATCTCATTGTGGATTTTCTTTTCTCTAATGATGAAAGACGTTGAACATCTTTTTATCTGCCCAGTGTCTTAACTTAGAGTATCTCAAACTGGAAATCCTTGAGTTCTTAAGTTGAGAAACCCTACCATAGGAATACATTTTAATATATTTAATAGAGAATATATATAGTTTAATATAATTAACAACTAAAAGAATGCTGACAATCACAAAATTCAAGATCTATCAAATGTGTATGCTCACTCACTCAGAATGATTTCTTTAAAATTTTAAGTTATCACAAGAGATCCTGGGCTATCATGCTAAGTCATTGGACAGTGAGCAATAGTTTATGACTGGACACCACCCATGTATATGTTCGTTTTACATTTGTTAAAGTGACTCGTCCGTTTCATTTCTTTTTCTTAAAACAAAACTACCGCACTCATTCAATTCCCACAGATTGTTTTCTTTTTAAGTAAGACGTTGCTAGATATCAGCGTGAATTCTAAAATATGGTGAATCGATGCAAGAAATGAATAGCAGGCATTATTTTAAAGAAGTAAAGAAATAAATCTAATCGTTCCTCTTGTGTTACCAAAGCAAACACTCCGTAGTTAAATCTTATTGCAAACCACACAATATTTATGGACTTTCTGATAACACCACTTTTTATCTTTTCTTTAGTTTATCTTTCAGGTAACCAAACCCTATATACAGAGGCTAAAATGCCATAATTTCTACAGCTGTCATCAACTAGAGAACCAAGAATGGTATCAATGTCTTTGGCATTTGCCAAAACAGAACGAAACTGACTGATTTGGTCATAAAACCTCAGGGGCTGACATATTTATTAAGTTATATGAACACATTTACAACATGAAATTGTTGATTCCTGATAACACTGAGGTCTGCCTAATTTTACTTTAGAAACCTGTACTTCAGAGTGTACATTTTTATAGGAGTGAAACAAAGCAGTCCATGGGTTATTAGTTGATGGTCATCTTTTAATCAGGCTGTGAACCAACAAAAGGAGGGGAGTGTGAAAAGAAAGCGCTGATTCACAGTGTGATTACACACTCACTGCCTCACCTCTGCCGACGTCTGGGTGTGAAGTCAAGCCTCCATAAACGTTACCAGGGAAGGAAAAGGGAAGAGGAAGAAGAAGGGAGGAAGCAGACAGCTGTGGTCCCTGCCCTCCTGGGGTGTATAATCTAGAAATTAGCTACCAGCTGGTGAATTGTTGGCCTGACAGGGAAATACGCAGACTTGGACGACAGAAAAGTCATCAGAAGGTATAACCACGTCTAGAGCTGAGTGTCAATGAGGCCCAGGAAACAAGGATGAGATGAGGAGGAAGGGAGCCATCCGGCTGTCAGTACCTAAGCAGGACCCAAATATAGCCTCACTCCTCATGGGACAACCAGCTCTGGATGCAACAGAGCAGCCCGGATCGCCAACGGTGGGTTCTGGCCAAAAATATTGAACTGGAAAGTAATCAAGACTTTAGAGCTGAGTTTAGTTCATAAGAAATAGAGGGCATAAAGGAACACGTTAACAAAATCACAGTGAAACCACCGGACAAATCCAGAATGTGGGATATTCTACAAGACAACTGGCCTCATCTATTCAAAAACTGAATATCATTTTTAAAAAAGTAAGAGAGGACAATTCAGATTAGAAGAGATTTAACAAGCACCTAACAGGCATCAAATGCAATGAGTGTTCCTTACTGATCCTGGTTTGAAAAAGAAAAATAAAAGCTATAAAAGACATGGGTGGCTAAATTGGGACAACTGGATATGGGTGGAGAAATAGTTACTAGGAAATTACTGTTAGTTTTGTTAGCTAATGGCCTGGTGCCTATTCAGAACAAATGTCCTATTTTCTGAAGATACAAAAAATCTTGTATTGGTCCAATGTCACCATGACTGCAACTCACTTGGGAAGTGTTCCCAAGATGAAACAAATGTGGCAAACTGCTAAAAAATTCCTGAATCTCCGGGGTGGGTATGTGTGTGTCACAATAATACTGTTTTCTACATATTCAAAAATTTTCACAATCAAAAGGCTCAATAAATAAATATCTGAGAAAGGTTTGCTCAGCGATAATCATATTGCACTTTTTTTAAACTGAAAGCACAGTAGAAACTTTACGTTGTGTAAAAGGTAAAGAAAATTCTGAGTATTTTGTTATTTTAAATAATCTCAATTTAGAAGCTTATGTAAAAACACTAGAAGGTACTTAGAAGCCTATAATTCTGTGTGTATGCTTGTGTTTGAATATGCCTTAAAGACCTAAAAGTGAGGCCCCCGAATTCCTCAAGCTGATTCAGTCCAACTTACAGCAAGAAGATCTCCTGCTAGGAGAAGTTGAAATTGACAAATTGCAAGATAAACAACAGTTGAACATGGATTTGAAGTCTACTTGTAAAATGTCCAGCTGTTAATCTGGCCAAACTCACGTAGTATCGCATTTGTAATGATGAAAATGTTGTAGTTTTTCCCTTAAAGAAGGAAAATACATTGAAAAGATGATGAGAAAACCAACATTTCCTGCAGAAGCATCCTTACCACTGAAACAAAAACAAAAACCAGGGCAAAAAGGGGCTTTTTTCTCTTTTCCTTCAGGCAGATTTGAAAATACAAAGGCATGACATATTAATTCAGGATTCGTGGCTGGAAACACCCAGAAGTATTATTTCACTTACGTTGATACTATGAACCTGAACTTTAAAAATGTCTTCTGAACTTCACATTTTACCACCTCATTTACTGTTACGATTAGAGCTGAAAAGTTCCTTGTGCACGAACAGACACAGTATTGTCTTGTTTTCTACTTAAAATCCTACATATTTTTTAATGATCACTTATTCAAAGAATTATGACTCTTCATCATGAGATCTCCAAAATTCCTATTTCCATCCTACAGTGCACATTTCAACTAGTCGTCTCTTTCAAGGATATTTCACAGGACAGTGATGAGTTCTAATCCAGGAGAAACGGAATGGACATAAATAAGAAGGCTATGCCATCACTTTTCTGGAGAACTGAAATCAGATATTTGACAATAGCTGCCACCTTTCTTTTTCATCCTTTCTAGTCAGATTTCTTTCCTTCTCCTTCCCTTCCCCAGAAATATTTGGAGCAGCCAGAGCCCGTACCATGTTTCTCTCCGTTCTCCTATGTGGTCTTAAAGCAAAGCAAGGGGATGCAAGTGGGGTCTGAGCCATTTAAACCTTGCCTTTCCCAGCTCGTGCTGAAGGCTTGCTCACAGCAGGAATGGACACTCTCAGGTACTCACAGCCCTCGCAGACAGCATGACAGGGGTGAGGCAATGTCCAGAGGTTTAAGACTATCCTCTTTTGTTTCCAAGTTTTGTTTTCTACGTAGAACCCTTTTACAACAGCCGCATATCGATAACAGCAAGACAACAAGCTCAAAAGGCCACCGGAAATGCATGTGTTTTGTGACGCCACCTGCAGTGTGTGTGGACACCTGGGTACCGCCTGGCATGGCATCCAGAGTGGATGATCAGCGTCCTGACATAGCTTCTAAGAACATCAGACCACGTGGAAGCACTCCACTCATCTCCCCAAGGATACCTGGGCATGATAAACGTGACAAGAAACGGTACCAAGGACAACTTCTGTGTCTTACTTAAATTCACCGGGTGGAAAAGCAGTGAGACCAGAATGTAAACGTATTAAGAAACGAGTGGACTTTCCGGAAGCTCATGAGATTACAACCCAGCAACCCACAGGCCTTACCCACCTGTCTCAAGTCCAGAGTGATGGTGACCCAGTGGTACTCTCTCCCGTTTTGGATGCTGGGACTCTGCCACCAGTTATTCGTGCCATCGATGGCATTCGATATGGGATGGCGTTCTGTTGAAAGAAAACAAAAACACCCGATGCTCTCAGCTTCTGGTTTAAGTTTTTTAACTTCTGAACTGTAAAATCAGTGGAAATGAACAGCGGTGAGGAGAACGCAGGTCTGCGGCTCCCTAACACAAGTCTCCAGCAGTCGGTTCGGAAGGTGTACATTTCCACGGGTCCTCCCGAAGGGGGCGCCACTTGCCTTTGGGGTTGGCACTGCTGCCGTCGCAGAGCCGGCACTGGGCATTGCGCATGGCCCTCCTGGGCACGTGCTCCACCAGCTTGCAGTAGGTCTCCGGCCCCTTCTCCCCGCAGGTCGCATTGGTGCTGATGTGGGCATTGCTGGCAAGGTTGAGAATGGCAGGGAACAGCCCTGAAAGTCAAAAGGCACCAGATCAGCTCCGCCACTTGAAACTGAAAGGTCAGATCACTTCATCTCACTTTGCAAGCAAATCAGAAAGAGGTGGCAAACTTACAGTTACCAAAGGGGAAAGGAGGGGAGAGGGATGAATTAGGAATTTGGGATTAACAGATACAACCACTGTATATAAAACAGAGAAACAATCAGGACCTACTGTACAGCACAGGGAACTCTACTCAATATCATATAATAACCTATAATGGAAAAGAATCTGAAAAAGAATATATCTATATATATAACTGAATCACTTTACACCTGAAACATTGTAAATCAACTATACTTCAATTAAAAAAAAAAAGAAAGAAAGAAAGAGGGGAGCTCCCTGGTGGCCTAGTAGCTAGGATTTGGCGCTTTTACTGCTGTGGCCCGGGTACAATCCCTGGTTGGGGAACTGAGATCCCACAAGCCGTGTGGTGCAGCCAAAAATAATAATAATAATAATTAATTAAAAAATAAAATAATAAATAGAAAGAAAAAAAGAAAGAAAAAGATGGTAAGTTCACATGCTGAGTGGAGGGAGCCCTATAGGAAAGCAGTATATATGTCAATTTCATCTACATGAAATTCTAGGACAGGCAAAGCTCATCTATAGGAAAAACCGAACAGTAGTTGCTAAGGATGGGGACTAACCATGAAGGGACTGGAGGGAATTTTGTGGGGCTGGGCTCCATTCTCTACCTGATAAAGGTTTGCATTGCACAGGCACACACAGGTGTGAAAAATCACAGAATGCACAAGGTTTGGGTAGATTTGTGTATTCCACTATAGGTTGATGTGACCTCAAAAAATAAAAAAGTCATAAAAAAATTCTTTTTAAAAGTCATAAAAATATTGATGCAAATGCTGAACAGTTTAGGAGCAAAGTATACTTAGGTCTTTAACTCACTTGGAAATGCATCAAAAAATTAAGCTGGATTGAAGGGTAGAGATGGATACATGGACGGACAGGTGAGGAAGAGAGTAGGTAAATGTTCGTTGCAGAATCTAGGTAGGAGCATAGATGTTCACTATACAGTTTTTTCCACTTTTCTGATTGAAAATGTTCATAATAAAATGTTGGGAACATAGGTTTTAAGACAAGGTTCAAGTGACCCAAAACCCGTATTTGCCACTGAAATTCAAGCAACTTCCACTTAGGACATCCATCCTGCGTTCACTTTGTTCCAGGTGCCTCTGCTAGTACTTAGGAGGTCTTTCCTATGATTATCTAGGATTTCTCTTTGCTTTCTTTACTGCCTGTTTGCTTTGGTGAAGAAAACATTAGAACACAAAGATCCAGTTTTCAAAATTCTCTTCAAGTCAGTATGAATCTCTGTCTTTGTATAATCTCTTTGTCTCCAGAGATTTTTATCTTTAAGCAGCTGATCCAAAGTCTTCAGAAAACAACCTTTGGATGACTGTGAGAAAAATAACTCCATTGGGTTCTTTAGAGATTTGACTTTATCTTGGTAAAGAGGATCATAACAGTGAAGATTCTATAAAGTTCTAGAAAGGATGGGGCAAGTGATACAGAAGAGGTGTTCTTCACGAATGGATGCTGTGAACTCAGGTAGTGTGAGGAGGTGGGGTTTCAGTTAAGTGGGCTTCCTCTAATTTACCAGAACTTGACTCACGGTCACAGAAGATAAACTTTTCTTTATAAAGGGCATAGAGTCAATATTATCTCTAAAAATAATTTTTCCAGTGAAATTTGAAAAAGCACAATATAATTTTAGTAATCTAGAAGGAATTCATGTATTTAATTTTTATTTTTTAGGTACCGCTTAATATTTTCAATGACCTTTTCTTTTTCTTTTTTCCTTTGGCCACGCCTCATGGCTTGTAGGATGTGGGATCTTAGTTCCCCAACCAGCAGTTGAACCCAGGCCCTCAGCAGTGAGAACGCGGAGCCCTAACCACTGGACCGCCAGGGAGTTCCCAACCTTTTCTATTACAAATATTTTAATAATTTAAATTATAAAATAAAAATGGTTATTTTTATGAGTTGCTATATTAAAAAAAACTCACCATGCATCTATTAAAAAAATCACTTATGGTTCAGTCAAAATAAAAAGGAATATAAATAGAAAAAAAAAATAACTTATTAGGTAGTCTTCCAAAGACTTTCCACATAAAACAGAGCTACCTATTAGCAGTTCTATCCTAGGAGAATGGCCCTACTTAAATCAATAGATCCTTAGCCTCTCAATAGAAAATAGTTATGGAATATTGTATCTGAGAGCATTACTCTTAATTTTGAAACATAACACAGACTTACATCATATAAAGTTTTAATATGTTATTTATTTTTTTGTTTTTAACTTAAAGTTGGTCATTTTTATCATATCCTTTTAAAGGGATTTCTTTGTTAATTAAAAAGGCTTTATGAAAAAACAGATGCATTTAATTACGCAGGTCCCCAAATTATTATTTTTCTCAACCAGTAGTTAGACACTTACATTTTAGGCAATGATCTAGTTCCTAAAGCGACGTGTAATTCTTGGGAGTGGTACTTACATGGGGAGAGGCGCTGATATTTATTCTGTTTGGTACCGAGGTAAATACTAAGTTTAAGAACTGTGGTGTTACGTCCAAACAGCTGCAGTGGTGTTTCCGGGCTCGGGGTCACGTCTCTGCATTTGGATGTGCAGGTGCAATCAACTCTACCCCGTCCCTTCTCACAGACTAGCCAAGCAAGGAGAAGAAAAAAGGCCACAGGGACTCACTGAACAATGCATTTCTCTATCAACAAATCCTTTACCAGTTAACCAAAAAAATGTTCCCACTTTCTCTTTTTTTCTCCCCCTCCAGTTGCTGGACATCAAGAGAACAGCCCACTTCCTGCCCGGGGCTCCCCCTACCCCGACCTGCAAGGGCCTTGAGTTATTGGGGAGGTGGAGGGTGAAGGCGGCAGGGGTCAGGAGGGCACCTGCCTCTCTACTCAGGACCCTGTGCTCTGAGTCACTGAGAAAAAGAAGTTTAAACCTTGTGAACGTAACAACTTTGGTGAATAATATCTCAATTGTAGGAATCAGGTAGGCCTTACACTAGACAGGTTTTAAAGCACTTCCACACTTCCTTACCTGGCTGGTATTCCAAAAACACCTTTAATAAAAAGAAAGATAAGTCCCTTCGTTAGCATGGTTGTGTAGAAACACCTTGAACTGACTAATTTCTAAAATCTATAGGGTTGCCTTTCACTAAAATTAAATCTTTCTTCTCAGATAAGCTCACATTTGGGGAAAAAAATATTCACTAAAAATTATTCCTTACCTATTACATTTGCTCTCACTTCATAGTTCTAGAATAATTATTATGCCTTGTTGCCCATGACCACAGCTGCTAGAATATGAAGGAAAGTTGGAAATTTGTACTGGAGGAAGCATGTTTGAAGAAGAATTTTTAAAAATTCCTCAGGTTGCTGAATCTTTTCAAAGACTACTGAAATATTTTAATAAAGGGCAACTAACGTGAGCTTCAGGTAGGAGGAGAAATAGGAAAGCAGAGTGTCAGAAAGGGCACTGGGATCAAGAACCTGCCAAGAACAAAAGTTCGGCTTTACACATAAAAATCAAAGGCAGAAGGAGGTCTGCAGCAGGCACATGCGACACAGTTTCCCATCACTTGGCCGTGCACTTAATATATTAGACGACTATACATTTTTGTTGAGAGACATTATTTACTTTAGTTAGTGTTAACTGTGATTTGTACTTTTGCCCCCATTCGGGACACACAATGGAATCATTTTTCCACCCCTATACTTAACTAGTAGCTAAAGACTTCATGACACCAAACTCCATCGAGCATGAAATAAATTCCTTCTCACTCACCAGTAGATTCTTTTCTTTTTTAAAACCCTTTATTCACAGTCTGGGTCCACCTGCCCTTCTTAAATGCATTTTAGGACCACTTTCATCTACTGGAAACTCCCTCATTAATAGTAGGTGAAAACTACCATGAAACTGAGGGCAAAAAATGCTACTACACATGATTAGCGCAGTTTTTAGCTGAGATGCTTTCCACATTGAATAATTTGTTTTTAAAAGTTTCTGGGCTTTTTCCCAGCAAAAAATATTTTTGCTATCTCAAAAATAGGGTATCTAAAATACTGACTGGCGCCAAGGTGCAAGGCTCACTGCAGCAACTTCTTTATCAATATTTCTCAAATGATTCGAGGCCAACCATTCTTGGCCTTAATGCATTTTGGGTGTAAGAGAAGTATGAGTTTTTTCTAATGAGCTTTTTTTTTCTTTTTTGGAAAAAAAATTTTGGGGTTCTAGCAAATGTTATATTTGTCTAATCCATACTCAGTCGAGTCATTGTGATATTCTGAAAAGAAAATGATTTGCAATTCTAAGGTAAAGGATCTGGGAAAATATGTTCAGATCGTTTTTAATGGCATATTTAATATCTAACCTGGAGGTGTCCAGGCTAGTCCGTTCTAATCATGGGTTTACTAGCACCTCTACAGAATCACTAGTGCCTGTAACAGCAGCTTTGGGTAAGAAGTGAGCATGTGGGATTTTGAGTCAGAAAGCCCTTGGCTCGAATTCCGGGTCTACCAGTTGCCTGCTGAGGGCTTTCCCCTCTCAGTCTCCTTGTCTGTGTAATGAGAAGCACCATGCCTGGGAATATTTATGAGCATTAAATGAGATTGTGTCATAAAGGGCCTAATACAATGTATGAAGGGCTCAATAAGTAATTGCTATGATTATTTTCATATTATCAGTGGATATCACTAATACAATTATAATTAGACTTGCATGGTTATATTTCATCTATTGGAGTCTCTGTATCTCTGATTAAGTTTTAGATGAAGTAGTTGGTTTGCATTTAAGGGTCACCAAGTACGAAACGGATCTACCTTTAAAGAGAAGAACCATGCAGCCCAGAAAGCTGTGCATCACGAAAGAGGCGTGGAGGAAACTCAGACCCTCGGGTCACCCCACCCTCCTCCAAGGCAGGGGGTCCCTGCACAGAAGGCTGAGCAGGAGTGCTCCCCCAACTCACTCATCCCACCCCCCCCTCCGGCCCTCCCTCTCCTCTTTTCCTTCTTATTATTCTTTCTGTTGTTGCCTTTGCAACACTGTGTAGTTGGATCCGAGCTAAACGTACATTTGTAAACAGCGATCCCCTCCTCTCATTCTTCTGTAAGCTGACAGGGAAGCCATCTCTGGGTGACATTTGAGCAGCTGCCTCAAAAATAAGAAGGGACTAGCCATGCAGGGGTAGCACTATCGTTTAACACATTTGGCTTTCTTTGTATTCTCCTTGCATTAAAAACATGCTGAGAATACGTCTGTGACCTTTGTCAAAGGGGTCCACTGGCGCCAAAAGGTCAAGAACCCAGGCAGGGAAAGCACTTCGGCTAAAGTGCCGGGAGCCAGGAGTTCATGGCGTAGGTGACTCTGTAAGTCTGCTTTCCCACCTCCTCTACCAGGAACCTAGCTCATCCCTGGACAAGGGCAGCCAGGAGGATCCAGGTGGATTGTGAAGGTGAGAGGGGCTTGGACCAAGGCAGGAGTTAATGCCCTGCTCAGGTGAAGTCCTCAGCCACCTGACCAGGTGGCCTGGAGAAGCAGCTGCCTCCAGCTCAGGGGCCCTAAGTGGAAAATGAGTCCTTAATGCCAGCCAGGTTGCGGGACCAGAAGACGAGATGCCTTGAGGAAACTAATGAAAACTTTCCCTCTCTCCCAGGGAATACAATCACCCTCATGAGATGTAGGTTATCATCGGATTTCCCACATTTGGCACACGAGCGTATTTTCAGGGCACGCCCTCTGTGGATGCTGAGGACCACACATGAAAGGAGAGGGGTGGAGACCGAGGAACGTTTAAACTGAAATTACTTACAGTAATGCATCCCAACCCCTAAGATACGTTCAGGAGGCTCTTTACAAGCTGTGGCACAATTCATCTTAGCTCAAACTTTTTTCCCAGAAAACAATACAAATATATCTGTATATTATGAAGTAGGTGTATTTGAAAATTATTATAAATGAAACTGTTTTCCCACTTTTACTTCTGATTGATCAGCCCTTGACAGCAGCTTCTGACAATAAGGGATTCCTTATTCCTGTTTCTTTCCCACAAGAAACCTACAACCAACATTTTGCCAAACAGAACTACACCATTTAAAGACATTCTATTTCAAGTTATTTATTATACATTAAAATCACTTTAATCATTACTAAATGGTCTTGTTTTATCAAATACTAATATTTTCAGAATGTTGAAACAATAAAACATCGACACTAAAGTTGAAATAGATGAAAGTTTTGCTTGCTTCATGTCAAACAGGGCTTCTGTTTCCAATGAGAATTCTGCAAAACTTACCAGTTATTTTATTTCTCAAAAATCTACCACTTGGGAGCACTTGTGAAGGAAAGGGACTTGAGTCCCCTGTGGGCTGTAGTGGGCCCCTTTCAGCCGAGACAGAGAATGAATGGCCCCTCTCCCCGCCCCCAAAAAGCAAATACTTGGTTTTTGGACGAAACCAATTTAATCATTGATGGCTGTTAGTAAAATAAAAAGCTTTAAAATATTCTAGGGATTCCAAGGCCCTTTCCAGCACAGTGGAAAAAGGAGAAAAAAAAAAAAAAGATGGGAGAGAGAGAGAGAAAGACCCCACAGGAACTTGAGGGAGAAGTCGAATCCCAGCTCTTGGGAGTCTGGCACTTAACACCCTTGACTATTTTTCTCACGTGGGAAGATGAAAAGAAATTTAATCTCAGAAAACCCAGATGGGGTGGTGGGCAAAAGGCCTTGGAAGGGTTTTGCCAGAGTCCATTTCCATAGCAATGGGCTCGAGGTGTCCTTGACAAAGACAGAGGTTTTCACTGTAAGGTAAACAAGCCATGAGGACCTAGGCCTGAATACTGTCCGTAGAAAATCACACCTTATCAAGACCGCCTCCTCCTGCCACAAAGGTTCCTTAATGCTTATATTTGACGACACTGCGGGTTTTGAGTCAATACCCAAGTTTAGTTGCAGAGACCATAACTACAATTCATCCATCAAGAGGTTTTCTCTTTTGTTGCCACAAAACTGAAATTTAAGGGCAACAATTAAAAAGCTCTACAGGATCGAAATCACTATAGCACACAGGCAAAGTGCAAAAGCACCTCAACATCCATAAGTATTTTGATATTTCATATTATTCCCATTACCCTGGGAAGCCACTGCCCCTCCTCCCTCCTCTAAATTCTTACAGGAGGGAACTCAGCTTAAAGGGAAATCAAAAAGCAAGTGCAGCCTTTACGTGGAATATTGACAGCTCTGTTGAATGAAAATGCAGTTATATTCTGCTTGTATCAATATCATGTATCATGTCTACAGTGTTTATATCATTTGCTTAAATACCTAAAAACATCAGTTAATTCAACATTGTCTAACCAGCTAAATGCTTCCAAAAACCACCAACTTTTCTATGAACGCTTCAAGGTCTTAGTTATTTCTTCCCCCTTCTTCTGCCACTACCGTGCTCCACTATATAAATTTTACTTGCTTATGCTTTAAAGCTTTGGCATGCTCTTTAGGGAGGTACCCAAGGCCACTTCATGGGTGTGCAGTCGCCCTTGGTTTAGAGCCCTGTTGACACTGTCTTGAAATTTCTCATAATGTAAACAAGGGGGCCCATATTTTCATTTTGCACCAGCTCTTAAAATTATGTAGTTGGTTCTGGATATGCCTTGTGAAAGTCAGGACTGTCAGGGACTGTCCTCACGAGCATCCATGGACCTCTGACTGGATCACTTGGCATTCGAGATGCCTGATGCATTACCGCCTCTAACACCAGGACCATGACCCTGAGGAGGCTGGATCCACCGGATTACAGCTCCATTTATTCCAGAACATACTGAGAGGGACAGCTTACAAACCACGAAAGCATTTGCAATACCTTCCACCTCAGAGACCAACAGACAAACACATTTGACAACTAGAGTAAACACCCCAATCAAAAGTCCAGAGTCACATTATCTTGGTATCATTTTCACTGGGGTTGATAACACTGTACTTTCTGAGTTCTAGTACCATTGTTTCTTCTGAGATTGGGCTGCTTCTTTATCTAGATACATACACTTAATGGGATAATCTGTCTATTTTTTTTAGAGCTATTACTAAGTCAAGGATGTATATGAGAATCCTGATCACTGTCTTCAGTTCCTGGCCTCACGCTGGCTCTTCACTCAACTTCAGTTGGGATTCTCCTCCTTTAAATCACTCAAAATGCCCTCATCAAGGTCTCCATCCCCAGCGTGCAGTTCACCTGCAGTTTACTGGACCTCACGGTAGCTTTTGTAAACAAGGACCCTTCTCTCTGGTTTAAACCCCTGTTCTTTTGGCCCTGTCATACTGCAGACACCGAGTTCTTCCCTGTCACAGCAGCTTGCTGGCCGTCTCTGCCAATGATCCAGACTCTCCCCATGACCCGATGTCCCAAGGAAAGCAGAAGAGGCCCATCCCCCATACAGGCACATTCTCAGGGGGAAAGCGGGAGGCGTATACTTTCCCCAAAACTATTTACAGACACTAGTTCGGTTCTCCACCCCACGTGCCCAGCACTCCCTTGTTCGATATGATTAATCCCCACGTGGATAACAACAGAACAAGGCATCACAGGCATGGGAAGTGAACACACTGGGTCCTGGAATGAGTGGAATCTCAACAGTGGCTAACATAAATCCAGTATAAGTTTCACAGGGATAGATGCAGGACCTTCCATGTTTCCCCAAACCCACCTGCAAGCACAGCGCAATCTGGGTGAAGACGGAAAAGATGCTCTAGTTCCTGGTGACAGGGACACACTACATGAAAACGGTGCTACGAGAAAAGTGAACATGACCTAAGGTTGAATTAATAGAAAATGGCCCTTGGCATCCAGATTTGATCCTTATCACTGAACTATGCACAAGATTTACGAGAAAGTCATCCTGTGCTCAACTGGGCAGAGAGAGGGTTGGCGCAGAGCTTCTCACACTTTTATCAGATCAGCTGGAGATCTTGTCACAAATGCAGATTCTGATTCTGCAGGGCAGGGCTGGGGCTGAGCTACTTCCTGGTTAAGTATCTCCCTGGGGCTGCTGCTTTGACTTCAGCAGATGAAATGGTCTCTTGGGTTTTTTCCAGCTCTAACTCTCTGGCGTTGGCCAATTCAGCTGAGCCCTGGCACAAAGTTCATCGGACTGATGAGTAAGATCACACTTCCTCCAGAGTTTTCCGTCACTATTTAACCAGAACTCCAGATTCCCCATCCTGCATTTATGTTTTGGAGACCTTTGGCAATTACTTTTAGAGGGAATTCGGGACTTTGGTTAAAACAAAGTTTTGGGGCTTATTGTAAAGAGGGAAAAAAAGGTCAAGGCCTCCAAAATTAAAGATGTAACATACAAACAAGGTCACCTGAGCACCAACCAGGACAATCTATTGAAGCAAACCAGTGTTTTGATTCCTCAGTCCTGCTCTACCCGAGTGATGCTACTACTGGCTGGTTCATCCATGTTGAAAATGATGCTATTGAAGACATGGTGAAATGCTTCGATGATGTTAAAGTTTAAAGAAGGTTATGTACCTGCGCTGCCTATTGCTGACAGAGACCCAGGCCTTTCAGCCTGTCCTGTCCTGATGGTGCTGGTATTCTGACCTGATGTCTTTTCACAGAGGCCTGGAGGGGGCTTTACACACGGGGGTGGGGTGGGCCAGAGGGGACAGCACGGCATCCCTCCCCTGGCTGCCCTGGGACCTTGCCTTTGAGCTTCCGGGACATGGTCCAGGTCTAGGTGACAGAGGAGAGGAAGCATTTTCAAAAGAGCCTCTGAGCAAAAACAGGGCCATCCTCAGAAAGTGGGGCTGTCTCCCCATCCTAGCGAAGAAAACAGCTGGAGAGACTTGGGAAAGGTCAAGGACACAGCAGTGCCCTTGAGCCCTCCTCCCCCATCACATTAAATTAAGATTTCTAATATTATTTTTCTTTCATTTTCTGAATTTTCCCCTATATTTTCATTATGATAATAGGGAAAATTTAGTCTATTTCCACACATTAGTAGTGAATCAGAACCCAGCCTGGACCGCATGCATAGGTGACTCTCAAACAGGCCACATTTATATACAACTTCTCTTTTTATTTTTTAAATTGAAGTATAGTTGATTTACAATGTTTCAGGCGTACAGCAAAGTGGTTCAGTTTTATATATATGTATGTGTGTGTGTGTGTGTATTCTTTTTCAGATTCTTTTCCATTATAGGTTATTATAAGGTATTGAATATAGTTCCCTGTGCTATATAGTAGGTCCTCGTTTCATATACATCTTCTTTAATACATTTTCTTCTCAAACAAACCAGTAAAAACCAAATAGCCTGTCTTTCCTGCACACTGCAGTAGGATTCACATATAAGTCCCCCACTTTGAGCAAAGTGCACATCTTCAACCAACGGACTGTGGACGGTGAGTTCTCTGTTTTAGTCCTAGGTGGCACTTTCCATACCTGCCCCTCCCCCTCGGGTCAGCACCTCAGCACAGACCTCCCCCTGCTGACTCTCCAATCCTCTGCCCTTTACACTGGACAAGCTGGCATGGTTAGGAGCCTCATTTGTTTACAGGAGGATGTCAGCCCTTCTTTCAACCTCGGAGATTGGTTCCCCACTGGCCAGTCCAGAACTTCTGTGAGTGCGGCAATTGTTCCCTCCTGGGGGTTGCAATTTCCAGAGCCCTCCCCGACTTGAGTTGAAACCGAGGATCTAAACTGACTGACTCAAGATGAGCATCCTCTAAATATAAACGGTAACTAGTACAGTATCTGAAATTAACTTTAAGAAACTTCAATATAAAGACAGTGACTCGGTGCATGTGATATCGTGTGTGTGTGTGTGTGTGTGTGTGTGTGTGTGTTACTTAGGTTAAACTACCCATTTGCAGCTGGTATTAAAATCAATGATGCGTCTCTTGGGGTGGTCAGGGCGTATTCCAATAAGGAAGACTGTCCAGGGTCGGGGCACTCACCATAATGTTCTCTGTCTCCATCAACATCAATACTTTGCTAATTAGCGAGGAAAATATTTAAAATGGGCTATTAGTAAAATTAGTGGATTGTTAACAGAATCACGAACAACAGAAATAGAATCTCATAAAGAGAATTTCATGGTAGTCAGGATATTTATATAAATTAAAATATTTTAGTGGGACTTCTGGCTATGGTAAGTAAAGAGATTGACAAAAACAGTTCTATAACTGAACAAAATTTTCAGAAACAACCATTTCAGGATTCTGAAACTAATCAACAAACAACAAGTTGGGAAGCTTTTCTTTATGAAAGGCTGCTAGGGTTTCAGGTCAGACTGTGAGAGAGAGAGAAGCTTTTTGCCTGGGTCACTCCATCCTCACCCCCGCTCCCAGGGCAGGGTGAGCCCTGAAAACCAGCAGCTTTAGTGCTGGAGATGGACAGTTGACTTGATTTGGAGCAGAGAGTGGAAACAGATGCTCCGTGATGCTGCCAAAGTTGTAAACTCAGTAGAAAACAAATGGGGAAACCCTGTAGTTCGGCTAGCTGAGGTTGCCATCCTAGTAGGGGAAGATACAGATGGCCAGACCAGCCAAACACTTACAGGGGACCCTGGGCACATGGGCATCAAAGAAGGACCAGATCAGCTCTCCATACTTCCCAGGCTTTTTTTTATTGGAAAAGAATAAAATAGTTAAGAAAAGGTTTAACAAAGGAAATTCAAGACCAATACACTGAAAACTGTGAAACATTTCTGAGAGAAATTAAATAATATCTTAATGAATGAAGACAGGTTTCTTATTTATAGACAGGAAGACTCAATATTATTGGACAGCACTTCTCCCCAAACTGATCTACAGATTCAATCTAATTCCTATCAAAATCCCAGCTGGCTCTTTTGTAGAAACTGACAAGCTGATACTAATGGAAATGCAAAGGACCTAGAACTATCAAAGCAATTTAGCAAAAGCGAATTGTGGAATGGCTTAAATCACCCAGTTCAAAACTTATTACAAAGCCAAAGGAATCCAGACAGTGTGATGTTAGCACAGGGACAGACACATGAATCAATAGAACAAAAGAGGGTCCAGAAATATACGCTGAAAATCTATCTGATTCCTTCAAATATTATTACAGAATTATTTGAATACTGAATTTGAAATTACTTCATTTACAGAAAACTGTCTTATGCACAAATTTTCAGGGAATGTTTGACCACAGAAAACAAGGCACATCTTAACTTAGTCAATTTTAATAATTAAAACTAAACCAACAAGGTTGGAAACTACTAAAGGCACACTAGATGTTATGCTCATATTTCTAAAGAGAATAGGCCATTCTTTCATTCAGTAATAAGTGATTTTTATCACACAAAAATCCATCTGTGACATAAATTCTGTATGCCTTTGTTCTGTTCCTGAGAAGACCAGGCTGGCTTAGCCCAAAATGCCTGGAGGAAAACAGCTGTTCCCCACTTAATGTCCTCCAAAGGCAGGCAGGTAGCGTTCCTTTAAATAAAAACTCTATATAAAAATGTAACTCCAAGAGCTAGTCAACAAATGCCAACAAGACTGAAGTCAAGGCAAAATAGTGTTCTACAGTCACAGTCTTCAAACTAAAAGGAAACACATTGCAGTAGAAATGCAGTGTTTAATCAGAGTTCTCTCTGTTTACAGTGAGACTATTTTACAGCAATAAGTGGGGTGATATTGGTGGTCCAGGCATTCAGAAACAAAAACTCCTCCAAATCTGAACTGATGGACACACGTAGCCTAGGATTCCTTGGGCACTCCTTGTGCCTGCTTGACTACAGCTCTAGGGGTTCAAGGACCAGTGTGCAGAACTCTAGAAACTCAACAAATACTTATTGAATATGTGAGTCAATGAGTTGTGTGTTTGAGATGCCTAGAAGTCAGTGGCCCCAAATCTAGAAATAAGATTTTGTTAAATATAATCTGGGCTTCAAGCCATATTCGTCATTCAATATTATTTCAATTACAAAAACGTAATCCTTTTGTCTCCTTTGTACTGAATTGTTATATGGGGAAAAAAAGGTTAATGATCTCTTCAAGCTGTCAAGCCCCGCCTGATTTCCAGATTCTGTGGCTCTTCTCTCTCTGTATTGGACCCCGTCTGTGACCAGGAAAAGTATCTGGATTTAGTGTTTCTGCTACTAGGTTGTCCCTGGTCATGTGTTTTGGTTCAGAATGTGAGCTTTAGTCCCCAGAATGTTTGATTATCTCCTACCGTAGCTTGGTTACCTGCATTCTTGTTCCCCATCCCTGCATCCTGTCTGGGTACCTGCTAAGGCCTCCCAGCCTTCTCGAGCTGGCATCTGTCCTTTCCCAGTCCATCTCTGCCCAGGAATTATCACTCTGCCTCCTCATTAGGGACTTTTCCAAATCCCAACTGCCTGTCTGTCTGAGCCTCTCAATACTATCCATCCACTGGGTTCCCTCACAGCCCCTGGTGCTTGTCTGAATTGGGACTTTCATTCATTCATCCAACCCATATTTACAGATTCAACACTAAACGCCAGACGCTGAGTAGGTATTAGAAATAAGAACAAAAATCTCTGCCCTCCAGGAGAGACAGGCAAGGTAACAAACTGTTACAAAATGACGTGCTGGTCAGAGGTGTGCACAGATTGCTATGGCAACCAGCAGGAGGCACACCTGGATGACTGGGTGGACCAGAATAAGGCAGTGTCACAGGTGAACCACCATGTCACATTATGGGAACCACGGATGCGTCAGAATGGCCCAAAGAGGGTACGCAGTGGGAGAAGCAGCTGCGGAGAGGCTGGAGCAGGGCCTAGTAAGTCCTGCTCAGTAGAGTGAGAAGCCACTGGAACAGTTCCACAGGGATGGGATGACCCCATCAGCTTCACGGCCCGCTAATGCCTGGGAGGCTTCAGATGCCAACGGCTTTCTGGGCCCTGGGGAAACTTTTATTGGCCACATCAGACTCATCCCAGCATCTGCAGCCCGGCTATCCATTCCTGCAGAACCTGCCTCAATCCAGCAGATGGGCCGGGTCCAGATTCCAGCTCCATCAGTCTGGGGTTAGTCAAATACAACACCCTCCAGTACCGTTAAGCCTTTAGGTGGGCGCTGGTCTGCAGGTCAGTGTAGGTGGGTTGTGGGTGTGTCTGGTGTGTCTGGTGTGTCTGGTGTGTGTGTGGTGTGTCTGGTCTGGTGTGTGTCTGGTGTGTGTGGTGTGTCTGTGGTGTGTCTGTGGTGTGTGTGGTATGTATGGTGTTTGTGGTGTGTGTGGTGTGTGTCTGTTGTGTGTGTGGTGTGTGTCTGTTGTGTGTGTGGTGTGTGTCTGTGGTGTGTCTGTGGTGTGTGCGGTGTGGGGTGTGGTGTGTGTTAGGGATGTAGAAGGTAGAAAGGCTCTTATTTTGCTGTTGGAGCTTGAAGGGAAGTCATTACCAAACACTGAAAAAACCTTCTAACATGCAAATGACCAGGCCCCACCCCAGACCACATAAATTGTAGTCCCTGAGGCGGGGGCTCTGGGCATTCATGTGATTAAAATCTAACGCGCAGCCCAGACAGAGAATTTCTGAATTAACTGTACCTGCTCTCCATGGCAAAGAGCTGGCCAAGCAGGTGAGCTGTGAGGCCCCCTGAGACAAAGGAAGTCTGGAGGAGTCGACGTCACCCAGCAGGGGGTCTGGTGAGGAAGTTAAGACAGGGCACTCGCTGCCCCTTCCCTCTCCCCTGCCCTCTCCCCACAGGGCCTGCTTGCTGCAACCTGAACTTATGTGACTGGGAGCAAGCAAAATACAGATGCTAACTTCCACCTGTGCTACTTGAATCCCCTCAACCATGATTTCTCATGGAGAACATTTCTTTCTAGCTATGCACTTGGACTTCCTCAAAAACAATTCCATCAAGAATGTCCATAGTGCTTTTTTTTTTGCAAGGAGCCCGCGAGGGGGGTTGGCGCGCGCTAAACGGGAGAAGCACTGGTTTGAGAAAAGCATGGGTCGCAAGTACACATTGGGACCCTGCCATTAATGGAGGGGAAAAGCGGGGAGACGCCAGCAGATTCCATCCTGTAAGCTGGTAGGAAGCCTGAAGGCTTGATGGGATTCCAGTGTGATAGGAGGCAAGGACATGCTTCAGGACCCCGGAGGAAGATGGCGGAAGAGTAAGACGCGGAGATCACCTTCCTCCCCACAGATACATCAGAAATTCATCTACACGTGGAACAACTCCTACAGAACACCTACTGAACGCTGACAGAAGACCTCAGACCCCCCAAAAGGCAAGAAGCTCCCCACATACCTGGGTAGGGCAAAAGAAAAAAAGAATAAACAGAGACAATAGGATAGGGACGGGACCTGCACCAGTGGGAGGGAGCCGTGAAGGGGGGAAGGTTTCTACACACTACAAGCCCCTTCGCGGGCGGAGACTGCAGGTGGCGGAGGGGGAAAGCTTCGGAGTAGCGGAGGAGAGCACAGCAACAGGGGTGCGGAGGGCAAAGCGGAGAGATTCTGGCACAGAGGACCGGTGCCCTCAGGCACACACCAGCCCGAGAGGCTTGTCTGCTCGGCCGCCGTGGCGGGCGGGGCTGGGAGCTGAGGCTCGGGTATCGGCTTTCAGTCGGAGCGCAGGGAGAGGACTGGGGCTGGCGGCAGGAAGAGAGCCTGAAGGAGTTAGTGCACCACGGCTAGCCCGGAGGGAGTCCGGGGAAAGGGTCTGGAGCTGCTGAAGAGGCAAGAGACTTTTTTCCCTTTTGTTTCCTGGTGCGCGAGGAGAGGGCATTAAGAGGGCTGCTTGGGGAAGCGCCGGTGACAGGCACGAGCCGCGGGTAAGGCACGGACCTCGGAGACGGGCGTGGGCCGCCGCCGCCGCCGCCGCCCGCCCGCCGCGGCCCGCCGCCGCCGCCGCCGCCGCCGCCGCCGCGGGGCCTGTGTGCGAGCGCGGGTCACTGTCCGCCCCGCCTTCCGGGGGGCCTGTGCACCCCGCCACTGCTGGGGTCCCCGAGACCCGGGGACGGCTTTCCCGGGAAAGCGCACGGAGCGCCACGGGCTGCTGCAACGTCACGCCGGCCTCTGCCGCCGCAGGCCCGCCCCACACTGCGCGCCCCTCCCTCCCCTCTGCCTGAGTGAGCCAGAGCCCCCGAATCAGCGGCTCCTTTAAACCCGTCCTGTCTGAGCGAAGAACGGACGCCCTCCGGCGACCTACGCGCAGAGGCGGGGCCAGGTCCAAGGCTGAGACCCGGGAGCTGTGAGAGCAGAGGCAGGGAAATCTCTCTGTGCAGCCTCGGAGGCAGCGGATTAAAGCTCCACGGTCCATTTGATGTGCCCTGCGTCTGTGGAGTGCATGAATGGACAGCGAATCATCCCAAATTGAGGAAGTGGACTTTGAGGACAAGATTTAAGACTTTCCCCCCTTTTCCTCTTTTTACAACGAATTATTCCAAATTAAGGAGGTGGACTTAGAGAGCAAGATTTCAGACTTCTCGCCCTTTTCCTCTTTTTACAACGAATTATCCCAAATTGAGGAGGTGGACTTGGAGAGCAAGATTTTTGATTTTTCCCCCTGCTCTCTTTTTGTGAATGTGTATGTGTAATCTTCTGTGTAAGATTCTCTCTGTATAGCTTTGCTTCCACCATATGTCTCAGGGTTCTATCGGTCCGTTTTTTTTTTTTTTTTCAATAATTACTTTCTAATTTTAATAACGCTACTATATTTCATACTTTATTCTATTTTACTTTACCTGCTCTTTCTTTTTTTCCTACTCTCCCTTCCTCCCTCCCTCCCTCCGCTCCTCCTTTCCTTCTTTCTTTTTCTTTCCTCCCTCCCACCCTTCTTCTTTCCACTTTCTTTTTCTTTCCTTCCTCCCTCCCTCCTGTCTTTCTTCCTTTCCTTTCTCCCTCCCTCCCTCCTTTCTTTCCTTCTTTCTTTCCATCCTTCCTCCCTCCCTCCCTCCCTCCTTTCTTTCTTCCTTCCTTCCTTCCTTCCTTTCTTCCCTTCTTCCTTTCTTTCCCTCTCTCTTTCTTTCTTCTACTAATTCTTTCTTTCTACTTTTTCTCCCTGTTACTCTGAGCCGGGTGGATGAAAGGCTCTTGGTGCTGCAGCCAGGAGCCAGTGCTGTGCCTCTGAAGTGGGAGAGCCAACTTCAGGACACGGGTCCACAACAGACCTCCCAGCTCCACATAATATCAAGCAGCAAAAATCTCCCAGAGATCTCCATCCCAACACCAGCACCCAGCTTCAGTCAACGACCAGCAAGCTACAGTGCAGGTCACCCTATGCCAAGCAACTAGCAAGGCAGGAACACAACCCCACCCATTAGCAGAGAGGCTACCTAAAAACATAATAAGGCCATAGGCACCCCAAAACACACCACCAGACGTGGACCTGTCCACCAGAAAGACAAGATCGAGCCTCAACCACCAGAGCACAGGAATTAGTCCCCCCCACCAGGAAGCCTACACAACCTACTGAAACAACCTTAGCCACTGGGGTCAGACACCAAAAACAACGGGAACTACGAATCTGCAGCCGGCAAAAAGGAGACCCCAAACACAGTAACATAAGCAAAATGAGAAGGCAGAAAAACACACAGCAGGTGAAGGAGCAAGATAAACACCTACCAGACCTAACAAATGAAGAGGTAATAGGCAGTCTACCTGAAAAAGAATTCAGAATAATGATAGTAAAGCTGATCCAAGATTCTATTTCCATGATCCATAATCTTGGAAATAGAATAGACAACATGCAAGAAACAGTTAACAAGGACCTAGAAGAACTAAAGATGAATCAAGCATCGATTAAAAACACAATAAATGAAATGAAAAATACTCTAGATGGGATCAATAGCAGAATAACTGAGGCAGAAGAACGGATAAGTGAGGTGGAAGATAAAATAGTGGAAATAACTGATGCAGAGCAAAATAAAGAAAAAAGAATGAAAAGAACAGAGGAGAGTCTCAGAGATCTCTGGGACAACATTAAACGCACCAACATTCGAATTATAGGGGTTCCAGAAGAAGAAGAGAAAAAGAAAGGGACTGAGAAAATATTTGAAGAGATTATAGTTGAAAACTTCCCTAATTTGGGAAAGGAAATAGTTAATCAAGTCCAGGAGGCACAGAGAGTCCCATACAGAATAAATCCAAGGAGAAATACACCAAGACACATATTAATCAAACTGTCAAAAATTAAACACAAAGAAATCATATTAAAAGCAGCAAGGCAAAAACAACAAATAACACACAAGGGAATCCCCATAAGGTTAACAGCTGATCTCTCAGCAGAAACCCTACAAGCCAGAAGGGAGTGGCAGGACATAATTAAAGTGATGAAGGAGAGAAACCTGCAACCTAGATTACTCTACCCAGCAAGGATCTCATTCAGATTTGATGGAGAAATTAAAACCTTTACAGACAAGCAAAAGCTGAGAGAGTTCAGCACCACCAAACCAGCTTTACAACAAATGCTAAAGGAACTTCTCTAGGCAAGAAACACAACAGAAGGAATATACCTACAATAACGAACCCAAAGCAATTAAGGAAATGGGAATAGGAACATACATATCAATAATTACCTTAAATGTAAATGGACTAAATGCTCCCACCAAAAGACACAGAGTGGCTGAATGGATACAAAAACAAGACCCATATATATGCTGTCTACAAGAGACCCACTTCAGACCTAGAGACACATACAGATTGAAAGTAAAGGGATGGAAAAAGATATTCCATGCAAATGGAAATCAGAAGAAAGCTGGAGTAGCAATTCTTATATCAGACAAAATAGACTTTAAAATAAAGACTATTAGAAGAGACAAGGAAGGACACTACATAACGATAAAGGGATCGATCCAAGAAGAAGATATAACAATTGTAAATATTTATGCACCCAACATAGGAGCACCTCAATACATAAGGCAAATACTAACAGCCATAAAAGGGGAAATCGACAGTAACACACTCATAGTAGGGGACTTTAACACCCCACTTTCACCAATGGACAGATCATCCAAAATGAAAATAAATAAGGAAACACAAGCTTTAAATGATACATTAAACGAGATGGACTTAGTTGATATTTATAGGACATTCCATCCAAAAACAACAGAATACACATTTTTCTCAAGTGCTCATGGAACATTCTCCAGGATAGATCATATCTTGGGTCACAAATCAAGCCTCGGTAATTTTAAGAAAATTGAAATTGTATCAAGTATCTTCTCCGACCACAATGCTATGAGACTAGACATCAATTACAGGAAAAGATGTGTAAAAAATACAAACACATGGAGGCTAAACAATACACTACTCAATAACGAAGTGATCACTGAAGAAATCAAAGAGGAAATTAAAAAATACCTAGAAACAAATGACAATGGAGACACGACGACCCAAAACCTATGGGACGCAGCAAAAGCAGTTCTAAGGGGGAAGTTTATAGCAATACAATCCCACCTTAAGAAACAGGAAGCATTTCGAGTAAACAACCTGACCCTGCACCTAAAGCAATTAGAGAAAGAAGAACAAAAATACCCCAAAGCTAGCAGAAGGAAAGAAATCATAAAGATCAGATCAGAAATAAATGAAAAAGAAATGAAGGAAACGATAGCAAAGATCAACCAAACTAAAAGCTGGTTCTTTGAGAAGATAAACAAAATTGACAAACCATTAGCCAGACTCATCAAGAAAAAAAGGGAGAAGACTCAAATCAATAGAATTAGAAATGAAAAAGGAGAAGTAACAACTGACACTGCAGAAATACAAAAGATTATGAGAGATTACTATAAGCAACTCTATTCCAATAAAATGGACAACCTGGAAGAAATGGACACATTCTTAGAAATGCACAACCTGCCAAGACTGACTCAGGAAGAAATAGAAAATATGAATAGACCAATCACAAGCACTGAAATTGAAACTGTGATTAAAAATCTTCCATCAAACAAAAGCCCAGGACCAGATGGCTTCACAGGTGAATTCTATCAAACATTTAGAGAAGAGCTAACACCTATCCTTCTCAAACTCTTCCAAAATATAGCAGAGGGAGGAACACTCCCAAACTCATTCTACGAGGCCGACATCACCTTGATACCAAAACCAGGCAAGGATGTCACAAAGAAAGAAAACTACAGGCCAATATCACTGATGAACATAGATGCAAAAATCCTCAACAAAATACTAGCAAACAGAATCCAACAGCACATTAAAAGGATCATACACCATGATCAAGTGGGGTTTATCCCAGGAATGCAAGGATTCTTCAATATACGCAAATCAATCAATGTAATACACCATATTAACAAGTTGAAGGAGAAAAACCATATGATCATCTCAATAGATGCAGAGAAAGCTTTCGACAAAATTCAACACCCATTTATGATAAAAACCCTGCAGAAAGTAGGTATAGAGGGATCTTTCCTCAACATAATAAAGGCCATATATGACAAACCCACAGCCAACATTGTCCTCAATGGTGAAAAACTGAAACCATTTCCACTAAGATCAGGAACAAGACAAGGCTGCCCACTCTCACCACTCTTATTCAACATAGTTTTGGAAGTTTTAGCCACAGCAATCAGAGAAGAAAAGGAAATAAAAGGAATCCAAATTGGAAAAGAAGAAGTAAAGCTGTCACTGTTTGCAGATGACATGATACTATACATAGAGAATCCTAAAGATGCTACCGAAAAACTACTAGAGCTAATCAATGAATTTGGTAAAGTAGCAGGATATAAAATTAATGTACAGAAATCTCTGGCATTCCTATACACTAATGATGAAAAATCTGAAAATGAAATCAAGAAAACACTCCCATTTACCATCGCAACAAAAAGAATAAAATATCTAGGAATAAACCTACCTAAGGAGACAAAAGACCTGTATGCAGAAAACTATAAGACACTGATGAAAGAAATTAAAGATGATACAAATAGATGGAGAGATATACCATGCTCCTGGATTGGAAGAATCAATATTGTGAAAATGACTCTACTACCGAAAGCAATCTACAGATTCAATGCAATCCCTATCAAACTACCAATGGCATTTTTCACAGAACTAGAACAAAAAATTTCAAAATTTGTTTGGAAAAACAAAAGGCCCCGAATAGCTAAAGCAATCTTGAGAACGAAAAACGGAGCTGGAGGAATCAGGCTCCCTGACTTCAGACTATACTACAAAGCTACAGTAATTAAGACAGTCTGGTACTGGCATAAAAACAGAAAGATAGATCAGTGGATCAGGATAGAAAGCCCAGAGATAAACCCACGCACATATGGCCAACTTATCTTTGATAAAGGAGGCAGGAATGTACAGTGGAGAAAGGACAGCCTCTTCAATAAGTGGTGCTGGGAAAACTGGACAGGGACATGTAAAAGTTTGAGATTAGATCATTCCCTAGCACCATACACAAAAATAAGCTCAAAATGGATTAAAGACTTAAATGTAAGGCCAGAAACTATCAAACTCTTAGAGGAAAACATAGGTAGAACACTCTATGACATAAATCACAGCAAGATCCTTTTGGACCCACCTCCTAGAGAAATGGAAATAAAAACAAAGATAAACAAATGGGACCTAATGAAACTTCAAAGCTTTTGCACAGCAAAGGAAACCATAAAGAAGACCAAAAGACAACCCTCAGAATGGGAGAAAATATTTGCAAATGAAGCAACTGACAAAGGATTAATCTCCAAAATTTATAAACAGCTCATGCAGCTCAATAGCAAAAAAACAGACAACCCAATCCAAAAATGGGCAGAAGACTTAAATAGGCATTTCTCCAAAGAAGATATACAGACTGCCAACAAACACATGAAAGAATGCTCAACATCATTAATCATTAGAGAAATGCAAATCAAAACTACAATGAGATATCATCTCACACCAGTCAGAATGGCCATCATCAAGGAATCTAGAAACAATAAATGCTGGAGAGGGTGTGGAGAAAAGGGAACACTCTTGCACTGCTGGTGGGAATGTGAATTGGTACAGCCACTATGGAGAACGGTATGGAGGTTCCTTAAAAAACTACAAATAGAACTACCATATGACCCAGCAATCCCACTACTGGGCATATACCCTGAGAAAACCATAATTCAAAAAGAGACATGTACCAAAATGTTCATTGCAGCTCTATTCACAATAGCCCGGAGCTGGAAACAACCTAAGTGTCCATCATCGGATGAATGGATAAAGAAGATGTGGCACATATATACAATGGAATATTACTCAGCCATAAAAAGAAACGAAACTGAGCTATTTGTAATGAGGTGGATAGACCTAGAGTCTGTCATACAGAGTGAAGTTAGTCAGAAAGAGAAAGACAAATACCGTATGCTAACACATATATACGGAATTTAAAAAAAAATGTCATGAAGAACCTAGGGGCAAAACGAGAATAAAGACACAGACCTACTTGAGAATGGACTTGAGGATATGGGGAGGGGGAAGGGTAAGCTGTGACAAAGCGAAAGAGAGGCATGGACATATATACACTACCAAACGTAAGGTAGATAGATAGTGGGAAGCAGCCGCAGAGCACAGGGAGATCAGCTCGGTGCTTTGTGACCGCCTGGAGGGGTGGGATGGGGAGGGTGGGAGGGAGGGAGATGCATGAGGGAAGGGATGTGGGAACAGATGTATATGTATGACTGATTCACTTTGTTATAAAGCAGAAACTAATTAAAAAAAAAAAAAAGAAATCTAGAAACAATAAATGCTGGAGAGGGTGTGGAGAAAAGGGAACACTCTTGCACTGCTGGTGGGAATGTGAATTGGTACAGCCACTATGGAGAACGGTATGGAGGTTCCTTAAAAAACTACAAATAGAACTACCATATGACCCAGCAATCCCACTACTGGGCATATACCCTGAGAAAACCATAATTCAAAAAGAGACATGTACCAAAATGTTCATTGCAGCTCTATTCACAATAGCCCGGAGCTGGAAACAACCTAAGTGTCCATCATCGGATGAATGGATAAAGAAGATGTGGCACATATATACAATGGAATATTACTCAGCCATAAAAAGAAACGAAACTGAGCTATTTGTAATGAGGTGGATAGACCTAGAGTCTGTCATACAGAGTGAAGTTAGTCAGAAAGAGAAAGACAAATACCGTATGCTAACACATATATACGGAATTTAAAAAAAAAATGTCATGAAGAACCTAGGGGCAAAACGGGAATGAAGACGCAGACCTACTTGAGAATGGACTTGAGGATATGGGGAGGGGGAAGGGTGGGCTGTGACAAGGCGAAAGAGAGGCATGGACGTGTATACACTACCAAACGTAAGGTAGATAGATAGTGGGAAGCAGCCGCAGAGCACAGGGAGATCAGCTCGGTGCTTTGTGACCGCCTGGAGGGGTGGGATGGGGAGGGTGGGAGGGAGGGAGATGCATGAGGGAAGGGATGTGGGAACAGATGTATATGTATGACTGATTCACTTTGTTATAAAGCAGAAACTAATTAAAAAAATAAATAAATAAACTTAAAAAAAAATGGAAAAAAAAAAAAAAAAAAGAATGTCCATAGTGGAATCATAATGAGGAAAGCGGCTGAGAACGAGGACCTCAGGACACACCCCGACTTGGGGCCTGGAAGGTCGAAGGTCCACTACACATTTGGTGCATGAAACTGAGCAAGT
The DNA here is from genome assembly GCF_964165515.1 of Mesoplodon bidens. Taxonomy (NCBI): domain Eukaryota; kingdom Metazoa; phylum Chordata; class Mammalia; order Artiodactyla; family Ziphiidae; genus Mesoplodon; species Mesoplodon bidens. Next base: position 32,489,158 of record NC_138169.1, on the reverse strand, counting down.
AAGTGCATGAGCAAACGGGGAAAAATCTAGAGACACTGACTAGAAATGACAACAATCCCACAAGAAAACATTATTCCCTACCCCAAGAAGGTGTCAAGGATTTAAAATGCCAGCTCCCTTACAAGAAAAGCAGTGGGAGCTCCCAAAGGCATGTCACAACGTTCACGAATATCTCAAACTCTCCCCACCCCAAACTTCTAGAATGAACAAAAGTGCAGCCATGAAGCCAGGGCAGAGTTGTAAAGAGTTGGGAAAACTAGATCACGTACAAAAACAAAGACAGAAACGCCTGAATTGGAGATTCAGAAGGAAGGGTTTGAAGGATGGACGGTGGGAAGTTTGAGGATGGGGAAAGAGTGCTAGCCCACCCCAGGGCAGAGCCACAGGGACAGAAAGTACACCAAGTGGCAAAGATAGTTCCGGAAACAACTATTTAAACTGGAAACCCAACAGGCTCAGCTTGAAGGCCGGTTGAAAAATTCCTTCCGCCTCTGGTATCCAGATAGGAAAAAGGTTTCCTGAAACAGATTCTAGATCCTACTCAGACCTGTGGAATCCTAATTCCCTCCAGTGGTACAAAATCTAGGAAGCTGGAGGACCTCCTGCCCCGAGAGGAGCCGGGCTCAGGGCTGGGTTTGCAATCCAGGGGCTGGGTAAGGGTTTCATCCTTGTTAAGGCAACCCCGTTGCCTCTGCGGGGGTCTGGGGGGCGGTTTGTTGGCGTTACTGCTCTCTCACTGCCTAGGGCTCAGGTCCCAGCACTAGAACCTGTGCCCCCAAGTTAGAACCTGTGTGTGGAAAGAAATGCAGGGAGCTAAGGTTTTGCTCTTTGAAAGAAAAATGTCCCCTCTTTTTTGACCTTGATCAATGGCATTCTGGGCAAGCCATCCACAAGAGGACCAGATGGCAACTCTGGCTGGATGGGAACCCCGACTGATCACAAAATACAACACAAGTTCAAAAACGGCCACAGAGGCCATAAAAACAAGTCTGCCCTGGGGCGGGGACCAACTGGCCATGGGGGATCGGCTGAGGCTTCAGGTAGAGAGTGGGGATGCCACTCAGGTGAGGGAGTCATGGGAACAAATCACACAGTCCAGAGTCAATACCTGACTTTGTGAATCTGGGGGGATGACGGACGGCTGTGGCCAGCGAGTGAAGCCAGGGGGTGTGTTATGAAGACAGCGGTTAAGGAGCACCAGTCTCACCGCCATGTGGGACTAGATTAGATGAGCGGATGCTGCCATCAGAGACTTATTCCAAGTGGCTGGTTATAGTCTTCTGGACAGACAGTGATCATCTGCAGTGTCATAAAGAGGAACAAAGGCAAAAAAAATCAGGGACCTTTTTAAAGGAAGAAACAAAAATGCAGAGGGATGATTTAGATAGGGGGAATCCAAAAAAAGAAAAGAAAGAAAGGAAGATGAAGCCAAGGTGACCGAAAGAATGCCATAAACTGGCAGAAACAGGGAAAGAAGTCATTGGAGCAGGAAAGAATTCCTGTGCTGCGCCTGAGATAACAAGATAATCGCTTTTAGTGAGTAAAATCCTGCCATCACAAAGAGGTTGGAGGACATTTAAAAGTGGGGTGTACAATAATCAGCATCGTGGAGTGAGGGTTTTTCTCCTTTCTGAGTGTCCCCTCTTAACTAAAAATGATCTGCTAAACTTAAGCACCTTTTATATTGTTGTAAAGAGTTTCCTGGGGCTTCCCTGGTGGCACAGTGGTTAAGAATCCGCCTGCCAAGGCAGGGGACACGGGTTCAAGCCCTAGTCCGGGAAGATCCCACATGCCACGGAGCAACTAAGCCCGTGTGCCATAAATAAATAAATAAATAAATTAATTAATTAAAGAGTTTCCTGAGGTTCTGGCAGGAAATTATGGAGCAATGCAACTAAATGCAGGAAATCCTTCAGGGAATGGGAAAAGATGGCACTTTCCATAAATACTCATGGAGCTAAATCTGACATTCCCATCAGCAAGGCAGGAGGTTCTCTGGCACAAGAACTGGAGTCATACTGCCTGCTGGGCCAGCAGATGCGACTTCAAAGATAAGTTCAGGAATGAAGAGATTCAGACTTCAAATGGTTGAATCAAAAAAGGGAAAAAATGCACACACACGCTGAAATCAGGATCTGATGTGTTTCCACAGCATCGTTTCTGGATTAACCTCTGAGGTAAATGCTTACCTAGGCAAGAATGTTATCCACCACGCTGGTGTGGAATCTCAGTGTTTCCATTGTCTGTCTCCTGCCTCTCAGCAAGACACAAAATCACTGGGAACAAGTTACCCCAAAGAAAGCTCTCCCGATCCAGCCTTGAGAAAACAAAGACGCTGGTGGCAAGCATCTGTGCCGTGAAATGGTTACTCTGAGCGCTGCCACCTCAGTACAAAGGACATGAAGATGCAATGAACCCAGCTGGAGTGCAGCATTTTACACTGAAATAGCTCCCTGGCAGGCATGTCCCAACAGAACCCAAGTTCACGAACTTACCTAAATTACTTCTATAAAGGAGTTTTTTCTCCTCATTAACTTTGAAATGCATTTATTTACTCAATTGTCCATGGATACACGCTAGGATTTTAGAAATAAAACAAGCAAAATAATTAGTTGCAAGCATGTAAATAAGCTACATACATCCTTCTTCGGAGACTATAGTTTATCTTGTTCATCCAAACATTTCTGACGAATATCAGTAACAGGTTCAGCTAAGGTCTCAGAGCAAAAGTTCTCTCTGGTTATCTCCACTTAACTTTGTATTCAAGGTACAGGCTTAACTTTATTCATCAGGAATTATTATTGTTATTATTTTTATTTTTATTTTTTTTTGCGGTACGCGGGCCTCTCACTGTTGTGGCCTCTCCCGTTGCGGAGCACAGGCTCCGGACGCGCAGGCTCAGCGGCCATGGCTCACAGGCCCAGCCGCTCTGCGGCATGCGGGATCCTCCCGGACACGAACCCGTGTCCCCTGCATCAGCAGGCGGACTCTCAACCACTGCGCCACCACGGAAGCCCAGGAATTATTTTTAAAATTTAAGTTTTTCTGTGTCTGCCATTGTCGTTCCAGTAATAAATCATACTTTTTGGAAAAATAAATAACACGCTATCCTTAACTTCTGATAGAGCTATTCTTAAACTTAACCTCTCTACATCATAAATCGTCTAAATATATTTTTTAAAAATTATTTACAGCTTCAGGAATAGCTTATGAATGCTACAGTAAGCAATACTTAAAGAAGGAGTACAGGGTCATGAAAGCAATCCAATGAGCTAGTTTTTAAATTCCAAAAGATCTAGGAAACAAGGCTCTAATACCGTCTGTCAAAGGCCATGTTGAAAGGGACAAGTTGGAAAGTGAAAAGTCGGTAAGTGTAGACATTGATTAAGTGATGCATTTAACATCCGGCAGCAGGGATATTAAAGAAGTAGTAAGAAGGACGGACAGTGGAGATAGGAAGAATGTTTCCTGTTTTATCAGGAAATAACTAGTACCTTTCTTATACTATTAGAAAGTGCTAGGGAGGAAGCAGGTTTTAGGAAGTAGCTTGCTTTTAGGAGTTACATGAAGAAACATCTAAGGAAAGATACTCAAGAACTAAAAATCGTAGTTACCTCAGAAGTAGGTGACTTAACCTTTTCTATATACCTTTTGGTATCTTTTGAACTTTGTACCATGGGCATGGATTACCTATTCAAAAATAGTTTTTAAAGTTACTTGATTCGTGAATAAAGATATTAATCTCAATGTGGCTCAACCAAGACAGGTGGTTATTAACCACCAGGAACATTGCACAGCGATGGACACCCAGTTGGGAATAAAACAGCCCCTGCCCTCAGGAAGCCCAGGCCAGTGGGTGAGACAGATCAGTGAGCCACTGGCTTAGGCCACCAGGATAAGGACAACAATGGCGCTAAGGGACCAGAGCACCAGGAGTCCAGGGAAGGGCACATCATAAGTACTTCAGCAATCGCGGTACCGGGAAGCTTTCTGGGGGTTTTAGACCGCAAATGGGAGGCTTGTCCAGCACTGAATAGCCCATGTGCCCGGCACCACTGGTCAGCTATGAACAGGGGCACGTTCATCCCCAGGTAACACCCTGAGCTCTGGGCCAGCAGGCCAGCTGGGTCCCAGCCTCCTCCTTTAGCCCCATGGAATTCTCCAATGTCACTTTGTGTGTCCGTGTTATGAAGTCAGGAGTTTGAGAGGCATTAGTCCAAGCCTATAGGGTGGTGCTTCTAGAAAAATCATGGTGATGGTGGTGCTGAAGATGGAGAGGAGAGGAAGAGGGAGGCCCAATGAAAGAATCATCACAATATTTCATGGGAAAGACAAACAGTTCCTGAGCCTAGTCAGCAGTGGGGACAAAAATGGGAGATGGATTGCACAGATTTTCAAGAGGTAAAATCAACAAGTCTTAACGCCCAAATGAATGTGGGTCCAGGATGGTGAGGACGCACTGCAGGCGAGACAGTTAGACCATCACCATGGACTGCGTGTCTATGATGCTGACATGCCCAACGCTGGGCCAATTTTCTCCCTGTGTTACTGAATCACATCAGTTCTCTGCATTTCACAGATCCAGAGATGCTGAGAAAGTTAACCAACATCACGGCTCATCAAAGTGACAGGTCTGGCGTTTGAGCCCAAGACTACTTGATTCTAAACCCAGACTCCAAATTCCAGAGAATACGGCTGGCAAGAAGGCCTCCCAATAGTTCTGTGCAAAATAGTAATAATGATGCTTAGATAATGCTTATTGAGGGCTGATCCTGGGTTAGGCACTGTTCTAAGAACTTATCTTGCATTCTTTCATTTCATCATGAACAGCCTCTCCAGGGAGGCACCATTACTATTCCCATTTACAGATGGTGAAACCAAAGCACAGAGAGGTTAAGTAACTTGCCCAATTTCCCACAGCTTGTAAAGCCAAAAAGTAAAACACCTAAAGCTTAAAGGCATATCTTGTCCTTTCTCCATAAAAACCTACTGTAGGGCTTCCCTGATGGCGCAGTGGTTGAGAGTCCGCCTGCCGATGCAGGGGACATGGGTTCGTGCCCTGGTCCGGGAAGATCCCACATGCCGCTGAGCAGCTAGGCCCCGTGAGCCATGGCCACTGAGCCTGCGCATCCAGAGCCTGTGCTCCACAACGGGAGAGGCCACAACAGTGAGAGGCCTGAGTACCGAAAAAAAAAAAAAAAAAAAAAAAAAAAAAAACCTACTGTAGATGATAATGAATATCTGTAGAAACTTATGAATTATTCTAAAATTGTAGGGTGTCTCAAGGAAGCTTACCTTGAAATAAGTGGTCATATAAACATTTTACAATACTCGCGATTCTAAGAGTGGCACAAGACACTATGGAACAGCATGTGTTTATTTCATATCCTTGTTGCATTTGAATTCTCGATCATGCTATATTAACTACAGATGTAGGCTTTATATTAATGTCTGGAAAAGGGGAAGAGAAAAAAGGAATGGGCCAAAGTCTGGGATACGTAGGAAGTGGGCAGTGATGTTTTTATTACACAATCCTTGTTTCCAACTGCTAAAATCAGTATTTTTTCTTGGCCCTTACTTGGGGAATACTACAGGAAAGAAAAATGCACCTTTGAAAGCCATTCAGGCACACACTTCACTGGAGAGCACATACACGCTAAATTTGAATGCTACATCATTTATGAGAATGAAGTAAATTTTCTCTAGTCATAGAATAGATTTTTTCCTCTATCCTTGGAATTGTCTATTTTTACTAAGAAAAAAAAAAAAAAAACAGTTCAAAACAAGAGTTGCTGAGCTGACCTGTGAAGCAACTATAATCCATGTAATTGCCAGCTGTGGACGTAACACAACATTATTGTTAGAAATATACCACCTAGTATTTTATACTTAGGAAGAGCTCACTTTACACAGGTTACATCTCAAAGGAAGTGAGCTATTGAGTCACATACCATGAGATGTAAAGTAATCCAGAGAGGCTGTGAAATGATAGAGAATTCCTAATAATCTGAATGCTATAGGATGATTGTTTTAAAAAATATAAGCACCAGATAACTAACTCACTGATGATGCTAGTCAGAATTATTTTATTATTATATTATGACCAGATTACACCATTTCACTAGTCATGCATGCTATATACACGGGGTCCCAACTTATATTTTAAAAGGTCAAAACTCCCTTAAAGGTGCCTGTTAGGAAGGGTGATGGTTGTGGGGTGAGGGCTGAAAATCTGGAAGGTAGTGTGAAAGATTCAAAGGCTCCCACGCAGTGGGTGGTTTTCCGCAGCATCTAAAAGCAGGAAAGCCCCACGCGGTCCCACTTTCTCCAAACACCATTCACAGCCGCCCAGGCCAAGTGCTGAGCCCAGAGGGGCGCGGAAAACACTCGGGGCATTTCCCCAGTCCAGGACTTTCAATTTCTTAGAACAAGGAAGCTGAGTCCAGCTGCTCTCCCTCCACCCTGTGGGAAACCAGGCTTTTCACTGTCAGCAACCCGAGAGAAAGGCGTTCAGCTCGAAGAGTCCAAGCCCGCTCTCCCGCAAGGCCGGCCCCTTTCTTCCCGGGATAACTATGTAAATTCCCTGCATCCCAGCCCCCGCCTCGCGCAGAGCGGACGCCCAGCCATTCAAAGCGTGTCGCTCCCTCCGGTCCAGCGATTCCACCACGAATGCGCCAATGAATGAGACGGGCTGCAGAGTTCACAGCTCAGCACGATGCCAAACACCCATCTTTCCCACGGGGTATTGCGCGTTCTGCCTGCCTTTTTTTTTTTTTTTTTTAATTGGAGTTCAGTTGCTTTACAATGTTGTGTTAGTTTCTACTGTACAGCAAAGTAAATCAGCTATACGGGGCTTCCCTGGTGGCGCAGTGGTTGAGAATCCGCCTGCCAATGCAGGGGACGCGGGTTCGAGCCCTGGTCTGGGAAGATCCCACATGCTGCGGAGCAACTAGGCCCGTGAGCCACAACTACTGAGCCTGCGCGTCTGGAGCCTGTGCTCCGCAACAAGAGAGGCCGCGATAGTGAAAGGCCCGCGCACCGCGATGAGGAGTGGCCCCCACTTGCCGCAGCTAGAGAAAGCCCTCGCACAGAAATGAAGAGCCAACACAGCCATAAATAAATAAATAAATAAATAAATAAAATTTTAAAAAAAATCAGCTATACGTATACACATATCCCCTCTTTTTTGGATTTCCTTCCCTTTTAGGTCACCACAGAGCCTTGAGTAGAGTTCCCTGTGCTATACAGTCGGTTCTCATTAGTTATCTGTTTTATACATAGTAGCGTATTGGCATATATACACCGCCTACCTACTTTTGACCTGTACTTTCCTCCGTTTTTAATGGCACGTGTATTTGTAGGAGCATGCCCGCGGTCACGTATTGCATACATTAAGACGTTTTCAACAAATATTTGTGACCGCCTAGCCAACAGCCGGCGCCGGGAAGCCTTAGCCTCTGGGTAGAGCGGGCACGGTGTTGTCCACAGAAACCGGAGGGGGGTTTCCCTTTCTCTGGGGCACTGACAGAAGCTTTGAAAGTTCGCTTCGGGTTTCTGTTCTTCACCAACGTTGCCCCGCGAGTCAGCGTGTCCGCGCAGCCAGCCAGCGTCCAAGTTCCCGCTCCCTCACCCCGAAGTGACCACCGTCTATGCTGCGAGGGAACGGCCAGTTCGGCCACTTCGGGGCCTGCACCCAGCGCGGCCGGGAGGCGCGGCCGAGCCCTGTACGCCGCCCGCGGCCGGTTCCCACGTCCGCTCCTCCCCGCTCACTCCCCGCGCGCCGGCCCGCCCCGAGTGGCCAGGGGACCGCCCCCTTCCCCGGCCGCGGACCACCAGCTTTCCGCCGCCGGTCGGTGGCGGGGACTCTGTGGGCGCCTTTCCCATTCATTCTCCGTCCACCCGCCGCAGCCCCGACCGAGAGCCGGGCCAGCGCGGCTCTCCATAGGGGCTCCCGGGTCGCCAAGCCAGAACCGGGGACCCAGAGCCCGAGGAGGGGAAGCCCGAGGCGCGGATGAGGGGGCTGCGTCCGTCAGGGATGCTCCCCCAGCCCTCTCCACCCAGGCCGGGCGACCTTTCCAGGAGACGCGCGGGAGACCCACGTGTCTCATCCCCGGTCGGGGGTGAACGCGGATGCGCGCACCGACCTCAGGCGCGGCCAGGAGTGGGGCTTTGTCCCGTAGCCTCCCGCCCGCCAGGGGACCGGGACGCGACCCGGGCTCACCTCTCTGCTGGCCCTGCGCGGCGACCCAGAGCAGCGAGGCCAGGAGCGCCAGCCCCGCGCCGCCGCCACACATCTCGCCTCTGCCGCTCGGGTGGCTCCGAGGAGAAAGCAGCGTCCGCGCGCACGGACTCGGCGGAGCGCGAGTCTGCGCTGCCCGTCGGCGCCTCGGACACACCCCCGCCGACCTCCGCCGTGCCCGGCCCCGCCCCCCGGCCTTCGCCGGAGACCCCTCCCCCTGGAGACCTCCTCCCCCAGCCCGGAGACCCCTCCCCAAGGAGACCTCCCGCCCACTCTGAGAGCCCTCGCCATGGAGGCTCCTCCCCCCCGGAGACCTCCCCCCGCCCCGAGAGCTTTCCTCCCCCTCTCCAGAGACCCCTCCCCACAGAGATTCCCTCCCCCCAAGGCCCCTCCCCCCCGAGGCCCCCGCGCTCGGCCCGCGGGGACCGCCAGAGCCATCCCCCAGCTCGGGGGTGGAGTGGGGGTCGACCCGCTGCAGCCGCGGGCTCGGAGTTGGGGGGCGGGCGGAGAAAGTGGGATGGAGGGGGTGGGAGGGAGATCTGCCGAAGTTGGCCGGGGCGGATGGATCCGAGAAAGTATTTGCCCTGTTGACCCTTCCCGCCCCAGCGCGGCCCTGCGGCTGAGCCCGAGGCCGGGACCCCGCGCCGCCGCCGCCGCCGCGGCCAGGCCCGCCGCTCCTCCAGCCCGCGCCCGAGGGGCCCCGGCCTCGCCCCGAGAATGGGACCCCGGGCCTACTGACCGGCGCCCCTGTCCCCCAGGGGGTGGTGGCCCGGGCCTGGCCGAGAGCCTCCCCTCCAAGGAAGGGACTCTGGGGCTTTTAGCTGCCAGCCTCCCCGCTCTGCTGTTGGCAAAGGATTTTGTGAAGATTTTTCTGAAAATGAGTTGTAATTTGTTTCCCACTTTGCCTAAGAAAGGCAAGAAGGATCACTTGGATTTAATTATTATCATTAGCATACCCTTACTGTTCAAGAAAGAAGTCTTATGGCGGGGCGGGGTTCAGTCTTAACAGGAGATTTCAACAGCTTTGTTCTTTCTTTAAAACTACATCTGGTCCCCGTTAAAGAATTTTTAATTTCCTCTGATTTTTTTTTCTCTTGAAAGTATTCATAACACTTTGCAAATCTCACTTTCTCACAATATAAACATGCAAGATAACGTAAGTCACTTATTACGGCCCACGCTCTCATTTTTGTCTTTTTTTTTTTTTTTTTTGCCTGATAGGGCGATAATTTTATTTCAGTTGTGTCGATCAATTTGACAACCTCACCAATTAGTTTTTCTCAAGACATATCCTTCCGCACTTAATGAATAAAATATCATTATAATATTAACAATTATTATTACTTTTAATCATAGAAGTACAGAACAAATTTGGCCCTTTAAAAAGGATGCAATATGGTTGGGTAAGAAGGTACTCATCACAGTACTGAATTTAAAATGCAGACGTTCTTAACTATTAAAATATTTAAGTATTAAAGTATTAAGTATTTAACAAATCAATGATGACATTCAGTATTTAATAAGTAATCAAGGATTGAGCATTTAATATTAAAAGACAGAATTACAAGTGTTTCTGCACTGAAATAACTTTGTATTTACATTATACACATACAGATATATCTTTTTGAGCGTCTTAAGAGCATTCATGTAGATTAGCTCATGGGATCTTCCCAATTCTAAAAGATGCAATTACCCTTGTATGAGAGATGAGGAAGTGAGTTCAGGGGGTTTAGGTCCCAATGTCAGCGAATGTCCCGTCCAGAGCTAGTCCCCAGATCTGATTTCTGGTCCTGCGTTCTCTCCCTAGCTGCACTGAGACCGTGGAGGATGAGCTGAAAGGCAACAGGGGAATCACGAGGGGTCACCTGTCCCCCCCATATCCTGGGTTCCTAGAAAGTCCTTCTGGACTTCAATCAGACCTTGTCTTTGAACTGCAGACAGGGAACTCAGGCTCCTGATTTAGGGACACGAAGGGTCAGCACATCTGAGGAGTGAATAGGAAGCACCAAAAGTTGCCAAGTTGGCCCGTTTCGTCACTGCTCAAAATTAAGCAGAAAGATTTCAGCAAAAGAAGAATTTCAGAAGCCACTTTAATGAACAAGCTTGGATAAGATGGAACAGTAAAAATGTCACAATTCTACATGTCTTATGAAACCCTGCAGTTCAAATGTTCCCATTCTTTAGCAGGCTTGGAAATATCTAAATTAGCTACAGCACAATGGAAGGTCAGAGGTGGCCTGTTCAAGGTGAAAACGATATAAGAATGTTCATGTTTTGTGAGAAAGTAGAAATTCAGCTCAACCAGGCACCCAAAGATGCTGGCTTCAATGTCACCTGTAAGTAAAGAACAAGGACAATGCCTAAATGCTAAGCAAGGGTTAAATGGTTAATAATTTATAGTAATCAAGTGATAAGCTATTATGTACCCATTTTTAAAGTATGAGACTTTTAAAATTTACAAAAAACATTAAGAAAAGCAAAATTCCAGTTAACATGGGCATCCTGGTTGTAATTATATACAATAAGCACATGTGTAAACAAGACACTAGAAGGCAGATTACAGAAGAAAACAGCTGTGTTCAGCTGATAAGAGGGCAAGTGGTGGGGCAGGTGCTCCTAGCAATGATAAAGAACTTGAGCCAGGCTCAGAGACGGCTCTCATTCCCCCTCACTTACTAGAAATGACATTGTGGGCAAGTTTCCTCATCTGTAACATAGGAATAATAATAGTGCCAACTTCCTTCATTCAACAAATACTTTCTGAGTGCCTGCTAAGTACCAGGTGCGATGGATCCACCATTAAACTAGACAGGTTCTCACCTCTGTGGAACATTCAGTCTGACAGTTAAGACAGAAAGAAAAGTATACTAAAATTATAAACATAGTAAGTTCTGTGAAGGAAACAACAGTTCACTGAGATAGAGAATTTGAGACCAAGCATTGATCGGGCAGTTTGGGAAGGTTTTGCTGAGAAACTTCGTCGTAAGGATTCAATGATCCAATGTCTATAACTCACCCACACTCTAACATACACTAAATGCTCAAAAAAGATGAATTATTACTTCAATTTTTTTTTCTAATACTACTATATTTTTCAATTAAAAGAAAAAAAAAAACCCTGCTCGATTATGAACATGTTTCAGAACAAGAGTTCAGACAGAGTGAGATGGGCTAGATCAGAGCTTTCAGAACCACTTGTGGGATCTTGTTAAAATGCAGACTCCAGGGCAGTAGGGCTGGGATTGGAGGCCTGAGTTTCTGCATCTCTAACAAGCTCCTGGGTGATGCTGATGCTGTTGGTAGGCAGAGCACACCTTGAACAGAAGTCCCTGGCTTGCCTGTCCTTGATCTTGCCTGAAAATTGGAATCAATGGAGTTTGAAAAGATACTGATGTTCATTTCTACTCCCAGAGATTCGGGTTCAGTTGGTAAGGGGTGCAGTCTGGACATTAAAATATTTTAAGGCTCTCCAGGTGCTAACATGCAACAAAATTTGAGAAACCCTGGGCTAGACTGGCCAGCTCCTGCAGGGAAGTTAATCCAGGTCTAGTCATTGGTGGCTGGGCAGGCTGGAGGAGCCAGTCTCAGAGAAGTATGGTCACAGGCAAGAAGAGGAAGCACGGCCTGACAGATGTTTTCCCTCGAGGACAGACAGCCACGTAGCAGGAACCCAGCCAGTGATGCCCAGAGCATGAGGCAGGACCGTTTCTCTGGAGGCTTGGAATAAGCAAGGCTGCCCTTTAGTTCTAAAGGAATTTAGATTTCAGGCAGGGACATCATACCAGGATCCAGGCACCAAGCCTGGAGTATACAGCTGGGGGGTTAATTACCAGGAAAGAGGTAAGAAGTCAGTCACTAAAATTGGGTTATGGTGTCAGAATCTGATCCAAGGCAAAGCTAAAGAGGCTGAGTGTAAGCTAAGCTTCTTAACGTCCCATGGCAGTAAATAAGGTGATTAGGAGACTAAGCCTTAGGCAGGGGTGAGGGGTGCTGGTCCGGTAGACAGAGTAAGCAAATTAGGGATGGAGGCCGAACAGTGCACCCCAAAGATGTGCACGTCCTAATGGCTGGAACCTGGGAGGATGTTATGCTATGTGACAAAATGCATGAAAAGTTGCAGCATGATTAAATAAGAATTTCTACAATAATTTTATCTATTGATATTTATTCATTCATAACCCCAAACTGGAACCAAGCCACGTGTCCATCTCCAGGAGAATGGACTTTAAAATGTTGGATGTTTTGCAATGGAATATTACTTGATAGTAAAGCAGAATGAATCACTGGCTCACACACCACATGAATGCATTTAAAAAAAATTTTGCTGGGCTTCCCTGGTAGCTCAGTGGTTAACAATCTGCTTGCTAATGCAGGGGACGCAGGTTCGAGCCCTTGTCTGGGAAGATCCCACATGCCGCAGAGCAACTAAGCCTGTGCGCCACAACTACTGAGCCTGCGCTCTAGAGCCCACGAGACACAACTACTGAGCCTGCACACCACAGCTACTGAAGCCTGTCAGCTGCAACTACTGAGCCCATGCACCTAGAGCCCGTGCTCTGCCACAAGAGAAGCCACCGCAATGAGAAGCCCACACACTGCAATGAAGAGTAGCTTCTGCTCGCCTCAACTAGAGAAAGCCCGCATGCAGCAACGAAGACCCAACGCAGCCAAAAATTTTAAAATAAATAAAAAATTTAAAAAACATTATGGTAAGAGAAAGAAGCTGGACCCTAAGGGAAGTTTAGTAACAGGCAAAACTAATCAAAAGAGTGCTTGCCTATGGAGAGAGTGAAGATTGACTGGAAAAAAACAAAAGGGAACCTGGGGTCATGGAAATGTTCTGTATCCTGGTTGGGGTGTTGGTTTTATGCATACAAACATTCACCAAAATTCATTCAGTTATATAGATTTAGGGTCCATGCATTTCTCTGTGTAAATAAGGATCTTGAGATGAAGTGATTTTCCTGGGTTTCCTGGGTGAACCCAGTGTAATCCCAGAGGTCCTTGTAAGTGAAACAGCGGGGTGGGAGGGGAGGGGAGGGGAATCAGGGAGATTTAATGTGACACAACTGAACCTGCCATTGATGGCTTTGAAGACAGGGGAAGGGGACCGTGTGTCCAGAAATTCGGCAGCTTCTAGAAGCTGGAAAGGCAGGGAAACACATTCTCCCCCAGAGGCTCCGGAAAGAACCAGCTCTGAGGACACACTGACTTGAGCCAAGTGAAAGTCCATTTTGGACTTCAGACTTCCAGAACTGTAAGACAATAAATTCCTGTTGTTTTAAGGCACTAAATTTATGGTGATTTGTGATAGCTGCAATGGGGAACCAAGACACTAGGTAAAGACTGTGGCCCAGAAATCAGATATAGATGATATTAGGGGGGAAAAATAATAAGTGGCTAAAATCTAAGCAGATAAAAATTGAGATCTAAGCAGATACTGAAGATTCCATTCGTGTCCATGATAAAGAAAGATCAGATAAAGGAATAATTTGAAGAAATTACATGAATTATTAAGGAGAAGGGAAAAAAAGAATAGAAGGTCTCAGAGCTCAGCAGTAGAGGAGGGCCTGGGGCCTGGGGAGGGACAGGACTGCTTTTCTGAGGGACCGTGAGGTTTATAAGCTTTGGTCTTCGGGTAAGAACTGATGTTCTATAAACTCTGTAAACGAGTGGGCAAAGCAGCTATAAAGTGACAGGCAGGACTCTGTTTGTAGCCCAAAGGGACAGATAGCTACTTGCCTCCTGAGCTCCAGGCTTCTCTTCTGAACACATGGTCACCCAGGTGGGACTGCATTTCCAGCCTCCCTTGCAGCTAGGCAGAAATAGTGTTAGTCTGCCCAGGCTGCTGTAACAGAATACCACGGACTGGATGGCTTAAGCAACATGAATTTATTTTCTCACAGATCTGAAGTCCAAGATCAGGATTCCAGCTTGTTCTGTTCCTGGTGAGACCTCTCCCAGCCTAGTAAATGGCCGGTCTTCTTGCTGTGTTTCCATACGGCCTTTCCTGTGTGTGCAGATAGAAAGCTCTCTGCTATCTCTTCCTACAAGGACATAGTCCTATTGGATCAGGGTCCCACCCTATTAACTTCATTTAACCTTAATTACTTCCTGAGAGGCCCCATCTGCAAATACAGCCACACTTAGGGGTTAGGGCTTCAATATAGGAATTTGGAGAGGACACAAACATTCAGTCCATAACAGACTCTGACTAGGTTCAAGCCAACAGGATATGAGCAGAGGTGAAGTGTGTGACTTCAGTCCACCTCCAACCGAAGACCTCCTTGCCCTGCATGCTGGGTCGGCCCCTGTTCCACTGGCTTAAACTCACATGTTGTTTTGCCATGAAGCTTCTGCCCCACAACCATGGGCCAGTCCAGAAGGATGGCAAAGGAACATAAACAACTTCATGAAAGAGAGCTGCCTTGCTGCCAGGACTGCATTTTGGAAGAAAGAAAGAAAATGTTGATAAGCTAAGCCACTGTATTTTGAAGTCCTTTATAAAGCCAACATAGTCTTACCCTAATACATCCTATAACCCCCAAAACCAGGCTCTCTATGTAGTTAACAGAAGTAACTTATCATGACTTTCCACCAGATTATTTTAAAATTAAAATAGAAAATTTTTAAGATAGCTAAGCTTACTTAATGAACTAGCCACTCTACAAGAGTCAGCTTCAAAAGAAGTTAAGAGGGCTTCCCTGGTGGCACAGTGGTTGAGAGTCCGTCTGCCGATGCAGGGGACACGGGTTCATGCCTTGGTCTGGGAAGATCCCACAAGCTGCAGAGCAGCTGGGCCCGTGAGCCATGGCCGCTGAGCCTGCACGTCCGGAGCCTGTGCTCCACAACGGGAGAGAAGCCACAACAGTGAGAGGCCCACATACCGCAAAAAAAAAAAAAAAAAAAAAAAAGAAGAAGAAGTTAAGATACATACCATCTCAAAGCCGAAACTTACCCTCAGTGTGCTCCAGGCCTGAGTAGAAAGCTACTTTCTCCCTCAACCTGAATTTCTTAACTTTGAATTAATTTTGATTCAAATAGTATGTCCTCATTTCATTACTTCTTACAAGATTTTTCTCTCTTTTTTTGGCTATTCATAGCTTTTTCTTTTGCCCCAAGCATTCTGTCTTATATCTGCTTCAATGTCAGGGAAAGTTTTACTTTTCAAAACTCTGTTATTAATATTTGTTTGCAAGAGTACAGAACCACATGAGTAGAATTATAATTAATGTCAGGAGCCTAACATGCCTTGCCTGGTCTAGAACTGCCTTATCAAACGAGAACATTTCTCAGCATTCAATTTAGGCCTGTACTTTTGACGACATTTCTTAGAAAACATTTCTTAAGGAAATTTCCTATCTTCTCCACTGTCTTTGTAGACATGGATGGGATAGTTTAACCACACTCCTACACACTCTCTGAGAACTACCTTCCCATGGTTCTGTTGTTACCACAAGAAGACCCAGTTTGCACCACATGACCATATTCTACCCACCCACGTCCAGGCCACCACTCCCCGCCTCACCCGCCATGGCTTGGCCAATCACAGTCACTGTCTGAGACCCCACCTAGGTGGTGTACCTGAATCTTGGCACCATCTTGGTTTTTCAGCCTTCCTTACATCCACCTGCCAATAAACTCTCCTCTTTCTTTAAGTATTTTGAGTTGGGTTTTTGTCACTTGAAACTGAGTCTTAATGCACTTTTTAAATATTTATATACCTTCCATTACTGATCATAGAGAATGTCAGATAGCATCTGCTTTCTGACCCTTAATGGTTTCTTAAAGTGCTTGTATCATTTTACATTTGCAAATCTAAGTTTTCAGAGCATACTTTAAAAATACATTTAATTAGACTTTCACAATAATTTCATACACAAAACAAGCCATGGCAAAAAATACAGGAATCAGACAGCCTAAGACCAAATACCAGTTCCCACATTTACTTAACTGGGTGATCATTGGGAAATTATTCAGCTTTCTTGTCCTTAGTTTCCTCATCTGTAAAATGGGGACACATAGAAGACCTACATCAGAAGATGAGAATCAAGGTTCTTAGCATAGTGCCCAGTATCAAGCAGGCGTCCAATAATTATTTTCTTCGATTATTGTCATCATCATCATCAGAGGATTAGGAAGCAATGTTGTTACAGCCACTGTCATGAAGATGGGCAGATTTGTCAGCACAGGCTTATAAAAGGCAGTTGGACACACGTGAAGAGATAAACCATTATTCATCTTCTTATTTATATGGAAGAAGCACAAGAGACCCTAAGGGGAAAAGCAAACTAGAAACGAACATCTTCCTGAAAGCCAAGTAGTAGATAGCGATTAATGTAAAATAGCGACCAGCTACAGCAAAACCCAAAAAGATTTTTAAAAAATTTTGGCAGGGAATTGGTCATTAGGGAACTTGGTAACTGTGTTTTCTTCTTTCATCAAAGAAGAGGAAGCCAAATTGGGAGGTGGGGGGTGGTCTGGAAGACAGCTTTCATAAGGACATGTAAACAGCATTTGTCCCCCAGACCCTGCAGGACATCCCTGCCTGCTGGGTATTTGTAACAATGAAAACCTTCAACAGGAAAGTTAGATTTTGAAATCAAGGTTTGCAGCACACAAGAAATTTAAAGCTGGACACAGATTATCTGAAAATTAGGAAATAGATGTTTATTTTAAATTTTATTTTATTAAAGTATTTACAATGTTGTGTTAATTTCTGCTGTACAGCAAAGTGATTCGGTTATACATATATATACATTCTTTTTCATATTCTTTCCATTATGGTTTATCATAGGATTCTGAATATAGTTCCCTGTGCTATACAGTAGGACTTTGTTGTTTATCCATTCTATATATAATAGTTTGCATCAGGAAATAGATGTTTATAAAGATACTTGTCGTGTCATTTTCATCCAGCCTGGTTTGGGAGAAGACGCCTACAAACCGTCACTGTTATTGGTGCTTTCTTCTGTTTTTTATTAAGTTCTCCTTCTATTCACTCCTTGCGGAGGCAGATATTCTACAATATTCTGCACTTTCAGTTCTCAGAGCATTTCCTTTCTCCATGTTTACCTCCAGGTTGCCGTCTTTCCTCTTTTTATAACACCTTCTACATACGTTTCATCAGGAAGTCAATTTATAGTCAAATAACCTATGAACCTGGTAGTGATCTAGTGGCAGAGACAATATTCAAATTTTAGGAAGAAGACGTTACTAAGAAATAGGATTTGCGGTAGGAATAGACAGCATTCTTCTATCAAAAGGTCCTTTACAGGATTCAGGAAGTAGTTAATTCTGGAAGGCAAGGTTGTATATTGGAAATTCAGAAGATCTAAGATTAAAATTGTGTTTCTGGAAAATATGAGCTATTTGACTCTTGAACAGGTCAATTACCTTCTCTGAGCCTTGGTATTTCTCCTCTGTAAAATCTGGAAAACAACAGATGTTGTAATTACTGCCTCTAATGACAGCAATAATAATAACAGCTACCAGGTAATGAATGTTGAAAGGGTACTTTAAACCCGTGATCTCCCGTATTCTGCTTCAATCTCTGTCCCAGGACTGCATCATGTCCGCGGAATGAGGCTAGAGAACTACACTGACCAGTGTCTCTTCAACACAGTCATTAAAGTCGACCTTTAGAATTGCCTGGAGATCTCAGGACCTGCTCTAAACTGTTCACATGCCACTGATCGACCCCATCTTTTCAGAGCTCAGCCGCATTTCCCTCCGGCTAGGATGCCCATCTCTTCCTTTTTCCTCCTGTTGAATTGCTGGCCATCCTTCAAGACCCACCTCAAACATCCCGACCCCTAGGCAGCCTTCTGTAATTAGTCTAATGCTCAAGGACTGCTTGCTCCTTTTTTGTCACCAACGTACCTTGTAATGCAATCTCTATCATAACCAACCTGTGGATTTTATTAACCTCTTTTTCACATTAAGCAATGAATGCCTGCCCCTTTCTTTTTTTTTATTTTTTTATTTTTTATTTATTTTATTTTATTTTTGCCCCTTTCTATTTTATTTTGTCTTACACTTCCCACAGTGTCTGAAACTAGACAAATTCTTGCTGAAAATGGTAATAATGTTGCTGCATTCAACACCATGTAATAATGTTGGTGCAGTTCCTGCGTTATGCTAACACGGCATATAAACTATCTCCAAGTACTCTAAACATCCCAAGGTGGCAGAAGGCAATGTAAGCTACGAAGTATAAACAGAGTTCTCAGTTACAAGCAACACAAGCTGACTCTGGTCACCTTAAAAAGGGCAAGTTAATTCCGGAGATATTTGTGGAGTGGGGAGAATGGGGGTCACAGAATCCACAGGAACCTGGAAGATGGGGCTTGGAGAATGGGTAGGAACCGAGAGAGTTCCAGACGCTCGGCAACAGGCCCAAGAGCAAGGTCTCCCATCCAAACAGAACAGCTGATGCGGACTACAGTCCAAGAGCCATCTGACCTTCAGATGCCCGCTTCATCTTTGTTTTTCTAGCTCAACTTCCAAAACCTGGGGAACGAGTCACTGGCAGAGCTTAAATCCTGTGCCCGTGGTGGGGGTGGAAGAGGCATGGACCCCTCTCTTCCCCAGTAGTTTTGACCAATGGGAAATAGAAGACAAATGAGCCCGACTGAGACGCCTTCTTGCTTCTCTCTACCAGGCACTGCGGGAAGGCCCGGGGTCTCCTTCTCTGCCCAGAGAAGCCGGCAGGCAGACGGGCCTGCTGAGCGCCCGTGAGCTGCTCTGGCTGATGCAGAAGCAGAATCAGCCCTGGCCTCACTTTGCTGCCTCCCCGCCTCCCACCTCTGTTCATTCTCCTCTTCTCCATTGCCATGGATTTCACCTCCCAGCTAGAGTATCAGCATTTTAATCTTTGCCTCTGCATCTGTGTCTGAGATGCTGGGCTCAGAATAGAGCAACTAGGGACAAGTGGGAAGTTGGTTTGGCTACAGCAGTGAGACCACAGTGTGCAGGGAGAAACTGGGGCGAGGAATTTGAGCTTGAAACAGAAGTGATGGGAAGGGATTATAGATTCTTAAGCAGAGAAACAAGAGCAAAGTCTTTCTTAGAAAAGTCTGTCTGCTGGCAGTGAACAGAAAGGGTGGAATCAAGCGAAATGGAAGGTGGGTGACTAGGGAGGTGATGGAGGTGAGGTGGGGAGAACGGAGAAGAGAGGGAATGGGGAAAAACAGGATAAAACGAGATTTCAAAAGAAGAAACGGGACTTAGTAACTAATTGGATACAGATGATCAAGGAAATCGGGGATTTACATTTTTCTTTCCAAAAATGCAAAAAAAACCAAACTGGTTACATGGGCAGGTGAGCCAGTGGCAGAGGAAATCACGAGTCCAGTTGTTTGTTGTAGTTCTGATGTTACAAGATAGTCCAAGGGAGATGTTAGAAAAACAGCTGGAAATTCGAGCCAGATGGAGAGTTCCATTCTCTCTGCGTGATCGTGAAGCCACAGACAGAAGCGAGCTCACAAAGTGGGATGCTCAGAGAGAGAGGTAGTGAGGACTCAAGTGAGAACAAGGCGAGGAGGGGCTCCTGGCAGATGGCCGAAGCCTTCTGTGGGAAGGAGGTGCAGAATCATCCACGGAAGGCGAGAGCTAGAGGAAGGAGATTCGAGGAAGGAATAAGACAGAGGATGAACTAATGGCTACAGTGAGCACTCCAGGAAGCTGTAGGGAAGATGAGTGACACCCACTTTACGGAGCAGTCATGACGCCAGCTGCTTAACCCTCATGTGCAGAATCAACATTATGTCCATTTCAAGGGCAAAACAATAAGAGGCTCCGAGAGGTTAACCAGCATGCTCAAAGTCACACAGCTAAAATGTCTATCAGTTCGTTTCTGCTATGGTCACAAATCGCCCCCAAACGTAATGGCTTAGAGCAATAATCATTTATTTTCCTCCAGATGATTCTGTGGGTTGGCAGGTGGTCCAGTTCAGGGGGGAGCTTTTCCTGCTGGTCTTCCCTGGGCACTTTCACAAGGAACTAGTGATTTAGGGGATGCCACGGTCGGGATGCCTGGAGCTAAACCACAGGAGAGCAGCATGGTCCGAGGATGCTAATAGACTCCGTGACTTAGAAATTAATAAATTTAGAATAGATGAGATTAGAATGAGAACAAAATATCCAAAATAACAGGAACGGAGAGCGAATCTAATGTGTGGTAGAGAGCAGCTGCCTACAGCACACGGTAATAACAACAATGATTAGAGCTAATGGCTGTTGAGCATTTGCAGTGGGCCAGGCACTGCTCTGAGGGCTTTTATGCATGATCTCATTTAATCCCCACCGCAATCCGATCCGGCACGGTCGTTAGCTTTATCTTTCAGTGAGGAAACAGGCTCAACATGCCTAGTAGCTTAACCAAGATGAATCCAGGCAGAGGGGTCAGGAGTTTGGAATTTGGAAGAAAGGTTTGATTGAGTGATTACAGTCTTGGTGTAGATGTCTTAGAATAATGAATTCCAGGACATGAGCCTGTTGGATGCTAATACAAAGAAAAGTTTTAAAGGTAATGAGGGCACAACTATGAGCCGAAGATACTGAAGGTCATGAACTTGGCTGTGGAAGTCAAAAAGAATAACGATGGGGCTTCCCTGGTGGCGCAGTGGTTGAGAGTCCGCCTGCCGATGCAGGGGACACGGGTTCGTGCCCCGGTCCGGGAAGAAACCCACATGCCGCAGAGCGGCTGGGCCCATGAACCATGGCCGCTGAGCCTGCGCGTCCGGAGCCTGTGCTCCGCAATGGGAGAGGCCACAGCAGTGAGAGGCCCGCATACCGCAAAAAAAAAAAAAAAAGAATAACGATGGATAGATAATAAGGCAAAAAATTTAAAAAAGGCAAACCAAGTCCTGAAGTCTCCAGTAAAATACAGGATGTGAAAAGTTTATACAATACTGTGAAACAAAAATAATAGACAAACACAGGAGAGGACGTATTATCTGGACATGCCAGCTGTACTGTAGTAACAAACAACTCCCAAACCTCAGAAGAGAAAATAACCAACGTATCTTTCCTGACCAACCATGGTGGGTTAGCTGTGGGTTCTGTTCACCCTTGTAACTCAGGTAATCCAAGCCGACGGAGGCTTCATTCAATGCCTGCTTCCACAGGGAGATCAGCTTGGTGCTTTGTGTCCACCTAGAGGGGTGGGATAGGGAGGGTGGGAGGGAGATGCAAGAGGGAGGGGATATGGGGATATATGTATACATATAGCTGATTCACTTTGTGATACAGCAGCAACTAACACAACATGGTAAAGTGATTCTACTCCAATAAAGATGTTAAAAACAAAAGAAAACCAAAAAACACCTGCTTCCATAATCACTGTGTCCACAAAAGAGGTACATCGCAGGCCAGCTCTTAAAGTTTCCATTTACATATTTTGGGCCAAGGCAAGTCACTGGGCCATACTAGCCTCAGGGGAATCTTACTGTGTGCCTGTAAGTGGAGAAGACCCAGAAATACTTGGAGAAAGGCTGCTAATGTCAGCCGCAGATACATTCTTGAGGATCCTGCTACGACATGAGAAATATAACTAGAACACAGGTGTGGTATAGTCTAGGGATAGCACAAGGACACCAGCTGAGTATGCAGAATGAAATGGGGTGCAAGGGAAACAGAGCTGGATGGTGAGGCCAGGTGGGCAGCAGGATCAAAGCACAGTCAGGGTCACTCTCCAAACGGCAGCTGTGCGGATGGAAGATGCTGCAAACAGGGAAGCTTACTGTTAGAGCAGCTTGGAGTTCTCCTGAGCTCGCTCCTATTCAGGAAACTCTATTCCGTATTAGGATGAGAAGGTTCTTTTCCTTTTGGTCCATCCATTCTCCAAGTCTGCCCTGGGATAATGTATTAGCAATTCAAGGGTAGGGTGAGAACTTCACTGGAGACAAGAAAGGCCTTAAGTAGCAGAAGTGGCCAGAATCATGTTATCTCCAGGGCCCGGGGCTCCATAGCTGAGCATGTGCCAGACTGTTAGAAAAACAAACATATCAGCTGTTAATAGGTGTCTAAGCTGGGCTCTTCGTTACAATTCTTCAGAAGGTTTTAACTTTATGTTTTCTACCAACCAACACAAAAATGAAAATGCCCCGAGCTACTTAGTGTTCATTTTCTAATAAAATAAAACATGGATATTTATCTGCAAAGACAAACATTTAAGTGTAAATACATTCCAGGATGAATTTACTATTTGTGAATTACTGGCATAACGGACAATATTTTTCGCTACAGGTTTCCAAGTGACAGTGCTATTCAGAGATTGTTATATTCACCTACTTGAGTGTCCAGGGCACAGCTTCACATCTGTCACTCTGGGAGGGCTTTTAGGAAGGAAAGGGACTTTTGAGATAATGTTTGTTTGGTTTTTGATTACCTACATTCCTAAGGTATTTAGGACCTAAAGAAAGTAGAAGAATGCATTGATTATTTTTCTACTAGATGGTCCTTCTTACACATCAGATGTTTCAGCTAAGCTTGTACTAGATCTCAGTCAATTTATGCGTGAATTCTTTGACAACTACCAGGAACGAACGCATCATGAGTAGAGAACTTAAGTTATGCATAGTCCTGCAACTCACCCATAAAGAGCTTTGTTCCTGAAATCTAGATAGTAGCAGGGACCAGCCTAGGCCTATTTTAATGAGAACCGTTGGTGCAAGGCAGGCTTCTTAAATTTCAGCACAGACATCAGAAATGGGAGCAAAACCTATGTAGTGGGGAAAAATAAACAGATTTTAAGAGCAAAGCGGCATATTCTTTCCTCTCTGAGAGTCTGGCCAAAAATGTCCTCCCTTCAAAGCCAGCAGGACAAGCAAAGTAGCCAAGGATTGAAAACAAAACAACCCAAATGAAGGGAAGGAAAAGAGAAGTTTAAAGAAGGTCACTTACCACATGTGCCGGTCACAACATCACAGCTCGTTCAAGGGGAGCTTAATCTTCTCTTCCCTAAAGTGCCAGCTCATGGAGCTGCAGGATTTGCTTGAAATGTGCCTTTTCATTGAATAGCTGTTATTCAGTAACATCTACACACTTTGGGTCCTCAGGAAGGGTTCAACACGTAATTACCTATTCATGAAAGGCTGCATTGTAATTATGAGATGATCATGTATGATTCATTCGAATGGATGTTAGTGTTCTCTGAAGCCTGTGGATCTGACCTTGGGTAGAAGACACACCTGGTTGTAACCCCACCTTCCTTCTTGCTAACAAACCCCCAGCTAATCCAGGTTTCAGATGGTCTGTGTTTGAGGGAAGGTGACCTCTTTCCCCACTCCAGGGTGTGAATCTCGATTAACCCAGATCCATCAGGGAATTCTATTCTGTTCACCAGGGATTGGCTTAGATAAGGCTCATGACTCAGTTCTTTTCTTAATCAGCATTATTGAGGTATATACTTCTACACGTAATAAAATCCAGCAATTTTAAGTGCACAATTTGAAAAGATCGACAAACATAAACAGCCCTGTAACCGCTGCCAGGTTCACGACATACGTTTTCCTCGCCCCCAGAAGTTTCCTATTGTCCTTGTGCAGTCAGCTCCTTCCCCAGCTTCTAGAAACAATTGTTCTGCTTTATGTCACTATGGATTGGCCTTCGCTAAGTCATCACATGTATGGAATCGTACAGTATGAGGTCTGTGTACCTTCTTTCACTTAACCTAACGCCCTGAGACCCTTCCATGATGCTCGGTGATTCAGTGGCCTCTTCGCCCCGTGGCTGAGCGGCTCTCCCCTGGACACCTCTAGTACCATAATTTACTCGTCAGTTTGGATGGCTGACAGACTTTGAGCTCATACACGCAAAGCTGTTGTGAATATCCAAGGACAAATCTTTGCGTGGACCTGTGTCGCCATTTCTCAGTAAATACCTAGGAGTGAGATTGCTGAGTCATAGGCAGGTATATGAGAACTCTTTAAGAGGCTGCAAAAGTGCTTTCCAAAGCGGCGTTCCCATCAACAATTCTTTTTTTTTTTTGCGGTACGCAGGCCTCTCACTGTTGTGGCCTCTCCCGTTGTGGAGCACAGGCTCCGGACACACAGGCTCAGCGGCCATGGCTCACGGGCCCAGCCGCTCCGCGGCATGTGGGATCTTCCCGGACCGGGGCACGAACCCGTGTCCCCTGCATCTGCAGGCGGACTCTCAACCACTGCGCCACCAGGGAAGCCCCCCCATCAACAATTCTTGATTTCCAAGATTTCCGGTTGCTCCACATCCTCGCTTACATTCGGTATTGTTCCTCTTTTTAATAACAATGATTCCAGCAGTGGGAATTCAGCGTAGTTTAATTTGCATTTACCAGTGACAACAGATGATATGATAATCATTTTTTCGCGTGCTTATTTGTCACTTGTACATCTCCTTTGGTGACATGGCTGTTCAAATCATTTGTCTTTTTTTAAAAAAATCTGTTTATCTTCTTAATATTGAATTGTCAAAGTTCTTTATGTATTCTGGATATCAATCCTTTAGCAGATACGCTTCAAAAACATTTTCTACCAGCATATGCTTGTCTTTTCATTTTCTGAATAGTTACTTTTTAAATGAAGAGATTTTCATGTTTAGAACACTTTTAGATTTACAGGAAAAGTGAGCACCTCTCAGTTCCTCACTCCACAGAGCTCCTTGAACACTGGTGGGCATGGAGCAGTCTTTTTCTGAAGAAACTATAGGAGAATTAACATTAATAAAGGTAAGTATCCCAGTCCATGAAACACCCTACATCTCTCTAGGAATGTCTGCAGGGGACAAAACACCAGGTGACATAAGTGAGCTGACTCCTGACAAGCCCCCTACTGTGCTATCTGGCACATTCTATTAAATATTGTGCAAATTTAAATGAAATGAGGGAGCAAAATGAAACAAAAGAGCAAAACTCTCCCAAATAATAAGTTTAGTCATAATTGTCATAATTATATTTTCACTTCTAACATAGGCCTAACAATAGATTTAATATATATATATTATATATATATATATTATATATATATATATATATATAATATATATATATACTTCTGCTTGTATTGATTATTTATTTCAAGTGATGGAAAAATCCTAAAGAGATTCCCGCACATTTTGAAAGCAAGCATCAAACATTTCATTTGGGAAGTTATTACTGTTATCCTCTTGTTTTCTAAATTAGGGATGGTCAAGAATATAATTGAGCCCTTTTGTGGAAAAAAACATGCCTGGCAAACTATGAAGGAGCTGGACTTCGCTTGTCCTAAGAACCTAATCTAACAAAGCGACTTCTTTTCCCCTTATGTGTGGAACTGGTTGAAACACGTCTACAGACCTGCTTGAGATGATGTGGAAAATGTGACAGAAAAATCACCAGAGTCATACGTTAAAGGGGACTATTTCTCAATACCCGAGGGAAAGGAGAAAGACTAACTCACAGCCAGGAAATCCAGGAGCGCCTTGGAAAGAGATCCAGAAAGGCCTGGTGATGGCAGACAGGGGAGATTTGGGCAGGAGTGCCAATAGGACACGAGGAAGTAGATGGCTGTGAAGGATCACCTCTGGAACACAGACAGTTAAAATGCAGGGGGCAGGGGCTTCCCTGGTGGCGCAGTGGTTGAGAGTCTGCCTGCCAATGCAGGGGACGCGGGTTCGAGCCCTGGTCTGGGAAGATCCCACATGCTGTGGAGCAGCTAGGCCCGTGAGCCACGACTACTGAGCCCGCGCGTCTGGAGCCTGTGCTCCGCAACAAGAGAGGCCGCGACAGGGAGAGGCCCGCGCACCGCGAGGAAGAGTGGCCCCCGCTCGCCGCAACTAGAGAAAGCCCTTGTACAGAAACGAAGACCCAACACAGAAAAATAAATAAATAAATAAATTTAAAAAAGGATTTACAGAAATACAAAAAAAAAATGCAGGGGGCAGGACAATCTCTCTATTACCTATTTTTGGGGGAGAAGACAAACATTCAAGAAGCATGTACATCCCAATGATGCTCTTGGCAGGAAGAGCAGGAGCCAAGCAAAATGGTGGCAGGTAGGGCCACGGGGGAAGGAGCATGGGGTGAGGGTCTCTCCGTAACTGTGGAGAAACTGAACAACGGTGTGTTCTGGTAACTTGTTTAAAAACCCTGCTAAAATGGCCTTTTCTTCAGAAAAAGACTGTTCCATGCCAGTCTTAGAGGAGTTTTGTGGAGTGAGGAGAGAGGGATGGTGTCCGGGGTGAGGAGGAGGATGGAGACGGAGGGAGTAGGTGATGGGGGGGGAGGTGACACCGGGGATGACGGAGAATTCCTCGGGAGCAGAGAGTCTGAACAGGAAGTGACCCAGGGGCCGTGAGGGAATCCTTCAGAGAAGCTCCAGGAGATGCGGCAGGGCCCAGACTTGCTACCCTAGATGGGGTGGGGACTGCTTCACTCCAATGTGCTCTTAAAGGAAGAGACAGTCCTCAAAGGAAGGGGGATTTGAGGACATCGGTGGGACAGACACTTGGTGAAATAGATGTAAAAAACACCCCCCTCCTTAGGGTTTGTCTATTAACCTGATCAGGCCTTCACTGCTTTGCCCTCTGTGCAGTGCACAGAACTACCTTCCAGACTTTCTCTTCTGTACATCATTTACCGTGTTTGATCTTACATCTGTTTACATCAAATTCAAGTGCATATAACAGAAAAAGCAAAACAATTGTATTTTCTCACAAAGAATTTGGAGGAGCCAGTTCGGGACTGGTTTGGAGATACCAGAAAGTCTTCAGAATGTTTCTGCTCCATCATTCTCTCTCTGAGGCTTCTTTCTTGAAGGTTACCTCATGGCCCAGTAACGACACTGGAGTTTTGGGTGCCTGCAGGTCATCTTTGGGGAGATGACTGATGGGTGTTAGGACATGTGGAGGGAGACTGGGAAGGGCTGTGGTGTATGAGTCACCAGCAGAGACGCTGCAGATCAAGTCGAGGGTCTAGAGGGACATGGGCTGAGGACAGCTCCCAGGGGGGCACCTGTAGTCAAGGAGAGTGGGGAGTAGCAGAAATAAGCCTACCTTTGGGATGGCACCAATAATAGTAATACTCAAAACTAAAAAATTTAAAATTAGGACGTTCCTTGTATATCAAAAAACGCAGACCTTTGAGTGTTCTAGAAAATTGTATACACTCAAGATTGTCTCTCTATAATTTCCTAGGATGCAAATGTGTAAAGCAGATTCTCTGAAATATGAGGGGGTGCCCACACAAGACTATGCATTTCTCACGAGGGCAGGGTTTTGCGGTCACCCCACTACAGCCCAGGGAGGGTCTGGTACACCGTGGGCATTCAATATCTGTCACATGATAAAATGTTGTTCCAGCCAAAGATCCCTGTTTCCTCCCTTCACTCCTCCCAGAAGTCTTTTCTCTTTAAAGTTATACCCTAATCTGGCATAAATTAAGTTGAATACATGCATACGGAGTAGAAGAGTTGGATGGGAAAGAGGACGTGGGTCCTTACCTGTTCCGGACCACGGGCAGTTTGCTCGGGGAGCCGCTAGATGGCGCTGCGTATCCACTCATCAGGAGAAACCCGCACTCTGAGCCAGTTTCCAAACGTCTAATTCAAATGTAACAAGTGTAAATTCCTGGATGAGATCACAAAGTGAGTCTACCATTTCATTTGTCTTTAGTAACAGTCTGACTCACTAAACAAAAAACACTACCTCCTGATAATGGGTAGCGCACCGGACACAATCAACTATCAAACCCTATCCCCCAACTCCAGGTCCTTTTCCTGAGGTTTTCCAAACAACAGCAGAAGGCTACCTTCCCTTCAGTTAAGTAAACACCTAGAATTTCCTTCTTTTCCTTCTTTCCCATCTACCTCTCTCTTCCTCAAAACCCTATTCCTGTCCTAAAAGAGCCAGAGCCCTTGACCTCTCAGCCTAGGGACCCACGCCCTTCGTCAGCCATCTGCCAGGACCACCTGCAAACACCTGTCCTGACTCTGGAAGCCACCATCTGAGACTTGGAGCCAGGGTTCAGCTCCTTCTCTCTACCCCTAAGGAGGGAGGAGTCCTGGCATCTCAAGTCTTCCTTAGGATAAACATTGTTTGACCAGTTGTCAAATGCAGCATTTTACTTCAACTGGACTAAGGATTTAAAGGCTTTGGGGAGGCTGGTGGGGATCCCAGCCACTGATCCTAACAATCCTATCATGTCAGGGGCCCCGAACCTAAAGGGGATGATTGGCAGGGATGACAACTAGTTAACAGCATCACATTGTGAGCGCTGTAATAGGGCTCTGAAGAAAACGCAGAGGGCAGGTGATTTGTTCTTCCGGATGCCAGAAGGCTGAAGGAAGACCCTGCAGAGGAGGTGATGCTGAGCTTGAACCAGAACAGTTCACTCAGCGGAGGGTTTGGGATGGGTGGGGAAGCCCACAGCGACCATCCCGTGCAGCCCGACTAAGAAGTTCCCGAAGCTTGAGTGTAGAGTCAGTGGGAGGTTGGCTGATTGTAAGACGAGAGGGACTGCTGAGGATGGACCGTGTGTGCCCCTCTGACATCGAGACCTAAACACTCTGAGCTATGAGGAGCCAGCAAAGGCTTTCCAGGTCTGTTATAGGTTGAACTGTGTCTCCCCCTCAAAAGATATGAAGTCTTGACCCCAGTCCCTTTGAATGTGACCTTGTTTGGAAGAAGGACATTGCAGATGTAATTGGTTAAGGTAAGATGAGGTCCAACACGGCTGGCATCCTCGGGAGAGAAGAGACACAGGCACGTGACGAGGGAGACAGAGACTGGAGCCCCGTGGCTGTGAGCCAAGAGAGGGACACCAAAGATGGTCCCCAAACACCGGAGGCTGCAGGAGGCGAGGAAGACCCCCCCCCCCCGCATATCAGAGGGAGTACGGCCCCGCTGACCCCTTGGCTTTGGACTTCTGGCCTCCAGACCCGTGGGGCAGTACCTTTCTGTTGCTGTAAGCCCCACCCCCCCCAGTCTGTGGTGCTTTCTGACAGCAGCCCTAGAAAATGAATACAAGGTCATTGCCATGTCTGCTGGCCCCTGGAGCCTGGCCTGGAAGGCTCACCCTGGCCTCACCCCTTCCCCGCTCTCCTATCCGTGCTTCAGGGATGGACTCGAAGCCCACCTGTCCCTTCAGGGAGCAGCAGCCTTAGACGTCCATCCCAGGTGTGTGTGCCTAAGCCCCGTAAGAGCAGCCATGGGACTAGCCCTCATCCTGGGACTCCTGCCGCAGGCGAGGAGGGAGGACTTCGCCCAGCAGCCCCTTCCTCCTCCCTGACTCCATCCTGCCCCTGCCCTGTGAGTTCCCAAACCTGGCCAGGCCTGAGCTGTGGAAAGCTTTGACTTGAAGAAGAGACTTACATTTTGAGTCACCAGGGTCTTGACTTCTCAAGGTCTGAAAATGAGACGGTTCTAATCCTTGAAAGCGACAGGAAAAGCTTAGGGACATCCTCAGGCCTTGGAAATAGAGATCAGATCCTACAGGTGTGAAGACAGTGGGGTGAGAGGGGAAAAAGTTCCCCTTTCCTTGTTCTGAACAAGATCAGTTCATTCAATAAATGAGTTAAACACACCAAACGTTTTCTCCCTGCTGACTTTATTGGTTTTTGAAGAGTTGGCATCTTAAGTGATCCTAATGACACCAAATCTATCTTAATTATAACCCTTCCTCTCAGGGCACAGAGATGTCTATTGTAGAATTTTCTAAATTTCTTAATTAACCTGCCCTGACTTTATGTTGCCAAAGATTGTGCTCTGAAACCATTATGAGATATTCTATATACGCTATCCCAGAGTAGTTAAAAAAATTTTTTTAACACCATAAAGCAAAAAAAGTATAGCAATAACCTGCTCAGTGACTAAAGATCAGAAAGACTAAAGAAAATAGACAACGACCAGAATTTAAAGGTCAAGGGTTATAGAGATTCATATTCTGCACACATCATTTCCAAGGGAATGTTTGAAGATAGATTTTTTTAACCTGCCCCAAATCTAATTTTTGATGGTGAGGGTTTTATAAGCAAGCTTGAATTCATTAATATGTGGCTGTTTACTCTCTACTTTATCTTTCAAAGAAACTAGTTAATCCTTCATCTAAACAGAGACCAGACCTGGAGTTTAATGAGCAGAGGTTTAACTGGGAGGAAAACTCATCTTTTTCCCTGTTTCCCTTTAAGCTCTGGTCCCTTTCAGCAAGAGGAGGATTTACCTGCAGACGTAATGAACCTGCAGCTCCTTCCTCCGGTCCCTTGTGAGGTCTGAGAGAGACCAACGCTATTGTCACACGGTCTTTTTTTTTTCCTGCAGTACGCGGGCCTCTCACTGTTGTAGCCTCTCCCGTTGCGGAGCACAGGCTCCGGACGCGCAGGCTCAGTGGCCATGGCTTATGGGCCCAGCTGCTCCACGGCATGTGGGATCTTCCCGGACCAGGACACGAACCCGTGTCCCCTGCATTGGCAGGCGGACTCTCAACCACTGCGCCACCAGGGAAGCCCTGTCACACGGTCTTAATGGCATATCCGACTGACAAAATTAAGATGATTTAACTGCAGTGGGTCAAGAGCATCCTATCTTTTCACTCCAACTTGGCCTTTCCAGAAGTTTCTTTAAGGTCAGATGGCATTGGGGAGGCTGTGGGCATTTTGGGGACCCAACTAAGGCAAAGTCGAGCTAATGCGGGTTCAGGTGACAGGGCTTTGAGGTGTTATTGGGGGAACCTCTGGCCTCCGGCTGGTTCTTGGTGGCTGCTGCCCTGGGGAGGGTCCCTGCGCTGCCGGGGCCATCTGTGGCCCACATAGGTTGCCTCTCTGATCCCTCTGAGGGCCCTGGGGTCTTCAGCCTCCCCCCACTGTGGGCCCTGGGCCCCTCTTCACCTGCATGGCTCCTGGGTACCTTCTCCTCCAGACCCTCCTGGGCGTCTCCTTGCTCTGTCCCTGGGGCCACACAGGCCACTCAGAACTCCCACGACAGGGCTTCCTGGGAAGAGCACCCTGGATTCTTGTCTGGAGCTGCCACCAAGGCCATGCCAACCTGGAGATTATACCACTGAAACCACTGTCATTGCTTTTCTAGAACTCTGCCCCGGGGGTATAGTAGTGGGTGGAGACCAACAGTTCCTTGCTTCCTGAGCTTCCCTGAGAGAGGAAGTGAGGAGCCTTAGTTTGCTTCCTTCTGGATGTCTCTCCTACGCTCTCTCCCCCATGGATAAAGCAGATCGCTCTCCGACCTCATGAAAGGAGGGCTGGTGTTTATTAAGGGCTCACTACCTGCCGGGTTGGGAAGGCACTGTTCGAAACTCTGGACATGAATTAACTCCTTTAACCTTCACAAATATCTTACGAAGTTGTCCACTGTCACCCCCTCTCTATGGATGAAGACACCAAGGCACAGCTGCCCAAGTGCCGGGTCACATAGCCATCCAGCCCCACTGCCACTCTCCAGGCTCACCAGCCCAGGGACTGGCTCCAAGCAGTGCAGGCGCCTTACTTGTTCTGTGCTAAGACAGGCCTGGAGGAATTTGGAAAGCCCTCTCTCAAGACAATAGTCCGGCTTTCAAGCCTCTACTTTTGCTGAAAAGGACAAGATTCATCCTGTGGGTGGGAAGATGCTTATAAGCTTCAGGGGGAGAGTAAAGCATCAGCAAAATAATTCCCAGGTTCAGAAAGCAGTGGGGAAAGATAAACCCAGGTTGCATTTGGGAATAATGCTCCCCTTTCCCCCTGGAGCCCACCTCCACCACAGAGCCCCCCACCAGACCCCCATCAGGCCTCCCGGGCAGGAGACTGCCCCAGTGGGGATGAGGGTTCATAACCGCTGCCTTAAAGGATGCTGGAAATCCACCCGGAAACAGATTTCCTACTGGAGGAGATTGCTGACCACCTCCTGCCAGCCCTCCCCCTTAGTCCAGAGACTCAGAGAAGAAGGCAACCTACCCCACCCCACAAAATGCACACACACACGCACACATGCACGTACATATATATACAACACAACACAGACCACACACACACAGGGCGCATAAAACACACACAGACGTGCGTGCACAACACGCACACCAAAAACTCTTAGTAATCAAGATAATATCTTAATATGATATTTTCAAAAATCAAAATTAACATAAAAATTCCTGATGAACAACATACTAAAATTCTAAAGACCGGATTCGACCCTGTGTTTGCACAACCTCACTTGCTTCATGCTCATCCCAGCTCTGAAATAAAACTTTATTTATGAAAAGAGGGGGCCAGCCTGGGAGCCGTGGTTTGCTAACATGACTTCTTTTTATAAATTTATTTATTTTTGGCCGCGTTGGGTCTTCGTTGCTGCGTGCGGGCTTTCTCTAGTTGCGGAGAGCGGGGGCTACTCTTCGTTACGGTGTGCGGGCTTCTCGTTGCGGTGTCTTCTCTTGTTGTGGAGCATGGGCTCTAGGTGTGCGGGCTTCAGTAGTGCTAAGACGACTTTTTTAAATACTGCATTAAGATAGTATCTGTCCTGATTAATGAGTTGTCTGGAAGCCTCTTAAATTCTGTGCCCAAGGCCAGGGCCTCCGTCTCCTTACCCTGGTCCTGCCCTGGGTAGTGGAGTCAGGATCTGAACACAGAAAGCCTGGCCCTGAGCCTGTGCTCTCAAACACTGGGCTCACCTTCCCTTAAAAGGCCTGGAGGGGGGCTTCCCTGGTGGTGCAGTGGTTGAGAATCTGCCTGCTAATGCAGGGGACACGGGTTCGATCCCTGGTCTGGGAAGATCCCACGTGCCGCGGAGCAACTAGGCCTCTGAGCCACAACTACTGAGCCTGCGCGTCTGGAGCCTGTGCTCCGCAACAAGAGAGGCCGCGATAGTGAGAGGCCCGCGCACCGCGATGAAGAGTGGCCCCCGCTTGCCACAACTAGAGAAAGCCCTTGCACAGAAACGAAGACCCAACACAGCCAGAAATATAAATAAATAAATTAAAAGAAGGCTCAACATTAAAAAAAAGTCCTGGAGGGGAAGGAGCATTGGGCCATCCTTGAGGTCAGAGACCTGGGGATGTGAGGAAGCCATTCCTTCATTTACCCGTCCTGGTCCTGGCTAACTTGAAAAAACATCTCTACATGGTCTACACTATGCTCTTAAATTTTTTTTTAAACTGGCTCATTTTTAAGATATAGAAACAGATTCAATGATATCTGAAGCAATTTGCCTCAGTTTACTCAGCTGGTAAGGGGAGGGGCCAGGGTTCATCCTAGGACTCTGCTTCCAAAGCCAAGCTCTTCCCAGGACCACCTGGAGTGCTTGTAATCTATGATACATGTATTTAGTGAAATTAGACAAATGTAGGCCTGGAATAGAGATTTTACCCTGAAATGAAGCCCAAGACACACAAAGAGATAGAGACACAGGCAGAGATGGGTGGGTGGGGCGGGGAGGAAAGTGGGGGGAGGGATGTAAGGGTGATGGGGGAGGAGAGGTGGAAAAGTGCAGGGCAGGCCCCGGAAGGATGCTCTCATTAGCAGAGGACGTTTGCCGGGCAGTACAGTTTGTCCTTCCATCTCAGGACAGCCCTGTGAGGTACACAGAAGAGATGGCACAGGTGGGAAGTGAGAGGTGAGACGCTAGGTGACTCGTCCAAGGTCAGGCACTCAGTTGTGATGCCAGGACCTGCCAGGAGGCGAGCCTGGCGCCCTCAGCTCCAGGCCTGCTGCTCTTTCTATTTGATCAGACGACTGTGTTTGGGAAAGAGACAGGGTTGGAAATGCGTGGCCATCAGAGCCTCCTTCTGAGCTTGGAGTGGGGGCCATTGAGGGAAGAGTCGTGGAGGCTGACAGCAATGATTTCCAAAATCCCCTCAATGAAGAGATGTCTCTCCCTCACCCCACCAACCCCACTTCCTTTAAAGCTCAGCTCACTGGCCTGTTGATTCCTGGAGCTCCTAGAAACCCCTGCTCCCCACTCCGGCCTCTCCTATGTGACCTTCAACTCCAGGAATGCTGGAGGTCTTTGAGGGCTCAGGAGAGAGTCTGATAACATTAGAGCAAGGACGCGTTATCTCCCAGGCACTGAGGTTGGGTAACTTGCCCAAACCCCCTGCAGAATAAGTGCAGAGCCAGCAACGCCCGCTCTCTCCAAGCCAGGCTCTCCCCCGACTGAGACCTGGAAGGAAGTGTCTTCATTGCCAGCTTGCTGTTTGCGTTACCGTGACTCCATGGTCCTCTCCAAAGTGTTTACTATTCCAGGAAACTCTCGCCCAGGAAGTTGCAGATTACTTTGGCTTCCCAAATCTTCTTCAGAGGCTCATCAGCTTCTCAATCGAGGGCATCAAAAATAGCTCACATGGGCTTCCCTGGTGGCACAGTGGTTGAGAGTCCGCCTGCCGATGCAGGGGACATGGGTTCGTGCCCCGGTCCGGGAAGATCCCACATGCCGTGGAGCGGCTGGGCCCGTGAGCCATGGCCGCTGAGCCTGCGCGTCCCGAGCCTGTGCTCCACAACGGGAGAAGCCACAACAGTGAGAGGCCTGCGTACCGCAAAAAAAAAAAAAAAAAAATAGCTCACACCCCAAGACGCTTTCAACCTCTGCCTCTCTAATCCTTGCCTTGCGGTGCCCAGCCGTCCTAAGGGGTGAGGTTAGTGAGCTCACCCTACCTTAATCCAGGCTCCTTCCCGTGAAAACCTACCTCAACCAGCCTTCAGAATCTCAGTGAGGATCCCGGCTTTGGCCTCCTCCCTCTGACTCTCCTCCCCGCTCCCAGCACAGTAAGAATAAACACAGCTGGGTCTGCTAATCAGCAGATTGTTTGGGTGATATTTTTTGCAGAGCTGGAATTTGATAACAGAAAGAAAAGAGGAAAAGAGAAGTAAGAGTTCCCTGTGCTATACAGTAGGTGCTTATTATCAATAGTTATTTTATATATGGTAGTGTATGGGACAAGAATCTAAAAAAAGGTGGATCTATGTGTATGTATCACTGATTCACTTGGCTGTACACCTGAAACTAACACAACATTGTACATCAACTATATTCCAATTAAAAAATAGTAATATAAAAAAAAGAGAAGTAAGACAAAGAAGGACGAACAGCGACATTTCACTGGGGACCGGGGACCCACTCATGCAGCAGCAGGACATCCTGGGGCCCCGGGCCCACAGGGAACTCGGGCCTTGATGGACAGCAGAAGTGGAGGCAGCTACGTGGAATCCCAGGGTTAAATCTGCGGCCCTCCTGTGGCCTATGTAGGCAGATCGCAAACTTGGTTCCGCATCCGCCAGGTGGAAAGGAAAGCTGCGTCTGCTAAAGAACCATCTTTCAGTCTCCTTTCCAGGAAAGGTTCGGGGTTTCAGGTTCCACAGCCCACGTCTCCCTCTCCAAGACGCTGTCCGTCTGGCCAAGGGGAGCCTGCTGAGCCCCAGGGCCTCGACGGTCCTCAGCCGCGGCCACTACTCACTCTGCGGGCATCTGCTGCTGGTGGTCCACCCCCGACAGCTGGGCCTGGTGTGCTCCCTGCTAGCCTGGCCTCACCGCCCTCTCCCAGGAACAAGGTCTGACCTTGACTCCCATTTGCCCCCTGCAGAGAGTTCAATCCGCGGTCTTCCTAGAGTCCAGCCTCCTCTGCCCACCTAGGGTGACTGTCCTCCGGCGTGGGTGCTGCCTGCCCCGCCCTCCACGGGGCCCACACAGTGGAAGCCACTCTCCAGCCCAGCTCTGGACTCATGGCACGCAGGCTGGACCCCTACACTAGATCGAGGTCTTATGGAGGTTTTCTGCCCAGAACCCCAGAATGTCCAGAGAACAAGTGACCTACCATCAGCCTCCCCTCAGCCTGTTCACACATCATCCCTTCTCCAGACATCAGCCAGGAGAGGGAGGCCGGGGTCTGTGTTACCACCAACTGGGCGCTCAGCCAGCAGAAGCCTATTATCTCCCAGTTCGGTGCTCGAAGTTGAAGAGCAGGGTGTGGGCAGGGCTGGCTTCCTCTGAGGCCTCTCTCCTTGGCTTGCAGACGGCCGTCTCCCCCCGTGTCCTCACTGGTCGTCCCTCTGTGCCTGTTTGTGTCCTAAATGCCTTTTTTTTTTCTTTTTTTTCCTTTTTGAATTCCATTTTACTTTTTTTTTTTTTTTTTAATACAGCAGGTTCCCATCCGTCATCCATTCCACACATACTAGCGTATACATGCCAATCCCAATCTCCCAATCCATCCCCCGCCCCTGCTTTCTCCCCTTGGTGCCTCTCTTATAAGGACACCAGCCATACAGGATCAGGGCTCACCCATAGGACCTCATTTTACCCCAGTCACCTCTTTAAAGGCCCTGTCTCCAAATGCAATCACACCCCGAGGTGCTGGGGGTTAGGACGTCGACATATGAAATTGGGGTGTGGGACACAATTCAGCCCCAAGAACGTGGCTCTTCTCTGCGGTTTCCCTCACGTTCCATTCTGTTCTCTTCCAATCCCCCGGGGCCAGAGTCCCCGCCTGCCCATTTCTTTTTTCTTTCCAGATGGGAGTTTTCTCATCACGTCCTCTTTCTAATCTGCCATCTCCCCTTCCATAGTGGGGAAAAGGTGACCGTGGGACATGACTTTGAGGGGAAAGATGAGAAGTCCTTTCACTTAACGTTGTCAAAGTCTTCTCTTCCTTAGCTTGACGTGGAGGTCGAGGATCCCCGTGGATAAGCCTGGCAAGATGCTGAGGACAGGAGGTTGACAGAACGGACGAGCAGGAGGAAGGGCAGGGCCTCCAGCGAAGGAGGGTGAGCTCCCCTGGGCTCCAGGATGCCCGGTGCTTCTCCCTCAGCCTTTCCTGCCCGGGCCCCTGCGGCACGTTTATGTCCTGGGAAGAAAGGCTCTGTGCCAGTGGGGAGACTTTGCTCCCTGCTTCTGTAACCATTTGGACCCCAGGAGAAGATAGAAACATAAAAGAGGGAGCCTTTGCCCCACCTGGAGAGACTGCTGGGGTTCTCAGATTCTAGAACGGCGGGAGCATTTCCCAATGGGGCCAACATTCCACAGTGACAAAATGGGTCTAGCAAGCCACTGACAATCTCAGTGATCATATGAACTCTTTTGCACCCTCAAGCTGTGAGGGTTAGGAATATCCAGGTTCTTTGAACTGGATTGGAAAGAAAAGAAGTAAAACAAACAAAAAAAAGGAAGCGAATTGACAACATTTTCATGGTAGTTTGTTCTTTAATAGGCAGCATTGAGACCATTTACCATGTCCCTGTTGACCTACCATTCCTTTCGACTGTAGTGAAATGAGTTTCTTGTATGGAATTTGTATAATTTTACTTTCTATGTTAGAGTAGTTAGTATTTGATGATGGGCCTGAAGCCAGCTGAACATTCTTTAGAAGTTTTCAAGGTATCTGATTGAGTTTATCAGCTTCTCTTCTGAAGCTTCTTAACTGCCTCTCTGAATGATCAGAGAGTTTTTTTATAATTGTGCAGAGCTTGACGTGATAATGAGACGATCAGAAAGTAGCTGCACAGACAGGGCAGAGCCACTGCTGCTTTACTGAGCAATGAAGGACCAACAGCTCTCCCTAGTGAAATAACAGGGGTACTAAACGTTTCTATGAGCTAACTTAAAAACCCCATTCAATCCACGCAAAGTCAGGATCAAACC
Organism: Mesoplodon bidens; assembly: GCF_964165515.1. Lineage (NCBI taxonomy): Eukaryota > Metazoa > Chordata > Mammalia > Artiodactyla > Ziphiidae > Mesoplodon > Mesoplodon bidens. The sequence goes on along the minus strand of NC_138169.1, from coordinate 32,451,357 downwards.
TCTTTCTATTGCAGATCTTCACAAGTAGAAACAAAACGTATCAGTAGGGCTTCCCTGGTGGCGCAGTGGTTGAGAGTCCACCTGCCGATGTGGGGGACACGGGTTCGTGCCCTGGTCCGGGAAGATCCCACATGCCGTGGAGCAGCTGGGCCCGTGAGCCATGGCTGCTGAGCCTGCGCGTCCGGAGCCTGTGCTCTGCAACGGGAGAGGCCACAACAGAGAGAGGCCCACGTACCGCAAAAAAAAAAAAAAAATGCCAAGAAAGAAACCCATATTCAATTTTTCTTTTCTCCAGGTGTGAACAATGCTTAGTAGAGACTAGGATATTCATGACTGTCTTCTCTACTTGCTTCATTCATCCAAATGGAAAGTTATTCTGCATAATTCTCAGTTAATGCACCATGGGAGGGGAGAGATTCCCAGAGATTCCCAGATTTCCCAGATTGAAAATTAAATGGAAAGAGACCCAAAGGCCAAAATTACATGGAGCCACAAATTGCATACAGAAGTCAAGTCAATAAGATTTGATAATCTAATGGAAAAGGCTTGATAGAGAAGAAATTACTTCTTTCAGATTCTACTAATCATTGAATAGAACACGTATTCATGGGATTCATTCACAATCTAAGTGCATTCACTTGATGGGTTAGAGGAAAGCTCTTAACAAATTAAATTTTAAATGTAAGCTGTATAGGGTTGGTTAACATTTAATATTAACCCACCATTTTGAGGCATTCAGTGAAAAGAACAAAGAGAATTTCAAGCTTTGAACCAGGAAGTGAAAAGTTTAAAGTTGTTTGGATTATTCAGGCAGAAATATATGTGGTGACCTAGATGGGAGGGATGGGGGAGTGGGGTGGGAAGGAAGTCCAAGAGGGAGGGGATATATGTATACATATGGCTGATTCGCTTCATTGTACAGCAGAAACTAACACAACACTGTAAAGCAACTATACTCCAATTTTTAAAAAATCGAATAATCCATGGTTAGGCATAGAGTTTCTGATATAGAGACCTAGAAAAATGAGTTTCAGAGCAATTGGTTTTCATTAACAGAATGTGATGGGTCATAAAAACCCCATCTAAAAGGGTATAATGTCTGGAATGGGATCTAAATTTGGATCTCTGCTAATGTGCAGCAGTGGTTATTTGGGCCTCTCTATCCTCCCAAGCCTCTTCAAATGCACCTGTCCTGACCACGGAAATGCCTGGAAGTGAGGAGAGCTTGCTGTTCCAGCTCAGGAGTTAATATCCTGTCTCCCACCTGCCTGCTTTTAATCCTTTGTGTCTCCCTGGTGACCTTGGTTCTTTGATTCTGTTGTTGTTTTTTCTCCCCTCTCTCTACAATATTTGCTCTCAAAAACTTAGCTATGGGGACAAGAAAAGGAAACATATTTTCCCAAAGTAGCATCTTTTCAATCATTGTGAATGAGACTATGTTGACACAATATAATCATTGTTGAGATAACAATGAAAAGACAGTAGAAGTCTTGTGATTCCAACACTCGGGGTGTGAGAGACCCTGACCAGTTCTTCCACTTACATAAACTAAGTCTGCTGGGCTACAAAATAATTAAATGTATTGATAAACTAATAAGAATCTTTAAAAAATGATGCAAATGAACTTATTTACAAAACAGAAATTGACTCACAGACATAGAAAACAAACTTATGGTTACCAAAGGGGAAGGAGGGGGAGGGATAAATTAGAACTTTGGGATTAACATGCACACACTACTATATATAAAACACATAAACAACAAAGACGTGCTGTATAGCACATGGAACTCTACTCAATATCTTGTAATAACCTATAAGGGAAAAGAATATATATATATTAAAAAAATATATATATATAAAATATATATATATATATATTAAAAAATATATATATATATTAAAAAAAGAGAAAAACAAGTCTTAAAAAAAAAGAAATTAAGGCCAAAAACTAAGTGAAAGTGGAACGTGAAATAGAAAGTACATTGCAAGCAGGTTTTAGCCCTGGGTTCATTTGCCAAACCTGGTGCCTTGCTCTTTGGCTTTTATGGCTGGTCCAAGAAGGAGAATCTAATAGGAGACCCCCTTTGTTTTTTTAATTGATGTGTAGTTGATTTATAATGTCATGCTAGTGTTAGGTGAATAGCAAAGTATTAGGATGTGTGTGTATATATATATATATATATATACACACACACATGGAGGCTCTACTACCATAGGAATGGGTCAAAGGGAACATTTGAAGAGATAATTGTGGTGGATTTTTCAGAACTAATAAAAAATTTCAATTCAAAGTTTAAACCCAACAATTTCCAAACACAATTAAAGAGAAAAGAAATCCACATTTAGTTGCATCCCAATGAGACAAAGCGACCTTCTCAAAAGCTAAAGAGAAAACACATATTGTCAACAATGGCATGAGATTTATTCTGAGATCTGATTTTTGACAGTCAACTGTGGGAGGCCTAGGAGAGTGAAACTCTATTTTTAGTGCACTTAGAGAAAATAGATGTCAACTTAAATAATTTTCAGATCAATAAAAAAGCCAATAGGGTTTCCCTGGTAGCACAGTAGTAAAGAATCTGCTTGCCAATGCAGGGGACACGGGTTTGAGCCCTGGTCTGGGAGGATCTCACATGCCACAGAGCAACTAAGCCCGTGCACCACAACTACTGAGCCCATGCACCACAACTTCTGAAGCCCACACGCCTAGAACCCATGCTCCGCAACAAGAGAAGCCACTTCAGTGAGAAGCCTGTGCACTGCAACGAAGACCCAACACAGCCAAAAATAAAAAAATAAAATACATAAAACAAAAAAATATAAAAAAATTAAAAGGCCAATAGCTTTTGTTAAGGAAATTCTGAAGGAAGTGTTTCATGAAAAGGAAAAGGACCCCAAATATAGATCTGAGATGTAAGAGGGAACACTGAGAAAGCATACATTTTTGCAAACACTGGCTGTATAAAATAATATCAATCAACCCTATCGGATAAAATAAAAGCAAGACAGAAAAAGGCACTACAAAAAGAGGAATAATCAAAGTTATGGTGTTCCAAGTTTCTCGTATCATTTAGCAAAACTATGGAGCTATTGCTTGGCTTTAAACTTGGTTAAGTTAAATAATATGTCAACCATGGAGCTGGTGAGAGACACAGGTGGGATTCCCAAGGTCGTGGTAATTAGTCATTTCTTAATCTAAGCTGTGGGCACACAGTTGTGCGTTGTATCCCTATTCTTTTCTCTTACACATCTTGGTATCTGCTCAGTGCTATGAATTAGCCAGGAGAGAGGTTCATGTGATTAGAAAGTCCCCTCCAGTCTGCAGCTGAGTCATATCTTCTTACTTCTTTGCCTACCTAGCATTTTCTGATTGGATAACAATAAAGTTGTGATTTTTACCTTGTTAAGAGTCTGGATATTTTGTGTTACTATAAATATTTTTGAGCTTTGTTCTGGAATGCCATTCATTTCCTTGAAAAGGATTCTATCCTTTTGTGACTTGTTTGTAGGTTTGTTGACTGGGTACAAGCACATCTGCTTTTGAAGTTTGTCCATTAATGAGGCAATACTATGTTGTTGAAGTATAGTTGATTTACAATGTTGGGTTAATTTCTGCTGTACAGCAAAGTGATTCAATTATATATATATATATATATATATATATATATATATATATTCTTTTTCATATTCTTTTCCATTATGGTTTATCACAGGATATTGAATATAGTTCCCTGTGCTGTACTGTAAGACCTTATTGTTTACCCATTCTATATATAATAGTTTGCATCTGTTAATCTCAAACTCCCAATCCATCCCTCCCCAACCCCCTCCCCCAACTGATGTGTATAAATGGCAAGGGTTCCACTCTGGAGCAAAAACGATGGCTGGTCCTGTGTGAGTTGAAGCAGCTGTTCTCTGTAATCCTTTCCGGTGGTTCTTTTCTTGGCCTTGGGTCATTTCATGACGTGCCTATGCTGACTGGCACTCTGCAGACAGAGGGGAAGGGGCCGTTTTTAGATTTCTAGAGCTCTCTCTGTGGAGCTCTTGCCTCTCTGGTTCTCTGCCCTGAAAACTCCAGCCCTTTGACCTCCTCTTCCTCCCAACATCTTCTCCTGAACTCAGGGAGGCTGCCCAGCTCTTCCTGGTTGCCCTCCCCTCCAGGCAATGGTGGGGCTCACCTTGTTTGTTTCTCCTATCTCAGGAATCTCTGTCCTTTGCTTTTGTCCAATGTCTAAAGATCATTGTTTCATGGACTTTGTCCTCTTTTTTAGACATCCCATCTTGACTAGAAGTGAAAGTCTCAAATTTACTCTCTACACTAATTTCGATTTACATGATTCTGTCTTTTCTGCTTGCCTTTCCACTTCTAATCAGATGTTAGGATTTCATGAAACCAAAGTCATGTCAAATGAGAATCCAGGGTTTGGAGGAAAGAAGGAACAGAGAATTCATCAAGTTAAAGATAAAACTAGTTCAATACCTTCACTGGGTTCCTCCTACCTGTGAAGCATCATGCTTGGTGTCAAGCAGGTATTAGACGTTTGCATAAGCCATAGTCCTATGAATTTAGAGTTGAATGCAGTTAAGAAACAGGTTTTCTGAGACTTCAGGATTACTCTTTGAAACAGAGAATACCCCTACCCATTTCTTTTTTTCCTCTGCTTCTCCCTCCATTCATTTCCTAAGCCTCCTAGAAAACTATTTCCCCAGCAAGACTGCCTGTGTTTGCCACTTGGAAGCTCTGCAAGCGTCCTTCCCTGGTTGCTAGGGGCTTCCTAAGGCTTCCTACTCAACCGTTCAGCCCTGATCTGAGAAGAACTGAGGAAGCCATTAGCCGCATCCACTCAGGGATGATCTTACAAAACTTGACTCTTGTCTGCATCTCAGTTCATTTCCGCGTTCCGTTTGTCCTGTAGCTGCTGATGTTTTATTTATGTTGGACATTCGGGCAGCTGTGCTGGCCTTGTTAGAGAGGCTGGTGCCCTTGCGGGAGCATTCCATTCTGCTACATTTGTGTCATACATTTGCAACACACTGGAAGGCTGAATCTGGGAGGTTCAAGGAAATGTCAGCCTGTGATGTGTGTGAGGGTCAGCTGTGCTTCTCCATCTACCAGAAGAAACATTACTAATTGATTTGTCATTTGCAAAACCACAATCCTAATAAAAGTTTCATGAGCGGGTGCTACCAACTTTTACTGTGACACTGGTGGTCTCTGCAGGCTCCAAATCTGACATGAGCTGATTTTTAAACTTTTGCTTATTTTTTGAGCTGCCCATCGAATCATATAGTAACTTCTCCTTAATAGAAGCTTAGCCAAAGAAAGGGCTATATCTTCCTGGTGGGGGTAGTCATGATGCTCAACTGTGCCCTCCCACATGAAAGAGAAGCCTAGGAAGATGTTTAGAAGGAGTAGGGACAAGTGAGAACCTACTAAGTGCACGGACCCAGGTACCAAGAAGCAGACTCTTCCCTCCCCCATCTCTTCACACAGGGCTAACAATTAGTTAGGATGCAATCTTTTTTTTTTTTTTGCAGTACGCGGGCCTCTCACTGTTGTGGCCTCTCCCGTTGCGGAGCACAGGCTCAGCGGCCATGGCTCACGGGCCCAGCCGCTCCACGGCATGTGGGATCTTCCTGGACCGGGGCACGAACCCATGTCCCCTGCATCGGCAGGCGGGCTCTCAACCACTGCGCCACCAGGGAAGCCCAGGATGCAATCTTTGATTGTGTTCCTTGTGTTTATGTACCTTGTCTGGCTCCTCCGTGAGGCTGAGACCTGAATATGTGGCTTTAGGTGACAGGTGAGGTGCAGAGCAGCGGTTCCCCCAGATGGTACCTCTCACCTGCCAGGCCTGTCTGTACACAGTATCTCCATCCCTGGAACCAGCCCGGACGCTCACCTCAGCTCTGTGAGTTCAGGTGAAAGCCCTCGTGAGCACTGTCAGCTTTAGTGAACATTGGGGTGTGGGGGTGTAGGAGGGGGGGTTAGATCACGTGCTCCTCAGCAAAGAACTCGTAAGTCCTACCTTGACATTGACATTGATGTTCTCCAAAGTGATTTCTCAGCCATACGGCTGGATGCAACGTGGCCTCTCTTCTTCCCGTTACCCTATATCAGCCTCTCTGGCGTCTTTCCCTTCAAATGCCTTTCCTTTCTGTCATGGAAAGAACTTCTGCTCTGTACCGACAACTGCCCTCCAAACTTGCATCCCCGAACTAGTCACCGTTCTTCAGCAGAGCTATGAGCTGTCCAGGTAGCAGCTCCATCCTCTTTAGAAGGCAGCTGGTGGCCATCTCTTGTTACTGATTCGTTCTTTTCAATCTCACTTTTAATCCAAGAAGATTTTCAAGTGATTTTCCCAAAGGGGATTCTGGTGGAGTAAATCTGCTCCATCACTTTCCATCAGAGTTCAAAGTATGAGGACAGGTGCCTAGGAGATGGAAGGACCAGAGAAGGTGTTAAAGAGAAGGTGGGAATGGAGTTGGACCTTGACACAGAAGTAGACTTACTGGGTGGGGATGAAAACAGAGGACCACTTTGTGCTATTTTCTGAACTTCCAAGCTATTCACATGTTAACTCTTCCCAAATAGAAACATGACAAAAAGAGCTGATATTCTCTTCACATTCTCCATAGGAGTTGACTAGGAAGGGTTCTAAATCTTTCATTTGAGTTTTTTAGGTCCCTCATATAGGTGATATCATACAGTATTTGTCTTTCTCTGACTTATTTCACTTAGCATGTCCTCAAGCATATCCATGTTTTCACAAACAGCAAGATGTCTTTCTTTCTAATGGCTGAATAATATTCCATTGTATGAATACATACTACATCTTCTTTATCCATTTATTCATTGACAGACATTTAGATTATTTCCATATTTTGGCTATTGTAAAAAATGCTGCAATGAACATGGGAGTGCAGATAACTGTTTAAGATCCTGTTTCCATTTTTCTTTGGATAAGTACCCAGAAGTAGAACTGCTGGGTAGGTCTATTTTTAATTTTTTTGAGGAACCTCCAAACTGTTTTCCATAGTGGCTGCACCAGTTTACATTCCCACCAGCAGTACACATGGGTTCTCTTTCCTCCACACCCTGGCCAACATGTCATTTCTTGTCTTATTGATAACAACCACTCTAACAGATGTGAGTTTTGATTTGCATTTCCCTGATGGTTAGTGATGTTTGTCTGAGGACATCTAGCTTCCATTGTTTCATTCACAGCTGACACTCCAGTGAATTCACCTGAATTAAGTTACTGAATATGCACAGATCCTTCTTTTCCTTGGTTAGGACTGCTTTGTCCTTTTCTCCATCATTCTCATTTCTAGCCTTTTACCATCTGCCACTGTTTATTTATGCTCTTCCTCATTTCCATTTCATAATTTTTAAAAATACTGACTTCTGACCACAGTTTCATACCTCCAAAGCCCTTAACTATTTTTTTTAAGCTAGTAAGGAATATTAAAAAATAACATTACCAAATAACGACATAAAATAAAAACCAAATACCAGGGCTTCCCTGGTGGCACAGTGGTTGAGAGTCCGCCGGCCGATGCAGGGGACACGGGTTCGTGCCCCGGTCCGGGAAGATCCCACATGCCGCGGAGCGGCTGGGCCCGTGAGCCATGGCCGCTGAGCCTGCGCGTCCCGAGCCTGTGCTCCGCAACGGGAGAGGCCACGCCCGCGTACCGCCAAAAAAAAAAAAAAAATACCAAGAGCTGTCGGGTAAACTAATAAAACATTACAACTTTTCATCTAAACCAGAATGGATCATGGTGGGTGATTTCTCAAATCCAGATCACCTTTCCTTGGCGTCTGGGTCTCTAAAAAGATCACAAAGTCAGGGAAACCCAACTGAAAATGCAAACATCCTTGTGCACAGGGAGAGCTGCAGGGTTAGTGACAGTTATCCAAACAGAGGGGGTCCTTGCAGGTGGGTGGGGCTGGGAGGGGCAAGCTCACTTGAAGACCCGGAGGAGAAAGGAAATATGAGAAAGCCTGGAGAAAAGGTTTGAAAGGCGATTTAACAAAGGCCAGAAAAGAAGAGGGAGAAGAAGAAGAAGAAGAATGAGGAGGAGGGAGAGAGAGGAAGGGGGAGGGGGAGAGAGGAAGGGGGAGGGGGAGGGGGAGGGGGAAAGGACATCAGGAAGTACATTAGGAAAATTAGGTAGTCAACATCAAAGGAATTGAGTCTGCTTCACCTTTTCTAACTCTTCCCTTTCCAATCTGCCTGTGTGTATTTACTATACTACATACCTAGTGTTTCTAGTCCTCTGTCTCTTATTCAATCCAGCATCACTGCTGAGTATCAGACACTTGGCATCTGCTAGGGCAGCAGCACCAGGATGTGGACCCTGCCCTGAGCAGCAGCCAGAAGTAGGAGGCAGTGATGGGGGAGGGCAGGTGGGACATTGAAGATGTCATTGCAGGGCCGAATAGACTTTTGACAGGGTAATGGTTTTTATTAACTAATTACAAGGCTTAACATAATCCCGAGAATGACATTTTACAGGTTTAACAGATTCAGCAGTTCTATCAACTAGCTAGATTAGCCCCAATGTCACAATAAAACTCTTCTGTTTACTGAAAGTCTGTAAGACATTGAGCCCTAGGCGTTTTTCCAAAGAGTAGAATAGACAGTGAAACTAAATGGAATAGAAAATAAATGGAGAAAAGCAGGGGGTGGGGAGGGAACGGGAGGGAACAGGAGGGAAAGAACAAAATAGAGAAAGTGCGTGGAGTAAATATGAAAAGGATTCAGGGTTTGATAACTACTGAGAATAGTCATTGTAGGAGCACGTGTCCACTCAGAATCAAGTTGACACAGCAGCCTCTTTTCCTACAAGAGTATTCGAGAAAGATTTTGTCTTCAGCACCTTCAACAAGCTTCATTTGAAATGGCCTAACCACAGTCAACTCTTCCATATAACATCCTGCCAAAAAGTTTCACAACTATCTTTTTGGAGCCAAGTAAATTATTTTTAACCAGTAGACACCAAAGACTCTCTCAAGTAGGTCATCAAACAGAAGTCTGTGTTCTTCCCCCTGCTGATTCTAACCTCACAATTCAAAACAGTTGAAAGGTCTAAACATCGACAATGAACATACAAAATGCTTAACAAAAACCTAGCTCCTAAAGTGGGGAGGACTCCCGGGTCTCTGGTTTACCGCCTCTGCATTTAGAGATAGTTGAACTGAGATTTGGTGCCCTTGAGTGATGCTCTCAGAGCTACACAGCTGATAGCAAAGCGGGGGCTGAACTTGAGTCCCAGCATCCGGACTCCTGACAGCAGCATCTCCCCCCCACCCCACCGCCCTCTCCTCGTGAAGAAATAGTTTCAATCTCCTCTTTTTCTGCAGCCCCTCTGCTTTCAGGATTCTCCCGAGATTCCATATAAGGTCATAAGAGCAAGACTCGTGCATTGAACAGTCTGAGCTTGGGCACAAGAGTGAAATGTTTTTATTTTCTCCAACTGCTGCCTTTAACTATGTTTTCCTCTTCCTATCACATAAACACATCTTGGGTAAATTCCTCAGTTCTTTTGTTCATTTTATGTATTAAAAAATGTCCACTATCATTTAAAACTTCAATTTCTTGTCTTCTTGCCAACCCACCATTGAATGATTCTTACAGTTTACTTCACACTGAGAGAATAACTGCAACTTATTTATTGTTCATCTTTACCATTTTTGTTGCATGTTCCATTACTTTAAAAAAATTTAAACACTTTAATTTGAAATAATTTTGGACAGAGACAAGTTTCAAAATGGTACAAACAATTCCTACATATTCTTAGCCCATAATTCCCCAATGATAATATTTTACTTCTTTGGCTTTATTATTCGGTTTTATATATATATATATTATATTTTAAAAATACACTTATATGCACATTTTCCTAACCATTTGAGAGTAAGTTGTAGACGTTACGCTTCTTTGCTCCTAAATACTTCAGTGTGTATTTCTTTTTTAAAAATGACATTCTCCTATATAACCATGCAATAATTTTCAAAGCATAAAATTGACATTGATGCAACACTATGATCTAATCTACAGGCCTTATTCAAATTTCAGAATTATCTCACTAATGTCCTTAAAATAAAATGAGAAAATTAATTTCTTTCTGGTTCAAGATCCAATCAAACATCACTCACTGCATTTAGCTGTCGTTTCTCTTTTGGCTTCTCTTATCTGGAACAATTCCTTAGTCAGGTGTGAGTGTGTCTGGGGGGAAGGGTGGGACGTGGCCCAGGGTTGGGGGGAGCAGATGGACCACAGAGGGCTCCAGGAGGGTAGCACGAGGTGCCCTGCTACTCACTTTGCTAGTGTCATCCCATCCATCCTCACTACAGGCCAGTGAGGAGGAAGCATAATCACCATCTACAGATGGGGACATGGAGGGGCCACACCTCAGCTGCCCAATGCCCTGCAGCTCGCAGGAGGGTGGGACCAGGACCTTCCTGAGACGGCGCCGAGGCCTCCTCTGAGAGATGGACTAGACTCGGCTTGTGGGACAAAGCTTTGTTCAAGGAACTGCTGCTATGGCGGTTATATCGGGGATTCTGAAAAAGCAAAACACAAAAAACTGAGCTCATAGATACAGAGAACAGAGTGGTGGTTGCCAGAGGTGAGGGTGGGCGACATGGGTGGAGGGGGTCAAAAGGTACAAACCTCCAGTGATGAAATAAATGTCCTGGGGATAAAATGTACACCCTGGTGACTAGAGTTAACGTCGTGTTGCATGTTTGAAAGTTGCTAAAAGAGTAGATCTTATAAGTTCTCGCCACAAGAAATTAAAATTCTGTAACTGTGTGGTGATGGGTGTTAACGAGACTCAGTATGGTGATCACATCTCAATATGTACAGATGTTGAATCACGTGGTACACCTGAAAGTAATATAATGTTATAGGTCAATTATAGGTCAATAAAAACAATTCTGGATTATGTGATGAGCCCATGCACACAGGATGCGGGTAAATAGAGGGGTGCATTAAACAGACAAATGTCAAAATATAGTAACAGAGAAGCGACTAAAGGCAAACAGGATAATACTACTCAGCCATAAAAAAGAACAAAAGTTTGCCATGTGCAGCAACATGGATGGCCTTGGAGGGCATTATGCTAAGTGAAATAAGTCAGACAGAAAGACAAATACTGGATGATATCACTTCTATGCGGAATTTTAAAAATTACAACAAACTAGGGAGTATAACAGAAAAGAAACAGACTCACAGATGCAGAGAACAAACTGTGGTTACCTGTGGGGTGAGGGAAGGGGGAGGGGCAGTGTAGGGGGAGGGTAGTAAGAGGTACAAACTATTACATATAAAATAAGCTACAGGGTTTCCCTGGTGGTGCAGTGGTTAAGAATCTGCCTGCCAATGCAGGGGACACGGGTTCATTCCCTGGTCTGGGAAGATCCCACATGCCGTGGGGCAACAAAGCCCGTGAGCCACAACTACTGAGCCTGCGCTCTAGAGCCGGCGAGCCACAACTACTGAGCCCGCAAGCCACACTACTGAGCCTGTACACATAGAGCCCATGCTCCGCAACAATAGAAGCCGCTGCAATGAGAAGCCTGCACAATGCAACGAAGAGTATCCTTTGCTCACCACAACTAGAGAAAGCCCACACACAGCAACGAAGACCCAACACAGCCAAAAATAAATTTTAAAAATTAAATAAATAAAATTTTTTTAAAAGTAAAAATAAAATAAAATAAGTTACAGGGATATATTGTACAACATGGGGAATATAGCCAGTATTTTATAACAACTATAAATAGAGTATAACATTTTAAAATTATGAATCACTGTCATACACCTGTAGCTTACATAATATTGTTTATCAACTATACATCAATCAATAAAAACAATACACAAATAAACAAACAGAAAAGTCAGGTGCCTTCTCTGTTGTTTTTTTTCCTCACATCAGATTTCCATCAGCACCCAGATGTTTGTTCGTTTCAGTGAGCATTTATTGAGCACCTACTATGTCCTCAGAATTGTTTCAGGGATCTGGGGAGATAAGGAGCTTGAAATCTACCTGAGCTGAAGGAACAGACTGAGACAGTGAACAAATCTGTGGATAAGCGAGTTTGGAAGAGGAGCCTGACTTTGAGGGAAAGCAGTCACGCTTGGATCTTCCCCAGGACCCCCCTGCTCACCAGGAGAACACACTGTGACCTGGAAAGAGCTGACTGTTGGCACAACTTGGCTAAGAGGAAGGTCCAGGAGAGGAAAGGACCAGGTTCGCCCTGAACGGATGAAGTTCCTGGCACTCGAGCCCTGGGGCAGCCGTAGAATTGGCCGTCTTTCCTGTGCTCTGTCTAGTGTCCATTCACGGGCTACCTATGGAGATGGGTCCTATGCGTTTTATGTGTATTAAGCCATTTAATTCTCACAGCACCCTTATAAAATACTGTGATTATCTCCACTTGACATATGAAGAAATGGAAATACATACAAGCTAAGTACCTTGCCCCGGTTCACATGGTCTTTCAGTAATAAATCTAGGATGACAACCCAAGATGCTCAGCCCTGGCAACCAGGGCTCACGACATTGACCACCAGGCTGGGCTGCCTCTCACTGCGGTGGCTCTGAGCTGGCAGGCAGGGGCATGCTCTAATCAGAGTAGTAATAAGCCACTTTACTAAGAAGAAAAGCTGTGCAGAGGGATGCTGGCTAGTCACATGGTAGAAAGAGAACAGGATTTAGATCAGAAGACCAGGTGTTGATTGAACTCTGATACTGACTAGTTATGCGTCAGTTAACCCCACTGACTCTCAGCTTCCTCATATTTAACCTAAGGTTAACAATATCTACCTCACGAGTCTTCTGAATATCAGTTAGACTGTATAACTGTGCCTAAAACAGCTCCTGGTACTAAGTAAATACTCGGTAAACAGAAGGTGAGTGAAAGATCAGTGAGAGATGCTTCATAAACACAGGTCTGATTGCCCTTGACGAGAGTGTGAAGTTCATGAACCAGGACAAAATAAGCGTCAAACGTGTGGGGATGTTCAGTGAATGAATCTAGGGGTGTTTGTGGTGGTGGGGGGCGGTGGTCTATGTGTATACTAGCTGCCATTCATGGGGCAACTGTCATTTACTGAGGTCACCATGAACCTTCAATGTACCATTAATAACCATGAATTAAGGCATTTTGTTATGTACTTTGGGTTTCACCGTTACATGCATTTTACAGATGCTTAAGCAGGGACTGTTCTGAGACATGGTGGTCCAGCCACCGTGCAGATGTCTGTGAAACCTAGCAACAGGCAGGCCTTGCTGCAAAGATGTGGCCAACTGAGCCCCAGAGCTCTTGCCTCCAGCTATGCTATTGAGGAAACCTGGGCTAAAACAGATGAAAAGAAATTTTTTTTGGTACAAGAAAATACATTGAAGTAGATATGTATAGGAAAAAGCTCAAAATTTACATATGCAAAACATTAACTGGATTGTCTCCATACTTTTCTATACTTTCTATTTTAAAAACTTGAAATCAGTAAAATGGTTATGTTAGCAAATGGTTGAAACAGGCATATTTCTTTCTTCCAAAATTAACAGACATGATCTGTAGACATAAGCTGAAAAGCCATAGTGACAATAAAGAGATTTTCAATGGAAGTCCCATTAGTGTAAATTCAGGAGAAGCTCTGGATGTTTTCATAACCTACTATTTTATACTCTCCTCATTTCAGTTGTATTTTATTTAGGGTTAAGGAAATAAGAAATGTTGATTTTCATATGTTGAACAAGAATCACTTGGAATATATAACAATGTAGTTAACATGGTAGGCTTATTAAATACGTTTCTATAATTCTATAACTTCCTTAGGTTTTAAAGACAGTCAAATTACTTACATGCCCTGGAATTTCAAAAACTTGTCAACAATGCTGCTCTCTGAGGCTTATGCCAAACTGAAATCCACTCAGCCTCAAAGAGTCTCTTTTGGCAAAAATTGGATGTGTAGGCTTAATAGTAAGTCCCAAAGCCCCACAGCATTTCCTGTTACTGTTTATTCCCCAGGGACCAAACTTAATGCGAGGAAAATAAAAGCTGCCTTGGATTTTGCCTGCTTTCACCAGAAAGCATTAAGTCTGACTTGCATTTCCCTACAACGGTCTCACTTGTAGTGAAAATCCTGACTCGCAGGGTAGGAAGGGGCTCCAGGAAATCACCGCCTACAAACGGCCCACATCATAGACGAGGACATGACCCAGAGACTATGACCATCCCCTCCGTGAACCTGCTCTGACTGGAGCTCGGACTGGATCACCATGGTTCATAAGAGGCATCATCCATGTTTCAAAAACTGAGAAGAAACAGTCAGCTATCCACACAACTCGTCCATTTGATATATGAGAATCTCGCTAAAGAACTGAACTATTTTGGGGAGGGGATTAAATCCATTATGCCAAAGTCTTCGGGAATGGTATTTTAACTTTGGCTTCTCCTAGTTGTGTTGGGGGAGAGAAAGTAGGGTTAATGCTTAATTATGTAGTTATTTCTATTATGTGGTTCCGGAGTCATTTCTTTACCTATGTTCTCTCCAGACCTACTCCATAGAAACTTGAAAACAGAAAACCTTACCCTAGCCACAGTTATTCCAGCTCTGTATACGTTTAAGCCCAGAGTTTTCTTATGGTTCCAGCCGGGACTGTTGAGTCAGACTAACTGGGTTTGAATTCTCGTCCTGCCATTGAGTAGATACTTGAACTTGGGCAAGTGACTTGATCTTGCATTAATTACTTGATCTCTCTCTGGCTTCCTTTTCCTCATATTAAAATGGAGATAATTTTAATATTCATCTTCTATGTAAAGTGCCTAGTGCAGTGCATTTCACATAGTAAATATTCGATCAATATTGGCTATTGATAAGTGCTCAAAAAGTATTTTTTGGAGAGAATGTATTAAGGGGAAAGAGAGAGAATTGTCACAAAGAAGAAAGCCATGACTCTTTCTCAAACCACCCCAGCTCCTGCTGGTCTCAACATTTCAGATATTCTAGCATAATTTCTCAGGCTCATGGAAGCAGAAGAATTCTATTGTCACATGAAATTTACATATATAAGGTGTGATCTGCTCCAAAAACCTAGGGTACAAATTGAGTCACGTTACTCCCCCCCACCCCCCGTCCCCAAATAATACCTATGGTATACTCAAGTATACCATAAAAGAAGTCTAGAGTGTCCACCTTTGTCCAGGAATGCCTGGGGCTTACTCAGTTGAAAGGGGTCAGAGTGCTCTCAAATGTCAAGTGGGGCAGAGATGGCCTGGCGCTGTCTTACACTTCCTGCCGCTCCACCTCAGTGGATGGGCCTGCAGCTTCCCCGGGGCGGCACCCAGCCAGAGCCTAGCTCAAGGTCCTGGCTTGGTGATGCCTGTTCTGAGACCACAGTCACAGGACCAGCACTGCTGTCCAGGAGGCCCAACTGCTATGCCACGGCTGGGCCAGCAAAAGCCGCAGGCCTGCAGACCAAGCCAGCCCTCGCAAAGCCCATACGCCCTTTTCTCAGAACCTGGGCCATCAACCTCGATATCTCTTCTCCCCTTAACCACAACTTATTTTTAGGATTTTTTCACCTAGGCAGATGTGTCCGCCTGCGCCCCAGCTGGGTGAGTTTGCCAGGGCCGTCACACAAAGCTCCATAGACTTGGCCGGCGGGGGAGCTTAAACAGCAGAAATTTATTTTCCACAATTCTGGAGGCTGCAAATCTAAGAGAAGGTGTTGGCAGGTAGGTTGCTTCCGAGGCCTCTCTCCTTGGCTTGCAGATGGCCGTCTTCTTCCTGGGTCCTCATGTGGCCTTGTCTCCAAACACGGTCACATTCTGAGTTACTGGAAGTTAGGATTTCATCGTTGGAAATTTGGGAGTGGGGGCACAGTTCAGCCCATGACACCAACAACTGACTACCTACTTAGGGTCTAAGTTAACTTGTTCTGTGAGAGAGATGGAGAGAGGTGTGTACCCAGGGAGGCCTCTCCAGACTACTTTCCAGGACAACAGGCACCGTGCTTCCCTTACTAAGTGGCCAGTCAAGGGCTGTCCAAACATTTACAGACCACCCTACCAAACCCAGGAGCTCTCTGTAGAACAGAGGACCCCAGAGCTTCTCCGGGAGGAAATGGGAGTGCAGTCAAGACCCCTTCCCCCTCTCCTCAAGGAATCACCTCTGACCAGTGCCGTGTAAAACCCTGTCCTGGAGGATTCCAGGTGTCTGGGCTCCTTCTGTTACTTTTTCACAACATGATTCACTGCGGTTTGAATCGGTATGTATGTTATGTCTGCCGATCCTTAACTCTGGGAACATAACTCTGTGACTCACATTCAGCCCGGCTCCGCTCCACGGTCCGGATAAGCCTGAGACCTGCAGACACCCCGGCTTTATTTTTCCCCTTGGCTTCTTTTCGGAGATGGGGCTGGTTAATCGCCCTGCTCAGCTGTGACACCCAGAAAAGCGGAGACAGGAAAGTCAGACACGGCCTCCCCCTGACCTGTTTGCACACACCAGGCCAATAAAGTGCGGGCGGAATGACAGCGACAGCTGCCCCGTGGTGTTCAGAGGGACCCGAGAGGTTCATTTCTGCAGCCTCAGGGACAAGGGTATCATTACAGCCCGGCTGCTCCGAGAGAAGCCACTTCAACCTAGCCTGGAAGACGGGCGGCTCTCGGCGGCGCGGCTAGACATCTGGGACCCCGAGGACCAGGCATCTGGGACCCTGAGGACCAGGCATCTGGGACCCTGAGAGCCAGGGACCTGGGATCTCCCCCCAAGTCCTACTCCACCTGCGGCACCACAGGCCACGGCTCCCATCCCCCAATCGGCTCCCTGCCAGGCTTCAGCAGCGGGCCGGGAGCCCATCCCCACCTGCGGCGACAGAGGGGCACGAGGAAGGCAGGTAAATGGGGGCCAGGCAGTCTGGTGCCCGCTGCAAGGACAAGGGCCCCCCGGGGCGGGGGGTCCTGCGGGGGAGGCAGAAGTTCTCCCCGTGGGATGACGCTCTGCTGTCGGGGAGGGACCCGCGGTGTCTGCTGAAGCGGGGCCTGCGGCACGTCAGTTTCAGCCTGGTCACCAAGGGCATGACGGATGCTCCCGACTTCCTGTGGAGCCTGTCAGAGGTGCAGAAGCTCAACCTGTCCCACAACCAGCTCCGGGCCCTCCCGCCCGAGGTGGGGAAGCTGACACGGCTGGTGGTCTTGAACTTGTGCGGGAACCGCCTGAAGACCCTGCCCCGGGAGGTCAGCCTCCTCCAGAGCCTCAAGGTCCTGTTCGTGCACATGAACTGCCTGACGGAGCTGCCGGCAGAGCTGAGCGCCTGCCGGAACCTGGAGGTCCTGAGCCTGTCGCACAACTTCCTGTCCCAGCTGCCCGCCAGCCTCGCCGACCTCTCCCGGCTGCGCAAGCTGAACCTCAGCCACAACCGCTTTGCGCACATCCCTGTCTGCGTGTTCTCGCTCCGGGGGCTGGACTTCCTGCACGTGGGCTCCAACCGCCTGGAGAACATCGCCGAGAGCATCCAGTGCCTGGCCGGCCTGCAGATCTTCATTGCCGAGAGTAACAACATCCACACCTTCCCCCGCTCCCTCTGCCTGCTCACGAGCCTGGAGCTGCTGAACTTGAACAACAACGACATCCAGACCCTCCCGGAGGAGCTCCACCTGCTGTGCAGACTGGCCAGGATCGCTTGGAACCCCATGGACAAAGGGCTTCACATTTCCCACAACCCTTTATCCAAACCTCTGCCCGAGCTGCTGGAGGGGGGTCTGGAGATGCTCTTTAGCTACCTGAAGGACAAAAAACACACCTGATGTGGGCGCCGGAGACACAGACAGACTCAGCCGGGTCCCTTCCTGGTCTAAACCTTCTCTTCCTGTTTCTGTGGGTCGATGCTTGTGCTATTATTTGCTAAATCACACTGAACGCCCCTTCTAAGGAGGTGTTTGCTTTTAGCTCTGTATGTTCTTAATAACCTGCATAATACTATGTTCATCTCCTTCTAAACATTAATTGAAAGGGGACTTGGGTTTTCCCCCCCAAAGAGAAATCATTCTGATTCTTCTGGGGAGCGGTGGGATTCAGCCTTTGGAAGGGAGGACAGCAGGTCTGATTCAAAGTCGATCAAAAGTGAAATATTTGCGAAGTACGTGCAGTGGGCCAGGTACGATATAGGAGGCATTGACACCATCTGGTTTCAGCCCCTGAATTGGCAACGTGGGTAGCAATGGCAAGACATGCTCCCACCTCAGCCGTAATCAAGTATCACTTGGGACCAAAGAGCAAGCTGGGGCCCTGCCCTCCCGGCAATGACCAAATCAGCCAGAGCTTCCCTATGAGTCTGGGGGGAAACAGCCACAGGAACTTTGCCTCCAGAATGACTGTTGGGTAACAATCCAGCCGCTCAAGCTGACGTCTGGTGGTGAGTGACGGGGGTACAGCGTGATGGCTTTCAGAGAATAAATGCAAACCAAAGCTAACATTCAGTGTCCACCTTCTTTCCCAGTCCTCCTCTTGCACTCACAGTCACATCCTTGAGCTTTTCTAGAGACACTTGCCAGTGGTTACATTATCCTTTAATAATTTCATTATTCCTCCCGTATACATTTGCCTTCCCAGAGATGAGCTAATAATAGGGGAAAACATGGCTAAAAGGCAGGAAAGAGGAGGTAAGGCAAAGACAGGCCACCCAAAAAAGTCATTACCTTTTTCACATTCAGAGAAGGGTGATATTTGCCACTAGGCTTTCCCATATGGACATTTAAAAATGAGTTGAGCAACATGCAAAACTCTTTAGACAAAAGGACCTGTAAAAATTTGGTTTGTTCTGTTTTTAACTCTGAGAGTACACAGCTGTCAGTTAAACGCAGAATCAGGACGAGGAATTACAGAGCTCTTGCCACGAGAGTCACTGAGCCTCACTGTTGTCACAGCAGCCAAGAGCCCCTTGAGACATCACTATGTGGTGACAGTTCAAGAATTAGAATGAAAAGGTGGCAGTGAACCTACAGTACCTTCATATCCGTGGAAGTCCAAGCATTCGGGTTTCTTGGCACGTCTGTCTGCAGGACACAACAAATAATAGCAAGACAGGAATGGGGGTTGCTGCTAGGATTTATCTAACTTCTTACTACCCTTAGTTTAATTCACTTAAATTTATATTTATTAGCACCTTCCCTGGGCAAGGACCTCGAGAGGAATAACGCTCAGCTCCTTCTACCAAGGAGCTCAAAGTCTGGTGAAAGAGACAGACCCACGTGGGTTTCCACAATGTGGCAAGTTGTGATCCCCACTAAAGAGAAAGGACTGAAGCAAAGATAACACACTAGATGGCGTAGAGCAGACTGAATCCTGGGTTTCAGAAACCAAAGGACACGATCGGGATGAATCAGTCAAACCCCCATTCTAGCAGTCATCTCACCCTAATTCCCCCTTCTGCCTTCACCCCATGTGGGGAAGGGCAACAAAGCCTGGGGCAGTGGGTGACTCCTTCTCAGGTTCAGACTTAGCCAGCTTTAGTATGGGGGACTGCCGTCTTACGTCTTCTAAGAGCTGCTCAAGGCGGGGGAGGGCCGGGTGGTCCATGTAACTTATTCACAAGACAAGTGATTTTTCCAACAGACCCCAACATCAATTTCCCATCCAGCAAAGGAGGCAGCCAATTCGTGCCTTTACCATCAGACACCATCGTTCCATGAGCACCTTAGTACATGAGCTCTTGTGTTGAACCACTGCAAACAGATCTTACCAGTGTCACTGGGAGGCAACTGCAGTCCCCTCCACAGCCCCCTCCACATCCCCCTCCAGCAGCAACCGGAGACCTGCTTATCCCAGCCAGGCACACACAGGCACACTCAGTAACCACACCCACGTTTGCTTGCTGGAGCCAAGACTATTTAAAGACATCAGAGGAATTCTTACTTGACCTCATGACTCAGTGGGAAACTGTGGGACGCACCTTCCTCTGCAGAGCAGGACTGAGGCTGGAGCTCGAGCCCATATATGCAGCTGTTACACAAACACCACTTGTGCCGGGATCGCGCTCATGGTGTCTGCTGCTGAAGACCCACTTGGGCTCACGCTGAATTTCCGTGACCTTGCTCTGGCGGAGAGGCAGGCTGGAACACCACCATCACGCTTTTCCTGCTGAGCAGTCATTTTATTTCCTCTCCTCGCTTTTTCAGTCACTTGATGCCTCACGGATAACTCTACTCCAGGGAAAGAACGTAACCATATTTTGAAGGTGACCCAAGAGCTTATTATACTTCTTGAGAAAAAAGTGCTATCAATGTGGTTGCCAGCACCTATCGGTGCCTTTCAGAGTATAGAAGCGAGGTTTTCTTTGTTAAAGCTTGGCATTGAGGACATCATAAAAGTAATTGCAGTTGCCTGATGAGCTTCAGATATTGATTCTTAGTGAATGCTCCTTTTTATCGATAAAGGGAAGTGCTGAGCAAAAACCTGGCTAACGTGCTTGGTTATTCAAAACATTAACGTGGAGGGAATTTGATACAACCCTGGGCGTCTGCTCTCAAATCCTACAGTTTGCTGACGGGCTGTGAAATGCTTCCTGCTTATCTTTTGTAGTTCTGACACTGCCACATTCAAATAACTCCCAGGTATTTCTAAGGCTTCCAAATCAAAGCATTGAGGCTCACTGCATTGGCTGAGGAGTACGTTTAGCAAAAGAATACGAGCTAATTGGGTGCTTGATGTGGGGAGCTGGCTGTTCACATCCTGATGATGGGTTGGTTTGCATATCACTGGGCCCTCTGTAAGGAAGGATCTCAGTGGTGTGTTCAGAGACACCTTTTGAAGCAGCTTACAAGTATACAATTAAGAAATCCTCTGTTCCTAGGAAAGCAAGACAGCTTTGAAAAGACACATCTGTTCAAGGAATAATACCGCTAACTGCATAAAACTGCTTCACATTAGAAAGAAGAGTGTCGTCATTAGTTACTTGTTGACTTAATAAATGGTTAATAGTAGAACTAGGCTCCCTTCTCAGGCTTTAGTTAATGCACTGCATCTCTATATTAACCAGAGAGACAATCAGGGTGCACGTGTACTTCACAACCAGGCATGCCTGCAAAGAGATGGAGAGGGAAAGCTGTCATTATTTGCAGAGATACTTTAAACCCTTTTCTTGTGGGAATGGATTATTGCATTAAAAATTCCATTTCCTATGCCTCAAAGAACAGACTGAGTATGCATGTGGATGGCTACACATTACACACAAGATGAAAGCACTGTGGGCTTGGTCACTGGAAGACTATGCAGGTATCAACACCCTGAGATGACCAGGGTGAGTGAGGCTTGAAACTGGGCTGGGGTGCCTCTCCTCAGTAACGTACATCAGTGAGGGAGAGTCGGGACAAAGTCACTGAGATTCTGTTACAAACAGTGAAAAACAGAAGATGAGTTCAGGAAATGGTCTTTTTTTTTTTTTTTTTTTAAAGCAAACATTAAATCTGTTAGATTTAGCTAATAGGAAGATACTACTCCATGACTCCATCAATACCTCCTTAAGTATCCACATGTGCTCTATCTTCTTACCCACCAAAGAATTATTTTCAGCACAGTGTGAGATATAGAGAAACACAAAATCCCCAGCCTAGATTAAATGCGCAACTAAGTACTGGTACCCGTGATGTAATTATAATTAATCCAAGAGCATAAAAATAGAACTTTTCACAGATTTTAAGAAAATGAAACACATTCAGAGGAACATGAAAGCTATTATAAACAATAATGGGAACAATCTTGACCTTGTTGAGAAAAGAACTTTTTACGAGTGTTCCTTTGATGGTACCCATCAAGTTATATGTTGAATCCAAAGCATTACTAATTTAAAAAAAAAATGACAGCATAGTAATAAAAGGGAAGCAGAGAGGGCTCATAATGAATTTGTAAGAGCTTGGACATCATTAGGCGAGCATAACTGAAAGCTATTAGCATCAAGCTTGCTATGCAGATTTTTTTTAACATCTTTATTAGAGTATAATTGCTTTACCAGATTTTTTTTTAACATCTTTATTAGAGTATAATTGCTTTACCAGATTTTTTTTTTTTTTTTTTTTTTTTTTTTTTTTTTTGCGGTACATGGGCCTCTCACTGTTGTGGCCTCTCCTGTTGTGGAGCACAGGCTCCGGACGCGCAGGCTCAGTGGCCATGGCTCACGGGCCTAGCCGCTCTGCGTCATGTGGGATCTTCCTGGACCGGGGCACGAACCCGCATCCCCTGCATCGGCAGGCGGACTCTCAACCACTGCGCCACCAGGGAAGCCCAAGAGGGACTTTTAAAAATGCAAACTGGACTATGGCAGACCCCTGCTTAATGTCCTATCAAAATGTACTTGCAATAAAATCCAAAAGCCTTAACACGATCTACAAGGCTTCACAAACTCCAGCTCCACTGTTCATTCTCTTATGAATGTGCACCCATCCTGGCCCTCTTTAGTTCCTGAAGATTCTGAACACTGTCCTGTCTTAGGACGTTCAAGCACACGCTCCCCTCTCCTTGGAATGACCTTGACGGCTAACACCTGCTTGCCCTCCAGGTTTCAAATCAAAAGCACTTTCTCAGAGAAGCTTTCCCTGACCTTTCACTTTTCCTTCCTAGAACCTGCCACAGTTGAAATTACGTGCATGTGTGTGTAACTGTGTGCACATACAATTAAATGCATGTCGTCACACATATACACATGTACAACTAGTAAGGATCTATCTCCCACCCCTATGACAGCACGCAGCATATTTTCCTTATTTCACGGCTGCATTGCCCCACATGTAACTTTCTTTCTGGGCCACATTAAGTACTTAATGCATTGTACAGAATGCATTCATATCTAATTATTCAAAATCATTAATTTGAAAAGCGTGCCTTAGTTGAAATTTGTTTTATCAACCAGATGACATAAAATGATGTATGTGTATCCATCATGAAAAAGTGCTCTTTGGTACAAAACAAAGTTACATTCACTTAAAAATGTCGTACTTGAGAAGCAAAGCATAAACAGATGAGAATGGTCATCACTTATTTAGGTTAACGCTAACATTAACAGTGCATAATTAATCACACAGTCATGAGTTAAATGAATAAATGATGACCTTGGGGACCGAATGGCCACCACGCACAGTATCATCTCATTCACTGTTTGTCTGGTGGACGACATTACCTAGTTGCTGCAGTTTAGTTACATATGTTTCTTAGTTGGTAGTATGTGGAATAAATAATAATGATTTAATGTGATATTATAAAACATATAGATAACATTCCTTGAGTACTTACTCTGAGTCAGATTTATTTAATTCTTATAAGATCTCCATTACATAGATATCATCTTCCCACTTTACAGGTTGGAAAACTGAGACTTGGAGAGCTTAAATTACTTGTCAGTCTAGCAATGGAAGGAGCAGGGCATCGACCCCAAGTCTGTCTGAGTCCACTGTTCTGTGTCTTCTCTTGGGTACGTTTCCCTGACCTGCCCAGTGAGGGCACAGGGGACCACCTTCCTTTCTGTTTAGATATCTCCCCTTAATAGCACACAAAAGATTTCTTAACTCAGCTTGATGAGAAAAGACTGAAGCAAAGAGAGCTATGTAGTTTACTGATGATTAAATTCTGTTTGTGCACTTGAACGTGTATTTAAGAAAGAGATTAATATTCAAGCTTGTCCACGGTAGTTCCTGGCATTACTACCAAATTCCTCAATATTGGTATTGGTGAGTCCTCATCTAGGAACTGATCCCCACTGGGTAACACTAGAGTGATTTATATCTCCTAATTAATCTCTACAACAACTCTATGAATTAGGTATTTTCCATAAATAAGGAAAGTGGGGCAAACACTGTGTCCAAGTCATGGAGCAGCCAGCCTGGAGCGAGTGGATGCCTCCTCCCCACCTCCCAGGGATGCTGGGCGCATCCCTGCTTCCTTAGGGAAACGTCAAGAGTTAGGACCCTCATGAACAGGGGGTGCCACCAAGGCAGGGACTGTTGTGGGGTTGATCAGAAGTCGGTGTGAGTCCAAGCTGGAACCAATAAGAGAAAGGAGGGGTGGGCTGTGCGAGTGAAACCAGACGGGGCTGGATGTCCAAGCTTCCGGCACAGGTGCTGAGCAGGTAAATGGGTCCGAGGGCGCTGGCCAGGCGGGCAGACCCCTGCCCATCCTCGTGCCTCCGGCCACCAGCCAGGAGCCTTGGGGGCAGTCTCGTCTGCTTCTGGGAAGGCCTCCCCCTCACCTCCCTGCTGTCACGGTTAGAGTGGACCCTCCTGAACCAAAACCAGCTCCTCTAAGAAAGCTGTTCATTTTGAGCTGTGATGGCCTGTGGTCACATCCTCCAAGGACAGACTGCACTTTAGCTGCACGGAGTGCATATCACCACCCTCCCACACCATCACATTTCTCCCAAAGATGATCTTTGAGTTCCTAGTGGTTGATGCCCCAACTCGCAGCCCTGGGGAGTCAAGGTGCCTCTGATGTGGGCCTCCCACCCCAGGCTCCAGAGCAGCCTTAGCTCCTGTGGGCATCTTGTTCCCAGACTTCCCTGGTGTTTTCCGGTGAAGAAATTCTCATGTGGGTTGCGTGCTTGCAGAAAGGGCTCTGTCCTTGCCCCGGTGGCCCATCCTCTCTCTCCCCACAAGCATCCTCTGTCTGACTCTGGGCTGAGGCTGACAGCCGTGGTCTCCCAGGTGGAATGCCATCTGTGACACGCTTCCAAACCACAGTCAAAGCTGGCCAGTGCTAAGTCCCCTGCATCCCGGGCTCCAGAGCAACTTCATCGTTCAGGGCTTCAAAGGCCAACGTGTCCACCTGGAAAGTCTATCATTTCTGACTCAAACGTTGTAGTAAGTTCCACAAGACATTTTAGTAAGATTTTACTGATTTTTTTTTCCAATAAATAAATGCAAACGTTTTTACACCCTGGTTTCAGTTGCAGTAACTGTGTTAAAATATTTGGCCGAGAAAATCGAAGACAGTTGAAAGAGTATTGTAGACGTCAACTCAGCCCTTCAATAATGCGTTCAATACCTCGAAAAGCGACAGGAAATCAAGGATGAGATGCAACAGTAAACAGAGCGAAGGCAGATTTCACATATGGTGGCAGCTCTGTCATTTCAAGCCTCAGATGGAACAGTGGATCAAAATGCCGAATGTGATGGATGAGGCTTGCATGTCCCAGATGAGCTGCTTTGGCTGCTGACGCAGAGCATGCTTTTTGCACAATGTATTCTAAGTCAGAAGAAAACAAAATTTAATGTCTGGCAAAGTTTAGTCTCATCCCACGGGAACTTCCATGCCCTGGGATATCCTTGCAAGAGATGGGAGTCCAGGCACGCTATTCAGTGTTTAGCCCCTCACTGGGAGAGAAAAACAACAAAGAGATCAACAGCCCTGCCAGGCGCCCCGGGTTGGTCCCTTGCAGGATCTTCCCGGGCCAGGCCCACATCTCAGATACTGATTCTACCCTGTCTCACCAACAGAGTCCTCTCAAACCCAAGGCCCAGGCGTCCCGCATGTGTCCTAAAGCCTCCATATGGTAGAGCTTCATTTCCTACCCACTGCAGTGGTTCCTAGTTCCATTTCTGGCTCTGGTTTCCATGCAGAGTCCTCTGAAGCTATCTCCCTCTGCTGGACGAAACATTATTTGTGGAGGAACAGGGTCAGCCACCGGCTTCTCTGATCCCAGGACTCTGTGGGAGGCCCCTCTCCACTTCCCAAGACGCGGTCATGGGATCATCTATCCCCCACGAGCTGCACGTGAGACGTGGTCCAGGCCGTCCTCGTTCAGTGGCTGAAGGGGATTAGTGTCACTCGCCTCTTAGGCTTTTGCTGTGCCTCTAATTTCAAAAGACACGAAGTAGAGCCGCCTGGCCTGCACTATATTTATCATGTATTTCAACAAGGCTAATCCCTGTACTGTACGAGGAAACACCTGTGTCCACAGCCTCTGGCTCTGGTGTCCCAGCAGCGCCCAAGCACAGTCGTAGGTATGTGCCCGTGAGGGACACTTGTCCAAAGATGCCATCTGATTGAGTGACCAGAACCTTTTGTGCCTTCTGTGGGTGACAGGAGATTTGTGGCCTCGTGGACGCTGTCCAGCGATGTGTGAATTACCTGGCATAGCCCACTTCTGCCTGAAACCATTCCTGACATGCCATCAGTTGCCACAGAGATCATGTCGCAGTGTTTTATTTCTCTCTCTCTATCATGGGTCTTAACCTCCTTTCATCACTTTTTCTCTCTGGACTGAATTCTAAAAAATCTCTTCAGGTCCATCTTTTTGTTCATTACTTTCTCTTCCTCTGCATCTCGGTCAGTTAAATAGCATTCACTGAATTTTAAATTTCAATGGTTATATTTTTCACTTCTAGACGTTCTACATGGCTCTTAATCCAATCTCCTAGGTCTTTCTTTCTAATCTCTCCCTCATTACTATTTTTCATCCCTTTTCCTTCCATGTCATTGAACCTATCAAATGTATTTGTTTTAATGTCTGTTGTCTGATAATCCAACATCTAATATCTTATTCCAGTTCTGCTGAATTTTGTTTCTGCCTCATGCTCATGGGCCTTGCTTCCCTGTAAATTTCACGATTTTTAACCATGAAGCTTTATCTGATGGAACTGAAAGCATCCTTTGAAATCTAGGTTAAAGGTGGGAAGGAGATTCTTTCAGAGAGGATCTGCGTTTGCTTCTGTTGGTTCCTGGGTGCCTTACCTACCAGGGATGGCTTTCAGCTAATGTATAGGGTTAAAGTTTTGGACTACCCATATAAGACTCACCTGCTTGAGGCCTGGCTTGTCCTTACGAATACTAGGTGGAAATTTTCTTTCTCTACCCAGCTCAGATCTTTAAAATTGGACATTTCTCTAGCTATCCCCTGGGGAGAGGAATGTGGGTTTATTTCCAGTTCACCTTTATGTTGAGGGCTGGCAATCTGGTTGCAGTTGCATTCTTTTGTGGGGCAGGGGGAGACTTCTCACCTTGGACAGACCCCTGGCTTTGTTTCCTTCTACTTATGCCCTAAAAAGCTATGGACATGTAAGCTCAGGTTCATCTAGGTTTGGCAAATACTTTAGTTTGGAAAATACCTGCTTCGGTAATTCCTGTCTTTCTCTAAATCCCCACTTTCCAGGTCTCTGCAGCATCGAAAACATTTTTTAAAATACAACACCCTAGGGCTTCCCTGGTGGCACAGTGATTGAGAGTCCGCCTGCCCTTGCAGGGGACACAGGTTCGTGCCCCGGTCCGGGAAGATCCCACATGCCGCCGAGCGGCTGGGCCTATGAGCCATGGCCACTGAGCCTGCATGTCCGGAGCCTGTGCTCCGCAACGGGAGAGGCCACAACAGTGAGAGGCCCGTGTACTGCAAAAAAAATAAGATAAAAAAATAAAATAAAATACAACACCCAGGACTTCCATGGTGGCACAGTGGTTAAGAATCCGCCTGCCAATTCAGGGGACACGGGTTCGAGCCCTGGTCCAGGAAGATTCCATATGCCCCAGAGCAAATAAGCCTGTGTGCCACAACTACTGAGCCTGCGCTCTAGAGCCCACGAGCCACAACTACTGAGCCCACGTGCCACAACTCCTGAAGCCCACGTGCCTAGAGACGCTACTGCACAACAAGAGAAACCACTGCAATGAGAAGCCCACGCACCAACGAAGAGTAGCCCCCACTTGCTGCAACTAGAGAAAGCCCGCGTGCAGCAACAGACCCAACACAGCCAGAAATAAATAATATAAATAAATAAAAAAAATACAATACCCAGAATTTGTACCTATTTTATATGGAATCGATTGGGTTTGGCCATGTGCTAGAGACAAAATCCTGGAATTCAGACTTTATGAAAATGTCAGTTTACATCTCTAGCATTCAAGTAACTTTATGCGTGTATAACATACAGTTTTAATGTGAGTGTTTTGGGTAACATTTCAGAAATTAAGATTGAACAAAATGTTTATTGCCTTTGTTCTGATTATAACAACATTATATGCTCACAGCAGACACTAAATGAAATGGAAAAGTATTGATAAGGAGGTTAATATCACCACTAATCCCACCATCCAGAAGTAGCTGCTATTCATATTTTGTTATATCTACTTTTATTCAGCTTCGAAAGGTTATTCTATTTTTAAATAGTTGAAAATGCATTGTTTCAAATAGATTTATTTAACTGGAAGATGATCATTCTTTTTTGAGATGTAAGTCACAGGATAGCTTTATTTCTCTCCTTTCTATTCTGAGGTCACAGCAGATCGGTTAACTGGCTTGTAAGATACACTACATTCCTCAGTGTAATCTAGCCTGGTGCATCTAATCAAAAGAATCCACTTAGAAAACCACGGGGGAGTAGTAACTGAAGAAACAGTGCCACTCGGTGAGGGGTGTAAAGTGTCCAGCTGTAAAGGACCGAGGCAGAAATGACCTTCTCATCATTTAAATACTGCTGTAGGCTGTGTTTGAGCTCCGAGGAACGGAAAGGGGGATATGGTGGAATGAGGGCCAGGATTGAAAGTGTCATTTGTATTTTACAAGTAAAAATGCTTCGATATAATAATCTAATTATAATTACAGAAGTTTCACGTTAGCTCAGACCTCCAGGGCCTGTCTCTGAGACAGGGAAAGAGGTGCACCCACCTCACTCCCCAGGCATCTTGAATGTGACCATCTGGACTCCCTGGGTAGATAAGGGCTTTTTATCCAAGATGCTAAAGTCTCTGAAAAATGACAAAGATCTCCAGTTGAGCTGAAATACTTTGGCCTGTAATCATGCCTTCCTGTCCACTAAAGCCTGGAAGGGAGCCTCCCTGAGTGAACATGGACCCAATTTCCCGGTGCAGAGGGGTGTAAGGGGTGCAGAACATGGGAGAGGATTCCAACGAAAGAACCCAAGGCCACAGGTGTCAGCAAGGCCAAGGAAACACAAGTACCTCTCGTTAGATCCCAGGAGCACAGAAGGTGGAGGGTCATTTTTTGACTCGTTTAGAAGTCCTAGCTGGGTGTACGCTACCTTTTGACTCAGAGCCAGACGAAGGATAACACATTGAGTTTTATTTAGGGTGAGTCGGACCCCTTTCTATGACAAAAAGCACAGGCTCTGGTGTCACGAAGATCAGAGTCTAGGTGCTAAGTCAGCAGCTCCTTGGCTGCGTGAACTCACGAGAGATACTTACCGTCTCCTCTATAACATGGTGATGATAATCCCTATCGTTGCTGGGGTGCTGGCAGGATTGAAGGTGATCTCTCTACCTGGCACAGGTAACCAGCAGTGATTTCACCTGACTATGTAGGTCCATGTGTTCTGGAGTCATACTTTGATCATCATTGCTCCTAAAATAGCTAGCACATAGTAATTTTTTTTTATGTTCCAGTAAAACTTTATTAAAAAAAAAAAACCAGGTGGCAGCTGGATTCGGCTTGTCAGTTTTTAAAATTTTTTATTTTATATTGGAGTATAGTTGATATGCAACGTTGTGTTAGTTTCAGGTGTACAGCAAAGTGATTTTTATACATATATCCATTCTTTTTCAGGTTCTTTTCCTATTCAGATAACTACAGAAAATTGAGTGGAGTTCACTGTGTTATACAGTGGGTCCTTATTGATTATCTATTTTATATATAGTAGTGTGTATCTGTTAATCCCAAACTCCTAACTTATCCCTCCCCGCCTCGTTTCCCCTTTGGTAATATAAGTTTGTTTTCAAAGTCTGTGAGTCTGTTTCTCTTTTGTAAATAAGTTCATTTGTATCATTTTTTTAGATTCCACATATAAGTGATATCATATATTTGTCTTTCTCTGACTTAACTTCACTTAGTATGATCATCTCTAGGTCCATCCATGTTGCTGCAAATGGCATTACTTCATGCTTTTTAATGGCTGAGTAGTATTCCTTTGTGTATATACACTACATCGTCTTTATCCATTCATCTGTCGGTGGATACTTAGGTTGCTTCCATGTCTTGGCTATTGTAAATAGTAGCACGTAGCAATTTTTCTGCAAATTGTCATTGAATGAGTGGACAATGTACCTTTGCATAGAAGGAATCGATCTTGGAAAACAGAGGCAAAAGGTACATTGATGTCCTACCAGGAAGCTCTCGGTGGGACCAACCTTTGGATGACTTTTTTTTTTTTTCAGGCCAGGCTTTATTGGGGCCCCTGCTGCAGCAGGAGGGGGCAAGAACAAACAACAGGCTCCCTTGCTTGGTTGCTCCCTGAGGGTGGGGTGCTCTTGTTCCTTATAGGGAGTGAGGGTAGGGGGTGTGTCCAGGGGTGGGGCCGGAGGGGGGCTCAGGTGGTCTGCCCACCCCTTAGGTGGTGCTGTGCGCAGGGGTCATGAGCAGTACCCTGTTTTGCTCCCCCTGCTTTTGCTGTGAGCTCTTCAAAAGTAGCAGTTGGGTTTTTTGGTCTCTTTGTATCTTTTGTCCAGAATTTGCCCCAACTGTGCATGCACTCCAGTTATTTTTAGTCCCATATAGTTTCCTTGTTTTTTTTTTTTTGCGGTTCGCGGGCCTCTCACTGTTGTGGCCCCTCCTGTTGCGGAGCACAGGCTCCGGACACGCAGGCTCAGCGGCCATGGCTCATGGGCCCAGCCGCTCCGCGGCATGTGGGATCTTCCAAGACCGGGGCACGAATCTGTGTCCCCTGCATCGGCAGGCGGACTCTCAACCACTGCGCCACCAGGGAAGCCCTAGTTTCCTTGTATTTTGTTGCTTGAGGAGAGGTGTGTCCATGTGCAAGCACTGCAGCAAAAGGTCCCAGGTCCCAGCTGGTCTCATTCCCCCCTGAGAGACTACACCCTTATTCTTAAGGGGTAAGGGGCCAAAGGTCTCTGTTTCTGAAACTTCTTCCTGCTGGACAGGGGCCGCAGACCCTAGCCTACCCTAGAGGTGTAGAAATCCCTCGCTGACTGTTCCAAGGACCTGGAGGGACCTGGGCTGCTTTCCGCTGGAATGAGCTGACTGGGACGTTCCAACAGCTCCAAGCATCTGAATTATGCGCTCAGTGTCTGCTCAGGCATCTGGACCTGGGGGTGGCCCCTTATTTCCAGGCCTTTTGCCTGAGTCCTGATTCTGTCCACGAGACTGACCAGTTGTCCGTCCATACCAGCTTTTGATGCACCCCACCTCTCCTCGACACCTCAGCCTGTCCATCTTCTCCGCTCACGTAGCCGGGATTCCACACAAGCACGTGCACCTGCGGGGAATTGGAAACGGAAGCAGAAAGGAAGACACAAAGTTTGCAGGTGTGGCAGAAGAGGGCGTTGAAAGTTGAGGCCCACTGTGAAAAACGATCAAATCGTTTTACCTGGAGGCTGATTTAATAAATGATAGCCGTGGGCTTCCCTGGTGGCGCAGTGGTTGAGAGTCCGCCTGCTGATATAGGGGACACGGGTTTGTGCCCGGTCCGGGAAGATCCCACATGCCACGGCGTGGCTGGGCCCGTGAGCCATGGCCGCTGAGCCCGTGCGTCCGGAGCCTGTGCTCTGCAACGGGAGAGGCCGCAACAGTGAGAGGCCCGCATACCGCAAAAAAAATTTTAAAATAAATAAATAAATAAATGATAGCCGTGAGTCAGTAGGGTGGTGTCAGATAAATGAAATATTTAACACGATGTAATAATCCCTCCAGTAATGTTAGAATGCTCGCATTTGTTAATCCAAGCACCCCCTGATGAGATGGCTGAGTGGCTGAACATTCTGGAAAGCTGCTCACTAAATCATGGGACCCCCTCGAGTCAGGGGAGGGAGGTCCTTCTTTCCTGGTTCTCTCAGGGAACCCGGCGTGCTTTCTTCCAATTAACAAACCATGGATTTAAGGACACCTAGAAAATTACTCTCTCTCTCTCTCACTCTCTCTCTCTCTCACTCTCTCTCTCTCTCACTCTCTCTCTCTCTCTCTCCCTTGTGGACACAATTTGCACAGGCCTCCTGCAAGCTCCCTTCTCAGGTGGAGGATGCTGGTAAAAGTACCTCTTCTTATCTCCCACCTTGTAATTTGGTATCTGCTGTGAACAGAGGGACAGACAATAGACCTTCCCCAGCACAGTGGTTGGTTTGCTTGTTCACAAAACTGGGGTCAGCTGAGGCTTTGTCAACTTTTGGCTTTCTGATGAGCAGCATAAAAGAAAAAAAAAAAAGAAAAAAAAGAGAAAGAAGAGCTTTTATTCAGAATTCCCAGGCTCAGAATAAATGAAGTTGTTAATTCAAGACCAAACTGCTTAGATAAATCGGCTCATGGCACCCTATTAATTTATATGTTAAGTACTCAGTATCCATTTCTGGATTATTTTCATTCGATGATCAAACAGTACTATCTCTAAGGGAGACAAAAGCAGTTGTATTGTTCCTGTGTCCCAGAGGCCCCCTTCACTGCCTAAGCCTTCTACAGCACGACTGCAAACTCACTGAGGACCAGACTGGCTGCATGTGACACGGACGGGTCTTTGCTCTGGCCACCTGTCAATCACTCTGGGAAATATATGTGAAGTCATATTTTTATTTATTTTATTTATTTTTTGAAGTCATATTTTTAAAGCTTCAAAGAAAGCTCTTGTTCGATTTCAAATAGGATGACTTCCAAATCTTTGGGAAAGATATGAGCAGGAAGAACCTCGTGCACTAACAGAAAACTTAAAACACAAACCTTAGCAAAGAGCCACGAAAAACAGTCAGTTTTTAAGGACGAGGGAAAATATGCAGAACTTTATATATACAGTGTGATTCAAAATTTAATACGTTCATACACATGCATGTGGGTAGATGTTAGAATAAAGGCCGAAGAGAAATGGGCCAGAACGTGTTGGTTTCTATATGAACATATGTTGCTTTCATATTATAGAAAACAATGTAACAGCAACAACCACAAAATAAGAAGGTGGGACCAGATGTGTAGACAGATGTGCAGGACATCCCCAGACCAAACCGTTGGTCAACTTTAGGGGCTGATGGGCATGACATCTTCCCAAGGGACTGGGTTAGCAGACCTGCCCAGCCCACCTCTGCTCCCAGCACCTCGTCTCTTTGTCAGGGATGTGTTTCATCATAGGAGACACATCATTTGGTAGGAAATGAATGAGTTGGGAAGATATATAGGGCTTAGAAAATGTTTCATTTTTAGAAATGTATCATGCACAGCAATTAAAGGCACCTCATACCTTTCAACAATCATTTTGCATCAGCGAGAAACAACCAGGTTTAACCTAAAATGGAAAAAAATAAGCCAGTATAAAAAAACTCCCGGGCTTCCCTGGTGGCGCAGTGGTTGAGAGTCCGCCTGCCGATACAGGGGACACGTGTTCATGCCCTGGTCCGGGAAGATCCCACATGCCGCGGAGCGGCTGGGCCCGTGAGCCATGGCCACTGAGCCTGGGCGTCCGGGGCCTGTGCTCCACAACGGGAGGGGCCACAACAGTGAGAGGCCCGTGTACGGCAAAAAAACACACAAAAAACAAAAAACTCCCAAATATTGACATAGATTTTTTTCAGCCGTCATTCCTGGATCAACATATAATTATTGAAGACCTCCCTTGTGCTTCTAGTCACTGACTGAGGTTTCAGAAGAGAATAAGAAAGTCTCTCCCCTCATGGACCTTACCTTCTTCTGGGAGGAGACAGGAAACCAACGAGGAAGGAAATGCATGACGGGGGTGTGTTCATGGGTGTCCAATACGTTAGTTTGCTTTATAACCGCTATATATGATTTCAGAGAGTGTTAACTGCTCTAGAGGAAAATTAATCCAGGCTAACGGTGTAGATGGTAATATGGGGGGGAAGCAGTTGCAGAAGGAGGCAGGTTTGGACCAAGAATGCAGAGAAGGTAAGACCCCATCTTCTTCACTCTTCTTCCCCCAGACGGCCGAGCACAGTCTGAGGAACCACAGACTAATAGTTTTCTTAGTCAATGTTATCAATATCATAAAAATATCTATTACGACGGACATGCTTTAATAATTTTTTGAGATTTACCTTAAGGAACATTTCTCTGGCCCAGAAAGCCTTCAAATCATCACTGAAATGAAAATGTCATATCAGCATGAAATGAAAATGTCATATCAGAAATTAATTTGACTTTCTAGGCTGCTATTGAAAACGATGTGTGAACACACTTAGGAGAGAAATTCTGGTCAGCTGATATTCTGGTTAACAGGGAATCACCAAATGTCACACTTAGCAAGGCTGATATGCGCTGTTAGGAAATTGGGTCACGGGAAAATAGACTTGATACTAGAATCTCACTGAATGTAACCCAACCATTGATGGTTCAGAGCACCGTGGGGTCTTGTGTCTGCTGTGACGACCACTTGATTCTGCCCGTGTGCCAGTGAATCATGATGGATTATTTGGTCCACTGCAGAGAGAGATGGCATGAATACACGGGGACAAGAATGGGGACTCTTATTGGCGGTAGGACAGGGGATAAATCACATTTCCTCCCCCCCCCAGTTGTGAAATAAGTCCCACACGAAGTAAAAACAAAGCAGTAAAAAGTTGAAAGATGAAACTTGACAGAAAAAGACCCTCTTACATTGGAGACCATAGTGTTAAGTTATCAGAGGTTATGCATGTCTTTGGCTTTGTAAGCAGGGCTGGGGCTCCCACAGCCCCTCTTCACTTTCCCGGGCTGCCAGGCAGAGAGGCTGAGCTGGCAGGAAAAGGATGAGGCTTGTCCCCCTCCCAACTTAGCAGGTCTGAGATCACCTGTCCTGATCACGTGTCCTTGGTCTGATGCCACCCTAGTCTGTTGTGCTTCCTTCTGTCGCCTTGATGTGATCGCCGTTGTCAACCCTTTTTTTTTTTTTTTTTTTAAATTTCTTGCTCACCCATGCTAGAAAACCCCTGCCCTCACATCTCTCCAAAACTTATTTCAGGAAAGAACTTAATTTAAAACCCTTTGCTGTTTGGAGAAACACATGTGAGTCTGTGTTTTCTGTGGTATTTGCATTTTAATACTCACTTGAATATTTTCTAAAAGAGCAGTGTCTCTTTTTTAGGGTTTTCAGAAACTGATTAAGAACGGTGGTCTTGTATATACACTACCAACAGTAAAATGGATGGCTAGTGGGAAGCAGCCGCATAGCATAGGGGCATCAGTTCGATGCTTTGTGACGACCTAGAGGGGTGGGATAGGGAGGGTGGGAGGGAGGCTCAAGAGGGAGGGGATATGGGGATATATGTATACATATAGTGGATTCACTGTTTTGTTTTTAAATTTTATTTATTTATTTTTGGCTGCATTGGGTCTTCGTTACCGCGCGCGGGCTTTCTCTAGCTGCGGCGAGCGGGGGCTACTCTTCATTGCGGTGCGCAGGCTTCTCCTTGCGGTGGCTTCTCTTGTGGAGCACGGGCTCTAGGCGTGAGGGCTTCAATAGTTGTGGCACATGGGCTCAGTAGTTGTGGCACACAGGCTTAGTTGCTCCGCATCGTGTGGAATCTCCCCGGACCCGGGGTCGAACCCATGTTCTCTGCATTGGCAGGTGGATTCGCAACCACTGTGCCACTAGGGAAGTCCCTGATTCACTTTGTTGTACAGCAGAAACGAACACAGCATTGTAAAGGAGTTATACTCCAGTAAAGATATAAAAAAATAAAATAAAAAGGGAAGATAAATAAATAAATAAAATGTGTTAAGAAGCAAAAAAAAAAAAAAGAAAAAAAAGAAAGGTGGTCTTTTTTTTCTCTCATCCAGGGAGTGGGTTAACAAAAAATATTTATCATTATCATCATCATAATCACCACTATAGACTTTCAAAACTCTTCCATAGGCACTATTCTTTCCAGGACCCTACAATGGCATCTATAAGTTGTCAGTCACATCACCTACCCTTGAGGCTTGCTACGGTTCTTGAAAAAAAATATTCGAAGATCCTTCCTAGTTCTAACATCCTGCAGTTGACCTGTTCCATGGAACAGGCTCCTGCAATCTTCTTTTTCTGTCTAATCCATAGACATAACTATTTATTTCGATACAATAACTGTTCATTTTCAGTTGCATCTGCCAAGAGTGTTGCCATAAAATGTGGCATACTTCCAATCTTTGGGCGATGCGCCTCTTTATAGACCCAGATGCTGGAGAACATGCATCCCTTGGAATCACTGTGGACGTGTGGTATGTTTACCTGCTCTGAGCTGGGCCAAGCCTCTTGTGGTAACTACGTGATGTAGGCATCATGCATGTATGGCTTCGTGCAACGTTAACATAGAATGTTTGTCCACATCTGGCCCTGTGCTTCGAAATACGCACTATTTGTAGGTTCTGACCATGGACAGCAGATGGCGCGCTCGTTTTAGGATTCCAGCTCCTAAGTGCGGCAGTAACCACGGAAAATTTCAGGTGCATATAAAAATTTATGCATTTTTTCTCTGCCAAGCCAGAAATGTACTCCATTTTCTTTAATCGGGTTCATTTGCTTCCTACTGTGTTACTTCAATTGGGTAATAGTCAACCCGGCTTCTCCCCTGGCTATCTTCTTTCCTAGAGCAGGGTATGAGGTTTGAGATTTGCTGGAGTTGGGGTTAGTGGTCAGGGCAGGTCTGGCAGAGACGTTAAGTGCTGTATTTTCCTGCAGGGCTGGGTGTCCTTCCTGACAGTTCCAGGTGGCCTCGTGCAGACACCGTCTTGACGGGGGCATGTTTGCCCTGGGTGTGGAGCCTGTCTGCTCCCCTGTCTGAGGCAAGGGAGCCTGGAGCCGGGAAAAGGCTTCCCCAGAAAGCTGGGAGGGTGTCTGTGTCAACCAAGGAGTGCGCTGGGGGCAATTCCCAGGGGCACCCAGCTGGCCTCCCGGGAGGCACCTGTGCTCATTCCCAGCGATGGAGCATGAGCATGCCTTTGGTCAGCTACCAGGCACTGGTTCATTCACTCATTCCTGCAATCATTCATTCAGTAAACCCAAGGCCTCTTGTATTCCCAAAGAGCTGTTTGCCTATGTATTAGTCAGGGTCCAATCAGGAGACAAAAACCACATCAGCTATTTTGAGAGAGAGAATTTAATCTAAAGAACTGTAAACTCTGCATAAACTGTTAACTAGGCAACCAAATAGACAAAAGAAGAGCAAGGTGTCCTCCGGCGGTGGTGATGGGAGGAGTGGCTATCGCCTGGGGGTGGGGATGGGGGTGGGGATCGTTTCTGGAAGCCCCGGCCAGTCCTGCTGGATCTTAGCTCTGAGAAGGCTCCCCTCGGCTGGTGCGGGTCTCTGAGCCTGTGTGATGAGAGCGGTTCTGTGAGTGTTAGAAAAACTGCAAACTGGAGTCGGCCGCTGCTGTGGACAGGAATTGCCACCATCAGGGTGAAGAAGCGCAGCCAGCAGGGTTGCTCAGAGGAATGGGGGGGCGCCGTGGGAGGATCAAGACCCAGCTTCCTCCTCCCTCCTTGCCGTCTCCCTCTAGCGTCCCCCACTGGCAGGTCGGGGCCAGGGCACAACAGTGATGCGCAGTCAGGGCCCCTGCCTCTGGGGCAAGGTGTAGAGACATTGCCGAGTCATGCATGGAACTTCATTCCCACCCCCATGGGCTCAGCTTAGACGGCGAGCAGGACTCATTCCCTCTTGTTGCTCCAATGGGACATAAAGTTTCACTAAACGTAACATAACTTATTTCCTCTCTTTTGCTTGAAGATTCAAATGAAATTTCCTCACTCCCTTCTTTTCATCTCCCTCCCATCATTACATACTCCTGTTTCCTTAGCGTGGTCTTACTCTTCAGAAAAATAAGATATAAGAGCAAGAAAAGTATGTCACAATATCATTGTGGGTCTTTTGTTGAATGTAAATGGATGTGTTGGATTGAATTAATGCACTTTGAAACTAGACAAAGCGACTATACTTTCAACAGCTTTCATTATGACGGTAACGTCTTGTTATCAGATCTAATCCATTTGACATATATTGGCATTCCCATTCTTTGTTAGAATGTTGACTTATGCTTTTTTTTTTTAAATCAAGCAAAGTAGAAGTGGAAGGCATTGTGGAGGTTTGGGTCCAAAGGAGAGAAAATAGAATTGAATGGAGAATTATTTTGAAGACCACCTGGTCATTGCTTTTCATCCAGAAAATGCATTTATCAGGACAATAAGGATCAGTGGACAAGCACCCGTCAACACTGTACAGAGGCTGAAAGCTAGGAAGGCAGGTAGTTGGTGAAGGAAGGGTACCAAACTAGAAATACTGAAGATAGAGTTTGGGCTGGGAATTATCTGTTGGCAATACATCTCCTGCTGTTGTTTCTCATGGTTCACAGCCCAGAAATTTGGAAACTGCATTTCCCCTCCTCCCTGGCCAGGAGCGCTTGGCATACATTTAACATTCCATCAATGAGATGAGCTCAGTTGGTATTTGGAAAGCGGGAGGAGGTTGTTTCTTCCTCTGGAAGCCATGGTTGTGCTTCCAGCAGATGAGTTATCAGCAACTTCAGCCCTGACATTTGTATCAGCCTGCAGAGGTTCATCTAGGGGACCCACAGCCATTCTCTGTAGGTTCCTGACTTGGGGCGACAGCACCTCTTTGGTCTCTAACAGCAAATCTGACAGTTATGGTGGTGCCTGATTCCCCCTCTTTCAGGCTTCCAGTGGTTTTATAAGCACCTAATTTCCTCTCTTCAATCCTTTCCTGCTTGATCTACTAAAATGGTCTGTACTTTCCTGAGCAAACTCATACTTATACAGAGGTGTGAGGGGAGCACAGTCCAAAAGGCACATTCCTTTATAAAGTCATTTTCTCTGATGAGTAAGTCTTATGCCACCGTGTTTACCAGCTGGACAAGTTTCAAGAAGCTCAGAGGTGATATTCGCTATATTTCTTGATGACCAAACTTAGGTTTGGACAAATCTTGATAGCTTCAGAAACCTCTTGTTCCTGATCCAGAATTAAATATCCTTCCAGGACCTGTAATATACAAGGGACAGCTGAGGTGACTATTACGAGGAAATGCCTGCCTTTTTTGCTGGTATGAACCAGACAATCCAAATTAGAAGCAAGCAGACAGTGCCCTCTTTCCTGTGGACGAAGGTAAATGGGAATCAGTTTTCACACAGTAAATCTGACTCAAGTCTTTTATGAAAGGTGAAATTTAATATACATCCCTGGAAAGAAGATTCATCTCTTTAAAAGCTGTTCACTGTCTCAGGGTGTTAGTACTCATGTGGGATGGATTGAGATGGCTCCATCAATTCTGTCTTCTCAGGGGTTCTTGATCTGCAGGAAAAGAATTTAGTCCCTGAGACTGAATTATTTTAAACTGTCCTTGTCACAAATAGGACTTTGTGACTTTGCTCTATCTCCCACTATTTATACTTTTTTCTAGTTTTAATTTGTCTTAAATCTGCATTATATTATGAGTTTATAAATGTAAAATTTTATAAATTGCAGAGGGTTCAATAAATGCTTTGTTATGATTTCCTATTCACAATTTCTTGAATAAGTTCTTTCCTTGTAAATACTGAAAAGTGGAAGGATCTTGTAGCATTGTTTGTCAGAATAACAGTCGAAATGGAGACCACCTAGTCCATCGGGTCGTGGCATTTCCGAGCAAGGACCGTGCTGACCCATGCAGACCAAATCTACAAGGCTATTGTCCTTTCATTTGGGTGATGTGTTTGGTATTTGAGTGAGAGACATTAGTCGATGATGCTTAGCATTTGCTGTTCTTAAGTGCTATCACACAGATGATCTTACTGGTTGGTCACAAAGATACTGGGAGGTAAGGAGAACAAGTAGGAACATGACTCCACTTGACCACTTTGGAAAGACACACACTTTTCCCTGCAGCTGTGACAGCCAGGCACCCCAGTTTGACCCAGACCAGAATTAGTGCAGAATCTGCCCTGCTCTCTTGGCCTGACCCTGATAATCCTTGGGACAACAAAAGGGTAAGACAGAAAGAAAAACCAAAAAAGACAAAAAGACGTTTCTCCAAAGAAGACATACAGATGGCCAAGAGGCACACGAAAATATGCTCAACATCATTAATCGTTAGAGAAATGCAAATCAAAACAGCAATGAGGTATCACCTCACACCAGTCAGAATGGCCATCATCAAAAAAATCTACAAACAATAAATGCTGGAGAGGGTGTGGAGAAAAGGGAACCCTCTTGCACTGTTGGTGGGAATGTAAATTGGTGCAGCCACTATGGAAAACAGTATGCAGTTTCCTTAAAAAACTAAAAATAGAATTACCATATGACCCAGCAATCCCACTACTGGGCATATACCCAGAGAAAACCATAATTCAAAAAGACACATGCACCCCAATGTTCATTGCAGCACTATTTGCAATAGCCAGGTCATGGAAGCAACCTAAATGCCCATCAACAGATGAATGGATAAAGAAGATGTGGTACATATATACAATGGAATATTACTCAGCCATAAAAAGAAATGAAATTGGGTCATTTGTAGAGATGTGGATGGACCTAGAGACTGTCATACAGAGTGAAGGAAGTCAGAAAGAGAAAAACAAATATCGTATATTAACGCATATATGTGGAATGTAGAAAAATGGTGCAGAGGAACCTGTTTGCAAGGCAGAAATAGAGACACAGACGTAGAGAACAAACGTATGGACACCAAGGGGGGAAAGCAGGGGCTGGGAGGTGGGGGGTGGGATGAACTGGGAGATTGGGATTGACGTATATACACTAATATGTATAAAGTAGATAACAAATGAGAACCTGCCGTATAGCACAGGGAACTCCACTTCGCTGTACAGTAGAAACTAACACAACATTGTAAAATAACTATACCCCAATTAAAAAAAAAACTAATTTACAATGAGTTGAATAAATTGTTTATCAATATGAAAAAAAACAAGAAAGTTGACCAACCACTGTTCTAGAGGCTTTAAAGTTTTAGATTTTATGTTGCTGTCTATGAGCTACTTCACATTACTTTTTTTTTGCGGTACGCGGGTCTCTCACTGTTGTGGCCTCTCTCACTGCGGAGCACGGGCTCCGGACGCGCAGGCTCAGCGGCCATCGCTCACGGGCCCAGCCGCTCCACGGCATGTGGGATCTTCCCAGACCGGGGCACGAACCCGTGTCTCCTGCATTGGCAGGCGGACTCTCAACCACTGCGCCACCAGGGAAGCCCTCACATTACTTTTTGTGTGTGATATGAGTAGGAATGTAGATCCATTCGTTTACCAGTTGTCTCAACACATTTAACATGACTTTATTTTCCACACTGAATGGGTAGGTCATTATCTGAACTTCAGTTTCATTGATCTATTTGTTTATCCTGACATCAACATCAAACTCTCTATAAGTCTTGCAATCAGGGGCTGTTAGTTCTCCAAAATTGCTCATCTTTTTCAGGATCTTTTTTTGCTCTTCTAGGTTCATTGCATTTTCATATAAATTTAAGAATCTGTATGTCAGTGTTATAAAAATTTCCATTGTGATTTTGAATGGGATGGCATTTAATCGATAAATCAGTTCAGGGAGAATAAGACTTTAATACTTCCATTCATTGAACATGGTATATATAGATCTTCATTTAGGTCTTTTTTTCTGTCAGTTGTATTTTGTAGTTTTCAGTGTAGAGGTCTTAAATATCTTCCATTAATTTTTTTCTGTGTATTTTGTTATCCAATGATACTATAAATATAATTGTATTTAAATTTTGGTTCTGCAAATTTGAAGACAAAGTAAGAGTCTATTACAATGAGTCAAAAAAATAAAGACATGTTTTTGGTGTAGAAGTTATTATTACAAATTACATTATAATTCTATGATTTCTACCAAGTGGACATATTTGCTTATGTTGCCACCTCACCCATATTTTGTTGCTGTTGTTCTTAATAGATGGCAATATTTGCATGTGACTCTGGTATACTAAAAATAAAATTTTCCTTTTAAAGAAAAAAAAGAAACCTTCAAGAAAAGTAGAAATAAAACTTGTCCAGCTATTCTAAAAGTCTAAAAGGGGAAGAGAATAAATTTATCCTGTCACTTAAAGAGTTGGGATTCTATAGAGTTGTCATATGATCCAGAAATCCCACTTCTGAGCATATATCTGGACAAAACTATAATTCGAAAGGATACATGCACCCCTATGTTCGTAGCAGCACTATTTATAATACCCAAGACATGGAAACAGCCTAAATGTCCAGTGACAGATGAAAGGATAAAGAAAATGTGGTGTACATATATATATATATATATATATATATATATATATATGAATATTACTCAGCCATAAAAAAGAATGAAATGATGCCATTTGCAGCTACATGGAGGGACCCAGATATTATCATACTAAGTGAAGTGAGTCAGAAAGAGAAAGACAAATACCAAATGATATCTTTTATGTGTAGGATCTAAAATAAGACACAAATGAACTTATCTATGAAGCAGAAACAGACTCACAGACATAGACAACAGACTTGTGGTTGCCTAGGGGGAAGAGGGGTGCAGGAGGGATGATTTGGGAGTTGGGGATGAGCAGATGCAAACTATTATATATAGGATGGATAAACAACAAGGTCCTACTGCATAGCACAGGGAACTATATTCAGTATCCTGTAATAAAAACCATAATGGAAACAAATTTTAGAAAAAGAGTTGGGATTCTATTTGACAAAAACTCTAGCCGGCTTTCCAAGCTGCTGATCAAGAACCACAACCACCAAGCACCGTCAGCACAGTGAGCTTGCCCCGCATGTTGGTCGGCTGATGCAGGTGCCCTAGAAGGTTCTCCGTTTCTCTGAGTGTCTTGTCCCATCTCCTTGACTAGATTGGAAAAGTCTTGGACAGAAACTAGGAACCAGAAAGCCACACACAACCACCGTGGTTATCCTGCCTGGCAGCCCAGCTCCCGTGAGGCTGACCAAAACCCCATGTGGTCGCTTCTGACCCTCCAGCCAGTATTCCTTGGCAGATCCAAGCACGACTCCTGTGTAGGGAGGGAAAGAGGCAACCCTCTGGTGAGAGAGGGTCCCCGCTTTCCACACCCACACCCGCACCCTCTTCCCCAGGAGCTTCTCTTCATCTTAATACAGATCAATACATGGGATCCATTGTCTGACCGTGCACTTGTGGGACTGCTAAGGCAGTGGGAGAAATGGCCTTAGGGAAGGCTAGATGCAGTGATGCAAATAATGTCATCATTCTCTCTCTCTATCTCTCTCTCCCGCTCTCTTTCTCTCTCTCTCCAGCTTGTCTTTGCTTATTTTGGTAGGTTGGCTTGTTCTTTCCCTTCTAATCCAAACAACTTATATTCACTTGGCATGGGGCACTGCTGAAACCAGGCTTATGTCGTGTCAATGCAGCAACCCCAGAGGAGCAGAACATCTTCCTCCTCCTGAAGCTCTCTCATGGGCCTCATGGGGGTGACACGCTCACTGCAGTGACCAGTCCCTGGGACGGGCCTGGTGCTATGTGTCCCCAGGCAGGCTCTCAGGAACCACGATTGGTAGCCCCACCAGGAACAAGAGCTGTGGACAGGCAGCTCTCCAGAGGAAGGTACCCACCCTGAGTGTCTATGATGGTGATTCCCCTGAAGAATCAAGACGTCATTTGTGCAGCAAATTCCTCCTCTTATGGATAAAGGGAACAATGAGAGTGAGTATTTGATCCCATAGCCATACATCTCGGCACAACCACCCACCACCCACAGGCGAGTTCTCCTGGGGTGAGCAGTGGAATTCAGTGGAATTCAGGTCAGAAGTCATCCTCTTCGGCAGAAGCTGACAGGGAGGCATCCCCACGTGGCCATTTCAGCCGTTGGTATTATGTCTGGCTCAAGCCGACATTATCTGTCATTCAGTTTCAGGAACATCTGACACACCTTTTCATGTTGAGAGCTAATTGCCCTATTTTCAAACCTGGAACTGTCCCTCTTGTGATGTTTTTCCAATCACAGTGATCTATTTGTCTAGCCAGCAAGCACAGCCAAAGCCAGAGCTATTCTGGAGAGTAGTCAGAGTAGCGAGCAGGGGAATTATTCAGCCATACAGTAAACAAAGGGAAATTCTCTCTGAATCAAAAGTTCCAAAGCAATAGCATCCTTTCCTTAACCACACATATATGATAATAAAAATGCTTTGCTATCCATTTTTAATCTTCATGAAATGAATACACTCAATCATGAAAGTTGTGCAGGAGCTGCTTACTTCAAATAAGGCAATGAATACATTACAAAAGTAATTAAGTGAGAATCCAAGTGAAACAGAGTGGTGTTCTCTACCAACAGTTCCCTGTAACCAGATAAAAAAACAAAACAATCCACAGGTTAGACACAGGAGATAGAGAAATAAAAACCAAGGCAATAGACATGTAAAAATAAATAAGATCCACTGCAGAACATTGAGCTGGATCTCACATTTCTAATACCCCTCATCATATTATTTTTATTACCTAGGAAAGAAGAAACAATAGGGACTCACTTTAACCTGAACTTTGATTTATTACTTTAGTATTAATAGTTATTGATCACTTGCTATGTATGAAGCATTCTGGCAAGAAGTATAGAGAATACAAAAAAAGGGGCATAAAATATTGATCCTGTCTTCCAGGAGATCAGAGTCTAGCTGAGGAATTAAGTTATATCCAGTGCACACAAATCTATGAAATTAGACGACGAGGGTTCTGTGTCCTATA
Organism: Mesoplodon bidens; assembly: GCF_964165515.1. Lineage (NCBI taxonomy): Eukaryota > Metazoa > Chordata > Mammalia > Artiodactyla > Ziphiidae > Mesoplodon > Mesoplodon bidens. Next base: position 32,406,745 of record NC_138169.1, on the reverse strand, counting down.
AGTAGAATATATGCTATTTTCCTCTGGAATTTAGAAGAAAAGAGAAATTAAGGCAAGGCTTTCTGGAGGTGCCATTTGGCCTTGGCCTCGGCATGTGCACCAAGGTGTCATGAAAGGAGATGTTAAGTTGAGGGAGGGAAGGGATGTGCTCCAGAAAAACATGGTGGGGTCTGGCCAAGAGTGGTGTATGCAAGGAGCAGAAATGCAGATAGGAAGAGCAGGAAGATGCAGCTGGAAATGGAGGTGGTAACAAACCAGTGCAAGCCTTCAACGCTAGGATGAAGCTCTCCAGACCTTCTGTACGGGGACGAAGAGGCTGTCAGAACCTTTAGAGAAGGGGTGCGCTGTAGTCAGTGAGGTGATGTAGGAAAATTATTCTTGGTCATGCAGAAGGACATTGGCATTGGAAAAGGATAAATTGGGGGCATGGAAAGTGGCCAGTAAGCTAATTAGAGCTTGGGTGTTGTGTTCGTTTGCTAGGGCTGCTATAACCAAGTATCCCAGGCTGGGGAACGTAAAAAACAGACGTGGATTTTCACAGTCCTGGAGGCTAGAAATCTGAGATCAAGGTGTCAGCATGGTTGGCTTCCTCTGAGGCTTCTCTTCTTGGCTTGTAGGTGGTTGTCTTCTCCCTCTGTCTTTGCACGATCTTTCCTGTGTTTGTGTGTGTGTGTGTGTGTGTGTGTATCTTAATCTCCTCTTCATATAAAGACATGGTCGTATTAGATGATGGCCCACCCTAATGACCTCATTTTATCTTAATTACCCCTTAGATGCCCTATGTCCAAATACAGTCACATTGTATGGTACTCGGAATTAGGACTTCAAGCTGTGAGTTTGGGGGGTGGGCACACTTCAGTCCGTTACAGGCATAATAAGGGCTTGAATGAAGATGGTTTCCTTGGGTGTGAAGAAGAAGAAAAAAATCTGGAGGCATCATGAAGGCAGAACTAACAACTCTTAGTGAAATGCTGGAAGTGTAGGGAAGGGAGAAGATGCCATGGAGACCACGTTTCCTAAAAGGTAAGGGATGGAGGGGAAGGAAGAAGAAGGATGAACAAGGTGACCACAGATAAAAGCTGTTTTTTTGTATAGAGGAGAGTTTAACACAAAAGGTAAACAAAGGGAAAGGAGGCAGGAGACAAAGAAACCAAAGGTGGTCTCGGGCAGGTGGAAGAGGGAGAAATGCAAGCCACTGAATTCAGTCTACCTATGGGAGGGGTCATTGTTTCCTTTTAGTTAAGACAAGAGAAAATTTAGAGAGTACAGAAGATTGTGAAGACACGTCAAAATGCAGAAGATGGAAAACAAGGGAATTCCCACCAGGTGGCCTCAATTTTCTTGGTAAAACTCAAGGCAAGATATAGTGGAGGGCTTCCCTGGTGGCGCAGTGGTTGAGAGTTTGCCTGCCGATGCAGGGGACACGGGTTCGTGCCCCAGTCCGGGAAGATCCCACATGCCGTGGAGCGGCTGGGCCCCTGAGCCATGGCCACTGAGCCTGCGTGTCCGGAGCCTGTGCTCCACAAGGGGAGAGGCCACAACAGTGAGAGGCCCGCGTACCGCAAAAAAAAAAAAAAAAAAAAAAGATATAGTGGAAACATCTAGATAAGTTAATGAACTGATGTTTTTTGTTTGGGAATCAAGAAAAGGTGTTGGGGTCCCAGCTCTGCTGTGAGACCCTGAGCTCCTCCTTCCCTGTTTGCTGCTTTTCTAGAACAAGATGTCTACCTCCCTGAGTGCACCTGAAATATGAATGTAAAAGCGTCTTACAAGTTGGAAAGTCCTCTGAAGTCATGGGCTGTTAATCATTATTTTGTTTATTTATTATGTGGGCGGGAAGATGACCCATCAAGCAGACCCTTCAGGACCATACTGGGTCCAAATGAATCTCAACCTTCATATGCCCTGGGGCCCCGTCCTCAGACCAGATTGAGCTGAAATAGACCTATTCTCCAATATGCTGGGCAGACTCCCCTTCCCCAGAGCTTCCCACCTTCGACCATTGGACCTTGAACTTGGTACTTTCCTAAAAAGTTACTGATGCGTCTCACCACGGTGTCCAAAATAATTTACTGCCCACCCAGTAGGAGTTAACATGAAGTTAGCTTCTGGCACTTCATAAATTACTTCCATTTCTTGCATTTTTATATATCAGGATGTCATATTCCCTTCTAATCTCATATATCACTTCAGGACACAATGTCACTTGCAGATTTTTGAAAAATTGTAGAAAAGATCTTCACTTCTTTGATACATATCAACGACTCTCATTATTCAGAAATCGTCACTATTACTCTTGGATCGATGAACAGCTTGGTTTCCAAAAGTTTGTTTGAAGTCAACTGTTTTCCCCAAGATGAATATTTTCTATTATAAAAATGATATACGTCAGTTCGGTTTATAGGTCAACCTATAAGAATCTATACAACCATAAAAGAGAATGGACACCATAGCCTTACATCACTCTGTCCAAACCACAGGCAAGCGTTTCGTCTCCCAGCTTCCTCAGAAGCAGAGAGAAGATTCTTTCTCAGAAACACACATCTCAAGACCCCGAACTGGGTCATGTGTCCATTTGTAAACACTTTCTCTGGGACAGGGTGTGTTCATTGACTTCAGCCAATCAGGGGGTGGGGGTGATGTAAGACCTCCTTGAAACTCCTGGACTGATGGGGGAAGGACCAATCAATACCTGAATAAAGGAAAAAAGAGGAAGGGAGTCTGGATGCTGGACAGCCAGGTACATCACCCCCATTCACCACACATGTGCTACAGAAAGAAGCAAGAGCAAGAAGTGTTTTCTCTCTGTTCTTTGTACGATGCCAGCTTGGAAAGCTCCAACTTCACCTTTCCTCCCTAAATCCCGGCTGTCAGCATACCCAGGCTTCCACTGAGGCCAAAGTGGTCCATAGCAGAGCTCATGTTTGGAAGCCTAGTGCAGAATAACCCGCTCAATTCCCCCAGTTCATCATGCCAACCGTTCCCCTCTCCCACGCCCTCCCCTACACCCACCTTGGTGTTGCTGATCTCAGTTGACTAGTAAGAAGTTGCTAGATACACTAAGACACACTGAGGTCGATGAGTCACTAACTCAGGTATTTGTGTCGTTAAAGTAGGTGATTATTTCTAACCCCAACGTCCCAGTAAATCACAGATTGGTGAAATTTCGGGCTGCATAAACAGAGAGAGATAAAAAGAGGAGGAAATGGAAGTAGATAAGCAAGCCAGCTGTGCCTGAGTCCAGCTGTGCCTGGGTCCAGCTGTGCCTGGGTCCAGCTGTGTCTAGGTGTCTTCCTTTGGATGCACTTTTCTTACTATTCCTTCTATTTCACCTATGAACATACATGGCAGTAGCAACAGGGGGAAGGAACATGGTGGGGACGGTCGCATTTTGATATGTTACGGACACCTTCCACATTCATTTGTCAAGTGAAGGCCACTGCATGGAGTTATAGATGAGTTACTAGACAGGCAGGCGACGAATGATAGAGACCAACACACTGTATTCCGTCATCATCCATTATAGGAAGCTCTATTATTACATAACACTAAGAAAGGGAAAAAATACTGCCAATTATAAGAGTCATCAGTGTTAAAAATGAAAAAAAAAGTGCATTTCGAACTGATGGAATAGAGTATGAACCTTCTTTCCCAAACTAGGTTATTTTCTAACTCATTCAAGTGCAGTCTGGAATAAGGAGGTAGAAGCATCAGAGATCTGAAGATGAAGATTTGAGGAATTCGTTTTCCTTTTTACCAAAAATACAGGCAGGGTTTCCCATTCCTGGTCTTTTAGACCATCCATTCAAAAACCCATTAATAGTATATGAGCAGAGGCCGTGCACAAGGCACTCTGCTTGGCTCCGTGGGGGCGCAGAGAGATGTAAACCATGGCAACAAGCCTCAAGACGTTGTCTTTATGACTTAGTCAAGAAGAGGAATCACAGAGACTAGAAAAGAAAACCTTAAACAGAAGAAGCCATCATATTGTGTTCCAAATAATTCTGGAAGGATCACTTCCATAGGGAAGACTTTGGACTTGAACTGGATCTTGAGGAATGGATATAGTCAAGACAGCGGTGGCGGTGTTCTGTGCTCCGCTACCGGGGAAGAGCAGAGTTCTCTGATGTAAAAAGGTCCTGAAGAACCTAGGGGCAAGATGGGAATAAAGACACAGACCTACTAGAGAATGGACTTGAGCATACGGGGAGGGGGACGGATAAGCTGTGACAAAGCGAGAGAGAGTCATGGGCATATATACACTACCAAACGTAAAATAGATAGCTAGTGGGAAGCAGCCGCGTAGCACAGGGAGATCAGCTCGGTGCTTTGTGACCACCTAGAGGGGTGGGATAGGGAGGCTGGGAGGGAGGGGATATGGGAACATATGTATGTGTATAACTGATTCACTTTGTTATAAAGCAGAAACTACCACACCATTGTAAAGCAATTATACTCCAATAAAGATGTTTTTTTAAAAAAAAGCTGAAAAAAAAATTCATCGAGACCTCCCTGGAGCCAGCCAAGTGCTAACGCCCTCCCTCCAGCCTCCGTTAGGGAACAGTACACTGATTTAGTTTCCTCTGCCTTCACCGCATTGCTCCTCTCTGTGATCTTCCAGCCAGTGAATCTAAACCAGGTTCTTCTCATTTAGTTCTTAGCCATGCATCTTGGTGGATTGAATTCTCTTTATGCCCCAACTATCAATATCCTGGGACCTATGGGTAGAGTTGTTATACGGGGATTGGCATTCTGAAAGCACTTGCTCAGGGAGCCAGGACTGCTAAAACCCAACCCATCATCACAGCTCTCTCCTAAGTCTCTGGGGTTCAAGGCCGATGATTAGTATATTAAGGGCTAAGGAAGTTGGCACTGCCTTTGGTTTTGACCCACATCCCAGTGTAGAACTCCAATAGGCTGGGCTGGATCTTGGCAAAGACTCAGTTGTCCAGGACTGATGCCCGAGGAGTCACATTTCTCTCTGTCCAAACCTAAACTTCAGATTATACTGTTACACAAAGAGAAGCCATATATTTATATCCCTGACAGATAAGAACTAGAACAGAGAGTCCTCATTTCCTTGTAAGAGTTTATGCTCATCTCCAAGTTCGACCCGCCCGAAAATGGGGCCTGATCCTCTGGCCTTGCTCATTTCTTCCTTGACCTTGGAGTCAGGCAGGGAGACATCTCTCCCCTGGATAGTCTCAGGAGTTACCCTCGTTTCTGATCTGCAAAGTAGAAAACATTGGATGGCAAAGGAATGAAAACAAAATCACATAGGATTCCCTTTCCAATGAATATCATTTATTGAAAAGAATAAATGATGTGAAAATCTAGGCACTACAAAGCCCAGGGAAAGAGGTAAAATATTCAGAGAATTTTTATATACGTTAGCAAACAGAATGTTTCAGATTAAAATAAAAGAAAAAATATATTTTTTCAAAAGCAAGTTGGGGAGGGGAATAATGGAGACATCCTTCAATATCAGAATTACGGCAGCACTCTGGACTTGGCTTTGTCCTTTGGGCCATCCGAACACAGACAACAGGGTCAGCTCCCAGCTTGAAATGCCCACTCTCTCCCTTCCGTCCCCTCCTCATCGGCCTCTATCATGACTCAGCATCTCTGACTTTTCCTGCAATGTTAAATAGTAAAAGGCCCCAGAAAGTTCTTGATTCACTCTTTGTCTTAGACCCATCAACCAGTTCTAGAAAATAACGCTACAAGGCATGTCGTTCTATGGTAACAACAAACGATGGGTTGTTAGTCTCAAAGACCAAAAAAAAAAAGGTTCTAGCCAAAGTTTTGACTTCTTGATACATTAAAAAAAAATGGAGCCAGGGAGACTCCCGTTATTCTGCATGAGGTCCTGTACAGTCCCAAGCTCCACCCACTAGAAAATGAACCAAATCTCCAGCCCAGAATGTGATTAGCTGACCAGCAGAGGGTTGAGTGATGGGTGGGGCCTTGGGACCAGGTGGCTTTCTTCCTTCTCAAAGCCAAATGTTGATCCCAAAGGGAGATGCTTGGCAAGCCAAGGCCAGACTCACATCTTCTCTGAGCCTCCCCCTGAGGCCCCAGTTCCCATCACACACACTCTCACTCCCACCCCCGCATTGCCCACCACTTTTCATCCCCTGCTTCTCTCAGCCCCTTCAGCCTGATGGTTCCTGCCTCGGCTGGGGGCTCCTTGCCACGTCCATGGCCACCACGGTCGGGTCAGAGGGTCATGGGAAAACTACATAGAATTAGTCTTAAACACACAGGCACACGCATGCACACACACACACCCCATACGTAAGCATACATGCGTGCACACACATAAACACATACACACACTCCATACACACATGCACATACAAGTGTACACACACACGAATTCTTTTTTAAAAATTCATTAGAATGCTGTTTTTCAGACCCACCCAGATTCCTCGCTCTCCCTCCCAGAATTTCCTGTTTGAGTTTACAGTTGACGGTGTTACAGTCAAATGCTGTAAATAATAGTCTCCCACTAAATGACACCTGTTAGAAAGTTCCTTCTTTATGGGTTTCAGAACACAGGGTTGGGGTAGGGGGAGGATGAGAGATGGATTCAAGCTCTTCAAATATCACTCTATTGATCTATGTATGAAAAAATATGGAATCTGTCAAGGCAAACAGCACTCTGTTTCATGTAAAATGTAATACCAGCTGTGGTAGCCACTGCTGCCAGTACATATATTTCAGGAAGTCAATTTACTTTTAAATGGAATTTTAACATTGGTGAAAGGAGTCACACCGTAACCTTTATTTATGTGAAAACTGTCTTCAGCAGTGAGGAACAATGCACACGCTCTCAGTCTGCAGAGACGGAAACTACACAAACTTCAGGAGACATGTTTGTTTTCTCAATCATTTATTTACCTGCGGATGAAGTGGGCAAAGACGGAGAAGGAGGCGGGGGGCCGGGAGGATCCATGGTAGAGGCCTGCCAGCTTTCCAGCTTCTGGAGGTCCGTGATCAGTGTGAGTGATCCCCTCTTTGGGGCTTGGGGAGCTACCTTCCTTGGGAGAAAGGGGGAAAGGTGACGATGGCAGAGCCACACCACCCTGCTGAAGGTCTACATGAAAGGGAGGTCCATTCTCTACATCACCTCTGAATTAGAGCTACGTGATCATGGGCCTTTTGCTTAACCTCTCTGGGCTCAGTTTCTTCATCTGTAAAGTAGAGATGGCAACCCTTACCAGTCAGGATTTCATGAGAGTTAGATAAGAGGACATATGTACAAGTGGCGTTGGGCTAGCTAGTCAACAATGAAAAGGTAGTATTTCCCTTTTCTCTTCTTTTTTTCCCTGAAGTGAAGACTTGTGTCTTGCTCAAGGTCCAAGGGTAAGGTGGATGAGGCCAAGGAAGGCACGGCCAAGGAAGCCTCTCCCTTCCTTATAGGCAGGAGCTGAGGAGGGTCTGAGACTGGTTAGTGCTAATGAGTGGGGTAAACTTACTGGTTAAGTCTTCTTGCTCAATTAGCAGAGGTGCTGATTTGTCTTGGCACAGGGGGACTTATTCTAAGAGCTTAAAAACTGTATGAATAGTAAGCCAAGAAATGCCTGTGGCTGGGCTGGAGACTACCTAAGTAAATAGCAATTCTGCTGATGGCACATTTTCAGCACCTAGAAGGGATCCTCTTCTTAGGCAGAACAGCAAGTCCTGTCTCTCCCCACCTCGTGGAGCAGGGAGTTGCCTGTGGGGGAAAGTCACAGAATAACCTCTTCAGGAACAATAGTTTCCAACCATCACGGAGCCATGAGGGAATTAAAGTCATCTGTCCAGCTCCCATCAGATGCCTGATCCCCAGCATTCTGTGGGCATCTCGGCCAACAGGATGACCTGCCTGTTGGTGAGGGTTCTGGAGCTGTGTGTGCATCATGCACAGGCCTGTCCTCAGGGCCCGCGGACAGGGGACTCACTGGAGAAACCCCATTCTCTCGGATCGCCCACTTTGGCTCCCTGACTCCTTCGGACGTGACACGAAAAAAGAGTTTTATTAATATAATGTACCAGATGATACATGTTAGTTAACAAGAATTCACACAGCTCATTTTGGTTCTAATTAAAATCTGAAAATACATTCTCCACTGTAAAATCTGTATCATTTAATCATTGAATTACATATCCCATCCATATTCGTAGTTCCCAAATTGTGGTGCCTTTGATACAAATATCATTATAGAATGGATTACATGCTTTTAGTTTGATATCATGAACACATATGTGCTTTGGGAAAGATTATAAAGAAATCACTTAAGCACCATGACGCCCCTCCCCCCCGGGCCTACCACATAAGCTATGGGGAGATCCACACAAGGGCACAAGAAAAATGGACCCCAGACTCTCCTCATCCCAAGAACAGCTTTTAACACATTTATGATTACAGTTTCCCCTTCCCTCTCCATCTCCCTCTCCCTCTATTTCTCTCTTAAGGTGAAATAGAATCCCCCTTCAAATAATTTTTTTTTTCAAAAAGTTCACATCTATTGGTATCCTAGGAAATTTAGGGTCAATTCTTTCTGTGTTTTTTTTTTTTCCCCTTCCTTTTTATGCTGCAGGTGCCTTGGTATATATTGTATTATATAAGCGGGTTAATTTTCTCCCTTTTGGCTCTAAAACATTTCATTCAACTTGTTTTGTATTTCAAAGCTCAGTCTTTCTGGGTGGGCAGCACTCTTGAGTTTTCAAAGCAGACTTCTCACAAGATATTGTTTTTGGTCTTTAATCACAGGGAAACAAAACGTGGATTCAGGGCCACGCCCCCTCCATCCCTCTTTCCTCTCTTCCCCTACCAGCCTTGCACCTGGAAAATGCCAGACAAATACAAAATCTAACCTGCTAGACCCAGAAATATGCCTGGTGCCGTCTTTGTTTTAAGTGAGACCTTCATCTGCACCCGTGCTCCTGGGGTCAGGAGAGGGACCCGTCTGCTGTAGGCTTCCCTCCCGGAGTAGCCCTCGCCTGTATCTCCCAGCTGCACCCCTATTGGCTGAGTGATGAACAAGGTAACTTAACCTTTCTCAGCCTCAATTTTCTCATGTCTTAAATGGTCATATGGTACCTAAGTCATAGGGTTCTTATGAGAATTAAATGAGGGACCCATGGAACATGGTAGGCACATGGTAAGCATCCTTAGGGCACCATCATCACCCCTCTGAAGGTTCCTTCCCCAGCACATTACAGTGCGCTCCCCACTCTAGTCTCCTCCTGGCCCTGGCAGCCAACACAGCCACTCTCATCCCTTCACTCTCTATTCCTACTTCCTACCGGGGCAGGGAGGCCATTACTTGAAGACAACCTCTCCTGTAACCGACCAGGGCCCTTGGACTCTTTAATCAATAGAAACTGATAAGAGGCCAGAGGAGAATTTCAGGTGGGCAGGATAGGAACTTGGACCTGGCGTTTGTTTCAAGTCACCTGTGACAGGCGTGACAAGGCCAGGAAGGATGGAGAAGAGACAGAGGTCACGGGGAAGCCAGGGGGGCCACAACCTCTCCTCGCAGGGCTCACAGTGGGTGACTTTCTCAGGGACGCCTGAGACGGTTCAGTCAAGGTCAAATCCATCCTGCCCCTCCTTTCATAACGTGGTGGTTTGGGGACAACTTCATCTCACCCCCAAGCGCAGCACGTGGCTCTGTCCTTAGCGTGTGGTCACCCTTCTCATCTCTCCTTCTTCAAAGATCATTCCTGTAGCAAAGGTGCTTGTGGATATTTTTTAGAAACCAGTTAAGTCTCTGTCAGTAATGTTTCCTGGAGGACTGCAAATTTGAGCCAGTGTCCAAAATACAGTAACCTGGTAATAAATCATTATATCATCTTTTCCAAAGAAAAGTCACTTCCAGGACAGATCTCTGCTTTTGGTTCTCCACAAAATGATGAATGGCTCCGTACAAAGACAGACATTATATTAACCAAGCCAGAGTTGGGTGCGCAGCCGGGGCAGAGCTTAGGGGACTGCATGAATGCAATGCCCAGCCTCGACACAGCTCCACTCACCGCATCTCCCCCAAGACCCCCTCACCCCCCCACCCCGTGCCCCCCTTGAACTGGAGGCCCCCTTCCCTACAAGCCCTCCCGTTGTTTGTCTTCGCCCTGGTGTTTCAGGGCATAATGAAGAAGCTGGCTTGTAACCCACACGATTTTGTCCTGACAGCACCTCCCTGTGTTTCCTTCTGGCTGCAGGCTCTCTACGGCAGTCTGGAGAAACTTCTGAAATCTCTCTTCAGACCCATTAACTGGAGAGTGATAATGCTCTGAACCAGAATACTGGATGATTTGTTATCCCAGGAACATTTCATTTTAATTTTTAAGAAATTGCTCTGGGTGATTCTTGGGGAAAAAGAAAAAAAACTGAAAAACTATAGTTAAATGCTTTCACAGTCAAAACCACTTGCTGTTAAAATCATTGACTACATTTTTTTTGGAACGCTTGACTGATTACATGCACTCTTCTTTAGATATATTGACAGATTCTCAGGCTGGGTTGGTTCCCCAAGCGCACATAACACATAATCCTTGGCAAAATTACTAAAGGAATCATTTATATGGGCTGGAAGACTGCAGCTCTGCCTGGAGAATTGCATTATTTCTTATCTCAACTACCCTGCTGTCATTCTCAAAGTGAGCTCGCTGCATGGCTCCCCGGGGACCTGCCACCGGGAGGCTGGGACGCTGGCAGCAGCAGCCACCTCCCGAGATGCTGAGCCCGGGGTGTGGGATAGAGGGCGGACGCCTGGTCACTCCTTCCCTCCAGAGGGAGCTTCTGCTCTGCCCCATGGACACTGAGGCCCCCTGGGCCCCAAAGTGACACTTGAGTGACAGAGAAATGGCTCAGAGGGTGGGTCCAGGACCGGTGCAGGCCTGGCCTTGGCCGAGTTAGGTAGCATCTGGCTAAGCCTGGCATCCGCATCTAGAATATGGTACCCACCTTGCTTGATTCTATGAGGATAAAATCAGATCAAGCAGCCGAAGAGGCAAGCACGAGGCCCTCAAGTCGTAAGCCATCCAGAAACATAAGCCATCCAGCAATGGTCCTGTTCATTCTGCTGCTTCATGACCACTTTCTCTGCGAGGCTAACGCACTTGTGCTCCCGAACCAAACTGGAAACCCATATTGTTTCATCCCAAGCCTGCTTTTCTGCAAGACTGGAAAAATGGCTGGGATATCCACACCCACCTCCCCCTCGTCTCCCTTAGGAGTGAGGACGTCCGATGCTCCCCTGCTGAATCTCCCTCCCTCCTCATTAGCCCAAGTAGGTGTAGGTTTGTCTGTTCTGAGCCACTCCCTGACAAGGCGAATAGAGCCAATAGAATGGTCTAGTATAATCCCCTGGCGGGCGGATGTTGGAGGCTCCTGGGATCTCACTCTCAGGAGAGCACTGCACAAATTCAAGGAACCAAAAGAAGCCCAGTGAGCAATGGGGCAGGCGGAGGAGGTGAGTTTAGAGAAGGAATCACATGGGAACTTGTATGGGAGCTACCCCGGGGGTTAAGCAGGGGAATGATAGAATCCAACTTGTATTTTAAAAAGAGGGTCCTCAACACTCACTCGCCAAATGGCACAGAACCAGAGCAGCCTGGAGGGGAGGAGAAGGCAGGGACCTGGATGAGGTGATGTTTCCCTGTCAGGTGTGAGGAAAAGAGTGAGTTTAACACATGCCACAGAGAGGAGAAAGCCTTCCGACTTCTCCAAAGAAAGTAGAACTACTGAGTGAAAGGATGATAACCTAATTTCCTAAATTAGGTAAACTTAACGATGCAGGGTAACACAATGTCTAGTTTAATAACAAAGTCACATAGTCAGGATTATTCTTGGTAGACAGCTGGCCCACGACATCCTTCTAGAAAAAGCCAACCGTCAAACCAAAGAATGCTGGATGGTGACATGAAGCATACAAGAGCGTGGACCAAAATAGACCAAAATGCCCTCAGTTTGGACCAGGAAAAGATGCTAAGACATAAAAACAGGTGAATTAGAAGAGCAGAAGCACATTGGCGGGATGAGGGGGAAAGATGGGGAATGATTATGGGAAACAGAACCTGCCAGGACCCAGGATCTCAGAAGACATGGTTTATAGGAGGGAGGCCGGATGTGAGCTGTTCTTTCAAAGTTCCTGCAAAGCCTGTCTCTAAGCAGAGCGCATGGGGGCCTCTCCATGGGTTGAGAGGTGGCCCCAGTCTTGGTCATTTCTGTGCCCACTGAGCACTTTCCCCCCAGGATGGGAGGCTGGGCTCAGCCGTCTGCAGTGATCACCTGCGTATCAGATCCTGGGAACACGAAGGGAAGACATGTAACGAAAAGAAGCTGGGTTTTCAGACCTAAGAGCCCATGAAAGGAAAACAAATAGATTTAGGTTGTTTTCATTTTTCTCAAAAAAAAAAAAAAAGTCTCTGCTTGTCTGAACCGGCATACACAGTGGTTTCCCAATCAATCCATCAGCAGCTCTAAAAATCCATGTTGATCCACTCTGGAAAATCTGAAGGAGAAGAAAATCTCTTGAGTGAAGGAATGATTTGCTTGCTCTCTAAACAGACTGTTTGCTGTGTCTTTTAACACCAGCTCATGTTTGCAGAACATCGCTGAGGTCAAATTGGATAAAACATATTTAGATACAATCAGATCGTTTTGTATTCAAAACAACTTCCAGGAGAAAGGCAGCCTGCTGTCGTGTGGTTGAAACCTTCTAGGGAAGCGCGACTGAGGATTTGCAGGTTTACTTGGCCTGCATGCTGAATGTTTACGCTGCTGCTGTGTGTTTATGCAGTCCTGACTTCCGGGCGATGTGCAGAGACTCCAGGAAAATCTGCACAAAGGCTGCTTAAGCAGATGGCAAAGCTGCACTTGGGCAGAAAGGGAACTTATTTGTCTCTTTTGTTCTATGCTCATCACTCCTTTCCAGAATTCTCTATTCCCCACCATCGTAGAGTCTTAGAAGCCCATAGTCTCCTCATATTTGCTTCTGTTTTCTCCATCCTGACTCCCTCCCACGCAAATAGGAGGTGATACGACGGGCAGGGCCTGGGAGCCGGTGTTCAGTGTTCTGCCCTACGTTACTGTCCCCTTATTCATCCTCTGTGCGTCAGTTTCCCCATCTGTAAAGCAGTGGAAATGAAAGTACCCACCTAGCAAGGCTGCAGCTAAGATCAACTGAGCTGACCAGGATGAAGCAATCAGGCAGTGCCGGGGTCTGGTAAACACCCAATAGAGGCAGGTGAGAGACTTTCACCATTCTTATCCTTCTCCCAAGAGATTTTCATGGTTTCCCCCTTCCCTTCAAAAACTTTTCATCATTTCAGGTCCTCGCTGCTGAGGGAGGGCTTCACTCAGCAGTATAGCATTCCAAGCTCTATCAGCGTCTCTTGATGTCCCCAACCTAATTTTTCACTTCTGTCCTTAAAGCTCATTTGCATCCCGGAGACTCTCTGCCTCATTCAACGTTTGTAGAAATTCCATTTTGTGCCAGGCTCTGTGCTGGGGGAGGTGAAATAAAATGAATGACATTTCCCTTATCTCCCAGGAGATAACAGAGCTCTCCCACGCTGCTCTGCCTTATCACGAGTCACCGGTGGTCTCTGTTTCTCATTTTTGGGGATGGATGCATTGGTACAGAGCCACCGCCATCCCTCCACTGCGGGAAGAGGTGGACTGTTGGTCGCAGCACTGATCATGATGACAAAGTAAGTGAGTGAGTAGCAGATTTGTAGCAGGACAGCTGAGTGGCTATGCCCTTCTGGGCGTATGTTTGTGTTTCTCTCAAGGAGTTCTGGTGTTGAAGTCTAATGTGTGATTTCACTGAGGTTTACAAAGAAGCAACGGTTCACGGAGGCACATTAACGGCACATCTGGATCTGACCTTGGATCTTGCCAGCGATCTTGGGGGAGGAGAGTGGTGGCAGGTCTACAGCCCCTTCCTCTGTGCCCCCAGCACACAGCACTCTGCACGCTGCCCTAGTGACCCACCTGTATGACTGCCACCCGATAAGCCTCGTAGCCCATGGTGCCGGGAGAGTGCCCTGTCGATTGGGGTGCCCCCGGCACCTGTTCAACTAAACTTAGGAAGACAAGAAGTTGACCGTGCCTGTACATTTTACGAGAATACTGTCTGCTCATTTGAAAGGACGAGGGAAGCAACCCTTCCCCACAGAGACTCCATGAGAAAATAGAGCTGCCACTGCTTATTTCTTATATCTGTTCAAGTATGGAATATGGGATTTGCCACTCATGCCAGCAGGCCACACAAGGTAGCTTCTAACCCAGTGCCTTTAGGGAAATGTGTACACCCAAGATGTAGGATGTGATGACCGAGTGAGGGAAGAAAATATCAGAACCTTACATTTGAAGTGAGCATTTACAAATGTATATTTTATGTATATTTTATAATGTACATAATGTATAGCACAATGACACAGGTAGATATATAGAACATAGGTGTATATATTGAGGAGGGTTAAAGCTTGTTATGGAGGGGGTACAATACAAATGTTTGAGAAACATCATATCTGGATAATCATACATAGCATCTGAATTGTGTATAACTTCTGAATAAGTATTAACAAATACCTAAATGCCTGGATGGGGGGTTGGGGAAGGGAAGGATTGGGAGTTTGGGATTAACAGATGCAAACTATTATACATAGGATGGATAAACAACAAGGTCCTACTGTATAGTACAGAGAACTATATTCAATACCCTGTGATAAACCATAATGGAAAATATTATGAAAAAGAATATATATATATATATACGTATAACTGAGTCACTTTGCTATACAGCAGAAATCAACACAACTTTGTAAATCAACTATACTTCAATACAATTTTTTAAAAATAAATTTATCTACTTATTTATTTATTTTTGGCTGCGTTAGGTTTTTGTTGCTGCATGCAGGCTTTCTCTAGTTGCGGCGAGTGGGGGCTAACTCTTCGTTGCGGTGCGTGGGCTTCTCACTGCGGTGGCTTCTCTTGTGGTGGAGCACAGGCTCTAGGCGGGCAGGCTTCCGTAGTTGCGGCCTGTGGGCTCAGTAGTTGTGGTTCACGGGCTCTAGAGCACAGGCTCAGTAGTTGTGGCACATGGGCTCAGTAGTTGTGGCTTGCGGGCTCTAGGGCGCAGGCTCAGTAGTTGTGGCGCACAGGCTTAGTTGCTCCGTGGCACGTGGGATCTTCCCGGACCAGGGCTCGAACCCATGTCCACTACATTGGCAGGCGGATTCTTAACCACTGTGCCACCAGGGAAGTCCCCAGTTTTTTAAAAAAAAAATAAAACAAATGCCTGAATGATTCCAATTGTGATTTGCCAACAGTTCTTCCCGGTCTCAGGGCAATTTCTTCTTCCTAAGTTGGGTAAAAATGAATTTCGTAGATGAGCAGGTGGGTGGGTTAAGGGGTGGATGGACGGGCAGTATTTGTTTATATACGTTAACTGCAGGTTCTTGCGTGGGTGTCCAGGATTCTGAGAACCCTCGGAAATTGCTGTCAACCTACAGCTAAAATGTGAAGAACCTCTGTTTAAATAAATATTGCGAGAATCTTTTAGAGAAGTTTTTGTGACCTGCTGTAATTCAAGGTACTTAAAAGCATTTTATTCTTCAGATCCTATTTATTGCCTGCATTAGTCCACATGGCAAGGTTCTGCGCTGCAGGGCAATTAGAACAGAACACCTCCCCCCACCCCCACCCGCAGAATTTTTTTTTTTTTTTTTTCGATACGCAGGCCTCTCACTCTTATAGCCTCTCCCATTGTGGAGCACAGGCTCTGGACACGCAAGCTCAGCGGCCATGGCTCACGGGCCCAGCCACTCCGCGGCATGTGGGATCTTCCCGGACCGGGGCACGAACCCGTGTCCCCTGCATCGGCAGGCGGACTCTCAACCACTGCGCCACCAGGGAAGCCCCCCAGCTGCAGATTTTTAAGCGGGAGAGAAGGGAAAGGATTGTGACAGTAGGAAGAGGGTGGAAATCATTATAGAATTGTTTTTTTCTCTTTGCCTTGGATGCAGTTCCATCCTAAATCAGAGGTTGTAATGTTTAGTCCAATCTACGTTTCTTTAGCATTTACTGATGTTACTTAACTTTGGAAACCTTGTCAGAAGGGGATGGGCTTCAATTTATTTATTCAGTGTAGCAGACAAAGTCTCAGGCCTCATAGAGTTTCTCTCTCAAAATAGGCTGCTGAGAGATTTGTCCCCTGGAATGCCTCCCCTCCCCGAGCTCAAGGAGCACTTGGGTACGGAGCATCTAGAGGGCAGGCGTGATCTTTATTCCCTGGCACCTGTGTGGGTCAAGGGGCCAGGACATCTCCTCCTCAGTCCCAAATGTCTTGTCTTCCTCTCGGTTAAAATTTGAGCAGCATTAAAACCCCACATACCATGATAAAGCCATCATGATGATGAACAGTGGCCTTAACTACGTATTTAAGGATATTTATGTTGGGATGACTAAGTTAAAACCCCTAATTGATTGGAGACACTTGAGTAACGGCATCCACGGAGCCCCATTGGTATCATATTGACATACCCGCTTATCTTGGTAGCTGATGGCTAAAGGATACAGATGAGAACCTTGCCCCGCATCACATCGAGGGTAAGATTTCTGACCTTAGATTTATGTTTGCTAAAGCAACAAACCCAGCTGCTGACTTCATGGTCTGAATTACAGATTTTTCATTTAGCCGGACCACATGAATCTGTGGCTCCGATTATGTCTGCACTTACAGCCCCCGCCGAGTACCCACCACATTCGAATGCACTTGTTTACCTCCCCCCACCCCAGCCTCCCTTGGAGTAAAAGTACATCTGCAGCGCCCATCCCCTCGTCCCTCATCCCTCGGCAGAGCTGTCTCTAGACAAGATGCCTGGACCACTCTCAGCAGCGCCTTCCCCTGCTGTTCTGTTCCTTGCTGCCTTTCTCTCTTCCAAGGAGGCTTCCTTCCATCAGAACTTTCCAATCTAAGAAATAATGAACTCGATCCTCCCGCTCTGTTCAGGGAATGCACAGAGCAGAGCAGAGAAGAGCTTTTTAAATTTAACAAGCTTTGGCTGAGCCCTGCCTTGCACTGGGCACTAGAACCCCCTTCCCAGTTTTGGGGTGGAGGGTTGCTCATGTTCTGTGCAACCAGCAAGGTATCTGGTCCCAGATTTTTCTCCCAAACTTTCCTTCCAGCTGATTGGCTTTGGTCCTGGAATTTTGAGACCTAGCCTGCATCCTACATCCAGGCTCTGGTCTTTCCTTTTTCCTTCCTTTTTCTTTCTTAAATGAAAATATAATCATCCTATACATGCTGTTTTATGATCTGCTTTAAAAATTTTTTTAAATTAATTGCAATGGTGATACATACTTTGTTTGAAAGTTCATATGTTACCTAAATATGTAAAGTTAAGTCTTCAAAGAATATTTCCAGACTTTTTCAATGCAGAGAGAAACACAAGCATTAAACTATAAATGTACAATTAAAATGAAATTTTAATATACACCTTTTCTTTTTTTTTTTTTTTTTTTTTTTTTTTTTGCTGTACGTGGGCCTCTCACTGTTGTGGCCTCTCCCGTTGCGGAGCACAGGCTCCGGACGCGCAGGCTCAACGGCCATGGCTCACGGGCCCAACCGCTCCGCGGCATGTGGGATCTTCCCAGACCGGGGCACGAACCCATGTCCCCTGCATCGGCAGGCGGACTCTCAACCACTGCGCCACCAGGGAAGCCCTATACACCTTTTCTTGAAAATTATTTTTTATTTTTATTTAGCACATGCTGGATATTTTCCACATCAACAAATTACATCTATATTATTCTAGATGCACAGGTCAGATGTAACATCACTTATTTAATGTACTCGTTATTGTTAGATATTTAGAATATTTCCTATATTTTGCGATCATAAACAATTATTGGATGAGCATTCTTTTAGCTGGATCATTTTTCCTTTTTTTTCTTTTTATTATGGAAAATTTCATCCATACACAAATTAAAGTGAATAATATAATAAACCCCAAACCCAGTACCTAAGTTCAAAATTATCAACATTGTGTCCATCTTGTTTCATCTGTTTCCCTCCCCAACACACACACACACACACACACACACTTTTTGTTTCCCTAGAGTACTTTAAAACAAATAATGACACTTCTAAATTCTTTCTAAAAGACAGGAAGAGAAGTATAAAAAAGAATCACCAGATAAGACCTCCTTCCTTCCTTTCCTGTCTCACCCCCACCACTCTGAGGGCCCTGGTTTCAGGGAGGTTAAGTCCTGTCTCCTGCTTTTCCTACGAGGTTAGAATGGCAGGCGTGTTGCACACCTATTTTATAAGGTACGTCATGTCTCACTCATCATCTTTCTGAATTTAATCGAGTTGCTTAGCCTTTCTAAGCTCAAGGGTTGAAATAATAATAATAAGCAGATTGTACCGTTGTCCTGGGCGGTGAATGGGATCATGAAGGTGGGTAAGGAGGCAAGTACAGTGCTGGCATGGAGGAAAAAACACATGGTCCACGCAGGTCAAGCAGAGCCTCTGGGCACCTGAGACCAGCAGCCTGGCCGTGACCTTGAGGAAGGTGGCTCTACAGCACCAGTATGTGTCCTGACTCGTCTCCACGAAAATAGACACCCCAGTGCATGTCTCTGCAGCAATGTCTGCAGCAGACCGTCCATGTGACTGTGACATCATCAATTCTCTAAAAGCCAAATGTCTGACCAGACTGTAGTGGGTTAAACCAAGTCCTCTGTGACCCACATTTCCTTGGTGGGTCTCACATGGGTTCCAGTTCCTGCTCTGGGGCCTGCGACACCAGGTAAGTCAGGGCACACCTCTGGGCCATTGTCTCACCTGGGGAACCAGAGCGCTGGATCCCAACATCCCTGAAGGCTATTCCAGCACAGAGGGCACACTTAGAACCCGGAAACACTTGCTCTCCGGGTAGGCTGGAGGCTGGTTGTAGGATGGAGGGTGCACCCGGCGTGCATGGTGGGGCTGCAGGGCTGGGAGGGCCCAGGGTTCACAGTCACAGACCTGCACCCAAGGCTCCTTCTTCACCAGCTCCATGAGTCACGGAAAGTCTCACCCTCACTAGGTTTCTGCTTCCCCAGCTGGGACGCAGACATCATAACACTGCCTCACAGGGTTAGCCGTTCACTCACTAGCTCCTTCACTCATTCACTCTCCAAACTCCATTGAGTGCCTACAAGGCACGCTGTCCCTGCCTGGTCGCTGAGAAGACATCAGTGAACAGAACAACGGAACTCCCTGCCCGCTTTCTTGTGGGGATGCATAGAACAGAGGCAACATCCTTTATTTAACTTACCCATCACTGTTAGATATTTAGAATATTTCCTATTTTAAGGTCCTAAATGATTATAGGATGTGGTTAGGAGTAGAGCAGTGAACAAAAATAAATTGTAAAATAAGTCGTAAGTTGGGTGGAGATAAACGCTAAGGAGAAAATAAAGTGGAGGCAGGGATAAGGATGATCAATGGACCAGTGAGAGAGGCGACAGGATGGCAGTTTTAGAGAGGTAGCCAGGCAAGACCGTGGAAAAGGTGACACTGAGGGATGTGAAGGAGTGAGCCGTGAGGACACCAGGGGGAAGAGCTTCTGGGCTGAGGAAACAGAAAGGGCAAAGGTCCTGAGGCAGGACCATGGTTTAGGGCTGGGAAGGAAGCTAGTATGTCAGGAACAGAGGAAGGAGAGGGCCAGGCCAGGCAGGGAACGGGACAGATCATACTGGTCCCCGATAAGCTAGAAGGATCCTGCCTTTTCTTCTTCCTGTGTCTGGGAGCCACTGAGGGGTCCCGGCAGAGGCGTGGTATCATCTAACTTAGCACTTTTCAAAGCATAGTCTCCTATCTCCTGGGAGTCCCTGAGACCTTTTCAGGGACCCTCATGAAGTCAAAATATTTTTATAGTTGTGTAAGGCTTAATTTTCCCTCTCCATTCTCATCTTCTCACGAATATACAGTGGAGTTTTGCAGAGGCTACACGACATATAACCTTTAATTGCTTGAAAGCAGAGGCAGATCAGAGAATCCAACTAAATTCTATTAAGCCAGACATTAAGGAGATCTGCAAAACATACTTTTCAAACTGTCTACTGTTACGTTTCTCACTGCATTGTTTTTGTTTTAGAAAATGTTATTTTTCATAAAATTATTTAGGTTAATGTGCAATGGGTTTGTTTTTTTTTACTGAATTATTTTTAAATTTTCAGTTTTAAATCATACGGTAAATATCAATGGATATATCTGATGTAGCAAAGCTTTTGGAGGTCATCAGTTATTTCTAAGGATATAAAGTGTTCTGAGACCAAACACGTGAGCCCCACTGGTCTAACAAAGGTTTGCATGGACCTCGTATGTGGTGTCGAGACGGAGGAAGTGATTTCAATAACAGGATGGAGGGTGACTAGGATGGTGGCGCTGGGGACGTTGAGGAGTGTTTAGATTCTGGATATATTTTGAAGGTAAAACTGACAGAAATTGCGGATTGGACCATACGTAGATTTGAGAGAAAGAGTCAAGAATTCCTCCTTGGTTGGGACCTGATCAACCAGAAGGATAGCAGTGCTGTTGATGAAGTGAGGAAGGCAGTGGGGTGGGGGGACAGGATCGAGGCGGGGGAGGGGACGGATGGGAGGTCAGGAGCTCGGCTATGGACGTGACAGCTGTTAGATACCACTGCTGCAGGTATCCAGGCAGAAGCTTCAAGCAGGTAAATGTACATACAAGTCTGACATCCAAGAGAGGCATCCAGGCTGGAGATATAAATTTGGGGTGTCATCAGAAAATACGTGGACTTAAAGTCATGCACTGGCTGAAGTCTCCCAGGGTGTGAGTGTAGATAGAAGAAAGAAAGCCTCCAAAGATGCTGCAACATCCAGGGAGATGAGAAGAGGAAATAGCAAAGGAGACTGAGCAGGAATGGGAGAACAAGAGAAGCTGTGGGGTTCTGGGTTCCAAGTGAAGAAAGTGTATAAAGAAGGAAAAGTGGTTGACAACCTCGAGCAGTGAGCCGTACTGACTACTGAGTTCACACCTGGAGTTCACAGTGCCTTGGATCCGGGCAGTTTCTGTGATGGCGTGGATGAATGTGGACGGGAGTGAGTGGGTGGAAGGTGAGGATGGACAGCTCTGCTGAGGAGTTGGCCGTAACGGGATGGAGAGGAATCAAGTGGTAGAGGAGGGGAAGCAAGGTCCAGAGAGAGTTTTTATTTTTCTTTTCCTTTGATATTGAAGCAGAAAGATAGTATATTCCCTCTTTTGAGGAGGACACAAGAGTAGAAAGGCAGGCTTTGACCAGAGAGGAAAGAACGGGGAGGGTGAAGGAATTCTAGGAAGGAGAGGGGGTGGGATCCAGTGAAAAGAGGGGAGCTGGTCCTGACCGCAGTGACGGGAGAGAGGCAGGCGATGCGGGCGCAGGCGCAGAGGATGCGGTGTGTGTCCACTCTCTCTGTTTCTACTTTCTCAGCGAGAGTGGAAGCAAGTGCATCACGGGGTAGTGTTAGTGCAGGAGGGGATGGAGGCTTAGAGAAAGAGAGGGTGTGAGATAGTAATCTTGGTAACTGTAAGACCACATGAGCTATTCTCCACTGCGGGATAGACGCTTGATGCTGTTTCTTGTTAACTATAGATGCGGGAAGACACAGCTATTTTTCACTGGGTCTTATGTGTCCCCAGTATAGAGGGGACTATTACTCTCTATAGGTTGAATGCACACATTTAGTAATATTTGCATTCATGTCGTCACCCTCCCAAATTTCCCATGAGAATCCTCAGGTCTGCAGGGACACTTTATGTAGACACTTTACTGTAGTCTTGATGACTGATGATGAGAAATGGATTCTCTTAGGTTCTGTACCTCCTGCGGCCCATACTCACCCATCAAAGAGCCTGATGGAATTAGGTAAAGTAAGTAACCCAGTGCAATGTCTCTCGGATTATGCAGGACGTGCCTGGAAAATGCTGCCTGGTCTGTACATCCAGAGCCGCGGTACCCGCAGACAGAGGAGGGGAGGGGTGCCAAGTGGGGGCTGGGAAGGGCATTGAGCCATGTGTTCTCTTTCTAGTCAATTTCTCCACGAGGCCCCGAGGGCTTTCTTCCAGCTCAGGCAACTAGCAGCGATTCATCACTGTCTAAGGGGGAAGTTGCCTTTGCAGAACCAAACAAAGGCATTAAATTCTTGACTTTTAAGTTCAAGAGGCTTCTCTTTCCCTCTCCCTCCTCTAAGCTGGGGGAGAGGAAAAGCAAGATAGGTGGACACTGGCTGCCTCCCCCTGTACCTGTATTGGGGGTGGTGGAAAGGGGGAGAGCCCAGCTGGGCACAAGGACCCAGTGACAGAGGGAAATCGCACCAGCATGCGTCGCCAGCAGTGGACAGGAACAGAGCAGGGTGCGTCCGGGCCAGGAGAGTCTGTCTCCATCTCAGAGAAGACAGGGAGCAAGTTCTCAAGTTTCCTATGTCCCAGAGGAGTCTGTGGTCAGGACAAGGCAAATGCAGAGTGGCAAAAGCCCTTTTGAAGTGATGGTAAAACCCAGTGGACGCATCAGGGAGGAGTCCACAGGAGAAGCAAAGAGGATGCTCGCATGATGCCGCGGGTACCAGCACAAGGAGGACCAAGTCCCAACGACCACTGCTGCTCCCTCCTGATGGGCATCACAGCACTGTGTAAACGTCCCAGGACTGAGGGAGGAATCCTGAATTGAACTAACTGCATCCAGTCCCGAAGAGGACCAAGTCTATCCATTAGGTGGATTGTATTTCTGCCATCAGGAAGCATGAATGAGAGATTAACTGGGTCACAGAAGAAAAGAGAAATTGACATTTCTGCCTGTCTGCATCGCTCTTCCTTGGTCCCACTTACAACATGGAAATATTCATCAAAGAAATACATATTTAAGTCACTAACACCTTAGTCTGAACGAGCTAATCACTGTGGTTTTCAAATGTGGAAGACTGCGCTTCTGGGGACTTTGGTAATGTCTGGAGGCACTTTTGATTGTCACAGCTGGGGGAGAGGGGTTGGTAGTTGCCGGTATCTAGTGGGATGAGGGCAGGGAGGTGGCTGGACATCCTATAACGCAAGGGTCAGACTCCACAACAAAGACCGATACAGTACTGAATGTTGATAGCACTGAGGTTGAGAAGCTCTCCATTTCTCTCCTGAATCAAAAGATAGTTTCATCATTAAAGGACTGACTTCCTCAAGGAGGAAGGTCATGCAGATGGGGAAGAATAGAAGTTGAAACTGAGAGAGAAAATAAATCCTAGCCTACTCCAGATTTGGAAGGGCCTATAGTTTCAGCACAGTCACTGATTTTCTGTACCACCAAGAGAAGCAGGAAGAAGTCAGGTTAATTGCATCCTACTTTCAAACGTACACAAGACAAAGATTCCAAATACTAATAGTCTGAGGGGAGGGATAAATTAGGATTTGGGGATTAGCAGATACACACAATTATATATAAAATAGGTAAACAACAAGGACCTACTTTATAGCACAGGGAGCTCTGCTCAGTATCTTATATTAACCTATAATGGAAAAGAATCTGAAAAAGAATATATATGTATATACATATATATGTATAATATGTATATGTATAACTGAATCACTTCGCTGTACACCAGGAACTAACACAACATTGTAATTCAACTAAACTTCAATGCAAATAAAAAAATAAAAAATAGTAATAGGCACACGGTATGACAACAACACGGAGATTTCATTTCATCCCCACCTGGCATGCACAGCCTACACTGAATCTGGGTGAGATTCAGGCCAAGTTAGGCTTACAGATGAGCAAAATCCTACCCTTGGAGGTCAGTGAGTTGCCTTCAATAGTCAAAGGTGAGATAAGCCTTACAGTTCTTATCTACTCCCATTCTGAGGGAGTTGCTTGATCACTTTTCTTTTAAAAAACTCAGTTCAGTGGGCGCTCCAGGCAGACGTGACCCCTGGCACACACACACAGCCTTTCTCACTCCTGTGTCAGCCGGTCCACCTCCAGAGTCACCAGCGGCCTTCAGATGGGCTGCTACCCCCAGAGCAGGAGCCTGGGACGCAGTCCCCACACCATGCAGAACACGGCCAGGAACTTGACATCTGTCCTTATCAAAAAAATGGGCCACCATTTGTGCTTGGGTTGATGAGCTGGTACAAAGGAAACCTTTCTGACGATGGAGCAATTCACAGGTATGCAGTTGGGTCAGAAGCCACCCATCCAGCATTGGTGACTGTCCCCCTCTAGCTCCATTTCTCCAGAGCGTCCTGCGCTCAAGAGCCAGTCATCCTCTTGTCTCTTGCCTGGTTTTCGCGATGCTGTAATTTGGTTTCTTCCTAACCCAGTGTTCCTCTCGGGGCTTTCCGCCCTCCCCTTCCTCCTGCTATGTCCTTATTTGTTCTTGAACTCTCATCCTCTGCTTCGCTGTCTATTTGGCAACCTGCCTGGACCTCTCAGCCTCTGCTACCTCTTCTTGGTGGGTAATTTCTGGATTCTTGTCTCCCTTCTGAATTCCCTCCTGAGGTCAAGGCCTGAATTTTCAACTATTTACTACTCATATGACTCTCTGCCCAGTTTCATCTTCCATAAAATGAGGAAAATAATAGTGTCTGCCTCAAGGCGTTATTGTGAAGAATAAATGGGTAATAGCTTGCCACAGGGGAAGTGCTCAGGGATTGTTGGCTATTGTTATGATTACTGTTATTATTGTTATCTATTCCTACTTAGAAGCCCAAACACTACCTCAAACTTATATGTCCACAACCAGACTCATTTTCCTCCAAAACCTGATTCTTTTTCTCTGTCCTACCTTTCCAGTTACTCCGCTTGAACTAGAGTGATTCTATCATTTATTGTGCAAACTGGTACACTTGTAAAGAGAGAGGTCTTAATAATCACACCAGAACAACAGGCTGAGGGCACGAGAGTCCCAGGCAGCCTGGAGGTTGTGTGATCCTTCTGTCCTGAAGCCACTTCTCTGGACCACCATCCCCTCTAGTTTGCATTAGTAACAGGCTCTCCTCACTGAGCCCTCTCCCCTCCAGCTCTCCTCCTATTTTCCCCTACGTATCTTTCCCTCCTGCAAAACGTGCAATGTTTTCCAAGAACTTAAGGAATAGGGCAGGAATTATGTAACCCAGAGTTCAAGGCTTTCTGAGATCTCAGCCAGCATTTATAACCTCCTGACTCAGAACCAAGTCAAACAAAGGGGCCACCCACTCCCCGGGGACCTACCCGCCAGCATCCCCTCCCCGCTCCTGCCTTTGCTCTGGAATGTTCCTCCAGACTCCCACCCCCAGCCCATCTTCACAGATCCACATCCTACCTACTCACCACCCGGACTCCTCCACAAAGCCTTCCTACAACAAGCATTGAGAGTATAAGGGGGTCTGATTTCCTAGCCACCAGTAACTTTCTCTCCTTTGAACGAATATGATACTTTTGTATCCCTTTTGTGGCATTTATCCCCTCTGACCTTGAATTGGAATTGGAGCTACTGGGATTCATGCATTTATCTCCCCATAATATACTGCAAATTCCTTCAGAACAAGGACATGAATTCAATTTATCCAAGGAACTTAGCACTCGGTAGGAACTCAGCAGGTATCTGTGATCTTTCCACAGGATCTTTTGAATACTTTTTTATTGACTGCGTGTAAAAGTACATTGACTGAACTTCCTTCCTGGTTTTGTCATCAAATAGTTTCAGCCTAGGTACGGTCCCCAGAAGCTGGTTAAAGCTCTCGTTTCCCTCTTTTCCCTGGGGGGAGGGCAGCATGACATGAGGGATGCTTCGAGAGAGCTGGAAAGAGAAAGCGAAGGTCATTAATGCTCATGCGAAGTCAACTGCCATCAGGCAGTGACAGTGGGGTTTGCAGACAGGCCACCTGAGACTTGGGAAGTATAATACAGCTTCGCTGACCGACACCCAGGAGAGGTGCCGAAGGGGCTCCGAAGGGCTGTCTCAAGCACCCCCTTCACTTTACCCAGAAGAAACAGCGACCCAGAGGGGTGAGCAAGGTGGCTGCGGGGTCACAGACCACGTGTGACATTCAGAACCCCTATCTCCCACCCTTGAGGTTTGTATCTTTAAACCCATATTCACGTAAAAGAGATGAGTCACTGGGTTGTATCCCTGGGAAGCAGAAGGGAAACATTCGAACTTGTGTTATCTCTGTAAGTGGAGACGGTTCCTCATTGACGGGCAGGGCTGGCTTGAGGAGACAGGGTGGCCTGGCACCTGCCCAGCTGGCCGGTCACTGCCTGGGGGTCCCACGTGGGCACCGAGCAGTGCTCAGCATCTTTTCAGCCTCATACATCTCTGTGAGTTCCCTGTCCCCGGAGATGAAGTACTTGCCCAAAGTCAGGTGGCTGTCAAGTGGGGAGCTGGGATTGGAAGGCCGGCAGCCTGATTTTACTAACCGCCGTGCCTCGTGCAGGAAGAAGGGAGGGAGGGAGGCTGGAGGGGGCGATGCACATCCACACCCGCAGCCCGAGGCCCGAGGGGAGATGTGCTGGGTCACGTGGCAGCCCCCTCGCTGAGGTGCACTGAGGGCCAGGCAGGCTCCTTCCAGAGGCTTCTTACCTATCCTCACAACGAGTAACTTATCTGCACACAGATGAAGATAAGCAGGGTCAGCGGGGTACAAACGGAGACACACCCCAGCGGGGTACAAACGGAGACACACCCCAAATTGTTGCCGGCCTCTTTTCTCTTTCAAGAGCATCTTCTAACCCCTGCCAGGCGACCATTGCTCTTCTACATGTCAAAGGTTCTCTAGCATAGCTGTTGATATCATCTTATACTGTTTGCGTGAAATTTCTTCACACTTCTGTGTAACCTCTCCTGGGCATTAGCCGAGTAGAGCTTTCTAGAGATCCCAGCAGAATGAATGGCCGAACTCCCCTGAAATGAGTTTCAGGTGACATCCAGGCCTTAAGGGAGATACTTGGTGGGGGGGGTCATGGAACTTTCTAGTTGTCCTTTAAATCATTCTCTGCCTAAGTTTGGCCTTGAAGGTAAACCTGCTTTCCTTACTGATGCACCTGGGAGTGGGGCCTGAGAAATCTGGATCCTGGACCACCGCCCAGCACCCTAGAGCAGGGCAGCCCTGGGTTCCTCCAGCAGAGGAGAGAATTCTGAGCAAAAGCCAAGTGTGCATTTTCACCTCCCATGTTGCCTCTGTGTCCCTGAGCAGAAGCAGCAATAATAATAATAGACTAATGAGTCTACTTATTAAGAACCTACTATGTGCCAGGCACTGTCCTCAGTCCTTTACATGCTTTATCTCTGAAGCTGTAATGAGTAAGTGTTTGGATTTGGGTATCAGGTTATCATAGTATATAACTTTGAAGATTTTCTGTAAGAATAAGTGAAAAAAATCTCTAAATAGTTAGTACAGGGACTTGTGTATAAGGAGTGTTCTGTCAGTGTTAGGCTATCAAGATTGGTTTTATTATCTCCATTATACAGATTTGGAGACTGAGACTCAGAGAGGTCAAGTATCCTTGATTGTATAGCCAGGAAGCAGAGAAGTTAGGATTTGAACCGGCTCTATCTGATTTTGTCCACTGCTGATACTTTCCACTGCTATTAAGTATCAGGTATGTTACACTGAGTGTCCCATAGGTTTCTGGAAGTATAATACTCCTGATTCAGGGCATCAGATTTGTTCCCATTCATTTGACTCAATGGATCCCCTGTACCATCTCCATATATCATAATAGAAGGTGAGGGATTTTCACTTCTACTGTGATATGGTAAATATGGTAGCTGTTTTGCAAGAAGCAACTTCTCTTTCCAGATTAGCAATTTTACTTTTAAAATCTGGAGCTCATAGTTCACACATCAGCACCAAACCATAAGCCTTCTTCATTCCCATGTCAGAGCTGTTGTTCATGGTAGAAGTTCAAGGAATGGGAAGTGGTGCATGGATTTGTGGGGAGTCATCCCCAGGGGTGTATATGTTCATATATGATACCTGTAAATCACAAGGCAGGTCCACCTGGAATCCCATCCAAGAGGCTACAGAAACCATTACAGCTGTTTCAGCACCAAAAAAGCCTCTACATAAACTTGCTAGAAGATGGTCCCATGACAACGACCCAAGGACACCTTGAATCAGATCCAACAAGTGTCCATTTCAGTCTGAGTAAGTGGCTGTACTCCCTCTATTTTACTAGGAAAGCCTGGGCATGACTAACTAGCTCTGTTCTAACCTGTTCACCAACATCCTACTATCACCAAGGATGACTTTTGGGCTTCTTTTCTGCTATTTCACTGCTAAGAGCCCTGAGATATAGGTCCTCAGCCCCTGCCACTCTTATTATGGGACTTAAGACCATTCATTCACTGTGGTGGAATGGGCTCTAATGCACAGCTGTGGCTGGTGATTGTACCGTAATCTTACTTTTCACTTAACTCATGACCCTCTCCGTGGGCACATGTTCAAAATGGGCATCAATGCAGCTGTATTATGTACAGCATACACGGCTTTGATACATCCTTGTTCCCCTTGCTGTCTGGATGGCATTGGGTCTGCAGAGCACAGGAGCGTCTCCAGAGAGACAGATGCAAGGCAGCACCAATTCTGTTTTCCAACTCCATTGCAAAGGAATATTAGAGCTCTTAGTACGTCCTCTAGAACATGTTCAGGCCAGACAGTGTCTTGCAAGGTTTGAATTTAAAGATTTCTGGAATGATCCAAACCAGTGGTTCTAGAAATATCTTGGTAAAGGACCAGTTTGTTTTTGTTTTGCTTTTTTTTTTTTTTACTATTTATAATTCATTGCACCCTGATACATATTTTAAATGTGATAAAAATGAATTACTAGAAAAATTAAATGAAAAAGGACATAAAAATATAAGCCCTAAGTTTAAAATATTAGATTCAGCAAGCATAAAATGACTCTGTCAAGTTCCTATAAAAGTTTCTAAATGCTTATTCTCAATGTCTGTACTCATCTCATGGACCTGAAACAAATTGTTGAGGGCCACCTTCCTGGGATGGCGATTTGAAGATGTGTATGTTTCCATGGACCAGGATGTGCTCTCAGGACCTTCACCCTCCCCTCGCTGACAGCCGGAGTTCTGTGTCTATCTTAAGACCCTGAGCCTGGAGTATCACCTTTGGCTCTTATATTATGACCCTGATTGTATCAGTAGCTGGTCCAAGAGCACAGCTGACTGTTATCTACTCCATTCACGAACACACAAATCACAGCTTTCCTCTCTGGTCCCTTAAGAAGGGATGCCTTGCTGCTCTGATTAATTATGCATCAGTTAATTAATTTGTTGGCTTTAGTGAATTGAATCAATTCTTTTAAATGGCTTTTAATTGTTCATATATGCATTATAACAAAAGACAAAACTGGTTAATAGAATTCAACATGAAAACCTCCCAGGACAGGGGATGGCCTTGTAAAATAAATTATTTAAAGTTTCCCAAAGTGTCTTTGTGACTTCCAAAAAGCCAGTGGTATCTGAAGCAAGACAGGATTCTGTGTAAGCATCCTTTTAGAAGTAATCCTAAATGCGGTGTGAGAATATATTGAAAGATCACTGCGACTCATACAACTGCCTCTAAGCTCCTGCATGCAGGTCTTTCGGGAAAACTCAACGGCTCCTCGGGGACAGGATCGCCTCTGTCCATCAGTGTGATTGGTGAGGCGGGCATTGAATGTCTGTTAACAAGAATGGGTGACTGGGACCCTTCTAGGTTCTCTCTTGTTTCAGGGAAGAAGTGAGAGGGTAGAGTCTGGACAGCACTGGCTGGGGGTGGGGACAGGAGGGATGCTTCAAGGGTCACTTCCTCATCTCAGCCAGTCTAGAAACCTGAAACCCAGAAACCAGTGCAGGAAAGACATCCGCACAGCTTGCAGCCCCCTGGGAGGGGCAGGGATACACTCAGCCACTCCCTTCCCTCTAGGGCTTTCCTCAGCAGCCACAAGGAAAATCTTCCATAATGAGCCGAAGTAGCTCTTGGGCTCAACTTCAATATTTTTACTAGGAAGTCCAGCTCATCCATAAATAAGCCTCAGTTCACAGGCTGATTCCTGCTTTTGAAAACTGTCTGTCCGATGTTCAAAAGGGGTGGCTGGTAACCAGTAGAATAAAATTGGGTTGGGGTGTTTTTTAAACCATAATTTGTTTTTAAGAGTTTTTTTTAAAGATATTTATTTATTTATTTGGCTGCACTGGGTCTTAGTTGCGGCATGCAGGATCTTTAGTTGAAGCATGCGGGATCTAGTTGCCTGACCAGGGATCGAACCGAGCCCTGCATTGGGAGCACAGAGTCTTAACCACTGGACCACCAGGGAAGTCTGAAACTATTTGATTAATTCATTTACTGTCCAAACATTTGAGAGCCCCCTATATGCCAGGCTGTATGCTAGGTGCTGGGGAGAGAGAGAAAGCTGTCTGTCTATACTCTCAACAGGATGAGTCTCTGGTCACAGACATTTACAGCACTGTGTAATGAATGTTACAAAAGGCAAATACTGAGGGCTATAATAACATACTGAAATGCCACTTAACCCAGGCTAGCAGAGTCCTGGAGCTTTCATAAAGGAGGTGAATCTGGAAGGACAGGGCAGGAAGCATCAGCTAAGCAAAAAGTCAGGTCAGAGAGGAAAGGCATGTGGCAGAGAGAGAAGCAGAAGACCTGTGAAAAGCGGCACCATTTCTGAGGAGTTTATCGGGGCCAGGGTGTAGGGTGCTGGAGGTCCAGACTGAACCACACAGGTGATGAGAAGCCATCGTGTGGTTTTAAAGTGAAGAATGGCATGACTGGGTCTGTGTTTAGAAAGTGCATCACAGCAGCTGTGTGGAAGATGGATTGGAAATGGGTGAAGAAGGTGAGCAGAAAAACTAGGACCCTGCTGCAGTGATTCAGGAGAAAAGTGATGAGAACCCCAAATAACTAACCCACGAGGCTGGGGATGGAGACGGGGGTTGGCAGGACACCCAAATGTCCTGTCGGAGAAGGACTTGTTGCCCTGTTACTGGGAACACTGTGGCTGAGCCCTCAGGGGTTGTACCTGGAGCGGCACAGAGCCCCTCCCCGAGGTCCCACTGTGGACTGATGGCTGGGTGATGGGAGCGGGTGCAGGCTTGGCCAACGTGGTTTAATTCAGGGCCACCCTGGAGGGCTGTTCCAGCCCATTTATTCTGATTTCACTTAAGAAAGCATGGTGAGCTCCTGCTCTAAATCTGGCATCACTCTAGGAGCTCAGAGGACGCAGGATGGGTAACAAATAGTCTCTTCCTTCCCCAAATTCTCAACTTAGTGGAGACTAGCACTTAAATAATAGTGAAGCAGTGTGATGAAATCTCAATGCAGACAGAGGTGTTTACAGAGTACAGATAGAAAGGTTATTTTTGTCAACTCTTTCTGAGGTACTACCATCTGGCCCCAACCTGCCCATCCAATCAAGTTTTCCCACTCCCCACATTTGTGTGCTCACTGCCTGTGGGAGGTAACGAGCCTCCAGAGACCCTTGACTTCAGAAATTCATGCCCCCCTCCCCAAAACACACCCATTGGCGAGGGCTGCTTTCTCTAACCAGCAGGATTTTGTGGACATGATGAGGTGTAACTTCTGAGGCCAGGTCATAAGACATCATACTATTTGTGAAAATACACCATGTGCAGGTTTTCAGGACACTGGACATCAGTCATGAAGGACAGTGATTGCCATGAGATGCGAAGCAAGTGATGGGAGCCCTGCAACCACCTGAGTATACTGCCTTGAGAGAGTCCCCAGAGCACAGCACAGGAAGGGGGCAACCAGGAGGCTCACTGAACTGAGGAGACAGAGCTGAGAATCTAGGAG
Source organism: Mesoplodon bidens (assembly GCF_964165515.1). Lineage (NCBI taxonomy): Eukaryota > Metazoa > Chordata > Mammalia > Artiodactyla > Ziphiidae > Mesoplodon > Mesoplodon bidens. The sequence continues at coordinate 32,374,901 of NC_138169.1, read as the reverse complement.
AAGAAGGTGGCCAGAGTTTACAGGACAGACTTCGGGAGGACAGAGTGGCATTGAAGGAGAACTCCAGAGATCTGCAGGTCACCCCTGCATGTTCAGCTGAGTACTGATCCGTGCGTGTAGGTGAGGAAAACAACCCAGGGACAGGGAAAGAACCACACTTTCTTCTCTTAAAGGATGACAAGGACTCATAATTGACATTCAGAGAGAGCCAGGAATGGTGCCTGTTCCCACCAGTAAGAATGGAAAATCTCATAATTCACAGAGCACTGGGTAAAATATTCAGAAGAGTCTTGCCTCAGTGGTGGATGGCACTACTCTTGTCCCACATAACAAATCGTAAATGCAAGACCTGAAACAACCAAACTATTTCTAAACAACTTAATTATATCCCAAAACAAAGCTCAAGAAAAAACTGATAGGAATGCAAAATATCAAGTACCCCAAAAGGCAAAATTCATAATTTCTGGCATCTCATTAAAAAAATTACCAGGCATGCAAAGAGCAGGAAAATGTTATTCATAATGAAGAGAAAACTCAGTCAATCAAAACTGACCTAGAACTGACACAGGTGTTAGAATTAGCAGAGAAAGACAAGCAGTTGTTAAAAGTTTATTTTATATGTTCAAAAAGTTAAGCAGAGACATACAAGATATAAAAACAACCAAACCCAACTTCTAGAGATGAAAACTAACCTGTCTGTGTTGAAAATACATTGAATGAGATTAGTGGCCGGTTAGCTATTGCAGAAGAAAAGATCAATACACTTGAAGACAGAAACTATCCACACGACCATAGAAACAGTATTTTTTAAAAACAAAAGGAGCATCAGTGAGCTGTGAGACAATTTAAAGCACCTTAATATACACCGCATTGGAATCTCCAAGGGAGAGCAGGGGAGAAAAAATATTTAAAGAAGCAATGGCCAACAATTTTTCATAATTGATGAAAACTGTAAACTTAGTGTCCCAAGAAGTTCAATGAACTCAAAGCACAGTGAATATGAATTAAACTACACTGACAAATCAAGACAAAATTGCTCAAAAATAGTGATAAAGAAAAATTTTAAATCATCCAGAGAAAAAGGATACATATGTACATGTACAGAGGCACATGCTTAAGAATGACAGCAGATTTCTTGTCAGAGCCAATGTCAGAGATAAGACAATGGAGAAACATCTCTAAAGACAATGAGTCAACCTAAAATCTATGCCCCAAAAAATATCTTTCAAAAATGAAAACAAAATAAAGATATTTTTAGACATACAAAAGCTGAATGTGTTCATCACCCCAGGAGACTCATCCTGCAAGAAATGTTATTAAAAGAAGTCCTTCAGACCAAAGGAAAAGGATGCCAGATGAAAATCTGGATCTGCACAAGGAAATGAGGAGCATCAGGAAATGGTAACTAATCGTTAAATAGATGATGTTTTTTTCCTATTGTTTAATTATGTTTAAAGATAAATGATTGTTTAAACAAACATAATAACCATGCATTCTGGGTTTTATAACATACAAAAGTAAAATATATGACAGCAATAGCACACAGGCTGGCAGGGAGAAAGGGACTATACTGTTGTATGTCTCATATATGTTATGGACTGAATGTTTTGTGTCCCTCGAAATTTGTATGTTGGAATCCTAATCCCCCCATGTGATGATATTAGGAGGTGGGGCCTTTGGGGGGTAATTAAATCTTGAAGGTCCATCCTCATGAATGGAATGAGTACCCTTATAAAAAGAGACAGGGGGGCTTCCCTGGTGGTGCAGTGGTTGAGAGTCCGCCTGCCGATGCAGGGGACACGGGTTCGTGCCCCGGTCTGGGAAGATCCCACATGCCGCGGAGCGGCTGGGCCCGTGAGCCATGGCCGCTGAGCCTGCACGTCCGGAGCCTGTGCTCCGCAACGGGAGAGGCCACAACAGTGAGAGGCCCGCGTACAGCAAAAAAAAAAAAAAAAAAAGAGAGACAGGGGAGCTTGTTCTCTCTCTTGCCTTTCCACCAGGTGGGAACACAACAAGAATAAGGCCATTTGCAAACCAGGAAGAGGGTTCTTATCAGACCCTGGATCTGCCAGTGCCTTCCTCTTGGATTTCTCAGCCTTCAGAACAGTGAGAAATAAACGTTTGTTGTTTCAGCCACCCAGTCTATGGTCTTCTGCCATGGCAGCCGAAATGGTCTAAGGCAAAATGTGTGGTGGTGTAATATCACTTGAAGTCCAACTAGGACAAGTTAATGATGTGTACTATAAGCCCTAAGGGAACCACTCAAATTACACAATGTAGTTAGAGCTAGTAAGCCAACAAAGGAGATAAAACAGAAAAATGAAAATATTTAGTTAATCCAAAAGAAGGATGAAGAAGAAGGGATATGAAGAAAAGATGAGACAAATGGAAAATAAACAACAAAGTGGTAGATATAAACCTATACAAATCCATATTCATAGTAAATGGTTAATGGTTTCAACACCTCAAGTAAAAGACCAAAATTCTCAGATTGGATAAAAAAGCAAGAGACAACTATATGCTTTAAATAAAGGACACAATTTAAATATAAAGACACAGATTAAAAATAAATTAATAAAAAATATATTCCATGCTAACATTAATTAAAGGAAAGCTGTGGTAGCTATAACAATTTCACACAAGGTAGATTTCAGAGAGGAGAATATTACCAGGGATAACAAAGGTTATTTCATAATGATAAAGGGGTCAATTTATCAATAAGACATAACAATCCTCAATATGCACCTAATAATAGAGCTTCAAAATACATGAAGCCACAACTGATAGAAGTACAGGGAAAAATAAACAAATCCACAATTATAATCAAAGATTTTGGCATGCCTCTCTCAATAACTGACAGAACAATTAGAAAATCATGTAGGCTATAGATGTGAACACAATTATGAATCCACTTGACCTGATTGATATTAATTCAAAACAGATCATATACCTAAATGTAAAACCGGAAACTATGGAACTTCTAGAAAAGAAGTTAGGAAAAAACACTGGAAACACGGGTGAGGCAAAGATTTTCTAGATACGACACCTAACTCATGAGCCATAAAAGAACAAATTGATTAATTAGACTTCATTCAAATTAAAGTCTGCTCTTCAAATGACAGTGTTTAGAGAATGAAAAGCTAAGCCACAGACTGAGAGAAAATATTTGCAAAGCATATGTCTGATGAAGGACTTGAATCCAGAAAATACAGGAAACCCTCCAAACAATAACAGGAAAACCAACAACCCATAAAAAAATCAGCAAAAGCTCTGAAGACTCTTCTTAAGCCTACTGGAGTCGGTGGCGGCAGCGAGCGTCAGCCGCTTGGTCAAGGTGCCGGCCATGTTCAGTTCCAGCGCAAAGATAGTGAAGCCCAATGGCGAGAAGCCGGACGAGTTCGAGTCGGGCATCTCCCAGGCCCTCCTGGAGCTGGAGATGAACTCGGACCTCAAGGCCCAGCTGCGGGAGCTGAACATCACGGCCGCCAAGGAGATTGAAGTTGGTGGCGGTCGGAAAGCTATCATAATCTTCGTTCCCGTTCCTCAACTGAAGTCTTTCCAGAAAATCCAGGTCCGGCTCGTGCGGGAGCTGGAGAAGTTCAGCGGGAAGCACGTTGTCTTTATCGCGCAGAGGAGAATTCTGCCTAAGCCAACTCGAAAAAGCCGTACAAAAAATAAGCAAAAACATCCCAGGAGCCGCACTCTGACAGCCGTGCACGACGCCATCCTGGAGGACTTGGTTTTCCCAAGTGAGATTGTGGGCAAGAGGATCCGCGTGAAGCTGGATGGCAGCCGACTCATAAAGGTTCATTTGGATAAAGCACAGCAGAACAATGTGGAACACAAGGTTGAAATGTTTTCTGGTGTCTATAAGAAGCTCACGGGCAAAGCTGTTAATTTTGAGTTCCCAGAGTTTTAGTTGTAAACAAAAATGGCTAAATAAAATATTATTCACAATTAAAAAAAAAAGCTCTGAAGAAACATTTCATCATTAATCATTAGAGAAATGCAAATGAAAACTACAATGATATACCACCTCACAACTTTTTAAATAACTGCAATTAGAAGAGACTGAACATATTGAAGAGGACATAGAGGAAATAGAAATCTCATTTTCTGCTGGTGGGAGGGTAAAATGATACAACCACTTCCAAAGACAGTTTTCAGTTTCTGAAGAAAGTACACATACACCTGTAGGATCCAACCACTCCACTCCTACGTATTTACCCAAGAGAAAAGAAAGGATATATGCATACAAAGTCTTGACAGAACTGTTCATAGTAGCTTTATTTACAAACTAGAAGCAACCCACATGTCCATGAACAGGGGAATGGTAACAAAATTGCAGCATATTCATACAATGGAATACCACTCGCCAAAACAAAAGGAACTACTGATACATAGCGACAACATGGGCAAATCTCAAAGTATTTACACTGAGTGAAAAAAAACAGATGAGAAAGAGTACATACTTTTATTTATATAAAATTGTAGGAAACACCAACTAATTTACAGTGACAGAAAGCAGATCAGGGGTCACCTGGGGGAGGTGAAGGTGTGAGAAGGAGGGATCACTAAGGGGCATGGGGAGAGTTGGGGATACATATATATAACATACGTTTAGTGTCTTGATTGTGGCAATGTTTCACTGGTGTATGCATATGTCAAAACACCAAATAACACAATGTATATATGTACATTTTATTATACATCGATTATATCTGAATGAAATAGTTTAAGAAAATAAAGAAATTGTGAAACTTATTAGTGACATTATAGTTGCAAAGAAATCTAACCTGGCTATGCAGGCAGCCTCCCTAAGGACTGCGTAAGTGACTGTTGCAGTCCTTCTCTGCCAGAGTGTGTTCGGGTCGAGGGTCCAGAGAACCCCTCTTCTGCCTACCCTGCAGACAGAGAGTAGTTCTCTTTTATTGCTATGTTCAGCTCTATGGACTGCAGCCTCCACTCTGCTGTGCTAAAGACAACGAGCCCCATATTGGACCATTTGAGGTGCTGCAAGCTCCTCCTTAAGGAAGGGTCACGAGCTGTGGCCTACCCCTTCTGTCCTCCTGGCACCCTAGTTCTCGGCTCAAGTTCAGCAGTGAATACACGTCTATTTTATGAGTGAACAAACAAATGAATGCTTAATGTAAAAAACACAAATGTCCAGGTGATTCTACTACATAATAATATGCACAGTATGAACAGGTTGTAATCTAAATCTTAATTCTAAGAAAGTTATTGAGAATTAGCAACATATTTGCCTTCATAAAAAATGAGAGCTAACATTTATCATACATCTGCTATGCTAGACACTTTTCTTTTTTAAAAGCATTTTTAAAATTGAAGTATAGTTAATTTACAATGTTGTGTTAGTTTCAGGTGTACGGCAAAGTGATTCAGATATAGTTCCCTGCGCTCTACAGTAGGTCCTTGTTGCTCATCTCTTTTGTATATGGTAGTGCATATATGTTAATGCGAACCTCCTAATCTATCCCCCACAGCCCCACCCGCTATCCCTTCTGGTAACCATAAGTTTGTTTTCTATGTCTGTGAGTCTACTTTTGTTTTGTAAATAAGTTCATTTTTGTCATTTTTTAAGGTTCCATATATAAGTGATATCATATATTTGTCTTTCTCTGACTTACTTCACTTCATATGATCATCTCCAGGTCCATCCATGTTGCTGCAAATAGCATTATTTCATTATTTTTATGGTTGAGTAATATTCCATTGTATATACATACCACATCTTCTTTAGCCATTCGTCTGTTGATGGACACTTAGATTTCTTTCATGTCTTGGCTGTTGTGCATAGTGCTGCTATGAACATTGGGGTACATGTATCTTTTCAAACTAGAGTTTTCTCCAGATACATTCCCAAGAGTGGGATTGCAGAATCATATGGTAACTCTATTTTCAGTTTTCTAAGGGACCTCCATACTGTTCTCCATAGTGGCTCTATCAATTTACATTCCCACCGACAGTGCAAGAGGGTTCCCTTTTCTCCACACCATCCCCAGCGTTTATTATTTTTAGACTTTTTGATGATGGCCATTCTGACTGCTGTGAGGTGATCCTCATTGTAATTTTGATTTGCATTTCGCTAATAATTAGTGAGGTTGAGCATCTTTCGACTCATGCTTCATCTCATGGAATCCCCCAAAAGCACCCATATTAGTTTGCTAGGGCTACCTTACTAAAATACCACAGATCAGGGAGCTGAAAGAATAGACATTTATTTTCTCACACTTCTGGAGTCTAGGAGTCCAAGATCAAGGTATCAGCAGGGTTAGTTTCTTCTGAGGCCTCTCTCCTTGGCTTGTAGATGGCCATCTTCTCCCTGTGTCTTTACATGGGCTTTCATTTTGTGTGTGTCTTTGTCCTCATTTCCTCTTCTTATAAGGAAACTAGTCGTATTGGATTAGGGCCCACCCATAGGACCTCATTTGATTCCACTATCCCATTAAAGGCATATCTCCAAATACATCACATTCTGAGGTCCTGGGGGTTACAACCTCAACATACAAATTTTAAGGGGACACAATTCAGCCCATAATAGTACCTATAAGATCAGTTATAACGATTGTTTTCATTTTACAGAGAAGAAAACTGAGGCAAAGTGTCGCTGAACTGTCCAAGCTCACACCCTTAACCAATGTCAGAGCCTGAAAATTAACACAGGTGGTCTGAGGCCTCCAGAACCACATTCTTACTAAACACACTGCCCCGAGTCACAACTGATCCAACTGTTCTCAGGGTGGGCACACTCTCAGGCTCACTGTCAAAGCCTGATTTGTCACAGTTGGAATCAACACAGTTGGAATACTACTCAGAGTCTCCAAAGACCTGAGTGCCAGAGGTATTCAGGCATAAAGGGAAGACACTGAGATTGGAAATTAGCAATGGGGGCTCCACAAGCAGCAGCTCTGGGGTGTTGGTAGGGTGAGTGGCAACCGGAATATTTGGTGGCCGCAGCCCTTGTGACATTGTGAGGGGTCGGAGGACCAATGGCTGTTTCTATCTTTCTATGTATTCATCAAGTGGTTTACTTCTGAAGCTGCCTGTATTTACAAAAGAGACAAATGAATAGAGCAGAAGGCATAATTAGTATGCCACTGGGATCTCAAAATAATATGTGGATTGTTTTAGGGCTTTTAATTTACTTTAACTTTCTTAATGTACTGTAATATACTACATAGATATATGCAATATAATTTAAAATCGCTGGAGGCTTTCTTTTCTGATAATAATTAATTTCACAGCGCAGCAGTATTTGACTACACCTCTCAGGCAGCTGACGGCTGCCTTCCTCTTTTCCTCCACTTAAAATGCTCTCAGGAACCTGTCTATTTCTCTAGGCCATTTTTTTTTCCTGGCCTGTTTGTATCCTGTGCAATATTTAGATGTGTCAACCCCAGCTTTTGTTTTGTCTTTATTATGAAGTAATGCACATTCTGAAAGGTTTTTATGAAAGAGCCTATGTGAAACCTAGGGCATTGAGGGATACCCCCCATCCATGTGGTTTCATTCAACAAATATTTAGGCACGATTCTAGGCATTGGAAATGCAGCTGTGAAAAAGCTGTCTCGATGACCAGTGATGTATGACAGGTGAGGACAGGCCTCCGACCTAATCATGACTCCTCTCTTGGCCACTGGAGAAGATGATCCCTGCAGAGGAAATGCCCAGGTACAGGAAAGCCGAGCTGGGTCTGCTGGGGAGAAAGTCCAGAATATGCAAATTTGCCTGGCCCTGGAAACGCTCTCTGCTCAGGGCTGACCCAGCACCTGGCCCTCCAAGCCCAGTGGTCCCTGCATGGTGGCTTTCAGCCTGTGTGCGTGGGTAGAGAACACATCTGGCTGATTTCTCCTCCACCAGAGGCATGGGAGTTACATTTTATGTGTGTAACCCAAATAAATCTAAACCTTCAAGTTCTCAGTACAGCATCACATGCCAAAGAAACACCAGTCAGATATCAAAAGGAGCAATTCAAAGCAATTAAAAAATCTGAATACATTTTCAAAAAAGACCAAGAAGGGATTTCATTCATAAATGTGAGCAAAGCTGTTAAAAATCCATTTTTACCATCTGTCTCCCCAAAGCCCCACTCATAGCACAGCAGCTGCCTCCGTCGGCTTCTCAAGATTCTAAAGGAGATGGGGTGGAGGCAAAGAGCTGCATTTGAACTTTTCACCAAGCCTGAGGGGTGCCCATGAACGCAGGCTGGCTTGGGACAGAACAGGAGCCTCTGACTTCTGTGCCATCCTCCTGCTCTGGGAGATCACTGCCTGACTCCCAACCCGGTCCCATAGAGGATGGGTCCTGTCCGTGCTGCAGGCTGTCCTTCCCTTGGAGCCCTGCTATGCTGTCCTTTTCTCCTGGTGGAGTATTTGGCGAGGGGAGTGCAATCACTGAAGGCTTCTTTCCTGATAGCAGTTGACTTCATAGCACCGTGCTACTTCTTGAGCTGAACCTCTCAGGCAGCAGATGGCATGGATTCCCTCGTGATCCTCTTCACTCGGCTTTGCCTACACCTAAAGGAAAACTGGCTCATGGCAGGGAGACAGGTGTAGTATGCTTGGCAGCAGGACTAGGCTTCGTCCTGTCTGGTACCAAGTGACATCTAAGCTCAGGCTGGAGTGTAAACGTGTCCTGGGCTTTCCAGGATGCCTTCCAGCACTGGGTCAGCAGGAAGGGGATGCTTCTGTTGGTCCATCTTCTTCTCCCCATTCTTATTCTGTCCTTTCCCATCATTCATGACTATTAAGGTGCGTTATTTTGGAGGACTCAGCCTCTCTTCTCTCTGCAATCCTTCTCTCCCTCCGTGCCATCAACTCTTAATTAGATCTTCCCTCCCACCCTTAAGTCTACAGTCCATAAATTTGTAAGCCAAGAGTACCTTTGCATCAAGCTCTTCTACAACCAAGACACCTGATCATGTTTGGTACCTGCTTCTAGGCCATTGTCAAAAGCCAAGGAACAGGAAGGTTTGGGAAGCCTCATTGAAAACCTTTATTTCTTAACAAGAATGAGTGATATTATGTATAAGAAGTTTAAATATTTTACATTAATTGTATTAAAAATGTTAACTTGATACTGATTATAGATTTTTTAATTTTGATTTTTTATTGAAATATAGTTGATTTACAATGTTGTGTTAGTTTCAGATATACAGCAAAGTGAGTCACATATGTATATATATATATATATCTTTAGATTCTTTTCCCTTATAGGTTACTGCAAAATATTGAGTATAGTTCCATTTGCTATACTGTAGGTCCTTGTTTGTTATCTATTTTATATATAGCAGTGTATATCTGTTAATCCCAAATTCCTAATTTATTCCTCCCCCCACTTCCCCTTTGGTAACCATAAGTTTGTTTTCTATGTCTGTGGGTATATTTCTGTTTTGTAAATAAGTTCATTTGTATCATTTTTTTTTTAGATTCCACATATAAGTGATGTCATATGATATTTGTCTTTGTCTGGCTTACTTCACTTAGTATGATAATCTCTAGGTCCATCCATGTTGCTGCAAATGGCATTATTTCATTCTTTTATATGGCTGAGTAATATTCCATTGCATATATACCACATCTTCTTTATCCATTCATCTGTCAATGGACATTTAGGTTGTTTCCATGTCTTGGCTATTGTAAATAGAGCTGCTATGAACATTGGGGTGCATGTAAAACTGTTGGTGAGAATGTAAATTGGTACAGCAACTATGGAGAACAGTATGGGGTTTCCTAATTATAGACTTTTTGATACTGATTATAGATTTTTTTTGAAACTAACAGAACAAGAAAGGAGAAAAAATTTCAAAATTGTATGGGGTTCCCACCACTTTTGCATAGTACAAAAATAACCATGTATCTCATTGAGCATGCCAAATTAACTTTGTTATGTTTCATTTTACTACAAAAGAAAATAAAGGAGTATTTATTATGGAGAGAGACCTGAAGTTGATACATTTCTACAGCGTTTCATTATATATGTATAATATAAATATATATGTGTATATTTGTCATAGTTTGGTGTATATTTATCATGAGTTCTGCTATTGCAGTTGTGTTTTCTGCTCAAAACTATAAAAAAATTAGAGGAGGGACTACCCTGGTGACACAGTTGTTAAGAATCCGCCTGCCAGTTCAATATCAAAAAAACAAACAACCTAATCCCAAAATGGGCAGAAGACCTAAATAGACATTTCTCCAAAGAAGATATACAGATTGCCAACAAACACATGAAAGGATGCTCAGCATCACTAATCATTAGAGAAATGCAAATCAAAACTAGAATGAAGTATCACCTCACATCGGTCAGAATGGCCATCATCAAAAAATCTACAAACAATAAATGCTGGAGAGGGTGTGGAGAAAAGGGAACCCTCTTGCACTATTGGTGGGAATGTAAATTGATACAGCCACTATGGAGAACAGTATGGAGGGTCCTTAAAAAACTACAAATAGAGCTACCATATGACCCAGCAATCTCACTACTGGGCATATACCCTGAGAAAACCATAATTCAAAAAGAGTCATGTACCACAATGTTCATTGCAGCTCTATTTACAATAGCCAGGACATGGAAGCAACCTAATTGTCCATCGACAGATGAATGGATAAAGAAGATATGGCACATATATACAATGGAATATTACTCAGCCATAAAAAGAAATGAAATTGAGTTATTTGTAGTGAGGTGGATGGACCTAGAGATAAGTCAGAAAGCAGAAAACAAATACCGTATGCTAACATATATATATAGAATCTAAAAAAAAAAAAGGTTCTGAAGAACCTATGGGCAGGACAGGAATAAAGACGCAGTCATAGAGAATGGACTTGAGGACACGGGGAGGGGGAAGGGTAAGCCGGGACAAAGTGAGAGAGTGGCATGGACGTATATACACTACCAAATGTAAAATAGGTAGCTATTAGGAAGCTGCTGCATAGCACAGGGAGACCAGCTCAGTGCTTTGTGACCACCTGGAGGGGTGGGATAGGGAAGGTGAGAGGCAGATGCAAGAGGGAGGGGATATGGGGATATACGTATGCATATGGCTGATTCACTTTGTTATACAGCAGGAACTAACACAACATTGTAAAGCAATTATACTCCAATAAAGATGTTATATATATATAAAAAACTAGTTGTGGATTTAAAATAAATAAATAAATAAATAAATAAATAAAAGAATCTGCCTGCTAATTCAGGGGACATGGGTTTGAGCCCTGGTCCGGGAAGATCCCACATGCCGCAGAGCAGCTAAGCCTCTGCGCCACAACTACTGAAGTCCGTGCGCCTAGACCCCATGCTCCGCAACAAGAGAAGCCATCACAATGAGAAGCCCGTGCACCGCAACAAAGAGTAGCCCCTGCTCGCCACAACTTCATTGCGTGCAGCAATGAAGACCCAACGCAGCCCAAAATAAATAAATATAAATAAATAAATTTATTTTAAAAAATTTAGAGGAAAAAGAGTTTGTTAGTTGCTAATTAGCAGCTAATCGGATAAACTAATTTTAGCAGTGGATTTAATAGCTGATAATGGCTAAGGGCTTGCTACACCCAGATAATATGCTGCATTTTAATAAACGCCCTCAACATCTTATCTAATGACTGAGCAGAAGAACCTTAATTATCTATATTAGGCTAATTTGGAGATATTTTGTAGGATTTTTCTAGTACACTGCCAGTCCTACTACAAAGACAACTCAGAAGCATATTTCAGAAGACATATTTCCCTATCCATATGGAACTGGTCTTGTCCTAAGAAAAACAATGTATCACAGCATGCCAGGGAAACTTCTGATAAGATGATCTTTTCAATTTTTCTAATCTCTTGCAATTTGACAAGTGAAAACTTGAAATGAGATCTCAGTATTTAATCTTGCATATCTTTGACCATTAATGGAATTCAACATTTTAATATATCTTTGGTTATCTATGTTTCTTTTTGTAAGGTGTCTTTTCATATTCCTTGCTCAATTTTTAAAGAGTATTTGTCTTCTTTTGGATTTATACAAGTTCTTTATATGGTAAAGGTTATTATGATATTTTAATCAATATAAAGCCCAAAGGTGTAGTAACATAAGTTTCTGCTTTTGTAAATTTGCAGGGATGGGGATTGACTGCAACTGAATGCAATACTTCAGTTCATCTTGAATTCTGCCTTCTACTGTTGGATTACCTGTCTCCCCAAAGGACTGCACATGACATTGTTCTTCCTGGTCTTTGACATTTAAAATATTTATAATTTGGCCAAGATAAAAAGACTAGAAAAGAAAACATATCAGTTTCTCATAATGAATCACCCACAAGAGATTTTTCCACTGTGTGACTGGCATGTATTTGCATAAAGTGAGAGGTAAGACATACGAAGTGTATGATTCATCAGCAAAAACAATTTCCAAATGTCACATTTAAGCTGCCTTTTACAGATAGCCGAATATGTAATACAGCAGGACCTCATACTTTGGACAAACCATTCTAAGGGGATCTTAGGATCCTTCCTCAGCTCTGTGGCCCCCTTGTCCTTTGCTTTCCTATGCCAAATTCATCTTTGTCACCTACCTCTCTCTCTTACTTGTTAGGAAACATTTTAGACATCAAAAACACGCAGAGACTAAGTAGCAAATATCAGTTTGTCCCTACTCAGCTTAACCAATGACTATCAAAAGCAGTGGAAACCCCCTGTATTGTTCTGCATCAAAAATAGCCTGTTTCCTCCCCACCCAGAAGTAACTGTGATCCTGGATGGGGTATTTATTCATCCAATGCGTGACTATACTTATGTTACATGGTCATGAAACTTTAAACAATATATACAACTAACTGGTTGGCATGGTTTTTTAAAGTTTATGTAAACAATATAATGCAACATGTAACTTTTATTCAACGTTGTTTCTGAGATTTATCCATGTGGTTACTTGTAGCTCTAGTTATTTTTGCTGAGCATGGTATCCATTGTAAGACTTTTATTCGACTTTCTCTCCTTGAAATTCATCTCCCACCTTCATCTTCCTTTATAAAGCCAGGAAATGTTCAGAGTCCCCCATTCATTTTCACCTCCATAATTCCAGAGCATTCAAAAGAGAAAACCCTTTCTCCACCATTAACTTTTCAAAATATTTTTCAGTGTGTGCTGCCTTTGTGCTACTATATTACCCTTTTGCATTATCGCTATTATCTCTTCTTCATTCTCTATCACTTTATACACAGAGGGAGAAGTGAAATGGAAACTTTTCTTTTTTTTTTAGAAGTCCTGACTCTTATCACCACTCCCTCATTTGTGCACAGTTCAGTATTTACCGACAAGCAGGGCCTCGATGTTCCCACGCAGATTCATACTTTACTCCTACTCCAGCCATACTGATACCCCGCCCTTGACCTCTGACCCACTGCCACCAGGCACAAAGTTATGAAATGGATGAAGTTTGTCTCCAGGAGCATAAGCTTTCCTGATTTGGGGGGCTCTTTCTCTCATTCAAAATCTTAAAAGTTTTGCTTTTGATCACAAATGAAAGCCTGTAGTGTTTTTGGTTCTATCAGAACTTCTGGCGTCTACAAACAGGAGTGGGGGGTCCAGGGGGCTGTCTTTGGCCTGGCATCATTGTTCCCTGGATAGTGCATGGGTGTTGGGATCAGAGAAAGCCATCTCCCATCCCAGCTTTGCTATTTGCCAGCTCTAAGGCAGTGGCAAGTGACTTACCCTCCCTCTCTCAGCCCACATCTCCTCATTAAAAAAAATAAGTAAACTTCCTCCCAGGATTGAATAGGATTAAACACACTGCCTATGCAGAAGCAGGCACCTAGAGCAAATACTAAATAACTTAGTTTTCTCATTTTCTTTCTTCCTCGATGGTTCTCCCCGAAGTTCCATTCACACCCAGGTGGATCTGATTACCTCCCCACCCCAGCATCCGGGGCTGGGAGCAGACTTTGACTGTATCCAGATCTTCAGAAAGGTCCTCCCTTGTTTCTTAAAACTTGGCTAGAAAAATATCATAGAAAAAACTAAATGAAAGTTAATGTGCTTTATGGACTCAATTTCATTAGAAATATCCTACATTATGGCTCTTGCCAGCGATGACATAGGAAATAACCATCCCAATGCTGAGCTCCTGGAGTCATGTGGAATGGCTCAGACTTGGGACTTCAGGGTGCACCCCTCAGTCCCCTCTCCCTAAATGGTTTCAGACACCCTGGAGAACCATGGTGCCCTGTCTTCCCACTCCTAATCCTATCTTGGCTCTTAGCCAAAGATCCAGACATCTGTCCATTTCGTCGATGCCTCCCTGGTCTGGATCCATGGATCAGCTTCTCTTGCATGTTTATAACAGTGCACCTGCTTGCTTCTCCATCCAGGTGCCAGAGTTGCATTTCTCCAGAAGACTATTTGAGAAAAAAAATTATATATATATATATATATATATATATATATATATATATATATATAAGAATTTTTTCATTCGTAAGTGAAGTAAAGTCAACTCAAATCAGCCCAGGGCAAAACAGTATGAGTTGGGGCTTTCTGGGGTCCTGCAAGTTTGAAGACCAAGGGTAGGCTGGATTAGATGTGGTTGCATCCAAGGGGGACACCCCCCCACACACACACACCTGCTGTGTGTGTCTGTCTGTCTGTCTATCCTTTTCTCCCCTTTGCCTATTGTCCTCAGACAAGACTTAAGAAAGTGGCTCTTGTCAGCTCAAGCCCCTTTCCTTTCTGTTCCTGATGCTATAGAAACTGAAACTGCCTTGCCTTAAAATCTAAAGAGGCTTTGAATTTTAATAGAAATGCAGGATCTCGGGTCAGACCATCCCACCAGAACCATAGGGGGTGGGAACAGAAAGAAGGGTGCAGGTGGGTGAAAAGCCTCAGACATTTTCAGGTCCAAGAGACTTCTGAGGTTCTGTATTCTGAAAAAATAGTGATAGAAATAAAGAGTGTAAGTGACCATCTGAAATCAGGTCCAAGGAGCATTCATGAGACCCTTTCCGTTTTGAAGGTTCACCCAGCCTCTTAGCTCTCCCTTCCCAGACGTCCGGGAAGGTCACCCTTCCTGCCCCTTTGAAGGAGCCATGGCCTTGTGCTTTGCTTTGACCAATTAAATGGGAACAGACATGATGTGGGTCACTTATGAGTGGAGGCGTGGAAGAGTCAGTGTGCAGTTTCCCAACCTTTTCCCCCCTGCAGCCACACATGAAGGAGTTTTTATGATGAGAAGGAAGAGCCAGAGATCCAAGCGGCCTGAAAGACGAAGCCCCAGCCAGGAGGGTGGTGGATCACAGATCACAATGGGATCTGGAGAGACGAACCTTCGTGTCTCCAGCCCCTGAGATCTGGCTGTTATTCTGTAGCGTTGCCTAGCCTATCCCAACTAACACAATTGGGTCTTGAACACTAGGTAGCTCAACCTTTTCAGCGAACCCTGTGAACTTGAACATTTCACTTAACTCCCCTGAACACAAATTCATTTTTGTGATCTAAGGTCACTGCAGAGAAGAGCGTCAGTGAACTATGAATGGAAGTGATGACTGAAATGATGTCCAGGGTGTCAGATGGGCTGGATGCCCACCATACCATTGACTTGTCCTGCCCCTCAAGGAGACTGCATTTCCCCGCCTGCCTTGCAATGTCCCCAACAGGGACCACATGCTGAGTCCTGGATGGTGGTTTCTGGGCAAAAGGGAATCCTTGCCTCCCAGGCTTTCTTCTCCTTTTCCTTTTTGCGAGGCTGAGCACAAAGGACTCCGTCAAGGATGGAGCCCAATCCCTGACTTATCATATAAGGGGAAACCTGGAGGATTGTGGTCCTTGAAAATCACGTGACCCACAGCATAACCTCGCCTACCCTATGTAATATGCCAAGTAAGAACTATGTCAAGGCAGCGGACCTGAGTACAGAAAAGGCAGTCTGGAAGGTTTCATGATTAAGTGGGGAGCATGGGGCCACCATCACAGGCTGAACACCTGACACCCAGGACCGAGGTTCCAAACATGTGGCTTTTACTTAATTGATGACTATTAGGCTCAGCTGAGTGGAGATCAGCCTGGAGCAAGCCACTCTGTGATGGAGCATCTTTACCAACTACTTCCAAATTTATATTTTGCTGGCCTGTTTTGCTTCGTGTGTGAGGAACACCTGTGCTCCTCTGGTCTGTGCTCACAGGACTGTCCAGTGTCCTTTCCCCTGGGGGCGGGGCCTTCCGTGATCCACACGAAGCCAGGGCCAGAAAGATGCTGCGGGCCCTCCCTCCTTGCCTCCCTGCCCCCCATCCAACATACATGCCTCTCTTTTTCTCTCCCTTGTTGTTCCCAGGCATGGAAATGAAAATTATAATAATAAATATTAAACACTATTTTAAAAGGCCTTTAATCATGTTTAAGCTCTACCCTTAAATACCCTTGGGGAGACTATACCCATTCTGAAGGAAAGTTAAAAGTTCGAACTAAGGTTTTGAAATTCAAACCTAAGACAGGTTAGATGTGTGTTGAAGTTCAAAACCTTTGCTAGCTTTAATACATCCTGTTATCACTTAAATAAGGCTCGTCTTAGCTTCATATGTGTCAGGCATGGTGCTCCTGGTAGGATGGATGTTATTCACCCAATAAAGTTCCTTCCCAAGTGGCAAAGTCAGTCCTTGAACCCAAGCCTGAGTTCAGAGTCCTCAGTTGTAACTGTCTTGTGTTACCCTTTGTGTCTCTGTTGTCCTGATTTGTCCCCTTCAGAGGGTTGGTGAACACCTCCACACCAGGGACGGCTCCCTCTTTCTACAAAATGACCCCGATCACAGCAGGAGGGGTGGGCTGGCGTCCAGGGTAGCACAAGATGCTGAGAGGGAGGAGAGAAGGAGGGGAAGGATGAATGAAACATGCAAGCAGCCCAGAATCGCTTGAATCCCTGATTATTATATTTCTGCTAGGGCGGAACTCAAGAACAATGAAGCATGCCTCTCATCAGGTTTACTGTAGAATAAGTCATTTAATAAACACAAAACAGGGGCTTCCCTGGTGGCACAGGGGTTAAGAATCTGTTTGCCAATGCAGGGGACATGGGTTCAAGCCCTGGTCTGGGAAGATCCCACATGCTGCGTAGCAACTAAGCCCGTGTGCCACAACTACTGAAGCCCGTACGCCTAGAACCTGTGCTCCGCAAAAAGAGAAGCCACCACAATGAGAAGTTCACGCACCACAACGAAGAGTAGCCCCCGCTCACTGCAACTAGAGAAAGCCTGTGCACAGCAACGAAGATCGAAAGCAGCCAAAAATAAAATAAAAAATAAATAAATTTAAACACAAAACAAAGCTGCTGAAAGATGACTGTAAAGCAGTTTGTTTCATGGAACATAAGGGGTGATTTGAGTGCAAGCATTAAAGCAGTTATCCTGGAGCAATTATGGATGTAAGTGACCTCAGACAGGCTCTGAATTAGCAAGGGATCTTGCCCGGGAAGCCTGAGGTTGGAAGGGGTGCCATCTATTCTTTACTCCAGCAATGCCTCTTTTGCCCTTTTACACACGAACAGAGAAGGAAATACTTCCAGGGCTACTTCTCACAACTGCAGGGGAAATGTGTCTGCATTCCTGCACTGGCCATTGTGGCCGTTATGATAATAGGCAATAGAGGATGCCCTGCAGCTGGAGCGCGGGCTGGGGAAGCAGTGTTCAGACTCCCATTGCGAGAAAGACACTCCGTGAAGGAGCTAACAACACTGACCGCTGACGAGTACTGACCTCAGCATCCGGGCTGGGCCCCGTGCAAAGTGCTTTCCAGCGAGATTTCACGGGAGCTTCATGACCACCTCTGGGGCGAGCGATTTGATTATCCCCGTCCTACAGACGAGGAAACGGGCTGTAGCTGATGTAAGCTCTCTCAGCAGCTAAGTGGCAAAGCCAACATTGGAGCCCATGTGCCGCTGGCTGCAGACTGCACCCGGGTCTCAGGCCAGGCCAAGGCCCTGCTGCTGCTCCGCTGCTGTCCAAGTAGCACATCCACACCCAGCTTGGCCTCAGTCTTTCATTCCTGGGAAGATTTGGGTGGCCCTGCGAAGGGGATAACAGCAACCCAATTTAGGGGTAGAATTAACAGGCTGTGGTGACCCCAGGGCCCCCTGCTACCCCCTTGGCCACCTCTCATTTTGGCTGCTGCTGCAGGAGATGGTCCTTGCAATGCTGCCCGTGGGACCACTCCAGGTGCCCACGGCACCTTCAGCTTTTCCAGCCTCAGGTCTTTCTCCAAGGCCCCCAGAGCTCACTCAGCCCAAGGACAAGGGAAACCAGACATGGGAGAAGGATTTGGAAGAGGGAGGCAGCCCTCAGCCGTCAGGACTGCGAGTGGGTGAGGAGAAGGGAATGGAAGGAGACTCCTGCGTGTTCCTTAGCAGGTCCCTGGAAGACTGAGCCCAGCCGCCCCGGGTAGGACCCCTCAACAGTGCCCGCCGGTGGCTTTTCCTTGTCCCCCACCTTCGTCTTCCCATTTCTTACTCCCATTCCCTGGCATCACCTAACAAAGCCCTGCACCCAACGCTTGACTCAGGCTCTGCTTGGGGGGAAACCAAACTAAGACAGGAAGTATTTGGGGTGCAGCCCTTCCCCGGCAAGGACAGCAGAGGAGAAACAACAGGAGGGGCTGCAGGCCTCTCCCTGGGCCTCCCCTCCCCACACTCCCCCGGGACCCTTCTCTGTGTACTGCCCTCGGCTCTCTGGGAGCAAAAGCTGAGATGGAGAACAAGGCGTGGAGTAGAGATGGGTCCTTGTGAAAGGAAAAGGCTCGACTGGACTGGAAACCAGGAGGCAGCTGCAGTCCAGGCCCCCGGAGCCTTGACCAACCCTGCGGGCTCCTTGTTGGGTCACTGGATGCTACTGCCCAGGAAGGGAGTGACCTTGGACCCAGCTCTCTGATCTGGACAGCAAGTTCTTCCCTGCACGGAGACCTGAGCGAATGGCCCTGCGTCTGCCGTGCTGCGGGATGGTACCCTTTGCTCGTGGGCCCATCTGTACCCCAGTGTGCAGGGCACACCCCTCAAAGGCAGTGGCCTGAGCTGTTTGGTTCAACAGCCAGCATGTCACCTGACACAAGTAGGCAACCCATAGCTGTTAAATGATTGAATATCTAATAATGACTAGAAAAGCTCCTAGTATGTCCTTCATTTTACAGGAAGAAAGAGCTGGAGCCCAGAGTGATTCAGGGACCTGCCCAAGGTCATAGCCAGGGAGAGGGAGGGGTGGAGCGGCTTTAAATGCAGGATCTTGACCCTGAGTCCATTGGTCCTATCTGCTCTCAGAAATCTGGACGGGTAGTGTTACGTTTTCTCATTTTGATTCTCTGCAGGATACATACAGCTGGGCAGATTTCCAGCCATATTCAAAATAATAATGAAGAAAAACTCCAGAACCGTTAACCACCTAGGAGCTTCGGGGCGAGAAGGACACGGTGACAGTCCTCTGTCTCCAGCGCGGAGGGGAGAGGCCGAGTTGTCACCTCGTGCGCTGGGCGGAGCCAATAGGCGTATTTCCTGAAAGGTGATCCCAAGCTCTACTTTTAGAAAAGACTGTTCTAGATCACGCGCACCTGCCCATTTCTAATCCTGCCTCTGGGTGGATGAAATGACCCAGTTTGTACACTACCCTCCAACTCTGGGGAGTCACACTTACAGGAGGACAGTTCCTTTGGGACAAAACTATAGCTGAGCTAGGGATGCCCAAGGATCAGGCAGGGTGGCGTTTTATCCACCTGGAGTGAGCCAAGGAGAAAGATGTGATCTTGCGTCTTCTGATCACCTAGGCAGAGCCTCCGCGTGATAGAGATGTTGTCTCTCACAGCCCAGACCCCAAATGCCGCCTTATCAAGCCACCAGCTGCCATTCCAGAGGCATCTGATAATTAGTTCCTAAGTTTGGCCAGCTGCAGGATGTAAGAAGAATAGAAGGAAGCTGGGGCCTTGGCGGCCACATTTATAATTAGCAATGTGCTGATTTTCAGGGTGCTCTCAGGATGGAACTCGAATCTCCGTGCTGCACTACTATATTGTGATCCGGGGCTTGGTAGTTACAGCCCTTTGCAGAGAGCCAAGCACCTATTCCTATTAAGAAAGCAACACAGGGGCCCCGTGCGGCTTCCTCATCCAGGTTAGCAGAGTTACGGGGACAGGCAGACAGGAGGGCCCATAACTCACAGCCTGAAAGGGCACTTGGTGTATTTATTACACCTACATCTTGGGTCCCTTGTTATTTATGCACTTGTTACTTTGTACTCAACCTCGCCACTCTGAAATGTTTCTGAATCTGGGCAAAAAAAAGAAGCTAGAACACAGCTGGGTACCTCTACCCCTCTGGTAGCAACCATCAGAAAAGTCTGCCAACTTCTCACCTCCCAGCGTCGGCCAGTGAGGCATACGTGTCACGACTCTTCACACACTAAAGAAGACAGGATGTGGGGGCAAGAGAACTAGAGTCAGTGAAAAAGGACGCCCTCGGGGCTGTCCCTCCTCTGACGGCCTCATCCCTGGCTCGGCCGGCTCATCTGCCCTGTTTCTCCTGTGATCCCTGTGATGGAGTTTTCACAGTCACTGGCGTGGGTTCCACTAGGGCAAGGAGGTGCATGACGGCTGTGAGAACACCTTTCTAGTGACACATTGACCTGGTGTCTAAAGGGAGGACGCGCGGAAGACACACCAATGCAGACACACCTTCTCCCTTTTCTGGGAGATGCAGGAAACGTCAAGATGGGACCGACAGCTCTGAGAATCTGGATCCCCAGGTCATGAGACAGAAAGGGGCGGGGTCAACAGGAACTCAAGCATCCAAGAACCATCCTCCTCTTCAGGGACCTACCCAACTCACTCCAGACAGAAAACCTGCTGTCAAGGTGGCTCTTGCCCTGGGCTGCTCTCCAGCCCCGATCTGTGCATCAGCTCTGCCCTCCTCCCTGCCTCCCCTTCTAGAACTTTCTGCTTGGGTCCCTCATTGGCCTTATTAATGACATGTAAATATCACTGATGACTTTCTTCTTGTAATTTGTTCCCGGCATCTTCTGCAAAGTATTCAATTAAAACCGAATTGGAGATCAGAAAGGCCTGGGCAGACAGGCAGCTACTTGCCAGATTTTCCTGCCTGGGGGAGAAGCAGCATGCCCACCGTGTTCAACTCCGGAAACGCAGGCTGGGAACGCCAGCCCCGCCGGGAACCGGTGCCAGGGCTACCTTGAGCCACTGCCCTCAGAAAACCAAGCCGGCGCTGACTCTGGTGGGAGTGCAGCCCGAGAAGAGAAGAAAGTAATCTCCTTTCAGGAAAAGACGTCATGTTCTCCCTGCAGCTGATGGGAGGCGGGGTGGCGTGGAATTCATCAACACAGCACAGCCAGATCTGACCGGGGTTTTGAACAAACATCTTGTGGGTTGTTTAAATTGGAGGCAGTCACAGATAAAGATGTATGTGGTCCAGCTGTTTGCTCAGGACTCAGCCCTACGAGCTCGAACGCTGCTCATTGTTTTGGAGGCTTTATATTCCGAAGCTGTTCCCAACCATATCTGCAGGGGAAGAAGCATTGCGCTGATCGCATGGGTGAGCTGTGAGGGCCTGGCTGGGCTCAGGAAGGAGACGGAGATAAACGCCAGAGTGGGGCACCGCTTACAGTGACCGGATTCTGTGCAGAGGGCGAGACCTCAGGGGACACAGCCACTCCCAGCGGCCCCAAGTTCTTGCTGAGTAGAGGGGCCGGAGCATCTGGGATCACCAAGGGCTTTTCCGGAGCCGGGCTTTGGCATTGAGGTCAGATGGAGGGAGAGGAAGAGGAGTGGCTTCCTGTCTGCCTGTGTGTCTCCCAGAGTGGGGCTCCCTGGCCCTGGGCAGGAAAAAGATGGCCTTCTCTGATAGGAATGCTGTTGAATTGTTTGGAACAATAGATTAGGGTCTTGGTAAAGGCATTATTTGAACTCAACTGTTTTGTCGCGTTCTGAAAAAGGTTATGATGTGATCTCCATCTGATTAGCGTGGGACAGGGCTAAGCAATCGCTTTTCTGAAATACCAAAGTCACGACAAGCTTGGCTGTCGTCTTGGCAGCTGTTCCCTGGGTTGCCTGAAACCGCCAAGGGCAAAGGGCAAAACAATATATTCGGAAGAGAGGGATAAAATATATTTTGTGGTTGAACCCCATCCCTACACATCCACACAAAGGCTCCTGATGGTCCAACAGCCCAAGAGGGTGTGAGAGAGAAACGCATTGCCTGCTGAGGAAGAGGAAAGTGGGCGTGAGAACGCGGAGTCAGAAGCAGCCCAGGGTTCGGGCCAATCTTTCCTGTTCCCTGAAGGGGAGAGACAGAGTTGAGCTGTCCTTCTGGGAAGCCACTTGGCTTCTCTGGGCACCAGCGGGTCCCAGACCCAGTTCTCCTTATCCCAGAACAGTGCTCATGGCAAAGTAGGCCAAGCAACCAGGGCTCCTGGGAGCTGGCTGGAGGGTGGAGCCTGGTGGATGAGGGTGAGCTTGTTGAGAGAAAGAGAGACAAACCGGATCGGGTTCCAGTTGCAAAGGGCAGATTGGAGATGAAGACAGGAACATACCTACAGAATGAGGAACTAAGCCAGGAGGAGGGGTCAGCAGGGGTAGGGCTGGAGAAGGGCTGGCAGCGGGATAGTTCTTCTTTTCTTTAATTTTATGGAAGTCTAGTTGAGTTACAGTGTTGTGTTAATTTCTGCTATACAGCAGAATGATTCAGTTATACATATATATACATGCTTTTTTCATATTCTTTTCCATGATGGTTTATCACAGGATATTAAATATAGTTCCCTTTACTGTACAGTAGGACCTTGTTGTTTATCCATCCTATATATACTAGTTTGCATCTGCTAATCCCACACTCAATCCTTCCCTCCCCCACTTCTCCTCCCCCCACTTGGCAACCACAAGTCTGTTCTCTATGTCTCTGACTCTGTTTCTGTTTCATAGATAAGTTCATTTGTGTCATATTTTAGATTCCACATATAGGCGATATCATATGGTATTTGCCTTTCTCTGTCTGGCTTCCTTCACTTAGGATGATAATCTCTAGGTCCATCCTTGTTGCTGCAAATGGCCAGCGGGATTGTTCTTTGCGGGTCACCAGAGGTCACGGTGAAAAGGCCTGGATTCTACCCCACCGTGGTGTGGCCACGGAGGGACCACAGTACCCCATTGTGAAACAGCTTCATTTAACCTCTTTTGAGAAGTCTTTTGAAGATGTGTGAAGCAAACCTAGTTGTTAAAGTGAAAAACAAATTAACTACTATTCCTAAGTACAAAGTGCAGACCTGTTTGAAGGGGCATCTATAGGGCCCAGGAACCCATCTCTGAGGTAGAGAATGATTAGGGAAGGGCTGGAAATTTTTCTGCTTTCCCCAGGAAGAAAACATTTACTCCATGGAAGCCAACTGTATGTGTGCGTGTGCACCATGAATATTCATGATGGATAAATGCCTGTTGAGACAGGTGCTTGACAGCAAGTACCCAACAAGGACAAAACTCCATAATGGGAAGTCCCCAACTCACGTGACTACGGGGGCCAGGCAGAAGTAAGTAGAAAGATAATCCTTATAATTATCCCAGATGTGTCCCAGAATGTCCCTTCTACATTTTATTAGCCAAGCAAATCCCTCAGATCAGCCCGGATTCAAGTCTCTTTGTTACTTTCTACATTCTTGCATCTGAACTGCTTGCCTTTATCTCCAATGTCCCTTTTGAATTTGACCACCGATTGGATTCTCAATCTCTCTCTCAAGCTTGCATTCCCCCATGAGGCATCACTCTAGAAGGAGCCTGCTTCCATTGTAACTTGGCTCCCTTTTACTTTGCCATGAGCACTGTGCTGGGATCAGAGGAACTGGGCCTGGGATCTGGTCATACTGAAGGTTACCTGAGTGGCTTCAGAAGCAAGACCCTCCACCTGTGTCTCCTCAACTGTAAATGCCCCACGTTGTTGAGGGGTGACCAGTCACATTACAGGAGAGCCTATGGGATGGAGACAACGCCACAGTCATCTTTGGAAAAACCATTCCCCACAGCGTCTTAAACTGTCCTCTTTCCAAATGGACTGTCTTTGCTTTGCACATTGATTGTATAGACACCATTTACAAATAAATAGTCACTATACTCTCTCCTAGTTTTCTTGAAACATACAACCCTCCCAGGTCTAATTTTCATTTTCCTTCTTTGGGTGGAGACCGAGTACAATCAAGAGTCCACTTTCCTTTGAACACATCTGTGAAAGAAATGACAGAGCAAACATGGTGACAAATGGCAGCCGACGCTCTGGCAGGGAGACTCTAGGGAGCGGTGGGGACTATGGTGAAATGGGGCCCGTGGGCCCGTCTCTCAGAGTGGCTGAGTATCATCACGTGAGAAAGACTCTTGATTCTATTGCCTCTAATTTACTTTAAAATACTTCAGTGCATTCAGTAGGATTCATATGTGTGTACAGTTTAATTTTAATCAACACCCTAGGTGCAGTTAACATTAAAGGACCCTTCAAATTAGAAATCCATACTCCAGGTGTGGTTAGTTACCATGTGAAAGACCCCAGTCAAAAGTCAACATTCCAGACACAAACACTTCAGATATTGCATCTGGATCTGGGCCAAAGGCTTCAGTAATCATCCTGAAAATGGTGACTCTGCTTCCTGGGGTCGTGGGTTTATACCTGCTGTTCGGGGACCATCATACATGAGGTGTGTGCCCATCTGGTCTCTGCAACTGCAGGATTCCCTCAGCTTCACTGAAATCAAGGAGCCCATTTGAACGACAGGATCCCCTGCGTTCACACCTGGCCTACAAAAAGGGGAAACCCTAGAGCTTTTCATGGACGTGGGCGTTTCCCCTCGTTGATACAAGTCTCTACGCCTTAGTGCAGAGTGTCTTCCAGACCTTCCTGAGGAAGCTGGGCGGGGGGACGGATATGCAGGTCACACATGATTAGTCCAGGTCCAAGCTCCTACCTCCCTGAGTCTCAGATTCCCTCCTCTACACTGTGCCCCAAATCTCCCAATTTGTAAGTGTTGGCAAGTGAATTTGGTCCATGATGTTGGCCAAATAAATCCACATCGTGTGACTTTGGGCAGTTACTTCACCTCTCTGTGCCTTTGTTTCCTTATCCGTCAAAGGAGGATCATAATAATAATACTCACAAGGCTGTGTCATGGGCTAAGATGAGTATATATTGAACATTTCACAGGGACTGACCACACGATAAGCACTATGTGTGTGGACAATTTAAAAATAACTGAGTATAGGGCTTCCCTGGTGGCGCAGTGGTTGAGAGTCCGCCTGCCGGTGCAGGGGACGCAGTTTCGTGCCCCAGTCCGGGAGGATCCCACATGCCACGGAGCAGCTGGGCCCGTGAGCCATGGCCGCTGAGCCTGTGCGTCCGGAGCCTGTGCTCCACAACAGGAGAGGCCACAACAGTGAGAGGCCCGCGTACCACAAAAAAAACAAAACAAAAAACAAACAAACAACAACAACAACAAAAAAAACTGAGTACATTTCCGCCAGTCAGATGTCCAGGAGCTGCCTACTCTTGACCTCCCCTCAGTTTTCCTGTTGCCCATTTGCACTGTCCTTTTAGCCTCATGGAGGGGGCAGAAGTATGACTTGTAATAAAAAATGCACTTAAGGAAGCCACTTTACCAATGAGCTGGACAAATATACACCCTGGAAGAAATGTTCAGAGCTCACGACATCACTGCCTTCTCTTCCCTCCTGCTCTTCTGCCATCTCCAGGCTAAAGGCAAACGTGGCTATTGCTGCTGCCAGATAGAGTTGATTCAGTCCAGATCTGGGCACAGGGTAGGTGCTTAACAAAAGTGTTGACTTATCTGGACACAGTTAATGCCAGATGCCTCATCTGGAAGCCAACTTTCCCTGGCAGAAATGTTGGCCCAACACTCTGGCATGAAAGCACCAGAAATCAGCCTAGTAATTTCTCTTCAAGCCTGGCCCACTGGTGAAAATCTTGAAGTTCAAATCGAAGCTTCTAATCTTTCCCCCATCACAGTTGGAGTTGCTACCTTAGGAGCAGATGTGTCTGAACTTGAGCACAGGTAGAGGACCGTGGCTTCTTTAGGAAACCCTATTGCTTTTCCTTGTCCTCAAGCCTTCTGTCTCTGAGAACTGAAGAAAGATCAGAGGTGAAGGGAAGAGAGAAAAGGAGCTTGTTGCCTACTAGTGGCTTGGTACCAGTGACAGAAGGGATTTTTAGAGGAAGCAAGATGTCTCTGAGCAAGGCTGGGCCTCACGAGGAGGTGGGAGACGGCAGGACCCCCGCAGCCCCCAGGGGGAGGTCATCCACGGGGTGTCTCCATCCTGGAGTGACCGTCCCAAAGCCTCATACCCTCAAGTGGGTGCCATTGTGATGTGGCAATTGTACCCAGAAGCCTGGACTAACTGCTATGCCTTCTCCATCTTCCCATGATGTCACCCTGTCCGTCCCCTCTGTACTGTCTGTAAATACGGTCCCTGCAAATTTCAGACACTTTTCCTCTGGGCACTGTCTCAGCCCCCAACTTACGCTTAACATTTTGAGCTGATGCCTTTCTCTGCCACCATGTTTGGGTGGAAACAGGAAAGAAGTTCTCATTCCCAGTCCTCACACTCCATACTCTACGCTGAACGCTTACACAGCATTCCAGAACCAGAGACAAGGTCCATCAAAAGGGTTATGGCTAGAAAGAGAGAGGGACCCCCTACAAGGGAGGGCTTTTCCTAAAACCCTTCCCACCACAGCTGACCCCCAGCCTGAAAAGACCCGAGATGCCTTTGTTCACAAGATGCAGTTGGCTCTCTGGGTCCAGGTCCTCAGAAGAAAGTAAACATTTCCCTGAAGGGAAAAATTCCCTGAAATTCACTCACTCCTATGCATTGTTCATGATACACATCTGGCAGGACTATGTGGTTCTCACTGGAAGAAAATTTCAGGAGAAAACATTCAAAATACCATATTTTAGCTCAGTTTCGACTCTACAAAGAGTAGCTTATTGATTCAGAGGCTGGATTTGAAAGTCGGTCTGTCCAGGTTTGCACCCTGACTCTACCACTTCCTAATTATGGGATAGACTTCACTCCTCTATACCTTGGTTGCCTTATCTTTGGAGTGAGCACATTAACCGTTCCTCCTCCATAGGGTTCTGGCGATAATTAAGGGAAATAAAAAATATAGGCTTAGGACAGCGCCCAGCACACAGCAAGTGCTCAGTAAATGTTGGCCATTGCTGTTCTTGTGGCTGCTACTGTTCAGCTTCACTGGTAACTATTTTCTAGTTGGGTAAGATGAACCACAGTTTTGTGTAGGGAAAAAACCTGTGGGTCTATGTGGATGTGCTGACTTGAACATCAAGACACAGAGTTTAAAATAAAATAGGTGAGGGCTTCCCTGGTGGCGCAGTGGTTGGGAGTCCGCCTGCTGATGCAGGGGACACAGGTTCGTGCCCCAGTCCGGGAGGATCCCACATGCCATGGAGCGGCTGGGCCCGTGAGCCATGGCTGCTGAGCCTGCGCGTCCGGAGCCTGTACTCTGCAACGGGAGAGGCCACAACAGTGAGAGGCCCACGTACAGCAAATAAATAAATAAATAAATAAAAATAAAAATAAATAAAAGAGGAGAAATAGAGGAAAGGAAACCATAAATAGTTGAAAACCATTGAACTGGATGTAAATAGACTCATGGATGTTTTCTAATAGAACAGATATGTATGTGCTGACTAGATGCTCGGAATGCGCTCTACGCTGGGAATTAAAAAATGAACAAAATATAGAGTCAGCCTCCTTCGAGGAGGCTGTGGCCTTGTACAGGGGACTCAGGGGTAAATGGGCCGTTACAGCAGAGCCCAATGTGTGGGGAGGGTCTGACGTGCTGGCTTGGGAGCCAAGGCTTCTGAGGTCCTTTCAGGATGGGGGGTCAGCTGTGGTGGGGGGCGGGCATTTAGGAAAAGTCCTTACTTGTAGGAGGTAGCCCCCTCCATCGCGATCCTTCTGATTGGCCTGATCTCTGGGTCGGGAGTGCTCAGTGAGCATTATATGTGGGGTCTATCGGAAGGGTATTTGGCCCACCTGGAGGGTTTTTGAGCAGAAAGAGTTTCTTGAAAGAAGTAGCATCTAAGCCAGGAATTGCAGGCTGAATTAGAATTAAGTGTAGAGCGAGGAAGATCGGTCCTGGTAGGAAGAAAAACGCAAGCAAAGGCCACTTAACGGACAGGGATGGTTTGAGGAACTGCGGGGAATTCACGACAGCCAGGACATTGGAGATGCCGGGGACCGTGAGAGGAATCAGACCGCAAAGCCTTCCAGGTCACGTGACAGGCCTGCCCCTCATCTGAAGGTGGTGTGACTTTCAATGTCACTCTTCGTTGCACGGGCAGATTGGGTCAGAGGGCCAGACTGAGGGCTGCTTGCAGGAATCCCCGTTAGAAGGGCAGCCTGAGTCGAGCTGACGGCAAGAGGAATAGAGAAGAGCGGACGGATGGAGAGGGCATCGATAAGTCAGAATCCAAGTGACCGGTGATTCAGTGGATGTGGACTGGCAGCCAAGGAAACAGGGTGGGAGGAGGAGCATCAGTATTTCAGGTTCGGGCAGCTGAGCACATGATTTTCTTGTTTTTTTTTTTTTTTTTTTTTTGCCGTACGCGGGCCTCTCACTGCTGTGGCCTCTCCCGTTGTGGAGCACAGGCTCCGGACGCGCAGGCCCAGCGGCCATGGCTCACGGGCCCAGCCGCTCCGCGGCATGTGGGACCCTCCCGGACCGGGGCACGAACCCGTGTCCCCTGCATCAGCAGGCGGACTCTCAACCACTGCGCCACCAGGGAAGCCCTGATTTTCTTGTTTTAAAAATAGTTTTATTGGGGCTTCCCAGGTGGCGCAGTGGTTGAGAGTCCGCCTGCTGATGCAGGGGACATGGGTTCGTGCCCCGGTCCGGGAAGATCCCACATGCCGCGGAGCGGCTGGGCCCGTGAGCCATGGCCGCTGAGCCTGCGCGGCCGGAGCCTGTGCTCTGCAACGGGAGAGGAATGTTGGAGGGGATGCTCGCTTTGGTGCTTATAACTCACTCCCACCAAACACGCACCAGGGCGAACAGGAGAAAAATAACCCCCTTGCCATCCACCAGGTGCGTTTATTGCAGGGAAACAAAAAGCCTAAGCAAACCTCACCAAGTGGTCAGAATCTCAACAAGGACGCAGTTCCCTTAACATTCACGTAAAGCATTAACCGCATCCATAAGCCAAATTGAAAAACAGCAGAAATAATAATAAAAAGGAGATATTTACGGCGGCAGTGTAGGAGAGGGGATAGTAAAGAGAGTCCCCTCCCCCATCCTCAGCCCCTGAGTTCCGCGGTCCTGAAGGACTGGCGACCTTTCATCCTTGTAAACCCCAAACACTCACCTTCCCAGCGCAAAGCCTTGGGATCCTTACGGAAAGATGCCATGACCAGCCTGCGTACATTGGGACAGAAGATGAAAGTCGCCTCTATAAAAGTCGTCTTTGGGCTTCCCTGGTGGCGCAGTGGTTGAGAGTCCGCCTGCCGATGCAGGGGACACGGGTTCGTGCCCCTATCCCGGAAGATCCCACATGCCGCGCAGCGGCTGGGCCCGCGAGCCATGGCCGCGGAGCCTGTGTGTCCGGAGCCTGTGCTCCGCAACGGGAGAGGCCACAGCAGTGAGAGGCCCGCGTACAGCTAAAAAAAAAAAAAAAAAAAAGTCGGCTTTTATCCTAAAGCAGAAAATTTCCCAGTGTTTATGGAAAATCACCATCTCTGTGTGTGTTTTAAAGTTTTCGTTTAATGAATGAGCAAAAATGTCAGGTCGGCTCAAGGGGCGGTCCCTGTGCTGTCAGGGCAACCGGCCACCCTCTGAAGGACACGGGAAGCCAGAGGCTTGGTGGCGTGGATGTTGCTGGATGAGCTGCAACAGTTTCTGAACAAAAACCTGGATAAGGGTGTACAGTGAGGAACGATGGGGCTGGAACAGAAGTGTGAGAGAAATAACAACAACGCTTTGTGTTCAGATCACAGCTTTCGGTCTCGATTTCAAAGCCCTGCGTGCATACATTAAATCTCCAACATTCATCCGAGGTCAACACCCTTACCCCATTTCACAGATGGGGAGAGCCGTCCAGCGAGGGCGGATAGCAGCCACACCCACAGGAGAGCAATGAATACAGCCTCTTTTTTTCCCACCCAGGCTGCATCCTTCCTTCTGCGTCGGAGTCACAGCCAAAAGCTCAGACTGGAACAGAAGCAAAATCAGCTCAGCCTTTCTTCCTTCAGAGGGAATCCAGGCTCATCCCCGGCCGCTGTGCATGGAGGTGTCTCTGGAAGAAGACCTTGCAGAAGCAGGGCTCCCATCTGCTCTCTGTGGACATTTAATATCCTGGGGACATTTCCGCAAAGTTAATCCCAGGCCCTGGGCTGGATGCTCCTTTCATGACATGCAGGGGCCGTGTGCTGTTTGTGTTCCTGGCCATGGCTCTCCCAGCCCTGATGACCCTGGATGAGAAGCCCATCAGGTGGTTTCTGTGTGCTGGTGGCTTAGAAATGGGGAGGGGCGGCAGACACAGAGATGGAACCCTCATCTTTAATCCTGTACCAGTGCCAGCGCAGTTGGTAACTTGCCTCTCTGGAACTTTGGTTTCCGAGGGGACGATTCCATTTAAAAAGGACACAGTGTTTTCCCATCAGGCTGATGAAATTGACTTCCCTCAATGGTAGGATGCCCCGCAAATTTGAAAACAGGAAAGCATTTTGCTTTGCTGCGATTCATTTTTTGGTTAAAGAGTATTCAAAGAGGTAGGGAGATAAAACTCATTTTGTCATTTACCAGCCCTGAGGGGAAAAAAAGGAGGGGGGTAGGGTGGGAGCAAAATATGGAAAATAATGCAGTTGTCAAATAGAGCCCAAATGCTGGTCTTGGCTACCTCTCATTTCCTAAGAAATCGTTAAGCCTCCACTTAATAAACCCAGAGTCTGAAACAGACTCTGATTTTGACACTGTCGATTGGTGTGGCGTGTGACGAGAAACGAAAATCATAGTGCAACTTTTTGGCAGTAATTGCCTGAACACTTGAAGTGCTGCAGGAATGATTTGCCAGGCCCTGTGAGGAGTATTGGGCTGCTCTCCACCAGGACGTTGGAGGCTGTTTGATTGTCTGTGTTTTTTCCTCTTTCCTGTTTGTTTTCCAAGCAGAGGAGTCAAATGTAGAGCAGCGAAGCAGACAGAAAACCCATTTGGATTTTTTGGGTCCCACTTCCTGCTTGTTTCTCTCCTTCTCCCTTCTGTGAGTTTCCCTCTTAAACTCTGTAAACGTTGCCTCCCCCATGACCTTTCCATCATTTCTATCTTCAGATGCTTGCCTTCTTCCCTGATTTACCAACACAGTATATCTCCCTCCGTTCCTCTCTAGATGGAAGCCATTCTAGCTCAAAAAAATAATATATATCAATGTGTTTTGGGAGGTCAGGATGGCGCTCCCCACACTCAGCAGAATTTTTTCCCGTCATAGAAGATACAGGGACAGCTAGGAAGAAATGCTTCCCCAGACCGCTGGCACCTCCAGGAAAGTAGCTTCAAGCACAGATTTCACCTGTGGTAAAAATTACAAAACAATGACACCTGAATGGCCTTGCCTCCCGAGCTGTTATAACCTGCAGACCAGAGGCACTGAAGCAAATCTGCTGGGTCCTGCTTGAGCAGCACACACTGGACTTTCAAAACAATGCATCCAGATTGAATGAGTAAACGGACATAGGAAAGCCAAGTAATGGAGGGAACATACTTTGACCCAGCACTGGGCACATAGTAAGGGTATCCAAGAGATGTTTGATAAGTCAATCAATGGGTGAATGAGGAGTCATATCTCTCTAACAAAAAGCCTGGTCTTCGACAATTTGTCAGTGACCTTCCCTGCAGGTTTAATATAATTTGGTGTAACCAGAGTGACATAGGACAGCAACAACCATAAGCTTTTGGCTAGTACGTCCATCAGACATGAGGATAAGCCTGTGAGGGCAGCGACAGTGCTATGTCACACACCAGTGAATTTCCAGGGCCTTGCAACTGGATTTGTTGGATGAATGAATGAATGAACAACCAATGTAAGGGCACAGGGTGGAATAGTTGCTAAGAGCATAGACTTGGGAATTATGTGGCTTGTGTTCAACTATCAGCTCTGTCCTTTACTAGCTCTGTGACTTTGAGCAAGTTATTTAAACTCCTTGTGCCTTGGTTTCCTCAACTATAAAATGAGGTTAATAATAGTATCTAGTCCATAAGGCTATTGTGAGGATTAAATGACTTAATGCATTTAAATCATTTACGATAGTGCCTAGCAGATAGTAAACCTTATTTAGAGTTTTGCTGTTGTTCTGGAATCTCAGAACCCCCTAAACATCAAGAATTATTTTCCCAGAAAATGAAAATATGGCCAATGTGGCCATTGCCTTTTAAGTAAATTCCAAGTCCTGCTTTCATTGTCTGCAGAACTTTGGAGATTCCACAGCATACCAGGCAAATGAGTTTCTTCAACCTCAAAAACTTTCAAAAATGCAATCCCTATCAAAATCTCAGTGACTTTTTTACAGTCATAGAAAAAAAAATTCTAAAATTCATATGGAATTTCAAAGGATTCTGAATAGCCAAAACAATCTTGAAGAAAGAACAAAGTTGGAGATCTTGCATTTCCTGATTTTAAAATGTATTATCAAAACAGTATGGTACAGGAATAGAATAGAGAGCCCAGAAATAAACCCTCACATATATGGTCAAATGATTTTTGAGGAAGGTGCCATTCAACAGGGAAAGGACAGTATTTTCTACAATGGTTTTGGGAAGCTAGATATTCACATGTAAAAGAATGAAAGTGGACCCTTACCTTATGCCACATATGAAAATTAACTCAAGTGGATAAAGAGCTAAACATAAGAGACAAAACTATAGAACTGTTAGAAGAAAATGTAGGAAGAAAGCTTCATGACATTGGATTTCACAATGATTTATTGGATATGACACCAAAACACAGTCAACAAAAGTAAAAAAAGATAAGTTGGACTGTAACATAATTAAAAACTTGTGTCAAAGGAAACAACCAACAGAATGAAAAGGCAACCCATGGAATGGGGGGAAATATTTGCAAATCTTATATCTGATAAGGGATTAAGATCCAGCATATATGAAGAACTCCTACACCCAACAACAATAACAAAACCTGATCAAAAAATGGTCAAAGAACTTGAACAGACATTTCTCCAAAGAACATATACATATGGCCGATATATATATGAAAATAAGCTCAACCATGAATTATTAGAGAAGGGCAAATCAAAACCACTGTGAGATGCCACTACATACTCATTAGAATGGCTGCTATCAAAATACACAAAATAACAAGCGTTTAAGATGATGTGTGCACAGTCCCTTGTGCACCGTGGGTGGGAATGTAAAATGGTGCAGCCACTGTGGAAAACAGTGTGGAGGTTCCTCCAAAAATTAAACAGAATTATCACATGTTCCAGCAATTCTGGTTCTGAATACATACCCCAAAGAATTGAAAACAGACTGTTGAAGACATATTTGTACACCTTTGTTCATAGCATTATTCACAATAGTGAAAAGGTGGAAGCAACTCAAATGTCCAGTGACTAGTGAATGGATAAACAAAGGTGGTCTATCCATAAAATGCAATATTATTCAGCCTCAAAAAGGAAGGAAATTCTAGCAAATGTTCCATATGGATGAACTTGGAGAACCTTATGCTCAGTTAAATAAGCCAGTCGCAAAAAGATGAATACTGTATGGTTCCACTTATAGGAGGTCCCTAGAGTACTCAGATTCATAGAGACAGAAAGCACAGTGGTGATGGCCAGGTGCTGGGCGGGGGGATGCCGAGGAATGGAGAGGTGTCATTTAATGTGTATAGATTTCAGTTAGGGAAGATGAAAATGTTATAGACATTGTTTGTACAACAATGTGAATGAACTTAACACTATTGAACTGGAAACTTAAAAATAGCTTAAGACGGGGCTTCCCTGGTGGCGCAGTGGTTGAGAGTCCGCCTGCCGATGCAGGGGACACGGGTTCATGCCCCGGTCCGGGAAGATCCCACATGCTGTGGAGCGCCTGGGCCCGTGAGCCATGGCTGCTGAGCCTGAGCTTCTGGAGCCTGTGCTCCGCAACGGGAGAGGCCACAGCAGTGAGAGGCCCATGTACCACAAAAAAAAAAAAAAAATAGCTTAAGACAGTAAATTTTATGTTATGTTAAATGTTATGTTATTTACCACAGTTAACAAACTTAAAAACACACACACAGAATTGAAAAACACAGTTGAATGAATGGGAAGCTAGACCAGGGATCAGGAGATTTGGATTCCTATTCTGAGTTTGGTTCATGCATATCTTAGCTCGACTTAACTAAAAGATAAGTGAGAAGCGGTACTAGAAAAGCACTTTGAGCATTTTTATTTATTTATTCATTTAGTAAAATAAATTTATTTATTTTTGGCTGCTTTGGGTCTTCATTGCTGTGCACGGGCTTTCTCTAGTTGCGGCGAGGGGTGGCTACTCTTTGTTGTGGTGTGTGGGTTTCTCATTGCAGTGGCTTCTCTTGTTGCGGAGCATGGGCTCTAGGCTCGTGGACTTCAGTAGTTGTAGTGCACGGGCTCAGTAGCTCCGCGGCACATGGGATCTTCCCGGACCAGGGCTCGAACCCGTGTTCCCTGCATCGGCAGGCGGATTCTTAACCACTGCACCACCAGGGAAGTCCCTGAGCATTTTAAAAAAGAATGGTATTGTTATTGAGGACCATGGGCATAATTACATTATTAAAACACTGCACTAGCAAAACAAACGTCTTTGCCCTGACAAATAGTAGGCAAAAAACAGGTGACTGAGAAGCTATCTTGTCGGCTCACATTAACACCCTAATAGCAGAAAGAGGGCAAACCTGAAAAAATGCAGTCATCTACTTAAAAGCAATTTTAAAAGGAACAAAATAATAAAAGTAAATCTGTGACCCAGACTTCATTTGCTAATAGGAATGAATTTGGATGGGTCTTGGACTCTTGCATCATGAAACAAAACTAATTTGAGTTTGGATGATTTTCTGTTTCATATGGTGTATTTAACTCTTATCAGATGGATATATGGACAAATAAGTATTGACACGTGCACGATAAATTAAGCTAAAGCCATTTTCTTCCCTTAGGGATTTAATGCAGGGAAAGCATTACACAGGGATGGTTTCTTCAGACACTCACCCTTGTCAGAGAAAGCTATAGACCTGAGTTATTAACATAGTAGAAAAGGAGAAATGTGGTCCTCACACCCGCGTGCTCGCCCTGAGCCCTGTTGACTGGACTCCGGTCTGCCCTGTGTAATGGGCTTGTTGCTAGGTAACGGACACAGGGACCCCGGAAAGCCTTTCCTCGGGGCTGCATATATTTTCTACTAAAGCCCCGGCTTCTGTGGTCTGGAAACTGTTTCCATTAGTCATTGTCTCTGGTGCTCTTCCTCCCATTTGTTTTTGTTCACAGATTCCAATTTAACAAATGAGTTCATACATCTTATGCCATTAAACAGCCGTGTAAAATAGAGACACCACTTTAATGGTCCTGGTTTACTCCAACAGGTAATTTAACAAAGAACATTTGGCTACTTGTATTTGTCCCCACTTTGTACAAGGAGAGGCTCTGGGAAAAGCATGCAACCAAATGAAAATGTTTCCTAACAATAGAACACTGTCTTAAATGTGGGCTCAACCAAGCAAATAAATAAATCAATAAAATTGCTCTTTGAAATCACAACGGTTTGGGGGCAAGTGGAGAAATGTGAACATGAACTAGGCATTCGATGCTTTTAAGGAATCTTGTTAATATGTTAGAGGCAGAAGTTGCATTGTGGTTATGTACAAGAACGTCCTCATTTGTTGAACATGATGCTCAAGGTATAAGTGCCATAATATCTGTGAATTGCTTTCAAATGGTCCAGACAAAACTATAGATGAAGCAAATATGACAAAACATTAACAATGATTAGATCTGGATGGTGTAATGTATGGATGTTCATTGTCCGTTCTTTTTTTTTTTTTTTTTTTTTGCGATACGCAGGTCTCTCACCGTTGTGGCCTCTCCCGTTGCTAGAGCACAGGCTCCGGACGTGCAGGCTCAGCGGCCATGGCTCACGGGCCCAGCCGCTCCGCGGCATGTGGGATCCTCCTGGACCGGGGCACGAACCCGTGTCCCCCGCACCGGCAGGCGGACTCTCAACCACTGCGCCACCAGGGAAGCCCCGTTCTTTTTTTTATATGTCTGAAATTTTTCATAATGAATAGTAATTTATAGTAGAAACAGACAAAGAAACCCACAGCTACTATCTTAGGAGGAAGGTCTTACTTATAACATGGAAGGTCCATTTTTTCTGCTCCTGCAAAGAATGAGAAGAATTTTAAAGGGTAGGGGTGGAGTAGCAAAGTAGGAGGAAAGAGATGGGGGACGCAGGGAGGAAAAAGTGTGATGCTGAGGACGCTGTGACGTGAACTGCCATTAAAAACTCCACTGTTGAGTGAACAAGGACTTGTCATGTTCGGTCTGAAACCGTCATGCTTCTGAAATATTATTCACTCCTCTTGAATCACAATTATTCAGTAAATTGAGCTACACTCAGAATGGGTTGTGAGAGTGAAAAATGAGTCAGGTGTCAACTTCCGTGTTGCAGAAAGATCCATAGACTCACCCATTTCCATGGAAGCTGGGGTCAGAGGTGAGCATGAGAATCTGGTTCCCTGGGAACTCATGGAAATCTTTGGAAAGGGTTTGAACCTTACAAAGAATGGAATTGGATTTGAAGCAATCTCATCTTGATCTCAGGGCTCAGCTGATATTGGGCCAATAAATTTTAATCTTTCGTCAAGCCTAAGAAGACTGAAATAAAGTGTTATGTTATCCCATTTGTAACAATGTAGGACATACATTAGTTGATCAGTTAATCAGATCATAGAATAAGTAGAATACATTTACTGTGACAGTCATTCAATACCTATTTATGGAACATATACTGCATTCCAGGTATATGTTTATGAGCTGAAGACCATGCAGCAGTAGGGGTTTTATTTTGGCATGGCATTATAAAAGAAGGTTCTAGACATCCCTTGAAGACAGAGCAAAAGAATTTGCTGGGGCTTCCCTGGTGGCGCAGTGGTTGGGAGTCCACCTGCCGATGCAGGGGACACGGGTTCGTGCCCCGGTCCGGGAGGATCCCACATGCGGCGGAGCGGCTGGGCCCGTCGGCCATGGCCGCTGAGCCTGCGTGTCTGGAGCCTGTGCTCTGCAACAGGAGAGGCCACAACAGTGAGAGGCCTGAGTACCGCAACAAAAAAAAAAAAAAAAGAATTTGCTGATGGACTAGATGTGAGATAGCAGAGAAAGAGGGGAGTAAATGGTGACAGTAAATGACACAGGGAGACTAGGGGAGAGGCAGGTTGGGGGCAATAGTAGGAGATCAGGGCCTGGATATAAGCATTGACATCTGCTATCTGACATCTAGTGGAGATGGTCAGAAGGCAGGTGTTCACGGTCTGGATAGAGATGAAGAGTTTGGGGTGAGTGTGTGTGTATGAATGTGTGTGAGAGTGTGTGTGTGTGTGTGTGTGTGGTTATTGCTGTTTTGAGGGTATCTGGGATTTGTTTTAATCAGGTATGGTAAGACACACAGACACAGAAATAACTATCATGAAGGAAGAGTTTATTATACTCACAGTTCTGTAGAAGCAGGAATCATGGCCACGGGGGAAGCACCAAGGTGAGATGGGTGGGCAGACAGAAAGAGAAGGAAGTTGTGG
The DNA here is from genome assembly GCF_964165515.1 of Mesoplodon bidens. Classification (NCBI taxonomy): domain Eukaryota; kingdom Metazoa; phylum Chordata; class Mammalia; order Artiodactyla; family Ziphiidae; genus Mesoplodon; species Mesoplodon bidens. The sequence goes on along the minus strand of NC_138169.1, from coordinate 32,337,051 downwards.
GAAAGAGCCTTTATTGTGGTTTCCGTGGGAAAGAATGGGCAAAGCAGGGTAAACAGGTTTAGGACTGGCTGGTTGGAATAACTTCAGTGGGTTCTGGGGCATAGGCTGTGTCTATATGTCTGGTCTGTGTCTATATGAGGCTGTGTCTATATGTCTGTGTCTATATGAGGCAGGAGAGCTGTTTACTACATCTTGGAATCTGCCAGCCCCGGGAGGGACAGTCCCTCCAGGGTCAGCAAGGCCCCAGATGTCAAAGCAACAACATGCAGGAAATACAAAACATGGTTATTACAATAATATTTAAAGCCATGAGCATGGATGAGATCACAAAGGGATGGGACCCTGTGCACTTCAAGCAAGAGGTCAGCAAGATGAAAAGGATCTTGCAAAGACAACTGGTAAAAGGAAAAGAAAGCCAGCAGAGATATTAAAGGGAACCAGGAGAACATGGTAGCTCCAACGTCAAGTGGATGGAGTGAGAAACTGGGCCAGTGTTACTGATAAATCAAGTAAATGACATGGGGGCCATTGGTGACCTTCGCAAGAACAGTTTTGGTGCAGAAGTGGGGACAAAAACTCAAATGAGTCAGATTTAAGAGAGAATAGGATGGAGGATGTGATACAGAGTATCTGTCCCTCTTCTGGAGTCTTTTGCTGTAAAGGGAGGGCAGAGATGGAGCAGGACCTGGAGTGGGGCCAGTTTTAAGATGGGAAGAAAACCTGTTTGCATCTGATCAAAGGAACAGGAAGAGGAAGAAGCTTCACGGGAGAGATGCCCGGGGGTAGACAAGAGGGGCCTGAGAGGAGAGTCCAGCCTCGGAGAGGAGCAGGGCCAGCTCTGCCAGAGCCTCGGGGGCAGGCTGAGGACCTGGAAACAGGTGCTGGCCGTCGTGAAGATGCAGTGATGGAGCGGGTGGAAGCACGTCCACTGGCTTCTTCTTCCTCAGTGGTGATTAGCTTGAAGCTTGTTCTTTTTTCTGATGCTGATTTGATGCTCTTGACTGGATGGGAGACAACCGTCTGATTCATAGGCAGTGCAGGAGCCTAGCCCACCTCCTTTTTATTTTGGCATGGCATTGTGTACGAAGGAAATTGCAAGAAAGAAACGTAAATCTCTAAATAGAGTGACATAAACTAGAAGAATGTGATCCTGATTCAATTGCTTATCCCATGTTGTGAACAAATGTTCGGGAGAAAAAAAAGACCCGCATGTGATAACAGGACACATTTTAACCCTCCTTCCAGTAAGCAAAAAGTTACTGACTTACCAGAGTATTCTAAAGGTACAAGAGAGAGGGGAAAAAAGTGGAGTCAGCATTTGACTATTACATCAGGAAGGGCTTAACAGACTCCAAGGGAGTTCCTAAGAAAGCGGTTTAGGAGGAAGTCATGTGCGTGCACACACAAACCCCGTACACTCAACACGCTGACCCTCCCCCGCCCCGAATGAGCAGTCTTGGGAGTTCTGTTCCAGGGACTGGGACGCCTTTATTCAGACAGCTTATTTTTTTTGACCTGGCAATTGTTTTGTGCCGGTCACAATGACATGTCCCCTGCTCCTCTATTATAAATAAAGGCAATTCACTCATCAGCTGTCAAACAGTGCTCAAAGATACCTATTTTTTCTTTTTTTCCCCACGTTCGTAATTTAATCCTCTAAGTGGGTACGGTAGACTTTACGGAGATCACAGGATTCTGAGCCTGATAAGAAATCATCACTGCTCCCGCTGCAGGTGAAAAGCATCCCTGAGAGTCCCTGGTCCAGGGTGCAGGTGCAGTGGCAGCATGCCCTGGGTGCCCTAGGCTACGCCGTTGCCCTCTCATTCTCCTGGAGACCTTCCCAGGGGTTGGGCCTCACCAGATCTGGGCTGCAACTCCCCGTCAAGGGTCTACAAGGAGTTTCATGAGCAACGGCTGTTCTTGCCTCATTGAGTGAACTCCCCACCACCTTCCAGAACCTACAAGCTTTCCAGATGCCCTGTCAGCATTTATTAACCTCCGTTGGGGGAATGCTTGGCATTCAAATTCAAGTCGACTCACTCAGGCCCTGAAAGTCATGTAACCTTGAATTCATCCATTTGCTGCTGAGGAGACAGCCATTGTCAAAATTTCTGGCCCGGGTCATGGCCGGCTCTCGGAGAGACAAATCGTAGTTAGCTCCATCATCAGAAAAGGTCTGGCAGGCAGAAGGGTTTTATTTGTACAGAAGGCCCCTGTGTTATCTTTTATGCTGGTCACAACTCTTTTTTTTTTTTTTCCAGGCCTCCTTCTCCATCATGAAAATGTATCATAGTTAAGAAAGCTCCCACATCTGGGGTCCTCTGAGGCCCTAACTGATTTAAACCCTGGGCCGACTTTCCTGTTTGCTCTTCTTCCCATGGAAACAGAATCCACACTGTACGGCCAGGGTTCAGGGGAGGGAGTTATTAGTGTTTACCACAGGGATAGCCAGCACTGCTTCCCAGTTCTCCTTTTCCAGGTCTAGATTACAGATGGATCTTGATTCAGGCACAGAAACCCTTGATTTATGTCACTAATAAGTATGTGCCTTGTGTTGCAGTCACTGTGAACCGCTCAGAATACATGATGTGCTGGTCTTAAATTGATAACCATCTGTTGTAGATCATGGGCAGCTCAGAAAAAGGAGACAAGGATGGGAATCAAATACATACGATATGACCGGAACTCAAGATGCAAATCCCAGCCTCTGGGTCAGGGCGTCTCAGCCGAGTCCAAGTTACCCAGCACATCATCAACGTCGACTTCTTGAGGACACTAAGAACACACAGACCCTCTTTCGCTTTGTCAATGTCTTGCTTATGCATCAAACTATACACAAAGAACCCTGATCGCACAAATGAAAAATTGCTCCATTATCTGCCTGCCTTATGGGGGAAGGAAGGTCCCACTGCATTTAGAAACAGGTAAATTTCAAACACGACACGAGTAAACTTTGACTCCATACTGAAGGGTGCAATGCCTTCTCCCTGCATCTGCACAGAAAATACATCCTTTCCACATGAGAAGCTGCAAGGTCCGTGGGAAGTCCAGCAGAGCCCAGTACGTGGCCCTTATTCTCTTCCTTCAGTCCCTTGTCCTACTTCACTTGCTTTCACTAATCAAGATCTCGAAGAAATGTGTCCTCTTAAAGCTTCAGTTTGGTTAATCACTTCATCGGGTTACTTTTCAGAAAGCATTCTTGATAGTCCTTGAAATGGAACATGATTAATGGAAATTCACAGGAAATATTAATGAGATTGAAATGCCTTTACATCCATCTTGGAATTCTGGTACCTCCCCAACCCCTGGGAACTGCATTTTAGTCTAGGCGGCAAGGTAATTGAGCTTTGCACAGTGAATGGCATGAGATGGGTGCTTGTGGGCTCTGATAAGTTCATGGAGGAAGGGTGACCCTTAATGTGATGACACGCTAAAATTTGCCTAATTTTTAGAATCTTCTGGGAGCGATTTTTACAGTTTGTATCAGTAACTGTTTTCCCCAGAAAACAGAGGGGGGGATCATCAAAAATCTGGCTGTCCTTTTACATTGTGCACCAGGTAGAGACAATCCCACTTTCCCTAAAGTTCTGAATCGTGACATTAAATAGCACAAGGAAGTAAAATCATGGCACTCCACCAGGACTGTCAGCTGAGATAGAAAACCCAATTAGCAGCAACTTTGGCACCTGAGACGCCTGCAAATGGAATGAATTGCCAAAGGCGTGTCTCGCTGAGAGACCTTTTCATTCAGTTATAGCAGAAGTATGTGCTACTTGATATGGTGCATTAATTGTTTTCTTAGGAAGCGGTAGTCTAAATATAACTTTTAGTACGTGCTTTGGTAAGAGGCATTTTATGTAGCTGGATCTATATATCATCGTTGACTATTTTATTAAATGCTAAAACTTTTAAAGCAATTGTGCCATATTTACAAATTATCTAGACTAGCAAAAACCATATAGGGGCGTGATCAAGTTAATTACTGCCTGGGAGATTTTGGGGGTCTTGACATATTTTCAATTTCAGTAGGAAAAACTCAGCATTGCTAAGTGTTATGCCAGTAACTAATTCCCATAGACGCAGACATGTTGTATGAAACTCAGCTGTCAAGATGGACGGTCTGGATCCACGGCCACGCAACTTAGGAAAGGAGGAATTTTAAATGAAAACTTCTCGAAGACAAGGAAAATTCAGCTAGTCTATTCCTCTGACTCTGTCACCACAGCGACTACATCTCAAACATTTGTTTCTTGTTTCCTTATAAAGTTAAATTTGAGGCCCAGGTGACTACCACCTCTGGTAAAGGGTAGGGAGGGGGTGAGTACTATTAAAAATCTAGCATCGGATATATTTGATACGGCATCTTTGTCTTTGTTTTGTGAAATGACGTCATTTTCCACCTGCCCTCCCAGAGCACTAAGGTCTGCTAGAGATGTGTTGGGGACGATTATAGGAACCAACTGGGGAGACTACACAAAGTTTGGGATTAGCAGATGCCAACTAGTATGTATAGGATGGATAAACAAGGTCCTACTGTACAGCACAGGGAACTATGTTCAATATCCTGTGATAAACCATCATGGAAAAGCGTATGAAAAAGTACATATGTATCTATAACGGAGTCACTTTGCCGTACAGCAGAAATTAACGAAACATTCTAAATCAACTCTACTTCAATAAAATTTCAAATATTTCTCATTATGCCCCCCGATCCCTGCTCTGAAAAGATCAGCTCTACATGAATCTCCCCATAATACCAAGGTTTAAGAAAGAAGTATTTTGCTACTTACAGGAGTTTGTTAACAACTGGGCTGTTTATATCCATTTAACACCAAAGTACATTTAAGGATATTATAGGGAAAAAATGTAAACATGGAAAACTATGCATGACATATTGTTAAATTTAAAAAATTGTACAAAAGATATGTGAACGTTATAAGCCCTTTTTGCAAATACCTGCATATTTACACATAAAAAGAAAAAGATGAATAAAATAAACCATACTGAGAGTAGAGTGTTGGAGAGTAAGATGATTTTTTTTTAATATTCTGTTTGCATCTCTGTATGTCTTCAACTTATAGTTTTGAAATAATTCTAGATTCACAGGAAGTTGCAAAAAGAGTACAGAGAGGTCCTATGTACCCCTAACCCCATTCCTCCTGTGGTAACATCAATAGTAGCATAACTGTAGTGCAATAACAAAACCAGGAAATTAACATTGGTACAGTGTTATTTTACCCTTATCAGGTTTCTCGAATTTTGCATGCACTTGCATGTGCGTGTGTCTGCATGCGTGTGTGTGCAAAGTTCTATGTGATTTAATCACATGTGTAGATTTGTGCAACCACCACAAAAAACAAGACACGGGACAGCTCTATCACCAAAAATATCCCTTGTACTATTCTTTGATGGTCACCACCCCCAACCTTGTCCCTAACCCCCTGGTAACCACTAAATCAGTTTTCTATTTCCATCTCTGTATTTTGGCAATCATTTCAAGAATGTTACATAAATGCAATCATATAGCATGTAACCTTTTGAGATTGGCTTTAGTTCACTCAGCATAATTCCCTTTGCTAAGACAGATTCCGCAGTGTGGCTGTACCACAATTTTTTTTTTTTTTTTTTGCCATTTATGCATTGTAGGACGTTTCCAACTCTGCAGTCCTTATTACAAATAAAGATACTGTGAACATTCGTGTACACACTTTTTGTGTGTGGACATAAGTTTCAACTTCTCTGGGATAAATTCTCAGAAGTGCGATTTCTGGATCATATGGTGACTGTGTTGAGCGTTTAAAGAAATTGCCAAAATATTTTTCCAAGTTCTCAATACATGTAGAGGAAATATTAAAGTCAACTGTACCATGAAGGGGGAGGGCAAATGGACTAAATGGGTGAAAGATATGTTCCCTTTACTCAAACTTTAAAATGCTGAGTTCAGTGGACAGTGATACGTTACTTGTGTATAATGTAATACCTAGACCAACCAATCAGTATCTGTACAAAAGCTACACTCAAAAACTTTATACAGGGAATTCCCTGGCAGTCCAGTGGTTAGGGCTGGGTGCTTTCACTGCCGGGGTCCAGGTTCGATCCCTGGTCGGGGAACTAAGATCCTGCAAGCTGCACGGCATGGCCTAAAAACAAAACAAAACAAAACAAAATGTTATAAAAATCAGAACAGAATTCTAAAAAGTGTTCGAATAAACCCCAGGAAGGCAGAAAAAGTGGAATAGAAGAAAGGAAAATGAACAGAACATAATTATAAAAAATGTTCAAATAAAGCCCAGGAAGGCAGAAAAAGTGCAATAAAGGAAAAGAGGACAAACAGTAAAGTGGTAGAATTAAGCCTTAACATACTAATAATTAAATTAAGCATAAATTCAGTTCATCTTAAAACACCAATTAAAAGACAGAGATGGGCAGACTGAATTTTTTTAACGACCCAGCTATATACTGTCTAAAATAAACATCAAATATATTTGTGTGTAGGTAGGTTGAAAGAAAAAAATGGGAAGAGACGTATTATGTCAACATTAATGGAAAGAAAGCAGAAATTAACCTCCGATTGGGCAGATTTTAGAGAAAGGTACAAGTTCCCCAGGCTGCCTTCCACCTTCCAGAATCTTCCTGTGCTCGCTTACTGTGTTATGTCCATGTATTTGCAGTTAAGAGCAAGGCTGGTGGGAGTAGGAAACAACGGGACCACTGCATCTTGGCCAGAATTGAAGTCCTGAGTACTTTTCTTATTTCTAAAATAAACTAAGCTAGATATTTAAATAGTTTATTCAAAGTATATTTAAATTATTAAAATAAACTGTCTATGAGAGAACTTAGAACTTACACTGAATTGCAAATCAAAGTGATTTTTAATTTTGTGAATTTCAATTTTGAAAATTTTATTGATTCATTCTCCAAAAATATTCTTGATCGAGGATATTCTTGAATATTCATTCATTCTCCAAAAATATTCTTGAATAAAGCTAATGTGTGTGCCCACGGTCACCCAATAGGTAGGTAGCAGAGTCTGATTGCTTTCCAGGGAAGTCTGTCTTCGAAGCCCATGTCCTCCCCTTGGTTGGCCCCATTGCGCCTCTCCTACACACCAGCGTAAAACAAGAATGCTGGCTTACGACATTTGCCATGATTTGTATGTTTATCCCCTTTTTGATCTCCTTTCCACCCTCAGGCACATCCCTTCTTTCCATTCTTTATGTTCATAGATGAAATATATATCGGTAGAGAAAAAAATTGCATAAAACATGGCAGCCTTTTATGAAAATACACCAGATCAAAGGGAAAAATAAACCACTACACAAGAATCATTGATAACACTAGGGAAAGGGCTACAGAGAGAGAAAAATCTAGCTTGTTTACCTAATTTCTGGTCATTAAATTGCTTATGGTCCTGAATTCTCATGAGTCACCCTTATAAACAGGAGAGCTTCTAGAGGAAACGAAAAGAAGTGAGCAAGGGCAGAAGGAAAGGTGTCCTGGACTGGCCCGCAGAAGAGATGAGGAAGCCAGGGGCGAGTCCTCCTGTCCCCAAGTGTGGGTGGGCAAGACCCTACTTCTTCTTCTTTTTTTTTTTTTTGCGGTACGCAGGCCTCTCACTGTTGTGGCCTCTCCCATTGCGGAGCACAGGCTCCGGACGCGCAGGCTCAGCAGCCATGGCTCACGGGCCCAGCTGCTCCACGGCATGTGGGATCTTCCCAGACCGGGGCACAAACCCGTGTCCCCTGCATCGGCAGACAGACTCTCAACCACTGCGCCACCAGGGAAGCCCAAGACCCTATTTCTTGCCCTCTGTGTCCTGCTTCTGCAAGGGGACAGCATCTTCCCCAGAGGGTGTTCTGCTCTGTTATGTAGAGACCCAACCGCATTGGCAAAGGGCCTAACTGGTCTTACTTGCTCTTAGCTGTATGAAGTTCCACCCATTTAATGTAGGAAACTTGTAATTCTCCCATTTTGTATCACATACTCTCCATGGTCTTACAGGAGAACTATTGAGGCCTTTTCAGCTGCCTTGACTCTGTGCCTTTCACACCAAACCTCATCCAAGATCCAAGAGATAGGCTCAAGTTTAAGAGCATTAGGTTGCACGAAAATAGGGCACTGCATTTAGACGCTCTCCCCAGAGACACTGGCAGAGGCAATGGGAAATGGCGAGCTGAAATGTAGAAGTGAACTGGTGGATTTAAGATAGTTGACCAGACTGTGGGTTCATTACCTGCTGTGATGGACAAAGGGAGACTAGGGCACGGCTATATATTTTTAGGTATCAGGTCAAATGGAAAATAAGTAAAGTAGTAAGCTTTTAAAAGGTATTTCTTTTTTTGCCTGTGGACTGAGGTGGACATTCCAGTCAGTAAAGAAGTAAAAAGATAGGGCTTCTTCCTTCTCACAACCATGAAGATCGGTTTTCAGTCCTTTCCTGTGTAGGAAACGGATGAATCCTGAAATGAATGACACAGCCTTACATGTTAGGACATGCTGATAATCAGAAATCTTTCATTTCCCATATCATATAAAGAGGCGATGCTGTTTTCTTAATATTACCTTCTGACAATCTTGTTAAACCTACATCAAACAATAATAGAGCCTATTTTATTCATTCAATAAAAAGAGAAATAATCATTTAGAAGCTTTTATCATAGGATTCCTACGATAGGAATTTAAGTAGTTTTCTTAAACTCTACTTTATGGAGAAATTATGTTCAGAGACCCAATGCATGGAAAGTGCCCAATGCCCTGAGTTTGACAGTTACGTCACCCTCGGGAGATTCCTTCTGACCCTTTACAGCCCATCCCTCCATCTACCCACAGACACAGCCAGCCATTCACCGTTTTCCCACAATTTTTTTAAAGCCACAAATGTGTGCTTCCACTTCTGGTGAGGAGTGAAAGAGGGCCACAGGGGTATAAAGAATGTTCGGGGTTATTTTGAAAGATCATCCAGGGTCTATGCCATGCACAAGTACTATCCACGAAAGGTTAGCATGCTCTCCTTCATTTGCTTAATGCCAGGGAGGGGCAGATAGGGCTGGAGTTAAGCTTAGCTCTGAGCGTTTGAGAAAAGACGCGCAGTGGGGAGATCAGATACGCCCTCTCTTTTTCTCCGGAACCTCGGAGGATGCAGATTTGATAGAGCGTTAGCACATGTGTATGTGCTGGGGGCGGGGCAGAGTGCTGGGCTAAGCCTGGTGGTTTCCACCTGTGTGGTTTCAGGTAAGTGATTCCGCTCCCAATCTCTTTCACTTCTCCAGTAAAGTGAGAAGGCAGGACTGAATGATCTCTAAAGACTCTTCCGGGTCTACAAATCCGTGTTCAATCATAAACAAGGTCTTTAAAACACCACTGACTGTGAGTTGTTTTAATCAGTTGGAATAAAAACAGAGAACGAAAAATTTGTAGAAGAAATACTTTACAGTTCTCTGTATCTCTTGCAGACATTATGCTATCACCTGGGTGGTCTGGCACAAGCATTAGTTCAATTGTCTCTTTTAGCTCTTTTTAACCTTTATTTTAATGATTCTGTCACTGTGATTTTTGAGAATTAAGAGGAAAATGCATAAAAAGTAAACAACATCAATGTCTCTGTATCATGTTGAAAAATACGGTTTTCCGGGAGGAGGTATTAGGTTTACTTTTTAAAGACTGTGGTATTTTAAGTTCTGGGTCACTTTCATTTAAAGAGGCTTTTGAAACTAATTAATGCAAAAATTATAATTTTCTAATACTGATTTTAGCAATTAGAAGAAAAACAGAAAAATATTTGAGGTCTTTCAGAATATTCCAAACAGATTACCGATAGAGGCAACCGTAACACTATTTCAAGTTGAGTTATAACAAAAGTTATAACACCTACTTTCTTTTAATAAGAAAAATATTCAGGGAAGGGGCAAGTCAAACTTCAAAATCACTTTTCTGCTTTTTCAGAGATAATTCTACATTTTTCTTCTAATTCTTACACAGATACATGAATCTTGCAAATGTTAAACACAATTCTTTTTGTGTTTCTGATCCAGTTTGTGGATTATATCACTTTTTCCCTTCTTTGCAATTACCCTCTGATACCACAAATAAAAACTCAAATAAGTCCATTTTACTACTTATTATTGTAGAATATTTAATGGAAGAAATTAGAATCTTTAAATTATAATGAAATTCATGGGTTTTTGGCAGCAAATTTTATGGAACCAAAAGAAGTCATGTGCATTTTTTAGAGTCTCCATCTAAACCAACTAAAAATGTCATAATTTTTTAAAAAATTTAACTCAGTTGAGCAAACTGAAAACAATGAGGAAGCACATTTCAAACAGCAAGTAAACTTGAATCTTTTCTAACACAATTGTGGAACATGAAAATAATTTCTGAACTTGAACCAAGCTGACAGTTATTTGATTTGCATCTCAACTCTATAGATCTATAATTTTGTTTATTCATTATCTCATTTAAAAGTTATCATGGATATATCATCTTCAAAAGCTAACCATATATGGACTTCCCTGGTGGTACAGTGGTTAAGAATCCGTCTGCCAATGCAGGGGACACGGATTTGAGCCCTGGTCCAGGAAGATCCCACATGCCGCGGAGCAACTAAGCCTGTGCGCCACAACTACTGAGCCTGCGCTCTAGGGCCCTTGAGCCACAACTACTGAAGTCCATGAGCCTAGAGCCTGTGCTCCACAACAAGAGAAGCCACCGCAATGAGAAGCCCACACACTGCAACGAAGAGTAGCACCCGCTGGCCTCAACTAGAGAAAGCCCGCGCACAGCAACGAAGATCCAAAGCAGCCAAAAATTAATTAATTAATTAATTTTAAAAAAAGCTAACTGTATAGATTTTGTTTTAAATGATACATATTAGTGTAGATTGTGCTTATATAGCAAAGCTGTATATCATTTCAATAACTTATACAGACATGGTTTTATGTGTATATATAGATATATGTATAATGTATATGTCTATATAGATATAATGTATATACCATATATACATATATACCATAATATATACCATAATGTAATATTGCTATACCTCACAGGTAGCTTAAAAACTCTCAGATATTTTAACCATTGTATATTTATAATATTTCATATATATATATATTATATATATATATATATATATATTATATATATATATATATATAAAAAACATTTTTTTCTTTTTTTAAACCTTTCCCTGGTGGCAGGCTGTGGAGTGTGTTCTAAATTTTTAGTTAAATCCTTACTTGTCCATTAGTTCATTTTAGATCAGCTCAATTTCTTTCAGATCCTGAGCATATAAACCTCTGCTAATTTGCATAGCTGTGCATGCAACCTTAAATGTGAAGGCAATTAACGGTAGGCAATTGGAATGTACTGGAGGAGGGGTCAGCAACTTTGGTTGGCCCATTACCCCTGGGACAGGGGACGGCAGTGTCTCAGGTGTCGGGTGTCACCTCTGTGACTGGTTGGAGACAGACAGCGGCTGAACCCTCACCCGCCAGCTACTCCAAGTCCAAGAAGCAGAGGCCCCAACAATACCTTCATTCACAGCTTCCACATTACTAACTGGGGACAAAGTCCCACTGAAGGTCAAGAGGGGCTGTAGCTATCAAGACAGCCGGGCTCAAGTGTCACATCGAAGCCAAAAGCTTGTACCTGCTGCAATTACAGTGATCAGAGCAGGTCCCCATGCTGGCAGGGCCTCTGTCCTGAGAGGGGCCTTGTGGGCTGGGAGGTTCTGTGTGTGGTCCCCAGTCTCTGGTTCATTGGCCACTGGTGATGCCATAGTTTAAGCTGTATTTAAACTGTCAAGGAAGAGAAAGGGTTCATTAGAAAACTAGGAACATTCTCCCAAGGTGGTCACATCCTCTGTGCAATATGCCTGGAGAGACAGGATTTAGGCTTCCTGGAATGCTTGTGACATTCGTGATGAAAAAAGTCAATTAGATTTTTCATAGAACTATTTGAGTGTTTGCTATAAAATGAGAACATTTATTGAGTATTGGCTATAAAATGTGAAGTCCATGAGCTTTTGAGATGTGTGTGTGTGCATGTGTGTGTGACTTCTGTCTCTGGTCCACTGTTGTTTCCCATATGCTAAGCCCTGGCCCATAGGCCTAAGTATTTGTTGAACGAGGGATTGTTTCAAGCACTATCCATAAGATCTCATAGTTTACATATAACACGTCACTTAAATTTCAACAACCCAAATAACACAGATAGTGCTCACACCCCAGCTGGCAGATGAGAAAACCTGTCACAGGGAGTTAAGTGACTTGCCCTCCATCACACACACACAGGTGACAGGCTCAGCATTTGAACCCTGGTGCTCTCTTTGCAGAGTCTGTTCTCTTCATCACATCTCACAATCTCAAAGAGTCAGTGCTTCACGCTTACTTTATACTAAAACATAACCAACCTTACCCCAAATATTTCATGGCCAGACTGGTTTCCCTGCTTCTAGCATGTTCTGACACTTGGGAAATAATTTCCTTTCAGATGTGCAGTTCTTGTCTGTCTGCTCCTTTAACTGGCCCTGTCTGAGTCTGCCAGAATTGATCAATCTGATGTCATGAGCCTGTAAAAGGCTAACGATAGATTTCAGGATATGGCCGTACTCTCCATACCTGGGGAGCCCTGACTTTCACCTGCATTACCTACTTGCATGAGGGGATGATGGGCTACTTCTCTTTCAGTGCCTTTGAATGAGTTTAGCTCCGAAGATAGATGTTGTATGGAAATCCCTGGAGAAACAGTTTCTTCAGTTCATGCTTACAAGGGACTGTGGGCCAGAGGTACAGTCTGTTACAACCAATGGGCCCACACCTACCCTGAAGGGCGAGCACCTCAGCTTCCACGACTGCTCCCTCCTAAGCCAGTGGAGGCTGCCAGTGGCTTTTGTCGCACGGGCACTTGAATTAGGAGCTGGCCTGAGACCAGACGGGCAGCAGATTGGCTATAAAACAATATGATTACTTTCAGCTATGATAGGATTGGACCATGGGAGCCGCAGGTGATCCTCTTGATTTTATGCATTTTCCATATGAAGGTCTGGCTAGCTTTTAAAATTTTTTCCTTAAAGGATTACCTTCACATTAATATTGTCTTTTAAAAAAAGTTTTATAACTGTCTCATTTGCAGTAAACTTCATTTATGTTCTGGGGATGAGCATAATAATCCAGAATAAAATGGAAGGTAAGGATTATAATCTACCTCCAGGGCTTTTTTGAGTAACAGTCAAGATATATCGAGAGAGGAATAGGCTATTTTCACCCACAGAATTCATGCCCTGCTGGAAACAATATGAACTGGGCAATAACGTTCGCAATAACTATTTGTATTTTGGACATGTTCGATGCATAGAGATTAGAGAAGAAAAATGTATTCCAATTGAGCAGCCCATAGCCATTAAAATAAAGTATTCTGTCTGAAAGTTGGCCTGAACTATTCTCTATCTTATTCCCCCCAACAGCCAAAAAATCTAAGAGGGCAATTTAGAAAGTTAAGCTGAAGAAGGGCTTAAAGTGAATTCAAGATCTTATGAAATAAATATTACAGGATACAGGGATAAAGAAGCACGGGTGTGCTCTCATCAAGATGTAATTGTTTGGGGCTTCCCTGGTGGCGCAGTGGTTGAGAGTCCGCCTGCCGATGCAGGGGACACGGGTTCGTGCCCCGGTCCAGGAAGGTCCCACATGCTGCGGAGCAGCTGGGCCCGTAAGCCATGGCCTCTGAGCCTGCACATCCGGAGCCTGTGTTCTGCAACGGGAGAGGCCACAACAGTGAGAGGCCCACGTACCGCCAAAAAAAAAAAAGATGTAATTGTTTGTGTCCCAGAGAGAACATGACACTTGCCATCTTGAAAAGACAGCATTAGGTGTTGGGGGTCCATGAGCAGTTTTCTGAGGAGAGGATTCATAACTTCTTCAGGCTCCCATCAGTGGGTATAATTTATTAGGTTATGAAGCATTGTCTTAGCAAAGTATTGAATTTTTCACACTATGACAACATCTGCCTTCTGGTCCTTTAACTAGGATGTCTGAAGGTTCAGATTCCCAAGGGCTCCTAATTGCTTCTAGGAAGAGAGTCAGACCTGGATCTGGGGCGAACAAACTATACCATGGGAGTAAAATGATCTCAAATGAGGCGACATAAGTAAACTTCTCAGGCTGCTGTTGAGCTCACAGAAGAAAATGTATTGGATAGTAGCTGATTGCCCTAAAAAAAAGTTTATCTCCTCATCTGATGAGCAGGTCACTCAGAGACACTTCCAAGTCTCATTTTGACTCTCCCTGGACCAAGTGCAAAGAAATCAAGAGTGAGGATGATTTCTCCTCCCAGCACCTCCCGCACTCTCCTGCCCAGCGATGGCGGCCCCATCATCTGCTGGATCTTCCAGGGCATCTTTCTTTGTTTCACTCATTACTTGGTCCAGCTTAAATCCCCCCAGAGTAGTTGAAGACATAAAACTTTGTGTAAGGAGCAGTTTCACTGGGTATTAAGACACAGCTAGAGTATGAAGACACAGATCAGCTATAGTTGACCTGAAACTATAGACCTCTCAGAGCATCTATTGACGGTCACGGACAATTGTCACTGAAAAGTGCACACTGGCCTCAAGTAGACCTTATAATGTTGAGGTGGGTTCCTGGATCCTCACAGCCCATCTCTGAGTTCACGGTTCTCAGATTAAGAAGCCCTACTCTAAAACACAAGTGCCATATGATATTACTTATATGTGGAATCTAAAATATTATACAAATGAACTTATCTACGAGACAGAAACAGACTCACAGACGTAGAGAACAGACTTGTGGTTGCCAAGGGGGAGGGGGTGGGGGAGGGGTGGGGGAGGGAAGGACTGGGAGTTTGGGATTAGCAGAGGCAAACTATTAAATATAGGAGGGATAAACAACAAGGTCCTACTGTATAGCACAGGGAACTATATTCAGTAGCCCGTGATAAACCATAATGGAAATGAATATGAAAAAGAATCTATATATCTCTATCTCTATCTATTTATCTATCTATATAACTGAATCAATTTGCTCTACAGCAGAAATTGACACAACCTTGTAAATCAACTATACTTCAATAAAATAAATTTTAAAAAGACAAAGAAGCCCTACTCCAGAGCAGGAGTTCTCAACCTCGACACTCACACTTGGGGCTGGAAGAGTCTTTGTTGAGGGCTGTCCTGTGCATTGTAAGATGTTTAGCAGCATCCCTGGTCTCTACTCACTAGATGCCAGGAGCCCCCTCCCTCCATCTGTGGCAACCAGAAGTGTCTCCAGACATTGCCCCTCCCCAGGTGAGAGCCACTACGGTGGACACATCCCACTGGGACTATATGAAATCATCTTCCAAGTGGAAGGAGGCCCTCTTATGCCCTCAACGTGGCCAGACAGACTGTCTAGACTCACAAGGGGAACAGGAGCCCACATTCGTGTGATATTTTTACCTTTATGCACTCACTTAGCTACACAAACACCTAGTGAAAGAGCAGCCACAAATGTAATAAGTAGCAAGTTCAGGTGTAAAGCCGAGTCTTCTGTTGCCAAATCCAGTGCTCTTTCCAGATGCACGATAAGGTAATTGGACAATAATTCAAAGTTCTAGTGGGGGTCTGGCCCTTAATCAGCCACATAAGCCCTTAAATTGTCTGCGACTCAGGCTTGCGTGGCTCAGCTGTGTAACATGAAGGATACCTCCGCCTGCTTCCCGGAAAAGTTAGAGGAACAGACTGCTGAGTGACAGCAATTAAAGACGACACACATCAGTTTAAATGTAAGGTGTTATTAAATTGAAAAGTATCCATTAGTCTATAAGAATTACATGGGCATCAGCACTCTGAAATCTCCTTTATGAATAGAATCTTGAAACATGATGATGCTTGTGGAATATTAAAAACTGAAATGGCCCAGGGATTGGCTGTCATACATGACATTAATTTCCTTTTGTACGGTCCGGTAGAGCAGGCGTATTCAAAACTGGTTGTTCTGTGTTCCAAAAAGAAGCCACTCTAAGAAGAAATAAAATGAGCTAACAATAACTGACTATTATTTTTTTTTGTCGATTTCCAAACCCTTCATTGGATTTGCAGCCCAGCAAGGATGCTATTTGAGTAGAATGAAAATACCCTGACTTGAATCTGTAAAGAATTACAAATGAGTTACGTCTTGCTCTTGCTTAAAAGCAGAAAGCCCACATGACTCCGAAAAATGGGTGTAAAGGAAGATGAGGTAGTGGTGGGTCTTGGCTACAGTCACCTCACTGCTTGTTATGGAGCCGCCAGGGACAGTCACCCCATCATGAAGGTAATTGGTTCTTCCCCACGAAACGCGTGGGCGGGAGGCAGAAGAAATCACATCCCTTGTTAGCTTCTGGGATTCAGTGATGCAGGGCATCAGCAGCCCGTCCGGGCAACAGCAGCCGTCCAGGCATCAGATGTTGGTCCCTCATCCTAGGGCTGCGGCATCTTCACAATGATAATTGGAATAATTCTTATTCAATTGCTCTTGGGGCCCATGAGGACAGAAAAATTATGCTTAGCCCCAGAGGTCACTTGCTTGGCTAATTTTTCACTAATTATTTCTTAGTTGCTTCTTTTTTTCAGGACAGAGGGAAACAAAGAGTTCTCTTCTAGGGTTTTATGAAGAAGGGTTTAGAGCCTTTACAAAAGTGCAGGATTCATAGGGCTAGGGCTTTTATTTTTTTTTAATTTATTTATTTTATTTACTTATAATTTTTGGCTGCGTTGGGTCTTCGTTGCTGCGCGTGGGCTTCTCATTGCGGAGGCTTCTCCTGTTGTGGAGCCCGGCCTCTAGGTGCGTGGGCTTCAGTAGTTGCAGCACACGGGCTCAGTAGTTGTGACTCGCAGGCTCTAGAGCACAGGCTCAGTAGCTGTGGTGCACGGGCTTAGTTGCTCCGTGGCATGTGGGATCTTCCCGGACCAGGGCTCGAACCTCTGTCCCCTGCATTGGCAGGCGGGCTCTTAATTACTGCACCACAAGGGAAGTCCCAGGACTAGGGCTTTTAAAAAGAGGTCAGGACATATACGGTACACTGAAATTGGTCAAGACAGCACCACGCCTACAATATAATTTTTTAAAAGATGAGACTTGACAGGGTGAAGCATGGCAGGTGAGGGATGATAAGTGATAGGGTGAGAGTAGGCGGACTTGGTCCAGAGATGGCTACGAGGCTAGTTAAGTAATAATAAAAGGACCCTGAGTGAGGCTGGATTCTGAGGTTTATTGAAACACAGATGGAGAAACACTTAGTAGGAACTAGCTAGTCTGAGCATCGTGCAAAGTGGACTGAGCTATTGATAGCTCTCATAAATTGCTATTTAAGACTTAACAACCCGGACTTTGGTACTTGTCCTGTTATCTGATTAGTGTGATTCTGTTGTTGGAAGCACAGGGTCAGAGGGAACCTCTAAGGAGTGAGGGTGAAGAGTTTCCTCCTAAGGGAATTGATGGTCTTGCTGTCACTCACCCCGGAAGGGCGCCTATCCCAGGGCAGAAAATGTGGTTGGAAGTAAACATAGGACCAGAGGGCGAAGATGAGCCTCTTCATCTCCCTGGGGCCAGGGGTGAGTTTGGCGCTATGATGGGTGTGCAGCCGAGTGGCACTCAAGGTGCTGGAGATGGGCTGGGGGAGTGAGGGCCGAGGAGGTGGGGTGGGTGCAAGTTATCCAGCGTCATTCTCTTCTGCTGTTTTTGAAACTTCAGTAAAGTCTGATGGAAAGCGTGGCAGGATCAAGTTCTGAGAAGATAAGAACTGTTTTTCCCCCGCATCATCTTTTGTGGTATTCACCCTCTCTCCATTCCAGCAGTGACACCCACTGCTGCGGGGTGTCAGACACACCAAGAACAAAGGTGTCACCTGAATGTTTGAATACGGTTTTTTTCACTGATAACAGAGATGCCGAAGGCTGAGGATTTCTATTGCCAGAGTTAGGTTGTTTGGATGCTGAGAAGGGTTTATGAGCCTCCAAGGCTGGGACAAGTCGAAGAGAATGTAGGGTGACATTTTGGCAGTGCTTTTACCCAAAAGATAAAAAAGATCAAGCAACTGATGGGAGGGAAGGTTCTAGAGCAGAGCATGGCCAGAGCGCGTGTGGCAGGGGTGCCCCGGGAAGGCCCCTTCTCCCTGACCCTCTGGGCTAAGCGCTGGGGGAAGAGAGAATAGCCCCCCTGAGGTTGGGGGCATCTCAGCAGTAGAGCCTGGGAAGCAGCTGGTCTTGAAGTAAAGGACCAGCCTGCAGACAAGGTGTGGCTTGTAGAAACGGATCAGGGGTTTTCAGCAGAGAGGAGATGAACATGTACCTTTTCTTTGCTCCAAGCCTCTCCCAACTCCAGAGCAGTAAGAGAGTAAAGTCGATTGTGTTATTTGCTCAAAATATTTGCACCCTTGTGCCTGGATCCCAATGATACGAGGACATCAGTCAAAGCCGCAGCTGATAACCTTTATTATTGCAAGCCAGTGGGATTTTAGTGAGGAGGTTGCTTGTCACAAGCTAATGCAGAACGCCCATCCCAAAGCTTTCCAAGCCCACAAGAAGGACAGGGAAGGACTGGTGGGCAGGGGACCCTTGAAGAGGCCTTGTGATTCTGAGCAGGGCTAAGATGACACGGAGAGACATGGGTCGACCTGAAGACCAAAACACAGTAGAACGTGGGACCCTCAGCAGTAGACCAAGCAGGGGAGAATTCAATGAAAAAATGGTTGTGACATTGGCCATGGATGTAATATTGAACTGAGCCAAATAAAGAAGAAGTGAATGCTCCCTGCTGTTCTTAGATTATGCATGGGGGGAGGTGCTGAAAAGGGAGAGGAGAACATCCCCAAGGATGTACACAAAACAGAGCGAGGAATCCTTAGAACATACTCTCTATTCATTTGGCAATAACAAGCTTTCTGCCATCCACGGAAATGGGGCTCAAGATCTCCATTTAGAGAGAAGTCAAGTCTCCCTTTTACACACTTGACTTGGTGACTATGGAATTCAGACCTGCGTGTGTGTGTGTTTTGTGCTGTGGGGATGAATCCCATTGGTGGCTGAGAGACGCAGACAAGAAAGAGGGTGGGGCTGTAGTTGCGCTCCTGGGGACACCACTGACCTTGAGGCCACGTGCAGGGGTAGTGCCTGATCCATGTTCCCGGGACCCCTCACATCCCTGCAGAACTTCTTCAGAGACTAATTTCTAGCAATCAAGCTGCTGGGGCGGGTGCCATGGTAACTCATTGTAATCCGGTTTGCACAGTGACGGCAGCCATGCTTTATCAGGGGGTCTACTGAGCACCACCCATTTTGAATACGGAGAAGGTTTGCATCTTCTGTCCATTTACTCAAGTATGCAAGACATTAGAACAGGCTTCGTTGTTCTAGAACTCAAGCTCCATTTCAAGCCCCATTCTGCCCGATGGCAGAACATGTAGTCTTAGGCGATGACAGCTTTCCTCCATCCCTTCAGGCGTGAACTTCCCTCCCAGTCCACCTTTCCCTCTGGGGTGGCAGTGGCCACAGGCATGCCCCCACTTTTGGACCCTCTCTGACACGTCCCTCTGGGTTCCCTCACCACTTTTCTGCACATCATTTCTGTGGCCCTCTGCCCTCCCCACAAATCCTCTTTCTGGGGCAGGAAAAGTTTTCAAACAATCCACCTTTCTTAGGGCACAGAAGGCTCAGGGGGCTGTCTTGTGTCCTCTGCATCCAGACCTACCCAGCTACAATTTGACTTACATAGCTACCCCACGGGCATGCCCAGACAGGAAAGACGCTGGGGGGGCGGGGCGGGGGGGACTGGGGCCTTGATTGCTTCGAGGTAAAAAGGAGTGTGTGTGTGTGTGTGTGTGAGAGAGAGAGAGAGAGAGAGAAAGAGAGAGAGAGAAAATTTGGGGGTATACTTCAACTAACACTTCTCAAAATAATCTTGCCATATATCGTATCATTTAATCCCCACTGAAATGCCATAAGGAAAATATTATTACCCTAATTTTACAGAAGATAGAACTGAGGTTCAGAGCTAGTAAATGGCATGTAAATAAATAGCATGCAACTAAGTAGCATCTAAATAGGTTGCAAAGGTGGTCGATGGTTTATCCAGAGCCCAAGCTCAGATCTGTCAGATTCCAAAGCCTCTGTTTTTTTCCACGTTAGCACATTTCAGTGGTTCCCTTTCCTGGGAACTTTTCTTCCATGTTCCAGACAGGGTGCTGGTATCTCATCTTCCTCCTCCTATTACCTTAGCTTCACCAGCTAGTAGATTGAACATCCATTGAAGAGCTTACTACAGATGCCATCAGAATGGCCAACAGGCTGCTCCAGGGAGGAGGACTGGGAATTATCTCTATGGGGGTCACGTGTATTTTCTGCTTAGAACCTATAGCCCATCCTACAGATATATCCTGCACAGTCCCATCAGTGACTATAACCATGCTCCCATTTCGTAGCCCCAAACGTGTCCTAGCTCCCATCGGTGTTTGATGGCACACACAGGGGCATAACCAAATCCGGCAACCTTTCATTTGGCAATACTTTCTCCTGCGAGAGCAAAAAGACCATCTTAGGGCTTTCCTGGTGGCGCAGTGGTTGAGAGTCCACCTGCCGATGCAGGGGACACGGGTTCATGCCCCGGTCCATGAAGATCCCACATGCCGCGGAGCGGCTGAGCCCGTGAGCCATGGCGACTGAGCCTGCGCGTCCGGAGCCTGTGCTCCAAAAAAACAGGAGAGGCCACAACAGTGAGAGGCCCGCGTACTGCAAAAAAAAAAAGAAGAAGAAGAAAAAAAAAGACCATCTTAGGTGTGTTTTCGAGTTGCTGACACTGAGAGTAAATCGTCGCCTTGAAAGCTCTGGGGCACCCCCAAGATGCCACCCACCCGTCTGGAGCAAATGTGCACATTTACAGATGCCTGTGGTTTGCCTAATTACTTTTTCACAAGCCCTCAGAAACCACTGAGGGCTTCCGCTGCACCATGCGTGTGGTTTAATGAGGTTTCCGAACTCCGTGTTACGAAATTGTCACCAGTTATTTGTCAGGACACAAGCTGCCTTGTGAATAGAGCAGACTTAAAACTTGGGGTACCCACATTTTAATTATAATTCTTTGTAATTACAAAAACATCACATGACTTCAGTTACACACAACAGATATTTTCTGGGCATTTATTTTTAATGCACCTGAGTTTTCCAGGTTTTGTGTTCCTCTGAGCGTCTTTGAGGGATTGAAAGTGACAGGCACTGCTACCCTCATCCTTAAATTTGAGAAAGAAATAATGGTTTTCTCACGAAAATAGAGCTCTCGAATTGATCAATGTTGATTTCCTTTCCTTGAAGATGGATTAACTACTGTATGCTATTATGTTTACCCTCTTCACAAATCATTGTACTTTGTCATAGTCATTGCGTTCATTTTTTTCTAAAGCGTATTTAATGTAAGTACTATCATCCCTTGGTTATTAAAGGGATTGATTGGTTATTAAGGGGGTGATGATCTGGTGAGCGGATTATTCTTGCCTTTGGCTGGTAGGTTATTTCTCCTTCCTTCTATCTCTTTGGGCTCCTTGCTATGTAACCCCGCTGTTGCTAATTATGAGTTCTCCACACCAGCTGGAGCATCACTACGGCCTCATCCATCCCTGCCCAGGTCTGATAACACCCCTGTGGCCAGGGGAGCCTCCCATCCCCTGGAGCCACCAGGCCTCCTCTCAGAGCCAGGGAGCTTAGTACCGGGGCCTCTTACCCGCTAGCAGGTGGGGTTTGGAAATAAACTTCTACCAGGGTTTGTCCTCAGGCCAAACTGCCTGAGCTTATTCAACTCTCACGATTCACAAAGCCCCCGTGTAGAACTTCTCCAGCCTTTGGGGGAGGGGTATCTCGTTGTCCATATTCCTACTCCAGGAATCTCTCTGGTTTCTCTGTCCTGCTCTAGGGAGAACCCAGTCAGTACTCCGGCAAATAATTAAGTTAAATTACTAATACACGTTGACTATACAGCATTTGGAAAATTCAGAAAAATAAGCACACACAAACCAAGGGTAATGTCATGACCCAGAGATATCCCCAAGTTTGAATCTCCGTGTATATGTCTATGTCTATTTTATGAAAAGGGATTATATCATAATACTGTTTTGTTAACTGATTTCTTAAATTAACAATATCTTATTATTATTTTCACATTGCTAAGTAATGCATCGTATGACTGTATCATTACTTACTTCACACATCTTCTAATGCTGCCTATTTAGAGTGATTTCTTTTTTTATTACAGATAAGGGGCAATATAAAAAGATTTCCAAGGATATGGGTGCATATCTTGTTATTTCCTTATGATCCATTTCTAGAATTGGTATGGCTGTATCCAAAAGTAAAGTGAGGGCTCTCTTCTTGACCTGGTTCTACCAGTTCTGCTTCCCACTGCTAGGTTTTCCTAGTCCTGTGTTTGTCAGTTCTGATACTCAGACCCCCTTCAGCAGAATTAGATGCAGATTCTTGGTTGCCCCACCCCCGTGACAGGAGCTGCAGCTCCAGTCTGCATACCTAGCCCGCGGCAAGGCTTGGGAACAGGAAAGTCAGGCTCCTCCTGACTAGTTGCTAACATACTAGCAATGCTGTATGTTAAAAATGTACTGGGCTTTGTTTTATTTTTAGTTTTTATAAATTTATTTATTTATTTTTGGCTGTGATGGGTCTCTGTTGCTGCGCACGGGCTTTCTCTAGTTGCGGTGAGAGGGGGCTACTCTTCGTGGCGCAGGCTTCTCATCGCGGTGGCTTCTCTTGTTGCGGAGCACAAGCTCTAGGCGCGGGCTTCAGTAGTTGTGGCACGTGGGCTCAGTAGTTGTGGCGCACGGGCTTTGTTGCTCCACAGCACATGGAATCTTTCTGGACCAGGGCTCGAACCCATGTCCCCTGCATTGGCAGGTGGATTCTTAACCACTGCGCCACCAGGGAAGTCTCTGGGCTTTGTTTTAGTCACATATAGTAAGATGGCAGATGTGGAAATGAGTACCACAAAGAAGTTTATACTCACAGATCCTTAGAAAAGGATGCACACCAAGCCACCAGGGCCACATAGGGAAGCACCAGGCCCCATCCAGAGACAGAAGAGGCCTGGAGAGAGCATGGCCCAGAGCCTGTATTGGGGTTTCCTTGGGAAGGAATGGCGAGGTGGGGTAGGCACACTGAGTAGACTTAGGATTGGACAGTTTGAACAATTTTGGCAGCCCAGGGGCTATAGGAGTGGTCCCTAGCTGTCTGCTACCTGGTCTTGGACTAATTCAGGGCAAGGGGACTATATGATTACAACCTCCTTTGGAAACAGGTATTTACTAGAATTGAATTAGAATTTTGCTAACCTCTTCAGACTTAATTACAGCTCCACCCTCCCAGATTTCCTAATGCCTGGCCCTAGGGATCAGCTTCTAGTAACGCCCACCAAAGTCTCCTGACACCCAGAATAGTCCCTAAATGAGCCTGCCTCCAGCTGAAACAAGATCACCAGGACTTTGCTGAATTCTCCTCTGTGTCAGTTCACCCAATACCAGGCACAGCAAAGCTAAAGCATCCGAGCCCCAAACAGGTTAGCTTAGTTCAATGTTCTATACAGAGAGGTCTGCTTGGGGAGAGGCTGAAATTCTTGGCGAGATAATATTTACGAATTAGCTGTGAATTTCAAATATCCCTGCATCCATCTCACTTCATTAGCATGGAATCAAAAATTATAATTATGGAGTAAATGTTTTTCAAAGAGGAGAGAAAAAGGGTTTTTGCCACAATCCTTGTTATTTCTCTTTTGTAGGGAAATCTAAAATTGGACCAGAAAAAACGGGACTATGAGCTTTCAAAACTCTCCTTGTGACGGGATTACTACATATTATTATTTCTATTCATAGTTTCATTGCTTCTGATAGAGCTGTTATTACTGGAAACAAAAACACAACAATAACCCTCTGAAATCTTTTCCAGCAAATTCTCTAAATATGTAGGCATCTTCCTACTTCGTCTCAATTCTTTTCTAGGGGGTCAGCTAATTTTACCTTTTAAAACCATTGATATTCAAATCCACTATTTCTTTAATATCGAGTTGCTTGCCAAGAATTGTCCAACGTCTTCTTGAGCACATGAGTGAAAATGTCCTTATCTACTGTTGAGGAAGCAACTGTTCTCTGTGATCCCCACTGAGGAGGTGGGGATGCCTTCCCCCCTTCATCAGCATCCTTCTGTTCATGGGCTGTTTGTTCCTGCCTCACCTGACTCTCCTCAGATGTGTGCAGGAGCTGTAAGTTCCCTGTGGCATCAGCCTGCAGCCTCTGTGCCCTTCCTCAGCGTGACAGCCCTGGGCCGGGGAGAGACATCCCTCGCACAGCTGCAGGGAGGTTTGGTCTTCATTAGCCCTCTGAAAGCTGCCAGCTCACCCGCCTGCCCTTTCATGCACATGCAACAGGTGACATCCTGCAGCAGCCGTGGCGCTGATAGAACTCCTTGCGCTGGGTCACTGTTGTCGCCTGGCGTTTCACTGGTGTTGATCACGTGGGCACAGTTCGCCTTACTAAGACCCTAGGCATCCATTGTGCGTCTGGTCCAGCCCTGCAGGCCAGGTGCTGGTCTGGAACCATTTTCCACCTCACTGCATGGAAATCAGGGCAGCAAGGAGCAGCAGAGACCCATTTTAAACAGTCTCTCAAAGCTGGGTTTGATGTAGCAATGTCGTTGTCAGAGATCAGCTTCTCTGGTCCCTTTATGCACCGATGGAAAGTTCTGGAATGGTCACCGCAAGAAAGCTTTTCTCTCTCCTCGCCCCTGCCAGTCATTGTGTGGATCCCTGGTGTTCTTCTAAGGCGGGCCTCCCACTGCTGGCTCCCTCGGTCCCTTTGATGGCCAACCTGGTGTAGATGCCTGTCTATTCCAGCCGCCCTCCTTCTCAAGACTTTTTTCTAAAATGTGAAATGCTGAGCTCTAGCCAGCATGATGCCATTTCATTTTGCTTCAGCCAGACCCCAAATACTAAAGCTCTGACAAAGACACTCAAACTGTGTTTTAGAAATGAGAGGAAGAAATCCAAGTTTTAGAGCACCGTGCAGGAGTGAACGTTAGCTCTTTGCAAAGTCAGTTTTGACTTGTACTCAGAATGGATTGAAAGACAATACAGACTGGATTCAGCTACAGAAAATGGTATGAAAAGTCCCAGACACAACTTTATGCAGAATATCTAAAACCTCATGGAGAGGGCTTCTAGTGGGATCTTCCCACTGCTTATAAAATGTGTACACTCATGCCAAGGGAAAGAAAAGACAAGCAGGACCACCTGTTCTGTCCGATGGGATAGTCCATTTCTTCACTCTCTTCTTGATATTTGGCTCTGCAAACACCAGTGTCATGTCAGCTGCTGGTTCTACAATGAGAAACGCTCTGTACGGATTTCAGTGGCAAACAGGTAATCAATCGTCCACGGGGGCAAAAGGGGGTGGTGCTCTCCCAAATCTGCACACGACTTGTTTCTCTGTCTCCTTTGAAAGAATATCCGTGTCCAGAGACATCTCGGGTCTCATCTGCAGCCTATGTGGAAAGGTACACACATGGAAACAACACATTTTCTCCAAACATGTGACAAAACTAAGTGATGCTCTGGGGACTGTGCTTGGGAGGGAAGGAGGGAGAGAGCTGTTCTCCGGGAGGCAGTTTGCTGAAACATTTCCTTTCCTGTTCTATGGCTTGGGAGAAAGAGGAAGCAAAAGCCAGATTTCAGTAGGAAGCCTTCTTTTCTGGAGCCCACTTGTTTGTCAGCCTTGCAATGCAGAATAATGTTTGTGACTTGGGGTAAGAAGCAAAGGCTGGGACATGTGACTTTTGCAGGCATCTTTGGGTGGGTAGGTAGGGCTCTCCAGGGCTCTTTGCCCCCTGTTAGTGCCTTACCGTTTGTCATCTTTACCACCCAACCCGCCTGGCCCATCAGTCTTTTTTGATCTGAAGTCCTTATTATTTTATTTTTTGTTTGGATGCTGGCTGTCTCCACACTCCTGGGGAAGCCGTGCTAAGGAACTCTGTGTCCTGGACTCCAGGAAATAGAGCAGGAACTTGCATTTTGCACAAAGGGTTTGAATATGAAGCAAAAACAAAAACCCAAAACACGTATTTCCTAAAACTTTGCGGTCATGATGATTTCCATTACTGTAACATATGTCAATTTGTTTCTTTTTTCTATAAATAACAATAAATGTGTTGGAGAACCGTGTCATTTCTAGCATTGTTTAAAATTTTTCAAATTCAAAAATGATGGGGGCTTCCCTGGTGGCGCAGTTGTTGAGAGTCTGCCTGCCAATGCAGGGGACATGGGTTCGTGCCCCGGTCCGGGAGGATCCCACATGCCGCAGAGCGGCTGGGCCCGTGAGCCATGGCTGCTGAGCCTGCGCATCCGGAGCCTGTGCTCCGCAACGGGAGAGGCCACAACAGTGAGAGGCCCGCGTACCACAAAAAAAAAAAAAAAAAAAGAATATTTAAGCAATTAGATGGAATTGATGATGCATATTTTATCAGATGAAAGACGTGTGATTGAGTAAATGTGGTTTTCTCTAGGCAGTTAGTAAAGCACAACATTTCTAGCTGGGGAAAGCAGAGTCATTCACATCCCGTGGTACCACTGCTGAGCGCAGTTCACTCTCTAGCCCAGGGCACGTTACGGGGTTGGGGTGCCCACTTAGTAACTGGGGCTCTCACTCAGAGCTTGCAAATGAACACTCAAGGATGAGCTCCATCAGGAGGCTAGAGGTGGCTGGAGGCATGGGCTCAGGTGTGAGTGATGCACAGTTTGCAGCCAGAGTGAAAAAGTTTCATTCTAGGTCAATTACACCTCCATGAAAAAAATTATAACCCAATACACTGGTAGGATTATGGAAAGAGTGAATGATGTTTGACTTCTAAGGATGAATACCTAGAAGCTGGTAAAAATTTTAAGTTCTTAAGTTCACAGAAATCAAACTGAAATCATCCCTTTGTGACTCTGAAGGTGTAATCATATCAACATAGTCTGTTATATGTTTTTAATGTCCAGGAAATAGTCCTTTGTGTGTTGTCAAAACAATCCAAATAAAAAACACTACAGTCGAGTTAAGTGTGATACACTTTCTATGTATTTGTATTATTTTGTTTTGTTCTCACACAGAACATATACCCAGAATAACAATGACTGATACTTTTTAAGGATTTAGTTTAAAAAAAAAAAAAGAGTTTCAAAATGTTCAGCAGTGGATAGGAGAGACTCTCGTTTACAGCATCTTCATATCACCTTTCTCCCTTTCATGTTTCCTGATTCAGTCTAAATTTGGAATGGTATAAAGACAAAAGAGGGAAACAAGGGGGTATATCTAATAACTGGGCTGTATTTTAACAGGTTAATTCTCCACCAATATCTGGGCTGCCAGTCTAGCTGCTACCTGGCTTCATTTCACAAAACAGTCCCCAGGAAGATCCTTTCTAAAGACAAAGCAGAGTGCCATTTTCCAGCAGAAGAAGGAAAGACCTGTCTCTCAAAGCTGCTTCTTCTATGCACAAAGTAGCTACAATCAGAAAAATTGGAAATACCAGGCAGGATTAGGAAATCAATAAATTTTTCCCCTTACAAAAGAGCATGTGATTGTGAACAGCTTCACATGGCTTAATTTTTGGCGGTGTAAATGGAAGTTAAGCTGCAGGCAATAAATCAGGGACACCTTTGATTCATTATAGATAATCGAGAGGAAGCTCTTCTGGTGCTCAGTGTCAACGGAGTCATAGCTCCAATTTCCTTCAAACTCTACCATCAGTCAAAAGAAGGGACTGGCCCCTGGTGGGGTGGGGACAGCACTGGGCAGTGGGTCACTGCCACCCTCTGTCCAGTGCCTCCTGGGAGCCAGGCACTTACGGATCCATTTTACTGTGGTAGATGGCGTAACCCTCCGGGGTGCAGGCAGCGTGACCAGGGCAGTTATTTACCTTCCGGGGGCCTCGTACGCCTGTCCAGGTAGCACCCACTTTCAGCTCATCCTGAAGACTGCTTCCCCCTCTTCCCACTCCCACCCTCCCCCCGGGCCCCCAAAGCCCCTGCTGCCATCTGACTGCAGGCCGTTCCACCAGCCCAGATGTGTGGTCCAGTGCCCACCCTTCACCCCTGCCATGCGGGCCTGTCTTCCTCATCACAGAGAGAGACGGATGTCACTCAGGTCGTGTCCACAGCCCTCCCGGTCACCTCGGGCCATCCTCCTCATGTGCACAGGGGCTCTCGTGGCCCTGGGCCCTTGCACTGACCCTCGGTCTCTTGGGCTCTTTGCCAGCCTCCCACATGCCACCCCATAGGTTCTTTCTTGGGGATCCTATGGCTTTTCCTGCCATTTAAATTTTTGTCTTTGAAAGCCCAGGCTGTGCTAAGGTTCCTGCCCATTTCTTCCAGGCAGTTCCACAGACGAGCTTAAGTTCCATTTTCCTCTAAGATGCTTCTCTGCTTCTTCCCATTTCCACGTTCATATCGGTGACAGCACATGTGTCTTAGCCTTGATAGTGTTTTGCAGTCAGGACTGGCAGCAACTTTTTAAATTAATGCTGCGCTAAATAATGGCACATTCTACAACGGATGTCATCTTAGATTTAATAAAATACAGCAAAGGGAGGCAAAGAAGATGCACAGCAGTGCCCGGGGCGAAGGGGCTGCTCCTGTATCACTGGTACAGAGCATCCAGACCCCAACACAGTGGTCGGGTCAGGGAGACGAGCTGCCACCCATCCCCAACCAGGGCACAAGAACCTCTGCTTGGCAACCAATATTTCCCCTTATCTCCTTAGGAACTGTGAGCCTGTGAGTCAAAGGCTTTCATAGCTATCATCACACAAAGGGGGAAAGTTGCTGTCTAGACATAGACTATAATTACTAGTATTATTTAAAGTGACTGAAATGCCTGAATGGCAGAAAGGAGCAAAGGGTCTCCTGTAAGCCAAAAGCCCTACAATGGGCCCCAGCGAACACCTCCCTGGAGGATACGCACCTACTCCAGGCTTTGTTGGGGGTGGGGTGTGCCTGGTAAAAGAAGCTGCAGTGGATATAAACTGTAGGCAGTATTTCTTTTTTTTTTAAAGTTCTCTTAATTTGGTTTCCTCTAAGGTCAATTAAAATCTTGAAAAGCTTCTGCAAGGCAGCAGGGGTGCCAACAGAAGCCAAGAACTTGTCAGTAAGTCATTACATTTGTGCAATTGTCAACAGATCCTACCTACCGCCCCTCCTTTTATACTTTAAGAAGTACAACTTATGGTTCATTCTTAGATCTACATTGGTCAAAGCACAGTATTTGGAAAACAACCATAAGACTGTGACAGTGTATATAAACACTGCAAGCTTTTAACAAAATAATCCGGCTTCCAGCACTTTCTATTTAACCACCTTTAATCATACTTACCAACATGTTTGCTCTTCTTACTCACATCCGTATCCTTTTACTGTTTCTCACAACTGCAAAAATACCCTCCCTCCCGGGCAGGATGTAGGATTTGGATGTGGGCTGGGGAGACGCCCAGACCACCAGAGTGGTCCTCCACGGAGCCCTGGACTCGCCTCAGCCGTGGCTTCCCTTCCAGGCCATGGCTGTCACCTGCTCACATGGCGGGCAAGGCCATCTTCCCTGGACAAGTCCAAATCTAAAAAGACATAGGTTGATCTCTGGGGGCTACACACTAGCCATACTCCTGCCAGGGTGCTCTGGTTCCAATACCCAAGGTTGTCCCTGTGCTTCCACTCTTATACTTGGCTACTGGACCCTGACAGGCTGCCTCAGCCCATCTGACTCCTGGACCTCCGCCCGTTTGACTTTCCCACCTCCGTTTTCAGGGCCTGGGTCTCTCTTTCCTGAGCCCCAGCTGGTGACTTGAGTGCTTCATCCATATCCGTCATCTTGACATCTTGGCTTGGATGTCTACTACGCATCTCCAACAGAATATTCTGACTCTAACTGCACAATCTCCTCCCACGGCCAGACACATCCATCTCCTGACCTTCCTCATCTCATTAATGGTCCTATATTCATTCCATTCTTCAAGCCAATATACTAGGACTCATACTTGATTTGACAGTATTAGATCCTTGGGTCTCCCTCTCCCTTCTCTGCTCCCTCTTCTCTCCTCCCCTCCCTCCACCCTCCTCCCCTCCCCTTCCCTCTTTCCCTCCTCCCCTCCCCCTCCCTCTTTCCCTCCTCCCCTCCCCCTCCCCCTCCCCCTCCCCCCTCTCCCTCCCCTCCTTCCCTCCCCTTGCCTTCTGTGCAGCCACACCGCATGGGCATTCTTGCTGCTTCCCCTGAGTTCTCCGACTCCCTGTGCCAGGCCCCTCATCCTCCAGGACAACCACGTGCCTCTCACCTTCACCTCCTTCAAACGTCACCTCCCAGTCAGGCCCTCTGAACCAACCTATTTAACATTGTGACCCAGCTCCATCCTATAGGGCCTTCCCCCTCTCTGAGCAATGGTCACCTTTCAAAACACCACGTAACTTACTCTTATATTCTGGTAACTGATCACCTGCCTCCTTGAGAATATCATCCCCCTAGAGGCGAGGCTTCTGTCCCTCTTGTTCACGACACATCCACACACCCAGAATAGTGCCAGCATGTGGTGGGAGCTCCATATATAGTTGTTGAGTGAATGAATTCAACAAATCCATGTCCTGAGGAAAAGGGACGCGAATGATCAATACCAGAAAACATGTTGGTCAATTTCCAGGACATATTTTGAAATTTCCAATTTCAAAAAAGGAATCCAATGGGGATCCAGGCAGAAGAAGAAAATATGTAAAGGGGGCAGGGGGAGCATGTTCCCTGGGTCATCAGTGCCAGACCATAGCGGGCCATGCAACATTCAGCGGGACAGAGCAGGCCACCAATCTTGTGTAAGAAGCCAAGTTTTCCTTTGGATATAGATGCAGCAGACCGTCTGGACCAGGCAAGAACCCAGAGGAGCCAGCACCACCCAGCCATCTCTTCTCGCGCAAGTCCACTGAGAACCGCTCGTAGGAAGAACAGGCCGCACTTGGCTGTGCGCTGTCTCTGTTCCCCGAGAGCTGTCACAATGCCACTTCAGCCCCAGACCACAAGGCTGTCATTTGTTGAGTGATGGATCCCCCTGGGCCAGGGCTTTTCACCTCCTGCCCAATGAAAACCTCACACCCCCATTTAGGAGATAGACGGCCCCATTTTATACATGAGAAATCCAACGTGGACCAAGTTAAGCTACTCCACACAGTACACAGGGGTAGAACCAGGATTTCAACCCAGGCACAGTAGCAACCCAGGCCTTACACTACATGGCATTATAAACATTAACCTGGCATCTATCAAACTGCTGGGTCAACAGTACCCACTGGCCTGCTCATAAAGCTGAGAACTCCATCCTGCAAAAATAGTTTCCAAACCTCTATTTTTCTGCTTTTCCAACAGTTCAAGAAAATGTCAGAAAGCAGAGTCCCCTCCCACAATCAATACAAAAAGTATTGGGACCTTCCATCTGGAAAAGATAATACAGATAAAGGACCTCATGAATATAATCTTTAATATTCTGAGTGTCATGGATAAAGTTGATGTACTTTGAAACTTGAGACCAATTAAGAAATAAGTAGAATGGTGGTTACCAGAGGCTGGTGGGGGATGTGGGGTGTTGGGGAGGTGTTTTGAGGTGCTCACTTGGAACTAGTAGATAAATAAGCCCTGGAGAGCGAATGCACAACATCATGATTATAGTCAACAACACTATAGTATAAACTTCAAAGTGGCTAAGAGACTAGCTCTTAATTGTTCCCACCACAAAAAATAAATGATAATTATGCGATATAACAGAGGTGTTAGCTATGGTGTTAACTGCTTTGCAACACACAAATGTATCAAATCAACATGGTTTATACCTTAAACTGACACATTGTTATATGTCAATTATATTGCAATTTAAAAAAATGAAAGAAGAGGAAGGGGTCTTAACAGTCTATGATAAACCTTTAACATTCTTACTCAGAAAGGTGAGAGTGGGGGGGGAATGAAAATAGATTCAACCTGTTTGGACTCTGTGAGGAAGCTCATGCCCTAAAAATCTATTTCCCATGTGAGAATGAAATCATGAGCAGGAGGACTGGGAATCAGAAAGACCTGCATTTGAGACTTATCCCTTATTTAAACATCTCTTCACTTACCCCACACTCTCACTGTCAGAACAGAGCAATGATTTGTTTCCCTCTGCTCTGAGGACTGGCTTCATTTAATTTGTAAGGAATTATTTGCCTCGTTTCTGTTGCTACTTGATAAAGAAACATTGCATCTTTCAAGAAATGGTTGGAAGCTCAGACAACAAAACAATAAAGAGAATAGAAAAATAGCAAGAATGAAATAGAAGCAATTAGACTTGAACCTGACATCACTTTCCATAGCTAACGCCATATATTAGTGCAAAAGGGAGAATAATGGTTTTTCATTTACCTTCATATTTATGTTCATTATGAAAAATCACATAACATATTTAGGGAAATCCTTGGTTTAAGCCAGTGTATAAAAAGCTTTTTATTTGAAGAATATTACACTGGACTGCTTCTGAGCAAGTAATTTTTTCTGCATAAGGAAAATATTTTTGAAAAGAAAATATTACAAGCACCGTTCTTTTTTATTTTAGAATTATATATTTTCAATTAATGAATACAATATCTACTACTGTTCCACAATATTCTCATTATTTCTATGTCATCAGAGAGTATCCGTTTGGGGGTAAAATTTCAGAAATTACCAGAACATGGAGGAACACTTTGTTGTATTGTCATCCTTTAAACACATTTTGTTCAGTAAGACACAATGGAACTGGGCTTACTTTTGCTTTCCTTACCTGGATCTGTATTGTGAAGTGAGGTTTGCATCTTATTACTTCTTACTGTTGCATTCTTTAAAAAATTTTTTTTTAATTTAAGCTTATGAATTCATTATAAGCAGCATAACTAAAATGAGGTAAGACATCATTACTCACAGCACTCTGGTTCCTCAGTTGGGGAACTCCACACCTCCTGCCTGAGAAGAGAGAGGGGATAGATACACAGCCGACCCCGAACTTGTCCCCAGAGCCACCACTCTGGATGCAGCCTGGCTCCCGTCAGGCCTTCAATCCCAGACTCATCTCCACTTCACCTCCCTGCAGCCAGGGCCATCAGGTGGGTACCTCCGGCAGCAGCCGTTCTTAAAGGCTTTGAGGGCCATAAGTGCCCGAGGACCTATAATCGTCGTAGGCTTGTGGGGCAGTTGGGGAACCCTACCCACATGGCCCAAGCCTTTCTTGTCCCCATCATCCCTGAGGGAGCCCCTGACCATGTCATGCTCAGAGCCACCCTCCAGGCAAACACAAGTTTTGCAACTTCCTCTCTTGGCCAGAGCTGGCTGATGGAAGCATGTGAGCAACACGGGGTGGGGGAGGTCCAGAGTCAGCAGGGTGCCCCCCTTAGGGTGCTGTAGACATAAAGCAGCCTCTAGCCACTGTGGTTTTTCAATTTTAAAGTTATTAAATGTAAAAAAAGTTTAAAACTCAGTTCTTCAGTTTCACTATCTCACATATACAACAGTCACACGTGGCCAGCGGCTACCATATTGGACAGCAGAGAGTGTGGAAGATCTCGGCCATTGCAGAAAGTCCTCTTGGGCAGCTCTGCTCTAGAAAGCATCATATTTCTCCCAGCTGTTGATTCTGGGTGAGGAGTCCCGCTGGGTCAGCCTGAGTGGAAGAAATCCCAACCTCCTTCTGGCTCTGTCACCAACCTGCTATGGATTGGGGCAGGTCACCTCCTTACCTGTGAGGGCTTCCTGGAATTAGATTTTGGTTCATAATGGAAGAAGGGAAGACCTCACATGACACAAGGGTCCCAGGTTACTTGTCTCTGCTGTGGCATTTTGTAGAGTCGCTTTTATTGAATGTTAGTTTTGCATCATGCTTTCTACTTATGTAAGGACAATCACATACAATTCAGTACTGTGTTCATTTTGGGGAACATTTGAAAAATTATATTACATAGTATTCTCTTTATGAGACCCAACTGGAAAATTTCTCTCAAGTCTCAGGACCAGGACAAAATGTGTTCCTCATAAGCAAATAGTGGGCATTTAGGTTTCAAAACAATGTGAATATTGTAACTAATCTTCCTCTTTGTTTTCACAGCAAGGAGGCTCAGAGCAATCCCATTAGAAGCAGTTAGACTGAATCTTATGGTCTACATTTTTCTTCCTAATTGTATCTCTAATAAAAGCTATTGGGAAGCCATCAGAATATTTTTGGGAATGAATTGGAATAAATTATTTTATGAATTGAGGGAAACATATGTTCAGAACCCTCGAATCTTTAAACACATCATGAAAATGCATAACCTAAATCCATGCTAAGAGAATCCATCTACTGGGAAGATATCCTTAGAAAGACATCTTCTAACCAGACTTGACCTTGGATTTGGAAATTTGGTAGACATGTATTTCTGGAGTATAATAAAAGACTAAAAGATATTAGGGGGCCTGAAGTAAGAAACTCAGATGTTCCAAAGACTGAAAAATGAAAATACATAACTGTTTTTAAGCAGAAGTCTTCACTGTTGTTGTTAAAAAAAGAAAAGTTGGGGGCTTCCCTGGTGGCGCAGTGGTTGAGAGTCCGCCTGCCGATGCAGGGGACACGGGTTCGAGCCCTGGTCTGGGAAGATCCCACATGCCGCGGAGCGGTTAGGCCCGTGAGCCATGGCCGCTGAGTCTGCGCGTCCGGAGCCTGTGCTCCGCAACGGGAGAGGCCACAACAGTGAGAGGCCCATGTACCACAAACAAACAAAAAAAAAATTTAAAAAAAAAAAGAAAAGTTGGAAGTTTCCAAAACTGTCATATTAACAAAGTTCTCACTCCTCCCACGTTAAGCATGACTCTATAATCGAAAAACACCTCTTGATGGAAGAATAAATTAGTAAAAGTAAAAGCATCTCACCTCTCAAAACACTTCCATCCTTTTTTGTTTGTTTGTTTTGATCATTGTCAAAAGTATACTTTTTATGTAAAAGCATATTTTTCAAATAAAAAAGTGTCATAGAAAACTAAATAACTTTCCACTTGGAGTTGTATTGTCATGGTATCAGACTCCATGAAAAAGGAAACATAAATGTTTTGGAATCAAATTTGAAAATCCAGACTAGAGTGTACCCAGATATAGTATATAAGGATTATCTGGACATCACTGGATTTGTGTGTCATTGCAGTACAGAGCCCCAAAAGAATCTCCTAAACAAACACAACTGTAGGGTTCCAACATGAGCATGTGCTCTGTAGTAATCATATAACAGGGATTGTTTTCAAGAAGACATGGTATTCAGCCTTATACTGAAGCATAAAAAACAACACTGAGTGTTCTTTTCAGTAAACATCTGAGAGTCTCTTCCTTCCTACGTGTCACACAAATATATGATCATTAGTCTATCTATGTCTTCTCAATCATTTTGTCAAGTAAAAGGCACAATAAAGGAGGATTATTTAAGTAATAATAAACGCCGTTTATTGGGAATTTACTATGTGCCAGGCACTCTGACCCGCATTCCTGATGGATTCTCTAATTAACAAACTGTGGGGTAGATACTGTTTCTGTCCTCATGACACAGTGCAGGAAACTTGGAAGTAACTTTTCCAGAGTCCACAGCCACGCAGCAATGGATGGGACCCCAAACTGAGATAGCTTGTCCAGGACCCCGAAAGTCCTCTGCAGAGGGGAGGGGACCTGGCTGCAAGTTGATGGTGGGGCTGAGAGAAAACCCAGGGAGAGGGACCCAGACCTCAGCAACCCTCGCTTCGAGAGCGCTCCCAAGCTCCTTCTCCACTGCCCAGAGAGGATGAGAGGGACCATGTCCCTGGAACAACAGGTGTGGACAGGGGGACCCAGGACAGATGGCTTCCCCAATATCTGGGAGAGAGAATTCTGGCCTGGCTTCTTATCAGCTAATGGTGAAATTTTTCATTTTGCTTCTCCCTGAAGAGAGGACGAATTTGTTTTCACTTACACATGGCTAATTTGCCTGTAGTGTGTTTAATAATCATCATTCTAATTATCAGAGTATTCTGACACCAGATCATTGTGACCCCAAGAGGCTCAGGTCTCCTGTCTCTCTGCTTCCAATTCTATTAAACAAGAATGGATCAAAGGCTTTCTTATCAAAGTACCTTTGATGATGACTGCAACAAACAGACACTGAGCTGCCTTGATATCCAGCTTAAATGGCCGGGCATTGTCCACTCACAGCTCCATCCACAGTGAAAGGCCTCATCCAGATACAGATTCTATACAGAACAAGTAAGACATCCTATTTGAGACCAACATGCTAACATTCACATTCACAAATAATTAAATACTAACAACTGGCTGGGCATCTTTGTATGGTTTGCGGTCACTTCAACTCAGAAGATGCCTTAGTAACATATACACGCTACTATGTGTAAAATAGATAACCAACAAGGACCTACTGTATAGCACAGGGAACTCTACTCAATATATTGTAATAACCTATAAGGGAAAAGAATCTGAAAAAGAAAAAAGAAATATATGTATGAATTGCTGTGCTGCATACCTGAAACTTACACGATATTATAAATCAACTATACTTCAATAAAATTTTTTTAAATAAATAAAAAGATTTGTAGTACTAAAAAAAGGATATATAGGGCTTCCCTGGTGGCGCAGTGGTTGAGAGTCCGCCTGCCGATGCAGGGGACACGGGTTCGTGCCCCGGTCCGGGAAGATCCCACATGCCACGGAGCGGCTGGGCCCGTGAGCCATGGCCGCTGAGCCTGCGCGTCCGGAGCCTGTGCTCCGCAACGGGAGAGGCCACAACAGTGAGAGGCCCGTGTACCACAAAAAAAAAAAAAAAAAAAAGATATATAACTGTGAATCTGTAAAAGAAAAAAAAGAAGCTGCCTTAGTTATCCGTAGAACGAACATAGGTGGACGCATCCTCCTTTCCAGGTTGAGTAGAAGTGGCTGGAGTGGAGGGAGGGTGGATCAGCTGTTTCCCCTTATCTGGAACAAAAGCAGCTCAGCTTGAAGACTGAGGCTCTGCAGGCTGCCCAACCCTGTACCTCTGCCCCAGGGGACGTGGTTAACAGGATGGGACCACCTCCTTGATGAGGGAGGATGCCCAGCTGGGCTTGCCCAAACCCTGGGTCCTGGCAGCTGCCTCCTACCCTATGAAGGCTCTGGCCAGCCTGCAGGATTACTGGGTAAGCAGTCCCAGAGGAGCTATAATTCAAGTATGTTTATGATATTTTTCAGCTCTCTTGGGATTCTCCTCACCGTATTTAGACATTGGCTTTTATTACTCATTTCATATGAAAGTAAGTGACTGCCTGGATTTTGTTTAAGATTACAATTGCTGTTTATAAATCTCATTGACCTATTCTTATTTGTAAATACGTATATAGCTTGTTTAGATACATTTATTTGATTAACACACTTGGGTTCCCTTTATATGTGTTACTTTACATTCTCTCTTGAACGTGAAGGAAAATAGCATTCCCTCGTCTCCCTCTCTTTCTTTCGCTCTGGTCCAAAGGCAAACAAAACTTGGCTCTCGTTGACCAGCTACTGGCCACCTGGGCTTGCTGATATGATTTCCCATCCCCTCATCAGCCTCCCACCTCCCACCCTCACCCTACACCGGCTGTTTAAAGACAAGTGTGTTGACAAACAGGCCCTGAACTTTCCGTGCGTTCGTGCTTTGTCAAGTCCGGCAGTTTTGCCATAGAGCAAGGCGTGGGATGATGAGCCAATGTAAACAAGAACTAGGGGTCCTAAGAGGGTCTTCTTGAGGGTTTGCCATCCAAGGGCCCTCAGCAGACTGGGACGGCTCCTTCCAAGCAAACGGGCAGATCAAAAGCAAAATGATCAAACAGAGACTTAACAAAGACCTTGAGCCCAGTGTGGTGAAGTGTGAATTGAAGAAGCTCTGCTTCCCGGTCCAGCTCCCCGGGGGAGTCAGGTACAAAGGCAAATTTTATTGCAGTAATGAAAAAAGCCATTGATTTACATGGTTCTGGAAATGCATCCAGCCAGATGAAAGAACACAAACGAAATAAGAAATAACATGCTCTCCTCCCAACTCCTCCCTCCCCCTCCCCTCATGGATGTGGATTTGGGGGAAAATATGATTTGTGGATGAGGCAGAGAGCGGGCCTGAACATCAGATGCTGCCTGGTCCCACCGGTGGAATCGTCCTGCTGGTCATCAATATGGGCCGAATGGCAGGGGGACAGCCTCTTGCCAAGCCTAGCCATCCTCATCCTGGCCTTAGCCTACGTTTTTGACAGTTACTTGGATAAAGATATAAAATGCATGGAGAGTGTATATTTGTCTTTTTTTTTCCCCCTGCTGGGCGTCTGAACCTCCTTCTTATGTTTGGAGAATTGCTTACAGAACAAGCCCTGCTGGGAGCAGGGCTCACCTTCGACACCAGATCCTGAAAGAACCAGACGCCTGTGTTCCCGGCCTTCCTTGCCTTTGGGGGATGGCGAGGCGAGCTAGGCCCAACCGCTCGGCCTCACAAGCCCCAGCTCTGAACCAGAGGATGGGGACTCAGAGCAGTGACTGGGGGCAACCCCTGCTGGTGGCAGGAGGTGGGCTGCATTGTTAGTTCCAGGTTTCTGGGCCGCACTGGCACACCGACCGCAGGGCCATGTCCCCAGTCCAGGGCCAGAGGCTGGGGAAGCTGTGCATCCAGGCACAAGGGGCAGCAACATCCTCCCAGTGGGGTTTCGTAGACTGGTTTGTGATGGCATCTTTCCTGCAGCTCAGCCTGCCCTTTCTATGCCTTGGCCC
This sequence comes from Mesoplodon bidens, assembly GCF_964165515.1. NCBI lineage: Eukaryota > Metazoa > Chordata > Mammalia > Artiodactyla > Ziphiidae > Mesoplodon > Mesoplodon bidens. The sequence continues at coordinate 32,298,197 of NC_138169.1, read as the reverse complement.
ATGATTCTTCTGTGGCCTTCCCAGTGAAACTCTGAGCCACCCCAAATCTTTACAATCAATTACTTCTCTGCTCGCATCAGCCAGAGTTGATTTTGTTGCAGGCAACTAAGAACATTGACTTGTGGCATCCTTTCCAAATCTGCTGTCCATTAGATGACAGAATTGAGAAGAAAAATGTCTTCAGAAATGCAACCTATGAAGAGGACATCAACCCGGCATAACTGTGCGACCCTACAGTTGGGCCCAAGAGCCAACTCCGTGAGATCAGACTGCAGCTGGAGACACTTCTCCAGCCTGAGTTGGAAAACACAGACACTTTGAAGAAACAGAGGGACACCCTCTGGGTCGATTTTAAAAAAAAATTTTGTTTTTACCACATTGCTAGTCAAATATAAAGAAACATAAAATTAGGTATAAACGCCTTAAGACTGTGGCTCATTTACAGTTATAAAACCAAAACAAATTTACAAATTAATTACCAGCAGAACTACAAAAGCAATAACATCAAAATTAACATCATTAATTTAATGCGATGTTTTGCTGAAACTGGTTCATTGCTCACCACACGGCTCGACACCAACCACTGAGGCTCGGGGGGTTCTAGGCGGGGACGGCCCGTCTGCAGCCCTGAAGCTAGCAATCCACTGAGCCCTGGGTGCCCTCACATCCATCACTCTTTAGCTGCCTCTGGATCTTCAGCAAGAGGGTTCTCTCCAGATAGCTGGGCTTCTGTCTCATTGCTCTGACTTAATGCACTGAAATTCCTTCTTCCTCCAAATCAATCCTTCCTTAACCGAGCCCTAACACCCTGGCATTGACCTCACTGGCCCAGCATGAATTCAATATTGACCCCAGTCAAGCCAACTGAGGCTAGGAGGCAAGATCAAACGGTACTAAGACGATGGCTCCCTCAGCATCCATGTTCACAGTGCAGTGCCAGATACCACTTCAGAGAGTAAAAGCACATGGTGAAGCCCTGCTTTTCATTCTGGTGCAAATGTCATGGGAATTAGGATGTGTACCCATCAGGGTCCATGTCTGAGGATGTTCAGAGGAGCACTGTCTATGGTGGCAGGAGGTTGGAGGTGACTTAGTTCCCTTCACTGGGAAGGTGACCCATGGCAGGTGCATACTGTGCTCTACCGTGCAAAAATTAGACCCTGTGGAAGTTCACATATCAACCTACATGAACCTAAGAACCATGGTAGAATGAGATTTAAAATACTATTTACATTAGCTAAAGATACCTAAAAAAAACAATATGCATTTTGCAAGAAGGCATGCAAATACAAAGATGCATATTACGTTTAAATATTTGCCTGTAACAGTATGACAGGAAGGGTAGTGAAAGATGCTGACAAAAGAGACTAAATATAAAAAACAACCAAACTTACTCACTCACTCACTAGCAAATGAGAGTACAGCCTTATATGGGCCAATGATAATGTCCATGAACAGTAAGGCTTAATAAACGCTTAAGTCAACACTCTGTACCCAAGGCAAAAAAGAAGAAAGAGAGAGGAGGAAAAGAGAAGGGAGGGAGGAAGAAAAGGAGTGTTGATACTGCAGGGATCCTCCACACACGCAGATTACAAAGATTCTGGTAAAAATCTTATTTCACGTGATGAGAAAAAAGTCTTTTGAAAGTTGCAATTAGAAAATGTGGCTTTAAAAGACAATAAGAATATTGTTTGATACACAGTAATGAACAGCTATTAGGATTTGGGCAGTTCCTCCCAGAAGCCTCCTACTGTCCCACAGATCCACATCTTTAAAAGTAACCCAGGGGCTTCCCTGGTGGCACAGTGGTTAAGAATCTGCCTGCCAATGCAGGGGACACAGGTTTGAGCCCTGGTCTAGGAAGATCTCACATGCCGCGGAGCAACTAAGCCCACGAGCTACCACTACTGAGCCCACTCGCCACAACTAGTGAAGCCCACACCTAGAGCCTGTGCTCCGCAATAAGAGAAGCCACCGCAATGAGAAGCCCGTGCACCGCACTGAAGAGTAGCCCCTACTCACCACAACTAGAGAAAGCCCACGCGCAGCAATGAAGACCCAACACAGCCAAAAATAAATAAATAAATGTATATATAAAAAATAATGTAACCCAGCCATTACCCTGACTCCAACTTATCCAATGCAAGTCTCCCAAGCGTGATTTGAACGTAATGAACATGGCGCTATTCTTTACTGCATAATAAGTTTGCACACAGCTTTATCTTTTCAAGCCAGAATAGGCTGTGCTATTTCAGTTACATTTGAGTGAAATACCCAAGTCATGACTCATGAAAACATTTCATTAACTGATTATAGATCTTGTCGCTTCAGCGGGGGAGCCAAGAAGAGCACCCTGACCTGAAAATCCTCCGGTGGAGGTTGAGTGACACACCAAGTGTTAGAATTCCTTGTCCAATTTCTAGTAAGAGAGGCTAAGAAAGTGACATTTCTTTCTAACCAGGCATTGACCACATATTAAAAAAGGAGGTGAGTTCCACAGCCATCTTGGGATACACGAAAATCCTTTAAGACTTGGCAAATAAGTTTTTAAAATAGTGGCTTTGTGTCCACAAGAATCAACACTTGTTGATTCTTAACGTCAAGGCATAAAATAAGCTTGTTATGGTTTGGCATTGAATTGAGCTATCACCTTAAATGAAATCACAGTAAGAAGATAATTATTCTCAATTCTGCAAATAGATGATGTGACATCTCTCGGTGGTATGAAGCAGCTACTATCTTGAAACTGCTGTCTGACCATCCTAGGTGAGGTCAACCAACCTGCGTGACTGTGAGTTATTCATGATACAAATTTTTGCTTCAAAATCTATGTGCTCTCCCAAATTTTGCAGTTAGCCGGGGCCTTGGGAGTTTCTCTGGTCAAAAGGCTGTGAGTGGGAGTGATGGGTGTCACGTCTGATCTGAGGAACTGAAGACCTGGGGTGAGCTCCCCACTCTCTCAACTCCCCACTACGATGACCACAGAGCTCACCTGTGAGGTGTGCAGTGTCCTTCAGCCGGCCTCCCCAGGGGATGAGGAGGGGCAAGCTCCCCAGACACCTGCACTGGGTGAGTAGCATGGATAAGAAAGAAGCTTCTGCTCCATGAAGCCACTGAGATCTGAGGGTCACTTGATCACTGCAGCGACCTAGTCTATACAGACTAATATTCATATTGAATGACTTAATTAACAATAACCTAATTTATCACATCTTGGCAGGAACAAAAACAAATTTAAAAGATAACTATCATTGGAGTGTTAAGCAAAAGAAAATTTTTTTTTTTAATTTTTAAATTCAGAGGAAGAATATCTGGAGGCTCTATCATAGGATGAGGGGAAAAGTAAGTGATCCCAAGAGCAAGTGCTCCTAATTCAGAGGGGGTGTCAGTGGGCTATAGTGTTAACAGAAGAAGGTGGATAAATTGGGAGATTGGGAATGACATATACACACTACTATATATAAAATAGATAACTAATAAAAGCCTACTGTATAGTACAGGGAACTCTATTCAGTACTCTGCAATGATCTATATGGGAAAAGAATCTAAAAAGGAATATATATATATAACTGATTCACTTTGCTGTACAGCAGAAACTAACACAACCTTGTAAACCAACTATATTCCAATAAAAATTAATTTAAAAAAATTAAATTATAAAAAAACAAACAAACAGAAGAAGGTGGGTTGTGAGCCAAGCGTTGTAATTTAGGCCCAATTTGAGAAGCTAGAGCAAGGAAGTGAGGGAAGATCTGGAATTAAGATTGGGCCTGGGCTGGTTCAAGACAGTGAAAAGAGAGGTGTATTTAGGAGAATAATTGAAAATACAATTTGAAGGTTTTTTTTTTTTTTTTCTTTTTTTGCGGTACGCAGGCTTTCTCGTTGTTGTGGCCTCTCCCGTTGTGTAGAACAGGCTCCGGATGCGCAGGCTCAGGGGCCATGGCTCACGGGCCCAGCCGCTCCGCGGCATGTGGGATCCTCCCGGACCAGGGCACGAACTCACGTCCCCTGCATCAGCAGGCGGACTCTCAACCACTGCACCACCAGGGAAGCCCTGAAGGTATTTTAATACGATGATGTGAAGTCCACTGAAAGTCAAGCTAAGGATTTTGTACTTATATTAAAGGCAATAGAGGGTAACTTGGCTTTTCAGATATTCAACTGGAGAGAGAGAAAAAGAGAGAGACAGAGAGAAGCAGGGAGGGGAGGTGTGACATCAACTCACATCAGTGCTCAGGGTGGATTTCAGAGCAGACTGAGGGGAAGTTGGGAGACCTGTCTCCAGGCAGAAGGTGCACTGGGTTGTGATGATGACCAGGAAAAGGAAAGGAAAAGCCTCATGAAGAATTTAAAGATATTGGTGAGTGAGTAGATGCAGAAAGCAAACGAGAAGGATGGCTAGCAAGTCATTCATTCATTCAGCAAATACATACTAAGTACCCACCATGTGCCAGGCACTATTCCAGGCATCTGGAACACAGCAGCAAACAAAACCAAGTCCCTGCTGTTACGGGATTTAAATACTAGTCGAGAGATGCAGACAATAAGCAAATAATAAGGCACCAGAGGTTATGTCGGTGGGGGGAGAAAAGAAAAGAACTGGGTGAGGGATAAAGAAGGACAGAGGCAGATCTCCCTGGAAACCTGAGGAGAATCTGAAAAAAGTAAGGAAGCAAACGTATTTAGGAAAGAGAATATATAGACCACCTAGTTCTCTTTAGGTAATTACTTCTTGGAATAGGTAGTCCATGCACATGGAAGAAAAGTCAAAAAGTGCAGAGGGGGCTTCCCTGGTGGCGTAGTGGTTGAGAGTCCGCCTGCCAATTCATGGGACGCAGGTTCGTGCCCCGGTCCGGGAGGATCCCACATGTCGTGGAGCGGCTGGGCCTGTGAGCCATGGCCGCTGAGCCTGCGCGTCCGGAGCCTGTGCTCCGCAACGGGAGAGGCCACAACAGTGAGAGGCCCGCGTACCGGAAAAAAAAACCCAAAAAAGTGCAGAGGGTGCACTCCGGAAATTCAGTCTCCTTCCCTCCCAGCACCACCCAGTATTCCCAATGGAGTCAACCAATACGGAGGAATGAATGTATAGAAATAAACTGCTAACTAGTCATACGTCTACCATTGACGTAATTGTTTAATCCTTAAATATTACTATGGCTACTGAGGTAATAATTGAAAATAAATGAACGCAAATTAAACAGGAAAGTTCATATCACATCTAAACATCACAGAACAAAAAGGGAGCATTGAAACGTCTCCATTGAAAATAGACGTTATTTTCAGTAATTTCTAACATTACTTAATAAGCAGAATTTCAAAATGATATTCAGATTAACTTAAATTTCCTTTACTGTGTCTTTTTTTGACTAAGATGTAAGCATTTGAGAGTGCTAAATATACTCCTTGAGGGATGAATTTTAAAGCAAATCAGCTCTGGCAAATAATTCATTGTGTGTGACGACAGGTCTGGATGTTTAATTGCTAGCATTTTGTTTGCTGTTCTCCTTTGCAGAAGTTGTGCTTGGTGTTTGTTCCTCATTCCTTTCTTTGTCTCGGTCCCTTTTCGTTCAGAATCAGAAACAAAGATTGTCACTTCACAGGGAGAAAGGAAGCAAGGAAGTCAAACCACAGTAATGCAGAGTCTATTTCAAAATTGGAATTAAGTGTAGATAGCGGCTGATTTTCCAAATGAGTCTGTCTCCTTTTACTGCTAGTATAAACTAATAGCTTAACCAAGATAAATGTTTAAAATATTTATAACCAGCGAGCCTTACATATTTTTTGCAGTCAGGTAACTCTTATTTGTTTGTTAAAAACAACTATATTTTATCCTAGTTTATGTTATGCATCATATTTATCTTAAAGTTTTAAATTCATTTAAAATGAAATGTTTTGTTTTATCTCCCAGCAAATCCGAAATAGTGGGATTTTAGTGTAGTAACTTTTCCAGGAATTTGCCTTTTTGTCTCTTTGTAGTACATATATGTGTGTGTATATATATATATATATACACATATATATATATACACACACACACATATATATATATTTAATTACACAAAGATATGTGTTCATTATAGAAATAATAGGAAATATAGCTAAGTTTTAAAACATTTAAAAGATCTAAAGGTCTGAACTTGAACCATCAGGTGAATAATCAAGATTATTTATAATGAAGATATTCATAAGAGATATTAAAATTAGACTTCAGTTCATCCCCCAGGATTTAGTTAGGTAATTAGAACACACAAATTTATCACGCACCTTTATTTCTTTTAAAAATGAATGCATGGTGACTGTGACACTCAAAATTGCTATTAGCTTTTTTCTCTACTAACCAAATAGAGAAGATATTGACTAATTCAACCCACAGCTGAACTATACCTAACTAGTCAGAAATAAGCGTTTTAAATTCCATTTGTAAAATATCCAAAGGAAAAGACTCCCAGTTTTCCCGAATCACCTGTCACTAAATTTCCTTCCTGCTCTGAATAGCTTTACTGTAAGGAAGCTCTTCACTGCAGTTAATTCAAACCTCTTAAGCCATAACTTTAACTGTACTTCTTCTCCTGGGACCAGTTGTGTTTGACTCTATCACCTGTGATGTTCACTTCTCTCCAGGCATCTGTCTTGATTTCTAGGCTGTTTTCGTTTTTCCTTGCCTGTAATTCACTTGTGCTCATTCGTTTGACAGGGACAACTGTTTGAGTTGGGTACTTGTAACACACAAGGACAAGTACACACACCTTCAAACTCAATTTCTAAAATGGTTATGACCAGTGGGGGCACTTTTTTGGTAAAAATTTGTAAAACCTTGTGAAAATTACCTAAGAAATGCGAAATTCATTCTTACTGTAAAAGATTAAAAAATATAGAGTCAAACACCAATATTTGCTGTCACCTAGCTTCACTTACTTCGTATCCAACCCTTTCACTGTCTATACTTTGAGTCAATTCTTTGGCATTCTGTCAGCCTGTGTTGACTTTTTCCCCCCAAGATTCAATCTGGCCTTATTTTCTCTGTCTGTGTAGCAATAGAAGAAATACAGTTCCATAGAATCAAAATACAGTTAATCATCAATAGGAAAAAAGTCTTACATCTTCTTAGAGAGGCTGGATACTCAGATCTGGTAGCTGCTACTTGACAAGCCATCTGAGTCATACCAGTGACTGGTGTCCAGTCGCTGGTAATCCACCAGGATACACTCAGACAGAAGAGTTTGATGGACATCCTCAGCAAAGCCCCACTCTATCCCCCCACAGAAAGCCCGACTTAACCTCAACAACCTTTCACAGACCTATTACATTTAAATGGTCTTTCAGGGCATTAAAGGGCCCACTCACTAGCTGAGTGACTTTGGGAACCTCGTTTATCATTATTAAATCAGGTAGTCGTATTAAACCACTTCTGAATTTCTTCCCTGCTTCTAAATTCTTCTATATCCTTTATTTTCTAAATTCTTTTATATCCTTTATTTTCTTCAAATAAAAGGCTAACCTAAGATAATTATATTAGCAAGAATATTCCCCAAAAAATAACAAGCATTTTCCACTGGGGAATTTTCTCCCTGTTTTCATACTTAAAATACTGGTTGAGGCTAACACAGCGTTGTGAATCAACTATACTCTAATAAAATTTTTTTTAAAAGAATACTGGTTGAGAGACCTTAACATCCACAACCTAGAATGATTCCTATTCCAGGATCAGAAAGAACCAAGGTATCTTCCCTGAACTATGAAGTCCCTGGCAGGAAAATTTTTCAAAAATCAAGTTCCACAGATGAGGCCAGGCCATAAAGGAGAAAGAAAAATATATTGCAAAAGAGACCAGAAATAGACTGGGTATGAGAGTGGGAAAAAAATATAGTGCTGTGGGGTAGAGAGTTGGAGGCTTTTTGAGTTCTGTGTTGGTTATCTATTGCTGGGATAACAGTTTACCCCAAAGTTAGCTGCTTGAAACAACTAACAGTTATTTTCTCTTACTCTTTCTGTGGGCCGGGGAGCTGGGAATGACTTAGCTAGGAGTTCTGGCTCAGGGTCTCTTACGAGGTTGCAATCAAACTGTTGGCTGGGCCTGCAGTTTCTGAGTTCTTGACAAGGGCTGGAGGATCCACATCCAGGCTCACTCACATGGCGTTGGCAAGAGGCTTCTCTCCGTGTGGGCTTCTCTGCAGAGCTGATCACAGCACGATTTCCACAAACCAAGTGATCTCCAGGGAGAAGGCAAGAAAGAGATCAAACTAAGAACAGCATCTTTCATAATGTAATCTCAGAAATGGCATAAAATCACTTTCACCTTATTTTTCTGGTCACAAACACCATCCTAGTGCAATGTGAAAGGGGAGCATACAGGGTGTGAATGCCAGGATCACTGGGGCCATCCAGGGCTGGTTACTTGGCTACCACACGTCCCATGTCACAGCCCCTCTGTTTGGAGATGGCTTTTTGGCATAAAGGAAAGAAAAACTCAGTGTGGACTTTTAATATAAACAAAAGCTTCACAGAGTATGAGGAGCTAAGGTCAGACTCAAAGGTCACTAATGCTAGAGGCTAGGGGAGGTGGGCAGGGTTGCCTGCATAATGAAGTTCCTAAATGTCCATCGACAGATGAATGGATGAAGAAGATGTCATATCTACAATGAAATATTACTCAGCCATAAAAAAGAATGAAGTAATGCCATTTGCAGCAACATGGATGGACCTAGAGATTATCATACTAAGTGAAGTAAGTCAGACAGAGAAAGACAAATATCATATGATATTGCTTATATGTGGAATCTAAAAAACGGATACAAATTAACTTATTTACAAAACAAAAACAGACTCACAGACATAGAAAACAAACTTGTTACCAAAGGGGAAAGGTGGTGGGGGAGAGATAAATTAGGAATTTGGGAGTAACATATACACACTAGTATATAAAAAAGAGATAACCAACAAGGACCTATTGTATAGCACTGGGAACTATACTCAATATTTTGTAATAACCTATACAGGAAGAGAATCTGAAGAAGAATATATATATAAAACTGAATCACTTTGCTGAACACCTGAAACTAAAACAACATTGTAAATCAACTACACTTCAATAAAAAAATAGTTAACAGTTAATCAGAGCAGAAGTTGTCAAACTTCTTCTGGAAAAGGCCAGATAATAAATTTCTCAGGCTTAATCTCCAAAATATGCAAACAGCTCATACAACTCAACAACAAACAACCCAACTGAAAAATGGGCAGAAGACCTTAATAGACATTTCTCCAAAGAAGACATACAGATGGCCAGTAGGCACATGAAAAGGTGCTCAACATCACTAATTATTAGAGAAATACAAATCAAAACTACAATGAGGTACCACCTCACACCGGTCAGAAGAGCCATCATTAAAAAGTCTATAAATAACAAATGCTGGAGAGGGCATGGAAGAAAGGGAACCCTCTTACACTGATAGTGGGAATGTAAATTGGTACAGCCACTATGGATAACAGTATGGAGGTTCCTCAGTAAACTAAAAATAGAATTACCAAATGATCCAGCAATTCCACTCCTGGGAATATGCCCAGACAAAACTATAATTCAAAAAGATACGTGCACCCCTATGTTCATAGAAGCACTGTTCACAATAGCCAAAACATGGAAACAACCTAAATGTCCATCGACAGATGAATGGGTAAAGAAGATGTGGTACATATATACAATGGAATACTACTCAGCCATAAAAAAGAACAAAATAATGCCATTCGCATCAACATGGATGCAACTAGAGATTATCATACTAAGTGAAGTAAGTCAGAAAGAGAAAGACAAATACTATGTGATATGACTTATATGTGGAATCGAAAATATGGCACAAATGAATCTATCTGCAAAACAGATACAGACTCAGAGACATAGAGGACAGACTTGTGGTTGCCAAGGGGGAGGTGGGGAGGGAGAGGGATAGAAAGGGAGTTTGGAGTTGGCAGACACAAACTATTACTTTTAGAATGGACAAACAACAAGGTCCTACTGTATAGCACAGGGAACTATATTCAACATCCTGTGAAAAACCAAAATGGAAAAGAATATTTAAAAAAAAAGAATGTATATATATATATGTATAACTGAGTCACTTTGCTGCACAGTAGAGATTGACACAACATTGTAAATCAACTATACTTCAATATAAAATTTTTTTAATTTAAAAATAAAAAAATAGATTTCTCAGGCTTTGTGGGCCATAAGGTCTCTGTTGCAATGACTCAACTCTGTCATCATAGTCTAAGAGCAGCCACAGACAGTATATACAAGGATAAGCATGAAAGTGGACCAATAAACTTGATTTGTGGACACCGACATTTGAATTTTATGTAATTTTCTTGCAACACAAAATATTATCTTTTTATTTTTTATTTTTTTATTTTTATTTTTTTTAAAGGGCTCTTTATTTTTTTTAGTAATTTATTTATTTATTTTTGCTGTGTTGGGTCTTCGTTTCTGTGCGAGGGCTTTCTCTAGTTGTGGCAAGCGGGGGCCACTCTTCATCGCGGTGTGCGGGCCTTTCACTATCGCGGCCTCTCTTGTTGCGGAGCACAGGCTCCGGACGCGCAGGCTCAGTAGCTGTGGCTCACGGGCCTAGTTGCTCCGTGGCATGTGGGATCCTCCCAGACCAGGGCTCGAACCCGTGTCCCCTGCATTAGCAGGCAGACTCTCAACCACCGCGCCACCAGGGAAGCCCTTTTTGTTTTTTAAACCATTTAAAAATGTAAAAATTGTTCTTAGCTCATGTGCTATACAACTGTGGGCCAACTTGGTCCATGGCCTGTGGCTTGCAGATCCCTGAGGCAGAATGAATGTGATGGTGAAGCTGAGTGAGACCTGATCGAAACAGGAGTAATACAGCACAGTGCTGTTTTCCAAGATAAGTTTTCATCTTAATAATATGGTGAATACTTAATGCTCCTCATCAAGTAATCAAACCTCAAAATATATATATGATCCCCTGAAAATGCTTATAAGCAACTTTAAACTCCTGATGTTTTAGTTAATTGGAGGAAATGGAATCAGACCAGATATATAGGAGACCGAGATTTAATGCAAAATTTATATCATCTTTGAAAAACAAAAATCTGAAAGTTATTTTTTCTTAGCACTTGCTATGTAAATATTTCATTTGATCATATTCACTTGTTGAGAATCCTTTTCCCATCTTTCAATAAAATAATTAAAAAATAATTTGACACACAATTAAGAGGATGTATACAATTTAAGCCAAAGGTATTTCGCTGGGGAAAGCAAAGACAGCCATAGGAATTTGAGATTAGGAACTAATCTTTAAGGGACTGAAATTGTGAGACCAATGTGACTCCTAAACAATAGACATTGAATTCATGAAACGTCATTAGTAAAACTGTAAGTAACAGAAGGGTTGGACCAGGCACTGAATATTATCAAGTCTGCTGTGATGGGTCAGGAGAAAGTTAGTGCTGAGGGCTGAACTCTTGCTCTTTTGAATTTTATTTCATCTGTTAAAAAGATGAGGAATACAATAAGGACAAATTATTTTGCATATTATTTGTGTTTTCCAAATTGGAAAAAAATTGAATCAGTCTGTTTCCTTTAATGATTACTTAGATTTCATTTCAAGAGCAGGCTGAATGCAGGTCCCTTTAATACAATAATAGGACATAAGCCATCCACTGGGCAGTCTCTTCCTAACTGCCAATGGCCTCAAAGCACAGCCTTCTGAGCTGTTGCCAGGGTCACTCAACTGAGAAGAAGTGTCCCTGAACTGGCCAGATCACCACGTGACCGTGCCGTCCATTTCTCGATCTCATGCATGCCCTGCTTCCTAGTTTGTCCAGCCATTCAAACATCTACGTTTGAGTTTCTGTAATTTTCCCGGCCCCAAGCTCTGCATAAGAGAGCTTCTACCCAGTGCATATATGACTGAATCCCAGCAAGGCTACGTACGGAGCCCCTCACCTCTAAAAATTGTCCTCAGTTGTGCAGTCAGAGAAACTCAGTCTAACCATTTCCTCTGACATTTATAATAATAAAATACAGTGCCTTTTTTCATTGATTTTATCTTTGTTGTTTTCAAATGTAAGTAGCAGCCAAAGCTAAAAAAAAAAGCCCAATAGCATATTCTTATACTGATTAAGAAATGAACCTAATATTTATTCTACATAAAGAGTTGCTAAGTAATAACTCTGTATTATTAAATTAGAAAAACAAAAACAAAATGGTGCTTTTAATATTTGTCTTTTGTGTGTGTGGTACGCGGGCCTCTCACTGTTGTGGCCTCTCCCGTTGCGGAGCACAGGCTCCGGACGCGCAGACTCAGCGGCCATGGCTCACGGGCCCAGCCGCCCCGCGGCATGTGGGATCTTTCCGGACCGGGGCACGAACCCATGTCCCCTGCATCGGCAGGCGGACTCTCAACCACTGCACCACCAGGGAAACCCTAATATTTGTCTTTTAATCACCTCCAAATAGGATGTTGCGTATTAAGGAAAATACATTTCTGATCACTGTATAGCATCCTTAGTTCAGAGAATCCGTGCTCATACATGGACAAAAGCACTACCTGGATATGATGCCCAGGGCTGTTCTCACTTCTCACATCCGGGAACCCAGCGTGACATCTCAAAGGCATGAGAAAAAGTGCCAGCTAGAGTAGAGGATGCTACTCATAAACTGTACAACCGTTGTCAGTGGTTAGAAGGAGTTGTTTTCGTCGGAGAGACTATAGGAATGCCCCAGCGAGGTCTGATTCTTTACTGATTTCATTTGGTCAGAAGACACACTCTCCTATGAACCACTGCCTTCATTCTTAGGAGGGAAAGCAATTAGTTAGAAAGGAAAGAAGTGTACGCCCTGAAAGACAGATCATAAGAAGGGACATGCCCTTGCTGGAACTACTAACCATCCGTTAGAGATCTAAGAAAAGTTGGCACTTGTTGTGATGTCTGAGCTGGGGTGAAGCATGGAAGGAGGGCCCCTGTGTCATCGCTGCGTGGGACATTCTCCATTTTCCCACTCAAGCCTGAGAGGTCATTAACCAACATTCTCTCCCTCAAACCTCTTTCCGCCCGACTCTGACCTCTGGAAAATTAGGTCTGCTAATGCTTTAGGACATTTGTCAAAATGATAGTTCGAACTGATTTAATAAGAAAGGATGCATATAATTTTAAAAGATTTCTTTTCCATGTGTGATATATTTACTCATAGTCATAACTGAATGAGCAGAAGAAGGAGTGTCATTCTCAAGCAGGGAAAGAAACGCTTTTAGGATTAGCAAAAAGAGATATAAATGGCAAGCACCTAATTGCACATCAAAGAGACTTACACGATCTTATTTCCTGTCTTGCCCATTCTGAGTGGAAATCATGTAGATGAAATCGAAACTTCAGCATAAAAGCAATAAACCAATGCATGAATATGTAGTGCCTTATTTACATCCAATTCAAGTCAAAAATGGTTTAACGATGGGGATTATGAAGAGTAGTTTTTCTGGGGTGGGACTAGTGAGGTTGAACATACAATTTCAATTCCAGTCCGGAGGGAGAAGTTTTAAACTCTTCTTAATCAATACAGAATTTTCCCTATGTATCAATACCTAAAACAAGCTATTACGGGTGTTGGGAAAACTGGACAGCCACATGCAAAAGAATGAAACTGGACCTTTTTACACCATCCACAAAAATGAACTCAAAATGGATTGAAGACTTGAACTAAGACCTGAAACCATAAAACTCCTTGCAGAAACCATAGAGTGTAAGATCCTTGACATCAGTCTTGGTGATGATGTTTTTGGATTTGACACCAATCAAAGACAGCAAAAGCAAAAATAAACATGTGGGACTACATCAGCCTGAAAAGTTTCTGCACAGCAAAGGAAACCATCAACAAAATGAAAACTCAACCTACCAAATGGGAGAAAATATTTGCAAATCATGTATCTGATGAAGGGTTAATATTCAAAATATGTCATACAACCTAATAGCCAAGAAAGAAAACAAATGATCCAAGTTTAAAATAAGCAGAGGAGCTGAATGGACATTTTTTCAAGGAAGACATACAAATGGCTAAGTGCTCAATATCACTAATCATCAGGGAAATGCAAGTCAAAACCAAATGAGATATTGCCTCAAACTCGTTAGAATGGCCATCACCAAAAAGACAAGAGATAACAAGTGTTGGCAAGGATGTGGAGAAAAACCCTTGTGCACTGTTGGTGGGAATGCAAATTGGTGCAACCTCTATCAAAAAGAGTACAGAGGTCCTTCAAAAAATTAAAAATTGAATCACTGTGTGATCCAGCAATTTACTTTTGGGTACATTTCCAAAGGAAACAAAATCACTATCTCAAAGATATATCTGCACCCCCATGTTCATTGCAACATTATTAACAATAGCCAAGACTTAGGAAACAACCTAAGTGTCCATGGATGGATGGATAAAGAGGATGTGATCTACATATATAGTGGAATATTATGATTATGCAGCCATAAAAAAGAAGGAAATTCTGCCATTTTAGACAACATGGATGCACCGTCAGGGCACTATGCTAAATGAAATGATAGATAAAGACAAACCCTGTATGATCTCACATATATATACAGGATCTTAAAAAACCAAATTCACAGGAACAGATTGGTGGTTGCCAGAGGCAGGGGCTGGGGATTGGGGGAAATGGTGAAGGGGATCAAAAGGTCCCAACTTTTAGTTACAAGATAAATAAGTCCTGGAGATGGAATGTAGAGTACGCTGACCATAATTTACAATATTATATTGTATATTTGAAAGTTACTAAGGGAGTAGATCTTACAAGTTCTCATCACGAGAAAGAAAAGTGTGACTTATTGTGGCAATCATTTTGCAGATATACATATATCCAATCATTATGTTGTGCACCTAAAAGTAATACAACATTACGTGTCAATTATACCTCAATAAACCCGACAGCATAGGAAGTCCTTTCTTTGCCTGCTAATCTGGCTTGAAGAGATCAAATTGCCCAGGTGACAGACTTGCTTTAGCTTCCATGGAAGCTTACTGTGCCCAGGTTAAAGAAATCTTCTACTGGGAACCTAAATTTTCAACCCATTAGAGCTTAGAGTGATGGGGTAGAGTGACCGAGAGTGATGGTCAAAGAGTCAATCCTACCTTTACCCCTTTGCTTCTCATCCATGAAGTCAAGCTACCTTTATACCAGCCAGTAATTCAACACATATACCCCATCCTGAAAGACAGCATCCCCAAGCTCATGCTGTTTTGGAACCTTTAATAAGCCATTCCGACATTCTCATTGCTTCCAGGTAATGAGATGTATGGGAGAACCTACTGCATTCCGTGGTCACGTGCCCATTGTCACATATCTTTGCCATCAAATGGGTCCTTTGGTGCAAGACAAAGCTTTTTGGATTCTGTGCCTATAAATGCATCATTCTGTAAGCTCTCAGACAGTGGTGCTTGCAGATGCACTGCAGATGTGGATTGCAAAGAGACAGATGTCACTTCTAATAAGGACAAATCACTCCTCCTTCCAGAGTTGAACATGTCCAGTGTAAATGACTGGTCATATGTATGGCTGGCAGCTCAGACATATCAAAATAGAGCTCCTGATACTCTCCCTCAAACCTGCTTTCCCTCAATCATCTCCCTCATAATTAATGGCAACTCCACCCTTCTGGCTGTTCAGGCCAAAAACCTCAGGAAAAGCATTTTCCTCGCATTCTACATCTGACCTGTTAGTAAATCATGTTGGCTCTGCCTTCAAAATACATCCAGAATTCATCCTCTCCTTCTCCATTGCCACCACCTTGGACTTACCACTGTCAACTTTCACCTGGATTATTGGAATAACCTCCTAACTCATCTCCCTGCTTCTGCCCTTGGCCCCCTGAAGTCTATTCTCAACCCATTATCTGAGTGAGCCTGTGAAAACACAGCTCATATCACATCATCTCTCAGTTCAAAACCTTCTAATGGCTCCCAGTCTCACTCAGAAAAAAAGGCAAAGTCCTTACAAGGGTCCATATATCCCTGTGTGACCCGAGTCCTGGTAGCAGACAGGCTCTAAGGTGGTTCCATGATCCCCCCTCCTAGGATGCCCTGCCCTTGAGTGTGGGTGGAGGCACCATGACTGGTTTCTAACCAACAGGATACAGCGAAGTATTGGATGTCATTCTTGTAATTACATTGTTTTGTACAACATTCTCTCTTGCTGACAGACTCTTTCTCACTCTCCTGCTGGCCTTGAAAAAGCAAGCTGCCATGTAGTGAATGGCCAGTGGAGGGGCCATGCAGAAGGGAATTCTATGCAGCCCTAAAAGTTGAGGGTGGCTTCACTGATACCCAGCAAAAAAAAAAAAAGAAAAACAACCCTGAAGCTCCCAGTCTTACAGCTGCAGGGGAATAGATTCTACCCCTGTGGAGGGGCCATGCTGAAGAGAATACTATGCAGCCCTAAAAGTTGAGGGTGGCTTCACTGACACCCAGCAAAAAAAAAACCCTGAAGCTTGCAGTCTTACAGCTGCAGGGGAATAGATCCTGCCAACAGCCCAAGAGAGCTTGAAAATGGACGCTTCCTTAGTTGAGCCTCCAGATGAGAACACAGCCCAGCTGACACACGGACTGTTGCCTTGTAAGACCTGAGCTGAGGACCTAGGTAAGCTGCCCCTGGACTCCTGACCCAAGGAAACTGTGAGCTAATAAATGGGTGTTTTTGAGCCTCTAAGTTTGCTGTAATTTGTTATGGGACAACAGACAATTGATGTAGTCCTGTTATTTCTCTGACATCCCTCCAATACTGTTCCTTCATCCACGCTGCTTGAGCTACACAGGCCCCCTTTCTGTGTCCCAGATGAGCCAGACACATACCCATCACAAGGCCTTTGCATTTGCTGTGTTCCCTCAGCTTGGGATGTTCTTCTCCAAGATACACACATGGTTTTCTGCCCTCACTCACTTCTTGTTTTCACATGAAAACCATCTGCTTGGTAGGCATTCCCTGGCCACCTTATCTAATATTTCACATCCCTCGATCATATCATAACTTCCTTCCCTGCTTTAATTTTTCCTCCTTAGAATTTATCACTCTCTAACTTACTATATGTTTTAATTATTTATTTTGCTTCTTGCCTTTTCTCTCCACCAGGACAGGGATTTGTGTCATGTTTGCTGTTATTTTTTATTTATTTATTTATTTATTTCTATACGTGGCCTCTCCCATTGCAAAGCACAGGCTCCGGACGCACAGGCTCAGCAGCCATGGCTCACGGGCCCAGCTGCTCCATGGTATGTGGGATCTTCCCGGACCGGGGCACGAACCCGTGTCCCCTGCATCAGCAGGCAGACTCTCAACCACTGCGCCACCAGGGAAGCCCTGCTGTTATTTTTTGTACAGTGAATCTAGTCCCTGTGGGTGTGTGATTCTCTTCTGCCACGTTCAATGCTCGGCAGTGGGTACCAATTCAGAGGATATTTGGGTTTAGCCAGGGTTGGAGAACGATGAGGAGATGGGGGCCCCACGGGCTCTGTGTGTTTTCTGGGGACTAGTTCTGGTGCTAGATCATGGAGTCTAGGAGAGAAGTGGGGCAT
Organism: Mesoplodon bidens; assembly: GCF_964165515.1. NCBI lineage: Eukaryota > Metazoa > Chordata > Mammalia > Artiodactyla > Ziphiidae > Mesoplodon > Mesoplodon bidens. The sequence goes on along the minus strand of NC_138169.1, from coordinate 32,280,613 downwards.
GAAGGTCTGGGGTATGGCTTTGTGAGTGGCTGGTTGAAGTCAAGTGGAATAAAAGATTACTGGGTCCAAAAGACTAAGGAACTGGGAGACCAAGGTATTGGATAAACCATTTCTTAAATTCTGAAGTCTCCAAGAATGCTGACTGGGTTAAGAGTGAGGTGACTCAGGTCATCTAAGAAGAAAGGAACATACAGAGAGGTTGGCAATTGACAGCCCTGACCTTGGAAAGTTCAAGATGGAAAAGCAGCCTTCAGTCCAAAGCTGAGGTTAGTAGGACCCCCATGGAGGAGCCGAGTTCCTGTAAGAGCAAGGATCAGAAAACTACCAAGTCCAGCCTGCCCCCTGATCTTGTAAATAAACGTCTACCGGAATACAGTCACGCTTGTTTACATGCTTCCTAGGCTGCTTTTGCGCTAGTGTGGCAGAGTTACATATGCAACAGGTGCAAGAGACAGTATGGCCCTGGATGCCTGAAATATGTACTTCTCTTCCCTTCACAGGGAAGGTTTGCTAATGCCTGAGTTAGAGCAAGAAGGATGGTGGAATATTCAGGCGAGTAATTGAAGATACTCTGGGACTTTGTTGATGGTGGACCATGAATTTCAAAGGGACCTTTGGAATGATGTGGGAGAATGGACAGGGTAGAGTGTGAGGTCAGACTAAGGGCATATTCAGGACAACCTGGCCAGTGATGGTGATCTGGAGGCTTGGACTTCCAGCGGTGACTGAGGCAGCCAGGGAGGTGGGAGGCTTAATAGGCTGAACCCCAGGGCGCTCCAGGTTGAGGTGGCTGCCCGTGGGTGGAGGTGGCAGCTGGTGGAGCCAACAGCAACCGAAGACCTTGGAGGGTTGACTTGCCCTCGGCTGACGCAGGGGACATGCAGCCGTGAAGGCCCGCGTGGGCTGGGCTTATTAGCCTGTGGTCTGGGGGCAGGGCAACCCCTGCAGTGCAAGCACTGCCCAGTTCCTGGACAGGTGCCTGGACTATAGGGGAAGGAGAGGAAGCGGGGGGGATGGGGAAAGGCAGGGAGGCAAGCAGATGAGCCATAGGAATAAAAGTTAAGATGATAACTCTGGGTTACATGCATTAGTTCTAGAAATTCATAAACCAGATAAAATATTAACATGCTTTTCATATTAAAACGTCTCTTATGACCCGAGACAATCAAAGTAAGAAATCTTATTATCAGTGCTAAGGCCTCTTCCGAGTCCTAAAAATCCATGGTTCAACAATAGCAAGATACACTGTGTATCTTTTATTTAATTGCAGTATAGTTGATTTACAATATCATGTTAGTTTCAGGTGTACAACACAGTGATTCAGTTATACACACACACACATATATATTTATATATATATACAATATATATGTGTACATATATATATATTCCTTTCCAGATTCTTTTCCCTTATAGGTTATTATGAAATATTGAGTATAGTTCCCTGTGCTATACAGTAGGTCCTTGTTGGTTATCTCTTAAATGTAGTAGTGTGTATATGTTAATCCCAACCTCCTAATTTATCCCTCCCTCCACCCCCCTTTCCCCTTTGGGAACCATAAGTTTGTTTTCTATGTCTGTGACTGTCTGTTTTGGAAATAAGTTCGCTTGTATCATTACACTGTGTATCTCATTCCTTCTTAATTTAGTATTCTTCTAATCAACTACCTACAGCCCTCACCGGTGATTAGAGCGCTTCTTTAAAACTTACCTGGATTCTTGTGTCAAAACTCTCGCCTCCTAAATGAGTTAACACATGGCCGCTGGCGAGCCCTGGCGGAACTGCTCCCACCCCACCAGCCCACCCCGTTAACGACTTCTACCTGCCTCAGCCACGGACAACCTTCCTCACCTTCCATCAAAATAATGACGGGGAAGACATTTCTTCTCCCATCACCGCTCCACTCTGCTAGGAAGATCCACGCCCCGCAGCTGCAAGTCCTCCTCTTTTCCAGCTTCCCATGAGGATGTATAGTTTTGTTATAGCCTCAGAGAAACTTAACCCAAATTCCCAGTAGGTCAGGGCCAATTCTAGAACATTGCACCAGTTAATGACTGCATTTTAATACATCTTTTCATAAGAGCAGAACAGCCCTCCTCCTCTTTCAGTCTGGGAGCTGCCTGCCTGATTTGCATACTGTTAAATATTTCTCAGCTCGGATGCCTTTAGCAAAGGTTTTTTCCATGTAAACTTCCTTCTACCAAAGGGCCACCCCAACAGGAAAAATAAAAACAAGATTCTCAAAAGAAGAGTTAATAGCAATTCCGAGCAGAGTTGATCTGGTTTCATCATAGAATCCTTGACATTCCACAGGGAAGAAGCCTAATTTAAGGGTGGAGAGGGAAGGAACTCTGATAGCCAAAAGTTCTGAGAGCCAGAAATGAAATCTAAAAATAATATTTGTCAATGTACCCAGAGGCTATTGCATGATGGGTGCCCACAGGAGAAGGGCTCCAGGCAGCTGCCTCTGCCTCGGGCTGCTTATGTTGATTCGCCAGAAATAGCAACAGCAAGCGTTCACCTAAGGCTTCTGCCATCATCCTCCCAGCTACAAATGTAACTCTCAACCTGAGGATCAGACCGATTCTTACAAAGAACGGCTTCCGTCCCCTTTGTGGGCAAGTCTGAATTTTGCTGAAGTGCTCGGTCTGTTTTCTTTGGAATCAATGAATTTCTATTATTCTTCTAGCTGCCGTCTCTTGTGTTACTACATTTATTTTACTTCCTCCTTTCCATGTGTTTTCTCTACTTTTCCTGCCTTCACTTATTCTTCTTTCTCTGGGCTCTGGAACCCCAGAGGAGGAGTAATTCCAATGTGGGAGCTCTCGGGAAGACTTCACAGAATGTTTAACATTCTAGGGAAAGGAAACAGTACAATCAAAGCCACTTGGTATGTTCTGGGACCTATGAGCAGTTTATTGTGGCTAAAGCAACAGCTACATCAAAGCTCAGTCAGACTATGAACCTTTGTCCTAGAGGCAGTTGTCAGCCATGGAAGATTCTATGCCTGTGACATGACTTTTGGAACAATTAATGCTGTAGAACAATTTTTTTTTTTTGCACTACACGGGCCTCTCACTGTTGTGGCCTCTCCCATTGCGGAGCACAGGCTCTGGATGCGCAGGCTCAGCGGCCATGGCTCACGGGCCCAGCCGCTCCACGGCACGTGGGACCTTCCCGGACCGGGGCACGAACCCATGTCCCCCGCATCGTCAGGCGGACTCTCAACCACTGTGCCACCAGGGAAGCCCTCATCTGTGATCCTTGAAGGAGGAATTCTGTCAGAGTGGCAGAAGCCAGAAGCCAGGCTGCAATGGCCAAAGATAAATAGCAGTTGACGGAGTAAGTGCATTACGTGCCGAATAGCCCTTCAAGAGGGATCCTGACAGAAAAATCTGGAAATCACACAGATAGGGAAAGGGAATTGGGTTATCCAAGGTCGCACAGAGCAGTGCTTCTCAAAGTGTTAGAAATGCAAAATCCCCAGCCCTCCAGGTGACTTTTTTTTTAAAACAGTTTTGCTAAAATATAATTGACACACAGTAAATCGCATTGACCTAAAATGTACAATTTGGTAAGTTTTGACACGTGCACACAACATAAAACCAGCACCACAGTCGACAAATTCATCACCTCCTGGTAATCCCTCCCTCCTGTCCTCCCACCATCCCCAAGAGATTCTGATGCTAATGTGTGAGAACCACTTTGGTCTCCAGACAAAGCATGTCCTTGGGAGGACCTGAAGTCATGGTCCCCAAAATAGTAATAAAGATGAAATTGTAACTGTGAGGAAAGGAAGAAAATGGGAGGTAATTGGCAAAATCAATGCACGGGAAAGGCAGCCCCAGGCTCACAGACCAGGTGAGGATTGTCAGACTCAAGGCTGTGAACAGAGCACATACTCAGTTCTCTCACTGGGCAACAGGGCTGGGGGCAGTGGGGACGTAGGACTTTTGGAAAGTCACCATCTCATACTTCTCCTAGGAAAATGTTTCAACTCCAGGTCTGTGATCATGGCAAGTCCCTGTCAAGAACCCTTAATGGGGACTTACCTGGCGGTCCAGTGGTTAAGATTCTGCATTTCCATTGCAGGGGGCGTGGGTTCGCTCCCCGGTCAGGGGAGTTAAGATCCCTCATGCTGCACGGCCAAAAAATTTTAAATTAAATAAATAAATAATTAAAATAAGCCATGGCTTCCTCTTTAAAGAAAAAAAGAAAAGTAAAGAAGAAAAAAAAACCGTTAATGGACTCGCTTTTCTATAAGATGCGGTAAAAACAAACAGACAGACAGGAACAAGCTGCAACAGAGCCATCTCAGCCTGGCTTTCAAGCAGTCTGACCCCAACTGCCCTTCCAACACTATCTTCCCTCTTTCCGCTCCAGTTAGCTCTGGTCGCGTCCCAGGGGGTTGCTTCCTGTTCTGCCTAATTGCTCTCCTTTTCCTCCCTTCAGAGAGCACATCCTCCTCTGCGCGTCCAAGCCCAGTCCACTGAAACACTGCTGCTTCCTAAAGCCTCCCCCGGTGGCACACCTGGGATTAATCTCTTTTTGCTTGGAATGGTTATATCATACATGATGGCGTTCTTGTTGAAAGTGGCAGATTCTTAAAGGCAAGGATTGTGTGCATCTCATCTTTGCGTCCTAGCACCTGGCATGCACTGAAACATACACTGAATGTTTGCTGATGAATGGATGTATGAACAAATGAATTTGCCCAGAATTCTTCGTCTTTCATTTATATGGCTGAGTCAGGGTACCAGGGTTTCTCAAGCTTGGCACTTTTGACATTTTAGTCCAGATAATTCCTTGGGGTGGGGTTCTGTCCTGTGCACTGTTGGGTCTTTAGGAGCATCCTGGCCTCTGCTCACTAGTTGCCAGTAGCATTCCCTTCCCGTTGTGACAACCAAAAAAGTTTTTCAGACATTGCTAAGTATCCCCTTTGTGTGTGGTAAGGGGAGGGTTTGGGGGAGAAGGATAATTCTGTTTGAGACACTTGAAAGTTAACTCCCCAGGTGTTCCTATTAAACATTCATTAAGAAAAGGATAGTGGTAATGATCTAATTCAGGTTAAGGAAAGAAGGAAAATGATTAACACTTGGAAACCTCCTAAGTCCTAGGAAACTCCCTACATGTTCTAAGTGGCTTCCTCTCCCCATCCCTCCCATTCCCTCCCTGTTCCCTGCTACTTAGTACTTTATTCCGATAGACTGCCCATCAGTTCCTTTTAACAGCAAAGAAAAATATGTCCTGAACCAGAGTAGAGAAGCTTTAAGAATGGAATGACTTCAAGTCAGTTGGAATTTTGAATAGGATACCACTATGTCTGAGCTATGCATGTACCTCTTACTTTATCTCCTCATCATGTCCACTGTGTATGATCTATGACCATCTGTTCTCAGGAACTGAAGATGCTAAATCACTTCCCCACATTTGTTATGAGATAAAAGCTTTACCATCTTGACTTCATGTGGACAAGTTCTGAAAGTGAGAAAGTCAGGAAGCATGAGTCATGCTTCATCTCCCTGAGCTCTCTAGATGTTTACAACCTTAAGTATTTTCCCCTCCATCTTTTAGATGCAGTCTTAGTTTTAATACGTTTTCTTCCTTGTTATAATATGATCTATGGTGTTCATTTTGCAAGTCTAATTCAATGGACCATTTGCTAAAAATGGGCTATCAAAACAGAAGAGCGTCATGGAACCCTAAGCCTCTGTCCAATCAGGCTAAGCCCTCAGCGTACCTCCTGTGGGTACCACTCGCTGCCCCATCATTTCCCCCTCCCCTGCTATAGGCAGGTGGCTGCCTCTCTCCTTCACAGCCTCTTCTTCTTCCCACTTCTCCCCTTTCTTCTTTCTTCTCCGTCTACCTCACGCTGACATTTTCCTTTGATCCTTTCATGCTTTTATAGACCCTTTGTCTCTGTTCTCACACTCAGCTTCTGTCTGTGCTGTATGCTTCAATTTCAAATCACTGGGAACGTAAGCTGTATATCACTGTTCCCCTCCTTAAGTCACAACAGCAAAGAAAAAAAAAAGAAAAAGAACTCATCTTTCTGCCTGAACGAAGCCTTATTCATGCAGTTAGTTGGTGGGTCTGTTGCTCAGTACCAGCTGGAGCGAACCCTGGACACGATCCTCTTAATGAGAGAACTTCTGATGCAAGTGAAAAGCATATGCTTGTAGGGAGTAGCCTGGAAAATATGGTAAGATACCCACCAGTGGGAAAATCAGATTTCATCATGGTATTCTTATTGTTTTGATATCCTCACAATACTTAGCTTTCCATAAAATTCTAGAATGTGTCCTGGAAGCAATGATATTGGATTTATGTATTAATTTTGAGTGTGTCTTACATGAATGGGAAATATCTTTTATTTTTTATTTTTTTGGTGCATGGGCCTCTCACTGTTGTGGCCTCTCCCGTTGCGGAGCACAGGCTCCGGACGCGCAGGCTCAGCGGCCATGGCTCACGGGCCCAGCCGCTCTGCGGTATGTGGGATCTTCCCAGACTGGGGCACGAACTCGTGTCCCCTGCATCGGCAGGTGGACTCTCAACCACTGCGCCACCAGGGCAGCCCAGGAAATACCTTTGATTTTGGTCCTTAACAATCAGGGAGAGATTCAGCAAGATTGCCTCTAGGAAGTTGGCCCCAGGGTGAAGGATTCTGCCATTCTAGGCAGGTCACTGCGACTACATCCATCTGTTTCTTTCCCTCATTGTTAGGAGGAACATCTACAGCTGTAGATAAACAGAAATGGACATATAACCAGAGGTGTGGATTTGAATGTACCTATAATAGCTGCTTAGCAAATGTTACAAACAAGTTTGGGGAACAGTGATCCACGGTTCCTTCCTAGAAAAGCATTTAGTTCTTTCTCTCTGTGGTCCTCTGTTCTCTCTTGAACTCCTATTGACTCATCATGTTCCCTGATTACCTGTGCAGCCTGCAGAACTTAGAAGGAAAGATAGTCCAGGTTCTTACTCCCAACTACCAGAAAAGTCTTTCCAAAACAGAAAAATGCTTATTTATCTCTTCAAACCCCAGGGAAAGTTGAGAACTTGATAGACAAGCAAGTTGAGAAAGGCAAATGTGCTTTGCCTAAAACTGAAAGGTGTTGGCAACTTTTGCAGAAATTGAATTAGAGACGGGAGTGATCAGAGAACCAGAGGTAAAATATGGAAACCTTATTAATTCCTCCTGAGTGGATCTTCACAACATGGTCTCAGTATTTCATTTGATATGAATTCCCTGAATAACAAATATACCCAAATTCACGTTGCAGTTCAAAATGTATTTTCCAAAGCCATATACAAATAATCTTGAGTATCCATAACTCTATTATTTTTCAAAAAAAAGAAGAATATATTCTTCTTCATGCTTTTATTAAAGACATTTTAAAAACCAGGTTGCTTTTTTTTCAAATTTATAATTTCATAACATAATATAAAAGGAGTATGCTTCTGTAAAAGATACCTCATCTTCTTTTTTTAATAAATTTATTTATTTATTTGTTTTGTTTTTATTTTTGGCTGCATTGGGTCTTCGTTGCTGCTCTCGGGCTTTTCTCTAGTTGCGGTGAGCGGGGGCTACTCTTCGTTGTGGTGTGTGAGCTTCTCATTGTGGTGGCTTCTCTTGTTGCGGAACACAGGCTCTAGGCACGGGGGCTTCAGTAGTTGTGGCACGTGGGCTCAATAGTTGTGGCTTGCAGGCTCTAGAGCGCAGGCTCTGTAGTTGTGGCACACGGGCTTAGTTGTTCCGCGGCATGTGGGATCTTCCCGGACCAGGGCTCAAACCCATGTCCCCTGCATTGATAGGTGGATTCTTAACCACTGCACCACCAGGGAAGCCCTCCACATCTTTCTACTGACCTTGACATTTCTCTTCCTGAAAAGAGGCAAGATAATGCCAATAATATTTTAGCCTTTCTCCCTTATGAACTCAATGAATTCATAAAGGTAAATGTCATAAACAGAGATAAGCAATCATACAGTATATATTACAAGGGATTTCATTTTGATCTGGCAAGAGGTATTGCTGTGCAGTACTTTAAAGATTATTATAAAAATTTGGAGGGTTCTTGTTTTTAATATTAACTCTTTAGCTCATGTAACATTTTCTTTCTCTATTCTCTTACAGCTTTTCTCCTTTTTTATTCTCTGAATCACATTTGTTGTGACTGCATCTCCACTGGATGTCCACAAATGTATTATCAATGTTTTTCCCCATTTTCAGTCAAAATAGATCCTTGAATTGTAACCTTTTGGGAGATAAGATTCACCAGTCCATAATTTCAGGTAGTCTTCATGATATTCTGAAGTAAAAATATGGCAAATTGTCAGATCTGGAAGTGAGACAGGCTTCTGACAAAATCCAACACCATTTCATGATAAAAAAAAAAAAAACCTTGATAAACTAGGAACAGAAAGCACCTTTCTCAACATGATAAAGACCATATCTGAAAAACTCACATCTAACATCACAGGTAATGGTGAAAGACTAGGTGTTTTCCTCCCTTGGTCAGGAACAAGATCAGGGTGTCTCCTCTCACCACTTCTATTCAGCCTTGTACTTGAGGTTCTTACCAGGGCAATTAGACAAGAAAAAAATAATTTAAAAGCATCTGGATAGGAAAGGAAGATGTACAACTATCTTCATTCACAGTTGACATGATCTTGTATATAGAAAATCCTAAGGAATCCACTTTAAAAAAGCTGGTAAATCGGTTCTGCAAGGTTTCAGGATAAAAGATCAGTATACAAACATCAATTGTATTTCTATACACTTGAACAATCTGAAAAAGAAATTAAGATCTAAATAATTGGAAAAATATCTTGTGTTCATGGATCAGAAGACTTAATATTGTTAGGATGGCAATACTCCCCAAACTAGTCTACAGATTCGATGCAATCCCAATCAGAATCTCGGCTGAATTCTTTGTAGAAATTAACAAGCTTACTTAAATTTTTTTTTTTTTTTTTTGGGCTGCGCCAAACTGCATGCAGGATCTTAGTTCCCCAACCAGGGATCGAACCCGCTGCCCCTGCTTTGGAAGCACAGAGTCTTAACCACTAGAACACCAGGGAAGTCCTGACAAGCTTATTTTAAAATTTATATGGAACTGCAAGGGACCCAGATTAGCAAAAACGATCTTGAACAAGAAGAACAAAGTAGGAAGACTCACACTTCCCAATTTCAGTGCTTACAACAAAGCAATATTAATTAAGCCAGTGGTGGTATTAACACAAGAGTAGACATAGAGATTAAAGGAATAGAAATTAGAGTCCACAAATAAACCCGTACTGTCAATTGATTTTCAACAAAGGTGTCAAGATTATCGAATGGCAAAGAGCATTCCTTTCAACAAATGCTAGTGGGGAAACTGGATAATCATATGGAAAAGAATAAAGTTGGGATATATAAAAAAAAATAACTCAAAATGCATCAAAGGCCTAAGTGTAAGAGCTGAAACTAAAAAACTCTTAGAGGAAAACACAGGGACAAATCTTTTTGACCTTGGGTTTGGCAAAGGATTCTTAGATATGATACCAAGAGCACGAGGGACAAAAGAAAAAATAGATCAATTGTGCTTCATCAAAATAAAAGCTTTTGTGCTTTAAAAGACATTATCAAGAAAATGAAAAGGCAACCAACAGAATGGAAGAAAATATTTACAAAGTATATATCTGAAAAAGGACTTGTATCCAGAATATATAAAGAACTCTTGCAATTCAGTAACAATAAGACAAATAACACAGTTTAAAAATGGGCAAAGTATCTGAACAGATGTTCCTTCAAGGAAGAATATAGAAAATGAATAGAGTAGTAGAATTTGTCAGTGTGCCCTCACAATCTGTAGGGAAGGAAATATGCTGATTCTAAAGACTATTAGGGAGTATCTTAGGAATGTTCCTAGGATGAACAAAGAACCATTCTTCTTGTTACATAGTTAGATAGCCCCTAATTACAGCCAGATCTATCTGTTCTTATTCTATGTTCACTAATCAGTCTGCTGATCCAACAGATGACTAACAACCAACTCCCATCTGAGTGGCCCAAGAGTCAGGTGCAAAGGACCACAAACAGTCATCCTATTAGATACAATTCCCAAGATCAATTAATGGATGAATATGCTCATTTCCAAACCACTCAGTGAGTTAGATCAAGGGAATTGATCCCCTAGAGTCTGCTAATCTTAGATGACTAATAAAATAAATGTACATTCTACATGTGTGGCTCTCATTCAAGTTCAGGTATATCAAGACATGGGGCATAGGGGCTTCCCTGGTGGTCCAGTGGTTAAGACTTCGCCTTCCAATGCAGGGGGTGTGGGTTCGATCCCTAGTTGAGGAGCTAAGATCCCACAAGCCTTGGGGCCAAAAAACCAAAACATAAAACAGGAGCAATATTGTAACAAATTCAATAAAGACTAAAAATGGTCTACATTAAAAAAATCTAAAATAAAATAAAAAGACAAGGGGTATAAACAACCAGTTTCTTTTCTCTCTCTCTCTCTCTCATGCTTTTTTTAATCCCCCCAACTTCATTCATTTCCCATTCACTCAGGCTCAAAATCTTAAAGACTTTCTTTGAATTCTCTGTCTACATCCTATTCTAACACTCATCAGAGCAAATGGATTTTTCCTTCTTATCCTTTCTCCCACCTAAGTCTAGCCTTGAGGACAGCATAATTAGTGGGGGCAAATTATTTCAAAGTACACATTGTTGTGCCCACTCATCCCACCCCTACTCCCACGTCAGTCATTCATTTGTTCCCTAAGCGCCCCCTGTAGATCAGAACTAGACAGGAGATGCCCATCGTCACCAGGGAACCAGGAAAAGACAAGGCAACAAAAGCAGAAAACTCTTGATTCTTAAGTTCAAACCCTTGGGGTAATGCTGAGTCAGATCCACATCTGGGACTCCCCTACCTAGACTGAAAAAAAAAAAAAAAAAAAAAAAAAAAGAATCTCCAGGCTGAAAAAGAGAGAAATGAGGGATTGGTTGGCAGAGAAAAAGAAGTAGAGTTAAACGTGAGTGTGAGGGTGTGCCGTGCCTTCTGCCCGCTCAGCATGAGTCCTGAGAGAGGACATAACCAATCTTCTTATTAAGTTTGGGGACCCATGAAAAGAAAGTATTTCTGATAGAGTGGGGCTGGGAGATAGCCGACAGCAAAACTCAGAGAGAGAAGCCCCTCCCCAGCTCTGCCCATCTACCCTGCCATCTTTGAGAAGAAGCTGGGGGTGGGGCTCAGATGCTGTGACAGCTAGGGACAATCCACCTGGTGCCCTCGGGCTGGTGTGGATGGTGTCTGGAGGATCCCAAAGTCCCCCAGTTCCGGAAATCAGGGTTATCTAAGGGAGGGTCTGTAGGGGCTCTCACAGTCAGAATGAGGGAGCTCTCAAAGGAAGATTCTATGGGGACAATCTCTGCTCCCAATGACTGTCCAGCCTTTGTCTGGGGGACCATGATCCCACGCCCACACAGAGGACAGACGAGACGAGTGACACTAGGATCAGTTTCCACCATAGTGTGGAGAAGGTTAACATGAATGTCTCTCATGTCCTCCTGTCCCACTTCTTCCGCCCACTCCTGAAATGGTGGAGCTCACAACCCTGAGGACTTATTTTACCTGGAAGTGACTAGAGTACAATTCTTCAGCAAGTAGAATGGAGACTTAGCACCAGAAATTGAAATGAATTCTAGAGAATAAGGGCAGTTATGGGTTTTGTTTATGTTCTTGTTGCCCACTTGAGTAGGACCTTTCAAATCAGTACCTGCTCTCCTCATATGACTAAACTATCTTTTTAATAAGCTCCCTGCATCCGTCTTACATGCAGCTGCCAGGTTAATCTTCCTAAATGCCCACTTTAACAGCGCATTCGAAGGCTTCCTGTTGCTTTAGGATGAAGTCCAAACTCTTCATCCCGGAGGCATGGTGAAAGGCCCTATGCCACCTGCTCCCCAACTACTTGTGAACATTTTACTTTCTGCCATTTTCATTTAGGATCCTCTGTTTCCAGAAAGTCATCCCTCTGACCTCCAGCCTCTATGCCTTTGTTTATCTTCTTCTCCAACTACCTTCACCATATCGTAAATGTTCTCCCTGCTTGTTTTTTTAAAAAATATGAATCTCAAGTTACCCCATCATTTGTTTAACAAACGGTTTTTACAGATCATTCTTGTAGGTTTCTAAACACACCTATCCATTTTCAGTCTGCTATGTTATAAGAAAAGTAGTGATGAGTTGCCATGGGAAACAAGAGGAAGGGGAGATTAGCACAAGATGGGGCTGTCAGGGAAGGCTCATAGAAGGTATGCACATGTGCTGGGTCATTAAAGCAGGTAAGATTTAGATATACAGAGATAGTAAATGTGGGGGAAGAGGAGTCTGCAAGGAAGAGATAAAACTATGAACAAGGAAATGACCCATACATTTAGGGATTGTTGAATGGTTGAATCCAGCACAAGCTGAGTTCCATTTTCTTAACTCCTAAAATATTTTTTGTCTGTACCACTTATTTTGTATGTAACCGATCTCTATAGCTTTGCCATATCATCTCTCTGTATATACCATATTAAATAAGCTATCTATCAACCTATCTATTGGAATGATTCATGCACATGACTTGTCTCCAAGTAGAAAAACATTACCTGGGTGTGGGTGGCATGTCTTAAGGATCACAGATAATTTCTGACTGGGTTGCACCACCTTTATTAATGACAAGACATGAAAAATTAAGGAAACTTAGATTCTGGACCTGAGCATTGACTTCTCTGTGGAGCTAAATGCCATTTCTTTATCATTTAGAATGTTTCTAGGAAATGAAACATTTAAAGTGACAGATGCACAGATGCTGAGACTTAACAATGATGATTACAGAATCTGAGTATAATAAAAGAAACTACAGCAGACGTAGAAGACACGGAAGAGAGAACAAGAAGATCCAAAGTAAGGGTAATTGGTGTTCCAGATGCAGAGAACTAAACCAAAACAAACAAGATTGTTCGAGCATATAGCAAGGACTTTTTAAAAATGCATAACTATATGCTCCATTACTCGGTGGAGCCTCTGATGCCCTATATCATTGCTAGAGTCAGTTATTCCAGGCAGGATATGAGCTTCTAACATTACAAATTGGAAAACTGGATCATTTTTTTTAATTAAGAAAAAAAATTTTTTTTTACTTATTTATTTTGGGCTGTGTTGGGTCTTTGTTGTGGTGTGTTGGTTTCTCATTGTGGTAGCTTCTCTTGTTGCAGAGCATGGGCTCTAGGCACGCAGGCTTCAGGAGTTGTGGCTCGAGTGCTCTAGAGCACAGGCTCAGTAGCTGTGGTGCACGGGCTTAGTTGCTCCGCAGCATGTAGGATATTCCTGGACCAGGGCTCAAATCTGTGTCCCCTGCATTGGCAGGCGAATTCTTAACCACTGCGCCACAAGGGAAGCCCTGGATCTTTCTTCACATAGAAAAAATAAATAGTGGTTAAATTATTTTAGAATTAATTCAAGTAAATTTTGAGTTTAATGGGAATTTGTAGGCTGATTTAGGTACAGAGTCAGTGTTTTTAGTATTGTTTCAATGTGGAAATGCATTCTGAGTGAGAAGACCCTAACTTAGAAATAAACTTCTAGAACATAAATCACTTTTTCATTTGGGAACTATCTGTATTTTTTTTTGTAATAGCTTCAGAGCCTCACAGAAAACTATACTCAGAACAGGAGTCTAGTAAACACCTGTTGGAAAAAGAATAGATGTATGTAGGTGATGAAATCTGAATTCACTTGTAAGAAGAATAGTAGTTTGTGTACTGGATAGGAAACCCTCATATTCTTCAAGTGATAATTATGAGGAATCACAAGCACAAAATAGTTACTACAGACTAAAAATGATAGTAAATCTTGTCACAACAGGGCAGAGATGGTGGTTCCACCCATCTCTTGGAAGTTGTATATGGGACAAAACTTTGACCTATGTCCACAAAATGAAAGAAAGGATTCAAAGGACCCTGGAAGTGAAAGTGACTTGTGATTGCACAACTCTCTTGGAAACTATTTAACAATTTCCACTCTTAACCTACATTTGATTCACTTATTCATTAATTCACTGTTATTCATTTATTTATGTATTTCCATTTACTTATTCAGCCAATGTATGAATTTTCTACTGCTACGGTTGCCAGTAACACAAATTTAGCAGCTTAAATCAATGCAAATGTATTATTTCACAGTTATGTAGGTTAGAAATACAGGTCAAAATGAAGGCATCAACCAGCCAGGGTCTTATCTGGAGGCTCAGATGGGAGTCCATTTGGGTTGTTGGCAGAATTCAGTTCCTTACAGATATAGAACCAGGTCCTCATTTCCTTCCTTTCTGGCTGCTGGCTGGGGGCTGCCCTCAGCTCCTAGAGGTCCCCTCTCCCAGTCCTTACATGTGAGCCTCTGAACATAAGAGCCAACAAGACGGCACTGATTCTTCTCATACTTGGAATCTCTGTGACTTCCTGTTACCAGAATAATTCAGAACAGCACCCACCCTATCTTAAGATCCATTACCTTCATTATATCTGCAAAGTCCCTTTTGCCGTGAATTGTAACACGTTCACAGGATCCAGGCATCTGGGTGTGAACTTCTTTACGGGGTCATTCTGCTTACCACAGCCAACAATAATTATTGTTGTTACAGACCTTTTTCATTTTTAATAAATTCTCTACTCAGTGAAAGTTGCAGGGGAAAAAAAAGCTGATCATTAACCTTGTTGAAACCCTGCCAAGAAGTGATCTCTTAGTCACGTGGTTCATGAGTAACCTAATTTTTTAGTCTTAAAAAAATCATTTCCAACCCTTAACTATAGTAGTGGTTCTCCACTGGTTACTTTGCAAATTATCAAAGTGTATTCTTTTTATGATGGAATCATGAACAGCATAGAGAAATTGCACACAAATATATAACAAGGATATGATCTGTGTAACTAATTTACTGCTAAATTTTCTACCATGTGGAGAGATGAGCATTTGCATTCACTGGTGTTGAGAAGTAAATTTCTGGAGGGTGATTTCACATATAGAAAAGCCCTAAAATATGCATATTCTTTGACACATAAATTGCCCTTCTAGAAATTTCTCTTAAATAAATAATAATGGAATGGATAAAGCTCTCACTACAAAAATATTCAAGACAGCATAACATGATAGTAAAGGATTAATGCAATCTAAATATATAAACAAGAAAAAGGTTAAGTAAATTATGCTTCTTTCATACAATGAAATGTTTTTTGGTAAAACTCCTGGAGATATTTGAAGATCTGACCTGGCAGGGGACCTCCCAGGTCAGGGCCAAACCTGGGAGAACTAGAAAGGGCTTGGATTTTTCCATGCCCAATAAATGCAGGGACCGAAGAAACATCTGCATGGTGAATCCAGACCAAGTTCCAATATGGAGCAGGGAGCATAATTTCCCCTGTCCCTGGGTGGGACTTAGTTGTGGTGAAAGACCTGAGACTATGAGAGGTTTCCATAATTCCAGAGCAACACAGACAACGTGCCCAGGGTTTCCGACATAGAGCCAGACCTGGGGAGACTGTGGCAGGTGAGGGTGCAGGTCCACGCAAGCTCCCTGGAACTTTCAGGTACAACCCCAGGGCAAGGGGAAATCATGAAGTGAGATTAGTTCTTGCTCCCAGTAGACTGAGAGTTAGAAATAAAAATTAAGGTGAACTTTATTTACATTTCTTAGATACCTGAGATTTCTACACCCAACACACGAACACAGAAAGTCTAGATACTCTATAATAGTAATGGTAGTTATCTCTCTAGGTGTTACTGTTATGAGTGATCCTAACTTGATTCTTTGAGATTTTCTATAATTTCCATTTGTTAAGATAATGGAATAAGTATGAGTCTAACATGTGGAAGAAATATGATCCTTCTTTATTTTCTGTTAGTCTAATATAGAGTCTAAACACCAGCCATGTAGCAGGTAATTCTACCCCAACTATTCTGGAACTCTCTCCTACACCTAATCAGGCTCCTGGAGCGTATGCTGTATTAAGGTGTGGGAACGCCTGGGGAGAAAAGGGTCCCTAGTATCACCATGTCTGTCCACACTGGATCCCACTGGGTCATAAATGAGGTGGGAGATCTGTGGTCTTCCCATTACCCACACCTGAAACAGGCCTTGAAAATGTGCTTGTCCTGAAGGAGGCATCACTGTGTAGCTGAGAGCACATCTGTGAGTTCTAGATTCTGCTCCCAGGAAGAAACAAATACCACCCCCTCTTGAGCCGATCCTATGACTCTGAGCCTACTTCAATGACAAAGACTACGACCTAAAGTTGCAAAAGATGACTTAGGTGGAAGTGTGCCTCTTATAGATATGATAGGTATGGAAGCCAAGTTTAATCTTTTTTAATGTTTGCACTGCATAGAAGCTTCTCTTTGGATCCATGCCACATGGGAGACTTTCCTCTGTGCTGCGATGAACTCTTATTTCACACACGAGGTCTACTGGTTTGCAGCTCTGATCAAGTGAAAAGGACTACATTCTGGTTAAGGTGTGAAATAGTGAGAACAATGTGAAGAAGAGCCAGAGCCCAGAGCAGGTTACAAATTCTGGGCCTTTCTCTGCAAGCCTGGGTCTTTTCCTTTTGATTCAACAAATCACAGAGGAGGAATTACTAAGATCCCTTCCTGAGGGGCTTTCTGGCTTAGCGTCCACACAGATCAAACCAGGAAAATAAACTATGCTCCACATCTGGCACGTGGCCCAGACTCTCTGTGGGAGAATGATGAGGCCTGGCTTGGGTTACAAAGATCACTGATTAGGTTTTCAGGTGGGGACAACTAAGAAAAAGCAGTAAGACAGTACATGATATATCTAATTGTGATCTTTCTTGATGCAAATTACTCCTTGAAAATAAGGGCATAGACATGTATACCTATCTTTAATTTCTTGATAGAAAAGTGGGATAAAATATATGAGAAAACATGAAAAAATACTTATACCAACCAGAATAAAATTTATAACCATTACAGTTTGACGGTCATCAATGCATTTAATATAAATGGATTTTTCTCATCGGGGCTAAATAGACAATAAACCCTACAGTAAGTTTGAGTCTCTATGTACACTCAGAAACTTCTTGGTTCTGCTTGATCATTATGTGGTGTTCGAAGACTTTAGAGCAATAGGATATAAAAATGTGTCACTTTGGTCTACTTTGCCTTCAAGTGACAGAGCCTGTATTATCTGCTCATTTTAATTACTGTGGGTCGGTCCTTATCTGTGCCTTGCTGACCTTACGCCTCTAGTCATGGTCTTGAGTGACACTGGCTGACATTCAGAAGACACCCGATGTTTTCTTTTCTAGGGCCTAGAATTCCTCTACCCAGATAAGAGGGCAACAAGCCAGGAGACCCCTCCCTGGAAAGGTCTCTCTCCTCCTAACTGGGGGGCTTACTTGGCAACCACATGTGTGCATCACTCCTTCACTAGAACTGGACTTAACCATTGGAATTGCTTTGTTCAATCCTGAGTGCCCATATTTTACAATCATTCACACTTTTACACAATCGCTTTTTACCCTCAGGGAGTTTTGTCCTTTTGAAAAATTTGAACCATATTTTTATTATTCAACCTCAGAGAGGAAATACTTATGAATATTCTGCTTTCTCATGTTCACATTCATTTGTGAATTCCAGAAACTTTTGGCTGTAATCCAAATGTCCCTGTGTCGATGATACTAGTTCCTCACCATTCAAAGGGACCTTTCATCTCCAGTTGGCTATTAGCAGTGAAGTCAGACTCTCAGAAGAGCCAAGAGAAAACATAAATCGGTGTTCTTTTAATTAATGTCATTCTTGCTTCTTACTGATGTAAGCCGTCCAGTCTTGGTACTAGAATATGACAGTTTTTGGTGAAATCTGGAACAGAGTCAAAAGGATGACTTCTTTGTTAAACAATGATAAAAAAAATAGATATACATTTCTAAGGTAATGCCCCCCACCACAAAATGAATACAAATACTTATTAAGTAAGGGATAATTGCATTCTACTGTATGAATATGAAACTTTAATTAAACAGTTTTCTGTTCTTGGATATATTTCCAGTTTTAACTTATAAAACGAACATGGCAATGCATATTCATGATTGTTGTTTCTTTAAAAAGTTCTTTCTTTCTTAAAAATATTAATCAAAATTTTCATATTATAAATACGACATTTGTTAAATGTAAAACTTTTAAGAAATATGCCTAGGGAAAAAATTTAAATTACTCATAGTCCAGCTACTTTTAGGATTTGGGGGTTTGGAATATCTATCTCCAGAATGCATGGTATTCACAGGTGAAATCTTGTGATACTTCACAAGGTGTAATAATAAATACAAGGTGGATAAAATTCCCCATTAAGTGGTAAGTTCCCATTATTTAAATTTTAGCAAATATTTAAATTCTATCAGACATTTAAATTCTATCTGTGAAGGTCATCTCTCTGTATTTCGTCTCTATGTCTCCCTAAGTCCCTGAAGCCCGGTAAAATCTAGTCATTTTAGATGTGGTTTATGCTGGGAATGACAACTACCCTGAATATAAATAGATATTCAGTAAGTAACAATGGTCAGAAATCAAATGTCTATGAGGGCTCTGCCAATGGGTCCTAAATTTCCTGGGCTAAGATAGGGTAATACAAACACCCCAAACTTGCCCAGCCTGGCCATCGGTTTCCCAAATATACGGAGGGAACTCAGAGCTGCTGTGACATTGCTCCCCAGGAGACAAAGCAGCTCATGGGCGCAGCAAATCAGGGGCTAATCTGTGCCCTAATTGGGGACTTCTCTTCCCTGTGGATCAAACAAAGCCAGCTTTCCTCTTCCCTCAAGCAAAATGTGTATAAAGGGAAATTATGCCTGACTTATATACTAGCGTTTTTGAGAGTAAATAATGAAAGAGCAAAGGGAAAACTAATAGATCCAATTAACTTAAACCTTCAAAATAAAATCTGACAGTTTCAAAAGAAAGGCAAATGAGCCATGTCAGGTTGGGCTGGGGGCTGTGATATTCGGTCCTATCAGAGACATTTTGTTAGCATGGAAAACTTTTTGGGAATAAATAAGCAGGTAGAACTCTGCCTGGTTCAGCACTGAAACTGGTCTTATTGTCAATTTTACGAAGTTTCAAAAAAGGGAAGGATATGGTGAAACGTCCAAATGTGCACTTGACATCAGGCTCTCCTGCAAAGAAATGGGCCAAGCCAAATGGAAACGACGTGTAGACCTTTTGAAGTGGAAATGAGTCACTGAAAGGGCTTCAGTGTGGATAAGAAGAGGGCAAATTATAGGAATAATGATCTAAACTGTGCTTATTGATTACAGCTTCATAACAGAACATTACTAGCATCTGTTAGATGCTTTCACACATATTTTCAGATAATCTTCCAAAAAAAATCCTGTAAAATGATGTATCCTCACTTTACCTATGGAGAAACTGACATTAGGAAAATGTAAGTGACTTAGCTGAGGTCATAAAGCTCATAAGAGGCAGATCTACTCCTGACTGTCTGCAAAGGCCGGGCAGTTATTATCCAAGAAAGCGGTGTGGAAAGTACTGTGGGCACACACCACAGACTCGGGTACAAGCTCTTACTGTAGCAAACACTGTTAATACAAGTTTTTAGACATAATCAGAAAGAATATTAAAAAATAAATACAAAATATTATCCTAACTTTATATCAGAGTACACTCCTCTTTGGAATGATATGTGTGATCTTTACATTCAACTTTTCCAAAAGGAGAAAGGTCAGAGCTGCAGAAGGTCCAGTGATCAGGAATAAAAACAAATCTGCTCTGAGCAAGTGGTGTCTGTTCAACTCAGTGTATCCCTGAGAAGATGTTGTCATCACAGCAACAAAA
Organism: Mesoplodon bidens; assembly: GCF_964165515.1. Taxonomy (NCBI): domain Eukaryota; kingdom Metazoa; phylum Chordata; class Mammalia; order Artiodactyla; family Ziphiidae; genus Mesoplodon; species Mesoplodon bidens. The sequence goes on along the minus strand of NC_138169.1, from coordinate 32,260,708 downwards.
TGAGTTCAAGTGCACTGATGTTAAGTCTTGCGTGTATATGTTAACTTTGTCCTCTCTTCTCTCTTCTCCTTTCAAACATGAAGCAGATATCTGCTGTGTTTTGCCCCTTCTCCCCAACCCTCATCTATTTCCAGCTGTGCTTCCCTTTTGGGGAACCTCCCCCTCCTGCACTTGGAGTTCATTTGCCCTTGAAAGTCTCTGCCTGTACTCCAAGGATGAGATGGATAAGCCCGCTGACCTGACAGTGCTCAGTGATTGGTTCAGAGTTAGTCATGTGACTCAGGGTGTTAGAACCAGAGCGACCTGCTTTATCTGATGTATTAGTGTCCTGTGGCTGCTGTACCCAGTGAACACAAACCTGGTGGCTTAAAACAACAGAAACTTGTTCTCTCACAGTTTTGGAAGCTAGAGCCTGACATCTGTTTCCCTGAGCTACAGTCAAGGAGTCTGCAGGGCCATGGTCCCTCTAGGGGCTGCCAGCATTCCTAGACTCTTGGACGCATCACTCCCATCCCCACCTCCATGGTCACATGGTCTCCTCCTCCTCTGTGTGTGTGGTGTCTCTCTCCACTTTCTCTTATCAGGACACTTGTTATTGCATTTGAGGTCCACCTGGAGAATCTAGGATAATGTCTCCATGTCAAGACTCTTAACCTAATCATATCTGCAAAGACCTTTTTTTCCTTATAAGATAACATTTACTGGCTTGAGGGATGCCGACCTTCCATCTTGGGTGGCCATTACTCAGCCTGCTGCATCTGGGCAGAATTAATGACAGAAAACACATCTTTTTCATTCTGGACTTGGGCTTGCTTCCAGTGGACGAGCCTGTAGAATTCTTGCCTGAGAAGGGCCCAGCCAGAGGAGAAGTGGAGCAGAACACAGGTTTTGATGACATACTTTCAGGATTCAGCCAGGCCCCAAACTAGGCCAGCCTCTGGACTACACGTTATTTTCACCTGTAAATTCCCTTTTTCCTTAAGCCAGATTTTTTTTTCCACAGATAAAGCAATATAAATTACATCTCCACTACTAGAATACATCTTCTGGAAAAGTATCTCACATTGGGCCCATTTCATAATCTAGGGGAGTGGAAATTTTCTACTTAAACCCAATACTTTGGAATATCCATGTGTGCATTTCATGATCATTTACTTTGAGTCAAAGGTAGAATCAAGTTGTTTCTGAGAATCCCTGTTCATTTTTTTTTCTCTTTTTCCATTGTCTGGAGGTGTTGCTTATCCCCTCCTTTCAAGCTGTTTTTCTTTCCACTTCACCTGACTCTCACTCCATTTCTTTTCCTTTCTCACTTCAAAGGCCTCCTAACTGAAATGTGCTGAGGCATTTGAAATGTGGTACCTTGGCGAATTACTGTCAGGCACTGTAACCTTTGGATCAGCTAGAATCTTGCTGTGAGAGAAGACAGCATATATTGATGGAAGCTTAGAAAAAAGAATCATAAGAAAGTTCACATTGGTAAAGTTCTATGAAGAGAAAATAATAGGAAAGAGTTAAGTTGTAAAATGGGCAATTAGCTGTTGACAATTAAAATGTTTGGTATAAAATATTCTGAGCATATAAAGTAAAATATATGTTGCAGATACAGAGATTTGGGGTCATGAAGCAATGTAGCTTTCAAGATTTAATTTCAAGAAGATGGCTTTTAAAAAAGTTTCCTATGGTGATTCTGCTAACAGGATGGGGAAACTAGGGCTGAACAGTTGGATATGTGCTGAGTGTGTAGCCAGGTGAAAACTAGATTGAAGCGGGTGATGACCCATGTTTATCTAGACATGGATAACAGCAGATTTAGAAGATCTGCTAAAGGCTCTCTTTCAATTGATGTGTTTATTAGTAACTTCACTCAGGCATGTTTATCAAGTTCAATTATGACATGAGCTGGGAGAGACAGAGATGAATATACTGAGTGATAGAATCCAAAATGAAACTGTCAAGCTGGATCTTGAACTAAATCTAATGAAACCAAAGTTAAGTGGCCTCTATATTAGGTTCACATTCAAGTTCACAAACTCAAGATGAGGGAACTATGGCTTAACAGCACTTTCAGGAAAAAAACCAGTTATTTTTGGTTAATGGCTAGAGCCAAAAAATTTTTTAAGTTGCCAGAAGAGTTCACTGAATCTTGGTTGTCTTGCGACTAACAGAATCCAGAACCGGGGAGATAACCATGACCCTCAGCCCATAGCAATCACTGTGCTTTCAGTGAGAACCAGGTAAACTGCCTTTGGTCCAAAGGATAGGGACCAGGGGATGAGTGGCAGGAGGAAGTACTGAAAAGATGCTTAAGATGCTTAGCGAGAAAAAATATAATTCCAAAGTCATAAGATGTGTGTTCAACATTTGAAGCCATACAGAGTCCCAGGCCATATTTCAGAAATTTAGATTCAGTAGTTAGGAAAGAGACTTCAGTAATGTATCTTTTTACAAACCTCCCCAGGTGATGATCAGACGGACTAATTTTTAAAACTCAGATTCTAGATTCTAGAGCAGCTTCCAACTTTTTATGCACCTAAGAATTTTTGCTTACCAAATTGTCCACATCTTTCAAAGTATTCCTTAAAATCGATCCATCCTCAAATATACATCATGTGTTTATCTTTTGCCGGATACCGAGTTGGAGAACACGGGGATCATTGCTGCTCTCAACCCCAACCTCCAATCACATCGAGAGCTTTAGGAAATGCCCCACCCCCATCTCCAGCCTCAGGGATGATAAATACAGGCCTGGGAAACTGTCATTCCGAAAAAGCTTCCACGATACACTGAATGTGACATTCAACAAGCCTTTCTTTTGCTCAAGAATTCTGTCTTCCATAAATTGACAAGTTTTATTTCAGGAAGTGCTAGGGAAGGAATGATGTAGGTAGAAACAAAGGCTAGAAAGAATCACCGACACCGGCTGGCTAATGAGTTCCGATTCTACCTCTCCAGATGTGGTGGGCATACACCCACCCTCTGCACATCTGCATGTGACACAGGAGGCCCTGAGGGACCAGACCCATCATTTATGTCCCTAACGGGTTCTCAGAATTTCACGCGTGTCACCCCATTTCTGCTCATGCGAGCTTGTGTGCACTTAGGCTTGGGAAGAGATCCCTGTTAACTGTGGGATTCTGTATTTGAAAATAAAAGACACGCTGAATGTTTCAGACTTTTGTGAAGGCTTCCTGGCAGCCTTATTAATTTGTTCTTATTTTGGTACTCACTGTTCTTTCGTCTGAGTGGTTATTTTAAAATGGGAAAGGAACCTAAATTAGTATTATACATTTTAAGACATACATTTGCATACATCATGAACTTTAATTTATAGTTGGGCCAAATAATTTTAACAGTTGCTATAAAATCCGTTATTTAATAATAGTTTTTACTACCATACTGAATGCAGCAGTAGACAAGCTTAATAGCCTCGTGTCCACAACAAATTTCCAGCTATTATGTGTACATCCCGCACGCCTTTGACAACTCCATGGACCAGTCAAATTCCCACTGATTGCATTATTTGAATCTTGCTAGAAACTAGTTCACCATGTGCGCACAGTAGTTTTTTAGTGAATACATCTGTTTTTCCGACCTCAATTTCTTTTGCTTTCTCAGATTTACATCATTATAAAAACGACTGTTATTTTCAATAGAATAATTTTCCATAATCATATATGTACCCCTTCATAGGGCATCTGCAATTCAGTTCTAAAGCACGAAGAGGAAAATGTGCATAAATTAACTACATTTAACATTTATACTTCTGGTAGTAAACATAGGAGAAGATTTCAAGGGGGTTAAAAAAAACCCATATTTTAGACATATACCAAGGTAGTTAAGTAAGGAAATTTAAATTGGGCCATTGGAGAGAAAAAGTAAAATTAAAGAGTATAAAAATATAACACTAACTTGATCTCTGTTTTTGGCAACTTGCTTTTTAAAATTATGTTTATTTTCTTAAAAGTGTGACTGCGGGGGCTTCCCTGGTGGCGCAGTGGTTGGGAGTCCGCCTGCCGATGCAGGGGACACGAGTTCATGCCCCGGTCCGGGAAGATCCCACATGCCGCGGAGCAGCTGGGCCCGTGAGCCATGGCCGCTGAGCCTGCGCGTCCGGAGCCTGTGCTCCACAACGGGAGAGGCCACAGCAGTGAGAGGCCCACGTAAAGTGTGACTGCGGTTTTAATTGAGTTACCTAAACTTGAGGTAGTTTTGATTATCTGAATTTAAGAAACTCTAAAAGTATTAAATCTGATTATGCTAAATACTCAATTTATCTCATTTATCTTTGTACCAGCCTCAGTTAACAATAGACTTGTTTTTTTGTTGGCCTAATTTTCTAATCATTTAATTTCTATCACCAATTCATTCCAAACTCTACCTACAAATATCTAAAGCTCCTCCCAGTATGTTTAAACATAGCATTCTATTAATTTCATCTTCCTGGAGACATCTCTCTTGGACTCCTGACCCAGTGCAGTCTTTTCTGTATCTTCCACACGGCTGTTCTCCTAGATGTCCCTATGCTTTAATCCTGAGAATTCTGTCTTTTCTGTGTTGCTTCCCTTGTTATCCCAAATTCTATGCTTTTGAAATTATTGGTTTGCTTATCTGTCAGTAGTTTCCTTAGAAGGAGTTAATTTTTCTGAAACTTTGCATATTTGAACAGGTTTTTATTTCACCCTTACTGCAGTATGGCTGAGAATGTGATTCCAAATAGGAAGTAATTCGCTTTCAGAATTTTGAAGGCTTTGCTCTGTTGTTTTCCGGCCCTTCTGAGTGCTACTGAGAAGTCGAAGTCATTGTGTGTCACACTGCATTTTCTGAAGCCGTTTTTTCCTCTCTGGAAGCTCATGGGGTATTTTCTCTGTCCGATTGTTCTGAAATTTCACAATGATGTGCTGTGGTTTGGATCTATTTTCCTCTATTATGCTGAGCACTCAAAGGGCCCTTTCAATCTGGAGGCTCTTCTTTTCTTGGAAATTTTCTTGGTTTATTTCCTGATTATTTCTCTCCCACTGTTTTCTCTTTTCTTTCCCCTTGGAACTTCATTATCTAGATAATGAATGTTCCTGGCCTAATCCTGTGATTTTCATCTCCTTGTCTTTTTGTTTTACTTTAATGGAAATTAAATTTTTTCTACTTTAACGAATAAATTCATCAATTTTATTTCCCATCCTTTCTACTGAATCTGTCATTTCTGCTATTATATTTTTAATTTCTCAGAATTCATTTTTATCATCTGGATATTCCTTTTCTCCAACATCCTGTTCTGATTTTAAAGAGGGTCTGTCTCACTGCCCTAAGAGTATTATTGATAGATTTTTTTCTTGTAGTTTTCATGTCTCTGTCCCATATCTGGTATTGTTTTTTTTTTCTGTTTATTATTTATGGGTTTCATAGTAGAGATTTTCCTCTGCTTTTTGTTAGTCTCTGGTTCTCTCCTCATATTTAAAAGTGGGGCTTTATTTTATGGTTGTGAGTTATACCTCAGTAGGGCTCTAAACAGACAAAAGAGAAACAATGGGGTATTATGAAGCTCCAAGCACATGGGTGAGGCTTGTCAATTTCAGTGAGCTCCTGGATGGTTTCACTGGGAGAACTCCAATGTCAGACTCCACGTCATGTCTCCTGGGCTGGTCCGATTGCTCAGAGAAGAATCTTCCCATCTTCTATCTGGAAGGTGAAAGCCTGGTTGTCAGTGTTCTAGAAGCTGAGTGGGGAAAAAAATGGTTGAGGTGTCTCAAAATTCATTATTTACACTGTCCCTTAAGCTCCATTTTCAACCTGGTATTCCCAACCTCAGTGGTGCCGAATGTCCCCAAGCTGTGTCACCTCCTGTCGTGACTTTGCCTGAACCTTAACCTCTTGTCTTCCGCCAGAGCCCATGAGAAGCCGTCGCCTGTGGAAGCCGACGAAAGATGATTTGGCCTGGGGCTGTTAACTACGCTTGAACAAACTCTTAGCCCATCCTCCTGTTTGCAGTCCACCTAGACCCCTACTTCTTATAAAGCCTTTGGGACTTCGGGTGCTTCTTGAATTTCTTAAATGCCAGCGTAGGGTTTGTTTCTCCTTGTTCTGCTGGGTAAACTGCCATTCCTCTTTCCACTTTCCAAAAGCTTGTTGCCCTTGCCCCCTCTCCCATTTATTGTCTTTGGGGTTTCTTTTTTCCCCCTTATCTATCTATCTATCTATTTATTTTGCGGTACGCGGGCCTCTCACTGTTGTGGCCTCTCCCGTTGCGGAGCACAGGCTCCGCATGCGAAGGCTCAGTGGCCATGGCTCACGGGCCCAGCCGCTCCGTGGCATGTGGGATCTTCCCGGACCGGGGCACGAACCCGCGTCCCCTGCATCAGCAGGCGGACTCTCAACCACTGCGCCCCCAGGGAAGCCCTCAAGTTTTATTTTAAGCGATGTTAGTTACAGCATTTGGAGGGGAGGATCTAATTCCACACAAAATGGAAGACTCTAAAATGTACCCATTAAACTGCTTAAAAATGAACTGAATGGCGAGAATACAACAGAAGTCCAATTTAGATTCTGAGTGTGGTCACCATGTGATTATCATTATTTGGGGCTTCCGGGAGGGGGCAAAGGTACACATGTGGGTTCAATATACTAGCTTTAACCCAAAGCACTGATACATTTATGGGTCTTTCTGCCTGCAGTATCTTTTCCTATAAAAGGGGGATAAATATAGGCTCATGATACTATTTATAAGACATAATCATTTTCATCCCTGCATCGCTTTACACTGTATAAAGTGTTTCACCTATATCTCCTTTCGTCCTCCTGATACTTTTATAAGTCAGTTAGGGCAGGTGCTGTTAGTCCTTTTACTTAAGTAAACTGAGGAACACAGAGGTTCCTTTGCAGGAGGTCACGTGCCAGCCAGGGATGGAGTTGGATATGCAGTGCTTCTGGGTGCCTGGGGGTCTGATGGAGCTATTTGAACAGAACAGACAGCAAGGAGAGGAGGAGAGCTGATGCTGGAAGCTGACTGAATGTCTACATAATTCAGAAGAAATGAACGTGTTAGGCAGGGATAAAAGATCGCAGTTTCTATCAAGCAAATGGTTAAAACAATTCCAGGTGAATCTGTGGTTAGGGAAACAGAATGAAACCTAGAAATTTAATCAAGATTTCAAGACATCAAATTAGATTCCCTGGTAAGGATGCGTATGACACAAGTCATTATCTCAGCACAAAGCCCTGTTTCTTAAGGTTAAATACTGATTTTCTTATCTTGGATGTCCTCTGGAAATCTTATTACCCTCATGGCTATTCTTCTGTATTAAAGGAGCATGGAAACCCAGAAGGCAGCACACAGTATCTGCAGTCACCAGTTACTAACATCTCTCTCCTCTGCTGAGCTGTACAGCCCATTTGGAAGAAAAATACAGGAAAGCTTCGGACTTATCATCCTCTTTTTCATCCTAATTCTGTCATTTTTATCTTCAGCCCCTTATTTAATGAATTAACAAATAGCCATGGAGTCTCTTGGTAGGTGGCCCCAGAGGAGATACAAAGAGGGAAAAGGCGACCTCTGTCCTGAAGAAGTCATCATTTTTGAGGGAATAAGACATCAGATCATAGCAGTGAGGTCGAGATATCAAATCTTATCAAAATATGGGATATTCACATCCTGTCAAAATATGTCATTCAAAACAATTCATTCATTCAACACAATCTAGCTCCTTTCCTGGGCAGCTGTTGAGTGATGGTGGCTGACCTGGTTGGATTAGGGCCATGTTGGACTTGGGATTTCTGCAAGAGGCATGCCATCTTCTTAGACTGTCTCTGAAATTGGGCCATTGACTCCACCATTCTTGGGCAGCTCTGCCTTGATGTCTGGCCTCGTAGTTCTACTTTCACGTCCTTTTTTAAAAAAATTAATTAATTAATTAATTTATGGCTGTGTTGGTTCTTCGTTGCTGCGTGTGGGCTTTGTCTAGTTATGGCGAGCGGGGGCTACGCTTTGTTGCAGTGCGCAGGCTTCTCATTGTGGTGGCTTCTCTTGCTGCGGAGCATGGGCTCTAGGCGTGCAGGCTCAGTAGCTGTGGCGCACGGGCTTAGTTGCTCTTTGGCATGTGGGATCTTCCCAGACCAGAGATTGAACCCATCCATGTCCCCTGCATTGGCAGGCAGATTCTGAACCACTGCACCACCAGGGAAGTCCCCACATCCTTTTTTCTTCCAATGTTCCACCGCAGCAGGAAGGGTATGGCTCTCCACCTTCTGTTCCCTTTGACGTGGACTCTCACATACATCCTCCTCCCTCCTGAGGGCACTGCATCCTGCCCTCGTAGCAGGGGACACAGTAGTGTACCATAGGCAGGGAGAAAGCCCTGCTTGTTGAGAATAAAAAAAAAAAAATCATCCCTCTTACCCTGCCAATTGAATTAAAGCATCATGAAAGAAATAAACAGAGTATGAAAAAGAGGATAAGAAGAGAGACCTGGATTCATTCATGAGAGAATTCCTTCCCCAGGGGAAGGCATTCACTGGAACCTGAAGGATGAGAAAAACCAACATGCAAAAGGCAGAGGGAACCATAAATTAAGTCCGAAGAAATGGTAAGTCATGTCCATTAATCTGATAATTAGGGAGGACAAGCAGATGGGAGGTGAGCTGGGTGTTCTCGGTGTTCCTAGAAATCAGTTCACCCAATAGCCATTCCCAGCCACCTTCTCCTATGCTTCCTCCACTAGAGCGGCTGGGGAACTGTGACTGAAATTCCCAGCACCCTGGGAGCAAGACATGGCCATAGGACACCATTTTTGCTGATGAGCTGTAGCAGAAAGTCCTTTCGGGGGCCTCCCTTCCCCAGAAAAAGTCAAAAGCCCCCAAGAAGAAGTCATCTTGTCCCTTGCCATTCCTCTTCCTCCCTGCCTGGAGTGCAGAAGGAGGCACTTATGTTTCACAAGGCTGAGAATGAGCAGTAAGACCGGAGGAACATAAGCCCTGCATGGCGTGGTGATGGGGCTGCATCACCTGGGCTACCCATCTCCAGGTGAGAAACTATAGCATGGTAACTTCTTCTTTTTTAAACATTTTCTGAGCAGTTTACTTGAATTCATAGTTAAACCTCATAAGAATTTTTAAAAAGTAGGTGCCGTTGTCATCCCAGTTTTTAGATGAGGAAGTTGAGGCATGGAAAGGTTGCATAATTTACCCAAGCCACTCGGTTAGTCAGTGGAAGAAGTTGGACTTTGAACACAGGCAGTGTGTTCCTCAATCCCATCCCCTTGACCACTGGCTACATGCCAGTGTTGGCCGGGTTTTCTGTTACCCACAGATGACTGCAACCCTAACCTATCCATCCTTGAAGGATGGATAAAGTTTAGGCAGCAGCTTTCAGATCATCATATCAATACATGTCGGTGCAGTGTGTGCCAGAGGAGGGCAAGAGAGACAACAATTTGATGAAGCATCTAGGCTAGGTAAAGAGACAAAGGTGAAGACAGAAAATACAGCACAGTGAAAAGACAAATACCATATGATATCACTTATATGTGGAATTGAAAATATGACACATGAACTTATCTACAAAACAGAAACAGACTCACAGACATAGAGAACAAACTTGTGGTTGCCAAGGGGGAGAAGAGGTTGGGGAGGGATGGAGTGGAAGTTTGGGGTTAGCAGATGCAAACTATTATATACAGGATGGATAAACAACAAGGTCCTACTGAATAGCACAGGGAACTATATTCAATATCCTGGGATAAACCATAATGGAAAAGAATATGAAAAAGAATGTATATATACATGTATAACTAAATCACTTTGCTGTATGCCAGAAGCTAACACAACACTGCAAATCAACTATACTTCAGTAAAATAAATTAAAAAAAATATATAGCAGAGTGAACCAGAAAGGGAACTTTAGGATATTTGCCTACAACTCACAGATCTACTGGCTACGACTGATTGTGGCTTAATTATACTGTCTTATCTTTAGCAGATCTAAGTCATTCTGTCTTTAAGCCTCAGTTTCCTCATCTCTCAAATGGACATAATAATCATACATGTCTTTTAGAGTTTCAATGCCCTAGCAAAATGCTCTGCTCGGAGTAAGACCTCAGTAAATATTAGCCCCCAAAACACAGTGAGATAAAATCGAATGTTTTCCTCTGTGGCTTGTCTCATCTTCACAGTAATGACTGTCTAGAATCTTCAATTCAAAATGCAACATTTGGAAACTTTAAAATATTAAAGATGAAGAGAAAGTAAAGATGATCTTTTCTTTGATGATAGCGGTGAAATGTTTTTTCTTTTTTTTTCATATTCTAGTGAAAACCTGGCCTTATTACAGATCACAGGCCCCTGCACACCATTGTTGCAATAATTTAATCTGAGGGAGGATTCTGACATTGTCAGTGTAACGTTTCTTAATAGTATTAGTCAAGCAGAGCTTGAAGGAACGTACCTATTGACTTCAAAGGATTTGTTTTAAAGAAAGTGAAATAAAAAGGAAGTAAGAATTCATGGGAACTGGATTGGATACCATGATTTCCACGCCAAGTTTAGGAAAAGCTGCCTAACCTCCAAACTGTGTTCTGAGAAAACAGTTGTCTGGTACAAAGGCACGAGAACTGATATAAAACGTTAGTTCAAAGCCTTTGGGGAAAAAAAGAGGGACCCAAAGACAGTCATTCTCTCCTTTAATGAACCCCCATGTGGAGAGTGGCTGCTGCGTGGGGAGCTGGTGCCTTTGAAGTGACTGTGAATCAGACAACCAAGTGCCACCTCACGGCCTCTGACTGAGCTGGCAGATTTCCAAGGCTTCACAGCTCCAAAAGAGCCTGCGCAAAGCATTTTCTTCCAGGACTGCTTGCAGACTTAAACAAAAGACGCAGAGAGTGACTGTACAGGGACCACCAGTGGACTCTGAAAAAATCTTCAGAAATCAGTGTTGTTTTTTTTTTCATTGTCTTTTTCCATATTCAATGAACCAGCCTGAAAACTATGGCTGATGTGTGTGTGGAAGGCTGTTACCGTGTCTCTAATGTTGCTGCTTCCAACAGGAAAAGCCTGCTGCTGACTCTCCATCCCCAGGGACAGGGCAGACAGGCTTTTCTGGTCAGAGGGGTGCTTTTGTGCAGGCAGTTGTTTCCCCTGGTCCAGGATGCAGAGGTGGAAGTAAAGGGTACAGCATGGCTTGTTTCCCCAGAGGGCCCCTCGGTGTGCAGCAGCCTGAGCATCCTGCCCTCCCAGCGCAGGGAAGGCCCCAGAGAGCTGTGTCCTTCCCCGCAGAACATACAGAACAGCCCGCAGAGGCGACAGACTTTCTGGGGATCAGACGGTTGCCAGGGATTCTCCGGCAGAGCCCTTCCTATATCTGCCGTTCCCGGGAACACAGGTTTGGCCGTGGCTGTAATAAGCATATTTTCTAGTACCCTGACGTCACCATGTGGGGTCCACCTTGCTACAGACCCCACGAGTAAGCAGGGAATGTTTTGAGAATATCAACCTACCATTTTACCTAAAATAAAGCAAAAGGAAAAAGTTCCATAGAAACAGATTGTTATAAAAATATGACCTATTTGCAAATCGTGAACTTATAATCCCACCTGGTAAGATGAAAGAGAAGAGCTGCATAGTAAACTAAAAGTTTAGTCATCGGGGGCCTGTTTATAAAGAACTTGTCCCGACAATGTCGTTGACACAGTTACAACACAATGGGGTAGACAGGACAGAAATTATTATTCTCATTTTACAGAGGAGCCAATGAGAAAGGGCTGTCATGATAAATCTTGTGGTTCCCTTGGATGTGGCCTGGTGTTGGGTCTGGCAGCTGATATAAACTCAATGTGCCCCAAAGTAGAGGCTTTGAGAAAAGATGGAGGGGAAGCCCTGTTGAAGGTCGTCCCATCTAAATGGTAATTGGGCCCAATTAGATGTTTCTGTCCCACCTCCCTGCGCAGAACCCCAGCACAGAACTTCGTGCAGAGTTGATTCTCTTTAGTATTTGATTTTAAAACCAGCGCTTAATAACTTATATACCTCTAATGATGTGCCAGGAACTATTCTGAACACTTTATATCACTATCTCATTTAATCCTCTCAACAACTCAGTAAAGTGGGTACAATTATTACCTTCATTGTACAGGTAAGGAAACCGAAGCACAGAGAGGTTAAGTGACTTGCCCAATGTCACACAGACTAACGGTGTCAGAGTTAAGATTTTTGAAAAGAATAGGCAAATGCATTGTCCTAGTATCAGCATTTCAGGAGCTTAATTTCTATTCTGAGGGTAATGTGGGCAAAGCAAAGAACTGAAACCTATTCCCTCTCCCCTTTTAATTAGGCCTCGAGAAGGAATTCCTGGGGCATCTAAAAATTCAAAAAATTTAAGCCTTTATGCACAAGTGGCTTTGAAGTCTGCTTGGAGGAGCCTTGCCTTTTGCTGGTGACAGGTTCTGGCCTCAGGTAGGATACGAACAACTTCAAAAAAGGGCACCTGCCCCCACTATTTCTTCTGTGCAGGTGAGAACCGGGCTTCACTGGTGAAAGTTTAAATGCCTTGGTTTCTTCTGGCCCCCGTGAACCGCTAATGTTTTTCACACACATTCAGAAGGTGAGTGAAGCTGTGAAGTCCTGACTGAGTAAGCCGCCTCTGACGGCGAGGACGTGCACCCAGCAGGGATCTGCTCATCTCTGCGTCCACGCTCTCCACCCCCCAGCGCTGCCCGAGGCTCACGTGCTTCTCCAGGTAGTGACAAGTGGGGGCGGGGGGTGCGGGCAGAGACTGGGATGCACTCTGCCCCCTTAGGGCTTTACTTCATCAGAGGGGTTTGTTCAGGGCCTCAGATGCACGCAGAGCTGCCACGTGTAATGCCATTTCTGCAAGCCAGGAAATGGAAACTAATTTAAATCACACAGTTGGGACTCAATCAAGCTGGACTCCAAATTCCAAGCTAGCTCTCTCCCACTCCCTCTCTTTCCCCCTCCTCCCTTCCTCCCTTCCTTCCTTCCTTCCTCCCTCCCTCCCTCCCTCCTTCCTTCCCTTTGCTATTTTCTTTTCAACGACATACTATCTTTGATCAATGAAAGAATACATCATCGTGAAACCCACACGAGGGGGCTTATTTACATTTTCCATTTATTATCTCAAAATACACTTCCACAATCTCAACGTGCCTCTAAAAAGGGAATTAATCATTGCAGCAGGGCCTAGAGAACAAAACGTGAGTTTTCTAGGACAATGTTTTCCTTTTCTGCTGGGTCCTGTTAGCCCCAGTTAAGCCACCTGGGAGGTATTTAAATGATTCTTTTGTCCATGCTTTTCGGCAGGTGTGATAGATACTTCTGATGGATCAGGAACTTTCTGCCTGTGGTTAACCAACAAATTCAACCTAACATTGAGGATAGGTGGGGATAGGTTATGGTCAGTTTTCTTTTTTTATTTACATTTTGACTTTCAGGAGGTTGGGACAAATGTCACAGAGTTACTGATGCTAAAAACACCATCACAGTGCAGACAGTGGGCAGCGTGGGCTCCTGCCCTGGGCCTGGGCCTTCCAGGACCCTGGGGATCACTAACCTATAAAAATAAATGTACGAAGGGGCACGTGGTCACCTCTGTCACTAGGGATCTGGTGCTCAGTGTTGACAGACCATAAACCATAACCCTAAACATCCAATCTCAAAACCAGCTCTGTGCTGGCTTCAGAGAAACGCTTCACCCTGACTTTTGTCCCCTGGCCTTGGAAGGGCACTGTGAAGATTTCCAGGGTGTGCTGCCACTGACATGCACATGGACACACCGAGGTGTGTGGATAATGTCACGGCAGAAGCACTTCGTTAAAAGTCCAATCAATTAAAAATCAAATCCTTGCTTTCAGGTAGCAGGAATAGAAAACAGTCTTAAATGTGAGTGAGTGGGGTTTCTTCATAATACCAACCACCAATTTTCTTGCTTCTCTTTGGGTTCCAAGTCTGTAAGAAGTCACACGCTAGTGTAGTGTTTGCATGTGTTGAACTTGGTGATTGAGGAACATCTTTCAAAATGAAATGATTAATATTACTGTTAAAATGGTAGATATGTAGTTATACGTGAAACAGGATACTGATTCTTTATGTTGACAACTAGGTGGACATTGAATGCTCACATGGCTAATAGGTTTCTGTTTATTCAAAATTCATCATGTATCACTGAATTTAAAATATTAAAGAAAATGTTAAGCTTTTTATGAATCATTTTATTTCAGTCTTGGTATTCATAATCCTAATTTGTAGTTTGCATTTTACTTCTAGCAGATATCTTTGAATCATTGGGAAGAAAGGAATTTTCAGCAACTATAGGAAATTAATTTTAATATTCTGATTAAAAATTTTTGAATTTACGTTTTTGATGAAAATATATACTCCAATTTTGCATAATTTGAGTACACTAATCCTTTCTCAGTGTTTTCCAAAAGAGCTTTCTGTGGTGACGGAAATGTTCTATATCTGTGCTGTCCACATGTGGCTGCTGAATACTTGCAAGCACCACTGAGGAACAAAACTGGGTGAAATGTGGCTATAAATGTTCCATACAGAACAGATCATTGCTATCACTAGGACAAAAATTATGTGACAGTCTCGATTACGGCAACATATGAGTGATTTTCCTAAAATAAAGGCAAAATAAAACTTAAGGAATAAATACATAATAATGCATGAATTATGTCTTTTTTTTTTCGTTATTGATCCATACAGCCAGACTACCAACAGAAAATCAAGGTACGCACAATGATATATTCAGTTGTCTTTGATATTTTGCTGACTTTCGTCATATGAAAACTATAGCCTTTCTTATCTTTCAGTATTGTTATCTTTGTCAAGGTAGGAACATATAACATATTATATAATAGTTTGCCAGCTTGATGAATAACTTCGAAATATTTAGACATATGACGGGGGCTGGCTTGACAGCACCCCTGTGACCAGCCATTCTGCAAATGTCACTGTTGTCCCCAGAAAGACAGGAGTGTCATGTGGTTGGATTAAAATGAAAAAACCTCCCCTGCTGGGAAAAAAAAAAAAAGTGACAAGAAATGTCTCATTGGAAGGACTCCTACAGCATCCCTTCCTTAGAGGAAGTCCAATCCATTCCTTTTGAAGAGAGGCCTTCCATTTGGGCTCAGTGCTGCTCTGGCCAGTTACCTGGAAGAGGGAGTGAAGAAACAGTAGCTTAGCTGTTAGAATTGCCAGGGAAGGAGCTGCTGGCAAAAACCCCACCACTGTTTGCAATGTGGATTTCAGGCTAATAAGCGCAGAGTTGGCTTAACACTGTAATGTTTAGAGATCAGAAATAATGGAAATTCATTGGGTCTCCCACTGAGCTTTAAGTAACCCGAGGAAGGGACAGGGCATCTTCCGGTTACCAGGGTAACAGCACTGGGAATCCCTACAGGGCTTTCTCCCCACTGGTGAAGGGACCCCTATCTGCGCAGCTGTCTCCCATGCCCCCACCCAGCCACCTCACACACGTCCTTGCCCCGAGGTGGGGTGCTCCAGCTCTAAGGCTGTTCCATACTTTCTCCTGGGGGTCCCCAGGGGAGTGAGCCCCAGTTGCCCACAGTGGCAACTTGCTCATTCCTACACCCTCTATTGACTCCACCTCACCCTTCTGTCTCACTTTCCCATTCCTCTTGTACTGCTTCCTGGGATTACTTCCCCAATAAAACCTAAAACCACTTATACTTAAATCCTTAACGACAGGCCTGTTCCTGGGGCAGCCCAGCGTAAGACAACCTCCAGCCCATAGCTCAGTGCCTGGCAGATACATGGCCTTCTTAGATATTTGCTGAAAGAATTCACATACTTTGCAAATGAAATCATACCTTAATATGAACTTCTTCACCCAACTCAAAGAAGGAAAATGACTAGATTGACATCTCCTCCTTATCTGGATCCATCTCACATCTACTAATATAACAGCTCCACTGGAAAGCACATGACCATTCAAATAAAGGAAATTTGGGCTCCTTCACATCACAGGACCTCAGCACCAGGGAAAGCCCAGGTGACAGACCCTCACTGCTGATCCTTGGAGGTATGTGACCCCCCTGCCTCTCCATACTTCAAACGTTATTTTGCAATCGAAATAAGGCTCAACAAGTACATATTTAGGAGAAGAAGCAGGATGATGTGAGGTCCGTAGTATTAAAACGTCAATGATTAATACAGAGCCTTCGAAAGAGCACTTCTGATAAGGATCTAATAAGTGGAATTCTGCAAGGACGAGGAGCTGTTCGTTGGGCACCAAAATCAAAAGTCCAGTCCCTCAATTTGTCCCGGGGAGGTGACAGCTGTGACATATCCTTGTCTGTTGGTTCTAGGGTCCACTGGAGACAGGGTCGAGGTGAGCGTGGGATCAATGCACTTTCTGGGCCTTTGTCAGTACGGGAGGGAGCCCGGGGCCCACTTGCTTCATGGGTTTGCCCTCTTGCTGGCGCGGTTCCCCGCCCTAGAACACCGTGCAACTCACGGGTAGTTACTTGGTTTCTAATTTAATCTCTTCCCAGGCCTTCTACTGCTTTCAGTTAACTAGGCCTGGCGTCTGCAGCTCCATGTGTGTTATTCCAAGGGAAATAGAAGGATTCCCCCCCGCCCCCGCTACCTCGCCTTTTTCTTTTTCTTTTTCTTTTTTTTCAATTTTACAAACTGAACCTCTTTACTGATGCATTGGAAGCTATTTTATCCACTTAATGAAATAGGCATTCCACACCCCAAATGGTAAATTATATACTTCAAGACATCATTTGATTCATTACCCACGCCTCCTCCCGAGTTTCCCAACACTGCACCAGACACAGAAATCACAGGTTACGTAGGTCCGTGTGACCGCCGCCTTCCGTGCATGGCCCGCGGCTCGCTCGGGCCCACCCGGGACGGCTGGGACGCAATGAAGCGGCCGAGCGTGTCTCAGAGGGTGCGAGGTTCCGGGGGCAGGAGCGCGGGTGTCCCGCGGCGCTGCCGGTGCGCTGCGGGGTCTCGGTGCCCGCGGCCGCAGCTAGCTGCCCGGGCGCTCGCCAACTTCGCGGCGCCCGCGGCGCGGGGAAGCCGCAGACCCTCGCAGCCCCGGGATCTGCCGGCTCGCCTGGACCGCAGCCGCCGGGGAGCGCGGGCCCCGCGACTCCCTGTGCCTCCGGCCCTGCCCGCCGACACTGCCGTCCGGCGCCGGGATCGGAGCCGCCTCGCCCGCCCGCCCGCGGGGCCGCAGGCCGCTGTCCCGCCCGCCGCGCTCGCCAACTCCCGGTGGCCCGTGACCCGGGACAAACTTCTGGTCCAGGCGCGGCCCCTGCGCGGTCACCCTCCTGGAAGCCGGCCGCGAAACCGAAGCTGCGGCGGGAGGGAGCGGGTGGCACCGCCCGGCCGCCGCTCTCCGCGTGGTGACGCCGCCCCCGCGGCCACCCCCCGCCCGGCTCCCCCCGAGGCGCCGCGGCCTCCGAGCGCCGGGCGCGGGCCGGCGGGGCCGGGCGCTCACGCCCTCTAGCGGGCCGCGGCGGCGCGGGCGGCCGTGACGTGGGCGCTCCCTTCAGCCGGCCTGCGGGGCACCGCCAGTCAGTCGGGGAGCAGAAGCCCCGCTTGCAGCCGGCGCGGGCTCGGCCATCGGCGCGCCGCCGCCCGGGGGCTGGCTCGCCTGGCGGCGCAGAGGCGGCGGGCGGGACACGCGCTGCCACGGCCACGGCCCCGGCCCCGGCCACCGCGGCGCCGGAGGCTCGGGTCCCGAGCCGGGGAAGGAGAGCGGCGGCCAGCGCAGCCGCCGGCAAGGAGGGCGGATTTTGGCTCCACGGGCGCGCCCTCCGCTCCCTCTCGCAGCGGCGCAGCTCTGAGCGGGGCCGGCTATAGGGCGGGAGGACCCAGGACCCTCGTCCCCGGCCCCGGGAGCCTCCGGAGTTGGGACTTCTGCAACTGTTAGCACTTTGGGCGTCTGGTTCTGGCTTTGGCTGTTCACCCTCCTCTTCTTGCCGCCTTGGAGGCAAAGCTCCCGGCCGCCCTCCGCCCTCGCGCCCACCCAGCGCCTCCGGGAGCAGCCCGGCGCGCACTCAGCACCATGGGGAGACTTGGGACTTGCCTGGCGACTTTGACCGGACTTTTGCTAACTGCGGCGGGGGACACGTTTTCAGGTACGTGGGGCTGCGCCTGCCGGGGCCTGAGGTGCGCGGGCCGGAGGGGGCCCGGGACGCGGGCAGCTCCCGGTGGGAGAGCCCCAGCGGCGAACGGCAGGGCCGGGCAGGGGGCGCGGCGGACCGGGCACCGCGTGCCGCCGCGGGCGCGGGGTCGGCGGGCACCTAGCGCTCCGGCGGGCCGAGCGGACGAGTCCCGGCGCTGGCCCCGGAGCCTGGCCCCCGTCTCGGCCCCCGCCCCTCCGCGGCCTGGGCGCGTGTCGGGGCGGACGGCGCCACTCGGAGTCCCGGGTAGGTTCCGAGAGCGACAGCAGAAAACTTTGCCTGAAGTTGGGAGTTGCAGCCGCCGGCCGCCGGGCGTGGGCGCTGCGCGGTCCTTCCCACGGCGAGCGGCGGCCGGGCCGGGTCGCCGTGCCCGCTGCGCCCGCGCGGTCGCCCGACCAGCCAGCGGCTCCGGCGGCGGCGGCGATCGTCAGTCCTCCCCCCGCCGCTCGGCTCGCGGCGGCCTTGACCCCGGCTCGTCCCGGCGGCTGCCCGGGAGAGCCGAGGCGGCGTCCTCATCGGTCCCGGCGGGAGGACCGGCGGCCCGGAGGGAGTGGCCGGCCCGCAGGCCCTGGGCCCCCGTGGCTGTGCCCCGCCGGGCTCCCCCTCCGAACCCTCAGCCCCGCGGAACGCCCGGCCGGGGGCAGCGGTCAGCCCGCCTCGCGGCCCGCGGTGCCGGGTGGGGAGGAAAGGGAGTGGCGGGGAGGTGCCTGCTGCGCGCGGGCGGTCGGAGCTCGGAGAGCTCCTTGTCGGAGGACGCGTGGCCGGGAGTCGGGGGTCAGGAGGGGCGCGAACCCCGCACGGTGTTAACCTGGAACACACGTGGATGGACAGCCGGCGCCTGCACACTAGCACACTTTCTTTCTCGTGTGTGTCAGTTTCATTAAGGTCCACGTAGAATGGTGGCAATGGGCTTGTTTTTCTTTTAATAAAAAGCCTGCTATTTGGCCTTCAACTTGGGTTGCAAAATAGGTTTCTATGTTTATTCGGGAGGAATGAGTAAGTTGAACTTTTTGTTTGTTTTTTAAATTTCATGAAGGACACTTTCACTGACGGTAAAGCGCATGTTTTAAAACGTTTCAAACGTTTGCCTCTGGCTGTCAGATCTGTGGAAACCTACATCTTTACTTTCCCGGAGCCCGAGGGACACGCAGGCGCAGAGGCCGTGCCCCGGTCGTGCCTGAGCCCAAGGACCCTTTGACCACAGTTGGCCGCTGCCAGGAAGCCGAGCGTCGAGTTGGCTGCTCGCTCTATGCTGTCAACTTCAGTAGAGAAATACCCTTTTCCCAAGTTTAATATGTCATTAACTGTCTGGTAATTGCACGTGCGCCGGAGGATTTAACAAATGGATCCACTGCTGTCTGCTATAAACTTGATGCAGATATTGACCTGCGTTCTTTCTTATTAGTGAATTATGGAGTAGACTCGCCAGTTGTAGAGCCTTGTAACTCATTAGTGTTAGAAGCCAAGGATGAGGGCCTTAGTTGATGGTTTTCTCTTTATTAAGAATCCATAGCTCCCTGCCTGGGATTTGTTTCAAGTTAAGCTGTGTCAGAAAGCATTTGGATGGATTTTCAAGTTGTGGGCAAGGGGGTGGAAAGAAATATTTATGTAGCTTATTTAAATGATCATTTTCTCATCATTAGAAGGGACTTCAGCCTATGTAGTACTGACCTGTGTCCTTGTTAATGCTTAAGTAAATTAATAGTCAAACCAAAAGAGACTTTTTTTTTTAAACTCAATTTTAGCCAGATTTTTCTTTCAGAGGAAGTATGTCATTCTGTTTGTTTGTTATCATACCATTGATTGAACTGTGCCTCCTTTTCATTTGGAAGCCAGAGTTATCCTAGTATGTTAGAGGGTTAAGAGGAAATGAAGGGGAGTATCCCAGAGAGAATGCTTAGCAACGATGAAATTTAAAAAATCGAAGTTGGCAAAATGTGTGTGTGCAAGGATCAGATAAACTGCAGTGCATTGTGCTTTTTCTCTCCACTTTGGGTTTTAGGTAGAACATGTGGGAAGCACTCAATGCTTTGGAAAAGTCTTTTTTTTTTTTTTTTCTTTGTATGTTGGGAAAGTTAATTCTGATGTTATGAGTGACACTGAGACTTGTTTCTCTTTACGAGTCTTCTGGACATTGAAATACTTGGCTGCTGTCCCCTGACTTGGGGATCCTTTTAGAGACAGAGGAGCTCGATGGGAAGTGGCTTGAGGGCAAAGGCAGTTATTTTTCCTTCTTGGTTCGGATAAAGCACTTATTACATTCACTGTTTGTTGAATAAATTAGTGATGTCACTTCTGATTATTTGCAAACATTCAAATTGTATGTGAACTGGCTGACATAGAAGGGAGGGAGAGGAGAGATTGTGAGATTGGCTTGCATTGTCCCTTCTTTTGAAATTAACATTTTCATCGCAGATTCTTCTTAGGGCACCCAATGGACTGAATCCCGAGGTTTTATGTAATCAGTGGAGGTTTTGTGTGTGTGTGTGTGTGTGTAACTAAGATTTATACACAAGACACTTTGCTATTTCCCCTCTGCATCCTCATATCCTCTTTTGGAATGCATTCAGAATTGATGTGATTGTTGATTAATCATTTCTGGAAGGTACTACACATAATTTGAATGCCAGATATCAGAAATAGAGTGCTAAACATATTGGAAGATAAAAGAAAAGAATTAGGTTTTTTGCCCAGGGGGACTTTTATTTAGTATATATAAACATTCCATTTTAAACATCACTTTCCATGTTTACAATTTCTAACTTGTTAGGTAAAGTATTGGAGGCTCACTTTCTGCCTTCTATCTAGGCTTTGAATGATCATTCAAAATAACTTATGTAAAAAGATATACAAGTAAGAAGCGAGGAAGAAAGTGGAATCATTCTTGCTTCTGCTTGAAATTCTCTTTTCCAGATTGAGAAGCCACATAGCTGGGGAGTCATTCCTCTTTGACCCATTTTCTCAAAAGCCAAGTTGTAATATATCCTATGCAAGGAAGTGTTTGGTTTTATATAATGATGAGACTGATATGGTAAGGTCTGGTAAGCAGGCCTTGGTTTGCAGAAGTAGAAATGCAAATAGATTGGTCCTTTGCTTCCACCTCAGTATTTGGAATAGATTAAACCTTAATATAATCTTGTGAATTTGAAACTCTTCTTGAGAAATTTCTTATTTAGAGTACTCTTTTAAGGACATTTGTGGGAAAACATCCAAAATCTGAATGGAGTCTGTAGTTAGTAGAACTGTACCAATATTTAGTTTCTTGGTTTTGGATAATTCAACTCTGATTAAGTCAGATGTCAACACTAGGCGAAGGCGGGCGAAACATGTACTTGAAATCTTTGTACTGTTTTTACAATAAGTTGAAAATTATTTCAGAATACAAGATTGTACAGAACCCTTTACAAAGAGTGTGAATAGATTTGTTTAGCAGTTTGATTTATTTTTTCTTTTTCTGATAACTAGAGTCATGACATTTTATATTTTTATGGTGCTTTAATGAGATTGATAATGGACGTGATGAAAAGACTTCAAGTTTAAATCAGGGTGCATGTGAGAAATATGCCAAGAAATCACTTTAACATTTTTAGTGTTATGTGGTTATGTGGATGTAAAGAAGTATTTATTGCTTGAGCTTAATCAATTGTTCTGATCTGGAAAAATCACAGGTTTTAGTCTCTGATGTTTTCAAAAGGTTATTTTACAGATTTTCAGTAGAGAAGTTACTTACATATATTGATATGTAGATACGTGTGTATGTAACTTGAGTAATTCTAAATGAACAAGTAATGAACAAGTAATCTGAATTATGTCTTCACATGATATGAACCCCACCTGAGTCTCAAGCACAGCCTTTAGTTTTGGGAAAAGTTGGTTTTAGAATTTAGGTACTTCTGTGACAATTAGATAAAAGTTGATGGCTTTATTGGAAATTGTCATAGTTTTATAACAATTGTAATACATTCCAGGAATTGATAGGCTGTACATATCTGTTTCAGTAGAGGCACTGTTTGGGATTAAGCGTTGTTTTCTCTCCGTTTTTGTTTTAGGTTTAGTTTTCTCGAATAAGCATGTATTATTTAAATATCCTAAGACAGTTTTTAGTTAGGGGTCAGGCATTTTAATAAGTAGTTACATACTTTTTCAACAGTATAACATTTTTCTTTTTTTTTGCGGTACGCGGGCCTCTCACTGTTGTGGCCTCTCCCGTTGTGGAGCACAGGCTCCGGACGCACAGGCTTAGCGGCCATGGCTCACGGGCCCAGCCGCTCCGCTGCATGTGGGATCTT
The DNA here is from genome assembly GCF_964165515.1 of Mesoplodon bidens. NCBI lineage: Eukaryota > Metazoa > Chordata > Mammalia > Artiodactyla > Ziphiidae > Mesoplodon > Mesoplodon bidens. Next base: position 32,238,255 of record NC_138169.1, on the reverse strand, counting down.
CCCGGACCGGGGCACGAACCCGTGTCCCTTGCATCGGCAGGCAGACTCTCAACCACTGCGCCACCAGGGAAGCCCAACATTTTTTTTTTTTTTTTTAAGGTGGTGTCTATCATGCTTTGTAATTCTAGGATTCTTCTCTTTGAAAACCAACTTTCCCACAAACTTTTCTCCAGGGGCTTCTTATCTTTATGACCACAACCTATTAATAAGCTTATTTTGTAAGTGAGAGAAGGTTTCATTACTACTGTTTTTCAAACTCACTAATGAAAAGTTTAAAGAAGATGCAAAAGCACATAAACCTCCCATCAGAAGAGGATGCTGCTTCTCCAGTTCCTAAGATACTGCCGTGGTTTAGCGTTTAGTCATCATAAAGCCTGCATTTATACTGTTGCTCCGAAAATCAGTAGGTAGGGCTGGTGTTAGGTGGGGAGCAGGAAAGCTTTAGTCATTACCCTTGGTAGCCTGTGGTCCCCCCGCCATGCAGGGCGGGGGGCGGCTGGCAAGGCCAGAGCCTGATAAAGGGGTGGGAACGTGGGAGAGGAGAACGAAAGAAGAACACAGGCGTGAGAAGGGAAGGCTTGTGTGTGCTCACCTGTAAGAACACAGGTCTGCAGATCCCGGCAGGCAGGGTCGCTTTTCTTCCCCTCTCTTTGCTGTTAAGGGTGAAACGTATGGAGAGTTTAGGGAGGAGGATCAAAAGAGTGACAAACGGGCAGGGAGAGCAGGTGACAATCCTACACATTGATGGCTTTAGGTGGCCTGGGGGAGGGCGTGGGGTGTGTTCAGCCTGTGCTGCTGGTGAGCTGTGTGTATACCTGTGCTGCTCAAAACCAAGCGTGCCCGAGGGTCACTGGGAGTGGTCCTTCCCGACTTGGTCTCTATGGCCGGCATGGTGACTGTGATGTCCAAGGCCCCTGGAGGGTCCCACAGCATCCCCAGGTGATCCTGGCCATCTTTCGAGAAACGTTGTTCCAAAAGAACAGTTCTTAAAGTGTTGTTCTTGGACTAGAAGCCTGAGCATCACTCAGGAACTTGTAGACAGGCAGACCCCTGCCCCCTCCCCCCCCACCCCCAGGGGGACAGAATCAGAAAGTCCTGGGTGGAGCTGGGGGTGGGGGCAGCAGTAGGTGCTAGAACTAGCCCTCCGGGAGCTTGCGATGCCAGACATAGAGTATGAGTTGTAAAGGCCTGGCATCCACATTCTGCATTTTCAGCCTCCCTTGACAAGAGCTGAAAGGACCTAGGGATGAAAATATAACTCACGTCCATGCACTTGTGAACACCCCTGCCCCCATCAGCGTGGCCCAAGTTATGAACAGGCCGATGGGGTGGTGCTGTGACTCTCAGCCTGTTAGGGGAAACCGCCAGCGTGACGTTTCAGATAATGGTCTTATCTGGGGAAGATATTGGATCCAGCCAGTTGTGAAACGAAAATGAAAAAATGTCTCCTCTAATTTTACTTACCACTTTGTAAAGTTTTAGTTAAATCTTGCAGTCACGATTAGCCACTGGAAATTTCTCTTGGTTGATACTGTGTTTCGAAGATATTTGTTGGCTTGTTGTAAGAAAGGCATAGCCCAGTGCGCTTATTAAAATGATGCTTTTAATTCAAGTGGATGTTTACTGAGCACTTACTGTTGGGAAGGCCCCTTTAGGGGGTCGGGGAGGCATTGGGGTGGTAATGGGCAAAGATCGGAAAGATATAGTTAACTGTACTTTGGAAAGTTGTCCAATTATTGAAAGTTTCAAAATCTACTGAAATCGAAAGAAGCAAGGACTGTCTCAGGCGAGAATGAGAAATTTGCATAAAATTTGGAATTTTAATATGGGAATGTGACACTTTGCCTTTGGAAATGAACTTCACTTCCAAACAGAAAAGAGAAGCTTTTCAATATATATCTCTTTAAAGTACTGATAATGTACTTTAATGTATCTCCTAAGATAGAGCCTCGTTTCTCTGTTATCCACAAAAGACAATCCCTGACTCTCTGTCATTTAATGCTCCAGGTAAACAAAATCTATTGTAAAGTCATTTAACAGATATTTATCTTAAAAACACTGTCACCAGACTTTCAGAGAATCAGTGGCCGGTGGAGTGCTTTCCACGTGGCAGGCGGGCCTCCAGCTCCCTGCCCCTCCGGCTGCCATCCCCAGCCCATCACTAGATGTAGCTGCACCCCTAAACCCACCTGCCTGCGCTGGGGGAAGGCCCAGCTTCACCCGCAAGGCTTCCTGGATGCATCTACTTACAGATGAAGGAAGGCACGCTCTTGATGGGCCTTCACCTGCTTATAACTCATTCACATCAAAAGAAATTCTTTAGTGGAAGTTGCTGCATTAGTCGCACTTCTCAACACTGACCTCAAGACAGCTTTAGGCTCTGCCGTGATTTCTTCTTGTTTTTTGGCTGTAGCATAAATGGCTGCTATTCTGTGTATAGCAGTGGGACTTGGAGAAGTAGTATATCTGGCAACTCAGAGTTTGAGGTAAAGTCTGGTGCCTTCACCATCAGGCCTTTCGGTAATTGACCAGAAGAGTGGCCACGAGCAGGTGTGTGTGACATGTTCACGAGGAATGGGGGTACCGCGCTTACATCTGCAGGAGATGCCTTCTTCAGCATCGCCGGTTCACGTATATAATTCCGGAAGTCATTGAAATTTGCACGGACATCTGGATTCAGTCCATTTTTCTGCTTAAAACTGAGAAGACTTCTGAGTCATTAAAAACTTTTTCTATGAAGCAGAAGGTTTGGGCCCCAAGTTGGAGGCAGTGGGAGGGTGGAGGATCTGATGCAAGGCTGTGTCACTTACCTTCAGGCTGGGGCTCCAGGGGAGGGAAACTGTGGTGGTCAATGATCCAGGACCTGCAGCCGAGAGCAGATGGGAGTAAAGTTGTCAGAGACTTGTCAAAATGGAGAAGGTTTTAGACCTTCCCTTGGAGAAGGAGGCTAGCGTTTAACAGAATGATTTATTTAAAAATACAACAGCCTAAGCAGAAGCAAAGCATTTGCTTTGTATGGGGCACAGAGCAGAAACACTTATAGAGCATCGGTTTTTCTTCAGATGGGTGAATGCTCACTTTCATCTCTTTCCTATTCAATATGCAGAAAGCAGATTTATTTCAGACAGTGAAAAGAATATGTTTTCGTTTGGGTTACTGTGGATGTCAGAGGCCCGGTGCTTCTCCCCGGTTCCAGTGGTGGAATCAGAACAGGGTCTCGGGTGGGCTTCTGACCATGGGTGAGGGGGCTGGAACACACCCTTCCTGCAGTCCAGTCTCGATGGGTTCTATTTGATCTCTCTTCTCAGTTGGTGTAGTTTGAGATATTTTAAATCATGTCATAACCACATGCTTGAAGTTGGCTCATTGTGATATTTTCTCTAGATACAAAACTATAAAGTTGTCTAAAGCATTTCTTTTAAAATAAATACTCATGTATAAAATCAAGTTACTGAACAGTGTTTAGCATGTAGTAATCACATAGTAAATTAATAAAGTTAATAAATATTTGTTGAAGGAATGAATAAATGATTGAATAAAGTTCCCTTAGGGAAGAAAAAAATCAAATTACTTCTGCTTACTGCTGTTTTTTTAATCTTTCTATCAAGTTTGATTTTTTTTTTTTAAAGCATTTGTAATCATCTTAACAGTAGGCCCAGGTTGTGGGTTCGGTGCTTGATACCCTCAGCAATTTATAGGTGCATAGAGATTCAGTCGCTAAATTTAAAGGAAAACAGTTACCTTTTGTTAATTAAATGTGCAAAAGTGAGCCTATAATTTTATCGGGTATAATAAAAATTTATAAATCAGTTTTTGCCATAAAGTAGAATTTTGGTATAATACTGATCTCTAAAAAAAAAAAAGAAATTTACTATGTGGTAGATTGACCATGTTTCTACTCTAGGGGCATTCAATTTCAGTTACTGGAGTGTTAAAAGAACCATGTATCACCAGTAAGAAGTTTCCATGGCAGGCAATAGTATGTATCATCTCCTGTTTTTATTTCTGATATAGAATGAAATTGATTGCACCTGCTCAGAGCTCAGCCTGCACCTTTCCATCTGCTCATGTTTGGTATGCAGGCAGGCTCTCATTCCTTCTTCATTCACTGTGGCATGTTCTCAGGTGATGAAACTTAATAAAATGAGGCTTCTTTGACAACAATCTTGTGATCTGTTCTCCACTTCCTAGACTTTCGACACCTAGGCCTAGGAACGTGGTGTGACATCTCCACGATTGACAACCGTTGGCATACGTCTTGTGTGTATGTTATGGGGGCTCTTGCCCTGTTTTCTCTGTTTGTCAGTTACCATTTCATCCTGTTCGTGTGGCTCTCCCTTTGTTGCTAGCCCCTGTGGGGGGCTTGCTGAGAGGCCTGTGTTACCGACCTCGGAAGGTTTGGAGCGGGGGTCCGGCCATCACAGTGGGACTTGGATAGGAGGGTGTTGTGGCCTGATGTCAGCTCTGGGGCCCCTGGGGGAGGAAAGGGCAGAGGTGCCCCGGCACATCAGGTGTTCCTGGTTTCAAATTCTGTTTCTGCCACTGAACAGCCATGCGGTCTTGGACACGCTGTTGGATTTTTCTGAGGCTTACTTTTCTTTTCTGGAAAAAATACCTTGCAGGAGTATCCTAAAGACTAAACAAGTGGACCAATGCCGCGAGGTTAGGAGGCCTCATGAGGAAAAGAGGGACCAGTCAGCTCTGCCATCGCCCCTTGGAGGTGTAACCACACGAACTCCCTGTTTTTCTGTCACAAAGGCTTGAATATTGACAATGTCATATGGTTCAAACTCACAGATCCGCTTTCTGGGTCCAAGGGTTTGTTATTTGAGTTGCCTGGGGGCTCTATGGGTGATGTGTATGTAGATGTGCTTATACACATATTTATGTTATAAACATATGGCCAACATTATGTTTTAAAGGAAAAAAAACCCCTTGAAAATTACAAAATGACCCCCTCAGAATCGGCACCGGGAAAAGCCAGCACTGCTTAGTGCTGGAAGGCAGCGTTGGAGACCTGCATTGGAATCATCCGAAGCTCTTCTTATAAATGCAGATATGCGGCCACAGAAACTGGTAAAGAAACACCTCCGATGATCTTTTTTTTAAAAAAATAATTAATTAATTAATTTAGTTTTGGCTGAGTTGGGTCTTTGTTGCTGCACGCGGGCTTTTTCTAGTTGTGGCGAGCAGGGGCTACTCCTTGTTGCCGTGCACGGGCTTCTCATTGCAGTGGCCTCTCTCGTTGCAGAGCATGGGCTCTAGGCGTGTGGGCTTCAGTAGTTGAGGCTCACGGGCTCTAGAGCGCAGGCTCAGTAGTTGTGGCGCACGGGCTTAGTTGCTCCGTGGCATGTGGGATCTTTGCGGACCAGGGCTCGAACCCATGTCCCCTGCATTGGCAGGCGGATTCTTAACCGCTGCGCCATCAGGGAAGCCCCCTCCGATGATCTTGATGCTCGTTACAGTTGAAAGCGTACTGGCAGGACGTTAGCAATGACTCAGAGACACTGCCCTTTGGAGAATTTATCACAACTTTTCTGACTAGTGTTAAGAAAGCATCTGAGGATGGTTACATGAAGTTTCACGTACCACACTGTAATTGACTGGAGAGTATTTCTCTTAAGAAGCAGAGGCTTTCTGGTGTCAGAAGAGAAAATGAATTACAAAACACGGTATTTTATAGAAACTAAGCCACTTTGTACCCGTCTTTCAACTTGGTGACCTCCAGTAAATGTGACATCCATCTGGAATTTTTAGGGTATAATAAAAGAATAAAGATATTTCAGAGAATCAGAACACAGATCATTTTAGATCTTTAGATTTGCAGCTGTGAGCCAAATTTTGAGATGACTCATTCAGAGAAGATAACAAGACATGATGACATTGGGGAGGTAATTTTCCAGCACTTATTTCTATCTGACATTCATTGAAACATGGACACTGTAGAAGAATCGGTCTTAGGGGCCCCATAAGCAGGGGCCAAAAGCGTGGCATTTTTATTGTAGTCACTCCTAAAAGACTTGCTAACCTCAAAATGGGCATCCCCGTCTGTTACAGCACTTGAAGTTTCCACCAGCTCATCATTTTGACCAAGGAAGAAAGGTGCTTGTTGAAATGACATCTCTGGGAGTGGTGGCTCATTAAGTCATCTTAAATATGACACCCCCAACTCGCTATCACCTCAATAAGTTAATATCCTTAGATGTCAGATTTCTCCCCCATAAAATGAAGACGTTTGATTCAAGGATCTGTAGGGTCTCTCCAAATACTTAGACAGTCTGAGGATTGTCACCTGAGTTCACATTAGTTTGTCAGGTAGCACGGTGTAAGGGAATGAGACCTGGATCCTTGGGTCATTTTTGATAGATGAGGATGAGAGAAATGTCTAGAACAGCGGGTCCAATCTGAGACGGCACCTGATGCAGCAGGAAGGTGCTTGTTAACGGGAAGTGGGTGTAGCAGGGATGTTGGAAGGATTTTAGGCGCTTCCCACGTTTGCCATCAGCTGCCTCTGCTCAGATGTGCACAGATGAAGCCTACTCTTTTCCTCCATACTTGGGGATGTAGCTGCCATCCACAGCTGCCACCAAAGGCTCTGCAGCAACAAGGATGTTTAGGCTGAGCTTTTCTGCTTAAACCTTGGCAACATAGATAAGCCTTATTTCAGGGGCTTAGAATTGATAGTAATAAGTGATAACTATATATTGGGCATTCATTGTGTGCTGGGTACCATGCCGAGAGGCTATGATATTCTCAAACGTACCGCTGCCCACTAGCTAGTCAAAGCTTGGCTGAGGTCTTTGGTAGGAGCTTTGGGAGGTAAAGCGGTCTCCATTCCTAACAAAGCCAGGTTCCCTGAGCACGGGGTGCGTGCACTGTATTCTCTCTCTCCTCCCCTCCCCGTGCGCACAGATGCAGGTTGCCTTTTCCTGATTTATGCCTTGATTTGATGCCATCCACCTGTACTGAGGTGTGCTCTGTGCAAAAGCATTTCAAATGGAGTGTCGGGTCTGTTAGAAAGATGCTGGGTGATGTTTTATTATGTGATGTAGAATCTTTATAATGACCTTCTGGGGAGCTTCCTTCGGGGTCACAGTTCCAGGAAAAAGTTTGAGTTTCCTGTGATCTTCCTTCTTGTGGACACAGCGAATTGTATAACTCATCACATTTTCCTCTTTACGTGGGCTCTTAGGATGCCAGATTCACATATGTGTGCTGTAGTAGTTAGAACTTTTTTGAACAGAAAACCTCAGTCAAACTGGACTTCATCAAACAGAGGATTTGTGGGCTCTTGCAACAGAGAAGGCTCTGGGTGGCCCAGCTGGTCCTAGTGGCTCAAGGCAGTCAGGAGAGTTCTGCATCTCCTGAGCTGAGTTCTCCAGCTCCAAGCCCAGTCTCCCCCCAGCCGTACAGACCAGCTCCTGCCGCGGAGCTTGTGGAGTCAGCTCACATCACCTGTCCCCACTTTAACCTCATGCCCTGCTTGGCCCGCCCACTGGGCCAGGCGTGGGGTCCGCCCGCAGGAGCCACAGGGAACAAGAGTGCGGAAATTGAGGCTTCTCCACAGAAACTCAGGCTCTGTTACCCGCTGGAGAGAGTGGCTGCTGCCTGGGCCTAAAGCCGCAAAACACCGAGAGCCACGATCTCTGCAGTAGAACCTTAATTCTGGCTCCTTTTCTGGGCCTGAGTCTTAGTACCCCTCTTCACTTGTCTCACCTCATGCCCCTTTATCATGCTGTGTTTTATATATCATGATAAGTGCATTGAGTCTTTTAGAACTGGGTGGTGGTGATGGCAGAAAATCAATGAGTTCCAAGTCTTAGCATCTGAGCGTTCAGAACGCAACTTCTGTGTATGTGCGCTTCTTTTACATCCTAGTGACACCAGGAACACGGTCTCAGCTCATTAGCAATGAAGAACACGGCTGTGGGAAGACGTCAGGGAGGTTATGATAGCCGAGTTCAGTAGTTCCCCAACTTATTGTTTAAAGCATCAAAACCTTTTGGTTAAGCAAAATCTTACATAGGTAGAAAAGCATAAAAATCTTTTGGTTAAACAAAATTTGACGTGGGCAGGTTTAAAAAATGACTCTCCAAATTGGAAAGCTGGGTATCTGACGAGCTACTGCCCAGTAACAGATGCCCCCAGGCTTGGTGGCTTAAACAACAGCCATCTACTGTTTTTCCTGTTCTGTGGAGGGGACGCGTGTCTGCTGATCTGAACTGGGATTGTGTGCTTTCTGTATATGTCTCTACTCAGCTGACCCTGGCCGGGCATCTGCTGATATTTTGGGATTGGCTGGCTGCAGGCTGGTCTAGGATTGGCCTCGGCTGGGCTCCCCTTCACGTGGTCCTCCACCCTCCAGCAGGGAGAGTTTCCAAAGAGAGAGCAGAGGGTTGCCAAGGCCTCTTGGCTTACGCTTGGGGAGGGCACATTGTCACCTCTGCCTCATCCTTCTGGTCACAGCCAGTCACACGGCCAGTCAGGAATCTAGGGTGGGGAAATAGACCTCACCCTTGGTGTGCGGGGTGGCAGGGCCACATTGTGAAGTGTGGATACAAGGACAAGGGGAGAATGGGGCCCTACACAGGGCTCTGCCAGGCCCCAGGGCCTGCGTCCCGAGATGCCTCTGCTTTGCAGAACACAGTTGGGAAATCATTGGCACATGAAAAAAGGGAATATAGAATTGCAAGACCTGCGTTCAAGGGCCCACCGGCCACTTGCTGTCCTCCGAGGGGAAGCTTTTGAACTCGCTGAACCCAGTTCCTTATCTGTAAAGAGGGTCATTCTGGGATGTTCTGATTCAGAGGTTGGCTTCAGAGATCGCATATGTTAATGGATGGTATACAAGAAACTTTTACAAACTGCCGTGTCTCTGGGTGTATTCTGGAGGTGATTAGAGTTTGCTTAAACCTGAGTTCTCATCCTGGCTGTGTCATTCATCAGCGGGACAGTCACTTGGCTTCCCTGAGGCTGGTTTCTTCATCTGTGGAGAGCGCTGCTGTCTTCCCCCTTGGTCACCCTGGGGAGAACACAGCGCCCCGTCTGTAAGAGCCACAGCCCCTGTTCTTCTTAGAGGCCTGTGACCACAGCATAACCTTGAGCCGTTGTCTGGTGTGTTTCCTTTATGTCTGCAAGCCCCAAAGGGTGTGGGTCCTCAAGCCCCAGGTTTTCTTCGATTTGTAATCCGATTTATCAGCTTATTGCTACGTCCTCTGGCTTCTCAGGAGCAAGGGAAGAGGAAATAGGAATATTTCGTGCCACTAGGTATCGGTCCTTCACGTGTTGGTTGCCTCCCAAAACAGTCCTGTCAGGTGAAATGGTGGCTGTCATTTGATGGTTTTTTGAAACTGAGGCCCCAACATTTCAGGATGTGGCACAGACAGTGGGTACAGCTCTTTGTGCATCCCAGGGGACTCCATCCCTCCAGAGCCTCTGGGGCCCGAAGCACAAGTCATAATTTTTAAGTGTGCTTAAGTATTTGGTACAGTTTCTCATTTTGGTGTTAAAGACGATTGTAAAGTTGGTGTAACCCAGCAGTGCACTGTAGCTACTGCTATTTTATAGCCTCTGAAATAGCAAATGAGAAGGAAATGTACTTAGCTTCTAAGTAACTTGTACGAAATGAATGGATGAGAGACGTTATCCGTATTTTTCACAAGCAGAGGAGGGGTGAATGCTGTTTTCTCCATGGTTTGAAATCCTCTGGATAGAATTGTATTTTTGTAATTTCTTGTGTTTTGCATCTGGAGATTGGATTGAGGTGAAAAGTGTAAAAACCTTCGCAAAGCTCTTGTCTCTGTGTGTTCCTGGTCTTGAGTAAAATGCCACTAAGGTCAGTGAGATTTCATTTAAGACTTTTCACCTCAGGTGGAGGTGAACAGGCCTTTGGAGATTGTTGTTAATCACCTTCTTTAGAACAAATTGCATTTGCTTTTGAGGTTGGACAAAGGCAAAGATAGCACGTAGATCCCTATTGGAAGATTGAAAACACTTCAACGAGTCAGGTCTGATTGCAGTCATCACGGGAATTATTTGGTATATAATAGTTTACAAGGGTTAGGTACTTTGCTTATTTAAATCACTTTTTTTGTTGCAGCGTCATTGGGGAGATCTATGCCAAAATAAAGCGTGCATTAATAAAAGTAGAATAAGTGAATATTAAGAGGTTATTAGCATCTTACAGAGTGATTTTTAAGAAATTATGGATTTAGGTTTTTTTTTAACAGAAGTATTTGTGAAGTGATTGTCATTGTTAACAGATGAAAATTTACATGTAAGTACCTATTTTGGAAAGATTCCTGAGCAGCTGGAGGTAAAATGAGGGGGTCTGTCCATTGCTAGGGATGAGGGAGAAGCCAGGACTGGACCTTGGGATTCTGATGTTTGGTTCTACCCCCAGGTGGCACGTGATTTGGGTCAGGTCTCCTAACTGTGACTCAGGTCCCAGAAGAATAAAATAGATATTATAATAACTCCTTCGTGTGCCTAAATTATGAGGCTCAGATTAAATAATTTAAACATTTGCTTTCTCAGCTGCAAAGTCTTGGCCGCTTGTGGTCAGCACACACCCTGGGTTGGCTCTGGCTCAGGGTTGCAGCCTGAGTCAGGACCTTCTGGGGGGCTAATCTGTGTGCCTGCAACCCCCCTCCCAGGCTGGCGTTTAGTGAAAATCAAAAAGCTGCCAGCACCACGTGGTTGCCCTTTTGCTCTTTATAGATGGCAAACTGCTGTTAAGTTGGCCTTTTTTCTTCTTGGGATGCTTTCTGAGTGCATCCTGTTTGTTCTTTTCTGGACCAGCCCTCATGTGCCAGGATTATCATTGATGCCTCAGTTCTATGGACTGAACCCGAACATGGGGTGAGGCATCTTCCATGGTGGGGAGGATAGTTCAAGAGTTGTTTGTAGGGCATCCTTTTCCAGAAACGAGTAATTATCGAGGAAAGAAAAGGAAGAAAAAAAAAAAGAAAAAGAAATTATCGAGGACTAAGCCTGGACTGAGGCAGGATGAGGCCCTCCGCCAGAGGAAGTGGCTGTGGCCTCGAGTGTGAGGGCTCGTGGGCTGCTTTGCGCTCAGCCCTTGGGGTCCAAGGGTGTCCAAGATGAGGGCTGGCTCACAGGCACCCACAGAAAAACTCGATGGGCACAGGCAGGTGGAGTGCTGGCCTGCAGGGAGATTGAAGCTGACTCTGCAGGCAGGGAGACCCTTGAGGGCAGCTCCCCAGCCCACAGGGGTGGGTGTTGGTGGAGATAGGACCCCCCAGGGGGCCTGTGGGCACTCCTAGGTGCTATTCAGAGAGAAGGGAGAGAAGTGACTTCCAAATATCATCTTTAAATGTTTGTTTGTTTTTTTTTCTCTCTCTTTAAATGGCATGACTCCTAAGCAATTAAGTTTTTGAGGTGGTGGTTGTCTACCTAGAGTAGATGCAGAAAGGAAAAAGGCCTGGGGAGTTGGGGAGAGGAACCCACTCTTCATAAGTTTTTAAATTGGAAGATCATTTTGTGGCTGACGTGGTATCTCTCCCTCTGTCCCCAGGCTGTGGGGCCTGTTTGCTGCTGTGTTTAAGGGTCTCTGTGTGGGGTGGGAGTTTGGCCACAAGTAGGAAAATGTGGGGTGTTAGGGAACATTCAGGAACCAATAATTTCTTCTTTATTACCACACTTGGTATCACTGTCCCAGGCTTTCTCTTTTTCCTTTTCTTCTTTCCTCCTTCATCTACATCTCCTGTAATAGGTGGGTTTTCAAAGAAAGTGGTGAACAGGTATCTGTATCCCGCTGGACCATCATCCCTCTTATTGTTGAGAAATTATCAGTGACAGGCTACTTGGTGTCCTGTTCCTCCTCTGAAGGGTGAGGACAGGACAGAGGGTGTTGGTCCCAACAGAGAGAAGTGGTGAGTGAAAGCATGACCACGGCCACGCCTGTCAGGCACTGATGGGTGCTTTCTCTGTTTTATTTCTAATCAGCACAGCAGTTCTTAAGGGTTAAAAGATTATAATACAATGAAGGGACAACCAATGGTTATTGAATACTTAAAATGTCTAGGCATTATTCTAAGTGCTTTTTATATGTATCACCTGGTTTAATACTGATAAGCGCCTAAATGATCCCCATTTCACAGGCCAAGGAGTAAGCTCAGAGGCTAAGCAAAGGGGCCTAGCTCAGGCACGTTGCACGGGCAAAGCCTGAGTCTGAAGCTGCTGAGCCACAGAACCCGCCAGTTCTTTGTATCCGACACAGTCAGAATCCGCCTGCACACACCATGGATGTAACCTGCTTCTATTTCAAGACTCTGCATCTCTTTCTTTGTATCCCTTTGTTTGGTTCGCTGGGAATCCAGGAGGGTAGACGGATGCTTCAGGCGGACAGGGCAGTGGTCCCTGAATGACAGGCTGAAGGAATGGAGGAGAATCCCAGCTCTGGGGATGACTTTCCCAACAGAGTCAATGGGTGGATTTACTCATTCTGGAGACAGTGTTGTAACATAACCAGCAAAAGTGGTAAGAGTCAGGAACAAGGTTTGCAAAACTGGTAAGAGTCAGGAACAAGGTTTAGATCCTGCTTTTTTTTTTTTTTTTTTTTTTGCTGTACACGGGCTTCTCACCACTGTGGCCTCTCCCACTGCGGAGCACAGGCTCCGGACGCGCAGGCCCAGCGGCCATGGCCCACGGGCCCAGCCGCTCCGCGGCATGTGGGATCCTCCCGGACCTGGGCACGAACCCATGTCCCCTGCATCGGCAGGTGGACTCCCAACCACTGCACCACCAGGGAAGCCCCTAGATCCTGCTTTTTGAGCTCTTGCTCTAGTTAAATGTTTTTGCTGAACCAGGAGCCAATGCCGGTAAGTTCCAGGATTTGTGGACTTTGTGTGTCCAGAGGTAAAAGTGATCAGACACTTCCTTGCAGGTTGATAAACTCACATCTGAAATTTTACATCATATGTTTATACAGTTGAGAAGGAGGAAATTTATGCCCTATGGTAAATACTGACTTTTTAAGGTAAGACTTTTACAAAAATCTTATAAAGGCATCCATCAGAGAGAGAATCCAAATCCCAAAGGCATTTGATACTTCCATTGGCCATTTAAAAATACATGAACGAGGTTTTCTTTAATTGAGAGAAATTTTACCTGACTAATTTTTCTTCCTGAGCTGTTATTTACATTTAATTTCTCCATAGAATCTTATCCTGTTATAACATGTTTAAACTTGAGTCTTTTAGTGATGACTTATCAAACTTCTCTGCAACAAAAAACATGTATAAGAATGAAATTTTAATTCTATTTAATTTAATTTTATCTATTTTAATTTCTAGCAACAGAAATTATTCTTAATGACTTATAAGTTGACGGCTTGATTAGTTTCATCCCCAAAATTGTTCAAAGCAAAAAATTGGAAACCAACTAGTCTCTAAAGGATTTGTTGTCCAGTCCTGCACCTTCTCATTTGCTGGCAGGGAAACCGAGTAGATCACAGCTGTTGCTTTTTAACTTAAAGGCAGCTTATTTAACCAGAATTATAGAAATATTCAGAAGTGGTTCTGAAAACAAAAATAATATTAATTTTAATATACTTTATAGTCAATGCATGCTTTAAATATACATATATATTATGTAAATATATATACATATATATATTGGGTTGACCAAAAAAGTTTGTTCAGGTTTTTCCATACATCTTATGGAAAAACCTGAATGAACTGTTTTGGCCAACCCAATATTATGTTAAAGAAATATATATGTATATACACATACACATGTTTTTTGGTCAAACCTTAGAAATGAAGATTTAGGCTAATCGGTGAATGAAAAAATCTATGATACCATTCCGTTTATCATAGCAGTCCTCATCAAAGCTGTCATTCAAATCAATCTTACTTTCTATCAGAAAAAGTCTAACAGTTTTTAATTTCAAATAAGTGTTAATTTGCATTTTGAGGAAAAGATTTAAAAACAGCAAAAAGAAATATGACAGATTATTAAAAGCAGTTTAGTCAAGTTTAAAATGATGTAGATTTAATAGAATTAATTATATTTTGTAATAAGTTATAAAACCATGGCCAATCTATACTGTTTCTCATTAATTTATAGGAATGTAATATAATGGTCACCTAAAATTATGAGGTATTATAAAGTGAGGATTAGGGTTAAAAAAGCATACCGTTTTTCTGTTAAATGCGTGTGAATGTGTGTATTGAACTCTGGCGTTTTACCTCTGGGAATAAAGAATTATGGATATACTTTCAAAAGTAACTACATCAATTTCTGAAGATATCGGGATCCAGTTTTTCCTATGGATATAAAAGAGAGAAGTACGTGCTACTCAAAATAAATTGACACGGCAGCAAACTAAAACATAGCATGTTTTTGTTAAGAGAGAATATTAAATATTTGCGGGGGTTGACTTTCATTGAAAAACTTGCTTTATAAATAAATGTTGGATAAAGTGGATATTAACTGTTTTACTGTATAATGCAAACAGACCCTAAACTAAATCTCAAGGATTTTTATTTGTGAATTTTTCCTGTGTAATTTGAAAAATGTGGAAAGTGTTGCAATTATATTGAAAAGAATCAGCGTCAGGAACGTCCACATTTTTACTTGTTTGACGGTTGTTTTATTTCCAGCTAATATCATGCTTGAGTGTGAGTATATTTGCTAAAAAAGAATCATTATATTTAAGTGCATTTAAAACTATTTTTTTTGCATTATTATTTACTGGTATCATTTTAAAAAAATTTTTCACCAGTTCTTTGGCTGTGAAGTGACTTCTTTATGGTCAAGGGAAGGAAGATGTGTGGTCGTTAAATTTATAATATATCTGATTTTACAACATTCCACAAGGGCTAAAATATTCTATCTATAGTACGGTACGTTTTCTTACCTTTAAATGAAATATGGATACAACAGGGAAAGTCATGGAGCCCTACAGTGAGCAGCTGGTGTTTGAGTCATCATTAAAGGTTTCCTTGACAGTTACAGCTCACATTGTTTCTTTGAAGCCCTGGATGTTTTTATACTGGAAAAGTGTGCCTTCCTTTTGTATGGTGTGACATCTGTCGAGAAAGGGCGGGCTGGAAAGGAGAACCTACCCGATGCTAGGACGGGAGTTGGTGCCCTTTCCCCCGTCAGTGCTGTGTACGCCTTAATTTTCCCATAGCCTTAGCTGGGAGGTCTCCTGCTCCGTGGCTCTGTTGGAACTTTCACACTGACACTGGAAATGATGGGGCCGCCGGGCCCTATGACTGGGGGTCTGTAGCCTTTATCTTTCTAGCTAGAGATCTTAATTTTTTAAAAAAGCCAATTTTTTAGAGCAGTTTTGAGTTCACACCAACACGAAGAGGAAGGTACAGAGATTTCCCATATGCTTCTGCCACCACGCATGCGTGGCTTCCCCGATCATCGACATCCCCCACCAGATGGTATATTTGTTACAGTCGATGAACTTGCACTGACACATCCTTATCACCCGAAGTCCATAGTTTACATTAGGATTCCCTCTTGGTGTTGTGCATCCTATGGGTTTGGACAAATGTGTAATGACCTGTACCTGCAATTACAGTATCACTGCCCTAAGAGTCCTCTGCGCTCAGCCTGTCTCTCCCCCAGCCCCTCCCCCCACAGGAAGAGGCAGAAACCGAGCTGGTGAACTTGGGTTTACAGTAAGTCCATTCTAGTCTTGACTAAGTCTGTGACTAGACAAATATTTTATGTTTCTCTGCTTCAGCTCCCCCTCCTGAGATGGAAACAAGTCATTACAATTTAAAAATAATTTAGATGGACTTTAGCTTCTGTCATTAATAATTATTATATGAATACCAAACAATAAACTCCTGATTTGACATGAAAGAATCTTGCAAAAACATTAGTTTCCCATTGTGTAACTAAATCTGCTGGACAATTGGTGGTTTCCAGTTGAATTCTCGCAACTTGGAGGGAACAAGAGACACAGCGGGGCTGTAGCCATCCTTCAAATGGCCTGCATGTCTCCAAGGCACTGTATTTATTTGAGATTTCCCTCTCCACTTTGTGTGGCCTTTCTGATGTTTCTTTAGTAGGATGTGGGTAGGAATTGTCTTACTACCTGGATCTTGAAGCACAGGCTAAATGGTTTGTTCAGGCCCTAGAGAAAGCCAGGGCTCTGGTTTCCCGTGAGTTCTAAAGCCAGGCAGCAAAGCTTTTGTGAACCCACTACTTGGGAAAATGATGAAGCATATTATCCCTTTACTAAGAGGAAGGCACATTTCTCCTTTGAATTGCTTTCAGAAAATAGAACACCAGCAGCTAGTCATTTTTTTTTTTTTAGTAATTTTCATACATAAGGATATTTATAATGTGCTTTGAGTGGGACTGGAAAACATGGCAGGATGGTGGGTTATCTGAGATCAACCCATGGGCCACGGGTTATTTCCAGAATGATGACCCTCTAAAGCACAGGTCTCTAGAATGTGCACCCCTGGAGTGTGGAAAGGTGATGCATCAGTATGCAAAAGGGGGACAACTTTATTTAAATGTGAAAAAAATCCATCCTAAAGGAATGAGTGGCTATGTATGGAGAATCCCCTGAAAGCAATTTGTTAAAGCATTATTTAGAGTAGTGAAAAGTTGGGAACTACGGAAATATCCAACAACAGAGAATGGATTAAGTCATGGTCTATTCCTATGAGAGAATGTCATACTGATCACAGTATCAAGATGTGAGACAAAAATTAGTGGCAAAATCATGTGTATAGGATAATGCCAACTTTATCAGATGATTCAAAATGTTTTTTAAAAAAATCTATGGAAATGTATAAAGTAAAAGCAACATATTAATAGTGGTTCTTTCTGGGTAGTGGATTTGTTGGTTTTTTGCTTTCTTTTAACTCTTCTATGTTTGCCACATTTCCTTCGATGTGTTTATATATCCATCTTATGTTGGGAGAAAGTTATTTAAAATAGTTGTTAGGTAAGAGTTGATTCCATGAGTAGTTAACTCAGTAAAGAAGTGTGATGATTTGGGGAGTATGAACCAGCAGAGAGGAACCAAACAAGGGAAAGAGGAAAATTCTCAGAGGACACAATCTACCTCCACTTTCCTTTGCTCTAAAATGTGTAAAACCCAACCATATAAACATAGGTGTGAGAACACACTGCAGTGTGATTTTTAAAAACAGATTGTACCCTTAGCCAGCTGTCTCCTAATCCTCACTTGGCTGGCTTTTCTGTTGGAATTGTTTCTTTGCTAGAATGTTAATGGATTGGTTAATTTGTGAGCGGCACTCCTAATTGTATTAAATCTCTACAACCTTATTAAGCGTTTGTGCAGAATTAGATCAGAGAGTTTGGGGAAGCAGCATGCCAGTGGTTGGAGGGAGGGAAAGCCAGGCTAGCAAGTGGGTCTGACCCCATCCCCAAATAAAACAGCACAGAGTGAAAACCCCACTGCTGGGAGCTCAGAAGGATTCTAAAGCACATAAAACAGCCTCTTTGCTGTATATTTAAACCCCACTAATGAGAGAGAGAGAGAGAAAACCAGAACCAGCTTGTTCTTTTTATTTAGATCTGTTAGGATTTACTTTTATTTGGGGGAAAAGAAATGAGCAAGAACTAATAAAATGTCAAGTGTACTAGGTTTTTAATTCTGGTCGCCTGTGTTTCTATTTAGATACCAGGGTAAAGGTATTCTGTGCTTAAAGAGAGAGAAACGGTTTCAGAAAATAGAGTTGGACCATGTTTATTTTGAAAACTAAAGCCCCTATGGACTGAAATATACTGCTTTTTAAAATCCATGGTGGGCAGCTACTTTCTGCTGCAAGTCAGGGGGGTGGATTTGGCCCCTGAGAATGCTTAGCACACCTTCCAGCAGTGGGTCTGGGGAGGATGGATGAGGAAGCTTTAACATTGACCTCTGGGCATCCTGACTGTGTCCCATTGCTTATCTGTAACTGTCGGTGTACGTTTCCCCCCAAAGTTGAAAGTTTATTACTCAGGATTATCGCAACAGTAATGGAAAACCAAGTAAAACTTTTTAGCAGCCTTTTGTTTGATTTAAAGTGATCGATTCCTTGTATTGTGTGCTTTAGCACTTCCAAAGGATACTGAAGTACTCTTAAGGATGAAGATGGTTCAAACCCAGAAGCAGTCAAAATTTTTACTTTCTTGATAGCTCCACAGTACTGCGTTAAGAGTGTTTTTCTTGTTACTGTGGTTTTAAATTGGATGGTCCCACAGGTTTCAAGAGTCACGTGGAAAATAAAAAAATAAAGGCTATCGTTAATTTTAGAAGTTTTACATAATCATGTTTGTGCCGGGGATATGGGCTTGGAGTGTGAGAATAAGGCAGATAGGACATTAAGGAAAGAGAGGGGGATGAGATGCTGCCTTTCCAGCTCCTGGGGAGCTCAGCTCAGCGTGTCTGCCACACGCCAGGTCAGGAAATCTGTAGGGGTGTCCCAGGGTGTCCCCCAAAGGTTCCTCTCCTCCACTAGGCAGGGTCTGCCGTTTCCTCTGCCTGGATGCCATGGGGATGGCCCTGCCCTGGTTGCCACCAGCACAGGGTAGCCTTGTGGCCCTCCCTCCTTGCTGGCTTCAGTGTCCCACCTGCTCTGGACCATTCCTACCCCCTGATGTGGGGAGCATCACACCCAGCTAGTGGCTGCCAGCCTCCCATCTCAGAGGCAAGGGAAGCCGCTCCTTATTTTAGCCCCTGCTCTGGGGCTGTCAGTGAATTGGCCTGACCTTTGCAGTCAACAGGGTCCTAGAATAGGAGAGTTAAAAGATTGGAGTGTGTGTTATAAAAAAGGGTTTAATTAGTAAATGCAAAGGTGGTGAAGTGTGTGTGTGTCTGTGTGTCTGTGTCTGTGCGCACATGTGCTGGGGACGGGGGTTGAACTGCAGATAAAGGGGCCCTTTGCTTCGGAGCTCTTCCATGGGGGAGGTGGAGGCAGAGAGATGCTGGAGGAACTTTTCATGTTTGTGAGAGGTGAGCATGGGGCGTGGCTTCCCCTCCCACCTGGATCTGAACATTTTCCAGACACGTACAGCAGGTTCCTTCCGTTCCTCCCAGATTTTCTAGGTCCTTGTAATGATGTGAACACATTTAATGTTGTTACTCAGTTAAATATATAGGATGCTTCCTGGAATAAAATTGGTGGCAAGGAACGTGTGCCGACCGACTGCTTAGTTAATAATTGCTGGTGTGGAGCATTCTTTTACTTTGCTTTTTTCCCCTTAATTGGCTGAGTATTAATAAACTCCTGGTTTGTTTCAATGGCACAGCCAGTTTTTAATGGTCGTACAGAAATTTCAGGAAGAAAGCTAAAGAATTAGCATAATAAATAATTATTGTTTCCAGAATTTTTTTGTTGTTAAGATAATAAAATGTGTTAAAAAGCAAAGCCACTTGAGCAGAAAGTAATTGCCCTGACAAGCACAGTGCCTGCAGCGTTCATAATGAAGCAGCCCTTCCCTCAATGTCAGGCAGATTTGCGTCCCACGGAAACGTTTCCTCACATTATGGAAATGTTCTTTTCCCATCAGCAGTGGAGAATGAAACTCCAGGCTTCTAATTAATCTTGGCTGACATTTGATTTCATACCCAAGTTCAAGGCAAGAGGTGGTGGGGTCTCCCCCCTCCTGCCATGTACACGACCACAGGCAAATTTCTCCATTAATGTCAGAACACATCTGTGTGGCTCATTGTCACTGCCACACGTCAGTCATTAATGCATTAGCAGTCACTTCCGTCCACTTGCTACCCGCTCATTCCCTGCTGGAGGAGAGAGCATGGCAGGAATTTTGCTTTGCAGGCCTTTAACCTTGAACCTCTGTGTTCATGACATAAAGAGCTTGTAATGCTTTACAGATTATAACTTGTAATGCTCATGCATTTTCTCCCAGCTGTGAATCTCAACAGCTTGGTGAGGAAGGCCCTACATCCTCAGTTCACAAAGGTGGGGACCAAGATTCAGAAAACCTATGTGGCTTTTGTTCCTAAGTCAGATGGAATGATTTTGTTCCTAAGAGGGTTAGAGGGCTCCTTTGAGGATAGAATTGTCTTCACCATGTCTCTCTATGACACCCCTCTCACCTCTTGCCCAGTCTAGTTCCTGAAGATGTTAGGGAAGCAGTAGACATTTTTGATTGTCCAAAGGAAAAAAAAAATCAGATGTACAGAAGAAATGGTAAAATCAATTCCCATTAATTAATTTGAAGTGCCGCATAAAAGGATAAGAAAACTACTAACATAAGAATGGAAAATAACCTGTATGTACCATTAGATATCGGTTGTGAGCTCCCTGGCGATCAGCGGAAGAGGGAAATGCAGGTAATCTTGCTCGGAGAAAGGAACCCTTTTCCTGCTCCTGGGTTTCCACCGAGGGCTCCGTGTCAGCAGATCCAGTGATGTAATGGGCCATCCTTCTCATGGACAGTTTCAGAGTCATTATGGCAGCATAATGCACGCAGCTATTTTTTTTTCTTTCAACCTGACCTCCAGTTTGAAGGAATAACTTAAAACGTCAGCGAAGGCAACTCTGTGGGAGGTACAGAGGATGCCTGGCTGATTTGATGGAGGGACAGAAATCAGCATACCTCGCTGAGGGAATAATTGCTTCTTTCTTAAGGGATCATCCTCGAAGCCCACTGCTCTACACTGCGTGTTGACGGCCGAGACCTCAGCAGCCCTGTCGCTGCGCTGTGGACTTCTAGAGCCTTCCAGTCTCTGAATGTCCAGGCTGGACTTGGACAGGAGCCAGGGTGCCCTTGAGGCGCAGACAGGACTTGGCTGTGATCCCAGAGAGCCCCACTGTTGCTGATGGCAGGGGCATATTTTGCTGGGAGGATTTTGGAGCAGGCAGTCACCACGGCTGTAGGAAAACCTCAGGAAGGCGCCTGTGAAGTATCAAAATCTAAGCAACCTCAAGGCTTCCCTGATGTGCCTCGGAGGAGGAATCAGCTGCAAATAGCCCCTCTAGGAAGGAAACAGGTTGACCTGCATGTGGAATGGCTCTTTTATTGGCTCCTTAAGTGCTGGGGAATATCTATCAAACAGTGACTTTTGTTCTGTTCAGCAGTTTCGGGGGGGATAGTAATTAGGCACAGGTTGTTTGGGAACACCTGTTCATGACAGTGTCACCCGAGGAGATGCAGCGTGGCTGGGGGATGCTTTTTACCCCACAGAGAAGTCTCAGGCGGTTGCATCCATAGAAGAAAGTGGGGCACAGATACTTCAATAGCGATGTTGCTCTATCTGCACTTTTAATATGTTCACTGTCACTGATAGATAGAGGGCTTCCTCTTGATTGTATTATGAATGCTTCTGGTCCCATTTTGGGGTCTTTGCCACGTTCTGTTGTTCATATGTGCATATTTGAATTTGATGTACATCTCCTATCCTGAGGCCACTTGATGCAGTGAAGTCTTCATTTACCAAGATAATAATAAAACCTAACATTTTCATAGTTTTGCAGTTTTTATTTTTTCCTTTCCCCCCCAAACTAATTGTGTCCTAAAAAAATAATCCCATGAGATTGATAATAGCTGTCGCATTTTAAAGTTACAGAAATATACTTAGGCCTGGAAGGGCTAATAACTAGGATGTGAACAGTGGCCTTTGGGGTCCACACCCAGTATTCTTCCCATGATGCCATAGAAAATGTATCAAAAAAAGATGATAGGAAAATTTCCCCAGCTATCTGTTAGTTACAGACTAGGAGAATAAATACTCATGTGTTAAAACGTCGAATTCATGTATTTTACTTTGAAATGATTAAAGATATTGAAATGGAAATTCAGAAGTGAACAAAAGCAAATTGAAATGTAGTACATTATTTTCAATTACCTTTTAAAAAATATTGTATTTCTTTCTAGATTTCCAATTATGAAATACTTTTCCACTAAATATTTAACCTTTAATTGGGACTAAATATATAAAGTTGATACTTAAGGTGGGTGAGTTTTTTTAAAAAGAATTACTGAGAAGGGTTGCTCAAGTAAAATCCCATTTGCTATTTTTAGAAAATGACCTAATTTCTCTCTTTCATTTTGGAGGTAAGCTCTAGAGTATTATTTCTTTCTGAGCATAGACTTTTTCCAAGGCGTTATGTTTCTTCCCCCTTCCCCTAATAAGTAGGAGGGTGCTTCTTGGTCATCCCAGTGAAGTTTCTCACCAGATAGGCACCTCATTTATAATTAGGTTAATTGTTTTTAATTGAACTTGATCGTTCTGTGTCCCCGATCCCTAGAATGCTGTGTGGCATGTATAGGACACTAATTTCTTCAATAAGTGAATGAGTTTCATCAGTTATTGCATTGGACACCTCACCTTTTACCCTAAAACATCACTAGCAGAAATTTCGTTATGTAGATAACCTTTTACACTTGATCTTAGCCAAAAGGCCAAGAAGCGATTGTAGATAACCTTTTAAAATGTGTTTGGCACACATACTTTGAATTTAAATCTTCTAAGAACATTTTAGTAGAATCACTTTTTGTAGTTTCTTTGATTTTTATATATTATACAGTTTCCCCTGTAATTTCTTTTTGTTAAAGGTAACATTTCTTTTTTCATAGAGCAAGTTTGGAAAATAGTAAAAATTACAGGAAGAAGAAAAAAATGTTTATAATGCTGTCATTCATCCTTACCATAGTTCAATATTTTTCTTTCCAGTATGTTTGCAAACTGTGTATGTGTTTTTAAGAATTAGAGTCATAGAAATTTCATCGTTTTCTTTTTTTAACTTAACCTTAAATTGTGACCTTGAATTAAATTAGCCTTAAATCATCTTAAACTATATTTTCCTTATATCCCTAACATTTAAGAAGACATTTGAGAACATATTTCCACGGCTGCATAATACTCCTTGCTATTGAAGTGTGTTTTTTATGCATTAATGAACACTGAAATGTTCAAAACCTGGAACAATGACATTTCTAAATGCATTGCATTTGCCAACATGGGATATTTTGCATTTTCAAAAATGCCCTTTATTGAAAGAGCCCTTTTGAAATGAATGAGAAGTTTTAGATATCACATTAGATCAGATTCTTAAATAAAACAAAGGCTTGTATTTGAAAAACTTCCACTTATACGAAACTAAAACAAGATGAAATTCTTTTGATCTTAATTGGAATATATATTGGCTGATATTTTTTGTGTCTGAGCTTGGGATTACCAAGAAAATCTTTGGTTTTGCAAAACTCAAAATGTTTATTGCCAACAGCCAAATAATGCCTTCTAGTAAATAGCATGGCTCAAAATTGTGTTCCTGTGTTTATCTAACTGAAATCTGAATGGAGTGCTGTGATCGTATTCTGAGTTGTACATACGTTCATAGGAATGAACACAAAGCATAATTATGAGGTTAAGATAAACGTGTTCAGTGTTCCTGAAACTATCTCTGCTCATCCAGTGTACGTGCATTTATTGAGCACCTACTGTCTGCTCAATTCAGTGCTTAATTCTTTCAGGGGAGAGAGAGGAAGTTAGGCACTCAGAATTTTCCAGAATTAAGTAACGTTATCTTTCAGGCAGGTATAAAATAGTGCTAATCTGGTGTCCTTTTCTAACAGGGTTCTAACAACCATTGTCGAGCTTTGCTGTACTAATAGTGTTGCTGATGTCAGCACTTTCTTGGAAGAAGTCTTTTTTGCTTATTCAACTTTGGCCTCCTGTTAGATTTTTTTTCCTGCTAAACATTGCTGTTATCTTAGCATTTTTTTTTTGTTTGTTTTTGTTGACTGGCTCTGTGGCCTGAGAGTTCACTTTTGAACTTTTTCTTTTTTTAAAGCAACATAGGGTAAGCAAACCACCACGTGTACAGTTTAAGATGATTTATACCCACTTACTTGGTAGTCAAGTCTCGTTCCTAGAGGATATAAACTCTGTATTCCTAGTAGGGACCCTCACATTGTTGGAACTCTGTACGTGGTAAAGCATGAGTATCAAGTTTTGGGCCAAACAAAAATATTCTGTCTCCTAATTTTTGCCATTCTGAAACACAGTGGCCTTCTGTGGCTCAAGTAGTTTCATCAAGTGTTTAGAATTTCTTGGCTGCAACCTGTTTCTGAGAAGCTTAACTCAGCTTTTGTTGAGAGAGGTCATTCTTTAGTCACTATGAAGCTATTGTAAAAGTATGTTAAGAGCTGATAAAGAAAAAGGAACTTGAAGTCTTGATTAGAAAATAAGATGACCTCCTTGTGCTTTAGGTTTTGAGATGTAGCTAAAATACATATTTTTAATTGCTACAGGGCTGTATTCAAACTTGAAATAAAAAATGGCTCGGGGGGGGGTCGGTGGGGAGGGATAAATTAGGAGGTTGGGATTAGCAGATAGACACTACTATATATAAAAGAGATAACCAACAAGGACCTACTGTATAACACAGGGAGCTATACTCAATATTTTGTAATAACCTATAAAAGAAAAGAATCCAAAAAGAAATATATATATGTATATGTGTGTGTATATGTATACATATATGTATAAAACTGAATCACTGTGCTGTACACCTCACCCTGTCCTCTTGCCCAGGTTCCCATGTGGGGTTCACCCCACATTCCTCTTGGCAATCTTCTCGTCTTCCATAGTCTAATCTCAGGTCACCTTTCACTGTACTTTTCTCCTCCAACACGCCCTACTGTGGTGGGAAGTCCATCACTCCCCTTATCTGTGTTCTCAGAGGGCTTTACCCAATTCTTGAATCCCTTTTCGAACCTATTTCAGGGCTTGAGGGCAGGACTCTGGAGCCCAAGTGCCTGGATTTGAAGCCTGGCTCCTTCTTTCTAGCTGTTTGACAAAGGGTAAGTTTCTTAACCTCTCTGGGCCTCGGATTCTTCATGTGTAGTTACCTCCCTGTCTGTGCCGAGGACCAGATGAAATAAGTGTACAGGATGGAGGACAGTGACTGGTAAGGAGTAAGCCTGCCCCAAAGGTCAGCCGTTGTTGTCTTCATTTTGTTTCTGTTGGTGCCATTTCATCATCATCCTACAGGGCTCCCCAGCCCCAGAAACCCGGAGGGCAGGGATATCGCCACCACTTCACACACCTGCTCCGCAAATTGCCCCCCACAGCGTGATGCACTGAATTGACCTCACTTGCAAATCCATTCCCTGACTTGGATGTTGCCCAGGCCTCGCCTCAGCAGTCACATCTGTGGCTGTGGGTACGTCTCTTCTCTGCTCCCTCCCACGGGACAGTTCCGTGGAGGTGGCTGCTCGCTGTGCCCGCCGTGAGCTGTCAGCATCGGCACCCAGGGAGCGTGCAGCTGCCCTGCAGCGCTCCGGAGCCACACTTGACACTCCCTGGGCCTCCCGGGGCTGCCAGGTGCTGCATCTCAGAGGAAACTGCTTCTTCATCTGCAGTGAGTACTGCTTGCCTGGGAGCAAGCCCATCCCTCAGAGACGCAGAGCCTGGTTTGACATTTGGAGAATTCGGCAGTCCTCGGAGGAAGCCAGCCTGTGAAGAGCACCTTGGCCTTGACCCACCTACCCACCATCCCTGGGTGACCAGCTTAGCCCTGCGGGGGACAAACGACCACCTTCCTACCTCTCAGAAGACAGAAAACTGACCCAAGTGTCCAGATGACTATTTTTTCCACCTTGTTCAGTTTGTAAGCAGTTTCATAGATCTTAAGCCCAAGGGTCCATCAGAGTTTCCTCCCTCCTAGCAGTTTCTGTAAGAAGTACAGTCCTGGCTGTGGACATTGCTCTTCCCTCTTTTATATCTTACACAACAGATCACTACATTTTCGCTGGAATATTTGTTTCCTGGGGCTGCCGTAAGAGATTGCCACAAACCTGGTGACTTCACACGACAGAAATGTATTCCCCTGTAGTTCCGGAGGCCAGAAGTCTGGAATCCCCGTGTCGGCAGGACCGTGGTCCTCCTGGGCCTCTGGGGACAGTCATTCCATGCCAGCCCCTGTTTCTAGTGGCCGCAGCCCTCCTGTCTCTTCCTCTGTTTTCACATGGCTTCTCCTCTGGGTTTTTTCTCCTCTCTGTGTCTCTTTTAAGGATTCTTGTCAGATTCTTGTCATTGGATTTGGGGCCCACCTGCATCGATCCTAGATTACCTCCTCATCTCAAGATCTTTAATTCTATCCAAAAGATCCTCTTCCCAAAGAAGGTAGCATTTACAAGTTCCAGGGATTGGGACTTGATAGGTTTGAGTGGCCATGATTCACCCTCCTACGTCTAGGTGCTAGGAGTTTCCACCACCATCATATATCGTTTCATCATACCAGGTTTATAAACTAGTGTCCATTAACTTTGGTAATCTGGTTGCTGCCAGGAATTTTCATATTTGAGAGACAGAGAGAATAATAACAACTACAGAAACAGTACAGTTTTTTGAGCCCTTCCTATATGCTGTTGCTGTGCCATTACAGCGCCCTGGGGGAAAGGTGTTACCACCATCCCCATTTTCCTGTTGAGGTGACAGAGGCCTGGAGCATTTAAGTAACTTGCTGAGGTCTGCTTAGCAAATGGCACCGTCGGCCATATACTCCAGGCAGTAGCCTTCAGAATCTGTGCTCTTAAAATATGGTCAGCATCTGTAACTGTATAACCGATTCACTTTGCTGTATACCTGAAGCTAACACAACATTGTAAATCAACTATACTCCAGTAAAAATTAAAAAAAAAAAAAGAAAAGATGGGCAGGGCTGCAGATAGATGGCCTCAAGTAAGGGCAGGGCAGGGGGTCCTGGTGCACTAGTTCCTAGCACTAACATGCTGTTAGACCATGGGTGAGTTGGTCCACCTCTGTGAAAATCTCCATCTCTGAGATTTTCAGCCTCATCCAGTAAAAGGACTATGGAAAGGGAATTAATAGGAGGGAAATATCAAAAGAAAGCCAGTGAGAAGCTCTGGACAAAGGCTTGGTTGGCTTCGGTTGAATTTCATGTTAGCTGTTTGGGTTATCTGGGAAATTTGACGGTGACAAAGCTTCTATAAAAAGCGCCGTGTAAACTGTCAGGCACTATACAAATGTTCAATGATTCTGTTACTCGCTTAGTCCCATTTCTGCTTGTACTGTCAGCTTGGAACCTTAAAAATATACTTGGAATTAAAAAAAGGGGGGGGAGGGCTTCCCTGGTGGCGCAGTGGTTGAGAGTCCGTCTGCCGATGCAGGGGACATGGGTTCGTGCCCCAGTCTGGGAGGATCCCACATGCCACGGAGCGGCTGGGCCCGTGAGCCGTGGCCGCTGATCCTGTGCGTCCGGAGCCTGTGCTCCGCGACGGGAGAGGCCACAGCAGTGAGAGGCCCACATAACCGCAAAAAAAAAAAAAAAAGGCGGGGGGGAATGCTTCAATGAGTTTAAATATATATATGTTGATATTTGACATTAAAACTATTGGGAGAAAAAGATAAAGTATTACAAAAACGTTGGAGAACAGTGTCTTTGGAATAACTTTTATAACCTTTGTCCATGCTCTCCTTTACCTTTATGGTGAAGAAAAAAGTTGAGATTGATTGCAAAACTCCAAAAATACCTTCTTGTAACTCCATTTTAGGAGAGTCGTTTGGCATCTTTTTGGGCGTATTTGATTTGGATGTTAAGCTGACTTTTGCTGAGAGCTCCTGCCTGTTGATGTCTGCCAGGCCTTGGCTTGCCCGGCTTTTCCTCCTCCCCCTAGGCCAGGGCTCTGCGAGATCAACGTGAGATGCTGTGGGTGCAGGACCTCCCGTTTCTACCTCCCTCTCTGCTTTGCTGTAGGACAGTTTGTTGGGGGCCCAGAAATTCTCCCCCTTCCTCCATCTTCCTTTCTTTCTACTGCTGGCTGGTGGGTTTGGCTTTAAAACGGACAAACTCCCTGCTCCCCTGTCTCAGAATTAGTGATTTCTGCCCTTTCAGGGAGCCGCTGTGAACACACAGTGGCCTGTT
Organism: Mesoplodon bidens; assembly: GCF_964165515.1. Lineage (NCBI taxonomy): Eukaryota > Metazoa > Chordata > Mammalia > Artiodactyla > Ziphiidae > Mesoplodon > Mesoplodon bidens. The sequence continues at coordinate 32,210,386 of NC_138169.1, read as the reverse complement.
GAGTTTCTGCTAAGCCTGCGGATTCACAATGAAGCATTGATGCCGGGGCTGCAGCAGCCCAGCCTGAGCTCCGGCCAGACGCACTTCCAGTGGGTGTTTGGATTTGTCACGTCGGCTTTTGTTTGTAGTCAGATGGGTGGGGGCTTGCTCCCCCTTCATCTCCATCCTTTATAACGTGGTGAGCAGCCGCCTCATAGGTTTTGATGTCAACCTAATCCTTTATGAAATCATCACATCACATCACACTTGCTGATTTTTTTCCTCATATGAGAAAGTGTTTTCAGGGGACGTATTGATTGGTGTAGTTACTGTGAATTGAGCCTGATCTTTTATTTGAGATTCATTAAAATTGTCAATCTCTTTGGGAGACCAAAAAATGATTCAGGTTGCGAATGAGTTGTTCCAAGTCTTTTCATGCCGAGCAAGTCTCCATGCTAAATTTTGGACCTCAGGAGACAGATTTAGGGTCCCGAGAGTTAAGAGCGAGACATGGTGGCTGCCTGGCCACGTGCCAGAAGCCGGGAGGTAAGGCTGGTGGTTCGTGGCAGGGCTTGGACGTAGCAGCTGCTCTGTCAAAGCAAAACGAAACAAAAAACAAACTCCACCTTGATTCGTGTGGAGTATGTGCTAAGATCTAGAAAACCGAGATTCTCTGGTGTGGGAAATCCCGTGGAGTTCCCAGCATGCGTGGTAGCACCTGGAAATACTCATTTCAATTCAGATATGTCTGAAGTGGGCCCTGTAGGGGCGGCAGGGGGGAATTTGCAAGTGGTGTTTGTTTCGGGAATAAGTATTGATGGTGATACCAAAAGTAGGAATATTGAAGGAACGTGTCTACTCAGGAAGGGGAAATAAAAGGACTTTGAAATTTTCATTTAATATTACCATCCTGTGAGATGCATGGTCTAGTAGAAACTGTAAGCAAAGAGAAAGGTGACAAACGGCTTAGCTCCTGGAAGATGTCCAGAGGTGTCCTGTCTGCCTGGTGCCACATTTATCTCCACGGGGATGCGTGGGTGGTGAGTGTCACTGCCAGCCCAGGTTTCCTTCAGCCCACGGTTGGAAGAGAAACATTTCTGCTAACTTAGTTCTGGATGGAATGGTAAAACAGTTCAAATACGCTCCTATTTCTCAGTGGTATTACACAGTAATTTTCAATTTACATTACATTAAAGGTGTCCTAGGCCCCCAAAACAGAGTTCTGGCTTTTCTCTTTGGTGCTGCTGCTTTGTTAACATTCAGAATACTGAGAGAAACTTGTAACACAGATGAATTTTTAATGTGATCAACTACTTCAGTTTTACTCACTAGAATCTTAATAAATATTGTGCAGCAAAAAGGCTGTGCTTATATAAAACTTCAAAGATCAAGTCTTAGAAATTAGCTGTATTTATCACCCCCCCCTTTTTTTTAAGAGATCGGCAAAAATGTCCCCTTTCCCCCTTTTCTGTGGTAGCATGCTTCATAACAAAAAGTTTTAGGAAAGTAAAGATATTCTTGTTCATAGCACATCAACATTCTTTTCTCCAGCAGAGGTAGGAGGAAGGCACGGTGAAAATCAGATTGTCTTTTCAAGACCTTGCAGGGGATCAAGCCAAATCTTCTCAGTTACTTGAAGGATTAGTTCCTTGGTTTCTCTGCGGAGTTGAAGCACCTGCAGCGAGTTGATGTTGAGCAGGCCTGGCTCCTTCTGTTGCTGCCTCTTCTGGACAGTTTCAGTTCTGTTTCGGTTCTGAGGCCTGTGGTAGGGATTTGGGGAGGGGTCTGCTGTGTTGCTAGCCCAGCCGGCCCAGGCCAGCCCCCTAAGGCCTATTTGGGCCCAGACTGAGAGCTGGCATGGGGGGAGGTGGTATGTGTGTGGGGTCTGGTCCTCCCCTCGGGACAAGCCTTTGCAGAACAGAAGACACAGGCAGAGGCTGCAGTTTGGAACCAGGGAAGTGCTTCTGGGGGTGAGCAGAGCTGGGAATGGGGAAGGCGGGATGCTCTTCTGGACGCCCCCTCAGAGCAGCCATTCCCTTCACTTGTCCTTTGGATGGATCAAGATGGGGGGCGGGGAGGAGGCCGTCAGCCCCGTCCCAGGACTGAACGGGGCCGGGAGGTAGCTGCCTTGCTGCCTGCTACCTGCCCTTGATACCTCCCTAGCCTTGCTGCTACCTGCTAGCTGCTCTGTTTCTGGACTGAAGACCTGGACCATCCTTAAAACCCCTGAGGATCTGGTGGCCTGCACTGGGCATTGGGGAAGAGACTTCTCTGGCTAATGGTGTTGAGGCTGGAGAAGCAAGCAGTCACCACTCCTGACTTCCTGGGCACAGGCGATTTGGAGGCCTTTGGGGTCGGCCCAGCTCCAGGAAGGAAACACAACCAAGCCGTGATTGCTTCCGGGTCCATCGCCCTCCTTCCTTGAAAGATACAGATCAACCTTAGGCTCTGATCCTGGATGGGTGGGGGCCAGACAGGGAGAGGGCAGCGGGAACACTGCTTCTCGTTCTCTACCAACCAGAAATCAGATGTGCAGGTGAAGAGCGCCTGATCCTAGGGTCCAGTTCTGAAGTCAGCAGAGAAGGTAAAAATCTTTTGTTTTTTTTCAGGGCAGATTTTGAATTGTCGAATTCACCCAAGGATTACGATTCCTGTGTGCGTTGTATGGACACACAGTCATGCATACTACATGCTAGCGGAGTGTGACGATGTTTCACAGCGCCTACCTTTTGGAGGTTGGCAGAGTGGTGCTGTGTTGTTTGGCTAATTTATATGGGTTTAAAGCCCAAAGAGGCTCCTCAAGCCCTCCTGCCCTCAGATACCTTCCTGGTTCCTAAGCTTTTCTCCAGACACAGAACCTGGCTCTAGTTGGATGTGTCTTTTGTCATCTGTAGCCTGTCCTATAGTTGCTGGGGGAAGCTCCCTTGTCAGTTTTGGGTCCCTGGATTCAGAAGCAGATTTGTCTGACCTTCTCGGCCTTGGTTTTTCCACACACTGCTTCTACTTAATTTTGATTGAGGCCCCCTGACCCGCCAGCTCGTCCAGTGGCTCCCTGTATTCTACTTCTTGGCCATCACTGACTTCTTTCTGCTGCTTCCATCTTGCCTTGGAGGTTCCTAACCCACATGTGGAGTCTCCCATTCGAACTTCACAAATGTCCCGGGGAAGGTGGAACGGGGAGCCAGGTGTGTGCAAGGCCCCGGGTGCAATGCTGTGCACGTGCTGCGTCATCAGATGTTCCCACCAGCTGCTGAGGGGAGGGGCTGCTGTCACCATTTCAGTGACGTAGAAACTGAGATTTGGAGCTGCAAGGAACGGAGATGTCTTTTGCACCTTTCTTTGCTGTTTGCATGTGGAAAAGCCCGTAGATAAACCAAGGCCAGAGTGAGTGACGTGCTCAGCTGTGCCTAGCTGTCTCCTCTGTGCGTATCTCCCACCTGAGGGAGACAGCCTGGTGGAGGGTTTAGACCAGAGCTTACACCCTGGGGACAGATTTCTGGCTCCAAGACTTACTGTGTGACCTGGGGCAAATGACTCAACCTCTCTGTGCCTCGCTATGAGAGATATTGGTTAACTAAATCGAGCATTTTGAGTACAATTCTAATAGTCTCCTACCAGAAAAGGAGTAAAGATTTCTCTTGCCTGTGCCAGCCTGATCTGGTAGAGGACAGGGCTGAGAGGCCTTCTTTAGGGTAGGCTCCGGGCTGTTCAGTTTCAAGTTGCTGACTGCCTGCTGAAGGCTAAGATGTCGCTTTCCTAAAATAAGAATCCTGGATGCCGTAGGTAAGCTGCTCATTCCTGGCTCTGCTGTCCTCAGAGAACTGATCATCCTGTCTACATAGGTCAGAGTCCTCGTGGGTGCTTCAGCCCCACCCACCCCCCAAACGTGATTTTCTTCCGCCTGCCTCTGAAATTGAATCCCAAATGGCATGGCACTGGGGCAGGGGGTTCGGGGGGGTGCGGGGGGGGATGGGCAGCTCTGTATCTGGCCTGTTACCATCTTAGCCTTACCAGCTGCCCGTGTGCTGGCCTTTTAGGGGCATCAGGCCCTCTTGCTCTGCAGGATCTGTCCCCCACCTGTTCAGTAATGAATGAAACTGTAAAGCTTCCACTCCCTGGGGAGAGAAGAGGCTGGATCCTGGGAGAGGCATCACATCGACTGATAGTCACATCACAGGAATGAGAATCCCCTTTGCTTCTGAACAGATCTTTTTGGAGACCACAGGATAGAAGTGCCCTGAGAATGTTGAAATGGAATGGGAAAGAGAGGCTGGGAGAGTCTGGAGGGACGAAGAATCATTTTCCCTGATTCAAGTTTTATTTCAGGCTGGCAGGCTTCTGCACCCTCCTGACATCACACCGATTTACATACAGCTTGTCCAAGACAAGAAAAGGTTCTACTAATGTTTCACATTCCATTTTTACAAAAAATCTCAGAGTTCCAGGCAAAAGACAGTCTTGTTGATCTGTAAGATTGCATTAAGAAACCACTCTGTTGGTTATCTGACTTTTTTTTTTCCCTTGAAGCTCCACATTGATCTCTGGAATTAATGTCTGGACTTTCGAGGTCCCTAAAATGAGAATGGGAAGGACATGGCTCTTCTCTATCGCTGAGAATCCAGAATTCCTTCCGATTTTTCCTTGAGTCTAAAAGCACTCAAATTTTCCATATAGGGCTAAAGGCACTAGAATTTTCCATTCGTGGGTCCCATGCTTGAGCCACAGAGATTTGGGGATGAACTGGAGTGCAAAAAGTTGGCAGCTCTGAAACAGCTTGAAGAATTTGAGGGGAGCTCTCTTGGGAACTGGGGTGGGGCTGTCTGAGTGAAGAGTAGCCTCTCCCAGATAGAACAGACGTAAGGAGAGAGAGCAAGTCCAGGAACATCTGGAAAACCCTGGAAGTGCAGACTAGTCCCCGGGGGCCCAGAAGGTTGGCAGATCAGCGGCTATGGCGGCAGATGTCAAGGTTAGCTATCTGGGAACCTCTTCACAATCCTTGTTTACTCCCCCAGGGTCCATTTGTGCTGTTATTAAATGAAGACATACTTGTCCATGCCTGTCTAGAGTGTCCTTTCTAGCTAATGTCATTTAAAACTAAAAATAATTCTATACCCCTTAGAGTTCCTGAGATTTTTTTTTTTTTTCTGCCCAGCCCTCTTTCTTTCTTCTTCTGAGATTTTGGTCTTCTGAAATCATAGTGAATTTTGACCTCATGATCTTTTTTGGCCTTGCTCTAAATGATTGGAGTTTCTGGGTTTTTAACTAATTAATTAACTTATTTTTAATTGAAGGGTAGTTGACATGCAATATTATATTTAGTTAATTCCCTGTGATCATTATAAATTAAGAAGAACCTTTAATTTAAGGGTTAAACACAATTGAACCCTTATATATTGTCTTAGTCCTTTTTGTTTCATTCAGTAGGCGCTCAATAAATAATGTTTGCAGCTGATGCTGACCTAGTCACCTTGTCTCTTCCAAGGAATTGAAACACCCCTGAGAGCTGGGGCCATGTTGCTCATGCAATTATTGTTCAGGACGTAAATGTTTGGTTGATTGCAGTGCACTGGAGAGATGACCCTGTTTGATTAATCTCCTGGGATCAGCAGATTACTACCGTCAACTCCAACAGGGCTAACTAATAATTTTTTTCACTTGAACCAGGTGAATAAATTGCCCTGTTGCTTAGATGGAGAAGAAGGTTGAGTGGAAATCTGAATTTTCCCTGGTAACATTGATAGCTTTATTGGGGTTCCTGCATAGTTACGGGAAACAGGACGGTGGCACATGGATGAATCAGTGGGAGATTGATGGATCTGGCTCACTGAGGCTGTAGGATTTGCAGTGGGGAGCGCATCACAGTAGAGAAAAACCTTCATTTTCTGCGGAATGATTTAGGGAAAGAAGCAGAACCAGAGAACATGTGTTAATCAGAATCCAAATCAGATCTACCAATTGTGCAAATGATTTAAGGGTTATTGTGGAAATTTACTTAAACCACCAACTCAGCATAAAATAGCATAAATGGGAGGCAAAGCTGGTGTTGCCATAGTGATAAAGTACACACAGGGCAATGAGCCTACAGTATATGGGAGGCAATCAAGTACATCTGGAATGCTGGTTTCAGAAACAGAAGAAGATGCTACAGGTTTGATTTTATGAGATCAAAGATCATTTCGAAGCCAAGGAACTGAAGGAATATTACAGAACCCAGAAATGTTCATGCTTGAGGTGATGAGAGCTTCTTGTGTGCTTAGAAGGAGGGAGTGAATGATAAGTGATCCTACAAAGAACAAAATAGTTTGTTGTCACTCTGAAGGGATGTCTTTTTCTTTAGAGAAAATTGGATCACTTATAGGCAATTGATCTGGTTCATAATCTGAATTTTATCCGCTCCAGCCAAATCATCTGGGTGAACATTTCTTGCCTTCCCTGCCTAATGTGAAACACTAGTTCAGTGTACCTCTCCTTTTTCATAAAGAAATTGTCAGCTGCTATTGACAAGCCGCTAATGAGTTTGACACGGGATCAATATTGCTGTCAGTCTTTAGCACAGACATGTATTTATCCCATAATGTGGCTTCCTAAAGCATGGACTTAAAGAGTTGTTTTCTACTCCAGGGGACATATAAATAAACTTCATTCTAACCACTATTCTTAGAAGATTCATCAAATTTTTAAGAGAGATGATCAGTCTTTAACTGTTTTTACCCATCAGGATGAGACTGGAGTTGAGGATTGGACTCTGACCGTACCTGGCCCTGCTTCACCAGCATACGATGTTACAATAGGATTCAACCAGTGGCTTTTTTTTCCATTTTACAATTTGAGGTTGATGTTAACGTTGAGGATTTTCAGGAAACTTCTCTTCAAAATCACTTGTGGCTTAAGTCTGATAATTTTTCAATTTGGGGAGCTGGTTTGATTTTGCTTGAAAAATACCTCCACATTTAGATACACTTACAGTATTTTAAATTATAATTTTAAGGTAACAATAGACAAAATTTGGGACTTCTAAGAGGAAAAAAAAAGTCAGTCATGGTCTTACCACTGTAATGAAATCACTGTAGTCATTTGTATACTTCCATTCTGGTTTTTAAAGGAGGATGTTTATTTCATATTCTCTGCTCTTTGGGTTTCTTTGTTCTCAATGTATCTGTAAAACATTCAGTGACTGGGTGTCAGGTGCAGAGATGACCCTGGCCCTGCGGATTATCTGTGACCATCCCTTCACGTATGGCATGGGGGTGACTGCATGGGGTTTAGGGTCAGGAAATGGCACAGGGGAGAGGCCCGAAATTTCTTCTTATGCCCACCGAGGAGGGTGCCAAAACCTCAGGACCACCAGGGACAGTTGGGCGTCCCCCAAGACGTGGTCATTCTGTGGCAGAGGCTCCAGAAGATGGCATATCCTGGGGCGGAGCTCTCTAGAAATTTCTGCTGAAAGTCATCTTGACTTATAAGATTTTCCCCTGTATGTCTGAAAAGTTACCCGTGTATCGATACTTGCTGTGCAGGTGTTTTTACCCACACCTTGGAGCTGCAAAACCTAATTGGCTGAGCCAGGCCCCACCAGCCAACAAAGGAGCCACATAGAATGTAATTTTTTCCAGAAGTCTGGCTTGCTTTTGAAGTCACACCCGTGTGTGAATTGGTGTCTCTGGTGGCCTCTCATGTCTGCATTCTCATCCTGAAATAGGAGTGGAGGCACCTAGGACTCTGGTGGAGTTTCCCACCCCCTCTGTCTCTCTCTGAAGTTCTCTTTCATTTGCATCCTAGTGACCTTGCACAGAAAGTATAGGTTGGGGATGAGGGGATCCCTAATCACCATGAGATTAGGGTTCCTGAGAGGGTTTTGCACAGGGGCTGGGAAACAGTGGAGGACGTACGGGTGGGTGGGGGGATGGAGCATTGCAGCCCAGGCAGACGTGGACCAGCATTGGGAAGGACACACTGAAATATGCTCTTGTCCACCGCGAGTACTTTCTGGAAAGGCTTTGACTGTCCCTCCCCCACAGTACAGGGACCCCTCTTGGAAAGATCTCTGTGCTTCCCTGACAGACTCTCCACATGCTGCTGAATTAGGGAGCAGGAAGTAGTTTGAGATGGCCTGGTCTTCTTAGAGTCAACCTTTATTCTTAAAGTCTCGTCCCTTTATTTTGACGAGCATCATAAAATGAAGACCAGAGACCTTCAAGATGGTGGAGCAGTAAGACGCGGAGATCACCTTCCTCCCAACAAATACATCAGAAATACATCTACATGTGGAACAACTCCTACAGAACACCTACTGAATGTTGGTAGAAGACCTCAGACCTCCCAAAAGGCAAGAAACTCCCCACGTACCTGGGTGGGGAAAAAGAAAAAAGGAAAAACAGAGACAAAAGAATAGGGACAGGACCTGCACCAGTGGGAGGGAGCTGTGAAGGAAGAAAGGTTTCCACACGCTAGAAGCCCCTTCGCGGGCGGAGACGGCGGGTGGCGGTAGGGAAGCTTCGGAGCCACGGAGGAGAGCGCAGCACCAGGGGTGCGAAGGGCAAAGTGGAGAGATTCCCGCACAGAGGATCGGTGCCGACCAGCACTCACCAGCCCTAGAGGCTTGTCTGCTCACCTGCCGGGGCGGGCGGGGGCTGGGAGCTGAGGCTCGGGCTTCAGAGATCAGATCCCAGGGAGAGGACTGGGGTTGGCTGCATGAACACAGCCTGAAGGAGGCTAGTGCGCCACAGCTAGACAGGAGGGAGTCCGGGAAAAAGTCTGGACCTGCCTAAGAGGCAAGAGACCATTGTTTCAGGGTGCACGAGGAGAGGGGATTCAGAGCACCGCCTAAACAAGCTTCAGAGATGGGCGCGAGCCGCGGCTATCATCTCAGACCCCAGAGGCAGGCACAGACCACTACTGCTGCTGCCGCTGTCACCAAGAAGCCTGTGTGCAAGCACAGGTCACTACCCACACCCCCTCCGGGAGCCTGTGCAGCCTGCCACTGCCAGGGTCCCGTGATCCAGGACAACTTCCCCCGGAGAACGCACGGCTGTTGCAACGTCACACTGGCCTCTACTGCCGCAGGCTCGCCCCACATTCCGTACCCCTCCCTCCCCCAGCCCTGAGTGAGCAAGAAGCCCTAATAAGCTGCTGCTTTAACCCCGATCTGTCTGGGCAGGGAAAAGATGCCTGAGGGAGGCCTACACGGAGAGGCGGGGGCAAATCCAAAGCTGAACCCCAGGAGCTGTGCGAACAAAGAAGAGAAAGGGAAATCTCTCCCAGCAGCCTCAGGAGCCGTGGATTAAATGCCCGCAATTGGCTTGATAAACCCTGCATCTGTGGAATACCTGAATAGACAACGAATGTTCCCAAAATTGAGGCAGTGGACTTTAGGAGCAACTGTTAACTTGAGGTTTGCTTTCTGCGTTTGATTATTTTTGGTTTTTGTTATTTTTGGTTTTATGTTTATTTTAGTTCAGTTTTTAGTGCTTGCTTTCATTGGTGGGTTTGTTTATTCGTTTGTTTGCTCGCCCTTTTTTTTGGTCTTTTTGTGAGTGTGTGTGTGTATGTGTCTTTGAGTGATTTGGTCGGTGTAGTTTTGCTTTTACCATTTGTCTTGGGGTTCTGTCTGTTCGTTTTTTGTTTTTCTTTTTATGAGTGTGTGAGTGTATGTGTCTTTGTGTGATTTGGTCGGTGTAGTTTTGCTTTTACCATTTGTTTTGGGGTTCTGTCTTTTCTTTTTTTTTGTGCTTTTGTTTTTCTTCCTTGTCTTCCGTGCCTTGTGGCTGGCACGGTCTTGCTGCTGCGGCCACACGTTGAGCCTGAGCCTCCAAGGTGGGATAGCCGAGTCTAGGACATTGCACCACCAGAGACCTCCCAGCCCCACATAATATTAATTGGTGAGAGCTCCCCCAGAGATCTCCGTCTCAAAACTAAGACCCAGCTCCACCCAACAGCCAGGAAGCTCCAGTGCTGGATGCCCCATGCCAAACAACTAGCAAGACAGGAACACAACCCCACCCATTAGCAGAGAGGCTAAAATAAAAATAAACAAATGGGACCTAATGAAACTTAAAAGCTTTTGCACAGCAAAGGAAACCATAAACAAGACGAAAAGACAGCCCTCAGAATGGGAGAAAGTATTTGCAAACGAAGCAACTGACAAAGGATTAAGTGCCAAAATATACAAGCAGCACATGCAGCTCAATATCACTAAAACAAACAATGCCACCTAGAGGGGTGGGATAGGGAGGGTGGGAGGGAGATGCAAGAGGGAGGAGATATGGGAATATATGTATATGTATAGCTGATTCACTTTGTTATACAGCAGAAACTAACACCATTGTAAAGCCATTATACTCCAATAAAGATGTTTAAAAAAAAAATCCAGTCGAAAAATGGGTCTAAGACTTAAATAGACGTTTCTCCAAAGAAGATATACAGGTTGCCAACAAACACATGAAAGGATGCTCAACATCACTAATCATTAGAGAAATGCAAATGAAAATCACAATGAGGTATCACCTCACATCTGTCAGGATGGCCATCATCAAAATATCTACAAACAACAAATGCTGGAGAGGGTGTGGAGAAAAGGGAACCCTCCTGCACTGTTGGTGGGAATGTAAATTGATACAGCCACTATGGAGAACAGTATGGAGGGTCCTTAAAAAACTACAAATAGAACTACCATACGACCCAGCAATCCCACTACTGTGCAGATACCTTGAGAAAACCATAATTCAAAAAGAGTCATGTACCAAAATGTTCACTGCAGCTCTATTTACAATAGTCAGGACATGGAAGCAACCTAAGTGTCCATCGACAGATGAATGGATAAAGAAGATGTGGCACATATATACAATGGAATATTACTCAGCCATAAAAAGAAACGAAATTGAGTTATTTGTAGTGAGGTGGATGGACCTAGAGTCTGTCATACAGAGTGAAGTAAGTCAGAAAGAGAAAAACAAATACCGTATGCTAACACATATATATGGAATATAAAAAAAAAGTTCTGATGAACCTAGGGGAAGGACAGGAATAAAGACTTCCCTCATGGTCCAGTGGTTAAGAATCCACCTTCCAATGCAGGGGATATGGGTTCCATTCCTGGTTGGGGAGCTAAGGTCCCACATGCTGCGGGGCAACTAAGCTTGCACGCCACAACTAGAGAAGCCCGCGTGCCCCAACGAAGATGCAGCACAGCCAAAAAAAACAAGAACAGGATTCTTTCTTGAAGGCCGGAATTGGGATGGTTTGTAGAATATCCTAAGTGAACTCAGCACTGGAGCCCCTGGGGACCCGCTCGGGAACGTGCTGGGTGATGGAGTACCAGGTGCCAGCCACTGGCCAAGCCTGTGGGCTCCTGTGCTGTGGGTATGGAGGGGATGCCCTGGGCCCTTTCTAAAGTCCCACGTGTGCTTTGATGAAACGGGGACACAGGCAAAGGAAGAAAGATTGTGTGTCATGGAAAGCAGCAGGTTTGGACCCGGGCCAGAGGTCATGTTTGTGTTTGCTTCTTGTCACTCAGAGGAGGGGCATTTTGGTGGGAGGAAAGTCTCCTTCCGACCCCAGGAGCCACCCTGTCACATCAGAGGTGGCCACAGAGGCACTTTGCCTGGGGTCAAAGATCCGGGGTCCCAAGCAGCAGGAGAAGGAGGGAGGGCCACCTGTTCTCCCTTCCTTTCCCTCGAGGTGCTCTGGTGGGATCCTTCCTCCCTTCTTGTAAGGGGACTCCTGTTAGGGATGCCACCTGTGTTTCAGACACACAGAGTAAGGCCCTTCTGCAGCCATCAGATTCCCATAGACTTGACCCAAAGTAACAGCTGTAAAGCCTTGGGGACTGCTTGCTGATTTCCTTTGGTTTGGGTTCTGGGTCTCAGAAAGGCCCGTGTGCAGGGCACAGCTTTGGTCCTCTCTCCGGGTACCGGAGTGCACGGCAGGGATGGGCTCCGGAGCATCCCTCCCTCTTTGGCCTCGTCCTCCTTCCTCCCGTCCTGGGCTGGCTTCCCAGAGGGCTGGGAAGAGAGTGTGGTTGTCCTGGCTTCTCCCCCTTTCCCTCCCTGCCCACTCCCAGGAGGGAGCTGCTGGTGGCTTCTGGGGCCAGGATTTATGGGAGGCCAAGGTGACCCGCCCGTCTGCACTCATGCGGCCAAGTGGAACCCGGCGTCTCTTTCACGTCTGGCCTGCTTTCCTGGCTGGGGCCCAGGACGTGGTTTCTTAGTGTTTCCACATGTGAGAGGCTGGGCTGGAGCCTCTGACATTGTTCTTACCATCAGCACCTCTTTGATCAGAAGTGCAGAGAGGGAGGTTCCGTATTTACACAGAAAGCAAAAGGGAATTTAAAATAGTATGTTTGAATAGGTGCCTTGGAAGTGGAATTCACAGCTGAACGGGGCCTCTGGCATGTTCCGAAGCTACCCAACCCTGTCAGTCAGTGGATGTGCAGGGATCACGGTTCTGACAGCAGGATCTTGTATGGGGATTTTATAGTTTTAATGGGGATTTTATAGTTTTAAGGTAAGTTTGGAAAGGAAAATTTGGAAAACTTGAAGCGATGGGAAGGACATTTTTATTTGTAGGTTGAAGAATCAAAATCGTCCTCAGTTTTCAAGTCCTTGCTCAAATGTCACCTCTTCCCTGAAGCCTTCCTGGATTCTCCCTGACTAGCACTAATATCCCCCTGCTTGATGACTTTCTAGTGCCCAGAATATATGACTGTTATACATTGCAGCACTTACTGTTATTTGTTTAAGTGACTTTGTCCTCCGCTTATCTGTAAACTCTCTGAAGGCATAACCTCCCTTTTTCCATTCTATTTCCCTGGAGCATAATTACATCCTCAATAATAAAGATTTATTGAATGGAATCAAAATATATCAGATAGTATTTCTCTTTCTGTGTATGGGAAAAATGTCGTTTTCCTGAGTAAATTTAGAAGATAGCTGTTTCAATGAAAAAACTTAAGGCTTAATTAGAAAACTTAGTTTCAAAGAGGGTTTGCATCAAGCTTGGACACTGGGCGTCTATCACTCTACATCTATTTCACTGTAAGCCTTTTGTGAGAAGACCATCATCGTTAACCATGTGACTTAGTGTGTGTGGCGGAATGTCTGGGAAGTGGGAGTTTCAGGAATGCCGCAGCGATGAATACATTGAGAACATTTCTGGTTTCAATTTGGTTTACCTACTCTCGGTCTGGAAGATCTGGAATGCTGCCCTGGACTTTTGGCTCTGCGTGAATTGGCTGTGAGGAGGAGGAGGAATTCTGAGCTTCAGGGGCTGGGCTCATGAGAAGTAAGTGGACAGGAATCTTCTCTAAGACGAAGCCATTGAGTCTGCCTTGCTGATGACAGCCCAGTGTTGGAACTCTTCTTCCATCATTCATAAAAAAGGTTTTAGTTTCACATGCAACTTGCTCATAACATGGCTCAAAGCCCTGAAACAAACAAACCAAAAAAAACAAAAACAAAAAAACCCCAAAAAATACCCACAGAAATTTTCTGGAAGTGATTACTTAACAATTCCCATTTCATAGACAGTTGAATAAAACAATGTTGTCTTTCCTTCCCTGAGGGAACTGGGGGTGGGGGACAATGAGCTTGAATCTCTGAAGGTATCACAGTCAAGGAAGTCTGAGGCTTGTAACTTTCCCTTCCTTCTCCTCATCACCTCCAGTTCTGTTTTTCTCATTTAATATTTATTCCACTAGAATAGTACTTTTTTTTTTTTTTTTTTTTTTTTTTTTTGCGGTACGCGGGCCTCTCACTGTTGTGGCCTCTCCCGTTGCGGAGCACAGGCTCCAGACGCACAGGCTCAGTGGCCATGGCTCCCGTACGGGCCCAGCCGCTCCGTGGCATGTGGGATCTTCACGGACCGGGGCACGAACCCGTGTCCCCTGCATTGGCAGGTGGACTCTCAACAACTGGGCCACCAGAGAAGCCCTAGAATAGTACTTTTTTAAAGTGTATTTTTCTCCCTTGCTTTCACTCTGACTTGACACATTTTGGAACTTCTGTTTAATGTGTTCATAAAGTTAGCTTGAGTACGAGTCCTTGGTCTAAGATGTAACACCCAGGCTGAGTGAACAAATTGGCGAAGAATTGTGTCTGGAGAGTTGGTGTTGTTTTGCTTTTGATTTTCAGGCTCTTATACAAGAAAACAAGTCCTTTTCACTGGCTCCAGCCCTGACACAGACTTTCCCCCTTTCTCCTCTGTCTAGCACGGTGGCCAGCAGAGTCAACAGGGCAGGGTGGGCAAGGCGAGAGGTGGCCCCCTTCCCAGCAGGAAGGTCAGTTCTCCCCAACAGGGATCACACACTGTGGATAATGACCGCCAGACCCCTTCAACTTCAGACATTTGCTCACCTCCTAAGTTATTTCAGTTTGGTCTCGTACAAATGAGTTTGTCACATTGAAATGGATTAAGGAGAGAAGGGTGCCCACAAGTGGTAAATGAGGAGGAGAAGCCAGATGAGGATTAAAAATATATCTTGAGGGCATTGTGCTAAGTGAAATAAGTCAGACAGAGAAAGATAAATACTGAATGATATGGCTTATATGCGGAATCTAAAAAAGTATAACAAACTAGCGAATATAACATAAAAGAAGCAGACTCACAGATACAGAGAACAAGCTAGTGGTTACCAATGGGGGAGGGGCAGTATGGGGGTGAGTGGGAGGAACAAACTATTGGGTGTAATATAGACTCGAGGATGTATTGTACAACACGAGGAATATAGTCAATATTTTGTAATAACTGTAAATGGAAGATAACTTTTAAAATTTTATAAAAATAAGAAATTTTAAAAATTGAATCTTTTAACCCATAAAAATATGTGTCTTGAATGATGAGGTGACCTGATCCAATAGCAAGTGTTTGTAGTCAGGATATTATTGAGAACAACCTCAAGCCTTTTTACTAGGGTGTTTCTGAATCTTTTGGTCAGGAATTGGAAGCACTCACTTCATATTTTCACGCTCATAATAACACAGCTAAAACGGGCTCTTCATAGGAAAGTACTATGTTGTTAGAAGCAAACCCAATCTAAAGTGCTGTGAAAGAAAAAGGAAATGATGATCTGTATTTGACTGTTGACCTACAGAATACCTGGAGGTAAAAACAAAACAGAGCTAAAAGTAATTGCTCTCTCATGATTTGAAAACGCTGTCTTTTCAAGTTGATATGTATGGACTTATGAAGGATGTCCTCCAACTGTTGGTCAGCCTATAGGGTGTACCCTAATCAAAGCCATCTTTAACATACCACTAAAGAGTAGAAGATGTATATTTGGGGAAAATAGGTCCCAGACTCATAGGAAGTACAATGGCTCTTTAATTTAGGGAGATTGGCACAGGATAAGATATTGCTAATATAGATAGTGTGTCATCATTGTTCCTCCCCCAATATTCATTCTTCCTTTCTTTCTCCCTTCCTCCCTCCCTCCCTCCCTCTCTCTCTCCCTCCCTCCCTCTCTCTCTCCCTCTCTCCCTCCCTCCCTCCCTTTCTCCGTCCCTCCCTCCCTCCTTTCCTCCCTCTTTCTCTCTCTTTCTTTCTTATATTGGAGTATAGTTGATTTCCAATGTTGTGTTAATTTCAGGTGTACAGCAAAGTGATTCTGTCACACATATACATAAATCCATTCTTTTTCAGATTCTTTTCCCATATAGGTTGTTACAGAATATTGAGTAGAGTTTCCTGTGCTATACAGTAGGTCCTTGTTGATTATCTATTTTGTATTTAGTAGTATGTATATGTTATCATTGTTTTTCAAGTCAAGATCCCAGTAGGTACCAACTGTTTTTTATGCCACAGCAAAATTAACAAAGAAAGCCTTTCCTATAAATGGCCGACAGCAGAAACTGCTTTTATGGAGAGAGACACCTAGGTAGCCTCTTCAGTAGTGAGGGAAGACCTTGGTTACCTGGTGTGTAAAGAGAGGTCATCTTCATAAAGGAACATAACTTGGGAAATTCATCATTGGTGGCTCACTTGATAATCTTGCTCCAAGATTTTCCATGAAGGAAGTAGTATCTTGATGACTGCAGTGTGTGGTGGTTTGTTATGGTCATGATGGGGCAAGTATTGGAGATCGTAGGGCCGTTGAAAACCATTGCTTTAAGGCACTGGTTTTCCATATTCTCCTCTGCTGGTTCTCAGAAGTTTTACAAGTACCTACACATTACTAAAGGCTAAAAACAAAACAAAACAAAAACTTGAGAGAAAAAAATCCAAAAGAAATCCCAGATCCTTATATCCCATATCTACTATCTTTCAAAACCAAATAACAAGAATCTCAGTTCTGCAACATCTTTCATCATTCTTCTTTTCATAGTTTGGTGTCACTTTTGATTTGAGTTCAAAACTAAATGTTGAGGGCCAGCTTAATTATACACACACACACACACCTGGAACTGTTCTTTTGAATCACCTTAAAAAAAAAAACTCTTCAAAAGCATCACTATGATCAGACTTCACCCCTGTGACATTTAGGATGTGTGTTATAAAAAAATACAGGAGCTGGCAAACCAGTTCCAGAGCCCTTGTTAAGCTTTTTCCATTTTGCAAAGGCAACAGCTCTGAAATACAGAAGCGATTGCATTAAATCCTTGGCTGGCAATTTTGTGTGGGACTGGGTATTGAAATGCAGCAAAGCAAATAATGAAGGCATATGTTTACCTATAATTCTTTTTACCTTGGGAGAAGGATTAAATAGGAACAGTTTGGTTGTTGTCAAATTCTTAGCAGTTGCTTTCAAGCATGAAACAGTCCCTGGGCTCTCGGAGGATTTACTTAGCAGTTTGAATAGAGAGGTCTTTACTGCTAATGGAACTGAGATGGCAGGCTTAAGCAATGGGGTGCTTTATAGCCTCTTTAGCCACTTGAGAAGATGTAACATCAAACAGCTGAAACCAGCTCAGTCTCCATTGGTGTTTAGGAAGTTGTGCAAAATTGATGAATAAATAATTCAGGGTTGGACGAGTGTCTGGATGCCAAAAGTGTTGAGAATATCTAAAAGCCCAATTCATGGAAGGCTTCTTTCTGGGAGGAACTCTGGAAGCACCTACCTGAGCTTGGCCCCGGGGAACAGTTACAGACGATGACATTTTCTATGAAAGAAAGAGTTTTCTCTTGGGATTGACTGAGCTTTGTAAAGAAACATTTCACTGGGGACTCCAATCCTGGAAAAGTGTTATTCATAAAAAAAAAGAATATTTTATTTTCAGTACAGATGGTTGGCAATGACTGCTTGTGTATGGAGGCATGGATGTGTGTTTAAAATTTAGGATAGTGATGATTACTTAGAGTTTTAAGTAACTGCTTAAGCTCTTTGCTATTTGATGGTTAGGTTTTAAGAAAATACCTTTTGATGGGGTGGGAGAGAATGAGTCACAGTTTGTCTCATGGTAGCTGGTCGAAGCCTCCACTTCACCCTGTAGTCGGTCTGTTCGTGATCATGATGGAGACATATCTGGAACGTGTTCTCTACTGAGCAGGTGGAAAGCAGGTGTTGGGGACCGGCTGGATGGATGCATGGATGTTTGCAAACATCCTAACTGCCCTTCTTGGTAGAGTAAGTAGAACTGTGCTTCCACGTCCATTTGAACATAGGTGGCCACGTGCTTAGGCCACTGGCTTAGGCCAATTAAATGCGTCACTTCTGGGCAGAAGCATGAAGAGCCAGCATATGCCTCGCCACATCCCATGCCCCCTGCCAGAGCAAACTGCGATGTTTTGGCCCCAGGTGAGGAGGACTTGAAAGAGCCCCTGCTGACCTGCAGTGGGCCTGGAGGATCTGTGAGAAATGATGCATTCCTTGGTATTTTATGATTGTTACTGCAGCATAACTTGGTTGACCCTGACTAGTATAACCCTTGAGGTCCTAGATTCTTCTTGAGGAAAAGAACTGTGCTCAGGAGGCCTGGTACCTATTTCTTTATCTCGGGTGCAGCAGAGAGATTCCTGCGCCGACCTGTTGAGTCCAAGGTCACATGGCTAATAATTGGTGAGCTGGGATTTCAACCCAGCCCCCAGAATCCTTGCTTTTAATTACTGTAATTTGACTGTTAAATGAAGAAGAGTACTCCTGAACTTTTATAAATAATACTTGGACTGCATTTTCTGAAATATGTAGTTTATGGTTCTTTTTTTTGGTTTAAGACTCCCCAGGTATGTACTGTATGTACTTTTTAAAAAAATATTTTATTATTTATTTATTTATTTAATTTATATTTTTTGGCTGCATCAGGTCTTAGTTGGGGCACGCAGGATCTTCGTAGAGGTGTGTGGGATCTTTCGTCGTCGTGGCTCGTGGGCCTTGCTGTAGTCACGGTGTGCACGTTTTCTCTTTCTTGTTGTGGCATGCAGTCTCCAGGGCACGTGGCCTCTGTAGCTGTGGCACGTGGGCTTAGTTGCCCCACAGCGTGTGGGATCTTAGTTCCGCAACCAGGGATCGAACCCGCGTCCCCTGCATTAGAAGGAGGATTCTTTACCACTGGACCACTGGGGAAGTCCCTGTGTATGTACTTTTGCTTTATCTTTTAAGGTTCTTACCACCTCCACTCTCTCTCTTATGATGGTTGGGGTCAGGGCTCTCATATGAGAGGAATTGATACTGGGCTTCCTTTGGTCTATACTGGGCCCTCTGTGGTTCATACTGGACTCCCTGTGGTCTATACTGGGCTCCCTGTGGTCTACACTGGGCCCCCTGTGGTCTATAGTGGGATCCCTATGGTCTGTACTAGGCCCCCTGTGGTCTATATTGTGATCCCTATGGTCTCTACTGGGCTCCCTGTGGTCTCTACTGGGTTCCCTGTGGTCTCTACTGGGCTCCCTGTGGTCTCTACAGGGCTCCCTGTGGTCTCTACTGGGTTCCCTGTGGTCTCTACTTGGCCCCCTGTGGTCTATACTGGGTTCCCTGTGGTCTATACTGGGTTCCCTATGGTCTGTGCTGGACTCCCTAATTTATTGGTTTTGTCCTTTTGAAAGGAGCTGTTGATACAGCTGTTTTCTGCAGGATGAAAACAATTGGAGGAAAAGACCAAGACTGGTAGTGAACTTGGGACCATGCCTGAGATTTGTGAGTCTAGGTGAGGTACTGTCAGGGGGACCCTGGAGGCACAGATGCAGCTGAGACAGGCCTGGCTGACACGTCTGCTGGGGGCTGCACTGTGTCTGGGCCCCAGGTCAGGGTGGTGAGGGAGCGGCAAGCCGGAAGGTGGGCTGGCAGCCCTCATGCAGGTGGAGGGCTGGTGAGGGGCTGGGGCAGGGACAGGCCCCAGGCCAGCTGCGGTGCTGAGTGGGACGGGGCCTCCGTGGTGGCTGAAGCGGCAAGCATGCTAGGCTCCTGGGGAAAGCTGCACCCTTTTCACCTGAGAGTCGAGAATCAAATGCTCGATTTGGCCAGCCTGTGTGTGTGTGTGTGCGTGCGCGTGCGTGTGCACACGTCTGTGCATCTGTGTTGAGGGAGAGAAAGAAAACAAGAATGGGGCTGTTGAAACAAGCCAAAGTTTGCCAAGTTCTCCTCCAAATCTATAATCCCTCCAGGATATGTTTTCCAGGCCTAAGAGGAAAAATCATTTTCTAAAACTCTGTCTTGCTGGTTTCTCTGTGATTCTGGGGGGTCACTTGTGGAGCGTTTTTATCTTTAAATTCTCTGTATGTTAAACATGCTTTAGTGCTATTTGACTTTCTGGAAATGATCATTTTTTCTATTTTCCTTTTCGGGTGTTAGGTCATTTCTTGTTGGGATGATATTTTACAGTTTAGTTCCTTAAAAATAGTTTTGCTTACAGTGTTAATTTCACCTTTATTTGAAAAATGTCTGTTTGTTCTTAGTTGGAAATCACTTTCCGTTGTTAACCCTTTTTTCTGATTACGTGAGTCCTGCATCGTCAGAGGATAAACCAGAAACTATCACAAGATATCAAAAAGAAAGTAAAACATAATCCAATTACTTAAAGACGTACTATTAACAAGTTTTTGTCTTTTTTCCAGATTTCTATGTATGTATATATGCTTTATTTTTTATTTTTTTATTTTTTTGGTTTATAACAAATTTAATCAGTTATACATATACATATGTTCCCATATCCCCTCCCTTTTGCGTCTCCCTCCCACCCTCCCTATCCCACCCCTCCAGGCGGTCACAAAGCACCGAGCTTATCTCCCTGTGCTATGCGGCTGCTTCCCACTAGCTATCTACCTTACGTTTGGTAGTGTATATATGTCCATGCCGCTCTTTCACTTTGTCACAGCTTACCCTTCCCCCTCCCCATATCCTCAAGTCCATTCTCTAGTAGGTCTGTGTCTTTATTCCTGTCTTACCTCTATGTTCTTCATGACATTTTTTTTCTTAAATTCCATATATATGTGTCAGCATACAGTATTTGTCTTTCTCTTTCTGACTTACTTCACTCTGTATGACAGACTCTAGGTCCATCCACCTTATTACAAATAGCTCAATTTCATTTCTTTTTATGGCTGAGTAATATTCCATTGTATATATGTGCCACATCTTCTTTACCCATTCATCCGATGATGGACACTTAGGTTGTTTCCATCTCCGGGCTATTGTAAATAGGGCTGCTATGAACATTTTGGTACATGTCTCTTTTTGAATTATGGTTTTCTCAGGGTAGATGCCCAGTAGTGGGATTGCTGGGTCATATGGTAGTTCTATTTGTAGTTTTTTAAGGAACCTCCATACCGTTCTCCATAGTGGCTGTACCAATTCACATTCCCACCAGCAGTGCAAGAGTGTTCCCTTTTTTCCACACCCTCTCCAGCATTTATTGTTTCTAGATTTTTTGATGATGGCCATTCTGACTGGTGTGAGATGATATCTCATTGTAGTTTTGATTTGCATTTCTCTAATGAGTAAAGATGTTGAGCATCTTTTCATGTGTTTGTTGGCAGTCTGTATATCTTCTGTGGAGAAATGTCTATTTAGGTCTTCTGCCCATTTTTGGATTGGGTTGTTTGTTTTTTTGTTATTGAGCTGCATGAGCTGCTTATAAATTTTGGGGATTAATCCTTTGTCAGTTGCTTCATTTGCAAATATTTTCTCCCATTCTGAGGGTTGTCTTTTGGTCTTGTTTATGGTTTCCTTTGCTGTGCAAAAGCTTTGAAGTTTCATTAGGTCCCATGTGTTTATTTTTGTCTTTATTTCCATTACTCTAGGAGGTGGGTCAAAAAGGATCTTGCTGTGATTTATGTCATAGAGTGTTCTGCCTGTGTTTTCCTCTAAGAGTTTGATAGTGTCTGGCCTTACATTTAGGTCTTTAATCCATTTTGAGCTTATTTTTGTGTATGTTAGGGAGTGATCTAATCTCATACTTTACATGTCCCTGTCCAGTTTTCCCAGCACCACTTATTGAAGAGACTGTCCTTTCTCCACTGTACATTCCTGCCTCCTTTATCAAAGATAAGGTGACCATATGTGTGTGGGTTTATCTCTGGGCTTTCTATCCTGTTCCATTGATCTATCTTTCTGTTTTTGTGCCAGTACCATACTGTCTTGATTACTGTAGCTTTGTAGTATAGTCTGAAGTCAGGGAGCCTGATTCCCCCAGCTCCATTTTTCTTTCTCAAGATTGCTTTGGCTATTCGGGGTCTTTTGTGTTTCCATACAAATTGTGAAATTTTTTGTTCTAGTTCTGTGAAAAATGCCAGTGGTAGTTTGATAGGGATTGCATTGAATCTGTAGATTGCTTTGGGTAGTAGAGTCATTTTCACAATGTTGATTCTTCCAATCCAAGAACATGGTACATCTCTCCATCTATTTGTATCATCTTTAATTTCTTTCATCAGTGTCTTATAATTTTCTGCATACAGGTCTTTTGTCTCCTTAGGTAGGTTTATTCCTAGATATTTTATCTTTTTGTTGCGATGGTAAATGGGAGTGTTTTCTTGATTTCACTTTCAGATTTTTCATCATTAGTATATAGGAATGCCAGAGATTTCTGTGCATTAATTTTGTATCCTGCTACTTTACCAAATTCATTGATTAGCTCTAGTAGTTTTTCGGTAGCATCTTTAGGATTCTCTATGTATAGTATCATGTCATCTGCAAACAGTGACAGCTTTACTTCTTCTTTTCCAATTTGGATTCCTTTTATTTCCTTTTCTTCTCTGATTGCTGTGGCTAAAACTTCCAAAACTATGTTGAATAAGAGTGGTGAGAGTGGGCAACCTTGTCTTGTTCCTGATCTTAGTGGAAATGGTTTCAGTTTTTCACCATTGAGGACGATGCTGGCTGTGGGTTTGTCATATATGGCCTTTATTATGTTGAGGAAAGTTCCCTCTATGCCTACTTTCTGCAGGGTTTTTATCATAAATGGGTGTTGAATTTTGTCGAAAGCTTTCTCTGCATCTATTGAGATGATCATATGGTTTTTCTCCTTCAATTTGTTAATATGGTGTATCACGTTGATTGATTTGCGTATATTGAAGAATCCTTGCATTCCTGGAATAAACCCCACTTGATCATGGTGTATGATCCTTTTAATGTGCTGTTGGATTCTGTTTGCTAGTATTTTTTTGAGGATTTTTGCATCTATGTTCATCAGTGATATTGGCCTGTAGTTTTCTTTCTTTGTGACATCCTTGTCTGGTTTTGGTATCAGGGTGATGGTGGCCTCGTAGAATGAGTTTGGGAGTGTTCCTCCCTCTGCTGTATTTTGGAAGAGTTTGAGAAGGATAGGTGTTAGCTCTTCTCTAAATGCTTGATAGAATTCGCCTGTGAAGCCATCTGGTCCTGGGCTTTTGTTTATTGGAAGATTTTTAATCACAGTTTCAATTTCAGTGCTTGTGATTGGTCTGTTCATATTTTCTATTTCTTCCTGATTCAGTCTTGGCAGGTTGTGCATTTCTAAGAATTTGTCCATTTCTTCCAGGTTGTCCATTTTATTGGCATAGAGTTGCTTATAGTAATCTGTCATGATCTTTTGTATTTCTGCAGTGTCAGTTGTTACTTCTCCTTTTTCATTTCTAATTCTATTGATTTGAGTCTTCTCCCTTTTTTTCTTGATGAGTCTGGCTAATGGTTCATCAATTTTGTTTATCTTCTCAAAGAACCAGCTTTTAGTTTTATTGATCTTTGCTATCGTTTCCTTCATTTCTTTTTCATTTATTTCTGATCTGATTTTTATGATTTCTTTCCTTCTGCTAACTTTGGGATGTTTTTGTTCTTCTTTCTCTAATTGCTTTAGGTGCAAGGTTAGGTTGTTTATTCGAGATGCTTCCTGTTTCTTAAGGTGGGATTGTATTGCTATAAACTTCCCCCTTAGAACGCTTTGGCTGCATCCCATAGGTTTTGGGTCGTCGTGTCTCCATTGTCATTTGTTTCTAGGTATTTTTTAATTTGCTCTTTGATTTCTTCAGTGATCACTTCGTTATTAAGTAGTGTATTATTTAGCCTCCATGTGTTTGTATTTTTTACAGCTCTTTTCCTGTAATTGATATCTAGTCTCATAGCATTGTGGTCGGAAAAGATACTTGATACAATTTCAATTTTCTTAAATTTACCAAGGCTTGATTTGTGACCCAAGATATGATCTATCCTGCAGAATGTTCCATGAGCACTTGAGAAAAATGTGTATTCTGTTGTTTTTGGATGGAATGTCCTATAAATATCAATTAAGTCCATCTTGTGTAATGTATCATTTAAAGCTTGTGTTTCCTTATTTATTTTCATTTTGGATGATCTGTCCATTGGTGAAAGTGGGGTGTTAAAGTCCCCTACTATGATTGTGTTACTGTCGATTTCTCCTTTTATGGCTGTTAGTATTTGCCTTATGTATTGAGGTGCTCCTATGTTGGGTGCATAAATATTTACAATTGTTATATCTTCTTCTTGGATCGATCCCTTGATCATTATGTAGTGTCCTTCTTTGTCTCTTCTAGTAGTTTTTATTTTAAAGTCTATTTTGTCTGATATGAGAATTGCTACTCCAGCTTTCTTTTGGTTTCCATTTGCATGGAATATCTTTTTCCATCCCCTTACTTTCAGTCTGTATGTGTCTCTAGATCTGAAGTGGGTCTCTTGTAGACAGCATATAGATGGGTCTTGTTTTTGTATCCATTCAGCCAATCTGTGTCTTTTGGTGGGAACATTTAGTCCATTTACATTTAAGGTAATTATCGATATGTATGTTCCTATTCCCATTTTCTTAATTGTTTTGGGTTCGTTATTATAGGTCTTTTCCTTCTGTTGTGTTTCTTGCCTAGAGAAGTTCCTTTAGCGTTTGTTGTAAAGCTGGTTTGGTGGTGCTGAACTCTCTCAGCTT
Source organism: Mesoplodon bidens (assembly GCF_964165515.1). NCBI lineage: Eukaryota > Metazoa > Chordata > Mammalia > Artiodactyla > Ziphiidae > Mesoplodon > Mesoplodon bidens. The sequence continues at coordinate 32,186,138 of NC_138169.1, read as the reverse complement.
TTGCTTGTCTGTAAACGTTTTAATTTCTCCATCAAATCTGAATGAGATCCTTGCTGGGTAGAGTAATCTTGGTTGCAGGTTTTTCTCCCTCATCACTTTAATTATGTCCTGCCACTCCCTTCTGGCTTATAGAGTTTCTGCTGAGAGATCAGCTGTTATCCTGATGGGGATTCCCTTGTGTGTTATTTGTTGTTTTTGCCTTGCTGCTTTTAATATGATTTCTTTGTGTTTAATTTTTGACAGTTTGATTAATATGTGTCTTGGCGTATTTCTCCTTGGATTTATTCTGTATGGGACTCTCTGTGCCTCCTGGACTTGATAACTATTTCCTTTCCCATATTAGGGAAGTTTTCAACTATAATCTCTTCAAATATTTTCTTAGTCCCTTTCTTTTTCTCTTCTTCTTCTGGAACCCCTATAATTCGAATGTTGGTGCGTTTAATGTTGTCCCAGAGGTCTCTGAGACTGTCCTCTGTTCTTTTCATTCTTTTTTCTTTATTTTGCTCTGCAGCAGTTATTTCCACTATTTTATTTTCCACCTCACTTATCCGTTCTTCTGCCTCAGTTATTCTGCTATTGATCCCATCTAGAGTATTTTTTATTTCATTTATTTGTTTTTAATCGATGCTTGATTCATCTTTAGTTCTTCTAGGTCCTTGTTAACTGTTTCTTGCATTTTGTCTATTCTATTTCCAAGATTTTGGATCTGGGAAATAGAATCTTGGATCATCTTTACCATCATTATTCTGAATTCTTTTTCAGGTAGACTGCCTATTACCTCTTCATTTGTTAGGTCTGGTGGGTTTTTATCTTGCTCCTTCTCCTGCTGTGTGTTTTTCTGTCTTCTCATTTTGCTTATGTTACTGTGTTTGGGGTCTCCTTTTTGCAGGCTGCAGGTTCGTAGTTCCCGTTGTTTTTGGTGTCTGTCCGCAGTGGCTAAGGTTGGTTTAGTGGGTTGTGTAGGCTTCCTGGTGGCGGGGAGTAGTGCCTGTGTTCTGGTGGATGAGGCTGGATCTTGTCTTTCTGGTGGGCAGGTCCACGTCTGGTGGTGTGTTTTGGGGTGTCTGCGGACTTTTTATGATTTTAGGCCACCTCTCTGCTAATGGGTGGGGTTGTGTTCCTGCCTTGCTAGTTGTTTGGCATAGGGTGTCCAGCACTGTAGCTTGCTGGTCGTTGAGTGAAGCTGGGTGCTGGTGTTGAGATGGAGATCTCTGGAAGATTTTCGCCATTTGATATTATGTGGAGCTGGGAGGTCTCTTGTGGACCAGTGTCCTGAAGTTGGCTCTCCCACCTCAGAGGCACAGCACTGACTCCTGGCTCCTCAATTTGGGATGATTTGTTGTCTATTCATGTATTCCACAGATGCAGGGTACATCAAGTTGATTGTGGAGCTTTAATCCGCTGCTTCTGAGGCTGCTGGGAGAGGTTTCCCTTTCTCTTCTTTGTTCTCACAGCTCCTGGGTCTCAGCTTTGGATTTGGCCCCGCCTCTGCGTGTAGGTCGCCAGAGGGCGTCTGTTCTTCGCTCAGACAGGACAGGGTTAAAGGAGCAGCCTCTTCGGGGACTCTGGCTCACTCAGGCCGGGCGGGAGGGAGGGGCACGGAGTGCGGGGCGAGCCTGCAGCAGCAGAGGTCGGCGTGACGTTGCACCAGCCCGAGGCGCGCCGTGCGTTCTCCCAGGGAAGCCGTCTCTGGATCCTGGGACCCCGGCAGTGGCGGGCTGCACAGGCTCCCGGAAGGGCGGTGTGGACAGTGACCTGCGCTCACACACAGGCTTCTTGGCGGCGGCAGCAGCAGCCCCAGCATCCCACGCCCGTCTCTGGGCTCCACGTTTTCAGCCGCGCCTCGCGCCCGTCTGTGGAGCCCCTTTAAGCAGCGCTCTTAATCCCCTCTCCTCGCGCACCAGGAAACCAAGAGGGAAGAAAAAGTCTCTTGCCTCTTCGGCAGCTCCAGAGTTTTCCCGGACTCCCTCCCGGCTAGCTGTGGCACATTAGCCCCCTTCAGGGTGAGTTCTCGCCGCCAGCCCCAGTCCTCTCCCTGCACTCTGACCGAAGCCCGAGCCTCAGATTCCAGCGCCGCCCACCCCGGCGGGCAAGCAGACAAGCCTCTCGGGCTGGTGAGTGCCGCTCGGCACCGCTCCTCTGTGCGGGAATCTCTCCGCTTTGCCCTACCCAGGTATGTGGGGAGTTTCTTGCCTTTTGAGAGGTCTGGGGTCTTCTGCCAGCGTTCAGTAGGTGTTCTGTAGGAGTTGTTCCACGTGTAGCTGTATTTCTGGTGTATCCGTGGGGAGGAAGGTGATCTCCGCGTCTTACTCTTCCGCCATCTTACCCGGAAGTCTATGTATATATGCTTTATACATGTGTACTTACACGCAAAATAGTGCATACGCTACATACGTAGTTTTTACAGCTTGCTTTTTTCAGTGACCAAGATCAGCATTATTTTTCCAGGCTGAAAAATAATCCTGGAAAACACGATTTTTGATAACCGCCTATGATTTTAATACTATTCCGTAATTTATATGTTCTTACTTTTTGTAGTGTTGGCCATTTGGGTTGTTGGCATTCTTTCACTATTAATGATGCTGTGTTGAGGGTCTTTGTTTCCATGTGAGCTGAGAGATGATGAAGGCCTAGAGTAAAAAAATAACTCCTGTTCCTAAGCTCCTCCCATGACCGGCTATGTACCCAAGAGCAACCCAGTGAGGGGATTAGCATTGTTCCCCACAGAGAAACAGGCAGACCGGCCCATCCGGTGCCCACAGCTGCAGGCCAGGGAGCTGGGATGTGAACCCAGTTCCTTGGGGATCCAGGCCCAACTCTTCCCCACCTCTCATTCCAGTGTGGGGAGCGCTGAGACCAAATGATGAAAGAAGGACTCTTGGCTTATATGTGGAATCTAAAAAAAAAAGATGCAGATGAACTTATTTACAAAACAAAAATAGACCCACAGACATAGAAAACAAATTTATGGTTACCAGAGGGGAAAGTCTGGGGGGAGGATAAATTAGGAGGTTGGGATTATTAACATATACACACTACTATATATAAAATAGACAACCAACAAGGACCTACTGTAGAGCACAAGGGACTATACTCAATAATTTGTAATAACCTATAAGGGAAAAGAATCTGAAAAAGTATATATGTATCTGGTGTATATATATATATAAAACTGAATCACTGTGCTGTACACCTGAAACTAACACAATATTGTAAATCAATGTACTGCAATTAAAAAAATAAATTAATTAAAAAATAAAATATAAAAAGAAAAAGAAAAGGAAATTGTGTGGGAAAAGCTATTACGATTAAAAAAGAACCTGCCCATGCTGATCAGACCTGAATATACGGGAAACTATCAAACAAACCCTCCTTCCCCAGCCTTGGCATTTTAGATTAAAAAAAGAAGGCCTGGAGTGGTTTGCCTGAGACCTCTGATTCTCTGTAGCTGTGAGTGGACCACAGCCCCGAGGTTGGTCCCCCATGTTCTTTCCTTCCACTGTTCTGGACTCTTCAGGCCTCCTTAAGACTAAAGGGTGAGGGTCCCAATTCTCTATTCATCAGGGGGGCAGATTACATCTGTAAAGGGGCTTCTCCCCACATTACCTAGTTTGAAATCAGTATCTTCCGAAGTCCAAGGGTGGCTGTCCTGCAGACTGGCTGGATTGGAATTCCACCTCCACCTTTTCCCAGCCCCGTGGCCTGGGCAAGTCATTTCACTTCTCTGAGTCTCAGTTTCCTCTTCTGTAAAATGGAGACAGCAAGAGGGTCCGCCCCACAGGCTTGTTGTGAAGACAACACTAGTGACAGGGCAGCTGAGATCTTCAAGGACGTTGAAGGAATCATTTTTGTTTTTTTGCCTCTAACAAAATTTATAGAAACTGCAAGAACTCGAAATATACCTATAGCCGTCATTGAGAGTATATATTTAAGAAGAGTATTAAGGGCTTCCCTGCTGGCACAGTGGTTGAGAGTCCGTCTGCCGATGCAGGGGACATGGGTTCGTGTCCCGGTCCGGGAAGATCCCACATGCCACGGAGCGGCTGGGCCCATAAGCCATGGCCGCTGAGCCTGCGCGTCTGGAGCCTGTGCTCTGCAACGGGAGAAGCCACAACAGTGAGAGGCCTGCGTACCACAAAAAAAAAAAAAAAAAAAAAAAAAAATCAAGAAGAGTATTAAGATAAAAGTGTCTGTGAAAAAAGCTTTTAGAAGACAAGTTCAAAGGTTTTTTTTAAGCCGGCACTAGAATGTCATCTCAAATATGCTTCCTTTGTTTTCAGATATGAAAGTTGTTGGAAAAACACAAAACGAAACAACCTCATCACATATCAATAAGCCAGAGTTCTAGATTTCCTGGTTTGGCTTCACCTGCTAGTAATTTTCCAGCTCTTGGAAATTGAATGCAGATAGATGTTTTTAAAACATCTAGTTTTAAAACATCTAGTTTCCCACACGATTTGATTCAGTTTGCTATTTTGGGCATGAAAATGAAGAAGGAATAAGGCCTAACCCTGGCCTGATGGTAAAGTCACACTGCAAGGTAAAAGAAGAGGGAAGGAAGCCTCCATTATAGCTGCTCCATGCCTTCTGGAGTGGAAACACTGGGCCACAGCAAGGGGCTTGAGGCTCACCAAGATGCGCTTGTTCTGTCTCTGTCAGTCACCGGAGAAGTGGCAGGGATACCAGCGGTGGTGGGCGGTGTGTGAGATTAGCAGTCACAGGCCTGGGTTTGAAACCCAAGCCTGCTGTGTCCATCGGGGTGACCTAGAATGGATCACCCCCATGTCTCCCAGCTTCTATTTTATGTACGAGAGAGAGTCCTTCCTCCTGTGAGGATTGAACGAGTTAACATTTGTGAGAGTGTGTGATGGAAGGAGGGCTCCCGGGATTCCCCCCTTTTCCTCTGATGATGTTCTTCACCTGGGAAAAGGCGCTGCGTGGATCGATCATCAGGCCTTCACTCTCCACATCAGGATCATGTTCTAGGTTTTCTTTTTTTTTCTTTTTTGTGGTACGCGGGCCTCTCAGTGTTGTGGCCTCTCCCGTTGTGGAGCACAGGCTCCAGACGCGCAGGCTCAGCGGCCATGGCTCACGGGCCCAGCCGCTCCGCGGCATGTGGGATCTTCCCGGACCGGGGCACGAACCCGTGTCCCCTGCATTGAGAGGCGGACCCTCAACCACTGCGCCACCAGGGAAGCCTTAGGTTTTCTTTTAAACTAGGTAATTTTGTTATACTATCCAAGCAGGTGATGTGAATATGAGTTGGTGTGCCCTCTGTGAGACAAGCACTCACTCTAGAAAAGTTTGTCCCCACCCCGCCCCTCTTTTAAAAGGGCTTAACGATCCTTGGACCTTGGCAGGTCCATGGAGTGTAGGCCTGATGTACAGAGTTAAGGCAGCAAGAAGATTTCCATTTCACAATCTCGTATGTAGGGCCCGCAAAACTGCAGCTGGCAACCTGGAGGTCACGACCAGAAGAACACGTCGGGGGAAATGTCATGGAGAATGGGAGGGAGGCTACACCTCGCCCCCTGTGCCCGGGATAAAGCTGGGGGCTTCATGAACTTAACGGCCTGCTAGTCACGAACACAAGTGTGGATAGCTATGCCCCTGCCCGGGATCTGAGCCTGACCTGGGTTCCTCCGGATCCTACTCTGGGTTGCTTGGATTACAGCTGTGAGGTTTGGGACCGGCTCTGGTGCACTATCCAGTCAGCTGCCCTGGTGGGAATGGATGGTACTCAGCTGCCCCTCCCTTGGACACCTGACTCTGGCCTCCCCACCCTGTGTGGGCAGCTTAGTGTCCTTCCTGTCTGCAGGGGGAACTCCTGGGTCCCCCTCCTCTTCTGGTGGCTCTGGGATGACTCATGCTACAATCGGGGTGGAATTAGGAGTCCTTCTGGAAACTGTTTCTACTACCTCCTGACCCCCCCGACCTGCACAGTCAGCCGCTCCGTCTGCACTCGGGGCGGGGCCTCTGCTCCCTGCTCAGTTTTGTGGCCATCAAACGTCACAGCCACTTGGAGCCTCAGACCTTGGCCTTTCCCTTGTCAGGGTCACAGCTCCCTCCCTCGAGGGCCTGGTGAAGCCCTGAAGCTGGACAGGGAAGTGGTTTACTCTTCACTAACGAGGCGCACGTGTCCTGTCCTTGACCCCCTGGTCATCCTGTCCTTGGCTTCCCAGCCTCTGGGAGTGGGATCCTGTCTGCCCAGGGCTGGACTCCAGGCCTTGGGGTCCCCTAGGAGGGAGGCTTTGGGATACAGAACACGGTGATGCTCGGTTCATGCCAGCCAATGTTTAGGAAGCACCTCCTCCCTGCTGGGCCTGTGCTGGATCCTGGGGGAGGGTGAGGATGAGGCCCCTGGGTGGGTACCAGACGCACAAGCCTCCCTGTGCGTGGGCTGTGCTTACCCTCAGCACCCTTGGAAATGTTTCAGATGGGGGGATTTTGTGATAGGGAGTAGAACTGAACTTTAACCCAGTTATTTTCCCTCTAAATGGAGTAGGAAGGAAACCAATAGTACAGCTTAGTTAGGAAACAGGTTAGGGAGAAAACCCTGCTAAAGTGAGCAGAATTCCATTTATTCCAAGTCAGAGGCCCTTATTTGTGTAAATGCGAATCCCGGTGTGGGCAGCTCCCCTGCCTCCTCTATTTGAAAAGAAAAAAGCCAACTGGTTTTTTTCTAAAAGAATTTGCAATATTTTCCAATGGCCATATGGCAAGTATACTAAATATATTTCATATTTATTTCAATAGAAATATAAAAAGTATGTATGTCAGGATACATGTTCTAAGAGCCACTATTAGGTTTCTGTATGCCAGGCTGGATTTTTTAAAGTGTCTGAAGCATTCACTGCTTTTCACTTTAATATAAAAACATTAAAATAATTCAGAAACAAAAAATGTTAAGTCATTTAATGATCCTACTTAAAATTAATGCAGCTGATTTAGTGTATTTTAGTTATCCCCTGGTGTCCTATTGTTGCACAGTAGTTATTATCTTTGAAATGAGAGTTGAAAAAGATAACATCGCTTTCTATCTGTGTCTTTCATAACATTGCAAATCTGGTGCAGAAACTTGTTTCTAAATCAGACATGTCTTATTCCATTTTATTTAATAGAATAACATATTTAAATCACTCTGTGATATGCCAGAACCATTAGTTGGCATTTTAAGAGTCATTCAAAGAATGTACTTTAATTTACATCAGAAGGAAAACTAAATTAGAATTCAATTCCATCTTACTTCTGTTTTTTTTTTTACTATATTCAAAATGAAAACTTTTCTTATTTTAAATTCTAGTTTTGTCCATGACTGTTAACACAGTCGTTCAACAAATAATTGGGTGCCCACTCTGTGTCAGGCACTGTTCTAGATGCTAGCAGTGCTAAACAAAGCAAAGTTGACATGAAGCTCTGTCCTCAGGGAGTCCCCATTCTATTTATGGACACATGTGTGGGCCAGGCACCAGGCTGTGTGCTTTCCGTGCAGGAACCATTTTAGCCCTTGTTATCAGTCCAAAGAGGAAAGCACTATTATTGTTTCGGTTTATGGAATGAGGACACAGAGGCTTGATGTGGTTTGCAGTCTCCAGGCTCATAGGTGACAGGCTGGGTTTCCAGCCCGTTTCCATGTGCCCTCATGCTGGTTTTGTGACCACTGTGCAGTGGGAGAGTCCTCAACTGGGTTAGCTTCAGGGAGAACCTGGAACCATCCAAATACGGTGTTAGGAGCTAAGTTTACAAAGAGTGGTGGGGGCTTCCCTGGTGGCGCAGTGGTTGAGGGTCTGCCTGCCGATGCAGGGGACACGGGTTCGTGCCCCAGTCTGGGAAGATCCCACATGCCGCGGAGCGGCTGGGCCCGTGAGCCATGGCCACTGAGCCTGCGCGTCCAGAGCCTGTGCTCCGCAACAGGAGAGGCCACAACAGTGACAGGCCCGCGTACCACAAAAAAAAAAGAGTGGTGGGCTGTGGACTCCAGGTGATGGTGATGTGTCAGTGCAGGTCATCAGTCGGCGGATGGGGGTGGGTGTTGATCACGGGGTAGGCTGTCCATGTGTGGAGGCAGGGAAATCTCTGTACGTTTCCCTCAGTTTTGCTATGAACCTAAAACTGCTCTAAAAATGGAAATTCTTAAAAAAAAAAAAAAGAAAGTATGGAAGCAGCCTCAGAGGAAGGCCATTGAGATGCTGAGGGTGCCAGCTGCATCCTATAAAGGGGATTTTAAGGAATTACTGAACTAGGATCAATGGGTAGAAGGTTCCGGAAGGCAGGTTCCAGGTCAATATAAGGAAGAGCTGTCACCTGCCCACGGAGGGATGGATGGCCTCATTAATGGAGACCCCAGGCCTGTGGGCATGGTCAGGACTCAAGTGTTAGATGCCTTCTGGCCTCCTGGAGATGCTTTGATTCTTTACGTTTAGGTGGGGCCTGATCCTCTGAATTTCCAGTCAACATAATAGATGATCCATTTGTGGGGTGGGAGTGGTGGTGGTGTGGCAGAGGTCACAGAGGTCCAAAAGCCCTTTTTTGAGGAGAGTACATGGATTGTATTAGAAACTGAAATGCCAACGTGGCTGAAACACAGAGAGTAAAGCGAGCATTGGATTAGGAAAACGCGGAGGAGTAGGTCGGGGTGTGTGTGCAGAAAGGGGAGGGTTTGCTGAACCCTGGGAAGGATCTTCCCTGTAACTGGAAATCTTTTAGCCTCGAGCAGCGCAGGATAACAGGATTATATATGTGTGTGTGTGGAGTGTACACACACACACACACACACACACAAATACACACAGTATTTTTAAAGCTCACTCGGGCTGTGAAGAGGATGCATTTAAAAGTGTGGATGGAGAGGGGCAGGGGTGGATGGCTGCAGATGATTCCGTAGACTGGGGAAGCATCCCAGGTGAGTGAGGATGGAAAATGAGGAGGGTTTGGGAGCTAAAGGCAGGAGGACTTGATGATAGATTGGATAATGTGGGTGAGGGAAAGAGAAGAATTAAGGGGGGAGGGGGGGAGAATTAAGGGGGGAGGTTGGGAGAAGGAGGGTGGGATGAATTGGGAAATTGGGATTGATATATATACGCTGCTATATATAAAATAGATAACTAATGAGAACTGACTGTAGAGCACAGGGAACTCTACTCAGTGATCTGTGATGACCTAAATGGGAAGGAAATGCAAGAAAGGGGGGATATATGTATATGTATATGTATAGCTGACTCACTTTGCTGGACAGCAGAAACTAACACAACATTGTAAAGCAACTAAACTCCAATTAAAAAAAAAGGGTGGAGGTTGATGGCAATTAGTCATGGAGGGAACCCTGGAGGAGGAGACCCAGGGTTGGGGTAGTGTTTTGAATGTAGGGGATCTGAGATGGCTAATGGGAGCTCAGAGGGAGAGGTTGGGTGACGGAGGCCCAGGGGCTGGATAGAACTGGGGAGCGAGAATAGCCTTACCCAAGGTCCAGGGTTGAAGGCAGAAGTGCCTGATGCTGCCTGCCTGGCGGGGGAGGAGTACCAGGGCAGAGGCAGTGAGTCAGGACAGGAGGAGAGATGAGGCCTGAAGGGGATGGCCTTCGACTCCCTGGCCTGGGGGTGGCCGGGGCTTCCAGGACAGCCCTCGAGGTGCAGCGTGGAGGCTGCAGAGGCTGGAGGGGACAGGAACTCGGAGGACCCTTTCTGAGAAATTGGGTTACGAAGAGGAGCAGAGAAGTAGGACAGTGGCTCAGAGGAGACGTGGAAGGGAGGTTTGAAAACAGTCTAAAAACTGGGAGAGACTTTTGGCCTCTTTGCTGATTTATTTGAGAACTGGAGGGGATGAATTAAAGAAAAGAAAATTTGGAGTAATGCTTTTAAAGTTTCCACTTTGTTCCTTTAAAACGTTTTCCATCGTGAACTCTGAAGCCATCTTTGAGGGGATGATGGATTTCTGTTGCGTCTCTTCACAGGTGAGCCCCGGAGAAGGGACTTCTTTGAGACCACAGCTTTGTTTTTCTCCCCTAGAGATAAGATAAAGGCACTGTGAACACCACTCTCTGCCTTATTATCTAAGAAGGGGGGTGGTCCCAGATGCATATTGTAGTTTTAAGAGGTACCAGTGGGTTTGTACCCGGACCCTGAGATCTGCTCACTTTACATCCTCTGAAAGTGAGACCCCGCGGCCAGGATCTGATTTTCCTCTTTAATTGAGCATCACATTAAAATCCGGAGCCCCAGGGACTACCATGCAGAACCATTTTCCCCTCGTCCTGACTTGTTTTTCTGGTCTGCAAATCTATGTCCTGTTTCATTGAAAACAAATGGACCTCTTTAAGAAGGTTTTAAAGTCATGAGATTGCAAAGTAATCTTGAATCCAATCCTCTGGAATTTTTAACCAAATCACCCAATATCTTTAAGCTCTAAGAATCTGTTCAGCTTTAAATTGAAACTGAATCCCACGAGAAAATATTACCAGGTCTCATCAAAACCTGTGTTAATTTCCTTCTTTGTTTTCACTTTTCCTGTCTTAAATGATCAATCAGCTTGCTTTTCTATGGCAGTGAGTCTCAAGTTGGGTAACTGTGATAAGATATAATTCTTCCCATTAACTTGACTGTAATAACACTTTATATTCATAATGGCCGGGAGTTAAGTGACAGAGAGCTGACATTTTAATTTTGTAATACACCAGGGCATTCCTTGTGGAGCTCCTGAGGATGGTAGGGTCCAGTATGGGATTTAGATAATGGTCTAGAGAAACAGATCTATTTCCTATGTAGATGGGTGGTTTTTCTAATACTGTCCCCGTCTCCCAAGTCTGTGCTTTTCCCTGCGATTGTTCTAATGCTATATATCCATCAGGGGTGAGTCAGTAACATTAGCTGTGGACCTTAATGGATTTTTTCCAACTTTACTGAGGTATAATTGACAAAAATTGTGTATACTTAAGGTATTCTCATACATGTACATTTGGTATATGTATACATTGTGAAATAATTACCACAGTCAAGCTAATTATAACACGCCTATTACCTCACATAATTACCACTTATTTATTTGTTTATTGTGGTGAGAACATTTAAGATCTACTCTCGGCTTCCCTGGTGGTGCAGTGGTTGAGAGTCCGCCTGCCGATGCAGGGGACACGGGTTCGTGCCCCGGTCCGGGAAGATCCCACGTGCCGCGGAGCGGCTGGGCTTGTGAGCCATGGCCGCTGAGCCTGCGCATCTGGAGCCTGTGCTCTGCAACGGGAGAGGCCACAACAGTGAGAGGCCCGTGTACCAAAAAAAAAAAAGAAAAGATCTACTCTCTCAGGAAACTCCAAGTATACAATACAGTATTATTAACCATAGTCATCGTGCTGTAATATACCTCCAGAACTTACCCTGTATAACTGAGACTTTGGACCCTTTGACCCACATCTCCCCATTTTCCATCCCCCGCCCATCCCTGCCCTGTATTCTTGCCCAGGCTCTAGAAACCACCATTCTACTCTCTGCTTCTACGAGTTCAACGTTTTTAGATTCCATATGTAAGTCAGACCATGGAGTCTTTGTCTTTCCGTGCTCAGCTTATTTCACTTAGCATAATGTGTTTTGGATTCTGGATGTTAATGAAATTTGATTGTCAATATATCCTTTGCTGATTGTACTCACTCAAGTTAAACAAAATTGTAAGGTGCAGATGGATAAAAACCCAGATGTCAAATGCTGGCTGACCAGTTTACAGTGAGAATGTGATATAACGTTCTGTGATGGACACGTGGTACCCAGATCTAAATGGTCTCCAGGGAAGCCAGGTGAGATGGTTGGGTGCCTATGGAATCAACACAGGGGATGATGTCAGTGGCCACTTGTCACCCGCTGTTTGACATAGTGTATCCATTTCTATTGAAGCAACACACATATGGCAAGAACCAGACCATGACATTTCTGTGGCTGTGCCGTTTTCCTAGCAGTGCTCTATTGGACATTTTATATGCAAAGACATGAATGATATCCTCAGTTTATAGATGAAGAAAGTGAGGCTCAGAGAGGTTGTGTATTGGCTTAAAAGTTGCACAGATCATAAGGGTCGGAATTAGAATTGGAGCTCACATTTAATTCTAAAGGCTGTGTTTCTATTTACTGTGCCGTACTCTTAAGATGTGGGTGGCCCGTAGGTCTTCAGTGACATAGATCATCTCTAAGAAACCTCAGTGTCTCAGCACCTGATGGCCTTTCCAGGAGCGGAGCATCTGGTTCACTTTGCTGAGGCCTCTTCTGAGCCAGGGCAGCTGAAAAAGCCTCCCTGCTGCCACTGGGGACCACTTCTGCTCTAATCAGGGATGTGTACAATTCTAGCCATCAACTGGGCCTGGAGTCTGGTTAAAGTGAATATTACAGGTGATAAATGATCCCAGGCAATTTATCCAGATTTAGGGATGGTATTTGGGAAGGAGTTGTAGAGAAGAACTGATGAAGGCACGTTTTAATGGTCTCTCACCAAAGCTGTGTGCTGTTTACTGTTGGAATTAGTATGACTGATTCGTACAGTGCTCTGAAAAGCTGTGAAAACGGCTAGAAAAATTCTGTGATTGCCTCGGTGCCCTAAATAGCCTTATGTCAGCAACTAGCATTAGCAGTCTTTCGTTAATCCATCAGATTTCTGATGCCACACATCCTAAAGCAGGAGAATCCTCAGGATTAGCCAGGGATGCATCACATGGTGGCTTGTCATTACAGTAGCGGTGTTGAGGCAGCGTGTGGAAACAGAAGCACCAGAGCGAGATGCTTCTCTCAAAGCAGCAGTGCTCCCCTTTCTTCATTCAGTCCAGGGATCCAGAGAACATGGGCACATCACTAAACAGCAGTCTCTATCATGGACTCTTACACTCTTTGGAGGCAACTGGGCTTTTTAGTTGGATTAATAAGACGTTGTAAAAACAACATTCCAAGTGCCGCTTGGAAAGTGGACTGTCGCTGCTAAATTCCCAGTGGTTCAGAGTGGGCAACCACTCCTTGCTGAAATGGCCTCTCCGTCTATTTTGTGAGCACGTGATCTATTCTGAGCCTCAGTCTCCACGTGCTTTGCCGTTCCTTTAATTCGTCTTGGGTCGATTCTCTATCAGAATCACCCAGCAAATAGTCACGTCTTTTCTGGTTTCTTCAAGCCCCCAAATGCCTCCCCGTCCCGTGTTGCTGGTACCCTGCCCCGCCTTCTGTTCAATAACTTCCCCTCCCATCTTCCCTTCCCTCTGCTCAGAATTCTTCATATCCCATGTTGGTTCTTGCGTCTCAGGCTTTATCAAGGCTGAACAGAGAGTGTGCGGGTGTTGGAGTTTGGCAGATGTAGTTTCAGATCTGACCTGCTCTATACATCATCCCGGCAGAGGGACCAGGCACCGCCCACGTGTAACTCCGGATTCTCCCATCTTTCTCTCCAGAGACAACTCCTGCATCTTTCCCATCTCAGTCAGTGACAGTGCTGTTTCAGGCCCCCCAAATCTTGGAGCACTCCTTGCTTCCTCTTTCTCTCTGCCCCACCTTCAACCTGTTAGCAAATGCTGTGGGTTCTACCTTCAGCATATGTCTGACCACCTTCCCTGCCATCATGCGGGACTTGGTTGGTGAGATCCTTCTCCGGGATTATTGCCTTACTAACTGGGCTTCCTGTTCCCCACATGGCCCCATGGTGGTCCATTCATACTTCCAAAGTGTGAACCAGTCATGGAATCTTCGGTGGCTTTCTGTTTCATTGGGCAAAATCCAGAATCCTTGTCAAGGCCCCAGGTGCTGTGTGACCTGCTCCCCACCCTCCTCTGGTTTCATCTCCTGCTCTTCTCTCAGTCCCTCCTCCCGACACAGGCCCCCCTGTCCTAACCACAACTTCACACACTTCCTCCTGGGAGCCTGTTCTGGATGCTTCCCCTGCCTGGAATACACGCCCCCAGTATTCCTCACAGCTTTTCTCAATTCCTTTAGATCAGACGCCACCCATATTAAAATACTCACCCTATTTATTTTATTTTATTTTATTTATTTATTTATTTTTTTGTGGAACATGGGCCTCTCACTGTTGTGGCCTCTCCCGTTGCGGAGCACAGGCTCTGGACGCGCAGGCTCAGCGGCCATGGCTCACGGACCCAGCCGCTCCGCGGCACGTGGGACCTTCCCGGACCGGGGCACGAACCCGTGTCCCCTGCATCAGCAGGCAGACTCTCAACAAGTACGCCACCAGGGAAGCCCTATTTTATTTTTATTAAAAGCACTTTTAAAATGAAGTATAGTTGATTTACAGTGTGGTGACCACCCTTGTATTATCCATCAAAATACCATTTATTTTTAGTAGTTTACGTCCTCCGAGAGGATTTTTTTTTCATTCTGTTCACTGCTGCATCGGTCCCCTCTGTCCCTCTGCCCTGTCACCCCTCCCCCATTTGACAAGCGCAGACCTGTTAAATAAAGTCCAGACCCCTTCCTGTGGCATTTGGTCGAGACTGCAGTGCCCAGGTCCTTATTTAATTTAGGCCATTACAGTGAGCACCCCAGCTACACCCGCGTGTTTACCGGACTCCAGGTTTGCATTGGCTGAGTCTTTGTTCCCGTGGCCGTGACGGTCTTTTCTCATTTTTGCTTGTCCAAGGCCCAACTTGACTCCCACCCACAGAAAAATGTCTTGGTTTCCTCCCAATAAAATGTGTCTCTCTCTGCTGTGAAGTCTGCTACCACTTATACAGCATCCATCCCATTGGACCTTATGGAAGTGGTGGATAAGCAGCTATCTCCTCGTTACCCTTGAAAGCTCCTTCAGGATGGATTTATTTTCATTTTGTGTTTCAGTCTTGTATCCTTTGTTGTCACTTTGTGGCCTGTGTTGACTCAACTTACTGATAGAAACAGTTCTAAATTCATATTTCAAATGATCTCAGTGAGTGTGGAAAGTATATGAATTACTTGAACAAGAAATAACATGCATATAATAAATTAGAATGTGTTATTTTCTTATTATCTTAGGATAATAAACAGTGAATTATTAATAACACACCAGCATATATTTTATTTCATTTTTATGTGTTCAAAATATAAAAACAAAACTAAATTGGACTTATTATTGGTCCTAATAGGGTGTTTTAAGGATTTGGGGGAAAATGAGTATTTTTACTTACAAAGAAATCACTAGTTTAAGAAAAAAAATTTAAATGTGCATTGTGCCCTCTAAAATGTTGCCATGTATTTGGAATGTATGCTCTAAATGTATTTGGAATGAACATTCTATGTATGTTAGAGTTGTAAATATTTTTACAAAAGTATAAAAAAATAGAAAAAAATGGACTTCTCTTCATTGCGAGATCAACCTTTATTTTATCTTCCTAAATTTAAAGTTCTTCTGATTTGAACGGCAAAGGCAATTTTATAATGCTGGGTCCAAATCTCATTTTCTTCTTATCTTTTCTTCCCACCAAATAAGTAGCACCTCATGATTTAACGTACTGATATTTAGCATAAAGTGCATATTACTTTAATACAGAGTAAGCACTCTGTGTTAGCTTTTATTATTCATAAAGAAGTGACCTTCCCTTTTCAGACTCTTTCTTGACTTAGCATTCATCGTATACAGCCTTATGTGATACTTATTTTTGTATGTCTCTTCTAGCTAACTATTCCTTAAGATGGTAGAGAATTTTGTGCATGGTAAGGGATGAATACATAATTTATCCACTGAATAAATGATGAACTTGTGAACATTCTTTTAAAATTTAAGTCGCTTTGATTATTTGATGTTCCATAACACGGAGCCCAAACATGGGGAAACACCTGAGCGCAGACAAGTTAATTCCTAAAGGATCCCAGCAAAGCCACTGGAGACAGAAGGAGCCCTTGGGAACTAAGCAGGAGTCCCACCTGCCTGTCTACGGCTTCCTGGCTGGGAAAGTTCTCCTAAATTACTAGGGGATGCATTACAGCCTTCCGAGACCTCTAAGGCACCGTAAAACCCACAGAAGTCCCTCTTCAACTGAATTTTATAGACTTGCCCATTTGGTTAAGATTAGTTACTCAGTTTATTTATGGTGACTGACTCATTTGGCTTCTGTTTGTTCAGCAAAGGTAGGAGGAATGTCAGAGACAGCACAACAGACAGCAGCTTCTGTTTCCCAGCTGTGCAGTCACGGGCAAGAAAGGGAGCCTTTTTCAGAGCTTTTTCTGGGGTCCCTCACGTTTAAGATGAGAGCAGTTGAGTTTTCAGAGGCTGGACCTGGCCTGTAACCCATTCTTTTTTGTGTACTCATTAACCATCACAAGAATTGAGCAGGCATTCAAGGCATCCTTGGAGGGCTGGCTAGTTGATAGACTATGGCTCACCTGCTCAACTGGCTCCATGTGAGTCTTCATTTGGTTCTCCCAAGGCTCTGTGTTTGGCCTGCAGCTTCAATCATTTTCAGATAAATGAATGGAATTGATCATTACATTACATTAATTGTATTGTCTCGTACCATTTACTTTCAAGTCAAAGTGGTCTTCCCTGTCGTGATGATATTTATTTTTTTAATTCTCTTAATGATTCAAACCTACTGTGCGTCTCAGAACTGTAAGTCACTCCGCTGAGAAATAGCGGGGTCACGCATACACAAGAGGCATCTTCTGAGCTGCTTGCAGCCCAGCAGGAGACGGGACCTGCCCTCATGGCCGTCAGGACCTGACGGCAGGCCTGTTACCTGCTGAGAGGTTTAAGAGGAGGGACGGCTTGTGTAGACCTGGAGAAATCCAGGAGACTTCAGAGAAGAAGGTGCATTTTGAACAAGGCTTGGAAGGAAACTTTGGATTTAAAGAAATGGCTTAGGTGGGAGATTTCGTGTGTAGACATTAGAGCAAGAGAAAGAAGCAGGCATGGTTATTAGTAACTGTGTGGCCATGTCAATGAAGTTATGTAATTCAAAGTGTTAAACTTTTAAACATTAAAAATAAGTAAATTCTTCATCCATGCGTAGGTATCTAAGTACAGTGATGTATTTTGTCAAATTTAAGCTAAATTTGATTTTTCCCCTTTGGTCTCCTTTTGGTGCAGGACATATTTCAGAATAGTTTCGTGTTGTTCAGGTTTGTTTGTCCTTTTACTGTTTTATTTCTTTTATGTATTGGGATTCTTCATAGTCAAAATAGAAAAGGAAGTATCAGATGCTGTGCTGTCCTTTGAAGGTAGGTTGCACGGTGTCCCTGGTGGAGGTAAGGACATCAGTGTTTACTTCATAATGAGTACACACCGCCTCTTTCCCACTGGCCTTGGAGCCGTGTCATTCATTTGTTCACTCATTCAAAAACTATTTATTAAGGACCTACTGTGTGCCCCAGACACCGTCTGGTGTCTGTAAATGTGCATGCATGACTTATGGTATGTTTTATATTTTTTTTTCTTTCTCCTATTCCATTAACATTTCTTTGGGGAATATGGTAGGTTCCTAATAATCATCATATGAGTACATGTCGAAAAATCTCAGAAGGGAATAAGGACATTGATGAGCAAGATGGGCCGGTTGAAAATGCCATTCCTGTTTTGGACTTGAGTGCAAATATTAAACACTCTGTTTCATAGAGGTGCGTTAGAACAGAATGCGTTGATACTTTTGAAACATTCCTGGTGCTTTGTATTAATTTAACAGATAATTCCAAAGATGAATCAGAGCAGTGTTCAAAAACTTAATTTTTCATTTTGGTTAATCTTCCTACCTACTGGGGTTTTGGTAGTGACTTAAGCTTGAAGGACTTTTCTTGGCTTTTGACAGAAGAACAGATATTTAAAGTTTTTTATACATTTATTAATGCTAAACTTTCTTTAGCCCATTTCAGCTCTTCTCTGATTTGAAGGTGAGCCAAAGACCATTCAGTCAACCAAACAGAAATAGAGGTCAGTTAGTTAAAGCCTCACAGGGTATGTCTTCTCTACCCTACTCCATGCTCCCAGTTAATGCCTTTCCTGGAGAGACGCAGCCAAACAAGATTAGTAGAAAGAGGCCCAGAACAAAATGTCTGATAAAAAACATTGTATCTATACGAGGAAGCTCTTTTGGAAGACAGAAGTTGAAGGCTAATAGCTTTGACTTTATATGATTAATCTAGTTTGTTTCATTAAAAATTTTGTGCTTCTTGATGTTTTCATCTAGGGCTCAAGGTTTCGGAAATGGAGAAAGGCAGTGTATGCGTACAATTAAAGTTTCAAATTCTGTTATAAAGAGAACAGTCAGTGTTTCTGCCTGCCCTGTGTTGTACAAACTTCTCAGTGGCTTTTAATGTCCTAAACAGGGGGTCTAATGACATGTGCCTTCAGGCATCCACCTTTGTGTCTGTTGTAGTCTTTTAATGATTTTAAGTTCATTTTTATTGGTTGAGAATGAGACTGTCTTCTGAGGCAAAATCATGAAGTAGTACATGACTGTATTAAGTTATTTAAATTAGAATTGCAGTTTTAATGCATTTGCTATTTGAGTATTATTAGGTTGATTCTTAGGTTAATTTTAGATTTATTAACAGATGTGCTTGAGTCTGAGAGTAATTAATTTTTTTTCTCTTGATTCAGCAATCATTTGTATAGTCCAAAATGCAGAGGATTTCTTATGGTCTTTTAGAAAATGGTTTTCTTTTGATTTTATCACTTGGCACAAGACATGTTTCATTAATAACACTTCTAAATTTAATTAAATATTACATTATTCCATAAGCAATTATCATTTCTAACTCTTTTCCTCACAGTGGAAAAGTTGATCTTCTTAAATAAACTTAACCATGTTTGTTTCTCTAACACTGTAGTATTCTACCTTGTAAGTGTTTTTTTTTCCAGGTGATGCATTTAAACTAGGTATCTCATTTCCACTTTGAAAGCTTTTTTTTTTTTTTCTGATTTGATTGACTTGTACTGTTCTGAATGCTTTTACTTCTTATAGATGTTGAGTTAGCAGATCCTTCTATTGGGCATGCAGTTTCTTGCTGTTTCCATTGACTGATTTCCTGTGAACAAATAAAATGTCTTTACATTAGTGTTCATGTCCCAGTTAGAATATATCTGTGCTTGAACACTCACCCAGAGAATGCTGCCACCCCTTTTTTTGTTTTGTTTTTTTGAAAGAGATGTGCGCAATTTATTTATTTATTTATATTTATTTAAAAAAAATTTTGGCCGCACCCCGAGGCATGTGGGATCTTAGTTCCCGACCAGGGATCAAACCCGCGCCCCCTGCATTGAAAGGCAGAGTCTTAACCACTGGACCGCCAAGGAAGTCCCTGCTGCCATCTCTTAACAAGGGGATCAGTAATGTAGGAAACAGCCTGGTTATCATGCTTTATTTTACTTGTACCCAGATACAAGTTCCTAAGTCATTCAAAAGAAGTGAATACCAGTCTTTTCCATAGAATTTATTCGATGGGAATAGTGGGGTAGAGGTGGTCTACAGTTAAAGATGAATGGTAGGATGGAAAAACAATTGGCCGTGATAGATACTGACCTGAGAAAGGAAAAGGATACTTCAAATAAGTTTCCTGTATCTTCTAAGGTCAAAAAAATGTCACATACTTTCTTCTTTATTATACTGATGATTAGCATTTGGCGTCTTTCTTCTGAACCAGTACAGATAAGCAAGTTTGAAAACCAGAACTCGCTACAGCAAGCAGCTTTTTCCTGGTGTCCAATTGAAGGGATTACTTACAAATATCTATACCATTCCAAATTATCTGATAGTTTCGTAATTTGAAACAAATAATTATATGGAAGGAGCCTTGAAGGTTATTTTATTGGGAGGAATTTTGTGATCAGGAGAAAAACCGAGGTCCAAGGAAGCTTACTTTTCACAGGTGGTTGTGTGTTAGGAGGTTTTTGGTTGCAAGTGGCAGAATCCCCAATTGAAACTAGTTTAAGCAAACTGAAAACAAAGAGGTATTGATTTACATGACTGGGAAGTCTAGAAGTGGATTTGGAACCATGACAGTATTTCCAGGACGTGTCTCTGCATTTCTTGGTACAGCTATTCTACTGGTGTTTCTACCATTTTCTCCTGCATTGACACAAGAAAATTACAAGACAGTAATTAATTCTGCATCTTGTGTTTCCTACACCAGGCCCCTTAGACAAGTATGACTTTCAATAATAGTGGCGACTTTGAGCCCATTCTAGATTAGCCGTCCCAATAAGGGAGGAGAGCAGCTTTCTCCTGTATATGTAGTTGTGTTTAAATTATCAGGAAGTAACCCGATTTTCCTGCCTTGGGTCGTCTGCAGATCTCCCAGCCGATTGGGTTGAGTATCATAATTTTAGGTTGTGTCCTCATTCCGAGGATGCCGTGGGAGAGGGACACATACGTAATGGCAGGGCCACTAGACCTACCTGGAAGGGGAGAGGCAGGTCTCTGAAAAAGGAAGCAAACCCATCTAGCGGAGTGGTACAATTGATGGCTAGTGGGGTCTGGCTTTTCGACTTCCAAGCCAAGGTCATTGCCATCGAAACCTTAACGCATGGTCAAAGGGATGGATTAATTAGGAGGATGCCTGACTCAGTGGAGAATGTTGTCAATTTAATTCTCACTTTGAGAAGTTTGAGTTCCAGAACCTTGACTCGAAGCCAATAAAAGCTTGTAATTACAGTCTTTTGGCGCATAGGGCTTTTATAGAACAGATTCATTGTCAGTGATGTGATAAACTTAGACCAGAATAAAGCGTGAATCTGCTTTAAAAATTTTTTATTTTTCTAAATGAGAGTGTAAATAACTCCTGAGGGCATGTAAACTGTGATCTGTTCGACAGGCAGGTCCCTTCAGCCTTTCCCTCCCCCAGCACACCTGGGCCTGGCCCCACGCCTTTTCCTGGGGCTGCTGTCCTGGCCTTTTCATAGGTCATATCCTCATGGGCTCCAACCCACCCACGCTTTCCAGCTCCAGGGCCTGTTTGTTATCTTCCCAACCACTTTCTGTTCATTTCAATAGATGTTCCCATTTCTTTCACCAGGTGTTAAATTCCTTGAAAGCCGGGCCCATCTTAAGTTTTTCTGTATTCCTCATTTTCCCAAGGAGAGAGTGCTGAGAATGAAGTAGGAGTTTCATAAGTACTTCTTGTGTTTCTTATTTGATTTGCTATCGGAAGCATCTTTTATATTCAAGGGCCCATGCTAGGCTGAATTGTATTCAACCAATTCTTCATTTCCTTAATCATATAAAAGTTCCTGTGTTATTAATCCAAAAGGAAGTCTGAATTACTAAGGAGAGAGGTTATCCAAAGTATAATTTGTAGACAGGTTTCACCTCAGCCAGTAGATTTAATTTGTCTTTTTATATTAAATACTGTGTGTTTATATACGTGTGTATATTAAATTTACATTTGATTTTTCCTAATTGTTCTTGGTGAGTTCTTATAAATGTGATCAGAAATATTCCATAGTATCAGAAAGGAGAGGAAGAGACAAGAAGTCTTTGTTAATCCCCAAACTGCATAATAACAAGATAGGATTGCTATCATGTAACAAGAGAATGTTTAAATTCTCTCACTCAAGATGTACATATCTTTCAGATATTAATAACAGAAATGTGTGTACTTTAATCATACCCTGTATATAAAACCAGAGGGAGAGTGTGAATCTTAAGAAGAGGGTAATTACCCAAGTCTGTATTTCAGATAGGCTGCTATAATCACTAAACATTTTTATAGGAGTTCATATGATACTGAGAACGTAGTGATTAATCAAAGGTAATTTTATTAAAAAAAATTTTTTTTGAAGTATAGTTGAATTACAATGTTGTGTTCATTACTGCGGAACAGCAAAGTGACTCAGTTATACATATATGTACATTCTTTTTCATATTCTTTTCCATTATGGTTTATCACAGGATATAGAATATAGTTCCCTGTGCTATACAGTAGGACCTTGTTGTTTATCCATTCTGTATATATATATCAAAGGTAATTTTAAAATGGAAGGCTTTTATTTATAGACATTGGTTTTTTAGGATCAGAGAATAAGGTAGTAAAATATAGGTGAAATTTTATTGAATACTCACTCTGGGTCCTGCACTGTGTTTTCATGCATGTGAATCAATGTTCCCTTCCATCCATGAAGCAAGCACTATTGTAAATAATACTCTACTTTACAGATGTGGAAACTGAGGCTTCGAAGGGTCAGTAAATGATGTAAGGTGGATCCAGCCCTGACCCCAGGCCCTTGGGGTACTATGAGGGATGTAGAGCGCTGTCTGGGAGCACTGCATACATAAGGTGCATACTAAGGGCAGGCATCTGTCTTTGCAACCACCTGTTCTTCTGCCTGCAGTCATGGCAGACACTGCCCCAAATACCTTAAGATCTAAAAGCAAGTAGCTCTGCTAGGCTTATTGACTCCGTTCCGTGAAGAAAAGAAAATTAGACATTTGTTTCTGAGAAAGATTGCACCGAAGTAGAGAGTGCCCTTAAACTGTATCGACTTTTAAGAAGTGTTTTAGGCAAGGAGAGTCTCCAGCTTTTCCCCCAAGAAATGCTCCACAGCATTGTACCCTGGGAGGAATGGAATATAGATTAACCTCCTTCCAGAGAACCATTTGTTCTCTTTCAGAGATGAGGTCTGCTCTTACAAGTTGGGCAGACTTCACACCTAATTATTCTACTGTCATTACAATTTCCTCCCCTAATCCTAAACCTCGTGGAGGTTTTATTACATGGGTTGGTGGCATTAGCCTGTCAACAGTTGGATGAGACAGAAGTTAGAAAATGAACTTTTCAAGGTCAGGAAGCTAAGCGGCCAGAAAAACCAATATGTCAACTTAGATCATCTTGGGAATGGAAAAAATTATTCCACAGCGTGAGAGAGAAAAGGCTGCAGTGAGCCCCTGCTTTGTTTTTTGCTGTCTCCTGTTGGCTTTTTTTTTTTTTTTTTTTTTTTTAATAGCAGCATCATGTCTGGATCACAGACGGTTTAAGTGTTGACTTGATTTGTCAGAAGCTGTGGTGTGTGGTCACTTGCGGTGCTTATCTGAATGTTTATCATGAAAATCGTGGGCTCTTTTTACCCTTCTGGCTTAATTACCTGCAGCCACATCAACCTGCAAACACGTGAAAGGTAAAGGGGCCTGAGCATTCAGTAATAGCCTCTCAATCAACGTTTTGTTACTTTTTAAAAGACTTTCAACTTTGTATTCGTTATCTTTTTTTTTTTTTTTTTTTTTGCGGTATGTGGGCCTCTCACCGTTGTGGTCTCTCCCGCTGCGAAGCACAGGCTCCGGACGCGCAGGCTCAGCAGCCACGGCTCACGGGCCCAGCCGCTCCGCTGGGGACCGGGGCACGAACCCGTGTCCCCTGCATCGGCAGGCGGACTCTCAACCACTGCGCCACTAGGGAAGCCCTCGTTATCTTTTAATAATGAGATGTTAATACATTTTCCATATTCAGGTGATAGCATATGTGGAATGAATTTCACTTACTGGCTTTATAAAAATTATTCTTTCACAATATTTAGGAATATATGGTATAGTATTTTATAAAGTTTAAATATAATCTTCTCTTAAAATAGATATTCTTTGTGCTCTAAGAGCAAAGACATGGATTCCTTTTTGAAACCATGAGATGGGGGTGTTCACAACAGCAAAAACACATGTTCCCTCATGATGCTCCCTTTCAATTACTTGAACTTTGTTTTTCTTCGTGTAAGTCTTCATAAAAATACAATTTTTTATATATTGCCATGGCATGAAATAAAAGCCATTATTGGAAAGCCTCTGTTTCTTAACAAGGCTCAAAGCTATGTTTCTTTATTTTCAGTATGAATCCATGTTTTTCAGGTTATTTCAATGGACTGAGAAATCCAAATTACTGTTTCATTAAATAGTAAAGCAAATATGCAATTTAAAATAATCTGGGCTTTTTATTTTTTTTTAGAAGCCCAAAGAAAAGTTGTTAATTTTTACTCAGCTTATCTCTTTCTTTCTTACGTTGTGTTTGTACGTATAAGTACAATTCATGAATGGATAATCTATTGATTAATTTCAAAATATCATTCTGTTATTAAAACAATTTAATATATTGATGAAACCAAATTTTTTTAAAAGTTTTTAAAACTTAAAAGTTTTTAAAACATAAGAAAAGTTGTAATAACCAGCCAGCACATATTTAAAGGTAATAATTCTGTAGGAATTTGTTTTTAAAAACTTTCCTGTACACTACTATTACTTATTATAAGAAGAATGTTTTTCTCTTAAAGGTTGCATATTCACTGAAATGCCATAAATAGAGTATTTTGTAATACTCTGGGGCTTTCCATGACTAAAGATGCTCTGAGATGAATTCTTTTGCAAAACGAGGACTGGGTTTTAAAAATAAACACCCTGTTAATTGTGTTTCTCAATTTAGATCGTTATATACTGGATTATCTTTTCTTAGAGTGAAGAGCACTTTATTTTATTTTCAAATCAGAAAATTTTTATTTACTGTGGAAACATTTTTAACACAGATGACCAATGAATAATCTCCCTTACTTCTGTAAAGCATGCTAATTCATGTCCATCTCATGCTCAACACAGTAGAATTGTGTGTCCAGGAAGAGTCACTTGTATATATTCTCAACCCCGTTTATGCAGGTTGTATTTGTAATCTAATTAATGTACCAAATTACCCTATCAAGAAAATTGATGAGAGTGAGTAGGGGATAGAAAGAGTTGTCGTATAATAAAAACTTAGTTGAATCCTTTGGAACAAACAAGGGTGAGCTGTTTCAGGGCAAAAAAAAATTAAAAAGTTACAGCACTAAGGTAAGCAAACCAGCTGAAAAAAAGAATTAGAAAAGGAATAGCAGAAACCTAGACTGGAAATCTGAGAAAAAAGTATAAATGGTTGAGGTTTATGCAAAACAGATGAGGGAAACCTCTAATTGGCAAATCCAGGAAAAGGCTTTGGCAGTACCCCAGAGGATTAGAGGATGACATGCACGTCTGTCATTTAACTTCAAAATAAATTGTTTAATTTCTTTATTATTTTTTAATTCTCATTTTTGAACTCCTGCATTCCTGAAGCTTGTACAACTGGACTTCTACTTTGGCGGTTATTATTAAATATATGTTTAGATATTTTGTAAACATATTTAAGTATATTTAAATATAATTTTTAAATTTATATATGTTATATATTATATAAAATGTTATATATGTATAATATGAATGTTATATATAATTAAAAATATAAATAAAGTTGATATATGTATATATAAATATATAATTTAAATATATATATATTTAAATTTTATAGACATATTTAAGTATATATTATTATAATTTACTATATATTAAAGATATAACTATATTTAAAATAACCATATATTTCATTTCACTTAATATGTCTACTTACAACTTTTGTCAGCTCTTTCAAACAGTTATGCAGTTTAATATGTCATATTAAAGTAGTTAAATAGAAAAAGAATGTGTTTCTCCCTAAAACTCTTAAAAACCTTGTGTGATTAAACTTTGCAGTAGTTTTGTTGGAAATGTTATGTTTTTAAGTGAAAGCCAGCAAGCATTTCATTAAATATTAAGTATTTAATTGGGATAAAAACCAGTTTAATTTAATTATATAAAAGCGATTTTTAAATAACCCACCTCATTTGACACTATTTGTCAGGAGAGTAACATCAGGTACATTAGCATGCCTGTGATTCAATCATGTTTCCATTCTACTTATGTAGCCATTTCAACTATTCCAGGAAAATCCTTAGTGTTTAGAAATGAAATTGACTCATGACCCATCTATTTTATCCAAGGGGCAAGCGTTGGTTTGCTTTTGGCATACTTCTAATCATGAAAAAATAAGAGACACGTTGAGAAAACATGTGGAAATAAAACTTAAAGCCGTTTTAGTGGTAGGATGCTGACATGCATCTTGGCAAAGCATTAAAACGCACACATGCTACTATAAAGCATGTAGTAGCAGTAAATGCCTGAGCTTCTTCCCCGCCTCTGTGGAATACTGCTCATTTGGCCATCAGACCAATGACAACTCAATAGACAATGCAGATGAAGGCCAGCCATGGTGCCATCACTTCTGGATTTAAAACGCCTGTAGAAATTAAAAGAAAAAGTCCATCTAGTGAGTGGCATTATAGAGCAGTAGACCACTGAGCTGCCCAGATCATCCTAAGAGGGCAGTGTCTCAGATCCAGAATCTGGCCTCTGGTCTTGGAAGAAACATAAGTCGGGTTTTGTCAGTTCTGCAGGATTGGGTCTGTCCCAAGCTAGAGTCATGTTGGTATTTTATTCTTTATCGTGAGCAAATAAGGCAGACTTGAAAAGAACTGGGTGCCCACACCCTTTAGCCAGGACAGCCTTTCTTTGTTGGCAAGCTCTGTGCGGACCCATTAGAATCACACTGTTCTTGGTGGACCTGGAAGCAGGGAATGGAATGTACTAGGAGGCTTAGGTTTCTTCTGTAAACATGGGCCTGGTTTACACTCGCCCATGTGAACATTAGCAGGAATGCATCCGTGTCCACTGCCTGTGTCCTGCATAGATGGATAAGCTGTCAGGCAGGAGTCCTGTACTTACTGAGCCTGCAGTGTAGATGGGAGGCATCTTGGTCACATCCCGAGGCTCCATGAGTGCAGGTGATGGAGGCTGTAAGCCAGGTCTCAGGTCCTTGAGGACTTAACACCCATCTGAGACCAGAAGGAAGAGAGTGGTTACTCCTGCGAAAGGAGGGGTGAAGAGCGCCGCGGGGAGAGAAAGCCCGTGTGTAGAGGCCCTGGGATGCAGAGGACCGGGTATCCATGGAAAGGGCAGGAGGCTGGTGCTGGGAGGGAGGCCGGGGAAGGAAGGGGAGGGACTGTGGGGCTGGAGAGAGGCGGGCCAGTGTCCACTGTCACCCTGGGCATCCTTGCGCTCAGCCTTACTGCCTGCTTGGGTACTCCCGCTTCCTCCACTCTGCCCCATGTGCCCACCTGAGGCCGTTCTCCTTCTGTTCTTGCCTGTTATTAAACAGGACCCAAATCAGCAGTGTTGGTGGCCAGAGTTGTCAGTGACACGTCTTTGTTTCCTTAGAACCTTCATTGTGTAGAACTTGCCCTTGAGTTAGTGTGAGGTTGAACCAGGAGTCACGTCTCAGCAGCTGTATCAAGGCACCAGGGACCGTCTCTGTTTGGACAAGGGAGGTGGCCTTGCCATTTCTTCATTCTTCAGCCTCCCTACAGGATCCTCAGTTTTTCTTTTTATGCAAGTAGATTTCTGATGAGCTGCCCCCCACCCCACAGTCCATCTTGAAATCGTAGTGTTGGTGGGGGTGGGGAGCATGGCTCCTTGTTGGGGGTGGCTCCTGCATCCACTGCCAGAGTGGCACACGCCTGCGATCCCCACTGGCCAGGTGTCCCGGGGCATCCTCTCCTCTCCTGTGGCCTCGATGGATGTGGCCGGTGTTTGCCTCGAGAATCTCCATGGATGACAAAGTGACAACAGTGGATCCTTTGATGTGTTTCCTTTAAAGCTTACTTTGCGTATCTTTAGACATTTTGGGTTGAATTGTGACGTTTTTGACTTTCAAGTGGCCATCTCAATTGCCAAGCCTCCCAGTTCTGAGGCTTCACTTCCCTCCCTGGTTGGCCTTTCATCCTCCCTCTGCTGGTTGGTCATCCCGGTCCCTTCTTAATGCCCAGAAAATAAAGGATTGTTTTTTCGGGGTTTTTTTGGCTAGAAGCCCTCCAAAGCCATTTAACATTTATCTGGAATTAGGCATAGTTCCATACTGGTACTTCTGTATATTAGTCAGTTCCTAATGCCTTTAGTTCCTAATGTGTAAAACGGGGAGTTCAAATTTTTTTCAGGGTTGGTATGAGGCTCGTACGGCATCTCTGTAAAACACACGTCCACTGCCATGTTTGGGGTAAATGTCAGTTTTCTTCTCTTTTTCTCCAGTCTGGGCTCTTCCAGGATTGCTGCCTGCTGTCCTGCTGTGTTTCTGGCTCTGTTTCCCAGGCAGGGCATGGGGCCCTCACACCCTGGGCTGACTTGCTCTTTGGAGAGGAAGCTGTGAACCGGGCATGTTCGTTTTTCATTACCTGGCTTTGCATTTCACTACGCCCACCTCTCTGCTGAGGACCTTCTCCTGCTCTCCCTGTGCTGAGACCTTCTTCTCTTTCAAGGGCCCCGAGTCACCTGGTCTCATCTGAGCAGGACTGGCAGCTCCTCCTGCGGTGTGCCCAGCACACTTTGTCCTGATTCTGGGCTGACACTGGCCACTTCCTCACACTGTGACGTTGTTTGCATATCTTTGGTGGATGGAGAGCCCTTACGAGTGACTTGTGTTTACTTCAGCCTTGCTTCCTCCAAGTTGGAATGTTGGGGGAGGTCTCTGTTTGTATATTTTTAGGAGTAGAGGCAGCATTCTAGAGGGGAGAATGTCACAGATGGAGGAGAAATAGATTTCTGTTCCTCCTTTAAGATATGATCTCTAGTACTTTTTGTCCTATGTCATGAGCACTTTCTGAGGCCACTACGAGCTCTTTTTATCTTTAGCAACTTGGTCATGAGACAAGTTTTGGTGATACCAGGGGTGAGTGAAATAAATTTAAGGTATCATTTTCTTATATATTAAGAGAAACAATTTAAAATGAGAGGGCTTCCCTGGTTGTGCAGTGGTTAAGAATCCGCCTGCCAATGCAGGGGACACGGGTTCGAGCCCTGGTCTGGGAAGATCCCACATGCCATGGAGCAACTGAGCCTGTGCACCACAACTACTGAGCCTGCGCTCTAGAGCCCGTGAGCCACAACTACTGAGCCCTCACGCCTAGAGCCCGTGCTCCGCAACAAGAGAAGCCACCGCAATGAGAAGCCCGCGCACTGCAGCGAAGAGTAGACCCACTCACCGCAACTTGAGAAAGCCCGTGCACAGCAACGAAGACCCAACGCAGCCAAAAATAAAATAAAGTTATTAAAAAAATTTAGGGCTTCCCTGGTGGCGCAGTGGTTGAGAATCTGCCTGCCAATGCCGGGGACACGGGTTCGAGCCCTGGTCCGGGAAGATCCTACATGCCGCGGAGCAACTAGGCCCATGAGCCACAACTACTGAGCCTGCACGTCTGGAGCTTGTGCTCCGCAACAAGAGAGTGTTGGCCTGCGCACCGCCATGAAGAGTGGCCCCCGCTCGCCGCAACTAGAGAAAGCCCACGCACAGAAACGAAGACCCAACACAGCCAAAAATAAATTTAAAAAAAATTTTTTTAATGAAAAATAAAATGAGAAATGATTTTAAGACGCAGAGGGTAAAGATTTATCCTTAAATCAACCAAGCAAATCTCTGATGAACTGTGAACCAGTAGTTTCCTGTCAAGTGCAAGAATTCCGTTGAAAATCTCAATCTCCCAAGGGTCAGTTCAGATTCTTTCTCGGATGGTTGAAAATAAAATCCAGTCATAAAATCTTATGTTAGATTTTTAAAGTGTTGTCTCTCTCTAATATATGATAGTTCTGGGCTTCTCCTTTACTTCTTGTGAAAGTGAGAGTGAGAAAATTATTAGATAAATTATCAGTACTCAGAGGCAACATTCCAGATAAAGGTTCCTTCTAGATAAGGGATGTGTATCACGGACAGTGAGAAGTAATGTGAACCTGTGAAGATGTTGTTTTCTACGAGATGTTGTAGCTTGTTTCTATTTCAGTTTTAGCTTAACAAGGAAATACGGTATAGTCAGAGGTGGTCTAGATTTGAAAGGCTCCCCGGGTGTGTCTTGGCCACGTCCCCAGCCAGCTCTCTCTTGAGTCTGCCTCTTAACAGATTGGAATCTGGCAAATGGTGATGAAGGCTACTTGCTTCCTTGACTTCGAAGCATGATTGAGGTTGTTGTATAGAATACAGCAGTGGTTCTCAAACTTTAGTGGGCGTCAGAACTACCAGGAGGGCTTGTTAAAATACAGATTGCTGGGCCTCATCCCCAAATTGGGGTAGGGCCTGATAATTTGCATTTCTAACAAGCTCTCACGAGGTGCTGATGCTGGTCTGTGGATGTTTTTGGAGAACCATTGGTGTATAGATAGGTATGTTGAAGTGCTTTGGAAGCTAAGTTTCTATAATATTCTTGGAATAAAAGGTAGATTTTTTTTTTTTTTTTTTTGTGGTACGCGGGCCTCTCCCGTTGTGGAGCACAGGCTCCAGACGTGCAGGCTCAGCAGCCATGGCTCACAGGCCCAGCCGCTCCGCGGCATGTGGGATCTTCTCGGACCGGGGCACGAACCCGTGTGCCCTGCATCGGCAGGTGGACTCTCAACCACTGCGCCACCAGGGAAGCCCTAAAAGGTAGACATTGATCTCCTTACATTAGCCCTATATTTGTTCAGGATAAAAAGGACAAAACCAATGATTGTTTTGGTTGATGAAATTATTAATGAAAAAAACGTTTTGTGTCTTCTGTC
Organism: Mesoplodon bidens; assembly: GCF_964165515.1. Classification (NCBI taxonomy): domain Eukaryota; kingdom Metazoa; phylum Chordata; class Mammalia; order Artiodactyla; family Ziphiidae; genus Mesoplodon; species Mesoplodon bidens. The sequence continues at coordinate 32,155,777 of NC_138169.1, read as the reverse complement.
CCTTACTGAAACAGCATAGAAGTGTCAGGTTCCCCCAATCCATAATTTATTGTGGTATTTGGCAGGAAGACTTAAAAATTAATAGGAGGCTCAGATATCTTAGCTTAAAAATATTTAATTCTTGGATTAAAGATCCTTTAAAGTTTATCTGAAATGGGTGACAGTATTTTTTCTTTACCTTTATCTGTGACCAACCCATATACTCTTAGTGCTAGAAAGAAGACTTTCTGTATATAGCGCCACAGTGATATGGAAATTCAGGCTCCACACTGGTCTGAAGCACCTAACAGCATCCCACATCCCGTTTATTCATTCACCGTCTGTCAGCACAGAAGGTAGAAGGAACATTATGAAAAACATATGGGTCTTGTCAACAGTGGTACCGGCACAACTGGACCATCCCCATGCTGTTTTTACCGACCAGTGTTCATGGCCTCCTTAATCAATAGAAATTGATCAGAGGCCAGACAAGAAATTCAGGCCAGGCTTTATTGGGGCCCCTGCTGCAGCAGGGGGAAGCAAGAACAAACAATAGGTTCCCTTGCTCGTTTGCCCCCCTGCCCAAGGTGGGGGTGGGTGGGTGGTGGTGAGCTGGGGTGAGGGTAGGGGCAGGTCCAGGGGTCAGACCGGAGGCGTGGCTTAGGTGGTCTGCCCACCCCTTAGGTGGTGCTGTGTGCAGGGGGCATGTGCAGTACCCTGCTTTTGCTCCCAGCTCTTCAGAACTGGCAGTTGGTTTTTTGGTCTCTTTGTATCTTCTTGTCCATAATTTGTGCACAAGTGTGCATGCACTTGGTTTTTAGTCCCTCATAGTTTCTTTGTATTTTGTTGCCTGAGGAGATGTCTGTCCAGGTGCAAGCACTGCAGCAAAGGGTCCCAGGTCCCAGCCTGTCTCAGTGCCACAAATGAACATAGACACTGACATTATCTTTTGCAAAATTTTACTCAGAATGGATCATAGACCTAAACGTAAAATGAAGAACTATAAACTCCTGGAAGATATCATCGGAGAACATTTAGGTGACCTTGGGTTTGGTGATACCTTTTTAGATACAACACCAAAAGCGTGATCCATGAAAGAAAAAAATTGATAAGTTGAACTGAATTAAAATGTAAAAATTCTGCTCTGGAAAAAAACATTCTTAGGAGAATAAAAAAAGACAAGCCACAGACTAGGGGAAAATATTTATAAACACATATCTGTTAAAGGGCTAATATCCAAAATATACGAAGAACTCTCAAAACTCAACAGTAGGAGAACAAACAACCCAATTAAAAAGTGGGCAAAAGATCTGAATACACACCTCACCACAGAAGATGTACAGATGGCAAATAAGCACATGAACAGATGCTTGAGCAGTATACCGTGCAGTTAGGAAATTGCAAATTAAAACAGCAGAGATGCCATCATACACCCATGGCATCCAGAATGCTGATAGCACCAAAGGCTGGCAAGGCTATGGAGGAACAGGAATGCTCATTCGTTGCTGGTAGGAAGGCAACGTGGTACAGCCACTGTGGAAGAAAGGCTGGCGGTTTCTTACACAGCTAAACATAGTTTTATCAAATGGTTTAGCAGCTGTGCTCCTAGGTACGAGTTGAAAACTTATGTTCATACAAGACCTTGCACGTGACTGTTTATAGCAGCATGATTCATAATTGCCCAAAATTGAAAGCAATAAAGATGTCGTTCAGTAGATGAAATGCATAAACAAACTGTTTTACATCTAGACAACGGAATATTATTGAGCTAAAAAGAAATAAGCTACCAATCCACAAAAAGACCTGGAGGAAACTTAATTGCATATTACTAATTGAGAGAAATAGTCTGAAGTCTACATACTATATAATTCCAATTGTATGACAGTCTAGAAAAGGCAAACCACTAGAGACAGTAAATACATCAATAATACCTTACTATCCAAAAAGATTTAAAAAATAAAATAGTGTGTGTTGGTGAAGACATGAAGAAATTTGAACCCTTGTACACTTTTGGTGGGAATGTAAATTGGTGCAGCCACTATGGAGAACAGTATGGAGTTTCCTCAAAAAGCTAAAAATAGAACTACCATATGATCCACAATTCCACTTCTGGGTATATCTCCAAAATAGTAGAAATAATAGAGATTTGTGCACTCATGTTCATAGTAGCATTATTTTCAGTAGCCAGAAGGTAGAAGCAACCCAAGTGTCCATTGGCAGGTGAATGGATCAAAGAAAATGTGGTTTTTACATATAATGGACTATTATTCGGCTGAAATTCCGACACCTGCTAAAACATGAATGAACCTTGAAAGCATTGGACTTAGTGAAATAAGCCAGCCACAGAAGGACAGATACTGTATGATCCATTTCTATGAGGTCCCTAGAGGAGTCAAACTGATAGAGACAGAAAGTAGAAGGTGGTTCAGAAAGTAGAAGGGTGGTTCCCAGGGGCTGGGGGAGGGGTGGAGAGGGATGGGAGTTACTGTTTAATGGGTACAGAGTTTCAGTTTTGCAAGATGGAGAGAGTTGTGGTGATGGTTGCACAACAACATAAGTGTAATTAACACTACTGAACCGTACACTTAAAATAGCTAAGATTGTACATTTTATGTTATGCATATTTTACCACAATTTAAAGCAGGAAAAAAAAAGATCAGTGTTTGCTTGGGGCTGGGGCTGGGCCTTGGGGAGGGGTGAATAGGTCAGCGAAACTGCCCTAATCATGGGTATATGACGTTATACATTTACCAGAACTCATTGTAGGTCCATCACAGGGTGAGCGCTAATGTAAACGTGGACTTAGTTAATGGTAGTGTGTCAATATTAGTTCCTCAGTTGTGCAAACGTAGCACACCCCAGCAAGGTGTTCATAGTAGGGGAAACTGAGGGTGAAGGAAGGGAAAGGAAATAGGTGGCAGCTCTATTTTCCGCTCAGTTTTTCTGTAAACCTAAACCTGGTCCAAAAAATAAAGTCTATTCATTAAAACAAGCAAAGAAACTTAAAAAACACATGGGGCTAAACAACCAAATGGTACAACTGGGCTAGTTTTTGAAGTAATTCACATACTGGAAATAGTCCCGGTGAAATCACCTACCTGGGATCATTGGACCGTTAATACGAATATATTGTTCATCTTTCTCTGCGCATCGCATCCTTCCCGCCACCATCACTGCACAGATGCCCCGGGAAGAATTCAGTGCCACGTTGGAAAGAGAACAAGGGCTCGACCTTAGCTTATGTGTTAAATAGGGACATATGTTAGGAGCACGGTGAGAACCGCCTTGGAGGTGCAGCTGGTTACCTGCCTTCCTTTTCAGGGCTGATTGGCTGGATTTCCCTTTTCTTTGAGAGAATTAGGAAAGTTTTCCTTGTTTCCCTGTTTCCTTCGTGGAGGGGACTCACTTGTGCAATGGTTTTCTCTTCCCTCCAACCTGGTACTGTGTCCTCATCCTGGGGAGAGCAGAGGGCCTGTCGCAGCAGCATTGGTACCATAGAGTGACGGTCTGGTCCCCTTCCCATCCTCCCTCCTCTCTCTCCTCCCACTCTCTCAGGCGGATGTGGGATTAGGAAGCAGAGACAACCCCATTTTCCTTCCATTTCCCTTTGGAGTCTTCCTGCTTCTTACGAGCCTCACATTTTCAGACGTGCGGTGACCATTTTTGCTAAACTCAGGGTTCTTTACTGAACAGAAGATTGAGAGGAGGTAGTTGTGTCCCGGTCCATTTACTATTCCTTTAAAAGATTCTAAACATGACCGTCTTTACCCCGTGAGCCCAGCGATGCCAGATCGTTGGAAGGTTTGAAGGCCACGCGTCCCCGTGTGCTGCTATTTCTGGATTTCCCATTGACAGCAGCCAGATTACAGTGAAGCCCGTAAACTGACAGTTCAGGACAGGACCACGATTGCCGTAGGCAGTCAGGGACAGCAGCCCTCTCTGTGCTCCTGACTCAGGACAAGCATTCCTCCTGAGGTGCCTTGTCCTTTCTGATGATGGATTGAGAGAGACAAGCGGCACATGGGCAGACAGACACCCCGCCCAGGCATTTGGTGCCATTTAACAGCTTCTTCCCGCTCCTGACATTTTCATTTCCCTCCTTCGCCCCGCGCATCACTAACTGTTTGCATCTTTTCTTCTTTACACAGCAGTAATGCAAAATGACAGAAGCCACATCCAAGCTCCATTCCTCATTTCCTCGCTCTGTTCTAGTTGAGTTACACAGTGGGTTTTCCACGAGCTGAGCCACGAAAGGCACGTTCCAGCTTTAATTGTACCCTGGCCTGTACCAGGTGGAGAGGGGGCATCATTCAAGATAGCCTGAAATTTGCATGAACCATCGCTGCTCAAAAAGCAGTGGGGAAACAGAAAGGTGTTTCATCTATGAGTTGCTCCTGCCGGCTTGGGCTTGCCTTGCTTGTCAGGAAGCCTCTTTCCCAGGAAAGAACAGTGAGGATTTTCAGTCGTATCCCTTTGGGAAGAGGACTGATGTCTGCTGTTCGTTCTTGAGTGCTGTTGCTGTTCCGGGCTGTGCGGCGACTCAAATGTAGCTTCGCAGAATTTGTCTCAATCTCCGGAACGATCCCTAGGAGGCTTGAGAATCTATTTAAAACTTTGAGACTTCCTTTCTTTAAAGAAGGTAGCTTTCTTTCATAAATATATCTACTTAAAAGCTGAACAAATTCAGTGCAGGGGGTGCAGAATGGTCGGTGATTGATGGAGACGTTTTTCAAGATTTTCAGCTTCTGACTTAAATTCCATCAGCTGGCCTCTTTATCTCTTATTTCCAACATATCTCATCACCTGTCCTGTTAGGGATTGCACATTTAGGCCTTTTATTCTTTTTTTTAATATAAATTTATTTATTTTATTTATTTATTTTTGGCTGTGTTGGGTCTTCTTTGCTGTGCGTGGGCTTTCTCTAGGTGCGGCGAGTGGGGGCTACTCTTCATTGTGGTGCGCGGGCTTCTCATTGCAGTGGCTTCTCCTGTTGTGGAGCACGGGCTCTAGGTGCGCGGGCTTCAGTAGTTGTGGCCCGAGGGCTCTAGAGCGCAGGCTTGGTAGTTGTGGCGCACGGTCTTAGTTGCTCCGTGGCATGCGGGATCTTCCCGGACCAGGGCTTGAACCCATGTCCCCTGCACTGGCAGGCGGATTCTTTTTTTTGTTGTTGTTGTTGCTATACGCGGGCCTCTCACTGTTGTGGCCTCTCCCGTTGTGGAGCACAGGCTCTGGACGCGCAGGCTCAGCGGCCATGGCTCACGGGCCCAGCCACTCCATGGCATGTGGGATCTTCCCGGACCGGGGCACGAATCTGTGTCCCCTGCATCGGCAGGCGACTCTCAACCACTGCGCCACCAGGGAAGCCCTGAAGCACATTTTTAATAAATAATACTGGGGACCGACTCTGTAATATGCCCGGCTGGGGGAAATGAAGCACAGTTACTTGACTGATAATGATGCCACACAGTTTCAGGTGTTAGGATGTCATTAAGACGGTGTGTTGTCTCTCACTGTACGGTTTAGATTTTGTTAGGTATTTCAAATTAATCACGAAGATAATTAATAGTTGTAGTAATTAGGTTACCACTTTGTGATGATCTGCAGTGCAACAGAGAGTGTGAGGAAGCAAGAAAAACGAAGACCTCGCAGGTCTGTGTCCTCTGTGTCCTCGGGATGAGAGACATCCAAACAGGTCACCTCTGAGCATTTACATACTGGTGCTTCATTACAGGTTGGTATGTTACAGCAGCTCAATATGGAGACAACTTTAATGTAAAGTGGAACTCTCCTAGGGCCCTTTGGTCCCAAGCCACCAAAAAAGAATTGTTTATGAGGATACTAACATTATAACAATAGTTCTAGTTGAAGTGTGGGTTACTTTGGATAACTGTGGAGAAACCAGGAAGCAAATATATGGTTTTACGTTCCTTCAAAGCTGAATTCAGTTAAGGATCAGGATGCATAATCTAACAAAAATAAGGAAGTTCAACATTTTAGAACTTTAATGAATTACTGGACGTATATCAGACAGAAGATTGTTAAATAGCGTTTTGAACAGTTCTTGTTAACCTAAAGAGACACGTAACAAACTATCCATAGGCTGATAGAAAAAGGATATTTGCACAGAAGTCGCTTTTCTGCTGTGGTTCGCCCTGGAATGATTTCGAAGGATTGCATAATGAGGGCAAAAAGTTGCAGGGCTACATAGAAACGGCATACTACTTAATACATTATTCATGTTAGCCTAAAGGTGTAATTATTCAGTGAACTGAGAACTAAAAAATTAGTTCTGTATTAGTATTTATTTATACTGGTATTTTTTTTTTTAACATACGCACATTTTCCTGCCAGAGATAATCCAAAGACAATTCACATAAATGTTGAATCAGGTTGCAATTCCCGGGGTCCGTTGTGTTCATCCTTTTCTATTTTTGTTGTTGTCTTTTGTTTGCTTTTAGAGAAAGTTTCTTTCATGTAGAAAGAAAAGTCAAACTCTCATTAAAGCTGTCCTTTTGCAAAGGAGGAGAGCAGTAAGGCCCTTCACGGCAGGCATGCCTGCAGCCCAGGCTGGGGTCTCCCACATGTGCTCTGCAGTGAAGAAGGGTCCCAGTGACACAGTTTTGTGTCCTGGTGGTCCTCGGTTCCCCCACTTCCCCGACCTCCCACCGTCCAGGTCAGAAACCATGATTCTTATCCTTCTTTGTCTCAATTGGTATTACTTAGTTTTCAGTTGCAACAGTGTTTAACACATTTTAGTTCAATAGTCTGTGCTTCTACCCTTGACCTCTAGAGTATCCAGAACCGTAGGCAGGGTGGTTTCTTCAAAGCAGATGTCAGAGCAAATCATTTCTCCACTTAAAACCTTCCAGCAGGTTCTCATCTCAGAGTGAAAACAGAACTCCTCACCGTGGCCCAGAGCCCTGCAGGGTCTGTCCTGTTTCCTCTGTGTCCTTCTGTCACTCGGCCCCTCCCCCAGTTGACTGCCGCCACACTGGCCACCTTCCTGCTTGTGGACCAGGCCAGCTGTGCTCCCCACAGAGGGCCCGGATGCCTCAGCCCCATTCCAGGATGCCTGCTTTGCTCACTTTTTTTTTTTTTGCGGTACGCGGGCCTCTCACTGTTGTGGCCTCTCCCGTTGCGGAGCACAGGCCCCGGACGTGCAGGCTCAGCGGCCATGGCTCACGGGCCCAGCCGCTCCACGGCATGTGGGATCTTCCTGGCCCGGGGCACGAACCCGTGTCCCCTGCATCGGCAGGCGGACTCTCAACCACTGCGCCACCAGGGAAGCCCTCTGCTCACTTCTTCACCCTGGACCCTGGGGGGGTTTGTGTAGACGCCACCTTCCCAATGAGGCTCACGCTGACTGCTTGCTCTCTATAACTACTGCTCTGTGCATCCTCGTCCCAGGCTCCTCCTTAGCTTTGTCCCGGTCTGAGATTTTCCTGCTTAGCATTCACCAGTATTTGTTGAATGCATGACTGTTGTATATCCTGAAACTCTTCTGTGGAAATGCTAAATGTGCTGTCTCCAACGTTTATTAGAGAGCATGCAAAGCCACGTTGTGAATGCCCCACGACCACCGGGAGTGTCCAGTTAGGGAAGAAATCTGGGTGGGAAGCAGTGGAGAGCTTTTGTAGGCTTAGGTCTGGGACTCAGCACATGCACATAACCCCGTTCCACCCCTGTTTAGTGGTCATGATAACAGGATGAGAATGGCACAGGTGGCCTGAGTGGGTGGCCTGACATGTGTGGATGTCCTGCTTGTGTTTAACCTGAGGGAATTTCATGCACAGGTGTCTGCCCCTTCCCAGACCTGTTTGAATCCCAGTTTCTAGAGCAGTGGTGGCTGCCATAGCTCGAGTGATCCGTAAAGTGTGTGCTTGCCTCCTGAGAGACTGGGTCACCATTTGCTTGGAGACTTTCAACAGCAGGAAGCAGTGAAGCAGAGGAAATTTTTGGAAGACTTAAATGTCAAGAGATAAGGCTAAAGGCAACGAGCTGAATCTTTTGTTTCAGAGACCTTCCTGATGGGCAGCTTTGCAATTCCAGCCCTCTGCAACACAGAGACACACACACACACACACACACACACACACACACGAAAGTTAGGGAGAAAATGCATGTTATCTTATACCTTCATTTGATTTAGTGGATGGTTGAATTGCCTCTTAGACTATTTCAACACTGTCCAATAAAAATATAATATGAGCCAAAATTACAATGTAACATTTTTTAACATTTAAAAAGTAAAAAAGTTTAATATTGTTTCATTATATATTTTAATACATTTTATTTACCAGAAATATTGTCATTTCAAAGTGTCATCAATATAAAATTTATTAATGAGAGATTTTACATTTTTTAAAACCAAGCTTTCAAAATTTGGTATGTATTTTATACTTGCATCTCAGTTTGGACTAGCCACCTCTCAGGTGTTCAATAGCCGTATGTGGCTGGTGGCTGCTCTGTTGGACAGTATTGGCAGCTATAAAGAGTTGGCTGTAAGATAAAAAACTTCCTATGTATGGATTCTCTTTTAAAATGGACTCTCTCTCTTTTAAAAAAGTTTGTTTTGGGCTTCCCTGGTGGCGCAGTGGTTGAGAGTCCGCCTGCCAATGCAGGGGACACGGGTTCGTGCCCTGGTCCGGGAAGATCCCACATGCTGCAGAGCGGCTAGGCCCATGAGCCATGGCTGTTGAGCCTGCGCGTCCGGAGCCTGTGCTCCGCCACGGGAGAGGCCGCAACAGTGAGAGGCCTGCGTACTGCAAAAAAAAAAAAAAAAAAAAAAATTTGTTTTGATTCAAAGTATATTTTCAGTCTATTAATTATGCTGTAGCAAGCTTGATGTGATGAATCAGACTATGGAAGACAGAAAAAATGTGTACTTATAGATGATCATGAACATGGTTATTAGTGATGACAGTTATATTTCACCCTAATCATTGGTGACTCAAGTAGCAAAGATATAAACAATAGAAACAGAGCAGATAAGCAGTAGGATCCATGCACACATTCATGTAGCAGTCTGATACAGATTTCTGTTTTGGTACATGCGAATTTATAGAGGTCTGGCTTAAGAAGTCATGTACCAGTGAGTGCTCTTTCGTATATTGCAAGATTATCATCTTTTCAAAACCGAGCTGAAGCTATATAAAGCAGTTATATTTTGGTCCTCTTCCAAGGAATTGTAGCTACTAAACACCCCACATGAATTCTGAAGATACTATTCTAAGGATGCTTGCAGTACGGCAGGGAACTCGACTGACTCTGACTCTGAAAGATGATTGGAGGGTGTAATGCCTGCTAAGAGTCCTAGGCTGGTCTTGGATGCCCGTGATAAATAAGACGAAGAAGGTGGCTCTTCACAACAGAATAAATGGCATTACATTTTATTCTTATCCTCTGAGCAAAACAAAGGTGACAACCTTTATACTTAAAACAAAAAACCTATTACTTAAAGATGTTAAAATAAAAAAAATAGCATTGGAAAGAATCCCTGAGTCTCAGCATCTTCCAGTTCATTCCCTTCTGTGAACACTTTGTCCCTCCTGTGCTGTTTTCCACTCCCCACCCCCAATTCAGAGAGACAAGTAATTATATACACACCAGCTAAATGTCTGGTAAAATCTCCGGGCAAAACTGAGTTGACTCGTGTGGAACTGAATTTAAAAATACTTGATGGAATATTGCTGCAGTCTCTGCCTCCTTGTCAGGTTGCATTTCCTGCCTTGCCTCGCTCGCAAGACCTGTGCTTTGGTCCTGAGCGCTGTTGCTTTGCCCAGCCTCTCCTCTTCCCTTCCTCCCCACCACATAACGCTAGCTTCTGAGGGCTCGCCACCTAGCCGTCCTTCCTTTTGTCACTCTCAATTAGAAAAAAATATAATCATAGCCTATTTGAAATTTTTGTTTCATACCTAGACAACTGTCTTTTTAGGAAGAACATATTTACATAGTAAAAGAGGAATGTTTCATTATTGTGTAAGTGGCAGTGGAATAAAAATAATGCACTGCATTAAAAGTCTGTCCAGATCTATAGATCTGCTTTGGTAAGCTCTTCCTTCTGTTTCTGTTGATGCATAGAAATGAACCCAAACGCTGTCCTTTTGCTCAGTTTAATGGAAAAGAAATGACTTTTAGTTCTCATGGTTCAAAAATATAAGTAGGAGTAGATAAAGACCCAGGCTCTCTCCCTAAAGTGACACATTTTGTCCTACATCTAGTGTGTGATTTGCAGTAGAGAGCCTTGTGTGTTGGCATGGTAATAATTACGTGTTGAAACAATGTGCATACTCAAGCTATCTAGAAATATCTTTCTCATCAACCTGGAGTAAAACATAAACGAAATCAGTTTTAATAAAATAATCCTGCGATGTAAACATTGCAAATAGAAATGTATTCTTCTTTTGGGGTGTTATTAGCAGGATCCTTGGATTAGAGATTTTCATTTTAGTTTAGGGCCTTCATTCTTTCAGCGTTTTGTAAACACTGTTTCACCTGCTCAGGTAGTTTGCATTTCATTTCATTTCGTTTTGGGTTTTTTTTTCATTTTTTTAATTGAGATATAATTGACATACAGCACTGTGTAAGTTTGTGTACAGTATAATGATTTGACTTAAATACATCATGAAATGATGACCACAATAAGTTTAGTGAACATCCATCATCTCATATAGATACAACATTAAAGAAATAGAAAAGAAAAATTCTCCTTGAGATGAGAACTCTTAGGATTTACTTTCTTAACAATTTTCATGTATGACGTACAGCAGTGTTAGTTATATTTATCATGTTGTATGTTACATCCCTCGTACTTATTTATCTTCTAACTGGAAGCTGGTACCTTCTGACCAGCTTCATCCATTAGTTTGCATTTTTTTTTTTTTTTTTTTTTTTTTTTTTTTTGCGGTACTCGGGCCTTTCACTGTTGTGGCCTCTCCCGTTGCGGAGCACAGGCTCCGGACGCGCAGGCTCAGCAGCCATGGCTCACGGGCCCAGCCGCTCCGCGGCATGTGGGATCTTCCTGGACCGGGGCACGAACCCGTGTCCCCTGCATCGGCAGGCAGACTCGCAACCACTGCGCCACCAGGGAAGCCCTAGTTTGCATTTTAAATCATCTCACATAACTTGTTGGAACCTGTAATCAGTGCTGAGGACACTGTGATATTTTAAGGGAAAACTGAATGTCATTCGATGTGTGAGGGAGGTGCCTGGTTTGCTGGACCCACTGGAAGAACATGGGGCTTACATTCACGACGAGGAGCCAGCTGAGAGCCCAGGCCTTTTGAGGACAAGAAAAGTGTATACAAAAGTTAAATCCAAAGCAAGCATGCAGTGTCAAGCGTCTCTGAAAGTTTCCTGTTATCACAACTTCTTTTCATTCCAGTGGTGAGGACAGAATAAACATCGGCTGTTTGGACTTGTTTTCAGAACCACTTCCTGATCTTCTTTTCACCTGGTGAAGAACCACTGACCTTTTCCCTGCCTTGGACCCTCCTTCACACACTTAACTTTTGCAAATAATCAGCAGGACGCACACCTTGGCGGCTGGTGGGATGAAGTCGTTTACTTTTCCACTTAGTACATTTTTCTGTTGTGAAACTGCTAAGTGTGTGGCACTGTGCTAGACTCCAAGGGATGAAGACATAGTTTGGACTTGGCTCTGGTTCTCCAGAACTGGGTTCTAAGCTTGTAGAAGCTCCGGGAAGCAGAGGCATTTTTCTTCGCTTACTTCTTGAGTGTTTCCATTCCATAGCATTCTTGGCTTGCAGAAAACAGCAACTATTTATTGTTGCAATTGCTGGAAAAAATTCTTTCCTCTCCTGATTTGCTTCCTTAGTGACAGGTCAGTAGACAGATAACCTGTTGGTCACCTCAGAGCCCTGGCATTCAGGAAAGAAAAGTGTAATAACTGCTGATCATCCCAACCCTGGGGGTGTGACTCTCTCCGTTTCCATTGCTTGGGTGAACGTGAACTTCCTGTCTCATCCTTGACCTTGAGCCTGACTTATACTGCATCTGGCTTGCACTGGTCAGCCGTGAAGGATTTACATGTAGCTGAAAGCAGTATTACTGATTTTTGAAACTAAACTCTCATCCCCACCTCTCACCAAAATTTCAGGTCTCCATATGGTTGGCTGATGTCCCATCTGGGTAAGTTTTCCATCAGCTGGAAGTTGATTGTAGGTCAGCGTGTGTGTGAAAGATTAGCGTTAAGAGACCACCCAAATCTAAAGAGTTAATTGCACGGATCTTACTGACAAGTGTGTTACCTGTTTGAATGTGGCAGATTATTGAAAAGCTAGAACAATATAAAAAAGATGATTTTTGTTAAGTCCTCAGAATACGAAAATATTTTTTAAAAAGTACTTTTTTCGTTCTTTGAGAGGCTTTTATAAATCTCTAAACTCATGTTAATTTGCTACGCTTTGTGCAGTTTTGCCTATGAAGTCACTGCTAAGCCAAGTCTAGGGCCAGCCGTAGATGCTATTTGGGAATTTAATCTGGGATTTAAAGAGTTTCCTTTTCTCTTGATTTTACTCTAGCTGACGCTTTCTAGTCAGACTACATTGAACATGCTACTCATCCCAAACACCCTTCACTTCTCCTCTTAAGATCTTTCTCTTTCCATTCTGATAAAGCAGTTGTGTAAACCTATATGTCATTTCTAGAATTGCTTCAAGGCACCCAACGATTACACTTTCCTTGTGGTTTATAAAACCCCACTGGACTCTATCTGGACATGAGCTTTTAGAATTGTTGGGAGATTAATACGTGCATTGTGTCAGGGAACTACTTTACTTTTTCAGCGGTAGTATTGGATGCTTGCAACCCCAAATGACAAGTGATTACTGGTTTAACAGCTGTATGTTTCAGCAGATATAGCAAAACAATACGTTTCAGTCTCTACGTGGAGAGATGGCAATCCACCAGAGCCTAAGTTTTTTTCCCTCTTATCCTTAGCAAGAGAAGCAGATGGACCACAGTTTAAAAGGGAGTGATGAGAGGTGCCTTCCTTAGAAGGCCTTTATTCCACTGGTTGATTAATATCTTACTGTCTGCTTTAGACACTAGTTGCATCAACACAGAGGCTGCTCTGTGTCTGCTCACCACGTGGCAGTGTTCTTGGCTCATTTACTTGGCTCATTTTTCGGAGGAAAACCCAAAGTCCTCCCTACCCGAGCAGACCCACTGCTTCCCCTGGGCTCACTCCTTGAGTGCCAGGCTCTCTTTGGGAGCCCTTTCCTGCCCTTTCTCCTGCCCGAAAGGCTCTGCCCCCTTTCCTTGAATCTCTGCTTAGATGCTAACTCATCAGAGTTATTAAGGAGCTCCCCCATATTTAAGCGCTACCTTCGTCCCACATTCCCTGTGCCCCCAACTTGTCTTATTTTTTCTCCTTGGGAACTTAGCACTCAACCGATGACATATTGATTCTTTCTTTATTGTCTGTCGACCCTAAGCAGGATGTGACCTCCACAGAGGCAGGGTCTCTGGGCTCAGCACTGTTTTATCTCTGGTGCCTGAGTGAATGGCAGGCACTTGGTTATTCTTTGAGGAGTGAATGAAGGATTAGGGGCACTTGGGGGGTATCTGTGGGATCATTGAGGGAGGGGAGGACATGGCACGTATGGTACCTAAGTGTGGAAGGACTTGGACACTGTCCCTTAGAAAGTAGGTGGTGATTGTACTGAGTAGAGGGATACAGCCATCCCTGAAGAGGGGTTACCATGAGGAAAGGGGTTGCTTACCCAGTCATGGCTCAATGCTCCTGGGTAGGTGACTGTAGGTCTGTTTTTCCTTTCATACACCTATTTTCTAGCCTAATATCTAATAGCGCCCTCTTTCATTCTCAGAAGTTTCCTGGGTTGGATGGTAAAATATGTGGCCATCCTACTTAAGAGATCCGACTACATCCAGGGTTGCAGTTCTGTTATGAGAACTGACAGTGGGAAGCACTCAGAGAAGCAACTTTGTGGGCAGCCCTGGCTGGACAGGGCCCGAGGGGAAAGGGAAGGTCTTCCTTCAAAGGACCACCGAGCGTGTGCAGTTCTGGACCAGCAAATGCTATGACATCGCCCATCCTGTGGAAGGGGACTTCACGGTGACTCAAGAACAGTAGTGACCAGAGGAGATTCGAGTCAATGCTCGTGGCCTATGCAATCCAAGCGCTCCCCGCCAACCTCATCCTGCAAGTCCCCACCCTGGCCAGTTTCAGCTGTGGGTCAAGGACCATTTTCCTACTAATAGGAAACTTGTGCCATTAAATGAAAAAAACCAACAGGGTGGGACTAGGAGTCTATCCTGAGTTTGGGGAGCAGTTGATGTCAGGCCGATATCCAAGAAGAGTGTCACATGGGCTATATTTGTTACAGGTATCAGGTAATGATATTTAACTAAAAAATTATCTGGGGCTTCCCTGGTGGCGCAGTGGTTGAGAGTCCGCCTGCCGATGCGGGGGACACGGGTTCGTGTCCCTGTCCAGGAGGATCCCACATGCCGCGGAGTGGCTGGGCCCGTGAGCCATGGCCGCTGGGCCTGCGCGTCTGGAGCCTGTGCTCCGCAACGGGAGAGGCCACAACAGTGAGAGGCCCGCGTACCACAAAAAAAAAAAAAAAAAAAAAAAAAAAAATCTGAATATGCTCACTTACAGTAAATGTAATATGTCAGTCTAAACTTTATCTTATATCTCTCAACTCTTCTTCTTACTCTGCTTATAAAAAAATAATTTAAACTTGCTGTTAGAAGAGTTAAGTCTTCTGTCTCTTGTCAACCCAGCCTTCTTGAGGTTTTCAAAGTTACCACTTTGGTTTATGTCTTTCTACATATTTTCTGTGCTTATGCAAAGGTATATAAATAGGTACATATATCTAAAGCTCACCTTTCTGTTTTATTTTATAGATATGGCATTATGTCATACCCAAGGCTTACCAAAGTCTTTTTCACTTAGCATTTTCAGAACATCTTTGCTGGTCAATACATATTGATCTTCTTCATTCTTTTTTTTTTTTTTTTTTTTTTTTTGCGGTACGCGGGCCTCTCACTGCTGTGACCTCTCCCGCTGCGGAGCACAGGCTCCGGACGCGCAGGCCCAGCGGCCATGGCTCACGGGCCCAGCCACTCCGCGGCATGTGGGATCCTCCCAGACCGGGACACAAACCCGTGTCCCCTGCATCGGCAGGCAGACTCTCAACCACTGCGCCACCAGGGAAACCCTTCTTCATTCTTTTTAATTGCAGCATAATATTCTGTAGATGGATATATCATCGTTTATTCGGCCATGTCTCTGCTGATGTGCTTCAGGCTTTTTTCATTTTTTACCATGACAAATAATTTTTTAAACTACATATATCTTTTGTACCTATCTTTAAGTGTTGATGCTTTAATTTCTATGGAACAGACTTATGCCAGCAGGACTGCTGAGTCAGAGGGCATTTAAAATTTTAACTGTCATCGCAGACACTTTCCCCAAAGGATGAACAGTTCATTCTCCCTGTAGCAACATAGAGCATGCCTGTTTTCTCACACCTTTGCCAGCAATGTATGCTCAAATCTTTTTATTTTTTTCTAATCCTTTAGGTAAAAAAAATGAGATTATCTTTTACTTTTGCCCTTTATTTTTGAGTATGTATTTTATCATATAGTCAAGTGTTTTGCTGCATTCTGTACCTCCAAGATATGTAGCAATTACTAACTGCTGATATTCATTAAAAGTAATATAGAAAATTAGGAAGATATACTGTTTAAAGTTTAAAAATCAGTTTCATATTCATATGCCATATTTTGTCAGTTATTTCACATACAAGGTAATTTTCTTTACATATTTCTAGGTTTTATTTCTAAGTATGGCTAATAAAGAAGTTTCAGATCAAGGTTTATAATTGGAAAGGTTTTTCTTTTCTCAGAGATCTATAGGTAAAATTTTAGCATTCAAAGTTTTGTGGTGAATTATGGCAGTCTCTAGTAGATTTTGTGTGCCTAAAACAATCTGGAAAGTCCTAAGACCTTAACAGACATCTCACCAAAGAAGATATACAGATGGCAAATAAGCATATAAAAAGATGCTCCACACCATATGTCCTCAGGGAAATGCAAATTCAAATGACAATGAGATACCACTATACACGTTTTAGAATTACCAAATTCTGAAACACAACATCAAATGCTGGTGAGGATGTAGAGCAACAGGAACTCTCATTCAGTGCTGGTGGGAAAGCAAAGTGATATAGACACTTTGGTAGATGGTTTGGCAGTTTCTTACAAAACTAAACATGCTCTTACTGTATGGTTCAGCAGTTGTGCTCCTTGGTGTTTACTCAAAGGAGTTGAAGACTTGTGTCCACACAAAAACCTGCTCATGGATATTTATAGCAGTTTTATTCATAATTGCCAAAACTTGGAAGCAATCATGATATCCTTCAGTAGGTGACTGGATAAACTCTGGTCCATCCAGACAATGGAATATTATTCAGAGCTAAAAAGAAGTGAGCTATCGAGCCATGAAGAGACATGGAGGAGACTTAAATGCATATTACCAAGTGGAAGAAGCCAATCTCAGAAGGCTACATACTGTGTGATTCCAACTGCAGTTCACCCTTGGACCGCATGGGTGTGAACTGCATGGGTCCACTTATATGAGGATCTTTTTCAACTGTAAATACTACAGTACTACCCAATACATGATTGGTTGAATCCATGGATGCAGAACTGTGAATACAGAGGAACCATGTACAGGGAGGGCTGACTGTAAGTTATATGTGGACTTTCAACAGTGCAGAGAATCAGTGCCCTTACCCCCTGCATTGATCAAGGGTCAACTCTCTATGACAGTGTGGAAAAGGCAAAACTGTGGAGGCAATGACAAGATCATAGTGGTTTCCAGGGGTGGAAGTGGAGGGAAGATGAATGGGCAGAACACAGAGGATTTTTAGGGCAGTGAAAATATTCTGTATGATATTTTAATGGTGGATACATGTTATTATGCATCTGTCCAAACCCATAGTATGTACAACACCAAGAGTGACCTGTAATGTAAACTGTGGACTCTGGATGATTATGATGTCTCTGGGGATTCATCCTGGGTGACATATGTGCCAGCCTGATGGGGGACGTCAGAAGTGGGGGAGGGGCTTCCCTGGTGGCGCAGTGGTTGAGAGTCCGCCTGCCGATGCAGGGAACATGGATTCGTGCCCCGGTCTGGGAAGATCCCACGTGCCGTGGAGCGGCTGGGCCCGTGAGCCATGGCCGCTGAGCCTGCGCGTCCGGAGCCTGTGCTCTGCAACGGGAGAGGCTGCAACAGTGAGAGGCCCGCGTACCGCAAAAAAAAAAAAAAAAAAAAAAAAAAAAAAGTTGGGGAGACTCTGCATATGTGGGAGCAAAGAATATATGAGAAATCTCTGAACCTTGCTCTCAATTTTGTTGTGAGCCTAAAACTATTCTAGTGAAATAGAAACATTGACATAACAAACAGTATGGAAAACTGTGATCCATTAATTGGTCATGTAATTTTTGTTAATAATTAACTTTGGCCACAGACTTTATTTACCCATTATTGAAGTATGATTTAGTAGAAACTATGCATTCTAAATATTTCCCATCAGAAGGCATCAGATGTGACGGGGTGGGGCAAGTCCATGAATGATGGTGCACTTGGGCCATGTGTGATTCTATGCTAGTGATAATGGCTTTCTTGTCCCTTAAACCAAAAGCAAGCATGTAAACAGCGACTTGCTTAGAGCAGTGTGCTATCGTCAAGGTGCATGTTTCTTCCTCCAAGGGCCTTAGTGTGTCATGAAACCTTCACTGATTGATGCTCGAAATGTTGCAGCACAAAATAAAAATATATTGCCGTCTGGTAGTGATGGAGGGAATTGTGTGCCTGCACTACATGAGGGATGCCTTTTTTTTTTTTTTTTTTTTGTGGTACGCAGGCCTCTCACTGCTGTGGCCTCTCCCGTTGCGGAGCACAGGCTCCGGACGCGCAGACTCAGCGGCCATGGCTCACGGGCCCAGCTGCTCCATGGCATGTGGGATCTTCCCGGACCGGGGCACGAACCCGCGTCCCCTGCATCAGCAGGTGGACCCCCAACCACTGCGCCACCAGGGAAGCCCGGGATGACATTTTTGAGTAGACGTAGGAAAAATATCCCCACATGTTACAACTGCTGTGTGTTTCCTCTGTCCAAATGCACGTAGACAAGGGACTGAGGTGTGTGGGAAGTGCTTCTCTACTGCTTTTCCTGCGGAAATGGGCATTTCTTTGCTTGCACAGGGAAAACTGAACAAATACCTGTTATCTTACAGCTTTGTGGTGTCATTGAAAATACTGAAATGTCTCCTTCTCTTTGGTCCTCACACCCTGCACTGGCCTCGGCCTCATCCCCTGTGTGCCATGCGGGTGTCACTCCTCCTTCCTCGGCCCCCCCAGGAATAGCCACCCTTGATTCTGCCCTGGGTGCTGCCTCAGCATGTGGCTCAGCCCCTAGTGGACCTGCCAGCCTAGCCCATGGGAGATGACCATGTCCCCTGTTCTCTAGATGGCGCAGACATGTTCAGAGCTTGGAGTCCAGCATGGAACGTTTGATGGCGTTGAGGGGACATGTGTGTGAACTGGGTCCAGAGGTCATTCTTGAGCTCAGAGGAAAGATTGGCCACTGTGCTTTGGAAACCCTTACATCTCTGAGGGTTGACATGTGCAGAAAAGAATTAATTCATCTTGAGGGTTTTTTCTCCTTTTGTGATACAGTTCTTTTTTTAATGTGAATCTCAGAATTGCCTGAGTAATAATAATGATAATAATAATGGATACATTTAATGAGATCTTCTTATTAATTGTTATGTTTTATCTCATTTAATCCTCATAACTATGAGAAGATACTCATAGTATCCATTTTTTTGTTGAAGAAACTGACATTCAGTGGTGTTGAAAGTAGCTTGCCAAGTTAAGCATAGCTAGAAAGTAGAGGGTCTGTCTGCCTATAGGACTTTGCTGAAAGCAGTTTTTCTTGATGAGCAAATTTGTAGTTGTTGGTTGGTGGGTAAGTGGAGCCTCTTGTCAGATGCCGTCAAATCTCTCTTTGTAATTTTGTTTTTAGCATCCGTTGGATGATGCATATCTCTGCCCTGTACCCTCTCACTTCCTGGGTTTTGGAATTAAAATGGTGTTACATTTTGAAAAAGAATGCTTCTTTGTGTCCAGAAGTGGTTCCCAAGTGCATTGCTGCTTTAACTAGTAAATGTTGCTAACTGGCCCTGCCTTGCACATGGCTCGCCTCACCAGGCACGTCACCTACTTGGTTCTTGCTTACTTTTCCTTGCATAACAACTCTGAAGTTTTTATATTCATTTTACATTCATTTTGAGTTTTCATATATGTACTAAAAATGAGGTCCTCTCCTACCTGTGGCTGGAGATGAGTATATTTGTGGTTTAATTGGGCAGATGTAGGAATGGGGGACCCTGGATGAGAAATTCCCAGAAGTCTCTCCGGATTCCTCTTTGTGTGCTGGCAATGGCCGTAGAGGAGAGTTTGTTATGATAGAGCAGAACATTCTCGAGCTGATACTTACAACCATGCCTCGCACCTCATGAGCCCTATGTAAGTGCTCACCTTACTTTCTACACCTTACGGTGCTGGTCCTCTTAGGATCTTCACTTTCCAGAAGAGGGAGCAGCTTGTGTATCGTTTCTTCTCAAGACCTAGCAGCTAGTAAGTGGCAGAGCTGGGATTCCAATTCAGTTTGGTCAGATTCTTGAGCCCAGTTTGTTACCCATAGGCTTTTAGCCTTATCCTGGTTCACATGTATTTATTTATTTTTCAGTAAAACTTTAAAAGAAACAGGTGGCAGCTGGATTTGGCTTACTTGTCAGTTTTGCCAATCACTGGAATAGACCATTTGCCTAGTGTTTTTTTTTTTTAAAGAAGATGTTGGGGGGTAGGAGTTTTTAATTAATTAATTAATTATTTTATTTATTTATTTTTTTGCTGTGTTGGGTCTTCGTTTCTGTGCGAGGGCTTTCTCTAGTTGTGGCCAGCGGGGGCCACTCACTGTCACGGCCTCTCTTGTTGCGGAGCACAAGCTCCAGACACGCAGGCTCAGTAGTTGTGCCTCACGGGCCTAGTTGCTCCGCAGCATGTGGGATCCTCCCAGACCAGGGCTTGAACCCGTGTCCCCTGCATTAGCAGGCAGATTCTTAACCACTGTGCCACCAGGGAAGCCCCTGCCTAGTGGTTTTTTTTTTATTATTGAAATATAGTTGATTTCCAATGTTGTGTTAGTTTCAGGAATACAGCAGTGATTCATTATGTATATATATATATATATATATATATATATATATTCATTCTTTTTTAGGTTCTTTTCCCCTGTAGATTATTACAAGATATTGAGTGTAGTCCCCTGTGCTATCTAGGAGGGCCTTTGTTGGTTATCTATTTTGTATATATAGCAGTGTATATATTTTCATCTCAAACTCCTAATTCATCTGTTCCCTCCTCTCTCCTTTGGTAACCTTAAGTTTGTTTTCTGTGTCTGTGAGTCTGTTTCTGCTTTGTAAATAAGATCCTTGTACTTAAATATTCTGGCTGGAGGGTATCTCAGATAGAGCTATTTTGAGGGAATGTCTAAGAAGATATATGAAACATCTTGAAGTCATATATTTCATCAACCCTACAGTTACACCACAATGGGTCTTTTTGTTTGTTTGTTTTTTTGGCATCTCTAACAAATAGAGCTGTTGAAATACTTTCTCCTGGTAAATGCTAACGAAGGAGACACTGTACCAATCATATAATTGTCTCATATCCTGGAAAAGCTAGAATAAATCAGGGAGAGCTTAATAAAAGTCAGGGGGCAGCACTGAGTGAAATTTAAGATGCTACAGGCTTCTTTATTCCTTTTTTTCCAAGAAAATGTATCATCTTGATGACATAGACCCATAGCCAAATGATTCCAAATACAATTGCCAGTTAGTGTGTTTTTTAATGCTGGTTTCTCAGTCAAGATGTTTCAAGAAGTTTTATAATGTAGCTTAAAATTAGACATTAGTTATTTATAAGAAATGACAAATTTTTAAGGCTTACAGATAATTTGCTTATGGGCTTGGGGCAAGTCCTTTGGGATTTTCCATTTTAAATGGTGCTTTGAAGCTCTGATTTCCTTTTGTCTCAGGCATTGTGAGGTTTTGGCCAGAGGGCCCTGGGACTGAGACCTCTTTGGGTTTCTTTAGCATCCTTGTGGCTTTGTGTCCTGCAGTAGTTTTTGGGTATGTGTAATTTGGGATCAATTTAATAGTAAAAACCCAGTATAGAGAACAGCTTGTTTCTAGTTTGCTTTCATCTGCAGCTGTGTAGCTTTGACCTTCTATGTAACCTAGTGTCTGCGGGGCTTAGTTTTTCCTTCAATGAAACAAGGATGCATTCTCTGCCACCAGGATGCCCTTTTAACACCCCGGGCACTGAAGCATCACTCCTTGAGTGTTGCCATCCTTTCCCTTATCTCTTCTCCTTCAGTGACAACTAGAGGATCGTATTGGGTGCAAGAGGTTGGCAGAGCAACTTGGAGAATGATTTCCCAGAGACACCTTCTTTTCCACTGGAAGAGACCTAGAAGCCCTGGTCTGAGAAGTAACTTTCACTGACCCAGAGTTTTCTGATGTATTCACATTCTCTGGTTGCCTAGCAACCACAGACTCAGCAGATGAAGACACCAGGCACTTCTTAGCTCATACTTCTCTGTTGGAAGGCTGGGCTGGCTGGCTGTGCTAAGCTCATCACCAGGCCAAAATCAAGGTGTCTCCTGGCCAAGCGCTGGTCTGGAAGATCTGGGGAAGAAGTCACTTCCAGGCTCGTTCATGTTGCTGGCAATCCAGTTGCCTGTGGCTCTGGTCTGAGGTCCCTGTTTCCTGACTGGCATGGGGCAGGGGGTGCTCTCAGCTTCTTGAAGGCTATCTGCCTTCCTTCTTGTGCCCCTCCAACTTCAGGGCCAGCGATGTCTCATCCTGTTAAATCTCTCTGACTTCCCCTTTTGCCACCAGCCCTAGACAGCCCTCTCCTTTTAGGGCTCAAGAGAACAGATCAGACTCAGAGATTAGAATGTCCTGCTCTTAAGGTCAGCCGTGTCATATGACAACATGGCATCAGCATGTTTTCATAATCGTCATCGTGTGTATGATGATAAAGGTAACAGTGAATATAACCCCAGGAGTGACGTGTCTTCATATTTACAAGTTCTACACGGTGTGGAATCTGGGAGTGCATGCATTTTTAGGATTCCACCCACCATGAGGGCTATCTCTGAGTGCCTCCGGCTCCGTCTGCACCCTGCTGGAGTAAACACCAGTCTGGACCATTATTCAGTGACCCAGCAAACATCTTATTTCTGTAGGTTTGGCTAATTTCATTTGGTTTTAAGAAATTACCGACAGAAATTTCAGCTAAAGTATAATCATTATCTTGATGCCTCGAGTGGTGTTAAAGATTCCTCACGATGATAGTAAACCTATTAGAAAAGACAGCATTGTTCCAGACTTATAGGGCTCTGGATGTGCAGACTCTTAACTGTCTCACAGGTGAAACAAAGACATGGGTCAGTTCACTGCTCATTTTATTGTGGGAATGAGTCTGCGGAACTGGTTTACTCGGGGTTCCTGCAAATATAATTGAGATTATAGGTCATAAATTAGAAGTCTGTTATATAAATGGGCAAATGCAGCATTACCTTATTGATCAGTTCCCGAAGTCCTAGGGTGAAAAGCAGCAGCACAAGCCTTAGAAGCAGTTTACCTAATGCTATTGATTTTTTTGAGTTCGCCACCTAAGGAGTCCTCGGGGCCACGAGGCAAAGTCAGGCAATAATTCATGTCTGGGAAGAGCACCTCGAATGGAGTCTGTTACTTTATCATAGAGATAATCTCACAAAAGGGCACCTGTATCAGTTAGAGTTCTTTGGTTGCAAGCAATAAAATTGGACCACAGTTAATTTAAAGCAGAAAAAGAGTTTATTGTAGGGACATCAGGAAACTCACAGAATCCAGTGGCAGACCAGGGAGCTGGGCTGAGGATAAAGGTCAGGAGAGATCCAGAGCAGTTTTAGGGAGAAGATTTATTACCTAACTACTGCCCTGTCTTTTCAGGGCATGCCGCAGGGAACAAGATGGATTTTTTTTTCTCTCCCTGGGCACCACACTAATCAAGACTGAAAGCCCTGGAGAGACTGTCCTGTGGACCTTTCCAGAAAGGCAGGGACCCAGAGCCTGCACCCACTGGTGGAGGGATGCACACCTGGAAGGGATGCAGGATGCAGTTACCAAGCAAGGAGGGAGCGGCTGCTGGGGAAGTACCCTAAAACAAAAACCCGACCTTCACTCTGAAATCTTTTTGCTTAAAATGCTTTCTTAAAAACCATCCTAGGGGACTTCCCTGGTGGCGCAGTGGTTGAGAGTCCGCCTGCCGATGCAGGGGACACGGGTTCGTGCCCCGGTCTGGGAGGATCCCACATGCCACAGAGCGGCTGGGCCTGTGAGCCATGGCCGCTGAGCCTGTGTGTCTGGAGCCTGTGCTCCGCAACAGGAGAGGCCACAACAGTGAGAGGCCCACGTACCACAAAAAAAAAAAAAAAAAAAAAAAAAAACTATCCTAAAAAAATGTATTGGGTGGTCATTTCAAAAACACACTTTTGCCTTGAACAAGATTGTCTTCTATTGCTACATAAATGCTGCCTTCAATCACAGAAATCCAAAGTCCCCAAAAGCTAATGTGAAATTAGAATATTTCAGGCGTATCCCCGTATTTGCATAATATCAATGAAATCCTTTGACTAGGTGGATAAGAAGGGCCCATTTAGCATATCCCAGTGAAAACCTGTGACCAAAAAAAAAAACCAAACAACAATCTGCAAGCACATAACACAGGAGCGGAAATCATTGTTTGTTGTCCTGGAGTCATGTTTACTGATTATTTGTAAAGTGAATACAAAGAAAATAATCCACATTCTATTTGTTGCATGATAATAGCTTTTAAAATGAACAACATTTGTATCTAACCTAAAAAACCCTCTGTATCTGACAATTTATGGGTAAGTGATCATGTTGTAATAGCATTGTATCAAAAGCTGCTTTTCTTTATAAGCCCTTATATTTAATCCCTCCAACCAGCCAACAAGCTACATGCTTCCCAGGGAATTAATTTAAGATTGAAGGTAAAAAAAAGAGGGCAAAGTTAACAACATCAAAGAGAAAGCTCCTGAAAGAGGTAATAGTTTCAAAAAGAATTTTGACTGTTTTATAAAACAAATATAAGCTGCTGTAGAAAGAATTGGTGTAAAATGAGGTTACTGCTTTTGACTTACTCAAAATGATTTTTTCTAGTATATAACCTCAGCTAATCGTGTAAAAAATGTTTTAAAGTAAAATTTTAATGGGAGCATTGGGAATGACACTGACCAGTTTCACTATTAGATCACAAAAAATGTTTTAAATATTGATAATGTAATTTTGACAAGAGCAAATCATTACTTGTGATAGCATAGAATTTTTATACTTAAAATATGAGATTTCTAAATGGATAAATGGGCAAAAGGGGGTTTGTTGGTGAGTTAGGTAGAATCTAAGATTGAATTCTGTTCTGACAAGGAAATAAAATAATGGCGTGAAACCACCAGGGAAAATTAAAAAATGATACTTTTAGTGAATGTTCTCCATTTTAAATAAAAACCTTGCCACGTAATGACTCACACCTATAGTGGAATTGAAGCAACATATTATTTACACATTTAATCTTATTTTGATTTACTCTAATTTATCTGATATTGGCAGCCTGTTAGATGATAATTTAAAAATCTGCTGCTACCGTAATTACTTTAAGAAACCTTCCTAATGGTAATTTTATTCCCCAGAATAATTTAACTTTCCATTTAAAATGCACCTGTAAACACGATGAAGTATGTATTGGCAACAGAAGATGTTTATGTTCATGTAGAATGCTAATTTCCTTAATGGACAGCAATACTGTGCTTCATATTTTATGGTGATGGAGATGGACTAAAATTACTTTTTACTACAGGTACCTTCTATGTTTGTGTGTAGCATGAACAAGGAGTTTTAAGAGTTGAAAACTTGAAAAAAATTCCCCAGAAGTGCCTTCATGGAGGCAACTGAGATTATGATGTCATATTTTGCCAGTTCTCACTCATACTCCAGTTCAAACTACTTGCGCAGCATGGTCGCACTTTCGAAGACCTACATCTGGCTTTTTCCTCAGAAGATGGGTAGGACTGGTTCTTGCTCAGAAGCATGGCACTCTGTTTCTGAATCTTCACTGCACACCTGAGAGATACAGTCCTCTCCTGCCCTGGACCATGGCTTCCCTGCTGGAAGCTTTATTCCAAAGGGAAGAAATGACAGAAAAGTCCTTGAGTCTACCCTCCCTAGAAGAAAGGAGAGGGAAGATGGAAAATCTTCCAAGGAAAGATGGTGTTGGAAATACGGAGACAGTCCTTCCAGAAAAGCTCTGGGGATGGTGTTACCCCCAAGCATCTGAGGATACTCTCTGAGTGTCCTCTGCCAATCACTGTAGGACGGAGGCTTCTAACTCTATTCTGCAAATGTTGAGGACAGGTACAGGTGTTGGGGAAAATCAATCCTAGATGATGGCATTCAGGAGAACCCCAAGGTCAGCCTGTGATGGAGGAAGGTTGAGAAGACTTCATGCCTAAGGTGTCAACAGCGGGTGCTTAATCCAGTTACGAACAGAGGAGCCAGCACTTCCAAATCCTGGGGGTTTGCCACAGGGTGAAGACATAGGGCAATAGTTGCCCCAAGAATCTCTCACTCTGTGCTTTTTACTTTTGGTGGAGTATGTAGCCCAGTTGGTTATGGCCTAGTTGGCAGGATATGTTTATTCCGGGAATTTGACTTTGTGGACTGAAGCAAATTTATGCAGGTAGAGCTGCTGAGGTAGAAATCCCTCAGAAGGGGCCAGTGCTCCTGGCCAGCCCATGGGCATTGTGCTTGTCCAGCACAGGAAGAGACATTCCGCTGTGGTGACTGTGGAGGAGGTCTTAGTGACTAGATGCAAATTAGCATACTACTCCTTCCCAGACTTCTAGAATAAAGTAGTTTCAGGAGTTATCTGTTAAGTTTTTTTTTTTCTTTTTTTTCTTTTTTTTTTTTTTGCGACATGCGGGCCTCTCACTGTTGTGGCCTCTCCCGTTGCGGAGCACAGGCTCCGGACGCGCAGGCTCAGCGGCCATGGCTCACGGGCCCAGCCGCTCCACGGCACGTGGGATCTTCCCAGACCGGGGCACGAACCCATGTCCCCTGCCATCGGCAGGCGGACTCTCAACCACTGTGCCACCAGGGAAGCCCCTGTTAAGTTTTTTTTTTTTTTTGAACCCATTACTCTGAACAAGATTTGAACCAGGCGTATGACACGTCCGTGTCCTCAGGCATGTCATAATTTTATGGAAAAAAATAAATATTGAGGCAGTTCCAGTATAAATGTTATATTCGTGGAATATAAAGTAAGTAGAATTGATGTGAAAAAGAGCTACTTCCTGGTTGAAGTGAATTGCAAAGAAAATGTATCAGGGTTTCTGCAAGAAACAGAAGGTACCTTTGAAGTGGGTGATTGAGGATTTAATAGAGAAACTGATTACCAAAGTGGAGCCAGGGTTAAGATACCCTACGAGGGGATGGGGAAGCACCCGTCCACCTATCGGGATTGGAGAGGGCTGTTGAAGGGAATCAGGCATAGGAATGGTGACTTTCATAGATGAATTCAGCTGGTGCCAAACCAGAGGCTTCAGGGTTGGAGGCTGTGGATGAAAATGCCAGACCTCTCCTTCCTTCAGCCTTCCGACCTCCTCCTGATGCCCCTGCTTCGAATCAGAAGCAGAGCCCATGTACATTGGCCTCCCGGTCATGGAGGGTGGATTTGGAGTAGCCAGTGGGGAATATCGAGCACAGGCTTTATATAAAGTTTGAAGTACACAAATTTACATACCATTCCATGTTGTGATGAATAGTTTTAAGCACAGGGAGTCGCACGTGAGGTTTACAGATAATATTTAGTTGGTAAAACCTCAATCTTGTCTTTCATTCTTCGGGCTAGGTAATCAGAGGAATTCATCATTCGGTGTTTTTCCTGACACTCCAGAGCACTTCAAGAGGTGTAGGGGTACTGAGCACATATAGAATCCAGAACCAAGGGTGGAAGTCTACTGACATCTGTGGGTATAGGGAAGAGGGATGGATGCTGAGCTACGTATGGAGACACTGAGCTGTAATAACCTCTCTTCATCCTTTTTTTGGCATTATAGTTGTTTTTTTGTTGTTGTTGGTTTTTTCTTCGGTACGCGAGCCTCTCACTATTGTGGCCTCTCCCGTTGCGGAGCACAGGCTGGGCCCAGCCGCTCCGCGGCATGTGGGATCTTCCCGGACCCGGGCACGAACCCGTGTCCCCTGCATCGGCAGGTGGACTCTCAACCACTGCGCCACCAGGGAAGCCCTGGCATTATACTTTTTAAAATATATTTATTTTTTTGGCTGTGTTGGGTCTTCGTTTCTGTGCGTGGGCTGTCTCTAGTTGCAGCGAGCGGGGGCCTCTCTTCATCGCGGTACGCGGGCCTCTCACTGTCGCAGCCTCTCGTTGCGGAGCACAGACTCCAGATGCGCAGGCTCAGTAGCTGTGGCTTACGGGCTTAGTTGCTCTGCGGCATGTGGGATCTTCCCAGACCAGGGCTCGAACCCGTGTCCCCTGCATTGGCAGGCAGATTCTCAACCACTGCGCCACCGTTGAAGCCCCTGGCATTATACTTTTAAAAGGTGTGAAGTTACTATAAGCTGTGCTGTAGTAAGCTTTAAAAATGCCAAGGAATCTTGTAAACCGATGAGGGCCATGACATAGAGCATTTGAATGGAGAATTGAAGCCCTGAAGACAAAGACAGAGAGATACAGACCCCATAGCTCAAGGTGATTGTAACTTTCTCCTTTGAGTGTGGCGACCTCATGAATTGTTCATATATAGAGATTTTTTCCCCCTTTGCCTCTAGTATTTATAGGCACACTGTTAACTCATAGCTTTAATATATTTCTCAGAGGAGTATTGTGGGTTACTTCAAATTTCAGAGATGCTGCAGAAAACCATTTTTAATTTGAGAAACAACATATAAAGTGTATCCAATGTAACACAAGGGAGAAATGTTCTTAGGTAAATTATTTAAGTATCCTAAGAAAATAACTCAGGACATGATAGAACAGTATCAAGGTGCTGGAAGAACGTTTTTATTATTCAGAATAACTCCTGAATAATATCATTTTATGTGTATCTCTTAAATACAATAATAAAAATATGATCTTTAAAATATGATACAATGGAAATGAAGCTAGTGAGGAATCATGCAGGAAAGCCTTGTAGTTTCATGTGGACTGAGTCCAACAAATACTGATACCAAGCAGGTGTGATAAGTACAGTAATTTGGTTTTAGGGATAAGGGAGACTGTTACAGAGGAAGGCAACCTTGTGTCACCTTTATCCTAAAAAGAAAATGTTATAAAATGTGCTTTTAATGCAACTCAAATATAATTCGTGTGCTAAACATTTGAGCTAAATTTGTGAGCTAAGTAGAGAAATTTTAAAACAGAAAGTTTATGCCGCTTAGCTTCTTAAATCTTGGTAATCTGAAGCTGAAGTAATTGTTGCATGGTGCTAATTTAGTAAATTATTTGAAAAAGGTTAGTAGGGTATGTATGACAGCTGAGATCTAGTCATCCTCTTCCTTTATTGAAAAGGGTTGTAAAATAGATAAAAGGACACAAGCTTGTGCCACAAATAATTATTTTTAAAAAAGCTCTGTGTGGGCCTCCCTGGTGGCGCAGTGGTTGAGAGTCCGCCTGCCGATGCAGGGGATACGGGTTCGTGCCCCGGTCTGGGAGGATCCCATATGCCACAGAGCGGCTGGGCCCGTGAGCCATGGCCGCTGAGCCTGCGCATCCGGAGCCTGTGCTCCGCAACAGGAGAGGCCACAACAGTGAGAGGCCCGCGTACCGCAAAAAAAAAAAAAAAAAAAGCTCTGTGTGTGTGTGTGTGTGTGTGTGTGTGTGTGAACAAAGTGAGCCAAATGTGACTTCCTTGGAGTATTTTCTGATCTTCATCTAAGTCAAAGCAAGTTCAGTAATAGTATTTGTACTTTCATTACTTTCTTTACAATCTACCTGTATCAGAATTTCCTCAGTAAATCTAAATATGTAGACTTAGAAGGGGTCACATATTGTCTTGGCCTGACTGTACTCTCCTTGAGGTTCAGGGGACTGGAGAGCACATGTTCAGTGCACTGAAGGTCATGGCCATCTAATCCATACAGTGCAGACGGTGAATCGATGTGCTGGGGGAGAGTTTCTGGAAAAAAATAGAAAACACCAAAACTCGCTTTTTTAGTCGTTCATGCTGTCATCTCTGGTAAGCATAAAATACTTCCTTATAATTCTCACTGTGAATAAAACACAATGATCAGAGTAACTTTCCTGATAATAAGTAAGTAACTGATGTATAGATTTTTGCCTAACTTGCTTACTTGAATCAAGCTTAAATGAGCCAGTATGTTATTAAAGGAGCCTCTGTGCTTCCTTCTGTTTAAATTTTGCTGTGTATGGTGTGTTTCTGGGGGACTTGTTCATTGAGGAATGATGGATGCCAGTAAGACAATGGCAAATTGAAAGAAAATTCATTCAACTTTTAGAGGGAGAAAAACTGTTTCTCTTATTCTTCCCACCAATGGGCCCAGCGTGACTGAATTCACTGGAAATTTCAGTGGGATTCAGAGACAACTTCCAGCTCTCTCTGCTGCTCTGGACAGACACTGACAGTTTCCATCTTTTATTCTTACTATAGCCTGACTTGAGTAATTCATCAGCACAGATTGTGAGATGATGAAACCCTAAAATGACACAATCGAAACCACAAGTTATAATATCCTGAGATATTTCCAAGTTTACTTGCCAATGAGTGAATGCATCTTTAATGTTGATTTTTATTCTGTTCTATTTTGAGATTTAAAATACCAGGTTTTCAAAACTACAAATGCTCTATAATTTAAACTAATTATAAATACTTGAAGATACTTCTGTCTTTCTGTGTGATACTTTGATATAAACTTAATAAGCATGGGATATTCAGTAGGTTAAGAATATAAGAGGCTTGGTTTAAAATGCCGTGATTTTGGGCTTCCCTGGTGGCGCAGTAGTTGAGAGTCCGCCTGCCGATGCAGGGGACACGGGTTCGTGCCCCGGTCTGGGAAGATCCCAGGTGCCGCGGAGTGGCTGGGCCCATGAGCCATGGCTGCTAAGCCTGCGCGTCTGGAGTCTGTGCTCCGCAACGGGAGAGGCCACAACAGGGAGAGGCCCACGTACTGAAAAAAAAAAAAAAAGCTGTGATTTTAGGGTACGAAGCTGGAAATCAGTTTCTCAGTCTGTTCCACATTTAACACTGACGGAATAGGTATTTCCTGAATGTTTATAATACACAGGCCATTTTATTACATACTATGAGTAATTAAGGAACGAATTAGACGGATATCCTGTCCTTACGTAGCTTACAACCTAGTCTGTGAGACAGATTTCATAAAAGTATGAAGCTTTTATAATTTGAAATAATAAATTCCAGAAAAGACTTAAAGATGTGTTAATGCACTGAACACGCCTAATGGGAATGTATTTTGTTGAGTACTGTGCTGGACAGATAGTAATCATGTTTCCATGGCTTTGGGTATGGAATGCCTGGGGAGCCTGGACAGGTAGTTAGCAAGGTTGCTTGGGGTCATGATTCAGAAGAAAGAGAAGGGAAAGATCATATAGCATGATATAATATTTTACTGTATTATGTGTTTAGTAGACTTTAATATTAGTAATATTTAGTAGACTATAATGCAATACCATATAATATCATATTGCATAAAACTATATATATATCTATATCTATCTATCTATCTATCTATCTATATATATATATGTAGTAAGGAATTTAGACTTTAAAGGCACGGAGGAGCCACCGGACTCTTTTGAGCAGGACAGTGACTTGATCTGAGTAAGATTAATCTGAAAACCAATGGGACAGGGATTAATGCAAAGAAGAGAAGTTAAACAAGAAGCTGGTTGGCATCTGTACCTGAGTTTTGCATGATGTGACCTCGGACCACGGCAGATCAGACTCCAGGGGCAGGAAAGAGGTCTCATACCCAACCATGTTGAGTGCGTTTCCCCACCCAGTGCTGCAGGACCTGTGATCCACAGGGCCCTTGGGCCTGGGGTGGCCCCAAGCCCCTCATCCCTGTCTTTGAGGCAGCTCTTGGATTTTCTCCCCACCCAGAAAAGCCCCTCGTACACAGGAAACACTCCACTTTAAAACTCCAAATCCTGTCTACTCTGGGGCTATACTTACGACCTCCCACTTTCTTTTTCATTGACTTGATCTTAGATCTGAAGTGAATGAGGAAGGTCTCATTATTTTGTGGATTATTTCTCCAGGCAGGTCTTCTGGAGTCATTTGTCCACCCCTCTGGGCTTGGTGGTTTCCTGGTTTGTAACCGTGTCTCACCCAGCTGCACAGCACAGAGAAAATGATGTTGACTTATGTGTAGGCTGCCTGACAGCACGAGAATGCCACCATGGGCAGTATGACCATCCTTTGTAAATTGCAAAGCCCTTTTGTGTAGATTATTCCCTTTGATTCTTCAGACAACCTACCTCTGGGGCAGGTGAGATTCCTGAGCTTAGTTGAGAGTTGAGACAAGTGAGAGATGGTGACACGTGTTAGGTTTCCCAGTAACTGATGAAGCAGGGGTGTCGCACAAAGTACAGGTACCTGAGCAGTCAGGACCGAAAACGTATGGGGCAGGAACAATGAAAGACAAGCACAATTTTATTGCATTTCTAAGCACCAGGCTTTGTGCTAAGCAAATGGCTTATGTGCTCACCTAATCTTCATCACAGCCCACGGGATAGATAAGGAAACAATGTGCCTTATGTTAAAAAGTATCAGAAATCTAAATGTGACCCGGACCCTCCCACTCTTCACCCCACACTCTCAGCACATAGCTCAGTGCCCGGCCCCAGGCTCCGAGACCACACCTGGTGTGCTGTTTTTTTGTAGTGTCAAGGAGCAAAGGGGCCTAGCACAGACCAGCAGTGCCAATGTGTGCTGTTCTTACATGAGGGTATCAGGTAAGTGGTATGAATGTGAACCTGAAATTAACAGTGATCTACTGAAAACTTTACAGACCAATGTCAGAAAATAAGCAACCAGTGATGTCTACTTTGTGAATTTACTTTCCTGGCTATATTCTTATTTATTCCACTCATTAAAGTTATAATTAGTAGCAAGTACCTTTTAATTAAAAAAAAATCATTTTCTTAGCTCATATGGGTGGTTTATACTCGGTGGTTTTTTTTGTTTTTTTTTTATACTCAGTGTATTTACGTGAATAATACGCCTTCCTAAGACGGGTTTATTTGCCTTGATGGTGATAAATCATTATCCTTTATCACTGTACCACAAAGGGCCCAATTAAATAATTGCCAGCTCTATTATTTTTCACATTCGGTACCTTAGATTGTACCGTACGAATTGACACTCTGTTGGTCAAGTATCAGCAGAAATCAGAGAGGGAACTGTTTGCCCAATGGGTACAATCAGGACCTTTTATTAACAGCTGTGGAATTTCATGTCAGCCAAAGTCAAGTCTGCATTGTGATAGATGAACAGAAGTGACAGGCGGCTGGATAGCTCTCTGCTGTTTCTATCTGGAAAAGCATATATAAGTAGACATAGATCCACATTGGCCCTCTGGTCACCAGAGGACCCCAGCGTGGAGCAGAAGTATGCATTTCTACAAGGTACTTTTTTAGTTGTTGAAAATGGCTTTGGAAGGGAAATCATCTTTTAAACTGTGGTTAGGTTCTGAGGCCAGCTCCCAAAGTGCATACTTACCCACTGTGCATTCTTCCATTGCTCTGCGTTGTATGTTGTTTATATTATTACATTTATCACATTATATTATACCTGCTTTCATTTTTTGGTTTTGCTTATTGGGCTGAGAATTCCCTATGAGCAGGGATGGTGTGTCTCAGAAAGTACTCAGGCCTATTCCTGGCACATAGGAGTCACTAAGAATTTTCTTTTTGGGGAATGAAAATATTGGGTTGGTCAAAAGGTTCGTTCGGGATTTTCCGTAACGTCTTATGGAAAAAACTGAACGAACTTTTTGGCCAATCCAATACAATGTTTAGTAGGTTCTAGAAAACTACATGGATAATAAATGTTTTCAAGAGAGAAATCTATTCAGAATTCCAAGTCTGGAAGCCAGGAAATACTCCTGGCACAGTAAATTGGAGAATGTTTGCAAGCAATATAATTCAGTATTTTAAAATGAAGGGTGTAGGGACTTCCCTGTTGGCGCAGTGGTTGGGAGTCTGCCTGCCAATGCAGGGGGCACGGGTTCGAGCCCTGTCTGGGAAGATCCCACATGCCGCGGAGCAACTAAGCCCGTGTGCCATAACTACTGAGCCTGTCCTCTAGAGCCTACGAGCCACAACTACTGAGCCCACATGCCACAACTACTGAAGCCCATGTGCCTGGAGCCCATGCTCCACAACAAGAGAAACCACCGCAATGAGAAGCCCAGGCACTGCAACGAAGAGTAGCCTCCGCTCGCCACAACTAGAGAAAGCTGGAGTGCGGCAACAAAGACTCAATGCAGCCAAAAATAAATAAATAAAATAAAATTTATTTTAAAAAAATGAAAAAAATAAAATGAAGGGTGTTACTAAAGTTCATTAATTCTGACCACCTTGATAAAACCCTTTAGGAAAAGCTTAACCTTTCTTCAGCTACACAGTAATCAGAAATAAAGGGTTCAGGGCAGGCCTTCTTCAAATCTGTAATTCTAATCCAAAGGGAAATTAAATTATGATTATATGTTGAGTTATTTGTTTTCTGGAATTTTAATGGAATATGAGAATAATGCTATTACAATAGATCTCAAAAGCAAAGTCCTATGACCCAGAAAGATATTTACCTTTTTTCACTTTGGGGATGAATATTTCTTAGATACCACATCTCCATTGATTAAGTAATTTTAGAAAGAGAATGGTTCAGTGAATGTTTTGATTATACATTTTTGTATTTTTGAGACTTCCAATTACTTTAACCAACTTCCTTATAGGGGAAAATAAGAAAATCAGAGTGCTTTTATGCTTGGAAATATTGGAAATAAAAGTTCTAAAATCTTGTGTTGACTGTGTGGGAACAACATGGAATTTTTTGAACAGTGCTTAATAAAAACCTGAATCAGGTTGTATGTTTGTATTTTGAGATCTGAATCTCTGTTACACTGGCCCCCTTTCTGACTGTAAGACCCTTGAGGAGGGATCACGCCATAATTTTCTTTTTACCCAAAGTGAATTTCACAGAGTCTGAAATACAATAGAAATTACTGATGTTTGTGGAATGAATGAATTATGAAAAATTGACTCAGGCATGTTAAAAACCAAGTTAAATATTTTTTGCCCTCTCTTTCTGGGCTGCTATACCTCATGCAGTCCTAACTACATATCAAAACCCATGACAGTACCTTTGATCAAGCCTGAAGGGTATTAAATGGCTTTAAAAAGTCAGAATGTGGCTAGCAGAACACCTTAACAGGAGAAGACAATGTATTGCTATAATGGCATTATTAAGGACCACCAGCATTTTCTTTTTTTTTTTTTTTTTTTTTTTTGCGGTACGCGGGCCTCTCACTGCTGTGGCCTCTCCCGCTGCGGAGCACAGACTCCGGACACGCAGGCTCAGCGGCCACGGCTCACAGGCCCAGCCGCTCAGCGGCATGTGGGATCTTCCCGGACTGGGGCACGAACCCGGGTCCCCTGCATCGGCAGGCAGACTCCCAACCACTGCGCCACCAGAGAAGCCCAGCATTTTCATTTTGAATGATTATGATGTGGAAACAATTGGGTAATTAGAAACATTGAAGTGATTTGTAAGGCCGATCATATATATATATATTTTTTTCAATTTAAATGGAGACCAGAAATTGTCAGGGAGGATCAGGCATTATGAGGGCACTGGGTTAGGGAAGGAAAGCTCAAAATGAGCTCACTGTCATCGGAAAGATTTTTCTTTTTAATTAATTTATTTATTTTTGGCTGTGTTGGGGCTTCATCTCTGTGCGAGGGCCCTCTCTAGTTGCGGCAAGCGGGGACCACTCTTCATCGCGGCGCGCGGGCCTCTCACTGCGGCGGCCTCCCCCGTTGCGGAGCACAGGCTCCAGACGCACAGGCTCACAAGCTGTGGCGCACGGGCTTAATTGCTCCGCAGCATGTGGGATCCTCCCACACCAGGGCTCGAACCCGTGTCCCCTGCATTGGCAGGCAGATTCCCAACCACTGCGCCACCAGGGAAGCCCCCGATCATATTTTTTTATGTATCTTTACTGGAGTATAATTGCTTTACAATGTTGTGTTAGTTTCTGTTGTACAACAAAGTGAATCAGCTCTAACTATGCATATATCCCCATATCTCCTTCCTCTTGAGACTCCCTCCCACCCTCCCTATCCCACCCCTCTAGGTCATCACAATGATCGAGCTGATCTCCCTGTGCTATGCAGCAGCTTCCCATTAGCCATCCGTTTTAATTTGGTAGTGTATACATGCCAATGCTACTCTCTCACTTCATCCCAGCTTCCCCTTCCCCTGCTGTGTCCTCAAGTCCATTCTCTACATCTGCGTCTTTATTCCTGCCCTGCCACTAGGTTCATCAGTACCATTTTTCTAGATTCCATATATATGTGTTAGCATACAGTATTTGTTTTTCTCTTTCTGACTTACTGCATTCTGTATGACAGACTCGAGGTCCATTCACCTCATTACAAATAACTCAATTTCATTCCTTTTTATGGCTGAGTAATATTCCATTATATATATGTGCCACATCTTCTTTATCCATTCATCTGTCAATGGACATTTAGGTTGTTTCCATGTCCTGGCAATTGTAAATAGTGCTGCAATAAACATTGCGGTACATGTCTCTTTTTGAGTTATGGTTTTCTCAGGGTAGATGCCCAATAGTGGGATTGCTGGGTTATATGGTAGTTCTATTTTTAGTTTTTTAAGGAATCTCCATACTGTTCTCCATAGTGGCTGTATCAATTTACATTTCCACCAACAGTGCAAGAGGGTTCCCTTTTCTCCACACCCTCTCCAGCATTTATTGTTTGTAGATTTTTTGATGATGGCCATTCTCACCGGTGTGAGGTGATACCTCATTGTGGTTTTGATTTGCATTTCTCTAATGATTAATGATGTTGAGCATCCTTTCATGTGTTTGTTGGCAACCTGTATATCTTCTTTGGAGAAATGTCTGTTTAGGTCTTAGGCCCATTTTTGGACTGGGTTTGTTGTTTTTTTGATATTGAGCTGCATGAGCTGCTTGTATATTTTGGCGCTTAATTCTTTGTCAGTTGCTTCGTTTGCAAATATTTTCTTCCATTCTGAGGGTTGTCTTTTAATCTTGTTTATTGTTTCCTTTGCTGTGCAAAAGCTTTGAAGTTTCATTAGGTGCCATTTGTTTATTTTTGATTTTATTTCCATTAGGAGGTGGGTCAAAAAAAGATCTTGCTGTGATTTATGTCAAAGAGTGTTCTGCCTATGTGTTCCTCTAAGAATTTTATAGTGTCTGGCCTTACATTTAGGTCTTTAATCCATTTTGAGTTTATTTTTGTGTATGGTGTTAGGAAGTGTTCTAATTTCATTCTTTTACATGTAGCTGTCCAGTTTTCCCAGCTCCACTTATTGAAGAGGATGTCTTTTCTCCATTGTATATTCTTGCCTCCTGTGTCAAAGATAAGGTGACCATAGGTGTGTGGGTTTATCTCTGGGCTTTCTATCCCGTTCTATTGATCTATATTTCTGTTTTTGTGCCAGTGTCTTGATTACTGTAGTTTTGTAGTATAGTCTGAAGTCAGGGAAGCTTGATTCCTCCAGCCCCGTTTTTGTTTCTCAAGATTGCTTTGGCTCTTCTGGGTCTTTAGTGTTTCCATACAAATTGTAAAAATTTTTGTTCTAGTTCTGTGAAAAATGCTATTGGTGATTTGATAGGGATTGCACTGAATCTGTAGATTGCTTTGGGTAGTAGAGTCATTTTCACAGTGTTGATTCTTCCAATCCAAGAACACAGGCCAACTATATTTAATCTTGAGTTTCACGCATGAAGTCTGCTCTAGTCATAATGTTCTGTCTTCCCCTATTTTTGCTGGTTAAAACCAAATTTTCTTTGTTTTTCTGATGATAACAGGAGCATGCTATCCCTGTGTCTGCAGAACACACAGATTATCTGAGGTTTGGAGAGAAATATGGTGACTCAGGAAATGGCATTATTGTATAGTATGCATGCATGAGAGATTTGGGTGGAAGAGGTATATTTGTCCTTCTGTAATTACCTTGTCAGTGAGAAAGAGAGAGTTGGAGAACAAAACCTTGAAAGTTACAGAGGGATCTGAAGAAATAAGATCTGGAATTAGTTTGCTTCTGCTTTGGAAGTAGTATTTCTGGGGCACTGAGTTCACATTATCATCATAGCAAGTTCTCAGGCATTGCCTTGAACTGGTATAAATCCTGTAAATGTTCACTCTGAAGGTGGGTGGGTGACGGTACTGGCAGGCTGAGATGGGACTTCCTTGCTTTGACATTGCTCATTTTATTTTTATGTGGGGGGAACAAGTGACCTACATGAATGTGTTTTTATGAAATTGTTAATAACTAACATTGGAGAGGTGTCCGCTTGCTGAGCATTCCACCGGTGTGACCTTATTCTACTTCCTACTGACCCTGTGAAGGTAGGAGCTGGCGTCATCCACTTTCACGTGAGACTTTCACGTCTCATTTGTTGGGAGTAACTTGCCCACAGTTCCACAGCTAAGATGTGGCAGAACTAGGATGGAAAACCAGGCAGTCTGATCCCAAAGACTAACCTTTGCTATTACTACTATTTTGCAATGCCTTCCTGTTCTAGAACTATTAAAAGGCCAATGAACAGAAATAAACAGAGACATGGTACATGAGTAACCAATAATATATGCCTAACATCTAACTTAATTCACTTTTTTTCTGCCAAAAAAATATATTGACTCTCTACCATGGGAAATGCTGTGTGGGAAATATGAGGATGAGTTCGCCTGAGGTTCTCTTCTCAGGAAGTAAGAGGGTATGATAGAGGCCATCTAGAATATCAGTAAACAACTCAAATTCAAAGTGGGAAGTAAGTGCTTTCTAAAGGTTGTAAAAAGAGTAATTACACCTAAAGAAAGTCGAGGAAGGCATTGTAGAGGATGTGGCATTTGCACTGGGTTTTGGAAGACCAGGTAGTTATCAGAAATGCAGACTCGGGTTGGGGATGCTGGGGATCAGGCTCAAAGGGGAGGAGGACATACGTGAGTAGGTATCGGGAAAGGAAGAGATGGGGCTGGAATTTTCACAAATGAGAAATGTGGTTTGAATTGTCATGTGCTGTAGAAAGAGATTTGGTGGTGCCAGGTGTCAGAAAGCCTTAGGACCTGAGCAGTGATCAGTAGGCAGCAGGGTGTCACAGAAAGCCTTGGGGTTAAGTTGTCTTGGGCATGGCTGGTTTCCACTGTGTCAGTCTAATGATCAAGGCCTGGAGCCAGTGATCCCAGAGGCGTGGTAGCTTGTCTTCTGGGGGTGTGGTCTTCCCGAAGCTGGTCAGACTCCTCCTCTGGCCATATTGCCTTTCCTTTGTGTTGTCAGTTTCCCTTAAATCGGAAGACTCATCGGCCCCAGATCATAGGAGGGGCGTGCTTGTAATCTTAATAAATCCCATATGTCTCGTGTTTCTGGAGTCATTTTCCATTCTGCAAAATGTCATGAGAAGATACACAGGATGATCTGTAATGATGACTCTTCCTCCTAAAGAACAATGCTTTGGAAAACACTTTGAATTTGATCAGGTGTGGGCAGTGAATAGTAGAGGAAGCACAGGAAACAGTATTAAATACAAAGAGAAGGAACAGGACATAAGAAAGTGTTCACGAAAGGTTATAGCTCTTTTATAGAATGTGCTGAGTTTCTAATGGTCAGAATAAATATGTTTAAAGCAGTAGTTTAAAAATGGAGGTTGAAAAGAAAAACTTTAAAAAAAGGGAAACAGAAACAAAGCTTTCTTGAAGGCTTACTGAAAACAGCCTTTGTGCTGAGTTTTTCCTAAGTACCGTCTCAGTTAATCCTGGCAGTAGCCCTGAGCTGGAGGGTTGCATTATCTCCATTTGCACATGAGGAAGCAGAGGCTTAGAGAATTTGAGCGACTTGACCAGTGGGAGGGAAGTGCTCGCAAGTGGCAGAGTGGGGGCATGGACCCTGGTCAGATGACTCCAGAGGCTGCTGTTCTCCAGCTAAATGGAGGGTCAGAGCTCATCCTGTTAGTAAAATCTCCTAGCAAGACATGCAAACCAAAAAGGATCCCAGACTGTTTGAGTTATTCAGAAACATACATGCACCCCAGTGTTCATAGCAGCACTATTTACAATAGCATGTAAAGCTATTGTAAGACATGAAAGCAGCCTAAATGTTCATTGACAGATGAATGGATAAAGATGTGGTACA
Organism: Mesoplodon bidens; assembly: GCF_964165515.1. Lineage (NCBI taxonomy): Eukaryota > Metazoa > Chordata > Mammalia > Artiodactyla > Ziphiidae > Mesoplodon > Mesoplodon bidens. The sequence goes on along the minus strand of NC_138169.1, from coordinate 32,116,142 downwards.
TACATACAATGAAATATTACTCAGCCCTGAAAAAAGAATAAATAATGTCATTTGCAGCAACATGGGTGGACCTAGAGATGATCATACTAAGTGAAGTAAGTCAGACAGAGAAAGACAAATATATGATATGGCTTACATGTGGAATCTAAAAAAATGATACAGATGAACTTATTTATGAAGCAAAAATAGACTCACAGACATAGAGAACGAACTTATGGTTACCAAAGGGGAGAGGTGAGGGAGGGATAAATTAGGAGTTTGAGATTGACACATACACACTACTATACATAAAATAGACAACCAACAAGGACCTACTGTATAGCATAGGGAACTCTACTCAATTATCTTGTAATAATCTATGATGGAAAAGTATCTGAAAACGAATCATTTTGCTGTACACCTGAAACTAACACAGCATTGTAAATCAATTACTGTATATTTCGATTTAAAAATAAATTTAAAAAGAAGAAAAGTGATTTTTAAATGTCAGACTGGTTTTGATAATACTTTCCCCCTTTCTGTTGTGGGTTGTGTTTACAGGGGCACAATGAAGCATGAGGCATGGGCTCCCTTTAGCTGATGGAGATGGGCTGCCACACAATCATTTGTGTTACTGTATCATGTGTCAAGCAATGGCACTTAGCGCTGGGATGGGACGTACTGGGGTTGTCAGGGTGGATACCCTGCCTTGCAGTCATTTCTGAAAGTTTTGAGTGCATTCAGTTGTCCAGTAAGTTTATGACAATTTACCTGATCTTTCTGTGCATCATCATGTAATTTTAAGCTTTAAAAATGCCCTGGTGTATCTTTGACATATAGTTTATTTTTGATTTACTTGGTATTTCTTGTTTAGAGTTTACCTACCTCAGAGGGCTTTTATTTAGAATTAGCTGCTCTGACCACTGGCTTCTGGAAAGTTAATAGGAACAGTGGTGTTTGGTGCCATGCTGCCTGTTAAGGTGGTTCAGGTGATATGGTCCATGCCTTGCGGCCACCCTCCCATCAAAGGGCAGCTTCGCTGTCTACGTTCACTAAAGCACATGGGTTTTCACAGGAATTGACATTGCGCTCATGATGGTTGGAAGATAAATAGGTAAAAATGTTGTTTAAACTCTTTGATGTAAAATATTTTTATAAAAGTTCCTTTCTCAGGGCTCCGATGATACTGGCAGCATTGTTAATACTCAGTATTCTACTGTCAGCAATCATTCGATATTAGTTTAATCATTTCACTGGTTAATGTTGGCTTTTAGCATGATCATTCAAATATACCAAAAGTTTGGGTTGATTATTCCCACCAAGTAGATTCATTTTAAAGTCAAGAGAATTGCATCACGTGTAACATCAGCTATGCCTTTTCCAGGATTCTCCTTTAAATCAAGTCATTATAACTTATTGTTCTGATACTTAGTTATAGATCTATTTTGACTTGTTTTGTTTCTTAATAGGATCAAGAAAAGACCTTTTGCAAATTAGGCCTTCAGAAAATGAAAACAATCATGTTCCCCTGATTCTAACAACACTCTTAAAGTTTAGCACACAACATCTCAATTTTTTTTTTTTTTTTTTTTTTTTTTTGTGGTACGCCGGCCTCTCACTGTTGTGGCCTCTCCCGTTGCGGAGCACAGGCTCCGGACGCACAGGCTCAGCAGCCGTGGCTCATGGGCCCAGCCGCTCCGCGGCATGTGGGATCTTCCCGGACCGAGGCACAAACCCGTGTCCCCTGCATCGGCAGGCGGACTCGCAACCACTGCGCCACCAGGGAAGCCCCATCTCAGTTTTAATCTGAGTAGATTTAATCTCTGTTTTAATCTCTGTAGAAACAGGTTTCCTGAGTACATTTCTTTTCATGCATGGTAGTCTGTTGTATCTGTACCACAGATAATTGTTTGCATCAGATTTGTCACTTTCTGGCATACTTTGAAATAGTAATGCATAGGAATGTGTAAATGTTTCATCAGCTACAGACGGTGCAAATGTACCATATAAGAATGGTTTGAAAACTTCTAAGAGCATCTGTGTTTTCACAGTTACCAGTTCATGCTGGTCAGCCTATTGCCTGGTCTTTTTTAATGCCTGTTTCTATGCAGAGCGTGTTCACAGGGCTGTCCTAACTGTGCAGGCTTTATCTTTATGGATGATCCATAGACACACAAACAAGGAACTGTAGCAGCAGTATTTCATTCTTAAGTCTGAATGATGACAGGCATAATTACGGAGGCTAACATCTGGAGTATTTTATTAAAGGGAAACCTGCCAAGATTGTTAGCATATACCAAACAGCATTATCCATATGTGCTATTTTATCACTACTGAATGTCAGGGTGTATTCATATGAAAGGAAATGGATAAAATCCAGCAAAGGATCACTACTAACATATCTTTCTAGAGCGGATTTTCATTTAGCTCAGTGGAGCAGTTTGCTAGAGATTTTTAAGATCATGAACATCACCCGTCTGGAGGGTTCCTAGATAGACCAGTAGTACCTGGTTACTTGGTCTTCCCAGAATTAAAATGTACCCTTCTTTAAAATCCTGCTGAGTTTGTTTTTTTAAATGTTCTCCAAATCCTTAAAAGGAATAAAGACTATCATTAAAAAATAAACAAGATGAACAGATCTTGAGGGCCTACTGTGTGTTCCATCTTTTTGAAAGCTTGGTACACACACTTGAGGAGTGTAGTAGGAATCTCGTCCAGTCAGGTGATAAAAGAGCACTCTGGTGCAATTATCAAATTTCTTGGAGTAGTATGGAATTACTGTTCACCCTTTCCCTTAGCAGACAGCTCTACAGTTGAATAGAGGGTATTAAGTCGGCAGATTGGTCCTTATCAAACTGTAAGAGGTTCGATTCCTATGAATACTGCAGTTCTTGTAATAATCTTGCAATTCAGTTTATTTAAATAGTAATCTAGAGAGGCTACCCCACCCTGGTATGGTCATTGTTTTCCTCCTGAGGCACGAGTGGAGGGAATCGTGCCCGTCTGTATTCTGTACACAGGAATTGAGAAAAAGACAGATCCTCAAAAATCATACCCAGATAGTTTTTGATGGAAGGGAGAAAAAACTGGTCCCCAGAAAATGCTCCTAGTTTGTCCTCTCTACCAATCACTGCAGATGCTGAAGACCGAAAAAGGAGTGAGAACATGGCCATCGTTTGGTTCTAGTGCAATCTGGGTGATGGATTGTGTTTATGAATAATATCTGCTAATAGTTCATGAGTTGTGTGGTGGAGGTCCATGCAGGGGCACAGGGAACACTGGAGGAGATGGGTGGTTTATTGTGCCTGTTGGACAGATCTGCCTACCACAAAACTGCATCTCCTTCTCTGGGAACCAGACAGCAAACTCCCTTCCACACCCCACATGCCGTTCCCTCAACCTGGTGCAGTTACTCCCTTTACAACGTCTGCACTGAAAGCAAAGTCTTCCTCCCCACCTGAGTCCTGCTACCCGGCCTTCACTTCCTCATTGTCCCTTCCAGCACCCACAGCCACAACATCAGGGCAGCCCATCCTGTCTGGGTCTTTGAAGTGAGCTCTGGCTGGTCTTTTGCTCTGTTCTTCCTTTGCTCCCAGCCAACTGCCACATTGCTGTCATCCCTGCAGGGCACACGTCACCCCTTACAGAAAACCCAGACTCCTTGGGAAGACCCAGTGGCCTCTGCCACCCCTCTCACCCTCTCACTGCAGCCAAGATGTCTGCCCTTCTGACACTATGCCTCTGCCTTTCCTCCTGCCTGGAGGGCTCTTCCCACTTGGGTGGATTGCTTGTTAATCTTCAAAGGGACAGCCAAGTCTTAACATTTTAGTTTCCGGGTGATGGATCTTCCTCCTCAGAGTCTAGTGCCTCTTTCATTCCCTAGGGATGCACGGATCCCATGGCATTTCAGCGTTCTGTCTCCTGCAGTAGAAGGACCAGGAAGATTTGTCAGAAATGAGTACTGGGTAATATGCATTCACCATTAGACAAACGGAGGCAGACCCCTCACTTTTAAACATGTGTTTTAGCAGAATAGACGTCCTGCAGGTAGACTGAAAAGCAGGCTGTGCATGAACCCTGCAGGGAGAGGTGGGACTTTGCCGCTGTTGTGTTCCTGCAGTATTACAAGTCTGTGTCTTAAATATGTGCAAAAAAAATCTGTTACACAGCAGTGTTGACTTGAAGCTTTTTACTCATAGCTTTGATATTTGGCTTGTTTGATTTTCAGACATTCTTATTTCTGTATTACTATTTTGCAGTTTTAAAATGCACCAATCACCAGTGCCTTAGTGTTTCCCATGTATGCACTCACACACACACACACACATACATGTAAGTATTTACAGTCAGTCATAGCATCTATAAACATTTTCATGTTTCTGACTGTATGTATACTCTGTAGTGGGAGAAGGTTGCTAAGATCATCTAATCCCAAGTGTCACCCTGAAGACAGAAGTACACCATCGGTAAATACGCACAATTAAAGAGACACTAAGTTGGGACTTCGAGGGACTTTGAGGCTGTGGGAATGGAGGCATCTGAATTTGTTGTGGGCATTTTGCCATCCCCAATAATGGGCATCTTTTCTGGCTTCCTTTCTTGTGTGAAGCTGCTTCCTGTCCCTCCTCCCCTGCACTCACTCTCCTTTGCTAATTCCTGCCAGTGCCCCTCCCCCCCAACCCCTGCATATTGTCTGTTGCCTCCTAGTGACATGAGAGCTGGGAAGACTCTAAGCAGTAAGCAGTCAAGTCCGACCAGAAGCGATGCTGCTACACAGCCTGGCATCCAGGAGGACTTTGGGAGGCTCACGTAGTGACTTATTGACCATGTAGACATCCAGATCAATAGTTGGGGAATGCAGGAATGTGCCCAGAGAAACCAGATCAACTGACTCAGACTGTATCTCCCACGGAATTTTTGTTCTTGAAGTAGGTTGGTGGAAGGGAGTTGATTTGCATTTTTTGGATTGATAGTGAATTTGAACATCATCTAAACTTTCATTGTTGATTTGTGTCCCTTCTTTTTAATGTCTTTTGCCCATTTTTCTCTGTGACTTTAGTAACAGACAGAGCATTTGGATTCCCTGCAAAAGAACTACTTACTTGGTGTATGCCTTGTAGCTCTGAGTAGCTAAGTACGTAAGCTGGCTGGGGCAGGATGTTGCCTGGGATGGCTGAGAATAAAACAGGGAGTTTCGAATTTTCTGAATGTCCTGATTGGTTGATGTTTAGAAGTCAGCTACAAGGATTGAGGTGGAAAATATGTTCATATTCTGTCTTTTCTGCTTCTATTGAATATCAATAGTGTGAGTCCAGCCTTACTCTAAAATGGCCCTGGAGGTGTAGCTTCGTTTCCTTGGTGGTTTTCTTGTTTTGTTTTACTTTCTTTCTGTAATGGCTTTCCAGAGAAATAACTTCAGGCTCAAATTACTCATTCTAATCTCAGGATTTCCCTGTTTCACCTGGCTCAATGCAGTCAACATTTCATAGTTCATATAAATACCTTACCCATCCAGCATCATGATAAAAGGAAGGATATGTTTAACATGAGTAAAAATTTCTTGGATGATTGAAATTTATCTCAAAGTATAAAATTTTGCATTTTAACCATTCTATGGGAAAATTACCTAAAATATATTCCCTGTATCAGACTTCTAAGAGCTTAGTGTGATCATTATTTTCTGATGAGTGTATATCAAGAAGTGGAATTAATGAATCATAGAGTATGCATATGCTTTGCTTCAGTAGACATGATCAAACAGTTTTCCAGTGTGATTGTACCAATTTACACTCCTTTAACAGTGTAAAAATGTTTTGGTTTTCCCACCTGCTCACAAACATTTGGTCTGTCATTTTGATTTTATCTATTTTGGTGGCTGTGTGGTATTGTCACATTGCAGTGTTGGTTTGCAGTTCTTTGGTGAATAAGGAGGCCCATCACCTTTTCATATATTCCTAGCTATTTGAATATCTTGGTGTGAAGAGTCTGTTCAAGTCTCTTACACCATGTTTTCTTTGGATAACCTATCTTTTAAATACTCATTTGGGGTAGTTTTTCTAAATTCTGGATTTAAGTCCTTTGTTGGATACATTTATTACAGATACATTTTTCCACTGGTTATGTTGCATTCTTACTCTCTAAATGATGTCTTTTGATAAACAGAAGCTCTTGATTTTAAGAAGTCTAAATTATGTTATTCCTATAATAGTTAACATTTTCTGTGGCCTCTTTGAGAATTTTTTGCCTATGCCAAGGTTACTAAGATATTTTCCTATGTTTTTCTATAGACACTTTATTGTTTTATCTTTTACATTTATATTTTCAGTCTTCTGGAATTGATTTTTGTGAATTGTGTGAGGTAAGGTCAAGCTATGTGGCTTCCAGTTGACCTAGCACCATTGACTGAAAAAAGAAGCATCCTTTCCCTCCCCCATTGCACTTAAGTGTCATTGCTGTAATAAATCAGTCTATTGTGCTGTCTTCATTGTGAAACACTCTGATGGGGACTTATAGAATTTTATACATCTCACAAGTTTTCTTCTGAAAAATGTATAGGTTAGAATATGCCATCAGAGTGAGTTGCTGTGGAAGGGCCCTTATCTTTCCATTCTAACATGAAAATAATAGATAAAAATATTTTATAAAGCTAAATATATAGCTGAGATTGAAATCAAGGAAAGAAAATCTGTAGATGCTCAAAATGAAGTGAGGACTCTTAATGGTGAGAGGAATTGAATCCACATGGCTGATAAGGATAACTGGACCAGAGAAACCCTTTATATGATGGAGTTTTAATGCCTCACAGAACCAAGTTAGTATGAGCAGGAATTAACTTACCTGGATAAATCCAATAACCAGGAAAAGGTGACTCAGCAGAATTCTGCTTGCTGGCTAAAGGATAACCATAGAAGCTGAAGTCTTAGTCAGTGGATGTAAACAATACAAATTTTGGAACATTGGATCTCCTAGATTGTGCAGTGACTGCATTTGGAACTGAATTCATCCTCTGATTATTCTGGAGAAGCCCTGGACTAAGAAACCAACATAAAATCTGACCAAGTACTCTACGGTCACATTGGGCTGGGGTAAAGGCAGCCAGAAAAACATTCCAAAGGAATGCCTCCTAAGACTCTAGAAGAAGACAGTTTTTAGTAAAGATGAACTCATGGTAAAATTTTACAAAGGCCTTCAAGGAAAGAGGGAGAATAATAAGAACTTTCAAAGAAAAACAGAAGACTGACTGCAGACTTTTCATCAATAATACAAGATGAAAGAGATATTGGAATTTAAAGTGCTAAGAGAAAATAAATGTTAACCTAGAATTTTATACCCAGCTAAATTATGACTTGGGATTAAGGATGAAATTAATACATTTTGACATGAAATAAAAGATAATTTTCAAAAGAAAAATACAGATAGTTAATGCACACTAGTAAGAAATCAACCATGCTAATAATTAAAGAGATAAATATTAAAATAACAATTATTTACTTACTTATTTCAGTCCATCAAAAGTGAGATAGTAGACAATCATGTTGACAAGGATTTTAGGACATGTAAGAGTCTCACACTTAGCTGTTAAGTTTACATTGCTACATTTTTAGAGAACAGGTTGGCAAAGGCCTTGAAATTGTGCAAGGTCTTTGAACCAGCAGTTACACTTAAGGAATATATCCTAAGGTAGTACAGTTGACCCTTGAACAATGTGGGGGTTAGGAGTGCTGTCCATACATGCAGTTGAAAATCCACATGTAACTTTACATTTGGCCCTTCATATCTGCAGTTCTACTTCCATGGATTCAGCTAGCATTGGATCATTTTGAATTGTAGTATGTATTTAGTGAAAAAAAAATTCATGTGTAAGTGGACCCATGCTATTCAAACCTGTGTTGTTCAAGGGTCAACTGTAGTTGAAATTATATTTATTTAGTTACTACATTGTTCATCCTAGTGTTTTTAAGAGCTCAAAGTTGAAAATAAAATAAGTGTCCAACATGGGATGATTGGTGAAATAAATTGTTGAATCTGTATAATAGAATATTGTATAGTCATTAGAAACAACATTTCATAATACATCAATTGACAAGAAAAAATACATTAAATGAAATAAATATACCAAATAAAAATATTATAAAATGTGAATAACATGATCTGTTTTTATAAAAGCAAATAATCATTGTACCTAAAATATTTGAAAATATATAAATATCTATATCTATATGTATTTCTATATATTCCTCAAAGTAGTTGTACTTGGGTCGTTAGTATTTTGTGGTTTTAAAATATTCTTCTTTATTGTCTCTGTTTTGTTATTTTTCCAAGGTTAGATTGTAATATTTTATAAGGAGAAGAAAGAAGGAAATCTCATGTTGGAGGAAACACACAAAGCACCATTGTAAGCATTATGTAGTTTTTATCATATGCAGCAACTTCACAGTACTGGTGATCGGCAGAGTCCAATCAACTATGTCTCGTTTTTTCCTTGATTATAAGGGTTAAGTTGAAGTTACTTCTGCATTTTAAATTCCAGTAAGTAATTATAACTTTTTAAATTTTCTTTAAAAACTCAAAGGATAAAAGAGCACTATATTGATTATTCAATGTATAGAATGAATGGATCTTATTTCTCTTTATGATTCTCTACTCGTATAATTCCTTTTATATGTTTTTTTCTTTCTAGACAACCAAAGGACATTGCTTTGGGTCCATATCATGTGAAAGTGACATAAGGCAACCCTGTAGTGATAATAGGCACGAGGGTATGAGAGAAGTAAAAAAAAAAAAAAAGGCATTAATAGAGGGTTTTTGTGGGGGACAGTTTTTTTTTTTTTTTTTTTCTCACTGAGATTTCGAAATGGTTCAAGAGAGGTACCCGTTTCAGATAGAAGATAACTTTAAAAGTGTTGGAAGTCAAGATTCGGATATGGAGAAACAGACTGTTCCAGTGGAACACAATGCAAACTACACCCTTGTTCTTGCCAATAAAAAAGCAGAGCTGCTTTTACTTATGTAAAAGAGATTATCCTGATGCTGCACATATTGAGAATTTTGAGGGTGTTAGGAATGAGCTGTGATTTAAAACAGAAAAAAATATGAAAAGGAACTATAAATTATTAGCCATCTAGCCTTTAAACTTCCCTAGGAAATAATTTTTTTGAGGCTACCCATGTAAAACTGTTTCAAGATTTGGGGGTCGGGGAGGAATGGAGTAGGTGTGGAACAAATACAAAATTTAACTTTTAAGGCAGTAATTTTTAGATCATTGATAATTGGTGACCCTTTGATGCCTGAATTCCTTTTGGAGATAATTGTGGAATCAGTTTTAAAAACCCACCTCATGTAGGAGAGAACATATTTAAATCTCTTTATAGGCAAATGTATACAAAACACTATTTATTACTTGAGACCATATCCTTTTAACTTTGTATTATTTGACATAAGATTATGAAGGAAAGAAAAATATTTTATTAATCTCCTGCAGGCTCTTTTGAAATGACTCAAAGGAACTTTACTTCTGGGTCTTTAAGGAAAATATAAATTGACATCAGTGCCAGCTACCTAAAAATACAGTGTGTCATTCTTTACAAGATGTGTCCCATATTTTCTGTGTTAACTGTGGTTTAGAGAGAGAAACAGAAAAAGTGGGAAACCCAAAGCTAGTTCTGGCTCTACTAAAAACTAGACATGTGGCTTGGAAAATCACTTACCCTCCTTGAGTTCAGTTTTTTTTCCTATTATGTGAGAGGGTTGAATTTATTAGTAGGTGATCTTCAAAGTCCTTGCTACTACAATATTCTATTTGTGTGTTCAGACACAATGATCCAAAAGTTAATACCCTATTTATTTTCCAGCAATAATTACATTAGCACTAGAATAGTGTGGAATATGCTGTTTAAAAGTGTTTTTGATTGTTTATACCCAACTTCTTTATTCAGCTCTTGAGTTGGCTTTCAGAAAACGTCGGGTAAGCCTTTTAAATAAAGTGATTATCTGGACTATAGAAATATAAATTAAACAGAAGATCAAGAATATATATTTTTGGTAGTATATCAGACTTTCACAATATCATATTGAGAGCCTTAATTGTAACCAAGTAATGTTCCCAGTCTGTGTTTAACTATACATCAACTCGGTGGATGGTTCATAAAGAATATAATTGACAGCTAGTAAAACCTGTGCAAAAATGAATCAGCTTTTAACTTTGTATTAAATTATCCTTTTCTAGAAGATTGAAAACTATAATCAAGTCCTTTCTGTGTAATTTGCTATAGATTACTACTCTAAGAGAATAACATCCTTTGTTAAAAAGGCTTTTCTATTATTGGCTAATGGTGTCCCCTCCTCCCACTGAATTAAAGCTTTCAGCCTCCTGTCAGATGCCCTGAGCTTTTCACCTGAACATTTTTACAATGAGGGCATAATGAATGTTGGAACTGGTATAGATTATTTAAAATAGGCTTACATTAGCTGTCTATCGCTGTTCTTGACCTCCAGAGAGAGAGAGAAGAAACAAGTTCCTTAGTACAGAGATGGAATTTTTATCAAATGCTTTAAAGCTTAAACTGTACAGGTGAAGTCTGTAGCCTCCTCCTGCTAGTTTTTCTTTATTTCTCGGGTCCACTTATTAGATGAGCAAATATGGGTATTCTGACAGTTATAATGTGCCCATTGTATATCATAAACACTAGAAAACTATAATAATCAATATGTTATACAGAAGAATTAGGAACTTAGAACTGCTCTTTCATGCATTTATCAAAAATAATACTAAACTTTATGTATTAACATTCTGTAGATGGAGTGTTGAAAAATGCAGCAAAGGTCCCTGCCTTCATGGACTTTATGGATAACAGTCAAAAACTTTATTATGGGGGCCTCCCTGGTGGCGCAGTGGTTGAGAGTCCGCCTGCCAATGCAGGGGATACGGGTTCGTGCCCCGGTCCGGGAGGATCCCATATGCCGCGGAGCGGCTGGGCCCGTGAGCCATGGCCGCTGGGCCTGCGCATCCGGAGCCTGTGCTCCGCAACGGGAGAGGCCGCAACAGTGAGAGGCCTGCATACCGCAAAAAAAAAAAAAGAAAAAAAAAAAACACTTTATTATGATTCTCTTTATAGAGGCTAAGTGTAGGCCTTTCACAAAATTTAGAGTGAATGAGTAAATATATTGATGTTACTGAGAACCAGGGCTACATCGTAGGATGGGGAGATAAAAGTATGGAATGCGTAGGTCCTGATATTTTTTTTTTTTTTTTTTTTGAAAAACAGCTTTATTAAGGTATAATTCACATACCATAAAATTCACCCACTTAATGTGTAAATTAAATGTTTTTTAGTATATTCAGAGTTGTGCAACTATCACCACACCTAATTTTAGGACATTTTTATCCACACCCCCCCCAAAAAAAAACCCCACACCCATTAGCAATAAATCCCCTTTTCCACTTTCTACCTTTAGCCCCGAGCAACCATTAATCTACATTCTGTCTCTTCAATCTTGCTTATTTTAAGCATTTTATATAACTTGAATCATACAATATGTAATATTTTGTGACTTCTTTCACTTAGCCTATTTTCAAGGTCCATCCATGTTGTAACATGCATCAGTACTTCATTTCTTATTATAGCTGAATAATAGTCCACTGTATGAATATACTATATTTTATTTACCCATTCACCAGTTGATGGACACTTAACTGTTTAAGCTTTTTAGTTATTATGAACACTGCTGCTATGAACATTTGTGCACACATTTTTGTGTGGACAAATGTTTTCATTTCTCTTGGGTGTACCCAGGAGTAGAACTGCTGGGTCTTTTGGTAACTCTATGTTTAACTTTTTGGGGAACTGCCGAATTGTTTTCCAAAGTGGTTGCACCATTTTACAATTCCACCAGTAATATATGACAGTTCCAACCATCACTGCTTGTTACTGTCTTTTTGATTAGTGACATGCTAGTGAATGTGAAGTGGTATCTCACTGTGGTCTAGCTATGATCCATTTTGAGTTAATTTTTAACAGTGTAAATTGTAAATCAAGGTTCATATTTCTGCATATAGACGTCCAGTTCTAGCACCATTCATTGAAGACTTTCCTTTCTCTACTGAGTTGCTATTGCACCTTGGTCGAAAATCAGTTCATCATATTTGTGAGTCTATTTCTGGGATTTCTATTCTGTCTCATTATTCTATGTTATCCTTTTGCCCAGATTACACTGCCTTGACTGCTGTAGATTTATAGTATGTCTTAAAATCAGGTATGAGTCCTTCAGACTTTGTTCTTCTTTTTCAAAATTGTCTTGGCTAGTCTAGTTCCTTTACCTTTCTATATAAATTTTTGTTTGGGATTGCATTAAATCTATAGGTCAATTTGGGCAGAACTGCTATCTTTTTTTTTTTTTTTAATTAGTTTCTGCTTTATAACAAAGTGAATCAGTCATACATATACATCTGTTCCCACATCCCTTCCCTCATGCATCTCCCTCCCTCCCACCCTCCCCATCCCACCCCTCCAGGCGGTCACAAAGCACCGAGCTGATCTCCCTGTGCTCTGCGGCTGCTTCCCACTATCTATCTACCTTACGTTTGGTAGTGTATATATGTCCATGCCTCTCTTTCGCTTTGTCACAGCTTACCCTTCCCCCTCCCCATATCCTCAAGTCCATTCTCAAGTAGGTCTGTGTCTTTATTCCCGTTTTGCCCCTAGGTTCTTCATGACATTTTTTTTTTTAAATTCCGTATATATGTGTTAGCATACGGTATTTGTCTTTCTCTTTCTGACTAACTTCACTCTGTATGACAGACTCTAGGTCTATCCACCTCATTACAAATAGCTCAGTTTCGTTTCTTTTTATGGCTGAGTAATATTCCATTGTATATATGTGCCACATCTTCTTTATCCATTCATCCGATGATGGACACTTAGGTTGTTTCCAGCTCCGGGCTATTGTGAATAGAGCTGCAATGAACATTTTGGTACATGTCTCTTTTTGAATTATGGTTTTCTCAGGGTATATGCCCAGTAGTGGGATTGCTGGGTCATATGGTAGTTCTATTTGTAGTTTTTTAAGGAACCTCCATACCGTTCTCCATAGTGGCTGTACCAATTCACATTCCCACCAGCAGTGCAAGAGTGTTCCCTTTTCTCCACACCCTCTCCAGCATTTATTGTTTCTAGATTTCTTGATGATGGCCATTCTGACTGGTGTGAGATGATATCTCATTGTAGTTTTGATTTGCATTTCTCTAATGATTAATGATGTTGAGCATTCTTTCATGTGTTTGTTGGCAGTCTGTATATCTTCTTTGGAGAAATGCCTATTTAAGTCTTCTGCCCATTTTTGGATTGGGTTGTCTGTTTTTTTGCTATTGAGCTGCATGAGCTGTTTATAAATTTTGGAGATTAATCCTTTGTCAGTTGCTTCATTTGCAAATATTTTCTCCCATTCTGAGGGTTGTCTTTTGGTCTTGTTTATGGTTTCCTTTGCTGTGCAAAAGCTTTGAAGTTTCATTAGGTCCCATTTGTTTATCTTTGTTTTTATTTCCATTTCTCTAGGAGGTGGGTCCAAAAGGATCTTGCTGTGATTTATGTCATAGAGTGTTCTACCTATGTTTTCCTCTAAGAGTTTGATAGTTTCTGGCCTTACATTTAAGTCTTTAATCCATTTTGAGCTTATTTTTGTGTATGGTGCTAGGGAATGATCTAATCTCAAACTTTTACATGTCCCTGTCCAGTTTTCCCAGCACCACTTATTGAAGAGGCTGTCCTTTCTCCACTGTACATTCCTGGCTCCTTTATCAAAGATAAGTTGGCCATATGTGCGTGGGTTTATCTCTGGGCTTTCTATCCTGATCCACTGATCTATCTTTCTGTTTTTATGCCAGTACCAGACTGTCTTAATTACTGTAGCTTTGTAGTATAGTCTGAAGTCAGGGAGCCTGATTCCTCCAGCTCCGTTTTTCGTTCTCAAGATTGCTTTAGCTATTCGGGGCCTTTTGTTTTTCCAAACAAATTTTGAAATTTTTTGTTCTAGTTCTGTGAAAAATGCCATTGGTAGTTTGATAGGGATTGCATTGAATCTGTAGATTGCTTTGGGTAGTAGAGTCATTTTCACAATATTGATTCTTCCAATCCAGGAGCATGGTATATCTCTCCATCTATTTGTATCATCTTTAATTTCTTTCATCAGTGTCTTATAGTTTTCTGCATACAGGTCTTTTGTCTCCTTAGGTAGGTTTATTCCTAGATATTTTATTCTTTTTGTTGCGATGGTAAATGGGAGTGTTTTCTTGATTTCATTTTCAGATTTTTCATCATTAGTGTACAGGAATGCCAGAGATTTCTGTACATTAATTTTATATCCTGCTACTTTACCAAATTCATTGATTAGCTCTAGTAGTTTTTCGGTAGCATCTTTAGGATTCTCTATGTATAGTATCATGTCATCTGCAAACAGTGATAGCTTTACTTCTTCTTTTCCAATTTGGATTCCTTTTATTTCCTTTTCTTCTCTGATTGCTGTGGCTAAAACTTCCAAAACTATGTTGAATAAGAGTGGTGAGAGTGGGCAGCCTTGTCTTGTTCCTGATCTTAGTGGAAATGGTTTCAGTTTTTCACCATTGAGGACAATGTTGGCTGTGGGTTTGTCATATATGGCCTTTATTATGTTGAGGAAAGATCCCTCTATACTTACTTTCTGCAGGGTTTTTATCATAAATGGGTGTTGAATTTTGTCGAAAGCTTTCTCTGCATCTATTGAGATGATCATATGGTTTTTCTCCTTCAACTTGTTAATATGGTGTATTACATTGATTGATTTGCGTATATTGAAGAATCCTTGCATTCCTGGGATAAACCCCACTTGATCATGGTGTATGATCCTTTTAATGTGCTGTTGGATTCTGTTTGCTAGTATTTTGTTGAGGATTTTTGCATCTATGTTCATCAGTGATATTGGCCTGTAGTTTTCTTTCTTTGTGACATCCTTGCCTGGTTTTGGTATCAAGGTGATGTCGGCCTCGTAGAATGAGTTTGGGAGTGTTCCTCCCTCTGCTATATTTTGGAAGAGTTTGAGAAGGATAGGTGTTAGCTCTTCTCTAAATGTTTGATAGAATTCACCTGTGAAGCCATCTGGTCCTGGGCTTTTGTTTGATGGAAGATTTTTAATCACAGTTTCAATTTCAGTGCTTGTGATTGGTCTATTCATATTTTCTATTTCTTCCTGAGTCAGTCTTGGCAGGTTGTGCATTTCTAAGAATGTGTCCATTTCTTCCAGGTTGTCCATTTTATTGGAATAGAGTTGCTTATAGTAATCTCTCATAATCTTTTGTATTTCTGCAGTGTCAGTTGTTACTTCTCCTTTTTCATTTCTAATTCTATTGATTTGAGTCTTCTCCCTTTTTTTCTTGATGAGTCTGGCTAATGGTTTGTCAATTTTCTTTATCTTCTCAAAGAACCAGCTTTTAGTTTGGTTGATCTTTGCTATCGTTTCCTTCATTTCTTTTTCATTTATTTCTGATCTGATCTTTATGATTTCTTTCCTTCTGCTAGCTTTGGGGTATTTTTGTTCTTCTTTCTCTAATTGCTTTAGGTGCAGGGTCAGGTTGTTTACTCGAAATGCTTCCTGTTTCTTAAGGTGGGATTGTATTGCTATAAACTTCCCCCTTAGAACTGCTTTTGCTGCGTCCCATAGGTTTTGGGTCGTCGTGTCTCCATTGTCATTTGTTTCTAGGTATTTTTTAATTTCCTCTTTGATTTCCTCAGTGATCACTTCGTTATTGAGTAGTGTATTGTTTAGCCTCCATGTGTTTGTATTTTTTACACATCTTTTCCTGTAATTGATGTCTAGTCTCATAGCATTGTGGTCGGAGAAGATACTTGATACAATTTCAATTTTCTTAAAATTACCGAGGCTTGATTTGTGACCCAAGATATGATCTATCCTGGAGAATGTTCCATGAGCACTTGAGAAAAATGTGTATTCTGTTGTTTTTGGATGGAATGTCCTATAAATATCAACTAAGTCCATCTCGTTTAATGTATCATTTAAAGCTTGTGTTTCCTTATTTATTTTCATTTTGGATGATCTGTCCATTGGTGAAAGTGGGGTGTTAAAGTCCCCTACTATGATTGTGTTACTGTCGATTTCCCCTTTTATGGCTGTTAGTATTTGCCTTATGTATTGAGGTGCTCCTATGTTGGGTGCATAAATATTTACAATTGTTATATCTTCTTCTTGGATCGATCCCTTTATCGTTATGTAGTGTCCTTCCTTGTCTCTTCTAATAGTCTTTATTTTAAAGTCTATTTTGTCTGATATAAGAATTGCTACTCCAGCTTTCTTTTGATTTCCATTTGCATGGAATATCTTTTTCCATCCCTTTACTTTCAATCTGTATGTGTCTCTAGGTCTGAAGTGGGTCTCTTGTAGACAGCATATATATGGGTCTTGTTTTTGTATCCATTCAGCCACTCTGTGTCTTTTGGTGGGAGCATTTAGTCCATTTACATTTAAGGTAATTATTGATATGTATGTTCCTATTCCCATTTCCTTAATTGCTTTGGGTTCGTTATTGTAGGTATATTCCTTCTGTTGTGTTTCTTGCCTAGAGAAGTTCCTTTAGCATTTGTTGTAAAGCTGGTTTGGTGGTGCTGAACTCTCTCAGCTTTTGCTTGTCTGTAAAGGTTTTAATTTCTCCATCAAATCTGAATGAGATCCTTGCTGGGTAGAGTAATCTAGGTTGCAGGTTTCTCTCCTTCATCACTTTAATTATGTCCTGCCACTCCCTTCTGGCTTGTAGGGTTTCTGCTGAGAGATCAGCTGTTAACCTGATGGGGATTCCCTTGTGTGTTATTTGTTGTTTTTCCCTTGCTGCTTTTAATATGATTTCTTTGTGTTTAATTTTTGACAGTTTGATTAATATGTGTCTTGGTGTATTTCTCCTTGGATTTATTCTGTATGGGACTCTCTGTGCCTCCTGGACTTGATTAACTATTTCCTTTCCCATATTGGGGAAGTTTTCAACTATAATCTCTTCAAATATTTTCTCAGTCCCTTTCTTTTTCTCTTCTTCTTCTGGAACCCCTATAATTCGAATGTTGGTGCGTTTAATGTTGTCCCAGAGGTCTCTGAGACTGTCCTCTGTTCTTTTCATTCTTTTTTCTTTATTGTGCTCTGCATCAGTTATTTCCACTATTTTATCTTCCACCTCACTTATCCGTTCTTCTGCCTCAGTTATTCTGCTATTGATCCCATCTAGAGTATTTTTCATTTCATTTATTGTGTTTTTAATCGATGCTTGATTCATCTTTAGTTCTTCTAGGTCCTTGTTAACTGTTTCTTGCATGTTGTCTATTCTATTTCCAAGATTATGGATCTTGGAAATAGAATCTTGGATCAGCTTTACTATCATTATTCTGAATTCTTTTTCAGGTAGACTGCCTATTACCTCTTCATTTGTTAGGTCTGGTAGGTGTTTATCTTGCTCCTTCACCTGCTGTGTGTTTTTCTGTCTTCTCATTTTGCTTATGTTACTGTGTTTGGGGTCTCCTTTTTGCCGGCTGCAGATTCGTAGTTCCCGTTGTTTTTGGTGTCTGACCCCAGTGGCTAAGGTTGTTTCAGTAGGTTGTGTAGGCTTCCTGGTGGGGGGGACTAATTCCTGTGCTCTGGTGGTTGACGCTCGATCTTGTCTTTCTGGTGGACAGGTCCACGTCTGGTGGTGTGTTTTGGGGTGCCTATGGCCTTATTATGTTTTTAGGTAGCCTCTCTGCTAATGGGTGGGGTTGTGTTCCTGCCTTGCTAGTTGCTTGGCATAGGGTGACCCGCACTGTAGCTTGCTGGTCGTTGACTGAAGCTGGGTGCTGGTGTTGGGATGGAGATCTCTGGGAGATTTTCGCTGCTTGATATTATGTGGAGCTGGGAGGTCTCTTGTGGACCCGTGTCCTGAAGTTGGCTCTCCCACTTCAGAGGCACAGCACTGGCTCCTGGCTGCAGCACCAAGAGCCTTTCATCCACCCGGCTCAGAGTAACAGGGAGAAAAAGTAGGAAGAAAGAATTAGTAGAAGAAAGAAAGAGAGAGGGAAAGAAAGGAAGAAGGGAAGAAAGGAAGGAAGGAAGGAAGGAAGGAAGAAAGAAAGGAGGGAGGGAGGGAGGAAGGATGGAAAGAAAGAAGGAAAGAAAGGAGGGAGGGAGGGAGGAAGGAAAGGAAGAAAGACAGGAGGGAGGGAGGAAGGAAAGAAAAAGAAAGTGGAAAGAAGAAGGGTGGGAGGGAGGAAAGAAAAAGAAAGAAGGAAAGGAGGAGCGGAGGGAGGGAGGGAGGAAGGGAGAGTAGGAAAAAAAGAAAGAGCAGGTAAAGTAAAATGGAATAAAGTATGAAATATAGTAGCGTTATTAAAATTAGAAAGTAATTATTGAAAAAAAAAAAAAAACCGGACCGATAGAACCCTGGGACATATGGTGGAAGCAAAGTTATACAGAGAGAATCTTACACAGAAGATTACACATACACATTCACAAAAAGAGAGCAGGGGGAAAAATCAAAAATCTTGCTCTCCAAGTCCACCTCCTCAATTTGGGATAATTCGTTGTAAAAAGAGGAAAAGGGCGAGAAGTCTGAAATCTTGTCCTCAAAGTCCACTTCCTCAATTTGGGATGATTCGCTGTCCATTCATGCACTCCACAGACGCAGGGCACATCAAATGGACCGTGGAGCTTTAATCCGCTGCCTCCGAGGCTGCACAGAGAGATTTCCCTGCCTCTGCTCTCACAGCTCCCGGGTCTCAGCCTTGGACCTGGCCCCGCCTCTGCGCGTAGGTCGCCGGAGGGCGTCCGTTCTTCGCTCAGACAGGACGGGTTTAAAGGAGCCGCTGATTCGGGGGCTCTGGCTCACTCAGGCAGAGGGGAGGGAGGGGCGCGCAGTGTGGGGCGGGCCTGCGGCGGCAGAGGCCGGCGTGACGTTGCAGCAGCCCGTGGCGCTCCGTGCGCTTTCCCGGGAAAGCCGTCCCCGGGTCTCGGGGACCCCGGCAGTGGCGGGGTGCACAGGCCCCCCGGAAGGCGGGGCGGACAGTGACCCGCGCTCGCACACAGGCCCCGCGGCGGCGGCGGCAGCGGCGGCGGTGGCGGGCCGCGGCGGCGGCGGCGGCGGCGGGCCGCGGCAGGCGGCGGCGGCGGCGGCGGCGGCGGCGGGTCGCGGCGGGCGGCGGCGGCGGGCGGCGGCGGCGGCGGCGGCCCACGCCCGTCTCCGAGGTCCGTGCCTTACCCGCGGCTCGTGCCTGTCTCCGGCGCTTCCCCAAGCAGCCCTCTTAATGCCCTCTCCTCGCGCACCAGGAAACAAAAGGGAAAAAAGTCTCTTGCCTCTTCAGCAGCTCCAGACCCTTTCCCCGGACTCCCTCCGGGCTAGCCGTGGTGCACTAACCCCTTCAGGCTCTCTTCCTGCCGCCAGCCCCAGTCCTCTCCCTGCGCTCCGACTGAAAGCCGATACCCGAGCCTCAGCTCCCAGCCCCGCCCGCCACGGCGGCCGAGCAGACAAGCCTCTCGGGCTGGTGTGTGCCTGAGGGCACCGGTCCTCTGTGCCAGAATCTCTCCGCTTTGCCCTCCGCACCCCTGTTGCTGTGCTCTCCTCCGCTACTCCGAAGCTTTCCCCCTCCGCCACCTGCAGTCTCCGCCCGCGAAGGGGCTTGTAGTGTGTAGAAACCTTCCCCCCTTCACGGCTCCCTCCCACTGGTGCAGGTCCCGTCCCTATCCTATTGTCTCTGTTTATTCTTTTTTTCTTTTGCCCTACCCAGGTATGTGGGGAGCTTCTTGCCTTTTGGGGGGTCTGAGGTCTTCTGTCAGCGTTCAGTAGGTGTTCTGTAGGAGTTGTTCCACGTGTAGATGAATTTCTGATGTATCTGTGGGGAGGAAGGTGATCTCCGCGTCTTACTCTTCCGCCATCTTCCTCCGGGGCGGTCCTGA
This sequence comes from Mesoplodon bidens, assembly GCF_964165515.1. NCBI lineage: Eukaryota > Metazoa > Chordata > Mammalia > Artiodactyla > Ziphiidae > Mesoplodon > Mesoplodon bidens. The sequence goes on along the minus strand of NC_138169.1, from coordinate 32,096,216 downwards.
TATTTGACGAAGCTTTTCTGAGGCTATATTGATTCAATACATATTATAAAAATGTTCAGAAGTGTTGGATTGTCTAAATGCAGTAAGTTAAATCTTCCTTACACCTACCTTCTAGTGACTGAAATTGAAATGTGTCTGGGCAGTAAGGCTCTACTCCGAGCAGCCCCCAAAAGTGACCTGTTTCTGATTTCCTATTGATTTACCTATTTATTTTCAACAAAATCCATAAAAAATATTGTTTATGTTTGGTATAAACTCCTGGAGAACAGTTGGGCCTTTGCCCAAAGCTGTCACTCATACGTATCTGTTGAACGGAAAGTTGTGACACTTTTCGGTTTTTTCATCCCATCATTCTAGTGTTATATATACTAGTGTGATAGTTATGAAACATCATATATATATATTTTTTTGTTTTAATCAACCACCATGTTAGGAATTGCAGGTAAAAAGACAATCATGATGATTTCTATTGTTGGAGAAGTGTGGCTTTAACTATTTTTCCCACTTCTAATTTTAAAATAAAAAAGTGAAAGCAAGATCGACCCAGTAGGGCTTCCCTGGTGGCACAGTGGTTGAGAGTCTGCCTGCCGATGCAGCGGACAAGGGTTCGTGCCCCGGTCCGGGAGGATCCGACAAGCTGCGGAGCGGCTGGGCCCGTGAGCCATGGCTGCTGAGCCTGCGCGTCCGGAGCCTGTGCTCTGCAATGGGAGAGGGCACAGCAGTGAGACGCCCGCGTACCGCAAAAAAAAAAAAAAAGATCGACCCAGTAAAACCTGATTTAAATTAGACCGAGCCTAGAGGAAACGTGGCCCTTGACAAGTAGTGACTGTATCATAAAAGAAGACTGATTCATTTATGCTGACATCACTCCTGCAGACTTCTGGTGCATTGCGTGGTTTTCCACCAGGATCAATTCCTTGATCTTGAGTGGGAAGATTTTTCAGAATCCAGCAGTGAACTTTCATTATTATTTTTTAGCAGGACATATACAATTCCCCTCGGTCAGAGCGCGTACACTCAGATAAAACCAAAGGCAGCTTACTGTTCAGTGCAAGACAGAGAAATTAGCAAAAATTAAGAGAGTAGTATTAAAGGTTGGCTGCTCCTGATATATACATACATGTTAAATAAACTTAAAAAATTGTAGGGTGATAGGACCCTGGCTCATATTTTATGTTTACTTTTAACTATTTATTGTTATAGTAGTGTTACTGAAGGATGTGTTGAATTAGAATGTTCTTATTTTTCATACACTTGTCAGTTACAGACTGGTAGTAATATAGAGTTGCAGTTGAACCTAGATTTCAACAGATCCAAATGGCTTATCTCAACTGTAAGGTGTTGCATCTATGGAGCTTTCTCAGCTTCTCCATGAACTTGTGGTCTTCAGCAGTGAGAGGGCTCATTCTGGTCATTGGCCACACCTGAAGGATGGACCGTACTCTTTAACTCTGCCCCTGGATTTAACTTGCTTATTCTTCTAAGCATTGATGTTTAAGTCTCCCTTCTGAAATGACAGAGTGCCATTTTTTCTTCTTAAAGAAACATAGCTTTATTGATACATACTCCACATACCATACAATTCACTGATTTAAAGTGTACAGTTCAGGGCTTCCCTGGTGGCGCAGTGGTTAAGAATCTGCCTGCCAATGCAGGGGACATGGGCTCGAGCCCTGGTTTGGGAGGATCCCACATGCCACGGAGCAACTAGTCCCATGAGCCACAACTACTGAGCCTGTGCGTCTGGAGCCTGTGCTCCACAACAAGAGAGGCCGCGATAGTGAGAGGCCCACGCACTGCGATGAAGAGTGACCCCCGCTTGCCGCAACTAGAGAAAGCCCTTGCACAGAAACGAAGACCCAACACAGCCAAAAAATAAATAAATTAGTTTTAAAAAATGTTTAAAGTGTACAGTTCAATGGTTTTTGTATATCCAACGAGTTGTACAACCACCACCACAATCTAGTTTTAGAGCATTTTCATCACCCCAGAAGAAGTTCTGTACCCATTAGCAGTCAATCCCCGTTTCTGCTCCCCAATCCAGTCCTAGGCAACTACTACTGTACTTTGTGTTTTTACAGATTTGCTTATTATGGGTATTTCATCTAAATGGAATCATACGATACATAGTCTTTTGTGATTGGCTTCTTTCACTTAGAATAACGTTCTCAAGTTTCAGCCTTGTTGTAGTACATATCAGTGTTTTATTCTTTTTTATGGCTTAATAATCCATTGTGTGGATATACTACATCTTAACATCTTATATGTCTATTCATCAGTTAATAGGCATCTGGGTTATTCTTTCTGGCTATTTATGAATAATTTTGCTATGAACATTGGTGTATAAGATTTTGTATGGATGTATGTTTTCATTTATCTTAGTTATATACCTAGGAGTAGAATTCCTGGATCGTATACTAACTCTATGTTTATGTTTTAGAAAAACTGCAGGACTTTTCCAAAAAAGCTGTACCATTCTTATTTCCACCTGCAATGTATGAGGGTTCCGATCTCTCCACATCCTCGCCCGTGCTTGTTATTGTCCATCTTTTTGATTTTAGCCATCCTGATGGTGAGAAGCAGTTCTCAGCATTCCCTTAATGACTAATGATGTGAGCATCTTTTCATGTGCTTCTTGGCCATTTGTATATCTTCTTCCAAGATCATCTCTTTAGATCCTTTGCCTGTTTTTAATAGGGTTATTTATTTCCTGAGTTTTAAGAGTTCTTTATATATTCTGGTTATCAGTCTCTTATTAGATATGGTTTGAAAATACCTCTCCCATTCTGTGGGATGTTGAGAGTATTTTTATTTTTACTTTTAAGCCCTCATCATCTTTCAAATATTTAAAGATTACTGATCTGTGACTTGCACAGTGCTGGTACCCAGAAGGTCTTCCGCAGAGGTTTATGAGTAAATGAACGAGGTGTCTTCACATCCCCTCTCAGTCTCCTACCCACACTAAATATACTTCATTCCTCAGTTGAGTCCATATTCTGCCATCTTTCAGTCTCTCACTGAGTGGGCAATGGCCATCCTACGGGAGTCTGCTGATTTTCCCTAATGCGGCATCAGAGGTGTGGGTGTACTGGAACCATCACCTCCTTTGAACTTGACACTGCTTTTCTCTTTGCTCAGCCTGAGGTTTCCTGACTTTTGAATGCAGCTCTGTTATTTTTTGCAAATAAACAACTGTAATAATCTGTCTTGGAATAACAGATCTAAGCGACACAAAACTCTGCCTTTAGTTTAAGAAGAATGAGTATGTAAGTGAAGAGCAGAGGATGTCAGCCTTGACAGCAGTTCTATGAAAAGACCTGGCCTTTTCAGTTAGCTCATTACATACAATTCACTAGTAGGACAAAGTTTTTTGTTTTGTTTTTGCTGTTGTTGTTGTTTGGGGTTTCTGGTTGGTTTTATTTTTAATGAAGAGTTTCCCATCATTTAGAGCTCTGAAACAATAGAACGGGTGATTTAAGGGAGGGACAGTATGTAAACAGCATCATTGACAGTATGTAAGTAGTGGCTAGATGAACGGTGGTCAGGGATACAGTAGGAGGGACACTTGACTGGGAGGGACTGTGGGCTGAGTAACTCTTAAGAGCAAACTCTCTCTCCCCTAATTCTTTTCTATGACAAAGAGACTTAGGAGAAAGGCCAGTTCTTTTTGTGTTTGTGTGCATTCTGAGGTTATATTTTCAATTTATATAAATTTTCAATTTATTTTTTCATCAGTTACTTTTTAACCTCAAAAGATCACTTTTATTCTTTACTAAATTATTTTGGCTTATAAGGAAAACATGTCATTCTTAGTATTAATCCTTAATGAAGTTAAGTGTATGCTCAGACAAATTTTTGCTTAGTTGTGTATTTTCACTTTTTTTGTCATTAAGTCTTACAGCTGTATTTAGTAAAGTCTTTTGAGAGACGGCCAAGTAGCTGATTTTTTTTTTTTTTGGTGTGGCAAGCCAATAGCATGTCAAAATTTGAATTTATGTTGAAAAGCTGTTTTGCAGACATAGAAGTTCAAATAAACAGCCAAATTACTATTTCTCCCCAATTTGGTTGTGGGAAAGTGAGTATGTGTTTGGCTTTTCCTTCTAGAATAACTTGAGAATGGATAAATAGTTTTTCCTTGTGCTGTGTTAAGCATTTGCAATTTTACAGCAAATCCAAATGTAAGAAATTTAATCCCAATTAATTATGTTAAATGGTTGAAAAAATATCCATTACTTAGGGTCACCATCTGGGTGCTAGATGTTTTACAAATGATATTTTTTCAAATGTAATCCCCCAAATAGCACTGTAAGTATTACAGTCATTTCTGTGGTATAGGCACTAAAATCAAGGGCATCAGGGTTTAAGGTAATTTGGTCAAGGCCACAGAATCAGTAAGTATGAATAATAAATTTGGGATTTGAACCCAAATCTTCTTGGCTCCAATCTCAGACCTTTTCTTAAAGCTTCTCCAAGTTATTCCAGTTTCTGTTCTTTTGTACCATAACATGAGATACTTAACATTCAGATATTTTGCTATTTTAAAATGTCACTTCAGATTCATCACTCTGGTTTTTCATGACTACCTAATATCCAAAATAGCAACATTTCTCCTATTTTAGTTGCTAGAAACAGGAATGATTTATCTGTGCCCTGGACTATCTGTGACTCCAACCTCAATTTCTATGTTTATTCATAGGTTAAAAAACTGAAGGATCATCAAGAAGCTAGCTATTCATCATTTTTAAAATGAAGTTCTCTCCAACTTTCTATGTGTGGTTTTCCTGAATGAAATGCCTTCATGTTTGTTGTACATCAGAGAAATGGAGAAATGCTCCCTTATGGCTTAACTTGTTTTCCCAGAGGACTTGGCAAGGATGGTTTGTGTGTCCCTGATTCAGGGCACGTAGATCTCCTTGGGGCAGTGAAGTGCACGATCATCACAGGGTAGATTATGGAATCATGCTCAAGGCTGATCGCTGGGTGGAATATTATCTGTTTTCCCATTTTACCGTTATTCTTTAATTTTCTGCTACAGCAGAACTTCTATTGTGTCTAAAAAAGCAGCATCTGGGCTTCCCTGGTGGCGCAGTGGTTGAGAGTCCGCCTGCCGATGCAGGGGACACGGGTTCGTGCCCCTATCCCGGAGGATCCCACATGCCGCGGAGCGGCTGGGCCCGCGAGCCATGGCCGCGGAGCCTGTGTGTCCGGAGCCTGTGCTCCGCAACGGGAGAGGCCACAGCAGTGAGAGGCCCGCGTACAGCAAAAAAAAAAAAAAAAAAAAAGCAGCATCTATTTGCTAGGAAGGATAAAAAAAACAAGCAGTGAAAAATATTGGAAAGACTATAGTCAAGGTAGAGTTCATGTCAGAAAAAAGTATAGCGTTCATTGAAGTAAAGCAATTAAAAATGATCTTGGGACTCTTAGTTTTACTTTCCGTACTGTTTGTTATAAAACCGCTCTTAAGTGTTTTCCCCTTATTGTCCCAAAGCACACATTTGAGTTTCTTACTTAAGTTATTATCCTTACCAGCTGCTTTGATTTTTTAAATCCCTCTAACTTCAAGGATTTTTAAAACCTCTAATCATATGGAACTGTATAAATGTAACCTAACTTTAAATCCTGGTCTTATTTTTATCTTAATGGCAAAATAATGAATTAAAACTAAGCTTTGGGCATTCTGTGTTGTTGAAGTTACCTCTCGTGTACTCCAGGAATGAAAAATATATACTCTAAACATATGATAATGCTTATATGAAATCCCTTTCAAGTGTCAAATGTTTATGGAAAAAAAATCTACTTTGACTCTGAATTTTTATTATGCCTGAAACCTCACAGTAACATTAGATTGTGTAGGTGGGGAGGGGCCGTTGTTATAAATATTTGGCACTTACACAATAAGATCTGTTCTGTAAGGACCAAGATGGACTCTTGTATGTGAAAGTGGGCTCTCAGTTTTATGCTGAAGCACAATCACTTTAAAGAATCTGTATTCCCAGGTTTTTGAGATTATGTCACCTTTGGATGATTAATGCTGAAAATGAGCCACGTCCTGCTCACTTTTTCTCTGTCCAGCATTTAAAAAACCTGTTTATTTAAAAAGTTGGCACATACACTATTTTCTTAGCTATTTGAGTATTTAACTGCCATTCATTTCTATATTAGTTTCTGCTTTCCCTCCCCAAGTTGTAAATTTGTGTTTTCACGGGGTAGCAGAGAAGGCTCTCTATTACCGTAAACCATACCTAATTAGAAACATAAATGTGGTTAATACACAGAGACTAAGTAAAGAACTACATTGTTGCTGTAAGTACAAATGAGTATTTTTGGATTATATACAGTTTTGCTGATCTGTGATCCTCTTCATTCAAATTTAGACACGTAATTAAAAGTCATTTATGTGGGATTGTTGTATTACTCAGGAAATAGGGGACATTGAAATGTAAAGTTTCTGTACCAGTGCCTCACAGTAAATTCTTTCCCTAAAGGCAAATAATTGCAGAGCCAGAAGCATTTTCTTTCCCTGGGGGGTGGGGGGGAGTTTGCTGAGAAAGCTTACTTAGAAGTCCAAAATACCGCAAATTTGTTGAGACAGTTTCACTTAGCTGACATGTTGATTGCATGTCACATCAGTCACAATACCCAGGGACTTATTCTGTAAGGTTTCTGGCCTTCCTCTTTATCATAATTGTGGAGTGTCACATTGGTCTGATGGAGACAGATTTAGAACAATTGTTGATTGGAAGCTCTTGATAAAGATAGGGAGTTCACACACAGGCCCTGTCTGGAAATTCAGCAGTGAGCATCACTCATCGATCATAATTTAACAAATGGGAAAGATCAAGACAACCTACCATCCATCACATCCATTTAACTGTACTCCAGAGTGGATTAAATTGTATTTAACAACTTTTCTCTTACAGGATTTACATACTCCGAAAAGGGAGTAACACTTCTTCATCAAGCTTTTGTTTTCTGTTTATCAATGTGAGATTTTGAAATTTTGTTCCAGAACATTCAGTATCTGGTAAATTCTTTTCAAAGTCTTTATGGCCCTTAATTTTCTCCAGAATTTGTTTTTAACAGTAAGCATGAATATCAACTTAGTAGAATAGCAAAGGAAACATTGTCTTAGGATACAATGGTATAAAATAGTAAATTATTCTTAAATATGAGTGTTCTGAGTTGAAACAAGTTTGACTGGTACTGCAGGTATTAATTTGGAGCCCTTGAAGAAACTTTAAGGGGCATAATTTTAAGACCATAGCACCCTAGGGTTAGAGAGCACCTCAAGCTGTCACCCAGTCCCTTTAGTTCACAGCTAAGAAGATGCGGCCCTAAGAGGTCAGTGACTATGACAGCACGGTCATTGTGATTTTCTTCAACAGCACCAGGATAAGAATCAGGTCTCCTGACTCCCAGGAATAGCTTCTCTTTTCATTTCCACTGTACATCGTCATGTATCGATTCTACACGAATTCTGTGAACCTCTAGTCTTACCAGGATCTTGGGGATTTAAGGGCGAGGGGAAGGATGATCATGGTGAGAACAAATATCACTGACTCTTAAAACTTGATACTATCAGTTTGAGTTAAAGAGGAAATGTGTGGGAGAACATAAGGGAAAGGAGATCACTCCTGTTCTTGTGTCTCTCCAGCTTACTTAACACTTGTGAGCTGATGAAAAATTTATTCATGAATTTTGCTAATGGAGTTGCTGTGTATTGACCTCTTAGATAATTTCTACATCTGCAGAGGCAAAGACAAAATACTTAAGTTTTCTTTTTGAAGAGCAAGAAAATCCAAAAAGAAAACATTTTCTAACATCTTGATGGATGTTATTGGTATAAAACATTATGTATTAATTAGGATTAGATCCAGCCCAAGGTGGTGGAAAACACAAATCAGAATGTTGTAAGCAAGTAGAATTTTATTTTTCCTTTCCAGTAAAAGGAGTGTGGAAGTAAGTAGACCCTGACTGGCGGGACGGGCAGCCTTCTTCTTTCTGGATCCCTATACCATCCTAATGTGGCGCCTCAAGGTTCAAGATGACTGCTCGAGCTCCAGCCATCACTTCCTAATTTTAACTAACATGAATTAAGTGATGAAGAACAGAAGCAGGGAGAGGGGCAAAGGGCCAGGGTGAGCTGGTTTATAAGGTAGTTTCTGGAAGCAGACATATAACACTTCCACTTACATTTCATTTTCATTGATCAGAACTTAGTTATGAGAACACTTCTTGCTGCAAAGAAGACTGGAAATTTTGGAATGATTTTGGAAAATTTAGTTTCTATTCTGAGTGGCAAGGAATCCAGCTAAATCAGTGTTAAATTATTCTATTTGATTTTGATAAATTACAGTATTTGAATTTGAAAGTTTTATCTGCTGTTTTTTAATTGGCATAAGTTTAGCATGTCAGGCTGGAGACTCTGACATTTCTGTCCAGTGTTGCCACTAAAGCTTTGACTATTAACCACCTTTTCCATCTCACATTCTCTCTGTAAAGTCTGTGTTTATAGTCAATGCATTTTCCCTGGACCAGTACATTTGCCTTTCTTTTTTCCCTCTCATGAGCCTAAAGGATGAAAAATACTTGGTACATGCCCTACGACTTCTAAAAAAATGCCTCAAAGAGAAATTTTTTGGAACACCTGTATTTATTTTTCAGTTGTCTTTGATTGTCTCTGACTTGAGATGAAAGGTACAAGCTAATGACAAGTCAGGCTCTGGGAAGGATTTCTGGGGGGACCATCCCCCCACACTAGTACCAGCCCATCACTAGACAGACCCATGCACACAAGGCACAAGGCTATCATACAGAGGAAGGGTCTCTTTCAAGCTCTGGTTTGCTATAAAGTATATCTTCAGACTTCCTTTCTCCCCACCCAGACCCTTGGATCCTCCTCTGTATTCACATGCTGCCTCTTTGCCTCCCCGCAGCCTTGACCTTGCTGCATCCTTGAAAGAGGAGGTTCGAGGTAGCTCAAACTAGCAGGGGACATTGCTTCTTTAATCCATCTGATCTTCGGAAATTCCTGGGGGGGTGTTTTCACAGTGTGGAATCTTGGGTCTCATACCTGAACCACTGAATCGGAACCTCTGGGCATAAAGCTTATGGGTTCATTTCCAAAGCTTTCCCAGGGCTCCCTAGGCAGCCAGCTTCCTGCTGTGTTTAGGAATCTTTTCACAGCAATATAGGCACTAGGCATAAACCCCCTCCCTCCAAAAATAAAATACTCTCCACACTAAACATTTCACACCTGTGAAGGGCTTGAAACCCCCCCAGTCCTGTGTTCCACACCTGCACCAAAGCCAAAGGAGGCCCAGTCCAGCTTGGCATTAAACGTGCCAGAGCCTTTTCTGAGCCATCTGTGCCCATGCGCCCAGAGGACACATGATTAGTATTAATATCCAGCGCCACGAAGAAGGACAAAGACGGGGCACCCCAAATCTGTGTGCATCAAGGGTAGCGTGGTTTGGGAGGGGCTTGGAGAGGGGCCCGTAGGAAAAAAAGGAACAAGGAGGGATATTGCTTCTGTCCAAGGCGAATGAGGCTTCAGCATAAATGCAGTGCGTTTGCCCAGCATCTGTGATATTTCACCTTTAAACTAGGTTTTGGTTTAGCTAATAAATCTGGAATATATTTATGTAATTGTGATTTTATGTATACTTAAGAGTTTGCATTTTAATTAAGTTGCTATGAGTGTTCTAAGTCCTAAATCAAGAATAGCATGGAATTCTGTGAGCAGATAAAAATTTGGGGGGAGAGGGCAGGCAAGTCTGGATTCTAGCAGAGTTGATATTAAAAATTAATCAGGGGCTTCCCTGGTGGCGCAGTGGTTGAGAGTCCGCCTGCCGATGCAGGGGACACGGGTTCGTGCCCCGGTCCGGGAAGATCCCACATGCCGTGGAGCGGCTGGGCCCGTGAGCCATGGCTGCTGAGCCTGCGCGTCTGGAGCCTGTGCTCCACAACGGGAGAGGCCACAATAGTGAGGAGCCCGCATACTGCAAAAAAAAAAAAAAAAAAATTAGAGTTGTAGTTCCTTTCTTAAGAAGTGAGGCAGACTACAGATCTATTATGGACGTTAATTAGAAAAGGAGAGAAAATGGTATGGGATTTTACTACTGCTCAAAAAAGTCTTAATGGCATTAATGTCCTCGGAAGTATTGTGACACTGCTCAAGTTCAGTTGAAAATAGTCTGTGGTAGCCCTACTGGCATGTGGGGAAAAGTTAATTCTCTGAGGAGTGATGGTTCCAAATTCATCAGGACAAAAACTCCCTGCCTTCCTCTGGTGTTTATTTTTACTTCAGCTGAGCTCCCGTCTTAGCTGCAGTTCTGCTTTGTAGCAGGGACACCTAACGGTCCACGGCAAGGGCCCTAAACCCAGGTGACTTCCTGGGTGAGTGACAAGTGACATGAGTGAGCGAGGGCTCAGAGAAGAGGGGCTGCTAGTCAGGTCCGTGTGGGAATATGGGCCCAGCTTTGCCAGATCTGTTGAGTCTGGAATTTTCAAAGTGAAAATTTCCTGATCTATGTGGCCAAGCCATGCAGAGGAAGTAAAATACAAAGAATTGGGTGTTTGATGCTGTGAAACCTGAATGCGGCCCTCGGGCCACGTGTTTGCTTCCTCTGCCCGGTGGTGGGAGGTTTCATCTGACCCCACAGATTAGACAAGGCTCCAGACTCTCATGTTCAACTGGTCTGCATCTGGTTATTAAAACGTTAAGGGTTGGTGAGTCACAGGGCCTGGGGTGGGTGCTCCTGGGAGCTTTGTGTGTGACGGATGTGGTGGCCTGTGCCCTCCCCTTGTCTGCTAGCCTGTCCAGGGCAGTTCCTCTGCCCCGTCCCCCATCCCGTGTTCCCTTTGGACCATGCAGACCAGACCCTGATGGGGATGTGGCATTCCCAGTGGAGTGGCCATGAGACACACTGAAGGACAAACATCTGCTCCCCCAGCCCAGGCAACGGCCATGGCTGCCCGTTGGCCCACCCAGTGTTGCCCTTGTGTGGCCTACTGTAGCTGCTCTAGCTTCCCTAGTGACCACGCTCATAGCATATGTGGGGGTTCACTCCGCCATCGGCAATGCATGCATCTCAGAAATGCTTTCTCAAGATATTTTGCCTTTTTCTTAGAATGATTCTTTCCCGTGGACACATACTTCTATTTTTCATTCCTTTGCATTAGTGATGCTTTTCCCTTTGCCTTTTCACACCTCAACTTTGTGATTTAGTGGGGAATGCACACAATAAACAGCTTAACAATGGACTAGATTTTCCTTGTCTCTTATATTATTTTGCCATGTTCTCTGCATTTTACATCTTCCCATGTTTAATCGTCCAGCCACACGGGGCTGGTGACAGTACTCTCACGCTTGCTTATCGTTTCCTTGTCTTTGCTTGTACTACTCCTTTTGCTTAGAAAATTCTTCTTGCTTCCACCACCTATGCTGGTGTGGTCAAATCAATTTGACTTTTTACAGCGAGAGACAATATCTTCTTCCTTGAATTTTGAAAGGAAGAGCTTTCGTCTGAATGTCTCATAGAGCAGGGGTCCCCAACCCCCGGGCCGTGGACTGGTACTTGTTAGGAACCAGGTCGCACAGCAGGAGGTGAGTGGAGGGCGAGCAAGCAAAGCTTCATCTGCAGCTCCCCGTCACTCGCATTACAGCCTGAACCGTCCCCCGCACACACCCCGCCCCGGTCCATGGAAAAATTGTCTTCCACGAAGCCAGTCCCTGGTGCCAAAAAGGTTGGGGACTGCTGTCATAGAGAATTCACCCCTTTGTATTTCCTGTCCCGTATGGACATCTATGAGAAAACGTGTTTTCTCTCTCTTAAACTCTAAGGCTGTCCACTATGGTAGATGTTAGCCACATTGGGCTATTTAAATCTAAAAGAATAAAAATTAAGTAAAATTGGGATTGACATATATGCACTACGATATACAAAATAGATAACTAATAAGGACCTACTGTATAGCACAGGGAACTCTACGTAATACTCTGTAATGGCCTATATGGGAAAAGAATTTTAAAAAGAGTGGATATATGTTTATGTATAACTGAATCACTTTGCTGTACACCTGAAACTGACACAACATTCTAAATCAACTACACTCCAATAAGAATTATAAAAAAATATATATAGGGCTTCCCTGGTGGCGCAGTGGTTGAGAGTCCGCCTGCCGATGCAGGGGACACGGCTTCGTGCCCCAGTCCGGGAAGATCCCACATGCCGTGGAGCGGCTGGGCCCGTGAGCCATGGCCGCTGAGCCTGCGCGTCCGGAGCCTATGCTCCGCAGCAGGAGAGGACACAACAGTGAGAGGCCCACGTACCGCAAAAAAAAAAAAAAAAAAAAATATATATATATATATATATATATATATATATATATATAAATTTTATCCCTCGGTCCATCACACTAGCCACATATCAAGTGCTCAGTAGCCACAAGTGGCTGGTGGGTACAGTGTTGGACAGTTCTGAACATTTCCTTCATTGGAGAAGCTTCTGTGAAACTGCTCAGGTCTTTGAAGGCTTTGATTGGTTTTCTCCATCCCACTTTCAGCTCCATCCCTATTCTTGGTGGGTGGGGTTGCAGAGGAAGCCATGTGGGGCAGTGGTGGTGAGTGTGTAGACTGGAGTTTAACAGCTTGGCTTGGTGAACTGGAGCAAGGTGCTGATAATCTCTCTTGGCCTTGGTTTCTTCGTTGATAAATGGGAATAATCATTATATATATGTGTGTATATATATGCATATGGGCTATTCTGACTGCAAAATGAGGTCCTTCATGGAAAGTTCTTAGTGTGGCGGTGACCACACGCTGGGTGTTCAGTGAATGTTGCTTGTCTACAGTAGGTGTTCCGTGGACATCACACCACACCTCCCCACCTTGGCTGTGCTCATGCTGTGACATGGGGGCGGGGGGCCACCTGGGTCTGTGGTCCAAGGGTTCAGTTTTACTGAAGACAGGAAGAGCCCATCCTACCTGCTATGCCTGCCTCACTCCAAGGGTGAAGCCAGTGTTTGTCATTGCCACTGAGCAAGGGCCCAAACTGAATAACTTTGCTGTAAGCCAGAATCTAATGCAACATTGCAAATCAACTATACTCCAGTATAAAATACAAATTAAAAAAAAGACTAACCCAGAAACAGTGAGCCCCTGTAGCAATTAATTTTTGGCCTTGAAACACTATTTCACCACTAAAAGAAACCAAGTTCCTTGGAGAAATGGTTAATTCCTGGTCCGAAGAATGGAATGTATAAAAGGAGCTCAGAACATCTTGTCCTGTCAGCTTATAATTAATATTACAGACGAAATAGCACAGTGTCCAAAAAACTCAAGAGACAAACTGAAGAGAATTCCACAGGCCACAGATAGAAAATTTTGAGCAAAAAAAGGGATAAGAATTGCAATGGACTGAAACACATAAAATAAGATGAAATTAGTGAGAGTGTAAAGATACTAAAGAAAAATAACTAATCATCTTTGGAGGATAATAAGAAACCAAGTTATTATTTTGAAAATTAGAAAATGAAGGTGATGTGTTTTTATCTGAACTGTGGTGGTATACACAAATCTACACACACGATACAATTGCATTAAAGTAAATGTACACACACACACAAATGTGTATACATAAAACTGGGGAAATCTGAAGAGAATAACTAAAATATTGGCAGCAAGTAACTTATTGTGCCCAGAAAAATTTATTTTCCTGATTTTTAATAGACCATTATCTTTGTTGGTCACTAATATTTTCAGTTAATGGAAACACAGAGGAATGGTTCTATGTTTCCCCATGACATCTGTGAAGCACTGAATGTGGTCATTTCTGATAAAACCGTTAAAACTCTTAATAAGTGACTGACCTTTAAGGCTGGGCAACTACATCTTAAGGGATTTTCATCTCGATAAGATGCCTGTGCCTCTGATTAGATTGGACTCATCTTTCAGGTTCTATTCTGAAAGAAACCATGAATTCCTTTAGTGTAAATGAAACATTATCCCTGGCTTCGCCTCAACAGATGCAGGGGAAATCAGCCTTTTTGTCCTGTAATTGCTTTCATCAGCTCTCTAAGGCAACAGCCAAATTATAGATCCCAGGGGAGGAAGTTTTCCTGCAGGGAAGTTCCTGTTTACAGGAGTGGCTGTGCACCCATTTGTCGAGAGCTGTTCTTTTCCTGACTGCCACCTCCATTCCTCCCAGTTCTATAAAAAACACATCTTTTAGAACCGAATTACTTATGTCATTAACACATTGTCCCCCCCTGAAGTTTCCCAGAGTTCGAAGGAAGACAAGCTATGGGTGTGTGGGAAATGTATACATACGGCTGATTCACTTCACTGTACAGCAGAAAGTAGCACAGCATTGTAAAGCAACTATACCCTAATAAATAAAAAATCTTCAGATATCTAAAACTAAAGGGGATAAACTTGGAATTACGTGGAAAAAGGTGATATATGATAGCATACTATAAAGGAATACTACATGCAGTTTTCATCTTCCCTTTTTTTTTTTTTTTTTTTTGCGGTACGCGGGCCTCTCACTGTTGTGGCCTCTCCCGTTGCGGAGCACAGGCTCCGGACGCGCAGGCTCAACAGCCATGGCTCACGGGCCCAGCCGCTCCGCGGCATGTGGGATCCTCCCAGACCGGGGCACGAACCCGTGTCCCCTGCATCGGCAGGCGGACTCTCAACCACTGCGCCACCAGGGAAGCCCCATCTTCCCATTTTTAAGGTGTCGTATACATTGAAGAATTGAAGTTGCAGGGAGTGAAATATATGTTGGCTGTTTCCAACAACTTTAAAAAATAATACAACACAGAATTTTGGATAAATGGATGCAAAAATGAGCTTGTCATTTCTTTTCTTAAGCTTCTGGGATTATCTCAGTCTGATTCTTCAAAATAATTGAGTCCCTGGACTTTTCCTATCCTGTGGTGTGTCTTTCTATTCATCATTTCATGTATTCACCCAGCTGTTTATTCATCATTTCTATTTAAGGTATTGCATTAGGAAGTTAAATGTATAAAAAGATAAATGTATATTTCTTTTTAAAGAAATATAAAGAAATGTATATTTGAGAAAAGTGGTTCTGTCTTTTCAGAGGACTCCTTTCGTTTGAAGGAGACCCTGGGCTTCTGTGTAGCAGATCAGAGTTTGTGCACACTGAACAAGACTCTGAAGCATCCTTGAATCCTGTAAGACAGAAGTGTGAGAAATAGCCAGAGATAGGTTATGGTGAGCCTGCATTTGTAAAATTGTTAATAATTTCTACGGAAAGTAGAAATTTAATTTGAAAATTGAGAATTCATTTGCACTGATTTATATAGGAGAGTATTGGCCCATTACATGGGCACCAGTGTCAATGCTCTATGTGCTTTTCCTGATTGAATTCTGATAACAGTACAGTGAAACCAGTGATTATATTACCATTTGACTGATGGGAAAAGAGAGGGCAAAGATGTTAATTAGCATATCCAGTTGTCACCTAACCCTGAGCATCCAAACTTAGGTCCAAAAGATTAGAGTCCAGTGCTTAGGACTTAAGTTATTCCAAGTAGTAAGGAAAAGGGTCCAAATATCAATTCTGTATTATCACCTGTGTGGCCATTGATTGTCCCTTAACTTTTCTTTGCCTTTTGTCACCTATAAGAATGGTAATGGTAACACCTGTCTTATGAGATTTAAAACACTGTTATGGGGATGTTGTGGAGTAACACATATAAAAATGTTGAGTGGGCTTCCCTGGTGGCACAGTGGTTGAGAGTCTGCCTGCCAATGCAGGGGACACAGGTTCGTGCCCCAGTCCGGGAGGATCCCATATGCCGCGGAGCGGCTGGGCCCGTGAGCCATGGCCGCTGAGCCTGCGCATCCGGAGCCTGTGCTCAGCAACGGGAGAGGCCACAACAGTGAGAGGCCCGCGTACCGCAAAAAAAAAAAAAAAAAATGAGTGTGATGCATCATGTTATATCAATGAAGCTAATATTGTCATACTTATTCCGTTGCATTTTTACATGGAATCTTTCAAAACACTCTAAGAAATTCTTCTGTCCTGGATCATAGCCGTGAGTTGTTAATTTGTACCTGAGTGTTTACTGAGTGATTACTGTGGAATACCAGAGTGGTAGAAATACATACAATTCCTTGACTCATTTTGAATAATATTGTATTCTTAAAAGAAAAAGGGAAAGGCTGGCTGAAACCTGGTATTTTAACAAACTAGGCAAATGGAACTCTTGCCTTATTTAAGAGATAGATAAAAAGTCTTTCTCACTATAGGCTTAAGCAAGTAGCTGGGTAGGTCTGTGAATCTTCCCTTGAATATTTTGGACACAAAACAAAAAAAAGGGAATTTATATGTAGTATAAATTGTTCCTTACATACATTTTGGCTTGTAAGCTGGTTTACATAGAAACCTATGCTCTTCTTTTAAATTGGAGATTAAGAATATGCATAGAAGCTATCAAAATTAATAATACTTTTGTTTACAAGAAAGCAGGAATACATTATTCAGCAGCTCTTGTTCTGAGCTTAGTGTGTTCTTATCTGAGAAGCTTCATGAGTATTCTGAAATTAGTGTAAAATTCATCAGACAAATGGCAATAATTACCATGAAATCAGGCTTCTGACTTAGGTTTTTCTGCAATTAGTGGGAAAGCCTCATACTTGGATTTATGTTATTTAGATTGGGGAAATCCTTTTTTTTTTTTTTAACATCTTTATTGGAGTATAATTGCTTTACAATGGTGTGTTAGTTTCTGATTTATAACAAAGTGAATCAGCTATACGTATACATATATCCCCATATGTCTACCCTCTTGCGTCTCCCTCCCACCCTCCCTATCCCACCCCTCTAGGTGGTCACAAAGCACCGAGCTGGTCTCCCTGTGCTGTGTGGCTGCTTCCCACTAGCTATCTATTTTACATTTGGTAGTGTGTATATGTCCATGCCATTCTCTCACTTCGTCCCAGCTTACCCTTCCCCCTCCCTGTGTCCTCAAGTCCATTCTCTACATCTGCATCTTTATTCCTGTCCTGCCCCTAGGTTCTTCAGAACCATTTTTTTATGGCTCCATATATATGTGTTAGCATACAGTATTTGTTTTTCTCTTTCTGACTTACTTCACTCTGTATGACAGACTCTAGGTCCGTCCACCTCACTACAAATAACTCAATTTCATTTCTTTTTATGGCTGAGTAATATTCCATTGTATATATGTGCCACATCTTCTTTATCCATTCATCTGTTGATGGATGCTTAGGTTGCTTCCATGTCCTGGCTATTGTAAACAGAGCTGCAATGAACATTGTGGTACATGAGTCTTTTTGAATTCGGTTTTCTCAGGGTATATGCCCAGTACTGGGATTGCTGGGTCGTATGGTAGTTCTATTTTTAGTTTTTAAGGAACCTCCATACTGTTCTCCATAGTGGCTGTATCAATTTACATTCCCACCAAAAGTGTAGGAGGGTTCCCTTTTCTCCACACCCTCTCCAGCATTTACTGTTGGTAGATTTTTTGATGATGGCCATTCAGACTGCTGTGAGGTGATACCTCATTGTAGTTTTGATTTGCATTTCTCTAATGATTAGTGATGTTGAGCATTCTTTCATGTGTCTGTTGGCAATCTGTATATCTTCTTTGGAGAAATGGCTATTTAGGTCTTCTGCCCATTTTTGGATTGGGTTGTTTTTTTTTTATATATATTGAGTTGCATGAACTGCTTGTAAATTTTGGAGATTAATCCTTTGTCAGTTGATTCATTTGCAAATATTTTCTCCCATTCTGAGGGTTGTCTTTTCATCTTGTTTATGGTTTCCTTTTCTGTGCAAAAGCTTTTAAGTTTCATTAGGTCCCATTTGTTTATTTTTATTTTATTTCATTAGGTCCCTCATTGTTTATTTTTGTTTTTATTTCCATTTCTCTAGGAGGTGGGTAGAAAAGGGTATTGCTGTGATTTATGTCATAGAGTGTTCTGCCTGTGTTTTCCTCTAAGAGTTTTATAGTGTCTGACCTTACTTAGGTCTTCAGTCCATTTTGAGTTTACTTTTGTGTATGGTGGTAAGGAGTGTTCTAATTTCATTCTTTTACATGTAGCTGTCCAGTTTTCCCAGCACCACTTATTGAAGAGGATGTCTTTTGTCCATTGTATGTTCTTGCCTCCTTTATCAAAAATAAGGTGACCATATGTGTGTGGGTTTATCTCTGGGCTTTCTATCCTGTTCCATTGATCTACATTTCTGTTTTTGTGCCAGTACCATACTGTCTTGATTACTATAGTTTTGTAGTATAGTCTGAAGTCCAGCAGCCTGATTCCTCCAGCTCCGTTTTTCTTTCTCAAGATTGCTTTGGCTATTCGGGGTCTTTTGTGTTTCCATACAAATTGTGAAAGTTTTTGTTCTAGTTCTGTGAAATTTGCCATTGGTACTTTGAAAGGGATTGTGCTGGATCTGTAGATTACTTTGGGTAGTATAGTCATTTTCACAATGTTGATTCTTCCAATCCAAGGACATGGTATGTCTCTCCATCTGTTTGTATCATCTTTAATTTCTTTCAACAGTGTCTTATAGTTTTCTGCATACAGGTCTTTTGTCTCCTTAGGTAGGTTTATTCCTAGGTATTTTAATCTTTTTGTTGCAATGGTAAATGGGAGTGTTTCCTTAATTTCTCTTTCAGATTTTTCATCATTACTGTATAGGAATGCAAGAGATTTCTGTGCATTAATTTTGTATCCTGCTACTTTACCAAATTCATTGATTAGCCCTAGTAGTTTTCTGCTAGCCTCTTTAGGATTCTGTACGTATAGTGTCAGGTCATCTGCAAACAGTGACAGCTTTACTTCTTCTTTTCCGATTTGGATTCCTTTTATTTCTTTTTCTTCGTTGATAGCTGTGGCTAAAACTTCCAAAACTATGTTGAATGATAGTGGTGCGAATGGGCAACCTTGTCTTGTTCCTGCTCTTAGTGGAAATGGTTTCAGTTTTTCACCATTGAGAACAATGTTGGCTGTGGGTTTGTCATATATGGCCTTTATCATGTTAAGGTAAGTTCCCTCTATGCCTACTTTCTGGAGGGTTTTTATCATAAACGGGTGTTGAATTTTGTCAAAAGGTTTTTCTGCCATCTGTTGAGATGATCATATGGTTTTTCTCCTTCAATTTGTTAATATGGTGTATCACATTGATTGATTTGCATATATTGAAGAATCCTTGCATTCCTGGGCTAAACCCCACTTGATCATGGTGTATGATCCTTTTAATGCGCTGTTGGATTCTGTTTTTTGGTATTTTGTTGAGGATTTTTGCATCTATGTTCATCAGTGATATTGGCCTGTAGTTTTCTTTCTTTGTTACATCTTTGTCTGCTTTTGGTATCAGGGTGATGGTGGCCTCGTAGAATGGTTTTGGGAGTGTTCCTCCCTCTGCTATATTTTGGAAGAGTTTGAGAAGGATAGGTGTTAGTTTTTCTCTAAGTGTTTAATAGAATTCACCTGTGAAGCCATCTGGTCTGGTCTTTTGATTTCCATTTGCATGGAATATCTTTTTCCATCCCCTCAGTTTCAGTCTGTATGTGTCCCTAGATCTGAAGTGGGTCTTGTAGACAGCATATATATGGGTCTTGTTTTTGTATCCATTCAGCCAGTCTATGTCTTTTAGTTGGAGCACTTAATCAATTTACATTTAATGTAATTATTGATATGTATGTTCCTATTACCATTTTCTTAATTGTTTTGAGTTTGTTATTGTAGGTCTTTTCCTTCTCTTGTGTTTCCTGCCTAGAGAAGTTCCTTTAGCATTTGTTGTAAAGATGGTTTGGTGGTGCTGAATTCTCTTAGCTTTTGCTTGTCTGTAAAGGTTTTAATTTCTCCATCAAATGTGAATGAGATCCTTGCTGGGTAGAGTAATCTTTGTTGTAAGTTTTTCCCTTTCATTACTTCTGGCTTGCATTTTCCCTTTCATTACTTCTGGCTTGCTGCTGAAAGATCAGCTGTTAACCTTATGGGGATTCCCTTGTATGTTATTTGTTGTTTTTCCCTTGCTGCTTTTAATATTTTTTTTGTATTTAAGTTTTGATAGTTTGATTAATATGTGTCTTGGTGTGTTTCTCCTTGGATTTACCCTACATGGGACACTCTGCACTTCCTGGACTTGATTAATTATTTCTTTTCCCATATTAGGGAAGTTTTCAACTAAAATCTTTTCAAATATTTTCTCAGTCCCTTTCTTTTTCTCTTCTTTTCTGGGACCCCTATAATTCAAATGTTGGCACGTTTAATCTTGTCCCAGAGGTCTCTGAGACTGTCCTCAATTCTTTTCATTCTTTTTTCTTTATTCTGCTCTGTGGTAGTTATTTCCACTATTTTACCTTACACTTATCCGTTCTTCTGCCTCAGTGATTCTGCAATTGGTTCCTTCTAGAGAAATTTTAATTTCATTTATTGTGTTGTTCATCATTGTTTGTTTGCTCTTTAGTTCTTCTAGGTCCTTGTTAAACATTTCTTGTATTTTCTCCGTTCTATTTCCAAGATTTTGGATCATCTTTACTGTCATTACTCTGAATTCTTTTTCCGGTAGACTGCCTATTTCCTCTTCATTTGTTGGGTCTGGTGGGTTTTTAGCTTGCTCCTTCATCTGCTGTGTGTTTCTCTGTCTTCTCATTTTACTTAACTTACTGTGTTTGGGGTGTCCTTTTCGCAGGCTGCAGGTTCGTAGTTCCTTTTATTTTTGTTGTCTGCCCCCAGTGGCTAAGGTTGGTTCAGTGGGTTGTGTAGGCTTCCTGGTGGAGGGGACTGGTGCCTGTGTCCTGGTGGATGAGGCTGGATCTTGTCTTTCTGGTGGGTAGGACCGTGTCTGGTGGTGTGTCTTGGTGTGTCTGTGACCTTATTATGATTTTAGGCAGCCTCTCTGCTAATGGGTGGGGTTGTGTTCCTGTCTTGCTAGTTGTTTGGCATAGGGTGTCCAGCACTGTAGCTTGCTGGTCGTTGAGTGGAGCTGGGTCTTAGCGTTGAGATAGAGATCTGTGGGAGAGCTTTCACCATTTGATATTACATGGAGCTGGGAGGTCTCTGGTAGACCAATTTCCTGAACTCAGCCCTCCCACCTCAGAGGCACAGGCCTGACACCCAGCCAGAGCACTAAGTCCCTGTCAGCCACACAGCTCTGAAGAAAAGGGATAAAAAGGAAAGAAAGAAAGAAAGAAAGAAAGGAAGGAAGGAAGGAAGGAAGGAAGGAAGGAAGGAAGGAAGGAAGAAAGAAAGAAAGAAAGAAAGAAAGAAAGAAAGAGAAAGAAAGAAAGAGAGAAAGAAAGAAAAGGAAGGAAGGGAGGGAGAAAGAGAGAGAGAAAGAGAGAGAGAGGGAGGGAGGAAGGAAGGAAGAAAATAAAGTTGTTAAAATAAAAAATAATTATTAAAAATAAAAAAATAGGACTTCCCTGGTGGCGCAGTGGTTGAGAGTCCGCCTGCTGATGCAGGGGACACGGGTTCATGCCCCGGTCTGGGAGGATCCCACGTGCCGCGGAGCGGCTGCGCCCGTGAGCCATGGCCTCTGAGCCTGCGCGTCCGGAGCCTGTGCTCCGCAACGGGAGAGGCGACAACAGTGAGAGGCCCACATAACCACCCCCCAAAAAAAAGTAATAAAAAAAGAAAAAAAAAGAAAGGAAGAAAGAACAAAAGAATAGAGCAACCAAACCATAAAACAAATCCACCAATGATAACAAGCACTAAAAACTATACTAAGAAAAACAAAACAACACAAAAAAAAACAGGCAGAGAGAACCCCAGGACAAATGGTAAAAGCAAAGCTATACAGACAAAATCACACAAAGAAGCATACACATACACACTCACAAAAAGAGAGAAAGGAAATAAATAAATATATATATATTTATAAAGGAAGAGAGCAACCAAATCAATAAAGAAATCTACCAGTGATAATAAGCTCTAAATACTAAACTAAGGTAAACATAAAACCAGAAACCAATTAGATATAGAAATTAAACCCCAAGTCTACAATTGCTCCCAAAGTCCACTGCCTCAATTTTGGGATGATTTGTTGTCTATTCAGGTATTCCACAGATGCAAGGTATATCAGGTTGACTGCGGAGATTTAATCCCCTACTTCTGAGGCTGCTGGGAGAAATTTCCCTTTCTCTTCTTTGTTCGCACAGCTCCTGGGGTTTAGCTTTGGATTGGCCCCGACTCTGCGTGTAGGTTGCCTGAGGGCATCTGTTCCTGCCCAGACAGGATGGGGTTAAAGGAGCAGCTGATTAGGGGGCTCTGGCTCACTCAGCCTGGGCGGGGAGGGCGGGGTACAGAATGTGGGGTGAGCCTGCGGCGGCAGAGGCCAGCATGATGTTGCAACAGCCTGAGGCATGCCGCGTGTTCTCCTGGGGAAGTTGTCCCTGGATCACGGGACCCTGGCAGTGGCGGGCTGCACAGGCTCCCGGGAGGGTATGTGTGTGTGGATAGTGACCTGTGCTCGCACACAGGCTTCTTGGTGGCAGCAGCAGCAGCAGCCTTAGGGTCTCATGCCCGTCTCTGGGGTCCGCGCTGATAGCTGTGGCTCGCGCCCGTCTCTGGAGCTCTTTTAAGTGGCGCTTTTAATAGCCTCTCCTTGTGCACCAGGAAACAGAGAGGCAAGAAAAAGTCTCTTGTCTGTTCAGCAGCTCCAGACCTTTTCCCGGACTCCCTTCCGGCTAGCTGTGGCGCACTAGCCCCCTTCAGGCTCTGTTCATGCAGCCAACCCCAGTCCTTTCCCTGGGATCCGACCGAAGCCCGAGCCTCAGCTCCCAGCCCCCGTCCGTCCCGGCGGGTGGGCAGACAAGCCTCTCGGGCTGGTGAGTGCTGGTTGGCACCGATCCTCTGTGTGGGAATCTCTCCGCTTTGCCCTCCACACCCCTGTTACTGCGCTCTCCTCCGGGGCTCTGAAGCTTCCCCCCTCCACCACCCCCAGTCTCTGCCAGTGAAGGGGCTTCCTAGTATGTGGAAACCTTTCCTCCTTCACAGCTCCCTCCCAGAGGTGCAGGTCCCATCCCTATTCTTTTGCCTCTGTGTTTTATTTTTTATTTTCCCTACCCAGGTATGTGGGGAGTTGCTTGCCTTTTGGGAAGTCTGAGGTCTTCTGCCAGTATTCAGTAGGAGTTGTTCCACATGTAGATGTATTTCTGATGCATTTGTGGAGAGGAAGGTGATCTCCTCGTCTTACTCTTCTGCCATCTTGAAGGTCTCCTTTCAATCAGGAAATCCTTTTTAAAGCCTAAACCAGACTATAGTTTCAAGAATTACTCAGTAGAACTTCTTTAAAAGGTTTTGTGAAAAATAAGTGAAATAGATTTGAAAAAAATTGGACTTCATTTGTCTGCAGATTTGGGGCTCAAAAAGGCCACAGTGTGGAGAATAGCAGATTCTGTTGCAGAAGAATAATTTATGTATTTATTTTCCTGCAAGTCATAAAGGCATGGTAGTTACTCAGAATGGATATTGAGTGCTAAAGGTTTTGCCCAAGGGCATTCAGGAAACTGAATTGGCAGGTGAAAGGAGGTTCAGTTATTCTGTAAAGAAGCATGTCTTTATAATGAATGGAGTGGCAGTGAGGTGGAGTAATTATCAACAGTATTTTAGCAAATCTTTTGTAAAAGTAAAATCCTGCAACCTGCCCTTTATCTCCTGTTCTGCCCTCCCAATCCTTTTACACAGCTCTATTTTCCCCCTTAGGACTTAGGAGCTGTATAATTGGCCTATGTGTGATGTTTATGTTTATATTCTGTTTACTCTATTAAAATATATCCAAGTGCCTAGAACATTGTCTGGCGTGTAGTAGGTAATAGATAAATACTTTTTGGATGAATAAATGAGCCCAAAGACAGAGTCTTTATTTTGTGGTCTTCAGTTTATTTGTCTAAAGAATGAGAACTATATGAGATTACCCTCCCCTCCAACATTTTCCCAGAGCATCTATGAGGATAATTGTGACCATAGGCATTATCTTATTGTCAACTGAGATGTGATTGTATCTCAAAATGTCTTTTGATTCAATTTAGAATTTATTTTCCCATAGGAAAAGACAAAAGCTAAATGTATTTGGATTCCAAACTCCACTAGAAAGACTACCAGGAAGATGGGATTTTGAAGTCAGAAGTCTTGCTCTGACTCCAGCATGCCATTTTCTGTGTCTTTCTATCATGTAGGTTATATTAAGGATAAAATCAGAGAAAGTATAATAAATAGTGGTTAAGAGACTCAACTCTGAAGTTCTATTGAATTAGACTCAAATCCTGATTTTGTCTTTTGGTAGCTGATGAATCTGGGTAAATCATCAAAATTCTCTAATCATCCATCTTCTCTACTATAAAATGCCAATAATAAGTGGTGCTTCTTGGGATGTAAGGATGGAAAGAAAAGGTTATCAGCCCATCATTCAGTAGTAATAGGACTAAGTTGTTTTAGGTTAACCGTTTTGCTGAGAACAGTTAGAAAACTGGACTCTCTATATATAGCCTTCTCTTTGAAGTCAGAGGCCTTCTAAAGAGTAGTTGTGTGATCCAGGAAGCTCAGATCTGTGAGTCCTGCATGTGGGGCCACTTTCCTCCCCAAGAACAAGCCTGAGTGTCTCAGCCTCTTAGCCTGCGGTTTGGTAACTGGCAACAGATATCAAAGAGTAGAGCTTTCAACTTAAGAGCTGGGGGTAGGGCCACTAGATTGAAGCTGAGGGTCTGCCAGGGAGAAGGTAAGTACCCCAAGCTTGGGGACCCCAAAGGCTATGTCCTAGGTGTTAGGGTGAATAGGAAGGAGACTAGCTCAAATCAGCTCAATCACTGATTAGATTAAGGGGGTCTGGAATTGCTGGTACCCCAGACCTATCTGCCTGTCAGAAGCCCATCAGAAATAACCAGGCATATGAAGAGATGGCAAACCCGTGACCAAAAACCAAGAGAAAACACAGACAGTAGAACCAGATCTACAGGTTGTCTCCAAAAAGGAATTGAGATTTATTATGTGCTTTAAAATAACTATGATTAATATGTTAGAGGAAGTCAAAGACAAGTGTGAGAATTTTGCTATGTTACTAGAAATTCTAAAAATGAAAAGTACCATAGCTAAAATTAAAAACTCAATAAATGATTTAAACATACGAAAAGTAGTGAAAAGACAGAATGAAATATCCAGACTGATGAAAAGAGAGACAAAGGATGGAAAATACAGAGAAGAGCCTAAGAGACATATGGACATGGTAGATACATGTAACTAAACACGGCAGAAAAAGCGGAGAGAAGAATGGGAAAGGAACAATGTCTGAAGAGATGGTGCCTGAGAATTTCCAAAATTGATAAAAGGCATCAAGCAGACATTTGGGAAAATTTCAAACCTCAACAAGATAAACACAAAGAACCGAGGCACATCATGGTCAAATTCCTGAAGATCAAAGACGAAGAGCAGACTTCCCTTCTGGCTCAGTGGTTAAGAATCTGTCTGCTAATGCAGGGGACATAGGTTCGATCCCTGCTCCGGAGGATCCCACATGCCGCAGAGCAACTAAGCCTGTGTGCCACAACTACCGAGCCTGCACTCTAGAGCCCATGGGCCACAACTGCTGGGCCCATGCACCACAACTTCTGAAGCCCGTGTGCCCTAGAGCCCATGTGCTGCAACTACTGAAGCCTGTGCTCCACAACAAGAGAAGCCACTGCAATGAGTGGCTCCGTTCACACACCGCAATGAAGAGTAGCCCCCACTTGCTGCAACTAGAGAAAGCCCGCATGCAGCAATGAAGACCCAACGTGGCCAATAATTTTTTTAAAAATTAGAAAAAAAGACAAAGAGAAAATGCTAGAAGCTTTCAGAGGAAAAAAGACATCTGATCTTCAAAAAGCAGCAATAAGATTTTGAGTTGATTTCTCAACAGAAACAGTGGCATCCAGAAGACAGTGACATGATATTTTTGAAGTCCTGGAAGGATTCTGCCAGTCTAGAATTCCACATCCAATGATGATAGCCTTCAAAAGTGAAGACATAAATCAGCTATTTTCAAACATATACAATTTTATCAGTCCACTGATTTCTTTAGCACCTGGAATAGACCCAAAGAATCATATTTAAAAAAAAAAAAGAATTGTATTTTAAATCATTAGAACCAGACTGCCATATACAGTGATCTTTCTGTAAAATCATGCTCAGAGTTCCTACTTGGGATATTGGAATACCTCTCCCTTCTGCCTTTTCACCCCATTATTACTTTGACAATAGAGTGAGACCCCCGCTTCCCACATTTCTTTTACCAGTTGGATGGGAACGTCTGGTGACTGTTTTTGTGTTGGCTTGTATTTGTGTGTTCAGGGGGAGCAAGAGGGAAGATGATGGGACCTCAGTGACTCCAGGGGCTCTTACAGGCTTCGCCCTCACTTGAAATAATCACAGGTGGCCAGTAGCCCTGGACTGAATGCCCTTCTCCCCCGTCCTCCATCCTTCCGCCAGAAATGAGAAAGAGCTGGATGGATGGAGCCCCATCTCCACACTGAGGTCAAGGCCACCCCTTTGGACTGTGGAACCTCGGGCTGGAGGGATCCGGATCTCTGGGGACATCGTGGAGCATAGCTGTCATATCCCACCCCCGGGGAACTTACACAGACGTCATCTGTTTGGGAGGGGAAATCTCTGGTGTTTCGTTAACCCACTGACATTTGGGTTTTCCTGCCCTGTTTGACTCATCTAATCCCCATTAATACAGGAGGCAAAAGCCAAGTGTAATTTCCCAGCCTCATTAGTGATGGTGACAGGTTAGTATTTTATAGCACCCAGCATCCTCGTGGTCACCATTAAAACAAACCACTTTGTAAACAGGAGGCAGAGTTCTTGACTTGGGGACCCCAGCCTTCTATTCCCATGATTGGAGATGGTGCTGATGAGGAAGCCCCTTCCCCCCACAGTGGAAGTAATCCCCGCCATGGATGTGATATGCTAGAAACTTCTCTTCAGTACAAAGCTTAGAGCCACTGGCCAATGTTTCACCCTAGGGTAAGTTTAGAATTCCTCAGTTGATATTTCCTGATAACAAATTAAATGGTCCAAGTCTGCTTAGGACGAGATCTCTTCCAGTGAGGAGTTATTTCACTGAATGTGACATGCTTTGAAGGTCTTCCAGCCTCTTTCACGTTTGCCTTTGGGGTTCTTTGCCTAAATGGGCCCCCCAAATGGCCTTGACAGGAATCTCTGCAGGGTTGGGAATAGGATGTGGCCAAGTGGCTCGCTGCTGGAGGGGAGTCCTTGGGAGGGGGCGGGATGCATCCTTTGACCCCCACCCCCGTTACAGCCCCATTTGAGCTGGCAGACTCACCACCCACCTTTTTTGTTGGCAACACTACTGCCAGATGTGTGTGTGTGAAAAACCACCGTGTTTTTTGGTCCAGCTGTTTTGACAGGGGTTTGGTCTTTAAATAGTAATTGATCATTAATTGCATTTCTTCCTACAAACCAGAACCTGCCTAGTCTCCCTGTATACTTTGGACTATCTAGATGTAAATTAATAAGACTTTTATTTTATCTGAGATTATGGGTGTGTTAAAAACAATTCCATGGGGCCATGTGGGAAACACATGGGAGGACGTGGAGCCCTATTTAGGTGTAATTACAGTCTGACCCCATTTGCTCCTAATAGCCTGAGCTGTCATCATGGGATGGCAGACGGTTTGTGCTTATAGGGTCACAGGCAGAAAGATGGGACTTGCTGGGAGAGCCACTCACTTTAACGATGATTTACCTGAATCTAGCGTTCTGAGGTTTATAAAGCCTAGGTATATATTCTCATTCCCTATGTCAGGAATATTAAAAAAAAAATCTTTTCAGAAATCCCTAGGGTTAAAAAATTCTGTTTTTTAAGTGAAGTTGCCTGGAGAAGCTAGATCTGCTCTGCTTTGTCAAGCATTTACAAAATTCATTTAAAGCAAGTCGGATAAAAGCCCGTGTTTGCAGGGAGCTTAGGAGCCTGATATCTTGTGTTGTAATGGCAGTTAAAGTCAGGTAACTGTTGCTTTTTTGACTTCTAAAGCAAGGTCCGTAGTCACTTTAGATTTTAAGACCTGGTATCCTACATGATAAGAGTTTGCATATAAATCCCCCAATACATAATCTCTCTTGAGGTTTTGCTAAGAAAATTGGAATTACACGAAATTACAGTTTTGTGACTAAAGGATGTTTTTCTCTGTTATCATTTTAATAAATGTAAAAGGAAATACAATGGGGATAAGTTAAGTTCCGATAAGCTACATTTAAATTTATACCCTTTGTTCACTTTTAGATTCTGTTGTTTTTAAAAGAACATTCAAATGATTTCTAAGCCTCTTAGTGAAACAAGCTTGCTATTTTTTAACACACCATCTTTTATATTGCCACATCTTCCTCCAAAGTACTTTGTGGATTTAACCGTTTCTCCTAATTTGGAAGCCACCTGTGTGCTCCTGGGCGATAGTTAGCCTCTCTTCTGTTCTGGTTCATACTGTGCAGCTGCAAATTGAATTCTATTCCTTGCATCCATCTCCGCTCAGGAGTCCAGAATGGCTCTTTATTGGCCATGAGAGCAAATAAAAGTTCTCTGTTAGATGTGGAAGACACTCTAGCACTCTAAGACCTGACATTCTTACCTGGACTATGCCACACCCCCATTTTCTTCTGCCCACCTTTGGTCACTCCTGGAACAGTTCTTTTCTCCACAAATCTGGATGGAGCATGTGCCGTCTTATGACTGCAGTTTTTTGCATCCGATTTCTTCATTTATTGGATGAGTGCCTTTCCACTAGAATTGCCTCCTGCACAGCCTCTGTCCCCAACAAAACTGAACTCTAGTGTAACTGAAACATTCTATGTCCAGGGTTGAACATCCAAGGCCAGAAGTGATAAGATGGAAGCAAGTGCCCTTGGGTTCGAGTGTATTTGTTTTTTGTTTCTTTAAAATTTTTATAGATTATACTCCATTTAGTTTTTTGATAAATTGATTGATTTTTTGGCTGCATTGGGTCCTCATTGCTGCACCTGGGCTTTCTCTATTTGCGGCGAGCAGGGGCTACTCTTCATTGCAGTGTGCGGGCTTCTCGTTGCAGTGGCTTTTCTTGTTGTGGAGCACTGGCTCTAGGCGCACGGGCTTCAGTAATTGTGTCACGTGGGCTCAGTAGTTGTGGCTCGTGGGCTCTAGAGCGCAGGCTCAGTAGTTGTGGCGCACGGGCTTAGTTGCTCTGCAGCATGTGGGATCTTCCCGGACCGGGGCTCGAACCAGTGTCCCCTGCATTGGCAGGCAGATTCTTAACTACTGAGCCACCAGGGAAGTCCCATTGAGTGTATTTGTTGAATGAATGATTTTTTTATCTGACATTTACCAAGCCTAAGAATAATTTTTAAATTATTTTCCTCCTTCCTGTTCCCCCTCCAAGTTTCCATTTGATTATATGTATATAATCAAATGAATTAGTGTTTTTTGGTTTCAACCAACTTCAACTCTTATTGAAAATCTCATCTTGTAAGGATTCACCAAGTTTTCTGCCTAAGTTAATAAACCAAGTTAAATTCTGCTGAATGCATTTCTGTGTTTTTTGGATATTGTCATCTCTGCAGTGTGATTCTGAGCATCATTTGTGCTTGGCCTGTATGACATTCTAGAAAAGTACCTTGAGTACTTTTCTTTTAATATTTCTGTGATTTCTAGAAGTAGGAAACATGACAGTAATGGCTCATTGTAGGTTTTATTAAGGTTGGACATGAACTTGTGAGCAATGTAAATAATACTCAGAGAAAACTACCTACTCAGCTCAGATGTCCTTTGGCGTCTTAGCTGTGACCACTTGGCAAAAAGTGCTTCTGCTAAGCTTATTAGAGACTTCAATTGATGCTCTTCACTTAAAGTCTTTCTTGTTTATTTTTTGTAATTATTCTTAATTTTCTAATGCCTCTTTAAAGGAAAAAGTCACTTAGGAGTTTAATAATTGGGGAGGGGTGGATTCTGGAAATGTTATGATGAACAGGAAATGGAGGAACAGATCTTTGGTTTAGTAGAGAGTTGAAGCCGGTTTGTCAGGGGATGCAGCTCATTTTCTACCCGTATAAATTTGATTGAACATATTTGGAAATTAGTAGTTTTGTAAAACATCCATGGAGAAGTAGCCAGTGATCTCTCTGTATCCCATCCAATACTTGTGAAAGGAAAAAAATGAGGTGAGTATGTTTTGAAAGCAGCCACATACTGACCTGATGTCTACTTTCTGTTATTGACTGCTTATATCATCCTAAGAAATTTCTCTCTGCCAGCTTTCATTTGCTTCTCAGTTGAAAGAGCACGATCCTTCCTAGATGGTAGGGTTGTTAAGTATGCGTGTTCAGTGAGGTATGTCAAGTCACTGTTACATAGCAGGGGGTCAGTAGCATCAAATTCCCTTCTCATCCCCTATGTGTAATATAACCAGGGTTTAAATCAACACACTGAGTTAGTTCATATATGACTGCGCACCAGCTTTGTTGTACTACCTTTAAGATGTTTCAAATGGTTAAATTTGCTTCTCTTTAAAATGCCATTTTTATCATTGTTCACCTAATTTTGTTTTGGCTGTGTGGGCTCATGTTTTTGGTGGAATCACACCATTTTCTGTTGGTTTAATTTATAATTCTATTTTCTTTTTGGCTGTATGCATACTCTCTCATTTTGGGACCCGTGGCACTGTTGGATTTTTGGCTTCGCTCACCTTTTTTTTCCCCTTCTCTTTGGCCCATCTCTTCCTGTTTCATTTTGGCACCACTAACATAACTGTTCACGCGTGTTTTGTAAGTCTTCCCAGTACATCTTTAATGGTGCAGTATTCCTTTTTATTCTTTTTTATTTTTCAAAATGACAATCTTATATTTCAAGTATGTGAAAATGCTTTAGAACACCTCGTTGAATATTGATTAGTGGGCATTTAAAATCTTAACCAGGGTTGTGTAGTTCTGTTTTGGTTTTCTATTTCTTCTTTACATTTTTTTATCATATACCGGATAGTTTTTGTCAGCAGTGAATGATTACTAAGGATCCTTCTGTGCATAGCACTGTGTTGGGTCTTGCAGGAAGCATTTTAAAGAGACCCTACCGCAATGAATCCCCATTTCCTGTGTGTTTTTGTAGGCAGAGTTTCATAGAATATGATTGTCATCTTCTGGGTGCTTGAATCTAAAACAAACACGGACACATAGCCCAGGTAAATATTTGAACAAGAGTATGTAAATAGTAAACACATAGACATTCGCATCACTTACCATGGACTAGACTCGGACTCCCCCTCTTCCCGCTCTTCATTTCCTCCAGGTATTGAGATGGTAGGCTGCTTTCCACATCGCCTGGAATAATTTCTAGGCAGTTGTGCCGCTTGAAAACAGGGTAACACATCCTTTGATTGGACAGGCTGTTGCACTTCCTGTGGTGGACAGCATCTTTGCAGCAGTGTTGCTTTATGCTTTCCAGTTTGTTCTCTGGAGAGATAAGCAGCAGGAATGGACATCAGTGGTTCGGGGATCTCAGGGCAAGAGGGAGGCAGGCTCACCTCCCTCTGAGGAGGCCAAGCTGGGATGGAGGCCCCTGCCTTCTCCTGGCAGCTGGAATGTGGACATGTCAACGGGCAGCCAACTTAGAAGCTTAACGCAGGAAATGTGAACCTTGAGGGAATGACCAGGGGAGTGAGTTAGAGATGATTCCCTGTGTGGCTTTGGCAGAGGGCAGAGTGCCGTGAGAGTCCAGTGGTCCTAGGCGGACTGCCCCTGGGGCCCAGTCCTATCTGCATCTCTCCAGGTCACCGCCAGAACATGGCTCTCCCAGCTACCATTTCTTAGTTACCCTTCTCATGAATTGCTCTTTGTTTAAATTGACCAGGGTATACTTTGTGATATTTGGAGCCGAGAATCTGAAGATAACAGTCAAACAAATCAAACAAGTGGTCATAGTAGAGGACATGCACCCTTACAGGAAAGGGTAGAATTATCCATGAAAAAACAGACAAACCAGAGATTGGCCTGGAAAACAAAAAGACCATCCAGAAGGAGTCAAGGTAGATCTATTAGAGTTGAGAAGGGAAGTTCAGGGCTGATTTACAGGACTTAACAAAGAAGAAAACAAGCTTCGTTTTTCATCCCGAAGGTCCTTTGAGGAGGTAGATACTGTGATCTTGTTAAACAGCCTGGCTTTTTTTCACAGTGAGAAGGACCAGAAATAAGAAGATGAATAAGAAAATGGCAACACATCCTTTCAGAGTGTGGGTAGAGGTGGGCTTCTTGCTACAGGGAGGAGAAGAACCTGTATGACCCACACAGAGGAATCATTGAAATTAGGTCCATAGCAAACCCAGGACTTGAAGACAGTGCAAGAATTTGGTGCCATGGGTGTCATTTGGCTTTTAAACTGATCCAAAATAAAATGAGATGAAAACACTCTGCTCCCATCTGTTTCTTTTCTTAAGTATTGTCGGCCCAGTGTGTGGCCAAACCTTTTTAATATAGAAAATCCTGCCTTAAAAAATGATAGGATACAATTAATTATCTTTGTGCTCTTCCACAATCTTTTAATTTTGTGGTCCCTTTGCCACTTTCTGTGTGGGAGACTTAGGTAAGGATTTGAAGAATAGGAGTTTTGAACTGCTCTGGTCACATCCATTTCAATGCAAACCTCTCTCTCTCTCTCTCTCTCTCTCTCTCTCTCTCTCTCTCTCTCTCGTTTCACTTGCACAGATTTGTTCCATTTTGGGGTCTTTGTAAGATCTGTCTTCGTTTCCTCTGTCCCTGTCAGACTCCTATATCTCCTTGTCCTTTTTGGCCAAACACCATTGTTTTCATCCTCCTGGTGGAATAGTAGATGCTCTTTGAGCTTTGATGTTAATTTCCTTTCTCTCGCAGCAGCTTGGAGCTGGCGAGCACTAACATCTCTTTCCAATTTTGAAGGGAGATTTGATCTCTCGGCACCCTGCCGCCATGTCTGTGTTTTCTTTTTCTTTTTCTTTTTTTTAAAAATATATTCTTTGTTTCTTTATTGAGGTATAACCGACATACAATATACTGCACATATTTAAACTGTACAAGTGGTAAGTCTCTGCGTATATGAAACCATCACCAAAATCAAGATTGTAAACATACTCATCGGCCCCAAATTTCCCGTGCGCCCTTTATAGTACCTTCATCCTGTCCCCAGCGACCCACAGATCTTCTGTCCCATTACATTAGTTTGCACTTCCTAGAATGTATGATTCCTAGCATCATACAATGTGTCCTCTTTTAATTTTTTTTTATCTGGCTTCTTTCACTTAGCATCATCATTCTGAGATGCACCCATGTTGCATGCATGTCCATTCTTTTTAATTGCAGAGTTGTATTCTATTGTGTGGATATACCAGAGTGTGTTTATCCATTTCTCTGTTGGTAGACATTTGAGTGATATCCAGTTTCTGGCTGTTAGAAATAAAGCCACTAAGAACATCTGTGTACAAATCTTTGTTTAGGCACAGGCTTTCATTTCTCTTGGGTAGACACCTAGGAATGGGATGGCTCAATCATATGGTGGGCTATATATTTAACTTTTTAAGAAACTGCCAACTGTTTTCCAAAGTGGTTGTATCATTTTACAATTCCACCAATAGTGTAAGAAGGTTCCAGTTGCTCTAGATACTTGTTAACACTTGGCATGGTCAGTTTTCAACTTTAGCCATTCTAATAGGTGTATATTTGTACCTCATCTTTTCATGTGCTTATTTGCCATCCTACATCTTCTTTCGTGAAACGTCTATTCAAATATGTTGCCCATATTTTTAATTGTGTTATTTGAGTCTTACGATTGACCTTTGAGAGTTCTTTATATTTTCTGAGTACAAGTCTTTTTTCAGATCTATGAATATTTTCTCCAGTCTGTGGCTTGTCTTTTCATTCCCTTAACAGTGTCTTTTTTTTTTAATTTTTAAACATCTTTATTGGAGTATAATTGCTTTACAGTGGTGTGTTAGTTTCTGCTTTATAACAAAGTGAATCAGCTATACATACACATATGTTCCCGTATCTCTTCCCTCTTGCGTCTCCCTCCCTCCCACCCTCCCTACCCCACCCCTCTAGGTGGTCACAAAGCACCAAGCTGATCTCCCTGTGCTATGCGGCTGCTTCCCACTAGTTATCTATTTTACGTTTGGTAGTGTATATATGTCCATGCCACTCTCTCACTTCTGTGTTTTCATGATGGTGCGTTGTGGCTGCTTTCAGTGTAAGGTTGGATTTCTGATGCAAATGGAAAAGCAAAAAAGCAAACTTCTGTGCATCCTTTTGTCTTCCTGTAAACGCACCTGCCCCGGCGTGTTACCCCTCTAAACGCTCCTGCTTAACGTGCTTCGGTTTGTCAAGAATTGATTTGTTTGGCAGAATTATTCGTAGTTGATTCTAGGAGTAAATTTTCTCCGGTATCTATCTGTAGAAATAAATCTCACTTCTCCGTGCCTCTCTTTAATTAGCTTGTTTCTGTTGTCATCAAATATTTATTTAATGAGTCTATAAGGGATCTTCAGTGGTGTTACGTTGTCAGTGCTGTTTGGGGATAAAATTCAAGATTGACATCAAACGTGTCCATTTTAGTAAAGATGCAGTTGACTTAAGTAGTATAAATGGAAGGAGTATCCGTGAAACAGTCATCCTGCTGTAATCATGTGTAACGATTATACTGTAAGGAAAACCTGCCTTGAGGAATTGCGAAACCAAGGGTCAAGTTCACCCCTGCCGTCACCTGCCTCCCTACTGTTGGCAAGTCAGAGCAATGGTCTGACCCAGGGGTCCCCAGGAACCGGGCGGCACAGCAGGAGGTGAGCGACGGGCGAGCCAGCGAAGCTTCATCTGCCTCCCCCGCCCGTTGCTCGCATTACCGCCTGCACCATCCTCTCCTCCCCTCCGCCCCGTCCGAGGAAAAATTGTCTTTCATGAAACCGGTCCCTGGTGCCAAAAACCAGTCCCTGGGAACTGCTGGTCTAACCTACTCCTTTGTCTGTAAGATGGGATAACATGTTTGCCCTCCTTTTTCACCTGGCAGTTGTGGCGACCACATGGAATCATGAATGTGGCAGTGTGGTCATCCCATTCCTGCCCTGGGAGGACCCCAGCCGGGGGTTATTCTGCTCTGCTCGGCTTTTGCATCCTGGTCTTCATCCCTCCTTTATACTCTTCATGCTAAGCAGCCTTCTCCCAGGTCCCCCTCCCTCTGTGTTTATACTCTTCGGAGTCCCTCTAACTTTCCCTCAAGGCTGGAGCCATCTTCCTGACTCCCTTAAATGCCTTCTCCTCTGTGGCTTCTCCCTTGTTCATCCTGATCTGCAATAGCCTCGTAGTGATATCTGGTCCTCCATCACCTTAGCGATCTGTGGCTCTCTATCATCACGATGCTGAATCATCATTGGTCCCATATGTGTCCTGGATTGCTAACAAGATTAAAATCGAGGGTCAGGATCCTGAGTCTTGCACTCTGTTACCACACTGCACAGAACCCTGGTATGGATCAGGGGTTACTGGATGCTGACTGGAGTGGCTTTGATAAATCAGGGAAACCCCGCAGACTCAGTTTCCTTCCTTGCACAGTACTTTGGGTGCTCTGTGTGCCTGGGTAGAAATGGAAGTTGGCCATCCCTAAGTCTTACTACAGATAGTTAAGGGGTGACCACCCTGGGCAGCCAGGTGCCAGGCTCTGTGTCTATAATAAGATCAGGGT
Organism: Mesoplodon bidens; assembly: GCF_964165515.1. Taxonomy (NCBI): domain Eukaryota; kingdom Metazoa; phylum Chordata; class Mammalia; order Artiodactyla; family Ziphiidae; genus Mesoplodon; species Mesoplodon bidens. Next base: position 32,060,490 of record NC_138169.1, on the reverse strand, counting down.
GCTCGCCGTGTGGCTGGGGAGACCAGCGCCCGAGTATACACCGTCCGGAGCAAGAAGAGGGATGTGGTCTCAAATGGGAGAGTTACGGGCATTCAGTGAAGAGCCAGTACACTGGGAATAGGGTGAGGGCTGGCACATTCTGCGGCAGTGGGTCTTCATGGACGAGTGAGCAAGGGTTTGCTGGGAAGGTGGGTGGGACGTGCCCCCAGCGAATGTACAGGAGAGTCCAGGAGCCTGCTGTGCATGGGGGCCAGTGTGGTTGTGTGTGGAACCCGGTGTGCAGAACAGGTGAGGATGCAGGGGGAGATGCCCTTCGGTCATATGGAAATGATCTTGGAGAGCTGGGTTCCTTAGGAGAGAGGCACGTGGGAGCCAGAGGAGCCTCGACTTCAGGACCAGCCGATGCCACAAGGGGCGAGGAAAATGGCCGTGGCGGAGGATCTTCCCTGCCCTTCAGCAGCATCACAGGGAAGAGACCTAAAATTCAAAGCCCCAGCATTACTTCCAACAATTCTGATTCTGCAGGTCTGGGGTGGGGCTCAGGATCTGTGTCTTAAGAAACTATCCAGGTGATCTGATGCAGGGGGTCATTGACGCACCCTTTGAGTAAATGCTGAATTGTCCCTAAAGAGCTTTGTAAATCCAAAGAATTATCAAATTTGCACGTTATCCATTTGTCCTGGCAGACAGGTCACGGATAGCTCTGTTCGGAGTCTCAAAAGGATCCGTAAATTCTATAAATCTTAAAATCACTGAGCTAGGAAAAAATAATGTAAGACAGAATGAGAACAGTGTTATAGCCGGAATACAGGAGAGTGCTAACCTTTAAAGAAACATGTTGTGATATAGGGAAAGTTGATGTTTACAAGAACCCGACTATAACACATTAGGAAAGGGAAGGCTTGACATCCCGTTTGTAAATCAGGATTTATGTTTGGGTGAATATCTCAGTGTTTAAAAGAGATACAGTGCTTGGTGGATGTAGAGATTTCACGATTTATCTGTAATAGGTTTTTTTTTTAAACAATTTTTTCCCTGACCTAATTAAATCATCTGGTTTCCCCTGAGTTTTAGTTTTTTAATTTTGAAGTTAGCAATATATAAAAGTTCAGTATCATGAAGGTCTTTACTGAGAATTTTTAGTAACCGTGCCACATTTTGCTCTCCTGCGGTGAAGGTCACGCCTGCATTTCTATGATAAACATCTTTCTGAAATTTATGAAGGAAAAAATTGATATTGATGCAACTTGGTTTTCACTCCCAACCCAAGAGCTTTCAAGTCAGTCGAGTGTACAGCTGAAAAGTGATACCTTCCCCCTCTTTTCTTCTTAACCCAAAGTGGGCATATGGTTGATCCTGGCAACACAAGTACCACGAATGGGATGCAGTAACTCTAGGGTGGAGGCTCGAATCAAGGATGCATTTCCCAGTGATGGTTGAGGCTGAGGGATCCACTGGTAACCACAGTTGTTCTTGGCAGTGGGGTTTGGCTCCTGGGGTCCCATATTTAATCGTTGGCTTAAACATTACATGAAAGGTTACTATTTCTTAAGCCCAGTCAATATTCTGTTGATCCACAAGGGTTTATTCTCCATTCATATGGTACCCAGCGCTAGGTTAGATACTGTCCATATGACCAAGCGCCAGGGCCAACAATTAGCTTACTGAAGAGCATCCCATAAGAGAGACCCAGGCCACATGTGATCAAATGCAAAATTACACACTCAGATGATTAAAACCAATTATGCAACAACACTTTGATTAACTAATCCCAGTGACCACAGCTTCCTGTAACAACTCAGCCAGATTGAAAAAAAAATGTTTCATGAGAAGCAGAGTTCTCCACTTTCCTGATTTTATATTAAAAATATCCCAATGGGGCTTCCCTGGAGGCGCAGTGGTTGAGGGTCCGCCTGCCAATGCAGGGGACACGGATTCATGCCCCGGTCCAGGAAGATACCACATGCCGTGGAGAGGCTGGGCCCGTGAGCCATGGCCGCTGAGCCTGCGCGTCTGGAGCCTGTGCTCCGCAACGGGAGAGGCCACAGCAGTGAGAGGCCCACGTACCGCAAAAAAAAAAAAAAAATCCCAGTGAATCATTTCTGAAGCAAATAGGGCTCATTGCAACCATATTATGAAGTCACTGACCTTGATATATTCTTTTTTGGAATCTTTCTCCATGAGCGTTTTCTATGTCTAATGTTATCTTTACCAAGATAAGAAATATCTCGGGCCTCCCTGGTGGCGCAGTGGTTGAGAGTCCGCCTGCCGATGCAGGGGATACGGGTTCGTGCCCCGGTCTGGGAGGATCCCATATGCCGCGGAGCGGCTGGGCCCGTGAGCCATGGCCGCTGGGCCTGCGCGTCCGGAGCCTGTGCTCCGCAACGGGAGAGGCCACAACAGTGAGAGGCCCGCATACCGCAAAAAGAAAAAAAAAAAAAAAAAAAAAAAAAAAAAAAGAAATATCTCATATCTTGTTCTTTGTACTTGTGGATTTTTTGCCTAGGCTACACACGCTAGGTCTAAATAAATACTTTTTGGAGTGGGTGTGGTTAGAGAACCAGTTGTATGAATACATTTTGGTTAGTGTTTGTTTGAGTTTTAGATTTTGAGCCTCTTTGCTGGAGACTGAAAAATGTAAACTGGTTCAGATAATTTTAGTCATGAGTCCACAGGTGCCAAGGAGTGGGGTATGTTGAGAAGAGTCCTACTGAAATTATATTGGTTATTCTCAAATAATCCTTTCAGCACATATGATGTAATCTTTTGGTGGTATGCTTGGATAGGAACGATCACCCCACATTGGTCCCAGCCCACATAGGGTCGAGAATGGTGGGTGCCTGGTCCTATGATTTTGTGTTCTCTGCTTTTCCCAGCCCTCACATCCACATTCATATCAATAAGGTTTCTTCTACCTCCTCACCACCTCGTCCTAAACATTCTCTTCTCTCTCTTTTTTTTTTGCGGTACGCGGGCCTCTCACTGTTGTGGCCTCTCCCGTTGTGGAGCACAGGCTCCGGATGCGCAGACTCAGCAGCCATGGCTCACGGGCCCAGCGGCTCTGCCGCATGTGGGATCTTCCCGGACCGGGGCACGAACCCATGACCCCTGCATCGGCAGGCGGACTCTCAACCACTGCGCCACCAGGGAAGCCCCTCTTCTCTCTTTAACGTTGGGCTCAGCCATCCTTTGCTTACATTATTTAATATTATCTTATTTAGTTTTTATATGATAATCAGACCCCCCCAACCATACACCTTGGCTACACACCAACACATTTTAACCTCCATTGTGTTCCTGATAAAGAAGTATTGTATTTAAGAGAAGAGAGAGAAAAATAATAAGATGTATACCTTTAGAATGGAAATACAGTTGACCCTTGAGTGACATGGGGGGTTAGGGGCACCAACCCTCCACGCAGTTGGAAATCCAGGTACGATTTATGGTGGGCCCTTCATATCTGGGGTTCATCCGTATCCAGGGTTCCTCTGTATCTATGGTTCATCTGTATCCCTGGTCCTGTGTCCCTAGATTCAACTAGCCAGGCCAGATCGTGTAGTGCTATAGTATTTACTACTGAAAAAAATCCAAACATATGTGGGCCCATGCAGTTTAAACCCCTGTTGTTCAAGGGGTCCACTGTATTGTCTTAGGGATCCTCTAGATCTGAATTTGTTAAATCTTGTTAAATATTAGATTTTGATGGTACAAGTCTTTTGTTGGAACCCCAACATTTAAAGTAAATAAAAGTTGACTATATCAGGTTGACTCAGGGTTTAGAATGACTTGGAATGGGTCTGGAAGAACCTTCACAGTCTGAGGGTTCTGAGGATCACAGTGTGAAAAACCAGCAATCTAGTTCCTCCTGCTATTTTATATAGATCAGGACGCTGAGGAAAGGGAGCCAACATTGACCTATTTACCAGATAAGAAGGTAGGTAAGTGGATAGGTAAGTAGGTAGGTGGGTAGGTAGTGTAATATGTATGTGTATATATAAACACATATATTGTATATATACAAAGTCGTTTAATCCTTATAACATTCTAGAAGGTAGATGGTTTTACAGGGGATTAGATGAGAAGAGCTTTTACGTTGACAGAGTTGGGGCTCACCTTAGGTCTTTTTGGTGGCAAATCTACGTTCTTTGCATCATACCTCCACGCTGCTGGATGGCGCTTCACCTGAAGCCACACGGTCAGGGACAGGACTGGGACCCAGACCCCCTGCATCCTGGTCCAGGGTTGTCCCCCTAGACCACCTTTTCTTTTTAATCAGTGGCCAAATAGTACCTGCTAAAAGAGTAAATGGAATATTGAGGAAGCAATTTAAAAAGATGGACACTCCAGCTGTGCTGACCTTGAGAAGAGTTAATGTTCTTAGTTCCCTGTGCTTTAGCAGCTAATTGGTCATGTAAAATGACCGGAAGGAAGCTGATTCACAGTGATTTTTGTGCTCTCTCAGTATTGTTCTTAGCTCAGAGAATTTTGCATGGAATCCAGCTTCCTAATTTAAAACATTATATGATGAATTATTTTTCTTCAAAGTATACTCTCTTTATGGCCTGAGAATTGAAGTTTGATGTTGAATTTTCAAGTATTCACTACTTTTATGTTTCATGAACTTGAAAGGTACAGAACATGTAATCATTAACATTCTTTTTATGTTTGGAACGTAAAATTAAACGAATGATTGAAGCATTAAACCAGAGTTCCAGTACAATACCCAGAAAATCCCTCTGCTTTTTGTTGACTTATGCTGAGGCCTGCCAGATAACAGCCTTACTATGCAGATGCTTAGAATAACGGGCTGTGGATATCTTAGCTTCTTACCTCTTGTTGCTGACTCCGATTTTCTTTTTTTCTCTGGAGCGTTTAGGGACAGGAGGTCTTCAGGATGAGTTTTGTTTTTCTCTTGGCTCCTGCAGCATTTTCCATCTTTCTCCTTTGTAACTACTTCCTTGGCCCCCAAGTTGTCTTCCTGGAGGACCAGGGCATCTCTATCATCCTCCACATCTTCCCCGTAACCCTCGCCCCTTCCCCCCAGGGCCCTATGTAACATCCGGCACACAGTGAGATGGGGGAGCAAAGAGATGCTGTGAGTCAGATCAGAAAGGCAGGAGCTCCAGAAGCAGGATTTCTTCTTTCCTTGCTGTAGCCAGTGTGGTTAGTGAATAGAGTCCATTAGTATTTCTTTTTCACTGTTTCTAATAAAGATAGAAAAGTGAACAATTTTCCATCTTACTTTTGTTACACAAATCTTTAAGAAATTCCGTTAAACACAGTAGGTCTGTAATGAGTAGCAAGCACCTTCCAAGGACTGGGGATGCAGAGGTGAAAAGAGTATTTCTAGGCCCAAAGAAGCTCATGGTGCAGTAGGGAAGATAAACAGGTCACAATCGTATTGCCGTATAGGTGATACGGACGTCTACAAGACCTATATGTCTTGTAGTGATGGTACAGCGGCAGGAGTGGTTGATTTTATCCGTGAAACAGGTACCCAGGAGAGGTGGCCCATGAGCTGGGATTTGCACAGCAGAGAACAGGAGTCTGCCAGCCATACTCTGGGCTGAGGATGCAGGGACACAGGGAGAGCACGTGGGCAGCAGCGTCAGTGAGGTGGATCTCCAGACAGTCGGGGATTACTAGATTATACTCTGAAAGGGAAGCGGCGGCAGGAAATGAAGATAAAGAGGTAGACAAGGTCAAGTCTGGAAAAACCCCTGGGTTACATGATAACATTTGCACATTATCCCGTGGGCAGCGAGGTGCCCATGGTATAGCACATGGGATAACACATAAAACAGCTGTGTGCCTTATGAAAGGTCAACTTGCTGGGCGTGTGTGGGGTATACTGGAGAGGGCAGAGTCTAGACATGAGAGGATGGGCCAAGTTCAGTGGGGACGTGAGCTGAAACTCCAACTGTGGTGTGGTGGGGATGGGAGACTGATAGGAGAAGCTTTTAGGAAGTTTTGGGGGAAAGTGTTGGGCAGACTCCTGGTTGACTCACAGGGTTTTGGCTCGAGCCTCTGGCTTGTGGTTCCATCAGCCAAAGTCGGCTGTATCCACACAGAGCCGCCTGGCACTTTAATTTCCTGTTTCAGGTAGCATGTCCCCACGCCTGGCTGTGGCCCTCTTTGATGTTCATCATCTTGTAACAGTGAGTGCACTTTCCCACCTGCCACCAAGTCCAACCGTCACCCTCTCCTTGGGAGATAGATCATAAATATTACAAAAGTGTCTTCTCTTCCATAGTCATTAAATCCTCAGGGATTTGCCTGTGGTCAGAATTGCCCTCTGAAAATCCTTCAGGAAACTTCTGGGTTGAAGACCAGCATTCTGTTTGTCAAAAGACTGTAGGTCTTTAAACATGAGAATGATGCTGAACTCAAGAGATGTATGCACTTAGAAAGGAAAGACTTCTGTCTATCATCATCCTCCCATTTTCATGGTTGAAACCACACATGTTAATTGTACCTATGATGTAAGCCCTGCATATGCCCTTTTTGTATGGTGAGCAAGACACACCATCTGTGACTTGCCCAAAGATAGAATAGGTAGCTGACAGATCCAGGACTTAATGAATCCCGGTCTCAGATTCCCGTTAAGTTGAATGTCTTACAAGTTCCCAATTTTTGTTGTAGAATAAGTACTCCTAATAATAGGAAATTGGAATGAATGCTTTACCAAGAGGATATAGGAAATTGTATTTGCTTTTTCCTTATACATAATTTGATTCTACCCAATGAATGGGATGTATAGAAAAAATGTTCATTGAGGGAAATGTATTTGGTTGAGTTTGGGTTAATCAGCGAAAATAAAGAGTTGGCTGGCTGTTTTAAGCTGAATAACACGGCTTGGCTGTACTGCCTATTGGTGAGTTCAGGAGTTTATTTTATCAGCTGTCCCAGATAATGATTTTATGCTAATAAAATCATCAAGAGATGAATTTGTAAATCATACTAAACTGGCAGGAACACTACGGGGCATAAAATTAAACTCTGTCCTTTATTAATTTCCTGGGTATCTCTGACCAACAACCAGGATCGTTTTCTACCTAGGATACCTCTTCTTGTTGAGTAGCTCCACTTAGGAGAAAAATTACAGATTGGGAGTTTCTTAGCATGAAATTAGAGGATGGAATTCAGTGCTTTCATCAAGCAGTGTTATTCTGTTGCCCTTATTCACCTGAGAGATATTTATACCTTAAAAAGAGTTATTTAGAGCAGTGATCTCCAAAAGGCTTTCTCCATGCCCTTTGAGGCATCTAATACACAATCTGTTGATGTATGGAAGAAAATAATTGAACTTAATTTATATTTATTTTCTAGTTTGTACCTTAAAAGGTCAATTATATGTGTGTCTAATAATTTGAATGTGTGGAGTACTACATTATATAATTTATAAGTAAAATGGGATGGTTGGGCCTTTTAATTTTTATTTATTTATTAATTTTTATAATCTTAAAATCCAAAATGTTTATTTAGCTTTTTAAATTGAAGTATAGTTAATGTACAATGTGTTAGTTTCAAGTGTACAGCAAAGTGATTCATTTATATATAATCTATCTATATATATATTTATAAATAGTGTATATGTCTATTCTTTTTCAGATTCTTTTCCATTATAGGTTATTACAAGATGTTGAGTAGAGTTCCCTGTGCTCTACAGCATGTCCTTGTTGTTTATCTATTTTATACACAGTAGTGTGTATCTGTTAATCCCAAACTCCTAATTTATCTCCTGCTGCCACCTCTCCTATCCCCTTTGATAAACATAAGTTTGTTTTCTATGTCTGAGTCTATTTCTGTTTTGTAAATAAGTTTATCTGTATCATTTTTTTTTAGGTTCCACCTATAAGTGATATCACATGATTTCACTTTCTCTGTCTGACTTACTTTACTTAGTATGGTAATCTCTAGTTCCATCCATGTTGCTGCAAATAGCATCATTTCATTCTTTTTTATGGCTGAGTAAAAGGTTGTGCCTTTTTAAAAATCTGAAGTTACCTTTACCTTCCTCAAAATGTTCGAAACTACTGATCTAGAGCACTTTTCTAAAATGGGTCAAGGATTAGTTTATTCTGGGACCTCTTTTTTTTTTTTTTTTTTTTTTTTTGCAGGACGCGGGCCTCTCACTGCTGTGGCCTCTCCCGTTGCGGAGCACAGGCTCCGGACGCGCAGGCTCAGCGGCCATGGCTCACAGGCCCAGCCGCTCCGTGACATGTGGGATCCTCCTGGACCGGGGCACGAACCCGTGTCCCCTGCACCGGCAGGCGGACTCTCAACCACTGCGCCACCAGGGAAGCCCTCTGGGACCTCTTTTAAGACCCCTTCTTCCTGAAGATCCTGGTTAAATAGGTCAGACTAGAACAGTGGTTATCAAACCTAAGTGTGCATCAGAATTACCTGGGGGTCTGGCTTGTTAAAACACAGAGTACCGATGCTGGGCCCCCCAGAGTTTCTGATGCAGTAGGTCGGGGGTGGGGCCTGAGAACTTATATTTTCAACAAAATTCAGGGAACCACTTTGAGAACCTCAGCTCCCACCTGGGACTCGGGACACAGGCAACGCCCAGAATGAGGCTATGATTACTGATCTGGACTTTGTTCACCTTCCCTAGACAGTTCTTGCAGATCCTTCAGCATTTTGTTTTCCTTTCCTACTCCTATTGCTCCCATAGAGGCAGGCAGCTGGTTTTCACACTATGCTTTTCAATACTGGCATGCAGGATAAAAGCGCCAGTGTGATATTAAGGGAGATTCAAATGTACAGGGAATTCGTATGAGTGGTTTACTTAAATCCTCCCTGAGGTACTTATTTGTATATGAAAACTGAGACAGGTCACTAATGATTTGGCTGTATCTGTACAACATTTTGGAGTAGAAATAACACCATTACCCATTTTTAAAAAAACAGATTTTGAGGGACTTTCCTGGTGGTGCAGTGGTTGAGAGTCTGCCTGCCAATGCGGGGACGCGGGTTCGTGCTCCAAGCCGGGAAGATCCCACATGCCGCGGAGCGGCTGGGCCCATGAGCCATGGCCGCTGAGCCTGTGCGTCTGGAGCCTGTGCTCCACAGCAGGAGAGGCCACAACAGTGAGAGGCCCGCGTACCGCAAAAAAACAAAACAAACAAACAAAAAAACACCCAGATTTTGAGATGAATAAGAAAAATACGTGGTTGGTTGTTGCCTTTTTAAAATCAGGCCTTTTTAAAAATTAGGAATTGATAGATTGATATGAAATGAGGAATGCAATAAGTGTGATAAGCCATAGAAACTTTAAGGGCAAGACAACTCATATCCTTTGAATTATATAAAGTATATCTATCGGCAAATAGCATTTTTTACAATAGAGTGTGGCATGAGCCATTTAAGTGCCTGTGCCATGTGTAAAAACTGCTTGCTAGATTAAATTATGTAGAAAAGCATTCTATAATGCTTAGTGTCCGATTCACTAATCATCAGCGGGGCATTCAAAGTTTAAGAGGCATTGTATACTTTCATTGTTGGCAGGCAATTAAATGTAGATGTCACTGGGATTGATTTACAAGAAGAAAACAGTGGCTTAGCTATATTGGTGCAGGGTTTTTTTTCACTCTTAAAACAGTTATGTATATTGTAGCTCACTTCTGTTTATCCTTTGAAAAGTGTATTTTATAGCCATTTGTCTCACAGTTCTAAATTTGAAATAAATGGAAAGGACCACCTGAGATTATGTGTATTTTAGGAAAATAGAGCATATAACATTAATTCTTTTAGCACTAGTTTTTGATCTGCCCTCTCTGTAGAGAGTCCCATTTAATACTTTATGCATTTGATAAAGGCTGCCTTAAATGGGGTCATTCTGTATTTAGAACAAATGAGAAAAATGTTCCAGAAATCTCCTCAAGGAGTATTACAGTCTTTTTACAAAATGACTTTTAAAAGGACTGTAATTATAACAAGGAGAATGATTGCCAGAGTATATAAGTCAATTTAACCTGTTAAAGTCAGAACAACTCAAAATGTGTGTGAATCTTACAAAGAGTGTGAAATTAACGTTTGATTGTCCTCCATTAGCTCCTTAGAAACGGCACTTTTAGGAGCTTATTTACAATGCAATTCATGTACCAATCATCATATAAATACTACAGGTTGCTGTTTACATATTTTACAGGGGCAGATTAACCGTGAAGATGTGTAGACTTGAGAGAGTATGAACTTTGGACGCAGACTCTGCTTGGACTGCAAGTCCTACACCACACTCTGGGTGATGTGGGCAAGATATTTGACCACGCCAAACTGCCATCTGTAAAAATAGGGATGTATCCATCAAGATCCAGTCGGGAGACAGAGAACAGGGAGTAACTTGAACAAGGAGAGTTTAATATAAAGAATGTAACAGCAGATTAGAATGGAGAGATTGGCTAGTGGAAAGAGTGCTCTGAAGAATAAAGGAATAGCAGATGTGAGGGGTGGCCCCTGCTCCAGGGCAGAAATGAAGTCCAAGGAGAAGATCCGTCCAGAGCTGAGATCCAGGGCCCGGTGGATGGCAGGGAAGTCACTGTGGGGCCACACGCCTAGAACTTGGAGGAAATGTGTCCTCTAGGGTGGCCGGGAAAGCTGTTCATAGGGGTGTCCTTCTGGGGCGGTCTCTCACAGAGTCGCAGAGGAGAGCACTGGCAAGCGCTGTCTGCAGGGCCTTGTTGGCCACTGTGCACTGGAGAAGCTGGGCCTGGGAAGCCCCTGCCTTGTGGGCCTGGGGCTCCTGAAGCTGTGTGCTAGGGAGCCTTCCAGGGACCTCTGCAAGCTCCATCCTTCCTCCTGCCCTGCCTTTCCTGGACCCTCTACTGGCAAAGCTTAAAGTCTTGCCAACTGGGACAGGAAGTGTACTCAGAGGGCCTGGCTATATTTTTGCAGAGGAAGCAATGAAAAGTGAGTTTAGGGCTGAGAGGTAATACATCAATACTTGGCAAAAGGATATTGATGCTCGCCTTTAGACTTCGTAAGATTAAATAAGACACGTAGACATTTGTGTGGGTTTTGTTATGTGACAGTTTCTTTGATCAGACGTATTGAGACCACAGTCTTACACTGGTTGTGAGGATTAAATGAAGTAATGACTGTCTGTTGTCTGAAGCAGAATCTGGCTGGCATGTAGCGGATATTCAGGAAATGTTTGCAGATCACATGGCGCTCACATCGTAGTGTTGACTAGTTACTTCAAGCTAAACTAGTAACTTCAAGCTAAACAACATTGTAGTGTTGACTAGTAACTTCACATCATAGTGTTGACTAGTAACTTCAAGCTAAACAAAGGGTCCCAGGTAATGGTTCTCACCCTCACGCCTTAAAGGCTACAAGTAGCACCCTTTGATGGATCATGAAGTCCGTTTTGTGGACCCAGACCCAACCTTTTACAAACGAATAGAATAGAAATGAAAAAGGCCAGTGTATCTCAGTGGACATAAATGTGGTTTGTGAAATGTACATATACATGTGCTGGGTACGATGTCATGACTGTGGGTCACAAAAAAAAAAAAAGTTTGCTTAAATACTGCTCTACAGAGTGCACTCTCACCCTTGTCTGGTTTCCTTTGTCTTCTCTCTAGTCTTGAAGATTTAGTAGGATGTAGAATGGTCATGTGAAAGAACTTATAAGGTTTCCTTTGGGGAAAAAGCGGATCATCCTCTCCTTTATAGCCCCTGTCTTAATGATGTCATGCTACTTTTGGATCTACTGAATAATTCTTTGCTATTCCAAAGAAAGAAGAAAGATAAATTCCCTCCAATATGCAAATGACAATATTTTATTTTCATAAATCATGGATGACTTTTATAGACAACTAGCATTCCTATCTAATTATGGCCGGGAAAAAATAAGATTTCAACTTTTCTAAAGCAAAAGTCATAATTTGTGGAGACTTCATTAACATTTAACTGGCTTATAGTTTTCAAGCATAATAAAAAATGAACATGTTCAATGATTTAGTCACATTTGGAGCTGATTCATCTTGGAATACACCAGGACAGGGCTGGGTATTTTGTGGGGCTCGATTGAGGTAGTTTTCATTGTTTAAGTGGATATTACCTTACACTTAGAAAAAAATTTTAAACAAAATTATTGCAGCCAAATTCTGCATAGAATTTTGGGAAATTCATTACCCATTTTTCTGAAGAAGCATTTATTGGGTGCCTACCATGTACCAGCTCTAGGAAATGTCAAGACGACTAAGAGTTATAATCAAAATGACTTTTGATCAGAATTCCTAAGCTTTTAGACACCCGTTCCCTTTAAACTCCGCAGTTTTCATGAAAAAATAATAATAACATGGTTTCACCTGATTTCTAAAGCGCATGGCATCATGCTTCAGTAATAGCACCGACAGCCTGTACTTTTTAGTTGGGGGGTAAATACTCAAACTCATGGCAGCCCATTAAGACTTTGTTGAGAGAAGCAATATTCATAAAGGCTGTTTCAAGGAATATTACAGTTTTATCCTAGAATGCACTGAGCTCCCACTAAATCAAGTTTATCCAGTCAAAGTCTGATGACATGCTATCCTGACATGTTACTGAATAAACCCTAAAACCCATTGCTTTGCTGTGGTGACCGCCCCTGAGAACTATGTTCATTAACTCATATTGATTGTTTCATACTAGGGCCCTGGGAACATATTTCCCTCTGGATTTAGGATTAGGAGTTGTGTTTCTTTCAAGTTTTCAGTTTGGGAGATAGAGTGTCACATAGTGTTCAGAATATGGGTTTGAAAGACAGGATCCCTGGGTACAAATTTCTGCATCACTGTCTTCCAGCTTTGGGACCTTGTGTGCAAGCTCTGTAACCCTTCTGTGCCTCAGTTTCTGTGTGTGTAAAACTAGTATCTTGGTACCTACTTTATAGGGTCGGCCTGAGGATTAAACACGTCCCCAGTAAATATAAGCCCCTGCTATTAGTTTTAGTATTAATGTTATCATCTCATAGATACTGTGAATTGTGTAATCACTTTTTCCTCTTGGCACTGGCTACCCCAAAGCTTAAAGTGAAATGTGTGGCCAATGCCCCGTGAATGAGCCTAGTGATATTTTTTATTACTTGGCGATAATGGTGGAGTCCTAGTTATAATCCTGATATCATCTTGTCCTTTTTTTTTTTCTTGCTCTACTTTCCTTGCTTTTTAACTTTCACTTCTCCTCAATTTTATTAATTTAATCATCATGTTATTGTGCACCACCTGTCCTGGAACAGGCCATACAGTCATCATCATTCTTGGTCAGAAGCCACCATCCTTGTGGTCCATTACCTGGGTATTTGACACCCATTGACACTTCCTTTCACATAATAACTCCTTATTCCAGCACAAGTTGTGTGTTGTGTTCAAATTTGCTAAGGAAAAGCCTTTCTCAAGGTATGATGGAAGCAGGTGGGCAGGCACGTGTGTGTGTGTGTATTTATGTAAGAGAGAGAGAATAAGAGTGATGCCGGCCACCACCCACCCGGCTTGCGTCACCTTTCCTCCATCTCTTATATGACCTTTGGTTTAGTCCTGATTCCCCTCCACAAAAGAGAAATAATTTACCTTGACTGAGGGGTGAATATGGCCCAGCCATGAGCTGTTGGGCATCGGTCCAAGTAAGACAATTCTGGGGAAACCTTGGCAATTTGTTGCAAACTGTATGCCTCTACATGATGGCACACGGTCTGTGTTATCCTGAAAAAGGCAGGAGACTTACTTTTGGAAATGCTTCATTTCATGATGTTTCAGGGACTTTGCTTCCTTATCACATTCTTCACTGGCCCCAAGGCACTCACTTGAAAAGCCCAGCTGGCCTCTCTTCTTTGCTCCTATAGGGCCACAGAGGAGCCCACACACTTCACCTCCTTACAAAGTACGCATTAAATTTTCCAATTCTATATTCCAACTCTTTGCAATGCAGTGAGCTCCTCAGAGTCCTTGTAGGAGGTACAGACGGCAAGGACAATTTAAGACCTAGTAAAAGCTGGTACTGGTGGACTTGCCCAACTCTGTTAGACCAGCCACACTTGCTGCCTTACTGATTCATCAGAAACACCAGGTGAGGGACATGTTATGTTTGTTTTATAGGTAAAGACATTGGGGTTCCGAGAGGCTAAATGATTTGTCTACAGACGCAAAGCCAGCAGGGCAAGAATGAGGAAGTGCCAGGCGTCTGACCCCGGGACCCGTTCACTTCACCTCTACACAATGTTGCCTTGAAATCTAAAACCTTCATTTTGCTCTCTTGAGTTGTTTATATCCCATTGCTTTTTACCTTAATTGCCTTATTTTAGCTCAATAAACCGCCTTTGCTATTTTAGGGTCTTGCATCTGTTGGATGAAGGCCAGTAGTGGACCTGAAAATTGATGTGCAGGGGGCCATATCTTTGGGCAACAGGAAATTCACAGTCTATCCTATTTTCCAGTGTTTCCGTAATCCTATGTGGGTCTAGAAGGAACCATGGCCTTCTTTTTATGTTTCCTTTCAAGTGATAAAAACAGCTTTATGTAATGGGAAAATTATATCCTTGCACCAATGTTGTATTAGTCTTTGGGGTTTGCTGTCAGCCATGCAAGCTCTCGCCTTTATATTTGGTTATATCTGCAGTGCCAAGAATTGTTTCCTAAACCAGATCTTTAACCAGACTTGAGCTGTTTTGCAGATGCCCGCCCCCCGCAAGCTATTTCTCACTGTTTAAGATTGCACTGCAGGACTTTCATCAAAGTGCTATCTATGCTTCTATTGGGGGGGGGGTCCCTTTTCTGTCAAAATTCATGGTTCTTTCATTCTTTTGAATATTATCAGTGCTACTGCTGTTTGGGCTTATTCCTACAGCACTGAAGCTATTTTCTATATCAAAATTAGGATTTGCAACCAAGGGAAAATATTTCTCATAAATGTTTGCATAGCCTTCTAACATTTCTTACCCCAAATTGGAAAGTTGTTAGTATTATGTGCTTAAAACAAATCCACTTTGTTTCTGAACTTGTTAAAGCTGAGTAAGAGGGAAGTATAAATTACCAATTGTTGTCAAGGTGAAGTATTGAGTTAATGCTGTATCTTTATAATGAGTTTTCTGTTCCCAGCAGAATGTTTAATTGGCCAGTTCTGTTAAAAGTGTTACAGAGGATGGTGTCCAGGGCCACTGATTTCACCATCATGCCTAGAGCCAGTGACTAAGACAAAGGCAGAAAGCTGGGGGACACCTCTTAAAATGGCCTGGGGAAAATGGCCCAAGGTCCCTTGTCTCTGCCCTGTTGAACATTTTTTATCAGTGATTTGGAGGCAGACAGAAAGCATGCTTAATCAAATTGGCAAATCACCCAAGTCTAGGTAGGAAGACTAACACCCAAATGGCAAAATCACGATCCCAAAAGCTCTCAACAGGCTGGAGAGATGCCCTGAAAACATTATATGGGGTTTAGAAAGGAGAAATGTACAGAAAGTCACTTCCCTTAGTCACTTCCCTTATTGCAAAGGGGAGAAATGGCTCGATGGCAGTGGTATAAGGAAGACATGTGGGGTTCCAGGCTCCAGGAATCTCGGGATGGACCATCAGTCAGCTCAGACTGTTGACAGTCTGAGGTCAAGGGAAGTAGCCAGTTGAATTCGGGCTGCAGTACTGGGAGTCATTGGTTTGGAAGAGTGCTGATGAACTGGACAGTGTTCAGAACACCTGTCAGGATGGCAACCATCTGAGAACCTTCTAGTGGGAGGGAGGGGGAGCAAAGCATGTTTTGCCTGGAGAAGCAAAAATATAGAACTTGACGGCTCTTTTCAAATAGTTAGCTTTCCCGTGTAAGAGATGAGATTTTTTCACTGTTTCTTCACAGCGAAGAGCTGAGATAAATGGGTATACATTTCAAGAAGCAGTGTTTGGGCCTTTTTAAGGGGAATCATCTACATGGGAGGTATGCTTTTCTAAATGCTGGGTGCCCACCTGTTCAGAAGCTGTCTGTCTGTCTAGAAGGTTGTAGAACTGATGGAAGCATGTGGATGGAAATTGGACCAGGTGACCCTACCTCTGAGTTTGTGCAGTTGCTTTATTATTATTGTTTTATTTATTTTCTTGCTGCCAGGGCATACAGTACAGCCATAGTGTAATTATATTCTTATGTTTGTGTTTTCTTGACCAGACCCTTAATTCTCGTCATTGGCAAGTGATTATAATTAATCTTTTAAATTGATATAATTAATAGCATTATGTAATGGGCAGTAGAATTTTCATGATAATTAAGATGATTGATATAATCCTTCACTTTGGCAATGTGAAGCATTGGGGGAAAGATTTGATGCTATAATAATTTAAAGTCAACAGGAGACACTTAAGAAGATGTGGGGTGGTACTTAAAATCATCACAGTGCCCAGGGTGCTGAAACAGCAGACCTGCTTTGCATATACTGCATTTTCTCTTATTCTTTGTTTAAGTTGCTTCATTTTTAGCATTGATATCAAGCAGATGTTTACCACATGTTTAGTTGTGAATTTATTCTTGCCTTTCAAAATTGTGTGGACTGTAGGCAAATTTATAATCTCTTTTAATTTTGAGACCTCAAATCTCCAAAGTATTAAAGCAAAACCTGTTTCTATGTTCGATTCAGAATAATCCTTAGAAAAATATTTTGTAAGCTAGGTCCATAATCTTTACTGTGTTTTTTCCTCTACCAGTGGTATGGTGGAAGTATCTCTCTTCATTTTTTTGGACAAATTATAATGTTTTTTTTTCTATTGAAAACACATTGAACACCTAGGATGGTTCTATTAAAGTTTTGAACACAAGATCAATTATGCCTAATTCATATGAATCTGGAATATGGGTTATAAATCTGCTTAGGTCTTACTTTCAGTTGGATTATACAGACGTTGGATTCTTTTGGGGGAACAATATAATATAGAATTATTGACAAGGCATGGTGAATACTCAGCTAGTGCTTCGCAAGGATGCAATGGGGTCAGAATCCACAGTTCCTGAGCAAAAAGGCCAAATCAAATCGCTTTGAGCATCGAGTAGGTTTATGGAGTCATCATAGCTTACCCCAGACCTCTGGTCATTATTTACTAATGCTACTCTTCCTTCTTTTACATTTTAGGTGGTTGCCTCTTTGATGAGCCTTATAGCACGTGTGGATACAGTCAGGCTGAAGATGATGACTTCAACTGGGAGCAAGTGAACACCTTGACCAAACCAACCTCTGATCCATGGATGCCATCAGGTTTGCTTTTAAAGTTCCCTTTTTAAAACCAAAGGTGCACAAAAGTCTTAATCACAGTAAATGTTCACTGGGTATTGGTTGAATGAGCGAGCGTTTTGGTCTTGGAGTTTGGTGGCAAAGGCTGATTAGCTGGTGAGGATGATACACGAGGACCAATGACAAAGAGTTGGCCCTTGTATCTCTCCCTTTAAAATGTAAAGCTTACTTCCTTTATTGTTGCATACACCTGAGCTAGATTAATGGCCATTACCCAGTTGATCCTTTCCCAAGTAGCAGAACATATGGGAAATAGATCGACGTCTCTTCTGGCAGATGAGTTTGGTGATTGGAACTTTAGCTGGGGAATCCAAATAACAAAGTCTTCATCACAAGTAGACCTTGACAGGTGACTCATCTGGCACCTGGGGGATCTGGAGGTTGCTAGTGATCTTCAAAGCATTCCGATGAAATGGTTTTGCATGCGTGTGGATCCTTTTTTCACTGTAGAAGCACTCAGTAAATTTTCTGATGAGTGAGAAACATTTGATCCACTGAACACCAGCAAGAGTTCTACTTCTTTAGTTGGAAGATCAGGAAGATGGTGACTCACGGACTCTAATCAGATTGGCGCTTGATCATTTTAATAGACACCATTTTTAGGCTGCGGTGTTGCATATCCATTTAAAATTTTAGATTTGCAGATTCACTTGACAGGTGGGGTGATGACTGTGTCCCATTCAGAATTCAAACTGGAAGATATGTTATTCTGATTTGGATTTCAGGTAAAACACAGTTTTTATACTTTTTTAATGGCTATTAAGGACTTCATCTAACTGTGTCCCAATAGCAGTATTTATGAGTACATTTAGTGAGTAATCTTGGAGAGGTAGCTTTTAAACATGAAGTAGGGTTTAATGTTGTTCTTAGTTAAGCTGTAACAGTTATGATGCCCGCCATGTTCTTTCTGTTTCCTTCCCATGTTTAACTCCTTATAACTTCAGAGAAAGGAACACTGAGCTCCTTAGCACTGTGGCTTTACTGGACTCCAAATCCTTCCTAGTTCTTAGTGATTTCCCCACAGCTGACAGACTCCTGTTCTGTCTCTTTTTCTCTCATAGGTATGTACTTTTGAATATTACTTGTGTTTGAGTCAGTGGTACTTTAGTTGTTTTTCCAAATTACAGTCTGGCTTCATTCTTGTCAGTGATGGGAGAAGGGAAAGAGCAGGGGCTAGCAGCCCCCCTCAGGCAGAGCTGTCCTTTCCCAAGCAACCTTCTCACCCTGAAAGCCTTTGTCCCCACCTGCTCTCTCAGTCTGTGTCCAGAGAGGCTGGGGAGGGCACTCAGGTTTAGTTCTGGGAGTTTTCTCCACAAGTGTGCACTCAGGTTTTCTTTGTTTATTATCTTCTAATTTGGTGAACATTTTGTAATTTTCCACAGTAGGGAGTTGATTTCATTTCTGTGGTCCTTTAGATTGAAACCTGATTAGGAAAAATTGACTCTTGCAAAGGAGCCCCCAATAAGGCAGGATCTTTGTCAGCCTCCACTGGTTCTATTTTTGATATAGGATGACCCATCTCCCTCCATGAAGGAGGGGGAGGTACAGCTTCTTGTTACCATCTTGTCCTTTACTTCTTTCTGATGTCCCATAATACCACCTCAGACCAAGATGTCCAAGCTTTAAATATAGAAAGGATAGGTTTCTAGTAGAGGCCATTACAAAAATGGTTACACATATCAAAGACCAGTTGTGCCCTGGAATAGTCAGTTGGGTAATTGAAGCCACACAGGGAGAGTGACCTTGCAAGTATTTGGCCTTTGAAGGCCCTTCTGCCTTTGGAAGAGTGAAGTGGGGGCATTATACATTCTGCTTGAATTTATTTTTCTTCTGTTGACTAATAGAATACTTGGTGATTAATATTAGGACTTTGTAACTTAAGATCTCTGAATGTTATATTTTCTAACACTTTTGTCAATTCCGTCTGGTTTCTGATGGTTACATAAGATGTATCCTCAACACCTACCCCCAAACAGGGTGCAAGTTTTGGGTTAGGGTTAGGACATGTGGGTGGTTTGGGTGTCAGCAGGTCTGGAGGGAGTTGGGGAAAGACTAGCAGGGGGTCGTCTTTCCTCTGACTCTGCCTATGGACATGAGTCCAGATAAGGCTCCTGAAAATGGATAGTTCTTCCACCACATTAAAATGTTTACCATAATATAAAACTGCAAATATGTGTATTTTTCCTACTATTTATTAAACAAACTTTAGTTATTAAAAAAAAACTTCTTTGAGCCCTAGTGTATACTAATCATGATTACTGAGGGAGATGAAGGATTATGAGATGATTCTTTCTAGGAACTTACCTACTTGGGAAAGAGGGTTACAAAAATACAACTAGCGAGAAATCTAAAAGTGCATAGAATTAAGTGTGGTATAGACTAGAAGTATTCTAAGAGCAGTTTTCTTACCGTACGCCCAGTGTCTTTGGAGGACGTGGACTTGGGCCCAGCTGACCTACCCACCAAAAGTGAGAAGTTAAGTTCTCAATGCAATGTCATTGTTAGAAGTTACCATCTTGTAAACGTGCATATACTATCCTGAGGTATGGATGTGAAAACTGAGTTTCCAATATGTATATATAGCCATGAGTTTTAAATACTCTTCAGTTTCAGGATTTTACCTCTTCCTCCTCCTCCCTTTTCATTAATAGGTATAAAATCTATTCCTTTCAAAACCAAATTCCAAGGCTGGCCTTCTTTATGAATTTCTCAGGGTAAATGGGTGGCAAGATCAGATACAGCCATAGCTCTAAAGGGTTAATTTTTAAAAACCTTTATTTAAAATCTTGTTGGATTTGTTCTCACATGTGTATTTGTATTTGGTCTTGCACGTGCAGGCTGGTTCTGTGATGCCTTAGACCCAGGGTTGGCAAACTATATCCTGCCAGCCACAGCCAGTCAGCTGCTGTTTTTTTGGTGTGGCTTGCATGCTAGGAATGGTTTTTACATTTTTATTTTTTATTATTTTTTAAAAACTTTTTTCATTTATTTATTTACTTACTTACTTACTTATGGCTGCATTGGGTCCTCGTTGCTTCACGCAGGCCCCCTCCATGTGCGACAAGCGGGGGCTACTCCTCGCCTAGGTGCGCGGGCCTCTCACTGCGGTGGCCTCTCCCGTTGCGGAGCACGAGCTCCAGGCACCTGGGCTTCAGGAGTTGTGGCACGCGGGCTCAGTAGTTGTGGGTCGCGGGCTCTAGAGTGCAGGCTCAGCAGCCGTGGCACATGGATGGGCTCAGCCACTCCACGGCATGTGGGATGTCCCCAGACCAGGGCTCAAACCCGTGTCCCCTGCATTGGCAGGTGGACACCCAACCACTGCGCCACCAGGGAAGTCCCCGTTTTTACATTTTTAAATGGTTTTATTTATTATAAATTATTTATTTATTATTTTTGGCTGCGTTGGGTCTTCGTTGCAGCCCGTGGGCTTTTCTCTAGTTGTGGCGTGCAGGGGCTACTCTTCATTGTCGTGTGTGGGCTTCTCATTGCGATGACTCCTCTTGTTGTGGAACATGGGCTCTAGGCACGCGGGCTCAGTAGTTGTGGCTCACGGGCTCTAGAGCGCAGGCTTAGTAGCTGTGGCGCACGGGCTTTGTTGCTCGTTGGCATATGGGATCTCCCAGGACCAGGGATCAAACTTATGTCCCCTGCATTGGCAGGCGGATTCTTAACCACTGTGCCACCAGGGAAGTCCTAAATGGTCTTCTAAAATCAAAATAATAATAATACTATTTTGTGACACATGAAATTCCAATTTCAGTGTCCATTAATGAAGTTTTATTGGCACACGGCCATGCCCATTTGTTAAATATTGTCTGTGCCTGCTTTTGGGCCACAGTGACAGAGCTGAGTAGTCTGAGTAGTTAGAACAGAGGCTGTAGGGTTCACAAAGCCTAGATATCTCGTTTCTGGACCTTTCCACAACAATTATACTAACCTGTGTCTTAGACCATTTTGGCATCAGCTTTAATTGTTGTTTTGGACTCCTGGCTTATATTGTAATGATTTTCTGTATTGATATTATAACTATTAACATATAAACATTTTTTCACATTTTCTTTCACTTTCAGTTGACTTCTTTTCCAAACATTGGGCTATTAAAATCAGTAAGAAAAAAAATATGATGATCAGGGATTTTCTCTATCTTTCCCATAAATTTACTATCTATTGGAAAGCACCGTGACCTTCTTTACTGTTTAGTACCAATATCCTTGTGGAACTCTTGTGATTCTAATAAGCAAATAATCCACCAAGATGAATTTAACAGTTATGATGGTGAGATAGACTAAAATTTTTACTCTGATTTTTAAATTTACTGTAATTAAAGTTTACTTTTTCTGTGTCTTTTTGGAAAATGATGCTTCAGTGTGCAGGGTTTGTTTCTCTTTATCTTCACATGTGAGGTTATTTTTTAACCACATTTAAACTATTTAAATACAGTCTGGAGCTTTATACAAGCTGGTTGATAACTATTCTAATGCTGTGATATTAGCTATGGAAATACATAGTTAGGGAAAATAAGCACCAAATGTCATTTAATTTTTTTGTATTTCAAGCCAACATTTATGTGATAGTAGATGACACTTTTGCAGCTAGCTCTGAACCACACAGTTTTCCAGATGTTGAAAGCAAGCTACATGTGATTTCGCTTTTATTGGAAAGCACACGTGGTTCATTTCATATTCATTGAGCTCCATTAGCAATGGGCAACTCTCTTAAACTTTGCCATAAGGATTATACTCTGAGCACAAGAACCCTTGATTAAGTAACTAAATGATAACCTGATACATTTTGATAAAACCATTGCTTCTATCACTTGATATAGTGCAGTGCCTTGTATGATTATCCCTATAGACTAAGAAGTATTTGATTAGGAGTATTTCATGATGCAAAAACATCTGCACAGTTTGAGAATAGTTGATGTGTTTACATGTTGTTAAAATATTCCTGTTTGGACCCTAGTGCTCCAGTTTTATGAAATGGATATTTAACATATTCCATATCTTATGTATTAGAAAATGTGATCCTGTTTAATTAAAAAAATTAGCAATAAATTCATCCATAATATTAAAAATGTAAAGGTAGCTTACAACCATAGCCATTTGATACTTATAAAATTGACGTTTATTTATAACCCCTGTGGTCCCCGTAAAACATCGTACCTCTAAAAAGGCTGTAATGAAGTAAATTGGGCCCTAGTGCTGGGAGAATGTAATACTCTTCCAGGTTGTATAGTGTTCCTATACAGGTTGTATAGTGTGCATCCTGGGCAACCTCACTTGGCCTCCACATCTTGGTTTTACGTTATGCAGATTGGGAGTGGTGGGGTTGCCGATCTTTGTGGAGATGTTGTGACTGAGGAGTGAGTCATTTCCGAGGGTACCCATGTGAAAGGCAGAGAGAGGGCCATGCAGGATGAAGGAGCAATGTGGACTCTTAGTGTGATGCCCCAGAAAATAGAAAAAAAGCGACTGCATGTATTTGTTTTGAGAAAGATGATGGATTGACAGACAAAGGAATTGCAGTTTCCTCTCGGGGTGCATTCACCAGGCATGTTTTCCTCCTACTGGGGGAGACGTCCTATGTGTTCACACTTCAGGGCTTCTACAAAGTCTTCTGCTCTTTGAGTGACAAAGAGCAGGAGACTTTGGGCTTGAAAAGACATTTTTCCTCCTTAAATTTCAGTGTGTATCTAGTGAGTAATATTTTTGGCAAAGAACGTTCGCACAGTTGTTTAATTATTTCTTTCATTCTTTGAATGTGTCAACATTCAACAAATATTTATTGAACACCTGCTATGTGCGAGGCATCGTTCAAGATGCTTGGGCTTCATCGCTGAATGAACCAAGTAAGGATCCCCTCGCCGGCGATGCACCTACATTCTCAGTCTTGTGAGATCATTCTTGGATTGCCAAAAGATCAGATCCTGTGAGACCATGTTTTCCCTCATTAATTTATGACTTTCTGGATGTAAAAACGTAAAAGGTAATATGAAATTCAGTTCATCAGACTCAGCACACCATAGCATCAAATTTAGCTTTCTTGGCTGTGCTGTCTCTTAAGAACACACAAAAAGCAAAAAACAAGAGCAAAAACATTGAAATCCCAGGCAAGTGGCAGTGCAGTGCCTTCTGATAATTCTCCCTCATAAACCAAAGTGATCTTGTACACGTACATGACTCCTAGCAGCTGACAAAAGTTGCTTCTTTGCTGTGTATCCTCTGATCCTCATGACAGCCCTGGGAGATCAGACGGCGTTATATCTGTTTTACACCCAAGAGGACTGAAGTTCAGAGAAGATACACCTGCCCCAGGCTTATAGGAGAGAAAAGCCCCCGTTTGTGCTCTTCTGAGTGCCAGGAAGGCAACTTCCCACCCGAGCACTTGCATCTAGGGAGGGGGGCACGGGCAGCCTTCATCCCAGGTGGCAACTATTTGGATCTTCTGGAAATGAACTCGAAGGCTCTCCCCGTGGGGTTGCTGCCCACTCCCGGGTCAGATTCTGGCTCTGTGGCTTCACAGCTGTGAACCTTGGCCGACTCTTCAGCTCTCAGGTCCTCAGACTCCTCATGGGTTTAGGATTAGTTCGTGATACATGTTTGTGGAGTGATGTCCGGGGGCCTGGCGCTAGGAGCTGGAGCGACAATAATGGAGTCTGTGTTCTTGCTGACTGTCAGGCGTGCAGGCTGTGATAAGCAGACAGACTTATACTGTGATGGGGAGACATTCTAGGGCTGTGAAGAAAAACTAAATCAGGACAAGGGCTTAGTAAGGGATGGGAGCGGCAGGCGGGAGCAGCCGCTCTGTGAGCAGAGATGGGGTCCCATCAGGGACAAGGAGGCCTGGAGGCTGAGTGGTCCTCCCAGAGGGAAGAGCAGGGGCAGAGGCTGAGGCAGGGGGAACTCTGCGGGGGGAGGGGGCCGTCAGCCCTGCAGGATCCCGAAGGTGTTGGAAAGGCGTTTAAAACCTGCCTCATGGGGTTACTGACCAAGGGAGACAAAATTATCCACTTCAGAGAATTAGCCTCCTACCTGACTCAGCACAGAATTCAAGAAACGTCCTCCTTTTATTACTAAGTAACTTTCCAGGAGCAGTTAGTATGAATTCATCTTTTTTTTTTTTTTTTTTTAGTTTCTGCTTCATAACAAAGTGAATCAGTCATACATATACATCTGTTCCCATATCCCCTCCCTCTTGCGTCTCCCTCCCTCCCACCCTCCCTATTCCACCCCTCCAGGCCGTCACAAAGCACCGAGCTGATCTCCCTGTGCTATGCGGCTGCTTCCCACTATCTATCTACCTTACGTTTGGTACTGTATATATGTCCATGCCTCTCTTTCGCTTTGTCACAGCTTACCCTTCCCCCTCCCCATATCCTCAAGTCCATTCTCAAGTAGGTCTGTGTCTTTATTCCTAGGTTCTTCATGACATTTTTTTTTCTTAAATTCCATATATTTGTGTTAGCATACGGTATTTGTCTTTCTCTTTCTGAGTTACTTCACTCTGTATGACAGACTCTCTAGGTCTATCCACCTCATTACAAATAGCTCAATTTCGTTTCTTTTTATGGCTGAGTAATATTCCATTGTATATATGTGCCACATGTTCTTTATCCATTCATCCGATGATGGACATTTAGGTTGTTTCCATCTCCGGGCTATTATGAATAGAGCTGCAGTGAACATTTTGGTACATGTCTCTTTTTGAATTATGGTTTTCTCAGGGTATATGCGTAGCAGTGGGATTGCTGGGTCTCTGTGAAGTGGGCAGTTCATGCTGATTTCCTATTTTCCCTTCTAAGTGATACCAAATAAGAAACAAAAGGTATAGATCTTCATATAATTTTTGAATGGATCGAAAAGCAAGTTGAAAGAAGTCCATTAAAATATGAACTTTTTTTGCCAGGATGGTAGGATTTGGGGTAATTGTCCTGTCACTTCTACATTACACATTTTCTTTATGATTAAGTGTAACTTTGTAATAAAAAGTATTATGAAATACTTAAAAAATGTGGGGGAGGTCATTGAATTTGGTGTTATTTTAGTTGATTCTGAATATTTCTGCTCCAGAACTCAGGAAATGACACGTTTTATTGTCTTTGGGCATCTTATTCAGGTGTCCCATAGTGAGGTCTCTGCCTGACATCCAAGGTGTAGGATGGTCCTTGATGAGCATTCTCTCTGCATCTCACTCATATTACCCTGGTGATGCTCAAAATGGGTTTCCAGTAGCTTTGAAACAGTGAATGATGAGACACGGTGAAAGGAACTGGACCGGAATTGCATCCTGCCAGCAGTTTCTAAGTTACAAAATTTATAAAAATAACTTTAGATGATAACAAAAGAACCCCATTTCAGATCAGTGATCTTTGGGGAGTTCTTAGTTAAACAGCAGAGGGCTCTGGGTGGACTCATTTTAACGAGTGTAGACAGTGTGCTCCATTCAGAGGTAAAAACACGTAACATACAATTTACCTTTTTTTTTTTTAAAGATTTGTTTGGTGTGGACCATTTTTGTAAAAGTCTGTACTGAATTTGTTAAAATATTGCTTCTGTTTTATGTTTTGGTTTTTTTGGCCTTGGGGCATGTGGGATCTTACCTCCCTGACCAGGGATCGAACCAGCACCCCCTGCATTGGAAGGTGAAATCTTAACCACTGGACCACCAGGGAAGTCCACAATTTACCATTTTTAAGAGCAGAGTCTGGGCTTCCCTGGTGGCGCAGTGGTTGAGAGTCCGCCTGCCGATGCAGGGGACACGGGTTCGTGCCCTGGTCCGGGAAGATCCCACATGCCGCAGAGCGGCTGGGCCCGTGAGCCATGGCCGCTGAGCCTGCGCGTCCAGAGCCTGTGCTCCGCAACCGGAGAGGCCACAACAGTGAGAGGCCCGCGTACCGCCAAAAAAAAAAAAGAGTACAGTTCTGTGGCATTAAGTACATTCACACTGTTGTGCAACCATCACCACCATCCATCTCCAGAAACTTTTTCATCTTCCCAAACTGAAACTTTGCACCCATTAAACACTAACTCCCCGTCCCCCCTCCCCTCAGCCCCTGGCCACCACCATCCTCCTTCCTGTCTCTATGAATTGGTCCACTCTGGGTACCCCATGTAAGAGGCATCATGCAATAGAGGTTCTTTTGTGTCTGGCTTATTTCATTCCGCGTAATGTTTCCTATGATTCAGTTTTATTCAAGATCAGGGCAGTCATTCTTTTTTTGAAAAGTGTCTTGATTTTTAATAGTTAAGTGTTTCAAGGGGGCCAGCGTATTCTGTATGAACATTTATTTCAATAGTATATATTCAGTGTTCTACAAATGTTCTCCTTTAGATTTGTTCTAAATTCCTGTCTTGGCTGATTGGGAAACTGTTACAAAAAGGAAGAACAGTGGCTGACTATTTTTTAAATATTTGCTAAAAAATATACAAGTGAGCCTGTACATATAAATATGTTTGTTTGTTTGTGTTTTTTTAGATTAATTAATTTAAGGCTGCATTGGGTCTTTGTTGCTGCGCACAGGCTTTCTCTAGTTGAGGTGAGATTGTGGTGGCTTCTCTTGTTTCGGAGCATGGGCTCTAGGTGTGAGGGCTCAGTAGTTGTGGCGCACGGGCTTAGTTGCTCCACGGCATGTGGGATCTTCCCAGACCAGGGATCGAACCCATGTCCCCTGCATTAGCAGGCGGATTCTTAACCACTGCGCCACCAGGGAAGTCCCAATATGTGTGTTTTTTGTTTTTTTTTTTTTACAAAGGATCCTTTTTCACTTGTTTCCTCCACATTTATTTATTTATTAATTTTTGTGGTACACGGGCCTCTCACTGTTGTGGCCTCTCCCGTTGCGGAGCACAGGCTCCGGACGCGCAGGCTCAGCAGCCGTGGCTCACGGGCCCAGCCGCTTCGCGGCATGTGGGATCTTCCCGGACCGGGGCACGAACCCGCGTCCCCTGCATCGGCAGGCGGATTCTCAACCACTGCACCGCCAGGGAAGCCCCCAATATGTGTTTTTAAAATAGGTTTATTTCTTGCTTAATTTCCCGTAAAATTGTACGAAATGACATCCTAAGAGTTATGTGAAACCAAGTAATGGAATAAACATGCAGGCCAATCGTGACAGATGCTGTAAATCTCTCTGAGGCTGAGTTGAGGAGGGGCTGAGGGTCCAGGGCGGGGTCCAGGGCCATGGGTCCACTGGGCAGTTGTGATGCCAGGCTGAGAAATTCACACCCAGGCCCTGGCTGGTGCCCACGTACTCTGTGTTCTGTGTGCAGGCGCCCTGGAGCTGGGCCTGGCCGCGTTGTTGGAAGGGAGGAGGGTGGGGAGAAGGGACAGCAGGCTTTGATGGGACACTTGGGGACAGTCTTACCATCTTTTGAGATACCTTGGACTACAGAGGGGCGGCGCGTAGTGGGGATGGACCGAAGACCAGAGAACCCTAGGCCTGAGGAAGACTTACCAGTTGGGTCCGGGGAGTGGCAGCCTCTCTTAATGGAAGGCAGGGTCTTTGGGTCAGAGGAGTTTTGGGTGGGCCGCTGATGTGCTAGCTGGCAGGTTGATGGTAGCATGAAGCTGTCCTCACACAGACACCAGCGTGGGGAAGGCCTGGGCCATTCTGTGTGGTGCTGGGGTCCGGTCACCCCTGTCTCCAGCCTGCCACAGACCAGACCATCACAGGGGCAAGGTCCCCTTTCAGCCCCTTCGGGCCCTCCCATGGTCCAAGAAATGGAAGAGGTGAATACATTTAAAGAAGAACTAGTTAAGCCTGGATTGTTCTTTTTGCCATAGACCAGGAGGAGATGGAAGGCCCTTCCCTCTTTGGGCCTCCAAATGTGTGAGGCCCTGTGTGTGCTCCAGGCACTGCGATGTAGCGATGACCCAGAGCCAGTCTTCCAGAACAAAACTGGTGAGCCCAGTGCTCCGGTGGGGGCCAGGCTGCTGCCCAGACAGAGGCCAGGGGTGAGAGCAAGCAGAAGGCCTGATGGAGGAGGTGGCACCCGAGGGGGGCCAGGCGAGCATGAGGAGTGGGACCGGAGCAGGCGGGCCTGCTGGGCAGAAGGATCGCCCTGTCCCGCGGCAGTGCTGGCCAGCGGGGGGCACAGGCTTGCCCAGGGCTGCTCAGGAGCAGACAGTGTCGGGACTGCAGGCACTGCAGATGGGGAGGGAAGGGGCGAGGCTGGAGGAAAGACTCCCAAAGGCCGTCCTGAGCTGGTGAAGGATGCACAGCAAGGAGGCCATTTGACTCGATTTCTGACAAAGGGAACGAGAAAGGAATTGACTCTGTTTGCAGAGAGGAAAAGAAAGAACTGCTCATACGAGGGATCAGGAAAAGATGTAAGAAGGAAGTTTGAGATATGGGGACATATGTATACGTATAGCTGATTCACTTTGTTATACAGCAGAAACTAACACACCATTGTAAAGCAATTATACTCCAATGAAGATGTTAAAAAAAAGAAAAAGAAGGAAGTTTGGTTAGTAAATAAGTATCCTATCACAAAGCATAGGAATGAGTAGGAGAATTCCCTTGTTCTTAGGAGATTCATGTTAAAAAGTGTGTGTGTGTGTGACAGAGTATGTGTGCAAACGTGGTGAGATGTTAACAGTTGTTAAGCCTGGGTGAAGTATGTATAAACATTTATCATACTACTTTTTCAACTTTTCTATAGTTTTAAAACTAAGCAAAATTTGTGCTATAAACATGGGAAACAAAAGACACATGGAGCTTCACTGACTTAGTGCCAGTGAGATTCTTATCCACAGATGCCTTTTAAGCAAAAAGCTATCCTGTCAAATCACACTGAAAATATTTATACTTAAGAAGCCTAGGTTGACTCTCATTTTCCCTTCTGAGCATCTCGGGTTGATTCCTTGGTCTTCACTGGAGAAGTTTAGTGGAGCTGATGGGCCCATGTACAGTGACACACTTCAGGGATGTAATTTTAGGACTTTCTAAAATAGGACAGATGCTTCATGCTGCGGTCTTATGCCTTGGTGGGTGAATCAAGTATAAAGATCGTTATCTTATTGGTAGATATTTTGGTGGCTAACTGGAACTTTGTAAGAAGATGCATAAGGAATTATTACATTTTATTTTTGGGTACATGCTTGAATTCATTTGTATCTCGTCCATAATGTGGGGCTGAACACAGAAAAATTCATAAAGAATTTCTTGGCAAGCTTCATGAAATGATTGAGCAGATCGTTAAATAAGTGGACTTTAATTCATAGTTGACTGATATTTTATCCTAGGAGATTGTGATAAATTATATCTTAAAGTGATATTTAAAAGCTTGAGTGGTTGAAAGGGAAATAAATATAGCTGTTTAGTTAACTGTCGGCTGGACATCCTAACTCCTTTCTGTGGTGGACGACACATCCAGACAACCCATTATACAACTGACTATACCCCATATGTGTGGGGTAGCATGTGAATACAGCAGTGCCCTCCGAGAGGATACCACGGAAAGCTGTTTTTTCCAATGCCCTATTCTTTTTTGAATGCTTCAGGTTTCCTAATGCAGAGGTGCTTCTTAATTTTATTTTTCCTGGTTCCTTCTAGGGAACATCTTTTCTTCTGTGACCCAGAGAAAATGTACAAAATATTGAAATCCTTGGCATAAGACTTGGAGACATAGACTGGGTTTGATCCAGGCAATTTTAAGGCAAATAGGAATCAGTAGGTTTCTGGGGGTCATCTTGGGAAATGATGAGACCTCTCTTATAGTCATTCCTTTCATGCTGCTTCCTCTTCCCATCTCTGTTGACCGTGATACCCATCCTGTTAAACACACACCTTGTGGAAATGGTGTCACCTCCCCAATTGTACTGTATAAACACAACGTGCCTGAGTTCCCCCGATGGTCCTGGCTCACTGTGGAGTGACAGGCTGCAATTTGCCAGCAGGTCAGTGACTGAGCTGATGAGGCGTGACCTTTCTGACACTGCAATCAATGCTTTTTATTCGGAAAACAAAATGATAGTTTGTATTTTTCAGCGGACAGGTCATTGGGGCAGTCCCCCACTGACATGTGAATTTGTTACTTGGGCTGGATGAGTCAGTTCAGACAGGAATGTTAATTTATTTGAATTGATCTGGGTCTTGCTCTTATAAAAAGGTGTTGGACATTTGTTAATGGCACAAATTATTATAAATAATTGGTTTTACATGTCAGTCAAACAGAGGCATTTAGAATACCCATTTTACACAATAGCACTGTATACTAGCTTTGGCAAGCCTTTACCCTCTGTATTTTGTTTAGATTTGATGTTTTGCAATTGTTTTGAAATAAAAAACAATTGAAATATGTGAACCTGTGTATGTCATATTTCAGTAGCGTCTCCACATGTTTCCTGAAATGGTTTGTGAGGCCCCATTAATACATGATCATGAGGGTGAATAACTTTGGGACAAGATGCTGGGAAGAGGAGAGCCACCTGAAGGGAGAACCCTGTGGTATTTTGGGGAGTGTTGAGTCACTGCTTCCAGCTCCCATGTTCTAGAAACAGGAGAGCATGTGCACCTCTGTGCCCTCTGATGTAGATGTGGCCACACCTGCTGTGGCTGGTGAATGTGCATTCAAGTGACACATGTCGCTTTCAGGCAGAAGCTTTTAGAGCCAGATTCCCTGTGTTCTCTTCCCTTTTTCCTGCGTTGGTGATTGCGATGCTTTTAGCCTGGGTGCCTGAGTGACAAAATGTAGAAACGACTCCTCCTGAAACCCAACCCTGCTCCCAAAACACACACACACACACACAAACACACACACACACACACACACACACAGCTGAGTGCCGGGGTCATGTGCCTGAGTGAGAAAAACTTCCTGTGTGAAGCCACTGAAATTTTGGGGTTGTTTGTTGAATGGTTCTCAAACTCTTTGGTCTTAGGACCCCTTTACACCCTTACAACTGTTTTTGAAATATCCAAAGAACTTTTGATCATGTGGGCAATTTCTATTTATATTTTCTGGGTTGAATGAAAGCTGAATAATTTTGAAAACAGAGTACATCAGAGTACATGCACTCCATTAGCCATCAGAGCAATGATGTACATCTGTTAGTAACTGAGAGAAAAATGGGAATAATAAAGTCAAATAATGTCCTATTACTATCAGGAAAACAGTTGTGACCTTGTGGACTCCCTGTAAGTAACTTGGGGATTTCAGGGTTCCCTAGAAGATACTTTGAGAACCACTGAAGTAGATCATATTAAGGGATATGCCTCCCTTGATGATTGACAATTAAAGGTTTGGAGGAGTCTGGAAAGAAAAGAAAGAAGGGGAAAGGGTTTTGTAAATACAGTTGATCCTTGACAGCATGAGTTTCAACTGCGTGGTTCCACTTACATGCAGATTTTTTTTCAATAGTAAACACTACAGTACCACATGACCCATGGTTGGTTGAATCGCCGGTGCCCAACTGAATCGTGTATACAGAAGGACCACCTCTAAGTTATACTCAGAATTTTTGTCTGAGTGGAGGGTTGGTGCCCCTAACCCCTGCATTGTTCAATGGTCAACTATTGCAAAAAAGGATATCCTTGAGTGTTATAATTCACATTTTCTTTCTGAATAAAGACAATATAAATAGTTTGTTCCTATTATTGAAAAGTATTTTCTTTTTTGCTAATAAATACTTATTCTAAATGAAATAATACACAAAATTACATTGTATAAAGCCACACAACTGTGAATATTACAAATTCTATGAAGTTGAGTTTATGAAATCTCATGCTCTAGAAAAATTTGAGAGTAGGATTAATATTCATATATTTGAAATTGTGTGTAGGCTTTCTGGACAGCTGTGGGTTGGATAAAGTGAATTATTTAAACTTATTCCTTATGAATAAGCCTGTATAAAGTCATTCAGTAGTGCTGCTTCTGAGATTTTTAATTGTGGAACTGTCGTATATATTGTCGTGATAAAATAATGTCAACCCCTTTATTATGAAGTGCATAGTGACACAGTGTTATAAAGACGGCTGAGCATTATTCAGGGAGACTTAGAAATTGTGCTTGATAGAAATTGCATATGAATTGATAACAAATTCTTAGGTGAACTTACCCATCACACATCTCCTATCAATAGCCCTGTTATGTAAGGTAACACATTTATTTCCAAAGACATGAGTTCTAACAGAATTTGCTAATATTTAAAAGGCATGATGGAGAAACATTTTTTGAGTTTAATATTAATATAGCCATGGAAGGAGTTAACAGGGGAACCTGGTAATCTTTATAGATTTTTACAGCTATGAGAGGTAGTTAATACTTAATCTTGAGGAAGAAGAGAGATGTGGATGACCTTTCTAGCTCTTTCTAGTGCTGGAAACTTTTCTCCTTTTTCAATAAATCCTTAGGAAGCACCTGCTGTGGGCAGGCACTGTTTTTGTATCCTGAGAGGTAAAGAACATCGTGGACAACCTAAAGTATCAATACAAGGAGACGATGCTTTGCCTTTCAGAAAGACCAAGTATTAAAATAGAATAATGTGCTGAACGGAAGAAAAGAAAATTAAATTCATGAAGTGGCAGAGACTTACTAAGGATTAATTTAATCTACTAATTGCCTACCCATTATGGTGGCTTTTGAAGCCTGGGACTCACTTTAGAAAGTCCTTGTTATTTGGAGTCCCCTTCAGGCTGAGAACACTTTAACGAGGCTTCCTAAGAAGATTTGATGGATGTGATGTAGAGCCAGAAGTCGCCATCTGCCCATTAGCTGTGGCTGGCCTCCACAGCTGCCCCAAGATGCCGAGATACACCCTTCTCCTTTCTCAAGTACGATTGCGTGGAGGGAAAGGCAGCCTCACTGATGGAGAGTACGTCTCTATAAAATGCCTGTACTTGGTTCATACATTGTTTGCCCTGACACTGATCAAAGAAATGGAGTGTTATTTGTTTCACTGCAACCTTTAAGTGACAAAAATATATAGTTGTGACTGGTATGGCCAGTCACACTTCCTTACCCCTGAAATGAGGTGGTAGTTTCTTTTATTTAATGTATCTTTTAAAAAAACTTTTAATTTAATTTTTATTTTATATTGGAGTATAGTTGATTTACAATGTTGTGTCAGTTTCAGGTGTACAGCAAAGTGATTCAGTGTGTCTTTAATAAGAATTTTAATCAGCATAAAGCCAAGTCACTTTCTAATTTGGGCAGTTCCTCAAGTCCCCCAGCAGATGGAGATGTGCAATTCTTTGCTCTTTCATTGGACGGACTGCTTCTTGCCCCTGTGACATTGCTGCACTTATAATGCAGTGTCAAGTTCTGCAAATGAGCTAACAGGCATGCCCTCTGCACCCCTCCCCTTTCTCTCCTTCAGCCCGGTTAAGAGCTGGTATTTATTCCTGCGTTTCATAAGGTCTTCATCATTAGCGACCTTCCCCAGCACATAAGAACAATATTTTCTTTGATGACATGTGCACGGCAAAGCAAAGAGCAGAGAACCCCTTGCCCCCCCGGGGAGCAGGTTTAAACCCTCTGTGATCCCTCTCCAGGCCACAGCCTTCTGTGATTCAGCGTAAATCCCAGTGGTCAGATCTTTTTTCAGCTGGCAGGGTAAACTTTGGTCACAGATTTTTTCTGAGGTCAGTATGGGGAGTAGAGAGTGGCTATCCTCATTTGCTTCTTTCCATAAAACTCACACAAAGACAAATTGTAAAACAGTCTTGGTTCCAAGGAGTTTTTTGATTCAAGTGATGTTTTTTTTTTTTTCTTTCCTTCTTGATTAACTTATACCATTCAGTTCCGGTGACTTAAAGAAGGGATTGCTCATCTAAGACCCCATCTTTGACAAGCTCAACAAAACCTTCCAAAAATATTAATTGTCGTGAAGCCCTTTAACATCATGATATTTGTTGCATTTCTTGCTATTCCTACTAATCAATGGGGGAACATGATTGGTTTTCACATTCTTAAGTCCAGTGCTTTCTGAGCTGATGAATTTTCCTCCAGTGCGTTAAAAAGGAAAGAAAGGTAACATCCTGGGGTCATTCATGGGAGCAGCTGCTAACACTTGAGAATTGCAAGTGAGAATTGGTTAACAAAAAATGGAAAACAACTCGACTACCAAACAAGTAAATAAAAACCCCAATTGTGACCAAAAGCATTGTTCTTTAAGGAGCTGGTAGTTTATCATATTTTTGTAGTATTAGACTTTCTGTATAATTTGAAGACACAGTTTACAAATAGGTTGTTTTCCAAGTCAAATCATTAATTACATTCATGGGAGGCATTTCCCCTTACTTTGTCTTTGTAAAGCAAGTGCAGTGATGATGCCACAAATGTCTATTGACTTACTGAATGAGTTCTGAGAATCGGACTCATCCAAACTCAGTAGATCCTGTGATCTAATCTAGTTCCTTATTTTCAAATTAAAGAGCTTTCTAAAGAAAATGAAGCTCTTTGTTTTTTGCTAAGAATTTATAGAGTACAAAGATGTAGTAGATACCATGACAAATAAATCTCAAAATCCTAGTGCCTTAACACTGGAGATGTTTATTTTCCATGTATATAATAGTCTAGAATGGTTCCAGTTTGGAGGTTTTGGGGTTGGGAACCCCGTTCCAGACAAACATCCAGATTGAAAAGGACTCTGCCATCTTTTTTTTTTCTTAACTAACTAATTAATTAATTAATTTTTGGCTGCATTGGGTCTTCGTTGCTGTGTGTGGGCTTTCTCTAGTTGTGGCGAGCAGGGGCTACTCCTCGTTGCAGTGCGCAGGCTTCTCACTGCAGTGGCTTCTCTTGTTGTGGAGCACGGGCTCTAAGTGCACGGGTTCAGTAGTTGTGGCTCGCGGGCTCTAGAGCGCAGGCTCAGTAGTTGTGGCGCATGGGCTTAGTTGCTCCACAGCATGTGGGATCTTCCCAGACCAGGGCTTGAACCCGTGTCCCCTGCATTGGCAGGCAGATTCTTAACCACTGTGCCACCAGGGAAGCCCGAAAATGACTCTGCCATCTTTAACATGCGTTCTCCAAGATTGCCCTCACGTGGACATCTAGACGCAAAGGGGAAAGTCCGTGGAGGATCCACATGGGAAGTTTCTATGGACCAGACTTGGAAGGGGAGAGAAAAAAGTCAGGGGGAGGGGTCCCTGCAACCTGCAATGGCAGCTGGGGGTACAGTTTAGTGAGATTCCCCTGCAGAAGGAAAAATAGAACATTGAGTGACTAGCCTGTAGCCCCTGCCACACTTGGCCTTAGAGGATTTCATTTAAGAAAAGGTCATAGAGTACTTCCTGGTAAATTATTATATGAGAAAATCACTTGAAATTGAATATAATGTTGGCTTTTTTTTTTTTTTTGCCATACGCGGGCCTCTCACTGTTGTGGCCTCTCCCGTTGTGGAGCATAGGCTCCAGACACGCAAGCTCAGCGGCCATGGCTCACTGGCCCAGCCGCTCCGCGGCATGTGGGATCTTCCCAGACCAGGGCACGAACCCGTGTCCCCTGCATCGGCAGGCGGACTCTCAACCACTGTGCCACCAGGGAAGCCCTCTTTTTCTTTAAAGAAGGGCCATCTTTAAAAATTCCAGTTAACTTACTAAAATAAGTTTTGAGAATTAACTTTAGCTTTATGGTGTTTTGATATAAAAGTCAGTGAAGAATTAATCCACAACTGATAGATTTTACACCCTTAGAGCCTTTCCTAAGCCCTATGTTATTAAGCCGTGCCCTAATATTTCTATAAAACAGATATTCTCTTACCTTAACTCTGAGAAGATAAGTTCCCAGATACTGCAAAGATATATGAGCATATATTGCTACTTAATTCAGTAAAATAAATATCATTGAATAAATGTCAGCTTTTCCAGGGAAATCACTGCATATAACCTCTCTGGATAATATATTTATCAAAAAAAATCAATACTAAGAGTAAACAGATTTTTAATACATCTGAAGGAGCTTCCTAATAAACCAAAATGCCAACTCATAATTTAAAGCTATTGATACCAATGGGTATTTACAGATGACATCATCATAATTTTTGTAGATTATTCTTCATAGTGGTCTGATGTGACATATCAAATTCAGTTTTAACCTTGGGCCTGGGAGAAGTGTTGTATTGTAGAGGTATGTAAAGTCCACTCTGGCTTTTCTTTCTATGTAGGAAAACTCCAGTGGCTGCAGAGCCCATGGTGCTTCTGTTCTCTTCCATGCTGTTCTGCTCTGTCAGTGCTGCATGGTTTCGCTCCCCTCTCCCTGCACCTGCCATTCCTCTGACAACATCTGTGCTCAGCTTCCTGGGATTCATTCTTCTCATTACATGGGCTTGTATGTCTCAAACTTTTGGTGCCCACTGATTATATGACTGACATATGATACCTTTCTTTTTAATGTCAATCACAAATTTTATTTTATTTTATTTAATTTTTTTTATATTGGAGTATAGTTGATTTACAATGTTGTGTTAGTTTCAGATGTACAGCAAGGTAATTCAGTTATACATATACATATATCTATTCTTTTTCAAATTCTTTTCCCATTTAGGTTATTACAGAATACTGAGTAGAGAAAATGAATGTTGAACGGTTGTATTTTACATTGGCAAAAATAAAAATGGCTTCTTTCCTGCAAAAGATTTTTTTTAACTTTATTTTCAACTTATGTACAAAGCTGGCCCTTGAGGTTTCTCCCCAGCCTATGCAAGCAACATCTCACAACCGAAAGCTGGAAATTTGGATATTTCAAAACTTGGAGATAATAAGTAGATCCCCAAACCACAATTTGGTTGCACTCAGCTTTAGAAAATGTTTTCTGATACTATTGAAGTATCAGTATGGGTTCTATTTCTCTCTGGAATATGCCCAATGGGAAGGCAGCTGTTAGCATATGTTGAAAGAGCTCCCTGACTTCAATACCCTGATCCTAGGACCTTGTTCAAGCTACTTGACCTCTCTAAGCCTCAATGTCTTCATCTGTAAAATGAGAATATTACTAACGTTATAATGTTGTTGGAAGAATTAAATGAGAGAGAACAACGTTTGATGCAGAGTCCGGTGAATCATTTTCTCCTTTTATGGAGCATGCTTTTGGTGTTGTACCTCAGGATCAGGTCGATTTTCTCTTATGTTTTCTCCCAAAAGTTCTCCATTTACTTTCTTCCTACATGTTTTCCATTTAGGTTCAGGATCCATTCTGGTTTATTGTTGTATATGGTGTGAGGTAAGGGTCTAAGTTGATTACTTTTTTGGCACTTGTATATCCAAAAGGTCCAATCCCATTTGTTAAAAAGACAATCTGTTGTGGGCTGAATTTTGACCCCTGCCCTCACCACCCCCCAAATCCATGTGTTGAAGTTTTAACCCCTAAGGGCAACTGTATTTGGAGATTAGGTCTTTAATCCCATGTGACTCGTGTCCTTAAGAGAAGAGGAAGAGACATAAGTAACGTGCTGACACAGGGGACAGGCCCTTTGAAGACACTGCGAGAAGAAAGCCACCCGCACGCCAAGAGAGAGGGTTCAGAATGAAGCACCCCTGCCAGCACCTTCATCTTAGACTTGCAAACTCCAGAACTCCAAACATTTAAAATAACACCATTTCTTTCACTTAAGTCCCCCAGTTTGTGGTATTTTTTATGGCAGCTGTAGTAAACAAATGCACCATCCTTTCCCCCATTGAATTATCTTGGCACTTCTGTGGGTTTGCTTTGAACTCCCAGTTATAGAGAAATCAGCTGCTCACAATACTGAATCTGTTGCTGAAACGGGGGACTTGACTTTGCCACGAGAAGGCATAGACTATCTTTACCGGCACATCTATGACCTACCAGGACATTTCACTGTAGCAAGTGGTTCTTTTTCTCCATGCACAGAGGAAATGCTGGAAATGTGGTTAAAATTCGGTCATTTCCCCTTCCCACTCTTTTATTCAACCGTGCACCAAGATCGGGAGGCTTATAATGCTGAGTCCACTGGGAGTGTCATGGGTGAGGGTGGAGGGACAGGAGAGCCATAGGCCCAAGCCTCACGCTTAGACTCTCCACATTATCTTCAAAAAAGGATAAGCTTCAGGGCAAAGAGACACAAGACTGAAAGTAGAATGTGTACCTCATATGGCCAAATCTGTGTCTCACTGCTAGATCACACCACTTACAGTGTACCCAAAATTCGTATTTTTAATCTCTTTTATTCTCTTCTGAATAGCACAACTATACCACCTTATGATATATGTAGTGTTTGAAGTATTCATATGTAAACAATTAAAAGAACACCATTGAAAGATTACACCTTGGCATCTCTGCATTTTTTAATGCTGTGGGGATCTCAAAAATAGCACTGACGTGGGACACATTAGCCCTGAGTTGCCTGGTGCCAACTGCTGCCAGTGAATAAATCAGGGTGTGGAGTCATTGTCCAAGGCAGCTCCAAGCTCCTTGATGGCAGCCTGGCCAGGCCTCCAGTAGGACGACCTCAGAGCACTTTTCCAAGTCTACACCATGCCATACAAAGCAAGCCTCCAATACATACAGCAAAATGCTCAACCCCAAAGTTGTGGAAAGTTCTTCCTGTAACCCAGCCTATTCTAAGAGCTGGCTCAAGGGCTACCTTCGGTGGTTATCTCCTCCTGGAAGGTACTGTGGGGAGCAATCATCATTCTCCACTGTACAACTTCGATTTTCTATGGCCATTGTATCTTGGTAGTAGATTGGTGGCCGGCAGTGTCATTTGGTTTAGGGACTCTGCCAGGAGACTCTTCTGCTTTCTCTCTGCGCATAATCCGGTTCATCAGCCTTGCAGCTGGCTTCAGGAGGGCCTCGAGGTGTGATATGCATTTATGTTTGCTGTGGGAATAATTTTGAATAGTGCCTCTGTAACTGGGGGTTTCTCTTTCTATCAGGACATCATTTAGGTTGATAGAGGAAATTAATGTGCTCATTCTGGAAAATCCCTGTTGGATTACCCAGCGATGCCACATGGAAAATGTTGCAAACTTTTTGTCGTGTCATTGTTTGTGAAAGATTTATGACGGTCCCCTTCCTGAGAACTGGGGGCAAATGCCCTGCGCACAGGACCAGTCAAATCTGACTTTCCTCTGCAACTGTCACGTCTCCATGGACCATTTTGGTCACCCACCCACTGGGGATCACCAGACAGAGTTAAGTGCTCTGTGAGGCCAGCTGCCACGTGCAGAATCACCACCACTCATCTCTCTGCCCTTTTTCTGCCCTGAGCCACTAGGTTTCTAGTTTCTAGTTTCTCTGGAATGAAGATGGACTACCTAGTACTTGAATAGAGCGTCCAGGACTGGGCTTTAGTCCTCCCTCCTCCTTGCTCCACCATCCTGAGCACTTGCAGGTGCCTGCCTTTGCCCGTCTCCAGTACCATTGCTGCTTGAGACCCCCTTCCTGTGAAGCCCGCTTACCCCCTGATGTCCCCCGAGTTTGTTCTAGTCCTTTGGGCTCCTGATACTTCCCGCGGGGGTTTCTGTGGCGCCGCTGTTCTTACTCTGAATGGTGAGGTGTCCCCCCATCTGATGTGGTCTCTCCCTGAGACCAGGGGTGCACCTCCACTCAGAGAAGCCCCATCTTGGTCTTCAGATGTTTTTGTTTAGCATGCAGTGGTCTTCTGTCATTGCAGATAACAGCATTGAGAAGTGTTAATGATGCACATCATCCCTGTGGCTTACCAGCTACTCAGATGCCTATGAACTGCTGTAGGTTTGTGGGCTGTTGCCTGGTGCCTTGGAAAGTACTTAACTGGGCATAGCCCTCGCTTCCCCTGGCCTCTAGGTGTGGGTGAGCACCACCAAGGAGAATGCAGGGGATCTCAGGAACAGTAGAAGCCCTGGGACTTAAGCCCCCAGAAGGCTGCCTTTTTCCTGGCAAGGGCTCTGGGGCTTCTGCAGTGGTCTGGGATGTCCGGTGGGTTCTTAAGCCACAGTCTTGGAAGCAGCTAATCCCAGGTTCAGGGTCTACAGCTCCTGTTGCTGTGGCCCCTGACAGCAACACCCTCCCACTGAGGAATCCCAGCAGGGCCACTGGGCTTGATTTTGACATTGATGCCCTGTGCTGCTTTCACTGAAGCAGGGGAGGACTCTCCCATTCAAGTTAGGACTTGAATTACATTCATTAAAACGTCTCGGATCTTTGTGACCACCTAGAACGGTGGGTTAGGGAGGGTGGGAGGGAGACGCAAGAGGGAGGGGATATGGGGATATATGTATACATATAGCTGATTCACTTTGTTATACAGCAGAAACTAACACACCACTGTAAAGCAATTATACTCCAATAAAGATGTTAAAAAAAAAAAAAAAAAGATCATCCTGTTGTCTGCTGGTTAGAGTTACCCGGGGGTTAGAACTCTGTTTCTTGACAAAGAGACAGAATGACAGAAATGAGTAAGTTTGTGATGTGCACTCTTAGCATAAAAGGGGAAATAAAACATCCATGAAGGTTGGTAGTTTAAGAAAAAAAATCACGGAGATGTTTGAACAGCAATGTGAAATGCACACTTAAAATGGCTAAGATGGTAAATTTTATGTTAATGTGTATTTTAGCACAATTAAAATTTTTTTTTAATTTTAAAAATCATCTCCAAGTCTCTTCCAGGCTTCCCAAGGTTGGTGATGAATGAGGATTCAGAAGCTTATTTATTAATCATTTCAGCAGGCTAAAAGAGGTTTCTCCAAACCCAATCAATATGCATTTTACAAGTTAATTTTTCTACCATTTGCTCATAATAATCTTGATGTTTTTGTATTAGTGAGAATTTATATAATATTTCATAAATATTCATTGTTCTTTTACCACCAGTTGGCTTCTGGCTTCTGGTTATAAATATTTAGGCTATATTTCTCTCTGCAATCAGATTTATATTTTTAGTTGCCAACTAGACAGATACTTCAAACTCAAGGGGTTCAATGGTGCACTTATGTTCTGTCTTGTATTTGCCAGTCTCTGATACTAGATGAAAACACCTAGTGGTCAAGGCAACAAAGTGGTTAAAAATAAACATTTGGTTTTGATTTATAAAATCAGAGAAAAATTAGAGCACTTGGCAGTATATTTAGTGGAAGATTTTTTTTTTTTTGGTTTGTGTTTAAGTTCTAGTATTCATATTTTTTTATTGTGGTAAAATACATTCACAATGTGTCCATCCATCACCACTGTCAAGTTCCAGAACATTCTCATCACCCCAAAGGAAACCCTGGGCCCATTAGCAGTCACTTTCCATCCCCACCCCAGCATCCCCAGCCCCCGGAAACTACTAGTCTTCTTTCTGTCTCTATGGATTTGCGTATTCTGGACATTGCCTACGAATGCACGGTATTAATTTAATTGAGATTAGTCTTCAGACAGGTAAACCTGTTCTCAGTCATTTTGTGGTTTGCTGTTTAAAAAAAGTCTTAATGTCCAGCCACTTGGGGTTGGTTAAACTTTGTCTGGGGCGTCCCTGTATTAGAAGATGCTAAAGCCATTAAAGGGGGCTGTAGGTACACATTTGTTGACCTTTAAAACTATTTATATTATTTACTAAGAGAAAAGTTAGATTAAATTATAGGGTGTGATTGCATTCTGCAAAAATGCAGGCGCACAGGCAGTGTCTAGAAGGAGATAACCAAGGTATTGACAATGACAGTTTAAGGTAGATAGCTTGAGTTTTCTCAATGATCTTTCTATAGGTCCTTAATTTCTGCTTTGTGTGAACATTTGCTTAAATGAGAAATAAAGGCTTATCTGTTGCCTCAATCAGTACTAAAATGATTAGTGTAAGACTTCTTGGTATTTAAAAAATCTCTACAGTATATTA
The DNA here is from genome assembly GCF_964165515.1 of Mesoplodon bidens. Taxonomy (NCBI): domain Eukaryota; kingdom Metazoa; phylum Chordata; class Mammalia; order Artiodactyla; family Ziphiidae; genus Mesoplodon; species Mesoplodon bidens. Next base: position 32,018,490 of record NC_138169.1, on the reverse strand, counting down.
CTATTCTTTTAATTAATTATCTTAGACGAAAATTTATTGCCCATACAATCTTGAAAATGAAAATACCGCAAGTGAATTAGTATTGAACCACATCAGTCTATCTTCACAGAATGCAGTTATGGCAAAAATCAGTGTTTGAGTATTTTAAAGTGTTTTAAAACTAGATGTATAGATTAGCTTGACTAATGCAATTTCCAGAAAAGGGCAGACAACTCAACCAAGAAGTAAAATAAAGAATTTGGACCAGATAAGTTAAAGCTCTTTAATTCTGCAATTATTATTATTTGGCATAGTGATTTTAATACTCATGTTACCTGATTTTTGTGACTGTAAAAAAATGAACTTCTAATTACGTGCCTTTTACTATAGTCACAAAACTGGCAAAATGATTGAATTAAAAGAAAAGCTAGTTGAGAAACCTATTAAATGATCCCTTTATGTTATCCTGATGGAGAATGCAACATCTTTTCAGAGATAGATTTGAGATGAAAACTCTAGTTTAGTCTAAATTCTTTTATCCGTTATTTGTCTTTAAGATAATTGTGTGTTCTCAGATTCTTTTTTTTAATTATTCTTTTTTAAAATTAATTAATTTATTTATTTTTGGCTGTGTTGGGTCTTCATTGCTGCTCACGGGCTTCCTCTAGTTGCAGTGAGTGGGGGCTATTCTTCATTGCGGTGCGCGGGCTTCTCATTGCAGTGGCTTCTCTTGTTGTGGAGCATGGGCTCTAGGCACGTGGGCTTCAGTAGTTGCAGCATGCGGGCTCAGTGGCTGTGGCTCACGGGCTCTAGAGTGCAGGCTCAGTAGTTGTGGCACATGGGCTTAGTTGCTCCACAGCATGTGGGATCTTCCCAGACCAGGGATTGAACACATGTCCCCTGCATTGGCAGGTGGGTTCTTAACCACTGCACCACCACGTAAGTCCCTGTTATCAGATTCTTGACACATCTTAGTATTGTACAAATACTAGCCATGCCTGTCTTCAGCTAATTTACATTGATCATGTGCCGTGTTCTGATGTTATTTTCACCATATAATATTTGACAGTAATGATATTAAGAGCTGACATATTTCATGCTTTCCATACCTACACATTCTCTGCCTCTAGTTTGCCTTCCTAAGACCCTCACTTCAGCCACTTTTTAATTATGTGCTACCCATGATCATACAGGATGATCACTCCTTTTTGTTACTTTATGTATATTTTTAATAACTTAAATAAGGAAATTTGAGGAAACAGTATATAGTGTTCAAAGTGCCTTGGTGTAGGGTCTCACAGAATATGCTACATATTTATGTGATTTATTGAAGTTTTGGTTTTTGCAAAGCATTTTCATTGTGACATATACTTACAATAAAGTGATTAAAGTATGAATGTACCATTAAACCTCTATGCTGCTATTATCTACTTAACCATCAACCAGAAACAGAACAATGTCCAAATCAAAGAAATCCTATATCAAAGAAGTTATCCTTTCCATTCACACAATTGCCTTCCTCTCCCCAGAGGTAACAAGTGTCTTGAGTTTACCTTCCTAACTTTATTGCTTTTGTAAAAAAAAATTTTATCACTTATGCATACACCACACTCAATTTTAATTTTGCCTGCTTTTTTTTTTTTTTTTTTGCGGTACGCGGGCCTCTCACTGTTGCGGCCTCTCCCGTTGCGGAGCACAGGCTCCGGACGCACAGGCTCAGCGGCCGTGGCTCATGGGCCCAGCCGCTCTGCGGCATGTGGGATCCTCCCTGACTGGGGCACGAACCCGTGTCCCCTGCATTGGCAGGCAGACTCTCAACCACTGTGCCACCAGGGAAGCCCTAATTTTGCCTGCCTTTGAGCTTTGTCTAAATGGAATCTTACTCTCTCTGCTAGCTTATATCTTAGATGTTTTTTCGCCAACATTAAGATTCAAGATTGTTCTTGAGAAAGAAAAACGGAGCTGGAAGAGTAAGGCTTCCTGATTTTAGGCTATACTACAAAGCTACAGTAATCAAGAGAGTATGATACTGGCACAAAAACAGAAATATAGATCAATGGAACAGGATAGAAAGCCCAGAGATAAACCCATGCACATATGGTTACCTTATTTTTGATAAAAGTGGCAAGAATATACAATGGAGAAAAGACAGCCTCTTCAATAAGTGGTGCTGGGAAAACTGGACAACTACATGTAAAAGAATGAAATTAGAACACTCCCTAACACCATACACAAAAATAAACTCAAAATGGATTAAAGACCTAAATGTAAGGCCAGACACTATAAAACTCTTAGAGGAAAACTAGGCAGAACACTCCATGACATAAATCACAGCAAGATCCCTTTTGACCCACCTCCTAGAGAAATGGAAATAAAAACAAAAATAAACAAATGGGACCTAATGAAACTTCAAAGCTTTTGCACAGCAAAGGAAACCATAAACAAGATGAAAAGACAACCCTCAGAATGGGAGAAAATATTTGCAAACAAAGCAGCTGACAAAGGGTTAATCTCCAAAATATACAAGCAGCTCATGCAGCTCAATATCAAAAAGACAAACAACCCAATCCAAAAATGGGCAGAAGACCTAAATAGACATTTTTCCAAAGAAGACATACAGATTGCTAACAAACACATGAAAGGGTGCTCAACATCACTAATCATTAGAGAAATGCAAATCAAAACTACAGTGAGGTAGCAACTCACACTGGTCAGAATGGCCATCATCAAAAAATCTACAAACAAATGCTGGAGAGGGTGTTGGGAAAAGGGAACCCTCTTGCACTGTTGGTGGGAATGTAAATTGATATAGCCTCTATGGAGAACAGTATGTAGGTTCCTTAAAAAACTAAAAATAGAGAAACTAAAAAACTAAAAAGACTCATGTACCAAAATGTTCATTGCAGCTCTATTTACAATAGCCAGGGCATGGAAGCAACCTAAGTATCCACTGATAGATGAATGGATAAAGAAGATGTGGCACTTATATACAATGAAATATTACTCAGCCATAAAAAGACACAAAATTGAGTTATTTGTAGTGAGGTGGATGGACCTAGAGTCTGTCATACAGAGTGAAGTAAGTCAGAAAGAGAAGAACAAATACCATATGCTAACACACATATATGGAACCGTAAAAAACAAAAATGGTTATGAAGAACCTAGGGGCAGGACAGGAAGAAAGATACAGACATAGAGAATGGACTTGAGGACACGGGGAGGGGGAAGGGTAAGCTTGGATGAAGTGAGAGAGTGGCATGGACTTATATATACTACCAAATGTAAAATCGATAGCTAGTGGGAAGCAGCCGCATAGCACAGGGAGATCAGCTCAGTGCTTTGTGACCACCTAGAGGGGGAGAGAGAGGGAGGGTGGGAGGGAGACGCAAGAGGGAGGAGATATGGGGATACATGTATATGTATAGCTGATTCACTTTGTTATAAAGCAGAAACTAACACTCCATTGTAAAGCAATCATACTCCAATAAAGATGTTAAAAAATAAATTAAAGAAAAAGATTCAAGGTTGTTATATAACTGTAGTTAGTTCATCTACATTGCTTAAAGATCTTCCTGTATGAAAATGCCTCATTTTGTTATCCATTTTACTCTTGCTGGACGTTTGGGTTATTTTTGCTTTTAGGCTGTCATGGAACAATGCTGCTACAAATATCCTTGTGTACTAAGTACCTAAGAGCATAATTACACAAAGATTGGAACTGAGTACAGAGTATGTGTGACTTCTACCTTATTATCGGTACTGACCGATTTTTTCCAAGATAGTTGTACTCATTTACATCCTCAGTAACAACTTAATGAGAGTTACCCTTGTGGTACTTCTTTCTAATGCAGGGTATTGTCAATTGAAATTATTATTATTTTTTTAAAGACTTTTTTTTGATGTGGACCATTTTTTCTTTAAGTCTTTATTGAATTTGTTACAATACTGCTTCCGTTTTTATGTTTTGTTTTTTGGCTATCAGGCATGTCAGACCTTAGCTCCCCGACCAGGGATTGAACCCACACCCTATGCACTGGAAGGCGAAGTCTTAACCACTGGTCCGCCAGGGAAGTCTCCAGTTCAGATTATTAACTTAAATTACCAAGATGTTAGCTATGCCATAGAATCCCATGTGGTTGAAATGTGCATTTCCCTTATTGCCAGTTAGGTTGAACACAATTTCATGCATATGGCCGTTCGGTGTTCCTCTTTTGTGAAGCCCTTTTCTCATTGGTTTGTCCTAGTTCTTTAAATGGTCTTTATAAGTCCTTTGTTAGTTGTGAGTTAACTATCTTCTCTCATTCTGTGCCTTGATTTTCACTTCCTGCCTGGTGTTTTTGAATGAATAGAATTCTTACCTTAGTCAGACTCGTTAAATTTTGTCTTTTATGTTTAAGACTTTCTGTGTACTATTTAAGGAATCTTTCTGTATACCAAGGTCTAGAAGATATTCTTCTGTATTATCGTATAGAACCATTATGTATTTTCCTCTGTATTTTGTTGTTTAATCAACTTAGAGTTTATTTCTGTGCACAGTGGAAGGGCCACATTCTGTTTCCCTCTATCTTCCTTTCTCCTTCCTTCCCTTCTTTCCTTACCACTGACTTCCAATATGGAAACCTGATTTCCCCAACACCGTTATTTAAAAGATTCTCTTTTCTGCTGTGCCAGCTTTGTCATAAATCAACATAATGACAATAACCATATACATATATGTAGTTATGAATCTGAGCTCTCTATTCTGTTGCACCGGCCAGGTTGTCCATTCCTGCACCAGCAACTACACAGTCTTGACCACAACGGTTATGTATTGTGTTTTCATATCTGCTAGGACAAGGCCTACCTTGTCCTTTTCCAAGTTTTCTAAGAGTATTTTAGAACATTTCCATTCATATTTCAAAATCAGCTTGTCAAGTTCTACAAAAATGCCTGTTGAGATTTTGACTGGGATTGTCTTAAATCTATAGATCAATTTGGGAGAGATTTAGTATCTTCAATATATCATGCCTCTTAATCAGTGAACATGATGATATCTCCATGTATTTAGATCTCCTATAGTCTTGCTCAGTGAAGTTTTATAATATAACTTAGAGAGGCCTTGAACAGCTTCGGTTCAGGGTACTTGATATTTTTTAATGCTATAATAAAGTTATATTAAAAAATTGAATTGTTGCTGGTACAGATAAATATATTCCTCTTTTGTGTGTAGACTTTGTATCTACCTACCTTCTTAAATTCACTTATTAACTCTAAAAGTTTTTCTGTAGGTTCTTTTGTATTTTCTATATATATAGCATTCTTATCTTATCAATGCACCTTCATTAATCATTATTAAAATCAGTGGAGTTCACCGAGACTCCCCGATTGCTGTCCTCACCTGTGATTGGGGAACATACCACCTGTGAATGTATCTGTGAATGTGAGATGATCCTACCCTGCCCCAGATCTTTTAAGGAGTGTGGGATACTTGGACTTGGGCATCTTGCAAATATGAGTCTAGCTAGAGCCTGATCAATAAAGTTGTCCCACTTACCCCAGGCCCTTAAAGTTAATTGTGCATATTATTAATATGATGAGAAGCTATTTAAATCCGACACTGACAGCATTAAACTCCCCCCTCCCTAGTTGCTAGCAGTCACACTCAATAGGCAGTGAGCCCCCAAACATATACCAACTCTATTATGGCACCGCCCGATAGAACTTCTTCTGATGGTGGAAATGTTTTATGTCTGTGCTGTCCAGTATGGTAACCACCGACCACATGTGGCTATTGAGTACTTGAAATCTGGCCAGTGCAACTGGGGAGCTAAACTTTTTTTTTTTTTTTTTTTTTTTTTTGCTGTACGCGGGCCTCTCACTGTTGTGGCCTCTCCCGTTGCGGAGCACAGGCTCCGGAGGTGCAGGCTCAGCGGCCATGGCTCATGGGCCCAGCCGCTCCATGGCATGTGGGATCTTCCCAGACTGGGGCACAAACCCGTGTCCCTTGCATCAGCAGGCGGACTCTCAACCACTGCGCCACCAGGGAAGCCCGGGAGCTAAACTTATACTTAATTAATATTTAAATTTACATAGACACTATTGGCTAATGGTTACTGCTCTGGGGAGTGCTGTAGAGAACCCACATTTAGAAATATGCTAATCCTTTCCTTCTCGTAAGTCTGGCAGCCTTTAGCCAGAAGAACTTTTGCTTTCTCCTGTCTCCTTTCTCTGAGGCTTTCTTTTATCTTTCCTAGTTCGAGGCAGCTTTTTAGCTTCATTTGCTGTGTCCTGAGGACTCTTACCTTGGGCATCTTACCCTGGTCGCCCATTTCCCATTTTCTGATATTTCTACATGACAGCCCAGCGATACTGTCACAAATGGGCAGTGTTTCATCTGTATTGCAGTGGAAAGACATGTAGATAAATCCAAGCACTTGATCAACATTGATGTCAGTTTTGAACTCAGCCTCCTAGTAAATTGAGTTCTGCCTATAATAAGACAGCTAGTCTATTTGAGTTCTACAGAGAGCACTACATCTCTTTATTGATTCATTCATTGATTATGTCATTCATTCACTCAAATAATTATTGAAAAACTATTATGTATCTGGTAGGTAGTGCATATTCAACAGTAAACAGACTCAGGAAGGTTACCATTTATTGAGGAATATAGGCAAGTGTAGAGGTAATTCCAATTGTATAATGGCAGATGGAGTTATAGAAGAGCAATGCTGGGAACACAGGGTGCTGTGGAGACACAGAAGAAAGGGTACCCAACGTCGGATGCTTGTACAAAGCTTCAGAGAGGAAGTGAGGTCTAATCGGAGAGCTGGAGGATGGTAAGGATGTATGGTGAGAGGATGGGGAAGGAAGCCTGTTCTAGACAGATACAATAGTTCCCTGTTGTTGCTGTGATAAATCACCACACATTTCATGGCTTAAAATAAGAAAAACTATCTTATAGTCCTAGAGGTCAGAAGTCCCCACATGGATCTCACTGGGGTAAAATCAAGGTGTCAGTAGCACTGCATTCCTTCTGGAGGCTGTAGGAGAGAATTACTTTCTTTGTTTTCTCCAGCTTCTAGAGGCTGCCTGATTTCCTTGTCTCGTCCATCTGCAAGGCCAGCCACCTGGCTTCTTCCTGTCTCCACCTCTGACCTCTTGCCTCCCTCTGCCACTTGTAAGGCCTTTTTTGTGATGACTTTGGGCCCACCCGATAATGCAGGACAATCTCCCCATCTAAGTGTCAGCTGATTCGAAACCTTAATTGCACCTGCAATCTTAATTTCCCCTTTTCCGTGCAACTCAACATAGTCACAGAGTCTGGGGATTAGGACATGGACATCATTGAGGGTGGGGGAGGGCTTTATTTTGCCTTCCACAGAAGAGGAATCATACAGCATATTCAAAAGGTGGGAAGAAATTCAGAATGGCTGAAAGCTTAGCCCATGCAGGAGCAAATAACAGGAGAATGGATGAAGAGGGAAAGCATGAAAACGTGACTGAAATTCATCCTAAGGAAAATGGGGAGAGGTGGTTAAAGGGAAATAATTAGATTTGGGTTATTGAAAGCTTCCTCTGCCTGCACTTGGAGCCTCTTAACTGATAACACGTGCCTCCTTCATTGGCTATGAATTGAAACTTGTTAATTTAAATGATCAGAACTTAATCTGAAATGTGAAAGAGTAAGAAAAAATGAATTGGCCTGTATATAGGCAGAGCACCAAAAATGCAATGCTGAAAATACTTTGATGGGAGGCTATTCAAAATACTGGGAAGAATTTAGATGTGGGCTCTTCGATCTAGCGAATACCCGTCAAAGGTGGACCCAGACTACATAGGAGGAGTTGTTGGTTTATGTAAGTGAAAATTGCAAGGGTCATCTTTCAGGCATACTGGGTCCAGGGGCTCAAATAATGCCATCCCTCTTTTCTCCAGGTTGGCTTTGTCATCCATCAATATGTCCTACAGGAGCTCCAGGGTGTAACCCTACTGGACAGTCACCCCAGCACCAAGCGGGGGGCCAGGAGTTCAAGTAGAAGTCCTAGGATTTAGTCCCGTGCTCATCCCTGAACCTGTCTCTGTGGCCAGGGACACGTGATATACAAATTGGGCAGTTCAGAGTAATAGTTGTCTACTCTGATTTTTAGGCAATGATATTTTGAAAGCTTGCTTCTGAAAGTAACAGTCTGTTTTAAGAGTTGTGAGGAACTTTGTAACCGAATTTCAATTAAACCAGCTCAGATGGGTACATTGTCTAAATTTCTTTGTCCTATGTTACCATCAGTGTGGATCTGAAATCTATATTATTGCTAGTCTCTGATTGCATTCTACAGATGGACCTGGATTTGAAATCTTAAGGTGTACATGCCTATGTTCTACAAACTTACCCTTTAAAATCAGCACAAAGGCTTTTGGTAATTGATATCATTTGCCTGACTTTGAAAAGGGAAATATTTAATTAAACTTCCTTTAAAAATGAAATAAAACCATGCTTTTATTTTAGATCACTTTCTTCCCTTAAGCAACTGACTGTCTCTTTCAGTCTCTGTCAGCAGACTTAATCTCACTTCCAGTAAGTCCTTTTCAGTCATATTATCTTCATTTAAATACAGATGTACTTTAGGATAATTCCATGTTCTTTATACATTGAGTATGTAATGACATCCTACTCCCAGCGTTTCTTGCAATTGTACTTAATGTTTGTAAATGGGCCATCTCTACTCTTTTAAGGGCACAATTTCCTAGTGAGCAAATGGAAAATATATTAGAGTGTGGTTATCTCTATGATTGGTTTTATTTATGTGAAAGTGACAGAAACATTTGAAACCACTTCCCATCTTTACCATCTTCTGTTCGGAGGTGCTGCCATTCCTGACACAGCCTTCACCCACGTTTCTCTGAAGGTGACTCTCAGAAACACAGCTCTGAATCTGACACCTTTCTCTCCTTCCACGTTCCCAGCTTTGTTTTTAATATTTAACTGTTGATAACACTTTTTTTTTTCAAACGTAAGCATCTCTGAAACTGACCTCATCATCTTAGTTTCTCTGTTGCGCTCGCTCCCCCTGTTCTGAAGTCACCATGGTTCCTCATTTCTTCCCACACGGTTTCTACCCATTTCTTTCCAGAATGATTGCTACCCACCTGTTCAGTTTCTTAGAAGATTTTCTGAACCTCTTCAATAACCTGATGTGCTTCTGTCTAAATTTCTTTCACTTCAATCTCAGTACAATTGAGATAAAAACTTTCTAAAACACTATTAAAGTCCAAAGAGTTTTGAGAGTTGAGCTTATATCCCACTCCTCCTCTTGGCAACAGGTTTAGAAGCAATTTTTGTGAACTTCTTAGTCCTTGTGCATTATTTGGTAATACTTGTTTGTTCCATGGGCACCTGTCTTTTAAAAAAAATTTTATTGAGATATAGTTGATTAACAATGCTGTGTTAGCTTCAGGTGTACAGCAGATTGAGTTATACACACACATACACACACACGCATAATCTTTTTTCAGATTCTTTTCTACTATAGATTATTATAAGAGATTGAATATAATTCCCTGTGCTCTACAGTAGGACCTTGTTGTTTATCTATTTTATATATAGTAGTGTGTATCTGTTCATCCAAAAGTCCTAATTTATCCCTCCCCCCTTCCCCTTTGATAACCATAAGTTTGTTTTCTATGTTTGTGAGTCTACTTCGGTTTTGTAAATAAGTTTATTTGTATCATTTTTTTAGATTCCACATATAAGTGATATCATATGATATTGTCTTTCTCTGTCTGACTTACTTCACTTAGTATGATCATCTCTAGGTCAACCCATGTTGCTGCAAATGGCAATATTTCGTTCTTTTTTATGGCTGAGTAATATTAGATTCTGTATATATACTACATCTTCTTTATCAGTTCCTCTGTTGATGGACATTTAGGTTGTTTCCATGTCCTGGCTGTTGTAAATAGTGCTGCTATGAACATTGGGGTGCATGTATCTTTTCACATCATATTTTTCTCCAGGTATGTGTATGGTTATCTGTCTTATCATTTAGCCTGGACCATGAGCTCTTGGAGAGCAGAAAGCGTGGTTTATGTTTACTGGGTAAATTATTTACAAAACCTAGTACTAATCTTTACAAAAGGTAGCTGCTTGGTAAATTTAGTAGGGAAATGATAAAAGAGAGTTTTGAAGTTAGGTGAGAAGCTTGTCTTTTCTTCAAGATGGCAGAACCCGTTGACATGGGTAGCCCCTCCAATCTTAAATCAAATGAAGTACTAGACAAATACAGTTGACCCTTAAGCAATGCAGGGGTCAGGGGTGCCGACGCTCCACTCAGTTGAAAATCCGTGTATAACTTATAGTTGGTCCTCTGGATCACAGTCCCTCTGTGTCTGTGGTTCCATATCCACAGACTCAACCAACTGTAGGCCCTGTAGTACTTACTATTGAAAAAAATCCATGTGTAAGTGGACCCACGCAGTTCAAACCCATGTTGTTAAAGGGTCAACTATACATCAAAATTTTAATGTTAAAAATATTTTTAAAAATACATACTCAAGCTCAGAACCAATTATGGGAAATCTTCAGGTAGCAGGAATGAAAAGGGAGGCCTCAGCTGTGAAGGACAAGGGGACAACTTGAGCAGTCATGCATGTGCTTTAGGGTCTGGAGTTTTAGGCTGAGGCTGTAGACCTCACTGGAAATGGTCTTAGACTTGGGTGTGGAAGTCCCACTGGAAAAATTACCTTAATCCATGTTGGAACTTGGACCCTGGCAGGCACCTGCACTTTCATGTGTGATGAGCTAAATTTTCATCCTATGGGAGCCCCCAATTCAGAAGCGAATGTCAAAATTGGTCTGCAAATCAGTGTACCCAAAGGACTTCAGTGGGGATGCCTCCACAACCAGGACACTTGTGGGACCTCCATAGGAAAAATGGATTCTGGATTATTGTGAGTTCACAGACAAAAATTATGAACACATCTGAAAATCCACTGTCATGAGGTATAGTCAGCAGACACAGCAAACCAGATCAAACTCATCAATTACAGATAATGAAAGCCAGAGGAGTGCAATCTGCAGGGCACAATGAGGGCATTAAAAATAACATACAACTAATTTAAAGACGGAGAACCTAGAAATAAACATAGAGCCATTAAATGTTTTAAAATATCCAATATATTGGTTCAAGAGTGGACCAAACACAGCAAAGACAGGATCCGGGTATGCAAAGATGGATCTGAGGCCACAGCGGGGTTGGTTTGTGCAGAGCTGGGCTGTGACTGCCCTGTAGATGGGTGGTGATGCTGGGGATCCTCATTCTTCCTCATTTTCCCCTTCAGTGGACTCGGGGCATCCGATAGGCACAGGTGCAGAACTACAGGCTTCATTGTTTTGCTCCTTTGCTTTCAATTTAGGTGACCTTATTTTTCTTAACTGTGTCTTCAGAGGTGATGTTATGATCCTGGTTCATGAGGAACTGGGCTACCATTTTGGTGAGGATCTGGTACCTAGAACTGTTTCAGGGATGGAGGGAGATAACCTATGTGGATCAAGGCTGCTTTCTGGGGGACCAAACTTGCTTTTCTTTTCCTTTCTCCCTGATTGCAGTGCTCTCTGCTGGTCTTTATTGTCCACATCTCTTTCCCCTTTCGTAGGTGACAGTGACAGGTGGGTTCTGACTCCTCTTAGGTCCCTGGGTGGTGGTCCTCTTGAGAGTCTTGCGTGCCCATCCTGAGACAGGCAATTTTCTTCCCGCATTCCCGGCATTTTCTCCTTTGATAAACCTGGGTCTGCTTCCAAGGTTCATGTTTCTTCACATATTCCAATTTTCAGAGATGAAATTGTTGGTGTTGTCATTGTATTTTTTATAATGCTGACATAGAGTAGTTTTTTAAAAAATCAAAGCATAGTTGATTTACAGTGTTGTGTTAGTTTCAGCTGTACAGCAAAGTGAGTCAGTACATATATATATACTTTTCAGATTCTTTTCCCTTATAGGTTATTACAAAATATTGAGTATAGTTCCCTGTACTATACAGTAGGTCCTTGTTGTTTATCTATTTTATATATAGTAGTGTGTATATGTTCATCCCAAACTCCTAGTTTATCCCTCCTTCCCCAGAGTAGATTTTTAAAAAGCTATCTGCTGAAATGTCTCCTTTAGGAAGATGATTCCCTTATATACTGCTTCTGGAATGTTGGCAGCAAAAATGGGAAACAGAAAAATTAAACTTTTTATAAGTTGACTAAAGTTTATTAAAATATGAGCTGTTAGGCAGTTCTTTGACACTGTTACCTTAAATTACAAAAAACAACCCCACAAAACACCTGATACCTGTAGGTTTTTTTTTTTTAACCTGTAGGTTTTTAAAAACGTTGTTTGCTACTGACCCACATACCCATCTGTCTGTTCCCTGCCCCCATTTTATGTATTCTACTAACAAGAATGCCTAGTTAAAATTATTACTTAAATATTAAAAAGACATCTGAAAAAGGAGTTATCTGTGTTTAAAAAGTGATTGCTTGAATTTCTTTTTGTTGTAATCAGTTATTTTTATGATTTTTAACACCCAAGAAGCCCCCCAAATGACCAAAAATTGCAGCACCATGTTGAGAAATGAAAAATAAGTACTACCTAATTTGCTGAGACTTTGATCATTGATTTTAGGTAGTTTTATGTGTTTGAGGAAATAGGTATAAATATTTGACTATATGTAATTTTTTATTTATTTATTTATTTTTGCGATATGCGGGCCTCTCACTGTTGTGGCCTCTCCCGTTGCGGAGCACAGGCTCCGGACACACAGGCTTAGTGGCCATGGCTCACAGGCCCAGCCACTCCGCGGCATGTGGGATCTTCCCGGACCGGGGCATGAAGCCGTGTCCCCTGCATCGGCATGCGGACTCTCAACAACTGCGCCACCAGGGAAGCCCCGACTATATGTAATTTTTTACTTTATTTTTACATTTGACTCAGTGTGGGTGGAGTCTACACAAGTTTACTATTTGTTCCATGGATATAGGTCTTGCCTCACATAATTAATTACTCTAGAGGTACAGACATAGCCTTTTATCTTTTCGTCTTGGCTGTCCCAGGAAAAGACATGTTTTCTTGTGTCCCAGTGTCCCATGTACATTCATAACATACTGGAGTCTGTCTGTCGAGGGGACTGGGAGGGGCTTGAGTGAATGTATTAAAGGCATTTCCCCAAACCTCCTATTTGCCAGTATTTCTTCCTTCATCTCTATTTCATCAAACCTGTGAAGTAGAAACAAACTTGACAGAGTGGAATTTAATGTTCCCTTTTTATGTCTTCTCACACTCCCTTGAAGAATTAGAGCTGTGTCTTGAAGTGGTTCCAAAACAGAGAGGAGAAGCAGGGGTGCTCATGTGGACCTAGGAGGCTACCATCCCTGACCACAGGGAGGGGACTTGGTGCCAGTGGGGAAATATGTCTTCTTCACTGGGAGATTCTGGGCAGTGATTCCTAGGCAAAATCTACTTCATTTAAATGTGTGAACCTAACCACATAGAGAAAATGTAGCCTGTACTTCTCAAGGGAACTCTATGAGGTTCAAAGCAAAGAGCTGTGTAATTTTTAATTCTTCACTGCATAGGGAGGGTGGGAGGGAGGGAGACGCAAGAGGGAAGAGATATGGGAACATATGTGTATGTATAACTGATTCACTTTGTTATAGAGCAGAAACTAACACACCATTGTAAAGCAAGTATACTCCAATAAAGATGTAAAAAAAAAAAAAAGGTGGGGGGATTGCATTGGGTGACATACTTGAGATTCTTCTCCTGCTGTGCTCAAGTTTGACAAAGGACAAGGGAGGTTGAATTGTTGAAATTACATCTGCAATAGCAAATGATCTCAGCTGATCCTGCAGCAGGTTTTTCATCAGTTGGACATGCAGTTAAACTCTAAATATGTGAAAGGAGGCATGTCTTTGAATAAAGAATATTTTATTAGCTTTGTTAGTATTATGTCATAACTGTCGCTAATATTCTATATTAAAAGTGAATATATGGGACTTCCCTAGTAGTCCAGTGGTTAAGACTGGGCGCTTCCACTGCAGGGGGTGTGAGTTCGATAGATGCCTGGTCAGGGAACTAAGATCCCACATGCTGCATGTTGAGGCAAACAAACAAACAAACAAATAAATAAATAAATATTTATTTATTTATCTGTCCAAAGTCTGTAGTTGGGGAAAACCCCTGTTTGAAAAAAAATAAAAGTGAATATAAACTGAGTAGAAACATATTCACCTCTGTTTTATATAGCATTTTTCTGGTTGGAAGAAATGGAAGCAATACTGAGACTCTCAGATTTAAATAATAGTAATAATAATAGTAGCCAGTTATTATTAGAGTGCCTGCTCTAAGTCTGGTGTGGTGTTGTTTTCCTGCACACTTAATTCTCTATAATCATTACCCACGTTGGGGCAGTGAAGGACCCTGGGGCTTAAGGAGTTGAAGGAACCGTCTCAGTCCGCAGAGCCTGGCTTTCCCTGACTGCATCCTCCTGGAATCACCCAGTCTTCCTTGGGAGGTGTCTAGGGAGGAGGTGGGGAGACAGCCAGCTCTGAAGTGGGCCTGGGTTCAAGTTCCCGCTCGGGGGCTTGGGCAAGTTCCTCAGCATCTCTGAGCCCCGATCCCATCTGCAAGTTACAGCACTGCCTCTCCACTAGGCTCCAGGGAGTTAATATAGGAAAAGAGCTTGGAAGGGTAAACAGGCTCCTCCAAAGCATTCCCTTCTCTGGACAGCTGCTCTCAGCCCGTGTCACCCGCTCTGGGTTTGGGCAGGGCGCCCGGAGAGGGGGCACCTGAGTCTGCAACTCCTCCTTCCTCGCTGCGGCCACTGCCCACGCTGTGTCCACAGCCCCTGGACTGAGTTCCTAATTCCTGTCCACCTCCACTGTCCCTGCCATACTCCCCCGACCCCAGCAGTCCTGTTCTGATTAAATGCTCGGGATAACCTGGGCACATGTTAATTTTGCAGTGAAGGTAAGTTTTACTGGAGCCCTAAGTGTGATGGGGCAGGGTGGGGGGGAGCCAAAGAGGGCAGCAACCTGAGGATACTAGAGACTCATTCCTACCAGGACCTCAGGGGTGCGGCTTGCTTTGGGAGCAAGCGAACATTCTCAGCAACGAGTTGTCCGGAGAAAGTCAGTGGTCCTGAGCTTCCACAGAACATGGCGACTTTGGAATAATAGGAGGTGGGTGGAGTCTGAGAGTGGGGATGAAAAAGGCAACTGGAGAAGCAGCTGGAATCAGAAATACCTACTTTTCGGGATCTACAGGAGCAGGAGACCCCCACCCCCGCCCTCTTTTTATCCCCTTCCCCGGCTCTGGTCCCTGCTTCTCTGGGCCTCTGGCACCTCCCTGTGGCAAGCTGCGGCTGAGGTATGGATGGAGCTGAGTCCCCCAAAGGCAAGGCACTTGTCCTGGTGGCATTGTCACCTGATAATCAGGTTAGTGGTACACGTGTTACAGCACTATCCCTGGGACACACAGGGCCACATGACTCATTGTGAATTGCCCAAGGATGCAAATTACCTGACATACATAGTTTCCTTAAGAACATTCATTATGATCTCTAGGTAGCCTGCTTACAAATGCATTTCTTGGGCAAAGCCTGTATGTAAGCAGTGGGCTGTATACATCTGCACTTGACTCATAAAGCTTTAGAGATGCCAGAAATAGTGTGAGCTGAGTGCCTTATTCGCCTGAAAGACACCTACTTAGCAATGTGTGTGTGTGCGTGCACACACACACACACAAGAGAAACAGAGGGAAGGAAGGAGAGATTGCAGTTTGAACAGACGTTTAGAAGGTACTGTCTCTGGAGTTTGGTGGAGGGCATTAAAGCTGTGGACAGACTGTAGCAAAATTTCTAAAACATGTCCCTTAGTAGTAGTAGTAGAATGCATTGTACTTGTCAAGCCTATCTTGTATGAAATAGGCTTCAACCAGAGGGTTGATTTTCCTTAGCAACTTTTTTTCCTATTTGAAATGTCTAGCTTTTTACCAAAGCCCACTCTGTTTTTTTCAACTCTTTTTGTACTTTATGCTGTTTTCAATGAAGATAGGAATTTAACTTCATTTTCAATGAATAAAAATCAATATTATCCATGGTTTTACATTTTTTTTCTGAACAATTGAATACTTGTTCAAGTCTGCGTTCTGCTCAGCAATTTTTTTCAATCAATATTGGGCTAAAATTGCCACAAATCAGTTTGCAGCTTTGGCAACCAGCTTGCCTCTAGAAAACAGTTCTACAAGGAAAAGTATGCAAACGTCAACCAGGTTGCGTGGAACATTTCTGCAAGGAGCAGGGGAGAGGCAAGAGTGACCTATCCTGTGTCACAGGCTGGGCCGGCAGGTCCTGAACTGGTTTCCATCACAGCCAACCTCCTTCCAAGTACTGAAGAAGTCTCCCTGCGCCTCGTCCCCCTGCAGTGGAAGCTATTTGCCCTGATCGCACAGCCCCAGTTTGCACTGGGCTGGAGTGGAATGCTGTGCCAGTTCAAAAGCCATGATGTCTGCACTATGGCTGCAGCCAGGCCCAAGCTGCCATCTGTGGGCTGAGTGCCAAGGTCACGGGGCCCAGGGGCTGGCTTCCCGGGGGCTGGCTTCCCCGTGGCACTGTGACACCAGTGGGGCAGATACCAAGGAACTTCATGGGAAGTTCTGTCCCCCAGTTATAGTCTGTATTCTAAACACTTGAAAGAATTCATATAGCCAGGTTTGGCAGGTGATTTTGCACATGTATGGCTGTTACCCAAAAACTGAGTTCACCTCTTGGTGGGTGTGGAGGCAGAAGACACAACCAAGCCAAAGATCAGAAGAAGGAAGGATTTATTACTTGCAGCAAGTAAGGAGAACACCAGGGATCTCTCCCAAAGCGCTGTCCTGAACAGTGAAATTGGGAAAGTTTTAAGGTAATGGTATGTGCCTATTCATGATGGGGCTTAGGCAGAGGAGAATTCAGCATAGAATTGAGGCAAAGGTCCACAGAGTCCAAGCTTTAGTTAATTGAAGTTGGGAGGGTCAACATCAGCATTCCATCTTCCTCCTGGGTGGGAGCCTTAATTCCTGCAGAACTCAAAGGTATAATATTATGTGCATCACTTGAGGAACCAGGACCCTGCCCCAAGGCTGCACTATTGTTTCTTGACTGCTCCTCCCTAGTTTCTGCATTCCGTCCCATAAGATCATTCATTACTGAGACCTATTCAAAAGCAAGTATTGTGGCCAGGCTTAGATCACAAAATGACTTAGGCCAAAATGGGTTCTCATGTCAAGAAAGCCATGCCTAGTTCTTTCTCCAGCGACCCCCTAACCCATGCCATGCCATGCTTACATGGCAGCCTCTATAGATGCAAGACCCTGGATAAAGTAATATCTGGGCTCACCTTTTATAAGATGAAGTTCCAGCATATGGCATTGGGGTGAACATGAACCCTGGCTCTGAAGCCTTTTTATGATAGTTCCTGTACATCAAAGCCCTTGCCCACTGATTCATAATCAAGACAAAAATGAATTAAATCCAGTTTCAGGTTACTGTGTTTTCATTAGCAACCCTACCTCTGTGATGACATTGTTGGGTAAATGAGTCACCACTGAGTGACAGACACTTATTCCTGGAATCCCAGCTCCTCTATGGCCATCCTTCACTTTCCTTAAGGCTTGCTTTTTCCCTAATTTCAGCTTTGCAAGTAACTTTTCACATTCGTTTTTATTATTTTAAGAGGCTGTAGGTTCTGTTAAGTCCGTTGTGTGTGTTCTTGCTCTTCCTTTTATCTCTTCCCTTCTATAAGCTAGAGTCTTTCTCGTAAGCCGCTTTTCTCTTTCCAGTCGAGGTACCTAGCGACCGCCCCATTAAAGTTTGTGGGGTGAGGGCGAGGAATTGTCTTTGCAGTGAGAAGGGAGCCTCTCAGATCTTAAGCTCCCTGGGTTCAGAGCAGGAGGGGCTTGATCTGCCCCCAGAATCTCCTGCAGCTGTTTATCAACAGGTGAGCTCTTTCTCTTCCCTTTGGGGACAGAATATGATGGATTCTCATGGCAAGTAGGAAAATAAAACTCTACAAAGCAGTATGGGAGAGCTGTGTAATCAGTCCAGGATTTAAAATATCTAGTTGCCAACTTCCCCTCTGAATATTGGAAACTGAGACTTGGAACGTTGCTTTCTTTTTTTTTTTTTTTATAGTGATACTAGTTCAAAGTGTACTTGCTTGTGAAGGAGAAACTGGGTCTAGACAGTCTAGCTCTTTGAAGAGTGAACACTGGGTACCACTACACAGTGCGTGGAGGGGTGTGAAATGTCAGCGAACAGCAGGAGCACAGAGGCACCCATGGAACTTGTCAGTCTGAGGTTGGACTGAAGCAGAAAGAAGGGTTTGCTAAAACCTGTCCCAGCTCATTTGTGCTGTTCACGTAGAACGCAGCTGACAGTGTTTGAGCCACGTCTTTCTATGAGACATCATGCTGATGAATGTACCCCTGTGATTTGCATGCAATGGCAGATTATGCTCACTTTGGTGAGGTTTCCCTTCTAGAGGATCTCTTATGCTATTTTCCCACAAGATAAACAGGTGCCAAGGCCAGGTCCCCAAGGCTTTGCGTGGAAATCAAAGTAGGAGGGATTGAGGACTTGGCAGGAGGGGGAGAGAGAAATGAGAGGAGAGAGAATGAACATGGATGTGATCGTAAGGATATAGGAGGTGCACATTCGTGTGTTGTGATCTCAAGAGCACTTTTGCAGCGGAAACTTCATTAAGGTTGACAAAGAGCGAAAGCTTGGGTTCAGGAGCCAGTAAGACTGTTTTTCAAAGACAGAATCAGTCATTCATGTCCGGTTCTCCTTCCATGACATAGTTTAAGTAGTGTGTATCCTTTATTTTATTTTTAATATTTATTTATTTATTTATCTTCACCTGCATTGGGTCTTAGTTGGCACTCGGGATCTTTTGTTGCGGTGCCTGGGCTCTCTAGTTGTGGCACTTGGGCTCCAGAGCACGTGGGCTCTGTAATTGTGGCGCTTGGGCTTAGTTGCCCTGCGGCATGTGGGATCCTAGTTCCCTGACCAGGGATTGAACTACCAACCCCTGCGTTGCAAGACGGATTCTTAAGCACTGGACCACCAGAGAAGTCCCAGTGCGTATCCTTTAAAGGCAACATTTCTGGTATCCACAAAGGAGCTGAGTGTTTAAGACAGAGGAACTGGCTCCAAGGAGCTTCTTATCCAGGTGTGGGCCCTTTTTCCCTGGCTCCTGCTTGGAACTTCCTGGGTCCTCTCCACTGAGAACATGTGCCTTCCCCTCTGCACATTTTTCTTCTATTATTTCTTTGGTCGCTTCTGTTACTTTCTCAGTTTTTTCTTTCAAAATTCATATTAGATACATGTTAAAATTTTTGGCTTAACTTTTATTTCTCCAGACTTGGGTGGTTTCCTCCTGTGCTGATGAATACTCAGCTGAGCTCTTGAAGGGAACGTGCTGTGGGTTTCCAGAGCTCCATCTCCACGTAGCAGTCTTTTCTCCAGTACTCTGTCCTGCACGCTCCAGCCACCTTGGCCTCTCCAAACTCTTTCTGACTGTCCCTTCAACCCAGGGAATGTGTTGGGCTCCCTGAAAGCCCCCTATCTGCATGCAGCCTGTAGACTCTCGCAAGGGAGTAATTGGGGTGATTGTAGGGTTCACTTCCTTTGTTACCCATCTTTCAAGTATCACTTTCCTTTGTTCCCCAGAATCCAGTGTCTTGTAAATTGTTGTTTCTTATATTTTGTGTGTATTTTACTTCTTCCTTGTGGGATGGTTAAATCTGGCCTGTACTCCATCTTTGTGGCAAGCAGAATTCCCTTTGCAGTGTTTTTCAGATTTTTTTTTTTTTCTTTTTGGCTGCACCGCATGGCATTTGAGATCCTAGTACCACGACCAGGGATCCAACCCGCGCCTCCTGCAGTGGAAGTGCAGAGTCCTAACCACTGGATTGCCAGGAAATTCCCAGTGTTTTTCAGACTTTGAAGATGGGTCCCTTTTTACAAAGAGTCTGTAACTGGACTACCATTGCCTTTGGAAAATGCCACTGTCGTAAGAGAGGAAGTGGTGTTCTGTTGGTTAAGGAATTTTTACCTGATGCCCTAGTCCTTAGAAACTAGAGTCTCAGAGTTGACGTGGCATAAAGAGTTGACATAGGCCAGTTGTCTTCAAACTAGAATTTTTTTAAACAATAATGTGCTCCCCTCACACACTTCTAAATTGAAAGCAAAGTTTTTCATAATAAGTTGCAATATGTGTAAAGCATGTAATTCCAATAAATTATAAATATTGAGATTTTGATATAAAATCAATGATTATTCTATAAATAATAATCTAGCAAAATAAATAATAATAAAAACATAATAAATATGTCATCTGGAGTCTAAATACCATTGTAGTTTGAG
Organism: Mesoplodon bidens; assembly: GCF_964165515.1. Classification (NCBI taxonomy): domain Eukaryota; kingdom Metazoa; phylum Chordata; class Mammalia; order Artiodactyla; family Ziphiidae; genus Mesoplodon; species Mesoplodon bidens. The sequence goes on along the minus strand of NC_138169.1, from coordinate 31,998,084 downwards.
GCCCATTATTTTCATTTTTTTACATTTAAATTTTATTTTTTTAATATACTCTTTTTTAAATAACTTTACTTATTTATTTATTTTTGGCTGCGTTGGGTCTTCTTTGATGTGTGCAGGCTTTCTCTAGTTGTGGTGAGCGGGGCCTATTCTTCGTTGCAGTGTGCAGGCTTCTCATTGCGGTGGCTTCTCTTGTGGAGCACGGGCTCTAGGCGCATGGGCTTCAGTAGTTGTGGCACACAGGCTCAGTAGCTCCCAGGCTCTAGAGCTCAGGCTCAGTAGTTATGGCACACGAGCTTAGCTGCTCCAGGATATGGGATCTTCCTGGACTGGGGATCGAACCCGTGTCCCCTGCACTGGCAGGTGGATTCTTAGCCACTGCGCCACCAGGAAAGCCCTATTTTCATTTTAAATCATGAAAGAGTTCTTCTTTAACATTTAGAGATTTTACATTATTCCTCTTTCTTCTTGGTGTCGTATTTCCATTCCGCTTTCCCCATTTTCTGATATTTTCTAATGTCATATGTTTGCTCCTTTAACATGTTCATGCATCACCCTATTTTGTTTATCTACATCTAAAATTAACATATAAATTAAAATAATTGTTAAAAAAAATTTCTCATGACCGTAAAATTTTATGTTTAAACATCAAATTCTTCTGGATTGGCTTGTCACTACAATTATCAGTAGCACACAATTGATCCAAACAACATAAATAGATAAAGGACTGATAGATAATATTTCAGCATAATGACTGAAATCTTACTTGAAATGCATCTCTTTGGGAAAAGAGGGTCCTTTATTTTTTCTAGTTAGTCTGTTTACCTGTGGGTATAATTATTTATTGCTGGAATAAGACCAGATGAAGAGATTACACTGATAATCCAGGTAAATTTCACATGAAGGAAACATACAGTGGTAACTCCTAAAATATGTATGTATTATGTGAAGTAAGTTAATATAAATATAATGACATATGGCTTCTGTATGTAATTTATTTGAAGTTTTGTGAATTTCAGAGACAATGCACTTTTGCCTGGGGGTGGATATATACCACAGTATTAGATACTATTTTGGGCTAATTTTTTTGTCCTCCTGCTCTTCTCTAGTAGTTGACAGTTGACCACTGTATAAGCCTAAACTTGCACAATGGATAAACTATAAGATATGGCTTTTATTATAACAAAAGGATCCCTAGCTTTGTGAAGGATTTTAAACGATTCCATTTACAAAATGATTTCTCTGCTATTGGTCATATCTACTGCGTGAAATGATGCATACCTGCCTGGGGATGCACTTTGGCCATCCTGTTGTCCTGTATCAGTATGATGGATAGAACCATCTCCAGTAGGATAATTGGGGTCACATTGTAAAACTGGACTTGTCTTTGCACCATGTGATTCTCAGAAGTCGTGGAATTTGGGCACAGGTCCTGGAAGCTGTCCCGTGCACCTCTGGGCAGCGTTCATCTCACTGCTGGTCTCCACTTGGAATGAGTTTCAAGGAGGCCGGTAGGGACTGAGGCTACTGCCCTCCTTATCCAAGCACTGAAGGATGAAAAAGGCTTCGTGCCAGCAAGGGATGCTCTGCCCCACAGACGGTCCACGCGAAAAATGGCGTCTTTCCTTAACCTCACACTCGTTGGCCTAGATTTTTACAATTTAATTTTTTTTTACAAGTTAATTGCTCCTTCCCCCCAGGGCGAAATTAGTTGGCTTTTGTCTTGGCCAACACCCTCTCTGGAGGGAGCTTTTAATGAAAGTTGTCAGAGAAAGACGTAACTTAATTTCTAAGGAATATAATTCCAGACGACCACACTGCTTCTTCTAAACTAGCTGAGTTTTGTTTGTTTGTTTTGTAAGTAGCTCAGAGAGTAAAGAAAGCACTGTTAATTTCCTTGGCTAGGTCTGGGTATTATTGCTTCTCCATGAGAGCTTTGAAATGTATCTAACCACATTCATTCAGTCATTCAGGAGCAGCTGTGATTCCATCCTAAAGTGAAATTAATCCTTCCCTTCTTTGTGGCTCATCCTCCCAGGTACAGACTGATAGCCCGGCCTCTGTGACACTTAATTGCATCCTTACATATCTTCTCTTCACCCTGTGGACTCAGGGGTCTTATTCATCCTTGTATCTACCACAGACTCTGGCACATAGCAGATTCTGGGAGGGAATAAATAAAGAATTGTCTTAAGCACATCTGAATCCTGGCTTGTTCTTAGTAGCTGTGCTATCTTGGGGACAGTTCCCCACCTTTCTGTCCCAGGTTTCTGCATGCCAACATGGACATAATAAACCCTACACACAGAGTTGTGGTCAAAATTAAATGTCTGTGAAGTACTTACTCTGTGCCTGTGAGTGAATGCTTAGTCCATGGCCTTCTTCAGCGGTAACCTGCCAGTCTTATTGCTATGGATGGAGTGGATGCAGGAACGCACTTGTGTCGTTGCTGACTTCCGTGCTAGGACGTGGAATTCATGTTCTGATAGTGACACATGGAAACTCCTGGAGAGTACAGTGCAGGAGAAAGGAAGACTCCAGGGTGAAAGGTTTAAATCAGTTTAAGGTTAGGGTTGAGGAAGTTTCTCAAGACAGATAAGGTGTGGGCAGTGATTTCAGAAAGAATATCAACATTTTCTAGACAGTCCGTGTAGTAAAGTAGAGGTAATATGGCTGAGGGATTTCCAGGGGTTTAATAATTGTAGGGTGTGCCATTGAGAGTGGGGGAGGGTTTGGGGGAGGGATGGAGAGAGGGTGGAGTGGGAAACAAGCCCTTCCACAGAGGCAGCCAGGAGCCACGGAAGGGTTTTGTAAAGTAGAGGGTCATGGTCAAGAGGCCGTTTTGTGAAAAATTAATACCTGCTGAGTCTCCAGCTCTGGTGATGAAGTCCATGGCTAATTTATACCTGTGCTGTACCTTAAACTTGAGTGAGACTGTGGGATCTTCCTGGAAAGAAATGGGTAGGGTCCCTAAGGGACCCCTTGGTAAGTCCTCTGGACCCTCAACCCTCACTGCCCACCCCCCTCCCCCCTCCCCGATCAGTCATATCTGCTCTGGTCCTGATGCTGTGCCACACAGCAGGGTCCTCCCCTAGTAGAACTTCTCCCTGGAGCTGGGGAGGCAGGCGATGCATCTCCAGGTGACCTGTTTCCCTCCTGCTTGCCTGAGCCTGGCTGGTGCAGGACCTGGTCGGAGGAAAGTGAACTAGCTGGATTCTGGCTGCTCCAGCCCACAGCCGACAGTTGGGATCACCAATGAAATCAAAGGTAGTCCTCTTAGATTGGGTCCTCTTTATTTCCTGGGGCAGTCACCCAAGAAAGCTACTCACCTGACACCATGAAATGTACTTTGCTTTTATTTTTGTGTGGCTTTGGGGAAGGAACACTTAGAGTCTGTCTGCAACAGACACTGATCTTGAAGGCAGAGGAAATTAGGATGAGAGAGCCCCTAGGTTTCCTGCTGGAAACTGGCCCCTTGAACACTTCCCCAGGCCCCAGAGCTCCTTCCCTGGGAGCCCCGCCTTCTCCCTAAAGACTCCAGTGTTCACGTGTTGCCAGGCTGCTGTCCTCCATCGGTGACTTCTGCTGCCATGCCACCATGGCCAGTAGGGAAGGGAAAGTGCTTTCCCTTTGGCTGCTCTGTCCCGAGCATCAGTCAGACCCTTCCCGTGGATTCTTGGCTGGACAGAGACCAGGTTGGCATCTGCAACCTGACTTTTCCAGGGCTTCAGCTCCAGTGGAGGGAAGTGCAGCGTGGAGATCCTGCAGCAGGGCAGGACCTACCCCTGGGGCCTCTGTTGACCCCTGCCTGTCTCCCTCCCACCCCTGTAGCGCCCCGCCCCCCTTAAGTAGACCTACGTACTCCCAGCCCAGACAGAGGGGGCTGTTGACTCTAGGAAGGAGGAGAAGTTCTGGAACCCTGGTGCAAATCCTACCTCCACATTTCCTACCAGGACTGATCTCAGTGCAAGTGGTGAGCCGATCACCCTCTGGTAGCGCTCACCCCTCCCCCAGGACCCTAGTCTGGCTCTGTGGCCCCAGCAAGGCTATGCCCTAGTAGCCCAGTGTGGAGCATTTCCCATGGTCTGCATTCTCTGGAGAAAGACAGCACCTGTGCAGTACAGGGACAGCCTGGTACACGTTCCTTCTCACGCTGTCTCCATCTGGAATTTAGAAAAATTCTAGTGAAACACAAAGGAGACCTTCTCGTTGGCACTGTTGTCAGAATAAGCTCCCCAGAGGAGGTGGGATTTCTCAGCATCCTGCAGGGCAGTATAGGCCCCGACATTTCCACAGGGCGGTGTCAGTCTGCACAGGGCCTCATCTGTCCTTGTGGATGCACAGGAACAGCCCCGTCCGTGGTGATCTGATGGTCACCAGCCCAAGGGCAGTTGGAAGCCATCGTGTTTGTGTGCTGGGGGGTTGCTGTGTTTTGATTTTTGCTCCATAGTGCTCTCTTTCTTTGAAAAAAAGATTCTTAAGTATTAAAAAATTTCCTTTTATTGCTCATTGTTTTCTTCTCTCCTTTTCTCATTTCTTTTTTTCCATTTTCTTTCAGTAAGTAGTAAGACTAGTCCTATCTAGCCTAGCAAGGTACATTGTTCAGTTCACTTGTAATTGAGGAGATAGAGTAGGAGTTTGGGATTAACATATACATACTACTATATATAAAATAGTTAAACAACAGGGACCTACTGTATAGCACAGGGAACTCTACTCAATATCTTATATTAACCTATAATGGAAAAGAATCTGAAAAAGAATATATATACACATGTGTATGTATAACTGAATCACTTTGCTGTATACTTGAAACTAACACAACACTGTAAATTAGCTATACTTCAATTTAAAAAAATAAAATAAAATTCAGTTGTACTTTGTAGTTTCCTGTCCAATTACTAAGGTTAAAAGCTTTGCCTTGCCATTTACAATACAACAAGACACCACCTCAAAATACGGCTCTCTCTGGGGATGTGGTGAGAGGAGAAAGACCTCCTGGTCCCAGTGGCCTTTGTCCAGGCTGACTTAGAGCAGGACAGGCACCTGCTGTCAGGTGCACGGTCTGGCCCAGAGGCATGGGAGCAGACCTGCTACATTATGTAGCGCTGAGCTGGCTGCTCGCTGGAGCCTCTGGGTGAATGGATCATCACTGTGCTTTCCAGACTTCAGTTTTTCTTCACGGATCTATGCCACATGCTTAAACATGTCCATCTGTCTGTCTGTGTCAAACATGGAGATACAGATCTTCTCCTGCTCCTCTTGGTATAAGGCTTACTGTCATTTCACATGTGGTGTCTGTCAGTGCCGTGGGGACCAGAGTCTCTGTCTGGCTTTTTTTTTTTTTTTTTTTCCTTTCTTTGTGGTACACGGGCCTCTCACTGTCGTGGCCCCTCCCACTGCGGAGCACAGGCTCGGGATGCGCAGGCTCAGCGACCATGGCTCACGGGCCCAGCCGCTCCGCAGCATGTGGGATCTTCCCAGACCGGGGCACGAACCCGCGTCCCCTGCAACGGCAGGCGGACTCTCAACCACTGTGCCACCAGGGAAGCCCCACTGTCTGGCTTTTAAGAGAAAGTGGCAAGGAGCCAGGATGTGGAACTATGTGGCATCCCTAATTTAGGTGCAGTTTATCCTCAATAGAATAGAGGTTAATTGCTAAGGCCCTGGTTCCCAAACTGTGTGCCAGGGCACCCTGGAGCATTATAACAAACATACGGGGTATTGCAGGATCTTTATGTTTTCAAGGGAAACACAGCAGTATGGGCTGGACACCATGCAAATGACTACTATTAAGCTGTTTAGATACTTAATAAGCAGAGTGAGGAGGTATTTCCTTTGGCCTAGGGGCACCATGAAAAAAAAATCACTGAAACACTGAGAGCGATGTGAACACAGAAAGTTTGGGAACTTTTGCTGTCAGGGAACAGTGAAGGCCCTTTAGAGCCAGGTGTGTGAGGGACGGAGTGAGAGAGAGAGAAGAAAATGCAGATTTGGCAGCTGGGAAACTGGGTCAGAATGACGAATTTAACAGGCATCCAGGGTGGCTGGTAGCCACTGATCTCCATGGTGCTCTGAACTAGAGATTGCTTCCCTTTCCTCCGACATGAGAGCCTGACATTCCTGGCACTGCTGGTCACCCTGCTGCTGGGTGTAGGGTACTGCCCTACACCCCTCAGACCAAGCGTTTTGCATCTGTCTTCTTTCCGCAGGATTCGTTCATCCACTGAATGTTTCTTGGCTACACCTACATGAGGAGACGACAGTGAGCAGAACAGACAGAAATAAATCCCTGATGCCTTGAAGCTTACATTTTTCTGGAATAATATCTAATAGGATATTATCGGTGTTTACTGTGAGCCAGGCATTGTTCTAAAAGCTTTGCATATATTAACTCATTTAATCCTGACCAAACTTGTTCCATAAGTATAATTAGTTTTGCTGTTTACACGCGTCTGGTGTAATGGTGATGACATTCAGACCATCTCACTGCTCCTACTCATTGGCTGGCGTCCTTGGCAACGTGGTACCAGTCAGGCAAGACAGCAGCGTTTAGAGTGAAACGTGGCCCCTTCGGTCTGTTTACACGTATCTCTCTGCTTCTCTGATTGGGTCATGTGAGCCTGCTCTGTATTATCTCACAGCAAACCACACCCTTGACTTTGTCTACAAACACTGGTGTCTGAGCCTGTCCTCATCTGCATGTGTGAGGTTGACGTTTCAGACGTAATGGAAGCCACATTAGCAAAATGTTAAGCCTTTCCATGGGCACGTCCCCTGGTAATGTGTCTTTCTAGGACTTCCTGTAAATACAACATGGTGTATTTAGGTGGATGTCAAACTGGCAGTGCCACCCGAGCAATTTCTGATCACACTGAAGAGTGGTTTACTTGCCTGGCATGTCGTCCTGTGAAGTCAAGGGCTGTGACTTTGGTTATGAGAGTTGGACTTTAGTAAAATGGTTTCTCCCATTTTTTTTTTTTTTGCTGGGCTCAGTGGTTTCCTGGAAAAGCAGAGTCAGAAACTAAGAAATTAAAGGTGTTGAACAGTGGATAGTTGTATCCAATGAAATTTCCATGAAATAACAGCTTATGCTATTGTTCTTTTTTTTATAACGAATGTAATACTTGCTCATCATAGAAAATACAGAAAATTATATAACAAAAGTAACTGCAGTCATATTGCCCAAAGAAAACAACTCTCTACTTTTGGACATATGTTCTTTTACTCTTTCCAGGCAAAGATATGCTTCCCTATCTTTAACAAAATCTTATCATGTGTTGACGATGTGCATTGTGGCTGCATTTGGTGCAGAGTAGCATAGATGTACGTTCCTCATTATTACTGGCAGAAAGAAAGGCAATTGTCATCTCCTGAATCTTAAAAACAAACCCAGTACTTCCCTCGGCCATACATTCCCCTCCAGTCTTCTATCCTTCCTTCTTTTTCTTCTCTTGGCTGTGGACCTGATGTCATTAAAGATACCTGTGGCCTTGTAGTCCTTCTCAATTCTTCATTAAAATTCACCTAATGGCAGAGGGGAAAGAAAACGTGTCCCATCTTTGCCCCTTTGCTCTAGCACCTCCCACGGCTGAGCCCTGGTCCACAAGTCTCTCTCCTCTTCTAGAGAGAAGATTATTTGCGGTCAGGGACTATCTCCTATACATCCTTTACCCTTGGAGAATAGTAAGGGTTCAGTAAGCGTCTGCATCTCCTTCATGCTAGAGCCTTGCTCCAGGGCACCACGGATCTTGGTTGGGCACAGTCACTGAGTGCCCATGGTCACCTGATCTGACCACAGAAGCCAAAGGGAGTCAGCCCCCACTGAGCATTCAGGGAGTCTGCCTGCCTTTTTACCAGGGCCCATACACATGGTCGTACTGGGGTGGATTTAATTTCCACGTGAACACATGTGCCCATGATAGCATCTGCGTATCCATCATGGACACATGTGTCCTGAGGTTGTCAGGGAACATGGTTTTCTCCTAATTGTGGACATTGTCAGTTACCTGCCCAAATATCCGTAGACACATTCTGCTTGTATTGTACAGATGCTTCAGGGGTTCCAGAGAGGGGCCAGACATATTCCATGACCACAGGGAGTTCACAACCCAGAGCAGGTGACAATGCCTGACACAACCTGGCAAAAGAGCTGAGTCATTTGGGAAGTTTTTAAAAAATTTTGCGTGTGTAAGTACCTACATGTGTGTATCACATTTATATCTGGTCCCACCTCATATTCACGAAAATCATATGGGTTCAAGGATCTGGAATTTTAATGCTTCTCCTGGTTCTGATGAGTAACACGGTTTAGGAGCTACTGAGTTGGAATTTGTAGCGCCGGGCAAAGTCTATGAGAGGGGAGGTGGAAACCTGAAAGCCACACGACTATAAAATCCTTGAAGCAGGGCCATGCTTCTGCATCCTCGTGTGTGCAGGGGCCTGGACCCCTCCCCTCCATGCACATGGGAAGGCCCTTCGTTCATGAGTTCTGTTGAACTGAGCTGAGAGTGGTAGAATTCCCTGTGCTCTGCATCTGGCAAGAAGGATGCTCTGTTTTTCTAGACTGAAATAAGGAGTAAGAAAGATTACAGGGAAGGGGATCATTCCAGTCTAAAGAGAGCCCGTGGTTTTTTGTTTTTTGTTTTTTAGATGTTGGGGGTAGGAGTTTATGAATTTATCTATTTTTGGCTGCATTGGGTCTTCATTTCTGTGCGAGGGCTTTCTCTAGTTGTGGCAAGCGGGGGCCACTCTTCATCGCGGTGCGCGGGCCTCTCACTATCGCGGCCTCTCTTGTTGCGGAGCACAGGCTCCAGATGCGCAGGCTCAGTAGTTGTGGCTCACGGGCCTAGTTGCTCCGCGGCATGTGGGATCTTCCCAGACCAGGGCTCGAACCCGTGTCCCCTGCATTGGCAGGCAGATTCTCAACCACTGCGCCACCAGGGAAGCCCAAACCCGTGTTTTAGAAGCCATCTCAGGACTCTGGGATATATAGCCAGCCCTGTTGGCGCTACAGTCACTATAATAACTGTGCTGGTGTGTTTAGGGTTCTTCAAAAGGTAAATGAAGTAAAAGGTATGAAGTCTATTTGTAAAAGAAAAATAGTTACAGAAATGAATGATGGCATCCTGTAAGTATTTCAGTAATGTACCACTTTTCTTCTCTTTTTTGTTTGGCCTTCAGTAAGTTCTAGCAATTCACATTCAGTACTGCTGAGTCCCGTGGTATGAGAGATGTGCATTGACTATAAAAACCAAATTGTATTTTGAAATCAAAATGAGATGATTTTCATATTACCTGCCATTTGGATTATCTGTCCTATTGTTATCATAAATAATGAAAACCTGAATGTAGATGATAATAATAGTGATATCTTTGTGACAATGTGTCTGCTTCAAAGCCCTTCTGTGTTGAGAGGAACAAACAAAATAATGTATATAAATGTTGGAGACATTTTTGTGCATAATATTTTCAGGAAACCTGAAAACCTGAGTACATAATAATTATACATTTGCCTGCCTTAGAATTCAAGATGACACTCTCGTCAGATTCAACATAACAATAGATGCATATTTTACTTCCAGGAAAATACTAGTATGGTCTACCTTACCTAATCAAGGTATTTCTCTTCCAGAAATAGGTGGCCAAAATTAGATTGCTAATATAAACTGGAAGTTTTAAATCATGGGCTTATAGATACTTGGAATATAAATTGCAAAATTATATGTATAAGTAGCCCAAACACATGACTGTGTTATGTTACTGAGGTTTGAAAATATTGGCTGTGAGATCACTCGTAAAGATGTCTTAAGTCGACGTGACATGTAAATCTCAAGAGTATCGTCAAAGATCTGCAAGATCATTTGTAAGGCCCTAGAGTATGTGTAATTGTGGGTCTCATGCACTGAAATCTTTTCCTTTGGTGATACAAAGGAAAAAGTAAAGACTTCCATGTGATACTTCTAAAATTTTTCTATTTCTAGGGGAAACTAGATTTCTCCTTCTTGGGAAAGAACTGCCTAACCAGGGTCCTGTCTCCCTTGGGAATTTGTATTTTTCTTCTTTTCTTTCTCCTTTGTTTCTGTCTGTTTACTTATTTATCTGTTCACGTTTGCCTTCATTTTACTGTTGAATATTTTAATAATTGAGTATTGATTATCTTATTTCTTTATGTCCACGTAGTAATGAAATAATCATTTAACAAGTATCGTCTTACACTTTATCGAATGAATGTTCTGGTTAACTTGGACCTAAATGAAACGCCTCCTTTCTTCCCACGGTTATGAGTTAAATCTCATTAACATAGTTCAATACACTTTTTTGATTCAATAAATGTAATATAGCAGGATTTAGCCAATGTGCTTTGCAGATACGCAGCCCTTTGAAAAGGTGGGCCAACTATACTTCTGATACCTAATACAACATAGATGCTATGAAATAGTTGTAAATACAATGGAAATGCTATATAATAGTTGCCTGAACATGGCAGATTCAACTTCTGGTTTTTGGAACTTTCTAGAATTAAAAAAAAATATTTTCCAGCCAGCGTTGGTTGAATCTGTGATGCAGCAGAGGGTCAACTGTACTTAAAAATTTCAACTTCAGTGATAGGATTTGTAAGGGATTGGCTTGAAATGTATTCTTTGAAGTTCCAGAATAGGGTTAAGGCAGAATTGTGGTATCAGGTGGGGGAGAATTTAAGTTTCTTAAAAGTTCTGGACAATCACAATCTTCAACCTTATTGCACTTCGTTTGGAGGAAAATACACACTCCTTTTATTGTCAACAAGGGCTGGGTTGCAGTTGTCAACTATTGATTCTCTGTACTGGAAAGTGGAGCAGTGGTCTTAAATATTGCCAAAGGTAATCTATTTTTTACTTTGAAATAAAACCTTTGGGGAGCAAGTCTGCCTTCCTTATCCTGTCAGTCTTATGCCAACACAAAAATATATTTATTTTCTGAACGTTTCAATTAACATTACAGGCAGGATCCCTGAGTGGCAGAGGGTGGCTTCCCGAGTTTTAAAGTTTGTTCTAGATGAATTTGCGAGGAAAAAAATATACATGTGATTCACTAAGGAATAAGTTAAACTATTTATTAGAGGATGCATATGCACCTACAGTCATCAGGCAAATTCTTCTTTTGAAAGTATCATATCTTGAGGCTTTGGGGAGAGATCCTGTGGGATGGGTCTGTGATAATCTCTCTGTCCATCTACCTCCAAAAGGTCACTGGCCAGATTTGTCGCTGTTCTGGCAGGGTCTGTGCTGGGAAAGCATTGGCAATGTGTCCATTATTTTCAGGATTTGGCTTCCTGTTCCGATGTCAGAGTTTGCTGTAGCAAGAAATTGACAAATGGTCAGAAATGTGCCTTCGGTGATGTGCCCCTGTTATGTTGTGTATTCTTCAGACGATGAATTGGTTTTACGCAGAATAAAAGCCATTAGAAACATATGGTGTGACAGTTGGCAGCAGAATGTGTTTGTTTTGTTGTAACTCCAGAAGCTGCTACTATTTGGCATTGACATGCCCTTGAAAATCTAAGATGCTTTGGTCAATGTGTTTGTTGTGTTAAACTTCATATAAATTTTATTGTGAGATTTATTGTACGAGGCAGGCTTACCTTCTTTGTTTTTAAATTTCAAGTTGATCTGAGATGAAAGGACAAGATGCAGTTTTTAAAGTACAACTATGAGGGTACTTAGAGAAGCTGTGTGCAAAAATCAGGTTCATCGCTTCTCAGTCACGTGGCACTATTTTAAGCCCCTTGAGTTGAAAAGCAGATTATACAGAAAGAATTTCTATCAACACTGAAGCTCCTGGTAAATTGTAAGTGATCATAATGTAACAAATTGTATAATTCAGAAAAGATATAAGGGTTATTCTGGAGTCTCTCTTCTGCTTACTGTTTCTTTACAGAATAATTTTATTTCTAACTTTAGGTCAGACAGATTAGGGCATTTGGGGCTCAAACCATTGCTTAATGAGAGGCACGGTCTGCACCTGATTATTCAGAGAGGAATTTGTAGATAATCTGGCACCAGAGTTGCTTAAAATACTCTGACATAAACTGCTTCTGAGGGTACCAGGGTAAGTAATAGTTAAGCTTTCTAGAATTCTGAGAAAGGAGTCACTCTAAGAGTTTAACACAGGAAGTGCCAACGTTTTGAATTTAGCTTTATTGTGAGGACTTTTTTTTCTAAAATGAACGATGTGTTCTTCTGATGCTCAAAATAGAGATACGGTGAACATAATTTGACTTTCCTTGTTGATTCATAATTCAGAGACCAAGTTCCTGTGAGGGATTGTAACTGTGGGTCTAGTTCCTGGAGCAGGTTAGGGTACCCAGAGATGAAGAGGATGCTGCCCTAAACTAGCTTCCTCGCAAATGCCCAGCATGGCCCCTTCCTTTTTCCTTCAGAGTCACTTTCACATAAAGGTGGCTGAAGCGTGAGACCAAATGATCCTCTGGTTTGCAAGATTAATTTGTAAGTAATAATTAAGGGACACAAGGGTGCTATTTATAATTTTATAAGAACTACCGGTATAAACCAGGACTGTCCGGGGAAAATCATGGTTATTCCAGTAATAATTAGCAGGTATTGAGCATTTAACTGCAGCAGTATGGTAGGCACTAGGGGCATTATCTCACTTAAGCCACAGGACAGCCCAATGAGGTGGGCACTGTTGCTTATCCCTGTGATGGTTAATGTTGTGTGTCAACTTGCTAGGCCATGGTACCCAGTTGTTTGGTGAAACACCAGTCTACATGTTGCTGTGAAGGTATCTTTGGATGTGAAGGTATCTTTGGGTGTGATTAATATTTAAATCAGGGGACTCTGAGTAAAACAGATAGATAACCTTCCATGATGTGGGTGAGTCTCATCCAATCAGTTGAAGGTTCCCTGAAAAAGGAATTCTCTTCAAGACTATGTCATAGAATCCCTGCCTGAGTTTCCAGCCTGCTGTTCTACAGACTATGACTTGCCATCCCCCAAAATTGCATGAGACAGTTCCTTAAAATGTCTCTCTCTCTGATGTATACTACTATATAACCAGTGTATACTATTGGTTTTGTTTCTCTGAAGAACCCTGACTCACTCAATTCCTTTTATACAGACGTAACAAAGGCCCAGAGAGGTTAATTAAATCATCTAAAGTCAAGTTGACACTGTTCATAGATGGAAAATATAAGATTTGAGCCTAGATTTTTGGGCCCCAGGTCTCAAGCTCTTTACTGTTAAGCTCTGTTGTGTCTTAAGAACATACACAAAACAGCCACTAAAAACCCTCATGTGTTTTGTTTAAACTGGCCTCTATCTTGCTGAGACTCTTCATTGTTACTGAGAGTTTTGAGCTGTTTCTGAACATCAACCACAGCCTTTGTGATGGTTTTTTTTAAATCAGTATTATAGGCACAGACACTTCTCATGGAGACTATGCGTTCTTCAATCGCCCTTATACACACTTTGTTCAGGGCATATGAAGGAATATCCCCGTGCATTTTTCAGAATTTCTGGTAGGTGTTTCAGGGGAGGACCCACTCCTACTGATAGATTATCATTGTCATCATCAGCTAACGCCAATTCAGAGGTGACACAACAGGCTGGCGTTTCTCAAACCTGTTGGAATGGGTAACCCTCTGGACCTAATATTGTACCAGTCATGAGAAACATTTCGCTTTTTTTTGCGGTATGCGGGCCTCTCACTGTTGTGGCCTCTCCCGTTGCGGAGCACAGGCTCCGGACGCACAGGCTTAGCGGCCATGGCTCACGGGCCCAGCCGCTCCGCGGCATATGGGATCCTCCCAGACCGGGGCACGAACCCGTATCCCCTGCATCGGCAGGCGGACTCTCAACCACTGCGCCACCAGGGAGGCCCTATTTCGCTTTTATATTACAGTCAGAGGTACATTCCTGTATGGAATTTATAATCAAGATTAACATTTTGAGGCACATGCATGGCTCAAAACAACAATCATTATGATCTCTCACCGTTTCCATGTGTCATGAATCTAAGACATGGCACAATGGGAAAGGCTTATCTCTGCTCCATGATGCTGGGGCTTCGGTTAGAGGTCTCAAAGACCAGGACCTAGAGTTGTATGAAGGGCTGCTAACTCCCGTGTCTAGCAGTGGATGCTGGGTCCGTTGGGGACCTCGCTGGGGCTGCTGCCTGGAGCACCCACGTGTGGCCTTCTCATGGGGCCTGGGATTCCCAACACAGTGACCACGTTCCAAAGGCAAGCATCCTGGTGGGGAGACGTGGGCAGTGCGTTGCACTTTATGACCCAGCCTTGGACATCATGCAGCATCATTTGCACTGCAGTTGCAGAGGCCCCCCATGTTTAAGTGGAAGTAAACAGTGAAGGCATGTCCTCACCACCTTTTAAGGAAGAGTTTCTGGGACAGGATATATACTGGCGTGGCCATCCTTAGAAAGTACAGTCTGCCCAGTGTCCTGGGACACAGCCCTTCATATCACATCCCTCCTGTAAAATACTCGCACTTCTTCCCCCAGGACCTGTAAGTCTCATCTCGTAAAAGCATCAGCTCAAAGCCCAGGATCTCACTACCTAAATCAGATTCAGATGTAGAAGAGGCACCTCTGGTGTGGTTTTGTACAGTTCAAGTACAGATCTTCTCAGTCTCAAGACCTGTGAACTAAAGGACAAGTTACCCACCACCCCCAACCCCGGCCAACATGTAACGGTGGACAGGTGTAGGAGAGCTGCCTGTAGAGCCTCCTATCCAGAAAGGGCTGCAATGGCAAGCAGGGCAGGATCACTTGTCCACAGAAGCTCTGAATCACCACCTGGCATGGGCGGTAACTACTTGATCACAGCTTAGTCCTGTGACCTAGGCATGATTCTTCATGACGCTGGTCTCCTGTGTGAGTGTTCTGGCTCTTCCATAAGAGTTGGAAGTTGAGTAGTGTTCCCAGCCTGATTTCTGCCTGCAGTAGTTTGGGTGTCCAATGGCCTCTCTCCATTAGAATCATTTCTGTCCGGTTTAGTCTGAGCTGGCAGTGTTTCTATCAGCCCAGTTTGCTTAAAAATCTGAATCTTATTGAGGTTCACTACATAGGACAGAAACCACACCCATAAATGTCTCTGAGATAAGCCCTGGTATGTCACCCTTAAGGTGTTTAGAGGCAGCACAGGATCTGTGAGGCGTGCCCTTAGCATCCTTAGCCTTTTGTCTGCAGGCACGGTTCTCCAAGGCTCTGATATACATCTTTCTGGGATCTTATTAAAGGGTTTTATAGTGTACCCTTAGCTTCCTCAGTCAAAGTTGTTTTCCAGTGGAATTCACTATTATCTTTCCTAGAAAAGAGGTAATACAAACTGTAAAAGTTTGAGGTTCTGAAATTACTTTTTCCTGAAACAACAATTAGAATATGACCAATTATATTCAAAATTGTCGTACCACATGAGCTTTCACTGGGTAAATCTTGGATGAATGTGACACCTGGAGAACTTATTGAAAACATGAAAAATGTCCATACCTACAGGTTTTACAGAGGCTAAGTTGGGTGTTCAGTCACTTTTTCATGAAGCAATGGACCCTTGTATTCTCACTCATGCAAAAGCATCTCACTTTCTCATGACTATACACGTCCTGAAGGATTTTCTTATGATTGAAGTTGTTCTGCCTTCTTTCCTGTAAGCATCTTTGCTATAGACACCTTGGCCAAAGACATTTTTGTCATATAACTAATTGGCCATAAGTCAGTTTTGCTGTGAAAGATAAAATAATGAAAAATAAAAGAGGGGCATTAAAAAAAGACATAATGAATCATGAGAAATGAACAAAAATTAAAAAGACTTTATTGCAAAACACCAAATGTTTGAATACATTTAAAATGTGCATAGATTCATGGCAAAACTGTGCAGATAATTTTGTTTTAATTTCTGGGTTGTACTGAAGCACTTGTCTTCCAAGTCTTTTGTTCAGAGTGTTTTGTACTTTTTTTGCTGTTGAGCCATCATTTGGCACCACACTTTTTCTTTTTCCCTGAAATGTCTTCCTTCATTAGAAGAGGGATCAGTTTCCACACACTGGGATGCATGTTTGTATGAGCTTCGTATTGCGTTGTGAATGCACACTGCTGTGTGTTCTTCACACAGACAACAGACACTGTTGCATGGCTGTTGGTAGACGTTCCAAAGTTCTGTGGGAAATGTGGGTTCAGCTTTGTGCCTTCCAGCCCCTCAGCCTCTTTCTTCTCCAACGTAGTGTATTTCAAAATAAGAACCAGCTCTGGGGGCAAATCATACTCATCTGTCAGCTCATTAAGACCATAAATAATGTCGCTGATTAGAAGAAATATTAATGTGTTTCAACCAGTTGAAACCAAACTGTCAAACCAAAAACCAGTTATTTTATTTTGCCTTACAGCCAATTCATTATGCAGTGAAAATCTTCGTGGTGAAAATGCTTGTAGCAAAGATGCTTATGGCGAAAATACTGGACTGGAATCAAAACTTTTTTTTTTTTTTTGGCCATGCCACACGGCATGTAGGATCTTAATTCCCCGACCAGGGATTGAACCCACGCCCCCTACAGTGGAAGCGCCGAGTCTCAACCGCTGGACCACCAGGGACATCCCAGAACTTGTAGTTTGTGAAAATATTTTCAATACGCTGAAGCCTAAATATCTACGGGATCAATGAAACAGCCTGATTAGCGATATTCTTCTGTAGCTATTGATTTGTCCTTTTTATAGTTATAGATAAAACTCCTTTCTACTATGGGGTTGGCAGTACCTTTTTTATGTTTGCCTTTTATCTTGCAATAGCAGACATTTAGAAACAGGGGTTCCTTTTCCTTCTTTCTAGAATCCCTGCAGGGTCCACAATGTCCAGAGGTATGACACATTGTTGCAGGTTAGGTCTCCTGGGATGCAGACTAGCATGCAGGTGTCTCTTAGGGGGGTGCTTTTGGGATCAAAGTCTGGGGAAGTGGTGGGAAGGCGGGGAGCAGTCCTACTTCTCCCTCTGCTCGGTCCTGTGATACAGAATCAACAAAGATCTCAGCTGGCCCCATCTGAAACATTCAAAGTTCTAATGACCTTTCAGAGTTGTCCTGAGTTGGGATGAGGAAGCTGAGTCTTCCTACCCCAGTGTTGACCAGTCACTGGACATGGTAGATATGGGTTGCCTTGGGTGAGATCACTCTTCATCCAAGGCAATGGTAGAGGCTGACAGCTGATGGCCAGTGGTATTCACTGCAGCTGGGGCAGCACGTCCTTCAGTCCTAGAGGTGGGGAGGCATCTGGACAGCACATCGGCGTCCACTACCTGTACCTAAACTGCAGTGAGGTGGGGGAAGGCAAGACGAATTATTTGCATGTGGTCATGGCAGAGAGATCTCATAGGATAGAGCACATGGTCTTTGGGGTTGTTGTGTTTGTTTTCATTACTAAATCAAGGGAGAATTATCTTTATATCATGGTACAGGGATTAAAAGAATGACTTCCTTTCCACAAGAATTATAGGTTACTTGAAACACTTTTGACTGTTTTTCTGTGTTTTCCACAACTAGTAAGAATTGTTTTTCTCTAGGATGCCAGGGTATCATGTAGCAGCCAGCATCCTAAGCGGTGCCCTCATCCTTCCACCCGGACTATGGGCCTCCCCATGTGTCTGTAGCAGTAACCAGTGCCTAGCGTTATCGTTACCTGCACAAGATTGCTCGTGGTTTATGTGTCCTTGTACCACAAGGGATTGGAAGGCTGGGGCTGTGTTTTCTTCATCTTATCTCACTTGCCTGGCAAAGTGCCCGGCACTGCAGGCGCTCCCTAAATGCGCAGTGGCTGACTCCTGGCTGCTGTCTCTGTTACAGTAAAGCATCGTTTTACCTTCCTTCTTGTCTTTGGAGCTCCACTTAGCCATTCTGAGTAGTTGCTGCTGCTCCTAATTCTAATCCCTAATCTTACCAGTGTTTCTGGACCTGTCAGTAATATTGGTCCCTCTTCCAAACACTTGTCCTTTTCCTTATTTCTACTGTATTTTATGTGAGCTCTGGGGCTTCTTGGATAACCTACCCCCTATTCGATCTCTCTCCCTATTTCAGAGTAGCACTTTATTCTCAAGAACAGAGCAACCAAGCAGGTTTCAACTATGAATCTTTGGAAGGCCCCTTAGAATTTAATCTGTAGCTAGTTTTCCAGTAGATGCTTCTTGACTGGCAGAGTGCTGTTTAGGTTTGAACGTAGAAGGGTGTTCTAGTCTACTTGCTTGGTTGTAGTTTCTGAAACCCAAATCTAGGTTAATCGTAAATGGGAATTTATTGGTTTATAGAGTTGGGAGCGGAGGGGTGGAGTATGGCTTCAGGCACAGCTGGATCCAGGGGCTCAAAACAATGCCAGCCAGGCTCTGTGGTCCTTTCTATAGCTCAGCTTACTTCCCCTTATGCTCTGGCTTTGTTCTCAGGCAGAGTTTCTTCCTGTGGTATGAGATACAACTAATGACGACCCTAAGCTTATCCCTCAACAACTCCATATTGAAAAGGAGGAGGGACCTCCTTTCTCCATTTCAGCATCCGTATTATACATTTCATGGAGAGAGTCATATATCCAAACCCAGATGATGCACTGATGCACATGATGCATCATTACCAGGGCATGGAGAATTCTCGTTTGCCAACCAGAGGCCTCTGCTCACCTTGACTGACAGACTGACCCAGACCCTGTGCAGTTGGAGAGTCCCCTCAAAGGAGGGGATGCTGGCAAACTCAAGTGCCTACTGTCACCCAAGAGGGAGAGTGGCTACTCACATATAGAGGGCTATTTCTAGAGGGAAGTGGACAAAGCAGAAATAGTCAAAAGCTTCATATCACAGTTCCATCAGCTCCAGGAGTCAGAATTTGAATACAAATATATTACTTTTCAAGATATGTAGACATGATATACACACTACTGTATATAAAATAGATAACCAACAGGGACCTACTGTGTAGCACAGGGAACTATAGTCAATATTTGCAATAACTTGTAAGGGAAGAGAATCTGAAAAAGTTATATATATATCTAAATGACTTTGCTGTACACCTGAAACTAACACAACATTGTAAATTAACTAAAAAAAGAAAAACTAAAAAAAATGTAGACATAAGGTTGCTTCGTACTCACATTGTATTTAACTCCTTCATTCTGAGTTGTTCACCTGTTTCCATTCCCTTCTCACCAGACTATGTACCTGTGTGTGCACCCAGCCTGCAGGAGGCTTATATAATGTCTGCTGCAGGAAAATGAAACCAGAGAGTCAAGGTTTTTATTTGCATCTCTACTTAAATAAGTAGAATATTTCAGAGTAAGATGGACCAGGCAGCCCTGCGAGATTTTGTCGTTCCGTAGTCAGATGAAACAGTATGAAAAATACGGAATATAGTTTAACCATGCAGGTTGTCATGTTGCTGATAAACCTTACTCATACAATAAAGGGAAAACCACCATATTTCACATGAAAAAAAAAAAAGATGTGGGTTACTGTTATCTAATGTCTGTTTTCAGTAAGTTTTGAATACAAGGAATTGCTTAAAAGTGAAATTTGCCTTAGGGATCCCCTTCTTTATACAGTAAGGATAAACCTACTGTTGCGAAAATGAAATATTTGCATTTTTCTTTTAAAACTATGGTAATTTATTGAATGAATTTCTGGAAATTAAATAGCTCTCCCTGTAAATGTGGCGAATTTGCTTATAAATAAACTCTCAGGGGTGTTGCAGCCTTGATTCTGGCTTAGGAATGGGAAAGTCCTCAGTTCTTTTCCTCTCTAGTGCCACAGGGGAGCATGTGGCTGACCTGGCTCCATCTGAGGTGGCATCTGCCTCATTAATATATATATATTTTTTGGTCGAATATGTTACGCCCAGAACGATTCTGACTTTCCCTCTTACCTGTGAAATGGATTTTCCTCCAGTGGCCAACTGTGATGTTTTGCTCATTTCACTTCGGGTGAAATCCTGATGCCTATGAGTGCAGGCACAAAGTTTCATCATTTTCAGTGGGGATCCAGACTGTTTCAAGTTATCAAGAAAGTGCTCTTTTCTCGGAGAATTCTGGTGTGTGTTTTAATGACATTCTCCCCAGGCCTTCCTCTTATACCCCATGCTCACTCCCTGCCCTCACCATCTTTATTAAGGAAAGAGAATGAGTCCTAGATTTGTCTTTTTGAGAGTATATAGTTGAAATATTCAGATCTGGTAGATCTCTAAAAATACATATGACGCTAGCTCCAATTCTTGTGTAGGAGATGAGAGTAAATGCTGGTCAGTGCATCCTTCAAACACAAGGTGGTTTTTATGCTTTTAGTCTGTGTCTCAGTTTAAATGAAATGAATGGAATTGAGCTGTCTGTTAATTTGTGTCTTTATGGCTATGATATGTAGACTTTTTGGGAGCACCTTAAAATAATGAGGTGCCGGCGAGAGTTGTGGGGAAATAACTTAAAAGAACAGACTAGCCACACTGCAGAAATCAGCAGTGAGATGCATCTTTACCCAACAAAGATGGAGTGCAAAATATAGGAACGAGAGTCAGAGTGACCAGAAGTAACAGATTCAAGGGAGACTTCCAGTACAAACCATGGAACTGTCTTTAAGAATGCATGGTATGAAAGCTGCTACTTACATTCATACTTATTGTAATAGTAATAATCATAGTAGTTGGCTCACATTTATTGAGGGTTTACTACATATAGTAGGACGTACTTTCCTAAATACTTGCATGTGTTTTGTTTACATCCTCATAGCTACCCGTGATGTAGGTAGTAACATGATCCCCATTGGACCAGTAATGAAATGGATGCTCATGCTGCCCAAGTTCTAACAGCCAAGATTTGATCCCCGGCTATCAAATTCCAGACGTGGGTAATTCATGCACTTTCACATCATCTTGAAGAAGAACTTGCATTACATACGTATGTTTACAACAATTTTGTCCCGGTGTTTATTTTAAAATATGTGTAATTTGAGAGACAACAAAATGGGGACTTGAAGTTCTAGGCTTTGTTCTTGAGCTTTGAAATGACTGTGTAGGAATCCCATTTCCAGCAGTGGCCAACTAGCTTATTTCAGACCATCCTTCATGTAGGACAGCTAGATAATCTGGTAGGGGCGAGGGATATCAGTTTCAAAGCATTGGGGTGTGTAAGGCAGCGAGAATTTGTGGGGCTAATATTCCAGAGAGAGGGCAGCCCCCCAAAATGGGCCCAGCATTTGGTGCAACTTTTCCCATCCAGGCATTTGCTGAATCAGAAGTGTCACCTGGGAAGCTGGAAAGTGGACCAGAGCTTGTGGAAGACACATGAAGCTTTGGAGTCCCATCCTGCCAAGGAGGAGGAGCCCTGGTAGACAGCTGATGCTCTCAGTGGGGACCCCAAAGCCTTCACCGAAGGAACAAGAGTGAACCTGAGAGAGACCAGTTCTCATAGAAGCTCTGGAATAAAGTAATTTGTTCCTGACCCATCTGTCTTCCACACACACACACACAAAAATCCTCCTTGGAGGAAGATAACATCAACTAGAGCCTCGAATTTTCTCTATAATTTTTCATTTACAGTGTTTAAAAAACAATTTAAAAAAACAGGTATCCCCAAACACAGGATTTAACTAAAAATCAATAGGACAAGGAGCATAAAAATAGAAACTCTGAAGTGATCCAGATGTTGGAGTTATTTAACTTTAATGTAACATTAATCAAAGGACTTTAATATAACAATGATTGAAATATTGAGGGAATAATTAAATGACAAGATGGGAAATTTTCAGAGAACTGATTCTATTAAAAAAAATCAAATGGAAATTCTAGAATGACAATCTGTATTAATGTAAGTTAAAAAAAGAAAACCCAGTGAGTTGGTATAACAGAAAATTTTACACAGCTGAAAGGAGAACTACCCGAATTTGGACAGAAAAAATATTTAGTTTGAAGTTCAGAGAGGAAAAAAAAAGAATGACAAACAGACAAGACATAAGTAAGTGAAAGGTCCAGAATGTATAATTGGAGCCCCAGAAAGAAAGAAGACAGATAAAGGGGCAGAAGTAATATTTGAGGAGATAATGACACAAGTGTTTTCCAGAGTGACAAACAACATCAAGCCACAAATGTAAAGAAAGATTAGGAACCTAAATAGAGTAAATGCAAAGGGAATTTGAGCACACAGTTTGACTACTAGCAGTAGTCAAACTGCTAAAAACCAAAGACACGAAGAAGTCTTAGAAGCAGCCGGAGAAGAAGGACAAGTCACCTTCATAGGAACAGTAATAAGACCGACAGCTCCCTCCCAACAGAAATGACAAAAGCTAAAAGCCAATGGATTGACATCCTCAAAGTACTAAGAGAAAGTATTTACCAACTCAGAGTTCTACTTCCAATGAAGATGAAACAAAGTTACTTTTATCCAAAAACTGAGGAAATTAATTACCAGCCCAAGTGCACTAAAGGAATACTAAAGGGGATTCTTTAAGCAAAAGAAAAATGACCCTAGATAAAGAATGAAGGTCCAAGAAGCAATTAGGATTAATGACAAGGGCAACTCTAAATAAAAACCAACTGTGAGAACCAAAAATAATAGTAGCTATTGGGATCTCACATACAGATTTAAAATGCATGAGGATAACCGCACATAAGTCAGGAAAAATAAAATTGAATTAGAACTATTTTAAATTTCTTGAGTTTTGGGGTAAGTGTTGTAAGTACAATCGATACTGAATTTCATTAGTTCAGGGAGCCACATTATACTCTCTGGGGTGATCATGAGAAGAAGAGAGAAAGAATGTGTGAATAACAAGCTACTGGCATAGAAATTCAAATAATAAAATAGAAATTCAAATAATCTGTAAGGGGGCAAGAAAGGGGAGAAAAAGGAACACGTGCCTTATTAGGAAGTTTAAACCCAAATATAGCTAAAGTTATACTAAATGTACATGAGGTAGATCTCCACTTCCAAGGCAGAGATTGTCAGATTGGATAAAAAGGACAGGAAAACAGTTCTACTGCATACAAGGGGCATATCTTAAATATAGAGAGAAAGGGTAAAAATAAAAAGTTGAATCCCCTAAACCTAAGAAAAGGTAGCATATTAGACTGAAATCAGAAAAAGTTGACTTAAGGCAAGAGGCATTAGTAGCAAGAGGAAACTTTACACTGGTAAAAGATTCAAGGTAACGGAAAAATAGAACCCTTTAAAATGTCATCTACCTAATGGCATAACTTCAAAATTTTAAAAAGACAGCATATTACCTAATATTCTGGCAGCTTGACTGCAAAGAATAGGATTTGCCAAAGGCACAACAGATAGCTGTCAGGGCATTGGGAAAATACTGATAATAGCTCCATCTATACGTAGCTTTCAAATTCAGCCTGAGTCACTCCTTTCCACAGTTCCTTTCAAAGGAAATTGATGTCTTCTGTCATCTCAGCTATATAGTTGATGGCGTGTAAGGGAGGGCTCAGTGTGAGGTTGGAGAGAACAGACTTGCTCTGCCTTCCAAGGGGCTGAAGTTGGTGATGTGTGGGCCACACCTGGGAGCTTCAGATAAAGTCCAGAATTGGTAGTAAGGCTGCTTGCTTTTGTGCCATTAGTGGAAGTCTTACCAGAAATACATTGACTCCAGAAGTAGCCAGGTAAAGAGAAAGCATCCAAGAAGGGTGAAAAGCCCAGCTTCCCTCATTTTTTGGTATCTTACCCAGTGCATTGAAAATGTGAGCAACTAGAAAATCCACACTGGGTTTCTGAATCTCTTCTTTCTTCTGTTTCCCATATTCCTGTTATTCTTTGTCTAATGAAAGCATCTCCATTGACTAGATGTGATGAAGACATGTATTTGCCTTTGGAAGGTAAATATAGAGCTTGAAAAAAAAAACATTCTTGAAAAAACTTAAAATAATATTCTTTACCAAGCCAATTCTCATTAGAACTGCTGTTGTCCACCAAGATAAACAGCTTCAATCAGGGAGCAGTTTTTTCTAATCAGGTTGATAGCTTTGAACTTCAATGAAAACTGATTTTGTAAATTGTTAGCTGGTGGGATTACGTTTTCAGTCTGGTTGTCTTTTTATTCAAAGAAGCTTAGCTAATGAGAGCAGGTGTTGGAGGGAAAATGAACCATAAAATTATCTTTCTCTATCTGTTGGACCTAGACTGCTGAATTGGCCATTTGTTAGAATACATTTTAGGATTTCCTCCAGAAGTTTTATAAAACAGAAAATTTCAACAGAAATATTAGTCTTTATATATCATAAGAGAATAAAAGAAAATAATTCCTTTAGCTAAAGGAAATGTTGGATGCATTTGCTTGTAAATAAATGGTTGTCTACCTTTTTTCCTTTTCATTGTCATTCTTCTTTTACCGTGTGACCTCTGGTTTTTATTGCTGAAATATAGGAGAAATAGAAGTGTATTACAAAAAGAATTCTGTGACCTTCCAATTCTGGTCCTATAGTTCTTTTATCATCTTTTGGCTAAAGTAGAAATAATGAGGATCTAGTGTGTTACCCCTTTACACTTCTGCGAACGTTCTCCTTAACTTTTGCAAGAATCATGTGAATTCTCTTTGTAAAATCTTGACAGGTCTTGTCAAAAAAAATTAGTGTGAAAAATGTAATGGAGTCTAATTTTATTTTACTTGAAACTTCATTAAGGATTGCAAGTTTGTAGTGTAAGATACTGGTAACCACTTGACAGTGCAGGTACCATAACAGAAATATCCTTTCGCTTGCTTCCTATCCTTAAAATACTATTTAAAAATGGATCTAGGGCTTCCCTGGTGGCGCAGTGGTTGGGAGTCCGCCTGCCGATGCAGGGGACACGGGTTCGTGCCCCGGTCTGGGAAGATCCCACATGCCGCAGAGCGGCTGGGCCCGTGAGCCATGGCTGCTGAGCCTGCGCGTCCGGAGCCTGTGCTCTGCAAGGGGAGAGGCCACAACAGTGAGAGGCCCGCCTACCGCAAAAAAAAAAAAAAAAAATGGATCTAATATCTGGGAGTGTACACACAAGATTGTTAGCATTTGGTCACCTCTGAGCCGTGGAATTAAAGGTTTGAGAGAGTGGGAGACTTTTTTATTTTTACTTTTTAAACTTTTTGACATGTTAGATTTTTTTACACTGATGTGTTATTTTTGAGAAGGGATTTTTAATGATGTATAAGTTTCCAGTGTAAACATTATAGTATAAGGAGTATGGAAGAGAAGCTTCTTTTCTTATTGTTTCATGCAGCAGACCAGATTTTTGGTCTTTGTTTGACAGATTTGTTTCTAAGGAAATGATTTTTGATAGTTAACCATTTTACACACATATCTTTGGAGGTGAGGTAGCAACAGCCCCTGCCTTCAGACGTGCAAAGCCCACTCCACAGCCCTCTGCACATGGGCACATGAACAGGGAGCACAGCCTGGGGCCTTCTATGTCTGCAGAGCAGAGCCAGTGGCCTCACCCAACCAGGTAATTCAGTGCACACTCAGGCCTGATTCAGGCCCCCAACAATGAGCTGTGCAGGCCCTAGGTCCCAGCCTGCTGCCCTGCCAGGGAGGAAAGCTAACTCACATCCCATCCACTACTGAATACATGCCCAGTCCTGGCCGTCCAATGAGCCTGACCAGAGAGTCCAGGCAACTGCAGAGCCCACCCTCCAGCCCCACCTGGGGAGGAGCCCAGCCAGCCATCCTGTCCACCTGTTCTGGGCCGGGGCACAGCCCCCATCCCTGTCCTCTGAGCTCAAACAGATGCCTCACCCCAAATAAACCCTAACAGCAGACCCACCTGCCCAAGGGCTTTATCAGCAGACACACCCAGAAACCCAAGCCAAGCTGACTGGTGAGGAACCGTCTCTGCCAAAGCAAACTGCACAGCCTGGAAGACGAGCCCCACTACTCAGACGCACAGATTCCAACGTGAGGAATCAAGGATCATGAAAAGCCAGGTAACTATGACACCAGCAAAGGAAACCAATAAAGCTCCAATGACTGACCCTAAAAAAGAGTGAATTATGAACTGTCAGACAAAGAATTCAAAATAGTCCTCCAGAGGAATCTTAATTAACTACAAGAAAACACAGACAACTAAGTGAAACTAGAAAAACAATGCATGAACAAAACAAGAAGTTCAACAAAGAAATAGACACCATCAAAACAACCACAACAATAACAAAAAAGCCCTGGAGTTCAAAAATACACTAACCGAACTGAAAAATAGAGAGTTTCAAGAGTAGACTGGACCATGCAGAAGAAAGGATCGGCAATCTGGAGGATAGGACACTGGAAATTCCCCAGTGAGAGGAGCAACAGGAAAAAAGGAGGATAAGAGAGAAGAAAGAGGGGGTGAGGTGGGGGCAGAATTATGGGACACAGTGAAAAGAAACAATATTCACATTATGGAAATTCCAGAAGGAGAAGAGAAAGAGAAAGGGATGGAAAGTATATCTGAAGCAATAATGGCGGAAAACTTCCCAAATGTGGGGAGAGAAATGGACATTTCAGATCCATGAGGTCCAAAGGTGCCCAAATAGGATGAACGCAAATAGCACTACACTGAGACACATTAAAATTAAATAGTCAAAAGTCAAAGACAAAGAAAGAATTTTAAGAGCAGCAAGAGAAAGAGAGACGTCACATACAAGGGAAACCCCATAACACTATGAGCAAATTTCTCAACAGAAACTTTTCAGGCCAGGAGAGAATGGGATGGTTTATTCAAACTACTGAAAGAAAATAACTGTCAGCCAAGAGTTCTATACCCGGCAAACCCATCCTTCAGAAACACAGTAGGGATAAAGACCTTCCCAAACGAGAAAAAGCTGAGGGCGTTCATTATGGCCAGACCTGCCTTACAAGAAATGCTAAAGGGAGTTCTTCAAGTAGAAGTAAAAGAATGCTAATTGATATGATAAAAAACATAAAAAGGTAGTGTAAATCTCCTTGGTAATGGTAAATATATACCCATTGATTCTGCATTATGTTAAAGGGTACATTTAACTTACTACCCTAGTTTAAAAGTAAAAAAAAAGAACAAGTTAAAATAACCATAGCTACAATAACCTGTTAGTATTTACCCACTATAAAAAACATGTCAATCGTAATAGTAACCTGAAATGCGATGAGGAGAAGAAGTAAAAGTGTAAAGTTTACCAATTCTATTGAAGTTAAGTTGTTATCAGTTTAAAATGGGGTTTTATAAATTTAAGATATTTTATGTAAGCCTCATGGTAACCACAAAATTCTGTAGTAATTACAATAAAGAACAAGGTGAAGAGGTCAAAGCACAGTGATACCAAAAGACATCAAAACACATATATACAAGACAGTACCTGCTGTACACAACTTGAGAAATCCAACTGCTAAGGTCATAGAACTCATTAGCCTGTCCAAAAGGGAATCCTCCGCTCAGCCCCTTTTCTCACTTTTTCTGCTTGTCCATCTTACCCCTCTGAAATACTTGGATTTTACAGAAACAAGGTTTGCCCAGTATGCAGGGAAGTTATCTGAGATGTATGTTATAGAGGAATGATTTTATTTGACATGTAAGGATCTGTGATTTGCACCAAATTTGCCCAGGGATGGTGATGCTCCTGAGCGTGGGAGAGGCCCACTCCTTACCCTGGACTGGCCACTCTTTACCTTACAGGCCGTCTCCTGCCCTGATCCTGCCTCTACCATTTCAAAGGAATTCTGCTGATCGGTGCTCTGAGTTGCCTCCCATTTGAATCCTTATCCTTGTTATTCTGTGGCACAGGTGGCAAATGCATCGTTTAAAAATTCCTCCTCTGAGAAAGAAGCCGTTTCTCATCTGACTGTCCTCCCCCCCGCCCCCACCACCAACTGCTCCTCCCTGTACTACATCCACAGCCTTGCTGTGTCCCGATTCCCTAAAGGATGAGACTACACCCCCTGTGGCCCAAGGCTGTATCCTCTTCAGCTTTGAATCCCAGCCCCTGGCTCCCTGTCTAGACCATGAATAAATGGTTCTGAGTGACGGAATGTACAATTTCTCAGCCTCGCTTGGCTTCCCTGTAAGTTTGTTGTTTTTTTTTTTTTAATAACTGGAGGTTTGCAGTTCCTTAAATCCCTTTAAAAAATTTATGCTTTGTGCTTTTAAGTTTCTGCTTACAAAGTAAACAGAATAATGATTAAAATGAAACACAGTATATATGGTAATAGGAAAACTAAGTGAGGCTACAATGACTCACCGAGGATTTTCACATCTTTAATATTTGAATGCAATCTGGCTTGTAGCAGCACAGACTCACAAGTGACAGCATAATATTTTAAAATATTTATACTTGTACCTAATAAGCATTTGCTATAGCTTATTTTGGATAAGTTGAAATGAGCCTAAAAACTCTACAAAATATATCCCAAACAAGCCTAAAACCCATCACACTTTGAAGGCTTCTCTTAAATTACCTCCTGTGTTGAGGTGAGGATGGATTCTCCTTCTGAGGATGTGGTCTGTTTTGGTGAGTCCATGAGACAACTGGGCATACAGACCTCAATCCTCTGGTGGACAGAGAGTCTACACAAAAAGGTCTCTACCTTCTACTTGCAACCCTGCACACCCTTTTCCCAGAGGAGGTAGTTGGATGGAGAGTGTTTTGTATTGGGGTGAGTATGAGTGTGAGTGTGTTTGAGCGTGTGTGTGTGTGTGTGTGTGACAGAGACAGAGAGAACCCTCCTATATTCAGGAAGCCAAAATCATGACATAGATAGCAGTAACTACCAGGAAAAAAATGTAGACAGGAATTTATAGGTAAATGGTTGATTGAGTACTGGGGAGAAAACCTTTCCTCCAAAATTCTATCTTATCTAGGTACCTGAAATTCTATGTTTTTTAAAAACATCTTTAAAGTGCCAATGGACTTAAGGGAAGGGGGATCATAGCAAGGCTTGAGCATCTGGAACATGGGTTCTTAATTGTTTTTGTGCCATAGACGCCCTTGGCAGCCTGGTGAACCCTAGACCCCTTCTCAGAATGATGTATCTAAATATGTAAAATAAAATCCATTAGATTACAATGGAACCAATTAAATTGAAACGGAGGAATCCATATCTTAAAAAAATATGACATCATAATAACAGTGTCTTTGTAAATCATTGCATGAATAAAGTAGTTAATATAACATGGTAATGTGATATGAACATCTGTGTGATTTTCTGTCTGATGACAAAGTCAGAAGTACTGCTAACATGGTGGTGGTTTGTTGCCCATATTGTATTTGAAGGAAATGCTACATTCAGTTAGAAGGTATTGAAATTCAAGAAGCAATTTCATTCTCACTCAACTTCGTGAACTCCCTGAATTTTATTGAGGACTCCTACCAGGGATTTTTCTAATTTAACTGAAGAAATCTTTAAGTAAATGAATGCAGAGGCATGGAAGTGCAGGGGAAGAGAAGTAACATGAGGTGGGGGAGGTGGAAGATGAACCTGACACTTCAACTGGGCTCCTTTTGCTAAGACCATTAATTTGGTTCCCGTGACACTGAACAGACTTTAAGAGTTGCAGTTACTCAGTAAATGTGACTAAGTCTGAATAGTTTCACCTTCCTTTGGATCTAAGGGGAAAGTATCCCTCATTCATGAATACATTAATGATTAATTAATTAATTAATACATTCATACAGAATCAGGATATCCCCAGTGACAGGCAGGCCTTGGTGTACAGCCTGCCTGGGAAGTCACCTGGCGATTAGGGAGGTGGGCCTATGGCCTGTCTAAGTGGGTTAGGTTATCAGAAGTCACTGTAGACACTTTGACCAGAAAAGAATGAAACATGCTCCTGCCTTCTTCAGCAAGATTTCTTTTTAAAAAATTTTTTAAAAATGAAGTATGCTTGATTTACAATGTTGTGTTAATTACTGCTGTACAGCAAAGTGATTCAATTATACATATGTATACATTCTTTTTTATATATTCTTTTCCATTGTTTATCATAGCGTATTGAATATAGTGCTCTGTGCTATATACTAGGACCTTGTTGTTTATTCCTTCAGCAAGATTTCTATGGAAACTGTACAGCTTCCTATAGTCATACTTCTTTCTGTTAGGTTTCGAAGGGGGAAAAGTTTGGCAATAGCATTCGTCATCAGAATTTCACCACCCTTTGACGTAAGTGCTTGCCTTTTCTTTTAAGCATTAAAATGTAATATAAACTATGGGTTTGACTTAATTGATCTGGGGCTTGGTGGTTTCATGTGGGTAGTGAATGAAAAGGCTATAAGGTTTTTAGATTTTAAGCTTCCCTAGTTAAGAAATTATCTTTTCTTCCTGAAGTGGCCAGAAGGTGGCAATTATAAAACTGATGGCTTTGTGAGGAGTGCTGATGACTCTGAGCATATTCTGATGCAAGTATTCATTGGATGCTTTCTGAGCTTTAAGTACAGCTGACGTTTTGGTTATCCTCCCACTGGTAACATTTCATGGTTATGGATCTAGGATCTCTCTTAGTTGAAATTTCACAGATTCCTAGTAGAAGCTAGGTCCAGTGTCTTCCTCTGGGCTACAGGTTGGGCCGCAGGAAGGTTAATCTTTGCCACGTGGTCATGAAAGCTAATGGTTCTGTAATGAATGTGCAGCCGAAGTTGAAATCACAGCACAGACACAGTCCTCCTCACCCTTCATTGGCAGATGAAGTTGTTCTGGAGAGCTGCACTTCCAAGATGGCTCATGGTTCACCACTGTTAGTACCAGGAATCATTTTCAGCACTTTTTTTTTTTTTTTTGCGGTACGCGGGCCTCTCACTGTTGTGGCCTCTCCCGTTGCGGAGCACAGGCTCCGGACGCGCAGGCTCAGCGGCCATGGCTCACGGGCCCAGCCGCTCCGCGGCATGTGGGATCCTCCTGGACCGGGGCACGAACCCGTGTCCCCTGCATCGGCAGGCGGACTCTCAACCACTGCGCCACCAGGGAAGCCCCCATTTTCAGCACTTTTACATGAACATCATTCTGAACTCTCTCAGGCACCCCTCTGCCTTGCTAACATGTTGGTGATAAGCTGAGGTCATCATTAAGAAAACAAAGGCTTTCCCACAGACCTGCTGCAGTGGAGTGGTTACAGCGCTCTTAACTACCCCGGCTGCAGAGCTGGCACTTATCCTGGCATTTATTTCTTATAGCGTCTTTCCTTTTGACAACTCATTTTCCTCATTGTTGCCTGCATGTCTGCTTTAAGGAGTCTCTTCCTTTCTTGTGAATTTTTGAAGGTTCAGAAACCAGATAATATAATTTTTCTATATTTGGTGAGCACAGCCTGTGGGTCATCTGAATAAATGCATGGATTCGATGACATTTGTTTGGGCTGTTTGGGGTTTTGTTTTGGTATATTTACACCCTAGGACTTAATTTTTCATGTTGCTGATCTATAACTCACTTCTAAATAGGTGATAACCCATCCTCCCATCTCTTCATTTCTCTGTCCATCTACAAAATATAAAGTCTGATGGATAATTTTAAATATTAAACCAACTGAATGATTTTTTGGATTTCATTGTATTTTTTATTTTTTTCCTTTTCCATTATGGTTTAGTACAGGGTATTGAATATAGTTCCCTCTGCTATACAGTAGGATCTTGCTATACATATCCATTCTGAATATAATAGTTTGCATCTGCTAATTGCAAACTCCCAATCCATCCTTCCCCCACACCCCCTCCTCCTTGGTAACCATAACCAACCAATTAATTTTTATTTGAAAATATGATAAAACCCATTTAAGATTTTTTTCCTTAACAATTTTTAAGTATTTTTTGCCTTTAGTTCAGTTTTCTCCTCTGGGTGTGGAAGTAATTCTGCCTAATGAAAAGGTTTAAAGGTGCTCTGTAAAATGCTCTCCAAAAGAACTGCCTCTCTGGCAATTAACTCCCATGGGGGTAAAGGAGCTTTCAAACCCCTCACAGTAATGGTTAGTTTTAAAGTATCTGACTCGTTTGTGTGCCAGGTGGGAGCTCAACTCCCTGGAAGACCACTTAAGGCAGCTATGCAGCTCTTGAAAGAAGTTTTGTAAAAGCAAGACACCACGCTGTAAAGAACAAAGCGTTTTAATGTGAACCACGACTGCTTCTGGAAGAGCTCAGCTGCTTTCCTGGAAAGACGTCCTGTGATTCCTGAAACAGCCTGAAACAGCCATGGAAGCGCTGCTCCTTGTGTGGTCCAATCACACCTCAATTTCAGTTGTTGCCTGCAGGTTAATCCTGCTAACGTTTGCACAGTGAATAAAGCAAATCACAAGTATTCCTCCATCTTCCAAGATAAGGATGATCACTATTTGCATTTGTGTGGTGCTTTAAAATCTCTCAGTGATGATATGGTACTGGCACAAAAACAGAAATATAGATCAATGGAGCAGGATAGAAAGCCCAGAGATAAACCCACACACCTATAGGCAACTAATCTATGACAAAGGAGGCAAGGATATACAATGGGGAAAAGACAGTCTCTTCAATAAGTGATGCTGGGAAAACTGGACAGCTACATGTAAAAGAATGAAATTAGAACACTCACTAACAGCATACACAAAAATAAACTCAAAATGGATTAGAGACCTAAATGTAAGGCTAGGCACTCTAAAACTCTTAGAGGAAAACATAGGAAGAACACTCTTTGACATAAATCACAGCAAGATCTTTTTTGATCCACCTCCTAGAGTAATGGAATAAAAACAAAAATAAACAAATGGGGCCTAATGAAACTTAAAAGCTTTTGCCAAGCAAAGGAAACTAAAAACAAGATGAAAAGACAACCCTCAGAATGGGAGAAAATATTTGCAAACGAATCAGCGGACAAAGGATTAATCTCCAAAATATATAAACAGCTCATGCAGCTCAATATTAAAAAAACAAACAACCCAATCAAAAAATGGGCAGAAGACCTAAACAGACATTTCTGCAAAGAGGACATACAGATGGCCAAGAAGCACATGAAAAGCTGCTCAACATCACTAATTATTAGAGAAATGCACATCAAAACTACAATGAGGTATCACCTCACACCAGTTAGAATGGGCATCATCAGAAAATCTACAAACAGGGGCTTCCCTGGTGGCGCAGTGGTTGAGCGTCCGCCTGCCAATGCCGGACACATGGGTTCGAGCCCTGGTCTGGGAAGATCCCACATGCCACGGAGCAGCTGGCCCCGTGAGCCACAATTACTGAGCCTGCGCGTCTGGAGCCTGTGCTCCGCAACAAGAGAGGCCGCGATAGTGAGAGGCCCGCGCACCGCGATGAGGAGTGGCCCCCACTTGCCACAACTAGAGAAAGCCCTCTCACAGAAACGAAGACCCAACACAGCCATAAATTAAAAAAAAAAAAAAAAAAAAAAAAGAGCTGGTGACACGTACGTGCGCCGAGACAGCGCGAATTGGAGGGAAAAAAAAAAAAAAAAAAACCTCAGTAGGTTACCAGAGTAATTCAAGGTAAACTACAAATAAAGGATAATTGAGACAGAATTTAAAAAAAAAAAAAAAGAAAATCTACAAACAGCAAATGCTGGAGAGGGTGTGGAGAAAAGGGAACCCTCTTGCACTGTTGGTGGGAATGTAAATTGATACAGCCACTATGGAGAACAGTATGGAGGTTCCTTAAAAAAACTAAAAATAGAATTACCATATGACCCAGCAATCCCACTACTGGGCATATACCCTGAGAAAACGATAATTCCAAAAGAGTCATGTACCCCAATGTTCATTGCAGCACTATTTACAATAGCCAGGACATGGAAGCAACCTAAATTCCCATTGACAGACGAATGGATGAAGAAGATGTGGTACATATATACAATGGAATATTACTCAGCCATAAAAAGGAATGAAATTGGATCATTTGTAGAGACGTGGATGGATCTAGAGACTGTCATACAGAGTGAAGTAAGTCAGAAAGAGAAAAACTATCATATACTAATGCATATATGTGGAACCTAGAAAAATGGTACAGATGAACCGGTTTGCAGGGCAGAAATAGAGACACAGATGTAGAGAACAAACATATGGACACCAAGGGAGGAAAGAGGGGGGTGGAGGGGGTGGTGGTGGGATGAATTGGGAGATTGGGATTGACATATATACACTGATGTGGATAAAATTGATGGCTAATAAGAACCTGCTGTATAAAAAAATAAGTAAAATAAAAAATTCAAAAAAAAGATGTCCCAGTGATGGTCCAGTTGGAGTTCTTAATTTACCCTGACAATAATCCCAAAGTTGCCACTCTTTTCTGCAGTGCTTCTGTACCACTTAGTGATGTGAGTATATCTCAAATAACTTTGCATTCTAATTATTTGATTCTATGGTTGCCTACCCTGTTAGACTTGAAGTTTCTAAAGGGCTGTGTGCAAGTCTTCCTCATGCCCAGAATCAGTGGCTGTCACTTGTAGGGATCTCAGCAGTGTTTCCTGACTGAACAAGTGCTGCATCCCTCATCTACTTTCCTTCCACCTCTGGTCTGGCTAACTACTCACCCTGGGAGATGCCCTTCCTCTAAAGAGCGGTGACGGAGTCCAAGCTCATACTGCTCGCCGTACAACAGGCCAGTAAGTCGAGAGAAGAGGTGTTAGGGCAAGGCATAGAGACTTTATTCAGAAAGCCAGCAGACCGAGAAGATGGCGGATGAGTGTCCCAGAGAACTATCTTCCCCGAGTTAGAGTTCAGGCTTCTTTTATACTGAAAGCGGAAGGAGTGTGGCTGGTTGTAAACTTCTTGGTGCCTGCCAGACCCCGGAGGGGATGTGATAATCCTTTGTTCTTGCAGCTGTCCAGGTAGGTCT
This sequence comes from Mesoplodon bidens, assembly GCF_964165515.1. NCBI lineage: Eukaryota > Metazoa > Chordata > Mammalia > Artiodactyla > Ziphiidae > Mesoplodon > Mesoplodon bidens. The sequence goes on along the minus strand of NC_138169.1, from coordinate 31,963,337 downwards.
GGTTATGATGTTCCTGTAAACCTCCAACAAGAGGCAGAGCCTTGAGAAAGGGCTACTATGTCTATTTCTGACTATAGATAGCATTCTTTGACGAGACAAAGGTGCAGAGATGGCATGAATAAGCACAGGCCACAGAGCACAAGGGTTAGAGCTAAAGGAAGAGATCCAATATGGAGTCAGATTTGCTCTTCTCTGTTGCAAAGCCATCACTACCGCCCACCTCCTCCAGCTGGCTTTAGTGCTCCTTTTCTGTGTGCTCTAATGACTGCCGGTTGGAGTAACTCTATCACTGCTCACACCTTTGCAATATAATTATTCTCCTGCCCCACTAGAATTAAGAATGGGGCTTGAGTCTTACTCAACTTTGAATCAGTGGTGCCTACTACAGTGCCTGGCACACAGTAGTTGCTCAATACATGTTTATAAATTTAAGGAGTGGAAGAAGATAAGGTTGGAATTGTAGACTGGTGAGACTTTAAACGCCTTGCTCAGAAATTTGGAATGTATTGTGGAGGTACTTGCGAAATACCTCAAGTTTGCTCTTTCTTCCTAGTGTATTAATTATATACATGAAAAAGAGAAAAAATTAAAGAAAAAATATTGCTAGCAGTAAGAGATATAAAGGGATTTTAAATATATCCATTGCCATTTCTTTATTTCTGATGCATTCAAGCTATTAATTCAACAGCTAATCTAGTGCCCACCATATGCCAGATAATATGCAAGGTTGGGGATATAGAAGTACAAAATTTACTGTTTTGCTTTTTGTCAGGTAAAATTCAATTGTCAGTGTTATATAGAACCACTGTTCTTCTACATCACTTGGGCTCAGAATTATATTGGACACCATCAGCTCCTCGGCCTCTCAGCATCCATTCAGACATAAATTCCTTTGACTGTAACTCGAAATGTCCCTCTTATGTTTCCCTGCTTCTGTAGTATCACTGCCCTAGACTGGTCTACTGTCATTGGTCTCCTCTTCCTTATATGTCCCCTGTGTGCCATAAACAGTTATATTATTGTTCACTTATATTCGTGTTGCTTTGTAACTCTATCCAGTATGTTTATGTGCCCATGGTCTGTTTCTCCATCTGGATTAAGAGCAATGACTTGTATAAGTTATTCACAAAAATGTTGGCTAAATGAGAGGGAAATTAGTCTTGAATAAAAATACCTAAGATACTCAGTACTTTTAACTCTTCTACATTTCTTCCCATTTCATTGCCAGCAGCCATGAATGGATTCTTTGTACAATAATGAATGTTAGGAATGATTCTCGTGGTGACTCTTGGCAGAACAGGTCGGTGGAGGACTCTTTTTGAGGAAGAAGATGGAGTGAACTAAGCACCGTTGACAGACTCTATGACACATCACAACTGTGTCTGACCCCCAGACTCTTTTAGCACTTAACAGATAGTATTTGTCTTCTCTAGGCTTGTGTAAGCTAAGGAAATTGGACATCTGCTTTGAATAATATGACCTTAAATCATATTTTTAAGTAAAGCCACATGGTTTTTATTATATCATTTTATTACATTAGGAAGCACCCAGAACAAACAATATCCTCTGGGCTTCTGAAGAGATGCAGGGGCTGATCTAATTGTTTGTACGATATTAAATGTCTTATTTAAAATTCGTATTTTCCAGTGAACCTTGGTCTTTTTTAAAGAAATAGATTTTATTCACATCTCTTTATTTTGCATTTGGTCACTAACTCTTGTTTACTTAAGAAAAAATAATAAAACCAATTTTGGCTCCGTACTTTCATCTGAAACATGGTGGGTTTTAATTTTGCTTTTAAATAAGAGAATGGCTCATGTGATTTGAGAATCAACTAATTTTATTTTTTAAGAGTTATAATTCAAAGCTGAAGAGGACCCTAATACCTTCTAGTGCATTTTTTGTTCCCCTAATTTTAATTTTCTCCAAAGAGCATATGCCACAAATATTTTGCTATCTCACTCTGTGACATGCTATGAAATTTCGATTATCCGTTGGGCTAAAACATAAGCCCTAGAATCAGACTAACTGGGTGAAAATCCTGGTTTCCTGTGTGACCTTGGGGAAGATTTTTAACCCTTCTGAATATGAAATGATACTAGTACTCCCCCCACCCATCTGTTATTGAGGGGATCAAGTAAAAGAATGGATATAAAGTGCTTAGCAGAGTGAGGGGCACATAGCAAGTACTCAGTAAATATTCAGTAATACCACCAATAGCAATGGTAATAATAATAAACAGAGGAAGCCGTGGTGATTGTCTGTGTTTGGAACAGAGAAGGCCAAGAGGCAGCTTCCTGTGGGCTCAACCCCACTTTCACATTAGCCAGCCTGCTCATGTTGACCCTGTGACAGGACCACTCTATGTAAACCACTGGCGATTATCATTAATAAATAAAAAAGGACTATTTTCATGTCTGGAGCGTTGCTTAGTATTTATACCCCACAAATCAAAACACTGGAGACTTAGAAATGTATACGCCTTTCGGCGCCCTGACTCGTAGGGCTCTATTCTATGGAAAAACAGTGTGTTCACATGGATTTTATTGGAATGTACATGGTAGCAGCAGCAGGTTGAAAAGGTTGAGCTGGGTCTGTATGTCTGTATTGACCTCAAGAGTTATAACATGGAGTTATCCATGTTATATTACTGATTAAGGGACAAAACAAACTCCAGGGGAAAGTGTTATTATTCTTTGAAAAACAGAGGAAAAGGCTAAAAAAAACCATATATGTTTGTACCTATATAAAGAAGGATTTTGAAGGAAATACACTATGACTTTAGTGGGATAGGTTTGTGGATATCTGAGTGAGAAGTGGTTAATTTTCCCTTTGAAATCCTTTATTTTTTTACTTTTTATATAATGGTATGTGTTACTTTTATTGTTTCAAAAAAGTAAAGGAAGAAGTTAAAGCACAGGGAAAGTAAGAACTAGGTCTCTATGTAAAAGAAAAAAGTCTGCAGGGATATTTAAAATGTGGTTATCTATTAATTTGCTAATATACAGATTTTTCCCTGGGATTTTCCCAAGTACACAGTTGTCTCTCCTATAAGCAGAGCAGTTCATCATCAAGTGAGTACATTTTGAAAAGAGCTTAATAAAAATGAATAATTTAAAATGGTTAGAATTTAAGCTATATTCAATTGACTTAAAAGGGAAAATAAAATATGCTAGAAACAGGAAAAAAAAAAAAAACCGCCTCTTTAAAACTCTGTGAAAGATGAGAGAGAGAGCTGTTTGAAAACCTTAGGTCTTAACAGAAAATTTATACTGTATTCTGAAGGACAAAAACAACTAAAAGCTAAATAGTGGAACTCCTATAAAAGTGATTTTCCACCCAACCAAGCTCAGAGATACAACGATAGAATAATGTATCTGAATTTGTTTCTAGATCACCTAACTAATAAACTAACACAAGATGTACTAGATTGAACTATTTTAATTAAACTGCAGTTCCTACTGGTTGGAAATACTGAGAGAGAAAACCAAAAGCTTCTTTCTGAAATTTTTCGTGAATGATAATTGAAATATCTAACAGTGGGTAAATTATTCAACATGTTATGTTATATCCAAGGATACCATGGGTATAAACAGAACATTTTTGGTAACATGCACCATTCTTGTCGAAAATTTGAATGAGCTTTACATCTTTACTTTTTTTTCATTAATTTTGTTTGCAAAATCTGTTCTCTCTTTCTCTCCTTGTGTATGTGAATGTGTGTATGTATACTATGTGCGTGTACGTGTGATTCACAAGCATCATATTGATATAAACTCATTCTTAAGTGATTTTTTTAAATTAGTTTAGATTAACTTAGATTTTCAAATTTATTATCCTTTTTTGAATCACACGTCCAACATGTTCTCAGAAAGACATATTCATTTTTTGTAATGCATTTTCAATGATGTAACATGATCCAAAATTCAGCCCATTTAGATATTGTTAGCTTAAAATTTGTTTTTATTATATGAAACTCTAATTATGAAAATGTTCAAAATCCAGATTCAACCAAAAAGGGCTAAATTTTGCTATGTAACACAGTGTCCCCAAAGTTGGTGTCTTCAAGCAGTACCCGTAGCTGTCAATTCTGTGGGTCAGCAGTTTGGGCCAGACTCAGCTGAGTGGCTCTGTGATCTGGGTCGTGCGGGGCTGTCTTGGCTGGGCTCCCCCATGCATCAGTGGTCAGCTGTAGGTCAGGGTCAGCTGGGGCCTGGCTGGGACAGCTCAGCTCTGCTTCCCAGGGTCCCTGTCTTCCAGCAGGTGGCCTGGACCTTTTCACCTGGTAATGAACAAGTCTTCTTCTCTGGTAGCCTCAGGTTTATGTATCATAATTAGCCTTTATTTCTTTATAGACACCTATTATACGTATATATAGTATCTAGACTTAAGAGGGTATAATGTTCTTCCTAAAGCGATCTAACTAATGTGCCACATGCTTCATACTGAGAGGCAGCTTGGTATCCTGCTGAAAAGCACAGACTCTGAGACAGTTTGCCTGGGGGTCATATCTCATGTCTACCACTTACTAGCTGAATGACCTTGGACAAGTTACTTAACCTCTCTACACCCCAGTTTCTCGTCTTCTGTAAGAGTTAAAAGAGTTAATATAAGTAAAGCATTTAGAAGAATGCCTGGTATATTTTATATACATATATATATTTATATATTTATGTAATATGTTAGCTATTATTACTCATATTAATAGTCAATATATTTATCTGAAAATTCTTAATACTTCATTTTGTAAACACAACTAACAGCTTTCACAATCACCATTAATTATCATTTTTTCCCTTGCAATAAAAAATGTACATTTATAACTCAATGGATTTGGTAAAATTTCAACTCAGATTTTTCATTCCGAGTTACATCTAGAATGATTATGCATATCTGAAAATTAATGTTTGGATCTTGGAAAGAAATCTGAACGGCATACCTGGTTAATATTTCTGACCTTGTTAAGCTGAATAGACAAGGATGATGTAGTCTATATAATCACATGATCATTGACACTCATGACCACAGGAGGGCCAGAAATTACCTTGAAGTAGGCATTCAGCTATTCCATCTCCCTAAGCTAAAACCAGATACATTTGGATCAAAACCGGGGGCCGAGGCCAGACTTTGGCACATGGCTACTCTGTACCAGGCACTCCTCTAAGAAGCGTTCTAAGTGAATCATCTCATTCAGTTCACTGAACACCCTCTTTGAAATGGGCACAATTTTATCCCCACTTCCTAGTTTAGGAGACTGAGGCAGAGTGACGTTAGCTAACTCTCTCAGTGACATCCAATAAGTGGCCGAATTAGGATCCAAATCCAGGCTGTCTGGTTGCAGAGCCCCAGCCCTTTCCAAATTCTACACAACTTTGTAGCCAGAGGACCAATGAAACAGTCACAGCCCTAATAAAAACCCTGGCCTCATTAACTTCCGCCTGGCACTTAGAATCCCTGTGGGTCCATCCTTCGCCCTGTGCCTGAGGGCTTCCACGTCCTCCTTCTCACCAGAGGGGGCCTCGGAGTCAGTCATTCCCTTCTGGTAGAGACCACTCTCTGCCAGCTGAAATATATGACCCGGGTTCATTGTCTCCATCAGTCAGTGTGCTTTCCTCTCTAAATTCAGGAGGGGAGCAGAAGTGTCACAGCTTCTTCATCTGGTCTTGCAGTTTCCCAGACAGCCTCACAGAGCAGGAAGAGGAATGGCTCTGTAGAGCCACTAAACTTCTTGCCACTTTTGACCCTAAGTGAAGGCCCTTCTGCAGGAGTTTCACCTTTGTCGAAAGGCCATCACATAGACCTTTATTGGAGAGAAAATTTGCCTTGATTGCTCTACAACATTAATGTCTTGCAAAAAATTGCACATGGTCTGAAGGGACTCTAGTGTTATATGGATGTCACTCCCCTATTTGCTAATCCTGTTAGCTAATCTGCATTGCAGCAACATGCCTTATAACGGGATAGACTGTATTCTGGTTCAAAAGGGGGGAAAAAAAGGAGAAAGTATAAAAATCAGGATCATTTGAGTGTTTGCAACTTAAAATGCCTGAGTTTCACCTTGACCTCAAGATAAAAATTAGTATTTTGTCCTAGAATGAAGCTTAATGAGTAAATATTGAAGGATAGGCTGTGTAGTTGGGGAAAATAGTATTTTAGGGAAACCCAGTGATTTCCCAAACAACTATGGTAGGATGTTACCCAGTTTATACCAACGTGTGAAAAGAGACTCTTCATCCAGTCATCCAAACTAGACTTTCCAGGATGCAGGAAACCTACTTTTGCTCTCCTATGCATATTGCCATATTTACCATCTCTGGTCGCCCAAGTTTAAGTGATGGAAACACTCCAAGAAGTAATATTCTCGGCAGAGTGACAATACTAAAGCTTTTGGTGATTCAGAGTTGGCTTCAAGGCCAACTCATGCCTTAGCCTCATCAGGGAATACTCTACATTGCAACTATGTTGCAGATGCCAGAGGCCCAAATGATTGAACTTGGAATAAATACGTTTATATTTTACTGAGAGCGACAAAGTACAATTTTTAACTCATGTTATAAACACCAACTGTCCTCTTTCAATTTGTGATGGGGTTGGTCGACCCCATTTATTTATTTATAATAAATAAAATTAATTTATTTATTATTTTTGGCTGTGTTGGGTCTTCGTTTCTGCGTGAGGGCTTTCTCTAGTTGCGGCAAGCGGGGACCACTCTTCATTGCGGTGCTCGGGCCTCTCACTATCGCGGCCTCTCTTATTGTGGAGCACAGGCTCCAGACGCGCAGGCTTAGTAGTTGTGGCTCACGGGCCTAGTTGCTCCGTGGCATGTGGGATCTTCCCAGACCAGGGCTCGAACTCGTGTCCCCTTCATTGGCAGGCAGATTCTCAACCACCGCGCCACCAGGGAAGCCCCGACCCTGTGTATTTTGAAGAGCTTTTTTTTTCACATTTTGTAGAGCATAGCTAACCCAAATCACTGCAGTGATATTCTCTTGTCACAGAATCCCTCTCTCTGTCCCCAACTCTTTCTTAAATCACATTTGCAGTTCTTCCTTATTACTGAAATATATGTTCCACAATAACCCTTCCCTTGTGGCTTGACTTTCATATTTCCAGGTGTGTAACATTCATCTCTTGAAAAATTGCTATATTTTCAGATAGCTCCCATAATTTTCCTTCACTGTCATGAAAGGGTTTGTTTTCTCCATATGTGCTCAAATGGCGCATGAAGAAATGTGGAGTTATTGGAGGGTAGCAGGATGAGTAATGGGCTGGAAACCCAGAGGCTCCAAGTTCTGATTTCGCCACTGACTCACCCTAAAGCCTGGATAAGATGCGTCCTCATCTCTCTGTGACTCAGTTCCTATTTTTCTTACATGGCATTAACACTAGCTCATCTCATGAAGGGGCCCTGAGAGGTAATAGCCAGAAGCAAACATTTTGTAATATTGATCCTTTAACAATAGTCTATTAATTTATAAAGGATATATCTACATTCCTGGTTTTTATTTAGTCCTTCTGATAATTCCCTGGGAAAAGTAGTCTTCTCATTTTGCTGTTAGGAAATCACAGCTTGTAGATGAGAGAAAATTTCCACACTTTTTCTAAGATTGTGTATGTATCTTTATAGATATGTGTGGGTGTTTACTAAAATCTATATACCCGCAAACGTGCATACACACACCTCCTTGAAAATTATGGTTCACAATGAGGGACGTTTTTAAAGGAATACTGAACTGAGGGTAATAGTCTCTTCATGCCGTAGAAACCATGAGTCCAACCACCCTGAGTAGTATTTTTTTTATCTTTATTTTCCAAATTTAGTTGTACTTCCCCCTCAGAATTTCCATACATTTTTTCCTCTCTGCTAAAGAAGGCTTCTGATGGCCAGTTTTCCCGTTCATCTTAGAACATTTTGATTTACCTTTCTTTATGTGATATATAAAATTCATATATTTATTTTAGTTGCTATTTCTAGTGACCTTAGGCATGGGGAAGGTCCAAGTGACCTTTCCCAAGGTCAGGGTATCTGGGAAGCTTGAATCCATCTGGAAACTCTTCAGCACTCATGGGTGGGTTAGTGCCCTGGATGAAAAGTTGAAAACAAGGAGCTCACAGAGACTTCTGTGAACGACTGTCCCCCATGGGCACGACCATTGATCGGTAAACTCCATCATCCCCCCCATTATGAGAACACCCCTAGTCAAGGAGAAGCCAGTTGTGACAGTAGTGGGGGGATGGGTGCTGAGCTGCAAGAAAATCATATTATATTGATGACAAGGAGCATCATCAGGCCAATTTTCTAAGATTCCACAAGCCAGAACAAGCTATTCCCTTTCTCTAGATTAGATGAGAATCTCAGAGTGTCTGTGATTACTCAGTGGTGGTACCATTGTAGAACAGTGTTGTTTAGAGATGATGGAAAAGTTCAATATCTGTGCAGCCCAGTATGGTAGCAACTGGCCCCATGTGGCTATTGAGCGCTTGAAATGTGGTTCCTGGGGCTGAGGACCTACACTTTCATTATTACAGAACTTTTTTTTTTATCCAGGTGCTGAATTTTTTTTAATTCATCTTTTTTTTATTTTTATTGAAGTCTAGTTGATTTACAGTATTGTGTTAATTTCTGCTATACAGCAAAGTGGCTCAGTTATCCATATGTATATTCTTTTTTTTCTTTTTTTAATTTATTTATTTATTTATGGCTGTGTTGGCTCTTCGTTTCTGTGCGAGGGCTTTCTCTAGTTGCGGCAAGTGGGGGCCACTCCTCATCGCGGTGCACGGGCCTCTCACTATCGCGGCCTCTCGTTGCGGAGCACAGGCTCCAGACGCACAGGCTCAGTATTTGTGGCTCAGGGGGCTAGTTGCTCCGCGGCATGTGGGATCTTCCCAGACCAGGGCTCAAACCCCTGTCCCCTGCATTGGCAGGCAGATTCTCAACCACTGCGCCACCAGGGAAGCCCCCATATGTATATTCTTTTTCATATTCTTTTCCATGATGCTTTATCCCAGGATTTTGAATATAGTTCCCTGTGCTATATAGTAGGACCTTGTTGTTATCCATTCCATATGTAATAACTTTCATCTACCAACCCCAAGTTCCCAGTCCAACCCTCCTCCATATGCTCCAGCAATTCCACTCCTGGGCATATATCCAGACAAAACTATAATTCAAAAAATGCATACACCCCTATGTTCATAGTAGCACTATTCACAATAGCCAAGACATGGAAACAACCTAAATGTCCATTGACAGATGAATAAAGAAGATGTGATGTATATATAATATTTTATATATATACACACACACAACACACACACACACACACACACAATGGGATATTACTCAGCCATAAAAAAGAACAAAATAATGGCATTTGAAGCTACATGGATGGACCTAGAGATTATCATACTAAGTGAAGTAAGTCAGAAAGACAAAGACAGATACCATGTGATATCACTTATATGTGGAATCTAAAATATGACTCAATATTATAGAATTTTAATTAATTAAAAAAAAAACTCCATGTGGCTAGTGACCACCAGATCGACCAGTGCAGATCTGCAAGCCATGCATATACCTATTATTTAGGAAACTAATTGCAATGACATCAAGGGAATTTGCCATCCCCACTGACCTTGAGAGCACTTTGGGAATGAAAAGGTGTGAAAGAGGTGGGACTTTCAAAGCCAAGGTCAGATATGTGGAACTGCAGTGTCGACCCATGGAAATGATGGTGACTTTTCAGGTATGAGCAGGAAGTAGTGTTTCCGGTTGTGACCATCCTTTGATTTTCTTTTCGCAGGCTCCTTCATGTTGGTCAACACGTCTGGGAGATCTGAGGGACAGAGAGCCCACCTCCTCTTACCTCAGCTCAAAGAAAATGACACCCACTGCATTGATTTTCACTACTTTGTATCCAGCAAGAGTAATTCTGCTCCCGGGTTACTCAATGTCTACGTGAAGGTCAATAACGGGCCTTTGGGGAACCCTATTTGGAATATATCTGGAGACCCAAACCGTACATGGAACAGGGCAGAGCTGGCCATCAGTACTTTCTGGCCTAACTTTTATCAGGTATGCCTTTTATTTTTCATTTCCTGTTTTGATGCATCCTCTAACTTCTGAAAATATAAATCAGTTTTATATTAGTCTAATCAGAGAATGTATTAGAAGTGTTGGTATTTTTAGACCAAGGTGAGGAAAGCTTATGCTCGTGGATAGGGAGTGTATTAAGGCTTTGTTTTTACATTACTTTGAGAAATGAGTAAAATGCACCATTCCAACTTGTTTACTTATATATCTATTTAAGAAAATAGAAGCAGCCACCTGCAGCAGGGCAGGAAATGCTGTCTGCAAGGATGTTTTACTTTCTATGTTAAGTAGCCACATCTGACCCAGGGAGACAGAGAACTTGATGGTAGAAGAAAAAGCCTCTTCTTCCATGAGTGGATCTCAGGAATCATGGGTCGTTAGGAAGTGAGCCCTAGTGGAGGCCAGCTGGTGAGATGCAGGGCCCTGCTCCCACCCCATCAGCAATGGGAAGAAAATGGCATGTAGACCGAGTCCTTGTCATGGAGGAGCTGCTCTGTGGGATGTTCTGTTGGGACCACATTGCCCACCTGGAGTGGGCATTTAAAGGAAATGAAGGATGCATGCCAGAAGCAGTTAGAAAGTGGTACCAAGGAGGTCCCGCTGGTCTCTCCGTCCTCTCGGAGAGGGCCTGTGCCCCAAGAGCATCCCGACTTGGCATCAAAGGTGGGAAATGAGTGACAGTGGCGTTCTGTGTGCTTTCTCCTTTTGTCCACAGCCTCTTTGAAAATAACTTCACATTAAGGACTCAATTAGTTTCAAGCTAAGAGGGTGCATTAAGAGAATTGCAGTATTTTGCTTTTCTCTTTCTTAATTCCTTTGGCTCACTCGGAAGCCAATGGGAACATGTATCCAAGATCATCTCTCATGGTTAATTGAGGTGCTTGGCTAGACCCAGGGAGGAAAGACTGAGTCTTCTCAAGGGCTGCTTGTCATCTGAGCGGCATGATCGGCACCCAGGAACCCACTCTGCAGGCTTGGTGTTTATTAGGGAAGATTTATCAATCCCAGTTCCTCTATCCCTGGGTTTGATCATGGTAATAAATGGGCTGTAAATTCTGTGCTTGTTTTTTTTTTTTTTTACATCTTTATTGGAGTATAATTGCTTTACAATGGTGTGTTAGTTTCTGCTTTATAACAAAGTGAATCAGTTATACATATACATATGTTCCCATATCTCTTCCCTCTTGCGTCTCCCTCCCTCCCACCCTCCCTATCCCACCCCCCGAGGTGGTCACAAAGCACCGAGCTGATCTCCCTGTGCTATGTGGCTGCTTCCCACTAGCCATCTATTTTACGTTTGGTAGTGTATATATGTCCATGCCACTCTCTCGCTTTGTCACAGCTTACCCTTCCCCCTCCCCATATCCTCAAGTCCATTCTCTAGTAGGTCTGTGTCTTTATTCTTGTCTTACCCCTAGGTTCTTCATGACATTTTTTTTCTTAGATTCCATATATATGTGTTAGAATACGGCATTTGTCTTTCTCTTTCTGACTTACTTTACTCTGTATGACAGACTCTAGGTCCATCCACCTCACTACAAATAACTCAATTTTATTTTTTTTATGGCTGAGTAATATTCCATTGTATATATGTGCCACATCTTCTTTATCCATTCATCCAATGATGTACACTTAGGTTGTTTCCATCTTCTGGCTATTGTAAATAGAGCTTCAGTGAACATTTTGGTACATGACTCTTTTTGAATTATGGTTTTCTCAGGGTAGGTATATGCCCAGTAGTGGGATTGCTGGGTCATATGGTAGTACTATTTGTAGTTTTTTAAGGAACCTCCATACTTTTCTCCATAGTGGCTGTACCAATTCACATTCCCACCAGCAGTGCAAGAGTGTTCCCTTTTCTCCACACCCTCTCCAGCATTTATTGTTTCTAGATTTTTTGATGATGGCCATTCTGACTGGTGTGAGATGATATCTCATTGTAGTTTTGATTTGCATTTCTCTAATGATTAATGATGTTGAGCATCCTTTCATGTGTTTGTTGGCACTCTGTGTATCTTCTTTGGAGAAATGTCTGTTTAGGTCTTCTGCCCATTTTTGGATTGGGTTATTTGTTTTTTTGTTATTGAGCTGCATGAGCTGCTTGTAAATTTTGGAGATTAATCCTTTGTCAGTTGCTTCATTTGCAAATATTTTCTCCCATTCTGAGGGTTGTCTTTTGGTCTTGTTTATGGTTTCCTTTGCTGTGCAAAAGCTTTGAAGTTTCGTTAGGTCCCATTTGTTTATTTTTGTTTTTATTTCCATTTCTCTAGGAGGTGGGTCCAAAAGGATCTTGCTGTGATTTATGTCATAGAGTGTTCTGCCTATGTTTTCCTCTAAGAGTTTGATTGTTTCTGGCCCTACATTTAGGTTTTTAATCCATTTTGAGCTTATTTTTGTGTATGGTGTTAGGGAGTGTTCTAATCTCATACTGTTACATGTCCCTGTCCAGTTTTCCCAGCACCACTTATTGAAGAGGCTGTCCTTTCTCCACTATTCTTGTTTTATCTTTGTGCCCTCATACCTGCAACAATTTCTGGTATTTAAACGTCTCTTGAATGGAAATGAAGGGGTAGTAAAAGCTCTGTTAGCACACATGTAAATTGTTAAAATCCTTTTAGAGTGCACTTGGGCAATACATTTTAAAAGTGTTAAATATTTAAATAAGTCTAATTTTAGCAATCTACTATTAGGGGTTCATCCTAAGGATATAATGAATAATGGAAGCAAACAGTTAGCTACAAGGATATTCACGGCAGTGTATTTATAATAATGAAACACCAGGAGCAGTATTACGTTTCTTACAATAGAGGATGAGTTCATCTATGCTACCTCAGTACAAAAATTCATTTTGCAACCGTTAAGCATAACGTTATGAAAGATCATTTCATAATGTATCTCAGCTTATTTTCTTAAGTGGGTAAAACTGGTATAAAATCCTAAAGCAGTATGTTAAATTCAATTTTAAATTAAATATATGTACTAATATATATTAATTATACATTAATATGTATTAATAATATTAATATGTATTGTGTATCAATATATATTAATATGAATTAATTATATATAAATACATATAATATTAATATATATTAATTATATATAAATACATATATAATTAAACTATATGGTGAAATAAATATATTAAGTAGTATCTCCCCAGCTAGTGACTTGAATTTTTTCTTTCTGTCATCTGTCATATTCTAAATTTTCCCCAACGTACATGTGCTGTTTTTATGTATAAAACAAAAAAAAGAGTTTAAAAGTAATTTTTCTTGCAGAGGGAAAATGTCCTACTTACTGAATATCCTTCTTTTTTATAAATATATTGATAACCAATCAGGGTATAATTCAAAAATATGGCCTTTGGGACAAAGTTTCTTCTTTTGTAGGATTAAAATGGAAGCAAGGGAAGTGGGTTTGGCTAAGGCAGGCTTCATAAGGCTGTGTATGATGGACTAGGCTAAGAGGCTGAGTGTTTTTAGAAACTTCTTTTGGAGGGGACCTTCCCACAGTAGAGAAGGCCTAGCTAGTTCCCCTCTGGAACTTGCACTGGACTCTTCCTTGGTCTCCAGGCATCTAGACAAGATCAGAAGGTCTGTTCTGCTCACCTTTGCCCTGATCTTCTTCTCTTTCCCCTTAGCAATGCACACCCAAAACCTCTAGGAGTGAGCCCTTGTGGGGCCCTACAGCTGCCAGAGCCTGGTGCATTCATTTAGTTTTGACACTGGCTACAATCCAGATCTTAAATTTTTGTTTTGCCTTTGTCTTAGTCAGCTTGAGTTGCTGTGACAAAAAGAAGAACAAAAGCACACAATCTGGGTGGCTTAAACAACAAACCTTTATTTCTCAGCTCTGGAGGCTGAAAAGTCCAAAATAAGGGGCCCTCAGATTCTGTTCTTGTTAAGGGCCCCCTTCCTGGCTTATGGAGGCCATCTTCTGGTCTTCTTGTTGTGTGCTCAGATGACCTCCCCATGTGTGCAGCAGAGAGAGCCCTGGTCTCTCTTCCTCTTCTTATAAGGGCACTAATCCCATTACAGGGGCTCGACCCTCATTGCCTCAGCTAAGCATAATCACCTCTCTGATGCTCCATCTCCCAGTTCCATCACCGTGGGGGTTGGGGCTTCAACATATGAATTTGAAGGGGACACAGCACTCAGCCCATAATAGCCTTGAACACACCTGGCTCAGACAGTCATAACTAAAGGAATGATTTAATTTATCAACAGTCTCAGGAGATCGGCCTTTAAAAGGAATTATCAAACTACAGTTGGCCCTTGAATAGTGTGAAGCTTAAGGATGCTGACCCCCCAACACACACACAGTTGAAAATCCATGTGTAACTTTTGACTCCGCCCAGACTTAACCACTGATAGCCCACTGTTGACCAGAAACCTCACCGATAACATGCAAAGTCAATTAGCACATATTCTGTGTGTTATGTGTATTATATACTATATTCTTACAGTAAAATAAGCTAAAGAAGGGAAAATGTTATTAAGAAAATCATAAGGAAGAGAAAATACATTTATGGTACTGTACTATATTTATTGATACATTAAGTTTACATCATCTGTTTATAAGATGAATCACCTGTCAGTACCTACATCAATAGTGTCTTATATGATACAAACACCATAGATGTTGTATGTATTACTAACACTAGATAACAATAATGAAAGATAATGTGAAAAGTAAACTCATATTATTTACAGTTGTAACAATTCATGCATCAATAATGAAGAAGCAGCAGTGTGATTGATTTACGGTCACTTCATGCAATCCATACAGTTGCTTCTTTGTAGCCTAGCCTATATACCAATGAATGAATTGTTATCAGATTTTTATGACACACAGTATTATGTCATATTCATAATACAGTATTGGAAACATTGTTACATTAATAAAAACACCTACCTGTTGATGGTAGGCTGATAGTTTCTTCAATTACTAGAGAGAGAGGTGTAAGGTAATGAAATTCTTTTAAAGCAAAGTTACAAAACAGTAAGAAAACAAACTGTTATAACCTATAAACCTATAAAATGTTATTAATTTTGTATTAAACATCACCCACCTTATGCCTATGTAAGATGAGACTAGTATCAACATATATTTCATGCATTCATGACATACCTTTTTCTTAATTTTTTTCGATATATCTGGGCCATGCAGCTTGTGAGTTTTTTCAAATTGTTGCAAATCTCCAAAAATTTTCCAATGTATTTATTGAAAAATCCACATATAAGTAGACCCACAGAGTTCAAGCCCATATTGTTCAAGGGTCAACTGTATATTGAAAATAAGGTGATCCTGTATATCAGACCATTGTCATTGTCAGTGAATTCTTCCTTTCTTGGGCTCTTTTTTTTTTTTTTTTTTGGCGGTACGCGGGCCTCTCACTGTTGCGGCCTCTCCCGTTGCGGAGCACAGGCTCCGGACGCGCAGGCTCAGCGGCCATGGCTCACGGGTCCAGCCGCTCTGCGGCATGTGGGATCCTCCCGGACTGGGGCACGAACCTGTGTCCCCTGCATCGGCAGGCGGACTCTCAACCACTGCGCCACCAGGGAAGCCCCTTGGGCTCTTTTGAATAAAATATTTTGCCTTCCCAATTGTGAGCCTCTGACCCTCACCCCCAAACTCTCCTGCTCCTCACTGTGACCTCTGTCACATTGCTGAGCAGTACCTGCTTTACCATATTCAACTGGAATGTAGTTCTCATTATAGCTTTTTGGTTCACTGGGTGATTGATAGTTTCATACTCTGGGTTTAAAGGTGGATTTGCAGAGATTCTTTAAACCAGTGTTGCTAAATGTTTAAGAACCTGCTGATCAAAGTTTGTTAAGCATCTGGATCCACTGAAAATGCATTTGTTCATTTAATTCCCAAGGAGTCTAACCAAGCCTCAGCCTTTCACGTTTTAAAGGCATAGTTAAGGTTGTACTTCCCTCTTTTCTCCCCTTTATCTGCTGGACAGTAAACATAGTGAAGTCATTACCCTAATAGTAACATAAACTATTAGATAAATGGCACTCAGTAGACGATACAAGAGAGGTGTCAGCAGGAAATTTCCCAAATGCTGAGATAAACCTTAAAATCACCATGTAAGACTTGAATGATGTTCCCACTTGGCATGGGAAAAATACATTGTATCAACAGGTGGAGAGGAAGGAAAATACCTACCAATCCTATTTCCATCCTTGGCTCCAGATGTCAGCTGAACTGGAGATGATCAGAAAAAAAGCTGGAAAAATCAGTTGTCCGTGTTCAGGCAGCACTGCCCTGGATGGGGGCTTCCCCGCTGCACCCGTGGGGCGAGCACACCCTTACTAAGGAAATGGCTGTCATATCCTGATGTTCGTAAAAACCTGACTTATGCAGGAGCCATCTGCTTTTAAATCAATTTCCCAGACAGATTTCTCCATCAGGAGTTTTGTACTAGCCTGAGGATGTGCTTCTGCTTTAGGTGACTATTATATTTCTAATTGCAAAATACACAAAGTTATTTTTCTGGTATCACATGTACGTGCATGCCTGTGACATTTTCTTTTATGAACATAGTTCATAAAAGTCAGTATCCAGGGCCTCCCTGGTGGCGCAGTGGTTGAGAGTCCGCCTGCCGATGCAGGGGATACGGGTTCGTGCCCCGGTCTGGGAGGATCCCATATGCCGCGGAGCGGCTGGGCCCGTGAGCCATGGCCTCTGGGCCTGCGCGTCCAGAGCCTGTGCTCCGCAACGGGAGAGGCCACAGCAGTGAGAGGCCCGCATACCGCAAAAAGAAAAAAAAAAAAAAAAGTCAGTATCCAAATGATGCATTCTTAGTATACAGATAGGCTGTTTCTGGGACCAAAAGCTGAGGACAAGGTAATAGGACATGGACATTTAAAGGAGGTGATAACCGTTGAGAGACCCTCTCTCCCTGCACAGGGACTCTGCTTCCCCCAGACGTCCCATTAGTATTTAGGCTGCAAGATACGTGACAGAGATCTAAAAAATTAATGTAGAGTGAATACATGCTTGAAATACTAGTATATTAAAATATTTTATATTCATATAGTACTTTATATGATGCTTTTCACACTTTGTAAAGTAGTTTCGATCTAATGAATTAAGATTGATGAATTAAGTCTTAAAAGATTTCATACTACAATATTGCTTGTAAATGAGCGGCATCATACTGTAGTAAAAGAACATATGCTTTGCATCAGACAGAACTGGATTTGAATATGAGCCCTGTTTACTTATAAGCTTGGGCAGCTTAAATTTACTGAGCCTTCCTAATTACGGGACTAAATATAAAGACAGGGCAGGGTGTGAAGATGAATGGAAGAACACATTTTGGATGTGCTGGCCTCTCAATAAATGGTGGTAGTTTATGGAAATTCCGATTTGTGGAAAACAGAAAAAAGGGAAGCAGGTAATAGTTGAGTGCTTTCTCCTGCTAAGTCACTCCTTAAGTGTGTTCGGTGCGATGGCAGAAGGTATGCAATGAAAAAGGGTTCTGGGAACAAATCCTTCAGTGAAACAGTGGATGAAACGGGATGAGCCAAGGGCTTTCCCGCCAGAACATTCTAGCATGTTAGCCCTGGAACTGCTATCGTGGTGCTCTGGGCACTCTGCCTACACCTGGGGAGCAGGTGCTCTGGGGGGGGGACCAGGAACGGGGGTGCTGGGCTGGGTTCCTTCTGTCTGTCCTGTTCCTGATCCTCCCATGCTTTTGTCAAGAATGTCCATTTCCCCCTCATCTTTGGCTGCAAGATACTGAGTTGATTCTCATCTTGGTCAGAGTCTGAGTCTTGTAAATTGTTGGATTTGGGGAGGTTTTCGGTGCAACCAAACACCACTGCACTGTGTACTTTGGATAAACATAGTGGGTTCTCTTGGGCATCTCTTTGTTTTTATAACCTTTCTGCTAACATGACCTAGATTAGCATGTGTAGAGTTTCAAAATGGTTCTTAGCAGAGTAAAGTGTTCTTGCCACTTTATGGAGCTTTTCCTATTTGTGGGAAAATAATATTCTACCAGTACACATCACAACGGTAATCTGCATGGAATACAGCTAATTGCAGGTTAATTACTGTTCATTAACACATAAATCGTCAAGTATCTGGTGATTAACATGTATTTAATTACTTAATTAGTGTTTGTCCTAACTGCTGTGACTAGAACCTGCCCCTCTGTTAGGCGGCAGCATAAGTGCGGGCTACCTTCTTTCACCAGGGCACCTGGGCTGTAACACCTGCTTCCTTTGATTTAGACACTGCTTTTTGCCATTTTAAGAATAGCATTTTCCTCTCACAAGCACCCTTTTACTTTATTGTGCCGATTAAAAACATTTTCACTTTGATTCTGTGTCTTCTCCCCTCCTCTCTCCTCTTGTCCACCTGCAAGTTTCCGAGGCCTCTGATGGATTCTTCTGGGTTCTTAACCCCACCTGCACCCAGAGACACCCCTGGAACCCCACACTCACTGCCTTTCTCCTTGCTTTTGGAGATAGTGATTCTGAGTCCTGTCGAAGGCCAGGAGGGCAGTGATCTTTAATACAAATGGTTGCTTTGAAAAGGAAAAAATGCACAGGTGGCCTTGAAATCCCTCCCCCAGGCCCCTCAGTAAAGGTGTTATGCCAGGCTGTGGGCAGTGACAAGAGGGATGGGAAGGTAAAGTAAGGGAAGATACTGGCCTTCTGGTTGCTCCAGAGCCTCCTGTAAAAGCAAGTCCCTTAGAAGCACCGAAGGGCCTGACAGGAGAGGCGGCGTGGATCCGTGCTCTCAATTCTCTGCGCACTGAGCTTATCAAGGGGCCAGCACTTCGGGGAGGCTAAGCCAAGATTTACCCTTTACCTGTCTGCCATCTTTCCGGGTGGATGAGGGGGTGAGGGAATAGGAGATACTTGATCTTTCCCACCCCTTCCCATCACACTCCCTCCTGGACTCCTGTATGGCAGCCTCACCTTCTTCGCTGGACTGGCCTTCACCCCACTTATTTTATTAGAAGGTCACGTAAGCCACGCTGAGTGGCAGCAGCTTGGCAGGCATTTGCTGCCCAGAGACAGTGTTTAAGATCTGCGTGGGTGAGTGTTTTCCAAACTGTGTTCCAAGGAAGGTTAAAAGGCACCGGTCAACCAAACGGGAAGAAGCACTGATTTAAGCGAAGTAGAACACATTCTGTACTGCCAGGCCTTTCAGAGCCCGGGAGTGTTTCTGCATCTCCCCGGGTGACACATGGCAGGTGCAGGTGCCTGGCTGGAGCGTGCACATCCGTTTGGCTTTAGCAGAGCATCTCGAGTCCAGTATTCCCCGGAGCACCTTGGGAAATCCTGATATGTACTGATGGAAAAAGAGAACATTCCCTGACTCCATAAATTCCTTAGCTTATGGCCGTTATTCCAAGTGCGTGACCATTGAATTGCTTCGTACCAAGTGCAAGACAATCGAATTGCTTCGTCCCTCTAGGAGGACACGGGGAATTAGATGTGGCAGTGAAATAGAACCCTGTCTCGAGCAGGAAAGCTATTCTAAGCAGATATTCCTGTCCTCTGCATTTTGTGCTTAAAAAGATGAGTTTTAAGAAATCAGTGAGGACATAGGAAGCGGTCACTTTACTACAGACTCAGAGCTGCATTTAGGAAGAAGCAGAGGGAGTCATGTGACAGTTTCTTATCTTCAAAGATAACATTTTATATATTTATTTTGAAAAGTCTACCATGTCTCTGGGTTTCCTTCTCATTTTGTATTTGTTATTTGATGATCAAGGACAAGTCCTTCTTCTGGGTGAACATCTTCCACTTCTCTGTGGTCAGTCACTTCTTGCTTCTGAGCACTTTTCCTTATCACTTTCCTATTTTTTTCCCCTGCCTTAATTTTCTTACATATCCCATTTTATAGAATGGGCATTTGAGCCATGATTAGAAAAGATTGGAAAAGAACACTACTTCTTTTCAAAAGGGAAAGGGAAAACACAAAAGTGAAGAAAGTTGTGTTATTTACTGGTAGAAAAAAATAGATGACATCATTTCAGAATGTCCTAAATGGCAAGACAAAGCACTGATAATTAGCTTCATTGTGAATCTTATCCTTTGAATGCCTTTAACGGAGAGAAAGTAGGTTTTAACTTTACTTTGATAACATGTTCATGGACTTCCCTGGTGACTTACTGGTTAAGAATCCGCCTGCCAATGCAGGGGACACGGGTTCAAGCCCTGGTCTGGGAAGATCCCACATGCCCCAGAGCAGCTAAGCCCCTGAGCCACAACTACTGAAGCCCGCGCACCTAGAGCCTGTGCTCCGCAACAAGAGAAGCCACGGCAACGAGAAGCCCGTGCAATGCAACGAAGAGTAGCCCCTGCTTGCCGTAACTAGAGAAAGCCTGCGCGTAGCAACATAGACCTAACACCGCCAAAAATAAATAAATAAAATAACAATGCTAAAAAAAAATGTGCACATAAACAAAGGTTTCAGTACTTTGTTCCTGATTTGGTAAGGTCTATCGTTTGTGGTTTTGCTTTGACTCTTCATCATTACAGAAACTTTTCTTTTCCTATGTTTTTGTTTTTTATTTAACGTATTTGGATTAAAAAAATCAGTTTTTGTGAATATGATCCACCTTAGCTTTTTATTTAAACCAAAACCAAAAAGGAACTAGGAGGCTCTGTGTGGGAGGACAGACAGATGCCATGGAATCCCCTTTGTTCTAGGGGACTGACAGACAGTTTCCACCAGCGCATCTTTTGTGGGGAGTGTTTGTGTTGGTGAGATAATGCCTTTGCTTTGCTTATACGTGGCAGGAAAAGTGGCAGCGTGGAAAGCTAATTTTGCTTCTCACTAAAGCAGGGAGCATCGGAGATGCTGCAGTGTTAAACTTCTTCCCGTCTCCTGTTTGGCAGACTCAGATCCAGGATGGCTTTCCATGAGCAAACAAAACAGCATTAGTGAGTGGTTTAACCAGTTGCTTCCTACCTGAAAGCCAGTGGCTTTTCCCCAAGGCTCCAAAGATGGTGGAGCTGCACCATCTTGTCTCCTGAGATGTTATTTGTTGAGTGGTTGAACCAATATGGATTCTCCGTAGTCTACATGTCTTTACATCCCATGGCTGCCAGTAATATCTGGGAACCAAGAGCAAAAATGAGCATTGAGTCCTTCCAATGACCAAGAACTTTGATAGAAGTGGGTCTCGGTGTGAATCCAAACACACGAATACAGTTTTGTTCTAAACATCACGGTGAGTGCCAAATGAGTAAACACTGGACCGCTGCTTCTGGGGGACATAGGGCATTAGTCCCGTGTTGAGAGCCTGTGGTCGCAAGACTTTCATCAACTGATCAATACATAACCTTGGTTTATGTGTGTTTCTGCAAAGATGCCTTATTTAATGTGTATCATTGATTCTTAACAGTGAACTTGGCCAAGAGTGCTAGGCTTAGGCGTGAAGGAAGCTTATTTAACACACATGTTTTCTCTGTAAGACACATCACAGCCTTCTTGCACTTGGCGATACAAGACAGCGTTTCAGCATTGCGCTGGGGGCCATCTTAAATAGCAGCATCTCCAATAAAAGGCACAAAAAGGTGAAAATGTGACACATTTAGATGAGGATAAGGACACTTGTTAGTGGCAAGAGAAGGGAAGCTGGAAGGCAGAGCCTCTCCTTGCCTGGCCTCTGCTGGGATGTGTGTGTCCGGTGACTCCAACCTTTGCCACTCTGTCCACGTTCACGAGTGACCAAGAATGCTTTGCAGGTATTGATTTTGGGGTTTCGAATAAACTAACGAGTAGACAAATTCACAAATTCAGAATCAGCAAATAATGAGGATTCATTATATTTTCTGTTAAGCCAAATTTCCCCCACCAAAAAAAAAGTGATGTAAGATTAAATACTGTGTGATGACAAAATTATTCCAGAATACGGTAGTTTGGCTCTGTGATTCCATCATACCCATCCCCCACTTCAGCTTTCAACTTTTCAAATAATCATAGCTTAGATTAGGCTAGAGAGCAAAGGTATTTTTCCTAAAAATGTATGTGTTTGGTAAAAACAAAAACATTTAGCTGTAATAGAGCTAATGCCAAAGGACATTGTGCAGAATGAGATCTGAGAGTCAGGTTGCAATACAAAAGTGTTATAAATTCTCAGTAGTTTAGCTTATTTTATAGAGGATTTGCCTTCTAAATGAACTGGATTTTCTTTCATTTTTTAATTTAATTTTTAAGGCAGTGTTTTGAGGTCTGTCAAGTGATTTGTGTCTATGGTTTTGTTTTGGTGTATTGCAATTATGCTTTTAAAAATTGGTAATGATACTCCAATGCTACGTGGGCATTTAAAACACCACCCGTATATAAGAGCTGAAACAAATCAAGCCAGGAGAGGGCTTTCTCCCTGTCATTGCTAGAGTTCAAGGCTCCCCCAGGAAGTGCAAAGCATATTGTATTTGGCTGAGACGAACTACTGCTATCCATGTGTGCTTTCTTGTTATCTAGAGTAATGGCAGCCTGTTGGTGAGCAAAGCAGGAAAGCTTCCTCTTAAAGCAGGAGGCTGGATAGTAAATATTTCAGGCTTTTCGGGCCAGATGGTCTCTGTGGCAGCAACTCCACTGTGCTGTGATTGTGTGAGAGTTGCTGTAGACAATCCATAAATGAATAAGCGTGACTGCCTTCCAAGAAAGCTTTATTTTCCGACATGGAAATTGGAATTTCATATACTTTTCATGTATCACAAAATCTTCTTCTTTTGATTTCCTCCTACCACTGAAAACTGTAAAAACCATCCTTAGTTTGTGGGCCAGACAGAAATAGAGGTTGGGACAGATTTGGCCCATTTGCTGTAGTTTGCTGACCCTTGTCTTAAAACTGGCATTGTTAAAACTGTGTCATAGGGCTTCCCTGGTGGTGCAGTGGTTGAGAGTCCGCCTGCTGATGCAGGGGGTGCAGGTTTGTGCCCCGGTCCGGGAAGATCCCACATGCCATGGAGCGGCTGGGCCCGTGAGCCACGGCCGCTGAACCTGCACATCCGGAGCCTGTGCTCCACAATGGGAGAGGCCACAGCAGTGAGAGGCCTGCGTACCGCCAAAAAAAACAAAAAAAAAACAAACAAAAAAAACTGTGTCATATAACTGTCCCTTGCATCTTTAGTTCTAGGTCAAATAGATGATGACTACATTTCTTAGTTCAATCTGGAAGTAAAGAATTTAGAACATATGTACATCTATGCATTAAAAGTCATATATATTTGTGTGTATGTATATATATGTGTGTGTATGCATGGTTATATATTATATGTGTGTGTGTGTGTGTATGCGCATACGTATATGTCTATGTATTCTACATATATTGTCTCTCATACCTGCTAGATTAGGCAGTCGGGTAACATGAAAGAAGCCCAGACTTGGAAGTAAAATAGACCTAGAATTTTACCCTGACTGCATGACCTCAGCAACATTCCTTAACCTTACTGAGTCTGCCTACTCATCCCTAAAGGGGAGTTAATATTATCTACCTGATATGGTTGACTGAGAAAAATTAGATAATATGTACAAAATGTACCTGGGACATGGATGTATATGATAAATAAATGTTTTTTGAATTATTCATTGTTTTTATAAAGAAAAGATTTGATGTGTTTCCCTCAAGAGATCCAAGTCTCACATCTAATGTAGATTTTCAGTATATTCTGTCCTGTTTGATAAAAATAAGCATGGCCACATCCCTAAATCAATTTTCACACGTTTCTTTATTCTCTTTCTGGTGGTGCTGTTGGTGGCCTCGTGTTACTGTTCGCTGTGACCTCAATGTTTTTGTCCTTGGATGCAGGCATCTTTAGACATGCCCGTGACTGCCACCCCCATCCCCACCTTGGGCTCTGCATACCTGTGTTATAATTCCCCTAGAGCAATATCTGTCCTTTCAATAGAGTAGTCCATTATTTGACAGATAGAGACAAAACTATTTCTGCTTCTGAAACTTTCTTGGTAAGGGCACTGGCTAGAATATAGTACAAAATGGAAAACTTGCCAGACAGCAAGAGTTCATGACAAGGAAACCTTTTCAGGGGGTGCTTAAATCTGTTTTTAAGGAACCTATTTAAGATAGACCTCATCCTTTGAACTGCATGTTTTAACCCTGTTGTTTGTTAGAAAAAAAACAAAGTCGATTTCTTAATGGTCAGGTGGTAGGTAAAATCAAGATAGTCGTCAACCTATGATTGTCCGACAGCACCTAAATTCAGATATCTTCATTTAATCACATTTACTTCAAAGTAGCAAACATTCAGTGCAAATCATACCCAGTTTATAGTCATGGTATGTGTTGAAACATTTATATCCTAAATTATAAACTTGATGAAAAAACTAACAAAACTTATACTCATAAGTCCCTTAATTGAAATGAACTTCTAAGAAAGAGCTCGAAAGTGACCTTTTAAAAAACATGCTTCAGGGGCTTCCCTGGTGGCGCAGTGGTTGAGAGTCCGCCTGCCTGATGCAGGGGACACAGGTTCGTGCCCCGGTCTGGGAAGATCCCACATGCCATGGAGCAACTAAGCTCATGTGCCATGGCTGCTGAGCCTGCGCGTCCGGAGCCTGTGCTCCGCAACGGGAGAGGCCACAACAGTGAGAGGCCCGCGTACCGCAAAATAAAACAAAAAAAAACAAACAAAAAAAGTGCTTCAATTTTTTGGAAAGAAACATTGAAGGATTGCTTCAAACTTACAACACATAATGCACCTTCTGTTGTTTAAAACCTAAGGTGTCATACTAAGTTTTTATTTATATATTTTATAGAAATCTACATGTCTGTGCATCTGTCTGCAGGTGTATAGACACAGACCCATAAACATATCTATAAAGATTGTTTTCCTCTTTTTGTCTCTGCAGTTAGCTGTAAGTCAGTGCTGGAACCTGCCAAGTTCAGAAGTTTGTTTCAGAAGTTTCCAGTTAAAGGAAAGGGCCAGTTCATTGTTCTCCAGTGTATCTGTAATCAGACTCTGGCTTTCTTTGCTTCTTGGTGTTCCAGCTGGAAGAGTGAGAGCAGCAAAGTTTCAGGTGTAAACTTATGTTCACTTCTTTGGTTGTGGCCTCACTGGCGAGTCATCTTGCTGGGAAATGTGGGGAATTGGCTTCTTGCTGAGTCTTGCTCTGTCTCTAGCCTGGCTGAGATGCTGGGTAAGTGCTTGCTCAGGCATCTGTGGGTTTGCACTTAGCAGGCTGAGAGTTGGGCTGGAGGTAGTGTTGGGTGTATTACGGGCATCCTGGCTGGTTAGGAAAGGAGGAGGGGAAGGTTCATGGTCCGACGAGCTCCATACTGTTCCCATCTGTCATTTGGCTGTTCTTGTCTCCCTTCTGTGCTTTCATTGTGTTCCTTATTTTGTCTCCAACTAAAGCTTAAATTTCATAAAATTGTCTAATTTTTTGATGCCCCCCCAGAGCATGTAGTAAATATTCTATAAATATTTGGACAATAAGGCTCAGAATCTTTGGGCATAAAACTTTTGAGGGTCCTAAGTTCTCTTAATGTGATGGATGAAAAAAACAGATTCAGTGGTTTTTTTGTTTGTTTGTTTTGGTTTTTGCGGTACACGGGCCTCTCGCTGTTGTGGCCTCTCCCGTTGCGGGGGCACAGGCTCCAGACGCGAAGGCTCAGGGGCCATGGCTCACGGGACCAGCCGCTCCGCAGCATGTGGGATCTTCCCGGACCGGGGCACGAACCCGTGTCCCCTGCATCAGCAGACGGACTCTCAACCACTGCGCCACCAGGGAAGCCCCAGGCTCAGAGGTTTTAAGCTGGCTTTTCTAGTGTCTAATTCCTTCCCCCCGCCCTTCCTTTCTCTCTCCTTTTCCATGGTAGGACCATGGCCTTGTGTTGGATTAAATTAAATATGGTGCATTAAATTTACACGTGTCAACTTTTAAAAACAGATCCACATGAGCATGCTTTATCTATGTACATTATATTCTAAGAGTTAATGCATCCCTTTAAAAATGAGGTTTATTCCATTCTTATGAGAAGCTTCAGCCCTTGTAGTTGATAAAGGAAAAAATATAACTTTTGGTAAGAAGAAGGACAAACCTGCTGAGGAAAGGGATCTTCATCTATTCCGTTCATGATGTACTCCAAGTGCCTGGAGTAGAGAGATGCTCGGTGGAGACTTGAACTGGATGAATGAATGTATAAAAGGGAGGGAAGAACGCAGGAAAGACAGATGAACCTCTGGGTTTGGCTCTCAAAGTACCCTTTTCATGGCCAGAGTGACGGTGTTCTTGGGTCACTGGTGGTGCTGGGCATCAGTCTGTGCTGTGGCCACTCTGACCAGAGCATCTGGCCGGTTCCTGCTCTGCCTGCACATGCTGCTCCTGCCAGGCAGGATATGACTGTTTCCCGGGAACCCTGTCTGGAGAGCCCTGGGAAGACTTTTTCCTCCACTTGTTCTCAATGTCCATCTGCCTTTTGCCCCTCAGTTGTCCTGTCTCAGACTTCAGTAGAGAGAGAAACTAGCAAGATCCCATTGCAGGAATATCTGTGCGTCTCTTCCTTTCTCTGTACTATCAGTGAAAAAAATGTATATTAACCCCCGAAACAGGAGCAAGTTTCATTTCATTTCTGTTCTCCTGCTGGGCCCCTCCTCCCCCTATGTGTTTTGTATTTCAGCTTGGTGGCATCCTGGCACAGGGACGTCTAGTATAGCAGGTGTTTCTGAGATGACTTCTATCTGGGAAGCCCCCTGAGCTTTTCTATTGGGGGTCCTGCTTATTGCTTCCTCCATGCTTGCATCCGTTGCACAAACATAAATAATGCAGTCCTTTGGTTGCAGTGTTCATTCAGGGAACAGGCAGTAGTGAAAATGCCACGATATTTGGAATCATAAAGATTGGGATTTTAAGTTACACCCGCCATAGACACGTCGCATGTTCTTGGACCATTACTTTGTATCTAAATATCGTTGTTCTTGAAATATAGAATTCTTGAAGAATCTTCATGTGAAATAATAAATAAGACAGTGGAGTAATATCTGCCCAGGGTATGTAACGTATTATGTGTGTAGTAAATGGTCACTTATAATTACTTTTTTTAAATTGAAAATTTTATGGGGATAATTGTGGAGTCAGATGCAGTAATAAAAAATAATACAGATTCCTATGTACACTTCACCCAGTTTCTTCCGATGGTAACATTTGGCAAACCTAAAGTATAATGTCACAAGCAGGATACTGACATTGTTAAAATCTAGAGCTTTTTCAGAGTTCCCCAGTTTTACTTGTACTTGTGTATGCATGTGGGTGTATTTACTGCTATATAATCTTTTCACTGTTTTATTGTGATAAAATACAAATCACTTAAAATGTATCGTCTTAACCATTTTTAAGTGCACAGTTCAGGGGTGTTAAATACATTCATAATCTTGTGGAACCATCACCACCCTTCACCTCCAGAACTCTTTCGTCTTGTAAAACTGAAACTCTGCAGCCATAGAACAATAACTTCCCAGCCTCTCCGCCCAGCCACAGGCAACCGCCATTCTCTTTTCTGTCTCTGTGAGTTTACTACTCTGGGTATTTGCCCTTCTAGGACTGACTTATTTCACTGAGCATCATGTTTTCCAGGTTCATCCATATCATAGCATGTGTCAGAGTTTTTTTTGTCCTTCTTAAGACTGAATAATATTCCACAGTATGTATAGACCGCATTGTGCTTATCCACTTATCCATCAGTGGACACTTGGGTTCCTTCCGCGCTGTTGTGACTGATGCTGCTATGAGCTGTATGATTTTATTACCTGGGTAAGTTTGCGCCTCCATCACCGCAGTCAAGACCTCAGCACTTCCGGCATCACAAGGATTGCTCCTGTTGTCCTTTTGTAACCACACCCATCTCCCTCCTGTTCCTTCTCCCACCATCCCTGAGCCCTGACAACCACTCATCTGTCCTCCATTTCTAAAATGTTGACATTACATGATGCTACGTAAATGGAATCAAA
This sequence comes from Mesoplodon bidens, assembly GCF_964165515.1. NCBI lineage: Eukaryota > Metazoa > Chordata > Mammalia > Artiodactyla > Ziphiidae > Mesoplodon > Mesoplodon bidens. Next base: position 31,935,284 of record NC_138169.1, on the reverse strand, counting down.
TAGCGTGTAATCTTTCATGATGGGCTTTTTTACTCAGCACAGTTCTCTGGAGATTCATCCAAGTCAGGTGTATCCACACTATGGACGTACCACTGTCGGTTTAATCATTTACCATTTGAACAGCATCTGGACTGTTTCCAATTTCTGGCTGTCATAAATAAAAGCTTCTATAAACATTCATGTGCAGGTTTAAAAAAAATTTTTTTTATTGGAGTATAGTTGCTTTACAGTGTTGTGTTAGTATCAGGTGTACAGTAAAGTGAGTCAGTGATACATACATATATATATATATATATATATATATATATATATATATATACATATGCACTCATTTTTAGATTCTTTTCCCATGTAGGCCATTACAGAGTACCGAGTAGATTTCCCTGTACTATACAGTAGGCCCTTATTAGTTATCTAGTTTATATATAGTAGTGTGTATAGGAACTGACATATGCAGGTTTTTATAGGAATGAAAATGTTCATTTCTCCAATGGTGCAGTTGCTGGGTTGTGTGTTAGACTGATCCTCCTCATGTTGCATGAGCCGTGGTCTCCCTGGTGGCACAGTTTCCTGCTGTGTAGAAATGGAGGTGAAAATAATGTTATGTGGACCTTTTATCATTAAGACTAGCCTGACAACAGACACCTTTAGACAATCATGTTAAGAACATTGATAACCTTGTTACTGGTTCTTTTATCTCCTTTAGCCTCAGTTTCTCTGAAGTGGCTCCACCATCTCAAAAACGTCATTCTGAGAACCTCAGAGAGTGTTGCCCTTCTTCTATTGCCCTGCTTCTCCCAGGTCCAAACAGTCATAAATTCCTCTTGATTTTGCCACTGCAGAGATTTTTATATCGTTCTCCTCCTAATTGATACTCTGCCATCTGAATTTCAGCTAGTATAGTCTCTTCTCTGTATTGCTAATGTGCTGTGTTTCCTGGGATCTCTGAGCCAGGTCACAGCTGACCTTTATAGTTGCAGATCGCAGTTCTCCTCTTCATGGCCACCATCATGTCCACCTCAGGGCCTTTGCACATGCCCCGGAGGGTGCCTTATCCTCTTCACACCGTTAGCTCATTCACCTTCAGCTATCAGCTCAAACGCCACTTCCTCATGGGAGGCCATCTGGTATATGTTCTTCTAGTATCCTGTCCTCTTCTTTCATAATATGTTTAAAATTTTAATTGTTTATGTTAGTTGTATAAAACCTAGGGCCCCACATGGTTCAGTCTGGTGCTAGAGTTTCCTCAAAGAAGTTGACCAGGAGATATGTCATCTTAAAGCAATTTAAATCTTATCACCTCTGGAAAATGACTCAGCCTCTGTCTTCCACGTATCAGTTCTTAACCATGGTACCCTGCCCCACTTTTATGAGGTGAGTCCTTGAGGTACAGTGCTGTCTGACCCACCGCAGTTCATGTCCCTGAAAACTGGGTTTGAGTCTTAGTTGTTTTTGTAGTTTTAGAACCTGGAACACTGACTGGCGGATATTGGGCGTTCCATTAATATTTTTGGAAAACATCAATGAATGGTTGAAACTACATATCTTATATATAGGAAATATTTGGTAAAAGTTGACAAAATGAGTGAATAATGAAAACCTTTCTTAACTTTCCAGGTGATTTTTGAAGTTGTAACTTCTGGACATCAAGGCTACCTCGCCATTGATGAAGTGAAGGTGTTAGGACATCCATGTAGTAAGTTACCTCAGCTTCTAATCATCCGGGGATGTGGTTGGGGGTGTGTTTATGTTATGGATAAGAGACACTAAAACCTGGGGGAGGTCGTCCTACTCAGAGAGTCCCTGATGGGCCTCTGGGTGGTGCTGTGCTAGCCCAGAAGTTCAAAAACATGTGCATCATGTGTGATGTCATTGTACGTATCTAAATGTCTTTAAAGTGAAAATCAGGAATAAGGACTAAGGGAACATCCATATCCAACCCCAGCATAGAGCTTTGGGAGCTGAGCAAGCAAAAGTCTGCAAATGTGGGTGTCTCTGTGTGTGCTTAGGTGTACCAGCATGTGTGCTTGTGTGGGCACGTGCATATGTGTGTGCATGTGTGTGTGCACATATGTGCATGTGTGTATGTGCATGTGCTTGTGTGTCTGCAGGAGTGTGTGTGTGTGTGTGTGTACGTGCACTGAGTTTCCCATAATCACTACATGTTCATAAAAAATAAGACAGTTATGTTTGCCTTTTGTAAATTCTGATGAATGGTAGTGAACTGTACAAATTACTCTGTATTCTTTTTTTCCCCACTTAGCATTGTATTTAGGTCAATCCATGAGATTGTGTCATACGAATATACTACATTCTATTTTTTCTTTTCCTCTACGAACATTTAGTCCCCCTCACCCCATTTTCCTCTATGACAAACACGGTTGCCATGAACATCCGTGTGTGTGCGCGCGCCTCTGCATGCAGTGTGTGAGAGCTTGGGCGAGGTGTATTCTTCAAGGCAGAATTGCTGAGCAGTAGGGTAGAAACACTTTTAGTTTTACTAGCTGCTATGAAAAATGTCTGACCAGTTTATATGCCCACCAGCAATGCACGGACGTTTCATTTGCCCTATATCCTTGCCCCAAATTGATATTGTCAGACATTAAATCTTTGACCATCCTAGGGATGGCAGCCTGCTTTATGTTTTAGGATCCCTGGCATAAAAGAGAAATTGGCTCATTCAGATGATTCTAGATCTCTGCTGAAGGTCCCCACCCAAATTCATGAGAGAATGGTTATATCTACACTGAAATTAGAAATACCAACACACGCAGGAGTGTCTGCTTTTACTGCATGGATTGAGAGATTGGCGCCATGATCACTCCCTGTGGTGGTTTCAGAGAAGCCTGGGTGGTTGGTATCTGATGGGCTGTCATGACACTGTTGTCTGATTCCATCCAGAGGGGTTCTCCTCTCTGAGATCTTTACCTGGTGCTCCAAGTTCAAGCTCAGCAGTCATCTTGTTCATTACTAAGGCAGACGTTACTTTTGTAGCACGGTGCTTGGCCTTTTATTCTGTCAGCAAGACTGGCGAGTTCAAGAAGAATTTCTGCCCCTTTTTTTCTGAAAAGACAAGAAAATGAACAATGCTGTACCTAATGGGAACAGCAGGGCAAATTTAGGAAGCAGAATATAATTACCTGAGTTGGAACCTGGCCAAATTCTCAGAGTCATAGCCTCGGGCTTGGAAAAGTGCCGTGAGATCTTCTAATGTGCGTGAATATTCAGGGCCTCTGATTCACCTCTTACCAGGAGGTAAAAAGTCAGACAGTAATACTGTAGGCCTCCTATGGGCTGAGCACTCCGTTTCCCAGAGCAAACCTCACCACAAGGCAGGTGTCACTGCTGCCCTGGGTATAGGTGTGGTGGCCACTGGCCAACAAAATAGCTCCTCAGGTGTAGCCCCTCCCATCCCGCAGGATCTGAGTCATCGCCTTCAGTAAGAGAGAAAGACTTAATGCTTTTCCTTCTATCAGAGCCTTCCTGAAATGTGTCTCCTGCAGTTTTGTGCATTCTTTCCAAGCCCAGCTGCCTGCAGCCATAGAAATGGAGTTTATGTCTCTCCTTTGGAGAATACCGGTGCTGATACTTAATTGGCTTTGCAAACTGCTGTTAGGAGATACAGAATCACAAAACAGCCTTTGTCCCAAGGTGATGGATGCTACAACAACGTGTTGAACTGTGAGCTTTAAATGGTTTTGATGATGGCCTTTCTGTAGTTATTTTTTCCTGAATCGCTAAGTTTATGGGGAAAACATGCAAATAAAGATTTTAAAGAAGGCAGTCGTTTCGTCTTAAAATGGAAAGCTTTATAGTTTGTATTCTAAGGGCTTTCCTATCAAGATTTTAAAATAATAATCAATTATTTTGAAATGCTGATGATGTTCATTAAATTTACATCGTGAAGAAACATAAGTATTTGATATCCAAAACTGTGCTTTTCCAAAAGATGCAGAAGTGCTGAACTTTATTTACTTCACTCTAAAGGCTCCTGTTTGGATTCATATAGGTTTATGAGTAGACATTATGACATTTTTTTAAAAAAAATAGCTGTTCTGTTAAGTGTATACAGTTGCTCATAAAATTGATTTTCATGTACTGACAGTAAGATGCCAGATCAGCTTGAAATGTGGAGATGGCTGTGCAGTGGCTTCAGACCACTTCTAATGAAGGTAGATAATTTTTGTATTTGGTACACATGCTAAAACTGTATTTTGAATTTGGTTCAATAATCCTAGTAGGAGAAACTGAAGAAGCATTTTTTTCAGCTTTGAAATATTGTCTCCTGTTTTTAAGTAGGTTGTAACTTATGCATAGGTGGGTATTACTATTATTACCTTGTGGTGCTGATATGTATTTTTATATCTTGTAAGCCATGCAGCATTTTAACATCACATATCATTCAATTCATCCACTCAAAGTGCATGGGAATGTGGGATGTTTTTCCTTTTACTCGGGTCTTCTAAAAGTTCCTTCAATAGTGTTTGCAGTATTCAGGGTACTAACTGAACTTCTTTCCTTATACTTTTTTTGTTAAATCTATTCCTACGTGTTTTATTTTGATACTACTATAAATGGAATTGTTTTCTTAATTTCTTTTTTGGATTGTTCATTGCAAGTGTATAGAAACACAATTGACTTTTGTATATTGATTTTGTATCCTGAGACCCTGTTGAGTTTACTTATTATAAACTCTAATTGTTTTTTGTGGATCCTTAGAATTTTCAAGACCCATGTCATCTTTAGGTTGCGTTAGTTTTATATCCTATTTTTCAATCTGGGTGCCTTTTATTCCTTTTCTTGCCTAATTGCTGTGGCTAGAACCTCCAGTACAATGTTGAGTACAAATGGAGAGAAGACATCCTTGTCATGTTCCTGTCTTAGGAGGGAAGCTTCCAGCCATTCACCATTCAGTATGATGTTAGCTGTGGGTTTGGGTTTTTCATAGATGCTCATTATCAGGAAAGACATTCTCTTTTATTCCTACTTTGTTGGGTATTTAAAAAAAATCAATCATGAAAGGGTGTTGGGTTTTAGCAAATGCTTTTCCTTTATGTATGTAGGAGAGGAAGAAGTTCTCCTTGACCCTCTTAGGGTCTCTGACTGTGTCTGAAAATGAAACTGACAAAGACAGTTTCATGGGAGTAAAGCATACAGATATATTTAATGTATGTTTTATGTGACATGGGAGCCTCGTAAGGAAATGGAGACCCGCAGAAACAGACCTGGTGTATTTATGCTGGTTCTCGTGAAGAGCAGACATTCATGGAGGAATATGATATGATAGAGATTGTACAGCAAGTGTGGCAAACTGAGGAAGACAAACCAGATGTGTGCGTTGATTCTTCTTGGTGAACCTTTGTCTTTGGAGATAAGAAAGCTCCTTTCTTCTGGTGCAGGGAGGACACCTCTCACATGAGGGTTTTATGGCCTGTTTAGGGGATAAGGGAAGGGAAGGTCAGAGTGACCTTCTTGCTACTGCTGTTTTCTTGAACTCCTTCAGCTTAATTTATTCAGTGTGCAAAGGTGCCATATTTTGGGTAGCATTTCCTGAACTCCATTATTTATCAGATTATCGTATGGCTTTTATCTTTTATCCTATTGGTGGAGTGTGTTATACTGATTGGTTTTTGGATATTAAATCAACCTAGCACTCCCAGGATAAATCTCACTGGGTTACAGTGTACAGTCTTTGTTATATGTTGTCATATAACACGTTAAATATGAAGTTATTTGCATATATGATGCCTTGAATTCTGAAATCTAAAAATTACACAGAATAATGCCTCGTTATTTTTCTGCCAATTTAAAAAAATAATAATATAATGAAAAAGATTGCAAAAACCCCTCATAAACCTATGTGCCATATATGGGATAAAATGAATACAAAAATCCAAGACATTTCTGTATTACTACTTTGTAATATGAAATAAGTCAGCAATTTCTTTAAACATTTAACAAATGCTGAGTTCATAATATGGCATCCTAGGTTCAAATTTATTCTTATTTTATAAAACAAAATTAATTTTTCACTCATATTTATTTGCACACTCAAACATTGCTTGCCTACTTTCAAATTTAAATTTTTATGAAGACATTAAACACTGTGATTAAAATAAGAATAACAGAGACATATAAAAAATTGGAACTGTTTTCTGAATTATGTTTGTTGAATAAAAACTGACCCGTGTGCTTTGGTTGAGAGACGCACAGAACTCAGAATTGAGTTTGAGTTTATCATTTTATTTATTTTTATTTTTTTTAAAGTTTTATTGGAGTATAGTTGCTTTACAATGTTGTGTTAGTTTCTACTGTACAGCAAAGTGAATCAGTCATGTGTATACATATATCCCCTCTTTTTTGGATTTCCTTCCCATTTAGGTCACCACAGAGCATTGAGTAGAGTTCCCTGTGCTATACAGTAGGTTCTCATTAGTTATCTATTTTATACAGTGTCAATAGTGTATATATGTCAATCCTGATCTCCCAATTCATCCCAACCCTGCCTTCCCCCTTGGTATACATACATTTGTTCTGTACATCTATGTCTCTATTTCTGCTTTGTAAATAAGATTGTCTACACCAGTTTTTCAGATTCCACATATATGCGTTAATATACGGTATTTGTTTTTCTCTTCATTTTACACATGGGAACTTAGCTTGGATTTTTCTCCAGTGGACTACCATTCTTCTTCAAGAGATGGGTGACTAATAAAAGTTGTTTGTACACAGTGCCTAGCTTATTTTTCTATGATAAGGATGTTGACTCTGTTTTTCCCTTGACAAATTATTCCATTAAGATCCATTCTTACCTCTCAAGCAAAACAAAAGTAGTTTTGTCTTGAACCATGTTAAGAGCTTCCTACTCACAATAGTTTCTTGGCCTCTGTGGCCCTATAAACTTGCTCACATAGTGGAGAATAATAATGATAATGCTCTCCTCACAAGGTAAATGTAGGGATTAAATGAGTTAATGTACATAATGAACTTAGAACAGAGCTTAGCACATTCTAAGAGCTCAATAAATGTTAGCTATTATTATTATTATTATTAGGCATACATCCTGATTGGCCCACTAGAATGAATTAGCTGCAGATTTTAACTCTAAGTGGCTAAATTGATTGATTTCTTAGATGGGATAACTTAGCAGTGTCCATTTTAAAAGTTAAAAAAATGTTTGCAAAATCGATTGTTTTCAGGCAGTCCCGGCTGTTCTTTTTAGCAGAAGTTGGCTCTCTTCTTTGTGATGATGTGCTACACAAATAGAGAGAAGCATTGACTGTGCATTCTGGCTGGCAGGCATGGCTGCAGCCCATCTCAACCTGTGCCATTACATTAAAATGTAAATGAAAATACAAAGGGGTCAGGGCACAGTCCGCTTTTGTCCATTTCCGTTTGCACTTGGACGTTGCAAATTACTGTTCTCTGATTTTGTTGTTAGTGTTTTGGTGCAGGCTTTGAAGAATCAATAATATGAGACATCTACAAAAAGATTTGCATCCTGGTCAATGATAATTCCTGGCTTTGGGATCAAATGCTGATGTGAGATCAATTAATACCCAAAACCCTCTATTCTTTTGAAAACAGTTTTCTTAGTAAGAAACAAAAGAATATGGCAGAAATGAAAAAATAGGAGAGTTGTACTCAAAAACCTTTTAGTATTCATGGAAGATATTTAGTTTTTAGAACTCCTGCAGATTTTAGAAAAAAAAACTGGCATAGCATTTTGAAAGGGTATCCAGGAGACAAATGGGCCTATAAATTTAGAGAGAAAGAGAGAATTTTTCTTCCTGAGTATGGGATAGATTGAAATTTTCCACTGTAATTGTGCTCTACCTGTGTTACAATTAGTTTGGCAAGGTTCAGAGCACGCAGCTGAGCGTGGAATTGAAACTTTTCTGGCTGTGGAGCTCTTTTTCTTGGGGTCTTTTCCAGTTTCCAGTGATAGATCCGTTATTTTAAATAATAATGAACATTTTTGAGGCTAAGTACCAGGCACACACAATACCTCCTCCTGGCAGCATCTTGTTTAATCTTTATCCCAACGCTATGAAATAAGTACTATTTTTAAATCCTTATTTTGCAAATTAAAAAAAAAATCCACTAAGGCTTGAGTTGAAGAATTTTTGCTTCTATTCAAAGGTAGTAAGAGCCTGAGCTTGAACACATATTATGATGAACTGAAAACAGTTGTAGGGTTTACAGCACTAGGCGGGGAGAATCCAGGCATCTTAAACCTCTGGAAAGATTATATATGCCTTTAATGTTTATTGAAACACTTACAAATGTTACCAGTAGAAATTTTAGCCTTCATGATCTTGGAGGAAACTGATCTGGAACATAGAATTCCATAGCCCCTTTGTCTTATTCACCGTGGTGGGTGAATTAATTAATTCAATTAATTCTCTTGCTTGAAAAGGATAATTTGCTGATAAAAGTGTTTACACTTAATAGGTTTTTCTGTCTTCATCTGGTTTCCATTGGAGGTATGGCTTTATTATTTTAGCCAGACTATTTTTTTTTTTTCTGGCAGTCTTCTTCTCAACCGAGAAACACTAGTTCCCAAACTGAGCACAGCCAGTCTGTTCAGAGAAGAACCCTCCCCGAATACAATTTGAACAGAGGTATCAATTCCTTAGACTCTTAACCTTACTGTGCAAGTAATAAGCCCTGGTGTCTTTGAGAAAACCGTATTGAAACGTCAAATCCATTCTAAAGGAGAAGGGATAACCCTCATTCTGGGCAGCATATCTTAATAAGGATAGGAGTAAAGAAATACTATCACACAATCCTATCTTTGGCCACCAAATTAAAAATGTAAGTTATATTCTAATAGAACTCCTAATACAATTAGCAAATTGTATTGATAAGTGAGCTTTGCTATGTCTTTCTCTTTGGTTCAGTAGCCATTGCTAGAAACAGGGCCCTTAGGAAAACAACCCTCCAGGGCGGACTTACTATGGAGGGACAGACCTATAGCAGAACCAGTGACAATTCTGATATTCCTGTTATTTATTATTGTTAGGTAAGCTGATGAAGCAGAGCACATATATTTAATCAGGTTCTCCAGAAAGATTACAGAAATTAACACTTAGCATTTTTGAGGGGGTGGTAAAAAGCACTCTTCTACCCTGCTGGTAGAAATGCCAATTGTTATACGCTCTAAGGAAAGCAGTTCAGCAATTTGTGTCAAAAGTATTCTAACAATGCTAACTATGGGAGGATACAGCAGGGGTGATACTCAGCAAATTAACAACCCTTCAGCATAGGCTCCGAACTGACCCTGCGCTTAACCACGTGCGGTGACACTGCAGACCAGCAGCCACAGGTATAACACCCCCTTAACCCAAGTTGTCATGAAAGATGGCTACACACCCAACACTCTGTGTTAGAGACCCAATGTGTTATAGTGACCTGCAGCCAGAGGCAAGCAGAGTTAGGAGGCCATGAGATGGACAGGAAACGGTAACATCAGTGAGACATTCTGATGGAGGACATGTGATATCTCAAGGGTCTAACAGCAAGCTAAGGGAATCCATGGAAGCTTTATGGAAGGAAAAGCATTGGAGAAGGTCCTTGAAAGTAGCTGGAATTCCAGCAGTCAGACTGGGAGCCATACCTGGTGGGATGAGAGCATGGGGAAGGCAGACACTGGGCTGCAGGGCTCGCCGAGGCAGTGTGGCCTGATGGGCAGCGCCTGAGCTTTGGAAATGGCTAGACCAAAGTTTCCACTCTGCTTCTGACGCTTAGTAGCCAAGTACCCACAAGTAAAATGGAAAAAATACCTTCCTCACAGAACATGTGTGAGTCATCAATGGAAAAGTTTCTGGCCCCTGAAATGCTCAAAAAGAATGTTACCTTTTTCCATTTTCTAAAAGCAGTGGGTCTTCCAGCTTCTTGGGAACAGTGAGTAGAAGAGAAATTTGATGCAGGGACTTTTTACACAGATCTTTAAAACCATAGAATCCTGTTATTCTTGACCAAGGGGAATTTGATTAAGTTAATGAGAAATAGTTTACAGGGTTTTGAGTTAATATAATAGTATTAGAAACAATGACATACAGTTATACTGGTTTTTTAGAAGTTACTTAGGACATTTTGCATGCCAGGCATCATGAATGCATTGTCTGAGTTATTGGTGGCCTCCAAATTAGTAATGGGGGTTTCCTCTGTGTTACTGATTTTTTTTTTTTTTTTTTTTTGTGGTACGCGGGCCTCTCACCGTTGCGGCCTCTCCATCTGCGGAGCACAGGCTCCGGACGCGCAGGCTCAGCGGCCATGGCTCACAGGCCCAGCCGCCCTGCGGCATGTGGGATCTTCCCGGACCGGGGCACGAACCCGTGTCCCCTGCATCGGCAGGCGGACTCTCAACCACTGTGCCACCAGGGAAGTCCTGTTACTGATATTAAAATGCATTTTTCTTTGTTCTTGGACAGTAATTCATTTCCACTCCTAATTATGTTTTTTACAGGCTAACGTTAGTGCTTGTTTATCATCTTTGGGTGCCCAGGAGTGGGGTACCATTCTTTGAAAGTGTCTAGATGTGGTCCAGAGACACGTTGGCACTGGGGGGAGGCTGACAAGGTATAAAGAATGCCTTCTAGCTGTCATCCAGGTTTATCCATCCCTCCCAGAAAACACTGGCATCCTATTTTCTTCTTTTCTACTCCCTCACCTCCCTCACCCCACCTCTTGCTGCTCTCTCTCTCTCTCCTTGTTTTGATAAGAGAATGTTTTCCTAAAAGTAGAAGTTATCATAAAATTTCATTCCTGACCCGTCACTCCAGGTCCTGACACGCATTTTCAGTGCGCTGTGGAAATTGGTCTGTACTTCTCAGGTCAAACAGAGTGATTCTTTATTTAAACAGCTGTCCCCGATGAACGATGTATGTTATGAGACTTAATGCTGTTTAGCAGTTGGAATCATTCTTTCTTCTCGAATTGGAAATCAGGATCAGCCAACACCGCCACGCTATAGCAGTCCCAACGTAATTTCACAGAATCTGTCTATGGGGATAGTATTTTTGGTAGCTGGGAAATATTACATGAGTAATGCTGCATACCAATGAGTTGTATTAAAATATATATTACTCACAGCTCTGTACTTGGCTTAAAAAGTTTCCTTGGCAGCAGCATTTAACTTCTTACTGTTCTTTTCATGTTGCTAGTATAAATATCTAATATGTTTTTGTTCAAAACATCAATTAGGCCTCAGTATAATCTTTATTAATACAGGTCTGTTATTACAAGAAGGCTGCTGAGCTATGATTATTTGCACAGCAGGGGCAATAAAGTATCTTCTTTCGGCCTGGTTCTATCCCAGAATGCCTGGCTGTTGCAGAACACATCAGAGCCTTCCAGAATCTCTTTTACAATCCTAATGAAATCTTTAAAGCTCTTAGAAGCAAAGGCATTCTTTCCTTCAAAGGTAAACAAAAGGGAAAGGCCGGAAATTGCAGATAGATTCAAAAAGACACCTATGAGTTCAGATCTCCACTTTTAACCTGTTTAATTCTTTCTCTTTGTGCAGCCAGAACACCTCACTTCCTGCGGATTCAGAACGTGGAGGTCAATGCGGGCCAGTTTGCCGCCTTCCAGTGCAGTGCCATCGGCAGGACTGTGGCCGGCGACAGGCTCTGGTTACAGGTACGTCGGAGAGAGTCCAGCGGGCAGAGTGCGTGTCCCCTGGGGAGAGCCCCAGAGATCGGGTCAGTGTCAGGCCCCTACGGGAGATGGATGCTCTGAGCAGTTTCCCCAGTTCTTTTCCTTCTTCCGCAGTAAGTAGCCAGATTACAAAGAGCTCTAGACAAGCTCAGTGTTGTTCTTCACAAACTTTGTTGTGAATTTCTGGTTTTTCCCTTTGCTTCTGCTTAGCCATCTCATTTGGAAGATCTGGTTACCAAATTACTTTTGGAGCAGTATGTTGGAGTCCAAAATACAGTACCTTTCCCCCACACTTCCTCTGGAAAAAAACCAAAGAATCACACGTGCACATGCACACACACACACACACACACACACAAGTTTATAGGCCTTTCTGTAATTTTCATTTCCGCAGCAATAAGCCTAAACTTATAAATTAATAGCACACCTTTTACCTTTGAGCACTTAAGCAGACTTTTTTTAGGGTCATCACAACTTGTGTGTCTCGTTTTATTTTCTTTCAAACTCCACCATCTGTATTTTGCATGGCCAGTAGTTTCATGGACAGATCAAGGGTTTCAGGAATTCTGACCAAATGAGCGGGAGTACGTGACCTGTCCCCCCTAACCAGCATGCCCCCCACTTCTTTAGACTCTGGGTTTGGTTTCCCCCGTAGAATTCTCCAATTTTATTCTTACTGCTTCTTGTTGCTCATTGATCTATAGGCTGCTTGTTCTCCACCTTGATTAGTGTTGATTTTACCCCCCTTTCCTTACAGATTCTATTGTGGGTTTTGTTTTGGTTTGGTTGGTTATTTACTTATTTTGGTTTGCGACTGAGCTGCGTTATTTTCTAACCCTTCTCTGCGTCTGTTCCATTCCACTTGGGCTTCTGTTCCATGCGTGCCGAATTTTCCTTGGTATATGTCACTCTCCACCTATCATGTGTCTCCTTCTGCCATGTAGTAACAATTGTCATGTGTCACATTTGCCTGACACTCTATTATCTTTAAATCCTGTATTCCTTTTAATCATCACAGCTGAAGTCAGTGGTCACTTTTCTAACTCCATTTCTGGGGGAAATGAAAAACAGCCAAATATGCTATCCCAAGATCACTCAGCAATGTGTTGACAAATGGGGAATACATTCTGAAGGAGGCTTCTTAAATGCTTTGGGGTCCTCTGCACACAATCCTCCACCTTCCACCCTGATGTCACTCTCTTTTCTCATATCCTACTGTCCCCATGAGAGGGTCCCCAGGCCGGGAGAGAGGAATGTGTGCAGAGAACTGAAATGGTATGTACCAAATTCATCTTTTTTTTCTGTTTTTCCAAGTGCTTTTATTTTTTTAATTAGCTTGTATTGGTATATAGTTGATTTACAATGTTGTGTTAGTTTCAGTTGTACAGCAAAGTGATTCAGTTATTCATATACATATATCCACTCTTTTTTAGATTCTTTTCCCATATAGGTCATTACAGAGTGTTGAGTAGAGTTCCCTGTGCTATACAGTAGGTCCTTGTTGGTTATCTATTTTATATATAGTAGTGCGTATATGTCAATCCCAATCTCCCAGTTTATCCCTCCTCCCCATTTCCCTATTGGTAACCGTAAGATTTCTACAGCTACAACTCTACTTCTGTTTTGTAAATAAGTTCATTTGTGCAGTTTTTTTAGATTCCACGTATTAGTGATATCATATGATATTTGTCTTTCTCTCTCTGACTTACTTCAATCAGTATGACAATCTCTAGGTCCAAATTCATCTTTACTGTTTCCTTCGCTCTAAAAGTTTTGTAATCACTACTTTAGGAGCTTTTTGCAGCATGTGAAAAATGTGCTTGACCCTGGTCTTTGGTATTCAAATTTTTTTTTATACCACTTCCCAGTTATTTTAGCTTCTTGATGTTAGAGCTTGAGAATTCTTTTTTTAGTTAGTGGTTGTTTCATATTAAATTTGATCAAGTTTGGCTACGTATGTATGTATGGCAATTGATGAGACAGACGTTTTTAATTGACATTTTTCACAATGCCTTACCTTCCTTTTAAAAATGAAAATACCCCCCCAAAATTTTTTAAAATAAATAATGAAAAAATGAAACTACCCTCGTCATCTTTGATTTATCTCCAGAAATCTTAATTTTTCATGGAAAGCATTTTTTTTGTCCTTGATATTTGGGTGGTTTTGGGGGTTTTGTTTTTTGGTTTTTTTTTTGCAGTACGCGGGCCTCTCACCATTGTGGCCTCTCCCGTTGCGGAGCACAGGCTCCGGACGCGCAGGCTCAGCGGCCATGGCTCACGGGCCCAGCCACTCTGCGGCATGTGGGATCTTCCCGGACCGGGGCACAAACCCGTATCCCCTTGCATCGGCAGGCGGACTCTCAACCACTGCACCACCAGGGAAGCCCCCCCTGATATTTGTTTTAATGTTATTTGAGAGACTGCAATAAAAAGACTAAGCTTTTGTCTCAACAGTCTTAGACATTGGCAGGAATTTACAGGAAAGTTGAAAATACAGTTTCCTTTTTTGTTTTTGTAAATATCCTGGCCTTGGGAGGGTCCTGCTTACACTTGAGCACTTCCTTGGGGTTGGGATCATTAACTCCTTCCTCTTACTAAGTAGGAGACTTTGTTTTAGAGAATCCATCATGCTGTAGGGAGAAAGCTAGATACCAGTTTACAAAAAGGGTCTAATTGCAGAATTCAATTCTGCATTAGGTCTAAATGCAGAATTCCCAATCCTGATTCCACTATAGAATCACATGGAGAGTTAAAAAAAAAAAGTGTGGTTTACACCAGATTCTGATTTAATTGATCTGGAGTAGCCTCAATCTGACTCTCATGATGAATTTCCCACCTACCAGGTCTGTCTTGTTTCATTCTATTAAATTTAATCATAGTGTTGATAAATTGTTTCCCAATCAATCCATTAATGCCTCTCTTTGCCAATTACCCGGTCTTCTCTTGCCCTTCTTGTCATCAATGACTGCATATTGTCCTGCAGCTTTCAAGAAGGGTCGTGTCAAGAAGGGAATGAGGGTAAGCCAGACCTGGGATGACTTTGAAATTCTAAGTGACACCAAGTCTGTCCTGGACTCAGCCTGCTATGTGGTTTGTGAGTCTTTGTGATGTTAGAATAGTTTTAGTGTTCAATAATTTATTTCCTCTGTTTGGATAGGCATTTTGGGGGGAGTTGTTTATTTCGTTAGCAGCTGACGAAATAAGACAAGGGTCTTTCGCTTGCAAGGATGGCTTCTATTAACCTGTGTTGTGTGAGATGGTTTCCAGCAGCCATCAGGATTTGTGGCAGGGGATGGTTTCACAGAGTCCTCCTGCTCTCTTGCCTGTGCCCTGGCCCTTTGCTTCAGGCAATTCTTTACAAGTTGTGGGGAGAAGCAGACCTGGGAGACTAGACCAGGCCTCTCTAGTCTTGGAGGTATGAACACGGACTTTTCTTCCTTCCTACCTGAATGTTCTAACACTTTCAAAAATGCTTTCCTGCATCTAAACTCCCTTGGATCCTCAAAATAATTCTAAGATTCAGGCAGAAAACTGAATAAAAAAGTGTTTACGTTTTTCTATCATTTGAATCTTCCCAATAGGAAGTCAAGATTTAGAAATAAATAATACATCGTTATTGGGGGAACATTGATACTGTGAAGTGTGATCATTTATAGTCATTTGCATTACAGTCTTTTGAGTCCTACTGTAGGCACTTTGTGGAGTTTCATGGTGTATCCCATGGTTTTGTGCTTCTTTTTTATAAATGAGGCTTTTGAGGTGCAGGATTGGCGAGGTTCAAAAAGGTAAATGGCATAGCTGGGAATAGCACACCCCTGTTTTTTCACTTTTACTTCACCACTGATTAATTCCACTCTGCTGTGCTGGCTTCTCCTATCCCGAGCTAGGTGAACAGGTAATATGCCCTTACTACTTTGTTAGGATTTGGATGTAACTGACATTACATAATTTACATCCAGGAGGCAGCTTGACCAAAAAAAAAAGGTCCATCTGTATTACATGTACATCTTGATCCACGTCTCAGAAAAATGGCCAGTGGTTTGATTGTTTAAAAATATAGATTAAATATGATCAATGTCAGAGTCTTTCACAAATACATAACACACATACATCTGAGGATGACACTAATGAAGAAATGTTTATGGTTAGCAGATGTGTCCCATCTGCTTCCATTTTCTCCATCTCATCCATGGGCCACACAGGTTACTGTCAACGTGGAATCCATCTTTCTAGAATACAGAGCAAGGAAAAAAAACACAGCTCATGAACCTCCATTATTGTAGCTGCAAAGTACCTAAAAGACCTTCCAGACAGTGTTCAGGAGGAAGACAGCATCTATCAAACTATTTTTTTAATTAATTAATTAATTAATTTTTTTTGCGGTACGTGGGCCTTTCACTGTTGTGGCCTCTCCCGTTGCGGAGCACAGGCTCCGGACACGCAGGCACAGTGGCCATGGCTCACGGGCCCAGCTGCTCCGCGGCATGTGGGATCTTCCCGGACGGGGGCACGAACCCGTGTCCCCTGCATTGGCAGGCGGACTCTCAACCACTGCGCCACCAGGGAAGCCCCGAACTATTTTTATGTAGTAAAAAACTGATGTGCATTGAATCTGCTGAGGATACTTGCTACGTGCTATCAGATATGGTGATCTTTGCGTCCAACTGTGCTGTAACCATGGGAGACACTCAAATGAAATGTGTTCGTAAAACAATTCAAGCACCCAAAACAGGACCATGTATTTCTTGGTATTATCAACTTCCCGGTCACTCTGGAGGCTACATTTTGAAATATCTTACAGTATGTTTATATTTAAGATACTGAGAAGAGAAAATAGAATTTTAGATTTTTTTTTTTTTTTTTTGGTACGCGGGCCTCTCACTGGCGCGGCCCCTCCTGTTGCAGAGCACAGGCTCCCGATGCGCAGGCCCAGTGGCCACGGCCCACGGGCCCAGCAGCTCCGCGGCATGTGAGATCATCCCGGACCGGGGCACGAACCCGTGTCCCCTGCATCGGCAGGCAGACTCTCAACCACTGCGCCACCAGGGAAGCCCTAGATGTTCTTTTTTTATACTTAAATGTTATTTGCTGATGGGCAGTTTCTGAGTTACGCATTTTCATACAGTCATTGACCCTTTAAGCCACATATTATTGTATTACAATTACTATTGTTCTTTCTGAAGTATTTAAAATTTTATTTTCTGCCATAAGCTTGTTTCTCTTGGGAAATAATATTTATAATGCCTCTTTCAACTTTTCAATGAATCACCAAAGCTGATATTGACACTGGTAAATCTGAAGATGGTGTGTGCACATTCTTTTCCAGAGAATACAGCCCACTTTGCCCTCTTCTGCATCTGGTCCAGTTTGGGGCACTTTTGTAATTTCTGCCCTTTAGTTCATTTTTGATACATTGTAGAGGCTCTTCCATTCCTTAGTCTTTTTTTTAAATAAAATTTACTTATTTATTTATTTATTTATTTTTGGCTGCATTGGGTCTTCGTTGCTGCACGCGGGCTTTCTCTAGTTGCAGCGAGCGGGGGCTATTCTTCGTTGTGGTGTGTGGGCTTTTCATTGCGGTGGCTTCTCTTGTGGAGCACGGGCTCTAGGTGCATGGGCTTCAGTAGTTGTGGCACACGGGCTTCAGTCGTTGTGGCTCACGGTCTCTAGAACACAGGCTCAGTAGTTGTGTCTCATGGGCTTAGTTGCTCCACGGCATGTGGGATCTTCCCAGACCAGGGCTCGAACCCATGTCCCCTGCATCAGCAGGCAGATTCTCAACCACTGCACCACCAGGAAGTCCAATTCCTTACTCTTTTTACTCCATATCTTAGTCAGCTCGGGCCACTGTAACAAAAATGCCATAGACTGAGGGGCTTAAACAACAAATATTTATTTCTCACAGTTCTGGAGGCTGGCAGTCTAAGATCACGGGCCAGCATGCATGTTCTTGGAGAGGACCAGCTCCCGGTTTGCAGGCTGCCATCCTCTTGCTGCATCGTCACTTGCATCCTCTGGGCTCTTCATCCCCTTATAAGGGCCCTAATCCCGTCATGGGGGCTCCACTCTCACGACCACATCTAAACCTAATTACCTTCCCAAAGCCCCACCTCCAGTACAGTCACACTGCGGAGCAGATCTCGTCATATGAATCTGGCGGGGATGCAAACATTTAATCTACAGCACTCAGCTACCACATCAAACTCAGAAGTGGGTGGAAATGAAGGCACTTCGGCCCTCAGGACAAATGGCAGAAAACAAGGAGGCAGTGGAGATGCCTTTTCAAAGGTAGATGGATGGAGGCTTTGATAAAACCCGGGATTGACACGTGCATGTTGGGTGAATAGAAGCTGGTGAAGGAAAGCTGGAAAATCATACTTTTCTCTCAACAGATCTTAGAGGCCCTATCGTTTTTAAATGGCCCACTTTTTGGAATCACAAAATTATGTAACTTCTGAATTTGGAACAATCTTCAAATTAAATTCCTCATTTTATTAATGAGAAAACCAGCTCAGAAGAGGTAGAGAACTTTAACACAGTCATCTATCCAATTATTATATTTATTATAGATAATTCCATTTTGCTAGTGAAAGTCAATTATATGTAAAAGTATTTTTGCTTATTTATAAATTAGTAAATTTTGTCACTTGGACATTTTTCTTCACTGAGTGACCTTGTATTTCAAATATTATCCTTTTAACCAAATATTCTCCGATTTACTATGAAAGTATCTGCATTAACTTTGGAACCATTATAGCACAATATAATTTGAGTTGTTTTCTTTTAGCAAACATCCCTTGGTGTTTATTAGAATAGCATTTTAAAATGACTTCATAACGTGCATCAATTCACAGAAATAGAAAAGGAAATCAGATGGCATTACTCTGAAGTACGCTCTTAAAAACACTAGTGCAACCCAGCACCTAGAAGGGTACCTGTCACATAACAAATCTTCAGTAAACCTGCTCATGGCTCTTGGCTTACAGATGCCTGAATGACCAGGTGTCTCCTGCAGGTGAGTCCCAAAGGCGCATAGTTGAACCAGGAAAACAGGCACAAACTGTCTTTTTGGAATGCTTATTTTAGGTCTGTGGTTCATCT
This sequence comes from Mesoplodon bidens, assembly GCF_964165515.1. NCBI lineage: Eukaryota > Metazoa > Chordata > Mammalia > Artiodactyla > Ziphiidae > Mesoplodon > Mesoplodon bidens. Next base: position 31,916,519 of record NC_138169.1, on the reverse strand, counting down.
TCAGAGGGATGGTGTTTGATGAGAAGAGGGATGGATAGAATCTGGTGGTGTCTTTTCTGCTGTTTCAGAACATACAGCAAGTATCATGCAGAGTGAGAATAATTTTAGAAGAAAATGTGATCAATACATCATCACTTTTCCTTCATTTCTTGTAACCTTTCCCTAGGCTTTTAAAATTCTCTATTGTAAATTTTTGTTCTTTAATTCCCCCTTCAAAAAAAATTTCTTGCCATTGGACCTCAGTAAATGGTAATAGAAATACAGGTCTAATAAAGCTGGTTCTCTTGAGTTCTCGCTGTGAGAGCAGACCTGTGTCATAGTAATTGAGGAATAACCCCACCCACTCATTTGTTTGGTATGGAATATAATTCAATATGAGCTTTTAATTTGGGAAGCTTGCTCTTTGAAAAATAATATTCACTTGGGATTAATTTTTTTTTTTAGTTACTGGCCGAGTGGTATTGTATTCTACTAAGAGTTTGCTATATCATTCCTCTTAACTGGGTATGACCTATACAATGGTGAAAAAGGCATTTTCACCAGTCTAAGAAGTTTCTCACATTGCTTTTCTGAGCTCAGATAATTTTAGACCTTTTTGAGAGAAAAAGCAAAATCCTGAGATTTTGGTAACTTAAAATGATTCTCATAGCTCCTCTGACCTGTATAATTTGGTTCATGAATGAATATGTACATTGTATTAATAATATTTACATTACTAGCTTCAACAGATGTGTTTGAAATAAAATAATTATAACTCCTTTTGCTGAGTCCCACTGTTTGCTGAGTACTCTGCTAGGGTGTGTTTAGCCATTTTTTCCCTTAACTGACCCCAAGGAGAACTCTTTTATGTGCCCATTTATGGAAGAAGAAAATGGGCCTCAGGAAGTTTCAGTGGTTTTTCCATTTGCACATTGCTAGTAACAAGGTCTGGGTTTTGAACCAAGCCATCTAAGTCTAGACTCTATGTCCTTAACTGTAATGCCTCTCGCATAGCACAAAGACCCAAACATTTCTTCATGGATTCATAAACATCATATAGTAATTTAAGTGATACCTTTTATTGACATTTAAAATGAAAATTTTATTCATGTGTGTGTACTATTGCCTTGGCTTCTGTGTTATGGAATGTGTATATTTGGTCAACTTTTCTCGGTGGTTTTTAGTTTCCTTTACAGATTCTGTGGGAAAAACATCACAGCTGTATATCAGAACCATTTTGTAATTATATATAAAAGCCATAAAATGATTTGAAAAGGAGTAAAATTATGGCTCCCTTATCAAACCTAACATGGGTGTTTTTAGACGCTATATATCAAAGCATAAATTTAACATCACTTACTGTCATAGAAAATACCATGGACTTCCCTGGTGGCGCAGTGGTTAAGAATCCGCCTGCCAATGCTGGGGACATGGGTTCGAGCCCTGGTCCGGGAAGATCCCACATACTGTGGAACAACTAAGCCTGTGTGCCACAACTACTGAGCCTGTGAGCCACAACTACTGAAGCTCACGCACCCAGAGCCTATGCTCCACAACAAAAGAAGCCACCACAATGAGAAGCCCGTGCACCGCAACAAAGAGTAGCCCTTGCTCGCCACAACTAGAGAAAGCCCGTGCACAGCAATGAAGACCCAATGCAGGCAAAAAAAATAAATGTAAATAAAATAAATAAATTTAAAAAAGAAAATACCAGGAAGACATAAAGAGGACTGTCTTCAGTTGCTATAGGAACCATTGGCTCCTTAAGATTTTGAGTGGTTGAAATCACATCCATTATTTAGTCAGTTAAATATCCACATATATGATACACTGTTGAACATTCAGCCTGAAACCACCAGCAGCCTTGAAAGCATACACCATATCTTTTAACTTATACGATTTTGGATTACCTTCATTTAAAGTTAAAGATTTATTTTACATGGATGAAAGAGTAGGCCATATCTAAGGGGATTCTGAGAGAAATTAATTAATGAATTTTACTCTGTGATATTACCTGTCTCAGTCAAAACAGGTGTAAACACCTGGTGCTTTGAGGAGGATGCACCAGGAGCAGCTGGAGCGTTCTCCTCCACTGCAATCTGAAGGCCTCTGGGCCAGGATGTGAAATTGTACTGTGAAAACTGCAGGTCAGGATGGTTCATTTTGGAGGACAGAAGAGAAAGGCATCAACTGCTAGGCGTAAGGACTGCTTGCTTTGGACCCAAGAACCACACATCCTGTAAAAGCATTTGTTCTGTTCCTTTTCTCATATTCATCAAAAGGTTCATTTGTTTCTCTTGCTTCCAAGAATCCGCAGCTGTGTCACGAGAAGGGAAGGTGGAGAAAGCCCTGCTCTGGAATTCCCGTGGTTGAGGGCTGAGAATACTAAACACTGTCTCTTCTGTCTCCTGTTAGGGATCCAGGCCTTGGAGCGAGGCTCCTGGAGAGTTTGGACACTGTTAGAATCTCTGGTTTTTTCCTCTTCTGTCTCTTCTTTTTGGAAGGGGAAGGGAAAAAATGGAAAATGTTTTAGCTAGGAGGTAAACATATATGCTTTAGGTAACCTTGAAAGTTCTAGGAGATTTTCAGTCTGGTAATCTGGAATTATGTACCTAGAAAAGAGAGAGGGAAGAAACACGACAATTTTTGATGGGTTTTGATTTCAAAATGGCTTTAGGACCAGAGAAATGGAATGGAAAACAAAGCATGCCGCTTGTAGTCCTAGAGGGACCCAGTTTGGGATAAGGCCAGAGACCTCTGAGACAGGCACATGGTGGCAGTCAAGTGGTTCCTATAGAGAATGAACTTTGAAATCATAAAGCAGGTCGTTATTCTCTTCTGCATCTCTCCTATGTATAAAAAAGCCACCCTTCATTCCCTTTGTTCAAAGCAAAGGGAATTGACTATTGTCCAAGTGTAAGAAAATTATGTTTGGACTTCCCTGGTGGCGCAGTGGTTGAGAGTCCGCCTGCCGATGCAGGGGACACAGGTTTGTGCCCTGGTCCAGGAAGATCCCACATGCCGCAGAGTGGCTAGGCCCGTGAGCCATGGCCACTGAGCCGGCGCGTCCGGAGCCTGTGCTCTGCAATGGGAGAGGCCAGAACAGTGAGAGGCCCGCGTACCCCCCCACACCAAAAAAAGAAAATTATGTTTTTTCTGTTATAAGAAGTGATGTCCACTAAGCCCAAAGGACAAGTGACAAACTAATGGAGTTTCTGTTTATCCTGAAGGTTTAGAAGCTGATGATTGCTTTCATTCAAGAATAGTGTAGTATACACTTTCCATGTCTGAGTGTATGATTATTATAATAGTTATTCCAGTGTTGCTACAGCTTGGGGCTGCTACCCCTGGCATATTGCCCCCCTTTCCCAAATTGCATTTTTTCTTCTACTGTGGTGCGATCTTTACCATATAGTGACTTGATGCTTTTGCAGGAGGTGAATGACACCTGGACAAAATGGTTCTTTGATTCCTATAGCTTTGGAGTATTTATAAGCCAGCAGCAAAACCATCTATTTTTCCTGGGGAAATTATGATGGTTAAAGTAGTCGTTCAAAAATACAAAAATGAGAGATTTCCTTCTAATTGCTTCTTAGAATTATTTTCTTTATTTATATTTTTTCTTTTCTTTTCTTTTTAAATACTAAATATAGTTCTCTGTGCTACACAGTAAGTCCTTGTTGGTTATCTATTTCATAGATAGTACTGTGTATGTATTCATCCCAAACTCCTATTTTTATTTTTATTATAGAAATTATAAATGTATACAGATGTAGAGAGAATGATGTCATGAACTCAATATACCCAGCATCCAACTTCAAAACCAACAATATGTGACCAGTTACTTCCTCTGTGTGTCCGCCTGCTCCCCCCTGATGATTTTGAAGTAGTCTTAGTCATCATACCATGTAACTTGTAAATATTTTCTAAAATAGGAGTTGGCAAACCTTTTTTGCGAAGGGCCAGATAGTAAATTTTGTAGGGCAGAGGGTCTTAGTTATAGCTCTTCATCTCTGCCACTGTAGCAGGAAAGCAGCCACAGACAACACAAAAATGGATGAATGTGGCTGTTTTCCATACAGCTTTCTGTATGGACACTGAAATTTGACTTTCATGTCATTTTCATTGTCACAAAATACTATGCTTCTTTTGATTTTTTTCAGTCATTTAAAAAATGTAAAAAACATTCTGAGCTTGCGAGCTGTACAAAACAGGTGGCAGGATGGACTTAGCCTCAAACCCCTGCTCTAAAAGATAAGAGCTCTTAAAAAAAAAAAAAGAATAATCACCATGTATGCCCTGTGAAAACAGTCAGTGTTCATATATCCTTGGCTGTCTAGTAACTTTATTTCTTTTAGCAGTTGTTTCATTTGTGATTGTAGTAAAGTTCACACTTTGCAATCGGGTGGTGAGTGTTTTAAGTCCTTTTTATCTTTTTTTTTTTTTTTTGCGGTACATGGGCCTCTCACTGTTGTGGCCTCTCCCGTTGCGGAGCACAGGCTCCGGACACGCAGGCTCAGTGGCCATGGCTCACGGGCCCAGCTGCTCCGTGGCACGTGGGATCTTCCCAGACCGGGGCACGAACCCGTGTCCCCTGCATTGGCAGGCAGACTCTCAACCACCGTGCCACCAGGGAAGCCCAGTCCTTTTTATCTTTAGGCTCCCTATTCATTTCCTTTCATTTGTGATGGTTGTTATTGTTGTGGAAAGTGGGTTTGTCCTGCACAGTCCTCCCGTATTTTGAGTTTTGCTTATTGCCCTATGGTAGCGTCATTTAACGTGTTCTTCTGACTGCTGTGTTTCTTGCAAATTATGTCTCCTTTTGTGATGTTATCAGACACTGATGATCATTCCTAGGGTCATTAATTCGTTCAGGGTTGCAGAACGGTCCCATTCTCAGTCCTTCTTTGTTTAGTCACTAGAATAATTCTAAAAAGATAAAAGCTCTCCCATTATCAACCATTTGTGTATCCTGGTATATAAATCGTAAAGGGAAGGTGGTATTGATATTTGATATTTTTGTCCTTTTAAGCAAATTGTCAAAAATAGTGAGGTAGTTCACTGGTAGTTCACAAGTGACCAAAGGGGTTATTTAGTATTATTGTCATTGATGTCATCATTGTCATCATCAACCTGTGGATTTAAACACATTTGATGAGTTTCGATCCATCACACTTATTATCTTTATTGCTGCTCAGATCTTCCACCCCTAAACAGTGGGGCTTACCTGACCTGGACCATCTCGATGGCTTTCTTGCTTTGTGGTGTAACCGTATGTTCCAGGCTTGTATTTTCCATCTTAATGACCTAGAATTGGCCGTTTCTCCAAGGAGCCCTGGTTCTTTTTCAGGGGGAACTGGTAATTAGAAATTACAATCTGAACACAGAGGTGCTTATTCCTACTCGTTATTGTTTCTGGATCTTCCCATCCTATGGAGCTGGGATATATACGTATGTGCACGTACACACATTTAAGAATAAAGCCTGTCCTGAGATCGTATTAACAATTCAAATTCAGAACTACGGGGCTTTTAACCTTTATCTTGCGCCCTTATCTTCTTTCAACTATGTTTTCAGAAAAGAGTTGTATGTTTTAAGGCATATTGATTGGGGAAAAGTGACGTTCTTAGCCTTGTTTATGTTTAACTAGCCTTGCCTCTTAGATTATGGACAACTCGGTAGGTTCTGCCATCTTCCTCATGGTCAAGTGCTGTTATCACAGTTTTGAAGTAAACAGGGTCAAGTCCTGGCCTTGCAAACCCAAACCTTTAACCCAACAGGAAATGTCAGTCAACATGAGGCTCCTTAGTTTGATGTGGCTAGATTAGTCCCGTCAACAGATTTTAAGACTAAAGAACTTCTAATTTCATTGGTATTTCTTTTTTTTTTTTTTGGTATTTCTAATTACTGCATTCATTATATATATATCCTATATTATTTGGATGAACTTTTAAATAAAATTTAAACACAGGCTGTTAAATATTATTCATGTATTGTAAACATATATTGAACTGTGTCTAAATATCAGAATGAGGTTCTAAATTTTTGTAATCAAATTCTTTACTTGAATATGCCTATAAGACTATCATATGTTCGAATAATATGTTACTCTGGCTATCTGTATACCCATTAGCCAGTTGAAGAATACGTGTCAATAGATATTCACAGTATATGATAACATAAGTAAGAACTTCTGGTTCAGTATTCCAAGTTGATAAATATTTGTGTTAGCTTGGTTATGGAATAGAAATCAAAGGTCAGTACCATCTTAGTTATTAAAATTTAAAAATACATGGGCTCCAGAAAGTAGATTTGTTGAGGTATTCAATTATTATTGGATTTAGATTACAGGAAATGTTTTAAACAAAAGTATTCCTGGCTCTGCTGATACTATTAGTGATCCCAGTGGTAAGAATTTCAACCGGTATCTTACAAATGGGCATATTTGAAAGTGGGGTAAGACGGACTATTTTCTCTATTAAAGAAATGAAAGTGCAGTTTAATCCTCACCCGTATAGCTAAGGAGGGGCAAATGGCTCTCCTGTATCTTCTCTTGGCCCCTGCACTCAGAGTGGCTCCAAAATGGGATTAATTTGCTCCCAGCACTGCTAACTGCCCAGACCTCAATTTCTTTCAATCATTGCTCTGATTATTGCAAAACTCTTTCTGAAAGACTTAATATGTATCTTTTTTGCTGGCAAATTACTGCTCATTTAGAAGTCCTAGAGTTAGTCCACTGCAGAAAGAAGGTTGGAAGTCTAATTTAAATAACTATCAGGACTTTTTTTCAGGCTTGCTCAAATTGAAATGCATGCGTGTTTGAAGATGCTCTTGCTTTTCTAAAAAGCTGCATTTAACCCCTTAAGATCATTTCCTTGCAGATATGGCCGTTATGGTTGTCTCATTAAGTTGACAAAAGATGGGTCAGCTGTTTCTTTAACACCTGGACACCTGGTGCTGTGCTCTGCCTGGAACCGGGGGTTTTGTCCTGAGGACTCGCAGCCTCTCTCACGGGGAACTCATATTCTTAAGAACAATCGCAGTCCCATCCTTGGTGATGCCTCATTGTCCTGCTGTAATACTATTAAGAACCAGCTCTCCAGTCCTTGTCAGGGGCCTCTTTCTAACTCTGTGAAATTGAGAGAAAACTGCCTGACAAAGGTGCTGTCTCTACCCAGTGGACATTTTGTTTTGCGGGAATAACAGTCTCCCCATAGTTTCCTCGCTGCTCAGGGGTACCCCAGGTTCTGAGCACATTGTCGTGTCTGGTCCTCCCTGTCATGGGGAGAGGCAGACAGGGAGGGGGACTCGGCCCTTTCACATCGTCCAGCATCAGAGAAAATGGGCCAGCCATGGTTCCCTGCCTTCCCTGTTGAATTCTGACCTAAGGAAGAGTATCTGGGGACCAAAAGGCATCTTAAAAATCAGTCTGAGGGCTTCCCTGGTGGCGCAGTGGTTGAGAGTCCTCCTGCTGATGCAGGGGATGCGGGTTCGTGCCCCCGTCTGGGAGGATCCCACATGCCGTGGAGCGGCTGGGCCCATGAGCCATGGCCGCTGGGCCTGGGTGTCTGGAGCCTGTGCTCCGCAGCGGGAGAGGCCACAACAGTGAGAGGCCCGTGTACTGCAAAAAAAAAAAAAAAAAAAAAAAAAATCAGTCTGTTCAGTTACCCATTCAGTGCCTAAATCCCTTTCAGTATTATGCAAGATGGAGGAGATATGGGGATATATGTATATGTATAGCTGATTCACTTTGTTATAAAGCAGAAACTAACACACCATTGTAAAGCAATTATACTCCGATAAAGATGTTTAAAAAAATGGATATATATATATATATATATATATATATATATATATATATCCATTCTCTTTCAGATTCTTTTCCTTTATAGGTTATTACAAAATATTGAGTATAGTTCCTTGTGCTATACAATAGGTCCTTGATGGTTATCTCTTTTTTATATAATAGTGTGCATATATTACTCCCAAATTCCTAACTTATCTCTCCCCCACCACCTTTCCCCTTTGGTAACATAAATTTGTTTTCTATGTCTGTGGGTCTGTTTCCGTTTTGTGAATAAGTTCATTTGTATCCTTTTTTTAGATTCCACATATAAGTGATATCATATGATATTTGTCTTTCTCTGTCTGACTCACTTCACTTAGTATGATAATCTCTAGGTCCATCCGTGTTGCTGCAGATGGCATTATTTCACTTTTTCTATGGCTGAGTAATATTCCATTGTATATATATGACACATCTTCTTAAACCAATCATCTTGACGCAGGTGATCTGAGAACTGGGCTAATACAGAACCTACAGGTGCTCTTGGACCTGATGAATGTATTCAGCCTTAGGAAACAAGACCAGGATTAAAGTGTGAATGCCAGGATTTCAAAGGGAAAGAATGAATATGGCCCTCAGAAGTGCATCTTTCTCTGGTGTTTGGGCATGTGATCTGTTCTCGTTTTAATCCTCCCCCCATCCCTGTCCCCATCGTCTTGGTCCTTTCCTTGGGGCGCCCCCTCCTCTCCTGTCCTGTCACTTTCCATCTGGCACCGGCATCGCCCCTTCTTTCTCTGTGGGTCTCACTTCTTCCTCTTCCTTTTGTTCTCTCTGTCTCCCTGCCTCTCCCTCCCGCCTTCCACAGACTTTCCTGGTTTGTCTCTCTGCTCATCTCATTCCCCTTACATGTGGCCTCAGTGGTTGACAGTCTTCAGGCAGCTACTCTGCTCACGTTTTCCAAGTGGGATTTTCAACTTGCATGAAATTCCTGGTGATGCCACAAATTTAAATGAGATGAGTCAATCTGACTAATTAATCTTATAGATATTTAAATGTTGCCATGCGTCCCTAATTCTAAATATACATTTCAGTAGTGCTACACGCTCTTCAGTTAAATTATCTTAAGCACACTTAATCTTACTTAGTTTGGTTTGTATTTTCCATTTTTGGGAACATCCACTTATGGATACTGAAGATGTGAGTCTCAAGGAGCATCCTTGCCTGATGGAAAGAGGTCAGAGTTAGACAGCGTCTCATAGTATTATAGGGAATTTATCATTCTTCAAAATATTAAAAATGGATTTATTTTAATTTAAAAGTGCTATTGAGTAAGAGAATAAATGAATTTGTACCATAAAAGACATGCAATACCACAGAAATATAAATATTCTTCTGAATATTTTATCTTTTACCCAAGATAAGCTGATTTTTCCCCCTATTGTATTGGAAATATTAATAAGAAAAGGTCAGTGATTTAGGTCAATTCCCTGTCCTGTTTGATCTGTTTGTAATATTTAAAAGGAGTTGGAAAATAACTTGATTTTAGGAGCCTTTTGAATTCCCATTAAAAAACACAATTTTTTTTTTAAAGGAAGGTTTTATTTATTTATTTATTATTTATCTTTTTGGCTGCCTTGGGTCTTTGTTGCTGCCCGCGGGCTTTCTCTAGTTGCAGCGAGTGGGGGCTACTCTTTGTTGCAGTGTGCGGGCTTCTTATTGTGGTGGCTTCTCTTGTTGTGGAGCATGGGCTCTAGGCACAAAGCCTTCAGCAGTTGGGGCACACGGGCTCAGTAGTTGTGGCTTGTGGGCTCTAGAGCACAAGCTCAGTAGTTGTGGTGCACGGGCTTAGTTGCTTCACAGCATGTGGGATCTTCCCAGACCAGGGCTCGAGCCCTTGTCCCCTGCATTGGCAGGCAGATTCTTAACCACTGTGCCACCAGAGAAGTCCAAAAAACAGAATTCTTATAAATAGATAATAACTCTCTATAGAGATTTTTAGGTTATCCATCCAAAAAACAAAACTTAAAATTTTTATTCCCTTTTGACCTAATAATTTTAGGAAATAGGGATCGTCCTAAGATCATTTATAATAGTGACAAATATAAATAATTTAAATGTGTAGCAATAGAGAACTACTTATATAAATAATGGCTACAGCCATACAGTGGAAAACATTAAAAAGCATGTTTTTGAAACTATCTAATGCTATGAAAAATTCTACAGATATCACAGGAAATTTAAATGAAGAGCTCATATATATATATATATATATATATATATACACATATATACATATATATATATATAAAACCACTATTTCAAATTTTATTTAAATTAAAATGATCTGTAACAAAAAATCAACTAAACCTTGCCAACACTTGTTCTTTTTCTTTTCTTTTCTCATTCTTTCTTTTTTTTTTTTTTTGGTATAATTGCCATTCTACTGGGTATGAAGTGATCATTGTGGTCTTGATTTGCATTTCCCTAATGGCTAATGATGTTGAACATCTTTTCATGTGCTTATGGTCATTTCTGTATCTTCTTTGGGGAAAATGTCTATTTAAGTCCTTTGCCCATTTTAAAATTAGATTGTTTGGTTTTTGTTGCTGTTGTTTTGCTGAGTTGTAGAACTTCTTTATGTATTCAGGATATTAATCCCTTATGAGATAAATTATTTGTAAATATTTTCTCCCATTCTGTTGGTTGTATTTTTACTCTCTTGATAGTGTCCTTTGATGCACAAAAGTTTGTGTTTTGATGAAGTCAAGTTTACCTATTTTTCTTTTGTTGCCTGTGATTTTGGCATTGTATTTAAGAAATCAATTCCAAATCTAGGATCATGAAGATTTCCCCCTATGTTTTCTTCTGAGAGATTTATACTTTTAGCTCTTAATTTTAGGTATTTGATCATTTGATTTAATTTTGTACAAAATGAAAGGGTCCAAGTTCATTGTTTTGCACATGGATGTCCAGTTTTACCAGCACCATTTGTTGAAAAAAGTATCATTTCCCCATTGAATGGTCTTGGCACCCATGTCAAAAATCCACTGACCAGACATGTGAGGGTCTATTTCTGGGTTCTCTGTCCTATTCCATTGGTCTATGTCTGTCCTTATGCCAGTACCACACTGTGTTTTGATTACAGTAGCTTTGTAGTAAGTTTTGAAGTTGAGAAGTGTGACTCCTCCAACTTTGTTATTTTATTTTGGCTACAGTGACGGCTTTTGAATAGAACTGTTGCTAGCCCATAATACCTAAGCTGGCCTTAAAGATTTGCTGTGTAACTCTGACAAATCAGTATTCATGACTATTGCGCATCTCTGAAAAACCACAGGAGTTTTCAATATCCTGATATTCATTGTATTACTGTCCTATTGCTGCTGTAACAAGTTACCACAAACTTAGTGCCTTCATTATCTCACTGTTCTGGAGGACAGAAGTCCTGAAATAAGGTGATGGCAGGGCTGGCTCCTTCTGGAAGCTGTAAGGGAGGATCTGTCCTTTGTTTCTGCAGCTTCCAGAAGCTTCCTGCATTTCGTGGCTCATGGTGCCTTCCTCAGTCGTCAAAGCACTTGCTTCTCTGGTCACATCTCCTTCTGCATCTGACCTTCCTACTTTCTCCTACCTTATCATTACATTGGGCCCACCTGGATAATCTAGCATAATCTTCCCATCTCTAGATCCTTATTTTTTTATTATTATTTTTTGATGGTGCTAATATATCCTTTAATGGCAGAATGTGGTAATTATTGAATTAATTATTGCTAACATAGTTTTCAAATGAAAAAAAAACAGAAAAAAAAATTAAACGTGACACAACCTGACCAAACACATGTCAAATTACAGTTTCAAGGTTATTTTACAAAATACCTCCATTTATACCATAGATCCTTATTTTAATCTCATCTGCAAACTCCCAGGTTCTGGTGACCAGGGAGTAGACATCTTTGGGGGCCGCTATTTTGCCTACTACGATTACAGTGTTGCTGACTGAGGGGCACACAGATCCTCTAAAATATCCTTTTATTTTTCCCTGTTGGTCTCCCTTGTAAATAAAGATTCGCTGTCCAGTTGTAAGGATCAGGTATAAGTCTGTTAATATAACAATCTCACATTTCTTTCCTACCTATGGAACTTTTTTCCACTGAGACTATGACTCCTAGAGTCAGCAAATATTAATTGAGCTCTATTCCCTGTGCACCCATGTCCACAAAATGAATACATCTGTTTCATGACCTTGAGGAACTTATAATCTACTAGAAGAGAAAGATGGTACTGCAGTGTAACCCACTTTTAAAAAATTTCTTTCTTTTTTATTTAATTTTTATTTTATATTAGGGTATAGTTGATTTACAATGTGTTAGTTTCAGGTGTACAGCAAAGTGATTCAGTTATATATACATATATATCCATTATTTTTCAGACTCTTTTCCCATATAGGTTTTTACAGAGTATTGAGTAGAGTTCCCTGTGCTATACAGTAGGTCCTTGTTGATTATCTATTTTATATATAGTATTGTGTGTATGTTAATCCCAACCTCCTAATTTACCCCTCCCCTGACCTTTCCCCTTTAGTAACCATAAGTTTGTTTTCTATGTCTGCAAGTCTGTTTCTGTTTTATAAATAAGTTCATTTGTATTGTTTTTTAGATTCCACATATGAGTGATATAATATGATATTTGTCTTTCTCTGTGTGACTTGCTTCACTTAGTATGAAAATCTCTAGGTCCATCCATGTTGCTGCAAATGGCATTATTTCTATCTTTTTTTATGGCTGAGTAGTATTCCATTGTATATATGTACCACATCTTCTTTATCCATTCGTCTGTCGATGGACATTTAGGTTGCTTCCATGTCCTGGCTATTGTATATAATGCTGCTATGATCATTGGGGAGCATGTATCTTTTCAAATTATGGTTTTCTCCAGGTATATGCCCAGGAGTGGGATTGCTGGACCATATGGTAACCCACTTTTATAGATTATATTTCCTAAATAGCTTTAGAATCCCTCCCTTCCTGTCTCTCCTCCCTCCTTTTGTCATGTGTTACTATGATTTTTGCAGAAAATACAGCCGGTTTCCTTAACATCAGTTGGGCTCCCACACTCCTTGCTTTGGGCCATTACTGTACCCACAGATGTGCTCACGTCACCCTTTTGCCAAAAATCCTTGTGTTCCTGGCATCAGGATAAACTGTAACCCTCCACAGGTCCTATTCCTGGGTGTGGGCTCTACCATTCCAGCCTTAACACCTGCCATTTCAGGAGCACGTTGTGTTCTAGTGGAATAGAATAAACCTACCACCCCACAGTTCAGCTGTCTTGGCTGTTGACTTTTACAGAGCTCTTCTCACTTACTGGCTCCATTTTTCCTCCTTCACTGCCCAAGAAAGTCCTGTGCATCCCCAGTTCTGGCCTCAAGTCATGCTTTCTGACCCTTGCTGGTGAGGAGGCTCTTTTTCCTGGGTTTACTGTGTCAGGCAGTTCCTTGGTCTGTAGTGTAATTAGTGCCTTACCTGTCTGTTTTTCTAACCAGACTATGGATTCAATTAGGTAAGGGATGGTTCTCTTAACCCCATGCTCCCTGTATATGTAGAGTGCCTGCCTCATGAAAGATGTTTACTAAGGGTGGGTTGAATGAATGCTTGGATCCACGTACATGTGAATGATGTAATAGAAAATACCTGAAGATTGAAGCAAGATTTATGATAGCATATGGATTCTAAGCTAAAATGATTGCTAGCTAGCACTTTTGTCCTTTCTATATACTGTTTTTCTTGAAGAAGCTGAATCGAACTTTCTGTGTGATTAAATACATGGGCTTTAAAAAAGTCCCATTCCTGAGAGTTCATGTGACTCATTGGAGTTCTGTAAAGCTGTTAGTTTGAAGCTGTTTATTTTAAAGGATAAATTTGTGGCATGAAGTCAACAGCTATGAAGTAAAGCTCCTCTCAACATATATATGAATCCAACACAGAGGTTTTCTTAAACTTGACTGCCCTCAGTACAGCCTTGAATACTTGTGAGGGATCCATAAGGGCATACTTTAAAATTCTTTTGAATAAACATTCTTTTGAGACAGGCTTATTTCATTAGGACAAATATTACAAGACGACTCTAGAAGTATATTCTTACAAGATTCATGCCACAAGTAAGTAAATAAATAAGTAGATAGCCCTTTTGTTTTTGTCATTGTTAATAAACAAAACAATTATAAATGTGAAGTATGCCTTTCTTCAGGGCTCTTTTTTTTTTTCAAAACGAGATTAGATTTTTTTTCAGTCTGAAAAAGACAAACTTAATTTTATAGAGTAGTAGGTCTAAGGTTACTCCTAGTGGTAGAATTTAATTATTTATTATATTTATTTGGGGGAGAGGATGGGAGACAATGTATGAAGTACAGAGAGAAATACTTTCTCCTGTTGTATTAATTAATAATGCTGGATTGGTGTTTTTTGTTTAACTTCTCAGTGACCTTTGTCAGACCAAATTGAGGGAATTTAGTAATAAAAAAGACTCACATAGGATATATAAGGTATATATTTAATGTCACATTCAGATCTATGACTCTTTAAGCTATTAAGGCTGTTTTGACAGCTAGTACTAAAGATGGTGGGAACTGTTCTTCCGCGCCCCCGACGTTTCCTTCGCTGTGGCAGGAACTGTACTGGCGCAGCACCGGGATGCCTTGTCTCTGTCCACGAGGCTGCTGGACAGGAAGCCGGAAGCACGCCCGGCCCAGCCCCTCTTTTGGGAGCTCACTCCCCACAGCCGCCCTTCTTCCATCCTGTGAGTTTGCCAGCAGCACCCCACGTGGGGGGCCGGGGATGGTGTGGTTTTGCAATGCGGCCCGTGGCTGGGTGGGTGAGTCTAATTCCGTGCTTCAGTTCTAGCAAGCCGATGGTTGCCGCGCATCGGCCGTGTTCTGCGTATTCTGCAGGGACAGGTCCACGGGTACTAAACGAGGTGTTTGACAGCCTGTCCGCCTTTCTTTCTTTCTTTCTTTCTTTCTTTTTTTTTTGCGGTACGCGGGCCTCTCACCGCTGTGGCCCCTCCCGCTGCGGAGCACAGGCTCCAGACGCGCAGGCCCAGCGGCCATGGTTCACGGGCCCAGCTGCTCCGCGGCATGTGGGATCCTCCCGGACCAGGGCATGAACCTGCGTCCCCTGCATCGGCAGGCGGACTCTTAACCACTGCGCCACCAGGGAAGCCCCTGCCTTTCTTCTTGAACTCATTCCTCAGCTGGTCCAGAATCCGGGCAGGGACTTGTGGTCCCTATCATTAGGCAAGTGTCCTTGCGCATGTATATCTTTAAATTCTCACAACTGCCCTGACAGTTGTATTGTCCCGTTACGGATGAGGAAAGGGGGGACCCAGGAGCATAAATCACTCTGACGTTAGGTTTGTCACCCTGGTCCGTCTACTCCCAAACTCATGTCCGTTAGGACATACTGACAAAGAAAATAACACAGCAAAAGCTTCTAAAAGGCTTTGCATAATATAAATCACTGAGTTCTACAGGTGAGTTTTATTATTGGTAGCCTGGCGTGTTCACACCTATAAACACAAACATTTTCATACCGTCTGCGAGTCCCTGAATGCACAGGTGCGCGCCCACCTCCCCAGTTCCACTGGCCACCTTGATGTCCTCCAAAGCTTTCGGCTCTTTCTAACCATCCCGGGCCTCTTGTTCTCTCTCCTCTGACTGGGGCACTCCTTTTCTTCCACCCTCCCCTTTGCCTGGCAGTTCCTACTTACCCTTCAGATCTCAGCTCCAATGTCACTTCCTCAAAACGGCACCATATCTAAAGACGGCCTCATTGTGATTTCTGCCAGCCACCTGCCCTGGCCATCATTGGTGATCATGTATCCATTTCAAGCCTATATTCCCCAGCAACTGAAGCGCCACTGTGAACACTAGGGCCACTTTTCTGTTGTCCACTGTTGTGAGCCTAGTGTCCTAACACAGTGACAGCACGTGAATGGCACCCAGCATGGTTGCTGGGTGAATAACTGGACATAATGCTTGGTGTCCTGCATTTGCCTTAAGGTCTTTGCCCATTGTTTTCTCCTTAATACTTGCAAATAACATGTTAAAGATAGCCTCTTTCCTGATAATTGTAAGAAAAAGAATATACAGGACTGAAATCTGTAGTCTTTCTTGAGGCTTTAAACTGTGGGAAGCATAGAATGGATTTCCAAGTGTGCGTAACTAAGGACTTAATTAATGTCTCCGGGATAGTGTAAAGACAACACTGTTCCTGTGTTGAAACCTGCTTTGTGTGGTCCTGGGCTGTGGGATGTGCAAAGGAACTTCTCTCCTAGCATTTCAGTGTCAGGTAATATTAAGCACCTACTTCTGCTTGGTTCTGATGCCTCCAGGAAGAAAATCCTAAAGCTGAGACTCGTCCTTCAGAACTTATGCTAATACCTACTTAGGTTTTTAATGTAGCTCTTGATAAGTTGTTTATCAGTTCATGTATAAAATGAGGCCAGTCATGGGGTAGTGTGTGAATTAATTTTGTTTCCTAGCCAAGTATTAAAAAAAATGATTAAGTATTACAAAAAGACTAAATGTTGATAGTTTGGGAGCAAAATGAAGAATTTTTCCATGTGCTTTTTCCTCTCCTCCTGTTGAGGCAAAGTAACATAATGAACATTTTAAAGGGGCAAAACCAAAGACATTTCTGCGCACTTAATTTTGCATCCCTCAAATACTGAAAGTGTTGATCGAGGCAGAATTTCAGTTTCTGGGCACCTATTTTCCTGGAACAACTGCCAATGGTAATAAACCATGGAACCAAGATCTGTAAGGAGGTAACATCAGTAACATCCATTCTGTGCCTTCAGATGTCTTCCTGGTTCCATATGACAGCTGATATTGTTTCTTTCTGCTCTCCCCATCCCCACGTTTACAGGGCATTGATGTACGGGATGCTCCTCTGAAGGAAATAAAGGTGACTAGTTCCCGGCGATTCATAGCATCGTTTAATGTCATGAATACAACCAAACGAGATGCTGGAAAATACCGCTGCATGATTCGAACCGATGGAGGAGTTGGCCTATCCAACTATGCAGAATTGGTAGTTAAAGGTATTTAATGTTATTTTTATACCTCCAAATAGTCTATTAAAAGAGACATGTGGGATGGTTGTGAGTTCATGATTTGTTGAAAGCTCAGACTTATCCTTGTCTGTTTCTGAACAGTAGTTTGGTGACAGGCTGTACGGATGGATTACATTTTAAGTACAAATTTTGCACCTGAGCAATAGTTTTGAAAACTGTATTTTATTTATGTTGGTTCAGTTGCATACAAAGCAATGAATGTGCTCTGGGAAAGTTCTTCTGCCAACTCTGTGTACAGAGATTACAACCCTATAAATTTTTTTTAAGGAATAAAATTTTTTTACTGATAGAAAATCACTTAAAATGCAAATCTTCCCCAGCCACAGTGTTTATGATAGCAGGGTGGTTAATAAAATGAAGCAGTGTCAGTATAAAAATGCGCCGTCATATCATACAAGCCACATTGATAGTAGTGGGTTAACATTCATAATGTTGCTGTTAGGTTCTATTACTGTATTTTGCATGACTGAAAAATTGAGTCATTATATTCAGGAAGGTGGGAGACGAGTTAAAAAAAAGGAGGGGGATAAATTTCCTTTGGCTGCTTTGATGTTTTTTGTGTGTGCATAGACTTAGGAGTTTATAGTATTAAGCTGGTAAGGCAATTTTTGGTCCCAGACAGAATTTGGACTTTTAGATATAACGTGAGGCATTTTTATACCTTGTAGCAAGCCATTGCTGCTTCCTCCTAGGGGAAGAGAATGATGCCTGCTTGTTACATGTTCTCCCCTGCATTTATTAAATGGGCAACATAAAACTGGTCTCTTTTGGATGGACTATTCCTTTTGTCAGCAAATTTCTCTATGTTGACAGTTTTACAGACTGCAGGGTTCAAACCCCAGAGCTAGCTGTGTGGGCGTAGTCCTATGGCTTACCCTCTCAGTGCTTCTGTTTCCTCCTGTTTAAAATAGACATAATAATGTGACCGACCCTAAAGGGCCGTCAGGAGGACCAGATGCAAAAGGTATGTGAATGGCACTTAGAACAGGAGACCTAGTAGGCAGCCGGCACCTGTTCAGGCCGTGATGGGGCATGGAGTGGCTCTTGTTCTCCATTCTAGTCCATCAGTGGTCCTCATCTGAGAATGCATGGCTGAACCACCTTTCCAACTAAAACAAAATAGAAATACAAACACCTGCCCACCTATTCTCTACCACTGTTACCACACCCATGTTGAATCAGAATCTCTGGGACCAGAGCCTCTGCCATAAAATCTATAGGTTATCCGGGCAGACGCTACTGCTGTGAAATCAGCCCTGCCAACGTTAGTCACACCTGGCTTGGGGGGAGCCTGCCCCCCAGCACTGTTTATCTGCAGCAGTGGCTAATGTTCTGTGGAAGGAAGCCAGGAAGCACACCCTGCAATATCTGCTCACATGGTCTAATTTGCCACACCAGAGCCCTGTGATTTTGGGTTTGTAGTGAAACTGTAGCCCGTCTGGCTAGTTTCCGAGTTTAGGTTTTACCTGTAAGAAAACTAAAACTCTGCATAGATGTGCACACCCTCCCCTGCAGAAGGCTCTTGGGGAAGCGAGGGGTTTCCTTGTGGAAAATGGACAGATTTGCCAACAAATCCAGCAGAATGGCCGCCTCGCTGTTGCCACGGCTGAGTTCTTTATTGTCATCACTGTTACTTAATTTTCATCTTGGTCCCGTTCTTTGTGACTCTGTTCTGTTTTCTGATTTCTGGTTGCTACAGTGCTTCACTGTGCCCGTGCCCAATAAGGCGTGGTACTTTGTAATCAGTACGATAGAAATCTAGTCACCTCTTTAAAAATTGCCTCTGTGGGAAAGTTAATTTGTTGGGAGTTACAAGCAAGTCAGAAATTTCTAGTCTACCACAACACACATAAGCACAGAGGCTGAGTAGGTCCTTATTCACATTTCTGCCACACATTTTCCTGCCTTACAACAGCATGGAGGGATCTTGGGTCATGGTGATAAAATGTCCGGGCACCCTTTGCATCTCTGCACCCTGCCACAGCTGATGACAACTGACTTGCAGATATGGATCAAATCTGGAGTTTGACTTTTCCTCCATTTATAATTTTTATAGCCATATTTGCATGTATTTGATTTTTCAAAATGAGATAACATGCTGGAGTCTACTAATTAAATAAAGCATTGTGTTGACGCAATGACTTTAAAATATATAATGGCATGTTTAGGCCACCTGTGTGATTGAACACTTTTTATATGCGTGTGTTTAGAGTGCTAATTTTTTCAAAATGGGAAAAACATAAGTCCAAAGAGTTTATAACTTCCTTAAGGTCATTCCCTGATTTGGTGCTGGCCCACAAATGAAGCCCAGGTCATTTTAAACTATCATTCTTGTCTGTTTTATGTCTACCACTGCTTTTGGTAATCAAAGACATAAAAATATTTCATGTAATCTCCACAATTCATGTATATATACATATATGCCAATATCATATTTAATTATAGGAGACATATATTAGGAATTCATATATGTATATCAATTAGATATATGTATATGATATGTATCTATAGGTATATAAATTCTTTCTTTGCTGGCTTGATTTAGAATTATTTTTATCATGCCCTTTCACTTGGATTAAACATTTTAAATTGCTTTTTATCACTTAGTACAAATTGAGTTCCTTCCTTCTTTCCCTTTGAGAAAATTTATTCAAAATTTAAATATTGAGATTGGTTCAAGATGGCAGAGTAGAAGGACGTGCTCTTACCCCCTCTTCCAAGAGCACCTGAATCACAACTAACTGCTGAACAATCATCAACAGGAAGACACTGGAGCTCACCAAAAAAGGTACCCCACATCCAAAGACAAAGGAGAAGCCACAATGAGATGGTAGGAGGGGTACAATCACAATAAAATCAAATCCCATAACTGCTGGGTGGGTGACTCACAGGCTGGAGAACACTTATACCACAGAAGTCCACCCACTGGAGTGAAGGTTCTGAGCCCCATGTCAGGCTTCCAAACCTGGGGGTCTGGCAACGGGAGGAGGAATTCCTAGAGAATCAGACTTTGAAGGCTAGTGGGATTTGATTGCAGGACAGGACTAGGGGAAACAGAGACTCCACTCTTGGAGGGCACACACAAAGTAGTGTGTGCATCGGGACCCAGGGGAAGGAGCATTGACCCCAGGGGAGAGTGAACCACACCTACCTGCTAGTGTTGGAGGGTCTTCTGCAGAGGCGGGGGGTGGCTGTGTCTCATGGTGAGGACAAGGACACTGGCAGCAGAAGTTCTGGGAAGTACTCCTTGGTGTGAGAACCTCCCAGAGTCCGCCATTGGTCCCACCAGAGAGCCAGGTAGGCTCCAGTGTTGGGTCACCTCAGGCCAAACGACCAACGGTGGGGAACCCAGCACCACCCATCAGCAGACAAGCGGATTAAAGTTTTACTGAGCTCAGCCCACCAGAGCAACAGCCAGCTCTACCCACCACCAGTCCCTCCCGTCAGGAAACTTGCACAAGCCTCTTAGATAGCCTCATCCACCAGAGGGCAGACAGCAGAAGCAAGAAGAATTACAATCCTGCAGCCTGTGGAACAAAAACCACATTCACAGAAAGATAGACAAGATGAAAAGGCTATGTACCAGATGAAGGAACAAGATAAAACCCCAGAAAAACAACTAAACGAAGTGGAGATAGGCAACCTTCCAGAAAAAGAATTCAGAATAATGATAGTGAAGATGCTCCAGGAGCTTGGAAAAAGAATGGAGGCAAAGATCGAGACGATGCAAGAAATGTTTAACAAAGACCTAGAAGAATTAAAGAACAAACAAACAGAGATGAACAATACAGTAACTGAAATGAAGAATACACTAGAATGAATCAATAGCAGAATAACTGAGGCAGAAGAACAGATAAGGGACCTGGAAGACAAAATGGTGGAATTCACTGCTGCGGAACAGAATAAAGAAAAAAGAATGAAAAGCAATGAAGACAGCCTAAGAGACCTCTGGGACAACATTAAACGCAACAACATTCACAATATAGGGGTCCCAGAAGGAGAAGAGAGAAAGGACCAGAGAAAATATTTGAGGACATTACAGTCAAAAACTTCCCTAACATGGGAAAGGAAATAACCACCCAAGTCCGGGAAATTCAGAGAGTCCCAGGCAGGATAAACCCAAGGAGAAACACACCGAGACACATAGTAATCAAATTGGCAAAGATTAAAGACAAAGAAAAATTATTGAAAGCAGCAAGGGAAAAACAACAAATAACATACAAGAGAACTCCCACAAGGTTAACAGCTGATTTCTCAGCAGAAACTCTGCAAGCCAGAAGGGAGTGGCATGATATACTTAAAGTGATGAAAGGGAAGAACCTACAAGCAAGATTACTCTACCCAGCAAGGATCTCATTCAGATTCGATGGAGAAATTAAAAGCTTTACAGACAAGCAAAAGCTAAGAGAATTCAGCATCATCAAACCAGCTCTACAACAAATGCTAAAGGAACTTCTCTAAGTGGGAAACACAAGAGAAGAAAAGGACCTACAAAAACAAACCCAAAACAATTAAGAAAATGGTAATAGGAACATACATATAGATAGTTACCTTAAACATGAATGGATTAAATGCTCCAACCAAATGACACAGGCTCGCTGAATGGATACAAAAACAAGACCCACATATATGCTGTCTACAAGAGACCCACTTCAGACCTAGGGACACATACAGACTGACAGTGAGGGGATGGAAAAAGATATTCCATGCAAATGGAAATCAAAAGAAAGCTGGAGTAGCAATACTCATATCAGATAAAATAGACTTTAAAGTAAAGAATGTTACAAGAGACAAGAAAGGACACTATACAATGATCAAGGAATCAATCCAAGAAGAAGATATAACAATTATATATGCCCCCAACATAGGAGCACCTCAATGCATAAGGCAACTGCTAACAGCTATGAAAGAGGAAATTGACAGTAACACAATAATAGTGGGGGACTTTAACACCTCACTTATACCAATGGACAGATCATCCAAACAGAAAATTAATAAGGAAACACAAGCTTTAAATGACACAATAGACCAGATAGATTTAATTGATATTTAATTAAATATTCCATTCGAAAACAGCAGATTACACTTTCTCCTCAAGTGCGCCCGGAACCTTCCTTCAGGACAGTGCGTTCCTCCAGGATAGATCACATCTTGCGTCGCAGATCAAGCCTTGGTAAATTTAAGAAAATTGAAATCATAGCAAGCATCTTTTCTGACCACAGTGCTATGGGATTAGAAACCAGTTATGGGGAAAACAACGTAAAAAACACAAACACGTGGAGGATAAACGATACGTTACTAAATAACCAAGCTATTATAAGTAACAAGTTACAGTAATCCAGACAGTATGGTACTGGCACAAAAACAGAAATATAGATCAATGGAACAGGATAGAAGGCCCAGAGATAAACCCATGCACTTATGGTCACCTTATCTTTGCTAAAGGAGGCAAGAGTATACAATGGAGAAAAGACAGCCTCTTCAATAAGTGGTGCTGGGAAAACTGGACAGCTACATGTAAAAGAATAAAATTAGAACACTCCCTAACACCATACACAAAAATAAACTCAAAATGGATTAAAGACCTAAATGTAAGGCCAGACACTCTAAAACTCTTAGAGGAAAACATAGGAAGAACACTTTTTGACGTAAATCACAGCAAGATCTTTTTTGCTGCACTTCCTAGAGTAATGGAAATAAAAACAAGAATAAACAAATGGGACCTAATGAAACTTGAAAGCTTTTGCACAGCAAAGGAAACTACAAACAAGATGAAAAGACAACCCTCAGAATGGGAGAAAATATTTGGAAACAAATCAACAGACAAAGGGTTAATCTCCAAAATATATAAACAGCTCATGCAGCTCAATATTAAAAAAAACAAACAATCCAATGCAAAAATGGGCAAAAGACCTAAATAGACATTTCTCCAAAGAAGACATACAGATGGTCAAGAAGCACATGAAAAGCTGCTCAGCATCACTAATCATTAGAGAAATGCAAATCAAAACTACAATGAGGTATCATCTCACACCAGTCAGAATGGCCATCATCAGAAAATCTACAAACAACAAATACTGGAGAGGGTGTGGAGAAAAGGGAACCCTCTTGCACTGTTGGTGGGAATGTGAATTGGTACAGCCACTATGGAGAACAGTATGGAGGTTCCTTAAAAAACCAAAAATAGAGTTACCATATGACCCAGCAATCCCACTACTGGGCATATACCCTGAGAAAACGATAATTCCAAAGGAGTCATGTACCCCAATGTTCATTGCAACACTATTTACAATAGCCAGGACATGGAAGCAACCTAAGTGTCCATCGACAGATGAATGGTTAAAGAAGATGTGGCACGTATATACAATGGAATATTACTCAGACATAAAAAGGAATGAAACTGAGTTATTTGTAGTGAAGTGCATGGACCTAGAGCCTGTCATACAGAGTGAAGTAAGTCAGAAAGAGAAAAACAAATATCGTATATTAACGCATATATGTGGAACCTAGAAAAATGGTACAGATGAACCAGTTTGCAGGGCAGAAATAGAGACACAGGTGTAGAGAACAAATGTATGGACACCAAGGGGGGAAAATGGCAGGGGGTGGTGGTGGTGGGATGAACTGGGAGATTGGGATGGACATATATACACTAATATGTATAAGGTGGATAACTAATAAGAACCTGGTGTATAAAAAAATAAATGAAATTCAAAAAAAATTATTCTTATTCTTGTACAGATTCTTTCAGCAACCCCAAAGTCCTTTTGAATGGCTGTCTCAATGATTTCCAAATTCTAGTTGAATCTTTCATTTGATTTAACGTATTTGGTACTCTTCTTAATGGGGAACTAATAGAGAAAATAGCGTCGGGACAAATAAGCACTAAAGTCCTATCTATTTTAGGGTCGTATGGTAGTTCTATTTGTAGTTTTTTAAGGAACCTCCATACTATTCTCTATAGTGGCTGTAACAATTCACATTCCCACCAACAGTGCAAGAGTGTTCCCTTTTCTCCACACCCTCTCCAGCATTTATTGTTTCTAGATTTTTTGATGATGGCCATTCTGACTGGTGTGAGATGATATCTCATTGTAGTTTTGATTTGCATTTCTCTAATGATTAATGATGTTGAGCATTCTTTCATGTGTTTGTTGGCAGTCTGTATAGACACAGACCTACTAGAGAATGGACTTGAGGATATGGGGAGGGGGAAGGATAAGCTGTGACAAAGCGAGAGAGTGGCATGGACATATATACACTACCAAACGTAAAATAGATAGCTAATGGGAAGCAGCCGCATAGCACAGGGAGACCAGCTCGGTGCTTTGTGACCACCTAGAGGGGTGGGATAGGGAGGGTGGGAGGGAGGGAAACGCGAGAGGGAAGAGATATGGGAACATATGTATATGTATAACTGATTCACTTTGTTATAAAGCAGAAACTAACATACCATTGTAAAGCAATTATACTCCAATAAAGATGTAAAAAAAAACCAAAGTCCTATCTATTTTAGGATACTAGTGACAACGTCCTAAATGAATTGTGTGCTCACTAACCTTTGTGGCTTTGCCCCCAGTTATATTTTGAATGGCAGTTCAGGAACCCTTGCTAGCATTTGCAACTGCAAAGTAATTAACTGCTCTTTCAGCCTGCCTATGTAAATGTCTTAATATATACTATGAAAGGCCCATTTCATGTCTTGGTTCAAGGAATCTTCTAATGATATAAATTGATGTTAAATTATTATGAGTTGAATCAAAACTATCTAAAGAAACGAAGAGCTAGCACAAAGTTGTAGTTTATAAATAATAGGAACAATATTTTAGTAAATTTGCACTAAATTTATCATCCCCCAAATAAAATTCACCTTTTAAGTGTCTTCTTTAGACTCAGCCTCATGAGATTTCCGCAGCTATTTTAAAAGTCAGTATGACTTACCACACCTTGAATACGTTAAAGAACAAAGATGCCCCAACCCAACAAAAGGAACTTGCGTTGCTGGTTTCTTGTTGGTCTAGGGATCTACCTGGTATCATCTTAGGGGCCAACCTCAGATGGGACCAGCTGTCGTGAGGTCCCCATCAGCAGGAAACATGACAGGGAGCAACGGGTTATGTCTGCTATGGAGCAGACAGGTGCATGTGCTAGTAAAAGAATAGCAGGCTTTATTTTACATGCGTTTGTGTGAGCTAAGTGAGGAGCTAAAAACAAAAACACACCAAAAGGCCCAAACCACCTGCCGAAACATCCTTGAAAAAAATCACTAGGACTTAACATTTTCTCCGATGGAGATTCATTAAATAGAAATACATTATTTTATACGGTTATCTCCTTCCCTAATGTCATGTGTGGTGCCACTCACAGTGACACTGGCACATGGAATGCCTTTATTTGGTGCCTGGAGAGCCATTCAGCTGGCACCTGATACACTGTTGAAAACAAGATTGCCTCTCTCTCCTGTCTCAGACAAAGATCCAGAAAAAGTCAGTCTCAGGTTTTCAACAATGAGAGAGACCTTCCTGGGTTGTAAAGAGTGTTTGCCATTGATTGCTTAGAGTTTTATCAAGCTGGGCATGACCTGTGCTTTGCTTTAGAGCTTTTCTTTCTATTCACTGCTTTAGTAAGACTCATTACTGCAAGATCCCTGAACAGTGGCAGGACTTCATCACCCCAAGTGCTCACTGCTCCTGGAGCAGAACGAGTCCATTGGGATAGCTTTTGGGGGGAAACGAGTCATCCTGGAAATGCATTTATGATGAGATAAACTATAATTTCATCCATGTTTTTCAAGTGATGATATCTTTGGAATACAAATATAAGGAGACTGAATTTAATGATATAACTAATACCTTGGGTGATTTTGAAGACACTCGGTTTTTGTTTGTTTGGGTTTTTTTTAACTCTTGACAATGGAGAGACTTCTAGAGCTTAATTACTACCACTTGAGAGAGTTTTCACAAGTCACTTTTAGTGCAAAAAAATCCTTTGGTGCTTATGTAGCTGTTCGAAAAAGTGAATTGCGTCCTAAAACAAACTGGGGTTGTACCTACCTGAGCAGGCTTCGGTTTTAAAGATGGTTTATTTCACAGATGTGAACACTATGCAAACCTCCCTCAGTATGCTTTTTCATATTAACCTGAGCAAAACCATTCTTATCAGTTCATTGCTGAAATGTTAATGTCTTCCCTGTTTTAGTAATTGATGTGCATTTAGCTCTTCTCAAGTGAAGTGTCTGAAGCATGGCCTCCGGTTTGCCTTTCAGAGCCCCCTGTCCCCATCGCCCCCCCTCAGCTGGCCTCCGTGGGGGCCACCTACCTGTGGATCCAACTCAACGCCAACTCCATCAATGGCGATGGGCCCATCGTGGCCCGGGAGGTGGAATACTGCACCGCCAGCGGGAGCTGGAGCGACCGGCAGCCAGTGGACTCCACGAGCTACAAGATCGGGCATCTCGACCCGGACACAGAGTATGAGATCAGCGTGCTTCTCACCCGGCCAGGGGAGGGCGGCACCGGTTCTCCTGGGCCTGCTCTCAGAACCAGAACCAAGTGTGCGGGTGAGTCCGGGGATGCTGGGACCGCTTGTCAGTGTCTTCTGGGTTTTGACCTGCAACCTCCGTGCAGGTGGCTCACACTTCCTTCAGCTCTGCTGGGACCCTTTTGACCCTGGACAAAAGGTCCCTTCACCTGTGGACAGCAACCCAATAGCCTGTGGGCTTCAAACCTCAAGGCTTGGTATCTCTCAGGAGGCCTCCGCCCCCTTTTCCCCATTCTTAATTTACACCTTCCTAGGAGTATCACCTAATTCATACGGGAATCATCCCAAAGTTGACAGAAACTGTTTGCTTTAATGATGTCTGCTCATAGGTCAACGCCTCTCGTCTGGGTCCCTTTGCTTTTATGTTCCCTGTTGATGTGTTTGTAGCCTCGAGGGCCTTTGGAAGGCTAGATTCCATCTTAGCGATAGCTTTAAAGCTGTGTTTTTATGGACGGATATTGAATGGAGGGGCTGCTTGCCAGTGACATGGGGCCCATTTGTAAAATAAGCCAGCGTGATTTGTGGACTGCATGCCGGCTTTAAATTCTTAGATGATAAAGTTCTAATTGACTGTGCAGAGCCCGCTCTGTGGGTTGATGGAGAGAGAAATACAGAGTCTTATAAAAATCAGACCCTAAAGAAAGAGCCCGTTAGAGGTTCGAGTGCTGTTTCTGTCTGGCTGCTCTTGGGTCGGAAGTAGAGAGAAATGACAGGTTGGGATACTGAAGTGTTCTTTCATCATTTAAATGCAGATTCTTGCACTGAATTGAGGGCTGAGGTGAGGAGACTCAAGAAATTTTTATGGAGATAATTGATTCTTCGGGTGGCATTATTTAAGAGGACACTTATCAGTAGGTTTCGTTTCCTTTTAAGTTTTAAAAGTACTCAGAGCGCAGTCTAACCCTGTCTGGTAGGAGAAATGATTAAACCTTAACAATGGTAACTGCTTCATTCTTTCTTCATAATTTGGAGTGTATAGTTTCGAAAAGCTCATGGAAAAAAATTATTTTTGTAAAACTATTTTTGTTAGAAGAGGGAACAGGACCCTTTTTCTTCTTGGGGTATGTGCTGTTGGGCCTGCCTTGTCCACCCAGGTCTGTTTCCCAAGTCCCACGTCCCCATGGTCATATCACGCTCAGCGCAGAGCCTCTGGTCTAAGAACTGTGGTGATTCTCACAGCCGCCATGGGTGGTCCAAGGAGAAAGGAGTTTGACAACACTTTCTCTTCCTCACTTCTCTTACACCATGTCATCTCCTCTCTCTCTTTAATTGAATAAAATTTCCCTGCCTTTTTTGAAATAATTTATCATCTGTTGTAATGCAAACAATAGCTGTGTAACACTGTGTCTATCACTTTACAATATAAGAATTGCCTTCAAATCTGTTATTTATTTTATAACTGCCTCTTGAAGTCTCTGGGGCCAATACTGTGACCCCCTTACTAGGGCCAGGGAAATAGAAACCCCTGCGGTCCTCCCCGCATGCTCTGTGAGCAATAAGTTTGTGTTCTTTCACTTCAGCGTTACTTTGAGGAATCCTGTTTGGGGGCATGGTGCTAGATCGTCTTCCTCTCCAAAAGAAGGTTAGAATCCCATTGTCTAGGCTGGAGAAAGGATCCAATCTGTCATTCTAGTCACTGACAACCCCACCTACCTATTGTTTTCAGTTCTGTTCTTTTGTATTTTCTCCTGGTTTTGTGCTTGTACATTTCAGGTATCAACATGATTATTGTCTACATTTCCCCTAAATATAAGGCGTGCATATCTGTTTTCAGTAAGCCTTTTTGTTATGGCTGCATGATGTGTAAATGTAGAAACTTTCATAGTAGAATGGCAGCCCTTTTTTAAAACATTAAAACCAATCCTGGATGGATATTTGCATGCCAGCCCTGTGCCTTAGAGGTTAAACCTCACTTAAGCAAGGAAGCCTGATGAGAAAGCAGGCTTTTTCCTCTTACCATTTGTAACCTGCCGTGGACACTGTTGCATATCTGTCCTGCACGGGGATTGAGCATTTTTGAAAAAGCTGTGGTCGAACAAGTCAATCTTAGGAAATAGAAATATGTTAGGTGAGAGGGTCAAAGCTAGAAATGAGAGGGGGAGATGCTGGGTGGGTGAGGAAAGGGAAGTTGAATGAGCCTCTTACTGTCGGAAGAAATACAGTTTCACCCTTTGCTGAACTGAGACTTTTGAGAAAATCTGAAGGAGAGCTTGTTGACTGCTCAGGTGAGCCGTGTGAAATCGTGGTATGCAGGACGGAATGAAAAGGGGGAAGGTGGATGCTACACACTCTAGACAAAAATGTGCTAACAGTCCCAGCCTCTTCCTCAGATGGTTCGCGAGTGTTTGGGGTTCAGAAAGAGCAAGTCATGGACCTCAAAACCTGAGAGAGACACTGAGCATTCTGCCAAGCAGATGGAAAATGGAAAATGGCCTTGGCCAGGCATGAACAGTGGATGAATCTAATAGGGTGACAGGTAGTAGGAATAATTGGGCATCCATCCCGTGTGGTTTAAAAGGCCAAGAGTATGTGTCTGGAATTAGAGTAATAAAACTTAGCAGCAGCACATATAAAAAAAGAGATTGAGGGTTAGGTTTAAATACGTATGCATCTACAGTATGGTCCATATTCTGTTAATCACTCTGTAATGCTATGGCCTCACCACCCCCTCCAAAAAACAAAAACAAAAACCAAACAAACAAAAAACCCTAATAGAAGTGTAGGTTGCATTAAGAAAGCAAAGCCTCTGTTGTAGGTGGTGATAGTCTTTTTCTACCCGTGCTGGGAAGCCTCCCTGTTATTGTCACACTTACTTCTGGTCCCCACATTTTAAGAGAGAAAGCACAGAATAGACTGTACTCAAGGGAAAGCACCCAGGATAGGAAATGTTCTGGAACTTTGCTCAGCCAACGTGGAATGATGGAAGAATTGAGAAAGAGGATGGGGACGAGCAGGGTGTCTGTGCAGATTTGACAAGAGCTAAGTCATGCATAACGAGTTTCCAGTGGCTGGTGGGTTCAGGCAGAACCTGGCATTGCAGAAGGAGATTCTTTACTCACGAGAGGATTGAGCTGGCTGAACCTGAAGGCCTCTTCAGCATGAAGAGTCTATGTTCTCTTTCTAATGAAGTGATCCAGTGTATATTTCTACCCTGAACGTCTCGGAGTTCACTTTTATTTTATCCTTTTCCAAATTCTCCCTAATCATGCGTATCGAGTGCTGTGCTGGGCAGTGGAGGTCTGTGATGACGTTTGCAAAAATCTGAGCAAACGGGGGGAAAACCACTGAGTTTTTCATACAGCTAAACAGGTTAAATTTGAAAGACTGACTCTTATTCTGAGCTTCCCGCCTGGTTTTATGCTAAAATATCACTTTCATGAAATGCCAGTGCCTGAGGATACTACAGCTGGAGTCAGCAGTTGAGAATTTGGGCTCTGGCACCAGGCTGCCTGCGTTGGAGTCCTGGCTCTGCACGGAGCTAGACATGTGACCTTGGGAAGACTTCGTACCTTCTCTGAGTTTCTCTTGTCTCATCTGTGAAACAGGGGTGATAATAATAGTGTTGTATCTCCTAGTGTGGCTGTGAAGCCTGAAGGAGCTAATGTGCATGTAAGGTGCCTAGGACAGAACCTTACACATAACAAGTAGTCAATACAAGTTAACTGCCCGTGGCGAAAAAAAAATTATCTTTTAACATTTTCATTCAAAAGAATTAGATGTTGGCAACCTGATTTTGTTGCCTTAGATTACTCATCTGGTAAATTGAAAATCGGAGGGATACAGTTTTATATTTGCACTCAGAGAATCCCCTGCAGTTGGGCATTGCATCCCATGCCAGACGCCATTCTCGGATTCTTTTTCTATCAAATCTGTTTCTTTTGGACAAGCTCTGTTTTCATTTCGGTGCTGCACCCATGGGGCCTGTCCTGTCACGCTGTGGTGACACCCACGAAACCGTATTTCGTTTCATGCATTGAAATGGAAAGATCACTGTTTATGACCCATCTCTGTGCTCTGGAATTGATTTTCATGTGTGGCTTGTAGATGCGATCTTATCACCTGGTCGTATTTCTTTCAAGAATCGTACGGGAGCACACTGCCAGACCTCTTGCTTCTTATGCTTCTGAAAATTATTTTCAGATATATGCACAGGCTCTTGCACGTGTGACCCTGATCAAATCACTTGGCTTCTCTGATTCTCCAAATAGGGAGCCCTCGACACCTGCCCTGATAATA
This sequence comes from Mesoplodon bidens, assembly GCF_964165515.1. NCBI lineage: Eukaryota > Metazoa > Chordata > Mammalia > Artiodactyla > Ziphiidae > Mesoplodon > Mesoplodon bidens. The sequence goes on along the minus strand of NC_138169.1, from coordinate 31,885,852 downwards.
TCTGAGGTGTTTTTGAAGATCGGGTTAGACATTATCTGTAAAGGTATTTTACACATGAGAAAAGGCCCTGCCGACATGGGATATTAAAAATGGTTATAGTCAGGAGCTACTTTGAAGATTTATACACATATCTACTTATTTTTCAACTTTGCATTTCAGCTATAGTTGGGAAACCTCAGAGAGCTGAAATTATTTCAGTATCCAGTGAAGCAAAATGCAATTTAGTTTGTGTTTCCTATTATATCTTATATCCTTGTAACTATGTGCCGCCTGTATATCACAAGTCATTAACTCGTAGCTACTTGAAAAAGAGAAATGGGTGATGCTGTTAGCTTGATTTTCACAGTGGACTTTTTAAGTGCTTATTTGGGGATATCGCTTTTTATGTATCCTGGTTATTGTTTAACTGTGGCTAAGTGGCTTGCTAATAACTGGCACCAGGAGTTAAAACAGGATGATGGTAAACTAATGACTTAACAGTTAGGATTGGTGAGAGTGAGAAAAAGCTGAACTGAAATGTGTTCTTTAGACTTAATATAACTAAAAACATTTGAAAGAAGAATGATTGCACTGTTTAAAAATTCTACGCATAAGAAATTTATTAAGCACCCATATTTGTAAGGCACTGTTCCAGGCCCTAAGGGCAGAGCAACAAGAGGAGATCTGGCCTTCAGAGCTGATATATTTGGGGGTATTGGAGGGAGGAATTGTACAGGCAATAAATAAATAAATATATGTACGTGTTTGTATATATAAATATATGTATATTACATACACACACATATATAATATAATAAATGCTATGAAGAGAAATAGAGAAAGAGATAGAGAATGGAAGGGTAGGATTTTTTTTATTAGATTATTTTTTATTTCTAATCGTGCTAAAATAACCTAACATAAAATTTACCTTCTTAACCATTTCTAAATGTACGGTTCAGTAGCGTTCCATACACTCAATCAATCTCCAAGACTTTTTCATTTTGCAAAACTGAAACTCCATAGCCCTTCCCCACACGGGTCCCCCCTGGCAACCCCCGTTCTACTTTCTGTCTCTATGAGCTTGGTGGCTCGAGGTCCCTCATGTAAGTGGGATCGTTCAGAATTTGTCCTTTTGTGCCTGACTTATTCACTTAGCGTAACGTCTTCAAGGTTCATCCATATTGTAGCATGTGTGATTGCACCTTTGTAATTACTCTGATAACGTTGTATGGTGTATACTTAGTTTATGGGATTCTTTGTAAACCCCTTTGAGACTTTAAGCAATTGCATTAGTTTTCAGTGAAAAATTCTCGAAGTTTAAAAATGTTTTATCTTTCTAACTTGTGGAAATCTTGCCTCCTAGAGCAGGTGGTAATGCTGTGTTTCCAGAGAGTTCAAGTATATGCATATAAGTGCTGCATCAGGATGGTATAGCCATCCCATCAACAGACAGCCTTCTGTTTGTCAAGAATAACGAGTGAGATAAGAAATTGGAGGGTTTTTTAAAATAATGAACCGTTCTTTTAAACTAGTAAGGGGGGGTACATTTTATATTTGTAGAGAGGTATATATTTGTTCTATATATGCCTAGTTAGAACCTTTTCTGTGACTGTAATAAGAACTTTGATTATGTGTTACATTAAAATGCATTTTTGTTCTACTTGGGATTTGATAAACACAGTTATAGCTACCTTGTCTATCCTACTTGCAGTGACATGAGAGATGGGCCATACTTTTCATCTACTTCAAGTCACTTCACCTTCCATTGCTCTGTGGCCTGTGAGACAGTGAATTTATGCTCAGCCTATGGTGGTGTACATTTTTGTGCATCTCCTGTTCTTTGCGATGGTGGTCGTACTGCTGCCCTAGAACAAATGTATTTGTGTAGCTCTCTCCTGCCTTTGCCACATGCTTGGATGGCCGTGGGGAATGTTCCATTAACTACAAGTTAATGTTCCGTGATGTCTCTTACTGTTTACCCTGAGACCGTCTTTAACATGCTTTATTGTAGCAACACACTCTGTCCTACCAGGCCTAGTCTAAATCTCACTAGATTTAGGTTAATATTGGTTTTGAAGTATTAATTCACCATGTTTGCTAAATGTGACACAAGAGTGACTTGTTTTATTTTTAATTTTTATTGGAGTATAGTTGATTTACAATGTAGTATTAGTTTCAGGTGTACAGCAAAGTGAATCAATTATACATAGATATATATATCCACTCTTTTTTAGATTCTTTTCCCATATAGGCCATACACAGTATTGAGTAGAGTTCTCTGTGCTATATAGTAGGTTCTCATCCGTTATCTATTTTATATATAGTAATGTGTATATGTCAGTCCCAATCGTTTTAAATACTCTTGAATGGGATTCGCTTATGGGAAATGGAAAGTGATGGGTTTCTTGGCAACAGGGCCTTCCATGAAGCCCAGATTGCATGATACCTGCATTCCACTGAAGGCCGACCTCTCTGTGTCTATTTATTTATCATTCTTAGTTCCTCTTGTGGGAGCAAAAGAGACAATCTGGTTGGGATGGGTCTGATCTGAATTTAAACCCTGTCAAAACTTGATTTGTTTTCTTCCTAAATCAAGGGTAGCCAGATTTGTGTTTTCTGTACAGAACTGTTGCTGGCATTGCAGTATGTCTCTGGACCTGCACGGATCACCTACGGGCACTGGGGGACAGGTGGGAGCCCATCTAAGACCTGGCAAAGGCTGAGACTCAGAATGAATACAGGCCAAGACCTCATTGGATGGAACATAATTTATTTTTCATTTAAGTTTATTTACCAGGGAAAAAAATTAAAGTGTGGTAATTCTAATTCTAAAAGAGCTCTGCCAAAGGGCAACAGGTTTTTTTAATGCATTTCCAACACTTTAAACCATTTAATGGTTTAATGTGACTTCCCTGGTGGCAAAACGGTTAGGAATCCACCTGCCAATACAGGGGACACAGGTTCGAGCCCTGGTCCGGGAAGATCCCACATGCCACAGAGCAGCTAAGCCTGTGCTCCACAACTACTGAACCTGCGCTCTAGAGCCAGCGAGCCACAACTACTGAGCCTGAGTGCCACACGTTAAACCATTTCCAACACATTAAACCATTAAAACCTTTCTCTTTTTTTTTTGAATTTTATTTTATTTATTTTTTACACAGTAGGTTCTTATTAGTTATCTATTTTATACATATTAGTGTATATATGTCAATCCCAGTCTCCCAGTTCATCCTCCCCTCCACCCTGCTTTCCCCCCTTGGTGTCCATACATTTGTAAGAACCTTTCTTATTTATAAACATTAAAAGGGTATTAAAAAGTATCTGCCCTATTAGTCTGCAGATGTAAATACATGGCATTGGGTAGTGCATCGCAACTGGGCAGAGGACAGGTGCAGAGCAGCAACGTGGCACCTTTTTTATTATAATATATTCAGTCCCTGCCTTACAGGCTTTCATGCCCCAGAGGCTGTAATACCCAAACCTGAAACCCTGCCTTTAAGCACTGAGTCAGCACTTTCCCCATGTCTGAGCCCTAAGGCCATGGCGGGGGAGGAGGGGGATAGGGTTAGAACTACTGGAGCAACTCTGTATGAGAGGTTTGGAAAGGCCTCTAGGAAGACCAGACAGATGGAGGTGGTTGCTTTCAGAGTCCTCGTTATCCTGCCTCTGTGACTCTTAAGTGCCCTGGTAGTTCTAGAAGGTGCCAAGCAGGCCCCTTGACAGTGAAGAGTGAGCATTGCTAACAGACTTGTAGGTGTGAGGTTGAAGCCTTTGTAGGCAGCTCCCTGTGTAGCTTTGAATGCACTGAGGAGGGAAAGAAACTTAAGAGAAAGATCTGGGGATTATCAGTCATTGGCTGTGGCTTCCCCCGGCCATACCTCTGATGGGCCATTTGACACTGGAGAAAATCGCAGAACCCCCCGGACTGCGTTTTGTATGTCTTATCATTGAAGGGCTTGACCAAATTCCTGGTTCTAGTGCTCGGATCCCATCAGTCTCTGTCAGAGGGGCTTTGCTGTCATAGAGAAACATCCTTGTGGTCAGGATTAGTCCCCTATTAAGTACCGACTTCAGCATGCTGAGTGAGCCCAAGGCCACCAGAAGGCTTAAGGATGCTTCTGCTTCGCACAGCAGTATCTTCTAGAAAGAGGAAGACACCCACTAAATCTTAACGTAGGCAGTTTTTAAAGAGACCCTGGGTCATCTAAATCTTTCCCCAAATCTCTTATATATTAAAAAAAAATTTAGTACTGAGAATGAAATTTTTAATTTTTATTAGAGCAAATGCCTTAGTTCCTTGTCAAACTTATGATTCCGTAGACTTCTATTTTGTGGTCTCTATGTAAGCATTTCTCATAGCCTGGGTCCTCTGCATAATCAATATGCACTGCTTACTTAGGTTTTTTGTTAAGACTCAGGGCATGACTAAACATTCTAAATTGCCTTTGTGAATATTTCGGACATATTCAGAGAAGACAGTGTCCATTGGTTAACTTCTTTCCCTTTAAAGTCTGCCTGACTTGGGGTGAGTGCTGGTTCTGACACTAACAGCTAAAGAATATCTCAACAAATTACTAAACCTAGGAACCTAAGTTTCTAATAATTCTAGTCTGTTTTCTACCAATACTAGCACCTTCTTCATAGCACTGTTGGGAGAATTAAATGTGCTAAATGCATGAGAAATGGTTAGCAGAGAACTCTGGTCACTCTGAAGTCTGAGTACTGGGTTGGCCAAAAAGTTCGTTCGGATCTTTACAAACTATGTTGAGGAAAACCCAATAGGTCTGCTAGAAAATTCTGATAAAACGAATACAGTTATTGTGACTGAGGATACACACTATTGTGGCAAAATCTTCCAATAGGACGTTTAAGCTGGTCAGATGGGTTTTGGTTGACACACTCACCAAATTGCAGTTTGCTTTAAGTAAAACAAAAAATAGATGTACGTCCTCAAGCTAATGTCAAAAGCTATTGCAATATTCACTGGAACCTGGGAAAACGGTGCATTTTTGACTCTTTCCCGTGTTGTTGGGAAAAAGCACAGTGACCCAAAGTCCCTGAAGGGTGGCAAAGAAATAGGATAACTGTGAAGACTTTACTCACGTATGAGGCGTCAGTCTGCAGTGGTGGTTGCCATTATTAGTGACCCGGTGAGTGGTTTTTTTTTTTTTTTTTTTTGTGGTACGTGGGCCTCTCACCGCTGTGGCCTCTCCCGTTGTGGAGCACAGGCTCCGGACGCGCAGGCTCAGCGGCCATGGCTCACGGGCCCAGCCGCCCCGCGGCACGTGGGATCTTCCCGGACCGGGGCACGCACCCATGTCCCCGGCATCGGCAGGCGGACTCTCAACCACTGCGCCACCAGGGAAGCCCCGCTGAGTGTTTTTGACATGTTAGCCCTTGGAAGAGCCCTGCCCCAGGCCCTAACACCTCTGAGTTCGCTGAGAACACACAAAGCCTGACAAGCACAGTGTGATTAGAGCAGTAAGGCAGCCTCTCACTGTGATGGAGGCATCCTGGTGGATGTCTTCCCCTTTGCCCCTTTACCTGCAGACAATCAGGAAGGTATATAAGACTCTCATGGAATGAGATTGGAGGTGAGGGTCCTGATGCTGTGGATATAAGGGACTGAAATGTGCACAGGTAAATTCTTCCCCTGTGGACTGCTTCTGAGACAGGCTCTACCTGGCTTCTGAGCCCCTGACTCAAGAGCAGAAAGAATTAGTCTCAGTATGACCTTTGTCTTCAGGACATTTCAGGAAAAGTTCATGCACCCTTAACTCGCCAGGTTCGCTCTGGGTTTGTGCCTCAAACGCAGCAAATCCAATTTCACAAATTGGGAAATAGATGGATTTTATCTTTGACCTCATAGGTCCCGTGTGCTTCTATCCATCTTGCCTAGGCCGGCTCACATTCATCCTCCTCTTATCACACCAGCTCTCAGCTCATTTGTCCTCTTTAATGTGAATGGATAACTCATTGGAATACATTCAGTGGCATTTGGGCTCTGATTAGAACTTGCCTGCTTCATTTGTAAGTATAATGTCGCTCCCGTTGTTACAAACTAAATTAAAAAGAAGTAAAATAAATGAGAGCTAAAACTTGCAGAGTGATAACAACAGAATATGAAAGCTTGATGATATGTCACAATTTTAGTTTATGAGGGTTAACCACATTCCTGTGTTTGGGTAATATTTTTATAAATTAATTTTAAGAATACAAAGAACTGGTAATTGCATTACCTATTAGAATAAATTTTGAGTGAATAGAAAGCTTTAAACATGAATAATGCATATAAATGAAATTAAAACTACAAATAGCAGAAATTTTATTAGGAAGTATGGTTATACCTATTATTAAAATAAGAAAGATAATAGAACAGTTTGAGATCAAGATTGCTGATCTTCCATCCATGTTATTACCTTTGTAGAATGAGTAATGTAAGTAATATAACTACTCAGGTAAAATATTTCTATTGACCAAATAGCAATATTTCTTTCTTACAGATCTAGACAAGTGACTATAGACATGGATTTATAGCTGGCATTGAAAACTCTTTCTAGCATATATTAGCAGTAGAAAAGATACAGGTATTAACATATATTTCTGTTAGGTGTTATATATTTTTACATATTTACTATTCTTTAGCTAGACTATATTGCTCTTAAGTTGGATCATGAATTCATCATACATAACATTTTATTTGTTAATGTTTGTAGCTTGTTGATCTATTTTAATTACTGAATTCATAGGTACCATATAAGAAGGCAAAAATTATGGAAATATATAGTGAAGAAGGTCATAGATTTCCTCATCTTTCTTGCAGTTCCTTTCTTGGGGATAATACTTGGGTGTTTATCTTTGCACATCTCTCTCTGTGCCCATTTAGACATATAAATATCAATCTGTGTCCCAGGTCTGTTGCTTACTAGTTCTAACAATGCAATATTATATTGTACGTAAGGTTCTGCAGTTTGATTTCACATCAGTCTACTCTCTGAACATCTCTCTAGTGGCTAGAGTCCAGTGCAATATTTACATATCTTTAACTCACTCTTAGTAGTAGCGACTTACTATTATGAAATATGGATACCCTAATTATTCAGCCCTTCTCCCTTTTGATGGATACTGTTGTTCTTTCTATTAAAAAGAATATTTCAGTCAATATCTATAAATGTATCTGCTTTTATTATTTTTTATTTCTGTAGGTTACAGTTTTCAGATAGAATTGGTGGGCCAAAGATACATGCATTTAAGATTTTAGTAGAGGTCACATTACTTTCCAGAAGGTTCTAGCAAGTTAAACTCCATCAGCAAAGTGTGAGAATGTTAGTTTCTAGACATGCTTTTGAGATTGTATATTAATGATCTTTTACAATTTATCAATTTATCAGTTTAGAAATGGTGTGTTACTATATTAATTTACATTTTACTATTTTTCATGTGTGTATTGACTATATATTTTTTAACATCTTTATTGGAGTATAATTGCTTTACAGTGTTGTGTTAGTTTCTGCTGTGAAACAAAGTGAATCAGCTGTATGCATATGTATATCCCCATATCCCCTCCCTCTTGCATCTCCCTCCCACCCTCCTTGTCCCACCCCTCTAGGTGGTCGCAAAGCCCCGAGCTGATCTCCCTGTGCTATGCAGCTGCTTCCACTAGCTGTCTATTTTACATTTATATGTATATATGTCAATGTTACTCTCTCACTTCGTCCCAGCTTACCCTTCCCCCTCCCCATGTCCTCAGGTCAATTCTCTACATCAGTGTCTTTATTCCTGTCCTCCCACTAGGTTCATCAGAACCATAATTTTTCTTTTAGATTCCATATATATATGTGTTAGCATATGGTATTTGTTTTTCTCTTTCTGACTTACTTCACTCTTTACAACAGTCTCTAGGTGCATCCACCTCACTACAAATAACTCAATTTCGTTTCTTTTTATGGCTGAACAATATTCCATTGTATATATGTGCCACATTTTCTTTATCCATTCATCTGTGAATGGACACTTAGGTTGCTTTCATGTCCTGGCTATTGTAAATAGAGCTGCAGTGAACATTGTGGGACATGACTCTTTTTGAATTATGGTTTTCTCAGGGTATATGCCTAGTAGTGGGATTGCTGGGTCATATGGTAGTTCTACTTTTAGTTTTTTAAGGAACCTCCAAACCGTTCTCCATAGTGGCTGTACCAGTTTACATTCCCACCAACAGTGCAAGAAGGTTCCCTTTTCTCCACAACCTCTCCAGGATTTATTGTTTGTAGACTTTTTCATGATGGCCATTCTGACCAGTGTGAGGTGATACCTGATTCTCATTTCTATAATGATTAGTGATGTTGATCATCCTTTCACGTGTTTGTTGGCAATCTGTATATCGTCTTTGGAGAAATGTCTGTATAGGTCTTCTGCCCATTTTTGGATTGGGTTGCTTGTTTTTTTGATATTGAGCTGCATGAGCTGCTTGTAAATTTTGGAGGTGAATCCTTTGTCAGTTGCTTCGTTTGCAAATATTTTCTCCCATTCTGAGGGTTGTCTTTTCGTCTTGTTTATGGTTTCCTTTGCTGTGCGAAAGCTTTTAAGTTTCATTAGATCCCATTTGTTTATTTTTGTTTTTATTTCCATTTCTCTAGGAGGTGCATCAAAAAAGATCTTGCTGTGATTTATGTCATAGAGTGTTCTGCCTGTGTTTTCCTCTAAGAGTTTTTTTTTTTTTTTTTTTTTTTGTGGTATGCGGGCCTCGCACTGTTGTGGCCTCTCCCGTTGCGGAGCACAGGCTCCGGACGTGCAGGCTCAGCGGCCATGGCTTACGGGCCCAGCCACTCCGCGGCATGTGGGGTCTTCCCCGGACTGGGGCACGAGCCCGTATCCCCTGCATTGGCAGGCGGACTCTCAACCACTGCGCCACCAGGGAAGCCCACCTCTAAGAGTTTTATAGTGTCTGGCCTTACATTTAGATCTTTAATCCATTTGGAGTTTATTTTTGTGTATGGTGTTAGGGAGTGTTCTAATTTTATTCTTTTACATGTAGCTGTCCAGTTTTCCCAGCACCACTTATTGAAGAGGCTGTCTTTTCTCCATTGTATACTCTTGCCTCCTTTATCAAAGATAAGGTGACCATAAGTGTGTGAGTTTATCTCTGGGGCTTCTATCCTGTTCCATTCATCTATATTTCTGTTTTTGCGCTAGTACCATACTTTCTGGATTACTGTAGCTTTTCAGTGTAGTCTGAAGTCTGGGTGCCTGATTGCTCCAGCTCCGTTTTTCCTTCTCAAGATTGCTTTGGATATTCGGAGTGTTTTGTGTTTCCATACAAATTGTGAAATATTTTGTTCTAGTTCTGTGAAAAATGCCATTGTAGCTTGATACGGATTGCATGGAATCTGTAGATTGCTTTGAGTAGTATAGTCATTTTCATGTTGATTCTTCCAATCCAAGAACATGGTATATCTCTTCATCTGTTTTGTATCATCTTTAATTTCTGTCATCAGTGTCTTATAGTTTTCTGCATACAGGTCTTTTGTCTCCCTAGGTAGGTTTATTCCTAGGTATTTTATTCTTTTTGTTGCAGTGGTAAATGGGAGTGTTTCCTTAATTTCTCTTTCAGATTTTTCATCATTAGTGTATAGGAATGCAAGGGATTTCTGTGCATTAATTTTGTATCCTGCTACTCTACCAAATTCATGGATGAGCTCTAGTAGTTTTCTGGTAGCATCTTTAGGATTCTCTATGTATAGTATCATGTCATCTGCAAACAGTGACAGTTTTACTCCTTGTTTCCCAATTTGGATTCCTTTTATTTGTTTTTCTTCTCTGATTGCTGTGGCTAAAACTTCCGAAACTATGTTGAAAAATAGCGGTGAGACTGGGCAATCTTGTCTTGTTCCTGATCTTAGAGGAAATGCTTTCAGTTTTTCACCATTGAGAACAATGTTGGCTGTGGGTTTGTCATATATGGCCTTTATTATGTTGAGGTAAGTACCCTCTATGCCCACTTTCTGGACGGTTTTTATCATAAATGGGTGTTGAATTTTGTCAAAAGCTTTTTCTGCATCTATTGAGATGATCATATGGTTTTTCTCCTTCAGTCTGTTAATATGGTGTATCACATTGATTGATTTGCATATATTGAAGAATCCTTGCATTCCTGGGCTAAACCCCACTTGATCATGGTGTATGATCGTTTTAATGTGCTGCTGGATTCTGTTTGCTAGGATTTTGTTGAGGGTTTTTGCATCTATGTTCCTCAGAGATAATGGCCTGTAGTTTTCTTTTTTTGTGACATCTTTGTCTGGTTTTGGTATCAGGGTGATGGTGGCCTCGTAGAATGAGTTTGGGAGTGTTCCTCCCTCTGCTATATTTTGGAAGAGTTTGAGAAGCATAGGTGTTAGCTCTTCTCTAAATGTTTGATAGAATTTACCTGTGAAGCCATCTGGTCCTGGGCTTTTGTTTGTTGGAAGATTTTTAATCACAATTTCAATTTCAGTGCTTGTGATTGGTCTGTTTATATTTTCTGTTTCTTCCTGGTTCAGTCTTGGAAGGTTTTGCTTTTCTAAGGATTTGTCCATTTCTTCCAGGTTGTCCATTTTATTGGCATAGAGTTGCTTCTAGTAATCTCTCATGATCCTTTGTATTTCTGCAGTGTCAGTTGTGACTTCTCCTTTATCGTTTCTAATTCTGTTGACTTGAATCTTCTCCCTTTTTTTCTTGATGAGTCTGGCTAATGGTTTATCAATTTTGTTTATCTTCTCAAAGACCAAGCTTTTAGTTTTATTGATCTTTGCTATCGTTTCCTTCATTTCTTTTTCATTTATTTCTGATCTGATCTTTATGATTTCTTTCCTTCTGCTAACTTTGGGGTTTCTTGTTCTTCCTTCTCTAATTGCTTTAAGTGTAAGGTTAGGTGGTTTATTTGAGATATTTCTTGAGGTAGGATTGTATTGCTATAAACTTCCCTCTTAGAACTGCTTTTGCTGCATCCCATAGGTTTTGGTTGACGATATTTTTAATCATCACATTATCTATTTCTATTTTTAGGATGCTATTACAATCTTTTCCTTTTTAATTTGTAGGAGTCTTTTATATAGTAGGGTTATTAACTACTTGTCTGTTATATGTTTTCTAAATATTTTCCCTCATTCTACCATTTGTCTTTTGACTTTATTCACGATAAATTTTGTTGAAGAGAAATGTTTACATTTTGTATATTAAATCTGTCAATCATAGCCTTTAGAACTATCCATATATCTTAATATGTGATTAAATTATCACTAGAATTTGAATCAATCCAAATATATTTATTCTAGGTAGATGATGAGATATGCAGTCACTTTTACTAATCAAACTGCTGTTTTTCCAGTGGCTTGTTTTCCAGTCTTGTTTTAGAAGATACTTCCACATTTTCTTTGAATATTTTAAAAATCGTTAATTTTCACACTTCAGTCTTCAACCAGTGAAATTCTGGTCCAAAAGACATGCAAAGAAGACCACAGGGCTGGGGAGGCTTCTGGAAAAGGTTCCTTTGCTCTTTAATGATGTACAAGGAGAAAGGGTCCTTTCTCACCTTGCATGTTATGTGATGTGGCATCCAGGAATGCAGCAGGCATCAAACGACCCCACGGGAACCAGCTAAAAGGACAGCCAGTGGGAAAGCTGAGTAGACATAACTGAATTAAAATACCCTCCACACCTCATTTTGGTTCCCCCCTCCCCATCATCCCTCTCTCCGTCCCTCCCTCCCTCCCTCCCTCTCTCTCTCCCCCTCCTTTCCTTTCTTTATTCATCAACTATTTATGGAGACCTTCTTATTTGATAAACACTCTCCTAGGCATGGAGGACACAGTGGTAAAACACATGAGCACTGGCCCTCATGGACGCAGTTTTAATCTATAAAGTCGTCCATTTGTTTTGCAGCACATGCACATATTTATTTGGAGCAAAGGTTGCAGAGATTCCCAGGATAGCTGTAGCGAGGAGGTTCTAAAAGGAAACATAAACATTAGGGCACAGAGGAACTTTAGAAATAAATTGTTTTAATCAGGATGCTTTGGGCTGCAAGTAACATAAAGCCTGCTCATACAAACTAACCACAAAGGAAATGTATCAACTTGGAGTAAGAGGAAGCCCATAGATAAGTCACACTTTGCAGTTTGTTGATTTAGTGGTTCAGTAATATTACATGAGATCCTTCCAAACCTCTTCTGTGTCAGCTCCAACCCAAAGATGTTCCTCTTCATGGCCATGAGGAAAACATGCTTTGTTCATAGCTGGTGGAGGGTGAGAGAAACCTTTCCCCAAACCTAGAATATAATTCCTTTCTTTCAATCTGTTAGGCCAACTTAGGACCAATAATAACAACCAGTAAATTTTTTTTGAGCTGATTTACTTAGTGTCCTTATTCTCAAATGTTAATATACTTTGGTGATGTTGGTATACATCAGAATCACCTGGAAGGCTTTTAAAAGATTGCTGGATCCCACTCCAGAGTTTATGATTCAGTACGTTTGGGGTTGGGCTCAGCAAGTTATATTTCTACCAAATTCCCAAGTGATGCTGATGTTGCTGGTTGAGACTGACTTGGAGCAATAAAGATGCAGTCTTGCACTAGACACCTATTAGAATGTCCAAAATCCAGAACACTGACAACACCACCTGCTGGTGAGGATGTGGAGCAACAGGAACTCTCATTCAGTGCTGATGGGAATGCAAAATGGTGCAGCCACTTTGGAAGACAGCTCCACACTTTCTTACAAAACTAGAAGTATATTACCACACAATCCAGCAGGAGTACTCATTGATATTTACCCAAAGAAGTGATAAACTTATGTCCACCCCAAAACCCGCCCAAGGATGTTTGTAGCAGCTTTATTCATAGTTCCAAAACTTGGAAGCAACCAGGATCTCCCTTGGTAGGTGATTGGACAAATAACCTGTAGTCCATCCAGACAAGTGAATATTGTTCAGCGCTAAAGAGAAATGAGCTATCAAGTCATGAAAATATATGAAGGAAATTTAAATGCATATTACCAAGTGAAGGTAGCTAATATGGAAAGGCTACGTATGTACAATTCCTCCTGTGTGACATTCTAGAAAAGGCAAAACTATGGAGACAGTAAAAAGATCAGTGGTTGCCAGGAGGTAGAAGGGAGGGAGTGATGAGGAGGCAGAACAGAGGGGATTTTTAGGGCAGTAAAAATATTCTGTATGATACTGTAATGATGGGTACATGCCATTGTACATTTGTCCAAACCCATAGCAAGTAGGACACTAAGAGTGAACCCTAATGTAAACTGTGGACTCTGGTTGATAATGACCTGTCCATGTAGGTTCATCAGTGGCAACAAATGTCCCATCTGGTGGGGTAAGTTGATAATGGGAGGCTGTGCTTGTATAGGGCAAGAGGTATATGGGAAAGCTCTGTACTTTCTGCCTAAATTTTGCTGTGAGTCTAAAACTGCTCTAAAATAAAAGAAAGAAAAAGATATATCCTTGGGTCTATGGATGGGATGAGCCATACCTAAGCTACAAGGTGTGGAGAACTAAATATCTATTGAAAAATTGGGTAAGGTTTATTCCCGATCTTGAATAAATGTGTTCAAGGTTGTTAGTACTGTGTATGAATCAGAATTGAGATCTGCAAAGAAACTTACTTTTTATTTTTATTTTTTTAAGATGCTTGATTTTTAGCAGGATACTAGTAGAATTCACCCTTGGGATCAGTTGGAAATCTATTCTTCATACTGAGTGTGTCTCTAACCTTGAGTCCACTCATAATGAGAGAAATGTATAACACCTGAATTGTTTAGAGAATGTTGGGATGCCGTTCTCCATAGGTTTCTCACTCTTCTGCACATTTTGCCAGTGGAAGCACTGATGGTCTTTGTTCTGGGCTATCTTTTTAAGGATGCTGGTATAGCGAACAGCTGTGGGGGACAGAGGCAGCACCTGCTCCTGAAGCAGAGGGCAGGCTGTCTTCCTGTTCAGTGTAATAAATGCCTCTCTCTGGAGCAAAGGACAAACAGGCGTGCTTACAGCCAAGTAAGAGATTTGTATTCCCTGAGCTCAGGGTCCCTCAGGCATAACACAAACCTCCTGCGTGTGTATCACAGCCTGGCCCCTCACTGGTGCCCTCATGGAACTTTGGGTGCAAGGGGTGATGAGAGAAGCTTGAAGCTCATGCCACTTGTCAGTAATGAAGTCCTTCATCTCTGACCCAAGAATCTCATGTCTTCTGCTAACATACATGAAACTGGGGCAGGCAGCTCGTTAATTTGAAAGTTGGGCAAAATCTCAGACCCTTCAAAGTTCTTGACAGTATGTACTTAGAAGAAAAAAAAGTTAGTTCTTTATAATGTCATCTGACTTCTACCTTTTGATGAATAGGAAATTGAGGCCTGGATAAGCGAAGCAACTTAACACAAGCGCACAGTGAATCTATTTACACAAGTGCACAGTGAGTCTGTTTGCACAAGGGCACAGGGAGTCCGTTTACACAAGTGCACCACCAGTCTGTTTGCACAAGTGCACAGTTGCAGAAGCTGCTTTCAGAGCCAGCCCTTGGGTCAATCGGCACACTCTGCTTTGCCCCTCACCACAAAACGGGGCTCTGTGAGTACAGCCCACAGCCCGGGTTTAGAGTTGATTTAAGGATGTAATGAGACAATAAGAATTTCTCATTTCAAGAGAGAACCAGATAGAATTGACATGAGCTGAGTGAGGCGGTTAGTTGTATAGAGCGCAGAGCTGTAATGTGACAGGGTGATTCAGCACCAAGAGATGCTTGGAGGAGTAAAAGGTCATTATCAGCCAGGGTCACTGAGCTCTAACTCTTCTAAGAACTACAAAGTGAGATTAGTTGGCCTTCCCTGTTATTTCTTGATTTGTGTGTTTGCTGATTGCTCCCATTCTGAGGCCGGGTGCTGATGTATTTTACGTTATAAAGTGGGGCTCTGTTCGACCCACAGGTATTAAATATGCCTCATAGCTGGTAGGGTATGCAGACTTAGCAAGGTGGTCCTATTGAAGGTTTTGCCCTCATTTAAGCTCTGGCACATTAGCAAGGGCATTCTGCTCACTTATTAGGTGTATGTTGGTGTAGCTCGTCTTGTTTTTACATGGTAGCATGTATCTTTTTCTCTTTTGAAAGAATTTCTTTGTAGTACTACTTTGTAGTAGAAATCGTAACTCTTCTATATTTTATCAATAGTATTCCTGACCCTTCTAGCATACTGATCACATCTCAGCTTCAGTTATTAAAAAGGTTTATATCATAATAGTAAGGTTAGGATTTTGACTGTTAGGAAGGGTCTATGAGCAGATGACACAGTCATCTTTCATATAAATTCCAATATGGTTTCATAATTTTTTGAAAACAAAGACACATCTCTCCACCTCAGAACTGCCTATAGCTACTTTTTAAAAACAAACTTCACCAGGGAAGCTGACAGAACGTGGCCCTGGGCTCTGCACCTGGATTTTCACTGAGCCCCAGGCCCGTGGCAGAGAAAAGAATGTTATCTGGGCGACCTGTCTATAAGCTGGTTATTGATTTCACCGTGGTTATTGAAGCTCTCGCTGTAGCCAAAATGAAAACAAAAGTGAGGCCAGAGAGGTGAATTCTGCAGATGATCTGGATCCAACAAACAGAGGAAATCATTGACACGCCGTGCCACCGTTGTAGCTTCCTTCTCTGGCCACCTTTGTCTAACTCTAAGTATATAAAACACACAAACGTTCCAAGAACTGCACAATTTCTGAGAATGATTTCTAAAGAAATCAGTAATAGAGATCACTATATTTTAAATTATTAGGGATTTGGGAAGCAGAAATTCCAACAGTTAGCAATTATAATTCTTCCTAATAAGTTCACCACTTGGCCACCATTGGAAACATTTTAATAACAGGTTCAGAAAGGTAAACCTAAGCTACTCTTTTGGATAGATTATGAATCTATGGTATTTCATTTGAGACAAATAGCTAACGTTATGTGATGTGTTTATTAGTCCAAATGAAAAATATTTATGTTAAACCTTCTTTTTCCACAGAAAGTATTGAGCCTATAATATATTTGCATTACTTATCTTTTTTCAGCAGTTTATGCTCAGAAAATGATATCATTTCAAATAATTAGTAGCAGAAATGAAATATAAAATTAAAAAGGAGAATGGGAAATCACAGGCTCCGGGGTCTTGGTGCTGTGGTTAGTGTCCCCTTGTCACCTTGCAGCGGCTGGCACAGGGGATGCTGTGATGGGGATTTAGGTGTCAGATGGGCTGCACTGGCATTTCAGTTGAAGCAGCTTTGGACCCATTTCCTCTTCCAGGTGGAGAAAGACTGCAGGGCGGGGGACCAGGTCTTCCACCCTGGAGCCATCACTCCTGGGAGTGTGCCTGGGTCCCCACGTCCCTGTCCTCAGCCAGCTTGCAGGGAGCTCCAGGGGCTGCCACCCCACCTGGATGCCCTGGGCACCTTCAACTCTGCTTCCCTAAAACACTGAGCATCTTCCTCTTCCCCCCAAGCCTTTTCTCTCTTACCTGTCCCCCCAGATAAATGTCCCTTAGTTCAGTAAATAATTCCACGAACTGCCCACTCCTTCCAGCTGGAAACCTATGACTCACCCTTGGCTCTGCATCCCCTACACCGAACCAATCGGTACATCCTACCCGTTCTTGGTCCTAAATGCCCCGGGTCCAGGAGGTCTGTCTGGGTTACGTGCGCAGCGGCTGCGCTGGCCTCAGTCGCCCCACCCGCACTCCGGCGCTCCGTGCATCCTTCCTGTTCATCATCCTAGGTGCCTTGCTCCCCTCCAGGGCTGCTCTATCTATCCTGTAGTCCGAGATCTCATTGAAGTGCAATGTGATCATACCAGGTCTAAGCAAAAGTGGAAAGATGGTAAAATACCAACTCCTCACCCTGCAGCCACCCAGCTCTCCCGGCCCCTCCCGGCCTCACCTCTCTCCATCAGCCCTCACATGTTGTGCATTGATCTTTCTCTGCTCCGGAAAGGCAGGGCGTTTTGTCCTTCTCCTTGGCCGTGCGGGGCCATTGGAGGCACTCAGGGAACAGGAGTGAGGACCAGCCGGCTCCCGGGACCCCGCCCTCGGGCTCTGTCCTCATCTCCGTCAGCTCCCCTGGCTCGTGCTGCCTCCGCTTCAGTCCTGTTGTACTTTGTTCGTTTACCAAATGCTGCTCCTTCCTGCCAGGAAGGACCATGGGGGAGGTGCCCCCCCGGAGGTGACCCCCGCCCCCCACCTCCCCTGCAGGCCCCTTCCCCAGGGGATTGCCCTGAGCTCAGCTCTGGGAGAGGGAACCGTGCATTCCCATAGGGTTACTTTTTTTTTTTTTTTGCGGGTACGCGCGCTTCTCACTGTTGTGGCCTCTCCCGTTGCGGAGCACAGGCTCCGGACGCGCAGGCTCAGCGGCCATGGCTCACGGGCCCAGCCGCTCCGCGGCATGTGGGATCTTCCCGGACCGGGGCACGAACCCGTGTCCCCTGCATCGGCAGGCGGACTCTCAACCACTGCGCCACCAGGGAAGCCCCCGTAGGGTTACTTTTTAACCGTCTGATCTCTCGGCAACACGGGAAGCCTCACGTCTTTGGGACTAACATCTGTCTTATTCACTGATGGACACACAGTGCCTGCCCAGTGTGGGCTCTCAGCAGATATTTAGTGGATGAATCCATGTCGTTCAGAGTCTGGATTGGCATCTAATGAGCCGCGAGTGATAAGGTTTTTCACCAAAGGAGCGGTTACATCAGTCAGAGTGTGAGGCTGTCAGTCTGATACCCACCTGCCAGCATCCTGTTCCTCCTGTACTGACCCCCTGAGCTGCCAGAGGGCCTCCAAGCAGCAGCTGCCCTGCCCCAGCGCTTGAGTGCAAACGGGGGTTAAGTACATAGACAGTTCCCTGTGGGGGGGTTAGAATCAGGGGCTTTAGGGAGGCCTGTGGGGTCTTTATGTTCAGGACCCCCCGCCGCTGGCCAGCTCCTCCCCGGAAGCTTACATTTCAGTCACCTTGGACCTTGCCCCCTTCCCTGAGCACATCATCGTGGCCTTCTCCGTCACACCTCTGTGCCTTCTCACATGTTGTTCCCTGGCTCAGAAATGCCCTTCCTCCTCTTGTCTGCTTGTCAACCGCTCAGCTCCTCCCGAGTACAGGAACCGCGAGGCCTGCTCCGTGCCCCACGCAGCCGGTGCCCCACCCCCGTCCGGTGAGAAGACACTGACCGTGTCTTTATGATGGCGTTTAGCTCAGGCCCTCAAGACTCGCTCTCTGTCTCTGGCTCCGTTGTGACTCTGTCGGAGAAAGAAGACAAACTCAGACTGAGTTATTTTCACCCTGTGTGCACCAGTGCCCGGCACACACGGGCAGCCCGCAAACGTTTTGGACGTTGAAAGAAAGGCTCCTGCTTCTTCCATCCCTTCTAGGTCAGACTCCTTTCTCCATTTAACATGTTCTCCCGTCTTCTTTGGCACTGTCCTCCTTGGAGAAAAGAATCTGTGGAAGGTCATTATCAAGTTATCTCAGTGCTTATTTAATGTGTGTTTAGCTGCCTTATGGTCACATAAAAACGTGTGGCCATAAAATAAAGTAATAAAACTCTCAATAAAAGCTCCACTTCCACTCACTATTTAATGCCAAAGAGCAAGTGACATTTGAGATTTTCATCTGTAGTAGTAAATCGGCATCATCAAGGTTGGTAGGCAGTCAATTTGCCTTGAAATATTGTTAACTTGATGAATAAAAATGGATATCGTTAGAATAGAAAGCAGTGTGTTTCAGTGTTCCTTAAATGGCTCCAAATAAGGTCAGGATATGAAAGAGCCCAACAGCATGGGGCCACCAAGTGTTTTTAAACAAAGAAACGTAGTCACTGAAGACTCAGGAGAGATGCCCCGCCGACACCATCTTCAGTGCACTGTCATTTATAAGCTACTGCTGCATCCATTTTCTTACCTCATCCCCCAAATGAGTGTGAGGTGGATATCAGTATCCTCGTTTTCCAACTCAGGGAGCTGAGGGTCTGGGAGGTCAAAGGTCACACAAAACGTGGCTACAGTTCCGTGTGTGTCTGACTCCAAACCGTATTCTTCCTGTCATGGCACAGCTGCTTCATGGCTAGGGGACTAAAAAATTCAAGTTGATGCAAACATAGAGACTCTTTAGAAAATACACCATCATGCTTACCGTCCAAAGAGTTAACTTCCCATGGTGTCCAGGAGCCAGGTGGGCTCCAGAATACTTGTAGCCCTTCCACCGTCCCAGGGAGGGTGTGGATGCCAAAGAAAGTTCGTTCAGAGTCTGAGATTTCTTTCCTAAGGACGTCAGCCCATTGTCCCTGACGGTATAGAACTTTCGGAATTTACGGGAAAGTAAACCTTTATTCCCAAATTATACTTTGAAGTCGGAAGATAAAAGGAGAGCTGTGTCAGGCCCAGTGCTCAAATAGAGGGGCTAAAGACTATTCTCAAATTCTAGAGACCTTATCAGAATTTGAAGTGAATGTGATAACACATCCCTCTAGTTCAAGTCCTTAGTACCATGAAACATGGTTTAAAGCAGCTTAGCTCAGCCTAACACACACGAAATCAAAGCCTTTTGTAGGGTTTTGAAATGTGTTTTCATTTTCTCAGGAAAGAGAAAAGCAGATTTCTGACTTTCATGTACCTGGTCGCCTAGAAAGGTTTTCTATTCTGTAGTTCGGAGCCATTCTTAGAGCAACACAGAGAAGCACAATGGCACTTATTCACATCTGTGATGGCCAGCTCTGGCCAAGCAGTGTTTCCCATCGCTTCGTGTGCCAGGAGGAGCTGGTGGGGTGGGCTTAGGAAGCTCAGGCCCAACATCAAGAACAGTGGACACGTGTCCCCAGCCAAGGCCCCTGCATGAAGCTGGTTTGTTAGAGGTTCAGCGGCAGTGGCAGGGACTGGCGTTAACTCAGCATCAGTAAAGCCGCAGAGGGTAGGTGTGGACTGGGATGGTCCAAAATGAACAAATATTATTAAATTTGGAAAACAGCTTTATACAGTCATTTATAGCAGTCTTTTGAGTTGGTGTTATGGGCTGAATTGCCTTCTCCCAAAATTTGTATGTTGAAATCCTAACCCCCAGTCTTCAGAATGCCAAATGGTATTTGAAGAATGGTCTTTAAGGAAGTAATTAAGGTAAAACAAGACCATTAGGTTGGGCCCTGACCCAATATGACTGATGTCCCTATAAGAAGAGGGGAGGGCTTCCCTGGTGGTGCAGTGGTTGAGTGTCCGCCTGCCGATGCAGGGGACACAGGTTCGTGCCCCGGTCTGGGAAGATCCCTAATGCCGCAGAGCGGCTGGGCCCGTGAGCCATGGCCGCTGAGCCTGCACGTCCAGAGCCTGTGCTTCGCAACGGGAGAGGCCACAACAGTGAGAGGCCCGCGTACCGCAAAAAAAAAAAAAAAAAGAAAAAAAAAAGAAGAGGGGAGATAGGACACAGACACACACACAGAGGGATGACCATGTGGGGACACAGGGAGAAGACGGCCATTCACAGGCCCAGGAGAGAGGCCTCAGGAGAAACCAGCGCTGCCAACACCTTGATCTTAGACTTTCCAGCCTCCAGGACTGTGAGAAAATACATTTCAGGCCACCCCGTCTGTGGTACTTTTACTATGGCAGCCCTAGAAATCAAATATAGTTAGTAACCCCAAGGTGGAGACTATCTAAACACAGCTCTCTCAAGCTACGACTGTACCCACAAATCTATCTTTATTACCCTCCTCCCTATAGTATGCCGCTGGAGAAGTGTGTACAGTTTTGTGAAAGCCCTCATTCCGCTGTGTTTAAATATGGTTTTGTGAGGATTATTCTTTCATTATAATTAGAGGAAGGTAGAGGCAGCAGTGAGTCGGAGCACCCACTGAAGCTGGCTAAGCCACTGCTAAAGGACCAAGAGGAGAAATACTTGCTGTCTTTAATTGTTCTTAAATTATTAATAGCATAAGCTCTCACTTCAGAATACTTCATGTGTAATAGACGTGAACGTCTGTGATTGGGGAAGAGGAGCGTGATTGTTCCTCGGCGGCCTCCTGGCCATTTCATCACGTAGCTGATTTCAGCGAGCAGAGGATAAACCCTACAGCCAACAGCTATGTCAGTGATTCTCCAGGGACAAAGGGTGGAGAGGGGCGTCCACTGGAACCCCGGGCACAGCACGGGCTGGTGTTGAAATCAACCCAGGTGATGTTTTGATTTCGATTTTACCTGGTTTAGATAAACCCACGAAAAGCAGGTGCATTTAATGCCCTTGTTACGATAGTACTATCTCATTTTAAAAACATATCATAAAAGTTTAAAAGCAACATTTTCAGGGTCAACATTGCTATGATTGGTCTCTTTTTGTTCACAGTGCCTATTGATTTATTTTGAAATTTTAAGTAAACAAAAACTTTTCACCCTTCTTTAATGTCCGGAAAAGCAAATAGGTATTTGAAAATAAAAATGATTTGGAAAGGGCTTCCCTGGTGGTGCAGTGGTTGAGAATCCGCCTACCGATGCAGGGGACACGGGTTCGTGCCCCGGTCCGGGAAGATCCCACATGCCGCGGAGTGGCTGGGCCCATGAGCCATGGCTGCTGAGCCTGCGCGTCCGGAGCCTGTGCTCCGCAATGGGAGAGGCCACAACAGTGAGAGGCCCGCGTACCACCAAAAAAAAAAAAAAAAAGATTTGGAAATAATTCTGAGGATCCAAAGTTTTCAGGAAAATAAATGTAACCCTTTCATCAGTTTATGGTTTGAATAGAATGAATAAAGTCTTCCTAATTTTTATTAAGCGTCATAGGAATCCCTAGTAAGGGTTTTCTTCTTAATGTTTATTGTGGTGAAATATACATAAGAATATTTATCATTTTAACCATTCATAAGTGTACAATGCATTAAATACATTCACAATGTTGTATAACCATTGGTACTATCTATACCAAAAACATTTTCATCATTCCTAAAATATTTTTATCATCCCCAACTAAAACTCTGTACCATTAAACAATAACCCCCACTTCCACCCTCCTCGCAGCCCCCCTGGTAACTTCCGTTTACTGTCCTGGTGGATTTGCTTGTTCTAGGTACTTCATATAAGTGGAATCATACAATATTTGTCCTTCTGTGTCTGACTTATTTCACTAAGCATAATGTTTTAAAGGCCCATCCATGCTGTAGCAAAATCAAAATTTCATTCATTTCTATGGCTAAATAATATTTCATTGTATTGTATAGACCACATTTTATTTATCGATTCATCTCTCTCTTTTTTTTTTTTTTTTTTTTGCGGTACGCGGGCCTCTCAGTGTTGTGGCCTCTTGTGTTGCGGAGCACAGGCTCTGGACGCGCAGGCCCAGCGGCCACAGCTCACAGGCCCAGCTGCTCCGCGGCATGTGGGATCTTCCCAGACTGGGGCACGAACCCGTGTCCCCTGCATCGGCAGGCGGACTCTCAACCACTGCGCCACCAGGGAAGCCCCCATATTTACCTTTTTTTTGGTAAGAACATGTAGGTTCTACTCTCTTAGTAAATTTCATTCAAACAGCACAGTGTTATCAACTATAGTCAGCATGTTTTTCATTAGATCCTCAGATGTTATCCATCTTAAAGCTGAAAGTTTGTACCCTTTTAACTACCTCACCCCATTTCCCCCACCCTCCAGCCCCTGGCAACTACTTTTCTACTCTTTCTATGAGTTTGACTTTTAAGTGATACCATGCTGTATTTGTGATGTAAGTGATACCATGCTGTATTTGTCTTTCTCTGTCCGGCTTATTTCACTTAGCATAATGCCCTCAAGGTTCATCCCTGTTGTCATAAGTGGCAGGATTCCTTTCTTTCTCATGGCTGAATAATATTCCACTGTGTATCGATCTATCTCTCTCTATATATATATCACATCCCCTTTGTCCATTCATCCATTGATGGACACATGGACACCTGGGTTGTTTCCTTGTTTTAGCTATTATGAATAATGCTGCAGTGAACATGGGAGTGCAGATATCTCTTCAAGATCCTGTTTTCATTTCCTTTGGATGTATCCCAGAAGTGGGATTCCTGGATCATATGGTAGTTTTTTTGTTTTTTGCGGTACGGGGGCCTCTCACTGTTGTGGCCTCTCCCGTTGCGGAGCACAGGCTCCGGACGCACAGGCTCAGAGGCCATGGCTCACGGGCCCAGCCGCTCCGCGGTATGCGGGACCTTCCTGGACCAGGGCACAAACCCATGTCCCCTGCATCGGCAGGCGGACTCTCAACCGCTGCGCCACCAGGGAAGCCCCCCATATGGTAGTTTTATTTTTAATTTTTTGAGGAACCGCCATACTGTTCTCCATAGTGGGTACACCACTTACCTTCCCACCAACAGTGCATATTTTCCTCTTCTCCACACCCTCTCCAACACTTGTAATCTCTTGTCTCTTTGAAGACAGCCATTCTAACAGGTGTAAGGTGATACTGTGATTTGATTTCGATTCCCTGGTGATTAGTCATGTTGAGCATCTTTTCATGTGCCTGTCAGCCATTTGTATGTCAGTCAGCACTTTAAATGTTGGATTCGTTCACTTGCACACCTTCCACACACTTTCTGTAAGGTTAAATTTCATGCCCAGAATAGGGAAGCTGCATTTCTATGTTATCCCCTCCGCTCTCACTCTCAGTCCTCACTTCCCCTCCCACAGGCATAACTTTGTTCTCTCCTCCTTCATTCAGCTCTACAAGGCCTTCTCTAATTTATAACATGGTATTTTCTCCTGATCTCACCTTTCAGAATATACACCTTTCACATCTGTTCCAACACTAAGCATCATTAAAAATGCACCTTTGCATTTTAGCAGTGTGATGAATTGCACGTGAGTGTGTGTGTGCTATGTGTGTTTAGCTTGATTCTCTAGATAGTTCATGGCAGCCAGTTATCTTATAGTTTCCTAAGAAGGAGGGACTATATTGACTTTTTGGAATAATGCCACATGTAGATTGCTGTCCAGTGGATGGCTTCAATGACGGTGTTTTTCAGTGGTAACTACTTACATAAGCATTAAAAAATACGAATATAAAATGTATTCCATATACAGCCAAACTATTTTAGGGTTAAAAGTTTCCATTGGGTTATTTTCAGGGTTCAGTAATTCTTCCCAGAAGGTCAGCGGTGCTGGCTAGCAGTGATGCACAGGTGAAGGTGTAAGCCTTCCACCCTTGAGAGAAACCACAGGAGGCTCGCACATGGGCAGTGTACCCCCATCACCTAGTCGGAGGAGTGCCTTCTGCCTTTTTATAAGGATGTGCTCTGTGATCATGTCAGTCCAGTTCCATGTGTACAAATGATGGTTGGGCCCTGGGGGCAGGGGAATGGGTGATCTCATGAAGCTCTTCTCAAAGTGCCAAGGTTTCCAGCAGATGTTTTGTTTGTTTGTTTGTTTTTTGTTTTTTTTGCGGTACGTGGGCCTCTCACTGTTGTGGCCTCCCGGCGGATGTTTTTAATGGTGTCTTACATGAATGACTGTTGTAGCTGATGGAGGCCTTGTGGAAATGACTCAGAGCAAGCTTCTGCTTTGCTTGAAGCTTACTGACCCAGTATAATGGAGTGTAATTCAGTGGAATCAGTAAATTTATATTCTTACAGTTAATATCAGTGTATTCTCAAGAATGAAAAAACCATGAATGAGGTTTCTAATCTGTTTTTCTGCTTAGGCCCTGACCTCAAGGAGAATATCATGAAAGCATGGGGGAAATTTTATTTTAAAAATCCTCTTTAAGGGCTTCCCTGGTGGCACAGTGGTTGAGAGTCCGCCTGCCGATGCAGGGGGCGCGGGTTCGTGCCCCAGTCCGGGAAGATCCCACATGCTGCGGAGCGGCTGGGCCCATGAGCCATGGCTGCTGAGCCTGCGCGTCCAGAGCCTGTGCTCCGCAACGGGACAGGCCACAACAGTGAGAGGCACGCGTACCGCAAAAACAAACAAACAAACAAACAAACAAAAAATACCCCTTCTCACCCCACCCACTATTAAAGCTAAACACCATGTCTGTGGGTCACCATTTTAAGTGAGGAATAATGCAAATAGAGGGTATAGGTTTTATTCCAGCAACACAGTGCTCTTAACCATTTGAGGATTGTAATAACTTTAGCAGTAATGTCAATGGAATTACTATTCTTTGTCACTGGAAGATGGTTCATGATGGGGGATGGAGGGAAGAAGGAAAGAAGGAGGGAAGGAAGGGAGGGAGGAAATGGACAGAGGAAAATCTAAGGCAGCCTTCAGAATTATTAAAGTAAAACAGAAATGTTTGTTTGCAAGGCAGTAGCACATACTAGAATCCCAGGGTCTTAATTTCATTAACATCCTTGCAGCAAATAATTCTCCTTCAAGAAAGGAGCCAGCTGCACCAAGCATATTTATATTTTTCAGTAGCAGCCCATCCTAACAACTTTATAGAGACCATCTTTGGTTTGGTTCAATTTTAGACTAGTAAGGTATTAGATGCCCGATTCAGGAGAACTTGTTCCCGTTAGTTTGAGGCTAACTAAGGCTTTAGCTGGTGGTCCATGTGGTTCCTGATTCCCAGAAAAACATGAGCAGTGAAGGTTTAAAGGCTCGTAATTTATGGGACATGCATAGGAAGCCCATAATTTGTGGGAATTATGTAGGAAAGAACCCATCCTGAGATGTGTGGGTGATGTTTCAGATTCTCAGAATTAACAAACTCTTTATAAGGGTGATGTTGGTTCAAATGTCTGGGCATCTAAAGGCCCAGTCAAGTTGACACATAAAATTAACCATCACAATCATGAATGCCAGAAATTTAACTTGTAGATATCTGAAAATTGTGCTGGATTTAGGCAACAGTTCATATGGGATAAACTATTAGTAAACACAGTCATTAAAGTGATATGTGGGGCTTCCCTGGTGGTGCAGTGGTTGAGAGTCCGCCTGCCGATGCAGGGGACATGGGTTCGTGCCCCAGTCCGGGAAGATCCCACGTGCCGTGGAGTGGCTGGGCCCGTGAGCCATGGCCACTGAGCCTGCGCGTCCGGAGCCTGTGCTCCACAATGGGAGAGGCCACAACAGTGAGAGGCCCGCGTACCGCAAAAAAAAAAAAAAAAAAAGTGATATGTGTATCTTATTCATCAAACCTATCTGTTTCTGCCACTCTCCTTGATGTATCAGGGTTTTACTATGTGTCTGTAAGAAATAATATGTTTGGATTTTTAAAAACATAGTTACATAACAGAATTCTCATTTCTTGTGAGAACCTTGCCTCAATTCACATTTTTATGCAAAACTAATTATTGATATGGTAACTGAGCCCTAGTTAAGTAAAAAAATCATCACCCTCTATAACTGATCTGGAAATAAGACCCTTAGGAGTAAATAGTTGTGTTTATGGACATGAGTCTAAAGTGGGGTCTTAGACCTACCATGCTAGACCAAGTTTGACAGACACATAAACATGAACCTTACAAAGGCTACTTCATCACTGTAAACCATCCATGATGAAGCCACAAGGAAGGAGAAGAAAACCATCAGTCCTGGATGGCAGTGTCCCTAACCGTCCCTAACTGTGCAGGGAGTCAGCAGGGTCATGGGCTTTCACAGTGGCTCACGTGTCTTTCTACTTTTTCAAAGACTTTTTCACCATCTTCAGTGGCAGCAGGCACTTGAGTGAACTCAAATGGGAACACAGCACATGACTCCAAGATGCAAGAAGAAAGGCAGTTGGGAAGAACTGGTGAAACATTGTGGGCACCCAGGAAAGGGAACGCCACTTCCAAAATGTTTAGTGGAAAATGGCATTTTAGAGCAACCTGAAAATCCCTGACCTGAGGGAGTAGAACGAGCAACGGAAGCTTTGAAAGGTGCTCCATTCAGCACGCGGCTGGCAGCACCCGGCGGCACTGCCTCCCTCCCTCACGACCCCTGACAGCCTTGGTGCGGGAACGAATCATCAGAACTCTGCCGAGCGGGGCTGGCCCTTCCTGTTCCTGTGTCCCCGTGTCCCCTGATGGGGGTACAGATGTAGACGTCTCAGAAACCCCAGACGGAGCTCTGCTTACGCCTGTAGGTGCTGGTGCCTTTGCTGCCAAAACTGCTGGGCTAATTACTTCCACTGCCCAGTTTCGAATGGCATGAATCATTGGCCAAACACCATAGTGAAAATGTGTGTGTGTGTGTTTGTGTGTGTGTCTGGCCTGAAAGGTTTACTGGAAGTTCGACTGAAATTAATCAAAGCTGCTGACAGAGGGGACTGCCACCCAGGCAGCAGGTTTTCTGGCCATTAGAAGGCTGCATGAAAGGTGTGGTTTTTGATTCTCCCCTCTACCTGCCTTCATAGTCACCAACTTTTGTGACTTCAGAGGGCTATCCTCAGATATAGATTCCCAAATCAGGAATAATTCTGAAATGATTTCAAGAACCCAGTAGTCAAGTCTGCTCCGTCCCATCCTGTTCTCTGAACTGATCTCTCCTTGGGGAAAGCCAGCAGGGTCCCAATCGATTGCCTTTCTTTGCTGACCTCCAGCCCCAAATTGGCCTGATGAGATTGACTGACACCAGGCAGCGCTGTCAGACATTTGGAAACCCTACAGGCAGAAGGCTTCAAGACAGGCCGTACTGCACAAGTCATATCCTACCAGTGTTAACATGTATATTTATGGCTCGCCGGCCCCAGAGTTCACTGTCAGCGCCTGCTGTGCATTAAAATGGATGTTTCCTTTGGTTTCCTTGAGCAGTTCTGCCTCAGCTAATGCTGTCAAGGTTCAGAATTTAAAAATAGTTCCTGTTAAATGTTGAGAGCTGCTTCTGATTATTGTGGCCACCGGTGGACCATGTGGGATGAGGTAATAGGAAAATTCCAGGTAATCCACTCACATTCGAGCTGTATTTAGATTTATGAAGCCCTCCTCAGAGGCAGAAATACCACGTAGGGCTGGAGCGGGACTCAGAGATATTCAGGTGTCTGTTGCTAACGATACGCACGGAGACAGAGTTTCCTTCCTCTTTTCTTATTTGAGCTTGGTTTCTGAAAACCTTGATCACACTGAAAAGCCAACACTCAGAGGGCAATGAATATCCTGCCCTTAGAACGGTAGAGCAAGTAAGTCCTTACCAAGTATGACTTGACCTAAACGTACACCAGCTCCTTGACGCTACCCGCACCCACTGTTGACTAGGTAGCAATCAGAGCCAGTGGCCAAGAAGACAGCACCAAGTCAGGAGATGCCCGACATGGGTGAAAATGCTGGCAGGAAAGATCCGAGAGTCTAAGAGAAGCTGCGTGTACTTGTTCTCAGCCCTTGTGAGGACCAGTCCTTATATTCGACTCTGTCAGGGGTTCTCAAAGTGTGGTCTCTGGACCAGCAGCTTCAGCATCCTGGGAGAACTTGCTAGAAACTGCAGATTCTAAGCCCCCAGCTCAAACATATAGAATCAGAAACTCTGGGTGGCCTAGCTCTCCTTGAGCTGCCTCTTGGCCCACGAGTCTTGTAACAAGTCCTTAACGTGATTCCGATGTGTTCTAAAACTTGAGAACCAATAAAGAATCACCTCCCCACAGAGGTGAGATGAGACTGAATCTTGGTTCCATTTTCCCACAGTCGCAGCCCTCAGGCTGAGAGGAGGTATGAGAAACACTGAGACATCTCTACCCCCCATCTTGACACCCAAGAGACCAACAAGTGTGGGGAGAAGTGGTTTTTAAATTCCAAAGCCAGAGTGCTTCTCGCTTTGGCCTGGCTGGGAAGGAGAATTGGCCCAGCGGGCCTCCCATCTCAGGTGGGGATGGCAGAACCAGTGTTCTCCAGATAACAAAGAGGGAGGAACGCTGTCCGTCAGAGCACGGGGCCCCTGGGCTGGCAGGAAGTGTTCTCGAGCCTTCTCACACCTGCTGCATGAGGATGCAGCAGCCCCTGCCCTCATGCTATCTCGAAGATCACAGAGGCAAAGCAAGACTCTGACTTCTGCAAAATAGTCATAGCTGGGCCCAAAGCCCTAAACAAAATCTCTGGAGTTAACTAAACTATATACATTAAAGATTTGGGGAGATGGTGTATTTCTTTGCATCTGTATAATCGCACCATCAGTTCAACGGCTTCATTTACTACACACGCGAGGGCCTACTGCAGGCAAGGTGGCATTCCGTAACGATTCTCTCCTCGAGCCGCGTCTTGGCCTTCTGCCTGTGACCATTCTATTTAAGGTAGCTTAGGGAAGAAGGGAGAGAAATATTCACTTTCCTTTTTCTTCTCAGTAGGAACACCAAGTTCAGTCTCTCATTTCCTGCCAGAAGCTCAGAGGATGCAATAATAGTTCTGGCAAATGGGAGCTGAATGAATTCCTCCAGCCTGGAAAAAACACTCTAACCCTCCGGATGGCCAGGTGCTGCCTGTACAGAAGGTTCATACCCCTCAAAAGAGATGGAAATTCTGTCTTCATGGACTGACCTCTAACCTCCATGAGCCCCAGGCGACCTGGAGAGAAAGTGCCAGTGGGGGGATGGGCGGTGTCTCAGCTGTGCACTGATTTTCTCTAATCCAAATTACTTTGTCTGATGTGAGGGTGAATGCAGGACCGTTTTTGAAGGCTAAAAGTGCTTCGGGCTTTAAATTGAGAGCAGTCTCGCATCCAGCGTGAGGGCTGAGAGGTTGCACACTGGATAAGCCCCTTGTTTTAAAATAATGAAAGAGATTCATAGAATCGCTGGCATTTTGCAGTTCCTGGATTTTTCCTGTTTTTATGTAAATTGTGTGTGCGCACGCATGCACGTGCACATGCCTGCCATTCAAGTACTGTCTTTCTTGTAGGGAATTGGATAGAAAAATTGCTCAGACAATTCATATTGCTAACACTTGACACTAGTTAGCATATTTTGACTGGGTGTTTGCCTGCCTATCTGGTGGACTTAAAAAAATAGAAAAAGATGTTCTGACGGACTTGGAACAGAGTAATGCAAAGGTAGGATGGGTGTGGGCCTAAGTTAGTATCCCCTGCAGCTCCCAATAGCCCGCTTCAGAGGGCGGCTGACCTGGGGCGTGAAGGAACAAAGTCATAATGAGGAAAAACAGCAGCACCAGGGGAAGTGGAGATGCTTGGACAGCTAATTGCCAGAGATTTCACACAGTGGGAAGGAACCGTGGGAGAGCTCGTGGCTCATGGCCGTAAGTCAGAATAAACACGGAATCATATAAAGAAAATCAGCCTCCACCCTACTTTTCCAGAAAACTTGAATTTGTTTTTTAGTTATTTATTTTGGATTTGTTGAGAACTCTTTCCCCTCAAAGGGTTCCCCTGCCCCTCGCATTTCGGTGAGGAATATTTTCTCGGTGCGCATAAGTGAAGACAGCATTTACAGCTCTGGAATCTCCAGCTGTCTGGTTATGTAAATGACGCACACACACCACATCGTAGTTTACACAAGCATGTTTGCAGCTTGTAGAGCTCAGTGTTAAATTTGTTTCAGAGCTTGTTTAAAGAAAGGTCCTTTGGGCACGGCGGGTGAATAGTTACATGGAAATCTACCTCAAGGCAGGGTAACAAAGCCACTGAACAGGTATATCTCAATTAAGGAATCCCCTCTGATAACCAACTGATAATAAACTGTGCTGCAAACCAAGCAGATGACTCATGAATCCTCGCAGGTGGGGCCACCTGATTTCGTAGCCATGGAACCAGAAGAGCTTCACGCTCTGCTTCGTCCTGTTAAACCAAACAGGCTCCCTTTGGACAAGGTCATGTCTCCGGGGGTTATTCGCTGCCTCCAGCCTTCTGATGCACAAGTATGGCTTCACGTGGATACGGGACTGAGTACTTTTACAACACTTTTCCGTAAGTGATCCCAGCGAATTCCCGGAGCCGTAGTGGAGGTTGACATCGTTCCCATTTTATAGATGAGTAAACTGTGCTTTGGCAAATGGAACTGTCCTCGAATTTCACAGTGAGCGAATAGCGGCACGCAGAGTTGTCCCCAAGACTCCTGCCGCCACCTCCAGTGGCATTTGTTGCTGTGGAAAAGCGTCCTTTTGTCACCTCCGGGTCAGCCGCTCCTGTTTGGGAGCCTAGTCCTTCCCAGGCTGCTCACTGTCTTCCTCTGCTCTGATTACAGTTCTCAATAGTCCCATTATTATTATTATTTTACTGTTGTGCAGCCGAAAACTCACTTATACTTAAACACTGCCTCAATCTGTCTTTGGTATTTTAAGCCTTTTAATTCCTAATTTCTGGAATACGTGGCTTTTTTTCCTTCTGGAAAGTGATTTCAGGGGCTGCAGTGGGTAAGCCTGTATCGGAGATGGGAGATATCCTTCCTGGAATCCCCTGAATCATTCTGGATCTGTGGAGCTCTCCCTGTCAGCGGGAACTTAATTTACTTGGTTTTAGGGTGACTCAGAGGGATGTGAGGTAAAAGGAAGGATTCTTTTTTATTTTATTTTATTTTTATTTATTTTTGGCTGTGTTGGGTCTTCGTTTGCTGTGCGAGGGCTTTCTCTAGTTGCGGCGAGTGGGGGCCACTCTTCATTGCGGTGCGCGGGCCTCTCACTATCGCGGCCTCTCTTGTTGCGGAGCACAGGCTCCAGACGCGCAGGCTCAGTAGTTGTGGCACACAGGCCCAGTTGCTCCGCGGCATGTGGGATCTTCCCAGACCAGGGCTCGAACCCGTGTCCCCTGCATTGGCAGGCAGTTTCTCAACGAATGAGCCACCAGGGAAGCCCCAAGGAAGGATTCTTGATCTCTTCATCTTCTGATGGTTTGTCTGTGGCTGCTGAAGACCTGGCCGAGGTTTGCTGGAGCCGATGAACCGGAGACTTTGGGAAGGAGCTCCTTCTAGGCATGTTGCCAACCAGCCCAGGTTCCTGAATTTCGATTACTAATTAGAAAAATCTGTTTTTACGTGGCTTCTAGCTACGGCTCTGTGAATTCCTAGCTCACATCCTTTGTCTCAGCTAAACATTTATAAATACTTGGAAGATGTCAAGGAAATTTAAACTTCCTTATAAAACTTTATCTTACGAATAATAGGCATGCAGGTTTTGCAGGAAAAGTTCATAGCCGTGATCAGCATTTCTGAGCAGGAGTGGGAGCTACGTCAGTGCCGTGGTTCTGTGGGCCTAATGCATGCTCAGCAGAAAACATGCGTGTCATGTTACATGGTGAGGCTTCCCGCCTGGCCTTCCCGGGCTTGGTCAGTCATAAGGTACCCTAGCACGTCCTTGCATAGCTGTAAGTACAAGGCAAAAGAGCACATGGTGGAGGCAGGTTCCCCTCCAACTTCTCTCTCTGAGCTGTGGGGCTTTCCCAGCAGTGGAAGCTGGCATGTTCCTGGCCCTGTTTCCAGAAGATGGGAGTGAGATCTAGAAGGATCTTGTATCCCTAAAACTGTGGCAGCCTCAGAGTCAGGATTTTTTTTTAATTTTATTGAAATATAATTGATTTACAGTGTTGTGTTAATTTCAGCTGTACAGCAAAGTGATTCAGTTCAGAATATATATATATGTATATGTTCTTTTTCATTTCATTTCCATTTCTATATAGATGTATTCTTTTTCATATTCTTTTTCCATTATGGTTTATTACAGGATATTGAATATAGTTCCCAGTAGGACCTATACAGTAGGACCTTGTTGTTTATCCATCCTATATATAATAGTTTACATCTGCTAATCCCGAACTCCCAGTCCATCCCAACCCCCCTCCCTCTTGGCAACCACAAGTCTGTTCTCTATGTCTGTAAGTCTGTTTTTGTTTCGTAGATATGTTCATTTGTGTCATATTTTAGATTCCACATATAAGTCATGTGGTATTTGTGTTTCTCTTTCTGAGTTACTTTACTTAGTATGTCCATCCATGTTGCTACAAATGGCATTATTTCATTCCTTTTTTATGGCTAATATTCCACTGTATATATGTATCACATCTTCTTTATCCTTTCATCTGTCGATGGACATTCAAGTTGTTTCCATGTCTTGGCTATTGTAAATAGTGCTCCTGTGAACATAGGGGTATGTGTATCTTTTCGAATTATAGTTTTTTCCAGATATATGTCCAGGAGTGGGATTGCTGGATCATATGGCAGCTCTATTTTTAGTTTTCTGAGGAACCTCCATACTGTTTTCCACGGTGGCTGCAGCAGTTTACATTCCCACCAACAGTGTAGGAGGGTTCTCTTTTCAGAGTCAGGATTTTAGGATTGCTGTGGTGTGCTGGGTCCCCTTTGTGGAATGCTAGGCCTCGAGTCACACCACACAGTTCATGGCTCTGGGTCCTCTTAGCATCATCCAGACCCCCGTGCAGGTCCTCAGGAGATGGACCACAAATGGACAGTGGGCAGATGTCTCCTATATATCGGTTCTTGTATCCCCATGTGGATTTCAGTGTGGACAGTCTCTGAGAAGCCATCTGTCTCCATTTGAGTCTCTCTAAAGTCTTATTTTAGGAAACTCACTTCAGCTAGACAACAAATATTTATGACTTTGTTCTCAACATGGCTTAAGAGTTTAATTTCCATTTCACTTCTCTATAAGGTACTTGTCAACTTGACCCAAATGGAACAACTGGATCCTAACCCCTCTCTCCTCACACTAAACCATATCACTCCAACTAGATGACTGTGTATTAAATTCCATGAGAACCGGGAATCTGAATAACAGCATGCTTGCCCTTACCCCCTGCACAACTACCCCAGGCCCAATCTTGAGGAGCTGGGATTCTGCATCTTCACAAGAGCCAGTGATTCTCATTATCAGGCAAATTCGGTTAAATGGAACAAGTTTCTTGAACCAATACTTGTTACCTAAATACTATCTTAAATTTTTCCTACTAACGTATGCTTCTCAAAGCACTTGGCACTCTATTCTGTCTCTGTTGGAACATTCTTGAATGAGTCAAGTAAGTGGCTGATCTCTTTTTCAAGTGACTTGCCTGTGGGTGCCCAGCCAGCCACCGGTGGGAATAGATCCAAGAGGGGGCTTCTTGACCAGTGCTCATCCTAATTTGACAACTAGGAAAAAATGTAACTAGTCAAACATCTGAGACACCATGGTTTTGAGGTCCACTGCTGTAGAGGATGAAGAGAGCTAACAGCGTAAAATAGGGGTGTGGGACCCAGTGCTTAAGATTCAATACTACATCTGCCATTGACCACTGAGAGTCTTAATTCTAAAAATTACATCTTATAACATTACATATAAAAATACATATTCAATACAAATTATATATTAAGACATACAAAAATACAAATTGTAACATTGGGTAGAAAACTA
Organism: Mesoplodon bidens; assembly: GCF_964165515.1. Taxonomy (NCBI): domain Eukaryota; kingdom Metazoa; phylum Chordata; class Mammalia; order Artiodactyla; family Ziphiidae; genus Mesoplodon; species Mesoplodon bidens. Next base: position 31,851,609 of record NC_138169.1, on the reverse strand, counting down.
TATGTTAAATTATTTCATACATTGTGATTGTGATGATTTCTGGCGGTAGATGCTTACCTAATGGTTAAAGATGTTAGGAGATCTTTTAGATTAATTAGAATTCCCCCCCCCCTGGGTAACTGCCTTCCAATGCCTGGGCTGCCAGCGGCCTCCCTCCTGTGTGGCTGTCCTCACCTTTAAAGTGGCAGCACATCTTACCTGTTCTTTAGGGCCTCTTTCCTGTCTAGGAAGTATTTCTGCAGGAATCATCCCTGAACTACATAGGAGGTATTTGCAGTGTGGCTGCTTTCTGGAGGAAGGGAAATCAGCTGAGGGGCATGGTATGGGAGGGCACCTGTGTACTCAGAGGCTGCTGTAGCTGCCCTGCTGCCAGCCAAGCTCAGCTCCTGCCCCTCCTCGTCTCCTGGGCGCTGCAGAGCATCCTACGTGTACACTGGGAGGTCGGCAGTTCAGCTCTGGACTGGACAAAATAAATTACTGAGAAATCAGTAAACAGCAGCTGAGGAGACTATGGGAAAATGAAAGACTAATGATGGAAGGTTGGTGAAAGGTTGGCTCTTTCGGCTTACAGTTCTAAAAAGAAAACCTCCCTTTTTGTATTATATTTTTAAATGAGCCATCTTTCCTTCTTGTTTTTAAGAATAAATAATCAAGGAAGGAGAGAAGAAAGTGTTCCCTTTTCTAGCGCTTGAACACCTTGGTTCAGAACTTAAATAAGTGGTCGTGTTATTTCTTTGTGTTTTGGGTGATTTAGGGTTTAATAATGTGGTTGGTTGACAGAGGAAGAAATAGTGGATTGTTCTCTTTGACTTGACATAGTTTTGCATGCCAGTGTTGTTTTCTTTCCTCTGGAGTTTTGCAGGCTGCCTGGCAGAACAGCCTTGGCGCTGGAAGCTGGCATCTCAGGCTCAGCTCCGTGGAGAAAATCACATGCCTGCAGATCCACCCTTCCAAGGCCACAGCATCCCGTGTGCGAGTATGAAAAGATACAAGAGCTTCATCCTGCCCACTCAGAGTTTAGAGTCTAGAAGGAAAAGCAGAGAGGAAAAGTTAAATGCTTAATAAGAATGTAAGGAGTCTTAAAACCGAGTGGACGGCTGGCCCTGGGCTACAGACAGGCTTGTGTTCCAGCCCTTCAGCCGAGACGTGGGTTAGCCGTGGCCCCAGGAGAAGCCTCCCCAGAGGGCTTGGAACTTAGGCTGAGGCTTGCAAAGCAGGCAGAGGTATCAGCGAGATGAATGGAGGAGAGAAAGCAAGGACGTTTCAGACAAGGGAGCGTCTCCCATAGGCTTCCTGCTTTATAAATCCATCTCCTTCCTGTGCTGGGTGAGATTCCACGGTGAAGTATGTAAAGCATGGAGCTGGATGCCTGGCACTTAAGGGGCTCAATAAATATTGACTGTCATTTTGAAGGATTATGGTTAAAAGATGAGGCGTCATGAGACAATGAATAAAGCAGTTGTATTTCCTCGGCTTCTATAAGTTTTTTTTTTAATATCCTGGAGCCTGAAAGAGCCCATTACCTACTCTAGTTAGAATCCTGGTTTTGCCACTGAGTAGCTAAGAAACTAAATAAATCATCTTTTGCTTTAAGCCTCACTTTACTTCCATGTAAAGTGTGTCAGTTGGACTAAATGATATCTACTGTACCTTCCACTTTGGAAGATAGCAATTGACTTTGTTATAATGAATGAGGGAAACTGGGACTGGAGGCAAGAGAGTTAAACTAGTTTGCCAGTTTCTTTTCCTGATTTATACTTTTTCATTCAATCAGTAATACCTATGTGAATGTAAACTTATTTTACATTCCTATTGATAGTAAAACACTAAATTATTTGGGAATTAAAATTTAAGAACAGGTATACAGATTAGAGTTAGCTGGTATTTCTTTTTATTTTTTCTTTTCCATTATGGTTTATCATAGTATATTGAATGTAGTTCCCTGTGTTATACAGTAGGACCTTGTTGTTTATCCACCCTATATATAATAGTTTGCCTCTGCTAAGCCACAACTCCCAGTCCATCCCTCCCCCATCCACCCTCCCCCTTGGCAACCACAAGTCTGTTCTCCAGATCTGTGAGTCTGTTTCTGTTTCATAGATAAGTTCATTTGTGTCTTTTTTTTTTTTTTTTTTTTTTTTTTGTGGTATGCAGGCCTCTCACTGTTGTGGCCTCTCCCTTTGCGGAGCACAGGCTCCGGACGCACAGGCTCAGCAGCCATGGCTCACGGGCCCAGCTGCTCCGCAGCATGTGGAATCTTCCCAGACTGGGGCACGAACCCGTGTCCCCTGCATCAACAGGCAGACTCTCAACCACTGCGCCACCAGGGAAGCCCCATTTGTGTCATATTTTAGATTCCATGTGTAAGTGATATCATATGGTATTTGTCTTTCTCTTTCTGACTTACTTCACTTAGTATGATAATCTCTAGGTCCATCCATGTTGCTGCAAATGGCATTGTTTCATTCTTTTTTATGGTTGAGTAGTATTCAATTGTGTATATATACCACATCTTTATCCATTCATCTGTCTATGGACACTTAGGTTGTTTCCATGTCTTGGCTATTGTAAATTGTCTGGTATTTCTTATATGGAATTATCTGCTCCATCCTGAAATAAACAAAGTAGGAAATCAGAGAAGTCTATTTTTAGAAATGTGTTATGGCAGCTGTGATGCCTATAATAGCGGGTAATGCAGAAGCAGGAGGACATTCTGAACTAAATGACTTTTTAGGGTCCCTTTATTGTTTATAAGATGCTTCCTGCTGTCCTCCTTTTCCTTGGTGCCATTACCAAATTAATTTTCCTAAAATCTCTTTGGTCATTTCCCTGCTCAAAAGCCTTCAGTGTGTCTTGTCTCACAGGTCAAGTACAGAAGCATTAGTCTTTCTTGTCTGGGTTCATCTTCTTTTCCCTCTCTTGCTATTTTCCCTTAGGACACTTCTGTTCCTATGGGTGTGATTAACTCACAGAGCTGAAATACGTCCCAGTTTTTCATGCCATTCCTGGTTTTGATGTCAGCAGTCTCACAGCCTAGCTTAGTCTCACAGCCTAGCCTCGTAACAAGCTCTCTTTGTTACAAGACTCACCTTAAGAAAGAGGATTCACCATGTTGAAATGAGCAGGAGTTGAGAAGGAAACATTAAAATGTTTGTATTACGATTCTCCCTAGGCTGGGTGGCAGCATGTGGTAGGGCAGGCAGATACAGAGGGTCAAGGAACTCACAGACGCATTGAAGTTGGAGAGAGGTGGAGATGGAGGGTGGGTAAGATCTAAACTGGAGATGTTGGACGTCGCATACTTTGAGGCCGAAGATGTCTCTGGAAATGAAGTTCAAAGAAGAAGAGGTGGGGAGGGGCTTGGCGTTCTTTGAGCCAGATTGACTTGAGTGTGGCTCGAATAGATAAAAGCTTATAGGCTGTAGGAGGTGAAGGGCAGGAGAAAGCTGGACGCCAGAGGTGAGACTCATTGGGAAGTTGTTTGGGTGCCGTGGAAGTGATTGGGCAACAGTATCTTGATCGTGAACTAAGTGGTGTTAAAAAAAAAACAAAAGTCTGGGGCTTCCCTGGTGGCACAGTGGTTGAGAGTCCGCCTGCCGATGCAGGAGACACGTGTTCGTGCCCCGGTCCGGGAGGATCCCACATGCCGCGGAGCGGCTGGGCCCGTGAGCCATGGCCGCTGAGCCTGCGCGTCTGCGTCTGGAGCCTGTGCTCCGCAACGGGAGAGGCCACAACAGTGAGAGGCCCACGTACTGCAAAAAACCCAAAACAAACAAACAAACAAACAAACAAACAAAACAGAAGTCTGGCAGATGCAAAGAGGCATAGAAGAGCCCAACCCAAGATCCTTTCCTCTAATGCAGGGTATTTAGGAGGAGGAAACTCTTTGGATTTAGGAAAATCCAGATGGAAATAAAGGGAGTAGCTTCCAACAGAACAGGTTTTCCAGAAAGGGCCAGGGGAATATCAGGGCCCGTACACCAGGGTGGGCTGGGTTGGGTTGAAATTGTCCAAGGAGAGATAGAAGAGGATATAGATCATGTACAGTTCAGGCTGGAAGGTAGATTGGAGACAGACGTTGGCCATGGAAAACCATAGCTGACATACTGACACCCCAGACCTCTGGACCCGGGCCTCCTGCTGGCAGGGTGATGGGAAGCCAGCAACTCTGTCCTTTTAAGAGAGAGACTGACTGGGACATTTTCTGATGTTCAGTTCTTCACAGCCAACCATCTGTAGCCTTTAGTACCAGTAAAAAAAACCCAAAAAACAAAAGCCTCTGACATAGTTTTACTTCATTCCAGCAAGTTTCTTATAACCCATTTTTAGACTCATTTAAAGGTTTGAGCATTTCCAGTGAGTTCTGCTGCTAATTCTTTGTCACTGAACTCTGAGTCACTCTTTGACCAACACAAACTATTGTATCCTGGAGAGGACTTTTGCAGAAATATGGAAATTGTTTTGACGATATCCTACTCTGGTCCTTCCACCTGAACTTTCCAATGCAAAGACATCCTAATAATATTTACTAAGAGTAAATATTGTTATAGATGATGTGCACGGTTTGGGGTGGCTAAGGAACTCAGCAGAAAGATCAAGAGCAATATACCATGTTTGTAACACAGCTAACGATTGAACGTTAACTGTTGGTTTCTGGAGAGATACCTCCTTCACCATTAAAAGAAAAAATATACGTTTATTATCACTTATCTTAAAATCATTTATAGTAAAATGACCAAATTATAGAAACAGGTATAAAATGAAATGGTGTTTTTTCCCTGGTATTTCCCCTTCCGTCTCTTAGAGAAGAAAATCGGAGTTTTTGTTGCTGTGGTTTCCTTTTCTGTACTTCTGGGAACTCTCTGGTGGGTATATGTGATCACCATTGCCCTGCGGTAACATTAATCTGTGTGACTCATGGCACTGTAGTGAATTCTCACCTCTTTCAAAGCGGTAATTAGACTTCTGGTTGTTTATTTTTTTTCAACACAAAGTTTTCTTTGTTGATTCCATACAACTCTGGGAAGTGATACATCTGCTTTTATTTCAAACTTAAGGGTTATTTTAGAAATGCTTTTTTTGTTTGGTTTCCTGAAACTCTAAAGGATATCCATTTCTATGATACATAGCTGTAGAGAAATTCTCTAAAATGGTTACTTTGCTTCTTCCAGGAGTCCCTTTGGCATTCCACAGCCTCCCAATTATATTGTCTTTGTTCTTGGTGCGAACGCCTCTGTGGTATTTGGAAATACGCTCTGTTAACAAAGGGAATCAGGATTCACATTGAATGGTATGTCTCTCAAATAAAGTATGTTTTTTGTTTTACCCAGAGCGTGGACAAATAGGAAACACACAAAGGAGCCAGACCGCTCAAGGGTGAGTGGTGGGTGCCTCCAGCGGCTCCTTGGGATGGGAGGGTCAGGGCATGGGGGGGAGCAAAGGACTGTTCATCAGCCCCACCCCTTCCCTGTGGGTGCAGGTCTCTGTCCAGAAGGAGGGAAGCCTGGCCAGCTGGGCAAATACCGATCTTGATGTAAACACTGTTCTCAGTGTTTTGTGTTTGTAAGGACTGGTTCAGTTTTCAACAGCATGAAAACATTCAGGAAGCAGTATGAAAATAGTATTAAATGACAGAATTTTTTACTTTGGGGCAACCAAAATCCTAGATTTCAATGTCTTTTAACTTAGAAAATCCAGCCCCTGACTCACCTCCCTTAGTCAACCCCTGTGATGGAGGAATGCCATTCTTTCAGGGATAACAGGGACTAGTGGAAATGGCCACATATTCATTTGGGGGAGAAAATCCATTTGCGCTTCTAAAAGTTTTTCTATAGTTTCAAAAACATCAAACTGTAGGAGTTATATCACTCTATTTATAGAGATTATACTTCTTAGCATTAAAAACTTAAGCCTTTCAAGAGAAAAGTGCGAATATATGTTTTAAGTGCAGAGTTCTTTTACATCCATTAGTGAAAATTATATCTAAACATACTATCTTGAAATTCAATATTTCATCATAAACAATGAAGTCAAGTTAAAATGAGAAAAAAAAAAAACTAAGGTTTTAGTATCATTCCAGTTTTTCTTCTTTAACACAGACAATATAAGAAGAATGAGATTTTATTTTGGTGTAGATTTAATTAGATTTTGAGGAAATTAGGACATTCTTTTCCTGACTATTAGAATACAAGAAATTAATATTGGATCAATTTTTTGAAAAATTACCTATCCTCAGGAATTTAGATAATCAAACTTTTAAAAATACATAATAGTTAATACTTAAGTTTATATGCATATATGTATATATTTTATTTAGAAAGCCTGTGTTAAGCCAAGAATTCAGTTATTTATTGGAAATAGGCAATCTTTTGACTGGAAATTTTATTTTTCATATTTTGTCATTTCCAAGATTTCTTGTTTTTCAACAAGTGATATTCTCCTGGATTAGTGAATTCTTAAAAAGAACATCTTTTCTGTCTACATTTTTTTTTTTTTTTTTTTTTTGCAGTACGCGGGCCCCTCACTGCCGTGGCCTCCCCCATTGCGGAGCACAGGCTCCGGACGCACAGGCCCAGCGGCCGTGGCTCACGGGCCCAGCCGCTCCACGGCATGTGGGATCCTCCTGAACCGGGGCACGAACCCGTGTTCCCTTCATTAACAGGCGGATTCTCAACCACTGCGCCACCAGGGAAGCCCATTTTTTTTTCTTTTTTGAAGAAAGCAAACATTTGTATACCCACACACTTAAGGAAAAAAGAGCAAGTGTTACAAGATAATTAGAACAGTTAGGATAATTGCCTTTTATGGATATATAATGCTTGAGTTGTTTACTGCTAAATGAAATGTAAGTGTATTAGACGAAAGAATAATGCATAAAATAGATCTAAGTACAAGGGAAATTGTGTTTTGTTTGAAAATGTGTAGATAGGTCTAAATTAAGAATAAATGAGGAATACATATATACACACACACATATATATGTGTGTATGTGTGTGAGTTTACCCGCACACACACGCTTGTATGCATACACACCAAATACACTGAAACAAGTCTGTACTTAGTGTCACAAGTTTGTGGTGATCATCCTCTGTAATAGTTCATCCTTTCTGTTGCCTTCCAGTAATGCATTACTGTGAATCCAGAGGAGTTTGCCAATTACAGAATTTATTTTTCATGCTCCAGGAGTTACCTGGTGCCTCAGAGAAAAGACTTAACTCATCCCTGCCCCTCACTTTAGATGTCAGGAAGTGTTGTTTGAGCTCATCAGCAGAACTCATTCTTGAGCAGCTCACTGAATTTCAGAAATTATCCTTTTCAATGAATCCACATTTCTGTGTGTAGCTTAGTGAGCCGCCCACCACTGACTCAATAATAGCAAGAAAGGGCATCATGTTTCTACATGACAACAAATCTGGGGCCTACAGTCTCTGCTCAGCATAAAGGCCCTCTACAAAGAACAGGTCTAAGACAAAATGAACAGTGGCTGCTAGTCAGGTTTTTTTTTTTTAATCCCATTTTATTTTAAAATTGACAGAATAAATATGCTTCTCAAACTTCTGGGGGGATTTTTGGTATTAAATAAAGTCATCTTCTCATTTAAAGCTGTTTATACTCAATTCAAAATATGACGCACAGCTTCAAATCCAACAAAGAAATGTCTCCCACCCTTTGAATAACACGTGGGGACTTGACTCTGGCCATCTAACCACTATAATTGACAACCTACCTTACTTGGGTAGTTTACTTGACTTGGGATGATTGTCCAGAAATTAATTTAGAGCAAGACTTTTCCATCTTATCTATGACAAGAATGTCTAAATACTTGTGTCTGAGAAGGAAATGGTCTCTATACAGATGCTCCTAAGTTTTGAAAGAGGATTACTACTAATTATTTTGGAAATAAGTATATAATTGAGCATTTATCATTTTAAAGCCTTTTAATTGGAATTATACTAGAAAATTCCAGTTCCTCCCCCCCCCAAAAAAAAAACCCTACAACTTTTTAGGTGCCTAGAGATAGGAAAATTTGAATTTAATGGAATTAACCTTAGAATGAATACTGGAGTTAGTTGGAAAAGCTCCTAAGGTGGATTAGTCCTCAAGGTATATAATCCAGTAACAAAAGATAGTGCCGTAAATGTCTTCTGAGAAGCATAGCCTGTTAGCTGGGGTGCCTTGTTGTATGTGTAAACATTGAAATGAAATTTTGGAGTAAACTTGAGATGGTCCTGAAATGCTGTTACCAGTAAAAGAAATAATTGATGGGGAAGGGGTGGATGGGTAGACAGGGATAGAAGAGAGAAGTGGAATTCTGATGGCTGATAGGAGAAAACAGATGATTAGACTTATGCTCTTGAGGGTTTGATGTAAACACCCTGATATGCCTCATTTCTCATGCATCCGAAAGGTACTGATTTCTGCATTCGGTGGGTACAGGACAAAACAGAAGCTAAACATGTGAGCATGGAAGCTAGAGGACAAGAGGAGAGTTGCCATAAGGGTTACTTAGACAAACAGCATAGAACTCATGCAGCTGTTGGTACCATTTGATCACTCGAGATGCACACTCATTTTTACAAGAACGTTTCTGTCCATATACATAATCTGAAGGCGATCCCACATTTTAAACACAGTGCATAAGTGAGGGTCTTAGGGGATGATCTGCTTCTCTTCATTTCCTTCCATCTGTATTGCTGGCCAGTATTCCTGCCTGGGTAGATGTTGTCACTTCTCTGGTCCCCACAGTCACAGGGTCACTGTAGTAGCTACACTAAAGTGTTTGGATGTTCATTATGTAAACTGATACATTCATCTATAATGAATTATTTTTTCACTACATTCATCTATAAATTAGACACCAGTTGGGTAATTGTATCTCCTGCTGATTTCTGAGAGTATTTTCCTTAAGCATGTTTTTCACTGAAGTGGTTGAAATACGTTATTACATAGACTATGTATTCATTATTTCAAGTTGTCTTACGTGGTATAAGATAGCTTATCCTTAAAAAATTACACACACATCTAGGTATGATACCTTATACTTGTATAGCAAAACACAATTTACAAAGCAAATTGTCAATTATGCTTCGGGGTCAGAAAAACAGCTTCCCAGAAGCTGGTTTCATTGGTCCATTTTACAGTGAGGTAGCCAAGGTGAGTGGTATCAGCTGTACAAGGCCAAGGAGGGATATAGCTGGAGGGATCTCTGTGGTACATTTGCCAAACATTCAGGGCTAACCTATTGGAGAAACAAAGAGGGGGATGTCCTAGGTGAAGTACAGAGAGAAAATATGCCTGGCCCGCCTGTCAAGGAGTGCACTGCCTTAGAAAGGAAGGCTGTATAAATTATTAGGGAGCAAATGGGAAATGCCTGCTTCATAGAGGAACTACTAAAATGCTCTGTGACCAGGAGGAGGCACGTACAAGCCCACAGTGTGCAGCCCAGGCGGCCCCGAGGAGGTGGTCTTTCTGCCGAGCCTTAAAGGATAACTAAGGGTAACTAAGATTGTATCTGGTAAAGAATACATGTGGGAGCGAATTTCAGGCATTAGCTGAAACAAAGGGCATTCATGGAGACACAGAGGGGTTAACGTACTTTTAATTTTACTTTTAATTTTGAACCATCCATGGGACTCCATTAAGTGAAATGGGCGTGTCATATGTTTCGAGCTTACAGCCCAACCTTGATATGTGCATTTTTCTGAATTCATTTTTATTTTTGTTAAGTGACCACTTAAAAGATAACTTTTTGGTCAAGATCCAACTAAAATAGGAGGCTGATTATTAATAATATTAGGGATTATTGGGAAACCTATAGAAACCTTTTTAAATGGCAAATTTTTGTATTTGCTGTATGTCTGTAAAACTGGGAAGAAGCTGCCTCATGAACCGAGTTGAGCAGAGACACAAGTTGTTTTATGTTTGTTATGCTCCGCTCGCTCATGGTCAAAGAGCGTTAGACTTGTCCTCTAGGCACAAGTAGCCTTCTGCCCCTGGTGAATAGGGAAGGAAACATTTATCAGAATGACATCATTCTTTTTAAGAACTCTTTAAGGAAAGGAAAAATAATTCATCTACAATGTTAGGGAATCGACTCCTTTAGGAGAGAAAAAAACAATTTGAGTGTAAATTGCTGGATAAGTTCATTTTCCTTTCTCGTGTAAAATCGTTGTGACATGTTAAAATAATTTATGTAATTATAGAAGGGAATTGGATTTTCTTTCAACCTTTATATATGGATGTGTGGTCTTAAGGTTGAATATATACTGAATATTATGCTAGAAACTGAATGATGACTCAGAAGGGTATAGTTGACATTTGGTTTCATTAAAGATTAATAGTAGCTCGGCTTGTGTGTTTTACCATATCACAAAAAGCAAGATTTAATGGCTGGGGCTCTGGATTATGTATTAGGTGGCAAGGCTTGTGGTCTAAACTGCCACTCACTTGCTGACGTTCCCGCTCACCAATGCTCACTTTAATTTCCCCACCCATAATAACAGTAGTAATAATATCCGCAGCAAGCATGCCCAGATAAATGGTGAAGATGAATAGGGTCATGTCTACAGGCTTTAGACTTCTTAGAAAAGTAATGAATAAAAATGCAACAGAAAAGCCTTCTGGGGAGCATCCATCACTTCTTCACTCTTCAGAGGAGGAGAACATTAAAACTCTAGTAGGTGGTGTCAATCCCATTGGGATGGTGAGGGAGGAAGCGCAGTGGAAGACACAGTGGAGTGACCTTGGACTGACTTTGTCACTCATTGTTCATGTGACTTTGGACGAGTTAGTTGATGTGATGGAGTCTGTTTCATCCTTGTTAATGAGAGGTAACATGCGTAACCCAGACGTGTAAGAATTGAATTCATGGAAAATTCGACCTAAATTTCCCTCTTTAGTTTTGGACCATGTAGAGAAATACATAAAAAGCATTATTATCCTGTAGAGCTGACGAAATGGGGTTGTACACATAGGACGCTTTGGTTATTATTTCTAATAATTTCACCATCTCTCTAGTCTTCATTCTGTATTTTTAACCTGCAGCAGTGGAAAAGAAAACACCTTTTATCCTTCCTTGTCTTTCTTATCCCTTGTTGACTGTCACAGAGTCAAACAAGGAGGATTAGAGATGGAATTTTATCTTTGTTAAATGGGCTTGCAGTTCATTGTGTATGTAAACGTGGAGTTGATGAGATTGTTCTCCTGAGTCAGAGCCCTGCCACTCAGAGTAACTGAAAAAGCATCCTCCCAAGAAAGCTGATAATTATTTAATAAAGGGGCACTATCACTTTTTTCCCAATAATCTAGGGCAACAAGAAATAATACTTGTAAAAATCTTATCAAGGAGAATCCTTGAAGGCAAGTTTTCATATGTATGAATCATTTTAATGAACTGTTGACACTAATTCGCATTAGCTCTTTTTAGTGAAGTATCTGTGGCAAAAAGTATCTGAAGTATCTGAGCTCATTACTCTCCATTTAAAGAAATCACACCCCACCCCATCCTTTTTTTCATGCATATGGTGAAGTCATCCCAATCCCCTGCACAAATAACCTTCATTTAATTTAAATCACACTTAATGGGATTCTCATTGTGGGCTCACATGTCTTTAGGGCACGAAAAAGGGGAGATGCAGGACACTGTCTTTTCAGTATTACTGTAAGCTATGTGTCTGAAAGAATGCATGTGATTAAAGAGAATTTCCCTGGTCCTGTGAATATTCAAAATTTGAGGGGAAAAAGTCTTAAGATGTATTCAATGCCCTAGATGATGCTTTTTTTTTTTTTACAAAATGGCATTTTAGTAAGGTGAAAATACTTTTTTTTTTTTTTTTTTTTTTTTTTTTGCGGTACGCGGGCCTCTCGCTGTTGTGGCCTCTCCCTTTGGGGAGCACAGGCTCCGGACGTGCAAGCTCAGCGGCCATGGCTCACGGGCCCAGCCGCTCCACGGCATGTGGGATCCTCCCGGACCGGGGCACGAACCCGTGTCCCCTGTATTGGCAGGCGGACTCTCAACCACTGCGCCACCAGGGAAGCCCTGAAAATACTTCTGAGAATATTTATAGATTCCATGAGAATTTCTTAATATGGTCTAGAACATGGAGCATACTTTGTGCTCCATTGGGTACCCAGTAGGTTTGCTTCGTCAGCTGAATCCCTTCTTGGTCTCTTAGTACTTGCTCGATGCACTTCCAGCCCAATTATGAGATATTTATATTGTGCTGTACACTATTCTTGCAGGATTTTTTTTTCTTCCACTTTTGGTGGATGGTTTTGTTCATTGGTAGTATGAAAAGAAAAAGATGACAATCACCCAACACAGTAAACACCTGTTTTGCATATTGTTTCTGTGCGACGGGTGAGCACGGAATCTAAATGTGCTCAACAAATGTGCTATCATGTGGAATATTTCTGTAAGGACCATGATTTTTTTAAAGCTCTGGCACTCGTGATCATGGAAGCTTCCCGGGCACAGTGCCAGTGGCATTCTCTGAGCCTTTTGTTTCCACTGCAGTAAGGGACTTGGTTGTAACTGGATAAATTCTGATAATAAACGTGTGGCGATCCTGGACAGGAACACCTGTGGGGAGGGCTTTGAGAAGGTTCTTAGAGTCTAGCAGTCTTCTGAGTAATACCTCGTGACCGTCCTGCTATGTTGGAAAATTGCATTGGGCAATAGTAAATACTCTCTGTGCATGGTGACAATTAAGCCTTTCTGACCTCGGCCTTGGTTGATGTCAGGTGGCTGCTTCAAGGCATCTCTTAAAGGAGCTGTGGTTAACTAGTTAAGCTGCTTTGGTTCCAAGTAATAGAAACCAAGTGATACGTGCTTAAAGCATGAAAGAGGCAGAGATGATAAGAATATAATAATACAGACAGGACTGACCTGGGACCTATAACCCTGTCAGGAATGGAACCCAGGACTCTGTCTCCATCTTGCATCTCTGCTTCCTCCCTTCACTTCTTTCTTCTCTCTGAGAGCTGCCATCTCCTGCCCTGTAGGTCCTGTGGAAGATTACAAGGCTGTCCACAGCTCCCAGGTTGTATCCAGGCAGGAACAAGGATGCTTCAGCTCTGGGACTCGCTTCTATGGACAAGAGGACCGTTTAGAAAGTCTAATTGTGAACTGGGCAAAGTCCCCACCATCCTCACATAGTGATGTCTCGCTCCTGACATTCCTCATTCTTGGTCCCAGCTCCCCGTAAACAGAGGCAGGAGCTTAGTACTGAGCGAATCGGGGCAGTGCTGCAGAGAAAGCATAGAATCTAGGGAAGCATTTTTCATTCTTTTCTGTTTCTGCTCTTTTGCTTATTACTCTGCATGCATCATCCTTACCATTTCGCAGCTCATGGCATATCTTTCTTGAATCTGAATCTTTAAGGGACCTTTAAAGATCACCTTATCCCCTCAGCCACTGTCACCTGTACAAAAACTCTAAAAGGTGTCCACCCACCATTACGCAGGTCTGGGTAGGAAGCTCACACCTTATGAAGTGAATAATGCTTAGCCAGCTCCTAACTGCACTCCTGTTGATCTGAAGTCTGTCTCTCGCTGTAGCTTCCTCCCCAGGCCCACACTCTCCCTCTGGAGCAACACCCTTCAGCCTTTTGAGTGACCTTCAAATTCCTTAATATGTAAGGAGTTACTCTATCATTCGCTTGAAGGTATTTCAGTGCTTATGTTTACCTAGTATTATGTAACTGCTGTGGATGTAAAATGTTTGGCAAAGTGTGGAACAGAAACTGGACAAGCTTCCGAGGGGGTGGGAGAGGACAGGGGAGCAACAGAATCCCTCTAACAATGTTTCAGCCCCAGGGAGACTGCATAGCCTCAGTCGCACGTAGCCATCCTCGTATTCAGAGTCATCCAGCCATTGACAAAGTTCTTGATGTAGGAGTGAGAAGTCAGGGTGAGGACGTCTCACACAGGAGCATAGGGCCTGCCGCGTGAGGTGCAGGAAGCACCAGGGTCGAGGGGTTTAGGATAAGCCAGGCCACCCCCGCTGGGGAGGGAAAGAAGGAAAAGCAAGGAAGGAAAGGGATGGACCACCTGGGAGAAGTGGATAAACTGAAGAAACTGGAGATTTTATCAAGTTTGAATTTGGGGGGAACATGAATTCCAGGGAATAGTAAAGTACTTACATGTTCTCAGGGGCACGATTGCTGAAATCATATACTAGTGTAAGAGACCTGCAGTGTCTTCTGATTGGTTTCAAAACAAACCATATTTATCTTATGATCTATGTTTAACTTAGTAATAGGTATAGTTCTTATTTTAAGTAAAGCTGGCATAAGTAAGTTCATGTTCATAATTTGACACAAGGACTTTATTCTAAGAACCCACTACCTTTGTTTTTTGTGGTTCATTGCAGTAAGTTGGTGTATCATTGGATAGTTTTAGAGCATTTTGGTGTTTTTCTCAGAATTGAACTCTGATGTGAGGGGAGTCTTAGAAAATTAAGTGAAAAACTTTAGGGCAGTGACATCATCATCAAAATGGCAGTGTAGGTCACTCCCGACTTCAGTCTCCCTCACAAGGAGGACAACTGGCAACTGTCCACAGACAAGACCCCCTGTGAAGACCCCAGAACTGGGAGTGAGGCTGAAGCCACCCCCGGGGCACAGAGACGGAGAAACCTGGGCTAGAAGGGCCTGAGGAGGGATTCCACTCTAACCACAGCGCCCTCACCAGGCCAGCCCAGCATCGCACCCAGAGGACCCTGGGCGATGGTTTCTCCAGTGGGAAGAGAAGAACCAAGGTGGACACCCAGCTTCCCCAGCATGCGAGTCACTTCCCAGGAGGCCCACTGGGTCTCACCTCTCAAGGATGCAGGGGCGGAGGCGGGTGCCTGTACAGCTTGAGCCCCGGGGACCAGACAGACATGGAGAAAGGGCCACCGGCTCTCAGGTCTTGGCAGGTGTCCTCCTGCTTCCAGTGGCACCCGAACAGAGGCCCCAGCCAGTGCCCTCACCAACTGCGGAGCTGAGATGGTGACCTGTCTGGCCAGGGAGCTCCGTGGGCAGTGCCGCCTGGCCTGGATCCTCCGCCGATGGACCATATGCACCAGGAACACGTGTTAAGACTCACCCAGGCAGGAGTCCAGCTCACAGCCCTGCCTGGCTGTATGGAGAGCCTCCAGCCCTGCACAGCCAGGGATCCTAACCCGTGACCCCATGCAGCCTCAGACCTCAGCCTACGGTCCCCCCCTCCAGCCATGGAGCATAGCCCACAACTCCCCAACCCCAGCGCCATCCCATGGCTCTGCTGATTGCTCAACGGAGCCAGTAGCCTCTCCGGGCAGGGGTCCCAGCCTGTGACCCTGCACAATCGCAGAGCACAGCCTGCAGCTGAACCTGACCTGAGACCCTGGACAGCGACCCCAGCTGACCACAAAGCTGTCTGCAGCCCCACCAAGCTGCAGGTACAGCTAAGGGCCCCTCCCGCCAGAGAGCCCGGCCAGTGATCTCACTGGACAGCAGAGCACAGCCAATGGCCTACCTGAAGTCCACCCAGCTTTGAGCACAGCCTGTGGCCCTGCCTGATCCCAGAGCACAGTGCAAGGTCCTGTCCTACTGTGTGGTCAGTGAGCTGTGCCTGGAGCAACTGTGAACTGCCCACAGTCCTGCCCCATCATGGGTAGGTAACCACGTAAGGTGATTGTTGTGTGAACTAATTTTATGGTGGTAATTATTTAGCGATATATGTGTACATCAAACTATCATGCTGTACACTTCAAACTTACAGGATATGATATGTCAATTATATCTCGGTAAAGCTAGAAAAAAAGTTCAGTGTTAGGCAATTTTTGAGAAGGTTGTTATTTTCAATAAAAAGAAAAAGTTTTAAATGTATTAACGTCAGCTGGAATTGAACATCTTAAAAATGGTTATGGGTAATGTACAAAATGAATAATTGATAATATTTACCTATTTATAATGGTTCATTATCAGAATACACACATACACCCCCATACATACGTATCTCCTACAGGTGAACCGTTTTCTGACTTTATCCTAATATTTATTTTAATCAATAGAGTGAGAGCTAAGTTGTAATTAATACAACTGCTCTGCTTCGCCATGTCAGGTACTTATGGATCAGTCAGCTGGATACATGCCTTTATGTTGGCACTATGGGTTCGTATTAAAAAACTGTGGAAGATGCTATGCTTGCCCTTAGGAAATCTCATGTTGATCTGTGTATTATGAGGGCAGAAATGATTTTTCATATCTGGTATGAGATGAGCTCTGTTTCTTTGTTTATTTCTTTGTTTTTAATTTCTACCTCTGTTTAGTATTAGGGATCGTATTCATTGATTTGAACATTTTAGGCAAATATTTCAACTAAATATTTAGATGTCAGATTTCCAACAGCCTTACCATTTGGTTGATCTCCATCCAAGTTTCAGTGGGGACCTGATCTGATTGGTCATGAGTTTGGCCATCATTCTTATTGTCCCATGGCTTGGGGGCATTTCTGCCAAAGACAACTGTGAGTCTAGAATATGGTGGCAGTTTCATGGCTGATAGGCAAGGGAACCACCTACTTTGTCATCCAAACCCAGATACATTTGGCTAATAATAATTATGCCAGAACAACAGGCTTAATCCTGGGCCTATCCACTGTAAACTAGGACATATAGGTATTCTACTTATAGGTGACCATTTTTTTGTTCAAAGTCTTAAGTTGCCCATATTTCAGCAAGTCACTTTCTTAAGACCACACTCCTCAAACCAGAAGTATCCTACTTCATATGCAAAACTATGGGGTGGAAACGGCACCTTCCTAACATAGCAGTTTTAATCAATGATAAGTATGAGTACTACTCTTATATTAAAATATATTTTTATGAAATAGGATCCAAAGCCTGCATATTTTTAAGATAAACTTTTGGGGGCTTCCCTGGTGGTGCAGTGGTTGAGAGTCCACCTGCCGATGCGGGGGACGCGGGTTCGTG
Organism: Mesoplodon bidens; assembly: GCF_964165515.1. NCBI lineage: Eukaryota > Metazoa > Chordata > Mammalia > Artiodactyla > Ziphiidae > Mesoplodon > Mesoplodon bidens. The sequence continues at coordinate 31,834,652 of NC_138169.1, read as the reverse complement.
CCCCGGTCCGGGAGGATCCCACGTGCCTCGGAGCGGCTGGGACCGTGGGCCATGGCCGTTGGGCCTGTGCGTCCAGAGCCTGTGCTCTGCAACGGGAGAGGCCACAGCAGTGAGAGGCCCACGTACCGCAAAAAAAAAAAAAAAGATAAACTTTTGGGTCTTCACAGAAATATCATTTTGCAGTAAGTTGCTTAGTACAGCGTCCGCAGGCCTCTGTATTCTCTCTCCTCTGCTGTTAGTGCTATTTTTGTCTACATGTTTGAAAAGAACTGACTTACATGACCTTAAATTTTGAAGATGAGAAAACTGATTAACTGTTCTTAAAACTTTTGAACAGTCCTGTGGCTACTGTAGCCTCCAACGACCTAAAGGTTATGACTAGAGGGATGGGAGGACCACCTACCCTGTATATCTCTTGAAAATCTGCCTGATTTGGTACCACAAGAGGTTCCTTCTTTTGTATCAACCATTGCATCTCCTTTGAGCTTCTGTAAAGGTTAAATACTCTCAAGGAAGGTATCCATTTAACAAATAACATTTTTGTGTGTGTTTATTTGCTATGTTTGTATTTAGTATAATATGGAGTATTTTACAGTCATACAAACATAAGATGAGTTATTTCAACAGCTAGCACCAGATTAGGGAAGGAACTTTGTTCATTTGGGAAACTGCCTTGGTAAACCTCTTGGTGTGACATAGAACCTAAGACCATGGGCTTTCAGGTGTCAAGGAAGCAAAGATAGCTCACCCATCCCAAATAAAAACAGGGATTTGAGGATGGGAGGAGAGAGAGGAGATAGGGATGAGCTTTGGGGTAAAAAAAAGGGCTGAAGGGTATCTTTTCAATATTTCGTTACCTACCACATGAGTCTGTTATAAAATGTTTCCTGCTCACCCCCTGAGAACCTCAGTAAGACCTGCTGCACATGTAAAATGCCAGTGTGAGAGAGATTTTCAAGAGAGAGCCAAGATGGAAAGTGCTTGTTCAGTGAATGGCTGTACAGCCCTAAGTGCACTTGAAAGCTGTCACAGGACCCATCAGCAAAGGAACTGACACAGAGCTCAGAGCCAAAAGGAAGAGAGAATATATTCCCACCTACTCAGAAGCCCTTAGAGGAATTGTTGGACACAGACACTGGCACTTTGGGCTAACTTCAGGGTGAAGACCACCCCTTCGGCCCCACAGAAGCTGGGTATCCCAACTCACCTCTGGATTACCAGATAGCTAGATGTTCTGCCTCCAAGTCCAGTCTTGAGAGGCAGGGGAGGCTTAGAGAAGGGAAAGCAAATGGTATCAAACACCAACTGCTTCTCCATTGCTTAGATGTGTCAAGCTTCAAATCCTGTCCCAGTACTTGATGTGTGCCGGAACTCCAAGTCGAATGGTATGTAGGAATTAGAATGATACTTGTGAGTGTTGCACAGTGACAGATGTAAGAATATACTAAGTGCAAAATAATTGGAGTCCAAAATCACATACAGTATTGAGAAGATCGAAAGAAGTAGAGGGAACGATATTGGTAGTTATGTTTACTTAATTCTATGCTGACTTCCTAATGGATGCAACATTATGTACCAGTATTTCAGTTATCCTATTTCCAAGTTTTGGTATATTCAAAAATCAAAGCATGCCATTTAGTAATAAGACTTATATGGTCTTGGCTGTGTGTCTTATATTATAAAGCATTGACTTCTGAGGCAGGTGATATATTCATAAACAAACTATTTCCCCTGTCAAAGAATCTTTTTAAAAAATAGATACCAAATATCTCCAATTATTGATGTTTATCAGTGCACAAATAGATATCCATTGGTACTGATTTATATTCTTCTGTATTATGTATATGAAACAAAGAGCCTTTGCCTGAGTTTGATAATATTCATTTCTTCATCAAAAACCAAAATCCACTTCTAGAAAAACACTACAAAATATTGTTAAAGTTGATTAAGTCTTGATCTGTCCATTTAAGGATTAGTCTTTCAGAATTTGAGTGACATATAATTCAATATTTTTATTATCTTAATATAAATAAGTTAGACAGTTATTTTGTCTTCCTAGTTACATTCAATTTTTACTTAGAGAGATAACCTGATAGTTAATTTCTTATATTCTGGAATGAGAAATGTATCCCTTAAGAAAATAGAAGTCCCAGCAGCTTTGGTATATGAGAGTTATTGGGATTTTACATTCCTCTGGAATGTATTTTGTATGGAAATGTGTACACTCGTGAGGTAATAACCTTCGTAAGTCATTTTGAATTTCTGTTTAATCAGATTCTGCATATTCCTGCTAACATATTTCAAAGCCAAATATATACACGTATAAACATATTTGTTTATTAGGCATTCGAGACTTCCCACATAGCAATTTTTTTTTTAAAGCAAATCAACATACAGCAGGAAGGAGCTTAACCTGTGAAAGTTTGATTTTTTTTTTTTTTTTTTTGCGGTACGCGGGCCTCTCACTGTTGTAGCCTCTCCCGTTGTGGAGCACAGGCTCCGGAAGCGCAGGCTCAGTGGACATGGCTTACGGGCCCAGCCACTCCGCGGCATGTGGGATCCTCCCGGACCGGGGCATGAATCCGTGTCCCCTGCATAGGCAGGCGGACTCTCAACCACTGCGCCACCAGGGAAGCCCTGAAAGTTTGATATTTAAATGAGGAACATAATTTTAAATTAGTATGGAAGACTCAACAAAGTAGGACATGTGTAAAGTAATCAATTTACTACTGTTTTAAGAGAACAACTGAATAGAGCCAAGGACAAGTCCTATATTTTAAAAAGTAACAAATAAAAAAAATAGAATTTATCTTTAGGCTCCTTTCCATCTGCTCCCACTTCCTCCCCCTCTCTGCCTTCCCCACCCCCATCCCTTCGTCCCCCTCCTCTGTCACCTTGTACCACTGCCCCCCCCACCGTTGGTGGTCTTTCTGCTGCTTTACAAGGCCATTCACTGTCTTTCTAAACACATTCCAATATGACTCTCCAACCTGATTACCGTTCTTAGCTGTACAGACCCCTAATCTGATTACTTGATTTTTCTTCTTGGAGAGGACTGGGTAGATCCTAGCAAAATGCTTAGCCCTTAGGATCACTAGAGAAAAAATTATTAAATAACTGTAGATACAGCATGTGCATTTTTGTATTTATAGTTGGTACCTTCAGCATGTTTTTATTTCATGGACATAGTCAGTATGAAATATTATCCAGAGCTTGTCCGTTACAGCCATATGAGCAACTCTGCTTCGATTAAAAGCAAGAATCCATATGAGCATTATTGTCTGTACCACCTCCTAGAGCCCTACTTAGCAGTTCCCATAAGCAATAGATTATTCATTAATTAAGCTAATATTTATTAAGTACCTACCACTTCATACACAGGAGTTATTTGCTGAATTGAATGTTTTCCTCCTTAAGTCTTCCTTATGTCCAAGGCATGAAGTTCAAACTCAGCTGCCGCCCTGCTTGATCTGATCTCACCTGTGACTGAGGCAGCCTGTCCAAAGGCCCTCGGCCCGGATCCAGACACACTGAGCTCACATTCAGCTTTTGCTAATGATATCATCCTTGCCGAGAATACCTTCCTTCTTTTTCCCCACCTGTGAACAAGTCAGACCAATCTCTCCCTTTATGCAAGATCCCAGATCGCACCACCTTCATAAACCAATCCCAGCCCATTTATGTCCGTCTTCTCAGAACCCTCAAAGAAGACGCCATATCTGCTTTGCACAATATAGTGTGGGCATTCTGCACCATCTTCACCTCATATTCCATGTATATTAAATTCATGCCCACCACAAAAATAACAAATATTTTGAGCATTAGACTTGTCCCTTATACTTCGTTTGTATTCCCTGCAGCACTGGACACAGCATTGGGCCTGATGTTGGGGTAATCAGTCATTGTTACTGTAAGTAGAATAGAGTGGGAAGTGATTTGGCGACCTGGAACCTGATAGACTAGCTTCCTGAAGTCGCTGCTAAGTAGGTGTCCAATGATTCTTCCCTTGCCATGTCACCTTAAAGCAAGGATTTATTCAAAGCCACGTGCAAAGAATATGTAAACAGTGTCATTGGTGTTTCTGTAGTAAGCAGTCAGCGTGCTAACCCTGGGGTTATCTTAAAGCTCATCTGTCTATTTGAATATAATAAATCTTGAAATATTAAGTTCTTTCATTTCCGTTGCTGAAAACTTTTTCTCTGCGTCTCCTCTTTGTAGAACACGGAGAATTCTCCCTTAAAGAGTATGGAAAATAATACCAAGCTTATGAATAATGCTCAGACAACATGAGGTTTACAGATGAAATTCTCAGTCCAGTAACCAGCACATAGTATATTTCCTCGGTATATAATTGTTGAATAATGAATGAGATCATTAAATCTCGGTGAGACTCTATATGTTGTATATATAAAGGGATAAATTCTGTGTCATAACATTTTGCAGAAGACAAGTCTTTTTACTCTTGATGTGAGAAGAAAATTACACGTAAACTACCCAGTCTTTTGTTCCTAAATTACAATATTGAATACTTGCATTTTCGATTTTGGATCCTTTTTCTTTTCTTTCTTTCTTTCTTTTTTTTTTCTTCCAAGAGTGTGTGCTTTGTGTGTATTTCGATTCTTTTCATGGAAATCAGTGGCCATTTCATCTGTTCTTTGAGAAACTTCATCAGTCAGTTACTTAGTATTTATTTCCATCTTTCCGATTTGGTCATAAGTGGCAGGTTGCGTAGGCTGTTCAGTGTTAAATATTTGAAATAGCCCACGCTGATCACACGCCTAATCTTCACCCACTTGGAGATAACTGATGTAACCTACTAGAAATTAAGGCTGTAAATTTTCAGGTAGGGATTTCAGTGTTACTGCAGTCAATACTTTGCAGATCGTGCTAACAGTTTTTTCTGTGAAATATGTTGGCTAGTGGGTGGAAAATCAATGCCTGGGGATGAAAAAGAGGTGTCAAGTTTGATAAGAACATCATGTGTTTGATGTTTGGAGGCCAGAGGGTCCTGTCAACAAACACAGCAGTAATTCTGTCAGATACAGTATGCGAGGAATTAATGAAAATGCCAGAAACAAAACAGTCTGGACAGCAAGCCAGTTCTGCACAAAGTCAGGGCAAAACATGCATCTTCCTCTTGCATGTGAAGTGAATGCATTACATTAAGACGATGGAGGAGAGGTAAAATGAGGCACATTTGCAGAGCTGTGGTCTCCGATACAAAGAGGAAAGGAGACAAAGGTGTCGTAGGTGGCCTTGCCATCAGAGGGGTTGTCACAAATGTCTGGCAGACAAATGGAGACTGCTGTAACAGAGCATCGTGGTTGGGTTTGGAAGTTGCAAATTAGCAGTCTTTTCTAGGCTAGTCAAGCTCGGCCTCATGACATTTATCTGTTAATACTTTGGGCATTTTTGCCCCTCTTTTATGTCATCATCAAATGAACTTGGTTCTACTTTTGAAATTCTTACTCTGTATTGAAACAATTGTGTAGCACTGATGCTGATGTAATACGCTCCAAGCTCCTTGGATCCTTCATATGTAAACACCCTTATAATACATGACTCATGCTCGGTCACTCTCCATTGAATGACTGAAGATTCGCCCTCAAATAGCTCCTGTGAAACTGTAGGATAGAGAGGGGTCTCTACTGCTGTCTTCCATCAGACTCTGGAAACATCTCTGGAATTGAGAATAAGGTTAATTGTCATGTTAATCAAATTTTCATTGGTTTTACCAGGAAAGAAATTGCTGCATGGATAGGTGGAAAAAAGGTGCCAGCACAGGTTTTTCTAACATAAACTAGCTCTTTGCCTTTTTTTTTTTTTAACATCTTTATTGGAGTATAATTGCTTTACAATGGTGTGTTAGTTTCTGCTGTATAACAAAGTGAATCAGCTATACGTACACATATATCCCCATATCTCCTCCCTCTTGTGTCTCCCTTTCACCCTCCCTATCCCACCCCTCTAGGTGGACCCAAAACACTGAGCTAATCTCCCTGTGCTACGCAGCTGCTTGCCACTAGCTATTTTACTTTGGCAGTGTATATATGTCCATGCCACTCTCTCACTTCATCCCAGCTTACCCTTCCCACTCCCTGTGTCCTCAAGTCCATTCTCTATGTCTGCATCTTTATTCCTGTCCTGCCCATAGGTTCTTCAGAACCTTTTTTTTCTAGATGTCATATATATGTGTTAGCATACGGTATTTGTTTTTCTCTTTCTGACTTACTTCACTCTGTATGACAGTCTCTTGGTCCATCCACCTCAATACAAATAATTCAATTCCGTTTCCTTTTATGGCTGAGTAATATTCCATTGTATATATGTACCACGTCTTCTTTATCCATTCATCTGTTGATGGACACTTAGGTTGCTTCCATGTCCTGCCTATTCTAAATAGTGCTGCAATGAACATTGTGGTACATGACTCTTTTTGAATTATGGTTCTCTCAGGGTATATGCCCAGTAGTGGGATTACTGGGTCATATGGTAGTTCCTTTTTTAATTTCTTAGGAACCTCCATACTGTTCTCCATAGTTGCTGTATCAATTTACATTCCCACCAACAGTGCAAGAGGGTTCCCTTTTCTCCACACCCTCTCCAGCATTTATTGTTTGTAGACTTTTTTGACGACGGCTGGTGTGAGGTGATACCTCATTGTAGTTTTGATTTGCCTTTCTCTAATGATTAGTGATGTTGATCATCCTTTCTTGTGTTTGTTAGCAGTCTGTATATCTTCTTTGGAGAAATGTCTGTTTAGGTCTAATGCCCATTTCTGGATTGGGTTATTTGTTTTTTTGATATTGAGCTGCATGAGCTGCTTGTATATTTTGGAGATTAATCCTTTGTCAGTTGCTTCATTTGCAAATATTTATCGCATTCTGAGGGTCCCATTTGTTTATTTTTGTTTTTATTTCCATTTCTCTAGGAGGTGGGTCAAAAAGGATTTTGCTGTGCTTTATGTCATAGAGTGTTCTGCCTATGTTTTCCTCTAAGAGTTTTAGAGTGTTTGCCCTTACATTTAGGTCTTTAATCCATTTTGATTTTATTTTTGTGCATGGTGTTAGAGAGTGTTCTAATTTCATTCTTTTACCTGTAGCTGTCCAGTTTTCCCAGCACCACTTATTGAAGAGGATGTCTTTTCTCTATTGTATATTCCTGCCTCCTTTATGAAAGATAAGGTGACCATAGGTGCGTAGTTTTATCTCTGGGCTTTCTATCCTGTTCCATTGATCTATATTTCTGTTTTTGTGCCAGTACCATACTGTCTTGATTACTGTAACTTTGTAGTATACCTGAAGTCAGAGAGCCTGATTCCTCCAGCTCTGTTTTTCTTTCTCAAGATTGCTTTGGCTATTTGGAGTGTTTTGTGTTGCCATACAAATTGTGAACGGTTTTGTTCTAGTTCTGTGAAAAATGTCATTTGTAGTTTGATAGGGATTGTACTGAATCTGTAGATTGCTTTGGGTAGTATAGTCATTTTCTCAGTGTTGATTCTTCCAATCCAAGAGCATGGTATGTCTCTCCATCTGTTTTTATCATCTTTAATTTCTTTCATCACTGTCCTATAGTTTTCTGCATACAGATCTTTTGTCTCCTTAGGTAGATTTATTCCTAGGTATTTTATTCTTTTTGTTGCAGTGGTAAATGGGAGTGTTTCCTTAATTTCTCTTTCACATTTTCATCATTAACATATAGGAATGCAGGAGATTTCTGTGCATTAATTTTGTATCCTGCTACTTTACCAAATTCATTGATGAGCTCTATGGTTTTCTGATAGCATCTTTATGATTCTCTATGTATAGTATTATGTCATCTGCAAACAGTAACAGTTTTACTTCTTCTTTTCCGATTTGGATTTATTTCTTTTTCTTCTCTGATTGCTGTGGCTAAAACTTCCAAAACTATGTTGAATAATAGCAGTGAGACTGGGCAACCTTGTCTTTTCCTGATCTTAGAGGAAATGATTTCAGTTTCTCACCATTGAGAACAATGTTGGCGGTGGGTTTGTCATATATGGCCTTTTTTATGTTGAGGGAAGTACCCTCTATGCCCACTTTCTGGAGGGTTTTTATCATAAATGGGTGTTGAATTTTGTGAAAAGCTTTGTCTACATCTACTGAGATGATCATATGGTTTTTATCCTTCAATTTGTTAATATGGTGTATCACATTGATTGATGTGCGTATGTTGAAGAATCCTTGCATCCCTGGGATAAACCCCACTTGATCATGGTGTATGATCCTTTCATGTGCTGCTGGATTCTGTTTGCTAGTATTTTGTTGAGGATTTTTGCATCTATGTTCATCAGTGATATTGGCCTGTAGATTTCTTTCTTTGTGACATTATCAGGGTGATGGTGGCCTTGTAGAATGAGTTTGGGTTTCTTCCCCTCTCTGCTATATTTTGGAAGATTTTGAGAAGGATGGGTGTTAGCTCTTCTCTAAATGTTTGATAGAATTCACCTGTGAAACATCTGGTCCTGGGCTTTTGTTTGTTGGAAGATTTATAGTCACAGTTTCAATTTAAGTGCCTGTGATTGGTCTGTTTATAGTTTCTATTTCTTCCTGGTTCAGTCTCAGAAGGTTTTGCTTTTCTAGGATTTGTCCATTTCTTCCAGGTTGTCCATTTTATTGGCATATAGTTGCTTGTAGTAATTTCTCATGATCCTTTGTATTGCTGCAGTGTCACAAGTTGTAACTCCTTTTTCATTTCTAGTTCTACTGATTTAAGTCTTCTCCCTCTTTTTCTTGATGAGTCTGGCTAATGGTTTATCAATTTTGTTTAATTTCTCAAAGAACCAGGTTTTAGTTTTATTGATCTTTGCTATCATTTCCTTCATTTCTTTTTCATTTATTTCTGATCTGATCTTTATGATTTCTTTCCTCTGCTAATTTTCGGGGGTATTTTGTTCTTCTTTCTCTAATTGCTTTAGGTGTAAGGTTAGGTTGTTTACTTGAGATGTTTCTTATTTCTTGAGGTACGATTGTATAGCTATAAACTTCCCTCTTAGAACTGCTTTTGCTCCGTCCCATAGGTTTTGAGTCATCGTGTTTTCATTGTCATTTGTTTCTAGGTATTTTTTAATTTCCCCTTTGATTTCTTCAGTGATCTCTTGGTTATTTAGTAGTGTATTGTTTAGCCTCCATGTGTTTGTGTTTTTTTACAGATTTTTTTTTCCTGTAATTGATATCTAGTCTCATAGCCTTGTGGTCGGAAAAGATACATGATACAATTTCAATTTTCTTAAATTTACCAAGGCTTGATTTGTGACCCAAGTTATGATCTATCCTGGAGAATGTTTCATGAGCACTTGGGAAGAAAGTGTATTCTGTTGTTTTTGGATGGAATGTCCTATAAATATTAATTAAGTCCATCTTGTTTAATGTAACATTAAAGCTTGTGTTTCCTTATTTATTTTCATTTTGGATGATTTGTCCATTGGTGAAAGTGGGGTGTTAAAGTCTACTACTATTATTGTGTTACTGTCAATTTCCCCTTTTATGGCTGTTAGTACTTGCCTTATGTACTGAGGTGCCCCTATGTTGGGTGCATAAATATTTACAATTGTTATATCTTCTTCTTGGATTGATCCCTTGATCATTATGTAGTGTCCTTCTTTGTCTCCTGCAATAGTCTTTAAAGTCTATTTTGTCTGATATGCAAATTACTCCTCCAGCTTTCTTTTGATTTCCATTTGCATGGCATATCTTTTTCCATCCCATCACTTTCAGTCTGTATGTGTCCCTAGGTCTGTAGTGGGTCTCTTGTAGACAGCATATATACGGGTCTTGTTTTTGTATCTATGCAGCCAGTCTGTGTCTTTCGGTTGGAGCATTTAATACATTTACATTTAAGGTAATTATCAATATATATGTTCCTATTACCATTTTCTTAATTGTCTTGGGTTTGTTATTGTAGGTCTTTTCTTCTTTTGTGTTTCCTGCCTAGGGAAGTTCTTTTAGCATTTGTTTTAAGGCTGGTTTGGTGGTGCTGAATTCTCTTAGCTTTTGCTTGTCTGTAAAGGTTTTAATGTCTCCGTTGAATCTGAGTGGGATCCTTGCTGGGTAGAGTAATCTTGGTTGTAGGTTTTTCCCTTTCATCACTTTAAATATGTCTTACCATACCCTTCTGGCTTGCAGAGTTTCTGCTGAGAAATCAGCTGTTAACCTTATGGGGAGTCCCTTGTGTGTTATTTGTTGTTTTTCCCTTGCTGCTTTTAATATTTTTTCTTTGTATTTAATTTTGATAGTTTGATTAATATGTGTCTTGGAATGTTTCTCCTTGGATTGATCCTGTATGGGACTCTCTGCACTTCCTGTACTTGACTCTTTCCTTTCCCATATTAGGGAAGTTTTCAACTCTAATCTCTTCAAATATTTTCTCAGTCCCTTTGTTTTTCTCTTCTTCTTCTGGGACCTCTATAATTCGAATGTTGGTGTGTTTAATGTTGTCCCTGAGGTCTCTGAGACTGTCGTTAATTCTTTTACTTCTTTTTTCTTTATTCTTCTCTGTGGTAGTTATTTCCACCATTTTATCTTCCAGGTCACTTATCCATTCTTCTGCATCAGTTATTCAGCTATTGATTCCTTCTAGAGAATTTTTAATTTCATTTACTGTGTTTTTCATCCTTGTTTGTTTTTTCTTTGGTTCTTCTAGGTCCTTGTTAAACGTTTCTTGTATTTTCTCCATTCTATTTCCAAGATTCTGGATCATCTTTACTATCATTACTCTGAATTCTTTTTCAGGTAGACTGCCTATTTCCTCTTCATTTGTTTGGCCTGGTGGGTTTTCACTTTGCTCCTTCATCTGCTGTGTGTTTCTCTGTCTTCTCATTTTGCTTAACTTACTGAGTTTGGGGTTTCCTTTTTGCAGGCTGCAGGTTCGTAGTTCCCATTGTTTTTGGTGTCTGCCCCCAGTGGGTAAGGTTGGTTCAGTGGGTTATGTAGGCTTCCTAGTAGAGGGAACTGGTGCCTGTGTTCTGGTGGATGAGGCTGGATCTTGTCTTTCTTGTGGGCATGACCGCATCCAGTGGTGTGTTTTCTGGTGTCTGTGACCTTATTATGATATTAGCCAGCCTCTCTCCTAATGAGTTGTGTTGTGTTCCTGTCTTGATAGTTGTTTGGCATAGGGTGTCCAGCACTGTAGCTTGCTGATTGTTGAGTGGAGCTGGGTCTTAGCTTTGGGATGGAGATCTCTGGGAGATCTTTCACCACTTGATATTATGTGGGGCTGTGAGGTCTCTGGTGGACCAGTGTCATGAACTCGGCTCTCACCTATGAGGCACAGGCCTGACACCCGGCTGGAGCACCAAGACTGTGTCAGCCACACAGCTCAGAAGAAAAGGGAGAAAAAATAAATAAATAAATAAATAAATAAATAAATAAAATATAATAAGTAAAGTTATTATAGTAAAAAATTTAAAAATATATTATTAGAAATAAAAAAGTAATAAAAAAAAGAAAGAAAGGAAGAAGAGAGCAACCAAACCAATAAACAAATCCACCAATGATAACAAGCGCTAAAAACTATACTAAAAAAGACAAAACAGACAGAACCCTAGGACAAATGGTAAAAGCAAAGCTATATAAACAAAACCACACAAAGAAGCATACACATTCACACTCACAAAAAGAGAAAAAGGAAAAAAATATATATATATATAAAGGAAAGGAACAACCAAATCAATAAAGAAATCTACCATTGATAATAAGCTCTAAATACTAAACTAAGATAAACATAAAACAGAAACAAATTAGATGCAGAAAACAAACCCCAAGTCTGCAGTTGCTCCCAAAGTCCACCACCTCAATTTTGGGATGATTCATTGTCTATTCAGGTATTACACAGATGCAGGGTACATCAAGTTGATTGTGGAGATTTAATCTGCTGCTCCTGAGGCTGCTGGGAGAGATTTCCCTTTCTCTTCTTTGTTCGCACAGCTCCTGGGGTTCAGCTTTGGATTTGGCCTTGCTTCTGCGTGTAGGTCGCCTGAGGGTGTCTGTTCTTCGCTCAGACAGGATGGGCTAAAGTAACAGCTGATGAGGGGGCTCTGGCTCACTCAGGCTGGGGGCAGGGCGAGGTACAGAATGCGGGGCGAGCCTGCGGCGGCAGAAGCCAATGTGATGTTGCAACAGCCTGAGGCGCGCCGTGTATTCTCTCGGGGAAGTTGTCCCTGTATCATGGGACCCTGGCAATGGCAGGCTGCACAGGCTCCCGGGAGGGAGGTGTGGATAGTGACCTGTGCTTGCACACAGGCTTCTTGGTGGCTGCAGCAGCAGCCTCAACGTTTCATGCCCGTCTCTGGGGTCCACACTGATAGCTGCAGCTCGCGCCCGTCTCTGGAGCTCGTTTAGGCGGTGCTCTGAATCCCCTCTCCTCATGCACCTGAAACAACAGTCTCTTGCCACTCAAGCAGTTCCAGACTTTTTCCCGGACTCCCTCCTGTCTAGCTGTGACGCACTGGCCCCCTTCAGGCTGTGTTCACGCAGCCAACCCCAGTCCTCTCTCTGGGGTCTGACCTCCGATGCCCGAGCCTCAGCTCTCAGGCCCCACCTGCCCCGGCGGGTGAGCAGACAAGCCCCTTGGGCTGGTGAGTGCTGGTCGGCAGTCATCCTCTGTGTGGGAATCTCTCCGCTTCGCCCTCTGCACCCCTGTTGCTGCGCTGTCCTCTGTGGCTCCGAAGCTTCCTCCCTTCCACCCCCAGTCTCCACCAGTGAAGGCGCTTCCTAGTGTGTGGAAACCTTTCCTCCTTCACAGCTCCCTCCTGGAGGTGCAGGTCCCGTCCCTATTCTTTTGTCTCTGTTTTTTCTTTCTTCTTTTGCCCTACCCAGGTACGTGGGGAGTTTCTTGATTTTTGGGAGGTCTGAGGTCTTCTGCCAGCGTTCAATAGGTGTTCTGTAGGAGGTGTTCCATGTGTAGATGTATTTCTGATGTATTTGTGGGGAGGAGGGTGATCTCCATGTCTTACTCCTCCACTATCTTGAAGGTCCCTTTGCCTTTTTTTTTTTCCCCTCTGCAGTTAGCTTTTTGAATTTTTAGCAAATAGCCTTATTTCTTTTTTTTCTTTTTTCTTTTTTTTTTTTTTTTGCGGTATGTGGGCCTCTCACTGTTGTGGCCTCTCCCGTTGCAGAGCACAGGCTCCGGACGCACAGGCTCAGTGGCCATGGCTCACGGGCCTACCTGCTCCACGGCATGTGGGATCTTCCTGGACCGGGGCACGAACCCATGTCCCCTGCATCGGCAGGCAGACTGTCAACCACTGCGCCACCAGGGAAGCCCCAGATAGCCTTATTTCTAATCATAATATTGTCACAATATTAGTAGTATTTCCAGTCGCCATTTAGTCAGCCTCTTGATTTTTACCAGGCCAGGCCTCCTCCCCTGTCTGAATTCTGGGAGACTGCAGAATGATTAAAGTTAGACATCTAGCTAGAATTAGGGTGTTTGCTAGAGGCAGTTCTGGGAACAAAATCCACGGTAAAACATGTCATATAACATCTTGAAAAGGTGTTAATATTGATGAATAACTGGGGCTACTTTTTTTAGTTTATTTTCTACCAGAAATGTGTTAGCAAAAGCATGATGCATTTTATGATTTCGTGTATCTCAGAAGTAATTACCAAATTCATAATTCTGTAAGTAGCAGATTTTTAATACCTACATTATTAGAACACACCAGATTGATTGTCTTGAATCCAGCCTTGGAAGTTAATAAAATGCACTTGTCAGTGTTGCAAATACCCATTAATCTTATATATTGTTTTGTTTTCGTACAAACCATCCATGAGGAAATGAGGCATCCTAAGAAGTTCTGGGAACTTTTACGGGTTACTGTATTTCTCTCCTCAACGATTTGATAGTTGTTCAATTCTGCTTCCATATTTAAATTAAAGGAGGTTTGATCTTAATCTTATATTCTATATAATCCCCTCTATATTTAATTAATAATTTTTAATTATTAATTAAATTTAAATATATACATATACCTGCCTAGTATACTGCTTGGAAGATAACTGTTTAAAAATGATAGACATTATCTTTAGTGTTATAATTTAAAATGTGGTATTTGATGCATGGCTAGATCCATAATTATTCCTTTCCAGGATAGAAGATTTCCAGAGATAGTGGGGAGTTGAGATTAACACTCTAGAGATTCTTGAGACTTTGAGACTGTTGAAAGGACTTTCGCTTGTTTGTGGATCCCCATACTCTGGTCCCAAGTAATAATCAAAGGCCTCAATTAGAAGGAAAAAATTCTTGGATGTATTCGAAACTGGATATACTACAAGCTGATATAATATTAGGGTTGGCAATTTAAATCTTTTTGATTCATAGCTTTACCAAAGAAGTCATCATTTTTATGAGATGGAAAAAATGAAAGCTTTGGTGGATGCCTTCCCCCTAATGTGAGGGTTGGATGCACACAGGGTGGGTACCTCTCCACTACTAGAACATTCGTTTGCCCTGTGATGCTTCCCCAGGCTCTGATGCCACGCCCCTCTCCCCAGGTCCATCCAACTTACTCTTGCCCTTGGAGCTATAGTGAGTGATGATGCGGTGTCTTTGCTTCCCACTGCCATCACTTCTTTCAGTTTGAGCCTCGTGGGTGACCCATCTCAGGCTTCTAGATTTCGGCAGTAACTCAGGGCAGTGCATCTCAGCTTATGAAAAGTGGACGGGTGCTGGCTGGTGTGCTTTCTCCGAGTACGTATGTACTCTGTGTTTTGATGTATGACAGCCAGGCATGAATCTTACTCTCCTCCCCACCCAAATAATGTTGCCATTCAAAATTATTTTTGTACTTGGATGATTCCCAAGGTCCAGAGCCAGCTACCCCTGCTTCCTGTATGGTGGTGGGGTACAGTAAATGCAAGGTTGCACTGGGATAGCGTATGTGTGCTACTCTTAAAATCATGTAGCAAGTCAACCAAGCTGACTTGCAGTTGAAGAGATAAGGTACGGTTCAAGGTCATTAGTAGAGGTAACATTCAAAGGAAAAGAATCATAGGTTTTGTGAGAATAGTGATACGGATTTTTTTTTTTTTTTTTTTTTTTTTTGGTGTGGGGAAACAGAAAAAGAATAAGATTTAGCCAAAAAGTAGAAGTGAATTTCTTTTGGTGCTTTACCTTTTAATCTCAAGTCTCTCAGTTTTCACATCTGTGCTCTATTCTGTCTTGTTGCCAGATGTTTAGAACAGTCATTGCATAATTGCCTTGTGAGAGAGCTATTTCTGTGCATTCTGGGCCTGAATGCACCGAGCAGTTCCACATGTATTCCTCCAGTTGATCTGCAGAATGTTGTTCATCTCTCAGTTCCTGCATTTGAGAGTTAATTTGCCAAAGTTGCTTTCATTCTACACGCCTTGGCTCTGGCAGATCACACATATCAGAATGTATCCGTTTAGAAAAAAATGAACTCTGCTGTTTAGCCATGTAGCATTAATTGATGACATTTCTTTAGCATGTATTTACGTGGCTGTGCAGTCTTTTCTCCGGTTCAGTAAAGCCTTGTCTGAGACTCTCGATTTAGCTCACATTGTTGGGCTAATGACTTTGAATTAATGCAGTTTGTCAGCGGCAATAGACTTGCCATGAGAGCGGATACATCCTGCTACATCTTCTTTAGACTGATGTGTGGAATCACACATCCCATTTATTTCTCTACAACATTATAAACAACATCTGTGCCTGTGCTTTTCTGGCAAGGATGGAGCCGCTCAAATCTGAGATTTATACTGTGGTTTATCATCTTCCCAGGTGATTTTCATGGCAACCTTCAAAGCTTAAACCAAGAGCTTAAAGTGTTGCTCAAGTGTGATCATAGATTGGCTTAAATAATGCCTTGAAAATCAGTTTACTCTCTTAGCTGCTTGGTGCTGTACAGATCCATGTTTGACACTGGGAGGGGTTCTGAATTTAATTAGGGGCATCACAAGGCATGACCTTGGGTTCGTCTGCATCGAAATGCCTTTTGTGGGAGCAAATTTGAAATGGCCAAGCATATTTGTCATTGCTAGTATCGGGTGGTTATATTTTCTGCCTTATAAAACGTAAGAGCTGGGCTTCCCTGGTGGCGCAGTGGTTGAGAGTCCGCCTGCCGATGCAGGGGACACCGGTTCGTGCCCCGGTCCAGGAAGATCCCACATGCCACGGAGCGGCTGGGCCCGTGAGCCAAGGCCGCTGAACCTGCGCGTCCGGAGCCTGTGCTCTGAAACGGGAGAGGCCGCAGCAGTGAGAGGCCTGCGTACCGAGAAAAAAAAAAAAAAAAAAAACGTAAGAGCTGAAGTTCTGCGTTATGTTTGTGCAGCATTTAAACCCAGGCCCTCTTACGAAGACCCCACTGTCATGCTATGATTGAGTCCAGTTGTGGTTGGGATTCTGAACCCATGCAACTCTTCGGCTTGGGGTGAAGAGCGGTTGGCAGCCTGCTTACTTCTTGTTGACTTAGATGTGAACCATGGCACCTGGAGTGCAGTTGGGGCAAATTGTCACTGACGTGAGGGTGAGGTGAAAAGTATATGTCTGTAGTCTTTTATCTTTCCTTTAGCAGCTAGGCACATGTTTCCTTCATGCAAAGGGAAGGAAATCACAGGGACCCGTGCCTGTCTCCCTTTAGAACTCTCTAGAATTAGCTTGTCATGAAATGTAAAACTAATGTGCAATTGTAAAAACTGCTGCCAGCTATTTCCTCACTGCTGCCTGATGGCTAAGTAGATTTGGAAGTGAAAGGGGTTATTATAAAGTGATTACTGAATAGCTAGGTATGTCATCTTAAACAAGCAGCTAAAATCTCTCTGTTAGACATTCAGGCTGTAGTCTTGTTTGGTATCATTCGTATTTAAGACATGATTTTGATTGTGGAGGAGTAATCAGTAATCAAGCACTAGGGGTAATGTAAGAAAAAAAAGTACATACTGGGTGATATTTTCTTTCATTCCTTATTAAAATACATTAGAATTTAAATGAGGCATTCTCTAAAAATGTGTAACTATTAAGTAGGTACCAGATATAAAAATCCAGATACCAGCTGGCTCTAGTTCAGAGTTGAAGATTCTTCACATGACTAAAAACTTTTCTTTTAAAATTCAAGTAAAACCTATTATAAAATAAGATGTTGAAAGTGGCATATATCAAAGAATGAATGGTTTAAAAATTATATGTCTTAATATCTTATTACTGTCAGTTTCATAGGGGAGGGGAGATGCCTTGAAGAATCTTAAAAGGAAAACATGACACCAAAATAAAATGAGGTTCAGCTAATATAGGCTTTTCCTTTATCCTTCTCTTTTTTCTAAATGCTTTTCCTTGGAACCACCATCTGTGTTAGTGGCTTGAACAGTTGCACAGCCTCCAAATCTTTCACCCCTGATCTTGAGCTTCAGGTTTCTCCTAAGGGTCATGCTGGCTGTCCATTCATGGACATCATGCAGGCAGCAAACAGTCAGATCCATCACAACCCCAGCTCTTCTCCCTCTGTCCCCTGTCTTGGCAGGACAGTCTCCTTCCTGTCCCTGGTCCCACTCCAGCCCCTGACCATTTAATGGATGACATTCTGTGGTGTATATCTCCAGGATGTTTTTTGGGCTGCTGTTTTCCTGGTACAGGCTGGCTTGGCCATCACCAGCAGGTCTTCCGGGGAGAACCCAGCCTTGTACCCTTCCCTCCAGGCTCTCCCCTTTTCAGTCCACCCTCTACTGCCAACAGGCCAATCCCCATGTCTGACCCACAGGTCACCAGGCCTCCTCTCCCCATAGCTGAGGCCCCTTGAGCCCCCGTGTAGGCCTAATCCTTTACTGTCTCCAGGACCCACACTGGCCTCCCACGGGGGAGGTCTGATGTGGACACGCAGGTCGTTGCCTAGTCCCTTTGCTCTGGCGCCCTTATCACCTTGTCTTAACCCCCGAGATAACTGAGCAGCCAGATCCCAACTTACTCCACGTCAAGAACTAGATGCCTGTCTATTGTGGTACTGGACCCTCTTGCTTTGTGACATGCCTGATACTTTCCCTGGAGCACATTCTATGCCTAGGACCTTGCTGATCACTGGTAGAATTTCCTAATGTTACCCTGACCCCTCTGTTTTAGTCTCTGCTGAATGGACATGTTATGGGACCACCCAGCATTGTGTCTTCATTTATCGATCGTCTATTCCACCTGGAATATCTCTCCTCTCTCCCTATTATTTGGTCCCATGATCATATCTTTATAATATATGCCTCCTCTTCTGGTTCATTAGAAGTAAGCTTTGTGTGTACTATGTTGACTTCCTTTTTTAAATTTATGTATTTAGATTTTTGAAGTTCTTTTTTATATCATCCTCCTGGAATATCTCTCCTCTCTCTCTATTATTTGGTCCTGTGATAATGTCTTTATAACATATGCTTGCTATTCTGGTTTACATTAGAAATAAGCTTTGTGTGTACTATATTGATATTCTTGTTTTGTTTTGTTTTGTTATTTATTTCGTTTTTTAAAGTTCTTTTTTACATCATCCACATGGGGGGAATGCTTAGCCTCTGCTCCTGATGCTTCCATGGAGAAGAGGGGCCCCGGTCCCCTCTTCTGCCCTCTATCAGAGATAAACAGAGCCAGACACTAGTTAAAGTGGCCAGGACAGATTTTAATCAGAAATCCACTCTTGTACTAGGGAAACGAGTCCAGCATGAACTGAACTCAGCTTGGATTTGCTCAGAGGTGACTAGGCCTTTACAGGAAGGATGAGGGGGTGGGAAATGGGTAATGGGGGCTCAGTAGGGTCAGGGAAGGGAAACATTGATCTATGTAACACCATCTGGTTTGCTGACTGGTGCTTATGGAATAAGTCAGGTCCTCCCGTCCACAGAAGCTGGGAGCCGGGGCCCTGTCCTCAGGTGTCGCTGGGACCAGCATCCGTTCTCTGGGCAGCCTTGAGTTTCTCAGGGGGCCTGGGGTCCCCTATGGATGCAGCCTTGAGCTGTTAGAAACTATGTCCGTCTTTGTTCAGGTCTCTGTGGGCCCAGGTGGGGGCCTGGTGGAGAGGAGGACCCAGAGGAGCCTGACTGGGGTTTGGTCCCAGAGAGAATCCTGTCCCTTCTCCCTCCTTCCCGTGTGAGCAGCAGGGACTCATTGGACTGGTGGCATCTGGAAAAGGAAGCGAGGGCGTTTGACCAGCTTCTTTTGGGCATCGTCCTCAGGACACAAATGTTCTTTCATGCCACCATGGATAAATTGACGTCCCCTAGGCGGGGGTGGAGAGAGCTTGTATCTGCTGGTGAATGAAGGAGTACGTGTGCATTTAATTCTAGAATGGATTCATTGTACAACTGCAGTAATCAAGGCAGTGTGGTGTTGGCATAAGGATAGATATATAGAGAAATGCAATAGAATTGAGAGTTTGGGGGAAAAAAACCTTATTACATTTATGGTCAGTTGATTTTAAATGAGGGTGCTAAGACCATTCAGTGGGGGAAATAAAAGTCTTTTCAGCACATGATGCTGGGACAAGTGGACATCCACATGCAAGAGAATAAAGCTGGACACCTTCCTTATATCGTTGACAAAAATCACCTCAAAACGGATCATATATCTAAATGTAAGAGCCAAAATTATACAACTCTTTAAAGAAAAATAGGTATAAGTCTTTGTGACATTTGTGTGGATTAGGCAATGGTTTCTTAGATATGGCACTAAAAGCACAAGTGAAAAGAGAAAAAAACAAACTGAACATCATTAAATTTAAAACGTTTGTGCTTCATAGGACACCGTCAAGAAAATTAAAAGACAGTGCAGAGAATGGGAGAAAAATTTTGCAAATTATATATCTGATAAAGGACTGGCATCTAGTATATAGAACTCCTACAGCTCAATAATAAAAGACAAGTAACCTAGTTTAAAAAATAGGCAAAGGATTTGAATAGACATTTCTTTAAAGAAGATATACAAATGGCCAGTAAGCACAAGCAAAGATGCTTAACATCATTGGCCATTAGAAAAATGAAAACCATACCCACAGTGAGATACCACCTCATATCAAATAGCATCCCTTTAAAAAGATAAAATTAAAAATGGGAACGTCAACAAGTGTTGCCAAGGATGTGAAGAAATTGTATCCCTCATACATTGCTGCTACTTTGGAAACAGTCTGACAGTTCCTCAAATGGTTAAGTTACAACATGACTCAGTAATTCCACTCTTAGCTACAGACCCAAGAGTGTACTGAGGACATACGTCCACACAAAAACTTGTACATGAGTGTTCACAGCAGCACTATTCAAATGTGGAAATAGTCTAAAATTCTCATCAATTGACGAATGGTTATAAAACTTGTATTATATCTATACAGTGGAGTATCAGTTGGAATAAAAAGGAGTGAAGTAGTGAAAAATGCTACCGTATGGATGAACTTTGAAAATGTCATACAAAGTAAAAGGAAGCCAGTTACAAAAGACCATGTGTGTATGATTCCGGTTATATGAAATGTCCAGAATAAGCAAATCTATAGAGTGGATTAATGGTTGCTGACGGCTGGAGGTGGTGGTGTTGGTGGCAATTGAGGAGTGACTACTGTTGATATGTAGTCTCTTTGGGGGGTGATAAAAATGTTCTAAACTTAGACTGTGGTGATGGTTGCACAACTCCGTGAATATAGTAAGAAACATTGGATCATACAATTTAAATGGGTGAATTTTATGATGTGAACTAAAGCTCAAAAAGGTGTTGGGAAAAAAAAAGGGCTTAAATGAATGTAATAGCAAGCTTATCTGGCCACAGATATAAGCTCTTCTCTTTAATCACCTTTATCAGCATAAATCTGATAGCATGATCTTCACTTGTCTAAAATCAATGGGTCTCTGTCCCTCAGTTGAGAACCTAAAGGGAAGACAGACTTATTATGTATTGGCTTCCTAAGGCCTCAGCATTATGCATAGCTAATGATACCTTGTATCTTGCATCTATATTTTATCTTGTATCCACCTTGTATCTAGACTGTTGTGTTTATATTTCTTCATTGGTTCCCAATTTTTGTGAGGCAGTTGTGGAAGAAATGTGATTATTTATCAGCAGCCCCTCCCCATGACCCCCAATCTGTAGGTCATCCATGATATGACTTCCTGACTTGAATCCATTATCTTTTTCAATCATCATTTATTGTATTCTCTCATCTTCACCCCCGCAAGGAGGTCTAGTCTCCCCAGTGTGGCAGATTAACTCTGTCAGGTCACAGCACTGGAGGAATAAATGTGATCATATTCAGTGGGGCTCCTCAAAATCCAGATTCCTGGATGTCCAACCCGAAGCTCAGCATTGCCCCTCCTCACACCACCCAGGTTCGCTCCTACCACATCTGACCCACCATGTGCTCTGGCTACAAGGTATTAGTAAGTGAAAACGTGTCTGGAAATTCAGGAAAATGAACGCTACACCAAAGAAAGGTTGCTTTTAATTTATGAAGACTATATTCTTTACCAAGAATTCAACTTCAGAAGGGATGAAAAAAGCTAAGATATGTCATACTGTTTATCATATCAATAACTTATTACGATTATTATCTGTGGATCCTCATGAAAATGTCTAATTTTCATATGTAAGAATCATGAGTATTTTTTAACTAAACATTAAATGGCAAATGAGTCATCTGTCTTATTAAGATTATATAATATATTCCATAGTTTTTAAGCCACTTCTAAGAAATATTCAAATGCTCGAGGAAGCATAGTTGTCTGTAATTTTTTAAAACAAGTTTTTGTGGCAAGTTAACAGAAATAAAAGATATATGTATCAGTGAACTGTGATTTATTTTCAAAAGTTGAGTGAGGAATGAGCTGTAATAAAATCCTTTTTGTGATAGTTTCCTTGTTCTTTTATTAAAGAACAGTTCTTTTCTTAAAGATAGAAAAGGCTGAAGGAACACTCTGGTGATCCAGTGGTTAGGACTCCGAGCTTTCACTGCCAAGGGCCAAGGTTCAATTCCTGGTCAGGGAACTAAGATTCCACAAGCTGTGCATTGAGGCCAAAAAAGAAAAAAGAAAACATGGCTGAATTGTGTGCTCCCCAAAATTCAATTCAGAATGTGACTGCACTTTGAGAAAGGGTCTTTAAAGAAGTAATGAAATTAAAATGATGTCATTAGGGTGGCCCCTAATCCAATATGACTGTTATACCTTATAAGAGGAAATTGGGACACAGACATATACAAAGGAAAGACACAGGAAGACACAGGAAGAAGATGGCCACTTACAAGCCAAGGAGAGAAGCCTGGAACAATCCTTCCTTCGTGGCCCTCAGAAGGCTCCAACCCTGATGACACCTTTGTCGCAGACTTCTAGCCTCCAGAACTAAGAAAAAATAAATTTCTGTTGTTTAAGCCACAAAAAAAAGATAGAAAACATGGCAAGTTAAAAAAAGAAAAGGTAGCACCAGACAACACAGCACATTTTCTCCAGGTGTCAAATTAATAGCATATGTCTGTCTGTGTTTGTAATTCAGGGATTCCTTACCAGGTATGAAGAGGGTGGGCCCCAGATCACCTGGGCAGCTGATTCCTGACCCCCTCTGTCCTCCCCTGGGGAGCTGAGCATCAGAGTCTAGGGAGGTGGAGTAGTGAGGTTGACACATGGGGGTTTTTTTTGGGTGGGGGGTTGTGACCCCACCCCCCTAATATTTATGGACTGCGGAGATGAGGATTTGAGTGCTATGAAGTCAGGAGACAAGGGTTCATTTGAAGGAGAAGTTTGGGGTGGTTACTGGTAAGGGGTATGGGCAGACGACAGGCCTGCAAGAGTGTTGCAATAAGTGACTATGAATCAGTACATCATTAATAAGTCATCCATTGATTTTCTGGCTTCCAGGAAAACAAACAAACAAAAAAATCCACATTGCCTTTCCATTTTGTAAATGAGAAAATTGCACTTTTTCATATTAC
Organism: Mesoplodon bidens; assembly: GCF_964165515.1. Taxonomy (NCBI): domain Eukaryota; kingdom Metazoa; phylum Chordata; class Mammalia; order Artiodactyla; family Ziphiidae; genus Mesoplodon; species Mesoplodon bidens. Next base: position 31,811,746 of record NC_138169.1, on the reverse strand, counting down.
CTGAGGCTTCATATTTGAAAAGGTCAGAAAACTAACACTGCAAAACAAAGTAAGAGAGATGGGAAAATGGAGATGATTCCACACAGGAACTACTTTTAGGGTAAAGTCGTTGCTAAAATTTGATAGCAAAATATGGAGATATCTCAGCAGAGAGGTAAAATACACCGTATTTACAAAAGGAGCAAGTTTTTTAAGTTGTTTGTTATTTGAGGGAACAGAGATCATTTCAAGTTAGAACCTTTGTTTTCTTTTTTCTTACCTTTTTAAAGCAAAGGAAACTGGTTCCTTTCTTCCCATGGAGATCCCTCTTTCTGTCCTAATATTAACACCCTCAGTGGGCTACTGGCAGCATGCTGTCCTTCTAGAACTGAGTTTTCTACCCTTTCATTCCCAAAGCGTCCCTAGAAGGTTAGAAGGATGGAAAACTTAGGTTATTAAATACAAACTTGTCCATCATATGTGAATTTAAATGGAGGAAAACTCTTTTTAAAACAAGCTTTTGACGAAAACACAGAAGAATTGTTATACAGTGGTCCCCCCTTACCTGCGGTTTCAGTTACCCTTGGTCAACCATGGTCCAAAGGTATTAAATGGAAAATCCCAGAAATTAACCATTCATGTTTTAAATTGGGCACCATTCTGAGTAGCACGATGAAATCTCTCACCTTCCAGTGTGTCCTGCCCTTAGTCACTTAGTAGTGGTTTACCAGATTGACTGTCACAGTATCACAGTGCTTGTTTTCAAGTGACCCTTATTTTACTTAATAATGACCCCCAAGTGCAATAGGAGTGATGCTGGCAATTGGGACGTGCCCAAGAGAACCCATAAAGTGCCTCCTTTAAGGGAAAACGTGAAAGTCCTCTACTTAATAAGGAAAGAAAATAAATTGTATGCTGAGGTCGCTGAGACCTCTGGTAAGAATGAGTCTTCTATCCATGAAATTGTCAAGAAGGAAAAAGAATTTTGTGCTAGTTTTGCTCTCGCACCTCAAGCTGCAAGTTTTGGCCAGAGTGCATAATAAGTGCTTAGTTAAGATGGGAAAGGCATTAAGTTTGTACAATCAGATATTTTGAGAGAGAGACCACATTCACATAACTTTTGTTGCAGTATATACTAGTAATTGTTCTATTTTATTATTAGTTATTGTTGTTAATGTCTTACCGTGTCTAATTTATAAACTTTATTATAAGTCTGTTTGTATAGGAAAAAACATAGTGTTAATACTATCCCCAGTTTCAGGCATGGACTGGGGGTCTTGGAAGTTACCTCCCTTGGGTAAGGGGGCCTAGTGTATATAGCAGTAAATCTAGCAGAGTTGAGTGTGGTCTTTTGTGAAGCCATTTGCCCACATTCACAAATAATTTCAAACAGAAAACTGTGTAATCATAAAAAAAATTGTAAATACTATAGTAGGAGGGTCTGAACAGGTAAAAATGTTTTTAAAAGATTTATCTGCTTAATATCAACTAGCAGAGAGAATGGTTCATATGGGTAAAACTAAAATTGTGTTCAACTGGCTTTTTTCAACACTAATCACATTACTTCTGTAACCGGAAGTGACTGGTTTGGGTACTCTTGCTCTGGGTGAAATATCAGATCCAAACTTCTAAGGTTTTTTTGTGGGCATCACAGCTTTATGAGGGTTAGAGAACGTCAAAGCACATTCCAAACCAAGTTTTGACAGTTCTGAAAAGCTCTGTGAAAATCATTTGCCTCTCCTTTAACATAGCCTGAGATAAATACTAAGAAAGTCTTTTACTAGAGAATCATTTTTATTTCATACAACAGTTTCTTGTGAAGTTCATCTATAGGATGAATTACAGTTCGTTCATTCCAGGGCATCAAAACAATTGAAGATCCTAATTTTACTGTACAGCAGTAGTGTTCCTCCTGCAGGGATGAACTTTACACTTTGGAAATGTCACCAAGGAACTCAGGCAAAAATGGACTATTCTGGTTGTTAGGGGGAGCCATGTTTATAAAGCAGCAAGTAAGACAGAGGTGCAAGTCACAACACGGAACTTAGAAAGGCTTTTCATAGGAAACTGGTAAATACTGGTAAAAAGGAGATGTTTTCTGAATTGACTTACGAAAACAAAGGAACTGAGCTAGACGCTTGGTACTTATTATTCTGTTAGCATCCTTTTATCAAATGCGTTGATTAGTAAACATAGGATTCTTCGAGGATAAAGCATTCCTGTTAGACATGGGATCAGTAGTCAATGAACTTGATTGTTACAGAAGACAAGAAAACATATAGAAACATAATCAACATATGAACATGAGGATTTTGACATTGTGGGTGTATGAATGTCTGAGTTTTTATTTTAACTAAGAAGAAATAGTCATAAAAGAGATGGGTTTTTGAACCAAGATTGAAAGGGATTGAAGACTACTTTTTGGCAGATAAAAAGGTGACTATTACCGAGAACAGAGATGTTAATTTGGAAGGGAGAACGGTATTTGGGATACGGCAGACAGACTCACCCGACTGGTGAGGAAAGCGAGAATGGTTATGATCTGTTTGGCACATGTGACTTATTCATGGAATCATTCTTACTTGGTTCCTATGATAAGGGGGCATCAATTAGAAGTCCTCGGATTGATTCAGACGAACTTGTCAAAAAGCAAAGGTATGAGGGACAGAGAAGATTAGGGAGGAGTAGCTAGAACTGGTACCTTCGTGAAAATGCAATTTTAAGTACTATATGTGGATATATGAGTGTGAAGTTAATATTCATGGTTAAATGGTTAAATGAGTAAATGGTATTAGTTTGCTGAAAAAAAATCCACACACCTCTGTCAACAAGCACACCTCACAGCATATGCACTTCTGCAGACCTGCTTTATCAGAAGTTGTAAAATTGTCCATTAAATTCTCTCAGAACTCTCAGTGTGTGCAGCATATATAGGTCTTTTTGGTCATGGAACTTGCACATTTAGAACAGCACATAAACATATGCATGTAGACATACACACGCAAGCACACTGATGCCAGCAGGGCCACGGCATATGGTTGTGCGAGCCGTGCACAGCGTAAACATGTGGTGCCGATTCATAGCATGAACCCCATAGATTTGTATATTTATTGTGCAGTTTTCCAGCAGGTGACAATAAGTGCCTTGAGGATGGGGCCGGCCCATGGCCTTGGACAGTTGGTTACCTTCCTCATGCTCTTTCCCTCCTCATGTAGCCATCCTGAGTTCCGTTTTGGACCTCTCTTCGAGTATCCAAGAATGAAAGAGAGTGAGGCTCAGAAGTTTGGGCGGGGCAGAAGCACTAACTGTACCCTCAGTGGCCAGAGCCAGGCCTGAGACTCAGCCTTTAAGATCCAAATGTCTGGTTTCAGGCGTGAGAGCATCGCTGGTGTGATGCCTGTTACCCCTTGTGAGTACAGGGCTTTGTAAAACTCTTCAGGTCACAGGCCTCCAGCCGTGGGTATGTATCCAGAAGAGTTAAATCTTCAATGAGATATTGTCTTGCTTCCATTAGGTCTGGCTGATAGTAACCATAGTCTCTCTCTCATAAGAGCCAAAGGTAGACTGCTCTCCAGGAAGGAAACTTCAAAGAGCCAACAGTGTTTCTGGGATATTCATGCCTTCCCTGTAATAATATTCTTTTAAGTTATTATGCAATATTTGATAGAAACAAAAGAGTAGAAGTAATCTACCTAAATTGTATGGCATAATAATAATTGACTCCTTGGCTTAAAATAGAGCATCTTTAGAACCTCTGCATCTAACTGCAAGCTTCTCACTTTATCCCTTTTCCTCTAGGACTGAGGTCAACAGTATTCTGAGTTTTCCTGTAAATTTGTCCTTTGTTTTTCTCTTCTTTTGCTGTTAAAGTGGTTTTAACACATATGTATGTTAATTCCCTTTTTTTTTTTTTTGCGGTACGCGGGCCTCTCACTGTTGTTGCCCCTCCCGTTGCGGAGCACAGGCTCCGGACGCACAGGCTCAGCGGCCATGGCTCACGGCCCAGCCGCCCCACGGCATGTGGGATCTTCCCGGACCGGGGCACGAACCCGTGTCCCCTGCATCGGCAGGCGGACTCTCAACCACTGCGCCACCAGGGAAGCCCACATTTTCCTTTCTTATTCTTTTGTTAACAATGCTGCTAAGAACATTTCTATACATATCTCCTGATGCCCCAGGGAAGAATTTCTCTAGAGATGTGTTTTTCACTCTTGCTGCAGTATGAAGTGTATTTTACATTGTGACACAGTCATACACACACCTGTAAATTTACAGGAGCGTGTGTAGGTAGAACAAAATCTGCACAATCCTCACGTTTCAACCTATAATGCACTCTAATGTTTTAGTTTCTATCTCTTTCTTTGAAACAAATTCTAATCTAAGACCTGAGGGACCCAGCCTGCATTCTGAAAAACACTCCTCTTATTCAGAGTTTCTCAGACTTTAATGTGCACTAAAGATTTGGCTTCAGGAGGTCAGAGTTGTGGGCTTCCTGTTGGTACCACTGCTTATTCTTCACCACTTGTAATAGAGAAAACGTAGACTCAACCTGTCTGCTTCTCAGTAGGGGCATGCCGAAGTAAACTACTGTTCATTTATCTACTGGAATTCGATACACCAGTTAAAGTGATCTATATGATCTATCTATATATATAAACTAGATCTATCTATAGATATAAGCTAGATCTATGTATTTCAACTTGGCTGATGTTGAACTGGTCGAGTTGCAGAGAATGGTAGCATTTGTGTTAAATTTTAAGCATCCCAGATACATGTAATAAAAGTACAAAACCATGTCTGGGAATGATACATAATAACGTTGAGGTAGCCTGCAGGAACACGGAAAGGATTTGTATCAGCACTATTTTATTTCTTTAATCAGAAGTGATCTGAAGCAAAACACCTATGTTAATATTTGATATTAGTAGGTACACAGGTGATTGTTTTATTTTGTACTTTTCAATGTGCTTTAAAGGTCTTATTACTTAAAATTTCAAAAACTTTAAATTAACACCAGAAAAGAATACTTTGTATTTAACAGAATAACATCTTTCAACCATTGTGGGACTCCTACCCTTATTCTTTACAGTTAGTTCGGGTGGAATAAAGTATGACACATGTTAATGTCAGTGAGTGCAGTATCAGTGCCAGCATTTCTTTATTTTGGACAGTTGAAAACAGTAAATTGTTTATTCCCTCTTTTTTTCCAACCCCCATTCAACAAACTCTTTACTTGAGAAGATTAAATCTTAAAATTCTTTTTAAAAATTATCCTAGAAGACTTGGTGACACTAGCCTAACACCAGACACCAAGGGTGACTAACCAAAGCCCTAAGATGTATCCTTTTACTTTAATTTTTTTAATGTACAAACCAAGCCAAGAACTAAACAAAGCATCTATACACAGTAGTCTTTTAGGGTTACCTGACACCACAGGTAAATGCTCCCTCCAGGCTGTCAGTGGTCACTCACGTTCAGAGCGTGGGTGCAGCCTTACCCTCTTGCCTGAGAGGGTCTCTGTTCTCACCTTGGTCTGTGTCCTAGTCATTTGTTATGTAAGATAATCTTTACATCTCCCATAAGACATGAATAGGAATTCCACCTTTCTACAGCGATCAAAATTAGAGTCATCGGTAGAATTGATACATGGAGAGTCCCTTTCCCAGCAACGTAACATAGTGGGTTACTTACCTTTACGATTTAGGCTGAGTCCAAACCACCACTTGGAAAACAGGAAAGACATTGTGAAGAATATGTCCGTCCTAAACCAGGAAATGTGGGAAAATGTTTGCTTCTGTGTGAGGCCTGGCATGGCTGCCCTTTCCTTCATTTATTCAGTGACTGTTTTTTCAGCTCTTCATACTATTTTGAAATTCAGCTTGTGTTTTAGGAAGAAACTATTCTTTTATATAGGACTGTGTGGTATATTTAAGAATAGATCATTTTCAAGTGCGTTTCTTGATTCTAATCATGATGTGTAATGTAAGAATTACTAATGTGAAAAGTATTTTGGTGGAAGATGCTATTCAAATTCATGTAATTCTTATGACAAGTTTTCATTTATTTAATTACATCACAGGTATATAATGCCTGTAGGGTAGCATAGGTTAAACGTTGATATATTTCAGAACTTTCAACTACATTGACAAAAGGTACTTTCTAATCTATGGAAAACATTGGCTAATTCAAAAACTATAGCTAGGTTGCTTGTAAACAGTGCCATGTGCCTGGAACCTTTGCTGCTTAGGAATATTAAATGACTGGGTAGGCCAAGATAATACTAGTTAACCAGGTCTTTGCTCTGATTTAACTGAATAGTAAAGTAAATAAAGCTATTACCTTATTATTTTGTCACCTTCTTTTGTGTGACTGGCAAGGCAGAAATTCAGTAGCTGAAGATGACAAAAGGGGCCCACCATGCCATCTGGCTGTTATTCCTTTTATTGTAATAGACCTCTGGAAAGTCCATGAAGAGGCAGAAAAGAGAAAAACCTGTTAGCAGGAGGCTTGGTTTGTAATCTGTGTTTTTGATTATCAATGACAGGATTCTAAAATTACACCCAGATCTATCTCACAGGTTCTGAAATTGAGTTTCTGAAAAAGCACTGTAGTAGTAATGAAAGGTAAAGAGCAGAGTTCCAGAGAAATGAGCTGTGAATTGAACCTGCAATGGAAATTGATCCTATCAATCAGTCTCTGCCCTTATCCATAGAAAAAGAGGACTGAGTGTGGAAGGAGGTGGGATCCCTGATTAAATAGGATGCCGAAGTACTGGAGGCTAGAACTGGCTCGCTGGTCCCTCGGGTCAGGATTGCAAGTGTCAGACACCTCTGCTTGAAACCTGGCTCGAACTGGCAGAAAGAGAACAGAAGGAAAAATTCTGCCGGTGGTGCCAGCAAGGGAATTGGCGGGAACTCCCTGCCTAGGCTTCGGGCATGACAGCCACCGCACTCCTCAGGAACACCGTTCTGGTCTCTTGTCGTGAGCCTGTGGGCCCAGACTGGATCCGCTGGCCTTATGACTTGTGCCAACGGGGCCTTCATTTACCCATCCTACTGCAGGCCAAGGGGATGTGAAGAGAACTGGCCTTGGAATCCACACACATCCTCCAAAGCATCTTTAGGATTGTAAGAAAAGAGAGGCAGATACCCTCCAACTAGTAAATACAATTAACTACCCTGTTATCTGACTCTTAAGAGATTTATTTTGTGCCCATGGAGTGGTAATAATAGTATGCCATATTTGGGGAGCAGTATTTGCATTTTGCTCCCAGAAATGCCTTGTGAATTGCAATTAGCCGACTGAAATTATGCATTTCTATCTGTGAAGTTGCCGTTTACTTCCTGCAGTGTGATCTATGTCGACAGCAATGCCCTTCAAAGTCTTCAGCAATCGTCAGCATAACTCACTAGGGGAAATGTCCCTGTGGAATGCCTCGTTCACAGCTTGCAGCACACTAATAGACACGGTTCCGGAGGAAACACTGAAGATGAAGGTGCTATAAAACACCAAATTAAGATGTAATCATTAGAAGCCATCACTGCATCAGAGCTCGGTTTTGCAGAATGGCAGAAGGAAAGGAGAAAAGGAGTAGTGAAATCCAGCAGTTTGCTTAGCGTGAGTTGACAGGATCCTCAGATGCCCTTAGTCACTGGACATAGCCCCTAACAGTGCTATCGTCAAAGGGGATATTATCACAGGTACTTGGTAGCCCAGGACATTCAGTCTGTGTTATCAGATGTCATTTCCCATCTCACTTAGTGCTTGCCTTTGGGCCCTGGCAAGAGACAGTAGACTGTGTCACCTGCATCGTCGTATTGATTCAACTTCTCTCTTAAGCTGTTGACTAAAGGGAGAAGTGTTTAGGACTCATCCCTCCCCCTGTTGATAGGATTTGACTCCGCCATGTTGGTATTGACATATTAAGAGACACAACAGAACTGTATTTATGGTAGGCAAAGGTCCACAAAGGGCACAGATGGAAATATTCTGTTTGGAAATGATATTAAAATACCTTTAAAAAAGAAAAAAAACAGAAGCAGACTTACAGATACTGAAAACAAACGTATGGTTACCAAAGGGGAAACGTGGGGGAAAGGAATCAATCAGGAGCTTGGGATGAACACATACACACTACCATGTATAAGATAGATAACCAACAAGGACCTACTGTATAGCACAGGGAACTCTACTCAATATTCTGTGATAACCTATATGAGAAAAAAATCTAAAAAAGAACGAATATATGTGTATGTATAACTGAATCACTTTGCTGTACACCTGAAACTAACACAACATTGTAAATCAACTCCAATAAAATTAAAATATTTTTTGAAAGAAATATTCTGTTTGGAATCTCTTCTCTAAGACGGTTTTGTTTCAGTTGACTGGGAACAAGATGCAGGCCGGTCACCACAACCCTCCTTCCATCTAAGACTCAGAACTCAGCCTCTATCTCTGGTCTCTTAATACCACTCATGACAATAGGGGCTCTGGAGGCTTGGTCATGGACATGGTCGTTTGTGCTAGGCTTAGCTGTTTGACTTGGCAAGTTTACAGAAGGACATAATTTTACTGTGATGGAATTCTGAGAGGTAATAGAGGGGAGGGGAGCATGCATTTCAAGACAACTTGGCCAGTAAACACATAGAACCTGTGTTTTTTAGTCCTGGGGCTTAATTCACCTGTGTGTGTTCTTGGCTAAGGCGTATTAAAGTGATGCAGGCTTCCTTCTGCAAGAGAAAGTAGTTTTTCTAGTGAAATTAAGTTAGGACTGCATTGCTAGTTGAAACTAATATCTGAAGCATTTAGTCATTTAGTAAGTAAAATTGAGGAAAACCTTAGAACAGTCCTTGTGGAGACGTGTGATTAATAAGGAAAGGGTCAAAGAGATGCATGTTAATCTGTTTATATAAGGGATCTGGAGCTTATTAAAAGTTTTTGTAAACATTCAACTAATGAAGCATTATATAAAATTAGACATTGCCTTTAAATGGTAAAAAGCTACTAGACTGAAAAACACCTTCAATGTTATTGCTAAGTAACTTATTTATATTTTCCCTAACACTGGTAATTTAAATATAAAAAATTGATTTGGTAAAAAGGAACATTCCATGAGAATCGTCCACTCAAGATTCTCCTGGGGAATTTTTTCTCACTTGTCCTTGGTTCCTAGAGTTATTACAGGATAGAGTAGCGTGAATGGTCATTATTAACCTTGTGCTATGGTTTGAACAGATATCTGGCCGATAAATCCCATCTCACAAATATAAACTCAGAACATTATTTCACGTGAAACTTTTTCATTTCTTGGAGGTCACAGGGAAAGGGGACGTCTCTAAATCCTCTCTAGGTCCCAAATGATGAAAAAAACAAGGAATTTATGCACAAATGAAAAGCAAGATATGAACTTCAATGATAGTCCAGACAAATTTCCAGTAGCTACAAAGTGTAGGTGTGGTTGTCTGGAAAAGCTGGGCTGGGGAACGTGGCCTGGACCCCTCTTCTATGGAACCAGAAGGAGAAAGGTGAAGGATTCTTCCCAGCACTTTTGTCCCAAGATGAGATACACGGGACCTTTATTATAGTTTACATTCTTTGGTAATGTTTCAGGTGGAGATTTAAGTATCTTTACATCCTGATTTCTTTTTATCCAATTTTCTTTATTTTGGTAGAGACTTTGCAGTAGACTTTGATAATGAAACATATGCTGTTTCATTACCAGACATATGAATTCAGAGCCACAGTCAAACCTTGACCTTGGACAAGTTATTGAACCCACCGTGGCCACAATTTTTTCATTTCTATATTGGGAAGAATAGTACTTAAGCCACAGGATTGTTTGGAGGGATAGAGATTATATACAAAACAACTCACACATAGTAAGTACACACACAGTACGTGGTAGCTATTTTTTGTTTGTTTGTTTTGGGAGTTTTTTGTTTTGTTCTGCTAATCAATTATTTTATTTTTTATAACAATTACAGCTTTATTTTAATAAACCCTATCCTTGGTTATTATATCCTACTCTTCCCATAATGTTCTTTTTATTTTACACAGCAGGTTCTTATTAGTCATCAGTTTTACACACATCAGTGTATACATGTCAATCCCAATCACCCAATTCATCACACCCCCACCCCAACCCCCCCACGACTTTCCCACCTTGGTGTCCATACATTTGTTCTCTACATCTATGTCTCAATTTCTGCCCTGCAAACCTGTTTATCCGTACCATTTTGCTACATTCCACATATACGCATTAATATACGGTATTTGTTTTTCTCTTTCTGACTTACTTCACTCTGTATGACAGTCTCTAGATCCATCCATGTCTCAACAAATGACCCAATTTTGTTCCTTTTTATGGCTGAGTAATATTCCATTGTATATATGTACCACATCTTTATCCATTTGTCTGTCGATGGGTATTTACGTTGCTTCCATGACCTGGCTATTGTGAACAGTGCTGCAATGAACATTGGGGTGCATGTGTCTTTTTGAATTATGGTTGTCTCTGAGTATAGGCCCAGAAGTGGGAATGCCGGGTCATATGGTAATTCTATTTTTAGTTTTTTAAGGAACCTCCATACTGTTCTCCATAGTGGCTATATGAATTTACATTCCCACCAAGAATGTAAACAGTGCAAGAGTGTTCCCTTTTCTCCACACCCTCTCCAGCATTTGTTGTTTGTAGATTTTCTGATGATGCCCATTCTGACTGGTGTGAGGTGATACCTCACTGTAGTTTTGACTTGCATTTCTCTAATAATTAGTGACGTTAAACAGCTTTTCATGTGCTTCCTGGCCATCTGTATGTCTTATTTGGAGAAATGTCTATTTAGGTCTTCTGCCCATTTTTGCATTGGGTTGTTTGTTTTTTTAATATTGAGCCACATGAGCTGTTTATGTATTTTGGAGATTAATCCTTTGTCCGTTGATTCATTTGCAAATATTTTCTCCCATACTGAGGGTTGTCTTTTCATTTTGTTTATGGTTTCCTTTGCTGTGCAAAAGCTTTGAAGTTTCATTAGGTCTCATTTGTTTATATTTGTTTTTATTTCCATTACTCTAGGAGGTGGATCAAAAAAGATCTTGCTGTGATTTATGTCAAAGAGTGCTCTTCCTATGTTTTCCTCTAAGAGTTTCATGGTGTCCGGTCTTACATTCACGTCTCTAATCCATTTTGAGTTTACTTTTGTGTATGGTGTTAGGGAGTGTTCTAATTTCATTCTTTTACATGTAGCTGTCCAGTTTTCCCAGCACCACTTATTGAAGAGACTCTCTTTTCTCCATTGTATATCCTTGCCACCTTTGTCATAGATTACTTGACCATAGGTGCGTGGGTTTATCTCTGGCTTTCTATCTTGTTCTATTGATCTCTGTTTCTGTTTTTGTGCCAGTACCATATTGTCTTGATTACTATAGCTTTGTAGTATAGTCTGAAGTCAGGGAGTCTGATTCCTCCAGCTCCATTTCTTTCCCTCAAGACTGCTTTGGCTATTTGGGGTCTTTTGTGTCTCCATACAAATTTTAAGAGTTTTTGTTCTACTTACGTAAAAAAATACCATTGGTAATTTAATAGGGATTGCATTGAATCTGTAGATTGATTTGGGTAGTATAGTCATTTTCACAATATTGATTCTTCCAATCTAAGAACATGGTATATCTCTCCATCTGTTGGTATCATCTTTAATTTCTTTCATCAGTGTCTTATAGTTTTCTGCATACAGGTGTTTTCTCTCCCTAGGTAGGTTTATTCCTAGGTATTTTATTCTTTCTGTTGCAGTGGTAAATGGGTGTGTTTCCTTAATTTCTCTTTCAGATTTATCATCATTAGCATATAGGAATGCAAGAGATTTCTGTGTATTAATTTTGTAATGTGCAACTTTACCAAATTCATTGATTAGCTCTTGTAGTTTTCTGGTGGCATCTTTAGGATTCTCTATGTATAGTATCATGTCATCTGCAAACAGTGACAGTTTTACTTCTTGTTTTCCAATTTGTATTCCTTTAATTTCTTTTTCTTCTCCGATTGCCGTGGCTAGGACATCCAAAACTATGTTGAATAATAGTGGCGAGAGTGGACATCCTTGTCTTGTTCCTGATCTTAGAGGAAATGCTTTCAGTTTTTCACCATTGAGAACAATGTTTGCTGTGGGTTTGTCATACATGGCCTTTATTATCTTGAGGTAGGTTCCCTCTGTGCCCACCTTTTGGAGAGTTTTTATCATAAATTGGTGTTGAATTTTGTCAAAAGCTTTTTCTGCATCTATTGAGATGATCATATGGTTTTTATTCTTCAGTTTGTTAATATGGTGTATCACATTGATTGATTTGTGTGTATTGAAGAATCCTTGCATCCCTGGGATAAATCCCACTTGGTCATGGTGTATGATCATTTTAATGTGTTGTTGGATTCTGTTTGCTAGTATTTTGTTGAGGATTTTTGCATCTATATTCATCAGTGATATTGGTCTGTAATTTTCTTTTTTTGTAGTGTCTTTGCCTGGTTTTGGTATCAGGGTGATGGTGACCTCATAGAATGAGTTTAGGAGTGGTCCTTCCTCTGCAGTTTTTGGAAGAGTTTGAGAAGGATGGGTGTTAGCTCCTCTCTAAATGTTTGATAGAATTCACCTGTGAAGCCATCTGGTCCTGGACTTTTGTTTGTTGGAAGATTGTTTTTTTTTCGGTACGCGGGCCTTTCACTGTTGTGGCCTCTCCCATTGCGGCACACAGGCTCCGGACACGCAGGCCCAGCGGCCATGGCTCATGGGCCCAGCTGCTCTGCGGCATGTGGGATCCTCCCGGACTGGGGCACGAACCCATGTCCCCTGCATCGGCAGGTGGACTCTCAACCACTGCACCACCAGGGAAGCCCTGTTGGAAGATTTTTAATCACAGTTTCATTTTCATTGCATGTGATTGGTCTGTTCATATTTTCTGTTTCTTCCTGATTCAGTCTTGGAAGGTTATACCTTTCTAAAAATTTGTCCATTTCTTCCAATTGTCCATTTTATTGGCGTAGAGTTGCTTGTAGTAGTAGTCTTAGGATGCTTTGTATTTCTGTGGTGTCTGTTGTAACTTCTCCTTTTACATTTCTAATTTTATTGATTTGAATCCTCTCCCTCTTTTTCTTAATCAGTCTGGCTAATGGTTTATCAATTTTGTTATCTTCTCAAAGACAGTTTTATTGGTCTTTGCTACTCTTTTCTTTTTTTCTCTTTCATATATTTCTGCTCTGATCTTTATGATTTCTTTTCTTCTGCTAACTTTGGGTTTTGTTTGTTCTTCTTCATGTAGTTCCTTTAGGTGTAAGGTTAGATATTTTATTTGAGATTTTTCTTGTTTCTTGAGGTAGGCTTGTATAGCTATAAACTTCCCTCTTAGACTGCTTTTGCTGCATCCCATAGGTTTTGGATCATTGTGTTTTCGTTGTCACTTGTCTCTAGGTATTTTTTGATTTCCTCTTTGATTTCTTCAGTGATTTCTTGGTTATTTAGTAATGTATTGTTTAGCCTCTATGTGTTTGTGTTTTTTACATTTTTTTCCCTGTAATTCATTTCTAATCTCATAGCATTGTGGTCAGAAAAGATGCTTGATATGATTACAATTTTCTTAAATTTACTGAGGCTTGATTTGTGACCCAAGGTATGATCTATACTGGAGAATGTTCCATGCGCACTTGAGAAGAAAGTGTAATCTGCTGTTTTTGGATGGAATGTCCTATAAATATCAATTAAATCTATCTGGTCTATTGTGTCATTTAAAGCTTCTGTTTCCTTATTTATTTTCATTTTGGATGATCTGTCCATTGGTGTAAGTGAGATGTTAAAGTCCCCCACTATTACTGTGTTACTGTTGATTTCCTATTTTATAGCTGTTAGCAGTTGCCTTATGTATTGAGATGCTCCTATGTTGGATGCATATATATTTAAAATTGTTATATCTTTTTCTTGGATTGATCCCCTGATCATTATGTAGTGTCCTTCCTTGTCTCTTGTAACATTCTTTACTTTAAAGTCTGTTTTATTTGATATGAGTATAGCTATTCCAGCTTTCTTTTGATTTCCATTTGCATGGAATATCTTTTTCCATCCCCTCACTTTCTGTATGTGTCCCTAGGTCTGAAGTGGGTCTCTTGTAGACAGTATATATATGGGTCTTGTTTTTGTATCCATTCAGCAAGTCTGTGTCTTTTGGTTGGAGCATTTAATCCATTCACGTTTAGGGTAATTATCAATATGTATGTTCCTATTACCATTTTCTTAATTGTTTGGGGTTTGTTTTTGTAGGTCCTTTTCTACTCTTGTGTTTCCCACTTAGAGAAGTTGCTTTAGCATTTGTTGTAGAGCTGGTTTGGTGGTGCTGAATCCTCTTAGCTTTTGCTCTTCTGTAAAGCTTTTGATTTCTCCATCGAATCTGAATGAGATCCTTGCTGGGTAGAGTAATCTTGGTTATAGGTTCTTCCCTTTCATCCCTTTAAGTATATCATGCCACTCCCTTCTGGCTTATAGAGTTTCTGCTGAGAAATCAGCTGTTAACCTTATGGGAGTTCCCTTGTATGTTATTTGTTGTTTTTCCCTTGTTGCTTTTAATAATTTTTCCTTGTCTTTAATTTCTGCCAATTTCATAACTCTGTGTCTTGGCCTGTTTCTCCTTGGGTTTATCCTGCCTGGGACTCTCTGTGCTTCCTGGACTTGGGTGGCTATTTCCTCTCCCATGTTAGGGAAGTTTTTGACTGTAATGTCTTCAAATATTTTCTCTGGTCCTTTCTCTCTCTCTTCTCCTTCTGAGACACCTATAATGCGGATGTTGTTGCGTTTAATGTTGTCCCAGAGGTCTCTTAGGCTGTCTTTATTTCTTTTCATTCTTTTTTCTTTAGTCTGTTCCGCAGCAGTGAATTCCATCATTCTGTTTTCCAGGTCCCTTATCTGTTCTTCTGCCTCAGTTATTCTGCTATTGATTACTTCCAGTGTAGTTTTCATTTCAGTTATTGTATTGTTCATCTCTGTTTGTTTGTTCTTTAATTTTTCTAGATCTTTGTTAAACATTTCTTGCATCTTCTCAATCTTTGCCTCCATTCTTCTTTCGAGATCCTGGATCATCTTCACTATCAGTATTCTGAATTCTTTTTCTGGAAGGTTGCCTGTCTCCAGTTCATTTAGTCGTTTTTCTGGGGTTTTATCTTGTTCCTTCATCTGGTACCTAGCCTTTTCATCTTGTCTGTCTTTCTGTGAATGTGGTTTTTGTTCCACAAGCTGCAGGTTTGTAGTTCTTCTTGCTTCTGCTGTCTGCCCTCTGGTGGATGAGGCTATCTAAGAGGTTTTTGCAAGTTTCCTGATGGGAGGGACTGGTGGTGGGTAGAGTTGGGTGTTACTCTGGTGGGCAGAGCTCAGTAAAACTTTAATCCGCTTGTCTGCTGATGGGTGTGCCTGGGTTCCCTCCCTGTTGGTTGTTTGGCCTGAGGTGACCCAACACTGGAGCCCACCCAGGCTCTTTGGTGGGGCTAATGGCAGACTCCCAGAGGGCTTTCACCAAGGAGTACTTCCCAGAACTTCTGCCGCCAGTGTCCTTGTCCTCATGGTGAGACACAGCCACCCCCCACCTCTGCAGGAGCCCCTCCAACACTAGCAGGTAGGTGTGGTACAGTCTCCTGTGGGGTCACTGCTCCTTCCCCTGGGTCCCGATGCACACAGTACTTTTTGTATGCCCTCCAAGAGTGGAGTCTCTGTTTCCCCTAGTCCTGTCAGAGTCCTGCAATCAAATCCCACTAGCCTTCATAGCCTGATTCTGTAGGAATTCCTCCTCCCGTTGCCGGACCCCCAGGTTCGGAAGCTGACGTGGGGCTCAGAACCTTCACTGCAGTGGGTGGACTTCTGTGGTATAAGTGTTCTCCAGTCTGTGAGTCACCCACCCAGCAGTTACGGGATTTGATTTTATTGGGATTGCACCCCTCCTACCGTCTCACTGCGCCTTCTCCTTTGTCTTTGGATGTGGGGTATCTTGTTTGGTGAGTTCCAGTGTCTTCCTGTCGATGATTGTCCAGCAGTTAGTTGTGATTGTGGTGTTCTCACAAGAGGGAGTGGGAGCACGTCCTTCTACCCATGGTAGCTATTATTTCTCAAGTTTTCATGCTTATTTTCACTTTCCAATTATAGATCTCTTTATATTCATAAATGGTGACCACATTCAGGAAAACAAAAATCAAAATATATGGATCAATTGTGTATATGGATATACTAAAGCATAGTATTTTAGATTAGGTTTACCCCAAACCCGTGAAAGGTAAATTCTTAGAAAAGTGTAAGGTACATAATAAGGGCTCAGTAAATGTTATGTAGTTAGTATTACTGTATTTTCATCATCATTTCATAAACAAGTTTAAGCTTTCTCATAAACAACAAGGTCCTACTGTATAGCATAGGGAACTATATTTAATATCCTATGATAAACCTTACTGAAGAGAATATTAAAAAAGAATGTGTACATATATACATATATATGTATAACTGAATCACTTTGTACAGCAGAAATTAACACAACATTGTTAATCAACTATACTTCAATAAAAGGAGATATGTATAAAAAGAAAGCCTTCTCTGTATATATTCTTCCTTTTAAGCCCATCAGAATGCTTATATTCCCTGCATTTCATTTAGATTTCTAAGCTTGAAACTCTGTCCCTGGAGCTTGGACTAAGAAACAACACCAAGACCTGATCAGGGGTAGTAAAGAACTACTTCAGCATTGACTGTGTGGAATTCTCTACAAATCACAACCCGAAAAGGCCTGGAGTTCTGTTCAGAAGTTTATGCTCT
Source organism: Mesoplodon bidens (assembly GCF_964165515.1). Taxonomy (NCBI): domain Eukaryota; kingdom Metazoa; phylum Chordata; class Mammalia; order Artiodactyla; family Ziphiidae; genus Mesoplodon; species Mesoplodon bidens. The sequence continues at coordinate 31,794,947 of NC_138169.1, read as the reverse complement.
TTAATTATTGTATAATTTCATGCTGAATTCTCAAGCTTTTACTCTGTTTTCCAATTACATAATGATGAATTAACTTAAAAAGATAAAAAATATATACGTCAATTAGTATTAAGACTGCTTTTGTGTATCAGAGCCCCAGAGGAAAGAGCCTTAAATAAAAGCACTGTATTTCTCTCTAATGAAAATTTTGGTAGTAGACCCTTCAGGGATGGTATGGTAGTGCAGTGATTATCAGGAACCCTGGGTTCTTCATCATCATTGCTTTGAATTCTTAATGTTTAAGCACATTATGGTCCATCATGGCTGCGTGAGCGTGAGACACCCTATCCTCAATCAAGCTAATAGGAAGGAAGGAGGAACAAGGATGGTGAGCCCCTTCCTTTCAAAGACACTACCCAGAAACCATTCTTGACGTCTCACGTTGTATGCTATCCACCAGAACTTGGGTAGAAGGACAGACCTCACTGAAGAAGAGACTGGAAATTGTAGTCCTTATTCTGGGTGGCCTCAGGCCCAGCTAAGATTTAGGTGTTTTATTCATATGGAAGAAGAGAAGACAAGATACTGGGGATAAGGAGGATTATCTGTGATACCTGGGCTTCACTGGAACTTTTATTATTCTTTTCTCTTATGTTCTCTTTTTCCTTCTTTTGCATCTTAGATCCCATGCGCGGCCCAAGAAAATTGGAGGTCGTTGAAGTCAAATCTCGACAAATCACTCTCCGCTGGGAGCCATTTGGGTATAACGTGACTCGTTGCCATAGTTACAACCTCACAGTCCACTACTGTTACAAGGTCGGAGGGCAGGAACAAGTGAGAGAAGAAGTAAGCTGGGACACGGATAACTCACACCCTCAACACACCATCACCAACCTCTCCCCCTACACCAACGTCAGTGTGAAACTCATCCTCATGAATCCCGAGGGACGGAAGGAGAGCCAAGAACTCGTAGTACAGACAGATGAAGATCGTGAGTACTTTCAAGTGATATGTTTATGGGAAACATACAGTCTTTTTAAAAAGCAGCTCGTTTCTTTCTAATTGAGATCTTTACACTGAAAATGGAAGGAAGAATTACTTACTGGGTTGAACAACACACATGTATATCTGTGCTGCTGTATACTGAAGCACTGATTAAAAGGGGCCAAGGGGGGCCTCCCTGGTGGCGCAGTGGTTGAGAGTCCGCCTGCCGATGCAGGGGATACGGGTTCGTGCCCCGGTCCGGGAGGATCCCATATGCCGCGGAGCAGCTGGGCCCGTGAGCCATGGCCGCTGAGCCTGCGCATCCGGAGCCTGTGCTCCGCAACGGGAGAGGCCACAACAGTGAGAGGCCCACGTACCGCAAAAAAAAAAAAAAAAAAAAAAAAGGGGCCAAGGGAATAAAGATCCAGAAGCTTATTTTAATTTTTATGAGTCATATAATTACTTTTCTACATATGATTATTCTGTATAGCTCTAAGTAGTTCTTCATTCAAGTTTTATCATCATGTTGGACTGAAGAGCTGTTGTTCCGGGTATTCGATTATGTATAAGAAATGCTTATTCAGACAGCATTCTGAAACATTTTCATAGTTCAGATAAAAATTCAGCCCCAAATAGAGGCTGCCCTTGCTGTTCAGCACAGTGCTGAGAAATTACCTCATTAGGTCGGTGGTCATGTAATAGATCATGCTTTTCCATAGGAACAATGCTATAATTGGATATGACCTCAGTAACCAAGAATTTAATAAATAGATAGTGCATGTCACCAGCAACTCATCACAAAAAGCAAATATACAATTGCATTAAGCCTCTAAAATAATTTAAAATGGTAAAATGACACCTGGAATCCCATAGCATAGGTATAAATGTGCTTTTACACTGATTATACAGGGGACTCTCATGTACAATAATGAGTCCGTGTAGCACATAAAATACAGTGGTAGTTTATCATATATTTGGTTTAAAATTCATTTGCCAGGCATTAGAGTAAGTGGCAAACAACCTGGGGAGCCACTTACTTATTCCTGGGAAAAATAGATTTCACCTTTTTCTCTTTAAGCAGCTGATTATGATCTTTATTGATTGTAACGTGTTAAATGTTTATCACAACACTATTTTTTCATTTAAAGAGCTGACAAAGTATTTTTGAGTGTTGATGACCTATGCAACACCAGGCATATTGCTATAAAATAAAAACATGGAAACAGCCAGAGTAAGTGGGAAGCTCGACCACATCTTCTCTTTTCTTTTTTGTAGCCCATCAAGTCCTGCCTGTGTTGGTTGCTCTCAAGTAGTTGTTTTACTACAGTTTTTTTTGTGAGAAGTATAGTTTGATATGAGTCACTCAGTCTAGGCTGAGCATGGAAGCCCTATCTCTATTTCTTCCAGCTCTTCCTTGTCTCCCAGGAGAGACTCAAGAAAGTTTCAGCACTGTCAGCAGGTCTTTTCTGGCCCCTTCCTCCCCTGCATTTTTGTATTTAATTTGGTCCTAACTCCTGTTGTTGCTACTTCCAAAATATTAGATTGTTCTTTTTTTTGACTTAATTATTTTTATTATATTTCTGTTTTTCATATGAAGAAACTAAGTCAGAAAAGTGAATGGCAAACCCAGATGTCTGGTTCCAGAAACTGTGGCCTGTACTTCTATGTGCCAAATTACTTCTAAGTACTTACTAATATGATCATTAGTATTCTAGAGGACTTATTTATATAAACATTGATATTACTGTCTATTCTATCTTTCTGCCTTGAGGTATTTTTTTACAATCTTTTTTTAATTGAAGTATAGTTAATTTACAGTGTTGTATTAGTTTTAGGTTTACTGCAAAGTGATTCATATATATATATATATTCTTTTTCAGATTCTTTTTCATTATAGGTTATTAAAAGATATTGAGTATAGTTCCTTGTGCTCTACAGTAGGTTCTTATTGCTTATTTTATACACAGTAGTATGTATCTGTTAATCCCAAACTCCTAATTTATCTCTTCCCTGCCCCCTACCTTTCCCCTTTGGTAACCATAAGCTTGTTTTCTATGTCTGTGGGTCTATTTCTGTTTTGTCAAAAAGTTCATTTGTATCGTTTTTTTAGATTCCACATATAAGTGATATCATGTGATATTGGTCTTTGTCCGACTTACTTCACATAATATGATAATAGATTGTTCTTTTCTCTCAACTTCCACTACCTCTATCCAGATTTTATGCTGAAATTTCTGTAGTAGTTTCTAACCTTTTATTGTTCCAGCTTTGTCCAATTCCAGTGCCCTCTACTCGTTCCCTAAACTCATCTCTAAAATACATTTGCGTCATGTTACTCTCTCCACAGGAGCCGTCAGTGACTCTCTTTGCCCATACCTCGGTATTCAGGGCTCAGGCTCTAGACCTGGTAGCTTTTCCTCCCCGCCAGCGCATCCTGCAGAGACGTGCCCTGGGTGCTGGTCCTGCTGCCACACTCCATGCATCCTGAGTGCTCCCTCACTGTCTGTCCTCCTCTGCACATCCTCCCCACCTGGCTGCCTACATTCCATCTCCTCCACGACCCTCCAAAGTTCTCCTCAAGTTCAGGTCCTTCATGAAGCTGTCTCCAACTCTCTCACCCTCATTCCTCTCTCATCCTTCTGACCTCATTTGCACTTGACAAGATTTTTAAAAATCTGAGCCTTAATTTCCTCATCTGAGAAACAAAAATAATACAGTTCTCCAGCATATTAGGGTTAGAAACCATTTCCATCAAGTGCTATTTGTAGCTGCAGAGAGCGGCCTTTTAATAGGTAAGCGTTATTATTGTTATTGTAAGAATTCAGAGGAACTTATCATGACCCTTTCTTGTTCTCTCATTATGTTATATATAATTTTTTCCTCTTAACTGTAAGCCACTTGAGAGAAGAAGCCATCTAATTTTCTTCTATAGCAATTTACGTGGTATTGAGTAGGTAATAAGCACTCAAAATACTTATTAGTCCTTAAATAAAATAGTAAAATTTGCTGATAATCATTTAATTCAGGCTTAAATCAACAGTAGTGTTTCCATCAATGAGAGAGGAAAGGCAAGGGCAGTCGTTTCTAGAGATGAGAGATGTTTTGCTGAAGCATGAACTCACCAATACTTCTGGGTTTCGAATTGACAGGAGCTAATAATTCTGTTAAGTGCTGTTAAAACATAAGGTTAAATAAGTCACTTTTTTGTTTGTGTGTTTAAATTATCTTGGTAGTCCCTGGAGTTGGGGCATACATTACTTCCAAGTAAAAATCTATTGTTTACATAGCACACTGGCATCCAGTTCATTAGAAAAACTTTGATTTCAAATTATTTCCTAACAAGAGCAAAAGAAAAAAAAGACTTCAAATAAGACAGAAATAGAAAAATTGTTAATACCTACCGAGCTTGAAGAAAAAAGAATTGAAGTGTCACCTTACTTATCTGCCATTAACAAAGGCTACAATTTGTTGTACATCGTGAGTTTTATTGTAGTGTAATATTTTTATTGAAATATTATTTATTTCATCAGAAAATATGTGGGAAAAAATTTTCTTTTTATTACTGTTAAGAGTGTCACTAGACACTATAGGGCTCAATTCCATAAACTTAGATATTATGGTTCTATATCCCAAATCATGAATTCCTAGAACTTCTAAAAAAGGCACCAGACCTAAGTTCCTGAGGAAACTGGTGAGGTACCAGTTTCCCTGATTTAACTGACTCTTCTGGTATTTTAATTCACTTGATCTGTTCCTGACCTAACAACAATTATATGAATCCCATTTAGGTTTTCCTGTTATTAACATTTTTATGATTACAAGCCCTCCAGTACATTTTATTACATTCATCCTTTTAAAATATCCTCTGTTCAACATAATTTTGACAATCTCTCTTTTTTTATTTTACTCTCATTTATACTAATCAAATGAAACCAAAGATTTGTTTTTTTCTAAGTTTTCACCCTCTTTACATCTGTACATAGATTACTAAATATTTTCAATTCAGAAATATTATCACAAAATAATAGAACCACACATGCATCATAATTATCTTGATCCTGTGAGGAACCTGATGACATCAAAATAAACACTTTCAAGATCAAAAGGAAGAGACTTAGTAGAGCTTTTTTTTAAAAAAATTTATTTTATTTATTTATTTTAAAATTTATTTATTTTTGGCTGCATTAGGTCTTCATTGCTGTGCATGGGCTTTCTCTAGTTTCAGCAAGCAGGGGCTACTCTTCGTTGTGGTGCACAGGCTTCTCATTGCGGTGGCCCCTTTTGTTGTGGAGCATGGGCTCTAGGCGTGTGGGCTTCAGTAGTTCTGGCTTGCGTGCTCAGTAGTTGTGGCTCGCAGGCTCAGTAGTTATGGTCACGGGCTTAGTTGCTCCACGGCATGTGGGATCTTCCTGGACCAGGGCTCAAACCCGAGTCCCCTGCATTGGCAGGCATATTCTTAACCACTGCACCACCAGGGAAGTCCGAGACTTAGTAGAGCTTTCTCTGGCATGGCCCATCGTAGTCCAACTTCTGATTGTGATGCGCATTTTAGTCTCAGAGCCCAGAATCCAAATTTTCTTAGAACTCACCGGTGTTATCACTTCTTAAATACCTTGTTTCTTTGCTTCGATATAGTTTCGCATCAATTCCTTCAACCTAAGACAAACGATTATTTTCACATTTATATATTTTTTAGAGTTTGGATATTAGGGATCAACTTACTCCAACTTCCTCATTTTAGAAGTAAGGCAACTGAGACCTAAGGAGGGTCCGTGAATTACCCAAATTTCACAGTTTATTCACTGGAAAATCTTAAATCAGAACCCAGGCCCCCCATCTGAATCAGTGATTTTTTTTTCTACTAAACTCTCCTTAGCTCTGTTTAGAATAACTATCAATATAAATGTCCTAGATCTACCTTTAAGGAGCCCCTCAACTAAACAAATGTGTATTGCCTATGAGTCCTTTTGTAATTCTGGTCAGTCTTTCCAGTCTGAAGAGATCTCACCAACCCTTAGAGGGCTATTCATACCCTCCACAAGCTAACCAAATATTTCTTTAGCCCCCATCTTTTAAACTTTATTGAGATATGTTTATACAGTCATGAGTTGATTTGTGTTGTTTCTACTTTTTAATTATTATGAATACTGCTCCTCTGAATATTTGTGTACAAGCCTTCGAGTGACATGTGTTTTCAGCTCTCTTGGATATATACGTAGGAGTGGAGTTGCTGGGTCATATGGTAAATTTATCTGTGTTTAACTATTTGAGGATCTGCCCGACTGTTTTCAAAGCAGCTTTGTGATTTTACATTCCTACCAGCAGTGTATGAGGGTTCCACTTCCTCCACATTCTTGCCCGTACTTGCTATTATCTGTCTTTGGATTGTAGCCATTCTGGAGGGTGTCAAGTGCTATCACACGGTGGTTTTGATGTGCATTTTCCTGCTAGCTAATGATGTTGAGCATCTTTTCACGTGCTTATTAGCCATTTGTGTATCTTTTTTTGGAGAGCTGTTTATACAGATCCTTTGCCCGTTTTTAATTGGATTACTTATCTTTTTATTGGGATTTCATAGTTCTTTATGTATTTTAGATACAAGTCTCTTGACAGATACATGATTTGCAAAAGCTTTCCCCTTTTTTGTGTGTTGTCTTTTCACTTTCTTGGTAGTGCCCTTTGAAGCACAAGAGCTTTTCACTTTACTGATGTACAGTTGATCTGTATTTTCTTTTGTTATTTTTGATTTTGGTGTCATATCTTGGAAACCATTGCCTAATACAATGTCATGAATATTTACACCTATATTTTCTTCTAGGAGTTTTGTAGTTTTAGCTCTTATATTTAGCTCTTTAATCTATTTTGGTATAATTTTCGTATTTGGTGTGAAGTAGGAAACCAACTTCGTCCTTTTATATGTGGATATCCAGTTGTCCTAGCACCGCTTGGAAAAATTATTTTGACCCCACTGAATTTTCTTGGCACTTTTGATAAAAATCAATTGACTATAAATGTGAGGCTTTATTTCTGTACTCTCAATTCTGTTGTACTGATCTATCTGCCTATCCTTATGCCAATATCATGATGTCCTAATACTGTAGCTTTTTAGTAAATTTGAAATTGAGAAGCCTGAGTCTTCTCAAACCACTTTTTGATTACTCACACCGTCACCAAAAAGTTTGATCGCACCATCCCCAAATATACGTATATTTATAGGTAGTACAAATATACTAGTTTATAAATAGGATAGGCACACTAGACACTAAATTGTGTATCATATCAAGCATACTCAAAAACTCAATTTAAATGAATATGAGATAAATGATATTTTAAAAATAATATTGTATGTTATTTTTTAGAAAATTGGCAAGTACATTGCTATCTTCCCTTATGTCAGTTAGATTTTCTTGCTAATCAAAAGGTGTTACATACTCTAGGTTTTAAAAAATGGCATCAAACTTTCCCAAATCTGTTTTATTATTAATAAATAAAATGAAATATTTTTTAAATATTTCATCTACATCACATCTTTGTAGAACTTCTATTTTGTGTGTGCTTTTCATAGACATATTAAATATAAGTCCAGGAGTTCATATATATTCTTCTTTGACATGCCTTTATCACTCAGTGTTATGGTTATAGAATTCATCCATGATGATGTATAAAGCTGTCATCGATTTTCAGTTGTTTTTGTATTTTATTGAGTGAATATAAACTAATTTCTTAAACTATTTTTTGTCTCCAATTTATTAGTTTTATTTTAAAATGCTACTATGCTGACATCCTAGTCTATGTCTCCTAGTACATATGTGCAAGAATATTACTAGGGAATATACCTGAGGTGGGATTATTGGGTCGTATGACATGTGCCTCTTTAACTTCAATGAATACAGGCAAATTATTTTCCAAAGTAGCTGTACCAATTTATGGTCTCACAAGCAATGTGTGGGAATTCGCATTGCTCCACATCCTTCTTTCTTTCTGAAGCATAAAAAAGTTTATTTACAAGATGATACTGAGATTTGTCTAATTGATTCAAACTTTTTAGAGGAAAATGTGATGAAATTCTTTTCTTTATAAAGACAGTATAGCCAAAATGGTTTTAAATTGCAGGTTTTTGCAAGAAATGAAATATATCTATTAAAATCTTACACCTCAATAGAGAGTTAAAAACCTGTCAAGTTTAGAAAAATGTATTTTGTTTTTGGTTTACTTAAATATGTATCGATTTTTCCCCCCTTCTAGTTCCAGGTGCTGTTCTTACTGAATCCATCCAAGGAAGTACCTTTGAAGAGAAGATATTTCTTCAATGGCGAGAACCAATTCAAACCTATGGTGTCATCACTTTATATGAGGTAGTTATATACATTTGTTAGTAATTTGTTTTTTACTGTAACTTCTATGATAGCTAGACTATCTAGTATTTAAAAATGCATAGTGGGCCTCCCTGGTGGCGCAGTGGTTGAGAGTCCGCCTGCCGATGCAGGGGATACGGGTTCGTGCCCCGGTCTGGGAGGATCCCATATGCCGCGGAGCGGCTGGGCCCGTGAGCCGTGGCTGCTGGGCCTGCGCGTCCGGAGCCTGTGCTCCGCAACGGGAGAGGCCACAACAGTGAGAGGCCCGCATACCGCAAAAAGAAAAAAAAAAAAAAAAAAAAAAAAATGCATAGTAACATCATGCCTTTTAAGAAGTTGAATACCTTTAATAGTTATAATGGTTACTGAATAGAAGCAAAAAAATTAAAAATGAGTTTTCAAATTATGTATAATTTCAGGATGTATATTCACAATGATTTAGATGCTTCCAGATTACATGTTATTGTATGTAAAGCCACACCATAATATAGTTTAAAAGTCACCTTTGTTAAAAACAGTAAGTGTCGGGCTTCCCTGGTGGCACAGTGGTTGAGAGTCCGCCTGCCGATGCAGGGGACACAGGTTTGTGCCCTGGTCTGGGAAGATCCCACATGCCGCGGAGCGGCTGGGCCCGTGAGCCATGGCCGCTGAGCCTGCGTGTCTGGAGCCTGTGCTCCACAACGGGAGAGGCCACAACAGTGAGAAGCCCGCGTACCGCAAAAAAAAAAACAAAAAAAAACAGTAAGTGTTCTGTCATATACATTATTTAGGAGGCAACCATGGCATCCTGTTCTTGCCAGCTCTAAAATATTTTACTCCTGAATTATAGAAGAACACTGATGATCCAATTAGTGGAGTCGATAGACATTGTCTTGGGAGTAACAACAGAATAATGTCTTCTGGTTTCTTAGCATTAGCAAAACAGCCTTTAGACTTCTGTGACATAGTTTTGTCTACTGGTAGATAGCAGAGAAGAATTCGATGACTTGTTCAGGGAAAAAAATAACAGCAATAGCGGGCTGGCAGTCATCGTCACATCTGTATGAGCGTGATTTCACTCTGCCTATTGTCATAGAAACAAGCAGGTGCATTTTTTTTTCAAGCTAGCATTTATGTGAATGCAAATTCCACAAAATTATATGTTGTTAGGTTTCTAAAATCCGCAGCCATTCTTCCTATGGGACCTCTACCTGAATACCTTTCAGAGCTACTGACAAAGCCGGAGTAGATTGGCTGTCAGACAGTCACCATTGGTGAACCCTTTCCCTGACCCAACTAGCCTCACAGCTATGTTTCCTTGTACCTTTTGAAAATTGGTATTGAAATGCAAAAAAACAAAAATTGTTGTTCATCAAAAGCTAAACAAAGTAAGAGAAAAGAAAAGAAGTTGATTTTCACATTAAGTTATTATGCTTTCCTTGGCTGCTTCGTTGTAAAAGAATCATGAAAATTCATGGCTCTCTTTGGTAGGGTTGTTTTTTATAATCAAATCAAACAAGTTCATTTTTTTTCTCAGTGATCAGAACCTTTTAGTTAATATTTTTGGCCCCATGACCATTTTTTAGTTCTGTTTTGTGGATTCTTACCTCAGGCTAACAGAATATTTTACTAGAAAAGATACAGTCTTTGAAATCAACATTAAGTACAAAGAAATCAGTCCACCTCTCCTGAAAGCCACATGTTGATATCTAGACAGACAGAAAATAAAGGTGAGATCCTTTCTTTCTGATCCCATGGAGCATAATATTCGTGTAATAAGTAACTTTAATGTGAAAACAATAGGAAAAGCAGAACCCATCAATCTCTCTGATTTCAGCAGCCAGGATGTCCCTCCTAGCTGAACATTGATCTAAATGCTACTACAAAGGGGATGTGTGAATGTCTTGTAAATCAGCATTTTAAAACTCAAGATATAGGTAAGAAGAGCAGGTTGGTTGTTTTTTCTAGGCACCAAAGGGAAAATGCCAAATGTGTGAATCCGGCTTAAGTGATAAGTTTCTGACTGTCGAATCTTTCTCTTCTTTTCTCCATGTTTCCTAGAAGTAGGAAGGAAGGTATTCCAGATCCCCAAGGTGGGCCTTAGATGGTGTCTGTGCAGGGAGCTCCTCTTTGGCTAAAACACACTGCACCCTGGGGCTCACCCAGCCTGTACCTGAGTCTGCAGGAGACCCAGCTTCCTCCTGGTGCAGGGCTGCTGGTGAACCAGACCAGTCCCCTCCCTGGAGGACCACAGTCCCCTGGGACAGACATGCTAAGGAAATAAAACCGTTGCCCAAAGGGAAACCAAAACCTTAGGAACAGTGTATTCATGGAAACACATTTGACTGTAGGTCAAAACTGGAAGGCAAGATACGTTATCATAGTTGGAAAAAGCTTACTAATAAATGATAGGGGTGTTTCTTGAGGAGCACACTTGTATGGTTTTTTGAAGGAGAGGAGAAAAAACAGAAGGAATGTTGTAAATGCTGTAAGTGAATGTGCTGTGGGTTCATGTTATTCCCAAGTTCTCTCTTTACCTCTTAAGAGAGATATACCAGATCATTAACGATCGGAAAATGCTGACAATGTCATCTTTTGCCGGAAGTTATGGCTCTGACGGCACTAAAGCATCCTTCTGGCCTCAGTTCTTTGTCCTCCCCATCCTCAGCCTTCTCAAACTAGCCTTCCTTCCACTTGTCCCCAGCTGTGTTCTAGCCTCAGCCCTTCTCGTGCCTTACCTCCTGCTCAGCCGTTTCATTCTATCTGAGACATCTTCCTAAAATCTGGGACTGGTAATTACACTTTTCCTCAATAGCTATCCAGATTTTTATTTTATCAAATTATAAATGTAGTATTGTTCTCTGAAAGGATACTTTAAGTACAGAAGTGTTCAAAATAAAATGTCTTTGCCTCCCAAATTCACTTTTCAGAGGTAACTACTATGAACAACTAGATGCATGTGCTTCCAGAATTTTACAAGGTAGAAATTTATAGTGCAAGTACACTTATGAGTATACATGGATAAAATTTAATAAATGCTAGCAAACCCAGCATTTTATTATAAGAATAATATGCCATATAAGACCCTCTCCACATCATACAAAAATAAATGCCAAATAGGTTCATGAACTAAACAGAAAAATTAAACTATAGCAACACTATAAGAAAAATAAGGAAGATGCTTTTGTAATATATCTTGACATAAAACCAGAAGTCATTTAAGAAAGATTGACAGATTTGGTTATATAAGAATTTAAACTTCTGAATGATAGAAAATGCCACAAAGTAAAGTCTAAATAACAAACAGAAGACTTGGGGAAATTATTTTCAACATTTATAGCAGTCAACTGGCTGGTGGCTGTAATTATAACACACTTGATACAGATTGATAAGAAGTAGACAACACTCCATTAGAAAAAATGGGTGAAGAATAAAAGGAGTTGATTCATAGGAAAAAAAATCTGAATGGCATAAGCAGATGAAAAGATAGCTACCTAACCTTACCAAGGATTAAGAAATGAAATAAAAAACACTTCAGAAAGTTTAAGTTGGTACAAATCCAGTGTTAAGGGGTGATGTGGTGAAATTTGTGTGCACAGACCGTTGATGGGGACATACAATTTTGCAACCTCTCATGTAGACAATTTGGGAATATCTATCAAAATTCAGACACTGCATGTCAAGCCTGTTTAGGGAAGTTTCTCAGTCAGTAATACTCCCAAATGCACAGGGATGTATGTCCCAGTATTTTCATTGTACCCCAGTGACTTTATATGGCTCACGATTGCTTAGTGAATCAACTCCAAATTCCTGGTCACAAGAGTAACACACCAACAAGCTTTTGAAAAACACATTTAGTATGTATAAGGTATTAGAAGAGAACAAAATATAAAGATCTTCTGTCTCCTCTACTAGAAGTGAGCAGTCCTATCAGCAGCTAATTATAGAAAAGAATGAAATGAGGACCAAATGTCTGCCTCGTTGCAGTGTGTGCAGGGTTGTCGGGCGCATAGTAAAGAACAGTCTGGACTCATCAGCCCACTGGGGTGTTGACGGATGGAGAGTTGAAAATACCTCAAGACCCCCCACCTGGAGAGTGGGGCTCAGTGAATCACTCTCCCCTGAGACAGTGCACAGGGTGGAGAGAGGGAGAATTGAGGGGCCTTGTTTGCTGTCAGTATTCAAGGCCATACATGGTACCATCCCAACTGATACTTGTTACTGCATCTCCCATGATTCTCTCCTGGAACTGAATGAGCCATGTGTATGGAGTTTTCTTTTCTCCATGAACCTTCTGGTTTTTCACACCTGCTTCTGCTTATCCGCTTCTTTCCTCCTGACTGCCTCCCCTCATTCTCCTCCTATGGCACTTCTGCTTATCTTTCAGCATTTCAGTCAAATTTTGAACTTTTCCATGGAGCATCCTAGGTTCTTGCGTCCCCTGGAATCTGATTTACTTGTTGGTTCCTTTGATTGCTTGCCCCTCTGTTGAAGGACTGTATTTAAGGCTGGCTGGCATTGCAGCCTACTCACACTCCCTGGAAGATTGATTCCCCTTGTGGTCAGAGATTATGTGTTAATTCCATTTTGGTTCTCCAGAATTTGAGACTTAGAGGAGGGAAAGAGGATGCTGGAGTATTTCAGGCACTGACCTACCAATCAGAAGGCATCCGATGTGAGCAGCAGCTGACTCCACCTCACCTAACTGATCTAACCCCACATATGTTGTCTGCATGTCGGTTTGCTTTCAGCATGGGCATCCCATCAAGTCCTTGGGTCCACCCTGGAACGTCGGTGTTCTCCATGGAGGCATCATTAGAATCACCTTGGCCCTCAGCCAACAAAACGGCCAAGTGTGAGCTCAGCCCCAGACCTCCCTCCTGGGAGTCTCCCGATGCTCGTCCTTGGCCTGGTACTTACTAGGCACTTAATAAACGTGCTGAATGAACAATGAAAAAATAAATACTGAAAGTACATGTTGCATTTCGATGTGAGCGTGGAGCTGGGTGCCCTTCAGAAGTACTGCTCAGGAGGACAGATGCTTACTGACCATCAGCTGCGCAGGCAACGGAGTTCTAGGGTCAAGTTCACTGTGTTCCTGAGGAACCTTTTTATTCCTGGAATTCAGACTCCCAGGGCTCTGGATGGGTTTGAGGGGGAATCCATGAACTTTCTGACATTTTGCGTCCACTTGGACACAACATAGTTGCTTGTTAGGGATTTGTTAGAGGTGAGGGAGAGGATTCACGATTTTTAAGAGCAGCGTATACATGCTTTGTTATGGGTTGGGGAGAGGATCTGTGCTTTTTAACAAATTATCAAGGACTGTGACCGAAAGAACCCCAGTGTAGCTGATCCTGCAAGGCCGTGGCTGGAGGCGAGTACAAACCCATCAGCAATGGTAAAACAGCAAGTCCTCTGATAATGCATTTGCTTTTTGCTTTGCAGAGCAAACGTCCTTCTTGCTGCACCATGAGCATGTGTGTGAGTGCGTGCACATACCTGCTCTCCCCGGAGTCTTTAGGAAAATATATACCGAGTGCCAAATATTTACTGATCACAGTGGGATCAGAAAGAAGAATAAGCTATCACTATTCAGAAAGAAGAGACAACTGTATGACAAGTTCCAGTTCCTTTGGCATGTTTAAATCACAATTTCAGACTACAAAGAGCTCTTACAGCTCTCCATGATTTATTGCCGAATGGATGGTAGGGACACAGTCACAACAGCCGGTGTTGAGCAGATCCAGTGATCGTTAGGACGGGTTTGGGAAGGCTTTATGGATACGTAGAATGTGAGCCCCGGCTCGAGACATGGATGGACATGTTTTTGGTTCCAGTCTCAAACTCCCGGCAGCATCTTTGAAAGCATTTCCTTCTTAACACACTGTGTTCTTTTGATTTCTATGACAGCTGTCTCTTTTGGCTTCTCCCTGCTTTCTGGCTCTCCTTCTCGGCCCTATATTAAATATCAGCGTTTCCCCAGGGACCTCATCCAGTCCTGAACCGTGATGTTCCAACACTGCTCACCCCCAGGTCTCTACTTCCAGCCCAGACCTCTCAGCTCCCAGCCCTATGTCCTACATGGTGTGTCCTCCTGACTGTCACAGGCATCTCGACCTTGACATGCCCACCCCCCAGCAGTTAACTTCTCATTCATTCCATCCCATTTCAGTAAGCAGGACATCCTTTGCTCAAGCCCAAACATGGAGCCTGTCTTGGATCCTCCATCTATCCCCACATCCAGTCCATCACTGACTTCTGCTCATGTCGACTCTAAAACTTGCTGATTCTTTTCATGTATTTCTCTCTTCATGGCCCCACCCTTGGTCCAAGCCACTGCCTTCTCTCACCTGTGCTGTGGCCTCACCCATGGCCTCTGCCAGGGCTCCTAGGGGTCCTCCTACTACCTTTGATGCCCCCTTCAAGAAAGCAACACTCCACCTGGCAGCCAACGTGATCTCTTTATAAGGGAAGTCAGATCATTTTATCTTCACACTTAAAGTTGTTCAAAGGCCCCGGTTGCATGTCTCCACACTTTCTCCCTTGGGGTACAGAGCGCTGCAGGGAATTGCCCCTCGCTGGCTGGGCTGCAGCCACAGGGGCCTTCTTTCTGTCCATCATCTGTGTCCGGAATGCTCCTGCTTCATGGTCTTAGTTCATGCTTTTCTTCCCCAGACTCCTAGCCTGGCTGACTCCTTCCCAAGTTCAGTTAACTGTCATCTCCTCAGGGGACTCTCCCCCGGCCATTCTGAATGGCTGAGCATGGGTCCCGCCCCCAAATCCCCTTCATCTTAGCATCCTGTTTGTTTCTTCCATGGCACGTAGTGTTTAAAAATTATTAATTTACTAGATGTCTCCCCAGCTCCTCCCCAGCCCAGTCCAGATTCTTGGTTGCCCGAGGGCAGGGCCTGTGTCTTCCTGCTGACTGCAGTGCTCGTGCTCACACAGTTCAGTCAGTATTTGAATGGCAAGAGTGAATCTGAATTCATGGTGGAGGAAAGAGGACAGAGTTAACTCTCTCACATTCCAAGGAGGTGAGAGTTTATAAGCAAAAGCAGCGTCAGAAAAGCCCAGTGTTTGTGGGGCAGTAAATCTTTGTCCCCTGACCAGGAAGGAAGAAAATATGATGTCATTCCATGTGAACTTCTGCCAGTGTCCTTGTCCCTGTGGTGAGCCACAGCCACCCCTGCCTCTGCAGGAGACCCTCCAACACTAGCAGCCACGTGGCTGACAGAGTCTTTGAATGAAAAGAATTGAGGACAGTCTCAGAGACCTCTGTGACAACATTAAATGCACCAACATTCGAATTATAGAGGTCCCAGAAGAAGAAGAGAAAAAGAAAGGGACTGAGAAAATATTTGAAGAGATTAGAGTTGAAAACTTCCCTAATATGGGAAAGGATATAGTCTATCAAGTCCAGGAAGCACAGAGAGCCCCGTACAGGATGTCTCCAAGGGGAAACATGTGAACACACATATTAAACAAACTATCAAAAATTAAATACAAAGAAAAAATATTAAAAGCAGCAAGGGAAAAGCAACAAATAACATAGAAGGGAATCCCCATAAGGATAACAGCTGATCTTTCAGCAGAAACTCTACAAGCCAGAAGGGAGTGGCAGGACATATTTAAAGTGATGAAAAGGAAAAACCTACAACCAAGATTACTCTACCCAGCAAGGATCTCATTCAGATTCAATGTAGAAATTAAAACCTTTACAGACAAGCAAAAGCTATGAGAATTCAGCACCACCAAACCAGCTTTACAACAAATGTTAAAGGAACTTCTCTAGGCAGGAAACACAGGAGAAGGAAAACACTTACAATAACAAACCCAAAACAATTAAGAAAATGGTAATAGAAACATACATATCGATAATTACCTTAAATGTAAATGGATTAAATGCTCTAACTAAAAGACACAGACTGGCTGAATGGATACAAAAATAAGACCTGTATATGTGCTGTCTACAAGAGACCCACTTCAGACCTAGGAACACATACAGACTGAAAGTGACAGGATGGAAAAAGATATTCCATGCAAATGGAAATCAAAAGAAAGCTGGAGGAGCAATTCTCATATCAGACAGAATAGACTTTAAAATAAAGACTATTATGAGAGACAAAGAAGGACACTACATAATAATCAACGGATCGATCCAAGAAGAAGATATAACAATTGTAAATATTTATGCACCCAACATAGTAGCACCTCAATACATAAGGCAAATGCTAACAGCCATAAAAGGGGAAATTGACAGTAACACAATAATAGTAG
The DNA here is from genome assembly GCF_964165515.1 of Mesoplodon bidens. Lineage (NCBI taxonomy): Eukaryota > Metazoa > Chordata > Mammalia > Artiodactyla > Ziphiidae > Mesoplodon > Mesoplodon bidens. Next base: position 31,778,370 of record NC_138169.1, on the reverse strand, counting down.
GGGACTTTAACACCCCACTTTCACCAATGGAGAGATCATCCAAAATGAAAATAAATAAGGAAACACAGCCTTTAAATGACACATTAAACAAGATGGACTTAATTGATATTTATAGGACATTCCATCCAAAAACAACACAATACACTTTCTTCTCAAGCACTTATGGAATATTTTCCAGGATAGATCATATCTTGGGTCACAAATCAAGCCTTGGTAAATTTAAGAAAATTGAAATTGTATCAAGTATCTTTGCTGACCACAACACTGTAAGACTAGATATCAATTACAGGAAAAAAAACTGTAAAAAATGCAAACACATGGAGGCTAAACAATACACTACTAAATAACCAAGAGATCACTGCAGAAATCAAAGAGCAAATTTAAAAATACCTAGAAACAAATGACAATGAAAACACGACCACCCAAAACCTGTGGGATGCAGCAAAAGCAGTTCTAAGAGGAAAGTTTATAAGCACTACAGTCCTACCTCAAGAAACAAGAAACGCCTCAAATAAACAACCTAAACCTACACCTAAAGCAATTAGAGAAAGAAGAACAAAAGAAACCCAAAGTTAGCAGAAGGAAAGAAATCATAAAGATCAGATCAGAAATAAATGAAAAGGAGATGAAGGAAACAATAGCAAAGATCACAAAAACTAAAAGCTCAGTCTTTGAGAAGATAAACAAAATTGATAAACCATTAGCCAGAGTCATCAAGAAAAAAGGGAAAAGACTCAGATCAACAGAATTAGAAATGAAGAAGGAGAAGTAACAACTGACACTGCAGAAATACAAACGATCATGAGAGATTACTACAAGCAACTGTATGCCAATAAAATGGACAACCTGGAAGAAACGGACAAATTCTTAGAAAAGCACAACCTTTCGAGACTGAATCAGGAAGAAGTAGAAACTATAAACAGACCAATCACAAGCACTAAATTGAAACTGTGATGAAAAATCTTCCAACAAACAAAAGCCCAGGACAGATGGCTGCACAGGTGAATTCTATCAAACATTTAGAGAAGAGCTAACACTTTTCCTTCTCAAAATCTTGCAAAATATAGCAGAGGGAGGAACACTCCCAAACTCATTCTGTGAGGCCACCATCACCCTGATACCAAAACCAGACAAAGATGTCACACACACAAAAAAAAATACAGGCCAGTATCACTGATGAATATAAATGCAAAAATCCTCAACAAAATACTAGCAAACAGAATCCAACAGCACATTTAAAAGGTCATACACATGATCAAGTGGGGTTTATCCCAGGAATGCAAGGATTCTTCAATATATGCAAATCAATCAATGTGATACACCATATTAACAAATTGAAGGAGAAAAACCATATCATCATCTCAGTAGATGCAGACAAAGCTTTTGACAAAATTCAACACCCATTTACAATAAAAACCCTCCAGAAAGTGGGCATAGAGGGAACTTACCTCAACATAATAAAGGCCATATATGACAAACCCCCCAGCCAATGTTGTTCTCAATGGTGAAAAACTGAAAGCATTTCCTCTAAGATCAGGAACAAGACAAGGTTGCCCACTCTCACTGCTATTATTCAACATAGTTTTGGAAGTTTTAGCCACAGCAATCAGAAAAAAAAAGAAATGAAAGGAATCCAAATTGGAAAAGAAGAAGTAAAACTGTCATTGTTTGCAGATGACATGAAACTATACATAGAGAATCCAAAAGATGCTACCAGAAAACTACTAGAGCTCATCAATGAATTTGGTAAAGTAGCAGGATACAAAATTAATGCACAGAAATCTCCTGCATTCCTATACACTAATAATGAAAAATCTGAAAGAGAAATTAAGGAAACACTCCCATTTACCACTGCAACAAAAAGAATAAAATACCTAGGAATAAACCTACCTAAGGAGACAACAGACCTGTACGCAGAAAAGTATAAGATACTGATGACAGAAATTGAAAATGATACAAATAGATGGAGAGATATACCATATCCTTGGATTGGAAGAGTCAACATTGTGAAAATGACTATACCCCCCAAAGCAATCTACAGATTCAGTGCAATCCCTATCAAACAACCAATGGCATTTTTCACAGAACTAGAACAAAAAATTTCACCGTTTGTATGGAAACACAAAAGATCCCAAATAGCTAAAGCAATCTTGAGAAAGAAAAACAGAGCTGGAGGAACCAGGCTCCCGGACTTCAGACTATACTACAAAGCTACAGTAATCAAGACAGTATGCTACTGGCACAAAAACAGAAATATAGATCAATGGAACAGGATAGAAAGCCCAGAAATAAACCCACGCACCTATGGTCAAGTAATCTATGACAAAGGTGGCAAGGATATACAATGGAGAAAAGAGTTTCTTCAATAAGTGGTTCTGGGAAAACTGGACAGCTACATGTAAAAGAATGAAATTAGAACACTCCCTAACACCATACACAAAAATAAACTCAAAATGGATTAAAGATCTAAATGTAAGACCAGACATTATAAAACTCTTAGAGGAAAACATAGGCAGAACACTCTATGGCATGAATCACAGCAAGATCCTTTTTGATCCGCCTCCTAGAGAAATGGAAAGAAAAACAAAAATAAACAAATGGGACCTAATGAAACTTAAAAGTTTTTGCACAGCCTAAACGAGACAAAAAGGCAACTGTCAGAATGGGAGAAAATATTTGCAAATGAAGCAACTGACAAAGAATTAATCTCCAAAATATACAAGGAGCTCATGCAGCTCAATATCAAAAAAAGAAACAACCCAATCCACAAATGGGCAGAAGACCTAAATAGACATTTCTCCAAAGACGATATACAAATTGCCAGTAAACACATGAAAGGATTCTCAACATCACTAATCATTAGAGGAATGCAAATCAAAACTACAATGAGGTATCACCTCACACCGGTCAGAATGGCCATCATCAAAAAGTCTACAAACAGTAAATGCTGGAGAGGGTGTGGAGAAAAGGGAACCCTCTTGCACTGTTGGTGGGAATGTAAATTGATACCGCCACTATGGAGAACAGTATGGAGGTTCCTCAAAAAACTAAAAGTAGAACTACCATATGACCCAGCAATCCTGCTACTGGGCATATACCCTGAGAAAACCATAATTCAAAAAGAGTCATGTACCACGATATTCATTGCAGCTCTATTTACAATAGCCAGGACATGAAAGCAACCTAAGTGTCCATTCACAGATGAATGGATAAAGAAGATGTGGCACAAATATACAATGGAATATTACTCAGCCATAAAAAGAAATGAAACTGAGTTATTTGTAGTGAGGTGGATGGACCTAGAGACTGTCGTAAAGAGTGAAGTAAGTCAGAAAGAGAAAAACATACCATATGCTAACACATATATATGGAATCTAAAAAAACAAAAACAAAAACAAGCAATGGTTCTGAAGAACCAAGGGGCAGGACAGGCATAAAGATGCAGACATAAAGAATGGACTTGAGGATACGGGGAGCGGGAAGGGTAAGTGAGAGAGTGGCATGGACATATATACACTACCAAACGTAAAATAGCTAGCTAGTGGGAAGCAGCTGCATAGCACAGGGAGATCATCTCGGTGCTTTGTGACCACCTAGAGGGGTGGGGTAGGGAGGGTGGGAGGGAGACACAAGAGGGAGGAGATATGGAGGTATATGTATACGTTTAGCTGATTCACTCTGTGATACAGCAGAAACTAACACACCATTGTAAAGCAATTATACTCCAATTAAGATGTTAAAAAAAAAGAAAAAGAAAAATTTAGAGAAGAAGGTGTAGGCAAATCTTAAGTCCAGAGCTCAGAAGTCTGAACTTTGTCCCGTACGCATTTATATCCCATTGAAGTTTTTCATAAGGCCAGTCCTTATGCTAATTATACTGCATCATCACTGCTGGGTTGGGTCTCCCCTTACCCACCAGACTGCTACCTTCCCCCCGGCAGGTACTGTGTTTGAATCACCACATGAGACACCAGCCCAGAGTACAGTGCTTGGCTCACAAGAGACGTGCAGTGAACATGCTGTGAATGAGGGAATTAATAAATTTGGTGGAGCAGTTATGTTGTCACAGCTTAGATCTGCCTTCTCTATCTCTTCTCTGGAGCTCTCAGGATGGAGTTCAAAGTGCGCAGCTAAGCGCATAGCAGTGACGTTGAAGTCCCCTGACAGCAGCTGCTGGTGGATCTGGTCTTGTCTCTTGACTCAGAGGAACCTCGTGAGGGAAGCCCATGAGAGGGTTAACAGCAGATCTGCTGCCTGACTTTGATGGTGTCATGCACGGCGGTGATTAATATATACAGCAAACATTTTCTTGCCAAAGCGTAGTTGACTCAATCTAAATATTCTTTCAGAGAGGTCTCCTTAATTATAATGACATGCTATAAATATAAGAAGAAAGAATGTCAATTATCACTTGGTATAATAACAGTGTTAGTGTTCATGCACATAAATTATGAGTAACTTTAACCTATCTAAAAGCAAGAAAAGTGCTCAGGTTTGCAATTTAAAACTTTTGAATGTGCCACATTTAAAAATTATGCCTTTACAAGGAGGAGAAGTTAGTAATCACCCCTAAAATGCATGTTCTTGAAGAGTTGATGAACTACTTAGAGTGACTTTTTTTTTTTTTTTTTTTTTTTGTGGTACGCGGGCCTCTCACTGTTGTGGCCTCTCCCGTTGCGGAGCACAGGCTCTGGACGCACAGGCTCAGCGGCCATGGCTCACGGGCCCAGCCGCTCCGTGGCATGTGGGATCTTCCCGGACCGGGGCACGAACCTGTGTCCCCTGCATTGGCAGGCGGACTCTCAACCACTGCGCCACCAGGGAAGCCCTAGAGTGAAATTTTTTAAAACATCATTTGAAAGGGCAAAATTTAAAGACATCTATGTTATATTTATTTTCACACAATCCAGACTCATCCAGGGTAATTTGAACACCTGTCATGTGGCAAACATAAAGCTTCCAGAATTGCACTGTGTCCAAAATGGAAACTGCTAGTCATTCAGAGCAAGTTAAATTTAAATTTTAGTTAATTAAAATAAAATGACTCACAGACATAGAAGAGATACTTACGGTTACCAAAGGGGGAAGGGAGGGAGGGATAAATCAGGAGTTTAGGATGAACATATACACACTACTATATATAAAATAGATAACCCACGAGGACCTACTGTATAGCACAGGGAACTATACTCAGTATCTTGTAATAACCTATAATGCAAAAGAATCTGGAAAACAATATGTATATATGTATGTATAATTATACAGTCACTTTGCTGTATACCTGAAAGTAACACAACATTGTAAATCAAGTAACTTCAATTTTTTTTAATGATTTTAAAAATAATAAAATGAAATAAAATTTTCAGTTCTGCAGTCTCACTGGCCATGTTTCTAGTGCTCTGTGGCCACTTGTGGTTAGGGGCCACCACACTGAATAGAGCAGAATAGAACATTCCCATCCTGACCTATTGGACAGCATTGCTCTAAAGAAAAAAGTAAATAGGACACATTGCAAACACCACAGTCACAGTATTAAAGGCTACTGACACACATCTAGGATTTATTTTTGGAGCAGGTATCTTTGCCCACATTAAGGAAAACGCTTAAAAGTGCCCTTGTTCCCAGCATACGATAATCCTATTCAGGGCAAAATCAGGCTCTGGCCCCTGGATGAGAGATGAGGCCTTCCCCCTTGTCGGGTCCTTATCTGTTTGAGCTGGTTGTCTATTTTGTTATTTTGTTTTAAGCCAGCTGTAATGTAGTTTTCCAACAAGACACCTTGAAAGCAAACAACTTCAAGGTATTAGCTTAAACCTGAACTCATTCTTTATGTTCTAATCTACTGGCTTTCAGTTCCTCTGTCTATAAAAGTAATAACTCATCACAGTTTTGGCTGAGTTCCTGTGCCCGTTCACTGGATCCAGGATTTGAAGAGTCTAGGGGAGCAGGACAGCTTATCATAAAGCGTCTGACAGTGCATACATCAGGAGGGCTTATTGGATAAAGATGCAGTCTCGGTCGATCTGCCTCAGGTATTTCATCACATCCGTCTTCTCTTACAGATCACCTACAAGGCAGTCAGTTCCTTTGACCCAGAAATAGATCTCTCCAATCAAAGTGGAAGAGTTTCAAAACTGGGAAATGAAACCCACTTTCTGTTTTTCGGACTGTATCCGGGAACCACATATTCCTTCACCATCCGAGCTAGCACGGCTAAGGGTTTTGGACCCCCGGCAACAAATCAGTTCACCACCAAAATATCAGGTATCATACATTCATGAGCTGTGTCTTTTATCAGAAGTAGCATTTGGGTACTTTCTCTTTCCCATTGTCAAGTCTGCAGAGCTCACCCAAACGTACACGTAAATTCATATTTTTGTAAGTATGAAAATCGGACTCATGGAGTTCAATGAAACGCCGCAAATGTTTATCATTTGGGAGCTTCAGGTCGTCGTCCTGCGTCAGGAGGTAGGCACTGTTTTAAGAGTGTGTGTCGGAGAACTCGGACATGAGCGGGAGATGCTGTTCCCAGCACTCTCAACCCTTCGCAGTCCCAAGCTCCCAGAGCAGCAGTGTCGGGAAAGTCTCCATAGCGAGGTCTCTCACAACGGGGTGCTCAGCAGAAAGGCAGCGTTATGTGGAGTCCCTTCCAGAAGGCTCAGCCTTCCGTGGGACCTTCACTGTTAGTAGTTTCACGTCCTCAAGAGAGAGGCTACTACAAAGTGCGGGGTGGGGGCACCAAGCACTTAACATCCGCCAGCTTGTTTCTTGTAGAGACTCAATTACACCAACAAAGGACGTAATTTGGGAAATATTTCTGGGCATGTGCAACTGTGCAGAAAATGTCTTTGTGCTTCAGACTAGAGGAAATGGAGTTGCCATCTGGTGTGGGATATGCAGCAGCAATAAACACAGTTCCAGGGGACGTTTTTCCTTTTCCATGTTTTCCCCTTTGGATCCGAGTAGGGCAGTATTTTAGTTGGGGCTGTGACTGTTTTGTTTGGGGGTAGAAGAGCAGGAGGCAGGTGATGGAGTAACTTCTCATCAGTCAGGGTCAGCGAAGTAATATTTAGCCTGATTTTTATATCTGTTGTCCCTCATCCCTAGTTCTGTGAGAGATTTTCTTTAGGACTGAAGGAAGGGAAGGAAATACAACACAAGTACTCTAAGCCTTCTACTAGGTTTTGAGGGAGGAGTGAGGTTTGGAATTTTGTTTTTAAGCAATTATAACTTAAGGGATAACTTTGCATTGTGTAAGAGTTAATTTATGAGCACAAACTTAACTTGAAATTTAATAGACACTTGATGTTTGATATAAGACATTAGCTTATAAAAACAACATGGAGAGCTGGAAAAGAGGAAGGATACTTCAGAGGTTAGGAAAATGACATAAGTTGTACAGATGCCTGAGTAGAAAGACCACTGGGCCTGGAATCAGAAAATATGAGTTCTAGTTATAATTTTTCCCAGTGCTTCTTCTCTGATCTTGATCAAGTGAATTTACCCCTGGATGTAAATTAAGATGATATTATCTGTTTAAAGAGGTAATGTGTGCCAGTGTACATACCTCCAAGCCCCTTTTTTGGTAATTTCTCCCTATGGAAGCCATATTTCAAAGATTATTATCTTAAAGAGGCTATTCTTTTAGAAAAAATAATTCATTTTTACCATTTGTATTAGGTAAAAATTCTGGTTGGTGTGAGTCTGGCCGCTCTTAACCCACCAAGTTCAACAGTTCTATCCCAAAGCAAAGCCAGTTGACATTTTAGTTAGCCTGCAAAGGCTCATCAAGAATAACTGTTTGGTTTTTATGGTTCAAAGAAATTACGGATTCTGGGCCCCTACCGTCTACTTTCATGGACCTCAGAGAACTACTCTCTATCCCAAATGTAGTTCTGTGTTATGAACTGGAGTTAATTTTTAACAGAATTAGAGCTAACTTTAATGCTGAGAAGGTCCAATGAATGGACCTGAGCTATAACCCATGTCTTTTACATAAAAGCTTCTTGTATGTAAAAGATTTAAAAAAAGATACTCACCAAACTGGCCTCTACTGTCCTCATCAGGGACCCGACCTGAGGGCCTTACAAAGGCTGGTGCCTCTGCGGCCAGCGTCACAGCCTTGGTGCGGTGATGTCTCTTGTGCACCTTGATGACAGCATTACCGAAGAGCTGTTATCTTCTAGTAACTGAGCTGAACAATCTAGAAAGCAAAGACTTCCAGGAAATGGCCTTGGAAATGGGATCCGCACTGGGAAGAGGGCTGACATTTGTAGAACTAGATTTGCCCGTCTCTCTTTATCTATTATCTCTTTGAATTCCTGTAATAACCCTGGAGGGTAATCTCTCCTATTTTGATAGATGAGTTAACTGAAGCTTCAGAGATAATTACCGTGCCTAAGCTCTCATGCTGGTCGAAACAAAAGGCAACAGAAAGTCAAACCCAAGCCTTTCTCACTTCAACTCAGTATCTTTTCCGCGGTTGGGCTTTCCCAGAGAGCCCACCAGTGGTCACTAGGTCCAGCCAGGCCCTCTGACTCCTAAGGACCTCTTCAAATCTCTGGATGGATATTTGGTACACAAGAAACCTTGACTTAGATGGGAGAACTGAAATGATCGGTTTTATGATCCTAGTAATTATTTCTTAAATTTGCATTTAATATTTTAAGAAAAGCATATGTACAGAAAAGTACACAAATTAAATTTATTTTACAATTTACAATTTAATTACAGTGATGTACATGTATGGATGAATGTAATGGCTGCACCCATTTAGCGAGAATCCGAATCGAGAAACAGTATTACTAACACCTCCTAAGCCCCCCTCGTGCCCCCTCCCAGGTTAAACTCAAGACCACAGTTAACACATGATGGTTTTAACAGCTGTCCCTGATGTTCAGGGTTGGGTAGATACGTAAAGGCTGTTCGTGGTTGGTTCACAGAGGCAATTTAATTTAAACTAAGTGTGCTGTGTTTTTAATGCTCATTGTAAATGAAAGTAGAAAGGAAACGGAAAAGACAAACCAGAAATCATGAGTCTCCTATCTCATGCATCTTCCCCAGCACCCTCCATGCCGGCTTATGAACTTGAGACGCCCCTGAATCAAACCGACAGCACGGTGACGGTCCTGCTGAAGCCTGCACACAGCCGAGGCGCACCTGTCAGGTACCAAGCGGAGAAGGGGTGGTTTTAGGTGAAAACTGGTCAAGTCTCACATGTGTTTTCTGGGGATTTGCTACAGGCCTCGGTCAACATGTAAACCCATATCCTTATGAACTGTAATTAAAAGAAAGGACTGAGGGGAAGGAAAGGGTTTTGATGTGGGGTGATCAAGTATTGTGTAAAGAGTTTGATTCTGATGCAAGTGGGTTGTTCTTTGAAGATAAGGAACAAAAACCCCAGTCCTTTCGGAGGTGGCTTTGCTCCTAAAAGGTAATTGCTCCCTGTAATTTAGTTACCCAAGGTCAGGTGAGCCCTATTCCTTAAATGGACTTTCGTGGAGTGCTTTTGTTTGTTTTGTTTACATGGAGTTTTAAGTCCTTAACCTTCAGTAAATTGGCTAATCTCTCAATTGAATATGTGGTGTATAACTATTTTTTTTAAAGAAACAGGTGATTGAAAAGATGATTGTGAAGTCTTTATTTGAACAGATTTAAGTTTATTACCATGATGTAGGCCTCATTTCTCATCGTGTGATGATTTATATAGCTAAGAAATTACAAAGTATAACTTTTACCGTGAATGAATAAAATATTTATTCTTCGTAGGAGGAGCAAAGGAATGCCTGAATAACTCTTGAGTATGAACTTGTCATAAGCTCATTAATCTATATAAATGAAATTTCTACTTGTTTCAGAGGGATTCAGATATTTTCTACTAACAGAGTAGATTCCCTTGAAAATAACCTATTCCTTTGAATAGTGTTCTCCAAGGAAACATTTACATTCACAATTAAGGCTACAGGGCTGGGGATGGGGTTCCTTTCCCTGTGCCTTTTGTAGAATTTTATTTCATTAACCTTTTGAAACCTGGCCTCTCTTTGATCACGTTTTCACTACAGTATCCAAGGCGGATCCATTGGACTTCTTTCTACCTGATAAGATATGTAAGTTTCAGTTCACAGACTCAAGATGAAAAACAGACAAGCATTAGTTGATAGAGAATTCACACTAGGGTAGAATCACAGAAACTTTTATTTGAAAACCCTGCAAAATGATATGAGATAAGTTTTAGTTCTCTGACTTACTCAAAGTAGTAGCCCATATAAGGGATTTTGGATCGCCACTCATAGGCGCAGTAAGTGAGAACACCCTGAAATATGTAAAAGCTCTGTTCCAGATGTAAGATATTATTTCTGCAAGAAAAGCGATGCCACTGACACTGCCCAGGCCCTTTGGGTTGATTTGTTTGGCACTGAGGGGTTGCACGAACTGGATGACCCCAGGCTCACCCTCATTGGATGGCTGTCCAAGACCCAAGCGTACCTATGGCCGCGGGTCAGACTTTTTCACTCCAGAAAGCTGAATTATTATTAAATGAAAATTGATGCTCTGACCGTGGCCTTGAGAACATCGTTTGTTTCTGACCAATTTGAGTCGCCCAGACTCAGCAAAACAGGCCGTTAGGACAGGAGTCCAGGTTCTACTGCAGAGGCATCTCGATGAAATGAGAGGGTAGAAGTCATTCACTTTCAGAGCCTCCAAACTGAAGGAAGCTGAAACCCTAACCATTTCTCCAACACTCTACTTTATTCTCATAAAAACTCCTTTCACACATTTTCTATTCTTGTTGCTTCTTCCCTTCTAACCCTTTCAGTTGGATTGCCATCCTCATCTTTGTATAGATCTTTCCAAGTCTTAGTTTTCAAATAACACTTCTTTGGGCAATCCATGTTAGTCCTGTCTCCAGAAACCCTTTTCTTATCTTTTTAAAGTGTCAGTTGTGTCCCAAATGACTACTCATATTTTCCATCATCTGCCTTGCTAAGGCACGGTTTTGTTCTTTTCCTTTACACCTTTCTAGTTGTTTTTGGAGACTTTGAAGCCTTACTACTTAGTTAGTTGTAGACATCCTCAGGCTTTGTATTCTTATGTCTATAAAAATACAAATTCAGATGCTGGTCAGGGTGTCTAAAACGCAGGACTCACATCATTTCATCAGGCCCGGCTCTAACTCTGTGAAGATTTCAGTTTATCATGTCACATGCTCTTTCACACCTGTCATACTGCCTGATTTTCCAAGTTTAGCGCTGCTTTGCTTTTATGAAACATCATCTTGTTACTGGCTAAGCATTCCTGGAGTTGGCTGGGGTCATTTTGCATTCTGCCTCTATGATGCCTTCTTCTACAATGTTAGCAGCTTGAAATGAACACATTTACTATCTATATCCATCGGGGAAATCTACAGTGCTAGAATCAATATCAATTCTTGGGGCAAACAGTTCAATAAGCATTACAGGGAAATCCACTACAGATGCCACCTTTACTGGAAGGATGCTTGTCTTAAATGGGTAAATTTTATTGGCACAAATTTGAGAGAGGAAATTATCTCAAACTCACCTGTCAAAAAGATTTTTTTTTGAGAAAAGTGAATATTCTCTTCAAAGGATTCATTATTATAGTACAGCATAATGCGACTGATTATCTATTGAGTAGATGGAAGACCAATATATCTAGAAAGTCTAGTTTGGGAAAAAAATGTCCATAATACTCTCAGTCTAAATGGGGTATATGAAAATTTTCAATTTCATTTAATGTTTAGAGAAATAAGAACTCTGATTAGGGACTTATAGGGACCTAAAATATAAAGCCATAATGTAGATTGAAACATTTGAACACATCTGGAAATTTGCAAAATGCACATGTAATCAACTGCAATACAAGAAAGCTTTTCCCAAATGGTAAGATAAATACTGGAAGAAGAAATAGAAGTGAACATCTGTTGGCTTTCCTGGATTTTGCACAGAATTATGTGTTCAAAAATACTGTCATTGTGTGATTGCAAAAAACCCATTCTTTTGATTGATTTGATTTTTCTTTAATCCATATTCATTGGTGTTGAAAATTTAGTCATACTTCACTGAGGCACTTTACTAAGTGAGGTGCTTGTATACTGATTCCACTACAAACACTCAGCTTGGTTAATGCGGATTCTTGAAATTGCACTAAACTCTCAATGTAAATGATTGTTGTCTTTTTATCGATCAGCGCATCAGCTCTGTCACATAAAATTAGTTAAATCCTGAGATGGCGGGAGGAACACAAATTCCATCATTCCAGCCAGTAAACTAGCACCTAGGACAGAATTTTAATGTCTGTTCATGGATTCAATTTTTTTTTCTTTAATAAGACAGGGAAAAGCTTAATTTTCTTTTACTCATTTAGAATCACCTCATTTCCCTCTCTTCCTCTCTCCACTGTTTATTACACGCAGACAGAACCCAACAGAGAAAACCCTAATAATTTGGCAGTAAAAGAGCAACTCTAAAAAAAAAAAAAAAAAGAGCAACTCTAAATAAAGAATGAGTGTTACACTAACTGTGGTGCTTTTCTTGCACTAACAAAAATTCTGTCTGTGATTTTACTCTTGTGATGTATGTCTTTATATATAATCTGCTGTGTGCAGTAACCCTCATTAATGATGTTTCATACCTTCTAATGGGCTGTAGCTTGAGACTCAATCACGTTTTTGTAATTCAAATGACTCTCATTTTTGTTCCTTAGGCATTGTTGCTTTAATTTGTTCATAAATGTTTTGGAGCTCGGTGTCTTCTTAATTAAAACTCAGTGCTTGAATATGTTAACTAATTAAATATTTTGATATTCATTTCAGTGGAATGTTCAAAGATTACCAAATCATTCTTTGATTCATTCATTCAGGAGAAACTGTTGAGTGGGGAAAACATCTATTACAGTTGTGTGCCTACAGGGAGGGATGGAAGGAGGGCACTAATCACAGCAACAACCAGAACATTAACACCGAGGCTGAACCATGTGAATGTGATTTTAATTCATGGCAGCCACTTTGTTCTTCTAATAGTAAAGTAGTCCAGATTATTTCTTTTTAATTTTATTGAAGTATGGTTGATTTCCAATATTGTGTTTAATTTCTGCTGTACAGCAAAGTGACTCAGTTATACATGTATATAATTTTTCATATTCTTTTCCATTATGGTTTATCTCAGGATATTGGATATAGTTCCCTGTGCTATACAGTAGGACCTTATTTATTTATCCTGTATATAAGAGTTCGCATCTGCTAATCCCAACCTCCCAGTCCTTCCCTCCCCCTTGGCAACCACAAGTCTATTCTCTCCGTCTGTGAGTCTGTTTCTGTTTCATAGATCTGTTCATTTGTGTCGTATTTTAGATTCCACATATAAGTGATATCATATGGTATTTGTCTTTCTCATTCTGATTTACTTCGCTTAGTATGATAATCTCTAGGACTGTCCATATTGCTGCAAATGGCATTATTTCATTCTTTTTTATGGCTGAGTAATATTCATATATATTATATATATACACACACACCACATCCTCTTTATCCATTCATCTGTCGATGGACATTTAGGTTGTTTCCATGTCTTTAGCCCCGATTATTTTAATGCTGTGCATTGGCAGTCATTGGTGACTTATACTGTGGCTATCCTCTAAGTTGAATGCTTCCTCAACAGTTATGTTTAAAAAGCAATTTTTGAATAGTTTCTGTTGCTGAGAATTGGGGCCAAAATCTTAAAGCAAATAGGAATTTCACTACCTTATGAACGGGGAAGAGAGGAGGCATAAGGAATGGAAGACATAGTTTGCCTGACTTTTTTCAACACTGTGTCCTAGGTAAGTAAGGTTTCAAATGAGATAAGAAATATTTCTCATTACTAAAAAGCAAGCATAAATGCTTTATTCATCCAAAACACCTCTGATTTAAAAACAAAAGACTTGTATCATGTAGCACCTGCAGTTTCATAAGTCAAGAATTTGTTTATTTTTATATACTATGTCCAGATTTTTATTAAACTGATTTTGCCTTGAATTTGCTCTCATGGTAGACTGCAAATGTGTGCTATTTTCATTTACTCCTAACATTTTTTCCTTATGCTGCTTTGTTTTACGTGCTAAAGTAGGAAGCATTCTGATATTAAAGCGTCATTGTTAACTTAGTATTTCTTGATCTATTCAAATTACTCATCAAATATTCTTTTGTAACAAATTAGACAGAAAATGAAAAATGCATTAAAGGGTGCTATTTTTCTCATTATAGAGCTCTTTGTCTTTTGAAAAATCCACTCTTAGTCTTAGAAGAAGGTGAAGGACAAGTTTTCATTCCATTGAGGATAAATAGGCAGTAAAGCGATTGTATTTATTTTAAGAAAATGTGTTATATTTCTCACACATGTTCCATTTGATCCTGGAGCTGTATGGGAAATGAGCTTTATTCTCTTTGTGGGCCTGCACTCATGTCCCCAAGCTGGGTATCACACAGCAGTTTTTGTTAAAGGGGCTCAGCGTGAGAGCGCCAGGGAGTCTGTGACACTTGCCACCTCGGATGGGACAGTGAAACTAACCTTTGTCAGTAAAAGAAAGGAAAGAGATCATTATTACTAATGAAAGGTAGGAGATAATCATGCATTTTGTTCTAAGAAGTTTCCTATTTTAGGAATTACAATTGTTGGCATATGATTGACTACGGTTTAGAAGTTTGATGTTAGGAAGTATGGACCAGATTCTTTTTACATTTTTTTTAAAGCAGCAGCAATCTATGTGACTGTCTCCCATTTCTAAGTCCCAGGAAAGACATTATCACTGCGTTGTCACCACCTTCTTGGACACCCCTTTCTCTTCTGCTTCATGCAAGGAGCCTTTGAGCATTTCAACATTATAGGGTTCTTGTGAGGATTAAATGAGGTGCTGTACTTCAAACCGTACTTCACACACACTAAATGCTACATAAGTGTTTCTTCTTGCTCTGGCACCCTTCAGACTGTAGCAGTAGGTGGTTCTCATTGTTTCTTTTCACACGACCAGCCCTGGGCCTCTACCTTTTCCTTTGTTTGTCTCATTCTCTTCAAACCTGCTATCACGAAAAATCTAATTTGACATGAAAAATAAATTAAGAATTTAATAAGTGTGTCTATCAATAAAATCCTAAATAGAATTCCTATAAATTCTAATGTCTCTGCTGCATTTTAAATTTTGATTGCCTCTGGTTACCTGTTTCTTTATGCATTTGCAAGTTTTGAGGAACTGATACTATAAACTAGGTAATGAACTCTTCCCCAACCCCAGTTCTGTACAACAGCTCTTTAAAAAGGTTAAGTGTTTCCATGTTGACGCCTGAGTCATTAGCTAATTATGGTCTTTATCAGCTCTAAACTTAAGCATAAAACAAAAGGAAACTGATCTTCTGTTTAGAACCACTCTAAAAGTAAAGTTTGCAACGTGCCATACCAACGAAGAGTCCATGAGACAAGTAACTTGCTTGGCTCAATGGGGTCTGTTGTTGTCTCCACCCTCGAAGAATCTGCTCCTCCTTTCAGTTTCTTAAAAGAAAGGTATCTGTTATTCAAGTACCATTTTATGGTCATTCGATCATTATGATTATATTAGAATTTATTCTCCAGATTCTAAAAATTGTCCTTTTTTTTTTTTTTTTTGCGGTATGCGGGCTTCTCACTGTTGTGGCCTCTCCCGTTGCGGAGCGCAGGCTCAGCGACCATGGCTCACGGGCCCAGCCACTCCGCGGCATGTGGGATCTTCCCGGACCGGGGCACGAACCCACATCCCCTGCATCAGCAGGCGGACTCTCAACCACTGCGCCACCAGGGAAGCCCCAAAAATTGTCCTTTTTTTTGAGTTTTATTTTATTTTATTTGTCTGTACAGCAGGTTCTTTATTAGTTATCTACATATTAGTGTATACATGTCAATCCCAGTCTCCCAGTTCATCCCACCACCACCCCACCCCCACTTTCCCCCCTTGGTGTCCATATGTTTGTTCTCTACATCTGTGTCTCTATAAAAATTGCCCTTTAGTCAGAATAGTTTTATCTATTAGTTTGATCTTGGCTCAGAGGAGCCAGTTAAATAGCGACTTGCAAATATTTTATTATTTATCCATTAAAAAATTTATCTATATTACTTTCTTGCTGGATGAAAGAAAACACTATAGTGTAAAGCCTTACAATGCAAAGTTTACCTTAAGATCCAAAGATTCTGTAATTTAAAAGTAGCTTCAGGGACTTCCCTGGTGGCGCGGTGGTTAAGAATCCGCCTACCAGTGCAGGTGACACGGGTTTGAGCCCTGGCCCAGGAAGATACCGCATGCCGTGGAGCAGCTAAGCCCGTGTGCCAGAACTACTGAGCCTGCACTCTAGTGCCAGCGAGCCACAACTACTGAGCCGGCACTCCGCAACTACTGAAGCCTGCGCGCCTAGAGCCCGTGTTCCACAACAGGAGAAGCCACCACAATGAGAAGCACGTGCACCACAACGAAGAGTAGCCCCTGCCCACCGCAACTAGAGAAAGCCAGAAAGCCTGCGTGCAGCAACGAAGACCCAACGCAGCCAAAAAAAAAAAAAAAAAAAAAAGTAGCTTCATTTTAAATTAACCTATTATAAATCAATGTACAATGTTAGATCTACCCAGTACTTTGCTCTAAATTAATTGGAAACTACTGAATCTATCAATAATGAATAAGCAAGATCATTACGGCCTAAAAGATGAAGCAGTATCAGGTGTCACGCATGGTCTTTTGGATGGGCAGAATCAGTCTTCCATCCTTTGACATAGGCAGGAAACTCTTCTAATATTCAAATAATTACTCTGATTATGCATCACATGAATAGCGGACCTAACTTTCTAAAATGACTCCCATGATACAGGGAAAGAACATACTGTTTGGAGTAAATAAACCCAGTTTCAAATCCCAGCTCTCTCAACGACTATCTATGTGATGGTTACAAATCTCTTAACATCTCTGAGCCTCAGGCCACTCATCTTTCCAAAACAAGGGGTGACGCCACGTTAGCTCACAGAGCTGCTGTTGAGGTTACATTGACGCAGTAGACACTAGGTTCCGAGCACTGTGTGACTCCCTGGGGATCCAGAGGGGCCTGTCGTGGGCTCTGTTCTCCAGGGGGTTGCAGTCTAGACACATGAGCCCAGCATGTGCTCTGGTCCCCTGTCTGGGGTGCTGAGGAGCCTGAGGGCGGGGCTGTACCTGGGGTGGGGGGTGTTGGGTAAGATTCCAGAGAGGAGCTGAGTCTTGACAGATGGCTGTTGCCCACGGGATGTATGTCACATGGAGACAGGAGGTTACATATGTGGCAGGGACTAAATACTGAGCAAGACAGATGCATCCCAGGAGGGCGGGGAGGACCAAGTTGGCCTGCTCTGGTGATGAGAAGTGTGATATAATTAGAGAGGGGTGGGATGGCGGGATGGGAGAAGCGGAAGGGAGATCGGGGGTAGATTGATTGATTGGGTGACCTTATGCTCCATACCAGGGGGTGGAGATGTATCCAATGGACAGTGAGCAGCCATTCCAGGGACTTAGGTAAGGAAAAAATGTAGGGAAGATCAGCTGCAGCCGTGGAGGGTGGGTTAGTGGGACGGGGCATAGGACAGGTGTGCAGGTGTTCCTTTTCATCTGCCCAGCTAAGGTATCACTAACCCTTAGGGAAGGGCTCTTGTACATGTCAAATGCTAATTTTCATTAGAAACGGGACTTAGGGGAACCAGAAACATTTAATTCTTTTAGAAGAAAAGTAGAGAATGTATCGCCTAATCAAAGTGATTGGTGATGTTACCTGTTTAAAGCATTGTTAAAGTGCATACTAGGACACTCAAAATTGAAAAACTAGCTCAGCCATGACTCTCTGGTAATTTACTGGAAATTACTAATCATGTGAATATTTTTAAATCCCAGTTTTCATAAGCAGTAAAGAGGTGGCATTGTTAGTCCTTCTTGCTCAGAAGAACCTTCTGGACCTTTCTCTTTTTGCTTCTCTCTACCTTCCTTTTACTGTATCACCCTAACCCCTTTGCCCTGAGCCTGTGCTAGGCACTTTTGGGACGATTATGAAACACATTAGGGTGTGTTTGCAATGTCAGTGAATGGATGAGATGGTGTCTTGGCTTACTGAAAGAGCGCAAAAGGAGTGAATGCTCCAGGACGCTTAGTGGATGAGTGTGGCTGACTCTTGGCTGAGGGACAGGGAAGTCTCAAGGTTTTGATCACACCGTTTCTCGTTTTTCTCATTCCTATACCCAAAGGAACCCATGGTTGTCTCTGCAAAGATCAATGTCTGAGGTTGGACTACAGGCTACACAAAGGCCCTTGAGTGTCATTTATAGTGGAGGCCGTACATTATCATACGTGACCGCTTCCCTGGAGGTGAGGTCAGTAGTGCTGGGCACAGTCCCCCCACCCGCTGACCGGGAGCCCAGAAGCCACCTGTCAGGATGGGGAGGCAGACATGCAGGTTGAACTCACTGGCCACTGACAATAGAGGAAGTTACCTCCTGCTTCTTCCCCCCACACCGTCTATCTGGACCATCCATAAATGAAACAGTGGAATCACTTAAAAGCTGTCTCAGTTGTAAACCCAGAGCCCCAGAAGGTTGCTGATGCCTTGAATTGAACAACTTATCGCCTGAGTGACAAATCTCACTGCTGCTCTGCCATTTGCTCTCAGCAGCTGCTGGGTCTTCCTCATCACGATTATTGATTCCACAGAGTTTCAGGGATGAATTTCTAGAGGTGTTCCGAGCTGCGACTGTTAGCCTTTGGGAGACGGGATCTTGGACATTTTGACAAAGACTAACTGATCCGACTATGGGTGCTTCACTTTAATTTTTTTAAGTGTTACAATCACATAAATACGTGAGAAAAGATGACAAGTTCAAAGAGGCTGATAGTTACTCTTGGGGCAGACAGTGAAAGCCCATCCAGGGAGCTGCTGAGAGCTGTGGGCTTTGGGAGCCAAGGAGCCACTCGGAGAGGACCTGACCACTCTCTTCAGGTGTCAGAACCTCGTGATCCTATGGAGGGGGGCGGACATGGCCATATAATGAACACCGTTTTATGTCATTCTCTTCAGAACATTTTCGCAACCAGCGCTTCTAAGTATGTACAGTGTAATTGTTTATGATGAGAACAGCAAAGCACAGGAAAATGCTGATGTGCCTTCTATTTCATCAAAAATTATTTTATTAGGTCTATTATTACATTATGCTTGTGATGGTTACCTATATTTGGTTTTCAGCTCCTTAATTCAATTTACAGTCAATTCTTCAATCTGTGAGATAGTAGAACGATTGGGTAGCAATGTTTGTTTTCTCCATATCGTCGTATCCATTTTTAGCTATTCTCTGTGTCCTATTTTTTTCATTTCTCTACGTTTCCCTAATAGTGTTTGCCTGTCCAGTGTCAGTGTATCTCCTGCTCAGTGAGAATTGGTAAGAGCTCTCTGAAGTTATTAGTCTCTAGTTAAAATTCTTGCCCTTTATAATGTTGCCAAGTGTTATAGGAAATTTGAGGGTTGACATTTGCCTATTATTCATTCGTTTGTGCACCAAATATCTATTGAGCATCTTTA
This sequence comes from Mesoplodon bidens, assembly GCF_964165515.1. Taxonomy (NCBI): domain Eukaryota; kingdom Metazoa; phylum Chordata; class Mammalia; order Artiodactyla; family Ziphiidae; genus Mesoplodon; species Mesoplodon bidens. Next base: position 31,758,773 of record NC_138169.1, on the reverse strand, counting down.
TTTTCAAGTCACTGTGCTAGGATGGTGATCAAGCTGTGTAGAGAAGTCCAGAGTACACTGAGAGCATATGACAGAAGGATGAAATCCCAACAAGGAAATCAGGATGTGCTGTTTCAGCTGAAACTCAAAGGAAAAGTAGGAAGTGGCCAGTCAGGGGCTGGAAGACCTAGGTGTGGGTCCACCAAGGAGCGGAGCAGCCTTTAGAACAGCCTAGGATCAGAGAAAGTAAAGACATGTAGACAGTGGTCATCCCAGCAAATACAATTAAAACCACACACATAGTAAATGAAGCTTGACCAGCACTCAGGAGTATTAATTAGATTTATGAATTTAATGTTGGAAGTGAGCCTTTTCCTAGGCTAATTATTATGTAAAATGTATGTAAATGTAATAGGAAATGCAAAATGATCACAAAATGATTTTCATAATTTAGTTTCTGAATATCCTTCAGTACCTCAAACCTAATTAAGTGTGCAATAAATGTTTATTGAATTGAACGTCATCTTTTTCTTGTGAGAAGTAATTATCACTGAAACCTTTATAGATAAGAAGCCAAAGGTCTCAAACCTCCTTTTAACTCGTTGGATGTATAAGGAAGAAGAAGTGTTTAAAATTTATATTCTCACCTCTAAATAAAAGTTAAATACCATGACCCTTCCATAGAGTGCAGAGCATAAAAAAATACCCTACCCTTACCCTTGGATCAATCTTATTTTTTTTAATAAGAAGAGAAATTCAGAAGGACTACTTCAAATAAGCCATTGGTACAAGTTCAGATTTCATCAGGAACGTCACTAGAATCTTGCACGCCTATACTGACCCCTTTGAAACTTCTGCTTCTCACCTCATGAACTGTGAGGTGATGAATGGTACCTGGACTTGTCATGGTGGCCCCTCTGTAGTGTATACAGATGTTGAATTATAATGCTACATACCTGAAAGGTATATTAGAATTATATTTTTTTTAAAAAAATGGGAACCATGGAGAATTGTTACAAAGAATTCTCTGAAAACAACTATCATCAAAATCAAATTAAAATGTAATGAAAGCTTAAAATTAATTAGTAATTAATTAAAAGAAAAGAACAGTTGCATGGACCAGAAGCCTTGGGTTTGCATCTGGGCTGTGTTGTTTACACTACTGTGTGACCTTGGGCATCCTGTGAACTCTGAGTCTTTCTTTAGTTCTGAAATTGGGTCTAACACACGATCTGTCCGTTTCACAGCATCATCATGAGGATTAATACAGGCGAAAGTTCTTTGTAAACTGAAGGGCTAAGAAAGCGTAAAACTGTAATATCAGGATTTGCTTAACAAAACACACTGACTAGATTGATGTTCAGTTTTCATTCCCTTTATTCCTTGTTTTTGGTAATATGCTTAAAATTTCTAATCACTACTGCCCTTTTAACTTTTTATGCCAATATACCAAGACTACTACTACTACTACTGAAGTAGACTATTACTTCAGTAGTATCGGTGGGGACTTCCCCGGTGGCGCAGTGGTTAAGAATCTGCCTGCCAATGCAGGGGACACGGGTTTGATCCCTGGTCCGGGAAGATCCCACATGCCGCAGAGCAACTAAGCCCATGCGCCACAACTGCTGAAGCCTGAGCACTTAGAGCCCACGCTCCGCAGCAAAAGAAGCCACCACGATGAGAAGCCCACACACCGTAACGAAGAGTAGCCCCCACTCGCCACAACTAGAGAAAAGCCCGCATGCAGCAACGAAGACCCAACGCAGCCATAAATAAATAAAAACAAATAAATTTATATTAAAAAAATAGTATCTGTATTCTAAAGGAAACCCATACTTTGACAATAACTTTATGGTCGTTGTAAGAAATATGTGCAGTCATTCCGTAAAATCATCAGTTTTAGAAAACCTCCTGTTCCAATCCAAACCCCACAAAGGTGAGAAAGCACTGCTGGTTGGAGTAGTTACAAACAAGGGCTCTTTCCTGGGAACGAAGGTGCACAGGTGTTCAGAAGCATCAAATATGCAGCCAACCACAGCATGGAGTTTGGTGACCCTGGGTTTAAATCCTGGTGCTTGTTTGCCCTGTAATCTCGGGCAAGTGATACTTTTCTGTCTCATTTTCTTCCTCAATTAGTTGTGAGTGATAATATCTACCTCAAAGGGCAGCTAGGAGGTGAATGACAGTAAGCAAAGCAGTCAGGACAGCATCTAACACAGACGTTATCAGCTCAGTATAGGAAAGCTTTTCTTATTTATTGTTGACTCTGTTCTGGTCTGTAAAGATGGCAGTACCTTGTAGATAACTTGGTAGCCTCTTTTCTTGTGCCTGTGTCATAGGAAAGTTTCTAAGTCCCAGTATAATACTTCTGAACCTCAGTTATGATCTGACAGGAATAATAATTATGATTAAAAAAATGAAGAATTGTTGTTACTTGGATTGAGTAGCTATAATGTGGCAGTCCCATGCTTGATCCTTTATGAAATGATTTCTAATCATCCAGAGCAGAGTTCCTGGTCAAATGCCAGCACTCTGTGTACAGATATAGGAACTGAGGTCTGGGGGGATTAACAGTCAGCCATGCTCTCCCTGAGCCACAGTGCATGGCCTGCAAGGCCCCTCCCAGGAGCCATCCCCACCACAGACATCGTCCCTGCAGGATCTCTGGAACCAATGTTGTTACACCTTCCTTTGCAGACATGGGCTTTTCTGAAAATTAATATCCTTTCTTTATTGTCTCTTCCAGTGTTAAGAAAATATATAATGCCTTTGTTTTTAGATTATGATCCTTGCAATCTTTGGGGTTTATCTCTAATAGTTCATTCTTAGAAGTTAGAAGCAGGGATTTTGGTTTTGGTTTTCTTCATTATTTCTTCATTTTTGTTTTTAAACTAAGACTTCCTTTTTATTTTTTTGGTCAAGCCTAACTCCATCAAAATCTGCTCAATGTTTACTAGCGAAATTTTGAGCACTTGAAGGACTTGGGTTAAACAGCTTTGTTTTAGTGTATTGGATTGTTTTAATCAAATTCATCAGTCTTTTTTTCTTGATATGTACATTCTTTTTCATATTACCATGTTTAATAGTCTCTGGAGAATAAAGAAAGAAAATACCAATTCTTTTGAAATGCTTATTAATAGTTTTTTTTTTTAATTGTTCCCTCTTCTTTATTGAAGAATTGTAAACTGCAAGACCATCTTAAACCTTTGGGGCTAAAGGTTCTTTTGTCACAGTTCTGGAACCTTTTGAAAAGGTTCTATCCATTGCTAAAATTATTTAAGGAAAGGAGCTCTAAATACCTGACTTCCAACCTAAAATTTTTCCTTTTTTCATTGGTACACATAGTCACAAAAACTAAAATGTCATTTAACAGCAAAACTTCAGTTTTATATTACTATATTGGCTCGGTTTTTTTATGAGTTATTGTAGCTGAATTGCTACAGTGTGTTCACCAAAGGTACTAAATCCCTTATTACCACTGCCACCACCCTTCCCCCACCTGATTTTAGGTGACTTTTATTGTATTAAAAAATAATACTCTGCATTCCTTTACTGCCAGGAAACAAAGATCATTTTTATTAAAGTTGCTTTTAGGATGACAGTGTCAGTCATCTCTTTGAAAATTCATTTTGGAAACTAAGTTTGTTTTTCCAGAACCCTTGAAAAGAAGCCTGAAAAATTGCAGGGGAAGATAATAATAATAGAGTAGATGTATTTGAGCAGTTATACTGTGAAATTTAATTTAACTTTCCCTCAAACTCCATTTCAAACTTGCTTTTGTGCATGAAAATATACTGTCTCGCTTTCCTTCCCTCATGTCTCAGATTTTCTTTTTCGTCAACATAATCCCCTCCGAAGGATTTTGTGTAGGAGATCAGAGCTCCAGTCTGATGCTCCGGGACCTGCAGGGCAGGTGCACAGGCCTTGCTCAGGGCCTTCTGTGCAGAAGGCCGGGCCAGGAGCCACTGGCCTGGGAAGTATGCAAGGGGCTCCCACTGCCAAGTTCTACCACCACTGCCCCCAAAACAACCAACACATCGGTAATATTTTGGCTTCACCTTAATGATTAAAGTGGAGAGCAAAGGAAATACTAAAATTGAGAGATGATGGCTCTTGTAACCTGCGGCGTGATTAGAGAAGGTAGGAAAAGGAGTTCCACGTTTGCCTGGCAGGCATCTGTGGGGAGGTGCAGGGGAGCAGAGACCGAGGCTCTGCGTGTTTGCAGGCTGCTCTCCCTGCCCTCCCCCAGAGAGCAATCTACCTGGTTCTTATTCCTCACCTTGGGCATCACAGCGGGATGGGAGTCAGCAACCAGCCCTGGTTGTCATGCCCTGCAGCATCCTTCTGCCAGGAGCTGGGCAGTATGGAAACTGTGAGGAAAACCCTGCCACTCCTGGGATTCCTCTCCAGGAAACTCGGGCGCTCTCGGGACAGGCCTGCTGGGACCCTGGCAGGCATCTGAGCCAGAGCCCGGCCATTACCCTCAGTGTTTGGTCCTACTGATGAAGAATCCTCATGCCTCTTGGGAGTCTGATGGGAGACTTGTTGAGACTTGGGTGGGTCTTTGTTGGCACAGGTGGTCGTAGTGAATGGAGATTGCATTGGGAATCCAAAGACATGAGCTTTTTGTTTGTTGTCATTGCTTTATCTCTAACCTGGGGGGAAACTTGATGGCTGTAGGCAACACAGGACAGTCTTCAGGCGTCACCGGCAGTAGGAGCGTTTGGGCACTAGGTCCAGGCCAGATGTCCTCGGGGAAGCTGATGCCCCAAGAGATTTTTTTTTTCAATAGATCTTTTTTGGAGTATAATTGCTTCACAATACCATGTTAGTTTCTGTTGTACACCAAAGTGAATCAGCCATATGCATACACATGTCCCCATATCCACTCCCTCTTCAGCCTCCCTCCCACCCTCCCTATCCCACCCCTCTAGGTCATCGCAAAGCACCAAGCCGATCTCCCTGTCCTATGCAGCTGCTTCCCACCAGCCATCTGTTTTACATTCGGTCTTGTGTATATGTCGATGCCACTCTCACTCCGCCCCAGCTTCCCCCTCCGTGCCCCTGTGTCCTCAAGTCCACTGTAGACACTGACACTCCCCCTCTGTGCCCTCTTTCACTCTGTACAAGCCTCTGTCAGCATCTTGTCCCAGTTCTTCGTTGGAGGGACCTGTTTCTAACACCCCAAGAACGGGGACAGTGCGGACTTCATTCCTCTTTTTCTTTTTCCCTTGCGCCTGGCACAAGACTTGATATGTGATAAAAATAGTAGAAAATAAGGAAATATGAATAAAATAGTTTTCTTCTCACTTGTTGATGTCACAACTTGCCTGATCTTGTACCAGGGATTGTAAAATATCAGAGCTGGAAAGGACCTTAGTGGTCTGGGGATGATTTGGTGGCAGTGCTGGACCCAGTCACCTGGGCATGGGGATCCCAGTTCACTGTGCTCTCAGCGGCACCCCCTTCGGGATGGTGGCATTTGTATTCTGGCTCACCTGGCCTGCACTACTGCTACTTTTAGGGCCTGAAAGATTCTGACTTGAGTATAATAATGAAGATATTTAGTATGGCTTTGATAGTATTTGATTTTTCTAGTTTTATTCAAATCCCTAGAGCTATTTAAGAAAAACAAACTTTAAAAATAGTAGCAGACCTTGAGTTAAAATTTTTATAGTCATGCATTTGTTATGAAATTGTGATGATTAAATTATGACAAACGTAACTGAAATGAAATGTGCAAAGGAAAACGTTTTCACTTGTTAAAAGGAGGAGAAATCACTCTTAAAGATGTTCCATCTTGGACTAATTTACTTGAAATTTGGTGCCTGTCGTGAGGATGAATAACATGTGGCCTTTTACACAGCTTCTCGGCCCGAGTCTAATGTTCTAGTTGTCCTTTTATTATCCCAAACCTCCATAACTACAGGATTTTTCCTTCCTGCCCTTTGTTCACAATATGGAGCTGTAATTGAGTTCATATTTCTCGCCCAGCCTTTCAGCTATAATTAATGTTTTATTATATCAGATTTTGTCACTAACTAGCAGAGCAGCAGGGTGTGGGAGCACGTGCTCAGGCCTGCTTCCACACACACACACACATGTGCACACACATGCAGAACAGAAGTAACTTAGGGATGCCAGGCGAGCTCCTGATGATCAATTATGGCCGAGAGAGCATCAATTTTATTTATGGTACCCTGAAAATATGCCACAGCAATAGATGGCCGATCCTATATAGAAGAGAGCAGGACAAAGAGAAATTAAAGTGGGCAACATAGAATATTCGACCCCACGGATCAGTTTATGCTGCGCAGTGTGTTGCCCAGGGTCCATTGTTTGTGGAAAACTAGGGATCAGACCTCATTTGTGAGTCAATGAGCAGGACGGGCGCGGTCAGCTGCTCTCAGCACCAGTGTTATGTGGATCCTAGTCATGATGACAAACACACTGAATTTATTGAACTGACCTTTTTTTTCCCTCATTTTAAACTGGTGACAATACTTTTAAAATGTAGTTCAGTTGTACCAGGTCATTTGGATCTTCAGGGTGTCATTTCAGTAAATGCTGACAGGTTTAGGGAAAGAATGTGACTGAAAAAGAACAGGAAGAAAATACATTCTGTGTTATTGCATAAATAAACCTGAATTACACATTTATTTTACCTGCCTTGAATATAATTTATACTTTCATTTTCCCTCACCCCCCCACAAAGAGTTAATCTTCAAGAAGATATTAATACTAGACTCTATTCTTTTTTTCTAGAGAGAGAACAAGTGGTTTTTACCAAAAATTGCAGATCAAGCTGAAAGTCACTAGTAGTGCCATGAAATGAAAAATATTCTAAGTCCTTGAAATGATGAGAAATGACAACTTTAAAGGATTGGCAAAAGCAGCAATGAAGCGGATCAGTACTTTTCTCCTCCTCACCCCCCCATCCTGCTATCTGGCTGGATTATCCTCCAGTATTTTATGCTGATAAGAAACAGAATAAGTGGATAGAAAAATGGACTTATGACTAAGGACTTAATCTGGAAATGAATTAGGACACACATCTTGAAGTCAATTTCAAATCTGCAGCAGGCTTCCCCTAACATCTTCAAAGTTAGAAAAGACCAAAACCATTTTGTCACATTTGAACTTTCAAGTTTAACAAACTACATGAAAGATGTTCAGATGTTCTTTTCTAGGTTATACTTCATGAGCTAGTCTATATAAATGCAGATTTCTTATTCTCCTTCTAAAAGCCTTAGAGTTTTGTTGTAGAAAAGCCTAGCATCAATTAAACTTTAAATTTCATTCTGTAAGAAAGTTCGGATACAGTGATGTCACATTTTTGGCAGACTCACCTTCACGATGGATTGTGCCCTCACATTGCAAATGCCGTAGGAAAGTTTTTTGTTATTTTAAATTCCAGAATAGTGGTGGAGGAAGGCTAGGAATGATGAGACTTTGATAAACAAAGAGGCCGTGAGTAACACATTAAAAGGATAAAAGAATTTTAATCCAGCTCACTAAGCTAGAAACTTCTGTTTGGTTTTCCATCTGTGAGAATTTGCTTTTTTCAGTCATCCTTTTAGGAAAAACATTCAAACAGTGAGATTTTCAGGTCTACTTTTGAGATGACACTTGTGGTTGGAAAGACTTGTGAAAATCGTCAGTGGGATGATGTTATTTGTACAAATGAAAAACGCATCAGTCACCAAGTTCTGTCCAGGTACCATTGACTTGGATGCCAGTAATGTGTTCATTTCCATCCAGGAGGCAGCAATGTGTGGCCACTGGGCAGCAGAACGGATTCAGCCATTTTTCATTAGCACTTGGACTTTGATAAAGGGAAATAGAAAAGAGCTGCTTGACCTTTCAGTGCTTAAATTATTAAAGAGCAAATAGATTTGAGGTCTGGATGCTTGCAAATCTAATTTGTCTTGTGGAGCAAGGATGAAAAGACATTTTGGGTTTGAAATTGCTCTAGTCAACTTAGTTCTTCCTTTAATATATCTGAAGATGAGTAGATGGTAGCTATTTAAAAAGTAATATGTCTGGAGTAGAGTGCATGGCATAACATACCAACTGGCTGAAATGGAGGCCCACTAAGTAATCATTTAATTCTTGAATTTTCATCTGATCCTCATCAACTTGCTACTTGGAAAAATTAATTTTTTTCATCCATATTCACTTAGATGGCATTTAAATTACAAAACAAAATTGTCTTTCTCTAGGGAGTGTCAAATATCATATTGTTCAAGTTAAATCAGGCCAGTGCCTGGCACATACTAGGGGCTCAGAAAGTATGCGTTGACTTAATAAATGAGGAAAGCTGGGGAAAGATGGATGGAAAGTGAGGATGGAGATGAGGGGAGAGAGGAAACAGAGTTGCAGCTTCCGATTCTCTCCATTTCTCCTTATTTGCAGGTTGTACAGGATAAACTTGCAATCTAACCTGCATTATCTTATCGCAAAGCCTTTTTCTTGGTAATTCCCTTCTCTCTTACCTCTTGGGTATTCAGAAAATGAATACAAAAGAAACTTAGTATTAAATTTTAGTAAAGTGAAGCATATTAGTGAATATCAGTATATTTCCTCCCTCCTACTACATATAAGGTATATAAAGTAAAAATTACTTCTGGATTATGTTACGCTTTCAAAAATATGTACCTCGTGGCCCACTTCATTCTGTCTCATGAGATACAGAAGTGACTAACTGTATTGTCGGATGGTCAGGAGACCACATCTACTATTTAATTAACTATGCCCCAGATAGAATGGGCACCTCACCACTGAACCTCAGTTTTCTCATCAGTAAAACCAGAAAATAAAACCTACATGTGCAAGGCTCCTGGCCTAGCACTTCCTGTATGGAATAACTTCTGCAAATTTTTTTCTTCGCATAGATCTTCATATTTCTACTTTGTCTAGTATACTAGGCTCCCCGGAAGTTGTTTTTAAAGTGCAATTTTGAAAATCATGTCCTATAGCAAGTAAACTGGAAAAGCTTGCAGATAGAAGAAAGCCAGTGTTAAAAATTACTTAATGGAGAATCTCTTTGCAAAGCAATTAATTATTCTTTGATTTATCCATCTTGTGAGAGAGAGTAGTTCTTGTATGCTGAATAAAAATTCTGAATAAAAGAAATGTAAAATGTACCTTGGAGACCCATCTAATTCTCTCATTTCATAGGAAAAAAATAAGAACCAAAGATGTTAATTTAAACCCCCAGTTTTAGCAGAATTAGGAGTAGAGTGTAGGGGGATGCACACGCCAGTGTCTGCTACCCTGACAGAAGGCGTTGCAGGAAAACAGTCACACTTTCTTAATGATGTTTGCACTTCTCTAACAGAAGCCTTGAGAGTTACACGTTGTTCCTCTGTTACATTCTGTTGGTTGCATGCAATCTTCAAGGTTAGCCAAGGCCATACTTGGTGGGAGAAATGTCAAAGAACTTGCAGATATAGTGGAATCGCCACATCTGACTGTAGATGTAAGAGGTCAGGGAGAAGCGGGAGTGAAATCAAAGCCCCCTCTGTCTCTGCCTGTGTTCCTTGTTCCCCCCACCCCCAAAGGAAGGTCCTTCCTAAATTCTTCCTTCCATGTTGGATACACCCTGCAGTGAGAACTCTGCAAGATTTGGTGGAGCATCTTACAGGACCAATAGAAAGTCTTGATGTTAGGAAGGAAGAGTCATATTTCTTTTCTCTTCTTTAAGTTTACATCCCTGCTGAGAAGTCCCTTTATCATTATTTACACTGTAAACCTGCTGGACTCCCTGCCTACTGAGCAGTCATTCTGATGTTGTACAACCATCAGTTTTTGTTTGGACAGAATTACAAACTGAACGGCAGCTGCATTGCATGACTGAAATAGAATGTGCTCAGTGGTTGTACTTCCAGAAACAGGAGATTCACTGGGTGCAGATTCAGAGTTCACACGGGCAGGAGCACAGAGAGGGACCTCTCCGGGCCGACCCCAGCGCGTGGCGTTGGTAGGCACCTCCCTTCTATTCTGTTTCCCCGGCTTTAATGAGTGGCTGTGCTGAGCAGCCCCAGGGTTACAGTGTTGCTCGGGGAGTCACGGTGCTTTTCTGACAAAGTAAGAAAAAGATATGTCTCCTTGTCAGAAGGACTTGCAATCTAGTCTGGATTCAGTTTTTGAAAGCTGCTGTCAAGGTTTGTTTTTTCTCAGTATTAGAAACTTTTTTTTCCCCCAACCAAACTGCACAACAGTTCATCATTCTAGTAAATGTATGTAGCTCAATAAAGAAGTCCATCCCTTCAAGATTTCTCCTATTCTCCTAAGGTTAATTCGAAATTCACAGATATTGGAGGGGGGTGGGGAGGGAAAGGTGAGTAGGGACCAGGAGATCCACTCCTTGGTGGGGACATCTGTCTCACAGGCATCTTCTGAGGATACTCATTCCCATCTTATCTTTATATAGAATTCAAGTAGCCCTGTTCATGATTTACTCTTAGAAACCACTTGTAACTCCAGGGTGTCGGCTTTTGAAATTCCAGTGCCTTTTCTCTGCTTTTCTGATGTCCTCACTTTCCGCTGACTGAATATGGTGAAAGGCAAAGGAATAGAAGAAAATATGGCAAGTTACACCTTGGTTAACCCGAATCATCCCACATTGTATCTTGTGACTTGATAAAACTTCGCACATGATCATACAGATGTCACCGAAGAAAATATTACGTTGCCTTTTTTAATAAACTTACGGTTAATATTGATTGGTTCATTGACTAGGTAAACTGAGTTCATTTTCTACAAATTCATCTTCAGTTACATGTAAGAAGAACGTTACCTTGGTGTCCTGCTCACATAAACAGCAGAGATTGTTATATAAAAGCGTTTTAACTATGGTAAATTTTCTTTCCCTCAAGAAGTTGTCTTATTTGGGGGTGAGAGAGTTCTGTGCAAAAGCATTAAGCACTTTCCCTCTCTTTCATGGAGCAGGTGTTGAATCCGTGTCCATTAGGCACTAAGCACTTATTATTGGCTCTATCCAGTGTGTTCTTTATTTGGGGTGTTCTGTGGGTCTCCACAGTTGAAGACCATGGGGATCAACTCTGTTACCTGAAACTATCACTGATAATACTCTCTTTTTTCTAGTGTCTACCAAATAGTTGTCGAGGAAGAGCGTCCTCGAAGAGCTAAAAAGACAACAGAAATCTTAAAATGCTACCCAGTGCCCATCCACTTCCAGAATGCTTCTCTACTGAACTCCCAGTACTACTTCGCTGCTGAATTCCCAGCCAACAGCCTCCAATCGGCTCAGCCTTTTACTATTGGTGATAATAAGACGTACAGTGGATACTGGAACACCCCTCTCCTTCCCCATAAAAGCTACAGAATTTATTTCCAAGCTGCTAGCAGAGCCAACGGGGTAAGTTTTATAAACGGCTGTTTACTTAGGCCGTTCAGTGCTATCAATGCGAACACAGTCAGATCACCTAAGGTAGCCATAAGAAGGAAAGTCATGCTTTTGTGTGCTTTTACTTGGAATAAGTGTGTTTTATTCTCTCTTTTTAAAATTATTTTCACCTGGAGAAATTCATGGGAAGAAATGCATATATTCATATTTGTTTGGGTAGGAAGAATATATTGTCAACATGATGGTTTTTATTTTCAGTTCTTACTTGTTACCAAAAGTTGGCTAGTAATTCTGCTTAGCCTACTATTTTACAGGGAAATAGTACAGCTCTAACACGTACATTCAGCTCATTTACAATTTTGTGAGATTCACAGCATCTGTCTTTTCAGCATATTCTGTCCCATTTCTTTGGTTGCACAAGAGTTTATGCTTCCTATAGCTGGGACTAAATTAGTTATCTTTCTTTTTTTTTTTTAAGAGAAAACAGCTTTGGAAAGATGAGATAGAAACAAAATAAAAACTATCAAGTTTTTTTTGAATTTTTTTCCCTTTCCTGTTCAGACCAACCCAGAGCTCTGATGAGATAGGAAAGTCTCCTTAGAAGGAAGGGCAAATTTTCCAGATACGACAGTGGTTTCCTCCTTCACAGCGTGGGTCTCGGTACCATCATTGCCCTTGGCCAGTGAGAAGGGGGGGAAATCAGGGGCACAGGTTTTGCCCACGAGTGTCTGCACAGGGAGCCAGTGAGGGTCCGGAGGAGGAAGCCAGGGGGGCCACCTGGCAGAGGCGTTCTGTGTGTAACTCCAGGCTCGCCACCTGCTCCCGGTGTGCCCACCAGCACCACCGCCAGCACTGGAGCCGGAAAATGTATCAGAGTGCAGTCCAAGTGCTAATCACTATGTGGTTGATGCCACGCTTGGAACAATGAGAACCTCCCTTATCCGTATTTAAAGAGAACTGCAGAGATTTTATTTGTTTCACATAAAACATGAATAGTGATTTTTTTCCCCTCTTTATTTAACACAGGAAACCAAAATAGACTGTGTTCAAGTGGCCACAAAAGGTAGGTTGAAATTGTGCGAAGCTCTGCTGGCTTCTGTCCTTTACGAGTTTAGATGGTGTTTCCGAACTTCTTGAAATGTTCATGTCATTGAAATCAGTGTGGGGGGGGATGTGTGCTCCCAGGTGTGTGCTAGGATTGTAGGCCAGTTAAATTTGACTGTGTTTCACACAGGTATTTTTTTTTTTAATGAGAAGTCACATTGCTGTGTTTCAAAGCAGTTTTCAATGGTTATCTTTTTAAAACTTCTATTAAAATAGAATTAATTTTTATATGATCTCGTTTATACTGTGGTATAAACCACAGTACCCTGCATAGTAATACTGTGTCTAATGAACGTTCAGATGCACAATAGTAAAATACCTCCTGCTGTTTTAAAGCAATTATCTAGTTATAATAGAGCTGTAGAGTCTGCGTGGGCTTTTTTCACTGGGGATGTATGTCTCTTTGAACCCAAGAACCAGGTGATGTTATTGTGGACCTTCTGTTTCCCAGGCCTGGTTACAATCCTGAGAAAATGTGATGGAGGATGAAAGGTAGATTAGGATGAACCAGCGTAAGCTCACCACACAGGGCCTCCTAAAGAAGAGAGTGCAGCTGTGTGTGTGTGTGTGTGTGTGTGTGTGTGTGTACACATACTGTAACACATCTCGTCAACCTCACAGTGTGCTTTTACCATCCCACGTGGAAGTATTTGAGAAAATGCCACGAGAAACATCCGATGCTGCAGGAAAACAAAGCAGTATACGTTAACACTTGTAGTTAAACGCACTCTTTCAGTTCAGTAGAGGAACCATGAGGACAGGGAGGAAGTGCTGTGAGATTGAATTTGGGAAGGACGGCAAGAAGGCAGAAAGCACCAGATTTCGTCAGCTCATAGGGAGTCACTTGACAAGTTCTGCTGGATGAACGTATCTTGTTTTTGCTGTTTAACGTTCAGGCAGCTTAGTTTGAATATATCATGGGTGCCCATCGGCATTTTCAAAATTCTCATTGAATTCTTATTTCCTGAAGAAACATGACCTTTTTATTCCATTCACTTGACAAACATTTCTTGGTTTCATGTTATGTGCCAGGCCTTGTGGGAGGTACTCACCTTACTTGTATTTTGTTTGTCCTCATGGGCTCATAGCTCTATTTCCAAGAATCTCCTTATATTGATTTTAAAACACTCAATTCTTTATATCATATTGTACCTGATTAAGAGCCTTTATTTGTAGGGATAAATTAATAAAAAATGAGATTACAGATATTGATGTGTTTTCTAAACTGTAATTTGCTGTTTACCATTAATTATCACAGTATTATAAGGCCTTTGAATGAGGTGTCAACATTCTCAGGCCTCCGATCATGGCCCATGCTCGGATTGCTTTATTGAATTCTGCTGACCCTTGAGGTCTCAACAAAAAACCCAGTTCCAGAGTGCCTGATTCATAATGCCTTGCGTTTCACATCACAGCTGAAAGTTAAAATTACTTTCGTATGTATGTTCTCATTTATTTCTTCTAAATTACTGTGAGAAAGGAGACATGTATTGCTATTTTTATTTTTGAGATGAAGAAAATGCACTATTTGGGGAGATGAATTGACTTGCCAAGGTCACTCAGCTAATAATCTGTGTGTCAAGGCTTGATCCCAAGCGTTTGGCCTCCTACACCAGTGTTTCCCTGTATCTCATGGCTTTTCACCCAGCAGAACCTCTGGCCAATCATAGTTCTGCAGCATATAAGTATCTGTCCTCCTTTTTATTAGAACTGAGTCACTGCCCAGTTGACTCTGGAAACAACAGAATATCTGCCATCCTGTTCATGTGCAGAGTTAAATAATTATATAAACAACACTAGTAAATATGGAAATGTGATGTTTGCTGTTTTCACAATAGATTGAATTAGATGGTGATTTGGATCGTTTTCTTCTATCATCAGCTAGATTTAATCAATATTGTAATTTGTTTTTCAATTCACCAAAGGATGATTAGGCAATCAGATGACCTGATTGACTAAATATTTCTCTGCTCATATTTTCTGAGTCATTTGCAAACATTTACACAGCAACAAACTCTATCCAACCAAATAACATTTTGGGGGGGAAGAGGGAAACAAATTTTAATTTTCATTGCCTTACTTTGTCATTCCTATTCATAAAATCACAGCACAGGAGGGAACCTCGGGAGATAGTCTCCTGCTGGGTGAAAACTACTGTGTTTGGTACCATTTTATTTCATGAATTTCTATATGTACAGGTTCAGCAACCTTCCTTTATAGCACCGTATAATGTTTCATCACCTTTATAATCAGATAATTTTTTTGCTTATTCATACTAAAATTGATTTTGCAATGAAGGAAGCCATTCCATCTTGATGACTTCATCAAAACAGAGAAATTGGCAGGTCTGACAGTGTTACTGGTACCATATCATAAAGATGTTTGAAATTTAAAAGAGTTCAAGCATCTTGACTGTTTTTGCCACTTAGTGCTGACAATATAGTGGCTTAATTGAATTCTCGGACACGAAACCACTTTCCTGAGCAGCATTTTGAATTTACAAAGATTTCAGTGTTCTCATGAAACAATTGTTGACAGATATCTTTATAGAGAAAGTATGGAGGTGGATTTTTTTCCACAAGGAACTAATTTGTAATTTCAAACATGGATATGTCTCTTAAAGATATATTTCATGCTAGTTATAAATTTAATGTAGTGATTATTTTAATCATATTCCAAGGGTACATTTTGATTCTAATCATCTCAAATATAAAGCCTCATAAAAAATTGGACACCAGAAAATACCTAAGGTGGGTCATTACGTATCTCCATATGTTGGGGGATTGCCTGTGTTTTTATGTATCCTCCTTTAATTTATATACCTAGATTCATCATAAGTATATATGGTTAGCTATAGGCAAACTCACCCCAGACTATTCTATCTCTTGAGCTAAAAAGACACCATACGGGACTTCCCTGGTGGCGCGGTGGTTAAGAATCTGCCTGCCAATGCAGGGGATACAGGTTCGAGCCCTGGTCTGGGAAGATCCCACATGCCACGGAGCAACTAAGCCCGTGTGCCACAGGTACTGAGCCTGCACTCTAGAGCCCGTGAGCCACAACTACTGAGCTGCAAGCCACAGCTACCAAAGCCTGCGTGCCTAGAGCCCGTGCTCTGCAACAAGAGAAGCCACTGCAATGAGAAGCCCATGCACCGCAACGAAGAGCAGCCCCCGCTCGCCGCAGCTAGAGAAAGCCCACACGCAACAGTGAAAACCCAATGCAGCCAAAAATAAAATAAATAAATAAATTTATAAAAATTAACTAAATAAGTAAATTAAATTATAAAAATAAAAAAAGAAAGATACCATACGATGACAATATACTTGATGTTTTGGGGTTACCCTCCCAACAGGATTCTTTTTCATCTTTATGGTGGAGTACATAGAATGGCTTTTAGCTATTTTTAGATTCTCCTAATTTTTATTTTTATTTTTAATCACATTCACATTTTTATAGTTGAATTCTGTTTAACACCACTTGATCCAGCTGTGTCTTAGCAATGCTTGTATATGTTTTCCTTAACTTTCACATACCTTATGGCTGCCTATGATAACTAGTAGGGTGGAAACTCTTTTCTGCTAGTTCTGCTAGTTTCTGCAACAAAGAATTTGTTGGTGATCAATTCTAAACTGACAGGAAACTTTTACTTTCACTTAAAAGTAAAAATCCGTCTCGTTAGTAAATTAGATTTCTTGTATTAAATGAGGTATAGTCATTCTAATTGATATAATAATTAGTTTAAACTGTATACTTTGCATTAATCTCCCATAAAATAATTTTTTCCATGACACGATGCCAGCTATGTTTCTCCTCAACAATATAGCCATTTGGGAGCTTTCTTATTATACATTTATTTAAAAAAAAATATTTGAGGACACACATAGATCAAAAGTGAGGGGATGGAAAAAAATATTTCATGCAAACGGAAATGACAATAAACCAGGGGTCACAATACTCATATCAGACAAAACAGGCTCTAAAACAAAGGCCATAAAGAAAGATAAAGAAGGACAGTACATAATGATAAAAGAATCAGTACAAGAAGAGGATATTACACTTGTCAACATACATGTACCCAGTATAGCAGCACCCAAATACATAAAACAAATACTAACAGACATAAATGGAGAAATGGGTGGGAATACATAATAGTAGGAGACTTTAACACCCCACTCACATCAATGGACAGATCTGGACAGAAAATCAGTAAGGCAACAGAGATCCTAAATGATACAATAGAACAGTTAGAGTTAATTGATATTTTCAGGACATTACATCCAAAAAAAACCAGAATACACATTCTTTTCAAGTGCATATGGAACATTCTCTAGGATTGACCACATACAAGGGCACAAAACAAGCCTCAACAAATTTAAGAGGATAAAAAAATTTTAAGGGCCTCCCTGGTGGCGCAGTGGTTGAGAGTCCGCCTGCCGATGCAGGGGATACGGGTTCGTGCCCCGGTCTGGGAGGATCCCATATGCCGCGGAGCGGCTGGGCCCGTGAGCCATGGCCGCTGGGCCTGCGCATCCGGAGCCTGTGCTCCGCAACGGGAGAGGCCACAACAGTGAGAGGCCCGCATACCGCAAAAAGAAAAAAAAAAAAAAAAAAAAAAAAATTTTAAGTGCCTATTATGTTAGGCATAGTGTAATCTTTAAAACTTCCAAACATAGATACATAAATATATCACTTTTTAAATTTTGAGGATTTCGAGTTCATAAAAGTTTTGAGGTTTTTGTTTGTTTCTTTGTTTTTAGTGTATGGGGGGGATGTCATATGTATTAACTTATTCCTCTCCTTGCTGTGATTTGACTAACAGCAGTATAGCTAGAAATCAAGACAAAAACTGCATGAAAACTACATGCTAAATTATTTTCAGAAGTATTATAGTAGTCAGATATAAACCTTAAAGAAAAAGAAAACAAAACCATTATTCTAATGTCATATTTTAAAGTGAATTTTCTGTGCAAAAATGCTCCACTGTTTTTAAGTGTAGTCTTTTATTTAACGTACATTTGTATGGCAGTGTGCTTTGCTGGGAGACCTTCAGGAAACTTTGAAGGATTTCTATTGTTCTGATACAATTTCTAACTATATTCAGAAATGTGAATGTTTCTTTTTTTAATCACTAGGCTCTTTGAGAAGTTTCTCTACACTGTTTTTCTGTTCATTGTTTTGTTCAAAGAAACGCCATCCTTTCTAGGCCACAGTGGTACAAAATGAAAGTACACTGATAAAAAGAACTGAAAAGAATGTCGAGATGTAAAGCTAATTAAGATTCCTTTTAATTACTCATATTCAACACACAAATTATATAGTAAGGCCGCTCATATATGCTAATCTGCTATCATTTAGCTATGGGTTTAGAAATAGAAACGTAAATATGATATGCATTTGCCACTCTGCATTTTGTAGAGAAAATATTTCCTTTTCTCGACCTGATAGTCTCCATAATGTATATCATGAGTGCATTAAGGCCCCTGAGAAGTTCCTAAGGAAAGGAAACCTGTTTAACTTTGTTCAGCCCTACAGTTTCTAAATTTATTTGACCCAAACTCATTTTTCAAGGAGCCCAAGAGTCATATAAAACCCAGTTTGGTAAATACTGGGTCTTCAAATTCCAGAAGATACCACCACCTGTAACTGAAACGGCAGGTTAGGAGCCAATACACCAGGTGTGATGTTTACTCTCCTGTGCGCACCTTTGTACCTAAAGGAGACCCTAAGCTTATCAGCACCAGATGCCATCTTTAAAGCCTAGGAATTTAGCGATATTCTCTTTCATAATGCATTCTTTTGATATTTTAAGACATAGTGCAGCAAGTTGTTCTGTAAAGGGCAGATGATAAATATCTTAGGCTTCCTGACCCACACTGTCTCCATCAGAGCCCCTCAGCCCTGCCTTTGCTGTGGAAGGGCAGCCATCATCATGGGTGAACAATGAACATGACTCTGCCAATAAAACTTTATTTGCAAAAGCATGTAGTGGGCCAGCTGACCCTTATTTTACAGTAATTTGTAACAAAATCACGTTTTTTCCTTGTAACTGAGAATAATTGTCACAAAGGAACACTTTACAAGGCAGACCACAGAGATCAGATAGAAACCTTTCCTGATCCCTGTCATGGACTTTTCCATTTGAGTTTTGAGCCTCAGTTTGTAACTTGTCTTCCTTTGAGTTGTGAATACAGGGCTGCCTGACATAACTCTTTTCAAATATCTTTTTGTTCATATTGTTTACCAATTTCAGTATGGGATAGATGTTCTATTTTTATAGAAACAATGTAATTTTTCTCAGATGTAGAGTAGGTCAAATTTTCCTGTAAGTAATAGAAAACTGCACAGGAATGTTGGTTGAACAACAGTATCTATGACCAAGCAAGTGTTCTGTGCATAAACTTGGAATTGGTACCAACTTTGTCACGAGTCTTAGAAATAACATTTTACTGTTTACAATTTATTATGCTATTTTGCATACTGTGTCACACCAAGAAAATTATCTTTGTGATATCTTGGGAGTTCTCCATTCTCTGTCCAAACTGTTAGTTTATTCATCTCACTGAGCAAAACTAAAAAGTTTTCATTAGTAACACGTGAAAGATGATGATACCACTTTTAAACCCAGTTGCCTCTGTTGTCTGGTTACAAGGAGCAACACTCTTTGGACAGTGCAAAGGGATATTTCAAACTATTATGTACCAGCAGTTTTGGGTTTAATTGTCTGCAGATGGTAGATGATCTATTTTCCTTACTTGTTGCCACATTTCTGATAGCACCCAGGCTGTTCCATGTAAATTAGTCATCTTTCATGTAAGCCTGTCCTTAGTTTTCCAATATTTTTTCTTTGCATCATTTTCCAGCTGTATCGTGTTAGAACTGACATTTTAATTTTCTCTCTCTTTTTTTTTTCAATATCTGTGTGTCATGAATGTTAACCATTTAAACTCAACTGCTGAGCTGTTCAGGCAAACCAAGAAGCCCGCCTGGTCTGCTTCAAGAATCTTAATCATTTCTCTGGTCACATGTTAACCATGACAACTATAGCAAAGGCAATGATTAGTCTTTTTTTTTTAACTGATGTTTTGAGATGCATTTTTTTTTCATTCCCTGAATGTGACAAAATTAAGTTCCTAAATGGAAATTCTCTACAGGAAATTTAGTTATCAGAGAAATGTCTTTACATAAAAATGTTTTTAGTGAAGGAAGATAATATTCTTCACAAAGGTGATTTTAGCAAGAAGAGAAAATATTGTGACTTAAGCAGAAGAATTTTAAATAACCTATTACATGTTGAAAGCTTCAAGTTTGGCTCATCAGAATTAGCAATGAATCTTTCTACCCCCTTCTCAGGAGCAGTTGAAAACACTATTCCATCTAGATCCTTGTTTTTTGCTTTTTTATTCCCCCTTTAGTCAATCTATCCACAGCCTCAGCCCAACCTTGCAACTGTGTCATGGTTAGAAATCCAACTGCCTGATGAAAGCCTGATTAAGGGAAACAAACTCAGAAAATTCAACGGCTCGCTGTGGTTGTTTTCCTTTTTCCTTCTCTTTTTGTTGTTGCTGGAAGAAAGTTGAGATGATGTGATATGCGGATGGAGATTCTCCTTGCTAGCCTAGCTTCAGTCTGGCTTTTTCTTCCCTCATGCATGCTGACCTGGGAATCTTCCTTTGCCATAGCTGCGATAATCGTGACTCAGCTTACGACACCTCACATTCGCATCGCCCCTGCTGCAGGCGACGACCAGCTGACAGGTCAGACCTTCAAGTATAGATGAGTCATCTTGCCCATTTCCTGCTCATTTTTCTCAGCTTCGTTTCCCCTCTACATCTCCTCCTTCGCTTTAAGGCTTGTTGACAATGTCTCCGACTCTCGGTACAGACCTGTGCCCGCGTTAAATTAAGTGGTGTGCTCGGCCTCTTCTGTGTGCACATGTATACCCCTGCATTCAGCACAGCCCCGCTGCATGATCCCATTGTCTGTGTGTCTGTCGGTATGTTCCTTTCTAGCCTAATGTTATACAGAATGAAATTTGCTGGATTTGCAATGGCAATGCCATCCAAGAGGATTTCAATCAAAACACATAAAGATGTTTTCCCAGTTATCCAAATTAATCCAGAAAGGCGTCGAGATCTGAGCGTGAGAGGTTTATTTTCACCTTGTAGGGTCTAGTTTGTGCACGCATTTAGCAATCCACAGGCCCGTCTGCCAGTGTTGATAAGTGAAGCCACCCAAAGATGTTTGGGGTGACGCTGTTCAAACAGCTTTTCAAATTCCTAAAACTGAAGCAGAGCTGACTACATTCCTTATAGATCCTTGTTTCAAAGCACACTGTTTACAGCAAGCAGAGGCGCATCTGCAAGTCAAATGCACTGAATAATTTAGGGAAGTTTTTAAAACTTTGAATGGCTATGAGTCGTGGAATTGAACTGTGTGCGTCTTTATACCAAGAGAAGTTAGCTTGTCCATTTGAACTGCCTCTAAAGGTATATGGACAAACGTATAAACTTATATAGGAAAAGAATCCAGTACATTACTGCATATATCAAAGGTGAGTTGTTAGAGAATGCCAGAAGACCAGCTTTGGTCCTGCAAGAGAAGCAAGCCATTGTCAAGGTTCCTAACACAGTCACAGGAACAGGACTCAAGTTCTGCTTTCAGAGGCATCCCCAATATGGTAGTTTGTTGCATGAGTTATAGGCATGAGGAAGCCAAGTAAGAAACATGCAACTGCATTCCATAGAATTTCCACTCCTGCAACTGTTTTGTGTGTATGAGATTAAGGCATATACCCTAACATTTGAGAAAAAAAAGTAAAGCTTAACTCATAGTAAGAATTCATGAATGTTTAAGTTGTTCCGTGAGCTTATTATTTTGGAATATAAAGCAGCTGAGACTCAGGAAAATTATAGACTGCTTTTTCTAAGGTAAAGAACTGTAGGATAATTTTACTTCTTTCTCAGCTGGAATTCCATACATATTTTCAGCCCTCTGTTTCAGGGCCTAAAAGCTATAAACTTATTACTAACAGTTCTGCCTTTGCTTTCAAGTTTCTTTTAAGCATATTTCTTTTACTGGTTGAAGTTCGGTTGTTGCAGACAGTCTCTTATCCTGAACTTCTGATGTGTTCCTCCCAACAGTTGAAGTACTCAAGGGATCGTGTCTTTATTTACCTAAGTCCTCTCCTCTAAAACCTTTACGTCTCAGGCCTGGCCCATGCACTCTGCATAGGGTTCTGTGTCCACCTTGAAGGTAATCTGGGATCTTCAGCAAGTCTGACCCCTGCCCCATTACGTCTGAGCTGGTACCAGTCTTGTCAGCAAACATTAAAAATAGGAGGTTGACCTCACTCTCATAAAATGAGTACTTGTAGGGAATATAATTAAATAGCCCCTTTTGAGACTTTCCCCATAACCCACTGCCTTCAAATTCAGCACGTGGTTTACTAGGAATAAAGTAAGAGAAACTTCTGAATATAGTGTTCTCTCTAAAACTCTCATGATTAAGAAGACATCTCATAAATCAGCCTCCTTCCCAAAGCTTTCAGATCCATTGTACCTTGTTATTTTGTAACTAGTCTGCGGAATACGCATACATAGCTGAAGTATGCGGCGGCTGTCTTCTAAGGGCTGCAGGTGATCACCATCATTTACTTTGGTTTATTAGGGATGAAATGATAGAGTGTTAGAATAAGCCTCAAAAGCCAGTACAAAACTACTCCTGTCTTTCTTTTTCAGTATTTCCTGCTGCTGTTAGTGATGGTTACTCTAACCCAGATAAATTCAAGCTCAAGTAATATTTCTTTTGTATTTTCTGTTTGCATCAGCCATCCACTTGGATAGCAGTAACACTGTCTTTTTTAAATAGATTTATTCCTGAGTTGTACTGCAAGCATGAGACTTCATTCATTCAATCGCTGATTGACATTTAGCACCTTCTGATTGAGCACTGATTGAGCACCTTCTGTGTGCCAGTTCAAGGGCTACTAACTCTCATAAATACGTTTACTTTATGTGGTTGCCCAGACTCTTGGCATCAGACATATTTGCATGAGTGACACCAAAACCTAAATGCACACATGCTCTTATGAAAAATGACCATCATGCTTGTCATTTCATAGTTGAGAAGAGACAACAGCTTTGTAACAATGGGGGGAAAGGACGTGTATTTCAAAATCTTTCTCTTCGTGTCGAGTTGCTTAGAAAATGGTCAGTGGGACAGTTCTGAACATTTAACATCTGTGACCCACTGTTTACTAGATCAACACAGGCCCTTCTGGAAGCCAACAGGAAATCACGAGGGACGCATTCTGAATGCCTAGCAATTTTCTGGTCCGTTTTGTTTTAATTGTGCTGACATCTTGCCCCTACAAATGCTATTGGAAGCTGTACTTAGAGGAAACTTTGATAAGACAGTGATTTCTCCGCAGCCTAGATCCTGTTGTCCCAGAATGTAATCCATGCTGGTTCGGTTCACCTCGGTGTAGATGGGACCCCCCTCCCTTCTGTAACAGAGAACGCAAGCACCCGGTGATCTGACTCCCAGCACCTGGAACGTGTCAGACACAGCAAAAGTGCCCATAAACGTTGGCTAATTTAATTCACTGAATGAATGGCTCTCAGATGCAGGATGCTGGTATGTTTGATAAGCAGGCCTGTCATCACACTGGGGCTGTTTCTTAAACTTTTTTGTCCTCAGTCAACAGTAGGAATACATCACCACCCAACATACATGCATACACATACACAGATGTTTAACTGATGCAAAAGATTTAGAAACTGTCCTACCAATGCTGCTCCATGTGAATAAGCTGCATTCTGACCTGTTCTATTCTGTTCTATCTTATTCTATTTCACTTTTTTAAATTTAGTTGCTACCTACTAAATCGATTTCATTTCCCACTAATGGGTTGTAACCCACAGTTTTAAAAAACAATTTACTAAACTACTATAGTTAGGGGATTATGAAAGGGAACAGAATATATAATTGAATTAATGGTCCAGTCTTACCTCAAAACTCCTCTAAAGAGAACACACAGAAAATTCTAGAAAATTCCAGAAAATTCTGGAAATGCTTCTTTCTACTTCATTCCCTCAGTTTCGTTATTAATTGTCTATAATATAGAACTGCTTTGGGAAGAAAATTAAAAGCTGCACATGCTAGAAATTTCTCTTTAAGATTTTTTTACTTCACTTTATAAATACCTCTAGGCTGTTTATTTTATATTGATATTTCTGTTTATGACTTAAAACCCCAGCCAGCTCTGAGATGCTGTGGAGAATGGTTTCCTTCAACAAGTACTTTTTATCATCTGTTTTGGTTAAGACATACATCTAAAATGATAAGATCTGTATTGTAGAGTATTTATAAACAAGGTGACTTCTGGGATTCAGGTACAAATCAGATACATCAGAGCATATAGAATTACTTGCTAAATATAATTAGTACTAAAAAAAATAGAGAACTAGCCAACACTTATTCCCACATAAAGTCTGAAGTTTTGAAAAAGATACGTGTAGGAGATGTATGTGTCGATAAAGATAAACACAGCCCGACATCAGCTAAAGTGGCGAAAACAGATTTTTTCAGTAACTGCTGACTTGTAAGGGTCGAGCTGCACTCCAGTGTGATTTGCTGAGAGGTGACTGGGCCTTTACAGGAAGGATGACGGGGTGGGAAAGGGGTGATGGGGGCTCAGTAGGGTCAGGGAAGGGAAACATTGGTCCATGTGATACCATCTGGTTTGCTGACTGGTGCTTATGGAATAAGTCAGGTCCTCCCGTCCACAGAGGCTGGGAGCTGGGGCCCTGTCCTCAGGTGTCGCTGGGACCAGCATCCGTTCTCCGGGCAGCCTTGAGTTTCTCAGGGGGCCTGGGGTCCCCTAGGGATGCAGCCTTGAGCTATTAGAAACTATGTCCATCTTTGTTCAGGTCTCTGTGGGCGCAGCTAGGGGCCTGGTGGAGAGGAGGACCCAGAGGAGCCTGACTGGGGTTTGGTCCCAGAGAGAATCCTGTCCCTTCTCCCTCCTTCCCGTGTGAGCAGCAGGGACTCATTGGACTGGTAGCATCTGGAAAGGGAAGCGAGGGCATTTGACCAGCTTCTCCTGGGCATCGTCCTCAGGACACAAATGTTCTGTCGTGTCAGAGGGGCTCAGAAGAGCCCACCTAGAGTTTGGTCACAGGAAGAATCTCTGTCGGTATATTGGCAAAGCTCTCACGAAATAAACCCCAAGGAATTTCTCTTTCGCCCCAACGTGGCTCTTAAAGCAAACAGAGATTTTTTTTTTTTTAATGTAACATATAACCCACGGAAGTCAGTGAACTAGGTCTCCACTGGGGAAGGAAGCGGCTCCATTGTTTACGGACAACCTTCTGTTCGAGACACCCCACTGCATTCCTTCACTGACTCCTGAGGAAACCCCACAGCCTGCTTTCTCAGCTCCTGTTCCCGTCCTTCCGAGTATCGCTGGAGAAACTGCAGAAACAGGCAGACATTCTCGAGGTCTGCACCTTGGCCGCAGTGATGTCCCCTGCCTGAGCAGTAACAGAGACTGCGTCCACGCAGCCGGCCACTGCAGGGCTTGTTCTGCCTGAGGAGTTCTCCTCGTCCCTCAGATTATCCAGCTAGGACCCTGAATTCGGGGTATTTTCTCTCTTGACTCTTGAATCCATCTAGAAGTTACCACTGAGATGGTCTGAAGTGTTTCCAGGGCAGAGGTCCAGCTTCTTCCCAGAGAAACAACCAGTTAGGCTGGTCTCATCATTAAATAAGCAACTACTTTCCCACAGGAATGAAAGGCCATGACGTCATGTATTCAGTTCTCACATGTAGATTGCACGAAGGGCCTCTTTGTCTCTTCCTACAGTGTCATCATCACCTTTTGATGACACTGGCTTTTAAGATGTTTTCTGATGAAACTAGAATTCTCTCCTTTTCTCTGTCAGAAATCCCCCAGCCCTCATCCTTCTCCGTCTACTTACCAGCCCTCCCAGCAGCCCAGAAGCCCTAGAATGACTGGCTTCCCTCCCCTCCCTGACCCCCTCCTCCCTCTGCCTCTGTCCACACCAGTCATCACTGTTGTCCTTCAGACACACCAGCCAAGCTCCCACCTTCAAGCTCTTGCTCCAGCTTCCCCTGCTTGGGAACATTCCTCCCCAGATCCCCGCTTGCCTGATCCCCTCACCCCCTACAGCCTTTGCTCACACCCCACCTTCTCAGGGAGGTCTGCCTTGAACACTTGGCCTTCCTAAGGGCGCAGCCCCCGATGCCTCTCTCCCTGTGTCTCCCTGACACAGTCTGTCCCCTTCCACTACCACGTCCTTGTTCTTTACAGCACTTATCACCTCTGTGCCTATTTGTTCTGTTTCTGCCATCTTTGTCCCCATCCTGGAACAGAATCTCCCTGAGGGCAGGAATCTGTCTGCCGAGCTCTGATAAATCCTAGACATCAAGAAGGTCCAGTGCCCACAAGGCAGCCAGGTCCCAAAAATGCCACTGAGATTCTCTTTGGAACCTTATTAAATTTATGCATCATCATCACTGTGGGAAATACGATTCCTCCATTTATTCAGATCTTGTCGTACGACTTTTAATACAATTCTGGAGGGGTTTTTTAATATATAAGTCATTTTTGTCTAGTCTCCCCCCAAAAGATATTCCAAGTTCAGGCACATCTCACCTTCCCACGGTCACCACCCCCCAGGCATTTGACGGGTCCCCAACTCGCTTCCACGACTCCCTGCTCATTCATTGTCCACGTCGCAGACGACCTGGCGTGTGAAATCGAAGCCTGGCCCCGTCACTCCTTTTCAGAATCCATCAAAGAGCTTCCCATTGGGCCTCCCTGGTGGCGCAGTGGTTGAGAGTCCGCCTGCCGATGCAGGGGATACGGGTTCGTGCCCCGGTCTGGGAGGATCCCATATGCCGCGGAGCGGCTGGGCCCGTGAGCCATGGCCGCTGGGCCTGCGCATCCGGAGCCTGTGCTCTGCAACGGGAGAGGCCACAACAGTGAGAGGCCCGCATACCGCAAAAAAAAAAAAAAAAAAGAGCTTCCCATGGCACGCAGAATAAATTCCGAGCTTGGCATCACAGTGCAGGGGCTGCACCCTCCGGCCCGGCCTCACAGATCCTCACCTCACATCCCTCACTCTCAGCGCCCATCTTCCTTCTGTTTCTCCAGATCACCAAGCTGATCCTGCGCCGGCTGTTTGCACTTGCTCTGTCCCCCGCCTTCCCATCACCAGCTGCTCCTCAGCACCAAGGTTCAGCACAAGTGTCACTTCCTCGGGAGACCTCCCTAGACCGTGGTCCCCGAAGTCCATGGCTTGGTGGCCCCCTGGCCACCGGCCGGCCCGTCACTCTGCCTCTCTTGGAAGTTCCCTGATGACTCTGTATCTCCCTCCTAGGATGTGATGGGAGCAGGGCTTTGTCTGTCTCTCCTGTTCTACCAGAGGGTGTTCAAAGTTATTTACTGCGTGACTGCACAGTTGATGCTTTTCCTTGTTAAATTTATTCCTAGGTATTTTATAGCTTTCCTCACTATGATAGGTAAATTTTGAACAAATTTTGAATGAAGGTGAGAATCTTTTGACATTGGTTTATTTTGCCTACTTTTGACTGATTTTATGTTAATTGCCAAATATGTCTCTTCCTTGTAGTATATATTTCTAATTCAGTCGACCTTTCCATTGCAAATAAAATAGACTCATGGTTTTGCAACCCATTTACAAAAGCATAGTTTTAATCAGCCGTTTCTTTTGTCCAGAGCCATAGAAAAGTTTCCTTTTCACTGAATTGTTTGGAGAGAGGCCCACCCGCTCACAGCAACGTTATCTGTTTTACTCCCAGTCCCAGACTGTGTCTGTCCACTTCTCCACCTCCGCCTGTCAGACCCAGCCAGTGGGTCCTTGGTGCTGTTTGTGAGCAGTAATCTGGGGCAGGGTAAATGCAGAGAGGCAGTGTTTGTCCTTCTGTGGACCCAAGGTTCTCTGTAAGATGAAGACATAACTGAAAGCAGGTCTTAGCCACATTTTGTAACTCCAAGGACTGGCTACAGCGTGAAGGTGGTAGGATTATTCACTGACCTGTAGCTCAGTCAGTGGCAGGAACTGCATGTGCGAAGGCCCCAGGGTGGGAAGTAGCTTGAGCAAGAATGAAGGATTGGAAAACGGCCACCGTGGCTGGAAGGATGCGTGAGCACTCAGGTTGTACAGGTGAAAGGAGGTCGACCGTGACCCTGTAAATTACAGTAAGGGCTTTGATCAAGAACAGTAGGAAGCACTGAGGTGTTTGCAAGAGGGGCAGACAGGTTCATGTCTGCACTAGACACCCCAGCCGCACTGGAAACATTGGAGGAGAGGTGAAAGAGGCCAAGAGACTGAAATAAAACTCTAAGAAATGGAAGATCATCCACCAGCTTGGAGGAAAAGAGCAGAGTGAGTGGATACAAATAGAAGAGCTAAATTCCAGGGAGTTGATACAGTCTGAGTCCCTGCCCTGGGTTATTGATCATCTACAATCAGCATGAAAGAGCACATGATAGGAAACTAAAGGGACAGGTTCCCACACATCTTAGCAACACGTTGAGTACCTTGGAGGTGGGATGGTTTCATTCAGCCTCTTGCCCGAGATCACCACTGCATTTATTTTGAGCGCTATTTACCGGGGCATGCATATGAATCAAAACTGGCAAAGAACATAAAGGATAATAAAACTCAACAATACTGCTTGAATATATGCTCACTGAGATAAAGTCTCACCAGCTTTAGCTGCAGACAGTTATATTTTGCCCTTTCAAGAATTCAGTCATCCATTGACAGATGAATGGATAAAGAAGATGCAGCACATATATACAATGGAATATTACTCAGCCATAAAAAGAAACGAAATTGAGTTATTTGTAGTGAGGTGGATGGACCTAGAGTCTGTCATACAGAATGAAGTAAGTCGGAAAGAAAAACAAATACCATATGCTAACACATATATATGGAATCTAAAAAGAAAAAAAAATGGTTCTGAAGAACCTAGGGGTTAGGACAGGAATAAAGATGCAGACGTAGAGAATGGATTTGAGGACACAGGGAGGGGGAAGGGTAAGCTGGGACGAAGTCAGAGAGTGGCATGGACATATATATACTACCAAATGTAAAATAGATAGCTAGTGGGAAGCAGCCGCATAGCACAGGGAGATCAGCTCCGTGCTTTGTGACCACCTACAGGGGTGGGATAGGGAGGGTGGGAGGGAGACGCAAGAGGGAGGAGATATGGGGATATATGCATATGTATAGGTGATTCACTTGGTTATACAGTAGAAACTAACACACCATTGTAAAGCAATTATACTCCAATAAAGATGTTAAAAAAAAAAGAATTCAGTCATTAGGCTCATAAAGTGTTGTACTGGAGATAGTTGCTTGTGTCTACTATGAAATATGTGTGGAAATAGGTGGGGTTTTTTTTAATTAATTTATTTATTTATATTTATTCTGGCTGCACTGGCTCTTAGTTGCAGCCTGCGGGATCTTTTAGCTGTGGCATTCAGACTCTTCGTTGCTGTGTGGAAATGATTTTATCTACTACTCCAGGGGCCATATTGTATGTCTCTTTATACTTTCCACAACCTGCCACTCAGAGCTGGGCACGTGAAAGGTACTCAGAGACCAGCTCTCATTTTCTGATGGAATGAATTCACTTATAAAAGGTAAAATGGTCTTAAAGGTGTGAACTAATTTCCACACCACTTTTAAAAAATAACATCCCCCCGAGAGGGGCTCCTGACCATCACGCCATCAGGACTGGGTCTCCGGGAGGTACAGAGTGTCACGTGACCAAGTGTCCCATGGGCCTCCGATGGCCAGCCTCCCGTCCAGCACTTCCAGGAAGGTCGTACAGTTCAGTTCTGATAGAAATAAGTTGCAGCATTTCAGTCCCTGAAGCCCTTAGCTGTCATGGCTGTGCTCTGCGCTGCTCCATGAGCATCCACTGTCCGTACTTTAGGAGGCAAGCTTCCCTCATTCATCCTTGACACTGAAGACCTTCTCATCTCCTTGGAGAGCTTGATGGGTAATGAGCTCTGCGTTAAGAGATGAGGATTCGAGGAAGTGTAACTTCTGTCTACCATCTTTGTTAGGACCGACATAAAACAGTTCAATAAATAACCCACTTCAACAAATTTACCAGTTTCTTGAACTCTTTGTAATACGATAAGTGCATAATGAAATAAGTTAACTTATAATCAGTTGAGCTCTAAATGTACTATCCTATTATTCCCCAGTCATAGAGTCATAGAGCTTCTATTGGACCTTTTGAGAGAATTTTGGGTGAAAATTAAGCAAAGAAAATGCCTCCTTTAGGCTTCCTTATCAATTAAAATGCCAAACTCTTTATTGAAGCCGATAATCAATATATTGGAAATAGTGGCTGAGTAAGACCTACCATTTTCCAACTAGTTAGGTGTCCTGGCTTTTTTCAAATACAGTATCCTATCAGTACAGAGGATTAGCAATTCACATGCCCCGTCTTGGGCATTTCTTAGTAAAGAGGGAACAGGGTATCAGTGCTGTACATTTCAGAGGCCAACATGGGCAGTTAATGTGAGGAGAATTTGGTTGGAATTTCAGCATCTCTTATAAGGGTTGCTTGAGGATTCTAAAATTTCCTTTTCATCTAGAAGAATATAAAGTGAGGGGAAATTTTTATTCTTCCTGAAACACCAGCTGAATGCATTTTAATGGGCTATAGTGTCACTGGTAATTTATTGCCGTTTTCTGTTCTTTTATGTGTTATATTTGTCATTTTGCTATGGCAGTTTCATCTATAAAATGGTATAGTTACAAGACAATGGTGATAGGATACAGGACTGCCAGGGAAGATTCTGTTCCTTTTTCCTTGTCATTTTTGGAAGGAAACACTGAGTCAAATGTCAAACATTTAGTTTCAGAAATAATATATTTTAAAAGATGTATATTACCCTGAAATAGTGTTGTTTTCCATTTTTACTGCATAAACTTTAGAATTTCTATGTAAAAGATTTTCAGTGTAAGAGAGCAATTTAATTTTTCAGTATCCTTTTGTGTTTTCTCTTTCTATCAGCAGTGTGATAAAGGAAAATAAAACAATGTGTTTAACTGTCTTTTATTTGCTTAAGGCATAGAGCTTCCTGGCTTGAAAAGCATAAATTGAGATTTTATATTTTAGGAAATCTACCTTATAATTTTGTTATTAATCTAGTGCATTGTACATATCCAAAAGGAATGCTGAAGGTAAAGTTTTGAGCTTAAAATAAACTAAAATTTGGGTAAAAGATGCAAAATACTGGGAAAAAGAATGCCTGCAGTTTTAAAAAATAGAGATTTTGCACAAAAGATTTTATGTCACTGAGTTAAATTATTCTTGCCTTTTCTGTAAGGAATATATAGTATAAATTTTATAGTGAAATTATGCTAATTCATACTTGATATCAGTTAACATGGAAAAGGCCTGGATATTTTTAAAAAATATTTATTAAAGCTGAGTGACAATACCTGTTTTACTAGGTGTTTCTTTTTACCTCAATGGCTAGCATGGAACTAGACAACATTGTAGCCATTCACTGACTATTGTTGATAGATACCAATTGTGATACTTTGGTTTTCAGCACTTTACTTGCTTTAGAAAAATGTGACTACCATTTAGAACATAAGGCATCAACATGAATTCGAACAGCTTAATGTCTAAGAAACCAGTGAATTCCACTGAGAATTTGTAGGCAAAGGGCCATGTCTTACTGCTGCGCATTTTTGGTTGACTTTGGACTAGTTTCTCCTATAAATAAGTATTTTTAGAATACTGTAAAATGCTTAGTATTTGTGAGAGGTGGTTGTTTTGTTTTATAAATTTATTAATTTATTTATTTTTGGCTGCGTTGGGTCATCTAGGCCTTTTCTAGTTGCAGCAAGCGGGGGCTACTCTTTCTTGCAGTGCACGGGCTTCTCATTGCAGTGGCTTCTCTTGTTGCGGAGCACGGGCTCTAGGTGCGCGGGCTTCAGTAGTTGTGGCTCGCGGGCTCTAGAGCATAGGCTCAGTAATTGTGGCACATGGGCTTAGTTGCTCTACAACATGTGGGATCTTCCCGGACCATGGCTTGAACCTGTGTCCCCTGCATTGGCAGGCGGATTCTTAACCACTGCGCCACCAGGGAAGTCCCTGTGAGAGGTTTTTAAAGTATTTATGGGTGTGAGCCAGTGTACTGAGTCAGAATGGGAAAGAAGTCAGAACTTCCTCCAGCATCTTAACAGGGCAAGATGTTGAGGAAGCAAATCAAGAAAACTTCAAGGATAGATCTAGCATAGACAAAACTCTTTTCTGGAGAAAGAATTCTTATTTTAAATACTCTACTGACCTTATATGAGAATCAAGGGAAAGGTCCAGGACCAAAACAGAAAGTTGAAAAAGCACAGTCCTTTCAACCCAGGTGCCTCATCTTATTTGCCCTTTTGACAATATCAATGTCAAAACTTGTTCATCAGTGTCTCCAGAGGGCTGACGGGGAGGCCCAAAGTCTTTAAGAAGATTGACTTCTGAAGTTCTAGCATATTCAAATCCCCCCACACAGGCACACGCAGGCACATATGTACTGCTTTTAGAGTTGTCATTGTTTTCACGTGAGAGAATCTTGGGTTTGGCTTTGAATGTCTGATTCGTTCTCAGGCCATGGTTTTTCTAGCTTAGGGACCATATATTCTTAATCAAATAACCTGTCTCTATCTCTCTCTCTGGAAAGGTTGCCCCAAGGGGAAGGGGGAAAGAGGGGTCGCTCTCCTTTGTGGAACTGTAACCCTTGTCTAGCTGCCTTCCCATTCATATGCTTGTCAGACTGGAATCCAGGGCTTCCAGAAGGGAGTATCACTTTCCTTGGTGGTAAATCATTTAAAACATTATTTGCATTAAAAATCAGTATATCACAGAGCAAAAGGCAACATTTACATGCTCCATTCAAAAAAATAGAGCTCGAGACTTCAAAGAAATTTGAAGCCAGTGGTGGGCCTCTCAGGATAAAGCCCAGATTCAAGCTTCTGCCTGTCCTCTCCCACCTGCCTTATAGGGACAAATGATGGGGAAGTGCAAGAGTCGCAGCTACCCTTGACCAGCTCAGAGGGAACAGTGAAGGCCCTCGGGTTTAGACTCCGGATCATCTTCAAAGCCACACTTCCTAGGGCCATTTTCAAACATGTCAGACAGGAATCTGGGCCTGGATTTAACAGGGCAGTTCTCAGGGAACCTCTGGGTCCCAGCGCACAATTCAGAAAGTATTTGCTTTAGATAAAAGGTAGTGAGCTCAGGTCCAGACTTCTTGGGCAAATCTCTTAAACTCCAAAACTCAGCTTCCATATCTGTAAAACGTGAGAATACTATTTCTTAACCTCACAGGGGACGGTGGGAGAATTAATACAATAGCATATGTAAAGGACCTCTCACAAAGCTGGCTGCGGGTCAAGGCAGAGGAGTTGGCAGTTGCTGGTAACTTCTTCTGTGGCTTTGTTGTTTGTTGTTGTCCTGATAGAGGATCGTTTATGGCTGTTAGGGCTTTCAAGCGAACAACGTAATTAATGCAGGCCACTGCCCCTCCCAGGCTTGAATGTTGACCCCGCCCTTCCTAGAGGTTCATACATGAACTTCCCAGAAAATGAATGGATTTCTTGATGCCAGGTAAGGTGTTATCTACACGAACAGCACGTGGCTACTGGGATCTCCACGAGCACTGGAGCATGAGAGCAGTGATTATTTTTTGTCAGGACCTGTGATGAGTCTCCCACAGATGATATTTCCCACTTACCTGCCTTTGGGATATAAACAGCATCAGCAGGACCCAGCCTTTTCTCTTGCCACTGGCAACAGTGGTGATGATGCTGCTGATGGAAAAAAAAAAAAAAATCACTGCATTTTCAAAGACAGCCGCTTTATTTGAAGCAGTAATAGCCCAAAGCAGTGCCTAACCTAGTGTGCACTTCCCTGTAGCCCAGCGCACGGAATAAAACGCCAGGCTTTCTTTTGTGGTCCTGGCCATTTGGGGGTTCATTTGTTCCTTCCTCACTGTCCTTGGTTTAGATGTGGACACCTCTCTTTGTGTTTGTCCCTCAGTTACACTGGTTCTCAAGGGAGCACAAGACGATGTGCTTTAATAGAACTCTACTGAGAGGGATGATAGATTATCTCACTGAGTACCTTTCTCAGACACTGGGTATGAAGTTGGTAAAATATAGAGCGGTTTGTAAGGGAAGGAGAAGCAACGTAAGTTTTCTTCAACATGTTGTTTTCATTCAGAAGAGTGAATAACTATCTCTGAGAAGCAGTCTTTGAAAATCAGCCTGGCACCTGCCCGGGAATTAATAAATGACATGTGTTCAGCACGTCTATGAGAATCTCTGATGAGTTTTCCCATTTCCTCCAGTAAATATCCAAGCAATACATCACTCTAGCCATGGAATTGATGTTCAGTTTAATCTGTATAATGTACTTATTGGTATTGCTAATGATGTCGTTATTAATTATGGTTTATTATTAATTACAACAGTTTACTCAAGTTAGAGTTCTTGGTCAAAACACATTATCAGCATACCAATTTTTTTCTGGGATTTTTGCCTAGGTGCTCTCCTTGCAGTGGTTTAATTTTGTTCTTTTTTACTCAAGATTATATCTAACTTCACAGTAAATGTGATAAAAAAAAAAACCTTGTGGGGTATTACCAATTTGGTGGGTACTTCGTGTATGTCTTTGAATAATCTCTTTAGACATTGGCATATATTTATGTATAAATATGTGTGTGCACACACACACCCCCACACACACCATGTGTCTTTTAGCCAATTTAAAGGCTTAATAAAGGGAATTTTCAGATTTCTACCTTATTTCTTCTCTGAGTAATAAGGAAGTTAGAAAATGCTTCTAAAGTAAGGTCATAGGAATGATATAACCATTTCATTAAATAAAATTACTCATAATAATTGTAATCGTATTAGCATTATCTTAGAAGTTTCTCCTTTTTTTTTTTGCTTTCTAAAAAGTCCCAGACCATTGTAATTATTCTCCAGCAGAAATTTTGACTCATTTAAAGACTTCTAAAACAAATTCAACATATGATCATGAAGAATGGTCTACAGCTACCTAATCATTACAAGTATTGAGTTTATAACACTTTATTCTTGACAGATACTCATTTCCTGTCTCTCTGATATGTACCCAGTTAACTTTCTCATCATTCATGGATATATATCTCACTGTTTTGGTGCTGGAAATATAACATTTTGCCACTAGTATTTATTTCCATCCTCTTTCTTCCTAGTAATCTCATTTTATCATTGGTGAAAGTTTGGTCAGTAAATTTACTGGCAAAGACTTTTATCTGTCATCAACATACTGAGGAAAGCCTTCTGTGCCCTGGCCAATCTCCGGCATGGTCCCTGGGGCCAAGGCTCAGATGGTCCTTCCTTCTCAGCATGTTGTCTTGATGGCCACGGAAGGTCATCTGAAGGCAGCCGCAGACCCCACTCATCTTAGTAACCCCCCGCTAAATTCCAGGGATCGGTGGAGGAAAGACCACAAAATCGGACTTGTCTTTACACTTCTACTTTTTCCTCTTTTTTCATTCCTTTTATACCCATCACCCTATGTCTGAGAACTTTAACGCAAATGGAAAAAGAATAGGTCAGCTGTGAAGAGAGTACAGACGAGAAAGACAGAAAAATTGAAGTGAGACTTATTGGGAGAGAGCTGTGATTCAGCATGAACTGTGGGCATGTAATAAGATTCTGGGCCAGGTCACGTGAGGGCCGAAAAGTAAAACCAGCTTTGTCCCAAGGAACACATATTAGCATGTAATATAAAGGACTTACCAAAATAACTGAATTCAAGGTTGAAAATAGTCAAGAGGGATGAAAAGAAGGTGCTATAGCAGTTCAGTAGGAGAGAGAATACTTCCTTCAAAGGCACAGGAACAGTGCTGGGCTAGGTGGCCTTTGAAGGACGGGTAGGATTGAACCTATGAAATGTGAGTAGGGATGGGTCCACGGAGAAGGAGTGGCAGGACCAAAGGGGAGATGTTGCATGTGGGGGGTGGGGGAGACTGAGCATCTCCATTTGGTTGGAACCCAGGTAGATGCAGGAAGGTAGAGAGAGAAGAGGCATAAAGTTAAGAAAGGGGCTGGGAGCCGGTTCATAGGAGGCCTGGCTGCCTTTTGTAATAAGCATTAGGAGGCTTTGGGGTTTTTTGTTTTGCTTTTTAAATGAAAGAATGGCATGATTAGGGCTCTTCTTTAGGAAGATCAGTGTGGCTGGAGTGTCTAAGAGGCCGGCTGGGATGTCTCCTTAGCAGTCAAGAGCAAAATCCAGAAGAGAAATAAACCAGGTCCATGGCAGTGGGAAAGGAGATGAAGAAGGTATAGCATTTTTTGAATTTTTAGACATTGGGCAGGGAGGTAAACTGACCTAAAGTCAGGTGACTGTTCTTTTTTTTTTTTTTTAAAGCCTTCAAATGCTTGGGTTTTTTTTTTTTTTTTAATTTTTGGCTGTGTTGGGTCTTCATCTCTGTACAAGGGCTTTCTCTGGTTGTGGCAAACGGGGGCCAGTCTTCATCGCAGTGCGCGGGCCTCTCACTATCGTGGCCGCTCCCGTTGCGGAGCACAGGCTCCAGACGCGCAGGCTCAGTAGTTGTGGCTCACAGGCCCAGCCGTTCTGCGGCATGCGGGACCCTCCCAGACCAGGGCCCGAACCCATGTCCCCTGCATTAGCAAGCAGACTCCCAACCACTGCGCCACCAGGGAAGCCCAGGTGACTGTTCTTCAACCTGAGGATAGAGTAAATAAATCTCCTTTGTAATATATTTCTTTTTTACGTGCTGAGGGTCAAAATTTCCTTTCTGGACAACCAAATTCATTTCCTTGCTCGGAATTTTATTAAGTACATGCTACATTCTAGGCACCAAGGATACAGAGAGGAAAAAGGGGCAGCTTTTCTCTGCAGGAACATGGACTCCTGACTTTGTTTAAGCCTATACATTCAAAAAGATTCTACTCACGTACACAGATGGCACA
This sequence comes from Mesoplodon bidens, assembly GCF_964165515.1. NCBI lineage: Eukaryota > Metazoa > Chordata > Mammalia > Artiodactyla > Ziphiidae > Mesoplodon > Mesoplodon bidens. The sequence goes on along the minus strand of NC_138169.1, from coordinate 31,722,251 downwards.
TGGTCAACATTCTCTTTTAAACCTCCCCCTCTGGGGCTTCCCTGGTGGCACAGGTGGTTAATGCAGGGGACATGGATTCAAGCCCTGGTCCGGGAGGATCCCACGTGCCGCGGAGCAGCTAAGCCTGTGCGTGTACCACAACTACTGAGCCCGCGAGCCACAACTACTAAAGCCCACGTGCCTAGAGCCCGTGCTCTGCAACAAGAGAAGCCACTGCAATGAGAAGCCTGTGCACCACAACGAAGAGTAGCCCCCGCTCAATGCAACCAGAGAAAAACCTGCGCGCAGCAACGAAGACCCAACGCAGCCAAAAATAAAAATAAATAAATTTACTTAAAAAAGAAAAAAAACTTCTGTGTTTTAAGACTTTCATTCAGGAAAGACTTATCAGGTGACCACTAGGTTACAGACATTGGGTTAATGCTTACAAGTCACAAGTGGGTGAGAAATAGTACTTCCTCTTGGGAAGCTCCAGACCAGCCATGGCACCTGCTGGTCCATCCTTGGTTAGATAAGTGCCCTTTACGTTTTATCACAATCCTTCTTTTCTACCCTGTCGATCATGTGTGTTTCTTTTGTTTGATTCCCTTTCAGCCTTGACCAGCACACTGTGTGCTGGAAGGATCGCATGCATGTCACTCCTCTGGTCCAGTTCAGAACCACAGTGATCCGGCCTCTCTTGTCTGGACTTAGGCCTGGGGCGTCCTTAGCCCTCATCTGTTTGTCTTATTTTTCTTGCAGGATTTTAACTTCCTTATGGCATTGTTCTGCACTTTGATTTATCTTCACCTTTTGTTAGGCTCTCCTCTTTACAACTGGTCATGATGTTTTAAGCTGGAGTCTTGTTTTCCAGAATGTCAGCCGTAACCACCCGAGTGATTACTGTGTTCCTGGGGGAAGTGGAGATGCAGTGAATCCCGTGGGCTTCAGGGTCACACCGGGATCCCGAGTGTAGCGCCCACCCCCCCATCCCCACTCTCATGTCCCTTCTCAGTGGCTTGAGACAAGCTCCTCTTCCTGACTGCGTCTGCTGCCTCGGTTTCCCCATTTGTAGAATGGCATTAATTATACCTCATGGTGTGATGTTAAATAAAGGTTACATAAGACACCTGGCGCACAAAGGAGGTCTTCACGAAGACCAGCCTTCTTCCTTTCCATCTGATTTAGTAGCACCTGGGCAGTTGGTCGGCGCACTTTAAGTTCCTTTACAATTAAGAACCCTTTCCAATCCCTACTAACTCTGGGTGATCATATAACCAGGGTTTGATTCCACCAGGTTTGCCTTTTCATTGTGTCAAAGGATCTTTTAAAATAGTGCAATTGGGCTTCCCTGGTGGCGCAGTGGTTGAAAGTCCGCCTGCCGATGCAGGGGACACTGGTTCGTGCCCCGGTCCGGGAAGATCCCACATGCCGCGGAGCGGCTGGGCCTGTGAGCCATGGCCGCTGAGCCTGCGCGTCCGGAGCCTGTGCTCCACAGCAGGGGAGGCCACAGCGGTGAGAGGCCCGCGTACCGCAAAAAAAAAAAAAAAAAAAAAAAAATAGTGCAATGAAGGACATTGGCTAAATGATAAAGTAAGATATTAATATATTAGGCAGTATTTTATAAACAACCACCCAATTAAGTATTTTTCCCATTTTGCCATAGTCTGTGAAAACCTTCCTCAAAGATATTTAGGACCAGTGGTTCTCCGGTTGGATTTTTCCTCATGTCGTGTAGAGCATTACCTAGGGTGGAACATACAGATTCCTGGGTCCGACCTCAGACCTTCCATCCGGAGTCCCTGGGGAACCCAGCCATCTGCATATTCAAAAGCTCTTGGAATGATTCTTGAAGTCTCTGTAATTAGAGAACTTCTGTTCTAAAATATATTGAACAGAATGATACAACTAATGTAAGCCTTATTTCTTTTTCTTTTTTTTTTTTTTTCTGCGGTACGTGGGCCTCTCACTGTTGTGGCCTCTCCCGTTGCGGAGCACAGGCTCCGGACACGCAGGCTCAGCGACCATGGCTCACAGGCCTAGCCGCTCCGTGGCATGTGGGATCTTCCCGGACCGGGGCACGAACCCACATCCCCTGCATCGGCAGGTGGACTCTCAACCACTGCGCCACCAGGGAAGCCCAAGCCTTATTTCTTAAATAACTTCATTGTTTGAGGAAAATTATATGCTTAGTAAATGAGAGTCAGGGGATGATGTGACCCCACTCTCTGCTGAGACCCCAGGGATCCTCAGTACGTCTCTAAGGGTCACTTTTTGTGTGTGTGGCTCATTGGCCTGTAAAAAGACATGTCACACTTCTGCAGGCAGTTTGCTATACCCTGTACACTTTTTGAACCTCAGAAATACAGATTTTTCTAGCACGCACATAGAATTTATTAGGTACACTTACTTTTTGATAAGAGAGTGAATGACCAATTTCAAGCAGCAGAAAAAGCTGCAAGGGTCTTTTGCAAACAGTTACTGCTTTGTGCAGGATGCTGTGTGATCCTTTCTCCCACATAAATGATTTTTAAGAGCTAAATATAAGCATGACCCAAGACACAAAGTATGGAAAAAATGTCAGGGACAGTTGATTTTTATTTTAACGCCTTCAAAGTTTAGTTTTAAACAAACTGTTGGAAATGCCCACTCTGAAGTGATAACATCCTCAAAATCACCCACTCACATTTCCTTTATTGATTATTCAGTTCATATGAAAGGTGAACACAGTTGATGCCTTCTTACTGACAAGCTGTTCACTCATTTTATTACTTGACGGTGATTTGAGAAATGCAGATGGAAAAAATAAAGCCATTTCATCAGACCAGTAACGGCATTAATAATTCTCTGGAAACTTCCAGAAAGTAAGTTATAAGGGTTTGATCATCTTACCCACAGGCTGTAGGCCCCATCAATAAATGAGAGCAGTAACTGTCATGAAATTAGAACAAAAATAAAAAAGTAGATTAATTTTTTAGAGACGGTATATATCAAACAATCTAGCATCTCAGTTTTATATGAAAAATTATGTTTCTGATTATTAGTTGTACATCATACATGCCCTGCATGCCCTACGGTGGAAATGAGGTACAAAGGAAGAATGATAAATTCAAAAGCATAATCAGGTTACAAATAATACATAAAGTGTGAACAGAGATTATTCCAGGGGTACTGACTGACTTTGCATTCCCAGAAGGAGAAACAATGATGTACAATTTAAATGAAAAATCTTGGAGATGTTTCGTGATTATATATAATGTTAAGGTACAGCTGGAAAAACCAAACATAGATAGCAAGGAATTCTAATTTTCTGAGCAGCAAGACATGAAAGAACTGACAATAATCTTTAAAACCAGGGTGTTGCTATTTTTAAGAAAAAAAAAAAAGACCTCTGCAAAAGGTGAAAAACAACTATGAAAATTATTTGAAATAGATTTTCTATTCCACAAAGTCATAAAAATGCTAGTCCAAAGTGGCTGAGGCTTCCCCAATGGATATTTTAGAATATCTCTGGGGACCAGTGCTCTTTGAAACACAGTCGGAGAAACAATATTCTTACGTTTCCACAGCTTCCATTTTGTTTTTTCTCATAAGGTTTCTCAACCTCCTGTTTCTCTTTTCAGCAACTTCCCATGGTTGCTGTCCCCCGACTCTTTTCTCTCTTTCCCCCCTCAAGTACCAGAAGTGGAATTTTGGTATTTGATTTTGCATGTTGTGAGAATGAGGTATTTTGTTGTTTGAATTCAGTGCAAATGTCGAACCCAAACACCAGTTCCGCCATCAGGAAGCGGGCCAGGTATTTCCATGAGTGGCACCGACATCCACCCAGTGCCTGGCGCTCTTAGACCAGAGGGCACTATGTGCGGCCAGTGGGGTGCCCTCCGTGAGCCCCTGCATCCTTCCTTGCAGTTCCCATCACACACATTGGAGGCCCCTGGCCTGGCTGAGGCCGTAGCCTTCACTGCTCTCCAAAGGGAGCGTCCTTCTTTCCTCCAGTTGGGTTTTGAAGCTCACCCGTGGCACCTCTCGTTGCCTCTTGCATCGGGCACGGAAGGCTGAGATGTCACTCGTCTTGCTCATCTCGAGTCCCCTGCAGAGCCTCTTTACAGGGCCTGGAGCATAAAAGGAGCTGTTTATTTGAAGACTGTGAAAAACAAGATCGGCCGCATCACAGGGATGGGCATAGGATGGCTCGGGCAAGCGTCCATTCCCTGTGTCCATCCCAGGGATGCTCCCACCTCTGATGGGCTCACTATCAGTGTCCATCCCATCTGCTCACTGGGATGGAACTCGGAGCAGAGCCCCTCTCTGCCTTTTCTCCTCCTCCTCCTCCTCCTCCTCCCCTTCCTCATCTAGTTGTGAGGAGGGAGGAGGGGGCCCAGCTCTGTGCTCCTGGATAAACCTGCAACCCCACCGAACCCGCACATGTCCGTCACCATCTGCCTTGAGATCATCAGGATTCATCTCATGAGGCCCTTTTTCTCAGGGAGCCCGGGTGTCCACCTCCCCGTTCTTCCCCTAGACCTTCGCCCCCTTACCTCTCTGTACAACTCTCTCCAGGCCCATCCCTTCCAGCCCCTTCAAGGTCACTGCTCCAGCAGCCATCTCCTTTCCCTCCTGCGTCATCAACTTTTCCCTCTCTCGGGGACCGTACGCATCACCATTCAAAATGCCCTAATTTCTCGCATCTTAAGGAAGAGAGCTTCCCTGGATCCCCACACTCCTCCCTGGCTCCGTGGTGATGCTCCCTCTCTGCCTGTATCACACTGACTTCCTCCTTCTTCTCGCCGGTTTCCCTCCTCCCCCCTCCCTCAATCTGCCATTCCTTTTCGTCTCCGTTACTGGTCCCTCCTCGTGACGCACCCTCTCTCTTCACCTCCCAGGTGCCCTCCTGAGTCTCATGGCTTTAAAGACCATCGTTTTGCTGGCAACCCCCCAAATGTTCACCCCAAGTCTAGACCTCTCCCCTTTATGCCCCACCGCCTACTTGAGATCCCCTTTGGGTGCCTAGTATCTCAAAACTAACTTGTCCAAAACCAAATTCCTGATTTCCCCACCTACCATTCCACACCTGCCCCTCCAAGTCCTCTGCATCCCAGGACATGGTAACCCCATCTTTCCAGTCACTCCTCCCAGAAACCTGGATGTTGTATCAACACACCCTCCATCCAGTTCATGGACAAATACTGATGGCTGGACCGTCAAAATAGATCTCAAGTGTGACCATGTCTCACAACCTCCACTGCCATCTTATTCCAGACCATCCTAATCTCTTGTGTGGATTATCGCAATAGCCTCATAACTGACATACCTGTTTTCACTATTGACCCCCGATGGTCTGTTCTAAACACTGCCCCCAGTGACCCTGGTGATCCTGAGTGATCCTGTTGAAAGCTAAGCCAGGTCACATCCCTCCTCCACTCCGAATCCCCCCGTGGCTCCCATCTCGTGCAGAGGAAAAGCAGAGTCCTTCCAGGATCTCTTGAGGTGTCCCCAAGTCTGTCATTGTGCCCCCCACTTTCCCCGGCATATCCACTCCAGTCACACCTCAGTGTTTCACAGTCTCGTCTTGTAGCTTTAAACTTTTTCTTCCCACTGTCCTCCCTGGGTGTCAGCATATCTCACACCCCTTCCTCTTTCTGGTCTCTGCTCACATGTTATTTCTCAGTAATTCTTCTCTGATAGCCCATCTCGGAGCTCAGCGGCAACCGCCCTGCCCTGCCATCCCCACCCAACACGGGTTTCTCTGTAGCATGAGCACCGATTGACAACCTGCACAGTATCATTTACCTCTGGGTCTGTGTCCCACAGGAATCTAATTTCCACAAGGAAAGAGGCTTTTGTTTTACCCACGTGCTCACTGCTGTGTTTCTAGAACAGCACACGGCACGTCGTTGGATGTGCAATAAACTCTTGATGTATAAATGGAGAATATTACTGATTTCCCCCCCAGTCAAGGGCAGCCAGCCCTAGTCACCATCGTGCAGAGGTTCTGGGTAGCCACGCCCCCCTCCCTTCCCTCTAGAAAGGCTTTCCGTTTGCTCAGGAGAGGAAGACCTGGCCCTGGGGGCTCAGCCACTCCAGGCAGTGGTGATGCCTCCGTGTCCTTCTGGGCTGGTGTCCGTGGGTCTTCGGGGGAAATTTATGCAGCCTGTTCAGTGGTCAGAACTGGGCCCAGACCCTCGAGCCAGTGGCTGAGTACATCCAGTTCTCAGCCTGAGAGCTGCTGTTACTGAATTTAACGTCCAACACTGGACCAAGACAGACTGTTTCCTGCCAAGTTGAAAACCAGCCAAACACTGCATTGGCTAATCACTCGCTTTCTTTTGAGAGTTTTCACGTTAGACATTATATCTGAAACCTTAAATGACGCAGGTTCACTGGAATACCATCCTTTTTTTAAAAAAAAACTTTTTTTGGTCTTCGAAACAAAACAACACACCCGGAGCTGTCACTGGGAGTCAGTACCGTGGGCATCTGTGGAGATGATGTTCATTCTCCTTCCCCCTGAAATATTTAGCTTATTTATCATTTTAATGAATACATCCAAGCCTAGATAATGCCCACTGTGAAATGCATACATTTGAATTTATTCTCTTTAAAAGGAGCTACATGTGCAGTAACCTCTAAGCAGGATGCACAATAGAAGAGAATAAAAACACCTTTCCATGAAGAATTAGAATTTATACCAAGAAAAAAAGAATACAAGTTTATACCATTAGAAACCCGGCAAGAAAATAACAAAACAGAGGGGGAAATATTATAACAACTCTTTTGCCAAGCAGTTTGTAAATTACACTCTTAGGGTCATAGATTTGGGTAAAGGGGGAAAAAAACCAAGCTATCAGTTGCAACCACATTCTGTCACAAATTATCCTCTGTCTGAGGCTGACTGACAGCTCACAGGCACATGTTTTCAAAGCAAGAAACGGGGAGAGAAGAGCATCCTGTGGGGGAAGGACGGAAGGATGTCCATCTCAGGCCGGGATGGAGGGCAGAGTACACGGAGAAGGCAGGGATGGTGTGTCCCTGAGGGAACCTGCAGTGAATGACACACCGCGAGATTTTCCCTGGGCCGTGACTCACTTCAGCCCAACTTGTGTTTCCCAAGAGTAGTCCTAAACCCAGACACCTGAACCAGCCCCTTCACCCAGGCCCCACCACGGTGAGCTGGTGGCCATACCTTTCAGGCAAAGGGAGGGTCGCACACAGACCTGCAGGGCAGCCCTCCTCACGTTTTATCAGTAGCTCCCCCATTTTGCCTGATTGCTGCCATGGTTACCTTGCAACTGTGTCCCACAGAGATTGAACATTTCATTTTCTTGACCTGCAACGTGAAATGAATTAAAAGTAGGTGCTGAAGAATGATGATCCTGACCTTCGCTGGCTGCATAGCAATGTGCTTGCCTGCTTCCTGCAGGGGATGAGGGGCCGCAGGGCTGATGTCTTTCCCTGACCCAAGGATGGGTAGGGTCACTCCTCACTTCTCACAGAGCTTAGGAAAAAGGCTAAAGCACAACGTAACTAGTCGTTTAGGTAACGGAAGCAAACATGTGACCATTAACAGGATGCTCTTCTCTTATGGAGTGTTTATAATGTATGAGTTGAATCCTTGTAATTTTTTAAATTTAAATTTTTAAGCCGAATCCAGTTTTTCTAAATAATTTCTTCCCTGAGTGTTGTATTTACTGGAATAACTTAGTTACAAAAAACGTAGAGAATCATTTATTTAGAAAACATATCTGGAGAACTTGCATTCTATCCCTAGTGAGGTAAATGGAATGGTCCCCAATGTGCCAGCATTTGGAAGAATAAAACCAATTAGATTTTATTTTTTTAAGTTAAGTTTTCAAATTGGATAAAAAATCAGAATTGAAAACCATTGGACTTTTTGTCAGTTTTGTGAATTTGAAATATGTTATTTTTACATGAATGGCTTTTTTCACCTTTTATTCATCTTTTAAAACATACACAATGTATCTTTACATTTTTCTTAGCAGTTTATTCAAAGTAACAATATCCTCCAAATCTACCACTTAGCTGTATGTTCCAGTGGCCTATTGTAGTGGTATACTTCAGATGTTATTATAATAAAAAACAGTAAATATTTTCAGGGTTCATTTGGACAACTGTTTGAGGGATATTCTTTCAAACAAAATAGCAGGGCATCCTCCTGAAGTGGTCAGAAATAAAAATGGCCTCTAAAGAGTCATTATATCCGGCAGGGTTTGTATTTAATAAGGTGTGATTTTTCACATCACTGCTCTCCTTCAACCGTTGCTTTGGTTGGAAAGTACACGTGGGGTGGAAACTCAGGTGATCGTGGCCCTCCGTCTCCTGCCTTGTGTTTCTCCCTGATCTTGACCAGCTCCGTCTGTCTGATGGCCACGGCCATGTTCAGGGTGCAGAGTCTCATATAAAATCTTAATATGAATAACTTTTGAAAGAAACATTTATATGTTCCAGTGGAAACAGATGGAAAGTTACAGCTTGACACCCTGCTTCTCTGCGATGACTCATCTTAGACTAAGCCCCGCCTGGAGTGCACAGGAGACAGTGGTGGTTAAGTTTTTCAAGAATCAGATGAAGCATGAATGCAAAACCCAGTGGAAGAGTAGAAAGGGCTGGTACCATAGTCAGTGTTGATTTCATTTTTACCACCAAAAGCAAGAAGAAAATTCTAACATGAGAAATTTGGACATAAAATTCCTACTTTCCCAATGACCTGTCTCCCTAGGGAGGGGACGTGATGGCTCAGATGCCAAGGACTGTCGTGTTCTGATTAAAAAGGGAGAAGCCCTTCAAAAGTGGAATCTGTTTAGTGAATTGAACATTTCAGTCCTAATATTTTTCATCCTGAACTCATTTAGCAGAGGAAATGGATATCTCATCAGACACAGATTTGACACTCCATCACATTATACTGCAAACAGGACAGATAGTGTTTTGAAAATGGGAAAGCAGGAGAGCTAAGACAGTGGCCACTGGAAGGCCCTGGTTATCTCATTTAAACAGATACGAAATGTGGGTGCCAGTAGTGTGATCATCGTCTGCATCCCACTTTGTGAATAAATTGCTTAGAAGGAGTCTTTTGCCTACCAGATGTGACCTAGATTTAGATTTTCAAAGGCAGGGGGGAGAAAAATCTCTATTGTGTTAAAAAACAATTGCTGGTAAAATGCACAGTAAGTGAGCTTATCTCTCTTCTCCAGGTGTTTGGGCTAATATTGTTATGGAATTACTGCTTCATTTATGAAAAATAATTGGGGGAAATGTTCCAGCAAATCAACTTTGGATAAAGGCTGAGGATGTCTGTTGTGTTGGTAGCAAGTTTCTAAAAGGCAGAAAGATCAGGGAGCCCATAGAGATAATAAAAATATTTTTAAAACTGTGTTTGAGAAGAGTCTCTTATAAAAGGGTCAGGCGTGGGTGTGCTTTCCAACTTGTGTTGGGGTTTAGTGAAATAGGGAAGAACAATGCGAACGATTACATTCCTTTCAGCGCCTGTGGAAGCCGTTGAAAAAAATCAAAGCTCGTCTGTCTGCTAGCTCTGATAAGTCTTATGACTCTGTTAAATGCAGCAAAATTTTACAAAGCTAACATTTTTATTCTCCCTTACCCACCGTGTCTTCTTTCTCATTTCCTCTCCCCTTCAGGAGCTGCCACTCCAAAACCAGTCCCAGAACCCGAGAAACAAACAGACCACACAGTCAAGATCGCAGGAGTCATCGCTGGCATCTTGCTCTTCGTGATTATATTTCTTGGAGTCGTGTTGGTCATGAAGAAAAGGTGAGCTCCCGGCCGTTGCCACCCATGTGCTTCTGGCCCGCTGTTTGCCAAGAGGCTTCTTGTGTGTGAAAATACTCAGTTACTCATTTGGCTTTGATGACCAAGATACATCTGTGGCTCTGGTTGTTCCTATTTTGCATCATAAAGCATTCAAGGTTATGGGACAAAATTTAGAGTACATGGCTATGATTTTGTGTAAATATGCAGTTTCTCATGCCGGGTCAACATAAGGATCATGTGTCTTCCCACAAGTTGGTACATAAAACTTGGCAGAATCAGTAAAATCATTTATTCACCAGGAAATGTTTAGTATTTACTAGCAACAGACTAGGTCTTGAGGATATGAGAAAAAAGACTTTTCCTTCTCATTATATTGAAGATTATGGCGATGACAGAATTTACTGGGCCCATGTTATGTGCAGGCACCATGTTAATATCCCATGAGAAAGGGACTCTCAGAAAGCAGCTGGACAGCAACGCAGGGCATGGACACATAAGGACAAGAATGGTAGCATGTTGGATGTTATAAGGTTGCCCTGTTTGGCCAGGGGTGGTCAGAGGAGGAGAAAAACAGATATGGCTATAATAAGCAATCTTCACCTCTAATACGTGAAAAATAGGCAGTGTCTTTTGTCTTGTGGAAATGAGTGAAAACTTGCTTAATAATACAATGTTCAGTTTATATAGAAATGGTCAATATAAAATATAGACAGCAAGAAGTGAAAAGACAGATTGTCCCTTTCTTATGTAGTTTAAAAACAATTATAAACAACAGGGTCCTATGTCTAGCACAGGGAACTGTATTCAGTATCCTGTGATAAACCATAATGGAAAAGAATATGAGAAAGAATATGTATATGTATGTATAATTGAATCACTGTGCTGTACACCTGAAACTAACACAACATTGTACATCCACTAGACTTCAAGTTAAAGGAAAGATTTTTAAAAATTATGGAGTGTGAGAAAGGTTACGGAGGATAGGAGGTGAGGACACAGGGGTCGGCAAAACCAGGTCTTGGAGGCCTTGTCTGGTCATCTAAGGAGCTGGACCTGGTCGTAAAATCCACTGGTGACATTTAAGCAGGTAGTAATGTGATGTGCTTTTGCTCTTAGAAAGATCACTCTGATGTTAGGGTTGAGGCCAGCAAGGAGAGAAAAAGGCTGGAGTTAGGAAGACCAGCAACTTCAGAAACATAAGGAGCTACTACGTTGTAGTAGCCGTTTGGAGGCCGATCTGAGGGAGATGGCGCAAAATAGAAAGAACCTCATTGCTGCCGTGGCAGTTGGTGGGGCTGTCGCCACTCCCCAGATGTGGAACGTGTAGGAGGTGGGACATGTGGGGCGTGAAGACGGGGAGCTCAGCTCCGCACTTTTTAAGTTCACTCTCCCTGTAACGTGGAGTAGACATGACCACTGAGCAGTCAGATATGCTGGTGTGGTTTCCACAGCCAGAGTCACCCATCCACATACGTCCAGCTGAAGCTGGGGCTGGGACGAGGGCCCTGAGAGCTGCTGTCGAGTCAGAAGGAGGTCAGGGGTGAAGGTAAACCCTTGGGCCACAGCGATATTTAAGGGGGGAGCTAATATCCAAATGTGTATACATACATACACACCTTTCCTTGCTTCTTCCTTCGTTTTCGGGTAACTGGTCTAGTTAGGCCTTAGGACAAACAGCTGCTCTGTCCCAGCTCATATGTGACTAATTGGTCCCCATCATTTCAGCTCCTCCTCCCCACTTGTCATCCATCCTCTCTTCCTTTCTCTTTGCTCACACATCGTTTAATTTTTCTCCATTTTTAAAATCTTTTTTCTTGTGTTGAGAACTTTCATGATCTACTCTCTTAGCAACTTTCATAGATACAGTGCTATAATGTGGTGTATATATAGTGTTACTAGTATAGTGATATTAATTATAGTCCCTGAGCTGTACACCCATCCCCAGGACTTGTTTATCTTACAGCTGGGAGCCTCCTCCTCCTTTTTCATTTCTCATCTCTCTAGCTTTCTTTTCTTTACCCTTCTCTGCTTCTCTAGCTGTCAATCTCTTTATTTCTTTCTCCCTTCACATCTCTGTCTTTTTTCTTCCTTCTTCTTCTCCGTCATCTCTCATACACTTTTTCCTGGATGTGCTTTTTCTCTCCCCACCTTGGCGTTTATGTAGAAAGCTTAGCTGTAGTACCAGTGGTTGGTACTTTTTTTTTTTTTGAATATGATCCAGTAATAAATTCTAAGCAGCACTAGGCCCTTGTATGCCTGGATATTCAAACTAAACATTTTGGAGAGTTGATTTTTATTTGTGGGAATGTGTTGGATTTTTGTGTCATCTGGCAAGTTCTCTGTGAGGAATAGCCTGAAACTACAAATCCAGTTGCCCTCGTGACCTTAGCTAAATGTTAATTCATCCTCCAAGGGTCTGTTTCTGCAGGATTAATTCATTATTCTACCTTGGACTCTCAGGCAGTCATGGAGGTTGTGTTATAAATTATGCATTTGAAGAAACTGCCCATGGTAACATACGGCCTTGATACAACTTTAGACTAAATTCCAATAACTCATATCAAATTTACACGATTATTTACTAGATAATAACCTTAAAAGGGTTATTTTCACAGCATGTGCCACTTGTGTATTTGCTTTTTCTGAAATATAGAATATGCTCCCTTGTAATGCAAATTTGCCAATATACTATGCCTCTAAGTACAAAACTTGTAAGATTTTAACCTGAACAGTCATGTGGTCCGAACTGTCCTATTTAATAGAAATTCCAAAAACTTCTAATTGTTCAGGGTTTTCTCCCAAAATTTGAGTCTAAATTTTAAAAGTTGTATTTTTAAACAGAACCGTTACAATATGATAGTAATCATGAATAAGTGGCTGGAGAGTTATTGATACATAACAAACTACAGTGTTTGGTTAGCAACAGGGAGTTTAGATTTGGAACTCCTAGACCTGTGTTTTAACTAATTTTGTGATTTTGACCTTCTCTGGGCCTTAGTTCCTTCATCTTTAAGTTGAGCAAATTGCACTCCCCGATCTCTGAAGTCCCCCCAAACTCTCCGGTTTTCTGTTACGCGGCAGCCAGTGGTGACACGACTATGCAGTTGCTGTCCTGCAGGTGCAGTGGGGGCTCCTTACTCTATCTCATCCTGTAAACATACATAGTTGCTTCTCCAAAGCTTGCTTTGTGCAGCAGATTCAGGTCTCCATGTGTTGGCCAGTGAGGGGTTCATGTTTTAGCCACGCGTTTCCCATTGTCACACAGGAGGCACTCAGTTAAAAGGCGAGCAGTGGGGAGATATTGAGAGAAGGAGGGTGGGCAGGAAAGAGCTGGCTTTCAGTGTAGTGCTAGTCATGGTTGCTTGTTCGAGCCTGTGCTAATCAGACTTGCAGGCCCACTCCTGCCCGGGCTAGACTCTGGGTCACCAATGTGAGCACATGCCATTGGTCATAAGGACATAACTGGGCCCAGGAGAAAGTGTGGGTGAAGCAAATGCATCAGTACTTCTGGAAATACAATTGGAAGTCTGTCCTGCTGGGGAAAAGTCAGTATGACCGTCTGGGTGGGTCAGCATGCCAGGCCACGTGGGCCTGAGCTCTTTGGAGGAAGGACAGCAAATTTCACGGGGAGACATTGCCAGTTAACTTAACTAAGATCGTGTGGGCGTCTGAAGGCTCTGCCTTCTCTAAAAATTAGTTGCTGGAATAGAACCTGTAAAATCTGTTCAACTCATACTAACTCATGGAATCCTTTCACACCTAGGCCATAATGACTGAAAACCAAGATGACCTTCAGTTTTATTTGGCTATAATGTTTTACAAACCTATCACAAATTAGACTGGTTGTTACCTGTCTGTGAATATTAATACATTCGAGCCTTGCCTAGACTAATACAATACAAAACCTGCTTTTCCTTAAAACCTTTCCATGTATTTTTATCTTATTCTTTAAGAAAGCAAATTCTTATTACTTTCCCCTTCCCAGAAGTATGTGTTCTTCTGAGGGTGCAGTGTTTTGACGCAGCAAATGTTAAGAAAGGGTGTTGAGATGAATAGCTATGAAATAAAAGTTTCATGCAGAGTCACATGACAACACACTCTCAAAATTAATATAAAATAAGTTGAGTAGCAGATACTTAGTTTTTATCATTTTCATCCCTATATAATTAAATTTATTTGCATAAATGAAAATGCCTGCATTTTCAACATTTTTCATAAGGAATAATTTATCTCAATAACATGTTTGACAGAATTTAGTATACAAGCACCATCTATTTTACCCTGATTAATTATATTTACTATTGTTTCTAAAATTGCTATAGATCTTTTAGAAATTTGAGAACATTTGTATCAATTACAGTAATATCTCTGTCTCGGTCATTGTGGTAAATAGAAATTACAGAAGTTGTGACTAAATGGAAATCATTAAAGAGATACACATTCTTGCTCAAAATAGCAAATGTTAGTTATTCTACTTCATGAACACCTGTTATAGGTAAATGTGACTACTTTCATCCTCCAGCACCATACCTCTATCTCCTTCCCATAAAGCATTTTAACAGATGTACATTTTGCAAAAGCAGCCTGTATCATTAAATATTTAGCACGTTTCTATTATATTTTAAAAACACTGGAACTACCAAGATAAAAAAGTTCAATAACATAGGAAGAGTATCTGAAAACATGAAACAAAAAAGGTAAGGGAAAAAGTCTGATGAAAGCCCTCTTTTCAAAGAGACACCTACAGCATGTGAGTGGAGGTAAGTCGCCATTAACTATAGTTCCCCCACTAGAGCTGTTGACCCTTGACATAGGAAAATTTTTTCCACTACAGTTAAGTGTGAGTTACATGTGAAAAATGTCTTAAGTCTGGATGCTTTATTCGAAGTCCTATTTCAAAATCACATTTTCTGAAAGTGCATTGAGAAAGTCACATCTAGACATGTCTTTTTGGTTATTTAGAATATGTGTACTTGATATGTAGCTGTGTAAATAATAATCAGTTGCTGAGAAGACTTTTCTACTCTAGCACATGCTTTTGGCATATGTGAAACAGGATACATGTGTTCACAAATAGGTCCGGAAATGCCCTCCTAATCAATCAGTCAGCTAGTGTCCTTCAGTTTCCTAGATGATAACTGAGTGGGCTCCTTGTTCAGTGGTAAATTAAATTGACCTTTTTAAGGGCTCTTCTAACCTGGACTTCATATGGCTACTCTAATAGCTGCCATATTCTGACTATTTCTGGACTCAATCTGATGGTTTATTTAACTGTGTTCTATTCGGGGCTCTTTGGGCCCTCTTTATAAAGAAGATTTTAAAAGGAAGGTGGGGAACATAGGCACCAGTTTTTTTAGTTTATAGGAGGAGGGTGTCAGAGAATGATAAGGGCAGCCAACAGGCTTTAGAATCTCACAGACCTGTGTTCACACCCCACCTCCTACCTGGTGGCAGCATAGATTTAGGGAAGTCACTTAACCTCTCTGAACTCAGTCTGCAAATGTGAAACGTGACGATAATGATGATGATGGTGATGATAATGTGTATGGGGGAAGTATGAAAATCAAGTATGGACATAGCTGGTGCTTGATAAATGATAGCCCAGAAGTTCAGAAAGCCGTTCAAGGTCACGTGGGTATACGCGGCAGAGCCTGGGGTCAATCCAGGAGTGTCTGAGCATTACCACCCCACTGGTCACAGCAGTAAAGCTCAGAGATGCCTCTCACTCTGTAAGCCTCAGCTGC
The DNA here is from genome assembly GCF_964165515.1 of Mesoplodon bidens. Taxonomy (NCBI): domain Eukaryota; kingdom Metazoa; phylum Chordata; class Mammalia; order Artiodactyla; family Ziphiidae; genus Mesoplodon; species Mesoplodon bidens. Next base: position 31,706,739 of record NC_138169.1, on the reverse strand, counting down.
TCTTGGTAACCAGTAGCTGGAAACACCAAACAGTCGTCGGCTTGTTGCTGTTTACTCTTGCTGGAAGTCTACAGATATTTCAACCTGCCAGCCTGTTTTAATCTCCTTTTTGAGCTATCATTGGAGAATAGCTACATGAAAGCTTTTTCCTCTTCCTCCTTTACAGAAGCGTTTTGTAAATCCTTTCGAATACATGTGTTCCATGGCATTCTTGGAGCCGGTGGTTTACTTCTGATAACTCGCAGCAATGAGGATGCTGTGTCCTCGTCTGGTTTAGTGAGTGAGAGAACTTTGTTGAGTTTTATGGTAAGCCTTCAGCAAGCGAGCTTCTCTCCTTCCTCCTCAGAGACAAACCCTAGATTCTGGGGGCTGTGGAGTGGGCAGCGGCCCCTGGAGACAGAGGCTGACCTGGGCTCTGCTGAGCTGTGTGACCCTGGCACGTGGCTGGCTTTCTGTCCCCCAGCTTCCCCAGTAAAATGCCCCGAAGGCATCATAATAGGACTTTACCATGAGTGTTTGGAGAAGGAAATGAATGACGACCACTACAGTGCTGGCCCCAGTGAATATTAACTATCAGTACACATGCTATGCTGCTTTGCCTGTGAGCTGTAGCTGAGGCTAGTTTCAGGTCCATTGCCCACCTTAAAGGCTTTGTTTCCACCCTCAGAGGCCAGCCAGGACCGGGAGCTGATTCTTCTTTGGAGGGAGTCCGCCTCTCCGTGTAGAGTCCACGTGGAGAGCGTGGGTCTTAGTTGTGAAGGTGGCTGGGAGCACAGCTGCCCGGAGGAGGACAGCTCACAGTCCCCGCATCCTGAAGCCAGGCCTGGGCAGAGATGCTAGAGCTGAAAGCGTGAAGGAAACGCTCTTGGGCCAAACTGGCCCAGCGGTATTCCTTGTGCAGAGGCCCCTGTTCCATCTGAGGGTTTTACTCCCTACACAGAAGGAAGCCAAGTGCTGGGGCACCGATACCACCTCCCTCGAGACTTCCCGCTAAGCCCCAAGTTCATCTGAGTAAGCATGGCCTTGGCACTCAGTGCAGATTCTTTGGGTACCTGAACGTGTCAGACCCAGACCTGGGCTGGAGCCAGTGGTCTGCCTCCTGGGTCAGAACAGAGGACAGCATCAGTCTTTCCCAGGTCCTTAAGAGCATCCCACATCTATAGGGACTCCCCGAGCCTGCTCTAGCACCTCTCAAGAGGTGTGGACCCTCTTGCCATGTGACCAGACCTGAGCCTAAACACACTGAGCTGGACTCTCTCCAGCCATCTCAGGGTGCAGCTGTCCTACTGATTCCTATTGGAATGACCTGTAACTTTCCAGTACAGCTCGTTTGTATCCTATATCCATTAGCACAGCTTATTAAAACGTGTTCTTTCACTGTATCATCTCTCTGAAGTTCAAGTCTAACGGTACCTATAAGGGATTCAGAGGGGGTTACATATTTACCACTGAGATTGATTGTTCTCCGTGGTTGCTGTCCCCAGATTCTGTGTTGATGTCCCCAGCTCTGTCCCAGGCAGGCTCTTCATGTTGTAGAGGGTGTCTGTCTCATTCATGTTGACATGACTTCACGTTCTAGTTTGTAGGGTAGGAAATACCCAGAGCATGAAAACTGAGGATGTTTTACTTAGGATGATTGTTTAAACCTGTAGTCTTGGTCAGTGAATCTGAGAATTCAAACTTAATATTATCACTTGTTCAGTTCTTTCTAGTTTTGTATTAATGAGTAAAACAGTAATGAAAAATACTTAGACTATAGGAAATATATATATGTTAAAAAAAAAAAAGTAGGCCAATATCTAACCTGACTTCTTTTTATTTATTTGTTTGTTTGTTTGTTTATTTATTTATTTATTTATTTATTTATGGTTGCGTTGGGTCTTCGTTTCTGTGCAAGGGCTTTCTCTAGTTGCAGCAAGCGGGGGTCACTCTTCATCACGATGCGCAGGCCTTTCACTGTTGCGGCCTCTCTTGTTGCAGGGCACAGGCTCCAGACGCGCAGGCTCAGTAGTTGTGGCTCACGGGCCTAGTTGCTCCGTGGCGTGTGGGATCTTCCCAGACCAGGGCTTGAACCCGTGTCTCCTGCATTGGCAGGCAGATTCTCAACCATTGAGCCACCAGGGAAGCCCTAACCTGACTTCTTTGGGCAGAATTCATGGTCCCTCTTCTTCTAACATAAATCTAAATTTCTTTTTAACAAGGAAAAGAGTTATATCTGGAATCTTTAACTTAGGTTCATTTATAGAAAGTTACATAAAATTAATTTTCAAAGAAGATAAAGAGGAGCTACTGTGTTAGTAGAGGAATGCTATTTTCTTTTTGTGTGTGTGTGTGGCATATCTCAGCATTGTAAGTTGTGATGCTGTGTTAAATAATATATTGACTAATAGGAAAGGCATGTTTTTGCCCAGTGTCCTCACAGACTGTGCCTTTCAAAGGGCATAATGCTTCACTAGAAGGAGTTTTTGTTCTTATTTTCATGTATACTGTTTTCTTCTTGGCACTGCTGTGGTGGAACTAAAGTAAAGCTGTTTTTATGGGTTTTACAGCAACACGTAAAAATTTACTCATTTATTAAATCCAACATCCTTCTATTTGTTTGTAAAAACAACACAAAACCAAAAATTGGCAAAAATGTAGCACAGGTTATCCTATCTACGAATGGCCTATTTTCTCTCTCCTGCACATGCAGGCATGAACACAGCTTTCTAAAGTTAATTATGTTCCTGAGATGACTCGGAGCACCAGTAGCCCGATAACAGAATTCCAGGGTGGACCTGGGATGTGTTTCTTCCTTGACTCACCTCATCACAGTGCTCAGGTTGCACCTTCCGTGCATTCAGCCTCCTGAATTATTCGGGTACCATCTGCCTCTTCTGTTAGTTTCTAACATGTTACAGGCTGTGATGTGATCCTTTCTAATTATCTCTGACACCCCAGCACAGTCTTTGCCCCTAGTAGACATGGAGTATATTTAGTAATTAAAGACAAAAAGCACTCCTTTCATGCAAGCCCTTCAGTGCCACCCTGGACTTTGAATCGCTTTGGCTTTTTATTTTTAGGGATATATAAGTTTTATAATATAAGATGCTTTATTAATTTTTCTGTACTGTAGGTTTTCTGGTGGACAGATTCCCTCTTTTGAATAGTATGATTTTTAAAGATCTGAATAACAATTATTTAAGTTTTTTATTTGATATATTAAAATCATTTAAATGAATAGGAATATATTTAAATTCAGATCTGGCTTAATTAAAAGAAAAATGGGCTCATATCTATCATTTACTTAAATTATCACTTATTTCCAAACCACCTTTTTTTTTTTTTTTGCAGTATGCAGGCCTCTCACTGCTGTGGCCTCTCCCGTTGTGGAGCACAGGCTCCGGACGCACAGGCTCAGTGGCCATGGCTCACGGGCCCAGCCGCTCCACGGCACGTGGGATCTTCCCGGACTGGGCCACGAACCCATGTCCCCTGCATCGGCAGGCAGACTCTCAACCACTGCGCCACCAGGGAAGCCCCCAAACCACCTTTGAAACATTTTTTATAATAGTGTACTGCCTTGCATATTTTTCACAAGCAGCATCAATCGAGATAGAAATTATTATATTCAAAAAAAGAATAAGAGCCTTAGGATGAAGTTTTCTCTATACAATGAGCATCTGCCCAAAATAAATTAAAATATCCAGTTTTTCAGGTCTTCATTTCAGCGGGTTCACAGTGGAAATGCTCAGACTTACGTCTTGGTAATTCACGTGGGTCTTCTTATCGCCAGCCCTTCAGCTGCTAATAGTGCTCCCACTGCATCCTTGCACAGCATTGTTCCTCCAAGTGTGCTTGATGAGAATTTATGGTAAATATTGGCTCACTGGCCTTATGTCAGAAGGAAAACATTAATAGAAACAAAATCAGGAAAAAGCCATTTCCTGAACAGCTTAATGTAAGTGTGGAGTTATCCAGAGCTATCAAAATGTCCTTCATCGTTTTCCCTGATTTATCTAAAAGCCTGGGTTGTGGGTTTGGAGTCAGAAGTCAGTTGTGGAAGAATTGGCCGCTCGGCAAAGCAAATTGCTGCCTAATTCCTAGGAATGGTTCTTACCTTTACTGAAAGGGAAGGAGGAAAATCTCAGAAATACATTAAGATGGTGGAAACAAAGTGGGACATAGCATTAACTGAAACTCTTCACTCGGTGGCTGTCATCTGGGAGTGGTATTGTCCCCTTAGGGGACACTGGATATGAATGAGGGTGTCTGCACAGAGAATGGCTTAATTGTATACATCTGTCAGCTGTATAGTTTCATAGTTACAATTGTCAAGGTTTTTCTTTTATAATTTATCCAGGTAGGGTTGACTCAGAGTTCTGGTCTTAAAGTCACAGGAGGTCTAGATTAAGATCTTAATCAGAACTGCCTACAAGGAGGCCCAGGAGGGCTGACCCGGGGGAGCCTGGTGAAGAGCGTGTCTGGAGACGGTTGGGATGCTCAGGCCCATTAGGTGTGCCACTATGTCACAGATATTACTGTCCCCTCCCACCCCTGGGGAAGTGAGAAATCTTGATTTCTTTTGTTAAATCTTCTAAATTTTTTAACACTGGCAACTAACCATTTTTTAATGCCTTGTTGGCCAGATAAAATGGGCATCCAGTTGCCAGTTGGTGATTCCTAATTCTATTTTAAGATAAACCAAGCAGGAGACATGAAAATAACCCCATTTTAAAATTCACTTACACGTTTCTGGCTATAGATGATGCTTATGCCAGAAAAAGACAATAGACTCTTTCCTTGCCCACGTCTTCAGTACCTGAGATGCCCTCAAATCGATGAATAAATGGTTCCTACTTGGAAATACACGAAATTTAAGCTTCACTTATCTTGTCCGTGATGCCAACAGGTGGTTTGGATTGTGTGCCTCCAGTTTATGACAAGAGCCCATCCCATCTTTCCGCACTCAGAATTGCTGTTGACTTCTGTATCGCTCTGTAATCCAGGTCGGGAAACTTTGGAATCTAGAGGAGCCTCAGATTGTAACATCTGTTAGAGCGCTTTCACTCAGAAGATTAACATTAAATTTATTAAATTCTATTTCTATTCTAATCATCTTCCTGGTCTTTCAAAACAGTTTCCCTAGCATGAGAGAGCCCTAGGCTGCCCCTGAAGTTGAATCCGGCCTCTGTACCCAACACCGAATTAAATCTTGGAGACAGAGTTTTGGTTGAAGTAGAAAAGAAAAGCTTTATTGCTTTGCCAGGCAAAGGGGGCCACAGCAGGCTAGTGCCCTCAAAACTGTGTGTCGGGCTTCCCTGGTGGCGCAGTGGTTGAGAGCCTGCCTGCCGATGCAGGAGACACGGGTTCGTGCCCCGGTCCGGGAAGATCCCCCATGCCGCGGAGCGGCTGGGCCCGTGAGCCATGGCCACTGAGCCTGCGCATCCGGAGCCTGTGCTCCGCAACGGGAGAGGCCACAACAGTGAGAGGCCCGCGTACCACAAAAAAAAAAAAAAAAAAAAACAAAAAACTGTGTGTCCCAGCTCGGAGGGGGTAGTGAGGAGTTTTATAGTAATGGTTCAAAGAGGGTGTGGTCAGCTCGTGGACATGCTCCTGATTGGTTAGTGGGGAGATAGGAGTCAGCATCATCAACCTTCTGGTTCCAACCGGTCTGGGGTCTAGTGCTTGTGGACAGTACACCGTTAACTTCTCCCACCTGGTGGGGGTTTCAGTATCTGCAAAACATCTCAGAGATATTGTGTATCTCTTGCTGGACCCAGGACCCTGCCCCAAGGCTGCACTATTGTTTCCTGACTGCTCCTCCCTTGTCTCTGCATCCCCTCCCTTCCCTGATTAGCACCTGTTTGAACTGCCCCTTGGAACTCAAGGAAGGTCATGGGGGCTGAATAAAGCCTATTTCCTATAATCAAGAAATGGGAGACACAGAAAGGCTTTTGTGCCCAGGAGCTCCACAGGGTCCTGTTTGGCTTCACCCCTGACGATGCTTATCACGGTGGATGGGGTCTCGGGAGGGAAGCCAGGCCCTCCTTCCTAAGGCGGCCTCCTGATGGACTGTGCCCAGCTGACCAAGTCAGAGCCTGGGGGTCTATGGGTTCTCCTGCTTCATAGCCCAGCCGAGGTAAGAGAGCCAGAAAACCTGGGGATCCTGTGAGAACAGGCTCCCTGCTAGCACCGCGGCTGTTGATTTCGTTATGCTGAGTTTGAGAAGCAGTAGGACTTATGTATCTGCCATCAGCTGAGAATAAAACGGTAGTATATTTCCCTGTATACCCTTTACCTCCCACCCCAATACACATACATCTTTACGGCCTGTCTTTAAGAAGGAGAATCCAAATTTAAATAATCTCCGGTGCCCTGAAGTTTTGGAGCTGCGCCAGTGTCCAATCCAAGACCCCACTTGGTCTTGACATCAGACTGCACTTATGAGACTCTTCTGCTGCCTTTGGCTATGGCGAATCCTGGAGCCTTCACAGCACATCCAGAGATCTGACCCCGCAGCCCTGCCCCCTCTGCTCAGAGGGCATCTAGCACTTTCCAAGGAGCCCCCAGGAGCCTCAGAGCCACTCCACGGCCGTGCCACACTTGCTCTGGGGCCAGGAACACCCACTTGCATTCCCTGGCAGGAAATTGCTCAATGCCTGAGCTCTATGGCCTTCACTTCCAGAGCAATTTAATTTCCTACTGCCCTAATTGCTGTGCTGGTGCCTGGACTTAAATGGCCCATCCATTTGGGTCTCCAAACAGCCTCTGACTCACCCAGAAACTCCTCCCTAAGTTCTAAAATGGCAATTTTTTTAAGCTGGAACTTTGGGGTGCCAGCCTGATTCTGTAAACCTTGCATAACTCCAGATCAAGTCTGGTTTATTGAATGCCCCTCACGTGGTGACATGCCCATCATTGTGTCAGCGTGAGGTCCAGGCTTGGTCTGTCACCCCATCCTGAGCCCCTGCCGTCCACGGCTGATACCCAGGTTGGTAGTGATAAGTCGCCAGGGAAGCCTTCCAAGCACAGAGCTGCTGACAGTATTTTAACGAAGGAAAGCAACATAAATAAATGGTTCATTCTTATTCTGCATACATTTTTACTTTTATGGTCTACACTGATACAAAGAACAACAACGACAAAATTTAACTGAAGTTGTAAGTCGCAGAGGTAGAATGATGATTCACTATATGAACAGAGAAACCGACTCTAGGAAGAATGTGGTTGATTAATGAGCTTTGTTAACAAGTTCACAGTTTCAAAGGTCAAAATTATAGACCTGATGACGTACAGCGCAACACTCTTCACTGGCGTTCAGGTCCTTTTCCTAACACAGCACGTCAGAGGGCATCACCAACAATTATTTTAATACCATGTGTTCTATGACTTGTAAAATTTTGGATTCTTAAAATATCTTTTAATTACTATCCAGACCAGTGCATTAGCCTCAGCGTTTTTTAGTTGAAACTGAGGGCACTCAGCAATCATTTCTCTTTCACTGTGACACTGCTAATTTTAATGATAATATGTGAAGAACCTACAACAATTAAGCTGGAGCTCTGAACAAATAACAAATCCTGTTAAGCTAAGGAAAAGGAAATAGCCATAATGACAGATCCATAAGCTAAGAGAGAAACTAAGTTGGTTATAGAAAGACAAATTAAAGTAGATTTTTGGATTCTAAATTATTGTTGATTATGATAGCTTGAGGGGCTCCCTGAAAGAGAATGGATTAGCCCACAAGTCTCTCCCAAGTTAATTTCCTCATTTGGCAAAACACAACCTGTGAAATTTATTTCTCTGGCCACATGCAATCCCTTTTTAAGTATGCATGAAATGAGAAGCATACTGAACCGGGACCCAGAGATGCAGCCCTACTGTTTTTATTGACAAAAATGTCTTTCTACCTATATACCACAAAGAATTGAAAGCAGGGACTTGAACAGGTATTTATACACCCACATTCATAGCAGCGTTATTCACAATAACCAAAAGGTGGAAACAATCCAAATGTCCGTCAACAGATGAATGGACAAACAAAATCTGGTGTGTCCATACAATGGAATAGTATTCGGCTTTAAGAAAGGAAGGACCTTCTGGCACCTTCAACACAGATAAACCTTGAGGCCATTATGCTAAGTGAAGTAAGCCAGACACAAAATCACAAGTATTATATGATTCTACTTAATGTGAGGTACCTAGGGTTGTCAAATTCATAGATACACAAGTAAAATAATGGTGATCAGGAACTGGGGAGAGGAAAGAATGAGGATAGTGTGTAATGGGTGCAAGTGTTTCAGTTTAGGAAGATGAAAAAGTTCTAGAAATGGATGGTGGTGACGGTTGCCCACAATGTGAATGTACTTGTTGACAAAAATTTAATTAACTATCAAGTTAAGAAGAAAAAAGGGAATTTTATTTGAGCCAAACTGAGGATTATAACCTGGGAAGCAGATTCTCAGAAAGCTCTGAGAACTGTTCCACCTGTTAGAAGCCAAAGGCACAGTCATATACATTTTTGAGACAAAGGATCATCCATCAAAGTGACATACTGATATCTTACATAAAGTTCACCAAGGATACATAGTCCAGGTAGGCACATACAAAGTGAGCAGCAAGTCACCATGACCCACTACGGAGCTGGGAAGGCACACAATTTTTTTAAGTTACATTTGCTACCGAAGAAAGAAAAAAAAATTGATATTTACTGTTGAGCAGGTCTTCCCATCTTTGAGGAGCTCTGATCAATGCGTATGACAGATGCATATTGCACATTAGGGAGGGAGAAGGTGCAAACAAACACAGAGAGAGAATTTTATGTTTAATTTTTTCTTGTCTTGCCTTAAAATATAAATTTTATTTCATCATACTTAATGCCACTGAGCTCTACACTTAAAAATGGTTGTTAGTAAATTCCATGTTATATATATTTCACCACAATTTTTTTAATGGTTTATTATTGGTAGACAAAGGATGTTTAGACAGGTTTTGAAGTACTGCCCTCACCATTCTAACCAGCAGTCAGCCCCAGAGCATTGGGCCAGCCTTGATACCGGGGGCCGGGTGTATGATGGAGCGTCTGCCTTTTGAACTCTCAGGCCTGGGCTGCTGGGAGGGTTGCTTTGCCGAGCTCACAGCAGGAGAAAACTGATGCAATTGTGCGTGTTTACCTGGGGTTAAAAAAGCCCCAGAAAGACATCCAGCCACATTCAGAGCACGCAGCCCAGAGTATTCCTGCATCGTTACTGACAACAGTGAAAGCAAGGAAACCAAATTGCCTCCGAAAAGCACCTCCTGAATTGTCACCTTAATACCCCCCAAAGCCAAGCAGGATGGCCATCAACCTGGAACCAGCCGGAAAACATGTGCCCAGATTCCTGGGGAGGCACAGGGTATTTCAGTCATAAGTGAAGAAGACAATGTGCCCTGTGCCTTATTTTAAGCCACCAGAGAGTGGAATGTGGGTAGTGCTGGCAGAGGCTCTCAACAGCTGTCAGTTTTTTATTTTCTTTACTAGTAACAGTGACTCTGCACAGATCACCTACAAATAGAATATGAGTGTATCTAGCATTCTAGAAGCTCACAGCACTTAGATCCAATCCACATCACTCCCTAGTGCAGGCTTCCAAATTTGTGCAGTTTCAGCCTTACGGCTTTGATTAAAAAACAGAAAACGAAGAGAAAATAAATCCCATACGTGCTGCCTAGAATGTAGGGCTGGGGCTCCTCTCATTCCATGGGTGGGTCCTGAGTCGGTCTCTGGTTTGCCTGTTTCTAAGCAGACTTGCTGTCTCTGAGTTGACTGGAAGCCCTCTGAGGGCAGGATCGCTGAGTGAGTGAATAGACAGCAGGTCCTGCCAATGTGACCCCTGGGCGCTCTTCCCACCGCGTGGCCCCCTTGCCCCTGCCAGCTCCTCACAGAGGCGTAGCTGACTCTAGACTACCTGCTTCAAGTCATGACCAGGCAAGGAACAAGTCCTGTTCTTGCGCCCCGTCCTCCTCTTCCTGCAAAGCCCTGTCCCTGAACTGCAGCCTCCTTTTTGTGACTGGAGTCACGTGAAGACAACGGTATCCCCAGAATGGAATTCTGTGTGACTACCCTACCTCGAGGCGCCACATTTTTGTATATATATGTATGTCATCTGTAGGAAACTTCTTACAGGACCCGTCCTTCCTCCAAACAAGTTTATTGACCCAGTGAGATGATAATGACCCAAAAAAGGATACAAGGGGCTTCCCTGGTGGCGCAGTGGATGGGAGTCCGCCTGCCAATGCAGGGGACGCGGGTTCATGCCCCGGTCCGGGAAGATCCCACGTGCCACGGAGCGGCTGGGCCCGTGAGCCATGGCCGCTGAGCCTGCGCGTCTGGAGCCTGTGCTCCGCAACGGGAGAGGCCACAACAGTGAGAGGCCTGCGTACCACAAAAAAAAAAAAAAAAAAAAAAAAAGGATACAAGCAAGATTTACCTTGAGAAATCTGAATTACTAAACATCCACGAGTGAACATGAGTTGGCTTTTCTCAATAGTCATTCCATCTGTGTTAGTTGTTACTTATTTAATAGTGATGGTGATGATGATGTTGATAGTCAATAAAAATTCAGCATCTGCTTCAGACTAGGCACGATTACAAGTTTTTATGAGTGTTATCACTGTTAGGCCTTATAGCAACACAGAGACAAGTAAATTGTTTAAAGTCACACAGATCGTAAGCGACAGAAGCAGAGGTGAAGCCAGGCCACCTGTCTCCAGAGCTCCATTCTGAGCCGTTCTGGCTCTTTAGTTGAAATGAAACAGACATAGAAAAAAGATGGACACAATACCTACCCATGGAAAAGAAGCCACTAGAAAGTCCCATGACCTATATTGTAACCAGCATTCCCACATTTCTCATCTCAGTCGTTTGGTGAGAGAAGAAAATTGTGCCCCGTGTGAGAGAGGAGCCCTTCAGGGCCAGGTGGACAGGCTCGGAGCTGCCCCTGGAACCCAGCTCTGCCGCTTATGCTCAGGAAGCAGAGAGGGGACCTGGGTGACTCAGGCTCCTTTCGAAGCCTTTGACAAACCGAGCATCTCATTAGGCTTGAAATGGGCCACAAAAAATGGCCACGTTCATGCCTGAATAATGTTCAAGCGTCACGGTCCACACACTGTAAAAATCCACATTGGTTCTGCAGCTCCGTCACCCAAATGCAGCGAATACTTGGCTTGGGAATCCTGCCACTGCCCCCACTTCTGGCACATGTAGTATTCGGCCCATGAGTCCACACGAAGCCTGTCGTTGCCGTGTGTGTGCATCACCCCGAGGGCCAGGCCCAGCTCCTCAGCGCTGCCCTCATCAGCTGGGCTCACCTTTCCAATGCCGAAGTCCGTCATTTAGACCCTGTTTCCAACCCACAGGAAAGACTGGACCTTGACACTCCCGCTGTGTTCTCATTTCTCATATCCTCACTTGTTAGATCCTCAGAGGAGCCGCAAGGCCGCCAGGCTATGGGGGAACAGGGTCCAGCCCTGCATTTCAGCACTGCCAGGCCTCTCCTGAGGATGAGTCACTGGCTGGTGCTGGTGGAGTCGTCTGGGGTTCAAAGGCAAGGAGTCTAGTGTCCTGAGTGAAGAAGTTCCATGCAGCGTGAGGTGTGAACCTTAGCCAGCCAGCTACAGGCTCTCTAAGTGGGCTTGTGAATCCTCCCTTCAGAAACAGGCAGGAGTGGCCTGTGGTCCTGATGTGTGGAAAGTTGGGTAAGATGAATGTGATAGAGCAGCTCTTATTTTTTTGGTCTCTGCTGACATAGCGTAGCATCAGATGCTGAGACAAATATTACCTTCCAATGATGTAGGGAGATGGGTTGGTGAGACTTTAACATCTTACCATTTTGGCTGGCACTGGGGCTCTAAAATGATTTTCATACCAGCTTTCCGCGCTTGCTTGCTTTCTTATTCCCATTTGTAGTTCCCATTTGTATTCTCTTCTGCTAGGCAGAGAGCCATCCATCCTCCCAGCTCTGGACAGCCCTGAGGATGTTTCTAGCACTCAGCTAAAAGCATTTACTGACATCTATATCTATTTCAACATTATTTTACAGTATTAATTTTAATCTGAAAGGTATTTCCTGAGAGCTGTTACATATTTTAAATGAATTTAACCAGGACATATTTTCATTTTTGATCACGTCTAATCTGATTTTGGTGCCAAACTGTTTGGTTTTCACGTTAAACCTGGCAGCCCCAGACCACTTTATAGCCAAACTGAAGTAATAGGAAACTTATGGCAAGGTCTTTATAACATCTTTTGTAATTCTTACAAAATATGCTTTGAAGTAGCATCATAAATATCTTAAACTTAGCAAAAATAAACGCTTAAACTACAGTTAGTGCCTGCGGTACTCTTGGTTTTAATTTTTTTTCCTCCCTCTCGCTAACAGATTTGCTAAATTTGTTAATTTGCAGATTGTTTCTTCTATATTAGTGAGAAAAATAAGTTAGTTCCATATTCATTTTTCTTAAAATAACTATTTTTTCAAGTTCCCTGTATAAGAATCAGCACTCAATTATTTGTGTTAATTGAGGAGATAAAAGATTCAGATAAAACAATGGATAGGGCTTCCCTGGTGGTGCAGTGGTTGAGAGTCTGCCTGCCGATGCAGGAGACACGGGTTCGTGCCCCGGTCCGGGAAGATCCCATATGCCGTGGAGTGGCTGGGCCCATGAGCCATGGCCACTGAGCCTGCGCGTCCGAAGCCTGTGCTCCGCAACGGGAGAGGCCACAACAGTGAGAGGCCCACGTACCTCAAAAAAAAAAACAAAAAAAAACAATGGATAATCACACATTGTTTACATAGGGGAAAAGTGCTGAATTTTGTGAAACAAAGCTGACTTATGGACCGTTCACCCCTCTCTTACTAACTTGCACGGAATGGAATTTAACCATTGCAAATCTACATAATAACAAATTGCGTTGCTTTGGAATTCCCCTCAGTAGGGCGTTCCAGTTGTGTGACCATCCTCACGATAGCACAGATGCCCTGTCGCCATAGGTAGGTTGTAAACAGGAACCTTTGTTCACCCGTGATCCAGATTCATCTAGTATCACACAAGTAAGCCCTGCCGGACTCAGTGGAAGAAGTTAAATAAAACATATCGCGTTCCTGTTTGACTTTGGAATCAAATTTCTCTATAAACATCCTATCAAGACCCTTAGAGCAAGCTTCCTTAAAGAAATATTGTGAGTGTATGGAAGGAAAATGCAGACTGAAAAGGATAAAGGTCGCCGACATATCACAGTGAGAAACGCAGGACCGTGGTCAAGAGTCCTATCCTCCCGTACCTTTCTGTGTTCATTATTTTCTTTTCCTTCCCCCAGAAAAGTTAACTGAGAAAGGCCTATTGCAGTGTATGACAGATACACATTAGCAATGGCTGCCCCAAAAGTCACACCTCCAAAAGTATCATGTTGACAAAGGCAAGTATTGCTCATCAAATTAATGAGACAAAACTTTTTGTTTGTTTTTCCAGGGCATGAGGGAAGAGGGAAAGTCATAGATTTAAATGGATTTCTTTAAAACTACCCCTCCCCACTGCTTAGTGCATTCTCTGAACACTTCATAAAGCATCCTCCATGCAACTTTTCCAGATAGCAGTGCTTTAGACACAGAAACAACATTCTCAATGACAAAGAAGAAAAAAAGCGTACCTCACTCATTGATAGCCATCGTGAGATTCTTCTAATTCATAGGATTGGTAAGAATCTCACCCAAGGCAGGAATTCAGTGTGGTGTATGTGTGTACTTTTATTCAGTCTAGAGGAATCACAGGGACTGATTACAAATTTTTTTTTCTGCAAAGCGTGTATATTCATATAGGCTGAATGGATGCTAATTCCCTGAAATGTGGTTTTCCTTTTAATGCTGGGTACATTTTTGTTTTCTGTAAGTACTTATTCCTGACACAACAGTGTGAGTAATTTGAAAACATGATTTAGTATGCAAGGATTCACTTTCCACTTCTATCATTTGGAATACGTTTAATGCACGAGATTGTTCAAACTAAATGATGCATAGAATTTCAAGAGCTGCAAGGAGCCTTGGAGTTCATCTCTTCCTAACCTCTCATTTTATAGATGAAACAGACAGAAGCCTAGATAAGCTAAATGCTTTGGTGGTGGTGTTGGGGGGTGGAGGAGGGGACCCACAGCTGTGAAGCCCAATATGCAACTTCTGCACAGATTGCTTTAATGCGACTTTTCTGGTGCTGCTTAGCTGAGTGATGTCAGCCGAGCTGATTTCGGGACGTGTCACTGACAATGCAAGGGCCAAGTGATTAAATTGAGAACATCTGTATTTTTCTAGTGCAGCTAGGTGAGCTCCACTAAGCAAGAAGTCTTAATCTGTGACAGGCCCCAAACGTGGAGACAAAGTGCCCGGCCCAGAACAGGCTGGATGTGATTGATCACCGTGCCAGCCACACAATTACAGTCATCACAGTCTTTGCTCCCTCAAACTACCAAGCAGTAAATTTTTACATGAGCTGAGCATTTGTTGTTATTAAAGCTTCATTTTACTGTTTTCTGTATGCAACAAACATTTAGCATTAAATTCACTTAAGGGAAAAAAAAGCTCTCAAAATTGTATATAGGCAGTCTTAGGCCTATAGCTACTTTATTTAGGGCCTTTAAAAGTAATATTCAAAGATTTGCCTACCTTTCTGTTTGTTATTAGAAATAAAAGTTTAGACTCATGGCCTTGCCTAGGAGGAGAAACTCATTAAAGGAGCAAAACACAGGAAGATTCCTGAAGGATCAATCTCTGGACCAGTCCAGGCATCATTACAGTCACTGGAGCAGAAGGTCTTTTCTTTCCCTCCCTCCTGGTGGCCAACACAGAGGTCCAGGCTTCTGCTGCTTGTGAAGTGACAAGTACATTTAAAGGTGGTGTGGAGTGACCACCGATAGACAAAATGAGTCCAGAATGAAACCGTTCATCCCTATTTACTTCTGAGTTGCATAATTTGCAGATGTCCTGCAGCAAAAATAAATTAGCTCTAAATTTTCTATTGAGCAGAGCCTTCCGACAGGGCGTCTTATGAATATTCTTCAGTCAGTTTGCTGAGGGGGAAGAGAGGCTCAGAAGATCCCCAGGCTACAAGAGTGGCAAGAAACTCATACTCCCAAGAAAAGATGCTACGTTAAAATTAAATACCTGGATAATTAATGCAAAGCACAAAAATCATGCATTGTAGACTTAAGTAAACTTTTCTTGCTAAAAACTTTTTTCTTTTAAGTTCCAGTGTTGACTGTCTGAGGGAGGCTTATAGTAAAGGTTACACTTCTTGCATCCAGAATGTGCAGGAAGTCTGCAGCTATAGATGTCTCTGTGGCAAATGGGCCACATGGTGTAGCCACCGCAGGCCGTAATTTATGTTGCTTAAGGACTGTAGTTTTCTAACAGATTGAACTGTTAGTTTTCAGGAGGATTTAATGAGATATTGGACCAAATGCCACTGGTCTGCCATGGATGCGGGATTGTGGGAAACGAGGAAATGTTGCTTTGTAAACAGTTTGGACCCCTGTGAGGGGAAGCAGGCTGGGGCCTTGGAGAGAGAGAACCACGGCAGGAGAAAACATGGCAGGTTTCAAGTCCTGTGTTTGCATCTCTGTCCTGTGCTCATTTAGAACAGGAGGCTGTTTCTAGCTTGGGACCCTGTTGACTGCCCAGAAAAAATGGTCCCTATCTGGAGGTAGGCAATAAGGGGCCGAGGTTCTTCTGTGTCGTTGTTGTTGCTATCTGCATGTTCGTCGTCTGCATGGCCTTATAATTCCCCCAGATATGCTTGTGCTGTATTCCCATTTTCAGTAATATTATCACATAATTGGCATCAAGACTGAACTGAAAGATTTTTTGCCAAGAAAACAGTCTCTTCAGAATGAAATTCTTACACATCATTTTGAGAGCCTTGACAATTAGATTCTTCCCCTAACATTTTAGGACTATTTCTTTCTTTCCTTCTTTTTTTTTTTTTTTTTTTTTTTTTGGACAAGAGGTCATTTCCCCAAAAAAAAAATTATTCAACTCATGAATTCAAATTTTGATTTGTCTCTTTAGGACAGGCAGGTATTGTTAGATATTTCCTCTTCTCTGTAAGCACTCATTCCAACTTAAAACACTTTTTGAGCATCACCCGGGTTATTTTACTTAAGATTTTTAAAGTTGGCATTTAAAATATATCTCTAGTTGTCTTATTTTAAAAAGTCTTTTTGATTCTGCATGACCCATCCTAGCCAGCACCTAAGAGCACTCACAGAGGGCCACAGGCAGTGAGAAAGGTCTGGCATAGGTCGGGGTTAAACATGAGAATATACTTGCCAATTAAAGGAAAAAATGTGAGTTTAAAAATGAATAATCAAGTCCACAAGGCTTCATGTCCATGGAGAGATTGTCTAGATAATCAAATACACTACTGGATTAGCTTTTAATGGGAAACTGAAAGTCATCAGTTTTTTCTAACTACTGTTAGATAGAAGTAGACAACATAGTTGGAAACGTTGCTTATGTAATTCCATCGATCCTGGGCCAATCCTTAGCAGCTGATCCTAGAAAAGAGGTGGGAAGCTAAAGGAAAAAAGACACCTCCCCTTGTCAAGTTCCCCATAAAAACCACGGTGCCTGCTCTGTACATATTTATTTGTACCCATTTGGTAGTATAATATAGCAGTTACTTCTTGCAGATCCTTCAAGGGAACCCTAGTGGAGTAAAAACACTAAAGTTCTCCTGAAAAAGGTTAAGCGCAGCCTGGTTTGGAAGCCTAGGCAACAGGCCCTGTCCGGGGGCCTGGATCGTGACCCCAGCAGGGCCACGAAGTCGTCTGTGACCTTTGGCAAGTCTTGGGACCTTTCCTGGCCTCTCCTGTTTGTCAATTTAAGAACTGCCAGATAGGGGCTTTCCTGGTGGCGCAGTGGTTAAGAATACTCCTGCCAATGCAGGGGACATGGGTTCGAGCCCTGGTCCAGGAAGATCCCACATGCCGCGGAGCAGCTAAGGCTATGCGCCACAACTACTGAGCCTGCGCTCCAGAGCCCGCAAGCCACAACTACTGAAGCCCACGCTCCTAGAGCCCGTGCTCCGCAACAAGAGAAGCCACGGCGATGAGAAGGACATGCGCCACAACGAAGAGTAGGCCCAGCTCGCTGCAACCAGAAAAAGCCCATGTGCAGTTAGTGAAGACCCAAAGCAGCCAAAAATAAATAAATAAAATAAATAAAATTTTTTTAAAAATTAAAAAAAAAAAAGAACTGCCGGATAATCCTCAGGGTTCCTTAGCACTACTGGTGTCTGATTCTAATAGTACCAGCTCTGATCTTGCCAACAAAGAAATAAATGGGATAAACTAATACCCAAGTAGCCTCTAAGAGAACCCTAGTCCACTTATTTGCTTTGTCCATTTCTATGAGGCTCACTCCAGTCCGGCAGATCTGTAGCCTTAAATGTACAGGGAAACCTGTTTCCTGTAGTATTTTTTATTGGCCATGGCTACCAACGAAGTTTGAAACTTGTTCCTTGGGTTCTCCCGTGCCCCTGATCTTGCCCTCAGCCTCTCCCTGTAGAGTAATAAGGACTTGTTGTTGCCTCAGTCACACACCCATCACTCCATTGGCCAAAAGGGGAACCAGGAATTAAGCAACAAAGGATTGACAGGTACATTTCAGACATTTGCCCTCAACGTCCCCCAGATTTATATGATGGATGGCAAGTGGTGCAGATAAACCTGACTATTCCTATGTAACGTTTTGAGTTTGACCCTTTCTCACTTTCTGGATTACTCCATCCCTACAGCACATGCAGGACGGTCACCATCCCAGCCCGTCTCCTGGGCTTGCTGCAGTTCATAGCCAGTTGTAGCTGGTCTTCAGGGTACTGGGGGATTCAGTGTTGGGCAGGTTGGAGCTGTTCCCAGACACATGACTGTGTTCCTCAGTGTTTAGTCCAAGGACCCTCTGCCTCAAAATCACCGGGGGTGCATGTGATAGTGGACACCGCAGGGCCACATCCCCAGACACAGTGGGAGGAGGGAGGAAAGTGTGTAACAGATTTCCAGATGAGACAGTGATGCTGTCTGATGTTTAAAGCCACTGCCCTAGATGCTTGGACCAGCTGTTGACACTCCTTACATAAGTGAGGAAGGTTCTCAACCCTAGAAGGTTAACTTAACCACCACAAGAACAAGCTGCTCAATCCCACGAGAGCCCACTGAAGAAGAAGGAACATTTCAAGGAAAACTAATTCTGTGGTCCTCATTCTGCGGGTACCGTGTGACCATCCTACAGCAAACACCTTTTAGTATGAGGGCAGCTGGTCTCGTGTGGTCCCAGATGGACTCACCTGGCACCATAATTAATTGAGTGTGATGTCCATAAAACAAAGCTGTGTGTACGCGTGTGCATGAATGTATGCACACAAATTCAAGTACTTGTGTCTTAATTTCTGGGGTAGTTAAGATTTCATCCTTCTTTTTTTTAAATTTATTTTATTCTTTTTTTTAATTTTTATTTTTTTGGCTGCGTTGGGTCTTTGTTGCTGCGCATGGGCTTTCTCTAGTTGCAGCGAGCAGGGGCTACTCTTCATTGCGGTGCCCGGGCTTCTCACTGCGGTGGCTTCTGTTGTTGAGGAGCACAGGCTGTAGGCGTGCAGGCTTCAGTAATTGTGGCACGTGGGCTCAGTAGCTGTGGCTCGTGGGCTCTAAAGCACAGGTTCAGTGGTTGTGGCACACAGGCTTAGTTGCTCCGCCGCATTTGGGATCTTCCCCGACCAGGGCTCGAATCCGTGTCCCCTGCCAAGCGATAGAAACAGGTCGCGTCTACTTTCCAACAAAGCGTATTGGTCCGCTTACAAAAGCAAACGAAGTAAGTTTACTCTGGAAGTAAACTAAAAGATCAAAGCAAAGACAGATGGGACGGGGAGTTTCACAGCATAAGAATCGGAAAGGTACTCTCGTTAATTTGATGAAAGAAGTTAACAACCTAATGGTAAGAAGTATAATGCAGATGGAGTGTGGAAAAGTACTTAGCTCAGAGATGGTAAAGCAGGAAGCAGAGGGGGAAATACCTACCGAGAAAGTGCAATTTGCTGTCTCTTATTAAATTAAAAAATGCATTGCTGCCTGAGTCAGGATGAGACTGTCTTCTCTTCTTAAAAAGTATCTTTGTCTGAGGATTGCCTGTTATCGTCTGAATCATAACTTCCACTGCTGCTTTCATTCAAAAGGAGCCATTAAACTCACATACTTCCTGAATATGCCCAGTGTATGAAAGCTTTCATTAAATCTACAAGCAGAGCCTTAAAAGAACAAGGATCAAATTAATTGCAACATGGGCCATGCGTTTGTTTCTCTGACAGTCCCCGTGCTTTGGAGAAAACGCAATCTGTGTGCCCTTATCTGAATTAGTAAACTCAATATCACTTTCCATTGGCATAGCCAAGTCAGCACCATACGTGCTGCTCTGACACTGCTTACATGTTAATGCTCCCACAAACAGAGTCTGTTCCAACTGGTTTCCTGTCAGGTTCCCAAGCAGTAAATCCACAAACTGGAATAAGGGGTCTTCTGCTCTCTGCAGAGCTGGCTTGTGTGAGTTCTTCTCCAGACCGAGTTTCATAGTTAGACTGTGGAGTAATTAAGAAAAATTCAGCACATGCAAATAGGGCAAAGGGATTTGCTGCTATTTATGGCTGTTATACCACCATCAAGAAAAATTAATTTATAATATTATTATTCGGCTTTTCAATGACCTGCAGA
This sequence comes from Mesoplodon bidens, assembly GCF_964165515.1. NCBI lineage: Eukaryota > Metazoa > Chordata > Mammalia > Artiodactyla > Ziphiidae > Mesoplodon > Mesoplodon bidens. The sequence goes on along the minus strand of NC_138169.1, from coordinate 31,686,974 downwards.
AGTCTAAAATGAGGACGTGGTGTTTTGTACTCTGGAAAGACTTCTACTGCCAGAGTTAATAAATATTTGCCCCATGAGGAAATTAGAGTAAAAGTGATATATTTGAAATTTTAGCCAAAAAAAAAAAAAAAGACTCCAAACATTCCTGTGCTCCAAAAGCTTTAACGTTTATTTCTTTGCTTTTACTGGGGGTTTGTTTTTAGAAGGTGCTGGTTTTTAATATGCCCATCTTATAGTATCATCCCACTAGTAATCTATAAATACCCACTTTCCCTACCAACTTTCAGCACTTGCAACTGGGAATTTAATCAGACAGTATATAATTTTCCTGTTTTAAGATCTTCACCTTTTAATATCTTCACCAAGGCCAAATGTTGAAAGCCAGTGGCCCCTGACTGATTATACTCAGCTCCTAAGAAGGAGGTAGGCTTGAACAAGGTGGCCTGGCTGAGCCCCCAAGTCAAATAGGTATCTTCAAGGTAACTTTGTTGGTTGCACATTGTTTAGAACTAGAATTGCAAAGATGTCTACTTTGACACATTCCATGTTTGAGCATCAGGATTGTTTCCCGGGCAGAGAATTACATTCTCTCACTGGAAATGGAAAGATTTATTTGTGAGCTGTGCACCTCCTCCTTGTTACATGTTTTCTTCCTTGTTTCTCCTTTCCTTGAAGCTGAAGATGAAAACACCAGCATGCATTCTTAGGACTAAAACAGGGGAAAGCAGCATTTTTAAGAGTAAGGGCTTTGCATGTTAATTAACAGAAGCAATATTCACTAAGTATTAAAAATTCAAGGTTTAGTCCATCCAGGGTCAAATTGGGAAATTTAAAAATTGATGAGCTTATATTGTTAGTAGTTTCCTGAGGGCAAGTCCATCCAGTATTTTGAGCTATTAATGAATTGCGTTTTGTATGGCAGTATAATAGAGAGAAAGCGTACAGTCAGACATAATCTAGAAGTTCTTTTTGGAAACAAGCTAACAAGGGAGGCTGTGTAATCTCTAGCCACTGCAATCTCTAAAAATAGGCTGGATAACCATCTATCTCCAGAAATTTCAGAGTGATGTGCCCGGAGGCTGGGAGTTGGATCTGGTGACTTCTGAAGTCCCTTCCACTTTTTTAATTCCCATAATTATTCCTGCAAATATAAATACAGACAACATAGTTTTCGTCATGCCAGTTTTCACTGTGTGAAAAAAAAAAAGTCTACAATTCAGCACTCCCATTATAGAACATTGCTGGCAATTATTCAGCTTCACCCCAAAGAGCTGCCTTTGTTAATAAAGGGAACCAGAGTGCACATCGTCACCAACAGGATGGTCATTCGTGATGTCTTTTAAGTGGCTGGATGACCATGGCATGGAGGGCTGAGAGAAAGGTCATGCAGATCAGCTCCAGACATACCCAGTTGTTACTCAAGAAGGATTTTGCTCTGATGAGCAAAACACCAAAGGCCCGTCAGGGAAAAAAGGTCAAGGCCAGGAACCTTCTGGAAAAGAAGTCGACTCAGTAATAAACAAAGACTGCCACCATCTATCAGGCCTCCACACCCATGCAGGATTGATAATAATATCCTCCACTGTGGCTCGAAAGCCTTGTCTAGAGTTCCATTTCTAATTATCTGAGGCTCAGATGGGACTGAAATACATCTATTTCTTTTCCACCTTTTCTTTTTTTGCCCTTTTTTCTGCCCTTTGTTTGTATATACCTTACATTTCTCAATAATTTTGTACTTCTTTTTATATCTTTTCTATCAACTCCATCTTCTCTTGCCTTTCTGAGGAGATGTGGTTTCTTAGGACTCATTCAAATACTGATAGCCTTTGGAACAAGTGAAATAATTTTTAAGCTTTTTTTTTTAACCTTTTTAGAAATACAGAAGCTTTTCTTAGATTTGCGGTGTATATTTTCTCAGCCCATTATCCAGCCAATGAAACAGCTTCTTTAGTAATTCTTTACAAAGTCTTCCCTGCCTCCTTCTTTGTTTATTTATTCATTCAGCAAATTTTTGAGAACCTATTCCATGCCAGACACTCTTCTAGACATTGTGAATATAACAGTGGACAAAATAGACAAATCTCGATCTCTCTGGAGACCCGAAAATTACTTCAGAAATTTTGCTCTGTGAGCAGTAATCAAGGAGGAAAAGGGGGGAGTTGGAAGTACTTTTATCTTTCTCCAAGTGCACCCCAATCTTCTTCATTTTAGTAAATGCTGGCTAAATGACCACAGTCCACTAAGACTAGCCCAGAGGAGACATGCAATTGCTAGAGGCAAGGATGAATCAGAGCTCCTGCCGGGCTGGGAAGGGATGCAGGAAAGGAGGGGAAGGTGAGGAGCAGGTCCTGTGGCAGAGGGGCTCCCCCCACCTCCAGCCGGTCACGGGAAGACAGCGACCTCTGCGGGACGGATACAGGATGCAGGAGCCATGCTGGGCCTCGCCAGAGGATGGGGTCCTCGCAGAAGACGGGAGCTGCCCGCACAGCACTTGTCCTCCCCAAGGGCACCAGAGCCTGGACGAGGGGGTGCAGAGAGACAAGGCCAGGCCCGGCTAAGCAGAGAGGACAGCAACCCGCGTGCAGGCAAGGCAGCTGCCTCGGGCAGCGGGTGTTCCCCCTGGGTTCGTGTTATTTTCTCCTTCTTGTGCATCTTCGAAGAGTGAAATTGTGTGCTGAAATCTCTCCATCGGCTACTTCTCCTGACCCTTCAGTTGAAGCAGACAAACGGAGAACCTCTGAGGGCACATGAACCTGCACCAGGTCCTCCCCAAGTTAACCCACTGCCTCCCTCAGTGCTGGCCACGCGGCAAAGGTCGTTTTCTTTCTTTCTTTTTTTGCGTTACGCGGGCCTCTCACTGCTGTGGCCTCTCCCGTTGCGGAGCACAGGCTCCGGACGCGCAGGCTCAGCGGCCATGGCTCACGGGCCCAGCCACTCCGCGGCATGTGGGATCCTCCCGGACCGGGGCACGAACCCGTGTCCCCTGCATCGGCAGGCAGACTCTCAACCACTGTGCCACCAGGGAAGCCCAAAGGTCGTTTTCTGTTGCTGGGCATCCCCAAAGCAGGTTAGCCTCTTATGACCTCTTGACAAAGAAAAACTGGACATCAAAGGGAGCTTGTCCTTCTAAATGTTTTGCTTACACTTTCAGATGGAGTTGAGTAGCGTTAGTTGGGGGCTTTACTTATACTGGGCCTCTGGCTCACCTTCTGAGCCAACTTTGAATGTTTTCAGTTCTTACTCTAATTGAATTGTTTTTCCTGTGCTTTGATTACGTCATGAAAGGCAGTCCCTCAGATTGTTCACTGTAAAGCAGAACCACACAGAAGTGGGACTATATTTATGGGTGCCGAGCACGTTAAAGAGTCTCATTTATTTTAGAGAAGTCTCACCTCCAAGGCAGGGCTAAGACTCTAAGATATTGTTTTAGCTAATCTTTAGTGCATTTTTTAATATTTTAAAGTTAAAGTGAGCTGTTGTGAGTGCCCTATAAGTTATAGTACCTTTTCTCTTGAACTTCCTTGTTGCTAAACTTACTTCCAAATCAGAATCAACAAAGGGACTTTTTAGATACACAGATATCTCGCACCCACCCACCCTATGTGACCCCACAGAGAGAATAATCAAAGAGCTCTGTTTTTAAAAACGCACCACAGGTGACCCTGTTTGGAAATGACTATTATACTGTACTCAAAATTACATACTATAGCTGCAAAATAACTGATTAAATGATAGTTTTGTTAGCTTTCTTATCCTTGGAAAGCTAATACATGTTTATTATAAAATATTCCATCATAGCAGAAAAGTGCCAAGAGAAAAGGAAAATCATCTAATATATTCCCCTGCCCCCAATTCTATGATTGTTCTGCTGACGATGTGTGCACACGTGTATCCATGTGTGTATGTGCGTGTGTGTGTGTGTGAAGGCAATGGATGCTATCTGTGTGGTTCTCCAGCTCATTTTTTTCACACAGTGTGCCACAAACATCTCGCCCTGCCAGGAATTATATTTAACAATTTAATGTCAGTCAATAATCTCCGAACACTCTGCTTTAACAGGAAATTAACTTTGTGGTCACACAGCCCTGACGATTAGATACGTTTACATTTCTTTCCAAAAGTTCATTTTTCTTGGAGTTTAGACTACACCCTGTAGACCCCTGAAAACATATGTGAAAAGCTCCTCATGTCGACATAAACTCTTTATTCTAAGCGTGAGTCACCAGCTTTCTTATTTCTGAAACGTAAACAAAATACACTTAGCTTCTAAGTGGTTTTCAGCGTTAAACTGTCCTAAAAATAAATAGCTTTTCTTCTTGATTTAGAAGGAAAACCCCACAACGAGTTCTTTAAATATGACTAAATTCTGCTGTGGTTCAGACCCTAATTTTAATATTATTTCTAAAGATGTGATGTGGTGACTTTGTTATCAGAGTCCCCATTGTGGTCCATGATATAATCACGAGACAGAAAAACAGGGAGGAAGGGACTTCCCTGGTGGTGCAGTGGCTGGGGCTCCGTGCTCCCAGTGCGGGGGGCCTGGGTTCAATCCCTGATCCAGGAACTAGATCCCATATGCATGCCACAACTAAGAAGCCCTCGAGCCGCAACTAAGAAGCCTGCCTGCCGCAACTAAGACCCAACACAACCAACCAAATAAATAAATAAATAAATATTTTTTAAAAAGAAAAACTGGGAGGGAAATGATCCAGCTGTGGTTCTATAAGGGCAGTAGCTGAGACCTTTTGTCATTTGCCCCAGATAAGGCTCTCACATTTGCTTTTATTTTTTTTAACATCTTTATTGGAGTATAATTGCTTTACAATGTTGTGTTAGTTTCTGCTGTGTAACAAAATGAATCAGCTATATGCATACGTATATCCCCATATCCCCTCCCTCTTGCATCTCCCTCCCACCCTCCATATCCCTCCCCTCTAGGTGGTCACAAAGCACTGAGCTGATCTCCCTGTGCTATGCAGCTGCTTCCCACTAGCTACCTGTTTTACATTTGGTAGTGTATATATGTCAATGCTACTCTCTCACTTCGTCACAGCTTACCCTCCCCATGTCCTCAAGTCCATTCTCTACATCTGCATCTTTATTCCTGTCCTTCCCCTAGGTTCTACAGAACCTTTTTTTTTTTCAGATTCCATATATATGTATTAGCATATGGTATTTGTTTTTCTCTTTCTGACTTACTTCCCTCTGTATGACAGACTCTAGATCCATACACCTCACTACAAATGGTTCAATTTTGTTTCTTTTTATGGCTGAGTAATATTCCGTTGTATATATGTGCCACATCTTCTTTATCCATTCATCTGTTGATGGGCACTTAGGTTGCTTCCATGTCCTGGCTATTCTAAATAGTTCTGCAGTGAACATTGTGGTACATACCTCTTTTTGAATTATGGTTTTCTCAGGGTATATGCCCAGTAATGGGATTGCTGGGTCATATGGTAATTCTATTTTTTGTTTTTTAAGGAACCTCCACACTGTTCTCCGTAGTGGCTGTATCAATTTACATTCCCACCAACAGTGCAAGACAGTTCCCTTTTCTCAACACCCTCTCCAGCATTTTTTTTTTTAAGAAGATGTTGGGGATAGGAGTTTATTAATTAATTTATTTATTTTTGCTGTGTTGGGTCTTTGTTTCTGTGCGAGGGCTTTCTCTAGTTGTGGCAAGCGGAGGCCACTCTTCATCGTGGTGCACGGGCCTCACTATCGCAGCCTCTCCTGTTGCGGAGCACAGGCTCCAGACGCGCAGGCTCAGTAGCTGTGGCTCACAGACCTAGTTGCTCCGCGGCATGTGGGATCCTCCCAGACCAGGGCTCGAACCCATGTCCCCTGTATTAGCAGGCAGACTCTCAACCACTGCGCCATCAGGGAAGCCCCAGCATTTATTGTTTGTAGATTTTTTTTTTTTTTTTTTTTTTTTTTTTTTTTTTTCTTTTTGCGGTATGCGGGCCTCTCACTGTTGTGGCCTCTCCCGTTGCGGAGCACAGGCTCCGGATGCGCAGGCCCAGCGGCCATGGCTCACGGGCCCAGCCGCTCCGCGGCATATGGGATCCTCCCAGACCGGGGCACGAACCCGTATCCCCTGCATCAGCAGGCGGACTCTCAACCACTGCGCCACCAGGGAGGCCCTGTTTGTAGATTTTTTGATGATGGCCAATCTGACCGGTGTGAGCTGATACCTCATTGTAGTTTTGATTTGCATTTCTCTAATCATTAATGATGTTGAGCATCCTTTATGTGTTTCTTGGCAATCTCTATATCTTCTTTGGAGAAATGTCTGTTTAGGTCTTCTGCCCATTTTTGGATTGGGTTGTTTGTTTTTGTGATATTGAGCTGCATGAGCTGCTTGTGTATTTTGGAGATTAACCCTTTGTCAGTTGCTTCGTTTGCAAATATTTTCTCCCATTCTGAGGGTTGTCATTTCGTCTTATTTATGGTTTCCTTTGCTGTGCAAAAGCTTCTGTTTCATTACGTCCCATTTGTTTAGGTCCCATTTTTTGTTTTTATTTCCATTTCTCTGGGAGGTGGGTCAGAGAGGATCTTGCTATGATTTATGTCATAGAGTGTTCTGCCTGTGTTTTCCTCTGAGAGTTTTATAGTGTCTGACCTTACATTTAATCCATTTTGACTTTATTTTTCTTTATGGTATTAGGGAGTGTTCTGATTTCATTCTTTTATCTGTCCAGTTTTCCCAGCACCACTTCTTGAAGAGGCTACCTTTTCTCCATTGTATATTACCTCCTTTATCAAAGATAACGTGACCATATGTGCATGGGTTTACCTCTGGGCTTTCTATCCTGTTCCATTGATCTATATTTCTGTTTTTGTGCCAGTACCATACTGTCTGGATTACTGTAGCTTTGTAGTATAGTCTGACCTCAGAGAGCCTGATTCCTCCAGCACCGTTTTTCTTTCTCAAGATTGCTTTAGCTATTCGGGGTCTTTTGTGTTCCCATACAAATTGAAATTTTTTGTTCTAGTTCTGTGAAAAATGCCATTGGTAATTTGACAGGGATTGCACTGAATCTGTAGATTGCCTTGGGTAGTATAGCTGTTTTCACAATGTTGATTCTTCAAATCCAAGAACATGGCATATCTCTCCATCTGATGTATCGTCTTTGATTTCTTTCATCAGTGTCTTATAGTTTTCTGCGTACAGGTCTTTTGTCTCCTTAGGTAAGTTTATTCCTAGGTATTTTATTCTTTTTGTTGCAATGGTAAATGGGAGTGTTTCCTTAATTTTTCTTTCAGATTTTTCATCATTAGTGTATAGGAATACAAGACATTTCTGTGCATTAATTTTGTATCCTGCTACTTTACCAAATTCATTGATGAGCTCTAGTAGTTTTCTGGTAGCATCTTTAGGATTCTCTATGTATAGTATCATGTCATCTGCAAACGGTGACAGTTTTACTTCTTCTTTTCTGATTTGGATTCCTTTTATTTCTTTTTCTTCTCTGATTGCTGTGGCTAGAACTTCCAAAACTATGTTAAATAAGAGTGGTGAGAGTGGGCAACCTTGTCTTGTTCCTGATCTTAGAGGAAATGCTTTCAGTTTTTCACCATTGAGAACGATGTTGGCTGTGGGTTTGTCATATATGGCCTTTATTATGTTAAGGTAGGTTCCCTCTATGCCTACTTTCTGGAGAGTTTTTATAATAAATGGGTGTTTAATTTTGTCGAAAGCTTTTTCTGCATCTATTGAGATGATCATATGGTTTGTATCCTTCAATTTGTTAATATGGTGTATCACATTGATTGATTTGCGTATATTGAAGAATTCTTGTATTCCTGGGATAAACCCCACTTGATCATGGTGTATGATCCTTTTCATATGCTTTTGGATTCTGTTTGCTAGTATTTTGTTGAGGATTTTTGCATCTATATTCACCAGTGGTATTGGCCTGTAGTTTTTTTGGTGACATCTTTGTCTGGTTTTGGTATCAGGGTGATGGTGGCCTTGTAGAATGAGTTTGGGAGTGTTCCTCCCTCTGCTATATTTTTGAAGAGTTTGAGAAGGATAGGTGTTAGCTCTTCTCTAAATATTTGATAGAATTCACCTGTGAAACCATCTGGTCCTGGGCTTTTGCTTGTTGGAAGATTTTTAATCACAGTCTCAATTTCCATGCTTGTGATTGGTGTGTTTATATTTTCTATTTCTTCCTGGTTCAGTCTCAGAAGGTTGTGCTTTTCTAAGAATTTGTCCATTTCTTCCAGGTTATCCATTTTATTGGCATATAGTTGCTTGTAGTAATCTCTCATGATCCTTTGTATTTCTGCAGTGTCAGTTGTGACTTCTCCTTTTTCATTTCTAATTCTGTTGACTTTAATCTTCTCCCTTCTTGATGAGTCTGGCTAATGGTTTATCAATTTTGTTTATCTTCTCAAAGAACCAGCTTTTAGTTTTATTGATCTTTGCTATTGTTTCCTTCATTTCTTTTTCATTTATTTCTGATCTGATCTTTATGATTTCTTTCCTTCTGCTAACTTTGGGGGGTTTTTGTTCTCCTTTCTGTAATGGCTTTAGGTGTAACGTTAATTTGTTTATTTGAGATTTTTCTTCTTTCTTGAGGTAGGATTGTATTGCTATATACTTCCCTCTTAGAACTGCTTTTGCTGCATCCCATATGTTTTGGGTTGTTGTGTTTTCATTGTCATTCGTTTCTAGGTATTTTTTGATTTCCTCTTTGATTTCTTGAGTACTCTCTTCGTTATTTAGTAGTGTATTGTTTAGTCTCCATGTGTTTGTATCTTTTATGGTTTTTTTTTCCTGTAATTGATATCTAGTCTCATAGAGTTGTGGTTGGAAAAGATACTTGATATGATTTTAATTTTCTTAAATTTACCAAGACTTGATTTGTGACCCAAGATATGATCTATCCTGGAGAATGTTCCATGAGCACTTGAGAAGAAAGTGTATTGTGTTGTTTTTGGATAGAATGTCCTATAAATATCAATTAAGTCCATCTTGTGTAATGTATCATTTAAAGCTTGTCTTTCATTATTTATTTTCTTTTTGAATGATCCGTCCATTGGTGAAAGTGTAGTGTTAAAGTTACTATGATTGTGTTACTGTCAATTTTCCCTTCTATGGCTGTTAGCATTTGCCTTATGTATTGAGGTACTCCTATGTTGGGTGCATAAATATTTACAATTGTTATATCTTCCTCTTGGATTGATCCCTTGATTATTATGTAGTGTCCTTCTTTGTCTCTTGTAACAGTCTTCATTTTAAAGTCTATTTTGTCTGATATGAGAATTGCTGCTCCAGCTTTCTTTTGATTTCCATTTGCATGGAATATCTTTTTCCATCCCCTCACTTTCAGTCTGTATGTGACCCAAAGTCTGAAGTGGGTCTCTTGCAGACAGTATATACACAGGTCTTATTTTTGTATCAATTCAGCCAGTCTATGTTTTTTGGTTGGAGCATTTAATCCATTTACATTTAAGGTAATTATCGATATGTATGTTTCTATTACCATTTTCTTAATTGTTTTTGGTTTGTTTTTGTAGGTCCTTTTCTTCTCTTGTGTTTCCCACTTAGAGAAATTCCTTTAGTATTTGTTGCAAAGCTAGTTTGGTGGTGCTGAATTCTCATAGCTTTTGCTTGTCTGTAAAGGTTTTAATTTCTACATTGAATCTGAATGAGATCCTTGCTGGGTAGAGTAATCTTGGTTGTAGGTTTTTCCCTTTCATCACTTTAAATATGTCCTGCAACTCCCTTCTGGCTTGCAGAGTTTCTGCTGAAAGATTGGCTGTTAACCTTATGGGGGTCCCCTTGTATGTTATTTGTTGCTTTTCCCTTGCTGCTTTTAATATTTTTTCTTTGTATTTAATTTTTGATAGTTTGATTAATACGTGTCTTGGCATGCTTCCTCCTTGGATTTATCCTGTATGTGACTCTCTGGGCTTCCTGGACTTGACTGACTAATTCTTTTCCCATATTAGGGAAGTTTTCAACTCTAATCTCTTCAAATATTTTCTCAGACCCTTTCTTTTTCTCTTCCTCTGGGACCCCTATAATTCGAATGTTGATGCATTTAATGTTGTCCCAGAGGTCTCTGAGACTGTCCTCAATTCTTTTCAGTCTTTTTTCTTTATTCTGCTCTGTGGTAGTTACTTCCACTATTTTATCTTCCAGGTCACTTATCCGTTCTTCTGCCTCAGTTATTCTGCTATTGATTCCTTCTAGAGAATGCATCATTTCATTTATTGTGTTGTTCATCATTGTTTGTTTGCTCTTCAGTTCTTCTAAGTCCTTGTTAAACATTTTTTGTATTTTCTCCATTCTATTTCCAAGATTTTGGATCATCTTTACTATCACTATTCTGAATTCGTTTTCAGGTAGACTGCCTATTTCCTCTTCATTTCTTTGGTCTGGTGTGTTTTTACCTTGCTCCTTCATCTGCTGCATATTTCTCTGTCTTCTCATTTTGTTTAACTTACTGTGTTTGGGGTCTCCTTTTCACAGGCTGCAGGTTTGTAGTTCCTGTTGTTTTTGGTGTCTTCCCCCAGTGGGTGAGGTTGGTTCAGTGGCTTGTGTAGGCTTCATGGTAGAGGGGACTGATGCCTGTGTTCTAGTGGGTGGGGCTGGATCTTGTCTTTCTGGTGGGCAGAGCCGCATCTGATGGCGTGTTTTGGGGTGTCTCTGAACTTAGTATGATTTTAGGCAGCCTCTCTGCTAATGGGTAGGTTTGTGTTCCTGTCTTGCTAGTTGATTGGCATGGGGTGTTCAGCACTGGAGCTTGCTGGCCGTTGGGTGGAGCTGGGTCTTAGTGTTGAGTTAGAGATCTCTGGGAGAGCTCACGCCCATTGATATTACATGGGGCCAGCGAGGTCTCTGGTGGTCCAATGTCCTGAACTCGGCTGTTCACCTCAGAGGCTCAGGCCTGACACTGGGCCGGTGCACCATGACCCTGTCAGCCACACGGTATGAGCCAGGAACTAATCTAGGTCTGTGAATTTCAGTAGTAAAAAGCAGTCAAAAATGTCTGGCTTCATGGAGTTTGTACTGCTCGTTACAGGAATTCCAGTGTCTCCTTTCTCTTTCCTCACCTTGCAAATAACAGTCATTTTCTCCCAAGCCAGAAGGGAAGATCCTTGAGGACAGGGAATATCCTTCTTTCTCTAGTGCCTATTCTAATGCCTGGTCCATTGCAGAAACTCATCATGTAATCAGGAAGAACAAATCTGACTCCATACTGGATCAGTTTCTTTTACTTTAACCTTTGTATTCGATTGCTTTTACTTAGTCATACTAGCTCAAGCAGGCATTAAAATCCCCATTTGCTTTTTTTAAAAAAATAAATTTAGTTATTTTATTTATTTTTGGCTGCGTTGGGCCTTTGCTGCTGTGCACGGGCTTTCTCTAGTTGCAGCGAGAGGGGTCTACTCTTTGTTGCAGTGCGTGGGCTTCTCATCGTGGTGGCTTCTCTTGTGGCAGAGTTCAGGCTCTGGGTGCGTGGGCTTCAGTAGTTGTGGCATGTGGGCTCAGCAGTTGTGGCTCACGGGCTCTAGAGTGCAGGCTCAGTAGTTGTGGAGCACAGGCTTAGTTGCTCCACAGCATGTGCGATCTTCCCAGACCAGGGCTCAAACCCGTTTCCCCTGCATTGCACCAACACTCCCCCGCCATTTGCTTTTAGTAAAGGTTTCCGGGCGTCTTTGTCCTTCCTTCTTCGCCCCCCATGACTCCCTCAGGAGCTGCCCCAGAGTCCCCTTCATCTGGTCACAGGAAGGCCAGCATCCAGGGCACCAAGGATGCCACAGGCGTCCTGAGAGGAATAAGACAGACATGGTCGCCACCCTCATGGTGCTTGAGGTCTGGGGAGGCGACTGAAAATAAACAAGGAAACCAAGGGAATCGGGGCAAACAGACCCCTCTTTCTATCATGTTTACCTCCTCATCCTCAGAGGTGACCTGTCCCGGGATTTTGTGTAAGTTTCTCTGGGTGGGTTTGACCACCTGGGGTCTAGGACCCTCACCTGAAGAGAGGATTCGTGGGTAGCACAGAGCAGAAAAAATAAAGTAAAATACTTAGGGACCATGTTCACGTATAAATCGAATGATTATTAGCTTCTTTATTTGTTTTCCTCTGGCAAGGAAAATGAGGCACAGAATTTTGGGGGAAACAGACTAACATTAAAAAGTAGCTAAATTCTCTGGCAGTTGTAGCCAATGTATGGATATAGAGTATTTGTAAGAATAATAATAACAGTATAATTTAATCAATGTATAAGCATAAATAAAGTAAAAAATAAAGGCTCTCCCCCAGCTGCCCACTTGCCCCCTCCATACACAACCCCACCCCTCGGACAGGGAATCTGACTCCTAAAAATCTGAAAAAATATAATATACTAACTTATAAAAAGAAAAATAACTCAGAAGCTTATGAGAGTTTGATATTCATTCTAGTCCTTTTATGTATTTACCCACATACTTATATGAAAAGATAAAGTATTTTGTGTTTTGTTTCTTTTTATATAAATTGAATCATTCCTTACTGCTAGTCTGTGACTTTTTATTTAGCTTCATATGTCTTAGGGCTCTCTCCTATCACCCAGGATATTTGATCTACGTTATTCTTTTAACACTTAGTGTTTTCACATTTCTTTATTGATGAAAATGCAGGTGATTTCCAGGATTTTTTTTTTTTTTGCTTTCTTTTTACTTTCACAGGAATAGCTGCACTGACCACTCTCGTGTGGGCCCCTGAAAGCCTCTCTCACCTGTATTTCCACATCAGTGACATTCATCCACCTCCACAGGAGTATGGACCAAAGTATATTCTCTGGTCTTTTAGAATTCCCTAGAAAACCATTCAGCCATTTGGTATTTTTGGTGCCTTTAACAATAATAATAGCGGTAGTAGATATTGGTAGTGACCTAATAACAAACACACACAGAGGGACTGCGTGCCAGTCACCCAACTTGTTTCAACCTCACAACAACTCTACTTTTATTCCATTTTCCAGATGGGGAAATGCAGGTCAAGGAGGGTAAGTGACTTTCCAAAGTCACACAGTTAACCAGTGGTGCTGCTAAGGTTTGAACTGAGGCCAGCGGCTACAGAATGTGTGTTTAGTTACCATGATACCCTCAAGGGGCTAGGCCCAGTGTAGATGAAATACGGTGAGTAGTAGCCTTATACCTGACTTCATGAGCCTTTCCCTAGTTGAGAAGATAGGTACTGGTAATCACACAGTGAATGTGCAAATGCTCTGTGGCAGGTGTAACCGAAGGTGGGGCCCATGGTGGTCTGTTTACAAGCCCACAGTCAGGGGAGAGACATAGCATGGTCCATGAAGGCTGCCCTCGGGGAGAGGCTCCAGTGAGACCTACAGGTGGGGAGGAGTTAATGAGATGACCTTGAAGCTGGAGCCTCCCAGGCAGCAGAAGCAGCATCTGCAGAATGCCCTGTGCCCGGAGGGACGTGGCAAGTATGGGTGACTAGAAAAGGCCGGGGAGAGAGGGTTCGGGGGTTCTCATTGCAGGTGGCAGGGGTGCAGAGCCTGTCGGGGGAGGAGGCTGCAGGTGCAGACTGGAGTCGGACCCCAGGGCGCCTTCGAGTTCAGGGGAGGAGTTTTGGCCTCACCTGGAAAGTAGAAACCACTGCTGTGCTTTAAGGAAGAGGTGATGTGATCAGATTTGTGTGTTCTAAGCTCTCTCCTGTGAGTGTGGAAAAAAGCAGATGGAATGGGGCCAGTCTGGCTTCCGGAGACCTGCAGGGAGGCAATCACAAGAGAAGATGGAAGCCTAGACCAGTGGGCAACGAGGACATGGAGAAAAGGGGGCAGATTTAAGAGGCGAATTAACAGGACGTGGATCCTAGGGCTTCGGGTGAGGCAGACGGGCAGGAGGCATGGCAGTGCTGCTCACCAAGTTGGCCAAAACACAGCGTGAAGGGAAACGCCAGGTGTGGGACCTGCACCCACCTGGAGAGCGTGTGGACTTCACGAGATCCGCACACGATTCCCTGTGATCTACTTTACCCTCGAAGGGCCGCCTCCAGTGTGTATTGAGCAACATATCGTGCTTTCTTCCATTCGCCTTTTGGAGATTTGTATGCAGATGGCCATTTCAGATGCTTACATTTAATATCATATTTTTCCTGTTTCATTCCAGCGATTCTTAAAAGCATAAAAAGCTTTTCGTTCCATGAGCTAAAAGTATTTCATTTCATAAAGAGAAGAAACTGTCAGAAAGTGTAGGTTCCTAAATCCAAAAAAAATTAATTTTGCTTACATTAATTATTTCTCAGCTATTGATAGAGAAGTGGAAAGGAAATGTGCAGCAGAGCATCTCATTTTTAAACGGTACAACAAAACCAAAAAGTCCAGAAGGCACGCAGTTCAGCATAAAGCTAGCCGCAGTTGTGCATAAAATTTGAAACCATGTAGTCAGAGGGAAGGTTCCTCCTGTGCTTTGTACAAAGGATGTGCACGACTGGAGTTTTTACAGACCCTCATGGTAGCAGCAGCCGACATTTTTCTGCATGCTCTAACCCTGAACCAACTCATAATTTTGAAGCAAACTCTGTAGGAAATATTTAAGTGAATAATGTAGTTCTATAATGAAGCAAATGCTGAATGCTTCTGTAAGTCGCGGGCAGTGCATTGCCATAATGTTAAAGAAAACATCCTTCCAAAGGGCTTGTCTCAAGCCCTCGTGGTTTGCCTGTGTTGTTTACATTCAGTCTTTGAAAGACAATGACCCAGTCATGTTCTTTAAGTTTTACTTGGGTGAACAGCATAGGACTTAAGGTTGAAGACCATAATGTTGATGGTCTTTACTGTGAAATTTTTCTTGGTTTCATTATAACTAGTTTAATGGACAAAATCTAATTTTCTTAAAATGAAGGAGTGTGCATCAGAAGCACCTAGAAAGCTTTTTTCTCCCCTAAGTACAGAGATTCAGATCCCCCCTGCCGCAGCAGACCTACCCAGAATCTCCATGGATGACGTACAAGCATGTATACTTTTTAAAAATTTATAACATTAAAAAAAATTAGACTCCTTCCAGTTAAAAGCTATTGGATTAATAAGGGTTGCAGCTACATTGAACCAGTTTTTCAGAAAATGTCTTTCTGAAGATTGCTGGTTATAAGTTATTTTTGTTTTATTCATTCAAAGGTCTCAGAGTTGAAGGATAAGTGGAGAAAACAGCCTCTGTTCTTGGAGAGACCAGCTCGGGGGTGGACGCTGTTGTCTCTTAGGTGGTCAAGGCAAGGACATACTGACCCTGCCACATCACTGAGGGCAGTACCTTGCCAGCCTGGTCCTCCTTATAAAAGCTAAAGTATCCTGCCAAGTAAGCCCACTTTCTTCTTGTATCCTCAGCCCAAAGTGAGATGATGACAAAGAAATTTTGAGAACTCTTTCTCTATGCCTGAGATTGGCATCTTTCAGAACCAATATGTCGGGTTTTCATTTGTTCCTTGGAGTGGAGCGGAGGGGAAGGTAACCCACCTGAAGGAGGAGTTCAGAGGTTGCCACTGCCTACAGGTCACCTCCTCAGCTGGCCTGGAGTATCTGGGGAAATTCTCACCTAGGAGACTTGACCCCAGAGTGACCACGGGGCTGCCTATCACCCTGAGACTTTAAAGAATCATCTTTTAAGATGCGACGAGATAGTGTTAGTAAATTTACTGTATTGGCACACAAACTGCTTATATTTGCAAATTGGTAGGAATATGTCACTTTTTCTTTGCAGTTGCCTTTTTACTTTTAATTATTTACTTAAAAAATAAAATTAACAATACCATATTTTAAACACATAATCAATGCCAACCCTGTAAGAGTAGGCTTACTTTATCTCAATTTTCTGAACTGATAACACAGTGACAGCTGCTAACATGCTTTTTCTACTGGTTGTTCTAGACTCCTTTGGCTTTCAAAAGACAAAGATAATACAATGCATTTAAGAATCAGTAACTAAGTAAATTTTATTCGAATATCTTATTTTAGTTCACCCTCTGAAAGTAGTAAATCCAGTTTCTACTGTTTGTGTATAATAATTGCATATAAAATACAGTTAATCTAACAGATACATTAGATTTTAAATATAGTGGAGTTAAAAGTAATTGACAAGGTGATTGCTTTACTGAGTACAGATAGTTGTAATTCAGAGAATATAGGTGGAAAAATGTAGAAAACTACTTAGTCATGGCAGATATTTTTCCTGACACTATAACTAGACTGAATTTTCTTTTAATGAAAAAAAAATTGTGCATGTATTGGGCGTGGAGTGGAATGTCACATGGGGCAGGTCATAGCTTAACAGTTGTGGACTGGCATAGAAAAGAGTAATTGATTTGTTATTAAGTGGAAGGCTGCTAAGGGCACATGTAGAGGACTGAGCCGGCCTCATGAGAAGTCTGTGTTTGCCGCAGAAGGAATTGCTGGGAGGGTGGCAGGATTGGTGGGAGAGGCTGCAGTCAGACTGGGCCGTTGACAGCTCTGCCCAGTCGCCAGGGCACCAGCCTGAGTTCACAGACAGCCTGGGCTTTGGGAGGATGGCCTTCAGGTTGCTAACTCTTCATGTGGCCGTGTCACCTGATACTTAACCGGTGTGCCTGGAGGTCAAGTTTAAGGTAGAAGTTGGTAGAACATAGGACACGTCTGCATGGCCCATCTTATTGAAAAACCACAAGAAACTATGGAGCATCTGTCAGCCTCCTACTCAGCTATACAGGAGATGGAAAGACTTCTCTGGATAGAGTGGAGTGGTTTCCAGGGAAGGAGACAGGCAAGAGAAAATCTCTTCTTCACGAAGGAACACCAGCTGATCATTGTGGAAAGGATGGCAGGGTCAGAGGGCCACCATTTTGAAAAGGCCAGTGAAATATAATGTGCAAATGATTACAGATGGAATGATACCTTTTGAGTAAGAAAGAAAGGAGTAAGTAAATATATGTATTTGTTTGTCTATAAACACATACATTATTTTTGCAAGGAGAACTCAAGAAGAATAAGCCCAAAATGCCTGAAATTGATTACTGTGAGGATATATATGTGGGAATGGGGTGGAGGAAATAAAGATTAATGAGCAAGAGACTTCTCTGAGTATAAATTTTTATATAGTTTTGACTTCTGAAGCATGTAAATGTTTTGCAAATTCAGAAAATTAAGTTTAATTAAAAATATGAAACAAGCCTTGTGTTCTGAGTCACCCCAAGATTGAATATAGATGGAAACACAAATTAAGAATATTACTGCCCGGAAGAAAAAAATTAAGTAACTTTTGAACACAAGTCTCTGACTATGTACTCTTAGTGGTGTTGCCAAACCAAACTTGGATCCACTCACCCACGCACAGTAAAGTCAATCTACTGACACCTGGTAGTGGTGAAGGAAAGTGCAGCGTTTATTGTAAGATGGCAGACAAGGAGTGTGGGGCAGCGTTTATTGTAAGATGGCAGACAAGGAGTGTGGGGCAGCTAGTGCTCAAAAAACCTGAACTCCCTGATGGGTTTCAGGGAAACATTTTTTAAAGGCAAGGTGAGAGGGGAAATTGCAGGGTATGTGATCAGCTTGTGCACAGTTCTCTGACTGGTTGATAGTGAGGGTAATGTCACAGGCGATTGTCATATTATCAATCCTCAGGCTCCAGCCAGTCTGGGTGCTACAGTGCTCATGGTCATCAAGTAGTTAACTTCTTCCATTTGATGAGGGCTTTAGCATTTGTAAAACAACTCAGGAATGTGCATCAGATACTGTTATCGATGTACTTCAGGGAGGAACTAAAGACTCTGTGACTGCCATATGGCTGATTTACTGTTTAAATTGTTACCAGTTCTCCTTGCCCAACTGCTGCTTTTGTCACTACATGTACACAGCCTTTCAATCATTAATGTTGATCCAGGCTTTTGTGACTCAGGGGAGGCCTGGGAGACTACAGCTTTTCTACAAACAAGAGGCAGGCAGAGGACATGGGGGGACCCCATAGGGTCCTGCTCAGTTAGTTACAGTGGGATATATTCTAAGGACAGAAAGAACTAAAATTAAATCTTCAACATTTTTAGTAGATTTATTTTTCATAATAATGTTCATATTGCTATTCTGAAATGATGTTTATATAGTAGGATAAGCAAATAAGCCCCAGAGTTTTCACTGTAAGAGAAGAGAACCAAATACTTTTTTTAAAAAGAAAATCTCTGTAATGTTAACTTTGAGTAGGAAATATCAGTATGAAGTCATATCAGCATGAAGTCATGATTTAAATATATACGGTATATAATAAACATAAAATTTCTTAAGCTCTATTCACTCAAAAGAGCTAGAAACAATGAAACCCTGGGTGCCGTGAGCATACATAACAGTGAGATCTTGATTTCTAAATGCTGTTCCCTAATAAAAACAGTAGGGCTTCTTGGAGAAATGACTAATTCCTGCTCTAGGTCAGGGAAAAACCAGGTGAGCCTATAACATCTTATACCAGAAAGCAAGGTCATACCCAGTGACTAATGGGATGATGTCAGAGGGACACAGCGGCCAGCTTGAAAGGGCTGCCAGATGCCAAATTTGGGACAGTTCGATCATCCAAAAGAATAATGGCAGTAATTGATTATGAAGCGTGGAATTTTAAAAAATCCATTCATCTATGGTAAATATTTAAAAACCAAAAAAATTAAAAAGAAATAAAGAGAAGGGGACAAGGGAAGTTCTTCCTTACAGGGCAATGCCAGTGAGTAAATGTAGAAATGGGAGGATGAGAAAATCACCATTTTGCTAATAAGCCCAGTATAGTAATTGATTCAGATAAGAATCATCAGTGTTTGCTAAAACGCCTGGGTGAGAGATAGTCTGGGAGTGAGAATATTCACACAATCTTGTCACTCACAGATAATTTTATTCTGAAGGAAAACTTAGCCTTTACAATGGGAAGGTCTGCCAGTCCACATCTTACTCATCAAATTTAGCAAAGCCGATAATGGCACAATTGAACATTATGTGCCCCCCGAGGGGATGCAGTTAGAAGGGTACAGAGTCACCTGTGTAACAGCTTTGACATAAATGTTTAATCTGGGACAACCAGAAATGTCTGTCTAGGTGAGACGTTCTGCAATAAAGCTAGCCTTGGACTCTTCAAAAGTCAACGTTGTTTAAAAAAAGAAACAGAAAAAAAAGCAGAGAGACTTCTTCATTAAAGGAGGCTAGGGGCTTCCCTGGTGGCGCAGTGGTTGAGAGTCCGCCTGCCGATGCAGGGGATGCGGGTTCGTGCCCCGGTCCAGGAGGATCCCACATGCCGCGGAGCGGCTGCCCCTGTGGGCCGTGGCCGCTGAGCCTGCGCGTCCAGAGCCTGTGCTCCGCGACGGGAGAGGCCACAACAGTGAGAGGCCCGCGTACAGCAAAAAAAAATAAATAAAGGAGGCTAAAGGGATATAACCCAAAGCAATGTCTGAACCTGGATGCAGAGTTTTAAAAAAAGCATTTGGGCAACAGCTGGGGCTATTGGATGAATAGACTGCATATTAAATGACATTAGAGAATCATTGTTTTTCTCAGTTGTGATTGTGTAGGATGTGCAAATGCTATCAGACGCTTCCAGGGGTAAAACTACATAAGGTCTAGATACAGAGAGAGACAATGAAAGAGCGAGCAAGCAAACGCTCACAATTGCGCAATCTAGGTGGAGGCAATTTGCAAGTGTATTGTGCTGTTCTTTTGCCTTTACTGTAGACGTGGGAATTTTCAAGATAAAAAATCGTGGGGAAGAAAGCTATCAAGTAATGATAGTACAGTAATACAGCTGCATTTTCTCTTCCAGATGCTTATAGATTGATTTTGTGTGATTTTTATTCTTCTTCCCAGTATAAAAGTTGTCAACGAAATGTGTGTAACTCCCAAAGCCCTTTAAAAAATATGATTAAGTGATAGCATAAGGGTTTGCTTCCCCCAGCGAGCTGGGGTCAGCAGTACTGAGTAGAAGCAGCACAGGGTGCCCAACCTGCGGCCCTGGCCAGATGCCATCCCCAGAGCATCCTCCTGTGCAGACTCTTATCATTAGGGCCCCACTTGCGGCGGGGGGAGGCAGAGAGCAAGAGTGAGTGCACAGCTGGCAGCCTTCTGCCTTGATTAAGATGAGAATAGCAGGGAGGGTCCCAGGGATGCCTGGGTAGAGACCAGGGCTGCAGCCAGGGTTTGGGGGGAGAGCCCTGCTCCTGTCTCTGGTCCAAACTCGGGGGCTCAGGGGCTGTAGGGACAGGGCCCTCAGCCTGGGGCCCACTCTCTGCACCCTGGCTTGTCTTGCAGAAGTGCTGTGGGGATTGCAGTGGTTTCACACACATCGGGTCTTACATGTCGAGTTCTCCTGGATGCGTGTTAGGAAAAGCCCCAGCGGTATTGATCTGGGACGGCAGATTTGTACTGACATTGTATACTTTCTCAGTGACACCCTGTAGTGTCACCCTCCTACCAAAATCCTCCTCCTTATGAACGGTCATTTTCGAAACCAAGCAACAACTTTTACTTCCAGCCTTCATCCTTCCAACTTTTACCCGTTATCTCGCATGTCTAAACACCGCAATTCAAACTATGTCTAGAATATTTGATTCGGTGCCAACACTGCTGTGCCGTCTCCCCTTCCTTGTCTTCCTGTCCTCATCCCCGTGATCCCCTTTGACAGTTTCTCTGCTTTTAAGCTGAATCATGGCAGCCTAGTTAACGTGAGGACTTGCAGTGACTGAGTATGCGGATTGTTTTAGCTGAGGGGGTTTTGAGAATAGTGGGGGAATAAGTGTGAGAAAGTTGTTTAGAACACAGAGATAAGAAAGACAAATACTATATGATATCACTTATATGTGGAATCTAAAATATGACACAAATGAACTGATCTACGAAACAGAAACAGACTCATAGACATAGAGAACAGACTTGTGGTTGCCAAGGGGGAGGGGGTGTAAGGGAGGGAAAGGTTGGGAGTTTGAGATTAGTGGATGCAAACTATTATGTATAGGATGGATAAACAACAAGGTCCTACTGTACAGCACAGGGAACTATATTCAGTGTCCTGTGATAAGCCATAATGGGAAAGAATATGAAAAAGAACAAAAGAGCAAAGAGGTAACACGTAGAAAACAGGGAAAATTTAAATCTCAAGGTTCTGTCTCTTTTAGAAAGTTCTGTCTCAGGGCCCATGCGAGCAGCAGTGGAGCGTGCTGGACTCCAGCCTCACACAAGCCAACCCCTCACAGATCAGAACTCTCTGGTCCATCCGTGGTAGCACTGGATATTCCTACATTAGGCCGTATTTATTGTCGTGGTCCCAGTATCACAGTGAATTACACCGCAGGCCTCTGGAAATGGTGTGAGCAGAAAAGCATGTAGCCACAGCTGCATCCACCCAGCCCATCCTGTCCATTCACAGTAAATGTAGAAATCCACTTCTTAATGACATTTCGTGCTGCTTTTTCATTTTTCTTGCTTTTGAAATACTGTGTTGTCCTGCGCACTCCTGTTTGGGACTCCACATCCTCACTGTGACCTAGTGTCAGTCAGCCCGGGACTTGAGTTGTTTTCTCTGTTTCGTCAAATCTGAGCTACAAGAGCCCTTTTTATTACTGGGAGGGTCGGGCATACAAATCCTCCCTCTGGGAGTCAAAGAAATACTCCCGCGAAACTGCCTTTCCCTGAGATCCCAACTCCCCCGAGAGCAGGACTCCACCTGGAATACGGTTCATCTTGACTCTCATGTTTCTGCCCATAAACCTCTCAGGAGCTGCAGGATTATCCACACTCTGGAGGGGGGCACTGCGGGGTAGCCAGGGTGAAAACGAGTCAAAATTCTCAACTCTTTGAATTTCCTTTTTTGTGTGTGTTCCGGGAAAGCCAAAAGCAGAGGCCTTTCACATGAACTCCAGCAGCAAATTCTGGGCTCTGGCTCGAGTCTGTGTTTGCTTTGTGGCTCCATCACACGTGAAAGTGGCCTGAGGGTATTAAGTGGTGACAGCCTTTCAACAAAGCTCAGTGGCTATTCCCACATGAGGGGTCTCCCAGCACTACATGGACGATCCATTTTGAATGGGCCGACTAACAGTAAAAAAATAAATATAAAGCCAATTGGACATCGTATGAGAAAAAATAAAAAGGGCACGTCTGGATCCTTCCCTAAGCTTGAGTAATCTCTTGTTACTAGTTAGGGGGGTTCCTTTCCTTGAGCACTTTGATCAGCTGGTGGGAGTCTTTTAGGAAGGTCTTCATGCTCTAGAATTATGGAGCCTCTGCTTCCACTGACTTAGCTGTCCTCTAGCATTGGAGTCATAATGTGGGTTGGGCAGAAGTGGTGGTCAGGGAGGCTTGCGGGGCTCCCTTGCATCAGCATCTCTTAAGAACTCTGGGATGGGACCTCGCACATCAGTTACTTCCTCGATGTATGTACAGGTAAGCCTATGTTAGGATGCCTGAGATCAGTCAAAGGTTTTTGCCAGTAATGTGGTGAAAACTCTCAGCCACTGTCTCTTTTTTCAGGTAAAGTCTAATGCCTCTGTTCTTTAGTGCTTTTACTGCAGAGAGATGGGAGTAGGAGGAATTGAGATGAACAGTGTTTATCTCCTGGAAGAAAAGTGCTGTTGATGCAGGGAATGTTGTGCAGCTAAAAGGTGCGCCAGCATCTGGGTCTTGCAAGGCTCAGAAACTCTCCTGTTTGCATGCGGCATTTGCCTAGAATGTCAGCTATCTAGCATTAGTGCCCATTTGGGGGGTTGACCAGAGCATTCTCATTGTAGTTGGCTTTCAGATTGCTTTTTACATTTGACAGTAACTATGTTAAGAAAGATCAACAGATTATGTCAAAAGTAGTTTGGAGAAATATTTGTCTGTTGGAAGGATTCCAGCGCTGATGTTTCCAAATGGAGTGTGATGTTGCCATGTTCCCATACCAGTCCCAGCTCCTCTGTCATGAGCTCGGGTTAGAAGCCGCTGTCCTTCTGAACCATGATGTCACTCAGGGAGGTGTGTGGTCGCTCAAACTCAGAACTGCATGGGGTATGTGGTGGGACAGAAAGAGCTCCCAGTGTATCTGTATCTGACCTTGGTGAATATCTGATCTGAGGATATGGAAGCAGGCAAACTGAGGGGCCATTAATAACTCGAAATGTTGATTGCCTCTAAGTTAATTGGGAGTGTGTCATGTAGAAAGCCAAATAAATGCTAATTTCAAGCACTTTGAGGTAAGGACCGTATTTGATTGTGGTTTGATTTGAAAGACTAGAATGGTTTTTGCACATAGTAGGTGCTCAGAAATATTTCTTGAATATTTGAGGGAACACCAAAGCATCAGGTAATGTTGCAGTCACTGTCGTCTTTACTCGCTCTAAGCAATGTTTTGAGTAATAAGGGGAATTCTTCAAGGTTCTTATCATGTATTATTTTAGGTAATAATGTCCCTATTTACGCATTTATGCTTTCATGGAAAATAGTGTGTGACACACATGCTCTGACACTAAGCTAAGCATCTATGAAGAGTACTGGATATTCACCCAATTGATTATTACATATAAACTTTAATGTGGTAATCAATCTTAAATTGTCAGAAGGCTGTATTTACAATGAAAGGATAAGGAAAACTAAAAAAAAAAAAATGTTACTTTTTATCGCTCTGTGAAATTTCATGACTCACGACTTGGGCACTTTCGTTTCTGTTCCTAAGACAAGGTTAAGGTTAAGGGAAATAGAATTAAGAAGTTGCTTAGGGGCTTCCCTGGTGGCGCAGTGGTTCAGAGTCCGCCTGCCGATGCAGGGGAAATGGGTTCGTTCCCCGGTCTGGGAGGATCCCACATGCCGTGGAGCGGCTGGGCCCATGAGCCATGGCCACTGGGCCTGCGTGTCCGGAGCCTGTGCTCCGCAACGGGAGAGACCACAACAGTGAGAGGCCCGCATACCGCAAAAAAAAAGAAAAAAAAAAAGTTGCTTAGGAGTAAGCTTTTCTTTTTATTGGGAGCTGCTGCTGTACATTCATAAATTTATAATCTGCATTATGTTCCAGCCATATGTTAATGCTGAGTTCATAAGATTCATCAGGCCACACGCTGTCCTGTGGTTTCACTAATATAGTTCTCGGTTACATCAGCATCTTCTCTTTAACTCCACACACAAAACGCCGTACAGAGCAGTGTGTAAGCAGTCCTAACAGGCAAATGTTCAGACATAATTAAAGATGAAGTTTAGCTTTTCTGTTATGGTTGGTGAGCAAGATAATGTTCTTTAACTGTATGATAGGAAAATAGAGAGAGCCAAGGCACTTGGCTATCAACCCTTGCTCATTGAAACTGCAGGCAGGATTTCTCCAATGGCTAGAAGCTCATTCCAGGAATTCCAGCCTCTAGGGATCAGGAAGAAGGCTGGTAGAATGAGAGGGTTCCAAGTCTGATGGGTGGAAACAGGTCATCCCGGCTCGTGTACAGTCTGCTTCTAGAACTTTGAGTAACTGGATGTCTGTTGGAAGATCACTTCCTTTGGTGCAAACTCAGAAGATAGGTGCCTTTCACTAAAGTAAAATTTTGCTACTGACTGTTAGGAATTGGATCATAATTTTAAACTGAGTTGTGTCTTCTTAATTAAAGACATGCCCCCACATATATCACAAAACAGATCAGCTACAATAATCACTCATTGAACAGATGTTCACCCAACAACACCTACTTGTGCTGGGCACCTGCTCGGTGCTGGTCCAGAAGTGGTGAGCGGAAGGGTCCAAGTGTAAGTTCGTCCAGGGGGTCACTCTGTTGTTCTGAATACTGACACAGTGCTTTCCGCCTGGCCTTGTGGCCATACCCCTGAGACGCCTGCTTCCTCGTGGTCTCTGTTGAACAGAGCGCTGCCCACTTAGATGGGACGAAGCACGGACAGCTTCGAAAGCTGCCAGAGTCCAGAATCAACTCCAGATAAATCAATAAGATGATGGATTTAACCGGGCTGGCTGGACTGACTTCTCCAAATTTACCAATTGCTATCGGGTCGTGGAGCAATGACAGCAAAAGAGGATCTGAGGATGCAGGTGTGCCAGGACCTACCTGGAGGAACAGGATGCTGGGCCCACTGACCTTCAGACATCTGGCACATTGAGGGAAAGAGATCAGGTCAGGCTGCCCCCGTCCAGCCAACTCATCGTCTCCCACCCCCGCTGCATCTGCTCTTGATTTTTTTCTGTATTATAATAATCATCATCTAATTTTTTTCAGCCTTCCCATGTATCGACTAGTGGTCTCATGTTATACAAATCTGTTTTACAGTAAATAGACATACTTTGAAGTGATGTTACAAAAAGGAGATGCCTCTCTGTGTTATACGTATCATATTCTGTTTATTCTGTGTTTAATTTGGGCCCAAGGAGGAGAGAAGGACATACATTCACTAATTAAGCATCTCTACTTTTTTACCTCCTTTTAAGCTCATATCCAGAAATTTGTCTATATGCAAAAACAAAAAACACAGATTTGTATATATCCAGAGTAACCCTCCCCTTTAAGATGTTCATGTATGATTTCAGTCCAATTTTTATTCTTCCTTCCACTCCTCTTATGTTCTTAGAAATGATGAGAATTTGTCAGCCCTCTCACTGAACCCCCAGCAGTGAGCGTGCTGCTGGTAATTCATGGCACCTTTGCCTCATAACAGCTTTTTATTTCTTCCCAGACCAAGACCATCATCCTGTGATTTTAAGTATTTTTCTCCTTGGCGCTGTCTCAGCTATCCTGTTCTTCCCCATCTCCTAGGCAAGCCCCTCCTCTTAATAAAGCACAATTAAAGCTACAGAGAATTCCAGTAGACCCTCCTCTGTACCTGAGACCCCCAGTGTCACCTGACAGCTCATCTCCCTCTTGTACCCACGCCCCTGCAGCCTCCTCTTCCTGGTGAAGGACCCGTGCACCTCGGCTCAGACGCCCACAGCTGTGATTACCTTCCCATTCTTCACCCCTAAAAATGAATGTGCACTTTAATTTGCAAATATAAAATATATGTATTTGCTTACAGTGAATTTAACTGAATGTGTATCCATGTAATTACTGCTAGTTCGGATGATTCTTAGGGAAATGCAGGGAGGAACTCCCATCCGATACAATTATTTGGTACAGCTCCTAGTATAGCATCATTCTGAGGTTTTGAAGGCAGCAGGATGTAACTGGTATTGCATATATTAACACTCACCAAGTTTCTTTGCTCTTAAAAATAACTGGAACTCAGAGAAGCGTGGTACAAACTACTTTGGAGTGAATTCCTCCTTATAAATCATATTAGAAAAAAAACCACATAGGTTACAGGAAGTTTTTATAAAACAACTGGTTTGTATTCTTCAAAAGGCCAGTATCGGGGCTTCCCTGGTGGCGCAGTGGTTGAGAGTCCGCCTGCCGATGCAGGGGACACGGGTTCGTGCCCCGGTCTGGGAAGATCCCACATGCCGCGGAGCGGTTGGGCCCGTGAGCCATGGCCGTTGAGCCTGCGCATCCGGAGCCTGTGCTCCGCAACGGGAGAGGCCACAACAGTGAGAGGCCCGCGTACAGCAAAAAAAAAAAAAAAAAAAAAAAAAAAAAGGCCAGTATCATGAAAAGAAAAAATTCAGGGCTTCCCTGGTGGCGCAGTGGTTGAGAGTCCGCCTGCCGACGCAGGGGACACGAGTTCGTGCCCGGTCCGGGAAGATCCCACATGCCGCGGAGCGGCTGGGACCGTGAGCCATGGCCGCTGAGCCTGCGCATCTGGACCCTGTGCTCCGCAACGGGAGAGGCCACAACAGTGAGAGGCCCGCGTACCGCAAAAAAAAAAAAAAAAAAAAAATTCAGAGACTGTTCTAGATTCAAGACGCTAAAGACGCATGATAAGTAAATGCAATACACGATCCTTGATTGATTCTCGAGCAAAAAAAAAATGTAAAGGACATTATTGGGACGAGTTGGAAGTAATATGCCTGTATATTAGATAATATTTTTGTATCATGGTTAGATTTCTTGAGAGTAGTAATAACACTGTAATTATGTAGAATTCCTCATTCTTAGGTGATACATGCTAAGTATTAAGGGTAAAATGTCATAATGTCTTTCAACTTTCAATGATTCAGCAAAATAAGTGTACATATTACATATGTGTGTACACCACACACGCACAGACATGTAACTTGCAAAGATTCATTCTTGTTATTCCTTATTGCTTCTAAAGGAGTGAAAAATAGTTTTCTAAGTTAACTTTCCTACTGATAAATAAGAGATTTTTCTTACACTGCTTGAGGCAAAGTAAAGGAAATGAGCAGCGTGGGGTCGCAAGCATCCTGACTGTGGTCTCCCGCGCCCTCCATGGAGTCACCCCTTCTGTACGTGCAGAATTCAACCACACCACCTGCCCCCTGCAAGAGGCGTTTCTCTGCTATTTCTTGAAAAAAGGAACCCAAGAAATTTAAATCACATGATGTCAAATGATCTAAAAAGGATTGCCAACTTTTGGGGTGTAGGTCTCTTGTTCGTAAAAAGAGTGAACAGGGAGGAGGACTGCAGTCAGTATTGTGCCCTTTCTTGCTGTCTCAGCAACAGTGCCCTCAATGACACTTCTTATTGGTCATCGCCTCCCATACTTTGGGATGTATGTTACCCTCTGCTTTCTGGGTATATCGAAATGTGTGGGAAGGTAAATTGATTCTTAACATTTTGAAATAAAATGACCTTTTCTTTTTAAATCCCTTTAGCTGTTGAGTGAAATAGTTCAGTAGGTTTTTTAATTGATATGCAAGTAGAAGGCAGATTTGTTTTGAAAGCACAATGCCATTTTAGAAAATACAAAAAAAAAAGGGGAAAGAAAAAACCATGAAGCCTCTGCCTAATGTCAGTTGCAGCTCCGGGGAGGAAGGGAGGGGACCAGCCACAGCCTGTAGCCACCTCCACGTGTGGCAACATCAGTGTGCAGGGTGACAGGAGGGCCATTTCACCTGTACTTTGCTTCACTTAAGAGTTGTCCAGAGCTGCGTTTGGACTTGATACAGAAAATGACTGGATTGAGAGCATTCTTCATAAGTAATCCTTCTGTGGTAACTTAAAAAAAAATTTTTTTAAACCTAATACTTCCGGACATCATAGAACCAGAAAACTTTAAGAATTTATGTCCTCTTGTTTTCTGTCCAGTGTATGAGTTTTGTGATTCTTCTGGTCAGAGTATGGAAAGAATTTGGTTTATCAGCATGTGCCATATTCTACTTGTTTCCTATGCATTTGCAAACATAAAATGATACTTCACTGTTTAAGTTGCTGTTATGTGCTTAGGGTTTTTTTTTTAATAGAGTTGTTCTTCATTGTTAGCAGCCAAAATATTGTGTGGCTAAATGATTTCAGTTTATCTAATTTGCTTGACAATTAGACAACCATGCTAGCTAGCCTTGGGAAGAAAATATGTTCACCATAAAAAAAATTAAGAATGTTGATATAAAGTTCAAAGCGAAAATATTAAACCATTTAGTTAGTAGGAAGCTTTCAGAACTCTGCACTTAGTATGCAAAGAAACCATGATTTCTCACAGCTATAAATTCTGTTTCTGTCCATAAAAGGAAAATATGTCAAGTTTAATCATTTGATAGAAAAAAAATTCCGTTAGGCGACCTTGGGCGGGGGGTTCGCCAGACTAGCATCCCTATTATTCCTATATGCACGTATAACCTTATGTTATGTTTATATGATTTCATTTTTACAAATGTTTACCAAACATGCATATGGTTTCCATTACCAAGAATCAACTACACTAAGTTCTTTGGATCTGCTCTCTTTATTCTTTATGTTTAATTGGTTACATGCTTTATAATTTTCAGTATTTTGGCATTTTAGAATACATGCAGCAATATATTGCTATGATCCGTATACAGACAGTCCCCAACTTAGAACAGTTGGACTTAAAGTTTGACCTTACAGTGGTGTGAAAGCAATCAGTGAAAATACTTGGAATTTTGAATTTTGATCTTTCCTGGACTAGCGATATGGAGTATGACCCTTTCTCGTGATGCTGGGCAGTGGCAGTTCCCAGTCGGCCACATGATCCAGAGGGTAAATAACTGATACACTTAGAACCATTCTGTACCCAGACAACCATTCTGTTTTTCACTTTCAGTGCAATATTCAATAAATTACATGAGATATTCAACACTTTATTATAAAACAGGCTTTGTGTTAGAGGATTTTGCCCAGCTGCAGGCTAATTTAAGAGTTCTCAGATCATTTAAGATAGGCTGATGTTTGGTAGGTTGCATGTATTAAATATATCTTCGACTTAGGATAGTTTCAACTTATGATGGGTTTATCGGGATGTAACCCTATCGTAAGTCAGGATGATCTATGTAGTTATATTTGGGATGATACATTATGCTTCAGTTATAAAAATAATTTGACACATCCACTGTGTTCAGTGGATATCATGTCCGCCAAAAATATTTCCATTTCCACACGGCTAGCTTTCATGCATAATTACTTACTTGTTCATCTCAAGATGTAATGTCAGCTTGTACTATGTAATATGAAATAATCTCATCTAGACACATAATGAATTTCTGTTATCTAAGAGTTGTTTATATTTGATGACATTTTCCTTCTTTGGGAAAATATATTTCAGGAAGAGGAAAATTGCAAATATTTTTAAAATCAGTGTTTTTTTGGTTTGTTTTTTTGTGTGTATTGTGTTATGTTTGGCATGCCCAGTGATTTGAATCACTATCGTTTAGTGGCAACGTGCTAAGCCTGTGAAGTATGAGAAATGTTTTTTGCCTCACGAATCTCGTAAAACATTATACATATTGAAAGGTAATTAATCAAATGAGACAGGATGAGGTCAGGATAATTACTGCTTTGGAGTTCAGAGAAAAGTGACATCACATTGGACCAAAAGATTAGATGCATCAAGGAACCCAGCCTTGAAGGATGGGAAAGAATGAGCTGTCGTAGGGAAAGGAGAGAACAAATGCACAATGAGATGAGAGAACAGTGGAGGCAACAAAAGACTTCCAACCAGGCTGAACATTTTGTAACAAATGGCTGCTACTCTTAATGTAATCCATTCAAATCCATGAATGGTGCACTAAGATTTTAATAGAAAAATAGGCAAAGGATATGAATAGTCAGTTTATAGAAGGGGAAGTGCAAACGATCAATGTATGCATTAAAAGCTGTTCATTCATTAATAAGCAATGAAATGTAAACTTAGAAAGTAAAATACTCTATTTTTCACATCAAATTGACAACTACTTTTTTTTTTTTTTTTTTTTTTTTTTAGCAGTACGCGGGCCTTTCACTGTTGTGGCCTCTCCCGTTTGTGGAGCACAGGCTCCGGAAGCACAGGCTCAGCTGCCATGGCTCACGGGCCTAGCCGCTCCGCGGCATGTGGGATCTTCCCGGACTGGGGCACGAACCCGTGTCCCCTGAATCGGCAGGTGGACTCTCAACCACTGCGCCACCAGGGAAGCCCTGACAACTACTTTTAAAAGCCAATAGGGTATAGTGAGAAAGGCCTCCTCATGCATTTTCTAGTGGGAATAGAAATTGGTACACATTTTTAAAAAGCCATTTATAGTTTGTAGCACTGCTATTTTAAATGGACATGCCCATTAATCCAATACCACTGAGAATTTTTTTAACATCTTTAATAGAGTATAATTGCTTTACAATGGTGTGTTAGTTTCTGCTTTATAACAAAGTGAATCAGCTATACATATACATATATCCCCATATCTCCTCCCTCTTGCATCTCCCTCCCACCCTCCCTATCCCACCCCTCTAGGTGGTCACAAAGCCCCGAGCTGATCTCCCTGTGCTATGCAGCTGCTTCCCACTAGCTACCTGTTTTACATTTGGTAGTGTATATATGTCAGTGCCACTCTCTCACTTCTTCCCAGCTTACCCTTCCCCCTCCCCATGTCCTCAAGTTCATTCTCTACATCTGCATCTTTATTCGTGTCCTGCCCCTAGGTTCTTCAGAACCGTTTTTTTTAGATTCCATGTATATGTGTTAGCATACGGTATTTGTTTTTCTTTTTCTGACTTACTTCACTCTGTATGACAGTCTCTAGGTCCATCCACCTCACTACAAATAACTCAGTTATAAGTGGTTGTATTTTCTTTAACCTTCTCTCTATTTCTAGATTTTGTCCACTTGAAAATGAATTATTTTTAGAAAAAATATGTTAAACTTCCACTTAATTTATTGAAACAGGACAAATAGGTAATTAGGGTAAAGTCTCAAAGAGAGGATTTCATAAATCAATAAATGCCAGCGTGAATCCTTTGACCAGCTAGTGAAATGAAGTTGCTGAATAACAAGTGTGTGTGTCTGTGTGTGTGTGCACTAGTATATTGTAAGGCTGAGAAAAATGTTTTAGTGGAGACTCTGCTGAGGAAAGTTAGGGTATCGTCCACAGTCTAGCGGCTACAGAGGACCTAAGCAGAGTGGGGTTACACACCCGGGCCAAAAACATTAGCGAGAGTCAGAATAGGGTGGGAATTGATGTACAAGATTAATAAGAACCGGCACCGTTTAAAATAAATAAGACAGGGCCTCCCTGGTGGCGCAGTGGTTGAGAGTCCGCCTGCCGATGCAGGGGACACGGGTTCGTGCCCCGGTCCGGGAGGATCCCATATGCCGCGGAGCGGCTGTGCCCGTGAGCCACGGCCGCTGAGCCTGCGCGTCCGGAGCCTGTGCTCCGCAACGGGAGAGGCCACAGCAGTGAGAGGCCCGCGTACCGCAAAAAAAAAAAAAAAAATAAATAAATAAATAAATAAATAAATAAATAAATAAATAAATAAGACATAATAGAGAATAGGAAGAGCTATAATGGCACCCATCTTGTGTAGTAAAGGTGGGAATTATTCTAAGAAACTTCTTGTTGTGAGTTTACACACAAAATACGTTCAAATGACTTTGTAAGTCTTAAGAACTAAGTGTCCTTTTCAGGGTCATTTTCGGCCTGACCTGCCAGTATGTCAGCCTGGCATGGTCACATCTCAGGAGTGTGACAACATCAGTGACCAGTGAAGTGATTCTGGCCTATATTTCAGAGACATTGGTTTCTTCGAAATAGTCACCCTCAAATATCAGCAAAATTCTAGATGACAGATGAGTGAACATCTCTGTAGGGGCTCTTTTAGTTGAAATTCTACCATTTACTTGAAAAATACCTAAATGTTTGTTATAAAGGAGTAAAAAAGACCCTGATTAATGATTACTATGCATGTTGCCAAATTAAACACAATTTTTAAAGTTCAAATAGATAAAAACTAAAGGATAGTGAAAACCTTAGGATGAAACACAATTTCTGCTCTAGAAAATGTGTATAAATAATAAATTGATCACGAAGAGCACAATAGAATTAATTCTAGTATTTGTACCATTATTTGGTCTTCCAAATTTCACAACAAATACTAAAATTCATAGTAAAGACTATCACTTTTAAAAAGTATTTGGCAATTTGAGAGAAACACTTGGGTACTTGATCAACAGATACTCAGAAATTAGATACTATATCTAAAAACCTTAAGCGTTAACGTCTGAGAGGAAAAACAGGAAGGGCCAAGTTCACATGAAATGGGTAGAGTTAGAACCACAGTGAGGGGCCCTGTCAACAGCACAATCGCAGGACAAGGTCCATTCACACTCCTGCTGGTCTAGACTCGCGTATGCCCACGTGTGCAGCCACCTGCTTCAGTGTACAGCCCGTTTACAGTGCAAGTGAGTTATTTCAGTCCTCCAGTAAACACACTC
Organism: Mesoplodon bidens; assembly: GCF_964165515.1. Taxonomy (NCBI): domain Eukaryota; kingdom Metazoa; phylum Chordata; class Mammalia; order Artiodactyla; family Ziphiidae; genus Mesoplodon; species Mesoplodon bidens. Next base: position 31,654,250 of record NC_138169.1, on the reverse strand, counting down.
ACATTGGCTAGTACTTATGTAGACACTGAATATGGGCCTCTTCATTCATGTAGCAGATGCCAAATGAGCAGCTGTGAGCAGCATTCTAAGTTCTGCAGAAAGGAATCAACAAAATTTCTTCTCTTGTGGAGCTTGCCTTCTGATGGGAAGAGACAGACCACAGAGGAAATAAGTAACTTATCTGTAAAACGGAGGAAAATAAAACTGGGAGGTAGGCAGGGAGTGGAGGGGAGGGAGGGAAGTTGGAAGAGGCTAGTCTTGCAAACAGAGTCGTAGTCATATTTCTGTTTTAGAACAGAAACGTTTTCTATACTTGTCTTCAGTTCCTTTTAAAAGACTGAACGTGGCCGCTGTGCTAAAACCAGACCATGATAGTGTGGGCATTTAACAATATTAGTTCTTCCCGTCCATGAACATGGAATATCTTTCAATTTTTACATATCTGCTTTAATTTCTTTACTGGCTGTTTTCTAGTTTTCTGCATACAAGTCTTTCACCTTCTTGGTTAGGTTTATTTCTAAGTATTTTATTAATCCCCAGACCACAGAATGTGACCTTATTTAGAAATAGGATCTTTGTATAGGTAATCAGATTAAAATGCAGTCATTAGGGTGGGCCCTAATCCAATGTGACTGGTGTCCTTATAAAAGCGGAAATTTGGACGCAGACAGCGTGAAGAGACTCTGGAAGATGCCACGTGAAGACAGAGACAGAGACTGGAGTGTCGTTGCTGTGCTGGGAGAACGAGGGAGATGAGGTGCTGAGGTCACTGTCATGACTCCCAAGGGACGTGACCTGGGTCAGAAGAGAAGTGAGGACACGAGAAGATATAAAAAGCTTGCTAAATAAATAGGCAAAGATTTAAGAAAAGAAAAAACTGTCATCACAAACAAGGCAGTCTCGTAAAGAAAAGTGTCATAAAAACCAAGGGATCAGGTCTACAAAAGGGGACCACGGAAGAGGCGGTGGGGACGTACCCGGAGGAGGAGGGTCACCTGTGTCAGGGGCGGAGCACGAAGAACCACTTCAGAGAGGAAGCCATCAAGAATGAATGGGAATGAACAGATGGGCAGGTACGCAGAGAGAACATCAGTGCAAACGGGATCCCCAAGGATGACAAGGGATGTGTGGTCTGCAGGCAATGCACTGATTAATAGACCTGGAAACTAGCGTCTTCACTATCTAGGATTGTGACAGTACCCACTGTATTTCTTAATTACAAATTTAATGGTTCTTCATCCTCCCCAGTACATGTATGTATTTGTGTGTATTTATAATTTGTTATATGTAATTTGCATACAAAAACTGATTGTGTAAATTCTCTATATATAAGGTTTTTAACTAACATGAGCGTCTCATAAATACAGAACAAAAATACATCGTTTGTCTTTCCCCCTCTGCCCACCTACCACCACCTTCATCCCAGCCTCCTTTCTCTGACCTCCTGAGCATCCTTCCCAGCCATTTCCAGGATAATCCCTCACCTTTTGGCCTTCATGCTACTCCATCTGCCAGCACTCCAGAAGGCCAACTTGAAAATGCAAGACCCAAAGCTCTCGTGTTTCGTGTGGGTCCCCAGCAGATACCACACACCAATATGAAGAACAGTATGACAAAGCTTAACAGGGCTTGGCGCCCTAACCTATTGGTCATGAATCGTGAACGTTTCCATGGGGTTTTAAAGTTTTTGTTCTGAATTGTTGAATCACAAAGACCACAGAGGTCCCTTATGCTAAGTATATTCTGTGAGGACAGTCCTTGCACATAAATGTTTTCTTAAATGCTTACTATGGTAAGGCTCAGCATAGTGAAACTCAACAGGCTGCAGGGTGTCATGGTAACATGAGCACGTACTCCTGTACCTGCAGCCCGCTGATGACAGAGTTGTGAAAGCACACACCCAAGATGGTGCAGGGCACTGTACCAGTCAGCACGGCTACTGATTAATTACAGACCTAAAAAATCCCACTTACAAAAACCCTATGGGCCAGAGAAGGTTCACTGGAAAGGAGACTGAACACACCTCCCTGGGGCAGAAGCATAACTTGTGGGTGGGGACAGCTCCATTGGCATGTTTACAACAGGTGTTTCAAGGAACCCATTGATGAGACAGTGATAAGCCGTAGATGAGTAGATTGTGAACACACAGAGGGAGAGGATTATCAGAGTGGCACCTGTCTCCTTCCGTCCTTCATCCCACCAATGCTTACGGAGTGCCTACCCTGTTGTAGGGCCCAGGACTCCAGGGTGAGCAAGATAGATGAACACACATTCTAATGCTGGCCGGCAACGTAAAAGAAACGAGAGTATAAAAAAAATATGAGAGTAGTGTGTGCTGTGCCGAAAATTGAAACGGGGTAATAGGATGGAGAATGGTTGATGATTACTCTTGGCCTCCAACAAGCCTTAATACCCATGAGACTGCGTCCAACATGAAACAGGACGGTCAGATCCACGTTCATGGAGCGTTCATTAAGCACGCTTCCTATGGCAGGCCCCTGACAAGAAATTTCATAAAATGGCCTCCTTGTCAGTGTTCTTTTGCTTCTTCACAAATGACAGAGGTCATCAACAAAAGAGTCCTGAGATTCAGGTGTATGTCACCCCAGTTTATGCTACTTTGGACTGGGTTACACTTTGAAATGGGGATTAGTCATATCACACTATAAATTCAGGCCCAGAAAATGGTGGAGACTGAAGGAATTCCCAGAGCCACTGGGATTCTCCCACATTTGAAATGCCAGGCCCCTCCTGCACCCATAGAGCTTGGGGTTGGTGGCAGTTGGTCGCCAGGAGCCTGGATCCTTTGAGTTCAGCCTTTCATGAAAGGCATGCAGAAGTTCTTAGTAATGCACAAAGTAGGTGTCACTATGGTCACTGGATGAAATTATGGCCCCTGGGCCCCTATAAGAAAGGGTCTTATAAAGGGTCTGCTTCTGTTAGGTGGTGCCTTTGTCGTGACCCAGGGACAATATTGGTCAACAATAACACTAGGTAGAAGTTTCTGAACCACAGCTCTGAAAGCATGAGCAATGGTCGTTTCCAATTTCATTATTAAATTCCTGTTAAGAGATTTGATTATCCCTGATGGCAAAGAAAATGCAGATTGCATTAAGTGATAATTTTGTATTTCTTAGCATTCTGTTTCCTTTATCAACTGACCAATTTTCTTCTTACCCACAGTAACTCTGTCTCTTAAATTTTTAAATCCAGACTTTGAGTTTTCAATAATTAGTTGGTATTTTTCATATGAAATTCAGAACATCCATGTTAATGAATTAAATACATTTTTCCATAGGACCAAGCTTGATTTTCTGTGACTAGCACCATTTTGACCACCTCATCAACCCCAATGAATAGGATGAAATTTGAAAGTTATACTCTAAAAGTATACCTCCAGAACTGGGTTTCTGAAAAATCGTGTGTTAGGAAAACTCATGGCTGAGGAACAAGATGGGAAGCAGTGGAAAGAGGTGACTTATGACATCCCTAAAAGAGTTCTGTTTCCATTCTATGATACAATAATGATGAAGCACCACATAAATGGGCCATCAACTACATAATCATATTTTAAAATAGTAATAACCAATATTATGCAATAATTGTCATTTACCATCTCTTGCTTGATAGAAACTTTTCAAGATCTGCCATTCTCAAAATTTGGGGAAGATACTTATAGAAGCATTTTCCATTATTTCAGGAAATACGCACTTTAAGAGGCATTGTCTCGTGTGTCTGGCTGTATAGACAATTGTTCAAAGCCTTTCTGATTTTAAGGCTCAGTTATTCTCTCCTTATTTTAATTCTTTCCTCAAGTCCTACCTTGTGCTTCTTATTTGGTTCCCAGGATGCAGAGTAGCTTGCCTTCTTTGAGTGAGAAAGGCTTGGAGTGACCTTTCTGTAACCTCCAGGACATATTTCACAGAACCTCTCCCTTCTCCCAAGAGCTGTGGTTGGCCTCAGTTGAAGCACATGCCAAGAATTCCTCCTCACAGGAGCGTGCTTTTCTATGGCCCTGCTTTCTTCCTCATTTTCCTTCATGTTGACTGGTTTTATTGCAAAAACCCCTATTTCTGTTCCATCTTTAACTTTACCTTGGTTTTCTCTTTCTGAAAAGATCTCTTTTTACTGATTCCCAATAGAATTGTCTGGCCATTCATATACTCGGTATCTGAAATTCCCCCAATGATGTCAGATTTTTGAAGATATAAATTTATGTGCACTACAGTTTTGCATAGAGAGAATTTGTGGTTGAAAAGAGATCATGGTATCCTATTTGAATTAATCTCAAAAAATAACACATTATTTCTAGAACCATAGACAGTCATATCTACACAGAACAATAATAGTTCAGATATGTAAAAACTGTTATTAATACTCTCATAATATCTTGTAAGGTAAAGAAAACATATTCTGCTGATGTATTTCTTTCTGATACTTTTCCTCTGATTCAATGTAATCATGTTGATAATATACTTGTTTTAGCGTGTTTTCATTTTTATGGTTTTTCGGGGGGATTGTTTGTTTTGTTCTGTTTTGTTTTCTGAAAAGTCAAATCTCTCATTTGGTTACTCTTTTCCAAAATGTTTTTTTTTAAATACCAGGTATGTTTTGATTTAATTTTTTGCCCAACTGGTTTATAAACAGTCTCTGAGTCATATGGTGGCATATTGTTTCCATGAGCATGCCTAAGTATTTTCAGGACAATTACAGGCATTTTGTAGGAGTGGTTGCTCTTTTTTTGCAAAGAGCTGGCAAAGATTTTTATTTCAAATATTATAAACCAATATACTGTTGATGTCCGTCAAGAGTTATCAAGGAACTCCTCCACAGCAGCTGACATGGGATGCTCGGGAGAATAGCCGACTTCTCTCTGGAAAATGGATTAGGAGGGCTGGTGTATATCTGTTGTGGAAAGAACAGGTCGTGTTTCCCTCTGGAACCAGCCATGTTGCTGACAGACACAGCTTTGTGGAGAATGTTTGACTCTCAGGCCACTTGGAAACCTTCTGCCTTGGCAATATCTACCTCTTTCATTTAAGACTGTGGCAAGGTTAATAATATTTACACATACTTTTCTCTGTTGCAAGATGTTAGTATAAACTGGGACATGCTGGCTTGTCGATTTCTAAAGTGAATCCGTTTATCTTTGGTTTAGCCTGAAATTGTAGCAGAGAGTACGTTTCCTCTTGGGATCAGAATGTAAAATAACTGAAGCAGATTGAAGCTGGCAGTGACTAATGACGTCTCTGCACAGGTCGGCAAGTCAGTGGGTTTCTGAGTATCAGGTAGGAAGAGCTGGAGTAGCCAGAGCCTCTTTGAGATCAAGGCGTTTCTTCCCTTCCCCCTTGAGCCCAGCTCCAAAGCAGGAGCGGGATTTAAATAGTCCTCCTCTGTTCTTTCTAAAGACATCAGATTCACAGTATACAAATTTGTTACATTACTGATAATTCCCAGCTAGCTTCCTTGTTTAATGAGCCATTTCAGCTGCCTGAAGGTATTCTACATGCAATAATTTTAATCAGTCACATAAAATTTATGAAGCTGAGTGTCCAGTGAAAATTAGCATGAATTAGAACAGTTTCTTTGAGGACTCCTGGAGCTGTTGGCTACCTTGTTCCACCGTTAGTATTCTGGAAAGTACTCTGCATCAGTGATAGTCGTCAGAATGACCACCTTGTCCCTTAGAGTCTCAGTTTGCAGGACTGCGGGTGGCTTCACTTGTTGTTTTGTTTTGCTTGTGGTCAGTATCTGCATATATTCTCCTATATCGCTTAAACAGACACACCTTTACTTTAGAAAATACCAGAGTAGGGCTTCCCTGGTGGCGCAGTGGTTGAGAGTCCACCTGCCGATGCAGGGGACACGGGTTCGTGCCCCAGTCTGGGAAGATCCCACATGCCGCGGAGCGGCTGGGCCTGTGACCCATGGCCGCTGAGCCTGCGCGTCCGGATCCTGTGCTCCGCAATGGGAGAGGCCACAACAGTGAGAGGCCCGCATACAGGAAAAAAAAAAAAAGAAAATACCAGAGTAATTTCTTTATTTCTCTCTTGAAATGTTTTATTTTTGCAGCTATTTTTTAAGCTTTAAAATGGTTTCAGGAACCCACAGCATCCCATTGAATTGATGAGATTACATGCATACCATTTGCTTGGCGCATTTAGAAATATGTTTTGAAAGACATCACTGTGCTCCCTCCCCTCGGTTCATCTCTCACAGTCTGTGCCCACACGGAGAGCAGCAAGATTTGTGTTTTCCAGCTCATTAAACTGACAGCAGAAATTAGTTTCTGGTATTAAAAACTAAAAAGTTAAATTACAGCTACACGTGTCCTTTATGCAATGGGCTGTGTGGAAGATGTTTGATTTTAATGTTTGCTATAATGGAGAATTTAAATTACAATGTTTGTCAAATCTCTAATCTTTGTTACAGGGCGGAATATTAATTAGGCTTTTAACTATGAGAGGTAAATAAAACGGGCATCCACCACGCGCCCAGGGGTAAATTGCAGATTACCCACAAGCGGCAGAACACACTAAATGTCAGTTTTTGTCAAACAAATTTAGAGGAACAGTTAAACTATTAGCTTCCCGTTGTTCTCAGGCCTTTCTTGCAGCAGCGACTGTTTAGAGCCGTGGGGACACCGTGCCGTGCCGTCTGGAAGACGAAGGGGGTTAGATTGAATCGGCAAGATGAATGAGGAGACCCTGCACTCAATTAACTGATAACTGTCTATTAACTTCTGTCGACGGTTTCAAATAAACAGCCGATTAACCGATGCACTTTGTGGGGACTCGGGGAGCCAGAGCACAGGGGCCGTGAGATGCTCAATGGGAAGGAAATTTTCGGGCTCTCATTTTTCTCTGTCTTCCACTTTCATCATTTTGTCAGAGTTTTCTGCGGGTTTAGAGGATAGGCCTTGAGCAGCGGCCCCGCCCTTGTGTTTCTCTTGGTCCGTCTTGCCTGGAACCCTGGCGTAAGCCTCTCCAAAGAGTAAGCAGGGTCCAGGTCGCTGGGAACCTATCCTGGGGAAAAGAGCTCTGACTCTGAGTTCTTAGGATTCAGGAAGAGGAAGAGTCTCCATCAATGATCAAAGCCAGGGTTTCCTTGCAGCTGAGGGTGTGGAAGGGGTGCTGAGCAGGGAATCCTCACCTGATGGTCAGCCATGCGCAGCCTCACAGGGTGCGTGAAGCCTGCCTTGCTTCCAGTGAAGGTGTCATTCCTCAGCTTGGTGTTTTGTTGTTGTTGTTTGATTGAAGAATAGTTGATTTACAATGTCATGTTAGTTTCAGGTGTACAGCACAGTGATTCAGTTATACATACATATATACATTCTTTTTCAGATTCTTTTCCCTTATAGATTATTACAGAATATTGAGTAGAGTTCCCTGTGCTCTACAGTGGGTCCTTGTTGGTTATCTATTTTATATCTCATCTTGTGCTGTATTGAGGAAGCATTACATGGTATGATGACTATATTACTCTTGAGAAGAGCTGCACATCTTGATATGAAATTCTTAAACGGTGTGACTTAAAGGGGAAGAAGGAGATCAGAGACGGGAGAGGGAGGGAAAAACAAAACCAAGAAAATGTGGAAACTGTGAGTGATGACTTCAGGAACTTTAAAGTATTTCTACTGGTTCTGAACTTACTTTCTTCAAGTATGCATATCAACTTCCTTTTGGGGGGCATGCAGATGTTATGTAACACAAGCCATTTATCAGAATCCTTGTGTATAGCACAGATTGCCATAAAATACTCCTGCTTTTCTTTACACACACATGCACACAAACATATACATAAAAGGATTTCATTTTTCTTATGCTAATTTGAAAAAGCTAAGCAATGTATACTCCATGCTCCCACTGGCCAGGTTGAGGCATCCCCCATGTGGAAATGTCCCATTAGGAGCAATTGTCATGAGAGAATTGGGAAAAAGCACAACACGCAGTGGATGGGTTCCCTAAATCCGTATTATTATTTTGAGTTAGAAAAGCTATAGTCTTTCCTGAATAAGCCTCCTTTGAGGAAGAGGCAAGACTTTCTCTAGCTCTTGGGTATCAGTTTTGATACCTGTGACTATAATTGCTGCTTTACCTTATAAAAAGAGTGTTTTCTTTGATCATCCCTTGAATTACCTATCTAAAGATCATTGATGTTTTTAATACCTAATTTTACTTTGGATTATATGTAAGCATTTACGTGCTGATGGATGCTGCATCTCCTTTATAACTGTTAATGAGAACCATCAGAGTAAGGGCAGTTTACTTATCAAATACTGCACGAAACCCTCAGGAGCTAAGATCCCAACTACCAAAGTTATAGCAATCAGGTGGAATAATACTGAAGTGATTGCCCTTGAAAAATAGAGACATTTTGCTTAGCCTGAACTTGAACGCTCCTTCTTCTGTGCCCCCCACACCCAAAGGTACTGCTGATTTAAGAGGGTGTTTATTTTGCAAGCTACAGTTAGAGGCATTCGTTATAAAAGAGTAGGGAGAGTAGACATGAAGAAAAGCATCATCCAAATGATAGTCCACAGTCTATTCTCTCATTTGCCTGTGTACCCTGGTACCATGTAGAGTCTGTATCAAATGCACTTTACTGCTGCTCTCGTTGCCTCTGTGGTGGTTTTTCGTGCCCATCTGTCCTGGCAGCTTTAAGCTTCTCAGACAGGAGAGCTGAGGTCTTCACCCATATCCCCAGCTACTAGCACATTGCTGGGCTCACAGTGCTTATGAACTGCTGAATGAACAAATACTAGAAAAAACAGAGTGAAAGACATCTTTCGTGGATTCTCAAATATCCAGGAACAGCAGCATTATTTGAAACAGCAGTCAGCTGTTAGAGAAGCGTTCTGTCTTTTCCCTCCTAACTATTGAGTCCTTACCAAGTGTCAGGAAGTATACTTCACCTGTATTCTCACTTAATCCTCATAATCATCCTACAACATATGTGATACACTGTCCCCATATGGGGAAACCCAGACTTAAGAAAGTGTCTGTGTCTTTCATACAGAAAACCAGAAGTGGCAAAAATATGTGTATGGGGGAGGGGGGTGTCTCCTCTGGTTGCTGCTATTTACTCAGTGAAATAAGAGGTATTCACCTGACAGAGGAGAGAGGGGATCATGGAGGTATGAAGAGATGAGAGAAAATGGAAAATTCTTTTTCCTAAAATCTAATTCCTATTATATTATTTCCTGCTCAGTGTAGCTTTTCTTGTCTAAGTATTACCACCCACCTTCTCAACTTCACCTCCAAAGCCTTCCACGGAATAACTCCTGGCCTTCACTGTATGTAGGCAGCTCAAACCCTATGTGTTTTGCTGAAAGTTGGTTGACTTATTACGAACTCCAAGATGCATAGCCATGTGATAGTAATTGTAAGAATTAATTATTGTATTTTGTTGGAATTAAATTTTAAGGGAGCTTCAAGTCAGTGGCCTAGAGTTGGTGGGTAGAAATTCAACCCATCTTTCCAGTACACATTTTAGCAAATAGTTTTCAACTCTGTCCATCTTAATATAAGTCTCAAATATTACAGAGACTTTTCACGTAATTGTTGTAGTTCTCTACATCGTTAAAAGAATGAAACGCTGAGCATTCTCTCTGTGACTCAGGGAGCAGAACATTCCTTTGCACAGCCACCAAAGCAGCCCAAAGTCACAAGTTTGAAAAAGAAATGTGCATGTGACTGAGGATGATTTGGGCTGTTTTTGCTGTTCCCCTCACCCCCAGGAGTCCTAACTGTTCACACTGCTCAAGCCAATACCCCACACAATACGAACTGTGATTTATGTCAGCTGCCATATAAGTTTGCTGTCATGCCATTTAATGGGGAGGTAGGTGTTTTATAAATTAAGCAAAGCCATGAATCTCTTCTGTGTATATAGCCTATGCAAGGGAAGCTTTCAAATACCTCCTACCTGCGTCCCTTCCCCCTTAACTCTTTGATGTGTGTGAAGAAACGCCATAGCACGACACAGACAGGTCATTATGTTTGAATTAGTTGGGAGTGGGGAGGGGAATGGCACTATTTCTCTTTGCTTCAGAAATCGAAAGAAAATGCAGTACCTGCTGGATACATCTCCCCTGAAAGTTGCCGGCACTGCTCACAAGACAGCTCCCAGATAAGCAGAGAGCTTCTCTAATGATTAAACCAGATTTTTCTAAAATGCTAATTAGCTAGAGAAGGATAATTTGAAAGTCTGTCATACTTTGCAGGAAATGTCTTTCATGTCTGTGTTATTTGCTCCTACGAATCACGCAACCATCACCTGAGTTGGCTCAGTTTCTCACTTTTTATTTAAATCATGTGACTCTTCAGTCACAAGAAAAGAGGGAAGACCATTAATGAGGAAAAGGAGAATCCCCTTTTTGGGATGAAGTACTCAATTAAAAGGAAGGCTATTTTTCTATTTGTTGAAATCAGCTTCATTGTTACTTTTGAGCTCTGCATTTGGAACAGTCACTTCAGTGGCCTCGTATGGCAAGTGCATCTCAATTCACTTTTCTATGAATTTCCTTTGAAACATGGAAAACCCCAATTATCGCTATGAAAGTTAGTTCTGACTCTGAGCTTGTCAAGCTAGAGGTCTTGGTCAGAATGTATTGAGAAAAATGAATTAAAGGGTTGGAGACCTGGCTATCGTTCTGGTCACCTAGCCTTTCGTAGGTGCGTCTTCATTCATAACATGGGCTCACGTGTTCCACCCGCCCTCACTTGTTGAATAAGCCATTCATCCTGTGGAATCTCTGGCGTTCTGAGCTTTGCTGACCTGTTCTTGGTGTGTCATCTCAGGTGCCTTTCACCATCTGTGCTTACTGTGATCTGGGTGAGAGAGGGAGGCTGGATCAGATTCAGGCTTCTTGTTTTGGTAGGAACTGCTTGTGATCGTGCTTTTACTTCCCATCACGCTGCATCGGGAAGCACGTAATGCTCAGATTGATTGGCGGGTGGTGGTTTCACCAACCTGATCCATTCATTACAAAGTTCCACTTCAGCCTTTCACTTAATGGCTTTTTAAGCTACTGATGATGATTGCCTAGATCTATTATTTTATTAGGGGTTTCAAAATGGTGACATCCTAATTCCATCACTCCATCCATATTTATTAAGTGCCATCTCGGCTCAAATATTTGGTTATCCTGAAATACAATTCTTACAGGAAACTCGAGATAAACGTTTAATTCATTCCCTTTATTTTCTAGTTTCAGAATGAATTGGTGTCATAACAACTTTATACAGTAAGCAGTAGTACCATTATGGACTCAGGGATTTTTACCTATTTAATTTGTTTGAATGCTTTACAATAACTAGTGTTTGCATGTTGAGAGCATCTCCTCTTTGGCCAGGAGGAGCCCCTTCAGGTTGTCTCTTGTGTTCTTTGAACATGACTCCAGAAATCTTTGGAGCTTCCCTACTTTCTGGTCCAACAGGATGGTCTCAGCTAATCTTATTCATTGTCTGCCCCATGACTGGGATCAGCCATTTCTGCAGGAAATCTTGGGGGTTTTAGTAGGCAGTGGCACTTAGAGAATACATTCTGGCTTCAGAGGTGCTCATTGAACCTGGTTGCTTCTAGACCTACGTCAGCTACTTTCACCACCATCTTAAACCCTCTTGTCTGCTTATCTTTTTGCCGCACCTGAGAAGCCAGCATCTAATTCATCCTCTTTGTCACTAGGAAGAGAAAGAGCACCAGGTATAATAAAGTATAGGAGAATATCTTTGTAACCTCAGGGTAGGGAATGCCCTAAAACCATCATGGACATAATCATAAACTTTTGTGTACCAAAGGACACCATAAACAAAATTTTAAAACAAGCTATAGAAGAAAATATTCTTAATATTTATATGTCGAAGCACTAGTGGCCTAACTGTAAAAAAATATCTAGACATCAGTAGGAAACGACAAACCCAAATGTACAAATGGATATAAAATATACATAGGCGGGCCTCCCTGGTGGCGCAGTGGTTGAGAGTCCGCCTGCCGATGCAGGGGATACGGGTTCGTGCCCCGGTCTGGGAGGATCCCACATGCCGCGGAGCGGCTGGGCCCGTGAGCCATGGCCACTGGGCCTGTGCGTCCAGAGCCTGTGCTCCGCAACGGGAGAGGCCACAGCAGTGAGAGGCCCACATACCGCAAAAAGAAAAAGAAAAAATATATATATATATATATACATAGGCAACTTACAGAATACCAACGTGTGGCTAAGTGACATTTGAAAATATATTCAACCTCACACATAATCAGTTATATACAAATCTACGCAATATGAGATGCCATTGTTTTTCCCATCAGATTGGCAAACATTTTTAACTGATATCAAGTGTTGGTGAGTATGTGGGAAAACACAACTTGCTAAATATGATAATTTAGTACAACTTTGGTGTTACTTTTGAGATTTCATTTTAATTTTGAAAAAAATTCCTCTGTCTCCCATCAACCCCCGCTGCCTCAGACACACATACATAATAAATAAATAGCATATAAAGGCAAGATTATTTGCTTCACATTTCTAATAACAAGTAAGAACCTTTTGCTACCAGTGTACCAAAGTACTAAAGTAAATGTAGTTTGCTTTGCCTTTATCTGTAAAAAAGAGAAACTTACAAATTCAGAATCAGAGGTAAAAAGTTTTAAGTGTGATTTTTGTACCTTTCCATGGGGAAAAGAATATTTTTGTCAGTAAAGTGACCACAGTTTAGAATAAGTTAAGAAAACATACGCCTGGATTGGGAAGAGTGGTTGATAGATAAATGGATTTTTAGAAAGGCCCAATGGCCAGTCACATGACCATAGGGATGCCTGTAAGTAATGAAATATTAAAGCTGGTGCTTCTGCAGCCATCTCTCTCAGTTGCTGTGTTCCACACAGGTTGCTAGAGCCCCAAAAGAAATGGGTTGTATTTGCCCCTGAATAAATTAACCAGCAGCTGTATTTTACACTTGGAATAGAAAGATTTTGTGAAAATTTTTCATTCTATATGTTTATGAGCTTCTTGGATACTTAGTTCTGCATATCCAAGGGGTCACCTGGATTTTATGATAATGTCCCTGGTTAATTCGGAAACAGAACACACAGTTTTCTTGTTTATTGGACTCTGATTTCCCTGCGTGTTGACACCAATGGCTTGCTCTGTTTTTCATAGACAGGCATTCCAATTTTTTAGTGAACTTAACAAACTTTGTCAAGAGGAAACTGGAGGTACTATTCCGATATGACACGTGTTAAAAATTCCTCTCTTTCTCACTCGTATTTATAGTCTGATGGAGGATCAACAGTGTACCAATTTAGTCTTGCGGCAGAGGGACATTTTTGAAACCATTAAATCTCAAGATAATGTGCACACACAGAATTCGGCCACATAAGCTGACTGTGAGTGGGGACCCGCTTGCACTAATGTCACTTTATTCCTATTTTGCTCTGTTGTGGATTTTACCCGTTTCCTATTTTCTGTGCCATCGCTGGTTCTAGTCCCTGTGGATTCATATTGCCCCGATGCGAGAAATAAGACTAAACAAAGTATTACTAAGATTGACAGATACTGCATCTATTATTTTTACTACTGGCTTTTTTCAATGTTTCAAAGTCTTAGGCTGATCTGGGAAATTACAGTAGGCGCTCGTATGAGCTGTGAGTTACTCCCGAGTGGAAGATGTGTGTGTCAGGAGAGCAGAGTGTGTGTGTGTTCATTGGTCCTTGCTGCAGCCTGTTTTTGGATGAGGCCAGCTTAAAAACATCACCAGACAGTTATAAAACAAGCGCTCTCACCCTCCGGGCCAGATAGAAAATGGGGGAAGGTATGGGGAAAAGTTGGGCTCTCAAGGAATTTCTCTTTGGTAGGAAAGGTAACCAGGGAGGTGGGGAAGATGCCCAAGCAGATAGGAAAAATGGGGGAGAGTGATAATTAAGTGCATTTCAGGACTGACCCAGCAGCTTTTCCTCCAAGGCTGTTATAGGGATAATGTTAAGTTCAAGTTACCCAAAAAAATAGTTGTGTTTTTTTTTTCCAATTCCTCTTTTATCACTTAGAAAAATACATCTACATCCATGTTTTGTGTTTTCAAACTGGCAGGGTCCTTTTCATTCTTTCCACAGACTGAAAAGCTATAGGATTGAGCCCTGAGAAGTGCAGGTCAATTCCAAGTACTGACCCAGAGACCTTTAGCTTCATTAGCTGTGCATCAGAGTCACTGTCTCTCTCTGTCTCTGTCTCTCCCTCTCACACACAAATATGTTCATCCCATATTTTTATAATTAGGAAACAATATTATGATTAATCAGATAATCAGAATAAGAACAAATTGAAATATTTGTTGAATGCCTACCACAGGCCAGTATAGTTCTAGGACAGGGCATATACAGCAAACAAAAGAGGCAAAAGCCTTGCCGTCATGCAGCTGATGCTAACATTTGCCAAGACACATGGTGAAATACCCTTGGGCTGAGAATAAAAACAATGTTCCCCAACCATATCCAGATAATGTTTTCCAGTCAGAGGTTCCTTTGAAACTCAAGGGTGAGGAAAAGTTTTATCCCTCGAACACTCTACGGTTAAAAAGCTTTAGGTACTTGGACTCCCTCCAGAAAATAACAGATTCTATTCTTAATTCTGTTAATTCCAAAAATAAAACATAGGATATTGGAATTATTTTGTTCCCACATGAGTCCATGAATTTTCTTGCAATAAATAACACGTTCCCAATCCCTTTATTTATTGTAATTTGTGATAATAACTGTCATCATCAGAGTCATACAAAAGATATACACATCATGATTTTGAAGTGATCCTGGATTGTAATACATGTAGTTTCAACTTGTTTTCAAAGAAAGTCAACCTTTTCCAGATATTTCCTTTACAACTTCTAAGTTTGAGAAAGACTAATTTTTCATTAAATTTGTATAATATAACTCTGTTATTTGAGCCTCTTCAACATGAAATGCTCATGGTTATGGTATGTGTACATGGGTACAAAGAGAGATCCTGACAGCTACTAGCCTAAGAGGTCCACAGGGTTCTTCTCTTCTCTTGGCTGGTGTGTGTTCCTTGCAGACACCCTGACTGGTCAGTGGAGCATTCTAGGGCATCTTTGCCTCTAGGTAACCCAACATAAAGCTGTAGCCTTAAGTAATATGTTAATAAAATCGGCCCCCACTTCTCAGTTGCAGGGGAGGAAGGCCAGTGTCGAAGGCCCCCTCTCAGTCTGCCTGAGGCAACTCCAGCCTATAAATTTATCTCATCACAGGGTCAAGAGGTAAACTCTGAAAAAGAGACCCAACCAAGATCAAAACCCTGACTTGTCTCAACGTGAAACTCTATTCTTTGTGATTAACACGCGCCATGTTCACTAGTCAGTGAGAACCAGAAGGCAGCTGGGTGGGGAATGAGTGTGTCCATAGCGCTGTGTCTGCAAGACATGGACGCAGTGGTTTCTTAGGTGATGATACAGTGAGCAGCGAAGTTAGAAGAACACTCTTATGTTGGTCGTTGGCCACAAAGTCCCAGCTGGCAAAGAAAACTAGCCTTTATTTTCTGTGTTCAGATTTAAGCAACCAAGAAAGTTTTCTTAGTGAGGCCAATAACAGTCTCATGGAGATGGTTTTATCTCAACACAGGAGACGATGCCAGAGGTCTAGAATTGTCTGGCCATATGTTCTTGGGAAACTTGACAACACTGTGCCTCAGTTTCCCTCTCTCTAAGATTGGGATAACAATAGTAATCTCCTCACTGGGCTGTTGTGAGAATTAAGAGTTAATGAATGTAATGTGCCTGGTTTATCTCAAGTCCTACATAAGTTTTTGTAATTATTATCCTCTTTGTTTTCCTATTAACTGTTATAGAGCCACTTCTTCTGCGTTGAAAGTATTTAAAATGTCGGATCATCTTCTTTTCCTTTTCCTTAAAATTCTGCCTTTAAAAACAACATCATCTGGTAGTTCTGACAGATCCATCTTTACGGGGACAGCCCCCTATTCACTGAGGTTTATTCAGCTGTATCTTGGCAATTTGGTATAATGTATGCATTCTCTGACTCAACCAATATCTACTTCATCCCTACTGTGAGAAAAAATTAAGTACTTCTCCATTCCAGCTTCTGCACCAGTCCTTAACTAAGTCGAAGCACACACTTAATTGTAGAAGCCAGGACCAGAAAGCCATTTGCCTTTTCCTTCTTATGTCTATATGCAATTTGCAAATCCTCGAGTTTTGCCTTCCCTGTAGAATTTTAAATGACAGATCATTTAAGAATGAAGATACCTTTTTTATAGCCAACTACTGATCTTCAGGTCAGTGTTACCAAGTCCTTTGTTGATCATGATCTTTGTTGGCATAACCCAACATGGCAGGGTCTCTATTAGGGTTGGGAGTGGGGCCAGTCAGGCTCGTTGGGGAACTGTGTCCTATAACCCTGAGTTGCAATAAACCAGGAGCTGACTAGGGTCCAAATTGAGATTGACCTTTGGATTCCTTCCCCTTGAATCTGCTTGGTGCACATGGCAAACATGCCCTTCCACCCTGATCCTCTGACAGCTGCCACTCAGTTCAGATTCAGGGAGGAAAAGAAGAGGAGGAGTTATTTCTGCTTTCCTCCCAACCATGCTGCACTTGGGTCTCCTAACTGGTGGCCACTGTTCTGCGGCTCTTCCTCCCATAGGACACGATGCTGAAGATATTATTCTTCACCATGTTTTCTTTACTGGCTCCAAGTCATGCCTGTCACATAGTTAATAACTTGCCAAGGAGTTTTCTTCCAACTCCCTTGCCCTTGTTCCTTGTTTTTTATTTTTATGCCAGGAAAGAAATACAAAAGAAATGTTGGAATAGAATAAGCATGAAGGGCCATCCTTTTAATTTGAATTCATCCCACATTTCTTTCCTTCTCCTCTTTTGTTCTAGTTGGGAACTTTAGGGCTCTAACTGTCTTTTTTCTCCCTCTTAATTTTTTTCCAGGCAGTATTGCAGTGTTTTTTTAATAGACTTTATTTTTTAGAGCAGTTTTAGGTTTACAGCAAAATCAAGCAAGAAGTACAGCAAGAGAACAGAGAGTTCCCATATACACTCTGCCCCACACACACGGCTTCCCCCTCTGTCAACATACTGGACCAGAATTGTACATTTGTTGCAACTGATGACACGTCATTGTCACCTGAAGTACATAGTTTACATTAGGGTCCACTTGGTGTCATATGTACCATAGTTTTTAACAGCTGAATAATGACATACCCACCATTATAATATCATACTGCCCTAAAAATCCTCTGTGCTCTGCTTAGTCATTCCTCCTTCCCTGCCTGGAAAACCCTGATCTTCTGTTTTTAATTGAAGTATAGTTGATTTACAGTGTTGTGCTAATTTCTGCTGTACAGCAAAGTGGCTCAGTTATGCACATACATACATTCATTTTTTATATTCTTTCCATTATGGTTTATCCCAGGAAAACACTGATCTTTTTATTGTCTCCATAGTTTTGTCTTTTCCAGAATGTCATGCAGTTGGAATCATATAGCAGGAAGCCTTTGCAGATTGGCTTCTTCACTTGGTGATATGCATTTATGTTTCCCCCATGTCTTTTACAGCTCGATTGCTCATTTCTTTTCAGTGCTGGATAATATTTCATTGTCTGAATGGACCACAGTTCATTTATCCATTTGTCTATTGAAGGACATCTTGGTCACTTCCAAGTTTTGGCAATTATGAATATAGCTTTTATAAACATCACTGTGCCATTTTTATGTGGACAAAAGTTTTCAGCTCCTTTGGGTAAATACCAAGGAGCATGATTGCTGGATCATATGGTTTCTATTCTTTTGAACTTATTAAGGTGTGTTTTATAGCCCAGAATGAGCTCTATCTTTGTGAATATTCTCTGTGAACTTGAATATGTGTTCCAGTATTGTCGGATGAAGTATTCTATAGATGTCAGTTATTGATATATCAGGTTGATAGATGATGCTGTTGAGTTCAGCTATGTCCTTACTCATTATCTGCTTTATGAATCTGTCCATTTCTGGTCGAGGGGTGTTGAAGTCTCCAATGACAGTAGTGGAATCATCTATTTCTTCTTGCAGTTCTATCCAATTTTTCTTTTTCACATAGTTTGATGCTCTGTTTTTGGGCACATACACATTAAGGATTGTTATGTCTTCTTGAGAATTGACCCCTTTATCGTTACCTAATGCCCTTCTTACCCCAGATAACTTTCCTTGCTTTGACATTTGCTTTGTCTGAAATTTAAAAAGCTACTCCTGCTTTCTTTTGATTACTCTTAGCAGGTTGTAACTTTCTCCATCCCTTTACTTTTTTTTTTTTTAAGCAAACACTGTTTTCTTTCTTTTAATATTTATTTTATGTATGTATTTATTTATTTATTTGGTTGCACCGGGTCTTAGTTGCAGCATGTGTGCTCCTTAGTTGTGGCATGTGAACTCTTAGTTATGGCATGCATGTGGGCTCTAGTTCCCTGACCAGGGATCGAAGCTGGGTCCCTTGCATTGGGAGCTTGGAGCCTTAACCACTGCACCACCAGAGAGGTCCCTGCATCCCTTTACTTTTAATCTACATGTATCTTTATTTTTAAAGTGGTTTTCTTCTAACAACAGATTAGTCGGGTCTTGCCTAAAGTTAGCAATAAACATTTACAGCCAAATCAAGTCCACTTGCAAATAACACTATACTGCATCACAGTTAGTGTAAGTACTTTAGAATAATGAAATATGCCTAATTCCTCTGCCATGTCCCTTGATTCATTCTGTCATTCACTTCACTCATACATAAACTATAACCATCAACAATATTGTCACTGTTATTATTTTGAACAAACTGTTATTTGTTAGATCAATTAAGAATAAGCAAAATAAAAGTTTTTATTTCACTTTCATTTATTCCTTCTCTAATCCTCTTCTTTATGTACATCTCCTTCTGATCTATGTCATTTTCCTCCTTTCTGAAGAACTTCTTTTAAGATTTCTTGCAAGGCAGGTCTACTGGCCACAAATTCCCTCTATTTCTTTCTTTCTTTATTTTTTATTGAAGTATAGTTGATTTACAATATTGCATTAATTTCTGCTGTACAGTAAACTGATTCAGTTATACATATATATACATTCTTTTTTATATATATTCTTTTCCATTATGATTTATCACAGGATATCCTCAATTTTTGTCTGAGAAACTTTATTTTTCCTTCAGTTTTGAAGGCTAATTTCACATGGTACAGAATTCTAAGTTGGTGGTATTTTTCTCTCAACAGTTTAAATATTTCACTCCACTCTCTTTTTGCTTGCATGGTTTCTGAGAACAAGTCAGGTATAATTCTTATCTTTGCCACTCTATAACTAAGGTTTATTTTTCCCCTTGGGCTTGTTTCAACATTTTTTCTTTATCTTTGACTTTCTGAAGTTTGAATACGCTAGGTGTAGAATTGCTGGTATTTACCCTTCTTGATGTTCTTTGAGCTTCTCAGGTCTTTGTTTTGATGTCTGACATTAACTGGGGGAAATTCTCAGTCACTCTTTCTTTGGATAATAGAAATAGTGACTTCTCTTTCTTCCTTTCTCCTTCTGGTTTCTCACTGTATACACGTTACACCTTTTTTAGTTGTCCCAAAGTTTCAGGATATCCTGTTATCTTGTTTTACAGCCTTTTTTTCCCTTTGCTTTTCTGTTTTGGAAGTTTCTATTGTCATATCCTCTGGCTCAGAGAAACATTCCTCAGCCATGTCCATTCTCCTAATGGGCCCATGAAAGGCATCCTTTGTTTTTGTTGAAGGTTTTTTTTTTTTTTATCTCTAGCATTTCTTTCTGATTCTTAGAATTTTTCATCTCTCTGCTTTTGTTTTCCATCTGTTCTTGCATGTTGTCTACTTTTTCTATTAGAACCTTTAGCCTATGATTCATAGTTATTTTAAATTCCCAGTCTGATAATGCCAACATCCCTCCCATATGAGCCTTATTCCAATGCTTCCTCTGTCTCTAAACTGCATTTTTTGCCTTTTAGTATGCATTGTAATTTTTTACTGATGTCCAGACTTGATGTACCAGGGAAAAAAGACTTCTGCAAATAGGTCTTTAGTAATGTGATAGTAAGGTGTTGGGGGAGAGGAGGTGACCTATGATTGGGTCTCAACCTGTTAGTGAACTTGTGTCCCTGAGCTGTGACCTGCACAGGTGCTTCAGTGCCCCCACCTTGGGTGGACAGGATGGCTGGAGACAGCTGGATTTGGATATTTTCCTTCCCCCAACAGATTCCGCCTTCCTCAACCATCTAGTAAAATAGTATTCTTGAGGGCAAGCCCTTTTAAAAAGCACAGAATGCTCTGGGTGTATTTCAAAATGTCTACTTCCGCCGCCCCCACCCCACTCCTGCTGGAAGCCCAATTTTTTCCTCCAGTCTTTACTTTGAGAATGAGGTAGGGTTCCTGGAGATAAAATTCAAAAAGGCGTAGGGTACCCCTAAGTGTGGACGCCCTTGGAGTTTTTAAGTCTCAGACTTGTCCATACTGACCCTCCAATAATTCAATTCTAGTTTAGGTTTATCTACCCCAGTGATGATTCTCACACAGATTTCTGCTCATGGGTTTCTGCTCTGGTGAGTTGTGATTCTCTGTATCCGCCTGTTTGTCTCTGTAATTTGGGGGGCACTGGTTTGCCCTGTGACCTCAGTTATCTGACAGGTTAGAAGGAGTTGTTGATTTTCCGTCTCTTCAGCTTTTTACTTGTTGTTAGGACAGAGTGATGACCTCCAAGCTCCTTACATGCCCGACCATAAACCAAAAGTCCTCTCTCTAATTTTTTATGCTCCACTTTTAGGTGTTGGTAGGAACATTTTTAGTTGTTGTTGTTACTAAGGGTCTTTGAGATTCATTTAATCCAAATTTAGAGATTTGAGATTGAAATATCTCAGGCAAACCATTTGTTTAAAAATCAAAATGGAAAATAAATTTATTTGTGTCTTTAGATAAAATTGCAAAGAAAATTGCCTCCACTTCAGGAGTTTCCCTGCACAAAACACTATTTCATTAAGTTCACAATGTTTTTCTGACAGTTTTTAAAGTTTTCTTTAAAATATAAAATATAGATCTGAAACACAAAGTGCAAAAGAGAAATAGATAGGAGAAAAAGAGAAAGAGAATAAATTTCAATTTATCCACACTTATTCCCAACTCTCAATTCTAAATCTCACCTTCCTCAACCATCTGTAATTATGGACGATAGCATTTAGCTGTGCATGAGGACAAATCAAAAATCCCAAGCAATGACTCAAAACCTCCGTGACCAAGCAAGCTACTTTTGATTAGGAGGTTGCAGAAAAACTGTCTTTTCTAATGCTTCGGTGTAATAATTGTTAATTCGATGAACAAGCATATTTAATACCACCTGCTTTGTGTAAAGCGTTGACTAGGTGCTAGTAAATTAATCCTGCTTTTTTCAATTCATAATATTTAGTTATGAGGTGATAGAGTATTCACGTTTGAAAGCAACTTGGTGATAATTATAATGTAACTTGTAAGGAAATGTAAATTAGTGAAATACTTTACTAGATACAGCACATTGTTCTAGAATGGGTACCTTTGGGGTCAAGGGAGATCTGGGGTGCAATTCCAGCTCCACCATTTGGACAACTTAAGTCCTTGAGACTCAGTTCCTCCACCTATAAAACAGGAAGTAAGAATAGCTCTTACCAGGTTACTAGGATTAAATGAGAGAACACTTGCAGAGCACTGCCATACAGTAGTCATGTATCATACGTCAGTTTCCACTCCCTTCCCTTCCAACACAATTAAGTTTCTAAGTGCTGTATTAGTGGGGAGCAGAAGTGTCCACAAACATGCTTTGTTTGGGCCACATAGTCTTTTAAATTTTTAATTTGAATTATTTGACAATACTTAGAATTCAGATAGTTCCTATAAAATCTGGATTTCTGGTTTCTCCTGCAATTTACAATGTCTGCGATCTTTATGGGGCATCCACCCTCTGGAGCTGAGAGACTGTCTCCCCTTCCGTTACTCCAGTGCCCACCACTCCTTATCGCCTTAGACCTGCTTCACTGCCTTGCAGTACCTGCCTGGCCCCCAGTGAGACATTTGTGTCTGTGGTCAAAGGGTGAGGTTAATGCAGGAAGGCTTGCTGAGGACATGGGAGCCATGTTTTGAAGGTTCACGGACACAGAGTATATGCTTAATGGACATGAGCTTAAAGCTGTGGCTCTCCAACTGGACCTCTGCTGGATTTGAGCAGGTTCTCATGAGTCCTTAATGGGCTTCTTTTGTGCTTAAGGAAGATCAGCAGTGGAGTGTGTAGCGTGACATCACTGAAATTAGTTCACACATGGAGGATTAGAGAGGAGAAAGATCTTTCCAGTACAAGCTTGGCTTTTATTGGAGCACACATCCCCCCTCCACCACCACCTCCCACCAGCAGTAAGAAGCACTTTCACTGTCATTTCCTAACCTGTAAGGATTAGAGAAACACAAGCAAGAGAAGACAAAGAGGGAAGTCTGGCGAACTTGACTAGGTCTCTCTTCATAGGCAAAACAAAAGAAAATATTGGGGCAATTATCTGCAGTCCAAAGCAAATTAAAGAAATTCCAGCAAGGGGGGATGTTTTGCCTGAATGATGGTGCTAATTATCTCGGTCCTCTACTTTAGTGATCCTGGGGAGACCTGGCTTAAGAATGCTTTTCCAGTGAGCTGGCAGACGCAGAAGTGGAGAGCAAATGTACTGTTGTAACTGCAGCTGTGGGTCTGGAGCCAGTGCTGCCTCTATCCAGAACACCTGTGGAGAACATCCAAGCCTAGATTCTGCCCCTTAGACTAGGGTGATTGGCTGGAAAAAAGGGGGTTCTGGAGAAGATGACCAGCATCCACACGCTGGCACCCAGAGGAGCCATGCCAGCTTCCTTTTCAAAACCTTTACAACTTTTTTTGTAAATGCATATTTTTTTAATTTTTATTGAACTATAGTTGACTTACAATGCTTTGTTAGTTTCAGGTGTACAGCAAAGCAATTCAATTTTATATATACATGTATTATATATATATATGAATATATATAAGAATATATATTCTTTTTCAGATTCTTTTCCCTTATAGGTTATTACAAGATATTGAGTATTGTTCCCTGTGCTGTACAGTAGGTCCTTGTTGTTTATCTATTTTATATAGTAGTGTGTATCTGTTAATCCCAAACTCCTAATTTATCCCTCCCTCTCTTCCCCTTTGGTAACCATAAGTTAGTTTTCTATGTATGTGAGTCTACTTCTGTTTTGTAAATGAGTTCATTGGTATCATTTTTTTAGATCCCGCATATAAGTGATATCATATGATATTTGTCTTTCTCTGTCTGGCTTACTTCACTTAGTGTTACAATCTTGAGGTCCGTCCATGTTGCTGTAAATGCCATTATTTCATTCTTCTTTATCGCTGAGTAATATTCCACTGTATATATGTACGACATCTTTATCCATGCATCTGTCAGTGGACACTTAGGTTGCTTCCATGTCTTGGCTATTATAAACAGTGCTGCTATGAACACTGGGGTACATGTATCTTTTTGAATTATGTTTTTCTCTGGATATCTGCCCAGGAGTGGGTTTGCTGGATCATATGGTAGCTCTATTTTTAGTTTTTTAAGTAACCTCCATATTGTTCTCCATAGTGGCTACATCAACTTACATTCCCACCAGTGGTGTAGGAGGGTTCCCTTTTCTCTACACCCTTTCCAGCATTTACTGTTTGTAGACTTTTTGACGATGGCCATTCCGACCGGTTTGAGGTGATACCTCGTTGTAGTTTTGATTTGCATTTCTCTAATAGTTGGCGATGTTGAGCATCTTTTCATGTGCCTTTTGGCCTGAGGGGGGTTTTCTGAGGACAGGCAGGAGATGGGTCTCCTCTGCACGTCTGCAGCTGGCAGAGAACCTGCCATCTAGAAGGCATCACGAGACACTGTTATGGATGAATACCATTAATTCCATACAAGTGATTCCCGAGTGTTGGTCAGTGCACCTTTTCCATCCTCACGCGTGTCTGCATAATGAACTCTCTGTCCCAAGGAAACTGGCCAGGAAGCGGAAGGAGACGATGAGCAGCACGCGGCAGGAGATGACGGTGATGGTGAGCTCCATGGACAAGAGCTACGCGGAGCAGGGCACCAGCTGCGACGAGGCCTTCTCCTTCATGGACACGCACAACCTCAACGGGAGATGTGAGTGCCGCGCGGGGCCTGCCTTCAGGGCAGCTCTTGGGTTTCCAGGATTCCACGTGGTGCTGGGGGTTAGGAAACAAAACCTCCCAGAGAATTCTTAGGCCCTGTTGGTTTCTCCAGTCCCTTCAGATGATCCTGGACACGTCCCCACGTGCCACGGTTGCTTAGGAACAGTGGTGTGGGCGGGGTGACGGGACCGGAGCAGACCGCATGGGCAGCCAGGGCCACGTTTCTGTAAAGACCCGAGAGCAGTGACATGGAGGCTTCCCTCCTCACCCAGAGGAAGGCACCTGCTTCTCACCATCCCTGTTGTTATGCAGCTCCTGTTTGTAAGCGAGGCAGGTGTGCAGTCACACGGGGGAACCCCGTTATAAAGCAGTTCACTAAATGGCAGTAACAAGCTAATTGTTTATTTGTTTAGTTGACAAGTTCTGCCTTTATTACAGGGCTGTTAGTGGCAATTAATAAGCTAAATTGTATTTCCACTTCAGAAGGCTTATGTTTCATACCAGGTGGGTAAACGGAGCTCAGCTAATACCTTCCATACTGCCACCTGCCATACAGGTACAAGGCATTATTTTAGGAAGCCAACAATTACATGGATTGTATGAATACAAAAAGTGCAGTTGCCATGTCCCTGGTGATCTTCTCGGGACCAAAACTAAATCCCATGGCCTGTGCCTAATGATGTGGTTCACAGCACTGACAGGTTCAAGGTCAGAGGTTTCTTTAACGTGTGAAATCCATGCCCAAAGGCTGCTGCCGACCCTGGCTGTGCAACCAGGATGCTGGACGGCTTGCAGATGGATAAAGAACAGCTGTCACCAATAGTAATAAAGTAAAGGCTGGGGATTGGGAGAATCACAGACACATGGTCTCTGGTGCGAGAGGGCTGATCCCAGTGCGGACGTTGTGCGCTCCTGTCCTGACCACCCACCTGGGCTGTTGGGATCTGCATCTCCCCCGGCCCCCCACCCTCTCTGATCACGCCTGCTGTGGTCAGCACCCTTCTCCCACACCTGCCTTTCCCCTACATTCAGCAAGGCTTCGTGGAAAGGCGTGTTCCTTTCTGTTCACAGTGGCTACCATCGTCCACCTTATCCTAGTTAGAGGCCCTACGTTTATTTATCCACATGCAGCCCTGGCCTGCTGGCGCGGGACTTCAGCAGACACGGCTCTCACCCCGGCGGGCAGGACACACTCCTCAACCGTGGTCATTGTCCTTTGCCCTTTCATGTCATTTTCAGTGTAGGTGGCAGAATCTGGGGTACTTCAGTTTACCACAAATTCCATCCCTTTTTTTGGTGCAATTTTCTCTGCTTTTTTGTAGCAAATATAGTTTCCATTTAAAGGTATGTAATGCGTTTAACTGCCAAAATAAAGCAACTTAGGATGCATTTGTGTGGGGGGGGCGAGTCCTTCCCACCACAGACAAGATGAGAATTTTTGTCAGAGCAGTTATTTCTTGACCAACAGTGTGGAAGGGACCACGTGGATACATGCTCGCTCTTTCCATGATAACCCATTACTGTTCCAAATCTTCTATTTCATGGTGAAATTCCTCACGAATAAATTTACTTGGAATTGCCTACCCAAAGAGCAGAAACCTACATTGGTAGTTTCTAGGCTTTTGAAGTTTGAGCAACAGGAGGTATTTGCCTCTGGACAAGATATTTAATTTGGCATTGACTTTTTAAAAAATGAATGTATCTGTGGAAATCCAAAACTGCCCATATAGAGGGGGCTGCTGCAGCAGTGGGGACACAGCTTCTGGGGCTCACCCGCCAGGAGGCGTTATTTGATGCTTCCATCGGTAAAGCCAATGGAGGAAGCATGGCAGGAGGCATTCCACTGTCCTCCCACTCTCTGAACGATGGGTAGGTCTCATCCAATCCCATCCACGGGCAGTGACCCTAATGGTAAACTTTGACATCGTCATACTCTCTAAATGCCTTTAAATTAAAAGAGCAGTTACTGGGGAAGGAAATTTTCATGAGAAGTGTTCATTAGACCACTAGGCTTCTAGCCCAGACCTACTCCAAGCCTGGATATGTTTGAGATCTTTCAGGATTGGGAAGCAAGTAGTTTTTAGGAATGAGACGGTGAGAAAACTGAGGTTGGAGAATTTAAAAATAAGCCCGAGCACATTTATAAGAATGGGGAATAATCCATCCACCAAAGCAAATGGGAGTCGTACCTGAAAGGGGGGAAAGTAGATATGGATAGTGGGTATGGGTTTAATTCTTATACAAAAAAAGGGATTTAAAATATGTTTTTAAAGGTGAAAATAAACATAGTTATTTTGTATCTGCTTTGCACATTTTTACAAAACCAATAAAAATGTCAGCAGGTAATAGGCATTATGCTCCCTGACCCTGGCATGTTTTATAGGTACTCGGGGTTTTGTCCTTGTTTTTATCGACTGCTCTCTTTTTTCCTGGCAGCTTATCATAAACATGCATTATAAATGTGATACTTATCTATTTTAGAAAAATATAACTGACAGGCAGCCTGGGTTCTGGTTCTGTCATTTGCTAATTCTGTGCTTGAAAAATATAAACATAGGTAAAATCATTGTCTGAAGGGAACTGCTCCAAGAGAGTGAAAATATATTAACATGTCATCAGGATAAAGCTGACATGCAGTAACCACAGGGATTTGGTAGAGCCTCCCATAAAACAGCCATGTAAGTGGGTATTAGTGTCCTGATCAGGAACTCAGCATCAAATAAACCATATAACCACATCAGAGGAATTAAAATTTAGACTTAGATCTAACCACCTTGAGCACTTGAGCACATTCAAATAATTTATCCTTACACTTTAATGAAATTAAAGTGTTTTTAAAGCACTAATCAATTAAGACGTTGAAGAGAGTTAAACTACTTTAAAAATAGGAAATACCCACTTTCAACGGAATCAGATAAATTGGATGGGATTGACTCTACCTCTTAATGACAGGGGGAAGAGAAGGTGTTATAGTTAAATCTTGAGTGTTTCAGAGTAAGATTTCAAAGAAAAATAAGCATGTTTACAAGGATTTAAAGGCCTAATAAGACAACATGTAGTCATGCAGCTTTCACATTAAATATAGTACACATGGAACATCATCTTTATTTTTCATAAAACAGATCATAGCATTGTGAAAAGCTCTCTGAAAATCCAAAATAGGAGCAAGGTGAGGATTTAGCAAACTACAAAAACATTGACATTCAGAATATTCTCCAAAAGCCATGTGTAGACACACTCTCATACTTAGTTGTAATAATCAGTTCAGTGTGATAGTAAAATCCTGCAAGCAAAGGCTAGAAGTCAAAAGGGAAATTAATGAATTTCTTAATCCAAAATGGCGGCTGTGGTTGTGGGTTTTTTTCCTTCATTTGTGGGATCAGAAAATCTTTTCAGTGATAAAAGGGGGCGTGTCCTCTAAAGTACAAGTAACTCCCCGCAGAGACAGTGGAGACTGATAGTATTTACCACATAGACTCATAGACACGTAGACAGGTAAACCTCTGTTGTTTCTTTGGTCAACAGTCTACCCAGTGTCGTAAACCTCTGTTGTTTCTTTGGTCAACAGTCTACCCAGTGTCGTTTCCCCGTGAGTGACCTCAGGGCCGTATTTTCTGGTGTTGCTTCTCTACCCCCGCTGACACGCCTTTTCTCTTATTTACAGCTGTGTCTTCACCATCGTCCTTTACCATGAAAACAAACACCCTGAGCACATCGGTGCCTAATTCCTATTACCCAGGTAACAAAGCTTTCCGTTGTCTCATCTCTTCATAAACCCTGAGCAGTCAGAATCACCCAGGGCTCAATTTGCTGCCCAGGATGCTTTAGGAGCTTAGCGTGTTTGAAGTGTTGTAACCCGATGCTTTCTATGGCTTTCTGCGGGAAAACTGGGGGGCCTTTCATCAGTCATTTACTGTTCTTTCTCTTTTTACTTTCTCTGCATTGACCTGCTTATGATGTATGACAGACCCATTTGTGCCAACTGCAATTTTAGGTGAGAACATTTCCCTTTATCACAGTTTATTACAGGAGTAATTTCTAAAGTCAGTGTCCACTCTGTAGGAGACGGCAGTTTGATGCAAGGATCATAACCCGGACACGAGGGTGGTGGATGGCCTGGAGGGGTTGGGGGTGGGCATAGATAATAAAAAGACTTTCTCTAAACAATCTCCATTGATAAGAAGGGTTTGCCGTGTGTGTATGTGTTGGGAATGATACCAAAAGGTTCCAATGAACAATCCCGGCTCCAGCGCTCTCCCTGTCCAGGTTCAGAATTAAAAGTCAGCTTTGATCCCAAGGAAAAACACAGTTTGTCATCACTCAGCTGTGTACTTGCAAGACCTAAGGTCTGTCCAAAGTGGTGACAGTCATAAACGTGAAAATAGCTTCTTATTATTTTCACTTATTGCTAAGCACTGAAAACAGCAGTTTCAAAAATAGCATTTTTCTAATTTTGCCAAATGTTATGCAGAAAAATCATCACAGTAGAGATTTGGCCCCCTCCTCCTCCTTGGAGCTACCCAGGGCACCCCCAGCATTTCAGATGTCTGTCACACAGTGGAATTTCAAAGGAGCCGATGTTCTCAACAGCAAAACGACAAGCTGACACTTTATAATCACATGGTTTATTATGTGTCGGATGTCACCAGAAATGAAATAAAATGTTAGCCCCCATGGGACAGAATGCAATGAAAGTAGGAAATATTCCCAGCGGGGGTTAAAGAAAAAATCCCATTTGTCCAGATATAAGAAGGGTGAGGAGAAATGGCATTACCTGGCCGTGATAGAACCACACAAGCATGAGCTGCTGTTGCCTTTGAGACCGTAGTCCGAGCGTACCCGGCTATGTTCTCTCTATCAGTACTACTAACCTTACAGAAAAGGGGCACAACACAGATGACTTCAAGGTGTATAACCATCCGTCGCAGCCAGAGCTCCATCCTCAGCTGTGCCAGTCCTGCTTCCTAACTCTCTTTACAAGGGTTTATATCTTGGCAACATAATTTTTCCCCCTGTGCTTCTCTTTTCTCTTAAGTTGTTACAATTTTTATGTAGAGGGTGGGTTTTTTTCCCCTTATGGTGTTTTCTGGGCTTGATTAAGCAAGTTTGTTGCTTGAGGAAACAATGAACTCAGAAGTTGAAGAATGGACCTAAAGCAGACTTGCTGAATCTGCGTCATTTTGAGGACTAATAAACAAACCCCACTAAAGCTGCCACCTTTTAATCCTGACTGTAAGGGAAAGAAAGCTTCATTTTTATCCTTTTCATAAGTGAGGGGCACAGGCTAATCTTAGGTGCCTGAACAACGCAATCTAAATGCAGATGACATTTACAGAATCTCTTGATAGGCAAAGATTTGCGATTTCTTTGTGTGCCTGGCATTCATCCGCAATTCCTCTAGTAGGTGTTCTGACCTTGGAGGAGCTATGAGTGGGGAGGGCTGAGATGTGCATTGTCAGAGGGAAGAAAATGTTCAGATTTCACAGCAGGATTTAGATAAGCTTATTAAACAAATACCATCTTTTAAAGTTGGGGCTTTGTTATTACGAACACTAATGACATCTTTTAAAGTTGGTTAGGCTTCTCTACAGAGAGAGAGTCACTTGAACAGACAATTCAAATAGCAAAAATGATGCACATTGTGAAAAATAAGTCAGCCAGATCAACAAATAACTGTTACCGTGTTGAGCTGGTACCAACATGCCAATGTGACAAATGGCGGTGCTTGGGGACTGTCCCTTCCACGTCACTCGGTGCGAAGGTGAATCCATACGTTACATAGGTTATCACTTGAAACCATGCAATGAAGATATGCTGTACATCTACCCTGGCACTTTTTGGGAATAGTGCTATTTTAATTTACGCTAAGACAGGAAGACGTGTTTTGTTGTGACTCACAGCTTAGCACAATTAAATCCTCTAGTGCCTTTTATTCTCACAGGCTAAGGTGCCCAGCCCTAATGTATAAAGCTTTAGCATGCCTTTATATCATTTACTTGCAAAAAAAAAATAGATAGATAGGTGGATAGATGGATAGCTAGGTAGGACCATCGCCTACCTCAAAAACAGCATCCATTTCAATTCAAGATTTTTCAGCTGGTTCATTGAAAATTCGAGACAGTTTGTTAAAGAATGTAGGTAGAATGAATTCTCAGTTCTTAGAAAACCATCGGAACTTTTAGTGAGTAGCTTTATTTCTGATTTCCTCTTAGCCATAATTTTTAATTAAAAATTGTGGGTGGGTAATTTTTAACAAATACAGGAAGTTAGTGACAATGATGTATTTTATCAGTAATCATTCTTTCTGAAGAAGTCAGAGGAAACTGATGAATCACTAATTTTGGTGGAATCGAGATTTTCTGCTAGTTTAGGTGACCCAACTTCAGAACACAGATATCACACCAGAAACCTTCAGTTTCCTCGTCGGCAGCTATGTTCTCAGTAATGGTGTTCCTTTCTTAGAGATCTGGTAGTGTTTAAATGCTTTAAGACGTGTCCACATAATAATGGGGTTAAGATGTCATGGTGCAGTGGGGGTGATACCTACAGTGTATCTGTGGACTTAAAACTTCCAAGAATGCCTCGCCCTGGGATCAGAGCACTGTGAGGTTGCCAGTGGATCCACATGGAAGACCCACATGATTCATTTGGGGAAGTGTAGAAGATCAGTCCACAGTGGAGGGCATTTAATTATGTTCATCCCAAAAGGTGCAAAACTGAGAGAACGAGAGGCACAGAGGGGAAACTAATAATGTTCCATGTATTTGAGTATAAAGAGCAGAACCTCCTGCTGGAGCAGCTGAAAGCTCCAGGGATTCAGGGCTTCAGGAGGGAGCCTCCCCTACATCATGAGCTTGGCAGTTGCCAACAAGCAAATGCGATGTGGAAATGTCCCGGTTTATTTGCAACTGTTCTAATAGATGGGAACATATGAATTTCTAAATTTCAAAGCAAATCCAAATGAAAAAAAAATCATAAAATCAACTTACCACCTTTTTTATTTTGTCTTTGTGTCTTTAGCCACCTTGTAGTGATCCAGGTACCATTTCAGCAGCAGCACATAGCTACACACCTGTGTGCCACCCTTCATACCATGCATCCCAGGTGCTTTGCAATGCAGATAGAAGTGAGGTTTCAAAGCCAGGCCCAGCTCACCAAGCGCCCTTGAACTAAATTTCCTTTGGAGCTGAACTTCTCAGTTTAAACAAACAAACAAAAACCCATAGCTGAATTCCCTATTGATAAACAATCTGGTCATTTTTTAATTGAACTTATCTTTTCTTATATGTTTTCACTCTTTATGCCTGAAATCAATTTTGATTTAATGTTCTCATTTTAAGTGACTTTCTCATTATATTTTGATGAGACAGACCCTCAGTTGTAAAATGGCTGAGGGGATTCAGCATTACAATGAGTTAACCTGTAGAATGTGGAACTCTTAACCTAATAGCACCTTCCTGCATAAGACATTTTTTAATAGCTACAATTTCTGCAGTTCATTAATCTAATTTACTAGGAGTCTTCCATTAAAATATAGCCTCTTTAGGCTTATTTGACCAAATTCTGACATTAATTTTGTAATACAATTTGGTTGACTTGTTCAAGAAATTTAAGTGAGAAAATGTATGGAGTACAACTAAGACTTATTTAGTCATTACTTGGTTCATGGGGGATGAAAAGCAATTATGATACTATTTTAACCTCCTTTTCTTATTGACTGCTTAAATTAAACACCTCCATCCTAAGGTGATGGGAGAAATGAGGCTTTGCCCTCTGACCACCTTTGAATAGAAAACTTAACTGTAAAATTAAAACACAAAATAAAAACTACCTGTACTTATTCACACAGTACTATTGCTTATGCCCTGTTTCCTTTTTCTCCTCCTCTTTTCTCCTGATATGTATCTTCTTAAAAGTGCCTATAAATGGTAAGTTCCCCCATGCGCCTGCCCCATGGAGAAGGTGTGGAGGGAATGGGGGGGGTGTCTTCTCTGTAGAACAAAGCCAGCTGGTTCTGCTGTGCGTTGGCCTGCATGTTAGCTCCTGTAGATCATCCCATGAGTGCTGTGTTGGCCCACCGTATTCTGTCCAGCTTTCTGACCCTGGAGCATGCGAAGTGACTTATCCAACCAGGTTCCTTTCTCCCCCCCGCCCGCCCCCCCAGTTATCTTGGATCTCATGTATCATGTCCACGTTTTCATTGCTAGCTTTGTAAGCCAACCCATCCTGTGCACTTTTTCTTTGCTCACAGAACATTCATACAGAGTTGATTTCCATCATCATACAAACTAGTGAATCTTCGGAAGAACACAAGACTGGTTTTGCACCAGGCCTTGATGAAGTTTCAGGCTGAAACTTCGATGAACTTTAGCCCCCAAAGGCTAAAGGATTCTTACCAACTAGCTTTGGGAAAGCAAGAGATCGTTTGGACTGCTTTGTAAAAACAAAGATTCCTGCCGCATCCCTACTAGTCTTGCCACCCCCACTGAAATCTCTAGACACTTAACTTTTCTTTTTTGCTGAGCCATCACGGGGATCGTGGCAGCCGTAGGTTGAGGGGATATCAGCAGCCGCTTCTTAGATTCTCGGTGACCCAGTTGTAGCTGCTGGTTCCCCTCATTTTTTCCACGGCCTTCTTTTCCCAGACGAGACACACACGATGGCCAGTGACACCAGCAGCTTGGTTCAGCCCCACACGTACAAGAAGCGCGAGCTGGCCGACGTGCCCTACCAGACGGGGCAGCTGCACCCTGCCATCCGGGTGGCCGACCTGCTTCAGCACATCACACAGATGAAGTGCGCGGAGGGCTACGGCTTCAAGGAGGAGTATGAGGTGAGCACGCACCCCGCACCTGGGCTCCCCCTCCGCCCACCTGGGCGCGGCACCAGGGGCTGTGTGACATCTCCCCTAGCTGGTGGGGCCCACGAGGCCACCAGGAAGGGACCAGCTGTTTCATCCCTGGATCCATTTCCATCCAGCGGTGAGACTTAACCACCGGGGGGATGTCCTACCTTAAATGAAAAGAGGAGAAATACTTCTTCACCTTTTTCTTTATTCTGCATAAATACGCCATGAAAACAGGGGCCTGCCAGGCTCTCTTCCCCATTCCTCATCACCTTTCCTGGCTTTTCCTATAATAAAGTCTGATGTTAAATCCCAATAATTTTGAGGGTTATCTCAGGAAGAAGCTGTCCACCTAGAACAGTTGTAGGCCAGCCAGCAACGTCTTGCGTGGAGATGAGATGGCAGTAGAGGGACCGGTTAGTGTCACAGCAGTGACAGCTGTCACCGTCCCGCCAGCCCAGGGAGCAGGTCGCTGTCCTGGGATCCAGTGCAGGCAGCCCTTGGGGGCCTTTCCAGGAACAGCGATATATAATTTGGCACCATATATAAATGTAGGACTCACCCCTCTCACAGCCTCTGTCCTTAGCCTAATTCTGTTGGAAAGTCTTTGCCGAACTGAAGGGAATTAATTTGAAGAGTCTGGTTCAAAAGAGCACACCTTCACTGAGTGTGTGTGCATGTGTGTGTGTGTGTGTGTGTGTGTGGTGAGGGGGGAGAAGGAAGGGGCTTGGATTTCTCTGTTACCTTATTAAGTAAAATTAGTTCACAGTCATTGGTGAAGATAAAGTAGCAGCATGCTTACAGTAAAAATAGGATTAGAAAGCCACATGGCTTTTTAAATCTAAGAACGTGTTTCTGGTACTGCATCTACCTGACTAGCTCCTACTTGGAAAACATCTTGTCTGGAATTAGAGTATTTTTAAAATCAGTTTCTACCACCTCCCTATCGTTCGACGTTCAAACTCTGCTTCTTTCTCTTCTTGGGGGGC
Source organism: Mesoplodon bidens (assembly GCF_964165515.1). Taxonomy (NCBI): domain Eukaryota; kingdom Metazoa; phylum Chordata; class Mammalia; order Artiodactyla; family Ziphiidae; genus Mesoplodon; species Mesoplodon bidens. The sequence continues at coordinate 31,620,193 of NC_138169.1, read as the reverse complement.
CCTCATGATGCCTCAGTTTTATGCCCCAGATGCTGCATTATCTTGGGTTTAGCTTAATTGTCCAAGGCTCATTACAGCAGTCAGAACCCCGCCACTGCTCTGTTTCTTTGAAGGCCAGGTCTTTGTTCAACGCAGGCAAATACACAGACACACTTTGCTCTGCTGACACGTGTGTCCTCACGTACTACCAATGACCGCAGTTCAAAAGACTGCAAAGCCAAGAAAACAAACACAAACCAGAGCCCAAAGGTTTGATTTAAGTCCCGAAAATATTTCCAAATGAAGTTCTGCATTTTAGCCATCCTGAAATCCTTAGGTTTGCCTTTAGTGATTTAGTTCATAATTCAGTGAAACTGACTGCCTTTGCATATTTCCTCCTGCACTTTTAAAGGCTGGCTTAGGAATTAATAGGATTAAGAGCAAGACTTCCAAAAGCATTAATATCTTATGAAAGACAAAATTAGATTATTGAGAACATATCAGCCTAATGAATAGAGACGATGTCTTTAGTTCTATCCAATCTTCTGAATGCAGATATTGCTCTAATGTTTATTAAACATGTTAATGTCAAAGAGATTAGTTATAGGCTCAAATAACAATTCGTAAAATAACCTGAGTCCAATTTTTCATGGACTATTTTAAAATACCTACCTTAGGACTTCTAATAACACACCATAGATGATGCGTATTTGAAAGTATGCAGAAAATCAGTTCGGATTCACATCTCCTGAAGAAATATGATTTATAAGTGCAAACTGAAACAGTGTATACTCATCTTAAGTGTGTTATAATTGATGATTAAGAGTTGTTATACTCTGCAATAAAATGTTGTATTAGGGCTTCCCTGGTGGCGCAGTGGTTGAGGGTCCGCCTGCCGATGCAGGGGACACGGGTTCATGCCGCGGAGCAGCTGGGCCCGTGAGCCATGGCCACTGAGCCTGCACGTCCGGAGCCTGTGCTCTGCAATGGGAGAGGCCACAACAGTGAGAGGCCCGCGTACTGCAAAAACAAAACAAAACAAAAAAAATGTTGTATTAGTTACAGTTCAAAAAACTCTTTTTCCCATGCTAGCTATTCAGTGGATCAGAGAAGACTGTTTCTTTCGTTAATTTATTTTATTGAAGTATAGTTGATTTACAATGCTGTGTTAATTTCTGCTGTACAGCAAAGTGATTCAGTTATACATATATATTCATATTTTTTCATATTCTTTTCCATTATGGTTTATCACAGGATATTGAATATAGTTCCCTGTGCTATACAGTAGGACCTTGTTGTTTATCCATTCTATATATAACAGTTTGCCTCTGCTAATCCCAAACTCCCATTCCTTCACTCCCCCATTTCCCCTCCCCCTTGGCAACCACAAGTCTGTTCTCTATGTCTGTGAGTCTGTTTCTGTTTCATAGATGCGTTCATTTGTGTCGTATTTTAGATTCCACATATAAGAGATATCATATGGTATTTGTCTTTCTCTACCTGACTTACTTCACTTAGTATGATAATCTCTAGTTGCATCCATGTTCTGCAAATAGCATTTTTTCATTATTTTTTATGGCTGAGTAGTATTCCATTGTATATATGTACCACATCTTCTTTATCCGTTCATCTGTTGATGGACATTTAGGTTGTTTCCATGTCTTAGCTATTGTAAATAATGCTGCTATGAACATAGGGGTGCATGTATCTTTTCGAATTATAGTTTTGTCTGGATATATGCCCAGGAGTTGGATTGCTGGATCATGTGGCAACTCTATTTTTAGTTTTTTGAGGAACCTTTGTACTGTTTTTCCATAGTGGCTGCACCAAACTTAACATTCACACCAACAGTGTAGGAGGGCTCCCTTTTCTCCACACCCCAGAGATGACTGTTTAAAACTAACATATACAGGTATCCAGTCATCACATTATACACCCTAAAGTTACACAATGTTATGTGTCAGTTATATCTCAATAAAACTGAGGAGGGGGGGAGTAAAAACTTTTCAATGCCAAAATCATTATCAGCTTTTTTTAAAAGAAGGAAGGGAAAAAAAGACAAAAGAGCAAACACTAGAGAGGAAAGCAGGAACAAATAGGAGCGTGCTATTGGGAAAAGTATGAGATGGAAAGTTCTGTTAGGAATAATCCTAGCACTCAGTAATTTTCAGGTTATTAAGTACCCCCACCTCCGCGGATGTGGGTGGGAGGACCATGGTGGGACAGAGTAAACAGGACATGAGCAGTGATGCTGGCACAAGGGTAAATCTATAGAGTGGCCGCAGGGAGAGGGGAACACCTGCTCAGTCTCTCACCTACATCCCGAAGTCCTCCCTCTCGCTCGCCATCCTTGCCTGCACATGGCTGAATTACATGCCCACATCGTCCCTGGAGGCACAGCCAAGCTTATGGGGATTAATGGGGCAGCGGCAAACCCCAGCTGCCGTTATCCTGCTCGACTTTCTTTAGAGAAAAATCCCAGGGGATTTTTATTCCAGTGTGAATCTGGAAACATCCTTAAGCAGTTACGTTTTAAAGCCCAATTTGGCTTTTAGAACTCTAACCAAATGCACCTCTTTGAATCTTGCTGTGAAGTCTGCAACCTTCCCTCAAACTCACACCAAAAGTCAGGAGTGTGTGGCTGCCTGGTGTCGTGTGAAGCTCGGGGATCAGATGGTAAGAGGCCGCGGTAAGAGGCCGTGGTTTGGGAAGAGGCTCTAGTACCAGACTGTGGATATTCCAGCTCAGCCTGGGCCAAGCTGTCTAACCTCCTGGGCCTCAGTTTCCCCATCTGTAAAATGGGATAACTATAGTATCAACCTCAAGGGTATTGTGAGGCTTGACTCATTTAATGCATCATTAAGTACTAGAACTGAATCTGATATTCAGTGGCAGCTTTAGCTAATAAAAGAGGAAAGGACTAATTTATAATAGGATCCAAGGCAGGGTGTTCACCCTGTGGTCTTTACAGGAAACTGTGTCAATTACAATTTCAGTACCTCCCCTGTGTTCACACTCTGGATAGATCACTTACCATGTATCATCAAAACTTGCCATTCAAAAGTAACTTAAATAAATAGGTAGGTTTGACTCTGTGGACAAAGAGTTTGAAAACTGAGAAAATAAGTTAAATATTTTTTTCTTTTTTAAAATATTGGCGTATAGTTGACTTACAATACTGTATTGGTTTCAGGTGTACAACATGGTGATTTGATATTTTTACAGATTACCCGTCAAAGTTATTATGATATTATTGACTGTATTCCCTGTGCTGAATATTACAACCCTGTAACTTACTCTTTTTTCTTTCTTACAGTTTACCAGATAAAATACAGTTTGCTCAGTTAAACCTGAACTTCAGATAAACAGAATAATTCTTTAATATAAGTATGTCCCAAATAGCACATAGGACATACTTATACTAAAAACTACTCACTGCATATATGAAACTCAGTTAATATTTAAAAGTATATGCTGTTGGGCTTCCCTGGTGGCGCAGTGGTTGAGAGTCCGCCTGCCGATGCAGGGGACACGGGTCCATGCCCTGGTCCGGGAATATCCCACATGCCACGGAGCGGCTGGGCCCGTGAGCCACGGCCGCTGAGCCTGTGCGTCCGGAGCCTGTGCTCCGCAATGGGAGAGGCCGCAGTGGTGAGAGGCCTGCGTACCGCAAAAAAAAAAAAAGTATACGCTGTCAACTTTTATTGTTGAAACAGTATTTTCATATCTAAGTTAGAAAAGTCCTAAGGGATGGTGTAGCTACAGACCACAGAATACTATCTTTTAAACAATGGTTCTATGAGTGTCTTTGCAAGGTCGGATTTGGGGAAAAGCTTACCTTAAGCTGTGCTTGTTAGTTCACTGGAGAATACCAAGCACATGGGGTGAATGTGACACGTCTGGGTGCTGGGGACATGGAGGACACCGAGTGTCCTGCCCTGAGGAGTCTCCCTCTGCAGGAGGAAGCAGTCATGGGGTGGTTGTAGCACCTCTTATGAAACCTCACAAGAGAGATTTGCGTTAGTACTTTGAAGGCTGGGGGTGCACGTCTGGGCAAGGATGACTTTTTCCTTGAAGGATGTGTTGGAGTTGGCCAGGGGAAGGCAAAAGAGTGGGATTCCAGGTAGACACGGAAGCAGGAGAACGTGGGCGGTCAGGGCGCTGTCGTGAAGGGCCATGTGTGTCCCACCCAGAAGCTTGTACATCATTCTGGCCACCGTGGGAAGAGAAGAAGAATTCAGGTAACGCATGCATCTCATTCCTGTACCTGGAGGGAGATCTGTTCATACAAACAGCTTAATTTTTAAATGCTGTTGTACGCGGCACACAGGAACTGCTTGAAAGATAATAATCCACACCCAAAAAGTAAAGGGGAGATGGAAAATGTATTTACTGGAAAAGAGTCGTATGAACTACATCCCTTTCTCCCCACGCAAAAAAAATGCAACGCAGTGCTTGGCTTCCAGATTTGTTGAAGCGATGAATTACTTCAATTCGGAAGCATTTCTTGGGGGAAACCATCAGGAAAGCCTCAGGTTGCCGCCGTGACTCAGCACAATCACCCACTCAGTCGGTTTTCTTCCATCCATGTACATTGGGAAACACCAGCCACTTAGACCGTAAAATACTTTTGAAATAGTGACTTCTTCTCTGTTGACACTGTTTCAACAAATTCGTCTTTATCTCTTCCAAGACAGAGATGTCTGAAAACTGTCCTTAACCCTGGAAGGGCTCATTACCCCTCAGGTGGCCGACTGAAGTGTGTCCAAACCAGAGGGAAAACATGCTGGGGCTAAGACAGAGCAGCACTGAGTGCAGAAGATTTTGTTTGTTGGTTTTTGTTTTTTGTTCTAACAAGATCATCATATGGCATCTCTCACCAGGGAAGTGCAATAATTTGATTCAAAAGAAACTCAGACATGAATCACAGTAAAAAAGTAAACAGGCTGAATTGAACAGAAAATGGCATGTTGTCAGCAGAGACTGGTTTGGGGATCTCAGGAGAAAGACCCAGTGGAAAGGGCAAGTGTGTTTACATTGCTACAAAAAAAGGAGCTGGTTCTTTCTTCCAAAAAGCAAAGATCAGCCTGTGCTAAGCCCTTGGAGGAGATCCGTGGGTTTACCAGAAGTGGAGAGAGGAGACAGCTGCACTCAGGAAGCAGTGGAGGCCTGAGCGGCCGCCCCAACACACTCCTGGGCCTTTATCACCTGGAATGAAAAGGAAGATTCTCCAGCTCGGCCCTGAGCCAGTAGGCCCTGCCCTAGATGTGGGAGCTGCTCCCTGCTACCTGAGCGGGACGGAGGGGGTCCCAGCCTCAGGGGTGACCCTGCACAGTTGGAGAATGAATTCCTGCCCCTCTGAGTCCCCAAAAGGTCTTCTTTGGTCCTGGATTTGTGAACTGATCCTAATTGTCTTCCGGGATCCAAGCAGAAAAACATTAACCTGAAGGAGGAAAATAGTTGTGCAGTTCTGAAAGAATGTATGTTGCTATCGTTGTAAAATTAAGATAAAGGAAGGACAGCAGTTTAAAACTACTCCCACATAGGACCTCCTGAAAAACACTGATGGTACTTTTTTTTTTTTTCGGTACGCGGGCCTCTCACTGTTGTGGCCTCTCCCGTTGCGGAGCACAGGCTCCGGACGCGCAGTCTCAGCGGCCATGGCTCACGGGCCCAGCCGCTCCGCGGCATGTGGGATCTTCCCGGACTGGGGCACGAACCCGTGTCCCCTGCATCGGCAGGCGGACTCTCAACCACTGCGCCACCAGGGAAGCCCTGATGGTACTATTTTATTAGCTAATAATTAATATTGCTCTGGGGCACAAAAATTTATTTTCCAATTACTAGATCTGAAATGTATAAACCTAAGTAACTCGTGGCAGCTACTTCTCAAAAAACTATGTGTGTGTGTGCATATATGTCTAAAATTATTTAGAAAAGCATTATCCTGACCCCACCTACTTTTATCCTGTGTGTTTCTCTAGGGTACAAACACGGATGATTAATTTTATAATTGAACGTGGAGACTGGTTTTTTGCTCAGTTTAAATTGGGGAATTGGAGGCTTTATGCCAAGATCTTCAGGCTTAAGTACAACCTATGCGTTTTTCCAAGGAACCTGGAGTTTTCTTAAACATGTCTAACTCCTAGTAGCTCCTTGTAGATCTTTCTAAAATGTATGGATTGTATATTTTCCCCTCTCATCCTTCCCCCTGTTTTCTAAGTAAAACAGCTGATTTTGTTCAGTGTAAGCACAATGTTATATTTGATGGCTTTGTCTGTATTTGACAAAGTGTGGTGAGCTAAGAAGGAATTGTCTTAGCAAAAAAAAGTCTCACTTGCCCTCCAACTTTGAGTTTCATTTTGGTTTGTTTTTTGTTTGTTTGTTTGTTTGTTTAATTTACTTGCCTCCCACCTCAGGGAAGCCAGTGAAAACTAAATAGAGAAAACCACTCCCTGAAAAACCACTTCCTCCCCATGGAGGCTGCAGTTCTAATTCCTGATGAAATGCCCTTAGACAGCAAGGCCCTCAGCTGGGAAGACAGGCCAGCATCCCCAGGTGGGCGGCAGTGCCGCTGGGGAGAAGGGCGCCCTGTGCCTGGTCCCTCCCCGTGCGGGGCTAATAGGCAGGTACCTCTAGAAAAGTTCTAAGAATATTGCACAGCGGCCCCTTTGCTGGGTTTTGAAAACAGAGGCCGAGGCAGGTGGAATGAGAGGTGCTTTGTGTTCTTACCTGTTGGAACCATTGCCGACACAGCTGGCCCGTGCTCGTGGGTGGTCCAGCGTGAAGGCACCCCCTTCCCCTCACCTCCAGCCCGCACACTCTTCAGATGTGCTTTTCAGTTCCCGCTTCATATTCTGAGGCACCAGCTGAGTCCATCAATTGCCACAATCAGTGCAGGTTATTTTCTGTCCCACAGGACACAAAATAAACAAAACAAAACCATTGAAAGCCAAGGATGGGGACATGGGGGAGCCTTGGCAAGCTCTGCAAATACATTAAGAATCACAACAGCTGCGCCTCCAGTGGCTGCCGCAGCCAAGTAAGTTTTGACATTTTTTTTTCCTTTAATTATTACGGTGATGCTGAGCCAGTTCCATGAGAAAATGATAAAAACTTCTATGTGAAATTTTGAGGCTGCTTCAAGCTGTTTGGGGCAAATCAAGTGTATGTGTTTATGAATACTTCCTTAGTACATGAAAATCTCTGCGTATTTTAAATAACGCAACAGAGACAGTTGATTTTTACCGTGAATACTCGGTAGATTTTTCACTAAACTACGAATATAAAAGTGTCTGTTTTATTTGTCGCGTGCTCCGTTTTGTCATGCTTGCTTTCGGGACCTCTTATATGTTAGCTGATTTTTTTAATCCAGTTTCCTTTTGCCCACACCCCTGATAATATCCTGGACTCAGAAAACTTGGGAAAATTTAGTTAAAAATTGTTATTTCCCACGACTCTCTATTCCTCCCTCTGATTTTAGTTCATGGTGGTAGACCTTTTCCAGTCTGTTTGGAGTAGTTCTAGTTCACCGTGTGGTTTCCATTTTGAAGCTGGTCATTAGAACTGTCTTTATCTCCCCCGGGAGGAGTTAGGCGCTTTCCCCACTTGTTAACATGCTTTTAGTGTCGGATGCCATTAGTCACAGGACCCGGCCCAGAAGGGACTGTCGGGATGCCTGTATCCCACACCTGCCGACCTCGTGTGCATCTGGTATCAGCTGGATGCTGTCACCGCCTGCTAACCTGGTCCAGCTGGCTTCAGCACAGTGGTATTGCCCCCCCACCGACCTCCCCTCAGCACCTCCCAAGTCCTATCCGCCTCCCCTTCCTCTCCCAGCCCACCGGCCGCCCTCATCTCTTGCCCACCCCCTTGTAACTCTCCCCGACCTCATCTCTCGACATGTACTCTCCCCCTTCACATCTACCCTCCACTCTGCAACCAGTTTTCTTTGGGAAACACAGATGTTATCACATGTGATGCTAAAACATCTGCTCTGGATTCTTTGCAAAATTAGGCCCCTCCTTAGCAGAGAGTGCTCAGTCCTCCGGGACGCAGCCCTGGGCCTGCTGCAGGCTGTCACTGTAACCACAGCAGCTTTCTGCCACGTGCCTCAGGCCCAGCTCCTGCCACCTTTCACACCCTCAGCCCCTCGTGTCTCTGGGCTGTGCTCCACGTCGTGGTTTCTGCCTCGAGTGACTCCCAGCTCCTCCTTCACTTGCCAGCTCCCTTCAGACCCAACATGGATGTTACCAGACACCAGGCCGTCCACGGTCTCATAGCTCTGCGTTAGAATAACATAGTGGGCAATAATAAGACCGTGGACAATGTATTAACTGATAATATGGTAAAGTGTACATTAATTGATTATCCAATAGATATTTGAGAAACACTGCTAAATATGTTACTTTACATTTTTTGAATTGATTTCTGTGTATTTCAACACATACACCCCTAGAAAGGGAAATGAAATTAAAGGTGGATAGAGGGCTTCCCTGGTGGCGCAGTGGTTGAGAGTCTGCCTGCCGATGCAGGGGACGCAGGTTCGTGCCCCGGTCTGGGAGGATCCCACATGCCGCGGAGCGGCTGGGCCCGTGAGCCATGGCCGCTGAGCCTGCGCATCTGGAGCCTGTGCTCCGCAACGGGAGAGGCCACAACAGTGAGAGGCCCGCGTACCGCAAAAAAAATAATAAATAAATAAATAAATAATAAAGGTGGATAGAACTATTACAAATACACACTCAGAATGGTACACATCATCACGTAGGAGCAAGTGGATTAGCAGTGTGCAACCAGGAAAAACTGTGCTGACCAACTTGAACCTTACCAATACCCGTCACTTAAAAATGGGAAGAATGGCATGGTTCCATCTGATCATTTTTACTCACTGAATGCCAACCATATGTTTAAAAAAATGAGGGTAAATATTTTTATTCCATATTTGCTTTCATTTCTTTTCTAATCCCTAATAGAAATAATGTAGAAATATCTAGTGACTTCAATGCATTTCAAAACATGACTATTGCAAGAGAGAAACTGTATGTCATCATACACAGATTCAAAGCTTATAAAGGTAATTTGTGTTATCATGGATGTATTTTCAGGGGGAGCAAGGTTTTGAGGGGTGGACTTTTCATGAAATCTTGCTTGGTTCCTAGAATGATGATGATGATGTTGATGGTTAGACCTATGTTGGTCTAGCCCTAACCCTAATGTGGTAGCACTCTACAAAGATACACACACAGATAGAGAGAGACATAGATATTTCTAACCACAGTGCTCTTACACTGTTATCATTCCGATCTTACAGATGAGGGAATGACTCAGAATGTAAGTCGTTTGCCCAAGGTCATCCCACTTTGGAGTGGTGGGATTTACTCCATAATCTGTTGACTCCAAAGGCCACGTTCTTTTCCACTACACCACATAACTTCTTCATGGAACACCACGAAACACAGACCTACAGAAGTTAACCTTGGGTTTTATTGATTTGACTTGTGATTTCATGGCAGGAGCATTGTTTTACTCTGTGCAGTTTTATTTGCTTTGAAGGGTTCTGTCCTTTGGCAGAGGACAGAGCCAGCCCCGGGGGCCCCGCTGACAGCGCCAACTCTGGTTTGTTTCAGCATCTCAGCATCAGCAGATGCTGCCCCTTAACCTTGCTCAGCATCTCAGCTCCAAGAGCGCGGTCACTCCGACATTGCTCCTGCTCTGGCTTTTCCTTGTCAAGAAATGCAGGGAAATTATTCTGCAAATATCAGCCAGCCTGGCTCGTCGGAAACCCACCAGGACCAGGTATAAGCTAAAATCAAGCTGCCGCTCTTGAGAGGCATAGATCCCATAGGCTGTCTCCCTGGATTGTTGCACGACTGCCAGCCAACCCAGTAGAGGGAGGGAGAAGAGGAAATGTAGACGCGAGTTGTGTGTGAAAGCTGAAGGTTTTCTCAGAGATCCTCTCTGGAAGAGATTCTGGAAGAGGTTGCATCTTTTTTCAATAAGGTGATTCAACACAACGGTAACTACCTTGTGAACTAGATCTCTGGACTCCAAGCAGGACCAAGATAACATGTCTCAGCTTCGACTAAATGATGCAAAAAATAACCAGTTGAAAAGGCAATTATTCTTTTTCAAAGAACAGTGCTGGGAAGTAGAAAGGACAGTGGATTGGCCATGAGAAGACTGGATCCCAAGTCTTTGACCTGTCACGTCACTGAAGAGTCTCGCTGAGACCCTAACCTCAGACCCTTGAGCGAACCACTCACCTCCCCTGAAGCAAGTGGGTCAGTTCCAAAAACCAAGCACTTCCTAGAGTCTCTGTATCATTAATCGAGTCATCACCTTGGTGTGATATTGGACTCCCAGTTTGGTTGACACATCTCCATGGACGGGATGTTTTTTGGTTCATGCTTCTCCATGGCTGGGATGTTTTTTGGTTGATGTATCTCCATGGATGGAATGTTCTCCAGTGGGCAGCCCTGACCAGCTGCCTGAAAACTGAAGCCTAGCAGTCACTGGTGTGTAGAGGGCTGTCACTTGGGACCCACGGGCAGTTCTCTGGCCCTCTCTTGCCAGTTTTGAGTTTATTCAGCATTTCTGAATGAGGGAGTTTCTGTCCTGATGTGCCCTTCCTCTTTTTTCCTCCTCTCTTTTCCCTGTTTCAACCTCTTCCCACTCTCACTGCTAACTCCCACCTCATCTCCAAAACACTGGGAAGGCCAAGTGGAGAAAGTGCAGTAGTGACATTAGTACATTTTTGTATAAAGTCCTCACCGTGTCTGAAAGGTGTTTGTGATCAGAGTTCCATTCCACCTCTAATCCCCACTGTCCCCGTTTGTAAGGATCGTGAATAATAAGGAAATATATGGATTAAAAGTTTGGAATTAATTTCTTTCACATTTTATATTATATAAATCCACATTATTGTTATATGTCTTATTCAGACCAAAATAATATTGAATCAGAGGCCATAGCCTTTTTGACCTGTCCTGTCTGAAAAGAAAGAGAACATGCTGACTTTTCCAACTTCTTCTGAAAGAAAACTAGCTTTATGTCCTCAATGGGCTTCACCTATTATTCAGCATCTTCGAAATTTTTTAAAACTTCTTCACTCCCTTTATCTTCCATTGTTGCCCTTTAGGGACACGTGGAAAACCTTTCATCTGTTTACTTCAGGGAAACTTATACAAAAGATACTGAATAATTATAATGCATTCAGTGTAATTATAAACGTCTAGCGTATGTTTTTATATGTATTGTATTTATGTGCTTTAGGTAATTATGCATTTGAGTTCCTTGCCAATTTTATGGCCAAAATATTTTACTTGGCTGATTACTAAGTGTATTTTAAGCTTACTTCTTGAAACATGAAGAGAATATACTATAAATCTAATTAACATAATTTATCTGCCTAAAGAGAATGCTTGCTTTTATTTTTTTCTCTATTTTAATGATGAAAACTATTTGTAAGGATGCAGAGTAACAAAACATGTTTTTAAAGGTTTCCAAGTCCTGATTTTATCATGTTTTTTAAAAAAGAAAATTTTGAAAGAAATTTGAAATTTTAAGAAAAGTGTAAAGAAAAAAAAAAGACAATAAAAATCACCCATAAACCTACTCTCAGTTTTCAGTAAGTTTCCATCCAATATTTTAATGCATTAGAATCTTTATATAAATCGTTTCATACCTTGTCTTTGCCATGAACACTGCTATGAATAATTCTTTGGATTTACCTCCATTATTTTCTATAGATAGATTTCGAGAGGTGGAATTAATGGTTCAAAGTATATAAAATGCTTAAGTTTCTTTATGAACCTGTTATGTTGAAAGCTTGCTTTCCAGAAAAATTGAACCAATTCACACATGCCATTAGCACTTTCCATGAGAATACTTACCTCAACATACCAGCACTCAAATAAGCATTAGTCTTTTTTTTTTTTTTATCATCTTTGCCAGTTCAGTAGGTGGAAAAAGAGTATCTCATTATTGCTCCATTTGAAATTGGACATGTCTTTATATGTTCACCAGCCACGTGAAAATTTTCTTTTGTGAACTGTTCATATGCTTTGCCTGTTTTTTTACTAGGGTGTTAATGTCTCCTACTGACTTGTACGACCTCTTCTACGCTTGCTTTGTCCTTCTTTAAAAATGTATTGGCTGTCCTTAAGCTTTGTGCTGGCATCATTTTAGAATCACCTTGTCCATGAAAAATGGACATTTCATGAAGCTGACATTTTATACAGTCAGCTTCATGAAAAACTCTGTAATTTTGTTTGGAACTGCATGGGATCCACTTATAAAGTTCGGGAAAATTGACTTCTTGGCAATATTGGGTCTTCATGTCTTAGTATGGTTTATGCCTCTATTTATTTGGATCTTCTTTTATATTTTTCAGCAGAGTTTCAAAATATTCTCCATGAAATCTTGTACATCTTTTAGTTATGTGTACTTATTTGTTATGGTAATAGTATCTTTTAAAGTTACATTTTCTTTTTATTGCAAGTATATAGAGTACATGTATAAATATATAGAGATACAGGTATATAAGTATATGTGTGTATACGTATGTGTGTATGTATGTATATTTGTATATTGCTCCTTTGTCCAGAAACATTTCTCAGCAATCTTTATTTCAGTCATTTCTCTGCAGATTATTCTGGAGTTTTCCATGGAGAAATCATGTCAACTTTCATTACTGACAGTTTTGTTTCTTCTTAATCCTTATACATTTATTTTTTCTTATTTATAAAGCTCACTAGAACCTCCAGTACAACACTGAATAAAACTTAGGTTGGCAAGCATCATTGTCTTGGTCCTGATTTTCAGAGAAAAGACTTTTAATGATTAATAATTAGTCATAATTAGTTTAAGGATATTCCCTTCCATTTCTGGTTTATTAATACTGTTTACCATAGATAAATATTGAATTTGATAGAATGCTTTTTTAGCATTTATTGTTATACAGAATAATTATTTTATTTCTCTTTTTTATTAACATGTTAGTGTGGTGGGTTAATTAATGTAGTTAATATTCTAATTTTTTGTGTGTGTGTGTGGTACGCGGGCTTCTCACTGTCGTGGCCTCTCCCGTTGCGGAGCACAGGCTCCGGACGCGCAGGCTCAGCAGCCACGGCTCACGGGCCCAGCCGCTCCGCGGCATGTGGGATCTTCCCGGACCGGGGCACAAACCCGTGTCCCCTGCATCGGCAGGCGGGCTCTCAACCACTGCACCACCAGGGAAGCCCCCAATATTCTAATTTTGAACCAACCCTTCATTCCTGGGATAAACCTAACTTGGTCATGATATGTTTTAAATATTGCTGAAGGCTGTTCACTAATGATTTTTACATCTGTGTCCATGAGTTACTAGTCTCTTAATGATCCTTTTTGTATTTTTATTTTCTCATTTTAGAATGAAAAATATATCTGCTTTTTAAAATGAATTAGATAGCGTTCTATGTTCTTTCTCTTCCCTTAAAAGAGATCACGTGAGATTCAAGTTATCTTTATTTTTTCTTAAGTGTGACCTTTTTTTTTTTAATTGGAGTATAATTGCTTTACAATGTTGTGTTAGTTTCTACTGCAAATTATCTTTAGAACTCACCTACAAAACTGGCTAGGTCTGGCATTTTCCTCATGGTAAAATTTTTAATTACTGAATTTTTCAATAGTTATAACACTATTCTGGATTTCTAGTTTTTCTTGAGTTAATTTTATAGTGAATATCTTCATAGAAATTGTGAATTTTGTCTAATTTTTTACCCAAGGGTATACATTTGTTCATATTTTCTTATTATCTGTCCTTTATCATCATTAATAGTGTTTGTGCCTTTTCTCCTTCTTTCTTGACTATTCTTGCCAACATTTTGTTGGTTTTATTAGTTGTTTCAAAGAGATAACCTTTGACCTTGGGATCTTTCATATTGCATGTTTTAAATTTCTGATATTCCTGACCTTTTTTCCTTCTTATTCTGTTCTTATTTTTAAACAAGATGCTGAACACATTTTCAGTCTTTCTTTTTTCTAGTAGAAGCATTTATTTAAGTATTAATTTTCCCTCTAAGTAACAGTCGAGTACTCTTATCCTTAAGTATTTTTAAATTTTCATTACAATTACTTCTTTGACCCATACATTATTTAGAGCATGTGAGTGCATGTATGTGTGTGTTTTATTTCTCAGTGCATGGGAGATTTTTTGGTTGTCTTTTTATTAATGATTTCTAACTTAAATGTATGCTGATTGGAGAAAATTCATTGAAATTTGTGGACATTATTTAGAGCCATCCACATGGTCAATTTTCTTAAATATTCTATGTATTCTTAAAAACAATGTTGAGTGCCAAGTTCTGTATATTCTTTAGATCACGCTTTTTAAAAAATTTGCTGTTCAAATTTTCTGTATACTTACTAGCTTTTTGTCTGTTTGATCTATTACTGAAAGAGGTTAAAAGAAGTCATATATTTTGAAGCTAAGTTATTAAGTAAATATAAGTTTAGAATTGTCTCTCCTAAGTGAATTGAACATTTCATCATTAGGCACTAATATCATTGTCGTTAGTTTATATAGTCTAATTTCAATATAACTATGACAGTTTCCTTCTAATTAGTATTTTCCTGGATATATTTTCAATCTCTCTATTTTAGTTGTGTCTCTTGTAAATAGCATATAGCTGAATTTTTTTCCTGAATTTTTGCATTTTATTTTATTTTTTTTCTACAGCATGTTCTTATTAGTTATCCATTTTATACATATTGGTGTATATATGTCATGGATTTTATTATTTCAGCTTTTACCTTTAAAAGTCTTACAGCTTTTACCTTTAAAGTCTGCTGATTTACAACTTAGTACATTTTTAATTTGCTGCGATTACTGATTTATTTGAATTCATTTCTGCCACCTTATTTTGTGAGTTATGTTTGTTCTACTTTTTCTTATGCTTCCTCCCCCCACCCCACCTCTTCTTGCCTATTTTTAATTAGTTAAATTTTTGTCTTGTTTTATTTTTCTGTCTACTAATTTGGAAATTATACGCTTTTTTCTTTTACTAGTCACTATAGAAATGTTAGCATCATATTTTAAAATCTAGAATTAAATTAATTGCTTAACCTTCTCCTCTCAGATATCTTTCCTCCCCTATAAATAGCTCATGATAAGGAGATTCTCTGAGAACAAAGGTTCCCTGGGATTTGTAGCATCTACAAGGTAGTATTTCTTTAATTTGCTCATTCATGAATTCAGCAGATGTTACTGAGGACTCTCAAAGCTAGACCCTAGGATTAAAAAGATAAGTAAATCTTGGTTGTTGTTCTTAAGACCATCCCTTTTTGTTTTCTCCTCCAGGAGTAATTAGGCACCTACCAAAGACCACATATCTTTCTTACATCCTAAAACCATGTTTTCAACCTGGTCGTCATGTAGTTCCAGTGGCTGCAGGTTTGCAGGCTAATAACCGTGGTGGCGTGCTTCCCGTGCAGTAGGGCCTCTGCCCTCCTTTGCTGTTGGTTACTCTTTTTTTTTTTTTTTTTGGCGGTACGCGGGCCTCTCACTGTTGTGGCCTCTCCCGTTGCGGAGCACAGGCTCTGGATGCGCTGGCTCAGCGGCCATGGCTCACGGGCCCAGCCGCTCCGCGGCATGTGAGATCTTCCCGGACCGGGGCATGAACCTGTGTCCCCTGCATAGGCAGGCGGACTCTCAACCACTGCGCCACCAGGGAAGCCCCTGCTGTTGGTTACTGATGGCATTGGTTACTGATGGCGGTCGTCACTCTCAGCCACCACCTTCCCGTTACCAGAGATCCTTTCTGCTGTAGCCACTTGTGTTTCTCTCCTCTGATTGCAGACCCCCCAGTTCTGCTCATTGCCTTTCCACACAGGATGTACATGTAGATGGACTGAGCATCCCTGTCTAATTTCCCTTTCATACGTGGATCTCTCTGGTCTTTATCATTCACGTGAGCCCCGATGTCCCTCTGAATCACAGTGCTTTTGGAAAATGGGATAGTATGTTCCGCTCCCTGTGCTTTGTCACCTCTTCTTTCCTGCTTCCCTGGGCTCACCATCCCTCTTCCTCTCTCTCGTCACTGCCTGCAGCCTGGACTTGAGCCAAGCACACACATCTCAGCTTCATTCCTTCCTCTCTTCCTTCCACTGCTGGGCTTTCGGAGCTGTGTATAAAAGCTCTAATTTATTTTTTTGGTGTTTTCTTCTTCTTTTAATTTATTTTATGGAAGTATAGTGATTTACAATGTTGTGTTAGTTTCTGCTGTACAGCAAAGTGATTCAGTTATATATATATATATGTTCTTTTCCATATTCTTTTCCATTATGGTTTATCTCAGGATATTGAATATAGTTCCCTGAGCTATATAGTAGGACCCTGTTGTTTATCCATTCTATATGTGCTAGTTTGCATCTACTAATCCCAAACTCCCAGTCCATCCCTCCCCTATTCCCCCCTCCCACTTGGCAACCACAAGTCTGTTCTCTATGTCTGTGAGTCTATTTATATTTCGTGGATAAGTTCATTTATGTTATATTTTAGATTCCACATAGAAGTGATATCATATGGTATTTGTCCTTCTCTTTCTGACTTACTTCGTTTAGTAGGATAATCTCTAGGTCCATCCATGTTGCTGCAAATTGCATTATTTCATTCTTTTTTATGGCTGAGTAGTATTCCATTGTATGTATGGACCACACCTTCTTTATCCTTTCATCTGTTAATGAACTTTTAGGTTGTAAAAGCACTAATTTTTAAACAAGATCATCCCAGTGAAAACATCTCCTCAGTTGTCAGAGGTTGGGGGGGAATCAGCAGGTACAGTGGTGACAGTTGGTCTGGGTGGGTCATTTTATAAGTTGTATGTGCGGTTCAAGGCTGCCTGTATTTAGAAACAATCCAGCCTGTACTGTAAGTCTGGTGAGCAAGAAAGAGGAGAAAATGGACCTGGATAAACAATTTAAAACTGATAGAAAAGTACTTTGCTGAGAAGCCCCGTGTCGTTTGCCCATTTTCCCTGGCCCTTTTGAAACTCCTCTGCATGTTAGTTCTGACTGTCTGCAGGGCTCCCACTGACCAGAGCATCGAGTGGCGCTGGTGGGTAGCGCTGGTGGGTGGCGCTGGTGGGTGGGGCTGGTGGGCGGGGCTGGTGGGCGGAGCTGGTGGATGGTGCACATTGTCATGCTGCTCCACGCCTTGTTGGTGGGGAGTAAATCTTTCATAGAGCCTTCAATGGTTTATGTTTTGTTTAGGATCTCGATGTCCAATTTTCTTGTCAACTTTTTGTTTATAGCCTGTCACAGATCTCATTAACGCCACTGACCTCTTAACCATTTTAAAGAGTGTAGGGTGGGTTGCAGAACATGGCATTTGATCTCTTTTGCACTAAATAAAAATTTTTAATTTATGAGTTTGAGTTCTAGCCATGATTATTGCCTTGGTCAGGTAACTGTACTGCTTTTTTTATTTTTAAAATGCCAGTATTTGACATCAGCGTTCCTGTAAAATAAATGATTCTTCGTAATTGCTTTTCCAATGCTTTTCCCATGTGACTCTCCCCAATAGTTTCCCCAAAAAAATTGAGTAGTAGCTGTCACGATTCTTGTGAACTAGCAATTATGTCAAATAATTTAATCAGTGCTTGAACTGGGCTGGCATTGCTCTTGGAAGACCATTTTTCGGAATGACATACCTCTGAGCATTTGTTCCATAATTAAACCTGTAAACACTTTTTCCCACAAAGACCCTCAGAAGTACTGTTAGACATTCGGAGCCTTCAGGGAAGAGCCTGTGCACCACTGCTGAGCAAAGTTAGAAAACTTAGAGCAAGGATGGGCAGGAATCAGAGTTCTCTGTCGTGCAGTGTCATTGTCAAGAGCCTGCATACATAATTAATCAAGGCAGAGCTCATTGGGATTTTGATTGACATCAGACACCATTCCGGAATCGTGTGTTGAAGGACCACTAGCGGGGTCTCCCCTTAATTTACGGAACATATGATTCTCCTTCAACCAAAGTCACTGTGGAAAATGTGTTTCTTCTGCAACCTGCGACGGTATGTTCTGTGAGAAAGTGATGCTCTAAAAATGAGGACTAGATTTTAAAATCATGATTAAATGGTTGATAAAAACACAGCATCCACTTTCAGATGTGTCCATTTGGTTTATGAGGAGGCTAATAATGAAAAAGGAAAGACTTTAATGCCTCCAAGAGACTCTCCTGTGTTCGGACCTTTGCAGAAAAGCAAATAGGAGAGCAGGTAAGTAAGGGAATTGTTGGCCATTTAGATGGGGCACGAATAAGGGCAGAAAGTCTAAACATCTCAAGACATTTCAGATGAGGCCCCTGTTACGTCTGTTCAGGCCCCGTGTCATCCAGCTCGCTCTCAGTCAGCTTTGCTGTGCTGGTTGCTAAATATAAGGCATACCATTTTTTAAATTTTTATTTTACATTGGAGTGTAGTTGATTGACAATGTTGTGTTAATTTCAGGCATGCAGCAAAGTGATTCAGTTATATACATGTACAAGTATCTATTCTTTTTCAAGTTCTTTTCCCATTTAGGTTATTACAGAATACTGAGCAGAGTTCCCCGTGCTATACACTAGGTCCTTGCTGGTTATCTATTTTAAATATAGTAGTGAAGACACACCCATTTAAAAAAAAAAAAAAGTCCTGGCGTCCTCCTTCTGCTGCTGATACAAGGGCACACTCTGCTCTGAGCGCCCCCTTCTGGTGCCTCTCAAAACCTCCAATCCCTCATTTAGAAGAAGGGGTTCATGTCTCCCCATAGGACTGTTGTGGGAATGATGTTCTGTGTGTGCATCCATGTATATGCATAAATATACAAATAGACCTTTTACCTGTGTTCTGGAACTGGGCCCTTCCGCTCTTGGATCACTGCCAGAGCTTTGAGCCACCATCTCTGATGGAATCAGTTGTTAGACCACCAGCAGGCTTCAATTTCCTGTGTCACGTTGAAATATTATTCACTCCCCTGTGCTTGGAACCCCCAGTGTCTAAAGCACTGGGTGGTTGTGACTCCCAATAGCGAGCTTCAGCCCACGCCTCCTTGTAGCCTTTTCTCTGTGGTAAAGATGCCTCACTTGGGGCAGAGCATCTCCCCCGCTCATTCCCACGCCTCTGTCTTGGTTGCAGCCGTCACTTGCCTGTGCTTGGAGCCCAGTCTCCATGAAGCTTCCCCACCCACCCGTCAAGCCCTACCTGATTTCTCCAAACCTTTACCGCACATGAGGGTCTGCGCCACGTAATTCACCCTCTCTTTACATACCGCTGTTACCCTCTGCTGTCTGTGTCGTGACTGTGACCACTGGATCGTAGCTCCTCGGAGGACGAGGCCGTCTACTCTTTGCTGTGGTCTCCGCACTCTCCAGCACTATGCTCAGCCCCTAGTAGGCAGGGTGGTTGTCTGAGGCAAGGAACCTTTTACAGGACTGTCTGGTGATGTGTCAACACAGACCAGTGGTGCCCAAGTTTGACAACCAATCATTATAATTTCATGGTTTTGAAAATTATTAGAACCAGGTAGCAGGCGTCTTCATGGTGGAGGTTGGAATAATCAACGTTCTTGTCGAAATAGCAACTAACACTGGTTGAGCATCAGCCAGGGCCACACTGGGCGAAGCCCTTCCACACATTATCTGATTTAAGGCTCACCACACCCTCCCACTCTGGACAGGAGGAAACTGAGGCTTAGGGAGGTTCATCTTTTACCCGTGTCACAAAGCTCACACGGGTGCTGGATTTGAACCCAGACAGCTGCACCTTCTGGACACAACAAGGAGTCAGGGTCTCCCTCCCCATTTCCCCTGCACTTTGACCCTTAAGATGTGAAGAGGTAGGAAAGATCGGGCAGTTGGAACAGGGATCCTATGGACGTCAGACACCCAGAAAGCTTGACAACTTTCTGCTCATTGGGATGAATGGCAGGTCACAATTTCCTAAAATATAAAGAAACGGTAGAAATGTTGGAAATTAAGTTTACTGACTACATGACTATATGGTGTTGATGTAGAACTTTCATCTTGTAAACTGACCTTGTTTTATTCACTCCGTGTGTACGATTTTCACTTTATTTGAAGGTGTTAAGAGTCAGATGTAAGTGTAGATTTGCTCCAATTAATACTCAAGGGGCCAGAGGAAGAAGGCTAAAGAGAGCCAGGGCGTTTGTCCTTTGGCCCTGGACACCCACGGGATGCCATATTGCACTTAAACATTGTAATAGTTTTTCTCAGTAAGTGCAATAGGTGTGATCGAGTAAAGGAACAGTGGAAAAGAGACATCGAAATGATTTTGTCAATGTTCCATATGTAGAAATAAATGTATTTCAAAAGTCAGTCTTCCAATTATACAACTTCCAAACCTAAACTAAGTAAATCCTCCAGGGTAAAGGCAAAGCTTAAAGTGACCAGAATTTTTAAAAGCATGCTCTTTTGTGTGTGTGGGGGGGGGGTGTTGTGAATGTGTGGCTTTGTGTGTTTAAAGTTCTCATGGCGTGATGAGCTGGGAAGTGGTCCACGGAATATCGTAGGTAGGCTGCCAGAAGTGCTACAGCTTTTAAAATAGTTTCTGCCTCTAGCACAGTAAGTGAATCTTCAGGTAACAATGATTTAAGTGGAAAAGGCAATATATTTTTTGTGCCTGTAACTTCACATTAGTTGGAAAAAAAGTAGGATAGGGAAAAAAACTATGGAAAACCATAAGCATGTCTGCACAGTAGGATTTGGTTTCTCAATATGTAATGTTTCATTATGATGTTCTTTAGTTCTTTTTTGGCCAACCTCCTATATGCGTCTCAGTACATACCCCCTGTGTAATCCAAGAAACCACCTAAATCAATCTCTAATGAAAAGGAAAGGTCTGGAGTCTTTGTAAACATAGTATTTATATAGCAGTCAGAGCTTTCTAAAAGTTCTTATTTGAGGAGCAATGCAACAAACAAAAACATCGGCTGTCTTCTAGGCTGAATGTTTGTAATTTTTTTTTTTTTTTTTTTTTTTTGCGGTACGCGGGCCTGTCACTGTTGTGGCCTCTCCCGTTGTGGAGCACAGGCTCCAGACGTGCAGGCTCAGCGGCCATGGCTCACAGGACCAGCCGCTCCGTGGCATGTGGGATCTTCCCGGACCGGGTCACGAACCTGTGTCCCCTGCATCGGCAGGCGGACTCTCAACCACTGTGCCACCAGGGAAGCCCTATATTTGTATATTTTACAGCAGCTAATTTAACTCGAGGACACGGTTCTAATGAAAGAAGTCATAGGACAAAAAGGTAGAGCTGAAATATATATCTTCGGTGTCCTTGGGAGTCTGATAAACTGCCATGCTCTCCTAAGCTTCTGCAGAACACAAAGTGAGGAGACCCATTGCAGAAAACTAAATTATACATAATGTCTTTAAGCCTCCACCTTCACTTCTGATTGAGAGATTTGCTGCAGAAGACAGTGAGAGCAGAGGCAAATGAAAAAATAAATAAATGAAAGACCTGATCACATTATACATTTTGGTGGAAATGTAATTGCTTATAAGTTCACCTGAAGTTCTCGGGTACGTGCAAAGTCATGTAGCTGCTGACGATAAGAACGGCATCCTCGTGAACTCTGAGTGTAACCCTCAGGTGGGTGGGTACGGAAGTAAGAAGTGGGCTCGCCAGTGGTGCTGGCATCAGCATGTCCTGAGTAACCCCAAACTCTCCTACATATTGAAGTGGTCACTCTTTTTCTTGCCCTGTTTTTCTACCCAGAGATGTATTTCTGTAGATAGCATGCACTGTTTACTTCTTTTTTTTTAATTGGTTTACAATGGTGTGTTAGTTTCAGGTGTACAGCAAAGTGATTCAGTTATATGTACATATATATGTATATACACTTATATATATATATATTCTTTTTCCAATTTTTTTCCACCATAGGTTATTATAAGATATTGAGTATGTTCCCTGTGCTATACAGTAGGTCCTTGTTGGTTATCTATTTTTTATACAGTAGTATATAAATCTTAGTCACAAACTCCTAATTTATCTCTCCCCCCGCCTTTCCCCTTTGGTAACCATAACGTTGTTTTCTAGGTCTGTAAGTCTGTTTCTGTCTTATAAATAAGTTCATTTGTGTTGTGGTTTTTTTTTTTAGATTCCACAATTAAGTGATATTATGTGATATTTGTCTTTCTCTGTCTGACTTACTTCCCTTAGTATGATCATCTCCATGTCCATCCATGTCCGTTTACTTCTTTTCCAAAGTGGTTTT
Organism: Mesoplodon bidens; assembly: GCF_964165515.1. Taxonomy (NCBI): domain Eukaryota; kingdom Metazoa; phylum Chordata; class Mammalia; order Artiodactyla; family Ziphiidae; genus Mesoplodon; species Mesoplodon bidens. Next base: position 31,597,960 of record NC_138169.1, on the reverse strand, counting down.
GTAACTGCTCCTTTGAAAACATGTCTAAATAGACAAGCTCATTAGGAAGGTTATGAAATCCCCTTTTCCAAGATGATGTATCCTGGAAAATGCTCTCATCTGTCAAGGATGATCTCAATGTGAGCATTTTGAAAGGATGACCATGCAGTAATGCCCTCTCTTGAGGTCATCATCTAGTGCCAGGACTGTGAAATGGAAACATCAGTGTACGTGTAAGACTTCATACCTCGGAGTCCCCACATAGCAGGCAGAGCTGGAGAAAGCAGCAAGACCCTTTTCTGACCCTTAATTAACTTCCAGGACTCTGCAGATTGCTGCTGGCCCTTAAGCATCCCCGTACAGTTCTTAATTAATTCTAGCTGCCGGAGTTGCCCATCCTGTATCACTGCAAAATAAGCCCTAGCTGAGGAGTGGGGTAATAGCCATCGTAAGCCTGTGGACCACATTTCCTCTTGTTTGATGCTGTGTCTTGAAGGCTATGGCGGTGGGGCATGTCTGCCTCTGTGGGTAGGTCTGTTTCAATCCACACATCACAGGACCATAGTGTTGGGACAGAATGTCTCCCTGCTTTGTATGAACTATGGCTCAACGAAGAAATCAGTGATAATGCACCTCCAAAAACATTAAGCGTACGAATGCTCGCTATGGAAGAGATGTTCAGAGGAGCAGAAATTGCAGGTTGTGTCTCTAGTCCTGCATGTCACCTGCAGGGAGGGCATGTGTCCTGGAGAGCCTTGTGGGGTCCTCAGGGACATAGCACCTCTTCGTTGTCATAGAACTGCCATAACCTTTTATGTCTGGAAGGGCCGTGCTCCAAGGCTTTGAGAGTCATCAGGGAGATCCGTGCAACGAGCATACTACTGCCACGTGCTTTGTACCAAGTTAAAAGGGGGGATATGGATCCTCTCTTGGGGCAACACATCATTTAACCTAACCGTGGTGATGAAAATAACATAAAATGCCACATATCAGATCTGTAAAGAAAACTTGAGTGGCACATACTGACAGCTATAATGGAATTTTGGGGTGGGGGGAAAGATCATTGGAAACTAGAGAAGAAAACACATGGAAGAGGTAGGTTTGAGCTGAGTTGTAACAGTTAGATCAACTTTGCAAGGCAAGACCAGGAAGGGACCCCTGCTAGAGCCACACCACACCCCACGGAATTGGATCGTAGGAAGGCATAGAAGGCCACTGTCGTGCCCTTGTCTTGGACGTACGCCAACGTTGCTTCCATTCTCTCCTTTTTACTTCTTCCTTTCTTGTACCTTTCTCGGCCTTTCCCACTTGTTCCTTAGCACAGCTGGGCTCTTGCGCATCCCAGCAGATCCACAGAGCTCTCCTTCCTTCCCCTGTCTTCCTCTAGATCTGTTTTGTCTTCTCCTCAGCCTACGATAGGATGCGTGTTGCAGGGTTCACCTTCCTGACCCCCACATCAGCAGAGCCTGGCCCGCCTGGGATGACAGAAGATGCTGTCTCCAGTGCTGTGGCCACGGCCATGTGTGTTGCTTACCCGTGTGGCTGGTGCCCCCGGGGAGCCGAGCAGCAGGGATGGAGCCTTTGCCTTGTTTAGGGAGCTCAACTGAGCCTTGGACTGACAGTCAGCAGCTTCTTTTGCCTCAGCCTTGTCTGCAACATCCTCCTTCCTCTAGAAAGGATGCAGGTCACAGACAGTAACCCTGGGAAACGGGGGCCACCTCCCAATTCATTCAGAGGCAGAGAAGGAAGCAGGGAAGGGAGGGAACCCAAGGTCATCCTAGAGAGCCTTGTGGGGTCCTCAGACACGTTCACGAAGGCATCCCCCAACTTACGTGCTGACACTTAACACTGCCGTCTCTGATGCAGTGTACACGTTTCAGCATTCATTACTATTCGATTTAGTGATTAATTATCAGGCATTACAGATTTCCACGGTGTTTTAAATCCAATAAAAGTTATTTTGGGGGGACCTGAGGTTTGGAGACCAGTTTTTAGATGTCACACCAAAAGCATGATCCATAAAAGAAATAAAGTCAAGAAAATAGACTTCATGGAAATTAAAAACGTTTGCTCTGTGGAAGATGATCCTAAAAGGATAAAAAGACTAGCTCTAGACTGAGAAAAATATTTGCAACCCACATATTTGACAAAGGACTTGTATCTGGAAAATATAAAGGACTCTCAAACCTCAACAGTAAAAAGGCAAACAATCCAATTAGAGAATGGATAAAGACATGGAAGACACTTCACCAAAGAGGATACACGGAGGGCAAATAAACACATGAAAAGATACCATGATCAGCCATTAATAAAATGCAAATTAAGATCATGAAGAGTTACACACACATAATAGAACAGCTAAAATAAAAAATAGGGACAGTACCAAATGCTGGTTAGAATGTGGAGGCCTTGGATCTTTCATAAATTGCCAGAGAATGTAAAATGGGACAGCCACACCAGAAAAGAGTTTGGCAGTTTCTTTAAAAATTAAACATACACTTAGCATACAACCCAGCAATCACACTCCCAGGCATTCATTACAGAGAAATGAAAACTTAAACTCTCCCAATAAAATGGCGCCTACATTGTTTCAACTTCTGTTTCCTGGTTTCGATATTACACTACGTCCGGTTATGTAGTAACCATTGGTAACCACTGGGGAAAACTGAGGAGTAACTGGGACCTCTCTGAGCTATTTTTGCAGCTTCCTGTGAACCTAGAATTATTTCAAGATAAACAATTTTTCAAAAGTTATTTTTTGATATAATTTAAAATTCAAAGGTATTGGTTACTAACATAATTATTTCTTAACTCACTGGTGATAATAAAGTTGACTTTTATGAATATACTGAAATCTCTTTCCCTGAGCATAAGTAAAAGCTGTAACAAGAAAATGCATGAAGGATTCGTTTCTGTAAAGAAAAGATGTCTATGAGATGTTTTAGATAAATAACATACATATTACCATGGATAATAATAATAATAAGGCTTTATTATTATGGGTAATAATATCTATGAGATATTATGGGTAAAGCACCTAGAATAGTACTTAGAACTTAGCAAATATGCTGCACTTATCTTGTATTATTATTATTTACTTTTTTTTTTTTTTGCGGTGCGCGGGCCTCTCACTGTTGTGGCCTCTCCCGTTGCGGAGCACAGGCTCCGGATGCGCAGGCTCAGCGGCCATGGCTCACGAGCCCAGCCGCTCCGCGGCATGTGGGATCTTCCCGGACCGGGGCACGAACCCGCGTCCCCTGCATCGGCAGGCGGACTCTCAACCAGTGCGCCACCAGGGAGGCCCCTTGTATTATTATTAATGTCGTTTATTTAATATTATCTGGCATTCTTATTAATACTACTAAATTGAGAGCTTATGGTGATTTCACTAAAAGAATTATGTAATCAAAATATTTTGAGCCAAAGTTTTTTCCTCCCCACACTTCTTCTTGGCAAAAATTCAAATCCCCCTTCAGAAATCTTCTTTGCTGAAACAACAGTCTCTGACGATCCTGTGAAAGTTCATTCTGTCTTATGATGGAGATGTTAATATAGGTCCTCCAAGGGCATTAGATCTTTGTTGTTTGCATTTCAGTATTGACCCTTGAGTTTACTTTACTTTCAACTCTCTTGCCTTCTCTAAAATGTTTTGAGGCAGTACTTCTAATAGCATTAAGCATCTCATTTTTAGTTTAATCCCAAACCTTGTAGTTCTAAATAAAAAATTGAACCGCATGCCCCTAAGGTTTTAATCTAATATCTGGTTCCTTGGATTAGGGCCAAGTCTTCATTTTTTAAAGCATCAGCACGTTCTAAATACACTTTTTGCTACTTCCTTTTAACATCTGACCTTGGTTCACTTAAACTAATGGTTATCCTTTCAGCAGATTGTGATCCTAAAAAAAAAAAAAAAAAAAAAAAACAGAATTACACTATAGAACATTGGTGGAATTTTTTAAATTCTGAGTTCAATGCCCTCCATTGTAAACTGTGCCGCTTCAGTAGTACTCTATTTTTATTTTTAATAATTGAAGTATAGTTGATTTTCCATTATGGTTTATCACAGGATATTGAATATAGTTCTCTGGGTCAGTAGTACTCTCTTTTTTTTATATATAAATTTATTTATTTATTCATTTATTTAATTTTTGGCTGCATTGGGTCCTTGCTGCTTCACGCGGGCCCTCTCTAGTTGCTGAGAGCTGGGGCTACTCCTTGTTGTGCGCAGGCCTCTCATTGTGGTGGCCTCTCCTGTTGCGGAGCACAGGCTCTAGGCGCACGGGCTTCAGTAGTTGCGGCTTGCGGGATCTAAAGCGCAGGCTCAGTAGTTGTGGCGCACAGGCTTAGCTGCTCCGCAGCACGCGGGATCCTCCGGGACCAGGGCTCGAACCCGTGTCCCCCGCATTGGCAGGCGGATTCCCAACCACTGCGCCACCAGGGAAGCCCCAGTAGTACTCTCTTAATCATGATAGTAATTTATTTAAAACCAAATAAAAGCATATAATTTTTTAAAAACTTTTTAAAGAACCAAGCCTCAAAAATATTAAATTCATATACACTTGTAATATAGGAATCTTCTGATTTATAATTGTCACCTGTTCGTTCACTAATACTTACAGAGCTCCGCCTATGTGCCAGGTGGATGCTGGGCACCAAGGATGTGCAGAGGCTCAGCTCCGCCCCTTGGGGCTCCTGGTAGGGGAGGAGATTGGCCTTCATGCTCAAATGCCCTGTGCATGACATACATTGTACTGATTACATGACAGTTGTAGGGCACTTAATGTGTATAAGCTCCTTACATGTTCTCTTAACTGACATTCATTGGTTTGAATACTGAAAGCAATGCTGTTAAGTAATTTAAATTATTAGAGTATTCCAACTGGATAAATTAAAAAACAAATTCAGTAACTGGCTTGTGGCCACATGCTTAGGAATCAGTCAGAGCTGGGATTCCAAGCCCAGTCTTCTGGTCCTAGATCCCATGCTCCTTCCTCTTCTGCACCCTGTGTTGGGAGCCAAGATTGAAGGTGAATTCAGAGTTCCCCCCAAGTGTGAAATGCAAGCAGCAGGTGCTGTTCCAAGTGGCTTTTAGGAGGTCCACTCATGAGGAATAAACAGTGCTGATATACAGGGTGAGGAAGTGACTGCCTGTCCAGTTGGTTCTTTTGGTCTTTTGATTGATTCATCCGTGAGCCTGTGTTTGGGGCTAGAGCATCTTTCTCTCCCGAGGAAGAAGCGGCCTCGGGCTCAGAATGTGGCTAAGCAGCACTGCCAGGCAGGATTGATATCGTTGTTGTGAGTTTGTTGCCTTTACTTTTTCTGTTATCTTTACCTGTGGTGTGTGTTTTTGCCTTCCACTTACTGAAGTGATATTTCCAAATAAACATTTAAATATATAATACTTTAAATAAGTAAATTAGAGGGAAGAGGTGAAAGGACAGGGGAAATAGCAAAGGTGGGACCCAGGGACTGAGACTTGGGAAGAGCTCGTGGAGTGATACTGGCTCCTTTGTCAACCTCATGTGCCTTTGGGATTTTTGTTTCATCTTCCCCTCCACCTACCTGCAACTTCCCAAACCAAAAGCATCTTCAGAAGATGATGGCAGTTTGTAGGGAGCACATGCAGATGAATAAAGCATTCCACCCAAGGTCTGTGGTAAGATGATTTTAGCCACTAATGTTTGATCTGCTTTGAGAGATGAGTTCGTCCTTTCGGGATTCCCTCTCTCGGGAGGGGTGATCAGCACATGGAAACTTCCACCAAGATTTCCGCCCTGCCTGGTGCAGCCTCACTGTTTCAACTTTGTTTTCAGTCTCCTCCTCACACCCAGATTCTAAGGCTCAGAGACAAGACTTCCATCACAAGAAGTCTCTGGACATCTAGGGTGATGGTGTCCCCAAATTTTTTTATTAATTTTTATTGGAATATAGTTGCTTTACAATGTTGGGTTAGTTTCTGCTGTACAGCAAAGTGAATCAGCTATACGTATATAAATATTCCCTCTTTTGTAGATTTCCTTCCCATTTAGGTCACCACAAAGCACTGAGTAGAGTTCCCTATGCTGTACAGTAGGTTCTCATTGGTTATCTGTTTTATACATAGTAGTGTGTATATGTCAATCCCAATCTCCCAGTTCATCCCACCACCACCCCCGCCCCCCTTGGTAACCATAAGTTTGTTTTCCACGTCTGTGACTCTATTTCTGCTTTGCAAATAAGTTCATCTGTACCATTTTTCTAGATTCCACATATAAGCAATGTTGTATGATATTTGTTTTTCTCTTTCTGACTTACGTCACTCTGTAAGACAATCTCTGGGTCCATCCACGTCTCTGCAAATGGCACTATTTCATTCCTTTTTATGGCTGAGTAATATTCCATTGTATATATGTGTCACATCTTCTTTTTCCATTCCTCTGTCGATGGACATTTAGGTTGCTTCCATGTCCTGGCTATTATAAATAGTACAGCAATGAACATTGGGGTGCCTGCATCCTTTCAAATTATAGTTTTCTCTGGATATATGCCTAGGAGTGGGATTTCTGGGTCCTATGGTAGCTCTATTTTTAGTTTTTTAGGGAACCTCCATACCCAACTTTCAATAAGAAATGACATTTGTCCAAACATCAGTCAATAAAGGAAAGCAGCTATGACTCCAATTTCAAAATATGTTATAATTTTCAATAAGAATGTTTGCTCCTAAGAGAAGTTAAACTTTCGGACAGAATACATTGAGATGTAATTATTCTTTACTAAACTGTTAGAAAAGGTATTTCTAACCTTGATTTCCTAATTTCTAAAATAATCCTCCCTTCTGAATTTTTACCGTGAATCTCGTGTCTCGGGTCCTGCAGGGAGAGCCTAGGAATGGTGCCGATAGGTTTTATAAATGAATAGATGTCAAAGAGAGAGTCACAAACCTCTCATTAAAATTCCTTTTTCTGCTATACTTGTTCATTTCTAAGCCTGTCATGTCTAAAAAAGTATCCTTAGATTTTCAGCCTTAGATTTTGATGGAGCATCTGTGCTGTGATTTGTGAGGTGAGGACATTTTAAAACTCACAGCTCTCCAAGAAATACCATGGAAAAGATGTTTGTTTTTTAACAGAAAAGAAAGAACAAAACAATAATCGCCCCATTTCTAAACGTTGTGTAGAATCCGTGGAGGGAAAACATAGAGGAAAACAATGGAAAGGACATTGTTAGGGTGACACTAACAAAAAATGGCAGCAAAGTCAGTAAGGATTTACTGTCATCGAAGTCTGAAGCTCTAATGTTAGAACAACAGTAATTGCTAGCGCTGACTGAGCACTTCCTGTTTACCTGGTGCATTGCACGTGTCAAGTCCCTAGGTCCTTAAGACCGCCCTGTTGTCAGTAGGGAGACTTGCTATGTTTTCAAATAGGGACATGGCAGACGCCCAAGTGCTTTTTTAATAGCTTACCCTAGGAGAAGTGTATAAACCACAGGGAGGTGAAGTGACCAGGTAGGAAGCTACTGCCGTAATGCAGACCAGAAGTGAATGGAAGTCAGCTTTTCTGGCTAGTCCCAGAAGGAAAGGAGCAGCTTGCTTTCTGCAAAAGCATCCGTTTGCTCTCTAGATGTTTCAAGGATTCCTTTTTCCAAAGGGGACCCTTGCTCATCTCTGAAAATCTGGGCACTGTTAGCACAGGCTCACTGACAAATCACTGTTCCAAGGCAGGTACAGAGGTGGAGGAAATTACAGTTCTCGAGTTGTATTAACATCTCAGACCCTGGCAATATCTGCATCTGAGGGGAAATGAAAATCGTTATCTCTCCGAAAGATGGTGGCACTCTCTGAGGAAGGACTCAAACCCAGACTGATTTAGAGAGGCAACAAAGCAATTACATCAGTCGCTTTCACCTGCTTTTAAAGCAGAGCAGTCCACTTTTTGGTGGCCACCTGTGACAAGCCACTCATTGGCATCGTGATTTTGACACCCCATCTGATGACTGGGCCTCCTTGGAAGCGCCAGGGTAATGCAGTGAGGACAGGGCCAGGACCAAGTTCCAGGACCTTTGCAAAACTGCTTGATCTCGTGATGTCCTGTGGCTGTGATCAGAGATAGGCATGCCCAAATCAAAAAAGTAAACTTGGACCAAGATTTATGTAGTGATTGTAAACATATAAGCAGTGCTGTAAATCCCTTGCAGTGCAGCCCCTCTGCTACCCCATCCTCCCTGCTCAAGAAGCAGCAGAGACCCTATCGGGACCATCTAGAAGGATGAGTCTGTACATGCAGCCTTTGACTTTCAAACTGAGGAATATCTGTCTCAAGCCCCCTTTAGGGGACAAGTGCCAGGGGACAAGAGACTCCCCGAAACTCTGTGCTGCCTCCACAGCATCAGTGGGTGAGAACATTCTCGTGAAACTGAAAGTGGGGTCCAGCTGCTCGCCGCTCAAAAACCAGTAAAGAGGCAAGGTTGCTGGAAAGGAAAGTTTGCTTTATTTTGGATGCCGGCAACTTGGGCAGGGTGAGGGTGGGGGACTCCTGTCCAAAGGCTGACTCCCCCACAACTGACAATCAGTGGGCAAGAGGTTTCAGAGACAGAGGGAGGGGGCTACATGCAGAAACAGCACAGTCAGCCTTGACCGTCGTCTTGTTATTGGTCATCGGTGGTCTGACCAGAGTCATCTTGATTGCTTTAAGTACAGCTAATATTCGGTTCCAGGGTTGGTTTGTTCCCACTTCCTTGAGGCCAGTTCTCGGAATTGTGGCAGCTTATGTCATGGCTACAGCCTGGTCATCATGTAGTTAACTTCTTCCACCTGGTGGAGGTTTCAGTATCTATAAGACAGCTCACAGGAGATGGCTCAGAACATTATCTATGGCCCTTGAGGAGGAACTGAAGGTCCTTGACTGTGCTTAATGACTAAACTATTATTGTTTAGGCTTGTTGGACTGTTTTCCTTTGTTTCTGCATTTTCTCACTTCTCTGATTAAAGTTATTCTTTGGCTAAAGTTTTTCTACAGACAGAAGACAGGTGGAGGACATGGGGGGAAGGACCATAGGGTCCTGCTTGGTTTCACTCACATGTGTGGGACAGGGGCTTCCAGGCCTGAGAAGATAGACCAGATGGGAGGCGTCACTGGGCCCTGCTGAGCACAGCGGGTGTTGTCACTAAGCTTCCTTCCAGGGAACAAAGGGAAGAGGAATGAATGCCAAGAAAAGGTTGACTATCCCCAAACAGCTACCCTCTGCCTCTTAAAATTAATGCTCGACTGAAACTCACACCAAATATATCAAAATAGCCCCCTTTCTTGTATAGATATTTTATTTATTTATTTATTATTGATGTACAATATTATGTAATTTTCAGATGTATGATGTAGTGGTTCACAATTTTTAAAGGTTATATTCCATTTATAGTTATTATAAAATATTAGCTATATTCCCTGTGTTAAACAATATATTCTTGTAGCTTATTTATTTTGTATCTAGTAGTCTGTACCTCTTTTTTTTTTTTTTGGCTGCTTTTTTGGGTCTTCGTTGCTGTGCACGGCTTTCTCTAGCTGTGGTGAGCGGGGGCGACTCTTCGTTGAGGTGTGAGGGCTTCTCATTGCAGTGGCTTCTGTTGTTGCAGAGCACAGGCTCTAGGTGCGCAGGCTCCAGTAGTTGTGGCTAGAGGGCTCTAGAGCTCAGTAGTTGTGGCGCATGGGCTTAGTTGCTGCATCGCACGTGGGATCTTCCTGGACCAGGGCTTGAACCCATGTCCCCTTCATTAGCAGGTGGATTTTTAACCACTGCGCCACCGGGGAAGCCCTAGTTTGTACCTCTTAATCCCCTACCCTATCTTGCTCCCCACCTTCCCTCTCCCCACTGGTAACCACTAGTTTGTTCTCTATATCAGTGAGTCTGCTTCTTTTTTGTTGTATTCACTGGTTTGGTCTTTCTACATTTAAGTGATATCATACAATATTTGTCTTTCTCTGATTGACTTATTTCACTTATCATAATACCTTCCAAGTCCATCCATGTTTTTGCAAATGGCAAAATTTCATTCTTTTTTATGTCTGAGTAGTGTTCCATTGTATATATGTACCACATCTTCTTTATCCATTCATCTGTTGATGGACACTTAGGTTGCTTCCATGTCTTTCCTACTGTAAATAATGCTGCTATGAACATTGAGGTACATGTATTGTGTCAAATTAGTGTTTTCATTTTGTGGGGATATATACCCAGGGGTGGAATCACTGGGTCATATGGTAGTTCTATTTTTAGTTTTTTGAGGAACCTCCATACTGTTCTCCACAGTGGCTGCACCAATTTACATTCCCACCAACAGTGTACAAGGGTTCCCTTTTCTCCACACCCTCTCCAACATATGTTATTTGTGTTCTTTTTGATGATAGCCATTCTGACAGGTGTGAGGTGATATCTCATTGTAGTTTTAATTTGCATTTATCTGATGACTAGCGATGTAGAGCATCTTTTCATGTGCTTGTTGGCCATCTCTATGTCTTCTTTGGAAAAATGTCTATTCAGGTTTTCTGCTCATTTTTTAATCAGGTTGTTTGCTTTTTTGATGTTGAGTTGTATGAGCTGTTTATGTATTTTGGATATTAACCCTTTATTGGTCATATCATTTGCAAATATTTTCTCCCATTCTGTAGGTTGTCTTTTCATTTTGTTGATGGTTTCCTTTGCTGTGCATAAACTTATAAGTTTAACTAAGTCCCATTTGTTTGTTTTTGCTTTTATTTGCTTTGCTTTAAGAGACAGATCCAAACAAATATTGCTATGATTTATGTCAGAGAAAGTTCTGCCTATGTCTTCTTTCAGAAACTTTATGGTTTCCAGTCTTACATTTAGGTCTGTAATCCATTTTGACAAAGCCACCTTACTATGCCTCAGTCTTTGTGATTCCGTGAGATATTGGCCTTGCCTATGGAATGTTCAGCAACAACCCAGGCTTCGAAGTTATTGTTTCACCTCTTTTTCTCCATCACTGAACTGAAGAGTATTTTTTTTTCTCTCTGCCCACTTGATCAGTGGTTTTCAGATTTTTTTTTCCTGCTTCAATTCACTTGAGGGATATGTCACATCATTAGTGGGAGCTTAGTACTGCAATGATTCTGAAGGTGGAAAGAAAAGGAGCTTTGAAATTGGGCAAATTTCCTGAAAAGCAAGTCTATTGAGGGTCCCTCCAGGGTGCACATGGCTTCACATCCTGGGAAAATCACTGTGCAGATGGTAAGAGAGCTGTGTGTCATCCAACAGGATTAGTCCACAAAAAGTAGAAACCAGAAATGCCTGGCGACTTATGACCCATGGCCAGGGTGACTTCAGAAAGCTGAGTGTGCAGTGTGATCAGTGAGCACAAAGGCACGTGTCCTCGGCCAGCTAGGTGGTCAAGCACAAGGAACACAGGGTTCAGAGCCAGGCAGCCCTGGGTCCAGGCCCCAGCTGTTCTGCTTCCCTGCTGCGTGGTTGCAGGCAATCCACTTCATGCCTTCTGATCCTAAATTCCCTTCTCTATACAGTAGAAATAAAGACTTGCCTGGTAGAACTTCAAAGATGCCATAAGCATATATTATTCATATAAGACATTGCTGTGAAAAGTCACTCATTCAGAGTAATATCCAACAGAATAAAAAACATTTTTAAGCTCAGTCAGATGTCAGGGGTACTGTTTCTGGGCACAAAACATCACATAATATTTTGGGCTCTAAACCTCAAGTCCATTATCACATAAGAAAGAGATGTTAGGTAAAGGAAGGCAATATGGCAACTATTGCCTAGAGCACCAGCTGAATCCTGCAAAGTAGAAGTTACATTTGGAATTGAATTACATTGTACTAAAACATGGCCATTTGAAGTCCTGAGATTAATTAGCAAGTTCTTTAAAGATATCAGTGTGTTGGCATTTAGATTTCAGTTTGTTTAGAAATAACAGTTCCTGGGTCAAGGTTCTTGTTTCACCCAGCCCTCACCTCTCTTGCCCTTGAAGGCTCACACACTCCCTTTGGCTGCCTCTGTCCAGGACATTGATGATGGCAGTGACTGGTGGCCACCACTGCCTCTGGCCCCGAGCTGCCAGGGCCACCTTCCCATCGACACTCCACCCTGCGGCCTGTCAGGCAAGCATAGGTGGCTTTAGTGCAATAGCAATAACTAGTTTATACAGACCAAATAAAATGCAGCATTGGAAGGACCCAAAGAGGCGTATGGGTAGAAAACAAAGAAGTTCAGAGACTTTGCATGCCCCAGTGAGGGCATCTTCCTTCTTTTAGCGCGATGATTTTAGTCATTTTACGTGCACAGTTTTATTCATATGAGAAAGGGAGGAAAACTTCGATTTCAGAAGCTTCTAAAAACAACTTGACCCTGCACTGCCTGAGAACACACCGTGCATTAGGTACAGCTTTGACCTGCATCCCGTCCTTACCGGCAGCTTTTCTGTTGAATAGGGTTTGGTGGTTTTTTTTCTCCTTTTTTAATATCTGGGAGCTGTGACATTTTTAACTGACTGCAGCATTTTGGAGTAACATTCTCTTGAGGTGGGCAACTGCGACATATAATTATATCCTGTGGAAAATGATGGTGGTGTGAGGTGTGGGAAGGAGGTTACTGAATCACAAAAACATGTTTCCTGTTCAGAAAAAAATGGCCGTGTGTGAGTTGTTCCACGTCCTTCTTCTCTGTGCCCAGGGAGCGTGCAGCATCTTTACGTGCAGTCATTGGTATTCACTGGACCTTTGCCTGCTTTCATTTTTATTGTTTCGGAGACTTATTACTCTTGCAGTGTGGCTCCCCGGTTTGCTGCCTTTTCTCAGTATATATGAGCTAAGGTAGTCAGAGGAAACACTTCAATTACATTTTAAGCAGAGTCAAAGCCTAAGTCTATTTATGAAAATTCTAACGGTGCAGTGAGACCATTAACTTCAATCCCCAAAATAACATAAAGTGTTTTTTTTCATAATAAAAAGTCCATAGTTGGTGCATTAAATTGTATCCGCATATTAAAAATCTGCCCTGAACACTAAATATTGCCTAAATGTGCATGTTGTATTTAAAAATCCCTCCTGTGAAAAGCATCCCTGGAGCATGGGCCATTGTCATGTCTCCCAAGCTGGTCCTTACGCAGCTGCTCCGAGGATGGGGCATCATCAGCTGCAAAGAAACGCCTGTGCTGTGGTTGAATTGGATTTTAACCATTAACCTGCTCATAACTTTTGTCAAGCAAAAACTGGAGAGATTAAGGAGGAATTGGAGGTTGTACTAAAACGTGAACTTAAGGGCGGGGGAAATGTTAGGAGTAGGTAAGCCAGGTATCCCCCGAGCGGCCAGAATTCATGTGCTCAGGAATCCTCTGAAGGAATTCCTTCAAGGACCCGAGCTCTCTCTTTCTCAGCAACAGCAGGATTCAAAACCTGGTTGGCTTTCCTTCCAGTAAATGTGAGAGGAACAGCTCTTCTCTAGAGCCACATAAATGATGTGGTGATTACTTACTTCCCAGGAATACTGGTTCAGAGTACGAGTCTTCTGAAAGCATTCGGTAATTCAATTGATGCCGTTTTATTGGAACACATACAGCTTTGACCTTCTTGCAGATAAAAAAGATAGCCAAAGAACCTTTTGTTCTTACCCCAAGAAAAATGCACAGCAGAAAATTGTCTGAAACGTTTGTTGATTTGCTTCATTTATTAAAAGATATTTAAAAGCCAAAAGGGCTGTGAAATAGGACATGGTAGAATGATTGTGTAGCAAAATTACTTAATTTTCCTCGGGCGCATTTCACTGGTGGGTTTATTAGTGACTACCTGTTCAGCTCATGGTCTGCAAAAAAAAGAAAGGCGGTAGGTCACAGGGTCATCAGAGAAGGCTCAGTCCCTCGGGAAGACAAGGCCTGGAGGAAGAGCCACTTCTGCCTCTGGAGTCTCACGTCTGTGCCAGGCCTCGCTGTGGGCCACACAGGAAGTGGTATTCTATAGCCCTGATGACCTGCACTTCTGTCCTGATTGCTATTCTTGCTCAGAATTCCCAAGCTAGGGGCTTCCCTGGTGGCGCAGTGGTTGAGAGTCCGCCTGCCGATGCAGGGGACACAGGTTCGAACCCTGGTCCAGAAAGATCCCACATGCCACGGAGCAACTAAGCCCATGTGTTCACAACTACTGAGCCTGCGCTTTAGAGCCTGCGAGCCACAACTACTGAAGCCCATGCATCTAGAGCCTGTGTTCCGCAACAAGAGAAGCCACCGCAATGAGAAGCCCGCGCACCACAACGAAGAGTAGCCCCTGCTCGCCGCAATTAGAGGAAGCCCGTATGCAGTAACGATGATCCAATGCAGCCAATAAATAAAAAGAATTTCCCAGCCAAGAAGGCAGCCAGGGGCTTACTATGCAAAAGACCCATATGTCATGTCACAGCTTCTCTGAGTGCCCAATGGCTCTAGAGCAATAGATAAAGTTTTATTTTCTAAGTAGAAATTTAAACAGTTGACTTTTGTCCTACTGCAGGCATAAGAGGGAATCTAAAGTCTAAGGTAAATATGTTCTCAGCTATTTTGAAAATGTATGCTAATGGAAAGCCATGACATTTAAAACTGGGTCCATCTCAGAAATTTTTTTAAATGACAGTCTCCATAACAAAACAAAGCCAGGTGATCAATCCAGAAAGCCCTTTCTTCCTCTCTCTGGGCTCCCCATTAGGTATATTACTTACTTTACAAGCCAAGGATAAGAACACATAGTCTTCATAATGCAAATGTATTCATGGGAATGTATTCATGGGGAGACTGGCTGTATAATTGGAAGCAAAACTGTGCCAGAAAATGCGAGACCCGATAACCATATCTGTAGAGAGTCAGGAAACTGTGGATGGTACCAGTCATCTGATCTTTTCCTTGAAGCAGCTTTTTGTTTTGATTTTGATTTTGTTTAAGAAAAATACATTCTGCCACTTAAACTGATTCACATAATTCCTGGATAGGAAGTTGGAGAGGCTCATGGCAAGAACTCCCACTTCTACTGTTGCTCTCCTGCTGTTGCTTCCCTGCAACGATCACATTATCCTAGGAGATAAGAAAATTTCCTATTTTATGAAAGCAATCAACGGTTAAGCAAAGTTTACTTGACATCTTTTATATTGTCTTGTTGCAAACCTTCATTTGGAGACAAGAAGATACGATCTAAGTTGGAAAACAGTCATTGGTCATATGTAGATTTAACTGTATCCCCTCCAAAGCCCTTGTCGGGAGGGGTGGTCCAGGAAGAGCAGTGGACTAAGGGTCAGAAAGCATTGAGGTCTGACTCAAGCTGGTCTGCGATGATCAGGTTGTGGTCTTTCTGCATCTCCTGTCTGCAGCAGTAAAGCAGGCAGGTGGTCCTCCATGGCTGCTACTCTCATGAATAGTAGTCAAGACGATGGACTCCTCATTCTGCTCACTTACTGATGCCCGTGGTCAGTGCTCAGAGATGGAGAGCATGGGCCCCGCGCTCACAAAAACATGCAGAGGTCAAGTGCAGGGAGATTGGTTATCATCTCGTTGTTGATTTTTTCTGTTTTCTGGTCACCAGTTAATGAGAACAGTCAAATTAAAATAACTTTTTTTAGACTCGCAGACTTAGAGAACAAACTTATGGTTACCGGGGGGGAGGAGCGTGTGGGAGAGGGATAGATTGGGAGTTAGAGATTGACCTGTACACACTGCTACATTTAAAATAGATCACCAACAAGGACCTACTGTATATAGCACAGGGAACTCTGCTGTACACTCTGTAATGACCTAAATGGGAAAAGAATCTGAAAAAGAATATATATATATATATATATATATATATATATATATGTGTGTGTGTGTGTGTATAACTGAATCACTTTGCTGTACACCTGAAACTAGCACAACATTGGTAATCAACTAGACTCCAATATAAAGCAAAAGTAAATAATTTTTTTAAAAAAACAACTGTTTTTAAAAGCAAGGGCTATTGGAATTCCTGTGATCACCATAAATGCTAAAGAAACCCAGCTGTGATGCGGGCACCTTCCCCCACGGAAAGCGTCTGTTTGTCAGGAATGGGAAGGAACTGGTGTGGCTCAGGGTGGCTTTGTCTCCGGTGGCCCAGCAGGATCTCCTTGTACTAGTGGAGCAAGCGCCTCCTCCCTAATCCGCTGTTGACCCCCTCTCCATCTGTCTGTCTGTCTCTCATCCTGTGGGGAGTTAACTAGTGGCCGTGGGTCTACAGGAAGACACCCAGGTCTTCTTCAGAGTCAGGTCCCTTTTTCATCTTCCCATGAAAATAGCAAAGTCTGGAAACTTTCTGCCTTTCTGGAGAAGGCAGAGGGGAATGAAATTGTAATTACATCACGACAAACTCAAAGTATTAATAGAAGTAAATTGTTATAAGGGAAGTCAAATAATAGTTATTACTCAAGGGTAAAATAATTGTCATTCATGGAGTAACAAAGACACTAGTCAGAAAAAGAGGATGACTTTAAAATCCCTGAAGCTATTTTAAATGCATATTTTATGGCGGAATAGACGTTACATGTCTAAATAGATCCTTTAGCTATTCTATAACGGTCTCGTTCTAGATGGAATTAACTAACGATTTTTACTGTATTTTTATTAGCTTAATTTATTAATAATCCTGAAAATGTTTTTATTTGTTTTTGTCCTGCATTGCACAGTACCTTACCCTTCAGTTAGTAATGTATATTGTGAATCTGTTAATACAGCTCTAAGTGTGTAGTGCATCTGATCCTGGTCTGCCTCCATGGTTTTATTTCAAAATGATAAATACAATGTAAAAACTATTATGATAATGAGGTGTCAACAATGACCATGACTAAGGTACCTTACTTTAAAATGGGCAATTGAATACTGTTGGTGAGAATGTAAGTTGGTGCAGCCACTATGGAAAACAGTATGGAGGTTCCTCAGAAAACTAAAAGTAGAATTACCATATGATCCAGCAACCCCACGCCTGGGCATATATCCAGACAAAACTACAATTCAAAAAGATACATGCACCCCTATGTTCATAGCAGCACTATTTACAATAGCGAAGACATGGAAACAACCTAAATATCCATCGACAGATGAATGGATAAAGAA
Source organism: Mesoplodon bidens (assembly GCF_964165515.1). NCBI lineage: Eukaryota > Metazoa > Chordata > Mammalia > Artiodactyla > Ziphiidae > Mesoplodon > Mesoplodon bidens. Next base: position 31,580,895 of record NC_138169.1, on the reverse strand, counting down.
GATGTTGTATAATACATATATACAATGGAATACTACTCAGCCATAAAAAAGAATGAAATAATGCCATTTGCATCAACAGGGGTGCAACTAGGGATTATCATACTAAGTGGACTGGGCTTTTGGGATTAGTAGATGCAAACTATTATATATAGACTGCATAAACAACAAGGTCCTGAGATAAACCATAATGGAAAAGAATAGAAAAGAATAGAAAAAAGAATGCATATATATGTATAACTGAGTCACTTTGCTGTACAGCAGAAATTAACACAACATTGTAAGTCAACTGTACTTCAATTTTAAAAAATAAATAAATAAAATAAAATGGCAATTTAAAACTCTAACTCTTACCCTTACAGTATTATCATTTCCCTCTTGGATGTGATGAAATGGTGTGTCCTGATGTTCTGTTGTGTGGAATTAATAGTGCACGGGGGACAGAGTCAGGACAGGGCTCTTTTCCAGCCAGTCTCTGTTGAGGGCCGAGATGTAGGGTAATAGCAGCTTTAACACACAGCAGTTCACAGAAAGCACGTGCACTTATTTTTTTTAACATCTTTATTGGAGTATAATTCCTTTACAGTGGTGTGTTAGTTTCTGCTTTATAACAAAGTGAATCAGTTATACATATACATACATCCCCATATCTCCTCCCTCTTGTGTCTCCCTCCCACCCTCCCTACCCCACCCCTCTAGGTGGTCACAAAGCACCGAGCTGATCTCCCTGTGTTATGCGGCTGCTTCCCACTAGCTATCTGTTTTACATTTGGTAGTGTATATATGTCCATGCCACTCTCTCACTTCGTCCCAGCTTACCCTTCCCCCTCCCCGTGTCCTCAAGTCCATTCTCTACGTCTGCGTCTTTATTCCTGTCCTGCCCATAGGTCCTTCAGAATGATCTTTTTGTTTTGTTTTGTTTTAGATTCCATGTATATGTGTTAGCATACAGTATTAGTTTTTCTCTTTCTGACTTACTTCACTCTGTATGACAGACTCTAGGTCCATCCACTTCACTACACATAATTCAATTTCGTTTCTTTTTATGGCTGAGTAATACTCCATTGTATATATGAAGCACGTGCACTTTTACAGACGGACAACATGAACCCTGCAGACAGTGCCCCTGCAGGTCTCCAAGTACTCCAACTCTGCACACACCCACACTGCAGAAGTCAAGCTTTATTGGGGCATCAAAGCCCAGCAGACTGCCCCCAGACACTGCAGTCACTCATTCATTCAATGACTAATTATCGGACTCCTATCACGAAGCGTGGGCTCCACACCAACAAAAATGAGGACCACGCAGCCCCTGCCTGGAGGCATCCACAACCTGGGGCAGAGACGGTAGGATATGCCCAGCGCTGTGCACTGTGTGGTCGGGTCTGAGCCACCTGCAGGCGGCAGGGCTTCCCATGGGGTCTGTGAGCAGGCGTGTCCCCACTCCGACCGTACTAAGGAGGAGCTCAGCTGATAAGACACAAGTGGACCCATGAAAAGGAATAATGAATTGGTCCCATTGAACCGCAGACTGATTGCTCAATAGTGGCCATTGGTGGCAATGGCCAAGATGGCCAAGTGCTTTAACGGGGGATGGAGAGTAGTGGGGGTATAAAGGAGCTTCCGTTCTAAAGAGGGAACTTGGAAAGCCACGCTGGGGCGTGTCTGAGGATGTGAGTTCCTGGTACTACATTCTCTGGCCCCAGAGTGTTTTAGCGCGATGTTTCCACACACACGATTTGCCTTTGTGTCTTCCTCCTGCGCTTCCCTTCTTTCCCAGTTGGTGCCAGGAAATATAAGAGTAGGTACAGAAAAGACAACAAATCAGTGTTACTAAATGCTTCTTGCTACCATCCTTCTTCCCAGTACTTCCTTATAGCGTTGACTGCGTGAAGGTGAAACAGGACGTGAACTAAAGTGGAAATTAAAATCCCAGATTTTTTTTTCAGTTGTCAACTGATAGCAGAGGACATTTTCATTATAACTTGAACAGAAAAATGTATATCTGACTAATAACATGAAGATTAAAGACCCTAGGCATAATAATGCCAAATCCTTAAATAAATGGACATCTAAGCTCCATTACAAATGAAAACTCTGGCAGAAGTTCTTAGAGGATTTTAGGCTGGAAGTCATGAAGTCTTAGCTTACCTACTTTCACAGATTTAACCAAAAATAACCTTCCTTCAGTTTGCACTTGGGAAGAAAAATGATATCTTTATATCTCGTAGGAGAATATGGAAAGGATGTAATGTAATTAAGAAATTGAGAGAAATGTTAAATTTTCTGTAATAAATATTCAGGTAGGATGGGGATGAACCCCCAACCATTTTCAGTAGATGGTACAGATAAATTGTGGGCTTACTCTTCAGCCCCCATCCGTGTTTGTGGCATTTTAACTAAAGGAAAACCAAAAAAAAACTAAATGAGATATTTAAGATATAAAGTAGTTTAATAATCCATTATTTCATTCCTGTGAATATTCTTTTCCTTCCTTGACCCTTGTACATTTGTTTTTGTTTTTGTTTTGCGGTACGCGGGCCTCTCACTGTTGTGGCCTCTCCCGTCACGGAGCACAGGCTCCGGACGCGCAGGCTCAGTGGCCATGGCTCACGGGCCCAGCCGCTCCGCGGCATGTGGGATCCTCCCGGACCGGGGCACGAACCCGCGTCCCCTGCATCGGCAGGCGGACTCTCAACCACTGTGCCACCAGGAAAGCCCTGACCCTTGTACATTTTTTAAGAACACCCCCCAGTCATTAAGATCCCTGTGTTTGTTTACCGCACTGAATTGTAATTTGTCATGTCACTTTTCTCTTTCTTCCAGAGCTTCTTTGAAGGGCAGTCTGCACCATGGGACTCTGCTAAGAAAGATGAAAACAGAATGAAGAACAGATATGGGAATATTATTGCATGTAAGTGTTGACAGCATCATTGTGCTGTGATGTAACTTTCTTTTCACATCTGCTAAGACCGACCACCAGCCTCATGCGGCAAGAATTTGCAGTGCAATTACTGCCTTCATCCCGCTGGAAAAGCTGGTGTGATGCTCGTATTAGGGAAAGGAAAAACTACCTAAATACCCCCGCTATGTCCACGTGTCTTGCTGTGGGGCTAGTTTTACTTTTAGATTTAAGGTTTGGGTAACCTAGGTCATGTTCAAATGCTGAGACAGAAAATGCATTTTGGAAGGAGTAAACCTAACAGATCTAATGCTTCCCATCTGCTCCATGAGAAGGAAGAGACATAATGATTCGAAGCACGCCTCGCTGCCAGGAGCTTCTCAGCAGACATGAGCTCATTAATCCTCAGGACACTTGGGGTAGAGAGGTCAGTAATAGCCCCATTTTGAGGACAGGAAACTGAAACTCAGAAGTTAAATGGTAGTCCCTGTATCACAACACTCATTAGCAAAAGAGCTAGGATGATATCTCAGAAATTCCCAGTTCCTATGAAAAGGAATCGTACCAATCCATAATGCCTCAGACGGTTTTTAAATCAAGCCCAACCTCATTAATGTTCCGTAACGATGCCGGGATGCCTGGTAGATTGATGAGCTTCCTTCTTCCAGGGCTGAAGCCATCCATCCCCTGCATTAAACTGCTCAAAGCCACACGTGACTGCACCGAGGTACTGACAAGGTACTCACGGAATTAATACTATCTCTAAAGATATGTAAATTTAGAAAACAACAATAATGTGAAATATAGAGCACCTAGCCCATCCTCCCTTATTACTTGTAAGAGAACAAACTTGAAAGGTTTGGATACTCCAGCGGAGCTATGTATTATCTTTCTTGATTGTGGAAGTGCGGTTAGATTTTATCTGCCTGAGTTAACATTTTCTTGGTAGGACAGTTGAGCTTCTATAGCAGCGCCACCCAGGAGAATTTTCTGTGATTGTGGAAATGTTCTGTGTCTGTGCTGTCCGGTGCAGTAGCCTTCACCATACCAGCACTTGAAATGTGGCTGGTGGGACCGAGGAACTGAATTTTCTATTGTATTTAATTTTAATTATTTTTAATTTAGATCGTCCATGAGACGAGGGGCTCCCATATTGGATGGTGCAGACCTACAGTGTGTTTCATTTTTAACAAGAAGGGTGTCAGGGTTTACATATAATATGAACCATCCCAACGGGGCCTGAACATATCCTGTTTTCCCTTTTGCCACTCACAAAGCCAAACCACTGGTTTTGCAGATGGCAAGTGCTAGCTTCGGGTGTCTTGTGCATTCATTTACTTAGAGCTTCATTTTTAGAGAGAAGATGTTCCCCTGAGATCTAAGGCTTCATTGCCCCTCAGTGAATTCAGTCAACACTTGGCCCCCCGAGGACCCCCACGGTGATAGGGGTGATGTCTCTGCCCTCAGGACAGAGCAGCACAGGCAGATGAGAGACTGTGAGTCTGGTCACTCTGCACCAGGACGCAGTCCTGCGTTGGAGCTGTGTGTACAGTGCTGTGTGCCGCAGGGGCTCAGAGAAGGAAAGCATTATTCCCAGCCAGAGAGGGGTCATGGGAAGAGTCCATTGGCCAATATAGATCCTCCCAAGTTCCTTCATGTTCTCTGCAAGCCTGTTGAAGCTTCACACCCTCAGAAGAATCCAGATTTCTCAAAGTGGCTTATAGGAGCCTTCCCAGGGTTCCTTGAGCTCTGCCACTAATTCCAAGGAGGTCCACCGAGGTAAAATGGGCACTTCACAGCCATGCCACCCACGCCAGGTGGAAGAGATGTCAATGAGCCCTTGTCCTGCGGCCACCATACCCGAGGTGTGGGCTCGCCCCGAGCATCCGGAGAGCAGCGTCCAGGGCTCTGGTGTGGGCTGTGCCCAGAGACCCGGCCCCGCCCCCGTTCAGTGTGACTGACTCTGCTCCTTCCCAGTGTGTAGTTTGACGGCTGCACTTGGTAGATGCTTGGGAAATAGTTTTGAATGCTTAAAGAAAAAAATGATAAAAGCTAGCATGTGCTGAGCACGTGCTATATGCTAGACACCCCTGTTACACCTGTTAAGCCCTTTACACCTGTTAACTCCCTCACTCCCTGTAATGATCCTGTGACATGGGTAACATTGTTTATCTATTTTACAGGAGAGGAAAACGGGGGCATAAAGAATGTGAAAGGGTTACACAGTTAATAAGATGGGGACAAGATTCCAACCCAGGGGCAGCTCTTAGAACCACCACCCAGTGGATGCTGGATAGTCAGTCCCCACTGGCCATTAGCATCATTGTCTGTACAGGCCAGTGTCTGTGACAAGAGGCAGCTTAAGAAGACTTTCACCCCCCTCATCCCCATTCTTCATCTCCCCAGGCCATCTCCAGATAAATATACAAACTAAGTACAAAGAGTACACTCCCTGTTGAAGGCAACTTCAAGCCAAGCCCTCCAGCCCCCAGGCTGACCCCCTGTGGCCCCCTGTTCTGAAATTCTGGAGCTGCCACTGTTGTGGGCCTTCTGCAGAAATTCTTCTTCGATGGCTTCAGATCTGTTGCCTAAGAAAGATATTGGAGTCAGGGTCTAATTTATGTATTATTTGTTAGCCTATCATCACTAACCATCACTAGCTCAGAATGGGCATCACCACCAAGATCATCTTCAACTCTCAAGACCCTGCACTTAGGACATATTATTTCATCGCCCTAGGCAGGCACTGGCTGTGGTCTGTGTGCCCAGCAGAATGTTGTCAGAGGTGGAGAAGGTTTAAATCTACCTCCCATCCCCATGAATGTACTGTCTATGGGCTGGACCAGACTAGGATGCACGTGAACTAATAGGACAATGTAACTGACTAAGGGAAAAGCCTTTGGAGGCAAAAGAGAGGAATGTAGGATTGGGAACTAGAAGACACAGTTCAGAGTCTGTTTCACCACATATTAGCCAAGTGACCTTGGGAAAGTCATGAACCTTCTCAATGTCCCAGTTTCCTAAAAAGCCAGCTGTTGTGGAAATGAACTGAAATGCCACATAAAAACATCACTGATCATTGTTACCTTTGAAAAATCACATCTTTCTTCTCTGTTACTCCTTACCCTTCCTCAGCTTAGTGGACTCAGTAGGTCATTTAAAATGGAAAAACAAAAGCAGCATTTGGAAGTCTCAGGTTGGAAATGATGAACTTGTGGATAATTGCAGGCGCTACGTTGCTCCCTAATTGTCAGCAGGATTCTGCACAGCGACCCGCTCATCACGGGCTGTGACCATGGGCTCTATTTCTGGAGAGTTTGCCTGGCTGTCACCTTTATTCCTGATAAATCCCAGAGGGGGAGGATTTTCCAACTCTCACCTGCCTCCACCTCACCTGTTGGGCTCTTTCAGTGTTTCTTCCATCAGCTTGCGTTGTTTTTGTGCTTCTGTAGGGACAGTGTCAGAAAGATGTCCTCTGCCCAGGCAGCTCTGTCCAGTCTCCTGATCTTACCCCTCAGCTGCCGTGGCATTCTGAAGGCTTTCCCCGCGCACACATTGTCTTCTTTAATGTATTTTTAAAGTAAAAATTGTCTATATTTAAGGTGTACAACATGATGCTTGATATAGATAAATAGCAAAATGATTACGATAGCCAAGCTGATGAAAGTACCTTCCCCTCACGTAGTTGTCATTTTTTATGTGTGGTAAGAGCACCTGAAATCTACTCTCAGCAAGTTTCTGGATTCAATACAGTATAGTTAACCATCGTCATCATGGTGTACATTCAATCTGGAGACTTAGTCATCCTATGTAACTGCCACTTTGTACTCTTTGACCAACACCCCCCCCTTTTACCCCTTCCCCCCACAAGCTCCTTGTAACCACCCTTCCACTCTTTGCTTCTATGAGTTTGACTTTTTTTAGATTCCATGTACAAATGAGGTCATGCAGTGTTTTTCTTTCTGTGTCTGGTTTATTTCACTCAGCATAAGGTCCTAAAAGTTCATCCATGTTGTTGCAAATGGTTACCTTTTCCTCTAGTTTTCTACTGCTTTCTGAAATCCCTCTAGAACTGTCTGTCGTTGTTTATATAATTGTCTATAACAGTCTATGCTGACGTATTCTGAGACATCAGCCACTTAGGCCACCTACCGAACAATTATTAATGCTCTTAAAACAAGGTGTGCAAATCCTTAGATGCTCCTAGCAGCTAAATAGCAGGAGTTTGATACCACATATGGGTTGCAGAAATACCACTACTGCTGGCTGGCTTAAATACCAGAACTGCCCTGATGCCAGCCCATGCCAAGTCTGGTGTTAGAACTCACAGCCTGAGTGCTGTTTCTCTAGGGGGGCCCCAATCCATCATGAGCTCCCCAGTAGGGTCTGATGAAGCCACTGCAGTGCTAAGCACCCCTCTGAGAATCACCATTTGGAGCTGCTTCATTTGAGACTGTATGTCTTTAGTTATGGCAGCGAAAATGAATCTTTGATATTGTTAAAGTTGTAGAAGGATTTCAGGAATAAAAATACTTATCTAAATCACCCTAATGTATACACTCATACTGGTTGTTTCTTTAAGGCATGGAGAAAAGTATTACATCTCCCTTCCCCACTAAAAAATTCTGTAATTGTGGAAAAATCAGTGTCCCTGACTGGGAAGCCCGCTTCAGGGAGTCTAGGCTTTGGGAATAGCACCATTAACTACCATGAGGAACTGGGGGATTCAGTGATCATGTCCTACAGATTCTTGTTAGTGCTTTTCAGAGAACATAAGAAGTGCTTTAAGGATCACATTCTTAGTTTTGCAACAGTGTTTGCATATAAAATGGTTTTAATGGTGCTTAAAAACTGTTTATTGGCTGTTGTTCTTAAGTAAGGTGAATTTTTCCCTCATTTACACGATAAATTTGCTGAGCAAGCCCCTTCCAAATATAAACAAATACCCCATCCACTATTAACAGACAGACAGACAGACAGACACACACACACACACACACCCCCAAGCGTAGCCCCCCTGATAGTCTCAGCAGTTCTTAATTGTAATTAACAATTACAATTGAGAGAATAAGACGCAAGTCAGACAAAAAGAATGAAACTCTGCCATTTGCAACCACATGGATAGACCTAGAGGGTTATTACACTAAGTGAAATAAGTCAGACAGAGAAAGGAAAATGCTGTATGTTACCACTTATATGTGGAATCTAAAAAATAAAACAAACAAATGAATATAACAAAACAGAAACAGACTCACAGATACAGAGAACAGCTAGTGGTTACTAGTGGGGAGAGGGAAAGGGGGAGGGAATTGAGAGGTACGGACTACTATGTATAAGGTAAATAAACTACAAGGATGTCATGTACAGCACAGGGAATATAGCCAATATTTTATAATAATCTTAAATGGAGTATAATCTATAAAAATATTGAATCACTATCACTATTTTATATACCTGAAACTAATATAATATTGTAAATCAACTGTACTTCCACTGAATAGATAGACGTTAGATAGATAGATAGGTAGGTAGGTAGATAGATAGATAGATACAAACCAGGGCCTGACGCAGGTGAGGAAGGGAGCCCGGTCCAGGCGGAGGCCCTGAGGGAGGGACAGCCAGCCCGGGTCAGCATGGTATCGGGGACAGTAAGGACCTTGTGTAACTGGAGCAGAGAGGGCACCATCCAGGGGAGAGGCCAGAATTGTGAAGACCCTGGGGGACAGCAGCGAGCCAACACAGACTCAGCCCCTACACTCGGGAAGTTGACATCTCCTTTGAGAGGAAGAGAGACTTGATTATACAAATAAATGAAATAAAAATAAAAATGAAGTAAAAGTCAAGGGCCATAAGGAGAGGAGCACAGTCCTGCAAGTACCTGTACGTGGGAGCTGACTGATTCCGGAGGATGTGGAATGAAGACAACTGACCCAGGGGCTAGAGCAGGGGTGTGCAGACATGCGGGAACCCATAGTTTGAGGAGGGGAAGGCAGGCGGGGTGGCCAGAGCTGGGAGAGGTGGAAGGGGGAGGTGGGCCCGAGAGACAAGGAGGTGGGAGCCAGGCCTTCAGGGCCTTCTGGGGCAGATTAAGTGTTTTAGTCTTTATTGTAAGAACAAGGGACACCTCATTAAAGGGTCGGGAGGAAGGGTTAATCTAATTTACATTTGGAAAGATTAGTCTAACTGCAGTAAATAGTGAATCAGAAGGGGACCCTAGCTAAAAGATTCTCTCTTGGCCCAGGTGACAAGTGATGGTAATGTGGACTAGAAAGTAGCAGGTGGATTCAAGGAAGACACAGGGTCAGAGGTGACTCCTGTGTTTCTGACTTGGATGGACGGCAGACAGACAGACAGATGGAAGGACGGACTGTTACGAGATGGGTAACACTGGAGGGAACCAGACTTGGAGCTCAGGGGTGGCAGTGAGGTCGGCGGTAGCAGGGAAAGCTTGTGAGTTGAATCCGGGGATATACTGAGACGCCTTTGAGACATTCAGATAGGATGTCAAGTAGGCACTTATGTGGACGGCTCTGAAACCCAAAAGAGATGTAAATTTGTGAATCTTGGGACACATCAGTGGTGGGCGTGAGGTTCTGTGGAGGGAGCATGGAGGGCGTCAAGGGCCTAGCACCCAGCCTGGAGGGGCTTTAAAAATGAGAAATACCGGGGCTTCCCTGGTGGTGCAGTGGTTGAGAGTCCGCCTGCCTGCCGATGCAGCGGACACGGGTTCGTGCCCCGGTCCGGGAAGATCCCACATGCCACGGAGTGGCTGGGACCGTGAGCTATGGCCGCTGAGCCTGCGCATCGGAGCCTGTGCTCCACAACGGGAGAGGCCACAACAGTGAGAGGCCCGCGTACCGCAAAAAAAAAAAATTACTGAGACAAAACCGCTTAGCATGTGCAAAGGAGCACATGTCATGGAGGGGAGGGGCATGCAGGGCGTCCTGCTGGGGAGTCTAGTACAATGAAGACGGTGATGTAACAAGGTGAAGAGCAGCTGTGAAACTGCCAAGAACTGCTTGGAATGAGTAGGGGAGGGGCGAGGGGGGTACGGCCTTGACCGTGAGGACCCACGACTCTTATATGAAGGGGAGGCCCTTCTGAGGTCTGGTTTCCATCTGGACTCAGGGTGCCCGTGCTTAGTGAGGTGACTAAGAAGACAGTATGAGCTGTGACCTGGTCTGTCCCACCCGAGTCTTCTCACCAACTACCCCGTCTCCATGGCCCGGGCTGAGGGCTGCACGTCCCCAGGACTTTGTCTTAAAGCAAGGTGCTTCTTTCTGCTAACTGAGCAACCGTGTCACTTCTGAGGGACGACGTACTACTGTCGTGATCCAGGTTAGGTATAAAGGCAGGCGAAGGTGGGAGAGAGGGGGATGGGGTGAGTGTAGGGGCAAGATGCCCTGGGAGAGGAAGCTTCCTGCATCAAAACTCTGGCAGACGAGAGCAAGACAGAAACATATCCCACAATATGTGCAGGAAAGAAAAGGGTAAATTCTAGAAAAATCAGGCAAAATAAAATAAGAGTCAGGGGATCTTCCAGGAATCTGAAAATAAAGAGTAGGCGTCTCTGACAAAGGGTCCAGGTAAAAAAGTCAGAAACAAGGCAGGACTAAGAAGTTGGCGACACAAAACCAGCAGCAGGAGTGAAGCTTAGCACAGAGCCAGCCAGCGCTCAGCTGAAAGCTCCTTCTTGCTTCTTGCTCAGAAGCTGCCTGGCTGGGCCTGAGCCCACCCTCCATCCCCACCCCCGTGGGCAGCGGCAGGGACCCCAGGCTGGAGCAGTGGGGAGAGGTGCAGGACGCCCAGCACTTCCTGTCAGTTACCTTGGCCCCTCTGCCTCTTGTACCTTGAAACCAGTGCAGACCAGCCCTTGGCAAGATGTAACCACAGGAAGAGCAAGGCTGTTATTTGAAGCAATCAATTATAATTAAAATTAATTTTGAGTCTCCTGTCGGTGGGCAAATGTTACATACATCACTGTGATTCCAGTTTGCTTAAATATGTCATCAATATTCAGCAGAAAGGGAGAATTGGTTAGAGATGAAAGATTATCAGTGACAGACTCCATTTCTGCCGCTATAATAATATCTTATCACTTACAGGTTCCGACTGCAAGGCTGTGACCCAGATCCATCATGTTTAATGTGAAAATGATGTTAAAATATTTGAAGCTATGTAGATTATTTTAAACATAACGTTATTTGATAAAAAGGGCATAAATAACATGTTTCAGGGACTGAGGGACCTGCTTTAAATCTCTAATTACCCCACCTCTAACGTGTGAAGACAGTCACACACACACACACACACACACACACACACACACATATGCATGCATATATACACACCCACACGTAAATACATACATATATACAAACACATACATGTACACATATATATGTATATGCATATAAATACATACATATATACACACCATAAATACACACATATATACACACGTGCATACATATACACACAGAGACATTTATACACACATACATATGTACATACATATATATACACATGTAAATACATATGTATATAAACACTATAAATACACACAAATACATACACGTGCATATGTATATACACACATACATAAATACACACATGCAGACATACATTTGGAAAAGTCCCAGCCGATTATAATTTTTCAGCATTAAGCAATGGTTTGTTATGACCAGGTCTTTATGGGCCTGTTTCTTAACCAAAAATATGATTTTTGCCCTATTTCATGTAGTAAGGGCTTTTTTGAAAGAAATTGGAGGAATAGCAACAGATCTTTAATGCAGATTGAGTTTCTCAAAATGGCAGAGTTTATTACCCTTCTGGATGGGGTAGCATTGAGTTGTGATTATTATATAAACATTAATTGAGGTTTGATCATATTCCATTCATCCATGGCTAAATAGGTTTCTTTTTCCAATTATAAAAACAGTTCATACACATTAAAGAAAATGTGTGCAGTAAAGAAAAGAGGGGATAAATTGTCCAGGACCACACCAAACAAATTCAAACCCTGCTAACATTTTATTTCTATTTCCTTCAAATCTCTTTTCTCTATGCCTTGAAGTTGTTGGCTTTATTTTGTAAAATAAAAATAGATTTATTGTTTTCTTTCTGATTCCTAAGACGGTATAAACTATGTAGACAATTAAAGTGGTACATAAAATCATAAATGGAAAAGTAAGTATCCCTCCAGATTTTGCCACCCAGCAGAAGCCCCATCCCTTCAGTTGCCCACTATGCCTTCCTAGACACATATCCAAATGCGTTCGATTATTTCATATAAACAGACTCTTAGGAGACTTGCTGCTTTGTAACCCGCTCTCCTTCACTTACAGTATGTCACAGAGATCTTTCCAAGTAAAGAAATTAAAGGTCTAGTAACCCTTTTTAATGATCGTTTCAGATTCCATTGTTTTATAAGATCACTGTTGATCAGTCCCCTGCTGAAATCATTGAATGGTTTAAACTGGGTGAGGAGAAAATAAATTGTGTTTTAGGAAAGTAGCTCTCAGCATGGATTCACTGGAAAGGGAGCAGTCTGTAGGCAAAGATGAAACCGTTCAGGTGAGAAAAATTATCAGGTCATGAAGTCACAGCAGTAATGATACAGGTGCCAGCTCACCTTTACTTAGTTCTAACTATGTACCAGACACTAATGCATGACTTGTATTAACTCAGTCCTCACAAAAACGCTGCAAGGTAGGCACTCTTTTATTTCCATTTTACAGTGGTGTAAACTGAGGCACGGATGTTAAATAACTTGTCCAAGGTCACACAACTGGAAAGTGACAGAATTAGGATCAAACCCAGGGATTTTTTACTCCAAAGCCTGTGATCTTAACCTCTGTACAACACTGTACAGAATCAGGGATGGAAAACAAAAGCTGCTGAGTAGATGCCAGGGGAATCAGATGAAGGAGTTGTTGAGAAGTATTCGACCTATTTCCAGAACTTTTCCTGTTTCCTCTTTAAAACTAGCTAAACTCATCTTCCCCAGAAAGTGGGTGCATGGAGTTTTCAGTTCCACTCTGCTCTGCTGGTCCCCAAACAAGCTTACTGGGCTTGTTGTGCTGTGAATTGCCGAACTCCAGCAAGGGTGTTGCTTTTATTCGTAGAATAGAGTAATTTCCTTTTTTATTGTATTTTATTCCTTTTTTTTAGTTGATTTTCAGTGTTTCAGGTGTATGGCAAAGTGATTCAATTTTATGTATATATAAAACTGAAAATATATAAATAGGTTATTACAAGATATTGAACATAGTTCCCTGTGCTATACAGTAGGTCCTCGTTGTCTATTTTTTTTTGCTGTTTTTTGTTTGGCGGTACGCAGGCCTGTCACTGTTGTGGCCTCTCCCGTTGGGGAGCACAGGCTCCGGACACACAGGCCCAGCGGCCATGGCTCACGGGCCTAGCCGCTCCGCGGCATGTGGGATCTTCCCGGACCGGGGCATGAACCCGTGTCCCCTGCATCGGCAGGCGGCCTCTCAACCACTGCGCCACCAGGGAAGCCCCTTGTTGTCTATTTTATATATAGTAGTGTGTACCTGTTAACCCCCAACTCCTAATTTATCCCTCCTCCTCCCCTTTCCCCTTTGGTAACCATAAGTTTGTTTTTACCTCTGTGAGTCTATTTCTTTTTGTAAATAAGTTCATTTGTATCATTTTCTTAGATTCCACATACAAGCAATATCACATATTTGTCTTTCTCTGTCTGGCTTACTTCACTTAGTATGATAATCTCAAGGTCCATCCATGTTGCTGCAAATGGCATTATTTCATTCTTTTCTATGGCTGAGTTATAGTCCATTGTGTGTGTGTGTGTGTGTATCTCCCACATCTTCTTAAGATGGAACTGTCCTATGTTCTTGAGAGAGAACTGTCCTATGTTGACATGTATTATCTCACTTGGTCTCCTCAACGTTCCTGTGAAGGAACCGCCATCACCCCCTTTTACAGATGAAGCTCAGCAGATTCAGATTTTGTCTAAGTTCACAATTGGTGGGATGAGTAGAGCCAGCATCTGAATCAGGGTCTCTGGGTACCAAAGGCCTGTTATTTTCATGTACTACCCAATGTGAACATGAAATGGCTTTGGAATAACCAAGAAACACACCCATCGTAGGAGAGAAACAGGGACGACAGTTTATAACTCCAGAGTCAGGTCCCGTCAGCCTTACCCGGCTGTGTCTCCCAGAAACCCCAAGTCCTTGCAGTCTTGACCGCTTGGTTTTTGTGGTCAGTAGCTGACCTATTGTTAACCACAAATCCCACTGGATTTCCCAACCTTCATACCTGAGCAGTCGAGTTCTCCAAGCTTCTTCCTCCTTTTGACCCAGTTGCTGGACTCTGGCCGACTTCCAGCTGGTCGGCCTCCAAAGCCAACTGGGAGGACGGGGTTCAGCCAGTGGGCAGCTGGCATTTCTGTGGATCCTTTGCCTGAGTGACCGCATATGTGCTTCAGGCCAGAAACATCCTCTGGGCATCTCCCTATAGTCATTTGATACTATTTAGCCCCAACAGAAGGAACTGAGCTTTCCTAAAAGAATGGTTGGTACATATTAGTCTTCTTAATTGGCATCAGATTCAAGGTGAATCAGATTTCAAGAAAATACGGCAGTGAGCCTCCATGTACTGCTTTATTTGCCTCCAACAATCTGTATTTATTGCTTTTATAGTCACCTGAGATGAGGGCTTGATGTGAAAGAGGATGTCTGAGAATCCAGTTTCTGTTCCTAAGTCGTTCTCAGGTATCTGAGCAGCAGCTTGGAGTAGACTCTTGTGGCTGGAGGGGCGGATTCTCTTATTTCTTTTGCTTTTACTTTCACTGACTCAGCGTGGAGGAGAGTGATACTTTCCTATTTATTTCACTGCTGTTTAGGACGGATGGTTTTCCCAACAGCCCGCTGGGAGGCAGAGGATTAACTTGATAAGTGCTAACATCCCACCCAAGAAGGGCATTTGTGCAGGGACCAGCCCCCCTCATTTCATGGCTGAGTAATATTCCACTGTACATATGTACCACAGCTTCTTTATCCATTCTTCCTTCCAAGGACATTTAGGTTGCTTCCAAGTCTAGGCCCTTGGAAACAGGGCAGCACTAAACATTGGGGTGCATGTGTCTTGTCGATTGGTGGTTTTCCCAAGATACACGCCCACAGTGGAATTGCCATATCCTCTGTAGCTCTAATTTTTAGATTTTTAAGGAAACTCCATACTCTTCTCTCTGTGGGCTCAGCTCCTGCCCCCGTGTTCTCCTTCCTACCCGAGGGGGAGCCCACTCTCCCTGCTGAAATATCTGCCTGCCTGTCTCAACTTAACACTGACTCATCAGTACTCACACTTATGTTGTCACAGAAAGAAAGAACACCTCGTAGGCCTCATTTCAATAATTCCCAAACACACCTACTCAGCACACTTTATGAAGTATGGCCGTTGTCCTCGAGGAGCAGGCCATGTAGTCACTGCCTCTCCTTCATCGTGGAAGGGAACGAGCCCCTCTCAGGAGGAGGCCAGCAGAAGGGACCCCACGGGCTACGAGACGGCAGGTCCTCGAGGTGCCCTTCCCACCTTGAAAGTGCAGCTTCCCAGGAGCCCAGGGCTCGAGTGGAACGTGAGGAGGTGTCCTACGAGGAGGCGTGGAGAAAGTGGGCTCTTAGTTTTTTTTAATTTTGGTAACAGACACACAACATAAAACTTAACATCTTAACCATTCTTAAGTGTACCGCTCAGTGACATCAGGTTTCTTCTGCACCCATGAAACAAGAGCTCTCTCTTCCCCACCATCCCAGCGCTTACCAACCACTGTCCCACTTGCTGCTTCCACGGATTTGACCACTCCAGATGCTTCAGATAAGTGGGATCATACAGTATTTGCCCTTTTGTGTCTGGCTTATTTCACTGAGTATACTATCCTCAAGGTGGACTCTTTTATTTTTAAAGTGTGAAATATAGGTACAGAAAAGGGTATAATACATCCATATATGGGTTAATACATTGTGGTAAAGCAAACACTTGTAAAAGCACTAACCAAGTCCACAACAGGACCCTGGCCAGCACCCAGGGAAGCCCCGGTGAGCCGCGCCTGAACACAGCTTGCCCCTCTTCTGCCGTGTTCATTAGCCTAGGGAAGAAGTCATCCTTGGTGCCCGTAGCCGTGTGTTGGGCAGAATCGCTGCTGGGCTGTGAGAGGAGCCCTGCGGGTGGGCGCTGCGACCCTCATGAAGGATCCTTGTGGGGATGTTCGGAGTGGACACTACGTGGTCTCTGACCACAAGGGGTCATACATAGCCTTGTAGAATCAACTTTAAAATACAGAAAGAGCATGCATATAAAGAGAAATAAAAACAATCCCGTCTACATAGGAAATAGGCTTTATATGTGTCTTACAGGCTTCTATGTCATGCGGGGAGTGGAGCAAGTAAATTTGGAGAAATAATATGTAACTGAGTTGTGTCCTTAGGGGGTCAGTAGTTCCAGTAAAAGCCAGTTTTCCATTTCTTTGTACATTCATTCCATGGCATATCCTGATTTAGATTATCTACTTATCTATCTATATCTATATACCTGCATAGATTGATCTACCTATATCTATTTATCTATCTAGATAACTAGATCTGGATATAGATCTGCTGGTAAATTCTCCTTGAACCAGTTGTAACATCTTCCTGCTTCCTTCATTAACTAAATAAAAATCTTTGACATGTGTTGCTCTTAAAAAAAAAGTGGAGAAATAACAGTGAAGTTAAAAAAAAACTCTGTGGGGGGTTAGCTGATTGAATAGTAGAAGATGTTGGGGAAATTCTTTATTTCAAAGACTCTGTTGATGGGAGATGAGAGTGCAGCCTTGTCTGAGATCGAAGTCCCTAATGAGAACATTCCAGAACCACTTGAGAGGCCCAGTGGTGGTAGATCACAGGGACTGGCTGGCATTCATCCTGAGGTTCTCAGGGAAATAAAGCATGAAAGAGGAGGGATTCTAACAAGGAGCACAGCAGATCCTGAGATAGCCTTGCGTCTAAAGATTAGGAGGTTCAAATGCAGTGCCTGCCTTTTAAAGCACAGCTCAGGGAAAGTCAGGGAGAACAAGGAGAACCTAACCTCCTTCAGAGGAGCCGACTGAAAGCCCAGTGTGTGCAGAAGAGCCGTGGTTAGATTCTGTTGTAGCATCTTTCATTCGGGAAGCTCAAATGGCTTTACCCGCAGAGCCGCTTCGAGCTCCCTCTGCAGTAGCTGTGTGTGCACTGGCTCCGCCAGCACGTGCGAAAGCAGTGACAATCCACACATCCCAGTGCCCCAAGAACCCGCCCCCCCCCCCGCCACGACATGGGTAAACTCTGGACAGGGGCCTCTGGTGTTAAGCAAAATGGAGTCTAGGAAACTAGTTCTAGGAGCAGGTCACCACGGGGAAAATTCCTGCCTGCCCATGGGTTCTGGGTTGCTCTTGTCAGTTTGGACAGCCAGTGTAAAGATGGTGAGAAGCAAAGCACGAGTGTGTGTCACCCAGCACGTGGTGATAACAACAGCTGACATTATCTATCACTCGCTGTACGCCAGGCTCTCCGCTCATCTCTTCCTGTGTGTTATGTTCATGCTCACCGTAACCCCATGGGGAGGCCCTGTGGACCCCCATTTTGCAGCTCAGGAAAGGACAGCCCAGAGAGACGAAGCAACTCGCCCGAAATCACAAGTGAGGGGTTCCCACTGGCACCCCTGACCCCAGAGCCCACACGCGGGGCCACTGCCCGCATGTGTTCTCCCTGAGCAGAGCAGGGAGACACGGCTCCCTCCAGGCTTTACCCGTGTCCCACCCACTTTATCCCCACTCTCCCGGTAAATATACTGAGCCCAGGCTAATCGTAAGGCACAGACAGGAAATGATATGACCGTCTGTCCGGAACTGGAGTGAGAAGCCCCATCAATGAAGGAGAGTTAGAAGCTCGACACGGATCTCCCTCTACCCCCACTGTTGGACACAGAACGTTCCTCCAAGGAGGGCTGAACCAGAGGGGTCAGCTGAAACGCTGGCTCTCACTCATCAGCACGTCAAGCCAAGGAACGGGTTCAAATCGACAGTTTGTCCAGTGACCTTGGGTCAGATGGTCTGTCACCTGCAGGCTCCCTGGCTCTTGCCTCAGTCTGGGGGTGTCATTTCTCACCCACTAACCCAAATGAAATGTTGGCAGTTTAGAGGCAGGAGCTCCCACTGCCCTGCGTCAGGGGAAGAGTGGTTTGCAAAGTGCTCCCCCCAGACCACCTCTCAGAGACCACACTCCTTCCCCCTCAGAGCAGCTGGCCTTTATCTGCCAAATATTGGGTTTGGGTATAAGCTTTCATTGGAAGAAAGGGCTCCTCGGCTTCAGAGAACATTCATTTAGGAAAACAATTTTTAAAGAAAACCAAAAGTTCACTTTTGACTCATTTAAAAGATATTTGGGGGAAATTCTGTGATGTTCCAGACTCTCATATAGGGGTCAGGGGTAGGGCAGTGAGCAAAACAGGAAAATGGGGCTCCCCTAGTGGCGCAGTGGTTGAGAGTCCGCCTGCCGATGCAGGGGACACGGGTTCATGCCCCGGTCTGGGAAGATCCCACATGCCGCGGAGCGGCTGGGCCCGTGGGCCATGGCCGCTGAGCCTGCGCGTCCGGAGCCTGTGCTCCGCAACGGGAGAGGCCACAACAGTGAGAGGCCCGCGTACTGCAAAAAAAAAAAAAAAAAAGGAAAATCCATGCCCTTATAGAGGTTTTAGCGCTTTCCTTTTTAAAATTTAGATTTCAAGGAAATGATTGAGATGTCTCAGTAGCATTTATGGAGAAAATTTTCCATTCAGAAAAAATGTTTACTGTAGCTAATTGGTACCACCATCACGGCCCCTATACAGTACTTGGTGTGTGTCGGCAATTTGTGTTTTTGTTTAATCACAGCCCAATGTGAGGCAGGCACTGTCATCCCTCCTTCAGGTGAGTGGCCGAGGCTTGGTGATGTAACTGAGTGGCCTGGGGTCACGTGGCTGATGGGGACAGCCTTGCTCCACCGGCCGATGCCCTCGGGGCAGGGGAAGAGAACTCTGGGCCAATGACTGAAGTTAGAACCGTGTCCACATCTCCTGGGAGGCTGGGCCATGGTTTATAACCATCATTTGTCAAGGTGGATGTCACAGGCAACCTTCAGAATCTCAGGGCTCACATGTGATTTAGGGAAGTTGTTGAACTTCCAGTCCAAGAAATCAAGAAATCATTCCACTGTGATTCACAGGACTCTAGGTAAAAGTTTCAAACCTCTGCCAATGCTTCACGTCTGTAAATGATCAAAGAATAAGTTAATGAGATTTCCTGTAAAACGCAAAGGATTATACAAACCCTTCCCTGTCTTAAGAGCAAGAACGTAGGCGTGTAGTATTTAATTCCTCGTTTATCTTTAAAGCAGCGTGGATGTGGATGACCTCTCTGTAATGTGCTTAACATGTGGGGCTCTGAGCAGCCCGACAGGTAGCTCTTGTTAATGGCTGGTTTGTTTTCCTTTTGCAGATGATCATTCCCGGGTGAGGCTGCAGACCGTAGACGGAGACAACGACTCAGACTACATCAATGGGAATTATATCGATGTATGTACCTTGAAACTGTCAGGAAACCCGCGTGTTCTGACATGTAGCACCCCGTGCGTCTACTCCAAGATGGGTGGACACAGGCTGGCCCAACCCCGGGAGCAAACACACGCCCTGTCCCATACACTCAGAAGTTGATGGTGAAGACATGTCAGCTTCGGGCTGGTGAGCTCCCCATGACGTTCCCTGCCTTCTTGGCCATCCCACGCTTCTGTGGACTAAGAAAATGGTATTTCCATTTTTTTGTCAACAACTTGGATTATTTGACACTTAAAAAAAGTCTGCTTGCATATTAATAGGACAAAACTCTCTAATTCCTAATTTGATGATTTACCATCTCTTGTCATCACAGCACTTTCAAGTTGCCTTCAAAGTCGTCTGCAGCTGTTAGCCAGGACCTCTGATGCATGCAAGACGTGTCATTAAATATGTAGGCTGCTTAATTATTGAAGCCTGCTCCTTTGTTCATTCTGCATCATGTTAACTTAATGTCTTACATTAGAATAAATTCTCTGGGAGACAGCATGTTTTCACTTGAAAGAATGAATGAAATCAAAAGTGTAGACTGAAAATCAAGGGAAAGTTGCTGTTACCTCCAAGGCCCAAGTTTACATTAAACAGATCTCAGTTCCCAAGGCATCCTCTGTGCTCGGACTTCATACTGTTTCTTAATCCATCAGTACTTCCTTGCACAAGCTTTATTCAGATATGTGGATTCCTTTCTTGTCTTGGTTGAGTATTACTAAAAATACTAGCATTACAATCTCTAAGAGCTATCTAAAAAGGACTACAAGAATGTTATGTGTAGTGCTTCTTGGGAGGGTTTGGCATTTGGGAGTTATAGATTTGAGGGCTAACGGAGGATTATTTGAAGACTAATTCATATCTCAGTCTTCAAACAAAGACCCCTAGATCCTACATTTGATAATGACCAAAAACATATCCAATCCAAGGTAGAAGTTTTTATTAAAGCAAAGTTTCCTCCAAAGGCACATTGCACTTATTACTTTATTTGGGAAATATTTAGGGAGTTCCTCACAGGAGTACTCAGAGGTGCCCAAGACCTTGTACCTTCTCCCTGAGGCCTCACAACTTAGGAGCTGAAGTAAGAAGCGTCTTCACTCTGACACTCGTTCCCTGAGGAAAGTCCAGGAGAACCCTGTTCACACTGCAGTCCCAGCTCCCACAACCGTCTGGGTCCTTGAGCAGAGGGACAGTGTCCAGGTCCCGCTGTACCCCTGCCCCTGACACAGGCCTCAGATGCTGTAAGTCCTCAGCATCTGCTGAACCACCCACTGAGGAGTGGCTGTGATCAGATCTGGCTTTGTCCTGGAGGCCGTTTGAACTAAGCTTTAAAGAACGGCTGGGTAGAGACACAGAGGAGGGAGGACCTAAAAGTAATGAAAATACCAGATTCATTAGTTCTCGTTTTAACAGAGAAAAGGGTCAGAATTCAGGGCCCCTTTTAACTTAGTCAGTGAGATTTTATTGAGCACCTATTACAGGTCAGTAACTGTTTGAGGCACTGGTGTTGTAACTGTGCACAATTCAGACCAAAACCAAAAAGAAAGCTCTGACATAATGGATCTGATGGTCTAACCAGGAGGAAGAGACCACAAATGAAACCAGTGGGTTAAGTCTCTCTGGTGTCATAGACGGTGGTAGGAGGAATGCAGTGGCGGTGGAGTGTCAGCTCCACTGAGAAAGTGGGGGTCTGGGCCGGGGGGATATCTGGGGGCTGAGCCTCCAGGCCGAGAGGCAGCCCAGGAAAAGGCCTGGCTGTTGAGCATGCCCGGCAGCTGTGGAGGGTGTTGGTGGAGGGTGTGAATAGGGTGGGTGAGGGAAGTCTGGGCAGGGGACGTCCACGCTGGTGAGCAGCTGGGCTCTTCCTGTGAGCCGGGCAGTCATAGAGGGACTGGCGCAGAGGAGTGAGGGATCTGGAAGCCGCGAGGAGGACGAACTGTAGGTCGGCGGGGGGTCAAAGCGAGGAGGCCCACTAGGTGGCTGAGGGTGGCCTGGCCTGGGGCAGGCGGCCAGAGGGAGGGAGATGGGAGGATCCTGGGTGTGGGCTGAGGTGGAGGCTGGGGAAGGAGGGGCCCGCATGCCTTCAGGAGGTGGGGTCACCGTTATCTGCACAGGACTGTGGTGGAGCGGCCTCGGAGTGGGGAGGAAATGAGAAGCTGGGTTTCTATGTGTTCAGCTTTAAATGTGCATCAGACATCCGAGGGGAGGTGAGTCAGCACTGGCTCGCCCCAGGGTTTCAGGGCAGGGGCCCAGCAGGAGGTGAGGTGGCAGGACTCCCAGGACACTGGGTGCCGACGGCCGTGAGGCTGGAGGAGCTCGTCGGGGGAATGGGGTAGACAGAGGAGAGTCCAGACACAGGGCGTCCCAGCATCGCCACCAGGGAAAGCGGGAGGGGACGAAGGAATGAAGAGCGGGAGCCACGGCCAGGCAGGGAGGAAGCCAGAGCGTCACATCCGGAGGCCAACGAAGAAGGCATTTCGGGGGTTCAGTTGTGTTCATGCTGCTGGCAGGTCAAGTAGGGGAGGCCTGGGAGCTGCCATTGCTCTCAGCATCAGAGGTCTCCATGGACCGTGCCAGCCCCCTTCTCCCAACGCCTTGCAGACTGACACATACGGTGATGAGTCCAACCAGGTCTTGCTGTGTGGCGCTTACCAGCTGGCAGGAAATGACTGATCATCTGAATAACCCTCCTTAATATCTGTCGTGACTCTATGTCAGACACCTGCAGCAGGCCAGTTGTACAAAAGAATGTGTTTGCTTTGCTTGTTCACTCTTGTAGACTTGCTTTTAAGAGCAAAATGATCTAACAGATATGCATCTAAGTGGTCTGAGAAATTGGTATTTCCTCTCTAAGTATCTTTATTCTCTTTTTCAGCTGGCTTTGGGCATAGTATTTTGGGTCATCTCAGGGGACAGAAAGGGGAAGTATTAAGGCCCGTGGTGATAATATATGTTACCTGTGTGTCATTTTCTCTAAATTGGCTTTATCTTTCCCAGATATCGAGCCTGTGATGTCCCTTGTTTCCTTCTTGCTTTGGTCCCAGTTTTCATCTTTCCCCCTTCTAGTAGGGTCATGATAAAAGGAAGGGGTCTTGCAGAACTTCTACCTCTTTAAATTCCTGGTCCTTGCTACAGCATCATGTCTTGGTATTAGCAGTGTTTAAAAATGGTGTTTAGTATCACTATTGATATAACTGCCTATATCGATGCAACAGAATATGCATTAAAGCTTTGTCACATTGCCAATAACATCCCAAACACAGATGAAATGCTACTGCACATTCCTAGCCGGTTTACACTCTAGTCAGAGTTGTGGTCATGTTATTTCAGAAAATCCATAAGTTGTTAGTGTTTTTTGCTCATCCATCATCTCGTAGCCTGTGTGTGATTAAGTTACTCACCCACTCCCCGCTGTGCAGGCATCAGAACTGTTAAATTTGATGCACCTTGGCTTATTAAGAGGTGCTCAGTGGTCCCAGGTCTGGTCATGTAACTTTCAAATGATGCAGCTATTGGTATTTGTAGGTGCATTCATTTTGGCAAACTTAGCATGTGACTTCTGTGCTGCTTATTGATTTTTCAGTTTGTCACATATTCTTTCTCGTTTATTTTTAGGGTTATCATCGACCCAATCATTATATTGCTACGCAAGGTAAGTTGATTCCAGCTTTGATGTCTTTCTCTGGTTGTTCGCCCGCTCTGTCATTTCATACCCAGCCCACCCTCCCTAGGAGCTCTGTGCACAGTACTGTAGCCCCGATGATTGCAGTGTTAGCCGTCAACACATGCACCCTGGTTTCCCATCAGAGGTCCTGGTGATGTAATCATTTGGTTAGAACTTCATGTTGAGATCATTAGAAGAAATGTGTTCATCAGTTAATTATTGAATTAACTCTGTCTGCCTTAGCAATTAATCTGACATTTGCAAAAATTGATATATAGATATTCGTTGAATAAATAGGTACTGAATAAAGACCTGAGCTGGTCACTGCTGGGAATGCAAGCCGAATCCAGCAAGCACCCCTCTCACGTTGGTGTGGGTCCGTGGGGAGGACATTTGCACATGCAGGATCACTTAAAACCTTGTGTGCAAGGTACAGAGAACAGGTTAGGGAAACTCGACAAGAAAGAGGTGGCTTTCGGGTGGGATGATTCAAAAACAGCCTTGTGGCAGAGGTGAGCTTGCGGGGAGAAAACATCTAATTGAGAGAGACATCACGAGCAAAGGTCTGAAAGCAGCAAGTCAGTGCTCCCGGGCAGAAAGCAGTTGGTGGCTCACTTTGGCTAAAGGAAACAGAAAGAAAGTCAGAGGAATGTGTTGGGGAAGTTCATGGCGTGGTGTTGTTCTTTTTAAATTTATTTTATTCAAGTATAGTTGTTTACAACGTTGTGTTCATTTCTGCTATTGAATCACAAAGTGATTCAATTGTACATATACATACATGGCGTGGGTTTTGTACCCCACCAACGATGGGGCGGGTCATCTGTAGAGGGTGAGGATCGTGGGAGATCTGAGGATTTCAGGAAGAGGCATTGTCAGGGATGAGTTGGTGAGTCAATATAAGGTGAACCAAAGAAGTGCTGGGAAGCACAGAGGACCTGCTAGGTTTGAAGAGTTAGGGATGAAAAGAGAGTACGTTCTCTCCCTTTTATTATTTTATCATCATTTCTGGTAATGCATCATATCCCAGAAACAGGAGCAGGGAAATCAAAAGGATGCAACCTGCCAACACTTAGGGGTTGGCCGGGGGTTGCCCAAGGGCCAGTCAAGGAGCAAGGGAATCAAGGATGACAAGAAATCACGGATGGAAAAGTCTCAGCTTGGAGGCGGGGAGGTCAGAGGTGTCCAGTGCGCCACAAGGAGCAGGAAGGCACTAAAGGCTTGAGGCCAAGTCCAGTGAATGAGTCACGAGGTAGAAGAGGCGGTCGTAGCCAGAGACCAGAATCCCAACACTTAGAGCAGCAGCAGCCGGTAGAGCTTCCTGCGTTGGTGGAGATCTTCTCTGTCTGTGCCATCCCGTGTGGTAGCCACTAGTCATTCGTGACCACTGTTACGCAAAATGTATGCACTGCGAATGAGGAACTGAACTTGAAGTTTTAATGTTGACTTAAAGAGCTACATTTGGCTTTTCCCCACTGGTGGTGTTGGGCACCGGAGCTCTGGGGTGGACAAGCTCTAGGTGTAGCCGAAATGGAGCCTTACCCTCAATCCCCACGGCCACAGCAAAAACCTGGGGGCACCACTCGTAGAGTCCACAGTCTTATGTCACCACTTATAGATTCTACACCCAGGTCCAGTGTGTTTCCTTCCCTGGAATGACGTCAGTAAGGTCTCCTTCCAGGGTCGCCTTGCACTCAGAAGAAACACCGCACGGACAGTGCCCGGTGTGAGCCTGGCACAAGGCAGGCCCTCGTTAGGAGGTGCTAAGGGCTTCAGAGAGCAAGTGCCCAGCTTGTCTCACATCTAGACAGAACGAGGACGTGTTTCCGGACCTCTGAGTCCAACCCTGGGAGCTTCCAAACCGAACTAACCAATGCCTGTGGAGGAATGACCGCTAGTGCTTCACATGGATCCGCAAGGCTTTCAGAATGCCCCCAAGTCAGGGTCATAACAGCTCTGATTTAATACATCTGATGATTATTTGAAATTTGCAGTTTTTACAAATTTACATGAAAATTTTATTGCAAAATGTACAAAACGCTGCTGAGTTCTTGATTAGCAGCCCACGTTTTCATAGAAAGTATAAGCAAAAAATTAAATCTGATTCAAATTTGCACAGTTTTCACTGTAGATTCATGTGACTGAATAGCCAGCAGAAGTAGAGATTGAAACCCCCAAAGCCCTACATGGGTCCCCTCCCTTAGTTCATTCTCTCTGCCCCTCTATCCCTGAGGGAGGTCACGGTACTTAATTGCTTAGCAGTCGTCCTTGGCAGCCTTCAACCTCTCAAGTATTCATGAGCAAATATACTTGTAGGCAGCTGAGAAGTAGCAAATGTAATGTTTGTAGGAGACCACCACGGTGCCTTTAGCAGAGAAGGGTACCCTGCTGTTCACAGAGCATGGTCCTTTCCTCGGTGCTGGGTGGGCTACAGGTTGGACTCCACGACCAGGCAGTCCTTACATCACTATTATTGGTGCAGCAGGAGGAGGAAGAAGTGAGCAGATTTTTAATCTAATATTCAGTCCAGACAGTACCCATCATGTTATGAGTAATACCTTCAGACCGTGACGTGCAGATTGATAAGTCAGAATGTCTTTTCTAGTGTGTGCCACAAGCTCAGTGTAACTGGTGGCCTCGGGTTGCCGGTAATAAAGATTTCTGCTTGTCTGCAGTAATTGACCTGGACAAGGTATATAGAACATGCTCGTGGGTAGCTTTCATTAAAAAAACAAAAACCGGGCTTCCCTGGTGGCGCAGTGGTTGAGAGTCCGCCTGCCGATGCAGGGGACGCAGGTTCGTGCACCGGTCCGGGAAGATCCCACATGCTGTGGAGCGGCTGGGCCCGTGAGCCATGGCCGCTTAGCCTGCGCGTCCGGAGCCTGTGCTCCGCAACGGGAGAGGCCACACAGTGAGAGGCCTGTGTACAGCAAAAAAAAAAAACCACAAACAAGCTGATTCTCAAAGTCCAGCAAAAAGGGTGATGAAGACTAACAGGCAGATGCAATTTTTGAATCCCTCCTTGCTCTTTTTTTCTCCTCTCTATTTTGCACTGAGATGTGTCTTTAAAATCAGTTCACAGCAGGAACCCCTGAAACTACATGAATGGTCCATTTTCTTGACAACTGGTTTTATCCCCAAGAGTTGGAAATACATAGATTTCTAGCAAGTCCCTTCAATGTAGAGGGCATGTCATGAATTTATCCCTTCAGCCTCTCCCCCTCCCTCAACTTTATTGATTTTTTCCACCAGTAACTGACTTTGACCTTTGATGATAATGGTAATGTTTCTGCAAATTGAAGGGACCACATTCAAGCCAGATCGGTGGCTTTTTGAGTGTCTTCTTCCCGTCTCCCCACCCTTTAATTGTTTTCCATCTGGCAGCTAATATATTGATGATCCGGTATGCACTTCATCACATCTGCCTGGCCAGCCATTAATACAATTATAACACTCAGGACTTAACGACTTGGCGTGCCAGGGGTCAGAGGAGAGGAACTCACATCTGTGGCTGCTTGTCCACACTCAGAGCCGGGTCAGAGCTGGGATTTCAAAAGCTGGTTCACGGAGAGAGCCAGTACACAGGTGGGTAGGGTCACCCAGAACCGATCGTAATCAATTACAAGATTCCCCAGAGACCAACACACAGGCCATGAGCTGGAGGAAGCTGCACACATCAGAACCGCTCCTCCAGGACGATTCGGGAGAATGCCTGCCAGCCACGTGGTACGAGAACGAGAAGCGTTCTCTTCATTGTTGTTTACGTTTATTTTTCAAACTGACTTCAAGGGTCCTGCTTCAGAGAACTCAAGAAAGACAGTGTGAGGCAGTTGTGGAAGAAATGGCTGTAAGTCTGGGATGGACATGGCTGTCCAGCGCCCCATCCCTCTGCCTCACTTCCAAGCTCATCTGTGGGCTGGAGATGCACAGGAGCACGGGGGGATCCTACCCAGAGGATAGGAAATCCAGGGGGGCACATCGCAGTCACAGGGTAGGTCACCCGCGCTTGGCCGGGTTTCAGAGGAGCCGGACGCGGGGTAGAGGGGGAGGCAGGTCTTCATCCAGAGGATGGGCCGAGTGGGAGGACACCTGAGATCCAGGAGGAGCACGGCCCCTGGCAGTGGGCAGGAGGGAGACCGCCTGAGGGGGAAGGGTCTTCATCCACGGCATCTTGGGTCGTCTGGGCGGCTTCTTGAAATGGATCGTCTCTCAGGATAAATTCACACAGACACACAATTTTACACAGAAGTTCAGGCATTCTCCAACTTACTAAAATCCAGCCTGAAAGATCTATACCCCCTAGATTAAGACCCCTGAATCAGAGGGGTTAAGAACAAAGAACTGACAGGTAAAGTGAGGACACTGATTAAAGGGCTTTGAATAAGGAGCATTATTTAATGAAAGGCAGAAAGGCAGGGAGGGAAAAAGGAAGGATGTTTCTACGCCATGTGGTGGTGAAAACAGTGCTTTAAGAAGATTAATTAGTGTGGAATTATCCTGGAGAGAAAAACCTGCAAACAAAGATAACAGCGAGTAACCACAAGAAAATTTGGGATAGAAATGAATGACTCAGACAACAGGAATGGCAGGGGGCAGTTGTGGTTTTTATTTTACTCAACAATCCAGGTTGCATACAACTAAAGTATGTTTTCTAATATTAAATATGTTCTAGTGTCAAAACTGTTGATTTTTAAGTGTGATTCCTTCTCATTCAAGAAAAAAATGATAGATACATTTTCTTTCTGTATTTGTACTTTGGGTTTATATAGTACTTTCCTTTCTGAAATTCGGCATTTTTCTTTGTCCATCATCCAGTAAATATTAAGTGCCTTTTATGTACTAGGCTTTGTGCTGCAACTAATTTAATGTATTTTCTGTCCTCTGACCATTTAAGATATTACTCGTCTCATTTCATAAATAGATTTGAGGCCCGTGGGGAGAACTAACACGTAGCTGAGTGCCTGTACCTTGCATCAGGGCTCTGCAAGCATCTCTCTAGTGTCTGGTCGGGCAGGATAATGTACGATCCCCACCTTGCACTGCATGCTGCCGCTCCTGTGGGCCTCACGAAGCTCACCCCCCAAAATCACGTGGTGAATCTTTTACAAAATGAGTCTGGGATCCAACCTCTTCCTCCTAAGTTGTGATGCATCTCAAAAAGCAAATTTTCTATGATACGTTCATATCTGAAAGTACTTCTTAATTAAAATTGTCTTAAATGTCCTGAAGTATGACACTGAGCGTTTGGAGTCGCCTTGTTCCCAGCTGGGCATCTGAGCATCTGTTTGGAAGACACCCTGGTCCAGGGCTTAGCTGATCCAAGGAGTTAATGCTGGTGGTAACAAAGAGACTCTGCATGGCAAGATCAAGGCCAAGCTCAGAACTCTAGTTGGGTGGCCAACCCTGTCGAATTAGCATAATTCAGAAAAAAAGAAACAGTAAAGTGGGTGTCAGGGCACCTATACTCAAGGAGAATACATTATATGGATTTTAACAATCTAGAATTAAAAAGTTGTTCATCTTTTCTGCCCAGAGACTCTGAACGCTCAGTGTCACATTTCAGGACACCAAGTCACGCTGGCATAGACCCAGGAACTGAGAGAGACTTACCGTCCATCGGACAGAACTGCCCTCAGCCTGGCAAGGGTAGTCTGTGTCTCAGGCCAGCCAAAGAGGGAGATGCTTCAGCAGAAGGCTGCTTCATGGCCTGGCATCCGCAGAAGGGCCACAGGGTTCATCCACCGATCCACAAGCGCCTACTCACGGCCTGGTGGAGGGCGGGCACGAATCAGATGCCCAGTGGGACGGCAGGAGCGCGGGAGGGAGTGAAGGGACGAGCAGATGCGTGAATGGGGAGCTACCATGTGCCCAGCACCAACCGGACAGCAGAATACTCCATCCAGGCCAAACGGCACCTCCGCTGGCCTGACACGGTGTCTACTGACCTGGATGGATTTTTAGCTCCAGTATCTGTGACTGTGTCTGTTCTAAGTTAAGGGCTGGTCACCTCCTGTTCTCGTGAACACTTTTTCTTTCAACATGTCAGTAAATCAAGGCACTGTTTTTGAAGACTGTCCACTTTGTCGAAGTCACTTTGCTTAGCTCCACGCTGACTCTACTCATGCATATATGGCCCCCAACTACACCTTAGATAGTCAGTCTTATTTGTCCATAATTATAAGCTGTTACTAATTTGGAAAAGAGAAACCTAAAGCAAATTTCCTCCAGAGACTTTGAGCTAGGGGCAGACTCTTACACGAAAATAATAAAAATGTGGGGTGTGAAGGTTTACAGTGGAAATAGCTCCTATCCTCCACTACTGCAAAACAGTTGGAACTTTGCTACAGTGACTCCATTCTGTTTACTTTTCATGTGTGTTTCTTCTGCATTTCATCCACATACCCTGTGTGGCATGAACATTGTTAATAAGGATTTTCAGAAAGATGAATATGGGTTAAATTTTCCCAGGCATCTGAAGCAGTAATTACCAGTACCTAGAAGCGCACACTGCTTCCCTCAGCAAGTTGGGACTTGCCAGAGGGTCAATGCAAGTTCTACACACTCTGTAAAGAGCTTTTGTCTCCTGGGTTCTGACCTCCGGGTGGAGATGAGCACTGGAAATTATTTCTCAGCAGAATTGAAAGGAAACATCTTTTTAAATTAAAAGCTAAGCCCTCAGTAAACAACTTTTGTTTTTATTCCTCCAAGCACCAGCTCTGCGCACACCTCAAGTACAAATTCTCCATTAGCTGCTATTGTTCTTCCTGGCTAAGCTATCCCTGCATTGTCAGTGGGTTGTAGGTTATGTTTGGATTCACTTATCATGTCCTATTAGAGACTGATTTAAAAGTATTGCCCGGTAAACTGGAGTATGCTCTAGTTTCCAAACTTAAATAGGGAGGCTTTGAGGAAGTGTGATTTATACCTAGAGAAACAGTGACCTCAGAGGAAGTCTAGGTATTCCCGACACCCAGGGCCAAGGTCTCCATTCAGGGCCCACCTTCATCTTACTCTCCATCTGCAGGTTTCCAAGGGAAGACGAACAATTTCAAGAAAACAGCTTATCCACAAACTTCCTTTGAAACAATAGTTTTTCTTCACCAGATTGATTTCAAAAGTTACTGGCCAGGGCTTCCCTGGTGGCACAGTGGTTGAGGGTCTGCCTGCCAATGCAGGGGACATGGGTTTGTGCCCTGGTCCGGGAAGATCCCACATGCCGCGGAGCGGCTGGGCCCGTGAGCCATGGGCGCTGAGCCTACGCGTCCGGAGCCTGTGCTCCGCCAACGGGAGAGGCCACAACAGTGAGAGGCCCGCATACTGCAAAAAAACAAACACAAAAACAAAAGTTACTGGCCAATTAGCCAAAAGGTCGGATCACAAACATGGCTCAGCCCTGTGCTCTTAATAAACTTGCTCATTAGAAGTAAGAACGTTTAAAGACAGCTTGCATATTAAAAGATGAAACCAAAAATAGATCATGTTAGGTACCATCCATCAGTGTTGTCATAGATGCTGTGGCGGAAACGTATCCCTCAAGGAACAGAACCTAAGTTGATACAGAATAATTTGAAGACAAATGCTGTCCCACAGGTACTGGGTCCTCAACTGCCTAGAAACAAACGCTTTTAAAATCTTTCAGAGTAATTTAGAAGTGTTCCTGATTTGAAGTAGAAAAATGATAGCATCTTTTAGAGATGGTAGAAACTTTAAAAAACCTTTAAGCCCAACTCTCTTGTTTTGTAATTGAAACAGTTGAAACTTAAAGCACAAATAGATTTAAGTGACTCTCATCATGTCAGTTCAAATGAGTCATGATTGCAAAAGGATTTGCGAACCGTATGGGTGAACATTCATATTTGAATAGTGCGTATGCCGTGTTCAGCTTAGGAGGAACATCATGTGTTTCTGGCCTCCTAAGGGGCCTTGGTTAACAGTGAGGAAAACGTAGGAGGTCACATCTTTCTTCCAGATTCCGTCCTGAAAGGACAGAGCTGTGACTCACCCCCCAGGTGCTTTCTCTGGGGCTGGCCTACCCTGGCCTTCACCCCTCTTTGCAAAGCCAAGCTGTTCCTTTCAGGCATAGTTCATCGAAAATTGAACCAATATTTCTGTGCATCTACCAAGTGCCTGCTAAGTACAGGGTTGGGAATAGAGCATGGCTCGGGAATTACACAGTGTGCCATGTGTGTAAGCAACCAGCTGTTATGAATCTGTGAGTTTACAGCAACGTCAGATTTGGGCAGTATTTTAGCTGTTTCTCTCTCCCAGCCCTAAACCATTGAGCAGCTGGAGAAGTGAGGCCTGATTTTGCCCTAGAACCACACTCTTCCTGCGTCTCGGGACCAGGGTCCTTTATCGCCCATCGATACGGCTTTGGACAAGTTTCTCAAGGTAGCAAACTTGAGGAAGTTTCTAGCCACTGCAAGTTCTTTTTCTCGCCTTCTCACTCAAAGGGATGCTTCTGGAGATTTCCCAATGCCGTTGAAAACTTGAGATTGCCTGCACTCCGCCGTGCCTAGGGTGTCAGCTTACCTCTATTTTATTCATTTATCACATTCATTCTCTTTTTCTTAAATAAAAATGGATCCCACTTGTGTACTGAAAAAAAGCTTAATTCAAGAAGATAGTGAGTAATGCAAGCTTTTATTTCTCTGGCAGTGGCCCCCGAAGCATATGAAGGGAGGTTTTCCCCTTCGCTTTGCTTCTCCTTGACAGAAGGCAGGCAGATCCTTTGGGTCACCCAACCCCTCCACTCTGAAGGCTGCCATGCTTGCTTTTCTCCTTGATGGCCTTCTCTCTGTGCCCCTCTTTAGAGCGTGAACAAGCACTCAGGATGAGTGCACGAGGGTTCTCTTTGGGGACAGGCCTGATGGATATTCTGTGACTCCGCCAGCAAGAGGCTTTTGTAATGTGAACATCTGTCATGTTCCTCCCTCCCGAGGCTGCAAATGCTTTCTCGTCCGCCTCCTCGCAGCTCTTTGCGCGGTATCGCCATCAAGCCTGTCGCGGGGATCAGGGACCAGTGGGAATGCATCTCATCTCTGTATCTGAGATTGGACCCTTGCCACATGCTGCCCACCACCCTGCCGTTGTCTTCTATACGCAAGTTCCTCTTTGGAGGCCTCGTCTTTGCCGCCACTCAAATCTGATTTATCTGCCTTTATCCTTCAGTTTCCATGTCAAGAATAATAGAAGCCTTTGCATTCCCATTCGCAGGGGCACCACTGCAAGCTGGAAATGTTTATATAACTGCTAGGGTGGCGTGATTCTAGAGGAGGGCTGAGTATAGTCCAAAAGGAACAAAATCCAAGTAACGGTTCATTTAGGTAGATAGGGCTTCCAGAAGTGCTTTGGAACATTCTAGTCCTGCCAGGAGTCACCCTGTTATTGGTTCTGTTCACAAATATTCCTTTGCTTAGGCAACATGGTCACAGTCAAATCTTTGAAACCTAAAGATTTTATTTGGCTGTAAAATTGCTTCCATATACAAATATGTTTTATGTCAGTAACTAGGACAAGGCTTTTTCCCCTGCAAGAGGCAGTAGAGCAGAGTGGTTAGTTAGAGTGTAGACACTGAAGTTACACTGCTGAGGCTCAGATTCCAACTCTGCCAGCAACCTCTCAGTAAGTATTAGCTAAAATTCTTATCATTATTCCATTGATTCCAAAAACATGTCGCGCAAAGCACATAGGTAGTCAGGCTTTAACCCAAGTATAGCGTATGCTCATGTCATTTTCATAAAAGGTAATACATTCTACACCTGTTAGTGCTTCTTCCAGGATGTAACAAAGGGAACCACTTACATTTTCACCAGTATCCTGCATCCCCCTCCAGAGTACAAAAATTATCGTCACTGTTGTTGACTTTTAAACAAACATGGGTTGCAAAGACAATAAGCTAACTCGTCAACTGCAGAAAGCATATTTTCCTTCAGTTTTTGAAGTCTTGCAGACATTGACCATCTCCGATAGCAGCAAAGAACACCAGCGTGGAGTCCTGAAGGCCTCTCTGATGCATCCTTAGAGTCAGACTACATGTTAGTGAAAACAGCTTAATTCCAAAGACCAGACAAGTCCCTTCCCAAGAGGCTTCGTCCAAACCAATTTCTGATATAAGAATCACACAAGGATGCTTTAGAGAGGAGCTTTGGAAGGGCAAGAAACCACTGGAGGAGAAAATGGGGCTGAGCAGTGATCTGGGAAAGAGAATAATGATGACAGAGGAGCAGAGGGGGAAATCAGGGGGAGACAAAGGGAAAGACATGTGCTCTTGGCCTGTTTCTGCAGCCTGTCTGTGTTGGGTGGGGCTGGACTGTTTGTGTATCAGAAATTATTTTAAGGCTTCCATGGGTGTTCTTGTAGATTTTTATTTTGAAATGATTCAAAATAAATTGCCTCAGGCCTCCCTGGTGGTGCAGTGGTTGAGAGTCCGCCTGCCGATGCAGGGGACATGGGTTCGTGCCCCGGTCCGGGAAGATCCCACATGCCGCGGAGCGGCTAGGCCCGTGAGCCATGGCCGCTGAGCCTGCGTGTCCGGAGCCTGTGCTCCTCAATGGGAGAGGCCACAACAGTGAGAGGCCCATGTACCGCAAAAAAATAAAAAATAAAAAAATAAAAAGTAAATAAAAATAAATTGATTCAAATTGATTTTAACACATGTAGCTTTTGTTTAAGAAAAGAGAAAACTTCTAAAACTATTATGACAAAGTTAGATCTCAAAGCCACTATTTTCATTTATTTTCTTGTTTTAAGGTCTTAAAATAATGGGTAAGAGAAAGGAGGAAGGCATCCAGAATACTTGAGTCATTTTGTTTTGAATTTACTTTTTTTAAAAAGGTGCTTCTTTACCTGTTTTTACCATTGACTTGAGACATAGTTAAGAGTGGTGTGGAAATGCACAAACTTCTCCTTGTAAAGATAAATTAAGGAAAACCACAATAAAAATTATGAAGGCTATAAAAATTTACAACAGAAAAAGAATTATAATAATGACTAATCAACATAGGATGAACTCTTATTGGAATTAAGATACTAGAAAATACAAATATAAAGAATGGGAAGGTGGGCCTCCCTGGTGGCGCAGTGGTTGAGAGTCCGCCTGCCGATGCAGGGGATACGGGTTCGTGCCCCGGTCTGGGAGGATCCCATATGCCGCGGAGCGGCTGGGCCCGTGAGCCATGGCCGCTGGGCCTGCGCATCCGGAGCCTGTGCTCCGCAACGGGAGAGGCCACAACAGTGAGAGGCCCGCATACCGCAAAAAAGAAAAAAAAAAAAAAAAAAAAAGAATGGGAAGGTGACGATTAAATACGAAGTTTCTGGTATCTCTTAGGAAGAAAGTGGCTATTGATTAAAGTTATCTTTATTAACACATTAAATAATACCTACTATATTATTCTTTATTGTTTTTAAGTATTTTATAATTATTTTTAGTGAATAAGATGAAAGTCAGATTATTAACCAAAAAAGAGCCAAGGGTTGAGGGGTTATGACTGATACTACAGACAGAGGTTTCCCAAGCTGTTTTAGATTTTATATGTAGCCTGTCCATTAGTGTTTGGTTTATACCGATTTTCTCGTAATTAAATCTGACATGACCTTTTGGTGTCCAGTCAGGACTTCACATGTTCTAGTAATGCACCTGGAAACTGACATCCCATGACACTAATTATCTAGAGAAAACCATGAATGTTTGCACAGTTCATGTTGGCACACTTTCTTATTTCAGTCTGAAAGGAGAATTTTAGGGGATGGTATGAGTGAGGTGTAAACATCACCATGTGGATGGTGTGTCCTAGAGGAAGTGGATGCACACACAGTGGATGCCTAGTTTTTTCAGATATAAGAGGAGCACCTTGTGAGCCAATTTAAGAGAAACAGGGTACTCAGCAAGTTCCTGCTCACCAATCAACTATACTTCAATTTAAAAAAGGAAAAGATGGGCTTCCCTGGTGGCGCAGTGGTTGAGAGTCCGCCTGCCGATGCAGGGGACACGGGTTCGTGCCCCGGTCCGGGAAGATCCCACATGCCGCCGAGCGGCTGGGCCCGTTAGCCATGGCCACTGAGCCTGCGGGTCCGGAGCCTGTGCTCCGCTACGGGAGAGGCCACAACACTGAGAGGCCCACGTACCGCAAAAAAAAATAAAATAAAATAAAATAAAATAAAATAAATAAAAAAGGAAAAGAAGTAGAAAAGTTACAAAAAAAAAAAAAGACTCAGGCAATGGGTAAACCTACTCCAGTGTAAGAAGGGATTTGTCATTGTGTGAGAACCACAGAAATGTAGTAAGCAAAAAAAAAAAAAAAAAAGAAAAGAAAAAACCCACTGTTTAATGTCATTAATTAAGCCATCACTTATGACCCTACTTCTTTTTTTTTAAAAACATCTTTATTGGAGTATAATTGCTTTACAATGGTGTGTTAGTTTCTGCTTTATAACAAAGTGAATCAGCTATACATATACACATATCCCCATATCTCCTCCCTCTTGCGTCTCCCTCCTACCCTCCCCATCCCACCCCTCTAGGTGGTCACAACGCACCAAGCTGATATCCCTGTGCTATGTGGCTGCTTCCCACTAGCTATCTGTTTTACATTTGGTAGTGTATATATGTCCATGCCATTCTCTCACTTCGTCCCAGCGTACCCTTCCCTCTCCCCATGTCCTCAAGTCCATTCTCTACGCCTGTGTCTTTATTCCTGTCCTGCCCCTAGATTCTTCAGAACCTTTTATTTTTTTTAGATTCCATATATATATGTGTTAGCATACAGTATTTGTTTTTCTCTTTCTGACTTACTTCACTCTGTATGACAAACCCTAGGTCCATTCACCTCACTACAAATAACTCCATTTCATTTCTTTTCATGGCTGAGTAATATTCCATTGTATATATGTGCCACATCTTCTTTATCCATTCATGTGTTGACAGACACTTAGGTTGCTTCCATGTCCTGGCTATTGTAAATAGAGCTGCAGTGAACATTGTGGTACACGACTCTTTTTGAAATTATGGTTTTCTCAAGGTATATGCCCAGTAGTGGGATTGCTGGGTCGTATGGTAGTTCTATTTTTAGTTTTTTAAGGAACCTCCATACTGTTCCATAGTGGCTGTATCAATTTACATTCCCACCAACAGTGCAAAAGGGTTCCTTTTCTCCACACCCTCTCCAGCATTTATTGTTTGTAGATTTTTTGATGATGGCCATTCTGACTGGTGTGAAGTGATACCTCTCTGTAGATTTGATTTGCATTTCTCTAATGATTAGTGATGTTGAGCATTCTTTCATGTGTTTGTTGGCTATCTGTATATCTTCTTTGGAGAAATGTCTATTTAGGTATGACCCTACTTCTAACAAGGCATTATTTCATTATAGCTTCAATGCCAATCTTCTCTTCTTTTACTAAATTAAAATTCCACTGGACTGATCACTAAATTAAATTTCCACTGGTGAACATTCTAACCCTGTAATGCTGGACGTAAAGGGTGTTTCACATGAGAGCTGTCCTTAGAAAATGCTGCCAGTTATATTTTTGAATTTAGGTTAAATAAAGTATTCCCAAGTTTTCCCCATCACGGAACAATTTCTCAGTGTTTGCTTCTAAATCTTTAGTTAATTTTTATTGTTTCTTTCAAATGGTAATCGGGGGGGGATATTCTTAACAATTCAGGAAAATAAGCAAATTTCATCCTGTGCACCCAGCCGTCTCAACTTCGCTTTTCTTTTTCTGCAGCTGAAACCAAAAATTATTCATAAAAATTCCATGATTTTCACTTAAGTAGCCTCAGGGGAGAGCAAATGCACCTATCAAATAAGTATTGTTAAGGATTATTAATTATTAATGCAGAAGCCAACTGTTTTCTGTGTCACCATTATCACTTTTGTGACATACCAGACAGATGCAGTCCGTAAAGCGTGGTGGCATGTTTTACCTTTTACATTTCACTACTGCAAAAATGAAAAGCTACTAAATGTAAACTTATAAATGTAAGTGTTATAGAAGCATCAGACTGAAAAATCACTTAAAGTTTTGTAATAAAAACTTATTCAGAAACCACTGAAGGGACCTCGAATGTTTGGAACATTGAGTAACTGACTTCATGATACTTATCCTAGATTATCTCCAGCAGCAACGATAACAATAATGGATCAGAAATGTAGGGTGACTTTTATTTATGAGCTTGAAAATGAATGCATAAATCTTAGGCCTCTCTTTTCCACATCGGTGTTTCAGCATCAGGGGTCTTCGGTTCCGATGGAGTGAGCTGGATGCCACAGGGCCTGACCAAGCCTACGCCCGGCCAGCGCCCAAAGCCAGGACTCCTAGTTTCTGCAGCTGCACTGCCCTTAGGGTCCCCGCCCCTTCCCTCTGTGCTTCTGCCGTTCGGTGTGCACCCCACACCATCCAGTCATGTCAGGTAGTTAAAGGCTGATGTGCACAAACAAGGCCCCCGGGCTTTGGGGGTCATTCTGAAATTTTCAAAGTGTACCTGGATTGATGTGGGTGGGAACTCCAGCTTCAAAGTCACTTAGCCTCCTAAGCCTGGGTCTCATCGTAAGACAGAAACATAGTTGTGATGCTGAATAAATGAGATGGTGCATGTAAAACACACCTGGCCTGAGGACTTATCCACCTGCCTCATTTAATTGTCCACCATCCTTCTCAGCCCGTTTCCCAGGTCCCCTTACTTTCCAGCCCAGAGCCCTCAGCTCCTTTGCTGACAAAGCAATGGTACTGCGCTAAAATCCTGCTCGGCTGCATCCAAAACTGCCCTCCAAGGGCAGCCCTGTCGACCCCAGTCTGATTCAAAGGTCAGCCGATGCATCCATGACCCACCGGCGCCTGAGCCAGCCCAGCCCAGGCCTGAAGCCCACCTGAGCCCCTGCTCTGCACCAGGGAGCCTGTCAGTGGCGCTGTGAGGCCAGCAGGGGCCTGTCCCCCTGCCCAGCCCTGTGTGACCTTCCTGCCCTGGAATCACCACCTGGAGCCGCACGCTGCTCGCAGGCCCTGGGGTTCCAGGCATCACTGCCTGGATGTCTCCACTGCTGGTTTCCACCAGCCTTGTGGATGCCAGGGATCCATCTTCAGAATATATTAATATTTTTTAATATATCTAGAGTATTTTATAACTTTCCCTCTCATTAATTGGTATGGAGCATGATCTCTTTGTTTACAGTCCTTTACTGTTCATGTTCAACATTGTCCTGTTTCTCGGGAGTTTTTGTTTTTTGGTTTTTGGTTTTTTTTTGCGGTACGCGGGCCTCTCACTGTTGTGGCCTCTCCCGTTGTGGAACACAGGATCCGGACGCGCAGGCTCAGCGGCCATGGCTCACGGGCCCAGCCGCTCCGCGGCATGTGGGATCTTCCCAGACTGGGGCACGAACCCGTGTCCCCTGCATTGGCAGGCGGACACTCAACCACTGCGCCACCAGGGAAGCCCTCTCGGGAGTTTTTGCTCAATAAATAGAGTAGATCCCTCCACTCTGGACACTGATGTCTGTCTGCACCTGCGGGAAGCTCAGGGGCTCCCTCTGGACTTGACCTTTTGATACCTGGGCTCAGCTTTCTAGCCCACTGGGCCCACCTCCTCCAGGCCCCCTCCCTCCCTTCCTCCCTCCCTTCCTTCCTTCCTTCCTTCCTCCCTTCCTTATGGCTGTGGATACCTCGTCACACATCGGGCCAAGCCCACCTCCTCTCAGACAACCAAACACTTCTTCCTCTGCCTTCTTCCTAGAAGGTAGGCTTTCAGTCTAAAAGATTGCTCCCTAGTTGTGTTTTTAATGTCTTCTTCTACTACTCATAAAGTCTGAACCCACAGTTCTTGTAAAAATTTCGCATGTTGTCTCAAGATGGCTCCCACGTGTCCCTTCCCCACTCAGGTGGCACTAAGTCACCCCTACTGGATGTTTCACCCAGAGGACCTGCCCCCCTCATTCCTCCCGCCAAAGTCACATCCACTCTGCACTCCACCACTGCAGGGAGAAGTACAGTCTCTTCCTGACGTTGACTACTGTAGACATACATCACTGGCTGACAGTGGTCTGCAAATGGTTTCCCTTGTGAATCCCCAAAAGAAGTTTGAAAAAATCATGTACCCCCTTTGAACATTTTAAGTTGCTATCTAAAGTTTTCATCATAGGTTTATATACGTTTATTTGTTAATAGGAGATAGGCGATATTTAATTATTTTCTAAGATAAAATGAGGATTGATATAATGAGAATAAATATTTTATGATATGCAATAAATAGAGTTTAACCACCTTACAGATTAAAGCACACCGAATCTGAAAGAAAACACATGAAACTTTCATCCATGGTTTGCATCCAGGAAAACTTGGCTGTCCTACAGAACAGCCCAGTTCCAGTTAAAAGAATAAGTGTTACCAGCCTCTACCACTTTGGATGGTCTGAATTCAGAGCATCTCAGGATGAACCAAAACGCCCCATTTTTAACACCTGATTTTTCCCTTTATATAAGTATGTTTCATAAGGGAAGTCAGGAAGCGCTTTGAGTTTCCAGGGTCAGTATTTCAGTCCATCCCTTGGTTTCACACCTGCAGGTCTTTTCACCGGGGCAGTGCCCCATAGTAATATTTAAGATGAGTGAGGGCTTTGTCAAGTTGGAGAGAGACCACTGTTCCTGGAACTCCTCAGGGAGATCAGTTTGGGCAGAGTCCATAAAGCCACTAAGTGTCTAGAAATTACTACTTTGGAAACTACCCATGTCCCCCTTGGAAAATCTCCTTGTGTCTGCAGAGGTGTGCACATCTCAGTTGAAGTTCAGGACGCCGACCTTACTGCACTTTATATGCGAGTGTGATGTGTTCTTGCCTTATCTCCACCTTATACGGCCACAAGCCTCTTGAAAGCAGGGGCTATAGTTCTGTTACCACTTTTGCATCCCTCACCATCCCTCCCAGGGTGCCTGGCACAGAGCAGGCTAAGTGCTCACCCGTGGATATGGGTCGCACACTCAGATTCCCACCAGGGGCCAGGAAGGGGATAAGAATGAATGAAGCAAGCTCGGACGGGTCCTGGCAGGGGATCGTCGCAGGGATCACAGGGAGGTGGCACCTGCGACAGCAAAAGCCGAGACTGGAGACCCGGTCCAGGCACAGGCTGTGCGGGGCCACATTTGCCTCATTAAGGAATCTGGGCTTTACTCAATGGAGACCCCTTGGAAGATTTTTAAGCAGGAAAGTAACGTTTTGTAGAGGCAAGCTGTGGCTGAGATGGGGAGAACAGGCTGGGGGATCCCGAGGGTGAGGCTACGCTGGTCATTCAGGGGGCACGTGGCTTGGGGGGCTGTGGTGAAAACGGAGGGAGTAAACCAGGACATGCTGGGTTCTGGAAATGCTCAGATGCAGGCGAGGTTGAGGCTGCAGAGAAGGGGCCTTGGGAGAGGACGTGCCCACGAACTTGGCCTTTATTCTATAGCAGTGGGACCATGGGAGGCTTAAAGGAGGGAAATTGATCTCATATAAAAAGGCATTTAAAAAGGTGGTTTTCAGTGGTTGACATGGCTTTCCTTCTCTTCTACTCTTGCCGGGATCGTGATGACTTGTACACACACACCTGTCAGGTAGGGCCCTTCCCAGTTCCTTGGACGCTCACCTGGCGGCAGTGTGACCGGTGGGGTTAGACCTCACCCCGTGGACAACTTTGCTGACCTCTCTCTGCCTCGGTCTCCTTTCAGTAAAATGGGGGAAGAGTAGCACCTATCAGATAAGGTTGTGATTTTTAAATTAATGACATAATACATGTAAAACACTCAAAGGAGACCTGGGAAATAGTAAGAGCTCAAAAGAAGTCAGGAATTATCCTGTTTACAGTGGAATACCAATTCGTATCTGTACCCTTTCTTCCCTTCCAAAAACTCTCACACGCCACCATGAGCTCCAAGGACCTTGGCTTCCTGTGGCTCTAATGCAGAAAACATACTGTATAGAAGTGAGAATGTGAAAAGGAGGGGTGGGAGTTATCTATCGAGGTTTGAAATTATGATTTTTAATATCTCCCACTGCCATGAACTAGAGAACTGGTCTTACACAATAGAACCATCCTTGAATGTCTTTCACTTACCCTTTTCACGGCTTTTCATTGTTTTCATTCTGCTCTAGTTCTCTCTGCCCTTTTTTGTTGCTGCTCCTCCAGGGCTGGGTGGTGTAAGAACACCCGTCTGCCTGTCTCCTGCTCAGCAGAGAGAGGTCTGTGCGTGCTGACGATCGTCAGGGAAGTGGGATGTGGTACTGGCCTGATGCTATTGAAATTTCAGGACCTTACCTTTTATTTTTTTATTTTTTTATTTTTTTGTGGTACGCGGGCCTCTCACTGTTGTGGCCTCTCCCGTTGCAGAGCACAGGCTCCGGACGCGCAGGCTCAGTAGCCATGGCTCACGGGCCCAGCCTCTCTGCGGCATGTAGGATCCTCCCTGACCGGAGCACGAACCCGCGTCCCCTGCATCGGCAGGCGGACTCTCAACCACTGCGCCACCAGGGAAGCCCAGGACCTTACCTTTTAAACGCTTCGGTCCCCCAGGGACCGCTGCTGAGAATAACCTTCCGCCTAGTGTGCCAACATCTGTAAATGCATGGCCACAGTGATCGTGGGGCTCGCACCCAGCCAGCAACTGCAGAAATCAGATACCTTCCGGGGCTGTCATTGCAACCATTCATGCCAGAGGGAGCGGGGTTCACAGCATCCTTTGCCTGCTGTTTCCTTGTCTTAGGAGTTTAGCTGTTTGTCCACCCTAAGAGCAATCTCCAGTGACCTCTCCATGGATTATTCTCCCCATGCTGAGGGTGTTTTCCAGCTTTTGGGAGACAGACATCAAAGGCTAGGAATACATCCCTAGCCTCCTCAGGTGGTCCTCCCCCAGTTTCAGCCCAGCGACAGTATGGGACTGAGAGTAAGCGCCCTGTGTACCAGGCACGCATCTGGAGACTCTCGGTGTTGGCTCACAATGGCCACAGTCATCCAACGCCACCAGGAGCTGCTAAAACCACATAGTGTCAGTGAGGTCATCCTGCCCCAGCCTCCAGTGGGCTTTTTGATTTTGTTTGGAGACGTGTATCTCTGAATCATAATGTATTCGGGTCTCAGGAAATAATTTGAAATATGTTGAAGAGAAGAGGAAAACAGGATTGACAAATTTTGCACTAAAAACCTTACCTTTGGGTTCCTGCCTTCTTCTGTGTTTCCCCCTCCAAAAAAAACAAGATTTGAATGAACATTCATGAAAATATCTTGAATCATCAGCCAAGATAAGACTCTCCAGTGCCCACCCTGAGCAGCTTCATCATTGAATTGCCCCAGATGTGGGACCAGGTGTGGGAGGAGCTGAGTGGTGTGCAGGAGGGGACCACGCTCACATCCAACAGCACATGGTGCCACCCAGGAAGGAGGCAAGAGACAAGGGACAAGGAACAGGAAGAACAGGGCAAAACTGCACAGGGAGGGTCGGGGAAGGAGGCTGGGGGACCTTTTCTAGCACCAGTTTTTTCTTTCTCAGATCAACTTAGAATAATCTTTGTGTTCAAATTCATTTTCAGATCTTAGCCCCAAACTGTTTTAGTTCTTCTGGATACCTGTCCTAATTTTAGCACTAAAAAGACCCTCACCTAATGCATTCTTCTCTCCTGATCTTTTTTTTTTTTTTTTTTTAGTGCAGGTCAATGGGTAAGAAAATCATCAAGACTAAATGATGATTTAGTGATCATTGTCATCACCCAAGTGAGCCTCTAATTCTTATAAATGCCCTTTATTTTAAAGATAACCCAAACGTAGTTAAGTAAACATTAAAAAACCTGTGTCACCTTAACTACCGCTTTGCCCCTTGGTAAAATGGCACAGCCATGTTCCCAGATAATATTTTATGAGGGAAGTTCCTTCTAAATCAGAAAGAATTGGGATTTCTTGATTCAAAGAGCTTGTGTACGGCTTAGACTACTCAGTAAATTCAAAACCTACAAATCTTGGGTGTTCCACAGTTCCACCTCCTTAGGAGACCACGTGACAGGTCGGAGGTGGAGCCGAATGTCCCGATGCTGAAGATCTGTGGTCCTTCCCCAGGGGACCCAGCCCCCGGCCCCGGCCAATAAATGCAGAGTCTCTTGGGTTAGGACATCAGAATTGTTTAGAAGCTCCACAGTAATTGTAATATGCAACCAGAGTTGAGAACCACTGCCTTCGACGGAGAACAGTTAGTGGAAGCCAGGATTGCACTCTGGCTCGGGATCATGGGTTGAGTTAAGATTGGAGGCAACGCCTCGGGGCAGGGGGCCTCAGAGGAGCCATCTGCTTAGTGGTTGGGACCAGCTCCTGCAGCACTGCCCAGCGGTGCTCTGTGGACTGGGTGACCATCACGCTCATTCTGAAGAGGCTCCTGCAAAAGATGCCCTCCTTTCTATGAATCGGGAAGGAGTAAAAGCAATGTGCTTTCAAGCTTCTACAGATAATCTCTGAAATACGCCAAGAAACGGACTCATATTATCTATTAACATTACTTAATATTTTTATACTTAATATAACAGTATAATAGTAAATAATGTGGTTTATCCTGATGCATACAGACTTATTCATTCATTCATTTATTCATTGAGCTGCTATGTGCTGGGTACCCCACAGGCACTAAGGAAAGAGCAGTACCGCGAC
The DNA here is from genome assembly GCF_964165515.1 of Mesoplodon bidens. Taxonomy (NCBI): domain Eukaryota; kingdom Metazoa; phylum Chordata; class Mammalia; order Artiodactyla; family Ziphiidae; genus Mesoplodon; species Mesoplodon bidens. The sequence goes on along the minus strand of NC_138169.1, from coordinate 31,537,050 downwards.
AGCCACATTCCCCACCCGCCCCCACCCCCCGGAACTTGAGACAAGTCATCACAGCAGGGTCTGAAGCCAAGAAAGGGCAAGTGAACCTGCCCCCAGCCGTGCATATCTCTGTTGGTCATAGAGGGGAGAGGGGGCTTTCTCCCTGAAGGCACTCGCCGTCCGCCATGCTGGGACATCTGATTCATCCACGGTAGCCCTTGTCATCAGAACTGTTTCTAGAAGTTTCAGAGTAGGTGGCACAGGCCTGTGCATCTAGTGAAGGAAGCAGAAAGTGTCAGCCCTGTGTTTCAGGGTCACATTGGGAAGGCTATCTGTTTGCACAAAGATGGACTCAGGGTATTTTTTCCTTGTGAGTAAGTAACAAGCTGTTAAGTACACAACAGAGGCACCTCTCTCCCCGAAAGCTAGAAGCCTAGTGATTGATGGAATCCGATGTTTACTTGTGCCCCCTGTAACCTTGACTGAAGCCACTGAAATCTTCAGCCTATGCATCAGGAGAATGGCACGCACATGCCAAGGGACGGGGCCAAATGGCAGGCGCAGCTTCATGGTGGGCAGTGTGCAAGGTCCCATAAGGGGACTCGACGCAGAAGCTCAGCAGTTGGAGGGGTTCTCACGGGGAGGGGAAGAGCGTAGCCATGGCAGCAGGAGGAACGATAGATGTTTGCAATCCAGAGAGGAGGGAATGAGGCTTGACAGTGAGGAAGAAGAAGAAAAAGTACACAGGAACCAACTGGTAATTGGTCCAGAGGGAGGGAGATGACTGAAGGTGCCCCGGCTGTGCCCCCATTGCTCAGCCAATGAGTGACCATTCATAAATACCTTTAAATGCACCTTGTTTTTTTTGTTTTTGTTTCGGTCTTTGTTTTTGCAGTTTCAACTCTTTTATTACCTTGGGCTTTAGAAGGTTTGAGTTAAATTCCTTAATGTTCATTTTGTAAGGCAAATGAAGGCTACAAGTTCTTCTTCCTAACCTATGGCTTAACCTACTGATTTCTGCAAAATAATTTATGGAGAAAGCTTTCCGTTTTTACTGATCAAATTCTACACTCAATGATAATATATCTCTTTAAAAAAAAACTTGTCATAGAAAATTTCAAATATGTACAAAAGTCGACAGAATTGTATAATGAATCTTCATGTAACCATCACCTGGCTTAAAAATTGATCAACTTGTAGCCCAAATTGCTTTAGATATACCTCCAACTTATCTCCCTCCATTCCTTACAATATTTTAAGGTAAAGGCACCTTGTTTTGCTCTGACGCTTGGTTGTGTGTAAAATGCCTAAATGTGTGTTCATTCCACGAATCCTTAAAATAACCCTGAGACGTGTTCCTGAAATCAGTATGTAGATAAAGAGAGATGCAGACACTAAAGGTCTCAGTAGCCCAAGTAACTTGCCCCAAATCACACAACCAGTTCAGAGCCAGAGGCAGATCTCAAATTCACATGTATGAGCTCCAGACCCAGTGATCTGCAATGTCCAGATACAGCAGCACAGCTGTCCCGACCCATCCCTAAATGCTCCTCTGAGTCCCCATGTAATGTGACTCTCCATGCCTTTGAAGTTGTCTTCCTCTCCTGTCCTCACATGTCTGCTGGTCATATAAAGATTTATGCTATTACATGTAGACCCTCAAACATGCATGGGCATAAAGTCAAGTTTGGGTTTTTAAAAAATCTGCATTAAAAGAAAGTTTAAGTTCCAGCTTTCTGTACCTATACAGTATCTATAGCACTGGCATTTTGTAACCCATATTTTCCCTCTTTTTTTCCCAGTCCATAAAAAGAACTTTTTAATACTAAGATCCCAAAAGCTGGGGCAGCAGATCCCGGTCACGTTCAGTGACAGGAAGTACAACTGCTTGAATCCAACTCCTCTCTTGCTTGAAGGAGTCAGGTGAAATTTTTAAAAAGGATTAATTTGACAGATAGCACAGAATAAGAAAAATATTAGAAACAAGAAAAGGCCATTTTTCCTATAGATGCTCATTTCATTCTATATACCATTTCCCGGGATATCTGCCAGTTGTTAGCAGGAAGAGTAATGGTACCCATTTCTTTTTTTAAATTTCACTCTTGAGTATTATGGAGATAAATAGCTAAATGATGAAGAAATAACGTTCTTTCACGGCAGTCATTTAAGAAGGGCAAAAGAGCTCAAAAGCAGATACACTGGATGACATGAGAAAATTCAACCATGAGTGAAAAATTCAGTATTTCTAAGGGTGTCGTTTTAGGAAGAATACCCTCTCGCATCAACACTAGAAGGAGAGCTCTGTCCACGTAGAAAAGTAAGGGGACTGCCTGTGGCCGTCCATAGATTTCTTTGCAAGCCCCAGAAATTTTCCAGTTGCAAACTCATAAGGAAAACAAAAGTCTCTGCTGTGTTTTACTGCAGGACCAATGCAAGAGACCATCTATGACTTCTGGAGGATGGTGTGGCATGAAAACACAGCGAGCATCATCATGGTGACCAACCTGGTGGAAGTGGGGAGGGTAAGTGGTCCTCTCCGCCTCCTGGTCATTTGTTCCTTGCTTAGCCAGCTCTGGAAGCAGTGTGTGTCCTTCCAAAAATATCAACTACCACGGCTCCTCCTCTTGCTTGCTTATAAATTATCAGTAAACATAGCCTGAATTGCTTTCATTTGTTGTGATAGCAACAGACAGAAAAGGCACTCAAGATTTAAAAGCAGTTGTTATCCGGCTATATTGAGTGCACAAAAACACGGCGAAGCATGCATGCTGGTTGTTGGGTGTCAGAACACAATGGGAGTCCCCAGGAGACAGGACTGCATTCCCCACCTCTGGGAAATCCACTCTGAGAACAGCCAGCAGGCCTGGAGTCAATCCTGGGCTTAGAAATCCAGCATCTCCTCTGGCTTAGATTTTCCTTTCCTCCCTTTCCTGACCAGTAAAGTGGAGACCACGCTCCGCCCCCCTCCACCCTCCACCCTCCACCCCCACCCCCCACCCCACCCCACCCCCGCCACCCCAAGGTCTTGGGTTACTTCGTCTGTATTGACTACGGAGGAGCTATTTTTATTTAACCAGAAATTTCTTGAGTAATTAAGATCTTGGTCGTGGGATGCGACAGGATTCTTTCCAAAGGGAAATCTTAAAACGAGAAGATACACAGGGTGCAACTGCTTTGTTGAATAGTGGGCCCAATTCTATGGTTCTGCTGGAGGACCCATTACTTCTTAGAGAGGTTGACATTGTGAGATCTACCCTCAGCCTAGAGATGAGCCCTGAGTTGAGATATCGGGGCAGAAACCATAAAGGGGTTGTCTCTTAAGATTAGCTGTCGGCCTTAAAAAGAAAGGAAATCCTGCCACTTACAACACAGATGCACCTGGAGGACATCACGCCAGGTGAAATAAGCCAGTCACAGAAGGACAGAGACTGCGCAATTCCACTCATAGGAATGATGGAGAATAGTCGAACTCTTAGAAGCAGAAAGTACAAGAATGGTTGCCAAGGATTGCAGGGAGGGAGAGGTGGGGGCTTGATGTTCAGTGGGTATGAGGTTTCAGTTATGCCAGATGAACAAGTTCTAGAGATCTGCTGTACAAAGTGTGCTTGTAGTCAACAATAGGCATCGCGTACTTGATTTGTTAAGAGGGTAGACCTCACGATAAGTGCTCTTAATACACACACACACACACACACACACACACGGGCATGCACCAAGAGCAAAGGCACACAGGAGACCACTGGAGGTGGTGGATGTTGTCTGTAACCTTGGTTGTCGTGGTGGTACCAAGGGTATCTGCATGTGTCAAAACCCATCAAATTGTGCACATGAGGTTTTTTTGTACATCAGTTATACTTCTTCAATACATCTGTTTAAAAATATGGATTTTCAGGGCTTCCCTGGTGGCGCAGTGGTTGAGAGTCCGCCTGCCGATGCAGGGGACACGGGTTCGTGCCCCGGTCCGGGAGGATCCCACATGCCGTGGAGCGGCTGGGCCCGTGAGCCATGGCCGCTGAGCCTGCGTGTCTGGAGCCTGTGCTCCGCAACGGGAGAGGCCACAACAGTGAGAGGCCCGCGTACCGCAAAAAAAAAAAAAAAGTGACCCACGGAAAAGCACTAGTCCCAAACGTATTATAGGTATATTCTGCTAAATAGTCAAGGAATGGGTAATTCAAATCTTATAAAAATTATTCTGAGAAGAGAAAAAGAAAGACTACTACCCCATTTTATTTTAAGAGGCTAGTATAACCTTGATATCAAAACCAGAAAAGGGCATAGCAAAAGGGAAAATTATAGATAACACAAATTAGGAAGAAATAAATACACCAACAGATCAAAAAAGAGAGCCCAGATGTCGATGTAGGCATTTGTGGGAAAATGTGTAATTAGTGGGAAAAGCATGAACTTTTCCATCAGTTGAACTGGGACATTTGATTATTCATGTGGATTAAAAAAAAAAGCCCATAAATGAATACTAAATAAAGACCAAAAGTTTTAAATACTTTAAAACTTTTAGAAGGAAATATGGGGGAAAATATTTATGGCCTTTGTTTTAAGAGCGTTCCAAATATACCAAAAGCTCAACACGTTAAGAAAAGGATGGGGAAAATTGACTATTAAAATGTAAAATTTTCTGTAGAATAAAGGATATTAGTAAAGTGACAAGACAAGTGGGGAGAAGCTATGGGCCCATTAATGTAAAGGAGAAAAGCTTACAAAGCACTAGTTTACATACTAACAGTGTAAAATCATTTCCGTCTCTCAATTCTCTGTCTCCTGGGAGATGGTGAGAGCCGGAGAGCTGGCTGGAAGTGGGGAGGGGGAGTCGCTGAGCTCCCCACCACCAACCCCTCACGTGGGCGGTGGAGATGTCATAGCACCTGCTTCATAGGGATCTTGTAAAGATTAAATGAGTTTCTACGTGTCAGGTGGTTAGAGAAGCTCCCACCCCATTCTGAGGACTATGTAAACATGGATATTAATGTAACCCTTACATTTTCTCCAGCAAAGCTAAGACCTACAGTGGTATCTATAAATTACCTTTTTTCACCCCAAATCAGTATTTTGCTATGAAAGCAGTAATGACCACTGGAGGAAAAAAAAAAAAATTCAACTGCCCCAGAAAGCAAGCTCCTTTCAGGGAGGAGACAGCCTTACAGATTTTTGGTCTCTCCCTCCTGGCATTCAGGAAATGCCCAACAAAGTGAATGAATGCGAATTCTTCCCTCTTAGTGTTAGAGAGTAGTTAGCATCTGCTAGGTTAACTGTGAAACAGCTACGCTAAATATTTTATCTGTTTCTTCCCCTGAAATGTATGATTCATCCTGAATCTTCACTCATCTCACAAATACTTGTTGACTGCCCCTAGTATGATAAGGAGCAAAGAGATGTGGAGACTGCTTTGCACTGCTTTGCTTTCCCAGTAACTGTATTCCTTGAAAGTTATTTACCAGATTTTACATATTTGCATCGGAGCTCACTTAAAATAATCCCAAGATAAATTATTTTGAAAAGTAGATAATTATTAAAAATAACAACTACTACTGGATTTTTTTAAAATAAAGGCACACGTGTATTTTTTGCTTATTTGAAATTCCAAAGTGTGCTATCTCAGGACTCAGTCACTGTGTTACCAACCAGGGTTCTTGGCCTCCTTAATCAATAGAAATTGATAAGAGGCCAGACAAGAAATTCAGGCCAGGCTTTATTGGGGCCTGTGTTGCAGCAGGGGGAAGCGAAAACAGGTAACAGGTTCCCATGCTTGTTCCCGAGGCAGGGCGAGCTGGTTCCTTGTATGGGGTGAGGTTAGGGGTGTGTCCAGGGGTCGGGCCGGAGGCGTGGCTTAAGGGGTTTACCCACCCCTTTGGTGGTGGTGTGTGCAGGGGGCATGTGCCCTGTTTTTGCTCCTGGCTCTTCAGAAGTGGCAGTTGAGTGTTTCTGGTCTTTTTGTATCTTTTGTCCAGAATTTGCCCCAACTGTGCATGCACACAGTTATTTTTAGTCCCTTATAGTTTCTTTGTATTTTGTTGCTTGAAGAGACGTGTGTCCAGGTGCAAGCACTGCAACAAAGGGTCCCAGGTCCCAGCCTGTCTCAACTAGAGGTGAGCTGTTTTCATATGATAAACCCTCTTCCTTTAAGGAAAAATCAGGACAGCATGGTCTTTGGCTAACAGGTCAAAGGAAGATTGTGCTATAAAATTACTATAGTAAAAAACCTTCATGTCTGTTGGACATGGCACCTTTTGCTGGAATGCAGTTTCATTCCGAGTTACCTACCTTGGAATAATAGCAAATAAAAAGGCCAGGCAGTGGTGGTCTCTGTTCCTTCCATCAGGCACTTGGACCCATCCCATACAGGGTGGCCACTGTTGATATTTTTGATGGAAACTATTCTTTCTGACAAATAACCATGGACAGTTCAGCTAACAGTGTGCAGCAGAAGAGGGGAGTCAGGGTTCAAGTTCAGCCATAAATGGAAGCCCACAGGCTCACAGAAATTCAGTAATTTTAGGTCTGGTAAGCCTACTAAAAAAAAAAAATCCTTGAAAATCCTTACCCACTTTGTGGGGACGTGGCAAGCCCTGGAGAGTCCTCCCCTGTTACCATCAGCCTCTTGGACCAACCTGTCTTCAATTAGTAATGCACTTAATGGCATCTGTCCTTGAAATGTCTGGTGTGATTTGGGGGTGTTGACAAAAGGTCACATGCCCTCCGGGAAAAAGTCGAATCTTATTCCAGGCTGTTTCCCATTGTTCATCCTGCATATTTGTTGAGAGATGACGTTTCCATTTTCCATGCTTGGAAACAGCAACAACGAACCACTGAAGAAATGAAAATGACATGGTTTTAAGGGGAGCAACTAGCTACTTACCATGTTGAGTGCACGCAGTGTGTCCTTCATGAATCAGGCATGAGCCCAGGAACACTGTTTGTTTACACAGGCTTGATTCATTAAGTCAGAACGGGGCAGCTTTCCCCAGATTTCTGCCCTGCAGCGCTCTGCATTAGGCCGCTGTAATTGCTGGTGTTAGAGCCGCTGGGAGGCCTTCCCTGTCGCAGCACCTGTGCAAAAGACTCAGACGCTGCACTTCCCTCCAGCGGGGTCCCCGGTACATCTGCCAGGACCCGTCGTTATCTAAGACTTCCTGGTCACCCCCGTGCGTCCCTCTCAGCCCATGTGTTGTGGGAAGGGACCCTTGTCAGTTTCCCTGGCACCTGGCGACAGCTGCACACCTGGCATGTAAATTGCGCCGGATGTGCTGTGATTGTTTTCCCTCTTTAATGAACCCACCCGAGGGACGCTGAGCTCTTTATCCATCGCCTGTTTCCCAGACACTCCCATTGACACGGTTTCCGTGGAGCCTCAGGACTCCGTTGTGTTGTACTAATTCATCTGCCGAAAGTCTTAGAACCAAATCTGGGGGCCTCCCAAAGGAGATTTTTTTCCACTGGTAATTTAAGCTAATGATTTCTAAACATATTTAGTCAGTTTTATGAAGGCCTCATTAGAATGTGACTGTTTATTAAAAAGCCAAATGAGGTCTCAGAGTCATGTAGGAAAATTATCGTTGAGCTGCTCTGAATAGTTCTGATAACAGGTGATAAAGGCTTTTGGAGCTAAGAGAAGTAGAGACCAGAGATGTTAACCCCCATCAATGTAAGGGATGTGAGGGGGCCACCTAAACGGATGCTTTAAAGGTTGTCATTTACCCAAAGAGGTTGACCTATAATTCCTTTCACAACGTTTATCACTAAAAGGGTAACAAAAGAAAAAAGTTAAAAATGAACACTGTTCGTCAGACTTAGCTGTCAAATTCACATGCAAGGAAGGTATATTAAGATTTCAAGTGCACCTGTCACATATAACAAAGAACATTTGCTTTTCTACAAAAGCCACCAGATCCAGGATCAATGGAAGAAGCAAGAGAGGAGCAAGATTTCCCCCTTTATAACATGGGGAGACACTGTTTAATAGTAAAAATAACATAAGTAATGCCTAACAGGACAAAATAATAATATTTTTTACAAAATTTCTTAAGTTGTTCCAATGTGTACATGAAAAGGAAGAGACAAATTCTTTTTGAAGACATTGCTGAGGGCTTCCCTGGTAGCGCAGTGGTTGAGAGTCCACCTGCCGATGCAGGGGACACGGGTTCATGCCCCGGTCTGGGAAGATCCCACATGCCGCAGAGCGGCTGGGTCTGTGAGCCATGGCCGCTGAGCCTGCACGTCCGGAGCCTGTGCTCCGCAAGGGGAGAGACCACAGCAGTGAGAGGCCCGCGTACCGCAAAAAAAAAAAAAAAAAGATGAAGGCGTTGCTGAAATTTTTCTGTCTTGAACTCTCACGATTGCCTTTCATCGATCTTTTTTTAATGAATTAAATACTTAAGATTGACACTTTGTGACCTGGGTAATTATAGCCTTAACTTTTGATGAATTTATACTCATTCAATAAGTATTCCTCTCCATTTTGATCTACCATCAACCATTTCAGCGGTCATATTAATGTAGCTGATTCAAGCCTTGCCTCTCTCCATAACTTTAATACAAAACTAGGAAAAAAGAGCAAGTCTGCACCGTGGCCTGTGACCATTCCCACCCAGGCCCTGCCACGTTTCACGTCGCCTCCTCCAGCACATCACCCAAGAAGTGAGGCCCTAACTGGTCCTGAGCCATCAGCAGCAGGAGAGGGGCCCCCTGCAAGCCCCTCCCTCCACGAAGCCAGATCTTCCAGTACAGAAGACTCTGTAGCGGCCCTGTGAACCTTTGAGGTTTTCTCGGCCCAACGATCTCAGGTCCCCTCTGTAAAAAGTTAGAAAATCAACCCAAGAGCCTGATTTGTCTTGTTCACAAACTAACCCAAAAGTGGGCTTTCTGATCCCTTTTCAGCACAATGTATGCAACGTTTAATGATACACTTACTGTATCCAAGGCACTAAGAAATACAAAGGTATTTATAGTTCACTTGTCCTGGAAGAACATGAACTATGGTATTAGTGAACATTCAAACCATCAGCTATAATACACGTAAGTCAGAGTGATGGTGACCCTAGTGAAGGGACTGAGTCTGCCTAAGGGAATCTCAGAGGACTGCATGGAGGAGGTAGTGAGGAGCTGGACTTAAATGGGAGAAGAGATTTTAAATGGCAGGAATGAGACAGAAACCACTTGAGGGAAAACAGAGAAAGGGGAGTAAATGAAAGATCGGGAAGGAGCGAGTGGTCTGACGCAGGTGGCTGGAGCCCTGGTGGGGAGGTACTGTGAACCCGGAGGCTGGAGGCTGGTTGAGGTCTTGTCTGAAGGGGTCTGAAATGCCTTTCTAGGAGGGCAAAGGAGGAGCAGGGAGTGGGGGGTGTGCTTGTGTGGTGTACGGAAGGCATGAAGCTGGTGCATCCTATGTCCTAATTAATGTTGTTGAGAGACAGTTCTAGTGGCCGCTAGAGAAAGGTTTAGAAGGGTTACAGAAGGGCATGGAGACAGGGTAGGCCAGAGCAAGACTTGGTGAGGGACATGGTGGGCTCGGGCTGTGGCAGGGGTGATACCCACTCGGGTCCTTGGGCTCTGTAATCAATCGAAATTGCCAAGAGGCCAGACGAGGGATCCAAGCCAGGCTTTACTGGGGGTCGTGCTGCTGCACAAGGGAGAGAAAACGGGAAACAGGTGCCCTTGCTCGCTCCCTGAGGCGGGGCCAGCTGGTCCCTTAAATGGGGTGGGGGTGGGTGGGGCCAGAGGAGTGACTTAGGTGGTCTGCCCGCCCCCTGGGTGGTGCTGGGTGCTGGGATCAGCCCTGCTTTTGCTCCGAGCACCTCAGAAGTGACAGTTGGTTTGTGGCCTTCTTGTATCTTATTGCTCATAATTTGCCCCAGCTGCACATGTGCAGTTATTTTTAGTCCCTTACAGTTTCTTCGTATTTTGTTGCTGGAGGAGACATTCGTTCAGGTGCAAGCACTCCAGTAAAGGGTCCCAGGTCCCAGCCTATCTCAGTGGCATTTGGAATTTATGGGAGATACATAATTTGGGTGTTATTTGGGGATGCTGATAGGAGCTTGAATATGAACCCAGATTTCTACCATTGTGACTCGGATTGATGTAAAGGCTATTAACCAAGAATGAGTATCCCTTCCCTTCCCAACCAAGGAAGAAAAGAAGAGCAGTTTTAATAAAGCTGTAACATGATTCATCAGTGTATTTGGGGCATGCTGAGTTTGAGACTCTGAATGAACAACGTGGGGCTTTCCAGGAAGAGGGATGCGTGAGCTGAAGACACAAACTGTGAAATGTGATCTTCTCCCTTCATTTACTGAGCATCTACTACGTGCTAGGCTTTGGGCTAGACTGGGGAGGGCAAGATGAAAAGACCTGGCACAATCTAAGAGACAAGCAAACCAGAAAAGTATGATGTGAAGTGATAACCACTGAAACAGAAGCATGGCATCCTCGGCAGAAAGAGAGAGAAGAGGGCTGAAGACAGCCCTGGAGGACGCCTATATCTAGGAGCGGGGTGGGGGGGGGAAGGGCTAGAGATGGAGTCAGATAAGAAGACCAAGAGAGATGGGGCATAACCACGAGACCCAGAACCGTGACGAGTAGGAGAGGATGCGGGTAAGCAGCGTGAGGGAAGCTGCAGAGAGCGAGGTGCATGGGACTGCAGGGGAGGGTGAGGAACACAGTATACGGAGCACCTACTCTGTGCCCGGCGTTCCCCTAGATGATTGAACAAGCCTTACTTCCTTAATTATCACAGCTGCCCTATGAGATACAAAGAGTCCTGTTTTCAAAATTAATAAACTAAGGCTCAGTGAGGTTAAATGCAGTAGACCCTTGAACAGTGCAGGGGTTAAGGGCACCGAGCCTTCGCTCAATTGAAAATCCACTTGTAACTTGTACTCAGCCCTCTATATGTGCGTGTTGTTCCTCCATATCCAAGGTTCCACACCTGTGGACTCGGCCAGCCTCAAATCGTATAGTACTATAGTGCTCGTATTTAGTGAGAAAAAAAAATCTGCTCATAAGGGGACCCACGCAGTTCAAACCCGTGTTGTTCAAGGGTCAGTTGTAATTTGGCAGAGGGCACAGAGTAGAGCTAGAATTTGAGTCTTAGTCTGTCTAGTTCCAAAGCCCAGGCTCTCTCCACAATTCCCCAGGACCTCCCTGTGAACAACTAAGTTTAGTGTTGTTAACCAAAACTTCAGAAACAAGAGACCTGATTGAAATAAAGAGTTTACTGGGGGTTTGTTAGGACCGCAGCCCAGGAGACACTGATTGAAGAAAGACTTGAATTGTGGACTACAAAATGGGGGAGGCTTATAAAAGCAAAACCTGCATGGTTACATGAGCTGTTTATCAAGAATTACAGTTGGAGCTGGAAAGAAGTGAGGGTGTCGATTAAGCAAGGATTGGTTGGGGTCTGAAATGGTTGCATAGTTACAAGAGGGAAACTTGTAGCTTGCAGCTGGCAGATACTATTTTTTAAATGGCTGGTGTCCTTGAGTTTGGTATGGTTCACAGGAAGTTCAAGTTCTCAGTGGTGCAGGGACGTGTCTGAGCCAGGTCCTCAGTGGCTGCCCGCCTCCATCTCTGTTTGCCTGCACTGTGATGGCTCCATTATTATTTCACTTTGTCCTCAGTACCTACCAGGTTGCAGTGTGCCATAGAACCAGGACCCCAATGGCCATGGAGTAGTGGCTACACGTGTGATAAAGACATTAGTGTAGCTTGTTCTTGGAGAATTGAATCCAAGGAAAGAGATGAAGCAGCACCTAGAGGGAAGCAGGATCAAGATGTGATGATAGAGGTCGGTGTGTGTGTGTCTGTCTGTGTGTGTCGGTGTATGTGTTTGCTGCTGTGTGTCTGTGTGTGTCTCTGTGTGTGCATGTTTGTGTGTGTTTGTGTGTGTCTGTGTAGGGTGGATAGGAGCATACCTGGGAGTCTGAAGAGAAGATAGAATTGGAAGCAGAGATTGAAGGTCCAAGAAGAGAAAGGGGAGAGATGATCATACTAAGTGAAGTAAGATAAAGAAAGACAAATATCACATGACATCACTTATATGTGGAATCTTAAAAAATGACACAAATGAACTTATTGACAAAACAGAAACAGACTCACAGACATAGGAAACAAACTTATGGTTACCAAAGGGGAAAGGGGGAGGGATAAATTAGGAGTTTGGGATTAACAGATACACACCACTATATATAAAATAGACAACCAACAAGGACCTACTGTATAGCACAGGGAATAATACTCAATACTCTGTAATAACCTATATTTGAAAAGAATCTGAAAAAGAATAGAAATATATATAGATATGTGGAGATATATAGATATGTATGTGTGTGTATAACCGAATCACTTTGCTGTGCCTGAAACTAACACAAATTGTAAATCAACTATACTTCAATTTAAAAAAAGAAGAGAAAGGGGGAAGATGACAGAGGAAAATCACAGAGCAGGTGGGAGGGGACTCCCTCAGTTACCAAGCATATGCTACACACCAGCCAGTGTGTACACACACAAGAGGCTGCGTCTACAAAGGCATTAAGTGTATGCCTGTCCACAGCAATGGGGAGTCAAACAAGGTGATTAAATCCTATGATTAAGGCTTTGCAGAGTGCTGCTACAGTAGTTCAGAAAGAAGGTACCTCATCAGACCGGGAGTTGAGGATGGAGGGTTTGTCAATAAATGCTTCCCAGACAAAGCGGTGCATGGGCCTGAGTGTGGAGGGGCAAATGGGACTGAACCAGCAAAGAAGGCAGGGTGCTCCAGGCAGAGACAACCACAGGACCCCGAAGGGACACTGCAGCTGTGTTCAGAATGAATGTGGGGAAGGCGGAGAGACTGCGGCTTTGTCGTAGAAAGGCAGATGTGCGTGTGAGGCACTGGGCCTCTTCTTGCGACCAACACAGAGCCCCCGAAGGAGCAGTGAGGGAGCGACGTGGAGAGAGGGTCATGATGGGGATGCTACAGAGAGGAAACAGTCCCAGGGCAGGGAGAGAGTCACTGGATTTAACAAGGAGAAGGTCACCTTTTGCCTGAGTGGTTCAGAGGGATGACCTCCCAGAGTTCTCTGACTGTATGCAACGGAAATCAACTCAGGCTAATTTAAGCCAAAGGGACGTTTGTTGGAAGAATATTAGGAGCTCAAAATGTTGCTTTGAAGAATAAGACTTGCACACAGGCAGGAAAGACGGCAGCAAATCCAGAGGGCCAGTGATCGGAGGGGCCCCACAGCCAGACGGTCTGGCCAGGGTACAGGGCCTCAGAGGACAGGTGCCAACAATTTCCAGGCTTTTTACTGTGCTCAAGATTCAAATCACAAGGACAGAGCATCATCTCCCCCCCGGTTGGTTCTCGTGCTCATCCCTGGCCGTCCTGGGCCCCTAATTGACAAGCCACCCCATGGGAATGAAGTGAGTCTCCAAGAGGAAGTCAAGGATGTATCGGGAAGGATAGTGGATGAAATGGATGTTGTGACAGAAAACAGCATGACTCCCTACAGATGGTGAGGATGGAAGGCAGTCCGCAGGGTCAAGGCAGGAGTAGAAAATCAGGAGGTGTAGACTGAGTTTAAACTTGTCAGAAGCTCAGCCAAGAAAGGAAGGGAGAGACACAGGGCTGTAGGCAGAGGAGCATTTACAATCGAAGGGTATTTTACAGATGGAAGACCTTTGAAAATTGTACGTTTTAAGGAAAGGACCAGGAGAGGGGGAGAGATTGAGCTGTTAGAAAGTGGACAGCTGAGGAGGCAGGAGAGGATGCATCCAGAACGCAGGTCTTCAAGTCAGCAGTAGAAGGGGAGACATCTTTTCCTCTGAGCCTGGAGAACAGAGACAGATGAGGATGCAGGAGAATAAATGTAACAGAAACACACACAACAGATTTGGGAGGGTACCTGCTCCGATAACACAGGTTTCCCGGGTGAAGACAGGAACAAGGCTGTGGCCTGAGGAAATAGCCATTTTAGGGCGCCATCGAGAGCACAGGTGAAAGCTCAGCCAGAGTAGGAGCTGGCGTGCTCCTCTCTGGGGAGAAGGTAAGAGGGGGAGAAAGATAGAAGCAAGGCTCCGTGGTGGCAGCTAGACCCAGGTGCACTGGGATCCTGGGAGCCAGAAGCAGATCCTCCCAGAACCGACTGGGCTGTGAACAGGTGACCACGAGAGGGACGTGGTGGGCTTTACCCAGTGAGCTGGGAACCAACCAGTTCTCGCCTCCAAGCCTTCGTTCACATTTCCCCGACAGGAAGGGAAATTGGCCCAGTGAGCTGTAAAATTCCATGTTTATACGAAGAATATGGCTCTTTGTTGATTACATGTTGGCTCAGAGATCTACTTGAGTAACAGATGCATCATCAGCCCAGATGTGCCATAATCCACGTGGCCTCAGGACCCTCCAGGCACCCACTGTGTCTGCACTGAGTACCAGCAGCAGGAGAAAGCACAGAGTCTGGATTTTGTAAAGGAATTGATGCAGTACAAAGCCAGGAGTGTCACCTCCTTGGGAGGGAGCCATCCACTCCTATTTCTTCTGCACTATTATACACGGGTTTTGTAGAAGACCTAGAGCAGAACATTGCAGCGTGATTAGGTACCCATGAGACGAATTCTGCAAGGTTCTGTCTGTACATAATTTATGCAGACCGAAAAAGATGCACAGTCTATAATTTATAGACCTTCTTTTGAAACTGATCTAATCTGACTACAGATATGGAGAGAGCATATTCTTTACAAAAGTTCTCAAAATTGTCTATAACAATCCATTGGTTTATCAACTGGCACATCAAGCAGTCTGACCTTCTGAGCACATTTCCGTCTTTTTAACCGATGCTCAGCAATACCCCCTCTGAGGCAGGCAGCAGGAAGTGGGTCTTCGGGGGAAATGTGGCCCCTTGCAATCATTTAATAAAGATATCCATGCCCAGCCCATCGTGTTCTGTGTAACCCCATGTGTGATTTTTGCATCTGGAAGAAGATCCCCTTGTGCACAGAAGTAGTTACTTTACGCCCCCAAAATTAATAAAGAATCATCACCATCCCTAATGTTCATTAATCCAATTTGGATAACCAGTCTGTTTAACTGCAAGGTAAACTGTGGTATAAAGGACATGCACAAACAGATACCATTGTGAAACAACTTCGTTCAACTAGGAAACACTTCACTGACTACTAATTTGGGCGGCAATTGTGAAAAATAGGAGACTAAAGGAAAACAGATCCTCTCAGAATAAAGCCAGGAGAAAACCACAGAACTTTCTTCTTCAGTCTCACTGAAGGCTTATCGAATATTTTACATTAAACACTCAGTACTGCCTTTTAATTTTTTCATTTTATTGAAGTATAGTTGATTTACAATGTTGTGTTAATTTCCGCTGTACAGCAAAGTGATTCAGTTATACATATGCATATTCATTTTCATATTCTTTTCCATTATGGTTTATCCCAGGATATTGAATATAGTTCCCTGTGCTATACAGTAGGACCTTGTTGTTTATCCAGTCTATATATAATAGTTTGCATCTGCTAATCCCAAACTCTCAACTCATACCCCCAGCTCCCTCCCCCTTGGCAACCACAAGTCTGTTCTCTATGTCTATGAGTCTGTTTCTGTTTCGCTAAGTACTGCATTTTAAAGCTTAAAGTAATGAGGCTTCTTATAGAAAATGTATCTAACCCCAACTTCTGTAACCTTTATTCTCATAGTGTCCCTGCACATAAGCATGTGTGTGTGTGTGTGTGTGTGTACATGCATGCATTTTTTTAAGGCTAGCTATTCCCCTCCCTCACACTTGCTTACATGGGTAACTAGACTAGATCTCTTTCACAACTTCTGCACTCCCTGTACTTGATAAAAGGTTCTTCCCAAATGTATGCATCACACACACACACACACACACACACAACACACACACACACACACACACACACACACACTCCTGCTCACACATACTTACCTCAGTTTCAGAAATGTTCTTTGCCTTGTCGGGAACAGCATACAGTTTGTTCTAAGTGCAGACCATTGTCTCTTTTTTCCTGAATTCTACGTGGGTCGACATGGTGAATTAATGAACTTCCTGGGGTGGAGGCAGGACCAGTCTCATACCTTTTTCTCACAGGCTCTGTTTCTCTGCTGTTGCCATTGTTGGACACCTTAGCCCCTTGGAGTGTTTGTCCACCACTCCTGTGACTTTGCTGAGGCACCTGCAGCCAGTTAAGCTGCGGTGGTCAAGTGACCTCTTACCCTGCTTTAGGTGAGGCCAGGAAAACAGAAGAGAGGCGCCCACCTTCAAAGCATTCACCCTCCAGTTATGGAGGAGGACACACCGTCATGTACAAGAAGGAACTAAACACGCCTGGGGACCGTTCTGCCCTCCCAGACCACAGGCCTCCGAGAGCAAAGACTAGGGTATGTCATCTGTGGATCCCACAGGGTCAGACACATAGAAAGTATTAGGAAGTCCTCAGTGAATGTTTCTGAAGAATAATTACAAAGGAACAGATAAGCTGGTGCAAAATAACGTCTCATACGAGGGAAACTTCTGTTCACTGCTCCCCTTCGCCTGGTTTCTTCCACTCGGGGAGAACAGACTGCAGGCGGAAGTCACCCGTGTGTGTGTGACGTGGTCCCCTGGGTGCCACTGAGGATCACGACAGCTGTTTGTGACGACAGAGAGAAGGCTACGTCTGGCCTCCCCAGTCAACCCTTTGGTATGATGTTCTTGGTAATTCAGCCCAATCCATCCTGCCTCTTTAACAGAAGGCAAAGTCATTTTTACTCAAAGATGGATGAATTATAAATTAGGCTTCTTAGAGGATTCTTTCTGTGTGGTGAGTCAGCTGATGCTTTCTTATGGGCCATCTCTCATATCGCTAGGATTGAAGCATGTTTGCAGGTCTGAATAACAGGTGTTTCCCAGAACTCGCTCTCCTGGCCCCCCAGGTAGTGCGAGCTGAGTGCAGATCAGCTGTTCAGTATTCTCCAGCTGCACCCACAGAGGTGACTGTCGGGTACCCACGTTCATGGTCACCACTGTCAAGCCCTGTCGCTTGCCTCCTGCAGACACTCGTGCTGCTTTGTCATCAGTGCCCGGCCGTGGAACTTCCTCGTCTTCATCTGGGTCTGGGCTTCCTGTGTATCCACCCCTCTACTGGCCTGGGCTGGGATCCTCACTGGCTCACTCCATTGCCTCTCACTTTACCTGCCATGTCTCTGGGGTACATGTAGGTGGTCACCTGCCTTAGTGTCATGAAGCGCTTAAGAGGGCAGGCGCCTGGACATGGCAGATGGACAGGTGCACTGGGACAGACGCATCATAGCCCCTGTTGCACAGGTACCTTCCCGGGCCACATACGCCTGTAATTTCTTGGCAGTAGAATCGGATGCAATATGGGCTGGTCTCCAAGCTGCCAGAGCCCTCCTCCTTTGCTCCACTCACATCACTTGAAAATTGAGTTCTCTGGGAATTCCCTAGCGGTCCAGTGGTTAGGACTCGGCGCGTTCATTGCCAGGACCCGGATTCAGTCCCTGGTTGGGCAACTTAGATACCGCAAGCCGCGCAGCGTGGCTAAAAAGAAAAAAGAAAAAAGAAAATTGAGCTTTCCCCCCTCTTTGCACACTGCGGGTATATCCTATCCTTGAATAACTTGTTGAAAACCATAAATGATGTCCTATCTTTTTTTTTTTTTTTTTTTTTTTTTTTTTTCTTTTTTTTTTCTTTTTGCGGTATGTGGGCCTCTCACTGCTGTGGCCTCTCCCGTTGCGGAGCACAGGCTCCGGACGCGCAGGCCCAGCGGCCATGGCTCACGGGCCCAGCCGCTCCGCGGCATGTGGGATCCTCCCAGACCGGGGCACGAACCCGCGTCCCCTGCATCGGCAGGCGGACTCTCAACCACTGCGCCACCAGGGAGGCCCGATGTCCTATCTTGAATGCAGAATTATTTTTTTCCTTCTCTGAACTTTCCAAGTCTGCTGACTTCATCTTCTGAGGCCTTGCTGTGCCTTCTCCTGAAGGCTTGGGGTTATCTGGCTAAGGAAATAGATGAGTAAATGCTGGGGACCTCTTAGGAGAAGAGGGCCAAAGAGGCAAAATAATGCAGCGAGCAGGGTTACAGTCTGTGTACAACTGCTCTCAGATTAACCGAGTGACAAGCCATCAGTATGTCTACATTCCTTTCACTAATTAAGGGATTTCAGTAAAGTAGGGTTTAATTCAGTGGCCAACAAAACACCAGAATTCACTGCCTCGGAACTTCTCAAAGTATCTGCCGTATGTTTACGACCAGAGCAGGACAACAGTTTATGGCTTAAGCCACTGCCCCATTTCTCTGGGACCAGGTTTCCAGCAATGGGAACGTGGGACAGCTCTGGACGCTTCTCTGATAGAAAATCCAGCCAAAGAACCCCCTTCACACCTGACAAGAAGGTGTGGACTACATTGCTTCCTCATCCTGTAAACCTCAGGATTAAGGAATATGCATTTGGGTAACATTATTTGAAAATTGCAGAGGTGCTGCTGGATTACAGAAGTGGACTGACCTCATAGCCAGGAGATGAGTTAACTACTGGGGATTTCACTGGATTACTCACTGGGAAGTAAAAAGAGGTAGAGTCTGAAAGGAAAGAGCTGAAGGGAACCGTGACATATAGTGGAGAATTAGCCCACAGAAGGGAATAAATATGAAGAGTACGGGAGGAAAGAGATATTTCAAAAGCCGACATTGGGTTCACCTCTTTTAGCTTCAGACTGTCTACTTTTGAAATAGAAACAGAACCCTTATCACTGAAAATCCTGGACGGACAGAGGAGTCTTTGTTCTAGAAAAGGATGGTACAGTCATCACCTCACCAAAGATAGATTCTTTTCTGATGTTGTTGGGTGGAGAATCCCATATCAAGAGTGAATTTGTAGGAGTTTTAATCCATTCAACTGGTTGAATCACATACATCCCAAACCCAGGACTATTTATATGAGGTTCAGTCAACAATTAAGCATGTCATCTATTTATGTCACTGTATTCTTCAAAGTCTTTGCTGTGTTTAGCAGTTCCTGTGATAACCTAGGGAAGAGGGTCATAGAACAGGTGAGGATATTGAGACCCAGGGAGGCCGGGGCCTTTTCTAAGTTCCTCTTTCTTGCTCCTGACCCCTGGAGCCATTTACCTCCCCCCAAAAGATTAACTGGGACAAGTGTGCACCTCAGACTATCTCAAGGGATTTAGCCCAGATTCGTGTTTCTGAAACTCAAGTTCATTGTCTCTCTCATCCTGGTAGAGACCATCAAGTGTGAGCTCTTCTAATCAGTAGAGCACCTGGTGCTTTACACCGTGAGCTGTTCCTTTCTTAGTAATAGAGATGCTGATATGAAGCAAAAATGGCAGCCAGTGGACATTCTCTGATGCGCCGGGTCTTCAGACCTCCCAGTGACTCTGTGATGTGAGCGCTATTGTTATCTCCACTTCCCAGATAATACACTGAAGCTTCCAGAGGTTAAGAAACTACTCCAAGGTCATGCAGCTAGTAATTGCCAGCCTGTGACTGGAGCTGCAGAACCTCCCTCCTGAGCACTAAGCTATATGGCTTCCAAAGAACCTCATTCTAGAGTCATGAAATCGACTTCCCAGACCCGGAATAATTTCAAAAGCCATGTGGTCTACTGTCCTCTTTTTTTGCACATAGGATGCTGAGGACTAAAAAGGGTCTGTGACCTGCACAAGGTCACACAGCTAGAATCAGCCTCGAGCCCTCCTGCGTGCCCACCTGGGCTCTCCTGTCACACCATGCTGCACCATCACTAAATGCGAGTTTTTAAGAGAACCTTCTTTATCAGTGGTCCTTAAAAGTAAAATGTTACCCCCCTACCCAGAAGAATGTCCGCCTGTGTGTGTGTCTGTGTGTGTGGTGTTTAAAGAACATTTCCAGGTCTGTAACTAACTAAGCCAGAGAGGTCACATCCTGGAAACCTGGGGGATGTGGAAGGCACAGTCACTGAGCTCACCTGCTCTAAGGAGCCACAGGTGTATCTGTCATGGTGTGCAGCGTCTGCTCAGCAGCTGGTAACAAAGGTGCCTGACACACATACCCAGGTGATTGACTGCTCCCAGCCCACACGCATACACTCACACACGCGTCCCAGCATCCAGTGTGTACGCGGCACCTAGCAGCCCAGCTGGCAGAGCAGCTGGCTCGGCTGCACAGAGCCACACGTGGTTCCAGGGGTTGTGTACACTCACAAAAAGGAACGAGTGCCCTTTACAAATGTGAGTCGTAGAGAAATCCATGTCCTGCGTGCTCCCCCACTTTTTGAACACACACTTTCTACCCCAAGACTGTTCCTCTTATTTTAAAACACAGCACCAGGAAGGTCCAGCAGAATAGTGTCAGAAGCAGCTGGAAATCATGCAACAGGGAACTGTCTCCTACCGAGGTCGGGAGAATCCCACCCCTCCAGCCCCCGCGCCCCGTCCCCCCATCAGGGACTCGGGACTACTCAGGCTCCCCAGAGATGCCCCCTGCCAACTTCGTCAATCCACAGTGCCCTCCCCCTTCCACCACCCAGGGAACCTGCACTTCATCTTTCTGGTCTCATCTGTCACATGGTCTCCCTTGTGAAGCTTTGGGTCTCTTCCTTTAGATTTAACGTTCTTCTTTCTACCTTCTAATAGCAGTTTTTGTTTTGCTAATTTTACTGATGCCAAGCATGATCTAAGAGCTTTACAAGCAAGAAGTTAGTCTTTCTAAAACCGTTATTATTATCCCCACCTTACAACTGAAAAATGGAGGCACTGAGAGGTTAAGTGACGTGCCTGAGGCCACACAGCTCATCAGTGGGTCCACGCTTTGAACCCAGACAGCGTGGCTCTGGGGGATGTGCTGTGACCACTAAGCTGCCTCCTTCTGCCCTGGGTCAGGTCGGTTATTTCCACACCAGCCTCTTCACCAGCGTTAGACTCATTCCTCTCTCCTCAGTGTCCCAGCCATGTCGGGCCTAGTCTCTGCTCATCATGGCCTTCGGGGCTGTCTGGACAGGAGGACAGCCTGGACGCCGCTGCCCTGAGCGCAGACAGAGGCATCACAACACTGCAGCCGTGGTGGGGAGCCCTCAAAGCTCCCCAGTCTGCCTCAGCCTCTCCACTTCAGATGATGGATATAAATAGGGATAGTTCGTGCCCCACAGAATTAGTGTGAGGGGCAAGTAGTCAGATCATTCTAGGACTGGAATGATGGTGGCCCCCATATGGTCTAGCCTGGATGGCTCTGTGACCCACACAGAGACAACAGATGAAAAACTTTAGAGAACTGCAGTCCTGCTGATCTAAATTGTTACCCTGATACATGGGGAGACTGCCATTGAGAGAAAATATGGAATCTTCTTTTCAAAGATACGTCAGATATCTCTCTAAGAAATGTCCCCTCTGATGGACCTCAGGAGATGTATATATATATATATATATGTATGTATATATAATATATAGGTGTGTATGTATGTATTATGTATACACGTGTATGTGTATATTATATATGTTATATATAATATATGATATATATACACATATATGTATATTGTATATAATATTATAATGTGTATATATAATATGTATATATAATATATATGTTGTCATAATGTTTTCATTGCTCAAAAGATTTCTAAATGTCTTCTTTCAGAATCATCTTTAGACTGCGTGACACATTTTCATTGTCCTCAATGGTGGCAAATCTCCCTCTATTAGCAGGACGACTTAAATTTGGGGAATGGCTAAAAGTCAAGGCCAGTCTATTGAATAAGGTGGGGAACAAGGAGCCTGGGTAAACGTGTTTCTTCAAAGGTCTGATGCTCTGTGACCTAGCTGGGTAGGACCCTTGTCATCCATGTGCGGTCAGAGAGAAAAGCAGCAAGACATTTCTCGGGGGTTCTGCAAGATGACACTTAGAATTCCACAGGAGGCTTCAGGCCACATGTTTCTTTACAGCAGATAAAAACAAATGTTACGGGGCTTCCCTGGTGGCACAGTGGTTGAGAGTCCGCCTGCCGATGCAGGGGACACGGGTTTGTGCCCCGGTCCGGGAGGATCCCACATGCCGCAGAGCGGCTGGGCCCGTGAGCCATGGCTGCTGAGCCTGCGCGTCCGGAGCCTGTGCTCTGCAACGGGAGAGGCCACAGCAGTGAGAGGCCCGCGTACCGCAAAAAAAAAAAAAAAAAAAAAAAAGTTACAGATATGGATGTGACCTTGTGCATATTATAAGTATTATGTGTCCATTAATTAATAGATGCTATTGGAAGACCAGATAGAAAACCAGAAGCCCTGTGGGGGGAACTTTAGGCAGGAGCCTGAAGGTGAGAAAGAGGGATTTGCTGGTGCCATGAAGTGGTTCCTCCAAATTCACACTATCCAGACCTCCAGCAGTTCCTGATTTCGTGCCAGTTTTGAAACAGCCTTCAAGGAATTGCCCAAAGGAGGCCCCAGGGCCCAGATGAAACAGGTTTGGAAGGGAGGAGCTAGGAACCTACAATAAGCCAGGTACTTATGCAGAACTTTTATATAGATTGCGTCACTTACTCTTCAAAATCTCCCTTAAAAAAAAATCAGTGCCATTATCCCATATTATGCACGAGAACACTGAGGCTCAGAGGATACACGTCACTGGCTGTAACACCACAAGTTAACAAGATAAAAGCCAGCGCACATCCGTCTTACTTCATCACACTGGGACCAAAGCAATCCGCATTTTCAGGGTATTTAAATGAGTGAATGTGTTCATTGCTGTGAGAGTTCTGTTAAAAAAAAAAAAAAAAAAACAACGTATGCAATAGATCTGTTCTCTTGGAAGCCTCGTTAGCAGCTGCTCTTGGCTGGGGCCCTTTATGGTCACGGTGCTTCTCAGCAGTGTTTTTGCTCTTGCCAACCAGCGGCTCCAGCAAAGCCGCACTCAGCTATTAATAGAACTGTGGTCACTGTCTCTTCGGATGTCTCCTTTCAGAAAAAGAAAGAGCCTGCTGAAAACCCCGTGACAAACCACAACTTGTTCCAGTGCCTTTGGCTTTTTCCTGCCTTCCACCTCCTTGTCGGTTGTGTCTATTAGATGGTGTAGTGGTCCCGCAGTTGAAGGGCTGACATTTAATTGCTTAACCCTGCGTGATCATGGGCTTCTTAGCAAAGTGAGTCCTTGGGCCCAGGCACAGAGCACAGAAGCAGACCTTCACGTTCTACCCCAGCCGCCCTCCTGCCAACCAGAGAGTTGGTGATACGGGAGCATCCACGGAAACCTAGCCGTCTGTGGTCAGGTGTACAGAAGAAGGATGCTTTCAGCGTGTGCTCCTGTTCTTCCTGCCCCTCTCCCCATCATACCCTCACTCACCCCAAGAGGCCAGGCAGCTAAAGTCATTTCAAGCCTTCCTATTCGGTATCTGTTCCTGAAGCTGGGCCTGGCGAGACTGAAGGAAGCGTAATTGACCCTGAGCTCCCTCCTCCAAAGACCCCTGTGCTTGGGGCCGGTCCACAGCTTCTCCTCCCACCACCATCCAGCTCATCCCCTGGAGTGAGTCACTCTTGGTCCCTGGGCCGGCCTTCCGTTTCCTCCTTTCAAGACACAAGCCAGGGTGAGAATGAAGGGGAAGGAGACCGGCCCTGGCCCCTGCTGGCTCTCCTCTCAGGCCAGCCACTGGTGAGGCCACAGTTGCAAGAACCCAGTGATTCCAAAGCAAAATCCAAGCGTGAAAGTCTATGTCTGGCATTCGTGATGATCTGGAAAAGGAAACTGTTTGGAAACTGTCTCTGTGGCTCCTCACGGCTCTACTGGATGTGATTCTCCTCTGCAAGTCAGGACACCGTTTCCTAGTTTCTGTTGGGCGTTAATCAAACCTCCCTGGTGAGAGAGTGGACTTGCCCACGAGTGCCCCAAATAGGTGTGCAGGAAAGAGGGGCAGAGAACACACCGGAGTTTCCTTGGCTTCTGCCTATGTTTCCCCAGCAGAGAGCTGGCACAGCACTCAACACTCTGCTCTCCCCTCTCCCTCCGCCAGGAAACCCAGCTTCATCTCTTCAGGCATTTAGGGGGATCTGTGCCCTCTGACCGCCTGTGGTCACCTCCAGTCCAGATCACCACAAAACTATCATCATAATAAAATTAAGAATTTCCATTGGTTGGGGGGGATACTCACAATGAACCTGCTCTAGGGAAGGTGTTATCACTCAGTCCAGTGGGTCCCAAACACATCTGCACTTTGGAGTCGCCTGGGGGCTATAAGAAATTACGGATGCCTCTGTCCCGGAAATTATGATTTTTTAAATTAATTTTTATTGGAGTATAATTGATTTACAATGTTGTGTTAGTTTCAGGTATACAGCAAAGTGAATCAGTTATACATATACATATATCCACTCTTTTAGATTCTTTTCCCATATAAGCCATTACAGAGTATCGAGTAGTGTTTCCTGTGCTATACAGTAGGTCCTTATTAGTTATCTATTTATATATAGTAGTGTGTATATGTCAATCCCAATCTCCCAATTTATCCCTCCCCGCTTTACCCCCGGTAACCATAAGTTTGTTTTCTATATCTGTGACTCTATTTCTGTTCTGTAAATAAGTTCATTTGTACCATTTTTAGATTCCACATATAAGTGATATCATATGATATTTGTCCTTCTCTGTCTGACTTCACTCAGTATGACAATCTCTAGGTCCATCCATGTCACTGCAAATGGTGTTATTTTGTTCTTTTTATGGCTGAGTAATATTCCATTGTATATAAGTACCACATCTTCTTTATCCATTCGTCTGTCGATGGACATTTAGGTTGCTTTCTTGTCTTGGCTATTGATAGTGCTGCAGTGAACATTGGGGTGCATGTATCTTTTCAAATTATGTTTTTCTCTGGATCTATGCCCAGGAGTGGGATTGCTGGATCATATGGCAACTCTAGTCTTTTAAGGAACCTCTGTACTGTTCTCCATGTGGCTGTACCAGTTTACATTCCCACCAACAGTGTAGGAGGGTTCCCTTTTCTCCACACCCTCTCCAGGGTGTTTGTAGATTTTTTGATGGTGGCCATTGTGACTGGTGTGAGGTGATACTTCATTGTGGTTTTGATTTGCATTAAAAATGATGATTTAATTGGCCTGGAGTATGGCCGAGGCTTTGGAATTTAATAACCCCCCCCAAATGATTCTAATGTGCAAATTTGGAAACCCCTGACTTAACCTTAGAGCCCTCTGAGATAGAATAAAAACCACCCCCCGCAGATGAAGAACCTGAGATTAAGCAAACCTGAGTGACTCACCCAGGCTCACCGCAGCCTTAAGGAGAGAGCCAGCCTCTGTAGTCAGGCTGTCGTCTACATCCTTGCTTCTCAAAGTGTGGTCCGCAGACCAGCAGCATCACCTGGGAGCTTGTCTTAAATGCAAATTCTGGAACCACACATATCCAGACCTACTGATCAGAAACTCTAGGGTGGGGCCCAGCACTTGTCACAGGCCTCCAGGATCGTCTGATGCCTGCTGAAGTTTGAGAACCACTGCTACAGAGACATCAAGGTGCCCCGAAATTCACAGTAACGTGCAGCCAGCCTGGCGAGCTAGATGTGGCCACCCCCTGGCGACCCCTGCACCTGGAGGGCCCTTTCTGCCACCACCGCCAGGGGGCGCCCAGCTGCACCCGGGAGGTTGGGGGATGGCAGAGCCGGCCGGAGGGCCCGGCAGGGTCAAGATCCCTGGGAACCAAGCTGGCCCAAGGGAACTGGAAGAACAGTCCCCAAGAGAAGCTCTAAGCCTTTGGTACATTGCAGAGGTTTTTGGTTTCCCTGACTCGCAGGCATTGAAGCCTCCACGCCCGTAGTTATTGAAACTTTGGGGATGGGGAGGGTAAAGACTGTAAAAGAGAAGAATAGGTGACTATACACTATGTTCTACAGCAATCACATTCTAATAAGGCACTTTTATTAGACAAGGTATACCTAGTTAACGTAGGTTAACTTTGTAATTTTTGGAGAAATACACAGATTTTTGACTTATGTATTCATTCCATTGAGAATTGTTTAATTTTTCTTTTTTTTTTTTTCTTTTTGGCCATGTGGCATGTGAGATCTTAGTTCCCCAACCAGGGATGGAACCCCGTGCCCCCTGCAGTGGAAGCACGTAATCCTAACCACTGGACCGCCAGGGAATTCCTGAGAATTGTTTAATTGTAAAAGTGCACGTATATACGCTATTCGTAGTTTTGTATCTATCCACAACCCTCTGCTTGCGTGACTGAAGTCACAAAAAGGTAAAAGCAAGTCCCCTAAAATAGAGGAGACTTTGGTACGTGCCATATAAGCATCTTTGTTAATTACTATTGTGAAAGTAATTAGACATTCTATGAGTGAAATGAGGGTTGTTATCAAATTAGACATTACAAATATGCATGATCTGCTCAGACTCACTTTACATCTAGGAAAAGAACTGGAGAAATTATAGATCTCTGTTATTCTGGAATATTTTAGATCTGGCACAGGTATCCATGATATAAATCTTTGAAATATGGATAAGTCAAAATATTTGTAAATGATTATCCTTTATAAAGTCACAGATAATGTTCCCATGAGGGGGAGAAAAAGATTCCCTAAGGAAGCTAAAAATTTAATGAGGGCCGGGACCATCTTTGTCTTGTGCTGCACTGTATCTCCAACTCCTGATGTTTCTGGCTTACATCTTCCCAAGTAAAGGTAATAAGGCTTATCTAGAACGGCACTGAATTGGCTGCCAGAAAGTTTCATGAGGAACCAGCTAAGATAACAACCAGCCTGCACCACACCAGGAACATGGGTGTACCAAGGTGTTTGGCGTTCTGGGAGAGGCCACCCCAGTCCATATTTCTTTTTGTAAATTTTCCCAACCTGGGATTGTCCTTCCTACGCTGATCCTATGCTTGTCTCCATGAAATTCAGTTTTACATGTACCTATTGCATATTTTCTGTGTATGGGACACAAGCCAGATTTGCCGGGTGTGCAGAAATAAGCAATTGAAAGCCCTTTGCATGCTGGCAGGTAATAAGCAGGTATAACGCGGTGTAAGAAGGGTGTCATACTAGCAAAACAGGCACATCTTATCAGAGCACTAACAGAGAGCATCCATGGAGAAAAGACTTTGAAGGGGTGTGGCATTTGCGATATTCTTTGAAGAATGGATAAAATGTTCAGCTAGATAAAATATCTGAGTGGGAGGAGAACATCCTGAACAGAGGAATGGCATGTGTAGGAGTCTGGACCATGAGGTCTGCTTGGGGATCAGGCAAACCACTTGTCTCTGAACATAAAATATATGTGGCTAGAAAGTAGAGTAGTGAAAAAAAAAAAGGATGAAGATGCTAGTTGTGTCCAAATACAAAAAAGGTCTTTACCTGCCAGGCCAAAGTTAATTTCTATTTAATTTCACGGGCAGTGGTTGGAAATGGAAGTTTATTGAGCAGAGCAAGTCAGTGCCATTGGGATCGCACTTGGAAGGGTTTTTGCAGTTACTGGGATGGAGGGGATGCAGGAAGTTACCAGAGCCTGAAGATGGTGGCGGAGGGAATAAAAATTTGGAAAACATATTTGAGAGATATTTCAAAAGCTTCTTAGACTTGGCAGTTGGTTGGGTTTTGGAGAAGGATTGCCAGGTTTTGTGCCTGGGTGACTGAGGAAATCTTAGAGTCATTAACATAGGGAGTTCACCAGGTTTTGTATATTGAATTTACTTATACTAAAATGAATCTGTAATTCTAACTTGGGGAAAACACATAGCTACTACCTTCTTCAGGAAAAAAAACAAAAAACAAAAACTCTAATCTTTACTTTTGGCTCTGATTTCCTGCTCAGTCCTCCTCAAAAATGTTCAATCCGCTCCTGAAACTAGAAGAAATTTAAAGTTCAGAGGAGCTAAAATACTGCAAGCTAACTTTTAGAGTTTATTTTTCCAGGCCATTCCTGAGTAGAGATAGACAGGAAATGAATGGTTACTGTAACTGAGATGTTTGTAGTATAAATACAATTTGTTAACTTTAGACCATTTTCCTAGGTTTTATTCCTCCCATAACTCAAATTGTGTTTTATTCTGGGGAGAGAAAAAAATATATAGGTGATCTAAAAAAATAAAGTTAAGCTGTACTTCTGATTTTGTGTGCAAATTGTATCCTATAAATTATACTGTGACCCATCATTTGGAGAACTCCAAAAAAAAACCCTAAATCTTCATTTCCTTTGTGTTTTCTAAAGGTCAAATGCTGCAAATACTGGCCAGATGACACAGAGATCTACAAAGACATTAAAGTCACCCTAATAGAAACAGAGCTACTGGCAGAATATGTGATAAGAACATTTGCTGTTGAAAAGGTAAGTTTTCACACTTCTTTGAAAAGCTTTGGTCAGACATCAGTTGATACCAGCCTCATTAAGTTATCTGGGATAATTCATACGTGGTCACACCTGAATGCAGGTAGGCTCTATCCAGTGATTTCTCAAGATTGCATCTTGCCCTGTGATTCTGTAATAGCTCAGTTCCGTCTTTGAAGCAAATCATTCCCATTTCATGAAAATCTGTGTTTTGCAACTAAACCGAAAGATACACCTGGCTGTCTACTTCCTTTTTCTTTTTAACCTGATTGATATTGTTCAGCTCATCTCTCTGTCCTTGTTCAGAGACAGTTCAATAAATGTCCTTCATGCTGTATGTCCATGTGGGTTTCCCAGTGTTGAGTTCGTATCGGTGTGGAGACACAGGTCCTAACTCCTCCTGGATCCCCTCCACCTCCTTGAGGCTTTTCCAGCCTATGGTTTAATATGGACTGATGGATTTTCCAGGTGGAAGCTTCTACCTGGAAACACACATAAGGAGACCCGGGACGCTCTTGCATGAACCAGCGCTTCCATCCATTCACTCCCATGCTGGTTTCAGCCCTCGGGCCCTGCGGGCGTGGGCTTCTGAGTGCTGTGCTTTGTCCCACGGCCTCACCCCACATGCATGGATGGGGCTGCTGCTCTGTGCCTTCTCCACAGGGCGTAACGGGGAATCTCCTTACTCCCCCTCTTTCTGCTGACATAGGGAGGGGCCGGAAGCGAAGCAAACTGCAGTCCATCCAGAGAAGTGTCACAGGTAGGCTGTGGGGGTAGTGGAGGTGACGTGGCTAACAAACACTCTGCTTTCCTGTCCTCACCTTGCCTTCAAAGAAGGGGACCCACAGTTTTGTCTCTGAGGTCCCCCGGCTTCTGTCCACGGCTGAGCCTTACACTGGATGTGGTGATGCCGGCATGAATTTACCAGTGGCAGGTGCCCTTGCAGGCCCCGAGTTGTAAGTGGACCAGGGCGGTTGGCTCCCAGCCCTCCTCCCTACTTCTCACTGCATCTCAATGCACTTTCTGGGTTAACGAGACCGGTTTTAGGAAATGAGGAAATTGCAGCATTTGCTTATTGGCTCATTTACCCTGATTTTTTCAACCACCTCTCCTGGTTTTCAAATCCCTATTTGTCATACAATCACAAGGCTGAAGAGACTTTCATTTATTTTAATCTGTTTCTCAAACTATTTAGCTTTTTTTTTTTCCCTCAGCCTGTCTTTTTTTAATAAGCAGGCAGGAGGCTTAGAGACTTCAAACAACGTGGAGTTCTGGCTGACTCAGTTCTTCAAGTTCTGAACCTCACACTTTGATGTCGGGTTTTTCCCTTCTTAGGCAGGATTGGGGGCAAAAAAAAAAAACATATGGAGGATTTTTATATGGCTCTTGGCAAGAGCACTCATGAATAACTGCATTGAAACAGATAGTGATAAAAGACCCAGAATATTTTCTTCTTTAAAACAAAAAAAAAGCATCCAAAAGCCATCACTTAAGCATAGAGTTCTTTGAACAATAGTCAGCTCTCTAATAAGCTGAAAATGCATCTCTGTGGCTAAAGGAAGGATTTGTTTGTCTTTTTGCTCTTTTTTTTAACCTCTTAGTGTTCTCGGCTACATCCCCAGCTGCACAGAAATGTTTCTGAAATGCCCAGTTATTTAGTCCTCAGACAAGCAGCAAAGAGGTAGTGGGAGGAAGGAAAGGATGAGGAGCTTGTTAAAGCGTTTGGGGAAATCAAAATGACATGTTGCCGGATTTTCTAACGGGGCAATTGGAATCTCTAAGGAAAACAAATCATTAGTACGTCTGTGGAGCACTTCTTGTAGGTTTTAAACTTCCTCATTAGAAAGGAAACTTAAAAAAAAAAAAAAAAAAACAGGCAAGTGAAGTGTATACTTTGAGAGTCCTCCAATTCTGATTCTATTTTGAGAGTATTCGCATCAGGGGACCTAAAGGTGAAAAATGGGTTTGGGCTCCGTTCTGCAAACAAGCAGGCAGGTTTGTAGCCCGAAACTGGTCAGTTCCTGTTTTGCATGGGACGGTCATCCTTCCTTTCCCCTGTAGCTGGTGACTCCAAAAGCTGAACAGCTTTTAAATAACAAAGTGCCCATCGTGGCAGGAGGAAGACAGCTGAAAAGTTTCTATGGATCTAGGCTGTCTGGTGACTGTACCCCTGCCAAAGCTGACAGAAAGGAAGCTGGCGATGGACACCGAGTTCTCTCTGCCTAGGAGGTGCCTGGGGCTCAGAGAGGCAGGGATATGATCCTGAATCTGCAAGACAGAGCATGTGCCTAGGGATTCATCCATCCACACATATTTATCAAGTGCCCGCTCTGGGCTAAGCACTACTGTTTGTCATGAGGTCTTCCTTCCCAGCTATTACAAGGAAAAGGAAGTGAATACCTCGCTTTTACTGGGCTGGACAAAAAGTTGTTCGGGTTTTTCCTGTAAGATGATACGGGAAATCCCGAACGAACTTTTTGGCCAACCCAACATATAGCATCAATACTTATTATATTACGTATAATATGATACTCATTTATTTAGCATTAAATCTTGTTAATGAAAAATGAACAAAAAATATACTTGATATCAAGTTGGGAAATATTTGGACTGTGATCACTGATCACGTCTGTGATTTTCCCCCCATATATATATTACAAAACAGTGAAAGAAGAAACTGCCATGTCCATGAACAATAGTGAGAGGTGACTCAGAAGCCATTTCCATTGCTCATCTTGTCAGTAGTGAACACATTAGAGGGTGGAGGTTTATTTTGGGAAAAGGTTTGCTGCATCCCAGACACTGACATTTACCCTGCTGAGAAAAGGAGTCTTAGGTCAGTTAGGCGCCCAGCCCATGTTGGATGGAGTTCGGGTTCTGGGGATGCTGGATCTGAAATCTAGCAAAGCTAGAAAGGGAAGTGCTCAAAAAATTAAAATTAAAAACAACAGTGTATGGGAGACGTAAATGCACTTTTGTCCTCTTTGGAATGAATGAATCTTTATTATAGGCTTTCCCACTTCCTGGGACCACCCCTGCCCTGCCCTGTCGTCCTGTGTAAAGCCAGGGGAGCTCTCAGGGGTTTAGAGGCTCACCATTTGTCTTCTGATGGAGGCTTTAGCCAAATGTTACCATGGTTTCAGTGATAGAAAGTGTGGCTCCTAACCACCTAGTAATCTTGCTCTGGGGTCACAGAGCATATTTAGCAGATGACAGTGTTCATTTTCCTTTGTGAATCCCTGACAGCTTAATTCCTTAATGCTTCAACTCCGCTAAAGAATAGCATGATTTTCAAAGAGAAATAAAGCTTCAGCACTTGTGGGTTATTAAACCAAGACAAATGAATGCCCTGATGGCAAATAAGTCTTAACTTTAAAACTTATCATTGTTTTAAAATAAAACATAAAAATTCCGAATTTCTGGGCTTCCCTGGTGGCGCAGTGGTTGAGAGTCCGCCTGCCGATGCAGGGGACACAGGTTCGTGCCCCGGTCCGGGAAGATCCCACATGCCGCGGAGCGGCTGGGCCCGTGAGCCATGGCTTCTGAACCTGCGCGTCCGGAGCCTGTGCTCCGCAACGGGAGGGGCCACAGCAGTGAGAGGCCCGCGTACCGCAAAAAAAAAAAAAATTCCAAATTTCTTCCTGGCTACCTCTGCATGAACAGCGGCTACTGGTGAAAGTGACAAGGTTCCTGGGTGTTTATTGTTAAGATAATAAAACCAAACCCAGGGCCAATGGAGAAATGGTGTCCAGGAAACAGTGCTGGAAAGAGAGAAGGGGGAAAGTCAAGTCTGATCTCAGGTTACCTCCAGCCTTCATTCTGGAAGTAATTGTTGTTTTCAAAGTAGACTCTTGTTTTAAAACACAGTCTTAATACATAGGCTCATAGTTGGAAAAAGAAAAAAAAAAGATGGATATAAATCAACTTAGTTATTCTCAAAACAAGAGTAAATTTTTTAAAAATTAAAAACACTTGAAGTCTGTTTCCTTGTGCCTTCCCTTCGGTTCTATGGCGGACCACCCTCTCTCTTCAGGTTACTGGTCTAACATAGAATTCCAGCAAAAATACCTCTGGATTTCCATGGTTTATATTCCTTGACATGCCCGTTTCCCACAGGCTGACCACTGAAGACAGGAGACACCATCTCCATAACTCTGCAGCCACAGCCCCTGGAGTCAGGCCTGAAGCATTGCATTTGCATCTGATTGTTGGTGATCAGATGAATGGATTAAATGTTTACCCCAGTTAAAGAGAGAAACCTAACAAACTCGAGTTGCCAGTGAAAAGTGGTTCTCTGGCCTGTCTGGTTGGAAAGTGGTCCTTCTTCCGGTGGCCTTTCTGCACATCCTCAGCGTGTGCACAGCCCGAGTGCCTGGTGCAAACAGCACCAGAACACGGAAGAGCTGAACAGGGGTCTGCATCTCAGCAGCTGGTCTTGAGCGCACAGATACCCCTTAGTTCCTTCCCGTCCCCGTTCTGTGCATCCTCTGTGGGCTCGCTCCTCACACCGTAGGATCTAAGTGACACACAAACTGTTAACAGGTTTAGAAAGAAGGCTCAAGGAATCCCAGCGACGCATCCGTTTGCTGCCATTGCACCTGTTAATTAGCGTTTTCCCCAAACATCCCCTCCCCTTTCACCCCCACAAACATCTTCCTCCCTGTGAGGAGGCTTTCAAAGCGCGTGTTGCACCTAAGAATGACCCTCTTCCCAGCAGCTCACTTTCCCAGCCCTGGGCTCCCTGACTGCTTAGGGGTCCTTGGCGCCCTCCTGGCCCCTCACCGTTTGTTCTCCTTTGTTCTCTTCCTGCGCTGTGCTGACCGACCCCTGGCAGCGAGGTGTTCATGAAATACGCGAGATCAGACAGTTTCACTTCACGGGCTGGCCGGACCACGGCGTCCCCTACCACGCCACCGGGCTGCTAGGATTCGTCCGGCAGGTGAAATCCAAGAGCCCACCCAACGCAGGCCCGTTGGTGGTGCACTGCAGGTGAGGGGGGCCCGAGGCTCCAAAAGGAAGCACAGGGAGCAGTGGGTGCAGGTCTCCTTGGGGTGATGGAAGTGTTTGGAAACTCAGTGGATGCGAAGGCGCCAGGTGCCACTGAGTTGTGCACTTTACGATGGTCATTGCATGTTATGTGGGTTTCACCGCAATAAAAATCTAAGCGGGGCTTCCCTGGTGGCGCAGTGGTTGAGAGTCTGCCTGCCGATGCAGGGGACACGGGTTCGTGTCCCGGTCCGGGAAGATCCCACATGCCGCGGAGCGGCTGGGCCCGTGAGCCATGGCCGCTGAGCCTGCGCGTCCGGAGCCTGCGCTCCGCGGCGGGAGAGGCCACAACAGTGAGACACCTGCGTACCGCAAAAAAAAAAAAAATAAATCTAAGCGGAAGCAGGAGCGCAGGAGTCCTTTCTCCTTCACTGACTAAGCCCTCTCTCTGCGCAGCGCTGGTGCGGGGAGGACCGGCTGTTTCATTGTCATCGACATCATGCTGGACATGGCCGAGAGGGAAGGGGTGGTGGACATCTACAACTGCGTCCGGGAGCTGCGGTCTCGGAGGGTGAACATGGTGCAGACCGAGGTACAGCAGCTCCCGACCGCCCGCCTGCCCGCCCTCAGGCTCTGACCCCGGTGCCCGCCCTGCACCCCACATCCCAGGGCAAGGGGAGAGAAGAGTCAGCAGTTCTATCTTCAGAGCCCCCCAGGGGAAAAAGTGAAGCACCTGGCCATCCTTCTTTCCCTCCCTCCCTCCTTCTTTCCTTTTCTTTTTCTTTCATGAACACACAGAAAAGGCCAGGAGTCTCCCAGGTCACAGAATCTGCTCCCTGAGCCTAACTTTCCCCTTACTTCTGTGTCCAGGGTCCAGTCGAGGCTCTATGCTTAAGCATTCGGGGATTCAATACCATTTCTTTTTACTGTGTCTTTTAAACTAGCTGGTAACCAGAGCGAGACCACTCCTGAGAATAGCCAGGCATTTGCCAAGTGGCCTTTAAGGGTAATCTCTGTGCATTTCATTCTCTTCCTACTGTCCTTAAAAATTCTGTCCAGTGGCCTGGTATCATGGGAATTCACCCATTTTCTGGAAGTACTCTATACCGACTAGTACTTCTGTAAGTTAGAACTCAAGGTGTATCAGGAATTTAAGTACTTGAGAAAAGGTATTCCATGCTGCTCCTAGGAAATTCACATTTTTACTACTATTTGATCCTTTTAAGTAGGCATTACACCCACCACCTGGAAAATGATTCATGAAGTAGAGTAAGACTCCCTTACATTTAGGTTGTGCATTAAAGTTTACAAAAGCCACTGGGAAACCTAATTTCATTTTTTAACTAACAGAGAAGAATAACAGAAGCTGTAAATGCTGCTTCCATGGTCTTTTTTCTTTAGAACAGAGTTCTTGATTTAAAGATAATAATGATCATAATGTATTTTCAATGTACTTAACAGTTGATCAGATGTCACCACATCCCCTTTTTCTCCTCAATCCATTTCTGAGGTGTTGTTTAATAGGACTGGGCTGTTTTCGAGAATTAAGAATTCAAGTTATTTATAGAAATTAAAATAAAAGTAATGGGCCTCTTTTGCATTTCATGTAATTGGAGAGCAATAATAAATATGCTAACACTTTACTAATTAACTGTAGGGAAAGCCAGGGCCAATTCAGAATTAGAGGGTTGGTTTTTAAACTGCAGGCTTATATGTACACACGAGAGCTCTTCCCTGGACACATAAGGACTTTCGTAATCATCGCATTAATTACTGTTTCAAAGTAAGTAGCTCTAAGTGCTCAGAACTGTTGATTTTTCATAGTGATGTCAAGTTTCCCTGGACCTTCTTTTAAGGTCTTTTAACCACTATTAATTTGGTTAGCACATTCCTCTTTTCATTATATGTAGGTAAGATTCTGCTATTTCCTCATCTGAAATACTGAGTTCCAAACTCATGGGATCAGAATTGCAGAGACAGTGTAGCTCCAGTCACTTCCACATGACAGTGTTTGTTCTGGGATTTATCAGTGTCTGAGTGGTTTTCATCGATCTGTTTACGGCTTCTGCATTGAGCCCCTGTTTATCTCTTCCTCCCGCTCTACTGTACGCCGCACATGGCCAGTCACCAATGTGCCCGCCATCCCGTTAGGGAACGGGATTACTGGTCCTGGAATAAGCCCCTCCTAGTGGTCAGGTCCTCTCCCCTGCTTTCTCTCTGGTGGGAGGGCGTCGTCCGTGATGGGTGGACCATTGTTATGTTCTCCTGCCTGTGTGGGGCTGCCTTCCCTCCTTCTCTAGTTCTTTCTGGTTACCTTGGTTTCTCTACTACTAACGAGTCGCCTCTGCTTCACCAGGAGCAGTACGTGTTCATCCACGATGCCATCCTGGAAGCCTGTCTTTGTGGGGACACCTCGGTCCCTGCTTCCCAAGTCAGGTCTCTCTATTATGACATGAACAAGCTGGATCCACAGACAAATTCAAGCCAGATTAAAGAGGAATTCCGGGTAAGTCGTGCTAAAGGGACAGGTGGCCAGCTGTGACCTTGCTCCTTAAGAAGAATCTCAGAGTTGGCTCCAGAACCCTTGAGCCAACACAGGGTTTCTTAGCCTCGGCACTGTTGACACTGGGGACTCGATCATCCATTGCCATGGGGGCTGTCCTGTAGGATGTTTAGCAGCATCCCTGACCCCTACCCACTGGATGCCAAGAGGCCTCCACCACACCGTTCTGACAACCAAATCATGTGCAGACATTGCCAGTGTCCCCGTGTTGAGAACCACTGCTCTAGCAGAGCCAGGCCCCCCCTTAGCAGGCAGACACCACACTATCCCACAGTGTAACCCAGGTGTAGCCAGACCGAGCAAGGTGCATTCAGGGTGCTTGACGGGCAAGAGTTCTTTGTGCAGTTTCTCATATTCGCGTTGGGTCTAAATGCACCTGACTCTGGGCCGATCTCCACCAGCCTCTTACCCCCAAGCGCCCAGATGTCCAGCCCTAGTCGGGCTCGATGGCACGTAATCCTGCACACCCACAGTGGTCCTTATTTCTGATGGGCGCTGTCTGTGGACCAAGTCCGAGGAGTGTAAAGAGAAGTAAAAATCCAACTGTGTCAGTGGGGTTCGGGGAGGAGGGGGACATCAGCCGCAGGAAACGTGGGTCTCCCGAGGTCTGAGACGGGTTCTCTTCCCAAGTGTGTGTCCTGTGTCCTCTAGACCCTGAACATGGTGACACCGACCCTGCGCGTGGAGGACTGCAGCATCGCGCTCCTGCCCCGGAACCACGAGAAGAACCGCTGCATGGACATCCTGCCCCCCGACCGCTGCCTGCCTTTCCTCATCACCCTCGATGGCGAGAGCAGCAACTACATCAACGCCGCCCTCATGGACGTGAGCCCCTCGCCCCCTGGGCGGGATGTGGGGGGATGGCCCTCCAGGGACACTGCCTGTGTTCTCTCCTGACTCCTCGCCCTTGTTTTTTTAAAGATGTAAACTGTATTTTCAACAAAGTGCATTTCAGATTCCGTATCTGTTTCTGTGTCGGGACCAATGTTCTTAGTCTCTCTGAGACCCCTGGTCCAGGCGATTGATAAATGAAAGATGTCTCGGTTACTCTCTGAGCACTTCAATTTTTAACCTCCTGGCCGGAGAGCAAGAGACAGCTATTAAGTCACGAAAGCAGTGAAGTGGGATAATATGGTTTGCAGCATTATTTTAGTTCCCATTCCTCCTCATTTGGGCGGTAATTAACATGGGGGAAAAATTGCCTGTCAGCACAGATAGTACACAACTCATTACTTCCTGTCAGTCTGTTTACTTCTAACTGAATGAACATTTGCTGTTCAATTGATGGGCAAAGGGAACGGGTATTTTCAGTACTAATATGGAAATTTTAATTCTATTGGTGTGATATCAGTAAAAGCGTATTTAAGCTTGTTTGAAGCTCTGCAGAGCTGTAAAAAGCATGTGTGTCCTTTGATGGCAGGAATAAGTAACACCATCACACATTTAAATGACAAGCGAACAGATTTTAGGAAAAACAACTATTTTAATTATGCGTATTTTAAAGTAAAGTTAAATTTTCTCCATTAAAATAGTTATGTGTAGGGCCAACATTGCCTTTCTACCAGAAATACCAAAAAAATTATGAAATACTTATTAAGTTTTCTTAGTATCAAAGTGAGATTATTTTATCATTATTATTCTGCAGATGAGTCTATATTTGGTCTGTTTTGGCATTGACAATGGTGATAGAATTCAACAATTGTTAAATACATTCAGTGTTTTATGTCACAAACTCCCATGTGTACAAAATAACTTCGCTTCCTCCTGTTACATTTTCCTGGGTATATTTGGATCTTTCTTGTTTGTGTTTGCAGAGCTATAAACAGCCCTCGGCTTTTATAGTCACCCAGCATCCTTTGCCAAACACAGTGAAAGACTTCTGGAGGCTGGTCCTGGATTATCACTGCACGTCTGTAGTTATGCTGAATGATGTGGATCCGGCCCAGGTGAGACTCGAGATTTATGGCC
Organism: Mesoplodon bidens; assembly: GCF_964165515.1. Lineage (NCBI taxonomy): Eukaryota > Metazoa > Chordata > Mammalia > Artiodactyla > Ziphiidae > Mesoplodon > Mesoplodon bidens. The sequence continues at coordinate 31,499,217 of NC_138169.1, read as the reverse complement.
ATCAGCGCCCATGCCCGGGGTCAAATCTGTTTGCTTTGTTTGCACATGGAGAAGTTCAGTCCCCCGGTGGCAGGTCACAAACGCCAGGCAAGGATGGAGAACCGGAGATGCTAAAAACCCGTGTTAAAAACCAGACGGGATTAGGGGTGGGCGCAGAAGATAGTCTGAAACCAAAAGACATGGTGGGAGTGACAGGGTGAGACAGGGTCAGAAACTGGGCTGTTACCGAGGGATAGAAATAGTGACCAGATGGGCTTCCCTGGTGGCGCGGTGGTTAAGAATCCGCCTGCCAATGCAGGAGACATGGGTTTAAACCTTGGTCCGGGAAGATCCCACATGCCGCAGAGCAACTAAGCCCGTGTGCCACAACTACCAAACCTGCGCTCTAGAGCCCGCGAGCCACAACTACTGAGCCCATGAGCCACAATTACTGAAGCCTGCGTGCCTGGAGCCCGTGCTCCACAACAAGAGAAGCCACCGCAGTGAGAAGCCTGCGCACCTCAACGAAGAGTAACCCCTGCTCACCGCAACTAGAGAAAGCCAGCGCGCAGCAATGAAGACCCAACGCAGCCAAAAATAAATAAATAAAATAAATTAATTTTTTTTTAAAAAAAGGGAAAGAAATAGTGACCAGAGGGAGATACAAGGTAACGGGCAGAGTCAGAGCTGAACCGGAGCCTGAAGGTCGCAGAGCAAGCAGACCAGGACTGTGAAGAAAAGCCGTCAGCCTCTGACACAGTCCCAGATCCCATCTGGGAACATCTGTGTGCCTCCTGGTATGGCCCACTTGGAGCCCTCAGGTGGCAGTCGTCATGGAGGGGGTGGCAGTGCAGGCCGACAAGCCATTCTAAGGGACAGCAATTACTTTGTCAACTCTTCAGTAAAGACATTAAAAAGAAATAAAACTGGGACTTGAAGATAAGAAAAAGTCAGAATGATCATTGGGGCTTTTTTATAGCTCTTCTTCTTAAACATAAAAAGGCAGAGAACTGGGTGGTGGTGACTCAGTGTTAGTAATGGAGTGAGAAGCATTTTTTTAAGGGACTTGTCAGGACAGTGTGAGCACAGGGGCCCTGGGAGCTGGATGTATTGCCTTAGGGCCCGGCTATTCCAATCGAGGGCTGACCTGCTATGACAGAGGCCCTTGTTAAGTAGTTTGAACTTGGCGTGTCGTAAGAATAAACTTGCTCTGGAACTGAATTAATTTTCTATCTCATAGACACAAATCCTTTAAAAAAAAAAAAGTCTGAAGTATTGCAGCATCCAAACTGGACGAGATTTTTCCTTCCTAAAATCCATTTGATTGTCATCAATCTGCCATGAATTCTATGGACCTTCACTTCGATTCTGTAATGTTTTTAATTATGTTTGAGGCACTACATTATCTTGTTAATGGCCCAAGCCTGAAGACTAGTTAATGAAATAGTAATGATAGTCCTTGCCCTCATCTAGTCCTTTTTACTTAAGAACCTTAAATATTTCAGGAGTCTTCCCCAGTGATTCTTCTCCCAAGGATAGATGGCAACCATTGATAAAGACAAGCAGACACCACAGCCGGGGGGACTTCAAAGACATAACCGGAAATAGGACCAAGGATCCTGATTTTCTAACTCACAATGCCATGGGTTAAATTTCACGCATTCAAGAGCCCTTAGTCATAGACAGAGGATAAGCGATCGTTCCCTCTTCAGAATCGTTGTTTTTCCCCTAATGTGAATCCCAAAATGTAGTGATACACTGTTTTTTTAATCATTAGTGAACCAGACATCAGTGATTTTCACGTGTTCTTTTTGAACGACAGTGTTTGAATTCTAAAGCTGCATTCTAACCCCAAACTGTCTGGACTCAGACCCCGCAGGAGAGACAGAGAAGCCCCAGTTCCTTCCATTCAGCAGACAGAGCCAGTGCTGAGAGTCAGAGAAAAGTTGCTCCTGGGATTCAGCCTTTTAGAGAACACTGAACGGAGCATTTGAACCGAAAGTCTTTGCAACTGCACAAGAATAGCCCTCAACTCCTTTAAGTATTTATAGGTCTGGTTCATGGACATGTTATGCACTATTTAAGCCGTTTTCCACATGGTTTCCTTGGGCAGAATGCAGAATGCCATGTGCCAGGAGCCAAGCGCCAGCCCGGGCCGTTCCTGTTTCTCTGGTGTAAGAGACAAGCTTTAGATCAGGGCCTGAACTGAGAAAGCGAACAGAGAGCAAAGCTGGCTCAGTCAGGAGAAAACGGGCAGAACGGTTCAAATGTGCGTGTTCGAACTTTCATGACCAGCTCAGCTGCCCATCATACACCTGTTAATTTTAACGGTGGGCACCCTCGGGTATCAAAAAGAAGATAAAACTTCAGCAGGCTATCTTTTGACAAGGCAGTTTTATAACGTCACCAGGAAGCACTGGTGAAGAAGGAGAAATTTCGTGGAAGCATTATTTTTAAATAATAAATGTAATTTCTAAAATACTCTAGACTTAGCTTAAAAGGACACTTAGTTACTCTACTTTCATTCTTGATCATGAAATCCAAACCTTTAACTTCTGTAATAGAGGGACGGAGATGGCTTCGGTTGACCCACTGAAAACTATCTTACAATCTTGGATGTAAATCAGCTGTTGTAACTTTAGATGATGGGATTTCAGATCCTTTGGAAAATAAAAGTCATCAGTAAAAGGAATTTCAAGCAGTAGGTTCTCCCTTCGTGGTACATCATTCTGCTTAAAATGAGATGTTCTTCATCTGCTCTTGGCCCAAAAACAAACAGATCGTAGAATAATGAAGTAGTTCCCTCTTGCCCCTCCCCCCAGCCATTTGTCCCTCAGGTAAATCAGAAAGAAGAATGTTAAATGCTGCTCCCAAAACGTCACTGCATACCAAGTCCCCAAAGAAGTTTCACTGCAGACTTTAGATGCCTCATTACGGTCTTCAGGCTCTCGAACAGGTTTGGGAGAACAGATCAGGGGGGTTTCTCACCTGTCTCCCAGTTCAGTGTTCCCGTGGGGCAGCAGGAAGTGAAAGCCCCTCCCTCGTCAGCCACCCGGCCCAGCACCCCGCCCTCCACCCTCATGTCGCGTGCATCACATTCTTGCAAAAGTCCTAGTTTCCCAGTATCACCAATACCTGGAGTTTGAGACTCTAGGAAATTGTATCTTTAATTAAAGCCACCTCCAGGTAAAAACAGCAGAGCAGTTACTCTTATTACACCAGGTTTCCTAGATGTGAGCTGGGAGGGTTTGGACCAGAGCATGAAAATGCAACCCAACACTGTTACCAGTATCTTGTCACAAAACAGCCCTGTTCTTAAAAGTGACTACAGGGCTTCCCTGGGGGCGCAGTGGTTGAGAGTCCTCCTGCCGATGCAGGGGACACGGGTTCGTGCCCCGGTCCGGGAGGATCCCACATGCCGCGGAGCGGCTGGGCCCGTGAGCCATGGCCGCTGAGCCTGCACGTCCAGAGCCTGTGCTCCGCAATGGGAGAGGCCACAACAGTGAGAGGCCCGCGTACCACAAAAAAAAAAAAAAATGACTACAAACTGCAAGGCAAGCCCAGACGGGAGGATGGAGATTTGGGTGTTAACAGGTATGTCTACATCTCAAGTGTCTTAGGTCTTATAGTGGCAGCTCGTGGCAGCTCCCCAGGGCCTGGGAAGAGTTCCTTTCAGCAGCAACAGGGATCTTACAGCATGTGTTCAATAGCACCCACATGACCTCCTTGGGAAGCAGAATTCCTCGTGGCTTAAAGATGCTTTCGGAGAAAATGGAGAAAAAAGTACTAGACGGACAGGTGGATTTAAGGGCTCAGTCAACAAGAAAGTCCTCAAGTCGACTTGCTGGAAGGAAAAGAGAGAAAAAAAAGGAAAGGAAGTGAATGGAGGACGTTTGGTCCTGATGCTGGTAGTGACCGTATCCAAACTGTGAGCGGTAAATGTATTTTTATCATTAACATCACGTCTCTGTGTTCTGAACTCAGTTGTGTCCGCAGTACTGGCCAGAGAATGGAGTCCACAGACACGGCCCCATCCAGGTGGAATTTGTTTCTGCTGACCTGGAAGAAGACATCATCAGCAGGATATTCCGAATTTACAACGCAGCCCGAGTAAGATCCGCAGCCACCATGGCTGGTGTTGTGGTTTCGTGATTCTCCCACTCATTGAATGGGTAGAGTGTCTGTGTCAGTCACTGTTCTGGGAGCTTGGAGTCCCTTCAAGGAGTTTGTGAACTCACTGACCTTATGGAGCTTATGTTCTAAAGGGAGAAGCCAGACAGGAGAGGATAGAGACAACACATATCCTACTAGATCTGTTAGCAAGCGGTGGGTGCTGTAGGAAAAAAAAGTGGGGACGCAGAAGGTGCCGGGGCCTGGACCAGAGGGAGAGCAGATGTGCCGTGTGAGCAAAGGCCCAACTGGAGTGAAGGGGCAGCCATGTGCTCTTGTGCAGGCAGCTTTGCAGGCAGAAGTGACAGTCAGTGCAAAGGCCCTGAGGCAAGGCCTTGTCTGGTGAATTCCCGGAACAGTAAGGAGGCTGATGTGGCTGCAGCCCAGGAAGCGAGGGTGAGAGTAGCTGCTGGGGCCGAAGTCCGAGGGGTCGAGGGGACAGAGATCACGTAGGACCTTGCAGGCCGCTGCCAGGATTGGGGCTTTTGTTGTGAAGGAAAGAAGGAGCCGTTACAGGGTTTTGAGTAGAAGTGTCGTGAGCTATAACCTGCCATTTAAAAGGCGCACTCTGGCTTCTGTGTTGAGAACAGACAGTAAGACGCATCAGGAGGCTGTTATAATAATCCAGGCGAGAAGGGACAAAGGACGGAGTGGCAGCAGGGGGAGGGGTGGGAGGTGCAGACACTCTGATGTATTTTGACGGCAGAGCCGATCGGATTGGCCAATAGTTTGGATCCCAGGGAGTCGAGGTGGTTCTCAGGATTTGGGTCCTGAGAGCTAGGTGGAGCAGACATTAACCAGGTTAGGAAAGGCTATGCAGGTAACGGGATTGTTAGGTGTGGGGGAACGCATGGACAGAGGGTCCATTCAGGGGGGAACATACTGGATTGAAGATGACTATTAGATGCCTACGTGGGAATATCAAGTAGGCCCTCGAGTCTGTGAGGGTACAATTCAGGAGAGAGGTCTGAACTGGAGACACAAATTGAGGACTTAATGGAAGATTTAAAGCCATGAGACTGAATGAAACCATCGAGAGAGAGAAGAGAAAGGGACCCAGAACTGAGCATGGGGCCTCCATCAGCAAGAGGTCTGGGAGGAGGCAGGCCAGGGCGGAGAGGAGTGAGCAGTGAAGGGGGAGGAGCAGCCAGGAGGGGAAGGGGAGAGTGAGATGCCCTGTGTCGGGTGCTGCCGACAGCCACCGAGGAGTTAGCCCGAGAGGTTTAGCCATGGCCAGGTTACTTCCTGAATCCTGCAATTCCATTTAATTATGACGAAAGATTAATTAACTATTGATATCTTAGCAAGAGTCACACCAACAAGCAGAACCATATTCTACTCCCAGGAAACAGGGTGTAATCTGTGTCTCCCTGAGATCACAAACATTGCCAGGTCATAATTTATCCTTTACCTTTAATTTACCTGTAATTAAAGTCAAGCCTTTTTACCACTTGCTGCCCACTGTGGTCAGTGCTCAGGTTTGCGCTATTTTTCACAAAACTGTGTAAGCAAAGGCCCAACCGGAGTGAGGGGGTCCTTTTGCAAAGCAATAGCATTCTGCTTGCTTTTATTGGTCTGGCCTGTCACTGGAAACACATGGATTTTTTTTTAACATCTTTATTGGAGTATAATTGCTTTACAATGGTGTGTTAGTTTCTGCTGTATAACAAAGTTAATCAGCTATATGTATATCCCCATATCCCCTCCCTCTTGTGTCTCCCTCCCACCCTCCCTATCCCACCCCTCTAGGTGGTCGCAAAGCACTGAGCTGACCTCCCTGTGCTATGCAGCAGCTTCCCACTAGCTATCTATATTACATTTGGTAGTGTATATATGTCAATGCTACTCTCTCATTTGTCCCAGATTACCCTTCCCCCTCCCCATGTCCTCAAGTCCATTCTCTACATCTGCGTCTTTATTCCTGTCCTGCCCTTAGGTTCATCAGAACCTTTTTTTTTTTTTAGATTCCATATATATGTGTTAGCATACGGTATTTGTTTTTCTCCTTCTGACTTACTTCACTCTGTATGACAGACTCTAGGTCCATCCACCTCACTACAAGTAACTCAATTTCGTTTCTTTTTATGGCTGAGTAATATTCCATTGTATATATGTGCCACATGTTCTTTATCCATTCATCTGTTGATGGACACTTCGGCTGCTTCCATGTCCTGCCTGTTGTAAATAGAGCTGCAAAGAACATTTTGGTACATGACTCTTTTTAAATTATAGTTTTCTCAGGGTATATGCCCAGCAGTGGGATTGCTAGGTCATATGGTAGTTCTATTTTTAGTTTTTTAAGGAACCTCCATACTGTTCTCCATAGTGACTCTATCAATTTACATCCCCACCGACAGTGTAAGAGGTTTCCCTTTTCTCCACACCCGCTCCAACATTTATTGTTTGTAGATTTTTTGATGATGGCCATTCTGACTGGTGTGAGGTGATACCTCATTGTAGTTTTGATTTGCATTTCTCTAATGATTAGTGATATTGAGCATCTTTTCGTGTGTTTGTTGGCAATCTGTATATCTTCCTTGGAGAAATGTCTATTTAGGTCTTCTGCCCATTTTTGGACTGCGTTGTTTGTTTTTTAATATTGAGCTGCATGAGCTGCTTGTATATTTAGGAGATTAATCCTTGGTCAGTTTCTTCATTTACAAATATTTTCTCCCCTTCTGAGGGTTGTCTTTTTGTCTTTTTTATGGTTTCCTTTGCTGTGTAAAAGCTTTGAAGTTTCATTAGGTCCCATTTGTTTATTTTTGTTTTTCTTTCCATTTCTCTAGGAGGTGGGTCAAAAGGATCTTGCTGTGATTTATGTCATAGAGTGTTCTGCTTATGTTTTCCTCTAAGAGTTTTATAGTGTCTGGCCTTACATTTAGGTCTTTAATCCATTTTGAGTTTATTTTTGTGTATAGTGTTAGGAAGTGTTCTAATTTCATTCTTTTACATGTATCTGTCCAGTTTTCCCAGCACCACTTATTGTAGAGGCTGTCTTTTCTCTATTGTATACTCTTGCTTCCTTTCTCAAAGATAAGGTGACCATATGTGTGTGGGTTTATCTCTGGGCTTTCTATCCTGTTCCATTGATCTATATTTCTGTTTTTGCACTAGTACCATACTGTTTGGATTACTGTAGTATAGTCTGAAGTCTGGGAGCCTGATTCCTCCAGCTCCGTTTTTCTTTCTCAAGATTGCTTTGACTATTCGGGGTCTTTTGCGTTTCCATACAAATTGTGAAACTTTTTGTTCTAATTCTGTAAAAAATGCCATTGGTAGTTTGATAGGGATTGCACTGAATCTGTAGATTGCTTTGGGTAGTACAGTCATTTTCACAATGTTGATTCTTCCAATCCAAGAACATGGTATATCTCTCCATCTGTTGGTATCATCTTTAATTTCTTTCATCAGTGTCTCATAGTTTTCTTCATACAGGTCTTTTGTCTCCTTAGGTAGGTTTATTCCTAGGTATTTTATTCTTTTTGTTGCAATGGTAAATGGGAGTGTTTCCTTAATTTCTCTTTCAGATTTTTTGTTGTTAGTGTATAGGAATGCAAGAGATTTCTGTGCATTAATTTTGTGTCCTGCTACTCTACCAAATTCATTGATTAGCTCTAATAGTTTTCTGGTAGCATCTTTAGGATTCTCTATATATAGTATCATGTCATCTGCAAACAGTGACAGCTTTACTTCTTTTCCAATTTGGATTCTTTTTATTACTTTTTTCTTCTCTGATTGCTGTGGCTAAAACTTCCAAAACTATGTTGAATAACAGTGGTGAGAGTGAGCAACCTTGTCTTGTTCCTGATCTTAGAGGAAATGCTTTCAGTTTTTCACCATTGAGAATGATGTTGTCTGTGGGTTTGTCATATATGGCCTTTATTATGTTGAGGGAGGTTCCCTGTATGCCTACTTTCTGGAGAGTTTTTAGCATCACATGGTTTTTTATAATGGCTCCAGATTGAAACTCCTAACTCTTTGGGCCAGTAGACGTTTCCTTCATTATTTACAAGCAGGCCCCTCCTTCCCTCGTGCCCACTGGGATGAGTAGGTGGGATCAACCCGCTGGAGTTCAGCCCCGGGAATAACGCCTGCTTTCTCTCCACTCCCCGCTTGTTGCCTGACTCTCTGCAGCCTCAGGACGGGTACCGGATGGTGCAGCAGTTCCAGTTCCTGGGCTGGCCCATGTACAGGGACACACCCGTGTCCAAGCGCTCCTTCTTGAAGCTCATCCGCCAGGTGGACAAGTGGCAAGAGGAATACAACGGTGGGGAAGGCCGCACGGTTGTGCACTGCCTGTAAGTGCTCAGATCCACAGGGCTGACGCCCTGCTTCACTGCCTCTCATTTCACTGTAAATGGAGAAGAAATAAGCAGGTCTGAGTGAAAGCTCATCAGTCTGCTCATTAAGTGTTTGGTTTGCTTTGCAGAAAACAAGATCATGCACGTTTTACATTTGAATGGGGTGTCACTGCTATAAAATGAGCCCTGACCTTGTGGTTGGGAGCCAAACCCCCCCCAAAAAAAACAATACCTGGGTGGGTTCAGTGAGCTCCTACCAGCTCTTGAGAGCCCATTGTTAAGCTTTGGGGAATTTTCTGAGCTGGTTGTTAAACTGTTGGTAACTTGAAATCATCAGTGGTGGGGGTATTTACATCACCGATGTCAGCAAAGGCCACAATCCGGGCACCCTCCCTGATATGGAAAAGCTGGTTTACCAGCTCACTAGTTGGTAATTCTATTGGATTTCATGTCAGAGGTTTCATAGGAACCGTCTCCTTCTTCTCTGTGGTTTTTAAGAGAGTTTTGTTTTGTCTCATTTTGTTTGCCTGGGGATATATATATATTGGGAAGATTTGCTTACAGTCAGTGTCTCCAAACTGGTCTCCTGGCTGGCAGTTTTAGCAGGTGCTAAAACGGGAGAACTTGGCTACAGAATAATGTTTCCTGACCTTGGCTGCACATTTGGGGAGCTTTAAAAAAACAAAAAAAACACTATGCCCAGGCCACAGCAAAACCACCTAAATCAAAATCTCTGGGGGTTCGAGGACCCGGATTGTTTCAGAGTGCCCCCAAGGTTGAGAGCCACTGGCTCGAGTCTCCGTGCTTTTCAAAGCACTTTCACCTGCATTTTCTCATAGGTGATGGTAGCAGCTAATCAGCCAGCTGGAGCTGGCTTAATGGAGCTGGCGATTAGAAAGCCCTGCAGTCAGGGGAGATGGGTAGAGAATTTGTGGAAACTGAAAGTATCAGCTGACGTCTCTTTTCGGTGGAGTGTCATTAGAAGCGCGCAGTGAGGTCTCTCCCGACTGAAAGGACGATAAAGCTCTACTCCGGGCAGACCGACCCTTGTGAAATCGACAGGCGAGGCTAAGGGCTGGGTTACCGTCCACTCGGTGCTGTATCTCCTGCAATGCAGCCCCCGTACCCCAAACCCCACCCCCACCCCGGGGTCTGGGAGCCTCCCTGGGAGCCCCTTTCGGCACTGCATGTGGCAGTGTCTTGTCCTGCAGGAAACTGCTGTGCCCTCGGGAAGAACTGTATGAACTGACTCATCCCTGCCCTCCGTCAGAGGCCCCACCCCCAAAACCTTGCCTTCCTTCTCAGGGACCCAGTTCATTAAAAACATCTCCACCGAGAAAATGTCCAAAAGGATCGATTAACAGCTCACGTCCCCGTTTTTATTTCTCTACGCCCAGATATAACTTCTGATCAGGATACAATCAGAGGGTCACCTGTGTGAGTTCATACAAGCCCAGCAAGGAAAACTGACATTTTGGTTAGAGTTTGTATTCAATCCATTAGGTTTTTTGGAGATAACTAAAAATAGTTTGCAGTTACCGATTTCTGCGTCTGGACTCCACCAGCGTCTGGACTAGGAATGCCACGCTTCCTAGTAGCTTCCTAACAAGGGCCAGTGCTGTAACCCAAAGGGCTACATCCCAGGAGGGGAGCTGAGGCACAGGACAGGCCTGAGGGGAAGCCACAAAGACCCCTTGAATCACTGCACTTCATAGCCACGCTCTCCCAAGGCACAGCTGCGACCCCAGAACTAAACCATTACATCACCACCCCACACGGTGGCTAAGACAGCAGGCCGTTCTTTAACTCCAGTGGACGTGGTGGGCACCTGCTGCTTCTGCCCTCCGACCGGCCCAGCCCCCATCCCCCTGGACTTTTCTTTGGAACCACCGTCCCCACCAAAAGTCGCTGCTGTTCCTGTGGGGCTGCCTCGTCCTCTCTCAGCATTACGGTGGGTATGAGACCCAGGCCTGCTGAGGATGCTGATCGTTGTTGAGATTTAAAAATCTTAACTAAGGTTTTTTAGTTGTGGGAACAAAGTTTGGTTCAATTGGTATTCAACAGTTCATGCCAGGAAAGGATGCTTTGACCCTCAAAGGCAACCTGCTTTCCATCTCTAAGGAGAGATCTTCGTATTCAGCAAAGCGCAGCGCCACCTACTGGCATTGGGCAGAGCGTCCCTGCCCGAGACGCCCTCCAGGGCTGTGAATTAGATGGTTCCTTGAGCCGCATTATGGCTCGCACTAAGCAAACGGGATTCTTTTTCTTTACACATGTCTTCCAGCTAGTAAAACCAGACAGAATGGAGAGAATTAAGATATCACCATCTTTCAACCCTTGATGAAAGTAATGGAAGTAGACAGTGGTCGTCGATAGCTGCTGAAAGCGTTAGGTGAAAAGCCGATGGGGGAAAAGCAGTGAGGCTTCAGTGCAAAGATAAAACACAAACTAAGGGAGCATAAGAGAATGTCCAGGAACGGAGCCACACCTCGGGGTCTCCTGATTCACAACAAGGTCCCACAGCACACACCTACTGCAGGGCAGTGGTGTCCCTTCTCATGCTACACACAGAAGGCATCTCCAGGTGGATTGTAGACCAACACGTGAAAAGGAAAACAATGAAGCTTCTAGAGGAAATCTTCAAGACCATGGGGTAACCAGAGATGTGTTACACAGGACAGTATCCATAAAGGAAAACATTGGTAAATTGGATTTCATGAAAGCTAAGCACTCCTGTCCATCCAAAGACCCCAGTGAGAGTGAAAACACAAGACAAGACAAAGAGTTTTGCACTACATACATCTGACAAAGGATTCATAGCCAGAATGCCTAAGAACTACTGCAAGTCAATAGGAAAAGGATAGACACTCCAACTGTTTGGGCAGAACACTTGATAAGAACTTCGTTTTTTAAAAAAGGATATCCAAATAGCCAGTAAGCATAGAAAAGGCATCATTAGTTTTCAGGAAAATACACATTAAAATACATTAAATTTGATGCCCCTGCATGCTCACCAGAATGGCTAAAATTTAAACGATAAACCAATAAATGATTTTAAGTGTTGGGAAGCTGTGGAGCAACTGGACTCCCAAACACTGCTGGTAGGAAGTAAATACGTACAACCATTTTGGAGCTGGTTAACAGCATCTACTAAAGCTAAATATAAATGTATCCTCTGAGCTCTTCTCCTCTGAGGTCTGTGACTACAGAAATGAGTCATATATGCAATAGGAAACATGCTTATAGCAGGTATACTCATAATATGGAAAGCTGCAAACATCCCAAACATTTGTCAGCTCCTAGATAAAGAAATTATACAGTAGTATAATTATACAGCAGTATATCCATTCAGTGGAATTGTTCTCAGCAATGTAAGAGAACAAACTACTGATACAATATGGGTGATTCTCACACAGATAATATTAAGTGAAATAAGCCAGACTCCAAAGAGTATATACTGTATGATTCCATGTATTCAAAATTCAAAAACAGACAAAAGAAACTTAGGATGCTAGACGTGAGAACAGAGATTATCTTGGGGTATTGATAGTGTTGATGAGGAAGGAATATTGGGAGGAGGGGGGTGCAGGGGGCTGATAGCGGTCTGTACCTTGATCTGAGTGGTCGTTACATGGCATATGCATTTGTAAAAGTTAACAGAGATCTATATTTACCATTTGTGGACTTAATTATAGGTATGTTATACTTTATCTAAACAATTGACTAGGAACTTAATCATGGAATGATCAAGCTGGCATTGGAACATAGAGATCAATCTTAAAATCACAGAACAGGTTGATATCTTGTGCCTGCTTCCCAATGAAAGTTCATTTATAAAGTATCCTTGTCCAAAAAAAAAAAAAAATCCTGAATTCTTATGATGCTCTGGAGCTAACTCCCAATTAACAGGAAGTATAGGATTAGAAATTGGTGTGTTAAGTGCTTCTCAGAGATACAGTGAATGAGAACAACCCAGAATGTGGGTTGTCATTTTCCCTGCAGGAGAAAATGACCCCATTTCCTCAACAAATAAATTGCCAAGAGAAAAAAAGAAGAGAGCAAAGAGGAACCTATAGATTAAAATAAACGTGCAAGACATGTCAACCAAATGCAATGTGTGGACTTTGCTTGGATGAGGATTTGAAAACGTTAACTGTAAGAAAATGTCTGATACAATCTTGGAAGTTTGGACAGTGTCTAGAAATTTGATTCTATTAAGCTGTAGTGTTTATTTTAGGTGTAATAATAATGATATTGTGTTTATTTAAAAAAAGAATCCTTTATCTACTTGGAAAAGGGGTTGATTCCAGAGCTGGTGCAGGGAAGAAGATACAGGATGAGCGTAGAACATCTTGTGGCTCTAGAAAGTAAGGAAGTGCTTGAAAAGAGATGGAGGAACCAGCCTGATGGAGCTCCTAATGGCCAAAACCAGAACAATTTCAGCAGCAAAATAAATATGGATACTATTTTAGCTCATAGAAGTGAAATTAATATGTATAAGTCTAAAGTGACTTAAATAATAAAATAGAAATAAATAAGCAAATAAATTTTCAAATGGTGGCTGAGAGACAGCTCTCTCTTTAGAGTAGAATGTAGAAGGAGAGAGGGAAGTGAAAACCAGTCAGGCAGATATCACTGTGACTTGTTGCAGACGGGATCTACCAATGGACACTAAAATCGGCAGGTGAAACTTTGAGGAGAAACAAGATATTTGCATAATCCCAAAGTATCTTTCCCAAGATACTAACTACAAAGAGAAGTTATGAGAAGTTATGATGGTAATTTTACATAACTACACAGTGAAAAAATCTGCCAGACACCCACCGTCTTAATAAGCGACCAGGGGTGGGATAGGCAGGGTGGGAGGGAAGCTCAAGAGGGAGGGGACATGGGGATATATGTATACGTATAGCTAATTCACTTTGTTATACAGCAGAAACTAACACACCATTGTAAAGCAATTATACTCCAATAAAGATATTTTTAAAAGAATATAGTAGAATACAACATTGTAAATCAACTATACTTCAATAAATAAATTTTAAAAAAAGAATATAGTAGAAAAGGCAAAGAAAAAAAAGTGACCAAGGTCGACATCATGAGCAATAAGACAGTTCAACATCATGAACCTTCAAAGGAGGTAATAGCCCTTCTGTGGCTTCCTTGCCAAAGTGCATAACCTCATTTCCAGTGATGAGAAGGCATCAGACGAACTCAAATGAAGGACTTTCTACAATTTGTATTTTGTGATGACTTCTCAAATCGTGGAAGGGGACCATGGCTGTTTTCTACATCTCACTCTATATTCCATACTCTACAAAATAACTGACCAGTCCTCTTTGAAAGTGTCAAGGTCAAGAAAGACAAGGGAAGATGGAGGACTGATCACGTGGAAGAGACTAAGGAGGTGTGACACCTAAGTGCAAGGTGGGTCCTGGACTGGATCCTGGACCAGAAAAAGTGGTGACACTTGACTAAGGTCTGTAGTTTAACTAATAGTGTTATACCAGCATTAACTTCCTGGTTTTGACCATCTGCTATGGTTATGTGACATTTTTACATCAGGGGAAGGTGGGCAGGCAAGGAACTCTCTGTGCTATTTTTGCAGTGATTCTGTACATCTAAAATTAATCCAGAATAAAAAGTTTATTTAAAAAGGGCCCTTATGTTTTCGAGATAAATCATGACATGCTAATGGATCGTTTAAGGCCAAATCCATCTTTGAGCATAACCCACACCCATCACAGTTTTCCTGCACATGCTACACGAGTTGTTTGTTTATTGAAAAATTTCCTGGGTGGTCCCTTTCCATAAAAACTGATAAATTGCCATATCAGGTTACATCATCAGGGCAGAGACAAACTGGGAGAGCCGGATGTGCCAGTTTCCCATCACCTCCAGTCAGGTGATCCCCGGGCCCCATTTGCATCAGTAGAGGGATGGGCCCAGGTGGAGGGTCCCAGCCGGGAGGGCTTAGGCAGCAGGTGCACACAGGTGGTGGGAGCCGTGTGGTGCGAGAGCAACCCAGGCCCACCACCTGCCTCTCCTCCTCTTCCCACAGGAACGGGGGAGGCCGCAGCGGGACCTTCTGCGCCATCAGCATTGTCTGTGAGATGCTCCGGCACCAGAGGACGGTGGATGTCTTCCACGCCGTGAAGACGCTGAGGAACAACAAGCCCAACATGGTGGACCTGCTGGTAGGACCCCGTCCGTCCCGCTCGGGGGGCCCTTTCCCAGTTAGCGTGAGACACCCGGCCCCTCGCCCAGGCTGACCCCTGGGAGGGAGAGGCTCGCGTTCACAGTGCAAATCGCTTTACTCGCGTGGGTTTTTCTCCCTCGTTCTCCCTTCCTCTGCCTTTTCACAAGGAGACTCAGCTCAGCACATTTGACACATGGAAATAGTTGAAACTCACAAGCGAACATCCTGATTAATTGCCGTTCTCGGCAGCGCCTTCCACGTGGCTAAGCACTTCATCTTCACAGAGAAGAAATAATCATAGCACATGAAATGCCAGATTTTCAAATTACATAGTTTATAAATAGCTTAATCACCTAATATTTATCAAAGCTGGGAATTGGAGTTTGACATCCAGGCGATTGCATTTAATTACGATGGCCGTATCTGAGGAGAGGATGAAAGAGGTGGAGAAACAAAGGACGATGTGGAATTATTTTCTTAGAGTTTCATGAAATCTCTTTTTTGTGCGGAGCTGTTGAGATGCCAGCCACTGAGACTCAAGAATAGGAGAATAGCTTAAAGGAGGAAGCTTTTCGATGAGGTTTTTGTACTTCTCTGTCAGTGGAGGAAGGATCGGAAGGAAACAGTAAGACTGATCCCAAGGTGGGGAGAATGGGCAGGGGCAGGGGCGATGGGGTCACTGATGAGCTTGGAAAGCCTGCGTCCTGGGTGCGCAGCACTGCAGCAGGGGGTTACAATTGTAAATGTAATAAAGGGACTAAAGAGGGAGTTGAGATTCAAGCTGAGGCTGAAGAAGCAGCCATGGCCCCTGCCTGTGATGGCCACATCTGAGCCCTGCTTGGCAAAAGCCCTGCTTCCCCCACTGACGTGCCTCGCGCCCGACGAGCTGCTCCTGCCCCCAGGAACACCGTGCTGCCCAGGGAATTTGGTAAACAGGCACCTGTTTGGCCAGGTGCAGACTCTCAAACCATCAGCAATTACCATGTTGGTTTCTGTGAAAAAAGGATCTTGCCCCCCACATGGCAGCTCCCTGCCCTGCCCTGGGGACGCCCCTGCAAACCCACCCTCTAGTCTCAGCTCTGCTCATTGGAGTGAAGTAACCTCAGACAAAGTACCTTGGCTATTGAAGTCACCTTGGGCACTTCGCTCTACTTTCCTGAGCCTGAGTCGTGTAAACTAGGGATAGTCTTGGTTTGTTGAGATCATCCCACGTGACGATATGTGTGAGAGTGTTTTGGAAGCTGCCCAGGTGAGAAAGACCTGGTCCCTGAGAGTGGAGGGGTCTGCGGGGCACAGTGTGGCCTGGTCCCTGAAAACGAGTGCTGGGTGAGGGCGAGGGGGCCGCCGGAGTGCAGCATGTATACACACGGTGCTCGTAAGTGCCTTTCCCATGGCCCAGATGTCACGCGGATGGGCCAGGAGGCTGACCCTCCCATTCCATGCCCGGACTTCACTAGTCAGAGAACTCTCTCACTCCCCGGGACCCCGCCCCGCCATCCCGAATTTTAAAGAGTTCCCCCACCGTGGAATTCTCCATCTTCTGGGCTTAGGGCAGTTGAGAAAAGGCCAGTCGGGCAGTTAGAGGTGGCCTGAGTTTAGAACAGATAAGCAGATTGACAGAGGGTGGAAACAAATGCATAATGAAAATATTCTGACCGTGATGTCATTCGGTATTTGACGCCCTGATTTCAGGGATGGGTGTGTTGCTTCCAAACTTCAGTTGGTACTTGAAAAAAGCTGACCTTGATTTTTTAAAAAAATGTTAGTTCCCTCTCACTGCAGCCTGAACTAAGCAGATCATTTGAAACAGACCCTTCCAGGCCTTTCCCCCAGTGGCTCTGGCTACAGCTTCCATCACTCACCAATTTTTATGGGCAGGAACAACGTGGCTTTTCCCAAATCCGCGGTGCAGACTACAGGACAGGGGTGATTTTACATGAAGGAAGCTTCTGATCTCAGCCCACTTTCCTATGATAGCCAGGGCGTTTCCGTAGTTATGTGTGATTCTGATAGAGAAATAGGATCCTTGGATGCCCAAAACCCCGAGGGTCAGTACCAGTTTTAGGGTCAACTCAGTGACTGAGAAATGTAGGAGAGTCCTACAATTACCTGAGAAAAATGTCTGATAAACTTGTCACAGTGCCTGCTGGCAGAATAATGGATCATATCTGGTGACCAGAGAAAAAATGTCACGATGCTCTTTTCAGTGGGTTTGAAGCTTCTTGAGTTGAATCAGGGCTTTTGTCGTTGGCTTGTTTGTTTTTGCCTGTAAGTACAATTTCTGTTTAGTTTGGTGCTCGTACATGTGTGTGTTGGCCGAGAGAATTAATTCAAGTCAAGGAGATAAAATCTGGTATAATTTTATTGGGCATAAAAGGCCATCCAAGACCTGCGTTTCTCCTAAGCACAAAATGTCGTACCAGCAGCTGAAAAGGTACCTCCTAGCTGCCTCTGTGCAGAATGAAGCGGGAGCCAGGATGCCCTGGAGCGCACCCCAGGAGGTAGGCGGGTGGGCGTGGGGAGCCCCGCCAGGTGCCCCTGGGTCTGCTCATTGGGGGCCCCTTCCATTCAGACACCAAAATTTGCTGCCACGCCCTCCCTGCCAGGGCCGGATGAATGTTCCGCGGCGGTCGGTGTGCCTGTGTTCGTCTCCCCTTGCAGCTCACTATTTTTCCAAATTGCTTCTGAGTTAGAAACTTCCCTATGCGTTTTGAAGCATGGCACTCTCCAGGGAGAGCCAGAAGGCCCTATGGATTTATTTCTTCAAATGTTTAGGTGTGGAGGCTCCAGGGGAAAGCCAGTGGACTGCCAGGAAGCAAGATCATTTTAACACAAGACTAGATGTTTTGATGCAGCAGGGGCCACTGTGTTTGTTTCCTGACCCCTCTTTCAGGCCAGCTTCTCAGTTATCCACCTCTTCAGCCAGGCTCCAGCCCCCATCAAAGGCCTGGGTTCCAGGGGGGTGGGGCAGGCTGCAACGGTACAGCCTGAGGTTGGCGCTATTGGCCTGGTCAGAGGCGGACGGGGTCACCCGCTCTGAGCCTGATGGTCAACGGTCAGCAACTTTCAAGGGTACAATTCCACACCATTAACTCTAGTCACCGTGCTGCACATTAGAGCCACAGAACTTACTGCTCTTACAACTGAAAGTCTGTTCCCTCACCAGCATCACCCCACTTGTCCCTCCCCCGGCAACCACAATTCTAGTCTCAGTCTCTATGAAATTGACTTTTCTTTAACGGGAGCTTTAAAAAGTTCTGAGCCCTGGGCCCACCCCTGAGACTCTGATCCAGTTGACGTGGGCCTGGCTTTTCAGCAGCGGTGGTACCAGCGCCCCAGGTGACCCTAATGTGCAGCTGAGGTTAAGGAACTTAGTAGCTAGTCTAGAAAGGCCCTTGGCCCATCTGCACATGAGATCACCTGGGGCACTTCGCAAACACAGATGCCAGGCCGCGGCCCAGAAGGTTAGGGTGGTCGGAGCCCGCGTGATGTGCTACAGGGCAAGAAACACAACTCAGGAGGGTACAGAGGCCGTCCCTGTCCTGCCACGTGGGCCGCAGGGCGAGGCCGGGCAGCTTCCTCTCCATCCCTCCTGCTCCCACTCAGACCTCTGCCGGGACCTCCCGTGACGGACAGGTGACCACCCAGACCCGGCCCCTTCCCTCTTCCCTGCACTGAACTAACATGCTGGCCCGGCACTCCTGCAGAGGGCCTTACCCCCGCCCTGCAGCCTTCCCAGCATGGACAGCACACTGACTCTCCCACTCACGTGTGTAAACTGCCCCCTAAGCCTCTGCCTGAGAACTCACGGGAAACTGACGGGCTATGTGAAAGGCGGGGCGTGTGGGCGTAGGTGTGGTGTATAGGTGTGTGTGGGTGTGTGCGCGTGTGGGCGGGTGTGCATGTGTCTGGCTGTGTGCAGGTGTGGCTGCGCATGTAGGTGTGTGTGTGGGGGGTGTGTGCCTGTGTCTGGCTGAGTATGTGGGGCTGTGTGTATAGGTTTGTGTGGGTGTGTGGGTGTGTAGGTGTGCACGTGTGGGCGGGTGTGCATGTGTCTGGCTGTGTGTAGGTGGGTGTGGGTGTGTGTGTGTCTGGCTGCGTGTAGGTGTGGCTGTGTATGTAGGTGTATGTGGGTGTGTGTGTGTAGACATGCACCTGTGGGCGGGTGTGCATGTGTGTGTAGGTGTGTGTGGGTGTGTGTGTTGCATCAGAGGATGTAGGCCTGGGGGGGTGTCAGAGAGGCTCACTCACGTCCCTGAGCTGTGCCCCCACCAGCCATGTGGCCCGTCTCTGGGACACTGGTGGCCTCCACGTCCCCCAGGGCCGGGCCCTGCCACACATCCCCCCAGGCTCGCAGCCCTGAGCCCACTGACCTGCGGTCACACTCCCTGCTCCTGAGGAGTCTGTGTGAATGTCCTGTGCCCCTGCCCACCCCAGACTCTGATCCCCCGGAGACGGAGCCCCCACCCCCACCCCCCAGCCCCATCTGAGCTCCTGGCTCCAAGGAGGGCCCAGTAAACATTTGCTGGGCGAGCGGACTTTTCTTCTCTGTAGCCGGACCCGCATCACCCTGAATTGCTCCCTGGGACCCAGAAGGCAGCGGCTACAGGCTAACAGGTCTGGATAGGGAAGCAGCTGCACGGACTGTTCATGGGCTTTGAGGGAGGAAGTGCTTCAGACTCTTTCAGAGCTGTAACGAGGGTAATGACCCACCCACCCATTGTCAGAGACGGGCAGCTGCCTCCCAGGGGTCTCCTGGGCACAATGGTTGGTCACCCAGTGTGACCCCCTGGGAACGTTGAACCAAACGGTCCCACCCAGGATTACTGGCACAAGGGAACCACTTCCCCTCTGGGCAGGCGCGTCAGTCAGAAGGATTTTCTCCCAGACTGAAGGATTTGTCAGCAAGGATCCAGCCGAAACTGAAGCTGGTGCTAGTTTCAAAAAGCAGGTGCGCGCGGGAGGGAAACTTGGCCCCAGGTGAGCCGTGCAGACTCTTCTCTTTGAATCTTCTTAGGCGACATGCGGTGTTTGAAGTGACAGACTGACCGTAGGGCCCCATTCTGCAGACACAGGCTGCCGTGCTGACAAAGGCGCCGTCCAGCCCTTCAGGGGAGCCCCCTGCAGCCGCCCGCTGACACCGTGGCCTCGTGCCGCGCCCCCGAGAGCGGGGACCTTTAAAGCGTGACCTCACTTTGGGTGCCCTTTCAAACTCCACTTTCTCCCCTTTTGTGGAGACAAGAGGTGGGTCTGGAGTGAAGGTGAGGTCAGGGGTCTTCGAGAGGAGTAGCTTGTTGCCCTGGTTACGGTCCAGCACAAAGATGTCGGGTGACAGCTAATGTCACCCAAATCGGGAGATTCTGGGACCAAGGCATAAAAGTTCTTTTTTCCCTGAAGCACAGAGCTAGCTCGTGGGGCTTAATTATACTGTTCAAAAGCAAGGAAGCTGAGAGAGGAAACCACCAAAGACGGGCCTATACCTGGTGATGGAGGTTTGCAGTGTGGGAAGATTTCAGGCATTTCTCGAGGCGCTTGGGGGAGGAGACGCAGCAATTCATGGCCTTTCGGCTCGTTCCCCTTATTTTTCTGGTTCAGAAACCAGTCATCACAGAGTCTATGGGGGCTGGCAGCTTGCTTAGGAGAGATAAAATGAGAGAAAGAATTCATTTTGAAAACCATAGTCATGCCTATGACCGGGTACTTTCAGTGACGCCCCTACCACAGCCATCCCTCAGGATGAACCCAAGGGATTCACCCCTGGTTTCCTGGTTTCCTCGCCTGCGTTGTGACCTGAGACCGGCAGCCACATGGCCCTCTAAGTGCATTTTTCTGTGTTAAGAGGATGGTTCATAGTCGGCGCTGAAACTAATTGCAAGAAGGGATTGATCGTGTTTCTGCAAGAAGGGATTGATCTCTTAGTTTTCCATGAAAAAAAAAATGAATTGTCTGTGTGATCCACAAAAACAGAGAAGTGCTTGGAGCACTCCATAGCCAGCGTCAGCCCAGTGAGCTGACGGCGTGAGAAGTTTGAAATTCAGATGATCTTGTAGATATTCTGAAAATGAAAGTATCAGACCCTGAAATAATAAATCCTGGAATGTGCATCAGAAAGGTTCAGTGTCACATATTTGTAGTGCCCTTACGTGTGCTCCTAGGAGTGGAAATCCCTGGGTCATTGGGTGACCCTTCGGAGGGACCACCAGATGGTCGTCCAATGGGGCTGCACCATGTTACAGTCCTACCAGCAGTGTAGGAGGGTTCCAGTTTCTCCACAACCTCACCAGCACTTGATTTTGTCTGTCTTTTGTATCTTAGGCTGGCAGGTGTTACTGCCATTGATGTTCAATCTCATGGCGCCTTCGGTGTGTTGAATGATCTGTTTACTTTGTCTTCACCTCTAGATTGTAGGATC
Source organism: Mesoplodon bidens (assembly GCF_964165515.1). Taxonomy (NCBI): domain Eukaryota; kingdom Metazoa; phylum Chordata; class Mammalia; order Artiodactyla; family Ziphiidae; genus Mesoplodon; species Mesoplodon bidens. Next base: position 31,478,156 of record NC_138169.1, on the reverse strand, counting down.
CTGAGGGCTGAGGCTATATCTTGAATTCCCCAGTCTCTAGCCTTAAATGTTAAATGGGTTGACTCAAAAGCTGCTAAACCCATTTTTTTGGTCACCGTTTACATACACAACCAATGTATGACCCCCAGCTGTGTGCCAGGCTCTTTGCTAAGGATGGTGTATTATCCACGGAGGGAGAGACCATGGCCCTTGTCTTCAAATAAATAGGTTGGTTTAGAGGGGCAGTTAGAGAACAAAATGTAGGTGAGGAAAGAAAATTGCGATGACTAATTAGGCCCATATCAAAAAAAAAGGAAATTTCTTTTTTAAATTAATCTGGCAAACCCCAGAGTAAGAGGTGCATTTCCTTGGTCGTGGCCGTCATATCGGATGTGAGACAGTGGTCCTGGCCACACGGCGGGTGAAAGCCTCCCTCCGACTGAGGGGGAGGAGGGCCTGCCAGTTGCTGAGTGACTGGGCTGCTGCCAGGGGGCAGATGGAGGCGTCCCCAACCCCCGTGTCCCTCTGCTCAGTTCAGAGGCCACACCCAGGTGAGCATCCATCAGCTCACAGCATAAACACAGGTGCCGAAGGCCCTCCCCTCCCACCTGAAACCCCACCTGGGCCAGGACCTCACACGGGGCTTGCTCAGGCCGTGGTCCAGGATCTGAGAATTCTGTGCTCAAGAGAAATGAGCTCGCTGCCCGATTAAGAACTGGTATGTGGCTCCCAGAGGGCATCAGACGTCCCCACTCTGTGCCTTTCCTTATCCTGTCGCCTCCACCTGGGATGCTTGCTAGGAGGACCACGTACTTTATCATTCAAACGGGGACACTTTCTTTTTTAAAAGCAGTTATAGAACTTCTATTTGCATGTTACACCTCATTAACTTATCTCTGAATTAGCTGAGATGATAAAGTATTAATTATTACAGTGTAAAAAAATAAGAACATTTTTACAAGTTACTGCAATAGAACTATGTTATTAAACATATGAATGTACTTATTTTGTAGAAAACATATATCTTTCTCTCTGCCCCATGAAGCCACCATTCTAGAACCCCATGCTTATAAAAACACACTTTTGGCGGCAATTATGACAAGGTGAAAGAAAGTGCAATTCTGAAAGTAACAACACATAACCACATAACCAAAGTGGGGAACAAAAACAGGCAGAGGTTAGTGGGCTTCGTGGCTAGCTCTCTGCTGACAGGCCCTAGTCCTGCTCTTAACAGGAAACAATTTAGGAATAAAAACTCCTGAGTATTATTTAAGTAATACCGCCCAACCCTCTCTGTAGCCTCCCTCTTCCAATTCCATGTATCCTGATATTATTGTAACTAACTAATTTGTAACTTCTTTAAGAAATTCCGCCCTGGTTTACATCCCTGTCAGTTGCCCATATCCCTCTGAGCTTCGAAAACACAGAAGAGTAGTAAGTTTCAAAAGGATGTCAATTGAAACCTTTTATAGATGAAACCTACTTCCTAGAAGTCAACCTGCCAAATATATGCACAGCTGGAGGCGAGAGATTGCATAAAAAGTCTGGCTGGAAAATATCTCGGGTACCCAATTAGATCCAGTTATTCTGCGTCTGTGGATTTAAAATGCTCATCATCCACAGTGGAATAGATGTGTCCCTCGTTGCTTAGAAAATCCACAGCTTGCTTGATTGAGGCTACGGTCATGTGTTGGAGCTGATTCTTGAGATCCTGAAAGTTCAATCCTTCAGGCCTTGGGCAAGCCTTAATCAAATTCAGTACCTGGTTCTGGGCCACAGTGAGACCATTTGCTGGCATGAAGCTATTCCCACCGAAGTTCCCAGCTTCACCCATTCCTGGATTGCTGACAGGTGCTCTCCCTGCTGAGAGCTGGCTGTTAGACTTGCTCAGCATCATGTGTGCATTGACTACTTCCAGGATATGTGTGGTGAACTCATTCATATCCTCCAGGGGCATGATCTTAAAGGCTACCAGGCTTTTCTTGTTCTGAAAAGATCTCAGATGACCAGCCACTTTCACATATGTTTCTGGAGGAACCACAGTGTTTTCACTGCTGGCATCATCTGTGTCAACCCACTGGCGAACATCCATGGGTGCAGCCGTCATGTCATCTATTTTGTAAACAATGTTGGTTGCAGCCTTCTCTGCATTTCTGATTATCCCCACAATAGTGACCTGTGAAATCTCAGCATTTCCAATTTTGAACACTTCATCAACCAGAGTAGCAGAAAGCAGCTGAGATATGATACAGGGTACAATATGCTGAGCTCGGGCTCTAGATTTCTTTTCGGCCTGGGAAGGTGTCGGTGATCCAAAGCCCCCAGGGGACTGTGTGTAGCCTCCGGCTCCCCCAAAAGAGGAACTGCTATAGCTTTCAAATCCACCTGGTTTTAAACAACAACGGTATTAATACCTGTTCCGCCCTCCAAGCCTCTGAAAAATCCACAGGACCCCCCAGACTTCACCCTAGCCACTTCCAGCATCTCCTTAACCTTCCCCCGACCCCAAACTGGGACACTTTTGAGAGTGAAAGGGCCTACAAGTAACGATGACGCCAGGACAACAGGCATCAATTGGGACTGTCCCGGGCAAACCAGGACACATAACCACCGCCCCCCCCGCTCACGTGCTCATCCTCAGGCTCCCCTATTACCTGCCACCCCCTGCACATCTTCCTTAAGAAGCTCAGCTCCCTCCTCCACTGCACCCACGTTGGGGAGCATTCGTGGGCCCTGCTCAGCTCTGCCTCGTGAGTGCCATTGGGTCCCTGTCTCATCCTGCTCGTTGGACATGGACTTCTCAGAGTCAGGGACCAGGTCAAGGCACTTGATACTTAAGAGGTGCTTAATAAACTCTCATAAAACGGAGGAAATCCTGCTGACTGACAGTCAGAGGTAAAGCTGGTCCAGGAATGAAGCCACGTTTATTTACTGAGCAAATCATGAAGGCATGTCCCCAGCCCTCATTATCTTTCCTTCCACCTGTTGGCTTTACAATAATTTGTACTCAGGATGTTGATGTAACAGGTGAACACATACGTGTGGACAAACAGAGATATTGTTGCAGTTGTCTAGAACTTTCCAGGAATTCTAATGAGCATAGATATCAAAATACCTCTTTCATCGGCCTTGTGGGAAACATCTACAAACGGCGAATATGTGAGTGGTTCAGGACCATGACTTCCCAGTTCGTTTCTGATTCACATCCTTCTCAGTTTGATTGCTTCCAATTAAAACCATAATCTGGCATCATTGCTTTCAGAGAAACTGCATCCCGCTATGGCCACGCTGACATTTTGTCCCTTCTGTGTTCCAGGATCAGTACAAGTTCTGCTATGAGGTAGCCCTAGAATACTTGAATGCTGGCTGACGGCGTACACAGCCCTGCCCACAAACCTTTCATCCTGCAAAGCCAGGACGTGCCATGGTGTTTGTGCCGATGAGATGAAGACTTCTCGATATGCTTATTTTGCTTTGCCTAATTGGCTCTTTTTAAGAGCCCAAGAAAGTGTTTATAAAACTGCTTGCCCTGCCCGATTCCCAATAGTGCTGCTGCCTGACGGAAAACTACCCTCAGCATCCAGTGGTCCAGCCCTGTCCTCCTAGGCACCAGCTCTGTAGAGCAGCATGGACAGCTGGTAAATTGAAGAGCACAATTATATTCTTATGAAGGAATTTGTACCTTTGGGGTATTATTTTGTGGCCCGTGAACCTTTGTTATTGTTACAACTGAGTGTACATTTTTGTTCTGTGGAGAATGCTACCTGGCATTATGATAATATATTATTTTAGTTCAAATTGGTATTTTAACATGTCGCATAATATATGTAGCTTTTCAAGACTAACAGATAAACATATAACGAACAAAGAGATGTATGAGCTGTTGTTTCTATCAGATTTGTATTGTTTCCAAGGGAAAAGCTTGGGAGGCGTTCAGTTCAGAAAGGCGGAGATCGATGATCAGATTCACAGACCTAAAGCTTTGCCATGTGTTTATATTGTAAATATTTTTGATTTCATCAAATTATTTATTCATTAAAAGAAATTTTCGTGAAGCACGGTGAGTGACAATCATTTTTATCCAGCCCTGGAAATGACTTACTACTGTATGATGCTCCCTTGTGTGAATTCTCAACTTGATAAATAAAGACCCGTGACCAGTGTGGTGTCTGCCTAGTGTCCTGGCACCCCGGCGGGGGCAGCTCCAGTCACTCTGGGCCTTTGGCAGAGAGATCGTGCCCAGGTCTGCTGGCCTGGAGCAGGTAGAGTTAGGACTCTGGAGAGAGAACTTTTGTCAGTGAGAAATCGAGGCCCATCCTGGGAGCCTCCCCGGGTGCACAAGCCCCCAGAAGCCAGAGCCGGTGAACTCTGACCGGCGGGCAGGCCGTTCGTTACAGGGAGCTCTGGGCCAGACGCCAGGGCGGTGACTTTCTGACCAGGAGCAGCCTCTGCCTTTCTCTGTTTGATCTCAGTGGCCTGGGGGTCATGTCTGTCCTCTCCAAGCCTCATTCAAACCTGAAACTTGCTGAGAGAACGCTCTTTAGAGGGTCCCACGATCAAGGTGCATTTGAGCAGGACACCAAGCTGGACAAGACGTTTCCTGCAGGAGGGAAAGACCGCAGCCCGAGGGCTTTCCTGGCCTCTGAAGGAGGAAGCCGGGCCAAGGACAAACACTGAGTTTAAACTGAGCGCCAGGCTGTGTGAAGTGATGGCCAGTAGATGGTGGGGACCGACCTTTGGCGAATGCCCATTCTGTGCTGGAAACTGTGCAGGCGCTTTCCCAAGTGGCAGCAGAGTCTCTTCCCCAACCCAACAGTGTGATCGGGGACAGTATGGAGCCATCGAGCCATCGGACGGCTGGAGACAAAACATTAAGTAACTTGTCCAACGTCACCCAGGCTCGTCAGTGCCAGGTGCCTCCAGGGCCTGGGGGGAGGTAGGGGTAGTGGCCTCAGCACCGCATCCTTCTTATGACACTCGGGATAGGAAGTGCCCCTCCTCCTGAGACAGGAGACGGCCCATCACCCGCTCTGGAAAATGGGGGGCTTCCTGCCCACTCTGGGGATCTCAGTGACTAAGAACGACAAGATCAAAGGTTGTCCATCAAGGGGACCGAGGCTGACCCTGCATCCAAGGCCTTCCCTACTCTGCTGCAGTCTGACTACATGATCCACGCGCTCGGGAAGAGCTGGCCGCAGCCCAGCGAGTCTAGACCAAGTCCCTCACTGCACTGCCCAGGTCGCCGTGGACAGTGGCCTCTCAGCATCCCCACCCCACTCTCTTGGACGAGCTCCTAAAAGATAAAAAGTGCTTGCAGTCTACCTCTGCGGGGTACAGGAATGGGGACGGATCCCTGTGACTGGCGCACACTTTGTGTGCAGGCAGGGCCGTGATGGAAGTGGCACCCTCAGTCCTCTTGGACAAAGTCGTGGTGGTCTTCACTCCTCGGGTGAAAGGAAGAGCCGGTTCAGCAGGGCCTGAAGCCACCTGAGACTGAGTGTGCGGATGCAGCTCACATCCACCCCTACATGATCAAACCCCATCTCACGTGGGAGCAATGGTTTCCTCCAGACTTGTGAATCTCTAGGATTTTTACCTTCCTTTTCCTCGGTTTCAGCTCTTAGCAGAAAGAGTGATAGGAGAGCCGGAACATCTGGTGGCTGTTTCTCATCTCCCATGAGGCCTCCTGCAGGTCAGGATTCCCGTCACCTTCCAGACACAGCAAAGGTCTCTGCCCTTTGCAAACAAAAGAGGCCAACCTCTCGGCTATGTGTTCCTTCTCTGTCTTCTCTCTGTACCCAGGGTTCCCCTCACTGTTGTGTCCTATGATGGCTGTGAAAGCCAGATGTCCTGCCCCCCTGACTTCCTGACATGGTCCTGCTCAAGGACAGCCTTGCGACAGATTTCAGTTCGGGTGCTGTGGTGTCGGTAATGTGTCAACTTGCCCTCACTGGACTGCACTTCCCAGATTCCATTTCTGTGTGTTTCCAGGTAGGTTGGCCCCAGGGGTCATCCTGTGCCCGATGCTCTCAGAAGGCCCAGCTGCTACCCCAAGCCAACCAGGTGACCCCGCAGTGACTGGCACCGAGCATGAGCTGCCCACCAGCTGCTCACTGTGTGGGTGCAAACTCATGCCTATATGTTTAGGTTTTGTTAAGACATCCCAGTTCTGGGTACCAAAATCAGCATCAGTTATCTACTGCTGAATAACAATTGCCCCAAAATTCAAATACTAAATAACCAATAAACATTGATTATTTCATGCAGTTTCCATGGGGCAGAAATTCAGGAGTGGCTTTGCTGGATGGTTCTGCCTCTAAGGTCACTCATGCAGAGACTGTCCAAGTGTTGGGTCAGGGCTTGGTCATCTGAGAGCTTGACAGGAGCAGGGAGATCCACTTCCAAGGTGGCTCACACACACTTGGCAAGTCGGGGCTGGTCATTGGCAGGAGACCTCAGTCCTCTCTGCATGGGCCTCTTCACAAGCTGCCCAAGTGTCCTTGCAGCATGATGGCGGCTTCTCCCAGTGACCCAGGAAGCAAGGCAGAGGTCTTTTATGACCTGGCCTTGGAAGTCATGCCCTGTCATTTCCACAGTATCCTATTGGTTACAAAAGTTTGCGCTATTCCATGTGGGAGGGGATACACCAGGGCACAGATCCCAGGTTGTGAGAATCCTTGAGGCCATCTCGAGGCTGGCTGCCACCTGCCATCCCTCCCCGGACCCCCATCCCAACTGGACCTCTCCTTCTGTGGGCTGGTCAGCTGGACGCAGTAAATCTTATCCCTGGATGCTAAGCCTGTCTGTCAAGGTCACTCCTCTCACGTGCTGTCCATTCTGTCCTGCTGTACTTTTTTCCTATCAGCTTCTTCTGCTGACATTACCTCTAGTCACTTTGACTGTGCCCTAAGGAACCTTTATTGGTATGTAAAGGAACTTACCCCACAGCCTTGATTACCATGAGGCGCTCTCCCCACCACCTCCCGAGGACATGGCCCCTCTGGACCTCCCCCAGGTAGATGCTTCCTCAGTTTCAACAGCTGCCCTTCACACTCCACTCAAGCTGATGGATGGCCACAGCCCACAGCTGGTCACCCGGAATGGCCTCACGTCTGAAATCTTCAACTTGCCAAATTCTGACCCCAGCCTCTTCAGCTGCTAGCTTCCTCTTTGCCATGTCCCTGCCGTCCTTGTTCTTTGAATTGATGAAGCCTCCAGGCCATTCTCTGGGCGAGCCTCCCCTTCTTACCTTCTTTCCCAGAACAACCTAAGCCCTGTGATTCATCACTTCATCCAGATTTACCAACACCCTCAGTGCTCTTGACTCCTTATATATAGTTCCATCATATCTATCCTACAAATGGTCAGATTTAGAGAACTCTATCCAGGACTTCCAATCCCAGACAAGTTAGAGTAGCAAAGACCAGATTTAGCCTTCTAATTGAAACAATAAAAAATTGAGGGAAAAAATATTTTTTAAGATGGTTCTCAAGACACTGGACATCAAATAATGAAGGGAACAGGAAACAAGTTAGATGAACCCTAGGATCCCCCAGCTAACAGCCTTGAAAGAATTTCCAGGTAATGGGTACAGGAAGGGGGAATCCAGGTGTAACCCAGTGGTCTCCCTTATTTGAAAGGAGAGTTCCCTTATTTGAAGTGAGAGTTCAAAAAAGCCAGGGTGGCTAGAGTTTGCAGGGCAGAGCAGCAGAGATGAGATGATGCATAGAGAAGGAATTCTGAACATCTGCACTGTCCCAATCAAGTCTTCAGTTAAGTACTGATCAGGATAAACATGGAAAGGACTTGAGGCCAAAGAAAGAACAACTCAAAAAGATTGGAAGGAAGAATACTCAGAGTTCACACGGAGCCGTATAGCTCCTATTCCCATTGGATAGAGAACCCAGAAAGGTTTGGCCTCAGCAAGTGGGGAAATTATCTCTAGACTAAACACAGCTGTAGTCGTGCCTAGCGAAGCAATAACCAAAAGGATCAAACTGTTTCCAAGTAGCTTAACTGCACCACAGAACAAAACTCAAGAATATAGGGATACAAAAATATCCCGCACCCAAGAAAGTAAAATTGACAGTGTCTGGCATGCAATCCAAAATTACCAGGCACACAAAGAAGCAGAGAAATATGACACACAAAAAAAGAGGAGAAAAAACAATCAATTGAAACTAACCCAGAAATAATATGGATGATAGAATTAGTAGACAAATACATTAAAGCAGTTATTTTATAACATTATTCCAGATGACCAAGAATCCAGAGAAAAGATTTAGCATATTTAAGCAAAAACATGGAAGATATTTTTTAAAATCCAAGTAGAACTTCAAGAGATGAAAACTACAAAGCCTGAGATTTTATAATATATTCTAAAGGGGGTTCACAGCAAATTCGACTGCAGAAGAAAAAAATAGTGAACTTAAGACATCAATAGAAATCATTCAAAATAAAACACACAGAGAGAAAAGACTGAACAAAAATGATCAAAGTGTCAGTGAACTGCTGATGTCGCCCCAAACTGGGGGAAAAAGAGAGGCAGAAATAATGGCAAAAATTTTCCAAACTTGATGGAAATTTTAAACCCACAGATTCAAGAAGCCTAATAAACCTCAAGCACCAGAAACATGAAGAAAGCTACACCAAGGTACATCATAATCAAGTTGCTTAAAGCCAACGACAAAAAGAAAATCTTTTTTTGTCTGTTTGTTTACATATCACGTATGACCACTTTTTTCCTTTTTTTGAATTTTAGAATTTTATTTACTTTTTTATACAGCAGGTTCTTATTAGTTATCCATTTTATACGTATTAGTGTATATATGTCAATCCCAATCTCCCAATTCATCACACCACCACCACCCCCCCACCACTTCCCCCTGTGGTGTCCATACATTTATTCTCTATATCTGTGTCTCTATTTCTGCCCTACAAACCGGTTCATCTGTACCATTTTTCTAGGTTCCACATATATGCGTTAATATATGATATTTGTTTTTCTCTTTCTGACTTACTTCACTCTACATGACAATCTCTAGATCCATCCACGCCTCTACAAATGACCCAATTTCGTTCCTTTTTGTGGCTGAGTAATATTCCATTGTATATGCATACCACACCTTCTTTATCCATTTGTCTGTTGATGGGCATTTAGGTTGCTTCCATGACCAGGCTATTGTAAACAGTGCTGCAATGAACATTGGGGTGCATGTGTCTTTTTGAATTATGGTTTTCTCTGGGTATATGCCCAGTAGTGGGATTGCTGGGTCATATGGTAATTCTATTTTTAGTTTTTAAGGAACCTCCATACTGTTCTCCATAGTGGCTGTGTCAATTTACATTCCCACCACCAGTGCAAGAGGGTTCCGTTTTCTCCACACCCTCTCCAGCATTTGTTGTTTGTAGATTTTCTGATGATGCCCATTGTAACTGGTGTGAGGTGATACCTCATTGTAGTTTTGATTTGCATTTCTCTAATAATTAGTGATGTTGAGCAGCTTTTCATGTGTTTCTTGGCCATCTGTATGTCTTCTTTGGAGAAATGTCTATTTAGGTCTTCTGCCCATTTTTTGATTGGGTTGTTTGTTTCTTTAATATTGAGCTGCATGAGCTGTTTATATATTTTGGAGATTAATCCTTTATCCGTTGACTCATTTGCAAATATTTTCTCCCATTCTGAGGGTTGTCTTTTCGTCATGTTTATGGGTTCCTTTGCTGTGCAAAAGCTTTGAAGTTTCATTAGGTCCCATTTGTTTATTTTTGTTTTTATTTCCATTACTCTTAGGAGGTGGATCAAAAAAGATCTTGCTGTGATTTATGTCAAAGAGTGTTCTTCCTATGTTTTCCTCTAAGAGTTTTATAGTGTCCTGTCTTATATTTTGTAGTGTCCGGCCTTACAGGCTAATCCATTTTGAGTTTATTTTTGTGTATGGTGTTAGGGAGTGTTCTAATTTCATTCTTTTACAGGTAGCTGTCCAGTTTTCCCAGAACCACATATTAAAGAGACTGTGTTTTCTCCATTATATATCCTTGCCTCCTTTGACATAGATTAGTTGACCATAGGTGCATGGGTTTGTCTCTGTGCTTTCTGTCCTGTTCCATTGATCTATATTTCTGTTTTTGTGCCAGTACCATACTGTCTGGATTACTGTAGCTTTGTAGTATAGTCTGAAGTCAGGGAGTCTGATTCTTCCAGCTCCTTTTTTGTCCCTCCAGACTGCTTTGGCTATTTGGGGTCTTTTGTGTCTCTATACAGATTTTAAGATTTTTTGTTCTAGTTCTGTAAAAATTGCCATTAGTGGTTTGATAGGGATTGCATTGAATCTGTAGATTGCTTTGGGTAGTATAGTCATTTTCACATTATTGATTCTTCCAATCCAAGAACATGGTATATCTCTCCATCTGTTTGTATCGTCTTTAATTTTTTCATCAGTGTCTTATAGTTTTCTGCATACAAGTCTTTTGTCTCCCTAGGTAGGTTTATTCCTAGGTATTTTATTCTTTTTGTTGCAGTGGTAAATGGGAGTGTTTCCTTAATTTCTCTTTCAGATTTTTCATCATTAGTGTATAGGAATGCAAGAGATTTCTGTGCATTAATTTTGTGTCCTGCAACTTTACCAAATTCACTGATTAGCTCTAGTAGTTTTCTGGTAGCATCTTTAGGATTCTCTATGTATAGTATCATGTCATCTGCAAACAAGGACAGTTTTGCTTCTCCTTTTCCAATTTGTATTCCTTTTATTTCTTTTTCTTCTCTGAGTGCCATGGCTAGGACTTCCAAAACTATGTTGAATAATAGTGGCGAGAGTGGACATCCTTGTCTTGTTCCTGATCTTAGAGGAAAATGCTTTCAGTTTTCACCATTGAGAATGATGTTTGCTGTGGGGTTGTCGTATATGGCCTTTATTATGTTGAGGTAGGTTCCCTCCGTGCCCACTTTCTGCAGAGTTTTTATCATAAATGGGTGTTGAATTTTGTCAAAAGCTTTCCCTGCATCTATTGAGATGATCATATGGTTTTTATTCATCAATTTGTTAATATGGTGTATCACATTGATTAATTTGCGTATGTTGAAGAATCCTTACACCCCTGGGATAAATCCCAGGAAATCTTAAAAGCAGCCATGGGGGGTGGGGGGGTGGGAATCTGTGCAGCAAAAGATAAAAATTACAGCAGGCTTCTTTTTGGACACAATGCAAGCCAGAAGATAGTGGAGCAATAATGTAAAGTATTGAATGAAATAAAAACTGTCAACCTGAAATTCTATACCCAGCAAGAATATTTACCAAAACAGAGGTAAAATAAAGATACTTTTTGTTATACAGAAGTTGAAAAATTCATCACCAGAAGATCTCTGAACATAAGAAATGAAGGCTATTTCTCAGGTGGAAATCTGCATCTATACAAAGGAATGAAGAGCACTGAAAAGAGTGAGTACCTGGATAAACATAAAAGGCTTTTCTTATTGTTATTTAAATATCCTTAAAAAATAACTGACTGTTTAACTTTAAAACATAATAACAATGTAATGTGTAGTTTATAACATAGGTAGAAGGAAAAAGTATCACAATAGCATGAAGATAGAGGGGATGAACAGAAGTATCCTGCTGTAAGATTCTTCTGGTGCAGAAGTGGTAGGATATCACTTGGAGGTAAACAGTGATAAGTTAAAGATTAAATTCTAAACCCCACGGCAACCACCAAAATGCCACAACAAAGAGTTACGGCTACAACAAAGGAGATAAAAATGGAATCATAAAAAAGACTTGATTCATCCAATAGAAGGCAGGAAAAGAGAAAAAATGGAACAAAGGACAGATGGGACAAATAGAAAACAAAGAGCAACATGGTAGATTTAAACTTGACTACATCAGTCATCACATTAAAATGTAACTGGGCTGAATGCCCCAATTAAATGTCCAAGATTATCAGACTGGATTAAAAAAGCAAGACCAAATTACATACTGCCTATAAGAAACACACTTTAAATATAAACAAAGAAAGAAACCTAACCATCTGCTTTCTTTAATATACCCAAGCTGCTGAGAGCTGCTAGAAAAAAAATATGCAAATGGGCATATTATTGCCGCAGTATATTTATGGTGTCCATCTTTCCTTTCCAACTCCCCATCAAATAATCCAGGACTGTCTACACTCAAACTATGTACACTGCAACAATGGCTTTATTTCCTCCTTCGCAGGAAAAAAAAAATGACCCACCCTCATACCTATAAATGCATTTATCTCCACACCCATTCTCACCTCCTTTTCACCAAATTCAAAGAAACAAGCCTTCAAGAGACAGGTTCTGGGGGCAGGAACCATCTCTGAAGTCCCAGGCTTAGGACAGTATCAGGGATGAACAGGTGGGTTTGCTTTCTCTCTCCTGGGGAGATCCTTCTCACCGCCTCTGTATTTGACACCCTGTTTCCCAGTTTTTTGTTTTTTGTTTTTTTACGGTACGTGGGCCTCTCACTGCTGTGGCCTCTCCCGTTGCGGAGCACAGGCTCCGGACGCGCAGGCTTAAGCGGCCACGGCTCACGGGCCCAGCCGCTCCACATCATGTGGGATCTTCCCGGACCGGGGCACGAACCCGTGTCGCCTGCATCGGCAGGCGGACTCTCAACCACTGCACCACCAGGGAAGCCACCCCCCCAGTTTTTTAATCAGGAAATCTGACCTTTTCAGAACCACCCACCTAAGCTGTTCCCAGATTCCTGACCCTCGGAAACTCTGTGAGATAATACATATTTGTTACTTTAAGCTAGTAGGTTTCAAGGATAATTCTGTATCTCTGACTTAGGTTCCAATTCTGGTACCTAATAGGAGCTTCCAGAAAGAGGTACTTGTAGCCTAGAAATTTAAGGTGTAGATCAATGCTCTTTATTATCCCCTAGGTTCCAGAACCTTCTGCTCGGGGATTATTTCCCGAAGTATGGCACACAGACCACAGCTGGTTCATGTGATAATTGTAGCTGGTGCAAAGATGAACATTTATTTTTATCATATTTCTGAGTATTTCACTATGTATTAGAAAAGCACTGGCTTTCCATTTTCAGTGCTGATGGATTTCTTAGTGTCAGAGGGGCATCTGTGCATGGAGAGGAATAGTCACTACTAATTGTAATTTAAGCAATGTCCCAGTTATTAATCTTAGGAATTTATTAAACAATTAACATTTTTTAGATATTAGACAATCAACTTTGCCCTAAATATTTACAATTACTTACAACTAATAAATATTATAGATTCAACAAAATAAATGTTCCCAATCAATAAAAACCCTATATTACGAAGTTACCCCAGCATTTTTAGGCATCCCAAATCTAACATATTAATTCCCTTCGATAGGCTGACTCTTTAAATGCAAAATGGTCACACAAAAAATATAAAAGCCACAAAATTGATTAATGCCCTTACACCAAAACAGGTTACAAGGATATTGATGCTGTGGCTTTCATTTGGTTCCCTTTTTGATCCTCACTCTTTTTATTGCACATCACCAATGTCACATGCTTTACACTGTCCTAGGATTTCAATAACTCTATCAGTTCAATAACTGATATTTTGCACCTTTCTAGAATGTTGGAAATTTTACCAGACCCCAAAGTAAAAGAATATTGCCTTGATCCCCCTAGGAGATCCAGGCCTTGGGCTGGTGACCTGTTGATTCTTGGTCAGGACACAGTTGAACAGACCAAATTGATTCAAACCTGAGCCAGTGGTCATTGGGGTGAGTTTCTTTTTCTTGCAAGGAAGCTGCACTTGTTGTATCAGGGGGCATTTAGGTTCCTGTCTTCCTTAACGAGGCTGACTTTGAGACCTGGAGTCTTTTCCAGGAATAAAGTGGCCTCTATGGTTTGTATGCATTTATTTCTGTGCAGTCATGGAGTTGTGTTAGTCTGGGCTCTTACCATAGTTGGACGTATGTCTTATTACTAATTCCCTATAATTAGTGGTGTTGCCAAGGGTTTGACTCCTTGAGAGAAGAGGGAGTATATGTGGGATATACTTTTAAGGACATTTGGCTACTTTGTTATCTAGGAACACGTGCTTGGATATTAGTTAACTGACGAGATCAGTAAAGCTCCCCATGGCTACTTCACTTACCGCTTGCCGTCCACTCTTGCTCACGGCATCATTCCTTCTTATGCTGGAATGACTGTAGCTGACTCATCAGTCTCCATCACCCCTCCTGTTTCTGCTGTTCCATATCTACATCTGACAAATAGACAGGAGTTTACCAAAGAAACACGATATCCACGAATAGTATAGATAACACCTTTCCATTATGAAAAATAACACGAATGAAGCATATTCTATTAAATTCACCCTTTCTTTGAATAACTTCATTATTTTGTATTTTACATTAACTGACATTTTTTATTCTTGCTCCAAAACATGGATTCAATCCCCAATTTCGTCTTTTTCTTTCCACTGGAGAAGAGTGTCAGAGACCAAAATCTGGGGCCCACAAGTGTACATGAGCTTCCAGTGTTGGAAGAAATGCTATTTCCATTGTTGTTGTTGGGACATTTTTTCCAACAGAACTGTCAGTGGTGTTTCTTTTAAGTGCATATATTTACAGTGACTTCCCAAATTTAGTGTATTATAATATTATCCCAGTCTCTCTAAAAACATATGATTCCATCAATCACCAAGACTTTCTCTCTAGGATTGGTGTACAATGGGGATATACAGTTTCCTTTTATAATATATTTAACATTAAAAAGTGAAGCAATTTAAAAAGATATTGTAGGGAATTCCCTGGCAGTCCAGTGGTTAAGACTCGGCACTTTCACTGCCGAGAGCGTGGGGTCAATCCCTGGTCAGGGAACTAAGATCCCGCGAGCCGTGCGATACAGCCAAAAGAATAAATAAATAAATAAATAAAATATACTTTAAAAAAATAATAATAATAAAAAGACATTGTGAATAATATAACTGGGATAAGACAAACACCCTGAGTGTGGATTGTGACTGAGTGAAGCTCTGAACTTGCCCACCGGTCTGTCCACCTGTGAGGCCCTCCCACCCAGCACAGGTGGGCGTGGTTCCTGGACCCGCCATAACAAACACCACAGACTCGGGGGACTCAAAACAACAGAAAAGTACTGTCTGGGTTCTGGAAGCCAAAAGTGTGAAATCAAGGTGTCGGCAGGGCCGGGCTCCCTCTGATACCTGTGGGGGAAGATCCTTCCTTGCCTCTCCCAGCTGCTGGTGGTGGCCAGCCATCCCAAGGGCTCCTTGGCTTACAATTGTCTTCAGTCTCTGCGTCTGTCACTGCATAGCCGTCTTCTCCAGTGTGTCCGTGTATCTCCTCTCTTATAAGGACACCATCAGATTAGATTAAGGGCCCACCCTACTCCACTCTGACCTCATCTTAACTATTTACATCTGCAATGGCCCTATTTCCAGATAAGGTCACATTCCCAGGTCCTGGGGGTTATGACTTGAACATATCTTTTGGGGACACAGGTCAACCCATATCAGGCCTGTCAGGGAGCACAGCTCGCCGTGGCCTGATGAATATTCTAGCCTGGCCTCTCGCTCAAGGTGATGGAGAGCAGGGGCTAGGGAGGCTAGAGGCAAGGGTGCTTTGAACATAGAGGACTTGCAGCCCCAGGAGGGCCCAGGGCTCTCCCCACAGACCTCAAACCTGCTTTGTAGAATCTCGACCAGGATGGCCGTTGGTGGATCAGAATTAAACTGGTAGTGGACAGGCGGTTTGGAAGAAGGGAGAATGGTCTTGCTAACGTACAGTTTCCTGAACTGGAACATGAGGCAGCTGGGCTCCTTCAGAGGTTTCCCAGTTTTGTCCAAGGGCGTACCGTGCAGGGGGGTGGACACCAGGGCCCGCAGCAGCTCTGCTCCTGTGTCTTCTTCCGTTTGTGCAACTGCCTGCTCTGGCCCCAAATCAAGGTTGGTTCCTTGTGCCTATCATTTATCCTTCAGTCGTTTCTCTTCGGTGTAAAATATATATAGCGTAAAATGTAATCATTTTTAAATATACAGTGTAGTGGCATTAAGTACATTCACACTGTCATGCAGCCATCACCACCATGAGTCAGGGAGTGGGTGAGATGGGTCAAAAGGTACAACCTTTCAATTATAAGATAAATATAGTTTATGTGGGGACTGTAGTTAACAATACTGCATATTTGAAATTTGTTAAGGGAGCAGATCTTCCAAGTTCTCATCACAAGAAAAAAAATTGTAATGTGTGGTGATGGATTTTAACTAAACTTATGGCAATCATTTCACAATATACCCATATATGGAACAATTATGTTGTGCACCTAAAACTAATACAATGTTATATGTCAATTACATCTCTAAAACAAAATTTAATCTAAATTTACAAACATCCAAACAAACCCAACCAAACAAAAAAATGGTTAGAATGATAAATTTTGTCATGTGTATACATATTTTTTTTCTCCTGTTTTTGGGCTGCGTTGGGTCTTCATTGCTGCGCACGGGCTTTCTCTAGTTGCGGCGAGCGGGGGCTACTCTTTGTTGCGGTGCACGGGCGTCTCATTGCAGTGGCTTCTCTTGTTGCAGAGCACGGGCTCTAGGCATGCGGGCTTCAGTAGTTGTGGCACGTGGGCTCAGTAGTTGTGGCTCGTGGGCTCTAGAGTGCAGGCTCAGTAGTTGTGGCACACAGGCTTATTTGCTCCGTGGCATGTGGGATCTTCCCGGACCAGGGCTCAAACCCGTGTCCCCTGCATTGGCAGGTGGTTCTTAACCACTGCGCCACCAGGGAAGTCCCTGTCACGTTTTTTGGTTTTTGTTTTTTGTGTTTTTTTTTTTTGCGGTACTCGGGCCTCTCACCGCTGCAGCCTCTCCCATTGCGGAGCACAGGCTCCGGACTCACAGGCCCAGCGACCATGGCTCACGGGCCCAGCCACTCCGTGGCACGCAGGATCCTCCTGGACCGGGGCACGAACCCGCGCCCCCTGCATCAGCAGGCGGACTCTCAACCACTGCGCCACCAGGGAAGCCCTGTCATGTATATTTTGACACAATAATGCCAACAAAACAAAACACTTTCTTCCTTCCCTTCCAAGTGAAGTCAGTGCCTCAGGATGAAGGAGAAACCTTCCAGCTGCTGGAGCCTGCAAGGCTCACTTGCAGCCTGTAACACAGGTTCAGTCGTCACCCTTAGCCCCTCCCTCTGCACTGTCCCCTGGTCCCAGGATCAATTCTAGGGCCAGGGGCTCTGAGGATAACAGAGTGAAAACCCCAGGCCTTGGGTTTCTTCTCTGCATATGACACCGGTGGGTTTTAGGTTTGCCTCTGTAGGATTTCGGAGTGTTGATTTTTCTCGTAGCAGCATGAGGCTCACATGCAGGTGACTCATAGAGGGGTGAGGTAAGGAGAGTTTGAGTGCGTAAACCCCTAAGCCCACCTGACCTGTTCTGGATCCTTCCAGCCCACAGCCCCCCTCCGCCCCCCCCCCGCCCCGGGGCCCTCACTGTGTCTCTCCGTGGGGTCTCATCCTTCAGGAAACAGGCGAGTCAGGCAGAGAACATCAGCCCAAAATAGACTGGATCATACTTACGACACATCCTTCCATCTCTGCTGGGCCTTCTCTTCTGTGAATCCTCACTGTAGGAGAAGTTGAGGAAGCTTTGACAAAGAGAGGCTTTACCAGATGCCTGTCTCTGACCCCACCTTGAACTTCCGGCTCTTGTTACTGCGCTAAAACTCACTAAATCAAAGATGCAGCTTAACACACACAGTTCAAAATGATTCCTACTCAAGTGCTAGTGGTGGAGAGAAGCACATCACCATTTAACTCCTCACCTTTTCCTGTAAGAGAAATGGGATGGTCCCCCAGCCCTCTCTAGTCATAAGAATCTGACCACATCATTTAAGTCACAGGCAATCCCAGAAACCCAATGTCATGGGATGTTTGTCAGGTGTATTTAGAAAAAGAACAGGACAGCAATTCACTCCACATCCTCTTCCCCTAAGAGAGCAGAAACTCTCTTCCAAAGTCCACGATGCCCGTGTCAGATGGGAATAAATCTAAGCCAGCCATAACCCACTGCTGCCTGCGTAGCCGCCACTCCCGGCCTCCACTCCCAGCCTGTCCAAAGGCAGCATCTTCTCTATTTTTCCCACACGGATGTGGTTCAGGACCAAGTGAAATAGGAGGCTATAGTAACCATTAAAAGAGCCACATGAATATAAACTGCAGCCCATATGGGTAAAGACATAAGGAATTTTATTTACCCAAAGATTTTCACATGGATAAAGAAAAAATTGTGGTAAATAAAATGTTATGAATGCAACTGACTACAATGGGGAGGCGTAGAGGAAGTTAATCTTCGTTGCTGTATCTGGGGGCGATGCCAGCCTGGACCCCAGGCTCTTCCAGCTGTTTCCATGAATAAGATGGGTCCCCCCCAAGCCCCACCCCCCAGGCCATGAGCTCAGATAAGGATAAGGCCACAACTGGGCCTCAGACGCTGTGTGGGGCAGCCTGCAGAGGTTCCTTAAAGCAACACTAAGATGCCCCTTTATCCCTCTCTGTTCATAAAAATAATAGAATGAAAATCGAATTACCCCAGCTAACTTAATTAAGAACACCTCTGAAAGTTGGCCCTTGCTCCTGGGTTAGAAAAGAATGGATTTGGGGCCGTTTGTCCTCACCAGCCCTGAGGTGGCCCTCACCGTTTACTTCCCCAGGACGCTGGTTTTATCAGCCCCATTTTGCAGGCACAGAGCTGATCTTGGGCAGAGGGGGTGTGGCTTCCCTGAGGCTGCACCATTGCCAAGGGGCCATGGCAGGACTTGAATTCTGGGGGGGAGGGGCTGCACCCGTGTGCCTCCCCCAGGCCTTCCCGGAGGGTCCAGGCTCTGGAGCCAACTTCCCAGGTTCAAGCCCTGGCTCTTTGGCTGTTTGATCTTGGGTGGTTTACCTAAGCTCTCTGTATTAATTTGCGCATCTGGACAAAATCATGTGTTTCTTGGCAGTTGGCGTATTTCAAAAAATCCGTGGGTTCTTTTCTTCCCTCCCTTTTTTCCCCTGCTTGGAGATGAACTGCTATCTTGTGACTGGTCCAGCCTTGGCAGCCTTACCCCAGGGCATTCCCACAGAGGACTCTCTTTCCCACTCCCATGTAGGACACAGCAGATTTGCAGCGAATTCATGGGACAAAGCAAAAGGCAGCCGGGACAGGTGAGCCATGGACACGTGATGAATGCCAGGGGCAGGCTCACTGCAGCGTAACTCAGAGCGGCCTTGGAAAACGGACCAAAACTGCCTGAGAGAACTGGGGTTCCCGGAGTATGATGCTGCCGGTGATGCAGACCAGGAGCACCCGGGGCCAGAGCAGAGTCATGGGCTGCCCTGGGTTTCCCATGGCCGCTCAGACCCAGGCACGCACAACAGCACAGAGGGGCGCCCCGTGCGCTCCTGAGCCTCTGAGCTGCACAGAGTCCCCTGGCCACCCAGGAGGAGTGTGGAAATGAGATGCCTCACTCTGGCCCCTCAGCTCTGCGCTCTCAGGTTGCAGCGCTGCAGCCCAGAGGCCTCCGTGGGCCAGAAGGCTGAACGACAGCTGTCCCTCATGCACCCGCCTCACCCAGCACCCGCTCCTCTCTGCCCTGACCTTGAAGAAGGATGGAGGAGCGGCGGTCCTGCCGCAGGGGGGGCTGGACTGAAGCCCCTCCTCCTACCTGCCCCCCTTGGCTGAGTTAGTGCATTGGGGGCTGCTCCTGAGGAGGAAGCCCAGTGGGGGGGAGGGGAGGGGCAGGGTGGCCCTGCTTCCCACCGGCCAGCGGAAGCGGCGCCTGTGAGGCGGGGAAAGCCCGCCCTGGCCTTGGTCTTGGGACCTGAGGATGGAGTAGCTCAACAGAGTAGCTCCCCCCACAACCCCCCCATGCACTGAATCAGGACAGTGGGTCCAGCCTGGAGGTGGCAGCTGGGGGGCGATCTCTAGGTGGAGATGCAAGGGTCCTTTCCTGAGAGTTCAGGCCCAGAGTGCAGCTGGCTCGAGGGAGCACCCTGGCCTCCCTGGGAGAGCAGGTGACAGCCCTTCAGGATGGCATTTGGGGCCCACGTGCCACCTTCAGGGAGTGTGAGCCGACAACACGAGGAATCAACCTAGAACTCACCCTGAGAGGTGACACCAGCAGGAGACCAGGGCTGTGGGACTAGCAACCCAGGTGAGATCCAGTCTCTGGGCACCTCTGTGCTGGAGCCGGGCCAGGACATAATCCAGGCCAGCAGGGACAGCTCTGCTTTCCTGGGGGTCTGCTCCAGCCTGGCAAGAGAATTTGCAGTTCAGGGGCCATTCGTAGGCGCTCTGCATCCTTCCAGGACCATTGGATCCTGGATCATCAGACTAATGGCTCCTGGCTGGTTAGCAAAGCCGAGAAGCTGGTGGCGGCCTTCCCTGGGCTGAAGAGAGAAGTTCCTCGTGCTGGAAACCTGTTGGATTTGTGGTGTGCGTGACCGAGAGCAGGCCCTCCCTGCCCAGCCTGGGGCAAAACGCTTGGTTTCCCATCAACTGCTGATTGAACGAGGGGGTTTGTGTCCATCCACCCAAGCCCCCTTCCTTATTCATGCTATCTCAGAGTCTCTGTCTATTTCATAAAACACCAATTTATCAGATATTACCCTCATTTTAAATTATAGACATTGGTTTAAACATAATTCACCTTCTCTTTCCTATCCCATTAGCTTATAAAAGCATTAGCAAATTGTCACACATTTAAATGACCGTGTAATAGGTATTGGTTTTAATTGTCAGCACCTAAGTGACCATTATAACCAAGTGTTTTGCTTCATAAGTCAAGTAAGCCCCTCACTCTCCAAGGAAAAATGCTTGAGACTTGGCTGCTGCAAAGCTTAGAGCAAAGTTTGTCATCCCCTGGAAACACGCATGCAGGACACAGGAATATTGACTTGGGCCTTAAGAATTTTAAAAATATTTTTTGTTGCGGGAAAATATCCATAGCATCAAATGTATCACTTTAACCATTTTAAGCGTACAGTTCTGTGGCATTAAGTATATTCACATTGTTCTGTATCCATCACCTCCAGCCGTCTCCAGAAATTTTTCATCATCCCTAGCTGAAACTCCTGACCAATTAAACATTAACTCTCTGCTCCGTCTCCACAGCCCCTGGCACACCATCCTACTTTCTGTCTCCATGAACTTGACTGTTCTAGGTCCCTCATGTAAGTGGATCATACAATATTTTTCCTTTTGTGTCTGGCTTATTTCATTTAAGATAATGTCTTCGAGGTTCATCCATGTTGTAGCATGTGTCAGAATGTCCGATTAAAGCTTAATATGGGCTTCCCAGGTGGCGCAGTGGTTGAGGGTCCGCCTGCCGATGCAGGGGACATGGGTTCGTGCCCCGGTCCGGGAAGATCTCACCTGCCGCGGAGCGGCTGGGCCCGTGAGCCATGGCCGCTGAGCCTGTGCGTCTGGAGCCTGTGCAAATCTGAATAATATCCCATTGTGTGTTTACAGCACGTTTTTTTATCGGTTCATCCATCAACGGATATTGGTTCTTTCCACCTCTTGGCTCTTGTGAATAATGCTGGTATTGGCCTCGAGTCTTAGTTTTGTTTTATGTTTCCATCCTGGTGTTTTCCTGTGTCTTCCACATCCACTTCTAACGTATACTTCCCTGTGACACTAGACTCCACGTCGCCCCTCAGTAAATTGTTAAACTCCCAAAGCAACCTCAATGTCCTAACATCAATGTGGGAGACAAAATTCCAAAATCAAATGAGCCTTCCTACACACAAAAGGGTTGTTAACTGTTTTGGGGGTCACCCACCCATTTGAGCATCTAAAACAGTTAAGCCCTCTCTTGTTTAAAAAAGCACGTACATGTGAGGACTTACACTACAATAAACGTTCAAAGGGATACAAGCTTTCAGTTATAAGATGAATAAGTTCTGAGGATCTAAAAGACAACATGGTGACAATAGTTAATAATACTGGGGCTTCCCTGGTGGCGCAGTGGTTGAGAGTCCGCCTGCCGATGCAGGGCACACGGGTTCGTGCCCCGGTCCGGGAAGATCCCACATGCCGCGGAGCGGCTGGGCCCGTGAGCCATGGCCGCTGAGCCTGCGCGTCCGGAGCCTGTGCTCCGCGACGGGAGAGGCCACAACAGTGAGAGGCCCGCGTACCGCAAAAAAAAAAATAAATAAATAATACTGTATTATTGTATGCTTGAAATTTGCTAAGATAGTACATCTTAAGCATTCTCACCACAAAACAAAAATGGTAGCTATGTGAGGTGATAGATGTGTTAGTCAGTGTGATTGTGGTAATAATTCCACAAAGTATATGCATATCACATCCTGTTGTACACTTTAAATATGTACAATTCTTTATGTTACTTATACCTCAAAAAAGCTGGAAGAAAAACTATTAAAAAAAATTTTTTAAAGCAAGTACACACACTCCCACAAATCACATCCTTAGACCACAGGTTAATCTCTGCTCTAGAGAATTAATTTCTTCCCCAAAAGTAATAAATGGAAGGTTTTCAAATCAGAACCTGGTTGAAACGCTGAGTAAAGCAAACCGTCGCTTCGGGTTTGACAGTTCTAGCAAGTGTCTGTTTAGGATGTCCCCGGAATGGACACAACAGCAGGAAGTTTACAGAGTGTCTGGAGGGACCCAGGGATCGGGATCAGAGCACTTGGTTCCTGTCCCAGATGCAGAGAGATCAGTGACAGTAGCGCTGAAGGACACGTGCTCACAAGGGAACCTCGCCAAGGCAGGAGGCAGAAACCCCCCACCCCTTATTCTAAACATGGGTCTCCCCGGCGCCAGCCTCTTCCCTTCTGACCACTGGCAGCTTTGGCCGCAAGAGCCGCCTCTCCTCCACTTAAGTACAAACACTTTCCCATTTCCAGGAATCAGCTAGGGAGCTGGAGACCCTAGTTTCCAGTTTCACTGCATATAAGTTTGTGTTCCGTGCCCAGGAGGGGCTTTAGGAGGATGGGCTACAGAGTCCCACCTGCAGGTATTACCCAGCTGGGCTGCAGGGCACTGTGATCAGCCAGTATCATCTACTGAGGAGGGAGAGTCCTTCCTACAAATCACCACGTCTGAGCAGGAAATGCAGGTCCAACTGGATTTCACACAGAAAGCCGGGATGCCCAGGTGTGCTGGGGGATTCGTGCCAGGTATCCAGGCGTCCTTATGGGAGGTGAGTTGCACAGGAGAAGCGGGTCTTCAGGTGTGCACACGGGGGCAGAGCCATGTGTATGTGTTGAGGTATGAAGACTCACACAAATGTCTCAGGTCTGGTCCCCCTGGGAGGCAGGGCTACGGAACAAAACCTAAAGACCCCTGGACCTGGGACAACTGGGACACTGCTCCCAGGTGCCCCACACAGCGAGGGACAGGGACAGTCCACCTTCTCCGGATGCATAACCCTAGTGGCACATCAGAATCAACTGGGGAGCATCTAAACCATTCTGATGCAGGAACCCCACTCCAGACCTAGGATATATAAGGATCTCTGGGATGTGGCCTGGGCGTAGGTCATTTTTAAGTTCCCAGGTGATTCTGACGTGCACGCTGGACCCACTGACAGCTCTTCCACTTCCGTCTCTGTGAGCCCTGCCTTTGGTAAAACATGCTCATGTAACCACCATGTTGAGTCGATTCTAAGATGAACATTTGAGGAGGCAGATGGCGACATTTCTTATAACACAGTCAGGCAGGTGACAGATGTGACAACCTGCCCTGGTTGACGTTAACTATGCATGTGCTTACTCCATCCAGGGCTTCCCTGTGGTCGTCACATTTTGAGTTGTGGGCGTTGTTCCTACACCCAATGTATTTCATTGCTATTTTAAAGTATCCTAAAAAATATTACACTATGATTAGGCCTTGAAATGAAAAAATATTGTATGTGTGATGAACACGGACACACAGCAGCAGGATGTAAATTTGATGTTAGGGAAGCAAATATTTCACATTGCAATTTCATATTTTCTTGTAAAACAACAGCCAAGTGACCCAACAAAGGAAGCCAGCCACCCAGGGTGAAAGGAGAAAGAACTGCTCATCTCTGTTAGAGATACAGCTGAGGGCCAGGAAATCACCTTATAAGAAAGGTCACATCTCGACTGCCCCTATGGCCCAGTCACCACGGGCGTGCCCTGAACCCAAAAGGGATCCCATGCAGTTGGATGTATGTACTGAATGGGGAGAGGTTTTGAAAACACACTAACTGACGTATTTCACTGATGTGTTCCATTTTACGTAAGCACAAGAGTGACATATGATAAGAATCCATGTCCACGAAGCCCAAAAGAGCACTTTCAATAAATATAAAGAAAAATGTGCAGTGCTGAAAAAGCATTGTGTCAGTTCTGTTGGCAGTTTTCCTTACTCAGTGATCCACAAAACGGGTGCATCTTAGAATGGATGGTTTCTACAAGACAGGATATTTTACTACTGGGTATAAGTTCCCAGCCCTCAGGTTTGACCTGCCTGTTGCACGGCCACCTGGACCCTGTCTCTTCTGGATTCCAAGAGGCGCCCTCTCCCCAGCCTTTTCCTTCGGCAGAGAGATTCTTTGACGTCACCCCTGCTCTCTGTCCCTTCTCTCCTCACCCTTCCCGGCAGGGCCTTGCAGTTCCCCTCTCCTGGGTCAGACCCTCTTTCTTCCTTCTGTCATTTCTCTTCCATGTGATTCCTGCGTATTTCCACCACACGCTGCCCAAAGAGATGCCCTAACTTCAGTCAGCCGTGCACTTCACCATGGGAGGCAGAAAGATGCAGGGATTGCAGCATGAGCTGGGGAGTCCCAGGCATGGATTCAATCCAAGCTCTATACCTGTAATGGGGGATCGTGTTCCTTCACTTTGCCTATCAGCCTGCATCTCTTCATCTCTCAGTAAATGAGATCACGTGTACCTTGTTGACCCTCTTAATGATCGTTGCCCCTGCTGGCATCTTTCCCAAATGTAGCAACCTTGGGTTTGGATGCGATTGACCAGGATGAATTTGATTGGCTTAATCCCAATCATGTGACCTAGGTTGGTCCAATCAGAGTGAAGCTCAGGACTTAGCTGGTTTGGGGAAGATAAATTTTTTTTTGCTCTGATTGTTTAGAAGCCATGAGGCCTGTAACCCTAAGGGTCATTGGGTACCAAGGACACCAGCCTGAAAAAAGCTGACTATGGAGGAGGGCGGAGGGCACAGAGCTGTGCGATGCTGAGCCAGAGCCCAGTTAAGCCACATCTGATCCCTGGTCTATTTTGTCTATATGAAGTGACTTTTATTCAATTTTCAAGTGTTTTCTGCCAATTGCAACCAAAAACCTTCTAACCGATTCAGTATGAAAAGCACCTAAAGTACTTAATACATGGCAGTTTTTATCAGCTCAAGAGTTAAAATCGCTCCTGTAAATATGGGTGAGACTCCTCCCTCCTTCCCTCTCTCCTGCCCTCCTGCCTAACTTTTCTACTCAAAGTGAACCTTCTGTTCTGCGGCAACATGTAAGCCTCTGTGTCTGCTCTGGGATTTTGCCAGTAACTCATCACCATGTAGCCCACAGCCTCCACTCTGCAAACCAGAACACTTCCGATGTGCACACTGGAGATCGGTGGTAACTCAGGGTGAATCCTCTTCCTGTGAGACTGGGGAGAGGGAAGAAAAGCCCTGCGCAGTGGTGTCCTGCCCTCGCCTCAAGGCGCACGAGTGTCCCACCTCTTCCAGGAGGTCCCCCTGCCTGTCCCGGCCGTCACTCCTCACTCCTCACTCCCCTCTACTCAGAGCACTTGCAATCAGCAGACGTCTCCGCGTTCGCCTGTGCCTTGTCTCTGCATCGCTGGCCTTGTTTCCTTGTGGTCATACGCGTGTGCCATGTAAGGGATCCTTAACGGTGGGGGCGTGTTTTGAAGTCAGGGAGCATGATACCTCCAGTTTTGTTCTTTCCCAAGATTGCTTTGGCTCTTTGGGGTCTTTTGTGCTTCCATATGAATTTTAAGATTATTTTTTCCAGTTCTGTGAAAAATGCTAATAGTATTTTGACAGGGATTGCGTCGAATCTGTATAGTTCTCTGGGTAGTACGCACATTTTGACAAGATAAATTCTCCCAATCCATCTTTCCGTTTATTTGTGTCTTCTTCAGTTTCTTTCATCAAAGTCTTACAGTTTTCAGAATACAGATCTTTCACCTCCTTGGTTAAATTTATTTCCAGTTATTTCATTCTTTTTCACGCAGTTGTAAATGGGATTGTTTTGTTAATTTCTCTTTCTGATAGTTCATTATTATTGTACAGAAACTTAACAGATTTCTGTATATTAATTTTGTATCCTGCAACTTTACTAAATTTATTTATTCATTCTAATAGTTTTTTTGGTGGAGTCTTCAGAGTTTCCTATTTATAGTATCGTGTCATCTACTAGTGGCAGTTTTATTTCTTCCCTTACAATTTGGATGCCTTTTTTTTCTTTTGCTGTGGCTAGGACTTCTAATACTATGTTGAATAAAAACAGCAAAAGTGGGCATCCTTGTCTTGTTCCTGATCTTAGAGGAAAAGCTTTCAGCTTTTCACCATTATGACGTTAGTTGTGTGTTTGTCATAGATACCTTTCATTATGTTGAGGTATGTTCCCTCTATACCCACTTTGTTGAGAGGTTTTTTTTTTTTTGCGGTACGCGGGCCTCTCACTGTTGTGGCCTCTCTCGTTGCGGAGCACAGGCTCCGGACGCGCAGGCTCAGCGGCCATGGCTCACGGGCCCAGCCACTCCACGGCATGTGGGATCCTCCCAGACCGGGGCACAAACCCGTGTCCCCTGCATCAGCAGGCGGACTCTCAACCACTGCGCCACCAGGGAAGCCCTTGTTGAGAGTTTTTACCATAAATGTGTGTTGAATTTTGTCAGATGTTTTTTCCGCACCTGTTGAGATGATCGCATAATTTTCATCCTTTGTTTTGTTATATGGTATACCATGTTGATTGATTTATGGCTGTTGAACTGTCCTTACATGCCAGAGATAAATCCCATTTGATCATGGATATGATCTCCTTTCAATGTATTGTTGAATTCACTTTGCTAAAGCTATAGTAATTAAAGCAGTATGGTACTGACACAAAAACAGACACATAGATCAATGGAACAGACTAGAAAGCCCAGAAATACACCCACACACATATAGTCAGTTAATCTACGACAAAGGAGGCAAGAATATACAGTGGGGGAAAGACAGTCTCTTCAGTAAATGGTGCTGGGAAAACTGGACAGCTACATACAAAAGAATGAAACTTGGCCACTATCTTACACCATATGCAAAAATTAACTCAAAATGGATTAAAGACTTGAGTGAGACCGTAAACCTCCTAGAAGAAAGCACAGGCGGTCAGCCCTTTGACATCAGTCTTAGGGACATTTTTTTGGATCTGTCTCTTCAAGCAAGGGCAACAAAAGCAAAAATAAACGAATGGGACTACATCAAACTAAAAAGCTTTTGCACAGCACAGGAAACCAGCAATGAAACAAAAAGGCAGCCCACTGAATGGGAGAAGATATTTGCAAATCATATATCAGGTAAGGGGTTAACAACCAGAGTATATAAGAACTTATACAACTTACTATTTTTTTAAAAACCAACAATCCAATTAAAAAATGGGCCGAGAATCTGAAGAGACATTTTTCCATAGAAGACATACAGATGGCCAACTGACACATGAAAAAATTCTCAGTATCACTAATTATCAGGGAAATGCACATCAAAACCACAGTGAGATATTACCTCACACCTGTCAGAATGACTATTATCAAAAAGGCAACAAATAACAAGTGTTGGCGAGGATGTGGAGAAAAGGGAGCCCTTGTGCACTGTCGGTGGAGTGTAAATTGGTGCAGCCACTATGGAAAACAGTATGGAGACTCCTCAAAAAGTTAAAAACAGAACTACCATGTGGTCTAGCAATTTCACTTCTGGGTATTTGCCCAAAGAAAACAAAAACACTAATTGGAAAAGGTATATGCACCCCTGTGTTCATTGCAACATTATTTACAATAGCCAAGATATGGAAGCAACCTAAATGTTCATCAATAGATAAATGGATAAAAATACTACTCAGCCGTAAAAAAAAAGAATGAAATCTTACCTTTGCAACAACATGGATGGACCTAGAGGGTAGCATGCTAAGTGGAATAAGTCAGACAGAGAGACAAATACTATATGATCTCACTTATATGTGGAATATAAAAAACAAAACAAACAAAACAGAAACAGATTCATAGATACAGAGAACAAACTGGTGATTGCTGGGCAGGGGGGTGGTGGGAAAAATAGGTGAAGGGGATTAAGAGGCACAAACTTCCAGTTATAAAATAAATAAGTCACAGAGGTATCATATACAGAATAGGAAATATAGTCCATAATATTGTAATAATGTTAAATGGTGACAGATGGTAACAGACCATCTGTGATGGTGGTGATCAGCTCATAATGTATATAAATGTTGAATCAGTATGTTGTACACCTGAAACTAATATAATATTTTATGCCAGTAATAATTCAATTTAAAAAATATTTGGGGGCATATTGACCTCAGTTTTAATTTCCCACGGAGCCTAGTAGGATACTTGGCACACAACAAGCACCCAATGTCTTTTCTTTTCGTTTTTTTTTTTAACATCTTTATTGGAGTATAATTGCTTTACAATGGTGTGTTAGTCTCTGCTTTATAACAAAGTGAATCAGCTATACATATACATGTATCCCCATATCTCCTCCCTTTTGCATCTCCCTCCCACCCTCCCTATCCCACCAATGTCTCTTCGATAATTGATTGTCTCATTAAGTTACTATCTACGAGTCTCTTTATATTACTGTCTATGTTAGATGTATAGCTACATAGAGCCATATTAGCTATATCCAATATAGATAGAAATATACAGCACTGACTCCAAAGTCATCTCTCCCTCAAGTTAAGTATAGGAAGTAGGAAGCTTGCTGCCTCTCCGCAGAGTCCCACTGGACCAGGCCACTCACAGTCTGGACTGGACACCCCACACCCTTGCCGTGGGAGCAGAAGCCTGGGCTTTTGTGTTCTAGAAAAGCAGGTGTTAAGTCCGTTTTCTTGGGGAAGTGTGGTCTCCAGAAAGCAAGAGGTTCAAGACCTACTTCCCTGCTTTCTGGCCTTGGGTCTTCTCCCTGGGGAGGAGAGGACAGTCCACATGCTCCACCCCTGGTGCTCCTTGGAGGAAGGTGAGCCCAGCCACAGGGGCAGGGGACTCCATGCCCCTCATTCGTAAAATTGCCTGCTTTGCTCGAGTAATGACAGCGGCACATGCCGTGTCACCCCGTGGTCACAGCATCACTGATGTGATTGGAAATCCAACTCCTTGGGGTGGGGCAAGTGAGCGGGGGCTTCCGCTGGTGAGAGCAAGAGGCAGCTCGCGTGGCAACCGTGAAGGATGGCTGCCAATATAAATTCCTCCATCAACAAGCACCAAACGTGCTCCTGACCTTCGCATTGCACCCAGGGCTCTGCTCCAGTTCCCATCTTCCTTGTGGTTAATAGCCTGTTAGCCGACTGATGCCACCTAACACACTCATCCATTCGGGGAAGGCTGCTGTCCAGAACTGAAAAGCCTGACTTGTAGATACGGAGGGATGGATTTTGTCAGTCAGGGTATATCAGAACGAGGCAATAACGTTCCCACACAAGTTAATGTGTCTGAGCAGATGTTTAATTTTTGAATATCCTGTTTTGAATATATATTACCTGACAATGTATAAACCCTGAAACTACTTTTTATTTCCACTCATTAAATGTGAATCAAACCAGTAAGTATCCCAAACTACAGAGGCACAGAAATCCCGTTTCCCTTTTCATCAAGTAGCAGCAGTCGGTAGCGGTGTAAGATGAATGACCTGCTGGTACAGTTGTACAATAACAGTAATGACACAGCCAAGTGCGCCGCGGCCCCGGCTGGGGGCTGGGGGCCGGGGGCGGGGGAGGGGGCAGCGCCGGAGTGAACTTTGCTCTGCGGCTCACTGAGTGACCTTCACCAGCTACGTGGTCTCCCTGGGCTCCCATCCCCCTCTGCAGATGGGGACAGTCATTGTGCTACTTTGGGGCATCCACTTGAAGAAAAAGAATGCAATTTAGAGATACAAAAAAGTCAGGGCCTTGAAAGTCCCATGCAAGCAAGGGACCCCCTGGGCTTTTATTTCATCAGTTTCACAGTAAATCTACTGCTGAGTCAATAAGTAAAACAAATAAGGGAATGAATAAATGAAGCTTGGTATCAACTTGTCTGAGTTTTAAAAATTGGTTGGTATTTTTATTAGCATTGTGTTAAATTTTTGAATTAAAATAGAACTGCCATCTTTACATTGCTGAGCTGTCCTATTCATAAACAAGGGATGGGGCTTCCCTGGTGGTGCAGTGGTTGAGAGTCCGCCTGCCGATGCAGGCGACATGGGTTCGTGCCCCGGTCCGGGAAGATCCCACATGCCGCGGAGAGGCTGGGCCCGTGAGCCATGGCCGCTGAGCCTGCGCGTCCAGAGTCTGTGCTTTGCAACGGGAGAGGCCACAGCAGTGAGAGCCCCACGTACCGCCAAAAAAAAAAAACCAAGAGATGTCTTAGTATTTGTTCTCATGGCTAGAAGCCTGTGTTTAGTCTCAACTATTTCAAATTATTTTATGTTAAAATTACCACATTATGGGGAAGGTGCTATGTTTCTTTTTCTATGGAATGTGTTTTCTTTCTTTTAGTGTTTCATCTTCTTTTGCTATTTAGGAAGATTTAAAGTTTGTTCTAGTGGTTACCTTTGTACTCACACCTCTTTAATTGCCAAGAGTCTCCAGTTATTTCATTTTCATCTTTTACCATGTCTCCCACTAATTGCTAGACAACAATCAGTAATGTTACTCTGCTTTCTTCTTTTCTGCTCCCTTCTCCTTCCACTTTTGATTGAATTATTTCTCTTTTGTGATAATATATAACATTAACATGTAGCATATAAAATATTATTCTTGCACCCTTGTTTTGACTTATTTTGTATTCATGGATCTATAATTATATATATTAACTGCTTACTGTAAGTCCTGTCATTGACGTTTATCCCTTCAGTTCTTTTTTTTTTTTTGAAAGCCACACGTGGGGTTTTTTGTTTGGGGTTTGGTTTGGTTTTTGGTTTGAGGTTTGTTTGTTTGTTTGTTTGCTTTAATTTGTTGAAAATCAGAACCTTTAAAGCATCTTGTAAATGGAAGGAATGGAATTGGACCTGGGGGGGGGCGGGGCAGAGTGTGATGGAAGAGATCAAAGTGAACACGTGAGCTCGAGTTGCTGTGGGCAGCAAGGGAGCTGGTAGGACATTACAGCAGAGCTGACTGCTGTGTCTATGAAGGGTCCCCCAGGAGCACAGTACAGGTATCAAAATACCCAAAACAAAAACCAAAAACGATCTGCAACTTCTCCAACTTGCAAACAGGGAAGAGCATTTCACAGATTCAACGTTCAAGGGAAGTAAACGTGTTTAAATTATTTTTGTCAGTTTAAGCCTGATTTGAAAACATGACCAGCAAAAATAAGGGGGCCGCCACCGTTGGCATCCCAGACAAGCAGCTGTGTTCTCTGAGAAGCTGCATGTCTAAGCCTCTCTCTTCTCAAGATGCCCCATGAGGAAGAGGTGCCTCCTCTCTTGAGTTCCATCTCACTTCTCTCCTCACCACACCCCCGGATACTCATTGCCAGCTTTACATTTGGGGGTTTATGGTCCTGGCTGCTATAGACTTAGCTGTGGGGAGATGGGCTGGGGGGTGGGGGCCAATTCTCGGAGGATGCTACGAGCCACTTAGACATTATCCCGGGTGTCTCTAAGGCTCCCTTCACTTCCTCAAAGCCGTAACCCTCCCCTGTGAGTTCTGCAATTTTTGCATCGACGTTTTCCAGTGCTGCCTCAGGTCGTGCGTGCGGTTTTCTGGGGTGGATTTCGGTTTTCTGGGGCAGATTTCAGGTGCAGTCCCGTGGGTTATGGTTTAGGAGGTGTGGCTGGCGCTCGTGAACCACCTGGAGATGAAGGGACCGGATCCCAGTCCTGTGATGTTCTGTGGGATTTGACACGTTCACCTGGTTAATCTCCTGGCAGGAGGCAAAGGAAGTTGGCCTCTTGCTGGATCACAGAAGGGATTAGATTACAGGTTTATTGTGAAAGGATTAACTCAGGAACAGCCAGGTGGAAGAGGCACAGGGCAAGGTTCGGGGAAAAGGCGTGGGGCTGCCCTGCCTCAGAAAGCATCATTATCCCCACATGTCCGCGTGTTCACCAACCTGGACGCTCGCCCCTTAGTGCTTGACTGAATGAAGTTTATCTTCTGGTCGATTCCTCACCAATAGAGGATTTCCTACGTTCTTGTTTGTTTAAAGCTCTTTTTCTATAACTTTCAAATGTAAAGAATAACTTGGCCTGATATAAAATCTTTGGTTCCTATTTTCTATGACTTTTCTGAAAATACTGCTTAATTGTTGCCTTACCTGTATGTCATTTTTTAGGAACAATGATGTGACTCTTACACTCTTGCCCTTTTAAATTATTGGATCTTTTAGCTTGGAAGCCTTGAGGATTTTTTTCTTTATCTTTAAATTCTAATTGTTTCACCAGGATGTGTGTTGGAGTCGATTGTTCTTGGTCAGTTTCCTCAGGTACTGAGTCCCTTCAATATGCAGATTCAAGTTTCCTCTTGCTCCTGGCAAGTTTTGTCACATTATAGTTTAAATATTAGTTTTGTTCCATTGTTTTGTTTTTCTTCTTCATGGTTTCTGATTATGTATGTTGGTTTTTGTTTGCCTCTCTTGCCTTTCAATTGCTTCCTCTCTGAGCCTTTTTGCTTTTTTCTGTACATCATTTTCATTCTTTGGGCAACTTCCCCTCCTTTCTTCAGTGCTCCTTATTGAATATTCATGCGAGTCTTTCTCCCTGTGCACCTTGCAACTCATTTTTCATTTCTGAGATCACTTTGTCTTTTTCTTCCTTTTCTTTCCTGAGATCAATCAACTCTCCTTTCATTTCTTCCTATCTCTGCCTTATTCTGGTTTTGCCTTTGGAATTTCTGATTCAAGGTGGGATTATGGATCCTAAAACGCTTGATGATATTTAATTCAGTGTTGAGTGCTATGTTACCGTTATCTTCTGCTTTGGGATCATTTGGAGGAAGATTTTTATCAGCTGACGATTTCTTTATGTTATAATCGTTTTGCATATTTTAGTCTGTTTCCGTAGTCATTGTACCGAGTGGCTTACAAGATTCCTCATCCAAGGGCACCTCTCCGGTCAGTGTGGGGAAGTATGCCTTTGGGCTTTTCTGGAGGGGCGTGAGTGAGGGACTGTGTGAACGTTTTGCTTCTCTCTTGCCCCGCAGAGCCCTCAAACTTCTCTCTTGGGCTTCTTCCCTTCATCCTCCAAAGAAAGCTTTAGAGCTTCTCCCCCAGAAGCAATGCCCTTTGAAGACCGCCCTGTCCAGTCACGCTCACTCGCAGGGCATGTTTGAACTTCAGTGACTTTAGGTCAATCTTGGGGTCCTACCACTAGGCTCCCACGTCCCTCTTCCACTCAGTTTTTCCCAGGCTGCCCCTGCCTTCCAGAGTCTTGAGGTAGGAACATGGAAAACAGCCAGCTGAGGTTAGGCGTTTATTTTTCCACTCAAAGTCATTTAAAGCTCAGGCTTTGTGTCATCCGGCTCTGCTGGAAACTGGGTTCCATTTGCCCTTCCTGTTGTTTGCCCGTGGTTTTGGGAGGATGTATTGGAAGATCCAGTTGTATGGACTGATATTACTTCAACTGCCCAGAATTCTTGCTATTTTCTTGATGAACATAAAAGGCAAAAATCACCTGGTGTTTTAAAATTTAGGGTTAGGGTTAGGGCCATGTGATAAACAAATTTTCTCAAAACATGATGTCCTGGAAGGGAAAAACAATGAGATGTGTCCCTGGTGGTGTTACTGGCAGGAACCTCTGGAGGGGCCTTTCCTGACTCTGAAACACCACGACTGTCCACTCCGCAATGAAGCTGAGGAAGGATGTCCCAGGCACTGAGCCCAGGGATGCAGACAAGGTCCCCTCCCCAGCATGCAGCCCCTCAGTCTCTGCTGATGACAGCTGCCCTGGGCATCTGGCTGGGGTGTTTCTGCTCATATAGGAACCAAATTACAATCCACCGCATCCTGGCATTTGCCTCAGTCAAAGAGAAGAAAAAGGATGAGTCCATGACCAAGTGCAGTAAAACACTGTGACTTTTTTGCTGCTTTTTCCCCTCACCCTTAGCCATCCTTCCTGCTAGACAGAAATATATGCACAGAGACACAGATGCAGATGCACAGGAAGCCCGCGCTGGACCAGGAGTCCAGCCAGGACTCCCGTGGGCCCCCTTCAAGTGCAGTGGGGACCTGGGATCCAACAGTCTTTAATCAGAGGAGCAAGTAGCATCTGTGGGTGCCTCTTCTACCCCGAGTGGCCATGCTTCCAGCTCAGGAGGCTGCACAGAGGCCCTGGCCCTTGGCCATCAGCCCTCAGGGGTCTCTACCTTTATTAGAGAACCTAGGTCCTTGTGGAGTCAACCTGCATTGATGCAAAGAGCGTGAGATGGAATATTAGTCTCTGTAAACATCTGGTTTGGGGAGCAAGTGGTGCCCACTGGCTGCAGAGCACAGGACGGCTCTCAGGGACCAGTGGCCTTGCCCCGTCTCTGTGGTGCTGGCCTCATGCTGTCTCCTTCCCCACTTCCTGTGAGCAGCTGCAAAGGGCAGCCTTCCCAAAAGAGGAGAAAAGAAGAAAATTACACTATGGAATTCTGCAGTTTTTCTGCAGCATTTCTGCAGCTCCAAAGATTTCTTTTATGCAAAAACAAAAAGGAAAAAAAAAGTCTTTCATCTGCCAAGATTTTTACTTATCACATATGAAAGGGTACCGTCTACTACACATTTTGAAATGCTTTAAAAATCGGTATCAAAGAGTCCGAGGCCCATTAATCCAAATTGCTTTAACACTTAGAGAAGAATAAAAGGTACCTTCTAAAATCTGTAAATGAGTGTAACCTACAAAATTACAGATTAAATGCTGGGGGGTAAAAACCCTGAGGTTCTCAGCTTAGAACAAGCATCTTTAAAGGGAAAGAGAAATATTACTTCAATATTTTTCAATCATGTTTTGAAATAGATGAGAAAAAGAAAGATATGTACTTAGACACAGTGGAAAGAGATAGAAGGAAAAAAAAAATCTAGTTCGGCTAAAACTGGTTGCCATTAAATTCCGTTCAATAAAGTTTCCCAAGGAGGGATGAGCTCCATAGATGGGCTGTTTTTACCACCTTTGCAGAAACCCTTGAATCTAAATTAATAAGTCATTTCTCCCCCCAGAAAAAGATACACAGTTCTCAAAAGGTAGACCTGAATTCTCAACTGATACGGTTGGTAGGAAAGAAGTCATCTCACTTTTCTGTCTCTCCATTTAAATGTATTATCCGATACTCCAATCATAAGGATAGAACAGAAGGCCTATAGTATTTGATTGTCTTGATTTTGCAGCCCCAGCTGGGCTGGGAAAGCCATAATCACGTAATAACGCCTTAAATTTACATCCTGCGTATCTCTAAAGAACTAATGGACTTTTACCTGGCAATTTTTAAATCTAATTAATCCCATTACCATCCCCGACAGGTAGGTTCTGTGGAGATGGGGTCTGCAGGGCCCTCCCTGCTGAGCAGGTAATGAAGTGTCATGGGTGAGGAAGACCAAGATGTACTGCATGCTTACCATGTGCCAAGCTCCGTGTCCCACCCTTTGCATTCTTTCTCTCATTTAATCCTCCTGCCATCACTATGTGGTTGACATTTGGGACAGATTGTAGACACCCACAATTCTCCAGCCTTCCAATAAAGAAGCAGGGTCCAGTTCCCCACCCCTGGGGTCTGGCTGACCATGGGTCTTACTTCGGTGAATGTGAGCAGATGGGATGCAGGCAGAGACTTGGAAAGGTGTGCGCACTGGGGCTTCTTGAAACATCATCACCAAGTGAACAAGCCCAGGCCATCCTGAGAGACATGTAGCCCAGTCACCCCGTCATGTCCGACTGCCAGATATGAACGAGGCCACCTTGGACCAGCCAGCCTGCCAACTGACCTCACACACACGTACAAGCCCAGCAGAGATTGGCCAACTCAGTCTAAACAAGAAGAACCACCCAGCAGAATCACGAGCTTAAATAAATGCTTTTTCACCCATGACGTTATGCAACAAAAAATAATCAATACAGCATTAACCCCATTTTAAAAAACAGAAAACTTGGGCTCAGAGAGACTTGGCAGTTTGCCCAAAGTCTTCGAACTCAGGACCGTCTGATTGCAAAGCACATAGAACCCAGGCTGTAGGAAGAAAAGTTGGGAAAACTCCATGTGGCAAGCTTGAAAATGAAAGTATTTAAACTCTATGATTGTCCTCAAAGATTCTGAAAACAGTTGAAAACAGGACAAAGTAGACCAACATTTTGGGCTGACTCAGTAGAGCCAAGGGATAGAACTTTCAAGAAAGCAAAATTTAAGTCAAAAAGAGGAGTCTCATGATAACATCCAGAGTGATTTACAACAGAATAATCGACTGCAGAGGAATTACATTAGAGGGTAAATAACACCCCCAGATCGCTGATTCCCTCTCTAGGAATCATGTGTCCTAGGGATGAAAAAGATACCCTTCCCCACTCCAGGGTTCCAGAGTGACACGATGCTTCAGACCTTCTGTAGGTGTCTGGACAATCCGAAGACATTGTAAGGCCTCTGGGACTCGGAATGAAATCTGGCCAAAATGGAAATGCACATTACCTCTGACGTGGTCATTTGCCTCTGGGATGTCTGGTCACCCAGTTCCTTAGGTCTTTCTGCAGTGGAGACTTTTGTATGGCACAGGTGACATTCGGCCGCATGTCTCCTGGGAAGTTGGGCTGGAGTTCTGGACCTCTCTGTCACAGGTGAACCTTGTCATGTCCCCCCCACCCCACGCACTGCAGCAGAATTGTAGCTGCTGCCACTGTGGAGGGCTGCACTGTTAGGGTTCATCCCCTACTTTCTGTTCTCTCTCCCCATTCACATGGCTCCTGCAGATCAGAAGTCTCTGGACTTACCCTGGTGTGGATGGATTCGTGCTCGCCCCTCAGGACAGGAACAGGAATCAGCCTGACCTTCCTACCATGGTTTTCTGAGTTTCATAAAAGGTCACCTCAGCACCTCTGTGCAGACCTTAGTCAACACCTTTCAGTGGTGCCGGCATTAGTGACCTAGTACTCTCCAAATCTTTTACATTTGCTTATGCTACTGTGTTCTAATGTGATTCTGTGTTATACTCAGTGTCACTCTGGTGAGAGAGAATTATACAATGATTCCAAAGAATTATCATTGTCAAGCATAAACCTGGTACTATATAAAACATAAATAAGACACAGCTCTCTGGACTGTGTGGAGAAATTTGAAAACAAACAAACAAACATAACTACAAGGAAAACTCCTTTGGATAAAAATAGTGATCACTCAGAATATTGATTTCTTTACCCTGGATGCTGGTTTATGGAGGAATTCCACCCCTATGGAGTCCTGTTGTGATATGACTCAACCACTAAGAGGGCTTGAAATTCTCTTTTAATTAGTTGATTTAAATACTTATTTGATTGAGGGCCGCTTCCTATAAAGAAAGAAATTTGCATGCAGTGGCCAAAACAAGCAACCCAACCCCTGTACCTGCTTCCATTAAGAGTTTGTTTGGTGTCGTTTTAGAAACTGTCCATGAGTGGGAATGGCCCTGGGTATATTCTGTGGACTTGGGTTTGAGTGAGCTGCTTATGTCTGGGGTAAAAGAAGTTTGTGGAGAGACGCCCACTACACAGCCTTCTGATTTGACCAGCAACATAAAAGCCTGATGTCATTTGGGGAGGAAGCTGAAACTGAGCACACACCCCATGGGGCTTGGGGGGGGCGGTATTGTGTTCCCCCAGAAAGCCTCTCCCCCGGCCATTCCTCCCACTCTGGAGTCCCACACCCCCTCCCCGGGGATTTACACCGAAGACCAAGGAGGTTACTGCTGAAAGGGTAGTACTTCTGGTGATGATTCTAAACAGCATGGAGATTCATTTAGAAACTAAATGACAGAACAAAAGCATAACCCTAACCATTTTCTGTACCGCTTTTAGCTGCCCGTGGCAGTAGAATAGACATCACCACTCTTAGACCCTCGTCGGGGTCTCAGAAGCGCGCCTGTCACATTTCGGGACAGCAGCAGGGTGTGGACCACTGACTGTCACCTTCTGCTTCTTTCTAACGATCTTTACCACCAGGAAGAAGCTGCCACTGAGTTCCTCTTCCAGGTGATAGTTGTTTAGACCTGATGGCCCACGGCCTCTCCACTTCTCCAGTCGTGACTCCGAGGCAGGCAGATTATCTCCTGCAGCTGGTCTTCTCCCTAAGCCAGCACCCTGACCCCATCCTCCTCGTCCTCCTTCCCGGGCTCAAAGTAGACACCTGCACACCTCTCGCGATGTCAGCTGCTTCTTTCCCGCGAGATGTGGGCTGGTCCAGCTCCAAGGCCGCAAGCAACAGCTGAGAGGAGGAAGGGGTGGGGAAGGGAGGCAGCGTCGGCTGGAGGGTCCAGCTTTAGATGAAATGAGGAAAATCTGTGGTCATGCGGCGCTTAGCTCAGTACCCACAGCGGGGTGAGAGTTGGTGCCGTGTAAGTTTAGCGGAAAGGAATCCTACAGAGACCTTGCTGGTGATGGAGAGACAGAAGGTACCTTCCTTTCTCAAATCTAGTGAGGAGGTTTCCGGAAGAACCCTCAGAGCTTAACCCTCGGGCTGCCTTGAGTGGTGCAGGCTGACACCTGGTGGGCAGGTAAGTGGGGGCGGATCAAGCCCTGTCCCCTCACCAAGCCTACCACACCCTGCCGTGGGGGAGGAAAGACACCTTCTAATTTGCCGTACGCGTCACTTACACTTCCGGGGTCTGGTAATTTGCATCTCTGGCCAGATCCCAGCTAACGCTGGTGCTGCTGGCTCTTGGACCCGCTTGGGGGAGCCAGGGGCCAGAGAGGTGAGGGCTGCAGTGTGGGCCGCGGACAGCAGCATCGCCTGGGAGCACAGGTCTGAGCCCAGCCAGGGAAGCAGTAGGCGTGGGCCTGGCTCGGCCGGCCTGGCCTGGGGTTGACAGTCTCTGCCCACGGGCATGCTCTGGAAGGTTGAGGAGACCCCGGGGAAGAAGACCGCTGGCCGCCCAGAGCACAAGAAGGTTCAAGGGCAGACGCAGGGAGAAAGTAAAGCCACCCTGGTGAGCAGGCTCCACCAAGCCTCACTCTGCAGCGAGGGGCTAGTTCACCACTGCAGAGAATAGGAAAGAACAGGGCAGAGTGTATTTCATCACATCAGCAAATAGCAGTAAAAATACCACAAACAGTAGTACTCAAAGCTGGTGAGGGCGTGGCGAGAGGGGCGCCCTGATCTATGAGAGTTTCAATTGTTCAGAACCTTCTGTAAAGCAAAGTGGCAATAGATAACAAAAGCCTTACAGATATTTAAACAATGTAGCTCAGTAATTACTGTAATTATACCTTTAGGACTCCATCCAAAGGAAGTAAGAAATAAATATGAAGATCTTCTTTGCACATATAGAAAAAAGTTAAGTGACCCAAATGTCTAACATTAGTACAAAAATATTAGACAAAATTATTAATTTGTGTTATTTCAATAGAGTATTTATCAACATTAAAATTATGTTTTTCAGGCACTTTTAAGATCTAAAACAATATTAGGTGAAAAAAAGTGGAACTCTAATAATGCATAGGAAAAAAGACCAGAAGAAAATATACCAAAATGTAATGGTTCTCTCTGAGTTATGAGAATGTGGGGGACTTTCTCTTCTTTTCACTTTATACTTCCCACAATAGACATGTATTACTCTTCTAATTAAATTTTTTTTAAAAATCAAGTGAAAGTCCTGGTGGTTTTGTGGCCTGGTGGTCTGGTGGCCTGGTGGCCTGGTGGCTTAGTGTCTAGTGGCCTGTGGTCAGGTGGCCTGGTAGCTTGGTGGTCTGGTGGCCAGGTGGTCTGCTAGCTTGGTGGTCTGGTGGCCTGGTGGCCAGGTGGCCTGGTAGCTTTGGTGGTCTGGTGGCCTGGTGGCTTGGTGTCTAGTGGTCTGTGGTCAGGTGGCCTGGTAGCTTGGTGGTCTGGTGGCCTGGTTAGCTGGATGCCAGTGCTGACAGGGCTGTGGTGGGTGAGACATGTGGCCAAGCATGCAGGTGACCCTCTTGGACCTGGTTTTGCCCAGCAGGGAGGCTCAGTTCTAAACAGTGTTGGCGCTGGCCGGAGGC
The DNA here is from genome assembly GCF_964165515.1 of Mesoplodon bidens. Taxonomy (NCBI): domain Eukaryota; kingdom Metazoa; phylum Chordata; class Mammalia; order Artiodactyla; family Ziphiidae; genus Mesoplodon; species Mesoplodon bidens. The sequence goes on along the minus strand of NC_138169.1, from coordinate 31,437,807 downwards.
CATCTCGGCTGACATGGGGTCAAGGCTGCAGGCGGGCTGAGACACATAGCACGCAGCCACATCTCAATCTTAAGTGAGTCCCCACCTTAAACTCAGGGCTGTCAGTGCTTTTCTGAAGCAGACCTCAGGAGCAGACCAATCACCAGGGGAGCTTGTTAACATGCAGACTGATTCAGGGTGTCTGGGGTGGAGCCTGAGACTCTGCATTTCTATTAAGCTTCTAGGTGACAGAGATGCTGCCCGTCCTAGGACCCCCCCCTCTGAGTGGCGTGGCTCCAGGGCAGTCAGCACGCATGAGACTCCCCCTGACAGGCTGAGCTGGACACGGAGAGCTGGGCCCACACCCAGAGGTTCCAGCCCCCTCGGTCTAGGCAGCGCTCGGAAATCTGCATCTCTCACAAGCTCCCAGGTAATCCGCCATCTGCGGCCCACACAGCAGCCCTCACCTCTCTGGCCCCTTGCTCTCCCAAGAGGGTCCAAGAGCCAGCAGCACCTGGGAGCCGGCCGGAAATGCAAATTACCAGACCTGCAGAATTACTGCCGTGTTTTCACAAGGTCCTGGGTGATTTTCTACACGCTAGAGTTTGGGACCCTCTGATGTAGACAAGACTCCCAGAGACCTGTGTGATCAGCTGGGGTCCTGCCCCCACTCTCTGGGTGACCAAGGCACTCCTCCCTCTGGGACCAGCAGAGCCACTTCCCATCTCCCTACATGCTCATGCCGTGATGACCTGCCCACGGGGACAGCATCTGCCCTCGGCTCACTTCCTTGTGGTGCTGACCATGCCCCTCAAGAGAAAATCATCTCGGTCACCATGGAGTTCTTACAGCAATTCCTTAAATCGGAATCCTCACCTAGACTGGTGAGGGTGACCAGTGGAAAACATTCCGGTTAGGGGGGATGGTACATGGCTACAACAAGGAATTCTGGGAGCAGCTAAAAACGTAACCCATCAGTTGCTGGAAGGAATATGGGATTGCTTAAGATTCTTGGTTGTAGGATTTCAGAACTTGGAGCGAAAGAGGGAATTTTTATGTTCTAGGTAACTTGAAAGCAGTGCTGTGCTATACAGAATTGTGTCATTTCACTAAAATGATTTCCTTTGAAAAACATCCTGTCCCTGTTTCTTTTTAATATACCCTACCTTTATTTTTTTTAAGGAGGGAAGAACCCCTCTGATTTATTTATTTATTTTTAATATAGTTGTGGTGTTTGTTTGTTTGTTTGTTTTTGGCTGTGTTGGGTCTTCGTTGCTGCGTGCGGGCTTTCTCTAGTTGCAGCAAGCAGGGGCTACTCTTTGTTGTGGTGCGCGGGCTTCTCATTGCAGTGGCTTCTCTTGTTGCAGAGCACGGGCTCTAGGCGTGCGGGCTTCAATAGTTGAGGCCCATGGGTTCAGTAATTGTGGCTCGCGGGCTCTAGAGCTCAGGCTCAGTAGTTGTGGCTCACGGGCTTAGTTGCTCCGCGGCATGTGGGATCTTCCCGGACCAGGGCTCCAACCTGTGTCCCCTGCACTGGCAGACGGATTCTTAACCACTGCACCACCGGGGAAGTCCCTAATATACCATAACTTTAGGGGAGAAATCTCCTTTGCCAAGAAGATAGACTAAGAGAAAAGAAAGAAAAAAATACCCTGTTTATAGGGGACTATTATTTGCTAAGATATTTTCCTTAGCCCTGGGCAGGATAAAATATACAATCTAGATTTTTCTGTTGGCTTGACTTTAAATGCAGTTGTCATATTTCCTGCTAGTTGAAGGTTTGTTTTTTGTGGTTTTTTAATCTGACAGGAGGATGGGGAGGAAGGCTATTCACCAGTGGCTATTTGAAGTTTTAGTAATTGCTCAGAAAGGGGAAAAAACAACCACTCCGATGTTATTTTTGAGCAGTGACTATTTTTCACTCTGCTAAGAAATTACTGCAATTTGACACATGGAATCTAAGGCATAGATAATTGTGATCTTGAAAAATTGTCTTTTGTGGGCTTGATGGTAACAAAAAAATAATCACGTCAGTGCTATAGGCATTTCGCTGTAGTTTAGTGAGAATTCAGTCGGTGCAGCAGAAATGTACGGCACGCTCTCTGCATTGTTATAACAGGGAAAATGGGGCTAACTGCTGGAAATGATGAGGGTGGCCATTCTGCCCATTGGACGCGGCAAATCATGGTTGTCACCTCTTGAAAGAAAATCATTTCAAATGACTTTAAGGTGGATTACACATTCTGACATACTTAAAATTCTACCTCTTTATACAAGGTATAGAATTACCCATTTAGTGTTCTTTCTCTGATTTTGCTTTTGAGAAGAATCTATTTGTCCCCTAGGTCATATTGAACACATTTGCACAGCCATATCTATTTTTTAAGTTTTTGTTTACCAATAGAAATACTAGATACAAATCTCCGAATATAACTTTAGCCTTTGAAAACTCTCCCATGCAAATTACTCATTTCAGGGTCACCATGTAAGCTGTCATTCTCCAAAGGTGATGTCATAGCAGGTTTTGATCCCGCACCCTGGGACCTGAGCACGAGTGCCTGGTGGGGCTCAGGCTCTGGGGATGGTCTCTATGAAGGTGGAGACACAATGAGCTGTTTAGATTTTTACGGCAGAGTGCATGAGTGTGCGTGAGCGTGGTCGGGAGGGTGACTTTTGTCTAGTTTGGCCAGGTGGAGTCAGATCTTGTGAAAGTAAGTTCCCTACAGTGCCGTCTGGAACCTGGCTTATTGGGAAAGGAAGCAATCAATGGGTGACTTCTAGTGACAGTGATGGCTCCGTCCTGCCCTGCTCCTTGAACGGTGGTCCAAACTCCTCCGATGGCCCTCGAGCATCAGAATGAAGATTTCTAAAATTGCTCGACTTTCCTTTGCTGTATCATCAACTCCGTTCCTTTTGGAAATAGTGTTGTCGAGGAAATCTCAAGCCTTTGAACTCCCTGTGGGATGTACTTACAAGTGTTCCCGTCAAGTGGAAGAGCTGATTCTAGAAAGCTGCTGGCTCACAGTGGGCAAAGACCCCACGGGGGCCACTCATACCGACGATGTCACCTTATGGAGGTGTTGGGCTTTGTTTTTTTTTTTTTTTTTTTTGCGGTATGCGGGCCCCTCACTGTTGTGGCCTCTCCCGTCGCGGAGCACAGGCTCCGGACGCACAGGCCCAGCGGCCATGGCTCACGGGCCCAGCCGCTCCGCGGCATGTGGGATCCTCCCAGACCGGGGCACGAACCCGTGTCCCCTGCATCAGCAGGCGGACTCTCAACCACTGCGCCACCAGGGAAGCCCTGGGCTTTGTTTTGTGAGACAGACACAGGAATATAAACAGTCCATTCATCTTTTGTAACTTAAGAAAAATATGTAAAATAAAGACAGCAAAAAGTTTTCATGAATTTCATATCTCTGTTGTGATCAGTTAAGAGTGACACGGAAGAGAACAGTCACCGCAGGGAGAAATCAAGAGAGAAAAGGCGTGAACGGGATGCAGAGAAGCAGAGGCAGCCTGAGAAGGAGGGAGACCAGTGGGAGTGTCAGGATTTCCTGGCTAAAAAACAAGCAAACAAAAACGGGTTCCATTTAGGCCGAAATTTCAAAGCACAGATGGGAAGTCTTCTCTCTCCATCACTGAATCATAGAAAAGATTCTCACTGGGAGTTTGGAGAACTGGCACCACCTATCACCTGTCTCCTGGTAAGACTCTTCCAAAGCCCACCGTTTTTGCATAACAACTGCACATAACTGTGGGAGCTCCAGTAAGCTTTATCAGACCCTCTGGAATCCAACACCTATAAGCTGATAAATTTTGAACAAATCATGAAAAGTACATTTATAGTGACCGTTTGTTGAGAGAAAGAAAAAAAAAGTGCTTAGACATTGACACATCACTGCTAAAGAAATGTAATGAAAATTGTCTGGGTAAAGGGAAGATCAGTGTCTGTTTGGCTGCGTGGTTTCAGGGGTGCTGGGAAGGCCGGAGGCTCCCCAACTGTCTCCAGGTCCCGCCTGTCCACCAGCCCGCAGCAGCCAGTCTGCCCTTCAGAGCCCCCAGCCTTTTCTTTTCCATGACTCCCTCTCCTGTGAGGTCCAGAATGTTCTCATTGGGAGATGTATTCCTTCAGCTTAAGACTTGGACTCCTTTTCACCTAAAACGAATATAATGTTATATGCCAATTATACCTCAATTTAAAAAAAAAGAATAATAAAAGATTACATTTATGGGGGTGTTTGCAAAGAAACGAAATTGTACTCCTTTAAAATTGCACCCAGTGGGGGTCAGAGTAACACCGTCCTCCCTGGGAAGGGGAGCTCTGAGCCCTGAAGACAGGCTTCAGGAGGGAGCTGGGAGACAGGGGGTGTCGGGTCCCCAAGGATCAGGTCTCCCCCCCACACACACACACACACAGTTCTCCTGCTTTCCTTTCTCTGTTATGACTCTGCCATTTGGCCCATCTTTGACAGGGAGCGGGGACAGAGTGGCAGTGTTTCTGAGCAGGACCACAAGCAGTGAGAACTGGCTGGCCTCCTGGGTCAGTCCCCTGGATGCTGTCCCAGACCTTGGGACCTGCCCTTTGTAATAGAAAAAGGAACCTGCAGAGATCCAAAGAGCGGATCCCAGCAGTGGTTGTGTGGTTATTAAATTTTTAACATGTAATTTCTATGTAAAGCAACACGTGTTTTATGTTCTGTAGCCTAGTTTTGACAGGGCGAGAGGGGGCAGTGAGCGGCCTGGAGCCCTGGGGATGACCCAGAGGAAGGAAAAGCAGGGGAGGTGGCTTGGGAGGCTCCCAGTGGGTGACTGGAGAGGCCCAGCTGGAATGGTGGGGTGGAGGGACACACTTGCTCTGTTATTCCTCCCGCCTGCTGGCTGCTTGGAGATGTCACTTAACCTCTCGGTGTCCCTACCCAGCAATCTGTAAAATGGGGATAATGATCCAGCCACTCGGCCAACTCACCCAGCTGCTGACGGTCACACAGAGCTTTAAAATCACTCAGGGCAACATTCAAAGTCCCAACCAGAACATTTTTCCGATGGTAACAGCTCCCCGAGAGGAGCCGGCTTTGAAGATGAAGTGTGATGTTTCCTGTTTGATGGAGGGACGTACTGGGTTACAGTGTGAAAGATAAAAGGGTCAGAGTGGAGAACAGTGGGCAGTGCCGGGGAGACCAGCAGATGCTGAGGGGCATCTGTGTCTCTGCACGATTTCCTGATTAGCATTCTAATGCACTCGTGTTCATGGTAGCCCAGAGGGTCAGATTAATCAAAGAGGAAAGCGTTTCTCTTTCAGTTGCAATTACAACCATTATTTATGTTACTGAAATTAATCAATCACTATTGAGGGCCTTTACTATTTTTATATCACTTTGGGGGGACCCCTGACAAACAAATCTCCAGTCCCTCCCAGGGTAGGCTGGCTAAGAGGCAGGGATGTTGTCCTCACCACGAAATGGAAGAAGGAAGGAAGGTTGTGTGGTTATTAAATTTTTAACATGTAATTTCTATGTCAAGCAACATGTGATTTATGTTCTCATATTTTCTTGGCCAGGAGCTCAGGCACTTTTTAGTAGACCTGTATCCCAGACATCAGTCTCCCACATCAGCACCACATTGGGGCAGGCCAGAGGACATTTACTAATATGATGTGATCATTCTGCTTATTGCGGGGGGTGTAGGAACTGTTACCAATCCAACCACAGAGGTATCTGTATATAAATTGCAGAAACATCCAGGCTGGTCTCTTACTAGTTTTAATGTGATGCATTTTTCCTTAGCACAACAGAAAACGGATAAGCTGCTCAACATGGTACAAAATCATATCCACGTTTTGAACAAAACCGCAATTAAGTCTACGGATAGGGAGTTTCGAATACCTTCTAATGTGTAGGCTAAACATAACTTTACTGCGAGCATGTCTGTCGTTCTTGCTGCTCTCGTAGCTGGCCAGGCAGTTGTTAGGACGCACAGGATACCGTAGAAAGAGTACGGCTTTGGGCATCAGAATGATGTGCATTTGAAAGTTTGCTCAGGCTCTGTTTACGCTGCATGGGAGTGGGGACATCTGAGTCGGCTTTGTGGCAGGAGTCCAAGGGGTAGAGAGACAGGGTGACCAACTCGACCCGATTAGCCAGGGCCTTTCCCGGTGTTAGTGCTGAGTCCCTCGTCCGGGTGACACTCTCAGGCCAGCGGAAGCAGGGAGGGATGGTCCACCCCCCAAATGGTGGAGCAGGGAGGGGATCCCAGAAAGAGCAGTGGATGAACACGCAGCCGGCGTTCACCATGAGCGTGCCTGGGGGGAAGCCGTGCTCTCGTGGGGGGACAGTGGCAGCTGCGGAAAGCAGGGCGGGGGGAGAGGGGCAGGGTGGTCGTGGTGCTACCATCTCCCCCCGGCTGCGTGGGGAGGGCACACAGGGAGGCCAGGCTGGTTCGGGTGAGTCAGGATGGCGCCACCTTAAAGGACGCTCCTGCGGGCTCAGTGAGAAAAAGATGACTTTTGGGGACAGGAAACAAAAAGCCCTCTCAAATCAGCTTAAACAACTGGGATTTTTGGCCCACGTGAGGGAAAGTGCAGCTGGTCCCAGCTCTAGCTCCCCTCTACCCTGTGGGGTTCTCCTGGCTCTGCCTGAAACCAAACAGGACCCCGCAGGACCTTCCTGATGACAAACCACCCCATGTCCCCTGCCTCTTGTTTGTAGAAAAGCTTTAGCCTCCTAGGCCTTCCCCAAATTCCAAAAAGCAAATTTAACCAGAGAAGCGAGAAAATGCAGAATCAAAAGAAAACAGTCAAGCAAGACAAAACAATAATAGTTGAGCCATAAAACAAAGTCAAGGACCTTTAGTTCCTCCTCAAGGGCTGTAGATAACATCCTGAGCCATATCCTTGAGTTGTTTTGCGGATACTAAACCCTCACCCAGTGGAAGAAGTTAACTGCATGCTGACCACAAGCACATAGACCCCAGACCAGTTGGAACCAGGTTGATGGTGTTAACTCCTGAAACAGCACCCTGTTACCTCACCACCAACGAATCAGAGGGATGTCCAGGGGCTAATCACGCACCCCATGACCCTTGCCCTCACCTTGCCTTTAAAAACCCTTCCCTGAAAGCCGGCAGGGAGTTTGGCTCTTTTGACCCAAATGAGCTGCCTGTTCTTGCTTGGCTCCACGTTGGGTTCCTTGCAATAAATGCTGTATCTTCCTTCACTACAACCCTTCACAGTATCAGTAGATTGGCTTTACTGTGCGTACAGCGCAAGGACCCAAGTTTGGTTGGGTGACAGGCCCTCCTATGCAGCCTCACTGGTCCCCGTGTGCTGGGCGATGCTGGGGGAGGTTCAGGACTCAGCCCCTGTGCCCCATCCCCAGGGAGCATGGGCATCCTTCCTGGGGCTCATTCCTAAGGGTAAGGATAGTCCTTCCCCTCAGGTGCCCCAGAAAACTTCCCTGGAGTCTCGTGGGCCATTCCTGAGCCGATGTCTGTGGCCGGGTTCCAGCCAGTCCCAGGCAAGAGGCACTGGCTGACCCTGAGGTCGAACATCTGGCTTTCCCTGAAGCCCGTGCCTTCCAGGGGAGGGGCCGCCACCCAGGCAAACCTGGGAAGTCATGCGGGGAGCAAGGAGGACATCCGTGGTCAATTGGATTCGGAGACAGAGAGTGGAACAAGCAGAAAGCGGGCCTTTGGGGTTCTGGCCGCTCCTTGACAGTTCAGCTGTGCTCGGCAGCCCCGTGCAGTGAGGCCAGTCTGGAACCCAGGTGTTGCCACTTCTCCACCCAGGCCCTTCCTTGGGCCTTCCGGGGTGAGGCCTACATCCCAGGAGCTGTCTCTGAAGGAAACCCACCCCCCAGAGAAGGCAGAAGGGAGCCACAGAGCCTGTCGACCCTGGACAGGACGGGTGAGGAAGTGCATGCCCCTTCAGCCACCTCGCCCAGACGGTGCTGGGACCCCCCGCCCCCCACACAGCCCCCTCACAGGCCTGCCTGTCTTCCAAGAGGTCAGAGGCCAGCTGCTCCTGAAGTTCTTCGCGGGGCCCTTCAGAATCTAGACTGTTCACGTGTATCCCTGAGGTGGGAAGCTCCAATCAGGAGGAAGACAGGCCCCTTGTAGCAGAAGGGGTGCCCCATCTTGATGTGTTGGCTTTTCCCACAGGTAGTACTAGAGTCTTACCTTGTAGAATCCTCCAGAATCTCTCATCCAGCCCCAGGGCCTAGATCTCACAGCTGGTTCTAGGCCAGTTCCCAAGGCCTCCATGCTTGGTCCCACCCAGAGGACTAAGCACTTGGAGGTGTTGAGTCTCTGTCACCGGTAGGAGGTGCCACTAGGCAAGCCTGGCCAGAAGCATCCAGGAAACAACCTTCCCAGCCCGTGACCAGGAGTCTTTGCGGGTAACAGCCAGACTTAGGACTGACTCATCTCACCCAGCGGCTCTCTATAGCCCCCAGACCAGGATAAGGGCTGACAGAGCCCTCTGGGCAAAGCGCCATCCCATTTCTCATTATATTAAAATCCTGGGTTTCAGTGCCTGCAACCCTTCCCCACATCAACCCATAAACCAGGAGGTTTCAAGGACTAATTGCAGGCCCAGTGCAGTGACTGAAACTTAGCAGATTCTCAGTGTGTTGAACTGAACCATTCATAGAAGTCAAACACTGTGTTTGCAGACGTTGCTAACGGAAGCCCGTCATCTACCCATTTGGTTCCCTAGCTTTCTTTAGGGTAAGAAAATAAATGATCCACTGAAAATTAGATGAAGAGTAGGATCAATAACAGCCTTCAAAACAGTTCATCCCTGTCCATGCACATCCACCCAGACACCAGGGGTATGTCAGCCTTAGTCTCAAGCCCAGTTGGTTAATGTTGCAGATAAAAAGATTTCTTGGCTCTCAAATCCTATTTGACTTTTAAAGCCCCTACTAGGGTTCAGAGCAGAGCAAACTACATTCTCGGCTTTTTCTTGGAACGAGTTGTGTTTGGCGGTGAAGCCAAGAGAGGAGCTTCCTTGAGGTTGTTGATGAGCGAACGCTGACACCTGCAAGCATTTCTCTGCTTCCCCAGCACAGCAAGGTGCCAAGGATGGAAACCTCTGGGCTGGATAAATCCACTTCCCGTTCCAGCATTAGCTCTGCTTTAAAACTCTACAGCTGACAGAGCAGCATTGTCTAAAGTCTCCGAAATCTAGTGCATCTCCCATCACAGTTGCAAGCAATTCCGCCCTGATGGCTGTAACCTAGATGACCATGCTTTTGCTGTACGGGAGAAGCTAATGAGATGGAGCGCTGTCTCGGAGGCGACCCTCCCGGCCCACTGCCTAATGCGCCGTGCAGGGCCTCAGGGAGCCCACCTCCCGGATTGCCGACATGCCTGCTCAGAGCAGGGCATGCTGATGTGTCTATCGATTGCAATAGGATGGAAGTGGACTGTAAAATAGAGCAGCAGGTGAGTGGAGACCCTGTGGGGATGCGGCTAAACGGTCCCTCCCAGCACGCGCGCTCTCAGCATCATCCCGGAAAAGCCTCTTCCCAGGAACAGGGTGGTTATCTGCTCCGAGTGCACACAGGGGGCACAGGGACAGTTACTGGCCTGGGCTGCGGCGGACACAGAGAGCAGAGCCTCAGGCCTGGACGCCCACATCAGGGAGCAGAGGTATTTATTCTCAGGAACGACGTGCCTCCCAGCAGCCGGCTGCCTTGTCGTTAATGTGATTAAGGTGAATCCAGATGGTGGGAATTGCTGGTAATGAGTTCTTCACCGAACTTGTTCTTTTCGGCCCAGAGGGGAGGGGATAAAATAGACTGGAAGTAAGACAGTGACGCTGTGTTCCTCTGTGAGATCCGAACTCTGACAGAAGGGAAGATGGGATGACAGGAGCTTGGACAGATAGCCTGAGGGTTCTCTGGAAATGATCAGAAGCTTCCAGAAGCAGACAGCCACCTGGCGGAGGGGACAGATGTACCGAGCTTGATGGTGGGTCACAATTGTGATAAATGTTGGAATTGCAACCGTGTTTTCCTTTGTACCACACATGACACGTCTTCTTATCCAGTCTGGTTCTCTGCTGGGGTCGGGTTGGGCTAGCGTCATTAAATGAGTCAAATAGGAGAAAAGAAATACTTGGCCCTGAATCTTTCCTCAGAAAGAGCTACCAAAAGCACTCTCTCCACTCTATTTGCTAAGTTCCCATGAGACTCCGTGTGACGGGCAGACCTAACACCCGTCCTTCTCCTATTTCTGTCTGCTGGGCTGGGGGCCAAATAAAATCCCAGGGAGAGAACAGTCATCACCGCACCTGTGGCCTGTTCTGTGTGGACGCGCTGTCACCTGTACCTGGCAGTGGCGCCCACTCGGTACACGGGCCTGACTGACTTTCCCCAAATCATGATGTCTCCTGGAGAGTCTTCTGTGCTCTCAGCTCCGCACATGTGGCCTCCACTCTGGGTGCTGAAACCTGAACTAAGTGGGTTCAGCCTCATCATCTGAGAAGGAGAAGGAATGTGATATTCTGTGCAAAACGAGACAGGAAACAAATCAACCCCACGGTATACAACCCAGGCTCTGCTGCAGAAACTGGAGGGCATCAGACTTGAGTCAATGTCAGGGTCGCGTCCCTTTTCCCAGGCTCTCTTCTGAACCCGGAGCAGGACCCCTGCCATGATCTCTGTGGAGACCAGCTGCAGGCGCTTGTGTTCTTTAGCAGAGGTCTTCCCCCTTGACCCCAAGCCCCTTAGATGGAACCGTTGGCAGACAATCTGAAGAGCTCTGCTCTCCCCACTAGCTTTTTTGTCCTCATTATACCAGCCTTCTTCCAAGTTCCAGAACACTGCTTCCTGCTTTTGCCATGAGGAATACTTTGACTCTAGTCTGGGGACTGATGCTGCTCTGCAGGGTGGTTCCTACAGGGAGGGACGTCTGAGCCCCAGGACCACGCTGGGCATGGGATGGGACTTGCGGACAGTGGTCAGGTCACCTGGACCAAGCTCTCCTTCAGCCAGGATTATCTCAGCACGCTGTGATCCGCCTCCAGTTACAACAAATTGAGGTTTTCCTGTGTGTGATGCTTCCAAGCTGGAAAACTGAGACCAGCACAGAACCTCTCTGGGCACCATCAAAGCTGGAAGTACACTCGTTGAAGGGAGTCTGTGGACTTACATTGATGAGCCCATAACTGTTTTTTGAGGCTGAGCTGGGCGCTCAGAGGGTTGATCCTCTGCGTTCTGCCACGGAACTGGGGGTCAGCAAGAGGGCTAAGCCTTCAACACCAGGAGACGCACCAACAGGGTGAGGCAGGATGGGAGGAGGTAAAGGTACGGGGTACAGAGACACGGCTTCTTAGCGAGTTTCCTCTGTTCCTCTGTGCTTGGCAGCTGGCCATGGGGGTCCCTCCACAAGGCCATAAAATCCATCACTCCTACATGAGACAGAATCCTTTTACAGGAAATAAAGTCCTGTTGGCCTTGGTGATCAGGTAAACCTGTAGAAGCGGAATAAACGTGTGTTGTCTAAATTAATGAATCGCAAAGCCTTCATCCCTACATCCAGTAAGAAACTGCTCCGAAGACTGGCCTTGCCCTCACCAAGCCCACGTCCATTTACGCAGAGGGCAGTATGGCGTGCTGGAGTCCAGGGATCTTTCAGAAGTGCCTTCGTTTCGCAGCCAAAGCTGCGCTGGGGCCGCTCTGTCAGCTTGGGGGAGCTCGTGGGCTTTGTGAACCAGTGGTAAACTGCCCTTACCTTGAAACTAACCAGAAGGGGAATATTACACCACAGAAATCCACGAACACTACCCATCCTGTTATCTTACTTTATAGTATGTTTCTGTGTGCTGGTTTGCCAGCACGTCACTGGTTTGGACACTTAGCTTCTCAAAGCCTCAGTTTCCTCATCTGTTAATCTAGGTAACGACACCAGTTTCAGTTTGGTTGGGAGGGATGAGGGAGAAAATACATGTCAAGTGTGAGGTTCCGCATCCAGCCCATGGGCTGGTCTCGCTCAACACAAAGGAAAGACTGCCTCCAGGCACAGTGATTTCCAAACACCCCATTCTTCCCAGAAGGAAAAACACTGCTGTTGTAGTGGCTCCAGGCCACCTTCTGGGACTTGCCAAGCTTGAAAAGTCTTCCTGTATCTGAAGAACCACATGGATAATTCCCATGACCAGGGCTGGCAGCCCGAGTGTTCCCACCAGGAGGATGAGGGATCATGTGAGTCACTGAGCCCTTTGAAGTCCCAGGAAACTCAGCCACTCCTGACTCTGACTGATCAACAGGAAAAATGGATAATGTGCCCTTTTATAAAAACTTGGTCTCTGGTCAGCCCATCCCCTCCTCAGACACGATGTCAGCTGGTCTGAAGCAGCTTCCCCGTCACGTAAGCCACCATGGTTCCAGCGGCTGCTGCCAGTTGATGAAAAGTGTGAGCTAATTTCAAGATTCTTGGAGGGGACATTCATGTCTCTTATCAAAGTAGTATGTTCTGGTCTGCTGGGATGTATCAGGAAGTTTTCTTACTTGGTGTCTTACATTAAAAATTACTTTCTTACCAATTCAAAACCCACACAGTTCTCTATAGAAAATCAGGAAATGGCCTTCCTTTTAGGATAGATGATATCTGTACTGTGAGTTTGTTCAGATATGGCCATACCGATGTATGTCAGCAGTAGAATAAGTAGGGGAGAAAGAGGTCAATGCCAGTTCTCTACTGTTGAGGGGTCTTTCTAAGAGGGGGCAGGAGTGAGCTGGTAAACTGGGGGGGCACTTATTTTGATAATGAGACTATGTGTTAAATTTTTTCTAGTGCCTTCAATGACAAAAGCAGTGGCAGGCCATTTAGACCTCTTCTCCGTTGGTGGATTCTTCAGTTGGACGCAGCCTTCCTCAGCGGGCCCCCAGCTCCCAGGAGGTAATGATAACCTGACCATCCTTTGCACTCAGGAATACAGTTTCCTTAGGCATCATCAGAAGACTAGTTCATTAAAGTAATCAGAGACCGGAGGCTGTGCTATTATATCTTCAAATATGCAAGTTAGTCAGCTAGGGTAGCTTAGTTTTGATTATTTGCATCTTCAATCCCACTGTCATCATCTTGGAAAACCAGGTTAAGTCTTTCGAGGGCAAGAGCCATAGCAGCAGGGAAAAAAAACCCCAAAGACCCCAAGGAAAACAAATATATCTGGATTTATCTGGAATAGCCAATGAGTTTGAATTTTACTTTATTTTTTGGTTAGGTCATTCCTAGGAGGTGGTACTCAGGAATATTGCTGGAATGAATGAATAAATAGATGAACAGTGAACGCCTCTCTGGACTGACCCAAAAGCCTAGGCAGTAAGTTCATGGTTGACGAACGTTGTTAATGATAGCAAAGCCCCGAATGTCCCAGTGTCTCTCATGGGGGCCAAGTCCCGGGTAGAGCAGTTGGCTCTGGTCAACCCCACCCGCTGGCCTGGGGTGTAATTCCCTCTCATTTCCTTGCGTCCTCGTGCCATTACTTAAGTCACTCTTCTCCATATACCCCCACTCGCCATCTTCCCTTCTGTGTCAGCAAGGATGGCACTGTGACTGGAGAAGATGCCAAGAGAAGCATCACTGTCGCCTGCTGGGCCACGAATGCAGCGGAGTCAGAAACAGCATGTTACTCTTCTAGTGAGTATCAGTGATTGACAGGAGGACAGACAGAGTTTAGGACTCGGTCTCATCTCAGAAACCTTCAGGGGTGGTTCCTGGTGGTGGTGAGCCATCTGGCTTCCTACATCCTACCTGTCCAGGTGGGATGAGACCAGCCATCCTTATGGAATGCTGTGGTCTGGCCTCATGTGGAAGGTAGTAGAACTTGTTGTGTCGTGATGTAATTGTCCTACTAAAGCAAAAGAAAGTGAGTCCAGTGTAGCCTCAGTAATTTCCATACTACACGCCTTGACTCTGACAGTTAGGGTATCTTGAAAGCAAATCTAAGAGAGAGAAAAATTTTTTTACTTTTGTTGTTGTTGGACTGGAAGTGGTTTTATTTTTTATTGAAGTCTAGTTGATTTACAATGTTGTTAGTTTCAGGTGTACAGCAAAGTGATTCAGTTACACATATATATATATTCTCTTTCAGATTCTTTTCTCTTATAGGAACTTGATAGTGTTTTTAATCTGAAAAGATAATTCATGAAGTGGTCACTATATGAAATAACTTGCACATATCTTTTTTTTAACATCTTTATTGGAATATAATTGCTTTACAATGGTGTGTTAGTTTCTGCTTTATAACAAAGTGAATCAGTTATACATATACATATGTCCCCATATCTCTTCCCTCTTGCATCTCCCTCCTTCCCCCCCTCCCTATCCCACCCCTCTAGGTGGTCACAAAGCACCAAGCTGATCTCCCTGTGCTATGCGGCTGCTTCCCACTAGCTATCCGTTTTACATTTGGTAGTGTATGTATGTCCATGCCACTCTCTCACTTTGTCCTGGCTTGCCCTTCCCCCTCCCCGTATGCTCAAGTCCATTCTCTAGTAGGTCTGCGTCTTTATTCCCGTCTTGCCCCTAGATTCTTCATGACCATTTGTTTTTTCTTTTTGAATTCCATATGTATGGGTTAGCATACGGTATTTGTTTTTCTCTTTCTGACTTACTTCACTCTGTATGACAGACTTTAGGTCCATCCACCTCACTACAAATAACTCAATTTCGCTTCTTTTTATGGCTGAGTAATGTTCCATTGTATATATGTGCCACATTTTCTTTATCCATTCGTCTGTTGATGGGCATTTAGGTTGTTTCCATGACCTGGCTATTGTAAACAGTACTGCAGTGAACATGGGGGTGCATGTGTCTTTTTGAATTATGGTTGAATTGAATTGAATTGAATATGGTTGAATATGAATTGAATTTCTCTGGGTATATGCCCAGTAGTGGGATTTCTGGGTCGTATGGTAGTTCTATTTTTAGTTTTTTAAGGAACCTCCGTACTGTTCTCCATAGTGGCTGTATCAATTTACATTCCCACCAACAGTGCAAGAGGGTTCCCTTTTCTCCACACCCCCTCCAGCATTTATTGTTTGTAGATTTTTTGGTGATGGCCATTCTGACCGGTATGAGATGATATCTCATTATAGTTCTGATTTGCATTTCTCTAATGATTAATGATGTTGAACATTCTTTCATGTTTTTGTTAGCAATCTGTATATCTTCTTTGGAGAAATGTCTATTTAGGTGTTCTGCCCATTTTTGGATTGGGTTGTTTGTTTTTTTGATATGTAACTGCATGGGCTGCTTGTAAATTTTGGAGATTAATCCTTTGTCAGTTGCTTCATTTACACGTATCTTCGATCCATTTTATAACGGAGCCATATGTAATGACTTCTTACCAATTGCTTCAATGTTTGACTCAGTTTGCATTTATTTTTTATCATCATTGACTCAGTTTCCATTTATTTTTTATCATCATTCATTATACCTTAGAGTTCTCCCAGCATCTTTGATAGCCAATGGGAAAAAGGATTAAAATGTATTTTAAAAATTCAATAGGGTCCAGAGTTTGAGGCTTACAGGCTTGACTCATGATAATATCACTCTCATGCTCTATCCTTACATAACACCTTTCAAAAAGAGGTTGAGAAAAGTCTTTAAAACCTATAACAATTCTTGCAATGTCTATAAATGCAGCATTATAATCCCTGATTTATTAATGAGGAATTAGAGTATAAAGCAGTTAAATAATACGCTATATCCTTTTACAGACTCATGCCCAAACTTCTGATGTCAAAAGCGCAGAGTGCAAACTGTGTCATTTATACACACTCAGGCACGCACGCGCATGCACACACGTGCCCCAGGGCAGCACTGGGAAGAAAAAATGGGAGTTTTTGCTTATCACGGTTAAACACAGATATGTTATCCACCCATCTCCCCAGGGTTCACTTTGTACTGCTCTCTCCTTGTCCTCCCTCCCTCCCCTCTCCCTCCCCTTCTCTTCCTTCTCCCCTCCCCCTCCCTCTAAGGGCTCCCTGGAGCAGAGCCCTGTCCCAGTGCACGGCCCTGTTCCCTGTTCCCCTGCACGGCCCAATAAACAGATTCCTACTCTCAGAATCTAGATGACACCCCATCATACAGTGCTTGCCGAGTGCCAGCCTCCGGTCCATCACTCGGCAAGCACTAACTCATGGAAAACCACCATCCCATTCTATGAATACACACGTGAAGACCGCGGTCACCCCACAGCTAAGCTGCAGAGCCAGGGCTATGCAATCCTCCCACCTGGGCTCAGGCCCCTAGAGTGAAGCCTGGTTATTTGTGAGACCAAACTTGGTCCCCTGGTCTGTGCCAGTTGCTGGGATACAGGACCCCGAGGAGCTCAAGGGGCTCCGGGCCTCTGTGGGGTGGGAGGGAAAGAGGAGGAAACAGTGTGTACACACCACGCTTTCAGTGAGATGCCAGCCCTGTACACCTAGTGTTAGGGAAACATGTAAGGGGGCACCCACCCCAGCCAGGATGGGCCCTGGGGAACCTTCACAGAGGACACGCCGGCAGCCGAGTCTTTAGGCTGCGTGGAAAAGGCCAGGTTGGGCAGGTGGAAAGAGCCTGGCCTCTGGGTGAACCCGAGGGGCCTGTCTCCTGGGACACAAAGGCTCCAGTGGGGGTGATTGGAGAGGAAGTGCCTCGGGGCCCACCCTACACTGGTGTAAGTGACGGGGCAGAGCCAAAGCGTTTCCTCTCTTGTTGGGTTTGATTGTGGGGCTGCTGGGGAAGGTGGGGACCAAAGACGGCACGTCAGCTTCCGACTCAGTTGACGTGCCTCTGGGACACCCAGGCATGATGGATCTGTGGTCCTAGCCCCCCCAGGAGTGCCCTCTGGGAGGGAGAGATTGGAGGGTCCTGTCGGGACCAGGAGAGGCTGAACTCCAGTAAGGAAAGGCGGGCAGGGTGGGGGACAAAGGGGACAGACGCCGCCCCAGGGGACGCCAGCACTCAAGGAGCAGCAGGAGGGAAAGGAGACTTCCAAAGGGTCAGGGAAGCAGCGGTCAAGCAGTTTTCAAAAAGAAAACTGAAAAAGGAAATGATGGAGTTGTCTACTTCAAGCAGGTGGCTTTGGTCAATGGTGTCAAGTGCTATAGACTCAATAAGTTACATAAGGGCTGAAAAAGGAACACCAAACTTAGTTACAAGGAGGCCAGCGGTGGCCTTGGTGGGAGCAGCTTCAGCTGGATGGTTGCAGGCAGGATGGGGGTTGAAGTATGGGGGTTGAAGAGGGAGTGGGAGGTGAGGAAGCAGAGAAAGTGGAGAGGCTCTTCCCAGTGTCTGAATTTTTCCGGAAGGATAAGGTGTCATTTAACAGACCTGGGCTAGAATGACAAGAAGAGATGATAAAATGGAGATAATAAGAATTTGAAAGTAGGCAAACAGGAAACTGAGGGGTCCCTAGTTATTTATGCAGTTGGTGATGGGACCATCTTCTGAGAATAGGCAATGACCACCATGGCCATTCAATGACCAGACTGTTGGTGAGTCCCTCCCACACCTGGCACTGTGCCACTGTCTCTAACCCTTGGACCATCCTCTGCTGCGCAGTTATTATCACCCTTTGACAGGTAGGACCACTGAGGCTCAGAGGATCCGGTGGCATCTGAACAGAGGGCTTGAGGAGCCTGGAGAAGAAAGTTCTGTTGCAGGAACTGGGAGAGAGCTGACGGGGGACCCATCAAAGGATGGCTGAATAGCGTTGAGTACCCAGTGGAAACTGGAGACTCTGCACTGGTAATGGTCCGAATCCGAGTGATGCTGTGTGTGCAGCAGCCCGGGTATAGAAGTGGAAACAGCAGGACGTGGGGCCCTACCAGCCGTGTTTTAGCACGTCTTCTGGGAGATTCTGATGGCCCCTGAAGTTTGAGAGCCACTGGCTTAAGGGATCTGAGAAGAATAGTGGAGTTTAAGATCTTCCCAGCTGGAGTCACCTGGGTATTAGGTCCAGGATGACACTGATGTGCAATTGAGACTCAGGTCACTGGAGTTCAGGGCACAGGGATGCTGAGGCATGGCTCTGTCATTGCAGACTGAGCTCCGTCAGCTGATGTGGGACTTTGTTTTTTTTTAATTTTTAGTGAAGTCTAGTTGAGTTACAATGTTGTGTTAGTTTCAGGTGTAAAGCAAAGTGATTTGGTTATGCATATATATGTATATCTATTCTTTTTCAAGTTCTTTTCCATTATAGGTTATTACAAAATATTGAGTATAGTTCCCTGTGCTGTACAATAGGTCCTTGTTGGTTATCTATCTTATATATATAGTAGTGTGTATATGCTAATCCCAACCTCCTAATTTATCCCTTCTTCTTCAACCCTGCCCCCGCTTCCCAACTGAGCTTGCTCAGGTGATGTGGGACTTTCCATAGGCACAGAGTTTGGAGCTTCGGTGCACACGGGGTGTAGGGAGGTGAGAAAGAAGGCTGCATGGCAGATGCTGTGAGCAGAGAGCTTTGAACTGGGGTGGAGGGGGTTCCTTAGAAGCAGCTTGGAGAGCAGGCGGCTTCTAACCCTGCCCCCGGGCCCTGTGGTCCGGAGGTCCCTGTGAGTGTCAGTGGAGACAGCAGGTGGAGAGGTGGAGGTGAAGGATGCTGAGACTGGATGGCAAGCCAGGGTTCCAGAGGGCGAGAGCACAGAGCCCTGCAAGGAGGGAGCTAGTACAGCGCAGGGCCTGGACCACATCCCAGCCCTGCTGCTCTGCTGTGCGGCCTGAGAGAGTTACCTAACCTCTCTGAGCTCCTGGTTCTTCACCTATAAAATGACGGTGATAATAGTAGGACCAAGGTCATGAGCGCCAGGCATGGTGGGGGTCACTGGTCTCCTGGATCAAGTTGCTTCCGAGTCAGTACAGATGGAGTCTGGGTGTTGCTGGAGCTTTCAAGCACATCACTGTCTGCCCCCGCCAAGACTGTAAACCTATAGTCAGAATCACCTGATGTGACTCTAACATGCTCCCAGCCTGCGCCTCTGTCAGTAGGCTCTGAGGACCAGGCTGGAAGGCAGAGCCAGGGCGAGGGGTGGGGAAGGTCGGCTGGGTCGTTTCGGAGCCTCGCACTTGAAGAGATGGCAGCGCAGCCCCTCAGTCGGGCCCGTGGTCCACGCATCACGCTCTGCTAGCCACGTGGACGTGGCTACACCTCCCAGTCACGGCCGGGGAGGGAGGAAGTCATCCTTGCCAAGGACCGCCCATACTGAACGTGACTGATAACGGCGCCACCGCACTGTGCTTAGTTTGTTCAGGAAAACACTGTTTTCCACACTGAAAGTGGGGGACGACCTGAGCCCCCATCACTCGCTTTTGCCCTTGAGACCTTGAATTAAGTGCTCCCCAACCCAATGAGGCCACAAGGGACCCTGTGCTTCTTGCCTACTAATAGAAGAAACCAATGCAGTTTGAAAATTGAAGTGAGAAATGTCTTCTTGGGGATTTACAGGACAGAAATTGTTCGTTTTAAGCACAGCTTCTTTTTCCATTTAAACAAAATCTGTAAGAAAAAAAAAATGGTGGTGCCTAGAACAGCTGTGTACAAAATATCTGTTTCCAGATGTGCTTTTGTATTGCGTTGGTATCCTGCTGGTTAACAAGTTAAAGTCCCCTAGTAACAAACGAAGAAACCATTAAAGAAAAAGAAAAAAGCGCTGCTGAATCTAGACCTTCCCCGGGATGGAGAGAGTTATCATTACCACCAAGGGCGCCACACACAGGCTTGGCCAGCACCTGCCTACAGCTGGAGATCCTGTAAGCAGGGCCCTCCGGACATGGTGGGATCTAGAAAACCCTTTGCTGTAGCTACAGAGCCATCTCGTGGTTCTGTGTAGTATTCGTGCAAGGAAACACACTACACCCAGCCCTTCTCAGTGTCACAGCGCTGCTAAAATGTTGTTGGGGACAAATCCCCTTTTGTAATCAATGAAATCCATTCCTCCGCACAGCACTGCGTGTTTGCAGAACCCTTCCGAAGAGGGGAATGTAAATAATATGGAAAGAGCTGGTTTAAGAACCGACAAGAGCTTGAGCCCGGAAAATCTCTAAAGCTTTAGGAATAAGATGTTCTATCCACAGTCCTACACAACAACTCACTGGCGAGGCCAGGAGAAAATGCCACCTAGCCTTTTCTTTCTTTCTTTTTTTAAATTTATTTATTTATTTATTTTTGGCTGTGTTGGGTCTTCGTTGGTGCGCGTGAGCTTTCTCTAGTTGCGGCGAGCAGGGGCTACTCTTTGTTGCGGTGCACGGGCTTCTCATTGCAGTGGCTTCTCTTGTTGCAGATCATGGGCTCTAGGCGCTTGGGTTTCAGGAGTTGTGGCATGCGGGCTCAGTAGTTGTGGTGCACGGGCTTAGTTGCTCTGCAGCATGTGGGATCTTCCTGGACCAGGGCTCAAACCCGTGTCCCCTGCATTGGCAGGTGGATTCTTAACCACTGCGCCACCAGGGAAGTCCCTAACTAGCCTTTTCTGTGTGACAAGAAAACAGTGACAGTAGATACGAGACACTTCATATTTTCAGCAATTCTCAAAGCCTAAAGCCCGGCTACCTTTGGGAAAAGAAATTTCAGTAGGATGCGTCAATCTCCTGGTGTTTTGTGTTTCTGTCAACAGTGCAGGCCACTGTCCTTGCTCTGGAACACAGGCTCTAGAGGTCTCCTCTGGCCCTGCATCATCTCGCTTTCAGGGGACACACACAGACTGCCTGTGAACGCACTGTGTGGCCTTTGGATTTGAGGGATTCTGGTTTGAATGACCGCTAGTTTGTTGATTATGAGTGCTGTGTAGCATGGATAAAATATAATGAAAATCTTTATCAAATCATATAAAAGGAATAGTATGGTAACTTCTCGAACCACTTGGAATAAGCGTCAGACGGCCAGCAGAGAATATGAGGAATAACTCAAGATCCACAATAACTGTGATAGAAATATATTATAACAGTTGAATTTTTTGATTAACTTTTAAAAGTTCAATATTTGGTAAAGTTGTTTAGAAACAAAAGTAGCTAAATACATTAGAAGCGACTTAGAATCTTGGGATATCTTTGAAGAGGTTGTGTATTTCCTGATTCTAATGATGCAAATCTCTCTAAGGCTCTAGGAGCTTTGCTTGCAGGCATTTATTATACTTTCCATTAAAAGGCAATACATTTTCATTATATAAATTTGAAAAAGAGCATAGGTATAAGGAAGATAAGTTATTTATATTCCTATTGCTATTAATATTTCATTGTATTGCTTTTGGGTTTTTTTTTTGTCTTCTTGCATAGTCTTTAAAAACAGGTTGTGATCATAATTATTATAGTTTCATTTTCCAAGTAATGTTGTAATACAGTATCTCCATGTTACCAAATTCTTTGTAAACATCATTTTAATAACAGCACAACAATCCAAACACAGACCAAAAGTTATGCACAGACATATTTACATTGTTATGAAAAATACAAAAACAAAGGAAGCACACGTGTAAACCAGGATTATTTCTTCTTCCTTCTATTATAAATAACACTCCAGTGTCTTTGTGCTAAAATCTGTCTAGATTTAGAATTGTGGCTTCAGGACATGGTCCCAGAAGCGAAGTGACTACAACAAAGAATATGAGCATGTTCCTAGGCCTCAGTTACCATGTTGCCTTCCAAAGGGATGTACACAGGGGCTTCCAGAAAGAGTATTTGAGAATCCTGTCTCACCCACACCCTTTACACAAGGTGCATGACGTCAGGAAGGGGCTCAGAATTAACCCCCGACCAGATCATCATCACCCTGTCCTCTGCAGGGTTCGGTGTCAGCTCCCGAGCTTGCATTCTCAGGCCCTTCATAACCGGTTCCTCCACACCGTGCACACGAACGCCCACAAATAAGCGAACAGAGCTTCCGACTTTCTTCCTGTCTCCACCCCAGTCCTCTGCCCAAGCTCATGCTCTGTGCCACATCCCCAGCACTCACCTGCCATATGCCCAGCTCTAGAGATGAATCTTGAAGATCTCTCTCCTTCTAGAATAACTTCTTTTCTCCATCTGCCACGAGGGAAGAGGAGGGTGGAGAAGGAAAGGGAGAGAGAGAGAAAGAAAAACTGTTAAACTTCAAAAGTATGCATTAGGCCAACTAGGGCCTCAATAAAACCAAACATTAATTCACAAGTGTTCTGGCTCCCAGGAACGGCCCTGGTGTGAAGCACGGTGAGACCCAGCCCCCCGCCCCCCCACCTCGCCCCCGTGCCTGGATCGTGGACTGAGCAAGGGACAGAGCTGGAAGGAACCATAGCGTCATTCACCCACCCCTTTCACTGCAGGCTCAGGGCTCCAGGGCTGCGTCTGGGTTCCTATAACCAGGGGGTGACACAGCGGTGTCTGGAACGTAGACCGGCACAATGCCCAACGATGCCTGGCATCAGCACCCCCAGGAGAGGGATGGCACTTACTGTCCATGCGCTCTGGCACCGCAAGCCTTCGGGGCAGGACAGCTGCCCGGGCCCCCTTGGCTGTAACCCTGTGCGCCGCCAGCACCCGGGTCCCCTCGGTCCTTCAGAGTCGCCGTCACCTTTGCTGCCCCAAGCCTTTGAGGTGCCAATCTCTTAAGTCTTCATTGGTTCTGAGTTGCATTTTAAGATGGTCAGTTTTGCAGCCTTTTGGCGAATGGGTTGGTACCAGGCAAGAGTGAAAGGACGCTGCTGTGGTGGCCCAGGCACAAAAGGACAGTGACCTGGATGAGGTAGAGATGGTGGCCGTGGAGAGGAGGGGACAAATGCAAGATGTATTTTGCCAGGAGAACTGACGGGACTGGCAGATGGATTTGCAGTGAAAGTGAGGAATTCAGGATGATTCCTGGTTTCTAATCACGGTGCCATTTACTGTCACGGGAAAAGCTGGGGAGTGAGGAGCTCGTTTTGGGGGGGAAATCAAGAGACTTTTAAGACATGTTAATTTCACCATGTTTCAGACAAGTATAACTGGCGGTTCTCTGAAAATGCCAAGCGGACATAGCCCTGAATCCTCTCTGGTCTCAGGTTCCTCCCCTGGGAAATGAAAAGATGGGGTAAAATCCATCACCTCTCCCCGACCACAGCAGCCTTCATCCCAGCTCTCCAGTCTCGGATGGTGTGTCTCTGCAGAAGTTACAGCCGAACTTGTAGGGTTTGTCTCAGAGGAGAAGTCCAGGGTGAGACATGCACGGAGGAGACAGTGACGTAAAGATGGGACTTAAATTCAGGAGAACTTATGTGACCGTCTGGAAGAAAGCATGGAAAGAAAAGAGCAAGTGGTCCAGGGCGGCCTGAGCCCCGAGGGAGCCGACGTCGAGTGGTCAAGGAGAGTAGGGACCCCTGATCACTGCAGTTCTTCAAGCATCGCCAAAAGAAAGAGGACAGAGCGACAGAAAACCTGTTAAAACTCACGTGACTCACAATTTCCCTCCAGCTGTAGAGTCGTAACCATGAAATTCCTCCACCTGTGAGGACAGGGACCCAGTTAAACCCAGAGGTGCTTCAAACCCCAAGAAAAGGCTTGTTGTTGTTTTTAAGAAAGATATTTCTATTAAAACCACTGGAAACTGAAGATATGATTTGAAAGAGCCTGACAGTTGATTCCATGGGAGAATGTGCTAACGAAGCATAAGCAAACGGTTAATGATAGAAAACGTAATCGCTTCTGAAAGAGGGCATTACCGAAGGTTATTTGTGCCTCAGTAATTCTTCAGGAAGTACCAGACACGAGCTAATGGTGAGTTTGCCCACATACACTGAAAAGCAGCAGCGTGAATAAAAGCAGAAAACCCAAACGGCAGTGAATACAGGTCCGAATTAAGTAATTCATACAGTAAGCAATTCTGTCATTTTTTAATGTAAAATTGGGCAGCTTCCCCAGCATCGTTCTTTTTCTCATCATGATAAGTAAGTTTTCTGCCCCATTGGGTATCAGGCTAATTTCCAGCTTCTTTGTATATTAGAGGTAAATTTAGGAACTACAGTAGGATTAAAAAGAAGACATGATGCTTACTCATGCACTTTCATCTTAAACAATTTAATTTCTGAAACTGCTACGTAAACTAAAATGAACAGATCATTTTCATCGTCAAATTACAGGTTACTAAAAAACACAGCCCAGTAACTTCCAGATCAGGAAAATCCTCTTACTAGGAGTCTCCACTAACCATTTGTGACTATGAAAAATGAAATTTTAACACTGAGATTTTTTTTCAGACTCTAAGTATTGCTGCTATTCTTTGCTCAAAAATAACCTCAGTTATATTGCATCCATCAGAATAATGATAGTTTCCTTCTCCAGAATGAGGAGTATCGGACCTCCCAGCAGTATATCAGAAGCCAGGATAAAGAAGAGTGTACTTTTTTTGTGTGTGTGTGTGTGTGTGGTACGTGGGCCTCTCACTGTTGTGGCCTCTCCTGTTTCGGAGCACAGGCTCCGGACGCGCAGGCTCAGCGGCCATGGCTCACGGGCCCAGCCACTCCGCGGCATGTGGGATCTTCCCGGACCGGGGCACGAACCCACGTCCCCTGCATCGGCAGGCAGACTCTCAACCACTGCGCCACCAGGGAAGCCCCAGAAGAGCGTACTTTTAATGCAGATAATTCAGATATTCCTTTTAAAAAATTAATACCCAACTTCTGTAGCATAACATTTTTCTGGCATTATTTTAGTTTGCTGCAAACTAGAATATCATAGGTTCTATAAAAATTACTAATACAATGGAAAATAATTTGGCTAGCTTTATTGTTTGGGGGAAAGGAATATTACATGCTCATTGTAAATTAAAATGTAAACAATACAGAAAAATACAAAAGGAAATACAGATCATCTACAATTGTATCACCTAGAGATAGCTACAGTTAACATTTCCAATGCATACTTCCAATCTTTTTCTCTGTGGGTAATTGTGTACTCTACACCCATGCACACTTCATCCCATGCACACAAAATGAGATCATACTGTCAATACTTCCTTGTGATCTTTTTTCCTTAATATAACATAAACCACTCCTTTGTGATTTAACAGTCTGCTTGTGGTTTTTAATGTCCACATAGTATTCCATCAGAGAGCCATGGCAACATCTACTTAACATGCCCAAACTGTTGAACACTGGATGTTTATTTTTGCAGTTAAAAAGAATGGAATCCGCCTGCCAATACAGGGGACATGGGTTTGAGCCCTGGTCCATGAAGATCCCACATGCCGCAGAGCAACTAAGCCCATGCGCCACAACTACTGAGCCCGCACTCTAGAGCCCACGTGCCACAACTACTGCAGCCCGCACGCCTAGAGCCCGTTCTCCGCAACAAGAGAGGCCACCACAGTGAGAAGCCCATGCACTGCAACGGTATCCCCCACTGGCCACAAATAGGGAAAGCCTGTGCGCAGCAATGAAGACCCGGTGCAGCCAAAAATAAATAAATAAAATAAATAAATTTATTAAAAAAAGAAAAAGAAATGCCACCTGAGTATGATGAGTAATATGGGAATTTTCTAAAAAAAAAAAAAAAAAAAAAGAGTAGCCCCCGCTCACCACAACTAGAAAAAGCCCATGCATACCAACTCAGCCAAAAATAAATAAATAAATAAATAAATTTTTTTAAAAAAGAATGATGCAATGAATACTCTGTATATATAAAGTTTTGTTTACATTTCTCATGACTTCCTTAGAATAAATTTCTAGATATAGGATGATTTATCAGAGAGCATGTTACCCATGTTAAAATTTTTTTTATTAAGACTTTTTTTATGCAGTAGGTCCTTGTTGGTTATCCATTTTAACTATAGCAATGTGTACATGTCAATCCCAAACTCCCTAACTACTGTATAGCACAGGGAACTCTGCTCAATATTATGTAGCAATCTAATAGGGAAAATAATTTGAAAAAGAATAGATACATGTATATGTATAATAGAATCACTTTGTTGTACAATTGAAACTAACACAACATTGTTAATCAACTATACTCCAATATAAAATTAAAAGTTAAAAAAAAAGACTTTATTTTTGAGGGCAGTTTTAAATTCACGGCAACTTGAGGGGAAGGTACAGAGATTTTCCATATACTTCCTGCCCCACACATGCTCCCCTATAATCCACACCCTGCACCAGATGGGAATCTGTTACAACTGACGAACTTACGCTGACCCATCATAATCACCCAAAGTCCATAGATTACATTAGGGTTCATTCTTAGTGTTGTACATCCTTTGGGTTTGGACAAATGTATAGTGACATATCTTCACCTTTACAATACAAACAGAGTAGTTTCACTGCCCTAAAGATCCTCTGGTTATACATATGTTAAAGGCAATTTAAATATTACCTAAGAGTGTACCATTTCATATTCTACTAATGTATATGAGAGTTTCTATGTCCCTGATTTCTTACAATACTAAGAATAATTATGAGAAAAAACAACTTTGCCAATTTGATTGCTGAATAATGGTATCTCATTTTTATTTTTTAGTGAGTTTTAGTGTTCATATAGTTATTGATTATTTGAATTGTATGTCTGTTCATGCCCTCTGCCTATTTTAAAGTTGGGTCTTATCTTTTTTATTGCTTTAAAATAAATATTTATATTCTCTTTTTTCATGTATGTTATAACTTTTTTTTTCCTAGTTTAGAGATGACCTTTTACTTTCTGTATTTAGTGATGGTATTTTATTGTTTTTTTTAACATATAGAAGTTTTCATTTTTATGTTGTCAAATCTGTGGGAAAATTTATAACTATAAATGCTTATATTTAAAAACAAAAAAGATCTGAAATCAACAACCTAACTTTACAACTTAAGGAACTAGAAAAAGAAGAACAAACTAAACCCAAAGCTAGCAGAAGGAAAGGAAATAATGAAGATTAGAGCAGAGAGAAATGAAATAGAGAATAGAAAAATAATAGAGAAAATCAATGAAACCCAAAGTTGGTTCTTTTAAAAAAAAATCAACAAAATTGACAAACCTTTCACTATGGACTAAGAAAGAAAGAAGACTCAAATTACTAAAATTAGAAATGAAAGTGGGGACATTACTACCAATTCTACAAAAATTTTTTTAAAATCATGAGCACACTATGCATAATTGTATGCCAACAAATTGGATAACCTACATTAAATGGACAAATTCCTAGACACAAAACAACCAAGATTAAATCTCAAAGAAATAGGAAATCTGAATAGACCTATAACTATTGAATCAGTCGTCAAAAATCTCCTGACAAAGAAAAGCCCTGGGCCCCATGGCTTCACTGGCAAATTCTACTAAACATTTAAAGAAGAACTAATAGTAATCCTTCTGAAACTTTTCCAAAAAGATGAAGAGGAACACTTCCTCATTCATTTTATGAGGCCAGCATTACTGATACCAAAGCCAGACAAAGACACTACAAGAAAAGAAAACCAGAGACCAATATTACTTATGAACATTGACACAAAAATCCTCAACTAAATACTACCAAACCAAATTCAGCAGTATGCTATCAAATGCACAGAAAACATTGTTAATACAGTTAATAACAGAGCAAGTTATCTAAGTGCAGCCTTGTCTTAAATATTTACAATCATGGTTGCTGGAAAGTATGGGCCTTGGAGTTGGACAGACCTGGCTTCTCACTCTGCCTTTAGCACAAAGTCTCTCTGTGACCTTGGGTGTGTTACCTGTCCTCTTACTTAAGATGGCACAATAATGCTTCCTCTCTAAGACCAGAGAGTTGTTTTTGTTTTTTTTAAATAAATTTATTTATTTTTGGCTGTGTTGGGTCTTTGTTGCTGCGCGCGGGCTTTCTCTAGTTGTGGCGAGCGAGGGCTACCCTTCGTTGCGGCGCGCAGGCTTCTCACTGCAGTGGCTTCTCTTGTTGCGGAGCACGCGCTCTAGGCGCACGGGCTTCAGTAGTTGTGGCACGCGGGCTCAGTAGTGGTGGCACACGGGCTTAGTTCCTCCGCGGCATGTGGGATCTTCCGGAACCAGGGCTCGAACCCGTGTGCCCCACATTGGCAAGTGGATTCTTAACCACTGCGCCACCAGGGAAGTCCCAAGACCAGAGAGTTAATGTATGGGAACATGCCTGCTACGTTCTTGGCAAGGAGTTAATGTATTTTTCCTGCCCCTGCTTTATGTCAACCGATTACTTTTTTGACATATATAATATTTATATTTCATCTGTCAAATTTGAGTCAGATGGTGTGAATATTTAACATATAATAATAAAGTAGGGCTTCCCTGGTGGCGCAGTGGTTGAGAGTCCACCTGCCGATGCAGGGGACACGGGTTTGTGCCCCGGTCTGGGAAGATCCCACATGCCGCGGAGCGGCTGGGCCTGTGAGCCGTGGCCGCTGAGCCTGTGCGTACGGAGGCTGTGCTCCGCAACGGGAGAGGCCACAACAGTGAGAGGCCCGCGTACCGCACACACACACAAAAAAATTATAATAATAAAGCCTATTTACTGAGTGCCTGCTGTTTGTATTGGGTAGTGAAGAAAATACAGAGAGGTAAGGGAAACTAAAACCACACCTGCTTTTAACCAATTTAAAACAACAGTAGGAATGTAAGAGGCACGTCCTAAAATAACAGCAGGAGAAGTTAGAATGTGATAAATGCCACAAAGGACAGTGGGAGGAAGGAGGGGAGAGAGAAGACAGCTGACCTGGAGGGAGGCTCAGAAACACCATTTCTTTATGTTCTTAAAGGAAATTAAATCCAAGTCGAGGCTTCATCTCTCTGGACTAGTAGGAAATTTCATCCCAAATGCAAGCCCTTCCTCCCCCAGACTTTCCTCTCTCAGTAAGTTACACCCCCATCCAGAGTTGTTTCAATCTACACTCAAGGGGAGTTCCTGGCCGTCCAGTGATTAGGACTCTGTGCTTTCACTGCCGTGGCCCAGGTTCAATCCCTGGTCGGGGAACCGTCTAAACTCAAGCTACGTTCCTTGCTGCCTGTCTCTCCTGCCCCCTCCCATTTCACATCGATGACTATCAGCAAGTTTGATCCTCCGAAGCCCACCCGTCCCACCCGCATCCCCACCTGGCCCATTCCCTTCACCTGGACCACTTCTCTGACTGCTCTCCCTGAGTCCCCTCCTGCTTCATCTGCCCCCACCACAGCCTCCAGAGCATCCAGAGCGATCTTTGACAAGAGTATCTCAGGTCCCACCATATTCCTGCTCAAGTAACTTCCCGTTCTCCTTGGGAGAATCAGAGAATGGTCCCATTTGTCTTAATCAGCTTCAAAGCCTCCACGGTCTCTGGCCCTGCCTGCCTCCTGGCCTCCCTTCCCCCTGCCCTCCCCACAGGAGCCTCCTTCTGGTTCTTAGATGTTCCCAGCTTGCCATCTCTCAGCCTGGGATGGCCTTCCTCTGGATCACTGCATGGCCACCTCTGCAGCTGAAGAGTCATTTCCTCTGAGGTCACGCCCCGTCACATCACCTGATTCTGATTCTTAGCAGAGCGCTCACGCTTCCTAGATTTCTTCTTCCTGCACTTATTTCCTGTCTTTCCCACTGGATGATAAACTCAATGAGAAAAGGGACCTTGTCCATCCTATAGGTCAGTGAATTTCCAGCCCCTTTGAATAAACATTTCCCTCCAATATGCTCCCAGCCCACTGTGCCATCCCTGGGACTCGGGAACCCTGGGGAGGCAGGGAGGCCCCTTTCAGCCTCCGGCCTCCATCAGTGCCCTGGGCCAGCAGACTTACTCCCCGAGGTGCCATCACCTCCCCAGGAGCTGCCCCTGAGCAGGGTGGGTGCCCCTCCTCACTCCCACCTCCTCTACCCTGACCCCTTCACCTTGGACAGGTCCAGCCCTCCCACCAGGGCCCTGGGCACTGAAGGCCGCTCAGCAGATGAACCTCCGACAGCCCAGGGGGTGTTCGTTTGTCATAACGTCATAAAGGTTTGTTTGTCATAATGTCATAAATGTCCGCAGTGTTTAAGCAGTTTCTCATTTTTCCTCTGGGAAAATCCTGGAGGATGAGGATTGAAATACATGAAGAGCAGGGAAAATTTTGAGCTAACCTGCCATACAATGTAAAGTGAGAACCACTGAATACAAAATTGTGTAAAGTAATTGATTATTATGCTTTTGTAATGCATAGAAAAACCCTGGAAGAAATTGAAATAATACATTACCGATGTTGTTTTGGTGGGAAGAAGTTAACTATGGGTAATATGGACTCTTTTCTTTCTTCAACTTTTACGTATTTTCTACGTTACATGTAATGAGAGTATGTTGCTTTTATAAATATTTTTTAAAGTTTTTTAAACTGTATTTTTTAACATATTTTTTAAACCCAGAATCCCATGTCTGGTAATTTATCATCTGAAAATATTCATGAGTGTGCATGTCGATCTTGTCACAGAATCTTCATTAAATAATTTTCCATAATAGTAAAACAGTTAAAAGCAACCTAAACATCCCAAAACAAGAGATAACTTAGAACGGTGAAATACAGGCAGACCTCAAAAATTATGTTGTAGAAGAATACTTCACGTTATTAAAAAATGTTCACTATTTGGAGAGATTTTTTTAAATAAAAGTTTTAAAATGTAAAAAATTACAAAACATGAGCTCATTTCTGTGTGTATATATATGTACTACATATATATATATATATATATATATATATATATATATATATATATATATATATACACACACACTTAAGGAAAAAAACACTTCAGAGCATAAAGCCAAATATTAGCCTTAGTTATTATTCAGTCATGGTATGAAAGGTGATACTAATTTTCTTCTCTGTGCTTACCTTTCCTCTTTTTTTTTTTGTTAAAAAAACAACCACAACAATGAACATTATGTATTACTTTTCCAGTAAGGAAAAAGATAGCAATAGAGGATATATATATATATATATATATATATATACACATATATATATGTATGTGTATATATATATGTATATATATATACACATATATATATGTATGTGTGTATATATATATATTTTTTAAGACCCCTGAAAATGCCCCTTGATGTGTGGAAGGGCCAGTGTCCAGGCAAGGTCCTCCAGGAGCCCTTGTTAGAGGCAGGAACGAGGGGAAGGGGAGCTAGAGACTGGACTGGCCCAGCACTAGGTGGACCTGTGGCTTCCTGGTGCCCAGTGACAGGTGGTTGAGATGGTTAGTTAGAACCTCTTCCGTTCCACCTGTTGGGATGCCTTGGGGAGCACGTTACGTTTAACAGGTATTTATTAAGCAGCTACTATACCAAGCACTCCTTTGGGGCTGTTAGCAGGTGAGACGTGTTCCCAGCTAGAGAACCACACAAGCCAGCTGGGTTAACTGGGACTCGTGCAAGGCAAGCAGCTGAAACCATGGGCACAAAGGCTAGTGCTGAAGCAGGAAGCTGACGGCAGTTGTCAAGATGGGAACAAGAATTGATTTAAGATCTCAGTACCTCGATCTTGTGTCAACATCCTGGAAAGATAAAGCACAGTGACCTCACTTGGCCTGGTCTCTGAGTCACTGAGAGCGTGGTTTTCGCATGCTGGGCTCACTGGTACCCAAGACTCAGACACGTTCTTTTTTTTTTTTCTTTTTTTTTAAATCTTTATTGGAGTATAATTGCTTTACAATGTTGTGTTAGTTTCTCTTGTACAACAAAGTGAATCAGCTATAAGTATACATATATCCCCATATCCCCTCCCTCTTGCGTCTCCCTTCCTCCCACCCTCCCTATCCCACCC
Organism: Mesoplodon bidens; assembly: GCF_964165515.1. Lineage (NCBI taxonomy): Eukaryota > Metazoa > Chordata > Mammalia > Artiodactyla > Ziphiidae > Mesoplodon > Mesoplodon bidens. Next base: position 31,406,157 of record NC_138169.1, on the reverse strand, counting down.
CTCCAGGTGGTCACAAAGCACCGAGCTGATCTCCCTGTGCTATGCGGTAGCTTCCCACTAGCCATTCATTTTACGTTTGGTGGTGTATATATGTCAGAGCTACTCTCTCACTTCGTCCCAGCTTCCCCTTCCCACCCTGTGACCTCAGATCCATTCTCTACGTCTGCGTCTTTATTCCTGTCCTGCCCCTAGGTTCATCAGTACCGCTTTTTTAGATTCCATATATGTCAGACACATTCTTAACCTCTGCGTGTTCCGTTTCTGCTTCCATAGTGAAGCAACGGTGCCTGCTGCAGAGATGTTGGGATGCTGGCATTAAATGAGGTGGCTCATGTGATGTGCTCGTGGCTTTATTCGAGGAACATTACTCAGCGGTGATGACAATAGCATCGCCATCTGGGAGCATCCCCAGGGGCCCAACTCTAACCACAGGTCCGTGCTTGAGCAGGGGCCCAGCGGCCGGCGTACTGTGGGTTGAGCCCGGTAACCTCACCCAGCCAGGAGCCAGGGAGGTCCGTCTGGCTCGGTCTCAGGGATCACCTTGCCCTGGGTCTCCGGAGGGAGGGCAGGCAGTGACTGACCTCCTGCCTCACCAGGGCAGCAGGGCCCCAGACTAGCCGGGGACAGAGCAGGAAACCCCACCCTCTCCCTGGCTTGGCCTGTTTACATACTGACTGACGTCAGTCTGAGCTGCCTTCCGGTGGGCCTGGGTGTGCTCATTTCTCCTGTGAATTACAGCCTCTACCCCGCTCCTTTTGCCTGCTCCTTGGGCTCAGATGTGCTGCTGTGGCCCCGCCCCACCAGGGCCTCCAGGGACACCAGCTGTGGGCTTGCAGGCCCCCCCACCCTCCTGTCTCTTTGTGTCCCAGGCTGCTCACCTGATCACAACGTTAACTCTGTGTGTGTGTGTGTGTGCGTGTGTGTGTGTGTGTGTGTGACGTACCATTACCTGGGATCTTCTACCAAATTAAGCCCTGTCCGTACAACCTTTTGTACCTTGCTTTCCATTATCTGTGACCTGCTTGGTCTGCCTTTACCCAGAGTTTCAGTGTTGGTGTCCTGAGCTGGACTTGAACCCAGGCCTGGCTGTGTGACCCAAGGTATGACCATCACTTAACCTCCTGCCCTGAGGTCCTCACCTGCAAAGTGGTGGAACAGTACCTGTCACAGGGACTGCCAAGGGGATTAAACGAGGCACAAGCACACACCTTGTATGATGCCTGGTATACAGCAGGTGCTTAATAAATACTCTTTGCTTCCTAGCTAGCCTTACAAGCCCCTTTAGAACTTTCCATCTAGGGTTTTACCTTGGGCTGCCATCAATTAGGGTGTATTTTCCTAGTAGCAGAGCCAGGTTGGTGCGTGAAGAGATGTGAGCCTGGGCTAAGCTAGTGCCGCCCCTTCCTTTTCCCTCCCCGTGGAGGGGTGGTGGGTGATGTCCCAGAACTGCAGGCTTTGGTGGATCTGGTGATCTTTGTTCTTTGCACCTGCTGAGAGGAATCATCCCCTCTGGTTCCAGGGATGGCTTCATCAAGAAAACAACTTCAGGGATGCCGATAGGACAATGAGAATGATCTTAACCAGCTGTCTGCCAACGGAAGTGACTTCTAATAAACTTCCCATTAGCATTCGCTGAAGTGTGTTCTGTAGACCCTTAGTCGGAGGGTGTGAGCAAGAGCCCCATGGAGGGAGGAAGACGGAGCACGTTCCACGTGTGTAGGATGTCCTGGGGGAGGGCAGGCCAAGAGGGTTCCTTTGTCACAGGCCATCCCGGGCGCCCTGCAGAGCCCTCCATGGGAAATACCTACAGTCTTCCTCACGCACAGTTGACTGTAGAACTCCTTTTTCTTAAGGAGCTCCTGTGAACATGTTATAGAAATACGGTCCTTCTGAGAAATATTTCTAGAAACATTGCTTCTTTTTTTTACAAATTTATTGAAGCCTATTTTACAGATCATATAATTCACCCATTTCTAGTACAATTCAATGATGTTTAGAAAATTTGCCAAATGGTACAGTCATCACCATAAGTCAGTTTTAGAGTATTTCTGCCTCCCACCCCCCAAAACCCTCATGCCCGTTGACTGTTAATCTCTGTTCCTAGCCCCCTGCCCCAGACAACCACTAATTTACTATCTGTCTCTATAGATTTTCCTTGAGAATCATGGCTTTTTTTCTTACTGTGATAAAATATACATATCGAAATTTACCATTTTAAAGTGAGCAATTCAGTGGCATTAAGCACAGTCAGCCTTCATCACCATCCAATTTCTAGAACTTTCCATCATCTCAAACAGAAACTTTGTACCCATCAAACAATAACTCCTCGTTTCCCCCTTCCCTCGAGCCCCTGGTAACCACCATTGTACTTTCGTCTCTATGAATTTGACTACTCCAGGGACCTCACTTAAATGAATCATACAATGTTTGTCTTTCTGTATCTTACTTATTCCCTTAGCATAATACCTTCAAGGCCCATCCATGTTGTAGCACGTGTCAGAATTTTTTAAGGCTGAATAATATTCCATGGCGTATGTAGACCACATTTTGTTTATCCATTCATCAACTGATGGACTCTTGGGTTGCTTTCACTCTCAGCTACTGTGAATAATGCTGCTATGAACATTGATGTACAAATATCTGTTCTAGTCCCTGATTTCAGTTCTCTTGAGTGTATACCTAGAAGTAGAATTACTAGGTAATTCTATTTTTAACTTTTTGAGGAATCACCATACTGTTTTCTATTGCCGCTGCACCATTTCACGTTGACGCACAGTCAACCAGTGACGCACAAAGGTTCCAATTTCTCCACGCCCTTGAGAACACTTGTTATTTTCTGTTTGGGCTTTTATTTTTGTTCTTTATAATAGGCATCCTAATGAGTGTGAAGTGGTAGGTTGCTGTGGTTTTGATTTGTATTTTCCTTAAGATTAGTGATGTGTTGAGCATCTTTTCATATACTTGTAGGCCACCTGTATATCTTCTTTGGAGAAAAGTCTATTCAAGTACTTTGCCCATTCTAAATTGGGTTCTTTGGGTTTTTGATGAGTTGTAGGAGTTCTTCATATATTCTGGATATTAATCCCTTGTTAGATATACGATTTGCAAATGTTGTCTCTCATTTGGTGGTTTGCCTTTTCATTTTCTTGATAGTGTTCTTTGATGCACAAAATTTTTACTTTCGAAGTCCAGTTTACCTACTTTTTTCTTTTGCTGTTTGTGATTTTGGTGAAAGAAACATTGCTTTTTGCTTTTGAAAATTCAAACAGAAGAAAAAGAGCTTACCTATGAAATCAAACAAAGAAGAAATCTCCTGCTATGATAAAAGTCATTCTTATCTTTCTTCTAGATATAGTTGGGTTCTTTTTTTAAGCTAGGAACTCCCAAATATTTCATTGTTTCGACCATGTGACTTGGCAGATGGCTAAACAACAGTTGTTGCTGTTACTTAATATTCGTTATGCATCAACAGCTTGTCATACACAGTCAGAAAAGAAGATGCAAGCGGTTGTCAGCTCTGGAGCTGTCTGTCCTAAGCGGCATGAGAGGCATATTTATTAGTAAAAACTTTCAGGTGCACGTGACAGAAAACCAATTTAAAATAGCTTAGATAGAAAGAAGAATTCACCAGAAGAAACTACTTCTGGGGAAGGAGGAGAAGGACATTCGCTATAATGTTTCATGTCTTAAATAATTTGAAGTGAGTATGACAAAATGTGTTAATCTGAGTTGTGAGTAAATAGGTGTCTATTTTTTTAAGTATTTATGCATTTAAATTAATCTTCCCCCTTTATTAGGGGGAGTACCTGATGGGTATCCATCTGATTTCCTTAATTCTCTAATGACATGACATACCACCATTACATGAAATTTTAAAATTAAGGACAAAAAAGGTTTTTAAACCACTTTTCCTTTCCAAGCAAATGAACAGAACTGGAAAAAAAAAAAGGAATTCACTGGTTCATGTAGAATATAGTGATTGTATCTAAATCCAGAGAGAATCTCAATTCTCTCTCTCTCTCTCAATTTATTGGCTGTGCTTTTCACCTTGCTTTTACCCATTGGCCTCTTTCCCTCCTACTGTATGCATCTCGGGGAGGATCATGAGCAACTGCAGCATATATTACCTTAGTGTGCAATCCCAGTAAAATATTAAATCCCAGTGAAGACAAAGTCTCTTTGGATCATGTGTCCATCTCTGAACGAATCTCTGTGGCCAGGGGTCCGGACTACTCTGATTGGCTAGCCTGGTCATGTGCCCAACCCCATGGCCCACAGTTGGGGGCTCAGAGATGGTGGACAGGGGCTTTCTAAAGGGAAGGATCCATGCAGTGAATCTACAGGGATACACAGGAGGACACCTGCTGGATATTGTGCAAGGACTTATCATATTTGCCTGGATTTCTCTTAGTGCTATCTTCCTCCCAATTTTTCTCATTTTTAGGATTTTTGTGAATATGACTGTGAACATTATGGTTTTACAAACAAAAATATCCTTTAATCCATGTAAGTTCCAATTGGAAGAAATATTTGAGACACTATTTGGATTGATGGATAAATAATTTTACACACAGGAGAAATGCACATGTGAGCAGCGTGACTGAAGGGGCACAGCACAGTAAAGTGAGAAACTAGGGTAGAAAAGCTGAGTGACGGTGACTAACCTTTCAGAAAGCAAGAAAATTGAGAGAAATAATAATGAATGTGGCTATTAGATGGAAACCTCAGGATTCTTTTGGTTGCAAGTGATAGACAACTGCTCTGGTCTAACTGGCCTAGACCAAAGAAGGCAGTCTTCAATTCACATAACTGAAAAGTCTGAGGATACTTTCATGCATAGCTTGATCTAGGGCTCACTGTCTGCTGGAGCCATCTCTGAGCAACATGTCCACTGGCTGGATGCCTTCTCAGGGTTTCAGTGAACCTCCAGTGCAGCTCTAGGTGCTCCCCCTTATAGCTGCAGCAGCTCCAAGCCTCCTATCTGCACACCCCTGAGCCTGAGAATGAACACATAGGTGCCAGGATTCCCAGAAGTGGGCCTGAGTTCTCTATGAATAGGCAAGCTGAGACCTTGGGCCCGACCATGGGTGACTCAGCATGGCAGGGGGATCTCTTGGGCCCCTCCCTTAACTACATCCCCGGCACTGTAGCTGGGGGGGCAGGAATACTCGAATTGGCCCCTAGACCAGATGGTGGGATAGGCCCACTCAAACCACATGGCTGAGAACAGAAGGGCTGGTTTTAAATACCCAAACAAAACAAACAAAAACGATACTCATCAGGAATGGAAGGGAAGTGTTCTGGCAGCAAACAGGTGTCCATTACAGGGACCATAATTTGATTATTGAAGATGAAGGTAAAAATAGAAGATAAAGATGAAGGACCAGGTCAGTGTTGAGTAACAAGGTACCGGCGGGGGTAATTACAAAGTCCCAGTGCTTGAAAATGTCGTGTGTTCCATCCACCTGTAGACTGTGCCCCTGAGGCTGGTTAAACGGCCACCTTTCCATGAGCAGCCACTGCGTCATGAGCGGCCCCGTGCTGCTGTCCGCCCTGCAGATCCTGGATGAGCCCACGTGTGGTCGTGGGCTCTGACATCCCTCAGACTCCAGGACAGGGATCTCTACCCTGTACTCTTCAGGCCACAGGTTTGGGTTCAGAAAATGTGATTCTCGGAAACTCCAAAGGTCTCATGGACATGAGCTGGACAGAAGTTGAAGAATCCGAGGTATGGGCTTGGAGCAGCGTGGCCGCCAGGTCAGAGAAGTCCTCACGGGGGACGTGCATCCTCGGGCCTCCAGATTTCTGGCCGTCGGGAGAGAGGGCAGAGCACGTGCTGGGCAAAGAGGGAGGGAGGGAAGGAAGGCACATCATGTGGGGCCTGGTGGCGGGAGGGCCGTGGGGGACGAGGCCACGGAGGATGAGGGCAGGTGACCAGGGCCGAGTAGGCGACAGGAAACCCCTGGGGTCCTGACTTAGGAATGACATGCAGTTTGTGGTGGTCTTTAGGAAAGACACAAAGACCATCTCCTAGCACAGGGGAGAGAGGCTGAGGCCTGAATTAGGGCAGGTGGGGCTGGGAGGGGTGGAGAAGGAGAGATTCTCAGGTAGAATCAGTGGGTCCCAGTGGCTGCTTGGAATTTAACAGGGGAGGGAGAGAGCTGCCTTGAAAGAAGAAATAACAAACATGGACTCAAAAACAGCTTCTATTAAATTTATAATTTGAGTTTTTTTATGTCTCAATCTTTTTTTGTAACAGATCTTCATTGGAGTACAATTGCTTCACAATACCGTGTTAGTTTCTGTTGCACAGCAAAGCGAATCAGCCATATGCATACACGTGTCTCCATACCCCCTCCCTCTTGAGCCTCCCTCCCATCCTCCCTATACCACCCCTGTAGGTCATCCCAAAGCCGATCTCCCTGTGCTATGCTGCTGCTTCCCACCAGCCAACTGTTTTACATTCGGTCATGTATATATGTCCACGCCACTCTCACTTCGCCCCAGCTTCACCCTCCCACCCCATGTCCTCAAGTCCACTCTCTACGTCTGTGTCTCTATTCCTGCCCTGCAACTAGGTTCATCAGAACAATTTTTTTCTTAGATTCCATATACATGTGTTAGCGTACAGTATCTGGTTTTCTCTTTCTGACTTACTTCACTTTGTATGACAGACTCTAGATCCATCCACCTAACTACAAATAATTCAATTTCGTTTCTTTTTATGGCAGAGTAATATTCCATTGTATATATGTGCCACATCTTCTTTATCTATTCATCTGTCAGTGAACAGTTAGGTTGCTTCCATGTCCTGGCTATTGTAAATAATGCTGCAGTGAACACTGTGGTACATGACTCTTTTTGAATTATGGTTTTCTCAGGGTATATGCCCAGTAGTGGGATTGCTGGGTGGTATGGTAGTTCTATTTGCAGTTTTTTAAGGAACCTCCATACTGTTTTCCATAGTGGTTGTATCAATTTACATTCCCACCAACAGTGTAGGAGGGTTCCCTTTTCACCACACCCTTACCAGCATTTACTGTTTCTAACTTTTTTGATAATGGCCATTCTGACCGGTGTGAGGTGATACCTCATTGTAGTTTTGATTTGCATTTCTCTAATAGTTAGTGATGTTGAGCATCTTTTCATGTGCCTCTTGACCATCTGTATGTCTTCCTTGGTGAAATGTCTATTTAGGTCTTCCACCCATTTTTTTTTTTTTTTTTTTTGCGCTACATGGGCCTCTCACTGCTGTGGCCTCGCCCATTGAGGAGCACAGGCTCTGGATGCGCAGGCTCAGCGGCCATGGCTCACAGGCTCAGCCGCTCCGCGCACGTGGGATCTTCCTGGACCGGGGCACGAACCCGTGTCCCCTGCATCGGCAGGCGGGCTCTCAACCACTGTGCCACCAGGGAAGCCCTCCACCCATTTTTTAACTGGATTGTTTGTTTTTTTGATATTGAGCTCCATGCGCTGTTTGTATATTTTGGAGATTAATCCTTTGTCTGTTCTTTATTTGCAAATATTTTCTCCCATTCTGAGGGTTGTCTTTTTGTCTTGTTTATGGATTCCTTTGCTGTGCAAAAGCTTTTAAGTTTAATTAAGTCCCATTTGTTTATTTTTGTTTTTATTTCTCTTACTCTAGGAGGTGGGTCAAAAAAGATCTTGCTATGGTTTATGTCAAAGAGTGTTTTTCCTATGTTTTCCTCTAAAAGTTTTATAGTGTCTGGTCTTACATTTAAGTCTTTAATCCATTTGGAGTTTATTTTTGTGTATGGTGTTAGGAAGCGTTCTAATTTTATTCCTTTAAATGTATCTGTCCAGTTTTCCCAGCACCACTTATTGAAGAGGCTGTCTTTTCTCCATTGTATGTTCTTGCCTCCTTTGTCGTAAATTAGATGCCCATTTGTGTGTAGGTTTATCTCTGGCCATTCTATCCTGTACCATTGATCTATATTTCTGTTTTTGTGCCAGTACTATACTGTCTTGATTACTATAGCTTTCTGGTATAGTTTGAAGTCAGAGAGCCTGATTCCTCCAACTCCATTTTTCTTTCTCAAGATTGCTTTGGCCATTCGGGGTTTACTCTGTTTCCATCGAATTGTAAGATTTTTTGTTCTAATTCTGTGAAAAATGCCGTTGGTAGTTTGATAGGGATTGCATTGAATCTGTAGATTGCTTTGGGTAGTATAGTCATTTTCACAATATTGATTCTTCCAATCCAAGAACATGGTGTATTTCTCCATCTATTTATGTCATCTTTGATTTCTTTCGTCAGTGTTTTATAGTTTTCTGAGTGCAAGTTTTCTGAGTGCAACTGTTTCCTTAATTTCCCTTCTGATTTTTCATTGTTGGTGTATAGGAATGCCAGAGATTTCTGTGCATTAATTTTGTATCCTGCAGCCTTACCAAATTCATTGATTAGTTCTAGTAGTTTTCTGGTGGCATCTTTAGGATTTTCTATGTATAGTATCATGTCATCAGCAAATAGTGACAGTTTTATTTCTTCTTTTCCAATTTGTATTCCTTTTATTCTTTTTCTTCTCTGATTGCTGTAGCTAGGACTTCCAAAACTATGTTGAATAAGAGTGGCAAGAGTGGACATCCTTGTCTTGTTCCTGATCCTAGTGGAAATGCTTTCAGTTTTTCACCATTGAGTATGATGCTTGCTGTGGGTTTGTCATATATGGCCTTTATTATGTTGAGGTAGAGGTATGTTCCTTCTATGCCCATTTTCTGAAGGTTTTATCATAAATCGGTGTTGAATTTTGTCAAAAGCTTTTTCTGCATCTATTGAGATGATCATATGGTTTTTATTCCTTAATTTGTTAATGTGGTGTATCACATTGATTGATTTGTGTATATTGAAGAATCCTTGCTTCCCTGGGATAAATCCCACTTGATCATGGTGTATGATCCTTTTAATGTCCTGTTGGATTCTGTTTGCTAGTATTTTGTTCAGGATTTTTGCATCTATGTTCATGAGTGATATTGGTCTATAATTTTCTTTTTTTGTGATATCTTTTTCTGGTTTTGGTATCAGGATGATGGTGGCTTTGTAGAGTGAATTTGGGAGTGTTTCTCCTGCAATTTTTTGGAACAGTTTGAGAAGGATTGGTGTTACCTCTTCTCTAAATGTTTGATAGAATTCTCCTGTGAAGCCATCTGGTCATGGACTTTCGTTTGTTGGAAGATTTTTAATTATGGTTTCAATTTCATTACTTGTGATAGGTCTGTTTATATTTTCTAATTCTTCTTGGTTCAGTCTTGGAAAATTGTACCTTTCCAAGAATTTGTCCATTTCTTTGTGGTTGTCCATTTTATTGGCATATAGTTGTTTATAGTAGTCTCTTATAATCCTTTGTATTTCTGCAGTGTCAGTTGTGATTTCTCCTTTTTTCATTTCTAATTTTATTGATTTGCATCCTCTCCCTTTTTTTCTTGGTAAGTCTGGCTAAGGGTTTATCAGTTTTGTTTATCTTCTCAAAGAACCAGCTTTTAGTTTTATTGATCTTTGTTATTGTTTTCTTCATTTCTATTTCATTTATTTCTGCTCTGATCTTTATGATTTCTTTCCTTCTACTGACTTTGGGTTTTCTTTGTTCTTCTTTCTCTAGTTGTTTTTTTTTTTTTTTTTTAATAAATTTATTATTTATTAATTTATTTATTTATTTATGGCTGTGTTGGGTCTTCGTTTCTGTGCGAGGGCTTTCTCTAGTTGCGGCGAGCGGGGGCCACTCTTCATCGTGGTGCGCGGGCCTCTCACTGTCACGGCCTCTCCTGTTGCGGAGCACAGGCTCCAGATGCGCAGGCTCAGTAGTTGTGGCGCACGGGCTTAGTTGCTCCGCGGCATGTGGGATCTTCCCAGACCAGGGCTCGAACCCGTGTCCCCTGCATTGGCAGGCAGATTCTTAACCACTGTGCCACCAGGGAAGCCCCTCTCTAGTTGTTTTAAGTGTACGGTTAGATTGTTTATTTGAGATTTTTCTTGTTTCTTGAGGTCAGATTGAATTGCTATAAGCTTCCCTCTTAGAACTGCTTTTGCTGTGTCACATTGGTTTTGGGTCATCGTGTTTTTGTTGTCATTTGTTTCTATGTATTTTTTTTATTTCTTCTTTGATTTCTTCAGTGATCTCTTGGTTATTTAGTAGCGCACTGTTTAACCTCCATGTATTTGTGATTTTTACAGGTTTTTTCCCTGTAATTGATTTCCAATCTCATAGTATTGTGGTCAGAAAAGATGCCTGATACAATTTCAATTTTCTTAAATTTTCCAAGGCTTGATTTGTGACCCAAGATGTGATCTATCCTGGAGAATGGTCCATGTGCACTTGAGAAGAAAGTGTATTCTGCCACTTTTGGGTGGAATGTTCTATAAATATCAATTAGATCTATCTGGTCTATTGTGTCATTTAAAGCTTGTGTTTCCTTATTTATTTTCTGTTTGGATGATCTGTCCATTGGTGTAAGTGGGGTGTTAAAGTCCCCTACTATTATTGTGTTACTGTCGATTTCCGCTTTCATGATTGTTAGCATTTGCTTTATGTATTGAGGTGCTCCTATGTTGGGTGCATAAACATATAATTGTTATATCTTCTTCTTGGATTGATCCTTTGATCATTATATAGTGTCCCTCCTTATCTCTTGTAATAGTCTTTATTTTAAAGTCTATTTTATCTGATATGAGTATTGCTACTCCAGCTTTCTTTTAATTTCCATTTGCATGGAATATCTTTTTCCATCCCCTCACTTTCAGTCTGTATGTGTCCCTAGGTCTGAAGTGGGTCGCTTGTAGACAACATATATATGGGTCTTGTTTTTGTATCCATTCAGCCAGTCTGTCTTTTGGTTGAGGTATTTAATCCATTTACATTCAAGGTTATTCTTGATATGTATGTTCCTATTACCATTTTCTTAATTGTTTTGGGTTTGTTTTTGTGTGTCTTTTTCTTCTCTTGTGTTTCCCACTTAAGGAATTTTCTTTAGCATTTGTTGTAAAGCTGGTTTGGTGGTGCTGAATTCTCTTAGCTTTTGTTTGTCTGAAAAGCTTTTTTTTTTTTTTTTTTTTTAAGTTTATTTATTCATTTTTTTAATTAGTTTCTGCTTTATAACAAAGTGAATCAGTCATACATATACATCTGTTCCCACATCCCTTCCCTCATGCATCTCCCTCCCTCCCACCCTCCCCATCCCACCCCTCCAGGCGGTCACAAAGCACCGAGCTGATCTCCCTGTGCTCTGCGGCTGCTTCCCACTATCTATCTACCTGACGTTTGGTAGTGTATACACGTCCATGCCTCTCTTTCGCCTTGTCACAGCCCACCCTTCCCCCTCCCCATATCCTCAAGTCCATTCTCAAGTAGGTCTGCGTCTTCATTCCCGTTTTGCCCCTAGGTTCTTCATGACATTTTTTTTTTAAATTCCGTATATATGTGTTAGCATACGGTATTTGTCTTTCTCTTTCTGACTAACTTCACTCTGTATGACAGACTCTAGGTCTATCCACCTCATTACAAATAGCTCAGTTTCGTTTCTTTTTATGGCTGAGTAATATTCCATTGTATATATGTGCCACATCTTCTTTATCCATTCATCCGATGATGGACACTTAGGTTGTTTCCAGCTCCGGGCTATTGTGAATAGAGCTGCAATGAACATTTTGGTACATGTCTCTTTTTGAATTATGGTTTTCTCAGGGTATATGCCCAGTAGTGGGATTGCTGGGTCATATGGTAGTTCTATTTGTAGTTTTTTAAGGAACCTCCATACCGTTCTCCATAGTGGCTGTACCAATTCACATTCCCACCAGCAGTGCAAGAGTGTTCCCTTTTCTCCACACCCTCTCCAGCATTTATTGTTTCTAGATTTCTCTTTTTTTTTTTTTAATTAGTTTCTGCTTTATAACAAAGTGAATCAGTCATACATATACATCTGTTCCCACATCCCTTCCCTCATGCATCTCCCTCCCTCCCACCCTTCCCATCCCACCCCTCCAGGCGGTCACAAAGCACCGAGCTGATCTCCCTGTGCTCTGCGGCTGCTTCCCACTATCTATCTACCTTAAAGCTTTTGACTTCTCCATCTAATCTCAGTGAGATCCTCGCTGGGTAGAGTAATCTTGGTTGTAGGTTTTTCTCTTTCATCACTTTAAGTATATCCTGCCACTCCCTTCTGGCCTGCAGAGTTTCCACTGAAAAATCAGCTGATAACCTTATGGGGATTCCTCTGTATGTTATTTTTTGTTTTTCCCTTGCTGCTTTTAATATTTTTTCTTTGAATTTAATTTTTGTTAGTTTGATTAATATGTGTCTTGGTGTGTTTTTCCTAGGGTTTATCCTGTATGGGACTCTGTGCTTCCTGGACTTGGGTGACTATTTCCTTTCCCCTGTTAGGGAAGTTTTCCACTGTAATCTCTTCAAATATTTTCTCAGACCCACTCCTTTTCTCTTCTTCTTCTGGGACCCCTATAATTTGAATGTTGGTGCGTTTAATGTTGCCCCAGAGGTCTCTGAGATAGTTTCAATTCTTTTCATTCTTTTTTCTTTATTCTGCTCCTCGGCAGTTACTTCCACCATTTTGTCTTCCAGCTCACTTATTCGTTCTTCTGCCTCCATTATTCTGTTATTGATTCCTTCTAGTATATTTTTTCATTTCAGTTATTGTGTTGTTCATCTCTGTTTTCTTGTTCTTTAGTTCTTCTAGATCTTTGTTAAATATTTCTTGTATTTTCTCAATCCGTGCTTCCATTCTATTTCCGAGATTCTGGATCATCTTCACTATCATCACTGTGAATTCTTTTTCAGGTAGATTGCCTATTTCCTCTTCATTTATTTGGTCTTGTAGGTTTTTACCTTGCTCCTTCATCTGTGACATATTTTTTGCCGTCTCATTTTTTTTTTTTTTATGAGTGGGATTGTGTTCCTGTTTTACTGGTTGTTGGGCCTGTGGCTTCCAACACTGGAGTTTGTAAGCTACTGGGTAGAGCTGGGTCTTGGAGCTGAGATGAGGAACTCTGTGAGACCTCATTCTGATGAATATTCCCTGGGGTCTGAGGTTCTCTGTTAGTCCAGTGTTTCGGACTCAGAGATCCCAGTGCAGGAGCTTCCACCCGACCCCGGGCTCACAAATCAAGATCCCAAAAGCCATGTGGGGTGGCAAAAAAAAAAAAGAACAATAACAAAGTAAAAAATAAAATTAGACTAGGAAACTAACAGATATATTAGAAAGAATGTAAAAATAAAAATATAGATGAATCAACAACCAGAAGGTACATCAGTACCACAATAGTAAAAAAGAGGAGGAGGGAAAGGAAAAAAAAAGGTGTGGGGAAGGCCTTGGCTGTGGAGGGCGGGGCCTAAGCAAGGGTGAGGTTTGGGCAGTTGGTGGGGCCAATGCTCAATACTCACAGGGCTGGAAAAGGCCCTGGGGGCTGTGGGGGGCGGGGCTTAGGCTCAAGGAACAGAAGGGGCCCAGGCGTGCCCCTCGCCTGGGAGCCCAACAGGCTTCCTGGGCTCGAGTGGGCAGGGCAGATGGCCTCCTCTCCTCTCCTGCTCCTCTGGTCTGGGGTCTGAGAGGGCCCCTCCCTCCTGCCTCTCCTGATCTCTCCCACCTCCCTCCTATGCCCCAGGACCAATGCAGCGGGTTGGAGGTGGGGGAAGGGGGGGCCTTGGAGGGCAGGGGACCGGCTGGGAGCTCAGCAGTCTCCCTGGCCAGAGTGGGCCAGGCGATCACTCTTCACTCCTCTCCTGCTCTTCCCAGAGAGTCCCTCCCACCTGCCTCTCCTGATCTCCCTGGCCTCAGGGGTGTCGATCATGTCTGGCCTCCACTTCTCCAACCCCCTCAGTCCCCCTACATCCTACAAGTTCACTCGGGTTCCTCCCGTCTCCTTGGGGGTCAGAGTCCCCCACCAGCGGCTGGCAGGAGCCCTAGTCGTGGGGAGACGCTAACTCTGCGTCTTCCCACACCGCCATCTTGACTCCTCCTAATTTATCCATCTTTTCCTTTATGATTTGTATTTTCTGGGTCTTGTTTAGAAAATACTTCCCTACGCAAGGTAATAAAATATTCTTCTATGTTGGAAAAACAAAAAGCAAAAAAATAAAAAACAGCTTCTGTTGAACATTTTTCCTCCCAGTTTTCTTCAGGGAGATTCTAGCTGATTGTAGATCCTGTTTCCTTTGAAATTGTGGCTGATTTGGTCCAGGAACACAGGATCCACAAAAGCCCTTCCTGCTTCCAGAACTTGGTCCATATCTCCATGGCAGAGCTACCCACAGTGCTCGGGAAAAGAGAAGACGTGTCTTTACCTGGCTTTGACAAGAGTCAGAGGGAGAGATTTGTACGATATGAGGTCCTGAGGACAAAGCCCCAGCGGGGTGCTCCCACCACAGACGCAGGGCCAGTTCCAGGAGGGCCAGGTTGACCAGTTCTATCCCATCGATGCCATCGGGAAGTGGAAGCTGCTGGCAGGAAGAATATACAAGGTCAGTCCCTTGTTCCAGAACATGTCAGTGGTCCTATGTTTTGCTCCCTATTCCTCAGTGATGGCACTTTTGCCAGGTGAGCGAGGCAAGTGGCTTGGAGCATCCTGCTAACTGATGGACTGCAGTCCTTTAGAAGTAGCTGCACAGACCCCATTTCCAAAAACTGGTCATCTCTTACTTCACTGGCTTCACATCTTGATTTAAGAACTGTGATTCAATGCCAAAGGCGTATTCCTAACACAGTCTTCCCGGAGCATATGATTTATTCTGTAATTTTAAAGATCCAGTCCATCTCATCATCTATTATTGTTGTCATCATATATATATTTAAACACAGTCCTTCAGTGGATTTTAAATGCTTTTATTTTATTCACTTAATAAATATTCATTTTAAGGTGACAGCCAGATGGGCTTTAAGCAGAAAAAAATAGTTTATCCTTTGAGCAAATTTATTATTGGTGCATTTTCTTCTATGCTGTCATAAAGGTCAGTCTCTCACTGCACATTAATTTTATGATTTTATTTGTACTTCACATGAGCGCCAAACTCCAAATCACTATTCTGTTTACTCACAGACCAAATCATTTTATTCTCCTTTGCAGAAAAGAAATATTATATTAGGCATGAATTTATCACAGGCTGAAAATTTAGTTTCCTGGAAGAGCTCTTCCAGGAGGCAATATCTATTTAAAAAAAAAAAAAAAAAAAACTACTTCAGCTTCATTGTAGGACAAGAGTATTAGTATTTTTAATCATGGAATTTCCAGTAGAAGCCTTGCTTTGATGTGTTCCGTCTCTGTTTATTGGGTGTATTAGGACTAACTGTGGTACCAAGTACCCGCTAATCCTCACTCCCCAGGTCTCAATAATTCATGTCTGTTTCCTGTCCTCATTCTGCTCCATCTTTTGCGTAATGATGCCGGCAGTGAAGAGTGTAGGAGTGATTGGTCCATGGCACAAGAGTTCAAGGAGATCTCAGGGTCAGGAGGTCCACCCCCAGTGCACAGCTACTTCCTATGCACCACAGACTCCAGAAGCATCTCTCTGAGTGCTCGCATGTGCATCTAAAAGTGAATTTCATCTCTTCCTCCTAATCTAATCTCACTGAATAGATTCTCCTTTCCTCTCTTCTCCTGCTTCAGATGCTTCCATCATAGGGGCTGCGATAATTTGTACTACAAAGGATAAATAATAATTATTATTAAAATGTGATGCTAGATTAATGCCATGGACAGATAAAACACACCATTGCATTTAACCAGCCTTTGAAATCTTGGGTTAAATTATTGGCATGGTCTGAGAGAGGGTCAAAGGGCACACCTAAAACCTTAAAATCCACAAACCTGCCTTCCCGGGCAGAGCTGTGCTGTCCCCCTCCTAGCAGTGTGGCAGCTGAGTGCGCCAGACCTCTGACCCTTCCCTCTCCCCCAGGCTGTAGCTGGGAAGGCACTGAAAGGCAGCGTGTGCAAGGCCTCCGGAGTGGGGCCCTGCCCAGGGCTCAACCTGCTTAATCGCACCTGCTCTGGGGGCTGCCGGCTCCCTCATCCAGAATTCTCTGGACCCAAGCGGATGACTCTAGAGTTCTTTCCCGAGGTCCCGTCCTGACCTCTTCTGGGTGCAAACAGCCTCTCTAGGATACTCTGCTCCTCCGTTGCTTAGCTGCACAGAAGAAGAACTGTGTATTGGATGCAAAAACATATTCCCAGGCCACACATCACAGGGCACCCTTTATTTGAGGGCACCCGGGGAACACATCTGGGTTTTAGGGATTTCAGATTTGCAGTGTGTATTTCTATACCTTCTGGAAAAACAAATATTTTGAGTTAAGCAAAACTAATACTTAAGTTTTGTTTTTGTTTGTTTTTTTGTTTTGTTTTTAACATCTTTATTGGAGTATAATTGCTTTACAATGGTGTGTTAGTTTCTGCTGTATAACAAAGTGAATCAGTTATACATATACATATGTTCCCATATCTCCCCCCTCTTGCGTCTCCCTCCCTCCCACCCTCCCTATCCCACCCCTCTAGGTGGTCACAAAGCACCGAGCTGATCTCCCTGTGCTATGCGGCTGCTTCCCACTAGCTATCTATTTTACATTTGGTAGTGTATGTATGTCCATGCCACTCTCTCACTTTATCCCAGCTTACCCTTCCCCCTCCCCGTATCCTCAAGTCCATTCTCTGTTCCCGGTGGATGGACCTAGAGTCTGTCATACAGAGTGAAGTAAGTCAGAAAGAGAAAAACAAATACTGTATGCTACACATATATATGGAATCTAAATTAAAAAAATAATAATAAAAAAATTAAATTTAAAAAATGGTTATGAAGAACCTAGGGGCAAGACGGGAATACTTCAATTTTTTTAAGCTTAAAACAATTTGCATAACACTTCCTTGGTCTCATTTGATCTTCTGGGGTTTTATCTTGTTCCTTCGTCTGGAACATGTTCCTCTGCCGCCTCATTTTGTCTGAGTTGCTATTTGTATTTTTATGTCTGTGGTGGGTTAGTTACGTGTCTCGACCTTGGAGAAGTGGCCTCTGTAGGAGGCGCCCTATGCGTCCCCACCGTGCACTCCCCTCTCATCACCCAAACTATACATGCTAGGGGTTCCCCCTAAGAGGGCTGCATGGGCCCTTCTGTTGTGGCAGGCTGGCTACATGGGTGGTCTGATGGGCTTGGTTGGTCCCTAGTCTGGTTGGTTGCCAGGCCCTGCCTTGTGTGGATGCTGCTGGCTCTGTTTAGACAGGCCTGGTCACACGGTGACAGTTTGTGGGATCCTAGGTGCCCTGGGGCTACTGCTGGCTGACTGGTGGGTGGAGTCAGGGTCCTGAAGACTCTGGGGCTGTTACCCACCCACTGACAGGTAAAATTAGGTCCTGAGGTTAGTGCTGGATTACTGACAAGCAGAGCTGCTTCCTGGAGTCTGGCTGCAGGGCCAGGGATCCCAGAGTTCATTTCAGATTCTTGATTGGGGGTGGGTGGCAGTTCCTGACACAGTTGGGTATGGGGTATGGGGTGTCCAGAAGCTTGTGTCGGCCTGCTAGTGGGCAGGGCCAGGGCCCAGCTGGTCGCAGGGCAGGGTCTGGCCTGTGTTGCAAGATCATAGTTTTCTTGCTTCTGGTGTCTGCCCCTGGTGAGTGAGGCTGGTCTAAAGGATTGTGGCGGCTTCCTGGTGGGAGGGGCTGGTGCCTGCCCACTGTTGGGTGGAGCTGTGTCTTGGCCCTCTGGTGGGCTGGGCTGTGTCTAGGGATGTGTCCACAGGAGGCCGTGGGCTCAGGAAGTCTTTAGGCAGCCTGTCTGCTGATGGGTGGGTCTATGTCCCCACCCAATTAGTTGTTTGGCCTGAGGCGTCCCAGCACTGGCACCTGCAGGCTGTTGCATGGGGCCAGGTCTTGAAGCTAATGAGCCAAGATGTCAGCCATCAGGCATGTTCACATGGCTGAACGTTCCCCCATATGTCTGCCCACAGTGTCTATGTCCCCAGGGTGAGCCACAGCCACCCCCCACCTCTCCAGGAGACTCTCCAAGACCTGCAGGTAGGTCTGGCCCAGGCTCCTATGAAATGACTGCTTTTGCCCTGGGTCTCGGTGTGTGAGATTTTGTGCACACCCTTTAAGAGTGAAGTCTCTATATCCCCCAGTCCTGTGGGGCTCCTGCAGTTAAGCCCTGCTGGCCTTCAAAGTCAAGTGCTCTGGGGGCTCGTCTTCTCAGTGCCAGACCCCTGAGCTGCGAAACCTGACGCAGGGTTGGAACTCTCACTCCTGTGGAAGAACCTCTACGATATAATTACTCTCCAGTTTATGGGTCGCCCACCTGGGGATATGGGATTTTATTATATTGCGAGTCCACCCCTTCTACCTTGTTGTGGTTCCTTCTTTATGTATTTAGTTGTAGAAGATCTTTTCTGGTAGGTTCCAGTCTTTTTCATCGATGGCCGTTCTGCAGATAGTTGTGATTTTGGTGTGCTTGCAAGAGGAGGTGAACTCAGGGTCTTTCTACTCCACCATCTTGGCCACTGTCCTCCTGATCTTTATAACTACTAGTGAGACAGGCCAAAAAGTAATCATTCTCATTTTATAGATGAGAACAAAGTCTTAATTAATTAAATGACTTGCCTGAGCTTCACACCTAGGAAGCGGCAGATCTGATCTTTCCTCACTTTCCCAGTGGTATTTATTTCCCAATGTATCATTCCAATCTAGTGTTTTATATTTTTCCCCACTCCCCACCCACCCAGTGGCTCAACCATCTCCCAAAAATCATGGATCCAGTCTGCAACAATAGAGCAAATCTGTTTCCCTGTTTCTCACATTTTTCTCTAGTGAATTTTATGTCTAAGTTGATACTCTTTGAGTTTTGTTAAGGAAAGTCTCACTTCTCAACTTCTTACCTTCACTAGGAGTCTAAGTGATCTTGCCAAGAGACTCCTAAGAATCACGGGCGATGGGCACTCTTGATCTGGGTATAACAATTGCACCCAAAGTCATTTGTAGTATGTGACTATATAAATATATAGGAGGGCTTCCCTGGTAGCGCAGTGGTTGAGAGTCCGCCTGCCGATGCAGGAGACTATAGGTTCGTGCCCCGGTCCGGGAAGATCCCACATGCCGCGGAGCGGCTTAGGCCCGTGAGCCATGGCTGCTGAGCCTGCGCATCCGGAGCCTGTGCTCCGCAGCGGGAGAGGCCACAACAGTGAGATGCCTGCGTACCGCAAAAAAATAAATAAATGAATAAATATATAGGAATCCCTTTAAGAGGAAGAGACTTCAGGGGCTTCCCTGGAGGTGCAGTGGTTGAGGGTCCGCCTGCCGATGCAGGAGACACGGGTTCGTGTCCTGGTCCGGGAAGATCCCACATGTTGCGGAGCGGCTAGGCCCGTGAGCCATGGCCGCTGAGCCTGCGTGTCCGGAGCCTGTGCTCCGCAACGGGAGAGGCCACAACAGTGAGAGGCCCGCATACCGCTAGTCGCATTCCCAACACTTTACTTTCAGGTAAGTCCCCCCCAGTCACGTTGAGGCAGGAATTGTAGCAGCTGACCTTGGTTTCGTTCTGTCCTTGGCCACTCAGGGAGACTCAGGGGTCTGGGTCAATCTGTATTCTCCAGATGCAAGCCCAGCTAAGAGAGAATTATTGCCTCCATTGTCCATAAAAATGATACATACAATTAAACTCCCTTCTAATAATTCTAAAATTTTAATTTTTAAAAATTTTAATTTTTTAATTTTTTTTAATTTTTTAATGGAAACCTAAAAGGAAAAAGTGAGAGACGATGGGCCAGCTGCTCATTGTGCTACGTGTGTCTATTCCCTTTATCACTTGCTTAAAGCCATTTTCCTTTTAGAATTCTTAAGGTTTAAATGACCACGTTGAGATACTCCTAAAACTGTAGCCTTAGCAATGTGTTGTAATTTTCACCTTCATAGAGAATTGAAGCAAGAGAAATCACTACTGCCACATTCACACTCTGATTAGCACTTATTCACTCTTCCACACGGCATAACAGAAAGAGCACTTAAATGAGTGTTAAGACCTGAGTTTTTAATCATATGTCTGCCCCTTCCTATCTCAGCCTCAAGAAAATCACCTCATCATCTCTGCGGGAGATGCGTCTCTTCCATTTGTCCCCAGCCGCACTCCACTCCTTCTCCACGATATTCTGTGTCTCAGGGGCTGATCTGGGAGCCAGCATCAATCAGCCTCCCTTGTTGACTGGCTTTGGATTAGGTTCAGCCAAGAAAGGGAGGTCACCACAGGTCAGAGGGCCAAGGGAAGGAAGGACAGGGTATGTATTCCCCACCAAATTGCTGTGTTTGGCTGGGTCCCTCTACCCAGAGCTCCTATCAGGCAGCCCTCGTCCACAGCTACCTGTTGTGGGTTCTGCTAACTGCCTCCCTTTGCATCTTCAGATGGACAGAGGGCAGCAAATTATCCTTGGGAAAATTTCATGAGATGCCAAAATTAGATAACCTAGCAATAGGACTATTCAAGCCCTCCTTTGTACCGAAAGGTAAATAGGAAGCATTGGAAACGGCACTCTGTAAAGGACATAGTAGTTCCAGAGTGCACAGTCTAGAAAGAACAAGAGTTCTTAGTTGAACATTGGTAATGCCTTACATTGCAAACAACTCTTGCATCGCGATCCCCACAGCAGTGACAAGCCCAGATCCTTCCATGGCCAGAGACCCTCTGCATGGAAGTGAAGATCGGAGTTGGAAATGTCATCACCGAACACGGCCTCAGAGCCAAAGATGCAGCTTCCCCAGAAGACACGTCGGACATCCCTGTTGAAAAGATAAGCGTGATTGGTGGTGGAAAAGCGCTCGCGCACGGGAGGTGTCGGGGACGTGCCCAGCCCGGCTCTCCTGAGCACAGTGACAACTGAAGCCAAATCCCTGACCTTTAGTAATTGCATGATTGCTCCCCATCCACCACCAGGCCCTGCAAAGCCCAAAAGTTCATCTTAAAGTGGACATGTGACCATTAGCCATGCCTCATCAGCAAGGAACAACATGCAAACATTCAGGATGCGGGTATCTTGGGTGGCTGGCGATGGAAGCAGCCCGTGGCCGTGAGAGCCTGACCTTGGACACACACCTAGTGAGTGGGATGCTTTGCTGGCTCCTTTGCCTCAATCACCAGATTCACCAGGGCTGCTGAACAGCTTGGTTGAAATCAGAGGTGTTTAAAATTACTCACCATTTTCTTCACTCCTGTATTTTTACCAAAGGTTGCCATGATGTGATGGGTTTTTATCTTTTCCTTGATAGGCTTGTAGAGCAGTGCTGCGATAACGTTTTTGACATGGCCGCGGTATACTTCTTTCCATTAAAGCCACATCACATGTATTAAGCAGAAGGATTTATTTGTTTTAGGCTCTTGGGTCACCAGACACAATTCTTCCCCCCCATATTTCCCTAGACTTGGAGTTACACCTCGCCAGATGCGCTCGCTCTAAACAGTGCCTGGCACTTACCACTCAGTAAGTATTGGTCGGATGAACGGAGGAATGCACCCTCTGCCTTGCTAGAACCTAACTTCGTAATCGCTTGTCTTCCCACGTGCTCCTGACTCCTCCTCCAGTGGGAAAGAGACCATCACCCACCCAGCGCTCAGGGTAGAGACCCCGGCATCAGTCTGAGCCTCTCTCCCTTATCACATCCAATCGATCAATCACCCTGTCTTACCGATTCCACCTCTTGTGTCCCTCTCAGACCTTCCCCAATGTCCTCCCCCTTGTTCAGACCACCTTCTTCCCCTGCCTGGGAAACCACACCAGCCCCCTAACTGACATCTCTGTTTCCTGTCCTGCCTCTTTCCAGTCCATTCTCTGCACCAACCAGAGGCTGGCTTCAAAACAAAACTGAAGGAAAAAAATTCTTATTCTTCAAAACCCTTCAAAAGCTCTGTATTGCCTTAGGATAAAGTCCAGACTCCTAAACAGAATTTCTAGGGCTCTTCATGAGCCGGCCTCCAGCCCGTGACTTCATCTCTCATCCCCAGCACGTTGCTCCAGGCTTCAGGCTCTGGCAGAGAAAGCTATTTCTGAGGCCTCCCGTCAGGACTTTGAGTCTCAGGACACGTGCTCTCTGTCTCCCTCCCCAGGGTAACTTGTGCTCTTTCTTCAGAAATCAGCAGAGGCATCACTTCCTGCAGAAGCCTTCCCTGAACACCTCCCTTCTACCTGCTACAGAATCATCACAGATTGAGGGTTAAGGACAGAGGCTGTAAACTGGCCACCTAACCCCTCTGCAACATCACTATCTTCCCTGTAAAATGTGGATGATATTAATTCCTATCTAATGAATGTTGCAAGAGTTTAACGAGATTATTAAGCCCTTAGAACACTGCCTGCAGTGTAAGCAGAGACTTGGTAAATGCACACTGGCAGTATCCCAGCTGCATGAGCCACTTTCTCCTTTGCTCTGTTTCCAGGGAGAAGAGGCTGGAATAGTTACTCAAGCCTCTTGTGTTGGGCTCTTGGGGCCCATGTCTTTGCCCACAATGTGCTCCCAGGTGAAATGTCTCTCTTCCCAAGCCCCCCCCACCCAAACCCCACCCATTCCCCAGAGCCTTGTCCCACACAGTCCTGCCTCCCCCATGACCATGCTGGCCTTCACTTGTGATCCCTCTGCTGGGAGCTCCTACAGCAGTATCTGTCTACTAATGACAACAGTCATCTCCGATCCGATCACTGAGCACCAACAGTGCACCCAACACTATAACGTATGATTGATGTTTGATGTCAACTTCACCCTCTCAGAGGCTCATAAAGGCTGAGCTGTGATGATCTCCTCTTCAGGTGAGGAAATCGGGCTTGGGGAAGTTCTCAAGATCCACCCTCACTCCATGGCATCCCCTGCTACCCATCCTGCCTACCTC
This sequence comes from Mesoplodon bidens, assembly GCF_964165515.1. Classification (NCBI taxonomy): domain Eukaryota; kingdom Metazoa; phylum Chordata; class Mammalia; order Artiodactyla; family Ziphiidae; genus Mesoplodon; species Mesoplodon bidens. Next base: position 31,383,294 of record NC_138169.1, on the reverse strand, counting down.
ACTGATTATAATTGTGGGTTTACTCTCCTCCCATCCCCAGTAGAATGAAAGTGCCATGGTATCAGAGAAGGACCATCTTATTCACTGAAGTGTCCTGGGGAAATGGGATATAGAGCCAAGAGATTCAGGAGCTGGGTAGACGTGATGGGCAGGAGGAAGGCAGGGTGGCTGAGAAAGAGGGCGGGGAAGGCAGACTCGGGAGGGCCAGGATCTGGGAGCTGGAGTTGCCTTTCCCTAAGCTTCTGTGGTCTGTAACTTTGGGGAAGGGGTGAAAGAAGAAATCCCAATTTTCTGGTCCAGGAAGAGGTCTGAGATCGGAGCCAGGCCCTGAGAGGGATTTGAGGGCAAGTTGCTAATTTGGAAGGTCACCCCAGGGGAGCAGGCGAAGTGAAGCCAGGAAGGGAAAGAAGCTCCAAGGAGCAGATGACTCAGTGGGCACCTTCCCACTGGGGTCCCCTGTGTGGCCACTTAGACTTGGGATCAGCAGAATCGTAGCCCACAAAGTGTTTACGTGGCCCACGAGCTGAGAATAGTCTTTACATTTTTAAATGGTTGAAAGATAATCGAAAGAAGAAAAATGGTTTATGACACATGGAAGTTACTGAAATTCACATATCAGTGGCCACAAATGGTTTTCTCTGCAGACAGCCACACCCATTTGTTTACATACTGTCCATGGCTGTTTGTCCTCCACACCAGCAGGGGGCAGTGGTTACAATAGAAGCCATATGGCCCTCAGACTAAAATACTTTCCCCCTGAATTCACAGGAAAGCTTGCTGACTCTGGTGGAGACCTCGCTGGAGCATTGTCCCACCCACAGGGCAAGGGACTCCTCACTGGCGTTGCCTGAGGGCTGTTGCCTAGGTTGTTGGTTTTTTTTTTTTTTTTTTTTTTTTTTTGCGGTACGCGGGCCTCTCACTGTTGTGGCCTCTCCCGTTACGGAGCACAGGCTCCAGACGTGCAGGCTCAGCGGCCATGGCTCACGGGCCCAGCTGCTCCGCGGCATGTGGGATCCTCCCGGACAGGGGCACGAACCCGTGTCCCCTGCATCGGCAGGCGGACTCTCAACCACTGCGCCACCAGGGAAGCCCCTGTTGTCTACGTTCGTAACTCCCAGCAGGCCCAGCCTGCCCCTTGGCCATCATCCTCCTGCAGCCTGAGAAGGCTTCCGGCAGAGTCACAGGTGCTTAGCGTAAGAAGCTGTTTGCATATTTGCGAAACGGTGAGTGCCGCGGCGGTTTGGGTGGCGTGGGGAACTTCAGCTCCAGGGGCATCTTCTCCAAATGGGAATGGAATCCTCCAGGCTCGTTTGTTGGGCGTCAAGTGTGGCGTGGGGGTGACATAGGGAGGAGTAAACCTCCTAAGACAATTGGTGGATAAAGGAAAGATTTGTTATGAAGTATCGAGAGTTTCTCTAGAAAGGGAAGAGTGGACCGGTCCGCTACTGCGGTGAGCGTGTGCTTATATCACCGTCTGTTGGTGAACAAGGTGAGGCTGTGAGCCCGCACAGGAGCAGAGTCTTAGTAGCAAGCTTGGTGCAAGCAAGAAAGTGTGGGGAAGGCAGGCTCCAGGAGGGCCAGGGTCTGGAGCTGCCCTGAGAGTTGCCTTGCCTTAGAATTCTGTGCTCTGTAGCCTCAGGGGAAGGAGGAACAGAAGAGAATAGAATTTACCAGTCTGGGAAGAGGTCTAGAAACAAGTATCCAAATTGATGCCTGAAGCTATGAAGAGCAGTTGGTGTTCTCATATTCACTCGGTCTTTGAAGGTCAATGGGAATATCTTCATTCTTTTTTTTTTTTTTTTTTTGCAGTACGCGGGCCTCTCACTGTTGTGGCCTCTCCCGTTGCGGAGCACAGGCTCCGGATGCGCAGGCTCAGCGGCCATGGCTCACGAGCCCAGCCGCTCCGCAGCACGTGGGATCTTCCCGGACCGGGGCACGATCCTGCGTCCCCTGCATCGGCAGGCGGACTCCCAACCACTGCGCCACCAGGGAAGCCCATATCTTCATTCTTGGAAAGAGATGAGGGAGGGTCCCCCCAAGGGGGTTAAAATGACCAGTTAGGGGCTTCCGGTGGCGCAATGGTTGAGAGGCTGCCTGCCGATGCAGGGGACACGGGTTCGTGCCCCGGTCCGGGAAGATCCCACATGCCGCGGAGCGGCTGGGCCCGTGAGCCATGGCCGCTGAGCCTGCGCATCCAGAGCCTGTGCTCCGCAACGGGAGAGGCCACAACAGTGAGAGGCCCGCGTACCGCAAAAAGTAAATAAATAAATAAATAATAAAAATAAAAAATAAAATGACCAGTTAGTAAGCAAGGGCGCTGGGGCCAGAGCCTGCACCTCCGGTTTCTTGCCCTGTGCGTGTCACTCTGTATGTATCTCCTCTCCGTCATCCAACTCCATGGAGTGCTTCTCAGATGACATGGGGACGTCAGTTACTTTCTAGGTTTGGGGGTGGCAGGAGTTGGGGCAGAATTCCAGTCAATCAGAAAAAGAGAAACAATCTAATAGAACAACAGCAAAAAATGAACAAAGGAGAGAAAAAGGAAAATCAGATAAGATGAAATAGAAATGGCCAATAAATACATTAAATTAAATTGTATGCTCACCTTAATTAGGAATAGCTTTGTCCCTAGATTTCTGTAATTGGGGAGGTCATGGATCAGAGCCTGGGTTCATTGTTTTCATCAAGGAGAGGATTTCTAGGGTTCTTGAGAGAGCAGGAAACACCTACTTCTCTTTCTCTGGAAAGAAAAGGTGGAGATGGGGAGGAGGATTTTGATGGCGAGTATGATCTGAATTGCCCTTTCTTAAAACATTTTTTTTTTCTGTTCAAAGAGGCTCCTGACTTGTTTTTCTACTTAGAGGAAGTGGTGGTGAATGTCCATAGTGGATTAGGGAGATGGTGCTGTGAACCAGATATGTGATAACATTGATAATATCGCAGTCAATATTTTATCAAAACAATATGTGCCTTAAAATTCTGATCAGTGGTAGAGAAACAGCTGAAGAGATGTGCCCTCTTTTGAATCATGAGAGAGGGCCCTGGGGCCATTCCCTTTTCTGTGCAAGTACAAGTCCTTCGGAGCTTTAAAGCCAAGGTTCCTTGAGAAAGAGCAAAGTGGATTGGGTACCTCTTCTCTAAAGAAGATCTCAAGCAGGGTCTGAGTGCCCTGTGGTCCCTTTGGAAGTGTGTAAAATTTCTGATCCTTCCAAGACCTCCACTCCCTCTGATTCAGAGATCATGAATAGGAGTCTTCAGTGAGGTCGCTTATGAGATTAAGACTAATACAGCTCTTCTCTGCCCAATTTTGTTCTGACACTGGAACCTTGTATAAACCCATGACCTTGGCACAGCAAATTCAGGCCCCCTGGATGGGTCTTTCTGTGTTTGTGCATGCCCTGGCAGACCTCCTAGACTCTAACAGGTAACGTGGAAGCCCTTCCGCTCTTGACTAGATACCTCAGATTTCCAAGGAGCCAGAGCATGCCCATGATTGTCAGAAAGCTCTGTAGCTTGTTGCTGGATTGATGACAAGAGCCTTGTGTAGAGGACATGGAAGAATCAGATGCAGCTGTGATTTGCTAGATAATGCCATGAGTTAAGAGCTGCTTTCTGTGTCCCCATTACTTAGACTAGGGGACGTGACTCTTTTCAGTCGATCACATCTGAATTTTTGAGCTTTATAGAACAAAAAGCTTAGAAGCTGCATCTGCTTTTTTTAAGATTAACACTTTTTAGAATATAAAAGTAAAACATATTTAAAACTTCTGGTGTAACAAAATATATCCTAAAACAAAATTGAAAGACAAATGACAAGTTGAGGGAAATATTTGCAACAGTTATGACAGACACATATTAATACTGAGAATATGTAAAGAATGCCTTTTAGTCAATCAGAAAAAGACAAACAATCTCCTAGAAAAAAATGAATGAAGGAACAAAAAAGGAAAATCAGAGAGGGTGAAATAGAAATGACCAATAAATGTATTAAATAATGCTCACCTTCACTAGGAATATGGAAATGAAACTGTACAAAACAAGATACCATTTTCCCCCATCATAATGAAAAAAAAATTTAAGTTTTCTTTTTTTTTTTTTTTTTTGCGGTATGCGGGCCTCTCACTGTTGTGGCCTCTCCCGTTGCGGAGCACAGGCTCCGGACGCGCAGGCCCAGCGGCCATGGCTCACGGGCCCAGCCACTCCGCAGCATATGGGATCCTCCCAGACCGGGGCACGAACCCGTATCCCCTGCATCGGCAGGCGGACTCTCAACCACTGCGCCACCAGTGAGGCCCTAAGTTTTCTAAAATTAATAGTTGGTGAAAGGTGTGGGGAAAGGATATTCCCATGATTGCTGGTGGGAACATAAACGAGAATATTGGAGGATAATTTGACAGAACTACACTTAAAACGAGCCCGCCCTCATGGCCCAACCATTCTACTCTTGGAATTTAACCTAAAGAAACACGTATTTTGCAGAGGTTACCAGTTTCCCCCATATGTGTTCCCTGCTGCTTATGTAATAACAGAATCTCTAGCTGCCTGGGTAAGACTACATTTCCCAGCTGCTCATGAAGCTAAGTGTAACCATGTGACCAAGGTCCAGCCAGTAGAATGTGAGAAGAGACTGCAGTTTTTAGGACATGCTCTCCAAGGGGAGGAGTGTGCCCTTGATTTCTCCTTTGCCCCCTCTCTGCTGGCTGGAATGCAGACACGGGATGCTTCATCTCGGACCATGCACATGAGAACCACACCTTAGGGGCTCAGACAAGAAAGAAGGTACTACGGGATTCTGTCAGCCCTAGACTTTTTACATTCATACTGTTATATGAGAGAAAAAGATGCTTCTGTTTTGTTCCACTATTATGGCGTCAGCTGAACCTGAATTCTAACTAATGCACATGCACCTATTTTAATATGTCACATACAAAGATGTGCATTGTAGCTATTTTTACAGTTGCAAAATTTGGAAAAAAATAAACAAACCAAATGTCCATCAGTATGAGACTGGCTAAATAAATCACATGTAGTGAGTTGACTGGTGACCTTCCAAAACAACACGTCCATACCCTAGCCCTCAGAACCTGTGAATGTGATCTTATTTGGAAAAAGGTTCTTTGCAGATGTAATAAATGAAGGATCTAAAGATGAGATCGTTCTGGGTTACTTAATTTAAGATGACCCCTAAACCTAATGACCAGTGTCTTTAGTAAGAGAAGAGAAGGGGCAATGAGAGAGAGACACACACAAAGGAAAGACAAGGTAGGGACAGAGGTAGAGATGGAGTGATGTGTCTGCAAGTCATGGACACCAAGCCATTCTGATGGCCACCAGATGCTGAAGAAACAAGGGACCAGTTGTCCCCGAGAACCTTTGGAGAGAGTGTGGCCCTACCAGCACCTTGATTTCGTACTTCTAGACTTCAGAACAGTGAGAACAACTTCTGTTGTTTCAAGCAACCGAGTTTATGGTGATTTCTTACAGCAGCCCAAAGAAAATAGTACACCCTGGTATTTCAGGCTCTGACCTCCAGAACTGTAAGAGGATATGTTTGTGTTGTTTTAAGACAGTAATTTTGTTGTAATTTGTCACAGAAACCATAGGAAACTAACCCACTTCTCTGCCCTGGCTCCCATCAGTGCTGGCCAAGAGCAGTGCGCTGTTTTGGAGGAACAGTGGCATGTGTTAACTCTGCACATCTGAGCTGTGGTATGTTTGCCTCATTAGAGACAGAGTGGCCTAATCTGCCCTTGACCAGCCCTCGCAAAGAAAACAGACTCTCTTCGGGCTCCCCTGCTACTAAAAACTTCATTAAAGAATTCTTGTAAGTCCAGGCAGTCCCTCTGAAGAATAAGAAAGTCTCTGAATTTCAAGATTTTGCCTGATGATGGATCTTGAGACGTTAGCTATGATGAGACTGAAGATGTTCCCTCTTCTTCCAAATCTGAATTCTAAGTGTGCTTGAGCCATTTCAGCTCAGGCTCTGGGAAGCCAGAGCAAGAGGAGGGTGAGAACAGAGCAGCCCAATTCTACTGTGTACGATACCCAGCCAGATAAGACATTGTAAAGCCCTGCAGCCATCACTAGCTGCTTTAAAACTCAGACATAGGGCTTCCCTGGTGGTGCGGTGGTTAAGAATCTGACAGCCAATGCAAGGGACAGAGGTTCGAGCCCTGGTCCGGGAAGACCCCACATGCCGCAGAGCAACTAAGCCCATGCGCCACAACTACTGAGCCTACGTTCTAGAGCCCACAAGCCACAACTACTGAGCCCACATGCCACAACTACTGAAGCCCGTATGCCTGGAGCCCGTGCTTCGCAGCAAGAGAAGCCACGACAATGAGAAGCCTGCGCACCACAACGAAGAGTAGTAACCCCTGCTCGCCGCAACTAAAGAAAGCCTGCACACAGCAACGAAGACCCAACACAGCCAGAAATAAAAACAAATAAATAAATACATTTATTTAAAAAAAAACCTCAGACATAATTGCCTGAGGAGCTCTTCTTCCCAGAGGATCGGAACTCCCCCTCACCCATCATCTCCCTCGTGACCCGGGGGTCAGGAATGCTGCCATCTCTCCACCACGACATGGACATGCTAGGGGATCAGAGGAAGCAGAGCCGGCCGGAGCCATCCACTGGTGACACAAAGAATCCTGTTGTACACCTCCCAAGAGATAAGAGAGAAGCGCATGTCCACTGCAGAAGCAAGAGGAAAATTCTGTCTCTATGCACCCTCTTTAAACATCCACATCTTCTCCAGCCGATGTTGTCTCCCACCTTTTCATAAATTAGAGTTCTGTTCTTTTTCCACTGGAATAATAGGACAAGTGTTTCTAAACCTACTTCTGGTCAGAACAGTTCCTTTCTGTTTGGGGTCTGCAGTGTGGACTATGGGTTGTCTATTCATCCCTCCTTCTACCCTTTCTCCATAGTAAACAGCCCTGGAATGACTTGCAGTCCAGTGGTCTACTAGAGCCTGCTGGTACCAGCTCACAAAAACCAATGATTAGATTTTCAAGAGTTTTGTAAACCAGTTGTTAAAGCTTAGTAGCTTGAAATGGGCCATGGTGGGAATATGTACACCACAGAAATCAGCAAATTCTACAAGCAGGATTTTTCTTTCTTGCTTTCTTTCTTCTTTAAAGAGGCAGGGGGATGTAAAGTTGGCTTACCAGAACAGCACTGGGGGCTAATATGCAACTAAAGACTGCATTTGTCAGCCTCCTTTGTAGTAAGATATCACCAAGGGGTCAATGAGATATAGGAGGAAGTGTTGTGGGGGACTTCCAGAACAATTCTTAGAAGGGAGAGTTCCCCCTTTCTCAGTACTGTTGCCTGAACTATGAATATGATGACTGGAACTCCAGCAGCCATGTTGTACCATGAGTTCAAGGCAAACTAGAAGGAACCTTGTCCCTAATGACTTGAAGCTGTCAAACCAGTGCTGGTTATTTAACTCCAGAGCAAAAGTAAACTTCTAACTTTTTAAAGCCACTTTTTATTTGCGGGTTTTCTATTATATATAGCAACATCTACTCCTAATTGTAGGACCCAGATGAAAGTGAATTTCTCATCAAGCAGATACATGATATTTCCTGTGCAATACCACAGTGGCTCACAGATATTGCTGCTTGACCACATCATGCTCTTCCTTATATGGGCTTCATCTGCCACGTACCTTACCATCCTCAAACCTGCCTTCCCACAAAATGGCCACTAATGGGTTTTTTCTTAATGTTAACATTTGACAAATGATTAAAGTCTATCACAAGTCCTGGATTCTCCTGGAAATTTCACACCACAGCAACTGGCTGGTGCATTCTTCCATTGGACAGTGTCCTCATGGCCAGAGCTAAGCCTAGACTCAGCTCACCAGGAGTCTGTGCGGGGAGGAGGGGGTACTTGGCAGGGGTGATCAACTCAGGCAAATTTAGGGCCGAGTTCCAATGAAAAAGGACTAGGGAAGGAGGAAATATCTGTTAAATAGGGAATAACAGTGATGCAAATGAGCAGCTTTTCCTGTCTGATATTATAGGCTGTGCTATTTTAGGACCAGAACACAGGCTGTACCATCCTATTTTTAAACAGTGGGTTAATGTAATAAAAATGTAGTCTGTTTATAGTGTAATTGGGAGACTGATTTTTTTTCTGAATTAATTTAATCAACCAGCTCTTGGGTATTATAAGCATAATGTCTAAGTTTACAAAACAAGTCCTGTGAAATAAATGTAGCCTACTTCTCTACTGAATAATCACAGAAATCACCCACAGAGACAGACACCTACTCTTAAAGTGTGTCAACGTGTCATTCCAGGACAGTGGTTTTTGAAAATTCATATTTAATGCCTTTTTTTGGTTACAACTCTATTAGAGAAAGAATGAAAAGAGGGAAATGCCTCTTTTGTTCTTGTTGACTAGGCTAATTTAATCTTCTGGTCAATTATAAAATAATTTTTTGCTGTTTTAATGAGGTGAAAATGAAGGTGATCTAGCTGTGTAAATCTGAGTAGAATTGCAATATTGTGTTTCAAATGTAGTGTATCAGAAAAGTATGCATTTGAAGCCAGAGCAAATGCTTATTATTACAAAGATAATAAGCTGTGCTTTGGTGGCTTTTGTAGGCAGCTGAAATGTCTTTGAGGTATTGCTTATATTCACTGATTCCTGAATGGAATAAATATCTCTTGCCTTTCATATCTTGCCATGGGAGTGCCCTGCTGTTTAACTTGAAGTTTCTTAATTGAGATCAATTCTCTCCCTTTGCACAGGGCAGGGTCTCTACCTCCAAGGAACTGCCAGGGTCAAAGGTGGTATAGACCACATAAATCCTCACCCCCTCCTGCTTTCCAACACTATTAGACAATTTGCTGAGCTAAACTAAGATGTCTTTTTTAAAAGAAGGGGACAAATATTTTATATGTTTAGAAGAAACATCTATTTTTCTATTTCTGTGTTTACTTCTTTAGCAGAATTTTACGTAGAAATAATTTTTAACTTAATTCTAGAAATAATCACATCTACTAATAAATCGTTATTTGATTCCCTGGAGTGTTTTTTTTTTAATTATTGAAGTATAGTTGATTTACAATGTTGTGTTAATTTCTGCTGTACAGCAAAGTGATTCAGTTATGCATATATATACATTCTTTCTTTAATATTCTTTTCCATTATGGTTTATCACAGGATACTGAATATAGTCCCCTGTGCTGTACAGTAGGACCTTGTTCTTTATCCATTCTCTCTATAAAAGCTCACATCTGCTCACCCCAACCTCCCACTCCATCCTCCCCCAACCCCCTCCCCCTTGGCAACCCCCAGTCTGTTCTCTATGTCCGTGATTCTGTTTCTGTTTCATAGATTCATTTGTGTCATATTTTACATTCCACATATAAGTGGTATCATATAATATTTGTCTTTATCTTTCTGACTTACTTCACTTCGTATGATAATCTCTAGTTGCATCCATTTGTTGCTGCAAATGGCATTATTTCATTCTTTTTATGGCTGAGTAATATTCCTTTGTATATATGTACCACATCTTTTTTATCCATTCATCTGTCGATGGACATTTAGGTAGTTTCCATGTCTTGGCTATTATAAATAATGCTGCTATGAACATAGGGGTGCATGTATCTTTTTGAATTATAGTTTTGTCTGGACATATGCCCAGGAGTGGGATTGCTGGGTCATATGACAATTGTGGGTTTTTTTGGCTGCATTGGGTCTTCGTTGCAGTGCACGGACTTCTCATTGTGGTGGCTTCTCTTGTTGCAGAGCACGGGCTCTAGGGTGCACAGGCTTCAGTAGTTGTGGTGCATGGGCTTAGAGTGGCACACGGGCTTAGTTGCTCCACAGCATGTGGCATCTTCCTGGACCAGGGCTCGAACCTGTGTTCCCTGGGTTGGCAGGCAGATTCTTAACCACTGCACCACCAGGGAAGTCCTGACAATTCTATTTTTAGTGTTTTGAGGAACCTCCATACTGTTTTCCACAGTGGCTGCAACACTTTACATTCCCACCAACAGTGCAAGAGGGTTCCCTTTTCTTCACACCCTCTCCAGAATTTGTTATTTGTAGACTTTTTCATGATGGCCATTCTGACCGGCGTGAGGTGGTACCTCATTGTAGTTTTGATTTGCACTTCTCTAATGATTAGTGATGTTAAGCATCTTTTCAAGTGCCTATTGGCTCTGTATGTCTTCTTTGGAAAAATGTCTATTTAGGTCTTCTCCCCATTTTTCGATTGGGTTGTTTGTTTTTTGTTGTTGTTGAGTTGTATGAGCTGTTTGTATATTTTGGAAATTAAGGCCTTGTTGGTCGCATCATTTGCAAATATTTTCTCCCATTCTGTAGGTTGTCTTTTCGTTTTCTTTATGGTTTCCTTTGCTGTGCAAAAGCTTGTAAGTTTGATTAGGTCCCATTTGTTTGTTTTCATTTTTATTTCTATTGCTTTGGGAGATTGAGCTAAGAAAACATTGGTACGATTTATGTCAGAGAATGTTTTGCGTGTGCTCTCTGCTAGTAGTTTTATGGTGTCACGTCTTATGTTTAAGTCTTTAAGCCATTTTGAGTTTATTTTTGTGTGGGGTGTGAGGGTGTGTTCTAACTCCATTGACTTACATGTGGCTGTCCAACTTTCCCAACACCACTTGCCAAAGAGACTTTTTCCCGTTGTATATTCTTGCCTCCTTCGTCGAAAATTAATTGACCATAGGTGTGGGGGTTTATTTCTGGGCTCTGATCCCTGGAGTCTCTTAAAAGCAATTAATATTATGAACAATATTGTTAGAATAAAATTATAAATTATCAGTGTCAATTAAAATTTTTCCCTGTGGTTGCTTTCTTTCAAAGTTAGATTTAGCATTAAAAAGTTCTATCAACGTTGAGTTTAATATAAAGGTAAATTTTTAAAGATATTTTTAGATATAAGGGAAAAAAAGTAGCAGCCCTTTGGGAATGTAACTGGTTCATGCTCAGACTCATCAAATTGGAAGTTCGGCTTTTAGACAACCCAGTGGATTAAAAGCCAGGAGAACTGGGTTTCCAGTTCCAGCGCTCATTGTAATGAGAGCCATCCCACTAGCAGTAAGTCTTCAGGCCTCATCCCTTTCCCCAAACTGAACCAAACCTCACCTTATCTCTGCAGCTAATGCCCCTGCCATGGGCCTCACAGCCCTGCTGTGGGCAACACAGGAGATACTTGGAGAAATTTGAAACAAACCCTCCAAGTGTTTTTTATTCAGCCTGGAATAAAAGGGTAGCTGACCCAAGGGGCCCCAAGTTTTTGTTTGCTTATTTGTTTGTTTGTTTAAAGCAGGAACTTTAAGCAGGAAAGCCATAGATCCAAGTGATTCTGAGACGGCAAAGCCCTACATTACTCATTATCTCTTCTTCTGAAAGACAGATAAGAAGGTTAGGAAGGATCACATGCAAGTTACCATAAAATAGAAATTATATCTAGACTGATTTTTTATCTTGTCGTCATAACGTTGAGTTTTTACCTGTTTACTTAAAAAAGCAAAGAGCGTTGCTGTTTTGTTGAAAGATTTGTTGAACTAGTCCCAAGGACTCTTGGCATAGGATCTTGAGATTTTGCATATTTGTTATAGGAACTGACACCATCGTGCGCTTTTGATATAGAGGGTGCAGTTGCTTCTTAAAAAAGAAGAATTTTGAAGTATCAGTGATATATGTTAATGTAGAAGTATCTTAAAGAAGATCTTGATGATTTATACTCGTGACTTACAGCATATAGACATTAACAAATGTTATGCTACTTGAGCATCATTGCTCTTAAAGTCCACTGGCCATTTTTCTTCCTAGGTCTACCCCATATCCCTTCCCCCAATATCACCCTTCCTCTCTCCCGACCCTTCCCCATTTCTCCTCTTCTCCACATACCAGGGTCCCCAGACTCCATCTGCCAGGAAGAAATTGAAATTTTCTGGTTCTTAATCATTCAGTGTAACCTAACTCTACCTTAGCTCAGCCATCTTCTCCCAGGCAAGAGAGGCACACATGCAAAAAGCAACCTGCTGTCATTGGGCACATCTTCCCACAAGGAATGCAGATGGGAACAAGAGGGCATTGAGAAGTAGGTTCGGCCCTTGTGTTTTCTCTAAGCAAACCTTGGTGGCTCGGGCTGCTGGATGGCCTACTATGGCTTCCTATATTTTGGTCACCCAAATGACCAAACTTTGGGCACCCTCCCTGCATCAGACTTGACATCGTGCTGTAGAGGATCTGGTCCCACAGAGGTCACTTTGGCCCATGCAGAGATGGAGGCAAGCAAAGTGCAACGAGGTCTGAGTGCTATGATCAGGTAAGTGCCTTGTGACTGGAAAGGAGAAGGCCCTCTGACTTGTATATGTGATAGTAGAGGGCATCAGTACTTTTCTTTTTTGTTTTTCTTTAATGTATTTATTTAATTTATTATTATTTTTGGCTGCATTGTGTCTTTGTTGCCGCGCACGGGCTTCCTCTAGTTGCGGTGAGCGGAGGCTACTCTTCGTTGCAGTGTGCGGGCTTCTCATTGTGGTGGCTTCTCTTGTTGCAGAGCACAGGCTCTAGGCACACAGGCTTCAGTAGTTGCGGCACGCGGGCTCAGTAGTTGTGGCTCGCGGGCTCTAGAGCGCAGGCTCAGTAGTTGTGGCACACGGGCTTAGTTGCTCCGCGGCATGTGGGATCTTCCCGGACCAGGGCTCGAACCCACGTCCCCCGCGTTGGCAGGTGGATTCTTAACCACTGTGCCACCAGGGTAGCCCAATACTTTTCTTATAATACAGAATAGAACAGGGAGAAAATGAAAAACTTATACAAAAGAAGTGAAACAGGATGAACAGATAAGGGAAAATAAAATAGCAGTTGCTTTTCATAGGGGAAAAAAACCATTGAGAAAGGCACACGAGCCGTGTAGAGTAGATGGTCATGGGCACTATGAAGGGAGGGGAAGCTACTGCAGGAAGAAAGGAAAAGTCCCCAGGATTGAGGAGCAGGATCAAAAAGAGACGTCTCAGCACGCTCCGGAAGGACTGGATAGGTCGCCAGAGTTCACGGTAGGGGAGGAGGTGGCAGAAGGGGGAGCAAGGGCAGGGGAGAACCTGGCAGGAGCAGGAGTGGTTTGCTTTCTTGGGACCACGGAGGTGCGGTCCACCAGAAGCAGACACAACTGGAGTTTGACCCAATGAAACACCGTGAGTCAGAGTCTAAATTGGACCTGACTGCTGGGCCCTCTCATTATGGAAATGGACTACAATGAGGGGAGCCGCAGAGATCCAAGTAAACAACCATCACAGGCACTCAGCTGGGTCCAGTTAAGTCCACCAGGGGGCCCGTCTGGGGAGGCGTTCAGTAGTAGCCTGTCCCTCAGGTGAAGGAGGGGGAAGGATTTGACTTTTTTTTTTTTAATTGAGGTATAGTTAATGTACAATGTTGTGTTATTTTCAGGTGTACAGCAAAGTGATTCAGTTATACATATTTTTTTTCGGATTCTTTTCCATGACGGGTTTTTTACAAGATATTGAATATAGTTCCCTGTGCTATACAGTAGGTGCTTGTTTGTCTATCTTATATATAGTAGTGTGTGTATGTTAATCCCAAACTCCTATTTATCTCCCACCACACCCTGCCCCGAGCATTCGACTGATTGAAGCTATGTGCTTGAGAGAGCCGCTGGGTTCTGTTGATCTGCTCTTTGCAGACTCGTGAGCTACAGGGATGCGCATGCACGCGGTCCCACCTGTTCTAATCCCTGGCCTCACCATCTCAAGGGAAATGGGTTAAGGTCAAAGTGCACGCTCCAGGGGTGGGGGGCCCAGGTGAAATTGTCCTGGGTCCAGAGCAATGCAGGCAGGCCCCTCTCTCCTATCACTGCAGAGGGCTGGTCCTAGCAGAGGGAGAGTTGACCCCAGGACATCCCCCTAAATGGTGGAAGCAGCTGCAAGTGACTTCATTTTTTTAGTCACACCCTCTTCCTTACGTTATATGTACAGCCCAATCCATCCTCTCCTTGTAGCTCTGTTTTGACATTCCAGAAATTCTCTGAACTCTGTATTCTCCTGTTAGGATGTTTTCTGTAAAGCATTCCAGTTACTTCAAGGGTAGATGAAACTGCCTTTCTCAAGCAGGAAAATCTTTTCACTGTTTTTCCTAAATTAGAAAACTGTTTACACCTCATTTATGGTGAGATAGGAGATCCCACAAAGCAAAGCAATTTTCTACTAAACATTATTTACCATTTTTGGTGACAATTCTGACATGCTGGGATAAGCACAATTTAAATGTATTCAGAGACCATATTTAACACTAAGAAAATTGAAAACGTCTAAAAAGATCTCTTGAAGATCCCCTCTTCATGTTCCACCTGACATAGCAACCATTTACACTTGATTTTGTGTAACTGACAGATTCAGAGCACACTTGGCAATCGTTGAGGTCTGCTTTTTCTATCCACACGGGCACCAGCATAGAGTGGTCAGGATTCTGTACACATCAGTGTTCAGGATGTGTTACAAAGAGTGTTTGTGCACAGCCTTCTTATAGGTAAAGAGAGCGTGGTTTTGAAAGCATTCAAAAAGTTACAATCCACACACACACACACACACACGCACACACATGCACACACACAAAAAACACCCGGTTAGAACCAATAAGCAATTCAGTAAAGTTGCCAGATACGAAGTCAACAGGCAAAATTCAGTTGCATCTCTATGTATTAACACAAGTGTTCTCACCAAAAAAAATAAAAGGTAAATATATGAGGTGATGAGTGTGTTATTTGACTCAATGGTGGGAATTATTTCATAATGTATAAAAATATTAAATCATTACATTGTACCCTTTAAATATCTTACCATTTTTATTTGCCAATTATACCTCAGTAAAGCTTAAAAATCAAAAATAAAAAGGAAGGAAACTCTGACGCATGCTACCACATGCATGACCCTTAAGGCCATCATGCTAAGTGAAATGAACCCCGTCACAGAAGGACAAATACTGTATGATTCCATTTATATGAGATCCGTAGAGTATCAAATCATAGAGATAGAAAGTAGGACGGTGGGGGCCAGGGGCTGGGGAGAGGGGGATAGGGAGTTATTGTTTAATGAGGACAGTTTCAGTTTGGGAAGATGAAAGCGTTCTGGAGAGGACGGTGGTGATGGTTGCCCGACAGTGTGAATGTACTTAATGCCATCGAACTCTACACTTAAACATGGTTAAGATGGTAACATTTACGTTATGTGTATTTCATCACAATCAAAAATAAAAATAAGAGAATTCCCTGGCAGTCCAGTGGTTAGGACTCAGCACTTTCACTGCCGTGGGCTCGGGTTCAATCCTTGGTCGGGGAACAAAGATCCTGCAAGCTGTGCAGCGTGGTCGAAAAGAAAAAAATAAAATAAAATTTATATTCCTAGATAGATTCATTTGTGACATATTTTAGATTGCACATGTAAGTGATATCATATGGTATTTGTCTTTCTCTTTCTGACTTACAACAAGGTCCTACTGTATAGCACAGGGAACTATATTCAGTATCCTGTGATAAATCATAATGGAAAAGAATTTTTAAAAATGTATATGTGTGGGGCTTCCCTAGTGGCGCAGTGGTTGAGAGTCCGCCTGCCGATGCAGGGGATGTGGGTTCGTGCCCTGGTCCAGGAAGATCCCACATGCCGCGGAGCGGCTGGGCCCGTGAGCCATGGCCGCTGAGCCTGCGCGTCCGGAGCCTGTGCTCCGCAACGGGAGAGGCCACAATAGTGAGAGGCCCGCGTACTGCAAAAAAAAAAAAAAAAAAAAAAGTATATGTGTGTGTGTGTGTATATATATATATATATGTATGTATGTATAACTGAATCACTTTGCTGTTTAGCAGAAATTAATCAACATTGTAGATCAACTACACTTCAACAAAAAAAATGCAAAAAAGTTATATTCCTTCTAAACTAGAGTTCCTTAATATGATTTTGTCTGAAAGCATGTTAATAATCAAACCAATAGGGACTTCCCTGGTGGTCCAGTGGTTAAGACTTCACCTTCCAATGCAGGGGGTGCGGGTTCGATTCCTGGTTGGGGAGCTAGGAACCCACATGCCTCACGGCCAAAAAAACCAAAATATAAAAAACAGAAGCAATATTGGAACAAATTCAATAAAGACTTTGAAAATGGTCCACATCAAAAAAATCTTAAAAAAAAAAGCAATAAACAATAATGCAACACAATATGCTCCTGTCGTTACCCTTGGATTGAGGAGACTGAGGCCGACCAGCTGGTATTTCTGCACATTGGAAGCTCTGGGAGAGCAGATTTTGACTCAACGCTATCATTAGTGTACCAAAAAAATGTCAAAATCAAACACTAAACGATTAATAATACAAATGATACGCTATACCAAAACAAGGCAAATAAATCAAGTTACTTCAACATTATAGAATTTAAAAAGTGCAATAGCAGGGTGCAGTGATGCTGTCCAGGTTGTCACAGCACCTGGCCTGAGTCTCCAGGAATGAGTGAGACACCCAGATGGGTTCCAACACTGGGAGCGTGTTTCTTTGCAGCCCTTGATGTGAGACCCAGAGCAGCTCCCTCCATGGGACCACGAAGCAGCACAAGGATAACAGCCTTGAAACCGTCACCTGAACTCGCATCACTTAACCATCCTCACAGCATGGCCGGCACAGAAGAGCTGCCTGAAAACTCATTGTTGAATTGTTCAACACCGTCCGGTGAATGGCATTATTATTATCACTAGTTTACGGACAAGAACTCTGGGACTCCGAGAGGTTAAGCTATGTGTCAAGGTCATCATCCAGCAGTGGAGCCAGATGTTCTCGGCCCCAGACCCAGCTCTGTCCTTCTAAGGCTCCTTCAAAACTTTCCATTTCCCACACAACAGTCAGAGGGATCCTGGAAGGAGGTCAGTTGGATCAAGTGACTCCCCTGCCCTCAAGCCTCCAAGGCTCCGCACCCCACTGGCCAGAAATCAAATGAAATTTCTCTCCCCAGTTAGGAGGCCCTGCTTCCTGCTCCCTCCCCAACT
Organism: Mesoplodon bidens; assembly: GCF_964165515.1. Lineage (NCBI taxonomy): Eukaryota > Metazoa > Chordata > Mammalia > Artiodactyla > Ziphiidae > Mesoplodon > Mesoplodon bidens. Next base: position 31,366,253 of record NC_138169.1, on the reverse strand, counting down.
CCAGCCTGTCACCAGCCCACTCCACCCTTCAGCTCCACACAGGATGGGATGGGCTCAGACCCTTTTGTCTTTGATGGCTGTGTGCAAATCCCTGCAGTATCTCCCAAAATGTGGCCTTGCCTCTGGCTTACTCTCTTGACCAAGCAATCACCCACGGGTCAAGGGTGCCCCACTGGGTTGACTTCTGCTTGTCTGGTTACCCAGGTGTAGGCACTAAGCAGGTGCCATGGGGGGACCCAAGCCAGCACCCGAGAAGCCTGGGGGCAGGAAGCTGGAGGCTGTTGACAGGGATCTGTCCAGATGCAAGACACCTTGAGGTCACTCCTTCACAAAGCTGGTCAGAGCCTACACCATGCAGGCAGCTGTGGCTGGAGCTGAGCAGGATGTGGGGCTACTCCAGAGTACCCATTGCACTGAATACTTAGCATTCTGGTAGGCACATACAGAAAGAGACACATGTTTCCTACTGGACTGTGAGTTCTTTCAAGGCAGGTGTCCTTTTCTAAACCTCCTTTGTCAACTAACCCAGGAGTGTCAGGTAGACTTACTGAATAGCATTTGTTCGTTGCATAAACCAATATATTAATTAAATGGTAAAGCAACATTGGATAGAAAGAGCCAGCTCACAGGTTTTGCCACATCTAACAGACCTGAAAGGAAAAGTGCTTTGGTCAAGTTGTGCTTGCTTGCGCTGGCCTAGACGCAGATCTCGGGAGGCGATGGGCAACGGCGAGGTCTGTCCTGACCTGGAATACAACACAGCCCCTGTCCACGGATGCCCAGGACTGAGAGTTTTTGGATGGGCCCCACATTATTGATGGAGAAACCCATTTTCTCTCATCAGATTTCTTAAATATGCAGTCAGAGCTAAGAAACTGAAGAAGTCGTCAGGCAGTAAAGAGTAAGTTTAGCCCGCTCCCTCGCAAAGGCTGGGGGGCTTCCTGTGGAGAGGGACCATAGCCAGATCATCCGGGTGGTGTACAGGGGACTTTCTGTGTCTCCTGCTGGAGACAAGGAGGAAGGACAGCTGGAAGAGGAGACTGACCTTAGCATCTGGCTGCCAACGCTTTCTCCCCAGTGGGGAAAAAGTAGAGGCTCAGTCACCAGGCAAATGCCAAGATGGACATCCTGAGCTGGGCTAAAGGTGGAGTGGATAGTTTATGTAGAGAACAAAATAGAGGATGAGGAAAAAGAGAAGGAGAAGAAGAAGGTGTGAGAGAGATTTTCTTTTTTTTAATTGGCTTCTTTTTTTTTCATGGCAGAAGACCCTGGTTCCACATTAACAAGACGTTATTCCAAATATAAAATGACCGGTCCCAGCGGGGAAAAGTGACTTAGACTTTGGAAATGAAATTAAGGCAGCACTAAGAGAAACGCATGTTGTCTGGGTAACGTAGTGGCTTGGTCCTGACCTTTCTGCAGACATCCTGCCTGGTCCTGTGGCCACACCTGTGGAACCTCCTTGAGGGCCAGCATCACCTGGAGAGCAGCCACTTCATACCACTGACACCAGCGAACACGTTCGGTATTAAAACAGCATTGTCAAGTTTAACCTTCAAGTTTGGATGCCTCTTTTCAAAGAAGGACAAGAGAAATCTGATTTTTTTTTAACAGCATGACTATCAATGTGTAAATGCAGAAGAGTATTTGAGACAAACAAAAAAAACATACGTGATCTCAATTGAGGTACAAACCTTCCAAAATTTTAAATCCTTTATGTGCTTTCTCGCTTACTTGCTGGACACAAAAGGATACATTATTCATAGCTCCATCTTTTTTCTAGAAGTCCTCTCCTGTCTCCTAATTCTGAACAATTGAGTGTAGAATAAGCAATTTAGACACACTCCTTTTTAAACTCCAAAGTGCTAGATAAGTGAAAGGTATTATCACTTGTGGTTTGAACCCTAAAGCAGCGTAACCCTCAGATGTCTAACATTTAAGAATGGAGGGACCAACCAAGAGCGAAGTAAGTTGCATTTAAAATTTTTCCAGACTAAAAACAGCTTGCAAGTGTGGATCAATATCTATTTAGTTATTTAAAATTAAAGAAATAAAAGGTGGGAATTCCCTGGTGGTCCAGTGGTTAGGACTTGGCGCTTTCACTGCCGAGGGCATGGGTTCAATCCCTGGCTGGGGAACTAAGATCCCGCAAGCCATGTGGCATGGCCAAAAAAAAAAAGAAAGAAAGAAAAGGAGGCATTATAAAGTGTATAATAGGATACAAAAGTGCAGGTTTTTGCTGAGACCCTAAGATGAGAAAGATCGCAGGCCAAACCAAGGTTCCAAATAAAGATGCTGACATTTAGGGTTGGTGGTGAGAAACTCTCACCCTCGCCCACATCACAGGTCAGAAGGTGGAGACTTGGGGGGTTTGTGCAGATAGAAAGAGCTGTCCAGTGCTTTAAGTCCCAGCCCTGGGGTAGGGGCAGGGGACACTTGCCTTCGAAAAAAGCATTAAGGGAACCCCAGGGAGACCCTGGTTTGTGTTCCATTTGGTGGGGGCCTCGGAAAGAAGTGTCTTGATTGCCACCTGAGAAATCTGAAGGGTGGGAGATGCAGCGGCCCTGCAGGTAGCAGAAGGGAGGAAGGGGTGGTTGTATGGGAAGCCGGCACCCCCAAAGGGGCACGGATGCTTCCTGTGGGCCAGCCTTGGGCCACCTAAGAGAAAGCCATTGTGGGTTAGATCTTGTCCAGGAGGGACACCTGGATCAGCAAAGAGCCACAGGTCATGCCAGACTCCTATGGCTCTGGGAGAAATACAAACAGTGAACCAGAAGGAAGTGATTATCTCCAATTAGAGAACTGCACGTGGGCGACACCTGCTCACATGGGTGGGCAGAGGAAGGTCTCTGAGGCACTCACACAAATGCCCATGAGAGAAAGAGTCAGCCTTGAGCATCTGCCAGCACCAGAGAGCAAGAAGCCAACTCATGGCAGAACCAACCCAACCCTGATCATTCCTTGTCTTATCTCCCCAGGACCCCAGGTGACTCCCAACCCTGCAGGTGTCAGAAACAAGGTTAGCCAGCTATTTCTTTGGGAAGAAATAGAACACTGGACAATGAGAGAAAGACCCTCTCCCAGCAGCAAACTTCCCACCTGGTAGAGGAGAGACACCTCAATTAAATCAAGTTTGAGTTTAGAAAATTGCAGGGCACTAGAAACACTCTTTTCTGTATTGAGACGATTTGCGTTACGTAAGTGACTTCCAAAAGTCAGACAGCTGCTGGAGCTTTCACCCAGGCACCGAAAAACTAGTTCCACTGGATAAATTTAAAAGAACAGTGACAGCTAAAGTTATTTCACGATGGCAACTCATGAATCATGCATTCGATTCACAAGTTACAAGTGTTCAGAAAACAGAAATAAAACTTGGGAAAATTTGATGTCTCCTGAAATACCTCTCATTACCTTTTAAATATAGGCTATTTTTTCAAATTATAAAAGTGGGGGGCTTCCCTGGTGGCGCAGTGGTTGAGAGTCCGCCTGCCGATGCAGGGGACACGGGTTCGTGCCCCGGTCGGGGAGGATCCCGCGTGCCGCGGAGCGGCTGGGCCCGTGAGCCATGGCCACTGGGCCTGCGCGTCCGGAGCCTGTGCTCCGCAACGGGAGAGGCCACAACAGTGAGAGGCACTGCGTACCGCAAAAAAAAAAGAGGGAAAAAAAGAAAATTAGTCTGGGGGATTACCCTTTCACAAGCAAAAGAGAACTATGTAGACAAAAACTGTGCATAATAAATTCTTAAAAAAAAAATTATAAAAGTGGACTCATATGAGAATTTAGAAAATACATTAAAATATTAAAAGAAAACTTTAAAATAACCACAATTTCCTATCCCTATTTTTTTAAAGTCTTAATAGAAAGTGCCCTTTCTCAGTGGGAAAAAAAAAATGGCATTCAAATGTTCCGACTGTTATCTTTAATGGTGTAATGATAGGTTTTCCCTTTTGTTGCCTGTTTGCGGAAGCAGACGGCTGTAATTTCGTCTCTCCAGTTCACTGCCCCTGGCATCTCAACCACCTGTCTGCACTTTCCTGGAATCAGCCTCCTCTGTCCGTGAATCTGGTCACATCAGAGCTGCGTGTGAAGCCACTTTCTCTGTGGCTCTTCATGGTCTAAAGCTGGAGCACCAACAAGCCAGGACAGTCAGAGGCCATCCCTGTGAATTTGGCAATAGAATAAACAGCTCTTGGGCTTCCCTGGTGGCGCAGTGGTTGAGAGTCCTCCTGCCGATGCAGGGGACACGGGTTCGTGCCCCGGTCCGGGAAGATCCCACATGCCGCAGAGCGGCTAGGCCCGTGAGCCATGGCCGCTGAGCCTGTGCGTCCGGAGCCTGCGCTCCCCAAGGGGAGAGGCCACAACAGTGAGAGGCCCGCATAACGCAAAAAAAAAAAAAAAAAAAACAGCTCTTTCCTCTTCTGGGAATGGGAAACAGAGTGAGATAAGAGAGAAGCACTGAAAGCAACAGCTGGTGCTCAAGGGGTGTAGATGAGGTGGGAGAGGCCTGATGGAGTTGGAGTCATCCCCAGGGTCCACGTGGCCTTTCTGTCTGTGGTTTCCATGTGACGGGCCCATATCTGAAAACTAAATTCCCCTTTTTTGCTAAAGCTTGTCATTTCTGTAATCTGAAAGTATCGATTAGTACATTATTTAATATCTTTACATTTTCTTATTTTCCTTTTTTGAAAAGAAGCATGTATACTTGCTTAACTAAAATTTTCCAGGGACCTAAGACTGTCCTTATTTACATGTGGGATCTGTGTCCACTCTTAGGGACACAGAAAAAGCACACTGGATGCTTCCTTTCCATTCTGCCCCCATGTGTGTGCATTTTATCTATTCTTAAAATAAAAGTAACAGTATTAAAAAGGGAAGAAAGGGCTTCCCTGGTGGCACAGTGGTTGAGAGTCTGCCTGCTGATGCAGGGGACACGGGTTCGTGCCCCGGTCCGGGAAGATCCCACATGCCGCGGAGCGGCTGGGCCCATGAGCCATGGCTGCTGAGCCTGCGCATCTGGAGCCTGTGCTCCGCAGCGGGAGAGGCCACAACAGTGAGAGGCCCACATACCGCAAAAAAAAAAAAAAAAAGGGAAGAAAAATCACAACATGACAGCTGAGGGACTCTGTGTATGCATGTATGCGTGCATTTGTGTGTGTGATGGTGTGTACATGTGTGGTTGTATGTGTACATGTGTGCTTGTATGTACATCTGTATGTGCATGTGTGTACTATGTGATTGCGTGTGCATGTGTATGCGTGTGATCGTGTGTGTGTGTATTGCGCGTGTGTACTGTGTGGTTGTGTGTGATTTGTATACATGTGTGGTGTGTGTACTTGCGTTGCATGTGTGTGCATGTGTGGTCTATGCACATGTGTATTGTGTATGTACATGTGTGTGGTTGTGTGTGTCTGTCTGCTCTCTCCCTGGTCACAGTTAAAGTCATCACCGACTTCTTTTATGTCTAGTGGTGTCCATGGTTAAAAATCTTAAGTTTGTGCCCCTTCAATTTCCTAATATAAAAATAAGCAAACAAGCAAGAAAAAGAAACCCAATGTTATTCAACTCACTGTCAGAGAGAAGTTGCTAACATCACATTTGTGGTCTGACATATCTGCTTAAAGTGAATGTCTGGATCACTGATGTAACTTACATTGGCTGGAGGAGAAGAATATTGAGTAGATGTTTAGCTGACTTGAGTTGTCCAGGAGGTAAGCTGCTGGAGCCTTGTCCTTTCTGTTACATGTTCACTGTCTATTTGCCAGCCAAGAGGAGTAGGGACAGGAAGTGTGGTCCAGCCCAGAGGCCCACATCTTGCTGGCCTTTTCTGGTCGTTACACTTTCATCTCTACGGTTTGCTCACTCCTGGGGCTGCCTGCCTCCCTGACCCCAGATCTGAGGGTCACTCCTCAGGGGCGTCTCGAGTGGATCGGGAGGGCACAGTTCCCATCCTGCACGTGTGACTCTCCTCTCCCACCAGCCACAGCTCTTGTTACACCAACTGGACATTTGGCCCAACTGGGTGGGTCAGGTGCCCTCTTTTGGAGACTCCAGATAGCTGGTTTGAGTCACAGGAGCTGAGAGTCATCACCCAGAATCAAGCTGGTGAGACCACCTGTGTCGTGTGTGCATCACTTCAGAGAAAGCCACCCGCCTGTATATACAAAGAACGAGGCAGCTGAGCCGAAAAAGCAGAGAAGAGACTATGGGCTCCGCAGAGGTGGGACCCGTAACCTTACAACCTCTAGCGTGAGTTCGTGAGGGCTGCAGTAACCAAGAACCACAGGCCAGGGGCATTAAACAACAGATACTTATTTCTCACAGTTCTGGAGGCTGGAAGCCCAAGATCAAGCCATCAACAGGTTGGTTCCTTCTGAGGCCTCTCTCCTTGGCATGTAGATGGCCATCTCCTCCCTGTGTCCTCACGTGGTCCTCCCGCTGTGCCTGTCTGTGTTCTCATCTCCTCTTATAAAGACACCAATCATATTGGGTTAGGGTCCACCCACATGACCTCATTTACCTTAATTGCCTCTTTAAAGGCCCTGTCTCCAAATGCAGTCCTAACCCCCTTCTAACTTCTGGGGGTTAGGACTTCAACACATGGATGCGCTGGGGGGTGTGGGGAGACACAATTCAGCCCAGAACACTCCGTCTGACTTTCCAGCTCCTGATTGTAGCACCTCGTGGGTCCTGTACATCCTATCCTTGGGACACAAGATAACAAATTCTAACTTTTGACCTGTGATAATTGGAGTAGATTTCTACTCCTTCTGATCACATAATTCCTGACAAAAATAATTAGTCTTGTACAGCAAAAACTGCTCTGTGGTTTTCCAGAATGGGAGGACCAGAAATGTGACTACTGCCTTCATACATGAATTTTGTTTATTTTTTTAAATTAATTTACTTATTTATCTTAGTTTTGGTTGCATTGGGTCTTCATTGCTGCGTGCGGGCTTTCTCTAGTCGCAGCGAGCGGGGGCTACTCTTCATTGCAGTGCGCAGGCTTCTCATTGCGGTGGCTTCTCTTGTTGCAGAGCACGGGCTCTAGGTGTGCAGGCTTCAGTAGTTGTGGCACGTTGTGGCATGCAGGCTCAGTCGTGTGGCTCGTGGGCTCTAGAGTGCGGGCTCAGTAGTTGTGGCACATGGGTTTAGTTGCTCCGCGGCATGTGGGATCTTCCTGGACCAGGGCTCGAACCCGTGTTCCCTGCATTGGCAGGCAGATTCTTAACCGCTGCGCCACCAGGGAAGTCCCCATACATGAATTTTAAATAGCAACAATTTCCAAGTCCCTCTCTCGGTTGGTTCTGATTTTGAACTGAGCACCAACTTCTTAAAGCATCTTCTTCCAGCTGAAATCTACCTTTGGGCTTCCTTCAAAGATGCCAAATCCAAGGTGCTGTCATGAGTGTTCCTGCATCTTCACAGACACTTGGAAGTCACCCTCTGGTTCTCACTTTCTGAATCTGGGGATGTTAGATGCACTGTCCTGGTTAGAATTTTGACTTCCTCAAGGAAAAATAGCGGATAGTTTTTGGATAGAGGAGCGTAAGGGGGTTCTAGGGATTTCAGCGTTGATCTAAGACATAGACATGACCACCAGGTGGCAGTAGTACACACAGGCGTCTCAGCGGGGCTTTGACAGGTTTGCGCCCCGGGAAGTCCCTCTGGGCTGGGACCATCCAGAGACTTCGGTGCAGGAGACCGCAGCGTGGAAGAGGAGGAAGGCAAGGGACCTCCCCCAGGGATACAGGGCTCACATGGTAGGTGATGTCTCTGGGCAGAGAGTCTGTGGATCAGAGAGCTCCAAAGGGCACAGCAGCTTGGGGTCTTTATAGCTCCTAGAAGCTTTATCTTTCTAGTTAGCAGATGTTAGGCGCAGTTTCTCAGGGTATGCAAAGCAGGCAAGCTCTAAATGGCTAAAAATCTGCTTATTGGGGGTATGTTTAAAACAACTGAATGTATCAAAAATATTTTTAACAGCCTAAAATTTAACTGTATATACATTTTTAATTAAAATAGAATAGGCATAAACCAAAAAGAAGGGAAAAAGTCAAGATGAAGTGTCACTGTCATTTTGTTTGCAGGGAGAAGTCAAGAAATGGAACAAATTGCCAGGAAAAAATTCTAAGACCATCCCAAAGCAGCTAGGTTACGTGCTACGTGTAAATGCCAAAATTAGGTATTATCCCACTTAATCTACAAATGAAAAAAGGGAGTCAAGGTTTATCCTATTTAGTACAAGAATTTTTAGAATGTATAAAAATTTGAGTTTGGTTCCTGCAAACTTTTGAGCTGACACTTCTCAGCTGCTGAGAAGAAATTAACACTCTGGGGCCAACATACCAAGGCCACCTGGGCTCATCCATGTGACAAGGAGACAGGGATGCTGGAAAGAGGAAGGATGTAAGTCATACACGTTTTATTATTTTAAAAAGAAAAGCCAGTCATTAATGAAAAACAATATACGATTATGGAGCTTCTGATTAAATGAAGGAATGGATTCTGATTCTGTAAACTCCCTATGTGGAGCTGAGCTTCATTATCAACCAACTTGATAATGGCTTATCCTTTTTTATTTCTTTTGAAGGAGAAGACTTACATTTAAAACATTTGACCCAAAAATGGTTCCTTTGAAAGAACCCACATAGGATTTTCTTTAAAAACATTGTGTGTGTAAACACATTTTTTTTTCATAATGCAGAGTTCAAGATTTTGATGTAGACTGCCTTGTGTCAGCTACTTCCCAGATGTCTAGATTTCCCATCTTTTTGACAGGAAGGAACATGACACCCACCACAGATACACATTCTAAGGATCACTTGCTTAAGTGTCATAACTTACAATGATATGTTATTAAATAATAAAATGGAAACAAATATTGTTCGGTTGAGCCATTTCACAAAGGTAAAAATACTCAGGTCAAATGAAAGATAACATTTTAAAACTTCACCTGAGGGCTTCCCTGGTGGCACAGTGGTTAAGAACCCGCCTGTCAATGCAGGGGACACGGGTTCAATTCCTGGTCCTGGAAGATCCCACATGCCGTGGAGCAACTAAGCCCGTGCACCACAACTACTGAGCCTGCTCTCTAGAGCCCGTGAGCCACAACTGGTGAAGCCCGCTCACCTAGAGCCCGTGCTCTGCTACAAGAGAAACCATCACAATGAGAAGCCTGTGCACTACAACAAAGAGTAGCCCCCACTCACCACAACTAGAGAGAGCCCGTGCAGCAATGAAGACCCAACGCAGCCAAAAGAGGGAGTGCCTGGGCTCTCTTTTCACTTGTCCAGATGTGGGGCAGCAGGGGAAGAGGAAGGGGTGAGGCTTAAAAGATGTCAGTAGTCAAACAATGGAGTCAGAGACTCCCTTACAATGTCACTTCTTTCAAAGTCTGTTGGTGACTGGTCGCTGTGTGTGTTATTCAGTGCCGCCTCCTTCCCCTGACGGCAAAGTGTGTCACTGTGTTGCCTCCTTGTCTCCCAGTGCGAAACGCCCATGGCATCTCACAAAAATGGATAGTCAAAAGAGGAACTTGGTCACCAAAAAGGAAGGTGCATCAAAGAAATGAAAAGTGTTCATGCAGGAAGGGAAACAATCTACGGGAATGGAGTTAGAGAAGAAATGGCTGGGGGTGGGGGGGAGGGGAGGATTGGGAGTTTGGGGTTAGCAGAGGCAAACTATTACATACAGAATGGATAAACAACAAGGTCCTACTGTATAGCACAGGGAACTATATTCAATATCCTGGGATAAACCATAATGGAAAAGAATATGAAAAGGAATATATATGTATAACTGAGCCACTTTGCTGTACAGCAGAAATTAACACAACATTGTAAATCAACTATACTTCAATAAAATAGATTTTAAAAAATGGCTGACTGTGGGATGAGTGACCCTGCTGCCTTTTGAGAGGTTTTAGATGTGCTGACAGAGGAGCTCAGTGAAGACCAGCTTATCAACACAGCGGAGGAAAATGGTTGTGGTGAAAAGGATGAAGCCGGCCCAGAGGAACGCATGCCAGCAAAAAACTTAACATTCAATGAACTTTTGGAGATAATTCATAACATTGAACGTGCAAAGAACAAAATGTTGGAAGCTGATCCAAACTTAGGAAGGAGTGTATCAATTCACCACAGCATGGAAAGGATGTCCACTCCTTATCCTAAGTCACATGACAAGATGAGCACTGTTCAAGCTATTCTTGATAAGTTTTCTACAAAGACACAGAACAGTTTAATTATCAATGTTTCTGATGTTTTAAATGACACTGTCCTAAATAATGCTAGTTTTATTATTTCTTTCATTTCTTTTTTTGTTTATTTTTTAGGGGGTTTTTTGGTTTTTTAATTTTTATTGGAGTATAGTTGCTTTACAATATTGTGTTAATATCTACTGTACAGAAAAGTGAATCAGTCATATGTATACATATATCCCTTCTTTGGATTTCCTTCCCATTTAGGTCACCACAGAGCATTGAGTAGAGTTCCCTGTGCTACACAGTAGGTTCTCATTAGTTATCTATTTTATACATAGTATCAATAGTGTATATGTGTCAATCCCAATCTCCCATTTGTCCCACCCCACCCTACCCCCTTGGTAGCCATACGTTTGTTCTCTACATCTGTGTCTCTGTTTCTGCTTTGTATATAAGATCGTCTATACCAATTTTTTCAGATTCCACATATATGTGTTAATGATATTTGTTTTTCTCTTTCTGACTTACTTCACTAGAGACTGTATGACAGTCTCTAGGTCCATCCACATCTCTATCATTTCTTTATACACTTATAACTGACAGTGTTTTCAGCATCTCAACAAAAATTTGTGAAGGTCATGGAACAATCCTGATTTTCCCCATTGATGTGAAGATCATTTGAACTCTTTGAACTTGCACAATCATTCTTATGGTCCCTCAGTGCCATGCAGAGTTAGGAGTGCCTGCACTATTTTGACCTGACTGGTCTGTAATGTTTAACTCTTGTGATTAGTCCCACCTTTGTAAACCACAGTCCTGCCTGTGTTTCCAGGACCCACTGTCTCCAGAATCCTCCCTCCCACCTGCCTTTCCCAGGTTCGGTGGCTTCTCTTCCGTTGCCTGTCTTTTGGGCATTGGTGACCCCAGATTCTGTCCTTGACTTTGCTTCTTACTTTCCATGCTCTTCCAGTTCTGGTTGTCTGTAAAAGTGACAGCTTCTCTGGTCTTAGGTGGTGATGATGGCGCTAAGGTGACAGTGAAGAAAGGCGGGGGGGCGGGTCTTACAAAATGATAGGAAGGAATTTCCGGGTGGAAAGCAGGACGGCAGGGTATCCTCTTTATTTCACAATCTGGATTTAGGACCAAGCCCACAGAGCCGTCTACCTTTATCAATAAGAATATCTATGAAATGTCATTCGTTCTTTCACAAACATCTACTGAATTGTACTGTCTCTGGTTCTATGTTCTGGAACGCTATGTATCAACAAACAGATAGTATAAAGCAACACTATGGATTTTAACTGTGTCCTCTGGGGGTACTACCCAACTCCCTGTCACTTAACCCATTAATTATCCTAGTGGAGGAAATTACAGGGCTGCTTTATGAGGAAGATATTCTATTATGGACAAGAGGGCCTTCAGCTGCACGTCCCACACCAGACACAGCTGCCTACAGGGACAGGCAGTGCTATAAATCAGGATGGACTGAATTCAAAATTTTGAGATTACCTTTGCGTATGTGTCTTGCTTTGTGAAACTGCAGTATTCCCGGAAAGTCTTGAGTAAATCAGGTTCTTTAATTCCTTACATTAACAGTGAGTTAAGGGGCTTCCCTGGTGGTGCAGTGGTTGGGAATCTGCGTGCCAGTGCAGGGGACACGGGTTTGAGCCCTGGTCCGGGAAGATCCCACATGCTGCGGAGCAACTAAGCCCGTGAGCCACAACTACTGAGCCTGCGCTCTAGAGCCTGTGAGCCACAGCTACTGAAGCCCGCGCGCCTAGAACCTGTGCTCTGCAACAAGAGAAGCCACCGCAATGAGAATACCGCGCACCGCAACGAATAGCCCCTGCTCACCGCAACTAGAGAAAGCCCGCGCGTATCAATGAAGACCCAACACAGCCAAAAATAGTAAGTAAATAAAATAAATTTATTTAAAAAAAAACATCGTGAGTTAATAACAGACTCTGCATAGGTTGTTAGTAGATGTTTTCCTGACGATGCTGATTAGCAAGAGGGGTCGCTCTCATTCCTATATAAGATGAGAGAAATCCACAGCTCAGAGAGGCTCCCTGATTGTGAGCGAGCTGTGCTTAAAATAATAGAGATCTGACCGTATTTCAAACATCCTAACTAATGAAAAGACTCCTACTGTGATTGCTTTTGGAACACTAAGAATTCTCTTATCAGTGTAAGCTTCCAATTTACTTTGTGGGCAAGGCTAAATTTTTACAAATCACGTTTATAGAGCAATAGCCACACGGGTACGCATTACTAAATCCGCTTCTAAATAAAGCTGAAATTTGGTGGGTTACCTGATCATTCTCGGCAAATGTGCCAGCTCCTATCATGTTTAGAACCCTGTGTTCTGAGGTGCTCAAGTTCACGCTGAGGAATTTGCTAAACAAATCCCTGGCAAGGAGTCAGAGCAGTGGTTTTCTGTATCCTTAAATCCTTTCAAATAGAAATGGCAAAACACACTGCCCGAGTCCACAATGCCTAAACTTTTGGAGTGTCAATCTTGAAGTTTCTTACTGTTTGAATCTGAACTCACTCTCTTCCCCAAAGGAGCAGCCTGTTTATTTATTTTAAAAGTTAAACGGAATGAAAACTTCTGCACTTTGAATTAGGCAGCAATCAGGGCTAAAAATAACTGATTTCGCCAGTTTCCTATGGAAAATGTAAGATAGAGGTGATCAGTCTCCTTCCCAAGCGGGGTAGGTGGGGTCTGGGCCTGAGCGAGGGCGGGTCTGCACGGGACTCCCAGGGGACGGGGGTCGAGGCGGGGGCCGGCCAGGGACTTTCAGCGCCCGGTGACAGTGCGAGTTTGTGGCAGTGATTTGGGGAATATTTCAGAGTTCAACAGGTTAGGGGGGAAACGGCTAACATACTGGCCTGGTGTCTGGGGGCTGTGCTCAATGACGGCAGGGACAGGAGGAGGGAAAAAGGAAAGGGGGGATGGGGATGGAGGAGAAGGGAAGGTGAAAGCCTCAGAAATAAAGGGCAGGGAAAAGAGTGCAGTGGAGGCAGGCAGAGCAGAGGGGGCGAGAACACAGTGGGGAGGCGCGCGGGCGGGCGGTCCTCCCGCCGGCAGGGGGCGCGCTCTCGGCAGCCCCGGGCCCCGCCCCCTCCTCCCCGCCAGCCGCGCCTGCGCCGTCGTCCCGCCTCGCCCGGGATGCTGCTGCCGCTGCTGCGGAGTAGCTGCTTCCCTTCCTCTTCCCCCGGCGGCGGCGGCAGCGGCGGAGCGGACACGGGCGCGGGGGGCCGGCCGGCGGCGCAACTGCAGCGCGGAGCCCGCGGGCCGCCGGGGCCGCTCGAGCGCGCGCTCGCCCAGCCCGGGGCCGACCCGAGGCGCGCGGCGGAGGCCGAGGGAGCGTGGGGGCCCGGGGCGCGCGGCGGGCGGCGGGCCGCGCGGGGGCCGCATGCGTGCATGGATCCGGGCGCCGCGCTGCAGAGGCGGCCCGCGGGCGGCGGCGGCCTGGGCGCGGGCTCCCCGGCGCTGTCGGGCGGCCAGTCCCGGCGGAGGAAGCAGCCCCCCAGGCCGGCCGACTTCAAGCTGCAGGTCATCATCATCGGCTCCCGCGGCGTGGGCAAGACCAGCCTGATGGAGCGCTTTACCGACGACACCTTCTGCGAGGCCTGCAAGTCCACCGTGGGTAAGGCTGGCCGGACGGGCCGTGTATTCGGGGTCGGCCCCGGGGAGCCCCTTCCTCCTCTGCCCCGCGCCGGGCGGAGACCCCCGTCCCCACGCAGAGTCGTCCTGCGCCCCCGCCCTGCGCCGTCACGAGACCGGGTGATGCGCGGGGCCCGTCCAGCCCGGAGCATCTCTCCCCGGAAACCCCCCGCCCACTCGTTACCAGGAAAAAGGTGGTGACAGGTGGGGGGCAGGTGGGCAGCGTGGTGGACTCGAGCTTTGCCCTGGCTAGATGGCCAGAGTGCGTCATGTCCGGTGAATTTTGATGCCCTAACTTTGCCGTCCTAGGAGTAGGGGTATTTCCACTGTCAACCCGGCTTATTTTCTGATTTTGAACTCACTTTTATGTTGCGCTGAAATAATGACGTTTTAAATTCCTTGTGGAGGATCTCCGGGGAATATTCAAACTAACGCTACACTAAGTTTCTTCTTTTAACTGTAACTGCGGGGCAGAAGAACTTCAGCTGTATTTGTCCGTGACCTCAAATAACCCCCCAGGGACTCCGAAAGTGGGGAGGAGGCCTCCGGCACCGCCGGCTGCGTGAAGTATAGCGAAGTATAACTACAGAACCAGGCGGGTCGGGAAGTATCGTGTCCTCAGGATGTAAAATTGAAACTGCAGGGAAGTTTTCTGATGAAGTCACATGTACAGGCCTTGGCGTTGAGGTCTGTCAGGTCGCAGTCGGTAACAGCTGCTTCTATGGAAAACCCCTTAAAAGCTGTCAAAGGTAGGGGACCCCCGCAGATGAGATAGTTCTTCGAAAGGAAGATCAGTCACCTTCAGTAATAGGGAGGGATTCCCCTAGGGGAGGTCCAAGAAACAGTGAATAAGTGGTATGTAAATATGAAATTCAGAATTTAAAGTATCATTCCACACACTTGTACAAATATTTAGTATTGTAACCAGTGGTAGTTCCAAGGTGATACAATTTGGGGATGAACTGGCTTTAAGTTGTCATGTAACAAAACACGACTACATTTAAAATGTCTTATTGGAAGACTAACCTCCCAGTTTTTGTGTTGTCTTTTTGTTTGGTTTGTGAGAATGTGTTTCCCTTCATGCTTTTTTTTATAAAAGATTATTTTGGACATATTTGTGCTTTCTGTACCCTGTGTGTTTTTAAGATCTTGGCCTTGGAGTCATGATATTAAAGTTCAGTAGCGTACCTTAGACCTGGTTCAAACATCCGATCTTGGACCATATAAAGTACAGGGAGTTATTAAACCATCCAGCGAGGGTTTATACTGTTATTTTAGTACCTGGCATAAGTAAAATAGAACTAAAAGCAATTCAGAATTATCCATCATTTATGACTCCACGCTTAAAAATATGTAAAAACGAAGAGTAACATAGCTGTACTAGATGAAAAGAAACTAGCACAGGAATAATGGGTGGATAACAGGGCTTGGGTGGCTGGAGGGCGAGATGGGGGATGAGCACAGGTGTGCTTAGAACTGGGCAGAGGAGAGGTGAGGAGGGGTTTTCTAAGCCGGGGCCACAGTGGAGCAACACCCGCACAATCTGGGAAGGAATCATTAGGGGACATCGGGAATGAATGCCTCAGGACCTTGGCTGCCAGGCCATGGAGTGTGCATCTTCTCCTGTAGCAGCAGGAGCCATAAAGGCCTCTGGGTACAGCCCTGGCAGGGTTGCATTAGGTATTTCGGAATCGGGAAGAAACCGGGAGGTGAGGGGACCAGGCAGTCGGTTTCTCTGTCCCCTTAACAAACAAACCTAAATGCACACGCCTCCCCACACCACTGCTGTTGTGGGGTTCCCTGTGAACTTGGACTTTGTCTTGCTCATGTTTGTTTCCTCCATACGTAGCCTGTAGTACTTGGCTTGATAAGTGTTTATTAGTTGTGGGAAATTCAGAGAAAGATGCTAACTTATGGTCTGACCCAAAGTGTGAGAACACTTAAGAAAGTTAACTAACCCCCCTTCCATCTCTGCCTGTGAGCTGCTTTTCCCTTCCACTTATCAGATCACTTATTGAGCACCTACTGTGTGCTGGTGCTGTGCTACCCACGGGGGCTTGAGTGACAAGGACAAAGTCTCTGTCCAGATGTGGCTCAGAGCCGTGGGGCCCGGGATGCCCCGGGGTGATGAGGGCAGTGTAGAGATGTGTACAGGCTGGGGAGCGTGGAGGAAGCCCCCCCAGTCGGGGTGGGATGAGAGCTGGAGGGGGAGGCTTCCTCTGCACTGGAATGCTGTAGAGATAAAGTTCATTCCCCGCGTTCCTTTAGAAAAGAGCATTTAAATGTGGCGCTGGGTGTGCTGTACAGTTGGGGTTGCCTCACCTGAATGCCTCCCACAGGTGGCTTGTAGGGTCCTTCTGAGGCCAGTTGTTGAGTTTCGTGTCCACGGAGCACAGTCAGCTCTGCAGATTCTGCTCCGCGGGGCCCCTTGCCCTCACCCTGTACGGCTGGCAGAGTCTGGAAAAGACCATGCGCCCCGCAGCCCGGCACAGGTGCTGACCCAGGAGGGTCGCTCCAGTAATGGCTCAGCCAACCTCAGGCGGGAAGCACGCATCTCCAGTGAGTCAGACTCACTGGACTTTCTGTAAAAGATCGTAGCAGAAATCCTGAGGGATTTGAGATAATGAACCTGTTTTGTAAAGTTACAAATGAACAAAATGATTTTTTTGTTGTTGTATTATTAATCAAGTCAGAAGTTGATTTGGTTTACCAGACACACAGAACTCACCAGGGTATGAAACTGAAAAAACTGTTTTTAATAATTGACGTATTGGGACTTCCCTGGTGGCACAATGGTTAAGAATCCGCCTGCCAAGGCAGGGGACGTGGGTTCGAGCCCTGGTCCGGGAATATCCCACATGCCGCAGAGCAGCTAAGCCCGTGTGTCACAACTACTGAGCCTGCACTATAGAGACCGCGAGCCACAACTACTGAGCCCACGTGCCACAACTACTGAGCCCATGTGCCACAACTGCTGAAGCCAGCGGCGCCCTAGAGCCCGTGCTTCGCAACAAGAGAAGCCACCGCAATGAGAAGCCCACGCACCACAACAAAGAGTAGCCCCCACTCACCACAACTAGAGAAAGCCTGTGTATGCACAGCAACGAAGACCCAACGCAGCCAAAAATAAATAAATAAATACATAAATAAATAATTGGCCTATTTAATGGAAATTGTCTAGGTGGAGTATTACTTTCAAATGGGATTTTGTGTTCGTGGAATTGAGTTACTTAGTCTGATATGACTGGCATGGTTTGACAGGGGTTTTAAAAGCCTCAGGAACAGCTTTTTGAAGTTTGAAAAATGGAAAAAAAAACTAGTTGGCTGTAGAAATTCACAAGTCTCTAAAAAAAAAACATAAAATTATGTATCTGTTAACCTTTGGTTTTTAACTATTGGAAGCTAACTGTTAAGTTTGTTTGGATTGAAATATTTTTACCAGGCAGCACCCTGCCTCCACCCACCCAGCAGCATTAAATTTCTAGAAAAACATTCTAGAAAACCTGGGCTCTTGATATAAGCTTTGCCATGAACTAGTTTGTGACTTTGGATAAGTAATTTATTGTCTTTGCATGTAAAAGTTTACGGTCTATTAGTGGTAGCTACATTCCTTGAGCATGTACTGTGTACCAGCAAGAATATACTCTTTCTAAACCTCACAACAATCCTGAAAGTTTCCCCATTTTACAGATGAGGAAGCAAAGTCCCAGAGGGTAGACAGCTCATCCACAGTGGCCCAGCGGTCAGCAAGTGGTCAGGGCCAGGGCTGCAAGTGAGTTCCTTCTATCTGTTCCTTAGCTTACTTTGAGATTTAAATTCACTTTATTCTGAAAATTTGGATGGTTCAGAATCAGACACCATGAAACCCTTTCCTACTTGCCTAATTTGATCCCCCTGAGAGCCCTGTGAAGGTAGTGATGTCATCGATCTATGGTATCATTGACATTGACTTTCTTTAACTATGCCCCTATCATTTGTCACTTTCCTCTGGATATTAACATACTGCTCTGAAAATTGCATTTCTTACCTAAATATTCAATTATCCAAATATCTTAAGTCTTTTACATATTTATTAAAATATATTTAAATAGAGGAAAAGGAGGAGTAAGACAGTTTGGACCAGAATTCTCATTTCCTGGGCAGTAAAGTTTGTTTCAAAGTGCCGGAGGCCAACATAGGATTGCTATTTCTTTTACTTTGCCATGTAAGGACATTTTTTAACAATCCACTACCACCGACTTAAAAAAAAAAAAAAAAAGACTTAATATGAGGTAGACCAAAAAAAATAGGAAAGACAGAATATCAGAATTTAAAAGTTCTTTTGAATTCAGTTTGAGAACCTCACAACTCTGTCTTCATTTTTCTCATTTTGCATCCATGCATTAAACTTCACAGCCTGGGCTTCCCTGGTGGCGCAGTGGTTGAGAGTCCGCCTGCCGATGCAGGGGACACGGGTTCATGCTCCGGTCTAGGAAGTTCCCACATGCCGCGGAGCGGCTGGGTCGGTGAGCCATGGCCGCTGAGCCTGCGCGTCCAGAGCCTGTGCTCCACAACGGGAGGGGCCGCAGCAGTGAGAGGCCCGCGTACCGCAAAAAAAACCCAAACCAAAGCAAAACAAAACTTCACAGCCTGGCCCCTGAGAGTAAGTGGTCTTAGAGGGTTGATAGCACTTGCTGGAAGTGCCGTTCCCACTTAGTCACGTGCCGTGGTCTCTGTTCTCAGAGCGCACCTCTTCGGGTCCCATGTGCAGTCGGGAAGCCTGTTCCCAGGGCGGGGAAACCTCGTGGTGCAGGTGACTGGTTCGTCAGGGCCAGCAGTAGAGCCGGAAGCAGAATCGAGAGGTCCAAGGAACAGGTGGATGTAAATCCTGTGCAGGACTGGCTGTCTGTGGATTGGCCTTGAATGTTATGGGATGAGATGGGTTGAGATGCAGGCCATCAGGTTCTGGTCCACTTTGCCTACAGGCAGTGGAGCTGCTGTCAAGGGAAATCGACTGCTTGTACTTTATTCTGGAAATTTAGGTCACAGATTTTTTGTTCAGAAACCCAGAGTGATCGTTTCATACTGGATTAAAATTATAAGCTGTGTGTTTTATGTTGCTTTTCTGTGATTGTGTGCAGTCTTTACAGCCATGGCTGAGCTGCCCAAGTGTTTCACTCACGAGGGAGTTAGGGAGAGTCGTCCGAATTCCCACTCGGAAGCCCAGACTCTGAAGCTCTCAGTGTCAGGCCCTCCCCTGCCAGGATGATGTAACAAGATGACTCAGGGAGAAGGGAGTGGAAGAGGAACGGTCAGTTTCTATGCCAGCATA
Source organism: Mesoplodon bidens (assembly GCF_964165515.1). Lineage (NCBI taxonomy): Eukaryota > Metazoa > Chordata > Mammalia > Artiodactyla > Ziphiidae > Mesoplodon > Mesoplodon bidens. The sequence goes on along the minus strand of NC_138169.1, from coordinate 31,347,074 downwards.
TGCTGTGCAGTGTGTGATTTGGCTTTTTTAATGCACTCAGGGCACACTGATAGGCTTGTGCAGAGCGCGTTTGTGGAAATAAAGTAGCTATCTTTCAAAATAAGTGTGGTAAAGTTGGCGATCCCGCTTGTTGAGGTTGAATGAAAATCTATTTAAAGACCTGGCTTGTGTGCATTCAGCCTCTCTTTCAGTGTCGTGCACTCACACTGCAGAAGAAAGTTCTGCTTATGCTTGATGGTAGGAATCCAGATTCTTCAGGATTGCCTGTCCTGCAGCTGTGGGCTCTGAGGAACCATTGGCCGAGGGTCTGTGGACTAGCTTTAGAAAGGCAGCTTGGGTTCCTTCGAGAGCTGATAGGGCCAAATTATTCTCCAGCCTTGCATGCCAGAAACATGGTTCTTAGGAAGCATTTGCTTGCATTTGTAAAGAAAGCAGAGTTTTGTACACTAGTCAGCAGATCTTTCATGAGAGGCTGCTGGTACTTCTGTAAGACTCCATTCTGCAGGCCATTTCATGGTGCAGGAAGCACACCTGCTCACCTGGCTTGTCCTTTTCAGAAGGAGAAGTGAGTCCTGAAGATGGCCGTGAAAAAAACATAAGGGAGGATGTAAAAAGCTACACTTTAACAGAGGAGGAAGGGGATTCTTCTGTCCTTTAATTGCACAGCTTTGATATTCAGAAAGGATTTGGAAAGCCAGAACTATAAGCCTAAAATAGTGCCCTTAATTGGATGGTTTTTTTTTTTTTTTTTTTTAACCCTTGAACTTTAAAACCAGAAAATACACCACAGGCTTAACAGAACATTGTATGCCGCAGGAAACCTTTTCCCCCAAAATCTGACAGCCTCCTCTGTTTGGTGTCTAGTGCTGACATAAGGCCTTCTTAGTTTACAAAACCAAACCGCAACTTGCACACCCACCTCCGGCAAGCTGGTGGTGGGAGTTGCCCGTGAACGCAAGTCTCCTAGTTGTTCCAGTGTAATGTAATGCAGAAGCTAGGCCTGCTACACAGTCACGCACCCGCAACCAAACTTCCACTTTTGATTTTTCATTTAAGACACTGGACTGTCTCCTTGGCCACTCCTGTCATTCTTGAAGCTTCTGGCAGGGGCAGGGGGTGGGGGTGAGAGGGAGGAAGAGTGTGGGCTTGGGGGGTGGGCAGACAGTCCTGGATTTAAGTCCCAGCTCTACTCACAAGCTGTCACTGTCTTTAGGCAGTACCTTAACTTCAGTTTCCTCCTTCATGAAAAGAAAAAACAGACAGAACTCACACTCTGTTCCTGTCTGGTGCTACAGGAACGAAATAGCTTATGTACCTGGACCAGAAAAGACAACTATAGATGTTCCCTTATCCTCCTAGATTATACTACAGATGCAAAAACTCTGCAACACTCCAAAATATAATTGTTATCTTTTAAGGGTGCATACTGAAATAAATACAGGTGAGCATGAGGTGTCAAAATGTAAGCACAGGACCTGGGTAAAGTAGAAAGGCCCTTTGAATTTCCCTGCATATTTTATGGGTCCATCTGATAGTGGTAAACTTAGTATTTAGCAAGTGAAGAAAATGTTACTGATCTGCCATTTGATCATCTGGGGGGGTTTCTTTTCCAGATCTTCCTCCCTCATCGACATTCTCTTCCTCTGGTGACCAGGAGGTTGAAATGACTCCATGCTTTTCAGCCAGGGTCTGTGTGTAGCCAGAGAGGGTAGAGCCAGGCCTGCTGGTATGGGAGCAGTCTGAGCCGGCCAGTCCCTCACTCTTGCTTTTATATATTTCCCTAGCAGTGCAGAATTCCTTTTTTTGACGTTAAAAACATGTTTACAGCTCCCTCCCAGTAGTTGCCTCCATTCTTGCCTTCAGGTGAGGCTGTGCAGAGAGCTGGGAGGCGCCAGACTGCCTGGGTTCAAATCTGTGCTCTCACACTTATCCGCCTGTTAACCTTAGGCAAGGTACCAGCTGCCCGAGCTTCGGTGTTTCATCTGTAGAATGGGGACAATGACAGTATCTGCCTATAAAAGCATCAAGAAGATCCCTGCAATGAGTTACTGTACGCAGTAAACCCAGGCGACATTGTTCTTTGTCTGCAAGGGGAGCACATCCTTGCCCATGAAACTTTCATGACAGCGAACACCCACCTCCTCTGGAGTGCGTGACCTCAGCCTCCCCTCTCCTTGCCGGATGAAGTTCATGTGTGTCCATGTCTGTTCCAGTCGAGTGCAGGGCCATCTCCTGCGTGTGTCTGGGTCAGGGATGGTGGGTGGTATTTGCTGAGGTGCAGGCTATCCAGTCTGGACTGAGAGGGGCAGGTCTTGTTAGACTCGGGGTGGACATTTAATATCCTCAGACCTGAGAGCATTTTTAATGACACGCAGTCATTTAAACTATTTTAATAGTACCTGCTTCTGAGATGATCAAAGTATTTTACAGTTACAGGAACTTAGTTTCCGTTTCGTTGAATTCTCATAACTCGGCTTAGGTAGGAAAAGCCCCCCCATAATATTAAACAATAGGGTTTCAGAGGTTCGGGGGCCTCCTGGGGTCAGTACTACGGGAAGGTGGTCTGCATTGCCTGCTCTTTATCGGTTTTCTCCCCGAAAGGCGGTGGTCAGGCAGAAGGCTGGCCTCATGTTCAAGAGAGGGTTTCCTAATGTTAAATTTGCCTCTATCTGTGTGACCTTGACACATTTTCTAGTTTATTTTCTCACTGTCAACTCAGTGGAAATGCTGGGAATCCTCTCCATCAGTAGTCCAGGATTGGGTGACACTGTCAAGGATAGATGTCCTTGGAAGAAAAGCCAGTGTGTGCACCTAAGATAGTTGTTATAGATTGGCAGTAACGTCGTAACCACTGCTTGAATTGAGACTTCAGAGTCTGTGAAATCCGTCAACCTCCTGAACATGTTAAGTAAACTAGAATCATAGTCTGGTGCCAACTGCAGGTCCTTGTTGTTGGGGGCGGGGTGTGGGAGAGGAGGAGGAACACTCAGCTGTCATCGCAGGCATGGGCCACCGTGCTATTTTTGCTTTTATTTTGCTTTTTGCTGGAAGGGAATGTGAAGAAAGAAGCTTCTGTTTATTTTTGCTATTTTCATTTTTGTAGCTTTTTATGCCCCAGCAAAACGTAACACGGTAATTTTTTTTGTAAATGTTTTGCCTTCAAGGGAACTTAGAAATCTTATCAGCACCAAGTACAACAATTCTTTATGCTCTTGCTGAGATTTATGAAAGATAAATACAAAGATGACAGTGCAAGGTTAAACTTTGTTCTTTAACAGCCCTTTAACAGTTCTTTAACAGTGACTCTGGGCCATTTGCAGATTTCGCACTTTTCCTTGTTTCCACGCATCTGACTTTTATGTTAACAACCTTTGGTTGTGGGCAGTGTTATAATTTTGAATCTAGGCTCTGCCCCTCAACTGGCAGAAGTAATAATGACTTTCAAGCAAATGACCTTGGCCTCTCTAAGATGAGTATAGTAGTGCCTGGCTTGCTGGGCTCTGAAGGAGCCCACATGCTGCATGTCAGGCACAGGGTGTCTGACAGATGCCCATTCTCATTGTTATTAAAGGAAATTAAGATCAAGTGGACTTGAATAGAATACATAGCTACACCCATTGACAGAGGGATTACAGCCTTGTGACCTGTGTCCTTTCTGATCAAAATATTTTTAGGAAGGGCTTCCCTGGTGGTGCAGTGGTTGAGAGTCCGCCTGCCGATGCAGGGGACGCGGGTTCGTGCCCCGGTCCGGGAGGATCCCACATGCTGCGGAGCGGATGGGCCCGTGGGCCGTGGCCGCTGGGCCTGCGCGTCCGGAGCCTGTGCTCCACAACGGGAGAGGCCGCAGCGGTGAGAGGCCCGCATACCGCAAAAAAAAAAAAAAAAATTTTAGGAAGACTTCATACATTGGTTAAGCTCAAAGAAGGGTAGGCCCCTGTCACGTGGCAGGACATTCACTTAGCGGACCATTTCCTGTCTATGTGACTGAGTAAACTGATACCGTAATAATCCCCTGGGAGGGTCGCGTGTAGGGAGAGGATCTGGACGTATTAAGACTGACCATCCTCTAAGGTTTTACCATCAGTGACAGGACTTGTAGGAGAAATGAAATGCTCCATTTCCAGGGTGACGTGTGTGAGCTAGGCACCCTGAATTCCACCACTCTGCGCACCAGGCACACTCAGGACAGAACATCCACCCTTCCTTCCTACGGTTTAAGTGTGTGTGTGTGTGTGTGTGTGTGTTTCATCATCAGTCCTCAATTTCCTCATATTTCCAAGGAGAGTCAGCATTTCTCCTTACCCACCCAGCATTTGATGGAGAAGGGGGGCAGGTTTCCATTCACCAGGTTTACTGGGTCGCTGTGGTGGGCCAGGCAGTGTTCTAGGCTCCAGGGAGCCAAAGGTGACTGTGCTCAGAAGGCATCTGTTCCTGTCACATGGGGGAGACCAACGGAGCCATGGGTCAGGGCTGGAGGGGGCAGAACTGGTAACATGGATGAGGAACGCGGGTAAGGCATGGGGCCGTCGGGGGGGCTCAGATGGGAAGCACCTAGGACCCAAAAGGTTCCTGGGCAGGAAGGGAGGGTCTCCAAGAGAGAAGAGCAGAGGAAGGCACTTTGCCAAGTGCCTGGGCTGTTGATTTAGGTCTGGATGACTCAGCTCTTTACGGGCAGGACTGTCTCCACCACCTGGTGGAGTGGTAGGCTGGCTGCTTCCCCTGTTGCTTAAGACGCTATAGGAGGGGACTTTACTGGCGGTCCAGTGGTTAAGACTCCTCACTTCCAACATGGGGCAGGGGCTCGATCCCTGGTCGGAACGGACATGCCAGGCGGTGCAGCCAAAAAAAAAATTTGACACTATAGGAAACTTGGTTTTCAACAAAAGTTGCCACTTTTTTTGTCCCTTATTTGTTTATAAACATTGGTCCTGGGTGGCCCTGCTCAGTCAGGAGTCTCTGTGCTGACTTTTCCCAAAACTAATCCCCTATTTGAGGCTATTGGTGACTTGTTACCTTTTGTTAAGGATAATTTATAATTTCTGTGACATGTAAATGTTAAAAATAGACAGCACTAAGAGATATTTTTGACTTGATGTAAAAAGGCTTTTAAAAAATGTGTAGTTGTATACTTTAAGGATTTGTTTCTAAGCTATAAGTTGGAGTAAGTTTCCAACCATTACCAGGTACTTAGTGGCTATTAGTTATGGTAAAGGAAATTTCATTTAAGAGAAAGGACTATTTTAATTATCTGTTTCCTTTTGTGGAATTTTAGATTTAGCCACTGGATATTTTTCTGTTGTTAGTGATGTCATTAATCTACTCACTAAAACTAGGTAATTTTGTCTAAACAGATTCTTAATCCTATTTGCTGTTCGTTCATCTTTGCTATGTTCTCCTGTTGAAATTAGTAGTGTATTTATAATCACATGGTGATAACATGACCACTTACTCCTGATTTTGATTATTAATGCCCTTTCCTTTTATTTTTACTCATTAAACTTTGTGGTTACAAAATAACCACAGTGCAGGACTGCTAAAGTTGGAAAGTTGTTCAAGTTGGTTGAAAAAAAGGTCTGACATGTTCAGGCTCAGAACGGTTCTTAGCAGAGAAAACAGCCTAATCAAAACAAAAATTGTTTGTGCTGGCGGTTTCAAGGGATTCTTGTAGTTGACGTGAAGCAGAGCTCACAAAAGAAGTATCATCTGCCAGTTCTTTTCAATAAAATGTAGCTGGCACTGCAACAAGTCTTAACAAGTTGCAGCTCCCTTAAGTAAAATTAAAAAAAAAAAAAAGGAACTAGAAACAAAAGTAAAACAGAATAGGGGCTTCCCTGGTGGCGCAGCGGTTGAGAGTCCGCCTGACGATGCAGGGGACACAGGTTTGTGCCCCGGTCCGGGAGGATCCCACATGCCGCAGAGCGGCTGGGCCCGTGAGCCATGGCCACTGAGCCTGCACGTCCGGAGACTGTGCTCCGCAACGGGAGAGGCCACAGCAGTGAGAGGCCCGTGTACCGCAAAAAAAAAAAGTAAAACAGAATAGTAGTCATGGCAGAATATGAATTTGATTTGTAAATTGCCATCACAGAGTAACATGGTGAGGCCCTAATTTTATGCTAATATCAGGAAGAAAGGGTTTTGTCTGAGCTGTGCCTTCTTAAAATCAGAACGTAGCATATAGGTCCAGGCTGGTTTCCAGGCTTGTAGAATATCACGTTAGGCTCTGCTCTTACCTTGTGGTTGAGTCATGAGGGATTCTGCTTGGTCTCTATTTGAGGATGTTGGTGGTGTACAGACATGCTTCCTGTTTCAAGGCTGTCTGAGAGTCAGTTGACTCGGAAAAGCAAAGCTTTTCCAGAACTGCAAGTGAAATTGGCTTAACCACCCGTATGCTGTGACCTTTGAAATCAGGGCAGGTGCAGGAGATTAAGAACCAAGATGCAGTAGCCTATTCTCCAGCTGTGACATTTTATATTCCTGCCACTTTTCTTTGTTGTACAGACCCTGGTCCCACCCAGGGTTGTAAACATGTCTTTTGGTTGCACTGGTGTCTGCATTGTGTTACTAATTATAAAAGTCAGCCACATGCCTTGGGCTTCACCTCAAGAACGTCATCTGACTTTGAAGAGCTGCATCATTGCCCCACCCCCCAGCCCCGCCCCGGTAGAGACCCGGCAGTGTCGGGACCCTGGATCCATGAAGCAGTCACGATATAGTTCCTGTAGAGATTATGTTTCCAGTTCCCAAATTTAGCTGGCATCCCTTTGGTTTATTTTTTCTTAGCTGTGAAAATTGTGTAAAAAATATTGTTTTGAAATCTTGAAGTTTTCTATAAGTGAAAAGTATATAAGGTAACATCCACAGATGAAAATTTGGTTTAAAAAATTATCTGAAGCTTTAAGGGCTGAATTGGAAATGGGTGATGATTCATGATGGTTTCCTTGTTACCATTAAAGTAAATAAAAATTGAAATTAAGTTGTTTGAGTAAATTTAAAAAAAATAATTCCTCTTCCACGCTGTTGACAATATAATAAAGTCACTTCTGTGAATGCTAAGAAATTTAATACAATAATTTCTAAATTCAGACTAAGGCTGTTTGAAATCAAGATTGAGTTTCCAGTGTAACATGTAAGAATTTTCCCCGAGATAGCATGCTTATAAAGCCATTCATTTGTTCATATAATGATTAGTTGTAATTTTTAAATGGTTTTTGTGCTACATCTCTAGTAGTCATAAACTCTATTATGAATAGCAAATGCTGCATCTCAAGTTCAGGGTAAAACCGAACATACCTTGGCTCTTCAGTTGTGCCGGGAAGCACAAGAGTGATGGTCGTCACGCATACTGGCAAACTTCTGCTTTCTCCTTTTAGGATTTAGTGTGATCAGTTTTTTTGGTTTTTCTGATAATGGCATAAAAATGTACAAGTAGTATTATTTTTCTGACGAATTGCATTGTTTTTGCTTCATCTACGTCTGTTTTATTTACAGGTGTTGACTTCAAAATCAAAACCGTAGAGCTAAGAGGAAAGAAAATTAGGTTACAGATCTGGTAAGTGGGCATCTACACCCAGTCCTGCCATGTGTGTTTACCAGTCCACGTGTTTGTCTAATACAATTAACCGTTCAAGCTGGTCTGTCGCTCCTATGTCTCCGCTCCTTCACTCACATTCAAGTGGAATGAACGGACCTTCCTTCGGGGGAGAGTTCACTTGTCAAGGGAGAGTTCAGGAAAGAGTCCACTTGTCTCAGATCCCATTTGCACACGGGAGTTGTGGGGAGAAAAATGTGACTTTTATGGCAACTAGTTTGGAGCCTTTAGTCTCTAGTTTCACATCATTTGACAAAACCGTCATCACTAAAACGATGGCTCCGCTGCTCGTCTGCATGTTTTTAACATTGCTTTGCGAGCATTCAGAGAAAGGCCAGTGTGTTCCTCCCCGGAGTTGCGCTGTCTCCTGGCAAGTCCCCCACAGGCTGTGTCCCTGGTGGCACCGCGTGGTGGCCACCGCGGGACACGCGTGCCCTTCCAGCTCCATTGCCAGAGCTATGTGCCCTGAGGCCCTCCGTGCCCCATGGAGGGGAGCCCAGAGCCCTCTCCCTGCACGTCAGGAGCGTGTGAGAGACTAAACCAGCCGTGTGCAGGCCGCTCAGCACTCGGCCGCCTGCGGGGACCCTCAGAACCCCTCTGGAGGAGGGCCCGGGGGCGGCGGCAGTGGGAGTGGCCCCGCCGGGGGTGTCCCGAGTCGCCCTTGCTGTTAACACGGTCGCGCGGCAGCATCTCAGCCACTAACTCCTCCCACAGGTAGACCTCAGCTCTGAGTGTTTGTCCGCCGTGTGTGTGTTGCTTTCATCCACGTTCATTGCTGCCGCGTCGGTGGCTCCATCATCACCTAACGCTTGCGTGTTAGTGCCATGCCTCATCCTCACCCGTGTCCCTGTCCAGGGCACCACTGCCCCCGAACCAGCAGAGGAGCTCGCCAGCCGTCAGGTAATGTCTGCATTGGTGACTGCTGACTGTTTAACCCACTTGAAGGATTGGGGTGGGGGAGTGTTGCTTTTCTGTTTTGTGTTTTTGTTTTTCGTATTTTTCTTTGGGGCTTGACTATGAGACATTTATGGTCTTGCCTAAATACTTAGTAACAGAAAATGGGTATTTCTTACTCTGTTAGCCCATGATTGGGAAGGCAGCAGGCTGTGTGTGTGCATTGCTGCCCAGGTTTTGAATTCTGGAAATAGCAGCAGAGTACCTTTCACATGAGCCACTGTTTCTAACCGTACACTCTTTATTTATTTATTATTCACCAGTGAATAATGTACCTACTGACGCCAGCTACCTGCTAGTCCCTTAATACTTGAAATAGGATTCTTATCTGAAATAGGATTTTTGTCTTCTGGAGTTTATTATTTAAAGGAAGGAAAAACTTTCTTTCCATCACTGTGATCCCGTAGGTAGGAAGGAAGCACTGGAGCCGCGGCCCAGCCGGTAAAGGGACGCGGGGCTTGTTTCCTCCCTGGGAGCCGTCCTCAAGCTGTGGCTCTTCTGACCTGCTGCGTCCCGGGTGTGCTGTCATCACTTTACTCTGTCCCGGTGGAGGGCGCAGGGGGAGCGGTGTGGGGGAGAGAGCTCTTCAGAGACCCTGTGCTCTGACCTAGACTCAATCCATGCAAGCTTCGCTGCTGGCCGGTTTTCACGAGGAGGTCGTGTTAGTAGACATGCATTTTCTCCTGATGATTTCTGGATATAGCCAATCTAAGAAAGTGTTATTTACTACAGATTCCTAAAGGTTTAAGGTACCAAAAGCTGCAGACGTCATTGTCGTATTTTTAGGTCACAATTTATGTCATTGCCACATTTTTAAGTCCCTTGATTATCTGTGGTTAGAAAAAGGACCATTTTCCCATCTCTGCTTGAAGCGTTTCCAAGTGTGTGTGTATAGAACTTGGTGTAAGTATAGCTAAAATAAGATGTCGACCAGAATGTAGTTTCATGAATTTATATCCACATGCTGTCTGGAAATTATTCACAGAGACTTAGGTCTGTTGTGTTGAGATGGACTTGAAGCTGAGAAATTAGCCTCCCACCTTTAGGCAAACACAGAATCAAGATGCTTCATATGAAGGCCTCCTGTTCTGTCCAGTGCTCACTGTCAGGGAATTTGGTCTTCACCAGCGTTCTTACATTGACATCAAGTTTGTTTCCTTCCATTCTCTGCTTGAAGAGGTAGAATGGTTCATACACTGACTTTGGTTCCTATAAATTAAGAATTGTGTCATTTCAACTGATATATTAAATTTTTTAAATGACAGTCTTTGAATTTTCAAAGCATGGTTGTATTACCCAACTGTGGAAACAGGATAGCAGGAAGTTTTCAATTTGCACCAAAAGCAGAGAGAGAAATAATAATGAGATCACAGTCCACCGGTAATAAATGGTGATTTGGCTGACAGTAATAAGCTGTAAATCTGTAAGAATCAGCTCTCGGTCATTACAGTGAAAATTCAGGTCCATTGAGATAAAGATGGGAAATACTAGGATTCTACATCTTCATAGATAGACCATGCACTGGGCATGGGTACCGTGTTATCATCTAGCTGTGTGAAAAGTGGAGAGTAGTGTGGAATTTCTGTGATACTGGCTCAGCGTAGGTATTTAATATACGCTTAACTTTTGCAACCCAGACATTTTGGAAATGTGGAATAGTCTCTCAAGGGAAGGCGCTTTTCTGCCTCAAGCAGTGAGAACCAGGCACAAAGAGATGGAGTCAAAGGAATGGCCTTAATGTCTCCACTCTGGGGTCTTGTGAGCTGGCCATATTTGGACTTATTTGTGTTACAGGTCGCCTCAGAGTTTGCCTCTCGAGGTCTCCGCCCTTTTTCTGTGTGTGTGACTTAAAGCCGAGAGTCGGCTAACTTCACAATCCCTTCACAATCAGCTAACTTGTAAGACCCCTAAGCGTGCTACTCATGTAGCGGGTTTTTTGAAACTGTATCAGAAATGCCTGTCACTGTCTTGATTCCTGGATTGTTGGGTTTGTATTAGAACCTCTCCTAGGGATCTGCTGTCCCACGTCGTGCCTGTGGGTAACAGTGCTGTAATGTACACTCAGAAAGTCTGCCTTCAGATCTCGCGTTAAGTGTTCTTACCACAATACAGTCAAAGTAATTTTTCAAAGACTTGTGTATTATTTCTCGTTTCTCTGTTCTTGAGCCCCCAATTTCTGTATCCTGATTCAGTGGATATGTATAGAAACGAATGTGAAATTGATTTAAGCTAAAAGTCAGCTTAAGACTACTTAACATAGGGCTTCCCTGGTGGCGCAGTGGTTGAGAGTCCACCTGCCGATGCAGGGGACGTGGGTTCGTGCCCCGGTCCGGGAAGATCCCACATGCCGCGGAGCGGCTGGGCCCGTGAGCCGTGGCCGCTGAGCCTGCGCGTCCGGAGCCTGTGCTCCGCAGCGGGAGAGGCCACAACAGTGAGAGGCCCGCATACCGCAAAAAAAAAAAAAAAAAAAAACTACTTAACATAAAGATTCATGAAAGTCCGTAATTCCCAAAATGCTCAGTGAAGACCTTGTTATCTGATTGCTGTTTGAATTTGTGGTGCAGCTATCATGTGCTAACCACAGATTTCAGAGTAGAAAAGTGTGTGTTATTTTTGCTTTTTAAAGAAATGAGTGAGAAATGTTTTATCAAATCCCAACTTGAACAAGCCAGCACTTGTGATAGGAAGAGAAACCACAGTCTGAAATATTTCACTCTTTTTTCGGTTTGAAAGGATTAATTATGCCCCTAAATGTCTAGGATCCTGGAAATAAAATTGTTCAGTGATTCCTTATATAAATGAATGGTATCTAAATCGACTCCTTCTCACTTGATTTGAAGGTGCATTTTTGTGTTTCTAAGTTGGTTTTAGGAATCCTGAAGAATTCAGTCCCCATCATTTTCAGTGTTGCAATTTTGGGGCAGTTCTGGGTCAAAAAATAAAGTTCAGGGGACTTCCCTGGCGGTCCAGTGGTTAAGACCTTGCCTTCCAGTGCAGGGGGTGAGGGTTCAACCCCTGGTGGAGGAGCTAAGACCCCACATGCCTCGCAGCCAAAAAACCAAAACAAAAAACAGAAGCAATATTGTAACCAATAAAGACTTTAAAAGTGGTCCACATCAGGGGCTTCCCTGGTGGCGCAGCAGTTGAGAGTCTGCCTGCCGATGCAGGGGACACGGGTTCGTGCCCCTGTCCGGGAAGATCCCACATGCCGCGGAGCGGCTGGGCCCGTGAGCCATGGCCGCTGAGCCTGCGCGTCCGGAGCCTGTGTTCCGCAACGGGAGAGGCCACAACAGTTAGAGGCCCGCGTACCACAAAAAAAAAAAAAAAAAAAGGGTCCACATCAAAAAAAATCTTAAAAACATAAAATAAATAAAGTTTGTTTTGCCTTGAAGTGGCATCCACTTTCTGCATTTTACCCATGTAACCTTTCGTTCAACACCTGTGGATCGAGGGCCCGCAGTAGGCCAGGCACCCACTGGACCCTGGTGGACAAAACAGACCAGCCTCAGGTCCTGGGCCTTCCAGCCAAGGGCACAGGGCAGTCTTAGAGCCTCTGGAGCAAAGCAAGTCGCCTTGCTTTACGTTAAAATGAATTTGCCAGCGAGCTTCGTTGTTTGTTCGGGCATAATGACATATCCCTAAGCGGAGCTAATTTGGTGGCAAGTCTAGTCTGATCAAAGCCATAAGTTACAGCACCTTTGCCATATGTGTTTTAGGGACACAGCCCCACAAGTTTCACCCCATCTGATGCGTTGGGAAGAGGTGTCACACCGTCTCCCCATTTCAGAAGCTCACATGCTGTCCTGTGAGAGGCTGTGGGCGCCTTTCAGGGGAGAACCCCGTTTTCTGTGTACCCCACCACCCCTTCACTTCCTCCACCACGAGCCACCTGTGTCATGTGGCCCTGGGAGTATGCCGTGAGTTAGGGTTCTTCAGGAAAAACTAAATTATAGTTGGTCTTTAAAGACAGTCTGTGGATTGTCTTTAATTATAGATTGTCTACAACTATAGATTGTAATTAAAGATAGTTTTCCTGATCTGAAGGCCTGCTCTGTTGAGCCTCGTTTGTAAATTTGTGATGATTCTCAAGCAGCTTCTTGGCTTCTTAGGTTTAGAAAATGGGTTTCAGCCAGCTTCTGTGCACTATTAGTGTGCGTATATCTTCATGTGGAAATGGACAACTTTTCCTGGAGAGGAAATAAAGCTTTAGATTTCAGGGTAGCAGTCAGAGAGTGATGAGCTTGATTTTTGCAAAGCTATTTGGTACCTCGTCTCCCTTTGCCTTTGACCACTACTCTGGAGGGATTAAGAAGATAACAAGACCAATTCTGTAGTGTTTTTCATTAGTGGGGACTCCATCAGCAAAATCAGATATTCACCGTCGAGTTCAGTTAAAAGAGTTCTAGGCTTAAATCTTCTCAGTTATCATCTATGCATTTTGTCATTGTTGATAACCACCTAGTTTATGGTGTGTTAATACTTACCACCATTTTACACGGCATTTACTTCTTTTCAGAATCTTGGTTTGAAAGAAATTGGGGCTTCCTTATGATTTTGTTCGGATGTACTTAGCTCAGAAAAGCTACCCCCACTAAGAGTGAATATGCACAGATGTGTTAGGGGTTACAGTTGGGCTGAGGCTCTCCCTGTTGTTGTTCAGAAACTAATTTTTGCTGCTGTTTCTTAGGGACACAGCAGGTCAGGAGAGATTCAACAGCATTACCTCAGCTTATTACAGAAGTGCCAAGGGGATCATATTAGTATATGATATCACTAAGAAGGAGACATTTGATGATTTGCCAAAATGGATGAAGATGATTGATAAGGTAGGTGTTGCATTTCTCTCTCAGATGTGAACTCTTTGCTTGTAGGTGTTAATCATTACAAAAGGAAGAAGGGAAACATTTATGGAGCATGTTTTTCCATCCTGAATGTCATTTAATCCAGATGACAGCATTCAAAGTAGGTATATAGCCCTGCATCATAGATGAGGCAGAGAAGAACTAAAATGTCTCCAGGATCCCCTTATAAATAATAGAGCCAGGATTTTTATTCTGGTACCTGGGCTGTGTGACTTCAAAGCCCAGACATGCTCATTGCACACTGTCCGGCTGCATCCGTGGAATCAGATTCAGGACTCCTTGTTTCTGTAGAAAGTTCACTTGGACGCTCGCTTCGTGAGTGTCCACAGAGTGACAGCCTCCCAGGGACAGCCGTCTCCACTGTGCCCGTGGAAGACGCCAAGGGCCTCGGTCACCACGAGACCTCTGCCCTCAAATGAGAGATGGCCTTCACCTCCTCACTTTGAACTAAAGACGAGTTTATCCTTTGGACCACACTTGACTATATAGAGACAACCCAAGTCTGTATGAATAATGTAATCTGTGGGTTCCCCTCTGAGAAATGGGGACCCAAAATACACATGTAGACGACACAGCCGCTGAGGGTGAGATGTGGTGGTCAACAGTGGCCACATTTTGAGAGTTTTTTCCCCCTTATTCAGTAATTTGATGTTTAGTTCCTTTGTATAACAAGCACACTTGGTATATTATAAATTGGATTTTGTTTACAAGTTGTATTAAACCCATCTGTTAGATGATGTTGGAGAATGTTCCTTTGTGTAACAAGCACAGTTGGTATATTATAAATTGGATTTTGTTTACAAATTGTATTAAACCCATCTGTTAGTTGATGTTGGAGCATGTTCCTTTGCAGGTCTTACTAACACGTGCCTCTTGAAAGTGTGTTAGGGACCAGGGTTGCCAGGGTTACGGAGATGTGGGGACCCGGGGCGGGTCTGGGCTCTGGGATGGCGAGTCTCCGGATGTGATATTCTCCCCTTCTGAAGCCGCAGAGTGTGCTCCTAAGGACCTCAGACAGGGGCGCCCTCTCTGCCAGCTGACAGCACAGAACCGAGGGATGGAGTTAAAACCGAAGGCAGTGGCCTCCCTGTTAGGGGCTGCTGTTTTTTAAAAACTTAGAAATGGAGCTTAACTTTTCCTCATTGTAAAATTAATGATACCTTGTCATTATAGAAAACTTAGAAAAGCACAAAAGTAAATTGTTAAGATCTTTAGTTCTGTCATCCAGGAAAACTAGATTGGGTCCCTGCTCCGTTTAGTTTTACACCCTGCTTATTTAACTAAATACTCTGTCACAGGGGCCTTCCTGTGTCATCTTAATGTTCTTCTGAAGCTTTTGTTTTGTTTTGTTTTGTTTATGGCTTCATTCTTTTGTGTACTTTATTTCATTCTTCACCTGCTTTGTGGGATTCTTAGGTTTTTTTCAACTAAGTGTAAAACTTTGCCTATATTTTGAGTCACTTCCCTAGGATAGATTCTTAGGAATCATGGGTCAAGGGCTGAGAACATTGTGGTTCGTCAGGCCTGTGACCACGTTGCTGTGAGCCCGGCAGGAACCCTGCCCGGGACAGAGTAGATGCTTAGAGATCGTGAAGCGAGTGGTCGGAAGGGTGAGATGTGTTGCCTTGGTTTATGTTTCCCGTCATGTGTGATGTGCCTGTCTTTGAAATACGGCTTCTTTTACAATCCCACAGTACGCTTCAGAAGATGCAGAGCTTCTTTTAGTTGGAAATAAGTTGGACTGTGAAACTGACAGAGAAATCAGCAGACAACAAGGTGAAAAGGTGAGGAAAGGGGGGCAGAGAGGGGGTCTCAGCACCCACGCTCTGTACAGTGAGCACTCCGTGTGCTTTCCCTTTTAATAAATGACTTTATAATTATTTCATAATTTTAAAAAAGTAATCACTCAGTTGCATCCTTCTTATTCATTTGCTTTTGTTAACTTCCTTCTCCTTTAAATTCACTTAGAAATGGAGGGGAGAAAAACACATTAGTGCATCCTGCATTATTTAGTATCTCACCTGACATCTTATATAGAGAAATATTCTTTTAAACCATACAATCGCTTTCGTGGTTTTTCTCTCACTCTGACCTTCCGTGGAGAAACGGTGATATTCATGTTTTAAATGTCAGATACACTACAGGTTAGAAACTTGGGCACGTAGTTTGA
The DNA here is from genome assembly GCF_964165515.1 of Mesoplodon bidens. Classification (NCBI taxonomy): domain Eukaryota; kingdom Metazoa; phylum Chordata; class Mammalia; order Artiodactyla; family Ziphiidae; genus Mesoplodon; species Mesoplodon bidens. Next base: position 31,331,500 of record NC_138169.1, on the reverse strand, counting down.
CTTAGCGTCACCTTACAGATTTTGTTTTGTAGTTTTCTTATCATGTAGGAAATTGGCTACACTTGTGAACTTTACATCTGAGGGTAAACAGGACTTTCCAGGCCTTTCGTCCCAGCCCTTCCCTGAAAGCCGAAGCCCCAGAGCTATCCGTCCCCTGTCACAGGCCCCGTGCTTGTACATTAGGTTGTGTTGCATCCGCGCAGAGAAAAATAATTTGTTTTCTTAGTTTGCACAGCAGATAACTGGGATGCGGTTCTGTGAAGCAAGTGCCAAGGATAACTTCAACGTGGACGAAATATTCCTGAAGCTTGTTGATGACATCCTGAAAAAGGTAAAAAGAGAGAATCGTACATCGTGAAAGGCGTTTCATCTGAAACCTGTTCATTGTTTCCTTTGCTACTTTTTGGTTGGGAAACTTTTACGTAGAAAGGGAAGCACAGGGGTCATCGTCAGGCTGAAGACCAAGGGGGCGAGGACCCGGCCGAAGGAGCCAGCTCGCTGCCGTGGCAGCCTTTCCCCACGTACCTAGTGCCACATTCCAGTCCTCGCTCAGCCTCACACGTGGTCTGGGGAGCGGGTGTGACCGCGAGCCCTGTTATTTGACTTTTGCTCCTCCCTCGTTGGAGTTTTCCCACAAAGGACTAAGTTAGATAACAGACAGTGGAGGTCTTGCCCCGCCTTGGGGCCCTGCTGTCCGGCGGGGCCTGAGGCCGTCCTGGGGCCTTTTGTGGTGCCAGTTGGCAGGAAGATGCCTTCACTGGATAGCAACACTTAGTTCAGGCGTCTCTGGGCTTGCATCCAAAGATTTCTTAGTGAGATCTTTAAGTGTATTTGTATTACTGTTACACATAATCGACTCGGTTCAGACGTAATTCAGAAGCTTCTAATACAATAGCTGTCTGTACAATTACCAGGAGAAGGTGCTTCTTTCTTTAGTAATGGTATAACCCTGGAGAACACAGAACTGTTTTTTCATTTTTTGGTACGTTAAGTTTCCATTATACTGGACTGTGAAAATAAACGTTTACGAGGTCCATCGGCTCTCTTCTGCCATAGGGTGTGAAATAGGCTGCACAGCGTTTGTGTGATGGTTGAAGCTCCCTGAACCTGGTTCTTAGGTTTTGGCTTAATATTTTCATGCCTAATTAAATTCTGATGATTGAAGAGTTTTCTATGCAAAATATTTTGGTCTTCTATAAAGGTACGATTTGTAGTCTTTACATATACATTGTTGGGTTAAAATGTAATTGTCTTTTTCTTTATCCTCAGATGCCTCTGGACATGCTGAGGAACGAGCTGTCCAATAGCATCCTCTCCTTACAACCAGAGCCTGAGATCCCACCAGAACTGCCTCCACCCAGACCACACGTCCGATGCTGTTGATTCGCTACTTTGGAGACAAAGTGGGAGCGATTCCTGGAGAGGAGAAAGGTTCCATTCTGCACTACAATCATTTTGACCATTTCCTTTCGCACTTTGTAATCCAAGTCAGAGCTATACACTAACTTGTAAATACGCAGATATGCAATCCTGGGTAAGTTTTGGTTATAAATGACATATTTCCCTCCAAATTGTTATATTTCATGCATTATCCCGGTGCCTAGTGTATGTACACTGGGAAACGTAGTACTTCTAATATGAAGAACAGGAGAAATGAGAGCTATAATGTTTCTTGAAATAAATAATTGTCCTTGTTAATTATATTATGAGGACAGAGATATTCTGATAAGAAGAAAGAACGTGGTGCTTTGCTTACTGTTTTAAAGAAAATTTGTAAAACTAAAGACTTTGGGTTGGGGGGGAAGCGATCTTGAATGCTTTTTCTTTATTTACATTTCTCCCAGCCGTAGCATCTTTGAAGTGTTGGAGTGTTTCCCACAAAGCAAGCCCATTCATAGCCGTCTTGAAGGTTATTTATTCACATTACGTATTACTGGTAGAATATGACTAGTTAGAAGGTAGGACTTGAATTGGTCCCGAGGCCCGAATCTCTCTGGTTTCCTGATGGACATACCCTGTGCTTTTTAAGAACTACAAAGATTCAATAAAGAAATGTTTTTGAAACTATAGAAGATTTAAAAAGAACACTGCTGTCCTAAACAAATCTTGTTTAAAGGAATTTTAAAGAGATACATTTTACTATATCAAAGAACGTACATGTATTTGCCTAAACATTCTATATACCTTTGTAATGATAAAACTTCTCCCCTTGATGGTGAAGCTTATTCCTATTAAGCCTAGACTGTGTTCTTTTTTGCCCCCCCCCCAGTCTGATAATGAATTTGTGAACTCTATCTTTGGTATATCTTTTCTTAAACTGCACTGTTTGTTTAGTCAAGGTAAATAAGTCATTATGTATTTGAATAACTTGGCGTGTCTTGAGTGTTGTGATATGAGAAGCATTGTGGTCTTTCTACACTAATGAAATGCAAATAAAATTTTGTATTTATGAATGACAGTTGAGTTGCCACACTTATTTGTGCAGTTATAAATTACATATTTGACAATATTCTTCCAAAACTCCACATCTTAATCTTTTGAGTGTCTTAGATAAGAAAAATGCAGCCTCCTCTTCCGGAAAACATTTTGATAGTTTCTCAAGAGTTTCAAGCATAGAATTACAATACCACCCAGCAATTCCACTCCTGGGTCTACATCCAAAAAAATCAAAAGCTGGGGCACAAACAGATGCTGTACACTAATGTTCACAACTTTATTCACAGTAGCCAAAAAGTGGAAGCAACCCAAGTGTCCATCAGCAGGGGATGGATTCTGACGCAGGCTGCAGCATGGATGGACCTTGAGGACGTCATGCTGAGTGAAATGAGCCAGTCACACGAGGGGCCTAGACTAGTCAGATCCATAGACGCAGCCCTGGTGGGTGCCGGGGCTGGGGGGAGAGAGGAATGAGGAGTTACTGTTGGGTGGATACAGAGTCTGAGTGCAGGATGATAGAACTTTCTGGAGGTGGATGGTGGTGGCAGTTGCACAACAATGTGCAAGTACTTCATGCCACAGGGCTGCACACTTTAAATGGTGAAATATATGTCTGTTTACAGACAGTGTCATCAAGAGAATGTTCTGTTTAATGTCTCTGCCTGCTACCGTCCAACAACCAGTCATGGATTGTGCCGATCATTTACCTGTTGTCTCACCTCCACGACGGCCCTCCTGTGCTCTGCCCTGTGATGCCAGGGCCCCAGCTCTGAAGGACACCCGCCAACACCCCTGCTCTTCCCATTAGACCTGCTGCTGGGAGGAGCTCGGGGGGCTGGGAGGAGAGGGGAAGGGACTTGCCATTTCCCCCGCCTCTTTTCCCCTGCAGAGACAGCTGACCTTCAGCTCCAGCTCCCTGCGGACCCTCAGCTGAGCCTGGCTGCACCCACCAGAGGGGCCAGGGCAGTGGCACCGCTACACTGCTCCTTGCAAAGTCTTCCTTTTTCTACCTCCTGGATCCTTGAAGTGCGGTTTCAAGTTGGTAGGTGGTTTTATTTAACGGTTTAATTAAAGTTTTGACTATTAAAACTGAGGGGTGGGACTTCCCTGGTGGTCCAGTGGTTAGGACTCCACGCGTGCGCCGCAGGGGATTGAATCCCTGGTTGGGGAACTAAGATCCCTCATGCCACTGAGTGCAGCCAAAAAAAAAAAAAACTGAGGGATGAATTATTAGTTGAGGACGCGACGAAACAAGAGATTCGTCTTGCTTGTCTCAAGCTGTAAAACTACCTAGAATTAGTTGGTGGGTATTTTCCCCCCCACAAATGACTTGCGTTACCAGGGAGAGAGAAAGTACTTGTCTTACAGGTTATTTATTGCCTAGAAGTTGTAAGTAGGCCACAGACTGCAGCTAAGGGTGGGTCAGGACATGATATACGGGCTAGTATTTATGCTACGATACCGTGGTGAACAAAGGTGAAGTTTATCGCATGGTTGCTGTTAAGCCAGGCCCTGTGCTTGGAGCTGTAGGGACATGACAGAGAGAGACCATAGACAGACCCTGCCCATAAGGATAAGTTCGTCAGGTGCAACAGACGGACCCCTAACAGGAGTGAGTGCAGGGCAGGGCTTCCATCATGAAAGGACGGGTGCAGAGTCTGGGAAGCGGAGGAGGAGAAGCACAGCCGGTGTGGGGAGAAGGGGTGGTGGGAGGTGGGGGTGCTCCTCCTGGGCCTTCAGGAACGAGTAGGCTACTGACCGGTGCCTAGAGGGATGGTGTACTCACAGGCTGTTGATTTGAAACCAAAGGGACCCTCTGGAAAAAGCAGACCTCATAGTAAAGCATGCACTGCTATCCCCATGGCTTATAGCTTCCTGAACACTTGGCCGCTCCTTGGAAATGTTCAGTTAAGCCTGTTCTCGTGGTAGAGACAAGGCAGTGACTGGAAATGCAGTCAAGCCATTTGCCTGCAAAACCTGGAGCATGTCTCATTCCCATAAATGGACAGTTATTACTGAAAAAGGTTCTGGAGATCTGCCTCTGTGAGCTGATGAGTTTGGCCCATTTGCCAACAGGTCCGCTCTTCCATAGGCTTAAACCATAACCCTTTTGGACAATGTGAGAACAGGATAAACCAGCCCCAATCCGCCCACTATTGACAGACCACTCACCGCACTCGCCCAGTGGGTGGAAGTTCCCAGGTGCCCTCCCAGCAGAGACAGCAGGGCCCCAGGGCAGTGAGGACCTCATCACCCCTGTTGACGGATGCAGGGCTGGGGGTGTAAGGCTGCTGGGCAAGATCAACAGTCGAGTCCCTACATTGTACTGGGTTTCTTTCTTGAAAAAATTGCAGACCTTTCCAAAGACAGCTCGGCAAATGCTTGCGATTAAAATGCATTTTATTGTATGGAAAGCGCGTTTTCTGAAAGACAGGGGGTGCTGCCGGGGCTAAAGCTCTCTGGAAGAGACTGGCCTCAGGGTGTGTCTCAGACCCATCAGGCCTACGGGAGTCATCATCTTTACCTGTAGGGTCAGCTGCTTAAGCCCGTGGTTAGCTCAGGGGCCCCTCAGCCCATGAAAGATGTACCTCAACTTGTTGAAATGCCCTTTAACTCTGGAAACAGCTTTTCAGTCCATAATTCGAACCAAAAGATTTTAGTATAAATAACTTGTTAGTCTGAATCCCCATCGAAGTGTAATCTGGTGTTGCCGAGTACCAATGACTGGATATTGAATTGAGCAGGAGAGTGTTAGGTACCTGAAGGGGAATCGTGAGAATAGGTAAGAAAATGGTTTAGAAAGAGAATGAGGCCAAAAACAACTGGGCCACCTTCCATTTGGCTCTCTCCTCGGCCAGGCTGGACAGACTACAGACGTTCACCGCACCACCGTCTGCCCCAGGCCCTGCTGCTCTTCACTCTTGGATGGTTGCCACCTACTGTGGCCTGTCATGGGACCATTGAAAATGTGTCCAGTGCAAGCAGAAGGAAGGAAATAATAAAGATGAAGCATCAATAAATGAAATTAAGAACATAAAAATAATAGTCAGGGCCTCCCTGGTGGCGCAGTGGTTGGGAGTCCGCCTGCCGATGCAGGGGATACGGGTTCGTGCCCCGGTCTGGGAGGATCCCATATGCCGCGGAGCGGCTGGGCCCGTGAGCCATGGCCGCTGGGCCTGCGCGTCCGGAGCCTGTGCTCCGCGACGGGAGAGGCCACAACAGTGAGAGGCCCGCATACCACACACCAAAAATAAAAATAAAAATAAAAAAAAAATAATAGTCAATAAACCAAGAACTGTATCCACACAACAATTTTAAAAAGGACTTCATTTTTAAATGGGTAAAAATTAGTCATTAGGGAAATGCAACTCCAAACCACAAATGAGATGACTTCACACCAGTGAGGATGGCTATTATCAAAAGAACGAAATAAGTGTTGGCAGGGATGTGGAAAATTTGCAACCTTTATGCAAGGTGGGAATGTAAAATGGTACAGCCACTGTGGAAAATGGTACGCAATTCCTCAAAATATTAAACATAGAATTACCGTATGATCCGGCAATTCCGCTTCCGGGTATCTGCCCCAAAGACGTGAAAGCAGAGGTTCAAATAGCTATTTGTACATCCATGTTCGTAGCAACATTATTCAAAATAACCGAAAGATGGAAGGAAGGAACGCATGTGCCTATTGATGGATGAATGTGTTCTGTGATATATACTTACAATGGAGTATTATTCAGCCTTAAAAAGGAAGGCAATTCTGACACCACGTGCCACAGAACGGACGAACCTTGGGGACATTGTGGTGAGATAAGTCAGTCACAAAAGGATATACTGAGTGATTCCACTTGTATGAGGGACCTAGAGCAGTCAAATTCACAGGGACGTAAAGTAGAATAATGATGGCCAGAGGCTGGGGCAGGGCGTAGGGAGTTAGTGTTTAACGGGTGCAGAGTTTCCATTTGGGAAGATGAAAAATTCTGGAAATGGATGGTGGTGATGGCTGCACAGTAATGTGAAATGGATTTGATGCCCCTGAGCTGTACATTTACAAATGGTTGAACTGGTAACTTTTAAGTTATGTATATTTTACCACAATGAAAAAAAAAATTAAAAGAAATGGGGGGGAAAGGTATCTTTTAAACGATCAACAACATTGACAAACCTCTAGCCAAGCTCATCAAGAATATAAAGAGAAGATCGAGTTACCCATATCTGGAATAAAAGAGGGACATCATTATAGGCACTTAAGACATCAAAAGAATGATAATGAAACACCATAAAAATATTTTGTGCACATAAATTTAACAGCCTGGATAAAATGAACAAATGTCTTGAAAAATACAAACTGCCAGAGCTCATTAGGAAAGGAAAGATACAGAAAATTTTCTCAACCTGCTGAAGGTCACCTACAAAACCCAACAGCTAACCTCATACTTGGTGGTGAAAGAATGATCACTTTTCCTCCAAAATTAGGAATAAGGCAAGGATATTTGTTCTTTAACTAACATCATACTAGAGATCCTAGCCTGCAGTAAAGCACAAAAAAAAAAAAGGGAAATAAAACACTCTCTGTTCGCAGATGGCATGATTGTCTACATAGAAATTCACAAAGAATTTACAAGAAAGCTATTAGAACTAATAAACGAGATGGCAAAGCAAAGGTGGCTGCCCCTCCCCCTTATTTGTCACCACTTCTCCATCTCCCCCAGGACTGATCCGAAAATAACTTACCGCAGCCTGTTTTAGAAAAGCCGATAGAAGAAGATACAGTGGTTGCACATAAACTGGATGCCAAGAACGATGTTGGAGGAGCCCCCCCATCGGTCTAGCACTTGCATTAGGCTTTTTATTTTCCATCAGGGTTGAAGGCACCCCTCCCCTATGCTTGGTGCTTTTAAACATATGGACTGCTCTTCATCAGCTGCACAGTTACCCATACTCCAAGCTGTTAAATTCAAATATCTGTTGCTCGACTTTGTCAAAAATTCCGTAGCTCGTAGTGGACAAGCCATAGTCTCCGTTCCCTTCTTACTTGTTATTCCCCAAGTCGGGACAGCTCATAGGAGAGCTGGGTAAGGAACCCGTGGTCTTCACTTCCAGGAATTGTCTTCACTGTGCCCTGATGTCATGCCTTCAACTAACATGGAGCAACCCCAGGAAACCTCTCATGGAACCCGTGCTTACCTTGAGTGAAGGGATGTGGTTGAGTGCACTGTTAGCCTGAATTTCTATTTATTTTTTTTACTCTACTCCAGTGCATGTATTCATTAAGCCTTCTAAAATCCCTTGGGAAGCCACATGGACTGTATAATGCAACGAAATATCTTAGTGGTCCAAGGATCATCTCTGAAGGAATTCTGCAATGATGCAAACTTTCCATTAGGGGGAGCTAGAGTACTAATGCTAAAAATACTGCAGGTTAAAATAACATCGTTTGCAAATTGCACAATTGTTTCTCAATTAGTCTTTATTATTTTCATGTTTTCCGCTATGTATAAAAGGCATACATAATTTAAAGGTATCATTTGAATATATGGTATAATTTAGGAGGGGAACGTGAATCTTAAAACTTATGCCCTAGTTTTTAACAGCACTTTGAACAGACCTGATGAATTTGGTTTGAACTCAGGGGAATTTTCCTAAATCAAACGCTGAAGTTTTTTTAAGCCTAAAAATGTTTTAGAGGTAAACAGAGTACAATAAGAGCTTTAGAGATAATTCTTTTGGTAAAATGTGTTGTTTGCTTTTTATCTGTCACTGAAGGAAGACAAAAATGTATTTTATTCACTAAATCTACCTGGCGTTTACTTTTTAAATTGTAGCCCACGGACCACACTCAGAGATTAGGACTCACAGCTGTGGGCATATATCACAGGACCAGTTAAGGAACGGAGTGGGTGCTGCCGGGTAAGGAGTCCACAGAAGGCTGAAAGGGAGGGAAGCAAGGGACCGGTTTCCGCCAAGTGGCACAGTGTCCGTGAGCCTGGGGAAGGAGTTTAAAGAGGACACATTAATGTCAGATACAGCATGAGGAGCAAAGAGGCCAGAAGTACAAACCCTTCTCCGAGGGAGAGAAAAAGAGACGCCAACGTGAATTTTGTAAGTATGTAACCCTTGGCCGGCATCCCTTTGGAGGGTTATGATCTAACTTACACCATCAGGACGTAAAACAGGACTCCTCTGGCTACAGGATTGTGTTCGGTAATGATTCAGTTTAGAGTGTAAGCAGAGGATGTGAACTTCCCTCTGGTTTCTCTCCTTGGCAGTTGGGTTTAGGCAGAGAGAGTGCTTGGAGAGGCCACGGAGAGGTGGACAGGAGAAAGAGGAGAGAAATAATAGCAGGTGCTGAGGAAAGGTCGTTGTCTCCTGGTTTCTTAGAAAGTAGGGCATCATCAGCAGGTGACCAGGGGGGTTCCAGGGGGGCGGGGGTCCCAGGGACTGGATGGAAGAGGGGCTTCCCAGCCCGCAGGCTCTCCTGGAGATTTTCTGGTTTGGTTCTGTTCTGTGCTATTCCAGTCATTTTTATGGCGATATACCATACATAAAGAAAAGGACACAAATCATAAGTTGTACAGAGGACAGGTTTTTCTCAAAGTGGACAAGAGAGAGTAGCCTCAAAACCTCAGAAGTTGCCTCTGACGTACCATCCTAACTGCTAACGCCAGAGCCTAGTCTGCCGGCTGTTGAACTTTATGTAAATGAGTCGTTTGTAAGGTGCTCTGTTGCACAGAACGGGGCTGCTAGGGACACATTCTTGCTCTTTCATGTGGTGGACACAGGTGTGCACCCCTGTTGGGAACACCTGGGGGAGGATTGCTGGGTCATAGGGTGTGCTTATATACTCATAGATACCAACGAAGAAGTTTCCCACAGGACTGGTACCAATTTACAGTGTCTGTGTATCCTGTTACCGAAAGTGGGGTCTGGTTGCTCGCCTCTCAAAAGCCAATAAAGAGCAAGGCTGGTGGAAAGGAAAGTTTGCTTCATTTCAGAGGCCGGCAACCGAGAGAGAGGGCAGACTCCTGTCCAGAGGCTGACTCCCCCCTGACATCAGTGGGCGAGAGCTTTTAGAGGGGTGTTTCAGGGGTGTATAGTCGGAGGGAGGGGGCTACATGCAGAAACAGCAGAGTCAGCTCTGACCGTCATCTTGAAATTGGTCATCGGTGGTCTGACCAGCGTCGTCTTGATTGTTTTAAGTACAGTTAGTCTTCAGTTCCAGGGTTGGTTTGTTCCCACTTCCTTGAGGCCAGTTCTCGGAATTGGGGCAGCTTATGTCATGGCTGCAGTCTGGTCATCATGTAGTTAACTTCTTCCACCTGGTGGAGGTTTCAGTATCTACAAGACAGCTCACAGGAGATGGCTCGGAATATATCTATCTATAGCCCTTGAGAAGGAACTGAAGGTCCTTGACAGTGCTTAATGACTAAACTATTATTATTTAGTCTTGTTGGACTGTTTTCCTTTGCTTCTGCATTTTCCCACTTCTCTAATTAAACTTATTCTTTTTTAAAATATTTATTTATTTATTTGGCTGCGCCCGGGTCTTAGTTGCAGCATCCATGTGGGATCTAGTTCCCCGACCAGGGATCAAACCCGGGCCCCCTGCATAAGGAGCGCAGAGTCTTACCCACTGGACCACCAGGGAAGTCCCTAAACTTATTCTCTGACTAAAGTTTTTCTACAGACAAAAGGCAGGCAGAGGACATGGTGGAGAAGGACCATAGGGTCCTGCTCCATTTTAATACCAGTGGCTCTATAATTAAGCTACTGGCATTTAATATTACTGTAATAATAACAATCTATTATCTTATAATAAAATACTATAATTATTCAAATGATCAAATATTTAATATAATTATTAATGATAATTATATTAATAGAATCTCCTAACAACTGTATATGGTCAGGCCACTCAAGATGGCTGTTCTCTTGCTCTCTGGACATCCCCTGCCCGACCAGGGCCTGCTTCACCTACGCCCTACTTACAAGACTGACCTCCCTATGTACTTGCCCCAGGCCCCAGCTGGTGATTATTCTTATCAAAGTGGGTGGTGAGGGGTGTGCCCCTCTGCTGGTTTCCCTGGTAACTAATGAGCCCACCTGACGTCAATTCCCCTATAGCTGGCAGTCTCCCCTTTCCCCACCCCGGGGAGTGAAGACTGCCACTATGTCCTGCCTGCTGTCGACCGCACACGGTGGGGTGTCGCTACAGGGTCCTTCAGATGCGTACGCTCCCCCATCCATTAAACCACTTTTGTCTCTCTTGCTGACTCTGGGCTCTTTCTTCAGTCTTGAAGCTGGGCAAGCAGAGGATTTGTAGGCCTGTGGGGTACAGCCTAACGACTTGAAATTGCTCATCTTTTTTCATTTTATCCATTTTGATGGGTGTATTGTGTTATTTCATTGTGGTTTTAATGGGGGGTTTTCCATTTTTTCTATTAAGTTGTCTGCCTTTTACTTACTGATTTGTAGATACTCTGCATATCCTGGATACTCTCCTGAAGTATTCGTATAAAGCTATAAATGCTAACTCATGATACCAGAGAAACCGATGTCTTTGAGCAGACAGAGCCTCAGGGAGAAAATCATAGATGGTAAAGCTCCTACTCAGTGGCAGCTGGCCTTCCCAGGACTGTGGTTCAAAAAGCTGCAGGTGCCAATGCCATTGTCTGGGTCACTTCCAGGAAACAAGGGTGTAAGTTAAAAGCAACCCAAGGAATATGTGACTCTGATTTACTGGAAAACTTTTTTTGTCTCATCTTCCAAAGAAAGTCACAGTGTTGAGAGCAGGTTCTAGAATGAGGCATTCCTTCAAACTGTGGTCCACGTGATCTATTGGCAAAACAAGCAAGCTTCATATCTGGCTAACGACTTGCTCTAAAATGAGCCCCACTTGGCACTAAGCAAAATCCTGGCATCGACTCACTGTTCGGGAAACAGTAACATAGGTTCACTCAGATGAATTTATAAATACTGGCCATTGTCACTCGAGAGTTAGGCCTTTCAGGTTAGGCTGTGTGAGAGTCAGGAAGGCTGGAGGCTTTCTCAGGGGTGACCTTCCCAATCAGGCTCTAATGACTGGTCTGCAAGCCCAGCAGGCTGGCCAGGGGTCCTCTTACTTCAACAATGACAGCCAATTACTCACCCAGTTGGCCCCCTGGAGTATCTTATCTCTCACCTGGTGGATAAGGGCTTGGAGAACAGATCTGATAAAAGACAGGAACTCCTGCAGATTTGGCCTTAACCTGACAATAAAGCAAAACTGCTCAAAACCAGCCTGACCCTTTTTTTGCATTTTGACCCTGGCATAATTTATGATGACTACTTGAAACTAAATAGTTTCATTTAAATTAAAGCCATTTTCACATTGCAAGAAAGGTCTGATTTCATAGGAAGAAATATCCATACTTGAAGTTTAAAGGCAGTGCAAAATCTCCAGCCATCGCCAGCACTGATACAAAGCAGTTGGTGAACTCCTGAGTGCCGGTGGCCTCAGCCCTTTCATTTCCATCACAGACCTGGCTTTGTCATGCCAAGGTCACTTCCAGCCCCTCCCGGTCACACGCTGCCCCGGGCTGCAGGCAGAGGGAGCTGCCTTGGACTCTCATTTCCTTTTGCCTTTGGCCCAAAAGATCCAGGTTCCTTTTTTCTTTTGCCTTTTCTCCTTGGGCAGGAATTTAAATTGCGCCCTGAGGTTTTCTCACTATCCCAGGTCTTCGTTTTTAATGCCTGGCACGTGGTCCCTTTCAGGTTTTTCTGTTGGCTTTCCTTTTCTTCACCATTTGTGCAATATTTTTCATCATCACTACTTTATGATTTTTCCCTTCATTAGGAAGAAAAATGCTGTAATTCTTACAGATGCTTGAAGGTCTTTTGGAACTGCTGGGCCCACCATACCCCCCTACCCCGACCCCATGCAAACTTAGCAGCTGCCAGGCCTTCCTCCTCTTGGAACCTCACCCTGTGGGGTGGGGGAGGGGTCATGTTGCCATGACAACCAGCAACCTGCAAGTCAGCTAGTTGAGGGTGTGCTAGCTCAGGCCTGGGGCCCTGGCCCAGCCTGGGGGCCCTCCCCAGCATTACCGGAAACAACCCCGTTGGGTGCCCCCCCAAGTCCTGGCGTGCTCTCCCAGCTCTGTGCTCACTGGTCTTAGCAGCTACTTGGGGTGAAGCCCACAGCCGGGGAGGGTCCACAGAAAGTGATGAGTATTTTCTCTGCAAGGAATCAGTCATCACTCTGTCCTCAGTGTGTTTATTCCGAAGTCAGGAATGAATGTCCAGGGACTTCCCTGGTGGCGCAGTGGTTAAGAATCTGCCTGCCAATGCAGGGGACACGGGTTCGTGCCCCGGTCCGGGAAGATCCCACGTGCCGCGAAGCGGCTAGGTCCGTGAGCCATGGCCGCTGAGCCTGCGCGTCCGGAGCCTGTGCTCCTCAATGGGAGAGGCCACAACAGTGAGAGGCCCGCGTACCGCAAAAAAAAAAAAGAAAGAAATTGGAGGGGAAAACCGGACAGATTTTGTACCTCATTTTGCAAGGGCAGCTTTTATTTTAACATCTTGCCATCCTTAAACCATAGCAGTTCTTCCTAGGGAAGGCTTCCGGGGGGCCCTGGGCATTGTCTGTCTTGAATGCTGCTTATCAACCAGCTTGAACACGACATGGATGGATCATGTATTAACCACTTTGAAACAGAAGCTCACAGGCGCTGGTCACTGGGAGACACTCCAGAGGCAGCTGGGGAGCAGGGCAGCGGGGAAGGGAGGCCGCCTGAGCTGGCGACTGGCTGTCCTGTGTGGCCCCAGCGGCAGAAGCTGACAATCTGACCTTAAGATAAAATCCCTATTGATCGACAGTTGTCTGGGCACTCACAGATCAGGAAGCAGAAAGGCCTTACTCTTTGCTTCATGTGACTTTCCTGCTAATGATGCTGAGATGAATAATAAGCCTCAACCTGAAACTCAGTTTCCTCCCAGGCTGCAGACGGAAGCAGGGGCAGCTGGAGACGGGGTGGCCGGTGGTGACGCACCTCGTCTGCCCAGGGCACGGGCGAAGCCAGCGCAGCCCATCACGTCCACCGACTGTAATTAGGAAAAGGCCCTGGACTCCGACAGATCTTGGTTGTGGTTTTTAGTCTGCCGCTTAGGAACTCTGAATTTGGAAATTTCACCCGATTCCCTGAACCTTCGATTTCCTCTCCTCTATAATATGAGATTGTCAGGAGGATAAGAGCATATATGCAGGGTCCTGCCTGAGACAAACACTGGCTGGGAGTGTTCACATTTCCCCCATTTGGGGCCGAAAAAAGGGCGTATCCCTTTTTTGGGAGCCAGGCATGTGTGGATGGCCCCTGGGTAGATGTCCTAGCCCCCATCACAGAGGAGGAGCCTCAGAATGGTTCATGGACTTCGGGGGCTGAGCGGTGCCAGAAGCCCAGGCTCCTCCCTGCTCCTGCTGCCGGAAGCTTGCACGCTCCTTGCGCCCGGCTCAGATGTACATCCTCGACCCTGGCTCCCTCCTTCCTTCATCGCAGGCAATGATTTCTCACCCGTAGGCTGGTTTCAGTGCTTAACTCTTCTGTTAAAGCCTTTCTCAAGCTCTGCTTTGGATGGCTCTTTCCTCCCCTGGCCTCTACCACCGCAGACCAGCTCTGCAGTTTTTGAACTTCATGCAAATGGACTCACCAAGTGTGCTATTGGTGGACTTTTACAAAATGCTGGGTACATTCCCATCAGCTCTGGAATTGGAGGCAGGTGAGCTCCCTGCTCACAGACCCTGACCTGCCTGCAGGCCCAGTCAGGACCAGCTTCTGGAAAGAGAAGCGTTGAAAAAAGTAAAAAGCTTTCCACTGAATGCCCGATGGGAATGGAGCACGCACAGCCCCGCGGGGACTGTGGCCACTCAGGTGGGCCCCTGACCTGGCTGCAGGTGTCTCGGATTCTACGTGGCTTCCTAGGTGGTTCTCTTGGATGTTATGAGACCTGTGAACTGGAGGAAAATCCATACGTGAAAATCCAGACCAAACAAAGTTGATTAATCAGAGTCATCACCAAATGATGGTAATTGCCTTGCTTTGCCAACGTGACCTAAAATGAATTGAACCGATTTTCAGGAACATATCCACACGTCTATCCAGACATACCTGATTGGACTGTATTTATGTTTTCATTCATTTATTTGTTCCTTTATTTGCCCATCCTGCTTTAGCTGTCAGCCACAGGGCGGGAGCAAGAACAGGAACTGACTGAATATTAAGGTGACTTTCTTGACTCCACAAGCTGGTGTAGGCTGCTTGGTATTTGAGTTATAATTACTTCTTGAGTCTGTCCCCTGCAACTAGATTGTAAAGTACTTGAGAGCCTGGGAGGTTTCAACCTTTGTAAATGTCTCTGACCCAGAGCAAACATTCAGTGAATGTACCCTGATAATAAATGTTTCTGGACAGAAAGAAAGGGGGGAGGGGAGAACAGGGAGGGAGGAAGGAAAGGAGGAAGCAAAGCAAGCAATGTGACTGTACAGAGCTGGGGCATTTCTGTAGGTACATGGCTGGATACACAGATACGTGTAAACCACACCCCTGCAAAGTTCTTGAAGAAATGCTATTTCTGTTTCCTTCAGAGACAGAAGTCTACACTCTTACAAGCTTCACTGTCATGTTGTAACTTGAGAATGTAGCATTAATTGCTACACAGAAAGCAAGTGTAACTCACTTGTGAAGAGGCAAATTGCACTGTTGTGCTTTATTTACTTATTTATTTATTTGGCCTCTGAACGCAAATTGAATAATAAATGGCGAACAATCAAACTTGCCATTGATGGTATTGATTGGGAGAAGGATTAAGGCCCACAGTCCTCAGTGATGGCTGGAGGTCAGCCTTTACCAGTTGGGGGCGGTCAGGCCAGTGCCCCGGCTCATTTTTATTTTCACTTTTACTTCCTCCTCCTCCCTGTGACTTTAGCCAGCAAAATAGCACCGCCTGTCACCTAGGAAACTGGCTCTCACGCAGGCAGGTGGAGATGGGTGACCCCACCCTGTCTCATTACAAATTTGCATTTGCAGCTGGGCTCTGGGTGACCTTGCCAAGGACAGAAAGCTAATCCGATGGTGCCGGTGAACTGAGGCCCAGCCCCACCCATCTGGCGTCCTGAGGGCCCGGCTGAGGGGTGGGATCTGCCTGTTTAAGCTGCTAAACACGCCCATCTCTTCCCTTAAGAAGGAGGCTGCAAAGTGGTTTCGTTCTGAAAATAATTAAGAAATAATCCTGATGCTCTGGATTGTGACCATGCAAGACCCCGGGCCTCTAACTTTGACCACCTTCCTTTTCACCGGGTTCCCCGGAGCCGAGGGTTAGCATTGGACTTGAGACTGGGTGAGCTGAGGACAAAGGCCTTGGGTTCCTCCTTTAGTTATGTTAATTGAGAGAAAAGACAGGGGTGAGGGCCGGGACTGTGGGGCCCGGGCGGCCGCTGTCTGCGGGCTGAGTCTTTATTCTGCAGCTTTGGCAGTGACGGCTCCTTTCTGGGCCCTTTGTCGCTGTTGGCTCGGGGACCTCGGGGCTGCGCTCCAGCTGTATGCAAAGTGCGGCCAAGGGCTCGGGGAGGGGGCCCAGCGCATTGTCCTTCTGTCACAGCCTCCCTACCATCCTCCCGTCCTTTATGTGATAACAGCAACCAGCACCTTTGGCTACTAGGTGCTATTTTAAGCCCTTCGTCTGGTGAAAGGACTTGATTCTTACCACAGCCTAGGGATGGGCACGGTGTGTGCTCTGATTTCAGACGCGGGACCACAGACTCCCAGGCTGCCTGCGTGCCCGCGGGGGAGGTGGGCCCAGTGGGGAGGGCCACGCTCCCTCCAGGTGGCTCCTCCATCCTCACTGGCTGTCGGGCCTGTCTGTCCCCTGCCGTCTAGGGTGACCTGCCGGGCCTGGACCCAGAACTGCCGCGTCCTCCCCGCCTGGCGTTCCCAGTCCCAAGCACGGCCGGCTGCAAGGCCAAGGGCAGTTCCAAAGTAGGGTGCTCCCCGCAGAAAAGACGCCTCTTGCTTGTCTAAAGAGGGGGGTGTGGTGTGTGTGTGTGTGAGAGAGAGGGAGGGAGGGAGAGAGGGGGGGAGAGGGGGGGAGAGAGGGGGAGAGAGGGGGAGAGAGGGGGAGAGAGGGGGAGAGAGGGAGAGAGGGAGAGAGAGGGAGAGAGGGAGAGAGGGAGAGAGGGAGAGGGGGAGAGGGGGAGAGGGGGAGAGGGGGAGAGGGGGAGAGGGGGAGAGAGGGAGTTATACTCAGGAGAACAATGATGGAATCAATGATTTTAACCTGCGTTGTAGGAGCTCCTAGCCACGTGATGCTCTGGGAAGCAGACAGCCAGGGGCCCACGCCCAGGAGCTGACCTTCCCAGGGCAGTAGGCAAACTTTTTCTTCTCTGTTTTTATTAAAAATAAATTATGAATTTTATTTATTGATTTTTGTATAATCCAACTAAGTAAAAGCATTTTGACTTATGTATCCCTCGACTAACTTTTGTTCTGTACATGTGTAATCCGTGTGAAAAACGAGGCCCTCCCTCACACTGTTCCGTCTCCCATTTCTGAGCTAAAGAAGTTTGTACTGCTGTTTTCACTGGTTAATTAATTGTCTCATCTTTGGGTGGTTAGAGTTTTAATCCAGGTGTTAGTGATAAAGTTCTCAACTTTAATAAGGTTGAGAAAACAGGGCTAAATTTTTGCACTTATAAGTGAAAAACATGTGTGTTGTCAGTTTCTCCAGCTGATATAAAATGTGATGTTTCCTTAAATCAGCAGTTGACTAAACTTCCTATGGTTAAGAGAAGGTTTAACTTACGAACTTTTTTAGACCTTCATTTGCAAAATTGCCATATTCCCTTTATAGGAGAAGTGGGGAAGTTTACAAAAAGTGTTTGAATTCTGGAGGCCAAGTCTATGCTTTTTATTGTCTCTCGAAATTCTCACCTGGAGTTTCCTTGCCAAAACGTCAGTGGAATGCTATAGCTATTGCTCCCCTTTTCCTTCAGGAATTTCTCAGTGCTTAGGAAAGACTTGCTACTGTGAGGCTGAACTTGTATTTACAAATAAATGGGAGCTAGCAAGGTGTGGTGGAGAGGAAATTGCACCGAGGTAAGGCGATGCGGTGAGGCTGATGAATGGCTAAAACTCTGTTTCATATGATTTGTGTACTTTCATCCCTAAATATGATGTACAAAATCTTTTTAATTTTTTTCTATAATTTAATGAGAGTGTTAGTAAACTGCTGAAAGGTGGATTTACGTAAAAGGTTTCTTCCCCCTTTTGAAGATGTCAGATTTGAGGCCCTTGCTCCTCCTCTCTGGAGCCCTCCCCCCACCGCTGTGCAAAGTCCCACGAGGTGGGACAGGGGGCTGAGGATGGAGGGGCAGGCAGGTAGGCAGGAGTCGGGCAGGGAGAGCTGCTCAGCTGCTGCCTGTTTTCTCTAGACCAGAAGTTCTCAAAGTATGGCCCCTGGACCAGCAGCCACAGCATCACTGGAGATCTTGCTGGAAATGCAGGTTCTCCCCAGTCCTGCTGAATCAGAAACTCTCGGTTTGGGGCTTCCCTGGTGGTGCAGTGGTTGAGAGTCTGCCTGCCGATGCAGGGGACATAGGTTCGTGCCCCGGTCCGGGAAGATCCCACATGCCGCGGAGCGGCTAGGCCCGTGAGCCATGGCCGCCGAGCCTGCGCGTCCAGAGCCTGTGCTCCGCAACGGGAGAGGCCACAACAGTGAGAGGCCCGCATACCGCGAAAAAAAAAAAAAAGAAAGAAACTCTCGGTTTGGACCTCAGTGATCTGTATTGAAACAAACCCTCTGGGTGATTCGGATGCACACTAAGAATTAAGAATCACGACCCCATAGTCCCAAAGACAAGATTATTTTCAAATTAAGAAGGCTCTATGGCCTCTTCAGATGCCAGTTCAAAGCAGGAAAACAAAACACGAAGGGAAATAATACTGGATAAAAGCTTTTCTTTCTAAAATATACAAGAAGAGAAGCGTGGAAGAGACGTCACCACAGTGCACGAATGTTCATTATAGCTGGTGGACAAGATGTTATTTTCCATAATTTGTTCAAATGGTTTGAAAAATCCAAAAGAGAAAATGCTACTTTTCTAGTTAGAACTTTTCACTTTGCCTTTTCCTTTGCTAAACTCTTCTAGGAATCAGTGGTGTAAATTTAGGAGACACTCTTTTAAGTATAAACACGGTGACATATATCTTCAGGATTTTCTTTCCTCCCAACATGAAAATGCTTAAAAAACAGGGAATACCCTGGCAGTCCAGTGGTTAGGACTCCGCGCTCCCAATGCAGGGGGCACGGGTTCGATCCGTGGTCAGGGAACTAGGATCCCGCATGCTGCACAGTGTGGCCAAAAAAAAGCTTAAAAACACTAGTCAGAATTCCCAAAGGAGATAATTTCCCTACGTTCTTATGGTGCCTGGTTAGCTAATGGTTGATTTGACACGTGGCCAATAACAGTTTACTCCTGTCTACCTGCGGAGCCCCAGGGAGGGGCTGGGAGCACAGTTATTAGGACATGAGCGTCCTCGTGACCTTTGACTGTAGCAGAGTCCCCGCCTTGCCTTTTGTGTCAAGTTGTGATAGGTCAAAACTCTACCAATAAAAACACAACCTCTGTTGACAGAAAGTCCTCGAAATGTTGGTAAAATTTAAATTAAAAAACGAACAAACAAAAGAAAGGAAAGAGGGGAGGGGAGTAGAGAGGAAGACAGGAAAGGAATCCTCCCCTAGAGAACCAAAGCCTCATGCTGACTCTTACAAGCCATTGTCTCTGTTTGTCGGGCTTACAAAAGGTTTTGTTTTTTTTCTCCCATAAACTGGCCCCAAATAACACACATGCTATGAAATCCACACCTTCAGTCAAGCATTTGGATTACAGTTAACGATATGGTTTAGACCCTTGAGATCAAGGTATAATTTTACACATTCATAATTTTTGTCACCTTTTCTGCAAAAAAAAAAAAAAAATTGACAAATGGTCACACTTCTCTGGAGTGTGAAGAGAAGAGATGTGTGACTCCCTTGGTGTCCTGAGCTGACAGACCTGCTCCCATGGCGCCGGGGCTGAGGATGTGCCCGAGCCCTGAGGTGACACTAGTTGTGTGGCTTTAAGGGGGCAGATCAGGGCTCAGAAGACCATCCTACCCCTGCCATCCTCCACAGGCGGTTAACCAGAATCCTCTACCTGGCTCTCTAAACCCCTACGAACTGGCGAATTGGCGGAAGAAATGAAGAAGAGAGGAAACTTACCTTAGTTACTGAGTGCCTGCGTGCTTTACACACAGAGTCCTGTGGACGTAGGGCCCCCAGGCTGGTGGTAGCTGACAGCGTCCACCTCAGCCTCGCTGCCCACACGCTCCTTCCAGGATGAGTGCGCTACCCTTCACCCCGGGAGCTGGCAGCCGCCCTCACGGGACCAGGGGCGGACACCTGGCCCAGGCTGGGTCAACCAGGTTTTCTCTCCCGGGAGCTCAGGGACGCAGCGGCCGTGTCGGATAGGTGTGGGGAGCAGACTGCAAAGGCAGGTGTGGTCAGCGGTCCAGGCCATCACTGCGGGAGACCAAAGCCACAGCCGGAAAAAGTACTAGAGCAAACAGCCACAGGGAGCCCAGACAGACCGCTGGCAGAGAGACGTGGAGACAAAGAACTCCACTGCTGTGCAGAAGGCAAAAGCTCCCAGGTTCCCTCGTGCCACGCAGTGGGGCACCGTTTCCTGGAGGTCCGAAGGGGTAGCTCTGGGTCCTCCTTAGTGACCTTGAGCGGGCTTGTGATCCTGCTGTAAAAGAGTGTATGTCCCAAACCCAGTCGACTTCTGGGAAGACATTAGCATTCTTCTTCTTCGTTTTTAAATTTGTTTATTTGGCCGAGCTGTGTGGCACGCAGGATCTTAGTTCCCCGAATAGGGATCAAACCTGTGCCCCCTGTTTTAGGAGCGTGGAGTCTTACCCACTGGCCCACCAGGGAAGTCCCAGCATTCTTGATTTTTAAAAAGTTAAAACAACAATTTAACAAATGATCAACTTTAATGGGATAAAGAACTTGTACTGGGAAACCTGTCACCCACCCACCCAGTCAAGTGAGACAAAAGTGATCTTTAATCAAACAGCCTTTTCTTATCTGGTCTGACAACAATCATCTAATAATCTTTTCCTTCTCCTATAAAATGTCCCTGGCAAGAGTGAATCGTATCTCTCTACCAGGGGCCTTTATCTTTGTGTGCAAGATTGCACTAAATCTCAGATCCTGAGCTGCAAGGTTTGCTTTAGGCACAGGGGCAGCGCTGGTCAAACGTGGTCTCACCTGGGAACTTGCTGGAAACACAGCTTCTCAAGTCCCACTACAGACCTACGAATAGGGCCCTGGAATGGAGCTCCAGGTGAGGCTGACTCGGGGGAAATTGAAGAACCACCGCCCCCGAGGACTCGGAAGCTCCTAAAGGTGGCTGCGGGATACCTGTCAGGCCTGCCCTTGGGTGGGTTGCATGGAAATGAGAGCCCCATCCATAAGCCGCTTTTCCATATTCTTCTTGACTCCGAGAGGCCTCATTCCACTGAAATGAGCCCTCTCTCACTGAAAGAGGCCCAGACAGGGACCCAGCGAAAAGCCCACCTGCTGTTTACACTTAGCCGAGAGCTTTGTTTGGGGAGCACAGCCGGTTGCTGTTTCACTGCCCCGTGGTAACCCCAAGCTGTTGGCTGCCCAGTTTCCCGGCTCGCTCGGGAGAAGGTTAATGAGAGCCTGCTGGGCCCTCCTCATGGGGAACAGGCCCCAGCAAGGCAGTGAGACCGGGATCTGCTTGTGGTTCTCGGCTGTGCAGTCTCCCCACCCCGACACACTTAGCTTGGGGATAACATCATGTCCCCAGTTGGGAGGCTTCAACGTGACAGATGGCAAGAGCCAGCGTCTTTCTTTAGACTGCGGAGCGGGGAAGGAGCCTTCGTAATCGGGGGAACGCAGATTTGGAAAAGACAAAAGCTGCCACCTCCTTTCTAGACCCTCTCTCACCAGCCCCCTCCCCCTTCATCAGGGAAAATCGTTCACCCTTTCCTGTGCGCCCACTGCACCCCTCTCCCCGACACAGTGTAACACGTCCACGTTGCTTGTTCCCTGGCTGCTTAACAAGAGTCTTTGAGGCCGAAGCAATGGTTACTCATATCTGTGTTCTCTGTTTGGCAAAAATTATTTGCTGAATGAATGAGGCTTAACTAGGGCTGATTCAGACGTTTGGGTGGAAAATGGAGTCAGCCAGCAAGTCCTGAGACCCATTCCAGCAAAGCTTCCTGACTATACAAGTTCCTCTTGGAATCTACACGCATGCACACGTGCGCACACACACACACGTCTTTTTTTAAATTGAAGTCTAGTTGATTTACAATGTTGTGTTAGTCTCAGGTGTACAGCAGTGATTCGGTTATACATATATATATATATATATAATTTTTCAGATTCTTTTCCATTATAGGTTATTATAAGATATTGAATATAGTTCCCTGTGCTCTACAGTAGGTCTTTGTTGTTTATCTGTTTTATATATAGCAGTGTGTATATGTTAATCCCAACTCCTAATTTATCCCTCCCCACCCCTTTCCCCTTTAGTAACCATAAGTTTGTTTTCTATATCTGTGAGTCTGTTACTGTAAATAAGTTCATTTGTATCATTTTTTTAGATTCCATATATAACTGACATCATATGATATTTATCTTTCTCTGACTTACTTCACTCGGTATGATAATCTCTAGGTCCATCCATGTTGCTGCAAATGGCATTATTTCATTCTTTTTTATGACTGAGTAATATTCCAGTGTGTGTGTGCGTGTGTATGTATCACATATTCTTTATCCATTCCTCTGTCAATGGACATTTAGGTTGCGTCCATGTCTTAGCTATTGTAAATAGTGAACGTGGGGTGCTATGAACATTGGGGTACATGCATCTTTTCAAATTATAGTTTTCTCCAGATATACGCCCAAGAGACAGATTGCTGGATAATATGGTAGCTTCATTTTTAGTTTTTTAAGGAACCTCCATACTGTTCTCCATAGCGGCTGCTCCAATTTACATTCCCACCAACAGACACAAACACACATCTTGATGGTGATTTCAGGTCAGTTAAAATTCCCTTAGCTTCCAAAAGCTTCAAGAGGCTGTCATAGCTCATTGCAACACTCCATCCAAGTACAATTACCTTCCTCCGGCTTCCCTCCAGACCACAGGTGGCTACTGCTCACATGTGGGGTCATGTCTGTTCCCATCACTGAACCACAGAAAAATCTTGAGAATTCAGACTGCATTTTGTCAACCTGGTCAGTTCCTTAGGGGCTGGTCAGACATGGACCATTGTGTTCCCAGTGAACAAGCGTTCGCTAAGGAAGGGAGGAGGGTCAGTAAGATGGGACACTACTTTCTTGGTTGAGCTCTGCAGGCACAACCCAGGGACTGTCAGTGCCATTTACATATAAACAGTGTAATTGCAGTGAGAGGAGGAGCTGGCAGAATTAGGCTGGTGCTTGATATGCTAATTACAAGTCTCTCTGATATCTGTAGGCTGTTTGCAAAGAGAATTTGGAATTGGAGAGAGCAAAACCCGGTGAGGTTGACTTGCCTGAAGGTCACAGGGCTGATTAATTGAAAATTTTCTGTGTGTTTCAAATGCACGAAAGGTCTTACCTACAGTATCTCATTTAATCCTTGCAGTGACTCTCAGATGAGTATTTCATTACTATTAGCTGTTGGTGGAGAAGGGAAGCCAAAGGTAGTGAGTGAGGGATCCACTGTGGTCCTCCAAGATTTCAGCCAAGGTCAGTCTGGTCCCAAAGCCGGGCGTTTTCAGGTCATTCTTCCCTTACGGGGCAGAGCTAAGTCTGGGTGTCCCAATTCTTAAACCAGCAAAGAACATATGCTGCCTAGTTCCCATTATTTATATACATTAAAGCTGGTTTCTTAAGCCAGAAGGAAAAAAAAAAATCTATACATTTTCTATAAATTCAAATTAGCCTTCCAGTTAGTTCCTGAATAAATTTACCACTAACAAGATATTTCTATTTCATTCTACTCACAAGCTAACTAGCAAGAAAGGTTTTATTAATATTGCAAATCAGGAGCAAAAACTGTATGTCTTTTCCCTTTCCCCCTTCGTTTGAGATTTGCAGTGTATCCAGTGGTGATTGGTGTGACATATTCTCTGTCCTTTTAAAAATTAAAAAAGTCAACATTCACATCTACATCTTTGGAGAGGAGTCCTTATATTTTGCACAGCAAAGGTAATAAATAAATAAATGCATGGATAGATAAACACATTTCTCCTTTACTCATTTTTCAGCCTAGCAGGGCATCTGTCAGACGTATCCTGAAATCTGTACACGCCCTGGTCCTGGTTTTTCGTGCAGGATAAATATGGGAATAAAGGAAAGCGATTCATATGCCACAGTCCTAGTCAGGCATTCCCCTCCTGAAGCCCGCCAGGCAGCAGAGGAAGCAGGAGGTAGTCATTGCCCAGAGGCCTTAAGAGAGCTGAATAGGGTTGTTGACTGAAAAAAAAAAAAAAAAAGCACAACCTAAAAGTTAAGAAGAATGTTTTATTTGGCAGACAAAACTGAGGACTTAAGCCCAGGACCCAGCCTCTCAGATTGCTCTGATGGACTGCTCCCAAGAGGTAAGGGAGAAGCCAGGATCTATAGGGGATTTTGCCACAAAGACCAGGTAGTTGGAACATCAAAAGATTACTGTTAATTAAAGAAAACCAGGCATCTCACGTTAAGGAATTTAGCGCTTTTCTGTGTATGGGAAGATGTGAGTCTGGGTTCCCTGAGATCATTCCTTTGACGTGCACCTCAGCTCTCTGGGGCCAGCATCCTGTGCTTCCCCATCCTGAGGCCCCTCAGGGTGCACCTTTGGGGGTGGCTGCAGTGGCTGAGGGCTTGATAGTGGGCATCCTGTGTCCATCCTGAGTGCCCTCAGGGCTCACCGACGGGGTGGCTGTAATGTGATGGCTTGATGGCTGCAGTATCCTTTGTACTGATAAGGCAGCAACATTTTTCATTCGTAGGGGGCAGGGTGGAGCTTGAGGGGCTGGGATGGGGACCCAGGAGGAGAGGTGATGCCTGTGCCTGGTGTAAAGAAAATGCTCATTGAAGTTTGGGGAACGCAGAAGGAGAAGGTGAACTCATGGGACCTGTACCATCTTTTTTTTTTTTTTTTTTTTTTTTTTTTTTTGCGGTACGCGGGCCTCTCACTGTTGGGGCCTCTCCCGTTGCGGAACACAGGCTCCGGACGCGCAGGCTCAGCGGCCATGACTCACGGGCCAAGCCGCTCCGCGGCATGTGGGATCTTCCCGGACCGGGGCACGAACCCGTGTCCCCTGCATCGGCAGGCGGACGTTCAACCACTGCGCCATCAGGGAAGCCCTGTACCATCTTAAAGAGGCAGGAAAGCGGCATGAGAAGGGCCTTCTCTCCTAAGCATCTTCCTGCTGCTCTGTCCTCTAGAAGGTCTTCCTACTCAAATTTCAGGGGCACGTGCCCGGCCATCCTTTTCCTTTCTCCTTAGATCAACCGTCAGATACAACACAGCCCCAGTAGGCCTCAGTGTCCTCCAAAACAGACAAACAGAGGAAGAACGGGATTGTGGCAGCCCTCTCCCTAATCTTTAATGTGGAAAAACTGCCATAGGAGACAGGGAGCTGAACACGTCCACACCTGGGACCTAATAAGCTAAGCCACTTACACACACACACACACACACACACACACACACACGTGCAAAAGCATCCATAACATCACGCACCCTGATGGCAGGATTTTTGCATCTGTGATGCTATTACTATTTTCAAGGGCTTTCCTAAAATATCTGGTTAAATCAGCATTCGATCTGATCTCATTGTCTCTGTGCTCAAATGAATGTCTGGGATTGAGATACTCATAGTTTTTGAAGCTGTGGGTCAAAGTTCTTCTTCTTACTCACCCTATAGCACATAATGCAACCCAAGACCACTCTTGGTGGCCGACACTGGTCCACTGTTTATTTCACAATGCAGCATGAGGGAAACTTGTCCAAACACAGGAGTGTCCTTGAACAGACACTGGAAAATCATGAGTAGGTTCCCTGATGCCTTAACAGTCTCTGTTTCCCCGAGTCTCAAAGAATCTAACTGCTTCCACCTTTGGTCCTCTCAGATAACATTCTCCCCGGACCACATTTAAACTTCTGGAGGGATCTGTAGTCAAGGAGTTATTTCCATAGCTTTAGGCTAGGCTTCCCATGTGTGGGTGATACTGCTCCACACTCGCTGGCCCTATTTACATTTTTATTTCAAAAACTGTTTCCCCACCTTTTCAAATTCTAACTTATATAGAATTCGTTTAGCAGATCTTGTTCTTCCTGTACGGACGCCATGGACTCCCAGAGACCTGAAAATTCCTGATAAATCTAAAATCCTCCTCCCACTATCATCTCACCTAGGAGTGGAAATTCCAGAATGGCTCCCAGGTTTTAGAACCCAGAGGGCAGACAGTCTAGCATTACATTTCCCTTGAAGAGGGCAGACCCGTGGGCATCACCTACCTGACAGTCGTCCGTTCTTTCCCTCCAGCTGTCTCTCCAGAAGTTCTCTCCTCTGCATCTTGCAAGGTGGGCTGTTTCACTCCTGGGAAAGGTCCACAGCCACTCTGATGCGGGGGAGGTGTGTGTGCGCGCGTGCTAGGAGTGGGGCGCAGAGTACAGTGGGGTGGAGGGTGTGCGTGGACACGGCACTTCTGAGTGTAAGCCTGGCCCTGCTACATAACAGCCTTGTGTTCGGTGAACTACTTCTTTGTGCTTTGGTTTCTTCATCTGTAAAACTGAAAGCAATCATGTCTAGGACCCATCGTGCCTTGTGATAAAGCTCATTTTCTTCCTCCATCAGAGAGCCTCACCAGACTTATTTACTTCCCTCTGTATGTTTTTGTTCTTGTTTTTCAAATTTGCAAACCAGAATATCTATTTATTATTTTCCAGTGAGGAAGGTACTATCAAGCATATCTGTTGCCTGAAGGCAGTTTGATATAGGAAGTTAAATTACTCTCAGAAAGTTGGTTACTGAGTACGGAGCCCTAGATGCTGGTGTTTGGAAGCATCATCTCATACATTCGTCTCTACTAGCAACAGCTCATCTTTATTCACGGCTTGCTGGATGCCAAGTCATATGATTCTAAATATTTATATGTACATTAAAATCTAATCCTCACGATAACTCTATGATCTAGGAACCAGCATTATGCCCATTTTACAGGCAAGAAAGCTGAGGCACAGAGAGAGTAAGTAACTTATCCAAGGATGCAAGCAGGCAATGCTGGGGTCTGGCCCCAGAGCCCAAGCTCTCAGCCACCGCGCTGTGCTATCTCTGCAGAAAGAAGCCTCCTGCTGGGCTCCGGGCTGCCCTTTACCACACCTTTCATCATGGACCTTCATGCCCCTGGGCGGGCTTCCTGCACATGACCTGGGCAGTCAGGCAGGATCCCTGCTTAGACGGGCCCCATCCTTGGCTTATAGCTCTGCTGTTGCATTAAACTTGACATCCTTACTACCTTGAACTTTGAACCTGTTTTTTTTTTTTTTTTTTTTTTTTTTGCGGTATGCGGACCTCTCACTGTTGTGGCCTCCCCCGCCGCGGAGCACAGGCTCCGGACGCGCAGGCCCAGCGGCCACGGCTCACGGGCCCAGCCGCTCCGCGGCATATGGGATCCTCCCAGACCGGGGCACGAACCCGTATCCCCTGCATCGGCAGGCGGACTCTCAACCACTGCGCCACCAGGGAGGCCCCTGAACCTGTTTTTTTAATTTACTTTTTATTTTATAATGGAGTATATTTGATATACAATGTTGTGTTAGTTTCAGGTGTACAGCAAAGTGATTCAATTATACACATATATATATCCATTCTTTTCCAGATGCTTTTCTCATATAAGTTATTACAAAATATTGAGTAGAGTTACCTGCACTATATGGAAGGTCCTTGTTGATTATCTATTTTATATATAGTAGTGTGTATCTGTTAATCCCAAACTCCTAATTTATCCCTCCTCCCCACAACCTTTCCCCTTTGGTAACCATAAGTTTGTTTTCTAAGTTTGTGAGTCTGTTTCTGTTTTGTAAATAAGTTAATTTGTATCATCTTTTTTGGATTCCACATATCAGTGATATGATACTTGTCTTTCTCTTACTTCAATTAGTATGATAATCTCTAGGTCCATCCATGTTGCTGCAAATGGCATTATTTCATTCTTTTTTACGGCTGAGTAATATTCCATTGTATATATGTACCACATCTTCTTTGTCTATTCTTCTGTCAATGGACATTTAGGTTGCTTCCAGCTACTGTAAATAGTGCTGCAATGAACATTGGGGTGCATGTATCTTTTCAAATTATAGTTTTCTCCAGATATATGCCCAGGAGTAGGATTGCTGGATCTTATGGTAGTTATTTCTTTTTTTTTTTAATTAATTTATTTATTTTTGGCTGCATTGGGTCTGTGTTGGTGCACGTGGGCTTTCTCTAGTTGCAGCAAGCAGGGGCTACTCTTTGTTGCGGTGCGCGGGCTTCTCATTGCAGTGACTTCTCTTGTTGCGGAGCATGGGCTCTAGGTGCGCAGGCTTCAGTAGTTGGAGCACGCAGGCTCAGTAGTTGTGGCTCGTGGGCTCTAGAGCACAGGCTCAGTAGTCATCGTGCACGGGCTTAGTTGCTCCGTGGCATGTGGGATCTTCCCGGACCAGGGCTTGAACCCGTGTCCCCTGCATTGGCAGGCGGATTCTTAACCACTGCACCACCAGGGAAGCCCCCGGTAGTTCTATTTTTAGTTTTGTAAGGAACCTCCATACTGTTCTCCATAGTGGTTGTACCATTTATACTCCCACCAACAGTGTGAACCTGTGTTTTTAAGGGAAGTCCAGTGGGACAGTGAAGCAGATGGGTGAGCAGAGTGAACCCATGCTACATGCACGTCTGCTGCTCCCCGAGCCTCCTTTGCATCTGCATCCGTGATGCCCCAGAGAGCAGGCAGTTCCCGGCAGACCCACGATGCAGGGCGTTCAGCAGACTCCAAGCGAATCCAGGTAAGTGTGTTTTGTTTATGAGTGAGCAAGGGTGCTGGCGGGTCTTAGAGGCTTTCTTTTCAAATCAGAAACTGCTTTGACCAGAACTAGCTTCAAAACGCAGAAGGTAATGATGTTCGAAGAAACATGAATGGCCAAGGAACTCTATCGTAGTGTTTCTTACTTGTGCCACTCCCCTGAATTAGCCACGGATTCCACTGAAAATAACATAAAAGGAAAGGGGAAGAAAGGACAATCCATCATTTCTTATCCTTTCAGGGCTTTCCCTGAAGGTGGGGAATGGTGGGAAATGTGTGAATATTGAGAAGCAAAATAAAAACAGTTGAGCTAGTTTGGGGAAATGTTTCCACTGTCTTAATAAGAATGAAACACATATACATGTATGAGAATCAAAATACAAATTGCGTAATTTCTGTGATTCAACGTATGAGCTAAGAGTTCCTGATTTTGCATTTAGAAGTGGCATTGCACAATATAAAGATTTAAGGCAAAGTTCATGCTATTGATTTCAAATCTTTACTTTTCTTTACTTAGAGCAACATTAAATAGCAAATAAAAACACCAGGACAAGTTGAAAGAGGGACTGTGGATGAAAGGAAAAGCTTTGTTTTTTGAACTTTCATGGCAATTTCCCCCTGCTTTTTAGAACAAAGGGTTCCTGTACTGAGCCCTGCAAATTACGTAGCTGACCCTGGGTTCTACTAGCATAGAAACTTTCTTTCAATATTTTCATTTTTTTGAATGTCTGTCTCAAAAAAGAAGAAAAAGAAGTCTGTCCAGAAACTTCTCAAGGGCAGAGGCCAGTCGTTTTCATCTTTTATATAAATTCAGTGCCTGTGACAACATCTTTTGAAAGAATAAATGAAAAGTGTGTAGGAATAAATGAAGGTAACAGATGTCTACAGAACAGGTCACAGAGCCCCTCTGAGTTGTTTCTCCAGTCAGCAGTCCCCAGAGACCAGGTCACAAAGCCAAAAATCTGTCCCTGAGTCTCAATGCTCTATGTGATTAGCTATTAGTTAGTCACATTCATAAACCAGGGAGATTGGTTCAGTATTTGTATTTTCCACATCAGATAGCTTTTGTCAGTTTTAAATGGTTTGCTTGTCTTAACTTGGCTGAATTTTTGTTTTTGTTTGTTTCTTACATGTGTTGTTTTCCCGAGAGGTAAGCTGGGGTTGGTGGATTCCAGTTGGACGCAAGGGTTCTGGGCATCTTGAAGTTTCACAGGAAGGACCACATGGTATGAAAATACCAACTGTGGTTTAGTGAAGAAAGTTGTCTCTCAATTGCATCTTTCAGTCCACTTTATGTCCATTTCAGGAGGTACAAGACCCAAAATTTATATAAAAATTACACTCTGTGACTCTTTGTATCTTTCATACCTCAAAAATTGCCCGCTCTCAGCAGTTCCTGAGTTTACAAATTCTTTAAAGGGTATGAATCTGCTTTGTAGTTCACATTGAAAAGTTCCAGGTATCTAGGAGGTATTAACTGCTGATGCTTTTGATTTTGATTTCTCTATACTTTATTAGTTGAGATGAAAATGAGTTTCTATTTGAAAAAGCTGTAAGATAACTGAACTTCTGGTCCATCTTCCCTCCCTGAACGTATATATAGAAATGATATAAAGGAAAACTTTGGTCACCATTATTTTCATGACTAAAGCAAAAATGAAATCTAGAATGTTCTATGTGATAGAATGTAGTCTAAGATTCTAGAATCTTGCAGGGTTACTAGTTGGAAGGAGAGATTTAAGCAGAGGACAGTTTGAAGTTTTTCTAAGTTCTAAGTAATAACTCCTTTGAACTTGATACTCGTGTAGAAACTTTTAAGAGTAAGAGCAAGGGAAGAAAAATGAAGGCTACTTTTATGACTGCATACACTTGCTCCCCTGGTGACTGACATCAGTTATATAACAGGCAAAGACACATTAACTACCTACTGTTAGCGGATTTCTGTACTGCCCTGGGGCTCTGTACTAGAGAAGGTTACACTCTATGGAAGAAGCATGAATGTAACTATAGAGATGAAAGCAAACCCTTTGCCCAGATAAGAATCTTCTCTACAGCATCCTTGAAAGATGACCATCAGCCTAGGCAACATCCTTCCAGAGGCCATCCAGTTGTACTTCCGGAGACAGCCCATTCCACTCTATTTCTCCTATCTTTTTAGGGACAAAAACAATTACAGCCTTCAAATTATATTTTAGAAGCATCCTGCAGAGAAAATAGAAATGGATAAACACAACTTCAGTGCACGGCAGAGAGGACTTGAGAACTCATGAAATCACTGACTGCTGTAGCCTAGATTATAAAATGGCATTATGTTGGTGCAAAAGATAAGATCCTTGCTTCACTGTGGAACAAAAGAAATTCATGGAGCTAAAAGATTTTCTCTTCATCTCCAAAGCAGGCTTTGATCTGGGCAAACAGTAAGCAGATTTAGCTGCTCAGAGATTTATAGCATTTAAACATATCGATAATGTTTTTTTCCAGATTTATGCCGTCTTTTTCAAAGAGAAACAAGACCCGTTAAAGCACAAAGACTATGTTTCACATATTGATATATTTGTAAAACAGAGAATGGATGCTATGTTAAGTTTCCTCCGGAGTCATAATTATCCTCACCAGGAGCTCACACATCATGGTTGAGTACGTTGGGTTTATTGCCCGTGGCAGTAGAGGGATGGACACTGTGGGAAGCCCTCTGCAGGACATGGATTTGGACTTGTGTTAGGTGATTTGGGGAGGGTCCAATGGAGCAGGGCTTTGGGATGGATTGGATGCTGTCAGGAAGCAGGGATAATTCTATGACTGGGTATCTTAATCTCACCTAGAAGGAGGGACCACTTGAGCAAGCCTGACGCTGTAATTGGTAAGAAACAGCAGCTCATATAGCAGGGAGAAAGGGGTATTTGGTCATTTCTGTGGTTTAGAAAATATTTGTGTTTTGTCTGTATTCAGACATGACTACAGAGTGGTCTTGTTTTTGTCTTGACCCATCACAGTGCCAGAGTGACCTTGTCTGATGTTGAGGTTCTGTAACATGGTTTATATTTGATAGGAGACTGCCAGGCCTTGGCTTTGAGAGCCAGGCCAGACCCTAGGAACGTGGAGGCCTAGGTGATATGGAGGCCAGCTCTGGTACCTGGGGCAGCTTTTCTCTTCCTCATTATATTTTCTATATGAGATGATGAGCCCCATAAAGGCAGATGCCATGTTTTTTTCATCCCTGCTATTCCCAATATCTATACATAGCCTAGCATTTTAGAAGGGGTTCAATAAATAATCTTTTTCTTTTTTTAGGCTGCATTGGGTCTTCGTTGCTGCGCGCAGGCTTTCTCTAGTTGCAGCAAGCATGGGCTACTCTTCGTTGCAGTGTGCAGGCTTCTCATTGTGGCTTTTCTTGTTGCGGAGCACGGGCTCTAGGTACAAGGGCTCAGTAGTTGTGGCTCGCAGGCTCTAGAGTTCAGTCTCAGTAAGCACACGGGCTTAGTTGCTCCACGGCATGTGGGATCTTCCCGGACCAGGGCTCGGGACCGTGTCCCCTGCATTGGCAGACGGATTCTTAACCACTGCGCCACCACGGAAGTCCCAATAAATAATCTTTGAATGAATGAGTGTGTACATGAGTGAGTGGATGAACAGGCTATGAGATTCCTTAACAGGCTTCTCTCCCAAGTATATTCAAAAGAGATAAACAAAGTGAAAAGAATTCATGTTCTTAGAGTAGGTGGATGTCAACATGAGTCAGTCTGACCCAATCTGGAGACATTCTTACCTTGAGGAATAGACATTAATCACAGGTGACCATACAGCCTGAGCCAGCTGCCCTGGTCCACTTCAGGCCTGTTGTCTCGTGTAATTACTAACTGTGCCCCCTTTCATTCTCAAATATTCTACGGTCTGGACGATAAATTATACAATCACCCTAATTATGGAAGGGAGGTCTGCTTCAGAATACAACCAGTAGATACCAGCCACGGGGTTTCCCAGATAGGAGCTGATGAACAAGAGGATTGCAGTGCTTTCTCTCTGCGCTCCAATTCCTAGATCCTGATATTTAAATATTTAAAGAGGCAAATATGAAATGGACTTATCCTAAGAAATAATACTGAGAATCTCTTAAAAACATGATTAACTCTCAATAGACTGCCCCAGTACGGTAAGTAGGAATATGTCTAACGTTTGTCATACTTATTCCATCCTATTAACCTTCTAAATTATACTAGTCTTGTATGAAAATTATTTCATATTCTTTGAGGATATTTTGTCTGAGAATGAACAGAGGTGACCTACAGTTTCCTATGAATAATCCCATGTTGATAATTAAAATAGCACTAAAAAGTTTACCTCAGTCCTCAGATATGTGAAGCCGGGACATACACTAAAGCTTCAGTTCAACTCTCTAACTTGGTAGATTAGGCCTTGAAGGCCCAGGAAGACTGAGTTCTTTTGTCCAAGGTATCTGAACAAACCACTGTGCCCAGGCATAGAACCCACGTCATTCTATTCTCCTCGTTCCTAAAATGAGCTTGACGGTAATTTTATGAGAATTAATAATGAAAATGTATTTTATGTGTGATTTTCTTCTGCGGGGGGGTGTGTGTGCCATGCTATGCGGCTTGGGGGAATCTTAGTTTCCCAACCAGGGACTGAACCTGGGCCCTCGGCAGTGACAGTGTGGAGTCCTAACCACTGGACCACCAGGGAATTCCCTTGTGTGTGTTGTCTTAAACAGTATCCCATCTTCTGTATTAATCAGGAAATTTATGCCCTAAGTACTGTCTGCTATGAAACCTACAAATGCCTGTTCTCTTTCTGCTTTCCATGTGAACCTACTCTTATTTTGTATGGAAAGATGAGCATTGAAGTTGGGCAGGAACCCCAGAGTCAGCAGGAGGAAGTAGTTATTGGCCTCATATCTCCGTTTCTGTTCTGAAGGGTTGTAACTCTGTAAGCAGAGAAATAAATAATGGTGAATTACAATAAAACAAGAAATGCCATGCATTTCAGAACCTGCATGAGGAAATGAGCGATGTTCTAAATTAAAGCGGTGACAACATAACCTATTAATTTCCCTGAATTTTTTTCGAGTCCACATGCTGCCGATCGGGAAAGATAGAGTACTTTGCTGAGTTTTCCTTTTTAAAATTTTATTATTATTATTATTTTGGCCACGCCGAGGTAGCATGCGGGATCTTAGTTCCCCAACCAGGGATCGAATCCACGTCCCCTGCATTGGGAGCGCGGAGTCTTAACCACTAGACGACCAGGGAAGTCCCAAGTTTTACTTTTTTTAGCAATATGTTTTCCATGCGCATCAAGCTGAGGATCCCACAATCGTTTTTTAAAAATAATTTTACAAATTTTAGCAGTTATGTTGTGAGAGGGAAGACGTCTGAATTTTTAATTTCAACTTTAGCAAACATGCAAAAGCTTGCATAATGAAACACTGCTTCTTTTAATGCAAGGACACGTCTTAGAATCACCAACCTCCTCTTCCTCCCCGCCAGGGGACACTTTTAGATTCTGCAGTGTTCTTCCTGTGGGGGAAGGGATGTCATCCCAACACCCACCACGAGGGGGCACCCTCCACAATAGCTCAGCTCTTTCTGGGCAGGAGCCCCGTTTCCCAACAAGGCAGCACAACGCCCCGCCTTTTCTTACAAATGCCCTTTCCTTTCCTGAAATGAGAATCAGTTAGTGTGTGAACATCTCCCCAAAACATGTATTTTTAAAAAATCAATACAATGCTCTGATAGTAATATAAAAGAGAAATAATAAGAAAGTTATTTATAACAAAATAATATGTATTTAACATATAAAGCTTACAAATATACTAGAAAATATATACAATGAAGTACTCAGATCTTATACATAGAGACGATTGCAAAAATGCAGACAAATACAGGTGTTATACTGATGACTCAAATATTCTGAGTGGCACTGCCATCAATGACGAAATGATCAAAGATGAAAAACTCATTGCAGGGCTTCCCAGGTGGTGCAGTGTTGAGAATCCGCTTGCCAATGGAGGGGACACAGGTTCAAGCCCTGGTCCGGGAAGCTCCCGCATGCCGCGGAGCAACTAAGCCCGGGCGCCACAACTATTGAGCCTGCGCTCTAGAGCCCATGAGCCACAAATACTGGAGCCCACGCACCTAGAGCCCATGCTCCGCAACAAGAGAAGCCACCGCAATAGTAGCCCGCGCTCGCCGCAACTAGAGAAAGCCCGCGCAGCAATGAAGACCCAACACAGCCAAAAATAAATAAATAAATTTAATTTAAAAAAAACACAACTCATTGCAAATCTCCAAATAAAATGAAGTCCAGTCTTGATTTCTATTGCAGCTACATGCCTTAAAAAAATCAAGTATATAGTGAAACAAACTAAAAATACTGCCTTATATGTAAAAGTGTTGTGTTTAGGTGTGAAACAGTGCTACAGATTGAATGTTGTGTCCCCCCAAAATTCATGTTAAGTCCTAATGCCCAAGGTGATGGTATTAGGAGGTGGGGCCTTTGGGAAGTGATTAGCTCATGATGGTGGAGGCTGCATGGCTGGGATTAGTGTCCTTATAAAAGAGGCCCCAGAGAGATCCTTTGCCCCTTCTGCCAGGTGAGGACATGAGATATTGGTCTGTAACCCAGAAGTGGGTGCTCTCCAGAATTTGACCCTGCTGGTGCCTTGAGCTCAGACTTCCAGCCTCCAGAACTGTGAGAAATAAATGTCTGTTGTTTATAAGCCACCCATTCTGTGGGATTCTGTTATAGCAGCCCGACTGGACTAAGATAAACAGTTACGTTCTAGGCTCAGATGATGGTAAGCAAATTTTTTTTTTTTTAACCTTCATGAATGTTTCAGGAGGACATTTGGAAGTTGTGCAGCACATGGGGCAATTCTCTGGGGTTATTGCAAAGCATCCAGCATCCCTGACTCCCCTCCTAAATTCAGCTACTGCTCCCCACCCCAGTTTTTGCCACGACAGAAAATACCATAACAAACTTCCCAAATGCTCCAAGAGGGAGCTCCCTCCTCATAAAGAACCACTGCTCAGGGCTTCCCTGGTGGCACAGTGGTTGAGAGTCCGCCTGCCGATGCAGGGGACATGGGTTCGTGCCCCGGTCCGGGAAGATCTCACATGCCGCGGAGTGGCTGGGCCCGTGAGCCATGGCCACTGAGCCTGCGCATCCGGAGCCTGTGCTCCACAACGGGAGAGGCCACACAGTGAGAGGCCCGCGTACCGCAAAAAAAAAGAACCACTGCTCACAAGCAAAGAGCCTCCTTGCCACCATCTAGCCCCTTCCTCTGGGTTCTTGGATCAGAGAGACACTTACCACTTAAGACTGGCTCTAGGACAGGCCTGGACTTTGTGACATTGTCTACAGCTGGGGCTTCACTGGCTAAACCTTTATCATGGTCTCTGCATCTCTTATCCTATCTGCCAGAATCTCATACCAAAACTGGAAGGACTCTCAAACAGAACCAGGAGGAAATGCAAATGACAAGCCTGTGATGCTCGGAGCTGTGTTTGAAACACTAACTCAGGGCTTCTCGGGTGTGGTCAGAGTGTCATCAGCAACAAAAGTACTCATTAAAAGTTCAGATTGGGGCGCCACTCCACACCTTTGAAATCAGAGCTCCAGGGCGTGTAGCCATAGAACCTGCATTTGTAACAAGCTCCCCAGGTGCTTCTGGTGTCCTCAAGATTTTTGAGCCTCTGAAGCCATCATCATGACCACCACCATGCCATATACAGGGGCCAGTCTGGCCATGTGAAGGGGTCTGTGGGCCCTTGTAGGATTGGCCTGCATCAAGTCCCACGTGGCGTTTTGGCAGTAACCCTGCAGGGGCAGCTGGGAGGTACCTGTACCCCACGAGGGCCACCTGACTTCCAGCTGTCCCTTTTCAACCCCACCTTTCCCGAAGCACCAAAAAATAGCCCACTCTGTTAAAAGTCTCTTCTTTCCACTCTTTTCAAAGAGGATGACTTCTGACTTAGACCAGGAATGATTTCATATTCTAAAGTGCCTTTGTGTTAAAATAAGGGAAATAACTGGAAAATAGATACGTACTGTGGAGAAGGTTTTGAGGGTGCAGAAGTTCTGCAAAAAACTCTGTCGTCCAGAGGAAGTCATGTTTTTCCCCCTCTCTGAGTCAAACAAGAAAAAAAATGTGTTTCGCTTTATATAACTGTACAGACACAGACTAGATTTCTAACTCTCACTCCAAGTTTGCTTTGCTCACATTTTAAAGTATTGGAGATTATTCCACTGGTATTAAATCATAGTGATGATGATGATATTGATGATAATATTTTACCCAAGGCCACACAGAGTGCAAGTGACTTAGGCAGGATTTGCCCCAGATCTGCCTGGTGGCAAAATCTCAGCTCTTGTTACTGTAGCACGCTGCTCTTTGACAAGGCTGTGGATACAGTCATAGCAAATTACTCCATTTTTTAGAAAAAAAAAAAAATTATTTAATCCGAATTTTCTCTTTATTTTTCAGTGAATATTTGTCATATATGTTCTTTTCAGTTATACATATCCATATATATATATTCATTCTTTTTCAGATTCTTTTTCCTTATACGTTATTACAGAATACTGAGTATATCCCTGTGCTATACAGTAGTTCCTTGTTAGTTATCTATTTTATATGTAGTGGTGTCTGTATGTTAACCCCATGCTCCTAATTTATCTCCCCAAACTACTCTTTTTTTAAAAATTAAAAAAAAAATTTTTTTTTAATTTTATTTATTTTTGGCTGTGTTGGGTCTTCATTTCTGTGCGAGGGCTTTCTCTAGTTGCAGCGAGCGGGGGCCACTCTTCATCGCGGTGTGTGGGCCTCTCACTGTCGTGGCCTCTCGTTGCAGAGCACAAGCTCCAGACGCACAGGCTCAGTAGTTGTGGCTCACAGGCCTAGTTGCTCCGTGGCATGTGAGATCTTCCCACACCAGGGCTCGAACCCGTGTCCCCTGCATTGGCAGGCAGATTCTCAACCACTGCGCCACCAGGGAAGCCCCCAAACTACTCTTTACACCAGTGCTGCATGCAGGCCCTAGACAGGCACTGCAGTGCAGGGACTGGTTATGGGCTGGGGGGGATCAACGGCCAAACAGGGGCAGTGACGTCACCCACAGATTTGCAGCCCCGGGAAGCCATGACCATCTTTGACTGAGAGGCTTGTGAGGAGATGAAGTTACCGGTGGGAGCAGGTCATCTGGGGAAAGCTGGAACCCCAACAGGCCAGTCCACAGAGGAGACCCAGCCGCTCAGAAGCCACTTGAGGCACAGAGAGAGGATAAGAAATCCCCTGATTTCTTCCTTGCTGTTACCTTCCAGTCTCCTGACTGCACCTCCCAGAGGCCAAACCCAATCAGCAAACCCAGGAGCCCAGGAAGCCCACCTTTGTGGGTTGTTCCCTGGCTACCCAGAGCAGGGGGCAGGGTCTGAGGGCAGACAGACCCGAACAGCCACACCCACACTGGATTTTGTTGTTGTTTTCCAGAACAAAGCACTTTAAGGCTCCTTTAAATAGCAAACCCCTAATGCCTTAAGACTAAGTTGATTTCACAAGAACAAAACGTTATTTTAAAATCATCTGTGACTTTAAAAACATCTATGATGCAAGCAGGTATCTGGTACACCTGTAACGCACTGACTGCTGGGAACAAAGGAAGCATTCCTGGACACCTCCTTGCCAAGGTCCAATGGAAACAATCGCCAGGCTGATCGTTCAGAGGATGAAGTTTGTTTGACTTACTAGCTGAGGGAAAGGAAGCTGGCGACAAAGAGTATGGTCACCTGGCTGATATTTTTGGAAGACTAGCTTACCGAAACATTTTTGAGCTGGTCTTTTGCATGATTAGATGCAGTGTGAGGAGCTGGCAAACTTGTGCTGAGTCCTGGACATAATTCTTGAGAAATGTGAGGGTGTCAGGGACGTCTGTGTCTCTGGAAGAAGGTCGAGGAGAAGGTCCCAGAGTTCCAGGGGGCTGTGCTCTGGGAACTGATGGCGGCCACTTTCTGATTAATCACTGGGCACCAGGGAGAGTTAGAGCGCCCTCTAGGGAGAGCTGGAGGGCCTGGCGTGGGAGCAGGGCACCTGTCAGCCTTTCTGCACTGTTGTCACCACCTGTGTCCTTTTTCTCCAGATACCCCATGATAGATGGCTGTGGTCTTATTAGCTATTGCGTCAGTGATGACTTTGTCCTGCACTTTTTTTTTTTTTTTTTTGCGGTATGCGGGCTTCTCACTGTTGTGGCCTCTCCCGTTGCGGAGCACAGGATCCAGACGTGCAGGCTCGGCGGCCGTGGCTCACGGGCCATGTGGGATCTTCCCGGACCGGGGCACGAACCCGCGTCCCCTGCATCGGTGGCAGGCGGACTCTCAACAACTACGCCACCAGGGAAGCCCTGTCCCACACTTTTTGAAGGAGGTGGCTAAGTAGGGTGATTTAAGGTTAAGATCACAGACTTCGGAGTCTATGTTTTCCCTTTTTTTTTTTTAACATTTTGTTTATTTTTATGTACATGTATTTTTATTGAAGTATAGTTGATTTACCATGTTGTGTTAGTTTCACGTGTACAGCACAGTGATTCAGTTATACATATAGATATATTCTTTTTCAGATTCTTTTCCCTTATAGGTTCTATTTTTCCTTTTATCTTCAAAATTCTGTCCCCTTTTCTCTATTCCTACTACCACTGCCCTCATCTGCGCTTTTGGCCGCAGCCGCTAACTGCTCCCTGTCACCTGCCTCCCTCTCCTTGCTGCTGTGGCCAGTGGGATCCTCCTAAGTAGAGATCAGTCATGCTCAGCATCCTCCAAAGGCTCCCCAAGCCTCGAGGATAATGTCCCACCTACAGCCTCTGCCCTGGCAGGTCCTGGGTACTCATCTACTAGACCAGCCCATCCTTCAGGGGTCAGGGTCCATGCCGACCCCAGCAACTTGTAAGCACTGCCCGCCTTTGCCTCCCAGCAAAGCCAAGTCTAGACGGCAGGCTGGCCCTTATTCCTCTGAGTATTGTCCACCATCCTGTTACTGAGTCCAAGCTTGTACTGCTAGCTGCACAACCGGCCAATAAATCCAGAGGTGAGCTGCTGGGGCAAGGAATAGCGACTTTGTTCAGAAAGCCAGCAGGCCACAATGCAGGGGACACAGGTTTGAGCCCTGCGCCAGGAAGATCCCACATGCCTCGGAGCAACTAAGCCCATCCGCCACAACTACTGAGCCTGCGCTCTAGAGTCCGCGAGCCACAACTATTGAAGCCTGTGCGCCTAGAGCCCGTGCTCCGCAACAAGAGAAGCCACCGCAATGAGAAGCCTATGCACCGCAACGAATAGTAGCCCCTGCTCGCCGCAACTAGAGAAAGCCCACGCACAGCGACGAAGACCCGACACAGCCCCCCAAAATAAAAATAAATAAATCTTAAGACAAACAAACAAACAAACAAAAAGCCAGCAGGCCAAGGAGATGGTGGCCTAATGTCCCAAAGAGCCATCTTCTCCAAGTTAGAATTCAGGATTCTTTTATACTAAAAGAGGAAGGAGATAGAGTCGTGTTTCTGGCCAAACTCGGAGGGGAATCGGAGGGGAATGTGTTAATTTCTTCCTTCCTGCAGCC
Organism: Mesoplodon bidens; assembly: GCF_964165515.1. Classification (NCBI taxonomy): domain Eukaryota; kingdom Metazoa; phylum Chordata; class Mammalia; order Artiodactyla; family Ziphiidae; genus Mesoplodon; species Mesoplodon bidens. The sequence goes on along the minus strand of NC_138169.1, from coordinate 31,291,302 downwards.
ATTCACAGGTGGGCCTGGTCAGGAGGTTTCCTGTGAGCTTAACAAAGGTGTTTTAGCTTAAAGCTCGTTTCCTGGGAGGTGGGGTTACCAGAGATGGGCGGGTCATTATGTATAATTTAAGCTTATAGGTAACATCCCTTTAGTGATTAATTTGTAATAGGACACGAAGTTTCTTTTCTATAACAATCCAACACCTGGGACAAAAGCTGCACTCAGTGGTATAGAACAGCACTTTACAGCTTACACAGTGTTTTCTCATCCTTGCTGATTCACGCCCCACACTCAGGTGGAGGTATTTTCTAATTTTACAGAGGCTTGAAAAGGTCAGTGAGCCAGGTTAGAATCTCCAGTGGTCGAAGCGGCGCTCAAGCTCCGGGTTCTCCGTGGGGACAGCATGTAGGACTGAACACTGCACAGGCTCGGGTATGGGTCCCAGCCAGCGTGCACTGGCTGCGGCACTGACTTCACCTCCCGCACCCATGTCCTCATCCTTCAAAAAGACAGAAGTAATCTGTAGTCGGGTTTCTTATGAGGATGAAATGAAACAATGCCGCTGCCCGAGCTGCTGGAGTGTCTAACAGGGCCTGGCTCGCAGCCGACACTAAATGTGAGTTCCCTTTCTGACGCCAAGCTTGGCGAGATGCTTTTCCTACTCCGACAGCGGCTCCTCCTCTGAGCTCCAGAGGCCACTGGGGTGCTAACTCTGGAGCCCCGTGCGCCTTTGGACCCGATAGGTAGCTGCGTCGGGTCCCAGCACTCCTTAAAGGAGGGTGAGGACTTCGGCCCTGAGGGAAAGGACGGCGGGGCGGAACTAAGGGGCCGTGGGAGGCCGGCCTGGATGCGGGGGCCTGTGGGGCGGCGTTGTTCCGCGGAGGGGACGCCGGCGCCCCGAGAGTGCACCCTGCAGAGGGGCCCAGGCACCCTCCCGGAACTCCGGCTTCCCGCCACCCCGGGGGTTAGCGCCCGCCCCCCAGCTCACCTCTGCCCCTTCGCCCTCCCTCCCCAGCTCCCGTACTGCCTCCCCGGCCTCGAAAAGCACGAGGGTCCCAGGGCGGAGAGGGCCGGGGGCCACAGCCGGCGCGCAGTCCGGGAGCGCAGCCCCGCCCCCATCGTGGCGCCGGCTGGCGGGAGGCGGGACATGCGCACCGGGCGGCGGGCCCGCGCTGGGAGGGGGGCGCGGGCCCGAGCGGGCGGTGCTGCGGGGAGCGGGCTGGGCGGGGAGCGGGCTGGGCGGGGAGCGGGGCGCGGGAGCGGGGAGCGCGCCGCCAGCGCCGCTGCCGCTGGACTAGGGCGGGTGTGCGAGCCCGGCGCGCCGCGCGCAGGGGATGCGAGCAGCAGGGAGCCGCCGCGCCGCCGCGCCCGGAGAACGCGAGCGCGGGTGACCTCAGCCGGAGGAGAGCCGGGAGACGGAGGCCACGAGCCCCGCGGGGATCCTCGAGGCCGGGGTGCGGGGGACGGCGGCGGCGCGGGAGTGCGGGGAGCACGCCGGGCGGGGCTGGCGGACAGTGATGAGCGGGCGCGCGGGGAGGCTGCACGCCGCCGCCGCCCGGAGCATCCGCCGCCTGAGCTGCTGCTCGCGGCCCGGGCCCCGGCCATGGAGACGCTGAATGGCCCCGCGGCCGGCGGCGCCCCGGATGCGAAGCCGCAGCCGCCCGGCCAGCACCACCGCCACCACCACCTCCACCCGCTGGCCGAGCGGAGGCGGCTGCACCGCGCGCCCTCGCCCGCCAGACCATTTCTCAAGGACCTACACGGCCGGCCCGCGGCCCCCGGCCCGGCCCCGGCCGCCCCTTCCTCGGGCCGAGCCCCGGCGCCCGCCGCTCCGCGCTCGCCCAGCCTCACGGGCAAGGCGCCGCCCTCGCCGGGGCCCCCGGCCGCGCCCGGCCGCCTCTCCCGGCGCAGCGGCGGCGCCCCCGGCGCGAAGGACAAGCCGCCGCCGGGCGCCGGGGCCAGAGCAGCGGGCGGCGCCAAGGCCGCTCCGGGCCCCAGGAGGGCGGCTCGCGCGGCGCCCGCCGAGCCGCTGCCCCGGGTCGGGAAGCCGCCGCCCGGGGCCGAGCCGCCGCCCGCCGCTGCCAAGGGCCGCAAAGCCAAACGCGGCTCCGGGGTGGTCCCCGCCCGCGCCTCCGGGCCCCGGGTCCCCATCGTCCCGGTCCCCGCCGTGATCCTCCCCGTGACTTCCGCGGCCGGCTCCCCGGCCCCCGGCTCGCGCATCAGCCATACCGACAGCAGCTCCGATCTCTCCGACTGTCCCTCCGACCCCTTGTCCGACGAGCAGCGCCTGATCCCCGCCGCCAGCAGCGACGCCGAGTCCGGCACGGGCTCCAGCGACCGGGAACCCCTGCGGGGAACCCCCACGACGAGCCCCGCGGCTCGGGGGGCGCCTCCGGGCAGCCCCGAGCCCCCCGCGCTCCTCGCCGCGCCCCCCGCCGCTTGCCTCTGGGGTCGGAGCAGCCCGAGCGGAGTCCCCGCGGGGTCCCCGGGGCCTGGCGTGGCGGAGGATGCCGGGGGGTGCGCTCCGCCGGAGCGAACGGCCCCCGGGAACCCCAAGGAGCACGGCCCGGGCGAGCAGCCCCGGCTGGTACCGGCGGTGGCGGAGGAGGAGCTGCTGCGGGAGATGGAGGAACTGCGCTCGGAGAACGACTATCTCAAGGTGCGCAGCCCGCCCCGACGCCGGTGGCTCGGAGGCGACCCCACGTCTGGGTGCGGGCTGGAACCCGCGAGCCCCGCCTCCTGGTCCCTAAAGTGCTTTCTCTTGATGCCGTTCACTTTCCTGCGCCCCGCACACACCGGGCGCTGGGAACTGGAGCCAAAACTTCTGGAAGGAGCAGCAAGACCTGTGGGTCCGGGCTGCTTCTCAACCCACTTAGCTTGTTTCTAGAAGTCTTGCTGCTTTCCGCGGATGTTTCTGCCCCTGTTGATGCTGTGTTGATTATAGAGTGTCGGCTCTGATCACTTTTTGGATGTGCAGCCGACCCCCAGACCCCTATCGTGTGGGAGCGGGTTTTCCCCGGCCGAAGGGCTCTGGGCTGGGCTCCATGGGAGGAGAGTGGGGTTCGGAGGGTGTGGTGGCCCAGGCTGCAGACCCAGTTACAGAAAGCCGGGCGCCCTCCGTGTCTCCCCCGGGGCTCACAGAGCAGACAGAGGGCCTCGGCGTTTTCAGTGATAAACCTGCAGTTCAGGAGTCTCTTGAGTGCGGCCTGAGTGGAGGGACCACTGTGTCCTGCTGGCCGGTCTTTTTTTTTTTTTTTTTTTTTTGCGGTATGTGGGCCTCTCACTGTTGTGGCCTCTCCCGTTGCGGAGCACAGGCTCCGGACGCACAGGCCCAGCGGCCATGGCTCACGGGCCCAGCCGCTCCGCGGCATGTGGGATCTTCCCGGACCGGGGCACGAACCCGTGTCCCCTGCATCGGCAGGCGGACTCTCAACCACTGCGCCACCAGGGAAGCCCTGGCCGGTCTTTTGTAAGCGTCCACCAGCTGGGTTTTCCGTGTCAGGAGAGGCCACTTGATGCCCTGCTCACGCCGGGGCACTTTCGAGGGAATTGCAGCCTCTGCGTCCTATCCGAGCACTTGGCGGCGGGGCCCGCTCTAAGGGGCTTCTGGGTCCTGTGAGCTTTGGGGCGCAAGTCTGACTCCATCTTTTCCAGGAGGAGGAGGGCTGGCGCTGCAGGAAAGAGGATTTAGGCAGTGTTGGGGGTGGGGGTAGGTCACCTGAAAGTAAGGAGGGCTGTCCTGAAAGCAATTGTTTTAATTTATTGTGATACGCAGGTTGGTAAATAGCTTCACCTGGTAAATAGCTCCACGGTGTAAATCTCCTATTTCTGTTAAGATAGTTAAATATGTTTTCTCCGAAACCTCCTTTATCAGTGGGTTTTGTGATTCGCCCTGTGTCCTCAGCAAATGCTGACAGTCCCTGATGGAGGCCAAGTGTTGGCTGGTGGGACCAAGGATGTGAGCTTTTAAGGTGCTTGTTGGTGAAGTGTGCAGTTCAAACTGGGATCAGAGCAGTGAACTGCTGAGTATTCCTAAACCCCAGCTGCAGAAGCTGCTCTAACCCACTGAGCCCAGTGGTTATTTTATCCTGTTCAAAGAGGCAGAGGAGGAGAGTGGTGGGGAAATAGAGCAGATGGAGACTTGGAGTGAGACGTTTCAAATAGTACATTTGCTTTTTTTTTTTTTTAATATTTATTTATTTTTGGCTGCGTTGGGTCTTCGTTGCTGCATGTGAACTTTCTCTAGTTGTGGCGAGCGGGGGCTACTCTTCGTTGTGGTGCTTGGGCTTCTCATTGCAGTGGCTTCTCTTGTTGTGGAACATGGGCTCTAGGCGCATGGGCTCAGTAGTTGTGGCGTCCAGGCTCAGTAGTTCTGGCTCGCGGGCTCTAGAGCGCAGGCTCAGTAGTTGTGGTTCACCGGCTTAGTTGCTTCTTAGTATGTGGGATCTTCCCGGACCAGGGCACAAACCCGTGTCCCCTGCATTGGCTCCCTGAGGACAAGAAAGATATCTTATTGAATTTTGTAGCCTCATCTCTTAGCCTAATCTCTGACCCACAACGTTTCTGATTGAATGATGTTTATCCAAATCATGACAGCTAAGTCACAGAAAATTAAGGTTTTTAAAATTTAAAGTTTTAAAAATTTTTTTGAAGAAAAGAGGTTTCTCATTACATCTTTGATCTTAAGGTAGGCAGTCATTTCGGGGTTCATTCCTAGATGACTGGTTATTTGCTTTATTTTTTCATGTTAGATTCTCAGTGAAGGAAATAGGTGTCTGACCCTGGCACCTAATCTGATGTATTTGATATTTTAGTGAATCTCACAGCAACATAGGGTATCATTGTTATATTTATCATAACCCCAATTTCACAGACAAGGATGCTGAGAGCTGAGAAAACTTAGTGACTTGCCCAAGGTCATCCAGCTAGTAAGCGATGCAGCTTGTATTTTCCCTGCCCCCAGACCTCTGTTCTTTCCCTGCTCCAGGCTGCAACCCTATTTCCATGAAGGCTCCTTTTCTGAGCCCACACTTGCCTTAGAGTTTTTTATTAGCTCAAAATGTTCCCAGTGTTTAGCTTTCCTAGGGGCCCTCTTTTTAGGTGAAAGGGCCACCAAGAACACCTCTCCACTAGCCTGTGGACAAATGGTCCCATAAACACCACTGGCAATGTTTAATTTGTGGAAAATGTCAGTTGCCATTTCCTGTGGAGAAAAGGTCACGGCCGACCATTTATGATGCCTGAATCCATCTCCCAGCCTTTCCTCCGACAGCAGGAGAGAAGCGGAGATAGAAGAGGTCTGCGGAGGCTAGGAAGTCAGAAGAATGATCACAAACACATGTGTGAGTTACATGACTGGCCATTCAACAGCTTAAATGGCAGTAGTTCAATGTGGGAAAGAAAGACAACAACCCTGCTAGACTTTTCTAAAGGTCAGCGAGCCCGCCCACTTGTGCAAAATGGGGCTGGGAGCATCAGTGACCTCATGGGCAATGACTTTTGCTGTAGGCCTGCCTTTGCACGTGAGGTTTAGAGCGTGTGCATTATAAGCCCAAACGTCTCTTTTTGTTGCTCTTGTTCTCACTGGTACTTTTTTTTGATGGTAGATAAAAGCGAGTCCTTGACCTACTGCTTTCTTAGGGAATGCTGCATGGAACTCTCGCGATTAGAAAGGAGACTCCACCCAGAAATTTTACTTTGATATATTCTGGAGGATGGTGACCACAAGTATTACAAGCTTTCCTGAGTCACTTCTGTCACCATTACTGTATAAGACGGTTTCTGAGCTAGAATGACCTAAGAGTAATCCAAGCAGAAAACTAAGGCCTCAAAACTGTAGGAGGATGTGTTACGGATCAGGAAATTCGAGGGGAATTCTCTTGGTTTTTACCAGCCTGCTGTATTTTCTTAAAAATCAACTGTCAACAGAGAAGTGCCCCCTTCTGTTGTGTGGAGCTGTACGGGGCCATCCCTGACCCTGCTTCCCTACTGTCATCACAGGGCAGCGTGGTGACTAGATGATGAGAAGTGCATAATGACTCAATCCAGGTAGCTGGCTTTTTGTCTGAAAGCACGGTCAGAAAAGCACTCTCGGCCCTTGACCGCTGATGAACTCGCATGTATTCGGAAGGCTTCAGGAATTAAGGTGTGAGATTGAGTTCAGTTCTCGAAAGACATTTGCTGCTTTCTCAGACCAGACCCAGGCACGTCTTAGTGATGAGGGCGTCCATGAAACACTGCTGGAGTGTTCCTTGCCTGTGCGTTTTTGCCCGATTGCTCCAAGACAATCAGACAAGCCCTAGAGCTCATTGTGGACATATTAATTATGTTCTCTGTTTTCACAGGCTTTTCTGGAGGGTTTAATCGCTTTGAGTTTATTGGCCTATTTTGAAAATGCTTCTCGAGTTACTGGGGATGCTCGCACGACACCATTTCCCCTGCCCTCCAATAGTGTACCCCAAAGTGCCCGTGTCCTGCGGGGCCTGCAAGGTCAGTGGGGGAAGGTCTGCTGAGTTGGCTCTGCCTTTTCAGTTACTTCAGAAGAATTATTTCTGGTTAAAACAAAAGTCAGCACTAGCTACAGAGCAGGTACTATGGGATTCTGGGAGAGGAGTGATTTCTTAGGGAGACCGCCGGTGAGGCCATTTGGGTTGAGAGGTTGCAGTGCATCAGCGCCGATCCAGCCTCACCATCCTGCGTCTCACTTGGAGTCTTTGGAGTTTCAAGGTCTGAAAGGATTTGGTTAAATCTGCCCGCTCAGAGTCCAGATGCTCAGCCGCCTGGAAAGGGTGGAGGTGGGGTGGACACTGAGGCAAGAATAAACAGTTCTGAGCATAAAGCGCTTCAGCCCCTCCCTCCCTCCCCGGCCCCTGGCCCTCCTCCCTTCTTCTGGAAGGTTAAAGCAGACAGTATCCCTATTCTTTCCTGACCTTCTGCTTTCCACACCCACTCTTTATTCAGCCTTCAAAGCGGCTGTAATCACCTTAGGTGGCAAGATCATGTAGACCAGGGAACCCAGCGCCGTCGCTGCTGGATGAACTGTGCTTGGTAAACAATGGGAGGGTCCCTGAGCCTTCTGAGTGTCAGCTGGGACTCTGCAGAGAACAGTTCCATTGTCCGGAGGGAAGCGAAGTGGATTCATTGTATATTACAACAGAGGATAAGGTCTGTAACTCCCAGAAGAGGGAATTATTGCAACAGTAGCCAGCTGACTGCTCTCACTGTCTAAGTTGGGTCTATTTAGAGAGGGGTGATTAAAAGAGGACTAGTTATTGATTTCAGGTTGTTTAAAGGCGATTAAGATCTGATAAGATTGTCAGTATAATCAAGAGTTTTCACCGCTTTTACCATGTGGATTTGGTTTTTATATTGGTGGATAAAACTATCTGCAAAGAGGTTTTCGTTGAAATTTTAATCTTGGTTTATTCTAGTGCACACATGGTACCTCATTATTTCTCGAATTTGATATGTGTCAAATAGATGTAAAATAACGCTTGATTTGTTATCTGCAGGCAAAGGGGGGTAGTTGGGGAACTTCCCACTACATCAAGGTTTCATTTTACATACAAAATTTGAAAAGTATATTTAGTTAAAACTAAATTAGCTTTTCCATATGATAATGATCTAACATTTGAGTATCTGACAGACCTGATGTTAATTCAATATAAAACTTGATTAAGGGCAATTTTTTCTTAATATCTGTATTAAAAAGCAACAGCAATTTTCCACTTTTACTTACTGTGTGTAAATGTTGTCTGCCAGAAACATATGTTCTGCTTGACTTGGTTTTTTTTTTTAAGCATTTAAATGGCAGACATCTTTAAGGTTCTTTAATGTTTTCTAAATTAGAGCATGCTGTTGGAAAATTAATGTAATGTTAGTTTGAAAATCACTCTCATCATGACCCGAATCTGAATAATCACAGTTTTGGCTTTGTCAAGTGTCTGCTGCCAGCTTACGTGGTTCATAATTCGCTTTTCTTAGAACTTCTTTTCATTGAACCTGAAAATTGCTTTTTTCAAGGCTCTATGAAAAGAGCTGAAACCCTGGCCTCGTACCATCTCTGCCACAGGCTAGTGTTGGGAAGCATTTAAACTTTTAGAATTTCAATGTCCTCATTTTAAAAACGGAGGTATTGATACCTTTTCTGCATATTATAATGCTTTCGTGAGGACCAAGTGTGAAAATAAGTATACCTGCACACTGACAATGTCAAGTTCTAAACGTTAGCTTGTTTTTATTATTTTACACCGACGGTGGACTTTTAAAAATATGATTTAAAGCTCATTGTTTCATTTGTCCTGGTTGTTGCAGATAATTTCTAGCACTTACTGGAAAGAGCATGTGTGTGGAACCAGACAACCTGGGTTTGTAGCTGGGCTTCCATTTATTAGCTGAGAGGATCTGGATGTGTTTACCAGCTTGGGTTTGGCCTCCTTGTCTGTCAAATGGGGGTCGTGTGTCCCTGGCAGGGTTATTGTAGGCTTAGTAATGAAGGTAAAGTGCTTAATAAAGGATGCCTTCTGTTCTACAGATTTAGATAAAATGAGGTACAAAAGCAATGATTCAAATACATGCAATTATGGTCTCTCCCTAATTTTCTTTTCAATGCAACTAATGTTAGTGATTATTTATGCCAAAAAATATTAGCTGTTTACATGTGGCCTACTCGGTGATCTGGAGGTATGGGTTTGTCTAGCCCTGGAACAGACTTTTTCAGCCTGCAGCAGGGGTGTAGGCGTCCGTAGGACATAGCCAGCATTTAACATTGGGCCAATGAGGGCCTCCCCCAACCCCATGCCACCCCCATTACGAAGTCTGAAAACCAGAGAACATTTTTTACCTGGAAGTCGTATCGTATGTCTTTTTATGGCTATGTCACATTTTAAAACTCGTATTTGAATAATAGATCATTTCAGGCATTAATGACTTGAGAAGCTTTCTAGAAGGAAAAGCAATCATAAACAGTTCCTTCCATAAACGGAATGCCCAGCACCACTGGATATTTGTATGTGTACATACATATAGTGATTATTGCCTGTATTGAACTATTTTTTATTAGTTACCCAGTGTAACAGTTAACTTTTAACTGTATTCAGACGTGTATAGAGGTGAGACTTTTTCTCAAAGTCAGATCAGATTCACAGATGGGATCTGAGTGAAGCTTGACCTTGATTTTGAAGATTCAGGGCTAACTCTCTACTCTTTATGGGAGGATGGCATGCACAGGCCTGTTTTGAAGCTTGCAGCCAGTAGTTGGTCTCCTCCAGCTTGGTTTGGGTCAAGGGCACAGCTTCCATGGCTCAGTGCAGGGATTGGGCATCAGGAACAACCTCTTTGCTGCAGGTTGAAAGGACCTTCCTGAAATAGGTGGGTTCTCCAGGCACCTGAAGAGCCCAGCCTGTCCATTCTCTTCATGAATGTTCCAGTGACCGGCCTCTGTGCTCAGCCCAGTAACTCCCAGTGCCCACAAATTTTCCTACCAGGAACAAGATTGATAGGAAGAGATCTCCACGAAGAAAAAAACAGCAGTGAAACTTGCGTATACATCATAACATTTTCAACATTAAGATTTACCTTTCTTAAGACACATGAGAACATCTTATATTTTTAATGAGGCTGTCATCACTGGTACAGAAATTCTGTAAGAACACTTAGCAGATGAGAACAAAAACATTTTATTCATTTGACTACTAGGAATGTTGGTAAAGCTTTCCTCTTTAACATCCGTTCTCCTTGGTGGTCTGTTGAAACAGGCTCCACTTGGAGTCATGGTCAACTGAGTAGGTAATGCTCTTGGTCAAGTGGTGTGGACAGAGGGGGAGAACCTACAGACTGGGGCTTGGGGGAATGAGGTGCCACATCTGTGCCCTTTCCCGTATAGGTGATGGCTGCACACAGGTGGGGTTGGCTGGACACTTGTTTTCACCCGGTTGGCACCAGTCTGTCTTTTTCCACAAAGTTTCCCAATTCGTTTGTTACGCTTCTTGGACCTAATCTTACCCAGGGTAAGATACTCTTCAGGAGATTCCTTTCTAGTAAATTTCTTGTCTACCTGAGGCTCTGGTGTTGGGAAGCTCTTGTTCTTTATTGTAAATAAATCCCTGGTTTTAAGAATAAATGCAGGATTAGCAAGGGTGGTCAGACTCCAGGAACAAACTGAATAGGGTGAGAGCTGACAAGTTAGGGTGTCCACGTTTGGGAGAGTTTTTCCCTTGAGCCTCAGTATTAATTGAGCAAAACAAATGGGAATGGGGAATTCCCTGGCGGTCCAGTGGTTAGGACTCCTAATGTTCACTGCTGAGGGACCGGAGAACTAAGATCCCACAAGCTGCGTGGTGTGGCAAAAAAAAAAAAAAAGGATGAACGAGTGTACCCTAATCTGGAGGCATTTATGCCATCAATTATCAAACTAATCAAGACAGTTCTAGAATGCTTTTTTATTTTTAGAAGATGTTGGGGGTAGGAGTTTATTAATTAATTTATTTTTGCTGTGTTGGGTCTTCGTTTCTGTGCGAGGGCTATCTCTAGTTGTGGCAAGTGGGGGCCACTCTTCATCGCGGTGCGCGGGCCTCTCACTATCGCAGCCTCTCTTGTTGCGGAGTGCAGGCTCCAGACGCGCAGGCTCAGTAGTTGTGGCTCACGGGCCCAGCCGCTCCATGGCATGTGGGATCCTCCCAGACCAGGGCTTGAACCCATATCCCCTGCTAATGCAGGCAGATTCTCAACCACTGCGCCACCAGGGAAGCCCTAGAATGCTTTCCTTAATCTCCTGCCTTCCAAATTGCTCCTGTTGAAGTCTTTATAATAGAATTTATATCTCATCACATGCTGCAGCTGTGTCTATGGGTTTGGGAAGAATTTTCCTAGGACCAGACTACAAGACTGGAACAAAGCCATGTGCGGGGATGTCTGGTTTGGGTCCTGTTTAGGATTTGGTCTTTCTAGGTGTTGACCGAGGTTCATGGGTAGTCATTCCACAAATATTTATTGAGGGCCTGCCATGTGGCTCACACTGCCCTGGACACTGGGAGACACCAGGTGTCTGCCCTCCTGGCGCTTACCTTCCTGGGTGGGTGACAGATGATGAACAGGAAGAAACACAGATAGCCTTAGGCTGCGGTAGGAGGTGGCGGGGAGGGGCAGGGCCTGGACTAGAGACGGGGTGGGGGGGTGGGGAGTGGCAGGGGGTGGCATTGTGTGCCTTCCAAGTTGTGTGACCATGTGACTGTGTGCTCCGCAAAGAGCTGGGGAGGAAGGGGAGGCCATAACAGGTGAAAGGCCTCCAGGTGCCTGGACCCTGTGGAAGCAGCAGGGTGGCAGGGAAGGAGGGGGTCGCATGCAGGCGCTGGGGAGGACCTGGAAGAACTTTCTCTGTGTGATGCGGAGCCCCCTGGAGGGCATGAGTAGGGGGAGGAGGTCTGAGTAACTTATGAAAAGGGTAAGTCTGGGTGGAGCCTGGGCTATAGAGGGGAAGCGGGGCACCCGGGTGATGGGCTTCCCTGTGGCTCTCTCCAGAGGGATGGAGGTGGGAGAGCCGCAGGTATTTGGACTTTTAGCTGACGGCACTGCGTTGGCTGTGGCCTGGCACGCGGCGGGGAGGGAGCCGAGAGTAACTCCTGGGTTTCTCCTGCACCCGCGTGTCTCCATGTTGACACCAGAGCGGAGTGGAGATGGGAAATGCAGGGCGGGCGAATGGGAAAAAAACAGCGCACAAGGTTTTATCTTTTTTTTTTTTTAACATCTTTATTGGAGTATAATTGCTTTCAGTGGTGTGTTAGTTTCTGCTGTATAACAAAGTACATCAGCTATACGTATACATACATCCCCATATCTCCTCCCTCTTGCGTCTCCCTCCTACTCTCCCTATCCCACCCCTCTAGGTGGTCACAAAGCACTGAGCTGATCTCCCGGTTTTATCTTTAGAATCATGAGTCAAGACAGAATTTTAGGGACATTTGCGGGTATGTTGATTCCCAGACAATTCACAGTTATGACCCCACTAAAGTCTGTGTTCTTTGCAGGCAGTGTCTGTCTTACTGCCTAGATTGTGTCTTAGAGATGCGGGTTTAGGTCAGCGTTTGGTTTGAATCTAAAGGTTTAATTATCTGCAGAGATGACTTCGTTTATGGTGATGATTATGTAAGGAAAGATTGGGAGCAGGGTAAATGCTGAGAGCCTGCAATGAATAAATCCATGCTCGTTTTTGGCTTCTGGATCCATAAGATCTGAACAGATATCTGGTGATAATTGTCTTGCGTGAGAATTTCCAGAGTCCCTGTGTCGTATCACACAGTTGTGGCCAGAAGCCGACAGGTAACAGTGCAGAAAGTTCACAGTATTGCAGAGTAGGGGTGGATGGACGACTCCATCCTTACTGATGGACCTGGCTTCTCAATCTCCTCTGTCTGGCTTGTGTAGGATGAGTTGGATGAACTCCGTGCTGAAATGGAAGAAATGAGAGACAGTTACTTAGAGGAAGATGTTTACCAGCTGCAGGAACTTCGGCGGGAACTGGACCGCGCCAATAAAAACTGCCGAATCCTGCAGTACCGCCTCAGGAAGGCTGAGCAGAAGAGCCTGAAGGTGGCAGAGACCGGGCAGGTGGATGGCGAGCTCATCCGAAGTCTGGAGCAGGACTTAAAGGTGAGTGAGCGGGGTGGATGGGACATGCCTTCCCCAAAGGAGCTGCTGGGAGTTTCTGTACAATTCCACAGATTTGCCTAGATTGTGTCTTAGAGATACAGGTTTCTGTACCATTTCTGTACAGTTTCAGACCTGAAACGCAACCCTCAGAACCCACTTACACGACGTTCTGTTAGTGTTTCTCTCTTTCAGCAGAATTCAGCTTAAACCTTCTTCATTCACGTGATGGTTTATAAGGTGTGTGTAGCCATATGGCTTTGGACCAAGACTTAAATCCCTCATATGAACTGGAATCTTAACCACCACCACCCCAAAAAAGAAAAGAAATTATAGTAATAGATGGTCAATAAAAAAAGAATTAATACCTGCCCATTGATCTGACCATTCTTTAGAAATTGTGCAGAAACTCCTTCTACCGATCTGGAATATTTTAAAGATGGATTATCAATTCAGTTATAGTCAAAGACCAGTTTTAAAAGTTGATCATAGTCACTTAACTTTTTTTTTTTTTGGTTATTCAAGTTTCTAGGATGCAGAAAACCTGCAAGTACCATAACCCAAGTAAGACTTGTCGTGGTGATTTAACTGAAAGAGAAATAGGATCATAACTAATTGTCTAAAGTGTCTTTGAGAATCGTTGGTGGAAGTAGCAATGAGGTGAAGAAATCCCAGACTTTATTCCATTTGTCCTCTCCACCATGGCTTCTCTCCTGCCCCAATTTTCAAGTCATTTATCTAGAGATGAATTATGTATAATGTCCTCCTTATTGGACGAGTCCTTAGGAAATCTCATTTAGCCTTTCATTATGATAACAGGAAAGAATCTTTGTAACTCTATCAAATTTATAAACCACTAACAAAATGTCATTCAATGTGATAAAAAGGTGATTTATATTTCTCTCACAAAAATCTCCTTCCGTATTTCCTTTTAGAAAGTAAAAATGTTTAACTGCCTTTAGCATTCAAATATTTTACCAGAGTAGACAATTTAAAACTTGACTACATGAAACATCTACTGCATACAGAATTACTTCATTTGTTTTTCTTAAGCCGGTAGGTTTTATATAATTTTGGGGAACAGAAATGTTTATTTTTTTGATGATGATGGTGATGATTTTTAACTTGTCATTTAAAGCATGTGCTCCTGGGATATTGATATTCTAGAAGGAGCAGGGCCTTGCAAAGTGGCCTTTAATCCAGATGAATGTCATATTTTCCCTTAATGTGGATTTCATGTTTCAAACTAATACTTTCCTCCTTTAAAACTAGGCTTGTTAATATTGCCAGGATCTTTGCTCTTTGGTGTAATATAATATTCCTTAATGATTCTGCCTCTGAAGTTGTTTGGAGGTACCCTTAGCACACAGAAAGCTTCCCATCCTGATGACAGTCTCCGTGGGTTGATGCAGGTGGCCAAAGATGTGTCGGTCAGGTTGCACCATGAACTTGAAACTGTGGAGGAAAAGAGAGCTAAAGTTGAAGATGAGAATGAAACTCTACGACAGCAGATGATTGAAGTGGAAATATCCAAACAGGCCCTCCAAAACGAGCTGGAGAGACTGAAGGAGGTAAATCAGACATGGACGGGGATTTGCCCCTTGGGTTGAATTGTGAGGGACTTGGGACTCCAAGTGTCCTATTCTTTCTTACCATGGTCTAAGGCAGGGGTCGGCCAGCAACGGTTTGTATGGCCTGGGAACTAAGAATGGTTTTTACATTTTTCATCGCGTTGTTGGGGGGGAAAAAAGAACCACACAGAAAATAAACCTAAAAAAGCAAAGATGATGATGTGTGACAGAGGCTGTCTTGCTTGCAAAGCCTGAAATGTTTGCTCTCTGGCCCTTTATGGAAAAGGCTTGTTGAACCCTGCTCTAAAGCTATTTTTTATAATTTCCATGCCGATGAGCTGGCCGTTAATTCCCTTTATGGGTCCAAGCGAGGTATATTATTACTAGAATACAAAATAAGGTGGTAACATTTTTCTCGAGAGGCTTCTCTTCCAGTGAGCTGGAAAATACATTACGCTTGTTCATTACCCTGTGTCAGCAGATGATGGGTGTGTGCTGCCTGTGTCTGTTATTCAGCCAATATGATTTATTTATTTATTTAACATCTTTATTGGAATATAATTGCTTTACAATGATATGTTAGTTTCTGCTTTATAACAAAGTAAATCAGCTATACATATACATATATCCCCATATCTCCTCCCTCTTGCATCTCCCTCCCACCCTCCCTATCCCACCCCTTTAGGTGGTCACAAAGCCCTGAGCTGATCTCCCTGTGCTATGAGGCTGCTTCCCACTAGCTATCTATTTTACGTTTGGTAGTGTATATATGTCCATGCCACTCTCTGACTTTGTCACAGCTTACCCTTCCCCCTCCCCATATCCTCAAGTCCATTCTCTAGTAGGTCTGTGTCTTTATTCCTGTCTTAACCCTAGGTTCTTCATGACATTTTTTTTTTCTTAGATTCCATATATATGTGTTAGCATATGGTATTTGTTTTTCTCTTTCTGACTTACTTCACTCTGTTTGACAGACTCTAGGTCCATCCACCTCACTACAGATAACTCAATTTCGTTTCTTTTTATGGCTGAGTAATATTCCATTGTATATATTGCCACATCTTCTTTATCCATTCATCTGTCGATGGACACTTAAGTTGCTTCCATGTCCTGGCTATTGTAAATAGAGCTGCAATGAACATTGTGGTACATGACTCTTTTTGAATTATGGTTTTCTCAGGGTATATGCCCAGTAGTGGGATTGCTGGGTCATATGGTAGTTCTACTTTTACTGTTTTAAGGAACCTCCATACTGTTCTCCATAGTGGCTGTATCAGTTTAAGTTCCCACCAACAGTGCAAGAGGGTTCCCTTTTTTTAAAAATAAATTTATTTATTTTAGGCTGTGTTGGGTCTCTGTTGCTGTGCACGGGCTTTCTCTAGTTGTGGCGAGTGGAGGCTACTCTTTGCGGTGCATGGGCTTCTCACTGCGGTGGCCTTTCTTGTTTTGGAGCACGGGCTCTAGGCACGCGGGCCTCAGTAGTCGCAGCACATGGGCTCAGCCGTTGTGGCTCACAGGCTCTAGAACGCAGGATCAGTAGTGTGGCACACAGAGTCAGCCGCTCTGCGGCATGTGGGATCTTCCCAGACCAGGGCTCAAACCCGTGTCCCCTGCATTGGCAGGCAGACTTCTAACCACTGCGCCACCAGGGAAGCCCGAGGGTTCCCTTTTTTCCACACCCTCTCCAGCATTTATTGTTTGTAGATTTTTTTTTTTTTGCGGTACGCGGGCCTCTCACTGTTGTGGCCTCTCCCGTTGTGGAGCACAGGCTCCGGACGCGCAGGCCCAGCGGCCATGACTCACGGGCCTAGGACTGGGACACGAATCCGTGTCCCCTGCGTCGGCAGGCGGACTCAACCACTGCACCACCAGGGAAGCCCATGTTTGTAGATTTTTTGATGATGGCCATTCTGACCTGTGTGAGGTGATACCTCATTATGGTTTTGATTTGAATTTCTCTAATGATTAGTGATGTTGAGCATCCTTTCATGTGTTTGTTGGCCATCTGTATATCTTCTTTGGAGAAATGTCTGTTTAGGTCTTCTGCCCATTTTTGGATTGGGTTGTTTGTTTTTTGATACTGAGCTGCATGAGCTGCTTGTAAATTTTGGAGATTAATCCTTTGTCAGTTGCTTCATTTGCAAATATTTTCTCCCATTCTGAGGGTTGTCTTTTCATCTTGTTTATGGTTTCCTTTGCTGTGAAAAAGCTTTGAAGTTTCATTAGGTCCCATTTGTTTATTTTTGTTTTTATTTCCATTTCTCTAGAAGGTGGGTCAAAAAAGATCTTGCTGTGATTTATATCATAGAGTGTTCTGCCTATGTTTTCCTCTGTTTTATAGTGTCTGGCCTTACATTTAGGTCTTTAATCCATTTTGAGTTTATTTTTGTACATGGTGTTAGGGAGTGTTCTAATTTCATTCTTTCACATGTAGCTGTCCAGTTTTCCCAGCACCACTTATTAAAGAGGCTGTCTTTTCTCCATTGTATATCCTTTCCCCCTTTATCAAAAATAAGGTGACCCTATGTTCGTGGGTTTATTTCTGGGCTTTCTATCCTGTTCCATTGATCTTTATTTCTGTTTTTGTGCCAGTACCATACTGTCTGGATTACTGTAGCTTTGTAGTATACTGTGAAGTCCGGGTGCCTGATTCCTCCAGCTCTGTTTTTCTTTCTCAAGATTGCTTTGGCTATTCGGGGTCTTTTGTGTTTCCATACAAATTGTGAAATTTTTTGTTCTAGTCTGTGAAAAATGCCATTGGTAGTTTGATAGGGATTGCATTGAATCTGCAGATTGCTTTGGGTAGTATAGTCATTTTCACAGTGTTGATTCTTCTAATCCAAGAACATTGTATATTTCTCCATCTCTTTGTATCATCTTTAATTTCTTTCATCAGTATCTTATAATTTTCTGCATACAGGTCTTTTGTCTCCTTAGGTAGGTTTATTCCTAGGTATTTTATTCTTTTTGTTGCAGTGGTAAATGGAAGTGTGTTCCCTTAATCTCTCTTTCAGATTTTTCATCATTAGTGTATAGGAATGGAAGAGATTTCTGTGCATTAATTTTGTATCATGCTACTTTACCAAATTCATTGATTACCTCTAGTAGTTTTCTGGTAGAGTCTTTAGGATTCTCTGTGTATAGTATCATGTCATCTGCAAACAGTGACAGCTTTACTTCTTTTCTGATTTGGATTCCTTTTTTCTTTTTCTTCAACTGCTGTGGCTAAAACTTCCAAAACTATGTTGAATTATAGTGGTGAGAGTGGGCAACCTTGTCTTGTTTCTGATCTTAGTGGAAATGGTTTGTTTTTCACCATTGAGAATGATGTAGCCAATATGATTTAAACACAGATTTCTTTAAAATTTTAAGGAGCCAATGTGTTCTAGCAAAGCAGTCTAGACAATGCATACGTATTTTTTTTCATTTGCTACAGTAATGCAAATCCTGCTTTGTTGTTGATTTCCATTATAAGATTAAAGCTGAATGTTCTCTTGGAAAATATCCTGCCTATTGATGAAGTTAAAAACTGTTGGTGAGGGCTTTAAGATGATGGCTAAAGCCAGTGTGTTACCTGCCAACAGCCTCACTTAGCACTTCATGGTTCCTTTGGATTTGTTTCCTGATTCAGCCAGTCCTTGGTCATCCGTCCATCTGCCCTTCCACCCACACTTCACTCAGGCCCTGACTGGGCCCTGGGGGAAGCGAATGGCAGCACAGGTGCTGCCCTCAAGCTGTTTACTGATCCGACACCTTATGGATTTGGGTAAATTCTGCGTATGTCGCCACTTCCGTGAAAGTGCTGCGTGTTCTATTTCTTCGTCCCTCGTCACTCTCCCCTTTGTGAATACTCTGTGGGTTCTTTCTGGGTCACTGGGGGTGCCTGTAGCAGTGCCTGCCCTCGGGGGACATCGGGGACTCACCGGGTGAGTGGCGGATGAAAATGAGAGCGTGGAGCCGTGCCGAGCTTCGCGGCGGAGGAGGGGGAACCTGGGCAGGTTTGTCCTGGTGGGTGACCCTCCTCTGGTTGTGATCACACCTCTACACTTACGCGTTCTAATAACTTACTTCCCTCTTTTCCCTTTGGTCCGAGTTTGCCATGAGGCAGGCCGTAATGGTTCCTTTTCTCAAAATTTCCGGTTTGAGCCTGACCTTAAGGGTACAGACAACAACTTTGAAGTATATTTTATAAATTTTATATGCGTGCTCGTTTTTGATTAAATAGGTAACTTATGCATAGCATACGTAAGTAAATACATGTGTTGAAAGCGAGCAGGGATTCTTTTGCACACATTCAAATGGATTTGTGAAGGACCTGGCATCAGGTCACAAAAAGCTCTTTGGGGTGAGAAATGATCACTGACATTGCAGGCCCAGGCTGGCTGTGAGGAAGGGGTGGGGCGCTGGCCCCTCCCTTTCTTTACAGCTTAAAATTACTCAGAAGGATCGCTCACTTGGGACACAATCATAGTATTTTATCTCCAGAGTCACAGTCAGACTGGTGGGGCTGCATATTGACACCAAACTTTTCAACGAAGCATGAAACTGAGAGTCTGAGGAGGGTCGTATGCTGGTGGACCGTCTGGAAGCAGAGAAGGATGAACCAGCCACACAGGGTTCAGAGGTGGCAGAGGAGATGCTTATCAGAGAATTCGAGCTGGGGTCTCCGTGAATGGGCCCTTTGTAGCAAAGCCAGAGCATACTTTCTTGTGGGTTTCGCTCTAGAGGGAGGATAATGTTTTCTCTGTCCTGAGCCGTAGTGGTTATTGTTCACCTCTGAAGTCTGGTAAGTGGACGATGTGCCACATTCTGAGAAAGGCCAGGGCAGTTTGTGCGTGTGTCTCCACGACAGGCGTGGTTGCAGATGTGTCTGTGCCCCTCGGAGGACAGTCACACGGTGCATCTCTGTGCCCCTCGGCTCTGTCGCTGGGGCTTCTCTCTGCAGCTGCAGATTGTGCTTTCAGCGGCCTGGTGGCCTCCTCCAGGGTGGGTTTCTGGTCACCCTTCAAACTCAGACTGTCCAGGTACAGACTTGTCACCTTTGCCCCCACCTGTACCTTTTTTTGTCTTTCCCAGCTGTGTTAATGGTGCCACTGTCCTTGTAGTCACTCCGGCTTAAGCGATGGCAATTATCCTTACCCCTCCTTCTCCCCACCCTCAATTGCCTGCTGCTCTGCTTTCACCGTCTTAGAAGTTCTTTCTCACTGGTACATGCTACATGGACGAACCTCGAAAATACACCAAGTGAAAGAAGGCAGACATATTGTGTGAGTCCATTTATAGGAAATGTTCAAACAGGTAAATCCGTAGACAGAAAGCAGCTTAGTGGTTTTCAGGGACCAGGGGAGGGACGAAAGAGACTGGCTGGGGTTTCCTTTTGGGGTGATGACAGTGTTTTGGAACTGGATGGAGGTGGTGGCTGCACAGCATCGTGAATGTACTAAATGCCACTGGATTGTACACTTTAAAATGGTTAATTTTAACCTCTTAAACATTTTGACTTTATCCACGCTTTCGCTCACCTCTCAAATGAGTATTTGAGGGCAGACACTCTGTGGTCACCACATTAAAGGATGCAGTACTTCTAGTCGTTCCGTTTTCTGTTTTACCTTCTGTATTCCCCAAATCTGACCGTGGCTTAAACAAACAAACTTGCCTTGGGCCGGATTGTCTAGCCCTTTAGCAAGACACAGAGGTCCTTTCCTGCCTGGCCCATCCCTGTCTCCCAGCTGGCGTTCCCACCCCTTGGCAGGAAACCCTGCAGTGAACTAAAAGGCAGTTGAGAAGGATGAGAAGAGACGGGCCCTCTGGTCCTCTTGAACTTGTAGAGGTGTGTCTTGGAAAAGTCGCTTTCTCCACAGACAGATGAGACGCTTAAAGAAGGCTGATAGTATTAACCCCTCTGGAATTGTCCCTTCTGGTTAACAGCTTCCTTGATGGCTGGCTTCCTGTGCTGTTCACGCCATGTCCATGCACCCAAACCCCCATATACCACTTCACTTGTGCAAAGCTCAAATTTTTTGCCCTTTTTGGGGGGTGTATATTTCTTCTAGTACTCTCTCTATGGTGGAATATCTCAAAAGGTTGAAAACAGTTAACCTTAATTTAGTTTCAACTTCCTGAAGATTGCCCAAATGCTTTCACTCAACTGTATTTCTTTCGTTCTACCAAAAGGTTTTTTAAGTACATACTAGACACAAATAATAACTAACCAAGTTAGCTGACACTTGCAAGGGACAGAGGCGTGTTTTAGATCACTCGTGGGAACTAGGGTTAGTGAATGGAGACACAGGAACCAACTAGCTGTCAGATAGCTCTTGGGAGACATCCTTCGTCACCATGCAGGACATGATACTGATTCCCTGGGTTTGGTTGAGACTCCTTTTGTGCCAAGTAAATGATCAGATTTTGTAACTGTTCTTTGAGTACTTCAGAGGAATTGTATATGCTGCAGTTTTTGGGTGAAGATGTTGAATCCATTAGATTGAAGACTTTAAAACTTCAACTATAACTTGTAGCAGGAAGGACATTTTATACCACCACTGAATAAACAAATGGAAAGGTTTCACAAAAATGCTTATTTTTTTGCCGTATAGGATACGTTCTGATATTTTCAGTTCTATTTTTTTTTGATGGTTGTAAGTTTAATCCATTACTAGATTGCCACAATTTGGAAAAAAAAAAGTATCAGATCATTTGTTAATTGTGGTGTTCAAATTTTCTATATCCTTTATAGTTTTGTTTTGTCTGCTAAATACATCTCTTTAAGATGAAGATGTGTTAAAATCACCCATTATAATTCTACATTTAAATTTTCTTCTTGTAATCTGTCACTTTGCTTTTTAGATTTTGAATATGAATGCATAAAGATTTAGAACTTTTTTTTTTTTTTGCTGTATGCGGGCCTCTCACTGTTGTGGCCTCTCCCGTTGCGGAGCACAGGCTCCGGATGCGCAGGCCCAACGGCCATGGCTCACGGGCCCGGCCATGGCTCACGGGCCCAACCGCTCCGCGGCATGTGGGATCCTCCCAGACCGGGGCACGAACCCGTGTCCCCTGCATCGGCAGGCGGACTCTCAACCACTGCGCCACCAGGGAAGCCCAAGATTTAGAACTTTTTTTGTGATGAGTTGTTGCCTTTATCATTTGATAATGACCTCTTTATTCTGATGTCTTGCTTTTTGCTGTAAGTTCTATTTTTGCTACACCATTATGTTTTAGGTGTATTTCTTCTGAATGAACTATAGCTACCTTTAAAAAAATGGAATCTGGGAATCTTTTTTTAACTTGTGAATTTAATCCAGTTACATTTATTATGGTTATTAATGTGTTTGAATTTATTTCTGTCGTTGTATTTTATGCTCTCTATATTCCATGCCCTTTTTTTTTTTTTTTTTTTTTTTTTGCTGTACACGGGCCTCTCACTGTTGTGGCCTCTCCCGTTGCGGAGCATAGGCTCTGGACGCGCGGGCTCAGCGGCCACGGCTCACAGGCCCAGCCGCTCCACGGCATGTGGGATCTTCCCGGACCGGGGCACGAACCCTCGTCCCCTGCACTGGCAGGCAGATTCTTAACCACTGTGCCACCAGGGAAACCCGACCTTTTCTTTTTTTAACATCTTTATTGGAGTATAATTTCTTTACAATGATATGTTAGTTCCTGCTTTATAACAAAGTGAACCAGCTATACATATACATATAGCCCCGTATCTCCTCCCTCTTGCATCTCTATCCCACCCTCCATGCCTTTTCTTTGTTTCTTTTTTCTATTTATTTTTTTTAAGATTTTTTTTTGATGACCATTTTTAAAGCCTTTACTGAATTTGTTACAATATTACTTCAGTTTCATGTTTTGTTTTTTTGGCCACAAGGCATGTGGGATCTTAGCTCCCCAGCCAGGGATCAAACCCACACATGGTCCCCTGCATAGGACCACTGGACTGCCAGGCAAATTCCTCTATTTTTTTTTTTTTTTTTTTTTCTTTTTGCGGTATGCGGGCCTCTCACTGTTGTGGCCTCTCCCGTTGCGGAGCACAGGCTCCGGATGCGCAGGCCCAGCGGCCATGGCTCACGGGCCCAGCCGCTCCGCGGCATATGGGATCCTCCCAGACCGGGGCACGAACCCGTATCCCCTGCATCGGCAGGCGGACTCTCAACCACTGCGCCACCAGGGAGGCCCTCCTCTATTTTTTAATGTTGATTTCTCTCTGAGTTTTTAATTCCTGTGTTCTCTCTCTTGGTTAGGAAGTTATACATTCTATTACTATTATTTTAATGATCACTCTTACGTTTTTAACATGCATGTTTCTCAATGTCTAAAACTAATCACTATATTCTTTCCCTGAGTAATACAAGCATCTTAGAAAGCTTCAACTCCAACTCCTTGCATACTATTGTTACCCAGTTACTATTTCAGTTTCATCTTTTTAAAATCATCTCCCCACCTAAGCTGACTAATTTCATAGCTAATTCTTATTTAGATTCATTTGCACATTTTCCAGTCTGTTATCACTGCTTCTTGAGTGTTGCTCCTTCCTTCTGAGTTCAGTTTCCTTCTCGCTGATCTATTAATACATCTTTCAGTGGTTTATTTCAGTAAATGATATTGTCTAAAATACTTTTATTTCATACTCAGTCTTGAAAGATATTTAGTTGGGCATAGAATTCTAACACTTTGACGATAGTATTTTTATTATCTTTTGGCTCTATTTTGCTTATCAAGAGGTCTGCTGTTAGATAATTCTCATTTTTGTAGTTAATCTCTTTACTTCCTGGTTACTTTTATGCTTTTTTCTGTGTGTTTGGTATTCTGTAGTTTGAATCAAATGTATCTAGATTTATTTTTATTTTGCTCAACACTCATTGCCAATCTGAGTTTTTGTCTTTCATAAACTCTGAAAAATTCTCACTCGTTGAATAGTCTTCTGTAGCGAAACTATGTCTTTGAATCATGTTTCTTCCCCATCCTCTGTATTTCTGCTAGAATTCCTGTTAGTCTTATGTGGGCCTTATGTTGGCCATTCTTATTCCATCTGCCATCTCACTTACCTGTTCTTTTTTTTTTTTTTTAAGATATTTTTATCTCTGTGCTACATTCTGGATAATTTCTTGTCCAAGTTACTAATTCTCTTCTTTACAAGAGAATTAGTTTTATTCATCCACTAACTTTTCATTTCTAGAAGTTTTAAAAAGTTGCTTGTTCTTTTTCATAGTTTCTTCTTTCTTCATCATCTCATAGTTCTTTTTAAATCTTTAAACATTTTAAAGTCAGTCTTTTTCAGTTTTGTTGAGTTCTTGGTATTACTAAGCCTTCAGTTTGTCTGATCTGGTGACTCTTACAGTGGATTTTATTACAAGTCCTTCTTAGTAGGAATTCCATGAAGTTTGTCGAAATGTCCTCTTAGGGAGCTTTTGTGTTGGTCTTTTCTGGAAGCCTTGGTGGTATCACTGGTCCAAATACAGTCCTTAATTTTTGGCTTGTGGAGTTGTGTATCAAATGGGTGTCAGTTGGACACTGAACTTGTGTAGGCCTAGGGTATTTTCATATTTCAAAGGAGATTTTTTTCCACCACCCAGTGTCCTGAGCAGAAGCTTACTCTCCCCTCCTCGAGTGATTTTTAGTTTACTTTCTGTGGGGGTGCATCTCTGCAATGGGTTGCCTTGGTGCATTGATTGAAGCCTCTTCTTACACCCCTGGCCTATTTCTGGTAACTCCCACCATCCCCTCCTGCCCCCCTTAATACATACCCTTGTGCTCATGGCTCTGGTTTCCAATCCCTTAGGCACTGTGGACATTAGGGAATTTTCCTTCTTTGTGTGTGTGAGTTCAGCTGTGTAAAAATTTTTGCTTGTTATATTTTCTCTAGCATTCCTAGCTGTTTACTGGGGGCGGGGCTCACGATAGCTCCCTGTGCCGTGTTGCCAAAACAGGATGTGGCCCTTCTTGGGCCCCAGAGTAACCCCGTGTGTCCTCTGTCTCCTGACCCAGCACTTCATCCCTGCCTCTTTCTGTGGCTCCCCGACCCCCGATGACCTCAGAGCCTTTCCTTTTCATGGCTTCTCCACGTTGTGCCTCCTCCTCACTGTCTTCTCTTGGGGTGGCTGCTGTAGCCTGAATGTCTGTGTTGCCTCCAGATTCATGTTAAATCCTAATCCCCAATTAGATGCTATGAGGAGGTGGAGCCTGTGGGAGGTGATTAGGTCATGAGGGCGGAGCCTCTCCCACTTCACAAGGATTAGTGTCCCCCTAAGAGGGACCCCATACAAGCACCCTCATTCCATCCATCATGTGAGGACACACTGGGACCTGGCCGTCTATGAACCAGGAAGCGGGTCCTCACCAGACAAGGAATCTGCCATCATCTTGATCTTAGATTTCTCAGCCTCCAGGACTGTGGGAAATGATGTCTGTTCTTTAAGCCCCCCAGTCTCTGGTATTTTGTCAGAGCAGCCTGAATGAATTAAGACAGTCTTTTTTCTCACCCAGTGGGTGAGGACTTTTTTCTGTGTGTCATTATATTCAAACTATCAGGTGTCCATAATGTCTGGAAACAAAGGTGTACAAACATAGTAAAGGGTTTTATTGCTGTCATTCTACACTTTAATAGCACTGTCTGTGATTTCAGAGTTTATGGTCCCCCTTGTAAGAAAAAGATGTGTGTGGGTGAGTCGGTGTGAAGCATGTATGGGCAGAGTCCTCATGCCTGGGCACCTCCCGGACCCTGACCAGGTTGTCATCGGCCGCCGCGGAGTCACTCAGGCCTCGGCCCTGGCCGGTCAGCAGTGGACAGAAGGACGGGCAGGCTGGGTGGACGAGGCAGCCGTCCTATGTGGGAGCCTGGCGGGCTCTGTGGGCGCCTCAGGGAACACGCAGCACCTGCTCTACTTTGCTGACCTGAGTTTGGAGGGAGGGTGGCAAGCTAGAGAGCAGGATGGGGAGAGCATTCCGGTGGCCTGAGTGGTCTGTTATGTGCCTGCTAACTTAATAACGAGGTGACATGGGATGGAGTGGAAGCAGGAAGAACTGGAGGTGTCTGGTTAAGTCCTTTTCCCAAACGCTGCAACATGAGTCTGGGGTGTGTGTGTACGTGTGCATATTCGTGTGTGTGCATGTGCATGCAGTGTCAACACAGGGATCTGGAGGGAAACGGCCTTTGTGTGTCCTGCCCACACCCCGAGGGCAGGGGTACGATTGGACTAGAGCCCCATCAACCAAGGGAATGATCCCCAAGGCCGGGAGATGCAGAGCTCAGGGACCTGGAGGGTGAGGAGCAGGGCAGGAAGCACAGGAGGCATTGGCAGGAAACAGCTTTAAATGCTTCAGCCATGGGGCTTCCCTGGTGGCGCAGTGGTTGAGAATCCAACTGCCAGTGCAGGGGACACGGGTTCGATCCCTGGTCCGGGAAGATCCCACATGCCGCGGAACAGCTAAGCCCGTGTGCCACAACTACTGAGCCTTTGCTCTAGAGCCCGCGAGCCACAACTACTGAGCCCACGTGCCTACAGCCCGTGCTCTGCAACAGAAGCCACCACAAGAAGCCCACACACTGCAACGAAGAGTAGCCCCCGCTCGCCACAGCTAGACAAAGCCCGCGTGCAGCAACAAAGACCCAACACAGCCAAAAAAATTTTAAAATAAAATAGAATGCTTCAGCTGTAAATGGCACAGTCTTGTTGTCTGGGAAGAAAGGGTGTGTGTGTGTGCAGTTAAACAACCATAAATAGCAGTAATGGCTGATTCACTCTTGTTGGAAGGGATGGGCAAGAGCCTGTCGAGGGCTGTGCTGGTGCCCGGAACCCAGCCCTGGAGCCATTTCTTGGGGAAATCAAGGTGGAATCATATCAAGGTTTTCAACGAGGCTAGTGAAGTCTGGGCGGCCCCCTCACCGCGGGTCCTGGCCAGGCTGGGACTTACCCACGCCTCTGACCCAGCAACCCTCCCCTCTCCTCTGTCCTCCAGACCTTTTCTCAAGCCCCACCTCCTCCTTTGCTGTGAACTTGGAAGGAGGAGGCCGGTGGGCAGGTGGGCACTGGAGGGGTGGAGGGGAGCTCTGTGCAGCCACCTGGACGGGGGGGCACTGGGGGAGCTGCCAGAGGAGTGGGTCCAGGAGGAAGGGCATCCGCCTCTTGCTCTGACCCACTAATGCTTCTCTATAAAATTAATTTCTACTTTGGAAGTATTCATTAAGCTGCTGCTTTCATCTCTACTGAGACAATTATTATAGGAAGAAGGAAGGCAGAATTCACCCTCAGAGTGAGCACAGCCCTCTCAGCCCACCTCACCCCTGCTCCCCCCGGACTGTACCTGGAGTCCCACCTCTACTTAGTGACATGCAGCCCATCCTTTAAAAGATTCTCCCAGAAATGACACCTCCTTCTTGAAGCCTTCCCCAGCACTCTTTTTCTGAACTCTTTCACGAGGCCCTTGCAGATTCTCATGCAGTTGTAAGAAATAATACAGAAAGGTCCCATGTATCCTTTACCCTGTTTCCCCCAAGTTTTTGTTTGTTTGGGTTTTCCGGCCGCACTGCCGGGCGTGCAGGATCTTAGTTCCCTAACCAGGGATCGAACCTATGCCCCCTTTGCATGATCGAACTCATGCGAAGCGCAGAGTCTTAACCACTGGACCGCCAAGGAAGTCCCTCCCCCAGGTTTTAATAGGTAACATAAAACACTGGTATGATTTCACAACTAGGATATCACATTGGTTCAGTCAAGCTACAGAACGGTCCCATCATCACAGGAATCCCTCACGTTGATCTTTTATGGCCGCACCTGCTTCCCTCCTGTCCCAGCTCCCATCCTGCACCCCTGGCACCCACTGCTGTGGTCTCTGTTTCTATATTTGTGTCATTTCAAGAATATGACGAATGGAGTCACACAGCGTGTAACCTTTGGGGACTGGCTTTTTTCACTCAGCATCATTCTCTGGAGATTTGCCCAGGTTGTGGACACATCTGTGGTCTGTGCTTTTTTTTTTAATTAAACTTTTTTAAAATTTATTTTTCGCTGCGTCAGGTCTTTATTGCTGTGTGCGGGCTTTCTTTAGTTGTGGCGAGCAGGGGCTAGTCTTCATTGCGGTGCGTGGGCTTCTCACTGCAGTGGCTTCTTTTGTTGTGGAGCACGGGCTCTAGGTGCGCAGGCTCAGCAGTTGTGGCGCACGGGCTTAGTTGCTCCGCGGCATGTGGGATCCTCCCAGACCAGGGCTCAAACCCGTGTCCCCTGCATTGGCAGGCAGATTCTTAACCACTGTGCCACCAGGGAAGTCCCCTTTTTTTAAAAAAATTTATTTTTGGTTGTATTGGGTCTTTGTTGCTGCGTGTGGGCTTTTTCTAGTTGCGACAAGCGAGGGCTACTCTTTGTTGCGGTGCGTGGGCTTCTCATTGTGGTGGCTTCTCTTGTTGCGGAGCACAGACCCTAGACGTGGGGGCTTCAGTAGTTGCAGCACGCGGGCTCAGTAGTTGTGTCTCGCAGGCTCGGTAGTTGTGGCACACGGGCTTAGTTGCTCCGCGGCATGTGGGATCTTTCTGGACCAGGGCTTAAACCTGTGTCCCCTGCATTGGCAGGCGGATTCTTAAGCACTGCTCTACCAGGGAAGTCCAGCGCCTTTTTATAGCTGAGGAGTGGTCCACGGTGACCATGCACCACAGGGGCCTTAACCAGTCTGGTTGAAGGACACCTGGGTCGTTTCCAGGCTAGGGCTATTATGAATAAAGTTGCTGTGAACGTCTGTGTGCAGGTTTTTGTGGGAACATCAGCCTTCATTTCTCTGGGATAAATGCTCAGTTCCTGGGTCATATGGTAGTTGCATATTTCTTTTTTTTTTTTTTAAGAAAGTGCCCAACTATTTTCCAGAGTGGCTGCACCATTTAATGTTCTCACCAGGCATGTACAAGTGCTCCATTGCTCTGCGTCCTCACTGGCATTTGGTGTTGTTACTCCTTCATTTTGGCCATTCTGATGGGTGATATCTCTTTGTGGTTTTAATGTGCATTTCCCTAATGGCTAATGACGTTGGATATCTTTTCATGCCATATTTGCCACCTGTATGTGCTCTTTGGTGTCTTCATGTCTTTTGCCCATTTTCTAATTAGATTGCTTATTTTACTCTTGTGTATTTTTTTTAAACTGCTGAGCTTTGAGAGTTCTTCTAGATACTTGGTCAGATAAATAGTTTACAAGCATTTTCTCCCACTCTGCAGTTTGTCTTCCATCCTTTCAGCAGGGTCTTCCCCAGGGCAAATGTTTTTAATTTTGATGAAGTTCAATTTATAAATATTTCCTTTTATGGTATCAATTCTCAGAGCTCTTAGCCTAGACCTAGATTCTGAATATTTTCTCCTGTGTTTTTTTTGGGGGGTGGGGGTAAGTTTTACAGTTTTACGTTTTACATTTCAATCCATGGTGTCCATTTTGAGTTCATTTTTGTATAAGGTGTGAGACTCAGGTCAAGGTTCATTTTTTGCCTATGGGCCTCCAGTTCTGGCACCATTTCTTGAAAAGGCTATCTTTGCTCCATTGAGTACGTTTGTCAGAAATCAGGGGACCTGTGTGTAGGTCTATTTCTGGGTGCAGTTCTGCTCTGTTG
This sequence comes from Mesoplodon bidens, assembly GCF_964165515.1. Classification (NCBI taxonomy): domain Eukaryota; kingdom Metazoa; phylum Chordata; class Mammalia; order Artiodactyla; family Ziphiidae; genus Mesoplodon; species Mesoplodon bidens. Next base: position 31,262,512 of record NC_138169.1, on the reverse strand, counting down.
ATCTCTGCCCACACAGCCTCGATTACTCAGCTGTATAAATCTCGAAAGTGCTTCCTTGGTAGGTGTCTACTCCAACCTGCAGTTTGAGGGTCTCACGGGATCCCTCAGTGGCATTTCGGACCTCACATCTCTGACTTATCGGGTATATATATGTGTCTGCATGTCCTTGCCCTTGTCAAGCACTCAGTAAATATTTGTTGAATGAGTGAAGGTTTTGTCATCTTTATCTTGAGAAAGAGCTATAACATTATCTTAAAATCTCTTGGCGGGGAATTTCTGACTCTGTAAGTGATCGCCCCAGGACAGTTCATACAGACCTGAGATTCCAGTTGAGGTCAAGTATTAATATTTTGATGACGACTGAGGGCCATCAGATTGCCCTGTTTTGTTAGCTCTGAGGTTCAGGGGGTCCCTCGCTGGGGTCGTGCCACACCCGGTTGTCCCTGTGAGTGGGCAGCCTCCTCTCTGCCTGTTTCCTGTATCCTTGTGGGCACCCAGCTGGCCTTTCAGGCAGAAGCAGCGATGCTATGTGAGCGGCCATCAGCTTCAGGCCACGCTCACTCCCCCCAGAGATGTAAGACCCAGCCCTTCCTCTGCCCTCAGCATGGTCTGTCCTGGCACGTGGGAATCTTTTATACTGTGGAGGGCGGCTGTCAGCCTGTCATCTGCTGTTGAAGTAAGGAGCTTGTGAATTTCAGTGACACAGACACCACTCATGTGGCTTTTCTTAAAAAATAATTAAAATGTAGCCAGAGGGACTTCCCTGGCGGTCCAGTGGGTAAGACTCTGCGCTTCCACTGCAGGGGGCACAGGCTCCACACCCTGGTCGGGGAGCTAAGATCCCACATGCTGCACAGCACGGCCAAAAATATATATATATGTAGCCATAGCACATATTTCTGGATAATTTAAACTCCACTAGATGGTTAACTGCATCCGGTTTGTAATGCGTGAATAAATAACAAACATTTCTCTTTTCAAAATTTACATTTGATTCTGGGGGGGTGGTCTGTCAAATTTATACATTGTACGTGGTGTTAGTGACGTCGTATGATTTGGATAACTTTTATCCTCAAATGCAGAATCAAGAGTCAGAGAAATAGAAATGCTTAGAAGATGCTGCCTGGTAGGACTGTTTCCCGAGTACACTTTCTTGGCATTTCTCTGACTCAAGTGAGAACCATCAGACATTGAGTGGTATGATCATGAGCCAGAGAAGCTGTTTTCATTTTTCCCCTTCAGTCGTCAGAAATTATTCAGCATTGAAAAGACGCCAAGTTATATATATAGTTACGCATCTGTGCAGAATGTCTTGCTGTTGAGCAGTTGATTGCCAGTATTTGAATCCCTGACATAAGGATGAGCCTGGGAGAAATTAGAGAGAGACCTTGAGCCTCCAGGGTGCTTCGCCTTGGGTTGGTCAGTTCCTGTGCTGAGAGAAGGCTTGTGTGGGAGGCTTGGTTCTCATTTGTCCCCCAGCATCACAGATGTTCTTTTTTGTGACCCACACACAGCAGGTTGACTGGGACAAGGGAATGTCCAAAACACAGAAGCATTCATCAGATGGTTGGTGTTGGAGCGTAGATGTTCTTCATCTTTGGACGCTGGGAGCCCAGGCAAAGCTGTATTTACTCACCAAGCCCATACGTGTGTGGATGATTTAACCCTGAACAGTTGGAGTAGCCTCTTGTTCGTTGTTTTCCCATCTCACGCGGCTTCCCCTCTTCCGGCTGGAGGTTTCACCACAGTCTGAGCAGGGCTGGGAGCCGGGGGGGGCTGTTTGGGGGAAACCAGGGGTGGGATGTTGCGGCACCGGGTACCGTTTCTATGCCCCCCGCCCCAGGACTATTGGTCAAGGCGCTGGGAGGGGGCTGCGAAGAGGCTTGTGGATGTTCCATCATCTGTGCTTATTCACGGGGATTAGCAATAATGTTTTTCATGAGTGAAACAAAGTCACTTCTGAAAAATCCTCCGTTATTTTTGTGACTCCTAGCAAACAGGACAGTTTAAAGATGAAGTAATTTTATGCAACAAGTGCCTGTCTGTCTGGGTCTAATGCATGTGGTTTAAAACACTCTTAATGATCGAGAGCTTTACACGCTCCTCCCGGAGGAGTCGTAGGAACTTCTCTGGGTGAAATGAGAGAAGTTTCAGTTTCCTTCTGGCCAACTGAGTCCATGGTTGGGCTGCTCGCTTCCTTTTCAACTTTGAAGTGTCGCTGGGCGTTTCTTGTTGTTTCCAAGGGTTCTCTTGTGTAGGGTTTAGGTTTGGATTTATTTTTAAACCAGGTAACTCACAGGGTCACTAAGTGATGGGGCCCAGGTGTCGCATAACCCTCACATTGTCGTATGACATTGCACATGGGGATTGCCCGACGAATCACTGCTGAGCCATTGCTCAGAGATGGTTTCTCAGCCTTGGCTCTGCGGGTTTTTTGGGCTGGATAACTCTTTGCCGCGGGAAGCCACTCTGTGCCTTGTAGGATGCATAACAGCGTCTCTGGCCTCCACCCACTGGATGCCAGTAATAACCCTCCATTTGTGCCAGTGTCTATGGGCAAAGCCAAGTGTCCCTGGGGGAGGGAGGGGCCCCAAGTTACCCCCAGTTGAGCACCACCAGCTGGGAGAGAGAGACCACGTGCACAGGCTGGCTGGACATCCCTCCCCGCAGCTCTCCTGGAGCTTCAGAGGGAAGCATCCCTGCAACCAGATGGGCGTGTGGTGCTGTCCACATGCCCCTGGCCTTGACAGCGGAGTCCTGTTCTTCCTCTCGAGGGAGGGATGGTTTGACATGATTGCGAGGGGCTGCATAGGCTGTTCTGGTACCTTCGGAAGCCTTCTCGTCTCCCTCCTCACTTTGTACAGGCTCACACACACACACCCCACCGAGCCTCCCCAGTGACGTCTGAGCTCCGCTAATTATTAGATTTTCCTGGGGGCAGGCTGGTGACAAGATGTGCAGAAAGCAGACACTGCTCGTTCGCCTTTGCTCTCAACCTCTTGACAAATGTCTTCAGAGGTGCCCTTTGAAATGGGAGGGGGGAGGGTAGACGTTTGGGTCTTTCTTTGCAGGAGGATTAGAGACCAGCAGTGCTCAGAGCAGGGAATCAGGTGCTCCCCGCTCCTCGGCTTTTATTAGGAGGTGAAAGGGGTCTTGTAAACCCATGCCGAGGACGAGCCCTTGAGCCCTGTGACACTCGCCCCAGCTGCCTGGTAGAAGAATCCCTGGGGAGGTTACAGACCCGGAAGCCAGGCTCCCCCCTGACCAGTTGCATCAGAACATCTGGGGCTGGGACCCAGGCATCTGAGGGGTTGGTTTTGTTCTGTTTCTCAGGCATCTGTGTTTTGTAAAACTTCCCGGTGCTTTTAGATCAGCTGCTGTCCCTGCCCTGGGAGGATGTTGTGTCTGGAGCATCTCTGTAATTGTAGCTAAATAGTTCCCCCCTAGGAGTGGAGCTGTGGGTTGGTGAGATTAACGCAGGGTAAAATAAGAGTTTGCAGGACAGGCGTTTGGGGAAGAGGAGGCCTTGGAGTGACCTCTTCCCATCGAAGCAGAGGCCCAGACGACGGGCGGCAGCGTGTAACTGCCCTTGGGCGTGAGTCGGTGCCCAGCCTCGAGTTGTGTGTTTATGACCACGGCAGTCGTAAAGGGCCATGACCATGGGGCTTCCTGGCCGTTAATGATAGTTTTCCTAAAGCACGTCAGAGGCCGATTCCAGCCTGCTCATGACGGTGGACTTCCATCTCTCTGAGGTTCCTTGGAACCCGCCGCTCGTCAAATTTGCTCCGCCCCTCTCTGCCCCTTTAGTTGTCTTTTTTCTCTTCTATCCTTTCCCTCTTTTGCTCATCTGCAGCGTGCACACTTCTAGCTGTTGTGGATTGTGTTGTTTGTGTGTGACTCTGGTTCTCCAGGTGACCAGCGGGACAGGAACCCGCATTAGGGGGCAGGGTGGCTGTGTGGTCAGTCTCTCCTGTCCTCCTGGTAGCCTCTGAGCCTCTCATGGGGACTTTGAAACCACCCACCCGAGCACTGGGACTTTGTTTCATTCAACTGAACACATTGTCAGTAAAAGGACACTCTTGGGACTTCCCTGGTGGTCCAGCGTGCTTTCACTACAAGGGGTGAGGGTTTGATCCCTGGCTGGGGAACTAAGATCCCACATGCCTCGTGGCAAGGCCAAAAATTTTCTTTTTAATTTTTAAAAAGGGAATAAAAGGACACTCTTGAATTTAATGTATATGAAAATATGACTTTTGCATTAAACAAATGGGAATCGGTAGGGAAAACATAAAATAGTTGATTTCTCCCTACAATTGCCTAATTCTAATTTATCTTATGGGTCTAGTCCTTCCTTGCTTCTTGAATGAAGTCTAGATCTATAATTTCTATGGTCACTCTTGAATAATACATAGCCTTCTGTTCACCTTTAACTCCCCCAAATAGTCTCATTTCTGTAATTAAAATAATGATTCTTTTATAATGATCAAATTCACTCAAGGCCATGATATGTCCCACCAGTGAGCCCATCTGACCAGTGGGTTGGCTTTCTTGTCTCTTGCTTTTGGGGCCATTTCAGCAGAATAAGTGAATTTGGTTTGGGAAAGTGTTTGCTACTTTATTATTGGGTGCATAAAAATTCACGATTATCATAACTTGGTAGATGGTTCTTCTATTATTAAATGCATTATCTCTGTTAGTGCTTTTGCCTTGGATTCCTATGTGTCTGATGCTGTTCTCAGTATCACATTGTACCAATATTGCTACATCGGCTTTCTTTGCAGTATTGTTTGCTGGTATAATTTTTTTACTTTTTTGTTTTCAACATTTCTGTGTCATGTTTTAAGCTGTTTAAGGCTGAGTGTGTGTGAGAGGTAATCGACGTTTATTGTAATAAGTGAGTTTGTTCCATTTAGAGTTACTGTGATTGCACTTAGAGTTGGACTTGTTCTGCTATGTTATTTACTTTTCCTGCCACCATGTTCTTTTTCTTCTTTTTTTAACCTCCCTGCATTCCATCAAAAATACTGGGCTTGTTTTTTTAATTCTCTCTCTGTTGGTTTAGAATTTATATCTCTGTTCTTTGCAGATTTTAACAAACATACTTAAAAGTGTATTTACCATTCTCCTGAAGGACACAAGCTCCTTCTGACACTGTGACTTGCTGAAAATAATTTAGTGTCAAATCCCCGCTACCCCATTTTAAGCTTCCATTTTATTTTAGTTGTAAGTACTTATGCTGATTCACCTTTTACATCTAAATTTACCAACTTTGGTTACCACTTTTCTTTCCAGGTTCTGTTTCTTCTTGCTGGGATGCATTTAGGGTTATTTCAGTAAGCATAAGTAGGAGGTAATCTCTGCACAGAGGCCTCTGTCTATCTAAAAAATACTCTCAAATGGTAATTTAATTGGGTAGAGAATTTTAGGTTAACAGTTGTTTTCCTCAGCACTTCTAAAGATACAATTCCATGATTTTTTGATACCTGTTGCTGTTGTAGCAACTGTCAGCCTAATTGTTGTTCTTTGCTGGTAATCTGACTTTCCCTCTGGTTCATTTTAAGTTTTTCTTGTTACCACCAAAGTTTCACATGCAGTGATTCATCTTGATGTGGATTTCTTTTTTTTTTGTAACTTTTACTTTAGTTTAATGAGATATAATTGACATGCAGCACTGTATAAGTTTAAGGTGTACAGCATAATGATTTGACTTATATCATTTTTTTTACAAGAGAAGAAATCCACAGTTTTATCTACTTTTCAATAAGTTTAAATCCTTGAAGGGTACAGCATCACACGGATTCTGTGTCCAGTGGTGTTAGCAGGAAGGTTGCTTCCAAATTTGGCACAAACCATGCCACTGTTTCCATGGGTGCGAGTTACCTTTCCCCAGATTACTCGGGTTTTAGGTTTTCCATCAGGAGTTACTGTGTTCTTTGCTTTGTACATATAAGCACATGTCTTGCCTAGATAGAATTCAGTTTCATCTCGAGCATATACACCTTCAATTTTCAGAAGAGCTGTGTGCTCCCTCTGGTTCCATAGACCCTGCTTATAGTCAGCAAAAATGGCCTTGGACCACAGCCTTCCAGACATACTTGTCATTTTAGAAGTCCTGTTCCCAGAGCAGGCTGGAGCACCCATTCTCGGAGGTCAGGGGACCAGCACCGTCAGTCCCAGATCTCCTCCATTCTGTCTTCCCTGTTGCTGGATTCCATAGAAATCATTAGCTGGTGGAGCCTCGGAGCCACGCCAGTGCCTCGTTGAGGCATATAGCCGAGCCTACCCCACTTATTTGCCCCCAAAGTTTCATATATCATTAAATGATTATCACAGTAAGTTTAGTAAACACGCATCACCTCATATAAATACAAAATTAAAGAAATCAAAGAAAATATTTTTTCTTCTGATGAGAACTCTTAGGATTTACTCAGAACAAATGTCCTATATGTGGATTTCTTCTTATTTATCCACCTTGGGACTTGCAATGTGTTCTCATTTCTTATTGATTGTGGTGGCCCAGCCTGTCTAGCTCAGGGTATGTTTGCTGATGTCTGGGTCCAACTGCCCGGCAGTGTCTGGCAGGCATAGCTGATGACGCAGAGACTGGTAGCAGAAGGTCTCAGTTGGAGCTTCTGGAAGTGAAGATCTGTGTCCCTGAAATACAGGCTCTCTGAGGCAGCCACCGTGTAAATCTTACAGGAGTGCATTGGTCTAAAAGAATAAATATATTTCACTTTTCTTATTTCAGCTCTAATGCTCTTCATGAAATAACAGTTTTAGTCAATTTCATAGTCAACAGCATTTCCCTCCAAAAACATTTTGCCTGGTCTCCCTTTCCCATACTGGAGGACTTTCCTTTCTGTCTGTAGCTATTCACTGGAGCCGCCACCACCATCCAACTAAAAAGCTTAGGAACCCTCTGCTCTGAGCTTACTAGTGCAGTTTTTAAAAGATAATTTTATGCATTAACCATTTGCTAGAGGGCAATATTGTCATTCTAGCTAAGTTACTCTATATACTAATAAGTCTTTGCATTTATGGGTCTAACAGATATATTTTTGTCCCCAGTTTAAAGTAGGAAACTCAGAGTGAGCGAGTAGGCGATTTTGGTTTTCTCTTGCAAAGTTATTTATTTTTTTTTTTTGGCGGTACACGGGCCTCTCACTGTTGTGGCCTCTCCCGTCGCGGAGCACAGGCTCCGGACGCGCAGGCTCAGCGGCCATGGCTCACGGGCCCAGCCGCTCCGCGGCATGTGGGATCCTCCCGGACCGGGGCACGAACCCACGTCCCCTGCATCGGCAGGCAGACTCTCAACCACTGCGCCACCAGGGAAGCCCAACAAAGTTATTTTTTATAGGTGCTCTTTTTTATTTATTTTTTAATTGAAGTATAGTTGATTTACAGTGTTGTGTTAGTTTCAGGTGTACAACAAAATGATTCAGTTATATATGTATATATACACATATGTGTATGTATATATATGTATATTCTTTTTCAGATTCTTTCCCGTTATAGGTTATTAAAAAAGAATGCATATAGTTCCCTGTGCTGTACAGTAGGTCCTTGTTGGTTATCTATTTTATATATAGTACTGTGTATCGGTTAATCCCAACCTCCTAATTTATCCCTCCCAGTCCTTTCCCTTTTGGTAACCATGAGTTTGTTTTCTATGTCTGTGGGTCTATTTCTGTTTTGTATATATGTTCATTTGTATGTTTTTTTTTTAGGTTCCGCATATAAGCAATATCATAAGATATTTTTCTTTGCCTGGCTTCACTCAGTATGAAAATGTTTAGGTCCATCCATGTTGCTGCAAATGGCATTATTTTAGTCTTCTTTATGACTGAGTAATATTCCATTGTATATGTATATACAGCACATCTTCTTTATCCATTCATCTGTTGATGGATATTTAGGTTGCTTCCATGTCCTGGCTATTGCAAATAGTGCTGCAGTGAACATTGGGGTGCATGTATCTTTTCAAATTACGGTTTTCTCTGGATATATGCCCAGGAGTGGGATTGCTGGATCATATGGTAGCTCTATGTTAGTTTTTTAAGGAACCTTCATACTGTTCTCCATAGTGGCTGCACCAATTTGCATTCCCACCAATGGTGTAGGAGGGTTCCCTTTTCTCCATACCCTCTCCAGCATTTATTATCTGTAGACTTTTTGATGGTGGCCATTCTGACCGGTGTGGGGTGGTATACCTCATTGTAGTTTTGATTTTCATTTCTCTAATAAGTAGCAGTGTTGAGCATCTTTTCATGTACTTGGCCATCTCTGTGTCTTCTTTGGAGAAATGTCTATTTAGGTCTTCTGCCTGCCTTTTTTTTTTTTTTTTTTTTTTTTTTTTGGCTGTGTTGGGTCTTCATTTCTGTGCAAGGGCTTTCTCCAGTTGCGGAGAGCGGGGGCCACTCTTCATCGCGGTGCGCGGGCCTCTCACTGTCGCGGCCTCTCCCGCTGCGGAGCACAGGCTCCAGACGCGCAGGCTCAGTAGTTGTGGCTCATGGGCCTAGCCACTCCGCGGCATGTGGGATCTTCCCGGACCGGGGCACGAACCCGTGTCCCCTGCATTGGCAGGAGGATTCTTAACCACTGCGCCACCAGGGAAGCCCTTCTGCCCACTTTTTGATTGGGTTGTTGGTTTTTTGATATTGAGCTGTATGAGCTGTTTTTATATTTTGGAGATTAATCCCTTGTTGGTCGCATCATTTGCAAATATTTTCTCCCATTCTGTAGGTTGTCTTTTCATTTTCTTTATGGTTTCCTTTGCTGTGCAAAAGCTTTTAAGCTTAATTAGGTCCCATTTGTTTATATCTGTTTTTATTTCCGCTACTCTAGGAGGCAGATCCAAAAAGATGTTGCTGTGATTTATGTCAAAAAGTGTTCTGTTTTCCTCTAGGAGTTGTATAGCATCCAGTCTTACATTAAGGTCTTTAATCCATCTTGAGTTTATTTTGTGTATGGTGTTGGGAGTGTTCTAATTTCGTTCTTTTACATACAGCTGTCCAGTATTCCCAGCACTGTAGGTACTCTTAATGCAAAGCCCCGTGGGTTGATAGCATGATTTTTGAGGAGCTTGTTTTTAATATTTGGAGACAAGTTGGCCAGTAAACACAAATAATTAGAAAACTATCTTGGGAGATTTGGGAAATCTAGCGGACCATTTGCAGAGAATGAAAGCATGGTGTTTCGTTTGCTTTTGGAACGGAAACTAGAGCTGCCTCTTGTGAGCTTGCCCTGCAACACCCACCCCCGAACACATTCTGCCCAAGAGCTGCCTTTTCAAGTCAGGTTGGACTGACCTGGTCCGTGGATGAGTAGAACACGGCGCTTTGAGAGTTGGGAGGGAAGCTCACCGACTCCTTCTTGGCCAACTTCTACCCTGCCTGGCTCTTGCCGCTACAGCGTATCCACAGACCAGGCTCCACGGAGCGAGAAATCACAGAAGAAATCCTCAGCACCAGGTGCTGTGTTGGAGGGAGGGTCCAGTTAACTCGTGGAAGACACCGCAGAAGCCTGGAACTGGTGGGTTTCAGTGCTTGTCATGCGCATCTGAGAAAATATCCCTGAAATGTGGGAGCTAAGGGGTGGGGGCGACACTAAGGGGTGGCAGAGGGCTGCTGCCAGGAGGCAGTTTCTCCGGCAGTACTGGGGTGTGTGCACAGTAGGGGAGAGGCAGTGACCGAGGGCTGCCTGCCAGGAGCATGAACGTGCCTTCCTGTAGAAATCCCTCTGCCTATCTGTGGCGTCTATAAGAGATCCTATGCTGCCTGGGATGTTTCTTCCCTCGTTATTAAGGACGCATGTTCCAGAGATGCATGCCAGCATCTGTCAGAGAGGTCAGAGTAATTCAAGAACGGACGAGAGCATTATTTATTTTGGTGAAGTCTGGTCAGGGAAGGCTGTGTGCACGTGGATGTGCTGGACGGAGGGTCGCCCCCGATGGCTGTGATTGTAAAGAGGAGGGGGGAGTAACGTAGCTTGTCTCTGGGTTATTAAAACAACCATCTCCTTGGAAAACAACTGAGCGTCTCCTGGAGCCTGTTCTGCTGAGCGAGTTTGGAGGCGAATGTGTCCTAGTAATTGGTTAGTAAAGAAATAGTTGTGGGCTTCCCTGGTGGCACAGTGGTTGAGAGTCCGCCTGCCGATGCAGGGTACATGGGTTCATGCCCCGGTCTGGGAGGATCCCACATGCCGCGGAGGGGCTAGGCCCGTGAGCCATGGCCGCTGAGCCTGTGCGTCCGGAGCCTGTGCTCCACAACAGGAGAGGCCACAACAGTGAGAGGCCTGCATACCGCAAAAAAAAAAAAAAAAAAGAAAAGAAATAGTTGTATGTTGCTCTTTTACTCACTCACGTCCATCTGGCTTGTTTTTTCCATTAACCAAAGTCCAGTCTTTAGAGCTCTCTTACTGCGTTAAGGGAAGCAGAAACCTGCTCAAGTATGAGAAATCCTTAACAAATAAGATAATGGCCATTTCGAGATAGTGCTTCATGCTTGGGGTTTATTTGCACCTTTCAGCCCCTGTGAGGGGAACTGTTTCATCACCCCCATGGGACAGATGCCCCCGAGCCCAAGGAGATGAAGGCGTGTAACCTAAGACAGTTCCTTGCGAGAGCCTTGTGGCTGCAGAGAGTGAGCTTGCTCAGGGCAGGGACTGTGGCTGTCATTGTGTCCTGAATGCCAAGGTGGTACCTGGGCCAGAAGTTGCTCTGATATTTGGTCAGTTAAGTTAAAAATGGAGCATCAAGTGACAACTGAGTGGTCTTCTCACTGCACGCCTCATGCGGGAGGATACTTGCTTTTGGCGAACATTTCAAAGTGGGATGAGTGGAAGGTTGGAGGGTCTTGGGATTTTTGTTGTGAAACCTCGGTCAGGTCTGCAAAAATGATATGGGTGCTGATGGCAAACTGCACAACCGAGAAAAGACTGCGGGATGGGAAATGTCAGTAGAATAACAGCTAAATAGAAAACTGCAGGAGACGAGAGGAGAAGGCCCGATGCACCCACCGTCCAGGAAGGGCGTGAGGGAAGTAAGCGAACCAATGGTTTACTCTCGACTTACGCGGTAGAAACTCGCACATCAGTTAGCGGGTGCCGTACATGGCGATGCGCTTGCTGCCGGGAGTTCATTTCTCTGTGCTCATCACATCAGGTTAATGGAGAGTTAAATGGCTCTTGAAACAGGCTGGCTGGAGGAGCTGGGAGCTGGGTCCTGTGTCCCGGGGCCTGGCCGCGCTCTTCACGGGAGGCTCCCTCGCCCCTGCTCCGAGCTGCTTCCATTGCTGCCTGTCCGGCTCCCCCCCTGGGGGGCTGCAGCAGAAGTAAGTCACTTGCTGGCTAAAATGAAGGTTTTTCAGGACTGTGTTCCTTTCTGGAGGCTCTAGGAGAGGATCCGTTTCCTTGCCCTTTCCAGCCCCCAGGCACATCCTCATTTCTGGGCTCAAACCCTCTTCCTCCATCTTCAGATCCAGCAACGGCAGGATTCTCTCTCCTGCTTCCATTTCCAAGGACCCTGATGACATGGAGCTCATTGGGATAACTCAGGAGAGTCTCCCTGTTTCAAGGTCAGCTGATTAGCAACTGTAATTACCCTTTGGCATATGGCATCATGCAGTCCCAGGTTCCATGGATTACGGAAGCGGGCCTTTGTGGGAGGAGGGGATTGTTCTGCCTACCGCGGCAGGGAAACAACTTTAGAGCTGGTGAGGCTAGAGCTCATTTATTCCTTCCTGCAATTGCATAGTTGAGAAATTGAGGCCTGGGGCGTAACATTTATTATGCACCACTGGGTATTAAATGCTTCCAATGCTTGTCTAATCTTCACGAGCACCCTTTGAAGTGGGCATTTTTATGTTCCCACTTTAATGATAAGAAAACAGGCTCACGGCTGACAAGCCTGCCCTCTGTCAGCCTGCCCTGTGTCACAGCGCCGGTAAGTGGCAGAGCTGAGAATCTCACACCTCCAGGTGTCAGAGGGCCCAGCCCATCCATACCCTTCCTACCACATACCACATGCTGGGTGGGTGTAGTTCCCTAACAGATTGCCGGTTTCCTGCCTGGTGTTCTTTTTCCGTTAGACCATTCTGCCAGCTCACATTTTCCTCCAGTGATGGAGCAATAATACATTTTCCAGAAGTTCCTTTTTCAAGGAAGATTGCAGTATCATTGGTATTTCAAGCCTTTTAAACTTTTGTAACTCCTGATTGCCTTCTCTAAGGGGCACCATGTTTTTCTCATCCCCTCGGAGCATGATTTTTTATTGTATTGATAAATTGCCCAGTTCAAACACATCAGAAGATTTATGTGGAAATTCTAAGATGAAAACTTCACCTGGTCCCCATTCCTCTCCTTACCTCCTGCTGTTTCTTCGGACTGAATCCTGTATTTCTTTTATTGTCTTTGGCACATTCCTTCTGTCTGTTTTGTTTCTTCTGTCTGTTTTGTTTTTTCTTTAACAAGCTTGGATACTTTAAAAATGAATGTATGAACTCCGATGTGTGTATGACCCATTTGAACCCTGGTGTAATATCTGTCAGGTTCTGTGAAAAGCTACAGCAGCCCCTTTGTCAAAGACCAGGGTCCTCACATATTGTTTTCTGTTCCTTTTTTTTTTTTTTTTTTTTTGCGGTACGCGCGCCTCTCACTTTTGTGGCCTCTCCCGTTGCAGAGCACAGGCTCCGGACGCGCAGGCTCAGAGGCCATGGCTCACGGGCCCAGCCGCTCCGTGGCAGTTGGGATCCTCCCAGACCGGGGCACGAACCCGTGTCCCCTGCATCGGCAGGCGGACTCTCAACCACTGCGCCACCAGGGAAGCCCTGTTTTCTGTTCCTTTTAATCTTTGTAAGGCTCTGGGCTGAGCTGCACTGAAAATCTGAAGAGTCCCTCATTCCCCCACCCAGCCCCATAGGTTCCCTTGTTCTGACGCCTGTGCAGGGACCAGAACAGGGCAGCCAACCCCACAGAAGTTGTCCAGCCATGGTCTTTGGTCTCCACTAATCCCATGATCCACAAGGGGATAAGAGCTGGGGAGAGGTCTGGGCTGGTCACAAAGGATCAGAGGGACAAAGTCACCTCCTAATATGTGAGAGGGTTTGAGATTTGGAGTGTCTCAGTCGTAAACTAAACTCATTATCTTTTTTGCAAATGCTATTTTTAAAAAACATTACAAACTATATTATACAGAAAAATAATGTATTTAAAATATGTATACATATATGTATATATACATTATATATATTACATATAATATATATAAAATTTAAAGAAGAAAGTAAAAAGAATACTCATCTTAGGCAGTAGAATGTTACCAGTTTGTTTGACCATCCATGTAAGATAATCTGTCACCCTCAGGTCAACATTCTCTTGAATTCTATTTTTTTCCTTGCTTTTCTTTATAGCTTGCCAACTGTTTGTATCCCAAAGAAGTATATTGTTTATTCTAATTTTTATTTTATATTGGAGTATAGTTGATTAACAATATTGTACTAGTTTCAGGTGTACAGCAGTGATTCAGTTATACGTACACATGTATCTATTCTTTTTCAAATTCTTTTCCCATTTAGGTTACTACAGAATATTGAGCAGAGTTCCCTGTGCTATACAGTAGGTCTTTCTTGGTTATCTATTTGAAATATAGCAATGTGTACATGTCAATCCCAAACTGCCAGTTTATCCCTCCACCCTACCTTTCCCCTTTGGTAACCATAAGTTTGTTTTCTAACTCTGTGAGTCTATTTCTGTTTTGTAACTAAGTTCATTTGTATCATTTTTTTAAGATTCTGCATATAAGCGATATCATATGATATTTGTTTTTCTCTGTTTGACTTACTTCACTTAGTATGATAATCTCTAGGTCCTTCTATGTTGCTGCAAATGGCATTATTTTATTCTTGTTATGGCTGAGTAGTATTCCATTGTATATATGCACCACATCTTCTTTATCTATTCCTCTGTTGATGGAGATTTAAGTTGCTTCCATGTCTTGGCTACTGTAATATATAGTGGTGCAATGAACACTGGGGTGCATGTATCTTTTCGAATTATGGTTTTCTCCAGTTATATGCCCAGGAGTGGGATTGCTGGATCATATTGTAGTCCTATTTTTAGTTTTTTAAGGAACCTCTCTACTGTTTTCCATAGTGGCTGTATCAATTTACATTCCCACCAACAGTGTAGGAGGGTTTACTTTTCTCCACACCCTCTCCAGCATTTATTGTTTGTAGACTTTTTGATGGCTATTCTGACTGGTGTGAGGTGATATCTCATTGTAGTTTTGATTTGCATTTCTCTAATAATTAGCGATATTGAGCATCATGTTGTGATGTTGGCATTTTCACGTGCCTCTTGGCCATCTGTATGTCTTTGGAGAAATGTCTATTTAGGTTTTCTGCCCATTTTTTGATTGGGTTTTCTTTTGATGTTGAGCTGCATGAGCTGTTCTTAAATTGTGGAGACTAATCCCTTGTCAGTCACGTCGTTTGCAAACATGTTCTCCCATTCTGAGTGTTGTCTGTTCGTTTTGTGTATGGTTTTCTTTGCTGTGCAAAAGCTTTTAAGTTTTTTTTTTTTTTTTTTTTTTTTTTTTTTTTTTTGCGGTAAGCGGACCTCTCACTGTTGTGGCCTCTCCCGTTGCAGAGCACAGGCTCCGGACGTGCAGGCTCAGCAGCCATGGCTCACGGGCCCAACTGCTCCGCGACATGTGGGATTTTCCTGGACCGGGGCATGAACCCGTGTCCCCTGCATCGGCAGGCAGACTCTCAACCACTGCGCCACCAGGGAAGCCCCTTGCTTTTAAGCTTAATTAGGTCCCATCTGTTTATTTTTGGTTTTATTTCCATAACTCTAGGAGACAGATCAAAAAATATATTGCTGCAGTTTATGTCAGAGTGTTGTTTCTATGTTTTCCTCTAAGAGTTTTATAGTATCAGGTCTTACATTTAGGTCTTTAATCCATTTTGAGTTTATTTTTGTGTATAGTGTTAAAAGAATGAAATTAGAACATTCTTTACATGCAGCTGTCCAGTTCTCCCAGCACCATTTATTGAAGAGACTGTCTTTTCTCCATTGTCTAGCCTTGCCTCCTTTGTCATAGATTAATTGACCATAGGTGTATGGGTTTATTTCTGGGCTTTCTATCCTGTTCCATTGATCTATATTTCTGTTTTTGTGCCAGTACCATAGTGTTTTGATGACTGTAGCTTTGTAGTATAGTCTGAAGTCAGGGAGCCTGATTCCTCCAGCTCCATTTTTAAAGGTTGCTTTGGCTACTTGTGGTCTTTTGTGTCTCCATACAAATTAAAAAATTTTTTGTTCTAGTTCTGTGAAAAATGCCATTGGTAATTTGACAGGTATTGCACTGAATCTGTAGAGTGCCTTGTGTGGTATAGTCATTTTGACAGTATTGATTCTTCCAATCCAAGAACATGGTATATCTTTCCATCTGTTTGTGTCATCTTTGATTTCTTTCATCACTGTCTTATAGTTTTCAGAGTACAGGCCTTTGCCTCCTTAGGTAGGTTTATTCCTAGGTATTTTATTCTTTTTGATGCAATGTTAAATGGGAGTGTTTCTTTAATTTCTCTTTCTGATCTTTCATTGTTAGTGTATAGGAATGCAAGAGATTTCTATGTATTAATTTTGTACCCTGAAACTTTACCAAATTCACTGACGAGCTCTAGCAGTTTTTTGGTAGCATCTTTAGGATTGTCTATGTATGGTATCATGTCATCTGCAAACAGTGACAGTTTTACTTCTTTTCCAATTTGGATTCCTTTTATTTCTTTTTCTTCTTTGATTGCCATGGCTAGGACTTCCAAAAGTATGTTTAATAAAAGTGGTGAGCGTGGACATCCTTGTCTTGTTCCTGATCTTAGAGGAAATGCTTTCAGCTTTACACCATTGAGTATGATGTTAGCTGTGGGTATGTCATATATGTTGAGGTATGTTCCCTCTATGCCCACTTTCTGGAGAGTTTTGATCTTAAGTGGGTGTTGAATTTTTTCAAATGCCTTTTCTGCATCTACTGAGTTGATCATATGATTTTTATTCTTCAGTTTGTTGATGTGGTGTATCACACTGATTGATTTGCGGATATTGAAAAATCTGTGCATCCCTGGGATAAATCCCACTTGATCATGGTGTATGATCCTTTTAATGAGCTGCTGGATTCAATTTGCTAGTATTATGTTGAGGATTTATGTGTCTATGTTCATCAATGATATTGACCTGTAATTTTCTTTTTTTGTTGTATCTTTGTCTGGTTTTGGTGTCAGGGTGATGGTGGCCTCATAGAATGAGTTTGCGAGTGTTCCTTCCTCTGCAATTTTTTGGAATAGTTTCAGAAGGATAGGTGTTAACTCTTCTCTAAATGTTTGGTAGAGTTTGCCTGTAAAGCCATCTGGTCCTGGACTTCTGTTGGTTGGGAGTTTTTTTTTCTTTTTACCCTTTTGGGAAGTTTGATATTCTAAACTAGGTAACTCCAAATTTAAAAATGCCAGCTGTTTCATAAATTTTTGTACAATTCCACTTGCAGTTACATATAAACTTAGATATTAGTGATATTTTTAAAAGTAAAAGGGAAAGCTTTTGCCAACTTTAAAAAAAATGTTTATTTATTTATTTTCTTATTAGTCATCCATTTTATACACATCCGTGTATATATGTCAATCCCAATCTCCCAGTTCATCCCACCCCCCCACCCCCACCGCTTTCCCCTTGGTGTCCATACGTTTGTTCTCTACATCTGTGTCTAAATTTCTGCTCTGCAAACTGGTTCATCTGTACCATTTTCTAGGTTCCACATGTATGTGTTAATATACAGTATTTGTTTTTCTCTTTCTGACTTACTTCACTCTGGTTGGGAGTGTTTTAATCACAATTTCAGTTTCATTACTTGTGATTGGTCTGTTCATATTTTCTATTTCTTCCTGGTTCAGTCTTGGGAGATTGTACCTTTCTAAGAATTTTTTCATTTCTTCTAGGTTGTCTATTTTATTGGCATATAGCTACTTGCAGTCGTCTCTTATGATCCTTTGTGTTTCTGTAGTGTCTGTTATAACTTCTCCTTGTTCATTTCTAATTTTATTGAATTGAGCCCTCCCTTTTTTTTCTTGATGAGTCTGGCTAAAGGTTTATCAATTTTGTTTTTCTTTTCAAAGAACTGGCGTTTGGTTTCATTGATCTTTTCTATTTTCTTTGTCTCTATTTCATTTATTTCTGCTCTGATCTTTATGATTTCTTTCCTTCTACTAACTTTGGGTTTGGTTTGTTCTTCTTTCTCTAGTTGCTTTAGGTGTAAGGTTAGGTTGTTGATTTGAGGTTTTTCATGTTTCCTAAGGTATATTGTTTAGTTTTGCCTATTTTTGAATAAGCAATGGAATGGAGTCATACTGTAGATAGTCTTCTGTGACATATTATATCGCTGGATGGTACAGTTTTGATATTCATCCATGCTGATGCAGGTAGCTGTAGTTTATTCATTGTCACTGCTCTTTGTTACGGGCACTGTCTGGATTTCTCCTCTTGTCTTTTGGGTTGTTTGGTTGCTTCTTGTTATTATAAAACCGTGTTTCTGGTTACTATATAACCATGTCATAAAAACATGCCTTGGCATCTCCCAGTTCCTGTGTGTCATAACTTCTTCAGTGTATATTCCTAAGAGGAGGTGTGCTGGGCTATAGGATGTGTACGTGTTCAAGCTATGTTATTTTTATTATTTAAAAACTGTGGCAAAATATACATAACATAACATTTACCATTTTGACCATTTTTTGGTGCACAGTTTAGTGACATTAAGTTCATTCATACTATTGTGCTACCATCACCAACATCCATCTCCAGAGCCTTTTTTCATCTTACAAAACTGAAACTCTGTACCCATTAAACACTAATTTCCTATTCTCCCTCCTTCCAAGCCCTTAGCAGCCACCATTCTACTTTCTGTATCTATGAATTTGGCTACTCTAGGTACCTCATTTAAGTGGAATCATGCAATATTTGTCCTTTTATGACTGGCTTATTTTTCTTAGCATGATGTCCTTGAGGTTCATGCATGTTGTAACACATGTTGGAATTTCCTTCCTTGTTAAAGCTAAATAATATGCTGTTGTGTGTGTTGACCACATTTTGTTTACCCATTAATCTGTCAGACACTTGGGTTGCTTTCACCTCTTGGCTCTTGTGAACAATATTGCTATGAACATGGGTGTACAAATATCTCTTCAAGTCCTACTTTCAATTCTTTTGGGGTACATACTCAGAAGTGGAATTGCTGGATCAGATGGTAATTCTATTTTTTTTTTTTTTTTTTTTTTTTGCGGTACGTGGGCCTCTCACTGCTGTGGCCTCTCCCGTTGTGGAGCACAGGCTCCGGACGCTCAGGCTCACCGGCCATGGCTCACGGGCCCAGCCGCTCCACGGCATGTGGGATCTTCCCGAACCGGGGCATGAACCCGTGTCCCCTGCATTGGCAGGCGGACTCTCAACCACTGCGCCACCGGGGAAGCCCGGTAATTCTATTTTTAATGTTTTGAGGGACCTCTGTTCTTTTCCACGATGGCTGAGCTCTTTTACATTCCATCAGCTATGCACAAGGAGTTCCAGTTTATCCACTTCCTCACCAACACTTGTTATTTTCTAATTTTTCCATAGCATCCATCCTAATGGGTGTTAAAAGGTATCTCATGGTGGTTTTGACCTGCGTTTCCGTAATGACTAGTGATGCTGAGCATCTTTTCATGTGCCTCTTGGCCATCTGTGTCTCTTCTTTGGACAAATGTCTATTTAAGTCCTTTGCATATGTTCCATTTTACTAAGAAATGCCAAATAAAGTTTATCAAAGTGGTTGTAACAGCTTATACCTAACCAGCAATTTATGAAAATTTCATTATGCATATCTGTGCCAACTCTTGTATGGTCAGACTTTTTGCCATCTGCCGAATGAAATGATATATACTTATGGTTTTAGCTTGCAGATGCTGTAAAGTGTCATCTTCTGGTTTGTGGTGTATCGTTCTCATTTTTTTTGGTAATATCTTTTGATGAACAGAAGTTTAAATTTTAATGTGGTTAAATTGATCAGTCTTTTCGTTTATGGCACATGCTCCCAGGTCATGAACATATTTTCCGATAATTTTTTATAGGTTTGCCAACTTTCACAATTAGGTTCTTCACCCAAATAGGATTTAGCTGTGAGGTAGGGTGTGAGTGGAGCTTTTCTCATTTCCCCAGGTGGATGACCTGTTGAATTGTTTCTTAGAGCAGTCTGCCCATTATCAGGGACCTTTTGCAAACTGTACACCCCTTCCCCCTATTCTGACAAGCGAATCCTGAAGTGTGTGTGTGTGTGTGTGTTTGTGAAAAAACACCCAGTGGACTCTGAGCTCTGCTCTTGCCTGGGAACCGCTGCCACGAGGGGGAATATCTCACCTGTTGACGGGCTGCTGGAGTATATTAGTAGATTGGTCTGTTAGTCACGTGCCTTCAGCTCTGTTCAGAGCTAACCGGCTGCCCTCTCAGGGTTGGACCTGGAACCTTGTCTTGTATTACATACTTTTACATGTCTGTGTTCTGAAGAAATGAAGAGGGTTGATTAGCAAGTTTATCACAGGTAACATGAGGCAGATGTAAGGATGCAGCATGCTGTGCGTAGCCAAAGGGGTGATGGCACTGGTTTTCCCACCTGGCAGATGTTTTCTTGACCTGTCCCCCCACGTCCTCCCTGGAGATGATGTTTCCTAGGGGGCCAGCATTTTCTTTTTTAGTTGGGGTCGTTCCTGCCTCCCTCCCTAGGTAGGTGGTCGTGAGGAGTTGGGAGGCGTGTCTAGGTTGCCTAGGGGATACAGCCATGGCTGTCACTGCTGTTACCGGCATTGTTATTCTGGGCCAGGGTGAGGGGCATGATGGGGGGCGTCCCATGCAATTCCAATCCACAAAACCCTGGAGATGCTAAAGTGGGTGCTCCCCCACGTGGTTCCTTGTCCTCTTTGGAGTAAAGTAAGGTTGGGGGTAAATCGGTGGTCTTCCTTCTTGTAAGGAAGTCTCTCTCCCAAGGTGCTTTTAGGAGCTGCAGACCCTGCTGGCACCTCCCCGCCACTACACTTGCTCACCATCCCCCCACCCCTGGAGAGCTTAGTCCTCACTGTGGCCGAGCCCAGAGCTCCTGGAGCGATGGATGTGGGCTATCGATGCGGGATGATTAAACAGATAATTATCTCATGATATCTGGTTGTAATGAATAAATACCTGAGGATTGGGTGTGCCTACAGTGGGATTTTTTTTTTTAATTGGACTGACCTCTCTGGGCTTCCCATGGGGAAACTCTGTCCTTAAGAGACTTAAAACGCCAAGTTCACTGTAAACGCAAAAAAGGGGGGTGTTCTGTTCTCAGAGAAAGCAGACAGCAGCTGAATGGAGAGGGAGCCAGTTGCAGGTTTAGCTTGGGAATCTGGCTAAACTTGCAGGTTCACTTCTCTCCATGACAACTGTTGCCTAGGGCCCACTGATAATCACAGCGGTCATTCTTCCCGAGTGTCCTGCAATGGCCTGGCTCTTCCCAGTGGAAATCTGAGAGGATGCTCAGCTTTCTGGAGTGACTATGTCCACAGCCTTAGACCTTCCCTGGCGGGTCCCCAGGTGCTGCCAATCCACACGGGTACCAGGGACCCCTGGGCTGCCATCACAAAGTGCCACAAACTGGGTGTTGGCTTAAAAACCAGAAGTTTATTCTCTCCCAGTTGTGGAGTCTAGAATCAAGGTGCCACAGGGCCACGCTGTCTCTGCAGGCTCGGGGGGCGGGGGGCGGTCTGTCCAGGCCTCTCTGCCCTTCTGTTGCTCCCGGGCTCCCTGGCTTCAGCTGCCTAACTGCCATCTCTGCCTCCGTCCTCACAAAGACATCTTCCCCTATGTGTCTGCGCCCCACAAGCTGCTCTCTTTCTCTTTCTCTCTCTCTCTCTCTCTCTCTCTCTCTCTGCTCCTCTAACGAGGACACCAGTCGCGCTGGATTAGGACCTACTCTCCTCCAGGTGATTGCATCTTACCTCAGTGACCGCATCTTACCTCAGTGACATCTGCAAAGACCCCGTTTCCAATTAAGGGTACATGCACAGGTTCGGGGGTTAGGATTGACCAGATCTATTTATTTATTTGGTTGTGCCGGGTCTTAGCTGTGGAAGGTGGGCTCCTTAGTTGCGGCATGTGGGATCTAGTTCCCTGACCAGGGATTGAACCCGGGCCCCCTGCATTGGGAGCGCAGAGTCTTAACCACTGAGCCACCAGGGAAGTCCCATTGAGCAGATCTTTCTGGGGGACACAGTTCACCCCACAGCACTGGACACCCAGAGATGGAGAGAAAGCCCCCGGAAACTCTCGTAGGAATGTGACATCCACACGCAGGGTCAGTGGGCTTGCATGTTCCGTTTCTTCTCTTGGTAATTCATTTTACTGTACTTCTCTTAACCTGGAGGGGTTGCCTGAGCAGGGCTGCCTGGCCCTGTCCTCACTGCCTCCCCCCAAGTCCCCCACGCTGGGGTCCCCCGAGAGAGGCCTCCCACGGGGGTCAGGACAGCTGGCTGGACGTCACCCCAGCTCCCCTTCCTCACTTCCATGTCGTGGTGGGTCCACTAGTCCTCAGTTCTCAAAATCAAACCCTCAGAACTGCCCTTGGCCGCCATCTCTGTGGGCCCCGTGGGCCCAGTCAGCTTCCACCACCGCAGGGTCTCCTGGTCCTGCCCCTTCGGTTCCGGCCTCTATTGCAGGGGTCCCATCCCCCCCGGCCCCGCCCTCCAACCAGTTCTGCACAGTCTCTCCCGGGCCCAGCAATCACTGGGGACTGGCTTTCCGGTGGATGAAGTAAACTCCTTAGCTGGGCATCAGGAAGCCCCTTCCACCTTTGTCTTCCACGCCATCCCCAGGAGCCCTGGTGACCGCCCAGGTGCCATACGCCTGCTCCTGCCTCCAGGCTGCAGCCCCCTGGTCGGCTGCCCCTGCAGGGCCCTCTCCCCTCCAGTCCCTGGTGCTGAGGCTCCCAGATCCCTGAAGAACCCTCTGGAAGTGAGTGCTCCCCCCGGGAGCTCCAGCACGCATCACACACTGCCCTGTTTTGTTCTTATTTGGGTGTGCATCTGGACATCTCTGCTGGACCCTAAGCTCCTTGAAGGCAGGCACTGTCTTAGGCGTTTTTATCTCCATCACAGTGGAGTTTTATTTAACATATAGTCAAACTCAAATGACTATTTGCTGAATGAATGAATATCTGTGCAAACTAAAGCTGAGCAGCTGAGACCACTCTGGTGAAGGTGAGGGCCCCTGGCACGTACACCCCCATGCAGGCAGGTGGAGCCCCTCTCCCTCCCCCGCTGAGAATACAGGGCCATCATGCATCACCACTACATTAGCTGTTGGCACCAACACACTAAGTTGATAAAAATAATTTTTTTAAAGTATAAACATTTCTATCTAAGTCCCTTAAAACTCACCATGGTTTCTGCTTTTTATTGACAGTGAAATGTTTTATGACTTTGGTACAATACATATAATGAGCAAGGTAAACTCTCACTTGGAGAAAATACTAAACAAAAATTTCGACAAGCTTAAAGAAACCAAATATTTATAACCAAGAGAAAGAAAACGAAAATAGTTGATGGCAACTTATTTAATAACAGGATGAATGAAAATTCAGAGCTACAGAAAAATATCACTGACTCACGTTTTCAGATGCTAGGGTGTGAGATATATACCATATATAAGATATATAAATATGTGTAACATATGTATTTCTGTTGGAACTATGGAAATGGATGGATTAGAATAGATTCTTCAGAATTTCTTTTACGTCAGTTCAGGGTCAACCACTTCTGTGTTTTAGGGTGGAATCACTGGACCGAGGGTGAGATGTTGGTGAGGGAACTACTTGGTTTGTAAACTGGGACGGACACCAGATCCTCGTATCTTACAACCTGAGGTCATAGGTGGTCACAGCTGCTTTTCAGGGGCTGTCAGTGACCTAAGGGGTTCTGTCCTTTCAAAGCACTTTCATGCACAAGGACAAAAGAAGTGTCCTCTGGTAGCACCACCAGCACATGACACCACCATCGCAGTGTCAGGCCTCATCTCTACTTTTAGTCCTGTTATAAATGGAGACCCAGGGCTCGCCTCGGGTGACCTCAGGAGACAGTTGGCCACTTACCTTATTTGTTTGGCGGCAGTAAAATGTGGGGGTTTTGATCAACCAGCAGCATTTTTTTTTTTTTTTTTTTGCGGTATGCGGGCCTCTCACTGTTGTGGTCTCTCCCATTGCGGAGCACAGGCTCTGGACACGCAGGCTCAGCGGCCATGGCTCACGGGCCCAGCCGCTCCACGGCATGTGGGATCTTCCCGGACCGGGGCACGAACCCGTGTCCCCTGCATCGGCAGGCGGACTCTCAACCACTGCGCCACCAGGGAAGCCCAACCAGCAGCATTTTTGATTTCTGAGGCTTTCTTCCCTGTGCAGTATCCCCAAACTCATTTCATAAAGGCATCGAAAAGCCATTAGAAAATAACAGCTGCTCTGTGGCACACTGGCTGCAGTTGCCCAGCCTCCGGCCTTGGCCTTGGCAGTGATGGAATCGTTTCAGAGAGGGAGGGAGGGCTCAGACCGCCTGAGCGGGGCCTCAGGCCATGCAGTGTGACCGCCCTGGGGGCACAGGGTGTGGTGTGGCCGGGTTGAGCTGGCCAAGGGCAGACCACATGAGACGCATGTCCGGCTCGGATTGTTGGCCCAGGAGGGCTTTAAAAGGTGAGTGACACGATTAGAATTGCCTCTTTGGGAGATGACCAGCAGGAGAGTGAAGCCGGAGGAGAAGGGCCAGTTTGGAAGCCGTTGGAACAGTCTAAACGGGAAACACCAGCCTGGACCAAGGCAGGTGCAGCAGTGACGGATTTGAGCTCGTAAAGGCTGTGCCACCTGCTAAAACCCATCAGAACAGTACCTCCCACTGTAGTGGCACCAGCCTCAGTGTACAGTGCCGGGGAGCCCAGGGTCTGTTCCCCTGTCACTTCCTAACCATGTGTCTCAGGCAGATTGCTTAATTATTAGAACTTAAGCATCTGCAAGTGTAAAATAGACTTGTCCCTACCTCGTAAGCTTGTTCTGGCGTTTAAGTGAGGTAAAGCTTTGCTCCAAGAGGAGGTCTGGGCTAACATAAAATTATATTTTGAATTCGTTGTTGTTAATCTGTGAGAATATTAATGTTGTCAGCCGGTTGGCCGTGTGAGACTGCCACTGCCGGACCAGCCTGGACAGAGCCCAGACCCGGGGGCTGGGCACCCAGTCCCCAGTCCCACAGGAGCTGTCACCTGGCTGGCTGGCCGGGCGAGGAAGGAAATTTCTATCTGACCGGATGCAGGGCAGGGAGCAACTATAGAGAATGGCCCAGCTCCTCCTTGGGGTTGCAAACCTGGACCCCAAATGCATACATCCGGAGGGACGCCGCTCTGCCACAGGCTTGAGAACAATTTTTCTCAGCGTGGGAGGAGTCGTAGCAAGATTATTGAAATGCTTTTTGAATGCATGGCGGTTATAATCAGTTTATTCATCTGACTTGAGGGAGTTCTTGGTTTATTAAAGAGCCTTTTCTTCATTACAGTTTAGCGACTTGCCAGTAGACGTTTATTTTAGGGAGTCACAAGATAGGCATCTGTGGGTTTGCTGGGGTTGAGGCCTGCGGAGCTGCCTTCTGTTTGTGTGTTGATGTGTTTATTGGACCAGCATCGGAAGAGAGTTACTGGAGAGGGTGGGGGAGTAGCTGCGGGGGGTGGAGGGGGGCGGTGCCGCCTCACCACGCGTGCGCAGCTCCGCGGGTCCCTCCCCGGCCTCCACGCGGGGAAGATGCGATGCGCGGTGCTCTGGGCACCGGACCCAAAGCAGAACAAGTGCGTGTGGACAGGTGACTGTGCCTTTTCATGCTCCACGTGCACCCCTCTCCGCACTCGGGTTGTGTGTGTCTGGATTCTATTGAGAAAAAAATATTTGTTAAATAAGAGATTGTAAGGCTCACGCTGCCACCGACCTTGCGCTTTGACTTGAACGTTTATAAGGAATTTTAACATGTTTGGACATAGCTTGTGTGTGTTCTGTCAAAAGCAGGCTCCAGAAGGGTATTCCACCAGGCGCTTGGTTCTCTGTTTTAAGTTTTGTGTGAGGAGACATTAAACACGTCTCTTTCAATGACCACCCAGGAGTGTAACGTGATATTTTTTCTGTGCTTCTGGCGATGCGAGCGATGCCGTTACTACCGTTCTGGGTTGTGCTCAAAAGATGGCCGTCCCAGTCCTTCCAGAATAGGTTGGTGGTGTTTGGGAACAAGATCATTTAAATTTTGTGCTGTAATTTCTCACTGGGATGCTGTTTTTGACACTCATTGCCCATACGTCAACACTAAAAACAAGTGCTTTTTGTTCTTGGGGAGGGGGTTGCTCCTTGCCCTTCAACAGCCAAAGAGACACGCGGCAAACTTTTCTCATTGTTTTGAATCCCGCATATCCAGTGCGGGGAGGGCAGGTGTAGGGGTGAGGTACAGGGGGTCTGCAGGAAGGGCAAGTGAGGTCCGCCGCTGCCCAAAGAGGAGCCACTGCTTTTTTTTTTTTTTTTTTTTTGCGGTACGCGGGCCTCTCACTGTTGTGGCCTCTCCCGTTGCGGAGCACAGGCTCCAGACGCGCAGGCTCAGCGGCCATGGCTCACGGGCTCAGCCGCTCCGCGGCATATGGGATCTTCCTGGACCGGGGCACGAACCCGTGTCCCCTGCATCGGCAGGCGGACTCTCAACCGCTGCGCCACCAGGGAAGCCCGAGCCACTGCTTTTTGAGAGGGGACATCACAATAAAAGATAGTTCTATTTTGGTTGTCATGTTGCAGATGAGATTAAATTAGAAACGCTTGGCGCTGGGACAGGTGACGTTGATGATATTGTCTCTGGAAAGTTGTTTCATTAACCTGGGCGTAAGGTGTTGAAGACCTAGCTTAGAGTAGGGATGCTGGAAGTGAGGGGGACTGATACATATGGTGGGGGTATCTTGAAAGGGGCTCTGTTGATGAATTGATAAGATGGAACGGAAGAGAAGAGGTTGTGAGGACTCCAGTGCTTTGAATCTGGGACATCTTGATGGCAAACGGAGAGGGCTGATTTGGGGTGAAGAGGCTGGGGTCAGGGTTGGCGTATAGAACGAGAAGATCAAACATCATCAATGTTTTAAGTGAGAACAGCTAAATAATGTTATTTTGATGAAGATGTGTACATTTCATTACTCTGTCTAAGAATCATCTGCATATTAGAAGTACTGGATAGTAGTTTTGCAGACTGGTAAACTTTTTTTTTTTTTTAACATTAAAGCTTCCACATACTAGTTGCATAATAACGGAAAGAGAGCTGACAGTTGATAACTTCGGTAGAAAAAACATTCTTTTAAGTTTTTCTCTAGCAACTGTGACTTGTTTTTCCAGGTTTATTTGGAGGAAGGTTTAAGAAAGGCCAGGCAGGTCTGGCTCTTTGTCTCAGAGAAAACCACACAGAAGAGCAGATGAAACAAAGAGTGAAAATATGTCTAGTCTTAGGTGCACTGTAGTTTTTAGGCCAGCTGCAGAGTGCTTCTAAGGTTCTGGGGGTAACTGTTTAAAAATCTTACTGGCTACTTTCCCACTTTTTAAGCCCAGTAGAATGTTATTGAAGAGTATTGTCGCAGGTGATTTCTAGAAATGATGATCACTGATCTAGGCACTCCTCAAGGATGGTGGAGCTGCTTTGGGGGTGCAGGCACCCTCTTGCCGGACACATAGGCTGTTGCAGGACCACAGGGCCCCTGCCCTGCAAGAGGGATGAGCGGGGGAGGGTTTATCCAGAAACCATAGGGGAGGCAGAAGCACTGGGCTGTGAGAAGCCTCAGGGATTGCAGAGGGTGAACTTGGGCACCACTGCCATACCTACTGTGCCCGTTCTGATCTGTTTCTGCAGGGAGCCAGGGTGGAACTGAGCCAAGGCAGAGGCTGGCTGCACTTGAACTCTTACTCTCTTGATCCCTAGGCCAGGAAACCAGTTGGCGTAGCAGAGCCAGGGGGCCCTCAGAGGGGGATGAGAGGAGAAGCGGTGAGGCCAAACCCCCAGTCAGGCAGTAGGGTCCCCTGGCTGGGCTGATGGCGTCACCAACAGGCCACCTTGTGCACGCTCGGAGCTGCACGTGGAGGAGCCCAGGGTGGGCAAGGCGGTTTTCACCACCAGTTCAAATCCCTTTTTAAAGGATCAGATGCTAAATTCTCTTGTAGGCATGACCTTTGAATCTAGTGGTTTCCCTTTCATTCAAATATAAAGTCCATAGGCAACACGCAATCGTTATTTGAAATAAAGATATTGACGGACATGGGGTTTATTGATACAAGCCAACAAGCTATCCTGTTAGTGTTCCAGGGATGCTGACGTGAGACTCTGGGGTCAGAAACAGAGGACTTTATTACTCAGGGCATAGCAGGCAGTATCACCAGTCAGGTCCCCAGGTCTAGGGAGCAGGACCCAATGGGCCCAGATGGATGCTGTGCTCACAGTGGGCTTGTGTCCCTGCTGAGGAACTGAGCTGCAGCGACCCACTATTTCGTAGCACACGGTAGGCGAGCCTGCTCTCTGTTGCAGAGGGAGATGTTACCGAATCCCTCAAGGTTGCTCCCTGCAGACACAGTGCTGAAAAATGGTCTAGGTATAGACTGGCCCGAGCCTTGCATCCATGGCACACCCAACAAAATGTGTAGGTATGTGAGAGGCCCACAGATACCATCTCCTAATGATATAAAAATATAAATATCATGATGTTATAGGTGAAAATCTGGGAAGAGTGTTAAAAATTTGTGTCTGTTTAATAAAGGACCATTTCACAGCATGTAATTTGGCTATATATTTCAAATTTAAAATATATATTCTTATTTCAAACTATTTGAAAATCCTATTGTTTTTCCTACAGACTGTGTTAGAAACAACTGCTTGAAAAATGTTCTCCCCTCCGTCTCTTACTCTCACCTTTATTTTTAAACAGTCACGTATAAAATATCCGCTGTGTGCACAGCATTCTCCCAGGTGCCATTGGGCATACGGAGGGAGTAGGTGATTCAGTCCTAGCCTTTGGTTTTATGACATATTAGGATGATGAGGCAGGCTTCCGTGAAGCAGCCAAAATAAATCTATCAAGTGCTTGATAATGCAATACCAATGATGCCAGAGAAAAGTGAACCAAATTATTTTGTACGATTTCCATCAAGAGTGGTTACATACTTTTTATTTTTTATTTATTTTTATTTATTTATTTATTTTTGGCTGCATTGGGTCTTCGTTGCTGCGCGCGGGCTTTCTCTAGGTGCAGCGAGCCGGGGTTACTCTTTGTTGTGGTGTGTGGGCTTCTCACTGCGGTGGCTTCTCTTGTTGTGGAGCACAGGCTCTAGGTGCACAGCCTTCAGTAGTTGAGGCACATGGGCTCAGTAGTTGTGGCTCGCAGGCTTAGTTGCTCCGTGGCCTGTGGGATCTTCCTGGACCAGGGCTTGAACCCGTGTCGCCTGCGCTGGCAGGCGGATTCTTAACCACCGCGCCACCAGGGAAGTCCCAGTTCCATATTTTTTAATCGGTCTGCACTCCCATAGCCATAAGCACCGTGGTTCCTAACAGCTATAGTGCAGGTGCATGCAGTTCTGCAACATATCTGCTACCTGATAGTGCCACCCGACTCCCCTCTCTGTGTCTTGTGTGCTCTCTCTTTTTTTTTTTTTTTTTTAATTTATTTTATTTATTTATTTTTGGCCGTGTTGGGTCTTCGTTGTTGCACACAGGCTTTCTCTAGTTGCGGAGCAGTGGCTTCTCTTGTTGCAGAGCACGGGCTCTAGGCGCACGGGTTCTGTAGTTGTGGCTCGCGGGCTCTAGAGCGCAGGCTCAGTAGTTGTGGTGCACATGGGCTTAGTTGCTCCACGGCATGTGGGATCTTCCCGGACCAGGGATGGAACCCGTGTCCCCTGCGTTGGCAGGCAGATTCTTAACCACTGTGCCACCAGGGAAGCCCCCTTGTGTGCTCTCTTGTTCTCTGTCTCCCAGGCATGAAGCATAGGGGTATCCGTGGGAAAGGGTTTAGTTCCTCAGGCTTTCTGGTGGGAGGAAATTGCTCGCGGGTGGAACTCACACATCAGAAAATGTCCCCAAGGCCACACTGGCTCTTTGGTCCTTTTCACACGACAGTGTCAGAGCCCCCTGGCTGGGAGCAGCTGGCTTGACCAGGAGGGGGTCAGCCGACACTGAAGCTGAAATCACTGAAATCATTACTTTAGAGTCTCTGGGAACCTGTGACGTAGACAGACTACATAACGACGTAGCACCTTTGAGTCATGCCGAGCACATCCGTGCCACGCGCTCGCTCCCCACCTCCACTCTGGGGGGCGTCCACCCACGGGACGGCGTGGCCCAGGGCCTTGCCTGAGGTCACACAACTAGCAGCAGGACAATGTCCAGGACTCAGGCTTTCTGATGCCAAGGTCCCAAGTGCTTTTTGGGTGTTTGGCTGTTATTGTTGTTTTGTAAACCAGGATTTATTTGAGGTGAAAACTACCATATCAGTGCAAAAAACTGGTATGTCCTTCATGCTCTCCCCTCATTGAGCTCAAGTTTAGTCAGTGGTGGGGGACAGGGTGACACAGCACGCACAGGCGCCGCTCCTTATGAGGGTGCGATGACCCGGCAGGGCTTCCTTTCTGCTGGGGACACTCCAAGGGCATCACGCAGCCGTGTCCTTGCCTCCCCTGGGACCAACTCTGTCCCAGAAAATCCCCCGGAAGCCACTGCAGCTTCTTAGGATTCCAGGACATCTCTCCGGGGCCCCCAAGACAACCTGCCCTATTTTGTGAAGGGTCAGGACTATTTTTAGTGTCCAAGCCCCCTCTGAGAGAACATAGTCCCGTGAGGTCACAGGGAGCCGTGTGTGGAGCAGGCTGGATGGGGGTTCGTACAGCAAGTTACAACACATCACACAAGTGTGATTACCCTCATCTGTTGTGCTGGGCTTGTATTCAGTGTTAGAACCAGCAGGCGTGGAGTGAGGGCCGAAGGCTCTGTCCTGGGAGCAGGGTGCCTGAGCTTTAGCACACGAGGCTGTGGCCTCTTTTGTAGGGAAGCGGGCCTTTCCAGAGGGAGCGAGGCAGCCTGGGGACTCGGGCCCTTGTCTCTCTCTTTTTTTTTTTTTTTTTTGCGATATGCGGGCCTTTCACTGTTGTGGCCTCTCGTCTCTTTCCATTATAAAACAGTGTGGGATTTCAGCCCTCGCCAGCCATGAAGAATTGAGTGTAGCAAAGGCAAGAGATTAAACTTCTCACTCAAGAGTTTCAGGACTATTGAAGGAGGGAGGCAAACTTTTTGGATATAAAAAATTTACAGACTTTACAAGGGAGGGAGAGGGAGAAGATAGAGTGTGAAAGAGGAGAGAAGGGGTCTTTACCTGGAATTCAGGTGTTGTCAGCTTTAAACACCTAGATCATGGTCACGAACCACAGAGTGCTTAAAAAATGCTCCAAAGCCCCAAAGGCGCTGTCATGAATGCCACGAGACGCATCTGGTGGGGCGAGGTCTCCTCCTGGAGCCCTTCTCCCTGATATTGGCTGGATTTTACCTGCTCGTGCTCATCCGGTCCCCCAGCCCCTAATCAGTTGATACCAGCCGGTCAGCTGGAGCCAGGCAAAGGCTCCACTGATGTCCTAATGACCACTGAGGGGGCAGCTCTGGCCCCGGGCACAGTCAGCCAGAGAGCCCGTGGCAGAGCCCACGAGGCTGGTAATGGGGTTCCAGACAGGATGACAGGTTGACCTGTATCCTGTAAACCCCTTTAAGGAGGCAGGGGGCATGGAGACCTGTGTCCAAGTGGAGTTCAAGTGTTACCGCTATTGGGGGTCAGTCAGAAGCGACGAGGAGGGTCTGGGAGGTCATAGTGGCTCTGGAACAGGAAGGGTTAAGGCTCCACCTTCTAACCCATGTCCCGGTGCAGAAGCACATCTGTGGCGAACACAAAGGTATATTCGGAGATGCATGTCTAGAAAAAGGAGGTCATTTGTGGTTTTGAAATGGTTTGTGAGGATCTGATTCTGACACCAATTCCAACGTGTGATCCCCCCAACCGCACCACCAAGGAATTAACTCAGTTCTGTCTACCTAAAGGTGACGTCTGACTTCCCAGGTTAAGGGCTCAGCCACACCTTCAGATGACAGTCACAAGTCCAGGTGGTTACTGTGCTTCTGATGGACCAGCTATAGATGGAGTTTGCCACGCCCCCCTTCTTTCAGTTTGATGAATTTGCTCAAGTGGCTCACTGAACTCAGGAACATTCTACTCCCTGCAATACCAGTTTATTAGAAAAGGATGTAACTCAGGAACAGCCAGCGCAGAGGTGCACGGGGTGGGGCACGAGGAGGGGAGTCACAGCCTCCGTGCTCTGTCCAGGCCCCACTCTCCCTGAATCTCCACACGTTCCCCAACCCGGAAGCTCTCTGAACCCCATCCTTCTGGGGGTTTATGGAGGTTTCGTAACGTAGGCACGACTGTGATTAAGTCATTGCCATTGGCAGTTGGTTCGATCTGCAGCTTGTGTCCCCTCCCCAGAGGTCAGAGACCTGGGACTGAAAGTTCCCATCGCCTAATCACATGATTGGTTCCTCTGGCAACCAGCCCCCATCCTTAGGTCCAAAAGTCACCTCATTAACATAAACTCAGGGTGATAGGCATTTATTAGGAATATCAAGACACCTTCATTGCTCTCATCACTTAGGAAATTCCAAGGGTTTTTGGAGCTTCGTGCCAGAAAGAGCAAATATCGGTGAAGACCAAATATATATTCCTTATTATACATCACAGTATCACAGTGGAATATTGTCTTCTAATGAAGGTGCTCTGGTAAAGTGTCATAGTTCTTTAAAAGCAATATGTTTTTACTGTATTAGATACTGTCGTTGTCTTCAGTGTTGTTGGTATCAATAAAATGTCCATGTTCTTTTGATATAGACGTTCTTCCTGTAACTGTTTTTTTGGTTTTTTTTTTTTTTTTTGCGGTACGCGGGCCTCTCACTGTCGTGGCCTCTGCTGTTGTGGAGCACAGGCTCCAGACGTGCAGGCCCAGCGGCCATGGCTCACGGGCCCAGTCGCTCCGTGGCATGTGGGATCTTCCCGGACTGGGGCACGAACCCGTGTCCCCTGCATCGGCAGGCGGACTCTCAACCACTGCGCCACCAGGGAAGCCCCTGTAACTGGTTTTATAGCTATAGATTTGGCTAAACAAGGTTTTTAAAGATTGGTTCATCACCTTTTTATCCAAGAAAGATAAAAGAAGTGTTTGCAAAAACGACTCAAACTAGATGGTAGCACCCCCTCTGCTAATCCTTCCCTCTGGAATTATGCGTGACATCCCGGAAAGGTTTTCCTAGTTATCTGTGACTCACTTCACATTTCCCAGGTGGAAATAATTTCATGTTCTTCTGTAGATCACGGTGGAGCCATCACCTGGGTTTTCCTTAATCCTTAGGATTTAGGGTCAAGGACAGTAGATACTTTTTTCAGGCTGATTAATCTCATCTGTGATGAGCTTGGCATTTCTGCCTTAGGGTACTAGTTAGGCTCATAGGACTTGATACATCGATAAAAGTCTGATCTTGCATGAACTACGATTGGGTGACTTTGTTCTGTTGACATTTTCCTGAAACCCGCGTTTGTGCTAATTACATACCGAAGCACTTTTTCTCTCAGGAACCCCAGCGCCTCAATGAATTGTGAATTCTTGTTATCAGGTGTTTGTGATCAAACAGTAGATAGACGATCATTAAGTGGCACGAGGAGACAAAACCCTGTTATTGCAGATTGTCCTTGATACCCTGGCAAGCCAATGCAGGGCCTTCAAAATAGAGATGAGGGGGAGCTGAATATACCAACATGGTAGATTTCTCTCAAAGAGTCCTCCTTTTTTCTCCCCTTACTGCAGACCGTAAAATATGGTGAAATACTTCCTCCAGAACCTCAGTCCAGGATAGTGGTAGTAGAGGAGCAGAAGGAGAGGACCCAGAGGGATGGGGAA
Organism: Mesoplodon bidens; assembly: GCF_964165515.1. Classification (NCBI taxonomy): domain Eukaryota; kingdom Metazoa; phylum Chordata; class Mammalia; order Artiodactyla; family Ziphiidae; genus Mesoplodon; species Mesoplodon bidens. Next base: position 31,229,403 of record NC_138169.1, on the reverse strand, counting down.
TGTACTGTGAGGTGGGGTTACTGTTTTATGCCGCACTTGGGATCACTTTGCGAGGAAAAGTGCCTTGAGTGGAAAGACTTCAGTAGCAGATGGCACACACAAATGATGCGAGCGCTTTTTTTTTTTTTTTTTTTTTTTTGCAGTACATGGGCCTCTCACTGCTGTGGCCCCTCCCGATGCGGGGCACAGGCTCCGGACGCGCAGGCTCAGTGGCCATGGCCCACGGACCCAGCTGCTCCGCAGCACGCGGGATCCTCCCGGACCGGGGCACGAACCCATGTCCCCTGCATTGGCAGGCGGACTCCCAACCACTGCGCCACCAGAGAAGCCCAGCGCTTTTTTTTTTAACTGAAAAAAAATTTTTTTTAATTGAAGTATAGTTGATTTACCGTGTTGTGTTAATTTCTGCTGTACAGCAAAGTGACTCAATTATACGTATATTCTTTTTCATATTCGTTGCCATTTTGGTTTATCCCAGGGTAATGAATATAGCTCACTGTGCTACACAGTAGGACCTGGTTGTTTATCCATCCTATATGTAATAGTTTGCATCCGTTAATCCCAAACTCCCAATCCTTCCCTCCCCCACCCCCTCCCCCTTGGCAACCACCAGTTTGTTGTCTATGCGAATCTGTTTCGTAGGTAAGTTCAGTTGTGTCGTATTTTAGATTCCACATATAAGTGATATCATATGGTATTTGTCTTTCTCTTATACTTAGTATGATCATCTCTAGGTCCATCTACGTCGCTGCAACTGGCATCCTTTCATTCTTTTTTATGGCTGAGTCATATTCCATTGTATATATGTACCACATCTTCTTTATCCATTCATCTGTTGATGGACATTTAGGTTGTTTCCATGTCTTGGCTATTGTGAATAGTGCTGCTGTGAACATAGGGGTGCATGTATCTTTTCGAATTATAGTTTTGTCAGGATATGTGCCCAGGAGTGGGATTGCTGGATCATATGGCAACTCTCTGTTCAGTTTTTTGAGGAACCTCCATGCTGTTTTCCACTGAGTACCTTGAAATTCAGTGCAAAGCCTGCCAGGCTGCCGAGCAGGCCTGTCTGTGAAGCGCACCCATCTGTGTGGCTTACGGTCTTACGGTCTGGAAGTGAAGGCAGGCAGGAGGAAATCATGACGGGTCCTCAGGATTCTTCCGGAGCTCAGTGCTTTCGTCCATCCTCAGGCCTAGCTAGTCTCCCGCTGCCGGGTTCATTCAATTCCGACAGAGCTGCTGAACCTCCTCCTGTCCTTACTTTGTCATGGGACTGTTTCCCCCAAGGACCCCCTGAGACCCCTCTGATGGGGCAGCTGGAGAGGCTTTCGTTTGTCACGATGTGGAAACAATCTCCTGGGAAGAAAGGAGGTTCACAGAGCGAATGCCAGCCGTCATGAGACCCTAATTAGAAGGCGGTGGTCCTCTCCAACCCAGGATGTATGGAGAAGCGTGTAAGTGGCATAAATTTCTAGGGTGTCACATCCATACATGACCAGCTGTTATTATAATATATTATTATGATATATAATATTATATTTCTGTGCCCACCAGTAACCCAGAAAACACTAGACCAGGTCTGCAGGGTCCCCAAACTGGAAGCGGGGAGAGGGGACAGTGGGGGAGCTTGGAAGGGGTCACGACGGAGGGCGGTGCATGGGGTGGGACCCAGGGTTTTCCAGGGGCCGCCTCGCAGGGGGCTCTGGTCTGCTCACTGGGCACGCTGCAGAATGGAGTCCTTTCTCCCATTGGTACGAGAGGCGAACGTGAGACGACTCTGGTCTGTGCTTCCGGCCCCTCTGTGCCCCCAAGACGTGAAGGGCAGAACACCGTCCCCTGTTGCATCCTCTGCTGGGTTGGGGGCCGGTTTCCCAGGCCACCTGGAGTGGGAGGGCAGTGGGCAGCGGCGAGGACCCAGGCCGCCTCTCTTCTGTGCAGAGTCAGGCTGGGAGTGGTGTGTGCGGATCCTGCAGCAACGTAGGCTCTCCGAGCTTCCCTCACATCTGAGATGAGAACAGTAACACCCCCCGGTGGGGATGCCGTGAGGACAGGTGGCGGATCGCGTTGGCTCTCATGGAACACGTCATCAGATACACAGTACATTGGTGATGACCCTCGAGCGGGTGTATTGTCACCTCATCAGGTTTGCCTGACTCCCCCATCAGAAAGCTGGGTCATTATCTCAAAGTGTCGGTTGACCCTGAGGCCAAGGTCCACGTCAGCCAGAGCTCTGTCTGGAACTAGAACATAACGCTTGGATTCACTTCCCTTTCTTCTTTCCAACTTCCTTAACCCCTTTCATTTTTTTCTTCCTCTATTTCCATAAGAAGCAAAATATGTGTGTGTGTGTGTATAAGAAGCAAATATAAAATATTGTAGAAGGTACTCCTGCTTTGCTTCTACTGAGTGTTAAGATTTTGAACTCTTGTGAAAACAAGTAAAATTTCTACCACTAGTATTCTCTGGTAAATTTTAGATTTTTTTTTTCTACAAATAAACTACGATCAATGAGAGAAGGTATTGACTTCTTATGAAGAAACCATGCGTGTAATAGTAATAGTTGATTAAAATATAGTGACTTTAAACATCAGTAGAGGAGAAACTACCCTTCAAGATATAAAGTAAAAATTTTTTAATGTGTGCCATTGTTTAAAAAAAAAATAAGTCTCTTGGAGAAAAAGCTTGCTAAGGCTTAGGTCACAGTTTAAAAGCTGCCTTCAAAACATTTATAAACAGTTTGAGTCTATCTGAATGTATATTTTACAGGTTAAAAACAGTACTGGCTAATCTTAGCTTCTTGGCCATAAAAGGAGAAAAAGAATGTATAGTACTGTACACATGGAAAGTGAAATCAATCAAGGACTTTACAGGGACACCCAAAATGGAAGCTATAGCGATCCATAGAGTTTTGTTTGGAGTGCTTTGTCATGGCTCTTAATTTTGGACATAATTAGTTTTTTTATTGTGGTCAAATATATGTAACATCCCGTTTACAATTTTAATCCTCTTTCAGTGTATAATTCAGTGGCATTAAATACACTCACAGTGTTGTGCAACCATCACCGCTATTTTCAGAACTCGTCCATCATCCCAACAGAAGCTTTGTACCCATTAAATAATAGCCGCCCCCTTCATCCTCCCACCCAGTCCCTGGGAGCCTCTATTCTACTTTCCATCTCTATGAATTTGCCTAATCTAGGTATCTCATATACGTGGACTCGTACAATGTTTGCCATTTTTTTTGTCTGGCTTATTTCACCTGGTGTAATGTTTTCAAGGTTCATCCGTGTATCAGGATTTCCTTTTTATGTAAATTGCGTGGGCAGAGCAGAGACCCTCAACTCCGAGCTCTCCGTGGCCCCGTCCTGCCCTCCAGAGGCAGCTGTGGTGGTCGAGTCCAGCCAAGCACCCCAGGTGGAGCTGGGACTCCCCCCTCCACCCCCGCCACCTCCCGATGTCCTGGGCGCATTGGGCAACCTTTCAAGCCTCGGTTTTCTCCTGGTCCTGGGGGACCACGAGCCCTGCTCTCTATCCTGGTGCAGTGCCAACACCTGTGCGGTTCCAGGCCCGTGTCACCCTCCCCTACCCCAGTCTGCTTTGGGTGGGAGTGGTTTTGCTGAACGGCAGAATCAGAGAATCTAGAGGTTGGAAGGACCTGGCACATCTGCTCTCACCTCTGGGCAGGCGATGGCGCAGGGCGGGCACGCAGGCTTGTCAGGGGTGAGCAGCCTGTCCCAGCAGGGACGGCCACGGGAGCTGCGTCCAGGGAGGAGGCAGGACCAAGCTCTCAGGCAGATGGTACTTCCTGATCAAGCCCTTTCCTCTGTCAATTCAGAAACCATTAGAACCCGGCTTGATGGCACAAATGGGTCTACAGGCAGCCGGGGAGGAGCCATTGTCGTAAGATGCTCCACCAATAAAGAACGGTCTTGCCCTTTATACCTAGATGAGGTCATCTCTGTTTTGATGGCTTGCGTGTAAACATCTAATAACATCTGGATTTTCTCCGACTGGCTTTTCATGGGAGAAGCAGGTAATAGATTTGGTGTCATTTAGAAGACAAGCAGCTAGACTGCAGTGGTTGCAACAGCACAGAACAGATGCCACACACAAGATGGCAGCAGGCGTGCAGCCCTGCGTGTCCCCAGTGCCACGCCGTGAAGTGGTACCTCACAGGCCACCTCCATCATTCCCAGAGAGTCTCGTCCAGGATGTTCCATCCTCGGCAAGACACGAGCTGTCGGGGCTCTTTGGGGGAGAGGAGAGCTCCCTGCAGGGAGTGCCACTCGGCTGCAGGACAGCTCCTGGGGCTCTCTGACGTGGCCGCCGAGTCAGAGCCTCGGGCCTGGCGGGCCGAGGGGGGACTTGCAGGTGATGGCGGCTCTAACCTTGGCCACCCTGCTCTGGCTGTTGAGGGGCTGCAGTGGAAACACCTGGTCTGGCAGCCAATCGGGCTTGTAAACACCGTCTGGGAAGTTCTATGCTGTCATCTGCTGGCAGAAATATGGGTGGTTTGGGTGGCCGGCTTCATAGCCTGTGTGTTCACAAAAGACAGCACCACCTAGACAGTAAACCTGGCTTCTTTGCTTTTAATCACCTGAACCAGGGCTGTTTTTATTCTTCCACAGGAGGCCTGCTCCTAGCCCCATAGCTCTAGCCTTGCCTGGGGCTGTCCAGGGACAAGGCTGGGTCCGGCTGGGCAGGGGGAGCAGGGCCGCCCTCCCTCTGCTTCTCTGGCCTGTCCTGAGCCCAGGGTTACGTCCCCCTGGGAGCACTTTTCTCCCCCCAGTGCTCACTGCTGGCCCAGCTCAGCAGGCCCATCCATGGCCCCAGCAGCCCTCAGGCCTCAGGGCTATTTTCACACTGCAACAGCAAGCAGCATCCTGCCCTTGGCTAATTGAATCATCTGTAGTTCCCCGAAGGTGCTGGAGGCTCATGGAGAATACGGAGAGCCTTTGCTCCCTCGTGAAATCGTGGTGCAGGCATCCCCCCTGCCCTTAAATCACGTGGAGCATGTGCTTGGTGTCAGTTGGGAATCGAAGTAGCCACAGCTTAGAGATGAGAATCGCTGAAGATTTACCCAAGGGACGGGAATGGCTTTGTGCAGAGCGCTAGGAGGGACACTTGGAGATTTCAGAGCCTTTTGGTGAGTGATTCACGGAGCTGAGTGGTGGCTCCAGACAACAGGGCTCCCGGGCAGACGTGGGTCAGCAAGTCGGCCTCGGTCTGCGGGGGAGCCTCTTGGGAGAGGAAGCCATCAGCCCGGGAGGGCAATTAGAATCTGAGCCATCAGCCCGGGAGGGCAATTAGAATCTGAGCCATCTGTCGTCCCCAAATGTCCATTAGGCCCTTCCTTGTCCTTTGTGCAAAGATGCATTTGATAATCCCCAGCAGCACAGTGCTAATCCTGCCCGGGGGACTAATCCTCCAGTTTCATTTCCTGTTCATTCCTACCTGGCTTCAGGGCTCTCGGTCCATCAGATCTGTCCACTGCAGCATTCGGTGTAGCCGGGTGTTTGCATCACGAGTCAATTCTGTTGTTTCCAAAATATAACATCTTTTCTGATCCAAAAAAATAGCATATGAATTTTGACTCTTTAGAGAAATTTTTAAATCTATGAAGAAAAACATGAAGTCATTCATAATTCTACTGCCCATCGATAAGACCTGTTAGCATTTTTTTTTTTTTTTTTTAAGCGGTACGCGGGCCTCTCACTGTTGTGGCCCCTCCCGTTGCGGAGCACAGGCTCCGGATGCGCAGGCTCAGCGGCCATGGCTCACGGGCCCAGCCGCTCCGCGGCATGTGGGATCCTCCCGGACCGGGGCACAAACCTGTGTCCCCTGAATCGGCAGGCGGACGCTCAACCACTGCACCACCAGGGAAGCCCAGACCTGTTAGCCTTTTAGTGTAATATTTGCTTCTAAACATTTCAAAGACAAAAATATTTAATCTTGATGAGATTATATTAAATTTGTTTTTCATCCTGCATTTCAAAGGTTGGCATTTTGTGGGAAATTTCTGATGTCATTAAAATGTTTTAGTAATCATTTATAATGGCGATGCAATATTATATTAACTGTTTTCAGTGAAATTGGAAACATGCATGTTTTCCTTCTATATATTATGAAAGTTTTCAAGCATAAAGTTTAAGGAATTTTCTAGTGAGCACCTGTATAGTCACCACCTATATTCTACCTCAGCATTTTACTGTATTTGTTTATCAGATATCTTCATTCGTCCATCTATTAACCCATATTATTTTTTTGATGCATTTGAAAATGTAGACACCAATTTACTTTTCCCTCAATACACATTGTTAACTGGAGCTTAATTTTTGCTGATACTTCTTTTGAGTTAATTTACGTATACTGAATGCACACATCTTAAGTTTATATTCCCTGAGTTTTGACAAATATGTGTATACACTGTAATAGTATAACAGTGACGTCTATTATTTAGAACAATACTCAAGTCACATTAGAAGATCCACAGGGTGCGATGGCAGATTATTATGAAATAGAATCGTAAGTAAATCAGAACTGTTCCCTACGCTCTTTTCGAGTGCCAAGTATTTTCTCATGTGTCATGCACCTGAAAAAAAAAAATCAGTGATGAACGTTCTCTGAAAAGGGGGCAACACTTGAATATATCATTTATTTGTATTTTTTGGTTTTGTTTTTCCAAGTACTTCTAACTCTTCTGTAATTCATCAGAATAGGAAATAATTGACCTCTCTTAAAGGACGGGCGAGTATATTTCTTTCCAGTAGACCAGTGGGAGCCAGGAACAGATTATTTTAAAAAATACACAAGCTTTCTCTTCAGTTCTGACAGGCAAATGGGAAACGTTTCTATAGACTTGCAGCCTCCGTGAATGCCCAAGGGCCTTACTGATCACCTACTAAGTGAGTCAGAGGCTTCTGAAATGTGGATTCTAATTCAGTATTTCATGTAATGCTTGGTGGTGTGGCTGAGTGCCTACATGTGTATGTGCACAATGAGAGTTGAGATTCCTATAATCTGGGAAACGGACACTTTGTTTTTGCTGCAGTCATCATTTTGGTCTTCCAGCAGTCATGATTTTTCATGTTTCTTTTCACGTATTAATAATAATTGGTAGTTTTACTTTACCATCTCTATTTTGTGATGTCTGGTTGAGAGTACTGTGCTGTGACATGGTTTAACCAGCAGTTTTCTGATTACTGGGCCTCCAGACACGTGTCTCTAAGGTTTAAAATGAATCCACCAGCCCTATTGCAAATCATGTTATATGTCACAGTCCCCAAATTTGCATGAGCAGCGACTTGTCATTTTTATCATCATGTTCTTTCTCCTCCCAGGAGAAAGTGGCGTCTGATAGGCTGGGTGTGCTGGCGGTCCCCATCCGTCCGAGTGGGCCTCGTGGCCCTGGACGGTGTGGCGTGTGGCCGGGCAGCTGCTCCCCTGGCCTCCCGCTCTGCGTCTTGGCTGAGGGATCCCCACCCAGCTCCGACTCTGATGGCTGTACCTTTCTTCTGCCGAAGCGGCTCAGTATAACTTTCCTCCTCTTCTCCTCATTTACCTTGTGGTATTTTGTCCTCTGATAACAAGTTTTCTGTCTTTTCCAAATAAGGACTTTTGCTCTCTGCAGCCTCAGATCCTTCAGAAATCATCAAGAGCGCCAGCAAATATTTCACTGCTTCGAGGTACCTCGTGAATTTAGCAGTTTGCAACCATTCCTGTAATAGTCCTTGGTGCTCTTTTGCTAAAGAAAGGAGAGACTAGTTGGATGAAAAAACCCCAGCCATTTGGGGCTCAGAAGCCTCAAGAAGACAAAAAGAAAACCAGACCAAATGGGGAGATTGGGCTGTTGGGCCTGGAGCGTGGCTCTGAGGATCAGAGGGCTAGGAGTCAGGGTCAGGCTGGTGCCCCACCTCCAAGTTGGGGGACCTTGAAACATGACCTGACTTCTGTGTCTTCTTGTCTGTTAACCAGTGATAAGAGCATATCATATACCTCATATATCTCGGGGCTCTGTGAGAAGTAAATTAGGTTACATGTATGGAGAAAGTTCAGCATCCGGCCTGACACGAGTAAGTATCCAGCAAGAGGCAGTTGTTAATATCGGAACTATCCTCCCAGGCAGGCCGAGGAGAAAGGTGTCCTTCCCACTGCGGCCTTGGAGGGTTTTCCACAGAATCCCAGGGGCTTTTGTGTATTGGAGCCGGCAGTGTAACTGTGGTGCAGCTAACTTCAGCAGAGTGAAGGAACCAGTCTCCCTGGGAGATGTGTAGGGGCCAGTGGAGAAGACGAAAGGGAAGGAGACGTCTGCCAGCCGGGACCTCGTGCTTCCGGCTGGAGAACCTGGTTAATCCCTTTCCTTCACATCTCTTAACATAACGAGAACTGTAATGTGGGTTAAATGAATCCTGGTAATGTCCTCCTAAAAGGAAGAAGATCTAGGCACCTTCATTTTCTTATTCTGATGGTATAACTGTGTGCTGCACATCAGCCCCCCAAATCCAAACAACTTTCTAAATAATAAGAATCTGTAAGAATTCTGAAATCTTCTGCTTCCATCCCTACTCTTTCCCATACTGACCCATGATTTACAGCATTCTAAATTTCATCTGCCTTTTTTTTTTTTTAATTTATTTATTTATTAATTTATTTTTGGCTGTGTTGTGTCTTCGTTTCTGTGCCAGGGCTTTCTCTAGTTGTGGCAAGTGTGGGCTGTCTGCCTCCTTTTACCCCCAATCTAAATTTTAAGCCCAAAGCCTGTCTCTGAAACGTTGTAGCAATTGAGAGCTTGTTAGTTTTTCTGAAATTGCTTGGAAGAAACTGGCTCACTTAAAGTAGGAAGTGTTAAGAATTGACGTTCAAGTCCAAATTGCCTAACTTCATGTTTTATTTAATCACATTCAGTACTCAGCAAATGCATCAGCGTAGATGGATTCAATTTGGATTCAAACTCAATTTTTTCCCCTTCTCAGTAGGAATTGAGAGTTGATTTGCTGGCAGTTGGCCAGACTATAAAGGAAGAGTGGATTAAATCACAGGGGAGCCGCCCTTCTGGGTTGTGTTTATTTGATAGTCAGCATTCACCCCTTTCCTTACTGTTTCTTGGTAGAGACACTCCACTGGATCTGAGTCATCCAGAGGGGTGAACCGGCCATGATGCTCATACAATTCCTCCTGTACCCAGGGTCCCCAGCCAGTGCACCCAGAGCACAGATCTCTGCCTGGGCGAGACTCGAGGCGCAAGCGCAGAGGGGCCTGCACCCCGGCCGGGGGCTCAGGATGGCTTGGCACCTGCCTGCAGTGCCGTGGGGTACCTGGCCGGTTCCTGCTACCCTCAGGGGGCTTCCTGGTCTTTTTCACCAACCGTATATGTACCAGTCATACCTCAAGGACCAGACTAATAAAAACTTATGGAAAGAGACCCAAAAGTTGGCAGATAACTTCTAATGAAGCGCTACTGAAACCCTACGTAAGACATCAGCGATAGCCTCTTTCCTCTGACCTCTTTTCAAACGGATTCTAATTTCCTGTTTTTTTGTTTTTTTTTAATTGCAGAGGAAATAGTGTTCACTGTAGATAATTTGGAGACTTTGAAAAGCCACAAAAAAGAAAATTATTGACTCACTCATAATTCTATCATCCAAAGAGGATCACTATTAACATTCTGATATACATTTCTCTAGTTTACTTTTCTCACATACACATGTAATGCATATGCATACTTTAAAAAAATTTTTATTGGAGTATAATTGCTTTACAATGTTGTGTTAGTTTCTGCTGTATAGCAAAGTGAATCAGTTATACGTATACGTATATCCCCTCTTTTTTGGATTTCTTTCTCATTTAGGTCAACACAGAGCATTGAGTTCCCTGTGCTGTACAGTAGGTTCTCATTAGTTATTTTATACATAGTATCAGTAGTGTATATTTGTAGATCCCCATCTCCCAATTCATCCCACCCCCCTTCCCCATATGCATACTTATAACTTATTAGATATAAAGTGAAGTCACAAAATACATGGTGTTTGTCATCTGCATTTTCCTTTTAATGTATTATGTTTCTGGAATCTTTAAGTATTCTTCAAAAACATCATTTTAATAACCTGCGTGGTATTCAGTTACTATTATAAAAGGCACTGTGATGAGCACTCTTGATTCATTCAAATCTTCGCACAGATCTCTGCGTTTTTCCTTAGGGTACGTTCCCAGAGGTGGGGTTCCTGGCTGACGATATATGCACTTGTCAGGCTGAGCTGCCCACTGGAAGTGCTATAGGACCCCCCGCCGGCCCCTGACTCATGCTGATCAGTGGGGGGCGGCTGCCTCTGGGGATACTTGCTAACGCTGGATGTCATACTTCTTTTGGTCCATAAATCTCGAAGTGAGAAACAATACCTTGTTTTAATGACTAGTCATCGTGTTTATTGGCCATTTGTTTATTTTCTTATTAAGATGGTTTTATTGCTTGCCAAATAGTATTCTTTTGTCTGTCTTGTGTTTGAAAAATCTTTTTTTCCATTTTATCATTTGCTTTTTAATACTGTAAGTGGTTTATTTTGATAATATAAAAATATTTTAATCTTATAAATCCACTCTATCTTTTCCTTGGATGTTTCAGCTTTTGTTTCTTGTATTTATAAAGTTCATGCCCCCAGAACAAATAGAAATTCATCTCTTTCTTTCTGGGATTTTGTGTGTGTGTGTGTGTGTGTGAGTGATTTCTACATTTAGATTTTTAAATCATCTGGAATTTTTAAAAATACATGGTATAGATCTATTTTTTTCTGATCCATAGATGAGGCTGTGCTCCAGTAAAACTTAGTCACAGAATAGGCTGTGGGTTCATTGGTCCTGATGGCCAAAGTTTGCCTATCCCTGATCTAGTTGAATTTTTAATCTTTTTGTCAAGTCCATCCTCTTATCTCCCTTACAAATATACAAAAAGTATGTGTGTGTGTATGTATATATACTCACACACACACATACTTTTTGTGTGTATATATGTTGCACTATGTATATATGGAGACAGAGAGGAGTTTGGTTAAAATGACTTATAAAATTATTTGGGAAAAATGTGACATCTTTGTAACATAGGTCTTCCTATCAGACAACATCTAGCATTCATTTATGTCCATCACCAAAGTTTTATGGTTTCTTAATTGCTGGTTAATCTCAATCCTTGCAGTGCTTTTTGTTGTAGTTGCCACTGTGGCTGAGATCTGTGTCGGGGGTCCTACAAACTCTCCTGCCTGTTCCCTGATTTGCTAGAAGGATCACAGGACTCAGGCAGTTTTGTTCAGGGCAGGGCAAGGGAAAAAGACACCCGGGCGGGTCAGAGGAATCTGTGCCCGGGCCCCTCCAGCAGGAGCTCCCCCAGAAAGCGCCCCTTCCTCCAGCACCGAAATGCAGCAGCCGTGATTCTGCATAGATTTTCAGAAACTTCTGTCTCCACTTCTAGCTTTCCTCTGGCTTCCAGACAGTTTTCTTTCAGCAAGTGCAGAATCTGTTTTCTGTTCCTTGGAAGATGTGATGCGGGAGGGCGGCTTGCAGAAGGCTGGCTTGCTGCAGTCACTGTGGGCCCTGGTTGCGACCACAGTCCCAGAATTAAACCCCTCAGGCTGAAGCCTTGGGAACAGCCTCTCTCCCTGATGCATTATTGTAACTCTTCTCTATAGTGAATCCTACTCAGCTCATTCAGATCAAAGAAACTCCTTCACTGCAGCGTGAAGAATCTTGGAAAACCTACTTACAGTGGGTGCAAAAACTCAAGCCCTTCTTAAGACAGGCTCAACTTCACCTGTTGGAGGAGATGGTGGTTCTCTTTGTAGTCTGACCCTGCTTTTACAAAAAAAAGCTAAAGGAAAGAAAGCCACTTCTGCAGCTGGGGTTTAGGGACAAGCCTCCACCCGCCTTGGCTGGCCGGGGAGCGCCCACACCCCATGCTGACTCTCTACTTTCTCATCCCTTCTCTCAGTTACCTTTTTCCCCCGGCCTCCAGCCTCTGAGAGGCTCAGGGGCAGCTAGAATTTCAGTTGTTTCTTAATCCTGAAATTCATCCAATAAATGGCACGGTCTAACCTTCTGACATCCAGACACTGTAATGCACACAGAACTGAGTGAATTAACGTTAAGATCTGATGTCATGGAGGCGACTTGCAGAAGAGCCTCCTTCCCAGGCTGGGCGGTGTGCGGGGTGCAGCAAAGGTACGGAGCAGAGAGGGCACTGCCCCTCTCTGGGTCGGCTCCCAGGGGACCCTGGTCCCCCTCATTCAGGTGAAGCTGCAGAGGGGAGGGGGTGGCGTGGGGGGAGTCTCTTAACTTTCCAAACTGCTTTCTTCTAACTTGTGCTGTGATTACACCCATCCTTTCAGGTTTCAAGTTCCTTTGTCTTCCCTTCAGAGCTTCTGGCTCTCCTTCCAACCGTTCTTTCTGTCTCCGCACTTGGCGTGAGCAGGAACTGCCATGCCTCCCTGTGCTCCTGTCTCAGACATCTCTTGGCCCTTTGATTTACTTCAGACACACTTCTTGCCCATAGCAGGCAAAGGTGCGCTGTAACGCATGTAAAACTAGGCCGGGACCCAGCCTGGCCGCTTCCCACATGAAGAAATGATGAACTCGCTAAGACCTAAGAGGTATGTTTAATCAGGAATTGGCGTGGGTTCGTGGAGAATGTCGCAACCTGGATTCGCCGTAAACAAGGGCCACCGTCTCTCCCTCCTACCACTTTTTACCTCACTGCTTACCACAGGTACTCAGGAAATGGCAATTAATTTTGATATTAGCCCAAACAAAACATAATTAGGAAGGTAAGGCAGCTCCAGAAACATTACATATTTTTTACCCAAAACTTCCCACCCTCTTCCTTTTCCCGTCTCCCGTCCACAGTCACAATGACCCAAGACTCCCTCCTTCATGAAACTGAAGGATTGGGGAAAACCCCAAATCCAATAATCAGGACTTAAAGCCTCTCAGGATGCGAAGACCTCCCTGAGCTCACCCAGCTCCCTTTACTGTGTTGTGTTGTATTCTTTTGTATTTATATTTACATACTTTTTTGGCTGTGCCGCGTGGCTTGTGGGATCTTAGTTCCCTGACCAGGGATTGAATCCAGGCCACGGCAGTGAAAGCTCAGAGTCCTAACCACTGGACCCACTAGGGAATTCCCCCAACTGCCTTTATATTGTTGACTCTAGTTTGTTTCTTTTTTGTTTTTGTTTTTTTTGGTTTGCCAGGTTTTGGTTTTTTTTTTTTTTTTTTTACAACTTTATTGGAGTATAATTGCTTCACAATGGATTTTATTGGAGTATAATTGCTTCACAATGGTGTACTAGTTTGTTTCTTGATTCCAGTGACAAAAAGAGCCTCCGTCCACTGTGTGTGTCCCCTCCCAGTGGGGACCTGCCACCTAGTGCCGGCTCCCACGTGTGACCACCCCCCTCCGTAACAGAATGTCACCTGGATCTATTTCAGAGTTCCCTGAAGAGAAGAGGCAGCCGGGAAATGTACAAAGAAAAGAAAGCCTTCACTCAGGTAAGCAGAGTTCCACTCTCATGTTACGACGTCTCCTCATTTTGAATTTTCTCAAGTGTTAGTGTCACCTTCAATATCTTCAAAGAAACATGAGCTGCCCAAACATCTGGACTCATCCAGAGCCTCTGTGGGGTGAAAACTGTCTTCCCAAACCAGCAGCTCTTTTGTTTCTCGCACCGATCAGCTGGTGGTTTCTTCAAGAAGGAGAGGAGCAAACTGGCTTCCTGAGCAGCATAATTGCGTGCCGTTCAGGCAGGGCTCTGCTGTGCTCACGGCTGGTAGCAGGCGCTCTGGCCTTCGAAGACATTCACGCAGTAAAGTAGTAAAATAGCACAGCTGCTGTTGTGTCGGGTCATCCGTAAAAGCATCGTTTTGAGTGTTGGGTTTTTTTTTTTTAATGCACAAACTGAAGGGTGTCTTAAATTTTCCTAATTGAAAACAAGGTGTTCTCTCCAAGGTGGTAAGAGTGGGGCCCTTTCTGTGCACATGGCACGTGGCCTTCTGAACACTCGCTTTTCTGGATTCCTTCTTTAAAAAAAAACAAAAAAAAAATGCTGCTAGTATTAGGTGCTGGCGAGAACAAGGCATTATTGGGGTGTCAGTTTCCTGAGCTCTCAGAGCGAGGACTAATTAGAGAGATGCAGTAAGTCCAGGAAACTATGAGCTCTGAGACCCGGGGCCGGCCTCCCTGTGAATCCCACACCTGATTCCCTTTGCTTTCTCCCCTCTCCAAAGTCCCCCATCCCCAGAGCAGCCTTCACGGAGGGCCTGGCTGCGTGAGCTGGAGGAATGCCAGAGGTTAACTGTTCTCCACGTCTCTGCTCCCCAAATCTCACTTTGGAATCCACTAAGAAGGGCGACATTAAAATCTGTCGTCCCCACTACTGGGAGCTTCAACCCCCTTGGGCTTTGAGTCTGTTGCAACGTACTGGCTCCTGACCAGGCAAGAGCTTCTCTTTAAAAGGGTCATCTCTACCCATCGCGGGATGGACAGCGTGCAGTGCACTCACCCGAGGGTCAGTCAGGCTGGGGACAGGAGAGGGGAGACCCGGGCTCGGGAGCAGGTTAAGTGCCCAGCCTGCGGGATCGTTGAGCAAGGAGTTTCTGTCTGGCAGAGCGGTGGAACGGAGCGCCTTGGGAACTGCAGGTCTGCAGCCAGAACTCAGAGGAAACTGGCGCCCTGGCGCAAGGTAGGCGCACGCGCAGTCAGCGCTGGGGGGCTGACCAGACGGCAGACTTGCAAGCCAAAGAATATATACCCGTAGCGATATATTTCTGTCGCTTGTCAAGGCCTTTCCGCTGGTGGTGGCGGCGGTGGCCCTGTGTGTGTCCTCACCTCCATGCCCGGCTTGCCTTCTCTGCCTGCACCAGGTGTGTCACGTGGGAAGGTTACTGGACCTGCTTTCATGCTGCATTCCTGGAGCTATCGGACCATCTCCTGAAACCAGAGCCTGAGATCAGCCTAGACCCCTCCCCTGGAGTCTTGGCTGAGTTTTAGAAAGTCTTCAGTTACAAGATAAGATGGGTATCCAGCCCGTGCTGCTTTAGCTGAGGCTGTGATTCCCCATCTTATTAGAAGGAGTTGGCTTCCCGCCCCAGACTAGGCTGAGTCCAGCTCCCCGCACACCCACCCCCCAAAACACCGCTCCAGCCGCCTCCACTGAGTGAGGAAGTCTGATCCCTTTGTTAAAGCCACATACTCCCTTGGCTCCAAAGATGGCCTTTCTGTCAAAAACTGCATTAGTCTTGGTTTAGTCAGGCCTAGTAATGCATGGGTGTTGCATAGAAATGAAGTATGCTTTAATCATCTATTAGAATTTCTCGTATGTGGGTAGTTTCTTTAAGGAACAGGAAGGCTTTTTGGATATTTGATCAATCCTCAGGTAATCTATGAATTGGACGCTCACTAGGGTATATCATAGAATCTTTTTTTTTTAAATTTATTTATTTTTGGCTGTGTTGAGTCTTCATTGCTGCAAGCAGGCTTTCTCTAGTTGCGGCAAGTGGGCTTCTCATTGCGGTGGCTTCTCTTGTGCAGCACGGGCTTTAGGTGCACGAGCTTCAGTAGTTGTGGCTCGCGGGCTCTAGAGCACAGGCTCAGTAGTTGTGGCACGCGGGCTTAGTTGCTCCACGGCATGTGGGATCTTCTCGGACCAGGGCTCGAACCCATGTCCCCTGCATTGGCAGGTGGATTCATAACGACTGTGCCACCAGGGAAGCCCTATCATAGAATCTTGTTTCTTTACCTGACCTGGGTTTAAGTTCAAGGAGACAGAGAAGGATGGTTGTAGTTTATAATCAGACTGTGGGGAATGGCGGGGTGGGGGGCGATGGTGTGAGGTTTTTAGAAATCAAGGTGATTTGAGGGCTCTCTGGGTTTTTTTTACCTGTATAAGGGGGGTGCAGATGAGTACTTACAACCAAGTACAGAACCCGTGGGGGAGGCCCAGTCTCCATGTGCCTCTCGTGTGCCTTCCCCGATTTCTCAGTTCAACTTTTGGGGGAAACCCTCAGGAGAGATGGCCTGAGACCCTCTGATCTTGGTTTGAGACAAAAGCATCCTGAACTGTGCAGGTGACTCTGCCCCTTGGCCTCCACCGTCTCAAGGCCTCACCAGTTGTGAGTTTCCAGGGAAGTAGGGTCAGGACACTGGTCACAGCTGGGGCCCTGCCTATTCCTGGGTCCGCCCAGGCTTGAGTCCTGGGCTGGAGGTGGAGTTCCCTTGTGGCTGGTAACATTCTCCTCTCCGATCTCCGCGTCTGTCCCCAGGCACGAAGGTGAATTTCTGTGCTTCCGGGGAGATAGGATCGTTTAGGTGATTTTGCACACAGGACAAACACTGGCTATCAAGTTAATGATGGGGCTAAGGGTCTTCCTATCCCAGACTTGTCACCCCCAAACTGATTCATTTACAACGTATTGACTATCTGTCTCCACTGATATGTATTTTAGTTTATTCAAACTCCATTCCTTCCTGTGACAACAAAGACCTCTCTGTGTATTTGGATACAATAGATTTCTTACAAATCTATGTTTACCAAAAATTGAAAAGATGCTTTTGATTGTTCTACTCTCAAAAGTTGTAGGAAACTGGGTTGTTTAACATGCCAATTTCTGGTACATAGTAGGTATTCAATATTTACCGAAGGAATGAATGAATCCACAAATAAGTATGCTTTTCCCCTTAGGATTAAATATAGTATGTCTTTTACAGCCTGTGTATTCTATGTAGGCCCTTTAAAAATATATATCATTACCCCAGCAGTGATAACCCATCTTGCTCCACTGAGCAGGGCAGACAGCTTTATTTCCAGTTAGTCACAGAAACCCTTGTTATGTCTCCCTAACCAAAAACAACCCAGATCCTTAATGTGATAAGTTCTTAGATCACGAAGACCGTGCTCTCCTCCCAGTGACATTTATATATAACTCTCCTGATGTGCGAACAGGGAAAAATAAAAATAAAAAACAGAATTACTGGCTCCTTTTCCCCAAATTAATTGAGTTTCAGACAAAGCAGAAGGTTGGCTTCAGCATGCTAGAGTGTGGAGATTGACCACACACAAACCGGTCAGCTATATGCTGTTCCTTCTGACCTTCACAACGACCTTGATTGAGTTGAGGGTTCTGCTTTGGACAAAAGGGGCCGGTTCCCCAGGGCTCTGCGCTCAGCCCCTGGTGCCATGGATAGAAGGAGTGGGACCGGTAGGCCCTCTGCTAAGAGGTGGCGTGAGAGATAGTCCCTCAGAGGGTGCGCGGGCAGCACCAGGGCTGCTTTCCATGTGGTTCTGGCTCACAGCTGGCCTGTGATTCTTCTTTGAATCTTACCTGTCACTCTGCTTTTCTTTCCTTCCATGGGTTTGTGGCTCGGGCAGGAGGGGTCTAGGGGTGGAAGGAGGAAAGGTGCGGGCACCCGGGGAGGTGTTTCTATGTCTTTGTGCCCAATGGTAAGCGAGCGGCAAGAACAGGGCGGAGAATGAGCCACGTTCTCCGAGGATGAAGCTGCGCCAGCCCTGCTGGCCTGTTTGCGCACAAGTGATCTGGAAGAGTCATCCTCCCCCCGGGGGCTGACTTGCCATGGAGATTGGTTTGATGACTCTCCCTCCCCTGGGTTGATGGGGTGTGACCACCACCCAGCGCATCACTGAATTTGTGTGGCAGGGGGAGCCTTTGCCTAAGTCTTTGTCCCCATGACAGCCTTTTGAAACTTGGTAGCCAGTCACAGAGGAATGATTCATGAAATTGGTCCCTGTTGCCAGCCACTGAATATGAAGAGTTCATGCAGCTTCAGGGCATTGAGACCTGCGCTGCGAAGGCAGAGTCCACTTTCCAGTTGGTCCAGAAACTGCCTTCTTGACCTCAGCCGAGCAGTGTGGGCTTTTAGTAGCCGCGAGCCTGCTCCGGTGACCCTCCAGAATCCTCTGGGATCCCGATGACCACCACTTCTCAGGTTTTAAACCACTTAACACCTTGCCTTGGGTTTCTGAGTTTAATTTCCTGCTGTGTTACAGCCACTAAAGGCGCAGAACGTAACCAAACTCAAGTTCGCATGGGGAGAGGAGGTGCGAGTCACCCGGGCTTAGGTTTGCAGTAACCATTTCATACTAACCGTCAGAGCTTGGTACTTACTGTGCAACTCGGCTTCCAAAGCACCCTCATGCCCATCATCTCGTGATTTGTCCTCATGCCATCTCTGTGATTCGTTGGGGGAGGGGAGGCAGGGGAGGAGGAGAGTTGGGTTGCCGTGTCTCAGGTTCCAGCAAAGCCGGGCTCTGATTTGGGGTCACCTGGCCTCCCCATCCTGTTAATACCTGTGAGGTGCTGGCCCGCCCCTCTGATGAGGTAGGAGGTAAGTGGCAACAGGTGGAAGTGGCCACAGAGGCCTGTCTACCTGCCGCAGGCTGAGCAAGGGGTCTGGGGTCTCTCACTGGTCAGGGTGGACCCACAAAGTAACGGGGGGCGGAGGTGGGGGTCGCCGTGTTGCTGACGGGGCTGGGTTTCATCTCATTCACTCCTCTCCACTCATCTCCTGGGTGATGGTTTTCATGTGCACGTTTTTCCAAACTAATTGTTTGGTTTCCTTTGTTCTGTGACAAAGCCACCACCAGCAGTCCCTGGTGCCCCCGTGAAAGCCCCGGGCTCACCCTGGCTCTGTTGTGGTCCCTCTAACGAGCAACTCCACGCACTGACGGGAAGATCGGTGTTTTGTGTGTGCGTGTGTTGGGGGCGAGGTGCGAGGGAAATCGTCACAAACAAGAACATTAGGTATTTTCAAGTAACCGTCCTCTGGGCTGCTCTCTCCTGGCAGGATGACAGCGCCGACTTGAGGTGCCAGCTCCAGTTTGCCAAAGAGGAGGGCTCGCTGATGCTCAGGAAGATGGCCAAGCTGGGGCGGGAGAAGGACGGGCTGGAACAGGAGCTGCAGAGGTACAAGGCCCTCTACGGGGACGTGGACAGTCCGCTCCCCACAGGGGAGGCCGGCGGGCCGCCCAGCACTCGGGAGGCCGAGCTGAAGCTGCGGCTAAAGCTGGTGGAGGAGGAAGCCAGCATCTTGGGCCGGAAGATCGTGGAGCTGGAGGTGGAGAACCGGGGCCTCAAGGCGGAGATGGAGGACCTGCGGGGCCAGCACGAGCGCGACGCCACGGGCCGGGAGCCCCTGCCCGGCGTTCCGACCTCGCCCTTCGGGGACTCCCTGGAGTCCTCCGCAGAGCTGCGCCGGCACCTGCAGTTCGTGGAGGAGGAGGCGGAGCTGCTGCGGAGGTCCATCTCCGAGATCGAGGACCACAACCGACAGCTGACCCACGAGCTGAGCAAGTTCAAGTTCGAGCCGCGGCCGGAGCCCGCGTGGCCGGCGGGGGGCGCGGACGGCGGGGCGCCCCTGCAGGACGAGCTCCAAGCGGCGCGGCTGCAGATCAGCGAGCTGAGTGGGAAGGTGTTGACGCTGCAGCATGAGAACCAGGCGCTGCTGTTGGGCGCCCCACGCTGTGACCCGGCCGCGCCCCAGGGCCCGCGCGCCCCAAGCCCCCGCGACAGCGACGCTGATAGCGACGCGGGCAAGAAAGAGAGCGACGGGGAGGACGGCCGCGTGCTGCAGCCCCGGCGGGAGGGTCCCATCGGCGGCGAGAGCGACTCGGAGGAGACCTTCGAGAAGACGTCGGGCTTCGGCAGCGGGAAGCCATCGGAGGCTGGTGAGTGCCCGGCAGAGCTGCTCCACGCTCGGGAGGACTCGGAGCGCCTGGCGAGCCTCAGGCACGAGGCCGAGCGGCTGCAGCGGACCGTGGAGAGCATCATCACCGACACCGACGGCTTCACGGACACGCCGTTGCAGGGCGATGGGGCCCTGTCGGGAGCCGGCGTCCAGGGCACCAAGGAGGAGCCCCAGCTGCTGGGGACCCTCAATGCGAGGATGAAGGCCTTCAGGAAGGAGCTCCAGGCCTTCCTGGAGCAGGTGGAGCGGCTGGGGGAGGGCCTGTCCCCTCTGCCCCACCTCACCGAGTCTTCCAGCTTCCTGTCCTCTGTGACCTCCGTGTCCCGGGACTCCCCCGTCGGGAACCTGGGGAAGGAGCTGGGCCCGGGCCTGCAGGTAAGGGGGCTCCCGGCTCTGCCTCCCTGCTCCCTCCTCCTCCTCCTCGCTGGCCTTGCCGCACTCCAGCTCATCCTGCTCACGGCTGCTTGGTTATGATCGCAAACCTGCATTGTACTAAAGCCTCAAGTTTCAACCAAAACCTTTCTATTGGTTGGGTTTCTCCTTTTTTTTTTTTTTTCTTTACCTGCACCCCCCCCCCCCCGCCCCAGTTTGGTTTGGTTTGGTTTAGCTCTCTTTTGTCGCCTTCTTTCCCCCTTTTCCTCTTATTTTTAACTGCGCCGCCACTGCTCTTAGCTGAGAGCTCCTCCCTCTTGACACAAGGCTAATCCTGCTGGCAGCGCTAGGATCGTCGCAGTCTGTCCCTTCTTTTTTGTTTTGGCGTTCCGAACGACCAGCCATCCCAACGAAGAAGCAAGGAGGAGTTTAAGACGCAGTGCAAACGCTCTTCACGGTCAGGATAATTAGCGGACTTCCTGGGAGCGCGTGCGTCCCTGCCTGGGTTCACTGCCCCAGGGACAGTCCAGCCCTGAAGGCCGTAGGCAGCCAGCCCACCCGCTCCCTCTGCGACATAGCCCGGCCGGGCGAGGAGCGCGGCGGAGAACCCCCGGAGCAGCGGGCGGCGAGTGGAGTAGCCCCGGGACTGCTCTCGTGTGCGCCGCCGCCCTGGACTGTGGCTTTCGCTGCGTGACCACAGAGAGGAAGCAGCAGGAGCCTTGTTTCCGTATCCTTCGTGGGTAGTGCGCTTGCGGGCGAGTCTGACTCATGCGTCCCCATCGCATGCGCCTCATAACCAGCGTGCTGCCTTCTCCCTCTTTCTCTTTGCTTTTCAGATCTCTCAGCCCGCCATTTTGCTCAGCCTCATCTTGGCTCTGTTCTCTTCTCTCTCTGAGGCCGCTGTGTTTACGTTGTTTTCTCTGGTCATGCTTTTCCTCATCCCGTAGTTTTCCAGCCGTCTGTCTACCTTCCCCACCCCACCCTGCCCTCTCGTCCTTTGTGTTTTGTTTAAAGTTTTAAAACAAAAACAAAAAACAAATCCCTCCCGTGCACCTAACAGTCCAAACTGAGAGATCAGCTGGAGTGGCAGCCCGGGCAGGAGCGAGGGGAGGAGCGGGGGCCCCTGCATCTCCGAGACACACGGGAGCTGCACCGTCGAGCGGACGGGGACGCGGGGAGCTGCCGGCCCGGAGCCCAGAGCTGCTTCAACCTGGAGGTCAGCAGGGGCGGGTCCCAGTGGCCACGCCCCCTCCCCTCCTACCCCTCCTTTGCCGTGTGTCGGTGTGAGGGTTCCTACCTGGGTCCGAGGCCCCTATGGAACGGGGTGGGGGGCGATGTGGAACCAGGGGAGACTTAACTGAATCAGAATCCATTGCATGCAACTGAACTGAGGGGTCCGTACAGGGTGAGGGCAGGGGCACTGGTTCTCCTGGGTCCCCTGGCAAAGCGTATGAGACCGACGGGTGAGTGCTCTGTGGCTTCTTGTCAGGCAGTAAGGAAAGCAGGACTGAAAACCGAGCATGTCCCTCCTGTGTCTTGTGGGCCCGCCCCGCGTTTTCCATGCCGGTGCTCCAGTCCGTAGGGCAGAATCAGGGATGCTCTCCTGACCCGGCGGCTCTTCAGCAGTCTGTTGTCATAGCAACCCATGTCCACAAAGCTCGCAGCCACCACAAATACTCCATTGTATGCAACAGTTGTCCTCTCAGTGAATGCTCTTCCCTGCAAGTAATTCGACCCAGTACAGAAGGACAGGTGGCCCCGAGGAGTGAGTGTCTGGCCCTGGTACTGCCCATTGAGGCAGGTTACTGCAGGGTTAGAGCCGCATGTTCTGCATTAGGAAAGGTCAGGATGAAGGGTCTTCAGTCATCAGTCCCAGCGGGGATGTTACCATTCAGCTCTGAGGCATCATAGCAGTTCCCAAAAGGCAGGGGAGAGGACGAGGAGTGTTGCGGCTCCTGTAGCTGGTACCGATTTTCTTTTTTTTCCTGTATGATTTTATAACTATAAATGCACAGCAAAAATGAGCAAAAACTACTCAATCAGAGTACATCAAATGATGGGACACATAAGGCCACGACCAGCCTGTCTGCATCCTGTCCTGCACACAGGGTACTGGCACCAAAACCCATGGCCAGAGGCGGGGTGTCGACACCAGTTTTCTCTGCCCACCGTGGCCCTTCCTCGTTTTCCACGGGCTGCTCCCTGGTCCTGTCCCTGGAGCCCTCTTTGCTTTGATACACCGTTCAGGGCATGTCCCATGTAACTATGTCTGGTTCACTCTGGTGAGTGTCAGAGGGCTCCTCTCCACACGCCCCCCAGGCCCTGCTGGATCCTGCGGGAGTGATGAGTGTGCTCCTCGCTTGCCCAGACACGTGTGCTTTGCAGAGCTTCAGAAACTGGCAGTGGTTTTGGACAGAGGGAAATGCTTCGTTGAATCAAACAATGTTGTGGGAAAACTAAACCTTTGTAATAGGTCAATTAGCAGAGTTAGTTGTTGCCATGTGACTCAGGGTCACTGAACGTAGCTCAGAAGGGATCTTCAGACGAATCCCCTCATTGTGCAGATGAGAAGAAAGAGTGTGAAGCAGTGTCAGCAAATTCTCCCCACCCCCCAGCCGGCTGGTGGTGGAACTGGGTCCAGAACCATTTCCTCGGGCCTGGTCAGTCCTCTCCCCACCTGTGAGGAGTGCTGCCTGTACAGCAGGGACTGGTCCCCACTGGGCCTGGACACCTCCAACACGAGCCCTGTCTCCTTGGGGGCGGTATTTCCAAATGCAGATCACCCGGGGGACTAATTGTATGGCCAGCTATCTTGCCGTGGAATGTTTCTTCTTTTAAGCATCTGTCTGGTTTCCTTTAATTTTGTACATTTTAATGAGGAAGTGAAAAAACTCAAAGTGAAAGGCAAGGTCCAGGAGCATCGTTTTCTAGAAGGGGAAATAGAATTACTCAGGAGTTAAACATCCTTTGTTCTCATTTTTTATTCACCAAGGCATTTCACACAGAAGAGAAAACTCAGTTATGGGTGCAAACACATTGTATATTAAAATACTTTCTAAAAGATGAAACATATTCTAGGACCCCTCTGATGGCTCCATAGTTTTCCCTTTTATGAGAAGAGCCGCACGGAGATCGCTTGTAGGGTCTGGACTCAGTGGAGCTGCTGCGTCCCTGGGGTGGATATCACCCTGACAGACTGCTCAGTTTGGTCTTTGAATATTACTCTGGATTAAAGAATTGTACAATGGACAGTTCTAGGGAGCAGAACTCTTAAAACCTTTTAATGAAAATGTAACCGAATTCATTGCCAACAATTGCTTTCCTGTGAGGCTCTAATGGAAACAGTGCACAAAGCTTCCATCAGGTAGCAGGGAAGCCCAGCCAGAGAAGCTGCTCTGGGTTAAAGACACACATCACATGGTATGGGTGTCATTTCTGCTGTACAGCAAAGTGATTCAGTTATATATATTCTTTTTCATATTGTTCTCTGTTATGGTTTATCACAGGATATTGAATATAGTTCCCTGTGCTATACAGTAGGACCTTGTTTATCCATTCTATATACAGTAGTTTGCATCTGCTAATCCCAAACTCTCAATCCATCCCTCCCCCTTGTTAGCAGTTTTCTTTACTACCTCTTCCATTGCCCTTGAAATGACCATGGTTTGTCTGCATAGCCAACGACTCCTGTACACGTGTGAATTTCCTTCAGCTCCTGGCCCTTAGCTTCTCGGAGGGGGTGGTGGAGGGACTGATAGGACACCCAGGATCAGTGGCTTAAAAGAAGAAACAACTTTCTGAATTTAAGCTGGAGTTCAGAAAATTTCTCAATTCCAATTTCTCAGGTTCCATTTGTGAAGTGCTTTCTATGTTTCTTGCCTTATAGATTTTCAAGTTTGGGGAAAGGGGAAAGAAGTTAAGTGCTTATTTGACAAGATTTGGGTGTTTGGCCCAACACCCAAACTTAACTACTACTAGTACTAGCAGTACCAGTAGCAGCGGTAACAACAAGGCGAAAAAGAAAAAAACTACCTTCTTCCAGGGTGCTGTGTTAGCAGGTAACAGATCTGTGCAGTGAGAGGCCTGCCCCTCTGACCGCCCACGATAAGCTCAGGGGAGGGGAAGGGGTGTCTGCCCAGCTTCTCAGAACTGTCACAACCAGAGAGAGCCGGAGTCACAACCTGCTAACACCCACTAACCTACTAATGCAACCACATAAAAGTTAGCTGCTCAGAGGAGAACAAAGCAACCAGACTTCAGAAGGACCAATATTGCTGTTGCCCGTTCCTCTTGGTGTAGGTATCAGCAAGATTCTCATGTGGCACTGGATTCTTCCCTGACTTTGCTCCCTGTGGCTCCCGGCAAATCTGCTGAGAGATTCCCATTTGTTAAGGAGAGCAGGGTACGGAATATGTGGTTTGGAATGTGTGGGGTGCCTTAAAAATAGTTCTGAATGAGGAGTAGCCAAGCACGGGCACTGGTCAGATTACACACATAAATGACACCGAGCCTGTGCCCAGAGGATTGAGTTTCTGGGTCAGAAATCTCAGAGATCTTCTCCTGAGCCCCTCCTCTTGTCCTTTAATCAACGAGCTATCCCTTCGGCCTCAGCTGTGACATACCAGCCTCGATAAAACGACGTGGGGTTTATGCCAAGTATGTGTGCGCAGGTGTTGACCCCATAAACCACTTTGGGAAGAAGGGGTAGCAAAATCGGCCAGAACAAAATGGAAGTCACGGGAGATGAGGTCACAGGGATGCAGGCGGAACGGAGTCCTAGTTAGAAAGTAGTGTTGCTAGTGTCCAGTAAGTGGCTACAATGAAAGCTTTTTTGTTTGTTTGTTTTTGATATATCGAGATAGTGAAGTTGTCTCCTTAAGTGTGGAAAGTAACGTATAAGCCACTATCTCTGAAGATGGCCAGGAAATTAGTGTAAATCGGCGTGGGACACGCCACACAGGGGCAGGTGTGGGCTGCGGGCTTCCCAGCAGTAACACAGGGAGGTGGCTGTGGTGTCGAGATGAACACGAGCCCACAGCCTGGGGGCCACTGAGGAGGGTGCCCATTCACATAAACAGTCTGCACAGGATGAGGCCAGTGCGTTCGATGTCTAATCAGAATCTCAGGTGAGTGGGCGGAGGATGGTTTCAGAATCTAACCTTCGGGAACTTGGCGATGAAAGGGGAAGTATGTATTTTCTGGAGGCGATCTCTGTGTTGCGTGAAAATGCTGTGAATGTGGCGGTTGTGTGGCCCTGGATGGAAATTTCTGCCACAGCCTGTTTGTATTTTGGCTTTTGTAACAGTGGAGTAAGGGCATCCTGACAAGGAGCAATTAGTTGTCCATAGAGTTTAATGATCCATTAGCAAAAATAGACCAGAAAAGAGTAAAATGTGTTGTAGATGAGGATCTAGAAGTTTCTGTCGTTGACCAGCCTCCACAGACGACACGGGAGCCGCTGTAGGTTAATCAAATGTCCCAGATGAACATCCTCATAGGACTTCAAGGGTCCTTTTCTGTGACCCTTCAAAGGTGAGGTTCAAACAGAGGAACACATTTTTAATCAAACGACACTGAAATAGGAGGCCTGTATATTTGTTCAAAATAAAAAGTTTATATAATTATTAAGATGACAACCAAACGAAATAGTGTAATTTGTAGAAACTAAATTAATAGGTCTTTGCTCTTCTTAAAAGATCAGCTTGATTTCAATGCTCGTTTTAACGTCTAATAATTCAGAGCTTTGGGCTGGTACCAAACGTGTTAAAATACGGAGGCTTTTCATATTTTCAATGTACAGAGTAGCATGTAACTCAGAAGTAAATCTGGGACTTCCCTGGTGATGCAGTGGTTAAGAATCCGCCTGCCAGTGCAGGGGACATGGGTTCGAGCCCTGGTCCGGGAAGATCCCACATGCCGCAGAGCAACTAAGCCCGTGCACCACAACTACTGAGCCTGCGCTCTAGAGCCCGAGCCCGTGAGCCACAACTACTGAGCCCACATGTCGCAACCACTGAAGCCTATGCACCTACAGCCTGTGCTCCGCAACAAGAGAAGCCACCACAATGACGAGCCCACACACCACAACGAAGAGTAGCCCCCGCTCACTGCAACTAGAGAAAGCCCGCCTGCAGCAACGAAGACCCAATGCAGCCAAAAGTAAATAAATAAATAAATGTATTTATTTAAAAAAGAAAGAAAAAGTAAAGCTGGAGGAATTCCCTGGCGGTCCAGTGGTTAGGACTCAGCGCTTTCATTGCTGAAGGCCGAAGTTCAATCCCTGGTTGGAGAACTAAGATCCTGCAAGCCGTGCAGCATGGCCAAAAGGAAAAAAAAAAAAAGTAAAGCTGGCCGTAGAGCAACCAGGTGACCTGGAAGCACTCCTGTGCCAAACTCCTAGAGGGGCCGGAGGGAAGCCCCAGGAAGGCAGGGGTCGGGGGCCGCTTACTTACTGCTGTGTCCCCAGCATAGAGTCGAAAGCTATAGGCACTCAGTAGATAGAAAGTGCTGCATAAAATATCTAATGTCCTTTTAAATATAGAGCTCTATTCCCAAGAAAGGAACATCTTCAAGGGTTGGAATTGACTTCAGAATTGAAAATGGACAGGGAGAGAAATGAACCAGGACCACCCCTGCAAACTGCCCTTTATGAAAGGCTGAAGAAGCATCTGTCCATGACGGGGGGTGGGGGGGCAATAGGACAGCTTGCTCAGCAGCGTGGAGCCTCCCCAGGTACCCAGCAGGACAGCGGCCTCACCAGGACCAGGCTCTAAGCTGATGTCACCTGGAGCTGCAGAACCCCCGAGGAAAGGAGAATTTCTGTTCAGCTGCTGGCTTCTGCAAACTCAAGACCACCTGCGGGCACACCCTCAGCCCAGGCCACACTCGAGATCCTAGCTAATGCCCCACCGCAGGTGCGCTCGTGGCGTTAGCGCATCAGCAGCTGGAGCCACTCTGAGACCTCCACATCCTAGAATGAGCAGATAGAGACTGTAAAAGAAGCGCTCTCAGACTGACCAAGGGCCAGCAAACAGGACAAAAACGTAAGTTGTAACTGTATTTTTTTTTTTTTTTGTGTGGTACGCGGGCCTCTCACTGTTGTGGCCTCTCCCATTGCGGACCACAGGCTCTGGATGCGCAGGCTCAGCAGCCATGGCTCACGGGCCCAGCCGCTCCGCGGCATGTGGGATCTTCCCAGACCGGGGCACGAACCCGTATCCCCTGCACTGGCAGGCGGACTCTCAACCACTGCGCCACCAGGGAAGCCCCAGTTGTAACTGTAAAAGGTCCCACATATTAAAGAAAAAAGAACAGAACTCTTAGAAATGAGAAATTAGTCACTGGGGTAAATTCAATGTGTAGAGAAATACCCCTCTTCAGAGAGAACCCCAGACTCTGCCTAGTAGATATAAAAGGCTGCAGTAATAATATCTAGTAACCAGCAAAGTACAGAGGCATTCACGTTCTCAGTAGTTCTTGAGTTTCTTGAAAAGAGGATGACCTTACATCTCGAGCTTTCAAACATTGTATCTCCGAGTGGTGAGTTCCCAGTGTCTCTGACATTCGGTCTCCATCCTCCTTTCTGTAAGTTCTCTTGCAGTCAACCCTGTGCTAGGGCAAGTCCTCTGCTCTTGTATTGTCTGCATTTCCTACTCTTGGGATGTGATCTTCACTCATAACGATCCAGGCAACACCAGCTTATATCAGAGGAGAACAGCGGTACCCTCGGTGAGAAGTAACAGATTAGTTCAATGTAATCAGAATGAACTAGCGAAGTGACAACTGTTTTTCTTGCAACGGACCACTCTAATCCCCAGCTTTATAAATCACTTATCTTCACGCAGCGGAAACCAGTGAGTAGCACGGCATGCCTCAATTTTAATGATGACTGAGATTTTCAATAGGACAGCGTTTCCATCTCTAAAAAACATTTCAAAAGGAGAAGCTCGGCCTCTATCATTGCCATTTGCATTTAAAAGATGGATTTTACCAGTAACAATTATGTTAAAGATTCCTTTAAGTATTTTAACCTAAAATGTAGCAAGGAGATCTTACGTAGCTCCTCCTCCAAGGCACCGTGTGTGTCTGTTCTGCGAAGGAGCCCCAGGCCAGTTACCCAGAGCATCCTGGGTGGGAATGTGAGGAGGAAAGACAGGCCTCCCATGGGGCAGGGAAAACTCTAACAGGAAAGTGTACGAACTCATTATGCAACTGAGAGGCACGTGTGAACTTGGGCAGTGAATCTAAGAGGCCGTGTGTGAGGGGGTCATGCTTGACCATCAGGACTGCCAGCTCTGGCGCCCCCAGCATTTAAAAAGCCGTCTCGAAGCTGCTGTGGGGGCTGCCTCCTCTTGGCCTGGTTTGTCTTACTGTGGTGACCGAAGCTCAAGTGATGGGTACCGCTTACCCACCCGTCTGCTGGGTGAGAGATGCAGGGCAGGCGGGGCCCAGGTGAGGCACTGGGGGAGCTGCTGAGAGTCACTCCTCTGCCGCCACGCCCACGCGTGCCATGTCACTCCATGTGTGTCCCTGCCTTGTGCACGTTTGTCCTGTGTCTTCAGCTCAGACCGAGTTCTTGCTGCCACTAAACCCCTTCCTTTGTCCCACCAATCAGCTCAGGGGCTCCCCCGTTTTACCTGAACAGAGTGTATCGATAAAGGAGCTGCAGGGTCAGCTTGCGCAGGTGGCCAGACTGCATCGAGAGGAGGCAGAGAGATTTACAGACCCCATCCGGAAGGTAAATACGGACCACGGTTCAGCACCACCTTCTCTGTCTGCAGGGCCCCTTGAGAGAGGAGAGAGAGAGACGAGAGAGAGAGAGACGAGAGAGAGAGAGACGAGAGAGAGATGAGAGAGAGAGAACAAGAGGTGTTTTATAAGGACTCTGTCTCCCACACAGGCTGGGCAGCCTGGGCTCGGGGCTGGAGGGCGTGTGGAAGGGACATCCCTTCAAGCTGCCCCCTGGGGGTCTCATAAAGATCACTATCTCCCTCCCTGCTCGAAAACATGCATTTCCATGCTGACATTGTGGTCTCAGGAAGGTCTTCCTAATATCTAATCTAAACTTTCCTGCAGCCAGAACCAGCAAAGTAAAGTAAGGGCCCTAAACGCCGGACATTAAAGTGTGTCCATAACTTTCACAGTCCTGCAGATTGATATGTTTTGTCAGTATTAGGTTAATTTTCTGAGAAACATCAACAATTCACCCATTGTTTTCAGAAAGCTGCTGTTAACTGAGCTGTGGCCTTATCAGCTCTTCCAGCTGCTTTAGAGTGACCTGTTCCTGGCCCCTGATCCCTCACCCGCTCAGTCCTTCCCTAGAGTTCCTAGGACACGGACTTCACTGCCCACAGGCCTCCGAGGACCATCCAGTTCCTGCCACCCCGGATCTACTTGAATTGTAAACAGATATCCAGGCTCGGAATTGCCATGGCTGCTGCTTTTTGTATTTGTTCTTGAAAGATATCTGTATCTTTAAAACCAAAAACCAGTTGATCTTGAAATGGCACCATGGTATTTTAAATGCATGTCCTATACAAAATAAGGTACCTGTGTATCCAAGAACTTATTTTGGCAAGGAATGTGCGTTACACCGAAGCCCCGTGTTGCCGTGGTCGTGCTTATCTAAATGGGTCAAAAAACTGATTAAGGGAGCCCCTTCTACACCTTGCCACGCAGAGCAGAGCCGGGTACGCTCCTTTACCACTAGACATGCACCCCTTTTTAAAAGTTACATTTATAGGTCAAGTTTCATGTATTATTAGGTAATATGAAATAATTTTCCTTTTGTAAAGGGTAAACTCCTATGTAATTTAACTTTTTTTTGCATTGCACCAGAAATCATGTTTGAGTGAATTTATCCCTGGAGACGCCGTTAGCAGAATGGCAGGGTCCCAGGTGTTTCTAGTACTTGGATTCAGGATAAAGGCGTGGGTGTGAAGAGTCTCCCAGTCCTCAGTTGGAGGTGTAGAGATAGCATCTAGGCTTGTTCAGAGGGGAATGGAAGGGGTCCCCTCACCTCCCCAAGGGTAGAGGACCAGAACTCTGAGACTTGGGAAGTGTGTGGGGTCCTGGAGGAGAGGTCAGAGCCAGCGAGTCAGGAAGGGTCGTTTCCAGGAGGTTAGGGATGAAGAAACCAAGAGAACAGCCCCTTCCCAGGGCTGCGCCTCCAGCGGCCAATCCTGGGGCCACTCTGGGGCACCCGCCATGCACTGGGCGCTGCACTGCATGAGGTAGCGGCACTCAGCAGCTGGAACTTTACCAGGGTCAGTCGATAGCCTAAGATAACACAAAAATAAATTGCAGACACTGGACTTCCAGCAGGTGGGCTGCCGCTTTGTCACTCCGTCCTGTCCTGCATCCACAGGGGAGCGAGCCGGTGGTGGGACTCAGGGCTGCTGAGAGCGTGAATGAAATCGCCAGTGCTTT
Organism: Mesoplodon bidens; assembly: GCF_964165515.1. Taxonomy (NCBI): domain Eukaryota; kingdom Metazoa; phylum Chordata; class Mammalia; order Artiodactyla; family Ziphiidae; genus Mesoplodon; species Mesoplodon bidens. The sequence continues at coordinate 31,198,865 of NC_138169.1, read as the reverse complement.
ATGTTATCCCAGCTTCAAGTGCAAACTCGGTCTGGTATCACAACAGTGGCCATGCAAGTGACGGCATAGCCCAGGGCCTCACAGAGTGGCCTTGCTGGTCACCGGCCTTTAGCACGTCGATCAGACCGGTGTCGACCTCAGGCAGCCACAGTCATGCTCCCATGGTCCCATGGCTTCTGAGCACCCATCAAGTTCTTTAGGGAAACAAAACCAAACCCACCCATTGGCTTTTGGCACAAGAGGGGGTATTAAGTTAGGATAACGATAAGACTGGCGTTCTAACCCTCTCTTTGGTCTGTGGAACAGAAAGCTTTCATCCCAGGTATCCCTTTAGCTACTATGGATGTTATTCTTGTGCCCTTATCTGTAAGTTAAGATTTTATTCACACCCTTTTGCTTAGTCATTATTGACACGTAACAGTTGTTTACCGCTTGGAAGAGTGTCTATACCCATGTGGAAAAGGCAGCAACTAACATAGTGATGGAAAACGTTTCTTTCCCAGCAATGCTTTTGTTTCCCTGAGTGTCTTCCATACCTGGTGGGAAGGTGAGGTCTCAAGCGTGGAAGTAGCATGTTGGTCTTTTCTGTGCGCTCACCCTGTGTGCAGTCTAGTACTAGCTTGTCCTCTTTCTGTCAGGGGCTGTGGGGACCACAGGGCCCAGGAAGTCAAGGGGAAGGATTCCCACTTGCTCAGCCTTGACAAGTGCAATCTGCCTTGGGCACCAGCCCCTGTGTGGAAGGCAAACAGAGTCTGCATATAAGTCACCTGTGAGCCCTCTATCCAAGAGACAGTTCTCCTGACGGAGTTTAGAAACATCTAAAAACACCACGAGAGACTCCGTAATGAAAACTGATCCTGACACGTCCCCTTGAAAGAGCACTTGCTTCTGAATCAGAAAACGCTCAAGGTTTTGTAAATAGCGAACCTCTCAAGGAGTTTACTAAACGTGGGGGAGCTTCTGCGTTTCACGTCCCACGTGCAAAATGAGACAGATTGGATGGCAGTTTGCAGAGACCCTTGGTTTGGGTGCCAGGTTGGGACAGGTACCCGTCACACCGTCTCTTTTCTTCCGTTCAAGATGGAGGAGGAGCACCTGTGTGCCCTGCGGCGGCGGGAGCTGGAGGTACACAGCCTGGCCCTGCAGAACTCGCTGCACGAGCAGACCTGGAGTGACGAGAGGCACGTGATGCAGCGGGAGCTATGCTCCCTGAAGCAGAACATCTTCCTTTTCTACGTCAAACTCAGGTGGCTGCTGAAACACTGGCGGCAAGGGAAGCAGGCGGAGGAGGACACAGAGGATTTCACGGAGGTACCTCTGCCTGGGGAGTTCCTTTTCTTTGCGTCTGTTTTGCTCTTGCTCCCACCCCCAGCCAGGCCTTGCTGTCCCCCTCCCTGACACGTACAGTCATGTTTTGCTGTTTCAGAGTATTTTGTCAAGTCCAATCCAGGCAGTGGAAATGCAGTGGGTTGTCCAGTGCTGCCCTTTGACCTCATTTTAAGAGCACGCTGGTCTGTAACATCATCCTGCAGACAAGTGTTGCTGCCGTGTCTTTTGTTGCTGATAGATGAATTCGTTAGTTACCACCGAGAGATTTGTGGAACGTCCTTATCGGTTCCTTCCACAGTGGTGGTTTGTAAAACCTAGTTCTAACTTGTTCTCTCTTCCTTCCATTTCAATTTTTGGTTCTAAATGCCAGAGCCCGTTCTGCCAGTGCAGTTTCATACCGTCTCTCTGAGCTCCAGGGGGTACTTTCTTGCCACCTCTGAAATCTGTATACACTTCCTTCTTATGCCTCAATTCCCAGATTCACAACAGAACCAGAACTGAGTTATTTGCTTTCTGATTTTTATTGATTAAGGCAGAGTGACCTCCAGCTCTGCAGGCTCCTTCCTGGCCTTGCTCTCTGGTGAACAAAGGGCTGGAGCCACTGGTGTCCATGTGTTCTGGACATCCATGTCGCTGGCTACCTTGTCGGCTGCTTTCGGGGCTCTGTGTGTGTTGGTTCCTTTTAGCCCCTAAACACCTTTCCTCTGCTTCCTACTCTCACAAACAGTGTATATAATTTTAGGACACCCTATGAATGGGAAGATACAGTGATGCTCTTGCCTCAGGGTAAAGGATGTCTTAAAATGAATTCAACCTGCTTCCAAATAGCCATGACCTAGAAAACCACCATTAAGCAAAACCTAGTAATAGTTGTAAAGTTTTCTGTTGATCAGTACTTTGGAGTTCCTCCTCCTCTAATTTATAAAACTGTTAACTGTGAGCAGTAATAATTTATAAATAGTAATATTTCTAATCTCTTCTAATAAACCTGGGCACCCACTCTATGAAATTTAAATGGAGAAAGTAGCCAATGAGTGCCATGGCCAGAATGAGCCTATTAGGGGAAAGGGCTGAGAAGCAAAGACATGATAACCCCTAAAGTGGGTAATTATCCTCAAACACTAAAAATCAGGCTTCAGGGCTTCCCTGGTGGCGCAGTGGTTGAGAGTCCGCCTGCCGATGCAGGGGACACAGGGTCGTGCCCCGGTCCGGGAAGATCCCACATGCCATGGAGCGGCTGGGCCCGTGAGCCATGGCCGCTGAGCCTGCGCGTCCGGAGCCTGGGCTCCGCAACGGGAGAGGCCACAACAGTGAGAGGCCCGCGTATCCCAAAAAGAAAAAAAAAAAAAAAAAAAATCAGGCTTCAGGGCAAAAGGATTCGGGTGGAGCTGTGATCATCCCCTCCTGCCATTTCAGAGCGAGCTTCCAGAGACCTTCCACAGGCTTGGGGAGCCTGGCGTTCAGGAGGATGCAAAGGTGGACGGTCCAGACCAAGATGACGACGGTCCAGGCTGTGGCTTTTCCCTGGGGGAGCATCCTCCACAGTTTGGTGTGCAAATCGGTGACCACGGATCACAGCTGCAGCCCACAGACGGGGGACAGCTCCACAGGCAGGTGGGTGCCCACACCGGGGAGAGGAGACCCCTAGTCTGTCTGTCATCAGTTCACGTGCTGTTGTTCCCAGGGCAGAAAGGTCTTGTTTATTTGGCTTATTCACATAAATAAGGACATGATAAGGTCACATGGATTGTGTCCCCTCAAGGCCAGCGAATGTACCTCAGCAGGAAGAAAAAACAGTATTGGATGGAGTAGCCTGTGCCTTATAAAGGTTGACCATTCTTCCAAGGAGGAAATGCCATGACCATGGCCAAAAAAGGAACTTAGGGCTTTGCTGTTATTTGCTGAGTGGGCATCGGCATCATCACTAAACTGGCAACATAACGCACAGGAGGAAAGACACAACAAGTTTGGTTTTTTTAATCCTAAAACATGTATAAAGTGTTTCAGGATCTTTTTAAGCCACATGAAACATAATGTCCCAAATAAAAATATTTGACGACACTTGGAAAAAAAATTAAAGCGTGTGTAGAGAGGTGGGATTTCAGTGTAGAACCTTAATAATCAGTGCTGCCAAACGCCCCATTCATTTGTATAAGTAGACAGACCCTGCTGAATAAGCCAAAAGATACTATGGCCCCCAGAGTTTTTGCGCTTTTCTACAAAATGGCAGCCGTAGAGGGTTTGGAGTGCTGAGGTCCTGCGAGACTAAGGCTTTCTTGCTCCTGGGCATCGTGGCCTGAGTCCCTCCTGACCCTGTGTTGCTTCTTTGAGGGTCCGGCAAGCACAGCCTGGCTCTGGGGTGAGGCGCAGGGCGGGGTGGCCCCGACACAGCTGCAGCTGCTCAACCACAGGTGTTCGGGTGCTCCCTGCGCACACACCGGGCTCCACAGCTGTGGCCCCTCCCTCCGCCCAGAGCCTCAGGGCATGAAGGGGGTGAGGAATGGCAGCAGAACCTGGGCTCAGATCCAGAGGAGGAAAGTGGCGCTGTCTGAGCTCAGGCCTGGGGGAGTGTGCCTTTCCCCTGCTGCTTTCTCTCCATGTACAACTCAGATTTTCACAACTGAAGACCTGATTTCTACACATACTCATCCACCCTTCATTTTTCCCAGAATAATATGACTCAAGAAAGAGGTTATACTTTCAAAGGAACTTTTAATTACCATTACTAGGAAGTTTGTCATTAGGCCAGTGTCCATGGGGAGATTTTTAACTCATGGAATGTGTTTTCCGGCAAAGATCCAGTTAGAAAATAAAATGCTACTTTGCAAAAACATCCTCTAAAATCTACCAGTTTTATTATTTTTAAAAGCGATGTTGTCAATCAGTCCTATGAAGTATCTGTGATTAATTCACATAGTATTCCTCAATTGCCATTTAGCCACAAACCCACTGCCTCTGAGGGCGCCTATTGGGTGTTTCCCACGTGTGCATCCAAATGCTTTGGAAGGGGCGGGGAGGAAAACAATGTAACACATCTGGTTTCCCAAACAACAGTCATGGAAAATTTTCCCCGTGAGATGGAAAATTACGGAAAGTCACTCAGCTGGAACCTCCCGTTCAGTGTATGTTAACATCCTCTCTCTGCCGCCGCCTCCTTCCAACATTCACTTCTCAGCTCTTCTGCTTGGAATGGACCAGTGAGTCTCCACTTTGCATGGTGCGGGGCAGAGGCCGTGGATGGGCTAACAGGGCGGCTTCCAGATGGCAGATTCAGATCTGCCGTTACTGGACCCATCTGCCCATGGCAGCCAAGTGCACAAGGCCTTCCGTCCGTCCGAGGACACAAGATTAATGAGCTCCACCGCAACGACAGCTGGCTCCCTGGGAGTGCACGTTCCCCGGGAGGAGGTTTGTCTGCCCTGTTGCGGAGTGGGTACCAGCCAGGCAACCTGGATGCAAGAGCCGAGCATGTGTCTCAAGGGAGGTGCCCCGCAGAGCTGCACCTTCTCAGAAACTCCCAAGAGAGCCTCCCAAGGTGATAAGCAGAGTGGGAAACGTGGCCTGACTTCTTTCCCAAGGATAACTTAGCAAGTAACAGAATTTCCCAGGCCTCGCTTTGTGTCATACTGAACATTCTTGCAGTTGAACACAGTGGATGGCAACATTTATCATGTCAAATGAGGGGAAAAAAAAATTTACATGTACCGAGTTGACCCTGGAAATAGTTGATTAAAAACCACCAGGTTGGAAAATGTTTGGCTCTGTGAACATTCCCTGCTGACTGATGGTGCGGCAGGGACCCGACTGTCCTGGGAGCAGTGAGCACTTCGAGCTCGCCCAGCCTTCAAGGAAGGGCCCAGGCTGGGGATGAGCTCCAAGACGCCTGCCACTGCATTAAGCTTCTGAGGCCAGAACTGCTGTGGCTATGTATGCATTTTATACTTATTAGTAAGTCCTGAAATCAGGTTTTTAAACACAGGATGGTTAATAGGGCCAAAAGTATGACCTTGGGGTTCCAACAGCCTATCTTCCCAGAATTGGATTAATTAAAAGAGAAGTTACTTTTTCATTTAAGGCTGTGACCTAATACTCTTTTTTCTTTTTTTAATTTTTTTTTTTTACATCTTTACTGGAGTATACTTGCTTTACAATGGTGTGTTAGTCTCTTCTTTATAACAAAGTGAATCAGTTATACATATATGCCCATATCTCTTCCCTCTTGCGTCTCCCACCCTCCCTATCCCACCCCTCTAAGTGGTCACAAACCACCAAGCTGATCTCCTTGTGCTATGCGGCTGCTTCCCACTAGCTATCTATTTTACGTTTGGTAGTGTATATATGTCCATGCCACTCTCTCACTTCATCCCAGCTTACCCTCCCCCCTCCCTGTGTCCTCAAGTCCGTTCTCTAGTATGTCTGCGTCTTTATTCCCATCTTGCCCCCAGGTTCCTCATGACCATTCTTTTTTAGATTCCATATATATGTGTAAGCATACGGTACTTGTTTTTCTCTTTCTGACTTACTTCACTCTGTATGACAGACTCTGGGTCCATCCACCTCACTACAAATAACTCAATTTCGTTTCTTTTTATGGCTGAGTAATATTCCATTGTATATATGTGCCACATCTTCTTTATCCATTCATCTGTCGATGGACACTTAGGTTGCTTCCATGTCCTGGCTATTGGAAACAGAGCTGCAATGAACATTGTGGTACATGACTCTTTTTGAATTAAGGTTTTCTCAGGGTATGTGCCCAGTAGTGAGATTGCTGGGTCGTATGGTAGTTGTTTTTAGTTTTTTAAGGACCCTCCATACTGTTCTCCATAGCGGCTGTATCAATTTACATTCCTACCAACAGTGCAAGAGGGTTCCCTTTTCTCCACACCCTCTCCACTGTTTATTGTTTGTAGATTTTTGATGATGGCCATTCTGACCGGTGTGAGGTGATACTGCATGGTAGTTTTGATTTGCATTTCTCTAATGATTAGTGATGTTGAGCATCCTTTCACGTGTTTGTTGGCAGTCTGTATATCTTTGGAGAAATGTCTGTTTAGGTCTTCTGCCCATTTTTGGATTGGGTTGTTTGCTTCTTTGACATTGAGCTGCATGAGCTGCTTATAAATTTTGGAGATGAATCCTTTGTCAGTTGCTTCATTTGCAAATATTTTCTCCCATTCTGAGGGTTTTCTTTTCATCTTGCTTATGGTTTCCTTTGCTGTGCAAAAGCTTTGAAGTTTCATTAGGTCCCATTTGTTTATTTTTGTTTTTATTTCCATTTCTCTAGGAGGTGGGTCAGAAAGGATCTTGCTGTGATTTATGTCCTTGAGTGTTCTGCCTATGTTTTCCTCTAGAGTTTTATCATGTCTGGCCTTACATTTAGGTCTTTAATCCATTTTGAGTGGATTTTATTTTTTTATTTTTGTGTATGGTGTTAGGGAGTGTTCTAATGTCATTCTTTTATATGGAGCTGTCCAGTTTTCCCAGCCCCACTTACTGAAGAGGCTGTCTTTTTTCTCCATTGTGTATTCTTGCCTCCTTTATCAAAAATAAGGTGACCATATGTGTGTGGGTTTACCTCTGGGCTTTCTATCCTGTTCCATTGATCTATATTTCTGTTTTTGTGCCAGTACCATACTGTCTTGATTACTGTACCTTTGTAGTACAGTCTGAAGTTGGGAGGGTGATTCCTCCAGCTCTGTTTTTTTTTTTTTTTTTTCCTCAAGATTGCTTTGGCTATTTGGGGTCTTTGTGTTTCCATACAAATTGTGAAATTTTTTGTTCTAGTTCTGTGAAAAATGCCATTGGTAGTTTGGTAGGGATTACACTGAATCTGTAGATTGGTTTGGGTAGTATAGTCATTTTCACAGTATTGATCCTTCCAATCCAAGAACATGGTATATCTCTCCATCTGTTTGTATCATCTTTAATTTCTTTCATCAGTGTCTTATAATTTTCTGCATACAGGTCTTTTGTCTCCTTAGGTAGGTTTATTCCTAGGTATTTTATTCCTTTTGTTGCAGTGGTAAATGGGAGTGTTTCCTTAATTTCTCTTTCAGATTTTTCATCATTAGTGTATAGTAATGCAAGAGATTTCTATGCATTAATTTTGTATCATTCATTAGTTTTCTGGTAGATTCTTTAGGATTCTCTATGTATAGTATCATGTCATCTGCAAACAGTGACAGCTTTACTTCTTTTCCAATTTGGATTCCTTTTATTTCTTTTTCTTCTCTGATTGCTGTGGCTAAAACTTCCAAAACTGTGTTGAATAATAGTGGTGAGTGGACAACCTTGTCTTGTTCCTGATCTTAGAGGAAATAGTTTCAGTTTTTCACCATTGAGAATGATGTTGGCTGTGGGTTTGTCATATATGGCCTTTATTATGTTGAGGTAAGTTCCCTCTATGCCTACTTTCTGGAGAGTTTTTATCATAAATGTGTGTTGAATTTTGTCAAAAGCTTTTTCTGCATCTATTGAGATGATCATATGGTTTTTCTCCTTCAGTTTGTTAATATGGTTTATCCCATTGATTGATTTGCATATACTGAAGAATCCCTGCATTCCTGGGATAAACCCCACTTGATCATGGTGCATGATCCTTTTAATGTGCTGTTGGATTCTGTTTGCTATTATTTTGTTGAGGATTTTTGCATCTGTGTTTATCAGTGATATTGGCCTGTAGTTTTCTTTCTTTGTGACATCCTTGTCTGGTTTTGGTATCAGGGTGATGGTGGCCTCGTAGAATGAGTTTGGGAGTGTTCCTTCCTCTGCAAGGTTTTGGAAGAGTTTGAGAAGGATCGGTGTCAGCTCTTCTCTAAATGTTTGATAGAAGGATCGGTGTTAGCTCTTCTCTAAATGTTTGATAGAATTCGCCTGTGAAGCCATCTGGTCCTGGGCTTTCGTTTGTTGGAAGAGTTTTAATCACAGTCTCAATTTCAGGGCTTGTGATTGGTCTGTTTATATTTTCTATTTCTTCCTGGTTCAGTCTCAGAAGGTTGTGCTTTTCCAAGAATTTGTCCATTTCTTCCAGGGTGTCCATTTTATTGGCATAAAGTTGCTTGTAGTAATCTCTCATGATCATTTGTATTTCTGCAGTGTAAGTTGTTACTTCTTTTTCATTTCTAATTCTATTGATTTGAGTCTTCTCCCTTTTTTTCTTGATGAGTCTGGCTAATGGTTTATCAATTTTGTTTATCTTCTCAACGAGCTTTTGGTTTTATTGACCTTTGCTATTGTTTCCTTCATTTCTTTTTCATTTATTTCTGATCTGATAAAGCATCTAAGTGTAAATGTGAAGAACCTAAACTTCAGAGCATGATCTAATGCAATTATGTTTTATGTTCATCTTCAAGTCTTCCTTCAACTGCCCCTGGTCACTGAGGAGCCTCACCAGGGATCCAGCCTGAGGACCAGGTGGAATCTGATCCCCTGGACCTTGGCCAGTGACCCAGGACCCATCTTCAGTATAGGGCCTTTGGGGGCTGCCCTAGGTCAAAGCCAGCCTTTCCCCTGTAGACAGAATGCCTTTGGTTCCAGGACCTCCTGTACTTGGACTCACCTGGTGCCCAGCAGCCCACTTGCTGGCAGCCCACCCTTTCTGCTCTGCCTAAGATGCAAAAACTTCTGGAAAGAGCACTTCTGCACATCAGAACTGTGATCTGCCCTGATTTAATTTTTGAAATAAGAAAGTGCTCCACTTGAGCCTAGGTAGCTTTTATCTTTCACTTGTGTATGCTGCACCAGATTTATTCTTCAGACTCTTCAACTTTATAACCTTGCCTAGGAGACACGCAACTCTGTATGAAAGGAACCAGACCAGAGCTTAAGGTTAGGAAACACTTTATTCTTGCTGTGTATTGTTTGTTTGTTTCTATTACTGTGAAAATAGTATGTGCAGGACGTGGAGGGTCACAGTACCAAAAGGTACCCGAGGAAATACTCTCTTGGCCCCAGTCCCACTTCCCAGAGCTAACTGTGGCCTGCAGTTTGTGACATACCTTTCAGAGAGTGGCAGGAGAATCTAAATACGCTAAGAAGCTTGCTAATAAGCTCATTGTTCCCATCTGGCCACTTGACTTTCATCAGACCTACCCTTGTTTCTTTGAAGTCTTTGGTGACAGCTCTGGGTTTGCACGTTATTCAACCTACATCTATTTGTTCTCTCACACACCCACCTTTATTCCCCAGAGGCTCTTGGTGAAAATGATGGTGACCTGCAGGCACGGAGCCTGCAAGGCCCAAACCACCTGGTGTATCCTCAGCCAGTGAACACAGGAGTTCTGTCCATAGATGAGTCCGTCATCTCTGCAAACTTCCATCATAGATTATATTTTCAAGGCCAGTCTTCAATGACTCATTCTCTTTTATCTGTGGGAGAATAAGGGTTTTAGAAAAGAATCTTGATCTGAATGTAACAATGAAGGTAGGAATGACAAATGGCTTATCTGTTAAAATGTTGCTGGATGTGTTAAAATGTTGCTGGATGTGTAAATGTATCCTTTCTGGCTAATCTCAGTAGAGGACTTGTCTTGGGGCTCCTGCTGGTGGAAGAGTTACTTTTATTTTGAACCTGCAGGAGGCCCCTCTCTTTATATGTATCAAGTAGGAACTATGCATGCCTGTGTTGGGGGTCAGGGGCAGCCACCACAGCATTCCAGAACTCTCTGCCCAAGTGAGTAGGAGTGGAGGCCAGCACCTCTATTTTGTGACTGGCTTTTTGCGGGTCAGCCCATAGCAGCAGGTCAGTACCTCTGTTCCAACTTTAGATTAAACCCATCTCCAAGTTAATGGCTCTGATGCAAGCAAAGTAGTTGATGGCAGTTTAGCTCTTTCACAGAATTATGATGCACATGTCTTAGAAATCTTAGGCAAAAGTGATTCTGTAAAGTAGCTAGTATTGCCTCACCAATTGGTAGGCTACCTTTCTATAAATTTCTTTTTCACTTTCTATTAATATTTTTTATGTCCTATAATTGGGTAGCAGTCCTATTGGCTGAAGCCCAACCTTGAACCTGTTATAAGCTTAAAAGGTTATAGCACAGTCAAGCTCCTGATGCCAATTTTGGGATTATTTTAAGCCTTCCCCAAGAGAGATGAGCTTGGAAGGGCTGAAATGCCCTTAGAACGAGGAAAAGGAAATAGTGGAACCATTTTATCCTGTTTCTTTGCAAGAAAACCAACCAGCTGATCTTAAGGAGATCAAAAAGTTGGTCTTTTTAATTGACCACACTTACCAGATATATAAGTTAAAAGGTTGCAGAGCCTTGCCCCTGGCACAGAAGGTTCAGAAAGCTCTGTATCCAAGACTTTCACCTGAAGACCTCGAAATGGACCAGAGTCTTGATTCCATTCTCGACTTGATTTGGGTCTTTTTACCAAAAACATAGCCCAGCAAAGGGCCACCACTGAGAGAAAAAGTGAGAGGAGTAACTTCTAGGCATTCTTTCAGGATGGCTCACTATTATTATTTCTCCTGATGTGGGGGGATGGAATTTGCTTCACGGAGATTAGGCATCTTAAAAAAAAAAAAAAAAAAAAAAAGAAGCCTGGGTAGGGTATGATGCCAGAATTCACATATGTTGGTGGGCTTATCTGGCCTCAGGTGGCACAGACCTGGATTGCACTTGAGCTCCACACTTCCTCACGGCCAGACAGGTCCCCAGTCACTGCCGTTCCTCCCCTGTAACACAGGCACGTGACAGTGTGCACTCAGGATAGATGTGAGATGCAAGCAACGTTCTGTAGGTGAATGATTAACACACCCTGGCCCATTAGAAACCATTAGCATTAGTTACTATCATTGGGTTTTTGTGTGTGTAACGGTCATTTGGAAGGACCATGCCCATCTATGGCTCATTCCCTTGGACATCAGCTCTTGCCATTGTTCTCCAGTGGCAGAGCTAGGCTGGCTGCTTGCCAGGCCACACTGCTGCTCCCGGGTGACTATGGGAACAGGTACCAAATAGCATCAATTCTCTGGGCTCCTGTTCCCTTTGGCCACCCTCACCCCGAAGCAATTTTGAGCTCATTCCATGATGATTAAATATAATATTGGTGTAACAGGACATTATGTTGATTACTCTGACCCAAATGTGCCTGAAAACATTAAGGCTTAATTTTATTTAATCTGATATCTGTTAATGCCAAAAAGTACTTACTTCCAGAGAAAGCAAATTTTCAATCTGCAAAAGGACTGTCATGTGAACCCTGCTTTCAGGGAGCACAAAGTTCTGGTCCTAATGTTGTCACGGCTGTTTGTTATATGCCTAAGAAGCCCACCGCTGACCACATACACGACTTGGGCTTCACAGGGAGTTACTGATAACATATAAGAATTTATTATGTGGTTTTCTGCTTTTTCTAAAGTGAAAATGAGATGACTACTCCAAAGAGTGGATCAAAATTATTAGTTATTTTATGCTTAAAACTGTTTGACTTGAAAAGTAGTGATTTTTTTAAAAATTTAAAATCCAAAGATGAAAAAATCAAATCAATCTATCATAAACCATATCTAATTTTTCAGCAAACAAATCCTGTACTTAGGGAGATGTGTATTTGTGAAAAGATTGTTGCAACACGTCTTGTCACTCACTTGCACTTATATCATTTTTAAATACTTGTGGTGTAGAGTTGAAAGGAACTTCTGCATTTATTATCAATACAATTTCACACATTTTATGAGCATCTCGTTGAGAATAGAGGGAATTTACTTATATTCAGATGGTTGGAAAGAACATGTAGGATTTTTAGAATGTTCTCTATCTGCTGAGTTTTGCAAATGTTAACTGAATTGTCCTCTAGTGCCTTTCATCTCAGAGCTGAAAGTGAAAATTGCTGTTCAAGGTGAGAAAAATCAAGGAGCAATAAATACTAACAAACAGACCACTCCACTCAACCAAAAGTCTACTGTATCTAATATTAAAACCCTTCAGATAAACTATGGAGAAAACTAGGGTGTTTTCAGTGATAAAGCTCATGTTAAGGAATTTCTCTTTTCTAATTCAACTTTATTTAAATCCAAACATATATGTGAAGTATCTCAAATTCTTCCCAAATGCAGTTAGCCATTTTTATATATGTACATGTATGTTTCGTGCACTGACTAGATGGTTTTAGCAGCACAACTGGCTCTCGAGCTGATGGAGGACAGAAGGCTGATGGGCGCAGATCCAGGCTGGAGGTCCACTCCTCGCTGCCCCGCACTGGAGGTTTACCATGTAGGGGATTCTCTGTCTTCCCATATTACAGACAACCTGCCTCCAGCAGGACTGAGAGAGCTTTTATTTCTCCTGCCTCATAAATATACCAAACAGGATTGCCCTGAGACCGGTCTGGGAACTCGAGATAGGCTTTTAGTGTTTTCTGTCTGATTGGAAGAGATGGGCTCGTGTGGCTTTTATCATCCAGGTACCAAAATTGATTCAGTGTGTATTAATTTGTTTGGCCAAACCTTTCTGGGAAAATGCCCATGCTGAAGCATACTAAGATAGCAATCACAGTTTTGAAATGTGTGTCCAAAGGGCTGGACAGATTTTAGAAAATAAAAAATCTTTTAAGTTAGGTATAAGCAGATTAGTAATAAAAATCCATTCTTCATTTATTAGACCTGTTTGCATGCTTCTCATGAGCTAAGCAGGTCTCCTCCCACAACTTACAGATCTGGGGGACGGGAGGAACAGGATAAACAAGTAGGTGCAGTGGTTCTTCCTGCCATTAGTGAGCAGAAAGGAGAGGGGTAGTGATTCTATCTCGGGGACCATGAGGAAGCCTTCACGAACAAGTTAACAAGTTAACCGTTTACCTTTGGCTTTTTTTTAACATCTTTATTGGAGTATAATTGCTTTACAGTGGTGTGTTAGTTTCTGCTTTATAACAAAGTGAATCAGCTATACATATGCATATGTCCCCATATCTCCTCCCTCTTGCGTCTCCCTCCCACACCCCATCCTACCCCCCTAGGTGGTCACAAAGTACCGAGCTGATCTCCCTGTGCTATGTGGCTGCTTCCCACTAGCTATCTGTTTTACGTTTGGTAGTGTATATATGTCCATGCCACTCTCTCACTTTGTCACAGCTTACCCTTCCCCCTCCCCATATCCTCAAGTCCATTCTCTAGTAGGTCTGTGTCTTTATTCCCGTCTTGCCCCTAGGTTCTTCATGACCATTTTTTTTTCTTAGATTCCTTATATATGTGTTAGCATATAGTATTTGTTTTTCTGACTTACTTCACTCTCTATGACAGACTCTGGGTCCATCCACCTCACTACAAATAACTCAATTTTGTTTCTTTTTATGGCTGAGTAACATTCCATTGTATATATGTGCCACATCTTCTTTATCCATCCGTCAATGGACACTTAGGTTGCTTCCATGTCCTGGCTATTGTAAACAGAGCTGCAATGAACATTGTGGTACATGACTCTTTTTGAATCATGGTTTTCTCAGGGTATATGCCCAGTAGTGGGATTGCTGGGTCGTATGGTAGTTCTATTTTTAGTTTTTTAAGGAACCTCTGTACTGTTCTCCGTAGTGGCTGTATCAATTTACATTCCCACTAACGGTGCAAGAGGGTTCCCTTTTCTTCACACCCTCTACCTTTGGCTTTAATTGTTAAACCTCAAAAGTCACCCCCACCCCATGACTATGCTTGTCATATATTGTAATATATGACCTCTTAGTAACCACAAGTCTGAGTATGACCACCTATGTTGATGAGAGACACAAGCCCTTTATTAATTCCCTTCTGGTTCAACAGCTGGCACTCAAATGACAGCATACATACGTGAGTGTAGGTATCTCGTTATTTCTGCTCCTCAACCAGAGCCGGGACATCTGAAGTTAAGCAGAGTGTCCTGGCAGCCCTGGCTTGGCTCCCCCTGCCCTCCCACAGCTTCCTCCTATCTCTGCTCCGGGTTCCTGTGGCACTAGCATCCTAATGCAATGAGCCCTTGGCAGCGTCAGCCCCAGAGCCTGCAGGTGACCAGGGAACCCGGCTCTGCCACTAACTGTGCAGATTCCCCCCACCCACTTTGGAGACAGCCCGGCACCAGTGCCCTTTTGCTTGCCAGGCTCCCGTCCTCACCCTTGTGAGATGGCAGAGCCGCCCGGTGTCCCTGCAGGTGGCCGAGAACCAGCCGCTGTTCTGCGCGCTCAAGGCGCTGCTGGAGGAGCTGCGCGTGGAGCTGCGGGAGGACGAACGTGCACGGCGGCGGCTGCAGCAACAATATGCCGGTGATAAGGCCTCCTGGGACGTGGAGTGGGCCGCGCTCACATGCCGCCTGGAGCAGGTACGGCCGCCAGGGCTCTGCTCTGACCGCGGGGAGGGTCCGGATCCCAGGGCCCTGCCAGGGAAAGAGGGTGCGAGGAGAAAGCCAGGAGCAGCTGCCTCTGCCACCCCACAGTGCTTTATTTTCCCTACTATTACCTCTCCCAGATCTGACACTGCTCCAACCCGGCAGCATTTCAGAAGCAGTGTTTATTTTCCCATTCCGTGTAGAACAAGGTGGTCTCTTTTATTAGTATTATTCAATTTATTTAAAAGCAAAAAGTTCACCCATTCCCTGCCCCCTTCCCCTGGCAACCCCCAATCTGTTCCATGCATCTCTGAGCTTGGCTTCATTTATAATATTTATAGAGTCCACATACACTAGAAATCATACGGTATTTATCTTTCTCTGTCTGACTTACTTCACTTAGCATGATGCCTTTGGGGTCCATCCATGTTGCTGCAAATGGCATTATTTCATTCTTTTTCATGGTTGAGTAGTATTCCATTATACAAATGTACCACATCTTCTTTATCCATTTATCTGTCGATGAACACTTAGGTTATGCGTTATTTCTCAGCTCTTGTAAATAGTGCTGCTATGAACATGGGGGATATCTTTTTGCATTAGTGTTTTCATTTTCTTCAGATAACAGGATACGTGAAAAGATGTTCTACGTTATTAATCATCAGGGAAATGCAAATCCAAACCACAGTGAGCTGTCACCGCACACCTGTTGGAATGGTTCTTATCAGGAAAACTAGAAATATCAAGTGTTGGTGAGGAGGTGGGGAGAAGGGAGCAAGGCTGTCTTTAGTGCCACTGAAGCACGGCCAGAGTGCACTGACAGAATTCAGACAGGGGCAAAGAAAAAGCAGATTGTGGTTTAGTTACCTCTGAAAAAAAGGAAATGAATGCTTTCCATTAGATTTCTCCCAATACCAGAAAGAGCTTGTAGACCTCCCACTACAGCCCTAGAAGTCTGATCAATTTTGGTGTCCTTATTTACATGGAAGGAGCCCGAGGCCCAGAGGAAGCATGTCGTCTCATACCACAGAGCCTTTAGTGTGACTGGAGCTGAGAGCAGGTTACTGCCTCCACCGCCCACAAGAAAGCAGAGCCTCTCGGAGATTTGAGACCCCGGCCCTGGTCGTTAAGATCGGGCTGGGCCAGGAACGCTGTTTTCTAAGTGCTTTCTCCCTGGAAATCTTTGAAAGCGGTGTCAATTCCCATGTAGGGTCTGCTCGCTCAGATTGCTTCTCCAGGTTTCTTCCAGCCCCTTGATCACGATGAGGGAGGAAAGGCCTGCACGTCTTTGATAATCTATTTTCTAGGCCCTGTTTTGAGGCAAACCATAAAGTAATCAGAACTTTATATGAATTGGCTCAGTCATGAAAGAAAAAACTTGCCTGGAAAGAAGACATCTTCCAAATGGCCTTGACAAAAGATTAAAGGGCCTGTCCTGTCAAAAGACAGCTCCCGTGGTACCCACACGTTCACGGGCACTGCTGCCTGGTCCAAGGGAGCAGTAGTGTCTGGCTCACGTCCCTGGGTGGAGCACAGGCATAGCCTCCTCTGCAGGGGAAGCAACAAAGCATAGCTGGACCAAAGCACCGGGCCAGGCTGGGCAAGGGATGCAGCTGCTAACCCAGTTATGAATCCTGCCTACTGCTGGGTAGGAGGTTCTTACTAGATTTTCTCTTTATCTTAGTTCACAGTCTGAAGAGCTGGCAGTGGAGAAGAAATGAGTAAGGACGTTCTGATGAGCTGCCTTTAAACTTACTTAAAACTATGTTTATAGTGGAAAAACCTAAATATTTTCAGAGATGTAAGCATAGCTAAAAAGAGGAGGCATAATCTTTGATGTGAGCCAGTTTCTCAAACATTTAGAGCCCGGGGAATGATGGATGTGGGCTGATGCTACTTCACTCATCTTTATCCTTTTCTACTTAAATGCAAAACAGTTGAATTCTACCAAAAGTGAAGTATTTTCTCTCAGTGGAGGCCATCTTGTGTCAGTTTCCAAATCTGTGATTCCTTCAATTGACTCCTAGGTCAGACCTTGCTCTAACTGCCAGGTATCCCCCAACAAATAAGACAGATCTTGAAAGGGTTCTCAGTGCAGTGGGACACCAGACAAGGGCCATAGTTATTACTAGTGTGGTAAGTGCCCCACCAGGCCTGTACACAGGCTCTCAGGGATGGCGGGGCATGCAGGGCACACACCTCGGCTTGAGGGCTCAGGGAAGGGTTGTTTGTGAAAGCCCCGCTTAGAATGAATCTCAGAGGATGAACAGGAGTGGGCACATGGAAAAGGAGAGAAACAGTGTTTCGGACAAAACAGGGACATCGTGAAGAAGGGAGCATGGCACACCGGAGGAGCTGCACCTTGTCACGTACGAGTGGAAAGCAGAATAGCCAAAGAACTGAAATATTAATCCTGATTTTATCATGGGAGTAAAGCACTTTGACTTGCATTTTTAAGAAGTTATTCTGGTATCGAGGTAGAGAATGGATTAGAAACCATTAGAATTGAATGGATTAACATGGGTCCCTGGGTAGACCTCAGGGATCTGCTGAACTAGAATAGGCAAAAGGATACATCTTTATGTTCATGAACCTTTCACTAAACTTTATCACATTCACCAACAACAGTGCACCCCGCATCCCTCCTCCTGTCCTCTGTGCTGTTGTCAGACAGTGTACTTCTACACATTCTGTAAAGACAAAACTGTTTTTACTTCACTCAGTAGTATTCTAAAGCAGTTAAAAACAGGAGAAAATGAGTTACATTTGCATTTATTTAGGTCATTTCCAGTGTTCATTTTTTGTGCAAAGTGTTTGTTGATATCATATCCCTTGTGCCTGAAAATTTCCTCTATTGTTTCTTGAAATGTAAGCCTGCTTTAAAGTTTTCATTTGTTGAAAAAGCATTTTTCTTCTATTATTTTTGAAAGATGCTGTTGCTGAGTATAGAATTCTGTTGAGGTTGACATCTTCCCCCTCCAGCCCTTTCAAGATGTCACTCCATTTTCCCCTGACTTACATACTTGCTGAGGACACGTCTGCTGTCATTCTCATCTGTGCGCCTCCATGTGTGGTTTATTTTTTTTCTCTGTCTGCTTCCAAGGTTTCCTCTTTGGTTTTCAGCAGTTTGCATGTGATGTCTAGATGGGAGTTCTTTTGCTTGCTTGTTAGAGTTTTTGGTCTTTAATCTCCTGGGTGTTATTATAGACTGCTAGGTTACATCACTCTCCCATCACCAGGTTCCACATGGGGGCTAAGGATGTAGGGACAGACATGTGCCTGCCTGCAAGGAGCTGTACAGCAGGACAGGCAAGAGATGTGGTGACTCACAGTTGGGAAGGGAGAGTAAGAAGCAGACTCTGGGAAGCTGGGTGGATTCACTGCTTCACCTTCTGTGTGACTCTGTCAGGTTTTTTTTTTTTTTTAACGTCTTTATTGGAGTATAATTGCTTTACAATGTTGTTTGTCTCTGCTGTACAACAAAGTGAATCAGCTATATGTATACATGTATCCCCATATCCCCTCCCTCTTGTGTCTCCCTCCCACCCCTCTAGAAGGTCAGAAGGCACCGAGCTGATCTCCCTGTGCTATGCAGCTGCTTCCCACTAGCTATCTGTTTTACGTTTGGTAGTGTATATATGTCCATGCCACTCTCTCACTTCGTCCCAGCTTACCCTTCCCCCTCCCTGTGTCCTCAAGTCCATTCTCTATGTCTGCATCTTTATTCCTGTCCTGCCCCTAGGTTCATCAGAACCACTTTTTTTTTAAGATTCCATATATATATATATATATATGTGTGTGTTAGTATACAGTATTTGTTTTTCTCTTTCTTACTTCACTCTGTATATATGACAGACTCTAGGTCCATCCACCTCACAACAAATAGTTCAATTTCGTTTCTTTTTATGGCTGAGTAATATTCCATTGTATATATGGGCCACATCTTCTTTATCCATTCATCTGTTGATGGACACTTAGGTTGCTTCCATGTCCTGGCTATTGTAAACAGAGCTGCAGTGAACATTGTGGTACACGCCTCTTCTTGAATTATGGTTTTCTCAGGGTATATGCCCAGTAGTGGGATTGCTGAGTCATACGGTAGCTCTAATTTTAATTTTTTAAGGAACCTCCATACTGTTCTCTATAGTGGCTGTATCAATTTACATTCCCACCAACAGTACAAGAGGGTTCCCTTTTCTCCACACCCATTCCAGCATTTACTGTTTGTAGATTTTTTTTTTTTTTTTTTTTTTTTTGCGTTACATGGGCCTCTCACTGTTGTGGCCTCTCCCGTTGCGGAGTACAGGCTCCGGACGCACAGGCTCAACAGCCATGGCTCACGGGCCCAGCCGCTCCGCGGCATGTGGGATCTTCCCAGACCGGGGCACGAACCCGTGTCCCCTGCATCGGCAGGCGGACTCTCAACCACTGCGCCACCAGGGAAGCCCTGTAGATTTTTTGATGATGGCCATTCTGACTGGTGTGAGGTGATACCTCATGTAGTTTTGATTTGCATTTCTCTAATTATTAGTGATGTTGAGCATCCTTTCACGTGTTTGTTGGCAGTCTGTATATCTTCTTTGGAGAAATGTCTATTTAGGTCTTCTGCCCATTTTTGGACTGGATTGTTTTTTTGATATTGAGCTGCATGAGCTGCTTGTATATTTTGGAGATTAATCCTTTGTCAGCTGCTTTGTTTACACATTTTCTCCCATGTCAGATGTTTTTAATTAGGACTTTAAAGATGAAAACTGCTTCCTCCATAAGACTGGTCAGATCTTGGTTTAAACATGTTTCCAGGGATAATACATGATCGTGCTGAGATTTTCTTCACCTACTAACGCGAGACTGTCAGGGACTAAGTTCCTAAGTGTTCTCCTTGACAGCTGGAAGCAAAGACTGAGAAAAACTTGGGAGACCCGGGCGCCTCTGCTGACAGCAAAGGGGTGTTCAGGAAGGAGAGGGAGGCACAGCAGAAGCTTCTGGCCGACAGTCATGGGCTGGTCATGGACCTGCGATGGCAGATCCACCACAGCGAGAAGAACTGGAAGCGGGAGAAGGTAGAGCTTCTCGACCGCCTGGACCGGGAGCGGCAGGAGTGGGGGCGGCAGGAGAAGGAGCTCCTGTGGAGAATCGAACAGGTGAGGATGCCCCAGGGGAGGAGGGGAGGATGCCCCAGGGGAGGAGGCGGAGACGCCTGACCTGGAAATCAGAGCACTCAGAAGGGGAAAATCAGACAGCTTGGAGGTCTCTGCTGCATCAGGCTGATGTAGGGGCTTCCAGAGGAAGAGGAAGAAATCCTAGGAGTTCTGGTGTTGGAGACCTAGGCTCAGCCCTCCCATGACACAGACCTTTTCATTGCAAAGTCTGTGCATAACTTCCCTGTGTGTGTACGGTTGGGGGGTAACTTTTTAAAGGTGTTTAAAGACTAAACTTGAAAGATGAGATTATTTCAGGCCTTAGGAAGTGATTTCTACCAAAAAGCAAACTAGCTTTTAAGTCTGCCACTAAAGATGCGGTCATGGTGACTGCTCCAGCTTGAATGGAATTGTTGTCCTAGTAAAGAAATTGCTGAAGTCAGTAGGAAGTCAGGCTGTTTGCACCTGCTGTGGATCTTGTGGAGCTGTGATTAGACAGGACACAGTCAGGGGAAGTGACTGATCGTTCATTATCTTCAGCTAAACAAACACTGAAAAATGTAGATGAGTTCTGTGGGAAAGGGGGAGTTGTTGTTCTAGAGTTAATCACTCCCTGCCTTGCGTCAGACTTAAGACAGTTTGTGTAGCTGCAGTCCTGCCTGAGTAGTGCACAAATTAAATTTTCACATGAAACTGATGAAGGACTGGGATTCTACCCTGGCTGGATTTTTACATAGCATGCACTGTAGTTCAGCCTGTCACACTTACAAATTCAGGAGGCCTCAAGGAAATGTATTAATCAATAAACTGAATGCAGGAAAAATAACTTCATTATTCTATTATAAATATCCATGCTGCCTTTTGGAAAGTGTGCTGTATTATCCCTAGACATGGGACCTGTGTTCTGCAGGTGCGGGGACAAAGGTCCGTTTCTGCTCACTGCTGAGAAGGGAGGGGGCAAGGGAGAGAACTGAAAAGGACCAGGAACCTTTGGGTCTGAAACCTCTGAGCAGAAGTGCACTGCAGATAAGAGGCCCGATGTCCTTCCTGGGTTTGGTTACTCACACAGCTGAGTCACCAGACTGGTAGATGATATGGCTCATTTCAAAATTCCCCAAATTCTATCGAAGGAAAGTTGGCCACTTCCTGTTTGGCCTAGAAATGTGGCACCTGAGAAGAATCTTCTCTCTTAAATCCCCTGTGTGCCTGTGCTCTATGCAGAGGATCAGCTGTCGGGTGGGACTCGTAGGGGCAGATGCAGCACGTACTCTTACAAAGTGGTCACGGATTCATCCAATGTTCGTTAACCAGTATCCTGGCTCCTCCAGGTACCTCGTTATCAGGGAGGGCCCCTCCTGGCCATCCCTCCAGGACCACACACACTGTCCCTCCCGCACCCCAGCAAGGCCATTGTCATCACCTCTTTGCCCGTGAGCTGTAGGCTTGTTGGTCTCATCATGGCTTCATTTTGGAAGTCACACCTTGGATGTAAGTTAAGCAAGTCTTTAAGGGCTTCATTTTACTTTGGGGAATGAGGTATTTCTAGTAAAGGGAAAATTAGTAAGACATCTAGTGACATTCAATGTTCGAAGAGTTAATGCCCTAGGGATGAACAGGCACCCCATTTTAAGACTATCTTTGGAAAGGTGAGTGGGCAGGAGCTGAACTCCATTTCCAGACTGTCACTACTGCCATGGCCCTACCATGATGACAGCCTCAGAACCTCAGTCATCAAGGTTAACATCTTTGAGCAAAAGGGACTCAAGACACGTGGGTTCTGGGCGTTCATTCATCTGTTCCTGAAATCTGTGTGGTGGATCCCACAGGCTTTGTACAATGATTTCATTGCTGTTTTTAGAAGAGGGTTTGTTGATGCTTCAGATATGCAATTGTGGCTTTCAAAAATAAATCCAGCCTTCCCCCCACCCAAATATTTGACATTTAAAAAATCACAGTACCCAATCCTGAAAATGAGGAAAAGCAGTTATAGGCATTCTCTGTAAAAGAGGAAATTGGCTAAAGTGTAGTGTGTGTAGATTTTTTTTAATCAGTTATTGAGTTGTTCATTCATTTAACTTTTAGCTGCACATTCCGTAGATGTGCAGACACCTACAACTACAACAAGACACGTAGACAAACATCCTTCATAACGTATGCCCCTCGATATCTGACTATGTGGTGGGCCGTGTAACCTTGTCTGTGATGACCTAATACAGATGGTGAAAGAAGTAACACTAAATCCATTTTCCACTTTGAGAACACATGCTTCGTACTTGCCCGGTGGTGTTGAATTCCTACATAATTTCTGTGCCATGTGAGGCATCTGATACGACGAATGACTGTGGGAATGTGGTTAAGGTCATATAACACACACCATCTATCTTATCAGCATCTGTCTCAACCCAGATCTGATGGGTGAGAGTTAACTTTCCTGGAGTTACACTACATTTCTCCTCCGAATTGTTCAGTCTCAGTTAGCCTGCAGAGGCCTTAGGAGTTGGCTGTGTTTCTAAAGAACTAAACGAAAGCTCACATGTCATTCCATTCTTCTTCCAATGACTTCCTTAAATCAGTTACCTCTACAGCATGAAAGGCTGTTCTTTTAAAACCTGTGTACAAAGTAACCTTTTTTCTTGTGACCAATTCAGGTAAAGTGACATTCTCAAGGGTTTACTGTTGCCTGCAAATCTTGTAAATTTGTCGTTTGCTTTATAAGTTGTTCTACTGCAGGACTCTAAGTACAGTAGGTGCTGATGCCTGGTTTGAAATGACTCTCCTAGGAAACCCTATCCTTTTAGGGACCATTCATTCTATGACAGCACTGCAGAGGCATCTTGGCAGCAGGCACCTCCAGATGAAACCACTCCAGCTCATCTTTAGGGAACCTAACTCTTACAGCTTTAGTGCACATTGCTCCTGGTTGCCCAGGTTTATTTTTGAAACCCCACTTTGCTGAGTGAGAATGTGCTGGATCATAGCTCTCCCCTGTAGTCAGTCATTCTCCCCTCTCTTCACACACACCCTCCGTGCACATTTACAGCTTCAAATGTGATTCTTGCATTTTAATTGTGCCCGAAATAGCTTGGAGATGATCATATGTTGAAACTAAATTACACTGACATGCATTAGATGAACATAATAAAAAACTTTCCTTTTCATTTTTTTAAAAAAGAAAGCATTTAGCATCTTTGAGAGCTCTGTCACTGGGGAGCGGGTAGAGAGCAGAGGGGGCTGAGCTGAAACCCCCGGTGACTTGCTTGTTCCCTAATTCAGCTGGGATTCTGCCTCAAACTCTAACATTTAAGCTCCAGCTGCTTGAATCTCCATCTTTCTCCTAAAATGAAGATAATACTCTGAGACTGGTTCCACCACCTCAGAAATTACTAGAAATGAGTAAAAGTCCCCATGACTCCTCATGGCTTTGTTCCCTATGACACACAGGCCACACTTATCCAGCTTGCTGATGAAGGAGGCTTGAGTTAGGACAGGAGGTGTAGTTTGTGAAAGATGCCTTGTTGAAGGGTAAATGAATGCGCTTCCGAGGGAGGGTCGCCTCTGGGCACTGTCTCAGCACCAGTTCTGCTGCCCCCGCCCTGGAGTTCAAGTCCAAAGAGCAGCCAGGGCAGGGGAGTGTGTGAGCCGACCTGTCAAAGGTGCTTTCTGCCTGTTTTGGAGGGGAGCTCGGGAGGGTCCAGAGCAGCCCCTCAGGGCTCCTCCAAGGAGAGGGCACTGCAGGCCGCGTGTCCCTGCCCGTCCCTGTGGTTCCACGCGGCTCCTCCTGAAGGGCCCCCATGCTGTGAGGACATGAGGCGTTCGTTTATTAGTGCACCCAGGCCCGAGGAATCACGCAGGCCTCAAGGGGGGGTCGGTGGTGGTCCCGCTGACGAACAGCGAGCTTTACGCTGGGCCCGGCCTGCAGCCCCCCCACAGCCCCAGAGAGAGGGGCACCCCTCTTACAGGTGGGGACACTGAGCTGAGACGACCAGCGACACACACTGGTTCCCGGTCTCCTGAGGTTTCCCCACTGCTGCTGCTTGCATTTACCAAGTCAGAGAAAGGTATGACTCCAAACTATGTGGCTCATGTTTTTGTTTCTTTTTCTAGTCATACCAGATCTTTAATTACCTCTGGAGCTAAATTTTAATCCTCTCAAGCAAAGTGTAAGATGTTTTCGACACCCAATGGTTATAACCCAGGTGATCACTTGGGATTTATGTAGGACCCATTTCAAATAATTTGGAGACCATGCTCTGTTGTTATTTAGAAACCCTGCTAGTTCGGAAAATCAGATTCACCCTCAGAAGTTTGCTATCACTGATGGCTTTCCACTGAGTGTGCCTTACGTTCTGAAGGTAATTACCAAAAGGGAGTTCTAAATGTGTCATTTGGTAATGTTAGATTAAAAAACTACATGTATAATTTCCTGTGAGCACAGTACTCAAAGTTATATACAATAACATATTCTCATCAGAAGGAGCTGGCTTGCGTGTGGTTAATGATTTTTCTAGTCCATATAAAATTGTGATTTTTCTTTTCAAAAAGCATTTGTGATGTGTTATTTTTGAAATTAAGGTCAGAACTTTAAGAACGTAGACTTCTCACCGTCTTTCAGACAGACCATTTGTTAATTCCAAATTGTGGAGAAACCATGACCTTAGGGAGCAACAGACAGAAAAATGAGGCTAATTGTTTTCATTTTTAAAACCCTCAAGTTGCAGAAAGAAAACAGTCTCCGGAGAGGTGGCAGTTTCCTCTGTGATCAAAAGGAAGGCGATGTCCGCCCCTGTGCCCACACGGGGAGCCCCTGGGCACCCCACCCCACGGGGATGTGGCCCTGCATGGACACTGACTCCAGCACGTTTGAGGACCAGCCGCTGTCCAAGCTGAAGGAATCGGACAGGTGCTCGGCCCGGGAGAACCTCTACCTGGACGCCCTGTCCTTGGACGACGAGCCAGAGGAGCCTCCAGACCGCAAGCCCGAGAGGGAGTTCAGGAACTGCTTCCCCGAGGTCAGCCTGGGTTTGGGGTCTAGTTACCTGCGGGAGGGGCTTGGGAAGCCGGCCGAGTGGCTGGCAGGCCCCTGGTTTTGCATATCACGGCCTCTGGGGTCAGTAAAAACGAACCCTTCATGGTGCAGGAGCTTTGCTTGGTGGTCCTGACCCCAGGCTCCCTGCTTCACTTAGCTGCTTGTTTGTCTCAGGTTCAGAAATTCAGGGCTTGTGTCCTGTGTGAATGGGAGTCTAGGGAACAGGAGTGTCCAGTGAAACACAAGAGAGAGGAAATATTGGGTTGACCAAAAAGTTCGTTCAGTTTTAAGTAAAAATAAGACATTTTTCATTTTCAGCAAGAACTTTATTTAACGACGTATTCATTAACCAAATGAACTTTCTGGCAAACCCAATAGATCATCCTGGGAAGTGTACAGCTGCAAGTTTTCTTAAAATCATAGTACGGCCTTCTGATTCCAGGAAACATTAATAACAGAAAAAAAATTTTCGCTTTAAAGAAAGTAACAAATGTCACTAACCAATGACATACAATAAGTACCTTATCTGTGCAAAGGGAAAAAAACCCAACACTAGAAACCTATGTAACTTAGATCAGCAAATAGAAGAGCTTAGCTCTGTGCAGAGATCTGCACGGCACAGCACTGGGCTTTTCTGGTTATGACTTTTGAAAAACTGGGTTTTAAAGATTGATTTTAGGAATCATACCTGTGAGCCAATCTCACAGTGGTTGCACCTGTCATTTGACATGCTCAGCAGACGGGGTGCCTGTCAGGCAGGGATGCTGAAGTGGGGGATCACCCTCAGTCACAGGTCGGCGAGGTCAAGTGCCTTCTCCTCAGCACCTGTACCCAGCAGAGGTGACAGTGCCAGCATGCCCCCCCAGGGATCTAGTGGTATCGTCTCCTACGCCATCTTCAGAGCAGGGGCCAGACCCCATGGGAGAGCTCCCTGGCGGAGGGGAGGCTCAGGTGGTTTGCTGTGCCAGGACTCAGTCGCAATACCCCCAAGGCTCACTGGGCCTCGCTCCCTCAGGACTGGTCCGCACGGGGGCGTCCTCAGGAGGACCGTGTGTGTGCATGTTCTCTTCTTTAGCAGAGGTCACTGTACCTTCCCTGATTCCCAAGGGCGATATTTAAAACAAAGAGCCCTCTAAGGACGTCACACCGACTTTTTTTTTTGCATTTTTATTGCAGTACAGTTGGCGCGCAATGTAAGTTGCAGGTATACAACAGTGATTCACAATTTTTAAAGGTTATGCTCCCTTTAGTTATTATAAAGTATTGGCAGGATTCCCTGTGCTGTATAATACGTCCTTGTAGCTTATTTATATGTAGTAGTCTATACCTCTCACACCGACTTCTATAGACAGGCTGAGGCCAAGAGACGTCTCTCCCCTAACTTGCTCTCACCCTTGTCTTCCCTTCCTTCTTCATCTCCTCCTTCTCCCCCTCCTCTCTTGCATGCGTTTGTGCTCGCTCGCTCACTCTCTCTCTCGCTCACACACACACACACATTCAGTCATTAACGAGGCAGCTTTGAAGCTCACGTGCTTAGTGATGCCCTCTGAGGAGCACAGGAGAGCCACTTTGTGACAATGTTTATAGACAATTTTTCTCATTCACGTGAGCCCTCCCTGGACTCAGAGGCTCTAACTCCTCATCACCCCTGGATTCTGGTGTCATTACTGTACTTCAAAGGGCTGAGAGGCAGAGGCACTCTTGGCCCAAACTTGGCTCCCATGTACATTTTAAATGGTATTGTCCTGAGAGAAAAACAAATCACTTAGCACCCTGAAGGCCCCTAGGCAGCCAATGTTAACCAATTCAGATAAACTTACTTCTTCTTTATAGGAAGAAGAAAATCACAAGGGAAATCTTCAAAGGTAAGTAAGATTGATGAAATGATAGTAGACTACTGCAGTAAAAACCTCCTGGTCTTGGGCTTCCCTGGTGGCACAGTGGTTAGGAATCTGCCTGCCAATGCAGGGGACACGGGTTCGAGCCCTGGTCCGGGAAGATCCCACATGCCGTGGAGCAACTAAGCCTGTGCGCCACAACTACTGAGCCTGTGCTCTAGAGCCCTCGAGCCACAACTACTGAAGCCCGTGCTCTGCAACAAGAGAAACCACTGCAATGGGAGGCCCCTGCTCGCTGCAACTAGAGAAAGCCCGCAATGCAACAAAAAATTGAAAAAAACCTCCTGGTCTTAAAATTCTATCTTGTCACTGCAGTGTACTGTGACACTCTTCAAAAATGACTTACAGTAAAACTTCTGGATAGTTGCTTTATTATTAATTTCATAAATACGGTATTTTAAATTATTAGCAACAAAAAGGCCAGTGCTATGCTGCGTTCATGTGTGTGTTAGTGTCACAGTAAGAGCTGTGTGATTAGAGTTGTGTATTTAAGGAGATGATTGTGTTAAATGGTATTTGAAAAGTCCAGGGAAACCCTTTCTTCTAAAGTCTGATTCTAGTAACCCATGTATGTATGGCGGGACATGTCTGAAAAGGCACATATAAGCAAATTTGTTTAAACTGAGTAGAGAGGGAAGGGGAGGACTAAGCCTGTGGGTGGGGCTGGGCAGGGCCAGAGGGGATTTCTGTTTGAAATGGTGTTGAAATCATTCGCCAGCCTGATCACACCTTCCACTGCCCTCCTCTCCTCCACATCTTTTGTTGGCCTTGGGAGACTGTTAGCGCTTTAAGCCAATAGAGGATGAGGCCCGTGGGTGGAGAAGACAGGTCACAGTTGCTTTGTGGTGGCATCTCTCCCTCCCCGCCGCTCCAGTTTCTCGTTTGGATTGGGATTGTGGTGTGTTCACGTCTGTGGGATGCGCGCCTGCTCTAATGGCGGGAACTCGGGAAGCTCCCGCAGCGTCGACACTGAAGGTGCCCATCAAGTACGTGGAGAGGCCAGGCCACAGCCAGGCTCCCCTCCTTCCTGTGGAGCATCCATGCACTGAACCAGAATATCGCAGAGCAGGGTTAGAGCTTAGCTCTGACTGCCCTGGAGCCCCACCTCTCCCACGGTTTTGAGGGTCGGCTGTAGTAAATTCTGACCAATACAAGGCTCCTGCAGCAATTCCAGAGCCATAAAAGCCTGTTGGACACCAGAGGGTCAGCCCAAGAGTGGAAAACATCAGGCAGCTGGAATGTGTCCTGATCCTTCAGGTGGAGATGCAGGCAGGACACAGGCTGTGCAGGGTCGGGGGTTCCAGGGCCGTGGCTCCCTAGCCGGTGGCAACTGACACCTCTCCTTTCCCCTTCCCCAGGGCCGTGTCTGTGTCATCCATGTCTGAGTTCCAGCGCCTGATGGATGGCTCTCCCTTCCTGCCAGAGAAGGGCCTGCCCGCCACCAGCAGCAAGGAGGATGTCACCCCGCCCCTCTCCCCCGATGACCTAAAGTACATCGAGGAGTTCAGCAGCAGGAGCTGGGACGAGAGACCCCCAGACGCCTGGGCGGACAGGACTGAGGCCAGCACCCACCCCTTCTCCGACTCCTCCTGGTGCCTCACCACGAGCATCACCCTGACCACAGACACCGTGACCAGCCCGGAGCACTGCCAGAAGCAGTTCCCGCGGAACCTCGTCTGCGCTGAGCAGGCCGGGGTGAGGATGTTGCACAGCCCGCCCGCCGTCCGGAGGCTGGATGGCACCGTGGTGGCAGGCGGTGAGGGCAGGGCCCGAGGGGGCCCGGGGGACACCAAGGGGAGCTGTTCTGAACACATTCTTAGCAGGTGGCCCTGTGCCCCCTCCAGGCACCCCCGAGACTACACAGAGGGTGGGCTCTGGCCCCTTGACAGCACCCTCGGCTTCTCCTCCCCGCTGCACAGCCTGGAGATGTCCAAGAACCTGAGTGATGACATGAAGGAGGTGGCCTTCTCCGTCAGTGCCGTCTGCTCCAGCCCCGGGGAGCCTCTGGTCAAGGACACGGCCTGCCAGACCAATGGGTCCCGGACAACAGGGACGCAGACCATCCAGACCATCAGCATCGGCCTGCAGACCGAAGCCCTGCGGGGCAGCGCCGTCACCAGCAGCCCCCACAAGTGTCTCACACCCAAGGCAGGGGGTAGCACCACGCCCGTGTCCTCTCCCTCCCGCGGCCTCAGGAACAGGCAGGTGGCCCCCGCCATCGAGAAGGTGCAGGCCAAGTTTGAACGCACATGCTGCTCCCCCAAGTACGGGTCTCCCAAGCTGCAGAGGAAGCCCCTCCCCAGAGTGGACCAGCCAAGCAGCAGGACCTCCCCGGGGCTGGCCCCGAAGGGCTGCGGCGAGTCAGCCTGGGCCCGTTCTACCACCACTCGGGAGAGCCCCGTGCACACCGCCATCAATGACGGCCTCTCCAGCCTCTTTAGCATCATCGACCACAGCCCTATGGTGCAGGACCCCTTCCAGAAAGGGGTGCGGGCCGCCAGTCGGTCTCGTTCGGCAGAGCCCCCGTTGGAGCTGGGCTCGGGCCAGGACACGAGCCCCAGCTCCCGAGGCCGGTCGCCCAGCCCGGTCGGGGGTGGCTCCGAGACGTGCAGGGAGGAAGGGGGAGAGGGCACGCCTGCGAGGCAGGACCTGTCCGCTCCCCCCGGCTACACACTCACCGAGAACGTCGCCCGGATCCTCCACCGGAAGCTGCTGGAACACGCCTTAAAGGAGGAGCAGAGGCAGGCCGCCCACGGCACCCCCAGTCTCAGCAGCAACGGCCCTGTGGGAGAAATGGCGGTCAGAGCCGAGCCAGGGTCCATCGAGGTAAAGGAGGCTGAGTATCCCACCCCCTCCCCCTGCGGCACGTCCTTTTCAGTGTCAGCACAGCTGACCCTGGGGCTGTACCAGGTTACGTGAGTTCAGGAGGTTCAGGGGAGGATGGAGAAAGCAGGAACGCAAACCCTGAGCTGCTTCTTAAAAGAGAACTTGGTTTTATTTCCGTCAGTGATCCTCTGAGGACCATGAGATGGTTTCCTTAAGTAGCTCGGGGATTGACTCAGGTCCTCCACTCCGGCCTCAGTGATCCATGCTTGTCTGTTTATCAGGGCTTTTCGCTGGGGGTCATATTTCCCCTCCTTCTGTATGAGTTTGTGTCCTGGGAGCGTGTGTGGGCAACATCAGGCTTTCTGCTCCAGCTGTGTGTGTGATGAAGAGAGAGGGTTTTGACAGGGTGGACATAGAACACCTCTCGTCAGGACCTACAGGAAGGGTGTCTGGATCCCAGCGCTGGCTTCAGTGCAGACAGCGGGTTCACGTCTCACAAATCCCATTATCCTCTCTGTGTGCGTGCGTTCTCTTAGCAGTAAAACCAGGTGAGACGAATGGATAAGGTCAAAATCCTGCCTTCATACAACGCGATTATTATCCTTATCCCCTTAAACATCACCTATTATTACGTTACCTATGACCACACTTATTATCCATAGTCACATATTATTATGTGATTATTATTATTATTATTGTATCCCTCCCGCTTAAGGTTATTTGCAAATCAGTCGATCTTGAATTCTGCCCTGATCATACCCACATGTGGTATAACTGGACCACAGCAAGGATGAGCAAAATAAAACAAAGCCAGATGATGATGCCGGGGGTGAAAACGGTGGTGATGTTAGCCTTATCGTTCACGCAGTGCCAGAGGAGGTTTCCCAGCCCTTGGTCAGACACCCTTATGTGTAGACCTGGGGATGAGGCCTGACCCACCAGGAATCCAGATGCAAAACCTCCACAGCAGTGGAATCCAGACAACAGTAGGCATTCTCCAGGCTGGGCAGACAGCAGATGGCGAAGGTTAGAGAAAGACACATACACGCTCCCTCCCAAGGCTCTGCAGCCCCAGATGCACAGGAGAGGAGGAGGTGTATTTCCTGTGTCACCTGCTGCCCCACATTTCCCACAGTGGGAAAAGGAATGCTCAGCTTCCCAGTATAACCCAACAAGAGGCATTTAACTCAAAATATAGAGTTTAAATCTGAAATAGATTAAACCATGTGAAATTGCCAATGACCTACAGAAATGGCAACACCATATGGTTCAACCTAATAATATTGACAGTCTGTGGCCTACGCCTGCCAAAGGTACGCGTCTTTGTGATAAATCTGTGTGCTCTAAGGAGGTTGTGTTCTCAGGTAACAAATGGTGTCTTCTGCGGGCTTCTGTTACCCCATCCCTCAGGGCCCCTCAGGTAAGTGGTTTGCTGCTGCAGAGGGTCTAGCTGGGAGAGTGCCACACCTTGGAATGAGAGCTTTGTCCCAAGCATTAACTGGCTTGTCTGTGGGGTCCATTTATATTAGAGACTAAATTCGTTTTGAGTCACGAATGAATGCTGCAGGCAATCTATGAGACTAGAAAGAAAATAGTGCTGTGATTGAGTCATTAAACCAAGGCATGAAAATGGCTTTATCCGTATAAAGCTGTGCCCCGCTTTGGTGCTCTGTGAAGTGTCTGTTTAGATTTTCTTCTCACTCAGTGTGTTTACTACCAAAAGAGGTGATGGCTGATTTAAAGGGGGCCGAGGCACGGTGTCAGGGGTTCACAACTGGCATGGAGCTCTCACGGGCAGTGTTTAAATGTCATGGGCTCTTTTTCCTTTACTGTTGGAATTTGGCTTATTCTAGACTCCAGTGGAATTATTCCTCACCTGAACTGACTTACTATATTAGGCCCATTGGAGACCCCTTCCCATCCCTCCCTAGACTTGTGGTAGTTTTTTTCGTTTCAAAATCAGAACGAATTCAGATTTCCCACCCTCCTCTGAGCCCATGTGGGAGAACTTTTCCCGGAGTGCTCAATGGGACATCTAAACGCGGGTGATGGAGTCATCCCTAGCCAGGAACGGGCACAGTAGGAAACTCCCCTCACTCTCACCCCACAAGCTACTTATTCCTCTGTTTCTCTTGAAGACATAGCACCAATGCACAACGCAGAGAGAAGCTGTGAGCAGGTCTGGTGTGGAGAGAGAGGATAATCTGGAAATGTCTCAGTGGAAAATTCGAAGGGAAAGTTTTAGTCTGAGCTGCAGTCATTTGGTCATTGTGACTAAAACAATCTAGCTATTTAATGGGCTCTGTTTCAAAAACAGCAGTCGTAGGGTGCTGGAAATGTTAAATGCCAAGGGGCAGCTCGGGAAGAAGAGAAGAATAGCCAGCGGAAGGGAGAGGTCTGTAGCTGTTCTGTCGTGAGGGCCCCTCCTGCTCTGGCCAGGCGGGGGCCGGCCTGTGTGCCCGCTTCGGCAGGACCTCGCTTCTCCAGATGGCTGCCACCAGGCCTGTTGACTTTAAACCTTTACTGTTGTTCTTTTTTAAAAAGTACTTTCCAACCTACTTGCTTTTTCTCTTCTTTGTCTGTCTGTTCTGTCCAGAACCACACTGTCTTACTAACTGCCCCCTGGGGACTCTAGCCCTGCCTGCCTCACGCCGTAAGTGCTTTCTTCCTTCTTTCCACACTGTCTGGAGAGGTTGTCATGCAGCTCAGGGCTGCCATCTGACCCACAGAATGAGGCACCACCGTCCCGGGCAGCTCTGTTCCAGGCTGGCCCAGGGTCCACCTGCAGGGACCCATGGCAGGCCTGGACAGGACCACTTGCCCCCCGGGGTACTGACTGCTCAGGAGAGATCCTACTGAGATCTCCCCCCTCCTGTGCAGTCTGCAGCCAGTATGCTCCCGAAGGGGTTAAAAGGACATTGGCCAGCGAGGGAACTGTCCAGCCTGCAGGGCCTCTGAGCCGAGTGTGTTCCCAGTAGGCCTGCCTGCTCACTGACATTTCGGTGGCTGTGCATTGCCATGTGCTATAATAAGGTGTGACCATTACGCATAACGCTTTTTCTCTTTTTTTTCAAAAACCACACCAGAGGGAATAAATACAAATGTATCTTGTCCTTCCCAGTGGTCACCATAGGGGTCATGGTAAGTGCTCAAGAGATTTGTGTTACTTGACTAAAACAACACAATCGTCCCTGCTCCAAAATTGCAGAATCACCTTCAGAGCCTGAATCAAGGCTTGTGAGAAAATACCAACCTTGCTTCTGATCAAGGATATAGTCACCCACCCCCCTTATCCACTGGCCTGAAATACAACTGGCTCTCAAAGACTAAGCACATGCCCCACGAAAAGGGACGAAGAATGGCTCCAGAGGCCATTTCCAGAAGAGGTGCTGCAAGGATGAGACGCCCCCAGAGCCTGTGGCAGGGGCTTCTCGGGAAAAAACAGCATTGCTTGCTCAGATGTGCTGGTGTGATACTAAAGAGAACTTTGTCCCCTTGAGCTTATGGTCACACAGCATTTCTTCTGCGCACACAGACGCTAGTGACGAGGTGGCACAAATTAACAGAAAACCCGTCACTCAGCATCAGCTTGGTAGAAACAGGCTGCAGTGGTTTCTATGCCGGCAACCTCCACACACTGCTAGACAACACACATTACAAACCAACACATTTATATACGCAACACAAACCACCCATCTCTTGAGCCACCGTCCCTCGTGCCCTGGGCTGGACTAAGGTGAGGACATTTCCTTTAATTTTGGCTGTTTCAGTGCTGATGTGTTTTCACAGGCGAGATATCTCTGGTTGTCATGGTTTCCATTAGTGTAAGTGCTTTGCTGAGGAGGCCTCCCTGTAGTCACATAAAGTGCCACCAGCAGGTCTAGGGATGTTAGAGTCATCATGTGTGTGTGTCGATGCTCCTTTTCTACTGCCCCTGGGCGGCGACCACTCCCCCACCCCTCCTGTGCCCCGCCCTCCATCTTCTCCCTGCCTCTTTGTCGCTCTGATAACTACATGCTCCTCATTCTGCTCTGCTGTGCTCATCTCTTTACATCCCTCAACTTACTTCCTGAGTGGCTCTGAGGGTCCTTGTTTTGTGTTCTTCATCACAGTGGTTTCCCACCTCAGCCTCTTGTCATGTGGGTGTCTGGGTGGATAGAACTCACCATTTCCTCAGGCCACAGCTGCCCACAGATCCCAAGTCAGTGTCCTGGCGTGCAGAGTAAGGACAAGTAGCTCAACAGTCTCTAATACCAAAAAAGGAGCAGCAGCCTTGAGAGGACATACTGTAGGTGATTGGTCCCCAGAAGGTGCAGGAGCCTGCAGCGTAGAAGCACAAGCACACTTGGGCTCCACTTTTTAAAATTTTATAAGTTTTTGTTTGTTTTTATTTTTAGCCGTGTTGGGTCTTCCTTGTGCGCGGGCTCCTCATTGTCGTGGCTTCTCTTGTTGCGGAGCACAGGCTCAGTAGTTGTGGCGCACGGGCTTAGTTGCTCCGTGGCATGTGGGATCTTCCCGGACCAGGGCTCGAACCCGTGTCCCCTGCATTGGCAGGCGGATTCTTAACCACTGCACCACCAGGGAAGCCCGGGCTCCACTTTTTAAATGCTGCTGCCAGGAAGAGTCATTAGTGCAGCATTATCTCCATGTTGTGGGAGTTTAACCCAGTGCTAGTCAACCTGGAATAAACTGTAGCAGAGTTGGTTTGAAGGTGAGCTCCGTTGCTGGTGCAGCCTGATGGAGTCACAGATCCCTTCATGGCCAGCCTCTTAGGACTGGGCAGGCCACTCAGGACTCTGGCTCCCCCCTTCCATCCGCTGCAGCCCAATTCCGAAGGTGCCTCGTATACACACCCATCTCATGCCACGTTTTCATCATAATTTGCTATCTTCCCATTACTGTCGTCACTGGTCATTCGTGTTGAATTTTTTACTTACCTTTTTAACTTATACTCCGTGAGCAATGTATAATTTAGCATGCAGGAGTTGCAGACACCCTGGTCTGTTGCACTTGAGTCTACTGAGAAGTTTGTTTGGGGGAAATCACCTCCCGGAGGACCTGTCCCTCTGAGTAACCCTGTCTTTCTCTTCCTCGGCTTTGAAGGAACTCCCTTGTTCTGCACTAGCTCCATCCCTAGAACCCTGCTTCTCCAGGCCCGAGAGACCAGCAAACCGTCGCCCTCCGTCCCGTTGGGCCCCACATTCCCCCACTGCCTCACCGGCTCTGTCACCCGGACACCCGACCTCCTTGGAGGAGCTCGGCGACGAGGGGCCGCCCGGGGAGAAGCCACACCTGTGATGCAGGCTCGCATGGATTATCTGGAATAATTCACTGTAATTGCATAACCACACCGTCATCATCAACCGAACTCTGCCCCAAAAGGAGAGATCTGGTTTTCCCAAGGTCAAAGAATGTTTTTATTTTAAAAAAATAACACAGCTGCTGAATGTTCAACCTGTGAATCTGAGATGTTTCTAGAATGAAACAGTAAACGTGCCTGTAAGAACTTAATTTTTTTCATAGCTCAGAAAACTATTTTTGTCTCCATCTTTTTTACAGAAAGTATATTAAACAAAAAAGTAAATAAGATATAAATTTAAAAACAAAACGTTTTTAAGAGATTCTGAACACCCTCGCGCGCGATACTGACTGCCTCACTGTTAAATTTGCACTGTTAACATTTGGTTTGGTTTATTTCCACGTTGAATTAGAGTGTTTTAAGTTAATTTTATTTTGTCAGTGTTCTTGTTTTTTAAGAATTTTTGAAATGCTTCAGACTGTATGATTCAGTGAACTTTTTGTAATGAAAAAACCATGAAGCCAGTAGACAAGGCAGATCTCCTATACCCTTGAGGGGATAGATGGCAGCATTCTGGAAAGGTAGAGAGGCCTCAGCCGGGTTGCCCAGACCTGCTGTATAATCCACATACTCTTCTCGGCCTGCACGTCTTTGGGTCCGAAGCACTGGGGTGCATGGACATGCCGCTGCTGTGGTCTCGCCCCGCCTATGTGTGAACCCCCTCGTACTGTACTGTTGTTGTCTTCTCACACTGATGATACAACAGCGATGGCATTTTAAAATTATTGTTAAAAGATTAACAGGCAATACAGTGTTTACTCCAAATTTCCTTGTTTAAGGAAAAACACTACACAAAGTCCTGAGGATACCAAATGGAAAGAGAGAGGGTGGTGCCTCGGAGTCTGTATGAGACGATGATGAAGAAGAAATAAAGCCTTTACAAGACGGCGCCTGTCCCAGACCTTGTCTCACACACCCTCCACCTTTTCCTAACGGCTCACGCAAAAGTTTCCCATTGCGGGGGCGGGGGGGGGGGCGGTCATACACCCACTCACGTATCTGACTGGGATGCACTGTGAGTGCACAACGACCTTGCAGTTTCTCTGCAAGGGCATCCTGGAATAGATAAACAGGCGACTACATTTCTGCTAAAAAAAGCCAAAATGGGTGGGCGAGGCGGTGTGAGGAAAACAGTTATCCACAGTCAGAATGCACCCACCCTCTCCCTCCTTGGAAGGTGGGAGAGGCCGTTTCCATCCCTGGACTGAGATGCAGCCCAAGCTGCCAGTGTTTGATAAGTAGGAGTTTACAAAGAAGTGGTGCTGATGAAGAAAACAAGAACTATTTCAGGCCAAAGCTTCTAGCTGTAATCTTTCAGTAACAAACTGGCTATGGTATAAGTTATTTTCCCAGTATCACCACAGTTCCATTAAACTAAATATTTTTTTTATGAACACAAAGTACTGTTGGACATTGGAGCCTGCTGTAGCTGCTGCGGAAAACAGCCTGACAGTTCCTTAAAAAGTTAAACGGTTACCATATGATCCAGTAATTCCACTTCTGAGTGTAGGCCCAGGGGATCTGAAAGCTGGGACTTGGACAGATATTTGTTCACCCATGTTCATAGCAGCTTTATTCACAGTAGCCAAAAAGTGGAAACAATACAAGTGTCCATCGATGGATGACAGATAAACAACATGTGGTTCATCCATACACTGGAATACTCTTCAGCCTTAGGAAGGAGATTCTGGCACCTGCTACAGTGTGGATGAACTGTGAGGACACTATGCTAAGTGATATAAACCAGTCACAAATACTGTATGATTCCACTTATCTGAGGTACCTAGAGGAGTCAAATTCCAGATACAAAAGTAAAATAAGGGTTAGCAGGAGTTAGCGAGAGGAAAGAACAAGGACAGTGCTTAATGGGTACAGAGTTCCAGTTTGGGAAGGTAGAAAAGTTTGGAAATGGATGATGGTGACGGTTGCACAATATGAATGTACTTAATGCCACTGAGCTCTACGCTTAAACATGATTAAAATGGTGAGTGTTGTGTATATTTTAACCACAGTAATAATTTTTAATGCAAAAAAGGAAATATTCTACTTAACCCCCTAGACACAGCTGTAGACAAACTATCAGCAAGTTGACAAAGATTTCTTTCAGGCCCAGCCTCTGCCCACAGTAAGTGCTGGAAGGTGCAACAACACTCTTCCAGTCGGAAGCCAGCAGGCCAGTTGTTGGTGCTCATAACTGGAGGAGTGCCAGCACCCAGCACGGTTACAATCCAGGACCCTCATCGTTCCGTCAGGACATGCCATGTCTCCGGGCCCTGCTCTGCTCTGTGTCGCTTTATTCTCAGACAGGCATCCTAAAAGTTGGCAACCCTCGTTCCCAGAAGCTCTTACTAGTTTAGCAACTCCGAGAGAAAGAGGATCTCTTACCGGTAGCACCAACAAAAGCCCCAGGACTGAAGAATCTCATGGTTCTGCTTTAATTCACTCATCTCACCCTGTGCCTGGCACTGCCAGACTGGCCCAGCAAAGGAAAACCACCGGAGTGGTTAGGATAGAGGGGAAAGGGTGCCTAGAAGGCAGGGAAGGCTGAATGTGATGGTGGGGCACCCCGGAATTACAAGGAGAGGTTCTGGTCATCACGGAACTTGCTCTCTGGCTGGAGGAGATGAATCCCAGGCACAAATGCAGAAATGGCATGGTTTAAATCCAAGCGGTGCTTAAGCTGGGCTTGGGAGGAAGAGCAGGATTTAACTGTGAAGGCAGGAGGGGTTGTCAGGTGGGGGAAGAGAAGGGGCAGAGGTGTGGGGAGGTGGTGATGGGACCCCTAAGCAGGGCAGGGGTGTGGTCACTGCTGGAGGCAGAACCTGCAGGGACAAAGCCACGTTAGTGGCACCAGTGCCTTGAAAGCACTTTGGAACTTCTCCAACCATCCAGTTCTCTAACTGTTAGGCATATGTATTCTTGAGTCCATTTACTGTGGAACCATTCCAACTTTTGCAAAGGCAAAGACCAGAGGATGAAATCACTTTCTATGCTCCTGTCCAAATGGACGGCGAGGCACTAAGTAGGTAAGAGCAGCTGCTTGTCTGTTCATGTCCCCACCCGCCATCCTTAATGTGCAATTCGCTTTTATGTTCTAAACAAAGAAGCAGATTCCTCAAACCCAGCTAAGAGCCCTCACACACACACACACACACACACACGCTGGGCGTGCCCTGCCCACTGGTCTCATCCAGCACCAGCCTGACATTCTCACCAAACTGCTGTCAGTATGGCTGGGCGCAGCCACAGTGCAACTTTCCTTTTCTCTTCTGATGAAAAGATAACCTTGTGACATTAAGGTTTTCAGTATTACGTGTCTTCTCAAAAAATATATCTGTGCATATCATAATTCTAATTCTCTTTAGCACAGTTGTGCTTCATCTACTTTTAAATTAAGCTTGCCAGAGTTATGCATATTTATTTTGTTCAAAAAATAGTTAAGTGCAACTATCATTTTCTCTTTTCTAATTCACTGATTCTTTTTTTAATTGTGGTAAAATACACGTAAAACTTAGTATTTTAACCATCTTTCAAAACCATTTTAAAGTGTATGATTCAGTGGCATTTAGAACATTCACACTGTTGTGCAATCATCACCACTGTCTAATCCCAGAACACTTTCATCACCCTACAAGGAAATACAGCAGTTCCCCCCACAGTCCCTGGCACCCACGAACCTGCTTTCTGTCTCTGTGAGTTTGCCTATTCAAGACATTTCATATAAATGGAATCATACAGTGTGGCCATGTCTGGCTTCTTTCACCAAGCATGATGTTTTCAAGGTCCACCTACATTACTGTAGCCTGTGTCAGTACTTCCCTTTCAGAGTTGAATAACATTCCATTGTATGGATTACTGCATTTTGTTTATCTATTCATTTTTAAAACAAAATGCTTTATTTACCTTAAACAGCCTTGATTATTCCCCAAAAGGAAGCAAGTCACAATGAATAATCAGGACACTCATCAATCAGTTTGCAAAATTAAGGCACTTTGGCATATTTAACTCAAACATAGTTGTTTCCAGGGGTCACCAGTACATATTATACTTATGCTTTTGTTTGCATTTAGTCCTTTCAGCATCATTCTTTGATGCAGTGTGCACTGGAAACCAGTAATAGCAGGAAATCTAGCTGAGTCATAAGCAAGTTGGCCATTTGAGTGAATTTGATGACACTGGGTCTTTAGTAAACTCTGGGCCACTCCACTCAGTGGAGAAATCTGGTTTTGAATCCTGGTTTGAACACAAAGTAATGCAGCCTTAGGCCATCTCTTTGAGATTCATGTGAAAAATAGCAACAATACCTACTTCCCAGACATGTAAGGATTAAGGTTTACTGTGTACCTATTGTGTGCAAGATACTACACTAAGAGTTGTGAACACCAACTTTCAACCAGGAACAGAAGAGAGGCTCCCTGCTCTCACAGAGCTTGTGTCCTGGTGATGAGAAATGTGTAGTAAACAGGTGTGACTGTGATGGAGAATAGCTAACTAAAAGCCTGGGCAAGAAGCAGCTGTCGGCCGGGCAGAGCACGTAGCTGGTGCAAAGTTGGGACGAGAAGCAGAGCCTGCCTGTTCCTGGAAGCGAAGGACGGGTACTGTGGCCTGAGAGGGGAAGGGGAAGCCTCACGGTGCACAGGAAAGAGTGAATTTTACGCTAGGTGGGGGGAAATCCACTGAAAGGTATTAAGCAAGGGAGTTACTTTCTGGAAGACTACTGTGATGTGAGGATAAGGAGGGGCAAGATTGGAAGGCTTCCCGACAAAAGACTGTGGTGTTGGCCCAGAGAAGCCTGGCGGCGGCTCGGACAGTTTCTGCTACTGTTATTATTAGCATCACACCGCCAGGCTTGCCGCATGCCACTCATCAAGAGCTGGGCTTTAGGATCTGCTGCTGAGGATTCCGCGGGACCCACTGCCAAACTCCAGAACCTACTGCAGTTGTTCAGATAAAAGCTGAACCAAGCCCTTATTCTTCTGCTGCCTCTCAGGCTGGGCCAGCAGCCTTGTCAGTGGCCTTGGGCCAAGAACAGTCACCCTCTTAGCCCCCTTCCCTTCGGGGCACAAAATCACACAGCAAGCTTCTCATTTCTGTTTTGTTTTTAAGGTCTGCTCCTTCTCCAAAAGGAAGGTGGCACCTTCTAAGCTACTGTCATTTGTGATTTAGTAAAAATGGGTTCCGGCTCTGGGTGTGCAGATGGTGGGGGAGGCACCCAGTTATAAGCGCTGCACAATGAAATAGAAGAGAATGGGATAGGAACACAAAGCCGACTTCATTTGTTCTAGGCCCAGTTTTGTCCATAAGATTCAATGAACCCAGTCCATTTCAAAGACAGAAGCTTCTATAACTTCCTAGTGAGCTAATAAACTTCAACAGGGCACCAGGAATCCAAACCTCACAATCCCCATAGTAATCCTGGGACAAATTCACCACTCATTATTCATCAACTCCAGCCTCCCTAGTACATGTGACTTTAACTGATTAAAATAAAAACAAAGCACTGAAGACACTATGATGAAGTAGGTGCACCTGAAAATAGCTGGCAGAATTATAAATTCTGAATTCCAAATTTCTTGAGAATCACTAAGCAATTATCCATAAAACTGTTTATACTTATTGAGTCATTTCACTTAGAGGAACTTACCCCCAAATAACTTCAGTGAAACCAATGTAGTTTGTATAATACATTCATAACAGCACAAATTATACAGAAAAATCTGGAAACAGGCTAAACAAGTTATGGTTCATCAACAGATTTGAAAATTGTGCTCCTTCACTTAGAAAACATTCCTAGTGACCAGGGACTGGATGGACCTGTGGGGACTCAAACATAAATGTGATGCAACTGCCCCCACGAGGCTCATCACCTGGTCAATGGTGTCCAACTACCTGGGCTCGAATCCTGCTTCACCACTTTCTAACAAAACACCCTCGGGAAAGTTACCTGTGCCCCCTAAGTCTCAGTTTTCTGCTGTGCAAAATAAAAGCATTAATAATTATCACCTAATAGCTAAATTAGGTTAAGTTATGAGGTCTGGATAAGCTAATACTTGTCAAGTACTTAGAACAGTGCCTGGCACTAAGATTTGTTAAGTAAAATGATTATACAAATGTCACATTATAAAACAATATGATATGTGCTATAAGAGTATATATAAGTGTAGAGTGGGCAAAGAAAAGGGACTGACTCTGCCCGGGGCTGGGGCACAGGAGTGGTGGTGGTGGGTGGAAGAGTGGTCTGGGAAGACCTCATGCTGACCTGTATGGTAAGAGTCTTGGAGGAACTGATGAGGGACGAGACTGAGAAAGAGAACTTCAAGAAATACTGCCTAGGTTGTGCATGTAATACTCCTCTGGGGTCTCTGCAGAGAGATTCAAATTTATTTTCAAT
The DNA here is from genome assembly GCF_964165515.1 of Mesoplodon bidens. Classification (NCBI taxonomy): domain Eukaryota; kingdom Metazoa; phylum Chordata; class Mammalia; order Artiodactyla; family Ziphiidae; genus Mesoplodon; species Mesoplodon bidens. The sequence continues at coordinate 31,157,603 of NC_138169.1, read as the reverse complement.
TACTTTTGTATACTGGACTGGTGTTTTTATCAAATGTTGACACCATGCTAAGCTTTACTAGAAAGAAAAGCAAAGGGTGAAAAGTAGCTCATCCATCCTGACCTCCTCAGGACCCTGCCACCCACCTCAATACAAGAATCCCATAATAAGGGCTGCCATATCCAGAAAGCAAATTACTCCTTCCTGGGCACCCATCTGCTATGGCATTTCACAGGAAGAGTCGCTTTTATCCACTGAAAGACTCTCACTGCTGAAGTGTTCCTAGTGACACCAGCAGCCACATCTGCACTGTCTTCCTGTGGTTCATGCCTGTTTGTGAGTAAGACTCTGAACAGGTGTCAACATTCTCAAGGTAGTGCTAATAAAAATGACATACATATGAATTTTGTTGTGTAGTCATTAGAACTGTTCATGAATATTCCATCAACTTCTGAGCACATTATAAGATCACCCTTCCCCATTGCCCCTTGAAGTTGGGTGTGGCTCTTTGCCAATGAAGTGTGAACAAGAGCCACACATGTCACTTTCTGCTGACAGTTTTAAGAGCCAATGCACCACTTGCTATGTTCCTTTTCTGCCTCAGCAGTTGTGGAAGCATATGTCCCTCCATCTGGGCCCCTGAGTGGCTGTCATACACAGACCCACTTTAAATAAGTAGCATGAGGGACAAATAAGTCCTCGTGTGTTAAGCCACTGAGAGTTGGGAACTGTTCATTAAGGCAGCACAACTTAGTCCATCCTGACTGCAATAACTGTCAAAAAATGGGGATGCATATACAAATAATATGAAAAAACAAAAACCACATCATCTCAATAGATGCAGAAAAAACATTTGATAAAATTCAACATCCATTTATGATAAAAAAATCTCACCAAAGTGGGTATAGAAGGAACATATCTCAACATAATAAAATAAACCTGCAGCCAACATAATAGTCAATGATGAAAAGCTGAAAGCCTTTACACTAAATTCTGGAACAAGACAAGGATGCCCACTCTCACCATTTCTATTCAACATAGTATTGGAAGTCCTAGCCACAGCAATCAGACAAGAAAAAGAAATAAAAGATATCCAAATCAGAAGGGAAGAGGTAAAACTGTCATCTACAGATGACATGGTACTCTATATAGAAAATCCTAAAGACTCCACACAAAAACTATTAAAACTGATAAACAAATTCAGTAAAGTAGCAGGATACAAGGTTAACATACAGAAATCTGTTGCATTTCTTTATAGTAACAGAAATATCAGAAAGAGAAAGTAAAAAAAAAAAAAAAGCCTTTAAAAATCACATCCAAAAACAAAAACAAAACCTAGGAATAAACTTGACCAAGAAGGTGAAAGACACATTGAGAACTATAAAACACTGCTAAAGGATATTGAAGATGATTGAAAGAAACAGAAAGATATCCCATGCTCTTGGATTGGAAGAATATTGTTAATATGGCCATATTACCCAAACAATCTACAGATTTAATGTGATCCCTATCAAATTACCCACGACATTCTTCACAGAAATGGAACAAATAATACTAAAATTTATATGGAACCACAGAAGACCCAGAACTGCCAAAGCAATCCTGAGGAAAAAAAACAAAGCTGGAAGCATAACCCTCCCAGACTTCAGGCAATACTACAAAGCTATAGTAATCAAAACTGCCTGGCATTGGCACAAAAACAGACATATGGGTGAATGGAACAGAACAGAGAGCCCAGAAATAAACCCACACATCTACAGTCAATTAATCTTCAACAAAAGAGGCAAAAATATACAATGGGGAAAAGCCAGTCTCTTCAGCAAGTGGTGTTGGGAAAGCTGGACAGCCACATGTAAACCAATGAAGTTAGAACATACCCTCACACCATATACAAAAATAAACTCAAAATGGCTTAAAGACCTAAATATAAGACAAGACACCACAGAACATACACAAAACACTGACATAAATCATAGCAATATTTTCTTAGGTCAGTCTCCCAAGGAAATAGAAATAAAAGCAAAACTAAACAAATGGGACCTAATCAAACTTAAAAGCTTTTGCACATCAAAAAAAAAGTCCATAAACAAAACAAAACAAAACAAAAATGTAGGGCCTCCCTGGTGGCGCAGTGGTTGAGAGTCCGCCTGCCGATGCAGGGGATACGGGTTCGTGCCCCGGTCTGGGAGGATCCCATATGCTGCGGAGCGGCTGGGCCCGTGAGCCATGGCCGCTGGGCCTGCGCATCCGGAGCCTGTGCTCCGCAACGGGAGAGGCCACAACAGTGAGAGGCCCGCATACCGCAAAAAAAAGAAAAAAAATAAATGTACAGACTTGGAGAAAACAGCAAATGATGTGACCAACAAGGGCTTAATTTCCAAAATATACAAACAGCTCATACAACTCAACAACAAAAAAAAACAAAACCCAATTAAAAAATGGGCGAAGACCTAGACATTTCTCCAAAGAAGACACACAAATGGCCGATAGGCACATGAAAATATGTTCAACATCACTAATTATTAGAGAAATGCAAATCAAAACTACAGTGAGGTACCACCTCACACTGGTCAGAATGGCCAACATTAAAAAGTCAACAAATAACAAATGCTGGAGACGGTGTGGAGAAAAGGCAACCCTCTTACACTGTTGGTGGAAATGTAAATTGGTGCAGCCACTATGGAGGTTCCTCAAAAAACTAAAAACAGAGTTGCCATATGATCCAGCAATCCCACTCCTGGGCATATACCCAGACAAAACTATAATTCGAAAAGATACATTCACCCCTATGTACCCTGCAGCACTGTTTACAATAGCCAAGACATGGAAACAACCTAAATGTCCATCGACAGATGAATGGATAAAGATGATGTGGTACATTTATACAATAGAATATTACTCGGCCATCAAAAAGAATGAAATAATGCCATTTGCAGCAACATGGATGGACCTAGAGATTATCATACTAAGCGAAGTAAATCAGAAAGGGAAAGACAAATACCATATAATATCACTTATATGTGGAATCTAAAATACGACATAAATCAACATATCTATGAAACAAAAACAGACTCACAGACACAGAGAACAGACTTGTGGTTGCCAAGGGCCAGGGGTTGGGGGCAGAGGGGAGGGAAGGATTGGGAGTTTGGGATTAGCAGATGCAAACTAGTATATATAGGATGGATAAACAAGGTCCTACTGTATAGCGCAGGGAACTATATTCAATATCCTGTGACAAAGCATGATGGAAAAGAATATGAGAAAGAATATATATATGTGTGTGTGTATATGTATATATATGTATAACTGAGTCACTCTGCTGCACAGAATTAACACAGCATTGTAAATCAACTATACTTCAATAAAAATTTTTTAAAGTTTTTAAATCTTCAAAAAAACGTCTACAAGTAATAAATGCTGGAGCTCAGGGGAAGATGGCGGAAGAGTAAGATGCAGAGATCACCTTCCTCCCCACAGGTACACCAGAAATTCATCTACATGTGGAACAACTCCTACAAAACACCTACTGAACGCTGGCAGAAGACCTCAGACCCCCGAAAAGGCAAGAAACTCCCCACGTACCTGGGTAGGGCAAAAGAAAAAAGAATAAACAGAGACAAAAGGATAGGGACGGGACCTGCACCAGTGGGAGGGAGCCGTGAAGGAGGAAAGGTTTCCACACACTAGGAAGCCCCTTCGTGGGCGGAGACTGCGGGTGGCGGAGGGGGAAAGCTTCGGAGTAGCGGAGGAGAGCACAGCAACAGGGGTGCGGAGGGCAAAGCGGAGAGATTCCCGCACAGAGGATCGGTGCTGACCGGCACTCACCAGCCCGAGAGGCTTGCCTGCTCGGCCACCGGGGCGGGCGGGGCTGGGAGCTGAGGCTCAGGCTTGGTCGGAGCGCGGGGAGAGGACTGGGGTTGGCGGCGTGAACACAGCCTGAAGGGGTTAGTGCACCACGGCTAGGCCGGGAGGGAGTCCAGGGAAAAAGTCTGGACCTGCCGAAGAGGCAAGAGACTTTTTCTTCCCTCTTTGTTTCCTGGTGCGCAAGGAGAGGGGATTAAGAGTGCTGCTTAAAGGAGCTCCAGAGATGAGCGCGAGCCGCGGCTAAAAGCGCGGACCCCAGAGACGGGCGTGGGACGCTGGGGCTGCTGCTGCCGCCACCAAGAGGCCTGTGTGCAAGTGCAGGTCACGGTCCACGCCCCCTTTCTGGGGAGCCTGTGCAGCCCGCCACTGCCGGGGTCCCGGGATCCAGGGACGGCTTCCCCAGGAGAGCGCACGGCGCGCCTCGGGCTGGTGCAACGTCACGCCGGCCTCTGCCACTGCAGGCTCGCCCCGCACTCCATACCCCTCCCTCCCCCTGGCCTGAGTGAGCCAGAGTCCCTGAAGCGGCTGCTCCTTTAACCCCGTCCTGTCTGAGCAAAGAACAGACACCCTCCAGCGATCTACACGCAGAGGCGGGGCCAAATCCAAAGCTGAGACCAGGGAGCTGTGAGAATAAAGAAGAGAAAGGGAAATCTCTCCCAGCACTCTCAGAAGCAACAGATTAAAGCTCCACAATCAACTTGATGTACCTGCATCTGTGGAATACATGAATAGACAACGAATCATCCCAAATTCGGGAGGTGGACTTTGAGAACAAGATTTATGATTTTTTTCCCCTTTTCCTCTTTTTGTGAGTGTGTATGTGTATGCTTCTGTGTGAGATTTTGTCTGTACAGCTTTGCTTCCACCATTTGTCCTAGGGTTCTATCCATCCTTTTTTTTTGTTTTTGTTTTTTTATAAATTTTTTAATAATTATTTTTTATTTTAATAACTTTATTTTATTTTCTTTATTTTATTTTACTTTATCTTCTTTCTTTCTTTCCTTCCTTCCCTCCTTTAGACAACGAATCATCCCAAATTGAGGAGGTGGACTTTGTTTGAGAGCAAGATTTATGATTGTTTTCCCCTTTTCCTCTTTTTGTGAATGTGTATGTGTATGCTTCTGTGTGAGATTCTCTGTCTGTATAGCTTTGCTTCCACCATTTGTCCCAGGGTTCTATCCGTCCGTTTTTTTTAATAATAATTTTTTATTTTAATAACTTTATTATATTTTATCATACTATATTCTATTCTACTTTATCTTCTCTCTTTTTTTCCTACCTTCCCTCCTTCCTCCTTTCTTTCTTTCTTTCTACTTCTACTAATTCTTTCTTTCTTTTTCTCCCTTTTATTCTGAGCCATGTGGATGAAAGGCTCTTGGTGCTGCAGCCAGGAGTCAGTGCTGTGCCTCTGAGGTGGGAGAGCCAACTTCAGGACACTGCTCCACAAGAGACCTCCCAGCTCCACATAATATCAAACAGTGAAAATCTCCCAGAGATCTCCATCTCAACACCAGCACCCAGCTTCACTCAACGACCAGCAAGCTACAGTGCTGGACACCCTATGCCAAACAACTAGCAAGACAGGAACACAACCCCACCCATTAGCAGAGAGGCTGCCTAAAACCATAATAAGGCCACAGACACCCAAAACACACCACCAGACGTGGACCTGTCCACCAGAAACACAAGATCCAGCCTCATCCACCAGAACACAGGCACTAGTCCCCTCCACCAGGAAGCCTACACAACACACTGACCCAACCTTAGCCACTGGGGACAGACACCAAAAACAACGGGAACTACGAACCTGCAGCCTGCAAAAAGGAGACCCCAAACACAGTAAGATAAGCAAAATGAGAAGACAGAAAAACACACAGCAGGTGAAGGAGCAAGATAAAAACCCACCAGACCTAACAAATGAAGAGGAAATAGGCAGTCTACATGAAAAAGAATTCAGAATAATGATAGTAAAGATGATCCAAAATCTTGGAAATAGAATAGACAAAATGCAAGAAACAGTTAACAAGGACCTAGAAGAACTAAAGATGAATCAAGCAACAATGAGCAACACAATAAATGAAATGAAAAATACTCTAGATGGGATCAATAGCAGAATAACTGAGGAAGAACAGGTAAGTGACGTGGAAGATAAAATAGTGGAAATAACTGCTGCAGAGCAGAATAAAGAAAAAAGAATGAAAAGAACTGAGGACAGTCTCAGAGGCCTCTGGGACAACATTAAATGCACCAACATTTGAATTATAGGGGTTCCAGAAGAAGAAGAGAAAAAGAAAGGGACTGAGAAAATATTTGAAGAGATTATAGTTGAAAACTTCCCTAATATGGGAAAGGAAATAGTTAATCAAGTCCAGGAGGCACAGAGAGTCCCATACAGAATAAATCCAAGGAGAAATACGCCAAGACACATATTAATCAAACTGTCAAAAATTAAACACAAAGAAATCATATTAAAAGCAGCAAGGCAAAAACAACAAATAACACACAAGGGAATCCCCATAAGGTTAACAGTTGATCTTTCAGCAGAAACTCTGCAAGCCAGAAGGGACTGGCAGGACATATTTAAAGTGATGAAGGAGAAAAACGTGCAACCAAGATTACTCTACCCAGCAAGGATCTCATTCAGACTTGATGGAGAAATTAAAACGTTTACAGACAAGCAAAAGCTGAGAGAGTTCGGCACCCCCAAACCAGCTTTACAACAAATGCTAAAGGAACTTCTCTAGGCAAGAAACACAACAGAAGGAAAAGACCTACAATAACGAACCCAAAACAGTTAAGAAAATGGGAATAGGAACATACATATCGATAATTACCTTAAATGTAAATGGACTAAATGCTCCCACCAAAAGACACAGATTGGCTGAATGGATACAAAAACAAGACCCATATATATGCTGTCTACAAGAGACCCACTTCAGACCTAGAGACACATACAGACTGAAAGTAAGGGGATGGAAAAAGATATTCCATGCAAATGGAAATCAAAAGAAAGCTGGAGTAGCAATTTTCATATCAGACAAAATAGACTTTAAAATAAAGACTACTGGAAGAGACAAAGGACACTACATAATGATCAAGGGATCGATCCAAGAAGAAGATATAACAATTGTAAATATTTATGCACCCAACATAGGAGCACCTCAATACATAAGGCAAATACTAACAGCCATAAAAGGGGAAATCGACAGTAACACACTCATAGTAGGGGATTTCAACACCCCACTTTCACCAATGGACAGATCATCCAAAATGAAAATAAATAAGGAAACACAAGCTTTAAATGATACATTAAACAAGATGGACTTAATTGATATTCATAGGACATTCCACCCAAAAACAACAGAATACACATTTTACTCAAGTGCTCATGGAACATTCTCCAGGATAGATCATATCTTGGGTCATAAATCAAGCCTTGGTAAATTTAAGAAAATTGAAATTGTATCAAGTATCTTTTCTGACCACAACTCTATGAGACTAGATATCAATTACAGTAAAAGATCTGTAAAAAATACAAACACATGGAGGCTAAACAATACACTACTTAACGAAGTGATCACTGAAGAAATCAAAGAGGAAATTTAAAAAATACCTAGAAACAAATGACTATGGAGACACGACGACCCAAAACCTATGAGATGCAGCAAAAGCAGTTCTAAGAAGTTTATAGCAATACAATCCCACCTTAAGAAACAGGAAACATCTCGAGTAAACAACCTGACCTTGCACCTAAAGCAATTAGAGAAAGAAGAACAAAAAAGCCCCAAAGTTAGCAGAAGGAAAAAATCATAAAAATCAGATCAGAAGGGGCTTCCCTGGTGGTGCAGTGGTTGAGAGTCCGCCTGCCGATGCAGGGGACGCAGGTTCCTGCCTTGGTGCGGGAAGATCCCACATGCCGCAGAGCGGCTGGGCCCGTGAGCCATGGCTGCTGAGCCTGGGCGTCCAGAGCCTGTGCTCCACAATGGGAGAGGCCACAACAGTGAGAGGCCCACGTACCGCAAAAAGAAAAAAAAAAATCAGATCAGAAATAAATGAAAAAGAAATGAAGGAAACTATAGCAAAGATCAATAAAACTAAAAGCTGGTTCTTTGAGAAGATAAACAAAATTGATAAACCATTAGGCAGACTCATCAAGGAAAAAAGGGAGAAGACTCAAATCAATAGAATTAGAAATGAAAAAGAAGTAACAACTGACACTGCAGAAATACAAAAGATCATGAGAGATTACTACAAGCAACTCTATGCCAATAAAATGGACAACCTGGAAGAAATGGACAAATTCTTAGAAATGCACAACCTGCCAAGACTGAATCAGGAAGAAATAGAAAATATGAACAGACCAATCACAAGCACTGAAATTGAGACTGTGATTAAAATTCTTCCAACAAACAAAAGCCCAGGACCAGATGGCTTCACAGGTGAATTCTATCAAACATTTAGAGAAGAGCTAACACCTATCCTTCTCAAACTCTTCCAAAATATAGCAGGGGGAGGAACACTCCCAAACTCATTCTATGAGGCCACCATCACCTTGATACCAAAACCAGACAAGGATGTCACAAAGAAAGAAAACTACAGGCCAATATCACTGATGAACATAGACGCAAAAATCCTCAACAAAATACTAGCAAACAGAATCCAACAGCACATTAAAAGGATCATACACCATGATCAAGGGGGGTTTATCCCAGGAATGCAAGGATTCTTCAATATACGCAAATCAATCAATGTGATACACCATATTAACAAATTGAAGGAGAAAAACCATATGATCATCTCAATAGATGCAGAGAAAGCTTTCAACAAAATTAAACACCCATTTATGATAAAAACCCTGCAGAAAGTAGACATAGAGGGAACTTTCCTCAACATAATAAAGGCCATATATGACAAACCCACAGCCAACATCATCCTCAATGGTGAAAAAGTGAAATCATTTCCACTAAGATCAGGAAAAAGACAAGGCTGCCCACTCTCACCACTCTTATTCAACATAGTTTTGGAAGTTTTAGCCACAGCAATCAGAGAAGAAAAGGAAATAAAAGGAATCCAAATTGGAAAAGAAGAAGTAAAGCTGTCACTGTTTGCAGATGATGACATGATACTATACATAGAGAATCCTAAAGATGCTACCAGAAAACTACTAGAGCTAATCAATGAATCTGGTAAAGTAGCAGGATACAAAATTAATGCACAGAAATCTCTGGCATTCCTGTACACTAACGATGAAAAATCTGAAAGTGAAATCAAGAAAACACTCCCATTTACCACTGCAACAAAAGGAATAAAATACCTAGGAATAAACCTACCTAAGGAGACAAAAGACCTGTATGCAGAAAATTATAAGACACTGATGAAAGAAATTAAAGATGATACAAATAGATGGAGAGATATACCATGTTCCTGGATTGGAAGAATCAATTGTGAAAATGACTCTACTACCCAAAGCAATCTACAGATTCAATGCAATCCCTATCAAACTACCACTAGCATTTTTCACAGAACTAGAACAAAAAATTTCACAATTTGTATGGAAACACAAAAGACCCCGAATAGCCAAAGCAATCTTGAGAACGAAAAAGCGTTGGAGGAATCAGGCTCCCTGACTTCAGACTATATTACAAAGCTACAGTAATCAAGACAATATGGTTCTGGCACAAAAACAGAAATATAGATCAATGGAACAGGATAGAAAGCCCAGAGATAAACCCACACACATATGGTCACCTTATCTTTGATAAAGGAGGCAGGAATGTACAGTGGAGAAAGGATAGCCTCTTCAATAAGTGGTGCTGGGAAAACTGGACAGGTACATGTAATAGTATGAGATTAGATCACTCCCTAACACCATACACAAAAATAAGCTCAAAATGGATTAAAGACCTAAATGTAAGGCCAGAAACTATCAAACTCTTAGAGGAAAACATAGGCAGAACACTCTATGACTTAAATCACAGCAAGATCCTTTTTGACCCACCTCCTAGAGAGATGGAAATAGAAACAAAGATAAACAAATGGGACCTAATGAAACTTCAAAGCTTCTGCACAGCAAAGGAAACCATAAACAAGACCAAAAGACAACCCTCAGAATGCGAGAAAATATTTGCAAATGAAGCAACTGACAAAGGATTCATCTCCAAAATTTATAAGCAGCTCATGCAGCTCAATAGCAAAAAAACAAACAACCCAATCCAAAAATGGGCAGAAGACCTAAATAGACATTTCTCCACAGAAGATATACAGACTGCCAACAAACACATGAAAGAATGCTCAACATCATTAATCATTAGAGAAATGCAAATCAAAACTACAATGAGATATCATCTCACACCAGTCAGAATGGCCATCATCAAAAAATCTAGAAACAATAAATGCTGGAGAGGGTGTGGAGAAAAGGGAACACTCTTGCACTGCTGGTGGGAATGTGAATTGGTACAGCCACAATGGAGAACAGTATGGAGGTTCCTTAAAAAACTACAAATAGAGCTACCATATGACCCAGCAATCCCACTACTGGGCATATACCCTGAGAAAACCATAATTCAAAAAGAGTCATGTACCACAATGTTCATTGCAGCTCTATTTACAATAGCCCGGAGATGGAAACAACCTAAGTGTCCATCATCGGATGAATGGATAAAGAAGATGTGGCACATATATACAATGGAATATTACTCAGCCATAAAAAGAAATGAAATTGAGCTATTTGTAATGAGGTGGATAGACCTAGAGTCTGTCACACAGAGTGAAGTAAGTCAGAAAGAAAAAGACAAATACCGTATGCTAACACAAATATATGGAATTTAAGAAAAAAAGTGTCATGAAGAACCTAGGGATAAAACAGGAATAAAGACACAGACCTACTTGAGAATGGACTTGAGGATATGGGGAGGGGGAAGGGTAAGCTGTGACAAAGCGAGAGAGAGGCATGGACATATATACACTACCAAATGTAAGGTAGATAGCTAGTGGGAAGCTTCCGCATAGCACAGGGAGATCAGCTCGGTGCTTTGTGACCGCCTGGAAGGGTGGGATAGGGAGGGTGGGAGGGAGGGAGACGCAAGAGGGAAGGGATATGGGAACATATGTATATGTATAACTGATTCACTTTGTTATAAAGCAGAAACTAATACACCACTGTGAAGCAATTATACTCCAATAAAGTTGTAAAAAAAAAAAAAGACAACACTTAATTTCCTTGGGAAAATAATTTCTTTGTCAAAGTCCAAGAGAATGAAATAAAATCATCATAGCTCTAAAATAATAATAATAATAATAATAAATGCTGGAGAGGGTATGGAGATAGAACCCTCCCTACACTGTTGGTGGGAATGTAAACTGGAGCAGCTACTATGAAGAACAATATAGAGGTTCCTTAAAAAACTGAAAATAGAGCTACCATATGATCCTGCAATCCCACTCCTCGGCATATATAGGGTTGGCCAAAAAGTTCATTCAAGGAAAAACCCCCAAACAAACTTTTTGGCCGACCCAATATGTGGAGGAAACTCTAATTCGAAAAGATACATGCACCCCAATGTTCACTGCAGCACTACTTACAATAGCCAAGACATGGAAGCAACCTAAGTGTCCAATGGCAGATGAATGGATAAAGAAGATGTGGTAATATATATATACATATATATATATATATACACATACAATGGAATATTACTCAGCCATAAAAAGAATGAAATAATGCCTTTTGCAGCAACATGAATGGACCTAGAGATCATCACTCTAAGTGAAATAAGTCAGACAAAATATCATATGATATGTGGAATATAAAATATGATACAAATGAACTTATTTACAAAACAGAAAGAGACTCACAGACATAGAAAACAAACTTATGTTACCAAAGGGGAAAGGGGGGAAGAGATAAATTAGGAGTTTGGGATTAACACATACACAGTATTACATATAAAATAGATAAACAAGGACCTACTATATAGTACAGGGAACTATATTCAGTATCTTGTAATAACCTATAACAGAAAAGAATCTGAAAAAGAATAAATATACACACATACATATGCATACATAACTGAATCATCTTACTGTACACCTGAAACTAACACATTATAAATCACCTATACTTCAATAAATAATCACACAATTAAAAAGTATGAAAAAAAGGGAAGATCAAATTTTCACAGCATATATCGATAAAACTGCTACTTCATGTTAACAAAGAGGTAAGAGGGACTTCCCTGGCAGTCCAGTGGTTAATAAGACTCTGCGCTTCCATTGTAGGGGGCATGGGTTCGATCCCTGGTCAGGGAACTAAGATCCTGCATGTCACGTGGTGCCGCCAATGAATAAATAAAATAAATTAAAAAAAAAAGATGTACGAGAATTTAAAGCTATGCAAACAGTTATTATTTTCCTTATTGAATTCTTTAAATTCACTGTAGAAGAAACTTCCAGTTCCTTTACCTAAAAGGGTAGATGTTATTACTGAACTGAAGTGACTACATGGATAAAGCAGAGGCAAACGGGTCGAGTGATGCCGCTTCCTGCCCTTTCCCTTTTCCTTCCAGCTACATTTTTTGGAAAAGTACGGACTGAGTCGCTCCCTTGAGCCAGCAAACTGAGATAAAAGGTGAAAAGTGGTTTTCCTAAGGAGTTGCAAGTGCACATTGGAAGAGACGGTAAAAAGCGTCCTCACCAAGCCCTCATTTAACACATAATTTTAACAACGGCAACCATTTTCAGAGGGTGCTTCCCCTGAAACTTAGCACAATGGTCTCTGCCTCGCTGCATCAGAGTCACCGGGAGTAACTTAAGACCCTTCCTAGATCAAATAAATCAGACTCCCTTGGGCATGGCCATCAGTACATTTTACATGTTTCCCCTGCTGGTTCTGGGCAGCCAAGATTGAGAACTACTAGTAGAGCAGAATTGCTTAACCTAGACGTTCCCAAACCTACTGCACACTGGGATCACCTGGGGGGCCTTCGGAAATCCTACACCTGCCTCCCACCCCAGACCTCATGATGCAATTGGTCTGGGGTGAGACCTGGGCATTGGAATTTTTTAAAGAATTAATCCCCACTGGAACTAATTCTGTTTTGCAGCGTTGTTCAAGAGCCAGTCTCAACCAGATTTAAGAGCTCAGGGTCTGAATCAGACAGGCATGGGTTCTTCACTGTGCAGTCGTGGGCATGCTCCTCACCTTGTCTGGAGTTTGGTTTTCTCATTATGTAAAGTGGGAATCACAACAGCTACCTCACAAGGTGGCTGTGAGGATTGGAGGAGACAGTGAGTTAGCACGGGGCCTGTCAGATGACACTTGCTCAACAAACAGCATCGTCTCATATAAGTGGACAATCCTGGACATCAAGGTGATTGTCCTAATCTGATAGCTAAAGGCACTGAGGATCAGAAAGGTCACTGGCTGCCTCAAGATTACACGATAATAACTGGAAAGCAGGACTCAGCCCAGGGCTTCACTGAGCAGAGAGGCTGCAGGGGCCCCACACCCACACGCCCCCCACAGAGCAAGTGGGGCTGAACTGGCCCTGCTGTGGGACACGCCTAGGCTGTCAGGTGGACCTGGCCCAACTCAGCTCACCGGCTTCTGTCCTGGAGCTTAACAGACTAAATCATGTCTTGAATTTCATTGACTTCATTTATTTCAAGGTGGTAAAATAGCCCCAACCAACCTGTCGGACCTGAATTCTTTCCTCAATGTGTGCTCAAAAAGCAGCAGTTACCTACCAGTTTCTTCTATTCATGAGGTGTCCTTTCTAACATAACTGACACAGAAGGATGAACTCGGACACAGGTGACACAGTGTCTATATTTGCACGGATGCCGTAGGCAGGGAAACTGCCTAAAGCACTGCTACCACTTGGAAGTGTAATACCTTGACCCAAGTGAAGAAAAACACAGACCACAGGATTGGAGGGGGCACCGAGCAGCCACAGATGTGACCACAGGAGTACTTCGTTTACTTAAAATGTGTGTTCGTCCCTAAGGAGGGGTCGTCCTGGCACTGGCTCACCCCCACACCTTCATGAGCAGGAGCTGAAACCGTGACTTTGGTGGAGGCAGCACCAGGCTTGGCTGGGGTGGGCTGGCGTGGGGGGAGACGGGCGTGTAGCCCACCTCGGCTCATCTCCATCATCCCCTTACACTTTATTCAGGTGTGAATAACTGACTTCTCACTACTACGTAAAGTGATATGAACACAGTTTCAAGGACACTCCCTAGTCCCCTAAGTCACCCCTCTTTAGGAACCCTGGAGCAGCCGCAGCCTGGCTAAGGCAGGATCCCCCATGGGCTATGGGCTGCAGGGTTGTAAGGCAGCCTGTGCACACAATTTTCATGCCCCAGGAAGGCAGAAGGGATTTTTGGTGTGAAAAGCCACCGTTCTCCAGGCCACAGAGGGAACCTCTCCTGTCACTTTTTGCCTTATCTCAGTCCTGAAGGAGGTCATACCCAGACCATACTGGTTAAAGCAGAGTCTCAAAATAAGGCAGGAACATCTTCCCCCTAAGAACTCTGTGTCCTCAAGAGTCAAGTCCAAATTGAACTGAATTCTCAGAGCCATTAAAGATCTTATCTAAATTTACCCTGACCCACTTAGGGGAGGAGCCAGAACAAAGTGGACCTTTTTAAAATGACATTTGGGACACTGAACTCAAGGCACAGAGGCCCATAAAGCAGCCAGTGACCAATTTGGAGGTTAGATCCAATATTAAGTCACCACCTGGGAGACCAGATGAGCAGCAAACTGCTTCTGTGGCAGTCAAGGCCACACTTGGTCAGCACCTGTGTGCAGTGGTATCTGGGGGGCAGCTGTGGGCTGGACCATGATGAAGGCATGCGGCTTGTTGCCTAGTAACGCCACACAGATGTCACTCAGGAGCATCAGTACCATACCTGATGAGGACATCACTCTGGCATTTCAACAGAACGTACAATGGGTTTTGAGTCACTGCTCCAGGTGGGAGATACAGCGGATGGGGCACGTGCATTAGAGGCCGGAACCCTATCTCTTCCTCTGCATTAAAAATGGCCCAGGGCTTCTCTGGTGGCGCAGTGGTTGAGAGTCCACCTGCCGATGCAGAGGACACAGGTTTGTGTCCCGGTCCGGGAAGATCCCACATGCCGCGGAGCGGCTGGGCCCGTGAGCCATGGCCGCTGAGCCTGTGCATCCGGAGCCTGTGCTCCGCAACGGGAGAGGCCACAACAGTGAGAGGCCCATGTACCACAAAAAAATATATAAATAAATAAAAAATAAAATAAAATAAAAATGGCCTGATCTCCCTTTCCCGGGCAGGAGCATACCCCCATGCAGCCCAGGCACGTGGCAGGCCTGGTAGGCTGCTGTGCTCTTGCCCAGGAAAGGCAATTTCTATTTCCAGCTTCCTCCAGCCTAATTCTGCTCCGCCACCTGCAGTGAGGTGCAGCTAAGGAGACTTCTTCCTGGCCTCGGTGGATCCCTGAATTAATGCCTATGGCTTCACAGGCACAGTGGGTTGTGAGCCTCATGAAGGCAGGGCTCTCTTCCCTATAACCTCTCAGTGCCCTGCACAGTGTAGTAGACCCTCAAGAAATAAATGCTTGTGGGATCCAATACTCTCGTTTCCAAATATTTTTTAGAGAAGGTACATTAAAACTTAAGACCCACTGCCTAGCATAAATACCCGTTAACACAAGGATAAGAACATTGTGATGCTAACAGCTAGTCTGCATACAAATTCACGGTTTCACAAAGTGCTGTTATGCCGCATCTTTCCTTTAACACAGTGAGGATCTGGGCGCCTCATTCGAGCCTGTTTCCCTTTAGTCATTCTTTCCAGGCCCTTTCTACAACTCCCTCTCGCTCAGGTCACCTGGCTGCCTCCCAAGCCATGAACTGCTCTCTCCAGGAGCCTCAGAGGCACTGGCCCACCCTGCACCCAGGAGACTCAGAAGCAGACCCTGAGCTGTTTCAGGGGAAGGATGGGGTAACCGGAAAAGAGAGGTGTCAGAAAACTCACGTCTCCCCCCGTCTCCAATTTGTAATCCTCCTCCACCGGGGCCCCACCATTACTGGCTGGGCCTAATATGCCCAGGAATTTTACTTACTAATAAACATGATAACAATCATTTATTGAGCCCTTAACTGTGTCCCAGGTACTGTCCCATTTAATACAACAATCCTAGCCATCTCTCGGATGAGGAAACGAGGCTGAGAGAGATTAGGTTATTCCCAGGCAGTTAAGAGTGGAACCAGCTCCTGGATCATCTGACCCAAGGCCAGGCTCACAGCCCGTGGCCAGCATGCGCTCCTCCTGCACTGCTTATCCCCTGCCCTGGCTCAGTGCAGAAATCCCTCTGTAGCATCTCTGAGTATCTCCAGAAACACATCGCTGGTAATCTGTTCCCTATCCCCACATCATCTGGGGGGTCCCCGGTGAGGCTTTGCATCTGTCCACTCATTCAGCAAACACACAGTGAGGACCCACCCCATGGGTCGCTCTGCTGGACTCAGGACAGGAGTCACATAAGATCTGGTTCCTGCCCTTGAGAAAAGGAGACGCAGACACAAGCAAATCTGTTCAGAATAGCATCTAGACAGGACAGGAGCAGGCCGAGTGCCGCAGGGCCCAGGAAGGTTTGGCCATTCAGCTGGTGGCTCAGCAGTGACGTCACAGAAGACTGACGAAGCCCCACAGATGGTACATAAGGGGCTCGGACTCGGAGACCTTACAACAGACAGTTCCCTTAGTCCTGAAAACACAAAACCATCTCCTTGGTCTCCCCACAGTGGTCCCTTTCATTCAGCCAGTCAGCAAACAGCTGACCTCTCTCATGTAGTGGGCACTCTGCTAGGGGCTGGGCCTATGGCAGGAGCAGGACAGACCCGACTCTTGCCCTCAGAGAGCAGACAGCTTTGTTACCAGACTTATCACACAGAGAACCTGCCCAGCTGGCATTTGCTAAAGCATCAACACATACGGAGGTTTACTGTGGTGCAATCTGCAAATGCTGACTCATAGGAGCTTGCAAACAAAGCTGCTCTAAACCGGAGCCACTGCACCAGACGCCAAGGGTGACGGAGGACAGAGACACCAGTGTCTGTGGTGGCCTGGGACCAAGAGCAGTGATGTGCTGACATTTGTCAAGTGGTGTGCTTCCGTAAGACGACGTTTTGTCAAAAACAGGTGATCCACTTGAATAAGCCCATTTTTCAAAATCTTCTAGAAAACAGACATTTCCTTCCTGTCTTGATCACTATCCTCCAATGTCTATTCTTCTATTCACTGTGTGGGTTGAGGAATCAAGATGGCAGAGGAGTAAGTGGACGTGGAGTTCACCTCTCCCCACAAATGCATCAAGAATACATCTACAGGGCCTCCCTGGTGGCGCAGTGGTTGAGAGTCCGCCTGCCGATGCAGGGGATACGGGTTCGTGCCCCGGTCTGGGAGGATCCCATGTGCCGCGGAGCGGCTGGGCCCGTGAGCCATGGCCGCTGAGCCTGCGCATCCGGAGCCTGTGCCCCGCAACGGGAGAGGCCACAACAGTGAGAGGCCCGCGTACCGCAAAAAAAAAAAAGAATACATCTACAAATGGAACGACTCTCACAGAGCACCTGTTGAACATTAGCAGACGACCTCGGACACCTAACAGAACAAGAAAGATCCCTGTGTAACCAGGCAGAATGAAAGAAAAAATAGAAAAGGAAGAGGAAAGGAAGTGGGATAGAACCCGCACCCCTGGTGGGAAGCTGAAGGAGAGGAGAGGTTCCTGTATCCAGGGAAGCCCCCTCACCAGAGAGCGGATCAGCTGGGATAGAAGGGGAGCTTCGGGGGCTATCAGAGGAGAGCCCAGCAACGGGTCTGTGGCGGGCAGGGCAGAGTGAGACCCACTCAGATGGTCTGGGCCGCAGCCCTGCACGCCCCAGCCTAAGAGGGGTGTCTGCCGGTGTGCACAGAGGCTGGGGGCTAGAACATGGGTTTGGAGAGCAGTCCCAGGGAGAGGACTGCTGTTGGCACAGGGAATGGGAGTGAGGAGCTCTTCAACCAGGAATGCTCGTGGAGGAAGCCCGGACCACCATAGAAGCGAAGTGCCTTTGTTGAGTGATGTGCAAGGGGAGGGGCCGCCATTGACACAAAAGAGCACACCTACAGGTGAACAGCTCCAGAGGAGGAATACTCAGTGGCTTCTCTCCCAGTGGCAGTGCTCCATTCCCACCTACCTTGCACCACAGATCAGAAACGCAGCTAAGAAACAGATCTGGGGGTCTCTACGCCAACAACTAGGGAGCAGCCCCCACCCCTGACAGGACAGTGACAACCACAGAACAAAGGGGAGGCCCTGCTCAATATCCACTAATCAATATACAGTGCAGGCTCTGGTCACCACAACATCAGTCACACCTCCTATCAAGGGGATAACAGCCAGCATACATTGAGGAAAGAGGTGGCAGACATCCACACTAAAAACAGGCCTGACTCCAAAATAAATAAATAAATAAATGAACTCACGAAGGTTACACAGGGATGTTCCCACATAAAAATAGCCCTCCAAGACAGTCTGAGGGTCTGGCATTGGGAGGAAGAACCCCCAGGGCATTTAGCCTTGAAGGCCAGCAGGGCTTCAGTGCAGCAGCTCCAAAGGGCTGAGGGAAACAGAGAGTGCACTCTTGGAGGTCCCACACAAGGTCTCACATGCACTGGGACCCAGCACAAAGCAGTACCTCTATAGGAACCTGGGCTAGACCTACCTAGGGGTCTTGGAGAGTCTCCTGGGGAGGCGAGGGTTGGCTGTAGCTCACTGTTGGGAAAAGGACACCAGGAACAGAGGCCCCAGGGAATACTGATCAGTGTGTGTGCTCCCAGAGGTTGCCATTTCAGCACCAAGACCCAGCCCCACCCAACAGCCTGCAGGCTCCAGTGCTGGAACACCTCAGGCCAAACAACCAGCAAGACAGGAACACAAACACACAAACACATACACACACACACACACACACACACACAAAGACAGGAACACAGCCCCACCCATTAGCAGACATGCTGCCTAAGGTCATACTAAGCTCACAGCCACCTCAAAACACACCCTTTGACATGGCCCTGCCCACCTGAGGGACAAAACCCGGCTCCACCCACCAGAGGGCAGGCACCAGTCCCTCCCACCAGGAAGCCTGCACAAGCTCCTGGACCAACCTCATCCACCTGGAGGCAAACACCAGAAGCAAGAGGAACTATGATCCTGCAGCCTGAGAAAGGAGACCACAAACAGAGAAAGTTAGACAAAAATGAGACAACAAAGAAATATGCTGCAGACAAAGGAATACGATAAAAACCCACGAAAACTAACTGAAGAGGAGCTAAACAATCTACCTGAAAAAGAATTCAGAGTAGTGACAGTAAAGATGATCCAAGATCTCGGAAAAAGAATGGAGGCACAGACTGAGAAGATACAAGAAATGTTTAACAAAGAGATAGAAAATTTAAAGAACAAACAGATGAACACCACAATAACTGAATTGAAGAAAACCCTCGAAGGAATCAATAGCAGAATACCTGAGGTAGAACGAATAAGTGAGCTGGAAGACAGGGTGGTAGAAATCACTGCCATAGAAAATAAGGAAATAAGAATGAAAAGAAATGAGGACAGTCTCAGAGACCTCTGGAACAACATTAAATGCACCAACATTAGCATTATAAAGGTCCCAGAAGAAGAGAAAGGGAAAGGGCCTGAGAAAATATTTGAAGAGATTACAGCTGAAAACTTACATAACATGGGAAAGGAAACAGTCACCCAAGTCCAGGAAGTGCAGAGAGTCTCCTACAGGATAAACCCAAAGAGGAACATGCTGAGACACATAATAGTCAAACTAACAAAAATTAAATACAAAGAAAAAATATTAAAAGCAACAAGGGAAAAGAAACAAACAACATAAAAGGGAATCCCCATAAGGTTATCAGCTGATTTTTCAGCAGAAACTGCAGAGGCCAGAAGGCAGTGGCATGACACATTTAAAGTGATGAAAGAGAAAAACCTACAACCAAGAATACCCAGCAAGGCTCTCATTCAGATTCAATGCAAAATCAAAAGCTTTACAAACAAGCAAAACCTAAGAGAATTCACCACCAACAAACCAGGAACTTCTCTAGGCAGAAAAACAAACAAACAAAAAAGAGGCCACAAATGAGAAAGCTCACAGGTAAAGGCAAACACACAGTAAAAGTGGGAAATCATTCACACACAAATATGATACCAAAATGAGCAACCATGAGAAGAGGAGAATACAAATGCAAGAAATAGGAATTGCATTTGAAATTAAAAGATCAGCAACTGAAAACATTGTATATATATATACTGTTATATCAAAACCTCATGGGAACTGCAAACCAAAAAGCTGCAATCGTTACACACACACAGAAGAAAAAGCAACCCAACACAACACTAAAGATAGTCACCAAACCAGAAGAGAACAAAAAAGAAGAAAGAAGACTGACAAAAACAAATCAGAAACAATTAAGAAAACAGCAATAAGAACATACATATAAATGGATTAAATGCACCAACCAAAAGACATAGACTGGATGAATGGATATAAAAACAAGACCCAACGAATATGCTGTCTACAAGAGACTCACTTCAGACCTAAGGATACATACAGACTGAAAGTGAGGGGATGGAAAAATATTCCATGAAAATGGAAATCAAAAGAAAGCTGCAGCAGCAACACTCGTATCAGACAAAACAGACTTTAAAATAAAGACTAGGGCCTCCCTGGTGGCGCAGTGGTTGAGAGTCCGCCTGCTGATGCAGGGGATACGGGTTCGTGCCCCGGTCCGGGAGGATCCCATATGCCGCGGAGCAGCTGGGCCCGTGAGCCACGGCCGCTGAGCCTGCGCATCCGGAGCCTGTGCTCCGCGACGGGAGGGGCCACAGCAGTGAGAGGCCCGCGTACCGCAAAAAAATAAAATAAAATAAAATAAAGACTGTTACAAGAAACAAGAAAGAACACTACACATAATGATCAAAGGATCAATCCAAGAAGAAGACAGAACAATTGTAAAAATATATACACCCAATATAGGAGCACCTGAAACCATAAAGCAAATGCTAACAGCCGTAAAAGGAGAATTGATAGTAACACAATAACAGTGGGGGACTTTAACACCCCACTTACACCAATGGAGAGATCATCCAGACAGAAAATCAGGAAGGAAACACAAGCCTTAAATGACACATTAGACCAGATGGAGTTAACGGATATTTATAGGGCACTCCATCCAAAAGCAGCAGAACACACTTTCTTCTCAAGTGCTCATGGAACAATCTCCAGGACAGAGCACATCTTGGGTCACAAATCAAGCCTTGGTAAATTTAAGAAAATTGAAATCATATCAAGCATCTTTTCCAATTATGAGATTAGAAATAAATTACAGGGAAAAAACTGTAAAAACCACAAACACATGGAGGCTAAACAATGTTACTAAACAACCAACAGAACACTGAACAAATCAAAGAGGAAATAAAAAAATACCTAGCGACAAATGACAACAAAAACACGACGATCCAAAACCTATGGGATGCAGCAAAAGCAGTTCTAAGAGGGAAGTTTATAGCAATACAATCTTAACTCAGGAAACAAGAAAAATCACAAATGAACAACCTAACCTTACACCTAAAGCGACTGGAGAAAGAACAACAAACAAAACCCAAAGTTAGTAGAAAGAAAGAAATCATGCAGAAATAAATGAAATAGAGACAAAGAAAACGATAGAAAAGATCAATGAAACGAAAACCTGGTTCTTTGAAAAGATAAACAAAATTGATAAACCTTTAGCTAGACTCATCAAAAAAAAGATGGGAGAGGGCTCAAATCAAAAAATTAGAAATGAAAAATGAGAAGTTACAATGGACCCCACAGAAATACAAAGGATCCCAAGAGACTACTAAGAGCAACTCTAGGCCAATAAAATGGATAACCTAGAAGAAATGGAAGAATTCTTAAAAAGGTGCAATCTTCCAAGACTAAACCAGGAAAACAGAAAATCTGAACAGACCAATCACAAGTAATGAAATTGAAACTGTGATTAAAAAACTCCCAACAAACGAGTCCAGGACCAGATGGCTTCACAGGTGAATTCTATCAAACATTTAGAGAAGCGTTAACACCCATCCTTCTCAAACTCTTCCAAAAAATTGCAGAGGAAGGAACATTCCTGAGCTCATTCTACAAGACCACCATCACCCTTATACCAAAACCAGACAAAGATACCAGAAGAAAATTAAAGGTCAATATCACTGATGAAACAGAGTCAAATATCCTCAACAAAATACTAGCAAACCGAATCCAAAAACACATTAAAAGGATCATACACCATGATCACGTGGGATTTATCCCAGGGATGCAAGGATTCTTCAATATATGCAAATCAATGTGAAACACCACATTAATAAACTGGAGAATAAAAACCATGTGATCTCAACAGACGCAGAAGGGACTTCCCTGGTGGCGCAGTGGTTGAGAGTCCGCCTGCTGATGCAGGGGACACGGGTTCGTGCCCCGGTCCGGGAAGATCCCACATGCCACGGAGCGGCTGGGCCTGTGAGCCATGGCTGCTGGGCCTGCATGTCCGGAGCCTGTGCTCTACAACGGGAGAGGCCACAACAGTGAGAGGCCCGCGTACCGCAAAAAAAAAAAAAAAAAAAAAAAAGATGCAGAAAAAGCTTTTGACAAAATTCAACACCCATTTATGATAAAAACTCTCCAGAAAGTGGGCATAGACGGAACATACCTCAGCATAATAAACACCACAGATGACAACACGCACAGCTAACATCATTCTCAACAGAGAAAAACTCAAAGCATTTCCTCTAAGATCAGGAACAAGACAAGGATGTCCACTCTCACCACTTTTGTTCAACATAGTTTTGGAAGTTCTAGCCATGGCAATCAGAGAACACAAAGAAACAAAAGGAATCCAAACTGGAAAAGAAGAAGTAAAACTGTCACTGTTTGCAGATGACATATTATACAGAGAAAATCATAAAGACTCTACTAGAAAACTACTGGAG
Source organism: Mesoplodon bidens (assembly GCF_964165515.1). Classification (NCBI taxonomy): domain Eukaryota; kingdom Metazoa; phylum Chordata; class Mammalia; order Artiodactyla; family Ziphiidae; genus Mesoplodon; species Mesoplodon bidens. Next base: position 31,134,698 of record NC_138169.1, on the reverse strand, counting down.
CTCATCAATGAGTTTGGTAAAGTTGTAGGGTACAAAATTAATACACAGAAATCTCTTGCATTCCTATACTCTAACAATGAAAGATCAGAAAGAGAAATGAAGGAAACAATCCCATTTACCATCTCATCAAAAAGAATAAAATGCCTAGGAATAAACCTACCTGAAGAGGCAAAAGACCTGTGCTCAGAAAACTATAAGATGCTGGTGAAAGAAATCAAAGATGACACAAATGGATGGAGAGATATACCATGTTCTTGGATTGGAAGAATCAAAGCAATCTACAGATTCAATGCAATCTCTATCAAATTGCCAGTTGCATTTTTCACAGAATTAAAACAAAAAATTTTACAATTTGTGTAGAAACACAGAAGACCCCAAATAGCCAGAGCAATCTTAAGAAAGAAAAACAGAGCTGGAGCAATCAGGCTCGCTGACTTCAGACTATACTACAAATCTACAGTAATCAGGACTTCCTTGGCGGTCCAGTGGTTATGACTCCACATTTCCACTGCAGGGTAACTAACTCTTGATCCCTGGTCAGGGAACTAAGATCCCGCATGCCACACGGTGTGGCTAAAATTAAAAAAAAAAAAAGCTACAGTAATCAAAACAGTCTGGTACTGGCACAAAAACAGAAGTACAGATCAATGGAACAGGTTAAAAAGTCCAGAGATAAACCCATGTCCCTATGGTCAACTAATCTATGACAAAGGAGGCAAGAATATACAACGGAGAAAAGACACTCTCTTCAATAAGTGGTGCTGGGAAAACTGGACAGCTACAGGTAAAGGAATGAAATTAGAACACCTCTAACTCCATACACAAAAATCAACTAAAAATGGATTGAAGACCTAAACGTAAGGCTGGATACTATAAAACTCTTAGAGGAAAACGTAGGCAGCACATTCTGACATAAATCACAGCAAGATCTTCTTTGATCTACCTCCTAGAGTAATGAAAATCAAAACAAAAATAAACAAATGGGACCTAATGAAACTTAAAAGCTCTTGCACAGCAAAGGAAACCATAAACAAAACAAAAAGACAACCCACAGAATGGGAGAAAATATTTGCAAACAAAGCAACCAACAAGGGATTAATCTCCAAAATATACAAATAGCTTATACAGTTCAATAAAAAAAAATCAAAAAATGGGCAGAAGGGCTTCCCTGGTGGCACAGTGGTTGGGAGTCTGCCTGCTGATGCAGGGGGCGCGGGTTCGTGCCCCAGTCCGGGAGGATCCCACATGCCGCGAAGCAGCTGGGCCTGTGAGCCGTGGCCACTGGGCCTGCGTGTCTGGGGCGGAAGCGGCCGCAGCAGTGAGAGGCCCGTGTACCGCAAAAAAAAAAAGGGGGGGGGCAGAAGATGTAAACAGACATTTCTTCAAAGAAGACATACAGATGGCCAACAGGCACATGAAAAGATGGCTAACATCACTAATTATTAAGGAAATGCAAATCAAAACTACAGTGAGGTATCACCTCACACCGGTCAGAATGGCCATCATCAAAAATCTACAAACAATAAATGCTGGAGAGGGTGTGGAGAAAAGGGAACCCTCCTGTACTGCAGGTAGGAATGTACATTGGTACAACCACTATGGAGAACAGTATGGAGGTCCCTTAAAAAACTAAATATAGAACTACCATATGATCCAGCAATCCCAGTCCTGGGCATATACCTGGAGAAAACCGTAATTAGAAAAGATACATGCACCCCAATGTTCACTGCAGCGCTGTTTACAACAGCCAAGACGTGGAAGCAACCGAAGTGTTCAATGACAGATGAGTGGATAAAGAAGATGTGGTATATGTACACAATGTAATATTATTCAGCCATAAAAAGGAATGAAATAATGCCATTTGCAGCAACATGGATGGACCTAGAGATTGCCATACTGAATGAAGTAAGTCAGAGAAAGATAAATATGAATTGCTTATATGTGGATTCTAAAAAAATGGTACACATGAACTTATTTACACAACAGAGTCAAAGATGTAGAAAACAAATTTATGGTTACCAGGAGGGTAGCAGGGGAGGGATAAGTTGGGAGATCGGGATTGACATATACATGCTATTGATATATATAAAATAGATAGCTAATAAGGACCTACTGTAGAGCATAGGGAACTCTACTCAATACTCTGTAATGACCTACATGGGAAAAGAATGTAATCTCCCTCCCCTCGGTTTCTTTACTTCTGAAGGTAATGTAGAATAATAAACATAACTTCTGAGGAAAAAAAAATTATGCAGGTTAAGCCATCATGAAGACTTTACAACTCCTGGATGGTGTGCTTCAAATTCTAACTGTGTTCTAAGTTACTGTAGGGCACTGATAACTTGAGGTGCCTATCGTGCCATCCAAGCCAAATGATAAAGAAATGCCTCTGCCTCAATTCCTGGTTTAACTATCATCCTCCTCCTCATTATTATTATCACTCATTTCCTCCTGTTAGTCCAATCATCTCTCTGTCCACCCATCCGTCCATCCTCCATTCATTTCTTGTTCTTGTTCATGCCGGGGCACCAGTTAGTAAGAGATTCCCCAGTACATCCTCCCAGGTCAGAATAAGAAATGAGGAAGGTTATAGTGGGGAAGCTTATGTGAGTAATAAAAGAACACTGATGCAGCTTGTGAGAAGATGTTTTCTGGAAAGCCCTGACCATAGATCCATGGCTACCACAAGGAAGAGCCATGTGGTCACCACCACCTGGGCATTAGCAGTCATGTCCCACCAAAGACGCCCCCTAGGGATGTCACCCCAAAGCCTCACCTCCCTCCTGAGTGGGCCAGCCCATGTCTCAGGGGGTCATGGCTCTGGGCCAGGTGACTCCCCTGCCCTGAGCAGCTGGGGCAAACCTTTCCCCTCCCTCCCAGGTATCTCCTGTTCATGAGCTTCTGGGGCCAGGAGCTATGCTGTTTGTACCCTGTGCTTTTTCTCACGTGCGTGAAGAACACGAGACAGCCATGAATACAGCTCATGTGGGGCCCCTGGTGCCATTCTACACCATAACACCATCCAACATGAAACACAGTTCCAACAGTAATCCTTCCAACTTCTGATCACATGCTCTTACTGAATTGCACTGTATACCCATTTGACATCTGACACAGCCTGTGCATAGTCCCCTTCCAGTAAATCCAGTCAGCTGGATTATCATGTGATTATGTTTTTAGTGTAAGGAATAATTACACATCCATACTGTTGCCAGGACTCTTTCACCCAATCAACAAACATTTATTAACCATCTACTACATCCCGGTCTCGGTTCCAGGGATGTGGAGATGAGTCACTGGAGACCCTGACTCGAGCCCCTCGTAGACCAGGGGAAGAGAAAGGCACAGTTGCACTTCACTAAACCATAGGGTATCATGGAGCACAGAGGAGGCTGGGCCTAGTTCTACCTCAGGGGCAGCAAATTCGAAAAAAAGTGAAACCCACCAAGACATCACTGTCTCAGTTTAGTCCACTTTGGGGATGAGACTCTTGATTCATCCCCTTCTCATTCAGTCTTTCTGGATATTATTAAAAATGTCTAGCTAGGTTCAATTCAGAACTTTATGAAGAGAGCAAAAGGATTTATAAGACTGACACCTAAATTATGAACTCACACCTAAATTTTGAAGTGTTACAGCATATATCCACATTAGAGGCCACGAGTGAGTCGTGAACACTGACTGTGGGTTGTGGCCGCCTTCTTTCTCATCAAGGAGGCGGTGACCCTCCTGCCCAGCGTGGCGGGGGCAGGGTCGAGTCCCATCACGTTCTCTGCAACACTCCCTGTCTCAGCTGCCAGTTCTGCTGATGCCACTACTTATGGAACTGTCTTTATCCACTGGTCTCCTTGGACCAGTGGGCTCTACTACATGCTGTCAATACAGCTGCATACCCCACACCCCAGCCCCAGTGCTGCTTGGTGCCACTGCCCCCTCTGCAGGATCAGGGGTCCTGGTGAAACTGCCATCCTCTGGGCTGTAGCTGCAGCCATGAGAGAAGCATGGAATCTACTCTGCAGACAGATCCCCCGCTGCACAGACACAAGGACAGTGAAACAATGTCTGTGCACCCTGCTGAATCACAGGTCAGTGTAACTCTGAGTCACTTCCTGATGTGTATCACATCCGCTACAGAGACTGGAAAGGGTATGGATAGTGGAAGAAATAATACCGAGAGAAAATGTGGATGAAGCAAAACTGAAGTCTTGATAAGGTTGAGATATAAACATAGTAGAGAAAAAAGAGCTATAATTTGGATTGAAACTGGTTGCAAGGGACAGAAAACCCAAAAGAACATTGCCTTAAACAAGACTGAGGCTTATTTCTCTCCCAAGGAAACACAGGCAATGCAGGGCTGGGATGGGGCACCACAATCACAGGGAACCCAGGTTCCTTCCATAGTGTAGCTCTATCACCCTCAACACGCTAGCTTCTAACTCATGCTCCAAAATGGCTGCTCAAGTCCCTGTCATCAGAGCCTTATTCCACCCAGCAAGCAGAAAGAAGGAGTACAGAATGGATTGCCCCCTTCCTATGGGGACAGTTCTCAGAAGCTGCGTCAATCACTTCTGCCTACATCCCATCAAAGTAGTACATTAGTCACAGTGCCATATCTAATTGAAAGGGAGACTAGAAAACACAGGCTTTCTTCTGAACAGCCTGTACCCTTCTGTGGTAGCTGAAGGCTTTCTAGCAGTCTCTGCAAAAGGCCAAACAGTGAAGTTTAAGATCTCAGAGACGGAGCACTTCCAGGTACTAACACAATGATAAATATGACCCCAGGAGTAGGCAGCTGAAAGGCAGACAAAGTGAAGGTCGTGGACATACTGAAGTTGGGGACAGTGAGGTTGATTTACTGAGTGGATCCTTAACAGCGTAGAAGATGAAGCCAAATGGGTTGGCTGAAGGAGTCAGGGTGGAGAGGAGGACCCCGAGGCCACTGGGATGAAATCCTGGCAGCAAGGCAGACCTCGAAACCACGTGACCACTGGTTTACGTTTATCCTAAAAATTACTTCATCTAATTGTCTCACTAGACGCATATACACCTTAAGGAATCAGGGACTGTCTCTGCTACATCCCCTTTGATTTCCTGCAGTCCTAGAGGCATGGCACACAACACACAGTTGAGCCAGTGAATCCCAAACACTTCGCTGGGGCCCAGAAGATAACCTAATATGTCCTCTTTCCCACAACACTCTCACTGACTCAGCATTCGAAAAACGATAAACGCTCTTTCTGTTTGGTGCAGCAATTTGGTAAACTGCCCAGCTTAACAGGCTACCCATTTGTTCTTTGAAGGCTGAAAATAGTCTAAAGGAAAAGAAATAAAACAAAAAATAAGGAAGTTTTATGTGTGTTGTGTTGCTGTAATAGACTGAGAACAGGCCCAAGTATCTCAGTGCAGCACCTGTTACCAAAATAGCCAAACCGAAGGGGATTCACTTCCTATGTTCTTTACTAAATAACAGAACTGCTGATTTGGGAAGAGAAGAACAGAGCAACTTCTTTCTCCTTACTGTGAAGATGATAAGCAAACCTACTGGCTTCCGTATAAACTGTGCACTTAAAAGACAACCATCTAAGCAGCCTGGAGGTGGAGGGGCCACTTTCCACACCTGGCTGCCGCCTGCTCCGCAGACCTAGCCCTGGACAGTGCCCCAGGCTGGGGCCTCCTCTGACTGGTTTCCCTCTTCCCCTCTCTGGCAGGTGGACACCTTCGCTCTCATGACAACAGGCTTCATCTGTTCCGAGTCAGGGTTAGGAGACAAGCAGGTGAGGTTTGGACAGCTGAGACAGATCAGAACCTTGAAAGTGCCTCGTGCAAATCGAAACACAGATTCTACAGTGAGTGGGGTTCAGGTCTAATCTGAGACTAAGACAAAGACTGAAAAAGAGCCTTTCATGGTCTAAGTGGTGCTGAAGACTGCCCTGGCAGTCTTCTCCCTAGAAACCCTTGATTAGGAGTTAGGAAGGCCCTGTCCCCTCTTTTTTTTTTTTTTTAAAGTGTGAGCATTCTAAGTGTATTTGTCAAGCTAATATCGGGAACAGAAAAGAAAATAGTTCTTAAATTATCCTGTGCTTACACTCCAAAGCAGACTGTTTCTCTTTTTTTTTTCTGAACGACAAAATAGAGATAATAACCAAGAATTAAAAAACAATATTCAGGGCTTCCCTGGTGGTGCAGTGGTTGAGAGTCTGCCTGCCAATGCAGGGGACATGGGTTCGAGCCCTGGTCTGGGAAGATCCCACATGCCGCGGAGCAGCTAGCCCCGTGAGCCACGATTACTGAGCCTGCGCGTCTGGAGCCTGTGCTCCGCAACAAGAGAGGCCGCGATAATGAGAGGCCCGCGCACCGCGATGAGGAGTGGCCCCCACTTGCCGCAACTAGAGAAAGCCCTCTCACAGAAACGAAGACCCAACACAGCCATAAATAAATAAATAAAATTTAAAAAAAAAAAAAAAACAACAATATTCACATAACCACTATTCAAAATGAATGGTTAACTTTGTTAACATTTACGTTATTATACAAATTACAGCTGATTTTCATTTTCCACAGTATTTATGTTCTACAAGTTTACCATGAACTCCTTAATTAGATAATACTGAACCATTGCTCTTAGGGGGAATACAGTTTTCCTAGGAGAAACACGGTTTTCCTAGGGGAAGTACGGTTAGGTTCCTGGGAGCCTCTGGTGTGTGTACTCATAAACAGAATGTGGTATGGTTCTGTAGGTTAATACATCTTTTTCCGTAAATGATATCACACTCTTCCAATGTTCTGCAACTTGCTTTACCCACTTAATTGTGTTTTCAAGATCTATTTACATGGAAACATAGCTCTAATTCATTCACTGAAACTTCAGTATAGTAATTCCAGCCTCAGCAATTAAATGATAGATACCAGTCTTCAAGAGTTTCAGGCACTTCCAATGAAAAGCTATTATTCATCCTTCTCTAGAAGAGTTGTCATATTATTCCTTTGTGTAAAACTCTCTTGAGCACATGACACAGACTAAAACCAAAGCTCCTCAGTACATCAGGTCATGGTCAATCTGACCCCAGGACCATTCCTCTGACATCATCCCCCGTCACTAAACCCTATGCAATCAATGCTGTGATACACAACATTTTCACATCTTTGGCCCTTCCAAATACTAATAGCTTTGCCAGGTGGGTTAGTCCTTCTTTGTCTGGCAAACTCCTAGACAACCTTCAAAACCCAATTGAAATGTCATCTCCACAGGTAGGTTTACTGTGAAGCCAATGAAGTTTAAGCTCCAGGCCTTGCATTTCCATAGGCCTCTACTGAGACCAAGGGAGAGATTCTAGCAATGTGTTCACATGGACATTTGTTGTTTAGGTAAAATTACAGGATTAAGATTTTTTTGTTGAAGGGCCATCCCACTGTATAACCTTCAGACTCTTCTAAGCCTGGATCTGCTCTGATCACTACTTGTGAAGCTTTCCAGGACCTCCCTAACATGAAGCCCTCTGGGGTCCCTGAGCACTTTATTCTTATGTCCAATCCCTCACACGTTATAGTATGGCTTACCAGCTCACCTCTGATTTGATAAGACAAACAAGGATTTCTGTTCATACGCTGGTCTCAACAGTGGGTATTCAAACATTTGTTAAATGTATGTTAATAATGGAAACATAAACAGAGGTTTGTGCGTTTGCTACTTGTTCCACCGTTCTCAGACTAGGCTGCTTCCACCTTCACATGGAGCCTTCCATGCTGGCTCACTGCACACCAGCCACTTGACGGCAGTACGGGAAAGTGGGTTTCAAGCGTGTGTGGGAAGAGATGTGAAGACAAACCCCCAGAGGAGCGGGAGTCAAGTGGAAATGAGACAGAAAGTTTACATAAGGAAGGAGGTAATAATGGGAGCCTATAATCTGGGAAGAGTCCGTGTTTTAGGTGGTGGGAGTGGTTTCATTTAAAAACAAAAGGAAAAATACAGAGGACATAAGACGGGAGACATAAAGAAAATGGGCGTTTAGCTACAACTGGGTGGGTAAAATTTGACACGGAGCTAACCCAGTGCCCTAGCACCTGCTGTTCGTTCTCTGGAGGGCCAGCCCCAGCCAGCTCTCCCTCCGCCTCCAAGAACCAGCCTCGCTGTCACTGCTCCGGAGCCATTTCTGGATGTGCCCATCCTACTGGCCCAGATCTCATTTCTCCCTCAGCTCTGTAACAACAACTATGAATATGAGTATCACTATAAATAAGTGTTGCTTTACTTATCTTAAACATGTGAGGAATTACTGAACTGTGCATATATAAACTATTCTTTACATTTCATCTGATAACCTAAACTTTTCCACAATTAACCAGTTAAGAAAATTGTAGTGTTTTCTGTCTCAAGTCATCCTTCTCTCCCATGTACCCAAGAGTGAGCTACGTATGTTCTGGAAAAATATGACACTGTTCTGCTGGTAACAGGCAAGGAGGCAGGTGAAAGCAAAAGACGGAAAACAAACACACTTGAGAGCATTTCTTATAGGAAAGAATGTCACATTTGAAAACAGATGCCCCCGTGGTTTCCTGGGTTTAAGCCTAAGTTACTTGCTCTATAAAATCACAGTTGAAACCTGTGCTGCAGAGCAAGCAATTCCCTACCCTCCTATGTGGAGATGGGCTCAAATAGAATCTGAAATCATTCCAGATTTACACAGTGAGTGCCGCAATCAGAATGTCACTGGGTTAGGGGATGGATGAATAATTTAGCTCACTAAAAGGTAACATTCAGAAAAGACCAGGCCTGCAAATTCCAGGAGGGAGTGACAGCCTGGAATACGATGATCTCCTCCCTTCAATGAAAAATAAACTGACCCCAGAATCCAGACACCCCACTGTTTTGATAGGAGCACTGTTCAGACCTGAGAGCCAGAGAGGGGTCCGACCACCCCAACAGGGCGCACAGGAAGGTTATTTGATTTCAGTTCATCCGGCACTTTCTGGGCTCGTACCAAGGCGGGAAAACCCTCACTGCCCTTGAGAGGCGTGTGATCTGGTGGGGTTGACAAGGACACAGGGCTGTGACAAGGACAGGGGAAGCCCAGGGAGGCCCACTTGCCTGAGCTTGTGTTTGTGTGGGGTGCTGTGTGGTAGAAAATCGGGATCACCGGGTGGTATCTAGGAGAGCCTGGGCTCTGAGGCAGTGACTGTCGGGCGCTCCAGCAGCAAACCTGGGGATCAGGGCCAGAATCTCACAAGGACAGCCGTGCTCTTACATCCCATGGTGCCTACACATGTGGTGCTTCTCTGCCCAGGATGTGCTCACCCCCTTCATCCTCCTGGAAACTGCTGCTCTGCCATGAGGTGAGACACTGGCACTGACACGGCCCCACGGGTCCCGGTGCTGGTGGGTCCCCGTGCTGGCTCGTCCCCAGCATTATCATCACACCAGCAGCGAACACATCCCGTTGTGACTGCCAGTCGCCCGATGCACTGGACGCTCAGTGACCAGAGAGCAAAGACCATGCTTTCTCTCCTCTGCATGTGCACAGACTGGCAAGCAAGGCTCTCAGCAAGTGTTTGTTAAAATGAGGCAGGCAGGCCTCCCCTCTGCTCAGGGAGAGAACTCGGCTTCCACCACCACAACAGGAAAAGGCCAGACACTAAAATATCACAGCTTTTCTTGAGCCCATCAGAGAGGTGAACATAATTCCAGAGTGACAAGTCCCCTGAGGAAAGACAGGACACGCTGCTGACTCACCTTTGGCGTAGGCGGAGGGAGGCACGGCTGCCACAGAAATCAGGGGGGAGGAAAACAGCTAAAATGTGAACAAATTCTTAAGTGTGGCCTCAGCATGACAATTTAGAGTAACCAGATGCCCAGGCACAAGGATGGTGGTCTGCACTTGCAAACAAGCTCTTTTCCATGGCCTCTATCGGGCATCACTCAAAGATGGGGGCCGAGCAGGAGAAGGAAGGACCAGAGGAACCAAGAGCCCCCACCTCCCCCCCCAAGCCTAACACAGGGTACGGAACCGCAACAGTCTTGAAGAGAAGCCCCTGCGAGGTGGGCACAGGGGCACCCAGGAAACCCCCGACACCACGGACCCCACGGGAGGCGGAAGCACCAGCAGCCCAGCACTGGAGGGCAGGACAATGCAGCATCCAGGGAACCACAAACCCAAAGCCAACCTGTGCCGACATCATGGGCTGACCATCCTCACCCACTGCCCGGCCAGCGCAGTCCCACCTCCAGTCCCTCTGCAGCTCTCAGAGCCCCTCTCCCCTCCCTGGCATTCTGCCTCAGAAATTCTACCTGCCTTCACCTCCCCTCTCCTCTGACTCCTCAACTCAGGGAGACCACTAGGCCCTGTCTGGGCCCCCCCTTCCTGTGCTGCAGCTTGGAGACCCTCCAGGTGGTCAGTGGAAGCCATCATGGGCTCACCTCATTCGTCTCCCCTCACTCAGGGCTGACTTTTCTGTGCTGCCTCTTGTCCAATGTCGAAACCACTGTCTCCTAGAGTTTGTCCAGGTGTGTAGTGTTTTATGGCTCTGATAAATCTGGTGCCAGTTACACCATCTTGGACAGAAGCCAAAGTTCACTTGACTTTTGACAAAGGTGCCAAAGCAACACAACAAAGAAAGGAAAGCCTTTTCAACAAATGGTGTAGAAATAACCGATACGCAGAAAAAATAAACCTCAAAACCTACCTCCCACTATACAGAAAATGTTAATAAAGCTTTTTGGGGAAAACATACATCTTTATGCCTTAAAAATAGGGAAACACTTCTTAGGCAGTAAACAGAAAACAGTGACCATAAAAGAAAAAAAAAGATAAATTAGACTTCATCAAAATTAAAAACTTTTGATCATCAAGTGACTGTTAAGAAAACGAATACACAAGCCATAGACGTAGATAAAACAGAAAACTAAAGACTAGAATCTAGGATGAATAAGGAAATCCTGTAACTCGATAATAAAAAGACACCCAATTTAAAATGGTCAAAGAATTGATCAGATACTTTAGGTATACAAATGGCCAATAAGCACATGAGAAATTGCTCAATATCACTAGTTGTCAGGGAGATGCAAGTAATTAAAACCACAAGAGATACCACACTACACAGGCACCAGGATGGCTAAAATTAAAATCACTAACACCAAACGTTGGGGAGGAAGTGAAGCAACTAGACCTCATGTGCCGCTGGAGGGTGTAGAGCAGTAGCTGGTAGTTTCCTGTAAGGCTAAACACATACCCACCCTATAGCCCAGCAATTCCATTCTAGGCGTTTATCCAAATGAAATGAAACATCTGTCCACACAAGACCTATGAAAGATCACTCATATTTATAACATCCCAAACTGGAAACTCCCAGGTGTTGTCCACAGGGAGATGGATACACAAACTGCAGTATGTTCATACAGTGTGACAGTTCCCAGCAAGAAAAAGAAACAAATTAGTGATACACAAAACCACATGGGTAACTCTCAAAAACATCATGCTGTGTGAAAGAAGCCAGACCAAAAAGAGCACGTGTTATTGTATGTACTGTATGATTCCGTTTATTTGAAATTCTAGAATAAGCAAAACTACTGTATGAAAAGAAAAGTATCTATCAGAAAAAAAAAAGAAAACTACGATACAAAAAATATCAGATCAGTGGTGCCTCTGGGGAGGGAGGAGCTGGCAATCATGGGAAAGTGTGTGAGGGGACTTTCTAGGGTATGTGAATGTCCTGACCTTGACAGGTCGGAGTTTGGGTTACACTGATTTAGGCAGTTATCTGTCGGAAGCCATCCTGGAGCCATTGCACCATGACAAAGTCATGAGCAATGGAAGGCGAAACTGCAAGGCAGCGCCATGCCAGGAAGGTGGACTACAGCTCCGTTGTTATGTTTTATGATAATAAATTTACCTACAGGGGCAATTTTGGGGGGATGTTGCTCCACGTGAAAGAAAAATTCCTCTAGGACTCCCCCTCCTGAAACTACCACAGAATGGGAAGTACCCACTAAAGTCCTGGGGAAATAGGTAAAGAATTAAGAGCCTGGAACTAAGGGGATGTTTTTATGAAAAACACCCTCTAGTATGGAGTTATGGCCATGGGCCGGAGTTTCTGATGACATAGGAAATTTATGGTTCTATTATAAAGGAAGATTAATTATAGAAAAGCAAATGACTAGAGCAGTATTGGTTGCTAGGGTAGGGAGAAAACGCTGTCTCAGTTGAAGGCAACAACGAGAAAGAGCAGGCAGGGTATATTGTAAATATTTTCATGGAACCATTGTAATAGGTTGCCCATGCAAGAAGAGAAATAGGAACAAGTAGCTCCAACTTTTACAATTGAAATAATCATATACCTGCTTGACTTGGTTACTAAGAAACAACCTGTGATTAATGGGAACTCGGGGAAATATTTTAATAGGACATCTATAAACTAGGGGATATTTGTTTTAAAAAATCTTTATACTCTTTCCGTATCCGGCCGCCGCCACGAGAGGTGCTGCCGCCATGTCCGCGCATCTGCAATGGATGGTCGTGCGGAACTGCTCCAGCTTCTTGATCAAGAGGAATAAGCAGACGTACAGCACTGAACCCAATAACCTGAAGGCCCGCAACTCTTTTCGCTACAACGGGCTCATTCACCGCAAGACTGTGGGCGTGGAGCCGGCGGCGGACAGCAAAGGGGTCGTGGTGGTCATGAAGCAGAGATCCGGCCAGCGAAAGCCGGCCACTTCTTACGTACGGACCACCATCAACAAGAACGCCCGGGCCACCCTCAGCAGCATCCGGCACATGATCCGAAAGAACAAGTACCGCCCGGATTTGCGTATGGCTGCCATCCGCAGAGCCAGTGCCATCCTGCGTAGCCAGAAGCCTGTGATGGTGAAGAGGAAGCGGACCCGCCCCACCAAGAGCTCCTGAGCAATCTGTCCCCTTCCCCAATGCAATAAAGCTGTCAGCTGTTTTTAAAAAAAAAAAAAAATCTTTATAGAACATTTTGAGGTTTGATTGTGCTAAGATTGTTTGGCCACTGACCTGGTAATGTAATCAACTACAATATATAAACCTGTGATTGTAAACAACAGAAGAAGAATGAAGAATAAAGAAATGAGAAAGAGAAACATGCAAAGCTGATACTTTAGGAAGTGTAATAGAATTATTTCCTTCGCCGACGCTATCCATCCCTCGGGTATCCCTGGACTCGCTGGAGCTGGACTCCGGCAGTTATCAAAACTCAAAAAACCACCACCTCAAAAGAAAAAACAAACGCATCCAAAAACGTACAAGTATTGATGGATGGAAAGAGGGATGATAAATAGATAAATATGTGAAAAAACAAGGGTGGTAAAATATTAATAGCAAAGTCTAGGTGGATGGTAGATGGGTGGTCATCTAAAATTCCATCAACTTTTCTTCATGTCTGCACATTTCATAATGTTAAGTTGATGTGGAAATTGACGGCAAGATGCTAGTCTCAGCTAGGCCAGGATACTAGGGCAGAGACTCCAGCACCCGGTTATAGGACAGGACCGGTCAAATAAACACAGGGGATAATAGCAACAGCAGCCATCATTTATCAGATAGTCACTGTGTGAGGCCCTGAACCCAGCACTTCTCAAAAGTCAGCTCGTGTAAGCCTCCCAACAAACCCATCTGACAGCCAAGACATTAAAGCTTAGAGGATTTCTGTAACTCATCCGAAGTCCAAACCCACAGCTCGTAAAGAGCTGAGACATGGCTGGAGCCCTGCCTGTCAGGTCCCAGAGGTCGCCCACCACACGGTCCACCTGACACCTGCAGAGGGAACATGAGCGCCTGCTTACTGAAACCAGCATTCAAGGTCAGAGCGGGGCTGACAGCGAAGATGACATGGGAAGCCATCGAGAGTGCTTTAACTTTCTTCCAGTTGGGCAAAGGATGGACTCCGGAGCTTAGGACCAGGCTTACGGCCTGACATCCTGCAGGGTAAGCTCTCTGAGGGCAGGGACCATCTCTCTCTCTCATTTCTGCTGTCACCCCACAGGCACAGTGCATGGCAAACACACTTACTGAATGGATGAATACATACACTGAATACATACAGAAACAGGAATGCAGGCAGACATTATAAATTCACAAGCAGACATGTGACCACATGAATGGGAAAAATCATCTTTCTAGGTCAATCTTATTTCTCAACAAAACTGCACCTCTGAGATTCCCCCCAAAGAATGTAACTTCTTTTGAGTGACTTATTCTTGGGAAGATTCTTCTTTTCCTGACACTGGAGGTAGTTTTCACACATTCTAACAAAGACCAGGAAATCTGTAAGAGTTCAGAAACAGTCCCACAATTTTGACTTTTGGAAGGTCTTTAGAGATGGTTTAGGTTAGCAACTTACCAAATGTAGGAGGTAAGACTCTTTTTTTAAAATTTATTTTTGGCTGCGTTGGGTCTTTGTTGCTGCACATGGGCTTTCTCTAGTTGCTGTGAGCAGGGGCTACTCTTTGTTGCGGTGCACAGGCTTCTCATCGCAGTGGCTCCTCTTGTTGCAGAGCATGGGCTCTAGGCACGTGGGCTTCAGTAGTTGTGGCTCGTGGGCTCTAGAGCGCAGGCTCAGTAGTTGTGGCACACGGACTTAGTTGCTCCACAGCATGTGGGATCTTCCTGGACCAGGGCTCGAACCCTGCATTGGCAGGTGGATTCTTAACCACTGCGCCACCAGGGAAGCCAAGGTAAGAGTCTTGTAATCACTTTTCTCCCTCTTTCCTGGGGAGGTTCTAGCCCAACAGGAGTAACATGAATGAGGACCCCAGAGCTCTCTTCTTGCTCTACCCACAATCCCCAGGGAGAGAGCTGCTGAGGGAGCCTCCAAGGGCAGGGAGGTCGGGGTCCAGATCCTGGGAATCCAGTGAAGCCTGGTCTGCCTGAGCCAATCTGGGGACAGTGGTGTTTGATGGGCTGGGTCATGGAAAAGAATACCTCCCCTAAAGATAAATTCAAAGTAAATTTAGTCCATTTCCATTTTCTTCACCCAATGCCCCCAAGCCACTCTTTGAAGGAGATGGGAGCCTATTTGCTTCTTGGTACAAGAGGAATGGGCTCCTCATGGCATTTAACTAAGAGCCTCGTGGGCTCCACAGATGCTCGTATGGGCCTGGATTTTGTCAGTGGCTGCTGGTGTTAATGTGGCTGTAGAACCCCATCTCAGTGGTTCTCCCCTAGTCCTTACGACATGGCATTGTTTTATCCACATTGTGCAAATGACAAACTAAGACTCCAATCAATGGAATAATTCATCAAAGTCATGCATCTGGTTCCAGGAAGAGCACAACGACGCTGCAGGCTGACCCCCTTGCCCAGGCGAGATGTCCTGCCCTCAGTGAGCTCCTTTCTCTGTCGTACATGGGTTTGTTTTACCCAATCCAGTCACTAAAGCACACCTGCTAAAGCTCATCAGAGGACAGCCTGGGAGTGTGTACCCAGCATTGTGGGGTTTTGCTATTTAGTTCGTGACTTATTTAGGAACCATCAGGCACTCCCTGAGACTTGATGTCAGATTTGGGGTCAAGGAGAACATGACATCTCCAGAATATTCCCTGTGAGTCTGGGTGGGATAGAAAATGTAGATCCCTACACCCTCACTGTGTGCCTAGTGTGTTCAGAGCAGTCCAGTCTTCTCCCTTTCCGTCTTTTCTCCATCATTCACGGGGAGGTAATGCAAGAGTCCCAGTGAGGCTGACCACCCTGTGAAGGAAGGAGAAGGGAGCTGGTCTCTGAGTGGAGCACACCTATCTTTTCCTTGCCCTTGCTTCCTCATTAACAAGTCAAGACTATGGTGCTGGCCAACTGGGGATCCAAAGCAGAAGAATTCACAGAGGAGAAAGTTGCTTTTTTTTTTTTTTAAACTGGAATCATTTTGACAAAGTTTGGCAAAGCATATGGAGAGCTGGTCTAAAATGGAAGCCAGGAAGGGACAGAAAGGGACCATAACCTTTTAAAAGCCTCAATAATTGGCAAGTCTTCAATTTCTAATGCAGGGGGATGATAAATTATTCAAATGAAATAATCCTGGCTTCCACTCACCGTGGTACAGGAATATTGATTCTCCCATTACTAACCCACAGAGGCTTTCACTGTAAGAAGCCAGTGAAATGGAGGAGCATAGCATTTCTGCTTCGGATCTTTTACCCCTTTCCTTACCCTGGATTTTGTTTGCTTTTCCCCAGGCTCCAGAAATGAACTATTCTTGCAGTCACTTCAGAAGACACCGTGAAGATCTGTTATCTACACATATTCCACTATTGTGCTCAGGATTTTAGGTAACGAAGGACTAATTCAGAGCCCCCTGTCCCCACACAAGACCACGATTCCATTATCTGACATGTAGACCAGTGCTTTTTAAACTTCCATGTGCATGAGAATTACCTGGGGATCTCATTAAAATGCAGAATCTGACTCACTAGGTATGACTGACTGGATAGTGGGCCTTTCTAATAAGCTCCCAGGCGGTACCAGTGCTGCTGGTCATGGATTACTCTTTGGGTAGCAAGACACTAGATGGCCATAAAAACCGAGCATAGCGACCCCCCCTCCCCAAGTCTAACCTGCACATCACACCAATGTCACATCCCTGCTCAAAACCCCTCAGTTGGAAATGCAGATGGACAACAGGCACGTGAAAAGATGCTCAACATCGCTAATCAGGGAAATGCAAATCAAAACCACAACGAGATACCACCTCATACCTGTCAGGATAGGTATAATCAAAAAGTCCACAAATAACAAATGTTGGCGAGGATGTAGAGAAAAGGGAACCCTCGTGTACTGTTGGCAGGAATGTAAATTGGCACAGCCACATGGAAAACAGTATGAAGGTTTCTCAGAAAGCTACAAGAACTACCATATGACCCAGCAATTCCATTTCTGCATATATATCGAAAAAAACCCAAAAACACTAATTTGAAAAGATACATGCACCCCAATGTTCACGGCAGCATTATTTACAATAGCCAAGACATGGAAACAACCTAAGTGTCCATCAACAGATAAATGGATAAAGATTACTCACACACACACACACACACACACACTGGAATACTACTTGGCCATAAAAAAGAACAAAATTTTCCCATTTGCAGCAACATGGATGGACTTGGAGAGCATTATGCTAAGTGAAATAAGTCAGAGAAAGACAAACACTGTATGGTATCACCCATATGTAGACTAAAAAATACAACAAGCTAGTGAATAAATCATAAAAGAAGCAGACTCAAAATATAGAGAACAGACTAGTGGTTACGGTAGGGGCAGGCAATATAGGGGTAGGGGAGTGGGAGGTACAAACTACTGGGTGTAAGATAGGCTCAAGGATGTACTGTACTACACAGGGAATATGGCCAATATTTTGTAATAACTATAAATGGAAAATTTTTTATACAATTTAAAAATTATATAAACCAAAAAATAATAAAAACAAATCTGCAATGCAAAAATAAAAACCCCTCAGTTGCCTACTAATAAAATTCACTCTTGCCTGACATTCAAGACCTTGTACAAATAGATCCCACCTACTTCTCTGCTTCCTAATCTTTTCCATTGCTCCTGTCTCATGATCTACATCTCAACCAAATGCAACTATTTGCGGCTTCCCAGACATTCCCTCACTCTGCCTTTATTCTGCTGCTTTTTCTACCCAGAATGTTCTTGCCCAACTCCTTCCAAGTCCAGCTCAAACGCTGCCTCCTCTATGAAGCCCACCACAGTTCTTCCAGCCAGAAGTCATCCTCCTTCCTCTGACTTCTGACATGTCACTTTGTACCTACCTCTCTTAGGGACAATATTACCAGCTATCTTTCTTTTTATAATAAGAACCACAAGGGCGTCCAGCTACAACATTGGCTCCAGCTGGGGAAATGCCTGTGGGGCTCACCACAAGCAGTACAGGCCCAGGTGAGTGCCCCAGGCATTCTTTTTTTTTTTTTTTTTTTTTTTTTGGCCACGCCGAGCAGCCTGCATGATCTTAGTTCCCCAGGCAGGGATCAAACCCGTGTCCCCTGCAGTGGAAATGTAGAGTCTTAACCACTGGACCGCCAGGGAAGTCCGGCTATCTTGTACAACGACTTGTGGGCACCATGTCTTTTATCTTATCTATACAATTGTTTACTCTCTACTTCCTTAAGGCAGGTTCTTGTTTGATTTATGCTTGTAGCTTATAGACACCTAGCACAATGCTCTGTATAACTGGACATGACTGTGTCTGTATTTATTAATTTTATTGGGTTATAATTTACATCAGTAAAATGCATTGATTTTAAGTGTACCGTTCATTCAATTTTACACTCAGGTAACCACCATCCAATAGAGAGAAAACATTCCCATCAACCAAGAATGTTCCCTAGTTCCCTTTCCAGCCAATCCTTACCAACAACCAATCCCTAGCCAGAATGTAACTGCTCACATTTCTACCAGCCTAGATCTGTTTTGTCTCTTCTTGAACTTCACCATAAATGGAATCACACCACATGTACTCTTCTGCCTACCTTCTTTCATTCAACGTAATGTTTCTGAGATTCATCCATGTTGCCACATATTAGAAATAGCCTCTTAAAGAATCCACCGATGGTGGGAAGGAAGCCCTGCTTTACTGGACTTCACACCAGCCCCAGGCTTCCCTGAGTCAACGGCATTTGGACTTCCTGGGCTTGCTTCCTGCCTGCTATCAGGCTGTTCACAAATCAAGGAACTCCCTTGAAGCCCTGTCGCTCTTTCTTGCTGGCACTTCTGCCTTCTCCACATCGCCGCTGTACCTTCCAGCCACCTTCAGAAAGCAGATAGTTCCTGTTTTCCCCACCACCTCCCCAAGACCCTGCTGTCCAGCTCCAAGGTTCTATGCTCCCATGTAGGGCCCCCATCTGTCAGGAGGAGATGTCATCTCCACTGTTTCTTTGCAAATCTGTTTTTCTTGAGGCTCAGCTACAGTCACCTCTCCAGGGGCCTCTGGACCCATGTCCTGCTATGGCTCACGTCCACTCATTGCCAAGAGGCAAGTGTGACTGGAGCCACACAAAAGGGAGAGGCTGCTGGCTCTGCAGCGCTCTGTGCCGGCTACATCTTAGGGGTTCTCAGGTGATCTCACCTGATGATGATGGGCCGGCTCCCACCGGCCAATGCTCGTGATGCAGGGACGGTGGCTTCCTGGCTGGCAGAGTCACTCCGTCTGGTTTTCAGTGTACATTTGGGTGGACAAGCCCATGTGCTGCCCCCTCCCATCACAAGGCCCACAAAGGGCTTATGCTCATGCCTGTATCAACTCTGCCATCGTCTATGTCAGAACTGCCACTTCAGGGTGAGAACGAGGCCCAGCCTGGACAAGTCCTAAATCGCCACTCCAGAAAAGGAGATCCAGCCTGCACCCCAGACACTGTGACATCTGGCTAAAATGTGACAGAAGGAGTAGGTATCACCCCAAGGAATTATCTTAACTGGGAAGAACAAGGAAAGGACTCCAGAAGGTCAACTGTGTCACTCGAACTTTTAAAACTGTGCTAAAATACACCATCTTCATCAGCTCGGGCACCGTAACAAATATACCACAGACGGCGGGGCTTAAACCAGTCACTTACTTCTCACAGTTCTCAGGGCTGGACGTCCAGGATCAGGTGCAGCAGATCCACTGTCCGACGAGCTCTTGGTCCTCATCTTCCTGCTGAGCCCTCACCTGGTGAAAAGCAGAGACAAGCAGCTAGTTCTCTCCCCGCTATTCTTATCAGGGCATGAATCCAATCAGGAGGGCCTTGCTCTCATGATTTAGTAATCTCCCCAAGGCCCCACCTCCAAATACCATCTCATTATCTCATTAGGGATTAGGGTTTCAACATGTGAATGGGGGGCCTATAACACATACATAACAAGAAAAATGCACAGTTCAGTGGCATTTTGTGCTTTCTGAGATGTCATGTGCTGAAGGCTCTTCCAGGACACGTGTAACTAATTGTGCAGAGCACGCCCTTAATCTTGCAGACCTGTGAAGTAAGTAGTATTATCCCTGTCTCAAGGAACTAAGGCCCAGAGAGGGTGGTGGCTGCACAGGGCATATGCAGATCTTGGGTATAAACCCCGTCTGCCTGCTCCAGGCTGGTCGCCTGCCGCTTTGTCACCCTGCCTTTCTGTCTGGCTCCTTGAAGGTGATTTCAATGTCTCTGATCTCATATATCCCATCAAAGTGCTTACCGTGCTGACCACAAAATCCTTCCATCTAGTCACAGCACTTACGGAAAGGGAGCCGGGAAGGAGAGGATGGCTTTCCCTCTCCCTGTCAAGCTGTGGTTCCCACCCATCTGCACTGGCCTGTTGAGTGACTTGAGATTTGCAGGATATCAACGAGGCGTATGCAAAAATATTTTCCATTCCAGGGTTGTGACCTACCTTGAATTCCTCCCAACAGTCCTCGCAGCTAGAGTTTTGTTAAAGCGGAAACATTTTAAGAAAAGGGAAGACATCTGGAGCCATTATCTCCTATTAACACTGCAGCCATTTTGAGTTGTGAATTATGCGATCCAGCGCCAAGCCTGCTGGGATGGCCCCGGGGCCAATTATTTCAGAAAGAGGAGAAAAATGAGGGGAAGAACTGTAGTTTAGGATTCCACTCAGGAGCCCAGGGCCAAATGAGGCCCTGTAGTGAATTGTGGCTTCGTGGATGGAGTGTGAGGGGTGAGCAAAAAAGGCTGAAAGCAGCAGAGATTTACTTACTAGAGCATTTTGCTGGGCCCCTGTGTGGTGGGGCGTCAGAAGACGAGCTCTGAAATCAGGCAGGACAGGGTTTCCGGACACCAGCTGGGTGCCCGGGGCAAGACGCTGGAGCTTTCTGGAGCTCCGCTCCCACTGACCACGAATTGGGGACTTCAAGGCCTTCCCTCCATGGGTGGTGGAGGTGAGCCACTGTCCATCGCACACAGGGATGGCGCGGGGAGGTGATCAGGCACTGGCCCCTCATGAACTGCGCGGAGACCCCACCGGGAAGTCTGGGCGCTGGGGACGGGCGGGAACCACAGGTGTCCGCCTCCGCTCCCGCCGCTGAGAAGCAGCCTCTGCTTCACTGGCTTCCCCACCAGCCCCGGAGGCGGCCTAACCTGGGATGGAAGGCCCAGCCTCTCGGCAGAAACAGCCGTGACCACGCACCTGGAAA
Organism: Mesoplodon bidens; assembly: GCF_964165515.1. Lineage (NCBI taxonomy): Eukaryota > Metazoa > Chordata > Mammalia > Artiodactyla > Ziphiidae > Mesoplodon > Mesoplodon bidens. The sequence continues at coordinate 31,113,560 of NC_138169.1, read as the reverse complement.
CTATTGCTATGATTTGGTTTGTCGGGTTTGGCTTCTGACCGTGAACCGGCGGTGAGAGGCCCTCGGGGTTCGCGGAGGAATGAGCCGGTCGGCCCGGAACCTCAGGCTGCGGCGGCACTGGGAAGGGCCAACCTCCCCGGGGGCAGAGTCCCCCTGAGGAGCCAGCTGTGACCTTTCACTAGTGGACACATGAGCCAAACCAAGAGCAAAGGGAAACAGAATCCAGAAGAGGTGGCTTCAGCGTCCACGGTGGCCACTCATGTTGTCACTGGCAAATTCCATTAACAACTCACGAGAAATAAAAATAGAACCTGGGTAAAAAAACAAAGTCTAACCTTGTTTCCTCTGCGCTGAGTCTAGTCCACCAGCGCCCAGGGCACTGCGTGCAGGAGCCTCGCAAACCGCCAACACCTCAGACCAGGGTTCCGGGCGCAAAACCGCGGCGCCGCCCGCTCGGCTCAGGGCCGTGTGTAGAAGGTCCGCCCACCACACTCAGTTCAAGATGGCGGGCGCGGGCGGGCTGCGTGCAGAGACGCTGCGCCCTGCTGTGTGATCAAGGCCATCAGCAGCAGCTGTACCTGCGCAGGCCCTGTGAGACGGCCCCTCCCCTCCCCGCCCCTCCCCGCTCCTCCCCGAGGACGGGACCCCTGCAGAGCAGCCCCGCCCACCGCCTGACTCAAGATCACATGCTCAGAGCCTCCTTCCATTGGCTTGAGTGACGCCAGCAGGAGGACACTTGTTGGGGCCCCACTAGGAGGCTGGGTAACAAGAACTCAGATGGAATTTCAGAAGTGACGTGGACAGTTTTCTTCCTCACTCAGGAGGGACCACGATGTCCCAGAGAGGAGCCCAGCCCCGAGAATCCAAGTAGCAATGGGGCCAATGTGGGAAAGTCCAAAAGTCTGGGAACCCTCCAGCGTGGGCTCTCTGGAGAAGGAGGGAGGGAGGAGAAGCGCCTGGCACAGCAGGCGGGGCAGCCCCTTCAGTTGTGAACCTGAGCTCCACACCCGGCAGTCCAAGCCAAGAAGTTAATCTGAAGGCAAACCAAGCCTCAACAGACAACAATCCAAGAACTAAAGAGTTCCAGCCATCCAGAAGCCAAATCACAGGGAGCAGTTAATCCAGGAGTGGAGCCAAGGCCAAAGCCACACCGAGGTCGGAAGGGCAAGGTATCCCTCCCCAAAGCGGAGCAGGATAAATGTAGACCAGGAGCGATTCTCAAATCCACAAGCCAGGGGCCCACACCTGTGGCTCATAGTGGAGACACACTAGATGCCTTTTAGCTGGCACAATTAAACCTCTTTCAGCTGCAGAGTGAGAGAAAACCACGTTCTGGTGCCGCCAGCACACCTGCTACCCCACGGGTAGGTGTCTTGGGACGAGCAGTGAGTGGGAGCAAGGGCTCTGCTGTTCCTGCGGGCAACCTCTGCATCTGGGCAGCACACCTTGTGAGCATCTTGCCATCTGGAAGTGATTTTGTTGATCTAGATCCATATTTTTAATTAAAAAATGGCTCCTAAATGCAGGCCAACCACTGCATCTGATGCTCAGTACTCTCCCACCTCCCCCACTTCAAGCAGTCAGTTCCAACACAGGAGGGGAAACCAGCTCTGACTGTCTCACTGAGAGGTGTCACTCAGTGTAACTTGAGGTGATATAAGGATTTTCAAGGCTAATGTTAACTGTAAATTTTACTGTATGGACTGACCGGACAACCTAATGTCCACTCTAGGTTTGGCTCCTATGAATGCCGGGAGGGGGTGGCAGATCCCAAAGGTAAAAAGCACAGTCAGACTTGCAACAGGGACATTTAAATCTACCTAGAGCTACATGGAATCTGTAGGGTTTAGGGGGACAAAATCTACCGAAGTCAAAGCAGAATGGGTACTACCCTTCAATGACGGAAGGACAGTCTTTTCAACAAATGGTGTTGAGAAAACTGGATATTCACATGCAAAACAATGAAGTTGGACCCTTACATTATACCCTGTATATAAAATAACCCAAAATGGATCAAAGACTTAAACCTAAGAACTACAAATATTAAACTTTTAGAAGAAAGCCTAGGGGAGAGCTTATTACATAGGATTTGGCAATGATTTCTGATATGACACCAAAAGCACTGGCAACAAAAGAAATAATAGGAAAATTGGACTTTATCAAAATTTAAAACTTTAGGGCCTCCCTGGTGGCGCAGTGGTTGAGAGTCCGCCTGCCGATGCAGGGGATACGGGTTCGTGCCCCGGTCTGGGAGGATCCCATATGCCGCGGAGCGGCTGGGCCCGTGAGCCATGGCCGCTGGGCCTGCGCGTCCGGAGCCTGTGCTCCGCAACGGGAGAGGCCACAACAGTGAGAGGCCCGCGTACCGCAAAAAGAAAAAAAAAAAAAAAAAAAAAAAAAAAAAAAAAAAAAATTAAAACTTTATACATCAAAGGACACTATCAACAGAATGAAAGGCAGCTCAAAGAATGGGAGAAAATATTCGCAAATCATCTATCTGTTAAAGGTTTAATATCCAGAATATATAAAGACCACCTAAAACTAAAAGACCAAACAAACAAACAAACAAAAAACCGTTAAAAAATGTGCAAAGGACTTGAATGGCCATTTCTCCAAAGATACACAGATGGCCAATAAGCACATGAAAAGATGCTCAACATGAAATGCAAATCAAAACCACAGTGAGATGCCACTTCACGCTCACTAGGACGGCTATCATTTTAAAAAAAGGAGGGGTGGAACAGAGAAAAGCAAGTATGGGCAAGCATGTGGGGAAATTGGAACTCTGGTGCTTTGCTGGTGGGAATGTAACCCCTGTGGAAAACAGTGCAACAGGTCCTAATGATATTCAACACATAATTACCACACCATCCAACAATTTCATTTCTGGTTTATACTCAAAAGAATTGAAAAGAGGGAGGGACTCAAAAAGATATTTGTACACCCACATTCATTGCAGCATTATTCACAATAGCCAAAAGTTGGAAACAACCTAAATGTCCATCGAGAGGTGAATAGATAAAGAAATTGTGGTGTAAACATCTAATGGAATAGTATATAGGCATAAGAAGGAAAGACATTCTGACACATGCTACAGCATGGATGAACCTTGAGGACAATATGCTCAGTGAAACAAGCCAGACATGAAAGGACAAATAGATGAAACTTCTTAAATGAGGTACCTAGAGGGGTCAAAGTCATAGAGACAAAAGGTAGAAAGATGGTTACCAAGGGCTGGGGGAGGAGATAGGGAGTTAGTATTTAATGAAGACAGTTTTTCTGTTTGGGAAGATGAAGAAGTTGTAGAGGTGGATGGGGGTGATGGTTGTGTAGTAATGTGAATATACTTAATGCCATTGAACTAGACACTTAAAAGTGATTAAAACAGTACATTTAATGTTAATATATATTTTACCACAATAATAAAAAAGGAATTGTACTATGTAACCAATAGGCCTCCCCCTGCCCCCCAGGAAAGCTCTGATCTCTAAATCCCCTGGGCCTGCAGTGCTCTTGGCCCAGCGAGGACTGGAGCAGAAACCCCACAGGACTGAGCCTGGAGGTGAGGGGCACAGTCTTGTCCAGAAGAAACAGCGAAGGCAGAGGCTGCGGAGAGAAGGCGAGACGGATAGGGCCTTTGAGACTTTACTCCTGACCCTGAATTTCCCTGAGATGAATTTGCTCATCCAATGGCTCCCCTTCCACCAGCCAGGTTCTCCTAAACCCCTCAGCTGCTTTTCCACGTCTGCTGCCTCAGGCCATCTCTTATGTCAGGTGTCAGTCTCACATTCTGCCCGGCTCTTTTTCCTCCGTCCACTTCTGAGGTCTTTGCTCCTGACTCAGGCTTGTGCGGAAGGATTCTAGCGCATCCTGACCACGACTTGGAAAGGCCGTCTGTCAGTCGGTACTCCTGCCTCAGCACCCATCTCATCCGTCACCCGGGAGGGGCTGGGTGTGCATCCTGCACGGTGGTCGATGGCGCTCATGGCTTCTGGTCCATTAGGGGTGAAAGGGTTCCAGCCTGTGCATGGCAGCAGCAAGTTGCTTATCGGCCCCACCAGGGAAAGATTCCGGGAATGCTCCGTAGTTCCCTGAGCGCTCAGGACGGGGCACAGTGGAAGGGAAAAGCTTCTCTCTGGGCCCTCTGCTCTGTCCTGTGCCAGCTTCCTTCTCCTCCCTAGCCCTAAGGAGACAATGCCTGGCAGAGAGTCGCCCCACGAGGCAGCTTTCTCGCCTGATCTTTTAGTGGAATTGTCTGTTTAAACAGTCATCCTTCTGTACCCCAGACCTCCCAGTGCGTCCTTTTAGTCGTGACCTCCAATACCGCAGCACAACCACACAGTTTCACCCCAGAGCACCTCCTGTTATCCGGGCAGCAAGATCCTACTGAGCACGTCGTATTCACTTTTACCCATCCTTTAGCAGCTGTGATGTATGTAAATCATCTCTAGTGCTATCAAAATCCAAGATCCCCAAAGCAAATGTGGGCAATGGCTGGAATTTCCCTACCCTCTGGGCAGCAATTTTTGGGAACCATAACAATAGAACGAGAAAGGGCCTGGATTCTACCTGCATCTTAAAACCAACAGCTGAATGGAGCCCTGAGGCCTCATTTTGATGTGCTACCAGGTTTGAATCATGCTGGCACTGCCCCACCTCTCAGCTATAATAATGGGGTTTTGAATAGTTGGATTGTACCCCCAGGATTAAAGTCGAGCTGAGTAACGTGGTATTGAGTTAAGGCATGCCCACAATAAAGAGACTGTTCTTCACTGTGGAAACCAAAGCATAGGCAGAGTTATTTTTGCTCATGGCGAGTCCTGTCTTCAGATCTATTGCTAAAGGGGAAAAAAGCCCTTCTCCTGTTTGTTCTTTTAAAAGCGCCATATAAGGACCTTCCCACCTCTAGAAACTCAGCATTAAAATGATATCTTTGAAATTTGCCATAAATGGTGCAAATATTTTCCCAAAATGATCTTGACTATGAGCAAGGTAACACAGCAACAACCACCACCCTTCCCAATGCCAACTAAAAATATTTTAAGTAGTTTTCTCACTATTCCAGCCCAGGGTCTTCCACCCATCCTATTTGCAATGCAAAGCAGAATTTTTAAGACTATGAACTCCATGATTCAGACATACCTGAATTCACATCCCAGCTCTGGAAGTTACTGTGGGGTGTGGCAGTTATAAAACATGTCATCCGAATTTAAACACTCCTCAATCAAGAGCTGAAGTCTGTGTTCCCTGCTCTTGAATCTAGGCTCTTTGACTGCTTGACCCAAAAAAATGCAACAGAAGTAATGGTACCAGTTTCTAGACCCAGGACCCAAGGAACTAGCAGCTTCTACTGCCTGTCTCTTGGGGTGCTCCTCTCCTTCTTGAAACCTGGTCACCATGCTGTGAGGAAGCTGAACAGCCCACGGAGACGCCTGTGATGAGTGGTCCCATGTTCTCAGGCCTGTGGACCCAGCTGAGCTCCCAGCCAATAGCTAGCCCTGTGAGGAAGCCATCTTGGAAGCAGTCATCTAGACCCTAGGCTACTATTAATAATGCTGCTGTGAACATCTATGCACAAGTTTTTGTGTAGACATACGTTTCCATTTGTCTTGGGTATATACTTAGAAGTGGAATTGCTAGATCACGTGGTAACTCTATGCTTGACCGTTTAAGGAACTGCCAACCTCTTTTCTGCAATGGCTGCACCATTTTACATCCCCACTAGCAATGTATGCGGGTTTGCCAACACTTTATTATCTGTCTTTGTGATTATAGCCATCTTAGTATGTAAGTGTTATCTCCTTTTGGTTTTAACTCGCATTTCCCTGATGGATGATGATAATGAGCATCTTTTCAAAATGTGCTTATTGGCCCTTTGAAAATCTTCTTTGGAGAATGTCCACTCAGATCCTTTGCCCATTTTAAATTGGGTTATATGTGTTTTTACTACTGAGTTGTTCTTTATATATTCTAGATCTCAACCCTTTATCAGATATATGATTTACAAATATTTTCTCCCATTCTGTGGGTTGTCATTTTTTACTTTCTTGATGCTGTCCTTCAAACCACAAAAGCTTTTAACTTTGATAAATTCTAATAGATCTATGTTTTCTTTGGTTGCCTGTGCTTTAAGTGTCATATCTAAGAAACCATTGCCTAATCCAAAGTCACAAAGATTTACACCTGTTTTTTTTTTTCCTGAGAGTCTTATTGTCTTAGATTAGGTTTCTGATCCATTCTGGGTTAGTTTTTATATATAGAGTAAGGTAGGGCATCCAATTTCATTCTTTTACATGTGGCTATCCAGTTACCCAAGAGCCATTTATTGAAAAGACTATCCTTTTCCCCCATTAAATGGTCTTGGCACCCATTGAAAATCAACGAACTGCTACTGTGAGGGTTTATTTCTGGACTCTCAATTCTACTGCATTGACTTATATGTCTGTCTCTATGCCAGTAACACACCATCTTGATTACTGTAGCTTTATAGTAAGTTTTGATTTGGGGAAGCGTGAGTTCTCTAACTTTGTTCTTCTCCAAGATTGTTTTGGCTACTCTGAGCGCCTTGCACTTCCACATGAATTTTAGCACCATCTTGTCCATGTTTGAATGAACTCAGCTGGAATTCTGATGGCACCAAATGACTGTGGATCACTTTGGGGAGTGTTGCCATCTTGACAATATTAAGTCTTCTGACCCTGAGATATCTTTCCATTTATTTAGGTCTTCCTTAATTTCTTTCAACAACGTTTTGCTGTTTTCAGAGTGTAAGTTTTGCACTCAGTTTGTTAAATTCATTCCCCAGTATTTTATTCTCTTTGGAGCTATTGTAAGTGAGCAGTTACTGTTTCTCAGCTGATGGAGAAGTCCTTCCATGCTAAGAGCTTTGTCTGACACAGGTGTTTCAGTTATCTGGGAGTTTCAAACTTCTCTGGTTAAGTCTCAGCTATTTCATAATTAATGAACTGGAAATAAACTCCATAATAAAGATCTTCCCCTGCCCTGGTCTAACAGGTTCTAACTAAATTTATGTTCTCAAGGGACTTATTTTTTATTTTAGAAAATTCCCTTTGACTGATTGCTACCTCCTCCTTCTGCCACTACTGGTGCTGCTCTGTGCTTGTTTGGTGCCAATCCTGGTACCTTTTTTGTGAAGCAGCCACTGAGAAGGCTCCAGAGGTTACCATGGCCAATGAAGAGCCCCAGGAGGGAGTCAAGACAGAGGACCACGATCACATTAACATGAAGGTGGTGAGGCAGGATGGTTCTGTGGTGCAGTTTGAGATTGGGAGGCGTAACCACGTTTGACGAAAGCCTATTGTGAATGACAAGGTTTGTCCATGAGGCAGATCAGATTCTGATTTGATGGGCAGCCAATCAACGAAACAGACACACCTGCACAGTTGGAAATGAAGGATGAAGATACAGCTGATGTGTCCCAACAGCAGACAGGAGGTGTCTACTAAAGAGAGAACCTGCTGCTTTACTCCAGAATCAAGAAGTCATTCTGAGTTAGAAAACCACGATTTGATTTCAACGCATTGTGACTGCTGCAGTACAGTTTCCTCTAGTCTTTCATTTCCCCTCCCCCACTCCTTTGTTGTACATTAAGTAATGGAGGTATGTGCACAAGCATATTGATTTTTTTTAACTAGATGGCCAATGGTACATTTTGATCAACATCACAAGGAGATGGGATGGGGGAAAATACTGCTTCTGTGAAAATAGTCCCTTTCTCCATTATTGGCATGCTCATTCAGCTCATCTCTTTATATGCCAGTAAGTTCTTTTGATTTCCCTGTTTAACGAGAAAAGAACAATGTAAAAATTATTGCATACCTTGTTCGATTGGAGAATTTTAATGTTTTTCATTTTCATTTCAAAACCAAGAACAATTTTGTAACTTTTTTGTATGTAGCTGTTACAGGTAGGACAATCTGTCTTTAAGCAAGGATAAATTACTGTAAAAGAAATGAATCCTAGATAGTTTTCCCCTTCAGGTCAAGCATCTTGTTGTTTAAATAAACTTCGTGGGTTTCTTTTTAATGCTTTTTTACTTCTGCTTCTCAGCTCAAGTGTGTAATTAACAGGAAAATGGAAATTTGCTCACTATGCTTTCTTCAGATCACTGTTAAATCACCTTATTTTAAGGAAAACTAAGGCAGAAATCCTTCCCCAGATGCTCTTCTTGGGAAGAATTTTACTCCTCGGGCTATTTCTGAATGTGCTTTCAGCAAAAAGATTTTCAGTCACAGCATATGTGATTTTCAAGTTTCTTCTTTGCTGGGAATAATTAGAAAAATCACAAAATGGAGTTCAGAAATAGAAAAGAAAGATGATGTGAAGGAAGAGCAGTGGGAATTCTGCCAGAAGCCTTGGGAGGAACAAAGGGAGCTGGGAAAGGCCTCTTGCCTCCGCCAGCGCCTGCCTGGGGAGGATGCAGCCCTCAAGAGGCTCCAGTGCCCACTGGGTGCAGCCAGGCTGCACTGCAGTCATCCCAACCAGAGTGGGACCAAAGTGGGCTTCTCTCTAAGAAAAAATTTCAAACACACAAAATAAAAAGGAATTAAGTATTTGTCACAATGAACAAATACAGTGAAACCCCCTATGCCCCCATCACCCCAGATTCAACAGTCATCAACTCATGGCCAAACTTGTGTCTTCTATAAACCGACTAATCCCCCACCCCAACCCGATTATTTGGAAGCAAATCCCAGACATTATATTATTTCACCCATAAACCTTTTTTTTTAAACACCTTTATTGGTGTATAATTGCTTTACAATGGTGTGTTAGTTTCTGCTTTATAACAAAGTGAATCAGCTACACATATACATATATCTCCATATCCCCTCCCTCTTGCATCTCCCTCCCACCCTCCCTGTCCCACCCCTCTAGGTGGTTACAAAGCACTGAGCTGATCTCAAACCTTTTTTTTAATTGAGAAATTTCTTGATATTTCTTCATGAAGTAGTAAGCAGAATTAAAGAAATATACAGTCTAAAACAGTCAAAATGATCCTAAAATTTTTGTGACAATTACACATCTATAGCCAAAATAAAAATGAAAAGTTTTTAATAAACCACTTTAAAATTTTTGCTCAGTAATTTATCTGAAATTGAACAGGTATGAGGATAACTAGTATAATGCCACTTTATGCTTCTCCAAAAAAATTGTCATCCTTGTAAAACAGTGGTTTGGTTCTGCAAGATTCCACGAATTTTCTTTGCCCAGTGTGAAGGGAAAGCCTGAAGATGAAAATAGCAGAGTTGACAACCAAAGAACTAGATTCTGCCGACCCTAGAGCAGGATGACCATCTGACTCAGACCCATCCTGGTGAGGAGCAGAGGGAGGACCACGGATCCTGCTGGGAGGAAGTGAGTGACTCAGCCCAGGTCAGGATGGTCAGGAGGTGAGATGCTCTGAGGAAAGCATGTGCCCAGCTCATGCCACAGTTGACTGTTGAGAAGGCCAAAGGCTCCCACTGCCTTGCAGGTGGCTGGGCTGTTTCCAGTGCAGTGAAAATTGTCCATGTAAGTCTGAATAACTTCCTATAAAAGGCAAATGTATGGGGCACAACTGTGTGAGTTCCCTTACATTCTGGCATATAAAGTAAGCAATGCCTTGGAAACAATTCCTACTCTAAGCTGCTAAGTGGCTCGCAAGCTAGATCAATGCACTGCTGGTTACTCATCTGACAGCTATACTGGTGTCTTACCTCTAATTGGCATCTGGTTTGTTTTCTTAAAATATATATAAATTTATTTATTTATTTATTTATTTTTGGCTGCATTGGGTCTTTGTTGCTGCACATGGGCTTTCTCTAGTTGCAGTGAGCGGGGGGCTTCTCTTCGTTGCGGTGTGTGGGCTTCTCATTCAGTGGCTTCTCTTTGTTGTACAGCACGGACTCTAGGTGCGTGGGCTTCAGTAGTTGTGGCATGCAGGCTCAGTAGTTGTGGCTTGCTGGCTCTAGAGCACAGTCTTAGTAGTTGTGGCACATGAGCTTAGTTGCTCCACAGCATGTGGGATCTTCCCAGACCAGGGCTCGAACCCCTGCATTGGCAGGTGGATTCTTAACCACTGCACCACCAGGAAAGTCCCGGTATTTGGTTTTAAATCCAGTTTCAGAAGAATGTTTTATAAAAGTTTAAGAAATTTACTAGTGGTATCAATTTGAAGTAATAACTTACAAAACTACAATAATTAAAACCGTGAGCTACACAGGAAAAACAGATCAATGGAACACACTAAGCAGTTTAGAAGTAGATCTGTATACATACAGGAATTCAGTATAAGGCTGGCATTTCAATTTAAGGAGGAAAAATAGTTTATTCAATAAGTGGTTTGCGGACAACTTATCTAGAAAAAAGAAATAAAGTTGAATCTGTATCCTATAAACTAGAATGAGTTCCAGATGGATCAAAAATGTATGTTGGATGTCAATTACATCTCAAAAAGCTGAAATAATACATTTGGGGGGAAAGTGGAATCATTCTGGTACCAGAGGAAATCATGGGCAATTTGTTTTTGTAATAATTTCTCTTAGAAAAGGGAAGAATCTTCTATATACAATATAAAATCCAGAAATACAAAATCCAAATCCAGAAATCTTCTGTATACAATACAAAATCCAGAAATTATTACCTATTATCCTAGGTAATAAAGAAATGGGCTGGCCTGTCTCCAGTTCCTGGGAGGTAACCTTTAAATACCTGGAATTTCCTGGGTCATAAGAATGTCTTTGTCATTCTTGGTGGACCCTGAGAGTTTATACTAAGGAGATGACTCAGATGGTGGCTGGCCAGGACAGGAAGACCAGCAGGTGATTAGAGGGCTGGGGCTTTGAGTCACATGATATCAGCCCAACCTCTGGGGAAGGGAGGGGGAGCTGGAGGTTGAGTTCAATCAAGTGGCCCATGATTCACTTACTCACACCTACACAATGAAACCATGGAAACTCTGGACATCAATGTTCATGTGAGGACCCTTCGCTGCCAATCCTAAGCATGTTGTCATGCATCACTGTGCCAGGAGGGTGATGCATCCCAACTCCACAGGGAGAGGACATCTGGGACCTTCCCAAACCTTGCCCTCAGTGTCTCTACTTTTGACTGCTTTTGATTTGTATCCTCTTTGCTATAATAAACTGAAATAAAAAAAAACTGTATCACACTTTCCTGAGTTCTGTGAGACATTCTGGAGAATTATTGAAACTGAGTGGGGAGTGGGGACCCCAAAGTGTAGCCTGTTGGTCAGAAGCATGGATGCCTGGGGAGCCCCGAGCCCGCGGCTGACATCTGAAGCCTGGAAGGGGATGGCGCCCTCACCTGCAAGGTTTGGCCTGACTCTGTAGTTGAAGTCAGAAGTCATGGCACCATTAACAAGGAGACTAATAACTGCTTATGTTAAACGCCAGAATTTTCTACATGTGCTCCTCAGAAGAATGTAAAAAGACCAATACCAACTGGGAAAATGTTTGCCACTCATACCACAGAAAATGACCAAATTTTCTAACAAGTAAGGGATATGTACAATACAAAAACAAAACAAAACAAAACCATTAGAAAAAGAAGCTTAACCAAAACATGAAATACAAAAATCTTTTAAACTTATAAAAAGATATAACACCACTCATAATAAGAGAAATGCAAAATGATACTTCCCAAGACATGATTTTTTTACCTACCAGGTTGGGAAAGATCAAAAGTTTGCATCACGAACAGCTTGTGGGAAAAGCTGGAGCTAAGTTCTCTCACTCTTTCTGGTGGAAGAGTCCATCTGTGAAACCTCCAGGAAGAGCAATTTGCCAATGACTACAAAAATTTTGCTGCACATGACCTTCAACCCAGTGATACTACTTCTGGAAATTGATCATATGGATAGACTTGTCCATGTGTAAAATTATTTATGTACAAGCTAATTTATTTATTTATGGCAGTGTTATTTCTAATAGCAAAATATTGGAAATAATCTATATGTTCATCAGTAGGAGAGAGGTCAGATAAATTATGCAACATCCAGACAATAAAAAGAATCTGTGTATCCAGACAACAAAATGAAGTAAGAAGGCTTTATGCAGTGGTCCCCAACCTTTTTGGCACCAGGGACCAGTTTTGTGGAAGAAAAGTTTTCCACGGACTGGGGTGGGGGGGGTGATGGTTTTGGGATGATTCAAGCACATTACATTTACTGTTCACTTTAGCTCTATTATTATTACACTGTAATATATCATGAAATAATTATACGACTCACCATCATGCAGACAGGAGGCAGAGCTTAGGCAGTAATGCAAGCAGTGGGGAGCGGCTATAAATACAGATGCAGCTTCACTCGCTTGCCTGCCGCTCACCTCCTGCTGGGTGGCCCGGTTCCTAACAGGCCACGGATCGGTACCCCTTCCAGGGGTTGGGGACCCCTGCTTTATGTGCTTCTTTAAAATACAGTAAGTGAAAAGAGGGCGCAGCAAAGCTGGCAGTTTGTGAAAGGAGGGGGTACGTGAGTCTCCTCAGGCTTCCTTAACAAAGTTCCACAGGCTTAGGGCTTAAACAAGGGACACATATTTCTCACTGTTCTAGAGGTTGGAGTGCTGATATCACAGTATTGGGGTTGGTTTCTTCTGAGCCTCTCTCCTTGGCTTGCGGTCCTCCCTCTGTATGCGTCTGGGTCGTAATCTCCTCTTCCTATAAGGACACCAGTCATTCTGAACTAGGGCCCACCCATAAGACTTCACTTTACCTTAATCACCTCTTTAAAGTCTCTCTCTCCAAATACAGTCCCATTCTGAGGTGCTGGGGGTTAGGGTTTCAACATATGAATTGCGGGGTCAGGGGCAATTCAGTCACTAAGAGGGTAGAAAAGGGGGATAGCTATAGATACAGATACATGTCTGTATATGAATAAAATATCTATTGAATATACACATGAAACCATGAACACTATTTGCCTCCAAGGATGGGACATGAGTGGCTGGAGGATGGGGAGGGAAGGGAGATGTCTCATTCCTTACCCTTTAGAAGCTACTGGATTTTGTATCATTACTTAGATTATGGATCAAAAGGGTATACAACTTTCTTAAATTTTAAATTAAAAAGTTGAGTTGGGGGACTTCCCTGGTGGCACAGTAGATAGGACTCCAAGCTCCCAATGCAGGAAGCCCGGGTTCGATCCCTGGTCAGGGAACTAGATCCCACATGCATGCGGCAACTGAGGAGCTGGCAAGCTGTAACTAAGGAGCCCACACTCCACAACTAAGGAGCCTGAGAGCCGCAACTAAGGAGCCCACCTGCCGCAAATAAGACCTCATGCAACCAAATAAATAAATAAATATTTAAAAAAAAAGAAGTTGAGTTGGCATGTAGGACTTCAGACTGCATCTGGCATTTAATGGGAAGACTGTTTCTCTGTTGATGAAAGAACTAGTCCTTACATTCTTCAAGGCTGATAATTGTCTGCCTGGCACTTACGTAGTCGCATTAAAGCTACTGGAAGCCAATGTTGTCACATGATTAATGCTTCCTATTTTCAAAATAAGCATTTGGACATTTATTATTCTCAGAGTCCAATTTTCTGTGACAACAGCATTTTTCTGTCACTAGATTTATTGCGTAGGATAATGTGTTTGTAGCTGACAACTATTTTACAAATAGTAAAGTATGGTGCGTAATGATGTATGTTCACTCAGACTAAGATATGTGTAGCTGAACAACATTTTCATAAGTTAGCTATAGCTACATAATACATCCTGTATTGCCATAAGATGGGGAAATAAAGCTGAGATTTAAAAAATTTCAGTGATAAAAATAAATTTCCCAGTTTCTCTTGAAACAATGTAGAGTATAGACAACAGGACTGGTAAATTCACCCCAGGATATTTTGAGGAATAATAATAGCAACTAGTAAAAGGTGCAATTGTTCGGTGCTAGATGTTTGCGAAGTGCTTTTACACAGAGCTCATTTATTTCTTGTAACTACTCTTCAAAGCATACATTTTGGCTCATATTTTACCGATGAAAAATGTGAGTCAGTGTAGCTGGAAAATGGCCAGCATCAATTCTGAGTCATCTTGTAATTCAAAGGCTGTTTGTTTGGTATGTGTATCTAGAAATATTGCCAATTTGCATAAATTGGTCCAACTTCCTTTCGGCCAGTGGGTCTGCCCAAATACCAAGGAAATGTGATCCAGGGACCAAAACATGAAGTTAAACAACACACAAGAGAAGGGAAAATCTCCAACAGTACATGAACACTCATTTATTGAGTGATAATTGTGGTATGCAAAGCATTTTCACATAGCTTGTCTCATTTAATCATTACCATGGGAAATATGCAGGCCAGTTCTTATCACAAACCCTCAAAGAAGCATTATATTAATAATATAATGTCTTTAATAATATGAAGCCTGTTTTACATTCTGTTTATGCTACTGAATACTTCAATATATATCCAGAGATGCACCTAAAACCCTACAAAGTATAAAACCTAGGTATGTGATAGAACTCCAATGAGAGAGTAGTAACTGAACGTGAAAAGGTTCTTGTTTCCCCAAGAATTAAATATTCAGTGATCAGCACTGTAGTGTTGGAAGTCAGTCACAGCCTATCTCCAATGTCCTGAGCCCCTCACAGGGTCCCAGCCCACCATCCACTCAGCATGACATAATGGACTCCTTAGCTTTGGTTACCAGTTAAAGATCTGATTGTAATTGTAACTACAGGGATTCACTTGAGTTGGCTATGGACTAACCAGAGATAGGAAGCGTGTTCAGGAAATAACATAAAGTAACCAAAGCAGCTCTGCTTCCAGGCTTAGCCTAGACGCAAGTTCTGAAATAATGGTTTCTATCGTTTGTTCTCTATGGAATCCTGGCTCGCCTCCAAATTTCAGAGAGCCAGCAAAAGGGACCTTAGCACATCTCTCTGGATTCTCTTATTTTTTCGTACTAGAAAGTCATGATCAAAACCCAGACAATGGGGCTTCCCTGGTGGCACAGTGGTTGAGAGTCCGTCTGCTGATGCAGGAGACACGGGTTCGTGCCTTGGTCCGGGATGATCCCACATGCCGTGGAGCATATGGGCCCGTGAGCCATGGCCGCTGAGCCTGCGCGTCCGGAGTCTGCGCGTCCGGAGCCTGTGCTCCGCAACGGGAGAGGCCACAACAGTGAGAGGCCCGTGTAACGCAAAACAAAACAAAAAACCCAGACAACACGTCACTTTTCAGAATACCAGGAAAATAGAGTTTTAAAATATTAATTGTGTGTTCACTATGCCTCATTTTTCCTGTCAAAGACAAATACAGCATCGTGGTAACTTATTTTGGAAATGACACTGATGAACTTACTTGTTGACAAAAGTATCTGAAGAACTTAATAACATTTATTTATTCAAATATTCTCTCTATATTGACAACCTGTGCAAATCACTACATGATAAGGTAGTAAGATAATAGGGAAAGCTCTGTCTCCAGAGTCAGAGGGACTTAGGTTTGAATCCTGACTCTGCCAATACTACCTGTGTGATCTTGAGCAAATTATATCACCTCCCTGGGCCTCAGTTTCCTCATCAGTAAAATGGTCACATGATGTCACCAACTCCAAAATGGTTGCTGAAATACTCAGTAAAATCATTCATATAAAGCTCTGGCCAAACAGCTGCCCCCCTTTCCGTGTGTGTGTGTATGTGTGGTCAACCTCAAAGAGGCAATAGATATTTCATGATGTATGAGTCAAATCATTATGCTGTACACCTTAACCTTATACAGTGCTGTATGTCCATTATATCTCAATAAAACTGGAAGAAAAAAAAAAAAGGTAATGTAACGGACCAAGAACATTTTGACACATTTGATACTTACCTTTACAGTTCACTTAGTTTCGATGAGCCTGAGTTTCCACATCTCTGAAAGTTTTCCTGACTTCCTTACAAAGTTGTTGTGAGTTCTAAATGGGATAACACACGAGTGAAAACTATACTGTTACAACCCATTCCTCATTTTCTGTGCATTTCCACAGTCACAGACAGAATCGCTGTCTCCAAAGATGACCCCCAGTGACCCACATTCCCAGGATTCCTGCCTTGGAGACTCCCCTTTCACACTGGATCTGGGCCGGCCTGTGACTCGCATCCACCGGGAGAATGTGGGAGGAATGACTGGGCCAACTCCAGCCTCCAAGAGGCTGCGAGCACCTGCCTCTCAGCTTAGCTCAAGTGCCTGTAGGGCCCTCAAACTGTCTTGAGAGGTCTGGCTACCTTGCTGGGGAGAGCACAGGAGACAGTACATGGACTTACCATGTGGAAGGAGAAGCCCCATCACTGTACAAAGAGAGGGGGAGGGGGACTGGCCGCCCCACATCCTGGCTGAGCCCCAACTTCCATTCATCCCGTCCAAGGCTTCATGGGCGGGAACCACCCTCAAGGGCGTGAGCCATCTCTCCAGGCCAACCAAGCACCTGGGTGACTGCAACCCAGCTGACATCACAGGAGCAGAAGAACCGCCCTGATGAGTCCGAGTCATGGGAGGTAATAAAGTGTTGTTTGAAACCACCGAGTGGTGGCGTGGTTTGTAACCCCAGAGACAACTAGGACACAGACCCAGACCAGTTCCATCAGAAATGGCATGTCTGCCTGACTTTCCACTAACTTCACAAACTCAGCTTGTTACAATTGAAGGAATCATCTTCCCAAAGCCTGCATCCCCCCCACCCCGTGCCCCTCCTAGTGAGCTCTGCACTACCATCCACAGGATTGGGGAGGGGGAAACGCATTAGGTTCTCAGCTGTGACACCAATGTCATTCCCTCCCCAGGACTCGGACCTGGCTTGGCGAGGGTGCCGGAAGGATCAATGAGCCTAGGCGGTTCTGAGTTCTCACATTTCTACTCCCCATGCTGCCTCTTCCAACACAATCTCACTCCTGATCGATTAGTTTAAATCTTTATCTTTAAGCTGGGAGTCCCCTTTGCCCAGGGGACCCCTGCTCCCCCGCCCCCAGCCTGGTCATTAAGGCCCCTCCCACACATCCCCCAACAGCTGTGCATGGACATGGATGACAGCAGCAGGGACAGCACATGAGGACAGGATGCACAGCGGCCTCCGCTGCGTGTCGGGGGGACAGTTTCTTTGACCATCTGCTAACGTTTCCTCCCTCGTCACGGACAGGCTTGTTCCCCTGGAGCCTTCCCGCCCTTGACATGCAGCCATGAGGGTTTTCATCCAACTAAGACGAATGGGCAGGAGCTGCTGGAACAGAGTCCATCGTCTGCTATGAGCCACAAGTTGAATTTCTGGAGTCCATGGTGGGAGAACTCTCTCTTACAGAGAGAAAAAGTGTTTTCTAAATTCCAAAAACTCCCCTAACAGATCAATAGCCAGGCTTGGCCAACTTGAACTAGAAAGTTTGGGGTCCAGATAGTCCTAGGTGACCTCTGGAGGAGGCTTGCAGGGGGCTGTGACTTGGGGACCACTGGCCCACTATGGGGCTCCGAGGTGAGGCTGGGCTGACCTGGAGCAGGACAGCTGGATGGTCACCCTCAGTGTCAGAGCAGGTCAGGGCTGAGACCAGGAAGGCCTGTTGCACCAGCCAGGGCCGGGGTGGGGGGAATGTCCGCTGGAGGGAAGGAGACATAGGATCGTGGGAAGGGGGTGGGTTCTAGAGACCCTAGACTCTGATCATGCTGAGAAACCAGACCTCAACTCGGATCAGCTGCAGCACCAGGGCCTGCACAGATACCAAAGAATCAGGCAGGACCACCCATACCTGAGCAGAGATCCCCAAGCCATCACCCAAATGCCAGGGCCAAGGGGTCCCTCCTCGGCCAGCGGGAGCCTGTGCAGAAGAACATGCCAGGAGGAAACTCGAGCTCTTCCCCGGACACAGATGCATCTTAGGAAGGAGGAGAAGGAAGAAGAAAGAGCCCAGGCGGGGAGTTGAACTTCAAATTGCTGTTTTCAACTGAAACGGGCTGGGAGAGGTGGAGATACAGGTAAGAAACACCTGTAAGTTCATGCTACAATCAGCAGCAGCATCCAGCGTAGATGCGCTTGGTCACAGAAGGCAGAGGAGCCTTGTAAGTTTCCACTGTGATGCACACCGGGGCAGCCTTGCTCAGGGTTAACCTCTTAGCTTCTCCACCTGTGCCGTGAGGATAACGCACATGTGTCAGAGCCGTGTGGAGAGGACCTAACGACACAAGAACTTGTAGGGATGGTGCGGGACCAGGAGTTGGCCCGGAACTTGTGGCAGGTGTTCCTTCCGTCTGGACCTCACCACGAAGTCTCCACAGATGGCTGTCTTCCCTGAGTTGTTGCCTAGGCATCCAGCTCATAGACCACAGGCAACTCAAGGACAGGGACAAAGTCTTACTCGGTTTTGTGTTTTGGGCACTGAGCCTAGTGCTGGGCACATATTCGTTGAATGAATTCATCCTGAAAGATAAAGATAAGCAGGTGTGCAGCCCAGGCTTCCAGAAGCACCGGCAGGCAGTTTGGAGAACGAGGCTCCAGGGACTCACATTGGCTCCCTGCCTCCATGGACCAGCCTCCCTCCCCAGTGGGTGAGGCTGGATGGGCCCCATGGTGCCAGGAAGTGCCAACAGGAACTGGGGGTAGTGGTGCTGAAGCTGTGGGTCATGCCGGTCAAGAAACCACGGCTCACAAAGACTGTCAGAAGCTAACGGCACGAGGATGCTGGCCGTCTGCTACTGGGATCCAAGCAGCAGCCGGGCAGGCAGAGCACACCCTTTACTTACCTGAGGGGAGGCTGAAAGTCTGTGAAATGAGCGAGTAAAGAGCTGGGAAGAAGGGGCAATGCGGATTTGTTGACTAACAAGGATAACCAGGGGGCTGCGCATTTACTCCGAGCTGGCAGGACGCCCAGACTCTCTGTGTTATCAGATCTTCACAAAAACCCTCCAAAGATGGTAATCAGTCCCCGTTTACAATTGAGAAAACATAAGTCACAGAGTTCAAGTAATTTTTCCAGGAACACAGAGCCAGCAATAGGTGGCTGGAGAGATGGGCCCAGGCCGTCCGAGCCTACAAGGCAGGTCAGCAGGTCAGCAGGTGGGTGTGTCCACAGGCTCGGAGCCAGCACTCATCCTTACAAGAACTGGGCTTCTTGCAGCCTTGGAAGCCTCCCCAGTTGGGACGTGATCCTGAGCCCCATCATTCTGACTAGACCAGGAAATGGACACGCCTTCTCTCTTGATGGCACCCCTCCTCCACTGTCCCTGTGCAAACATCTCTAATGAAAGTGGACAGCAGAGGGGTGGGAGGGGCTACCCAGACCCCAGCTCAGCTCCAACGCCAGGCAGCAGCCCTTGGACTTGAGTTTGCGTTTCTGCCAAATGTGACTGGTTGACCCCGAATTGCTTGCAGCTCTGAGAGTTCACGGTTCAGGAATTGTTACACAAACGATTCCCTCTCACAGGACCGTTCCAACCTATGTGGAGGTTATTAACCCCAACAAGGCCCTGTTTAAAAACGTCACACCAGAGATGTGTCCTTAGAAATAAGCATGTGTGATGAACTGCAGAGTCTGGCTCCTAAATACGGAAATATGAAGATAAACCCGGACACATCAAGTGCAGGAACCTCACAATTGGCTATGAACATCACAAAGACTTGTCAAGGAAGACACCAACCATCTAACTGGCAGACCTGAGGCTGCAACTCATACCCAGCAGGGCAGGTGTGTTCCCTCCACCCCGAAATCTCAGCAATCTCTTCACTCAGCAGCCCAGACAAATGGTCTCAATGCTCCGCAGTACACGAACATTCCAGGCCACAGGGCAGCACAGTACAGGGAAGATTTATTAAGCGAATAAAACAACCAAAACCTACTGATCTTATGCCACAGGCAAACCATGCCCTTTCCTGAGCACAACACTCATTTCTTCCAAAGCACGTCCGTGTACCATCCCCATAATTCCTGGTGGGTAATGGAGGACATCCTACAGGGTCTCAGTGTGCAGCCCTGGGGGCCCCTGGAGAGACGGTCCTTTGACAGCAGCATACAATACCGCGAATCAGATCAACACTCTTCACATCCACCTCCAAAACAAACAAGACCCCCGGGAAAATAAGCAGCCCAATTTCTACTTTACAATCTTTACGTATCTTTAGCAAATCTGGCCAAATTCTTAGGTTTTTAGCAGAGCAACAAGAATTTTTGACACTTCCCAGGTACTAAAGAACCTGTGGAAACTACTCAAAAACCAGCAATAGAGGGTAAGTGTGGAGGATGTCTTGGTAAAAACGGAGGGTGTGGGCTCCGCTTTTCCTCCATCAGGTCAAGAGCCTGCTTCTGCCGGGGCCTCACTCATCATCACCAGGCACTACGGGCCGCCGCGAGAATTGGGCCCCTCAACAGCACCTGTCTGTGATCTGGGCGGATGTGCCAGCTGCTCTCCTGTCCCTCTTGCTCAGCACAGGGAACAGCCAGCCCCCAGACCCCTTTCCTTCCAATCCACGTCCTCCTCCTCCTGACACCCCAACACACACACACACAAACATACAAACTCTGGATGACAAACGAGCAGTCAATTTAATCTCTCTGCTCTCAACAAGATCGCACAACAGATGGAAGGTCAGGGGTAGTGCTGAGTGCCTGGGAGGGGAGGGGAGGGGAGGGGAGGGGAGGGCTGTTTGGGGGGCTGTCACCATAGCAACAGGAAGAGCACTGCTGAGGTTTCCATTCTTGTGCTGCCGCTAATTACTACGAATGTGGCATTGGGGCCTGTGATCAGCCGTCCCCAGAGCAGCCTGTTACCGGCAGATGCTGGTTTTCTTCTCTAAGAAAGCCAAAGACTGAAGTTATGTTTGGTTGTTTTTCATTTTAAAAACACTGACAGGTTTAAGAACGTTTTGTTTTACACTGTACTGTAAGAGCTCAGATGCCTCAAGATTCTCTCCAAACAAACACTGTTCTGTGGAAATAAAAGGCAGGCTCCATAGCATTAACAAACTTAGCGTTTAAACGCATTCGGGGCAGGGTGGGGAGGCCACTTGTGTGCTCACACCAGGAGAGACTTAGCAGGTGCCTCTACCCACCCCGCTGACAACTAGATCCATGTGAAACTCTTTTTGCAAGTCAAGTTTCCCCTGTTTATATATTAAACCAAGATTCATCCCAGAAAACCTTAGCGTTAACATGTAGCGACCCTTCAAACTGATACAGAATTGGGTGGGTTTGGTGTGGCTCTGGGGGCAAAAGTGAGACCAAGTTTCATTGAGAATGACAACAATTCAATCTATTTCTTCAAACCTATGTTAAGTCTGTTCCATAAAAGTTTGAGACAGCTTTACCAAAAAATACATATGATATTTAAAGACAAATTTTTGAGGGAGTTGATGTCAGAAAAACAATAGGTAGGAAAATAAAATGAGAATAACACAGAGATATGTGCCATATAGCTCTGTACACTTGGCGGAGGAAAAAAATGCCATATTGCGAGATATTTACTTCTTCCAGAAGCTAAAACAAACCAGATATTCACAAGAAGCACAACTTTTCTGATGCTGGGACCTGAGGGGAATGGTTCCATTTCTCCCCATGAAAAGGCTGTTAAAGAAAAAATCGTTCATGGTACTTGTTAAAGAACGGTCAGACAGACTTCGTTCAGGGAACTGTCATGATGGGTGAAGGACCACCGCAGTGAGGTTTTATGGGGGAGAGAGGTTGGGCTCAACTCCAGATACAAGGATAAGGGGAATTTATAGCCAAGGAGGAGGATGGTGGGGACAGGGTCTCTGGGCAGCACCCAGTTTCTTAGAAAGTACCTCATAGCCAGCTCTTACCTGAGGAAGCAAAACACGATGATTCTAGTCACAGCCCTCAGAGGGTTGAGAGCCTTCTGACGGGAATTGCTGTCTACAGTGGGGTCCAGCTTGTCCTGCAGGTCAGCCGTTCTAATGGGGGAGGGGCAGAGAATCTGTATCACTGAGTCGGAACCAAGGGGGTGTCGCATTTTAAAAGCCTATTCATTATTATACTACAGTGTTCTAAAGTCAGAAAAAAATATTTTCAAGATAGAAATAAAATATATTAGTCAAAACAAGCTTCTAGACTCTAGAGATACATGGAGTCAGTAATTCTCAATCGGGGGTATAATCTAATCTTCAGAAAATGTGAAAAAAATATTTTTTGTGGCGGGGGCTGCATTGGGTCTTTGCTGCTGCATGCGGGCTTTCTCTAGTTGTGCTGAGCAAGGGCTACTCTTCGTTGTGGTGCGCAGGCTTCTCATTGCGGTGGCTTCTCTTGTTGCGGAGCACGGGCTCTAGGCACGAGGGCTTCAGTAGCTGTGGCTCGCAGGCTCTAGAGAGCAGGCTCAGTAGTTGTGGCACATGAGCTTAGTCGCTCTGCAGCATGTGGGGTCTCCCCGGACCAGGGCTCAAACCCATGTCCCCTGCATTGGCAGGCAGATTCTTAACCATTGCGCCACAAGGAAAGTCCCAGAAAATGTGAAATTTCTTTTAATCAAAAGGATGAGGAATCGAAAGCAATGAGGTAAACTGTTGGTCAGGTAGTTTAGGAGAGAAAACTCAAAGCATCAGAGAGAAGCCACACTTTTGAATACCAGAAAGTGCTCTGGAGATTGTGCCATTATATCACACAGGGGCACTCATTCTAGAATTTATATGGAATCTCAGGGGACCTCAAATAGGCAAGACAGGCTTGAAAAAAACGATGAACGTTGGAGAACTCACACTCCTGATTTCAAACCTACTACAAAGCTACAGTAATCAGTGTGATGCTGGCAGAAGGACAGACACACCAGACCAATGGAGCAGAACAGAGAATCCAGAAGAAAACTCACGTGTGGTAAAGTGATTTTTGACAAGGACACCATCACAGCTCATTCCTGTCTCCTAGAGTTCTCATGAGGTTCTCACCACATAAAAGGGTGTCCACAGTGAGCTCACAGACCTCAACAAATAGGGGCTACACTCATGGCTGTGATGACCCTGTCTCCGTTCTGCTAGTAGATGGAATCCTCCCAGGAGGCAAGAAACAAACCTCGGCATCTCTGCCTCTCCCCTCCTGCAGGACACACATCTCTACCCATGCCAGATGGCCAGTGAATGAATGAATGAATGAGCAAGTGGGTGAATGAATGAATGTCCTATTGTCCAGGAGGCTCTCCTAGGGGAGGAGCAGTCTAGGTAAACTACCCCCCGTGCAACCGCAGGTGCTCCGCCTCTCTAAGTCCGAGTAGGCAGCTGGCGGTCTGCCCAGCCGGTTCCTCGGGACCTCAGGGCACTGAAACCTCCCAAGCTACCCTTAAACCAGAGGCCTTCTGCAAAAAGAAAAGAAAGAGGAATCCCTTGGCTTCCGTTTTGGATTTCAGTGACGTTTGTTTTTCCCAAAGCTCTCACGACCTTTGGTAACATCTGAAACGTGATATTTCCTGCAGATTTGCTCATCCCTGCTCCAATGAGGAAAATATCAAGAGAAAAATGTTACTTCTATGTCAACAGGGCTTTCAGTCAGTTTAATGGTGATAAGACGTGGGTTCTAATTTATTAACTATAAACCAGTGGTTCAGAACTGGGGGTGGGGAGGGGGTGATTTTCCCCGCCAGGGGACATTTAACAATGTCAGGAGACATTTTTAGTTGTCACAACTCGGGGAGGGGAATGCTATGAGCATCTAGTGGGTGGAGGCCAGGGATGCTGCTAAATAAACCTCCTACACTGGGGACAGTCCCTCGGCAAAGAAAGGGCCAGCTCAAAATGTCACCAGTGCAGAGGCTGAGAAACCAACCCTACCACAAACTAAAACAAGAAAGGTATCACTGCTAAGAGAGAATGTTCAAAAAAAAAGATAAAATCATGACTCTCATACAGATAAAAAAAGGAACCCATGATAAAGATTTTATTTAACTCATGAGAGAAGCAAATGTTATAGCCAATTCAAAAAAAAAAAACCTGAAGAACAAATTTGTAGATCAGGTGTATTGAAGTTAATATGCAAATTGAGGCAAAACTGGGCTTCCACAGTGGGGGAGGGAAGCAGGCTGAACCTCTACAAGACAGGACGGAATCCATCAGCCCCCAAGAGGGCACAAAACTGTGAAATAGCTGGGTTTTTTTTTTTGTTTTTTTGTTTTTGGCCATGCCTCGGGGCATGCAAGATCTCAGTTGCCCAACCAGGGGTTGAACTCACGCCCCCCTGAAGTGGAAGTGTGGAGTCTTAACCGCTGAACCACCAGGAAAGTCTCTGAAATAGCTCTCAAAGGACCTGGACTACTTGGAAGGGTGTGCTGTAGACAGTGCGAAGGCAAAACACGAATGCTTCTCAGGATTAAATGTTTACTATGTCAAGGTCAGTTTTAGAGTCATTTGGGCATTACAGACTAATTGGCAGAAAAGTTTCAACATGAGAGCACTGAGGTCTGTTCCTCAGACCCACAAGCCCAGAGCTGGGCCTAGATTTCTAAGAGCCTGAAGTCGGCGGGCTCACTGAGGTCTCACCTGCTGACAGGCTGGTGGGATTCAGTCCTGGCATCCCTCCTCCTCACACCTCCGCCCCATCCTCAGGAACCGGGCCTCACCTGGTTGTTTGAGTGGAGTTTCTCGGACTTGAACGTGCATATGAATCACCTGGGTTGCTGTGAAAATGCAAGTTTTCCTTGGGTAGGTCTGGGCTGGAGTTTGATACCAGGTGTTTCTAGTGAGATTAGACTGACCAGTGCTGCTCACTTAGGGGCACACTTTGAGGAGCAAGGGTCAGAGAGAAGAAATGTCTTTATAACGAGTTGAGAAAACCAAAGACACAGACTCCCGGAACAGGTGTGGTGACAGATCTCACCCTGTCCTGAGCTGAGGAATAAGCCTTTGAAATTCTGCAAACCCCTGAAGCAGCAGGATTTACAAGATCCAGGACCAGACCAGGTTCTGGGCCTCCCTCTGGCGTGGAAGAACCCGAGAAGGGGGCAGGGGGTGAGGGGTTCACCGCTAGAGGAAAGACTAGAGGGGAAGGACTTCAGGAGGGATGGAGGGAGAGGAAGTGCCCGCCTGGGAAGCTGTGCTCCTCCGGAGTCAGCCCAGGAGCAGACAGCCACCCACTGACCTGATCTCCTCCAGACCAGGCCTGTGGACCCCCCTGGGAGCAGCGTACCCTGAAGGTAGGCAGCGCAGTTCAGACGCGCTGGCAGGACTCTCACTCTGGGCCATTCAGAAGCATCGTTTGGGGCCTGTTGGCGGCCAGAGTTCCACCTACCGACATGTTCTCAGCCGGAGAAACGGAGGATGACTCAGTTTCAGCCTTCCTCCCTGCAGCTCTCCTCCGCCCAGAAGTGGCCTCTAGGAGGCGATGGGGAGGCTGCCTCCAACCCTGATGGCGGGGGGCTGGGGCGGCCGAGATCTTAGGTGGATGGGTGCACCTGGATTCTATCGGGGACACCTGAAGCCAGAGCTGCGAGCCCGACCGGGATGATGGAAAATTAATTAAACGAGGAGGCTCTCATGCCTCCCTAAGGGTACCCAAAGCTAAGCCTATAAATGCTTCCAGGTTACAAAATCAAAACCTGAGGACCACCAGTCACAAACAGCCAGGCTGTGAGCTGCAGCCCATCTGTAACTTCCTAGCTTTGCCTCCACATTTTCTCTATCCGTCTCTCCCAGCTCCTGTCCGCGGGTAGATAACCATCTCCAGTTTTGTGCTACCCTAATATATTTTTGCTCAAATAAACTCTTAACATTTTCAGTATGCCTCATTTTATCTTTTAACAACACAAACCAGAGAATCCGTGCTTCTTGTAATGTATTTTATTTTGGAGAAGAAGTACTCAGTCTTTACTCCAAACTGTTTCTTCTCCCCCTCCTCCTCCTTCTCCTCCTTCCTCCCCTTCCCCCTTCCCCTTCCCCCTTCCCCTTCCCCCCTTCCCCTTCTCCTTCCCCTTCTTCCTCCCCTTCCCCTTCTTCTTCCCCCCCTTCCCCTTCCCCCCCTTTCCCTTCCCCTTCTCCTTCCCATTCCCCTTCCCCTTCCCCTTCCCCTTCTCCTTCTCTTTTTTTAGGGAATGCGGCTTTATTATTTTCAGGCACAAGCAATGACTTGGGCTGGGCTAACCAAATCCTGCATGATTGAGGGGCGCCACTTTAATGTGCAGATAAAAGGATGGACAGTTGGCACAGCTGCTCGTGCCTGAAAGATGCTTCCGTGATGCTTGAAAATAACTTGTCTTAGGAGGCATCTTGTTCCCCAGTCGTTCCACTACTTAGTGTGTCCCCCACAGAGAGCCCAAATATAAACTTAACCTCAGTCCCCCTAGATCACAACATGCATCAAATTAGTCAATATGAATTGAGGACTTTTACCATGTTTCTATATGTGTTGATTCGCCACAGAGACCAGCCTGAGGATTTCCAGCAAGCGCACTAAATCCAAATCAGCAAGTTATCTGTTCACAGTGTGAATATAGACACCAAGAAACTGAGTTTCTATCATTTCAATTAACGACCTGTTGGGTTTAAATATGCAAAAACATATTTTTATTTGCATACATTCATGACTGGTAGAAGTAGCTGGATTCTTTAAGCTGCAACGAGTAAGAGGGTTTACAGTGGTCAGGATGTAACTTTAAGCAATTGAACTGTTCTGAGAAGGGCTAGAAAGACTGAAAACGTATTGAATCTCAACGGGAAAACACCATTTTTTACTGAGCCTGATCAGTCAGCCTGATGAGGCTGATGGCAGTGATGCAGACTATCCTGTAGCCCATTTGGAAATTTCTTCCAGAAAAAATCCACTTTTCTACAACAGCCAGGGGAAACTCTGATCAGAAAAATAGCCAGAAGATGGCAAGTGGGCATGTCTTCACTGCTTTCCATTTCAATCATTTGTCAGCATTTCGACTAAGGAGCTTCCCCCTAAATATCTGGATGTCTATCTTCTCTGGAAGGCTAGGAAAGCCTGGCCACACGGAGCCAGCATTCCTGAGGGCCATGTCATGGACATGAGCACACCTGCCCCCTTTAGATGCTCTTCCTTTATCACTGATGGTCCAACAACCCATGGTCTCCCCATGAGAGGCAAAGACCGATTGTCAACTGTCTTATGGTTATTGTGCAGTTTAATTACTGATATATGCAGAGCTATCAGAAAAATGAGGTAATTCCTGTCCCCACGTCTCGATTGAAACCAAAAACAGACCAATGTAGGGGAGGGAAAAGGTTTCCTTAACCCTCTTAGCATGGATCTGGCTGGATCTGAACATGAAACTGACAAAGACAGATTTACAGGAGAAAAGTGTGCAGACTCATTGACTAGAAGTTTTAGGTGACACGAGAGCCTCACAAGGAGATGGAGACCAGAAGGCACAGACTGTGGACTTTTCTGCTGGGTTCCAGGAAGAGCGGGCAGGGGGAGGAACACGACAGGTGAGGAGCGTAAGTAACTGGGGAAACTTAACAAGGCCTCTTTGCTAGGATTCTTCTCAAGTCCCTTTGGAGACGAGATGCTGCTTTCCTCTGGGTACAGGGAGGGCCCCTCTCACATGAGGGTTTCAGGGGAGAAGGCGGGAGAAGGTCAGAATGACTTTGCTTCTGCTGTTTTCTCAAACTCCTTCAGCTTAAAATTCTCACTATGCCAAGGAGCCATATTCTTGGGTAGCATGTCCTGAACCCCTTCCCCAAACAGGGTGGGGAGGGGGAGGGGAGAGTTTGTATTTCTTTGGAAGTGAAGTACATTCTTCGATATTTAATATGCAAAGTGTGTCTGTAATGAAAGAGTATTTTTTTTAAATTTATTTCACTCATTTGCAATTACTTGCCTGACTCATAGGTATTTGAGTTTCTATCCCTAGCGCCACCCAACTAGAAGAAAATGTTTTCCTTAATTCAAAAGGGCCTCCTGACACGTCAACCAATGCAATATGTGGATTCTGTTTGGTTCATGATTTAAACAAACCAACTGGAATAAAAAGTTTGAGACAATGGAAAATTCAAACACAGACAGAAGATTAGATGATATTAAGGAATTGTTGAGGTTTTTAGTGTAATAATGGTATTTTTTTAATGTTTTAAAAGTTTTCATCTGTTAAAAATACACAGTGAAGTATTCACAAGTGAAAAGACATGATTTCTGGTTTGCCCTAAAATATGAATTCCCACTCCCTCCCTCATCTCCTGCCGCGCCCCCCCCCCACTATCTAGGGGCCTGTGAGGCCATTATTGTACAAAGCAGCACTTGGTTCTTTTGATAATACTTTTATTTAAAATATTTATTTTTAAATTCTATAATAATTTTATATTTATGTATTATGTATTTAATTTTATTTATTTATGTATTTAATTTATTATATACATATATAATAAATTAAATTATATTTTAAAATAAAATTTTAAAGGATATTGATTTGAAAATGAAAATGTTTATCATTTTGGAGGCGTTTTTCTCTCCACTAGGCCTTGGTACAAGCCAGACTAGGCTGACATCAGCAGTGGTCAGAGCGTGTCCCAGGCGCACCCTTGAAGAGGACTCAGTGGGTCCTCGAGAGTCTCTTCCCCCCACACCTTCACCCTCCCCAGTGAACTCATCCACACAGATACTTCAGCGATGCAGTTCCTATGGGGCACCTGCCCCACGGGGTCTGGTGGTAACCACAGGGACTAAGATTTTCCATGCACTCTACTTTCAGTCAGCCCACTTCTAGACAAGAGCTTCCTTGAGAAAGTCCCTGACTAAAAATGATCCTTTTCTAGGTCCACAAATTATAGGTCTCTATTCCCATGTCTGACATCATCACCTTCCTAAGAGGCATGTATGCCCAGCGCTGCCCTCTGCATCCTGCAACTCAGGCCTGCAATACTTGAAGGGACATGGTGCGTTTGAATGTCAGCATGACCCTTCTGCACGGGGAAGAAGGAAGGAAATTCCCGGGTCAGGGGAAATGTGGAGATTTTCATAACAGTAGGACCAAACGCTGTATGATCACCCTCAGCTCAAAGCTATTTTATTGTCTCTCCTCAGCCTCTTAAGAATATTGTAAAAGACTTCCAGCCCTTGGTTTGTAAATTACAGGACAGAAGTTTATCACTTGTGTCACAGGCACAGAATGCCTTCCTTCCACCTGGGGAGGGGGGAGGTGTATATTACCAGACAGATGTTCTTAACAAGCTGTGTGAATTTGGGCAAGTCTCTTAACCCTCCTAGATCCCTCTTCTTGTATGTAAAAGTGAGAGTCTGAACATGCAAGCAGACAATGGTCAGACCATATATAAAAATAGGGCTCTGACCCATATCTGCAGCAAGGAGCCCAGAAAACCATCCACTATCTATAACAGCCAGTCCAGGAAGCAAACATACTATCTGTAAATGAGACTCATAGGAAGTCAGACCACTGTCTCTAGCAAACAGTCCAGGAAGCCAAACAGCAACTTCTGTAATAATTGGTCCCAAATGGCCAGGACTTGATTAATAACTGACAGCTTCCCTGATTTTTGTGCCTGCTTCCAATTTAGGAACAACCAGAGGAAACCAAGTATGCACCCCTAACCAACCACATGGGATGCCCTGCTTCTGGTTAGCCTGCCCACAGCAGCCCCATGCCCACAGCCTCCGGGCAGGGCACACCTGAAACCTTCCCCTTTTCCACTGAGAAGCTTTTTCACTCCACCTGCCTTTGAGTCTCTGACAAAACACAAGTGACGGTGGCTGACTACCTTCTAAGCTCTGACTAAACAGCCTTTACTTGCTCTCATTTGAGTGGTCTTCCGTTATTTCCACATAAGAAAGGGCTAGGAGGGCTTCCCTGGTGGCGCAGTGGTTGAGAGTCCGCCTGCCGATGCAGGGGACACGGGTTCATGCCCCGGTCCGGGAGGATCCCACATGCCGTGGAGCGGCTGGGCCCGTGAGCCATGGCCGCTGAGCCTGTGCGTCCGGAGCCTGTGCTCTGCAATGGGAGAGGCCACAACAGTGAGAGGCCCGCGTACCGTAAAAAAAAAAAAAAAAAGAAAGAAAGGGCTAGGTTAGGTGATCAGTCTATGGCCCCAGTGTTTGAGGATTCTACAGAAACTTAAATATTTATTCAACAAATATTTACTGTGCAGCCAGTTTCATGCCAATCACAGTGCTAGATGCTGGAGCCATTTGGTGAGTTTCCAGTCTTGTTAGGGAGAATGTCGAAAATCAAATGATTATCCAAACAAATGTAAAACTGCAGTGTTACAAGGAGCCATGCATGATGCTACAAGCCTAAGGTAGGTGGCCTCGTTAAGGAGAAAGGGGAGG
Source organism: Mesoplodon bidens (assembly GCF_964165515.1). Lineage (NCBI taxonomy): Eukaryota > Metazoa > Chordata > Mammalia > Artiodactyla > Ziphiidae > Mesoplodon > Mesoplodon bidens. The sequence goes on along the minus strand of NC_138169.1, from coordinate 31,083,335 downwards.
ATTTCTCTGAGGAAGTGGTACCTACACTGAGATTTGAAGAGGATGAGAGTTTACCGGTGAAGAAGAGAAGAGAGAAGCAAGGTGCCGACCAAGGTCATGGGGTGGGAGGAAGCCCAGGACATAGGAGGACCCAGAGCAAGGTGGTCCTGGATGGAGCCGAGAGCAAAGGGGATGCTGCCAGATGAAGTTAGAGAATGAGGGACCAAGCCACACAGGGCTCACAGGCATTTTGTCTCTACCTGAAACTAACAACAGCGATACAGTAGCTAACACTTACTGAAAGCTGGCCATGCATCAGTCACACTTCTGAAGTCTTTAGAGATATGTTACACTTGTAGTAATATCTGTTACTTATTAAAAGTCAAAATACTAGTGAGAGTAAGAGGTGGATCAGATTGGTGGAGGTGGAGAGAGTGGACAGATATGTATGAAGTTTAGTAGGTAAAATCAGACGACTTGGCAATGAATGAAGTGTAGAAAGTGAGAAAAGGGGAGATTTCCACTAGGATGACTATAATAAGAAAAAAAAGAAAAATAACAAATGTTGGCAAGGATGTAGAGAAATTAGAACTCTCATAGGAAAGTAAAATGGTGCAACTACTGTGGAAAACGGTTCGGCAGTTCCTCAAAAAGTTTAACATGGAATTACCTTATAACCCAGCAATCCCACTCCTAGAGAAATGAAAACATGTTTTTACAAAAACTTGTACATAAATGTTCATAGCAGCATTATTCACAATAGCTGCAGATATAAACAACTGAAATATCCATCAACTGGTGAACGGCTAAAAAAGTGGGGTACAGTCACACAATGGCATATTATTTGACCATAAAGGGGAATGGAGTGTGGTACATGTTACAACCCAGGTGAATGTCAAAAACATGCTGAATGAAAGAAGCCAGGCATGAAGATCACATACGATTCCATTTCTATGAAATGCCCCAAATAGGCAAATCCATAGAGACAGAAAGAGGATTGGTGGTTGTCAGGGAACAGGGAGATAGAGGAACGGGGAGTGACTGTGGACATGTACCCGGTCCCCTTTTGGGATGATGGGGATGCTGTGGAAGTAGATAGTCGCGATAGTTGTACAGCATTGTAAACACACTAAAATCCACAGAGTCATATACTTTACAATGATGAGCTTCATGTTATGTGAATTTTATCTCAATTTAAATATCACAAGAAAAGAAAAAAAGCAGAGAATTTTTTCCGACTGACCGCAATCAGAACACAAGCGGAGGCAGGACTGGTCCGAGTAAACAGCAATTAGATGGAGATGTGGACTGGTCCACCCCCGCAGTAGGGTAGGAGCTTTGTCCCTGTCAGCAGGTGGGGCGCTGAGAGCCCCTGGCATAAGGCGGTGACTTGATTGCTCAAGATTTCACCGATGGTGACCTGGAAAACGTTCGGGTGGAAGGGATGCTATGGCAGGTGACTTGATGCATGCATTTAAAAAGTACGGGTGGAAAAATGCCTGCAAAAACAGCAGGGTGGGCTGGATGCCGCTGAGCTGTTTTGAGGCCTCTCAGCATCGGGGCTCTGTGACAGCACACAAAGGGGCCTCTGTCTCCCGCAGAGGAAGGACAGACCCAGCGGGGACGCAGGCTGAGGACCTCATTGTTGGAGTCCTGGCGCTCCGGAGAGGTGCCACTGCTTAGCCAAGACACGGCCCTGTGGGGGAAACCTGGGATCTTGAAATGGGGACGTCTGGATGGATGCCCTGAGGATGCTGCTTCTACGGTGCCCCTGGGCCCCTCCCTAGTGAGGCAGGTGCTGCAGAGGTCCCTTCCCCACCCCCAGGGAGCAGCCCCACCTCTTCTCTTCTCCTGGCTCCTGGGATGTGCCCTAATGTGGAAAAGAAAAAATGACAGTGAGAACTGCCCCTTCATTAAACAATACTGGGAGCAAGCAAAAACACCTTTGAACTTGCTTCTAGAAGTTAAAACTGTGAGGCAATTAAAGTAGCTTCTTATCAAAACTAACAGCTTGCTCCTCAAAAGTCACTGCAAGACCCTGGTCATATGCTTCTCACGTCAAAGCTGTGATGTCTTAACCTTTGCCCAACCTCATCCCATTCCTGGCATTCCAAGATACACCTTTAGATCACTCACTCCAGGATGTAATGCCCGCCGTATGCCCTAATTCCTCCATTTGGGACACTGCTGAGACAGACACTGAGGTATTCTCTCTCCTGGTGCAGGTCTAATACACTTAGCTTTACGTGATCAACAAGTGTTTTGGGTGGTCTCCTTGGGAAGACCACTGTCAACACAAAAAAGACATGGATAATAGTAATAGAATAAAGTTAACACAGTAGACGTTTCTCACTGTGGTGCTGACCTGTTTTGGTTTTGTTTTTTACTTTATTCACCTATGATGTGGCTGACCTGAGTCAGTTCCAACCGGTTCCTTTTCTCAACAGAGAAAACATAGGAAACATAAAAGAAACAAATCAGGAAATATACCAATAAACACACTTCACATTTGAGGTTCGAGAAAAGAGTGGCTGTCTCACCCAAGGGAGGAAATAATGATTGGTATTATTATTTTTTATATAAATTTATTTATTTATTTTTGGCTGCGTTGTGTCTTCATTGCTGCACGCGGGCTTTCTCCAGTTGCAACGAGCCGGGGCTACTCTTCACTGTGGTGCACGGGCTTCTCAATGCGGTGGCTTCTCTTGTTGTGGAGTTGTTGCGGAGTTCTCTAGTTGTGGCTTGCAGGCTCTAGAGCGCAGGCTCAGTAGTTGCGGCGCACGGGCTTAGTTGCTCTGTGGCATGTGGGATCTTCCTGGACCAGGGCTCGAACCTGTGTCTCTTGCATTGGCAGGTGGATTCTCAACCACTGCGCCACCAGGGAAGCCCAATAATGATTGTTATTAATGAATTTCCTACTCCTGTAAGCCTCCTCTGATGACTCTACCCTCTTTCCTTTAGTTAGACTCCTATATACTTTGTCTGCAATTATTTGGTTGAATAAGATTTATCGTGGTTAGTTAATGACTAACTATAGGCTGGCCTTTCCAGGTTCTGAAATAGTTGCCAAATATGCAATGCGTGTACTGGAGATGTGAAGAAAAATATCTAGTACACTGGGGCTATTTGGGCACCTCGAGGAAAAATCAGATTTTGATAAGAATGTCCATTTTTGTGGATGCAGACTTTGGCCACATTGGCACTAGTCTTCATTGTCCAAGTTGATCACTTGAGCATCGTTGTTATGCGAGCAAAAAAATGAGCTAAACCTATCACAAGATTTATCTATTTGCTGCTGTTATTCATGATCAGGTTTTTTAATGGTATTTTATGGGTTCAAAAATATACTCATATAACGAGAAATAGGCATAACTTTTCATACATACTGCTTATGTCTCACATACAAATTTGGCACAAATTCTACTCCCTGCTCAACAGATAGTTGAGTACAAATCAAGGGTTCACAAATCTGGTTCTTTTCCCATTGGTTTCCATTTTAATTTCATGTCTCATCATCATTTCTAATAAGAATTATGTCCTAAGTGTTTACCATGCATTATTCATTGATTATTCCAGTGAGTTTGTAAGCTAGTCACCTGGTCATAGTTCTCTGGTAATTATAGACCAAAAGAGTGGGTGATTGATGCCACTTGAGTGGTCAGTCAGCAAGGGTCCTAGTGTTGTCGAACCCAAGATCGTGTGTCGGCTCACAGTGAGGCCAAACAAACCGAAATGCCAGAGTTTGGGGTCCAGAAAGGGTTATTGCAAAGCCAAGCGAGAAGAACAGGCAGCTTGTGCTCAAAAGACCTGAACTCTCTGATGGTTTTCAGGGAAGGGTTTTTTTTTTTTTTTTTGCTCGGTACGCGGGCCTCTCACTGTTGCGGCCTCTCCCGTTGCGGAGCACAGGCTCCGGCCGCGCAGGCTCAGTGGCCACGGCTCACGGGCCCAGCCGTTCCGCGGCATGTGGGATCTTCCCGGACCGGGGCACGAACCCGTGTCCCCTGCATCGGCAGGCGGACTCTCAACCACTGCGCCACCAGGGAAGCCTGGGGAAGGGTTTTTAAAGGCAACATTTGGGGTGAGGGCTGCAGGGTGCATGACTTTCTCCTGATTGGTTGGTGGTAACAGGGTGGTGTTCCAGGAATCTTAATCATCAGCATTCTGGTTCCAAGAGTCTGGGGTCTGCTGCTAGTGGTCACTAGGTAGTCACCTTCCTCCACCTTCCTGGGGGTCTTAGTTCCTGAAGAACAACTCAAAGAGATGCATTAGATTGTCATGTGTATCCCTTGAGGAGGAACTAGGACTCTGTTTTATCCCTGAACTATTGTTTCTTGGCTGCTATTCCTTTGTTTCTGCAGTCCCTCACTTCCCTAATTAATGACTGCCTGAATCTGCTCTTCGAAACCCAGGGAAGGCCCAGGAGACTAAAGCCTTTTTCTACAAACAAGAAATGGGGAACACAGAAAGGCTTTTGTACCCGGGAGGGCCCCGCAGGTCCTGCGTGGTTTCACCAGCAGCGGTTGCTAAGCCTCTGGCTTTGAATATCTGCCTCATCCCTGCTGACTCAAGACTTTCTGCCAAGTGGTTAATCTGTAAACAAACTCTTAAATATACTCAGGGTGTTTCTATTCTTAAAGCACTATTTTATTTGTATTACTCCCTTGATCAAAACTTTCCAATGCCTCCTGATCAAAGTCCAAAGTCCTCAGGCCGAAATTTTAGGTTTTTCAAAGTCAGATACCTTTTCATTCTTCTAGGTTTACCTCCTGCTATGCCCTCCAGCAATTCAGAGACTCCCAACCAAACAGAACCAGTCCATATGCCCTGCACATTGCTGGCTTTTTCTGCCCCCAGGCCTCTGCTGATGTCACTTCAGGAACACCCTCCCCTCCACCCCAGAGGCTCAGCCAGGTGTAATGTTTAGGAGGAGCCAACCTGAGGTGAGGTGATCATAAAAAAAGTGGAGGTCCTGCATTTCAGTGGGTTTGGAATAATTAACATAAAATCACATCACCCTTAAGGCCTTTTCGTCTGCTTGTCTCATCCTCCTGCTTTGGTTTTTTTTTTTTTTTCTTTCTGTTCACATACTTTTAATTTTTTATTTTATTTTATTTTTGGCTGCATTGGGTCTTCCTTGCTGTGCACGGGCTTTCTCTAGCTGTGGTGAGCGGGGGCTAGTCTTCATTGCAGTGCGTGGGCTTCTCATTGCAGTGGCTTCTCTTGTTGCAGAGCATGGACTCTGGGCACCCGGGCTTTAGTAGTTGTGGCACGTGGGCTCTAGAGCACAGGCTCAGTAGTTGTGGCACACAGGCTTAGTTGCTCAGCGGCATGTGGGATCTCCCCGGACCAGGGATTGAACGCGTGTCCCCTGCACTGGCAGGCAGATTCTTAACCAATGTGCCACCAGGGAAGTCCCTGTTCACATCCTTTTATCATGATTTTAACAATGGTCATGTAAACCTACCTTAAAAGAGGTTTAATCATGCTTAGGGGGAATGGCTTCTCCTCTTGCTTCCCTGGAATGCAAGACCACCTGGCTGTGTGCAGCCTGCTCTATCTCTGCCCTTTGAGAGCCGCCCCCCTTCAATCCCAGCTCCTCCCCTCCACCCCTGAATTCCATGGATTTTCTTTGTAAGCTATAAAATGGTGACATGGTCCTTACACATACAAACACTCTGTAGGTGTTCTGTCTCATCAGCATCTCTGTCCCCACGTCTCCTAGCAGAGGGTTTACTACATTGTATTGAATCAATCAAATAAAAGCAACAAAAGAGCAAGATAGCTTTGCAAGCTGAAGAATTCATTTAACAGTAATGAGAATCACCGTTTGTAACTCTGTAAGTGTCCAGCTCTGTGAAGCAGAGCCCCATGTGTAGATCATCAACTTGTTTTCCTCCCTCTCTTAATTTTTTGTTCACTCCCTCTCTTGATTTTTACATAAATTTGGAGAAGAGAAGCAGAATTTGCCATCCCAAAATATGCCTCTTTGGTATAAGAATTATTTTGAGCTGGTTATTTTTAACAAACTGCAGACACAGGAGAAACTCTGAAAACTGACTAGAAGTTACCCTTTTGTAAGAGACATTTACATTTACAAGAGAAATCTTGGGAATTCCCTGGCGGTCCAGTGGTTAGGTCTCCTCTCTTCCTCTGCAGGGGGCATAGGTTTGATCCCTGGTCGGGGAACTAAGATCCTGCATGCCACGTGGCGTGGACAAAAAAAAAAAAAGAAAGAAAGAAAGAAAGAAAAGAAAAGAAAAAAACCATATAAGAGAAATCTCCATTTGTAAATTTCCTCTCTCTGTACCAGAGAGAGGATGACCAAATCTCTAGAAACTCTATCAAGTGGCTAAGGCAGGACTTAAATCTCACCTTCCTTTGCTGTGCTTTGCCTGAAAACCTCTCATAACTGGTGCCCTGGCCCCAACATCTTTTGTCTTTAGCTGAAGATGGTATTTAAGGGGGTGGCTTGGGCCATTTCAGGGAGTTACTCAGTTTTCCTGGATGTCTCCCATGTATACAGGAGGTATGCATGTTATTAAATTTCTCTTTGTTCTTCTCATGTTAATCTGTTTTAAAATTTTTTTTTATTATAGGAACATCTCAGCCAAGAACCTAGAAGTGTAGAGAGAAAATTACTTTTCCTCCCCTACAAAGGCAAGTGTCCACTTTGGGTCCATCTCATCTAGGAAGTAGTAGAAGTTGTCTGTAATTCATGCAATACGTGATTTTGTCTTTAGAATGCCAAATAATTGGTTTCACTTGTTTTTTTAATTATTGAATTGACTTGAGCAAACAATAGTTTGGGGATCTCAAAACAGCCTAAATTGACCAAAAAGAAAATGTCATTGAAGTCCCACTACTGGGCGTATACCCTGAGAAAATCATAATTCAAAAAGAGACATGTACCACAATGTTCACTGCAGCACTATTTACAATAGCCAGGACATGGAAGCAACCCAGTGTCCATCGACAGATGAATGGATAAAGAAGATGTGGCACATATATACAGTGGAATATTACTCAGCCATAAAAAGAAACAAAATTGAGTTATTTGTAGTGAGGTGGATGGACCTAGAGTCTGTCATACAGAGTGAAGTAAGTCAGAAAGGGAAAAACAAATACCGTATGCTAACACATATATATGGAATCTAAATTTAAAAATGGTTCTGATGAACCTAGGGGGAGGACAGGAATAAAGACGCAGACGTAGAGAGTGAACTTGAGGACACGGGGAGGGGGAAGGGTAAGCTGGGATGAAGTGAGAGAGTAGCAATGACATATATACACTACCAAACGTAAAACAGATAGCTAGTGGGAAGCAGCTGCATAGCACAGGGAGATCAACTCAGTGCTTTGCGACCACCTAGAGAGGTGGGATAGGGAGAGTGGGAGGGAGACACAAGAGGGAAGAGATATGGGGATATATGTATACATATAGCTGATTCACTTTGTTGTACAGCAGAAACTAACACACCATTGTAAAGCAATTATACTCCAATAAAGATGTAAAATAAATAAATAAATAAAGGCTTGATTTGAAGAAAAAAAAAGAAAAAGGAAAACAAGTAAATTTCATGTAGCAGATGAAGTTTTATCCTTGAGCAGGAAGGTTTCCAAAAGCGCTGAAGTGTAGGTACAGAAAAGTGTAGGGACAACAAATTCTCATCCTTGTTTTAAGCCTGAAGTCCTTGGACCTTCATGAAAAGAGTCCTTTGTTGAGTCTCTTGTCTGAACAGGCAGTTGTCAGCAGGTCACCTTCTTGTGACTCCTTTGTCCTCAAAAAGATGACTTAGTAGCCTAATAATGATGATCAAGTCCTCCCAAAGAACAGGCTGTGACAACGTTAGGTGGTTTGTTTCTTCCTGCACCTGTTTTTGTTACCTTCCAAGTCCCTGGAGAACCAAGGGCGGCCTTTCCGCTGCTCTGAGAAATTATTCTGTCTAGCATATTTGATCACACACCAGAACAGGTGCCCAAGGGAAAATAATCCACCAGATGTCCACCCAGGCAGCAGGAAGGTGGCCAGAATGTGGCATCTCCTAATTTAAAGGCCCAGAACCTCACATTAATCCTGAGCTGGTCTTCTCAGCAATCCCATTGTTCATAGATCCTAGAATCCCAGAGTGCTGAGCAAATTTAGGAACCCTGCACTTCAGGACACTCACTTTTCAGGCTGAGGTTTAAACTATCTGACACCCAGACAGGTTAAAGAATATCCCCATCAATGCATCGCTAACTAGTAGCAGATCCAATTCTAGAAGGAACCCAGGTGTTCTACCTGCAAACTTAACAAGAAAAAGTGATCCTTATTCATTATTATATTCTATTATTTCAGAACTAGGATGAAGACATTTCATTTCAGTCCCAGCCAATTTCAATAGATAACAGGGAGAAGATTTGAACCAGCTGAATCTATTATAGAAAAGTATGTGGTGTTTGTCAAACTCAGGAAAGATGAGGGTTTGAATACTCATTAAGTCAGACTCCGAATTTTTCACCCCAAGAAGTTAGCTGAGAATAAAGAGTCACGTGTTTGACAGTCAAATGTTACAGAACTGTCTATTAAAATAACATTTTAAGACAACTTGGCTATCTTTAAGGAGGTTAATTATATGAGCAGGCTGCATGATCAGTTGGATTTTTCTCCCAAATGCTTTTGTAAGCAAGCAAACCTGCAGCTCAGTGTGCCTTTTGTCACAGGAAAATCAACCACAGAAGGGAGATTTCTGAGCTGGCCCATCAAGGACTACAAGGTCAGAGAACTCTGGTCCTTCCAGGCCTGAGTCATCTCTGGACACCAGGAGGCCACCACTGCAGGAATGAGAGAGAGTGTTGCTGAACCAAACTCACGTCCACTTGCCCGACACGCAGCAAAGCCAGTCTATGGACATCAGGTGTTGCGGTAAAGACAAGTACAACATTTATTCACAGGACACCAAGCAAGGAGGACAGGCAGCTCGTGCTCAAAAGACCTGAACTCCCTAATGGCTTTTAGGGAAGGGTTTTTAAAGTCAACATTAGGAGTGAGGATTATGGGTTGTGTGATCAGCTCGTGGACATTTTTCTGATTGGTTGGTGGTGAGATAAAAAGGTGATGTTCCGGGAATCTTAATCATCAGCCTCCTGGTTCCAACCAATCTGGGGCCTGCATGCTTGTGGTCAACATGTAGTCACCATCCTCTACCTGGTGGGGTATTATTTTCTGCAGAACAATTCAAAGATATGCCTCAGATTGTTATGTATATCCCTTCAGGAGGAACTAGGAGTCCTGTGACCCTATTGTTCAACCTATTATTACTTTTTTTGCTTGACTGCTTTCCCATGTTTCTGCATTTCCACTCCTTTAAGCACTAACTGTTTAAGTCTGCTCTTTGGAACTTGGGGAAGGCCTAGGAGACAAAAACTTTTTCTACAAACAAGAAGTGGGGACCCGGAGGGGCTTGTACCTGGGAGGGCCTTGCAGAGTCCTGCTCCGTTCAAGAGGTCAATGAGCAGAAGGAAGGGTGGCATCTGGGGAAGAGCACGGGGCCTTCATTTTCTACTCTGACCCTTGCCAGCCCTTTGAACAAATTCCTTATCAGCTCTGAACCTCAGTTGCCCTCCTGTAAAATGGAGCTGTTGTGAGGATAGGATGAGCTGAATCTATGTGAAGATGCTGGCTTTGTGCCTGGCACCGAACAGGTGCTCAAAGAACTATTCTCCCTGACCTCCCCACCATCCGAGGAGCAGTCAGCCCCAGAGGAGAGTCTGAACAGCCAGCTCTCTCCCTGGATCAGTGTGTTTCTTCCCCCAGGCCCCCAGTTTACTACTGGTACCCAGAGACCTTTATCCAAATATTCCTGCTATCCCTAGCCCTCCACCAAGCTCAGTTAGGTGTTAGAAAAGAATAATATCTGATTGAATGGGTCCACACTCGATGACCATCAGCTTCAGAATCCTCTGAGCAGTATGTATATTTTTGAAAGAAGCTGCCCAATAACCAAGGTGAATCTCAAATCCATTGCATTTCAAGCATGATGACAAAATCAAAAGAAATTCTTGAGACAATGTTATGAGAAGCCATCATGATGGCAGATCCAGCCCTGACTCAGAGCCAACTCTAAATCACCAACCAGGGTATTCTTGTTTTCACTTCCAACTTTCGTTGAATACAGCCTCTTCCCGCCCAATTTTGGTTGCCAGGCCCAGGAGTGGAGCTCTGGCAGATACACGGAGATGGTGGTTGCTAAGTCCTTGATGGGAGGGGTCATTTGTAATTCCTGCATTTGCATTAAGCACTGTCTGATCTGCCCTTCCTCCGGGCAATCATTCTCCATCTTTTAGGAAAGAGCTATTCAAAATGATGTAATTGTTTGAGTCTGGGCTGTCAAGGGTCTCAGACCTTACCTTTCCCAGCCTGAGATAGTGTCTCCTGATTTTGAGGATGAGTGTATTCTATATGTGCCTATATCCTTCATGGGGCCTAGCATTGTATTTAGTGCAGCATCTTTAGATGAATGATTGAGTGAATGAATGAATGAAGTTCTAAAATCTGATAGATGTTACCAGTGCTCACCTCCAAGCCTCCTCTCTTTCAGGTGCATGGAAGACCCTGTGTCAACCTCCCTGCCATTCAAGGGGGCAGTGTGACTGGTCCTGCCCAATGCACGCAAGCAGAAAGGATGTGTGTCACTTCTGGTCTGAACCATGGATATGAGCTCTCCAAGCAGGCTCTCCTCTCGCTTAGGCCACAGGCCACATTACAGCTGGCAAAGCCTCTGTGAGCCTGAGTGACCATGTGCAAAGGATTAGTCCTACACACCTGCTGACCTGTGTTGGAGCTATACCATGAGCAAGAAATACATGCTCATTGAAGGATTTTTGTTCTGCCATCTAACTTAGCTTATTCTGATGAATACAACCAATAGCCACTTAAAGGTGGAGACAAAGGCTTGCATACATTGTAAAATGCACAAATGCTTCACACTGTGGCTATCCTGTGGCCTCATCGCATTACTCAGGCAAGATCTAAAGGTCAAAAGCCACTTGAGGGAGGCTGCCCACCCTGCAGTCTCACTGGTATGACAGCTGGAACAGTGAGTCAGTGCCCTGCAGCACCGCAAGTTAGAACACAGATCGTTGGGGGAATACTCAAGACACACTCTGAAAACAGCGTCATCCTCACATCCTTGAAGCCATGTCCTCGACTGATCTGTGCATAAATGTTTAAAATGCACTCTATTTCATTTTTAGGTTTTGAAACGACAAGCTGACATTTGCAGGAGCGAGCACCATATGTGGCTTCTCGAGTCTGCGGTGTGCTGCAGGGTGTCACCCACTGAGCGCCTCCCAGGATACCTTGTTTCTCATCTATGATGGCATTTGGCCGGACACGACAGGCAGTAGGGCAAGGACAGGAAGAGTCCACTTTTTGGCAGTGTCTCTAAATCTACCTCCTCCAAAATTCCACTTGTTTCCGGTTCCTGTGTTGGCAGTGAATTTTACTAGGATGGGTACCACATGCTCTAGTGTTTCCGAAACCATCCCAGTTTCTAATATTTTACTTGTCTCTGTAACCCATTAAAATGCCCCAGAAATTCCAACAATTTAGCATACAAAATTACACCTATCAGACAACTTCTCACACTAGGAAGCAATACAAAAATTCATTTTGAGAGCCTGTGCCTCAATTTTTGGTCAAAACTAACTCCCTTGGCCTTCACATACCAGCAAACTATATGAGAAGGAGGTTTATTTCTGCCCCAGGAAATTCCAGCCAAAAGGGCAGCACATCGAGTCACCGAAGGTTGGAGCGTTGCAGGGTGTGACCTCACTGAGTCACTAGTGGCTCCATCCATCCTTGAGCAGAAAGGTTTCTGCTCTGCTTGCCACTGAGTAGCACATCCTAGGGGCTTGTGAGATGCACATTTCAAGCATGGAAATGTCACTCTGCCTCTGAGCAGCTTGGTTAGAAACATGTGCTGCCTCTCGGGTTCCAGAGGCTGACGGGTCACGTTCAGTTTTTCAGGCTGTTCGTCCCTTCTGCTCCAACACTGTTCCCAGCGCGTGAAGAGTGGGCATCTGAAGCGTGCGGTGGAGCCCAGCTGTTCCGTCGCTGCTGTCCAGGGCCGGTCCCTGCGTCTGAAGCATCATCATCGTCAGGGATCCATCCTTAGGGTGAGAGCCTGAGCGCTGTTAGAAGTCAGATGCCCCAGAGAGCCCCCCACATTCAATTATACCCCACTCACCCCTTGGTGAGATGTGTTAGGGGTGCCTTTCCAGCGGCACCTGCAGAGAGGGAGGCCCGGAAAGCACGGGGATGGGGCAGGGAGTGCGTGTTCTCTAGAAAAATGCAGCAGAGCGAGGGGAAAGGGCTCCCGGGTAGAGAGGGTGTGGCACACAATGCAGAGGACTAAGGGGTGAGCCTCTGCTGAGCCTTTATTCTGTGCCAGGCGCTGCACAAGATGCTTTCTGTGCATTTTCATCTGTCTTACTTCCCTCTCTGGTCCTGGGAAGTAAAGCATTGGGCTCACTTCACAGGTGAGGAAAACACTGGCCAAGTTGGTTGGTGATTTCCCCAGAATCGTGCAGCTAGGATGTGATGAACCCAAGTCTCTTTTTAAAGCACTTGCTGTCCCACTCTCATACTTGGCCTGGGCCTCAAATTCTACCACCACCCCCCCTTTTTTTTAATTGAAATTTATTTCTTTTAGTTCTGGAGTCTGAGAAGTCAAAGACTGGAGTGCCAGCAGACTTGGTGTCTGGTGAGGACCTCTTCCTAGTTTGCAGACAAAAGCCAATTCTAATGGTAACCTAACAGTCCCTATAACCAAACCCTGTTGGTCCAGACTCTGACACGGTAGACGTGAAACCATTAGGAGTTAGAAAAACAGTTTGGCAGTGTCTCCAAAAATTAAACAGTGTTACCATATGGTCCAGCAAGTCCACTTCTAGGTGTATACCTAAAAGGATTGAAAGCAGGGGCTCAAACAGAAGTGTGAGTCCACCAAAATTCATAGCAGGATTATTCACAATAGCCAAAAAGCAGAAACAACCCAAGTGTCCACCGATGGATGAACAGATAAACAAATGTGGCCCATCCATACAAGGAAATATTATTCAACCTTTAAAAAGGAAGGGCTTTCTGACACCTGCTATGACATGGAAGAACTTTGAGGAAATAATGCTAAGGGAAATAAGCCAGTCACAAAAGAACAAATACTGTATGATTCCACTTATATGAAGCATGTAGAGTATCAAATTCATAGAGACAGAAGGGATTGTAGGATGGTGGTTGCCAGGGGCTGGGAGAGCAAGGGATGGGGAGTCATTCATGGGTGGGTAGTTTCAGTTTGGGAGGGTGAAAAAGTGTTGAAGATGGGACTTCCCTGGTGGTGCAGTGGTTGAGAGTCCGCCTGCCGATGCAGGGGACACGGGTTCATGCCCCGGTCCGGGAAGATCCCACATGCCACAGAGCGGCTGGGCCCATGAGCCATGGCCGCTGATCCTGTGCGTCCGGAGCCTGGGCTCCGCAACGGGAGAGGCCACAACAGTGAGAGGCCCGTGTACTGCAAAAAAAAAAAAAAGTTGTGAAGATGGATGATGAGTGTTGCACAACATTCTTAGTTACACTGAGCTGAACACTTCAAAATGACTAAAATAGTAACTTGTAAGGTGTATATATGTCACCAAAACAAAAAAAGAAAACCTCACAAGGGCAGGAATTTAGGCTTTACCCTTAAATATCCTCTTTCATTCATGAGCACAAAGCATTTCCGCACTATGCTATTCTGCTATGTGGTCCTGAGATGGGCAAGGTCGGCAGGTAAGAGAAAGCAGCCTGAAAAAAAAATATATAAACTTTCCGATGGCGGAACCAGGCAGTTTCAGCCATTTGAGAAATTGACTGGTTTTACCAACTAATTTGGCAGAAGGGGAAACAGAGCCTTAAATAACCCGACTGAGGCCACACAACAGGGGAAGTCAGCCTTCGGTGGCTGAGGCACCTAAAGCCTTGGCCACCCTCCTTGACGTACCCCCAGAACACACTTAAGAATAACACACACAAGAACTGGGGAGAATGGGGTGGATGGAGCTGGTGCCCATGTGCACGTTTACCTGCCCGAAGGTAAAAGCATGGGGATGATTTATACATGAGATTTGTCAAATTATTTGCCAAAAGATTCCGGAACCAAATGCATGCTTCTTCCCACAAATGCTGCACATCGACCTGTCCCACCCCATGTCTGCACAAGAAATGAGCCCATTTCCTAGCTCTTACCTGTCAAGACAAATTCCTGCTGAACAAGGGAAAGATTCAATGGAAATAAAATGCCCTATGTTTCACGCATCCAGTGTTTCTTGGGGACCTATTGTATGCAGAGACTGTGTTAGCCTAGGGAACACAGCTGAGAACTAGCCACACTTGTCCCTGCCCTCAGACAAGGACACGAATGTCACACTAAGGGAACTTGAGTAGCCAGGAGAACACATGGGGAATTACGGGACATCACAGCCTAGGGTTTTGAAGACTCTAACAGGGCAGTTTGGAGAGCTGAGAGAGCAGTTAGGGTGCTTCCTCGGGGCTCAGAAAGGCAGAACCATGAGGAAATAGAGAGAAATGGGGCTGCCATAGGCTGAACATCTGTGTCCTCCCAAGATGCAAATGTTGAAACCTCACCCCAATGAGCTGGTATTAGGAAGCGGGGCCTTTGGGAGGTGGTTAGGTCGTGAGTTGGAGCCCTCATGCATGGGATTTGTATCCTTATTAAAAAGACCCCAGGAGCTCCCTCACTCCTTCCACTGTGTGAGGACACAGCAAGAATATGGCCAGCAGCTGGGGAGAGGACCCTCACCCAATCTGCCTGAGCCTTGGACTTCCAGCTTCCAGAACTGCGAGAAAGAAATTTCTTTTGTTTATAGGGCCACCCAGTCTATGTTATCTTGTTAGAGCAACCTGAGCTAAGATAGGCAGGGATATATAGATACATAGATAAATACATAGATGGAGAGAGAGATAGATGGATGGATAGATATAGATGATAGATAGATAGATGATAGAGATGATAGGTAGATAGATAGATAGATAATAGACAGATGATAGATAGATAATAGATGATAGACAGATATTTAGATAGAGAGATAGATGATAGGTTTGGTGGTGGGACTGGCCTCATACACTCGTGGGAGCTGGCTAAGCAGCCTCTGGAAGGCTCTTGTTCTCATGTCTGAGGCTGGAGCTGAGGTCCACAGGGCAGGCAGTCGGGGAAGGAAAGGTGATGGAAAGTGGGGGACAGAGGAAGCCCTCCTGTGGCCTCTGTCCTTGGGGTGGGTGTCGGGCACCAGCCAGGCCCTTTGTCATGGACCCAATCCCACACCTGGGAGGAGGTGGAGGAGGGTCCTGGGAGGCGCAGTGTTGGGGTACAGTCCCAGTCTTCTGCCCACGAGCGGAGCGGCAGGTGACAGGCCATGTGCCAGCTCCAGAGGGGCCACTGTGCCACCTCCACCTCCTCGCTCCTACGAGAGCCTCTTTTGTGGCTCATCACAACTGGAAACACACAGGAAGGGAGCTCTGAGAGCTGTGGTTGCCATGCCAAGCTGACGGATTTCACGCAGCTCAGGGTGACATTGGAGCTGAGGCCCGGAGGGTGGGCAGAAGTCAGGCGGATGGAGGGGAGAGGGTGCTCCCATGGGCGTCGGAATCACGTTAAAAAATAGATGCTGCAAAAGTTTGTATTTGTAGAAGGAAATGGGAATAAAAGAGGGAGAGATCTGCTTCTAAAGAATGAACTTGTTCAAAACCAAGAATAGAACCATTTATTTAGCACCTAAAATAGTGAATTGAAATCAATAAGCTGGTTGAGAAGCAACCACAGACTGGCTTTAAATACATATTTTGTCAGTGTTTAACAGTACCATTGTCTTTAAGGAAAACCTCATTTTTATCAGAGAACTGCAGAAGTAAATACCACCATTTGGCAGTGATTTCTTCTCCTGCTACATAGGCTTATATGCTGCTCCTTGTCCGCCAAGATAAATCTAGAGGAAGCAGCAGTTCAGTTGTTAAAAATCATAGGAGCACTCTGGTGCAAAAATCTCCATAAAAGTCTTGAGGGAAGATCTATGTCTTGAGGCAGAATTTAGAGCACAGGCAGAAGACTTGGCAAGAAGCAGCAGAAGGCTTTTACACGAAGGAGGCAGAAAGCTACAGGGAGCAGATCTGAACCCTCTGGAAAGAACGAGTGAGGGAAGAGGACCCCGACTGTAGGGGGAAAGGCAGGCCTCCAGTGTCACCTACCGCTGTACTGGAAGGATAGGGCAGGCCTCTTAAGGAGCTGTGCCTGGAAAATCCGCACAACCAGGAGCATGTTGGAAGGCAGCCAGGAGGTGGAGATTGTCATAGACAAAAGAAGCTGCTTTTGCCCCAAGTATCCAGGAAAAATAACGATTGTTCAAAATAGTGTCAATTTTCTTTCTTTCTTTCTTTCTTTCTTTTTTTTTTTTTGGCTGCGCCATGTGGTTTGCAGGAACTTAGTTCCCAGACCAGGGATTGAACGCAGGCCCTAGTCAGTGAAAGCACAGAGTCCTAACCACTGGACTGCCAAGAAATTCCCCAAATAGCATCGATTTTCAATAAGCCACTTCGGGGGATTATCTGCAATGCTTACCATTATTATTATTGTAATCCCAGAAAAAAGTGGATGAGTCCTCAGAATATGTAAATGTTCCATACAAACTAAAATGGAGAGTGGGATGAAGTGTTAAGTCTACTGCTTCTTACCCCTTCTCAGCACACCCCCTCCCCTCCATTCGTGGAAATGTTCACAGAGAGACCCCACCCCCAGTCCTAGACTTCACAGACCAAAGAAGACCAAGAACTTGGGTTTGTAACTGAACCTGGCCTGCTTTTCCTGCCTCCACGACCTGGAACCTGGCCCTCTGGAAGGCGTGTTATCAGCCCATTCCACAGATGATAAAACTGAGGCATAGAGAGGGCAAGTACCTGGCTTAGATTCACATTGCTGGATAAGATAGATAAGAAACAATGATATATTTTATAGCACAGGGAATTATAGCCGTTGTCTTGTAATAACCTGTCATGGAGTATAATCTGTAAAAATGCTAAATCACTATGCTGTTCACCTGAAACTAATATAATATCGTAAATCAACTATACTTAAATTTTAAAAAATTGACATAGCTGGTGAGTGGCAGAGCAGGGGTTTGAACTCATATTTGTCACATGTGCTACTATGTTCCTCTAGAGCTGACTATAAAAAGGGAGAAACAAAGAGCGTGGCTGTTTTTACTGTAGAAAAACAACTCAGATAGGACTCAAGGACCCAGACTTACTGCACATTCTCAGGGGAAAACCAATCTAGGTTTTGTCCTTGAAAAAACTCAGTCTTTAGAGCCAGAGGGCTGCTTTAAATCCCAGCTCCTCCAATTGCAGCCTGCCCTCCGTATCCACGGGTGATTTCTGAATCTGCAGGTTCAACCAACCTCAGATGGAAAATATTTGGAAAAAAGAAATTCCAGAAAGGGCCAAAAAGCAAAATTTGAATTTGCCATACACTGGCAACTATTTACAAAGCATTTACATTGTATTTGCAATTATTTATTGATACACAGGATTTACACCATATTAGGTATAAGTAATCTAGAGATGATTTAAAGTATCCAAGAGGATGTGCATAGGTTATATGCAAATATCACACCATTTTATACAAGGGACTTGAGCATCCTTGGATTTTGGTATCTGAGAGGGTTCTAGAACCAATCCCCCATGGATACTGAGGGATGACAGTAGCTAGTTGAGTGGTGTTGGGAAAAAAAGCACTAAACTCTCTGATCTGCAGTATTTCATCAAATGTGTGGAGAGTCTAATGACGCCTACCTCTCAAGTTTGGTCGAGGAATAAAGATCACTTATTTGAAAGTGAAAAACACCTCACCAGGGTAAGGCTTTTCCTTCTTCTTTTCCACTCAGTCTGAGCTTGGTCTTTCACCCTCAGAATTTGTCTTCTTTCCACCTGATCTATTCATTCCTCACATCTCACATGATGCCCTCAAAGCTCTCTGACCGCTTTAGATTATATTTTTGTTCCCTTAGCTCAATTATTTTTACACTGTTCACAGGGACTATTACTTCAGGAGCTGCAGAAAACACCAGCCTTTAAAAGCATTCATTAATCACCTAATTATACGTGGCACTACACTTGAAACACGGCCGACAGGATTCCAGGCCCAGTGGCAACGTGGGAAAGGCTGGGAACACGGCCCCAGAAGACCTGGATCTAGTCCCAGTCCTGCCTCTTCCCAGCTTGTAACCTTAGCCTCCCTGAGCCCCAGACTACTCATTTGTAAAACGTCACCCGTAACTATGCCTGTCTTGCCAAGCTCACAGGCTGCTGGGAGGTTGCATGAGAGGAAGTTTGTGGAGTCTTTTGAAACCAACAAACCTGTGTGAACAGAGGGAGTAATTATGTAAGACGGCATTGAAGCAGGCATAGAACCCCATGAACAGAGACCTAGGAAGACTAAAACAATCCACATACAGAGCATAAAGACAAATGACACAAGACATGCACGCACACAACCACAGGTTCAAAGCCGAGGTAGGTTCACGTGTGGAAGGCAGTTGGCAGGGAGCCTGGGGAAGAGGGGGCGGGGATGTGTCCTTTACAGATGCGACCGCCTGGGAGCAGAAACGCATACGAAGCTGGTGGCCGTGCGGAATATCCAACGACAGAGACAGCAGTGCCCAAAAGCGTGGCTTGAAGATGTGACCCCTAGACAGCACTCACGCCCTAACAGTGCCCGAGGAGCCCACCTGGTCATGAACGCGCGTTCTGTGGCTGCTGGCAACTGAGCCTCCCTCCTCATCACGTGGGTGGAAAGAAACCCAAAACCACCTGGGAGAGGGAGCAGGTGAAAGCCACGTGGCCGGCTTCATGGCATGAAATGCCCAAACCCTATTTTCCTCACAGGACACAAATGAGATGAACTGAGCGTCTTTATTCAAAAAGAAAAAAGAGAGACGGCTTTGGGTGATTCCTAAGTTGGTGCTGAAGTTGGAGAAAAACGCCTCATTTGAAATCTCGCCTTGGGCTGCTCTCGTTCATTCATTCATCAAATGTCTACCTAGCACCTACCTGGGGTAGGCCCTCTTCCCTGCCTTTGGGGCTCCCCAGCCAACGGGACTGACAAAACCCCAGCCCTGGTGGGACAGGAGGGTTCTCACTGGGGGTGGGAGATAGACCCCGTGCAGTAAAGCTGGTAAACAGGAGGCCGCGGAAGAAATGGGGAAGTGATCAACGCTGCACAGAGAAGGACAATTTTAAGGGGTCAAAGCGCAGGTGGGGCAACTGCAGGCTCCAGGCCTGGGCTCATCCAGAGCAGTTTCCAAGCCTCAGTGGGCCTCACTTCCTTTTCCATCAACCAGATCTCAGCCAGCCTCCTGGGGTCACAGCCACACTGGACTGAGGCAAAGCTCTTCACCTGCTCCGTACAAGTAACACCCAAAAGTCATTGCCCATACTGTCAGTCAGTCCCTTGAGTTTTGTTCCCTGGACACACAGAGAGAGGGAGTTAGGAACCGGGTCATTGATGAACCTGTGTTCTCTCTCCTGCCACTACCGCTGAGCCTAGAACTAGTCCGAGGGGGAGCGAAGGGTATTTTGATCCTCGGTAACAGAAAAGGGTTTAAAGCAAACGCCCTCGAGCTAGAAAACACAGAGGCTGAACTCTCAGTTCTTTTCCTCATGGCAGGTGTGCTGGTGGAGAGGAGAGGGCAGGGGAGGCCCAGCGCAGGGGGCGAGGGGATACCAACCAGGTGGGGAGAAGGGGGAAAAGGCCAAGAAGGTTGCTGGCTTCCTGACTTGGTGTCCAGCTGCCCTGCCCAGGAGATGCTCAGGCCAAGTGGACCCGAACAGCTTAGACTTCGAGGTACAGGGCAGAGCTGAGGGAACCTCAGTGCAGGCCAGTGGCCTGCTTGGCCTCTGGTGTGGACGGGGGCGGGAGAAACAGCTTGCATTGGAGGAAGGACTTATAGCCTGGGAGCAGACATAATAAGGAACAAATCCTTCATATTTGGTTTAAAACAGAAACAACTTATCAGTGACCTCAGCTGTCTCCCATCCACTGTACATCTTAGGACATCTGTCTGCTGCAGGCTGGCCTTGGTTTAGTTCCAAGAGCTATACGGGCTCCACTCTAACGTGTGTGTTGTTTCTTTTTTTTTAAATAAATTTATTTATATTTTACTTATGCATATTTGGCTGCATTGGGTCTTCATTGCTGCACGTGGGCTTTCTCTAGTTGCAGTGAGCGGGGGCTACTCTTCGTTGCGGTGTGTGGGCTTCTCATTGTGGTGGCTTCTCTTGTTGTGGAGCACGGACTCTAGACACACAGGCTTCAGTAGCTGTGGCACACAGACTCAGCAGTTGTGGCTCGTGGGCTCAGTAGTTGTGCCTCACGGGCTTAGTTGCTCCGCGGCATGTGGGAATCTTCCCAGGCCAGGGCTCGAACCCGTGTCCTCTACGTTGGCAGGCGGATTCTTAACCACCGAGCTACCAGGGAAGCCTGGTGTGTTGTTGCTTCCTGGCTGTTTACTTCTCTCGAGTCTCATAGGGAACTAATCAATTGAGCATTTGCATAGAAATAGATTTCTATGTGTATAACAAATGTTATAAATCCATTTTAATTGCTTAGGTAACTTCTAGGCCTTGGAGGGAGCCGAGTTTTACAAGGGAATGCTGACACTGGGTGAGCTGGGATTTTTCCCTTAAAAAAAGGGACAATTTCAGAAGAGAACTAAACACGTGGACCTGTGGAAATGGCCTTGGCATCAAGGTACCTGGATTCTGTTCCTCATTCTACCACTAATTCACTCTCTGGCATTGAACAAGGCTGCTTCAGATTCAGTTTGTTTTTTTCATTTGTAACCTGAAGATGTTGGACCAGATTATATGTAAGGTTCATTTCTCCTCAGCGTGTGATTTAATCATGGTTTCTGGTTCTGCAAGAAAAGCTACTTTTGTGAAGTAAGTCAAAAGTGGTTTTAAGGGGGAAAAAAGATCTGTGTCCTGTTGAGAAATACACCTAATTTTCACCAGGATAAAAGTCATCATCATTGCAAAGTCACCATCACTGTTACCACCACCGACTCTGTCACTTACTGTTTACTGTGTCCCAGACCCCAAACTGGAGCGAGTTACACATCCTTTCAGCAGTTCTTAGCATTTCACAAGATCTGTTCAAAACAGAGATTGATGTGCACTGGGAAAGAGAGAATGAGACAATTACAGATTATGTGACTTGGAGCTACCACTTATCAGTACGCTCCTACCTGCCAGGTGCTTTACGTACCTTTTTCCTAATCCTCACGACAACCCTGACAAGGAGGTAGACAAGTCCTGAGTTCATTTTCTGCTGTCACTGAACAAACCATTACATACTTAGCAGCTGAAGTCGACATGTTTCCGTGGGTCAGGAGTCCAGCCTAGCTCTGCTCAGGGTCTCACATGTTGCAGTCAGGGCGTCAGCTGGGCTGTGATCTCCTCTCATCAGCGTCTTCTTCCAAGCCCGCTTGCGGAGCTTACCCCTACACCCCCCTACAAATGCCACCCCGGAAACGACGGCCAGAGTTCTGGTGGTAATAGCAGTGAGGTCCCCGCTGTCCTGCTGGCTGTGTGGGCAGTTTGCTTTCTCAGGGCTATCAGGAGACTCTTTCTGGCTTCCATCTCTGACCTCGGGGCCCTCTGGCCTGATTACACCAGGCACACCTGTGAACTAATTTGGTACCTTGATGACTTCTGCAGACCCTCACCTTTGCCGTCCACTGTGAGATACTCGCAGTCCACGTATCAGCTCCCCCTGTACACAGAGGCCCCACCCCACACAGGGGCGGGGACTACCCAGAGCATGTGCACCAGAGGCGGGAAGCTTTGGGGCCATCCTAGAAGTCTACCACGAGCCCTGTCTTGAGGTGCTGGCTCAAGTCCATGGGCAGTAAGGAGCAAAGCTGGACTCGCACTCAAGTGCCAGAGTCCTGAGCCCAAGCCCTTCTCATACCCCTGTTCTAACAGCAAACTTCATGTCCCCCAAATATGCCCTTTCCCAAGGTCAGCTGGGGCACCTGCCGTGCATAAAATACTACATGTAAACTGCACTGTGATTAAATCAAGCTCAGCATCCCCCTGGACTGTCAATCAACTTCAGGCTGAGCCATCAAACCCAATTACCCAGAACCCAGCTGATACGGACTCTTAATAAAGCCACATGAAGCAGGGAGCCGGGAACTTTACTCTCTGCCTTTTTTCTCTCCCCCCTCCCTACACTGTCCTGGCCGAGGTGTCACACCAGTGCTCCTGACGCCCTGCTCTTGGCCAGCTGTCACAGCTCATCTCTTGCCTGGCCCTTGGCCTCACACAGACTGAGCACTCAAGGAATGTTCTTTGGGGCTTCCCTGGTGGCGCAGTGGTTGAGAGTCCACCTGCAGATGCAGGGGACACGGGTTCGTGCCCTGGTCCGGGAGGATCCCACATGCCATGGAGCGGCTGGGCCCGTGAGCCATGGCCGCTGAGCCTGTGTGTCCGGAGCCTGTGCTCCGCAACGGGAGAGGCCACAACAGTGAGAGGCCTGCGTACCGCAAAAAAAAAAAAAAAAGAAATGTCCTTTGGGTTGAGGACACATCACCTGATAACAAGCACGTTTCACACCACCTTGATTTTCTCTCCTATGTCTCAGGTGTTTGGGGGTGTTCCAGGTAAGCGACGGTCCCTGTGCGTAGCGCTGTGTGTCTGTACAGCCAAGCCCAGGTATGAGTGCTCAGGGGAACTTCCTGGGTCCTCATGGGACTTCACCTTCACAGATGTACATTTCTCAAACGTGACAACCTAACAGAATAACGCTATGTGTAACATTTGGTTTTTCTATAGAATTTTCCATACATTTGTGCTCCTTAGTGCCTGTGCAGACCTGAAACACATCATTCGTCTTTCAGGAAATATCTGAAGAGAGAAGGGCAGGAAGGGAGGAGAGGGTGGCCACGTGGGGTGTTTGGGGGTGAGGGAGGAAGCTGCAGGTGAGCAGAGCAGCCCCTGGACCAGCCTGTCAGGGGCACAGACAACACTGGACTCGGACATTCTCGCAACTTCTGTGCGCTTCTATCGCCACCTAGTGGTCTCGGGGAGAAACGCTGCTCTCCGGGCGAACCAATGCTGTCTCCCACCTCCCATCTCCTGGGTCTGGTTATCTTCAGACCCAGGAGTCCACAGTCCTCCCCATAATGTACGCCTGCGTGCTTTGTCTTTTTTCATTAGGAACCTTCCTTGGTAGTTGTTTTCAAGGCCTGTGCATTTAAAGGGAAATAGATCTAAAAAATAAAAAAATAAAAAAAATAAAGGGAAATAGAAAAACTTTCTATCACAGAAGATTGGCATCACTTAAGTTGTCAGTTCTTTAGAAGCTCTTTGCTGGTAAGAACTCTGCCTTGTTTATCTGAGTCCCCAACACCTGCAACGGACACTCCATATGCCCGTGTCCGTATCCACGTGACCAGAGGCCGTCTCCTCCGTGAAACTCGACAAGAGCTTCTGTTAATTTCTCATTTACCACATGCCAGGGGCTTGAGGAGCTCGCGTAATCCTCATGACAATCCTGTGAGGCAGGTACGATTATTTCTGTCTTATAGTCAAGGGAATGGAGGCAAGGTGAGGTCACAAAGCCGGGACTCCAACCCTACTGGGCCCCTCCCCAGGCCCAGGACCCTCCCCTCACCACCCCCCAGCCAAAGCCATAGCTCCCTTCTCCGAAGGCATTTGTTTCTATCTCCCTCATGCCATTTTTTACCCCCTTTCCTGCCTTTAGATTATGCCCGTCTTTCTCTGAACCAGAAACTCAAGCTCCTTGGGGACATGGTCCTCTGCTGTGCCATCTTTATACACACGGAATCCCACGCCCTGTGGGTCCTCAGCACAGGTGTTTTCACTCATCCACTTAATTGTGAAACTGCAGCAGCTTCGGGTACCAAGAGGTTGTTACATCCAAAGGGGGAGCTGCAGACAGTGTGGAACAGTGAGTCTTGGTTTACATTTTTTTTTGGTGGACTGATACGGGGGCACGAGCAAATTGGTCAGTCTGGGCACTTTAGCCTTGAGCAGGCTGAGTAGAAGCATCAATGAAAAAAAGTCTCAGAACCTTGGGAGTCTGTGTGACGTCTGCAGGGCCCTCCCCCAGGCAGGCTGCCCCCCTCACCCCACCCCCACCCCGATCAGAATCTCTGCTACAGGTGAGCTGGGGCTGCAGGATGAGGTGGAGGAAGGAGGCACCTGTCCTTCCAGATGAGGAGAGGAGCAAGCCCAGGACTCCGACGGAAAGGATCCAGGGTCCTGGCCTGCAGGTCATTCAAGGGATCGTGGGATAAGGGGGTGGCCAAAAGAAGGATTTGGGGTGAGTGGGCAGGAAATTGAGTCAGTGGAAGAAAAGAAAACGGTAACAGGTGTGAGCAGAGGTGAGGTTCTGAACAGCCACATGGGGCGGATGCAGGCCCAGGAGGTCCTGGAGCAGCGCCCGGCAGTATGTGGGCCCTCGGGACAGGCACTGGGTGTTTTACCACCCACCACTCTCATGGGGGTGTGTGCTGGTTGAATATCTGCACTAGGAATAGGAGAGAGGGAAGAGAAACGTGAATTTGGGGGATGATCAAAGGACAAAGGGGCGCTGGCCGCCCTGTGGGTCAGATGGGGCTGCCTGTGCCCCATCCTGGTGATTGTAGCTGCCGACCCTCCCTGTCTGGGGAGGCAGCCCTGGCAGCAGCCCCTGGCCAGCTGGCTGAGTGGCAGCCGAATTTCCAAGGCAGGGTAACCAGCTGGTGAGCTGGGCCAAAGCCCAGAGTGACGCACCTCCAGGCTGGTCCTGGCAGCCTCCCCGCCCCCCCTTCGATGCCACCGCCCACACAGGTGGCTCTCCTCCACGCCTGAGTCAAAAACAAAATCCCTGCCAGCTGAGAAGGAGTGGCCCTGCCCCTCCCTCTGGGCTTCACGAAATGTGCAATTCGGATTACACTCCCACCCTAGAATCTCTATTTCGAGATGCAGAATTTCTGACTTTCCAAGAAGAAACCCAGCACCCAGGGCTTTGTGAAAAAAATAACAGATATAAATGTTTTCAGAGTCAGCTCCTCCATATCTACACGTTCCAAAAAATCACCTACTCAGAGTCCCCTGCTAGGTCAAGACCACGTGGTCCCACAGCACCTTGAGGACATTGGGGCTGTTTCTAATTACTCCCTGCATTTGGGAAATTCACAGTTTTGCTTTGGGCAATTGGAAACTATTTCCCTCTTCCCATATGTATTTGGTTATCACGAATTGGGGAAAGTTATTTTTAGTATTTCCTCTTTTTTCCATCTTTGCAGATCTGCCCTATTTAGGGAAAAAATCTAGAGAAGAGTAGTTGGGTTTTTTGTTTGTTTGTTTTTAGAGGAATGCCAGGGATGCTTTTAAACTTCTACAAGCAGCCTTTTCATGACCCGTGGAATGGTCAATAAAGAACATGGATCACAAATCCTAGATTTTATCTCCCACACCTGTGCTGGCACAGAAAGGGAAACAAAGGTCCTTTCACCCTTCAAGACCCAGGTCAGTGTCATCAGCTGTAATAGGTGTCCTGTATCCCCTATCCCACTCCTGCTCCAGGCAGACCTACAGTCCCCAAATTCAACAACCACACTAGCCCTACACCTTGCTATGTTTTTCTTATATTGCAGATTCTACCTGCATCCCCAAAGAATTCTGCCAAGTTTAGGCATCTTTTGAAAAAATAAATATGAAGAATTCAAATCAGATTTAGGATTAGTTTTATTTAATCTGTACCAAGAGCAACTTCTATTAATTAGTAATTTGATAGGCAGCTTTAGAATTATTTTAGTATGAGTTTAAAATAATCCCAGCACACAAATATGTTTATTGATGTCAAAATTAAGAAATAGTTTTTTTCTTATCACTTAGTTTAATATTTTAACTATCATTTACCAAAAATAATAAAAAAGCAGTTGTTGAACCACATAGAAATATGAAACTTCTACTATTTGGATCAGAGTGGACCTGATTGTAGTACTCAAAAATTGGTTACTATTGAAGCTGCATAATTTTTTCAGTTCCTGTTACTCAAAGACTTAAAATTAGGAACTCTTTCAAACATGTGAGAATTTCAGAAAAATTTAATTAAAAAAGAATTAACCCACTACACACATATTAGAATGAGCAAAATCCAAAACACTGACAACACCAAGTGCTGGTAAGGATGTGGAGCAACAGGAACTCTCATTCAATGCTGGTGGGAATGCAAAATGGGGCAGTCACTTTGAAACGCAGTTTGACCATTTCTTACAAAACTAAATGTGCTCTTACCATATGACCCAACAGTTGTGTTCCTTGGCATTTACCAAAATGAACTGAAAACTTATGTCCACACAAAAAAACTGCGCATGGATGTTTAGAGCAGCTTTATTCATAATCACCAAGTCTTGGAAGCCACCAAGATGTCCTTCAGTAAATGAATGGATAAATGAACTGTGGTCCATCCAGACACTAGAATATTATTCAGCACTAAAAAGAAATGAGCTATCAAGCCATGAAGAGATGTGGAGGAAACTCAAATGCCTATCACCAAGTGAAAGAAGCCAGTCTGAAAAGGCTGTATGATTCCAGCTTTATGACACTCAGGCAAAAGCAAAACTATAGAGATAGTAAAAAGATCAGTACTTGCCAGAGGCTGAGGAGGAGGGAGGAATAAATAAGCAGAGCACAGAGGATTTTTAGGGCACTGAAACTTTTCTATATGATACTGCAATGGTGGATACATGTCATTATATATTTATCTAAACTCCTAGAATGTACAATACCAAGCGTGAACCCTAATGTAAACTGGGAACTTTGGAGGATAAAG
The DNA here is from genome assembly GCF_964165515.1 of Mesoplodon bidens. NCBI lineage: Eukaryota > Metazoa > Chordata > Mammalia > Artiodactyla > Ziphiidae > Mesoplodon > Mesoplodon bidens. The sequence continues at coordinate 31,056,423 of NC_138169.1, read as the reverse complement.
ATGTCAACGCAGGCTCGTTGATTGTAACAAATGTCCCATCTGGTGTGGGATGTGGATAGTGGGGGCAGGAAGTATATAGGAAATCTCTGTACATTCCGCTCAGTTTTGCTATGAACCTAAAACTGATCTAAAAATACTATAAAAAAAAGTTTTAAAAGAACTAACCAGCTCTTGTTAAAAGACTTGGTAGAAAGTTAAGCTTAAAGAATAACTATAATTGCATTTTTTTTTTTTTGGCCTCGCCGCATGGCTTGCAGGATCTTAGTTCCCCGACCAGGGATCAAACCTGGGCCCCAGCAGTGAAAGCGCCAAGTCCTCACCACTGGACCACCAGGGAATTCCCTATAATTGCTTTTTTTTTTTTTTTTTTTGCGGTACGCGGGCCTCTCACGGTTGTGGCCTCTCCCGTTACGGAGCACAGGCTCCAGACGCGCAGGCTCAGCGGCCATGGCTCACGGGCCCAGCCACTCCGCGGCATGTGGGATCTTCCCGGACCGGGGCACAAGCCCGTGTCCCCTGCATCGGCAGGCGGACTCTCAACCACTGCGCCACCAGGGAAGCCCCTATAATTGCATTTTGATCATTGCTATCTTCCCAGTCTCGTTCATTATCCTGCATATACAAGAAATTAACTTGGGGAAGGAGAGGGAAAGTTTTTGTTTTCAGATGCTGGGGAGGTATTCTAGTATTTCCATGACCAACTTGCCTCAGTAGCAGTGGGCTGACTTGGCCAAGTGCATGCTCTTCCTGGGGGACCCACATCCATAGACCAATTGTGGTCAAAGACAAAGGCCCAGCTATTTCAGCCCAACCTGAGACCATTCTGATGGGCCATTTCTGCTCCTAAAGCTCTCCATAGGGCTGCTGTTGGTCTGCATTGTAGTTTGACCATTTTCCCTCAAAGAAATCCCTCCCCCTTCTCCTCCTTTCCACAGATGTTGGTCTCTAATAAATACCCTATACATCAAACTCCATCTCAGCATCTATTTCTGGAAAACCCAACCTGTGACATCTTAGAACTTAATTGTTTAATTACTGATTGAAATAATATATACCTTTATATATAAATACATTATTCTTGAAAATAGTGTGTTTTATTTTTATCATAGGGGAAACTGGTTCTTTTATAGAATGACTACTGGAGTGAAAAATTCAAAAGTTGAGTATCAAAAAAAAAAGTTGTCTCAAAAAACAGTATTTTTAACAGCTATTATGCAAATCCATTATTTATGTTATGTTCCTCCAATTTAAGCCACCCCTTTGCTTGGGGATATATTCCCTGTTATTCACTACCCCATATATCTCACTTTATACTTCCTCCCCATTTTATTTGAATATGTTTTATATCTATATCTGCCTCCCCAGCCCCTAGAACAGAGCATGATACACAGTAGGTGTTCAATAAATATTGGCTGAATAGATAAATGAATAGATGAATAAATAAATAAGCAACTTAGGGCCAAAGACAGATAAAATATATTCAGACCAATAATACATATGGCCTCCCTCTTCAGGAAAATGAAGCATGGTATTAACTTGCCTCATGCAAAATGTTCATTGTACGTACACAGATGTATCCAGACCTCTCTGGAAAACATTTTTCTCTGCTTCCTCTTTTCTCCCAGCTTCATGCCTTTGCAGGCTTCAGGACTGCATAGCTTCAGGGAAGCTCACAGAAAGGTTTGTGTTCAGGGGATCAGGAATGGTAACAGATGGCTGGATGCCCTCATTTTGCAGATCCCTCTCTATCTGTGCTGCTTAAAAGCATTTTAACTAGTATAGGGTGAGACGTGTATTATCTTTCGGTTACAGCGCAAGTTTCTAGAATCCCAGATTAGCGCCCAGCCCCCTAAACCTCATAGCCCCTAATCCTCTGGGATGGCTCTTATGCACCCGTTGATGTTGGCTGCTTCCAGAACTCAGTGAATTCTGCTTCATTATATCTTGTTTGGGGTTGGATTTTCTCAAACATTAGATCCCTGGCTTGGAATGTGGTTGGCTCATATTTTTTTGGTCAGACTATTTAAAGACAGGAGAATAAATTTGGAGAGGGGAAGTAAAGGTGATACAGGAGACCTGAGATAGAGCTGGGACTTTTGTCATCGATCCTAGTCATCAAAAGCAGTCATTAGCCTTGTTGTTCTGCGACAGGATGGCAGAAAAGCACCATCGATTTAAAGATTCCATGCAGTGGGGAACAGCCACGCTCCAATTCTTCCATGGGAGGAGCTGACCTAAGAATATGACTTAAGTGCACAGAAAGTCCAACAAGCACAGTCCATATTCTTATTCTTAAGTTCAGCTGCAGCATCTTTGTCACATCTCGCTACAATGAGAGGGTCTTTAAGGCTGTAATTGTCCAATAGCTTTTCATCTGAAAGAAAAGGATGAATATTAGTCATGCAAAGTCTTTAAGCAGTAGGATCTTTCTAAGTTTCTAAATGAACCTTTTCCAGTTTAAGTAATGTGCAGGGGGAGGGGGCGTTGATTATCATCTTTTCCATTTTTCCTCAGAAGTAATTGATCTTTTTTTCTTCAGAAGGAAGTGATTAGACAGAACAAATGCAGAAGACCCCAAATGTTGAAATCAGCAGACTTTTAAATTGCATAGAGTCAAATTTCTTAAGACACAATTCTACATGTGTTGCTGAAAATAGAGCTGAGAAATAATTAGCTCTTGGCTTTTTTCCCATTTTTGTAAATGTTGTTACCACTTCCTCTATTGTGAAGTATCTAGTATGTGAATCCCCTTGGGAATGGCTTTTCCATCATGACAGCTCGTCACTGCTGTCAGTACAGAACTCCCTGGTGACCACACTGAAACCCTGAAAATAAAGGAACCATGAGCCGGAGGGGTTGTGTTGGTGCGTGATGAGTGCCGTCCCCACCCCGGCTGTGCTTCACTGAAACAGTTCAGGACTCTTTTGACCTATAAAGTCATTTCAGAGGAGATATCCAGGCCCTGGTACATTTTTCATCCCTTTTTACAGAAACGTGACTAACCACGTTTTAATGGCCACTGAGGGAATAAAATCCGTTTCCCTGGTGGCCATTATTTTTGTTGAGTTTGTAACTTGAAGCGGAGTGTAAGGGGAAAAAAGGCCCATTTCCCCAAGAAAGGCAAGTGGAGGAAAGAACCTGATAAATCTTCTCCAGGAGGAGTAGCTAGAATGTAAAATTACAGCATAAAGAACTTGACTGTTCATCGTAACAATCTCTACAAGCTAAGGTGCTAGCTGTAAACCATCAGTGGGTCATTCTGGGGCACCCCAGTGAATGTTGGCTCTGACCCAGATCTTGTCTTGCACCAGCTAATACAGCTTACAGCAAAGGTAACATTAGATTAAAACCAGATGAAATATTTCCCCTTGTGTGCCAACCATGATCTATTCATAGTTGCTACCTAGAGTGCTGTGTTGAGAAGGATTCCAGGGGTTATATCCCAGCTTAGTGGAAAAGAATGTTGTGATCAGTGATCAGTTAGTGATGTCTGCTATGGTTACAGAGTGGACAGGTCAGCATTTGGCCTGTATTACAGACTAACTGACCCTGGGTTAAATGTTTACATTTAATCAGTCAACAAACATTTATTACTCACGTACTGTGTGCATGGCCTTTTGTTAAATACAAGGTTGATGCAAAGATGTAAAAAAGCGCAATTCCTACACTAAGGAAGATCCCAATCTAGTTAGGAAGATAGATGGGTAAATAGATCATTTTAACACAAATGATAATTACATCAACAGAGATATACACAGGGTATAATAAGAACATAAGGGAACGAAAAGTCTCAATTAATATGCACGTATATTAGTTGATATAGGGTCATAAATGATAGAAATCACAGAGTTCCTATAAGGAAAACAGAAGAATTAGGGCAGAAAATACCTACTTTATAAACTTACCTGCACAAAGTTCAGAAGACATGGAAAATAAATACTGAGCTGTCAACATCTTCATCACCCAAGCCTATCTAGACTTTGGAGGCATTTGTAGCTTAAGTCTAGGGCAAACTGGCTACAGTTCTCACATAAGTACATTTTTTGTAAATTGGGCCATGCATTCCAAAGGCCTTCACAGATTCCGGGACAGGTGGCACTGCCATCATGCTGCTGTGTACCCTCCAGGACAGGCTGTTTGTTAGTTGGAAGGCAGTGAGGGAGACAGAAACGGTGAGCAGAGGAAAAGCCTTAATAAGAGTTCTGTAATTTTCAGCTCCCTTAAAAGAGAAATATAGAGGGGCTTCCCTGGTGGCACAGTGGTTAAGAATCCCCCTGCCAATGCAGGGGACATGGGTTTGAGCCCTGGTCCAGGAAGATCCCACATGCCGTGGAGCAACTAAGCCCGTGCGTCACAACTACTGAGCCTGCGCTTTAGAGCCCTTGAGCCCATGCTCCGCAACAAGAGAAGCCACTGCAATGAGAAGCCTGCACACCCAATGAAGAGTAGCCCCCGCTCACTGCAACCAGAGAAAGCCCACGTGCAGCAACGAAGACCCAACGCAACCAAAATAAATAAATAAATTTATTTTAAATAGAAGAGAAATATAGAGATGGAAAGAAACCACTTAATCTACTTACTCCTTAAGCTAGTGCCTTGGAAAGCAGCACTGCTATTTTTTTAAAAAAGGACATGAGGTCAGAACTGGACACAGTTAATTCCACCAAATGGATGGAGAAAAATGCATGTTCTCTTTAGGAAGAACAAATGTGAGTCCCTTCCTTTTTTCCACTCTGGACACGAAGAGCAGCCAGGAGTTCTGACCCCTCACCCTCCCTGACTCATCCAGGCTGGACAGCGGGCCTCATGAACCATCTGTTTCAAGCTTAACCTTGAGCTGAAGGCGGAGGTGTGCAGAAACTGAAGCCCGGGGGGCGGGGGGGTGGGTCAAACAACTTGCTCCCAATCCTTCATTCATTCACTTCACAGATGTCTGTTGAGCCTTGCCCTGTGCTGCGTTCCCTATGACATTTGCAGGACCACATGACAGAGGCAACCTCAAGACTGGAGTCTATCATCTTAAACCCCAACTCAGGGCTTTTTCCATTGCCCCACTCTGCCCTGGAAGCCCCATCTGTGGATATTCAAGGCACAGGAGGCTTTGGTTCCAGGAGACGTGGGCTTCCAGAACTGCAGGACAGAGAGAAGCAGTGAGCCTCAGGCTCCAGTGAGGGAGAGGTTCTGACACTGCTTGGGCAGTGAGAGAACAGAAGTGACCACAGCTTAAAAGAAGATTCTCCTATCAACCTATCTATGAAACAGAAACAGAATCACAGACATAGAGAACAGACTGGAGGTTGCCAAGGGGGAGGGGGTTGGGGGAGGATGGAGTGGGAGGTTGGGGTGAGCAGATGTGAGCTTTTTTTTTTTTTTTTTTGCGGTACTCGGGCCTCTCACTGTTGTGGCCTCTCCCGTTGCGGAGCACAGGCTCCGGACACGCAGGCTCAGCGGCCATGGCTCACGGGCCCAGCCGCTCCGCGGCATGTGGGATCTTCCCGGACTGGGGCACGAACCCGCATCCCCTGCATCGGCAGGCGGACTCTCAACTACTGCGCCACCAGGGAAGCCCCAGATGTGAGCTTTTATAGAGAGAATGAATAAACAACAAGGTCCTACTGTACAGCACAGGGAACTATATTCAGTATCCTGTGATAAACCATAATGGAAAAGAATATTAAAGAAAGAATGTATATATATGCATAACTGAATCACTTTGCTGTACAGCAGAAATTAACACAACATTGTAAATCAACTATACTTCAATTTAAAAAAATACATTGACAAAAGAAAAAAAAAGAAGATTCTCCTAATATTGGAAGGGGGTGAAGAATGAGCTCAGTAGTAGAGGGGCTACTACACTGCAGAACCCCACATGGGGGCAGACCCTCAGGGAGTGGCCCGGTACCCCTAGAGAGGTTGCACCCTGGGTCCAAGGGTCCCAGCCTCAGCAAGCCTGTCCTGGGCTGGCTTGTCATGGAAGTCGCGGCCTCATCAACCCTTTAAGGACCATAAGAGCTTAGACGGAAGAACAAAAGGTCCTCCCCAAAACCTGGACTTCAGGAGACCGCATGACCTTTGCAGGACCCTGAGAAGGCCAAGAGAAAGAACCACAGTGATGACCAAGATTACGTTTTAACAGTCTCTAGAGACTGGGCACTTAGGAGTTAATTTGCTTTGATTTTTAAAAATGAAACAATCCATTGTATCTTGGTCTGAAGGTTGGGTAGGACTAAATTCATGTGCGCTACACATATTTATAGCACAAAGCTATTACTTAGACCAGTGTTTTTCAAGGTGTAGATTGAGGCCCACTACTAGGTCATGAGATTAATTTAGTGAGTCTTTTTTTTTTTTTAAGAAACATTTTTCATTTTCAACAAGATCTTTATTTGTTTATTTTTGGCTGTGTTGGGTCTTCGTTGCTGCATGCAGGCTTTCTCTAGTTACAGCGAGTGGGGGCTACTCTTCGTTGCAGTGCGCGGGCTTCCGATTGGGTGGCTTCTATTGTTGTGGAGCACGGGCTCTACGCGCGCTGACTTCAGTAGCTGTGGCTCGCGGGTTCAGTAGTTGTGGCGCATGGGCTTAGTTGCTCCGCGGCATGTGGGATCTTCCCAGACCAGGGCTCGAACCCATGTCCCCTGCATTGGAAGGCGGATTCTTATCCACTGTGCCACCAGGGAAGTTCCAATTTAGTGAGTCTTTGACCAGCCATTTTTCATTAAATGAATAGGAAAGAAAAGAAAATATCTAAGTGCTGTTTCAAGTTTTTTTTTTAAGTAGCAGATCAGTATGTGTGTACAGGGTAGTGATGTAAGTGTATTTCATGTTCTGGGTCATAGGCAAAAAGCTTGAGAAGCACTGAATTAGGCTACACCACTATGAGTGAATAACTCCCTCCACCAGCCATGGGTATCCCCTCTCCTATTTCTATAGGAGGAAATATACAACCTATATTGAATGATTCTCAATCTTGGATCCTTAAAAGTGGTATTGGGGATATTGAAAACTATTTTCTGTAGTAATAACCATAACTTAGTAAGCATACCAGGGTACATGGAGTGTATCACCTCAATTTCTGAGTTAAGGTCACTCAAACATATCTATTAAATTGAAGAGCTGGATTTTATATCCAGCCTCTTCAGCCCCTGAAATAATGCCTTTTCTAATAATGTATACTGCATACTCCACCCTTTAAAAATTCAGAAAGCTTATGGGAAATAATATAAGACTCACAATAAGGCTGCCCAGCTAAAAAGAAAAAACAGGTCTGAGAATGTTTTGTAATGTTGGCTAATTCACATGAAAAGTCAAGTAAAGTAACAAGAGAACATGGGTAAAATATTCTATAAACCATTTAGCAAAATAAAAACCTCAGGTGGTAGTAAGCTCAGACAAGACTGTTTTGGAGTCTTTCCCTCAGATGTCTCAGATCCAAAAAGTCATCCCACTACCACAGCAGGCCAATTAGGACTGGCCAAATTGGGCTGCTGGGGGTCTCTTTCTGGGAATTTCCATGGACACAGGAGCCCATGGTCTGTCCTCTCCTGCTGTTCTCTGCCCTGGTCCTCCTCCACTGCCCCATTTCCTTTTCCTACAAGCACAGATCAGAGCTCCTTCCTTTTTCTCTGAGCATCTGTCTCTCTTACACTGAACACGGCCTTGTCAATTTATCAGGTTTCTCTCTTCCAGCAGAAAAAGAAAAGCTAAGCATCAAACTGATGGCCCATGAGCGTGCATTTATGTATTAACCTCAGGGCTCATTTCATATCCTTATCACTGATTTTTTGTTTTTATTTCTTCTCTCCTATTTCAATGTTATGTCTTATTGCTATAGACTTTGTATCTCCGTAAGCCACCTTAAATCCTTTCGGGAACAAGATAGGGACAGAAATAAAGTTTTAAAACTTATAAATAGAGGTAGTTTCACGTCCCAGGTCTTCTAAGTCAAGGGCATCTTTCTCCCTGTGTTGGACAGGAGCTTGTGGGACAAGCCTCCAGCCTGAAAAATTACTGAGTCATCTTCACTATCTACAGTCGTGGGTCCACTCGGAGCCTGTTCTATTCTGACAACTTTGCATTTTTTTTCCTCTGGGCTGAGAAACAATTATGTCCAAGAACTGTCCAAGAATTGAAAAGACACTCCTGCTCTGAGAGCAAACGCTTGCTTGATTGAGTCCAAAACAATCTTTTTTCTTTAATAGATCTTTACTGGAATATAATTGCTTCACTACACTGTGTTAGTTTCTTTGGTACACCAAGTGAATCAGCCATATGCATACATATGTCCCCATATCCACTCCCTCTTCAGCCTCCCTCCCACTCTCCCTATCCCACCCCTCTAGGTCATCGCAAAGCACCAAGCTGATCTCCCTGTGCTGTGCTGCTGCTTCCCACCAGCTCTCTGTTTTACATTCGGTCGTGTGTATATGTCCATGTCACTCTCACTTCGCCCCAGCTTCCCCCTCCCACCCCATGTCATCAAGGCCATTCTCTACGTCTACCTCTTTATTCCTGCCCTGCAACTAGGTTCATCAGTACCTTTTTTTTTTTTAGATTCCATATATGTGCGTTAGCATACGGTATTTGTTTTTCTCTTTCTGACTTACTTCACTCTGTATGACAGACTCTAGGTCCATCCACCTCACTACAAATAGTTCAATTTCGTTTCTTCTTATGGTTGAGTAATAGTCCATTGTATATATGTGCCACATCTTCTTTATCCATTCATCTATCGATAGACACTTAGGTTGGTTCCACGTCCTGGCTATTGTAAATAGTGCTGCAATGAACACTGTGGTACATGTCTCTTTTTGAATTATGGTTTTCTCAGGGTATATGCCCAGTAGTGGGATTGCTGGGTCATATGGTAGTTTTATTTTTAGTTTCTTAAGGAACCTCCATACTGTTTTCCATAGTGGTTGTATCAATTTACATTCCCACCAACAGTGCAGGAGGGTTCCCTTTTCACCACACCCTTTCCAGCATTTATTGTTTCTAGCTTTTTTGATAATGGCCATTCTGACTGGCATGAGGTGATAACTCACTGTAGTTTTGGCTGGCATTTCTCTAATAATTAGTGATGATGAGTGTCTTTTCATGTGCCTCTTGGCCATCTGTATGTCTTCCTTGGTGAAATGTCTATTTAGATCTTCTGTCCATTTTTTAATTGAATTGTTTTTTTTTTATATTGAGCTCCATGAGCTGTTTGTATATTTTGGAGATTAATCCTTTGTCTGCTGTTTCATTTGAAAATATTTTCTCCTATTCTGAGGGTTGTCTTTTTGTTTTGTTTATGGTTTCCTTTGCTGTGCAAAAGCTTTTAAGTTTAATTAAGTCCCATTTGTTTAGTTTTGTTTTTATTTCTGTTACTCTAGGAGGTAGGTCAAAAAAGATCTTGCTGTGATTTATGTCAAAGTGTTTTTCCTATGTTTTCCTCTAAAAGTTTTATAGTGTCTGGTCTTACATTTAAGTCTTTAATCCATTTGGTGTTTATTATTGTGTGTGGTGTTAGGAAGTGTTCTAAATTCATTCTTTTACATGTAGCTGTCCAGTTTTTCCAGCACCACTTATTGAAGAGGCTGTCTTTTCTCCATTGTATGTTCTTGCCTCCTTTGTCATAAATTAGGTGACCATATATGCCATGGGCTTATCTCTGGGCATTCTATCCTGTTCCATTGATCTATATTTCTGTTTTTGTGCCAGTACCATATTGTTTTGATTACTGTAGCTTTGTGGTATAGTTTGAAGTCAGGGAGACTGATTCCACCAGCTCCATTTTTCTTTCTCAAGATTGCTTTGGCTATTCGGGGTTTACTGTGTTTCCATACAAATTGTAAGATTTTTTGCTCTAATTCTGTGAAGAATGCCATTGGTAGTTTGATAGGGATTGCATTGAATCTGTAGATTGCTTTGGGCAATATAGTCATTTTCCCTATATTGATTCTTCCAATCCAAGAACATGGTATATTTCTCCATCTGTTTATGTCATCTTTGATTTCTTTCATCAGTGTTTTATAGTTTTCTGAGTATAAGTTTTTGCCTCCTTAGGCAGGTTTATTCCTAGGAATTTTTTTTGTTATGGCAAATGGGATTCTTTCCTTAATTTCTCTTTCTGATTTTTCGTTGTTGGTGTATAGGAATGCCAAAGATTTCTGTGCATTAATTTTGTATTCTGAAACCTTACCAAATTCATTAATTAGTTCTAATAGTTTTCTGGTGGCATCTTTAGGATTTTCTATGTATAGTATTATGTCATCTGCAAACAGTGACAGCTTTACTTCTTTTCCAGTTTGTATTCCTTTTATTTCTTTTTCTTCTCTGATTGACATGGCTAGGACTTCCAAAACCATGTTGAATAAGAGTGGCAATTGTGGACATCCTTGTCTTTTTCCTGATCTTAAAGGAAATGCTTTCAGTTTTTCACCATTGAGTATGATGCTTGCTGTGGGTTTGTCATATAGGGCCTTTATTATGTTGAGGTAGGTTCCCTCTATGCCTCTTCTCAAGAGTTTTTATCATAAATGTGTTTGAATTTTGTCAAAAGCTTTTTCTGCATCTATTGAGATGATCATATGGTTTTTATTCCTTAATTTGTTAATGTGGTGTATCACATTGATTGATTTGTGTATATTGAAGAATCATTGCATCCCTGGGATAAATCCCACTTGATCATGGTGTATGATCCTTTTAACGTGCTGTTGGATTCTGTTTGCTAGTATTTTGTTGAGGATTTTTGCTTCTATGTTCATCAGTGATATTGGTCTATAATTTTCTTTTTTTTGTGATATCTTTGTCTGGTTTTGGTATCAGGGTGATGGTGGCCTCATAGAATGAGTTTGTGAGTGTTCCTTCTTCTGCAAGTTTTTGGAAGAGTTTGAGAAGGATCGGTGTTAGCTCTTCTCTAAATGTTTTATAGAATTCGCCTGTGAAGCCATCTGTTCCTGGACTTTTGTTTGTTGGAAGATTTTTAATTACGGTTTCAATTTCATTACTTGTGATAGGTCTGTTTATATTTTCTAATTCTAATATTTTCTAATTCTTCCTGGTTCAGTCTTGGAAAATTGTACCTTTCCAAGAATTTGTCCATCCCTTCATGGTTGTCCATTTTATTGGCATATAGTTGTTTGTAGTAGTCTCTTATAATCCTTTGTATTTCTGCAGTGACAGTTGTGACTTCTTCTTTTTCATTTCTAATTTTATTGATTTGCGTCTTCTCCCTTTTTTCCTTGAAGAATCTGGCTAAGGGTTTATCAATTTTGTTTATCTCCTTAAAGACACAGTTTTAGTTTTATTGATCTTTGTTATTGTTTTCTTCATTTCTATTTCATTTATTTCTGCTCTGATCTTTATGATTTCTTTCCTTCTACTGACTTTGGGTTTTCTTTGTTCTTCTTTCTCTAGTTGTTTTAAGTGTAGGGTTAGATTGTTTGAGATGTTTCTTGAGGTGAGATTGAATTGCTCTAAACTTCCCTCTTAGAACTGCTTTTGCTGCATCCCATAGGTTTTGGGTCATTGTGTTCTTGTTGTCATTTGTTTCTATGTATTTTTTATTTCTTCTTTGATTTCTTCAGTGACCTCTTGGTTATTTAGTAGCACACTGTTTAGCCTCCATGTATTTGTGTTTTTTACAGTTTTTTCCTGTAATTGATTTCCAATCTCATAACGTTGTAGTCAGAAAAGATGCTTGATACAATTTCAATTTTCTTAAATTTTCCAAGGCTTGATTTGTGACCCATGATGTGATCTATACTGGAGAATGTTCCATGTGCACTTGAGAAGAAAGTGTATTCTGCTGCTTTTGGGTGGAATGTTCTATAGATATCAGTTAAATCTATCTGGTCTATTGTGTCAATTAAAACTTATTTATTTTCTGTTTGGATGATCTGTCCATTGGTGTAAGTGGCGTGTTAAAGTCCCCAACTATTATTGTGTTACTGTCGATTTCTCCTTTCGTGGTTGTTAGCATTTGCCTTATGTACCGAGGGGCTCCTATGTTGACTGCATAAACATTTATAATTGTTATATCTTCTTCTTGGATTGATCCCTTTATCATTATGTAGTGTCCCTCCTTATCTCTTGTAACAGTCTTTATTTTCAAGTCTATTTTATCTGATATGAGTATTGCTACTCCAGCTTTCTTTTGATGTCCATTTTCATGGAATATCTTTTTCCATCCCCTCACTTTCAGTCTGTATGTGTCCCTACGTCTGAAGTGGGTCTCTTGTAGACAGCATATATATGGGTCTTATTTTTTTATCCATTCAGCCAGTCTGTGTCTTTTGGTTGGTGCATTTAATCCATTTACATTCAAGGTTATTATCAATATGTTATATATCAATATGTATGTTCCTATTACCATTTTCTTAATTGTTTTGGGTTTGTTTTTGTGGATCTTTTTCTCCTCTTGTGTTTCCCACCTAGAGAATTTTCATTAGCATTTGTTGTAAAGCTGGTTTGGTGGTGCTGAATTCTCTTAGCTTTTGCTTTTCTGAAAAGCTTTTGATTTCTCCATCAAATCTGAATGAGATCCTTGCTGTGTAGAGTAATCTTGGTAGTAGGTTTTCCTCTTTCATCACTTTAAGTATATCCTGCCACTCCCTTCTGGCCTGCAGAGTTCCTGCCGAAAAATCAGCTGATAACCTTATGGGGATTCCTTTGTATGTTATTTTTTGTTTTTCCCTTGATGCTTTTTTCTTTGAATTTAATTTTTGTTAGTTGGATTAATATGTGTCTTGGTGTGTTTCTCTTTGGGTTTATCCTGTATGGGACTCTCTGTCCTTCCTGGACTTGGGTGGCTATTTCCTTTCCCATGTTAGGGAAGTTTTCGACTATAATCTCTTCAAATATTTTCTCAGACCCTTTCTTTTTCTTTTCTTCTTCTGGGACCGCTATAATTTGAATGTTGGTGCATTTAGTGTTGTCCCAGAGGTCTCTGAGATTGTCTTCAATTCTTTTCGTTCTTTTTTCTTTGTCTGCTCCTCGGCAGTTATTTCCACCATTTTGTCTTCCAGTTCACTTATTCGTTCTTCTGCCTCAGTTATTCTGTTATTGATTCCTTCTAGTGTATTTTTCATTTCAGTTATTGTGTTGTTCATCTCTGTTTGTTTGTTCTTTAGTTCTTCTAGATCTTTGTTAAACATTTCTTGTATTTTCTCAATCCGTGCCTCCATTCTATTTCTGAGATTCTGGATCATCTTTACTATCATTACTCTGAATTCTTTTTCAGGTAGATGGCCTATTTCCTCTTCATTTATTTGGTCTTGTAGGTTTTTTTTTTTTTTTTTTTTTTGCTGTACGCGGGCCTCTCACTGTTGTGGCCTCTCCCGTTGCGGAGCACAGGCTCCGGACGCGCAGGCTCACCGGCCATGGCTCACGGGCCCAACTGCTCCGCGGCATGTGGGATCTTCCCAGACCGGGGCACGAACCCGTGTCCCCTGCATCGGCAGGCGGACTCTCAACCACTGCGCCACCAGGGAAGCCCGTCTTGTAGGTTTTTACATTGCTCCTTCATCTGTGACATATTGTTTTGCCATCTCATCTTTCTTTCTTTCTTTCTCTCTCTCTCTCTCTCTCTCTCTCTCTCTCTCTCTCTCTCTCTCTTTCTTTCTTTCTTTCTTTCTTTCTTTCTTTCTTTCTTTCTTTCTTCTTAGTGAGTGGGATTGTGCTCCCGTCTTACTGGTGGTTTGGTCTGAGGCTTCCAACACTGGAGTTTGTAGGCTTTCGGGTAGAGCTGGGTCTTGGTGCTGAGATGAGGACCTCTGTGAGACCTCACTCCAATAACTATTTCCTGGAGTCTGAGACTCTCTGTTAGTCCAGTGGTTCAGACTCAGAGCTCCCACCACAGGAGCTTTGGCCCAACCCCCAGCTCATGAACCAAGATCCCACAAGCCATGTGGGGCAGCAAAAAAAAAAAAAAAAAAGAGAGAGAATAACAAAGTAAAAAATAAAATTAGACTAGGAAACTAACAGATATGTTAGAATATAAAAATAAAAATACAGATGAATCAACAACCGGAAAGTACAACAGTACCACAAGTAAGAAAGAGGAGGAGGAAAAAGAAAAAAAAGGGGGGTGGTGAAAGGCCTTGGCTGTGGAGGGCAGGGCCTAAGCAAGGGAGAGGTTTGGGTGGTGGATGGGGTGTATGCTTAGGACTCACAGGGCTGGAAAAGGCCCTGGGGTCTGTGGGGGGTGGGCTTAGGCTCAATGGAACAGAAGGGGCCCAGGCGTGCCCCCCACCCTTGGTCTCAGAGGGTTGGGGACCTCATCTTGGAGCCCAGCAGGCTCCCCGAGTGGGCGGAGCAAACGTCCTCAGCTCCTCTCCTGCTCTTCTTGGAGGGCCCCTCCTGCCTGCCTCTCCTGATCTCCCCAGCCTCAGGGGTACCGATCCTGTCTGGCCTCCACTTCTCCTCCCTCCTCAGTTCCCCCGGTTCACTTGGGGGTTCCTACCGGTTCATTTGGGGGTTCCTCCCATCTCCTTGGGCATCAGGGTTCCCCACCAGCAGCCAGCAGGCGCCCTAGTTGTGGAGAGATGCTAACTCGGCATCTTCCCACATTGCCATCTTCTGTGTGCTGCTATTTAAGCCTATCTCAAATGCATTCAGCTTTTAAATTAACATCCCCAAACAATCTTGATCTCAGATTTTGTTCTTGTGGTATTTTGTTTTTGTTTTTTAAGAGTACCTTCAAAAGTACACCAATGAAGGATATCCCTGGTGGTCCAGTGGTTAGGACCCTTTGCTTCCACTGCAGGGGGCATAGGTTCCATCCCTGGTTGGGGAACTAAGATCCTACAAGCCGCGTGGTGAAAAAAAAAACAACAGGGGCTTCCCTGGTGGCGCAGTGGTTGAGAGTCCGCCTGCCGATGCAGGGGACACAGGTTCGTGCCCCGGTCCAGGAAGATCCCACATGCCGCGGAGCAGCTGGGCCCTTGAGCCATGGCCGCTGAGCCTGCGCGTCCAGAGCCTGTGCTCTGCAACGGGAGAGGCCACAACAGTGAGAGGCCTGCGTACCGCAAAAAAAAAAAAACAAAAACAACAACCAATAAGATTTCTTCATCACAGTATTTTTGTCCTCAGCTTTGAGCCAGAGGATGCTTGCTAAAGGAAGAAGGAAATCTACAGCACAGGCCCCAGGAGTAAAGTTCCTGAGAGTCTATAACTGCAGACTCAGGGTCCTCAGTGGGGAAAGTCAGGCAGCACCATCCAGCCTCCCATAGATGTGTCTTCCACTGAAAGCCCCCACCCCATGTAAGCCCCCCACGCTGCCCTACTGTGTTACTATTTTGCTCATGCAGACCAGCCATGAAGGGAGAAAATCCTTCCAATTCCATGTTGCCAGCACAGCCGCTGTACTGCAAATCTCTGGGCAGGGCTGCACTGACGGTTCTCAGGGGGTGTGCTCTCCTCTGGGTTTGGAGAGTGAGGACTTGCCCATGTGCAAATAGGCACAACAGCCCCAGGGACTAACGTGCTTTAAGGGACATGAAGAGCCATCCCATCTCCCCCCATCTCAGGGTCCACGATTCTCGAAACCTGGGCCAGTGCAATTCGTTCACAGGGAAAGAGGAGGTTCTCATTGCAAATTGTCCAGCAGGGGTGGGTGCACAAGCAGAGCCCGAGAACTGGGTTGGACTTGTCATAAAGTCCCTGAAACCAGAAGCCAATGTCCACACCCACCCAGAAAGAGGCAGGTGGCCAGCTTGCACCAGGAGGGCCCAGCTGGACCAGAACTATCCCATTAGTCACATTGCTTCTCACAGCTTCCTTAGCAAGAGTGAACTGAAGACAGGAAAGGGTGGGAGGGAGAGGGATGGACTGGGAGTTTGGGGTTGGTAGATGCAAGCTATTACAATAGAATGGATAAACAACAAGGTCCTACTGTATAGCACAGGGAACTATATTCAATATCCTAGGGTAAACCGTAATGGAAAATAATATTAAAAAAAGAATGTATATATGTGTATAACTGAGTCACTTTGCTGTACAGCAGAAATTAGCACAACATGGTAAATCAGCTATACTTCAAAAAAAAATAGTCAACTGAAGGCAGATTTCAGAGCTGGCTGCATAGAGAATGTAGAGTTTACTGCATGTAAGTAAACTCATAGATTCTGATTCTACAGAATGGATTTAAGCATTTCAGAAAAAATTATGCTGTTATTTCCATAAAGCCCAGAGTTTGCAAAAATCTGGGTATCCATAGCAAACTCAGCAGGCTCTACTTTTTCAATACTTAACTTTATTTTGAATAGATAATACATTCATATATTCAGCTAAATAAAATGATATACATTAAGAATTCTTGTTTCCTTCCTGTCTACCTTACCCACTGCCCCCCATAGGTAACCATTTTTATTACTTTCTTATATATCCATCCAGTGTTTCTTTATGCAAATACAAAAATAAATATATTTATGTGGTAGTCAGAACAATGGGTCCCTCAAAGCTGTCCATGTCCTGATCCCTGGAATCCATGAATATGCTACCTTACATGGCAAAAAGGCCTTTGCTAATGTGATTAGGTGAGGTTCTTGAAATGGAGAGGTTAGCCTGGATTGTCCAGGTGGGGCCTGTGTCATCACAAAGGTCCTTACAGGAGGGCAGCAGGAGGGTCAGGGACAGAGATAAAACCGAGAGAGACTGGAAGATACTACACGGCTGGCTCTGAAGATGGAGGAGGGGCCGTGAGCCCAGGCATGCAGGCGGCCTCTGGAAGCCAGAAAAGGAAGGAAACGGATTTGTTCTTAGAGCCTCGGGAAAGAACACAGCCCCACCCACCCATTTTAGACCTCTGACCTCCAGAAGTTCTCCAGAAATAGCAGGAAATAAACTTGCATGGTTTCACACCACTAAATTTGTGGTGACTTGTTACAGAAAGAACAGGAAACCAACACAACTTATTTCCATCCTTTTCTTAAACAATAAAGTTAGCACACTCTGTATAGGGTGTCCCAAAGTCTTGATGCAGTTTTAGGCTTTAATAATTTTAGAAGTGGGGCTTCCCTGATGGCGCAGTGGTTGAGAATCTGCCTGTCAATGCAGAGGATATAGGTTCGAGCCCTGGTCTGGGAAGATCCCACATGCTGCGGAGCAACTGGGCCCGTGAGCCACAACTACTGAGCCTGCGTGCCTGGAGCCTGTGCTCCGCAACAAGAGAGGCTGCGACAGTGAGAGGCCTGTGCACCGCGATGAAGAGTGGCCCCCGCTTACCACAACTAGAGAAAGCCCTCGCACAGAAACGAAGACCCAACACAGCCATAAATAAATAAATAAATAAATAAATTTATTTTAAAAATAAATAAATAAAATAATTTCAGAAGCATAAATGCTACCAAAGTACAAACAACATCATTTGAAAGTTTTATTATTTGAATCTCTTTTACATTTATTAAGTTATGTGAATTTTGAATAATACATTTTATTTTAATTTTGTTTCAGTACCTCTGATTGAAGATAATGAAAACTGACTGAAACAAAAGCCTTAAAGTTAAAATTTATCACTCCAAACTCCCAAGGCTAAGTGGATGAGAAATGTATACAATTGTTTTCAAATCATGTTTTTTAAAAAATTTATAGCATTTATACTTCTGACATTATTAAGGTTTAAAACTGCACTAAGACTTTGGGGACACTGTGTACGTTCTTCAGCAGTTTGATTTTTGTCAGTCAACAGTATATCCTAGAGATCTTCCCACATCAAAACTTAAGAGGTTCCCAGTTCCTCCTACAGCTGCTCAGTGTCCTGACGTGCTGATGTACCAGCCTTCTCTTAGTTGGAGCTGGGGTTGTTTCTAAACACAAGCGCTGCTGTGAATCATCTTGTATGGATGTCACTTTGTATGTGTGCAGGTAGACCTGTAGGGTACACTGTCAGATGCTGGGATGTAGGGTCAAACTGTTACCCACCCTTCTGAGTCCTTCTGCAACAAGGGTCCTCCTGCAGAGCGTCGCTCACGCCGATAGAGCACTTGCTCTCGGGTCAGACGGCGGGCTGGGCGGCTCTGCAGGGAACCCGTGGTTGGGAAGGGGCAGGGTTCTGGCGTGGGTGGGCGCAGGCGCAGCTGCTGCTCATGCCCCGCCCCCCCATCGCAGCGCCAGGCACAGTGTCTCTGCAGGCAGGCAGCCCGCCATCTTGAACTGAGTGTGCGGGGCGAACCTTCTGTGTAGCGCCCTGAGCTGAGCTGTCGACGCCACCATTTTGCACCGGTAGCCCTGGTCTGAAGGGCCGGGCACGAGGCCCCTGCACGCGGTGCCCTGGGAGCCAGCTGATAGACTTAGCCCGGAGGAAACAAGGTTAGACTTTACTTTCTCACCCAGGTTCTATTCTTCTTCCCAGGGAACTGTGAATGGGCTTTGCTGGTGACAAACCTGTCCTCTGCCTTGTGTCCGGCTCCTCATAGTGTGTGTGTGTGGGGGGCGGGGGTGCTGAGGGCCTGGGTCCACCTTCCATTACTGCTTCCTGCTGAGCACGGGTGGTGTCGGAACCCCGCGTGGAGGAGGGGAACTTCTCTTTCGGTCTGCTTGGTGGCCCCTAGGCCTGGGCCCTGACTGTTTACATCCCTGGGTGGCCCTCATTTGCGTAACCTTTTGGAGACAAAGGACCCCAGACAGTTTAAGATCCATGGCCCAAATATTAGAGAGAGAATCATGCTCACGCGTCACATTTTTCCTGAAAATGCAGGTCTCTAGGTCTTTGGCCCTGGCGCTGAGGCTCACTGCTGGGTCTGAGTCTCCCTGGTCACACATTGGTGGTTTTTCGGATGAGAAGCTTCAGGTCAGAGGGTCACATGAGTGGTCCAGGGGGTCCTTTGCCCCAGGTTGTCTTTCTGGAGGTTGGGGCTGGTGCGGGGGGGGGGCTCTTTCCTCAAATTCAGTGTCCCCCCTGGAGTGACCCCTGTGACTTAAGGGCATATGGGTGGTTAGGGTCACCGAGTGAGGTCCGTCCACTTAGGAGTGAGCTGGGCTTGCAGCCGCCGGTTTTCCAGGTTGTTAGGTGCACCCAGGCTCCTGGCGGTGAGGGGTGGGGGTGGGGGGGCAGGTGGGTGGTTGGGTGGATGCCACCAGCACCTGGTCCCCTTATTCCAAGAGCGCTTTCACCGTTTCTTCCACCTGGAGGGCACACTTGAGTTGTTCCATTTCAAAGGGGGCTGGGGTGTCCCTTCTCTCAGGCTTGGAGAATGGGCATCCAGAGTTCAAATGCTCTTAACCTTAACTTATCCCTTGGGGCTACCGCATGTGGAGCCGGGAGCTCCGAAGCAACTTACTTAATACAATTTTCTTGAGTTTCCTGACATAGCTTGGCTAAGGCCCATTTCAAGGAGTGACTAGATCGCTCAATGTTCCCTGATGATTGGGGTCTCCAGGCTGAGAGCAAGGCCCCTTTCATGCCCAGGACGCTTGTTATCCTCTTTGTCACTCGAGACATAAATGCTGGACCATTATCACTTTGTAGGGACCTTGGGAGCTCAAACCTGGGGATTGTCCCTTGTAACGGATGCCTTAGTTACTTCAGCTGCCGTTTCAGTTCTAGTGGGAAATGCTTCTATCCACCCAGAAAATGTGTCCACTAGCACCAAGAGATGCCTGAAATTGCTGGGTACTCTAAGCATGACAGTGAAATCAGTCTGGCAGCCTTCCCCAGGATATGTCCCTCTGGTCTGAATGGACCTTATCAGGGGGCTTCTGGGGGGGTCTGATGTTGTTGTTGTTCGTTGTGCAGATGGGGCATGTCTCAACTATCTTACTGATTATACTTTCATGCCAGGAGTTACTGTGACCTTAACTCACCAGTTACATAGGGCTTCCCTCCTGTAGTGAGTTCCCTGATGAGCTTCCCTGATGGTTTTACAAGCTGCTGTTTAGGGAAAGAAGTTTCACCCATGTTCATTGACTCATCACCCATGCCCTCCTAGATTTCTATTGAAGCCCCATTTTTAGGCTTTGTCTAATTCTTCCTTTGTGTAGATTGGGGGGTAATTGGATGGATCTGGCCTTCAAGGTATAAGGGCTGGTTGCCAATTTACTGGTTCTAGGGCCACCCTTTTGGCAGTTAGGTCTGCCTTGTTTCCCTTTATTTCCTCTGCATCCCCGTTTTGGTGACCCCTACAATGAATCACTGCCACATTTTTAGAAACTGTATTGCTTCTAGGAGCTTCAGTATGCTTAAGCCATATTTCACCAGTTTATTCTCCGCAGTAAACATACCTTTTTCCTTCCAAATAGCCCCTTGTGCACGTAGGATGGCATGGGCATACCGGGAGTCTGTGTAAACATTCAGGATCTTCCCGGTCCCGAGCTCTAAGGCTCAGGTGAGGGCTGTCAGCTTGGCCTTTTGGACAGAAGTCCTTGGCGTAGAATTCCTGCCTCTGTGACTTGCATCTTGGAGGTCACTGCGTGTCCCACCAGACTTCTCTCTCAAATAAAACTACTCCCCTCTGTGAACCATTCCTCTTAAGCACTTGGGAGAAGCTCACTTCGTAGGTCGGGGTGGCTGGAATAGATTGTGTCTGTCGTTTCCATGCAGTCATGCTCCAGGGGTCCCATTTTCGTAGGTAGCAAAGTGGCAGGATTTACCGTGTGACAGTTTTTTATGGTAGCCACTGAGTTGTCTAAAAGCATAGCCTGAACTTGAATTGACCTTCAGGGGGATAGCCATTCTGTTCCCTTAGGATTTACTAAGGCCTGAACACGGCGTGGAGTCCATATAGTGATCGGCTGAGCAAACGTTCACTTTCCAGCCTTCTTTTTAGCAGGGTGGTAATAGTTGCTACTGCCTGTAGGCAAGGAGGCCACCCCTTAGTGGTTTGATCTGATTGTTTAGAGAAATAAGCAACTACCCTAGTAAGCAGTCCTAGTTTTTGAGCTAATACCCCAAGGGCGATTCCCCTTCTCTCATGAATGTAAAGGTCAGAGGGTTTAGCTAAATCTGGGAGGGCCAGGGCAGGGGGGCCTGAAGTAGTTGCTTTTTCAGTTCTTGAAAGGCCCTTTGCATTCTGAATTCTATTCAAAAGGATCATCATCCTCTCCTTTCAACTTTTCATATAGTGGCCCAGCTCTTAGACCATAGTTAGGGATCCATATGTGTAAAACCTGACTATCCCCAGGAATCCCCTAAGCTGTATTCTAGTTCTAGGAGAGGCGAGGCTGCAAATGACTTCTTTCCTTTCCTGGGGTGGGCTTCTCTGACCTTCTGTGAAAATGAAGCCCAGGGGGCTTGCCTGGTGGCGCAGTGGTTGAGAGTCCGCCTGCCGATGCAGGGGACACGGGTTCGTGCCCCGGTCTGGGAAGATCCCACATGCCGCGGAGCGGCTGGGCCCATGAGCCATGGCCGCTGAGCCTGTGTGTCCAGAGCCTGTGCTTCGCAACGGGAGAGGCCACAACAGTGAGAGGCCCGCGTACCGCAAAAAAAAAAAAAAAAAATGAAGCCCAGGTAGGTCACCCTAGTTTGTGACATTTGAGCCTTTTTCTTGAATACCTTATATCCTTTATTAGCCAGGTGGTTCAGGGTGGTTACAGTATTTTTGTCAGAGGCCTCCTTAGTCAGGCTTGTGATCAGAATGTCATCCACATCCTGGAGGAGGGTTCCATCCTCCAGGATGTAGATCTTTTAGGTCTTTAGCTAAAGTTTCCCTGAAGATGGTGGGGGATTTTTTTTTTTGACTTTTTATTTTATTTTATTTTTTTCACACACACACACTGCATTTTATTTTTACAAGAGATAAATAAACTGACACCAAGCATTGTAAATGGATGACCACAACAAAGTCTATTTTATCTGATATGAATATAGCTACTCCAGCTTTCTTTTGATTTCCATTTGCATGGAATATCTTTTTCCATCCCCTCACTTTCAGTCTGTGTGTGTCCCTAGGTCTGAAGTGGGTCTCTTGTAGACAGCATATATATGGGTCTTATTTTTGTATCCATTCAGCAAGCCTGTGTCTTTTGGTTGGAGCATTTAATCCATTCACATTTAAGGTAATTATCAATATGTATGTTCTTTTGATCATTTTCTTAATTGTTTTGGGTTTGTTTTTGTAGGTCCTTTTCTTCTCTTGTGTTTCCCACTTAGAGAAGTTCCTTTAGTATTTGTTGTAGAGCTGGTTTGGTGGTGCTGAATTCTCTTAGCTTTTGCTTGTCTGTAAAGCTTTTGATTTCTCCATCGAACCTGAATGAGATCCTTGCTGGGTAGAGTAATCTTGGTTATAGGTTCGTCCCTTTCATCACTTTAAGTATATCATGCCACTCCCTTCTGGCTTGTAGAGTTTCTGCTGAGAAATCAGCTGTTAACCTTATGGGAGTTCCTTTGTATGTTATTTGTCATTTTTCCCTTGTTGCTTTTAATAATTTTTCTTTAATTGTTGCCAATATGATTACTGTGTGTCTTGGCATGTTTCTCCTTGGGTTTATCCTGCCTGGGACTCTCTGCTCTTCTTGGACTTGGGTGGCTATTTCCTTTCCCATGTTAGGGAAGTTTTCAACTATAATCTCTTCAGATATGTTCTCTGTCCTTTCTCTCTCTCTTCTCTTTCTGGGACCCCTATAATGCAAATGTTGTTGCGTTTAATGTTGTCCCAGAAGTCTCTTAGGCTGTCTTCATTTCTTTTCATTCTTTTTTCTTTATTTTGTTCCACAGCAGTGAACTCCACCATTCTGTCTTCCAGGTCACTTACCCGTTCTTCTGACTCAGTTATTCTGCTGTTGATTCCTTCTAGTGTAGTTTTCATTTCAGTTATTGTATTGTTCCTCTCTGTTTGTTTGTTCTTTAATTCTTCTAGTTGTTTGTTCTTTAATTTTTCTTGGTCTTTTTTTTTTTTTTTGCAGCATGCAGGCTCCTCACTGTTGTGGCCTCTCCTGTTGCAGAGCACAGGCTCCGGACGTGCAGGCTCAGCGGCCATGGCTCACGGGCCCAGCCGCTCCACGGCATGTGGGACCTTCCCAGACCGGGGCACGAACCCATGTCCCCTGCATCAGCAGGCGGACTCTCAACCACTGTGCCACCAGGGAAGCCCTAATTTTTATAGGTCTTTGTTAAACATTTCTTGCATCTTCTCGATCTTTGCCTTTATTCTTTTTCCAAGGTCCTGGATCATTTTCAGTATCATTATTGTGAATTCTTTTTCTGGAAGGTTTCCTATCTCCACTTCATTTAGTTGTTTTTCTGGCGTTGTATTTTGTTCCTTCATCTGGTACATAGCCCTCTGCCTTTTCATCTTGTCTGTCTTTCTGTAAATGTGGTTTTTGTTCCATAGGCTTCAGGATTGTAGTCCTTCTTGCCTCTGCTGTCTGCCCTCTGGTGGATGAGGCTATCTAAGAAGCTTGTGCAAGTTCCTGGTGGGAGGGACTGGTGGTGGGTAGAGCTGGCTGTTGCTCTGGTGGGCAGAGCTCAGTAAAACTTTAATCCGCTTGTCTGCTGATGGGTGGGGCTGGGTTCCCTCCCTGTTGGTTGTTTGGCCTGAGGCTACCCAACACTGGAGCCTACCTGGCTATTTGGTGGGGCTAATTAATGGTGGACTCTGGGAGGGCTCATGCCAAGGATTATTTCCCAGAACTTCTGCTGACAGTGTCCTTGTCCTCACAGTGAGCCACAGCCACCCACCGCCTCTGCAGGAGACCCTCCAACACTAGCAGGTAGGTCTGGTTCAGTCTCCTATGGGGTCACTGCTCCTTCCCCTGGGTCCCGATGTGCACACTACTCTGTGTGTGCCCTCCAAGAGTGGAGTCTCTGTTTCCCCTCGTCCTGTCAGAATCCTGCAATCAAATCCCTCTAGCCTTCAAAGTCTGATTCTCTAGGAATTCCTCCTCCCGTTGCCAGACCCCAAGGTTGGGAAGCCTGACGTGGGGCTCACAACCTTCACTCCAGTGGGTGGACTTCTGTGGTATAAGTGTTCTCCAGTTTGTGAGTCACCCACCCAGCAGTTATGGGAATTGATTTTATTGTGATTGCACCCCTCCTACCATCTCACTGTGGCTTCTGCTTTGTCTTTGGATGTGGGGCATCTTTTTTGTGAATTCCAGTGTCTTCCTGTCAATGATTGTTCAGCCGTTAGTTGTGATTCTGGTGCTCTCGTGAGAGGGAGTGAGTGCACGTCCTTCTACTCGGTCATCTTGAACCAATGTTCCAATTTACATTTTAACGACTCTGTGAATGCCCATTCTTAGGCCTTCCCTGTTACCCCTGTAATTCTACAATTCTTGTGACCAAGTTTGCCTGATCTGGTGTTCAGAACCAAATAAGTGGCACTGGTGTCCACTAAGAATTCGACAGCCTTCCCCCCTATATCCAGTGTCAGCCATGGCTCCTTGGGGGTCAGTTGGAGTGCCAGCTTAGGAGCCCCCTGGCCCCATCATTCTTCATCTGTTTGGACCATCTGCCAAGGGTAGTGACAGGGATCTGCCATTTCCATCCCTTTGGGGGGTGGCAAGGACATTCTCTATTCTAGTATCCCTCTTGTTTACATGTGGCACACTTATTGGATCCTAGTTTCCTTGACTTGCTATCCCTCAGTGGGGGCCAGGGGTCACTCACCGGAGTCAAGAGTCTCGTGGGCGGTTAGTCCAGAGTCCCATGCTGAGTGGTTGATATTGGAGGGCAACAGCCAGTAGCTGGGCTTACCTCCAGGCCTTTTTATCCTCTGCCTCTTGAGAGCAGCTCGCAGATCTCCCCATCCCACTTCAGAGAAACTCGCACTGAGTGGAGGACATCCAGTCACTGGTTTCATACCTACCTTGGGATCCTTTCACACTCACGTGTCCTTGGTGCCTTTTCCTGAACTCGGATTGAGTGTCCTCATTCTGTTTTGTCAGGCGCTCTCATTACCTGGGCTTTTTCCTGGTCTCACCTCTTGGCTCACAGGGCTGCCCACTCTTCTTCACTAAACTGGAAGTGACAATGGAGGATGCTACTGTTGACCCCTGGAAGTCAGCAAGGACATCAAAAAGCTCTGGTGCAGCCACTGCACCTTGTACAGGGGTCAAGAGGACAGCACTACTGGTTAGACAGCTGGCAGGACTGCCGTGGTCCCCTCTTGTCCACAGGCCCCCACTGTCACCAGGCATCCAGCGCCATGGGAGGCCAGCCAGAGGCAGCAGATGGACACACATGAGTTTCAGTCTCCAATCCCTGATGATGCCACAGTGTGACCCCTCAAGGGAGTGCAGTCCAGATGACTTTGGGGGCTACACTGGGTGCACACCACACCTGGGTATCGGGTTGCTGGGCAGAGCTGCTTTGAATTCAGCCAGAGGCTGTCACCATTCTATCAGGGTGTACTCAGAGATTAGAGTCAGTCATCCTCACGCAAACCTCCCAAAGTCACCACTGTCCTCCCACTGGAGCTGGGCCAAGCCTGGAGCCTAGTGGACAGGTGCAGGCAAAAAGGCCATGATCTGTCTCATCTGGGTCACCAAAATTTGTTACCAACCCTTTTGAGTCAGTCCTCAGTAAGTCTTCCTGCCCTGTGTCGATCGAGCCAATAAAATGAGACCAAGTTTGGTTCAGAAACAAAGGAAAGCTTTATTCTTTGACCAAAGAATGGAGAGGTGGGAGCTCGTGTTCTAGAGTATATGCTCTCCCCAAAAGGCCATAGGCAGGGCTACTTTATAAGGTTCTTGTAAGTAAGGAGGAGAGTGGGGTTCTCACAGGTTGGGCACAGCTGTGTTGCTCACACTCCAGATCTAAGTGTTGTGCACAGCATCTCTGCACACGGCCCGTTGCCACCATCTTGAATTGAGGTGCTGGGAACAGCGCTAATGCACACATTCCACTGAGCTGAGGTATTGGCATAGCCATTTTGCACTAAGAACTTTGGTCTGAAGTACTGGGTGTGAGGCCTCTGCACACAGTTCCCTGTGAGCAAGTGAAACTAGACTAAGCACAAAGGAAAAGGGAAAAGAAAGGTGAGACTTTACCTTATTGCCCAGATTTTATTTTATTCCTCAGGAATCGGGAACGGGCTTTGCCAGTGACAAAACCTTAATTTTTAGTAATAGGAGTAGAGTGACAAGTTGTTGACAAAGATCATTGCAGTAATTTCTCCCATCGCTGTGTGGATATCCTTTTGCCATGGAACATGGCCAGTCCTATCTCCAAGAGGTTCATTTCCCCACCTGTGGAACCTGGGCAGGCTTGTGACTCACTTTGGCCAATAGAATGTGGAGAAAGTGATATTGCAGGACTTCCAAACCTCCAAGCCTCAGCCTCCAAAATCCCTGCAACAAACAATCCCTCCCTCCTGCACTCGTGTGCACTCTCTCTCTCCCTTCCTCCCTCCGCCTTCCTCTTTCTCTCCCTCCCTCCCTCCCTCCTCCCTCTCAGAACCCATAGTCCTCCAAGTGAAGAAGCCTGGACTAGCAACCTCCATGAGGTGAAGACCAGTGGAGAGAGGTGGCCAATAGCCAGTGCACACAGGGAAGGCCAAGAGGAGCTGGCAGATGATCACAGGCACAAGGCCAACCCCAGGAGAGACAGCAGGAATGTCAAGTTAAGCCATCCCAACCCCCAACCCCAGGAACAGCTGTTGTGTAAAATTACTCATTTTGAGAAGATGTATGATGCAACAGTAGACCACTGATGCCTCAGGAAGTAGTTTCTCTTAGCAAGACTTATTTACTTACTAGAGAGTTTTTCCTTTTTATAAATTTATTCATTGTGTTTATTTATTTTTGGCTGCGTTGGGTCTTCGTTGCTGCGCACAGGCTTTCTCTAGTTGTGGTGAGCAGCGGCTGCTCTTCATTGCTGTGCACGGGCTTCTCATTGTGGTGATTCTCTTGTTGTGGAGCATGGGCTCTAGGTGTGTGGGCTCAGTAGTTGTGGAGCACGGGCTCTAGGCGTGTGGGCTCAGTAGTTGTGGCGCACAGGCTTAGTTGCTCCGCGGCATGTGGGATCTTCCTGGACCAGGGCTTGAACCCATGTCCCCTGCATTGGCAGGCGGACTCTTAACCACTGTGCCACCAGGGAAGCCCCAAGATTTATTATTTTTTTTATTGGAGTATAATTGCTTTACAATGTTGTGTTAGGTGTTGCTGTACAGCAAAGTGAATCAGCTGTATGTATACATATATCCCCTCCCTCTTGGACCTCCCTCAATCCCACCCCCCATCCACCTGTCTAGGTCATTGCAGAGCACGGTGCTGAGCTCCCTGTGTATACCACAGGTTCCCATTAGCTGTTTTACCCAAGGTAGTATATTTATGGCAAACCTAATCTCCCAATTCGTCCCCCCACCCCACCGTGTCCACACGTCTGTTCTCTATGTCTCCATCTCTATTCCTGCCCTGGCACTAGGTTCATCTGTACCATTTTTCTAGATTCCACATACATGCATTAATATATGACATTTGTTTTCTCAGACTCTAGGTACATCCACATCTCTACAGGTGACCCAATTTTTTTCCTTTTTATGGCTGAGTAATATTCCATTGTATATGTGTACCACATCTTTATCCATTTATCTGTCAATGTACACTTAGGTTGTTTCTATGTCCTGGCTATTGTAAATAGTGCTTCAGTGAACATTGGGATACATGTGTCTTTTTGAATTATGGTTTTCTCAGGGTATATGCCCAGTTGTGGGATTGCTGGGTCATATGGTAGTTCTATTCTTAGTTTTTTAAGGAAACTCCATACTGTTCTCCATAGTGGTTGTATCAATTTATATTCCCACCAACAGTGCAAGAGGGTTCCCTTTTCTCCACACCCTCTCCAGCATTTATTGTTTGTAGATTTTTTTGATGAAAGCCATTCTGATTGGTGTGAAGTGGTATCTCATTGTAGTTTTGATTTGCATTTCTCTAATAGTGACGTCAAGCATCTTTTCATGTGCCTCTTGGCCATCTGTATGTCTTCTTTGGAGAAACGTCTATTTAGGTGTTCTGCCCATGTTTTGATTGGGTTGTTTGTTTTTTTGGTATTGAGCTGCATGAGCTGCTTGTGTATTTTGGAGATTAATCCTTTGTTACTTTGTTTGCAAATATTTTCTCCCATTCTGAAGGTTGTTGTCTTCTTTATGGTTTCCTTTGCTGTGCAAAAGCTTTTAAGTTTAATTAAACCCTATTTGTTTATTTTTGTTTTTATTTTCATTATTCTAGGAGGTGGGTCAAAAAAGATCTTGCTGTGATTTATGTCCTATAGTGTTCTTCCTATGTTTTCCTCTAAGAGTTTTGTAATGTCCAGTCTTACATTTAGGTCTCTAATCCATTTTGAGTTTATTTTTGTATATGGTGTTAGGGAGTGTTCTAATTTCATTCTTTTACATGTAGCTGTCCAGTTTTACCAGCACCACTTATTGAAGAGACTGTTTTTTCTCCATTGTATATCCTTGCCTCCTTTCTCATAGATTAGTTGACCATAGGTGCATGGGTTTATCTCTGGGCTTTCTATCCTGTTCCATTGATCTATATTTTTGTTTTTGTGCCAGTACCATATTGTCTTGATTAGTGTAGCTTTGTAGTATAGTCTGAAGTCAGGGAGTCTGATTCCTCCAGCTCCGTTTTTTCCCTCAAGATTGCTTTGGCTATTTGGGGTCTTTTGTGTCTCCATACAAATTTTAAGATTTTTTGTTCTAGTTCCGTAAAAGATGCCATTGGTAATTTGATAGGGATTGCATTGAATCTGTAGGTTGCTTTGGGTAGTATAGTCATTTTCACAATATTGAGTCTTCCAATCCAAGAACATGGTATATTTCTCCATCTGTTTGTGTCATCTCTGATTTCCTTTATCAGTATCTTATAGTTTTCTGAGTACAGGTCTTTTACCTCCTTAGGTAGGTTTATTCCTAGGTATTTTATTCTTTTTGTTGCAGTGGTGAATGGGATTGTTTCCTTAATTTCTCATTCTGATATTTTGTTGTTAGTGTATAGGAATGCAAGAGATTTCCGTGCATTAATTTTGTATTTTGCAACCTTACCAAATTCATTGATTAGTTCTAGTAGTTTTCTGGTGGCATCTTTAGGATTCTCTGTACAGTATCATGTCATCTGCAAGCAGTGACAGTTTTACTTCTTTTCCAATTTGCATTCCTTTTATTTGTTTTTCTTCTCTGATTGCCATGGCTAGGACTTCCAAAAGTATGTTGAATAGGAGTGGCAAGAGTGGACATCCTTGTCTTGTTCCTGATCTTAGAGGAAATGCTTTCAGTTTTTCACCATTGAGGATAATATTTACTGTGTGTTTGTCATATATGGCCTTTTTTATGTTGAGGTAGGTTTCCTCTATGCCCATTTTCTGGAAAGTTTTTATCATAAATTGAGTTGAATTTTGTCAAAAGCTTTTTCTGCATTGAGATGAGCATATTGTTTTTATTCTTTGTTAATATGGTGTATCATATTGATTGATGTGCATATATTGAAGAATCCTTGCATCCCTGGGATAAACCCCACCTTGATCATGGTGTATGACCCTTTTAATGTGTTTCTGTATTCAGTTTGCTAGTATTTTGTTAGGTATTTTTTTGTCTGTGTTCATCAGTGATATTGGTCTGTAATTTTCTTTTTTTGTGATATCTTTGTCTGGTTTTGGTATCAGGGTGATGGTGGCCTCATAGAACAAGTTTGGGAGTGTTTCTCCCTCTGCGGTTTTCTGGAAGAGTTTGAGAAGGATCGGTGTTAGCTCTTCTCTAAATGTTTGATAGAATTTGCCTGTGAAGCCATCTGGTCCTGGACTTTTGTTTGTTGGAAGATTTTTTTTTTTTTTTTGCGGTATGCGGGCCTCTCACTGTTGTGGCCTCTCCTGTTGCGGAGCATAGGCTCTGGACGCGCAGGCTCAGCGGCCATGGCTCACGGGTCCAGCCGCTCCGAGGCATGTGGGATTTTCCCAGACCGGGGCACGAACCCGTGTCCCCTGCATCGGCAGGTGGACTCTCAGCCACTGAGCCACCAGGGAAGCCCTAAAATGTAATAATTAAAAAAAAAAGAAAACTATGCTCTTGTATAGCACATCGAGAATTATGCTGTTTATGTCTTCTTTTAGAGGTTGTGTTAGTCTGCTTAGGCTGCCATAACAGAATACCACAGACTGGATGGCTTAAACCGTAGAAATTCATTTTCTCACAGATTTGGAGGCATAAAGTTCAAGATCAAGGTGTTGTCAGGGTTGGTTTCTGGTGAGGGTCTCTCCTCGGCTTTCAGAAGGCACCTTTTGTGTGTCCTCACGCGGCCCTCCCTTTGAGCACACGCACAGAGGAAGAGAGCACCAGCAAAGGCACTACATCTGCCAAATTTGCTTCTGCAGCATGTGGACTTAACACCTGTCTTGTAAAGTTAACTGGAGAATTAAAATTATGTATGAAAGTGCTTGGCAAAGTACCTGGGACAGAATAAGTCATCAATAAATGGGCATTTTAACTATTATCAATGTCATCCCCTACAAGGAAACTCTTAAAAATGTCTTTGTATATATCTGCCTATCCGAACAAGAACTAGATATCAATAGTATTGATTTATAATCATTTCAATTTCTTCCACTTTCTGATTTGAAATTACTTATTTAAGCAAAACAGTTAACAAAAAAGTCATATATTTAAAATTTGCTATCGATGGAGGGAGAAATAAGACGTAACACTTTAATAAACAA
Source organism: Mesoplodon bidens (assembly GCF_964165515.1). Classification (NCBI taxonomy): domain Eukaryota; kingdom Metazoa; phylum Chordata; class Mammalia; order Artiodactyla; family Ziphiidae; genus Mesoplodon; species Mesoplodon bidens. The sequence continues at coordinate 31,025,855 of NC_138169.1, read as the reverse complement.
ATTAATTTCTTTTGATTGAAGTGCAAAAAGAAATCCAATTCTGCATTATCTAGGTAGCTAAGGAGCTCTTCAATATTTGTGACATAGTCTTGCTCACGTAATTGTTGGGGCACAGCTACATAAAACCTTTTAAAAATTCTATGCAAATCACAAGTTTAAAAGTATTGGTTTTATCTATGCAGAAAGGATAAAAGAGGAAAAGGACTTTGTTTTACTACATACCAAGAAGGCTACCAAACCTGAACATTTTACTTCAAAAGCTTATTTCAAAATACTAAAGAAAAGAAAAGAATGAAAGTCAGAGGAGTGTTTTCTACTTGGAGTCTGCAGTAAGGGCTACTATTGCTGCCACAGCAACCGGCTCGCTAGGTGGCTTTGCAAAGGAAGCGTCTCTCCAGACCAGCTGCCAACCTCATTTGCATCTTTCTCAGTAAAGTTGCTTCGAAAATGTTTCTAGAACATTGATCTCAATTTCATGAAACCTCAGTTATGACCTGCTCTCTGTTCCTCTCTATCCCACAACCACCTCCCTTACTCCACAAAATTCAAACTTAGCTCTCCCCCTCCCCTCCTGCCCTGGTAGAAGATAGTGATTTATCATGTGATGAATCAAAGACTGCCAATGAACTAGGAGTCACCCCTCTTGCATCTTAAAATAGAATCCTCGGCAGAGACCCATTCAAGATTTTAGTTTTGAGACGCTGCTCCCAATTATTGAAACTAAGGCCGGTCCTTAGAGAATGGAAGTAGGGAAGAATAGTGGTTGGGGGCTTAGGCTCTGCAGTTAGATACACCTGATGCCAAAGGTCAGGTTCTCCCTGCCCCACCTCCTCTCACACTCACCCTCCCTCTCCCTACTCGCCATGGAAAAAGCTCTGAGGCAGAGATTTTTATGCAGGAGTTTATTGGGGAGAGAGCACCACCTGTAAAGGAAAGGGAAGCAGGACCAGGCAGAGGGAGAAGTTCAAGTGCAATTCATTTGCAATAGAGGCTTGGCTGACCCTGCAGGGTGCTCTGGAGGTGCTACAGCCCTTCAGGGTTGGCCTCCCTTTGCCAGAAATTTGAATTGGCAAAATCAGTCGTCACAGAGACTTGCAGCTCAAGGTCATTAGGACTGTAGGAGCTCAGAGCTCCCACAGGTCTGCTAGCACCTGTAGAACAAACCTTCACTTGGCGGTGCAGACAGTTCTGGGCTATGTGAGTGTGCAGGGACAAGGAGAACCGTGCATCTCAGACGGGGCCAGGTGTGCAGTATAACGAGGACACCTGTTCTCCTTGCACGTAGCTCCAGAAATAACTCCAGACTTTTGTTGAGCACTTCAGAGTTTGATGCTGAAGTTGTAAAGAATTACTCAAAGGTGTTCTTCCAGAGGGGGAACCCCTAGGGCCTGGGTCTCTCTCTGCCTACTTCCTGATCAGGAATTCCAATTAATAATTGATAAAGATGTGATTTTTGTGTGCCATTCACATTGGTCTTTTTAACAGTGCTTTGAGCTTACTGTTGAGCTTATCATATTGGGACTTTTTTTTGCAAAACGAATGTAATTTTCCCTAAATTCATGTATGTGAAAATAAGGGAAGTTGCTTGTGGGCTGACTCAAATTGTTCCACATAAAAATACTGTTAAAGATATGGCAGGGCTTCCCTGGTGGCACAGTGGTTGAGAGTCTGCCTGCCGATGCAGGGGACACGGGTTCGTGCCCTGGTCCGGGAAGATCCCACATGCCGCGGAGCGGCTGGGCCCGTGAGCTATGGCCGCTGAGCCTGCGCGTCCGGAGCCTGTGCTCCGCAACGGGAGAGCCCACAACAGTGAGAGGCCCGTACCGCAAAAAAAAAAAAAGATATGGCAAAGTTATTCTAGTACCTTAGTTTTATTTTTGGTTTTTGTGTTTTGTTTTTGAAACTTTAGACCAAGTCCTTTATGAAAAGCATAATAGTGAAAAATGGTACGCTTTTAAAGAAAGAATCACTGTATATAAAATGTTTGAAAATTTTAATTTTATTTCACACGTGCAGAAACAAAGGTTGGAGAAATACAGCAGTGTGAACTAAATTTTGTAAATACTCACTCCACTTCTTTACACTGTTGCGCTGCCAGTGCATATTGTACAAAAGAAAATGTTTTCATAAATTAATTGATTCAAAAGCAGGTGCCAGTGTTTTACATTTTTTATTTTAAAAATTAATTTTATAGAATGAAAAATTTTTTTAAAGGTTGCTGGGCAGCTTGTGATGCATCAAGTTAGATCAAGCCTCACTTGAAGGCTGCTAATTATTGGGTTAGTTTTCCACTGCTGCTGAACAAATTCCCACAAACTCAGGGCTTAAAACAGCATCCATGTATTAGTTCACTGTTCTGCAGATCAGAAGGTTGGACGAGCTTGGCTGGGTCCTCTGCTTGAGTTCACCTCTGAACTCTTATCTGGTTTGCTCAGTTGTAGGCCTGAGGTTCCTGTTTCCTTGCTGGCTGTCGGCCAGGGGTCACTCAGTCCCAGAGGCCAGTCTCCAATCTCTGTACATTGTCCTCTCCGTCTTCAAGGCCAGCAAATGGTGTCGAATCTTCTCCTGCCTCTTCTCTTTCTGACGTCTTCTTCTGCTACCAGTTGATGAAAACCTGGTGATACTGTAAAGGGCTCTTGTTAGGTTAGGTCCACCCAGATAATCTCCCTATGTTAAGTTCAGTTGATTATCAACCTTAATTACATCTGCAGGATCTCCTTTGCCATGTGACATAAGGTAATCGGAGTAAAACCAGGGGTGGAAGGTCATGGGACCATCTTAGGACTCTGCCCTTCACAGTTCCTGTAAAGGACCCAGCAGAATGCCGAAGTGACATATACTGTCTCCAACCCACTGGCTTCCTTTTTGGTGCCTGGGGACCAAATAGCAACTTTTCCTTGATCCCTGGAGGGACTGATCATTGTGAATCTAACCACAGAGTCCTAAGAAAGTTTTCTTGGTGAGCAGACCCCTGCATTTTGTGGGGGGTTATCAGACAGTCCTGCAGACAGAGGTGTGGTGATATGGCAGTCAGGGCCTTTGAGACTGAGACTCCCCACCTGTCAACCCACAGGACATCATCTGTTGAGTGAACACTTTGGACATCAGTGGGTAGGGGCACTTGTACCAAATGCTGACCCACTCATTGGTGCCAAAGGCAGGGAAATTGGCCTCACCAACACTTCTTCCCCAATGCTCTTCCTGAGCAGGAGGGTCCCCTGTGGCACTTACGGGTTGGGGAAGTATAAGCATACAGCACATCAATTCCTCCTAGACATTCAGATATAGATGCAACTGTAGTACATTGACTTGGCTCAAACGCCCTGTGGACAAGTTTATGTTAGCATCTTTTTCCCTGCGAGATCCCTGCCCAAACCCCATCAAGTGAGCTTCTCCCTAAAGGGCCAGGTGTGATGGTCACGAGGGTCTGTATTCAGAAAAGCCATAAAGGTTTTGAGGCGCTGCCACCAAAGTTCCCCAGCATACTTAGATGAGTATGTTTGAGGACAGGGAGACCTTTGTCCCACCTCTAATCATTTTTTTTCTTTAGAGCATCTGAGGGCCAGGAGGAGGGAGATGGAGGGATCAGAGGAGAGAGCTGCTCTGGGCCAGTAAGCAAGCACATTTACTTTCAGTTTCAAGTGGCTGCCTGTTCACACGCAACCAAGCTGTTTTTGATTTTGGCTCACCCAAAACTCTGTGTCCTCACTGTTGGCACCATTTATTTTAGCTCTGGGGACCCTTTGACTCAGCAGCCAAGCCACACTGCCTTCTGGCTGGGTTTACAGGGCATGATAACCTCCCTTCCTCCTCCTGCCTGGAGGAGAGTGGGCAGTAGCCAGCGCACCATTTGGAAGGCTTCTTCAATTCTTGCCACTCAGCCTCTAAATATTCATTAAGAGCTAAGGCAGTGAGAGACCCTTACTCCCCACCCATCACTACTTGGCAAGAGTATTCACTTCCCAATCCCAGGAAGTCTTCCTGTCCCAGCCCTTGGAACTTTTTGTTCCTCTTCCAGAAAGCCATGACTCTGTCAGAATCCTATCCTCTCACCAAAACTGTCAAGAACTGGCGAGTGTCTGAGATTTTACCCTGATTACAAGCCAACAAGTTAGCCTGTTACTGCTTTGAGAGATCTGCTGTACAACATTGTACTTACAGCTGACAATACTGTATTGTACACTTAAAACTTGAGAGCGTAGATCTCATGTTAAGTGCTCTTACCACAATAAAATAAAATAAAAATTGTAAAGAACCAAAAGAAAAAAAAGACGAGAAGAAGAAAAAAAAACCCTTCCCAAGGTCTTTATACTCTTCTTTTTTATCAGGGAAATAGAGGCATGATGGTTACAAAGCTAGGCTCTAAAGGCACTCCTCCTAGATTTGAATCCTAGGTTTTTCATCTTGTTAGCTGTGTGACCTTGGACAAATTACATAACAGCTCTTTGACTCCATTTCCCCAGCTGTGAAATGGGGATAATAGTATCTTTTATAAGGGTGCTATGAAGATTAAAGATGTCAATCCATGTAAAGACACTTAGGCCCTGGCACTGAATAAATGTTACTACTGCATGAGATGCTAAATAAATATTTTAAACAATGACTCATACGGAACATATAAACCAATTAAATCTTTGTTCCTAAAGGAACAGAACATTCATATAAGTATAGTTCTGTCATTTTTTTCATCTACTGGCCAAGCAACAATAATGGTGGATGTACATGTATGGTTTCTTAACAGGAAGGAATAGGGCTCAGGTCGATTGAGTGCCTACTGTTTGCTCAGCACAGTGTAGATAGTTTTACCTAGATTGATTGTTTTACTTTATTCTCACAATAAGCCTGCAAATTGGGCATTTTACCCGCATTTTTCCTTAGGATGAAACTTGCCCAAGGTTAGTAATTTGTTCCAAATCCCAGCACCTAGCAGGTCTGGATGTGAATTCAGGTGTGTCTGACTACAGCATACAGTGTATCGACACAGGTGTCCACAGATGCCCTGGATGCTGCCACCTAATTTCCTGGGTCCACCAGAAAGAGGACAAATGGAAATCATTATAGTTGAAGGAGTTCAGTGCCAGTAAGAGCCAAGTTATTCATCGGCTATACCAGACTTCATGGTTTTCTGTTTTCATATTTAAACAGGGTGTTGGTCTAGGTATAATACTCCAGGTGACCAAATCTTTGCTTTGATAGTTAATTTACTATCCTACGAGAAAGTAAATTAGAAAAAAATGTGTTGGGACTTGAAGGATAAATTAATAAAGATGCCTCAGAAAAGATGGGATGGGGTGAGTGGGGTGGTCATGCTAGGACATGTAATGAGCAAAAAATGCACTGTCACTAGGGCCGAATTTTATCTTTATTCAAATGTTGGATAAGCTACCATTTAGTGAAACCTGCCTATTCTCTGTCTTTTGGGAAGTATCATGGAGTTTTTTTTGGAGGCACTGTTTTAAATGTTCAGAAACAGAAGCAACCATCCAGGGTTAGAAAAGTAAATCAAAGAAACAAATGTCTTCTTTTGCTGTAGAAGTGTCTGTATCAAATTACTAATGTTGAACTAAAGGGACTCAGAATATATTTCATTTATTTGCTTATGTAACCTTTACTCACTATTTTCATTTTGTGGTGAGTAAAGGAAAAATGGAGTAAGAACAAGATGACCTTTCCATTTTGTCCTAAAATAGAAAACAGGAAGAATGAGCACTGCCCTCTTTTGGTTGCACAATATAATAATCTTAACACTGAACAGCTGGCAGAATGTGTTAGTCATCACCAAATGAGCAGAGACACTTAGTTACCTGGCCTGAGTCAAGTTTTAGACTGTGTCCTCATAATATCTTTCTTCTGCAAAGTAATCACAAGGGTTCCAAACTCTTTGTCTTTTAATGGTAGACAGAGAAAGTGTAGGTGGGTTGTTTAGATTCTCTTGCAGATGGCTGACAATTCTAATCGTATTTAATCATTCTAAAGCATTCAGAGTGGACAAAGACAGAGGAGACACGGAGGACTTTTTGTTTAATCATTAGACCCAATTTCACAATTGCCCCAGGGGCCGAGAACTTGAGGGAGAGGCTAGACTCCCTTAGACAAGAAATGCTGTGCAGGGGCTGCTGGGTCCCCACTGCAGGGTTTCGTCTACACCAAGTGAGGGAGGAAGAATAGGAGGTCTAGGAGGTCTGCGCTCGGAATCAGCACACTCCAGGAATGTCCTATGTTCTAAGGAAACACTGTGCTGCATTAGAAGGAAGCCTTGAGAAGTTTCCTGGGGGGTCCTGCCTGGGGCTGGCCTCTCCTCTGCATTAGCTGCAGGGAAACCATAGTCACTGTTGGGACGTGACACATCTCATTAACAGTGGACCTGAAGAAAAGACTCGAGTGTGTAGGTGGAGGGTATATATCTTATTTTTAAATTGAAGTATAGTATAGTTGATTTACAATGTTGTGTTAGTTTCAGGTGTACAGCAAAGTGATTCAGTTTTATATATATATGTGTGTGTGTGTATGTATATATATATATATATTCTTCTTCAGATTCTTTTCCATTATGGTTTATTACAAGATATTGAATAAAGTTTCCTGTGCTATACAGTAGGATCTTGTTGTTTATCTATTTTATATATAGTAGTATGTATATGTGAATCCCATACTCCTAATTAATCCCTCTCCCCTCTTCCTGCTTTGGTAACCATAAGTTTGTTTTCTATGTCTGTGAGTCTCTTTCTGTTTTGTAAATAAGTTCATTTGTATCATTTTTTTAGATTCCACATATAAGTGATATCATATGATATTTTTCTTTGTCTCACTTACTTAGTATGATAAGCTCTAGGTCCATCTGTGTAGCTGCAAATGGCATTATTTCATTCTTTTTTATGGCTGAGTAATATTCCATTGTGTGTGTGTGTGTGTGTGTGTGTGTGTGTGTATCTATATATATAGATATATATAGAGAGATAGATATACACCACATCTTCTTTATCCATTCATCTGTTGATGGACATTTAGGTTGTTTCCATGTCTTGGCTATTGTAAATAGTGCTGCTGTGAACATTGGGGTGCATGTGTCTTTTCAATTTAGAGTTTTCATCTTTTCCAGATATATGTCCAGGAGTGGGATTGCAGGATCATATAGTAACTCTGTTTTTAGTTTTTTAAGGAACCTCCATACTGTTCTCCATAGTGGCTGCATGAACTTCCATTCCCACCAACAGTGTAGGAGGGTTCCCTTTGCTCCACACCCTCTCCAGAATTTGCTATTTGTAGGCTTTTTAATGATGGCCATTCTGACCGGTGTGAGATGATAAGTAGAGGGTATATATCTTTAAGAGGAAACTTGTGAATATGAAGAAGAGAGACATTTAGAAAGGAAATATAATCCCCTCAGATCGTGTGTGGATCCAGAGAGGGAGAAATCAAAATAAACCTTTTAAAAAGTTCATCAGGGTGGCAGAAGATAGAACATAAAGCCCAAATGAGGACTTTAGGGATATTTGGGATAAAAAGGGACATGGAAACTTCCATTGGTTCACCAACTCTGCTGCAGGAGATCTGAATCAAAGACTGCTTGCAACTAATATATTTTTTGTTGTATGACATGATAGCAAGAGAGGATGGAAAGAATTAGAACCTAATTCGGATGTCAGTGGTCTGGATTTCAGGTTGGGACATCATGCCTATCCTTCGATATAAACACCTGGAACAGTGCATAAAAGGGATAAATAAAAATTTTTGCAAGTTGAAATGCGGTAGGCTGTTGTGTATGGGAGAAAATGAGACATTTTTTTCGTTCAGCCGACACGCAATGTAAAACCAAAGTACCCCATTGTGTAGAAGTCAGAGCTTCCTACTTCTTGTCAAAGTGGCTGCTGGCATCTCCAAATTTCATCATGTTTCCATTTTCTCATCTATTTGGGATGGCAGCATTGTTCAGAGGTATAAAGATAAGCACTGGATTTAAGTATTTCTTACTTTCTTAGGGGGAAGTAACTCGAGCCCAGACTACCTAGATCGCCATCGACTTATTTATGTATCATTTGTCACATGCGCCATTCTGGCCCTCTGCTGCATCCCTCTAAGAACAGATTTTGACCAGCAGGAAGAGCTGTGGAAGTTAGCAGGGGACCCTGGCTAAACCACTGAGGAAATCCCTGTGGGGCAATGACGTTTCACCTCCCTCACTCACACCTGTTGCCATGAGATCGATTCATCCGTGTGCTCTTTGTGTTGACAGTTCCAGAAGCACCGTCATGCTTCCCTTCCCTTTTTACCATTGAGATCAACTTAAAAAGATGAGCTCCGACAGGAGGAAGAGGGATTGCACTGCACATAGCATAAAGTTTAGAGTTGCAATTCTGCAGGAATTTAGTGCAGTTTTAAATTGGTACTGTGCATTTTTGGAAGGTTGACACCTACTGAAAGGGTTCCCCTTTCTGTGTTCCCTTAGACAGCCAGTACCTCTGCCAGGGCCCTGTGCTCCCCCAGCACCTGTTGTGGGTGTCTGCTGGCTGGTCTCTCTGAGCAACAGATCCACAGAGGAGGGAGGAGGACTTCTGAGTAATAGGGGAAGGTTCAGCACTCCAGCAGCCTAGCCGGTCTTAAATTTCTTAAAGATAAGTGCAAATGGATTTTCTTTGTAAAAATAAAGGTCTCGCATTTTTTGTGACCTGGCATCCTGTCCATCCCTAGATAAAAGTGAACTAGGATTGCCTTGGTTTTCAACAGCCATTTTCTGCTACCTTTATGCTGAAAATGATCTTTCCACCTGTCCCATCCTTTACTCAATCCCAAGGGACTGTAGCGAGGACTCACACTTACACTACAAGGTGAGGAAAGGAGTATAAACAAATTGAACATTAGCCCAAGCCCATCTGCTCCATGTGATCAGTTTTCTTCATTTTGCCCCATCAAGTCCTTCATTCAGAAGAAAGGTCCCCACGAGGAATTACAGTCCTTCCTGGCTGGGCCTGAGCATCTGCCCTGATGCCTTTCGTGTTTCACCCCACACTACCCGTCCACCCAGAGCGGGGCTTCTGACAACCCCTCAGAGAGAGATGAGGTCTGTGCACAAGTGTGAAAGGTCTGAAACTTTACCCAACTTAGACTCTGACACGTTGTCCTGTTCCTCTTCCGGGAATGCTGGCAGAAGACACAAGACTCTGGGGTCAGAGACCAAGGACTTTACTACTCACAGCCCAAGAGACAACATCTGCTCTTAGAATTAGTTCCCTTTGCCCCCATGTAGCACTGAGATCATGCGATGGTCCCAAATGACACCACGTGCAGGAGAGGGACCAGGGTCAAGTGCCCAGCACATGATCAGGCAGCAAACAAGCCCTGACCTACTTAAATGTCAGGGGAAAGTTCAGCCTAACCATCAGGCGCCCTCGGCATGAGCTTGCCAGGATGTTCAGGGCCCATGGAGGGCTGCCTCTCCCAGCAGGGCCTACATACAGTATATCATTCCAGCTTCCCTTCAGAGTGACCTTAGTCCAAAAACCCACAGCACCGAGTGCTGATAGCCCTGGGCTGGCTGCTGAAGACCCACCAAATGTTGATTTATTGCTGGAGGAAAATGGGATGGTGGGATGTCCATGTGTCTCCCTATGTTTAAACAAAAACACCCCACACACGGCCCCCGCAACCCTTTCCTGGTTTCAGTTCCTGCTGGACTGTTACATACACTCTCAGTTCCTGTTTGATGGTCGTACTGAAAAAGAAACAGCACCTACTCTCCAACTTGGATAGAGAATTCAACATGAAAAAGGAAGATACGTGTAATAAACTCGAACTCAGTATGTCCAAAACCAGACTTCTGGTTGCGTCCACAGCCACAGAGAAGGCAGCACATACTCCCTCAGCCTCCTGCACCTGAGCGCCCGGCGGGTCGTCCACAGCCTGACCCACCGGTTCCTCCCGCTGCAGTCCCATCACCTCTTGGCAGGATGATTCCATCACCCGCTAGATGCTTGGTGGCTTCAGTGTTTACCTTCTAACGCTGATTCTCAGTCCAGCAGCCGGAGAGGTCCTTTCAGCATGAAAAGCCATATCCTATCACTTTTCTGCTCAGAACCTGCCACTGACTCCCAGTGCATTCCAGATGAAAGGACCTGCCTGGTTCCACACAACCTGCAACCCAGCCTGCCTCTCTGATCTGACCTCTGACCCCCCTCCTCACTGCTTCCATTCCCGTCACTCCACCTGCTCTGGGACTCACTGGACCCACCAAGCAAGCCCACCTGGCTCAGGGCCCTTGCACTGCTGCTGCCTCTGCCTGGTCCTCCCCCAACCCACAGATGCCAAAGGGCCTACCTCTGCTCCCCTTCGGGCCACCCCGACCCCTACACCCCTGCATTATGTTTATCCCTGGCACTTACCACCATTTGACACACGGCAGACATTTATTTCCTTGTTATCTGTTTCCTCTGTGAGTCCGGGGTTCTGCTCACAGGTACCCTCCTTGCTGTATTCCCAGTGCTGAGAACACTGCCGGCCACACACCGGCTCCCAGTGAATGCTTGCTGGAGTCATTAATTCAACAGGTATTTATCATCTACCTTTTCAGTTTGCAGTCCAAGGGGAAGAGAAAAAAATCAAAAGGAACTTGTAATACAGTGGGTTTAGTGCCACGTTGGAGAAGTGTAGGGTATCACAGGGCCACACAGGAGGACTGCACTGCGGGGAGCCAGATGGGAATTTATTTTTAAATACAGATCTTCAGAGAAGTCCCTGTGACATCCAATTTGGCATTCCCAGCATCCTACCCCACCCAAGGAGTTCTCGAGTTTTTGTTCTAATTGTAATTATAAATGCATCAGTCATTGCCTTTATAGGTAATAGCAAAATGAGGGAACATTTACCTATCAAAAGTGATAGTCCAGGGTTTCCCTGGTGACACAGTGGTTGAGAATCTGCCTGCCATTGCAGGGGACACGGGTTTGAGCCCTGGTCTGGGAAGATCTCACATGCCGCGGAGCAACTAAGCCCGTGTGCCACAACTACTGAGTCTGTGCTCTGGAGCCCATGAGCCACAACTGCTGAGCCCACATGCTGCAACTGCTGAGGCCCGTGCGCCTGGAGCCCATGCTCTGCAACAAGAGAAGCCACCGCAGTGAGAAGCCTACGCACCACAATGAAGAGTAGCCCCCGCTCGCCGCAACTAGAGAAAGCCCACTCACAGCAATGAAGACGCAACGCAGCCAAAAATAAATGGATAATAAATAAATAAATAAATAAATAAATAATGATAGCCCAGGAATGAACTAAAACAATGCTAAATCAGCTAAAACAATTTAAAAATAATTTTGAGTTATTTTGCAGTGCTTTGTATACTTTTTATATTGAATTTAAGTATCTTTAAAACTTTACTGAATATCTTCTAATTATACCAAATTCTCTTCTCCTTATTATCAATGGGAACATGTTTCACAGAACTGTAGTGGTATGTACCTACATACCTTTTTAAAATCTGTACCTTTTCATGGAATATCACTTATTTACACACACCTCTCCTTGCCCCTTTGTTTGCCCTGTTTTTCTGCTCTTGTGATTTGTCATCCTTCAAACAGCAGTGGTTCAAATAAGCCATCAGATGGATGCTTTCCCTGTAGACTCAGGGTTACAACGTGGGCTTTCTCATCATCTTCCCCTCAGTATCTTTTAGAACTTCTCTTGCCTTCAGTTCCTAGAGTGTGTTTTTGTTGGGTTTGAGTTTGGGGGTGGGGGGTTGGACAGGGAATATAGGTGACGTGGGCGGCTTACGATTCTTTTCTGAAAGGCCACAGAGCTCTGCTCATGTGCCTCTTCCACTGTCACCATCACTCCGGCCGACCTTCCTCTTCCCCCAGACAATGGGAGACAGGAATCTTACAACAAAAGTCCCCTCAGGTTTACAGAAAACAAGAGCTAACAGCTGATGTGCATTAAGTACTGACCATGTGGCAAACTTTCTGCACACTCGTGTGGCTTGTCTCAGCCACACACCACAGGCTTGGCCCCAAGGCCACCTCAGGCCGGGCAGGGTGAGCACCTTGTCTGAGGGACTTGAGTATTGGGTGGAGGAACAATTTTTTTTTCGTTTTGAGAGTAAAAATTTTATTTTTGAGGAACTTCATATGCACATTTTAAAGAGAGTCCCATAAGAAAGCAAAAATATTACCCTCTTCTCATCCCAGAAATAAATTTAAAAGGCATAAAATTTTTTTTAAAATTATGACACTTGGAAGTTTAGCACCAGCATCCAAAATTTAAGAAAGGAAAAAAAGCATTTACGTACTATATGTTTTAGATTTCTTTGGTTGGGGTTCTCCCCACGGGCTAATGATATTTCATCTTTCAACTCATATTACTAAAACAGGAAAAAAACAGGAAAAAAAATAACACCTAGTGGTTGCTGAAACTGGAGAGGTCCTTCCTGTCCTCCTTTCAGGCATCCCGGGATCTCAGCTTGCTCGAAAGTTGACTGACATTTTCCTTTTGTAGTTGTCTCGTAAAGAATAATCGTAAATGTTCTAATGTCAATGTCTTGGACAGTTAATCTTCCACTTTACTGTTTGGATGTTTCCTTGACATTGGTGAGGTCACGGTCTGCTCTGTGCTTTGTTTTATTTTTTGAACGGTCATTAAATTCTTTAGGTCACCTGCTGATGATGGAGATACTCAGGGGCCTGGGGATACTAAACCCAGCTCTAGCCACCGTGCAAAGCTGACAGGTCAGGGAAGCTGACAGGTGACAGAGCCGCAGGCAAAACGGCAGCTGCCTGAGAAACCCTGTGTAGAAGACTGGCAGTGTTTGGTCCTTGTCTCTGAGGGACGGTGACGGGTTACTCTTAGAATGGCTCCTTTCCTAGTTCCCGTGGATTTGCTCTGGGGTGGGCCCCACCCCATCTGGTTGGGTAGAACGCTGGGAAAGCTCCTCAGATTTAGTCCCAGGAAGATCAAGTCGGCCTCACTGATGAGCCTAGGAGTGAGATTCTCAGCAACTATAGGACCTGCCTCCCTTCCCCTGCTGGCTCATCCCAGCACCAAGCCATCTATTGTCTCACCAGCCACCTGGGGACAGCAGACCCACAGCATTCTGCCCTGGTCTCCGGGCTTTCTACCTGAGAAAGGCCCCAAAGGCTCCTCTCCTGGAATTCAAGCTAACCTGGGCCTGAATCAAGGGGGATGTGTCCTCCTTCCCTCAACCAACCCCTCCTGGGAAGGGGCTCCTGGAAATCCAGAAGCTGCCTTGCCTTCTCCCTCTACCCCTTTCAGTTTGTCCAAAATATTCATCAGTGGGTCATTCTGGTTGGTGTGCACTTTATTGAGTCTCGGCTCCTCTTTGCCACACTGTTCTGTTAGCATCTCGGGCCATGAGGGCCTGGTGACCACAGTGGCAGGTGCCACCACTGGGGAACCCACCTGCCTTGCATAGGAGCGCCAACAGCAGCTGCTACATCCTATGTGAAAGCTCGGGTCCCGGGTAGACACACCACCAAGTCAGAGTTTCCAGCCAGGGGACTTTTCTAGTTGTCAGCTCATCTGCACAACAAAGATGACACTAAACCAGGGGTGGGGGGTGGTGCCCAGGGTGGTGGGGTGCCTGGACCCCTCCTATCCCAGGTGACAGGCTCTCCTGCCCTGGCTCTCTGTGACGATTCATCTGTGGGTCACACACCGGCCCCACAGGAGGACTGTCCTCCAGAAGAGACTCCACCAGGAGAGTCTCACAGTGTTAAGCAGAGTTGTACACCCCAGTCTTTCATACACTGTAGTCACAATTCTGTCAGTGTTGAGTACCTCCTATACTATTAATTGTTTTTCTTTGAATCAAGTCAGCTTTTCACTTTAAATTTAATTTCCTTCTCTGTTGTCCGAAACACTGTCATTTCCAAGATTAATGATCTGAGGTACTAGTTATGTATTTTCAAAAACACATCATTATGAGAACTGGAGTCTGTCTGTGTCAACGTAATACACCTCTTCGTTCCAGGAAGTTCTTGCCCAGGAAGATAAGGCTGTACACCAGTAAAGTACTTTACTGTTTGCTTCAGAAAATTCCTACAAATGACTTTATTCAGGTGAACAGTTTGCTTACCTGAGCAAAGTGTCCTCAGACAGCGGTTCAGTCCCTCAGACCCTCCCCTCCAGTCCTGAAGCATCACATCAGACACTGTACCCAAGCTGATCCAGTCTCTGCCTTGAAAGACCCACCTTCAACCCCTTGAGCCCAGACCTCAAACCCTTATAGGTGTTCTTCCTTGAACTTTTCCTTCTGACACACAACTAAAACTGTCAAAACGGTGGTCTCCCTTTTTTTGGCAGTAAGTCTGAAAACAGCTCTGCTTACTCAGCGGCTTCTTCTGATGTTCTTTAGGGAGCTGACAGTCAGCAACTGGGCAGGTTTAAAATGTTCAGCTGGGCACCCCTGAGACCACCACACACGATGTGTAGACAAGACCCACTTCAAGAACAAGCAATGAGAGGACCGGGGTCCTCCCCTTCACCCCTGCGTTCTCTTCACGTATCCTCCCCACCAGGGCCCTTCTTGTACCCAACTTCTGCCCGCTTCTACAACTCTGACTGCAGGACACAAGCTAAGGGGGCAGGCAATTACCGGGGGATGAGCAGGTCATATTGTAGTGAGAGTTGTAAAGTAATGAGCAGTCTCTGTGGCTTGAAAAGATGGTTAACTTAAAACAGGATAATGGACCATTCCTGGAGTCATTCACTACACTGGCCACCCTGTCACCAAATTTCAAGCAAATGCTGAAATTCACAGCTCTGTTACACAGCAGTATCATGCCCAGGTAGTTGCTTACATGATATGATTTGAGAGTGTCAAGAAGTCTTCTCTGCCCCAAATTTCTTGCTTTGCTCCCATTTTCCCACAAGGCACAGGTTTTATAGGGTATGAAACTTTAACTTAAGGAAAACATTAACTTCTTAACTCTTTAAGGACTGCCTTTATGGTCCTTTGAAGACACAAAATCTGGGGAGATAACATAAAAACAACCACTGTCTTTATTGGTCATCGTCTTAGTCTGTTCCAGATGTTATAACAAAAGTATCACTGGGGGTTGTTGAAGACTGGTGGTTGAAACAACAAACATTTATTCTCGCAGATCTGGAGGCTAGAAGTCCAAGAGCAGGGTGCTGCTAGATCTGTGTCTGGGGAGGGTCCTCTTCCTGGTTTGCAGACAGCCGTCTTCTTCTTGTGTCCCCACATGGGGGAGAGAGAGAGAGACAGAGATCTGTGTCTCTTCTTATTAGGGCACTAATCCCATTCATCGGGGCCCCACCCTCATGACATAGTCACCTACCAAAGGCCCCACCTCCAAATACCATCACACCAGGCATTAGGCTTCAGTTTGTGAATTTGGGGGGCACATAAACATTCAGTCCATAGTAACCATTTACTGTGGCTGGGATCTGTTTGGACATGTCTACCTGCATTACATGTTTAATTCTTAAAGCTCCCTGTGAATGGGAGGTACTACTTTCCACAGTTTAGAGATGAGGAAACTGAGGCTTCACATGGTTTTCCAAGGTTGCCCCGCTGGTAAGCGGCAGACCCAGGGAGCCCAGGTTAGCAGACCTTACTGCATTGCTAACATTTCTGAGATGGATTCAGAACATGAAAACAACACCGGACACTGGTGTGACCCCACTGTTCTTACAGCTTTCTCCTTCTTTTCTCACTTCCTCATCAGGACGCCCCCTGCCCAGGAGGCAAGACAGGTACTATTTTTAGCAACAGTTTGTCCGTTCAGGTTCCCCTGGGGTGAGGCTGAGCCGGTTGGAGGAGCAAAGAGGAGGGAGCAGACGGGTTGAAGAGAGACCCCGGCTAAAGGGAGGGGATGTAAAATGGGGCTGGATGCACAGATTCAGAGACAGGCCTAGTGGTGCCCAGAGGCAGGGTGGGTGGGCAAAATGGGAGAAGGGTGTCAAAGGCGCAGACTTCCAGTTATAATATAAATGAGTCCTGAGGATGGAAAGTACAGCATGGTGACCACAGCTAAAAATACTGTGCTGTATATTTGAAAGTTACCAAGAGAGTAGATCTTAAAAGTTCTCATCACAAGAAAAAAAATGTGTAACTACCTATGGTGATGGATGTTAACTAGACTTACTGTGGCCATCGTTTCACAATATTTACAACTATGGAATCACCATGGTGCACACCTGAAACTAATGTAATGTTACATTTCAATTACCTCTCAATTTGAAACAAATGGAGCTGGGTCCTGGTCTTCTCCCCAGGCCTGCTCTGCTCACAGGAAACTCTGTGGTTCCGTTTGGGTGGTCACCACCCCCAGGATGGTATCCCACTTTGAGAAGAAAAACCACAAGAGACCCCCTGCTCTTTGTAAAATAAAGAAGGCACTGCAGAAACAAGGAACACACTTTCACTGAGATTTATAATAAACGCAGTCATAAACAGAATCAGAGAATGCAGACTTCAGGCTCTCACTGGACCACCCTGAAGAAGCAATCGTTATTGGGATTCAAGTTTTAAATTCTTTTAGGGATATTTGCAATTCTAAGCTATAGATATCTAGGGCGATAAGGAAGACAAGAACTATTTGAAGTGATGTCAGTGCAACTCTGGCTCCTTGCATGTGATGGGCACACCGTCTGTATCACACACGTGTTTCTCATGACAGTGCCACACAGTAATAATGAACGGCTTCATGTTCAGATTAGGACGCTGAGACCAGAGAGGCTGACATACAGTGAGAAGTGTCTGCATTGGAATTCAAAACCAGGATTGTCCTGCTCCAAAGGTTGTGCCCCATCACAAGAGGCTTCCAGATCTGTCCGACGTTATCCTCACATCGAAGGCAAAGAATAGACTGGGCCGGGGCTTCCCTGGTGGCGCAGTGGTTAAGAATCTGCCTGCCAATGCAGGGGACATGGGTTCGAGCCCTGGTCCAGCAAGATCCCACATGCCACGGAGTGACTAAGCCTGTGGGCCACAACCACTGAGCCCACGTGCTACAACTACTGAAGCCCACGAGCCTAGAGCCCGTGCTCCGCAACAAGAGAAGCCACCTCAATGAGAAGCCCGCGCACCACAACGAAGAGTAGCCCCCACTCGCCGCAGCTAGAGAAAGCCTGTGCGCAGCAATGAAGACCCGATGCAGCCAAAAATAATTTTTTAAAAAAATTATTAAGAAAGGGAAGAATAGACTGGGCCAACAGTTCCACTTCTTTGCCTCCGATGCCATCCCATTTCCTGCCTCAAGGCATCTTAAACCACCTTTTTCAGAAACAGAGAAGCATATTTACATACAAGGAACCCTAATTCATTTGAAATACAGCAGAGATTTTAGCTGTAGTTTGATTTTTTTTTAGAACAATAGAGCAGAGCCTTTTGAACTTTTTTGAACTTGCCCCCCAGGATGAAAAGCCCTTTACCTCACACCTCAGTACACACAACACACACACACGTAACAGAAGTTCCACAGAATAACACTCACTATGTGTGTGAGAAGCTCTCTGACATTTTAGATTCCAGTCTAGTCTTTCTTCCCTCCCTCCCTCCCTCCCTCCCTTTTTCTTCATAGTCTTCCTCAATGATCTTTTTTTTTTTTTTTATCGTGGTAAAAACATGAGTTCTACTCTCTTAAAATGCTAAGTGCAGGGCTTCCCTGTTGGTGCAGTAGTTAAGAATCCACCTGCTAATGTAGGGGACATGGGTTCGAGCCCTGGTCCGAAGAGATCCCACATGCTGCAGAGCATCTAAGCCCATGAGCCACAACTACTGAGCCTGTGCTCTAGAGCCCGTGAGCCACAACTACTGAGCCCATGTGCCACAACTACTGAAGTCCACGCGCCTAGAGCCCGTGCTCCGCAACAAGAGAAGCCACCGCAATGAGAAGCCCGTGCACCACAACAAAGAGTGGACCCCACTCACTGCAACTAGAGAAAGCCTGCACACAGCAACGAAGACCCAATGCAGCCAACAATTAACTAATTTTAAAAATGCTAAGTGCATAATACGGTGTTGTTAGTTACAGACCCAATGTTGTTCAGTTCTCCAGAACTTATCTCGTGTAACTGGAACTTGACCCCCACTTCTCACCCCACCCCCCAGCCCGTGGCAACCGCCACTCCCCTCCTGCTTCTGGGAGTCTGACTATTTTGGATTATTTCTCATGTAAGTGGGATCGTGCAGTGGAAAACAGTGTGTAGACTCCTCAAAAAATGAAAAATGGACATTTTATTTTTTAATCCTGGACACGACCCCCTATACTGATGTCAGGATCCACTCATGTGTTGCTACCACAGTTTGAATTACATTGCAAGGGGACCTGAGTTGTTTTTTGCTTTAGAACAAACGGTCAAGTCGTTGAAGCTGGTATCAAAGACTTGTGAAGTAGACAGGAAGAGCTGGGGGGAGGACAAAAAGATTTTAAAAATTATTAATGGCAACTCAGTGGGAATATTAACACCCTTATGTATTTTTAATTCTTGAAAAGAGGAAGAGATGCTGCTTATAAATGCTGCTTATTTTTTCCTACAGGCTAATAAAAGATGATGAAATACCAGACTTGCTTCATTAAGCAGACGTTTTAAAGTCTAAACCCAAACTAAAACTCAAAGGGTAATTCATCTTCTGTGTTCCAAACAATATTCGTCAGCTCCTTACCTAACTGGGGCGAGCAAGCCTCTCTCTGAAGCCAATGCACCAGAGCGTGGATGCCATTGTCCACTAGGTGGAGATATAGAACAGGAGTAGCCCTTTCTTAATCTTAACATAAGATGCCACAGAATTTAGAAACCCAGGGTTGTCCAGTAATTCACATGAATTCAGCCTGAAAGTTTTCTCAGTGCTCCGGGCATGTTTCTCCCTTTTCTTGGAACATCCCTGGATTTCAGCTTCATTCTTGCTGACAGCCTGGCCTTTAAAATTAGTAATATCTTGGCTATTTCCTGTGGCAATACAGATGTATCATAATGTCTGTATTTATTAACAATCTGCAAAATTAGCATGTGCCGTGAATCTTTATTTCTTGCCCCTTCCATATAACATTTAAGAAATACTGTGGGTCCTTGTGTCATTTCCCTTTGCTAACAATTTCTGTATCTCTTAGTTGTTCTACATATTGTAAAGTTATTGAAATATCTGGTGGATATTTTAGTTCTTATTTTTCAATTGAAAAGAATGATCTTCTCAAATACACATGGGCAAAAAGAACTAATAGCTGATAAATTAGAAATGTCTCATAAACAAAAATGTATGCTTTTGCAATGTGGAAACAGTCTTGAAATAATCCCATGTATTAGAGATTTTAAAATTCTCATCAAGTGATGCCTGTTACAAGACATATTTATAATTACTTGCAAGTCTTACTTATTTTTACAATATTTTTTTGATGTTGGTAAAGAGAAGATATTGATGAATAATTTTCTATTGCTACTTATTATATTTGTATATCCTTTGAATTTTTATGAATATACATTACTTTTACAAACAGGAAAATAAAGTTGTTTTTGTTATAAAAGTAGTATGTAACTATGAGGAAAAACATTTTAGTATGGCATAAACTGGAAAGTTATTATAGGTCAGTTGAATGCTCACACAATTTAAGTGCTATGTAGGGTAATCTTAGTCATGAATTGCTGATTTAGGAAGTAATATTTCTAAATTTAGGTCATTTCTACCGTGTTCCTATCTATAATTAAACATTCTCCTTAAAGTGGGAAGAATATCAAGTTCATTATTCTCATGGTAATGTAATTATTGAGACAACTGGTATTAGCATCTTTCATTGTTAAAAACAGCAAAATCAGTATAACATTTCACTATTCTTCAAGCTGCATGCAACCTACTTCTATGTGGTGGTCGTAGGTTTATGGTATAAGAAGCACTTTCACTTACACTAGCTCATTTTGTCCTCCTAATAGCTGTGCGGCATAGGCAGGGCACATGAAGATTCTAAGCCATAAAATCATGCACATAAGGTCCTAATCGAATGGGCTGCAGAACCAGGGGAGGACCGACCATGGGATTCTGAGTTCAGGCCTTTTGCCTTTCGTTTCTGTAAGCTTTTTGTAGACTGTGCCCCAAAGCTCCCTGGGTGCAGATGAGGAGGAGGGAGTCTTCCCAGCAAGTGTTTTAAGTATCGGCTGCTCTTTCTTGCTTTTTCTTCATCTGCATGTAAGCGGGAGTGAGGGGTGAGGGGAGGGACAGGAATGACTGAGAACGGGCTACGTGTTCCTGTTTTGCTCACACCCAAGGTGGTAAGGGCTGTGCAGTAGGCTACACGGGTCCTAATGATGCTGAGCCCAGATGCCATGTTGATTTGTGACTTTGTCCCTCACCTTTCAAACTGCATCTCCCTGAGGCATAGTTGAACGTTACTCAACAAGTAAGTGCATAAACTGACCCCCTCCTGCGTGCTGAGGACTCCTGTCAGGGGCCGCATCCCTGGACACGGGGTGGATCACAGCAGACTCCCCCACAGCAGGCCCACACAGAGTCTGAAGTCTAGCGGGAGAGGCAGACAACTATCATCACTAATTCTACTGTAAGATGAAAGTACAGGCTTTATGAGAGACAGTAACAGTGAGACATAGTTTAGATGGCGGGAGGGGTGTGTCAGGAAGTTTCTCTCAAAAAGCCTTACTTAAGCTCAGACCTAAACATTGAGTAGGGATTTACCAGGAAGGATGGTTGGAAACATTCCAAGAGGGATGCCTCATACACAGGCCCTGGGGTAAGAAGATGCTTCTCTTGTTGGAGGAACAGAGACTCATGTGGCCCCAGTAGAGGCAGAAAAGGTAGGCGGCAGGCAGGGGCCCCATACCGGGGGCCTTGTGGTCCATATTAAGAATGTTGTATTTTGTCCTAACCACAGAGACAAGCCTTTGATGAGTTTTGAGTAGAGAAGAGATAGGATCAGATTTAGATGCACTGGCAGCTTGAATTAGACTAGAGTGGAGTGAGTCTCCCTGGGAGACAGGCTAGGAGGCGCCTGGTGATTCAGGACAGATGATGGCCGTGGTAGGGCGGTGGTGGGTAGGTGATGGAAAGAGAAACCCTGGCGGCGGCTGAACAGAGTGTGAAGGGGCGTGCAAGGAGTTCAGATTCAGACTTAACAGGGATGGGACTCTGAGAGACGGTCCAGTGGGTGTTAAAGAAGCATCTGGACATAAGAGTCCATTGTTGAAAGGATGCTTAGGCCGGAGCTATCACTTTGGGAGGTGTCATCCTAGAGATGGTGCTAAAATCCAGGAAAACTGTTGAGAACACCTTGGGAGGAAGAGGGCACGGAAAAGACAGGAAGGCCCAGAACCCAGCCCAAAGAAACCTCTGCATAATAAAGTAGGCACAGGAGGAGTCAGTAATGGAGCTTGAGAAGGGCCACCAGAGAGATGGGAGAAAATCCAGGAGAGCGTGGTGTCTCCCAAGGCAGAGAGGAAGATGCTTCCTGTGGATGCAGATACTGTGAAGATGAGGATGGTACCCTGTGTCTTGGGAAAGAACATGACACAAGTTCAAGGGGGAGAGCACTGCATTTTAGAAATGCAGTTTCAACTAGAAGCAGCATTGTTCTCTCCTTTCAAGAAGGACCTTTTACCTACATGGCTACAAAACTGGCCTGACTGGAATGTTTTATTTCAGAGCACTCAGATTTCATGGCTTTCCATAGCTGCCAGATTGATAACTAGCTGTGAGTACCACTTTTTTCCCTAACATTTAACTATGAAAAATTTCAACCATACAGAAAAGTTGAAGGAATTTTACAATGAACACTCGTATATCTATCTCCTAGATTCTACTATTAACATTTTGCTTTACCTGCTTTATCACATGTGTATCCATCTAACAATCCCTCTGTCTACCCACCAATCCATCTTATTTTTCAGATACATTTCAAAGTAAGTTTCAGACACTGAATCAGTAATTTTAAAACTCCCAACAAACAAAAGTCCAGAACCAGATGTCTTCACGGTGAATTCTGCCAAACACTTAGAGAAGAGTTAACACCTATCCTTCTGAAACTATTCAAAAAATTGCAGAGGAAGGAACAATTCTAAACTCACTCTATGAGGCCAGCATCACCTTGACACCAAAACCAGACAAAGATATCACACAAAAAAGAAAATTACAGGCCAATATCACTGATGAACATAGACGCAAAAATCCTCAACAAAATATTATCAAACCGAATCAATCTAACAATACATTAAAAGGAGTATGCACGATGATCAAGTGGAATTTATCCCTGGGATGCAAGAATTTTTCAATATCTGCAAATCAATGTGATACACCACATTAACAAATTGGAGAATAAAAACCATATGATCATCTCAATAGATGCAGAAAAAGCTTCTGACAAAATTCAACACCCATTTATGATAAAAACTCTCCAGAAAGTGGGCATAGAGGGAACGTACCTCAACGTAATAAAGGCCATATATGATAAGCCCACAGCTAACATCATACTCAATGGTGAACAGCTGAAAGTATTTCCTCTGAGATCAGGAACAAGGCAAGTATGGCCACTCTTGCCACTTTTATTCAACATAGTTTTGGAAGTCCTAGCCACAGCAATTATAAGAAAAAGAAAGAAAACAAATACAAATTTGAAAGGAAGAAGTAAAACTGTCACTGTTTGCAGATGACATGATACTATACATAGAAAATCCTAAAGATGCTACCAGAAAACTACTAGAGCTCATCAATGAATTTGGTAAAGTTGTAGGATACGAAATTAATGCACAGAAATCTCTTGCATTCCTATACACTAACAATGAAAGATCAGAAAGAGAAATTAAGGAAACAATCGCATTTACCATCACATCAAAAAGAATAAAATACTCAGGAATTCCCTGGCAGTCCAGTGGTTAGGACTTGGTGCTCTCACTGCCAAGGGCCTCACTTCAATCCCTGGTCAGGGAACTAAGATCCCCCAAGCCACTTGGTGCAGCCAAAAAATTAAAAAAATTAAAAAAAAATACTTAGGAATAAACCTACCTAAGGAGGTAAAAGACCTGTATTCAGAAAACTATAAAGCACCGATGAAACAAATCAAAGATGACACAAACAGATGGAAGGATATACCATGTTCTTGGATTGGAAGAATTAATATTGTTAAAATGACCATACTATCCAAGGCAATCTACAGATTCAGTGCAATCCCTATCAAAATACCAATGGCATTTTGCACAGAACGAGAACAAATCATTCAAAAATTTCTATGGAAAACAAAAGATCTCGAACAGCCACAACAATCTTGAGAAAGAAGAACAGAGGTGGAGGAATCACACGTCCTGATTTCAGACTATACTACAAAGCTACAGTAATCAAAACAGTATGGTGGGACTTTCCTCGTGGTGCAGTGGTTAGGAATCCACCTGCCAATGCAGGGGACATGGGTTCGAGCCCTGGTCTGGGAAGATCCCACATGCTGCGGAGCAACTAAGCCTGTGTGCCACAACTACTAAGACCGCGTGCCACAGCTACTGAAGCCCGTGCGCCACAACTACTGAAGCCCACGTGCCTAGAGCCTGTGCTCCACAACAAGAGAAGCCACCGCAATGAGAAGCCCGTGCACTGCAGTGAAGAGTAGCCCCCACGTGCAGCAACGGAGACCCAACACAACCAAAAATAAATAAATAAATTTATATTTAAAAAAACAAAACAGTATGGTATTGGCATAAAAACAGACACACAGATCAGTGGGACAGAATAGAGAGCCCAGAAATAAACCCATGCACTTATGGTCCATTAATCTATGACAAAGGAGGCAAGAATATACAATAGATAAAAGACAGTCTCTTCAGTAAGTGGTGCTAGGAAAACTGGAAAGCTATATGTGAAAGAATGAAATTAGAATATTCTGTAACTGTATACAAAAATAAACTCAAAATGAATTAAAAACCTAAATGTAAGACCAGAAACCATAAAACTCCTAGAGGAAAACATAGGCAGAACACTCTTTGACATAAATCACAGCAATACTTTTTTGGATCTGTCTCCTAAAGCAAAGGAAATAAAAGCAAAAATAAACAGAACCTAATTAAACTTAAAAGCTTTTGCACAGCAAAGGAAATCATTGACAAAATGAAAAGACAACCTACAGGATGGGAGAAAATATTTGCAAATGATATGACTGATAAGGGGTTAATATCCAAAATATGTGAACAGCTCATACAACTCAACATCAAAAAAGCAAACAACCCAATTAAGAAATAGGCAGATGACCTGAATAGACATTTTCCCAAAGAGATACATGAAAAGACACTCAACATCGCTAATCATCAGCAAAATGCAAATCAAAACCACAATGATATATCACCTCATACCTGTCAGAATGGCTATCACCAAAAAGAATACAAATAACAAATGTTGGCAAGCATGTGGAGAAAAGGGAACCCTCATACACTGTTGGTGGGGATGTAAATTGGTGCAGCCACTGTGGAAAACAGTATGGAGGTTCCTCAAAAAAGTAAAAATAGAACTACCCTATGACCCAGCAATTCCACTCCTGGGTATATATCCAGAAGAAACCAAAACACTAATTTGAAAAGATACATGTACCACAATGTCCACAGTAGCATTATTTACAATTGCGAAGGTATGGAAGCAACCTAAGTGTCCATCAACAGATGAATGGATAAAGAAGATGTGGTATACATACATATATGTATGTATATACAATGGAATACTACTCAGCCATAAAAAAACAATGAAATTTTGCCATTTGCAGCAACATGGATAGACTTGGAGGGTATTAAGTGAAATAAGTCAGAAAAGACAACTACTGTATAATATCACTTATGTGGAATCTAAAGAAAATACAAAAAACTAGTGAATATAAGAAAAAAGAAGCATGCCCACAGATATAGAAAACAAACTAATTAGTGGTTACCAGTGAGGAACGGGAAGTGGGGAGGGGCAGTACAGGGGTAGGGGATTAAGAGGTACAAACTATTACGTATAAAATAAGCTACAAGCATATATTGTACAACACGGAATATAGCCAATATTCTATAATAACTATAAATGGAGTATAATCTTTAAAACTGTGAATCACTCTATTGTACATCTGTAACATATAATATTGTACATCAACTATAGTTCAATTTTTTTAATTAAAAAAAAAAAAACCAAGGTAAGCTTTGGACATAAGAACATTTCACAGCTAAACACTCTAGCATCTATATCATTGACCAGAGTTCAGTATCTGTTTATGGTTCTACTTCTTTTGAGGTAAAATTTTGAAAGAATGAAAAGCCCAAATCTTAAATGGACCAGTTGTTGCCTTTTGACAAATGCACACCCTGTATGGTCGTCGTATTAAGTTATAGAACATTACATCACCCCAGAAAGTCCATTGCTGCTGCTTTAATCTCTCAGAAAGCGCAGGTGATGTAGGTAAGGAACTCAGTCCTGGGCTCTGGTAGGAACACAGCAAGTGTAAATTCCCTTCTCCCTCTACCAGGGGACTCTGCCACCGCTCATATACATTCACCCACATTCTCACCAAGATAGAAATAGACATTGAACTCTTCCTAAAAGTGCTTTTGTAAACATTGCACAATACACCCTTTGTAGAGAAGGACAATGGTGTCCAGTGAACCAAGCCCACCCCAAGGAATCATAATTCCTCACCCAGAATCCTGCTCTGCTGGTGCTGAGCAAGCTGAAGCCTCAGCCCTCTCATTTGTCAAACAGGAACAGTGACCATCTCTGTCTACAAGTATAAAATCACCTTGCTGTTTTAATACATGAACTAATAGAGCCCTGGGGGGAAAGGTGAAAAGACTCCACCACAAGGCTGTGACCATGTTGACTAAGCTACTGTATTGTCCCAGGTTACCCCCCTAGCCCCATCCTCGCCTCACTGCTCAGGTGAGGCCTCTGGGCACAGGTATGAGTCAGGGACGTTCCATGTGGAGGGCTCAGGTTCAGCACCAGGTCAGGACTGGAGCTGCTTAGTAGGTCTTCAAAATCTATTGTTAACAACCCCTGGAAGAGGCTGTGGGCTTAGTTTATTTGTTTATCTTCTTGCTTTTGTCTTCTTTGTCACTCTGGGCCTTAGGAAGAGCCCACATGAGCTGATTTGTTGGAATGAAGAGAGGGTTTCTCAATCCTCACCCTACGCTGGATTTAAGGAACCCAGAGACATAAGTTGAAGTGCCAGCGACTTCTAAGATTTAATGAAAATTTGTTTGAGCCTTCTTCCCAAGTCAGTGAGAGGTCTAATGATTGCCCCAGATTTACTTATTAATTTTTGAGATTTTATAGACTGGTATTCACTTTCAGTTACAAAATCCTGCTCTGGCTGAGCTCACATCTCTCTTGGGGGCCACTTCCACTGTCGGCATCCTCTTTCTGCTTTGGACCAACCCAGACCTGGAATTCAGCCTCTTTTCTCTGCTTTCCCCCCAGACGACTTTCCCAAGCAAAGCGTTGTAGAATCCTACCTCTCTCTTCAACCTCTTTCCCTTCTACTCTCTTGACTCCCAGATTCCTCTGGATGTTTAGATTCAGATTTGTTTAGCTATGACTTTACTTCCTTTCCACCCACAAGTGGATAATGAAGGTATTTTTCTAAGCAAAGATAGTTGTCAAGAGGAACTCTGCTGCAAATTATTTGAAATATATATATATATACATATATATATTTGTACACATCTACACATACACACATGTATATACACACATACATAATACATATATGCTTATATAGATGTCCTACATGTATACATAATACACAGCACATAGAACTATAGAAATAATTACATGAATGTGTGTATAATTACATACATAACACATACTATCTGTACATACACACACGTACATACCCTATGACATACGTCTACACAGATCTAAACCACCATCACTAAGGAATTGGTGAACTCCAGCTCCTGCCTCATCTTGTTGGAGTCTTGTTCTCATCTTTTTATTTCTGCATTGCACAGATCCTGCTCTGTAATTGAAACGGATCCCATCCAGCTTGCACTGTTTAGTTTACAAAACAGGAGACTGGAAATAATCTGCTCAGTCACTCATTTATTCAATCTCACATTCACTCAACAGGCAATAATCCAGCACCTACGACAGCCCCGGGTTGGATCCTTTAGAGGAGAAGATATGGAAATGAGGGACAGACCCACATCTTTAGAAAGTTGAAATCCAGCTGCATGTGCAACCCTTAACACACCCGAAACAAAACGTCCTCACACGCACAATTCTCATCAGAGGAACAGCAAATTCGAGCAGAAAGTAGAGACTTGCAGTGTACAGCAGCGCTGCTGTTTCAGCAGAATGAGCAGGAGGAAAAAAACGCTGTGGTCAAAAGAAACTGCTGGCTGCTGGATTTTTGTTTAATTACAATTTGTGCTCTTCTAACAGCGTTCGTTCTGCTTAGATGGCAGAGTGGCTTTCATGAAAGTATGAGCTCAGCCTTGCCTTACGCCTGTTGAAAAAAAGAGGTCAAGTAAAATGACGGTAGTGACAGCACCAAGCTAGTTGAAAACCACACTCTCAGATGAGACACAAAAACAAACAAACCCGCACGCTGGAAATCTCTTGCCCACTAAAAACCCCTTGACGTCGTCTCAGAAACACATATAGAGACAATTTCCTCTTTTTTCCTTAGCAGTGTCCTCGAGGAAAATAGCTTTCCAGATCTGAGTGGGTGGACCAGTGATGCAGTCTAGCAGCCTGGGTTCGTTCCGAATTCAGCTCCATGGCTACATTCGGGCTGAGGGACTTAATCCTTATGTAGCTCTTCCAAATCTCTTCATATAGTTCTGCAATTTTTAACTGAACTCTGCACTGAATATTCTAGTCATTTAAAACGTTTTCACACCACTTTGGCACAGAAATTAGTAATGACCGGATACATTTGCAAAAATCCATGCTTTGTATATTGTAAAACGTCTACATAAAGGCAAACTCTCATCCCGCATGCTGATAAACGTGATCTATATATGGGTTTGATAATCTTTTAATTCAAAAATCAAATGTATTTTGAATGTACCCACAGAGGAATTTACATATGAGTTCATGAAGAACAGCAAGTGATATTCGTGTATGCAAAGGAAAGATATGATGGCCTGTTTCTTGATGGTAATGAAATTTGATAAATGACTTCTTTCCACAGAATCTCCAAAATAGAGTGATGCAGGTACTCACATTTTATCAAATTAGTTAGAGCTTTTCTAGGAATTGGCTCTGTTTTTACTTACATACTTCAGTGACAAAATTAAAGATAAGTTATTTGTTAGAGGCACTATCAGTGGTCTTAAGTGGAAAACATTTAACAAGATGAACCTAGCATGCTGGATGTGAGACTAGGAGAACTTGTGCTCTGGTTTCAAAAACTGGCAGTTCTTAGTGCTATACTTCCCCAAACCATAGAGAACTGGCTTTTCCTGGGAAATCCTAACTTCTCACTCGATGCTCCTTTTTATTCTTTTTACTTATTTACATTGCTTAATGAAATGAGGCAATCACATGATGTACTCTAACTTGAAAATCCTGTAAGCTGATACTTCAAATTCTGTAAATGATATCCAGATCTAGTATTCTTTTTTTTTTTTTTTTTGAAACCGTTTACTTTCCGTCAGCTTATTTCCATTCTAAGAGATTGTGGAAGAACAGCTTAAGACCACCCAGTGGTTGTTCCTACCCACTCAGTGGCCTGAGCAGTGGGAGGTGCAGACCAGCCTTCAGTGGGGCACAGAGGGCACCTGCACACCTTCAGACACCTTTGCGACCTCAGGCTGAGGAGCAGTGAACTCGGGAGGTGGGGCGGTCCATTCACCCTGAAATTCCTCCTTGGTCACAGCCTTCTCAGCTGCCGCCTGCTCTTCCTTTTCAGTCTCTTCAGGATCTCTGTAGAAGTAGACATCAGGCATGACCTCCCATGAGTGTTCACGGGAGATGGTGCCACACATGTGCAGAACTTCCCGGGCAAGCATCCACCACATCAGACCCACTGAGTGAGCTCCCTTGTTGTTGCGTGCGATGGCAACGTCCACATAATGCAGAGGAGAGTCTGTGTTACACAGAGCAATGGTAGGCAGGTTAACATAAGAGGCCTCTGTGAGAGGCTGGTGGTCAGCCCTGGGATCAGTAATCACCAGAGGTCTTGGCTCCGGAAGGCTGCCTGGCTTTGGTTAGTGAAGGTTCCAGGAGTGAAGCAGCCAGCAATAGGAGTGGCTCCAGCGGCAGCAGCAAACTTCAGGACGGCGCGCTGGCCAGTATTCCTGGAGGATACGACACTGACATCAGCTGGGTTTTCAATGGCAACAGTGGCACGAGCTGCCAACAGAAGCTTCTCCCAGGTTCTCTTCAGATTTATTATGTAGATGCCATCACTTTTCCTTTTGTAGATGTACTGTTCCATTTGGAAGTCTAGGTTGGTGCCACCTAAGTGGGTTCCTGTTGCAAGAAATTTGAGGACATCCTCCTCCTCCTTTTGCAGGACATCAAGGGTTCCAGACATTGTGAACGTTTCCCTTTAAGTTACGATGGGAATCCAGAACAATGCCGTATGGACCCCTGTCTGACTGATGCAGAAAGAAAGCTAGTACTCTTTTTAAAAAATTTTTTTAATATAATTTTAAAGGTAACATTCCATTTACAGTAAATACAAAATATTGGCTATATTCCCTGTGTTGTACAATACATCCCTGAGCCTATCTTTTTTTTTTGTTAACATCTTTATTGGAGTATAATTGCTTTACAATATTGTGTTAGTTTCTGCTGTATAACAAAGTGAATCAGCTATATATATACATATGTCCCCATATCTCCTCCCTCTTGCGTCTCCCTCCCCGCACCCTCCCTATCCCACCCCTGTAGGTGGTCACAAAGCACCGAGCTGATCTTCCTGTGCTATGCAGCCGCTTCCCACTAGCTATCTGTTTTACGTTTGGTAGTGTATATATGTCCATGCCACGCTCTCACTTCATCCCAGCTTACCCTTCCCTCTCCCCGTGTCCTCAAGTCCGTTCTCTATGTCTGCGTCTTTATTCCTGTCCTGCCCCTAGGTTCTTCAGAACCTTTTTTTTTTTTTTTAGATTCCATATATATGTGTTAGCCTACGGTATTTGTTTTTCTCTTTCTGATGTACTTCACTCTGTATGACAGACTCTAGGTCCATCCACCTCACTACAAATAACTCAATTTCGTTCCTTTTTATGGCTGAGTAATATTCCATTGTATATATGTACCACAGTTCTTTATCCATTAGGCTGTTGATGGGCATTTAGGTTGCTTCCATAACCTGGCTATTGTAAATAGTGCTGCAGTGAACATTGGGGTGCATGCATCTCTTTGAACTATGGTTTTCTCTGGATATATGCCCAGTAGTGGGATTGCTGGATCATATAGTAATTCTAGTTTTAGTTTTTTAAGGAACCTCCATACTGTTCTCCATAGTGGCTGTATCAATTTACATTCCCACCAACAGTGCAAGAGGGCTCGCTTTTATCCACACCCTCTCCAGCATTAGTTGTTTGTAGATTTTCTGATGATACCCATTCTAACTAGTGTGAGGTGATACCTCATTGTAGTTTTGGTTTGCATTTCTCTAATAATTAGTGATGTTGAGCATCTTTTCATGTGCTTCTTGGCCATCTATATGTCTTCTTTGGAGAAATGTCTATTTAGGTCTGCCTATTTTTGGATTGGGTTGTTTGTTTCTTTAATATTGAGCTGCATGAGCTGTTTATATATTTTGGAGATTAATCCTTTGTTTGTTGATTCATTTGCAAATATTTTCTCCCATTCTGAAGGTTGTCTTTTCGTCTTGTTTATGGTTTCTTTTGCTATGCAAAAGCTTTTAAGTTTCATTAGGTCCTATTTGTTTATTTTTGTTTTTATTTCCATTAATCTAGGAGGT
This sequence comes from Mesoplodon bidens, assembly GCF_964165515.1. Taxonomy (NCBI): domain Eukaryota; kingdom Metazoa; phylum Chordata; class Mammalia; order Artiodactyla; family Ziphiidae; genus Mesoplodon; species Mesoplodon bidens. The sequence continues at coordinate 30,994,998 of NC_138169.1, read as the reverse complement.
GGGTCAAAAAAGATCTTGCTGTGATTTATGTCAAAAAGTGTTCTTCCTATGCTTTCCTCTAAGAGTTTTAAGTGTCTGGTCTTACATTTAGGTCTCTAATCCATTTTGAGTTTATTTTTGTGTATGCTGTTAGGGAGTGTTCTAATTTCATTCTTTTACATGTAGCTGTCCAGTTTTCCCAGCACCACTTATTGAAGAGACTGTCTTTTCTCCATTGTATATCCTTGCCTCCTTTGTCATAGACTAGTTGACCATAGGTGCATGTGCTTATCTCTGGGCTTTCTATCTTGTTCCATTGCTATGTTTCTGTTTTTGTGTCAGTACCATATTGTCTTGATTCCTGTAGCTTTGTAGTATAGTCTGAAGTCAGGGAGTCTGATTCCTCCAGCTCCGTTTTTTTCCCTCAAGACTGCTTTGGCTATTCGGGGTCTTTTGTCTCTCCATACAAATTTTAGATTTTGTGTTCTAGTTCAGTAAAGAATGCCATTGGTAATTTGATAGGGATTGCATTGAATCTGTAGATTGCTTTGGGTAGTATAGCCATTTTCACAATATTGCTTCTTCCAATCCAAGACCATGGTATATCTCTCCATCTGTTATCATCTTTATTTTCTTTCATCAGTGTCTTATAGTTTTCTGCATACAGGTCTTTTGTCTCCCTAGGTAGGTTTTTTCCTAGGTATTTTATTCTTTTTGTTGCAATGGTAAATGGGAGTGTTTCCTTAATTTCTATTTCAGATTTTTCATCATTAGTGTATAGGAATGTAAGAGATTTCTCTGCATTAATTTTGTATCCTGCAACATTACCAAATTCATTGATTAGCTCTAGTAATTTTCTGGTGGCATTTTTAGGGTTCTCTATGTGTAGTATCATGTCATCTGTAAACAGTAACAGTTTTACTTCTTCTTTTCCAATTTGTATTTCTTTTATTTCTTTTTCTTCTCTGATTGCCATGGCTAGGACTTCCAAAACTGTGTTGAATAATAGTGGTGAGAGTGGACATCCTTATCTTGTTCCTGGTCTTAGAGGAAATGCTTTCAGTTTTTCACCATTGAGAATGATGTTTGCTGTGGGTTTATCATATATGGCCTTTATTATGTTGAGGTATGTTCCCTCTATGCCCACTCTCTGGAGAGTTTTTATCATAAATCGGTGTTCAATTTTGTCCAAAGGTTTTGCTGCATCTATTGAGACGATCATATGGTTTTTATTCTTCAGTTTGTTAATATGGTGTATCACATTGATTGATTTCCATATATTGAAGAATCCTTGCGTCCCTGGGGTAAATCCCACTTGATCATGGTGTATGATCCTTTTAATATGCTGTTGGATTCTGTTTTCTAGTATTTTGTTGAGGATTTTTGCATCTATATTCATCAGTGATATTGGTCTGTAATTTTCTTTTTTTATCTTTTTTATTATCTTTTTCTTTTTTATTATCTTTTATTATCTTTTTCTGGTTTTGGTATCAGGGTGATGGTGGCCTCATAGAATGAGTTTGGGAGTGTTCCTTCCTCTGCAATTTTTTGGAAGAGTTTGAGAAGGATGGGTGTTAGCTCTTCTCTAAATGTTTGATAGAATTCACCTGTGAAGCCATCTGGACCTGGACTTTTGTTTGTTGGAAGATTTTTAATCACAGTTTCAATTTCATTACTTGTGATCGGTCTGTTCATATTTTCTATTTCTTCCTGGTTCAGTCTTGGAAGGTTATACCTTTCTAAGAATTTGTCCATTTCTTCCAGGTTGTCCATTTTATTGGCATAGAGTTGCTTGTAGTAGTATCTTAGGATGCTTTGTATTTCTGCGGTGTCCATTGTAACTTCTCCTTTTTCATTTCTAATTTTATTGATTTGAGTCCTCTCCCTCTTTGTCTTGATGAGTCTGTATAATGGTTTATCAATTTTGTTTATCTTCTCAAAGAACCAGCTTTTAGTTTTATTGACGATTGCTGTTGTTTTCTTTGTTTCTATTTCATTTATTTCTGCTCTGATCTTTATGATTTCTTTCCTTCTGCTAACTTTGGGTTTTGTTTGTTCTTTTTCCTCTAGTTCCTTTAGATGTAAGGTTAGATTGTTTATTTGAGATTTTTCTTCTTTCTTGAGGTAGGCTTGTATAGCTATAAACTTCCCTCTTAGAACTGCTTTTGCTGCATTCCATAGGTTTTGGATCATCATGTTTTCATTGTCATTTGTCTCTAGGTATTTTTTGATTTCCTCTTTGATTTGTTCAGTGATCTCTTGGTTATTTAGTAACATACTTTTAGCCTCTATGTGTTTGTGTTTTTTACGTTTTTTTCCCTGTGATTCATTTCTAATCTCACAGCGTTGTGGTCAGAAAAGATGCTTGATATGATTTCAATTTTCTTAAATTTACTGAGGCTTGATTTGTGACCCAATATGTGATCTATCCTGGAAAATGTTCCGTGCGCACTTGAGAAGAAAGTGTAATCTGCTGGTTTTGGATGGAATGTCCTATAAATATCAATTAAATCTATCTGGTCTATTGTGTCATTTAAAGCTTCTGTTTCCTTATTTATTTTCATTTTGGATGATCTGTCCATTGGTGTAAGTCAGGTGTTAAAGTCCCCCACTATTATTGTGTTACTGTCGATTTCCTCTTTTATAGCTGTTTTCAGTTGCCTTATGTATTGAGTCGCTCCTGTGTTGGGTGCATATATATTTATAATTGTTATATATTCTTCTTGGATTGAACCCTTGATCATTATGTAGTGTCCTTCCTTGTCTCTTGTAACATTCTTTATTTTAAAGTCTATTTTATCTGATACGAGTATAGCTACTCCAGCTTTCTTTTGATTTCCATTTACATGGAATATCTTTTTCCATCCCCTCATTTTCAGTCTGTATGTGTCCCTAGGTCTGAAGTGGGTCTCTTGTAGACAGCATATATATGGGTCTTGTTCTTTTTTTTTTTTTTAATTTATTTATTTATTTATGGCTGTGTTGGCTCTTTGTTTCTGTGCGAGGGCTTTCTCTAGTTGCGGCAAGTGGGGGCCACTCCTCATCGTGGTGCGTGGGCCTCTGACTATCGCGGCCTTTCTTGTTGCGGAGCACAGGCTCCAGACGCACAGGCTCAGTAATTGTGGCTCACGGGGCTAGTTGCTCCGCGGCATGTAGGATCTTCCCAGACCAGGGCTCGAACCCGTGTCCCCTGCATTGGCAGGCAGATTCTCAACCACTGCGCCACCAGGGAAGCCCTGGGTCTTGTTTTTGTATCCATTCAGCAAGCCTGTGTCTTTTGGTTGGAGCATGTAATCCGTTCACATTTAAGGTAATTATCGATATGTATGTCCCTATGACCATTTTCTTAATTGTTTTGGGTTTTTGTAGGTCCTTTTCTTCTCTTATGTTCCCACTTAGAGAAGTTCCTTTAGAATTTGTTGTAGAGCTGGTTTGATGGTGCTGAATTCTCTTAGCTTTTGCTTGTCTGTAAAGCTTTTGATTTCTCCATCAAATCTGAATGAGATTCTTGCCGGGTAGACTAATCTTGGTTGTAGGTTCTTCCCTTTCATCACTTTAAGTATATCATGACACTCCCTTCTGGCTTGTAGAGTTGCTGCTGAGAAGTCAGCTGTTAACCTTATGGGAGTGCCCTTGTATGTTATTTGTCATTTTTCCCCTCCTGCTTTCAATAATTTTTCTTTGTCTTTAATTTTTGCCAATTTGATTACTGTGTCTTGGCGTGTTTATCCTTGGGTTTATCCTGTATAGGATTCACTGTACTTCCTGGACTTGGCTGGCTATTTCCTTTCCCATGTTAGTGAAGTTTTCGACTGTTATCTCTTCAAATATATTCTCTGGTCCTTTCTCTCTCTCTTCTCCTTCTGGGACCCCTATAATGTGAATGTTGCTGCGTTTAATGTTGTCCTAGAGGTCTCTTAGGCTGTCTTCATTTCTTTTCACTCTTTTTTCTTTATTCTGTTCTGCAGTGGTGAGTTCCACCATTCTGTTTTCCAGGTCACTTATCTGTTCTTCTGCCTCAGTTATTCTGCTGTTGATTCCTTCCAGTGTAGTTTTCATTTCAGTTATTGTTTTGTTCATCTCTGCTTGTTTGTTCTTTAATTCTTCTAGGTCTTATGTTAAACATTTCTTGCATCTTCTCGATCTTTTCCTCCATTCTTTTTCCGTGGTCCTGGATCATCTTCACTATCATTATTCTGAATTCTTTTTCTGGACGGTTGCCTATCTCCACTTCATTTAGTTGTTTTTCTGGGGTTTTATCTTGTTCCTTCATCTGGTACATAGCTCTCTCCCTTTTCATCTTGTCAGTCTTTCTGTGAATGTGGTTTTTGTTCCCCAGGCTGTAGCATTGTAGTTCTTCTTGCTGTCTGCCCTGTGGTGGATGAGGCTATCTTAGAGACTTGTGCAAGTTTCCTGATGGGAGGGACTGGTGGTGGGTAGAGCTGACTGTTGCTCTGGTGGGTAGAGCTCAGTAAAACTTTAATCTGCTTGACTGCTGATGGGTGGAGCTGGGTTCCCTCCCTGTTGGTTGCCTGGCCTGAGGCAACCCAACACTGGAGCCTACCCTGGCTCCCTGGTGGGGCTAATGACAGACTCTGGGAGGGCTCACGCCAAGGAGCACCCCCAGAACCTCTGCTGCCAGTGTCCTTGTCCTCATGGTGAGCCACAGCCACTCCTCGCCTCTGCAGGATACCTTCCAACACCAGCAGGTAGGTCTGGTTCAGTCTCCCCTGGGGTCATTGCTCCTTCCCTGGGTCCCGATGCGCACACTACTTTTTGTGTGCCCTGCAAGAGTGGAGTGTCTGTTTCCCCAGTCCTGTCAAAGTCCTGCAATCAAATCCCACTAGCCTTCAAAGTCTGATTCTCTAGGAATTCCTCCTCCCGTTGCCAGACCCCAAGGTTGGGAAGCCTGACATGAGGCTCAGAACCTCCACTCCAGTGGGTGGACTTCTGTGGTATAAGTGATCTCCAGTCTGTGAGTCACCCACCCAACAGTTACAGGATTGGATTTTACTGTGATTGTAGCCCTCCTACCGTCTCATTGTGGCTTCTCCTTTGTCTTTGGATGTGGGGTATCTTTTTTGGTGAGTTCCAGTGTCTTCCTGTCGATGATTGTCCAGCAGCTAGTTGTGATACATGACTCTTTTTGAATTATGGTTTTTTCAGTGTATATGCCCAGTAGTGGGATTGCTGGGTCATATGGTAGTTTTATTTTTAGTTTTTTAAGGAACCTCCATACTGTTCTCCATAATGGCTGTATCAATTTACATTCCCACCAACAGTGCAAGAGGGTTCCCTTTTCTCTACACCCTCTCCAGCATTTGTTGTTTGTAGATTTTTTGTTGATGGCCATTCTGACTGGTGTGAGGTGCTACCTCATTGTAGTTTTGGTTTGCATTTCTCTTGAGTCTATGTTACACCCAACAGTCTGTACCTCCCACTCCCCCACCCCGGTATTGCCTCTCCCCCTCCCCACTGGTCATCACTAGTTTGTTCTCTGTATCTGTGGGCCTGTTTCTTTTTTGTTATATTCACTAATTTATTGTATTTTTTAGATTACACATATAAGTGATATCCTACAGTATTTGTCTTTTTCTGTCTGACCTATTTCACTTAGCATAATGCCCTCCAGGTCCATCCAGGTTGCTGCAAATGGCAAAATTTCATTGTTTTTTATGGCTGAGTAGTATTCCATTTATATATATATGTATGCCATAACCTTTATCCATTCATCTGTTGATGGACACTTAGGTTGTTTTCATATCTTGGCAATTGTAAATAATGCTGCTTTGAACATTGGGTACGTGTATCTTTTTGAATTAGTGTTTTGGTTTTTTTCAGCTTTACACCCAGGAGTGGAATTGCTGGGTCATATGGTAGTTATATTTTTAGTTTTTTGAGAAACCTCCATACTGTTTTCCATAGTAGCTATACCAGTTTACCTTTCCACCAACAGTGTGAGAGGGTTCTCTTTTCTCCACATTCTCACCAACATTTGTTATTTGTGGTCTTCCTGTTGATGGTCATTCTGACAGGTGTGAGATGATATCTCATTGTGGTTTTGATTTGCATTTCCCTGATGAATAGTGATGCTCTAGTATTAATTCTTTGAGTTTACTTGAATGCTAGAAAAGTCCCCTCCCTGTGTGACAGCTGCAGGATCATTATCAAGGGGGGAAGAGGGGACTATTGACAAATGTTACTGAAAATATCAGTGGTGACTCTCTTGGGGCAGTAGGATTTCAGGTGACTTTTAATGTCTTTCTTCATATGTTAAATGATTAGTTGAATTTTAACAGTGAGCCTGAATTGTTTGCACAATCAGAAAGTTATCTGTAAATAAATAAAATTAGAACCTTATTGAACACTCTTTTCACAGATAAATTCCAGAAAGAATAAAGACCAAAATATGTAGCACAACTTTTATATGATTAGAAGGAAATGTACAGATTATCTTCATGACGTTGAGTTAAGCAGAATTTCTTAAGCCAGAAAGTATGAATCGTAAAGGAAAAGACTTAGAAATTTTCATGTAATTTTTAAACGATGCCAAAATTAAAGTTTAGCTTAAAGATTTGATTGAAAAAACAAGCCACAAACTAGGAGAAGATACTTGTAACATGTATTGCAAAGTATCTAAGAAACACAAGGAAATAAAAAGCAGCAAAACAAAACTCCCAGTTTTTAAGAATGGACAAAAAATATGGAGAGGAAGGAGAAAAGGCAAACAAAATCACCAAAATTCACAACATGTCCTCCTCCTCACTAAGAGAAACTCGAATTAAATTAGATGCCACATTATATCCCTCTGATTGTCTACAAAACGTCAAACCGGACAATATGAGATGTTGGAAAGTAAGTGGAAAAGAGGAACTTGCATATTCTACTAGTGGGAGTGAAAATGAATACAATTGTTTTGATGTCAAATTACCAATATCCAGTAAAGCTGAAAATTCACATTCCTTGTGACCTAGAAAGTCCTCCTCTAGAGAAACTTGCAAATAAGTGCTAAGAGACAGCTACCAAAAGAACAATCTAAAACCCATCAGAGAGAAATAATTAATAAAGTTTATATGCCCAAGCACATTAAAATAGCAATTTAAAAAATGAACTAGGTCTCTATGTGTTAACCTTATTAACATAGGTCACTAAAACATACCACTGAGAAGAAAAAAGAAACAGGTTGTAGAAAATTTAAACAGTATGATACAAATTATTTAAAATTAAAAAACCACTATATATTGCCAATGGATACATGTACGCTTAGAGCGGTGTACTGGAGGACACTCCATGGAGTTGCCTCTGGGGAAAAAAGTGAAAGAAGGCAAAGGAGGAGGGAAGTAAATTGGACTTGAATTTTATTTCAATATTATATTACCTTTATTAAAAATACTTATAAAGTATATTGCAAAAGATAAAAGTAATGAACTCAGAGTCTCATTACTGCTTGTCACAGAGCCTGACCAGCTCACCAGAGTCTCAGGTATCCTGGGGTTCCAAGAAGAGAACCTGCAGGGCCCTTGGGTGGGGCTGCACCTCAGCAATGGGAACGGAGCACAGCTCCAGCCTCAATTTCTTGTTTTTTTTAAATTTTAGTTTTTAAAGTTTTTTGGTATTGAAATATAGCTGATTTACAGTGTTTCAGGTGCACAGCAAAGTGATTCAGTTATACAAGTATATATATTCTTTTTCATATTCTTTTCTATTATAGGTTATTATAATTCGCTGCGCTATACAGTAGGTCCTTATTGTTTATCTACTTTATGTATAGTACAATAGTTTGTATCTGTTAATCCCAAACTCCTAATTTATCCCTCTCCGCTCTTCCCACTTTGGTAACCATAAGTTTGTTTTCTATGTCTGTGAGTCTCTTTCTGTTTTGTAAATAAGTTCATTTGTATCATTTTGTTAGATTCCACTTATAAGTGATATCATGTGATATTTGCCTTTCTCTGTCTGACTTACTTCACTTAGTATGATAATCTCTAGGTCCATCCATGTTGCTGCAAATGGCATTATTTCATTCTTCTGGCTAAGTAATATTCCATTGTACATATGTACCACATCTTCTTTATCCATTCATCTGTTGATGGACACTTAGGTTGCTTCCATGTCTTGGCTGTTGTAAACAGTGCTGCTATGAACACTGGGGTGCATTTATCTTTTTGAATTAGAGGTTTCATATTTTCTGGGTATATGCCCAGGCAGCCTCAGTTTCTGTTTGCAGTTATGACGTGGATCAAACGCTACTGGACGCCCAGCATGAACCTAGATGATGTCACCCCCAGAGTGTCCACTGTGATGACCCACAAGATACTAGTAGTTTCTGAACTAGACACCCACAGTGTTGGAGGAAAAACAGCCCTCAGCCCGAAGAAGATTATATCAAGAGAAGAAATTGAAAGCCTTTTGAAGAAAACCTCAGATTGGACAGGGGATTGGTCAAGTCGGTCTGAAAACATCCCCCCCGCCCCCGCCTCCAAAAAACTGCCTTTAAACATCTTTAAACACCAAACAAAGCACACAGCCTCTCTCGGCAGGAGGAACATGTGTCTTAGGAAGAAAGGGGACATTTTCACAGAAGAATTTCTAAGCGTTTTCCTTCCATCTCTGCTGCTCTCACGTCGCTGGCCAGTGGCTTGGGGATCGTCTTGGAAAGCATCTGGCCACCAGTGTCTTTTGATGGAGACTTGGACTCTGGCTGTTGCACACGGTGGAGATTGTCTACTAGAGGCTACACTGAACTCTGCTATTTATTCTTTGCGAAGCAGGAACTAGAAAACCAAGGTGCAAATCAAACTCCACAGTAGAGTTTAAACGCCAAAATGTGTTTGCTTTCACAGTGTAATGGCTTCAGCTTCCAACGGGTAGGCGACAGGGACGTGTCAGCATTCTGTCAGAGACACCTGCTCAATCTGTTTCAGGCCCCTCATCAGTTAACCTTGTTCTTTGTGCTGAGCTTTTGGGGGCTCTGAGAATCAATGTTAATCTAAGCAAATCTGTGTCTACATTTAAAAAACTAGAAATTGAAGAAAATAAATAAATCTGCCAAATCCTTCAGAGATTAGTGTATTTGCATGTGGTTTAAAATCAAACCTTATAAAAGCTTTTTGATTGAGCCAGAAAAAAGTAATTTATTTAAAAATAAATATTTGTACTCCCGCCGTGTTACTGGGGACCTTTCAGTCTTCGTTTGGGTGATAATGCCTGGAGTCAGCTGCAGCAGTGGAAGTGACCCTATTTTGGGCTTTTGCTGTTGGAGAGCTGGGAGAGCTCAGGAGGTCAAGAGGCCAAAGCAAGAGCATACCCACCTCTCCTGGGACCTTGCTTGGGGCACAGGTGGGGCTTGGTTGGGTGACTGAAATCTCCCAGCTTTGCTGAAGGAAACCAGGCTCTGTGTTGATTCATAGGTGTTAGCAACTGTTTTATTTGTCAATATTCTAAAAATTTATTGAGAACTGTAAATCATTTTTAAAAAATAATCTCTCAACTCAAAGATAAGGCAAAGATGTACGTAAGAAAAGTACAGCTTGTATTTTTTCTCTCTAGATTTCTAGGTCAGTTTAAGTGTGTTCGAGTCAAGCATCATAAGTGTTGTGATTAAATAGCTACCTTTCTCAGAAGATTCCTCTGGTTTTTGTAACCTCCCCTCCTGTCTAACAGGCTTAATACAAATTTAGCTTGATAAGTGTGTCTTGGAAATGGAACATTCCCCAAGTCCTATGTATTAATCATTACCTGAAGCACCCACAGTTATGTACTCACGAAGTCCTTTGACAGATGCCTGGACACAGGGCTGATAATTAGCAGGCATTGACATCCACTCTGCACACTGGCCATGGTCCACCTTGATCATTTAGTACCTGAACCTCACTGTGTACCTGAGTTCAACACTGTGCCTTGAAGGTCATTATGGCCCCTGATCACGGGTCTTGGCAGATTTACTGTCTCAGTGCTGAAATCTGGTAGAGCCCTTCCAAGTCCACTGCTTCTCCAGCCTTCCTCTCCCCATTGCTGGAGCAATCTGGTCCTTGTCGCCAGCCTTGACCTCAGCCAGTCTCCAGGACAAATCCGACTTTAGGCAGGAAGCATCTAGACCTCGATCCTCATCACCCTGCCTTCAGTGCTGAACCTCTAGTGGGGATACATGAGCTGACACCCTGCCAACCTCTGCGGCTCCCCTTCCCCACCGCCTCTCTCTGCCCCACCTGTCTGGTGCATGCACGCATGCGCACACCTGTTCTCAGGTGTGCCGGCCTGCTGAACATCCCAGTCGTGACTTCAGCCCTGCTGCTTCCTCCCTCCTCTGCCTGGGATGCATCATTTCAGCAGAAGCAGTTGGTTGGTACCAGGAAGCAGCGTGACTAAGAAAGGATGGGATGGGGTTCCTTGACCATCCATGTTTCTGAGAACACCCTTACCTTCTTTCTGTGTTCCAAGCAAGTTCTGTTTCCAGGGGCGCTGCGTGGCCTCTCCGGGCTGCCCCAGCTTACTCAGGCAGAGAAAGAACACACTTACCTCGTGCTCCCACTTCACATTTTATTGCTAAAACCCTTCCACAACTTCGTGAGGGAGGAACCGTTACCGTCATTCTACTGATGAGGAAACCAAGCTCAGAAAAGCTGAACAAGTCACCCTTCTGGAAAGCTGGGACCTGGCTCCAAACCAGAGAGTCTCTGGTTCCAGAGCCCTTTGTCACTGTCCCCAAGGCCCTGGTCTTAGACTCACTTCTATTTTGTTCTGTAGCCTGAGTTCATGTGTTATTTCATGGTCAGCACCAGACTCTCTCTAGGACTCGGACTGCTTTGTTCTGCAGCTCCTCCTCGGAGAAGGGAAACCCCCTGCCCTGGACCCTGACTCAGTGCTGGAGTCCAGCTCCCCCGACAATGTTCCCCATCACTGGTGGCTGCCTAGATGTCCAAACACCACTTGAACTCACCATCACTGTGCTCTCCTGTCTGATGGGGGACTGGACTCCTGCAGGCTGGTCTCTGCAGCCAGCTGCTGACATAAAATGCAGTCTCCTGTTGCCACACCCTTTGGCTACAGCCCTGGAGCCCAGTTTTCTCTCAGCACCAGCAGCTGGACCTGAGCCCTCCTGTTCATCCCACCTACCCCATGGAGAAAGTCAGCTTAGAAGTCGTGCACACCCCTACCCAGCATTCTTCACTGGATCCTTCTTCACCAAGTTATGTCTAGTTCTTGAGCAAGACAGCTTCAGCGGGACTAACGCAACTAGACTCTGACTTTAGTCTCCGGTCTCTGTTTATTTGTTCACTAGGGTCTTCAGTTGGGTTTCCCCAGAAGCCAACTTTGAGATGAAAATTTGAGACCAAGTAGTTGATTTGAGGGGTGACCCAAGGAAGTGTTATTGAGTGGGTTACCCCTGGGTGGCCCCAGGGTTCAGTGCCGCTGGGGAGCTATGGATGAGAGTGTAGAACACAGCTCAGAGTTCTCCCGCTGAAGGAGGGTGAGGACACTTGGCGATTCCTCCCGGTCACACGGTCATGGGCTGAGGGCTGCACGGCACTTCTGGCTGCAGCCCTCACAGGGAGAGCAGTGGGTGCTTGCAGTAAGGTTGTTCTTAAACATACTGTGAGGGGTCTTTCCTGGTGGTGCAGTGGTTAAGAATCCACCTGCCAGTGCAGGGGACACGGGTTCGAGCCCTGGTCCGGGAAGATCCCACATGCCGTGGAGCAACTAATCCCGTGTGCCACAACTACTGAGCCTGTGCTCTAGAGCCCACGAGCCACAACTACTGAAACCAGCGTGCCTAGAGCCCGTGCTCCTCAACAAGAGAAGCCACCGCAATGAGAAGCCTGTGCACTGCAACGAAGAGTAGCCCCCGCTCGCCGCAACTAGAGAAAGCCCGCATGCAGCAATGAAGACCCAACACAGCCAAAAATAAATAAATAAAAATTAAAAAGATAAATAAATAAAATATACTGTGATGGTGCGTACCCAGGGGGTATAAGCAGAACACAGGCGGCATCCACTACAGTCAGTTAAAATAACCCTCAGAGCTGCCATTTTAGTGATTCTGGAAAGCTTCTGGAGGAAGTATGCAGAGTCACACTAAGTATTACCTGTGGAAGTCTTCCAAGGTTTCTTTTCTTTTTTTTTTTTTTTTTTTGCGGTACGCGGGCCTCTCACTGCTGTGGCCTCTCCCGTTGCAGAGCACAGGTTCCGGACACGCAGGCTTTGCGGCCATGGCTCACGGGCCAAGCCACTCCACGGCATGTGGGATCTTCCCAGACCGGGGCACGAACCCATGTCCCCTGCATCGGCAGGCGGACTCTCAACCACTGCGCCACCAGGGAAGCCCCTTCCAAGCTTTCTTATGTTTGGCTTATGAACTGTCATCATAGTCCTGTATAGGACTGCTCTGGCAGCTCCCCACCTCCACCCTATCTCCAGTACATGCACCAGGTCATTCAGGGAATTCAAAGGTCTTTCACGTGTTTTTCGCTCTTTTACTAACTATGAGGATATAGTTCATCATTCATATTTTGCGAACCCTCCCCTCATACAAAATGGCAGGAACTAGGAGCTTAAAAGAGCACTAAGTGTAAAACATTCTTCCTACCCTCAAGGAACACGCCATCAAGTTGGGCAATTCCAATATGTACCATTATTCTTCTTTTCAAGTGGGATACAGGGTAAGAACTAAAGGGGTGGGGTTGCTTATGAGCCTTTCCAGCTGAAAAATCTGTAAGAACAGAAATCAAGTTAGCCTGAGACTAGAATTGAAATACCAGAATCACAGAATTGAGTCCCTGATTTCAACCTCTGCCAAGTTACTAAAGATGGCACTTCTTTTCACATTGTGCTATAGTTACTGTTCTGTCTGACTCCATCTATCCTGCCAACTCTTAAGAACAGGGATAGTTTCCATATTACACATCTATTGCTGCATAACAAATTACGCTAAAACTTACCGGCTTACAAGATATATGTATTATGTCACGGTTTCTATGAGTCAGGAATCTGGACACACCCTGCCCAGGTCCTCTTTCTCAGGGTCCTTCACAAGCTGAAATCAGGATGTCAGCCAAGGCTTGAGTCTCATCTGAAGGCTTGACTGAGCAAGGATCTGCTTCCAAGTTCACATGGTGGTTGGCAGCATTAAGTTCCTCATGGACTGGTAAACTGAAGGTCTCAGTTCTGAGATGGCTGTTGGCTGGAGGCCACCCTCAGGTCCTTGCCAGGTGGGCCTCTCCAGTACGGCAGTTTGCATCACCAAAGCATGGCAGCCAAGAAGGCAACAGAGAGAGAAGCCATAGTCTTTCCTAACCTAATCGTAGAAGTGACATCCATCACCTTTGCCATATTCTATAGGTTAGGAGCAAGTCACTAGATACAGACCACACTTAGGAGGAGATTATTTAAGGCCATGAATACAAGGAAGTGGGGATAATTGGGGGCCTGTCATGATGTCCTTACCACCTGGTTATACTAGGTGCTCAATAATGTCTGTTGTTTTGCATGTTTATTATTCCTAAAACAACAGGACAAGTTGCAAAACTGCATCACAGCAAAAGAACATTAGATTTCAAAGGGGGCTGACCATGTAGTAGGAGAGTTTGGTGTCGTACATTCCGTTCTATTCAGTGGACAAATCCACCTAAGAACCCAGTCATGTACTAGTAGCTGGAATGTGAGCTCCCTGAAGGCAGGACTGTGTCCTTAATCTCGACATCGTCAACACCTATTGCCCCTTCCCTGACTCACGGGAGGAAGTTGGCAAACACTGAATGGATTGAGGAATGGTGTAGTGTGGACCAGTACCAGTCGGGGGCCTGTTAGGAACCGAGCCGAACAGCAGGAGGTGAGCGGCGGGTGAGCGCACGAAGCTTCCTCTGCAGCTTCCCATCGCTGCCCGTTGCTCCGCATCGCTCCCCATCACTTGCATTACCGCTTGAACACCAACACCCGCCCCCCACCTCCTGTCCGAGGAAAGATTGCCTTCCATGAAACCAGTCCCTGGTGCCAAAAAGGTTGGGGAACCGCTGGTTTAGTGAATAACAAAGCCTGTCCCTCTTAGGACTTTTTTTCCACATGGGTTACAGATTTAAAATATTATGCCAATTTAGAAAGTAGTCACGGAAAGAGGAAGTTTACTATTGTAACAACCTAAACAAATACTTGATTGAATGAATGTCAGCCAGGCGATCCCCACATTGGCTCTGGTGTATTCATTATTCAATACCTTGTAAAATGCTAATCTGAGAAAACCTATAACGTGGACAAACAAATGGTATCCAGTAAAATCTGCACTTGCTATTACCATCAGCTTGATCTTTATAGCACAGTCATTGGGCAAGTAGAATTTAGAACCTAGGTTTATCTAGAGAGGTTCACTAGCAAGGATTGAGGTGCTGCATGTACTCTGAGGTGTGGCACGTCACAGAGATTTTGAGTTGGGGTTTAGCAGAAGAGTGAATCCATGTGGAAATTATTGCAAACCCTTTTCTACACAGTGCAAGCTATACATTTTTGTAAGCCCTTGGAAGTCTAGGGTTGCAGTGGGTTTTAAGAATGTGCCTTTGTTTACCTCAGATGAAATGCTGGTTAGAAAAGAAGGTTCTCTTATTCAGAGAAATTAATCCTTGGCCTGATACACCTTCTCCCATTTCTCTCTCTCTCCCCACCCCCACCCCCCTTTCTCTCTATCTCCATTTCTATCATTTCCTCTATCTCAGAGAAGAGTGGTTTCCTGACTCTTGCCTGAAGTGGGGATACGTCTCCTCTAATCTTTTTTATTAGCAGGATCAGTTTAGGAGGTTAGTTATTTGCCACCTGGACCTTTTAGCTGCTCTCTAACAACACTTATCTCTCACCTCTTTCAGGTGAAAACTTGTCCCCAAGAAACCCTATTTAAGGTAAATCCCTACAAATACATCAGATATTTGTGGAAAGTCACACACGTTACTGGACAATTCAGCCCTCTTTTTCTGTTTTGGGTGATTTACACCATGCATAGTGATACTCGCGTTCCTTAGATGCTGACAGATTAGGAAGAATCAGATTGTGTGCTTCCTAAGAACCACGGGGGATTCCCAAGAGCTACAAATTCTGCAAAACAAATCCCTTAAGTAAATAATGGAAAATGATAGTTCATTTTAAGTTCTTTGAAACGTTGAAAAGTGATGCAAGAGGAAAGGGCTCATCTGTTCTTAGTCAGCTTTTGACCTTTGACTATATAAACACCAGAAACGCGTTGGGCTCCAGCTATACCACTCTGCTCCCCAGATGAACAAAAGGAGTCTTTTCGTTAAGTTCTACAGAGTGTACCAGAGCACCATTTCACAGAACATTACATTTAATAATTTATTCTTAAAGAACAGGGCAGTTGTTAAGAGCTTGGCCATCTCAGTAATTTTTTTTTTTTTAAGTGAAGGGATTGGACCAGATCTTTTCTAGTCTTTCCTGCTCTGAAATGCTGATACCAGGACCCATCAAATCAGGCTGTCTCCGAATCTGTACTACCATTCCTGTCCTTCCACCGCCCTGGAACTACAGCTCCTTGTCTTGACATTAACACACACAAGTGGCACACAGTGTGCAAGTAGTGCCAAAAGCACCCCCCTTCCATGAAGGACCATGAAGGCCCAGCACGGGGATCAAGTGCCTTTGTTGCTGTGCCCTGGTATTACCCAGGAGGAAGTGGGCCCCAGAGGAAGTGGGGATACGTCTCCTCTAACCTTTTTTATTAGCAGGATCAGTTTAGGAGGTTAGTTATTTGCCACCTGGACCTTTTAGCTGCTCTGTAACAACACTTATCTTTCACCTCTTTCAGGTGAAAACTTGTCCCCAAGAAACCCTATTTAAGGCAAACCCCTACAAAGCCTTCAAGTGTCGGTGGACATGAACTCCCCCAGTTAAGACTTGGCACCCTCCCTCTAAGTTCCCATTCATCCTGCACATACACTTTATTTTATAATCATTTCCCTGCAGTGTGTAAGGTCTTCCCAAGAAGGAACTACGATCTTCCGCATCTGTATCTTCTGAGCCCTGGAGCCTAGCCCATTAATAGGGGCTGAAAATACATTTGTACAGCACATGAATGAATGAAAGTCTTTCCTGACCCATTTCACTCTGCTCTGACCACTCTTTCATTATGCAGCTTAGGCTATTTATACCAACCACACAAGAATAGGAAGCAAATGAAGTAAAGAGATGCAAGATCATTTTTCTTAGTCAAGGAATATTTTATATAAGCAAGGAGCATTGGCTGTTTAAACGTTTTCTATGAATACTTTTGTAACTGGTCAAGGAAGACATGAATTCAGATACGCACAGCGATTTTAAGGAGTCTAGAGCTGCTGCTTCTGCCTAGAATTAAAACTCCCCAAAGAGCCTAAGAAATGGTCCATCTCCCTCTTCCCAGCCCTAAATGAAGATCTGAACAAAAATCAGTAGCAGTAAAAGAAGCAGCTTCTGAAGGTTTTCATCCACTAAAAAGAAGTGAGTATAAAAGGAAACTATTTAAAAAAAAAGAAAATTATTCATTTTAAACTTTTTTTCTTAATTAGACTGTTTCTCAAAATGAACACAGCTTTATTTTTCATGTAATGAAAATAACACGTTAATTGAAGTAAATTCAGACAGTACAAAGGGTGTAAAGAAAAAAAGAAAATTACCTTTAATCCCATCACCCAGAGAGATTTAACATTTTGATGTGTACCTTTCTGCATTTTTTTCTATGCACATACAAAAAGTGTGATCATGTTATTCATAAAACTCTGTAAAATTTTTAAAATTAAACTTAATCTATCATGGGCATTTTTCCTTTATGATAAATACCGATCTTTATTATTATTTTAAAATCTGTAGCCATTGTATGGCTGCACTATAATTTGTTTAATCAGTTCTCTGTTGATGATGATCATTTACATGGCTGCTAGGATTTCAGTATTATGAATAATACTGTGAGGTACATACAACTTCATAGACTTTTCCAGTTATTTTCCTTAGAGTAAATTAACAGAAGTAAAATTGCTGGGTAAAGGGTTTGCATATTAAGAAACTGAGTACAGTGGACTTCCCTGACAGTCCAGTGGTTGGGACTTTGCCTTCCAGTGTGGCCGGCAGGGATCAGGGGTGGGGTTGGGGGTTGGTGCGGGTTCAATCCCTGGTCGGGGAGCTGGGGTCCCGCGTGCCTCGCGGCCAAAAGGCCAAGATGTAGAATGGAGGCAATACTGTAACAAATTTAATGAAGCCTTTAAAAATGGTCCACGTCAAAAAATTTTTTAAAATAAAAGAAAAAGAGGGCTTCCCTGGTGGCGCAGTGGTTGAGCATCCACCTGCCGATGCAGGGGACACGGGTTCGTGCCCCGGTCCGGGAAGATCCCACATGCCGCGGAGCGGCTGGGCCCGTGAGCCATGGCTGCTGAGCCTGCACGTCCGGAGCCTGTGCTCTGCAACGGGAGAGGCCACAACAGTGAGAGGCCCGCGTACCGCAAAAATAAATAAATAAATAAATAAATAAATAAATAGATAAATAGATAAATAGATAAATAGATAGATAGATAGATAGATAGATAGATAGATAGAAACTGAGTACATATTGCCAAATTACTCCCTGGAGAGGCTGGTCTTATTTACATTGCTACCACTTCAGGATGAGAGATTGTTGCTCTACACATTACCCATACCAGCAATTAGCAGTCTTAAGATTTTGCCAATCTGTTAGGCAAATATTGTATTCATTCATTGTATTCATATTGTTTTTCTTTCTTTTTTTTTTTTTTTGCGGTACGCGGGCCTCTCACTGTTGTGGCCTCTCCTGTTGCGGAGCACAGGCTCCGGACGCGCAGGCTCAGTGGCCATGGCTCACGGGCCCAGCCGCTCCGCGGCATGTGGGATCTTCCCGGACTGGGGCACGAACCCGTGTCCCCTGCATCGGCAAGCAGACTCTCAACCACTGCGCCACCAGGGAAGCCCTGTATTCATTGTTGTTTAATTACTTTGATTACTTGACCAGGAAGCATTGATCAAATTTTGAGAAAAAATTTCACTTAAGCAATGGAAGCCACTAGGTTCAGTCTCACATTAGGGAAGTAACAAGTCACCTGAATATGTTAATGGCTTAGGTGACTTTCTGCTTACTATTTTTTTATTTCTATTTTTATTTTTAATTAATTAATTTTATTCTTGGCTGCATTGGGTCTTAGGTGCGGCACGTGGGATCTTAATCGTGGCATCCGGGATCTTTCATTGCTGCCCGTGGGCTTCTCTCTAGTTGTGGCATACACGTTTTCTCTCTCTAGTTGTGGTGCGCAGGCTCCAGGGCACGTGGGCTCTGTAGTTTGCGGCACGCAGGCTCTCTTGTTGAGGCCTGCCGGCTGAGTTGCTCCGCGGCACGTGGGATCTTCCCAGACCAGGGCTCGAACCCTCATCCCCTGCGTTGGAAGGCGGATTCTTTACCTCTGGACCACCAGGGAAGTCCCGGCTTATTATTTTTTTAAAACAGTCTGCTCTTGAAGTCCTTGTCTTTAAGTTACTGGCTGTTCTGATTTTCATTCCCGTTTGGTCCTACACATCCACAGTTAACTCGAGGAGAAGTTGGAAGGACCATGAAGAAATGATTCACTGCCCTTATCCCCCCTCACCCAGGTGTAAAACAGCATGAAACAGCTGAGCGCTTCAGTGTACCACTGTGACCAGTGACTCTTTGCATCTTCAAATTTCCTGCTTGAAGAACACCCCCAACCCTGCCTCCTAAAACTCTCTCTTACTCATCCAGCGGTAACCTCATCCCTTTTTTTCCTTCCTTTGAGTTTTGACTTCATAACAACTGGCTCTCAGTTGCTCCTCTTCCCTTAAAGTGGGGCTGGGCCTGCATTTCACATTATTCATTAGAAAACCAGGCAAGGCAGGCCGGTTGGCATTGTTAGAGCCGGCAGGGTACACAGTGATCTGCCGGAGCTGCCTTAGTAAGTAGGATGTGACCTAGGAGATCTTCTCAATTTAGAATTTCTGACTAAAGCGTTCCACGGATGAGGCAAACCACCTGTTAGATACTAGAAAGAACTTTTTGCCAGGAACCACCTTAATCATTTTCCATAAACTGAATGGTTTAATGTTCCAATTATACTTTCAGAAATTAAAGACCAAACCTTCACAGAATCTAGTAAGTGATGAGGTCAGAATTCAAATCCAAGTCCCTCTGATGACAAAGCTCATGGCTTCCATGATACCATGTCTTCAGTAGCCCCAATTTGTGACGCTTCAAATGGAGAAGAAATCATAGGGTTTGCAGAACCAAAATTCCCACATTTGGTCATTCCCCCCAACTTTATTCTAGCTCCCCTGGCGCCCAATGCCCCATCTCCCACCCCCCAAACACATGCATTCTTTTTTTAAAAATATTGTATGTATGTATGTATATATGTATGTATGTATGTATTTATTTATTTAGGCTGCGCCAGGTCTTAGTTACAGCACGCAGAATCTTTTAGTTGCAGCATGTGGACTTCTTAGTTGTGGCATGCATGCGGGATCTAGTTCCCCAACCAGGGATCAAACCCGGGCCTCCTGCTTTGGGAGCGCAGAGTCTTACCCACTGGACCACCAGGTAAGTCCCAAACACATGCATTCTTTAATTAAAGGGTTGGCCACTATAGTTAGGGCCAACTTCCCTGGGCTTATGGCAATAGCACTAACTTAGAATAGTGGAATATACCCTAACCAGGCAGCCATAATGTCCATTACATGTATGTAATCAAGCCAGCTTCAATCAAGCCTACAGGGTTAGGTGACTAACATTTGAAATCACTGATGTCCATGTGGGTCTGTGCTCAGAAACAATGACTTTGAAAGTGGGAGGGGCACATCCTTGGTGGTCCAGTGGTTAAGACTTTGCCTTCCAATGCAGGAGGTATGGGTTTGATCCCTGGTTGGGGAGCTAAGATCCCACATGCCTCCCGGCCAAAAAACCAAAACATAAAACAGAAGCAATATTGTAACAAATTCAATAAAGACTTTAAAAATGGTCCACATCAAAAAAAAAAAAGAAAGAAAAAAAGCGGGAGGAAGAGCAGGGATTTTTCAAACAGTCCCCACAATTCTAGCCTAAGGACTTTGGGAAGAATAGTTGATTGTGCAGTGGGATGGCTCTAGAAATGAACTCACATTACTGGGTGTAAGAGATACTAATCCTGACATTTGCACTTGAGAATTATTTGGGTTAACGATAAGTCAAAGTCACCCTGGGGATTAACATCTTTTGGACTGCTGAACAGAGTGGTGTCACACTTACTGGCAGTTGAATGTTGAACTAAAGCATTTTACTTTCTGTATCATTGTTGAAAAAGTTTTAACAGGCTAGACAGTCCCTTAACCCTGATCCTTAATATTTTAAGCATGACTCTTTGCACTCTCTGGTTTTACTCCTAAGTAATAGAAATTAGGGACACCTGCTAAATCCTTGCTTACTGTTAGACACCAATGAAATATACATGTTCTCTACAGATTGTCACCTCCAAAGAGACTGCTCAACCGTGGAAGACCCCATGCTAACACCTACTCTAAGCTAGGTACTTTTTTTTTTTTTTTTTTTTTTTTACGGTACGTGGGCCTCTCACTGCCGTGGCCTCTCCCATTGCGGAGCACAGGCTCCGGACGCGCAGGCTCAGCGGCCATGGCTCACGGGCCGGGGCACGAACCCGTGTCCCCTGCATCGGCAGGCAGACTCTCAACCACTGCGCCACCAGGGAAGCCCTGTTTCATGTAATTTTTACAGGTGTTTCATAATGTCTGCTGGAGGAACATCTGGGACCCTTCCTTGAAAGGTAAGACTTTTTTCTCCTAGGAATGTTGTCATCTGCATACAGTCCTTGGAACTGCTGCTGCCATCTTGTAACCATCATAGGAGTCATAGCTGAGGATGGAGGAGTAAAAGACGGAAGGCACTCAAGTTTTTAAGGACATCCTTGAGTAACTGAATTATCTAATATTTGAACTTCTTTACCTCTGGAATTCTTTTCGTGGGAGATCATGAACCCAGTACTGTTTAATCTACTTCAGTTAGGTTTCC
Organism: Mesoplodon bidens; assembly: GCF_964165515.1. NCBI lineage: Eukaryota > Metazoa > Chordata > Mammalia > Artiodactyla > Ziphiidae > Mesoplodon > Mesoplodon bidens. The sequence continues at coordinate 30,973,979 of NC_138169.1, read as the reverse complement.
TTTTACTTGTATGGAAAAGCACTCTCGGGGCTTCCCTGGGGCTTCCCGCAGTGGTTGAGAATCTGCCTGCTAATGCAGGGGACACGGGTTCGAGCCCTGGTCTGGGAAGACCCCACATGCCGCGGAGCGACTAGGCCCGTGAGCCACAACTACTGAGCCTGCGCATCTGGAGCCTGTGGTCCGCAGCGAGAGAGGCCACGATAGTGAGAGGCCCGCGCACCGCGATGAAGAGTGGCCCCCTCTTGCCACAAGTAGAGAAAGCCCTCGCACAGAAACGAAGACCCAACACAGCAAAAATGAATGAATAAATTAATAAACTCCTACCCCCAATATCTTCTTTAAAAAAAAAAAAAAAGCACTCTCACTGATACACATGCATGTAAGCCTAAATCCACGCAGACATACGGCCCTTTCAGAGAGGTCAAATATATTTGCACTGTGGTTAAGATTTTCATGGTCAAGAAATATTGAATTCCTCCCACATGCCAGGCACAGTACAGGTTGTTGAACCGAATGGGTTGGGGAGGGCAGGATTCTGCACCTTTGGTGGTTACAAGCTGTGGTAAATGTGGTGATGAAAGTGGAGCCAGGTGTACTTAGGGAAGGTATCATGAAGACTAGGCCAGGAGGCTAGAGAAGGCCCTAACAGAGTCCAGTAAAATTATGCATTCCAGATTTAAAGACCCATGCCATATCAATCAACATCATCCATTTCTAAGTTTCTATGCATTTGTGATGTTTTGGTTTTAATTATATAAGAACTGTAAGAATAGTGTTATGTGTATAATAGTGTTAGGTGTATCTATATTTAGGTAATGTTATAATAAAATAGCTTAAATCAACACTGAGGCCCAGAATGTTTTTCCCTTTTAAAAGGAACTACTGAAGCCAATTTAGAGGAAGCACACTAATTCAAAAGATGAAGCAAAGGAATGGGAACAAGGAAGGCATTTGGTGTCTATTCCTAGCTACTGGCTGGCAGCCCTCTGTGACTCCAATTCCCTAATTTGTAAAATATGACTCATAAGGAGTTGCAACTGAATATTTTAGAGTTTTTAAATTAATGAGGGATAAGTTTTTTAAAAACTCCCTGTACTGATATGAAAGTTCCAGAAATCATTCACAAGTTTATTACAGCAAAGAAAATGGGCCTAAAAGGAAGCGAGTGAGTTCAGGACGTACAAGGAAAGGCAGTCAAGGGAGAAATCAACAGGGAAGTGCGTGGTCAACTCCCCACAGCAGGAAGCGGCGCTCTGCAGATCAGAGCTATTACCGAATAAATACTTGCTGGAATTTCCAGAGATGACCAAACAAACATCAAGAAGGAAGTGGCTTTTTTCTCTTTGGAAAGTTTTATTATGGAAAATTTCTAACACGTACGAAGAGCCGAGAAGAGTAACGAGCACTACCCCGCAGCTTCAGGCACTCGTCACTCACGGCCCGTTACTCTGGAGCAAATTCCAGACATCATATTATATCGTCCCTAAATACGTAGGCACGCACCTCTAAAGCAAAACAACGGGAACCAAGGCATTTAGTGTCTATTCCCAGCTCACTGGGGGGCAGCCCCTGTATCTTCAATTCTGCAATTCGTAACATACGATTTATAGGGGAACGGAACGGAAATTTTTTTTAGGCAACCACAATCAAAAAGGAGGCGGTTAAATCCTCCTAAGCCTCCAGGAGGGAGGCTCAACCCAAAAATCCTGGTCGGCGGAGCTCAAGGCGCTGCCCGGGGACATCTCCTTTCAAGGCGGGGGCCCCGGGTGCGGCCCGCGGAACCCGCCTTCTAGGGCGCCGGCGGGTCCTGGCCCCGCCCCTGCCCCGGAAGTCTCCGCCCACTGGCCCCAGCCGCCCCCGCACGCCCCCGCCGCCCTGGGCGCGCGGGGTGGGCTCGGGGGCGCGCACGCCGTGCGTGCCGGGCGCTCGAGACTGTACCTGGCGCGGCCCAAAGGCCCGCAGTTTGGCCTGCCATGTTCCTCTCCGCTGCGCTCCGGGCCCGTGCGTCCGGCTTCGCCGCCCAGTGGGTAAGGAGGCTCGAATGAGCGCGGGCGCTGCCGCCGCCCTCCCCCTGTCTCCGCGCCTCCTGTTGCAGCGGGCACGCGGGAGCCCAGGGCCCCGGACGGGACCCCGGGCAGCGGCAAGGACACCGCGGCCTTCGCCCTCCTCAGGGAGGCCGCGTCGCCGCGGAGCGAGGGCGTCGGCGGTGCGGCTGCGGCGGGCGCGAGGCCTCCTTCCGGACGGGAGGCGGGAGGGCGGTGCCGGGACCCCCGCCCGCCTAGCAGGCCGAGTCTCTGCGCGGGGCGGCCCCAGGGTCCCCTAGCAGCACTGCCCTTGGCAGGTAGGGAAATTGGCCGAGTGATGGCGTCACCGCGTCCCGCACCCGGAGGACGTTGGGGCCCCTCGCGCTCCTGACATCCAAGCCCGTCTTTAGAAAGGACGTTTACTCTCGCGGTGAAACACCCGTTCGCACTAACTTAACAGAGCGTGTTCCAGAAATGACGAGGATGACGGCGGGGCATTTACCGGAAGGAAAGCAGCCTTTCCCCCAGCAGTAACGTAGAAAGGTTGAATCAGTTCTCGGCAGAAGGGAGGGCGGTGGTGTGCAGTAGCGGAGGATGAGCTCAGGGCCTTGCAGGGAGACCTGAGTTTGGATGGTGGGTGCACCGTCTTTCCACCTTTGTGCCTTTGGGCTCTTATTGTTCTCACTTGGTATCCTCGGCTGTCAAGTGGGAATATTCCAATTTGCAGAGTTTGGTCTTCAATAAACGCTTGACGTTCTACTGTTACTTGCTGGGCTCCAGGTAACAATGTGGATAATAATAATGACAGGTGACATTCCGTGACTGCCCTTCTAACCAGGCCCTTCTAGCCTTTTACAAATAGTGGGATATCAGAATGACCTAGCAAAAGTCAGGAAAGATGTGAGTAAAGTGGTCTCACCAATAAAGTTCCTTTCCTAAAAGAGAAACCTTTAAGGAAATCATTTACATTTTCAAAGAAATTGCTTATTTTGTTATAATTGCTGCTTTATTAGCTAGCTGCCAATTTCTTCAGCCACAGGCTTTTATTCAGCTTGTCATTGCTTTAAAAATATCCAGAATTTAGTACTGTGTCTAGGGGAAGACACTAATTGTGTGACCTTGAGCCATATTTCTTAATCTCCTTGAGCTCTATTTTTCTTTTCTGTAAAGTGCAGTAATACCTTATTGAGCGATTGTCAAGAATTGCCTAAAAATTATGAAATATGGAGCAATAGCTACTCAGAATAGGTTTATTTCCATCTTTGCTTCAGTAATTGCCCAAAGTTTTCTGTAATGTTGACACCATTTTACAACTCATCACTGCCTCTCTCCCAAGCCACTAATTAGTTTCATAGGGGTGAGAGAGTTGTGGTGGCATTTTCAAGGATTGTGTTTTCAGTTTTAGGATTTTAATTTGGTTCCTTTTTTATAGCTTCTATTTCTATCTTTTCATTTATTGAAGATTTTTTTCTTTCTGTCCTTAAGCACTGTTGTAGCAGTTTTGAAATTGTTTGGTAATCTCCATGTCTTTTTTCTTGAAAATGGGTTGTTTTCCTTTTTTGTTGTTTTATGTTGAGTGATTCTGGATTGTATCCTGGACATTGTGAATGATGCCATAGAGGCTCTAGATTTTTTAAATTCCTTCAAAGAGTATTTTGTTATAGTTGTTGCAGGCAGGCAATTAACTTGAACTGCAGTCTGGCTCCCTTGTGGGCAGCGGCTCAAATATTGGTTCAGTTCTTTTAGCTGGGCTGTTTGGAGTCTGCCCTGTGTGCCTGCATGTTTGGAGTCAGCCACAGAAATGGGGGCTTCTTCACTCTGGCTTTTCCTTTTCTGGGATTTCCCACTTGCCTATGCCTCTCCTGTGGTTGTCCCAGCCTCTCCTGTGGTACTTCAAGACATTAGGGCTGCAGGTTTTCTCTTGGAGTTTTAGCTGCCCAGCATGGGATAGACTGGGGCCTGCCTTCACAGTAAAAGATGTAAAGAAAAAAAAAAGAACCCTTATGGGCTTCTTCTAAGTCTAGACTCCCTTCATGTGTCTGCTGCATTTGGTTGTTCTTCAGTGCCTTCAGAAAGATTTTTGGTTTTTAATTTTTTAAAAAATATTTTGTCCAGAGTTTATAGTTGTTACCCAGTGGTTTGGCCTGATAATAATCTACTCAGCCTTACTAGAAGTAGAACGTTCTTTGGTGGCATTTTTCTTCCTAAATTTTAAGTTTTGTAGAATGAAATGTTTTCCTATTCCATTAGAGATTCCATTGATTTTGCAGCATCTACATTTTGGCTCTAGGACATTAACTCAGTTCTTTAGATCTAAAGAAAGAGAGAGAGAGGGAGGAAGGAAGGGAGGGAGGAAGGAGGAAAAGTGAGATTAGAGGGCATTTATATTAGTTTTTTTATTGCTGCTGTAACAAGTTACCACAAATTTGGTGACATACACAAATTTATTATCTTACGATTGTGTAGGTTAAAAGTCTGACATGGGTCTCACTTGGCTGAAACCAAGGTGTTGGTAGAGCTACCTTCATTTCTGGAGATTCTAGGGGAGAACCTGTTTCCTTGGCTTTTCTAGCTTCTAGAAGGTGCCCTTCTTTGTTGGTCCATAGCCCCCTTCCATCTTCAAAGCCAGCAAGGGCAGGTCAAGCTCTCACATACCATTCTGACCCTGCTCTAACTTTGCTCACTCCTCTGCGTTTTAAGAGCCCTTGGGCCCACCCTGATAATCCAGAAAATCTCCCTATTTTTGGATCAACTGATTAGCAACCTTAATTCCATCTGCAACTGTAGTCCTCTTTTGCTGTGTATACTCACATATTCACAGCTTCCCAGGATTAGGATGTGGGTATCTTTGGGGCACCATTATTCTTGCCTGCCACAGCCTTAAACAGTTTAGGGTAAAGAGAAAATGAACACATTTTAAGTTTATACACTGAGGTTCAGTAGGTCACTATTGCACACTACAAACTCAGATCTTTATATTGGAGATGTGAACTCAAGTCTCCAGTGTAAGGATAAAAATAGTATGCTAGGGCTTCCCTGGTGGCGCAGTGGTTCAGAGTCCGCCTGCCGATGCAGGGGACATGGGTTCGTGCCCCGGTCCGGGAGGATCCCACATGTCGTGGAGCGGCTGGGCCTGTGAGCCATGGCCGCTGAGCCTGCGCGTCCGGAGCCTGTGCTCCGCAACGGGAGAGGCCACAACAGTGAGAGGCCCGCGTACCACAAAAAAAAATAATAATTATATATATATATATATATATATATATATATATATATATATAATATATAAATATATATATAAGTATAGTGAATCACTATGTTGTGCACCTGAAATAATACTGTAAATCAGCTAGACTTCAATTTTAAAAAAATTTGAATTATAAGTAGTCTTTTCCCTACTTAATGGGCCATTTGAATTCAGTTTCACTTTTAGAAGAAAGAAGCATTCTAGGACGAAATCGTCTTAGAACTGGAAAAGAACAACTTAGCTAGGCGGGACTGATTTGAAGAGTAAGCTGAATTCCCCCCCGCCCCCTTAGACTAGAGTCTAGGCTTTTCACTAGACTGGAGTCTAGTTTCTCATTAGACTCTGAAAATGTCTATACTTCAGTGAATTCCAGTTGAATTCACTGAACTCCAAATGAAAATTCAAGAAACTTTTTTTTTATAAACGAATATAATTTGATAGTGAAGAATGAATAGTGGGTTTCAATTCTAGCTTTTTCAGGGTTTAAGAAGGAAGGGAGAAGACTTAGAGCAGGCACGTAGTGACAGTGACTCTGTGTTAGTTAGCTAACACAGCACAGTTCTCAAAATGCAGTTTAAATCTTCCATTGTTCAGTTATTAAATGTTTTATCCCCATATATCAGCTAGGCAGATGTAGTAACACTTTAACAGGTTTATAGTATCTTCAGAGATAAGGTTATGTAGTACCTGACTGAACCTCAAAATACTTCAATAAGTATATATCCCTGTTTTTACAGATACAGAAATTGACACAAAAAAATTAAGTGGGGCTTCCCTGGTGGCGCAGTGGTTGAGAATCTGCCTGCTAATGCAGGGGACACGGGTTCGAGCCCTGGTCTGGGAGGATCCCACATGCCGCGGAGCAACTAGGCCCGTGAGCCACAACTACTGAGCCTGCGCGTCTGGAGCCTGTGCTCTGCAACAAGAGAGGCCGTGATAGTGAGGCCCACGCACCGCGATGAAGAGTGGCCCCCGCTTGCCACAACTAGAGAAAGCCCTCGCACAGAAACGAAGACCCAACACAGCAAAAATAAATAAATTAATTAATAAACTCCTACCCCCAACATCTTCTTAAAATTTAAGTGACTTGTGCAAGGTTACACGTTAGCAAGTGGCAGCATGGTGATCCAAACCCAAATCTTCCATTAAAAAAAATCATCATCATCTGAAACTCCAGCGTTTCTTTCTGTAACTTAACTACTTTTTCCTGACTGTTCTCAATCAGTATGTAGTCTATCTTCAAGGATTTGGACTTTAAAACACTCTATTTTGAGGAGAGAGAGAGAGAGAGAATATGTTTGTGTGTGTGTGTGTGTAAATTCACGTGCATATGCAGAATTACAGGTCAGCCAGAGAGTGCCTCAAAATAGATTTTCCAGTATGCCGCTACATAGGCCTCAAGACCAATTTTCAAGATTATCTGTATATTTTTAAGTAAGGTATGTGACATATCCTGGAATAATGAGGAAAGGATCAAAACTGAAGCTATTCTAACTTAGAGATTGGTGGTGTTTATTTTGATATACTGGGAAATTGGAAGGAGAAATAGGATTAACAGTAGATGTTTCATTTTGTACTTGATGAACATTTTGTTTTAAATAAGAATTTTTTTTTCAATTTGTCAATTCATGCTAAAAGAAACCTAGAAAATAGAGAAAAATATAAGAAACAAAATATAAAATAAGAGTCCCTTGTAATCTTGTTAACATCATAATAACAGATAAGCACTTTTAATTGTTAAGGCCATCTAGTATTTTCATTAATGTCTATATTGAATATATTGGAATGGTAGTTTATGCTTTTTTGTTTGTTTTGTTTAACCTTGATATTTTCCAGTTATGATTGTGCCACAAACACTTCTTTTATGTCATTATTTTTAAATATTTTTCTTAGCTACATAATATGTAATGTATAATATGTGTGTGTTGTGTGTGTTGCATTTATTTTATTTATTTATTTATTTTTTTTTTTTTGCGATACGCGGGCCTCTCACTGTTGTGGCCTCTCCCGTTGCGGAGCACAGGCTCCGGACGCGCAGGCTCGGCGGCCATGGCTCACGGGCCCAGCCGCTCCGCGGCATGGGGGATCTTCCCGGACCGGGGCACGAACCCGCGTCCCCTGCATCGGCAGGCGGACTCTCAACCACTGCGCCACCAGGGAAGCCCTGTTGCATTTATTTTAAAGGAAATTTTTATCATATATCTCAGACACAAAAAAGCAAAAAGAATATAATAAACATTGTGTATCCATCCACTTGCTGCCTAAGAAAGAAAGCAAAGCCAACACAGTTGAAGCCCCTTTGTGTACCACAGCTGATCAGATTCTCCCCTCCTCCCCCCATTATCCTGAAAATATTTATCACTCCCATATTTTATACCTGTGTTTCACATTCTGTACGTGGGTCTTGTTAATTAAAGCAAGTGTTCTGTGTAAACTTATTTATTCAACTGAAATATTATTTGGATCTAGGAAGAAGTTAAATCTGTGATTGTGTTATATCACTGCTTTTGCTTCCTTGTCTGTTATGTTTGCCTTTGAATTGTCCAGCTCTTTGCTAGTTCCATGCTTTGTTTAATCCAGTGTTCTACCATCTGTGGTTAGTAGAACTCAGAAGTTGGAGGATTTCTGAACAACAGTAGAATTGCTTTTCAGGGAGAGGGTAGAGAAGGTAGAAGTGGGGGAGAAGCAATAAGGCAAAGAGAAACGAAATGCAACATAGGGAGTAATCAAATGGATTCCTTCCAAAGCAATTGAGTATGGTCAATCTGCATAGCATTATAAGAAGCTTTCTGAAACTACTTTTATGGCTGGAGTTTCTAAACTAACGTAGTAAAGAACTGAAAAGGGGGTGTACATTCAACTCATTTTTACAGAATGAAAACATGTTTATGAAATGAAAGCTATCCAACTTGATTCAGACAAAAGTGAAAGGCAGTAAGTTAATGGTACACTAACTCTTCAGTTGCATGCCAAAAGAATGTAGGAGAAAGGATACGCGACTCAGGAGATTAGGTTGTCATTCTGGTTCTTCCACTGACTCTTGCATGTTACCTTAGGCAAGTTAGTAACCTTACCTTTGAATCTCCATTTCCTTATATCTCTCCTGAAATAGAGGTGGGCATGGTGTAGGGTGGTAGGCCATATCTCTTAAGATATTCTACTTCTGTCAGTTGATTCTATTATTTTAAATTATGGATCTTAAAATTTCATAAGGCTTTTGATTTACTCAACTTTCTTAAAATTTTAGGGAAGACATGTAAGGAATTTGCATAAGACAGCTGTGCAGAATGGAGCTGGAGGAGCCTTATTTGTGGTAAGTAATTACTTAGATTTCTTCAGAATGGAAGGACTTGGAAATTTGGGTGGATACAACACAACATATCTTAAACACCAGTGTCTTTGGTATTTGCTGGCCATTGTGGGAATTTAAACATAGCTAATTGAATTCACTACATTTCAAGAGGTGTAGTTCCAGCTAAACCTCTCAAATTTAAATTGATACCAGCACAACTCTGGGAATAAGAATTTAGATTATTCCTTGGTGAAATAACTGTGAACCTAACCTGATTTCTTGTCACACTTTAGGTTCTTAAAAACCATTCATGTTGGCTCAGTGAAGAGTCTGAGGCTGCAACTTGGGGAATCCCCAAATGGCACTAGCTTGAAACTCATAGATTTTAGTAATACAGCGAACACATTGGCAGTTGGCCTTTATGTTTTTCGTGTCCAGGGTTTCACTACAGGTAGAGGTCGATGAATTCCCTAGCTTGGTTGCACAATTCAGAAAGGCTAAGATATGTATCGCCTTTCTGTGACAAGGTACATTTTTTAGGAATCAATCTAGTGTTTAAAGGCAATTTAGTGGACTTGTATGATGATTTAGAGTCAGTGGTATCATTTTGGAAAATGAATTATTTTTAGGCTGACTCTTAATAAATGAGTTAGCTATACTATTAATAAGTAGAGTCCTGCTTTGTATTTTGTCATCTTTGTCTAAAAACACTTGAGATCATTGTCCAAAGTTTCTGCGTTTTTTCTCTTCTATGTCCTTGAAAAACCAGAACTCTTGAGAGTTAACTTACTAAGGGATTCAGTTCTGTGTTCACCATACATACAAAACATTAATTGATGTAACTGTTAATCTCAGTGTGACTCATTTGATTTCCTGTTGACATGCCATTTCTTGTCAGTGTTTGAAGAGGGCCTGCTCTTTTGCAGAAGAAATAAAGCGTGCTGTTGGCTAGTTTCTGTTACAGAAAACTAGCTGTTGGCTAGTTTCTGTTGTGTGGGGAAGAAATGGTGCTTTTGTAGTAGAAGGTAGGTCCCTTTGACAATCTGGTACACTCTCTTTTGGAAAAATGCACATATTTTCACACTCAGTATTTTGTGTCTTAGGGACTTCCGTTGTGGTCCAGTGGCTAAGACTGCACTCCCAGTGCAGGGGGCCCGGGTTCCATCCCTGGTCCGGGAACTAGATCCCACATGCTGCAACTAAGAGTTTGCATGCCATAACTAAAGATCGCATATGCCAGGACTTCCCTGGTGGCTCAGTGGTTAAGCCTCCACACTCCCAGTGCAGGGGGCCCAGGTTCGATCCCTGGTCCAGGCACTAGATCCCACATGCATGCCACAACTAAGGAGCCTGCCTGCTGCAACTAAGGAGCCCACATGCCACAACTAAGGAGCCCATGAGCTGCAACTAAGGAGCCCGCCTTTCTCAACGGACCCGACGCAACCAAATAAATAAATAATGATTAAAAAAAAAAAAAAAAAGGTCCCGCATGCCACAGCGAAGATCTTGCATGCTGCAACTAAGACCTGGCACAGCCAAATAAATAAATTAAAAAAAAATTGGGGCTCCCCTGGTGGCGCAGTGGTTGAGAGTCCGCCTGCCGATGCAGGGGACGCGGGTTCGTGCCCCGGTCCGGGAGGATCCCACATGCTGTGGAGCGGCTGGGCCCATGAGCCATTGGCTGCTGGGCCTGCACATCTGGAGCCTGTGCTCCGCAATGGGAGAGGCCACAGCAGTGAGAGGCCTGCGTACTGCAAAAAAAAAAAAAAAAAAAAAAAAATTTGTGTCTTAATTTCATTAGGCTTCCAATAATTGGTAATTTTTTGTAATTAGATTACATTAGAAGATCCTATTCTCTAAGCAAGTTGGATAATGCTTTTTTGGGGTTTTGATCCTAAGCTACTTCTCGTAACCTATAAAGGATGATTTTGAAAACTTCTAAATTTTTGAATTCTGCTAATATTTTGGTAATCATACTCATCAGATCTGTATTTCATAATTAGTTTAGCCATTCTTGATGCAAGGATAGGTTGATGTATATATCATGTTCGAGTTAAAGCAAAGAGATTAGATGAACAGTAGTAGTAAAGTACAAAGTTATTCATACTTTTGAGGGAATTTTGATAATTTTGGAAAACACTTTTTTTCCTTTGTGTAGCACAGAGATACTCCTGAGAATAACCCAGATACTCCATTTGATTTCACACCGGAAAACTATAAGGTATGACTAAATTAACATTATAATTAATTTACAGAATATTTAGTATCTTCCAGATGTATAAAAACAAGTGCTTTTTCTTTGATACAGAGGATAGAGGCAATTGTAAAAAACTACCCAGAAGGGCATAAAGCAGCAGCTGTGCTTCCAATCCTGGATTTAGCCCAAAGACAGAATGGATGGCTGCCCATCTCTGCTATGAACAAGGTACTTCATTTTTGTGTTAGTTCAAAAAGAGGAGAGATTGTGTTTAGTAACTTCCTCATGTAGAAATTTCTCTGACATTCATTGATATCAGTCCAGGAGTTTGAAGCCCTTTAATCATTTATATGTTTCATAACTCAAATTACATGTATGTTTTCGTTGGTTCCCTTAATAATGCAGATAACTGAAAATGTAGAGCTTTTTATCCTTGCAAGAAGTAGTGAAGGCATTATAGTGAAAGAGGCTTTCTTTTTTTCTGTCTTTGAGAGAAGTGCCAATAATAATAAAAGATCCCAAATGTGTATAATTTGCTGTCAAGATATTCTGAAAGTGAATGTACTGCTTAAACACTAGAATTGCAGAGAAAAGGATCTGCTCACAGCTAATGTGAATCTTTTTAATATTTTGCATCTTTGGCTACAGGCTTTAACAAAAATACATATAATACATGGTATTTACGACACTTGATTATGGCAGCTTGGAATCCACAACCTACAGAAATCTTATGGGTGACCCATTTAAATATGGTTAATATATTCATGCATGTTTTAGGATTCATTTTTTCCTAATAGTGTTTTCAGCAGTAATCCAAATTTCAAGTTTATTCATACCCTAGTAATACAACTACATTTGTATGGTATTATGTTACAGTGTATCATTTACAAAGTGCCATATAAAACCTTATATTATTTGATTCTTGTGAGAATCACATGACTAATAAGCCAGTGTGATATAATGGAAAACATTTTACTTTGAACTAGAGATCTGATTTTTCTCTGGACTTCCTCATCTGCAATGATGATTTTGAACTAGGTAGAGCTCTTCCAATTATTATATTATGATTTCTAAGTGATAGAGCTGGGACTGAATCATTTCTAATTCTATGCATTTTCTACTTGACTGACTATTGCAGAGATTCTGCTATACTTCATTCTCCTTTTCACTTTCTAAAGTCTAACTATTAGGTTAGACCATTATCATCTTTCTTGAAGTATAGGAATGCCCTCAATTTATCTAATGGAATCCCGGATGCAAATTTTTGATATAGCTAATTGATCTCTTATTTACTTTGTACAGTACTCTAACACTGTTGTGGACCTTTAGTTTTTTGTTTTCTTACTATGAAAAATGTTATAAAGCAAGTTTGGTTGGTACTATACTTAGTAAACATAGGTGCTTATTTTTCTTTTTTTTCCAGTAAATCGCATATATGGGGGTTTTCTAAATTCCTTACATTATTTTTATAATAGCCAACTTCCTCAGTAATGATTTAGATGCGTTTCTAATCATAAATACTTTTTTTTTTTTTTTTTGCGGTATGTGGGCCTCTCACTGTTGCGGCCTCTCCCGTTGTGGAGCGCAGGCTCAGCGGCTATGGCTCATGGACCCAGCCGCTCCGCGGCATGTGAGATCTTCCCGGACCGGGGCACGAACCCGTGTCCCCTGCATCGGCAGGTGGACTCTCAAGCACTGCGCCACCAGGGAAGCCCAATACTTTTTTTTTTTTTTAATTTATGTTTTTAATAATGGTAAGCTTGTTGGGAGTCTTGCTGAGTGTCAAGCTTAGCAGAGCAAAATAAAATAAATGAGAGGGCTTCCCTGGTGGTGCAGTGGTTGAGAGTCCGCCTGCCGATGCAGGGGACACGGGTTCGTGCCCCGGTCCGGGAAGATCCCACATGCCGCGGAGCCTGCGCATCCGGAGCCTGTGCTCCGCAACGGGAGAGGCCGCAACAGTGAGAGGCCCGCATACCGCAAAAAAATAAAAAAAATAAATGAGAAACTAATGTGAGAACATTTCAAAAATATTGTCCTGTTCAGAATTGGATGTATATGTGTGAAAGGCAAGAAATAGCATATAGAGAATAGAATCAAGATTCTTTCCACTTTGAGATTTTTAATGTTACTGTCCCCCTTCCCCCCTCAAAGAAAAGCCCAACCTTACAACAAAAACAAAATCCAGAGGCACATGCATCATTTCCTTAACCATCACTAAGGCGTAGGGAGGTGCACAGCAGCCGCTTGGGGGAGCTTTTTCAATTAAACACCAGGGCCTTACAATTATTCCATTGGTCAGGCCCCAGTGTGTGTATTTTGAGAGAAATAGTCAGACATATAAGCCTGGTTTAGTATCGCTAAATTAAATTTAGCATACCTACTTTAATCTTGCACAAGTGAGCCGGGATTAGACGTCTTTTGAGAATACATTTCTTTTAGAATCACTGATAAGAGAAAGTTTAATATATTTGTCATTTGAAATGCCATTTAATGAGTTCTTTTTTCATGTCAAAACCTGGATATGTGTATAGTTTTTAAGTGTCAAAATTGAAGGACTTAGCCTTGCAGATATCAGATACAGATATAGTTTCTGCTTTTGAAGAACTTTTTTGGTTTTTACCAAATTGAAGTAATATGCTCAATTAATAAATATTGTAATCATATCATTTTAAAATATTTTAGGTTGCAGAAGTTTTACAAGTACCTCCAATGAGAGTATATGAAGTAGCAACTTTTTATACAATGTATAATCGAAAGCCAGTTGGAAAGTATCATGTTCAAGTCTGCACTACTACGCCTTGCATGCTTCGTAACTCTGACAGCATACTGGAGGCCATTCAGAAAAAGCTTGGTATGGGACACAGTATATTTATAAATTTTATGAAAAAATAGAGTTGTCTTTCGAGATTTGACCTATTTCTTACCTCTATTTTCAAACTTTTACCATCTTACTGGATCTGTACTTCACGAGTAAATTTTTTTCTTACTGTGTTTGCCCACCATTATTACTTCCTATTTTGTATTCTTTAGTTCTCCTCCTCAAAGCTGAGTTTTCATGTTTTCTTCCTTAACGATTGAGTATGTTTTAAAAGCTTCTCAAAGTTTTAAAGTTTTCATTGTTCAGAAAATTAAGTTTCACTTGTTGTGTGATGATAGCATGTGGCACATAAAGAAGTGACTATATCATTCTTGTATCCTTCCAAACAAGACTTGGAACAAATAAGATACGAGAATAGGACTTCCCTGGTGGTGCATTGGTTAAGAATCTGCCTGCCAATGCAGGGGATAAGGTTCGAGCCCTGGTCTGGGAAGATCCCACATGCCGCAGAGCAACTAAGGCCATGCACCACAACTGCTGAGCCTGTGCTCAAGAGCCTGTGAGCCACAACTGCTGAAGCCTGAGTGCCACAACTACTGGAGCCCACATGCCTAGAGCCTGTGCTCCACAGCAAGAGAAGCCACCGCAATGAGAAGCCCGAGCACCACAACGAAGAGTAGCCCCCACTCACGGCAACTAGAGAAAGCCCGCATGCAGCAACGAAGACCAATGCAGCCAAAAATAAATAAATTTATTTTAAAAACAAAAATGATACTAGAATAGGAAGAATGCTTCAGGAAGGGAAATTTGGAATAAGATGTTATTACAATTATACTCCAATAAAGATGTTTAAAAAAAGAAAGATGTTATTACAGTAGCATTCACAGAATTAAAAGGGCATTTTACTATAAAAAACTGCCATTGCTGCATTTATCACTATACATATCAAATGAAGTAAAAGGAGGTGTCTCTTAATTTTGTTGTTACTTGCATGTTGTAAAAATAGTTGGAGAGTATAGAAGTATGTAAGACAGAAGTGTGAAGTCTGCTCAAAATCCTACCCCCCCCATCTCCGAGGTACAAATTCTGATAACAATTAGGTATATTAGTTTTAGATTTTATGTTTTAATTATTTTCATTATTACATACATAAATGTAATATGTCTGTTTGTTTTTGCACTTGATTTTGGCTATAATAATATGTATGCCTCATTTTTCTATTATAAGTTAAATTATTCTGCAATTACTTTCAGGTGTACAACATGTCTTTGCATACTTGTCCAATTGTACACGAAGGTTGTTTACAAGTAGTAGAATTGCTGGGTCAGATTTTACTATATTTTGCTAAAATGCCTTCCCTAAAGATATGAGGGTACCTATATTCCTTACATTCTTAATGATCTTTGACATTAGCTGTTTTCTGAGTCTTAGCCCATCTGATAGTATGACTGATTTTAGTAGGTTAATTATCATGATCAAAATGAAGATAATATGGTCTGATGCACTGTTATGTAACAACAAACACTGGAGATGAGTCCTCTGAAATTTGTTTTTAAAGGAACAAGTCCACTTAAATCCTTGAATGTTCTATAATAACTATACAGAGTTGTTTAATTTAAGAAATTTAATTCTCTTGAATACTTTTTATATGCCTCTGTAAATACTTTTTATATATATGCTTTTTATGTTGGTTTTTTTTTTTGGTTCTTAAACTATATTGCAATTAAAATATAACCTGGTCCTTACCAGTGCTTATTTATATTTTTAGGAATAAAGGTTGGAGAGACTACACCTGACAAACTTTTCACTCTCATAGAAGTGGAGTGTTTAGGGGCCTGTGTAAACGCACCAATGGTTCAAATAAATGACAACTACTATGTGAGTATTTACTTAATATAAAGTTGTATGATGTTATATTTAAAATATTTTAAACATTTGGTTTCTTGTCATGTGGATGTTGGTTTCTGAATTACTCATTTAGAAGAAAGTGTTGGCATAAATATCTAGAAGGTTTCTTTTTTCCCGGTTTCCAAACTTTATTAAAAATCAAAGAATAGAAAAACTTTACATAAACTATGTCAGTTTTAGCTTCCACATTGTTGTCCACCAGAATGTTTTAAAAAAATTATCATTAAACATTTTTGAATTTAACTCCAGGAGATAATGACACATTTTAAAAACTTTTAAATAGGGGCTTCCCTGGTGGTGTAGTGGTTAAGAATCCGCCTACCACTACAGGGGACGCAGGTTCAAGCCCTGGTCTGGGAAGATCCCACATGCCGTGGAGCAACTAAGCCTGTGCACCCCAACTACTGAGCCTGTGCGCTAGAGCCTGCGAGCCACAACTACTGAGCCCGCGTGCCACAACTACTGAAGCCCACGCGCCTAGAGCCCGTGCTTCACAACAAGAGAGGCCACTGCAGTGAGAAGCCCGCGCGTCGCAACGAAGAGTAGACCCCGCTCGCCACAACTAGAGAAAGCCTGCACACAGCAACAAAGACCCAACGTGGCCAAAAGTAAATAAATACAATTTTAAAAATCTTTTAAATAATGAAAAATTTAATAATTTACATATAAATACAGAAAGTAACCACCAAGGCTTAATAGATAATAATATTTTGCCACACTTGCTTTAGGTATTATAATTTTTATCATTATTATACACAGAAATAAACTATAGGTGAGGGTAAACCTCCCACCCCTATTCAAAATCCTGTTCTTTTCCTTTCATTCCCAGAGATAACCACTATCATAAATGTAGTGTTTTTCCTATACATGTTTTTTAAACTTTCAAAATATATGTATCTAGGCATGCTAATAATACTATATTGTGTGTTTTAAAAATTTGACAGAGATTGTATCATACCTCTAAGAACTGCTTTAGCCAGATCTCAGAAGTTTCTTTTTTTTTAAAGGAAGTTATTTTGTTTATTTATTTATTTATGGGTACGTTGGGTCTTCGTTGCTGTGTGGGCTTTTTCTAGTTTTATTGAGCGGGGGCTACTCTTCGTTGCAGTGTGTGGGCTTTTCATTGCGGTGGTTTCTCTTGTCGCGGAGCACGGGCTTTATGTGCGCGGGCTCAGTAGTTGTGGCTCGTGGGCTCTAGAGCACAGGCTCATAGTTGCGGCGCACGGGCCTAGTTGCTCCGCTGCATGTGGGATCTTCCCAGACCAGGGCTGGAACCCATGTCTCTTGCATTGGCAGGTGGATTCTTAACCACTGAGCCACCAGGGAAGCCCCTCACAAGTTCTTTTTTTTTTTTTTTTTCTGCGGTACGCGGGCCCCCCACTGCTGCGGCCCCTCCCGTTGGGGCTGCGCAGGCTCAGCGGCCATGGCTCACGGGCCCAGCCGCTCTGCAGCATGCGGGATCCCCCCGGACCGGGGCGCGAACTCCTGTCCCCTGCATCGGCAGGCAGACTCCCAACCACCGCGCCACCAGGGAAGCCCCACAAGTTCTTTTTTTAAAAAAATATTTACTTATTTATTTATTTTTGGCTGTGTTGGGTCTTGGTTATGGCCTGTGGGATCTTTTGTTGCAGTGTGTGGGCTTCTCTCTGGTTGTGGCGCACGGGCTACAGAGCACGTGGGCTCTGTAGTTGTGGCGTGTGGGCTTAGTTGCCTTGCGCCATGTGAGATCTTAGTTCCCCAACCAGGGATCGAACCTGTGTCCCCCACATTGGAAGGTGTATTCTTAACCACTGGACCACCAGGGAAGTCCCATTACAAGTTTTGGTAAGTAATATTTTTATCATTTAGTTCTAAATAATTTAAAATTTGCATTTTGATTTTTTCTTTGACCTATGTTTTTTAGAAGTGTTCTTAATATCCAAGTGTGTGGAGTTTTCTAGTTATCTTTTTTTAATTGCTTGCTACCCTGATTATATCATGGCTGTCATTCATAATATCTTGTTAGTTCATAATTCTTAGAAGTTTGTTTATGGAAATTCTTTTAAGGCCTGTGTTGAAGGTAGATACTTCAAGAAGGGATTGACTTTGCTTCTCTCTTGATCCTGGAAATACTACTGGCCCAAAAGAAATCCCCTCTTCTTATATCCTCCCCTCTTCTTCCCCTAAAGTGTAAGGTTCCAGAGTAGCAGGGTTTTTTTGAGGGACAGTTTTAATTTCTAGTTTTCCCTTATATTGAGGGTATAGCCTTTGGGGGTCTCAGCTTTACGTGGTTTGGATGACCTCCTGTGTCCTGGAGATTTGTCCCTTGCCCCTCTAGGCTATGAAACCGTGAAGCCACATTTTTTTGCCGTTCCACTGTCTCCCTAAGTTTTCATTGAGCTTTTGGCCTCTGGGTATTTTTTTCTTGTCAGTGCCTTGACATTGATAAAATTTTAAAGTTTTTAAAAAAATTGAATCCAGCATTGTTAGTTGTTACAACAGGACATTCAGTCAGGATAGCTGGACTGCCATAATGCCTGTAATGGAAATCTACAGTTTTTTTTTTTTTTTAATGAAGATGAAATTGGACTTCTTTGGCATTTTACATTTCTAGGATGTTTTTATTACCTATAGGGGTTTTCTTCATTTTAATGATGGTGATTCAAATTTCTTACCTTCTCTTTCTCATACTTAAAAAAAAATTCCTTTAAAAATATGGCAATAACTTACCCTTTTCCCACATTTCTGCAATTTACTCATAATCATGAGGATCTTAATTTAAGCAGGAATTAGACAGTCAAGGCTTTATATGAAGCACTATATGTCTAAATATAGTAGACTGTAGATTTATGCAAGAGATTCAGTTAGTAGTGGTATGGTCTTTGGTGAGGCAGTTAACTTTTTTATTATTATTTATTTATTTTTGGCTGCATTGGGTCTTCGTTGCTGCACGCGGGCTTTCCTTAGTTGCGTTGAGCAGGGGCTACTCTTCGTTGCGGTGTGTGGGCTTCTCATTGCGGTGGCTTCTCTTGTGGAGCACAGGCTCTAGGTGTGCGGGCTTCGGTAGTTGTGGCACATGGGCTCTAGAGCACGGGCTCAGTAGTTGTGGCCCACGGGATTAGTTGCTCTGTGGCATGTGGCATGTTCCCGGACCAGGGCTCGAACCGGTGTCCCCCGCATTGGCAGGCGGATTCTTAACCACTGCGCCGCCTGGGAAGCCGGAGGCAGTTAACTTTTATGGATCTCAGCTGACCAGTGGATAGTATGAAATAGTCACATAAACTGTGATTGGATACCGATTAGAGAGAAATATTAAATACATTTTGAGGATGGTTGGGTAGCTTTGAATATGGTCTTGACATTTGATTTTATTAAGGAATTATTATTGTTAGTTGGGTGTGGTAATGACATTGTGTTACTTAAGAACATTAAATGTTCTGGGAGTTCCCTGGCGGTCCAGTGGTCAGGACTCTGGGCTTTCACTGCTGTGGCCTGGGTACAGTCCCTGGTCGGGGAACTAAGATCCCACACAAGCTGTGCAGTGAGGCCAAAAAAAAAAAAAAGTTCTTAGGAGATGCCCGCCCGCTGTGGTTATTAGGGGTGAAGTGTCATGATGTCTGCAACTTGCTTTTAAATGTTCAGCCAAAAAAAAAAAAAAATGAAACTGAAAGGCATATGTGTACATAATTCAGATATGGTAAGGAATTTGGTTATTCATGTATACTTTTCAAATTTTCATAATAAAGAGTTGGGGGAGATAAAATCATTAGGTGAGTTTAAAGATTCCTTCTAGTTTTGAGGTTCTGAGCATCTGTTGCACCCTAAGCAGTTCTTTTTTTTTTTTTTGCGGTACGCGGGCCTCTCACTGTCGCAGCCTCTCCCGTTGCGGAGCACAGGCTCCGGACGCACAGGCTCAGCGGCCATGGCTCACGGGCCCAGCCGCTCCGCGGCATGTGGGATCTTCCCGTACCAGGGCACGAACCCGTGTTCCCTGCATCGGCAGGCGGACTCTCAACCACTGCGCCACCAGGGAAGCCCAGCAGTTCTTATTTTTATAAATGTTTATTCTGTATTAAAGGGCTTCTATGAGGCTATAGGCATTGAATATACAGTACTGAATCACGATTTCTCTAGCATAGTACCAGGGTCCTAAAAACATTTTCTTAAGTACGTAACAGTTTGGGAGGGGTAGAGGGGATATAATGTAGTTTAGGCACTTTTATTAGTTTAATCTTGCCGCATTCTGTTTTGACTGTCTTTTGACTAAACCTAGGGTGCAGCCAGGGGTAGGAGTGTGTCTGTGTGTTTTAATTGTATTTGTTATTTTAAATAACAGAACCCTTGAGTTAAGAATTTTACACAGGTGCATAGTGTACAAAATACAGAGCTGCTCTGGTTGAAACGGGGATTGGAGGGTCAGGATTATTAAAATAAATGTGTCCAAAATAAGTTTTTTATTTTTCCCTTCGAAAATTAAGTGAAGTTTGCAACAGGGTGAATTTCACCTGGGAAATAAAGAAGATATCACTAGGGTATTAGATCTTTAGCTTAGGGATAGATATTAGGCATCTACTTTTTATGACTGCTGGTGCTAATTACTATTTGCATCTCACTGATTCTTCAAGGACATAGCATTTGTTGAGCATGTGCATGGCAGTGTTCTATTTTATTTATTTTCTCTTTTAATCCTCAAAACGCTCTGAAGTCAGTTTATGAATGAAGAAACAAGTTTGGGGAAGCTGAGTAATTTCTCTCAGATTGCTGGCTAGTAAGTGTTGGGACTGCAGCTCAAGTGCAGAACTATCTCCCTTCAAAGTGCTGCTTTGTGCTGCCTCTTCAGCTGCAGCTCCTATTGCTATTGCATTTAGCAGGACAGACTATGTATAGGAGTTACTCAGTTGTTGCTGCCTTGGTAACTAACTTGTGAGCTGAGACAGACAGTAAACTGTTATTAGGGATTTACACTGATTTTGAGGTAGGATGTAATTTTAATATGACTATTTTACTTTTTTTTCTAGGAGGATCTGACACCTAAGGATATTGAAGAAATTATTGATGAACTCAAGGCTGGTAAAATCCCCAAACCTGGGCCAAGGTATCCTTTTATTTCTTTTTAATAAATTTTAATGGCTTAACCTAAGTTAGTCTTTCATGTAGACTTAATTTTAAAATTTTAAACCCTAAGTCCACAGGTGTTTTCAGGAGCCTTGAATACTATCTAAATCAACTTGTCATTTAAAGCAATGGTCTTTTCCCCCATCGAAAACCCTATCAGATAATCATCTGGTATCTACTTGGATGTTATAAAGAAGGGAAATGTACTGCAAATAGAAATCTATTTCATTGTTTAAAAGTGCATACTGCCAGAATTTGACCCAAAGTCTGTCTTCCCTCTGATTTCCACCTAAAGGTCCAAAGGTTCTGTCCTTTGAACAAACACAAGATAATTTTTATATCTCTTCCAAATGCCAGCTCTTTAGTTACTTGAAATAGCTATCTCATCTTCCCCATATCTTTTCTCAGATTTAATATCCACAGTTGTTTCATTGTTTTTCCTTATATGACATAGTTTTGGTCTCCCTCCTTGGCAGGTCTTCTGGTTGGCTAATGAGTTTCTTAATGTGACACTTAAACTAATCACAGTATTTGAGATATGTACTTAGCATGTGGGGCATTGTGGGACTGTCTTCTTTATTCCAGACATCATGCTTATAATAATGCAGCCTAATTACATCAATTCTTACTTCAGATACATTACACCATTAAATTGTACTTACAGTCAGTTAGAATGCCTAGATCTTTTTCAACTTAAACATTGTTTTATCCAGGCTACTCCCATCCTGCAGTTGTGTTACTAACTGCAGTAATTAGTAACTACTAATTACTCCTCATTCAGTTATGAACCTGAACTTTTGCTGCTAAACAAACCCCTATTCCTTATCTAAGCGTTCACATTACTTAAAATTCTCTCTTAATACTAGCAATGTTTGCATGGTTTTATACAGTTATATTCCCTTTGTATTTTTTCTGCTTATGTCATATAAAATTTTCCTTGTCGCAATATATATATAGGTTTTAAAGGCCATATAGTATTCTAATGTATTGCGAGAACTATGATGTGCTCTTTATTACCCTGCTTTAAAATATATTTTCCTTCTTTTTGTTACAAACGATTCCCTGAGGTTGAATTACTAGGTCAAGAGGGTATGCATGGTTCTGTAGTCTGCAAGAAGTACTGAGAATTACTCGCTCATTGTTCTGGCCGACTAATAACCCTACCTAATAAGAAAAAGAGGTCAGTTCAGGATAACTTAAGTTTAGTAAAGGCAAGCTGGCCCCTAAAAAACACACACTTCTTTCAACACTTGAATTTGCTTAAAGAGGTTTGGCATTCTCTTCCTAGTTCCTCACTTACTTGGGCTACACTGAAAACATTTTTTAGGAATAAAACATTTCCACTGTGAAGAATTAGTCTCCTTTATGGAGGCTACTGAAGTGAAACCTTTTGTCATTTAACATTACAATATTTCTCTTAGCCACTGGTCCTGTCCCTTACTTATCCTTGCCTCAACTGTAGCCGCCCCTTGCCCAAAAACAAAAGTTCATAATATTTTTCACAAACTTTAGCTGTGTATTTAGGACTCAGATGTTTTAAAATAAGTTCGTGCGACTCTTGTATTTGTACTTAAACCCGTAATACTTCTTTCAACTTTAGGGTACTTTGTTTTAATATCTCAGGTGCACATTTCCTTGTGAAATCCACTTGGTTTCTTTAAATGTTCCCTTTTTTTCTGATTAGGTATTGTTTGTAATTCTGTAGTCATACTTTTGGAGCTTAGACCCTCCTCCTTCCTTTCTTGTGAACTTTGTGATTTATCGATGACAACATTAATCCAGCATTAAATCTCCTGCCGCACAGACAGATAGTTGCTTTGTCTACTTCATTGTATTCCCTCAGCACTCATTTGTTTCACAAATATTTCTGGATATGTGCTGTGTGCCAGTCACTATTTTAGGTTGTGCATACAAATTATGAACAAGGTAAAGTCGTCATATATTTTATATTCTAGTGATGGAGAGAGACAACTAGTGTAATACCTGAATAATAAATGCTAGGAGGAAAATAAACAGGTTAGGGGATGGAGGATGACTGGAGGTAAATTTAGTCAGGTGAGGCCTTTCTGAGGTGGTGAATTAATGACCTGAATGATAAGCCCAAAGGAACCATGTAAAGAGCTGGAGGAACAATGTTGCAGAGGGAGAGGAAAGAGGAGGTATTAAGGTCCTGAGGAAAAATAAGATGACAGTATGGTTGAAGTGAGTGATCAAGGAGGAAAGTGGTGAAGAGGTCGGAGAGGTAGGTAGAGGCCCAGGTAAGCAATTTGGGTTGAATCCCAAGTATAAAAAGCTGTTGGAGTGTTTTCAGTAGGGAATATGTGTGATCTTGTTAAAATTATTGTCGTAGTTGCTGTGTAAAGAATAGTTTAAAATTTAGTGGATGTTGTAGGGCAGAGGAATTATGAATGATTTCTAGCTTTTTAGTCTGATCACCTCAGTGATTCCTTTAACTAAAATGAAGAAGATTTGGGGTAGGGCAAGTTTGGGGAAGAAAAGTCACTTTGTTTTGGACATGCTACTTAGCATGTTTGAGATGCCTACTTAGACATCCATGGTAGAGTGCTGAAAGGTTAGATATGAGCTTGGGATTTAGGGGATACATTAGGGCTGGAAATATGAATTGGGGATTCATTAGTTATTATAGATGGTATTTAAAACCATGTCTGGATGAGATTACCAGGGGTGAAATTAAGAGTTTGTTGTTGTTTTCAATACAGGAGATACTATAACATTGTATTTTAACATTAATAAACAGGAACTAAGTACCACAGTAAAGCATTTTCGACATCTAATAATAATAGGGATGGTGCTTATCAGTAACTGTAAATAGTTCTTCAATGTGATTTTTTTGACAGTGTTCTAGATTTGAGCCAAAGACTTTAAGAATTACTGGTTTCTTGGGGCTTCCCTGGTGGTGCAGTGGTTGGGAGTCCGCCTGCCGATGCAGGGGACACGGGTTCGTGCCCAGGTCCGGGAAGATCCCACATGCCGCTGAGCGGCTGGGCCCGTGAGCCATGGCCGCTGAGCCTGCGCGTCCGGAGCCTGTGCTCCGCAACGGGAGAGGCCACGGCAGTGAGAGGCCCGTGTACTGCAAAAAAAAAAAAAAAAAAAAATTACTGGTTTCTGAACCTATTTCCTACGTATCACCTCTTATTTAAAAAGCTGAGGGCTTCCCTGGTGGCGCAGTGGTTGGGAGTCCGCCTGCCAATGCAGGCGGCGCGGGTTCGTACCCCGGTCTGGGAGGGGCCGCGGCAGTGGGAGGCCCGCGTACCGCAAAAAAAATAAAATAAAATAAAATAATAAAAAGCTGATATAGGGAATTCCCTGGTAGTTCAGTGGTTAGGACTCTGCACTTCCACTGCAGGGGGCACGGGTGGTCAGGGGACTAAAGATCCTGCATGCCATGCGGTGCAGGCAAAAAAAAAATTTTTTTAATAAATAAATAGTCGAAGATAAATCTATTCAGTTTTCAGTAATTGCAGAGCATCCATCAGTGGTGTATGTAAAGAGTGTATCTGGACATGGTAATTCAGAATGTCTTCCCAGCATATGAAAATAAGAACTTCCCCAAGTTAATTTCTTGGCTATTGAGAGACACTGTGATGATAGCAGTAACCAAAATAGTTATAGCTGTTCTTTAAATTAACCAAAGCTGGGTACTGCTTTTTTATTCGTATTTTTGTAATAAAGCCCTCTGCTTAAATATTTGAAATAAGTGCTAGTTGTGAGTCTTTGAGTAATTAGAGAAATTAAACTGGTTCGGTGGTAACTGATTTCTGAGTACCACTATCAGGTGTACTCTGGCCAAAATTGGTAAAGATTGCTATCTCTTTGTGGTTCAAAACTGCTTTTTTATTATTTTGGTAAATGATGGCTAGAAAGAAAAAAACTGATGGTAAGACAACATTCTTTCTTTTGACATTTATAAATATTTGTGTGCTAGAGATTCTTTTTTTTTTAAATTTATTTTTGCCTGCGTGGGGTCTGCATTGCTATGTGCCGGCTTTCTCTAGTTGTGCAAGCTGGGGCTGATCTTCATAGCTGGGGCTGCTCTTCATTGCAGTGCACGGGCTTCTCATTGTGGTGGCTTCTCGTTGCGGAGCACGGGCTCTAGGACACGTGGGGTGTAGAGCGCAGGCTGAGTAGTTGTGGTGCATGGGCTTAGTTGCTCCGTGGCATGTGGGATCTTCCTGGACCAGGGATCAAACCCGTGGTCCCATTCATTGGCAGGCGGGCTCTTAACCACTGCACCACCAGGGAAGTCCCTAGAGATTGTTCTTATTTTCAATTAAAGTACTGAACATAACTTCTAAACCTGCTTTCAATGACTAATTAATAGATAGAGGTTGTTTTTTAGTATGGATTATCTAGAACTAATTTTAAATCCAACTTGAATTATTCATATTTAGTTTTATAAAGATATTTTAAAATTTACAGAATTCTGTGGAGTAGAACGGGAGAGGCCACAACAGTGAGAGGCCCACATACCGCAAAAAAAAAAAAAGGGTAGCTGAGCTTAAATCACAAGAGTAAAGGAGAAGAAAGAAAGGTCCTCCAAAATTGATTAATTTCATTATTTCGTTGGTCGTCAAAGAGCAGCAAGGGTACCTGTGCTACCAGTTAACATAAAAAAAAAATTACAAAGCAAAATACTGTTTATTAAAGCTAAATATCATTTTGCTACTTACCCTAAAACTTTAATTTTAGGCTGTAACAGATAGTACAGTAACTGCTTTTTTACCTGGTTTTCATAGTGAACCTATAATGCAAATATATTAACTAATTTCTGACTTTGTAGATATTATTATAATACACTACTTAGTTACTTGCATTATGTAATGTAATAGCTTAAAAGATCTTATAAATGACTATGTGGTGTCGTTTTCCTGTCCCCTCAACAAATGATTTTCTAGGGCTCTAAAAATAGACTTATAAGATTGATGACAGAATGTGGAGGGCAAAGCCAGAGGGAATAAAATGATTTAATTGAATAAGTTCTCCAGCTGAAATCTGTGGCAGGAACAAGGTAAATGAGCAAAGCCAGGAAATAGAAGGGTGAAACAGGAGTAGGTGCTGAGATAGGCTCTAGCAACAGAGGTCAGACAGGGCAGAGGTTGAGCCTGAACGATTACCTGGGAAAGTATGTGTGGTGGTGAAAAGAAGACAGGTTCATTTACCTCTGCACTGCCTCCCTTCATAGAACTATAGGAGGACCTGTTCATGTTTTCTCTGTAGCCACCCTGATCTGGAACCTGTTTTTGAAAAATTAATATGAATAATTTAGCCTTTAAAAATAAAAATACAAATGGATTTTGTCTTTACTGATTCTAAGGGACATCCTCCCAAATCTTCAGATCTCTCAAGGAATACAGTTTTTGCGACAGTGGATCTCAGTCAAAATAAAATTCAAATATAAAAAGAATAAATGTAGTGCTCTAATTTATTAAAACATGCTTTTTAAAAATGTCCTCTGGGGCTAGGTTATTTTGCTGTAGTTCTTAGCTATGATCTTTGGGCAGATGCTGCATCATCCCAAGCCTTGGTTTCTGTATATGTAAAATATTTTGGCCAGTGTCCCTTGTCTCATGGTATTGTTGTAAAGATTTAATGAGCCAGTGATGTATGTACACTGCTCAGTAAGTGGGAACTAGTATTAGTATTATTTTTGTATTTTTCATATTTCATATTTTTATGTCAGTTTATATTTAACCTTAGGAAGAGAAAATCTTGCGGCAGTTGTAATGTTTGGATTAAATAATCCATGCTAGTTCTCTGAGGAGAAATAGTTACTTAACTGAGCTCTTGTGAGGTAACAGTTATAAATGGGCATCATTAGCAGTCAATTTAATGTTACTTTTCCTTTCAGGAGTGGACGCTTCTCATGTGAGCCAGCTAGAGGTCTTACCTCTTTGACTGAACCACCTAAAGGACCTGGCTTTGGTGTGCAAGCAGGCCTTTAATTTATATTCAACTGTAAATATGTCACTGGAGAAATAAAATATGAATCTCCTATCTATCTACATAGACTTTTTATATTATTTGTTCATTTCCATCTGTGTACACCTTGCTTGTAACCTAGCAACTTGCAGCAGTAAGTGCCATGTCAGAACTTAAGAGCACCATTTTAGTCGTCTGCTGTCTTCGGCTAACTATGAACACATTATTCCATAAGCTAGTTAACAGTTATTTCAACATTACCCATTTTCAACTGCCCCTTCACTTTTATCAGTAATATTAGGTTATTGTGAAGTAAAAATTCTGTCAAATTTCAAATACATTTTGCTCTCCCATCTTTAGCCATAGCCAAGTCTTAAGTTAATACGATCTTTCTATAAACTTTGTCAGTATTCTCTTTAAACATTTTTATATTTACAGCACACCATTGTTACTGTAATTTCAACTGGTAAGTGACATATCAAGCGACTGTAGGTGTAACGAGGATAGGGTAGTTGCCTCTAGAAGTACTGTTTATCATTTTTAAAGGAGGGTACAAAATACTTTGATATTATCCTTGGCTATTCTGACCCTGCAAGTATACAAAAACTAAGTGGGGGAAGAAACTGGAAGTGTAACTTGAGTTGGAAGGTTCAGTGGATATGGGAAATATACTCCTCAGCTGAATGCATATTACGACTTGAAAGAAAGAATAAAACCCTTCGTATATAATATCCAGTTCAAGAAACTAGCTATGAGTTTTGCAAGCTGGAATAAAAAAATTAATAGCCAGCTTTAAATTCAGGGATAGATCTAAACTAATCCAGTTGTTTCAGGATTTCTCAAAGTCACTGTTTGGCCTTGATCTTATGACAGACTAGTAACTATGATGCTTATAAATATGATTATTTTTAAGACTGTCTTTAAAAATGAGTTTTTGAGAAATGAAATTGAGTTACTTTTACTGAGGTGGATGGACCTAGAGTCTGTCATACAGAGTGAAGCAAGTCAGAAAAACAAATACCGTATGCTAACACATACATATATGGAATCTTAAAAAAAAAATGGTTCTGATGAACCTAGGGGCAGGACAGGAATAGAGACACAGATGTAGAGAATGGACTTGAGGACATGGGGAGGGGGAAGGGTAAGCTGGGACGAATTGAGAGAGGCATGGACATATATACACTACCAGATGTAAAAGATAGCTAGTGGGAAGCAGCTGCATGGCACAGGGAGATCAGCCCAGTGCTTTGTGACCACCTAGAGGGATGGGATGAGGGTGGGAGGGAGATGCAAGAGGGAGGGGATATGGGGATATATGTATACATATAGCTGATTCACTTTGTTATACAGCAGAAACTAACACACCATTGTAAAGCAATTATACTCCAATAAAGATGTTAAAAAAAAAACCTAGTTTTTGTTTTTTACCTAGGAAGGTAACAACAACAGTAATTTTTCAAGTGGCACAAAAAGGTAACACAATGAAAATGCTCCCTTCTACCCTAGAGCCCTCAGACCTTCTTCCCACAGGCAACTACTTTTACTATTATTTTTACCTCTTAAAAAAAAATAGTCTATCTTCTCTTTGTTAGCTGTTAAGCTTTTTATTTTAAATTATGAAAAATTACAGGTATTCCTTTAAATTAAAGTTACTATTGTAAAAAATGCCTTACACTTTGACATAATTTTTTTTTTCCCACTAGACGAAATGTTAGGAGTGGGAAGGTTTCAGATACTGGGTGAAAAAACAAGTCATGTATTAAGGATATGCACTGATTATTAACTTATGTACTACTTTAGAAGCAGAATATTGATTTTAGGTCGTTATAATTATAGGCATACTGTTATATCATTATCAAAATATATTCTGTAGTTCTTAGATCATCACTTACATTGTACTGCAGTAGTACATATTAGGATTTTGAGTTGAATCTTGCTTAATCTTTTTGTCCATTTTTCTTGAAAATCCTATCAATTTTTAACACAAGAGCACTGGTTTTAATAATTACAGATAGGTTTTAAAAACACCTGGCAGGTAAAATTTCATTACAGTAATCCAAGATGGTTCCAAATGTATATGAACACACTGATTAAAATTTTCTTGCCAGTTTTCGGTTGCCTGAGATGAAGCTATATCCCAGCCTATTTTTCAAACCCGTAAGGAGAAGTTGGCAGTGTTGATGTGTCTAACACCACTTGCTCCCTCATTTCCTCTTCTCAGTTCCTAGCTCTGTGCTGTGTTTTACAAAAAAGATATTTAGGGAGGAAATGTTCTTATTGCTATTTAAATTTTTTTATTACAAAAATGAACCAACAAATAATTCAACTTGTCATTTTTCCTACTGGGCAAAGAAACTAATGTCTGGCTTTTTTGGTGGTTTTTGGAGCGGCTACTGAGTGTAGCTAGGGAAAGCTACCAATTCCTCAGAATTACTTGCTGTGACTGGATGGAGCCATTGCCCTAGTAAGTCCTACAACATGATGATAGTCATAAGAGTATTAAAGCATTACATCTGTATAGACTGTCATATGATAAGCCATGATTGAGATTGTATTTTTCATTTATTATATTCACCTTCCTGAAATATGGCAGGATTTTTTGAATGATCTAACTGTACATCATGTAGCAAAACGTAACAGTAGTTGATTCTAAAGGTAAGAAGTTGGAAAGTAAATTTTGCAGATGGCTTCTAGATATCAAATACACACATTTTAAGTGTCTGCTAGTAATAACCCTAAATAAATGTAATAAAACAACCTTGGCTAAGAGTGATGTTTAATGCTTGGGGTCCTTGATCTCCTGGTTCTATTAAGAAAACAGATATTTTGCCCACTTGCTGAAGATGAATTCCAGGATTTGAGACAAAGACAGGGCTCTACAATTAAAAGCCTTAGCAACTTACTAATCAACTAGCTCCAGCTTCTTTTGAGGTCTCTTATCCATAATAAGAATTAACTTCTTGATTTATACTTCTAGTTTCACACTGAAAGGAAAATTAGCTCCTCTTCCCTTCATTTTGGACTTTTCCAATAACAAACTGGCTGATTTATAATTTGTCGTCTATAATCTTAATAAGAGCTTCAATAAAATTTTTTTTGCAACTTGATTGATTCTACAATGAACTTTTCTTTTACAGATAGTGTCCTATTCAAGTGTAGTCAGTACAGTGCCTTAGATCACAATTGCCTTGAGTCTTCCATGTATTCAGTGACTTTTAAGTAATAAGGTTGTGCATATAGTTATGGCATGAATTATGGTTAGTTGATTTCAGCAAATTCAAGATTAGCTACCTTTCCGTTTTGAACTGAGGCTCGTACTGCTGTAGAAATAGCTATTGCCTCTGGCATCCATTCTCCCTATGACAGCGAGTTAAATGAGAACCAACTCAACGACTTGAAGTCAGACAAGAGTTGGTTAAATTTTTAGTGGATTTTTCTTTGTATTTCATGCCATAAATATCCAAATTATACGTAACAGTGATCCACTTCTAGCCACAAGGTGCTCTCTTACAATTCATATTGAACCTAATGTTTTTAAAGGTGGGAGAAATCAGGAACCTAGGAAAGTAAAAAACAGTGATGTTTAATGCAAGTTTATGCTTTATATGGTTAAATGCTGGGATTTAGCTTTCTCTGTCAAGTCTGAAATATATCATCTGATTAATGACATAAATTCGTAACTTCATTAAGTCACAAATGCGTGCTGTAGTTTGGAGGCCACAACGATGAGGGAGAAGATGGTTTCCCTCCAATTACACAAGCTCTTTTATGGTTAAAGGCATGCACAAATAGTCGCGGATTAACCTCAATGTAAATAAAAAGCGTCCAAAAGGAACTCAATAAAATGGTTTCCCTCCGATTATGTAATCCCTTTGGTGGTTAAATAAGGGCAAGTACAAACTGTCGCGGATAACCCTCCAGAGGAAGTCAGAGTGCCAGCAGCTGGACCGCCGAGGCGGTAAATTTCCCTCCTGCACTGTCCTCCAGCTGGCAGTGCCCTGAGAAGTACTATCTCGGATGGGGGAAAATGTACTTAAATTTGTCTGAAAAGGTCATCCGAAGGTGTGACTGTGAGAGGGCGTATTGCAGAGTCCGTGCAGTCCCCGCGACAGGTGCACGCGAACGTGCTTTAGGGATGAGCCCGGGGCCCACATGGCTCAGGTGAGGGGCGCGTTGCGGCCTGGCCAGCCCCGTGCTTCCGCAGGTGCGGCCGTCGGCGCGCAGGCGCAGTGCGCGGACCCGGGCGCACCGCCTTTCCGAACGCCCCTGGCCCGCAGTCCACCGCGAGCCGGGGCGGACACCCGCCTCCGCCGCCAGCCGGGGCAGCAGCGTTGTTCTCCCGGGCCCCATCTCGCAAGCTCGTCCGCCCGCCCCCGCAAAAATAACATGTGAATACCCAACGTAGACAGAGACTCCTCTTCCTCGCCGCCGCCATTTCCCGAAGTTTCCAGTCACTGCCACGGCCATGGTCGCCGCAGAGCGCGAAGCGGCACCCGCCGGCCCGGCACGTCGGCGGCGCCTGCGCGGCTCCCTCGCTCCCCTAGGCCCCTCCCTTCTGGGGCCGGTGCCGGCGGAGGGGAGGCGGCGAGGCGGGTGGAGTCTGCACCCCCGCGTCCATTTGGTACGCCCCGACCCCCGCCCCCGGCTCGGGAAGCTTCTCCCGGCCGAGCCAGAGCGGCGGGCCGCGGCGGGCCGCGGCGGGGAGGCGGGCGGAAGGGGCGGCGGGGCCGGGGGCGGAGCGCTCACGCCGCCCGTCCCGTGCCCGGCGCGTCACGTGCCCGCGCCGCGGCCAATCGCCGGACGGCGCCGTCCTGGGAGCGAGCAGGCTGTGGTGAGGGGCGGCGGAGACCGGAGATGTTTTCGAGCCCGGCCTTGGCGGCGTTCGCGGCGGCGGCGAAGACCACGACAGCGTCGGCGGCGCCGAGGCCCTCGTTCCGGGGGTAGACCCTCCCGCGCCGGCCGTGCCTCGGGTCCGTGCGGGCGAGGGGGGCGTGGCGACAGGCGAGGAGGAAGGAGGGGCGCGGTTTCAAGCCCCGGCCCCGGAGCCCGGGAGGAGCCCCTCAGTCGCGCCCGCTCCCGTCCCCTCCCCCGAGCGAGGTAGGGACGCGCCCCGCCCTGCGGCGCCGCGCTGACAGTATGGGCTGCCCCGCCGGGAGCGCCGTGGCCGCGGCACGGCGGGAGCTGCCCGAGCGGGGGGCGGGGGCTCCGCGGGCGGCCGCGCCGCTCCCGGAACATGGCGGGGACGCGGCGCGTGTGCGTGCGAGGGAACGAGGGAGCGAGTGTGCGCGGCCGGGGGGGAGCCGCCGGGAGCCGGGCGGGGTGGGGGTGGGGCGCCCCCAGCCCGGGGCCGCGGGTAGGCAGCTTCGCGGCGCGGGCGAGCCGGGCCCCGGCGTTCTCGGACCCTCGGGCCGCCGGGTTCTTGGAGCTAGTTCGAGGGTAACACGGTGTGACGCAGCCTCGAGGTTCCCAAAGCGTTGAATAAACGGTTGTACAAAGAGGTCACCGAAGCCCAGCTGACAGCTGTTTTAATAATAACAGAAACAGTTTAGGACGGGAAGTTGACGCTCTTGCACCCGTAGAAACCGTAGGAAACATTTTAAGCAGTGTTAGCGGTCGAGAGTGTAATTTACACCCTGCGGACGCAGTGAAAGGGGTCGCAGACCTAGAGATCCTTAACACTTCGGAATCGGCTCTAATCCTGAAGTTGAAGTGAACCTGAGTTCTCAGTCATGTGTCCTTTTTTATTTTAAAACGGTTTATGTAAATTATAAAAGAAGGCGAACTGGTGAAATAGCTATTTTAAAATAAATCGACTGTTGATTAAAAACATATGCTCATATAGGCTCTTAAAAATCTTGGGCACTGATCTGTTTCAGTTTCTTCAGTCGTTATACAAAGGCTTTCCTGGAGATTAGCTCAGAACTGGCAGAACATGTGCTATATTGGTGCCAAGTGGCTTAAAAAACAAAATGAGATAGTGTCGACTGTGTAAGATCAAGTCGTTATATTAGCTAAGCTTGTTGGGAAAAGTCTTTAATTTGGGCTAAACGCAAAAACATGTAAACATCCGAAATGTTTCATAGGCAAGGGGGGAAGGCTTTACTAAAAGATCTTTTATAGTCGACACAAGCAGTAACTAAATTTCTAAAGGTCTGCAGACGGTTGACTGAGTAAGGTCAAGACTAACTATTCGGGGTATGTGTTCTATTTTAGGGACAGGCAAGGTGTTAAAATGAAGTAAAACCTAAGTAGTATTCATGGAAGGAAAAGAGCAGGATGCCTGTAATGTTCTTAATCTCTCTGGTTTCCATAGTTGTTGTTAGGATGGTTTTATGGACAAGCAGAGCTGGGAAAGTGGAAATCTCTGGTTGTGTATTCCATGAAGACTATTTGAGGCAGAGTAAAGCAAATAAAGTATTCAGATGAGGAAAGAACTTAGTAGGTGGAAATACATGGTGCGGTCTTTGATTTTAGCTCTTTAATACCAGGAAGGGGGGGAAAGCTTGAATTTTGTTTGGAGATGAGCTCCCAACTGGTGGAATGAATTTAAAAGGAAGATGTTTTAATCAAATTGTTTATGTTACCTTTTTTTTTTTTTTTTTTTTTGCTATAGAAGTTGCTGAAAAAGGTAACTGATAATCTTCAAGGTAGACTGGAGAAATAGGGATATTTGGAAAACTCTTCATTGGAAAAGAGGTTTTTATTCTATAGAATAAAAATAATAGTAAAAATGTTCAGTTTCTTGGTATGAGTTGACGAGTAGTTAAATTTTCTGTAAGCCATTCTTATGTTTTAAGAGCATTGTTTCAGGCTAAAAGGAGAATGAATAGTGAGATTAATCATGTCCATCGTAGTCCATAAAAGGTTTAGACAGCTTTCTGTATATAAACTTGATGCTACTGAAGCAACATCTATCAGATAGACATGAAGAATTTATCCAGTAATTGCAGTAGGTTGCTTAATAGCTAATGACACCACTTTCTGACTTGGAACTTGTTGTGGAAGCTGACATCAACATGTATTTGTAAAATGCTTGTACTCTGTAAAGGTTGTAGTTTAGAGATTTATCCTTAGAACTGGAAGAGACCTCAGATTTTCTAATCTGTTTCCCTCATTTTACAGATGAGAAAATAAAGGCCTGGTAAGGGGAAATGACTTACCCAAGTCAGCACAGCTAATTAAAACAGTCTATGGTTTGGCCTAGAGATTTTTTTTTCTGAAGACGCTTATTTGCTTCTTTCTTTAAGAAGTAACTTTATGGAGTAGTGGAAAGAACAGGCAAATAAAAGTGAGAATGCCAGGGTTTAAATTCTTGATTTGTCACTTCCTAACTGTGGTTTTTGACAAATCATACTTTCAGAACCTTGCCTTTGTAATCTGCAAAAAATAATTTTCCTACATAATTTACAGGATTGTTCGATGGAACAAATGTGATTACATATGGAAAGCACATTATATACTATAAGCTTTTATCTATATAAAAAGTGGTGATATTATTTTTAAAATAAATACAGTTTTCTACTGTATTATCTAAGGTGTCTAGATCCCTAGGTTTTTGCTTAGCCTTAGCTTCATTGTTTTGAGCACCTGCTGTTTTACAGATTATAACTCCCTGTAGATACATTTTCTGATCCCTACTTAGTTCTAATCTTAGTAAAGCCTCTTATGAACATTTTAAATATTGCGGTTGTTAGAGCCTGACTTCCTCTGGAGAATATGAAGTTTCTTCGTATAGCATTTGAAAACATTCTCATATACACTCATGCATGCATAATCTGTTTCTTTAACAGGCAGTGGCTTTTTAAAAATAATAGTGAAAGTATCTTAGTAGCAATGTTAATTTGTTGCTAGTTTCTAGATAATGGCAATAACAGGAGGTAATTTCCTTTATAAACTCAGCTTTTGAGTAGTTCATGTTAAGGTTATCTTGTAGATCTAAAATATAAGTGCAGAAATGTTAAGACACTGTTGACTTTTGCTGTTAGGTTTAAAGATCTTTTTCTTTTAGCGCTTTGAATCGATAATACTGGGAACATCAACATTGTAGTATTGTAGTGTTACATACATGGATTATTTGTAACCTTGAAGCTAAAGGTTATGATAAACATTTGTTGAGCATGTAGAATCTGCACGTATCTGTGTTCAAAGTTTTAAGTGAAATATTTCAGATAACTTTCATAATAACCCTATAAAACAGATACTGTGGCTGAGGAAAATGAGGCTTTGAACTGTTATGTGGTGTACAGATATTCACAGACCTAAAGAAGTGACAGACTCTGCCGTCCCCATTCTTAACCATTTCTCTGTATTCTACCTCTAAGAGTGTTCAGCTGATTTTGAGAAGTTTTAGGGCAGTTTTTAAGTTTCTGACTTTGTGAAAATTTTGGCAGGGGGGGCAGTATTCTACCTTATACTATGTTGGTTAAAAAACCAAAAGAAAAGAAAATACCTTATGAGAATTGTGGAAAACAGTCCAGCAAGCCTTTTAATGAGATGCTGATGTAGTTGGGTTTTTTTATGTTAGTTGTCAGAAGCAAATTAGTCTCGCCAGCAACAGAAGGACTACAGTTGTTAACAGTACTAAGAGGCTGTTCTAACAGACTCCACCTTGATATTGATGTTCATTGTTCTAAGGAAACATACTTTAAACAGAATGACTGAAGGAAAAAAATAACTAACCAAATTCATTTGGGACTTTTATAAAGGAATAGATCCAGCAAGAGTAAGTATGAGTTTGTCCAGGTTAGAAAATAGCAACCAAAACTAGGTTTTCTGATTAGTGGAACCCTCTACAATTCTAAGAAATTCAAATTTAAGTTCTTAGAGAATTAGGTTTAAACACAGAAATGCTTCCAAATTGAGGTAAATAGAAGAGGTAAATCATGAAGCTGCAAGTTGCAAAATCATTTTTCTTCGGCTTTTAAAAATTGTGTCTTTTTTTGGCCGGTCCCTTAATATTTGTTTATTGCACTCAAATTGTTTCAAAATATGTAGTAGTTTACATTTCTGTTTATCAGTTTGTATTTGGGCCACAATCGGGGGAGATACCACAAATACTAGTGATAAATACTATGTTGTTAAACTACCTTATTGCTTGAAAGAGTTGAGAGAGTCCTGTAGTTTCTTACATTTCAGATTGTTGTTCTTCCTACATAGGAGTTTTGTCGGCATTCTGACTTCTAATAGAGAACAAAAACCATGTGTGCGTGGCTCTCTCTTTCTAGAAATAGCTGTAGTAACTCACGATAAAAGATAATAGTATGTAAAAAATTACGGTGTTCCGTAGTTCATGAAGTACATTTTATATCCAATCTCTTGAATTTCACAATTACTCTGAGATCAGCAAAAAATCCGCTAATCTAATGATATTGAACCATGGATGGGATCCAGGTAAAATTCTCTGGAGTAATGCTAGACTCCTTTGAAATGCACTCGTGAAAGAGAAGCATTTGCCAATCTGAAGGAAGAGGAAAGAAACACCTACTTTTATTCTCTCTTCCACCAAAGCCGCATTGTACACAACTTTCTTCCATTCTGTTCTACCACTTCTGAAACTTTAACAAGCAGGGTAGAAATAAATACTAAAAACATTCTTTATACCACTTTACTGATTAGTGCTGGTGGTTAATGATGTCACTTAGATGAGAAAATTTTAAATGTACAGAATGTTTCCTACCATAATTTGCATAAAAATATTGTAATTAGGAATAAAGCCTTGGCTTATATTTTAATATTATGTACTAAAGTCTTGCAACCTCTGAGTTAAAATAAGTCCTTTTTACCAGAGTTTAATTTTGACTATTTGGAAGTTACTTGGTGATCAAAGAAAAGACCTTTTATTGAGCTTCAGTATTCTAGGTACTGTTAGATACTTACATATGTGTTATTTTAATATATGATGAGAATAGATATTTTACATATCTAGTTATGAAGAAACTTCAAAAAGTTGTTACTCGAATGTCTCCAACTCTACATGCTATTACTCAAGAACTAACTTGAAATTTGTAAGTGTTATGAGAAAAATTTTTTCTTAAGATCAACTCAATTTGTTTGTAGATTGATAGTTGAGGTGATCACCCAGTAGTGGTTCTTCAACCTTCAGAAATTATCCCTGTCTTCCAGGATTCATAAAAACATCCCAGGAATGAAGATGAGTGTTCTCTTTAAGCTGCAGTCCAACAGGACAAAAAAATACCTCTTCACCTTCTATTTGTGCTCATGCTGTTGAAAGTAAACAAATTGTTGGTTACCAATTAAAATTTGTGTCATTATATTTAAGTTATATTACTACTGTCATTTTATATCCAAGGCTTTCATCTTTAATTGCGGTATGAAGGGTTTGATTTTAGCTACAGGAATTTGGGTTATTAGCTAATACATGGAGAAATAATCATTTGCATTTTCTCTTCTGTGAATTGATACTTCATATCCTTTTGTCAGAGGCATAATTACAAATGTCCTGTGATTGATAATGGGTTCTCCACATAACTTTTCATTCACTCTTTACCATTACCTTGTGAAGTTTATCTTGTTGCCATTATACAGATGAGTTTAAATCAGTGTCTGTATTGCTCCTTTACAAAACTGCACCTTCAAAGACGCTGATATTATTAAGAGAAAAAAAGGTAAAATGATAGATAAAATTTGAGCCTTTGTGGGGAAAATAATTGTTCTGTATTATGGATTTTTACAAGGAGTGAAAGTTCTTGAATGATCTAGTCTGACAGTGTGACAGATTATCTCTGGATATTGAATACGAAAGTAAACAGAATTTCTTTTATTTTTCTGTATTTTCAAGTTTTGTCACAATGAACTAGTATTATGGATATAATCAAGAAGGTTTTAAACACTGCATGCTTAGTTAACAAATTTTAAATAAATGTTTCTATGAACGGTATTGCATTTAGCGTTGAGACAGGAGTTTAGAAAAATATAAGCGAAGACAATATCATAGTTTTTTTTTTTAAAGGATTTACACTCAATGAACAAAACATAGACGTGTGAAATAGGTGGACAGTATTATTGTTTAGTCATTCAAACTGCTTTCTAGTTGGTGTAGAAAGGAACATGGTGAGCCCTCAAGGACATGGATCGTGTCTGTCTTGTTCATTGTTGTACCGTAGATTCCATCACACTGTAAAGGATCACCCCGATGCTAATGACAGGAGGATGGTCTGACTGACAGAAGAGAATGAACTGGGACTAAGGGAGAAAAGATGGGTAGCAGATGAAAAAGGCCATGATTGCTAGGAAGAGGGGCTTAATAAAAATTAATTTCCAAGATGGGGAGTAATGTAATACAGATTTTCTTAGAAAATAATTCGAGGTCGTATAGAATTCATATAGGAGACAAAGAGATCATTGAAAAGGTGCTTAGGTTTTAAGGTTTTAGGTGCCAATGCTAAGCACATATCTGAAGAAGACTTTTCTTCTTGTATGGAGCTTAAAATCTAGCTGCAAGAGATAATTACTTAAAACAAGGATCCATAATTACAGAGAGGTTCTGTAAACATTTGGAAGTTACACTGCAAATTTTTTAGTGAATAAACCTATGGCTTTCAGGCTCTGAGATGGGTCTGTCCAAAAAAGACTAAGAATCACTGACTTGGAAATTTAAGTTGAATTTTTGATGTAGAACTGTTACATTCTTAAATAGTCCTAATTTGTGTTTTTAGGCATTTATTTTTTATAGTATATTTCTTTTCATAGATAAAGTTGTTTAATATCAGTATCATCAGTGAGATTTGCCTTTTTTATCCACAGTTCATGACATTTACATGATTATATTTCAGGAAATGTTTTATTTTAAAAATAAAACCAAATACATACGTATTGTTTGTCATTGGGGTTGGAGTTTCCATAGTACCTCACTTTTCTTGTTACTTACTTATACAGCTGTTAAAATACAGTGAATTTACTATGCTTTGGTCCCTCGGTACCATATTTCTTATTATTCTCCTCAGCATACTTTGGCAGGGAAACAGTTTATAATCCTAAATTGCTCTGACTAAAAGAGCAACCAATAATACTACTACCCTAAGTCAGTTTAGAGCATGTTTTCTTTTAAATGCTTTATATGCAGTTATCCTGAATTCTTTTTTTCATTGAGGTCTGGTCGATTTACAATATCAATCATACTAGTTTCAGGTGTACAGCATAGTGATTCAGTATCTTTGTAGATTATACTTCATTTAAATTTGGCGGTTGTCCTGAATTCTTGTGTGGAGTATAGCAAGTGGGTTTATGTTGGAGAGAGTGCAGAAGACAGAGGTAGCAGGTCAGGACTAAAGGCCCAGACAGTTCAGCCCTGGTGTGAAGTTGTATGGAAGCTACAACTTTGGCTATCGTTGAAGTAGTGCTAATAACCCACCTTATTGTTGGGTCAGGGTGGGAATGATGTGGTATGTGGATTAGAAATAACTTAATACTTCCATAAGTGTTGCTTATGGGCGGGGTAATGATTTCAGTACCTCTAACTGCATAGAGAGTTTGGGTGTAGATAAAGATGATTTTCAGGATCTCAGACTTACATTGCAGAAGCCATGATTATCATAAACTATTCTGGTTTTTTATGCCAT
Organism: Mesoplodon bidens; assembly: GCF_964165515.1. NCBI lineage: Eukaryota > Metazoa > Chordata > Mammalia > Artiodactyla > Ziphiidae > Mesoplodon > Mesoplodon bidens. The sequence continues at coordinate 30,934,881 of NC_138169.1, read as the reverse complement.
GTCCTTTATCTCAAATCTCTTTTTTTGTGTTTTTTTTAATGTGCTACTATTCAAACTGCACCCAATTATCTAAACAATTAGAAGTCTTTTCCTTTCGTTTAAGGCTGAAGTATGTACCTATCATTTTTAAAGAAAGCCGTCGGGACTTCCCTGGTGGCGCAGTGGTTAAGAATCTGCCTGCCAATGCAGGGGACACAGGTTTGAGCCCTGGTCCAGGAAGATCCCACATGCCGTGGAGCAGCTAAGCCATGCGCCACAACTACTGAGCCTGCGCTCTAGAGACCGCGAGCAACAACTGCTGAAGCCCGCTCGCCTAGAGCCCGTGCTCCGCAGCAAGAGAAGCCCCCGCAATGAGAAGCCCGTGCACCACAACAAAGAGTAGCCCCCACTCGCCGCAGCTAGAGAAAGCCCGGCGCAGCAACGAAGACCCAATGCAGCGAAGGCCCAATAAATAAATATTTTAAAAAATAGAAAGCTGTAAAAATGAGTTAGGGCATTATTTGGGATTAAAGTGTGAGTAGTACTGAGAATGCCACCAGGTGCATGATCTGTTGAGTAGATTGGCTGCTTGTCTTTTGAGGGGCAAAGTAAAATACCAAAAACTTTTTTAAATTTTGAAATATTTCAAATAATTTAAAAGGTACAGAAGATAGCATAGTGAGAACCTTCTACCTATCACCAGCCTTAAGAATTACAATTCAGGGCTTCTCTGGTGGCGCAGTGGTTGAGAATCTGCCTGCTAATGCAGGGGACACGGGTTCGAGCCCTGGTCTGGGGAGATCCCACATGCTGCGGAGCAGCTAGGCCCGTGAGCCACAACTACTGAGCCTGCACATCTGGAGCCTGTGCTCCGCAACAAGAGAGGCCGCGATAGTGAGAGGCCCGCGCACCGCAAGGAAGAGTGGCCCCTGCTTGCCACAACTAGAGAAAGCCCTCGCACAGAAACGAAGACCCAACACAGCAAAAATAAATAAATTAATTAATAAACTCCTACCCCCAACATCTTCAAAAAAAAGAATTACAATTCAGTTGAACCCCCCTGTATACCTTTCCTTGAGCCATTTCCTCACTTCCCCAGGCAAATTCCTATCTCCCTCTTTGCACAAACTTTTCCCAACAGTGGATCTGCCCTTTCCCTAGACCTATGTAGATTTGTTTCTTTATGCAAAGTTCACCACAGTGACCTTTTCCGTTTCAGTTCTATTACGTATTTTTTCAGTCCCTGCCCATTTTTATTTATTTATCTATTTATGTACTTATTTATGTATTCATTAATTTATATTTTTGGCTGCATCAGGTCTTAGTTGCGGCACGTGGGATCTTTTGTCGTGGCGCTCAGGCTTCTCTCTAGTTGTGGCGTGCGGGCTCCAGAGCGCGTGGGCTGTGTAGTTTGCGGCATGCAGGCTCTCTAGTTCAGGTGCATGGGCTCAGTAGTTGTGGTGCGAGGGCTCAGTTGCCCCACGGCATGTGGAATCTTAGGGATGGTTTGACCAGGGATCAAACCTGCATCCCCTGCATTGGAAGCATCCCCTGCATTGGAAGGCGGATTCGTTACCACTGGACCACCAGGGAAGTCTCTCTATTGCATATTGTGTATAACAGTAAGAGCAGTCTCACTAGGGGAGTTGAAAATAAGATTTGTATACATGAGGTAGAAATCGACCTTAAAATCTAGGCAAAGTAAAGACTTCACTGCACTATATGCAGAACAGATTGGTAAAGTAGATGTGAGAGTAACCTAATGAAATAATCATTTTAGGAAGATTAGTCTGGTAGCAGCAGTGTGGAGCAGTGGTCTGAAAGGAAGTGTGAGTTGCTAACTCATTTTGACTGGCTTTTTTCCCTTCTAATTACCCTGTGTTAGTGAGATTTTGTTCTGCTTCCAAACACTTGGCTATTTTGCAGGAAGAGAAAGGAGATGGTGGCAAAATGCTTAATTATGAGTGTTGCTAGTTTTCAGGCTTTGGGGGATTGCTCTTGCCCCCTTTTAGAATCTGTTGACAGTGAAGTGAATACGTAGTGGTTGTTAGTTCTCTACTTTCAGTATTGTAATTTTTCCACCGCCCAGTGCCAGAGATGCAAGTCAGGCTGCCTCACCATTTTCTCTGGGCTGTTGCAGCCCTCTGCTGGTCTACGGAAGTTGCACATTTAGAGCCCTGTAGGGCTAGAAAGAGGTCAGTAAACCCAGCAACTCATTTTTAGAATCTTAGAACCTTAGAAGTCATTTATGTCAACTCCCCATTGCAGATTAGTATTTTATATGTCGACCTTTACATCTGGAAATGAATGTATATACAAATATATTTACATACCGAGGGCAAATAGATCATTGTAAACCCAGCTGCCTGTATTACTTTCTTTAAAAATTCTAAATGCATTGTTTGAACGTGATCCTTTACGGTCCACTGTTTGACAGTGCCAAAAAAATCTTTTTACCACTAATCTCTTTTGTAAATATTATCTAATGAAATAATGATAATTTTATTTTTTAAAAATTTGAGGTATTGTTTAGTCATTACTATTGGAAGATAAGTACAACAGATAAATGCTAATTGTTTCTTTTAAATTATTTTCAAAGCATTTTTACTTCTTGTTGCTGATGTCATTGTAGCCTCCTTGCTGTTGCTGACTATTCCTTCCCACCTCACAGTCTGGTCGTTATAATTGAAGTGGTCTCCGTGTCTCTCCTGTAATTCCTCTTTAGTCTGTCTTCCAGAGTTTCACCAATGGCACTTTTTTCCCCCCCATAGCACCTTTTTAAACATGCTGGTTGAATTGTGTCACTGCCTTTTTTTAAAGCCTTAAATTGCTTTTGTCATCATAAAGATCAAACAACACAATGACAAGGTGCTTCATGTTGCTCCCTTCCTCCTCTTTAGCCTCATTTTCTACCCTATTGTGTTTCAGTTTTTGCTATCCCTTCAATGTGGTCTGCTATCTTGCGTGGGCGTGTATAATTTCTTGGTCTGGAATACAATCATCATTTTCTTGCAGGAAAATGTTATGGAATAGCTGCCAGAAAACATTGTGCTAAAAATCAACCATGGCTTACTTTGGGAAGGTATGATATAGCAAGCATGAACCCTTGGTTGTTTATATTTCAAGCAGTTTGGCTGCCTAAATGTTACTCTATTTTATACTGTTGGTTTACCTTTGTGGAATTTTGAAGGTAATACACACATAGAGCTAAACCAAATCGACTATTTACAGTGCATTTACTTGGTATAGTCTTCTAAATTAACTGCCATGCTCAGCTTTCTGAAGGAGATAATATATAGCAACACCAACCCAAAGTGCAGCCTATATTTACTGGATTGAGCTTCTGTCCTGAATCTTTTGCTTCCTTTCCTATTCTGATGGCTGGGTTAGAAAACATAAAACACATGAAAGTACCTTTTACCTCTTTCCCTCTTCCACTCTCTGAAGTAGTTCTCTCACCTGCCATCTCATTATTTTTTCCCCTTGGGTTCTAACCGGAACACTGTAGTTCTCCAGAGCAAACCAAGTGGAAGTCGACCTATTTTATTATTTTTAAAAATTTTATTTGTAGATTATACAAGAGGTACATGCTCATTATAAAAGTTAATATAGAACTGTATAGGGCTTCCCTGGTGATGCAGTGGTTAAGAATCTGCCTGCCAATGCAGAGGACACGTGTTCAAGCCCTGGTCTGGGAAGATCCCACATGCCACGGAGCAACTAAGCCCGTGAGCCACAACTACTGAGCCTGCGCTCTAGAGCCCACGAGTCACAGCTACTGAGCCTGCGTGCTGCAACTACTGAAGCCCGCACGCCTAGAGCCTGTGCTCCGCAACAAGAGAAGCCACTGCAATGAGAAGCTTGTGCAACAAAACGAAGAGTAGCCCCCGCTCGCCACAACTAGAGAAAGCCTGCGTGCAGCAACGAAGACCCAACACAACCAAAAATAAAAATAAATAAATTTATTTTTAAAAAAGTTAATATAGAACTGTATAAAATAGACCATAAACATTCCTTAAGGACTTTAAAAAATATTGTCTTAAGGGCAGTGTTGAGGACAATTTATTTTAAAGGATGTGGATATTTTCATCTTTTTCATGCTGTTGGTTAAATTTGTGATTTTGATGATACTAATTTCTTGGTCTGGAATACAGCCATATTATTCTTGTGGGGAAAATGTTATGGAATAGCTGCCAGAAAACATCGTGGTGAAAATCAACCATGCCTTACTTTGGGAAGGTATGATAAAGCAAGCACAAACCCTTTTCATAGACTGAATTCTCACTTGAATTGTTTAAGTAGTTGAGGTGTTAGGGAGGTACAGTTAATATCCCAGAAGCATGACCATTTACCGTGAGGCCTTTTCCGTTATTTTTTAAGACCACTTTTTAAGTGTGAGGGAATTAAGCTTTTGGTCTTTGTGCAAGTAGGAAATGTTTAGTATTTATGTCTAATGTTTTACTTTTTTTGCATGGGGGAACACAGCAATAAGGATGTCATTGTTTAGTACTTTAAGCTATCATTTTTGTATTCATAGAAAAATAGAATGGAGTGAAATTGTTCTGAATATCTTATTCTGGAATCATAATTTTGGAAAAATAGGAGATCTTCAATGTTATCTAGCCTAACTTTACTTTCAAGAAGAAACAGATACTGAGAAGTGATGAAGGTCAACCAAAAAGTCAGTGGTAGATCTCAGCATAGAATCTTGGACTTCAGGCTCCCAGATCAAATCACAGAGAAAATAATAGTCACTTTCCTAACTGAATGACTCTTTTTTTTTTTTTAAAGGATGAGCTCCATGACCTTTATTTATTTATTATTTTTTAAAGTAAGCATTTTATTTTATTTTGGCTGCACTGTGCTGCATGCAGGATCTTAGTTCCTCGACCAGGGATCGAACCCACGACCCCTGCTGTGGAAGTGCGGAGTCTTAACCACTGGACCACCAGGGAAGTCCCTACTGAATGACTCTTAAGGGTCATTGAATTCTGTTGCTGGTCCTTTACTGGTTACCTTTTTTTCTCAAAACAATTTTGGAGGAAGCGTTTTTACCCTCAGCATAGCTGCAGCCCAGTGGAAGCTGGAGCAGGAAAAAAGTTAGCAATTTCCATTCCGTGCTTATGGTTCTAGCTTTACTTTCTTTAGGTAGGATCTAAAATTGCTGATAAATTTAGAGGGCAGCATTTGAATATTTTATATGCATCAAGGACTATGTATGCTAAGATATTTTATTTACTTCTCATAGCCTTATTATTTGAGCATTACCATTTCATAATATAGATGAAATTAAGATTAAAAATTTAAAAGTAAAAATAAAATAAGAGATTAAGAAATTAAGTGCATGTTCTGGGGACTTCTGGACTGTGAGGCAGACTGGGGATGCTCCCTTCGTTTTTAGTAATGTATACGGAAAGCTAGATAAAAATAAAATATTTAAAAAACACAGCTGAGCTTGAAAGCAAGAAAGAGGAATCTGCAGGTGCCTGAAATGGAAAAAGAACTCAAAGTCATAATAGGAAGCAGAAATTGAAGCCCTGTCCTATAAAGAAAATAGACAGATACCTTCTTAGTGTGTGAGCTTTAATGCAGCCCTGGAACCCACAGGCCCAGGAGTGGCAGGGAGCTGTGCCCAGACCAGGAAGGGTCTGAATTATTTATGAATGGGGCCCAAAGAAAAGTCTACCAGCCTAGGGTTATATTTCCTGGTGTGTCTTCTTCTTATCCTTTTATCATCAACCATTTTAGTAGCCTTTTTTCATCTCTTTTACAAAGTATGTTGCTGAATCTTATTTTTATCCAATCTCAGAGACTCGTATCTTTTTTTTTTTTGCGGTACGCGGGCCTCTCACTGCTGTGGCCTCTCCCGTTGCGGAGCACAGGCTCCGGATGCGCAGGCTCAGCGGCCATGGCTCACGGGCCCAGCTGCTCAGCGGCATGTGGGATCCTCCCGGACTGGGGCACGAATCCGTGTCCCCTGCATCAGCAGGCGGACTCTCAACCACTGTGCCACCAGGGAAGCCCAGAGACTCGTATCTTTTAATAAATGAGTTTAATCCATTTTCATTTATTGTAATAAATTTATTATAACAACACAAATATTGGAAATTACATTCTATTGACTATTTCTATTCATCTTCCACAGTTTCTTAATCTTATAAATATATTTAAAATATATTTTAAAATATATATGTTTTCTTTCCTCCAAACAAGAGAAGTACTGTAACCACTTTCTCACTTTCCTCTAGTCTCCTCCACCCCACCTCCTACCCCACAACGTCCCAGCAGCCATGTTGACGTTTTGTAGAATTTTATTTCTGGATTGTTAGGGGTATTCTTCAAGCATCCATCCGTCTGTCATTTTTGTTTTTGTATGAAATATTAGGTTTATTAGGTTATTTACTCTAATTCCCATACATCACACAGTAGTTCTCATAGATTTATTTCAGTTATTTTTTGAGTGCCTACTTAAAAGCAATTTTCAAGCAGGGTGTTTGTATATATACATTCTAAGGCCTTTTTATGCCTGAAAATATCATTCATTAACCCTCACTTTTATTTTTTTAAATTTTTATTATTTTTTTAACATCTTTATTGAACTCTCACTTTTAAATGATAGCTTAGTTTGATTAAAGATTTTTGGTTTGAAATTTTTTCCCTTAACATTTTGAAATGTTACTGCATTGTTGTCTTGCCTCTGATGTTGCTTTTCGTAACTTCTTGATGTCAGTTTGATTTCCTGGGTGTGTGACCTGCAGTTCCTCTCTAGAAGATTTTGAAATTTTTGTTTATCTTTTTTTAGTTTATAGTGTGTCTGGGTGTAGTTCCTTTCCTGTCTTGTTTGGCCCTTGAATTCATATTCACTGATTCATTCTTCCATTCAACAAATATTTATTGGAAGTCTACTGTGTGCCAGGTTGTATTCCACACACTTTAATCTGAGATCTTTGATCTTTCCTCAGTTCTGGAAAATTATTGGTAATTTTTTCAAATATCTTTTCTTCATTTTTTTTTTCTTCTGGGAAGTCTATTATATGGATTCTGTTACTTCTAACATCTCTTCTTTAATATTTTCCTTTAAAAAAAAAATCCCTCTCTGATGCCTTCTGCAACTATCCTCTGCCTGATCTTCTAGCTCACTAACTCATTCTTTGGGTTTTTATTTCTATTATTTATGTAACCTGTAGAGTTGTTTATTTCAATCATTGTACTTTCATACTCTGTATTTCTTCTTGGTTCTATTTAATCTTTCTGCATATTATCAGTCTTCTCTTATTTCTTTGAGGATTTTAATTGGTTTAAAAATTTCTTCAGACGTCTGTTCCATTAATTCAGCTTCATATACTATAGATGGTTTAGTTTGAGTTGGGATTTTTTTCAGTGGGAAACCAACAAAAAAATTAAGCAGGTCAGTGGTAGCATCTGGTTTTTAGTTTTAAGAGACCTGATCACTTCTTGTAGAAGGGTGTGTGTGTGTGTGTGTGTGTGTGTGTGTGTGTGTGTGTGTGTGTGTGTGTGTGTTTAAGAGAAGGAGGAAGGGAGGAGTAGGGTGGGAATGGAAGCAGGGAGATAATTTGCAGTTTTTGCACTAGCCTGTTCAAGTGATGGTGGTGGCTTGGGGTGGGTAGCAGTTGATGTGGAAAGACATGGATTTAATTTGAGATATGCTTTAGAGATGGAGTCAACATTTCTGAATTTTTCGCTTAAGTGATGGATGGAGGGTGGTGCCATTTACTGAAATGGAGAAGATGGGTAGGTGAGGAAGTTTGACAGAAAATTAAGAATTCTCTATAGTATTATTTTGGTTTGGTATGCCTATTAGACATCCATGTGAAGATGTCAAGTAGGCAGTTGGTTATCCAAATACAGAGTTTTAAATGAGGACAAGAGGTATGGATTTGGAAGTGAGTAGCACTTCAGTGGTATTTAAAACCATGGGATTAGGTTATTTAGGGAGTGTGTTAGAGAGTAGAAAGGGATCCAGGATCAAGTCCTGAGATACTCCCAACATTTAGAGTTTCTGCAGAAGAGGAGAGGTCAAGAAAAAAGGATTTTTGCATAACTTTTACCATAAAAAGGTACTATACTTTGTTTAGCCAGATTTTTACAAATGAATATTTAGATTTTTTCTCCAGTGTTTTGGATACACGTAACATTTTAGTGGATGCCTTTGTATATTATGTTTGCATATTTGTATAGTACACCTGTAGGGCAAATACTAAAATTGAATTATCAGGACAAAAGTCTGTGCATTTGTATTTTAATAGTTTTGCCAGATTCTTCTCCAAAGAGGTTATCCCAGTTTCATCGCCATCAATAATGTATGAGTATTCTGATTTTCCTTAATCCTTGCCAACACAGCCTTAATCCTTGTCAGTCTTCGAAATGAAAAGTCATCCATTATTTTACAGTTTTAAAATTATGAGTGAATTTGAATACTTCTACATGTTTACTCAACGTTTGTATTTCTTGTTCTTTCAACTGCCTCAAGTCATCTTCTGCTTTTTTTATTGATTTGTTTTTAACTCTTTGACTGCTAGTTCTTTTTCATATGTGTTGCAAATGTTTTCACTTGTCATCTGATTCCCGTTTATGACACTTGCATTTCTAGTTTAAAATTTTTATTTAGGACTTCTAAAAAATGACTTTTAGCTATTATATTATGTTTTAGAAAGATTTACCCTATTTAAAAAATTTTTTTAGTATTTCTGTAATTTGATTTTTATGTTTATTTCTTTTACCCAGATGCCAACATTTTTAACTTGTCAAATCTAAAATTTGTTTGGTGAGAACTGGCAAGATAATATTGAAAAAGAAAAATGAAAGACAGAGTAGTGAAACAGACTAGAAAGCACAGAAACAGATTTGTGTATATAAAGGGATAAGATAGTTATTAAAAACTAGCATTACAGGGACTTCCCTGGTGGTCCAGTGGCTAAGACTCCATGCTCTCAATGTAGGGGGCCTGAGGTCGATCCCTGATAAGGGAACTAGATCCTTCATGCCACAACTGAAGATCCCGCCTGCTGCAGCGAGGTTCCCGTGTGCTGCAACTAAGACCCAGCACAGCCAAAATAAATTAAGAACAACAACAACAAAAGAACCTGTATAGCACAGGGAACTCTACTCAATACTCTGTAATGGCCTATATGGGAAAAGAATCTAAAAAAAAAAAAAAGATTGGATATATGTATATGTATAAGTGATTCACTCTGCTGTACACCTGAAACTAACACAACATTGTAAATCAACTATACTCCAATAAAATTTTTGGAAGAAAAACACTAACGTTACAGATAGATAGGAAGAGTTAAATGTTTAAAAAGGAATTAAAGGGGGCTTCCCTGATGGCGCATGGTTGAGAGTCCGCCTGCTGATGCAGGGGACACGGGTTTGTGCCCCAGTCCTGGGAGATCCCACATGCCGCGGAGCGGCTGGGCCCGTGAGCCATGGCCGCTGAGCCTGCGCGTCTGGAGCCTGTGCTCCACAGCGGGAGAGGCCACAACAGTGAGAGGCCCGTGTACCGCAAAAAAAAAAAAAAAAAAGAATAAAACTGAATATATTTTCTGATATTGGAGTTGAGATAGTGTAAGCCTGAAAGAAGAAAGGATTCATAAAGAAAATGCAGGCATAAAATGTATACTTGATTGTACATTGTACATTTTATTTATTTTTTATTTTTTTAAATTAACTATTTACTTATTTATTTTTGGCTGCATTGGGTTTTTGTTGCTGTGCACAGGCTTTCTCTAGTTGCAGCAAGCGGGGGCTACTCTTCATTGTGGTGCACAGGCTTCTCATTGCAGTGGTTTCTCTTGTTGCAGAGCATGGGCTCTAGGCGCATGGGCTTCAGTAGTTGTGGCACGTGGGCTCTGTATTTGTGGCTCGCAGTCTCAAGTGCAGGCTTGGTAGTTGCGGCACATGGCATTAGTTGCTCTGTGGCATGTAGGATCTTCCCGGACCAAGGATTGAACCCATGTCCCTTGCATTGGCAGGCAGATTCTTAACCACTGCGCCATCAGGGAAGTCCCTGTACATTTTAAAAAGTGGTGTTTATCTCCCCTCTGAGGTATTGTGATTCAGTAGCTCTAAAGATGAAGCTAGAGTCTGTATCTTTAAAAAAGTGTTCTGCTCTGCTTCTGATAATCAAGCAAGTTTGAATTACCAAGTGGCATGAGCCTAAAAGAACAGCATATTTCGAGTAAATTGAAATGTTGTAGAAGGAGTAATGTCAGTCAAGGAGCACCTCGTCAAAGTTACAAATAATGCCAACACAGATTGATCATCTTTAATTTAAAAGCCAACTTAGGGTTGAAGTGAGGGAAAGAAAGCATTTTATGAACTCAGTTTGTTACATCTGTGTTATGTTTCAGGTAAATTTTAATGTGTTTTTAATATGTATAGTCTGTATTTATCCATTACCAAGTTTTGGTGTCAGTGACTTTGTTCTGCTTGTTTTCTCTTGGGGGTTTTGTTTTGTTTTGTTTTCTGATTTTTTTTTTAACTTATGCTTATTTTAGCTCAGTCGTAGGAAAGTTATCTCTCTTCCTGCCCCCACTACCGTGGTAAAAATGCATTCTTAAAGGAGGAGTACTCATTGCCAAGTAACTCCAGAGCTGTGGTAAAGCCGAGTATATCTGATCGCTTAGTTGGGAAAGACTTGTTGGCACACTTGGTGAGTTTGATCCCTTCTTGTAGATGGAAGCGAAAGACAAAAACTTAGTGGATTGCGATCCCCCTATGAAAAATTTTCAAGTCAGACTTATAGTTGGAAGATAGAGTGACTAGAGCAAACAGAATAAAGTAGTGTTTAAAGCATTGATCCTGAGGGTCTAGTGCTCACTGAAGGCTGAAAGGCTATGAAGTGATCTCAAAATACAGACTTTTCTTTAATTCTTAGAGGAACATTTCTATAGATTTTTACCATAGCATATAGCTTCTTAAATTCTGTTACCTGTTTCTGTTCTCCAAAGTTCTCCTCCAGCTGTACTGCCAACTAGAGGTGTTTTTTTCTCTCATTCCTGTCTTGCCTATAGTCTACCAAGTCTTCTCTCTCTTCTTTTTTTCCCTTAACCGTCCTTCCTTTTGACATGTTGGGTAGTTTTTCTCCACAGACATGGTCCCAAGGTTTATTTCGAGTAGCTTTTCAAAGTATCTTAACAAAGTTTGGCCTCTTCCTATGGGTGATTTTGTACTCTCTGCTAAGAAGAAAAAATTTTCTCCAAATCATTAGCCTTAGAGTAACGGGCAATTCATAAATAAAAAAGAGCAACTTGTTAATGTTTACTGAAGAGTCAAGTTAGTTACTATACTAAGAAGCCTGACTTGCAAGCAAAACTTGGCATCATTGCAGTTACCTCAGCTTTCAAGAAGGTTGCTTATCTGTGTGTATCACCATTCTTATCTTGAGTTAGTTGTGTTTGAGTCTGCTGTTTTTTGTTAAATTTGTTATACTTGTTTGGTTAAACTTTATGTTGTGAGTCGTGATGTACATTTTTATCAGCAGTAGTATTTGGCAGATTTCCAATAACTGAACTTATTGGGCATGCATGCATTGTGTCCCCCCAAAATGAATGGTTCATTGTTTCTCAGAAATGAATTGGTCAGACTTCTTTTGCTAAAGCAAATGCATGTATAATCCAAGAGAATTTGCTTGTAGAACGATTTGGTTTTTGTACTAGAAAGAAGAATTTGATAAGGTAAATGGATGGTGAGATCTTTTTCACTGCCTTACCACAGGTCAAGAGATTTGGAATACAGTAGTTTTCTTCCAGTTGTATGTTTACTCCTTGCCCCAGCATCAAAAGCAGTTTCTAGAGGTCTCAGGGAAGGAGGCTTTGAAAAATCAGTTTAGAAAATACTGTTTAAAGTTGTATTTAAATGTAAAGAATTGGGTAAAACTTTAATTATTTTCTACTTATCTAAAAGAGGGACAGATGTTAACTACAATTTCTAAGCTTCTGTTGAGACTATTTCAAACTTAAAAACATACAGAAGGCAATAACTAAGAAAAAGTTTTTCTGTCTAGATTAGAGGAGAAAATAGACTTCCAGAGAAGCCAGTATTAAATGTTATAATTCATAGGCAGTGACAAGAAACTAATAGTTGCTCTATAAACTTGCCATAAAAAATGGAAACAGATAAATCTAAGAGAAGAAAGCTATGGAGTGTTTATGGCATAACTAACAGTCAGTAGAGGAACAAACTAAATAAATATGATAACAGTGTTTGAATGCTCTTTAGAATCCATTTCACTGTAAGTTAAGATAGTCTCCCAAAGAATTATCCTATGAAAAAAGGAAATGGTAGTAAAATGTTTTTTGTTTTTAATGAGACTATCAGGCTGCCTAATGTGCTTTTTTTTTTTTTTTTTTTTTTTTTTTTTTTTTGCGGTACGCAGGCCTCTCACTGTTGTGGCCTCTCCCCGTTGCGGAGCACAGGCTCCGGACGCACAGGCTCAACGGCCATGGCTCACGGGCCCAGCCGCTCCGCGGCACGTGAGATCCTCCCAGACCGGGGCACGAACCCGCGCCCCCTGCATTGGCAGGCGGACTCTCAACCACTGCACCACCAGGGAAGCCCATGTGCTTATTTTTAAATTAGTTGGTACCCCACACACCCACATACGTGCACATTGTGTTTAATATGGTAGGGAAATCCCCTATTTTAAATTAGCCTAAGCAAATTCTTTTGAGATCTTTTATATCATTAAAAATGCTCCCTCGGGCTTCCCTGGTGGCGCAGTGGTTGGGAGTCCGCCTGCTGATGCAGGGGACACGGGTTCGTGCCCCGGTCTGGGAGGATCCCATGTGCCGCGGAGCGTCTGGGCCCGTGAGCCATGGCCGCTGAGCCTGCGTGTCCGGAGCCTGTGCTCCGCAACGGGAGAGGCCACAACAGTGAGAGGCCCGCATACCGCAAAAAAAAAAAAAAAAAAAAAAAAAAAAGCTCCCTCATTTAATTTGTTTTTCAAGCTTTCCTAATGATACAAACCACTGGGCTATTTATTGAAAGTACAGCTTCTTGAGTCTGTTTCAGGCCTACTAAATGTGTAGCACTGTGGGAAAATTTTTATCATCGAGGACTTCTGGGGCCACTAACGTTTATTTGCCTGATAAGTTTACATCGTTATGGGTTTGATTTTTTTGACTAATAATCAAATGATGTGAGTTAACTGGTATTAAGTACAGATTCTGTGACCATTAGAGAGCTGTGAAATTTCTAAGTGTGTTTTTGAGAGTAGCATGCATGTAGGAAGGAGGAACAGTGGAAGACGACACTGAATATATAGATGGTTTAAGATAATGATATTAACCAACCAGAAGTATTCACCCATCCATTACTCCCCACTGTGAAAGAAATTTAGTAAGTTTTTGGTGTAATTTTGACTGAGTTTAAAAAGACACCTTGGGCTTCCCTGGTGGTGCAGTGTTTGAGAATCTGCCTGCCGATGCAGGGGACACTGGTTCAAGCCCTGGTCTGGGAAGATCCCACATGCCGCGGAGCAGCTAGGCCCATGAGCCACAACTACTGAGCTTGCGCGTCTGGAGCCTGTGCTCCGCAACAAGAGAGGCCACAATAGTGAGAGGCCCGCGCACCGTGATGAAGAGTGGCCGCCGCTCGCCGCAACTGGAGAAAGCCCTTGCAAAGAAATGAAGACCCAGCATAGCCAAAAATAAATAAATAAACAAACCAATGAACCGACATTTAAAAAAAAAAAAGACACCTTGGTTCTTTTTTTTACATCTTTATTGGAGTATAATTGCTTTACAATGGTGTGCTAGTTTCTGCTTTATAACAAAGTGAATCAGTTATACATATACATATGTTCCCACATCTCTTCCCTCTTGCGTCTCCCTCCCTCCCACCCTCCCTACCCCACCCCTCTAGGTGGACACAAAGCACCGAGCTGATCTCCCTGTGCTATGCAGCTGCTTCCCCTTAGCTATCTACTTTACATGTGGTATACACTAGAGGTTTTTTTGTTGTTGTTGTTGTTGCGGTATGCGGGCCCCTCACCACTATGGCCTCTCCCGTTGCGGAGCACAGGCTCCAGACGCGCAGGCTCAGCGGCCATGGCTCATGGGCCCAGCCGCTCCGCAGCATGTGGGATCTTCCCAGACTGGGGCACGAACCCGTGTCCCCTGCATCGGCAGGCGGACTCTCAACCACTGTGCCACCAGGGAAGCCCAGTATCCCAAGTTTTTGTTGCTAGTATATAGAAACAAAATGTTTACGTATTGACTGTGTATCCTTTGTCCTTCCTATACTTAAAAGTTTTAGTAGCCTCTTTATAGATCCCTTGCGTTTGTCTCCATTGATGATCATGTCATCCAGAAATAAAACCTGCTTTACTTCTTCCTTTCTAAGCTACATGCCTTCTATGTCTTGCCGTATTGGACTAGTTAGGACCATCAGTAAGTACAGTTTTGAATAGAAGCGGTGCAGTCACCTCAGTGGGTGCAGAAAAGGCCTTTGACAAAGTTCAACATCCTTTCATGATAACAACTCCTAACAAGTTAGGTATAGAAGGAGTGTAATATCATAAAGGCCATATATAACAGACCCACAGGTAACATCATAGTCAGCAGTGAGAAACTTAACTTTTCCTCTAAAATCAGGAGCAATACAAGCTTGCCCACTCTCACCACCTCTATTCAGTACATAGTACTATATGTCCTAGCCAGAGCAGTTAGGCGAGAAAACGAAAAGACATCCAAATCAAAAAGGAAGAAGTAGGGGCTGCCCTGGTGGCGCAGTGGTTGACAGTCCGTCTGCCGATGCAGGGGACATGGGCTCGTGCCCCGGTCTGGGAAGATCCCACATGCCGCGGAGCGGCTGGGCCCGTGAGCCACGGCCGCTGAGCCTGCGCGTCCGGAGCCTGTGCTCCGCAACGGGAGAGGCCACAACAGTGAGAGGCCCGCATACTGCAAAAAAAGGAAAAGGGTCCCTTGCACACTGTTGGTAAGAATGTAAATTGGTGCAGCCACTATGGAAAACAGTATGGAGGTTCCTCAGAAAATTAAAAGAACTGCCATCTGACCCAACAATCCCACTTTCAGGTATATCTCCAAAGGAAATGAAATTAGACTTAGCTGTACTCCCATGTTCATTGCACCATTGTTTGCAATAGCCAATGTATAGTATCGACCTCAGTGTCTGTTGATGGATGAATGATTAAAGAAAATGTTGACCCTTGAACAGTATGGGTGTTAGGGACGCCAATCCTGTGTGCAATCAAAAATCTGCATATAACTTTACATTTGGCCCTCTGTGTCTGCAGTTCCACATCCTCGGATTCAACCAACCACAGATCATATAGTAATGTAGTATGTGTTTATTGAAAAAAAAGAAAAATCCTTGGGAATTCCCTGGCAGTCCAGTGGTTAGGACTCGGGCGCTTTCACTGTAGGGCGCCTGGGTTGAATCCCTGGTCGGGGAACTAAGATCCCACAAGCCCCACAGTGTGGCCAAAAAATAAATTTAAAAAGAAAAAAAAAATCCACATACAAATGGACCCTCACAGTTCAAACCTGTGTTGTTCAAGGGTCAATTGTATATACATTTACAATGGGATAGTAGCTATTAAAAAAAAAAGAATATCCTGCCATTTGTCACAACAGGGTTGAACCTGGAGGACATGCTAAATAAGTGAAATAAGCCAGACGGAAAGATAAATACTGTGTGATCTCACTTAGATGTGAAATCTAAAAATGTTGAGTTCACAGAAGCAGGGAGTAGTGTGGTGGTTGCCAGAGGCTTGGGAGTAGGGGAAATGCGGATATACTGTAAAAGGGTATGAACTTTCAGTTACAAGACGAGGAAGTTCTGGGGACCTAGTGTACGGCATGGTGACTGTGGTTAATAATACTGTATTGTATACTTTACATTTGCTGAGAGCAGACTTTTTTTTTTTTTTTTTGCTGTACGCGGGCCTCTCACTGTTGTGGCCTCCCCCGTTGCGGGGCACAGGCTCCGGATGCGCAGGCTCAGCGGCCATGGCTCACGGGCCCAGCCGCTCCGCGGCATGTGGGATCTTCCCGGGCGGGGGCATGAACCCGTGTCCCCTGCATCGGCAGGCGGACTCTCAACCACTGCACCACCAGGGAAGCCCGAGAGTAGATTTTAAGCGGTCTCAACACACACACACAAAATGCTAACTATGTGAGGAGATGGTACTTAATTAACTTGATTGTGCTAACGCTTTCACAATGTATCTATTTATCAAATTGGCACATTGTACACCTTAACTATATACAATTTTTGTTTGTCAGTTATACCTCAGGAAAGCTGGGAGGGGAAAGTGATGAGAGCGAACATCCTTGCCTCATTGTTGACCTTAGGAGAGAAAGAAAGCATTCACGTTCTGTTCTAGTACTAGTTTGCTGAGAGTTTTGTCATTAACGGGTATTAAATTTTATCAAATGCTTTTTCTATATCTGTTGAAATGGTTATGTCTCTTAGTCTGTTAATACAGTGAATTACATAGATTGATTTTCAGACATTACACTGACCTCAAGTTTCTGGTATAAATCCCACTTGGTCATGATGTATTATCCGTTTTTATAAAGATGGATTTGATTTACTAATATTTTCTTGACGATTTTGTTATATGGATTATGAGGTATATTGGTCTGTAGTTTTCTTGTAAAAGAGTGTTCTGTTTTGCTATCAGGGTATTGATGGCCTCATAAAATATGTTCTCTTTCCTTTTCAGGAGAGTTTGTGTAGAATTGGTAATATTTCTTTCACATGTTTTTTGTAGAATTCACCATTGATGCCATCTGGGTTTTCTTTGTTTCTAAATATGAAATCAAGTTCTTTAATAAGTATTGAGTTATTGAGATTGTTTTCTTCAGTGAGCTTTGGTAGTATGTGCCTTTCAAGGAATTTGTTTCATTTAATTCGTTGAATTTATTTATATAAAGTTTGTAACGTGTTCTGTCTTTCTAATAGGTGTGGCTAAGAGGTTTATAAATTTTATTGATTTTTTTTTTAGAAAACCAGTTTTTAGCCTCATTGATTTTTCACTTTTTAATTTGGATATGTTCTTATCTTTCTATAATTGATTCTGGTT
This sequence comes from Mesoplodon bidens, assembly GCF_964165515.1. Classification (NCBI taxonomy): domain Eukaryota; kingdom Metazoa; phylum Chordata; class Mammalia; order Artiodactyla; family Ziphiidae; genus Mesoplodon; species Mesoplodon bidens. The sequence continues at coordinate 30,917,828 of NC_138169.1, read as the reverse complement.
TAATTTCTTTGTTGTGTGAGAACAAACTTTATCATTTTAATTTTAAATTTATTAATGTTTGTTTATGATCCATGATGTGGCCTAGCCTGGTGAATATTATGTGTGTCCTTCAAAAGAATGAGTATTCTGTTTGTTGTGCAGATTTTTCTGTAAATGTCAATTAGATCCAGTCAATTCAAATTGATGGCATTCTTTTAGTTCTTTTATATCCTTGTTGATTTTCTGTCTACTGAGAGAGTAGTTGAAGCCTCCAGCTGTAACTATCGATTTGTTTATTTCTTGTCAGTTTTGTTGTTTTCTGCTTCCTGTACTTTGAAACTCTGTTGCTAGTTACATACATGTTTAGTGAACTGGGCCTTTTATCAGTATATAGTATGTAATGTCCCTCTTTGCTTTGAGATGTTTTGTCTGATATTAATACAGTTACTCCAGCTTTCCTTTGATTATGCTTGCATGGCATATCTTCTTCCATTCTTTTACTTTTAACCTACTCATACCATTATATTTGAAGTGAATTTCTTGTTAATATATAGTTTGGTCATTTTTTTTCTCTTCTCTGACAATCCGTCTTTTAATTGGTATGTTTAACATTTGCATTTTATATAATTATTGCTATGTTTGGATTAGGTCTGTCATTTTATTATTGTTTTCTTTGTTCCTTCTGTTTTTCATTCTTCAGTATTTCTTTGTGTGTGTGTGTGTGTGTGTGTGTTATGCGGGCCTCTCACTGTTGTGGCCTCTCCCGTTGCAGAGCACAGGCTCCGGATGCGCAGGCTCAGTGGCCATGGCTCACGGGCCCAGCCGCTCCGCGGCATGTGGGATCTTCCCGGACCGGTGCACGAACCCATGTCCCCTGCATCGGCAGGCGGACTCTCAACCACTGCACCACCAGGGAAGCCCTCCTCAGTATTTCTTTTTCTGCCTTCTGTTGGGTTATTTGTACATTTTCAAATATTCAAGTTTAATTTACCCAATGTGATTTTGATCATCTCTTTGTGCGTTGATTGTTCGAAGGATTACAGTATATATCTTGGGCCCAGAACCTAATTATTTATTAAGTACTTTGTTGACTGAAGTAATATTTTAAAAATCCAGTTGTGAGTTTCGTTAGTGCTAAAATTCTCCAAGTACAGTTATTATTATTTTTTTAAATTTATTTATTTATTTATTTATGGCTGCGTTGGGTCTTTGTTGCTGCACGTAGGCTTTCTTTAGTTGCGGCGAGCCAGGGCTACTCTTTCTTGCGGTGCACAGGCTTCCCACTGCAGTGGCTTCTCTTGTTGTGGAGCACGGGCTCTAGGCACGCAGGCTCAGTAGTTGTGGCTCATGGTCTCTAGAGCGTAGGCTCAGTAGTTGTGGCCCACAGGTTTACCTGCTCCACAGCATGTGGGATCTTCCCGGACCAGGGCTCAAACCCGTGTCCCCTGCATTGGCAGGAGGATTCTAAACCACTGTGCCACCAGGGAAGCCCCAAGTACAGTTATTGAAAAATAATACAAGCTTTTTAAACATACAGTCTGTTAATATAATATTATTGCCACGTTTAATTTTCTCCAAAAATATTCATGACAGTTCTTCATTCACCAGTGACTTGTTTTGCCTGGTCTACAAAAGGAGATAACTGCTTCATCTTCACAGTCTCGCCTAGGTTAATGCCTGTTGATATTATGCACCTTGGTTTTGCTTCTGAGTCAGAATTTTTCTCTTTATATATGACTTGTAACTCTAACTCTGTAAGCTTTGCATAGGGCCGGCTTTGAGGACAGTACTAAGTTTAAATGATTCCGTTTATATGGTAATAGTAGAAACAGTTAAATGACCCCAAGGGAAACTTTGCCTCTTCTGTGTAGTGTCAAAATGTTTCCTTTATTTCTTCAAGTTTGTTTCCTCCTCTATAAAATGTAAGATTTGAACTATTTGAACTGTGGCAGGTTTTTTTGTGTGTTGCAGTATACTCTAATTTGGCTACATTCAGATTAATATAAACTAGTTTTAATAATTTATCAATTAACTCAGTTCATTTAAGGGTTTTTTGGTTTTGTTTCTATTGAAACCAAACAGATTTTAAAGCACCAGTAGAACAATTTGAAGAATACAGATTTTACTAATTTTCTGTTCAGGATGTCTGAGTTTTAATAATTCATATAGGTCCTAGAATATAGCTTACTTATATCTATGATACCCATTTATAGGAAATTTATAGTGTGAAGTAGTTAAAATTAGGCTTGTCAGTCATTGTGCTTCTTGTTGTGGCCCAGGTCCTGTTCCTGTTGGCCAGCAGCCTGTCTAGCCCAGTGCTGTGCAGTAGAGCTTCCTGTGGTCATAGAGTAGATAATAATAGTGCAGACTACACAGATGCACTATGTAGTGTGGTACCAACTTTAATTAATTTAACTTTCAACAACCATGTGTGACTAATAGGTCATCAGACAGCAACACAGGTCTAACCTCATGGCTACCCCTTTTATATGTAAAACCCACATTTTGGAATTTTTTCTGGATCTCTCAAGCAAAAACTTCTAAGAGAAAAAAAAAAGCTTGTAAGAGGCTCTTTGACCTATTAAATCAGCTTGTAGAGGAGGAGACAGAAGGCTAAACAAGTTGGAAAGAAAATGGTATGTAAAGTGATAATTACAATATAGTATGATAAGGATTAAATCAGTGAATAGGTTGATAAAGTGACTGAATACCTGGGGGTTCAGTGAATGAAAATAAACCACCCTGGGGATTTTAAGTAGTAAGGGCTTAATTCAACTTAAAATAGAATTCGTTGTAAAATTACTGATCACACCTATCAAGTTCTTGGTTGAGTCTTTAGAAATAATTTCCAGACCAGTGCAGAACTACCAGAGAATCTGTTAGGAGCTCCTGCCACTGGAGCCATGCTGGGTGGGGTGACAAACACTTTGCCTCCACTTGGACTGCTGCTGGTTACCCAAAAAGCTGGAGATTAGATACTAGTCTAGAGAAGATGGGAAGAAATATAAAAGTAGTTCTCTTTTCAGTTACAAGCTGAATGGACTTGAGCAAGAGAACTTTAATTAGAAGCTCAAATTGTTAAATGAAAACTTACTTTAGGCTAGGATAGCCTCTCTGAGAAAGTGAATTATCTTATAGAGACATGGAAGAAACCAAATTGCACTAATCGTGGTGCATAAACTTTAAGTAGGTTTTATTGCATACGTATACAAATAACCCTTATATATCCATTCTTTGCAGATCCAGGATGAGAAGACTGATAAAAGAAGAAGCTAGTTGAACAGCTATAAGATGCCCAAATCTGGGTTCACAAAACCAGTTCAGAGTGAAAATTCTGACAGTGACAGCAATATGGTAGAAAAACCATATGGAAGAAAGGTATATGATTATGCTAAGTATTTGTTGACTCTTTGGAAATTGTGAAAAAGACTCCTGATTTAGTATTTTTATTTATTTATTAAAAATTTTTCTAATTATAACTTTTATTTATTTTGTTGTATTTTATTTTACTTTATTTTATTTTATCCACACCCATTGGCTGTGGGATCTTAGTTCCCCAACCAGGGATTGAACCTGGCCCTCGGCAGTGAACATTCAGAGTCCTAACCACTAGACCACCAGGGAATTCCCATGATTTCGTATTTTTAGTAACTGCGCATAAAATAAAAAGCCGTATGGATGCCAGATCCTGGGAGTGAGATTGTTTTTCATTCCCTAAAATAACAAAATCACCAAGATCACACAGTTACTTGAGAAATGATCATGAGGCTGGGGATCCAAGACCTCACAATCATTTGTCATCTCTTCCCCCTGACCCCTGGTACTGAAACACACGTACACAGTAGCCGTTCACTTTTCCATGTCTATAACTTTGGATAAATTTACATAACTTTTCCAAATTCAGTATATCTCTCTGTAAAAGAGAACAACAGTACTTTATAGAATTGTGACAGTGAAATGACTTAAGTGTTATACTCAATACAATGCTTGGTATATAGTAAGTGCTCAATAAATGTTAACCGTTTTTGTTGTTTATTATTAGTCATTGCAAATGACCCATGATTCTGCCCTTTTACATCTATCCTTTTTCATTACTATTTAATTTAGACCCTCAAAACCTTTATTTAGACTTCTGTAGTTGTCTCCTAAGTGGTCTCACTATCCCTAGTCTCTGCTTTATCTAGTTAGTTTTACACATTACCTTTGAATTTTTCTTTCTTTGGATTTTTCTTTTTTTTCTTTTAAGTTCTTTTCTTCCTATAAGCCATTTTCTTGTTGAAGGACATCTGAAATGTTTCCAGTTTTTGGCTAATATGAATAAAGAGTCTGAACATTCATGTAGAATCTTTTTTGAACAGCTTTATTGAGGTGTAATTTATATACCATAAAATTCACCCACTTAGTGTAAAATTCAGGGATTTTTAGTAAGTTTATAGAGTTGTGCAACCATCATCACAATACAGTTTAGGCCATTTCCATCATTGTTAAAAGATCCTTATGCCCATTTGCAGTGTGTCCCTGTTCCCACCCCAAAGTCCAAGCAACCCCAAATCTGCTTTCAAAATCAGAACACGTAAGTTTTCAACTTTGTTCTTTTCAGAAATTCTTTTGGCTATTAAGGGTCATTTGCATTTCCATATAAATTTTGGGATTAGCTTGTCAGTTTCCACAAAAAAAAAAGCCTGCTAAAATTTTTATAGGGATTTTATTGAATCAGTAGATCACTTTGAGTAGTATGTCATCTTAACATGTCTTCCAGTCCATCACCACAGAATCTCTCTCCATTTATTTAGATTTTCAATTTCCCTGACCAATGCTTTGTAGTTTTCAGTGTACAAATCTTGCACTTTTATTGTTAAATTATTAATATTTTATTCTTTCAGATGCCATTATAGATAATTTCATTTAGGATTTTTCACTGCTGGTATATAGAAATGCAAATATTTTTGTATACTGATCTTATATCCTGTGACCTTACTGAATTCATTTATTCTAAAAGTTTGTGGATTCCTTAGGATTTTCTACATATGGGATTATGTCATCTGCTTATAGACATAATTTAACTTCTTTTCCAGTATGAATACTTTTATTTCCTTTTCTTGCCTGATTGCACTGACAGTCTTTGTTTTTGATTACAGTGTTTAATCCACTCACATTTCATGTAATTATTGATAAGGTTAGGTTTATATCTGCCATTTTGCTCTTTGTTCTTATGTTTCAGGTCTTTTTTTCCTCTCCCGTCTTTGCTGCCTTTTTTTAAAAACTATTTTTCAATGTACTATTTAAATTTCTATGATTTTTTTAAACTATGTTTCTTAAATTACATTCTTAAAATGTTGATCTAAGGATTATAATGTGCATGCTAATTACTACAGGTTAATATTGACTTAAATCCAGTATAATACAGCAACTTTGTTCCAGTATAGCTCCATTACCTTCCCTTCCTTTGTGTTCTCTGTGTAGTATAGGTTATATCTACATTTGTTATTAACTCAACAACAGAATGTCACAATTATCATTTTATAGTCTTATTTTTTAAAGAAATAGGGCTTCCCTGGTGGCGCAGTGGTTGAGAATCTGCCTGCTAATGCAGGGGACACGGGTTCGAGCCCTGGTCTGGGAAGATCCCAGATGCTGTGGGGCAACTAGGCCTGTGAGCCACAACTACTGAGCCTGCGCGCCTGGAGCCTGTGCTCCGCAACAAGAGAGGCCGCGATAGTGAGAGGCCCGCGCACCGCGATGAAGACTGGCCCCTGCTTGCCACAACTAGAGAAAGCCCTCACACAGAAATTAAGACCCAACACAGACAGACAGACAGACAGACATACATACATACATACATACATACATAAATAAATAAATAAGTAAGCAAGCCAAGCATTTGTAGCCCTTTTAAAAAAAAAAAAAAAAAACACTCATTCTGAAAGCCCTGTTTTAAAAAAAGAAAGAAAGAAAGAAAGAAAGAAATAAGAGAATTAAAGAGAAATATATATTTTTACAGTTCTTTGTTTTTACCTACAAAGTTACCAAATTTGGCACTTTTAATTTCTTCCTATGAATTCAGGTTACTGTCTAGTGTCATTTCCTTACAGTCTATAAGAATTTTCCTTAGTATTTACTGTAAGACGGATCTTCAGCTGTGATTTCTCTCAGTGTTCATTGATCTAAGAATATCTTGATTTTGCCATTTTTAAAAAACAGGTTTTTTGAGATATAATTCACATACCATACAATTTACTCATTTAAAATGTAAAATTCAGTAATTTTTTGTATATTTACAGAGTTGTGCAATCACCACCTCTGTCAATTTTAGGACATTTTCACATGAAAAAGAAGCCCTATGTACCCATTAGCAGTCACTCCCCATTCTGTCCCCAAACCCCACAGCCCTAAATAGCAAATAAATCTACTTTCTGTCTCTATAGATTTTCCTATTCTGGATATTTCATATAAATGGAATTCTACAGTATGTGGTCATTCATGACTGTTTGCCTTTATTTTGTTGGATATAGAATTCTTACTTGACTTTTCCTTTTAGTAGATTGTCATCCCACTTCTTTCTTGCTTTAAGTGTTTCTGATGAGAAGTCAGCCGTTAATTGTGATGAATTTTTTTTGTTGTTGCTCTTTTCTCTTTTGTTTGACTGTAATGTGTTTAGGATCCCTTTGCAGTTATTCCACCTGGGGTTTTTTGAGTTAATTGGATCTGTAGATTAATGGTTTTCATGAAATTTGGGGTGTTGAATTTACTGATTTTTTTTGTTTGTTTTTGTCATCTCACATCTGCTGTTGAACATACCTAATACATTTTCAGTCACTTTACTTTTCAAATCCAGTATTTCTTTGTAATTGTTCTTTATTCATATTCTCTGTTTAAGTCATTGTTGTCATACTTTAATTCTTTAAACATTGTTTTCTTCCTCCCTCCCTCCCTTCCTTCCTCTTTATAGACTTTGCCAGACCTATCTTGGCCTACTCAGAGAAGTTTCCCTTGAATACTTTTTTCCTTGCTTTCCCAGCTGCCGTAATTTTTATTGAAAACTGGACAGTTTAGGTCATAATATTATAGCAGCTCTGGATTCTCATTATTTCCCACCTAAGAGTTGTAACTGTTGCTAGTTTTTTGTTTGTTTGCTTTTAGTAAAATGTCAGGTTTTGCAGTGTTTGTTACTTTGTCACAACCACTGGTGTCTAGGTTTTCGGGGGTTTTGTTTGTTTGTTTAGTCTTGCTTTCTAGGGGTTGCCCCATACCTACGTGGATTAGTTAGCAACCATCGGTTGGTCAGGCATTGTGCTCAGACGTGAACCAGTAAGCCTTACCATGAGCCAGTAAGGCTTCCACCTTCCGCTGATAGATATACATGTGTGTTGGGGAGGGTGCTCAATGTTCAGGCATTTTTCAGGTAAGCCCTAGCATTTACTTTCTGTCGGGCTCACCCAGGAGTTCCCTCATGTGTGCAGGCTCCTCGTTGATTAAGGATGGTGTAGAGAGCTTGGACCCTTGTAGATTTCCCCGGTGTGTGTACACAGTCTCCCTGTCAGTGAGGGGTCTGTGCAGAGCTTAGCCCTTCTAAGGTCTTCTCCACGTACTTAGCCTGTCTGCCAGGGATGAGTGACTGTCTTATCTAGTGCCCCCGTGGCTCTCTGATTTCTGCAATCTCCTTGTTAAATTTCTGGCTTGTCTACTGGCTGCTGCTCCCCCACAGTGGGACCACAGCCATAGGCTAATAGAACTATGGGGGTTTTTTTCACTCCATTCCTTTCCTACCCTGCTTGCTATTTTTATCAACGGAGTGACTGGGTGGTGGGGTTTTGGCCTTCTGTGTCAATTCAAGTTGACTCTCTGGCAGCAAAGATGCTGGTTTTCATTGCCAGCCCCACCCTGGAACTACTTCATGCAAACTAAGCATTAGCCAGGAAATGAGAACAACCCCAGGCAAGAATGCCGAAGACAATCACTGTTCTTATCCATAGTTCAGCAGTTTTTCTTGTTGAAAATGCTTCTCAATTTGTTGTTTTTGTTCAATTTCTAGAGCCTTGAAATGGTGGTTTTCAACAATTTTGTCCAGGTTTATAGTTGTTCCTTGGAGAGATAAGTTGCCAGTATCTTCATTCTACTATAGACAGAAGTTTCCCCAAATATATTTTAATGTGCCAAAGGAGCGTGAGTTCACTAATTTATTCATTTTATTCAACAAACCTTACATAGGATGCTTATTGTGTTGTGTGCCTCTCCTATGACCCTTGAAATAAAAGTGATTGGTGGGACTTCCCTGGTGGTCCAGTGGTTAAGACTCTGCACTTCTACTACAGGGGGCATGTGTACAATCCCTGGTTGGGGAACTAAGATCCCTCATGCTGCGTGGTGCGGCCAAAAAAAAAAAAAAGGTTAAGGTTTGGTCTAAATCTTTATGAAGACTCTTAAGTAATTGCTCTATCTCTGTGTCTGAAGTGTTTTGCTCTCAGGACCCCTTGATACTTTTTAGCATAACTGAGGAGGCTAAAGGGCTTTTCTGTATGTGGGTATGTCTGTTGACATTTACACAATCAGAAATTAAAACTGAGAAAAAATTTAAATTTATTAATTGGTTTAAAAAACAGTATAACTGTTACTTGTTAATAATATATTTTTATGAAACACAACTGTATATTCCAAGACAGTATCAGTGAGAAGAGTGTCATTGGTTTTGCAAATATCTTTAATGTGTGGCTTAACAAAAAGATAGCCAGATTCTCATCTGCTTCTGCAATCCGGATGTTCAGATATCTTTTGTCACGTAATCTCAAGACTCAAATACACATTCTTTAGAGAATGAGAGAGAAAGATACACTAACATCTTAGTGTTATTGTGAGCATATTTCTGACTTTGTATTTCCCCTGAAATGGTCTCAGGGACCATACTTTGTTCACACTAATGAAAGTATTTGAGTGTACAATAACGGGGCAAAGGAGAGAAGCAGTCAGTTCTAGGGCGTTCAGGGGTGGTCTCACAGTAGAAAAGATACCTAATCTGGATTCTCAAGTATGTGACTAGCAGGAAAATGAGAGTAAAGAGTAGACTAAGCAGGAGATGTAAAAAAGACAAGAATCTGTTAAAGTAGTGCATACAGAGTTAGGATGTAGCCTGTGAAAGATGGAGGGTAGGAGATAAGCATTAGACAGGGACCAGTTCATTATGGCCTTGTGTTCCTTGCTAAAGATCTTGAAATTTATCCTGTAGCCAGTGAGCCAGAAGGGAAGGGCCATGGCAGAAACCAGTTAGAGTATTATTTAAAAATCCAAGCAGAAGGCAGTGTGGGCGATGGCTGTGGGGATAGAAGTGGCAGATCTAAAAGATATTGAATTACTGAAACTTGTGTATGTATAGAAAAAGTTGTCTGGGTCCACTCTGAAGTTGATTGGACTATTCCCTGAGAGGACACTCAGGAAAAGGGACAGGTTGTTTGAAGAAGAATGTTTGGTTTGTACTTGTTGAATTTAGTTGGTCATCGGAGCATCCAATAGAAGTATCAGTTAGATAGTATTAGTTAGATATGTGTCTAGAGGTCAGAACAGCTAGACTAGAAATAAATGTATGAGGATTTGTGGAAAAGTGATCTATAGGTATCGAGATGTCACCTAAAGAGAGTGGGGCAAGAATGGAGGAGAGCATACCCTGAGGAATTCAGATATTTTAGGAGTCAGGAGAGGAGGGGGAGCAAGGACAGAGAGAGAAGCAGTAGTTACACGGCGAAGAGTGGCGAGGGGGTCTGTGTGCCAAATGCCACAACAGTTAATAGGAAAGACCAGGCCATTGTCAGTAGCGATACCTTACAGTGACCTGAGTAAAGGTGACCTCAGTAGAGTTGTGGGGACAGAGTACAATGTGAGATTTGAGGAAAGAATTATAACTTTTATTTCTAAATGTTTAAATATAGTGAAGGTTGCATTTGTGAAATTACATGTGAGCTACTTGATGTCAGTTTTTGGATTTGAATTTATAAGGCTAAAGCTGTTGAAGCTTTTATTCTTCTAGGTACTTCATATTATTTTTTCTAGGTACTTCATATTATTTTTTGAAGATTGCCACTAAATATGCAGTAGTCCTGACCATTGCCTTCATAACAGTGTGATTTCTTAAAACTATAGAGGCAAGCAAAAAGCAAACACTTTTTACTAATGTATTTCTATTAAAAATATTGCTTAGGTAAGTTAAGAATACTTATTAATCATTAGATTTATAAAATAGGAAGAATAAACACAAACTATTAAATTCCTTAATTATTAATAGTTGGCTTACCTAAAGGGATATATTTAACTGTTCTCAGTCTCAGTTTAATCATTCAGTGTTTCTTTTCAAGATCACACATTTGTTTGGGTAGCGGTCAAAAGGCCTTCTGAGGCAGTATGCGTGGTGCTTACTGCCATGCTTTGGGATTTCCAAGCAGCTTGACATCCAAAGCTGTTGTTAGAAGTAATTTTCTTCAGTTTTAAATAGATATTTGAACTGTTTATTTGCACCTTAAGAGAGGAAGGGCCATAATTTCCATTCCAAATTTCTTGCTTATAGACCACGTTACTACTGCTTCTTTGGACAAAATAAAGTTAGAAGAGAGGGGAGGAGAGAAGGTGCCATGACTATCTTATTCACTTATTTATTTGTAAAGCATATTTTTAGGATTGTCTTTTCTTGGTGAGTGATTGGCCTTGAAACCAGCCTCTAGCTTCTGCTGAGGTTTTCCTTCCATAAAATTTTTAGAAATGAATATTATATAGCTGTTCTCTTATGTAAATACAGACCGTATTTACAGCTTAATATGACACAGACATTGCCGTTATAAGATTCTAAATTAAAAAATAACCTGAACCAAAGTTTGATTTTTAAATGCATTTAAATAGACCATAATTTTAAATAATCCATTCTATAGCAATATGCTTTTTATATAGAGTGCTTTTATTACCATGTTAAATATTACAATAGTCAGGGGTTCATCAAAAATGTCTCCTCGGGCTTCCCTGGTGGCGCAGTGGTTGTGAGTCCGTCTGCCGATGCAGGGGACGTGGGTTCGTGCCCTGGTCTGGGAGGGTCCCGCATGCCGCGGAGCGGCTGGGCCCGTGGGCCATGGCCGCTGGGCCTGCGTGTCCGGAGCCTGTGCTCCGCAGCGGGAGAGGTCACGGCAGTAAGAGGCCTGCGTACCGCAAAAAAGTCTCCTCAAAATTCTTCAAATATTTTATCCTTTCACTGCTAATCTGTGGAATTTTTTCCCCATTGGTTTTAGTTTAAAATTTTTTCCTCTGACATTTTTAGCTATAAATTAGCTATAATTTGCAAAACAAAATCTTTCATCAAACCTTTTCTGGTAAGCTAAATTAAAACCCGGGTTAAATTCATAAAGTGTGAGAGAGTGGATGTTAATCGTCTGCCTTTCTAAATAGCTCTGCCCTATCCTTTTCATCATCAATATAGTTCAGACCTTTATTATCTCCTATCCCCATGATAACTGAGAACATTTCTTTTATTATTCAAGTGATGTAATAATGTTCATTAAAGAAGAATTAGAAAATGTATATAAGAATAATGAAAATAGAAATTGCCTTGTCTGAGATGAAGCATCTGAGGTTTTACCCTACTTGCAAGCTAATTAGTTTCATAGATTATGGCAGAAGACATGAGACTCCTGGGTCAGATAGAGAGGAAAGCGTTTTTTCTCATAGCAATCGCAGTAGCCATATATCAGCATTTGCGCCTTTTCTCTGAGCCCTGTTTCTCACAAAGGGATGCAAAGAAGGTCAGGTGACAGCTACATATACAATGGATTGTATTACAGGAGAGGAATCCCAAATCTTTTTAATGGGCAATAAATCTACCTGACCTTTGCCCTAAAGGGAGAAATTATTTATTATACTGAACAGTGAGCAGGTCTGATCTACCTTTTGCTCCAGAGGGAGACACTTTCTCAGTCTTCCAAGGCTATTCTCTATACAGATATCCTTGAAAAGATAGAATAAAGGGATTTAGTGCTTCTGCTTGCAAGATGTGCAGAAATGCAAGAGAGCTATAGAGAATTGTCTTCCAGCACACCTGTAAAGCCATTACCCACAGACAGCCATTAACATTTTGGAAAAAAAAATTTTTTTTGGTTTATATACTTCAAGCGTTTTTTTGTTTTTTTTTCTTTTTTTCTAGGTAAATTTTTACCTCGTTTTTTTCCTATCTTCTTGAGTTGGTAAAGGCTACCAGCACATTGTTTAATATCAGCAGTGATAGAAGATCATTCTTGTTTTGCCATTAATACTTTCATTGCTATGTATGATAGCTGTTGTAGGTTATTGAAAGAAAATCATTAATATAAATGAAAAAGACTTAAACTATTGTAAAATAAAAAAAGTCTGACTCTGTTAGGTTTATTATGTCATGGATATGAAAGAAGAATGTGCCAGCGATTCTCTCCTGAATTGACAAGAGTATTTATACCATTTGATGATATAGAAATTTTAAGACAATCAGAAATAGCTATTTCTTTTGAAAGTTACTTTCCCCATATCTGAAAATAATTTTTATTGTTAAGATTCTCACAAAAACACTTTGTTCAAGTAACACTTTTAAGGACAATTTTATTTTACAGAGAACAGAATAAGTTGGTAGCAGGAATGAATATTCACACTAATCACCATATTGCACAGGAGAGTATGATTGATAAATTCTTGTGAACATTTTTCATTTAACATATTAAATTGGTTTCTCTTGTTTTATGGCACAGAACAGTATCTTTACTCACACAAGTGCAAGGGAGAAGGGACATCCTAATGTTTTTCTTAGATTCTTTTTTTAATAACAAAGATTTGTATTCTAAGACAAATCTCCAGAACTTTGTTGGCTAACCATTTTACTAATCATGCCTTTTTGTTTCTGATTCTTTGACATCTGGGACCTCAGTGACCCTGGGGAGACTGCCCTTCCCAGGGCTACTCAGTTCTCAGAGATAATAAACAACTTATGTGTGACCACACCTTTCATATGCAAACCAACCAATCCAGAGTCCATCCCCAACCACCAACTCTATCCAGCTCTCACACTCTGGGCCACTATCCCCCTGCCCTAATAACAGTCACCCCAGAACCAGGTGCCAGACAACTAGACAAACAACACCTATACCCTAGAGTCTGCTGAAATTATGCAAACTAGCCAACCCTAAACCTGCTTGCTCTGCCTTGCCTTTTTCTTCCTGTGGAAACCTCAACAAAAGCTTTGACTCACATTTCCTTCCCCTCTCTCTGCTTCCTGAACCTCCTAGGTGCTTCCCCCGGTGGCACCTCATGGTGCGGCATGCCCCCTCTTCTTGGGAGCTGTGAGTAACAAACTCTCTTTTCAGTGGCAGCGTTCTCTTGATCTGTTGGCCTCACTATACCAGAATAATAATAAAATCAACGTTTTAAAACAACCTTATAAGCAAAAGGCATGCCTGTGAAGCTCCATTTCATTAGCAGAAGTAAAAAAACAGCTCAAGAGGATTTTCCTTTACACCTGGGAAATAAATACTTTTATTCTTCACTAATCTTTACCAGTTAAGATATAAGGAAGTCACATTCTTTTCCTAATTTGCTAATAGGTTTATCAAGAATGAATGTAGGGTCTATTTACATGTCATTGTCACCTATTAACATCATAATAAGATTTTTCCTTAATCTTTTGATATAATGAATTGTCTTGAGGTTTTCTAATAATGAACTATTCTTATATTCTTTGGGTGAATCCTGCTTGATTATGATATATTATCTTTCTAAGGCACTGAGTTTGATTGGACAGTTTATTGTTTCATTTATTTCATAAGCAATTTAGTGTATAATTTCTATCTTGAACCCTTCTTTGGTATTAGTTCTATTTCGCACTTGTAAAATGGATTGGTTATCTTCTAATCTTATTTCTGTGTTGTAGTATTGTTTATATGAAATGGGAAATATATTTTCCCTGAATTTTTAATTTAAAACCTCTCGTAAAATCTTCTGGAATAGGTACCTTTTTTAGACTTAAAATCTTTGGCTGTATATTGTTTTCTGTGATCATAGGTCTATTCAGGTTTTCTATTTCTTTCATGAGCCAGTGTTTAGTAACACATGTTTTCCAAGAAAACAATCCATTTTTCCAGGCCTGAAAATTGTAATTGTATAAAAATGAATACAGTATTTTTTTTTTTTTTTTGCGGTACGCGGGCCTCTCACTGTTGTAGCCTCTCCCGTTGCAGAGCACAGGCTCCGGACGTGCAGGCTCAGCGACCATGGCTCATGTGCCCAGCCGCTCCGCGGCATGTGGGATCTTCCCGGACCGGGGCACGAACCCGTGTCCCCTGCATCGGTAGGCAGACTCTCAACCACTGCGCCACCAGGGAAGCTCTGAATACAGTATTTTTTTGTAACTTTTTAATATCCCCTCTGGAATTGTATTTTAGGTCTCAATCCCAGTCTTTTTTTTTTTCCTGGTTTTTTTTTTCCCTCTTCTTATTTTCGTGATTAGACTCACTAAAAGCTTTATTATATTGCTCTTTTTGAATCATCTTTTCATTGATAAATTCTACTTTTTAAAAAATTCAGTATTTTTTTATGCCCCTTCTTCCCACTCTTCCTTCCTTTATTTTCTGGCTTGGGTCGAAAGCTCGTGTCTTCTGCAGTCTGAGTCTACTTCTCATTTTTTTCTGAAAATCTCTATGGTTATGATATCTATCATTTATTATCATAGTTTTTATGCTCACCTGCTAGGTGATGTGGCTTAGTTCTTAGTATCTAGCATGTTTTTCCAAAGGAGTTGTCATAACCCAGTTAGATGTGCTGTATGTACCAATTCAGATGTTGGATCATAAGAGTGAACTTGGCAATTGCTGTAGGCATAAGGGTAGGATACTTTATCTAAATGAGTGGACACATGGTATTAATAAAATACAATCTGCTTAATTCAATCTAGACTGTTTTTTCTTATTTATATATTTGTTTATTGGTGATGATGTCTTTCTTAGACATAGAGTTCCATTATATTCAAGATATTTTGTTTTATTGTTATTTTTAAATTTTATTACTAAGTAAAAGGGAATATGAAATAAGTTAGAAAACACATTATGATTGTTGAAAGTGGGCCTTAAGGACATTGAAGACAATGATGGTTTGTAGTAATACTCTTTCTACTTTATATAAAGTATTTTTTAATACTGTATTGCTCAGCTAATATTGTTTTAAGTTTATTCATATTTAATTTTTTAATAGAGTAAAGACAAGATTGCATCCTATAGCAAAACTCCAAAAATTGATCGGAGTGATATGGGCAAGGAGATGAAAGAGAAATCGTCCATGAAACGTAAACTTCCTTTTACCATCAGCCCATCAAGAAATGAAGAACGAGATTCAGACACAGGTAGGAAATTTTGTTGTTTTCTGGTAAAATCATAATCCTTCTTTTACTGTGATTTTCTTTATCATTCCTCGTTCACTGCATTTTAGAGAGAAATATTTGTATTTCAGACTTTCAGGTTTATCATTGGGGCAGAAATTCATATATTCCTCACCCAGATTTGATTTCTATCATAGATAAAAGCAATTAGCTTTTTTTCTTAGTCTCAGTGTTTATTACAAATTTCTTACTACTTTAAGAACTTAATTTCTTGGGGAGCATTTCAGTGAAGAAAATTTACTCAGTAATATGGAGCATTGATACGGTAGATTTGAGAAAAAGCTGTGGAGTTTTTGTGAACAAATTGCTGAACCCACCAAAGAAAGAAAGTTTAGGCATTTTAGATTCAGAAATGAATCAGAAATATGTCCCTTTCAAAAAAAAAAAGAAGAAAAATATTGAGGCTTCCTAAGCCCAGTTCATAGTACATTTTTCCTCAAAAACTTTTCCTATATCAGGAATGGTACTTGACATCAATAAATCCCAGTTATTCATAATAGATTAAAACCTTATTACCACTATCTAATAAATTACTAGGTTGTATTTTAACCCTGAACTAATCGTTTCTTGAAACTAATATAAACTTGAATGTTCATTATATGTTTATCATAATTGTTTTAGCCCCTGAATGAAGTATTGGTAATGAACTATTCTTAAGAATGTTTTAGTTTCACTCAAAATCAGTGTTACATGCTAAATTTATGTACAGAGATCATATCCTACTTTTATCTTTCTAGCCATCTTAATCATCAGTATGGGAATGATCTTGACTCCAGAATCTGTGAAAATAGACTTTTTGAAAGACTATTTTCAAAAACCTAGACTTGTGAAACTCCTTGTGCTAATCTTTAGAAAATACTTAATTTTAGTATACACTGTTAGTAAGTAGGTTTCCTTTTGTGTATTTGGCTGTTTCTCTTAGCTTGGACTAAAAATTTTTCTTAAACGCTTATGACATTTTTAAACTTTGAAAATTGCTTTTTTGAGTGATTAAGAAATTATGTGCTTTGTTCATTTTAAGTTACACTGTCTTCTAGAGGTTCAGAATCTTTCTTTCCTTTATTTTTTTTTTTTTTGAAGCTTGAGGCTCCTTATTGTTTTATTTTATTTATTTATTTATTTATTTATTTATTTTTGCGGTACGCGGGCCTCTCACTGTTGTGGCCTCTCTCGTTGCGGAGCACAGGCTCCGGATGCGCAGGCTCAGCAGCCATGGCTCACGGGCCCAGCCGCTCCACGGCATGTGGTATCTTCCCGGACCGGGGCAAGAACCTGTGTCCCCTGCATTGGCAGGCGGACTCTCAACCACTGCGCCACCAGGGAAGCCCTTGACTCTCCTTATTTTTACGCATTGTTCTCAAGGTATTACTAGGTCACTTAGCTGAGAAGAAGGTGCTTCTGTGCCTTCAAATATACAAGATTTAACTTGTCTCATACTCTCTCCTTAGAAACCCTTTTGCTAGTCATTTTTAAAGTACTTACATTAACCAGGTTTTGTTTTCCAGTGACAGTGATAATCCTACTAGTAGTTTGAAGAAGGGACTTAGAAATAAGTTTTCAAAATAATACACTTCCCGTGAGAACCTTTGTTATTAGATCCAGTGGGTTATTTGTCTTTTATTTAGTGTAAAATAAAAGAAAGACTTAGGAAGACATGAACTTTAGGCACTGAATAAACATAGTCTAATTCATATTTTATTGATTGGATTATATGCTTATCCCCTGCTACAGTCTTTCCACTATTTGAATTTAGTGGGACATTGCAGCTCTCTCTAAGACTGTTTCATAAAACAAACTATTATTTTATTTTATTTTTTTTTGAAAAGGTTACATGGCTAACATTAAATGAGATTTTGATGGATTTAAACTTGTATATCTATATTTTTGGTAGGCTGAATTTATAAATTTTAGTAAATAACAGATGAACGCTTTAGTTTTGCATGCACACACATACACACACATCCAAAGCATTAAGAAGAATTTCCCCAGGCCCAAGGCAAAACGTCTTATTTTCATAATTTTTAAAAAAGAGTCCAGAGTACCATTAACTGATATTTCCCATATGAAAGATAATTATAGCACCAAACCCCGTATTTGACATTGATCTTTTTAAAATGTTAAATCATTAGCTGAAACTATACAGAATAAACTATAAAAGGGAGAAATACTTACAACATATATGACAACCCTTATCTTATTATAATTAGTAATTAAAGTTCTCTTAAATGTGAAGAGAAAAATACAGAAATGGGAGAATGGACAAAAGATACAAACAAGTAGTTCAGAACAAGAGAATTACGGTTGGTGAAGAAATATATGAAATGTATTAATAGTACTCAAAGAAATAGAGTTTACAATGATTGACAAAACTGTCGTTGGCTTAAATGATACAAACTGGTCACTGGTTTGAAATAGGAACTTGCTTTAGTTTGTCTAAATTATGGAACTACCTTATTGAAGGTAGATATAACAGCATATGTTAAAAACTAAAAGTTTGTTAACATTTGACTTATTCTTTCTTTTGTCATTTATTCTATATAAATAATTATTGATGAGAGTAAAAATTATCTTCAAGTATATTTCTCTCAGCTTTCTTTATAATAGAAAAAACAAAACAGGAAAAGATTGTCAAGAAATGTAGGATTTGTTAAATTATGGTAAATCCAATGAAGAAATATGATCTTTTACCCTTAAAAATAACATTGTAGAAGAATAAACTGTATGGAAAGATGTTCATAGTATACAAAGTAAAAATGTAGGTTATGAAATAATATGTACTGTTTGCATTATGTCATATTCTTTATATTTGTATGCATATGCACACAGGACATACATTAACACACATACAGAAAGATAAGATTGTTTAAATATAAAGACTGTTTCATTGTAGAACTAACCCTAAACCTAGTGGGTTTATTAAAGGTCCTGAACAAAAATGTAAATATTATAAGCCCTGACTTAGGTGAAAAATAAAAGAATAGGGAGTGGGGAATAAGGAGAAAATGCTAAGAGTGGTACACAACTCATCATCTCTCATAGCAAGGGATTAACTGAAATTGTCTGAAACTGAAATATGTTTTTAATCTTTAAAACTTTGAATCTTTAAAATTTTACCTATATGTTTATATATGTGTGTGTTTATATTTTAGTATATGGTATCTCTTATAGAGAAGAGCAACTCCTTTAGTTTCTTTTCTTTTTATGTTGGATTAAACTAAAGTTAATCTTACAGATTTTTATTTAAATATAGCACATATGAATGATATTTTCTTATTCCTACGTAAGTTGATTTCTCTCTCTCTCTCTCTCTCTCTCTCTCTACTAGTTCCTCTGTCTTTATATACATTTAGAAGGATGCTTGGCATGATGCTCATGAGATGTTAACATTTTGTTTCCAGGATTTGGGATGATTTGTTACTTTCTTCTTTGTATTCTTTATATGCCTTGAATTTTTAAAATAATAAACATACATTATTTTTATAAAACACGGTCGTTATTTTTTTTAAGACATTCATATTGTCCAGGGAAGATTCAGTGGTCCTCAAAATCAGCAGTAATGCCATCAACTGGCTGAGTCATTCCTAGTCTTCATTTTGAGATACCCTAGTGTGTCTTAAACTTTCCAAATTGTCAATTATTTAATGTTTATTTTTTTTAAAAGATAGCACTTTCTAGAAAAGAAATTCACATAAAGTTTGGGGGAAAATTACAGCATAATTCAAAGTCATGCCAGTGAGTTCTTACAGCTGTATCATAGTACTGTTCATTTCAGCAAATCTCCAGTATATCTACTTATATCATTCCAGTATCAACCCCACATTGTCCTATCCTATTAGAGAATTCTTATAAATTTTGTCCCATGAAATGTTGAGGCCAATCTGTACAATGACTCATTGAACCTATGGAAGCAACTACTTCTTATCTAGAAGACAAATTATTTCTTACAGCTACTGCATCAGCTTGCTTTATCACCTACTTTTAGCTTTTACTTTTAATCTTTCCTAGTCTAGAATCCTGACCAGATAAGTTATTGTAATTATAACAGAGGGAAATCATAGCGTAGTGTTTATTATCAGAAGCTTTGGAGTCTGACAGACTATTGTTGAGTCCTTGCTCAGCCACCTACTAGCCCTGGCCAAATTAGTTGAGTTCCTTGTAAGTCCCAATTTTCTCATCTATAAAAGTGCATATAATACCAACTTCAGAAAATTGTGACCTGTAAGTGACATATCATGTAAAATCAGTTTGTGATACATTAATTAAAACAAAACTAATACTGACTTAAATAGATAGAGATTTTTTTCATCTAATGCGGTAAGACCAGGCATAGGCAGTCCAGAGTTGGTATAGCAGTTCAGTAACACCGTCAAGGACTGGGCTCTTTTCATCTTTCTGCTCTGCTACCCTTAGCTCATACGTAGCCTTTGTCCTTAAGCATTTTGCCTTATAGTCACAGGATATATCCTTCCTGGGCAGAAAAGAGGAGAGGAAGGACCAAAGACAGGGGTATATTTCTCCCAGAGAGACTTTTGCCTTTTTACTCATGAAACAACCTCCCTAGAAACTTTTGCCTGCACCTCAACTGGTTAGGCTCCCCTAGTTGCTGGGGAGTCTGAAAAGTCGAATATTTTTGAGCTGGGCATATTGTCACCCTGATCAAAATTGGAGTATTCCTAGTAAGGGGAGAATGAATACTGAAGTAGGCACCTTATAATACTGTTACTGTATATAAAATTTTTGACATAGTAATTAATAACTGATAACTGCTATTATCTTTAAGTTATTAATGTTTCTACCTAAGGGAACTTTTTTCCTACACTATCCGTCATAAAATCATACTTATTTTCTTTCCTAGACTAATGGCATCCAAAGGATGCCGTGACAATCCCTTAACTTGAGAGTACTGAGCAATTATCTTGAGGCTACACGTGAGTGAATCTCTTCTTAGCCTCCAAACTAAATTTGCAATTATTTTGTTGTGAGTAATGCCATAGAGTATCTTTGCAGATTGTATTTTTATTATACCCTGAATTTTTTCTTTATTATTCATTCCCAAGAGTACGTTTACAGGGTTAAAAGGGTAAAACATTTCTATAACGTTTCTTCAAAATAGTTATACATAGTTATAAAGGCTCCAGCAGTATATTTATGTTCTTTAGTCTCAAATAACATCATGGCACTTGTTTTTCTTTAGGGTTGATAGCTCTAAGTATCTATAGGGATAAACCAATAGTACTTCATTTTAGTTTGCATGTTTAGATAAGTAAAAAAAATACAACATTCTTTACTTTTTAAAAAATATTTGTTTCTTCTTAATAGACATTATTTATTTCCTTACTGATTTTTTTTCTTGTGGCATATGTAAGTAATATGTAAATAAATGTGGTAGGAGAAAATGTAAAGAGACACAATATGATCTGTTCCCAAAGTCCGTGGTCGCAGTTGTAGAGTATGTTCAAATGTTTTGAACTAAATCTCTGCCAGCCAGCCATAGAAGGCCTACTTTCCCGAGGCTTTGGATGCCATTAAAGGATTTACCCTATTTAATGACACAAGCAAATTTGGAGAGGAAAACTTTAAAAAAAAAGAAAGAAAGAAAACAAACAAAAAGAAAACACGTAATTTTTCTGGTAACTGTGTTAAAGTAGCAGATAAAATTAGTGCTTTGCTTAATAAGGATAGTCCTCTTTTGGTGCTCTTCGTGGTGATTATTTATTATAGATTTACTCTGTCCCTTTCCCTGATATTTTATTATAAAAATTTTCAAACGCAGTGCACACTCTTAAAATCATTCTTGATATTTTTCTTACTCTCTTGCAATCCAGAACAGAATATTAACTTAAAAAGATGGCTTGTACAACAAGGATTTACTTTATAGTACAGGAACTGTATTCAGTATCTTGTAATAACCTATAATGGAAATCTGAAAAATACATATATATATATATAATGAATCACTTTGCTGTACACCTGAAACCAACACAGTATTGTAAATCAACTATACTTCAACTGAAAACAAAAAAGATGGCTTTTAAAATATAGGTATTGCTTGTCTTGCCTTGCTGCAAAGAACATATCAGGGTGAGAGAATTGCTCTGCTTAGCACTCAGTGTTTTACAAAAACCTCATAGATAACAATAGTCTCATTATGGTCTAGTCTCAGTATAGCACTGAAGGAAGAAGTAGTTGAGTAAAAGGACAGGATATGGAAGCTTTTAACTTTCTAGCTCCTTAATTAAATCTTTATAAGAATACACATGCAAACGCCCCCAAAATAAGCATACTCATTTGAGTAAAAGCCAAAAAGGTGTGTGGAGTCTGGATGGATTAATTACTTCCAAAGGAAGGTTTGGATAAACTACTTCCTTATATTAATGAATATAATTGAAAGTTTATTTTATCCACTATTCTTTCATCTGTCACAGTAATATGATCTGCTTTCAATAATCCATTTAATTCGATTTGGTGCAACTTATTAGTTGTCCCTTTTTCTTTGCTTTGCAACCTATGGAGCCCTTTTAAAATTTTTGCTTATCTTTAAATGAAATGACAAATATTCTTCATAGAATTCTTCTAGTTGCTAACTTAATGGGTTAAATTTTGAAATATAAGTGTTTATTGAAAGGCTTGTAATTCAGTCCATTTACCCACTTGCTCTAGAATTGGTCTAAATATTATTTTATTAACGATTTCCCCTTTGATTGAGTAAGCCATCTCATCACTAAACTTTTAGGCTTATCTTCAAATTTTTCAAATACTATGTTTAGGAGTTGTTCTCTAAATTGGTTTTTTTCCCAACACTTTTGTTTCCTTACACCTAACAACTTATGAATAACGTCTGTAATGATCATCCTGGAGAGAAGACCATAAGCCAATAAATTGAGAATATGAAGATCAGAATAATATTATGTTGAGTTAAAACAGCATATTGTTTGTAAGTAAAATTATTTGCTCTGGCCATACTGCCAGAAGTCAGTTCTCTAATTTATTGAGTTGTTAGGCAGCATTCCATATTCTTAGCTGATAAACTTTGTTTTGATTTAGGCTACTTTCTTTCTAAGATGTCTTTTGTAGTGGTCAGTAATA
The DNA here is from genome assembly GCF_964165515.1 of Mesoplodon bidens. NCBI lineage: Eukaryota > Metazoa > Chordata > Mammalia > Artiodactyla > Ziphiidae > Mesoplodon > Mesoplodon bidens. The sequence continues at coordinate 30,895,348 of NC_138169.1, read as the reverse complement.
ATTCATGTTATTTGAAATGTTTATAAATTATAGAAAGGTCCGTGGTCTAGAATGATACTGTAGTCCGAAATGTTCTATTGTCTTCTGAATAGTTTTGGCACTCATAGAACAAAAAGAATGATGCAAGTCCATTCAAGTTTTCTAAAGACAAATTCTAAACAGAAAAACACGATAAGAGTACTGCCTCTTTTATCATTATTCAGAGATTGAAAAAATATATCCTCAAAAGAGATGATATGTTTTAATAAGCAGCCTCAGTAATAACTATTATTGCAAACTACGTGGTTGACTTTTTCAACTTTAAGATCAAAGAAACTGAAATCTTAGGTATTGGCCAAATCTGTGTTTGAAATGTACTTTTGGCTTTACCTTAAAAATTATCTTTTGGGAAAACAATGATACATCATTGTGGTCTTTTGAAAAATGTTGGTTTGTTGAATTCTGCATTTCCCTTCGTATGCTTTTTTCTTTTCTCCTGTCTCTTCTTATTCTGTAGATTCAGATCCAGGACATACAAGTGAAAATTGGGGGGAGAGACTTATGTCTTCTTACAGGACATACTCAGGTAATTAGATTATCAGGGGCTCCTGTTTAGCCAGTGGTTTCTGTCACATTTATAATTAATTATTGTACTATAAGTAACTTATTTTCAAACCAGTATATAGGTATCTGTGGTTGAATAAGTGAACTATATGAGTGACGCAAGATTTTCCAGTCTTCATTTGAGATCTCCAGTGCATCATGTCCAAGACATGCTCTGTGTGAACGTTACAAGCAGGACTCCTGCACACAGCCACTCAGGTGTGCAGCGCAACCTGGGGGCACCATTCATGTAGAAAAGTGTGAAAGTCACTGCCTTGGAGTTGTGATGTGCAGCAACGCCTGTGGGAAGGTGCCCAGGGTCCTTAGTGTCTTAGCTGTATGCCCATCACACGGTATACCATGTGTAGTGATTTTGATAGACAGTGTCATCTTACTCTTCAAACATGCAGTGTTTTTTTAAAAACACATCTAAAAATTTTCAGTTGACCTCTCTAGTGTATTGACTTTGCTGCCCCTGTTGAATTTAAAAGTAGATTAAAACACCAGGTTTCCTGGAGAAATGCCATTAAAGAGTAAATGTATCCCCTAGTATGTGAAAACTAAATTAGTTAAGTGTTTTGATTATTGTTTTTTTAGTTTTTAATGAGCTTACATTCTTATGTCTGAACTTTTTAAATGCAAAATATTGTTCAGTCCCTGAATGTCCAGTTTTTAGCATGTGACATTTAACTCTAAAAGCTGAAATAAAATTTCTGTTTCTGATATACCTTGTATTCATTTAAAAAATTTGTGGGGTTGGTATAGAACCAAATAATTATTCTTAAAATTATGCTGAAAGCTGTTAATTGAGCTGATGAGTCAGTAATACTTAGTTATCAAAACTTTGGGGTGGGAGGCAAGTTTACAATCTGCCTTAAATTGAACAGACCTACACTTTCTGTGGAGTTAGGTGTACTTTTCTAAAATGGGGCTCCTAAGTACCAAGGTGCACCTAGAAGAGCTGTATGTAATGAAGCCATCCATGGTCTGAGGATCATTGCTGGAAATCAGAAGATATAAGCACCCATCTGTCAAAGATTGTGTAGATACTTCATAACCAGAGAGTAATTGGCAACGTTTTTCCTCAGAATTGAAGTATATATACATTCTAAATGTGATTGATTTAATTATGTTCATCTGTATTTGAATCATAGCTCCCATTCTTTCATGCCTTATACAGTGACTGCTTTGTGGGAAAACGTCGTATTTAGTTTTTGAGACACTAATAGGCTTATAAGCTAGTTCCCCAAGAAAAACAATTTTGTCTCTTCTCCTTAATATACTTAATTGGGATGTGACAATGTTGAGCTTTCTGTTTATTCTGACAAGACCTGGAAAGAAAGCACTGATTTTCAGGATTATAAGACTGAGACACCTCTATAATTCTAAAGATCCTCTGAACTGTGAAATAAAGAATATTGGATTGTTGAAAAGTCCATATCTGTTTTTCTTTAGTCTTAAGTGAATCACCTGGATTTTTCTTTAAAAATCTCTTAAGGTGGCTGAGTGGAATTTCAAATCTGTTAGTATAGATTGAGTATATGTGTCAGTATTCCTGTGTTTAAATTTTAAAATTCTGATCTGTCATTCAAACAAATAAGTACGTATTTCAGATACTGAAAGTTGAAAAAATACCTAACTTTTTCTAATATTATCATATATGATCATTTTTTACTTATGACAGGTCAAAGGAAGTTCTTCACAGGATAGATCCCAGATAGTCAGATCTGAATGCTTTCAACTCACACTTTGGGACATACTAACCTAAGATTTATGATTTTGAAGAATGGTATATAGTTATCTCTAACCTAGCTATCTTGCACCAGCTCCTGTTCAGTTACCTTCTTTTCCTGTCTCATGTAAAGCATGAACTCAGACAAATGGCTAAGGTAACTCAGAAAAAATAGAGTTCATATTGAATGCTAGTATCTAATTTGAATTTTTGCTTGAATATTTGGAGTATATCCAATTTGTTTGTTCTTTTCCAGAATGTAGTAATTATATGTTTGCTCATTTGGCAGCATGGAATTTTAATAATGAATTCATAAGTGTCTCACTTTCTTCTGTAAACTGAGTGTATATCACTTTACAGCATAGTCTTTTTTTTTCTTTTTTTTAGGAGGTCATTACAGGTATAGAGGAACACAACTGATTTTTGCTTTTAATCTTAATCTAAATCTCACTGAATTTACTTTTTTTTTTTTTTTTTTTTTTTTTTTGGCTGTGCCTGCGCAGCATGCAGGATCTTAGTTCTCTGACCAGGTATCCAGCCTGCACCCCCTGCAGTGGAAGTGCAGAGTCTTAACCACTGGACCACCAGGGAAGTCCTAGAGCATATTCTTCTTAAAAGATTGTATTAAAATGCAGTTAATATCAAAAATCAATAGTTTTGCAAATGAGAAAATAAAAGACAAAATTTTTCCAAAATTTTAGGAAGTATTTTAAGGATAGATACTGTGTATTTTTAATTTTACTTCTTCCAATTACTAAACTATGTTTTTTCCTTAAAACAATTCTTCTACTTTCTTTAAAATTTTCACACTGTTAAATATTTTAATTTTGGACAAGAAGTACATTCATTATATTTAAAGATTTGTTATTCAGATGGAAAACTATTAAAATAACAATTGTGGTTTCTCATTAAATCTGAGAACCAAAGCATACAGAACGTTATTAGGAGAAAGTATATGTTTTAGAAAAAAACAGCCTTCTCCAAAAGACATATTTAGGGCTTTATAATACATTTAGTATGTTGGGTGAAGCACTGTGCTGAAACTGGCTTTATACTAATTGGATCATTAATGACAATGAAATGAGAAATAAGAAAATAATCTATTAGAACTATTAATAAAGGCTGACTTTAAAAATCTTGAAATTTTTTGTTTCTGTTACGTAAAATTTTGCAAATATCAACAAAATGGAAATTTTAAGAGCTATTGAATTTTGAGTGATTTGTGGGCAGCAGAGTTTAAACATTAGGACCTCTAATTTTTCTAGGTCATTAGGATGCCAGTTTATCCTAATTAACTAAGTGGTACACTGCAAGTTTTTATGTCTTAAATTATAGTACGGTAATATTTAAATAATATCAAATTTTATTAGTTTCTTGAAAATTTTACCAGATCAATAAATGCTTATCTCCTGGAGTAGTCTAGCTGCTGGCCACATCTGCCTGATGTGGCAGTCAAAACCACAATATTGACTACTAAGCCTTCTCTTCTTCCACTCATTTTTGCTGTTTTACATTTATTTAAAATTTTTACTAATTTATTTAATTTTGTAGCCCCTCTTTTTACCACAAACCTGGATCAGTAAATCCCAGATATTGGTACAGGGTTTCCCAAGAAATAAATGCCTAGACAGTTAATAGGCAGCTCATCTCACAGGGCCACTTGAATTAATTCCCAGAAAAGTCCTAAAGGAAGGAAGGAACAGACACCTGTATTTCTTTGACCTTGGAATCCAGTTCCATCTGAATTTTCTGTCACTTAATGGGAATGCTGGCTCCATTGCCAGAGATTTGCCAAATAGCTAAATCTGAGAGCTGACTTTATGATGGATCAAATCTCTGAAAAATCTTAGACATTTTTGAATCTGATCAGGATCTCTATTAACCATCCCCGGCCCCTTACCACACACATATAAAATCTTTAATTTGCTCATTTTTAGCTTTGATTAATACTGTTCCATGTTCAGCTGTCCTATGACTGAAATAAAGTGATTTGGCATTTTTTTTCAATAATTACTCCGTGTGATGTGCTTTGTCTTAAACACCTCCTTAGAAGATTGTACAGATTATTAGTGGAATTAGGGAGGTAATATGAAGGAACGTTGTTATATAAACTTATCAATAATAGAATAAAATTATAATGAATGAAAGAGGTATTTCAAAGATGTAAAACTAAGGAATGTTTGAAGTGTTATTTAATAGAACAAATCATTAAAAATTTTACTAGTACTAAATTTCCAAATGTTATTAATTTTCTGAAAATTACACAAGACTATTTTTTTCAAAGCATTCAGGAAGAAAATTGCTTATATAATAAAAGCCTAGTGCCCTTTTGTCTGCCTATTGCAAGTTCCTCTGTTACCCTTGTTTCTCATAAACATGTATCATCTATTTTTAAGAAGTCTCCTTAAGTTTTACTTTTGAGTGCTTACATTTGTTTCAGATTCTTACATATTTATTAATAATTCCAGAGAAAGAAGGTCCAGAAAAGAAGAAAACAAAAAAGGAAGCTGGAAATAAGAAGTCCACTCCAGTTAGCATTCTTTTTGGTTATCCACTCTCAGAGCGAAAGCAGATGGCACTTCTTATGCAGATGACAGCAAGAGACAACAGTCCAGGTGACACTTACCATCATCGAGTTCTTGTGTGTTCATAGTTTTCCTCATACTGTAGCTTTGTCTTGACAATTTTTTTTTATAATGACTGTCTTTGGATTTATTTTTATTTTTATTTTATTTACTTATTTTTGGCTGCGTTGGGTCTTCATTGCTGTGTGCGGGCTTTCTCTAGTTGCGGCGAGCGGGGGCTACTCTTCATTGTGATATGCGGCCTTCTCATCGTGGTGGCTTATCTTGTTGCAGAGCACGGGCTCTACGCACGCGGGCTTCAGTAGTTGTGGCTCATGGGCTCTAGAGTGCAGGCTCAATAGTTGTGGCACATGGGCTTAGTTGCTCCGCGGTATGTGGGATTCCCCAACCAGGGATCTAACCCATGTCCCCTGCATTGGTAGGCGGATTCTTAACCACTGCGCCACCAGAGAAGTCCTTGACAATTATTTTTAACTACTTTAAATGTTTATCCTTTCTTGGATTTAATCAGTTTCTTATAACATAAATTTGCAATTTTACATTTATTTGTGTGACAATTGTTTATGTCTGTATCATCCACTAGATGAAAAGCTATACACGGGCAGGGACCTTTGCACTTAGTGGACATTCAGTGAATATTTGTCAACTAACATGAGTACAGTTGACACCTGAAACAGAGGTTTGAACTGAGTGGGTCCACATATATGCAGATTTTTTTCAATAGTAAATACTGTACTACTGCACAATCCGTGGTTGGTTGAATTTGCACATGCAGAACCATGGATATGGAGGGCCGACTGTATGTTGCACACAGATTTTCAAATGTGAGGAGGGTGGGTGCCCCTAATCCCCGAGTTGTTCAGGGGTCAGCTGTAATTTAGAATTGGGTCAGTCAACATGAGAAATCTGTTGCAGAACTGTGTGTGCTTTTACCTTACTGCAGAAATTTTTACCCCAGTTTCTGTAAAGCTGCTCCTGGGTTTATAGTTTACTTTTCAGTTCATTAGCACACTGCTATAAGCTGGTAATCTTATCACATACTTTTAGAAGCAAGAGTGTAATTCATGTTTTAGTGTTTAAGATCTGCTAAAATTTATTTTAAAAGGAAGAATATCTGCAGTATACTATATAAATTTATTTCATATTTCATTTCACACTTCCAGTTAAGGTGTTGTGCTACTTCTGTGTGTGTGTTTATTCAAGTAGTTTGCCCTCCAAAAATGATTAAAGATGGCTCACCAGCAGGATGAAAACGAAGAAGGAACAAACCAACTTGCTAACTTATTAAAAGGGGTTTAAAAAGTAGAAAGAGCCCAGACAGCTGGACTGAGATAGTTATTACTACTGAGCATTGAATTTAGCTATGCATTCTGGTAGCTCACAACACAAAAATTTTAAGTTGTATAGTTCTCATTGACCAATACAAGAAGAAAGTAAATCACTTTTCTCTAGAGAAAAAAAATTTTTTGTTTTGGCTCTGATTTCAAGGTGTCTTTTTATATAAGACTTTTTTTTTTTTTTTTTTTTTTTTTTTGCTGTACGCTGGCCCCTCACTGCTGTGGCCTCTCCCGTTGCGGAGCACAGCCTCCAGACACGCAGGCTCAGTGGCCATGGCCCACGGGGCCCAGCCGCTCCACGGCATGTGGGATCCTCCCGGACCGGGACACGAACCCGTATCCCCTGCATTGGCAGGCGGACTCCCAACCACTGCGCCACCAGGGAAGCCCTTATATAAGACCTGGGTAACATAACAGCCTGTTGAAATGCATTGAAAAGGACACCGTTTTTCTAGTGAACTTTTCCAGTGTTAGCTCTTTTTTTAAAAAATGGGACAACTTGGTAAAATTCTTAGAGTTTCTATGTATCATAGTTTCCATTAAACATGAGTGTATCTATATCTTTTTCTAATAAAAACATGTTAGGGCTTTCTGCTTTTTTTAAGTAGGGCATGTTGTTTTGGTTATTATTCTGCCTTTCCACCTACAACTGGGGAAGGAGTGTGGCCAAATTAAAGTTGTTTACAGTGTTAAACTTTAAATGTTACTGTAAAATGTTGACTTTGAGTCGGACTTAATAGTTAGATGGGAAGACTTATTTTTTAAAACTTTTTTTAATACTACGAACCTCTATCCATAGAGTAAATTAAAGAATTAATACAGTAAGGCAAAAAAGCTAAAGTCCTCCCTCATTTCCAATGATCTCCCCCCTTGAGAGGTGAGCACTATTAACAGTTTCTTATTTTCTAGAAAATTTCTAGATATAAACATGCAAACATATATCTTTTGTTGCTGTTCGTTTTTAAGTATAAATAAGATTAATACCATAATACTGTTCTGCAGTTGGTTCTTTACATTTAAAGGGTACATCAGTCATCTTTATTAATATATGTAGAACTAGAGTGGAGAGCTTTTGAAATAACCTATTTGCCATCTTATAGATATGCTTGGAGTTTAGGGTTCATTATTTTATTCATTTTCCATGTTTTTGTTTATTCTGATTGCCATTATGGATAGTATTACTGTTATTTTGTCTGTGTGTATATTATTTTGGAATGGCTAAGAAAATTTTATATGAATTAATTAATTCCTTTCAAGTTGTTTGAATTTAAAAATGTCCTTTTGTTTTTAAGAAGTTTAACCACTAATTTTCTAAATAAATAACTTGACTATAAATATTATAATAAGAATCATGTATTCATTCAACAAATATTGCATGAGTACACTGTGTACCAAGAAGTCTTCTAAGCAGCCGAGATACAGTGATGAATTAGACAAGGTTCATGCTCTTCTGGAGTATACATTATAGAAATCCATAGATAGGAAACTGTTACTAACTGAATGTACTTTAAAATCCAAAAGGTAAATTTTAAACTTTTTCTTACTGAGAAAAGGATGATAATGCTTCAGTGCTCTAATCATGTCAGTTTGCAGGGAAATTATTATATGATGTCAGAAAATGATTTTCCATAGACTTTTCTCTCTTAGAGCTGTTGTTTCTTTTAAATAGTTGTAAATTTTCAGAGTTAATTATTAACACTGTACATATGTCTTGAATCCTTAATTGATTAAGAAACTAGTTTTTTGTTATGTTTTTTTCCCAGTTTTGAAATGGGAAGGAGAGGACTATGTATGTCATCCAGTTTAACTTTCTTGTTTTTGAGAAAGAAACTGGAACAAAAATCAAAAGATAGGAATCAAAGCAAAGCACTTTCTTTTCCTCTTTTATCACCCGCTTTTTATTTTTATTTTTTTATTTATTTATTATTTTTTTTTTTTAATTTTTTTTTTTTGTTACGTGGGCCTCTCACTGTTGTGGCCTCTCCCCTTGCGGAGCACAGGCTCCGGACGCACAGGCTCAGAGGCCATGGCTCACGGGCCTAGCCGCTCCGCGGCATGTGGGATCTTCCCAGACCGGGGCACGAACCCGTGTCCCCTGCATCGGCAGGCGGACTCTCAACCACTGCGCCACCAGGGAAGCCCCTATCACCCGCTTTTTAAAGGCCTTTCTCTAGACTGTCCTTAATTCTCATAGATGTTAAGCTTCATTTCATACTAAAATCATCTATGACCTTAATTTGCACCTAATATCAGAATAGAACTCCAATAGTTAGAGTCAGAGGTGTAAACTCTAGCCTTCAATGTCATTTCATCTAGTTCTTGAAATAGTATCATAACATGCCATGAAGAACATGTTTTTTTTTGCAGTTTATCAAATTATTCATTAAGCAAACACTTTCAGGGTGCATACTTGATATTTCATTATCATTTTAAACCAATTCTATGAATTGGTTTATGAAACATTTTTTTCTTAATTGGCTCCTGCAGTATTTGATAACCTTAAAGGAAGACCTACTACATGTAATTGGGTCAAATTATTAGTGTATCATCCAAGTCAAGTTTCAGGTTGTTTGGATGAGAAGATATTCGCCCTGTTAGCACGTTACCTATAAAAACCTTTAAATGAATATACAAAATATTTAGTCTAGAACTTTTGTTAACTTTTCTCTTTCTTATAGATTCCACACCAAATCATCCATCACAAACAACACCAGCCCAAAAGAAAACTCCCAGTTCTTCATCTCGACAGAAAGATAAAGTTAATAAAAGAAATGAACGTGGTGAAACTCCTTTACACATGGCAGCTATTCGAGGAGATGTAAAACAGGTCAAAGAATTAATAAGTTTAGGGGCAAATGTGAATGTGAAAGATTTTGCAGGTAAGACTTGTAGTTAAAGACTAATACTCGGAACTAAAATTCTGAGTTTATCATCTAAACAGATGCTGGTTACAATTTAATCTATATTCTTCATTCTTCTTTCTGAAATGAAAGAGTTCTAAAAGTATACTTTAATATAAAACTATTTTGGAGTATATACCTAAAACCCTGATCTCTGCTACAATTCCTTGTCAGTAATTACTCAAATACTTAAATATTAAACATGCATTTTATGTGGCATATTACCATATAATTTTTTATCCAATTTAGGTTCTAGCTGAATCACAGTTAAATAATGTTTAGACCGTTTGTTAGCTTGAGCACAAGGACTGTAAGAGAGTGGCAGTGTTGTTTCACACAGTAAAAGTATTGGGGAACAATGTAGAAATTCCCTTTAGTTTCACATACTACAGTACCCTACCCTCCCATCCCCCAGGTTCTTTCTTTGTCACAGAACTGTTGTTAACAATTTGGAGGCTGTCCTTTCTGTGCACTTGCAGGATCATATATACAATGAACATTTAGTTATATAGAGACTTTTTTTAAAAAAATCAAATCACTCTATCTGTGTCAGCCTATAGTTCTGCAATCTCCCCTTTTTACTAGTGTCGTACAGATATTTCTGTCGGTACATATAGGTGGTTCTACTTCATTCATTTCAACAGCCACATTAATAGTGTATAGAATAGATTCCGTGGACAGTACTTCAGTAACCCTCTTGTAGAAATATATTTGTGTATAGTTATGGAAGGACGATATTTCAGTAGAAAGGAAACTGCTAAATCAGAGGAGATGCATATTTAAAATTTTTTGAAAATCAGGCAAATCACCCTCCAAAAAATCTTTTATCAGTTTACACTCCCATCAAGTGCTGATATATGGCTACTGCGATTGCTATGAGAAAAAACGCTTTCCTCTCTATCTGACCCAGGAGTCTCATGTCTTCTGCCATAATCTATGAAACTAATTAGCTTGCAAGTAGGGTAAAACCTCAGATGCTTCATCTCAGACAATGCAATTTCTATTTTCATTATTCTTATATACATTTTCTAATTCTTCTTTAATGAACATTATTACATCACTTGAATAATAAAAGAAATGTTCTCAGTTATCATGGGGATAGGAGATAATAAAGGTCTGAACTATATTGATGATGAAAAGGATAGCTCTGCCCTATCCTTTTCATCATCAATATAGTTCAGACCTTTATTATCTCCTATCCCCATGATAACTGAGAACATTTCTTTTATTATTCAAGTGATGTAATAATGTACACTCCCATCAAGAGTATATGAAAGAGCCTTGGATGGGGGGAAGAGATAAATTAGGAGTTTGGGATTAACATATACACATTACTATATATAAAATAGGTAAACAGCAAGGACCTACTGTATAGCACAGGAAACTATATTCAATATCTTGTAATATTGAAAGACCCTAACAAGCTTATTTTGCCTTTTTCTACTCTTTTTCCTTAGTTGAGATGATTGTTCTAAATTATAGCAAGTTATTGGATAAGCTTAAATGTTTAGTACTTTAGTTAAATAATTTAGTCCCAATGGAAATAATATGATTGTGGATGAACCTTCTGTAAAATTGGTGGTTTTCTTAGGTACTTATTTCCAGTAACTTGTTCATCACTCCTTTTTCCTTCTGTACTGCGTACATGTAGAATCAGTATGTCACACATGGTTATGTATCTAAAAAGCATATGTGTTGAATTAGTAGAAGTGAACCATATGTTCAATTAATATTGTAACTTTAGGTTGGACACCACTGCATGAAGCTTGCAATGTTGGATATTATGATGTTGCTAAGATACTTATAGCAGCTGGAGCAGATGTTAACACACAAGGATTAGATGACGACACTCCACTCCATGATTCTGCTAGTAGTGGGCACAGAGATGTGAGTATGATGGAAGGAGCAGTAATATACATCTTCAAAATACAAATTTAATCCAGTCATTTAATTCACTTCTTAGTCATACGATCTTGTGTCATATTTCACTCATTGCATGATCAGCTCATCTATATTATATTTTCCCTTTTTTCTACCTTCTAATTGCTAATTCCTATCATAGCTTTAGCATTTTCTTTTCATAAAACCTATTTAACTTGGTAATTAAACAACTTGGCAAATATTTAGTTAAAAGGCCATTCTACTGTCAGATAATTAGATGCAGCAGTTAAAGCAGATTGTACTTAAAATAAAATTTTACATTGTCATGATGCCTTTTTTTAAGACTTATTAATTAATGATTCCTCTATATTATAACATCTGTTCCTGAATTTTAGCTGACATTATTATTCAGATGCTTATGTATATAATAATAAAGACATGATTTAAACAAACATGATTATATATGCTTGAAAATATAATGGCATGTTTAATTTGTTTTGATATAATATTATGAACCATGCTGGGTTTTAAATTCCATTTTCATTTTCAATCTCTGGCATGTTGACATTAAAGCCTAACCAGTCTTTGTTGTAATGTAGCTTATGTTTGAAGTGTACTTAATGCTTAGCTCCATTATTATAACCTGCTTACAGCCAGAGCAGATCAACCTGGGGCACTATTAGCAATGGTTCTAAAGTAGGATTTTGTTTATCACATAAGTAGTTTTTCTCTTTCACTTAATTTTAACTTCTATCAAAGAATACTTGTACAGGGCTTCCCTGGTGGCGCAGTGGTGGAGAGTCCGCCTGCCGATGCAGGGGACACGGGTTCGTGCCCTGGTCTGGGAAGATCCCACGTGCCGTGGAGCGGCTGGGCCCGTGAGCCGTGGCCGCTGAGCCTGCGCGTCCGGAGCCTGTGCTCCGCAACGGGAGAGGCCACAACAGTGAGAGGCCCGCGTACCGCAAAAAAAAAAAAAAAAAAAGAATACTTGTACATAGTTTAGAAAGTTGAAAAGTACTACTTAGCTTATAAAGATAACTACCTGCTCCCTCCCATCCCTCCGCACTTCCCAGTACCTTTAGGCAAAAGCAGCTCTTGTAGGTGTTTCTTCTAGTAGTTATCTCTTTATTTCTAACAAGATGGAAGCCATTTTGCTTTTTAAATTTTTGGTCACTAGGTATTGACCCCCTGCAAAGGGTTTTAATATATATTGCTGCTCAGAGGCGCACAAATTTAATATAATTGTATTTTCTCTTGGATTTTTGTTTATTACCTTGGTTACTACACTGCCTTGTTCTGATTTTTCTTATTTAGTTTTCCATGTATCTATTTCTGTACTTCCTTACTCTCTCTGACATAACTCTAAAATACCCCTGAATAAGGTCAAACACATTGATCAGTTTATTATGCTTGAGAATATCCTTGTATACAAGATATCTTGTATCCTGCTTTAATTGGGACTAGCTTCTCTCTAGATCTGTAGCATAGATGCTGTCCAGGGATTTGCTTTTGCCATTAATATCATGTGAGATTCTCAGTCTCTTCATGAGATTTCCAGTCTCTGGCAGGAGTGGTTGTGAACCACATTACATTAACTTCTCACAGCAACATTTGTGTGTTTTCACTATGAGATAAGAAGTGTTGTAAATGCTTTCTTTATACCTATTACTTTTTTAAAAATATTTATTTATTTATTTATGTTGGCTGTGCTGGGTCTTAGTTGCAGCACGCGGGATCTTTGTTGCAGCACGGGAGATCTTCGTTGTGGCATGTGGACTTCTTAGTTGTGACATGCAGACTCTTAGTTGCAGCATATGGGCTTCTTAGTTGCAGCATGTGGGCTTCTTAGTTGTGGCATGAGAACTCATATTAGTTGTGGCATGCATGCAGGATCTAGTTTCCCCACCAGGGATCCAACCCGGGCCCCCTACACCGGGAGCACAGAGTCTTACCCACTGGACCACCAAGGAAGTCCCAGTATTATTTTAATCATCACAGTAAATGAATAACCTTCTGGTGTTTCTTGTTGAAACTGTATGACCCATTGCATTCCAGTACCCTCAGCTTCTCCCAGAACATGCAGAAACAAAGACACAGGAGACACAAAGACAAAGACACACTGGTCTAAGACACTCCCAAGTTTATTAAACTGATATGAGTTCAAATTAAGGGACTAAAAAGGATAAATATCAGTGTTTTTTTAAGACAAAGTGAGGTAATAATTCATTAATCTGGAAGAGTTGTTATTCAGTACACTCTCTCTCCTCTCTAGTGAATAACGTAAAAGGATTTTGGTCATCTCATACCTTTGTGCTAGAAAATTCCCTTTTTCTTCTCTTGTTAGCAGCAAACATTCTCTGCCTTATTTTCTTTTTTGACACAAAAATTTCAGTGTTGTGGTGCCTGTTTTTTAAAAGCCACTTTAGTTGAGAAAAAAATGGAATTTGGAGAGAAGATAGATACGAATTCAATTCTGGCCTGGCCAGTTTCCCAAATGAGTGATCTCAAACAAGTTACTTTTTTCCTCTCAACTTCGATTTTCTCATCTTTAAATCACATAATAAGTAATACCTGTCTAAAACGGATATTTTGAAGGAAAAAAACGACGCTGTGCACATAAACATACCTTGAAATCTAAAATGTTATAGAAATGTCAGAGGTCAAAGATTAAAAGGTGACTTTTATATTGCTATTTTTCAAATATACTCAGATATTTTGGAAATTAAAGATGCCATTTTTCTCATTTAAATCTTTCTATAAGGTATTTTTCATAATTCTCAAGTTATAATTTTGAAGAAAAATGTAGCCTATAACGTTATTTTTCCTAAACTGATCCTTGCTTACCATCGTTCCAGTCTTTTTTGCTCCCTTGACAATTCATACATACCTATGTGATAGCACTTACTATATTATTTTTTACTCATGTGCATGTCTGTTTTCTTCATTGAATTTTCAGTCCCATGCACATATGATTTATGTTCTGGCTATGCTATTTTAAATACTGTACTTACTGCCCCTTTTTTTTTTTTTGCGGTACTCGGGCCTCTTACTGTTGTAGCCTCTCCCGTTGCGGAGCACAGGCTCCGGACACGCAGGCTCAGCAGCCATGGCTCACGGGCCCAGCCGCTCCGCGGCATGTGGGATCTTCCCGGACCGGGGCACGAACCCGTGTCCCCTGCATCAGCAGGCGGACTCCCAACCACTGCGCCACCAGGGAAGCCCTTACTGCCCTTTTTTTAAAAAGCATTATTGATAGTTTATCAAGCATGAATAGTTTTTCTTTAAATGTTGCATAAAAAGATTTCCTGATTTCTAAATGTAATGTTAAAGAACTGTGCCTTATGAGTAAGACATGTTTCTATGAATACAAGTTTCTAAATATGCACATTGCTGCAAAATATTTCCAGAAGCTGACCTTTGAGCTCATGTACTTACAAAGACTCAAACACTATTTCCAGTCTCCTTCCAGAAGGAGACTGGCATGCTATTTTCAAGAGATCTTTGCTTTTCCTCCTACCAACATGCCTAGGATAGTAGGAGTCACAATTCAGAGCTGCTGACGTTTTTTTCTCCTTGTTCTTTTACTTGTCCCCAAGGAGGAGGAGGGAAATGAGATATACCAAAACCCATTGGTATATATTTGTACCATATATTAGGAGTCTCCACCAAAGAATTAGATTTCTTTCACTCAGTAACACTCATGACAACTTCAGCCATCCATAAAACATTTCTAAGGTAGGAGAAACAGTTCTGTTCAAAATTGTTTCGGGTAAGAGAAGAAGATTAACATAGCTTACTAAGAACCTAATCTTTGGCCTACCTTTCACAAATGTATATTACTTCATAATATACATTCTTACAATAGCCTTATTCTTAGTTCTATTTTAGATACTACCTATGTTTATTTTCTTCTTGTCTCATCATTTTTACTTACTTGTAATTTGCTGTCTATGTTTTTGGGTTTTTTTTTTTTTTTTTGCGGTATGCGGGCTTCTCACTGTTGTGGCCTCTCCCGTTGCGGCGCACAGGCTCCGGACGCGCAGGCTCAGCGGCCATGGCTCACAGGCGCAGCCGCTCCGCGGCATGTGGGATCCTCCCAGACTGGGGCACGAACCCGTGTCCCCTGCATCGGCAGGCAGACTCTCAACCACTTGCGCCACCAGGGAAGCCCTTGGGGTTTTTTTTTTAAAAATTTTTATTTACTTATTTTGACTGTGCCGGGTCTTAGTTGTGGCACACAGGATCTTCATGTTTAGTTGCGGCATGTGGGATCTTTAGTTGTGGCATGAGGACTTAGTTGAGGCATACGAACTTGTAGTTGTGGCATGCATGTGGGGTATAGTTCCCCGACCAGGGATTGAACCCAGGCCCCCTGCACTGGGAGCACAGAGTCTTACCCACTGGACCACCAGGGAAGTCCTGCTGCCTGCTCGTTTTAAGCAACTTTAAGTTACTTTAAATTCTTTTTAGGATAAATAATTTTTTGCATATGAGAATAATCTGTAAATTATTGGTTATTTAGGCTAGGGTTATTGTAGCATGTTTGAATGAACCAACTATCTAATCATAGTCAGGAATAAATTTTTTAAAGATATTTATTTATTTATTTATTTATTTGCTGCATCGGGTCTTAGTTGCAGCACACGGGATCTTTCATTGTGGCACGTGGGCTTCTCTCTAGTTGTGGCATGTGGGCTCAGTAGTTGCGGCACACGGGCTCTCTAGTTGTGGCGTGTGGGCTCCAGAGCATATGGGCTCTGTTGCAGCATGCAGGCTTAGTTGCCCTGTGGCATATGGGATCTTAGTTCCCCGACCAGGGATTGAACCCTCGTCCCCTGCATTGGAAGCCGGATTCTTAACCTTCTTAACTGGACCACCAGGGAAGTCCCAGGAATAAATATTTTTTTGATTATTTCCTGACAGGTATAGAAAGCATTCAGTAGTATCAAGATCCTTCTGTTTTCTCATTCTAAGACTCCAACTGAAGGAAATAAGCCTAAAAATGGGGGGGAAAATGTCAACTTATAAAGGTGTTCACTATAGCATTATTTATAATAACTAAAAGTTTTTAACTTCAGTTACCTTCTCAAACCCCTAAAAGGGGAGATTTTAAAGGACACAGTCCCACAAGGATAAAGAACAGAAGAAACAAGAAAACCAATATTTTGGGAGATAGAAATTTGAGGAATGAGTGGTGACTACATAGAACAGAGTTTGGCAAACTTTTTCTGTAGAGGGCCAGATAGTAAATATTGTGGGCTTTGCAGGCCACATGCCACCTCCACTGACCCTCCTCCCTTCTCCCTCTCTCTCTGCTTCCTGTGTCCTCCTATGTATTCCTCCTTTATCAATTCTTTTTTTTTTTTTTTTTTTTTTTTTTGGTGGTACGCAGGCCTCTCACTGTTGTGGCCTCTCCCGTTGCAGAGCACAGGCTCCGGACCCGCAGGCTCAGCGGCCATGGCTCACGGGCCCAGCCGCTCCGCGGCATGTGGGATCTTCCCGGACGGGGGCACGAACCCGTGTCCCCTGCATCGGCAGGCGGACTCTTAACCACTGCACCACCAGGGAAGCCCTATCAATTCTTTTTAAAGTATTTTATAAGAATATAAAAACTATTCTTAGTCAGCAGGCCAGATTTGGCCTACAGACCAAATTTACCAGCTCCTGACTTTAAAAATCCAAGAAAATTGGCCTTCCCTGGTGGCACAGTGGTTGAGAATCTGCCTGCTAATGCAGGGGACACGGGTTCGAGCCCTAGTCTGGGAGGATCCCACATGCCGCAGAGCAACTAGGCCCGTGAGCCACAACTACTGAGCCTGCGCGTATGGAGCCTGTGCTCCGCAACAAGAGAGGCCATGATAGTGAGAGGCCCACGCACCGTGATGAAGATTGGCCCCGCTTGCCACAACTAGAGAAAGCCCTGGCACAGAAACGAAGACCCAACACAGCAAAAATAAATAAGTTAAAAAAAAAATCCAAGAAAATTGAAACCAAAGCCATTTCAACACAGAATC
Source organism: Mesoplodon bidens (assembly GCF_964165515.1). Taxonomy (NCBI): domain Eukaryota; kingdom Metazoa; phylum Chordata; class Mammalia; order Artiodactyla; family Ziphiidae; genus Mesoplodon; species Mesoplodon bidens. The sequence continues at coordinate 30,878,317 of NC_138169.1, read as the reverse complement.
CCAGAAAAACTGAAGCTCAGCAATTGATGGCTGGGTTCACCTGGAGGTGCCCATTGAATAAGACTGAAAATAAGAGGATTGAATCAAACTGGTTTTTTACCCTCATATTCCCTTCCTAACCCTTCACAACTAGATGACGGCACATTTCTCTGGCAGATGATTGGAGGTTTATTTCCTGACAAGTATAAACCATACTGTCTGGACTGACATACCACAAGAATAGTTGGGAGTAAGGATTAAGTGTAAGCGAATTAAGTAAAACATACTGAACATTAAGACCTCAGTCAACCAGAATGCTGACAGTAAGGCTTATAGTTCTAGGGCAGGAATTGAAAGATTTCTCAATAGAAAAGTGAACTAGCCAAGAGGGGGTTCTGATGAAATGGCCCAGTCATATCACACTAGCACAAGGTCCATCTGGCAATAGATCCTACCTATGCCTAAAAAACTTTCAGCAAGTCTTTTAGTGCCTTACTCTTTTTTTTTTTAATTTATTTTTGGCTGTGTTGGGTCTTCATTGCTGTGCATGGGCTTTCTCTAGTTGCGGCGAGTGGGGACTACTCTTCATTGCGGTGAGTGGGCTTCTCATTGCAGTGGCTTCTTTGTTGTGGAGCACGGGCTCTAGGCGCACGGGCTCAGTACTTGTGGCACACGGACTTAGCTGTTCCGCGGCATGTGGGATCTTTCCGGACCAGGGCTCGAACCCGTGTCCCCTGCATTGGCAGGCAAACTCCCAACCACTGTGCCACCAGGGAAGTCCTTAGTACCTTACTCTTAAATATGGACAGCCAGTGATTACCTGACCTTTGAGAAAGGTCTCTAATATGGAAGGCAAAGAGCAGAACAAGCAAATAGAAAAGTAGAAACGTGGAGGACATGATAAGGCCAAGAGAAACTTCAAAAAAAAAAAAAAGAAAGAAAGAAAGAAATATTACCTTCCCCAAAGAGATGAGAGTTTCTTGTAGCCATGAAACAAAAACTGAAGGGTTGCTAAATAAGGAACAGTTAACAAATTTAAAAATAGAAACAAAAAAAGCTCTTGGAAATTAATAATATGGTAGCAGAAATGAAAAATGGAGTATGGAGGGTTAAAGATAAAGTTGAGGAAATCTCCCAGAGACTAGGAAGCAAAAGACAAAGGTGGAGGTGGGGAAATGAGAAAAAAGAAGATTAATTCAGGAGATCCAGTATTATCTTAACAAGAGTTCTTAGAAGACAGAACAGTGAAAACATAGGACATTATCAAATAAATAAAACCAGGAATTTTCTCAGAACTGAAGGAACGTGGATCTTCAGATTGAAAGAGCAATTGAATGCTCAGCACAATGGATGTTAAAAGACCAAGATCAAAATTCATTATCCTGGGATTTCAGAACAATAGAGGCAAAGAATGTCCTCAAGCATACAGAGAGAAAAAGCAAGTTCCATATAAAGGTAAAAAATCAGAATGGCATCAGACTTCAATAACAACGCTAGAATCTAGAAGATAATGATGATGCCTTCAAAACTGGAGGGAAAATTATTCTATATCAAGAGTAAATATTAATCAAGTGAGGATAGAATAAAGATATTTTCTGACATGGAAAAAATCTCAGAATATTTACTGTTTCTTAGGAATCTCCTGGAGGTGGTGTTTCAACAAAATGAGGGAGTGAACCAAAAAAGAAGATAAAAGGTCTAAAGAATCCACAGAATTGAGGGAAGGCTATTTCTAGGATGATAGGATAAATGGAGATGTCAAGATTACAACTGGGAAGCAAATCTAGACAGCAACCAGTCCATTTTAGAGCAAGTTAGAAGGCTTGGAGAAAGGAGTTTAACAAAAAAATGGTGGTATATTGAATTGAAGAGATCTGTAGTTGGAGCAGGATGGGGGATTAATTAAAGATGAGTATGTAGAAAACCAAGTAAGGGCTTCCCTGGTGGCGCAGTGGTTGAGAGTCCGCCTGCCGATGCAGGGGACGCGGGTTCGTGCCCCGGTCTGGGAAGATCCCACGTGCCGCGGAGCGGCTGGGCCCGTGAGCCATGGCCTCTGGGCCTGTGCGTCCGGAGCCTGTGCTCCGCGAGGGGAGAGGCCACAACAGTGAGAGGCCCACGTAACAAAAAAAAAAAAAAAAAAAAAAAAAACAAGTAAGTGAAAAGTCAAGATAATTAACTCTCTGAGATAAAATAAACTTGTGTAAGAATGGAAATTTTGTCATGGTGTACTACTTGGTTCAACATTTATATTAATCATAATGGCACACAAAAAATAATATGTCTATCTTGGAAAGTTAGGAGGAGGGGGAAGTGGATGTGTATGGGAGGAGAGGGATGGAGTTGGTAAAAGAGAGCTGAATTGTGTTTTCCATTGTAAGACATTAGGCAGTGCCTAAAACCGAAAAATACGGAAGCAGCACACTATGTTACTTAAGTATATGGACATAAATATCAGGGACAATTGTTCTTCACCAGCAGCCTTGAAAAGCCATTTGACCTTTTAAAATCATAAACATGTAATTTGATAAAAATTAGTAAACAAAAAGGGAAATTAAATATTAACAGTTAAGATCATGCATAATTTGTTTTCTTTATACATTCTTACATTTCAAGTATTCTGTATTGATGGTTTATTCTTTGATAGTCTAGAAAAGATTTTTCATTATTTAATTCACTGTGAATCTTTATTATTCTTAAATTCTTTCATTTGTTAGAAGTTCCTAATTTATAGCATCCTGTTTAATATTGCTTCTTTAAAAAGACATGATATATTTCCTCAGTACCAGAAAACACCATAGTTATGTGTTAGGAATACGGAGACAAATAAAGATCTCACATGAAGTTTATGGTCTAGGATAAGGGGAGAAATGTGTTAATAAATTATAATGTAGATTTACCTATGATAGAACACACTCATGTCACTGGTAGTAGAAGCTCAAAACAAGAAGAGATGTTAGGGAAGCAGAATTAACAATACTTGGCCACCTATTTGACGTAGAGTATGAGTGAAAAACGGGAATGTGATGACTCCCCACTTTCTGGTTTCAGTGACTGGGTATACTTTGGTGCCAGTCACTGCGAATGGAAACAAATAAAAGATAAGTGTGCATGTTTAATGAACTCTGGGACCTATTGGTTTCAGCTTTTGTATTGAAATACAGTATATCCAAAGAATATTTGGATATTTGATTTTGAAACTCAAGAAAAAGGCTGAGAAAGAGCAAGCACGAGAATGAAAATGAATGAGTGGATTGCATAATCGTCATCGCATTCAGAGTGGGTGAGCTCTCCAGGGAGATGATGTAGACCAAAGCATGAATCAAGTGAACCAGGGACAGAGCCCTAGGGAAACAATGTATGGCTTAGATATTTACAGATCTTAAGAGACTCATTTCATTGGACTGACGGTAACGTAATTGTAGGTAGAAGAGTGAAGGGCCAATAAGAAAAACGTAGTCAAGGCCCCAAGGGTAAACATCTTTTCAGGAACTTGACTGTAAAGGAAAGAAGAGAGATTTAGCTAGAGGAGGAGAGTATAGGTTTGAGCAGTTGCTTTTTTTTTAACCTGTGTTTCGTTTCTTTATTGCCATTATTGTTTTAAGGCAAAAGAGACATGAACTGGAAAGATTGGCTTCTAGAAAGGAGCCAATCGAAAAAGAGGTAAGAAATATAGAAAAGAAGAGGAATAAGGAGCAACAAACAAATGAAATGATGACTAACCAGTCGCATCTTGGTTTGTGGAGCCCAAAGCTTTTGAAATTTGTGAGGGCAGGGTTCTTTAAGAAATGAATAAAAAATTAGATACAGGGCCATGTAAGGGGACCATGAAAATGAGAGGCCTTGAAGTTTAAGCTTTAGTAGTTTTAAGTAAACCCATGTCAGTTAGCGATAGTTTAAATCCCAGAGTGATGGGGAACAGGTGATTAAGAGCCTTGGTAGCGATGGTAACCTGAAACAGAGGGGAGATACTTCTTTTGAGACTTCCTGTAGCCTGTACATTCCAGGAGGGCAGGGAGCTTTATACTCTTGTTCATTGATTTATCTGAAGAACTTGGAGCAGTGCTTGTTAATAGGTACTCAGTAAATATTTGTCAAATGTATGATGAAACAGGAAGAAAAATAATGAGATTCAGTGCTAAAATAGCCCAGCTTAAATTTTGAGGAGCAAATTTCTTTGTAGTAGATATGATCAGAAGGGGGATGGTGATGAAAATGGAACTTGAGAGTAATTATGATTTAGAATAAACACTGAGGAATGGAGGCAGAGGAGATGAAGCAGGAGGATATTATGAGTTTGATCAAGAGGAAAATGGTTGAAATAATGCAGTCTACGAAAGGACTGAGTCTTCCTACTGTTTAATGTTGCAGATAGTGAAACTGCTACTTCGTCATGGTGGAAATCCATTTCAAGCTAATAAACATGGGGAGCGTCCAGTGGATGTAGCAGAAACAGAGGAGTTGGAATTGCTGCTAAAAAGAGAGGTGCCTTTATCTGATGATGATGAGAGTTACACAGGTTTGTTCCACATAATCTGCATTCACCTGTTTGACATGATATTTAGTAGAATATTCTACTTTTGCTTTATAATACCTAAAATGTTGAGTACCTTAGGTAATGCTATCTAGCTATTAAGAATGGTGAATTTAGTAACCTAAATTTAGATGTTTGCTACATGTCCTCTGTGTAAATGGAGTCATAATGCTCTCGCCCTATTTCTGTGATTTCTTTTCCCCACAGATTGCTGATGTTACATTCAAGCCTATTGCAGCCTCTCTCCCCATTAATAACTACCACCACTAGCTATCCCACATCTTGAGTTCTTTTAATTCTTTTATAAATTAGAGCACCACTAACCAAACTCTTCCTGGCATTAATGAGTCATCTTTGCATTTTTATTTTTACAATTTAGGTGGTTGAACTCTGGTCATTGTTGTAAAATAGAGGCACAATTTTACAGTCACAGTTTTAAAAAGGAAAGACCCATAAAGAATATTTCATAAAACTTTTGGCATACTCAGAGTTTAAAAAAATAAACATAAACAATTAAAAAAATATAACAGAGAAAAACTTTCCTGTGTTGAAGAAAGTCTTTTGTGTACAGATTGGAAGGTTTCACCATGTTTCAGGCAAAAATCAATGGAAAACAATTCAATAAGTCTCATAACTGGCCATATCTTTACAAAATTATAAACAATTCCTATAAGCAATTAGGTAATAATACTACTTCTATATTATTTATAAATAAAATGAAACCATACTCATTTAATCTCAGCCATTGCCAGAGGGCAATAGGACAACATCTGTACTTTTAAAAGAGAAAGGTCTACCATTTACTTTTTTTTAATTGAGGTATAATTGACATACAATATTGTATTAGTTTCACATGTACAACATAATGATTTGTATACACTGAAACATGGTCACTACAATAATTTTAGTTAGTAATGGTCGCCATACGTAGTTAAAAAGTTTTTTCTTTCTTTCTTGTAATGAGGACTTTTAAGATCTACTCTCTTAGCAGCTTTCAAATGTGCAATGCATTAAGTACAGTCACCATGTACAGTACATCCTCATGACTTATTTATTTTATAACTGGAAGTTTGTACCTTGTGACCCCCTTTACCCATTTAACCCACCCCCCATATCTGACAACCACCAGTCTGTTCTCTCTATTGATGAGCTTGGTTTTTGTTTGTTTTTTAGACTGCACATGTGAGATCATAGAGTATTTGTCTTTCCCTGTCTGACTTATTTCACTTAGCATAATGCCCTCAAGGTCCATCCATATTGTCTCAAATGACAATATTGTGTTCTTTTTATGGCTGAATAATATTTCATTGTGTATATGTACCACATCTTCTTTATCCATTTATCCATTGATGGACACTTAGGTTGTTTCCATATCTTGGCTATTGGAAATAATGCTGCAGTGATCGTGGAGGTGCATATATTTTTTCGAATTGGTGTTTTCATTTTCTTTGGATAAATAACCAGAGGTGGAATTGGTGGATTACATGGCAGTTCTATTTTTCATTTTTTGAGGAACCTCCATCCTGTTTTTTTTTATAGTGGCTACACCAATTTACATTCCCACCAATGGTGCAAAAGGGTTCCTTTTTCTCCACATCCTCAAGCCAACACTTGAAATTTCTTGTCTTTTTGATAATAGGTGTTCTGACAGGTATGAGGTGATATTGCATTGTGGTTTTGATTTCCATTTCCCTGATGATTAGTGATGTTGAGCATCTTTTCATGTGTTTGTTGGCCATCTGTACGTCTTCTTTGGGAAAATGTTTATTCAGATCCTCTGCCCAATTTTTAAATTGGATTGTTTGTTTGCTATTGAGTTGTATGATACCAGTTTTTTATGTATTTTGGATATTAACCCCTTATCAGATAACATGATTTGCAAAGATTTCCTCCCATTCAGTAGGTTGCCTTTTCATTTTGTTGATGATTTTCTTTGCTGTGCAGAAGTTTAAATCTCAGTATTTTATTATGAAAATGTTCAAACACACAGCAAAATTTGGAGAATTGTACAGTGAACCCCCTGTACCCACCAGCTATGTTTTGCAGTTGTTAACTGTTTGCTATATTTCCTTTATTACATTATCACATATCTATTGATCTACCCATCAATTCTTTTTTTTTTTGCTGCATTTCAGAATAAGTTGTGGACATCTCTAAATAATTTAACATGCATTTCATTATAGCTAGAGTTCAGTTTTTGTATATGATTTTTAGGTAATATTTACATTTGTGAAATTAATAATTCTTTAATAAAACATTCCATGAGCTTTTAAGAAATGCATAGACCTTGTGTAATCCAACCTTATCAAGATACAGCATATTTCCAATACTCCAGGAAGTTCCTTATGCCCCTTCCTAGTCAGTGCCCACCCCTACCTGATCATTTACAACCCTCATGGTAAAGATGATTAGACAAGAATCACTAAAGGCTGGTAAATCTAGGGAGAATTCTTTATTTATTTATTTATTTATTTATTTATTTATTTTTGGTACGTGGGCCTCTCACTGTTGTGGCCTCTCCCGTTGCGGAGCACAGGCTCCGGACGCGCAGGCTCAGCAGCCATGGCTCACGGGCCCAGCCGCTCCGCGGCATGTGGGATCTTCCCGGACCGGGGCACGAACCCGTGTCCCCTGCATCGGCAGGCGGACTCTCAACCACTGCGCCACCAGGGAAGCCCGAGAATTCTTTTTTTATAAGAGCAGATATTTACATGACCTTTTCACATTACAAGAGAGGAGGAAAAAAAAAACAATGATGATATGGTAGAGAAATCCAGCACCACCTGGACTGAATGATCAAAATTAACATCATCAAAGGAGAGACAGATGAATATCATGTGCCTCTACATGTGGTACCCTGAGAAGGATAGAACATCACTTGTAGCATTCTGGCTGAGAATGCATAATCATGAGGAATGTTCTGCTTCTTTTTAAAAGCCACTGTCACCAAAGATCAAGAAATGTCAGTGTCATGAACCAGTAAAGGCAATAGAAATGTTCCAGGCTATCCAAAGAGGTAATAATTAAAGGCAATACCTGCTCCACGACTGTTTTCTGTCCTGGAGCGGGGGAAAGATTATAAAAGATATTATTAGATGATTTAGCAAGGAATATGGACAGTAGATTAGTGTTGTATCAGTGTAAATTTATGAAGTCGACAACTGTACTGTGGTAACAAGAGAATATCTGTATGTCTTGGGAAATACTAAAGTATATAGGAATAAAGAGCCATGATATATTTAATCTACCCTCATATAGTTCAGGGACACAAATGTATTTATACACATGTATATATAGAGAGAGAAAGTAAATTATAACACAAGAGAGCAAAACGTTAACAGGAGGAAAACCTGGGTAAAGGATATATAGTGTTCATTATTTTTTATTTTTGTAACTTTTTGTGAGTTTGAAATTATTTCCAAATAAAATCGAAAATATACAAATACATAAAATTTTTTTGCTTTGTCCATTGAAAAGATCTAAAACTGACTAAGACAGTAACAGTAATCATTCTTAGTACCCAGATTATAATCAGGAAATATTTTCTCCTAAAAGAAAACCAAGATTTCTTGAAAAAATGGGTGATGCTAAGTCTAGGGCAGGAAATATGTAAGATGAGCTTGGAACATCTTGTCATTTCATATTTCAGGTCTTGTCAGAGGCTTAGGAGACAACTTGAACAGTTCCCCACTGGCCAAAAATGCAACAGTTTGAGTTTCATTAAGGGTGTTAATTGCAAAGATTTGAAACCCATCAAATATGTTTAAACTCATGAGTCTATGATGATAAATTTTTTAATTTATTATGGTCATCAGAGACCCAATTTGTTATCTTAAAAATCAGGCAAAAAAGAGGAAAAAAAGCAGTCATTTATTTCACCTTCATATTCATATATGAATTCTTGTCACTGGGTAACCTCATTATGGGTGAGGAGAAGTGTTTTTTGTAAGATTAATCCAACTAAAAGAGTGAAAAGAAAGACTGACCATTTTGCAACCCCCTGTTAGTTAATGTATGGGAGCATTGAGGATCAACAGTTGCTAACATTAAAAAGAGAAAGAAAGAAGGCATTGCCTGCCCTTGCTGAAGTGCCCCTCTCCTCCACTCCCCAGTCCTCAGGATCCAGCTGCCATTTGCAGGAAATACCCAGACAGGGGAGCATGCTGAGCTGTACCAAGCAACATTCAGACCATAGGAAACCCCAACAGCATCGTTTCCCAACAGATAAATTGTACGAAAATAAGAAGAACCTGTAGAAAATAATAAAAATTACTTAAGTGGCATATCACACTTTCAAAAATGGGCAAGACTAAAATATTAAGCATGTATTTAACAGGTAATTTATACTTCAGGGGAATTTTGTACAAAACTCAGTTAAGGGCTTCCCTGGTGGTGCAGTGGTTAAGAATCTGCCTGCCAGTGCAGGGCACACGGGTTCGAGCCCTGGTCCGGGAAGATCCCTCATGCCGCAGAGCAACTAAGCCCGTGTGCCACAACTACTGAGCCTGCGCTCTAGAGCCCGCGAGCCACAATTACTGAACCCGCGTGTCCCAACTACTGAAGCCTGCGCGCCTAGAGCCAGTACTCTGCGGGGAGAGGGGAATAAAAAAAGAAAAATGTAATGTTGGTTAAAGGGTTGATAAAGCAGTATATTGTAGTGGGAATGGTAATGATAGAGCTAAAGCTATAGGCAAAATTGTAAAGGTGGCAGCTTTCCTTTTAGTATGTATTTTCACTCCTTCAGCCTCCAATAAATGTAAACTAAAGTGTTTGGTACGTAGACATTGCTTGATAAATATTTGTTGAATTGTGGGGGACGGGTAACTGGCCCTAAGGGATTATGCCAGAATCCTCCATCCCCCACAGATTCAAGGAGTAGCTGGGCTGAGTTTGTCCATTACTGAGACTGGGGAGGTTGGAGAAGACCTAGTCCAGCAACAGGGAGGTCTCCTCCTGGTGCTTCAGTGATGACTGGCAGGCCCCGGGGGAGCCCACTTTCCCTTCCACTGCTTGCAAAGAGCTCCCTCTTGGAGTACTTCAATTTCAACAGCGACAACAAAAGGAGTACTTAAGAAAATTCAAGGACAGCACAAAGGCTTTTTGGAGCTAATAAATAAAAAACATGATTATATAATCAGACAACACAGTAGATGAGCTGAAGTGGGACTTAAATGATTAGGCTATAAAATCAAGTAAAACAAATCCTCACAACACAGCAAAAATACAAAGAGAAAGAATCCTGAAAGAAGAGAGAAGATAAAAGACTTAGGGAATAGATCTAGGAGCTCTAGCAGATCTTTTCTCTTCTTAATTGGAGTATAGTTGCTTTACAATGTTGTGTTAGTTCTGCTGTGCAACAAAGTGAATCAGTCATATGTATACATATCCACTCTTCTTCAGATTTCCTTCCCATTTAGGTCACCACAGAGCACTGAGTAAGTTCCCTGTGCTATACAGTAGGTTCTCGTTAGTTATCTGTTTTATACATAGTAGTGTGTATATATCAATCCTAATCTACCAATTCATCCTACCCCCCCTTCCCTGCTTGTTAACTAAGTTTGTTCTCTATACCTCTGACTCTATTTCTGCTTTGCAAATAAGTTCATCTGTACCATTTTTCTAGATTCCACGTGCAAGCAATATTATACATGTGTTTTTTTCTTTCTGACTTACTTCTCTCTGTATGACAATCTGTAGGTCCATCCACATCTCTGAAAATGGCACTATTTCCTTATTTTTTATGGTTGAGTAATATTCCATTGTGTATATGTACCACATATTTATCCATTCCTCTGTCAATGTACATTTAGGTTGCTTCCATGTCCTGGCTATAGTAGGAGCTCTTAACAGATTTAGCATATGAATAATAGCTAGTTATGGGAATTTAAAAGGGAAAAAAAGAAACAGGTGGAGAATAGTCCATAATTATACAAATAGAAAAAAATGTTCCTGAGCTGAAGCAAGCCCGAGTCTATCAATTATGAAGCTTAGTGAGCTCCAGGTGGATTGATGGAAGAAGCATGTACATATACCCCTAGACATATTTTGATCAAATTCCTTGTACATTCTGAGTGTAGCAGTTACAAGGAAATACAGTCGCATTGGCATTGGACTTCTAACTTACAACAGTGGAAGATAGACTACTGAGAGAAAAGAACTGCAGCATGAGAATTAGGTACCTGGCCAAGGTATTGTTCACCTGTTAGGGTAAAGGAAAGATAATTTAGGGGTTTAAAAGCTATATCAATGTATTTTCTTACTTTTTTAAAAAAGAAGTTATGGAAGAATAAACCAACAACTTATAAAAGTGGTTACCTAATAGGAGAAGGGGTTAAAAGAAAGGTATGTGAATTGTTAGTCTTTTTGAAAAACAGTCTGGCAACAGCTAACAAAATACAAGGGCTCTTACCTTTTAGATATACTGAAATGTTTCTGGATGAAATGATACCATGAATGGGATGTGCTTCAAAATGATACAGGAGTAGGATGAATAGAGGTATGGGTTGGCCAGAGATTGATGGCTATTGGAGCTGAGTGATGAAAATATGGGGGATCAGTGTAACATTCTGTCTACTTCTGTGTAAAGTCAAAATTTACCATTATAAATACAACTTTAAAAATACTTACGCTCCTTAATATAGTAGTCATACTTCTGGGAATATCTCATGTTTATTACAACAGTGTTTTCAGTGGCAAAAGAAAAAATGTATAGTCATACAGGGGATCAGTTGCATAAATCAAGGTATATTGCCACACCACAGACTATTGTACAGCCATGAAAAGGTGTATCTTAACACTGTACCAGTTACTTGGAGAGATTTTCATAAGATATTGTTGAGTCAGAACAGTCAAGATGAAGGATCATAATATCTCATTTCTGTAAAATGAACAATGTTTTAAAAATCTATATGTTTGTATATGCACACATATTTGTGTAAAATTTTATAAACGTGGAGTAAAATCTGGAAGGATGTATTTCAGGCTGCTAATGAGGCATGTGTTGGGGGTCAAGTGGCAGAGGAAGGGATAGCTTGGGTGGAGGGAAAGGAAGTAGAGCTGGACACAGTCGTGTGATACTATTTTTGTACACATAAAGTTACAGGACTCTACAAAATCTCTTGCCCTGCACCACTGTTTATTTAATCCCCATTCCCTTCCCTTCACAACTAAGTTTCTTAAAGTGCATTGTGGTACACTTGAAGTACCTTCCATCCAGTCTGTGTTTACTAACATCGCACATGATCTTCCAACAACAAACCCCCCTTAGCTGTCTTTTTAGTCTCTGTGGGATTTGACAGTGTTGATTGTGTTCTTCCTAAAATTCTCTGGTCCTGGTTTCAGAGAGGCGGTTCTCTCCTGACTTTTTCTCCGGGAAGATAATTCTCTTCCAGCTTCTCAGACTGTTCCTTCCAGATCTCATCTCTTCGTTTCTTCCTCATTCTCTTCCCATACACCCCTGTGTTTGTTTTTCTAAAGATTTACTTTCTGGAACCCTCTTCTCATACCAGATAATCTCCCAAATAAAGTTCACCCACACTTAACAGCTTTAACTACCATCTATGTTGTGAAGCCTTTTAAATATCTCTTTATTCCATACCTTTTGCTTACGCTTCATGCATATATATTTAACTGCTCTCCGGATGTTACCACTTAGAATTACCACAGAAATCAGTGTACCTGGAATGAACTACTTTTTTCCCATTTACACTCCTCTTCTTGTTTTTCCTGTCTCATCATTCAGCTATATGTATGTCCTAAACTTGATAGTCATCCTAAATTCGTCTTCCTCCTTTTTCTTCAGGTCAATTAGTCTACAACTGTGTTTGTGCACCCATGATGTGTTAGGCATTGTTTAAGCACTGGAGATCTAGCTGATTAAGAAAGTGGAGATACTAACATAATCATCCCCTAACCCTTGTCACTTCTTATTTTCAAAATATTTGTAAATCAATCTACCAGTTGCAAGCTGAAAGTCATTTGAACATCTTTGCGCTATGTGAAATCAGGATTATAATAGCTGAATTACATAGGCTTCCGTGAGAAGGTAAGAAAATAAGATTTGAAAAATAGGAACATTTCATATGGTATGTTAATACTCCCATTTATTATGGCTACAAACTCTGCAATCTTGGTCTCTTCAGAAAACAGTAGCTGTGAAAAGCAGCTTTGGTTAAAAATCTTTCTCTGAGAAAGCAGTGCTGCAGTAAGTTTTTCCCATGGAAGAAGTTAGGTATCTTATTTGAACTTACATGTTTCATTAGAGTGAAACACATCTTTTAGAATCTTTTTTGATTATCACCGATATTGTTTCATGTGTTCATCAGCTATGTATTGATTTTTCAGCATACTTATTTTCCTCATGGTGAATGTGCCTGAATTATTGCTTGATCAAAATCCCTCAAGGAATGATTCAAAAATCATCAGTAAAAATCATCCGTAAGTATCATACAAAGATTTTGAAGTTGCTGAAAAAGACTGATAAAAATACCCAAATTTATTGTTTAATTTACATGAGGTCCTTATTAAACTTAACATCATCTAATCTAAATTCAGAATGTGTTAATATTTAATCAAGTATTCATTTTACTGCCCATAGACATTTGTACATACAAAGCCTGATAGCATTGTTACCCATCTTGTATGTTATGTCATCCATGTGACAGATACACTTTAAGTGTTGCAAAGTTAGAGAATATAACTGACTATGGATTTCAGAACTTAATAAATTGGAGTAGATAAAAAGGTACTATACATGTAACATTTTAAAATACGGTTTATTCCATTAGTCATTGTGCTTTGTGACAGTGCTACTGAGAGTAGCTATTCTACAAACTGTTACTATTCCTCAGGATACAGAGCTTGTGCCAGAATGTACATCAGTGTACTGCTTCCTTCATCATAGAGGAAAAAATGCTGTGACAAAAATGTCAGCTGAACTAAGTGTGCTTGTGACATAACTGATTTCCGTCTCTGGCACAGCCTGTTATTTCATTGTTTCATCACAGATTTGTAATAAACAATTGGCAGAGTGGCCTTAAGTTCATGGGCCACACTGAGTAGCCATTTTATGTTGTGCATATCAGACATTTATGATATTGTTGCAGGAAATACAAGTCCTGGTTACTACAGCTTATTTGTATACAAATGTGTGGCACTTTTAAATTTGCATAATTCTTTAGTTGTTTTCCCCCAACCTCTGCCCTTTCTCCACAGTCTTATTCCACATTACCTTCCTGACAGAATTCTATCTAATAATAGTGTTTGCTACAAATAATTGCTTCTTGCTACCCTGCTGAAAACTCAGTCATATTCAGAGAGCCAGACCATGCTCATACACCATAATTATGCTCTCCAGATGTTACCACTAATTATTTATGGTAACAGAGGTGTAATTATGGTAACAGAGGTGTCACACAGCGCCTCCCCCTATACTTTCTGACACTCCTTAACTGCCAAAGTAGAGATTCTGCTGCAAGTTTGCAGACCCTGGTTTTATTACTTAAACACAGTGCCCACTGGGCAAAGTTGAAAATGCCAGGCATTTGTTAAAATAATTATTCATCCTTTTCTTATCTTACCTTGACTGCCAATAATCTGGCCATGTTTATTAAGCATCTGCTATACACTTTCCTCACTTGCATGCTTCAGCTTAAGCAAGGAAATGCTCCATCATAATAAATAGACAAGCTCCATTTAGAGTCTACCATAAGACAGGTTAGGAAACTCTTTAAAAGACTGTGATATATTGTTACCCTCTAGTGTTTACTGAGTGCATTTCTGTGTCATAAAATACACAAGATGACCAGTATTTTGAAGCCTTATTTTCTTAATGTTAAAACAATAGATTGTAACTATTCTAAATATATTGTCATATTTGGTAAACTCATATCCTCAGTTTTGTATTTCAGGAGCTATGAAAATATGACTGTTGATACATGCATATATGGAATTATAACAGTTAATAAATCAAGAGGTACAAAAAACAATTATTTAAGTCAAAATATACCAGAAATTTTTATTAAATGGATTATGTAATGTTAACAGTTTAACTATAAGTAGGAAGAAGCATCACCTTTGGAAGTTTTAAAGCAAACTTTTTAACCTTGGAAGCATAAACACTACAGGTAGAAATTAGTAGCATAAGCACCATAGTTGGTGTTCAGCACCCTTTATTTTTCACGTATATGTCACTGTAGTATTTATGCTTACAAGAAATGAAAAGACACTTAAATATCCATGATGTGCAGAGGGCTGAGCCTACAGCGTGATAAGCAATGAGATATTCTTTAATTTAATTATCAATTAAATTCTGGGACTTCCCTGGTGGCGCAGTGGTTAAGACTCCACACTCCCAATGCAGGGGGCCCAGGTTCGATCCCTGGTCAGGGAACTAGATCCCACATTCATGCCACAACTAAGAGTTCACATGCCACAACTAAGGAGCCTGCGAGCTGCAACTAAGACCTGGTGCAACCAAATAAATAAGTTTAAAAAAAAGGAAAAAAAAATTCTATCACTGTGTTTTGCATACTCTGCTTTTTCTCCTCTGCTTTGTGACATATGGTGCACTTTATACACAGAGTTCTGATTTTACTTTTTCAAACTTTTTTCTAAATATCACCAGCTACTTCTACCTGAAACTTAAAACAACCAAAACCCCTACAGTCCTCTTATTTGAAAACCAGTACTTTAAAATCAATACAGATTTTATCATGTGTTTTATGTGGATTCATTATATCAACCTAATTCTAAAGCTTAAGAATTTTAAATTCAAAGTTGAGTGGGTTTTTTTTAAGAAAATTTTATATGTCAAATTTTGTTAAGTAGAGAAAAAGGGAAAGAAATTATGAATACCTAAATTACCATACTATAAGCATTTACTCTTTAGTAGTGTCTATAAAAATTACATAGTTCTATATTTTTTCCTTGTTCATGTATCAGAAAAATAAATGGGAAATTGTGACTGCAGCTGGGATGTTCTTTGGATGCAAATGAATATGTCTTTAAATTTTTATGTTACATAAAATAATAGTCTTCTAAATATCTCTCTTTGAATTTTATGTAAATATAGTAGTCAAGAAATTTTGAGTGTTTGCCCAAAATATGTAAAATTGCTTATTGCAAATACCAAAACTAATAGATTTTTTGTTAAAAATATTTTAGCTTGATGGTTTTCCTTAAAAACTGAACTTGTACCAGTGCCTAGCAACTTAAAGTGAGTCTGTCACATAATTATAGTCCTTGAGATATTGCTGAATAAGACTTAAAGCTCTATGAAGGGTACATTTGGGCAGAACCCTTAAAAAAAGACCTTTGACTTTAAAATATATATGCATACAGTTAAATGAGTTTAGCCTTAGCTATGTCATCCTGTTTTATCTAGTCATGGTTTGAAGGACCTCCATGTAATATATATATATGTATGTATGTGTGTGTGTATATATAGATAGATAGATAGATAGAGATAAATATCTATTTTTCTATCTATCTGTCTATCTATATATATATAGATGGAATAGCCGAGACTGGGTGATTTTTGTCAGTTTCCTATAGTGACATCAAAATTTTTGTAGTGATACCAATCATATTTTTCAGAGGGGGAAAATCTTGATTAATTTATACTTTATAGAATTCGTTTCTGTGTTACTGATATGTTGGTAGAAAGGCCATGCATAACTAATAGAGGGAGTGTGAAGAGTGGTGTGATACTTGATTTTACTTTTTATGTAAATTTTGCTTTTAGACATAGTATTTTCAATTATTGATTATATTCTCTTCCCTCTCCAGCTCACCTCTAAATTCTTAGCTATAACTCTCTTATCTATATCTGTTACTTTAGAAATACATGAAAATATGTTCTCATATGGCATACTTCCAAATAAATGTATGACTACTTTTCTCCTGTATAGTAGAATTAAAATATCTAACTTTACTTAGGAAAATTGAGGTTTAGAAATGGAGATTTAGAAGAAACTGTATACAGTTACCCAATATTTTATTTTCCTGTCTCTAAGCTGCATTTCTCAGTCAATTTAGGGATATAAAAGCTGCAAAGATTTGTTTCCTAAAATGCAGGTGTTTTTTTCTAATGTTACTTCCTTAGCTAGGTAACATAAATACGTTATATAATCAATTTTTAAATATATTAGTTGTGGTTAGTGGACTATTGCAAAGCAGAGGAACAACCCAAATAGGCATAAGAGAAGCCTGCCTCAGTTGTGAACTACCCCTGTCAGTGGAGCCCCGGAGACGCTGAAACTCAGAGAAGACTGCAGTTAGAGAGGACCATGGACCACTCGTGCAGGGGTACACCTGCTGTAGAGGTCCTCCACAAAACTGCTGGAGAAACAAGTTTTCCCCTTTATCAGTATGAAAAGAAATCCAGAGGAAAATCAACTGAATGAAAACAAGAAGGGCCAAAATGAACAAGCACAACAGCTGATTTGGAGAATGTAAATTACATAGGAAGCAGAAGGGTAAGTTCTTCTCAGTTTGCGTGGAGACACTGGGGGTGGGGGGCAGTCGATCCACTAACCATAACAAAAGGCCACCCTGAAAAAGTCGACAAGGGAAGTCCTTGAAATTCAAAATGTTTATCATTACTGAAAGTAAATATTCCATATAGGACTAAAGAATAGACTGGACATCACTGAAGATCTAATTTGAGATCTATGAGAAGGACAACATATGAAACATTAAAAAAAATACATTGGAAATATGAGAAAAATGGTACAAACAAACAGACAAAAAACATACCCAGGATATGCAGTATTCATTTTACAAAAAAAGAGCAAATGTTGGGAGAAAGTAATTTTTTTAATGGAAGAAGATGTCCCTTAACTGAAGAAAGAGGGTAATTTTACTTAAAAGCAAAACAAAAAGCAAGGAAAGGATACATTTACATGTATATAGATGTATCCACATCTAGATACATCATGACTTCAAGGATAAAGATTATTTAAAATCTTATAAACACCCAGACTCAGAGGTAAACATGTTACCTACAGAAGAGGGAGAGGGAATCCGATTTCTTGTTCTTAAAGATGTGAGAAGACTGTGTAGCTACAGTCACAACGTTCTGTGAAAATTATTTTGAACCTAGAATTCCATTCCCAACCTGTCACTCAAGTGCAAGGGCTAAAGAAAAACATCATTAGACATACTTTTCTATTCTCTTTCTGAAAAAATTGTTCAAATATATTACTTTGCAGTGACACAAAATACAAGTCTAAGAGGAAAATATGAAGACTACGGATTTTGATGAAAAATTTGCAAGTGACAGCAATGAGCAGTTGGCATATTTTAGGACAAAATGTCAGAGAGCTTTGTGAAGAATGTTACCAAGAAAAGAGGAGATTACAATATACATAGTGTATGAATTAGATTCTGAGAATTCACTGTGTCATGGTATTGATAATATGAAGATGAACAAGACAGAATGCAAAAACCTCAAGGGAAAATAAGCTGTATATACAAATCGCAGGCTAAATATTGACAGAAAGCAAGCTAAAATGTGGTCTGAGTTGGGGGTGCTCATGGAGTATAAGCGTGCTTTCTGAAATGACAGTAGTCAACCACCTTGGTCAGGGAATTTAGAAGAGCCAAGAGGACAGACTTGAGGTTCAGAAATTCTGTTCGCTTTATTACTTCTAAGTTAGTTAAATTCAAATAAAACCGAATGTAATACTTTAAGTTATGAAGAATGATTCTCTTGAGTGATGGGACTATATTATAGTTGGCTTTTCTTTACCCATCTCTATATTTTCCTGGTTTTCTAACATTAACTGTTCTTTACTTTTGTAATAAAAGAATAAGAAATACTATTTGAAAATGAAACAAAAACAATGTGAATAAATGAGGATCACTAAAGAAGTTTATCTTAGGACTTTTTTATGCATTAGCGCATCTCTGAATAAAAATGATATATATAAACACAATTCCAATATTTTTTTAAGTACTATTCCTGTTGTCAAAAGAATTCATAATTCTGATTGAGTATGTTACACCAAAAAAAAAAAAAAACAGGCTTTCAACATTGTAGAGTTTTTGGCAACGGAAATCGAGCCAAAACCATCATTTTTTCCCCACTGTTTGGAGTGCTGTATTAATTTAATCATAAGAGCTCATATTTTAGTGCTCCTATAGTATTATCTCGTTTTCAGCCCTGGATCTCAAGTTGTGGGCAAGTTAGTTAACCTGTACATGCTTACGTTCCACATCTGTAAAATAGGAGTTACAGTACATACAGCTCCTGAGTACATACAGTACTTACGGTGGTGTGGTAAATAAAGGTTAAATGAGTTAGTATACAAAGACACATAGGCTATTGACTGGCACAGAGTAAGCACTTGATAAATGTTTCCTTTAAAAACAGTGAAAACCTGAAATAAAGTTATCATATTAGATATGTCCAGTTATTTAAAATGGAACATTCAGGACCATCCTTTATATGATATTGCAGTCTTATAATCTTTAAAATGTCATTTTTGTTTACCATCGTAAAGATGAAAACTCTAATCAAGTTCACTGGTTTATATAATAATTTAAAGTAGTCAAGATGGCTTTTTTCCTTTATTTTTTTTTCTAACTTTATTGAGATAATTGACATAACATTGTATAAGTTTAAGGTGTAAGTGTAAGTTTTGATATATGTATATATTGCAAAGTGATTACCACAGTAAAGTTAGTTGACACATCCATCACCTAACCTGATTACAATTTTGTGTGTGTGTGTGTGTGTGTGTGTGTGTTGTAAGAATGTTTAAAATCTACCCTTAGCAACTTTCAGGTATACAATACAGTATTGTTAACTGTAGTTACCTTGCTGGTCTGATTTTTTTGTTTTTTGCCATAGAGCCTACAGTTAACTAATTTACTGTCTTTAATGAAAGAGTATCTTTTCATATGTATTCCTGAAAATGTGCTTACATATTACCTGATTTTATACTCAGAAAATTATTTATTTTTAAACTCCCTAAGTATAGTGTATATGTTATGGTGGGGGGGGGTTAATTCTGTACATTGCATGATATAGTCATTGTTGAAAACATTTTTAAATAGATTAATTGTATGCAAGTTAATGTTTTTAGTTTCAATATAGATTTTTTTTTTTTTTTTTTTGCGGTACGCGGGCCTCTCACTGTTGTGGCCTCTCCCGTTGCGGAGCACAGGCTCCGGACGCGCAGGCTCAGCAGCCATGGCTCATGGGCCTAGCTGCTCTGCGGCATGTGGGATCTTCCCGGACCAGGGCACAAACCCGTGTCCCCT
Organism: Mesoplodon bidens; assembly: GCF_964165515.1. Classification (NCBI taxonomy): domain Eukaryota; kingdom Metazoa; phylum Chordata; class Mammalia; order Artiodactyla; family Ziphiidae; genus Mesoplodon; species Mesoplodon bidens. The sequence goes on along the minus strand of NC_138169.1, from coordinate 30,858,540 downwards.
GCATCGGCAGGCGGACTCTCAACCACTGCGCCACCAGGGAAGCCCAATATAGAAATTTTTAATTTTTAATCTCTATAGTGAAAGTACAGAGCAGAAAGAGGAGTAGTATTACGAACCCATGTATACTTATTACCCACTTTTAATCATTACCACCTTATGGCCAGTCTTGTTTTGTTCTATCCATTCTTCCCTATCCCATCATTTTGAAGTCATTTTATTAGAAAATATTTTAGTAGGTACCTCTTAAAAGATAGGAATTAAAAAAAAACATAATATCATTATCATACCTAAGCTAACTAAACTGGATTACTAGTAAATATTTGGTTATTGTTCCAAGTTCTCATTGCCTCATAAAATCATAAGTTTTTTTCAACTTTTTCAAAATCTGAATCCAAATGAAGTCCATATATTGCAGTTGGGTGATACGTTTGAGTATCTTTTAATCTGTAAATATCTCCTTCCATTCTTATGTTCTTGTATTTTTCTGTTGTTGAAAAAATCATGTGCCTGGCAGTTTTTCCCAAAGTCTGGATTTTGCTCATTGCATCTCCATGATTTTAGTTAAGGAAAACTATTTTCCAAGTATTTTTCTTATCTCAATTTCACATTTTCTTTGTTAACCTACAATGAGTTTAGTGGTAAGCTGACTTTAATATTGGAAAGAAAGAGTTGCTTGTGGTGATTACAAAGGGATTTAGCCACAGGTTGAGCAGATTATTTTAATGGTTCTGATCAATTTTCTTAATTTTTGTCAAGACAGAGGGGAACATTAGGCTCCTTTTGAAACTAATTTCTAGCACTTAGTATTGGCATAAACTCTGTATAAGTTATCTAAATATTTTACATGCTAATATTGCCCATAATTTTAAAACCTTATTTTTCATCACTGCTTTTCAAAATGTGACACACTCTAATATATATCTAGTATTTATATGGGTTCTCTAATTTTCCTTTTCTTCACAATTGAACAAACAGTCTTTACTTCAGCTTCTGAAGTAGACTAATTTTTCCTTTTTCATAAAATACAAAATACATATGTACTCAAATAATTGTACAGACACTACACTATATAAAGATGGTGCCATCGTTTAAAAATAAATTTCTGGCTGACTCAAAAATGTTCAGCAGCTGATGTATAAAAGCATGAGCTCAGTATAGGAAGAATATTGGAAGTGTTAGTGCATAAGGTGTGAAAGTGCAGGCTATCCAAAATCTAAGGGTGGCTGAAAGCCGTTCAAGTAACAGACCTAATCTCCACGTGACCGGTGATGTGGGAACTGATACCATGTGGGTGAAGTGGTTGCCACCTCTTCAAAGTGCTGACTTTAAGAAGACATCAGCAATGAATGAGTCAGACAGTAGTAGTAGTCAGTGGCACTTGGACGTTAAACAAAATTGTAAAGTGGATAAATTTGTGTTACATGGTTGGCTTGTTTTTTAACACCTTCAGTGGAGCATAATCGCTTTACAGTGATGTGTTAGTTTCTACTTGTGTTACATGTTTCTGTTCCTTTCTACATTCCTCCTGTCTGTCCACCATAAGCACCCCGACTTGATTTCTTGACGTCTTAATCCAGTTCTGAAACCCTCTAGTTGTATACTCATTCTACATTTATTAAGTATCTGCACATGCTAGGTATTACAAAAGTCCCTAAGTATAAGTCACAGACTTGTATTTGAAGTATCTGTTGGGTAAGTGAAAAACAGAAACAGAACAGTAGAGTTACCTCACTGGAGGTTACCTTCCCACAAAGAACTCCCAAATTCCATAAATAGGCCTTTTTATTCTCAGTAAATGCACTACTATCCCTACCATCCTCCATCCCACAAATAGATAATACCTAAGTTTTTATTCTCCAGGTGTTATAATTTACACAGGTGCTTATTAATAAAGTAGTATACTTTTATAAGTTTACAAGAAGCTGAATGTGTGTGTGCGCATGTGCATGCATGTATTTAAGCACTTATTCATCCAGAATAGGTGGAATGCATAGGAGATATTGTAGAACAGATAGCCTTCTCTTCGCCCCTTGACTTTCCTGGGAAACGATCTTTGACCTCCCAAATCCCAATGATCAGAATAGCAGCAATAAAATACACACATCTTTTGGAATGGTTCCAAACCAGTGATGTTCCCAGGGGTAAATGAGAAGTTAACTTTACCTCCTTCCAGATCAATCCAAATAAACATATAAGTAAATACCAATGCAGATGTAGCCTCAAGACAAGTCCCCTACCCAACCTCCTCCCCACAACAGATTCCTACCCCTATGCCCTTCCTAAAATATAAATTCTTGAACTGCACCTCTCCTTGACCAATAATCTAAAATATCTTCTAGTTAGGTAGATGAAAAATAATAAAGAGTAACTGATTAAAGACAAATATATGATATTTAATCTTCGGAATCTAAAATGATACAAAGGAGCTTATTTACAAAACAGAAACAGACTCACAGACATAGAACACAAATTTATGGTTACCAAAGGGGAAAGTGGGGGTGGGGTAGATTAGAGGTTGAGATTAACATATACACACTACTATATTCAAAATAGATAAGCAACAAGGATTTACACACAACTATATTCAGTATCTTATAATAACCTATAATGGAAAAGATGGAAAAAAAGAAAAATATATACATATATATATATATATATATATATATATATATATAAAACTGAGTTACCTGAAACTAACACAATATTGTAAATCAACTATACTTCAGTTGTTTAAAAAAATAACTGATGAGAATCTACATAAACCTGCATAGAAGTTTGGGGAATAGGAAGTAATACACTGGTATGGCAAATGTGTATAGCAAGAAGGAATGAAAGATGGGAGATGATGTGTAGAACATGCTCTGAAGGCGGATGAAGACACCCCGGGCTATATCCCTTCATGGTGAGGTGACTTTGGACAAGCTACTTATTAGCTCTTACTCTGTTTACGTGTCTCTTAAATGGGGATAATAATTGATGGTATTAATAGTTGATGGTAGTAGTAGTAGAGATAGTGCTTCTGATTTTGGGAAGTCTTTTATCCTAGAGGCAGGAACCCTCAGATGAGAAGAAATATATGATCTGTAATGCTGGCCACATTGTGGTTTCAGGTGTTAACTGATCTAGGCAAGCACTGGTGAGGACCTGAGCTGAGACAGTGGCCATGGGGATCAAGAGACGAGGGACGTAAGAGATAGTCCAGAGAGTGACACTTGAACGGTTGAATTTGGAAGCTGAGGAATTGAGAGAGTTGCAAAAGACTGAGGTTTTTAGTTTGAATTAGTGGGTGGTTGTCATGCCAGAGGTGGGAAAACATTGGCTTTTAGCAGCAAGAGGAAGCAGTTGTGGAAGAGAAAATAATGAGTTGAATGTTTTCAGTCTTGAATTAGGGTGGTTGAAAGGAGTCCGAGAAATTCCAGGTTAGGCAGTTGAATCTCAGAGGAAAAGTAGAGACTTGGACTTGCCTATAAGTTCTTTAAGTTTAGGGTCATGGTATATTTAGTTTCGTTTTGTCATCAACCACTCCCGAAGTATATGTGACATTAGTAGAATGTAGTTATGTTTCCTGAAGATGTGTAATCATTAATATAATCAGACTATTTTAAAAGCCCAGAATCTGTTGATTTTCTTATTAGTCAGGCATGTGAAATATAATTGCTTCGTCAAATGCATGCTGGTTATTTTGGAGAGATTTTGAAGGAGGAGGGATTTACTTTATATACTGTCATCTTCCTGCATTGGTCACATCTGTTCCTTTTGGATTCCATACAAGATAAGATGGAAATTTATGGTAGCCTCAGTAGGGGAAAAGTCAAGCCTAAGGATAATTGTGATCTCAAGTAACATTTAGCTATTCTTTAAATGTCACTAGTGTTAGTTGCCTAATATCTTAGAGTGCCTTGAGAGGTACAGAGCAACTTTCAAATGTATTTGTTTTTTATCAATTAAGTTTCATTTTGTTATTTAGCATTTTCTCATGGAGAAGAAAAATGTTTTAATGAAAAATTTAATATTTTAGTGATTGCTTATTTCTCACTTTTCTTCCTAGTTTCCCAAATAAAATTGTTGAGATGATAAACATGAACTTTTTTTTTTTTTTTTTTTTTTTTCTTTTTGCGGTATGCGGGCCTCTCACTGTTGTGGCTTCTCCCGTTGCGGAGCACAGGCTCCGGATGCGCAGGCCCAGCGGCCATGGCTCACGGGCCCAGCTGCTCCGCGGCATGTGGGATCCTCCCAGACCGGGGCACGAACCCGTATCCCGTGCATCGGCAGGCGGACTCTCAACCACTGCGCCACCAGGGAGGCCCTACATGAACATTTTTTAAAGGAGCTTTTTATCAGAAATAATTTGGTAAAATGTTTTAAATACGAGTTCAAATTTAGTGACTAAATAGATATTAAAGACTAAAAAGATTACAACAGATTAGAAAATAATGCAGTATAATGATAACCATGGCCATTTTGAGAACAAGGATTTGAGGATTTGGGTTCTAGGTGAATTTCTTACTCTAAGCACTCATCTCTTAAGGGAAGCAGAGCAGACATTTTTTTTTTAAAGTTACTACTGCACTAGAATTCCAAGACCAGCTTTATGTATAGTCCTGGGTAAAGTAAATCAAAAAGGCTTGGACTGCTTAGGGAAGAAAAGGGTTTCAGCCTGGTCTGGTGGTGAAATGGCATCACAGAATTGTAGTATCTTTGCTGGGGTCACAGACTAGCCAGCTTCATGAGAACCATGCAGGGTCGTTGCTGCTGGTGCTGAGAATCGCGCGCAGAGAGGAGCGAGCCTGTTGGGCAGGTGCAACTCAGTGACCAGAGCCAGGCTGCTATCCTTCCCTGGGGTAATTCCACACTCTTCATCACAGACATATCATGTATCATGAGGCTAACTTATTCACTTTAGAAACTTATATTTTTCCCTTTTAAAAAAGTAGGAGTCTCTTTAAAAGAACCATGGGGGAAAAAACATATCTGTGTTGGAGAGCATTGCTTAATTACCTTCAGTTGATGAATCGGGAGCACAGATGACAGCCTTACATCTCTCAGGTACACGTATGTGTGTAACTCAGAGAATCTGCATTTGACCTTTAATATGTATATTCAAAATGGTAAGCACTATGATATAGTGATTGAAACATACACAGGAGTATGTGTGTAGTATAATTTAAGTAATATATTAATATGCATAGGCAAAGAAGACCAGAAGAAAATAGGATGAAGAAATTATAAAGTGATGTTACACAGGAGAAATAAAAACACATGGAAAAATGAGCCACACCTGTAATCCAAAAATCGAACAAATAGTGGTACCATTTTATACCTATTAGTGAAGTTTTTAAAAATATTTTTTCTGATGTTAAAACTAATACATGTGTTAGGCTAGGAATTTGGAAAATACAGCAAAACTTGAAAAAAAAAATAAAAAGGCATAATTCCTCTGGCCAGAGTTTAATATGGATACTATTTTGATGTATTTCTCTCATTTCTTTTTCCCTACATACACACACACAGACTAACTTATGTACTGCTATTTTCAACTGACAAGCTATACAAAGTTTTTTCTAAATTATTAAGTATCTATAATATCAAATAGGACAACCTGAATGTCCCCTCAGGAGAATCCGTTTAAGTGATTACACATTAAATCCATGTAATATGCAGCCCTTAAAAACAGTAGTAAAGAAAATGCAACTTCAAAAGAAAATATCTACAACTGTTCAATGAAAAAAAGCCATATATGAAATGGAACATGCTGTGGTTTGAGCTCCTTATTTTCATAATAGTTGTTTTCATGCCATTAAATCCTACCTGAACTTCCTATACATCCTTCCTGCCTCAGTTCAGTGCTGTTGCTTTGAGAAGCCTGCTTTCCCTCACTTCTCCCAGTATACTGACTCTTTCCCAAGTGCACCCTTTGGACCTAGTGCCCACTGCCATTTTAGCAATTATCAGGTTGTGTAACTGTTGCAGCCCAGGACTGTGTTCTTTTCATCATGTCACCCGTAGCACCTAGTACTCTGTGCCTGGAGGAGCATAATAAATATTTACTTAAGATTGATTCTAAGTGTCGAATTAAGGTTTTGTGGGATATACAAAGGAAAAAAACATTCCCAATTTCCAGTAAAACTTACCTAATGAGAAATAATATAAATAGAATACTTACATATAAACCCTAAAAAATCAAGTTCTTAAAAACGGCAAGGGGAGAACAGTCCTCAAGAACAAATTGTAAATAAGGCACCAATAAGACAAAATAACACCTGTCATATCAGTACATATTCTTGTATTCATTTAATCAAGGAGCAGAATAAATACTACTTCCAAAACAGCTGTTCCTTTTTTGCAGCATAAAGTTCTATGGCTTGATACTCTGTATTGCAGTATTGATAACTGGGAATGGAGTTATGCTTACAAGCAGTTGTAATTCCAAAAATGTTCTTTTTTATACCACATGTCAATATAACCGTGTCACTCATTGGCACTTAATAATAGTATTGTGTTAGAATATGACCACATCTTCTGCAAAAATAAGATTGTCATCTCTCCACAGCTCCTATCCAGTGCTCAAAACCTTACAGACACTCTAAAATGCTTCTGGAATTTTAATTTCCATGTAGAGAATATTTGGGAGCTAGATCACTTTAGAGGAAGCTTGATGTATTAAAATAAATTTATAACTTTAATATTATTAAATACTTAGCCAAAAAAGTGTTTGGTTACTTTTTATAATGAGTTTGGTTTTTTCCTCTTTTGGTCAGAGGCCTCAGTTTTCTTTTAATTAGAGTTCTGGGTTTTCTTTTCAGTTGGAGGCCCCATGTATGCAATGTACATTTCAGCTAAGAAAAGATGCCCAACTAGGAAGAAAATAAACTATAAATTAAAAAACTAAAGAATAAAATAGCTTTTTTCTCATTATGTATCTATTCAATTTATCTGTTATAATCTTGACTGTATAATTGGGGGATATATTTCTTTTTTTTTTTAACAGATAGTAAAGCAGATAGTCATGTGTCTTGTATAGTTAAAACCATTCACCTTTATTCAAGTTCTGTCCTTTATGGGAATCATTTGCTCTTTTATGCTTTTAGTAATAAAATTCTGAAGCATATAAAACCATCTGTGATGCTTACTTAATTGTAAACCCTTTAAGTTAGTGATCGTTAATCTTTTTTGCATCAAAGAATTTTACTTAAATATTCTCTCTCCAGGAAAAAAGAAAATGTACATATATGTAAAATTTTATAGGGGGCTTCCCTGGTGGTCCAGTGATTAAGACTCAGTGCCTGGGCCTCCCTGGTGGCGCAGTGGTTGAGAGTCCGCCTGCCGATGCAGGGGATGCGGGTTCGTGCCCCGGTCTGGGAGGATCCCAGATGCCGCGGAGCAGCTGGGCCCGTGAGCCATGGCCGCTGGGCCTGCGCATCCGGAGCCTGTGCTCCGCAACGGGAGAGGCCACAGGAGTGAGAGGCCCGCATACCGCAAAAAGAAAAAAAAAAAAAAAAAAAAGACTCAGTGCTACCACTTCAGGGGATGCGGGCAGGTTCCATCCCTGGTCAGGGAACTAAGATCCCACATGCCGCATGGCACAGCCAAAAAAAATTTTTTTTTTACATAACATTAGTAGCCAGTGTTTTCCTGAATCCAGTCCCCTGAGTTATGAACCTCTTCGTTATATTATACATACATTTTAATATTAGATACTTTTTTTGGTATCTGTGTTGTAAATCCAGTGTATTGTGTGCTTTTAGAAGTGTCACAGGGTGTCATCCAGAAGCAGATTCTCTATAAAGCTTTTCCACAAAACTGTAGCAGAGTTCTTACATATTGCTGTTGTATTATTTACATATAAATATGAATTTTTTCTCTGAATTGTTCAAAATATTTGATGTATATGCTATATTTTTCTCTCAGTCTTACTTTTCTGACAGTTGTCTCTTGACTAACAGCAGATTTTCCTTTCTTATTCTAGATTCTGAAGAGGCTCGGTCTGTAAATCCTTCCAGTGTTGATGAAAATATTGACTCTGAGACAGAGAAAGACTCTCTCATCTGTGAAAGTAAACAAATAGTTCCCAGTAAAGCAGCTCTTCCATGTGCCCTTGATGAGTATGAGTTCAAAGATGATGAGGAGGAAGCAGTAAACAAGATGATCGATGGCAGGCGCATTCTTAGGAAAGAGCTGAGAAGAGAGAACGAGGCTCAAGTAGAAAAGAGTAGCTTATTTGCAAAACAGGAAAAAGCTTTCTATCCTAAATCATTTAAAAGTAAAAAACAAAAGCCATCTAGGGTTTTGTATTCAAGTTCTGAAAGTTCAGATGAAGAAATTCTTCAGAACAAAAAGTGTTCTGCTCCATGTTCTGTCGCTGAAACATCGAATTCTGATATACAGACCAGAAAGGAATATGGAGTTTCAAATGAACACAAACAGAAAGGCAAAGTTAAAAGAAAATTAAAGAACCAGAACAAAAATAAAGAGAACCAAGAGCTGAAGCAAGAAAAAGAGGGGAAAGAAAATACCAGAGTAACAAACTTGACAGTTAATACTGCACTAGATTGTTCAGAAAAGACCAGAGAGGAGGGGAATTTTAGGAAATCTTTTAGCCCAAAAGATGATACTTCATTACATTTATTTCATATTTCCACTGGTAAATCTCCCAAACATTCTTGTGGACTCAGTGAAAAGCAGTCAACACCACTAAAACAAGAACATTCTAAGACATGTTTATCACCAGGAAGTTCTGAAATGTCATTACAGCCTGATCTCGTTCGGTATGATAATATAGAATCTGAATTCTTGCCAGAAAGTTCAAGTGTAAAACCTTGTAAGCATAAGGAAAAAAACAAACATCAGAAAGATTTCCACTTAGAATTTGGTGAAAAGTCAAATGCCAAAATAAAGGATGAAGATCACAGTCCAACATTTGAAAACTCAGATTGCACGCTGAAAAAAATGGATAAAGAGGGTAAAACATTAAAAAAGCATAAATTAAAACATAAAGAAAGGGAAAAAGAAAAGCATAAAAAAGAAATTGAAGGTGAAAAGGAAAAATACAAAAATAGGGATGGTGCTAAAGAGCTGCAGCGGAGTGTGGAATTTGATAGAGAATTTTGGAAAGAGAATTTTTTTAAAAGTGATGAAACTGAAGATCTATTTTTAAGTATGGAACATGAGTCCCTAACATTAGAAAAAAAATCAAAGTTGGAGAAAAACATAAAAGAGGATAAATCAACCAAGGAAAAACATGTCTCCAAAGAGAGGAACTTTAAAGAAGAACGAGAAAAGATTAAAAAGGAAGGTGAGAAATCTTTTAGGGAGGAAAAAATAAGAGATTTGAAAGATGAGAGAGAGAATGTACCAACTGATAAAGAAACAGAATTCAGTTCTTTAGGTATAAGTGCCAGTGAAGAGTCTATAGGGTTACATTCAGTGGAAAAAGAAATAGAAATTGAAAAACAAGAAAAGCATATGAAAGAAAGTAAGGAAAAATCTGAGAAACGGTTTCAAAGTAAAGAAAAGGACATTGAGAAGGCTGAAAGAAAAAATTCTGAAAAAGAGAAGAAGATAAAACATGAGCATAAGTCAGAGAAAGACAGATTAGATCCTAGTGAATGTGTTGACAGAATAAAAGAAAAAGACAAGCTATATTCACATCACACAGAAAAATGCCATAAAGAAGGTGAGAAGATAAAAAACATTACTACCGTTAAAAAAACTGATGACAGAGAGAAAAGTAGAGAAAAGATAGATAGGAAACATGACAAAGAAAAACTTGAAAAAGAGAGACATCCTGCAGAGAGCAAAGAGAAGCACTTGATGGAAAAAAAAAAACAATCAGATAATACTGAGTATACTAAATCAGAAAAAAGCAAAAATAAAGAAAAAGATAGGGAGGTAGATAAAAAGGAAAAATCTAGAGATAATGTAAATATAACTAACTCCAAACAGTTCCAGGAAGAGAGGAGGTCAAGTATAGCAGACAGCAATAAAGCACAACATGAAAAAACTTTCTCTCTTAAAGAAAAAACAAAAGATGAGCCTTTGAGGATTCCTGATGGTAAAGAAAAAGACAAAAAAGATAAAGATATAGACAGATACAAAGAACGAGACAAACACAAGGATAAAGTTCAACTAAGTAGTTCACTCAAAGTAAAATCCGAAGCAGATAAGCCTAAACCTAAGTCATCACCAGCATCAAAAGATACTCGACCCAAAGAAAAGAGGCTAGTGAATGATGACTTAATGCAGACCAGCTTTGAACGGATGCTAAGCCTTAAAGACCTAGAAATAGAGCAGTGGCACAGAAAACACAAGGAAAAGATTAAGCAAAAAGAAAAAGAACGGTTGAGAAATCGTAATTGTTTAGAACTTAAAGTAAAAGATAAAGAAAAAACAAAGCATGTACCAGCTGAGTCCAAAAATAAAGAACTTACTAGGTCGAAGAGTTCAGAGTTGACTGATGCTTATACCAAGGAGAAACGTTGCAAAGATGCTGTAAGTAACAGGTCACAATCTGTCGACACCAAAAATACAGTGAATTTAGGCAGGTCATCCTTTGTTTCAGATAACAGCTTAAACAGATCTCCTAGATCAGAAAGTGAAAAGCCAGGTCTCAGCTCCAGGTCTGTATCCATGATTTCAGTGGCTAGCTCAGAAGATTCTTGCCATACTACAGTGACAACCCCAAGGCTTCCAGTGGAGTATGACTCAGACTTTATGTTAGAGGGTTCAGATTCCCAAATGTCCTTTTCCCAGTCACCGTTTTTGTCAATTGCCAAATCTCCTGCCCTTCATGAAAGGGAGTCGGATAGCCTGGCTGAACTACCAGAGCGGATTAAAGCATCGTATACAAGCAGACTTCCAACAGCCCATCTCCGGTCCTCCTTGGTAGAAGATGCTAAACTAGTTATAAATGAGGGGAGACCAACTGCAGAAGTTCGAAGATGTAGCATGCCATCTGTTATTTGCGAACATACAAAACACTTCCAAACAATATCAGAAGAAAGCAGTCAAGATGGCTTAGTTGTGCCAAGAGATGCTTGTCCTTCTCCCAAACCTGAGGTACCCTCGGATGTGCCCGAAAGAGAACTTTCAAGTGCGTCTAACACACATTCCAGTTTTGCAGCCTCTCCGACTAGATCTGTAAACAGCAAATATACTTCTGCTGATACAAATGGTATCAAGAGCACTGCTGCAGTGGGCACTTTGATGGACAGTCCTGTGTATCTAGAGCCGTCTAATCAGGTTGGTGTGATCCAAAGTAAATCATGGGAAATACCTGTTGATAGACGGGAGTCATTAAGCGCCAGTGACTTCATCTGCCCAAATTCTACTACACCTGATCAAGACTCCTCTGTTCAGTGTTTTTGTAATTCTGAAAACAAAATATTGAAAGAACAGAATATTGATTTTGTATCCTTGCACCAGACTGAATTGCCAGGAAACACTTGTGCTCAGGATCCAGCATCCTTTCTCCCTTCACAGCAACCTTGCTCTTTTCACAGCCAATCACTTTCAGATGCTGAATCTATTTCTAAGCATAGATCTTTGTCATATGTTGCCAATCAAGAGCCAGGTATTTTACAACAGGAAAATGCAATTCAAATTATCAATTCTGTTTTAGATACTGATAATGAATCTACAAAAGATATGGAGAATACTTTTATCCTAACAGATGTTCAAAAGACAGATGCCTTTGTCCCAGTGTTCTCTGAAAGCACTGTTCAAGAAACAGCACCGAATTTTGAGAAAGCTAATACTTTGCCTATATTACCATCAGAAAAGGACTTTAATGGAAGTGATGCCTCTTCCCAGCCAAATACACATTATGCATTTAGCAAACTGATGTATAAGTCTTCCAGTGGCCATGAGGCTGAAAATAGCACTTCTGATATTCAGGTTATTTCACATGAAAAAGAAAACAAACTGGAGAGTTTGGTTTTGACTCATTTGAATGATAAGTGTGATTCTGATTTATGTGAAATGAATGCAGGGATGCCAAAAGGAAACCTGAATGAACAGGATAATCCAAAACATTGTCCTGAAAGTGAAAAGTGTTTGCTTTCCATAGAAGATGAAGAATCACAACAGAGTATTTTATCGAGTCTGGAAAACCATTCACAACAACCAGCTCAACCAGAAATGCACAGATATGGACACTTAGTTAAAGTAGAATTAGAAGAAAGTGCTGAAGATGATAAAACTGAAAACCAAATTCCTCAAAGGATGACTAGAAACAAAGCAAATACAATAGCAAATCAAAGCAAACAGATTCTTGCCACCTGTACACTATTAGCAGATAAAGATGCTGAGTCTTCATCCCCTAGAGGAAGAATAAGATTAACTGAGGAGGATGATCCTCAGATTCACCATCCACGGAAAAGGAAAGTGTCAAGAGTGCCTCAGCCTGTGCAAGCAAGTCCCTCTTTACTGCAAGCAAAAGAGAAAACTCAGCAGTCTCTGGCAGCCATCGTGGACTCTCTGAAACTAGACGAGATCCAGCCGTACAGTTCAGAGAGAGCAAATCCGTATTTTGAATACTTGCACATAAGGAAAAAAATCGAAGAAAAACGCAAATTGTTGTGTAGTGTTATCCCTCAAGCACCTCAGTATTACGATGAATATGTGACATTTAATGGATCGTATCTCCTGGATGGAAACCCTTTAAGCAAGATCTGCATCCCCACAGTAAGTGACCTCACTTGATACACACCTGCAACCCGTTCGCTAGGAATGTGACGAAAGTCATGTATAGTTTTAAATTTTCTAGTAGCCACATTTTAAAAAGTAAAAAGAAACAGGCAAAATTAGTTTTGATATTTCAGTGTCAAAATAGAATCAATATAGAAAAGTTACTGAGATAGTCTATAATCTTTTTTTTTTTTTGGTGCTGAGTATTTGAAATCCAGTGGGCTAGAAGTATGTCTCAGTTCAGACCAACCACGTGTCAGTCAGTGCTCAGTAGCCGTGTGTAGGCTGTGCTACCTTATTGAACAGCACTGGTCCATGGTATTTTGTTCCTTACCTGCTTTTTCTTTCAACCCTAAGGAGTTACACTTTTATTTCTCTGCAGGGTAATTCCTTTCCATGTGCTTTTGATCCCATTCCCTCCAGTCTTCTCTGGAACCTTCCTCTATGAAAACACTTCTTGCTAATATATTTTAAATTTTTCTCTCTCCACTGGCCTTTATCCACCCACTCTGAACATATTTGGGTCTCCTTCATCCCAGGGAGAAAAAGGTTGCCCCTTGCCTGTCACAGTTTGTCTAGCTCAGCCTCTCTCACTGCCGCACCTTGGAGAGTGGTCTGCGCCTGACGTCTCCTCTCTGTCACTTCCTGTTCCTCCTGTCACCGTTATGTGCACTGACAGAGCTCACCAGTGAGCTTGTAATTGCCTGATTGTTTGGCCTCTCCCTTTTTCTTTCTGCTTGATCTCTGACATATTTGATATCATGACCATCTTGTTCATAAAGTTCCCCCCACTCCCCAGTCTTTCCTGATGGTGCACTCTTCTGGTCCTCTTGCCTCACTAATCTTTTTCTATCTTTTTATGGCTCCTCTGCCCACTCCTTAAACATCAGAGTTCTCCAGGAATCAAATTTTCAGGCACCTTTCATCCAGTGAGGTCCTGTCTCTTTCTGTGGTTTCAGCAGTCTTCCACACACCAGTTAGTCCCAAAAAATTCTGTTGAGCCATATCATCTCTGTTGATCTCTAGACTCAAATATAGGTGCCTCCTGGGCATCATCACCTAAATGACCTGAGGCACCTGTAATGGGCTTGGTTCCCCAGGAAGCTGACTCTGAGACTGTGAGCAATCCCTGTGTGTGTGTGAGGGAATCGGAAGCGGGTAGAGCAAGCAGGTGAACTGAAATAAATGCAGGTGCAACAGTGGCACCTGCGGGAGCTGCTAACGGGGAGTCTACCCTCAGGGACGGAATGTGACCTTGGGCTCCCCGCGTTCTTGGAGGGAGGGCCTAACCACACACCCACTCCGACTTCAGACCCACACAGACCAAAAGGGAATGAGTTACCTCCCGCTCCCTTCAAAACAAATTTGTATTTATTAGTGAGGACACCCACAGTAGAAACCAAATTCTGACCATTCTACCTTCCAGTATCTGTACCTTCTACTACTGCCTTCGTTTAGGGCCCTCGTCATTACCTCACTCTCAACGTCGCAGCAAGTCTTTCACTTCTTTTTTCTCCTAGTTTCTTTCTATTGGAGCATTCTCTCTTGTTGTTAAATTTATGTCCGTTCAAAAGCAATAAAAAGCTGTTTCCCTATTGAAGTATCTCAGCTGTGATTAGCTGGCTTCCCATTGCCCACAACATAAAACCCATATCTAAGCCCAGCATAATCATTCATTCACAGTCTGACCCCAGTCTACCCCTCCTGCTTCATCTTCTCACCACTCATCCAAATCACCTAGTGTTTCAGCCAAACTGAACTCACTCTTCTTTGGAATCTCTTGTTTCACTACTTGGGTTCTTTGGCAGCGCTCTTCCCTCTATGCAAAATGTTGTTTTCTCCGGGCCCGCTTTTCTCTCCTCTTCCATCGATTGTACCCACTGTGATGTCACCTCTGTGCAAGGTCTTGTCAACCAGAATTGATTGTGTCTTCCTTATACCTCCCCTGTTATGTTGCAGTTAACTGTTTAACATGTCTGCCTCTCCCTCTGAGCTATAATCCAACTAAAGGTTACGACACTTTTGATCTCTTGTAGAATTAGTCTTACATCTATCTTCAGCCCCGAATACACTACTGATTTCCATAACCATGTGTCTAGCTGCTTCTGGACGTCTCCTGAATGTCCCACAATATCCTTAAAATCATTATGTCCAATACCAAACATGCTTATCTCAGAAGTGCTCTTTTTGCTCCATCTGCTTCAGTTACCATCATTATCTGTTATCTCACTTCCCAGGCTGGGAACCCAAAACTCAACCCTCCCCTCTTCCTTCCTGTCACATCAGTCACTAAGTCCTATTGATTCATCTCACTTCCTTTCCCCTCTTCTTTCTTACCACTGTCATACAGGGACCTCATGACCTCCTTAGACTACTGCATTATCACACATGTGAATATAGCATAATCAGATATTCAAAAATTGCATATGCATGTAATTAATAACTGTGCTAAGCATAGTGCTAACTGGATATCAGAAATGAGCAAAACAGACGTTCTGAGCAGCTGCCATAGGTTCTAGTCCAGTCTCTTCTAGGCTAGTCAGTCTACTTATTGTCTGGATTCCTTATATGAAACTCAGATATGATTCATGACTACCTGGCTAAACATCTAAAGAAGACACAGTTTTCTATAAGCTAAGTCCCCACTCCTCCCATGCACGGTCCTCCCATGCAGGCTTGGCTGTGGTTACTACCCTGCTGTACTCGGTGGTCCCCAGGCCATTCCCTGCCGGTTCATAGCCTGCCTTTGCACATGTTCCTTCTTTCAAAGCCCAGCTCAGAGGAGATCAGACAGTTAGAGGAATGGTGGTTCTTTATTCCCGCTTTCATGGAATATACCTGATGCTAGTGCCTTTTAAATCTTGGACAGAGATTTTGATATTATTCTACTAATAGTAAACAGTAGTAGATTTAAAAGAATAGAGTTGTAAATAAATTTGTCATTCTTTCAAATTGTCAGCAAGATAATTTGTTAATGATTCAAAAAATATAAAGCTAATTTCCTTTTTTCCTTTATTTCTCCTTAAAGGATAAGAACTTTGTACTGAACTATATTTGTATCATAGGGTTGAAATATAGATAAAGCTATAAAGAACACATTTAAATTAGAAATTTTTACAAACTGTTTCACTAAAAACAATTTCTAATAAACCATGTTAGGTTGCCCTTTTAGCACTATCTTCCTACTGATACGTATATGTATGTATACACGTGTATATGGTGTGATGCATATTTGTGTATATGTTATGCATGCCTGTGTTTACTATCAGCTTTGCTTATTCCTGCAAAGATGATGTGATACAAGGTTAATCCCCTTGCAGCAGTTCTGGGGATATAACTTTAATTAAATTAGAATTTAGTGTTGTTTCAAAAGGGGTTATAAACAGAGCTTAGAATTATTTCTGGATGTAGTAGGGAATTTTTTCTTTGTTTTTAATGAGAATTACTAAAGTAGAGAAACACACAGTACAATGTAGTAGAAAAAGTAGTAGATTTCCAAGTAGCATACATGAGTTTGTTTAGATTTTGCTGCAAACCACCTATGTGATCTTGAAGAATTCGCTTCACTTCTCTGATCCTTAGTTTTGATATCTGTAAAACAATAATGTCTACCCCACCTCAAAGCAGGTTGAAATAGTGTATGCCACAGCCCATTGAAAACTTTAAAACATTGTACAGATTTAAGAGGTTACCATTATTTTACCCAGCTCAAAATTACTTTAAGGGTCACATTTACTAGAGCTAATATGCGAACCCTCCACCTTTTGCTCATAAAAAGCTGTACTTTTGAGTTTACTGGACTAAAACTAGTTTATTTGAAACTTAGTTTTTGAAAAGTAATAAAGACCAGAATAACAAAAATTGTTTTGTTACATTACTTTTCGTATTTACCAATATTTTATCCATTTGTTTCCTTTCAGTCTGCTAATTGCCTTTTTGTCAAAGTGGTTTCTTCACTTTGTCTATGTAATCTGATTATAGAACCTGTTAATAAACGTGGTACATTGTCTGCAGAGTCCACTTATGTGTTCATTCTTCTATCACATGCTTTTCTTAAAACTTAGCCAGAATGCTGCTGTTTTTCCAGAGGAAATAAAGGGAAGAAAAATAACACTTTAGGTCAGGTTCCCAAAACTCAAATGAACAGGGGGAGGAAAAAAAGAAAAAGACTTGTCACAAGCTGGTATACACAGAAACCCTACAGAGGGATGGAGGTGTGGGTCATGAGAAGAAAGGGTGTCCCAAGGAAGCTGTCAAGAGAGCTTCTGTTCTAGAGACTCCTGGGACTCACAGATGCTAAAAAAGACAAAATCTCCACGCCTGATTTACTTACAGGTAGATGAGGAAAACAGCAAAAGGAAAGTTTCCTCAAAAGTCTCCATATAGGGCCTCCCTGGTGGCGCAGTGGTTGAGAGTCCGCCTGCCGATGCAGGGGATACGGGTTCGTGCCCCGGTCTGGGAGGATCCCATATGCCGCAGAGCGGCTGGGCCCGTGAGCCATGGCCGCTGGGCCTGCGCATCCGGAGCCTGTGCTCCGCAACGGGAGAGGCCACAACAGTGAGAGGCCCGCATACCGCAAAAAGAAAAAAAAAAAAAAAAAAAAAAAAAAGTCTCCATATAGAGACTTCTCTATAGATTGATAAATGTTGAGAATTCCCAAATTTATATATTCTGCCCAAACCTCGCTCCTCGGCTTCTTTTTTGCTAACTGGATAGCTCCACAGACTCAACATTTCAGCACTGAACTTGCCCCCAAACCTGCTTCTCTTTCCTTGTGTCCCCTCCTGTGGTCTCTATTACTAGCCATCCAGTCCTCGTGCTAAGGACCTACAGGTCCTCAGCTGCTCCCTCTCTTTTATCCTAAATCAGTCAGTTACCCGCGTTTTTAGACTCCCATCTCTTCCACTCCCTCCTCATCTAACACCAGTGTAACAGTGATGTGCTTCCTTAATTCCTTGCCTGTAATGTTGTCCCCCTAATATCTGTTCTCCAAATATAGCAGTGAACTATTAAAACCTTCCACTGGTTCCCCATTACATACAAAATTTACCCTAATGTGTTACAAAATAATATGTGTTCCACAGTATGTTGATTAAATACCTTCTCCAGTAGGGAGAGAAGGGTGTTTTCCATGATCAAATAAGTTTGGGAAACACCATTTATCTAAAAATAAATAGATTTCTTCACTGTAGAACTTCTGAGAACTATTAAAATTTAATTTGTTAATTACAAGATACCTAAATAAGTACATATATACAGTGTTTCCCAAACTTACTTGTCCTTGGGGCCGTTTCCGGTAAATCATCTCTATGCACCCAGTGTTCTGTGGGTCATGCTTGAAGAAACGCTGTTTCCAGAACAGACTACAAGCTTTATTACTGGGCCCTGCTGCCCTCTCCAGCCTTGTATCCCACCCTTCCTGCCCTCACATTTATGTTCCAGGAACTCAGGACAGCCTGCAGTTGCCTCCTGATACCAGAGTGTTCTCATGCTGGTGATTATACTGTCCTCTCGTGTGTGAATTATCTCCCTCCCTTCTTCCCCTGTCTTTTTTCCCCACAACTCATTTCTCTTAACTCTTTACTCTGGCTCTTCCTTTAAGATAGAGCTCAGGCATTACCCTCTCAAAGAAGCTTTCTCTGACACTCCGGTCTCAAAGGAGTAGATATTTGTCCTCTGTGCTGCTTGAAGGATGCCCGTATGACTTTGCAAAACTAAAATAATAGCACCAAACTCTACTCTTGCCTTTTCTTATTAAATTTAAAGAAGTTTACAGACACATAAATCAAATGCATTACTGCAATTAGAGACCTGAAAAATGATCAGCCCCAGTAAGTTATTGGTATTGTAGAATTTTCTGCATTGATTCAACTGATTGTTATTTGACATGTTTTCAATTCCCCATGATTCCTATAAACCGTTTACTATTTATAAATAGAGTCTTGATTGGATCCAGGTTTGTGTCTTTGGCAAGAGTGTTTCCTGTATAGTACTGCGTAATCCCTGTAGCACCACATCAGGAAGCACACAGTATCTGCTTGTTCCCCCTTCAGAAGAGTCCCCAGAGTTATTAAATTGTGCCAAAATGTGCTCAGATAACCTTTGTTACTTCACTCTAATATGCTGACAGCAATTAAAAGCTTGGGGGGGTGGATATAGATACTCCAAGAGGTAGAGGGAGAATATTCAGGGATCACAGACAGGTACTGCCATACTTGGATGTCTCTTTATATTAACGCTTGAGTGTATGCATAGACTGAGTCAGCTTTCTTTTTTTTTAGTTTTGTTTTTGGTTGCATTGAGTTTCAGTTGCGGCACGCAGGATCTTTGCAGAGGCATGCGAGATCTTTCGTTGCAGTGCACGGGCTTCTAGTTGTGGCACGCGTGTTCAGAGCGCGTGGGCTCTGTAGTTTGCGGTGCACGGGCTTAGTTGCCCCGTGGCATGTGGGATCTTAGTTCCCCAACCAGGGATCGAACCCACATTGGAAGGCGGATTCTTTACCACTGGACCACCAGAGAAGTCCCTGAGTCAGCTTTCTTAACCTCCAGCATCTACCAGAAAGCACAGTTCACTATAATGATCCATTTAGAGATGAACTAAACATAAGCTCTTTGGAGCATGGATAGACAAAGTGAGTTACCACATATAATAAAGTTTGAAAACGAAAACTGTATTAGAAGACAATTTCAGGTGTTTTTATAAAAGAGCAATTCACTAAATGTAAAACGCAGCACTGTAGTGTTTGGATTTTCTCATGTCTACAGAGAGAGTTCACTTACTGTACCCGCAGACTGCCGTCATCTTGAGGACTGTTTGCTCGGTGTTCTGTGTGTTTTTGTTACTCCTTCCTCCCTGTCTTTGAACTATCACTTACTGATGCTCTAAAATATGTCTCTATATGGTAAATAACTGCCTTAGTCCTAATGTGCTCTTTGGAATTTGCTGTGGCCTCAGAATGAAAACATCTAAGTTTTCTGGAATGCTCTGCTTTGTTTCAAAGAGTTGAAATTTAGAAGTAACAACCAGTTGTGTAATTGTTACTATATTATTTAATTCAAAGAACATTAGAATTTATGTTTTCATTAAGTTATACACTAAAAAGTTTTAATTTTATAGGAATAGCTGATTACTGTAAATAAAATCTAATGTTTTCAACTTTTTTTTTTAATTAGATTACACCACCACCTTCCCTGTCAGATCCACTTAAAGAGCTTTTTCGACAACAGGAAGTTGTAAGGATGAAACTTCGTTTGCAACACAGTATTGAAAGGGTAAGAAATATTTAAATTTACATTTATGTCAGAAATAACTATTTTAACAATAGATTATAATTGCCTACAGTTTTTTATTAGTGACTCTTCCTTATTTAAAGCCATTTTGGGAAATGGTTCGATTTTATCTTGTGCTCATGCAATAAGATGGAGAATTTTTAAGCCTGATTTAGGATAGCTGCTCCCATGTTACAATTCATGTTCAGTATATATTTGATATATTGATATAAGAATCTCTAATAATTCCTTATCGTTTGCCAAATTTGCAGAACTGTAGCAGTGCATTCCTATTTGGACATTTGGATTTCCAAGCTTTGGAATTGTTGCTTGGTACCAGCTACTGTAGTACAGACTCTTACCAAGGTTGTGCTCATTGGTCCTTTTAGGTTCTGCTTTAGTATTCCAGTTTCTGGTGGTTAGTTTTGGCATGAAATGACAGGGGGAAAAACCTATCTAATTATTTATAGAAATCATCAAAGTAACTTGGATTGACAAAAATAATAACACCTTAATTTTTTGTGGGAGGGTCAGGGACTTTCTGAAAATGTGATGTAAGCTATGATCTTTCTTTACAGACATACACACATATTCTTATACAAGCAAAACCTTGTATGCAATTGCTTCATACATGATTGATTTCCTAGGGTAGAGGTTCTTAACCTTTTTTGTGCCATGGATTCCTGTAACAACCTGGTAAATATAAAACCTTTCCTCAGAATAATGTTTTTAAATGAAGAAAATTAATTTATAGCATTACAGAGAGAAAAGCAATAAAAAAAAGAAGCACTGAAAGAGAACTTACAACATTGTGCATGACCCACGTCAGTGCGATTTGTTAGCAGTAAGAAGTTAGGTCATATAACCCACATCAATAGCTGTTTCAGCCATCAGGCATGTGCGAAGTCACCTGGTATATATTCATCTATGCATCTAACCATGTTACAAAAGCAGTGCTGCCTTACAGACAGTTTAGAATTCTCGTTTGAACTGTGTAATTTGCAGAACTTTAATAGTGAAAATGACTCACATCCTTCCACTTATCCACCAGCAAACAATTTAGAATTACAGAAAACTAGAAAGCAGCTTAGAAGTCTGACCAGTGTGAGAACAAATAACTCTGCCATTTGGTTCTACAGTGGGAAGAACTGGTTGGTAGTTGGCCAGCTGTATCGTGTAGCACAGGTGTCTACATGGAAGAGCTGCCATCACATGTCATACAGTAGCAGGTCTAATAACTATTGGAATTTCAAAGAAGAAATTAGTATAAAAACTTGGGGGCAATACTTGCAACAACTATAACAGGAATTGAAAATAATTGTGATTTCTCTGGATGACAAAGTTGCAAATACTTCTGACATCACTGTGGTTTGTGGCCTACATTGATAATTGAAAGAAATGCCAGTTGGAGGTGAGCAAAAATAAAGACGTAATTTTTCAGGTTCACAGATGACCTTCCCCTCATTCTGTCCAGAGGTTTCTTAGGAGTACGTGGACCAAAGGCTAAGAACCTCTGTTCTGAGGGCATTTTTCCCATAGAATATGATAACATTTGCATACTGTGCTAAATGAATGAACAAATCTTGCAACCAGAGCCCCTGGCCCTTTACCTGCCTCCCCAAGAGCCCCTGACTTCAGAGCCACCTCGTATCCTACCTGCCTCCCCAGGAACTAAGAGGAAGGCAGTACTTTGGGAGAGGCATAGCCCATTCTCAGAAGACATTGTTTGAGAGGCTCTGCTCTAGAAGTTCAAAGACACAGCATTAAGAATGATGATCTGAAGTGGAATATGTAGGCTATCAGTTAAGCCACATGTCTCTGTTAATTATCTTAGGGGAGGGGGTCTGACTTAAAAAATGTATTTCTGGGACTTCCCTGGTGGCGCAGTGGTTAAGAATCCACCTGCTAATGCAGGGGACACGGGTTTGATCCTTGGTCTGGGAAGATCCCACATGCCTCAGAGCAACTAAGCCCATGTGCCACAACAACTGAGCCTGCACTCTAGAGCCTGCGAGTCACAACTACTGAGCCCGTGTGCCACAACTACTGAAGCCCGTGCTCCTAGAGCCCATGCTCCACAACAAGAGAAGCTACCACAGTGAGAAGCCCACGCAATGCAACGAAGGGTAGCCCCCAGTCGCCGCAACTAGAGAAAGCCCACGCACAGCAACAAAGACCCAACGCAGCCAAAAATAAATAAATAAACTAAATGGATTTTTTTTAATGTATTTCTTTCTTGTATGATGAAAAAGATTTTTGGTTATTGCTCTTTATCACTGCAGGACTACAACCAACTTTTTTTTGGGGGGGCGCTGTGTTGTTGGGTCTTTGTTGCTGTGCACAGGCTTTCTCTAGTTGCAGCGAGCAGGGGCTACTCTTCGTTGTGGTGTGCGGGCTTCTCATTGCGGTGGCTTCTCTTATTGCAGAGCACGGGCTCTAGGCACGCAGGCGCGCGGGCTTCAGTAGTTGTGGCACGTGGGCTCAGTAGTTGTGGCATGCAGGCTCAGTAGTTGTGGCACCCGGGCTTAGTTGCTCCACGGCATGTGGGATCTTCCTGGACCAGGGCTCGAACCTGTGTCCCCTGCATTGGCAGGTGGATCCTTAACCACTGTGCCACCAGGGAAGTCCTCAGCCAACTTTTTAGAAAGTATTTTTTCTTCTAGCTATTTTTTCTTAGTATCTGACCACGTGTTTGGATATTTATCACTTAAAGTCCCACCTTAAACTTGCACTTAAATTCATAAATTATAAGTATTGGACTTAACTCTTCTCTTTTGAGTGTCATTTATCACATAACAGTTTATAGCAGATTAAATAGGACTGTCTCTTTAGCTTTTCACTAAATTATAAATACAGAAAAACTCTACAGTAATGCATATTTGGATATAATGTGGCCTGCATTCTCCAATGGGGGAAGGATAAATTTCTTGTCAGTTGAGGGGTGAATAGACAACATGGTGGGGACGAGACCAGCCACATGTTTAGTCTTCTCCCAGCCCAGCCTTCCAGACAGGCCAAGGTCTACAGCTGGACCTCAGGAATTCCCATCTGCTAAATGCAGAGGATTGCCTAGATTGGCATTAACCTTACAAAAGAGTGACTGTGTATTACATAAGTGGAAGTTTTGGATCCCACTTAACACATTAAGGCAGGATTGTACTGTGCTTGTCAGAGGTTTACAAGTACAGTTGACTCTTGCACAACATGAGGGTTAGGGGCACCAACCCCCCGCATAGTCAAAAATTAACTTATAACTTTAGAATCAGCCCTCCATATCCACATTTCTGCATCCACGGGTTCAGCCAGCCGTGGATTGTGTAGGACTGTCATACGTATTTGAAAAATACCCATGTATAAGTGGACCTGCTCGGTTCAAACCCACGTTGTTCAAGGGTCAACTGTAGTTAGCATTAGTGTACAGTGTGTTTGTTGCTATGAAATATTCATTATAAAAGAGAAGCTGCCACCACAATGGTGTATCACGTCAGAACAGTTAGTATGGATATAATAAAAACGACAGACAATAACATATATGGGCAAGGGTGTGAAAACACTGGAACCCCATACATTGCTGGGGAGAACATAAAATGATACAATTGCTGTTGAAAACATTTTGGCAGTTCGTCAGCAAGTTAAGCATAAAACTACCATTATAATCCAGCAGTCCCACTCCTAGTTATTTACCCAGGAGAAATAAACATATACATTCAAACAAAAATTGAGCATGAGTGTTCATAGCAACTTCATTCATGATAGCCCAAAGGAAGAAACAGCCCAAAAGACCATCAACTGATGAATGGATAAAGAAAATGTGGTAAAAAGGAATGAGGTACTGATACACGCTACAATACAGATGAACCTTGAAGACATGTGATGTGAAAGAAGCCAGTCACAAAAGACCAAGTTACCATGTGATTCCATCTGTATGAAATGTTCATAAGTAAATCCATAGAAACAGAAAGTAGAGTCGCTGTTGTCAGGGGAAGTAGGGGAATGCAGAGTGACTGCTGATGGGCATGGGGTTTCTTCTTGGGGTGATGAAAATGTTCTGGAATTAGTGGTGATGTTTGAACATCTTGGTGAATTTAGTTGGCCCTCCATATCTGCAGGTTCCGCATCCATGGATTCAACTAACCACGGATCAGAATACTCAAGAAACAATATCCCAGAAAGTTCCAAAAAGAGAAACTTGAATTTGCCACACGCTGGCAAATTTACACAGCATTTACATTGTATTAGGTATCATAAGTAATCTAGAGATGATTTAAAGTATATGGGAGTATGTGTGTAGGTTATATGCATATATTATGCCATTTTATATAAGGGACTTGAGCATCCATGGATTTTGGTATCTGGGGGGGTCCTGGAACCAATCCCCCGCAGATACCAAGGGACAACTGTATACTAAAAGCCATCATTGTACATTTTAAGATATTTTTGAAAAGAGACTGCTGATTTTGGAAAGGAAATTTGCTTATACTTTTGGAACTCTTGGAGTTCTCAAATTTCTCAAGCTTACTGTGAAAGAAAAACTGCTCTGAGATTGAAGTTCTTTAGCACTTCAAGTGATTTTATTTTATTTATTTATTTTCTTAAATTTATTTATTTATTTTTATTTTTGGCTATGTTGGGCCTTTGTTGCTGTGCACGGGCTTCTCTAGTTGCGGCGAGCGGGGGCTACTCTTCGTTGCGGTGTGCAGGCTTCTCATTGGGTGGCCTCTCTTGCTGCAGAGCACGGGCTCCAGGCGCGCAGGCTTCAGTAGTTGTGGCACTCGGGCTCAGCAGTTGTGGCTCGCGGGCTCCAGAGCACAGGCTCAGCAGTTGTGGCGCATGGGCTTGGTTGCTCTGCAGCATGTGGGATCCTCCCACAGCAGGGCTCGAACCCGTGTCCCCTGCGTTGGCAGGCGGATTCCTAACCACTGCACCACCAGGGAAGCCCTAAGTGATTTTATTTTTATTTGAAGAACAAGTGGTTGAAGAATTGTTGTTGTTTTTTTAATTCTTTGTTCAACTAGGAAAAACTCATTGTATCCAATGAACAGGAAGTTCTTCGGGTTCATTACAGAGCTGCAAGAACACTGGCAAATCAGACACTGCCATTCAGCGCATGCACTGTTCTCCTGGATGCAGAAGTGTACAGCGTGCCACTGGACGCCCAGGTAAAGGACTAGCCATGGCCTTTAGTGCTCTTAGGATAGCAGGCATCTTTGGTAATCTGGGTCCTCAGAAGAAACATGAATTCAACTATCAGTAAAGCTCAAAGGAGAGAACAACTCTTTCACCCTAAAGTGCTTTTTATAGATAACTTGTAAGTTGCTTCTAAAGTGGAAGCTCCTGGAAGCTAGAAAGAGCGACAGGTGGAGCCCAGGTCGTGATAGTGCTGAGAGAGGGCCAGGCTTTGTTTGGATCTTAGATGTTGTTGGGATAAATTAACACAACTGTAGAAAACTGTAGCTACGGCTTGAAAAGAGTTTACTGCCACATATAAATTACGTGAATTCAGAACTAGACATCAGTTGTCAGAATTTTTTTGTGCTTCATAAACCAGAATGAAATTCTTTGGTCATAAGAGAGAATATAAAAGTATAAACACAGACAGTGAAGGATTATCACCAAAAAAGACTAGAAAATACTGTTTTAAATCAGACAAACTATAGAGACACAAAGTATATGCATTATATTACAGAGAAAGTTACTTAGTTCTCTCTGGACTTTATTTTTCTCACCTGAAAAAAAAGGGGGGGTGGGGAGCCCCAGATGGGTTATAAAGAGAATTTCTGAAAAGAAGTGAATTTTCCCAGTAAACCCTCAGAATGATCCCCAAATCAGAGACTAAAAAGGATCAGG
The DNA here is from genome assembly GCF_964165515.1 of Mesoplodon bidens. Taxonomy (NCBI): domain Eukaryota; kingdom Metazoa; phylum Chordata; class Mammalia; order Artiodactyla; family Ziphiidae; genus Mesoplodon; species Mesoplodon bidens. The sequence continues at coordinate 30,832,740 of NC_138169.1, read as the reverse complement.
CTACAAGCCACCTAATAGTTGAAGGGCAGAAGAACTTAGTCATCGTCTTGAGGATGACTGTGGGCCTGTTACCCACCCTTGTACGGCTGGCTTTACAGTTGGTAGACGGTGTCTCCACTGAGGAGCAGGCTTGTTCAGGTGAGCATAGCTGCTGAGGGACTAAGGAACAAGTCCGCTTCCTTGGGTAGGGGCTTGGGCCATCCTTTAGCCATTCTCGTATCAGGCCTCTTCCTTTGCAAAATAAACTTGTAATAATAAAAAAGGTTCAATAATAAAATTTAAAATAGTCAAAAGGTCTTACCTGAAGACCAAGGAGGAAGTGGTAACAGCTAAGAATGTGAGTAGTGTGATTGTGTTGCCTGGATGCCACCTCGATGGTGCTGGTGGTCAGAGCTTTGGCAGCAGTAACGGCAGCAGTTGTTTGTCAGACCCATTGCTTCCCATTGCCCAAGCGTTAGAACAAGGGCTTAGTGACTCTCACTTCTCAAACAAGATTAAAAGAGGTGCTTTTAAAGTGAGAGAGAGGCATGGACATATATACACTACCAAATGTAAGGTAGATAGCTAGTGGGAAGCAGCCGCATAGCACAGGGAGATCAGCTCCGTGCTTTGTGACCGCCTGGAGGGGTGGGATAGGGAGGGTGGGAGGAAGGGAGACGCAAGAGGGAAGAGATATGGGAACATATGTATATGTATAACTGATTCACTTTGTTATAAAGCAGAAACTAACACACCATTTTAAAGCAATTATACTCCAATAAAGATGTTAAAAAAAAAAAAGAGGTGCTTTTACCCGATTTCGCAGAATAGAAAATTGAAAGTATGTAATTAGTTCGAGATTACACAGTAAGATACAAAGCTGACGTTTGAATATAGCCTATCTTAAAAGAATACCAAAACTGGTATTCTTAAGAGCTGGTATAGAATTTCTTTGTGAGCACTCCAAAGGACTGGTCCTGGAAGAAATGTCAGCCCCAAAGGCCTGTCTCCCAGCTTAACATTTTTTTCTCCCTACATGTGGTAAACGATAACATTAAAATTAATTTCATAACCAATTATGCTTTGATAAGAAGTCACAGGCATGTAATACTTCATATGACATGCCTTTCTGAGACATTTTTGACACAGATTGGTAGGATTCTATTTAATTAATAACTAAACCCAGCATCCTAATAATTCTAATAACTAATCTCAGTATGGAAATACTTTATCAGATTTTTTAAATATTCAGATTATGTTATCTTTCTTTGAAATATACTTTTCATCATTCCTTTAAAAGTAGAATATACCATAAAAAGATAAAATGGCATATAGATTTTAAAGTAGGTTATTTTATTTTATAATATCCAACAATTTTAATGTTTTCTTTCAGTCTGATGACAGTAAAACTTCTGTGAGGGATCGTTTTAATGCAAGACAATTCATGTCTTGGTTACAAGATGTGGACGATAAATTTGACAAATTAAAGGTATGTATGTTTAGAAGTTCACTTTAACTGGATACTTCCCCTTCATAAACAGAAACTGTAGCTGTGTTAGAGAGGAGTGGTTAGGAAAGGAAAGACCGGTTAGTGGTGAATCCTCATGCAGTCGCACTTTGGAAGATAAAGGAAGATAAAGACCCCCCATTTTTTCAGGTCCAATTTCATATACATGGTGCAGCTACCACAGAAAAAGTGGTTTCTAATGGAGATCTTCATATTTGTTATCCAGTGTATGAGTCTGATTATAGTTCCAACATGTGAAAGAGGGGAGAACAAGAAGAGAAGAAATGTATTTTGCAAGTAATCTGTAAAGAAAATTATTTGGTTTGAATCATTTCAAAAATCACTTTTCCTTAGATTTTCTTGATTCTTCTGATAATTTGAAATTTTATTGCTTGAAAGAACAGTTTCAAATTAAAGTCTGTTAGATGAGTGTGAAGTTGTGGGTCCATAAGTATTTGGCATATGGATACAGACAGGGTAAACCAGAAATGGACATGTAACTCAGAAGCTTCACATACCCTAGTATATCGATCTTATACGCTAAAGAAACGATGCATGAGATTAATTTTTAAACAAAGCAATTGTGATAAATAATCAATGAATTCTTTTCTTCTTTTAAATAGACCTGTCTTTTAATGAGGCAACAACATGAAGCTGCAGCTTTAAATGCCGTCCAGAGGTTAGAATGGCAGCTCAAACTCCAGGAACTTGATCCTGCCACCTATAAATCTATCAGCATTTATGAAATTCAGGAGTTTTACGTTCCCCTTGTTGATGTGAATGATGACTTTGAATTGACTCCTATATAGCAGCCGTGACTTCCTGGTGGTGGTGTTTTAAATGAATGAGGCTTAAGAGTATTATACTATGGAATACTGCCTTTTGACAAAAATATGATATTATGCCTTCACAGCTATTAGTAAAGTTCAGCTAAAGTTGGTGATGTAGTAAACACTGTCATTTTATTAAAAATGAAAAGAATTATTTTGGATCTTAGATCCAAGCAGTTTCTAACTGAAAACTATTATTTATATTGGTGAAAGGTGACTATCGCATTGGAGCACGTTGGCAGACAAGGTAGATGTTTAGGGAGCTGAGGATCTGCTAATGGCGCTGGAAGCTGTTAGTGCTCCATGTACGAGGTGACCACGGGTGTGGAGGTTCTGTCAAGTTCTACTAAAACAGATCAGCAAACTAAAAGGCTCAATTCCTACCAAATAGTTTCTAATGTGGAAGGAAACCTTGGCACAAAATTTCTTCAGTTTATTATATCTGTAAGTTAATTGTACAGCTTTCTTTTTGAAAGTTTTAATATTGTCTTCCTTTTTAATAACTTATTTTATACATATTGTGCAGATGTAAATCTTGTAATTAATGGTCAAAATGTATACAAAGGGATTGGTAGTCAAAACATATACAAAGAAACAATTGTACAACTGTTTTGTCTAATGTTTAAGGACCAAAGTTGTAGTTTGTGTGGTATGGAGTGTAGTGGTAGTGTGTTGAGGTAGCAGGACTTTTAACTAAGGCATGCGTGTCTGAGTTAGCTTGTTTCCATCACAGAACTGCAGAGACTGTGACTTAGCCATACTGCATGCTTCCTATAATTTAATTCTCTCCATAGCAATGCCTGACGGTAGTGTAAGGTGTTTCATACCAGTCTCCCAGGATAGTACCTATGACTTACTATGTTGGACATTTTATTTAGAATTAGTCATGCAAAGAAACAGCTCTGTTTTCATCTCACAATAGAGCCTGTTCTCCTCTTCCCCCAAAAAATGCCTTTGAATGAAAATTCTGAAATTGTAAATGTCTATTTTAATACTCAAATATGAAAGAATCTGTGAATATATGTAAATATGTTTAATAAATTTTATTGGTCATGTTAAATCATTGTAAAACTTTTTTACATTGCTTAAATATAATGTTCTAAGCTTAATAACCTTTGCACTTTTAAAATAACAACTGAGTACTCAAAAAAGAGATATTTGGTAGTCAAAATAGGTAAAAGAAATGGGCATATTCTGATCGATTTCTGCAATGTTTATGAAATATTGATTAATATGTTGTATTTCTTCCTTGTATCAAGATGCAAAACATATAATTTTCAAAATTTTATAATTAAAATAAGATTTGGTATGCTGTTTTTAATAAAATAATTAGCAATATACTTAGAAAAAGTCCAGTTTCTCCTGTAACATGATGTAAATTAAATATTCAGGAATATTTCAGATCTGAAACCTGCTGTTAAACTTACTAAACATTTTTGGAAAGAAGATAGGTTATATGTAAAATTGATCATAAGTATATGAGATGAAATTTACAGAACTTTCCACAATACTTTCTTGAATTATAATACTGGGTGTTTTTTATTCTGATAGAGAAAAGTGAAAAGAATATAGGAGGAATAAAGTGATTTAAATTCAGCTTGCAAGTTGGAAATCCCAGCTAGTGGGAAATAATGTAAAATTGAAGTTTTTGAGTGCAAAGGTATATATTAAGCTTAGGGATTTTTGAATTTTTACATCAGTTTATATTTTAATTGATACTGTACTTGGCATGCGCAATAAAGCAGCACGTGTGAAAAATACACAGTGCAAGGACTTTATTATAAAGATTGGATGTAGTAGTCTTTAGAAATTTAGATGAAAGATTTTGGCCTTTTTTATTGGATAAATGGGGCCAAGAAAGGCAGGGTAGATTTTGAAGCACTGGTTTTGTTGAAGTTAAGTTTATTAAGGCTGGGAACATTAAAAACTAATTTATAAAAGCAATACTTTTTAATATGAAAAACTTAATGCAAATTTTGTTTATACTTTTGCCTAAAAATAAAAAAACAGATTATTGAGCATTGAAATCATAGAAAATATGAGAAGGTTAAGTTTATACAGCATTTTGTTCTGTTGGTTCAACCAGAGAAGGGGGGTGGAAAAAAAAGCACTGTTTGGCCAAACAGAACAAGCTGCAGAAGAGAAAAACCAAGCAAGCAGAAATCTGGCATATTTTAGTCATCCCAGTTTTTTAGTACTAACCACAGTTCTCACCCTCTTCAGTGGTACCTCAAGTTGCTGGAGCCTGTCTGCCATGATACTGCTTCTGCAGATTCCCTTTGTAAAGTGACTCATTCGAAGCTAATCGGAATAGCTTAAAAAAAAAAAAAAAGTGAATGCCTTCTCCGTGGGAATTTATACTTTAAGTAAGTTAAGGGCTCTTGATATTAAAGATTATTCTGAAGCTCTAAAATGCTAGGAAAAACTTGGAATGGGGTATATGCCTAAAAAGATATAGGATTCTGAAAGAGAAATAAAGGATGGTTAGTTTAATCAGTGATTTTTTTTTAACTATTCAAATATCATGAACAAGATACTAAATTGTACCTAAGGATTTGTATTTCTTTAAATCTTGTTCTAAATCATATCTGTTTAATAAATGACTAGATATTTGTGCATGTTATTTAATAAAGAGTTATATTTTTATAGAAAAAATAAGAGTGAAATGTGTTAAGTGTTTTTTTTTTGTTTTCCACTCCCACGTGACTCCAAGCCCAACACCAGTGTTTACTTGGGCAGCAGGCAAAATTGCAAAATACTCATTTTGGGGAAACAACCTCTGAAGAATTAGCCTTTTGAGCTCAAGTCTATTCAGGAATGAGGTCTCGAAAATGAATTTTAATTATTAGACATGCTGCAGACCTAACTATAAAAATCTCAAACAGGGCTTCCCTGGTGGCACAGTGGTTGAGAGTCCGCCTGCCGATGCAGGGGACACGGGTTCGTGCCCCGGTCCGGGGAGATCTCACATGCCGTGGAGCAGCTGGGCCCGTGAGCCATGGCCGCTGAGCCTGCGCGTCCGGAGCCTGTGCTCCGCAGATGGAGAGGCCGCAACGGTGAGAGGCCCGCGTACCGCAAAAAAAAAAAAAAAATCTCAAGCAAAGATCCCCTAAAGCTCATTTTAACAGACTGAGGAATTATAGAGTTATTCTAGAAATAGAGCAATGCTAAATATGTATTTTTCTTAGTTATCCAAAAAGTTAGCAATATTTTTTATTCTATCTCTGATATTCTGACACATAAAAACCAAAAATTTTATGTAGGGGAAATTGACTTTTTAAAACTCATGAGGTAGTCATGTCTTGTATAAAAGCATTTCCACAATTTTTAAAAAAAAATCCTTTTTCAAACCTTAAAGTTTAAATAATTCCTAATTAATCAAATGGCTCAAAAGGTTAGAATTATAAGTATTATCATTTAAACAGTGAAGAGTACATGTGGAAGGATTGACCTCTTTTTTTTTTTTGGCCATGCTGCGAGGCATGCAGGATCTTAGTTCCCCCGACCAGGGATCGATCCTGTGCTCCCGGCAGAGGAAGCTTGGAGTCTTAACTGCTGGACTGCCAGGGACGTCCCTGGAAAGATTGACGTTTAAAGGAAATTTTGCTGTTGATAATAGAGAATGAGGCATATATAGCGTATGTCTATAGAGTAAAAAACACCACCTGTGTGCCCATCACTCAGCTTAAGAGTGGTACCTTTTTCCTCAGTTTTTATTAATTGTGTAATTTGTATCCAATAAAAATACCCACATCTTAAGTAGGCAGTTTGGTAAGTCCTGACAGATGCATACAAAACATTTCCATCCCCCCCCGCAGTTCCCTCCTGCCCCCTTGCAGAGTACTTCACCCCAGAGGCCACCGCTGTGCTGACTACCGGCGCCATGGGTTACCTGTACTTGTTCTTGAGCTTCATGTATATGGAATCAAACAGTATACACTTGTTTTGCGTCTGCCTTCTTTCAACTTAAGGTTTCGAAATTCATGTTTCATGTGTCAGTCATGTGTTCCTTTTTCTTACTGAGTGGAAGTATATTGTACAAGCCTGTTTATTCACTCTTGTTGGTAGACATTTGGATTGTTCCCAGTTGGGGGCTGAATAAAACTGCTCTAAACATGCTAATCTTTTTTTGTGAACACGTTCTTTCATTGCTTGGGCCCATACCTTGGAGTACAGTCACCAGATCATAGGGCATAGATGTATGTCTAACTTCATCAGAAACCGACAGTTCTCCAAAGGGCTTGTACCATTTTATACTCCTACTGCCAACTATCAGAGGCCCAGTTGCTCTGAATCCTCATCAGTCTTTGGTGTTGTCAGTCTTCAATTTTAGCAGTTTTGGTGGATATGTAGTGGTATCTTACTGTGCTTTTAACTTGCATTTCTCTGATGACTCAAGAGGTTGAACATATCTTTTAATATGTTTAATAGCCATTTGTACATTTTATTTTGTGAACTGTCCTCAGGTGTTTTGCTTATGTTCCATTGTGTTGTCTTTTTATTATTGATTGATTTGTAGGAAGTCCTTATTCTGCACACAAGCCCTTTGTCAGGTAGGTCTGTCTTAACGTCCATAAGACTATAAGGAATGTATGCATATCCATGCATTTAGGTTTTAGTGACAAGGATTCGAGGCAAAACATTCTGTCATTGCAAACATTCTTAACGTAAGCAGTGTTTGCTAAAATAAATTATAGTAGTATTTTTTCAACCGTCTATCTCAGAATGCTTTTTTCTTTATTAAATTTTATTTATTTATTATTTCTGGCTGCGTTGGGTCTTCGTTGTTGCACACAGGCTTTCTCTAGTTCAGGTGAGTGGGCTTCTCATTGCGGTGGCTTCTCTTGTTGCAGAGCACAGGCTCTAAGCGCGCGGACTTCAGTAGTTGTGGCTCGCGGGCTCTAGAGCGCAGGCTCAGTATTTGTGGCGCACAGGCTTAGTTGCTCCGCGGCATGTGGGATCTTTCCAGACCAGGGCTCGAACCTGTGTTCCCTGCATTGGCAGGCGGATTCTTTTTTTTTTTTTTTTTGAGATACGCGGGCCTCTCACCGCTGTGGCCTCTTCCGCCGTAGAGCACAGGCTCCGGACGTGCAGGCCCAGCGGCCATGGCTCACGGGCCCAGCCGCTCCGCGGCATGCGGGATCCTCCCAGACCGGGGCATGAACCCGTGTCCCCCGCATCGGCAGGCGGACTCTCAACCACTGCGCCACCAGGGAAGCCCGGCAGGCGGATTCTTAACCACTGCGCCACCAGGGAAGTCCCTCAGAGTGCTTTAATTAAACTACTTGTGTAACTGTCCCAATTGGAATATTTGGAGAATACAAAAATTCTGTTTTCCTAAAAGGGAAAGAGAATCACAGCAACATGCTTTGTGAAATGGGAGTGGTATTTAAAAATGAAAGAGATGAATGTCACATCCATATTTTAAAAAGCATGAAGGGAAGAAAGAAAAACCTCAACCTGTAAGTCTGACCGGCTTAAAGGCAAAAAGCTGAAGTCACTGATTAAGGGAAAAAGAATAGAAAACCTGGGCGGGTACAGTCTAATCAGGGATACTGCAGATGGAAGCCCTGTTGAAGCCATCTGAGTCCCTGAATTAATGACACCGAAGGCTGGAGCTGGTGAAAAGGAGCAGTTTGTCCTTTAGAGGCATCTAGAAGCTCTGGCTTTCTGACATAAGTTAGCACTATGGTGGAAGTTTCATGAGGAAACATTCACTGAGCAAAAGTATATGCTCAACATAGAGGCAGACAAAAATCCAGTCCAAAGACATCACTAATTCAGAGGGAGTGAACAGGCTGATGCTGGCAAGCAGGTGAAGAGCAGGAGACCAGCTGCCTTCTTGTGGAGGTTTGGTGTGGGTTTCTTTGTTTCTCGGTTCGCTTGTTGTTTCGTTGTGTTTAGCCCTCCCCAACGCAATCCTGAAAGAACTCCTGCCTCAGAACTGCTCTGTCTCCACGTGGGATAAAACAGCACAGCTGTGACGCAGTCCCGTGTCCCCTCTTACCTGCCCTGGAGCCTCTCACCTCAGTGCACGCCATGAGTTTCAGAGTGGAAACAAGGTTTCCAGCCACTGAAGACTGCTCATACTAAGTGAGGTAAGTCAGAAAGAAAAAGACAATACCGTAAGATATCATAACATATCATTTACATGTGGAATCTAAAATACGACACAAATGAACTGATCTACTAAACAGACTCACATACGTAGAGAACAGACTTGTGGTTGCCGAGGGGTGGAGGAGGGAGGGATTGGGAGTCTGGGATTAGCAAATTCAAACCTAGTACATGTAGGATGGATAATCAACAAGGTCCTACTCTATAGCACAGTTAACTATATTCAATATCTTGTAATAACCTATAATAGAAAATCTGAAAAAGTATATATATACACATATATATATAAAAAACTGATTCACTTTGCTGTACACCTGAAACTAACACAACATTGTAAATCGACTATACTTCAATAAAATAAAAATTTTTTTTAAAGAGTGGATAGGGTTTATGTAGCCAGGAAAAAAAAAAGAATAATGTCCCAAGCAAAAAGAAAAATGTGCGGAATACAGGAGTGGAGAAGTATGAAGCATGCAAATAGACCACCTTGGCTCTATGGAGAGGATTTGTGTAACATCAAAAAAGAATCACATTTACTAGCATGAAAATATGTTCTGGATATGCCAAATGGGAAAAAGCAAGTTGCAGTGAAGTATTCTTAGCATAATTTCATTTTTTGCAAACATATGTTAATACATGTGACTTAAAAAAGACTGAAGGAATATATAGGAAGCTAGGTACAATCTCCAGGGGCTAAAATGGCCAGGGTCGCACATGAAGTCCCCAAAATTTTTAATTCTCTGTAATCAGAAAAAAAGGAAAAAGTTGAAATGAATATAAATTAAGAAATATTCTAAATAAGTAAGCTACAAAGTTGGGACCTAATTTGGTAGGCAAGAGTGAGCCATGAGTAAATAGTGGATTTTGAGAAGCCTTAAGAGCTTTTGAGAACGATTTGTAAATCTCTCAATAGCCCTTGATAGCCCTTTGCAAACATCTGCCAAAAAAGCATTTTCTCCTAGCAGGCGGGGTCAGCAGTTTCCCCAGAGGTTTGCTAGGCCTCCTGTAGCCCTAGGGACCTGAGCCTCGGAAAAGTTTGCTTGGGCGTTCCTTTTGCCTGGTGGATTCACAACCGTTCATTGCAGAGGGAATTATAAGTATTTTACGAACCCGGAATGGAACATAACAAAACAAAAATAGCCTCAAGATTTTCTACATTTCTTCTTGTTTAAAACAGGAAGAGTTGAGAGGCCTTTGGAAGTAAGCGTTTTCCTTTCCCCATTCTTTTGAGAGCTTTGCGGTAATTCCCACAACAAAGCAGGGAGGGAAGAGGTGGGGGAGAGGGTGAAGGAAGGAGGTTTCTTCCCAAAGGGCCTTCCATCCCTAGATCTTCCTTTCCACACCACAGGCTGCCAGGCTGTTAGATGCGGCTCCTTTAGTTCAAATCTGTAAATCAAATCAGCTAATTCAGCTGGGTCTCTCGGATGGAAAGCATTAAGAATGGGACAGTGGATTCCAAACCATAATCCCCAGCCTGCCGCAGTTGGCCGGTTCCTTGGGACACAGAATAGTCTTCCTGTCTCCACCGGGTGAAAGGCTCACAGGCTGGACGCCTCCTCCACGCAGGCCCGAGCAATCCCCGCCCCCCGCTTCGCCCCCCGTCCAGTCCCACCTCCAGCAGGGCCGGGGGGCTCTTCCCGTACTCCTGTAAGGAAGCTCAGAAGTGGAGAATCCAGACCAAACTGGAGTGCTTAGCAGGGGCACCCAACACTTGTGTCTCGGGCTCCCATTTTGCTCCCTGTCTTCTGGGGTGAATTGGCTGGGGTGAGGGGAGGCCCAGAGGTGAGAGTGTAGAAGCACCACCTACAAGAGTGAGTTCACAAACTACAATTGTCCTTCTTATCTCTCTATGCTGGGCAGGATAACACCCCCTCCCCTAGCTTCACTCCCTCTACCCCAGTGGTCCCCAACGTTTTTGACACCAGGAATCAGTCTTGTGGAAGACAATTTTTCCACAGATGGGGTGGGGGGACGGGGAGGATGGTTTCGGGATGATTCAAGTGCATTACATTTACTGTGCACATTAATATATATACATTATATATATACATTGTAATATATAATGAAATAATTATACAACTCACCATAATGCAGAAACAGTGCGAGCCCTGAGCTTGTTTTCACTTGCCACTTACTGATTGGGTTTTGATATGAGTCTGCAAGCAACTGATATATTATGGTCAAATCTTTCTGCTAATGATAATCTATACTTGCAGCCACTCCCCAGACCTAGCATCACCGCCTCACCTCTACCTCAGATCATCAGGCATTAGATTCTCATAAGGAGCCGCACCCTAGATCCCTCACATGTGCAGTTCACAGTAGGGTTCGCGCTCCTATGAGAATCTAATGCCACCGCTGATCTGACAGGAGGCGGAGCTCAGGCGGTAAGAAAATTGTTGTTGTTTTATGGCAGTAAATTTACAGTAATTTGTTAGCAGCAATAGGAAACGAGTCACCTCTTCACTGTGGTTGGCTGACAGTCAACCACTGATGCATCTGTGTCAGGTGATTGAAGCTTAGGTGAATCAGTGACATTTGACCCTTTCATCAAACCCTACTAAGAGGCTTTATTGCATTGATCATAAAGGCTTCTGGTAAAATAAAATAGCCACTACAATAACCCCTGCAGCTCTCAAATTCCCAAACCCATTCAGAACTCCTTGATAGCCACCTGGAGGCTCAACTGACATTTGATCTTCTAGAGCTTATCAAAGAGGATCTTTAAATTAAAAATAACTATTTTTTATCTTATTACCAAAGTAATACAGGCAAAGACATGAGAAAATGCAGACAAGCACAAAGAAAAACATCAACAACACAAATCGCTCATAATCTTCATTCTAAAAATACACACACTTCTTTAAAAGTTGATATATCATGAATATCTTTCCATGCCAATGGTATTTCTCTGCAACACCAGTTCTCCAAGTGTGATCTGGAGACCCTGGGGGTCCCAGGACATTTTCAGGTAGTTCCTGAGCTCAAAACTATTCTTATTTTAATTCTAATGCATTATTTGCCTTTTCAGTCTCCTCTCACACTGTAGTTTTTTTTAGAGGGTATATAATATATATTGCAACAGTTTGAATGCAAAAGCTGATATGAAAATCCAGCTGCCTTCTATTAAGTTTGACATTAAATAGCACAATGTAAGACAATGCCACTCTTCCCACTATTTTTCTTTTTTGTCTTGGAATATATACTTTTTTTTTTTTTTTTTTTTTTTGCCGTACGCGGGCCTCTCACTGTTGTGGCCTCTCCCGTTGCGGAGCACAGGCTCCGGACGCGCAGGTTCAACGGCCATGGCTCACGGGCCCAGCCGCTCCGCGGCACGTGGGATCTTCCCGGACCGGGGCACGAACCCGTGTCCCCTGCATCGGTAGGCGGACTCTCAACCACTGTGCCACCAGGGAAGCCCTATATACTTATTTTTCATAAAATATGTATTCATGTTACCATATAACGGAGTCTATTATTTTTAAATGAGATAATAAATAATTATTTCTTAAATTTCTGTTTTAACTTCAAAAGTTTTGATAGATGTAGCACACATAAACAAAACCTCTTTGGAGCCCTCAATAATCAACAGTGTAAAGGGGTCCTGAGACTACAAAGTTTGAGAACCTCTGACCTACAATATTATTTTTTAATATCTGATTTAGCCCATTGCACTGTATCATAATTCATTTAACCAGTAAGTAATGCTAAGAATAAGATCCTTAAAGTTAAATTTGTGTACACTCAATTATTTCTTTCGGATAATTTTCAGGGATGGTTTTTGAAATGTATACTTACTTACTGTACAAAAATGGGCTAACAGCAATAATGCAGTCCACTCCGTCAGCCAATCAACTCTTTCCGTTCTTTCTGTTTTCTTCATCAACCAAGGGGAATGTGGGCATTTAAGATCCTACCAGCTTAAGACTTTAGTACTAGGTCTAAAATCGTCTAGTACCATTTCCAAGGGAAAAGTACAATGGGCTCCAACTTAATCACTCTGGAAACTTTTAAAAAAGCAAATTCCCAGGGTTGTGGGAAAGAACTGAGTGCCATTCTCAGTCGCCTTTATCTACAAGCTAACTGTTGGTCACACATGCTTGGGCAGGCGTCTCCTGCCATCTGTCCAGGTGTGCATCCGTCCTCTCCCCTGGCCTGTGACCTTCTGGACCAGCACCCACGGCGCTCCTGCCCGCTTCTAGCGCTGAGCACAAAGCCGGGCGCCCACGAAGGGCTCGGCATTAAGGGCACTGCGGGACGAAGGCTCTACTCTTGGAGACCCTTATTCAGTAGGTCTGAGGCAGACCCCAGAAGCCTGTGTTTTTTTTTGTTTTGTTTGTTTGTTTGTTTGTTTGCAGTACGCAGGCCTCTCACTGTTGTGGCCTCTCCCGTTGAGGAGCACAGGCTCCGGACGCGCAGGCTCAGTGGCCATGGCTCACGGGCCCAGCTGCTCCGTGGCATGTGGGATCCTCCTGGACCTGGGCATGAACCTGTGTCCCCTGCATCGGCAAGCGGACTCTCAACCACTGCACCACCAGGGAAGTCCCGCCTGCGTTTTTAATACATCCTGTCTCCGACGTCAATGACGGGATTCAGGTATGAGCTGCACTGGGTACCAGCGGGGTGCATCAGTCAGTCCGGCATCCCCATAACGGGGCCGAGACCAGCTCCCTCCCAGGGTGGCTGTGAGGAGGCGAGGAGCTCGTGCACATCACGTCCCAGCTCCGGGACCAGGGCAGGGTGAGCCCGGAGAAGGGGACGGGCGGCAGTGTCTGCGGGAGCCCGAGGCGGGCGGGAAGGCGCCGAAGACCGGGACGGGGAAGAGGAAGGGGGACTATGCGCGTGGGCCGGGTGGGCGTGGCCGCGGTCGGGGCGGGGCCGGGTAGGGGGTGGGACCCTGGGCGCGCTGGGCCCGCGGGGAGCGTGGCCTGGGCGGGGCCGGGTCGCGCGCGGACTGGAGCGCCGGGGGAGTGAGAGACGCCTCCTGGCGGGAGCTGGCGGCGGCGGTGGCGGCGGGAGCCGAGGGGGGCGGAGGGAAGCGGGGGGCGGAGGCGAGGCGGCGGCGGGCTGGTCTCTCCCTGTTTTACGGCCGAGGCTCGCGGGCGCTGCGCGGAGGACTGAACGGAGGCGCGGCCTGCCTCCCTCCATAGAGCGGCGCGCCCGCTCGGCCGACCCGCGGGGAACGAGAGGCAGGCTGCTTCGCGGCGCCGCGGCGTACGGTGAGCGGGCGGGGTTGGCGGGTGCCGCTCTGGGTCTGGAGGCCGCGGCCGGGCGGGAGGAGCGGAAGGACCGGGCCCGCGCGGCCTGGGCGGCCTCCGCGGCAACGAGGCGGGGCGGGCGCGGGGCGTGGCTCCTCCGCCGGCAGCCGGGGCCGCTGTCAGCGCCGCCCGCTCGGCCGCTGCGCTTTGTTCCCGAGGCCCCGAAGGGAGCCGCTCCCCTAGGAGGAGCTCGGTTACCTGCCTCTGCGTGCCTCGTTCACCTGGACGCCTGTTCTGGGGAGGTTCGGGGAGTGGGACGCAGACGGCCGTGAGGTGGAGGAAAATATCCCATTTTCAGTTGCTGTGGGGAGAAAACTAGCTCTGGAAGAATTCGTTTTCCGATGCCTTCTTTGGCCGCCACGAATATGTGCCGGTGGCTCCGGAGTCACCGGACTTGGGCGTGCGGTTCAGTAAAGCGGGCGGTGGGTCCTGACGGTCCCAGGAGGGTACCCCCGGCCTCGGCCACGGTCCCTGGGGCTTTCTCGTACAGAACCGAGCCACACGAGCACAGAGCCCGGTACTCTTCACCTTCTTCTTGTCTTTGCTTTATTGTTCTTGCTAACACTTAGAATACATGTTTACAGCAATCATAAAGGCCCATAAATGCACCTTTTATCCGTCTTACATCACTAGTCGTTTATTTAATTGATTCTGTTTGGGGGGGGTGTTTTAAACCCCAAGAAGTTTTATCTTCTCCTTTTAAAAAGTTTAATGACTGTGTTGATTGTTCAACCACTGTCAGAATTTGTGCTGGTCTTTCTTTCCTTTTTCTTTTTGGACTGTAATATTTTCTTCAATATCTTTGAAGAATCACTGGTACCTAAGATAGGGAATTAAAAGAATATCTTCACATTTTGGTAAGTTAGAGTTCTTAATGCAGTTAATAATTTACTGTTCTCTTTGTTATTCGCTAAATTATTTAAGGAGCAACTGTCCACTCCGTTGAGCTGCTTCATTTTGGCTAATTATGTTAAGAGACAAAATGAGATAATAACAAGTAGACACTAGAATAATTTGCATTTTTAAAATTTGTCTTAATTCTAAGAATTAAAATATTGATAAATGTTTTTAAAATTATAATACAATATTTATAGTTTGTTTTGTTTTGTTTTGTTTACTGGCTTAAAGTCGAATAGTGGGCCTGAAACTAAAGCTGAAAAGCAGTGCAGCATTGAAACTACTTATTTGCTTTATATATTGATACTTTCAGGTTACTGATGGTATACACACACACACACACACACACACACACACATATTCACTTTAATTTTCACGGTCACCATTTCTGGGTACTCTGAGGAATTTCAGAATTCTATATCTTTGAAGATGGCTAACAAGATATTATTGTATATTGTAGCTTTTTTTTGAGTGTTTAAGTAATCTTTCATTGAGAATAATCTTTAAACAGTCACTCAAAAGTCTTTTAACGCAAACAATGAGTCTTGGTTTATTTACTTGATTTTCATTTTTGTATTTGTTTTTACCCTAGCATTTGCCTTTGAATTAAAGTTTTTGTTGTTTTTTTTTTTTCTTTTTGTTTGTTTGTTTAGCTTCCGGGAGTTTGGTGATTGTCTTTGAAGAAACATGAAGTCACACTCTGTTGTTATGCTTACTGTAGCCATCCTGGTGTTCCTGACATGGGTCCCCGTGTCACTGAGTTGTAACAAAGCACTCTGTGCTAGTGATGTGAGCAAATGCCTCATTCAGGTAGGACTAAGAGTACTTTTTTACTAATATTAAAATATACTGTAGAGCAGATACAGAGCACATATATACAGATAGAGAGTGTAAGGTCTGAGGTAATGAACCATGACACTGGTCTGGGGTTTTGCCCCCATACTTCTCTTGCATACAAGCAATGTCAGACTCAAGGAGTTCAGTACAGAAAATAATATCCAGCTTTGTAAACATGCTGTTACAAGGTGATGAGTAGCCTATTCAGATGAATTAAAGGGTTCCCTTGTATAATCTAGTTTACATAACAAAGAGACTCACTTACTATATTTAGAAAAAAAAATTTAGCTAATCAAATCATAGACAAAGTGTTCCCTAAATATAATACACTAATTGTCTGTTCTAAGTAACAAGTTACCCCAAACAGCAACTTAATGTAGTAAACATTTATTATTTACGCAGTTGCTGAGGGTTGGGAACCCAGGGGCAGCTGAGCTGGGGGGTTCAGGGTGAAGGTTTCTCAAGGTTGCAGGCGTTGGAGAATGTGCTTCCAAGATGCTTGACAGTGATCTCTCTCTCAGCCACCAAGGCAAGCCTTCCTGAAGAGAAAAGTGAGGTTAACTAATGGCTTAGTTTACAGAGCTGTTAAGTGGCTGTGGAACGTGCCCTGTGTTTGAACCCGAAGCCTGTGGCCTTTCCATACACATACTGGTTATTACTGTTCTTAAAGTTGCGTTAATTAGTGTTGAACTTCATGTATTATACAGCTGTTCTCCCTTTTCCCATCCTGTTAGACCGTCAGCAGTCTTGGGTCTGTATTTATTAGCCTCTCTTCTAGCTGTTGGCTAAGAAATTCAGTAACCACACATATTAGAATTCCGTATAAAGTATGACTCAGCTACCTCTTGGCTGTAATCCTGACATGAGAGCATTTGTATGTACTAGAAGTGGTAATGATTTTTATAGATGAGAGGCATTAAGTGCTGATTTGTGACATTTTGGTCCTCATTAATAGTTAAAATTCTGGGAAGCCTGGCCTTTATGTGAGTGTGGTTGTCACCATCTCATACTCTACCCTCACTTTGCATTTTAACCAAAACATTTAACTAGGGAGGTTGGTTGGTTAGGGTAAGGGTTTTCACTATGGATGTTTTTAAGCATAAATAGAAGAGGGAAGAGTATAATGAACAGCAGTAATAATCAGCAGTTACAGCCATCATTCACTCGGGGCTACCCTTGCTTCATCTCTATTCCCCTGCACTGTTCACCCTAGCTCTGTTTAGTGTCAGGCAGACCCCTGATATTATTTTATCATAAATATATTGTCTATCTCTGAAAGATAAGAACTCTTGAAAACATAGCTATTAGCACTTTAAAAATTAACAATAATTCTTTAATATCACGTAGTTTTATACATGGAAGTTTTTTTTAAATTTATTTATTTATTTTTGGCTGCATTGGGTCTTCATTGCTGCGTGCAGTCTTTCCCTAGTTGTGGCAAACGGGAGCTACTCTTCGTTGCGGTGCGCAGGCTTCTCATTGTGGTGGCCTCGCTTGTTGCAGAGCTCGGACTCCAGGCGCGCGGGCTCAGTAGTTGTGGAGCAAGGGCTTAGTTGCTCCGCGGCATGTGAGGTCTTCCCGGACCAGGGCTCAAACCCATGTCCCCTGCACTGGCAGGCGGATTCCTAACCACTGCGCCACCAGGGAAGTCCCTACATGGAAGTTTTGATACGGCACGTCTGCTTAGGCTTGTGCTGGCTGAAAATTTGGTAGTTTTCTCGTGAAGTCCAGCTTTGTGCTGTGGTCAGAGGTGAATCTGTGCCACTTCCCACGTTGTTTCAGTGTATCTTCATTATTCATTATTGGAAATAAAGTCTCATAACAATTGCTATATTCATGTTTAGGTAGAAATTTACTTAAATCTCAAATTATTTTTTGACTCTCCAAGTATGTAATTTCCATTATTCAAATAATTAAAAATTGGATTTTATTTGAAAGACCTTGCTTGGTAAGGCAGTATTTAAAGAAGAAAGCATTTGGTTACTATCGATAAAAACTCTCAGAAGTTTTTGTTTTGCTTTTCAGTTTAAAATTCTGTAATACTTACAAAACGCTTCAAAAAGTAGAGTAAAAAAATTAAGTGTAAAAACTGGAAAATCAGGTGAAGCTTCACCTGTTTGTTAAATGGTGATTTTAGTAAACTTATTGGAAAGAAGGTAAGACTCTTTTTTTTTTTTTTAAACCACTAATTCACTGATGCAAACATTTCTGATTCCTGTTCCTTCAGAACTAGGAATCATCAAATCTTTTTCTGGAGTAGTAGAGACAGTGCTTCTGGTGCATGGTGGCAGGGTGCTTGGGGTTAAAATAATAGAGGCCTTGAGTATTGAGGGTTTTCTTGTTCATTTATTCCTAAGCACTTATGACATTGTGCTAAGCACTTACTGGACATTGCAGTGAAATGTGATTGGTTCTACCATTTACCTGGTTTTATGGACTCCGCTGATTATTTAACATTCTGCCCTTTACTCTCCTTGCATTCCCTCACTGTGGCTGTGTGACAAACCACCCCAAAGGTCAGTGGCTGGAAACAACAACAACGTTTATTTTGAGCATGAATTTGCATCCTGTGTGGTGCTTGGTAGGATAGTTCATCTGCACCACACAGCATTATTAGCTGGGGTG
Organism: Mesoplodon bidens; assembly: GCF_964165515.1. NCBI lineage: Eukaryota > Metazoa > Chordata > Mammalia > Artiodactyla > Ziphiidae > Mesoplodon > Mesoplodon bidens. The sequence continues at coordinate 30,814,690 of NC_138169.1, read as the reverse complement.
GCCTGAAGGCTGGCAGCTGAAATTACCTGAGGCAGCGCTGTCCACTAGAACTTTCTATGATGATAGAAATGGTCTACATCAGCCCTGTCAGGTACAGTAGAAACTAGTCACGTGGTTGTTAAGCACTTGAATATGACTAGTGTGACTGAAAAGCAGATTTTTAAATTTAATCATTTTAATTAATTTAAATTTAAACAGCTGCATGTGGCTAGTGACTGCTGTATTGGATATCACAAAGCTGGGCTAGGAAGGTTCTTTGTTCTCTCTCTCTCTCACCCCCCTGTCCCCGCTTTCTCTCTCCCCTCCTTTCCTCCCTCCCTATCCATAGTCTCTTTGTATGACTTCTCCAGCATGCTGGCTTAAGACTAGCCAGATTCCTTACATGTTGACTCAGGGCTTCCAAGACCATGTGTCTCACGAAACACAGCAGGGGAAGCTGTATTGCCTTTTATGGCCACGCCATTGAGGTTACAGTGTTACTTCCATCATGGTGGTAGGCCCACCTGGATTTAAGAGGAGGGTACACAGGCCCCGCCTCTGATGGAGGATCATGAGTGTAACACTAAGGAGAGCTTAGTGGATGGGATGAATGACGTGGCCATGTTTGGAAAACACAATCTGCCACATCTTAACTGTGACTTGACCAGCTGGGTGATCTCAAGAGTTTCCTTCTAATTCTACATAGTTCTAGAGAAAGCAACCAACTATTATTGTGTGTTAATTTTTTTTTTTTAATCAGAGTATCTCTATATGCCTATTCTGGATATTTAATATGAATGGAATCATACAATATGTTGTCTTTTATGCCTGTCTTCTTTTATTGAGCATAATGCTTTCACAATTCATCTATATTATAGTATGTATCAGTACTTTATTGTTTTATGGTCAAATAATATTGTACTGTATGGATATGCCACATTTAATTTATCCATTCATCAGTTGATGAATGTTTAGATTGTTTCCACCTTTTGGCTATGCAAGTAATGGAGCTGTGGATATTTGTGTATACGTTTTTATATGGATATCTGTTTTCATTTCTTTTGGGTATATACCTAGGAGTAGAGTTGCTGGGTCATATTTTCTATGTTTAACATTTTGAAGAACCACTAAAGTATTTTCCAAAGTGGCCGTATACATTTCCACCACTGTGTCTGCAGGTTCCAATTTTTCTACATCCTCACCAGCACTTGTTGTTATAGGCATCTTAGTGGGTGTGAAGTGGTTTTGATTTGCATTTCTCAAACGACTAATGATATTGAGCATCTTTTCATGTGCTTATTGGCATTCATATATCTTCCTTGGAGAAGTGTCTATTCAGAACCAATGCCCATTTTTTAATAGGCTTATTGTCTTTTTATTGTCAGGTTATAAGAGTTATTTATATATTCTGGGTACAAGTCCATTATCAGATATATGACTTGCAAGTAATTTCTCCCATTTTGTGGGTTGTCTTTTCACTTTCTTGATGGTATTATTTGCAACACAAAAGTTTTAAATTTTGATGCAGTCTAATTTATTTATTTATTTATTGTTGCTTTTGCATTTGGTGTTGTAGCTAAGAAACCATTGCCTAACTCAGGGTTATAAGATATACTTGTCTATTTTCTTCTAAGAATTTTGTAGTTTTAGCTCTTATATTTAGGTCTGCAGTTTATTTTGAGTTGATTTTTGTATATGGTGTTAGGTAGGGGTCCAAATTTATTCTTTTGTGTATGGATATCTAGTTGTCTCAGCACCATTTGTTGAAAATATTATTTTTTTCTCCTTTGAATTATCTTGACACTCTTGTTGAGAATTATTTGACCATAAATGTAAGAGTTTATTTTTGGACTCTCAGTTTTATTCCATTGATTTATATATCTATCATTTTGCCAGTACCACACTGTCTTGACTACTGTAGCTTTGTGGTATGTTTTATAATCACAAAGTATGAATTTTCTAATTTTGTTGTTTTTCAAGATTTGTTTTTAATACTTTGGGCCCTTGCATTACCATATAAATTTTAGGGTCAGCTTGTTGATTTCTGTAATAAAGCCAGCTAGGATTTTTATATATAAATATATTTGACTTTATTTATTGGAGTAGTTTTTGGTTTACAGCAAAATTGAGCAGAAAGTGCAGAAGGATCCCATATACTCCTTTCCCCTACACATACCCACTGTTTCCCCTACTATTAACATCTTGCATTAGTTTGTACATTTGTTACAATTGATGGAGCAATATTGACATACTATTATTAACTAAAGTCCACAATTTACATTAGGGTTCATGTTTTATGTTTGACAGTTCTATGGATTTGACAAATGTATAATGTCATATATCTGCCATTACAGTGTGACACAGAATTGTTTTGTTACCCTAAAAATCCCCTGTGCTTCCACGTGGCCTCTGCATCCCCCACCGCATTTTACTGTCTATATAATTCTGCTGTTTCAATATGTTATACAGTTGGAGTTATACAGTATGTAGCCCTTCCAGGCTGGCTTCTTTCATTTAGCAGTATTCATTTATGGTTCCTGCATGTTTTTTTGTGGCTTGATAGCTTATCTCTTTATATTCCATTTTATGGGTGTATCACAGTTTGTTTATCTATTCACTCATTGAGGGACATCTTGATTACTTCCAAGTTTTGCAGTTAAGAATAAAGCTGCTACAAATATCCATGTGCAGGTTTTTGTGTGGACATAAAATTTCAGCTCATTTGAGTAAATACCAAGGAGCACAATAGCTGGATCATATGCTGAGAGTATGTTTACTTTTGTAAGAAACTGCCAGACTGTCTTCTAAAGTGGCTGTACGATTTTGCATTCCCACCAGCAGTGAGTGAGAGTTCCTGTTGCTCCACATCCGCACCAGCATTTGCTGCTGTCAGTGTTTTGAATATTAGCTGTTCTAATTGGTGTGTATTGGTATCTCATTGTTGTTTTAATTTACAATTTCCTAATGACATGTTGAGCTTTTTTTCATATGCTTTATTTGCCATCTGTATATCTTCTTTGGTGAGGTGTCTTTATGTCTTTTGCCCATTTTTAAATTGAGTTGTTCATTTTCTTCCTGTTGAATTTTAAGAGTTCTTTGTATCTTTTGGATTAACAGTCCTTTATCGGATGTGTGTCTTGCAAATATTTTCTCCCTGTCTGTGGCTTGTCTTCTTTTTCTTAAGATTTTTTTTGATGTGGACCATTTTTAAAGTCTTTATTGAATTTGTTACAGTATTGCTTCTGTATTTTTATGTTAATGGTTTTTTGGCTGCAAGGCATGTGGGATCTTAGCTCCCCAACCAGAGATCGAACTCACACCCCCTGCATTGGAAGGCGAAGTCTTAACCACTGAACCTCCAGGCAAGTCCCCTGGCTTGTCTTCTTAATCTCTTGACAGTGTCTTTTGCAGAGCAGAAGTTTTAAATTTTAAAAGTCCAACTTACCCATTTTTTCCTTTCATGGATTGTGCCTTTGGTATTGCCAGCTATGATTTTGATTGGGTTTACGTTGACTCTGTAGATCAATTTGGGAATTATTGCCATGTTAACAGTATTAAGTCTTCTGATTCATGAGCAAGGAGTGTCTTTCCTTTTATTTAAATTTTTCTTTCATTTCTTTCAACAATATTTTGTAGTTTTCAGCATACAGGTCTTACACTTCTTTTGTTAGGTTTATTCATAGGTATTTTATTCTTTTTGATGTTGTTGTAAATGGAACTGTTTTCTTAATTTCATTTCAGGTTGTTCATTGCTTGTATGTAGTGTTGTAAATCTTAAATCTGTTTTCACCTTATTCTGCTTTTGGGGAGAGTTCCTTGACTTTACCTTTGAACCCTTTCTATTGAATTTTTAAATTTTAGCAATAACTTTAAAATTTTACTTCTTATTTTCTGCTTGTTAATTTTTCTTTTAACACTTTTACTTGTATTTGAATGCACTGTTTTCTCAGATATCCTGAGAATACTTACTGGAAGTTTTGTTGATGGAGATGGAGGTATGTCTCCACCCCTCACCTCCCCATTCTGTTACGTGGATTTCTCTTTCTTCCAAGATTATTTTTTTCTTTAAATTTATATCTCTTTCATGCAGGAGGCTTTCCTCAAATGTATAGTGTTCCTTAGTTGTCCATTATAGTTAGGAATGAAGCATAAAAGCCTGATTGGGAGACTGTGTTTGTGGGGAGGGCTGACATACACAGACTGGAGGGTATCGCCTGAGGGACAGGGAAGCCCTCGATGCTGGAGTGTGTTTTCTGCTCTGAGGCTGATCATTTTCCTGCAGAGAAGTTTTTGGTTTGTTTCTTTTGAATGGCTGGTGTTCTTGCTGTGGTCGGGGTGGTGGTTGGTTGGTAGATGCTTGGTTCTTGTCTTTGTGCCCTAGTGTGGGGTTGCCTCTGTGGTCTGATAGAAACTTGAACTTTAGTGCCCTCTTATTCCTGTTCTCTTCAGTTGAGGAATAGATTTGCTATTGGCGTTTCATGTGCCAAGAACTGTCAGCTGGTGTCCTTAGGCCTCTTTAGTGCTTCTCTTAAAGTGGACCCCCAGAATTATATTCAAATTTGCAAATGTACTGTTTTCTAGGAGAAAAGTCCATAGCTTTCAGGAGGTTCTCAAAGTGGTTGATTGCCCTGAAAAGGTGAAGAATTGCTGGGGCTTTGTTTGCTATCACACTACTAAGTTATTAAAATTCCGCTTTCACATTCAACAAAGTACGAGGCACGTTGACATTTTAGATGGCAATAATAGCTCTTCTCCTTAAACTTAGAGAAAAACATGCACAGAAATGAAGGTGGGAGAAAAGAACTTTAAGAAAGGCCATGCTATAGAAGTGTAAAGAAACTTCCCTCCTAAGAGGGAGTTTAGCTTTTCTTTTAGTTATTTGGTTTGAACAACATCTGTAGTGTTGAAATGCTGTACTGTGAGGATAAGTTAGAACATTTGTTTATGTCAGGCCCTCCGCAACTCATGAAGTAACTAAATATAAAACATTTTCCCTGGAAGCTCAGACTTGTGTAAATGTTTTTTACCAGCACAGTCATTCCTGCCTCTCCTACAAGTTGCTACGTAGAAGGGTGGTCCCTACGTAAATATTTATTTTGTGCTTCTGACAGGAAAGATATGTAATTTTAACATCAGGAAAGTAATAGTGTCATCTTGGTGTGTTCCTTTGCTCATATAATGAGTGGTTGAGCTGTCCTCTTTCAGGGGAAAAATGGTAAAACAGGATTTTGCTTTTAATAAGATCTTTACTTGTTTTTTCTTCTGCTTTTGTGAAAAGAGCATTTAAAATTTGAATCAATATTATGCTTCTACACCAGAAATCTCAAGACCCATTTTGTATTAAGAACTGAAAAACCAGGGCTTCCCTGGTGGCACAGTGATTAAGAATCCACCTGCCAATGCAGGGGACATGGGTTCAAGCCCTGGTCTAGGAAGATCCCACATGCTGCAGAGCAGCTAAGCCCGTGCGCCACAACTACTGAGCCTGTGCTCTAGAGCCCACGAACCACAACTACTGAGCCCGCATGCCACAACTACTGAAGCCTGCACGTCTAGAGCCCATGCTCTACATGCAACGAGAAGCCACCACAATGAGAAGCCCGTGCACTGCAACGAAGAGTAGCCCCCACTCACCACAACTAGGGAAAGCCCGCATGCAGCAATGAAGACCCAATGCAGCCAAAAATATATAAATAAAATAAATTTATTAAAAAACAAAAACTGAAAAACTCCTTACTTATTGTGAGTACTTTTAGCTAATATTTATGGTCATATTTAGGATGATATAAACTTTATATTTCATGATGATATTCAAACTTAGGTTCAAAGATCATTGATGCATTCTTTTAGCACTTTACTGGTTTTCTGAATATTTATTTAGCGCTTTTATGTACTAAATCAACAGTCTGCTTTTCTTCTATTCTAAAAATTGATTTAACTACTAAAGAAATCTTAGATTATCTGAAATAAGTTGGGATTTCAAAGTAGTTTCTCATTAATCTAGTTTTTTAATGTATTTTGTTTTAAGTTAAAAATATAAATAGTTCAGGTAACATCAGGAATTTCTTAATCACAGCAAACTAAAAAAATTAACTTTCTCTTCCTTTTTCCTTAATGAGTGCTAATTAAATTCCACATTGGTTTTTTTGCTACAGTTATCTTGATTTGTTACTCTACTAGTAATATTTTGGCATATAGTATACAATGTTCCCTCTTTCCTTTTATAAACACTACCTTATTTTCCTATAGTGTATTCTCTCTTTTTTCTGCTTCCCTGCTCTTAAAAGTTGTGACTCTAACTTATTTTTGTCCTGATTTGCTTCGGTTAATACCTCATGAAAATCTCTGAAATTAATATCCAAAAGTAATGAGTTAGGGACATCCCTGGTGGTCCAGTGGGTAAGACTCCGCTCTCCCAATGCTGAGGGCTAGGGTTTGATCCCTGGTCAGGGAACTGTATCCGGCATGCATGCTGCAACTAAGAAGCCTGCATGCTGCAACTACGAGCCCACATGCTGCAACAAAGATCCTGTGTGCTGCAGCTAAGACCTGGCACAGCCGAAATCAGTCAATCAATCAATCAATCTTAAAAAAAAAAAGTAATGAGTTAGACCTGATATAGTTTAAGGGAAGAGTAAGTTTTGTTTCCCTTCAAATGTTAGCAGTTAGAATAGCTGATAAAGTTTATAAGTGGAGACTAAAATTTATTTTCACTGGCTGTTTCACCTGTTGAATTATTACATTAAAACAAAGATGAGGGCCTCCCTGGTGGCGCAGTGGTTGAGAGTCCGCCTGCCGATGCAGGGGATACGGGTTCGTGCCCCGGTCTGGGAGGATCCCACATGCCGCGGAGCGGCTGGGCCCGTGAGCCATGGCCGCTGGGCCTGCGCGTACGGAGCCTGTGCTCCGCAACGGGAGAGGCCGCAGCAGTGAGAGGCCCACATACCGCAAAAAGAAAAAAAAAAAAAACAAAAAAAAAAAAAAAACAAAAAAAAACAAAGATGAAGGGGACATCCCTGGTGGTACAGTGGTGAAGAATCCGCCTGCCAAGGCAGGGGACATGGGCTCAAGCCCTGGTCCGGGAAGATCCCACGTGCCGCAGAGCAACTAAGCCAGTGTACCACAACTACTGAGCCTGCACTCGAGCCCACGAGCCACAACTACTGAGGCTGCATGCCACAACTACTGAAGCCTGCATGCCTAGAGCCTGTGCCCCACAACAAGAGAAGGCACCGCATTGAGTAGCCCGCGCACCGCAACTAGAGAAAGCCCACGCAGCAACAAAGACCCAACGCAGCCATAAATAAATAAATAAATAAATTTAACAAGAAAACAAAGATGAGGGCTTCCCTGGTGGTACAGTGGTTAAAAATCCGCCTGCCAGTTCAGGAGACATGGGTTTGAGCCCTGGTCCGGGAAGATCCCACATGCCACAGAGCAACTAAGCCTGTGCACCGCAACTACTGAGCCTGTGCTCTAGACCCCACGTGCCACGACTACTGAAGCCCGGGCGCCTGGAGCCCGTGCTCTGCAACAAGAGAAGCCACCACGATGAGAAGCCCATGCAACACAAGGAAGAGTAGCCCCTGCTCACCACAACTAGAGAAAGCCCGCGCACAGCAACAAAGACCCAACGCAGCCAAAAATAAAAACAAATAAATAAATGTATTTTAAAAAACCGGAGATGAGGGGGACTTCCCTAGCCGTCCAGTGGTGAAGACTCTGCGCTTCCACTGCAGGGGGCACTGGTTCGATCCCTGGTCAGGGAATGAAGATCCCACAAGTCATGTACCATGCCCCCCCCAAAAGAAGAAGACCAAAGATGAGGATTTCATTGGGACACTTGGAAATTTTCAAATATAATTTTCTTTTTTCAGTGTTAAATTTATAATTCTTTAGGTACAAAAATGCCTCTTCTATTGAATATTCCTTTAAAAGTAAGAATAAGATAAAACACATTGGTATAATCTAGCATGATGCTTAATTTTTATTTTTAAGGGTCTTGGTTATTTTAAGGTATGTGTGAATATAATCTTGTCCCATCAACTCCAAGGTTAGAAAAATTTTTGTGTTAAAGAGAAACATATGTATATATATATGACTATTAACAGCAGTATTATTATTTTATATAAAAAGTATAAATAGAACCAAATTTTATAGGTGATAACACTTGGAAATGTTGAGTATATCATAATAATAATTAGCCTTCAAATATAATTTTAATAGGGAGAATAGTAAAGTCCCTATTTACCTGTCACTTAGCTTCACCCGTGGTCAGCATATGGCCGGTCCAGTCTCATCTCTACCTGCCCCTATTTCACCTCACCTGGATGATTTTAAAGAAATGCTTTGGGGTACTTTTGTAGTAAGTAGGATTAAAATTTTGTTACAAGATTTATATAAGAAATGGGTGTCGTTTGATATATTTTGGTAGTTCATGTATGTACATGAACTTGTATGCTGATTTATTTAGCCAAAAGGATAAATTCTGTTTTCCGTATTTCACTTGTTTATATTATTTTCAAGGCAAAAGTTTGAATTTATAAAGAACATGATGGTAAGATTTGGTTTAAATACTTCTGTTCCGAGTTTGAAAGTCTGTCTGATGGCCTCCTTAAAGAGTATTAATTTGGGGGCTTCCCTGGTGGCGCAGTGGTTGAGAGTCCGCCTGCCGATGCAGGACACACGGGTTCGTGCCCTGGTCCGGGAAGATCCCACATGCCGCGGAGCAGCTGGGCCCGTGAGCCATGGCCACTGAGCCTGCGCATCTGGAGCCTGTGCTCCGCAACGGGAGAGGCCACAACAGTGAGAGGCCCGCATACCGCCAAAAAAAAAAAAAAAAGTATTAATTTGTCAAAACAGATTTGTTGTAACTAACATAATTATAATTATGTTTATTGTTTTGAATAAAGGCTAATTGTCTGAGGGTGTGTTGTTTATGTATTGGTTTTTAAATACCCATTTGACCTATGTAAGGATTGTGAAAATAGTATCAGCACAGGTACAGTCTAATGCCTTGTTGGTTACCGATGCTCATACAGTGTTCATTTTCATAATTACCTTTGTTCTTACATTCCTGGGGGTTTTAGGTCAAGATATTATAAACACTTATAGTTTGTTTGATTTAATATTTAAGAACATCAATTTTTGTTTTTGAGTGTCTTTTTTTTTTATTGTGTGAAATTAAACTGGATCTTCAGAAGTCCTCCTACTTAAATTTAAAATGTTTACTTGCCATTATAAAAATATCTTGTTCTCAAAGGAATCCACAAAATACATAGAAGTAGGGCTTCCCTGGTGGCGCAGTGGTTGAGAGTCCGCCTGCCGATGCAGGGGACATGAGTTCGTGCCCCAGTCTGGGAGGATCCCACATGCCGTGGAGTGGCTGGGCCCGTGAGCCATGGCCACTGAGCCTGCGCGTCCAGAGCCTGTGCTCCGCAACGGGAGAGGCCACAACACTGAGAGGCCCGCGTACCAGGAAAAAAAAAAAAACGTAGAAGTAGAAAAAGGAAACTAAATCATTTATAGTCCTGTTTTCTAAACACAGACTACTCTTAATATTTGATATAGTCCTTTTTAGGTTTTTATTCTATGTTTAGGTGATTTTTAACACCTAAACATAGAATGAAGTTTGTATGTTATATATACAACTTTCACATTTTGCATTTTTCACCAGCATTGTTTTATGTTTCTTTGTTTTAAAAAAAAGTATGTTAGTTTAGAGAAGTTTAGTTTTAGCTTGAAAGTAAAATAGAGAAATATATTTTCTGAACTATCTTCTGCACGGCTTTCTTTAATAACCAGTTAACATTTATATAATGCTTTATGTTTTTCAGTTCAGATTTGTTAAAATAATAAATTTATGGACCACAATATACCATACTGGTCCTTCAGAGATGAGATGAGTTATTCCCTAATCTCCCAAAGCATTTTTGGGGTCAGATTTATTGAGGTATAATTCACATACAGTATATTTCACTCTTTTTAGGTGTACATTTCTATGCTTTTTGATAAATGTATGCTCATGTAACCACTACCACAATCAAGATAGGAAATATTTTCATCACCCTTAAAAGTCCCTTCGTGCCCCTAGGGAGTCAAGACTAGCCCCCTCCCCAGCCTCAGTACTTCTCCACCACTGATTGATTTTTGTCCCTATAATTTCACCTTGTCCAGAATGTCTTAGAATCATACGTTGTGTAACCTTTTGTGCCTGGCTGACTTCTTTCAGTTATAATGCTTTTGAGATTGACCCATGTGGCTGCGTGTCTCAGGGACTCCTTTCCTTGGTCTTGCTGAGTAGTAGTCTGTTGTGTGGATGTACCCCATTTCTTCATCCATTCACTAGCTGATGGATGCGGCTTATTTCCAGTTTTTGGTGATTATGAATGAAGTTATTTACTTCCATGTATAGGTCTTTGTGTGGATGTATGTTTTCATTTCTCTTGATTAAATACCTAGGAGTAGGATTGCTGGATCACAAAGCATCTGAAAAGCTGAGATTTGGTGTTACATGCAGCAGTTTACGGGCCAGGACTTGAATCCAGATTCTATAAATCCAAGTCATTTGCTGTCTGCTAGACTGTAATGTCGTTTTCAATGGTGATATTTCCCTGTTTTAACAACATTGCTAACAAATCTCTCAGATTTTGGCAACAGTTAAAGAATGGAGATATTTATCAGCAACTTTATATAAATAAAAATTTCCCTCAAGTTATTAGTTTCCATCTCTGACCTGGAAATTTGGAAGTTTATAAAGTAAATTTTAACTCTTAAAGTCTAGGCTTAGTCTTAGATGAATAATTAACACCCCATTTATTTTGCATGGATTAAGATCTCACCAGAACCTTAGACGTATAGAGAACAAGATTTTCCATTAAAGTTGATTTAATAATTATATAAAATCTGTCTTCTGGCATAAAAAAATTGAAATTCTTTGTCATATTCAAGATTTTCAATAATACAAATGTAAAATACTTTTTTAAAATTTATTTTTGGCTGTGTTGGGTCTTTGCTGCGTGTGGGCTTTCTCTAGTTGCAACAAGCAGGAGTTACTCTTTGTTGCGGTCCATGGGCTTCTCATTGCGGTGGCTTCTCTTGTTGCGGAACATGGGCTCTAGGCATGCAGGCTTCAGTAGTTGTGCCACTTGGGCTAAGTAGTTGTGGCTCTCAGTCTCTAGAGCACAGGCTCAGTAGTTGTGGTGCACGGGCTTAGTTGCTCTGCGGCATGTGGGATCTTCCTGGAGCAGGGTTCGAACCCGTGTCCCCTGCATTGGCAGGCAGATTCTTAACCACTGTGCCACCAGGGATGTCCCTTCATATAAGTTTTTCAAGCAAATTGCCAAATTATCTCTAAATACTCATTCTGGTCAACGTAGGATAGCTCAAATGTATAAATTTCTGTTTTCTATTTAGTATAAATTTATAATTTTTTCCACCATAAATGTATTGAACGGTGTGATTACCACACTTTAAGAACATCTAGCGTGGTACTTCACGATCCATGTCACTCTGGCTCTGACACGCGGAAGCAGTGGTGGCAGGAGCAGCCCTGTGGCAGAAGATCTGACGTCGGAGCCCAGTTGGGCTGGATCACTGACCCATCCCTTCCAGCCTTTCATCTGTACCAGGAGCAGCACCCATACTTTCCCTGGGACTTCCAGACCAGGGAGGCAGATGATGCGATCATTAACTGGCCCAAGCAAAAAAAGAATTAAGTATTAAATCCCAACACACTGGTTTTGCAACTCTTGCCGTTGATACTTATTTTACCTTTACAAACAATGATTAAACTTTGGCAATAGCACTTGTAATTGTATTCAGGTACTGAGAGTGAAAGATATAATAGTGCCTTTAATTAAACAACCTGAAGGGTTAGCTAAGTTTAATTATGGGCTCATTCTCTCTAAGAAAGTAATAACTATAATTATTGAGATGCTAAATTAATAAGAAATAAGCTTTATATTTCTCATCTCATTGTTTAAAAAGCAGGAATAGCTATCCAAAACTGGGGTCAAATCTCAGCCACTTACTAATTGAATGATGTACAAATTCATCACCTTATATGAAAATGAAGATGAATAATACCTTGATAAAGGCTTTATGAGCTCCAAGATAATGCATATAAAACACTTAGCACAGTGCCTGTTAATGTTACATAAAACCCACTTAGGAACTTTGGGGGAGGCTGTGGCAGGAAATAGGTGGAGACGCTGGATCCACCTTTCTTCTGTGAATGCTGTGTTTGCTTGGGATCCCACGTTCAGCCGACTGAGCAGTGCTCAAGGTTAGTCATAGGCAGGTTAGTGAATTACGTAAATAGCCAGTCCACACAGGAATCCCACATCTCAGCACAACCCTCTTTCTAGTTAATACAGAAGACTTTGAAGAAATAGTGACATGGAATATAATAATGACTTTTCTGAAGGCGGTGATACAGAATGAGAACATGGACAAGCTGTGAAAGAGATGAAGTATTTAAGGCCTGCTTCTGAACTTTGGTACATAATATGTTCCATTATGGAGCCGTTATGTTATGTTGACAGATTTTTATTGATACAATAGGGAAATGCTTACTTTTTAAATCAGGAGAGTGCGCCATCATTATTTTGTTAGAAACGCACAGGAATTTACCGAAGTGGGAGGAACTTGGGTGCTTTTTCCTTCTACTCTGGTAGATTTTTTTCAAAGTCTTTTATGATTTAAAAAAAAAAAAACTCTTAAAAATTTAAAACATTCCTTTTATCTTGACTCTAGCCTCTTTAGCAAAGCCTTTCTAGTTACAGAAGATTCATTTATGTTCTCATAAATAAAACAACTAAAGTAAAGATTTCTTTTTAAGTGTCCTGAAGAAAAGATTCTACTTAATTTAAATGGAGTAATTTTTTATGTTTTTCTGTGATCCTTGATTCTTCATAGTTACGTTTTGGTGTGTTTTTTTTCTTTTGTATTTCCAGTACGTGACTTCAAAGCACCTTAAAAAATTTTTTTTATATTTAGAAACATTCTTCCCAACCATAGTTTGCTAGCTGTCAAAAAAATTAAAATATATTTCCAAATGTGTTTATGGCCAAACTTATTTAATAGTGTGATTCTGAAGTACACATAAAGTGAATTGAAAATAATGGATTTCTTGATGAGCTACACGTTTGTTATTCATAATTATTTACACATAGAAATTCATTGTTGCCTTTCCATTTTTGACTTTAGAACATAGAAACAAAACAAATCATTTCCACACATTTTTACTCTTTAGATTTGCAGTGAGGTTTTTGAGATCCGAAATGCCATATGTTAACTTTGCCTGTATATTATTTTTCTCCTGGAAAGTGAGAAGTTAAATGTGTAATACTGGCTAAAAAGTTCGTTTGAGGAGCTCGTTTTCATTATTTTCCAATCTCCTGGAAAGAATGCTTGCGTGAGTTTTGAAGAATACAGATTGTTTGGTACATTTTGAAGCTCATTTACTCTCTGAAATTTCATAATTTATGAAATCAAATTGGCTTTATTAAGACAGATTTTTCATTCTATTTTGTAGTAAGATGGAAAGAAAATATTAGTTAGCATTCAACCAGTTTTAGCAGTAATTTTTACCAACGAAGTCTTAACCTGGATTTTTGTCTGTTTAATGGTATAGTAATAAAGCCTGTGTTTCAGTCATTTCTCCCATGTCTCGGCTTCCTAGAGCTTCTCACTTTGTATTCTATCAGTAAATTAAAAGTCATTAAGCATGTTACTTCAGTGCATTGTTCTATCACACTGACATGTAAAAGTACAGGATAGGCATCTATTAAGAGGGTGTGAAATACATTTAATCTTCAGGGGTAGATAAGGCAAGTTCAAGTAACTTTTAATAGTCTGAGTTTTAACCTTCCATTAGTTAGCAGTCATCTGATGTTATCGTCCACTCTTTCATTCCAGTTTAAAACACCTCACAAAAACCTGACAGTAAAAGGTAGAATGAATGCTTTAAAGACTCAGATTTCTCTCATGTCCATTAAATCGACATTCATTTTAAAATTATTTAGCATAATATACAGTAATTCATTTAACAGGCTACCATTTGAAAGCTGTGATAGGAAAAAGGAGAGACTTATTCTTTGAATAAGTTTGTTACTTTCCTAATATGTTTCTCCTGAGCTATGTAGATAATGTAAATATACACAAGATAGTAAAGGAATATTTTCTATGGAAAATGTAAATTAAAATTTTTAAAAACTTTATTTCTTGTGACTAAGTTGCAACCTTTTTAAAACTTAAGAACAAAAAGTATCAATATCCTTAACTCTGATGGTGTTTTTTAAAAAATGTGTACTAAGAAAAGGTTCTCTCACTCCAAAGGTGACAGATAGATTTTTATGGAGAAACAAATTACAACATACAGCTTTGGCAGCTCTGTTTTTCTAAATTTCCAAGTAAGTTTGAGTTTGTGTGAATCAGGCATCACCAGTTTTATGATGAAGCACCTGTACTTCTCAGGAGGGCCCTGCCCTTTTAGTCCCTCTCTTTCCATCAGGCCTAGCAAGGTTACTCAGGGTGTGCATTACATGCATGTGGCCTGGGTATAGAATTCCATGGTACTAAAATATTATAATTTACATATATTAGGTCACAGCTATATACTGATGTCAAACTAATGAATTAGAGCATAGCACAAGTGTTGATTCTTTTTTTTCTTTTTTTGGCCATGCCACACAGCTTGTGGGATTTTAGTTCCCTGACCAGTGATCAAACCTGGGCCCCCTGCAGTGGATTGTGGCGTCCTAACCACTGGACCACCAGGGAATTCCCAACAAGTGTTGATTCTTGAAAGTGCTGTGTAATTGTGTAATAGCTAGGGGACTTTTTGAGAAAAGGAATTAAATGTCAGTGTTGCTATATCTGATAAGGGGTTAATATCCAAAATATATAAAGAACTCATACAACTCAATAGCAAAAAAAAAAAAAAAAAAGAATCCAATTTAAAAATGGGCAAAGGACCTAAATAGACATTTTTTCAGAGAAGATATATGAATGGCTAACAGGTACATGAAAAGATGCTCAGTATCGTTAATCATCAGGAAAGTGCACATCAAAACTACAGTGTGCTATGACATCACACCTGTTGGAATGGCCATGATGGCCATCATTAAAAAGATAAGAGATAGCAAGTGGGGGTAGGGGTGTGGAGAGAAGGGAACCCTTGTGCACTGTTGGTAGGAATGTAAGTTGGTGTAGCCACTGTGGAAGACATTTTGGAGGTTCCTCAAAAAATCAAAAATAGAATCATCACATCTGGCAATTCCACTTCTGGGGATATATTCAAAGGAAGCAAAAACCTAACTCCAAAAGGTATCTGCACCCCCATGTTCATAGCAGCATTACTTACAGTAGCCAAAATATGGAAACAACCTAAGTTTACATTGGTGGATAAATGGATAAAGAAGTTGTGGTATATGTATATAATGGAATACTCTTCAGCCATAAAAAATGAGGAAATCCTACCATTTGCAACAACATGGATGGACCTTGAAGGAACTATGCTAAGTGAAATGGGAGCAAAAAAAACCCAACAAACTCATGGAAAAGGTAATCATACTTGTGGTTACCAGAAATGGGGTCATGGGGAGAGGGAATTGGAGGAAGGCGGTCAGCAGGTACAAACTTGCAGTTATAAATAAGTACTAGGGCTGTAATGTACCACATGATGACTGCAGTTACTACTGCTATATGACGTATAGGAACGTCGTTAAGGGAGTAGATCCTAAGAGTTCTCATCACAAGGAGAAATATTTTTTCTTTTTATTTTATCTATATGAGATGATGGATGTTAACTAAACCTATTGTAATCATTTCACAGTAAATGTAAATCAAACCATCATGCTGTACACCTTAGTGATGTATGTTAATTATTTCGCACTGAAACTGGAAAAATAGCAGTTTGCAAAAAATTATGTCATATTAGAATGATTGATTGTCTCCAGTCATCTAGAAACATAATAAGATGAATTTAATAGGGATAAATATTATGTGCATGTTTAACTTTTAAGAAATATATATAATATCTCATCAACCAGGGAAAGCCAATTGAGCCGTGTGGCCACAGAATTTCCCTTTAGGTTGGGTCTGTTTAGCAGTGACTCTCTGGTGGCCAGGGGAGGGGCAGAGGGAAGGCTAAAGGAATCACCTTGAAGCTTCATGTACAAAGCAAGCCGTGTTAATTAGTTTTCCTGCAGTAACAAACCATCCCAAAGCTTCCTGACTTGAAACAATAACTGTTTATTTTGCTCTTGTTTCTGTGGGTCAGCAATTTGGCCTCTATCAGCTGGATGGGTTTTCTGGGCTCATTCTGCACTTGTCTACATGGCCCTCTCCCAGGCTTCACATGGCAGCTGGGCAAAGTTCTAAGAGAATGAGTGGAAACACTCCAGACCTCTTGAGGCCCAGACTCAGAACTGACACTAAATCACTTCCACCAAATTCTGTTGGTCTGAGCAAGTTTCAAGATCACTTCCATTCAAGGGGTCTGGAAATAGACCCTGTCTGTTGATCAGAGGAGCTGCAAAGAGGGTGACATGGGGAGGGGAAGAATCACTGCCTTCTTTGTAAACAGACTGCCACACCAAGCACACTGTTTTAATATATTGTAGATCAATGAAAATAGTTTTTAAAACATGCTTTTATTCACACTTTACATATTGAGAAACCACAGCTCCCACTACAAGTCAGCTGGCCATGCATTTAGATTAATTTGGACAGTGAATCTAATAGCTGGAAAGTAAGTTTTGTTCTTATGCTGAATTATTCGTTGAGGTAGTATGGGGGGTAAAGTTATGGGTTATAAAGTAAAATGTTTTAATTTTGTTTCAAAATAAGATAAAAGGATCCAAAATGTGTTTTCTGAATGTGTCCAAAAGAAAATCTAAATCTACTTAGATCTAGTAGAACTTAAATCTAAATCTACTTAGATCTAGTAGTACTTAAATCTAAATCTATCTACCTTGTAGATATTTACGTTCCTACAAATAGTTAATGATGTTGAATAAAAAAATTGTGCCAAGGGTAAATTACTATAAATGTAAATATTATGGAGTTTTTTTGCTGCAGAAAATTAACAATTTGAAATATAGTTATTTGGAATTTAAAATTTGAACATCTGTCTCATTTCTAGGAGCTCTGCCAGTGCCGACCTGGAGAAGGAAATTGTTCCTGCTGTAAGGAGTGTATGCTGTGTCTCGGGACGCTTTGGGATGAGTGCTGTGACTGCGTTGGTAAGTTGACATACAGTAAAGTTTCTTAATATTTCATATCACAGAATCCTTGACTTTAAGAGACTTTAAAATAATATAAGTGTATTTTTTGTGCCTAGACTAGGTTTTGTATAAGATACTGTAGGTGTATAGAACAATATATTATTGCATTTGCTTGTATTTAATAGTTTTTACATATATATGTATTTGTATTTTTATAGAAAAGGTCTGGGAGGAAATTAAAAGCTCTTATTCTTGGGAAGTAGGAGTGGAGGAGCAAACAGTTTTTTTTTTCATTTTTATACTGTTGATATGTATATGTTTTTAAAAGCCATGCAAATTAAATTAGATTATTTTTTTTTAATGAGAGGGGTCAGGGAGGGGGTGGTTTCGGGGGGAGTCGGGCTTGGCAGAGAGCAGAGTTGTTTGTTTGTTTGTTTTTCTTTTGTCTGCACATGTGGGATCTTAGTCCCCGACCAGGGGTTGAACCCGTGCCCCCTGCAGTGGAAGCATGGAGTCTTAACCACTGGACTGCCAGGGAAATCCCCTGTTGATATTTTTTTATAAGAAGTATGTGGTATTGTCACAAGTAAAAATAGGTACTTAGCATAATAAAAATAGACTATCTTGGGCCTCCCTGGTGGCGCAGTGGTTGAGAGTCCGCCTGCCGATGCAGGGGATACGGGTTCGTGCCCCGGTCTGGGAGGATCCCATATGCCGCGGAGCGGCTGGGCCCGTGAGCCATGGCTGCTGAGCCTGCGCATCCGGAGCCTGTGCTCCACAACGGGAGAGGCCACAGCAGTGAGAGGCCCGTGTACCGCAAAAAAAAAAAAAAAAAAAAAAAAATAGACTATCTTCATTTATATACGACTTCATTACAAAGATCCTTGAGAAACCAAAAGCTGTTTTAAGGGCTTTCTGAGGAACAGTCTCTAAGATGTATTACATAAAAAAAAAAAAGCAAGGTGCAAGAGTATGTTTATAGAATGCTATCATTTGTGTTTTGGAAAGAAAACTTAGGTGGACAGACTGTTGCTGGGAGAAACACTCATCCTCTCTCTGTCCAGTTAACTCTTTAATCCTTTAAAACTGCAGTTCAGCTGTCCCCTTTACTCAGAAACTTTCCTCATTTGACTGAGATAGGATCCTCTGTGCTATAAAGAGAATCTGTTTCTCTTTTCTGATTTTCTCTTAAGAGTAACAGCCGTAGCTCATTTCATCTTTGCTGTCCAGCACATTCCTCAAATCCTGTGGTTTTTAGATCTGGATCTCTACCCTCAGGCTTTGTTTTGGGTATGTGTGTATTTGTTTTGTTTTTACTTTTCCAGATGTACACAAAAATAGAGAGCACAGTGAACTGCTGTGTACCTGCATCCCAGCATCAAGGCCATACCTCTTCCACCCATCATCTGTCTATGTGTCTATCCCTGCCTTTTTTGGTTGGATGACTATAAAGTAAATAAATAGTTTTACTACAACTCCAAACTACTTTAGTTATTCATCTCAAAAAAAGAATAAGTTTCCTTACATAACACAATGTCAGTACCACATGATTAACAATACTTCCTCAGCATCTAATACCCGGTCCTACTCAGATTGCCCTAGTTGCCTAAAGGTTGTTTATAGTTGTTTTAGTCAAAGCAAGATTCAGCAGAGTCCACTTAGTATATTTGATTGTTAGATTTCTTTTATTGTTCCTCCTCCCCTCATCACCTTTTAAAATTCCATTGACTTGTTGTAGGAACTAGTGAGTTGTGATGGAAAACATGCCACTTTCTGGATTTGGCTGATTGCTTCCTGTGGTTATTTAACTTGTTACCCTGTCCTCTCTATCTCCTGTAGACTGGAAGTTAGATCTAAAGGCTGATTGGACTCAGGTTTAGTTTTGGGAGGTGGGGTGCAGTGTACAGTGTCCCCATTAATAATATCTAGTCTTCCTGCTTTTAGTGTTGCTAAAATTGGTGGGTGGGTTCAGATGGCGAAGGTTTGACGACTTCATGGTGAGTCCCCACCAGTCTTTCACCCAGTGGTTCCACCCATGGCTTTTTTATGTATATTTGGCGTTTTAATCAGTTGTTGTCATTATTATTATTTTTTGCTCAAATTGTCCCATCTTTGGTTAGTAGGAGCTTCTTCAACTTGGCTCTTGAGTCCTTTTGACATGACTTCTGTCATCTTTGTTGGTTTCAGACAGGCTGTCCCGGGCTCATCTTATAAATATACATCGTATACATCTTATACATTTATATTTGTTGTACAAAACATTCATTTGTTACATAAAACATTAATGCGTCTTATTTTTTCTTTTTTCTTAATTGAATGTTCTGGAATTTCTTCCACATTAATATCATTTTTTGGTAGCTACCTAGAGCCCTGTTGTCAGCAGTAACACTTTATATACTCATTCATCCCTAGGTGGACATGTAGTTGCTTCCAGTCTTGTACCATTACAAATAATAGTATGATGAATAACCTCGTATAGATAGTCAGTTCTGTTTAATATTGCTAGATGTTGTCAAATTCTCCTTCCAAAGGGGTTTATCGTTTGCATTCCCACCAGTGAGGCATGTCTCTTCATCTCCACTGGTATCACCCTAGACCAAGCCTCTAGCAGATTTTGACTGGACTTGGAAACACTGTATTTTGATGGATTTTGAACTTCTTCCACTCTCCTTCAGAAACTCCAACTCCTTTAAAACACATTTTATTGGATTTTTCCATCTCTTATTCCTCCTTTTGCCTGTTATCTTTGTATCCTCAGTCACTTCCCCCTCGTTTATTAATAGCTTCAGTACCTGAATCAACATCTCACTTCCACCACTAGACCCACTGCCCCTTTCGACAGTTCCAATGTGCGCATTGAAGATCCACCCTGGCCTTCTGTTCCTAGGCCTCCTTAGTGATGATGGTTTCTAAATCCACCCCACTGCCAGTTACCCAACCCATAGGTCAGTGCTTAATTCCCCTCTTTCCTCATATCCGACTTCCAATTCAAACCAAACGATCCTCTGTTGCACTTTTAAAATATGACGTGTGAGAGGCACATTTTAAAGGTGTAATAGGGGATCGATCAAACAAGATAGGGCAGAAGACCAAGAAAGAAAAACATGGGTTGAAGGAAACAATAGCTTTAACCAGGAGTTAAGGATGGTTGTCGGATGATAACTGTTCTTTCAAATGATGGTCAGTCAGGTGCAACCATAGAGGAGACACAGGAGAAGCTGAGGAAACAGCTTTCATCATGCTCCCAGGTCTCAGGGAGGGGTCACTGCATGCCACGCAGGGCCCCAGGGGAAGCGCCAGGTTTTGGTCAAGTGGGAAAGACAGGAGCAGAGGAAAGTGTTGGCAGTCTTCGTTTGGGGTTTCTGCAGGAAAGGCAGGGTGGGGCAGGGCAAGCAGTGTAGAAGTGGCTAGTCTGAATAATTTTGGTGGACTCTAAGCTGTAGGGGTGGTCCCTAGTTGTCTGGTACATGGCCCCAGGATGGTGAAGGCAGAGGAATATATTGCCTCCTGGGGTGTACTGGCCAGAGAGAGGAGGTCTGGCTCTGCATTGGTTAGTTTGCTGGATCCAAGAATTGCCCACCCCAGGAGGGGCAGGCTCTCTCCCACCAGAAAGGCTTTTTCTGTATTATACAGAAGATTTAAAGCATCAATTATACAGAGACCTAGGAGACAACTAGCCTGACCAAAGCAAGAAGTGAGGGTTCTGAGGGGCTTATCTCTGAGAAGGAACTGAGTTCCATAGGATATCAAGCATGTACTCGAGAAGCAGAATGATTTTTCAAGATATGCTGAAAGTTTATGTATGGTCCTCAAGAAAAGAAACTTCCAAGCATAGAAATTCCAAGAAAAAACAAAAGTTCAACAAGAAAATATTAGTCCATAAAGGAATTAAATATAGCAGTTCATTTTCTATTATGAAAATTTTCACACATACACAGAAGTGGAGAGAATAGCATGATGATTCCTATATACCTGTCACCTACTTCAGCAGTTGTCAAGAATATGCCACCTTTGTTTCATCTGTCCTTTTTCATTCCTTTCTCTTTCTTTGTGTGAAAGTGTTTAAAAAGCAAGTAACATTGTGGTAACCTAAATGGGAGGAGAGTCCAAAAGGAAGGGGATATCCGTATGTGTATGGCTGATTCATTTTGTTGTGCAGTGGAGGCTAACACAACATTGTAAAACAACCATCCTCCAATAAAAATTAATTTAACAGAAAAAACAAGTTAGAAACAGTAAATAATTTTTACTCCTGCATTTTTCAATATCAATCTCTAAAGTAAATACAGACACTCGCCTTTGTAATCATAATGCCTTATGACACTTAACAAAATTAACAATAATTTCTTTGTTTAATCTAAAATTCAGTTCATAATCACGTTTCTCCTGATTTCTCAGAAGTGTGTGTATAATTGATCTGTTCAAGTGGATCCAGACAAGGTCCTTGTGTTATTATCTGGCTGTTGCATCTGAGTCCTCCTTTAATCCAGACTGGCCCCCTCTTTTTTTTCTCATGCCATTTGACATACTGAAGAAACAGTATCAGTTTTCCTGTAGAATATCCCACATTCAGGATTTGACTGTTTGCTTCCTTGAGATACCATTTAACTAGCTCCTCTTTCCATATTTCCAGTAATTTGGAGCTAATTATGAAAGTTTGGTTAGATTCAGGTTTAATCATTTTTTGCCAAGAAGACCTCATAGGTCATGGTTTTCAATATTTTATGGAGTTCAAAGAAAAGTTCATTTCGTCTTGAAATTAGAAATATTTTCCTTTGGTAGTGTGACATTGGACAAGGAAATTCTGTCACAGTATCTGTTCTTCAGTCAGCAGTGTTCATGGGGTCATGTGAAGGTAGCTGCTGTTTGCTGGTTTTCAACGTTCAGAATCAGTATTTAATAAGACAAGAAGATTTCATTATTCTGTTGCATAGGCAACAGAATGTGTAATAGTTATAAAATTTGTTGATGTCACAGGAGAAGTTGGGTAGGGAAAGTGGAAAGGGCAACAGTGTCCTTATCTGCAAATGAGGGAATTAAGCAACATGGAATAAAAGTGAGAAGTTTAAGTGTATTTAAGATTACAAAAGAAACAAATTATAGTATTAGAATAATATAATTATTAGAAATATGGGAGAGAGATGGGGTTAGTATAAATGAACTTAATCTTCATTTTTCATGTAAGAAGATTAATAGGCAATGTCTACAGTTGTTTTTACTGCTACTTATAAATTAATCATTTTTACTTAAGTTCTTGTAGCAGTAACCACCAGAGAAACTTAGAACAGACTTTAAAAGTAGCTGAGTATGGAGAGTGCAGTTTCGGATGGGAAGAGTGGGATGCGGGTGGGAGGAGGGGAAGGGAATGCTCTTTTCATTGTAAGCTCCTCTGGACTCTGTTGTTGCTGTCTAACCAGCACACTAAAAGAAAGGAATAACTCTTTTTCCCCTTAGTCTTAATTTCTACCCTTAAAATGTGGTTTCATTGAGCAAACTCTAACTTGACATATCCTTAGTTTTCAAATATATGATGAAACAGGTCAGATTTATAAAAGAATTAAGCACAGATTTTAAAACCCCTTCGTATTTAGTTGTTGTAGACCAAGAACACAATAGTCATGAGGGCTTCCCTGGTGGCGCAGTGGTTGAGAGTCCGCCTGCCGATGCAGGGGACACGGGTTCGTGCCCCGGTCTGGGAGGATCCCACATGCCGCGGAGCGGCTGGGCCCGTGAGCCATGGCCACTGAGCCTGCGCGTCCGGAGCCTGTGCTCCACAACAGGGGAGGCCACAACAGTGAGAGGCCCGCGTACCACACACACACAAAAAAAACCAAAACAATAGTCATGAATTCTGGCTCACTGAAAGAATTCGCATCGGGATTCTGGGCCCTTAAAGGATTTGAGATGCTTGCCTTTTCAGTTGTTGCCATTTGTTTCCTGGTTTTTGGCCTCCCAGGCTGTCATGTGCAGAGCCAATTTCCTGAAAAATTTTAGTATAATTAGTATGTAAATTTTGGTAGGGGAACAATGCCACAAAGGAACAAACTTTCTCAAGAAAATGATAATGAAGAGAAATGAGAGCTTCCAAAATAAACTTTATAGTCAACTAAACAAAAGCTCCCTAACAGTGATGAACTTCAGGACAGTGGTGAGATGCTTCCCAGAAAGGTTTTACTAACTGGTTTAAATTATGGCTGGTTAGTAACTCCAACCAGAAAGTGATCCATTTTACATAGTGAAAATGGACAACTAAAGAATTTCCACAAAATTGAAAAGGTTACTTTTCCTGAGCAGGATAACTCCCACACTTCATTCGAAGAGCAGATTCCATGGTTCACCACCCTTGAAAGAATGCAGAATCTGAAGAGTGCTTTAGTGTGGAAATAGAAGTAGAATCCGCTTGCCTAGGAGAACCTCTAGTGATGACCTCTGGACAAGAGCCTAGTTAAAAAGAGAAGATAGATAAAAATTTTATAATGATGCCATGGAAACATATTACCTAGCAACTGTTTACTTCATGCTTCCTGGTTTTTTTTTTTTGTTTTTTTTTTTCTTTTGTGGTTACGCGGGCCTCTCACTGCTGTGGCCTCTCCCGTTGCAGAGCACAGGCTCCGGACGCGCAGGCTCAGCAGCCATGGCTCACGGGCCCAGCCGCTCCGCGGCATGTGGGATCCTCCCGGACCGGGGCATGAACCCGTGTCCCCTGCATCGGCAGGCGGACTCTCAACCACTGCGCCACCAGGGAAGCCCGCTTCCTGGTTTTAATGCAGTGTATTGAGATTTAAATGAAAAATGCTTTTGGCCTAAGTTTGTTAAATGCACTAAACTCCAAAAAAGTTTTTTTTTTTGTTTTTTTTTTTTTTTTATGTAATGGAATCCCAGGATATGAACACTGAAGTTTTTCCAAAGCCTCAGAGATGTTGAGTTTAGCTCTTCTAACAGTTGGACTCGGTTCTTCACCCTTTCCTCTCTAATTGCTAGTTTTTATTCATTATAGAGTCTGGCAGAAGAATATATTATGTATGTTTGCATAAAATAAGTATTCTAAGTATTATTTGCTTTTCAGTGGCACTTAAAGGTTATTTCTAGAATGTGATTATTAGAGCAGTGGACACAAAACCAGGCTGAATCATAATCTTGTCTCTAATCCTAGATTATATAACATTGGACAAATTATTTAACTTATCTGGGCCTTTTTCCTCTTTTATGAGTAAAGGAGTCCGATTTGACCGTTGAATCCATGATTCTGTCTCACAGTCTAAATCACAAAAGTTGAGGTATATTGAAAGATGTTACAAATGGTATATGCACAACCTTGTTACTTTCAGCTCTTGCCTTGTTCCTTAAACTAACAAAATGTGGAACACACATGAGAGAGCTTTTCCTTTTCCCTATATTTATAAAGTACAGAAATTTATAAATTTGGTATAACTTTTCAAACTTTTCATCTGAGGAAAAAGAAAAACTTCATATTAGACCTAATAGTTGCTAAACAAAAATGAAACATAATTTAGCTTTTAAAAGTGAAATGTTCACAAAAGGAAATCCAGAGGGTTCTGTTTCAGTTATTATTGCTAGTAAACAACCTACCCAAAACATAGTGGTTTAACACAGTAGTAATCATTTAGTTAGCTCACAGACCTGCATTTTGGGTGAGGTTCTTTGGGGTTCGCTCCTTTCTGCTCCACACAGTGTCAACTGGGACAGCTCGAAGGCTGGGGCTCATTAAACATTTCCACAGCTCTCTCCTTTATAGAAAAACTCCTTGGAAAAGTTTTCTATAGTGACTAATTCTCTTCTGCTATTTTCTCTTTTAAAAATAATTTTTAAAAATAATTCATTTTGGGCTTCCCTGGTGGCACAGTGGTTGAGAGTCTGCCTGCCGATGCAGGGGACACGGGTTTGTGCCCCGGTCCGGGAAGATCCCACATGCCGCGGAGTGGCTAGGCCCATGAGCCATGGATGCTGAGCCTGCGCGTCCGGAGCCTGTTGCTCTGCAACGGGAGAAGCCACAACAGTGAGAGGCCCGTGTACTGCAAAAAATATATATATATAAAATAAATAAAATAAAATAATTCATTTTGAAACAACTTCAAATGTAGAGAAAATTTGCCAAAAGGGTAAAAAGACTCCCCAGCTATTAACATTTTATTGCATTTGCTCCGTTGCTTAGTACCTCTGGCTCTCGCCCTCTCCCTCCCCACCGCCCAACACATATACACAGTCGCACACTCATGGGCACACACTCCCATGAGACTCTTTTTTTGAAACTTTAGAAAGCAAGCTTTACACACGATGTCCCATCACTGCTAAGCAACCTTGATCTCTTGGGCACATTGGTGTCTGCCAGATTTTTCCATATTAAAGTCACCGTTAACCCCTTTGTAATTGATTAGTATTTTGTAGAGTTTTCCAAGAGTACATCAGTATGTTCCTCATCCAGCCTCTACCCACCAGCCTTAGCACCCATTGACAACTCCCATCTGATCAACACCTCTACGATGATTGCCAAATGGTGCTTTACTCTTCCTTCATTTCGTCTACATTTATCCTTTGGCACTCTGCTAAAAGGAGGAGCTTTCCCTTCTCCTCCATTTTTTTATTCTTTAATTATAATATAAGGCCTCATCAATCCCTATTTTATTCATAGGGTGGTAATCCATTACTATCACTATTTATTTTAATGTTAAAATTGTCAGTTTGGCCAGTGGGAGCCCCTTCAGGTTGCCTCCTGTGTTGTTTTGACCTGTTCCATCATTCATTGATCACTTCCTTACTTTCTGGCACAGAAAGGTGTTCCAGGGTCATTTCGGACGTTCCCTAACCCAGCCCTGGAGTCAGTCTTTCCCTCAAGGAGCTCTGTACCTCTTAGCCAAGGATAGGTATTTAGAAAACAAGATCTGGGCACTTGGTGTGCTCAGTGCTACTAGGGTGTCATCACCTCTAGGCCCTCTCAGCAAAAAACCTAGGAAGATATCTATGTACAGTGTTAGAAGGCACCTGATTTTAATATGTTGGAGCTTGGATTGCAAGGCAGTACCTAAGAATATCTCATGACATTTCAGTCAGTGAGAAAAAGAAATTTTATTCTCTTTGCCTTCCTTGCCACCCCCGCCCCAGGTATGTGTAATCCTCGAAACTACAGTGACACGCCTCCAACTTCAAAGAGCACAGTGGAGGAGCTTCATGAACCCATCCCTTCTCTCTTCCGGGCCCTCACAGAAGGAGACACTCAGTTGAACTGGAACATTGTTTCCTTCCCTGTTGCAGAAGAACTTTCACATCATGAGAATCTTGTTTCATTTTTAGAAACTGTGAACCAGCCACACCACCAAAATGTGTCTGTTCCCAGCAATAATGTTCATGCACCTTATTCCAGTGACAAAGGTAACTGCCAAAGCTGGCTTTTTCTCTCTTGCCCCCCTCACTTTCTGTGTGGTCTGTGAAGCCTATATTAACATTATCTTTTAGAGTAGCTTTTTGGTTTTGAGTGTGTATAGTCTTAAGTAAGTTCTGGACTTTAATAACCCCAATCCCTGAGTAAACAAGGAGGAGTTGTTCTCACAACTCCTTCAGACTTTCGGTGATAGAAGTTCTGCTGGAAAATAGATAACCAGGTTCTAATTTTGATATTTATTTGCATTATGCTTTCATTGTTCTTTTCATGAGATAGCAACAAGGCTGCTTACCTTATGCAGAGTTGTTCATTGTCAGGTAACATCCAGAGTGTCTTGGGAGGTAAGGTTTCTATAATAGCATTAGTGCCACGAATGCTGCCAGGTCATCGGCTGAATTTGTTAATGAGCAAGTTGGTATTACATTCGCCTCATTTCCAGGTGTAGCCTTACCCCAGGCAGTGCTCTTCAAATGAGTGCTGTTGGTCAGAAGGGAAACTGAATGAGAGAGTGACGTGTACAACTTGGAGGAGCATGTTAAGGAACATTTATTAGTGAGCACAGGTCATACCTTAACTTTGGAATGTAAAAGTCATGTAATTTTCATAAAGTCTGTGATGTTTTCAAATTAAAGGCTCCACACAATTTCACTGTGGAAGAATAAGACAATTATGAATATTGCAGTTATTTCTTAAAATATGAGATAAGTTATACATAAACAGCATACTTTGTGCTTTTTTATTTGGCTTTTTTGTTGTGCCCTCCATTACAACCCTGTCTATAAAGTCGTATGAACTTTGGCCATCAATAGTAAAAGCAAAACAGCTTTTGTTAATACAGAGTAAGAATCCTTATTTCCTCTCAGGTTAAAGTACTTTATAAGACAAATTATAAATCTTGGGAAACATCAGAAATGTACCGAAATGTGTTTGCTACCACTTTCCCATTATTAAAATGTAAATAATCAACATGCTAGATATTAAATAATTCATAAATTTTTCTCAAAGTTTATTCAAATTCGTGAACTAATAAGCAGGAAGCTAACTCCTGGAAACACCACACAGGATAATTCCTAATAGCTAATGTTGAATTGTGCCACATTGCTAATCACATTGCATCATTTGAATTACTTTATTTGATTGTAAATTCTCAGTATAAATTTAGAACAGTGTTTTTCAAACTTGTTTTAGCTGGAGAATTCTCTCCTTATGGAAATCTTATCATAAATGCCCAGATCAAAGTCTGAAATCTGAGGAGGTGGTGAAGGAAGCCCTTTGCGTCTGAGCTGGAATGGGAAACTCCCATCTCAATGTGATTAACGGATGTGATCTTTTTTCCCCACACCTCACCTGTTGTCCTGGGCAGACTAGCAGCAAGAGAGCGAAGATAAATAACTGTTAATAATATTCAGCTAAGTGTTAAAGCCTTTCCTGCTTTTCCTATTTATTGTGCTAAAATCTTAATCTTTTATTTTTCAGAACACATGTGTACTGTGGTTTATTTTGATGACTGCATGTCCATACATCAGTGTAAAATATCCTGCGAGTCCATGGGGGCATCCAAATATCGCTGGTTCCATAACGCCTGCTGTGAGTGCATTGGTCCAGAGTGTATCGACTATGGTAGTAAAACTGTCAAATGTATGAACTGCATGTTTTAGAGAAGGAAATGGTATGCACACCAAAGCAATTTAGTCAAGGGTATGGAAAGCTATTCAGTGATGTCTACTGGTTGCATCTGAATGCCAGCAGGTTAGGAAGATGTGAAGAGTTTGGATTGAGTTACTTCTAAAGTATGACAAATCCGGGATTGTGTTAAATTATGATTATAACTGCTCTTGTTGATCTTCCTGCCCGCTGGTAGCGATAAGCCCTTTCTTCTAAACACATGTACAGCTTTGATCACGTGAGAAGCAAGTGCATATAGAACACCTTGAGAGAGGAGAGGTTTCTAACACAAAGCCTGGTATCATTTTCTTGTCACATTCCAGAAGCCTTTTGTGTCGAAGGTTTACAGCATGTTAACATAAGTTATGATTTCTTCATTGTACTACTCCTAGGACACTGAGTTTTTAGAGTTGTTTGCCATTTTTCACTGTGCCTGGTATTATTTACCTGTTCTATAAGTAGGGTAGATATTCAAATATATCACCCTGTGTTCTCACCAAAAAATCACCATAAAAAGCTTGATTTCAAACCTCTTTATGTTGGTTTTAGAAGATAAATGCTTACTGTATTTTATAATTTAAAACTCTTCCATAGCTGAAGCCACCCTACGCTACACATACCGACAAAGCTGTAGGGAAAGTTTCTCCTCCTCCTCCTCCATCCCTGGCCCAAAGTACTGCTGTAGGTAGTGATGGAGCATCTTTACCAAGAATTGCAGGGTACACCTATGAGGCTCTGTGAAATACACTGCTAGGGTAAATAAGAAGGGAGAGCTTTCCTCTGACTTAAGGTACCAGCTTAAAGAGCTCCAGGAATGGGAAACCACTGCCAACCAGACTCCAGGGAAATTTTATGGAAATGGCAGGGCTGTGCTAGCTGGACAGTAGGGATGAGCCTGCTCAGCCTTCGCGCCACGTTCTCCAGTGGACAGGTGGTTGGAGGGGATAAAGCAGAGAATTCCAGGTATGAACGGGGAGGGTTGAAAATGCCTGGTATTCTAACTGAAGCAAACTTAAAACTACTTACATTCATTATGTTGTTATTTTGTAATCTTTCCTTTAGGTTTGTATATGGATCAGGTGTTCTTGTTAAACAAGGGTTATCACACAGTAGGAGGTTAAGACTGTGAACTGCCGCCCACCCCCGCAAAATTCCCTGTTCAAGATGACATTAAGTCTAAACACACTTCAGAACATCTGGGCAGCTTTTTATATAATGTTTCAATGAAGATAAGTTTAAATAGTATGTGCCCTTCATGGTAATAAAATCTCCATCTTCAAGCATGAACCTGAAACGTACATATTTATATTCAGAGACTCTTAGCTTTACAAAATTATTAATTTCTCAAATAGTACGTATTTGAATTCTAAGTAACTTTTTAGGAATACCTCTTTGTATATCTAAATACTGTAGTGTATAAAAATAAATAATGCTCTTTGTATTCATTATCTGGACAATGGTTAGTTACAAGATCATATGTAATATTATGATTAACTATCATAAAATGTAAAGACTTGACACCTTTTCTGCTCTTTCAGATAACTCTAATGAACACTCAAGGTACTTTAGCCTTTTAAAAAGTTGAAATTTAGCTCATGGATGTATTTTTTGGATGGGAAAACATTGAGATGTCCTTTTCTTTTACCTAGAATGCCTTTTTTTACAAGTGCCTTGAAAACAAACATTAGCTCCCTTTCTTCATTAATACCTATAAAACTGAAGGTTTTCTTGAACTTACGAGAAAATTTTAAGAAATCTGCAGCCAGCTGCTTCATTTCAACTTTGCTGTTTTTCAGACTCATTTATACTTAGGAATAGAGGAATGCTTTTGTGTTTATTGACAACATACTTAATGTTTCCATAAATATGTTAACAAACTTTTTAAAACTGCATTTATCTTCCTTTTTAGGTGTTCATTATTAAATTTTAAAATGTAATATCTCTTGTTGGGAGAATAATTTCTTGAACCATGTTATGTTTTAACTGATTTTTCTTTCCTCTATTTCTCCAAATAGAAATTATCCCTAAATATAATGGTAAGTTGTATATTCAAATTTTACTTAATTTTTTGGCTTATGAAGGGGTTAAAAGAAAGTGTTCACCTAAATGATTCCATTTCCAATTCTATAATGTACTTCAGGTTTTGAATAACAATATTTTTACAAATTAAAAGTATAACATTTGGGAAACTGATAGCCCCACTAAAATTTAGACCTTCTATTACCATTCCAAGCACAGTTCACTTCTATACTGAAGCTCTGATTAAAAAAAAAAAAATTAATCAAAAGTTAGGTACCTTTTTTATAACTGGATCCAAAACATTAAATCTTAAGTCTGTAGGTATTATAAAAGCCATATACAAAAGGTTCTTTCCTCTAGTAAGACATGTCCTTGCTTGTTGGTTTTCCTGTCTCCCCCATAACATCTAATTATTACTGAAACTGTACTCATAACAGTGGCACCAAATCAAATGATAATTCAAATGCAATGTCTTTGTTTACAGAGATGCTATAAAAGAGAGGCCTTCATTTAGAAATATGATTTCTAAAGTTTCAGAAAACAAAATTGATAAAATGTTAGAATATTTGAATAACTATTTATAAATCAGAATAACATCAAAACGGAGAAAAGAAACTAAGACTTCTGAAAAATGAGGTAAATATAAATAAGCCACATATTTAAAGTTTGTTTTTAATCTTCATTGAAGATTTTTTAATCTATTCTGCATTCCCAAGACTTTATTGTATTTTACATGATCTACAACATATAAAATTATGTAGTTTTTTCTTTGGTTGTTCCTATAAACAAAAAAGTATTTTAATAAAAAATTAAAATGAGTGTGCCATGTTTTTGTTACCTTCAGCATAACAAACCAAAATAAGTTTGCCGTTTCTGTCTAGTGAGGTTATTGTTCAAGGGATCAGCCAAGGCATGCCTCCTCTCTGGAGTCCCTACAGAGTCTGCTGAAACAAAGGATCTTTCACAGTTTGCCCTCTGTTTTTTCATGGGCTTTATTCCAATATGGGGAAACCTTTGAAATGAAATACGTACCTTCTCCTTGCTTGCTCTGTGGGCCTTGTGGTGCCAGCCAGCCTCACAAGAACTTCCTGGTGGTGGAAGGAGTCACTGAGAGAACAAGGTGGGAAGAGACTCCCGGCCATTCCTCACTGACTCTCAAAGGGCAGTGTTACTGGAATTGAGAGCCCTCAGCTGTACACTCGTGAAATCAGTGTTATTTCACAGAATGTTTTGACAGCCTAGTGGAGGGGGAATCTGGAGAGGGGAAAATTCGAGAGGACGGTTTCCCCGCCTGAGTGACTTCAGGGATGATGGACCTGAGGGGTAGATTAGTTTCAAGAACGATAGTTCATTTGATTCGGAAAGATGTTCTTTCCGAATGGCAGGCAGTCGTGTGGAGCCGAGGGGAGAGAGGGTCAGAGTTGGGGGTGGAGGGTGTCTCTGAGCTTGAGGAGTCAGCAGGGGCCAGACCGCGGGCAGGCTGGTGCCCATGCCCGTCAGCTCCACCCCCGGCGTTTTAGTCCATGGAGCCGGTGGGCACGCCTGCAGCCTGTGGCTTAGGAGTTACGGCTTTGAGCCCTTAGAGACTTTTCCTAACCAACAGAAAATAAATTCATTTTACATCTTTTTATTTTGAAGTCTGTGCTGAAAGGATGGAGGCAGCAACAGCTGCAAGGTCTGGCTTGTGAGATGAGAACCCTCAGTGCAGAAGCAAAGATGGAAGAGACCTCTGCCCTCCCACGGGCGTGCTGTGACTCGCAGAAGGAAGCTGGGGAAGTGCAGAAATGCCCTCATTTGACTGAAGGTAGCACGAAAGTTAGACACAGTTACCACTGCAGTATCTTTACAGCAGAAAGGATTATATTTCCTGCCCTCTCCGCTTACCGCTTCACACTGAAGTCGGGGTGAGCCTCCTAGACCACGTGTGTGGTCATTACCGCCCAACCCCAGGTCCTGCCCCAGGGGATAGCAAGGCCTCTGTGTTCCTTTGCCTCAGAGGGTTGAGCTGCCCAGTAGGAGGTAGGCACGCAGACAACCTGCTTTTGTTTTCCAGAGGCCTCACCTGCTCCCGGGGATTCTGCTGGGGGAAGGGGAGAGAGCGAGCGCCTTGGCAGCCTGAGAGTGAAGAGAGGGCCTCGGAAGAGGCCTGGACCTCCTTGGCCGAGGGGCTGTGCCAGCCTCCACTCGCCCTGGACGAGGCTGGAGCCCTGGGTGGGCCCGCAGCTCACACAGGGGGCCGGGCTCCTGAGCCTGCAGGTGCCTCTTTCTCGAGGTTTCAGCTTAGGGATGTGAGCAGCCCAGCCCTGGTTGTCCAGGGCACCCACACTGGCCCCTAGGGCTCTGTGAGATGCAGGACAGGTGACTGCCTCTCAGGCAAACGTTGGATGCTCTGGGGCTCAGAGTCAGACTTTGATTTAAAGAAGTAAGGAGACGCGACACGTGGCGCCCCGGGTTTATGGCCTCTCAGCCGCAGCCCTGGCAGCCTCGCTGCTCACACTACCTTCTCTCCTTCCTCCAACCGCCCACCCCCACCGCTGGCCCTGCCCCCTCAGCAGCACACCAGGTTCACTCCACCCTTGGGTTTTGCAGGAGCTGTTTCCTCTGCTGCACCAGCTCTTTGTGCAGATTTCGGTTCCTTTTTCTGACTCAGGTCTCAGCTCAGATACCATCTCCACCACCATTTCTAAAGCAGCAGCCCCTGCCTGTTACCACCATCCTGTTCCAGTTTTTTAATAGGCGGTGACCCCCCAAAGTGTCTACCAGCCTCTTGTTAATCATCTCTTCTCCTCAACTAGCGTTGGAAGCCCATGAGGGAGGGGCCTTATTTCTCTGTTCATTGCCGCCCTAAACACAGTCCCCTGCGCCCTGGAGGGCAGCACAGACTGTGTTATGGATGAATGAACTCGGCAGATCCTATCAGATTTCCGCTTGAAACGGTGGCTCCCGGTTGGACTCAGATAAAGGCCCAGCTCCTCAGTAGGCTCTCAGGCCCGCAGTCTGGTCCCGCTCACCCCACCAGGCCCGCCTCAGGCCTCCTCATCTCACCCTGAAACAATAGAAAATCTGCACGCTAAAACATTTAAATACCTGCAATTTTTCATTCGAGGTCTGGCAATTAATATTCTTTACTTGCCTGACATGGTAAAAGTTCTTACTAATGTAATTTAGTAACTCAGTCAAGAAATAGTCCTTTAGCCAAAGTATGAAAAGAACTTTCCTGAAAGCCGATATGACTCTCAAGCACGTGATATATTTTCTGAGGATAAAAAGATGTGGTTTGAGTTTTAATAAAGGGCATTATAAACATTCATCTACAAGGACTTATTCCTCAATTGCTGCATGTTATTTTAAGCTTATTCATAATTCACAAAAGGGTAATGCAGTAATAATTTGTTATAATTTTTAATTTCCTGTATCCAGATAGATAGTAGGTGCTAAATATGGGCAGCCAAAAAATTTAAGAACTTTGTTAGATCCAATACTTTGGCTGCAGGGAACTCAGGAAAACAGGTTATTTATTTTTACGTCCTCTGTGTCAAGTACAAGCACCTATGTTGAATGTTCCTTCTGAGTCTGATCTTGTATTCCCTGCCTTTGGACAAAGTTCAGGATCATGTTCTATATTTCTCTTAACGATTTTGGGTTTGCCTCTTGTTTAAGTGGCCTTTGCCCCTGGATTGTATCTGGAGATCTTCTTCCAGATACTGCTAGCAGATTCTTCAGGTTTGGGTTTTTTTTAAGAAAATAAATTGGGGTACTGGTAATTAAACTTTTGAAACTCATGCCTATGGGTATTTGGGGAATAAAGCACGTACTGGTAGAACTGATGGCTGAGCTGGTCTGGGGCACAGACCCTCGCTGACAGGAAGTGGTGGCGTTTCTGAGTGTTTTCGCCAAGGACTTTATTCTGAGGGCCCCTCAGCGTGTGTATGAGTCGGACGGTCAAGGACATCAGCAGTCAGTAAGGCAGTGGTGATACCACAGGTGGTTGTAGTAGCCAAAGATTTTGCCAGAGGAGCGTTCCAATGCATTTAATTCCAGCGGTTGAACTTTTTACGTCTGGTTCACTCGTGGTGGCCCATTTCCACCTACGTTTTGTCCTTTTGGAGGAAAAGCTTGTGTGCATTCCCAGGAGACCTGGGTTGCTGGGGAGATATTCGTTTGCTTCTATAGCTGCTCCAGGGGGCTACCAACCGAGAAACCCTAGAACTATGTATGATATCCTACGATGTTCTTAAAACAGTAAAAGTTTATGTTCACATTTGCTTGTACACAAATAAAATATCTGGAAGGATTCACAGGAAGGTGAAAACCTTGGCTGCCTCTGGGTGGGCAAACGAGAGGCTGAAGGACAGCATGGGAAGGAGACCGTGTCATCACCTGAACTGTGAGCCATGAGCATGAGTTACCTTTTCAAAAAATACATAACTAAAACTTCAGTTTCAAAAAAGACACGAACAGAAGTATTTTTCCTTAAAAAATCAATTTTGTAGCACCCCAAAGCTGGGTCCCTCTCAGTGACTAGCTACCCAGTCTCTGGTAAACATGCTAACATATGACGGAGACAAAATTGTGTGCCATGGGGAGTCTTGATAGTAACTGAAAATCCCCAAACTGTTGATCTAGTCACATTTTTTGACGGACGGACAATGACATATATTCAGTTCTCAAATTCTAATAAATTGTTTCCAAACAGGATCTAAGATTTGAGCGATAAGATTTTAGGACAGATAGTCCTGCAGTCTGTGTTTTTTCCTACCTGGGATTTACTTCTTTGTCCTTATAAAGGACTTTAAGAGTGGAGAGTCAGGCCACAGTATTCATTTAAACAGCTATGTCTCAACTTCTTTAAACTAATCAGAACCAATAAAAACATCAACAAGAAACTCCAAACCTCGACTTTAAAATCCCATGAGAATGCTCTTTAAGAAGAATGTATTTGTGATTGAGTAAAGCACACTGACCTAGGACTGGCCTCCGCTGCCACGTTTACCGTCTGTGAAACTACTGCCTTTGGGGCTTTTCTCCATTCCCTGTTCCTCCTGCCCTGATGGTGGGGCCTCCATGACATTCTTGAGTTGGAATGTCCTTGCTCGTGCCAGTTTATAAAGAGCTCAGTACACTTGGCAGGACCCGGTGACCCGGCGGAGGAGGAAGCACAAGAGTATGATCGTTCTAAGGTAATTGTTAATTTATTAAAGCAAACTGTGCCTCTCAGAGTGTCTACAACCCTCCTTTTGTGAGTTGTCTGAGTTGACCTACGCGATTTCCTCCCAGGGACCTTCTGACACGAGTGCAGACCTCGGAACAAAGAGCTCATTCCAGAAGGCCCTGGAGCACAGACTCTCAAGGGATTCCTGGGCCCTGGCAGGAGGCCAGGCAGGCTCCTGCTCCAGGCTCCAGAAATGGATCAGACCCCTTGAAGGAACACATTCTCTTATTGATCAGGAATCTTGAATGAAGTTGAAGAGGTGCAGTTGTTTGGCAACTCTGGAGACAAAATTCAAACCACAGAGCCCCTGCCTTCCCCTCCGCTGCCCAGGGATGTGGTCTGGTCAGGACCCCGTCCCCCATGCAGGTCACCTACAGCCCTGTCTTTGTGCCCAAGGCTCTCCCATTCTTCTTCTCTCTTTGATTTCTAGATGAAAAGAAAAACAAACATCCACTGAAAATAGGGGAAAGGAGAAAACTATTATGCATTTACTGCTTGATTTTCCTGATAATAATGGATTCGCAAAATGGATGGAAAAAAAAAACCATGATTCGATCATTTCTGAAATTCATATTTCTCTTGAGAAATGGGTGCACTGAGCAGACAGGCCTGGCAGTCAGGGCTGGGGCTCTTCTGGATGCTTTCAAGACCAAGCTAAATGCAGAGCAAGGCAGTGGCAGGAAGCTGGCCTCACAGCATGCTCTGCTGGCCTTCTTGGTGCGTGAGGGGGCATCTACCTGCCAGGTCCGGAGCCTGCGGGTGATGACTGCCCTCCGGGGATGGTGCCACGACACCATGCGGAGTTGCACCCCCCATCATCCATGTTATAGTTAGGTTAACGTGTGTGCATTATCTGAGCACACCTGGAATTGCCCCACCGGTCACAGCGCTCAGAGGCCAAGTAACAGTAACCTCGGGACCTGGGTCCATTGCTGGCTGGACCAGGGAGCACAGGTGTCCCAAAGCAGCCTGCTTCCCAGCGGCCGGTCTGATGGTGAGGTGGACCTCATGATGTGGACCTTGGTTATCCTCTCCCAGGTGTGAGGACCAGGAGCTGCTCAAAGAATGGTGGCTCGCAGTGGGGCCTGACCGACAGAATGACGTCAGGAGGACCAGCATGGCCCGATGGGTCCTGTGCATGCCGGAATTGTGAAGGGACAGAAAAGGGTGTCGCAGGCTGGCCGGTCCGGAGGCAGAGCGAAGGCTCCATGGCACAGGCTCTGGGCCTGCCTGAATCCAGAATGATCTCAGCCCCATGTTTTTGGCTTTTCCTGTATCCTTGTGTGGGTGTTTCCTTGCAACGAACCAATTTTCTTGAGAAATTTCAGTGAGTCTCTGTTCTTTACAGCCCCAAATCCCGAGGAATCCGGTGTTCTCCTAGTATTTTTTCTCTACCCAGATGTACCTGTGTACTTTTTCTTGCAAAACCGGATCAGTGAAATGCTACCTCTTTAAACTTGACAATATATTGTGAGAATTCTCATAAATGTCACTAAAACTTTGTAGAATTTCCTCACCAGGTACCCAAATTTCTGAATAGCTGTCATCACACAGCGAAGTCCAGTCTGCTGCCCTCCTACTGGAAAGCGTCTGCCACAGAAACCCAGCACCCAGTTGGGTGAAGTTGTTCCCCCAGAGCCCATCCAGCCCCGGTCCTGGCCACGCCTTCCCCGCCTTCCCCTGGCCTCCGAGACTTCTAGCAACAGTTCTCACTGTCTCTGGCCAAAACCAATTTTTCAAGAGCAGAAACATATTGGAACTGTCAAAAGAACATGAAATGAGCCACAGAAAAGCATGAAGCATAACTTAAACAGTTCTACTTGTTCTGTGACATTTTAAAAAGAGCAAATCTGTCATCAAGGTAAAAAACTGAAACAGAAACCGAGCACTTTGGTATCAAGTGCTTCACATTGGTGAAGATGTCCCTAAAACCAAACCATCTCAGTGGGCTGTCAAGTGACATGGGTCTTTCAAACAACAGCTGGTCACCCTCTGCCCACGCTTCTCCTGCTCCAGGGCCTTTGAACATCTGCTTCTGTAGCACCTTTGGTGGCAGCTGCACCTCCCAGGTGCCTTGGTGTCCCTGAAGCCTGGGACCCAAGGACGCTAATGCAGGGCGCCCCAGGGCCCCCTCAGACTCCACGTGGCGGCCCTGTCTGTCCCTCAAGCCCTCGGCACAAGCTGTGTGGTGGCCTCTTCCCCGGCCACCATTGACCTGGGCCGAGCCCCATCCTGATCCCTGCACTTGTGGGATGCGGCCAGCATCGCTAAATGCCAAGATACCGTCACCACTGGCACTGGTGCTCATCCGTGTTTGTTCCTGACCCTTGTCCCTCTGGGATCTCTCTAGGGTCATCCAGAAGATTGGAGAAAACAAAGAAACCTCAAGGCTGTCGTGCTGGCTTTGTCCACGGCTGCGTGTCTTAGGGACATGGCAAGAGAAAAAGAAAAGTTGCTCACTCCCCACGGTGTCTGCATCTGCACACCATCCTGGTGCTCACACGGGCCACACAACTGTCAAAACTCATCCCCCTGAACACTGAACGCCTGTGCGTTTGGCTGTGTTCATTATATCTTAAATTTTTTTTTTCCTTCGGTACGCGGGCCTCTCACTGTTGTGGCCTCTCCCGTTGCGGAGCACAGGGTCCGGACGCGCAGGCTCAGCGGCCATGGCTCACAGGCCCAGCTGCTCCGCGGCATGTGGGATCCTCCCGGACCGGGGCACAAACCCGTGTCCCCTGCATCGTCAGGCGGACTCTCAACCACTGCGCCACCAGGGAAGCCCCAATA
Organism: Mesoplodon bidens; assembly: GCF_964165515.1. Taxonomy (NCBI): domain Eukaryota; kingdom Metazoa; phylum Chordata; class Mammalia; order Artiodactyla; family Ziphiidae; genus Mesoplodon; species Mesoplodon bidens. The sequence continues at coordinate 30,776,397 of NC_138169.1, read as the reverse complement.
TCTTAAATTTTTTCAATAAAAAAGTGAAACCAGAGAGTAGCGCCACATAATATCCTGCCTAATAATATTAGGAGAGGATGCAAATAAATCAGCTTTTCCCCTGGGCTCCCTGAGTTGGCGTCGGGCCCTGTGTCCCGTCCCGCCTCTCCCATCTCTCACCTGGCTGACGTGCAGCCCGCCGGCTGCCCCTGCCGCCTCTGCTCCTCACACCTTCAACCCGTCCTCCTCATGGCGCACCCCAGGACCTTTGTAAAATGGAAATATTTCCAAACTTCTGGCTTAAAATCCACAGTCACTTCTCTGCTCCCTAGAGGGTAACATCCAAGCTCCTAACGGTGCACCACCCACTTCCGTGAGTGGCCCTTGCCCACCTTGCTAGCCTCTGCTCTCACCCCTGCCTGGCTCCCATTTTGTGCTCCAGAAACTAAACTGCTTCCAGTTCCCCACATGCCCTGCTTGCCTCCTGCCGGAAATGCCCTTTCCAAAGCCACCAAATTAGAATTGGTGCCAGGAGGAACACACACTGTGCTTATGGGCTTCCAAAACAGCGGTCAGGTTTTATATTTTCACCTTAAATCAGGACAGGTACCCAGTTTCACCTGTGAGCCAGATGTGATGTGATGATGGTGCCCCAGGCAGGGGCCTCAGGCTGTCGTTTAAGCCCCAGCTTTGCCCTTGACCGAATGCACGTTCTGCGTGGGTCACTGAGGAGGTCTGAATCTCATTTCCTTTTATGTAAAACCAGGGTTACAAGCACCCGCTGTAAAGGAGGAGGAACCCATGAACTGTTGGATACAGCGAACTCTATAAACTTTTCAGAGACGCACAAATGGCAGCTTAAGGCGAGCTGCCTGCCGTGAGCACAGGGGCAGGAGCGTGACATTTTGTCAGATGGGTTCTGTTCGAGAATCCTGGGAAGAATTGTCTGTGGCTGGCTCTGGCACGTGAAACACACTACTGGTTGCTCCATCAAACGCCGTAAGGATTCCTTCTCCAAGGGCATATTTCAGAACCTGTAGCATCTGCCCCCAATTATGGGTCATGGTAATGCCCATCCTGCAGACACAGTGTGCTCCAGCAGAGACAGGCTGTGGGAAGAATTTAGGGCACACGGTGGACAGGGCACTGGACGCGAGAGAACCGGATTCTGAGCCCTCCTCTGTCACCAGCTCGACCTCCTGGTCTCAATCCCCTCACCTCCCAGGGCTCCACGAAACTAGTGCTAAGGGCCCTTCTAGTTCTTACATTCTGTGTGTGGCCGAGGTAGAGGTGCAAAATGGGTGCTTTAGAACGGACTTTTGATTAACATCTGTCTTTAGGTGACTCCAGGATCAATCGAGCCACAAATATTAACTAATCTACAATTATAGTCCAATCTGGCCATTCTCACCATCAATGAAATATACTGAGCTCAGTCTACCAATTCGTATGCTGATTTCTTAGGTGAAGTCTCCTTTTGGTAGGACTAAGAGGTCCTCCGTTTAAAAAGAATTAGTTAGAAACGAGTTACAGTCATTGCCTCTGGGGAATGAGGCTTGACTGGAGGGGGACAGGGAAGCATCATATCAGATCTTCCGGACTTTGCTTTCTGCCTTCTGAATTTTGTGCTTTCTGTTTATACCAGCGGTTCTTTAAAATAGTCACATAAGTAGTTACTGATGAAGTGACTCTGTATCCGGGACTTGCAGGGTGGGGGGATGAAGTGGGACCGGCCATGTATGGAGAATTATTGGGTGGGTGATGACTACTTGGGGAGTTCCTTATACTGTTCTCTTTACAGTATGTTTGAAATGTCCCATAATGAAAATTTTAAATAATAAACATTTCAACCTGTTGAAAAGCACACTAATGTCATAAACTGGAAGATTTTGCATTATTTCACCTTTTCCTTGAAAATTTTGTTACTGTAATAAAAACAAAGAAAATTCCTTGTAATGAATCAGTTAAATTATTCCATGAGGAATTAGAGTGAGAAACCAGGGATGAGACTGGAGTCACAAGCCAGCCCCCACTGTAGATGAAATTTTGCATCCCCCCCAAATGTATATGTTGAAATCCTAACCCCTGACTTGATGGTGCTGGAGGGGGGGGGGTTGGGGAGGTGATTAGGTCATGAGGGTGGGGCCCTCATGAAGGGGGTTAGTGCCCTTGTAAAATAGGCCCCAGAGAGCTCCCCCACCCTGACCACCACGTGGGGGACACAGCGAGAAGACAGACATCTGTGAGCCAGGAGGCACCAAATCTGAAGTCACCTGGATCTTGGACTTCCAGCCTCCAGAACCATGAGAAATGAATGTCTGTCGTTTATAGCCGCCTGCTCCGTGTACTTTGTTGCAGCAGCCCCTAATGCCTGCTGAGTGGAAGAGCAGGTTAGACGATCACTTTGGGACATGAGCTACCCTCCTGCAACCTGGTCTGTGCCAAGGTAGACACTGTGTCAGTCTGAGCACATCCTCAGACACCAGGACCCCTGTGTTACTGACTGAGCAAAGCACCTTCATTTGGGAGCACTTTTCCTGTCTCCTTTAGGGAAACGTGGAAGAGGTCGGGCCACTGACCACACAAGGACAGTAAAGAGGGGTCAGACAAGCACCATGAAGGGCGTTCTCCTCTCTGAATTGAGAAAATGGCTTTTTGTTTTGTTTTGTTTTGTTTTGTTTTGTTTTTGCTGTACGCGGGCCTCTCACCGCTGCAGCCTCTCCCGCTGCGGAGCACAGGCTCCAGACGCGCAGGCCCAGCGGCCATGGCCCACGGGCCCAGCTGCCCCGCGGCACGCGGGATCCTCCCGGACCGGGGCACGAACCCGCGCCCCCCGCATCGGCAGGCGGACCCCCAACCACTGCGCCACCAGGGAAGCCCCGAGAAAATGGCTTTTATAACCACACACCTGAGCAAAATCTTCTGTTTTCTGATTATCTGACAGTGAGTGAAGGAGTGAACATATCAACAAGGGTTTCTGGCATTGGGGGAACCACTGGAAAACCTGGGCTTCGATACCACTTGGAGCAGTTTCCTACTGCTGTTGTTAAAAATTACACCACAAACTCAGGGCTTGAAACAGCATAAATTTGTTCTTTTCCAGTTCTGAAGGTCAGAAGTTCAAAATCCATGTCAATGGGCCAAGGTCAAAGTACCAGCAGGGGAGGTTCCTTCTGGAGGCTGAGAATCCCTTTTCTCACCTTTTTCAGCTTCCAGGGGCCGCCTGTGTCCCTGGGGGCTCACAGCCCCTTCCTCACCTTCAATGTGCCTCACTCCAGCCTCACAAGCTCAGATGGCTTATTTGAAAACAGTGGGTTTGACTCTAATATTGGCTTTCCTTTGGAAGACCATGTCCTTCAGGATTTGATACGTTTGAGAAAGAAGGAAATCCACATCCTGGGACTCCTCGTCCTTCTCTTTTCCCTCTCTTCTCCAGAAGCTTCAGCATCCCTTTGCTTCTCCCTGAAGCAGTGATCTTCAACCAGGGGAATGAGAGTTTCTGGAATGAGATCTGTCAGATTTATTTAGGAGAGAAATATGTAAAAATGCAGATCAGGCTGTGACATTATAAATCACAAATGGACACAAGCCTAGGCCAATGGGGGCCACTCCCTACAGTGCACGATTGCCTGGGTGCATTTACTGTTTGCTGGTTATTTTTAATCTAACATGACTGATACCAATGTATTGTGGATGACAGAGAATTGAGCAGGGATGAGCTCCTTCCATCCAGGTGGGTGGTCAAGGCTGAGTTTGCCTATCCACACTCAGGTGCTTCTGTGGCCCACACACAGTTGCGTGGTTTGGAATGCCAAGGCATCCTTTGAATTCAATGAGTCTGAATTCAGTGCTTTGGGAAAATTTTACTCCCTCAAAAGGACTCCACATGTCTCCAGGCAGGACCTGTACTTTTTGTGTGTCAAATAAAAGACACGCACAGAACAGTGATTCTGGTTATCATGGTACCAAAATATGGGAGGGTGGGGGGCAAATTGTTATGATCCAACACCACTCTCCAACCATGGCAATGTTCTTGGGTCAAGCATCCTTTCAAATAGCGTATTTCTGGGTCAAAAAAAAGAAGTTCCATTCAACAGCTGGAAAATTACTGAAAACTTGGACATTGGCACATGGCAAACAAAAAAAAAGAGAGAGAGAATGAAAAACTGTTTGAAGTAAGAGGACAAAACAAATTTTGACCAGCTTCCTTGTTTAACAGCATGAGCCACCTCAGAATTTATGAGGTCCCCAAAACTAGGTTTGCATAATGAACAATCAGATCATCTGTAAAGCAGCAAACACGTGGAAATCATGTTCAGAGCAAAACCACATCTGCATAACAAATGCTGGAATATTGCTCTAAACAAAGGCTGGTCCCTGGCACTTGATGAAAACCCAAGAATGCAGAACAGTGTGGGTGCTTAAAGCAAATGGGGTCAATGGCAAGATTGTGAACAACCCCAAGTAAGCAAGTCTTCCTTTTTAAATGCTTCTACCCCTAAATATGTTGTGCACATGTTACATTCTTAGCCCAGGGAACTTGGCCATCCATATGACAAACCCATGGACCACTGTGAGAAGCGTGAAGCCAAGGCTGTACGGTTGATACATCTTTTTTTTTTTTGCGGTACGCGGGCCTCTCACTGTTGTGGCCTCTCCCGTTGCGGAGCACAGGCTCTGGACGTGCAGGCCCAGCGGCCATGGCTCACGGGCCCAGTCGCTCCGCTGCATGCGGGATCCTCCCGGACCGGGGCACGAACCCATGTCCTCTGCATCGGCAGGCGGACTCTCAACCCCTGCGCCACCAGGGAAGCCCCTGATACATCTTTAAAATGGCACATCGTGTCAGGTCTCTTTACTCTTAAATCTCTCCATGTAAGTGGCATATAATCAGATAGTCCTTTTTTTTTTAACATCTGAACATCTGATACAATTCATGACAATATTAAACTGACTACATTTGTAAATCACTGATTCAGGCTCATTATTTTTCTTTTACTAAATTTATTTTATTCACCGAGTGGGTTGTGGGCCCTCGCCACTGACCCTGAGTGGCTGGGCCACCTAGACCGAATTTGCCTAGAGCGTGGGCTGTCGGGTTCCTGCTTCCCCACCACGGTGCTCCAGTCTCCTCAGAGCTTCTTGCATTTTTGAGAAGAAACAGCTCCTGGATCAGATGTCTTCAGGGTGAGTAACCTTGTGAAAATGCACCTGTGCCTAAATTGTCTAATAACCTTGTCAGGCTTGTGGTTAGAGTCCCACCCTGGAGAGATAATATAATAGGTCACAGCCGCTGAGGTACTCAGAGGATCTGGTTAGAGTCCCGAATCCTGAGTCAGGGCCCTGGGGTTTTGGGTTTCTGTGTTTGTCTATGTTTGCCTATTTGTCTGGCTGTTTTATTGCTAGGATTGGCCAATAGGGGTTGGCTCTTGAATGACTTTAGCAAAACTTTATTAAACCTGATATTAATGAGTCCCCTGACTCAGGAGATAAAAGACATTGCTCCTGTCTAGAAACCTTGCCTTATGGAGGTGTCGGGTTTTCACCTGTGCCTAATATGATTGTCTGGTGGTATTGATACAGGTGTGTATTATTAATGGAACCAGACCTGATTACCTTGTTGGGGTGAGAAGGTAAAGGAGAAATGGGAGCTAGGAGAAATCGTCTTATTTCTGAATGGGTGGTCAGCATGGATTAAAAAGCACAGCTGTGTGTCTTTAGTGACTTAATGAAAGGCAGAGATGAAAGAGAAACAAAACAGGTGGGGCAATGTTATTAGATATTTAAGGAAGGTTGAGATTGTAAAGGCAGTAACAAGCCAAACAAGGATTTTATATAATTACTTTCAGTTTAAATAAAAAATCCAGTAGTCAAACTTGGCCTACATTTAGCCAAGTGTAAAACAAACAAAAAAATCTTCCAAGCACAAAAAAAACTTGTTAAGAAAAATTTTAGAGGGGTTGTTGAAAATAGCTTCTAAATGGTAAAGAGGTCTAGAGGGTGGCCTGAGAAGGCTGAAGTATTTTGAAGTTGGAGACAATGTTTCTAATGCAGGTAATGTCTAAGAATCATGTGTGTATGGAACTCTATCAGCAAATTCTGTGCTTTGCTCTGTTTGTACCTGTTCTTTCTGGTAACAATACGGTTCTTTTTGCTATGTGCTTTTATTCTATAAATTTTAACATACTATGTTCTTGTTCTGTATGACTTCCTACTGTAGATGGTATACAGGCATTATGAAAAAGAAAATTATTTTCTTTTGTAATATTGCCTGGCCCCAATATCAGCTGGAGTCAGGGGGGAAAAATGGCCCAATAATGTGTCTTTGAATTATAATGCTATTTTACAATTATACTTGTTTTGCAGAAGAGAGGAGAAGTCAGGTGAAATCAGCTTTATCCCCATTTCTTGCAAGGGAAGAGCCTTTATACAACTGGACACATTTTGGGTTTTCCTCACTGAAAAATTTTTTTTTAATTTTATTAAAGTATAGTTGATTTACAATGTTGTTAATTTCTGCTGTACAGCAAAATGACAGGTATATATATATATTCTTTTTCATGTTCTTTTCCATTATGGTTTATCACAGGACACTGAATATAGTTCCATGTGCTGTACAGTAGGACCTTGTTTCTTATCTTCACTGACAATTTTAACACTCTTTTGTATGAGTCAAACTCATACAAAATTGAGGGAGTTAAAATTGAACTGCTTAAGTGTGTATATATATACGTATGTTAAAAAGGAAAGTTTGCTGGGAGGAACAAACATTGGCAATGGTACTAAGGGCCAAGGGCTCTATGGAGACCTTGGGCTGAGTGTATTCTACCTGGAAATTGCCCAGATGTCTAGATTGTCTGTGATCTCTGCTGGGGAGGTAAAATATTTTGGTCATCTACCAGGAAGATTATACCCATACATGCTCAGAAAGGAAGTGAGGGCTTGAGTATTTCACCCTGTGTCTTCCTGAGTTCCTCTCTCAAGTTCAACTTTGGGTCTAAGAGAGCCCCTCACTTTCTTCAGGGTGATACCGTCACCTCTCCCACCCTCCTTACCGTCCAAGGTGGTGAGTGACCTGGAGCCTGGACTCCCCAAGGCTCCTCTGCAACAGGCAAGCCTGCACTCAGCGCACGGGGGAACTATTAGGAGGCTGTGACCGCATCGGCTGCAGTCCTGGAGCTGCCGGACAGACGGACCTCTAGGCCACAGCTCTGGACACTCTCCTCTAAGGTAAAGCTTTCCACTGTCCCCTCGGTGAGCCTCTCGTCCGAGCTGCTCATCGTTGGGACGACCGTTCCCCAGTCTCTTGTCCCGGGAATTCTCACAGCCAAGCTGTGGATAGACACCACCACATTTGCCTGCTTCTTTCCAGAAACCAAAGTAGGAGACGGAATTGGTTCCTAAATCCTAAGGTTCTTGTTTTCCCTCTGCTTTTGTGGGGAGTGAGGGAAGGCCATTTTCCAGAGATTTGCAATCCACAGACTGTTTGAAACTGGGGTGTCGAGGAAGCCTTGACCTAGGGGCTGCTTGCTTGCTCTCTCTCTCTCTAAATGGCCATCCTCAGAGGGGCTCACTCAGCCCTCAGAACCAGCGCTGGGGGTAGAGGGGTGGAGGGGCAGGCCCGGGTGTGCCCAGGTGCTCCCCACAAGGAGCAAAGCGTGCTCTGAGCCGCAGATGGGCAAACCTGGTGCTTCCCTCCGTCTCCCATGAACACAAGCGTTTCCCAGGTGCAGCCAATGCTGCAGCATCACGCAGACCTGGAGTTTCTGATGAGACTCTGGTCAACGTCGGGCCCAATCCACAGAGGCCGGGCAGAGGCAGCAGGTGTTCGTTAAAGGCGGTTGTTCCATGCTCTTCTGTTGTTTTGCTGCCCAGAAGTAAATTGTCTCGAGCACCACAATGGAGGAGCCCGGTGGACCTTCAGAGGATGGACTCCCCGGTGGAGACCAGGGGGCTATCCTACCATCGATGGTCAACTCCCCTCGGATCAAGGGTAGCAGGTACAAGTCCTGGGCTTCTGACATTTGACCTCAACTGGTTTTTCTAGGTTATTTTGTACATTTTTCATCAGCGGTGGAGGGAAGACCCTCAGAAAGAACCTGTCTTGCCTGAGCCAGAGCCTAATGACCTCGACTTACTACATCTGGCTCCTCCTCCCGCGCCTCCTGCGGCCCCCGCCCCACCGTGAGAAGGGAGATCCCCGCCCGCGGTGTCCAGGTTTCCACCAAAAGTCCTCCGGGGGTCTCAGGTCCTGTCCCAGCCCTGCACCTTCCTTACCAGACAGTCAAGGGGATCGGTCTCCCCTCCCTGAACCCACGAGGGTATTCAATTCGCCCCAGGGGTCCTCTGCTTCAGGCAGGGCCATATCCGTGGAGACAAGTTCCTGCAGGTCCAGAGGATCAAGGTCAACCAGGGGGTTTGTATGTGTGCACCCTCCCCCCTTCCTACCTCTGATCTATATGATTGGGGAAGACGTATTTAAAGCACAGCTTTCTGTATATGCCTCAATGCCCTAGTTCCTTCTGGGAGTAGAATCTCCTTCTGGGAGATCCCTTCTGGGATCTGCTAACAAAATTAAATGATTTCCTCACCAGAAAAAATAGACATTAAAGTATTCTCAGATCAGGCTTCCGCCCTTCAAGCTGCACTATTACACCGGGGAAACAAGCCTCACCCAGGAGCCCCTGAAGAAATTCTACAAAAGGTAAGAGCAGATGTTTGGGCTGGTAGGAGGCCGGGAAGAGCCTGGATGTCTAACCCAACAGTAGTAAAACTCCATCCAGGTGCCCAGGCTCCAAATTTAAAGCAACACCCTTTAAAGAGGGACGCAAAAGAAGGAATAAAGCCTCTGATAAGCACCTTTCTTAAATGCCAATTAATCGGACCTTGTCAATCCCATGTAACACTCCCATCCTGCCGGTACAAGAACCTGGGACCAGAGATGACTGGTTTATACAGGTTTTAAGGGCCGTTAATCAAATGTGTAGAGGATACACATGTGGTGGTAGCAAATCCTTATACCCTGCTTACAACTTTATCTGGAGACGTTCATCTGGACTTTTGCTGGACTTAACAGATGCCTTTTACTACAGACCCCTAAGTCCCGAGTTCCTGTAACTATTTGCCTTTGAATGGGACGATCCAGAGACTAATATAAAAGAACAAAATTGTTGAATGGGACTCCCACAAGGATGGAAGCAGGCCTCCACCATCTTCAGGGAAGCCTTAGCCCAGGACTTAAGGGATCTCCAATTATATGAGGGAGTCTTATTCTAATATGTGGATGATATACTCATTGCTAGTAAAACTAAGGCAGCTTCAGACCAAAATACAATCCTTACTTTAAACTTTCTGGCAGACCAGAGATGGAAAGTCTCCAAGGGACAAGCACAAATGTCTCCACCAACTGTAAAATATCTAGGATTTGAGTTATCAAGAGGACAAAGAGACTTATTGCCAGACTGAAGGGAAGCATGGGCTAGGGTGGCTGTACCCACCACCAGAAGGCAACCAGGAGGATGCTGGGAATGGCTGGGTTTTGTCATACTTGGATTCCTAACTTTGGACTCATGGCCAAATCCCTATATGAAGCTCTTAAAGGAAATGACAGTGAGTCATTAAGCTGGGCTGAGGAAAGCTCTAAGGCATTCCCTACCATACAAATAATTGAAGTCTGTTCTAACAGAGCTGACCTGACTGATCAGATTAGAAAATTCAGATGTGGAAATGGTTACAGACGGAGCAGCTTCATGGACGGGGCTCTGCAATAGTAGCTCATCAGGAAGGCCTAGGAGCAGAACCCCCTCCAGGTACATCTGCCCAGAAGGCTGAGCTCAGAGCCCTCCACAGAGCCCTGCATCTTGGAGCAAAGAAAAAGGTTTTTATACTGATTCTAAGTTTGCATTCTCTGTCTTGTATGCACATGGGGCCAGATGGAAAGAGAAGTCTACTAACATCAGGAAGAAAAGAAACTAAACACACAGCGGAGATACTGGCCTTACTAGACCCTGTTACAATGCGGGAAGAATAACCACAGGACGTTGCCTGGGCCACCAAAAGACTGATCAGCCAAATTATTTCCTTTACTATGTAACTATCAGGCCGCAAAACAGGTGGCCGGAACCAAAAACCCAGATCCTCAGGCCCTAGCACTCATCTCAGGTGTGGACCTCTCCCTGTTTAAGGCTTAGCATTCAGAAATGGATCTAGAGAGAGCAGACGCAGGGGGATTTCATGCTGACTCTAACTTCCTGAGATTTAGATGGTGATCAGTACCGAACAACCACAGAGGCTGGATTTATAGTGAAGAGGGACTAGTGCTTATGCCCAAGCACTTCAGGGAAAGAATTACTAGGGGTCTACATCAAGGAACCCATCATGGGAGGGATGCAACATCTCATGAGCTGTGCAAGTTTATTATTGCTCCACAAATGCAAAGGACCATCCAAAAGGTAACACAAAATTGCCTGATCTGCACCAGAAACAATCCTAAAACTGGGCCACCCCCGATGATAAAAGAGGTGCAGAGAGACAGAACCAGGAGACGATTGGTAAATAGACTTCACTGTTATGCCAGGAGCTGGGGGACATTGTAGATATTTGCTGGTGTTTGTGATACCTTCACAGGATGGGGTGAAGCTTCTCCACGCAGGACAGAGAAGCCTTCCTAGGGAACAAAGGCCTTACTCAAAGAATTGACCCCTTGTATGGGTTGCCTCTTTCAATTCAAAGTGACAGCAGAGGAGCTTTCAAAGCCAAGGTGACTTAAGGCGTGTCTAGGGCCCTCGGAAATCAGTGGAAGCTCATGCTTCCTGGATACCTCAGTTTACGGGAAAGACTGCAGCAATGAATCATACCTTGAAAAAGACAGTCACCAAAGTGGACCAAGAAACCAACATAACTTGGGATACAGGCTGACCAGGTGCTCTGCTGAGGGTCAGATTAGCCCCTTAAAAGCAAGCTCCGATTGAGCCCTTGTTTGATGTTCTATGGGAAACCCTTCCTGAAGACCAAGTATCATTGCAGTCTTGAAAATGCTCAAATGGTGACAGAATTAGATTTGATAAAATGTGTAGTCTCTCAGTGGTACCTAAAACTTAAAAGATTTTCCTCAAACTTGGAAAAATCAATGCCAGAGGATCAACGGGGCACACTCTCGAGGACAGGCTGAACCTCTGTTTCATTTTTGTAATTACACAAGTGAAACACGAATTCATGTTCGTTGTTAAAAAAAAAAAGCAACAATATGGAAACACATGGAGTGAAAAGTGAAAGCCCTTCACACGCTCTTACGCCCTCCCACTCCCTTCCTCACATCCCGAGTCTCTCAGAGTATTTGTACATTTGACAGACAGGACCCCCAGTACCCCCTCCACTCCTAGGAAAACTGGTCCTGCCTTCCCCCTCCTCACTCACCAAGATCACAAAACCCAAAAGAATTTGATTCTGGAGCACTTCCTAGAGTGGAGAAGGAGGTGCGATTTTACAAAGGAAAGGGGTCCGGTAGACCCTCAGGAAGAGAAGGGGGACCTCAGCCCTGCTGAGCTGTGGAGGGGCAGTCCAGAGAAGGCGGGCAATGGGGGTGCGGTTGTAGTGGAGGGGCCGGAAGATGGAAACTTTGGGGCAGGTGAGGAGCATCTGAGGGGTGTCCCCTTAGACAAAGTTGGGGGCACCTACGGCCCTCCCAGGGAACGGCCCCCTCATTGGGATCAGCCTTTTCAAATTCAGGGGAATTTGTGCCTAACTTCCTCCTGTGATCGTGTCCATCCTACACCCCCATGGGTGGTGGGCTGGGGAGATCCCCAGGGGCCCCCCTCACTGGGCCTGCAGGCGGCTCCATGGCAGCCCCAGGGCAGCCCTGGGGGCTCAGGGAGGACCTCACAGAGCGGAGGGCAGACTGGGGCCTGGGCTCCCCTGGACGGAGGGAGGGAGGAAGCCACCCTCCACGAAGTCCTCTATGGATTTGGTTAAAAACCAAAGTGCATCTGAGTAAATTTGAAAGATCTGTTGGCTTTATTCAATGATTCCTGAATCTAGCAGATACAAAGGAGTTCCGAGGAGCTGTAAAAAATGAGAGACTTTTCAAGGCAGAAGGGAGCAGGACAAGGAAGTTATTCATGGTGGGAAAGTGGGTTGATTACTTTCCCTTAGGGGACAGATGACAGGGGTCTACACCTACCTACCTAAGCCATTCCTGATTTTTTAAAAATAAATTTATTTTTATTTTTATTTTTTATTTTATATTGGAGTATAGTTGATTTACAATGTTGTGTTAGTTTCAGGTGTACAGCAAAGTGAATCAGTTATACATATACATATATCCACTCTTTTTCAGATTCTTTTCCCATATAGGTCATTTTTTCTTTTAACATCTTAATTGGAGCACAGTTGCCCTACAATGGTGTGTTAGTCTCTGCTCCACAACAAAGTGAATCAGCCATACATATACATATGCTCCCATATCTCTTCCCTCTTGCGTCTCCCTCCCACCCTCCCTATCCCACCCCTCTAGGTGGTCACAAAGCAGCGAGCTCATCTCCCTGTGCTATGTGGCTGCTTCCCACTAGCTATCTATTTATTTATTTATTTTTGGCTGTGTTGGGTCTTTGTTGCTGCGCGCAGGCTTTCTCTAGTTGCAGCGAGCGGTGGCTACTGTTCGTTGCAATGCACTGGCTTCTCGTTGTGGTGGCTTCTGGTTGCGGAGCACGGGCTCTAGGTGTGCGGGCTTCAGTAGTTGTGGCTCACGGGCTCTAGAGCGCAGGCTAAGTAGTTGTGACGCACGGGCTTAGTTGCTCCATGGCATGTGGGATCTTCCCGGACCAGGGCTCGAACCCTTGTCCACCGCATTGGCAGGCGGATTCTTAACCACTGCGCCACCAGGGAAGTCCCCCGATTGATTTTTTTTTTTTTTTTTTTGCGGTACGCGGGCCTCTCACTGTTGTGGCCTCTCCCGTTGTGGAGCACAGGCTCCGGACGCACAGGCTCAGCGGCCATGGCTCAGGGAACTAGCCGCTCTGCGGCATGTGGGATCTTCCCGGACCGGGGCACGAACCCGGGTCCCCTGCATTGGCGGGCGGACTCCCAACCACTGCGCCACCAGGGAAGCCCCCCTGATTTTTTTTATATCATCATTTTTATTCACTTTTTCTTTTTGAAAATAAGAGTAAACATGCAATGTATAGTGTCTATTTATATATTAAGATTCCATTCCTGGGAGAGTCAATCCTTTAATTAAGTGTGTCTTGGTTTGGTGACATGGGGCTTAGCATAAGTGACTCCATTTGGGGCCTGTTGTTTTTATCAGCTGACATGTGTGTGTGTGTGTGTGTGAGAGAGATTCCATTTATTTTTTTTAAACCATGCATATACACACACATCTTTTTTAAAAAACAAATGGACTCATATTGAATTTACTTCTCTGTGGCTTGCTTTTTGCACTGAATACATTACAGTGTTCCATGTCAGCATATGTAGAGCCATCTCACTCTTTTTAACAAACATACTTTATTTTTTTTATAAATTAATTTAATTTATTTATTTATGGCTGAGTTGGGTCTTCATTGCTGCGTGTGGGCTTTCTCTAGTTGCAGTGAGTGGAGGTTACTCTTCGTTGCATTGCGTGGGCTTCTCATTGTGGTGGATTCTCTTGTTGCGGAGCATGGGCTCTAGGCACACGGGCTTCAGTAGTTGTGGCACGTAAGCTCAGTAGTTGTGGCTCATGGGTTCTAGAGCGCAGTCTCCATAGTCGTGGCTCACGGGCTTAGTTGCTCCACAGCATGTGGGATCTTCCCGGACCAGGGATCAAACCCATGTCCACTGCATTGGCAGGCGGATTCTCAACCACTGCGCCAACAAACATACTTTTAAAATTAGAAGGTGGCTGTCTGTGCTCTTTCTGTTGCTGCTGCTGCTGATTTAGATGATGGTGATGATCTAAATGGTGATGATTTAGAATTAGGAGGCAGGTGATGAAAATGATCTGCAGAGAGACTGGTAGGGCCTCCTACCTGGACTGGATGTGTGGTGACCTGTCCAGAAGGAGCATTGCTATTAACTAGGCTGTGTCCTGGGGGTGGACGGGGTCCCCTAATATCACTTGGCCTCAGCTTCTACATCTCTGCAAAGGAGGTGGGGAAAGTTGTGGAAAATCCCCAAATTCATCCTTTTGAAACTACTTCCATTTTGTTTTAGGTTTCCACAGCACAAACCTGTCAAACCTTCGACGACGTTTTAATGATGTTAAATGGCCTTCCCTTCCCTTTTATTCCTTATTCTCTTTTCTGAAAGAATCAAAGCCAGACTTAAAATGTTTAGAATGTCAGTTTTACCCAGTTCAACGCTTTTACAAGTGTTGCCAAGAAAGAAATTCCCAGATGCAAACATGTCAAAATGATCTTTGTGAAAGGGGGAACAAAAGCATATTTCAAATGTTGGTGATCAGCAATATTCTTGAAATATAATTATAGCCTTTGAAATCACGTGTCTTAAAATTAATTGTCCCAAGATCACGGTTGGCCTTTTCTATCACAGAACTTTCAAACAACCTCAAATGTAATGCTAACTGGTGGTTTGTTTTTCATAAGAACGGCACAGAATCTCCTTCCTAATTAGCTGGTGTAAGTTACTAAAATGGACAACACGACGAATGTGGGTGGGGTCAGGCAGGGCCGGAGCGGATGTGCATCTGAGGTCCCGCCTCTGGCTTGGAGCTTCTCCAGGGCAGCTCTGCCCGCTCCCCCCATCCGCCCATCCCCCCACCCCCGCACCTCAGCTTTCATTGCTCTAACAACTGCTGAGACACCAGGGGAGACCCACGAGCAGGAAATGCAGACTCGAGGTCTGAATCTTCCTCAAGTTAGTGCAGAGGGGATTTCTCCAAGTGTAGTTCTCTTGACAAAAAATACCGACGTCATTTTTAAATTGTAAAATTGTATTTCCAGATTCTCACCCACGTGGGGGTAACAAAGGACCCACGTGACTGGCTCAGCCCATGGAGTCTGAGATGGAGGAACTGACTGGGGGAAGAGGGAGACCTGAAAATTCTAGAGCACCTCCCACTCCTGGCTGAGTCCTGGATGACGTCACAGCAGCGACTTAAACCAGATTCATTGCCGCAGGGCAGTGCTTCCCAACTGAGGGTTGCAGGGGTTCAGTCTGTTAGAAGATAGTTGCGGTGAGCGGGGGCTACTCTTCATTGCGGTGCTTGAGCTTCTCATTGCGGTGGCTTCTCTTGTTGCGGAGCACAGGCTCTAGGCGCGCGGGCTTCAGTAGTTGTGGTGCGCAGGCTCAGTAGTTGTGGCTCGCGGGCTCTAGAGCACAGGCTCAGTAGTTGTGGCGCACAGGCTTAGTTGCTCCATGGCATGTGGGATCTTCCCGGACCAAGGCTTGAATCCGTGTCACCTGCATTGGCAGGCAGATTCTTAATCACTGCGCCACCAGGGAAGTCCCGATATTTGACCTTCTGATTTACTTAGTATGATAATCTCTAGGTCCATTCATGTAGCTGCAAATGGCATTATTTCATTCTTTTTTATGGCTGAGTAGTATTCCACTGTATATATATACCACATCTTCTTTATCCATTCATCTGTTGATGGACATTTAGGTTGTTTCCATGTCTTGGCTATTGTAAATAGTGCTGCTGTGAAATAGGGGTGCATGTATCTTTTTGAATTATAGTTTTGTCTAGATGTATGCCCAGGAGTGGGATTGGTAGATCATATGGCAACTCTATTTTTAGTTTTTTAAGGAACCTCCATACTGTTTTCCATAGTGGCTGCACCAATTTACATTCCCACCAATGGTGTAGGAGGGTTCCCTTTTCTCCACATCCTCTCCAGCATTTATTGTTTTTAGGTTTTTTGATGATGGCGTGAGGTGATACCTCATTGTGGTTTTGATTTGCATTGCTCTAATGATTAGTGATGTTGAGCATCTTTTCATGTGTTTGTTGGCAACCTGTATATCTTCTTTGGAGAAATGTCTGTTTAGGTCTTCTGCCCATTTTTGGTTTGGGTTGCTTGTTTCTTTAATATTGAGGCTCAGTAGTTGTGGCACATGGGCTTAGTTGCTCTGCAGCATGTGGGATCTTCCTGGAGCAGGGCTCAAACCTGTGTACCCTGCACTGGCAGGTGGATTCTTAACCACTGTGCCACCAGGAAAGTCCCTCTATTTTCTTTTTTTTTAAACTCATTGATTTCTATTCTGATCTTTACTATTTCCTTACTTCTACTTAATTTAGGTTTGATTCACTCCTCTTCTGCTACCTTCTTGAGCAAGCTTTGTGGGAATGTAAGTTGGAAGCTTAGATTATTGTCTTCCTTCTAGTGTAAGTTTTTAAAATACTAATTTTCTTCTAAGCACGGCTTTAGCTGTCTCCCTTAAATCTGACATTTTTCTTTTCATTCAGTTTTAGATATTTTCTAATTTTCCCTGTGATTTTTTCTTTGGCCCATCGGTTATTTAAAAATGTGTTGGGCTTCCCTGGTGGCGCAGTGGTTGGGAGTCCGCCTGCCGATGCGGGGGACGCAGGTTCGTGCCCCGGTCCGGGAGGATCCCGCGTGCCGCGGAGCGGCTGGGCCCGTGAGCCATGGCCGCTGAGCCTGTGCGTCCGGAGCCTGCGCTCCGCAGGGGGAGAGGCCACAACAGTGAGAGGCCCGCATAACGCAAAAAAAAAAAAAAAAAAAAAAAGTGTTAATTTCCAAATATTTGGGGATTTCTCAGATTTCTTTCTGTCATTGATGTCTAATTTAATTCCATTGTAGAAGGAGACATTTTGTATGTTCTCAATCCTTTTAAAATTTTTAGACACTTGTTTTGTCGCCTACCACATGATCTATTCTGGACAATGTTTCATTTGTGCTTGAAAAGAATGTGTATTCTGATGTTGTTGGATGGTTTTCTATAGTTGTCAAATATTTCAAGTTGGTTGCTAGTGTAATTCAGGTTTCCTATACCCTTGTTGACTTTGTCTTGTTCTATCAATTGCTAAGAGGAATTTTAAATCTCCAACTGCAACTGAATTGTCATTTTCTCCTTCTATTCTCATGATTTGTTTTACGTGTGTTAGAAATTCTTTCTTTTAAAAGGCTATATAATATTGCATTGTATGTATATAGCACGTTTTATTTACCCAATCATCCATCAATGGATACTTGGGTTGCTTCCACCGTTAGGCTATTGCAAATAATGCTGCTATAAACGTGGATGTACAAATATCTCTTTGAGTCTCTGATTTCAGTTGAGTATATACTCAGAAGGGGAATTGCTGGAGCAAATGGTAATTCTGTGTTTAATATTTTGAGGAACCACCATGCTGTCTTCCATAGCAGATGCACTATTATAATATTCCCTTCAGCTGTCAAAGCCATGGTGTTTGACCTCCCACCACAAATCGAGTCCACCCCCTCCAGCAGCAAAGCTACTAGTTTTCTTGGCTAGCCTCACCTACACTAGTTAAAACTACACTAGTAAAACTATAGTTCTGGGGCAACAGGGCAGGAAAGAAGCAGCCTCAGGCAAGAAGTTCACAGACATCTACAGTTCCTACTAGAATTTTTAGCAGTTTTCAAGAATAGATGTTTCTCAAATTGTGTTTGATTTCCAATGCCGTGAAACAATCGGTTGTGTTTGACAATTTTGTCCAATTTTATTTATACTTGCTTTGTGTGCAGAGGAATTGTTGACTGTGTCATATAACCAGAGCTGAAAGTCTTTTTCACAGTTTCTCTTTAAGTAGGAACCTATATTAGTCAGCACCTTTCAACATTTAGTAAAAGAAATCCAACTGAGTTACTTATGACTTTTAGAATTTTGAGACACAGAAAACCCCCCAGTACAAACTTGTTTAAACAATACAGGAAATTTATGGCTCACAATTCTAAACAGTCTATAGGATCGTCTACAGGACAGGTCAGAAAGGTGAGGTTTGACAGTGCAGCTCTAATGATGCAACAAACGTAAGGTTCTTCTTCTTAGTGCACATTTGACAGTACTAACTTCATCTTCAGCCTCTTTTGGTGCCTTTCTCCTAAACCCTGTCCCTTCAGGCTTTCTTCCTGTAGGAGCAAAACAGTTGCCACCTTTCCAGACCTCATAAATTTACACCATACCAGAAAAGCAAGGATGCTGCAGTTTACTAGAAGCCCCAACCCAAGTCTCAGTGGGTCTCACTGGTTCTGATTGGGTTACAGGACCATCCCGGAAAGGCTCAGCCACCAGAGGAAAGGATTATGCTGCATGGCTTAAATGGGAGGAATGAATCTCAGGAGACAACCAACAAATTTGTGTTAGGCAACACAAATTAGTCCTAAATAATAAATAATTGCATTGGTTCACCCAGCTAGGTTCACATCCTCAAAGCACTTTAAAAGAGCTATACAAACCATGGCCTCTGAGGCTGAAGCCAGTCTTCATGCTGCCAACTCCCGGATTCTCTCCCCCTCCTTTCCCCAACCCCACACTCCCGTTTTGGCCTCATTCATTGCTGCTGCAGAAAGCCCTCTTTACGTTGTGAATAACATGGCCATCAGCAGTTACCACAGTAAGACGCTATCTTCTCTCCCTTTTCTGTGTCCATGTAGCAATTTCCAGCAAGGGCTCAATAGTGCCCGACATGGGTCAGTGCCCATCCCTTGGCCCAATCATTGTTGCCAGAGGCAGAGTATTGTACCTGGCAAGGTAACATGCCCATCCCAGTGGTGAGAGGACACCGTTCTGTTTGTTGCCAGAGGGGCAATAAGAAAGCTTTTCAAAAAGTCAAAAAACAATGGCTACCACACACAGACCATCTTGGTATCTAATTGTGGGCTCTTCTTGAATGTTAGGCGGAGGGGGCTGAACTTGACTAAGAAATGCAGGGTACAAGGGAGAGACCTATTGTCAGACTGGACGCAGGCTGCTTTGGGAGGAACAGGGCAGGATGGAGTAGAGGTCAGTCTAAACATGAAGTTGTAAAGAGAGTATCGCACGCAGGAATGGAAGTGATTGGGAAGGCCCATCCATCCCCAATCTTATCATCCTCCTAATAAAACTGCCAAACTTTATAAGACAAGAACACGTAAAAAGATCCCTGATTTCCAGCCATGAATTAGCAGGAAAATTCTTGAAGCCTTTGCGAAGGGTTTCCGGAGGAAATGCGGTCATTTCCATCTTACTCTAGATCCAGTTCTGTCTGCAAGCTAACCGTGCAGAGGGCGGCTCTGATTCAGGACCTCCTCGGTACATGGTGGGGGCCCCGCTGCGCCGCAAGGACCGAGGGAGGTCCTCGTCGACACCCATTTTAGGAATGCTGAGGCCAGTCCTGATACGGAGTTCTAGACAAATTTCTCCTCGGAAGCCCACGGCACTTCCTGCATCCGAACCCCCAGCAAAAGTCCCCACCCCAAGCCAGACTCCCCTCCCAGCCCGGGCCGGGGAGAGCCCCACCCAGCGGCGGCTGGGCCGGCCTCCGGGCCGGTTTAACTGGTTAGGGCTGAAGCCCGCGGTGCAGAAGGTCTGCGCCTCCGTAGCTGGGGAACAGGCTGCCCGGAGCGTGGGCAAGACAGCGTCTGCCCTTCTCCGGACCTCGGCCGGCTCTGCCCGCAACCGTCCTCACGGAGTTCGCGCGGGTAAGCGCGCGTCCTCCCGCCCCCGACCACCAGGAACTGCGCAGGCGCTGGCGGAGCTCTGGCGCGGCGCGTTCTCCCGCGCGCTCCCGGGTCTCCCCAGTTGGCCCCTCGGCCGGGCAGGCGCCATGCTTCCTGGGTGTTGTAGTGCGGCTCCCGGCGGAGGGCCGCCTGCGGACTGGGCGCTGGGTTTCCGAGGACTACCCATCCCAGCGTGCCCCGCGCGGGGGCACAGGGCGTCGGCCCTGGACGTCCCCGGCCGTCAGCGCCGAGAGGAGGACCCGGGAAGCAGGGTGCAGCGGGAGGAGGGAGTGCGCGTGCGCTCTGATCCGGCTCGCCCGGTTCTGTCCCAATCATTGTAAACAGGCGGAGGCTGGGGCGGGGTGGGAATGGGGCGCCCGAGGCCGGCCGGGGGCGCAGCGCAGGAGGCGGTGGCGGCGGCAGGCGGTCGCACGGCGGCGGCGCAGGTCAGTGGCGGGCGGCGGGGAGGGCGGGGGTCGTGGCGGGGCCCCGCTGTCCGAAGCCGTCCGCGCGCCTTCCCGTGGCGTCTGTCAGGCGGCTACGGGGCCGGGCTCTCGCGGGGCGGCTGGGCGGGGGCGTGGCTGGCGGGGGCGGCTGGTTCTGGTGGCTTGTCCGCGGCTCCGGCCCGCCCTGCCGGTTTCTCCCGCTCGCTGACCGGGGCTCTTGGGTCTGGGCGGTGAGGGTGGGGAGCCGGGCCCTCCTCGGGGCCCGGGCCTCGGACGGGGGAGAGGGACTCGGTCTTTTACATAATCGCGGCCGGGATGCTGACGGGTCTCCGGTGCGCGCCCGGTGAGGAGGGAGGGCTCGTGGAAGAGGTGGGGCTCCTGGGTGCTGCGAGGGCACCGGCAGAGCCGAGTTGGGAATTCTTTTCACAACTCCTTGTCAAGCGGGCTGGCGCCCAAAGGCTCTTATGGAGGTCAGCTGGGTGCGTGTGTGTGTTTGTTTATCGTTGTGGGAGTGAAACAGGTTTCGCCAGATATCCCACATCTCAGCCTTACTTGAAGTCCTTATGCTGCTTCAGGTTTGGGGATTCATGACTCCAGAGCCTCCGTCTTGAGCAAGCAGAGCATCTTTCCTCTAAGGCCTGATCGAATGCTTGAAAATAATTAAAATGTTAACTCGAGGGGTTTTGAACGTGCAGGTGCAAGTACCGTCGTTTGGACGCTGAGTTAACACACCGACGAGCCTCATTAGGAGAGCTTTCACTAAACGATCTGTTGGGTGGAGCGGGCTTGTCCCCGCGCTGCAGCACTTTGGGTGGCAGGCAGTCCATCATGCTGGGCGGTAGTTCACAGAATATTCAAGTAGCGATGATAAGGAAACAGGCCCACCTGTGGTTTGCTGGCCACGGAGGCAGCGCTTCTAAATGAATAAGTGGGCCTGGGAATGAGAAAGGGAACTTCACTTTCTGCCTTCCGAATTATCTTGGTGACTTGATAATTCCTTTCTGAGTATCTTCCTGAGAATGAGTAATTGCTGTAAACTGTATTGGCAAGTAGTGGAGGTAGGAAGGAAGTTAGGAGAAGGGTTTCCACTTTTCAAAGTGACCCGTAGATGTAAGCGAGGTGGGCTCGTTTAACAGTGACCGTTGGGAAATAATTCTTTAAACAGAGTATCTTGAAGCTATGCGACATAATTTACTGCCTCTTTAAAATAGTTTTCTCATTTTAGATCTTCCAGGGACCATTTCTCCCCTACTTTAGAAAAAACAGAAGTGGTATCAGAAAGTGCATATTAACTTTAATTTGTACAGGTGTTTGCTTGGCAAGGAGAGGTTGGGCCCAGAATGTAACCCAAAAGTATGTTCTTTCTTTTTTGAACGAAAATCTCTGATAGGAACTTAGGTTAGTAAATGTAGAGGGAATAAGGGAAAATGCAGGTCATTTAGTGTAATTTCTGTGCAGCAGGTACTGTGGAGACTTACAGATGGATGAGGCAGTGCCCCTGCCTTCAGGGTGGTAGGACTTTCTCACTTGAACTTCCACAAGGACAATATGTTTTTAAGGTTGCTCTGAGCGGAGGAAGGACGGGGAGTGCAGTGGGTGTACAAAGGAGGCAGTGGTCTGTGTCTTGAAGGAAGAGGAGGAGAGATTGAGCAAGGGACAGTGGTCAGGAAAAGCATATGGGAGAGGATGAGAGCAGTGAGTATACAGGCTTAGAAAGGATGGGCATTTAGGCGGGAGGAGCAGTGTGAGAAAAGTGCGGGAGTCCGAACAGAGTGAGTTGTAGGATCTGCAGGTATGGCTGACGAGGGCCGAGGGTGGTGGCAAGACGTGAAACTGGGGACGTAGGCAGAGACCAAATTAGGAGTAGTCTTGTAGACAGGTGATGTAAGTCAGCCTAACCTCGAAGCAGACAAGAGTCACTGAGTCAGGATGAAGAAGAGGTCTAAGCCTCTCAACTCACTGTAACTCCTTGCTGTGTGTCAAGCATTGTATTAGGTGCCTTATACTTTATGTCCTTGAACCCGAAGAAGGTTTAGGCATGACTGAGGCAGAAATCTTAGGAAAGGAAAGGAAGGCCAAGGGAAAGTTGGACAGGAGGAGCGAGAGCATCGCAAGAACGGGAAGTGGTTCTCTGCAGCTGTAGCATTGGGCTTACAGGGTAAGTAGCATACGATGAGGGTGCACAGATCAGTCCTCAAGTACTTCGTGCCGTTCTGAGGATTCTCGAGGGCTTTTCCTATAGATAATAAGAGAGCTTATGGATTTTAACCAGGAAAGAGTCATGATAAGGTTTTCATTTTAGAAAGATCATTCTGGTATTGTAGAGTATAGATTTCAGAAGGGATGGAGGGACAACAATTAGGATGCAGGAAGACTGGTGAGGAGTTTTTGTAATAATTGAGGTGACAGGTAAGGGCCGAAACTAAGGTAGGATCAGTGGAGATGCAGAGGAATAAGTTAACAGCACAAATATTTAGGAGGCAGAATTAATAGGGTTCAGTGACACTTGGATTTGGGGAGTGAGAGAGAAATAGTAGGATAAGATGACTTGGATTTTAACTTAGGTGATTGAATAGACAACAAACGGTAAAGTATGCTGAGACAGGGAATTCAGGAAGAGGAGCAAATCTGGGGAGGAACAGTATTTTAGCTTTTGGACACACTGGGTAGGAGTTACCTGTAAAACATCCAGGTGGAAGTGCTTGTGTGTGGGTTTGGAGCACAAGAGAAAGGTCTTGATAGGAGGGTCATCAGGCTATGTTATAGGTGGTTCCTGAAGCCTTTGATTTAGGTAACCCGGCATAGGAAGAGTTTACTGATGGAGCATGGTCCTGGAAATAGGCCATGGAGAGCAATAGCATTTGAAGCCAGAGAGAAGAACTGGAAAGGGAAATTCCTATGTGTTGAGAAATGCTGAGAAATCATGAGGAGATGTTGTAGAAGCCCAAATGGGATCATTTCAAAAGGAAGCTATACTTCACAACTGCCTCTCCAGAAAAAATAAGAATAAAGGAAGCTATATTTCAAATGCTTTGAGAACTCGAGTGAAACATGGATTTTTAGGAGTCTGTTGAATTTGCCAACTAAATGAGAGCAGTTTCTTAGCATCCTACTTAATGCTACCATTTGGGGAGGGAGCTAAGTTTGAGTTGAGTTAATGGGAGGTCAGGGAGTGGAGAAGACAAATGTAGGTTATTTCAAGAATAAACAAATCTTAGCTGTGAAGGGAAGAATAGAAAGAAGTGTTAGCAGAGGGTAATAAAGGGTTAAGAAGGGAGTTTTAACTTGGCAGAGACTTGAACCTGCTCTTCTTATGACAGCTTTATTGAGATATTCATATAACATAAAATTGATCCTTTTAAAGTGCACAACAATTCAGTGGTTTTTCGTGTATTCAGAGTTGTGCAACCACCTCTACGAGCAGTTTTAGAACCTTTTCATTACCCCTCTTCTTCATTGTCAGCCATTCACCATTCCCCCTGCTTCCACTCACTAGCAACCACTAATCTACTTTCTGTTTCTGTGGTTTTGCCTATTCTGGATATTTCATGTACATGGAATCATATATGTAACCATTTGTGACCGTCTTTCTTTACTCAGCATCATGTTTTCAAGGTCCGTCTATATTGTAGCAGGTGTCAGTACTCCATTCCTTTTTATTGCTGAGTAATATTCCACTGTCTGGTCATACCACATTTTGTTTATCTATTCATCAATTGATGAACATTTAAGTTGTTATTTACTTTGTGGCTATTATGAATAGTCCTAGTGTGAATGTGCAAGTTTTCGTGTAGAAATATGTTTTCATTGTTCCTGGGTATATACCTAGGAGTAGAATTGCCGGATCACGTGGTGACTTTTATGTTGAACAGTATGAGGAACTGCCAAACTGTTTCCCAAAGCAGCTGCACCATTTCACTGTCCAGTGTAAGGACTCTGATTTCTCCATATCCTCACCAACACTTGTTATTTTCTCGTTTTTAAAATTTTAGCTATACTGGTAGGTGTGAATTGGTATCTCATTGTGGGTTTGATCTGAGTTTCCCTGGTGGCTGATGATGTTGAATATCTTTTCATGTGCTCATTGGCCATTTGTATATCTTCTTTGGAGAAATAGTTATTCAAGTCCTTTGCCTGTTTTAACATTGGGTTGTTCATCTTCTTGTTGTTGAGTTGTAAATGTTCCTTTACATATTCTGGATGCTGGACCCTTATCAGTATATATGATATGCAAATATTTTCTTCCATTCTCTGGATAGTTTTACTTTCTTGTTAATGCCCAAGGCAAAGGTTTTCAATTTTGATGAAGTACAATTTATTTTTTCTTTTGTTACTCATGATTTTGGTATCATATCTAAGAATCCATTGCCAAATCCAAGGGCTTGAAGATTTACACTGTGCTTTCTTCTAGGAGTTTTATTCTTATATTTAGTTCTTAGTTCTAAAACCTTAGTTTAGGTTTTAGTTCTTATATTTAGATGTTGATTCATCTTGAGTGAATTTTTGTATATGGTCTGAGATTGGATCCATATTTTGTGGGAGGAAATCTAATTATCCCGTTCCCTTCTGTTGAAGTGACCATTCTTTCCTCATTGAATAGTCTTGACACCCTTGTTGAAAATCAATGGACCGAGGATGTTTGGGTTTATTTCTAGACTCTTCAAATTGACTGTAGGTCTATATGTTTATCCTAATGCCAGGTTGCTTTGGTTATGCTAGTTTTGTAGTACCTTTTGAAATCAGGAAGTGTGAGTCTTCTAACTTTGTTCTCCTTCATTATTTTTTTGTGGCTATTCAGGGCCTGTTGCAATTCCATATTAAACTGAGGATCAGATTTCCATTTCTGCAAAAAAGGCTGTTGAAGTTTTGCTGTGAAGCTATAGATCACTGAGTTACAGCAATACATTGTTGTCTTAATGATACTGAATCTTTCAGTCCATTAAAAAGGGGTTTATTTAGGTCTACTTTAATTTCTCTCAGCAGTGTTTTGTAGTTAGCAGTGTATGCGTCTTTCACCTCCTTGGTTACATTTATTCCTGTTTTATTCTTTTGGCAGCTAATGTCCAGTCATTAGCTGACCAGTAAGCTAACAGAACAGAGGCTTCAGCTAATGATTGGACAGAGATTTCCTTAAACATTTAGTACCAAAAACATCTCCCAATATTTTCAGAGGGGTGCTGTGCATCTCTTGGGGGTGTACCTTCAGGTACTCAACCACTTTACAACTCTGTCTTAGCTTTCATTTCCTGTTTGTACAGAGGTCAAGGTTATCCAGAGGTGAGGGTGGAGGGCTTTCTCTGGTAGGATAAACTCAGTGAGATCCACCGGAGACACATCTTAATCAACTAGTTTAAGGACAAAGACAAGGAGAGAACCTTTAAAGTAGCAAGAGAGAAGTGGCTCATCACATACAGGGGATTCTCAATATCATTATTCAGCTGACCTCTCATGAGAAACGGTAGAAGCCAGAAGGCAGTGGGATGACATAGTCAAAGTATTGAAAGAAAAAAACTGCTAACCAAGAATTCTTCGTCTGGCAAAACTTCTGAGCATGTACATAGCCCTGCGCGCACACGTTTCTCCTAGATTTCCAGGAATTTGTTGAAGCTGTTCAAGGTCATTGTTCCCCAAAACACCTCTCAAGGTTTTGGTCGAAGTGTTTGCCCCAGCTGTTACCTGATGCTTCAGGTGGTAGCAGCTAAAACCTCTGCCAGCCCCCTAGTGGCCTTACCCTGGAGGGGTTCTGAGTTAGCAGCATTTAGGTGAGATAAAGCAAGCCTTTTCAGCAGGTAGGTCTTCCAGGGAGCCTGGAATAATAATTTCAGTTTGTTTGCAAATGAGGTTTGTTCTGCTGAACCTGTGCTGGGAATGTGGGCTGTTATTTTCAAGGGTGCCACTGATCTGGGAAGCCCAGGATAGGACTAGAAAAAGTTAAATACCACAACGTTCTATGTTCTTAAGCAAGATTCAGCTGTTTTTCTTGAATAAGTGCTCCCTGGATTGCTGCAAGCTTTTGCTTAGTTTCCAGTGTTGTGAAAAAGTTGATTCTGACCGAGTTTTGCTGCGTTTATGGAGGGGTGAACTTTTGGAGTTCCTTAAGCTGTCGTTTTACATCACTCCATCTGTTTATTTAGTACTCCATTTATTTTTAGGCTGCCTCTGTCACTATAGTTCAAGTGAATTTTTTGTAGACAGCATATTGTTGGGTTAGTATTTTCTCTTTCTCTGTTCTTTGCTTTTTTTCTAAGGAATTTGAGGTGCCTGTAGAGATGTAACATAATAAACATAAACAGTGCTTTGCTTACTTTTGTGTATTTGGGGGCTAAAGTTTTTTTTAATTTTTATTTATTTATTTATTTATTTTTGGCTGTGTTGGGTCTTCGTTTCTGTGCTAGGGCTTTCTTTAGTTGCGGCGAGCGGGGGCCACTCTTCATCGCGGTGCCCGGGCCTCTCACTGTCGCAGCCTCTCTTGTTGCGGAGCACAGGCTCAGTAGTTGTGGCTCACGGGCCCAGCTGCTCTGCGGCATGTGGGATCCTCCCAGACCAGGGCTCGAACCCGTGTCCCCTGCATTGGCAGGCAGACTCTCAACCACTGCGCCACCAGGGAAGGGGGGCTAAGGTTTTAACAGTGAATTGCTAGGTCAGAATATTAATTTTTGGTAGGTGTTGCTAAATTGTCCTTCTAAATGTAACAGTTTACACTTTAACCAGTAGCGTGTGAACGTGTCTCTTTCTTCACACCCTCCCATTTTTGGGTATCAGACTTGTCCATCTTTAGAAAATTGGTGGGTGAAAAAGAACATCTTTTAAATTCCCTGTTTTTTCATTTAAAAAGTATTTGTGTGCTTCATGTTCAAATCCTCAACCATTTTTCTTTTTTAAAAATTAATTTTGAAAAGTATTTGTCATGTCTAGTGCCAGTATTTTTTCCCTAAGTTTTTTCTTGGCTTCTTACATTTGTTTATGGTGTTTTTTTTAAATGTGCTTATGATTTTGTGAAGGTCTTTTAAAATGGGAGTCAAGGAAGGAAAAAGCAGTAAAACTCTTCCTTTTTCACACTTTTATGGGGGGGAGGATATAGTTTATAAAATCTCAAGTTTTGTCTAAATATTTTTGTAGTGTTTTGTATAGTTAATAGCAGAGTTAAATATTGATTAATAATTATTATTGCTACTTACTGAGTACCAGGAATACCATTTTGTTTAGTCTTGGCAGTGCCGTGCCAGGTAGATGTCAGTATTTACAGATAGGGAAGCCCAGCCTATGAAGGGTGATGGTACTTAGTCAAGCCTTCGACTGTGCTGTATTACTTCCTGTTTACCGTATTCTTTCTCCATCAGGGTATCTCCCAGTTTCTTTACTGAGGAATGGGGGCCTGGGTGAGATGGAAATAATATGATTGTGTTTTCCTCAGCCATTAAAGATACCACTGAAGAGACCACACCTTAATATTTTCTTGTATATTCTTCCAGAGATGTTTTATACACATACAGGCAAAGAATGTGTAAACATGTATAATTCTGTTCTAAACAGTCATGATGTAAATTGTGGAATAAGGCATTTATTTGTTGAGTGCTTACTGTGTACCAAGCACTAGGCCTGTTTCTTTACATTTGATCAGTTTGAATGAAGCCCTTCAAACTGATCACCTTGAAACGTTGTACAGATATTTAAATATGAAGCTTTTGCCTAAAAGGTAACTAAAAACAAAAATGCTAGTACTCATTTGGAATTGCTTCAGAGCTGGTACCTTGATGTAATGAAGCATGACCCTTCATTCTCAATTGAAGGTTAAATTAATTCAAAAGCACTACAAATTGAAAGCCAGATATTGTGACAGGTTGAGAATAAAAGTGCATGCCATTGCCATTGTTTAAAAATGAGGTGTGTTTTTCAGTTATAAAAACAGTGTTTTTATGTGATTGGGACTTTCTCCTTAATCTTTTTATGAATAAGCTCTTTCGCCAACCTGCCAGTGATAGGTGCCTTTAGATAAATATATTTGGATAAGTAACTACTATTGAGAAAAAGGAGGGAGGGGGAGATGAGGGAAGAAAGCTCCCCTCTCCCCCACTGGGAAGAAAGCTTTTTAAAGGAAAACTCATAAATTGAAGCTGTAATTTTAAGATGTTAGTAATTTTCAGTTGTTCCTTCCAAAGTAGAAATAGCGAATCAAGAACTTTGACTTTCTAGGGAGTTCCCTGGTGGCCTAGTGGTTAGGATTCCAGGCTCTCACTGCCATGGCCCGGGTTCAGTCCCTGGTGGGGGAACTGAGATCTCGCAAGCCGCATGGCACGGCCAAAAAAAAAAAAGAACTTTGACTTTCTGCAGAAAATTATGGGAGAAGAAAGTGTGAATATAAAAATGAGGAAAAAGCTCACTGGAGTCCATTTTGTTATCCCCCTAGAATGGTAACAAGCAATTAAAAAGCAGCAGATACCATGCTACATTTTTCAACTAAGTTTAGCATTTTAAGAAAACGAGCATATTATGACATCAGATTTTGCTTCCTCAGGTTACTTTTTTTTTTTTAAATTCAGACTTTATTTTTTTAGAGCAGTTTTGGGTTCACAGCAAAATTGAGAGGAAGGTACAGAGATTTCCCATACGCCCCCAGCCCCACACATGCACAGCCTCTCCCATTATCAGCATCCCCCACCAGATGGGACGTTTGTTACAAGTGAGGACCTGACATTGACATGCATTGCCACCCGAAGGCCATAGTTTACATTACAGTTCACTCTTGATGTTGTACACTCTGTGGGTTTGGACAAATTTATAACAACATGTATCCATCACTATGGTATCATACAGTATTTTCACTGCCCTAAAAATCTTCTGTGCTCTGCCTGTTCATCCTTCTCTCCCCCTCCTCCCCCAACCCTTAGCAACCATTGATGTTTTTGTTTTCTCCATAGTTTTGCTTTTTCCAGAATGTCATGCAATTGGAATCATCCGTTATGGAGCCTTTTCAGACTGGCTTCTTTCACTTAGTGATAGGCATTTAAATTTCCTCCATGTCTTTTCATGGCTCGAGAGCTCATTTCTTTTTACTGCGGAATAATATTCCATTGTTTGGATTCTAGCACAGTTTTATTTATCCATTTACCTACCAAAGGACATCTCGGTTGCTTCCAAGTTTTGGCAATTATGAATAAACGTACTTCTATAAATGTTAGCTGCTGTCAACATCCATGTGCAGGTTTTTGTAAGGACATAAGTTCTCAACTCCTTGGGCAAATACCAAAATCACCAAGGACATGATTGCTGAATTGTGTGGAAGGAGTATATTTAGTTTTGTAGGAAACTGCCAAACTGTCTTCCAAAGTGACTGCACCGTTCTGCCTTCCCACCAGCACTGATAAGAGTTCCTGTTGTGCCACATCCTCGCCAGCACTTGGTGTTGTCAGTGTTTTGAATTTTGGCCATTATAATAGATGTATAGTGGTGTCTTATTTCTTTCTTAAGGTCATTTTTAAAAAAATTTGAGGTATAATTGACATGTAACATTATATTAGTTTCAGGTGTGCAACATAATTATCTGATATTTGTATATATTGTGAAATGATCACCACAATAAGCCTAGTTAACATCTGTCACCACAGTTACAAAAAATTTTTTTTAAAAATAAATTTTTAAAAATCTAGATTTATTTCAGTCACGTTCATTTTTGTTTTAATTTGTAATTCCCCAATGATACATGATATGGAGCATCTTTTCATATGCTTATTTGTCATTTGTATATCTTTTTTTGGTGAAGTGTCTTCAATTGGCTTGTTTTCTTATTGTTGAGTTTTAAGAGTTCTTTGTGCATTTTGGATAATAGTCCTATATCAGGTATATCTTTTACAAATATTTTCTCCCAGTCTGTGGCTTGTCTTCTCATTTTTGGTCTTAAGTCTCTTAATTTTTAAGTTCATCCCCCCACTCTTCCTCCTTCCCCTCTCTTTTTCTTTGGTATTAACTAAAGAAACTAAATTGCATATCCCCAGATTTTGAGGCTTAATCAGATTAAGTTTTCATTAGTTTATTTTTGCGAGGCTGGTGTGATTTTCTCTCTTTTTTGTCTGTGTTATTAGCAGTCATTGATCGTTGCCAGTATCTATTTTTAAATTGCTTATTAAGTGGTGACAGTCTTTTATTTCTTTATTAGATGGAAGATTTTGATAAAAAGAAACTTCACTGAACAACACTTTGTATAGCAGATTCAGGATAAATGCTTCCCCACCCCTTCTATTTACCAGTTATTCCAAATAATTACATGGTTCTCTAGCATCCTCCAAAGTGACCAATGAATTTTATTTTATTTATTAAAAAAAATTTTTTTTTGTGGTACGTGGGCCTCTCACTGTTGTGGCCTCTCCCGTTGCGGACGGAGCACAGGCTCCAGACGCGCAGGCTCAGCGTCCATGGCTCACGGGCCCAGCCGCTCTGCGGCATGTGGGATCTTCCTGGACCGGGGCATGAACCCATGTCCCCTGCATCGGCAGTAGGACTCTCAACCACTGTGCCACCAGGGAAGCCCAAATTTTGTTTTTGAGTATCATTATGAACTCGTGGATTTAAACATACTTGATACTTTAGTTCATGGCAGTTATTAATTTTATTGGCGCTCATATAGTGTCCTATCTTTGGCCAGTGGGAGCTTCTTCTAGTTGACTTCTGAGTCCTTTTGTCTTGATTCCAAGCATCTTTCATAACGTCTTTCTTTTGTGACACGATATTTCAGCCTCATCTTATACATATCTTGCTCTTAGACCTGGTGTCAGCCTAATGGAAATGCTTAATAGTATGCTCAATGATGTTGTTAGGCCCACACAACTAAATTCGTACTTATGGCTTGGCAATTTAGTAACCATTTGAAAAATAGTACACATAAGCTGAAAGAGAAAATAAATTATTTCACTCTTAAATAACTAAAATTAGTGGTCTGTGTGTGCCTATTGGACACCACACAGCTTATAATACTTTGCAATCATATTGAACAGCACCACCCTTACTTCTTGTCCCATGTTGATTTTTTAAAAATAAATAAATAAATTTATTTATTTATTTTTGGCCGCATTGGGTCTTCGTTGCTGCGCGTGGGCCTTCTCTAGTTGTGGCGAGCGGGGGCTACTCTTCGTTGTGGTGCGTGGGCTTCTCATTGTGGTGGCTTCTCGTTGCAGAGCACAGGCTCTAGGCGTGTGGGCTTCAGTAATTGTGGCACACGGGCTCAGTAATTGTGGCACACGGGCTCAGTAGTTGTGGCTCGTGGGCTCTAGAGTGCAGGCTCAGTAGTTGTGATGCACGGGCTTAGTTGCTTCGCGGCATGTGGGATCTTCCCAGACCAGGGCTCGAACCCGTGGATTCTTAACCGCTGCGCCACCAGGGAAGTCCCCCATTTTTCTTTTTTTTCTTTAAATCATAGCTACCCCAGAAAACCCAGCTTCACAGAGGTATGCTGTTGAAAGGAATGTGCACAGTCTCATGTTGAAACTGAACTTCTTTTAGTTGGTAGTTTGTACAGCGTCTGGCAGATGTTGAATACCGCTCTGTTTCCCTTAAGCTCCCCGTGGCTGGGATGAGTTTGCTTACAGTGCTCTGGGTGCCTCTGCGCACTGTCTGGGAACCATGGACTAGATACTTTTACCCAGTTTCTGTTGTAACCAATGGTGTGCATTTCAAAAATTATTAAATAACGTTTGTTGGTCTCCCCCGGCCCCAAGTTAACTTCTAATTTACCATTTACTTGAGAATAGATTTTGTGATTATGAAATGTGGCAGGAAAGACACCACTCTCCCCCCCAGCCAAAGGATATATCATTACTTTAAAAATGTGCTGTTTTACTGATAAATACCAAATGATATTTATTTTTTTAATAAGAAAACTTTTTTTTTGTCCTCTGAATTAGAGTGACTGCTGATGGTAGCACCTTTGATTTTGTGTAAAGGCAATGTGGACTTTTCTCCCCATACTTAATACACATACATACTCTTTGATTTGGACAGCTGTATGTAGAGCTGGATTGTGTCCTCTGCAGCCTTTCATCCCAGGCAGAAGGTGGGATTATTTCTGGCTGCTAGATCCTGTATGTTTTGGCTGCTCATTTTCCAGCACCTGGCATTCTGATCCTCAGAGTTTGAACGTTCACTTAAATAATGGGCATAATCTGTGCCCTTTAGATTTCTGTTTCATCTGGACATTGATTTTTACATTTTGCATTATATCAGTATCCTAAAATAACTTGTGAATTTTTCTGTTTTCTTATCAGTCATGTAAAAGTTATTGTCAGCCTTAAAAAGACATTCATACGTTCGTATTCATTATGATGAACTTCGGAATTTCACATCTTTTAAACTGATTTTACACACATATCTTATCTCAGGCATATTGTTTTAATCAGTGACACTGAGAATGTTGAGTGGAAAACATTAAATCACGATGTCATTCAGTGAATTTCTGTGAGTGGCATGTGAGATGCTAATTGAAAGTTTATTTGTTTGGATAAGCCCCTGGGGGTAGGGGAGAAACTAAAATAAAGATTAAGTTTGATGATCTATAAGGAGAGTACGGAAAAGAAACAGTAACCCAAGAGTAAAATCTCTACTGAAGTATAGACCTAAGCAAATGCTGGAAGATTTGAAAGGACTAATTATGTAACAGCCTAATGGGCTGACAGTTGGTCTGTGGGAGTGTGCATGAGAAATTACTCAGTCCTGTAACTGTGTATACTGGTCTGCATCACGGGGCACACACCATAAACCTTGCACATATTTGCATGGTGAGGATTTCACTGTGGATGATAGGAAACCCTCTAAACCTTATCTGCCTCGTCTGAAGGATTATTTGTCTCACCTCAGTTTATAGACTTAACATTTGTTTTCTTGGATAGTAATATTCATGTTTTAAGAAAAATCCCTTGATGGGGATTTCTCTTTATATACCTGTTCCCTACAGCATATAAAACTTCCTCTAAATGAGAAGAGTAGCTTACTGGGCCTCAGCGGCTTGTAAAACAGTGTGGTTTACGCGTAACACCTGCCGTCTTTCTGGCAGTCTGGGATTTCGGTACCTGCCCGGCGGAGAACACCGATGTGACCGGGCTCCACAGGGACCTCGGGCTGTGAGTGAGGAGCTGCCCAGCACATGGTGCTTCACACATGTCCCTGTGACTCCACTGCCCGGGGACCTCCAGGAGCATGTGCCTGGTTCCTTGTGCCTTTTCCTTTGTTTTTTTGCTTTGTGTCCTTTCTCTGTAATGAATCGCAGCCGTGAGCATGACTGTTTGCTGACTTATGTGAGTCCATCTAGCGAATCGCCGACCTTGCGGGTGGTCTTGGGGACCCCAGCCCAGTTTAAAGACTTGCACTGTTCCCCGCCTCGCTCCTGCACCCCTCTCGGTCTTAGTTTTTTCCTTTCAGCTATTTTTTTTTTTTGGTGTTTATTTCCTTTATCTAAATAATATCCTTAAGCTGCTGTTTTTGAAGATAGCAGTTTTGGACGTCTTGTGTTAACCTATGTGTTAGGGTAGATGAGGATTTGGGTGTCTCAGACCTTCGCCGGGCCCCCTGCCCCCAGCCCTCCGGCATCATCCTGCCCTGCATGGTGTTTGATTCTGTCAGCACCCATCGTTTTCATGGTGATGATCACACAAATACTGTGTGACCCTGAGCCAGGCAGTGGACTACAATTTCGTTTCCTCATCTACCTTTCCCTTTTTCTTAGAGTTAATGGTTATCTCTTATTTTTATTTGCTTTTTACTCTGTTCTCATGACAGATATATTCCAAAAGCTCCAGCGGTTCTTTACCAGGTCTTACTCTTCTTTTCCGCAGTCAGATGTCTGTGACTCCCTTTGTCCTTGGAGCCCTTCTTCCCCTGGGTCACAGGGACTGTGTCACTACCTGGTCACAGGCCTGCTTTTCATGGGGTTCCTTGCCGCCCATCAGGGTCTCATTTCAGGGCATCAGGATTCTTGAACAAGTGTACGGGGGGAGTACAGTCCTTGCCACTGTGTGTCTGGAACATCTTTATTCTACCTGTGCACTTGAATGGTCCTTGGAACTAGCTGTCTTGTCAGAGGTTTGAAGATATTCCTTTATTGTCTTTAAGTTTCCAGTGTTCCCGTTGACAAGTTGATCGTGATCCTTTGTATGTAAGTTGCTTGCCCTCTTCCCTGCCTGGCAGGAGTCTTTCAGGATGATCCTTCTGTCCTCTGTACCCCGAAACCTCATGATGTGCTTTGGCGTGGGTCTCTTCATGTATGGTGTGGGGTGGTCCCTTGTGATCTGGACACTCTTGTCCTTTAATTCTGAGAAAATTTGAAGAATAAGAATGTACTGGGCGTGCAAATACTGCTTATAAAGTTGGACATTCCCAGATGGTAGGTTAATGCTGGTTAGTGTTCAGTATGTGAGGTACTAATGAATCAGTGTTTGGACTCCCTTGTAGAGATTTGGGTTAGAGACTTAGAGACTTAATTTACAGATTATTTTTAAAAACCGTAAAAATGAGGAAAAGCTGCTTCCAGTGACTTACAGCCTGGTATTTAATAAAGAAAGTTTATAAATACTGGATTTGCTTAACGTGTGAACTAGTTAAGCAAGCTATGGGTTTTCTGGACGAGGCCTTTTTCTGTGTTGAATTATCAAGTTTAATAAATCATTGGAGTTATTCTCAAAAGCTCATTTCAGGAGACTTTAATTTAGCAGTCTGTCTTTCCTACTTATATTGTTTTGTCCCTTTGCATGGGTGAATGATTATTATTATGTGTGCTGATTAAGAGTGGTACATAAGCAGAAAAGACTATTTTAAGAACAATGCATATCCTAGTTCTTTGGAGGAGTGGATGTTTTTAAGCGATTATTAAGTTTGAGTCTAGTTTTATGAAACCTTTTTTTTTTTGGCTTTACCTCAGTTATAACTGTCATAACTGTTCTCTTTATGTGAAAAATTGCATTTCAATGTTATAATTTTGGGGGGTTCTAAAGTAAAATTCTAGATGTATGGTTTTTGCTATATACTTTTAATAGTTTTTGTTAGATATTGCAGAAGTAACTTTTTATACCTTCAGTTTTCTCTGGAGAGAGATTTCGCACAGGTACCAGCCACAGGCTTTCAGTTGGGAAAGACTGAAAGTAGACATTCCTGTTGTAGTGATTTTGGGTGTGGGGGGAGGTGGGATGCTGAAGGTAAAGGTGGGAGTAGCAACGTTTGAGGAGAGTTCATATTTTTTAATGGCTCATGATCATCTCTATATAGCTTCCATGGCTTCCCCCCCCGCCATCTGAGGGATTTTATTGATTTTATTAATTTATTTTCAGTGATATGCACAGTTTAATGTTTTTTTGTGACGGCTTGGGTGGATCTAGAGGGCATTATGCTAAGTGAAATAAGTCAGACAGAGAAAGACAGATACCATATGATCTCACTTGTATGTGGAATCTAAAAAACAAGACAAGCAAAACAAAATGAAAATAGACTCATAGATACAGAGAACAAATAGGTGGTTGCCAGAAGGGAGGGAGGTGGAGGGTTGAAATAGGTGAAAGGGATTAAGAGGTACAAACCCTGTTATTAAAAAAAAAAAAAAAAAAAAAGCTCCAGGGATGTAACATGCAGCATAAGGAATATGGTCAATAGTATTGAAATGACTTTAGGCCTATCAAGAGACAGAACGTAGCCATCAAACCAGAAAGTTCTCTCGTGCTCCTTTGTGCTCAGTCCCTGCCTCTCCCCCACATCCCCACAACCACACGCCTCGATTCTTTGGACAGAGGTGAGTTTGCCCGTTCCAGAACTTCCTATAAATAGTCTCACCTTATGTAATCTAGTGTGTCTGGTGTGCTGTCTTTTGAAGTTCATATGTTCTGTTGTATGTATGAGTGGTTTGTTCGTTTTAAAAAACGCTAATATCCCATTGTGTGAACATATTACAGTTTGTTTATCCAGTGTTACTGGAAATGCAGGTGTTTCTAGTTTTTATCTGGTATGAATAAAGTTACTCGGATCATGTCTGTGCATGAACATATGTTTCCATTTCTCTTGGGTAAATGCTTAGGAGTGGAATTGCTGGGTCATATGGTAAAGGTTCAACTGTAAAAGATGCTGCCAAATATTGATGCTTTTCCAAAGTGGTTAAATGGTACATTCCCACCAGCAATATATTTAACTTTCCAGTGCCCCACATCCTCACCAATGTTAGGAATTGTAGTTCTGTTTGAATCTTAGCCCTTCTAGATGGTGTCTGTTGATAGCTCATTGTGGTTTTAATTTCCATTTCTTTGATGTTCAGTGATGTGGAGCTTTTTTGTGGGCTTATTGACCAGTCATATATTTTCCTTTGTAAATTGTTTGCTCAACTCTTTTGCCCATTTTTGTTTTGGATTGTCTGTTTATTGTTGAATTGTAGAAGTTCTTTATATATTCTGGGTGTAAGTCTTTTGTGAGGCGCATACACACAGACACACACACATAGACACAGTAAATTGTTCTCCACGTCTTTACCTTGACTGTTCATTTTCTTCATAGTGTCTTTTGTTGAGCAGAAGTGTTTGCTTCTGTTAAAAAGTCTACTTTGTCAATTTTTAATTTTATAGTTAATGCTTTCTGGTCCTGTCTGGGATATTCTTCTCCCAAGTTCTCAAAAATATGTTTTATTTTAGAAGTTTTACAGTTTTTAGCAGTTAAGTCTCGTGTCTGTGATTTATCATGAATTACACTTTGTGGGTGATGTGATGGAGGAGCTGACCACCTCTCTTCCCACATGGTTATCCATGCCACTTGTTGAAGACTTGCCTTTCCCCCTGAATTCCTGTGGAACCTTTGTTGACAACCAGTTGACTGTGTACATGTGAGTCCCTGTGAATTTTCTGTTTTGTTCTTCTAACCTGTCTGTCTGTCCTTGCTCCAGTACCATTGCTGTCCTGATTACTTTTCTGTGGTGTTTGGCTGGAGTAGACCACTGTTATCTGAAAGTTTTCTGTCTGGCAGAGCTGTCCCTTTCTGGTGGTTCGGCTGGAGAGGGCAGGCTTCTGTTGTTGTTTTTATCTGAGCCCGCCCGTCTGTCTGGCTTCTTTTGCTGTAAGTCTGCGGTGTAGAGACAAAAAGAAAACTCAGGGACCAGTGTTGGTCCTCGGATCCTGAGGTCCCTAGCCTGTCTGCCTTCTTGCTCTACCTGTCAGTCTGTTGTCTTCTCTTAGCTGTGTTCACCAGGAGGAATAGGGATATGTATTCTTTCTTAAATGTTTACAAGTTTACATCATTTCCCCTTTTGCCCTAGGAGTAGGAATTTCTAATTTTTTAATTTGTTTTATCTTATTTCCTTTGGCTATTTATGCTGAAATTTACTGTGGACCATTCGAGGCCTCCCTCTCCTGCCCTCTTATTCAGCGAGGTTCAGGCTTGCTGTGGCTCTCCAGTGCTCAGAACTGTCCCAGCGCCAGCGTGTTCTTTCCTCTGAAACCGCCCTCTACTGGGGCCTCACTCCTTCCTGTGTGCCGATAGCCGCTCCCCTTCCTTTCCTCCCAACTGTGGCTGAGTCAGGTCAACAGCTGTTTCTCTGGAGTAGTTTTTGCAAGATAATCTGTTCAGTGCGTCTTGAACAAAACTCTCTTCTTTGTCAGTTCAGTGTGGAGACTGAACTGTAAGTCACCAGCTGCTGCAGCAGCACAGAGCGGGGAATGGTCCGAACCCGCCCGGCATTCTGTTGCTCGCGGTCCTGCCCTCATTCCTCTTAGCCCCAGTGTTGTCACTTCCTGGCCTTGGACTTGGTGATGACCCACGCATGGTGCCTGAGCCCCTCAGCTTGGCTCCAGTTGGCTCTCAGTTCAGAGCCACCTTGTCTTTCAGTGTCTTTTCTGTTGCTTTTTCGTGAAACTGCTCCCATCAGACTTGTCTTCTTGCCATTCTCGTAACAAGCCCCACGTTTCTGCTTGTGTCTGTAATGCCCTGCTCCTCCTGGCATAAGTGTGCCCTCTTGTGTGTGTGTGTAGAGGGCAGGTTACTGGAAAGAATGTGTGTTTCGAGTCAAGCAGATCCCAGTTTTATCTCTTGCTGTGTGGCATAGGGTAAGTTACTTCACTTCTCTGAGCCTTAGTTCTGCAGTTTGTAAACATGGAAAAACACTTTTCTCGCAGGACATATAAGGTTAGTTAATGTATATGAAAGTTCCTGAAGCCACAGGAACTCAAATAAAATGTGGGTTTCCTTTCTTTGTTTCTGTAATTAAAAGTTGAGGCTAAGGTGGCTTCCCTGGTGGCGCAGTGGTTGAGAGTCCACCTGCCGATGCAGGGGACATGGGTTCGTGCCCCGGTCCAGGAAGATCCCACATGCCGCGGAGCGGCTGGGCCCGTGAGCCATGGCCACTGAGCCTGCGCGTCCGGAGCCTGTGCTCCGCAACGGGAGAGGCCGCAACAGTGAGAGGCCCGCGTACCGCAAAAAAAAAAAAAAAAAAGTTGAGGCTAAGGGCTGGTTCATTTCTTCTCATCTTTGTGTCGTTAGCCGACACAGCCTGTTGAGAACATAGAAGAGACTAATTAGATTGTTAAGTAAACAAACATATGACTACTTCCTGTGCAGCCTGTGCTGTGTGTGAAATGCTAGGACTCGCGAATTACTGGGCAAGACGGCCCTGTGCGCACAGGTCATTAAAGCCCAGCAAGGCCTGTGCAGCGCTGGAGGTGTGCTCCGCGGATTCTGCGTGCACAGGAAGGGGGCATGGCTTAGACTGGGCAGGGTGGGCATGAGGGGGGATTCCTGGAGAAAGCGTGGCTGGTACTTGATCCTTTTTTTTTTTTTTTTTTTGCGGTACGCGGGCCTCTCACTGCTGTGGCCTCTCCCGTTGTGGAGCACAGGCTCCGCGGCCATGGCTCACGGGCCCAGCCGCTCCGCGGCACGTGGGATCCTCCCGGACCGGGGCACGAACCCGCGCCCCCTGCATCGGCAGGCGGACTCTCAACCACTGCGCCACCAGGAAAGCCCCTTGATCTTTTTTTTAAAACAGTTTTTTTTAGGTATAATTTACATACCATAAGATTCACCCACTTAAAATGTCAATTTACGGTTTGTAACCATCACCACAGTCAAATCTAGACCGTTTTCATCACTCCAGAAAGATTCCTTTTGCCCATCTGCAGTCTTAATGTTAAAAGACGAGTATGAATTGGCCCTGCAAAGATCCTGGAAGGAGGGCTGGGTTCCAGGGCGTGAGGAAGACAGCATGCAGGGAGGTGTACGACACGGGTCCATGGGGACAGGATGCCCGTCAGTGGTCTGTCTGTGTCGAGCTATGCTCCTTCCCCGCACCTGTGCTTTGGCTTCCCGGGTCTTTGGACCTCAGTTTCCTCACCTGTGATGTGTAACTGATAGGCTGGTGGGATCTTGGCTCTCTTTAAACTCTCAAACCTGGGATGGTCAAAACCATCTCTTCAATTAAGGGAAAAATAGAATGTACTTGTGAAAAATAGTAGCGAAAGTCAGGGCCCATGAAGAAAACCTAAAAAATTACAGTGATGCTTACAGCTCCTTTGATGGAATTTCTCCTGTTTAATGTTTTTCCTGATTAGACAAGCAGTAATGTATACTGGGTAGAAAACTTATGAAATGCAGAAAAGTAAAAAGATCACTTATAATCTTATAATTCACAGATAATTATTTTTAAAGTTCCCTTGTTCTTACAGTTTTTTGCATGTTTATTTAAAAATTGAGGGCTTCCCTGGTGGCGCAGTGGTTGAGAGTCCGCCTGCCGATGCAGGGGACACGGGTTCGTGCCCCCGTCCGGGAAGATCCCATATGCCATGGAGTGGCTGGGCCCGTGAGCCATGGCCGCTAAGCCTGTGCGTCCGGAGCCTGTGCTCTGCAGCAGGAGAGGCCACAACAGTGAGAGGCCCGCGTACCGCAAAAAAAAAAAAAAATTGATATTGTGCTATAAATAAAATTGCCTTCCCCACACTATTAAATATTGTCAAAAACACAGTTTTTTTTTTTTTTTTTTTTTTTTTTTTTTTTTTTTTGCGGTACACGGGCCTCTCACTGTTGTGGCCTCTCCCGCTGCAGAGCACAGGCTCCGGACGCACAGGCTCAGCGGCCATGGCCCACGAGCCCAGCCGCTCCATGGCACGTGGGATCCTCCCGGACCGGGGCACGAACCCGGGTCCCCTGCATCGGCAGGCGGACTCTCAACCACTGCGCCACCAGGGAAGCCCAAAAAAACACAGTTTTTATGAGACTAAAAAAAGTGGCCTGTTCGTTTAAAAAAAAAAACCAGTAATAGTAATACAAGTAATAGATGGGCATGGTAAGGCTCAAAATATGTAGAAAGGATAAAATAAAAAATAAATCTTTCTCTCCCTTCCCTTTCACAACTTCCAAGAGTTAACAGTTGTTAACTATTTCAGAAATTGCATGTGTGTGAGTTTATATTCCATTATTTGGATCAATCATAATTTAACTGATCTTCCATTGATAGCCGTTTAGATTATGTTGTTTTTGCTGTCACAGTGCTAAAATGCGTATTTTCATGTACACATCTTTGAATTCTTGTAAAAGTATATCTGAAGGATAAGTTCCTAAAAAGAGGAATTCTTGGATCAAAGAGAGCACATTTAAAATTTTGATAGGGACTTCCCTGGTGGCTCAGTGGTTAAGAATCCGCCTGCCAATTCAGGGGACACGGGTTCGAGCCCTGGTCCGGGAAGATCCCACATGCTGCAGAGCAACTAAGCCTGTGCGCCCCAACGCTCTAGAGCCCACGAGCCACAATGACTGAGCCCACGCACCTAGAGCCCATGCTCTGCAACAAGAAGCCTCCGCAATGAGAAACCTACACACCACAACGAAGAGTAGCCCCCACTCGCCACAACTAGAGAAAGCCTGCACACAGCAACAAAGACCCAACACAGCCAAAAATAAATTAATTAATTAAAAAATAAAATTTTGATAGATATTGCCAAATTGCTTTTCAAAAAAGACTGTGCTAGTTTGTGCTTCAGCTGTCAGTGGATATTCTCCCAAATGTTTGATCACATCCTTACCAACACTTGGTATTAATCACCTTTTTTGTTCTTTGCCAGTCTGATGTTAGAAAAATGGTAACTTATTGTTTTGTTTTTAAAACTGTTATTGTACTTGAACATTACTTTCATGTGGATATTAGTCATTTTTCTATGAACTGCTTTACATTCTTTGTGTAGGTGTCTTGATTTGTTGAGATTTTCATTGATTTGTGAGAACTCTTTGCTTTTTAGAGAAATTAGCTCATAATTTACACATTTTTTTCACATCTGTTTGTCTTTTGACTTTGTTTATGGTCAGAAATAGCAGTCTTATCACTTGTGTTTGTGGATTTTTAAAATTGCAAAATCACCTTAAAAGTGAGTGCAAAGAGAAACAAGTGATTCTAATAGTTTTTCAAATTAATATCATGAAGACATTAAAGAGGAATAAGAACTAATCCAAGTAACTTTTAAACACAGCACTGTGTACCATCTGTCTAATGAAGAAAGAAATGCAAACAAATCTTGGACTTTTCTTATATTTGTCCTTTGGATTTTTTTATTATTTCTTTTTTAAAATTCTTTATTGAAGTATAGTTGATTTACAATTTTGTGTTAATTTCTGCTGTAGAGCCAAGTGACTCAGTTATACATATATATACACATTCTTTTTCATATGCTTTTCCATTATGGTTTATCACAGGATATTGAATACAGTTCCCTGTGCTATACAGTAGGACCTTGTTGTTTATCCGCATTTGTCCTTTGTAGTGTCCATTCTAGCGAAACTATTGTGTGTGTATTTTAGGACTGAGCAAATGAGGGTTCCATTGTTTCTTTCAACATAATTCCAGTCCAAGATAAAATAGCTGTTATCAACATGAATTGTCCAGTGCAGTACGGAACTATGGCTAATGATCTGTATATATCACTTTAATTGTTTTGTAAATTTTGATACTGAGCTATTCATGTGTAGTTATATTAACAGTCTTCTTAATTTATTATTCATGGTTGTTTGGCCATAACTTAAAAAAAATTAGGATTTTATGTTGGATAGCAATCCAAAATGAAGCCCATTACAATGGTGGGTTCTTTTTGAGAGGAAACTCTGTGTCCTACTTTAAGAACCCACTTTCATTTGGTTCATTTTTTTCACACTTGAAGATCCAGTGCTTTCAACCAACTCTTTGAGAAGCGAAATGTGTGGTGCACAAATGTAACTTGAGATGACAAAATGAACAATTATTTTTAAAGGAGGGTTGTGAAGAAAAATATTTTTGATTTGTAAATGCAAGATTAGTTGCTGTGTTGTGTGTGTGTCTGGCGCCCTTGTGTCTTGGTGGTCGTTGGGTGACTGATGTGCTCTCTCCCTCTGCAGGGGTGATGGGCAGGTAACAGACGCCCTCCTCACTGTCGTCAGGGAGGCAGCATGACCGAGTGCTTCCTGCCCCCCACCAGCAGCCCTGGTGAGCACCGCAGGGTGGAGCATGGCAGTGGGCTCACCCGCACCCCCAGCTCTGAGGAGATCAGCCCCACTAAGTTTCCTGGATTGTACCGCACGGGTGAGCCCTCGCCTCCCCATGACAGCCTCCACGAGCCTCCCGATATAGTGTCTGATGATGAGAAGGACCATGGGAAGAAAAAAGGAAAATTTAAGAAAAAGGAAAAAAGGAGTAAGTGCCATTTTCTCTGTGCTGTAGCTAAAGTTTAGATAAATTTCTACTCTAATCATGTGTACCTGCTATCTTGTAGAAATATATCCAAAGACTCTTGTTTTATATTTTCTTTATTTTTCTGCATCTCAGTTTTTGTATTTTAGGGTGTTATTCTCACAAATAAAAATACTGAATTTCCAGAAATGGTGAAGTTTTCTGGTGGAGGTTTCTTAAATTTTAAATAAAAGTAAATATTGAAAATTTGTCCTTATACAGTCTTACTCTCTTGGCGAGGTTGTGTAGGCCAGTTGGGGTACATGGTGAAAAAAGTATGTATTCGTTTTCTTAAGCAAATGCCACCATGCATTCCGTTTATGATTCCTGTTCTGTAAGGATGAATCGTTTAGACATAGCTTTTTAGCATGTTAAAAGCAAATCAGGTGAGTTATTTTAAGTAAGTGTGATTTTAGTTTCGCCGTATTTTTAAGTTAATTTGTATTTGAAGCATAACATTTGGATAGAATGCACAAATTGTGTACAACTTGATGAATCACAAACGGATACACCTGTGCTAATTACTTATTGTACAAGGCTTTGGAAATAGAGCCTTATCAGCATCCTAGAAATTGCCTGTTGCCCCTTCAGAGGGAATGCCCAGCACATCTGGACACTGCCTGATTTTGGACTTTTGTACATGGAAGTAGGTTTCCTTTTGTGGGTAGTTTCTTTTGCCCAGTGTTATGTTTGTTAGATTCATCCGTGTTATTCCATATGGCAGTAATTTGTTCATTTTTATTGCTGGATTTTGCACTAATATACTAGAATTTATTTTTCCATTCTACTGTTATTGGTCATTTGGGTTGTCTTCAGTGTGTGTTATGAATCGTGCTTCTGTGAACGTCATTGTTCAAGTTTATGCATTTCTGTTGTGTATGTGCCTGGGAGTGGAATTGCTCACAGGCCGTGCTCATTTCAGTATCTGTAGATCCTGCAAAACAATTTCCAGAGTGGCTGTACCAGTTGACACTCCCACCAGTGGTGTCTGAGAACTCCAGTTGCTTTCTGTCATGGTATTATGCCCTTAAGACTTTTGCCATTTTGGTTGGTGTGGGGTTTGTGGTATCGGTACTTTAATTAGAGGGAAATGTATGCAATACCTTTCATTTTTGTTATAAAATAGCTTGTGAGGTAGTTGGCTAAAGAAAAGGAGAGTTTTAGATGTTAAAAAAAAAAAAAAAAGGACAGTGAAACCAAACAAGGATAACTCTAATATTGATACTAAGCAGTTATCAGTGTGAAACCAGGGCTTCTGACGCAGGGAAGTGGCCACCATCCCAAGATTAGGGAGTTTCCTGGTTCTGTTCTCCCCATATGAGGCTTCAGTCCCAGCTGCCATCTGCAGAAAGAACTTAACAGCTGGACACAGGAGAGCAAAGTGTGATGGGGATGACGGGAGCGTCTGAACAGTAGTGCATTTCGTGTCATGACTGGAGATTGCTTCACATTATAGGAACCAAATACGAAGAAACCTAAGCTAAGTAGAGTGTAAGTTAGAGGGCCTTATTCAGCTGATGAAAGAATGCTGTGCATTATATAGGGATTCTCTCCATTAGCCCTCTGTGTAGATAATACATAAATTAAGATAATAAATGATTATTTATAATAATTTGGTTTGCAGAAATTCCAATTGCATGT
Organism: Mesoplodon bidens; assembly: GCF_964165515.1. Taxonomy (NCBI): domain Eukaryota; kingdom Metazoa; phylum Chordata; class Mammalia; order Artiodactyla; family Ziphiidae; genus Mesoplodon; species Mesoplodon bidens. The sequence continues at coordinate 30,732,022 of NC_138169.1, read as the reverse complement.
GTGTATAAAATAAAACCAGTTGCAAGGGTAACTGGCTCTCTGCTCGTCGCCCTCTTGTGGTCAGGAGACGTCACGGCAACGCCTCATTTTAGCTGGGAAGCTGTTGAACGAATTGCTGAGAGTACCAAGAGGGCTTGGCCATGGCATGAAAAGCTAGGTAGCTAGGGCCAGGTGGCACTTCTTTGTCCTGTTTTCAGACATTGAAAATGGACAGTTTGACATTCAGCAGACATCTGACTCATGCTCCCTGCATTTCTTTGGCAGCTGAAGGCTATGCCGCCTTTCAGGAAGATAGCTCTGGAGATGAAGCCGAAAGTCCTTCCAAAATGAAGAGGTCCAAGGGGATCCATGTTTTCAAGAAGCCCAGCTTCTCTAAAAAGAAAGAGAAGGATTTTAAAATAAAAGAGAAACCCAAAGAGGAAAAACACAAAGAAGAAAAACACAAAGAGGAAAAACATAAAGAGAAAAAGTCAAAAGACTTGACAGCAGCTGACGTGGTTAAACAGTGGAAGGAAAAGAAGAAAAAGAAGAAGCCAATTCAGGAGCCAGAGCTGCCTCAGATAGATGTCCCGAATCTCAGACCCATCTTTGGGATTCCTCTGGCTGATGCAGTGGAGAGGACCATGATGTACGATGGTGTTCGGCTGCCGGCCGTCTTCCGGGAGTGTGTGGATTATGTGGAGAAGCATGGCATGAAGTGTGAAGGCATCTACAGAGTGTCAGGTATGGGGCTTGTGCCACATGTACTGGTTTATAAAGATTAGCTTCACTTCCACTTTTCAAAGGAAGGGAACAATACTCACTTGTGAGGAAAATTGTGACACAGGTCCTAAACCTCATCCATTTCCTTGATCCTTCCAGTTGAACAAAGACCCCCATGCTCTGTGTGTGTGTGGGGGGGGCGGGGGTGCCCCTCACCTGGGTGCCTCCGTGAGGCTGGGCATTGGAGGGTGGTCAGCAGGGAGGAAGGACATCTGGGTTTAGGATGCTTCTTGGCCACAAGACACAGTTACTGACAGTCGTTTAAGTATTTCCTGAGTTCAGCTGAGGGATGCACTATGTTCTTGCTAAATGTTTAGGTCCCAGATGTGGATACCTCTGTGTCCAGGTGCGGCTCTTAGGTGCATTAGTGAAGTTGAGGTTCCATTTCTCTATGTTCCGTGTGTATGAAAACTTACATTTCATACTGGCAGGAAAGTAATTCATATTGGGTGTCTAAAATCAAGGAAAATGCATGCTGTCTAAAGTAGAAGACTCTGTTTCCTACAGAGCAGGGTGGCTTCGTGTTGGTGTGGGATGCAAGTCCTGACCTGTGTGGCATCCGTGCTGTTGTCATCATGTTCCCGTGGTTCAGTGTCTTGGTCCTGGACCTTGAGGCTATAACATTCACTGTTGCTCATGCATATTTCATGATGAGTTAAATCATACACATTTAGAATAAAGAGACTAGATTTAGTTTTTCCATTTAATTGGTTCATGCACATTTCTAGAAGGTGGATTTGATATTTAAGCTTTGTTAAGAAAGGGCCAACATGTTTGATCATTGGGGAGACCTTTACATAATCCCACAGATAACATGTTATCATTTAAGAGTGTTTTGGCTAAAATGCTACTATTTTATAGAAAATAAGATAAATGAATTAGGCACTGAATTTGAATTTATAAGTCCTTAGTTACATAAAAATAAACATATTTAAATGAATTTGAAACTTGCCTTTTAAGAAAAATTTATGATGGATTTTTAAAGATCTACACAGTACTAACATAGCTGCTTCTCTCACGTGATTTTGATAGGTGTGAAGAAATTTTGTTTTACGTGAAAGTTTCTCTGAAGAGTTCCTACAGCTTTGTTCAAAGGATTCTTTTGTCTTTGACCTTTTTTTTTTTTTTTTTTTTTTTGGCGGTATGTGGGCCTCTCACTGTTGTGGCCTCTCCTGTTGTGGAGCACAGGCTCCGGACGCGCAGGCTCAGCAGCCATGGCTCATGGGCCCAGCCGCTCTGCAGCATGTGGGATCTTCCTGGACCGGGGCACGAACGCGTGTCCCCTGCATCGGCAGGCGGACTCTCAACCACTGCGCCACCAGGGAAGCCCAATCTTTGACCTATTTTTGATGTTTGCATTCTTTTGGAGTCAGAGGTGTGGGACTCCTTCTCTGAATTCACGTGTCACAGTGTTCAAACTGAGCTGCTCCCCTGGTTGTTGGCTCCTTAGAGGCCAAGCTGCTGCTTTGATCAATTTTGTATTTATTTTTGAAGCTCTGGCAAAATGCTGCATTCAGCACTCTGGACTACAGAGTTTATGGCTGTGACTTTTCTTTTTGAATGCTAACAGTATTGTTTTCTGGTGGAGAACTCTGATTCTCACTTATCCATATATAAGTTCCAGTTTTAAAGCTAATCTGTGATTTTGCGTATGCTCTTTCTGTACCTGGAAATTTGTGCACTTTTCACTTGTGCAATTTTCTGGGCAGGCACTGTTGGGGGAAATTTACAAATCTATAAAATGTATGTGAGAGAGAGAGGAGGTCTTCGTCAAGAATTTCAATTAAAATTACCACACACCATGTTTTACTCATAAAAGTAAAAAAAAAAAAGGAATTATTTTCTAACTTTTCCACCTCAAAATAAAGATTACACAAAAATAAGATTCATATTATTATCTCCTATTTGGAGTTGTTGACTTCATTTTGTCAGTGCTAGATTAAGTTACTGATTTATTGTGATGGCATTAAAAGGTTTTCACATAAGGAATGTCAGAGCCCAGATGTAAGCACTATTGATTGTAAAATGCTGCTCAGACTAGGTGACACTCGAGTGTTTGTGTTCACCATTACAATCTGTCTGCCTTAGTTTGTGGCTTGTTTCCAATAATTGGCCTCAAGTTTTTTTTAAATTGAAGTATAGTTGATGTACAAAATTACGTAAGTTTCAGGGATACAGCATAGTGATTCAGTATTTTTAAAGGTTATACTCCATTTATAGTTGTAAAATATTGGCTATATTCCCTGTGCTGTACAATATATTCTTGTAGCTTATTTATTTTATACATGGTAGTTTGTACCTCTTAATCCCCTACCCCTCACTTGCCCCTCACCCCTCCCCTTTCCCCTCTGGTAATCACTAGTTTGTCCTCTGTATCTGTGAGTCTGTTTCTTTTTTGTTATATTCAAAATATAGTTTGTTTTATTTGTTTAGATTCTACACATGAAGTATTTTGTCTTTCTCTGACTTATTTCACATAGCGTAACACCCTCTAGGTCCATCCATGCTGTTGCAAATGGCAGGATTTCATTCTTTTTTATAGCTGAATAGTATTCTGTTGTGTTGGCCTAAAGTTTTAAGTATTGAAAACAACAGAAAGCTACCTTGTGTTCTCATGAGCCATCAGCGTCACTGAATTATGTCACTTAAATGCACATTGGACTAAAAATCTAAAATACTTAGTGTCTGAAAAACATTTGTGTGTGTTTCTGTCCAGTAAGAAAAGCAAAACAATTCAATTTTAGTAACCCAAAATTTCACTTTTCTTTTATTCTAACCCTGTTTCAGATTAAGAAAACATGTAAAGAACTTAAACTTAGAAATTAGATGGGTATTATGTAATGAATAATTATCAAAGAGTTTGTTTAGATAGTGAACTCACCTTTTGCATTTATGATACAATTTTCACTTACAAAAGAGTAGTCACCCACAACTTTTTGTAACGTGCTTGTATGTACTGAGTTGTATTTTATGTTGTCAGTCTTGTGACTAGTTAGGAAAAGCAGTTGGCCGCTCATGTAGAACAAGGCATATGCTTGGATTGTAGTTTAATTTTTGCCTGAATTTTTACCTACCTATCTTTAAATAAAAAACAGTTTTTTTCCCTGAATCGATTGGCATATTTGCTTGATGTTTCTGTGGTTACTCTGACTTTTGTTTTGAGTATTGAGTTTGTCCATTATCATTTAGCTTTTGGTTAAATTCATCCTCTAAGTGTAGTCTTTTATCTGCTTTAATGGAGGAATTGTATGAACCGTGTGCAGATTAACGCTTCATGTGGTCAGGATGGCCCTTCTCTGATCTCCCCCAGGGGTAGGCACACTGGGGAAAAAAGCTGTGTGTTTGATTTTTTTTTTTTTTCTCTTTTGAATTCGAATATTCTAAGGAATTAAATCCAAGGTGGATGAGCTGAAAGCAGCCTATGACGGAGAGGAGTCTCCAAACTTGGAAGAGTATGAGCCTAACACTGTAGCCAGTTTGCTGAAGCAATACCTGCGGGACCTGCCCGAGAACCTGCTGACCAAGGAGCTGCTGCCCCGCTTTGAAGAGGCTTGTGGGCGGAGCTCGGAGGGCGAGAAGGTGCAGGAGTTCCAGCACCTGCTGGAGGAGCTGCCCGAGTGTAACCGTCTGCTGGTCTCCTGGCTGATCGTGCACATGGACCACGTTATCGCCAAGGAGCTGGAAACAAAAATGAACATCCAGAACATTTCTATAGTGCTCAGCCCGACTGTCCAGGTACACGGCCAGCCCTGGGGATGCAGGGAGGGTTTCCTGTTGCTGAGTCACATACCAAGCAGTGAACCAGGAACGGTGGGTAAGGGGTTAGCCTGAATGTTGGCCTTTTTCTTTCACAGTGTGGACAGTGTTGGCATGTAAGGTAATGAGCATGTTGGCCTTTTAGCTGTGGCTGTGAAATTTGAATATTGTCCAGCCTTTGGTGTGGTTTGTGAGCAGTTCCTGATGACAGTGACCTGTCCTTAGTGGAAGAGGAACCCGAGGTTCCTGCAGTTACAGTTCATCTGCAGTGTTTCAAGGATTTCAGTTACTTCATCAAATAGCATTACTGCTTAGTCATATCACACACACATACAGACTCAGGCTCAAGGGGGCCTAACGTTATTCATTTGGTCAGGGGTTTGACCTGAGGACTTCATGAAGAGGTGTAGATACAGTATTTTACAGAATCTTAATCTGAGGAGGCATTTCAGAGAGGTGGGTGGTGTGTTATTGGTGTCTCTTTACAACATATATTCCTGGCCTTCGTTTTCTGCTGCTCACTTGGTGCTTGCGTAGAGCATGTGTTTTCCTTTAATTGGAGTTACTGATATTTCACTCAGGCCAAAAACAAAGGGCAAAACATGAGATGGGGTTATAGTTTTTATTTTAAGCCTTTTTGGCCAATATACCAGGTTATTATCGGTCACTGTTATAACACACCGTTACATATAAGAGTGTACTTTCTTTCACTGAAGATTCCTTCATTGCTTGTTGATTATATTTTGGAAGCAAAATGTTTCTCAAATTTCATATTAGTCAAGTTTTCAGAATTTGGTAAATATTACATTGTTACTTAATATAACAGTAGTAGGGGTGTAGGTATCACAGAAGATTCAGGTGTGTTATCAGAATAAGTGTTAGGTAGGAAATAATTTCTTTTATTAGCTTTTTAGCCAGCCTAACTTCCTGGTCTCTTAGCATTGGAGCATCTATTTAAACACGGGCTCTGGAGTCTGCCCAGAAGCATTCGTCTCTGGAGCCCCCGCTACCACACTCAGCCCAGCTCTGCAGCTGCAGGCTCCTTTGTTCCTTAGTAGATCCAGTTGCATGTGTTAAAATATATCACAGTAACTTGAAAATAAAGAACATAAGATTAAAAAAATCAGTTAATGTTATGGTGCTAAAACAGAACAGATTGATGATCATTGGCCTCTGCATCCATTTCTTGGCTTTTTCCCCGCAGTTCCTCATAGTGCTGAGTCCATACTTTCTCATTCTCTTCTTTAAATTGGCCACTAATTAGCAAAACGTGTCTAGTCCCTACTGAGGATGCACTTAGGCAACAGACACAAATGAAATGAAATGATAATTTTAATATTTTTCTTGCAAATCTTTTCTTTTTTTTTTTTTTTTTAGATTAGCAATCGTGTCCTATATGTGTTTTTCACACACGTGCAAGAGCTTTTCGGAAATGTGACACTGAAGCAAGTGACGAAACCTCTGCGATGGTCTAACATGGCCACGATGCCCACACTGCCTGAGACCCAGGAGAGCATCAAGGAGGAGATAAGAAGACAGGTGCGTGCAGCCCCCCTCCCGGCCCCCAGAGCCAGCCCTCGCTCTGACCCTGTGGGAGACTGCAGTGCTGAGGACGATGGCCTCCTGTTCCTTGAACACTTCCTGTGTGTCTGGAGCTGTGTCAGGCACACTCTTCATGGCACACTGAAGCCAGAACTTCCCATCTGGCACTGTGTCCTGCCAGTTGGCGGCAGAACATCGTAGTGGACAGAGCACAGGTTTGGGAGTCAGAAGACCTGGCTTAAACTCTTGCTCCGCTCCTAATTAGGCACGTTGCTTCACCTCCTGAAGCCTCGGGGGTTGCATGTAAAACTGAGTCCTCTCTAGGTTTGATTGAAGATAACCTTAAATTAAATAATGTGTTAAAGACGTTCACCATGGTGCCAGGTATGTTGTAAGCAGTCCAAAAATGTTAGCTTATCTGGACAAGGCTGCTTTATTGGCCTTATTGTACAGATAAGAATAATGAAATTTGGAGAAGTTAAATAACTTATGCTGTGTCACCTGATGACTAAGCTGAAGAGCCAGGATTTGACCCCAAATCCTTTGTTTTCCCACTGTGCTACTGAAACAGTGCCATTTGGTTGTGTGTGTTTGGCAAGCTCAATAAGAAATTCAAGGCTAAGACGTTTACTTACATTTGATAATTATTACATCTTTTGTTTGCATACAAGTTATCAAATCCCTGCTTGCCTTTCTTCCCTTTTGTCTGCTCTGAGCTCCCGTTTCTTAGTAGTTGATGTGTTGGAGGAAGGGATGTGAATGGACTACTGGGAAACATTGTAAATTGATGGATTAGAGCCCAATGCTCAGGCAGAAAAAATAAAGATGATTTTTCAGTCATAGCCTTGAAAAAACAATTCGTGCATTATGTCATTTTTTTAATGATAATTGAAAAGTAGTTGATTCTGCATTTTTAGAAATTGCATGTGGTTTTATTTTAAGATGACAAGACATGGAATCCTTTACAGTGTGTGGTGTGTTACTTTCTAGGAGTTTCTTTTGAACTGTTTACATCGAGATCTTCAGGGTGGGATAAAGGATTTATCTAAAGAGGAAAGATTATGGGAAGTACAAAGAATTTTGACAGCCCTCAAAAGAAAACTGAGAGAAGCTAAAAGACAAGTGAGTAAATTTATTATTTTGGCACATCATGTTTATAATGAAATGTAAAAAGAGTGCACTGGAATCTTTTATATAGCATTTTAAGTTATTTTTTTAAAGTACGACCCAATTTATATTGGGTTGGCTGAAAAGTTCGGGTTTTTGTTTGGAAAAAAAAAAGCTGAACGACCTTTTTTTTTTTTTTTTTTTTTTGCTGTACGTGGGCCTCTCACTGTTGTGGCCCCTCCCGTTGCGGAGCACAGGCTCCGGACGTGCAGGCTCAGCGGCCATGGCTCACGGGCCGAGGCGCTCCGCGGCATGTGGGATCTTCCCGGACCGGGGCACGAACCCGTGTCCCCTGCATCGGCAGGCAGACTCTCAACCACTGTGCCACCAGGGAAGCCCTGAACGACCTTTTTGGCCAACCCAGTGTAAATACCTTTTGAGGGAAAGTTCCCTTATGGGAGATTTGTTCACATGTTCCTACTTCTGGATTATTGATCCTTCAGCTTGGTATCAGGGAAATGCTTCATTTAATTTAGAAAGTTGAGTTTTTTAATTAAACAGACTGTTTGGCTAAAAGATGTTTTGTCATTTCCTGCTTGGTTGTACCTGTGAACAGGTTTCCAGGCGTGAGAAGCAGTCAGATGGTGATATGTTTCAAAGACTGCAGGGGAGTTTGAGGGCTTTGAGTCAGCTCTTTAGAAACACATGGAGGTACCGAAGATCAGGAGGGGCTTTCTTTACCTGGTAACAGGCAGGGTGGCGTGTGTCTCATGATGAGCTTGGGGTTCGTGAGCCAGACTGTTGGTCTCTCTCTAGTTTAGTGTGTGTTGCTTGGCGCTGGGACTCTGAGTTTCCCAGCCACGCCAAGGCTGAGGTCCTAAATCTCTGGACCCTCTTACAACCCATGGGCAGATTCAATGCCAGGGTCCAAAGAGCACTTCCAAGGAACATGAGTTAGCATTTGTCGGAGTGGGACAGCATGGTCCATGGTGGGTCGCAGTTGTGGTTTTGCTAAAAGACAAGACAACCCATGTTGCTTCGAGGGCAGCAGTTTGCACTTATGTGGGGATAGCTTTGTCAGGAAGGAAGCTGTGATGGAGTTTCTACACCTGCACTCTAGGACTAGCAGACGCCCTCTGCGTATTTTTCTTCCTTTTTCCCCACTTGCCAGATTATCTATCTTTTGCTTCCAGTGCCTGTTTTTAATTAATTAATTATTCCCTTCATGATTCGGCCTGGAATCAGGTTTTAGTGACAGACCAACCAGTCCTCCTCTGGTCACTGTCCACCATGTGGCATTGCCCATCAGCCTTTAATGAAGGGTCTCTGACCCAGGACAGGCTCACGTGGGCTCGGCTTCCTTTCTCTTGTTCCTGCATCTCTCTTGGATAAAGGAATTGTGACATAGCAAACCAGAGCCAATATAGAAAGGGATGGATTACCTCTACTTTGCCAGTTTCTTGATGCTATCTTTTTTTTTTTTTTTTTTGCGGTACGCGGGCCTCTCAGTGTTGTGGCCTCTCCTGTTGCGGAGCACGGGCTCCGGACGCGCAGGCTCAGCGGCCATGGCTCACGGGCCCAGCCGCTCGCCGGCATGTGGGATCTTCCCGGACTGGGCCACGAACCCACGTCCCCTGCATCGGCAGGCGGACTCTCAACCACTGCGCCACCAGGGAAGCCCGATGCTATCTTTTCATGTCTGCTTGTTAATTCACAAAGTGCTCCAAAGGTTCCATCAAGTTGATTTAAACTTTGAGGAATAAATGACTTTTAAGGATAGAAGAATATAACTCATTATATTAACAGACTAAAAATAAGAAACCACAAGATCGTGTCAGTAGATGCAGAGAAAGCATTTGGCAGAATTTGACACTTAACTTGTGACAGAAACTCGCAGTCACTGCCTTTCAGCCCGATAAAGGGCACTTACAGAAAAAATCTCTGATTTACGTTGTACTTAATGGTGAAAGTCTGAATGCTTTCCTCTAAGATTGGGTATACAAGCAAGGATTTCTGCTTTTACCACTTCTATTCAACATTGTACTGGAGGTCGTTCTAGCCAGTGCACTAAAACAAGAAAAAAAGGCATACAGATTGGAGAGAAATCAGTCTTTATACGTAGATGATGTTATTGTCTCTATATAAAATCCTAAGGAATCTGTACAAAATCGAATAAGTGACTTTAGCGACACTGTAGCATACAGGATCAGATGTACAAGTCTACTGTATTTCTGTATATTCGCAATGAACTATTGGATAGTGAACCTAAAAAAAAGACATAAATTAAAAATATATTTATATCTCAATATTGTTAAGATGTTAGGTTTTTCCAAATTGATCTGTGGATTCAATTCCATTCAAAATCTAAACAGGTGATTTTGGTAGAAATTAACAAGCTCTTCTAAAATCTGTGTGGAAATACAAATGACCTAGAATAGCCTAAACAGTTTTGAAAAAGGACAACATTGGAGGGCTCACACTACCTGATACTAAGACTTACTGTAAAGCTATAGTAATCAAGACAGTCGATATTGGATAAGGATAGATATATAGAAAAGAAAGTCCAGAAATAGACCAACACATGTGTGGGCAGTTAATTTTCAACAAAGATGCGAAGACAATTGACTAGGGAAGGATTTTCTTTTCAACAAATGGTGCTGGAACAATTGGATATTTATATGCAAAAAAAAAAAAAAAAAAAGAACCTGACTTTTTCCCTCTTTCCACACAACATATACAAAAATTAGCTCCAAATGAATCATACACTAAGACCTAAAAAAACTTCCAGAAGTAAACAGAGGAGAAGATCTTACTGACTTTGGCTGAGGCAGTGATTTTTTTTTAAATTTTATTGCAGTATGGTTGATTTACAGTGTTGTGTTAATTTCTGCTGTACAGCAAAGTACCTCAGTTATATGTATATATATTCTTTATATATATATATATATTTTTTATATATATTCTTTTTCATATTCTTTTCCATATGGTTTTTCACAGGATATTGAATATAGTTCCCTGTGCTATACAGTAGGACCCTGTTGTTTATCCATCCTATATATATACTAGTTTGCATCGGCTAATCCCAAACTCCTAATCCATCATCCCTCTCCTACCCCTCTCCCCCTTGACAACCACATGTCTGTGAGTCTGTTTCAGTTTCGTAGATAAGTTTATTTGAGTCATGTTTTAGATTCCACATATAAGTGATACATATGGTATTTGTCTTTCTCTTTCTGACTTACTTCACTTAGTATGATAATCTCTAGGTCTATCCACGTAGCTGCAAATGGCTTTTTTTTATGGCTGAGTAATATTCCTTTATATATATACCACATCATCTTTATCCATCTGTCAGTGGACATTTAGGTAGTTTCCATGTCTTGGCTATTGTGAATAGTGCTGCTGTGAACATAGGGGTGTATGTATCTTTTCAAATTATAGTTCTGTCTGGATATATGCCCAGGAATGGGATTGCTGGATCATATGGCAACTCTATTTTTCAGTGTTTAGAGGAACCTGCACCAATTTACATTCCCACCAACAGTGTAGGAGGGTTCCCTTCTCTCCACACCTTCTCCAACATTTATTATTTGTAGGCTTTTTAATGATGGCCATTCTGACCAGTGTGAGGTGGTACCTCATTGTAGTTTTAATTTGCATTTCTCTAATAATTAGCGATGATGATTTCATCTTTTCATGTGCCTGTTGGCCATCTGTATTTCTTCCTTGGAGAAATGTCTATTTAGGTCTTCTGCCCTTTTTTTTTTTTTTTTTTTTTTTTTTGGTGGTACGCGGGCCTCTCACTGTTGTGGCCTCTCCCGTTGCGGAGCACAGGCTCCGGACGCGCAGGGTCAGCGGCCATGGCTCACGGGCCCAGCCACTCAGCGGCATGTGGGATCTTCCCGGACCGGGGCACAAACCCGTGTCCCCTGCATCGGCAGGCGGACTCTCAACCACTGCACCACCAGGGAAGCCCTTCTGCCCATTTTTGATTGGGTTTTTTGTTTTTTTTGTTACTGAGTTGTATGAGCTGTTTGAATGATTTCTTAAATAGGACACAAGGTCCTTGAACTATGAAAGAAAAATTTGGTAAATTACATTTCATCAAAACATGCTCTTCAAAAGATATTAAGAAGATGAATATGCAAGCCAGAGACTTTGACAAAATAGTTGCAAAAAACACACACTTGATAAAGGACTTGAACTAGTATGTATAAAAAACTCTTAAACCAATTTTTTTTAAACTTTATTTTTTTAGAACGGTTTTAGGTTCATAGCAGAATTGAGGGAAAGGTACAGAGAGTTCCCATATACCCCTTCCCCCCTCATGCTTAGCCTCCCTCATTATCAGCATCTCCTGCCAGAGTGGTACATTTGTTACAATAACAATTCAATTTTAAAAAGGCAAAAATTTGAACAGGCACTTTACTGAAGATTATATATGGATGGTAAATGAGCACATGTGAAAATGCTGAACATCATTAGTCATTAAGGAAATACAACTTAAAATCACGAGATACTACTACACACCAACCAGAATGACTAAAATTAAAAATACCAAGTGCTGACAAGAATGTGGAGCAGGTGGAACTCTCCTGTATTGCTCTTGGTTCAATCATTTTGGAAAACAGTTGGCATTTTCTTTTAAAGTTAAGCATGAGGTTACCATCTGACCCAGCAATCCCACTCCTAGGTATTTACCTAACAGAAGAAGGCACAGACCCACACAAAGCAAATGCACAGTGTTCATAACAGGTCTTGTTAAAATTGCTCAAAACTAGAAAGGACCGAAATGTCCATCAGCTGGTGGGTGAATGGATGAACAAATTGGAGTACATTCACATCATGGCATATTACTCGGTAAACTACTGATACAAACGACAAAATAGATGAATCAAAATTAGCAATGTGCCAGATAAAAAAGACTACTTACTGATTAATTCAGTTTATATGAAACATAAGAAAAGACAAAACCAGAGCAGTGGAAAGCAGGTTAGTGGTTGCCAGGGGCAGCAGATGGTGCAAGAGCCCAAGGGCACTTCGTGGTGATGGAGATGTTCAGTGTCGTGATTGTGATGGTGGTTACTTGACTGTATGTATACAGTTGTCAAAACCACTTGAACTGTATGCTTAAAATCAACCCCCTCCAAAAAAAAAAGTATTACAGAAGGTAATTTATGTGGGAGGGTTCCAGAAATGCTGAGCACATTAAAATTGAACATTTTTCTTCCAGTGCAGCCACAGACTGAGATCCACACATTATTTCCAAAGCCCAGTTAGCAGATGCCCATATGTCCAGATGGTTCAGCTGGCTGTGTCACTCTTATTTTTTCAGTTCTAGGAGGTGAGAAGGAAACTTCTGGACTGGTGATGGTGTGAATTTGTTGAATGTGTTAACAGTAGGCTGACCAGTGCTTTTCATTTCTCTCACTTGACAGGAGTGTGAAACCAAGATTGCACAAGAGATAGCCAGTCTTTCAAAGGAGGATGTTTCCAAAGAAGAAATGAATGAAAATGAAGAAGTCATAAATATTCTTCTTGCCCAGGTAAGCTAAACTCTTTTTCTCTATTTTGTAAGATTCTTTTTTAAAAAATAAAAATTGTATATATTTAAGGTGTACAACATGATTTGATACACCTCTACATAGTGAAATGATTACTGCAATCAAGCTAATTAACATTATCCTCTCACACAGTTACCTTTCTTTTGTGATGAGAGCACCTGAAGTCTACTCTCGTAGTATATTTCCAGTATTCAGTACAGTATCATTAACTCTCATCATCATCATTAGATCTCTAGACTTAGTCATTCAACATTAAGTGCAACTTGGTATTTTTTGACCAATACCTCCCTATTTTCCCCACCCTCCAGCCCTTGGTAACCACTGTTCGACACTCTGCTTCTGTGAACTCAACTTTTTCTTAGATTCCACAAATGAGTGAGATCATACAGTATTTGTCTTTTTCTGTCTGGCCTAGTTCACTTAGCCTAATGTCCTCCAGGTTGATCTATGCTGTATTAAATGGCAGGATTGCCTTATGTCTGATTAATATTCATGGTGTGTGTATTTATATGTATGTGTTTACATTTTATTTTTTAAATATTTATTTGTGTTTTTGGCTGTGTCGGGTCTTAGTTTTGGCACGTGGGATCTTTCATTGCGGCGCTTGGGCTGTTCGCTTCGTTGCAGTGCGTGCACGGGCTTCTCTCTAGTTATGGCGCATGGGCTTAGTTGCCCTGTGGCATGTGGGATCTTAGTTCCCCAACCAGGGATCAAACCGGCATCCCCAACATTGCGAGACGGATTCTTAACCACTGGACCACCAGGGAAGTCCCTATATGTTTTTTATATATATATATATGTGTGTGTGTGTGTGTGTGTGTGTGTGTGTGTGTGTGTGTGTGTGTGTGTGTGTGTGTGTGTGTGTGTGTGTGTGTGTGTGTGTGTGTGTGTGTGTGTGTGTGTGTGTGTGTGTGTGTGTGTGTGTGTGTGTGTGTGTGTGTGTGTACATGTGTATTATAAATATATATATATCACATCCTTATTCATTGATCCATTGACCATTTGGTGGTTTTCATATTTTGACTATTGTGAATAATGCTGCAGTGAACATGGGGGTGCAGATATTTCTTCATTATCCTGTTTTCATTTACTTTGGGTATATATCCAGAAGTGGGATTGCTAGATCATGTGATAGTTCTATTTTGTATTTTTTGAGGAACCTCCATACTGTTTTCCATAGTGGCTGCATCAGTTTACCTTCCTACTAAAACAGAACAAGGGTTTCCTTGCTCCACATCCTCGCCAGCATTTGTTATCTTTTGTTTTTTGATAAAAGCCATTCTGACAGGTGGAAGGTGTTATCTCATTGTGGTTTTGATTTGCTTTTCCCTGATGATCAGTGACACTGGGCATCTTTTCATATATCTGGCCATTTGTATGTCTTCTTTTGAGAAATGTTTATTTAGGTCCTTTGCCCATTTTTTAATTGGGTTGTTTGTTTTCTTACTGTTGAGTTGTTTGAGTTCTTTATATGTACGTTAACTCCTTATCAGATGTAGGGTTTGCAAATATTTTCTCTCATTCCATAGGTTGTCTCTTCACTCCTTTGTTTCCTTTGCTATGTGGAAGCTTTCTAGTTTGATGCAGTCCCATTTGTCTATTGTATATTTGTGCTTTTGGGGTCATATCTAAAAAATTATTGCTCAGACTCAATGCCAAGAAACTTTCTCCCTGTTTTCTTCTAATAGTTTTATGGTTTCAGGTCTTATATTTAAGTTTTTACTCCATTTTGAGGTGATTACTGTGTATGGAGTGAGATAAGGTAAGGGTTCATTTTCACTCTTTTGCATGTGGAAAACCGGTTTCTCAACACCATTTATTAAAGAGCCTGTCCTTTCTCCATTGTGTAGGAGCATCCTTGTCAAAGATCAGTTGACCACAACTGTGTGGATTTATTTCTGGACTCGGTTCTGCCCCATTGGTGTATATGTCTGTTTTTTATGCCAGTACCACACTGTTTTGATTGTAGGATGATGCCTCTAACTTTGTTCATCTCGTTTAAGATTGCTTTGGCTAAAAAAAAGGGGGAGAGAGAGATTGCTTTGGCTATTTATTACAGTCTTTTGTGGTTCTGTGTGAATTATAGGATTGTTTTTTCTATTTCTGTGAGAAACTCCATTGGAATTTTGATAGAGATTCCAATGAATCTGTAGCTCACTTTGGTAGCATGGAAATTTTAACATTATTTCCTCCAATCCATGAACATGGGATATCTAAATTTATTGCCTTTTTTTAATGCTATTGTAAATGGAATTGTTTTCTTAATTTCTTTTTCAGATGGTTGTTAGCATATAGAAAAGCAACTGATTTTTGTATGTTGATTTTGTATTCTGCAACTTTATTAAATTTATTAGTTCTGACACTTATTTGGTGGAATCTTTAGGGTTTTCTGTGTATAAGATCATGTCATCTGCAAACAGTCAATTTTAATTCTTTACAGTTTAGATACCTTTTATGTCTTGTTTAATTACTCTGGCTAGGACTTCAGTACTATATTGAACAGAATGGGCATCTTGTCTTTTTTCTGATCTTAGAAGAAATGCTTTCAGCCTTTCACTGGGGTATAATGTTATTTGTGGGCCTGTCATATGAGCATATCATGTCACTGTGTATGTTCCTTCTATACTCACTTTGTTGAGAGTTTTTATTATGAAAGGATGTTGAATCTTGTCAAATGCTTTTTTGAATCTTCTGTGATAATACAATTTTTATCCCTCATTTTGTTAATGTGGTGTATCACATTATTGGTTTGTGTTATGTTGAACCATCCTTGTATCCCAGAGATAAATCCCACCTGACCATGGTGTATGATCTTTTTAATGTATTGTTGAATTTGGTTTGTTAGCATGTTTTTTGAGGACTTTTGCATGTGTGTGCATCAGGGATAGTGGCCTCATTCTTTTCTTGTGGTGTCTGTAATCTGGCTGTGGCACGAGGGTGATGTTGGCCTCGTAAAATGTGTTTGGGAGTGTTCCTGCCTCTTCAATTTTCCAGAAGAGCTTGAGAAGGATTGGTGTTAATTCTTAAATGTTCGTTAGAATTCACCCATGAAGCTATCTGGTTCTGCTCTTTTCTTGGTTGTGAGGTTTTTGACTACTGGGTCAATCTTTTTACTCGTTATTGGTCTGTTCAGATTTTCTATTTCTTCATGATTCAGTCTTGGTGGGTTTTAATGCCTCTAAGAACTTACCCAGGAAGAAATGGCAAACAGAGGGAATCAAAACAACAACAAAAACTTACCCATTTTTTCTAGGTTATCTAGTTTGTTGGCATCATAGTAGTATCTTATTCTTTGTATTTCTGTGGTATCAGTTGTAATGTTTCCTCTTTCATTTATAATTTTATTTAAGTCCCCTCTAAATCTAGGTAAAGGTTTGTCAATTTTGTTTATCTTCTAAAAAACCAATTCTTCATTTCATTGACCTTTGGTATTGCTTTTCTCGTCTCCATTTATTTTTGCTCTGATTTTAGTATTTTCTTCTTTTTGCTAATTTTAGGTTTAGTTTGTTCTTTCTCTAGTTCCTTGAGGTATATACACTGTTTGAAATCTTTTTTCTTAGTGTAGGCATTTGGCACTATAAACTTCCCTCTCCAAACTGCTCTTTCTGCGTCCCTTAAGTTTTGGTATGTTGTGCTTCCATTTGCATTTGCCTCAAGATAATATTTGATTTCTTCTTTGACCCATTGGTTGTTCAGGAGTGTGTTGCCAGACTGCTGATGGTCATTTTATATTATAATTTGAGAAGCTCAACTACAGAGGTATGAATCTTTTAACCAAACTTATAAGAAGATTTAGAGGTTTTAGAGGGGTTTACTTGTTGTATTTGGCCCTACCTTTATGTGGTGTTTGCGTAAATGTTCAGCTGGAGGAAGAAACCAGCTTTTGTACTGGGTGATTGCTTCTTACTGGAAACTGTTCTAGATGTTTTATTTCATCTCATTTCACTCACACACAGGTCTTGAGTTATAGGTATTTCTCCTAATTTACAAATTAGTGTAGTTGTTCCATATTAATGAGATTGGACTTCAGTATTTTAAAATTTGTTCTTCCTGATGTCACAAAGTTTGAGATCCTTGAAATGTAACAGATTTTAGCTGATAGTTGTTGCTAATAACACCTTTTAGATATTTTATTCCTTGCAGGTGAAAGTTTAATTGCTGGAGATGAATTGTTTGATTATTCATTAATCGATTTGGCAAACAGCTCTTGAGTATCTACTGTATTCCAGGCGTTTGGAAACACCTGGGGAATATGTATATCACATCTCCGAGAGAGACTCTTTATGCACATGGGAGGCTTTGGGTAGCTGACTTTGGAACTTGACCCTAGCATCTTTCACGTTTGATCACAGGTTCTTATCCTCTCACTACCTGTTAGTTTGGAAAAAAATGCTGTAGACCTTTGCTGCCTCCAGCTCATTTCTGTAGCTTTCCATCTCTGTTACCTCCTAAGTTTTGTCTGCTTTGGTTCTTTTCAGTAGGTTGAAAGGGCTAGCTAGATCTTGGGCAGATAGGGATTTATCCCCTTAGGTGAGCTAATCAGTTTTAGAAATGCATATTCTGTTAAAGGAGAATATTTACTGTTTTTTAAATATTCTCTCTGGGGACATGGGTTGTGGAGGATGGTGGCTTGTGGTGAGGAAAAAAGATTTCTTCTGTGAACATCTTTCCATCACTACATCTACTTTCAGGTGATGCTGATACCAGCTGCTCATCTCCTGGGTCCTTCTTTCCTAGTGACACTGTCAAAGCCCACCATGGCCCTAAAATAGATTCTCTCGGTGGGTAGGTGTTCAGAAAGGACTGGGAAGCAAAAACACACGGAGTCACTTGAACTTTGCTTTGTGCCCAGTGTGCTGGCGGCATGCAGAGCCTTTGCAAAAGAAGGATTCCTAAGTGGCGTTTTATGTCTGGAGAAAAATCTAGTCATTGCTCCCAAACAACTTAGTCTACCTTTTCTCAAAGAAGCCTTTTCTTGACATTAGGGAAATGGGGTATTTTTTGGGTGTGCAGTACAACAAGCTTTCCCATAACTTGTGTGTTTGTTAGTGTATGGGGCGAAACAATTCAGGGTGACAGGATACCCCAAAAGAGTGAAATTTCCTAGACTCAGACTCTTCAAGGTGTTCACCAGTGGTCATTATTTAGGAGAATGAGATCCTGACTGAACAGGAGGAGCTCCTGGCCATGGAGCAGTTCCTGCGCCGACAGATCGCCTCAGAGAAAGAAGAGATGGAACGCCTCCGAGCGGAGATCGCCGAGATCCAGAGGTGAGGGAGAGCCGTGGGCTGGTTTCCAGGGATGCCGACTGCCGCATGAGCACAGGTGGCCAGCGCTCAGCCTTCCGTGCGGAGGCGTCAGAGTGACCCTTCAGTTTCTTCTTTATTAAGTCTTAAGGACGGTGCGGTATCGAGTGCAGCCACGGAAAGCTGGTCAGTCTAGAGGCAGACGACGGGCCTGTCTCTGCTGGCCGGTAACGCACTTCCCACCCTGTCCCCGCCCCTGCGCAGCCGCCAGCAGCACGGCCGCAGCGAGACCGAGGAGTACTCATCGGAGAGTGAGAGTGAGAGCGAGGACGAGGACGAGCTGCAGCTCATCCTGCAGGACCTGCAGCGGCAGAACGAGGAGCTGGAGGTGGGCGCAGGGGACCCGAGGCTGCACTGAGGTTGCGGCAAGCGCGGGGCTCCCGGCAGATGTGTTCTGCTTGTCCTCAGTGACCGACGGGCAGGCCGAGGAGGGGGGACTTCGGGGCGTGTCCCCCCCGGGAGCGCGCAGGGCGTACACGGCGCGGGGAGCCGGCAGCACGCTGACCAGAGTCTCCCTTCTCGCCCTCCCCTCCTCACAGAGGAGCCCGAGGGCCGTGGGCGGCTTCCCCTCCCTCAGGCAGGTGCCGGGACAGACCAGCAATTCCACACCGGATCCCAGCTCGGGAGTCCTCTCCCCAGAGCCGCGGGCCGAGGCCAGGGGGCTGTGGGAGATGGGCCAGCTGGCAGCACCTTGTCCTGCTCAGCATTTTACAGAGCATACGAACATGCTGAGTAGGAAAACGGTCCTCCAGAACTTCAGCGCTTGGGCTGTAGGTCAGGCTGCTGCAATGAAGGGAACAGCCCCCAGTCTGAACAAGGGCGGCTGCCCCCCGGGTCGGCACAGGGCCGCTCGGAGTGGGCAGGAAAGGAAGGGATGGGCCCCGGGAAGGGCGCCGAGCAAGCGGGGCTGAGCAGCCGCCCCTGCAGGAGGAGGGAGGTCTGCGGGGTGGGGGCGTCACCTGGACTTCGCTGACTGAGGGCGGGTAGCTCCGGTGTGGCGCCAGGTTGCTGTGGTCAGCGGGAGTTGTCGTCCTGCAGCCTTCTTGCTGACATGAGCACTGTTGTCCCTGTCCCTCAAGATCAAGAACAACCACCTGAACCAGGCAATTCATGAGGAGCGTGAGGCCATCATCGAGCTGCGGGTGCAGCTCCGCCTGCTCCAGCTGCAGCGCGCCCGGCCTGAGCCCCAGGCCGAGCCCGAGCCCGTCGCCAGGGAGCTGCCCCCGGGTGGCAAGGAACAGCCCCGGCCTTCACCCGGCAGGGACAGGAAGGAAACGTCCATCTGAGCGCCACCTGCCTGCCCGGAGCAGCGGCCTGGAGCCCCATCAGCACTGCCTCCACTGTCCCCACTGTAAAGACGCCTCCTCCACGTGGGCGGTGCTCAGCGCAGGTGACAGGAGGACAGAGCAGCACGCGGTGCGGGCTTGTTGGGCACAGATGAGTTTCCAGCTAGTGTCAGCTTCTTTGAAGATTAATTTCCTTTGTTAACTTAAAATAACTTTTAACCCTTGAGTGGCTTCTTTTTAAACCAAAAATCGTCTTTCTTTCCTTTTTATTACGGCAGAATCAGGATTTTTCTCTCGTTCAAGGGGGAACCAAACAAGGCAGCCCCACTCCTGCCCGTGCCGTGTCCCCTTCCAGGGTCTCTGCTGCCCGCCATTCTCGCCTGTGCCTTCATGCCTCCGCGGTGCAGATTCTGTCCTGGGAGCCGCCTCACATTTCCCGACTGGCCTGAGTGGCTCTCACGGGGGTGACCTTCCCTGCCCCACACCCCGGGCCCAAGTCACTACAGCGGCCTGTGCAGCCACAGACACAGCTGCCCCGGAGCCTGCCTGCCGGCCAGGGTCACCACAGCCGCCCGGCTCCTGCCGCCTGGGGTCAGCAGATGCTTGTCGCTGGGTCGTGGGAGTGGCTGCCCAGACCTGGGTCATCCACACAGAGGATTTGTTTCTCCAACCTGCCACTAGAACGTAACGTTGTGGGTTGCTTGCTTGGGCTAGAATGTAAGCATCTCTTTGCCTGAATAAGCCATATGGATGGGTAGCTATGCTCTTACACATGATTTCAGATGTCAGTGTCCACAGGGGCTGGGTGAACTGCTGCTGGGTGCCCAGTTGACCAGGCTGAGCGATAGATGGCTTTCCTCTGGGGTCAGCCGCAGTCCTGACCCCACCACGTCTCTGGTAACCCGAGGTGTCTAGGAGGCCGGCTCGTAGGCACGTGGTCCAGTCCCGCTGTGTCCGAGTCAGTGGCTTCACGAGGTTGTCGGCTCTCACGGCTGTGAAGACAAACCCCACACACTCAAGGTGATGGAAACACCCCCTGCCCCCGAGGGCTCTGTCCTCTCCTGGTTAGTATTTATTTTCAGCACCTGTTTAATGCGGTTTTTTATTCTCTACCTATTGCACTGTTGTGACTTGTTGGCCATTATTTGATTTTTGTACGAAAAAAGCTTTGTTATAGAAATCAGCATACTATTTTTTTAAATCCGGAGAGAAGATATTACGGTGACTGAAAATACGGTCAGGTGTCAAATATAAGTGTATAAAAAGCCTTCTTGCCGTCCTGTCGGTCATGTTACATTCATTTTATATTTGCTGGCAATATTGAAGGGATTCTTTTATGTTTAAACTCTAATTTCTATCACAGTGTCATGAATTTTTAAAATTAGTATTTCATCACAGTTGTCTCAGTGTTAACTAATTTTTGCCAGGACCATTATTGATCAAGCAAATAAATTCAACAGCCATTTGAGGAAAAAAAAATTCCATTTTTCATACCTGTTCTTTCTTTGAAATAACTCAGTGGCCTGTAGCTGGCAAGGAGTTGGTTTGATATTCATTCAAGGTCCAGTAGCGCACAGAACCTTGTGTGTCAACTCACATTGCATCCCTCACCTCGGCAGAGTCAACGCCCACTTGCTGGTCAGCAGGCTTTGCTGCCATCCTCCTCCTCTTCCACACTGGCTTGTGCTGAGCTGGCCTGGATCTGCAGCTGCTTCTGTGAGCAATGCCCTGGTTCCGGTGGGAGGTGAGCTCTGTCCTTCCAGCCGATGCACAGCTCAGCTGGCCTGATTTGGCAGAAAGGTTGGTCATGGCCAGGTCACTTTCCTGTAGGGGATGGCAGAGGTCAGGCAGATCACTGTCCTGGTGCTGATCACGCGACTCCCGGTTGACAGTTTCAGGTTCCAGTTCTGGGGAAGCAAAAACTATGATTTAGTCTCAGTTTGGTGACATGGGGGCTTCGTTTAGGGCAGGGGTCCCCAACCCCGGGCCATAGACCTAGGAACTGGGACGCACAGCAGGAGATGAGCAGCAGGCAAGCAAAGCTTCATCTGTATTTACAGCCACTCCCCATCACTCTCGCATTACCGCCTGAGCTGCACCTCCTGTCAGATCAGCGGTGGCATTAGATTCTCAAAGGAGTGTGAACCCTACTGTGAACTGCACGTGTGAGGGATCTAGGGTGCGGCTCCTTATGAGAATCTAATGCCTGATGATCTGAGGTGGAGCTGAGGCAGTGATGCTAGTGCTGGGGAGCGGCTGCAAATACAGATTATCATTAGCAGAGAGGTTTGACTGCACAGAGAGCATAATAAATCAATTGCTTGCAGACTCATATCAAAACCCTATCAGTGAGTGGCAAGTGAAAACAAGCTCAGGGCTCCCACTGATTCTGCATTATGGTGAGTTGTATGATTATTTCATTATATTTTACAATGTAATAATAGAAATGTAATGCTTTAAAATCATCCCAAAACTGCTGCCCCACACCCCCATGGAAAAATTGTCTTCCATGAAACCGGTCCCTGGTGCCACAAACATTGGGGGCCGTTGGTTTAGGGGACTCCATTTTGGGCCCACTATTTTGTCTTTTAACAATTCTCCCCTTTTAATCAGACTCTCAGCCTGAGAATTGTGATCAAGATTTCAGGCATTGGCCCTACTCCCAGCTACTGCTCTGGAGCTCTCACAGCTTTTGCTTTGTCCATGTGGGTTCACATTCTTTAAGCTGGTTGTTCTTTTTGTTCCTTTTCTGACGTTCCAGTCTTAGGGAGATCATTTGCTCGGTGGTTAGTGGCTGCAAACATGTATTGAACACTTTTGAGAGAATCCAGTGCACCAGGGTGGCTACTATGATTATTCCAAGCAGTATCATCCCATGTCTGGGGTCCCCAAGACCCTAAGCAATCAAAGTCAAGTAAGTCAAAGAAAGAGCCTATTGAAGGAATCATTTTCTTCAGCCATGTGGCTTGTTCAGTGATCTTATGGAGCTGAATTTCCACTTCCCCAGAAGTGTCAATCCAGGTGCAGCAGGTGGTGTTGGCCACAGCACAGATAACCTCATTGCTCAGCTAAAAGGTAACCACGAGCTATCCTATTATCAAGAACAACTTTGGCCAGAGAGTCTGGGGATATTTTGCTGGGCAGCTCTTGCTTTAGCAGCAGATTCTGCAGTATCCTTGAGAGTTAAGGAGAGGTCCCTGATCATAGCCTCACTTGCACTTTCTCCTAGCCAGGAGAGTGGAGATTTGCTGAGGGAAGTGAATTTTGAATCATGAATGCCTTCTGGTAATTTTGGCTTGAGTCTGTGGCTCAGGAGTGGAAAGGTGACAGCCAGGGAGGCCAGTAAAATTTCAGGATCCGCGGGCTGCACAGGTGGTTTTGTTCTGGTTACCCTTGTCTCGTGTCCCTTCTTTGGCCTGGATGCAATATTCCCTGGGTTTGGGGTTGCTAACCAGAGATGGGGAAGTGGACCCAGGGTCCTGATATGATAGAGAGAAGGCTGAGTTTGTTCCAGAGAAACTGTCACTTTGGGAATCAGGGCGAAGTTTGTGATGGACAGAACTACCTGATCATCAGCCTCTTGGCAAGTCCAGCAGTTACTTGGAGGTCCGATCACCCAGCTTGGCGATGGCCTGAGACAATGGCATTCTCTTTCCAGGCCAGAGCAAGGCAAAAGGTGAACAGAAGAATCAGAAAGGCCTTCATGGGGTAGGAGTTAGGAAAAGGATGGTCAGGGAGGGAAGGAGGAATGGAAAGAAATGTGGAAAGAAAGGTTCTCAAACCTCTTGATCTGACATCTTGGGAGGAAGCATCCTACCTTGATGTCAGCTGCTCCTCTTCCTGGTCGGTTTGATTTGAGGTCTCCAGCGTTTGCACGGGGCCAGATGTCAGGTGGAGTCTTTTTCAGCTGTGAAATACCCGAGGTTCAACACCCTGTAATTTGGCAGCGGTGTCAGTGGTCAAGAGTCCTCAATAGGGTCCTTTCTGTGAGTCTCACTTCTGCAAAAGCATCTGAGTAAAACAGTAACTGTCTGTAAATGACAAAAGACTTAAAAATGTAATCTAACATCTATGTTTCACAAGGTGAGAGGCAAATCCTTTGAGATTTTCCAGGAGCCCTCTGGGAAACCTCCAAGTTTACTATGAGGTCAAAAAGACTCTTATTTAGTAATCTGATTTTAAGAGAATGTCAAAGGATCAAACATTTGATTAAACAGGATCACAAATCATTATGATATAATAATGCACCAAAGTGACAGTACCAGATATTAAATGCAAATAGAGAAGGTAAACAAAAGTTAGTGCTCCTTATGTTGAGAAGACTGGGTTTTGTTAAGTAAGAAAAGACCTGATAAAGACAACATGAAGCAGAGTCAGTTATTTTGGTAACGTACAAAATTTTTGCTGTCCAGGCAGATTAATTAAAAGGTAAAACAAACAAACAAAAACTAGTTCTTTAAAGAGCAGACCAATAATCGAAGAGAACTTTGTCTTTTTAACAGAGAGAAAAATCAAATTCTAATTTTGCACCTGTGTATTTTGATGATAAAACTTATTTTTTAAAAAACATAGCCAAATCCTGCAGCCTGTGGGAAAAAAACCACACTCACAGAAAGATAGACAAGATGAAAAGGCAGAGGGCTATGTACCAGATGAAGGAACAAGATAAAACCGCAGAAAAACAACTAAATGAAGTGGAGATAGGCTACCTTCCAGAAAAAGAATTCAGAATAATGATAGTGAAGATGATCCAGGACCTCGGAAAAAGAATAGAGGCAAAGATCGAGAAGATGCAAGAAATATTTAACAAAGATCTAGAAGAATTAAAGAACAAACAGAGATGAACACCACAATAACTGAAATGAAAACTACACTAGAAGGAATCAATAGCAGAATAACTGAGGCAGAAGAATGGGTAAGTGACCTGGAAGACAGAATGGTGGAATTCACTGCTGTGGAACAGAATAAAGAAAAAGGAATGAAAAGAAATGAAGACAGCCTAAGAGACCTCTGGGACAACATTAAATGCAACAACATTCGCATTCTAGGGGTCCCAGAAGGAGAAGAGAGAGAGAAAGGACCAGAGAAAATATTTGAAGAGATTATAGTCAAAAACTACCTAACATGGGAAAGGAAATAGCCACCCAAGCCCAGGAAGCGCAGTGAGCCCCATACAGGATAAACGCAAGGAGAAACACACCAAGACACATAGTAATCAAATTGGCAAAAATTAAAAATTATTGAAAGCAGCAAGGGAAAAATGAAAAATAACATACAAGGGAACTCCTATAAGGTTAACAGCTGATTTCTCAGCAGAAACTCTACAAGCCAGAAGGGAGTGGCATGATATACTTAAAGTGATGAAAGGGAAGAACCTACAACCAAACCAAGATTACTCTACCCAGCAAGGATCTCATTCAGATTCAATGGAGAAATCAAAAGCTTTCCATACAAGCAAAAGCTAAGAGAATTCAGCACCACCAAACCAGCTCTACAACAAATGCTAAAGGAACTTCTCTAAGTGGGAAACACAAGAGTAGAAAAGGACCTACAAAAACAACCCCCAAACAATTAAGAAAATGGTCATAGGAACATATGTATCAATAATTACCTTAAACGTGAATGGATTGAATGCTCCAACCAAAAGGCACAGGCTTGCTGAATGGATACAAACACAAGACCCATATATATGCTGTCTACAAGAGACCCACTTCAGACCTAGGGACACATAAGAATGAAAGTGAGGGGATGGAAAAAGATATTCCATGCAAATGGAAATCAAAAGAAAGCTGGAGTAGCAATACTCAGATAAAATAGACTTTAAAATAAAGAATGGTATAAGAGACAAGGAAGGACACTACATAATGATCAGGAGATCAATCCAAGAAGATATAACAATTATATATGTACCCAACATAGGAGCACCTCAATACATAAGGCAACTGCTAACAGCTGTAAAAGAGGAGATCGATAGTAACACAATAGGGACTTTTAACACCTCACTTAACACCAATGCACAGATCATCCAAAATGAAAATAAATAAGGAAACAGAAGCTTTAAATGACACAACAGACCAGATAGATTTAATTGATATTTATAGGACACTCCATCCAAAAACAGCAGATTACACTTTCTTCTCAAGTGTGCATGGAACATTCTCCAGGATAGATCACATCTTGGGTCACAAATCAAGCCTCAGTAAATTTAAGAAAATTGAAATCATATCAAGCATCTTTTCTGACCACAACATTATGAGAATAGAAATGAATTATGGGAAAAAAACATAAAAAACACAAACACATGGAGGCCAAACAATACTTTACTAAATAACCAAGAGATCACTGAAGAAACCAAAGAGGAAATCAAAAAATACCTAGAGACAAATGACAATGAAAACACGACGATCCAAAACCTATGGGATGCAGCAAAGTTAGCAGAGACCAGAGCAGAAATAAATGAAACAATGCAGAAACAATGAAGCAGAAATAAAGAAGACCAGAGCAGAAATAAATGAAATAGAAACAAAGAAAACAACAGCAAAGATCAATAAAACTAAAAGCTGGTTCTTTAAGAAGATAAACAAAATTGATAAACCATTAGCCAGACTCATCAAGAAAAAGAGGAAGAGGACTCAAATCAATAAAATTACAAATGAAAAAGAAGTTACAACAGACACCGCAGAAATACAAAGCATCCTAAGAGACTACTACAAGCAACGCTATGCCAGTAAAATGGACAACCTGGAAGAAATGGACAAATTCTTAGAAAGGTATAACCTTTCCAGACTGAACCAGGAAGAAATAGAAAATATGAACAGACCAATCACAAGTAATGAAATTGAAACTGTGATTAAAAATCTTACAACAAACAAAAGCCTAGGACAAGATGGCTTCACAGGTGAATTCTATCAAACATTTAGAGAAGAGCTAACACCCATCCTTCTCAAACTCTTTCAAAAAATTGCAGAGGAAGGAACACTCCCAAACTCATTCTATGAGGCCACCATCACCCTGATACCAAAACCAGACAAAGATACTACAAAAAAAGAAAATTACAGAATATCACTGATGAATATAGATGCAAAAATCCTCAACAAAATACTAGCAAACAGAATCCAACAACACATTAAAAGGATCATACACCGTGATCAAGTGGGATTTATCCCAGGAATGCAAGGATTCTTCAATATACACAAATCAATCAATGTGATACACCATATTAACAAATTGAAGAATAAAAACCATATGATCATCTCAATAGATGCATAAAAAGCTTTTGACAAAATTCAACACCCATTTATGATAAAAACTCTCCAGAAAGTGGGCATAGAGGGAACATACCTCAACACAATAAAGGCCATATATGACAAACCCACAGCAAACATCATTTTCAATGGTGAAAAACTGAAAGCATTTCCTCTTAAGATCAGGAACAAGACAAGCATGTCCACTCTCACCACTATTATTTCAACATAGTTTTGGAAGTCCTAGCCACGGCAATCAGAGAAGAAAAAGAAATAAAAGGAATACAAATTGGAAAAGAAGAAGTAAAACTGTCACTGTTTGCAGATGACATGATACTATACATAGAAAATCCTAAAAATGCCACCAGAAAACTACTAGAGCTAATCAATGAATTTGGTAAAGTAGCAGGATACAAAATTAATGCACAGAAATATCTTGCATTCCTATACACTAATGATGAAAAATCTGAAAGACAAATTAAGGAAACACTCCCATTTACCATTGCAACAAAAAGAATAAAATACCTAGGAAAAAACCTACCTAGGGAGACAAAAGAACTGTATGCAGAAAACTATAAGACACTGATGAAAGAAATTAAAGATGATACCAACAGATGGAGAGATAAACCATGTTCTTGGATTGGAAGAATCAATATTGTGAAAATATACTACCCAAAGCAATCTACAGATTCAATGCAATCCCTATCAAATTACCAATGGCATTCTTTACAGAACTAGAAAAAAACATCTTAGACTTTGTATGGAGACACAAAAGACCCCGAATAGCCAAAGCAGTCTTGAAGGAAAGAAACAGAGCTGGAGGAATCAGACTCCCTGACATCAGACTATACTACAAAGCTACAGTAATCAAGACAATATGGTACTGGCACAGAAACAGAAACATAGATCAATGGAATAAGATAGAAAGCCCAGAGATAAACCCACGCACCTATGGTCAACTAATCTATGACAAAGGAGGCAAAAGATATAAAATGGAGAAATGACAGTCTCTTCAGTAAGTGGTGCTGGGAAAACTGGACAGCTACCTGTAAAAGAATGAAATTAGAACACTCCCTAACACCATACACAAAAACTCAAAATGGATTAGAGACCTAAATGTAAGACCAGACACTATAAAACTCTTAGAGGAAAACAGGAAGAACACTCTTTGACATAAATCACAGCAAGATCCTTTTTGGCCCACCTCCTAGAGTAATGGAAATAAAACCAAAAATAAACAAATGGGACCTAATGAAACTTAAAACCTTTTGCACAGCAAAGGAAACCATAAAAGATAACCCTCAGAATGGGCGAAAATATTTGCAAGTGAATCAACGGACAAAGGATTAATCTCCAAAATATATAAACAGCTCATGCAGCTCAATATTAAAGAAACAGACAACCCAATCCAAAAATGGGCAGAAGACCTAAACAGACATTTCTCCAAAGAAGACATACAGATGGCCAAGAGGCACATGAAAAACTGCTCAACATCACTAATTATTAGAGAAATGCAAATCAAAACTACAATGAGGTATCACCTCACACTAGTTAGAATGGGCATCATCAGAAAATCTACAAACAACAAGTGCTGGAGAGGGTGTGGAGAAAAGGGAACCCTCTTGCACTGTTGGTGGGAATGTAAATTGATACAGCCACTATGGAGAACAGTATGGAGGTTCCTTAAAAAACTAAAACTAGAATTACCATATGATGCAGCAATCCCACTACTGGGCATATACCCAGAAAAAAACATAATTCAAAAAGACACATGCACCCCAATGTTCACTGCAGCACTATTTACAACAGCCAGGTTATGGAAGCAACCTAAATGCCCATTGACAGACAAATGGATAAAGAAGTTGTGGTATGTATATACAATGGAATATTACTCATCCATAAAAAGGTACGAAATTGAGTCATTTGTTGAGACGTGGATGGATCTAAAGACTGTCATACAGAGTGAAGTCAGTCAGAAAGAGAGAAACAAATATCGTATATTAACGCATGTATGTGGAACCTAGAAAAATGGTACAGATGAGCCGGTTTGCAGGGCAGAAATAGAGACACAGATGTAGAGAACAAATGTACGGACACCAAGGGGGGAAAACCACGGTGGGGTGGGGATGGTGGTGTGCTGAATTGGGCGATTGGGATTGACATGTATACACTGATGTGTATAAAATGGATGACTAATTAGAACCTGCAGTATAAAAAAACAAAACAACTAATGCTAAACTTTCTTTGGGTTATTTGTATAGAAATATGTTAATATAAATGTTTCAGACATTACATGAAGTTTCTAAAAATCTTTTATGTTCTGGTATAATGTTGTAAGTCTTAACTCTAGTTATTACTTTAAAATGTATATCTCAGAAATAACTAAATGTTCTTGTCAATTGCATTATGAACTTTCATCAAATCTTTAACCATGGCCATTTTTTAAGTCTTTTGTCATTTACAGACAGTTCTGGGTGTACTCTGATGCTTTTGCAAAAATGTTTCTATAAAAGGGTTTCATCTTCAAGGAATTCATCGAAAAGACTCTGAAAAATACAGGTTTCTGGTAACTGACTATACTGCTGAACTGAATGAATACGCATTTTCAGAACTCTAATGGAAAACTGATGAATTCATAAAAGTGCTAACAAAAGATTAAGATAAAAAAAATTACATGGGACTGAGTGAACTGATGAGGATGATTATAATTTTTGTGGCTTTTTGTTTGAATAAAAAAAAATCAAAAAAAGCCCCCAGAAAACAAAAAGACATTAAGAAAAAATACAAAAAAAACACATAGCCAGCTTGATGACATCTAAAATTCCTTTCCCAAGATGCCTTTTCCACGAACATTCTACAGCTTTCTGCTCTCCATTCAGGCTTTGTCCTAGGATTTTTACCTTTCTCATTCTGAAGCCATCATTTTACTTGCCTTACTATTTTTCATACAGTTTCTTTTCACCCATATTATTTGAGTAGTTTTAATGACTTATAGTGATTAGAATTCTTAACCCTTAGAATCCTTAATTCCTAGTGAACACTAAGAAGTAAGTAGTTGTGGACTGTTACATTATCATTCTGTTGATTGGCAAGTTTATAAATACATTTTCTAATTTCTAGAAGCACATATCCTCATTAAATTTCCCAACGTGGCACAAAACTTGTTTGCTAATAGACCCAAATATCTTTAGTTCCTCTATAAAAAGGAAGCCAAAAGTAGATCAACATTTGTTCAGTAATTAATATTTCAGTATTTTATCTTATTTGGAAATGACCTAGATATTCAATGAATATCCATCATTTATACTGAGAAGTTAACTTTAAGGTTTCAAGTTACAAAAAAGATTTTGGAAACTATTTTTAAGTGGATATACCATAAAGTGTAATTATTGAAAAGTTTATAAATTTTTATGTTACATCTATTTAATTCACTTGTTCTTAACATTAATGTTTAGTCATGAAAATTTCATGAGACATTAAACAGCTAATCATCTTAAGTTATCTTTCTTGCTGACAAATTCTGTAACAGAGATAACATAAGCTTATTTGATTTTTTTATAAACCTAGGTAGAGTAAAAGTATTAATATTATAGTTTATGCTGATAACTCTAAAGACATGCCTGTTTTAATTAAACCAACAAACTTAAACTAGCCTTTATTTACTGAAGATTATCCTACATCAGGTGAACCTGAAAAACATTTGGGTTAGTTTCCATATTTCTGGGACTATACATGATTTACATAACACTTGTTTGTCTTTAAGCCAATTAAATAGAACTCTTTACAAATTAACTTTGGTAATACCATTTGGAGGTAGAAAAAACTGACACATATACACACAGACATAAACATACAGATAGACACAGGCAGATGTCTTGTAGTGTTTGTTTTTAAATTTTAGCCTTGATTAAAGACATAAAAGACATGACACCGTAAAACTCCTGGAAGAGAATATAGGCAAACATTCTCCGACTTAAATTGTACCAATGTTTTCTTAAGTCATTCTCCCAAGGGAATAGAAATAAAAACAAAAATTAACAAATGGGACCTAATCAAACTTACAAGCTTTTGCACAGCAAAGGAAACCATAAACAAAATGAAAAGACAACCTACAGAATGGGAGAAAATATTTGCAAATGATGCAACCAACAAAGGCTTAATTTCCTAAATATACAAACAGCTCATATAATTCAGCAACAAGAAAAAACAACCCTATCCAAAAGTGGGCAAAAGACCTAAATAGACATTTCTCCAAAGAGATAAAGATGGCCAATAGGAACATGAAAAGATATTCAACTTTGCTAATTATCAGAGAAATGCAAATCAAAACTACAATGAGGTACCACCTTACACCAGTAAAATAGCCATCATTAAAAAAACGTCTACAAATAACAAATGCTGGAGAAGGTGTGGAGAAAAGGGAACCCTCCTGCACTGTTGGTGGGAATGTAAATTGGTGCAGCCACTATGGAAAACAGTATGCAGGTTCCTCAGAAAACTAAAAATAGAATTGCCATTTGCCATATGATCCAGCAATCCCACTCCTGGCATATATTTGGACAAAACTGTAATTCAGAAAGATACATGCACCCCTATGTTCACAGCAGCACTGTTCACAATAGCCAAAACATGGAAACAACCTAAGTGTCCACTGACAGATGAATGGATAAAGAAGATGTGGTATGTATATGTATATACATGTGTGTATACACACACACACACATACACACACACACACACACAAATGGAATATTACTCAGTCATAAAAAGGAATGACACAATGCCATTTGCAGCAACATGGATGCAACTAGAGATTATACTAAGCGAAGTAAGTCAGAAAGAGAAAGACAAATATCTTGTGATATCACTTACATGTGGAATCTAAAATATGACACAAATGAACCTATCTATGAAACAGAATCACAGACATAGAGAACAGACTAGCTGTTGCCAAGGGGGAGGGGGTTGGGAGAGGGATGGAGTGGGAGGTAGGATGGATAAAGAACCAGGTCCTACTGTACAGCACAGGGAACTATATTGAATATCCTGTGATAAACCATAATGGAAAAGAATATTTAAAAAAAGAACACATATATGTGTAACTGAATCACTTGGCTGTACAGCAGTATTTAACATAAAATTGTAAATCAGCTATATTTCAATTAAATAAAATTTTAGCCACAAGACAGGTATAATAATGCAAAACTCACTAGTTTATAAAAGAACAGTTGGATCCAAATTGCGTTTCTGGCAGATGGAATAAGTTACTGGCTCAGATGGCTTCAACTTTTCACTAATATCTGGTGACAGTTTTAAAGGTTTTTCATAGCCCCCGTTTTCAGTAGCCTCTCTCCTTTTTCCCTGATGAGAATTGCATAGAGAAGGCCGGGGAGAGTACTTATACCAAAAAAGGCACAGAGGAAGAATGTTCCACCAAGAAGGACTTTTGCTCCCTAAATCCTACAAGCCTTTTGAGATGAACAGGGGAGGTTCGAGGATTGATAAAAAGCACAGATGAGCTTTGGATTGTTTCTAGAGCCGCATTACTGTTCTTGTAAAGACTCGGTTCGTAAGACAAGTACAGTTGTTCTTAAGTCTTCAAGGAATTGGGTGGGAACCTGAATGGTACCAAGGGGCTGCCCACCTAGCCAACTACATTTGCTTCTTCATATCAGGGAGAAGGTCAACTAAGATGGAAATCAAAAGATTCCTAAGTTCTAGATTTAGAGCTGTGTGTCTTTGCAGAAGGACTTACTAAAACATTCCAAAGGCTTCAGAATGTTTTTCTTTCCCTCTGGGTATATAGTTTCATTCCAGCTTTGGACAGAAGGCCTAAAAGAAGTTCCTGTCAGGCTCCGAATATCAGCTTCCAATTTGGCCAACTTCTGACCATAGAGCTACTTTAAAAAAAAAAAAAAAATCCTTTCAAATATCTTGTCAGGTTTCAGCCAGGACAAACTCTGAATATTATCGGCAGTAGTGAACAACCCCATGAATGCAAGTGGCATCCCCAATGAGGGTGCAAAAGATACCCAAGATGCAGAGCCACCCGTAAAGAAAGCAAGCTTTAGACAATCCCGAGAGCTGGCGACAGTCTGTAGGACCCTGGCCGCAAACAGGGTGCAGCCCATACTTCTGCCTGGCCATATTTTGGGGGCCTCCAACCTGACGGTAACTAAGCCAAGTTCTCAGGACACAACAAGAAGGCAATAGCTGTCCCTGGGAGAGAAAGGATCAGCAACCACTGGGTACCTGAAAGCACAGTCACGTGTCATCATCAATACTTAACTCTAACAAGTATTTTTTGCCTGCTAGTCTGAATTTGGAAAGTGAGTGACAACATGACATTTTTACCTTTCTCTCAACCAGGCACAGCAGTGGAGACCTGGCAGAGCTGACTTTGGTAGAATTCTCACCCTTCACCGGCTTCTCCAGTTTTCCCAGGATCCCGTCTGCAGGCGCTGGGGTGAGCTGGGTGTCCCAGGGGGTGTCTTCCCAGTCACCAGACACTGCAGAGGAGGAGAGAGAAATTTCCCTCACCCTTTACAGTGAGTGCCTGGCTGAGGCCCCTTTTTCTCTAGGACACCTCAGAAATGGATAAACTTACTTAGATTAAAAGTTCTCCTCTGTAGCCACTGTAATTCAAGATTATCTTTGGTAAGGCTAACCTGCTTGTTCAGTCTTAAACTTTTATTCACCCGAGGCCTCATGGACCCAGCACAGCTGAAGTCAGACCCAGTTCAACTGCAGACACAATCTGGTTTACAAGTCAGATCCAGTTGAACCCAGACTCAGTCCAGTTTCTAAATTCCACCTAGTCTGACTCCAGCCAATTTCCAAACCCAGTCCAGAAAAAGAAATGTTCAAAGAAGGTCTGAAAGCTCATGACGCAAAAGCTGTAGAACTAGGATTTGAGAAGGGCCTCATGACCTCCAGAGGCGCCCTGAGAAGGCAGCAAGCCCCAAGGGCCCAGCGGGTGCCTACACCTGGTTGCTCCTTGCTCCTGGGGCTATCAGGGTTCTCCTTCAGATCCCACTTCTGACACGAGAACTGTTAAAAGATAAACTGAGGCATATTAAAAAATGTAACAGTTTATTTGAGCAAAAATTGAATCAGGCAGCATCCAATCTGGCAGATAAAAGGAGTTCCAAGAAGCTGTACAAAGAAAGGCAAAAGGGAGCAGGAACAAGGAAGTTATCTTAGGCAAAAAAGTGGGTTAGTTATTGCAAAGTTACAGAACTCAGGCATTGTGGGTTCAGTTCCAGACCATCGCAATAAAGCGAATATCGCAATAAAACAAGTAACACAAATTTTTTGGTTTCCTAGTGCTTATAAAAGTTATGTTTCCATTATACTGTAGTCCATTAAGTGTGTGATAGCGTTTTGTGTACAACAATATACATACCTTAATTAAAAAATAATTGCTGTTTGGAAAATGGCACCACTGATAGACTTGCTTGACTCAAGGTTGCCACAAACCTTCAATTTGTTTATTAAAAAAAAAAAAAAAAAGCAGTCTCTGCAAAGCACAATAAAATGAGGTGTGCCTGTATTTGCCTTTAGGAGATGTCAGGGGTCTATCAGTCAGATGACCCAACTAGTGCAGAGCAGGCGATTTCCAACTGACTGGTTTAAGATTCCATTTCTAGGAGAGCTGAGATGGTAATTAATTAAGTAGTCTAGGTGTGGTAACGTGGGGCTCCATTTGGGGCCAGAGTCTAGACTGAGGCTTAAAGCCCCTGGGGGTGGCTGCCTGCACCATCACCGCACAGCCCCGAGACTGAGAGGGAATGCAGCGGTGCCTGCAGGACCCCTGGGCCCAAACTTCCGATGGGGTCAAAACAGATGAATTTGGGGGGCGGGGGGAGAAACAGGCATGATGCTCATCTGAACCGAGGGTCCCAGGTCCATCTAAAGGCAAGAAGCTGCTGCACATCCCAGTTACAACTGGAGAAAGGAAGAGCTGCTCTTGGGGTTGGGGGGAGGGGTGTCTGTAGCCTTCTGAAGGAGGTCCCACCCCAAATTCTTGTGTTTCTCACATGGGGATAAAAAAATATATCATTTACTGCTAATAAGGTTGTCTCAATGCCATCTGATGTTGGCCTTCAAACTGGGCGCAGTAGTACAGAAGGAATGGTGAGTTCTCTGGATGAAGCGTTAGCTTCGCCATCAGGTGGGGCTGCCCACGGCACACGCTACCTCAGGGCCACCGTCCTGGGGACAGAGTCTCCTGAGGAGAGGTGTTGCTCCCGGGCTTCAGTCTGCTGACTTAGGTTGGCCTTACTGGGAAGTTACCATGTAAAAGTAGACACCCTGTTACAGCTGAATTTCAGATCAACAGTGACTAATATTTGAGTATAAGGTTGTCTAATACTTAATTGGGTGTCCTGTTTTTGTTTTTTTTTCCTGAGCCCTTTTGCCTAAAGCAGTAACCTCAATAACATACTCTTTTCCTGGCTTTTCTCTCCTTTTCTGTATGTTTATTTTCAGTCTGGCCACCCTACCTTAGCATCTCAACTAACAACCGGGCTGATGACACGTAGTACAAAAGGTCAAAGTGGCCCCAAGTGCTGTACAGGTCAGAGCTATTGTTCCTTGAGAGAGATGGGAGGTGACCCAATGTAGTAAACGTAGGACAAAGTGCACGACCCACAGACAGTACACGTAGGCGACGTGGGGTGGACCTGGGGGAGGATGGATTAGACCTGACCACGTTTGGCTCTTGGCCTTGACTGTCAAATCGTGGGGACACTCGCTAAGCAAATGCACACAGGCTGCTGCTGGTACCTGTGGGCTGAACTTGCGCACCAAGGGAAGCAGCTCTATGAGATGTCGAGCCAAACGGAGCAGGGGGGCCGCCACCTGATCCTGCCACCCTGTGCCTGCCAGGCCTCTCGGCCGCGGGGCCCCTGCAGGAGAGCAGCCCTAGGAACCCTGGGCTCTGGGCTCGCCTGCCACTCAGCACCGTGCTGCCAGCACAGCTGCTGTGGTCGTGACCTCCTGTCTCCGTGTGGGCACGGACTCTGAACGCATCAAAGCACTGACTTGCAACTGAGAAAATAGAGTACAAATACTGAATGCCAGACAACAACCTTTTTGATTCTGTGCTGTTGGAATTAATGTATCAAATTTATGGAGAGTGTTAATCTGGAAAAGGTAAGATCCCACACCCACAGGGTCTTCCAGGGCCTTGTCATCAACAATGTCCCCCTGCTCCTGTTAGGAGCACAGGCCTCAGGCCCCACCCCGGACCTGCTGGGTCATTACGTGCATTTTAACGGGATCCAGGGTGACTGAACGTACAGCAACATTGCAGCGGCCCTGTCCTAAATCACCAGCACTTTACTAGAGAGACTTAAAAACCAAAACACACCAAAACCCCAGAAAAATCTCAGAATAGAGGACCATCCAAGACAGGTGCACACAAACACATACACACTCCACTGTTCCTGTTCTTGTTCTGCCTGAGGCCCTGGGAACGTCCTCCGGGCCCGGCCCCGCCTGCAGTGAGACGGTCCCAGTGTCCCTGTGAGAGGTCCCCCGCCTCATCCTGCTCTTCCTCCCCTGGGTGTCTTCCTGGGGAACAGTCCCTACAACGTCCTTTGCTGCAGCATCTTTTTTTTTTTTTAAATTTTATTTATTTATTTATTTATTTATGGCTGTGTTGGGTCGTCATTTCTATGCGAGGGCTTTCTCTAGTTGTGGCAAGTGGGGGGCCACTCTTCATTGCAGTGCGCGGGGCCTCTCACTATCACGGCCTCTCTTGTTGCAGAGCACAGGCTCCAGACGCGCAGGCTCAGTAATTGTGGCTCACGGGCCTAGTTGCTCCGCGGCATGTGGGATCTTCCCAGACCAGGGCTCGAACCCGTGTCCCCTGCATCGGCAGGCAGATTCTCAACCGCTGCGCCACCAGGGAAGCCCTGCTGCAGCATCTTTGACAGTGGAGGCCCGCCTGCTCTTGGCTGGGACACCTCTCTGAGTCAGCGTGGCGACATCCACGGGGCTGCAGGCCACCCAGCTCAGAGGCCTCCAGGAGCTGCTCACAGCTT
Organism: Mesoplodon bidens; assembly: GCF_964165515.1. Taxonomy (NCBI): domain Eukaryota; kingdom Metazoa; phylum Chordata; class Mammalia; order Artiodactyla; family Ziphiidae; genus Mesoplodon; species Mesoplodon bidens. The sequence continues at coordinate 30,695,406 of NC_138169.1, read as the reverse complement.
CCTCATGGAACATCTAACGACACTGCCCAGTAGATGTTCGCATCCAATTAATAACCACCATCAGCTCATGAACACTACACACAGCTGATTAGGGTACAGACTAAAAACTCTGCATCAAATCTTGCCAAATTTAAATCAGCCAAATATACCCTCCGTAAAACTTGTCAGACATCAAACTGTAACAGTGCTATAAAACGTCCTGGGGACTAAAATCTGATCACTTGTTAAGTTTCTAGGAAAAGAATTTTTAAGGAAAATAACTTCTGTTAGATGAGACTAAAACTAGTCCATTAGTTCCCTATGAAAATGGTCCAGGAATTAACTTGGGTCAGTGGGGTTCATAGCAGAAAAGGAGTTCAACAAAAATGAATCACAGTTGGTATTTTGTGTTTACAAATAGTCAAGATGTTCTCAAGGTCAAACCTCCACCAGGGCAAAACACTCATATTCAAGGGGTCACAAAACACCCAGTTTGGGAGTTTCTGGTGGAGGATTTGAGAGTCCAGCTTCTGGTGGGGAGGAGACACATGAGCCCAGGGCTGTGCCCCAGGCAGGTCACCCGGGAGCAGCCCTCCGCGGGGCCCCGTTGTCCCTCTCCACGCACCCTGCTCTTGATGCGTTTATAAAGGCTAACGCGGGAAACCTCGAGGTCCTGCTTACTCACGTCTATTCCCAGGCTCACCTTCTGTAACTGGTTTCAGTCAGAGGATCGTCACCTTCCAAGAGGCATGGGCTCGGCTCTGAGCTGCTGGGAGCCTCCACCTTTTCCTCCCTGTCGCTCACTGCTTCCAACTCCTGGAATCCTGCACAGAAAACGTTACCGCACAAGGAAAGCAGCACGGGTGTCCGGGGCCCGGGGCGCAGCGCTTTTCCTGTCGGGGGTCAATTTAACACCGGCTGCTCCCGCCTCCTGGGAGCATCCCCGACACACCGGGCCCACCCTCTGGGCCCTGGCACCCACCCCTGGGACATAGTGCTACCAGGAGGAGGCCCACCTGGCGCCGGGCAGGGGTGCAAGGGTCCCCCACGGGCTGAGTTGCCAGGCTGGCTCTGTGACAGCTCCGAGGGCCTCAGCCCTTGCCAATTCGGGGTTCTAGAGGGTTCTAGACAAACTGCACGGGTCTGGCATCAGAAGTATCTCCAGGGCTTAAGGACAAAGCTCATAGGCAAAAAGGTGACCCCCAAGCCCCTAAGAGTCAAAGAGGAGGGCTGGTGGCCTCGCGGTGGCAGATTCAGGGAGGGACACTCACGTACTCGCAAGAGCTCACAGGCGCTTCCTCCTGGGCAGGGATGCAGGGACCGGGGACCAGGCCCGGCCAGAGGAGGCAGGCGAGGAAGGGGCTGCAGGAGGCGGTGGAAGAGAAGCACCGGCCACGGCCAAGGACATCGGCTGAGCAGGAAGCTCCAATTCCGGGGAAAAAAATGTTTCCTCTTCACCCTGGTCACTCAAAAGTCCCACATCATCACAGAATTTCTCGTGAGATTAGCTACCCAATATCAATTACCTATGAGGACATATCATTATTCATTTTTCTACTGTGAAATTAAAAGATTTGGTTACTAACTGGTTTGCAGGCTGTTTTTGCCTCTGGGGGGATCTGGAAGAACCGTGGAGTCGTCAGTGTCCCGCTGCCTCCAGGGGCCGGTTTCCTTCCATCCTCTGGGCTCGGTGGCCATGACTCCATCCACACCTGCCGGAGGACCCGGGGCCACGCGGGGGGGCTGCACTGTCGCCACTAAAGTAAGAGCTGAAATCAGGAGCTGACGGTCCAGCCTCGTCTTCTTTGAGCGCCGTCAGTGATGGTTCAAACCGGGGCGGCCTCAGCCACTAAACAATGCTGGTGTCCTTCCCTGTCCACTGCTGTGGAGGGAACCTGGAATCACGGCTCTTCGGGATCCGAGGGTGTGAGGACGCGGCTCGGTGACATGGGCCTGCGCGAGGCCACACAGGAAGAGCTGGCCTAAATTCAAGTTCTTTACCCCAAAATGGACTATTATCATTACCACTGTTTTAAAAGACTGCAGTTATTAGTGTAGAATTCTTATTAATTTACAGAACTAAAGTTTGGGGGAGGGGCAAAGTATATTATTATAGCTTAATAGCAGAGAACGTGCACCTCAAAAATTAGGCTAAATGACATCAAAAGAGATTTCATTCTCCTTCAACCTCTGCTCTGAGGCTGATTGACAGACGTCTTCCCCAGCCGCCACCCACCTACCACCTTCCACTCCACGGCCCCACCCTTATTACCTGTGCCCCACCTTACCTGTGTTTACTGATTCATTTGTCTCAGTGGAATCTGGTCACACATTATTCCCAGTGCACAAATATCCAGGTTATAAAGCAAGAGTAAAAGACCAAAGGCTCATCTGTAATGACATATACAGGAAGCACCCTGTGTATCCCCAAATCTACCTGCCAAGGTTTAAGGCCCTACTCGGCTTAACTACAAACTTGGGGAGTCCCCACTAGCTGAGGAGACAAAACCAAAAATCACAGAAGCACCGCGGCCGCTCAGAGGCCAAGGGTCTTCCAACCTGGGCTCAAAAAAGCAACGAGCATCTCTCCACAGCCCTTCATAAAAGCACGTTCACGCAGCATCTCACCTGATGCAGACATGCGTGGGCAGGCAGGCTCCACCACCGCCCCTTGCACAGGCAGACCTGGGCTCTGAGGCCTCTCCTGGGAGTGAAGACCCCTGGGTGAGCCCCAGGTGCACGCTTGCCCTCGGTGGGGGGCTGCCCAGGAGGCCCCGCTGCCAGCCAAGAGCAGAACTGGCCCGGGGGTGTGCGTAGATTTCAAAGAAATTACTGAACTAGTTAAAAGACATATTTTAATCTAGTTTTCCCATTTTATACTAAAATCATTAATACAGGTCACAAATTGCAATTATTCGCAGATATCTAGAAAACAGTCAAAAGTGTATCTATCTCTCTGTATAGATCTTAGTAATAAATTTTATTTGAACAAGAGAACTTGTGCACAAGAGTTGAACAGCATGATTACAGACTGCGGCCCTCCCCAGGGGAGGCACAGGTATGTACAGTATGTGAGACAAAGTTGCACCTCAGAGCTGATCATGATCAAGTCAAAAACACCTGACATACAGTTTACGTGCTAATAAATTTCCTTCGGGTCATGACCAGCATGAAAAAAAATCAGGACATAGATACTCAGCAAAGGCTCTGTAAATGTGCACAGCAATATGCTGCATTTAAGAGTTAAAATCAGACTCTACTTAGTGTTAGCATCAAGCCCTTAGGAGAAATCCAAAAAATATCTCCTTTCCCGTTCACACACGTCAAAAACTATTCACACTTGGGGCTGGACTGGGCAGCTGGCCTCAGACCCCACCAGGGCCTTGCCCGTGTGGACACAGCGAGGGTTAATACTGGAGGTCTCTTCCCCATCCCGGCTCGCGGCCGCCTTCTGGCTGCACTTCCACCTCTCAGTCATTAAATTAAACCAGCAGAAAGCAACGCAGGCCTCTGGGAGTCCCATCCCTTCCACAAGAAGAATGCTAGGCCAATTCAAGTTTCGTTCAGTCAGGAAGACAGAAGGATTTAAGGCTTCGGTGACGATTATAATCCTCTGAGAAATTATTTTCCCTTCAAGTCAAGATAATAGTGTTTACTGTACTATCCCTTGACTCTGAAAATCCCTGGTATCGGTGTAGGCAACTTGCACCTGCAATCAAGTCTGCAAGGGAGGAAGGTCCCCCACAGCTGTCCCAGGCCATGTGTGGTCACGAGCCAAACCTCGGCTCCCCGGAAGTGGGGAGACCCCGGTCCACGCCGTCTAGTAGGTGGAGGAGGCCGTGCTCATGGCATCTTCAGAGATCTTGGTGTTGGCTGGGTGGATGCTTGCGAAGTACTTGACGTCACTGTCACGGTCCATCTGAAGAGCCATAATGGTCTGCTCCACGGCCTCCTGGTGACAGCTGGCAGAGGTTAGGAAATACTCTGGAAACGGGAAGAGCAAATCACAAATGAAATTAGCTTTGTTGGATTATAAACAGTAATCCAAATTGACTTGTGTTTTATGAAAAAAATCCCCAAATGTAGGAGAATTAGGAGATTTATCTTTTTTTTTTTTTTTTTTGGCTGTGTTGGGTCTTTGTTGCTGTTGGCTTTCTCTAGTTGCAGTGAGCGGGGGCTACTCTTCATTGCGGTGCGCGGGCTTCTCACTGCGGTGGCTTCTCTTGCTGCAGAGCACGGGCTCTAGGTGCGTGGGCTTCAGTAATTGTGGCACGTGGGCTCAGTAGTTGTGGCTCGTGGGGTCTAGAGCACAGGCTCAGTAGCTGTGGTGTGCGGGCTTAGTTGCTCTGCAGCATGTGGGATCTTCCCGGCCCAGGGCTTGAACCCGTGTCCCCTGCACTGGCAGGCGGATTCTTAACCACTGTGCCACCAGGGAAGCCCCTATCTTGTTTTAATAACAGACTAAATCTCATGATATTTAATGGCAGCAATGTTAGTAAATATGTTAAAACTTGTACTTGTTACAGCTATTAATTAGCTCAGTAAAAGGAAAAACATTTCCAAATACAAACCACACACACAAAACCAGAGTCCTCTCTGTCTGTTCAACATGATAAATTCCAAAGGAGAAAAAAGAAGCAACGTTAATTTGCCCCTATTCTTTGAAGTCTATTACCAACTTCTTTCTGTGCTTTGTTCATGAATTCACGCATTCAAATGATATTTATTAGGCATTTCTGGGGGATTACAATAAGTAAAACAACCTGAATCTTAAGGTGCTCATAATTTGCAGCAAAGCAAACACTAAGGGGCACGTCTTCCGCCTAATGAATGAAACGCAGGAGGAAACTCAAACACGCCTCCCGCCCCAATGGCAGCGACAGATGTTCACGTGGGGCGAACCAAAGGCAGTATTCGTCACACAGTCCTCACTGAATTTCCAACTTTTCAAACTACTAAGTTTTAAATTATAAAGAAAAATTCACCTAGAACAGAACAGTGAAAATCCAACACCGCTCTCCTCGCCCCTTAATCGGCTTTGTGTCCTTTCTCGACAGGAACCACCACTAAGTCGCAGTACATTCTCGGACCAGACTATTCCTACGACCCCAACCCTTCCGCTCGGGCGCCCACCTGTCCCGTGTCCCCACCACCTACCCTTCTCCTCGTGGGTCGCCCGCCTACCTTTTTCTAGCAGAGTTTGTCGCAGGGTCTTCGCGAGGAGCACGCGGACATTCGGAACCCTATCGTTTGCCAAGGTGAGCAGGTGTGGCATCAGATGCACAGCGAACTGGTCCATGGGCAGGCATTCATCTTCAATGACGGTCTGGGGACAGAAAGACCTGCTTCAATCTGCCGGCTCAGTCGAACAGGCTGTAAGTAATACCAGCTCGCAAAACCTTTTAGAAACAACTTAAGTGCCTCAGGTTTCAGTTACAGCTTTTTAAAACAATATTCCAGGCACTCAGGAGCTCAAAACAAAGTGATACAGTTAAGTCCCCACAGAGACGCACAGCTGTGACCTGCCCCACGGAGGCCTGGCATCACAGTCATGTTCACAGCCACAGACTCGCAAACTCCGTGGACCAGGACGACGGCCAGGGCAGCACTGCTTTCGGGAGCTCGGGGGACGGAGCGGGGAAGGGTGAGCCAGATGGCGAAGCTCTGCTCTCAAGGATGAGAGCGAGGGTGTGGAGGGGGGCAAGGGGCCCAAGGAGACAGGCAGCCGGTGCGGCCGCACTCACCTGGCAGACAAAGACGAAGGCCTGCCGCCCGGACCACCGGGGACAGCGGCCGAAGCTCTCCACCAGCTCACGGATGAGGTCCACCCCAAAAGTGGGCGGCGCGGCCCGGTGCAGCTTCCGCACCATCTCGCCAACCTAGGGGGGCACGCACTGGTGAGCCACACCTCTGCCCGGTGTTCTCACCAAACATGTGCTGGGCTAGGGCTGTAAGAACTTGAACACGTACCAACTTGTAGGAAATCCAACGAACAGAAGAAACTTTATCTGCGCACAGATTCAGGGCAATGGGGCGTAGATAGTCATAAATGTCTCTGGGGCTGTATAACTCTAGAAGTAAAATCAGCTGTCTACAAAGTGAATTATAAAAATAAAAATACAATTACGATTCAACAATAAACACGACAAATGAAAATAGGTTGCTCGTGTGAAGCATGAGTCACCAGGGTCGTGTCTGTGAGAGGAACACATGCAGAGACCAGCGATTGGCCTGGACGCTGCGTGTCTGGATCTACATCTAAACAACACCCACGTTCAGGACACAAACACTGCGGAACTGTATCCACGGCGACGGACACAGAGCAAAGCGCGTCCCGGCTGGCTCCATGGGGCCACGGGACACGGTCCCGCAGTGACTGCTGAGGACCTGCTGGGAAACTCCTGTCCACACAGCAGCCGTCTAGTGAGAAGGTGCCAGAAGCCTCAGGCAGCCTGCTGTGTACCAGTCAGGCTCCGGGAAGCTTCTCAGGGAGGCTCTGGTACCAGGGGTGGGGGACACGGGGAGGCCCCTCCTGCGCCTACTCCCACCAAGTCACCGAGAACCGGGGACCAGGGCGTCCCCCAGCAGCCTGAGTGGAGGACGCAGCGACACCCTCCCAGGAGGACCGCAGACATGCTGAGACTCCCACCTCCCGGGCTGTGTGTCTGCGGCGAGTTACGTGTGCCATCGGCAGGAGGCGGACAACACAGACAAACAGCAATGAGCCGCCCCGCCCGAGGGCACACGGATCCCCAGGGAGGCGCCCCGCAGACCCCCCTCCCAGCCTGGGGCGCACGGGGAGGCCTCGCTCTCAAGGAGCAAAAGCCTTCTGCGGCCGGTGGAGGGGCAGCAAAGCCTGTCCGCGCCCCTGCCCGGGCAAGGCCAGGCTGCAGCCGGAGACAGGGGACGGGAAAAGCCCGTTCCCGGCGTGGGGCCGCAGAGCCTCGGAGCCAAGCGCAAGTCTCGTCCTGCTGGGGAGGCGTGGGAAGCACTGCCCTGACCGAGCACGAGCACAGGGCAGAGACACGAGCCCCGGGGCGGGTGGGGGCTCTGGGGAGCCCAGCACACAGACATCCCCAAGACCGAGGCAGAACCAAGGGGCAGAGAGCCTCCCCTCGCCCAGCACCCGGCGCCCTCCACCACGTGGCAACCGGGGCACAGGGAAGGAGAGGTACGTGCGCGGGGGTTGGGGAGAGAAGAGTGACAGAGGAGTAAAGGGATGCCGGAACGCAGGGGTGGAGGGGCGGAGGGATACAGGCACGGAGGGATACAGGCGCGGAGGGATACAGGGGCGGAGGGGCAAGGGGATGAAGGGAAGAAGGGATGAAGGGATACAGGGATACAGGGATACAGGGGCAGAGGGTTCGCAGAGCACGGGACGAGGAGGCCCCCAGCCCCAGCTTCCACCATCAGCAAAAGGCAGCAGCAGCCCACGGCTGGACGAAATGAAGTGCAGAGGGCACAGAAGGTCATACGGAGACACCACCAACCAACCCAGCACCTGCTGCCTGGACGGCTCAGCCGTCCACAACAGCTGCAGAGGAGGCCAGGCAAGACAGAACTCAGGGCAGTTATCCTGTCATGCACTGAAAGAAACTGAGCCCCAAACTCCATACCCAGCAAAGATATCTTTTGAAAATGCAGGTGAGGTCCAGAATCCAGAATATTTAATAAAGAACTCTTACAATTCAGCAACCCAATTTAAGACAAGCAGCCCGATTAAAAAATATGCAATGGACTTGAATAGACATTTCTCCAGAGAATATATACAGATGGCCAACAGCACACGAAATGGTGCTAAACATCACTAAACATTAAAGAAATGCACATCAAGACCAAAGTGAGATGCTACTTTACACCCACCGTACTACTGGCTACAATTAGAAAGAAAAAAAAAAAAAGGAAAACAGCAAGTGCCAGGGAGGATGTGGGGAAATGGGAACCCTCATCCACTGCTGGTGGGAATGTAAAACGCTGCAGCCGTTGTGGACACAGTCATGCAGTTCCTCAACAAGTTAAACACAGAATTACTGGATGACCCAGCAAATCCACGTCAAAAAACTTGTATCAGTACATCAATGTTCACAGCAGCACCACTCACATCAGCCAGAAGGCAGAAACAACCCAGATGAATGGGTTAAAAGGTGGTATGTTCACATCAGAGTATTATTCACTCATCACAAGTAACGAAGTTCTGACACAGCTGCCACATGGATGGACCCCGACAACACTGCGCTGAGTGAGGGAGCCGTGCACAGAGGCTGGGGGTTATGCGGCGCATCTGGAGCAAACGCTCAGAAACGCAAACACGCACGGAGACAGCGGACTGATGGCTGCAGGGCCGCTGCTTATGGGCATGGGGTGTCCTTCTGGGAGGACGCAATGTTCTACAACTATACGGGGGGACACTGCACCAGCAGCAAAAGTGGTTATGTGTATTTTACCACAATTAAAAAAAAGTGAAGGTGACATGGTCTTATAAAAAAAAGCTGAGAAAATTCACTGCCAGCAAGACCTGTGTTACAGGCAGTGTTAAAGGAACAGGATACCAGGCAGAAACTTGGACCCACACAAAGTGATGAAGAAATCCAGGAAAGGTAAAGACGAAGCAACACACACACCCCGAAACACAGTCTGATGAAGTATGAGAACTTACTCAGCCAGTTCAGCTCGAAAGCGCCAATTTCTACTATTGTCTGTCACCAAAAACTCCTGAAGTTGATAAAGATATTCTCTTCTTTTGTCAATATGAAGAAGCTGAAGAAACAAATAAAAATATTCACTAGGACATTGGCAGAGACATTATTTCCTTTACCAGACTGCTTAAAAAAAATGACTCTAAATCACATGGTTAGTTCTTCTGAAGGAGAATAGATGTAGTAGGTACATTTGTTTTAAAAATTGGTATTAAGTCCATTTTCCCTGATAATCCCATTTATCTTCAAGAGTCATTTTCCCCTTTTGAAATATTTGCTTCTTGAGCTAGTAAGTGGCCTCTACTGTCCCTTGTCCCCGGGCAAAGCTTTACTAGAACACTCCTGTGACATCCTTGTTGTCACAGATCCTTTGAAGACAGGGATTATGCTCCTACTCATAGTGTGAGCCCAGTGGACAGCACTATGATGGCATACAGTAGGTGCTCAATAAATATTTGAGTGAAAAAAATAAATTTATCCCAATAACCATTCTATAAATATTTATACAAGGGGGAAAACCCTAAAAGTTGATATAAACAGAAGCAAGTAAATTTAACTTACATCAAACAGATAAGAGTCACAATGAAAAAGTCTAAGTTTAAACTCAGTATTCTGACCATATATCTTCATGGAACATGTTCTAATGACAGAAAGTGCTGAAGGAAATCTTGACCATTACTTGGTTAATTTGATGTTGGAACAGTTCTAAAACACAGAATTGAGCAAATGACTAAATAATTTAACGTTTTCAAAAACTGTTTTTACCACAATAGAAAAGAAAAAAAATGTGAAGGAGAGGAAATGGTACTGGATTGGAAGATGCAATATGAACTAAATAATTTTTTTAAACACCCAAACCAAAAAACCCCCTCCTAGCTCCTGTCCCCTGAAAAAGCCTAAAAGAAATGACGTCCGGGAGCAATGAGCACATCTAATGCCTGGATCTTGGCTTCTAAATCCCAACTCTCCACCAGCAAAGACCAGGGCTCCTCGGGGAGATCCTGACTCCCGGCTGGAGAGAAAGGAGAAGGTAGGCCTGAAAGTAAGATGTGCCTGGAAGTGAGGGGGCCGATCAAAAGGACAGAGGAGGTGGCTGTAAGGGGCTCTTATTTGCCAGATTTGATGGTCAAAACAAATGACAGGAGGAGCTTCAAGATGGCGAAAGAGTAAGATGCGGAGATCACCTTCCTCCCCACAAATACATCAGAAATACATCTACATGTGGAACAACTCCTACAGAACACCTACTGCACGCTGGCAGAAGACCTCAGACCTCCCAAAAGGCAAGAAACTCCCCACGTACCTGGGTAGGGCAAAAGAAAAAAAGAAAAAACAAAGACAAAGAATAGGGACGGGACCTGCACCAGTGGGAGGGAGCTGTGAAGGAGGAAAGGTTTCCACATACTAGGAAGCCCCTTCGCAGGCGGAGACTGGGGGTGGCAGGGGGAAGGTTCAGAACCACGGAGGAGAGCGCAGCAACAAGGGTGCGGAGGGCAAAGCGGAGAGATTTCCGCACAGAGGATCAGTGCCGGCCAGCACTCACCTGCCCGAGAGGCTTGTCTGCTCACCCACCGGGACGAGTGGGGGCTGGGAGCTGAGGCTCGGGCTTTGGAGGTCAGATCCCAGGGAGAGGACTGGGGTTGGCTGTGTGAACACAGCCTGAAGGGGGCTAGTCCGCCACAGCTAGCTGGGAGGGAGTCCGGGAAAAAGTCTGGAGCTGCCGAAGAGACAAGAGACTTTTTCTCGCCTCTTTGTTTCCTGGTGTGCGAGGAGAGGGCATTAAGAGCGCCACTTAAAGGAGCTCCAGAGACGGGCGTGAGCCGCGGCTGTCAGCGCGGACCCCAGAGACGGGCATGAGGCGCTAAGGCTGCTGCTGCCGCCACCAAGAAGCCTGTGTGCAAGCACAGGTCACTATCCACACCTCCCCTCCTGGGAGCCTGTGCAGCCCGCCGCTGCCAGGGTCCCAGGACCCAAGGACAACTTCCCCAGGAGAACGCACGGTGCCCCTCAGGCTGGTGCAATGTCACGCTGGCTTCTGTCGCCACCACAGGCTCGCCCTGCATTCCATACCCCTCCCTCCCCCTGGACTGAGTGAGCCAGAACCCCCAAATCAGCTGCTCATTTAACCCCGTCCTGTCTGAGCGAAGAACAGATGCCCTCAGGCAACCTACACACAGAGGCAGGTCCAAATCCAAAGCTGAACCCTGGGAGCTGTGCGAACAATGAGAAAGGGAAATCTCTCCCAGCAGCCTCAGGAGCAGTGGATTAAATCTCCGCAATCAACTTGATGTACCCTGCATCTGTGGAATACCTGAATAGACAACGAATCATCCCAAATTGAGGAGGTGGACTTTGGGAGCAACGATATATATATATATATTTTTCCCTTTTTCTCTTTTTGTGAGTGTGTATGTATATGCTTCTATGTGTAATTTTGTCTGTATAGCTTTGCTTTTACCATTTGTCCTAGGGTTCTGTCTGTCCGTTTTTTTTTATTACTTAAAAAAATTTTTTTTCTTATTTTTTATAACTTTATTTTATTTTATTTTATTTTATCTTCTTCTTTCTTTCTTTCTTTTCCCCCTTTTATTCTGAGCCGTGTGAAGGACAGGTTCTTAGTGCTCCAGCCAGGCGTCAGGGCTGTGCCTCTGAGGTGGGAGAGCCAAGTTCAGGACACTGGTCCACAAGAGAACTCCCAGCTCCACGTAATATCAAATGGTGAAAATCTCCCAGAGATCTCCATCTCAATGCCAAGACCCAGCTCCACTCAATGACCAGCAAGCTACGGTGCTGGACACCCTATGCCAAACAACTAGCAAGACAGGAACACAACCCCATCCATTAGCACAGAGGCTGCCTAAAATCATAACAAGGCCACAGATACCCCAAAACACACCACCAGATGTGGACCTCCTGCCCACCAGAAAGACAAGATCCAGCCTCATCCATCAGAACACAGGCACTAGTCCCCCTCCACCAGGAAGCCTACACAACCCACTGACCCAACCTTAGCCACTGCAGACAGACACCAAAAACAACAGAAACTACGAACCTGCAGCCTGCAAAAAGGAGACCCCAAGCACAGTAAGTTAAGCAAAATGAGAAGACACAGAAACACACAGCAGATGAAGGAACAAGATAAAAACCCACCAGACCTAACAAATGAAGAGGAAATAGGCAGTCTACCTGAAAAAGAATTCAGAATAATGATAGTAAAGATGATCCAAAATCTTGGAAATAGAATGGAGAAAATACAAGAAACATTTAACAAGGACCTAGAAGAACTAAAGAGCAAACAAACAGAGATGAACAACACAGTAAATGAAATTAAAAATACTGTCGAAGGGATCAATAGCAGAATAACTGAGGCAGAAGAACAGATAAGTGACCTGGAAGATAAAATAGTGGAAATAGCTATTGCAGAGCAGAATAAAGAAAAAAGAATGAAAAGAATTGAGGACAGCATCAGAGACCTCTGGGACAACATTAAACGCATCAACATTCGAATTTTAGGGGTCCCAGAAGAAGAAGAGAAAAAGAAAGAGACTGAGAAAATATTTGAGAAGATTATAGTTGAAAACTTCCCTAATATAGGAAAGGAAATAGTTAATCAAGTCCAGGAAGCACAGAGAGTCCCATACAGGATAAATCCAAGGAGAAACACGCCAAGACACATATTAATCAAACTATCAAAAATTAAATACAAAGAACAAATATTAAAAGCAGCAAGGGAAAAACAACAAGTAACACATAAGGGAATCCCCATAAGGTTAACAGCTGATCTTTCAGCAGAAACTCTGCAAGCCAGAAGGGAGTGGCAAGACATATTTAAAGAGATGAAAGAGAGAAAAACCTACAACCAAGATTACTCTACCCAGCAAGGATCTCATTCAGATTTGACGGAGAAATTATAAGCTTTACAGACAAGCAAAAGCTAAGAGAATTCAGCACCACCAAACCAGCTCTACAACAAATGCTAAAGGAACTTCTCTAGGCAGGAAACACAAGTGAAGGAAAAGACCTACAATAATAAACCCAAAACAATTAAGAAAATGGTAATAGGAACATACATATAGATAACTACCTTAAATGTAAATGGATTAAATGCTCCAACCAAAAGACACAAGCTCACTGAATGGATACAAAAACAAGACCCATATATATGCTGTCTACAAGAGACCCACTTCAGACCCAGGGACACATGCAGACTGAAAGTGAGGGGATGGAAAAAGATATTCCATGCAAATGGAAATCAAAAGAAAGCTGGAGTAGCAATCCTCATATCAAGCAAAATAGACTTTAAAACAAAGACTATTACAAGAGACAAAGAAGGACACTACATAATGATCAAGGGATCAATCCAAGAAGAAGATACAACAATTGTAAATATTTATGCACCCAACATCGGAGCACCTAATACATAAGGCAAATATTAACAGCCATAAAAGGGGAAATTGACAGTAACACAATCATAGTAGGGGACTTTAACACCCCACTTTCACCAATGGACAGATCATCCAAAATGAAAACACATAAGGAAACAGAAGCTTTAAATGATACATTAAACAAGATGGACTTAATTGATATTTATAAGACATTCCATCCAAAAACAACAGAATACACATTCTTCTCAAGTGCTCATGGAACATTCTCCAGGATAGATCGTATCTTGGGTCACAAATCAAGCCTTGGTAAACTTAAGAAAACTGAAATCGTATCAAGTATCTTTTCCAACCACAATGCTATGAGACTAGATATCAATTACAGGAAAAAATCGGTAAGAAATACAAACACATGGAGGCTAAACAACACACTACTTAATAACCAAGAGATCACTGAAGAAATCTAAAAGGAAATCAAAAAATACCTAGAAACAAATGACAATGAAAACACAACTACCCAAAACCTATGGGATGCAGCAAAAGCAGTTCTAAGAGGGAAGTTTATAGCTATACAAGCCTACCTTAAGAAACAAGAAACATCTCAAATAAACAACCTAACCTTACACCTAAAGCAGTTAGAAAAAGAAGAACAAAAAACCCCCAAAGTTAGCAGAAGGAAAGAAATCATAAAGATCAGATCAGAAATAAATGAAAAAGAAATGAAGGAAAGGATGGCAAAGATCAATAAAAGTAAAAGCTGGTTCTTTGAGAAGATAAACAAAATTGATAAACCATTAGCCAGACTCATCAAGAAAAAAAGGGAGAAGACTCAAATCAATAGAATTAGAAATGAAAAAGGAGAAGTAACAACTGACACTGCAGAAATACAAAAGATCATGAGAGATTACTACAAGCAACTCTATGCCAATAAAATGGACAACCATGAAGAAATGGACAAATTCTTAGAAATGCACAACCTTCCGAGACTGAACCAGGAAGGAATAGAAAATATGAACAGACCAATCACAAGCACTGAAATTGAAACTGTGATTAAAAATCTTCCAATAAACAAAAGCCCAGGACCAGATGGCTTCACAGGTGAATTTTATTAAACATTTAGAGAAGAGCTAACACCTATCCTTCTCAAACTCTTCCACAATATAGCAGATGGAGGAACACTCCCAAACTCATTCTATGAGGCCACCATCACCCTGATACCAAAACCAGACAAAGATGTCACAAAGAAAGAAAACTACAGGCCAATATCACTGATCAACATAGACGCAAAAATCCTCAACAAAATACTAGCAAACAGAATCCAACAGCACATTAAAAGGATCATACACTATGATCAAGTGGGGTTTATCCCAGGAATGCAAGGATTCTTCAATATACGCAAATCAATCAACGTGATACACCATATTAACAAATTGAAGGAGAAAAACCATATGATCATCTCAATAGATGCAGAGAAAGCTTTCGACAAAATTCAACACCCATTTATGATAAAAACCCTCCAGAAAGTAGGCATAGAGGGAACTTTCCTCAACATAATAAAGGCCATATATGACCAACCCACAGCCAACATCATTTTCAATGGTGAAAAACTGAAACCATTTCCACTAAGATCAGGAACAAGACAAGGTTGCCCACTCTCACCACTATCATTCAACATAGTTGTGGAAGTTTTAGCCACAGCAACCAGAGAAGAAAAAGAAATAAAAGGAATACAAATCAGAAAAGAGGAAGTAAAGCTGTCACTGTTTGCAGATGACATAATACTATACATAGAGAATCCTAAAGATGCTACCAGAAAACTACTAGAGCTAATCAAAGAATTTGGTAAAGTAGTAGGATACAAAATTAATGCACAGAAGTGTCTTGCATTCCTATACACTAATGATGAAAATCTGAAAGTGTAACTAAGAAAACACTCCCAGTTACCACTGCAACCAAAAGAATAAAATATCTAGGAATAAACCTACCTAAGGAGACAGAAGACCTGTATGAAGAAAACTATAAGACACTGATGAAAGAAATTTAAAATGATACAAATAGATGGAGAGATATACCATGTTCTTGGACTGGAAGAATCAACATTGTGAAAATGACTCCACTACCCAAAGCAATCTACAGATTCAATGCAATCCCTATCAAACTACCACTGGCATTTTTCACAGAACTAGAACAAAAAATTTCACAATTTGTATGGAAACACAAAAGACCCCGAATAGCCAAAGCAATCTTGAGAAAGAAAAACAGAGCTCGAGGAATCAGGCTCCCTGACTTCAGACTATACTACAAAGCTACAGTAATCAAGACAGTATGGTACTGGCACAAAAACAGAAATATAGATCAATGGAACAGGATAGAAAGCCCAGAGATAAACCCACGCACATATGGTCACCTTGTCTTTGATAAAGGAGGCAAGAATATACAGTGGAGAAAAAGACAGCCTCTTCAATAAGTGCTGCTGGGAAAACTGAACAGCTACACATAAAAGAATGAAATTAGAACACTCCCTAACACCATACACAAAAATAAACTCAAAATGGATTAAAGACCTAAATGTAAGGCCAGACACCATCAAACTCTTAGAGGAAAACATAGGCAGAACACTCTATGACATAAATCACAGCAAGATCCTTTTTGACCCACCTCCTAGAGAAATGGAAATAAAAACAAAAATAAACAAATGGGACCTAATGAAACTTAAAAGCTTTTGCACAGCAAAGGAAAACATAAACAAGGCAAAAAGACAACCCTCAGAATGGGAGAAAATATTTGCAAATGAAGCAACTGACAAAGGAATAATCTCCAAAACATACAAGCAACTCATGCAGCTCAATATCAAAAAAACAAACAACCCAATCCAAAAATGGGCAGAAGACCTAAATAGACATTTTTCCAAAGAAGATATACAGATTGCCAACAAACACATGAAAGAATGCTCAACATCATTAATCATTAGAGAAATGCAAATCAAAAGTACAATGAGATATCATCTCACACCGGTCAGAATGGCCACTATCAAAAAATCTACAAACAATAAATGCTGGAGAGGGTGGGGAGAAAAGGGAATCCTCTTGCACTGTTGGTGGGAATGTAAAGTGATACAGCCACTATAGAGAACAGTATGGAGGTTCCTTCAAAAACTAAAAATAGAACTACCATACGACCCAGCAATCCCACTACTGGGCATACACCCTGAGAAAACCATAATTCAAGAAGAGTCATGTACCAAAATGTTCTTTGCAGCTCTTTTTACAATAGCCAGGACCTGGAAGCAACCTAAGTGTCCATCAACAGATGAATGGATAAAGAAGATGTGGCACATATATACAATGGACTATTACTCAGCCATAAAAAGGAACGAAACTGAATTATTTGTAATGAGGTGGATGGACCTAGAGACTGTCATACAGAGTGAAGTAAGTCAGAAAGAGAAAGACAAATACTGTATGCTGACACATGTATATGGAATCTAAAAAAAAAAAAAAAGAAAGAAAAAATAATGATCAGAAGAACCCAGGGGCAAGATGGGAATAAAGATGCAGACCTCCTAGAGAATGGACTTGAGGATACAGGGAGGGGGCAGGGTAAGCTGTGACAAAGTGAGAGAGTGGCATGGACGTATATACACTATCAAACGTAAAACAGATAGTTAGTGGGAAGCAGCCACATAGCACAGGGAGATCAGCTCCGTGCTTTGTGACCACCTAGAGGGGTGGGATAGGGAGGGTGGGAGGGAGGGAGATGCAAGAGGGAAGAGATATGGGGACATATGTATATGTATAAACTGATTCACTCTGTTATAAAGCAGAAATTAACACACCATTGTAAAGCAATTATACTCCAATAAAGATGTTAAAAAACAAAGAAACAAAAAAACCCGACAGAAATCGATTATATTACACGGAATAAAAAAGTAATTCTAGAGTCCACAGATACTAAAAAAAACTTCCAAAAAGGCAGAGGAAGAGAAGGGAAAGGTTATCTTTACAGGAGATACTAACTAGTAAACACAGAAGGAATTACAAAGAACAGAAAATTAGTATTTTACAACTCACACAGTAACAAGTGATTCAGGCAAGAACCAGGTACAGATGCAGAAATGCAAAAGCACTGTGTGAAGGACTCAGGGAGAGAGCTGTTCAGAGTTCGAAAGAATCGCCCACTGAGGAGTCAATAACCTCGATGGAAAAGTAAGCTGACCCACGGCCAAGGGACCGGACTCAGCATCACCAGGGACCCAAGAGCCAACATCGTGTTACCCCTGACGCAACCCATTCAGAAAAACACCCAGGGACCTAGGTAGAGAGGTAATACTCCTGGCAGACAACACCTGTTTAACCTGAATCTAACTGTGTGACAGCGCTCAGGCAATTTCAAATTGGGGGGCATTCTCCAAAACCACTGGCTTGGCCCCTTCAAAAAGGTCCATGACATTACAGGTGAAAAGTCAGGGAAACTGTCCTAGATTTAAGAGGACTACAGAGACGTGATATTTAAATTCTGTGTGCAATTCCCCACTGGATTCTGAGTTGAGGGGACATTATTGGGACAATTAGAGCAATTTCAATTATGATACTTCTGCACCTCAAACTTTACGACTACAATAGTTCTCCCGGATAAAACAATTTGTAAAGTCAGCGCTGCTCCTGTCAGAGACCAGAGATCCACATCAGAGGTGTGAGGACACACCACAGAAGGCTTAATGTCCATGTAATTTCCTACATGTTAGTTCAGTAATTATGAGAAAAAAGGTACAAATGTTTTTAACCATGATCTAATGTCATTTAAAAATGAAATTTAGCATAATTTTTAAATTAAACACTGAAGTGACACTAGCAAAATTGATCAGAAGGGGACTATTTTTTAACCACATGGTACCATCAAACTCATGGCTACATTTGTTACATAGAACATACAGAAACCTATCTTGATGGCAGCATAAAGTCCAAACTTTAACTCTACAGTAGAATTTTAGTGTGTTTTTATACAAAAGAACTTAAAAATTACCTTCAGAAAATCATGCAAGTGTTTAAGGACACCTATCCTGACTTCATCGAGGTCTTTTAAAAACCCATTAAAAATTGGAACCAGATCTGCAGCTGTCAACTGATCTCCAAGGATGACTGCAAGTTCATGGATGGAGAAGGCTAAGGTCCTTCGAACTTTCCACTGCAGAAATAAAGACAACTGCGTGAGTAAGCTGATCACAAAGTCTTGGTACTTTAACTTTTGCACAATGCATGAAGGTTAATTTATTATATCTGAATGTTATTAATCTCAAGTTAAATCAGAATAAAATAGTAATAATAGATACCAAGTTTTAAATGCCTACTTTCTATCAAAAACTGGCAGAAAAATGCAAAATCCCTGCACAGTATATATTACCTCCCTTTCACTTAGGAAGGAAAAAAATGCTTGGAGATCACTGGTGGTGAAGCCAGTGTAGCTCTTGGAGCACTGGATGCCCAAGTTCCTGGCGTCCCACACAGATCGAAGGCTGGCTGGTGTGCCTCTCCCTGCACTGTGCCCCTCCCGACTCTGCACAGACTACCCTGGATTAAAAACAACCACAAAACTCGTTTTAAAGAACTGGCAATTAAAGAGACACAAGATTGGGCTTCCCTGGTGGCACAGTGGTTGAGAGTCCGCCTGCCAATGCAGGGGACACAGGCTCGTGCCCCGGTCCGGGAAGATCCCACATGCCGCGGAGCGGCTGGGCCTGTGAGCCATGGCCGCTGAGCCTGCGCGTCCGGAGCCTGTGCTCCGCAACGGGAGAGGCCACAGCAGTGAAAGGCCCGCATACTGCAAAAAAAAAAAAAAAAAAAAGAGACAAGATTGGGAAAATCTCTTGCAGGCAGCCCTGGAAAAGAACACCGGAACAGAAATGCGCTCCATTTACAGGAAACTTTATATGTCAAAAACATCTTTTTCTTCATGTGGCCTTAATTTTAAAAATTTTACTTTGTTATTTAGTTTAAAGCTTTACCTGCTGAGAAGCTGTTTAGAACAAAGGCTTTATCCCCGCCCCCAAACACAAGAACCTGTTCTTGAGATAAAATGCTGTACCCATGTTCAATGTATCAAATGGAAGAAGGCAGGATGTTCGGATAAGCCCTGCCCATCCAGAGCCGCCCCCATCACCAGCAGCTCCGAGAGTCCACAGAATAAAGGTGGAAAGCCGCTCATAGAGAGGGTGAAACACTCACTGGTCATTGGCCATGTGTCCCACGCCCAGTTCCACCCCTGAGGGCTGAGCAGGGATCAGCTTCTCCAGAGGTCGGAGGAGGGACTTAAACTATGTTCCCAAAGGGATTCTCGACTTCCAACTTGCCGAGTCAACTGAGACACCGAGGGATAACCATTCACAACTCAGTATAAATTAGTCTCAGTAGATGCCTTCGAATAACTGAGAGATGAAGGTCGCTGAAGGAAAAGGGACTTGGGTGTATGGAAGCCAGACCCAAGGACGGGGGGATGAAGTCGGCAAAGCCTGGGAAAATAGCCACAAAAAGCCACAAATGACCAAGGGTCAATGTTTCCCATTTCTTGTTTCTCAAACGGGTGGTGGTGGTGAGCACACGTGTGCACAAACGGGCACGCACATACCCATCAACTTTTTCCCACCCACACTGCGCTGCCTGCCGGGCCCAGACCTTGGCAGCGCTAACACGACTGCAGTTCTGCTAAGGTTGAAAAATATCAGGGAGGAAGCATGTATAACACTGTTTCTGGGGTAAAATGAAACCCTATATTCTCAAGAACTCATCTGCATGTAAACTTTAGACAACAGCACCTTTGCGTTAGGAACCTCAGCAGGTCAAACGGGAAGTTAATTCTAGCACTTCAGACAAAAAAGAGGAGAGGCTGCTCAGGTGGAGGGAGGAGCCTGGACCCACGGGGGAGTGCTCTGGTGTCACGGGCAAGCTCTCTGCACGTGAGGCAACGTGCACAGGGCCCCCGCACCTGCATGTCGGAGGCCAGCGTCTCGTAGGTCTCGCGCAGGCAGTGCCAGTTCTGCCGGCCGAGCGTCAGTGCCACGCCCGGCAGGCTGTATGCGCAGTGCTTGGCGATCTCCGTGTCCACTGTCTGCGCCCGGGAGGGGTCGGTCATGGAGAGATACTGATCCAGCAGGGCCTGGGGCACAACGTCCTAACCAAGAGAGAGTGCAGACTTTGTAAATTAGGCATACTTGCACCTCATATAGTAGTGAAAAACCAATCTCCAAGTTTCAGGTTTCCAATAACTGAAAAGAGATAAGAAAACACGCTAAGGGAGATACATGTATAAATGAATAAAAGCAGCTTCAAGAAGGAAAACAACAAACAAGATCTTAAAACAGAAAACAGCTTGGAGGATGATGAGAGCTGCTTACTAAATTTAAGAGATACATTAAAAATAAGATCAGCACCTTTCAGTGTTGGCAGAGATTACAGAGTCTGGGGTAACCTACTGAATGAGGCTAACCTAGTGGATGAGGCTAACCTAGCAGGTGAGGCTAAGCAGGCCCTCTTCTGCACTGTCACCAACAAGGATCTTAAAACGACAACAACAACCGCCTTTGGATGGAAATTTAGCCGTTATCCATAGAAACTTAAAGTGTACATACCTCTAACCACTTGTATAAATGCGAGGACAAGAAGAACATATCTACGATCTTGCTTATGTATGTGAAATATAGCTTTGGAAGGAGCTACAAAATAAAGATAAAACTGGCTGCTTTGGGGGAAAAGCAAAGTGGGTGCTGGAGGAGAAAAGCTGAGAAGGAAGCTGAATTCTGAACTTTGTAAACGTATTATCTATTTTTAAAAAATAAATTAAAATGGAAATTCATTAAAGGAATGAGACAATCTGTATGCACTGGCTTGAAAAAGCATGTTTTAAAACACTATGAATACCAACTCCATTTTTAATAAATAGAACAAACAAAAACAAAGGACTCACCCCCCTTTGACCTAGGCAATCTACTTATAATAATGCACAGACAGTCCCAGGAGCAAAGCACAGACATGATCACGATGAATGTGGCTTTACTTGTAATATCACAGCACACCTACATCTGGACGCCCGTCCCAGCCCTGCTCACGCGGGGCCGCGTGGGTGCTGTGCTGGGGCGGGGAAGGGGGAGAGTCTGTGCTCCTGTGCAAAGAGCTCCAAGACACGACTCTTTAAAAAAGAAAAGAAAAAAGAAAGACAGGCATCACCACATTCCAACGACCCCACATGTAAAGCCTCCGATTCGAGTCACCCTGCCAGCCGACAGCACATACTCCCACGTTCTCCTCTCTGAAGTCAAGCTCTACCTTACAATCCTTGGCAACTCAGGCATGAAGACCCAGGCGTGACGGCCTGGCTCTATCTGTCTTTGAAAGACAAAGGTGCACGCCGACGCGCTGGCGCGTCCGCCTAGGTGCGCTGAGGAAATACAAGAGGACCCATGGTCGTGGTCACCCTGGAGGGGAAGGGGTCACGGGTGTGAGAAGAGGAAGATTTCTGCTTGTATTTTACTCGACCGCTTGAATTTTCTTATCAGAAGTATGATATATCAGCCCTCATTTTCAAAACATTATCAGAAGGGCCAAATTTGGTGAGAAACGGGTTTAAAAGTGGGCTTAACAACACCCACACAAAGTAAAGAGTTTTGGGTCACCTACCTGCACTTTAGCTCTCCTTTCCTCATCGGGGCTAAAACCACCACTGGTGCCCGAGTCTGAATCATCATGAATGTAGCGAAGGGTGGACTCCATATTCTGTCGGGAGAGAACGGCCACTTAAAGAACTGTCCTGTCTGCAAGTTCCCTTCATTTAAACTATCTTACTAAGTTACTCACCTTTCAAGGCCACCAAAAGATAAGAATATGTACAAATTCTTCATGCTCTTAAACATTTATAAACAGACCTAAGACCTCATAAGAATTCCCCTGCCTTAAATCAAGCTTTCAGAATAGGTTGCTAAATGTATGAAAATAAATTCCAGAACAAATGTAATTAAAAAGTAAATTTAGAAGTAATTTTGAAAAGGTCCCAATATCTAAAATTAGCTATCAATAAAACAGTATTTAGAGGGGGCTTCAGGCAACTGTTGTATGGTATGTCATACAGTTTTTCTTCTACTATTTCTATTCCTGGCTATTTCTAATTTCACAAATATATTGGGCTGGCCCAAAAGTTCATTCGGGGTTGTCATGCGATGTTACAGGAAAACCCGAACCAACTTTCTGGCTGACCCAATACTTTTTTAACAGCTCCTGCCAACCCCAAAATGAAAACAAAACACCTTCTAAAACTCAGATAAAGTACTGAAATCTCCGATGATACTAAGTGGTCAGGGTTGCATTCTGAAGCCCTGGTTTTATGCAAGATTTCTAACTATACCGGGTGTCATCTAACAGAAAACAAGCCAGGAATCCACTGGGGCCCTGGGACCCCCGTGCCCCCATGCGTATGAGGCCCCCCTCCCTGAGCTCAGCGTCCAGGCCGCTCTGACCTGAGACCACCTGCCTCTGGCCACCAGCATGTGTTCCTTCTCCCGCCGACACACACAAGGGATGAGAACTACTGACACCACGTGGTGCTGGCTTGGTTGGGGGTTGGGGGGCTTGGGAAGGATGGTGCAGGACACAGGCAGGCGGGCTGGTCACAGTACCCACCCGCACACTCCAGGGTCCAGATAATCCCGCAACACGGCCTCAAGTCCCGATCTTCCGCTCAGAATACTGTGCTGCTCGCTGCAGTGAAATGGTCCCATCAGAAACAAAGCACCCCTCCAAAAAGAAAAGGGAAGAGTTAATTACTCTTGATAAAGGGCTTTGTCTCCAGTAAGATTATTTCACTGCAGTGAGCCACACCCACACTGAAGCTGCGGAGTGGTCATGTAGACAGTCTCGGGGCTGACTATTAACTCCAAGCTCTGGACATGACACTCATGTCACAGAGACAGGACGTGGTGACGATGACTTTTACTTTATGCAGAAGGGAGACGGAGAAAACCAGCGACAGACAGGACGTGGTAACTGGGTCGTGACGAGCACCATGGCCGCCCCACGAACGGTGCCGGGGCCACCCGGCTCACTGTGCACACCCTGTGGAGCCCTCACCTCGACGGCCTCGCTCGTCAAAGGCCCGGTGGTGCCGTGGTCAAGTCTGCAGCCAGGGAGCTCATCCTGCGGGGCCCTCCGGGCGGCCTCGCTGGCCTCGTCGCAGGCGTCCAGGCTGGAGGCGCGCAGGGCGGCGGCCAGCACGTCCACCTGTGCTGTGGGCGGAACGACAGGGCTGTGAGCGCGGGGCCGCGGGTGCCCGGGCTCTCCCTGCGCAGGGTTATGGGATCAATGAGACGCAGTGCTTTTGGGACACTGCCATCGAAAAGCTGGAAAAAACCTCTACTGTGGTCAATCATTAGTTCTCTGAGGGAAAAAGTAGAAAACTAATATGCTTTCATGAGATTAAACATGTTTACCCGCTACTGTACATTACTCTGCGTTAGTATGAAAAGAGAGGTGCTATCTAGTCAATTTCAGGGTCAGTGAACTATGTTTTGGGGACACATGAGCGGGACTGGCGAGGCTTACTTACTAAGCTATCTTAGCAGGAGAGCAGTCACACAGACCCTGCCAACATAAAACAATGGGAATTACAAAGATTTCTGTGGCAGTTACATTTAAACATCTCATATCTCATTCCTGTTTATTCTACTTTTCTCTAATTCTTTTTGAAAGTGAAATTAGTGACTTGTCCCAAACACAGGGATCCCAAACAAGCACTGTCTCACTCGCAGGAAACCAAAATGACAGATAACCAAGCAGCAGCCCTGAAGTCTGGCAAATGGCACTGTCTACGTTTTGAGTTACATCTTCTTTATAAAAGTCATTCAAAGTGAAGATAAAGCATTCTTCCTTCCCCCCAAAATAAATGAAGAATTTAGCAAAAAGAAATTGTTTAGCATTACTTCAAGTAACAATCCACCTGGATGCTCAAAATATAGGAATTTATAAAGTTTACCTGCAAATTTATTTAGTACAAAGATTAGAAAGTGTGCTCCCACTCTACTTAAAGATTATTAAAAAGCAATCAGTATTTTATTAAGATAACCTATTACTATGCTATAGCATTTATAAAATTCTAGTTAAGTATACAAGGTACCCAGCAAGACAGACACAAGAAACATACAGGATGATGACCTAACTGAATAGATTAAACTGAAGGTGTCTAATCATGAAAGTTACTCACAGAAAGCATCCTCATTCTTTTGGGAATTCCAGCTGCAATTTGTACTAATCCTTTACTCACTTCAGCTCCCCTTTTAGAATCCTCCAAATTTCCACAATGAAATCACAATAGAACTAAAGGAGGCCGATGGCCCGGAACATGCTTTCTGCCCCCGTAGATGCAGGCGGGGGGTGTGAGGGTGGGCTCCCTCATGCATCACGACCTGTTCCTGGGAAGCCTTTCACAGAACACGTCTCACACAGGCCACCAACCTGAGTAAACGACAGCCTCCTCCTTGTCTATGTTACTCTGTACCTTTAGGTTTGTATGTTCACAAAAGTTTCAGTGCGTCACACTGAGGTTACCTCCTTCAAAAGACTGGTACAAAGGTCACGAGGACGACCTCATGTCCACTCACGGAGAGCCCGTGGCCCCGGAGAACCCAGGCTTGCCTGAGACTCAGCGGATGGCTCACCACGACCAGCGGAAGGAAACTGAAGCACAGGCCTTCACCACGTCTGCGTTTTCCTCACGATGCGGGCGGAAACCCCAGGATCAGAGCCCACGCGGTCCCTGGTGACTCGCGCTCAGAATCGGGGACAGCCTGGAACCTGGAATTTCCTGCCCCCGCCTGAAGCGCTGGTCTGGCTGAGCTCACCCTTTCCATCTCTCTTGCACACCGTCCTGGAGGTTAGTCACAAGTTCCTAACAATTTCTTGCTTACAATCAACGAACAATATGATTTTTCAGACCACAACTGTCCAGTGGACCCAGTTATTCCACTGGCCCTAACGAAACTGGAGAGAGCTCTGCACTTGCTGGCCTGGCCAGCTTCCCCTCTGCAGTCTGTGAACTGGCCACGGCCAATCAAACCGGCACCGGTCACTATTCAGCCGTGGCTCAATCCTGAATCAGCCTGGTGATGCCACACACCAGGGAGTTTGGAAAAGGGGCTCTCTTACACCTTCTTCCCATCTTACTACCTCCCTTTCTGTCCTTCCACGTAGGGTCTACTTCTGTTCCACAGCTGAGAAAGGGCCTTCTTTTTCTGACAGGAACATCTCATTCCAGTTCCTGGAAACACTTAAGTTTTTTGATTAGAGACCCACAAAGAAAAAAAAATTAATCTATCAATGCTTCAAAGAAGGTAAGAGTTAAATTGCTAAGACTGTGAAGCAAAGGCTGCCTTAGAGGAAAAAAATCCCAACTCTTGCTCTTGTGTCCCATGACATTCCCACCAAACAGCATGGAAAAGAACAAGGGACCCAGTGGCTCGTGAAAGCAGAAACTCGACTCTGAGGGTCCACCTCACCCTGACGTTCCCCTGCCCCCAGTCAAGAATACACACATGCAACATAACTAGTTGAGTCCCTGGCCAGAACTTAGTTTCCAATTTGGGGTTAATTCTGCCTTTCAAAAAGGTAGACATTCTCTGACAGACTGTCCACAACCGCAGACTAGAAAAGAAAAAGCACCCACAGTTAAGGTACACCCTTCAAAAACCCAAAACACCTTCTAATAGTATGAAAAGTCAGAAATAGTTACTACAATTAACACGGGTTTAATATGCCCTCATATGCTCGGGAATTCTGCAGCCGAAGCCCTCCCGCCCCCAACCCTGCCCACCAATGTTTTGCTGCAGAACATCTGACACAGGCAGTTTACACACTAAGTGTCTCACCCTCTGTGCTCTCTGAGGCTGGGATTTCTGTCTGGTCTGCTGCTGGTATATATTCACTGCCTGGAAGAGTAGCTGGCACATAATAGGTGCTCGGTAAGTGATGCTGGATGAATCAGTCAATCGATGAATATGTTACCAAAGTATCAACATTGTGGACAGAAAGAACAACATGACAAATTTAAATTGTAACAGGTGTAAGAGCTGAATTAGAAAGAGAACTGATCAAATCATAATATAGTATTACTACTAAAATCTCAATTGCAGCCTGTAAAGTTTAAGTCAAACAGTGTTAGTCACCTTCTGAAACACAAAGTCATATCCTGAAGCTCGTATGTGTCCATGTAGGGCTTTTAAAAAAGCAAACTACGCATATTACTTTTAGCTTATTTGTTTTAAAAAAAAGCATTTAAAGTAGCTTATTCAATATTTCCATCAATATTTAGTAGGTGTCTACTACGTGTCAAAGAACTGACTAGCAGGTGTGTACAGGGAGAGCTCCCAGAACAGGCCAAAGGCCAGTTAGGAATCTTTCTTCCATAAAGGTAAGGAGCATACAAAAAAAACAAAACTTGAGGGGCTTCCCTGGTGGCGCAGTGGTTGAGAGTCCACCTGCCGATGCAGGGGACACGGGTTCGTGCCCCGGTCCGGGAGGATCCCACATGCCGTGGAGCGGCTGGGTCCGTGAGCCATGGCTGCTGGGCCTGCACATCCGGAGCCTGTGCTCCGCAGCGGGAGAGGCCACAACAGTGAGAGGCCCACGTACAGCAAAAAACAAAAACAAAACAAAAAAACAAAAAAACAAAACTTAAGAGTTACTGAAGTTTGATCAACTGAATCAAACTTCAGTTGACAAATGATAAAATTTATTTCAACAAAAAGCAGAAACCTGTAAAGACAACATTTATCAAGGGCTGACCACCCCAAGATGTGCACATCTGAGGTGTAATTCTGTCTCCATCCTCCTCATCTGGGGTGGAAGGGAGAGGGCAAAGGCAAGAGATTCTGATGAAGATTCTAATTTGTCAAACAAAACCAAACCTCAGTATCTGCTACATCACCAGGTTGTCATAAAATGCAGAATTCTGGGCTCAAGGGGGTAGAAATCAAGGGCAGGAGCCACAATGAGGAACTAGCGAGAGCAGTAAAGCTGTGAGGTTTTCAGAGAAACTAATCCACCGCGAGGGATAGAAAATAGGACATTCTACGGAAAACACTCATAAGGAGGAGGAATGAACTACTGGTCCACGAATGGCGAGGATAAACTGCACACACAGACTCAAGAGAGGCTCACGGCGCCCGATACTATTCACAGCATTCTGGAAAAGGTGACTGTCTGCCAGTCAAATTAAAATAACTTTCAACCATCAAGGATACGAATTTGGCTTTAATCAAACAAATCATTTAGTTTTTCTCCAAGCATAAAATTACCACAGGAAATCTTTAAAATCATGATACGTTAAAGCCAAATAAAGATAACTGCTAATATCACCTCCACGGATGAAATTTCCAAGTTTAAACACAACAAGGTTTTGCGTGTTTTAGAAGGACACTGAAGGTTTCGCTTTGTCTGCTTTAAAAATAGGTATTTTGCTAACATTGAGCAAACTGACAGTTTAGAAATTTTAGCTTCTAGAATGAACAAGGAAAAAAAAATCCACAAAGTGATAAAGGATCTGAAGCCTTGCAGTTTGGGGATTTTTCAAAATTGTTTTTTGTTTTACAGTAACATTTCAGATTTCACTGGTTAGCGTGCTCAGTAGGAGCTCTGATGTCACTGGCATCAGGTTCCTGCCCCCAGACCGTAAACCACCCCCTGGCCCCGGCAGGCAGAGTGGGGTGGCCTGGGACCTCATTCCCACACTCCTATTCCACTGAGCGAGAGCAACTTGTTATTTTTACACACAACAACCTTCAAGGCTGCCGTTCGCAATGGCAGAATCTAGGTGACACAAGTGTAACCCAATGGAACAAGGTCCCAACTGAGAAACAAAGACACAAGCAAGACCCTCGCAAACGCCCACAGCTCTTAAAACACCACGTTCCATAGGAAGATACGTATCTTTGTCCACTGCTAACAGA
The DNA here is from genome assembly GCF_964165515.1 of Mesoplodon bidens. Lineage (NCBI taxonomy): Eukaryota > Metazoa > Chordata > Mammalia > Artiodactyla > Ziphiidae > Mesoplodon > Mesoplodon bidens. The sequence goes on along the minus strand of NC_138169.1, from coordinate 30,667,372 downwards.
CTACAGTCTTTCCGTAAAACACAGCACTGCATCTGCTGTTTATAAAAGGTTTATGAGATCCAGAGCAGAAGAGTTAAGGCAGGACTCAAGGGTTAAAATTGTAAAAACAGTGAGTGAGTGTGAACAAGTCAGAGAGCGATTTTTGAACCAACACATCTGTACATGCTACACTTAGGAACACAGTGACGGGCTCATCTGAAATTTATTTCCTAAAATTCAGACTAATCACATTTATCCAGACAAGAATACATGATGACAATGGTCAAAATAGATTTTTAAAAGGCAATTTTTCTGGGGAAAAAGTCAGGAAATAACATTTTTTATCAGAATAAAGAACTGACCCCCATACCTTTCACGTCGGGATCGTCAATGTGTGGCTCCAGGTTTTCTATCATCTCTTCCAGTTCCTTTCTGGTGGCCATGGTGATGTTTGCAGAAGCCGGGGCGGTGGCTTCAGGCATTCCCTCCAGCCCCTCCGGGCTGAGTTTGTTCCCAGAGCCCTGCTCCAGCTCCACATCTAGATCTATTTCGGGAAGAGGAGTCCTCCAGAAGTGGAAGGAGTTGTACAACTCCTGATCTAGGGGAGCTGAGTCCTGTGCACTGGCGCCCACCTCCAACCGACAGGCAGACCTGCAGGTGCCGGGCTTTTTATCATCCTCATGACTAGCTGCCTCCTGATTAGGCTCTGAGGACAAAGGACAAGGTAATGAGCTGTCCCCTGGAGGCTTCCTAGGGCTTTCAGCACCGATGTCCGGGTCTGGCGCACCTTCCAGTTTGACACTGGAATTACAAACAGTGGGGTCTGTAGGAACATCCTCTGGCCTGATCTGTGCATCCTCTGGGACTTCTTCATCTCTGGTCCTTTTATTGTTTTATTTGGGAAAAAGAAAGTGAAAGTATAAAAATAATTACTGAAAGAAAAACAATGAAAGATACTACATGAAGCATTTAGACAAGTATTAAAAATTACAAAGTATCCATACAAATTCAGTAGTTTATTTATATTACTGATAATGCTTCCTTTTCCATCAGTTGTTCTGTGCTCAATGATGTAAACATCTGTTAAGTCTAGATATTAAAGTATTACGTAATAGTTGGAGGAGATAACATTTAAGAACCCCGGGATTCTATAATACCATGCTAATTTCAATAATAAAAAAAACTAAAAAGAAATAGTAGGAAGATAAATTCTCACAATGCATTTTAAGCTAAATACACCATAAAAATTAACTGATATTTAGGATATGGTATTGCCACTGTGCTCCAATGACCTATCGAAAAGCTGAGAATTAAAACCTCCTTGCTTACACAGAAAAGAAAAAAAAAAACCCTCTACACAGCATTAGAAAAGATCCTTATTTACTATCCCGCAAACTACATTAAAGTCCCCTTCAGTGTAAAGAAAGTTATTTTTATTCCTTCCACACTTTCAGGTCTACTCCCCGAAGTTTCCCCCCCTGCAGCAGTGACTTAATTGACAGAGAGGTGGTACAAGCCCCGGGGCCACAGCCCACGGTCACCGCCATCCACCACCTACTCAGAGGCTCTACGGCCCCTCAGAGTTTATCTGACTCAATTACCCTTAACAAACACCTGCTGAGTACCTACTAGGAGCCAGGGAGCGACACTGGTGGTGAGGGTTCCTATGTGAATGAGAGGCAGCTGCTGCTCCTGAGATTAGCATCAGAGGTAAACACTTCCCTCAGAGTGGTAAGGAGGGAGCAAGCACGCAGAGCCCGGAGGCAGAGGCGCCAGCTTTCCAGGGAGTGACAGGAGCCGTGGGTGGAGCAACCAACACATGCGGCTAAGGGAAAACCCGCACTCAGGCAGCATATGCAAAGGCAGGGGTGACAGGAGAGGTGCCACACCTTCAGGAAACGGCGATGAGTTTACGATGGCTCAGAGAGGGAACCGATGGAAAAGTGAAAAGTCGGCGGAGCCACCGAGCCCCACACTAAACACCTCCGGAACGTACCCTAGGTACAGGAGACAAGGCAGGGGTGAAGAGAGTTACATTTTGAGATGCGTTCTTTCAGAAAGGCCACCCGGAAGCAGGACAGGAAGCGGGCTGGAGGTGCGCCCGGCAGCAGGGACTGCAGCAGAGCAGGTGAAGAGAGGCAGGGATGCCCTTCTGAATAGGGTGGTGTGTCGGGGCTACAGAAGACGGAAACACACTCAAATGACGCCGACGCCAACGCCAACACGACTGCTCACTTCCCGCTCGCGGGGCATGAGAAGCAAAGGGAGGAACCTGTGAAGATTTCCAGATTTCTGGCCCGAGCGACTGAACAGGTGCTGGTGGCACCGACTGCAAGTGAAAAACACCAGGGCAGTTTGAGGAGGGGGTTTCAGTCTGGGTGGGCTGAGTCGGGATCTACATGGAATTCCACGTGGTGACGTCCCCGGGAAACTGGTCAGAGCCCAGACAGAATGGAGGGCACCTCAGAAGGACTGGCCTGCATATGTGTCATGACAGTCGTGCAGAGTGACAGAGAGCACGGCATTTCTCCTGTACAAGAGGATGCTTCAGACGAGCATTCTTCAGGCTCAGAGAAAAAGGTCAGAAGAGATGAAGAACTGAAAACACAGGAGACTGATGGAATCCCTGATAAAGCAATGTCTTTCTGAGAAGGAAGGCTAGGGGCTCGAGAACACAGGTGGAGAGATTAAATGGGTGAGAGACAGCTCTTCTAAGAAACATGAAAGGGAAGTGAGGATGGATATGTAGGTAAATTTGTCAGGTGAGGGTGGGGTGCTCCCTTGAAACATGGGCCCTTAAATATACACAATGAAAGACATTAAACAGGAGGCTCACCCGGCCTGTGCCCTGGAAGGTGACGTTACCACCGATGTGATATCCCAGTTACAGAGCCACCATATGTGCTCTCAGGAGATCACCAACTTCCCTGATTGCACTTTATCTCATAGTAATGTTCACACTGTTTTCAGAAATGAATTTTTTAAAAAACACGTGATTATTTTAAAAAATATTTTTTTAGACACAGATAAAAATATTTAATACTTCATCTGAAAACATACCACACAGTGATAGCATTTAAAATTCTGGTGTTTCTCCACCATGCTTATAATCATAAAATACATAACATGCACACATAAACTGCGAGAACTCGAGTCTCACCCAGCACTGGTGCTGCAGATTCCACGTTTACTCCTTATTCATAAAATGAGGGACTGGTCTCGATGTCTGTAGCATCCTTTCCCTCTCCAAAACAGTCCCGAAGCAAGTGCTCTTATGCAAAATAAGTGTCTTCTATATGTGTATGACTTACATGATATTTTCCAATCATGCCTTTATTAAAGATATTTTTTCTTTTGTTTTAAAACACGAGTGGGATAATGGGTAAAATTTGAATAAAATCTCTAGATGACAGTATTGTATCTGTGTTAATTTCTTAATTTTGGTAATTAGAGTTTGGTTATGTATTAGTATCTGTGTTTTGAGGAGTGAAATATTTAAGAAAGGTAAAAAGAATATCATGTCTAAAACTTATCTCAAAGAATTCAGAAAAAAATAATAATAAAGCAAGTATGGTTAAATGTTAACATTTGGAGAATCTGGAAGAAGTGTTTATGGGATTCTTTGGCTATTTTTACAGTTTTTCTGATATCATGCAAACTGAATTTTTAAAATTATAGTAGGGACTTCCCTGGTGGCGCAGTGGTTAAGAATCTGCCTGCCAGTTCAGGGGACACGGGTTCAAGCCCTGGTCCGGGAAGATGCCATATGCCGTGGAGCAATTAAGCCCGTGCGCCACAACTGCTGAGCCTGCACTCTCGAGCCCGCGAGCCACAACTACTGAAGCCCACGTGCCTAGAGCCCGCACTCCGCATCAAAAGAAGCCACCGCAATGGGAAGCCCACGCACCATAACGAAGAGTAGCCCCTGCTCGTTGCAACTAGAGAAAGCCCACGCGCAGCAATGAAGACCCAACGCAGCCAAAAATAAATAAATAAATAAATATTTTAAAATTAAAAAAATAATAATAAAAATTATAGTAACAGGACATTGTTTGGTGGTGGTGGGGAGCAAATGGCTGAAACTTAAGACTCCACTTGTTATCTGATGAATTTAAGAAACTTCCACTTAAAATTCGCAAAAAGAACCCAATTAAAAGGCCATTTAGTATGGAAAACTATTCCAAGGGCCTGAAGTTCCTGGATCACTATCTCATCTTAGCATTAAAATTAAATTTTAATATTCTCAGCAGGAAAAACAAAGAGAGTCACTGGCCAAGTCATTCTATTTGCCTTATGAAAAATTACTAGTTTGTCCCAAGTTCCAACTCCTTGTACGGTTTTAAAGAGACAAAAACATTTTCCCTCATATGAAATTCTGGGAAGTATTAAATTCTGTACAAATAAACCGTCTGCTTCAAAACAAACCGTCAAAAATATAAATTCTCTAAATACGTTTTTTCCTGGAGCTGGGTAACAGTCAGTGCACAATCAAGCTGCTAAATGCCAGAATTCTGACATTCCTAACGGTCAGTCTGGAAAACGCTATCATACAAGCAAACGCTATACTGAGGAGAACGGAGGAGACTGAGGGCTCACATGAGGAGTGGAGTAGCCCGGCTCCTCGCAGGTGTAGGGAACAAGTGCGGCAGGGCGTCAGCCAGAAACGCATCTCCAAGAGAACCTATGCCTCCTCGGTGCCTAAGCTGAGAGTTAGTATCTTCAGAGACCTAGTGACTCAAGACTGTGGCCTAGGAAAGTGCCCTGGGAACATCTGGTCCCAGAACACTGCATCCTGAGATGAGAGCAGACACAGCCTCCATGTGCTGTGACTTCATAATGGAGTCTCAACATCAGTGAAATACTTCCAGATTTGTACCAGTAACAATTTTACTTACACATAGTTAGCTTTAAGCTAAACTGACAAAAACTAGCAAGAGCAGTGCAGTTACTTAAGGCTTTTGAGATAAAATCTATTATTTTCTAACAATAACTCATTCGACATTTATCATGTGCCGAGCGTGTGCCAGGCCTGGTGAAGGTGTCAGAATACACAAAGATAAAAACCAGGCTGCTACGCGGGGGGACCTGCAGTCCCCTGGATGTGTGCAAAATACACAACCAAGAGATACGACTAAAATTAGTGCTCATGTGCCAGTGCTATGAACAGCCAGGATGCAAAAGCTCTGAATTTCCTCCAAGATTCTTGGAGGTAGTTTGTCCAGACATTCTCTCTGTTAAATGAGGTGTGGATGAAACAGGATGGTGTCCCAGACAGAAAGAGGGAGAACCCAAAGAAGGCAGTGTATTCGGAGAGCAGTGTAATAGCTGGTTTAACTAAACCAGAAAAGAGGCTGCTCATTTCACGTAACTTAAAAGTGAAAATCTGAATGCTTAACTCTGCTTCTGGAAGCACAGCTTTTTTTTTTTTTTTTTGCGGTACGCAGGCCTCTCACTGTTGTGGCCTCTCCCGTTGCGGAGCACAGGCTCCGGATGCGCAGGCTCAGCGGCCATGGCTCACGGGCCCAGCCGCTCTGCGGCATGTGGGATCCTCCCGGACCAGGGCACGAACCCGTGCCCCCTGCATCGGCAGGCGGACTCTCAACCACTGCGCCACCAGGGAAGCCCATGGAAGCACAGCTTTTATTAACACCTTCAAAGAAGTATGAACACCCTGATCCAGGGTGAGTGAGAGATAAACCTGGTATTTTATAAAGCCAGAGGTTTATAATCAATAAATGCTTCAAAGAGTATTAAGTGATATTAAATGTTTCCAGGATCAGATGAAACACTACAAAAGAAATAAATGGTAGCGGAAATATATTGCCAAAAACTTTGTGAGATGTTCGTTTGAGAAATCTGAATTCTAGGAAACTGAGAGGACCTCGAGAATGGGAACCAAGTCCTGGTTCATCTGTCTACCGTCGCTGGTTCATAGTAGGTGCTCAATTAATTTTTGCATAATCAACCAATTAGTCAACCTTAAATAACAAAACTAGATTTAAGACAGCTCAAAACAAAAGCCAGTGCAGTATTTAAGAGAGGGCAAATTAGTTAATGGCTCTGAGATTAATAATACCTAGGACTACACAACAGCTTTTACAGTATTCAACAGAACTCCTTTCTCAGCCAGGAACTGTCTCCTCCCTCCCTTACATCATTAACACAATTCAATGAAGTCTAATAATATACTGAAAATCCAATGCTACAAATAGTGTTGACTTGACACTAAGACAGACCTCACTACAATGGAAGAGGAGTTAAGGTTTGTAGCTAAAAGATAACTAACCGCCTTTAAATAGCTCTTCCAATAATGTCCTATACCAGCAGTTAGCAAAACTACCGGCCATGGTAGCCACACCAACTGTCTTTGTCAATAAAGTTTTACTGGAACACAGCTGAGCCCATGCATCATGGACCGTCTACGGCTGCTCCCACAAAGCAGGAGTTCTGACGGAGATCGAATATATTTACTGCGTGGTCTTTTACAGGAAGTTTGCTGACCCCGTCCTAATAATTCTCTGTAAATTTGTATTTTCACTTCCTAGACTCTCTCCAGATACAAAAATAAATAAAAGCTATGCGACAGTCTTCATACAATTAGTACCATTAGTGAAAGGGTGGCTGACTTTAAAACTGAAGAGCAGGTAACACCCCTCCCCCTCCACTTCATCACTCTGTCACATTCCCTACAGCAGCTATTTTCAAAAGAACTGACCTGGGCTTCCCTGGTGGCGCAGTGGTTGAGAGTCTGCCTACAAATGCAGGGGACACGGGTTCGTGCCCCGGTCCGGGAAGATCCCACATGCCGCGGAGCGGCTGGGCCCGTGAGCCATGGCCGCTGAGCCTGCGCGTCCGGAGCCTGTGCTCCGCAACGGGAGAGGCCACAACAGTGAGAGGCCTGTGTACCGCAAAAAAAAAAAAAAAAAAAAAAAAAAAAAGAACTGACAGACTTTTCTTGCCAGGAAGACAGGTTTAGAGTGATTTTTCTTCCTTTACAAAAAACAGTACCTCAGGTTTGTTTGGCTATTCAGCAGGACAATAGGAGAACGGGCAAAAAGGTAAAACAAGGCAGCACAGAAGAAAGAAGTGCCAAATCAAAACACCAAGAAAGCAAATATCACAGTATCAAGACCCACAGAAGAAAATGTCCATTAGCATCATGACAAGGGAGGACAAAGCACTCTGGTAACTCAGGCATTACAGGCAGGGCTGTTTCAGAAACAGGCACTTAACTGAGCTCAAGTGCACACCTGTCAAAGTCTGTGCATTATTTCCCATGCACTAACTTAGGTCTGAACCGTTTTCCCCCCTAAGGATATACTAAAATAAATTTTAAAAACTAAAACTCAATTAAATTTTTAATGCAAAAAAAATTAAAAATAAAAATCAGAGATGTCCTCTTTAAGCTTTATTGGAAAATCTGGTTGCCTTATTAAATGCTCTTAAAAGTTGATATTCTAGTTAGTAAGTGCACTAATTTGGTGCTAATCATTAAAATACTTTCTCCCTCAATTGAGAGATTACAATCATTATTCCGTAGACAGAGAATCCAAGATCCACAATAAAATTAACTGACTAAAAAGGAAAATAATAGTAAGAAACTGACTACATAGTAACACATATTCCTAAATTAGGTTTTACTCCTTATAAAACCAAACCCTTTAAATTGTATAACCATTACTTTGTATATTCTAAATGTTAACAGATGGTTTACTAGGTAAATTATTTATTAAATAAACTTACACAAAAATTAGTATCAAATCTATCACTACAGCTTTCTATATGCCCAGCACCAAGCTAACTGTGTTACGTGTACCTTCATCTTCTCATTTAAATATGTAATTAACCAAAGAGATGTTTAACAAATGTATTTAAAATAAAACTTTATTAAAATATTTACCAATTTTTGTAATCAAGAGAAATAGTAAACTCTCCAAAAAGAACATTATAAAAATAGTGAAAATGAAAAAAATGCTCACAAGCAGTAAAACTGGAAAGCAAAGTTTTAAAAAATCATACCTATTTTTGTCTTCTACTGATGTATCTTCTGAGCTTTTGTTTTCTTCTTTAAAATACTGGCCTGAGCTAGATGGATTAGCAAAAGTAGATATGAAAGGTCCCAGAGACTGAAAAGCTGCTTGCCGAACCTAAGAAGAATAAAAGGACAGAATAAAACACCAATCCTTCTTCAGCGAGGATTTACAGTTCCCCATCAATTATTTTCTCCTTTTTACTTAAAATTTTTTTATCTTGGCTTGAATATTTAAACCATGAGAATGTGAATATGAGACCCTATAAAACATTTGCATGGAACAGAAATTTCATCCAGTTTAAAAAAAAAAAAGTTAATATAGTAGTCTACTGTCTGCTCCTAAAAGTATTAGCAATAACATACCTTAAATGATAAATTATGTCTTAAATTATGAAATCAAAATCACATCTTCTGTAAAATGCATCCTTTTACAAAAATGATAATTAAACAAAACCTTACCCAACGTGAAGGATCACTGATCAAATTAATAAATAGTGCTGATAACTTAGTCCGTCGAATTTCTTGACATGTTGCACAAGAAACCGCCATGAAGCACTCAGCACAGGCCTTGCGGACTCCCCACACGTTATCGGAACAAAGCTGGAAAAACCTGGGCAGCTGTGCGAAGAGGATGGTGTTTCGTTAGGCAGACACACAGCAGGCTTCAGGGGTTACTTTTATTTCATTTTCTGCTTTCACAGCATTTAAAACATTAGATCTTCTTAATGAAATTTAGAAGACCCATTTAATATTAACACTTAGCAGTTTTAAATAAATCACACCTAATTCATTCCACTACTGACTATGGAAAATCAAAAATGCTCCCAACATGTACAGCTTAAATATTATCCAAGAGCTTGTACTTAAAGTTAATTATTCTGCATAACGGATGGTTTCAGAAACTCTTCAAGTACATTAACTTGTACATTAAGCATTTTTTATCCCAGGAACTAACCATTTAAAAATCACCTGCTGTAAATTTAATTTGTCACTAAAATACTTGAGGGTTGCAATAAAATTAAAGATTCATTTGAATAAATAAGAATTGATTTTATAGAAATGGGAGTTAAAAAGGGATCAATGGTTCTTAACACATCTGCATTTTTAACAAACCAGCCTTAATAAAACACAATTCAAGTGCCCAGATTACAGAAATTTAAACTCTTAAAGTCATATTATCTTTCTGGTTTACATCCATGGAATTGTATTAGGTTGGTCCAAAAGTTGATTCAGGTTTTTCTGTAATATTACAGAAAACCCGAACGAACTTTTGGGCCAAGCCAATATTAATACACTTTGGGGGTAACTACGTATTTCAAACTTCACGTGCTACTTTGTAATGCACTGCTTTCTCCTTAGTTGGTTTTTTTTTTTTTTTTGCCGCACTGCTCAGCATGCAGAACTTCCCTGACCAAGGATCAAACCTGCGCCCCTGGCACTGGAAGCATGGAGTCTTAACCAGCGGACCACCGGGCAAGTCCAGTCTCCTTAGTTAATTTCTGCAATACTTACCAACATTTCCTCAGTAGCTTGCTGGCCAACTACGCTGCAAATATCTCCAAAATTGGCAGCACAGACCTGACAACAAAAGCATCACTGACATTTCAAAATATTACAGTGTTCTTTAAAAATAATCTTTTAAATTTCACAGATCAATATGGTAACCACTAGAACCACGTATTCTTAAACAACAACAACAAAAATACCTTTCGAACATGAAACATTCTGCAATCACAGCACATCTCACAAAACCTAGGGAGGATAAGACGCTCTGTGATGTCCTTCCCAACCATGGGAGCCATTTTGCACATTATCTAAAATAAATAAGAACAAACCACACTGAATATATCTTCAAACTAAGACTCTTCCAGTTTGCTAATTTATTAAAAGTATATAATTTAAGGAAGTATAAAATGATATGACATCATTATACTGCATACATCACAAAAAATTCATCTTATTTATCCAAGTTGAAGACAGAAAAACAGATGTTAACTACTACCATTAAAATCAACCGATAATTATTAAAGGTACAATAAACCCTGAGAAAATCCTAAAAATTGCATTTTTACCTAAAGTTTCAATCTTATTCATCATTTTGCCTAATAAATTTAAAATTTAAAAAAAACCCTACATTTTCCCGATAAGAGAATAAATGGTGAGTTTTCAGAAGATTATCCACAAGAAGGATCTGGATTTAGTGTATCTGCATTGCTAAGAAAGGACTATACAGAGGCAGTCCTCATCTTGCAAAGTACCGTTTTCTCTGAAACTCACACATGTGGGGACCACGTCCTTACTCTGCAAAGCCTGGGTTCCAAGGGAGACAAGGACACAAATCTGATATGCGTCACACATGATTCAGATAACAGTTTTGGGCAAAGTGGGGATGAACCTTTTGAAAACCAGCCCAACGCATTTAAATATCTGCCCCCATGCAGTTAGAATATAAAGAAATCTGACTGTCGTCGTTTATCTGTTACATCTACTCCTGGCTCATGCAAATATGACAAGAAGCAAAGGCATCTGGTTGGAAAGAAAAGAAAACTCTATTCATAAATGCATGACTGTCTACAGACCAAATCCCAAGGAATCTACAAAGAAGCCATTGGAACAAATAAGTGAGTTTAGGAAGTTTGCAGGACATATGACAGAATAAAAAAAACAAATGTACTTCTATAAATTAGCAACGAACAACTGAAAATGTTTAAAAACAGTATCATTCACAACAGTTTTTAAAAAACATGAAATCTAACAAAACACACACATGCTGTGTCTTCTGAAAACAACCAAACATTGATGAAATGAAGAAAAGACCTACATAAACGGAGATCTGCCCACACACTGTTAGGCTGGCACCATCCCTATCAGAGCCCTGGCCTCCTCAGAGTGGCAGGTGACACTGACATCCCCCAATCCCCAAAGCAGTGTTGTTTCTTGACTCCAGACTGTTTCTAGGCATCTCCAAGCCCAAGTTAACGATCCAGAGATACACAGTATCACTGATCTAGCATAATTAAATTTCTTAGAATGAATTATTCCCAAAACAAACAACTGGGAAGGGAGGGAATGCCAAACATAGCAAAGTTAACACAAACCAATTGTGAGAGAATCACAGGTTTCACACTAGCGCTGGATATAGCCTTTTATTATAATTATAATGTTTTACTATTCTTAAAACCCGTCAAAAATTATAATAAAGCAAGTTAAACTCTGCTCAATATAAACCAACATTTATGCCAAAACTGATTTCCTTTTTATTGAGAAGCTTGTGAAATTAAAAAAAAAAAAAAATCAAGTTTTGGAACTTGACAGAGGTAGTGCTTTGTACATTATGAATGTACTAAATGCTACTTAATTGTAAACTTTAAAATGGTTAATTTTATATTATGTGAAGTTCACTTCAATAAAAATGGTATTACTGAAAAATATCTAAATTTATTAACTGATACCTGAGTATTTAAAAATAAAATAATGGAATTTCCAACGGAAAGGAACTAGAGAGAAAATCTAATTCATCCTATGAATGATCCAGAAGCACTATAAAATTATTTTTAGTGTAACTTTTTTCATATCAACAAAAATGCAATTATATTAGGTTTAAATAGCAAACTCTCACTATCCAAATAGATTTGAATAAATTTTCAGATGGATTTATCACTTTTCTATTTTATTATAAGAATTCTTACTTTCTGAACTGAGGAACCATAGATGTGAATTATAACAGATATTACTATATGAAATTCATACCCTATTTATGATGGCTCTCAAATAATCAAAATATTTGCTAACCATGTCCAAAACACCAGAGAACTCACTATAATACTTGACTTTATTATGTGCATAATGACTTAATCTGTGTATTTTTCTAATAATCATAATTTATATCATATATTCCTTCCTGCAAAGACCATACTGTCAAGTACGGTAGGCAAGCAGCATCCCTCTTTTTCCTACTGTGCTTACACGGTGCCTAGAAAAGTGCTCGACAGCAATTCAAGGAGCTCAAATGTTTCTTCATTCAATACAGGATTTTTAAAATTCAACTGGTTATTTTTGCCATCTTATTTTTCCATTTTGATAATGAATTTACAGTTAATTTATTATTTTCTTGCTGTGTATCTTGCTTTCTCAGAGCCCAGTTATAGAGCCATTGAATTCCCAAGTGCTTCTGCACAGCATGGGGCCCCCAGAAAAGACACCTTTTCCCTTGGAAGCCTATGTCCCTTTCTAGCCCAGCATTACATTTCAAATGTAATGATTTGTGGCTACTCTGAGACCCAGTATGTGTCAAACCTACAACATGTAATACAGTGTCATATTTAACAAGCGCCTCCTATCAGTCAAGCCAGTGACTAATTCTTGCTGAGCGCTACTTACAGCCACAGCTTCTGTCTTCACGTCGTCATTGCTGTCGGGGGCGGTCAGCTCTACAAGGACGGGGCACACTTTGGTCTCTACATCAAACCGCTCAATTAACTCCTGCTCCAGCAGGGCCAGCAAGGCCGCCTGACTCGTTTTCCTGACCTAGGAAAAAACAGACACGTAAACCAAGTACACACACAGTGTAACAAAACTTAACACCTGAATTTCACAAATCTGAGGACTCCTCACCCAACTAGAAGGGGTTCACAACTGGCAAAACCTTGCCAATAAAAACCTGTGGTTATTCTGCAAAGACAGAACTTGGTAGGTTGTGCTGTAACAGATGAAGTGGAACAGAAAAGCCATTCCTGGAAAAGAGGTCTCCAAGCGCCAACCCTTTTGAGGGCCGCCTGGGAGGGCAGCAGGTGAGCAGCAGCCACTAGGCGCTGTCTGTTGCTGTGACCTCCCAGACTCTTCACAGCCTCATTTTGAAAAACAAAACAACAAAGTCAAAGAGGAAGGAACATCCCAATGAGACCACCCAGTAGGCTGCCAGGAGTGCCCCAGACTACACCCATTTCTGTAAGAACGTGGGCAGGGCCCTCCTACCTGGTTATTCTGATCTGCGAGATATCTAACCACAATGGGTAGCAAGTACTTGGAAAAAGCGTACGGGATCGCAGGCCGGTTTTCCTGACAAAACAAGGCGATGTGAGGCACCTGCTCCATCAGCTCTGCTCTCACAGTTGGTTCTATGGAAATAACAGAAAGGTGAGCTGAAGCATCCTCCCCAGAACCAGATCCTTGCCGGGCGGGGGAGTCCTCAGGAAAGCTCAGGACTCTTCCCCTCGCATCACATCATGAGTGCTTAGAAAATGCTCTGCAGCCTGCGATCCTTTTCACAGCCATGGCGAGGTCGACCCCATCCCAGCCTCTGTCCTCAGAGCCTGCAATACTTCCTGTGAGGACTGGATCTGTTCACCTGAACTCACATCGACTATAACACAGCATCATCTTCAAACTCTGCTAGTTCAGAACCTCCAGGACAAGCTGTAAGGACTGGGTCCTAATCTAATTGCAGCCAGCCAGTGGAGGGTTTACAGTTAGACTTAACTAAGATGATAAAGGGTCAGTGAATGCTAAAGGAAACCAACAGATTTTAAAAAACTAAAAAATCTGAAAAGACCCAAGTGTACTTTAAATGTGACAGATATGGCATTTCAAAAAGATCAACTGTTCCACAGGTAATGGTAGGAAAGTCAGCAGGTTATGTGAGAAAAAAAGATAAGATTCCTATACTGCTCTCTATACATAAATTCTAGGTGAATCAAAGTTCCAAATGTTGGGCTTCCCTGGTGGCGCAGTGGTTGAGAGTTCACCTGCCGATGCAGGGGACATGGGTTCGTGTCCCGGTCCGGGAAGATCCCACATGCCGCGGAATGGCTGGGCCCGTAAGCCGTGTCCACTGAGCCTGCGCGTCTGAAGCCTGTGCTCCGCAATGGGAAAGGCCACAACAGTGAGAGGCCCGCGTACCGCAAAAAAAAAAAAAAAGATCCAAATGTTGTTTTCTTTTTTAAAGATCAAAAGCACTAAAAGACAGGACTTCCCTGGTGGCGCAGTGGTTAAGAATCCGCCTGCTAATGCAGGGGACACGGGTTCGAGCCCTGGTCTGGGAAGATCCCGCGTGTCGCAGAGCAACTAAGCCCGTGTGCCACAACTACTGAGCCTGCTTGCCACAACTACTGAAGCCCACGTGCCTAGAGCCCGTGCTCCACAACAAGGGAAGCCACCACAATGAGAAGTCCGAGCATCGCAACGAAGAGTAGCCCCTGCTCGCCACAACTAGAGAAAGTCTGTGCGCAGCAATGAAGACCTAACTCAGCCAAAAATAAAAAAAATTTTTTTTAAATGGCAAAGGATATGATTACTTAGTTCATTTAAAAAAAATGCTCATCTTAAAAAAAAAAAAAGCACTAAAAGACAACATTTAAAAAAATGTTTAGGGGGCTTCCCTGGTGGTGCAGTGGTTGAGAGTCCGCCTGCCGATGCAGGGGACACGGGTTCACGCCCCGGTCCGGGAAGATCCCACATGCCGCGGAGCGGCTGGGCCAGTGAGCCATGGCTGCTGGGCCTGCGCGTCCAGAGCCTGTGCTCCGCAACAGGAGAGGCCACAACAGTGAGAGGCCCGCGTACTGAAAAAAAAAAAAAAAAAAAAAAAAAAAAAAAAATGTTTAGGGAATTCCCTGACAGTCTACTGGTTAGGGCTCCATGCTTCCACTGCAGGGGGGCATGGGTTCGATCCCTGGTTGGGGAACTAAGATCCTGCAAGCTGTAGGGTGTGGCCAAAAAAAAAGTTGAATCTTGAGGTGGGAAGCCCTTTCACGGCAAACAAAACCCCAAAATTAATTAAGACCAGCTACTTTCACTTTATAAAGGCTTCATTATAGACAACAGATGTAGCTAACAGGAGTTCTGTATTTTGAACCATGTACAAAAGATATACTCAAACAAAAGTAAACTTAAAAATGAAAAAAAAAAGGAGTTTGGGGTGGAGGAGAGGTAATATTAAAAATATTAAAGACTGCAACTTTCCCATATCTGATGGAGAGACAAGAATCCTCAAATTCATGGAAGCTCCCATCACAGTGGCTCTGACACTCCTCCGGCCCTTCCATTCCTCCCAAACTACTCCTAACAGTCAGAGGAATCTCCCAACCAGCCTTCCGTCACCCATCTTTTCCTCAAGTCAACCCACACTGCTGTGTTTCTGTTCTAAGTCACAAACAAAGGAAACTCTCTGGCTTGGCACAGTATAAATCTTTACAATCTGGCCCTCAACCACCTTATTTAAGTCTCATTCTTCTAAACTGTAGGCCCAGTAAACTCACTGGTGGCCAAACGGGCCACTGTCCTGAGCTCCCCAAACCTCTACACCTGTCCTTTCCTCTCCCGAGCCCCCTCCTCCCCTCCCTCCCCATCAAACCCAACTCAAATGCCACCAACTGTCCAAAGCGGGCCCCAACCCTCCTGGTATAATTTACTGTTAGTATGTCGGTTGCATTCGTTAAACTGTTAACTTGATGACAGGGAGTCTTACTCATCTCAGTAAGGCTCCAGCATTTAATCTAGAACCTGGCATAGAGTATGCACTGTTTTCACGTTTACTGAATGAATTCAAAGTGTAAAGGTCAAGAGAGATATTTATCAGGAACTCAACAACTTGAGATATATTTTAAAGCACATATAGAATATAATATATGTAAAGAACAGCACTGTAGTTGGTAAACAGGTGAAAGAAAATAAACACAAATTCCACCTTAAAGAATATCTACACCTCTACTATGAAAGGAATGAACACAATGGAATGCAATAGTGCCAAAATTTTAAGTTAAATTGTTTATCTCTGCTAAATCTAAAAATAAATTATAAGTAAAAATCATAATTGATGAGACCCTCCTAAAACCATTCTGGAATAAGCATATACATGAGCAATTATGTACACAGAACATCATAAAGAGATAGAATATTAGGAAGCTTACTAATGTTTTTTTCTATAAGAAAAAAAAATATTTAAGGCTTACATAAATAGTAAACATATTCCCATGAGTTGCTTACCAAAAGATGAGCTCATCTGAAAATTAAAGGATGAGAATTGTTGCCATGTCAAAAGTTTGATAAATTGAAAAATAATACATTTTAATAAAGAGGTCATGGATTTAAGAAAAATTTTTTTATTTGATTTTTGAATCGTTTCTAAAATCAAATATAAAAATATGCTCAAAACAATATTGGGTTAAAATGGTAAATTTTATGTATGTTTTACCACCATAAAAAATATTTTTTAAAAACGTAATAAACCGTATTCAAAGCCTCAAAACAAGTTTACCTCTTTCTTAAGCAGACTCTCCTCCTCTTTTCACTTTAGAGACAAACAGCCTTAGTTTTACAAGGGGTGATAAACATTTTTTATAAGTAAGAATGCATTTTATATTTGCCAAAAAATTTACAGCCCACTCCATCCTTTTAATTTATTCAAAATTATTTTTCAAAAGAATTTATTAATCCTAAAATAGTATTAATGTACATGATGCAAAACAATGTTCTTAGTTTTTTCTTACGAGAAATTTTCAAAGTTAAACTAAATGGGCCTACTATAAAATGTTTGGATCTTAGTAACAGGTTTTTATTTTCTTGTTACTGATGGGTTTGATAATTTACTTAGGAGATATTTCAAAGAAATCTCACATTACACTAAGTTTTTCATTAGTTTTTAGAAACATAATTTAGTAAAAGAAACCTTTCTCTGCATAAATATATACCTGAATCATCAGCTAATCTGCTAATTCTTTCCAAAACAGCAATACAATCTCTCTCATCATCGCAGACTTCCCTCAGTGTGTCCAGCAGACTCCGGGCCACCATTTGTCTACACAGAAAAAGAAAATTATATGATGTTCAGTGGCATTAATAGTTAGTATTCAGAACTTTAAAAGGCAGAATCCATATAGTTTAAAAGAACATTTTTCTTAATACATTTTATAACATATTAAGTCCCTAATTTCCTAAGTGACAAATGCCAGTATGGATTTTATTTTAACAAGATGAGATTGAGTATTTACCAAAATATGTTTCACCTTTACCTGATCTGACAAATTTCTAAGGTCACTGAAAATTTGTTTCAACTAGCTACCTTCAATTATCATAAATATGGGAAAGTACAATCATTCTTCATTATGTAAAACGTTATCTTTACACATTTTACTCAATGAGTTTTATACATCTATACTCAATTTTATTAGCAAAGACTTTGAGATTTCCCCGAGAAGTCTGATACAGGTGGTCTGGGGGCCCTAGGTGGACAAACAGTGCATCAGGGAGAGTTTGAGCTCTGGTCACTGCCGTGTCCCTCGCCCCTTGGCCACCAGTCACCTGGCCCACAGCAGGCACACACCACCACCTGCTGGAGGAGGAACTGACGCCTCAGCAGCCACTTAATGACCATTAAAATTATGCCTAATAGCAAAAAAGCAGTTTGTTTGTTTGTTTGTTTTGTTTTTGCCAAAAAGCCAAGGAGTGCTGCCTGCTCACAGGATGGAGGAGTAAACGACTGTAAAGGTGGCCACGGCTGTGACCAGCAGTGAAGCTGGGTGACTCAGGCCACGCGGTAATGACATCTACTTTCAACTGGATACGCCTGTTTACTGAAATCCCTGCAATAAAAGCCACACTTGTGCTTCCACCTTAATGGAAAGCATACGCACATACCTGTTAAATACGTTCTCACTCGCAGCATACTTGTCCAGTCTCCCCAGGGGCGTCAACATGTCATCTTGTGAGACAAAGTCCAGGGCTGAAGGTACAACAATCACATCAGACTCTGAGCTGCAGTCATCCACACCAACTATCAGAGACATCAGAAATACTCCTTGTAACACTGTCGCACTAAAAGGTACCCCTGCCTCTCCGAAGCAGCACAAGGAAAACTGCTCTGTATTGCTTGTGGAGTGGCACAAAAAGGCACAAGAGAATCTCAGAATCGGTTCAGAAGCCACGAATGACTGACGGAGGCTTCTTCTCCTTTTCTACAGATACGTTCTAACTGCCCCTAGAAGCACAGGGGTGAGGAGAAACTCAGTCTGGGGTGATCAAGGAACAGAGTGATCAGAAAAGAGTGATCACACAGACCTGAGAATTTACACATTCAACCAGAACACCAACAACTTGTAAATAAATGAACTGTCAAACACTGACAGTTAATTCTGCAAGGCAGTCAGAGAACAACTCACGTTATATAAAGAACAAAGACAAGACAGCAGCCATCTCATCAGAAAGAATGCCATGAGAAGCCAGAGGCAGAGGAGCAACATCTTTAAAGGACTGAAAGAAAAAAAAAAGTCAACCTACACCTCTATACCCAGTAAACAGAAATTGTTCAAATACCTTTGAAATTCATGTCTTTCAAACACAAAGGTGAAATAAAGACTTTTTCTGACATACAAAAGCTGACAACCATCACCAGCAGCAGACCTACACTACAAGAAATACTAAGAAAATTATACCAGATGGAAATCTGGATCTTTACAAAGGAATGAAGACTAGCAGAAATGGTGAACAGGTGGGCAAACACAAAAGCCTCTTCTTATAGAAAAACATCTCTTTAAAAGATAATTAACTGTTTAAGGCAAAAGTATGTACTGTAAAATAAATAAAAAATGTATTGTGGGGTTTATAACATGTGTAGAAGTAAAATATATGATTACAATAGCACAAAGGCAGAATACCAGGGGGGAATATTGTCCTAAAGTTCTTTTTTTTTTTTTTTTTTTTTTTTTTTTTTTTTTTTTTTTCTTTTTGTGGTATGCGGGCCTCTCACTGTTGTGGCCTCTCCCGTTGCGGAGCACAGGCTCCGGATGCGCAGGCCCAGCGGCCATGGCTCACGGGCCCAGCCGCTCCGCGGCATATGGGATCCTCCCAGACCGGGGCACGAACCCGTATCCCCTGCATCGGCAGGCGGACTCTCAACCACTGCGCCACCAGGGAGGCCCTAAAGTTCTTTTATACATATTACGTGAAAGTAGACAGTAATAAGTCAAAGGCGCATACTAATTATAAACTCTACAGCAACTATTAAACACCAAAAAAACCCCACCCAAAACATATAGCTAGTAAGCCAATAAAGGCCATAAAATGGAATCATAAAAAATACTGAACCCAAAAGAAGGCAGAAAAAGAGAATAAAAGGAAAAAGGAAAAGATGGGACAAACAGATGGGAAATAGCAAGATGAGAGAGGAAAACCAAACCATATCAATAATCACATTAAGTGCAAATGCTCTAAGTAGCCCCACTTAAAGGCAGAGATTGTCAAACTGGATTAAAAATAACACCTAACATGAAAATAATTCCTTACATAGTACAGAAAAGTTTTAACAGGTTATTCTGATCTACAATTCATAGCAAAGTACCTTATATATTATGAATCAGAGTCATAAAAACCACCCAGACACTCTCATTTGACCTATTTCCTCCTCTAAGACTGTTGAGCTGGCATGACCTCAAAGGCACCTTTATGCAAGCTCTAGAGTTCTGTGACTATGACCAAACTGTTCCATCAGTCACATGCTTGTTCATCTTGAAGACAAACATTAATAGTACTGATTCAGGTCCATAAAAAGTCAGGGGCTTTTGGGAAGAGTCCTAGAGCAGTGACAGTCTAACACTGCTGTGTTTAGGACAAGCTTGGAGCACTTACCCTAAAATTCAGACCCCAGATCTCATATTCAGATCCTGATTGTGCAGGTCTGGAGTGAGGCCCAGGAGCAATCATTTATAATAAATACCCCCAACTAGCTCAAATGCAGATTGCTGAACAACTGTATTCAAGAAACATATGCTGAGAGGGTAACAAATCATATTTTGCTTCCACTTACGTTACCACTCTACCCATTATGGTTGACAATTATTTCTGTACAAAAGGGAGTATTCCACTCCAGCAGAGGCACTGGGGACAAAGGTGCATTTCTATTTCCCAGAACTGCAGCCTCCTGCCAATAACTGTGGAACTGTTTTGTCCTGAATCTTCCTCTCCAAATTCAGGATTTCCTCATCAACTCTTGATTGGACTGGGACCTTCCTGGTGGCGCAGTGGCTAAGAATCCACCAGCAATGCAGGGGACACAGGTTTGAGCCCTGGTCCGGGAAGATCCCACATGCCGCGGAGCAGCTAAGCCTGCGTGCCACAACTACTGAGCCTGCGAGCCACAACTACTGAAGCCCACATGCCTAGAGCCCGTGTTCCACAACAAGAGAAGCCACCTCAATGAGCAGCCCTTGCACCGCAACAGAGAGTAGACCCCGCTCGCCACAACTAGAGAAAGCCCGCGTGCAGCAGTGAAGACCCAACGCAGCCAAAAATAAATTAATTAATTTAAAAAAAGTCTTGATTGGACTAAATGGCTCTGCATTTCATATCTATGGAGGCTGCAAGGATGTGATTACCATGGCTACAGACTGCATACCTAAGTCTTACCCAGCCACCCTACAAATGCCTGCCACAGGTTACAAGGAGAAACAAAAAAATAATCCATCAAAACTATCACCACTAAGAAAGAAAAATCCTACAGCATAAATGATGGTACAGTCAATAACATCCTCAGATAAAAAAGACAAAACAGAGGGAGTAAACACAGCTATACTGCTACAAGAATCATATAGTTTATGCAAAGTAGTACATTAACTTTAAATAGATTATGGTAAATTAAAGATGTAAATTACAACCCTTAGGAGTACTCTCTAAAACATGCAAGAAAGGATGGCTAGAAAGCCAACCGAGAGTTAAAATGGAATGCTAAAAAATACTGAGTTAACCCCAAAGAAAGTCACAAAAGGAGCAACAGAAAAAAAAAAGACAAATAGAAATAAGCAACCAGATCAATAATTACATTACTTATAAATGGACTAAACATTTAAGTCAAAAGGTAGAGAATCCCAAACTAATAACAAGGCAACAACTACAGTTGTTACTCAACTATAGTCTGTCTACCAGAAACACATTTTTAAAGTCAAAATTTCAACCCATGCGTTGGAAGAAAAGGATTACAAAAAGGAGAGAGATAAAACATGAAACAGTAAGCATAAGAAAGCCAGAGTGGCTATTTTATTACCAGACAAAATAGACGAAGACAAGGAGCATTACAGAAGATGAAGAGAGACCTTTCATCACCCGACCTGTGCCCCAGTGCCCCTCCTTTCTGGGTCACTAAGTTGATTCTGGATTCTTGGACGTTACAGCAGCAAGAGCCCCTTACAGTGTTCACAGCCTTAAAAATCCAATTTCCTACACTGAAGAAGTGAAGAAATCATGTCAGCTTTTAGTGTTATTTGAAATTTCAAAATGACTTAAAAGCAATGAAAACAATGATCACTTGAAATGTTTTTTCAAATTATATCTATGCTCCCCAAATTCCAGTGCTCCCTCTTCCCCTGTAAATTTACTGTCTTCCGTAGCTGAAGGGGGACCAGGATGGAAAGGAAAAAGGAAGATGACCTAAAAGGTCAACATGAGACAGAATCCCTACACTTACGTAGGAAACCCTCATTTTTCAAAACTTAATATTCAGTTATAAAAGCTTCCCTGAAGAAGCTAAATGACAAAAGTGTCAATGAACTCTTGTGTTTTTTAGTGAATTCTAACAGAATTCCTAACTGGAATAGAAACCTGGGATACGAACTGAAGTCTTATACTGAAGGGTTAGCCCATCTGGCCTCAAATCAGACTCAATAGATCCTTCCAGTTCCAAATCAGGACAAGAATCAAATGTGTTACAATGCAAATTAAAGAGAACATCCAGAAAAACAGGACAAGAGAAAGAAATGATAAAACAAGGACATTTATCTTTGTTACTTGTAAAACTGAATCCCCCCCTTCGCATGAAGGTAAGAGACCATGCAGCACGAGAGAGAGAGTCACCCCTGCATTTCAGGAAGGGCTCCATCCACTTTCCACTCCCCACACCAGCACCAGCACCAGCTCCAGCTCCAGCAGAAACCCAGAGCTATAGAAACCAACATCCCATTCTATTAAATTTAAGGAAAACAGTGTCTAAAATGTAAAAATTTAGAAGTTGGACCCATTTGAAATTTTAAAGATGATTATCACTACACAATTACATCGACAGTGACGTGAAAAGGGCAGAGGCTTTTTAAAGTTAAGACAGATCTGGGTCCAAATCTCATGTTCTGCTCCTTGTGAACTATGCATGTGGACTTAATGCAAGTAATTAATTAATTTGGCTCCATTTCCTCACATGTAAAATACTTATTTGTTGTCAAGACTTTAAGACACACAGACAAAGATAACATCTATAACGCACCTAATACGGTGTCAGGCTAGTACGTCCATGTTCCCTCGAACCCGCAATTCATTTGTTTCTGATACAGAGAATCTCATCGTGGTTTCCCTGTGTTTTAAAATGTTTTCATTCATTTCATTCAACAAGTAGGACGGCACATCTACTGTTTACTTTAAGTGCCAGGCACTCAACAGGGAACACAGATATAAAAACTAGACAGAAATTGTATGCATGTATCTATGTACACACATGTGTATATATGTGTGTGCACAGACACAGACAAAAATATGCTACCAAGAAAGATGCACGGTGTAAGAGTACATACACACAACGTGTGCTGTCCACTGTTACACTTCTAGGTCTGCCCTGGTGAGCAAGAGAAGGCTTCAAAGCCCAGCCAATTCTGGGAAGATACACTGAGGTTTGCCAAGCAGGACAGAGGGCGGAACAGGGCGTCC
Organism: Mesoplodon bidens; assembly: GCF_964165515.1. Lineage (NCBI taxonomy): Eukaryota > Metazoa > Chordata > Mammalia > Artiodactyla > Ziphiidae > Mesoplodon > Mesoplodon bidens. The sequence continues at coordinate 30,644,688 of NC_138169.1, read as the reverse complement.
TAAGCCAAGAAGCCCAAAGACAGGGAGTCGAGGAAAACCAAGTCATGTCTAGAAAATGAGTAGTTGTTCAGGACACGTGGGGCACAGGGTTCACACAGAGGTGAGGCAGGAGGAGGAGGGGACAGTGACCAACCAAAATCAACTTAGCCTTCTAGTTTTTAACAGAGTAACATTATTACATTTTGCAAACTCCTCCTACCTGGCTGGAGAAATCGCACTGCCGCCCCGTAACTGGGACTGGCGCTTGAGATTTTCTAAGCAACAACGGAGTTAAGTTCAACCATTATCTCCTTTGAGTGAAAATTCCGGGCAGCGGAGATACTTATTCAACTATGTTATAATAAAATGTGATTTAAATGATCAATTACTAATTAAAACCATCTTTTTTCTTTTTTAATTAAGAAAGAAGCAAAGATCGTGGTGTCTCTCCCAAGCCGAGCCGCCTGCAGGTCAGCGCATGGCATTCCGAGAGCACCACCGCCAGCCTCGCTTCGCTCCCCTAACCATCGTGGAAGCCCTCGGCGCCCCCAGGAGCAGAACTTCTCACGGGAGGGAGCCAATTCTAGCTCTGCCTGCATCAGCACCATGAGCCGCTGTCCTACTCCCCATCAACAAGGCTCAGATATGCTCCACACTCATGCTAATTTCATGCTCACTCAACAAGACTTCTGAGCCTGCTCTTCTTAAAGCTTACACTTCTCTCAGACGTCCCAAACCTCTATTCCAAGTCCCCAGAACTACCTTCAAAAAATCACCTTCCATTCCATACATGCATTTGATGCCAAGTCAGGAAAAAGAACGTGCCAGCAACCATGAGCACAGGAGCACAGGAAGAGCGGCGTGAGGGGTCACCTGTCCACATACCTGCCTGAGGGCAGCGGGAGGCGGCGCACAGGTGCTCAGCTGCTCTCACGCGCGCCTCAGAACAGCACCTCACCGCCCTGTCTAAACAGAGATTCTCCCACCACGGCCATAAACACCAACCCCCTCACCGAGGACTCAACCACAGAAACGACGTTCCGACACGGAGGGAAAGGAAAGGCTGGCTGCTGGCCCTGCACACGTGGCCGGGACCACACTTTAGGGGCAACACAAGGTAAGTAAGGGCCATTCTGACCACCTGGGCTTTTCCCGAAACACTGAATCCAGAACTTAAGCCTGCTAGTCTCTAAAATGACTTTTCATCAGACTTCTTAAAGCTGTAGCTCACCTCTTCATCAAGACAAAAGCAATCTGTCCTATTTCTTTCACTCTTGTGACTCTTCTCAAAGATTGGCAATAATCTGCCAAAACTAGGGACGAGGCTGACTCCCCTACCCAACACCTCATCTTAAATTCTCTTTTCTTGGATTCTCTTGGAATATTTTCTACCTTTCTAGACTATTCTTGCTTCTCTCTAACCCTTTTGTGTAGGTAGTTTCTTTCCCCCCACTTTGTCCTCCTATACACATTGTACACACACACACACACACCCCTCCTCCCCTCAATAAGCCACAGCTTCCACTACCATTCACAGTGCAGAGGACCCCAAAGTTCTCCTGCTCTGACCCCCACGGCCAGGTTTGCAGGTACTTCAGAGTCTGCACCTCCATGTCACGTGTGTTCTGAAAACCAAACTGTCCAAACCAACCTGATAAAAAATCAGCTCTTCCTCATGACTTTCTGATTACCACCATTTTCCCCAGTAACCTGCAGTTCTCAAACTTGAGGCCTTCAGTTACTCTGTAAGGCACTTTTCTTGCTGCCACACCTGATCAGTCGCTAAGAACTAGAAATTCTACTTCTATGAAGTACTCTGTATTCCCACACCTCTCAGTTTCCAATACCCTAATTCAGAGGCTCTGACATCGTCTGCTTAGAGCAAACTGGGGTATTTGAACCCCATAAGGTACATGAAGCTTTCCTGAGGAATAAATCAAGCAGATAACTCCAAGGGCTATACCAGACCCCAACCTGCAGGAGTACTCCCTCACAAAAATGTGCCTGGGCTGTGGATCGAAGGCTTTCCCTTCACAACCTCCCACCTCCTGTGACCTCAAGGCTGCAGTGTTGCACTGCCCCCATGCAGAAAAGCCTCCACTGCAAAGCAAAGGGACCCTCTGCAACACTGATGAAGTGTTAAGAGTTCAACTCTCTAAAGGCTGTAATATATACTTTTACAAGTCAGGTATTCATTCTTCAACCCTTTGCTTTCAAAAAAATCGAAAGACCGATAGCTCATTAAAAATAATTTTCAAATTTTTGACAGGTTGGAGGAAGTTCAAGGAAATTAGTGGCATCGCTAGTAAAACCCTTTCCATCCACTTATCTATGTCAACAAAATTTCTCTGGGCTTATAGCTCTTAAAATAAAAAGTAGAAATTGATGCTAAATATTGTCTTATTCTAGCAATAAATTATATTCACCCATGAATACATGTTACTTTTTAAAAGCTCCATCCATTTTATTAAAGACACCTATTTAATAAAATTTTGTTTACCAAGTGTTTATCATAATTTGCAATACATTCTGGTTGATCAACTGAGTATTAATAAAGAAAACAAAGTTTTAAAGTTTTTTTATGGCCACAGGAAATTAAAAATTTCAATTTCTCCTTATATCTTTGGTGCAAAGAAACGTGATAGGGTGATCAATAAAACTTGCAAGCATAAAAATATATTAAGGTAAAATTTTGTGCAGGAAATAGAAAGATCAAGAAGAAAAAAGAACAATGTAAAATTCCCAATTTTAAGTTTATTCTTGAATTTTTGAAAAATGGATGATAGTGTGAAGTGCTACATTTAGATTCCATTTTTAAAAGTGATTATGACAGTTTCATTTTGAAAATACCTTTAAACTTGAAAATGTCTGAGAGAAAATTTCCGAGATTATTTTAGAAGGTATCCAGTCATTAAGTTGGAAGACCACTGCTCTCGACTCTCACAACGGTCAGTCCACTTACTCCAGTCTCCTCATCCTCACCCGGTTTGCAAATCAGAACCCCTTCCGCCTTCCGAAAGCCCTTCCTCCCTCCCCTCCCCCACCCGTCTGGATGAAGGTACCACCGCTCTCCCACCGTAATCCAAGGGCCCCCCTGATCTGCCCCCACAAACCCCGTACACAGCCTAGGCTGTGGGCCGTTTTCTGCAGGTGCCTCACACTTTTCCATCTGCTCCATGTCTGCCCTCTTTACCCTCATCTCAGCTTAAACTCACCTTCTTATAAATACCACCCAGGAAGTTATTTCCTACTCTTTCTGATGACGAGCTCTTCCTCCTGTGAACTCCCCACAGTCTTGGGGGCCTGCGCTTTACTCCACCAGCAATCGCAGTGTTTTATTTTTTCTTCTTTATTTTTCCTTTTGTTCCCCCCATCCCCGCAACCGAAACACAGGTAAAGTCCCAGAAGACAAAGCCTGTCTTGCTAATCTTTTTATTACCTAAACAAACAAACAAAACCAAAAAATGGGGTCTAATGCTTCTCCAGAAGAATGCCTATTCATTAACATTTGTTAGTGAGAAGGTAGTCCACAGAGACACCTGCGGAGACAAGGGTCTTTTAATAGCACTTTATCCTCCCCTAAGACACTCACAAGACCATTAGCATGTTAGCACCTTTGAGAAGTACTACATCCAAGAGAACTGATTAATTTGCACAACTTAACTTTCACCAAGCTTGATGAAAACATCCTTCTATTCCCCACACAGCCTCTAGGAATATCCACTAAAACAGAAAAAAGCTGATGGTCTGTCCTCCTTCAATCTTTCCCTTGATAATGCTAAGGCCACAAATAAACTTGCCGAATTTTTGTTTGTTTCCCAAGTCCTTTACATCTTAAAAAATGAAAGATAACGAGACACACCATACAGATTTAATCATTTATAAGAGTTACCTTAACATTTGGGGCTTTAAATATTTTAACAAATAAACCAACAAACAGGAAAGGCAAGCTCTTCTGAAAAGCAGAAAGCCAGCAAAGAAATGTAACTGATTCAGGTAAGAATCATCTACACACACTAATACTAACGGGTGAATGTTTGTCTGGGAATGGGATATCCCCCAGCGTCAAGTCACTTCTCTTATCAAATTTTGATACAGGAAAAAAAAAAAAGAGAATCTTTAAGTGGAGAAATCTGGTAGACATCACACCTTAACCAAGCTGTTAAAATCAAATTACCACCACCAATGATGGAGAACTGACATCAGGTGCCTTTTGAGATGAAGCACTGAGAAAATCATGGAATTACTTACATAGCATCTCTGCACACACACAAAGAGGGAGGGAGGGAGAAAGGAGCATAACCTGAATTAAATCACGAGGAAACAGATAAAACCAAGTTGACTCTTCAAAACTACCAACATCATGAAAGATAAAGGCTGAGAAATTGTTCCAAACTAAAGAGACATGACAACTAAATGCAATGGCAGGAGCCTGGATTGGCAAGATAGCTGCTATAAAGGACATTATTGGACAATCGCTGAAATCTGAGAATGAACTACATATTACATAGCTGATTTGCATCAATGCTACACTTTCTGAATTTGAGTGCCGATTATGAGAGCCTGGCCTCGCTCTTAGGAGATACAGGCTAATGGTCAGGTCTACAACTTCTTAAAAAGGTGCAACAAAGAAATTAAGATTAAGAATAACCTATACATTACACTGTGTGTCTGTAATTATAATCGTATAGAGAAACAAAGAGCAAACTGCCAAAATGTTAACAATGTTGAATGGAGGTGATGTTTGGGGAATTAACTATAACACCTGTGCAACCTTTGTGTAAGTCGTAAAGTTCTCAAAGTAACAAGTTTAATTTGAAAACAAATCATTTCATTATTTTACCGCAAATTACAATACGTTTATGGCCTTATTCAGCTTGGCCAGAAAATCACGCACGATTCATCTCAGCAACTATATACTGAAGGCCTACTGTGTGCTGGGCTGTCTGCTATGGGTAAAGAATAAAAATGTTCCAGATATATATCCTCAAGCAACAGGTATGTCAAGTTTCAATGTGTGACAATATGCTTATCAGAAATCCTTTCTTCAAAAATAAATATTAAAAGTTCACTAAATTCTTAGAAGTGATTTTTACTAGTAAATAAGTATAAATTTGTCCTAGAGCATATTTAATTTCACAACTGAATTTAAGCAGTAATAATGTGCTAAAGTTTACTCTATGAATATTTCAAAAAACATTTCCCTAAAGTATATATGCACATAAAAGAGGAAGGGGCGTGTTTATCTACTTTCAACTTAGGTACCAAGATCACATTTTCTATACAGCATCTACTGGTCAGAGATGCAGAATATCAGAGCATTTACAGGTGTGGACTCCCATACATTACAGATGTGGTGTTTGTTTCTCCAGTGTGCAAACATTTTCCTTGCAGTCCTATTAACCCAATTGCTTTGGTTAGTAATCCTTTTTTCTGTACGTAATCCAAACATAAAACTTGAGCTAATCCAGGTCCAAATAATCACCAGTCCCCATAAATGAGGTACTGAATTTATCTAAAGTCTTGAGGTTTTATTTCTACCAAAAACTAACTTGATAGACTTAAATGTGAAAATAATTTCTATCAAATCTGACTTTGAATACAACTTCAAAGCAGTATATAAATTTAAATACAAATTCAGCAATAAGATTTTGGACTGACCACTTCAGTAATTAGGTAGTGCCAGGATCAGACATATCAGATCACGCCGGTGTTCTTGCCCACTTTTGCTCCAATGACTGGCTCCCTTATACACGAGTGTTTTAAAACACAAAGAAAAAGGGTATATTGTGCTTCCAACATTCCCATGGCAGGCACTACCTGGACAAAAGTGATTTACCCACCAAATAACTGGAACATACTATGACCTTCACATCGCCCAGAACCTCTAGGAGGTTAGATAACCTAAATAAGGGACAAATTAAGGGAGGTCAAAACTGAAAGGCAGGAAGAGTACAGTAATAAAGAGTAATAAAGTAATAAAGACCATGTCAGCCAGGTCCAGATGTAACCCAACACATGCAAGGTTGGTGACTGAGCAAATTACTTAACTGTTCAGGTAAGCCTCATCAGGTGCCACTTCTGTAAATTTGTGGGGCTACACACCTCACCGGGGAATAGTGTCAGCAAGATGATAGCACAACACCCAACACACAGTATGACAACACGTGGTAATTTTTTTTTTTTTTTTTTTTTGCGGTACGCAGGCCTCTCACTGCTGTGGCCTCTCCCGTTGTGGAGCACAGGCTCCGGATGCGCAGGCTCAGCGGCCACGGCTCACGGGCCCAGCCGCTCCACGGTATGTGGGACCCTCCCGGACCGGGGCACGAACCCGCATCCACTGCATCGGCAGGCGGACTCTCAACCACTGCGCCACCGGGGAAGCCCAACACGTGGTAATTTTAAAAATGAACAAAATCCAGAAATTTCTCCCACTTCCCTTCTGCAGCAAGTTAAAGAACTATGTGAGAGGATATCTGAGGAAAGAACTTCAAAACCTACACGGTCTGAATAGTATTTTACCCTCTGCCACCAAGCCATCTGTGTGTGCAAGACCTTGGGTCCAAACTTCTTCATGCTTAAAATGAGAAGGATGAATATATAGTCTGTCCTCTAGCTCTTGATTTCTGTAATTCTGGAATCACTGGCTCACGACAGGCATAGATAGCACAATTCAAATTTTTAAGTTTATGTGATTCTCTGGATGATACAGCAAACCAATTTAAAATATAAAATTCAACTTTTGTTTACCAATATTCTTTTGTTACCATTAAGGCTGACCCGAAATGGTGAAACGTGCTTATTAGCATGATAAAAAACAAGCAAGATGTTGCTTCTTTTAATCCGGTGATCAATATTAAGATGAAAGTGAATTTAGTGATTATACAGGTGGGCTTCGTTACAGTAGAACCAGCAAGGAAAATGTCTCAAGAATTTAATCATTTAAACTTTCATAAACTACCATACCTCACCATAATCTCAGATGTTCTTCTGTTCGCGGATTGCAACATCACATTGCAGGTATATGCCCTGTGAGATATTCAGAGTTAAAATAAATGACACTGGGATGTCTTTAAAGTACTCTAGCTGCCTCCTCCCAACCCCCACCCACAAAAGTTCAGATGTTAGAGGAGAGTAAGTAAAAGATGGGTATATGATGGCTCATTTGCTTTTGTGTATTTCTGAAATTTCCCATTTAAAAAGTGAACAATATTTACCTTAAAAAATCAATGTAGTGCATAATATTAAAAGACTAAAAAAGAAAAAATCATGAATGCAGAAAAGCATTTGATAAAATCCAACATTCATTCCTAATTTCAAAAAAGGTTTCAGGGGCTTCCCTGGTTGCGCAGTGGTTGAGACTCCGCCTGCCGACGCAGGGGACACGGGTTCGTGCCCCGGTCCGGGAAGATCCCACATGCCGCGGAGCAGCTGGGCCCGTGACCCTTGGCCGCTGAGCCTGCGCATCCGGAGCCTGCGCTCTGCAACGGGAGAGGCCACAACAGTGAGAGGCCCGCGTACCGGAATGAATGAATGAATGAATAAATAAATAAATAAATAAATAAATAAAGGTCTCAGGAAACTCAGGGGACTTTTCTCAACCTGATAAAGGGCATCTGTGAAAAAATAATAAATTGAACAGCAAAATTCAAACTTCCACGCTTCAAAATACACTGTTAGGACAATGAAAAGAAAGTCAAGGAATGGAAAATAATATTTGCAAATTCCATATATGAGAAAGGACCTGAATCCGGAATATACAAAGAACTCTCAGAACATAGTAAGAAAACAACCCAATAAAAAAAGATTTGCACACTTCACCAAAAAAGATAAACAGATGCTAAATGAGCACATAAAAAGATGAGCATTATCAGACTTTAAGGAAATGCAAATTCAAACTGCAAAGAAAAACACACTTAAGAGACTAAAGTGCCCGGCAAGGATGTGGGGCACCTTAGACTCCCACACACGCTGGTCGGGGCGGGAAGCCGTACAGCCACTTTGGAAAACAGGCTGGCAGGTTATCTACCCGAGAGAAGGGAATGTTACATCCACACAGAGACTTGCACCTGAGAGAGCTGTAACAGCCAAGAAATGAAAACCTAGAAACATCTTAAAGACAGAACACCTGAGAGAAGTGAAGTAAACTTGCTCAAGATGATACAGTGAATAAATGGCCAGAGCCTGAACCTGGCTCTAAGTTTATGAAGCCCAGCACTCTTCCCCCTTTACTAAACTATACCGGGACATATTCCAGAAGCACAGCACGATCAATGCTCGAATACTAACCAACTGATACCAATTAGGCCAGAAAAGGAGTCTGCTCCTAGGTCTGTGGAGAAAGGGAGCCAAGAAGACTGACTTGTAAGGAGAGAGTTGGGGACGGGCGTGGGGAGGTAGCCCTCGGGAGACCTGCAAGCTGGGAGACTGCGCAAAAGTCCCCTCCTACAAGTCCTAGGGAGCACTGGCCTCCTCACCACCTTCACCAAAGTTGCAGAGGTGTGTCACCCGCTCTTCTTCCCAAAACATTAAATCATGTTTATTTTCAGATCCAAGTTAAAAGCAAAACAACACCCCAATTCAAGTGCAGAAACTGCCCACCCTCTCATGTAGCTGATGGCAAAAATTCCTTGTCATCAAGACAGAAAAATGCAAAATTCCAAAACATGAGGCAAACACAGGAGTGAAGTAACAGTAGTTTAATAAACAAAATCTTCGTTTTGATGAGACGAGGAAATGAGGCCAAAGGACCCGAAATAATAAACCAGTGATCAACACGTGGCAGACTAAGAACTCCACCCAGCAAGGGCTTGTTCTCTCTCACAGGTAGAAGAACAAATAAAAACCTATGCATTTAGGTGTCGGGTCCCCCACGCCCCGGTCCTGCAGCTACAAGCCCAAGCGGCTGACATGCACGGTTACAGAGAACAAAGAGTACTCTCCCATTGTTTCTTTTTTTAGAAATTCTGTATGGGGAATTATGACCCAAGGCATCATTAACTGATTCTATATGCATGTGGGTACCACTAAAACCATTTTTAAGCACCTTTTCTAAGACACCAACCATATTATCTCTAAACAAAGACTTCTCCTGTCCAGTCTTGCTGGCAGCAATCAAAACATGCTACAAGTCTCATGACTTACTCTCCCAAATCCCTATTTAACAACACTTCTAAATATTATGATTTTCAAGGGCACCTTCCTCAGGTTTTCGACTGACTCCCTGGCCACCACAGCACACAGCCCCAACCTTTCACGCCTCGCTTCCCCAGGTGGCGAGACTCTAAGAAGCTTATCAAACCCAGTTTTCAGAAACAGTCGAGGGCCCAAAGACTCTGGATGGAGTTTAGTCCAGGTAGTTACACCCAATTAGTTCTGGATCCATCATTAATTCACTGTTTCAAACCTGAAAAACAGTATCACGTAAAAGGACTCCAAAACTTTATAACAGGAAAAATTCTGTGCTGTGTCATATTCCAGAACACAGCTCCAAAAGCCCTTCCACAGCATGCTAGTCACAGCTGAGAGAGGTTAACATAAAGACTTACACCTGAGCCTCATTTGAATCCCCTCCCTCTAGGTTAAATTAAACCTCAGGTAGCATGCTAGATTCATCTTCAAGGGTATTTATTCTAAGCACAGGTTCAAACAAATCGCCTACGCAAGCTGGGGCTGCTCGATGGTGTAAACTGGGCAATCTAAGAAAAAACAGTGTTTAAAATACAATATTTAGAATCAGGAGGCCTGGCTTAAAATTCTGGTTGGTACTTAAGAATTTTGTCCACTGAGAGAATGATTTAGCCCCTCTGCGTATCAGCTGACTTATTTATTAGTATCGGCACACCAGAGCCTACACGCCCCACGGCTACTGGGAAGAACCACCCGCATACAAAAGCTACTGCAAACCACTAAGTGTTACGTCATCTTTTTTTTAAAAATAATCTTCTTCAACATATTACTCTGACAGAAATTTAAATTTTAATCAAACTCCTTCTGTGAAATTATTTTTACAAACGTTAACTCACCAAATCCTACTCTATCTTAAGTCCCATCTCACCTATCCTAGAAGTCTAGCAACTTCAATGTACATCAAAATTGCATCTGTGAAGAACTGACAGCTGAAATTTAAAACTCTTTCTCTGAAAGTCTATCCATAATTCTGCACTGACTCCCATCATTCCAGGCACAGGAAGGGTTCACCCAACTCGGAAGTTGCTCTGCTTTCACTCTGAAATTCAAAGTGTGTTTCACCCGACAGTATTGGAAGTACCACTTTTAACCAAAAACAAACTTAGTTTTTCAATGCATTACTCTCCTAAACTTAATTTTAATAGTACCTTACGATGATATTTACTTATCTTTATGACCTTTTGAGATGTACATACAAGGCGCCATTTTTCACACATTAGGATTCTGTTTCTTTTTCTCCAAGGGTTACCAGTCAAGTCCATCTCTGACCAACCCTTTTCCAGTTCTACCCACTTTTCTACTGATTCTACACAGAGACTTGGGGGCTTAAAACGAAACAAATCAAATGAACGACCTGAGAGCCTCATCTCAGGGTCTGGCAATGCCCCCCCTTTCAAGATCTGGACCCCACCTAGGGCCTCCCCCCCGGCGCCCCAGCTTCTCATCACTTGTAGAATAGTATTTACTCTCTCTTCCGTCTTAGTCTAGGTTCTGCGTTTAGAAAGGCGACCAAGAATATAGAGCTGGAGCAAAGAACAGTGTCTTCCCCTCTCAAAGGCCGACTCAGCCCTGGCCTGGCTGAAGGGGCAGGTCTGGAGGCGGCCTCCACCAGCGCTGCCCGAGACAGAAGACCGGGCTCAGGAGACACAGCCCAGTTGTGCGGGCAGCCCAAGCCCCTCTCTAACGTCTCTGGTCCTCTCCCTTCTCCAGGATGTGCCGAGCCTCTCCATTCCCTGCCCGTCCATCTCGCCCTGGACCAAGGTCCCACCGCTAGGTTCCCCTCACCCTTCCTCCCTTCAAAACAGATGCCGAGTGGTCCTTCAGCTGGCCATATGTTCCAAGATCCCTTGTTCCTGAATATTCTGGGTAAAAGTTATCACCTGTAGAAACTATAGCAACTAAGAAAACAAGCAATTATTCTAACAATGACTTCAACCAAATTATAAATATGCAAATAAACTGTGCCTTCAAAGGTCGAACATTTTATCCTAAATTAAAACACACTGTAAATCAACTATACTTCAATTTAAAAAAAACCACACTGGGAATGAACTGGACCTTAAAAAAAAGTTAATTGCAAGCATTAGCAGCAACTGTAAATATGTAAATTCCGTGGTGTAATGGTCGACATCAGTGTTCCCTTCCTTGCACTTTCCTTCCAGCTTCCCGCACTCTTTACTCATAATAACAACACAAAATACTCACTATTTCCCAGCTACTATTCTAAGTGCTTTACATGCATTAATTTATGTAAGGCTCTAAACAACTCTATAAGGCAGGTAATATTAATTACAGCTGTTTACAAATGACAACACTTAGACACAGAAAAGTTCAACTGAGCTGCAGGAGTCCATCCAAAGTGACAACGCCAAGAACGGAACAAAGCAGTTCAGCTCCCAAGTCTTGTCTATTAACAAGTGTGCTAGGATGTTTCTGACACCTTCATTGTCACACTTACATTAAAACTGCCTGTAAACCACTAGAGGGCATGGATTGTGACCATCCTTCACACTGCCCTATCCTCAGTACCAAGAAGAAGTCTGGAGGGTCCTGAGAAATCACTGCTGAGTTCTGCACAGGTAGGCTGCCCCTTCTAGACTGTGCCCCTTAAGGGCGAAGGGCAAAAGTACAGCTCATCCTTTAAGCTTTAAGTGTGCACGGCGCCTAAGTGACAATAAATGAATGACGGTCCCCGACACCTGCTGAAGAAAAGCGTCTTCTATCTGCAAAGCCTTGAACCTAAATACAAGCCTGAGAGGCCCCCGTCTGGAGACAGTCACCTCTCCAAACCTCTCCCATCCTAACTGCAGAAAATCGAGAGCTGCCTTAACTAACATTTCAAACTTACTCGTAGGCAGCCCAGAGTCCTACGGTACAACGTTAAGGAAATGTAAACGCTGTCCTTCACTACGTGAGCACTGCTGCCTTGAGATAGTTATACTGAAAAAACATAAACCCAGACTTCGCAAAAGATAAGTTTACATATGGTTAATTCACCTTCGAAATACTTCTTTTTAGAGACTCCTAAAGAGTAAATTCCCCTCACTTCACTCAAAACACCCAGTAATTTAAAAAGTAAGCTTAATGTGGGCACGAGAAACCACATTAGACATGCTATAAGGATTAACTCCAAGGCATTTACAAGAGCAATTTCAAAGCGCAGCCACCTCGGAATTCCCGACTTGGATGATATTAGGGTCAGTGAGTCTCAGCACCGGGCGGGCTCTCCCCTAAGCCCCCCCACACGTCCCGCCCGGGTCACCACTTCAACTCGAAGACAATTTCCAAATTATCTTCCGACCTCGGAAGAGCGCATAAGAGAGGGACACTTCCTTTCTGACACTCCTCCGGGAACAATGTCAAACTTTCTGCTTTTCTTGAAGCAAAAGACCAAGCCCTGAAAACTTCACTGTCGCCGAGAAAGCCGAGATGTGAAGATGCAGGAAGGCCCAGCTGAGTCGCCAACATTTGCGCCGAAGAAAGACGGTCGGTGAAGCCGGCCCATCCCGCCCAGGCCGCCCCTTCCGCCTCCGCGGCCACGGACCCCGGACCCCGGGACGCCGCGGCGCTGGGGCGGCCTCGGGCAGGCTCCGTGCGGCGGGCGGCGCCCCGACCCGCCCGCGGCCCCCGTCCCCGCCGAGGCGCCGGGAATCAACGGGGGCGCTCCCGCTTCCGCCGCCGGGGCTCCGCCCGAACGGCCGCCGGCCGCCCCCGAGCCCGCGCCGAGGCCTTGGGCGCCCGCCGCCCTTCCTCCCGCCCGGCCCGGGCCCGGCCGCTCACTCACATCCGTCCGCGTCCTCCGGCAGGTCCTCCTGCAGCAGCGACAGGTCTGCGCCGAGGGAGACAAGAAAGGCCGTGAGCCCGCCGCCCGCCTCCCGCCGCCCCGCGCCCCCGCCTGCCGCCCGCCGCCCGCCGCGGGGCCCGTACCCGCCATCTTGCGGCGCCCCCTCCTCCGCCGTCGCCCGGGGACCCGGGGCTCCAGGGGCGGTGCGCGCGGCGGCCAGTGGACGCGCGCGGGGGGCGGCGCCGCGGGGACGCGCAGGGCGGGCCGAGGGCGGCGGGCCGGGGGTGGCTCCGGACGCCGGGCGGACCCGGCCCGCCCCGCCCGCCTGCGCGCCGCTCCGCCTCCCGCCTCTCTCGCTCCGCCCGCCGGCGCGCTCTCGGCTCAGCCCGGCCCGGTGGTTCGCGGAGTGTGATGGCGCGGCTGCTGCCGTCGCCGGAGCCCCGCGCCGTGTGCCGGGCGGGGCCTCCCACGCGCTTTGTTGGGTCACCGGCGTCGCCCGCCGGGCCGCGCGCACCGGGGGCCGCGGGGCCACCTCCGGGCGGGAAGCACCGCCTCCGCGCCGGCCGCCGGGCGCCGCGAACAAAGCCGCGTGGACGGCCGGGCTTCCCCGCTGGTCCCCCGCGTCCCGGACCCGGGCTCAGGTCCGCTCCGCCGCCCGCGCGGTAGGCGTGCGACCCGGTTGTAGGAGGACGGGCGACCCTCGCCCCCGGGATTGTCGGGATTAATGAAGAACGGCCGGAACCGAGCACCGTGTACTGGGCATCCCGCAGGTGCTGGGGGAACGGCGCCTAGCATTAGCTTTTTGTCTTTAATAATTTTGGTAGCCCTTGAGGTGCTCAGCTGAAATGTGTAGCACAGACTCTATTATTCCACACGTGTTAAGTGATGAACGCAAGCTCCCAGTGCAGAGTGGGGGCCCAACCCAGGATTTCTGACCCACTTCCCACTGTCCTGTGTCCAGGAGTGCAGCCCACCTTCCCGTCTCCCCAAAGCCTCCAAGATGGTGATGCCCTCAAGGGAGACAACACAGGGACTTGTGTAAGTGATGCCACGTTGGGCTCTGGGGGAGGAGACAAAATTCTGAATAGTCTGCACGGTGGTCTTAATCAAGGACAATATATTACATCAGAGCCTCTGAAATCCATAATTCTGGGTAATAAAATGGGTCACACGTAGCTATTCCAAAAACTTCCCTCTCAGATGTTACAGGATGGAACGCATATTGCATAGTATGTATTAGGTTTCTGAGAGTAATAAAAATTGGAATAGCATCTCTAACTCTAGGTGTGTGTCTAATTTTCTCAAACATAGAATAATTAAAACTAAAAGCCAAACGGGCACAATCCAGTTTCACACCCTTATGTGAATTCAGCTGATACTAACTCTCAAAATGACAAGGAGTTATAAATTCACAAACTATCAATTGACTCAATCCGTGAGAATTTTGCCTTGCTGACACCTACCATTTTAGCAATTCTGGGTAGGAGGACAGAGCATTTGGCTCTTTACACTAACTGGTGATCTCCCTACAGCAACACAAAATCGACAGAGTGCCAACTAGGCTTCAGCCCCTGGACACACAAAGGTGAAGAGAATGATCTGGACCATCTACCCAGTAAAGTCAGACTTAACAATTCTCAGTGATGGTGATAAAACAGAGGTTATGCACCAAATGCTAGCCTGGGATACAGATCAACTAACTCTGCCTTGGGTAGTGAGGCTGCACAGTGAGTTTTATCTCACGTTCTCTGGGAAGGCAGCCAAGGAGGAGGGGCTGGATAGTTTTGTCCATATTGTTCAGGAGCTGTGCATTTGGTTATCGTCTTACCTGCATCCCATGTTACAGCAGGTCCCTTGAGGCAGCTCGGTTTTTAGACATTTCAGTGAGGATGTTCTTATTCATGGTTTGGCACAAGCATGTTTTTTACATTTGATGTTTTCTCCCACTCTCTAGTCCTTTCTCAAACATACAATAAATTTTTTTTTACACCAGTATTCACTCTATAAAAGGCACTGTTTCCTCCTCATAGAAGATGGTATTTAAAGAACAGCCATTATTATTCTATGCCCTTACCCCAACTGTACTTACAGTGTCACGCCTGTGGATGCTGGAAACTGTGTGTCTAGTGGTCAGAGCACAACCCAGAGTCTGCTCTGCCCCTGAAATCTGCAAAATAGAGGGAATGTCACAAGTCACTGTTTTAAAAAGTATTATCCAACTATGGCTATTAAGGCCTGGATTTTTCAGAATAAGTCCTCTTCCAAATGATAGTGAAAACTTTCATGAGTAGCCAAGGAGCCTTGGACATTGATAAATTTGACTCTTGAAACACAAACATAATAAGTATCATGGGGAAAAAAATGCTAATAAACAAAAAACCCACCTGACATTGCTTGCTGCTGTGTCATTTATTAATTTTTGTATTGGTAATTGAACTGTTTACTTTTTCTTCAGGATGATCCTAAAGCTGAAAGTATATAAAAGGCAGATCTTTTAGTTATTGTTTTGAATAATAAAAAATGAATGAATCTGTAAATGGAGACATACAATAAAAATGTTTTTTAAAGAAATTTTTAACCTTTATTTTCATTCATCTCTGGGTTTTTTTTTTTTTAAGCCAGGTTGATGTCCCCCACAAACTGCCACTCCCCAGTAAAAAGAATAGTTTCCTTTTTTTAAAAAATTTTTATTAATTGCCAATCTCTTACCCAAAGCCTCCTATACATGTTTTGGTAAATTGAATAAAGGTAAATATTTGAAATTTTTATCTTTCCTTTCTGTGCTTCTTTTAAGCCCCCTTTAAAACTCCATGTCAAGATGACATTCCAAATTGTGAAATCTTAACTTTTCCTAGAGCTTTCATAGTTTGGCTTTCTTTTTCAAAGACATTGGATCTCTTTATTCACATTGGCTAAAGATACATTTTCTCACACCACCTTAGGAAAATAAAGACTAGAGGGAGAAAATAGCTACAGAACTGAACCCTGTCCAGAGTTCTCTCTACTCAGGCTCTCCTTTCTCCATTTACAGGAGTTGAAGGCTGCCCATAGATGCAACAGAACTTCAACTCTGTCCATGGTCAGCCAGACCACCAGTTTCTTAGCATAGGCTTGTTCTGAGCAAAACAGTGCAACCTAGAACCACCACTGTAAACAGAGTATAAAGGAAAGTAAACCCTCTGTTTCTTATCCACCATGTTAAGGACTCCAGTGCTTTTCACAGCGCTCCAGATTAGTAGAACCAAAAGGATTCTGCATTGAGGAATCTTGCGGTTATTCCAGCTGAGGTACAGCACCCATCCAATTTGTTCCACGCATTTTAATTTTATTAGGAAAACTAAGATGTGAAAATAGTGAGCATTACTGAATTAAAATGGCAGCGTTGGTTTCCTTTATGCCTTTCTCTCCAAATGCACAAAGTATCAGTGGCAACCATGTTCAAAGCAAGGTGGAAGAGCCTGCCCCGATGTCTGGCAGAGTACGTGCTTGAGGAAACATTTATTATTCTGAATCTGAATGGATGAGTCAAGTTGAACCAGGAAAAAACCATAAGTAAACCACATAGTCAAACCCAGATAAGCTCAGTGATTAAACTATGCCTTGATTCTAAAGTCTTTTCATACTACCTCTGCCCTCTGGTTCTATGATTCAGAACAAAAGTTTCCACTCCAATTTCACTTCTGTGTAACTAACTCCTTGTAACAAAATTCCTTCTGTTCCTGGTCCTTGATTCCTTCATTTGGTTTAAAATATACATATATATATATATATTTATTTATTTATAAAATATACACATATATGGGTACCATGACACAACACAATTCATACAAAAGGTAACTACTCCATTTTTTAACTTTTTATTTTGAAATAATTAGATTCACAGGAAATTGCAAAGAATGTACTGGGAGGTCCCGTGTACCCTTCAGCTGGCTTCCCCCAATAGTAATATTGTACATTTTGCAATATTTTTGAGATGTATGTACTAGGCATTGTTAGGTGCTTTCGTTTACTTTCAGATTTAACGCAAACAGCTCTGTGAAGTAGGTATTGATATTTACGTTTTTCAAATAAAGGAAACCAAAGCTCAAAGAGGTTAAAATTTTGACAAAAGTCAGATGGCAAATGGGGGAGTTGGAATTCAAACGCTGGAATCCTGATTCTGAATGATGCTAATAGGATTTGTATATCATTATGTTCATGACTTTTCCATCAAAATTGCCTCTCAGCCAATTTCTCTGGAGTCAGGAAAGCCTCTGTCCTTTCACATGTATGGTCTTGGTATCATTTTTTTTTTTTTTTACTTCCATTAACACATCAGGCCCGTCTTTCTTTTATTATTTAATTTTTATTTTCTTTATTTTTTTTGGCTGCATCGGGTCTTAGTTGCAGTACACGGGCTCTTAGTTGCGGCATGCAGGATCTTTCTTTGCAGTGTGGGCTCTTCGTTGTGTGCAGGCTTCTCTCTAGTTGCGGCGTGCAGGTTTTCTCTTTAGTTGTGGCACGTGGGCTCCAGGGCGTGTGGGCTCTGCAGTTTGTGGCACGTGGGCTCTCTCACTGAGCCCATTAGCAGTCACCCACCACTACCACCCCCATACACCACTAGCCCCTGGCAACCACTAATCTGTTTCCTGTCTGTACCGATTTGCCTGTTCTGGACCTTCTATATAAACTGATACAGCGTGTGGACTGGCTTCTTTCACTTAGCATCATGGTTTCAAATTTCACCTATATTGTAGCATGGATCAGTATGTCATCCCTTTTTATTGATAAATAATACTTCATTGTATAGACATACACCATGTTATTTATCCACTTATCAGTTGATGGATATTTGGGTTGTTTCTACTTTTCAGTTATTATGAATAATGCAACTATAAACATTCACATGCAAGTTTTTATGCAAATGTATGCTTTCAATTCTCTTGGGTATATACCTAGAGTGGAATTGCTGGATCATATGGTAACTTTAATATTTTGAGGAACTGCCAACTATTGTCCAAAGCAGCCACACCATTTCATATTCCCAACAGTAATGCATGAGAGACCCAGTTTTTCCATATCCCCTACATCAAATGTGGCTCTTCCAAAGTAAAGCTGTCTTTATTCACAAATGATGTGATTGTATATGTTGAAAATACAAGAATCTGCAAATAAACTTAAAATTAAGAAGTAAATTTAGCAAAGTCACTGCACACAAGGTCAATTCTATAATTATAAGTCAGCACCCAATAGTTATACACAAAAATTTAAAATTTGATGCCGTTTGCAATAGCATTTTAAAAAGCCAAATCCTGGGCTTCCCTGGTGGCGCAGTGGTTGAGGATCTGCCTGCCAATGCAGGGGACACGGGTTCGAGCCCTGGTCTGGGAAGATCCCACATGCCGCAGAGCAACTAGGCCCGTGAGCCACAACTACTGAGCCTGCGCGTCTGGAGCCTGTGCTCCGCAACAAGAGAGGCCGCGATAATGAGAGGCCCGTGCACCACGATGAAGAGTGGCCCCCGCTTGCCGCAACTAGAGAAAGCCCTCGCACAGAAACGAAGACCCAACACAGGCAAAAATAAATTAAAAAAAAAAAAAAAGTCAAATTCTAAATGGGGGGAGGGATAAAATTAGGAGTTTGGGATTAACACAGACACACTATTATAAATAAAATAGATAATCAACAAGGACCTACTGTGTAGCACAGGGAACTATATTCAAAATCTTATAATAATCTAAAATGGAAAAGAATCTGAAAAAGAATATATGTATAACTGAATCACTTTTCTGTACACCTGAAACTAATACAACATTGTAAATCAACAATACTTCAATTTTACAAAAGTCAAATTCTACAAACAAATCTAGTGAAAGATATGCAGGACCATTATATAGAAAACTAGAGAAATTATTGAGATAAATTAATCTATTAAATTCTTAAAATATATATATAAGGCTACAGCAAGGACACAGATAGAAAATTCAATTTTGTAAAGATGTGAATTGTCTTCCAAATTGGTTCATAGATTCAATTCATTCCCAATCAAAATCTGAGCAATTTCTTGTTGTGTGGATAGTGACAATCTGATTCTAAATGTCTATGTGGAAATGCAAAGGGCCAAGGCAAAAATGCAAAGGGCCAAGGCAAAAAATAAAAAAATAAAAATACAAAGGGCCATTCTAAAAAAAAAAATTAGAAATGCTATTACTAATTTTGAAGAACAACAATATGGGAAGAACTTCCTCTATTGGATATCCAGACTTACATCAAAACTACAATACTTAAGAGAGTGTGGTATTGGAGTGAACGTAAACAAACAGACTGATAAAACAAAATGAAGAGTCCAGAAGCAGACCCACACACATGTGGATGCCTGATTTATGATAACAGTGGCAACATAGAGTAGCAAGAGACAGACAAAAGCAGTGCAGCAGACCTGGGAGCTGGGTCAACTGGGGTGTCAGATGAGGAAAAAAAATGAAACTCGATGCTTACCTCACTCCATATACAAAAATCAATTCCAGAGGAGACACAAATATGATATGTAAAGCAATAAAGCTTCAAAAGAGAGGAAAGGTGGCGGGGAGGGATAAATTAGGAGGTTGGGATTAACATATACACGTATATATAAAATAGATAATTAACAAGGACAAACTGTATAGCACAGGGAACTCTACTCAATATTCTGTAATAACCTAAATGGGAAAAGAATCTGAAAAAGAATAGATATGTGTATATGTATAACTGAATCACTTTGCTGTACACCTGAAACTAACACAACATTGTAAATCAACTATACTCCAATTTTAAAAAAAAAGCTTCAAAAGATAACACAGGAGAATATCTTCCTGGCCTTGGGATAGGGAATGATTTCAAACACAATAACACTGACCATGCAGGAAAAAGATAAACTGGACCATATTAGAAGTTCTGTTACCCAAAGACACTATTAAGAGAGCACAAGCTATCAAGTGGCAGATCACTGCAACACACATAACTGAAAAGAGTGTATCTTCAGAATAGTCAAAAAACTACAGGTCATTAAGAAAAGGACAGACAATCTAATAGGAACCCAGGCAATACATGCAAACAGGCAGCTCGTAAAAGAGTATATCCACATGGCAAGTAAACACATGAAAAGGTGCTCAATCTCACTTCTCATCAGGGAAATGTAAGTTAAAACAATGATGAGATACCATAAAACACCCATCAGAATAAAAAATAACTTAAAAGGTAATATCAAATACTGTTGAGGATGTGGAGTCTTATTTTCCTATTGACGCTGTAACAAATTACTAAAAATTTAGTGGCTTCAGGCAACTCAAATTTATTATCTCAGAGTTCAGTGGGTCAGAAGCCTGACACAGTTTCACTGGGCTTATTGAAGTGTCAGAACTGCACTACTTTCTGGAGGGTCTGGAGGAGAATCCATTTCTTTGCCTTTTTGGTTCTAGAGACCCTCATGGTCCTGGGCTCTTGGCCTCCTTTCATTTTCAAGGCCGGCAAAATTGCATCTCTGGGTCCACCCTTCCACAGTCACATTTGCCTCTGACCCGCTTCCTTTCTGTTCCACATTTAAGAACCTGTGATGACACGGGCCCACCTGTGTCATCCAGCATAATCTCTCTCCATCAAGATCCGTAACTTAATCACAGCTGCAAAGTCCTTTTGCCACATAAGGTAACATATTCACAGGTTCCAGGAATAAGGACATGGACATGATTTTGGGCAGGGAGAGGGGTGTGGGCATTATTCTTCCTTCCACATACAGCAACACGACTTTTATACAATGCTCTTGGGAATGGAAATTGGTACAACCACTTTAGAAAATATTTGGCAATATTTACTAAAGTCAAACACATGCAGAACCTATGATCCATCAATTCCATTCCAAGGGACATGTACGTACCAGCGCTATTTGTAACAAGCCCACAAACTAGAAAAAATCCAAGTGTCCATCATTAGAATGGGTAAATAAAACTGTGCTATATTCGTGTTATGGAATGCCACATAGCAACAGAGATGAATGAACCACGGCCACACGCTATAAAATGAATGCCTCTCACAGACGTACTGCTAAATGAAAGAAGCCAGATGCTGCAGAATACATTCTGTGCGATCCCACCTATTCAAAATTTTTAAATGGGCAAAACTAACCTTTGGTGTTAGACGTCAGTTTAAAGGCTGCCTTTGGGGGCACGGCTAATGACTGGAAGAGGGCCTGAGCAGCACTTGAGAGGGTATTGGGAATATTCCATTTCTTAGCCTGAGTGGAGGCTGCCTATGAGTGAACACTCTGATAATTTTTCATGCTATGTCTTATGATTTGGGTCATTTTTTTCTGTATGCATGTTTTACTTTGACTTTTAAAAGCTTACTAAGCACGCAAATAATGTGAGTGCACTGAACACTACAGAACTGTACACTTTAAAATGGTTAAAATGGTAAATTTAATACTGTATGTCTTCCCCACACACACAATTTTTAAAAATGTATTTAAAAAAAAGAATTTGCCTCTTCCTGAAAAATTTGGGTGACAAAATCTAACCCAGCACCAGCACCAGCACCTAAGAACTTTAAACACTCTGAATTTTTCTCCATATCATCTTTAGGGAGAAATAAATGAAAAGGAGTAGGAGGAGAAGGAGCGGGAGGGACAGGAAGGGAGGAAGAGGGGAAGGAAGAGGGAGGAGGAAGAGGGGGAGGAGATGGGGGAGGAAGAGGGGGAGGAGATGGGGAGGGGTGGGGAGGAGAGGGGGAGGGGTGGGAGGAGATGGGGGGGGGGAGATGGGGGAGGGGCGGGGAGGGAGATGGGGGAGGGGCGGGGAGGAGATGGGGGAGGGCGGGGAGGGATGGGGGAGGGGCGGGGAGGAGAAGGGGGAGGGCGGGAGGAGGAAAAGCAGGAAGGAGAGAGGAGGAAAAGGGGAGGAGCGAGGGACGGGAAACCAGAAGAGGAAAAGGAAGTGTTTACCTGACTTAATTTGATTATTTAGTACTACTTTTGTTTTTGAAGCAGGGCTCCCCAGGCAGGTTAGAGGCACTGCGCGCACCCTTGGTTTCTTCCCTCCCCTCCGGGTCCTCAGCCGCCCGCTTCGGATGCTCAGGCCCTCCCTGCCCCCCAAGCCCCTCGGGTTAGAGTCCCCGAGCCAGAAACTGGAGAGAGAAGGAAGTGCTCCCGCCTCCATCCAAAGGCAGGGGCTCCGCGTCCTGGGTCCGTGGATGAGGCGCGGTCGCCACACCCCCTTCCGATGTGACTTCCAGGTCTGCTAAGTGTAAATTGTAAAATACAAGTGCGTTTCCCGCGGTCTGTTGTGAGGGTCGAAGGAGTGAATACCTGTAAAGCGTCTTCACTTTACAATGCAGACCGCGGCTGCACGTGGTGAGATGCACAGAGAACCCTCAGGTCACCGTCCGCGCGCCGCGCACCTGCGCATCCACGTCGCCGCTGTACGGGGCAGCGTGGGTACCTCCAGGTGAGCTCTGATGGCTCCCTATCTTTAGCTGTCACTGCGCCTCAGCAAAGGGAAAGGACGCCCACCCCCAACTTAACGCTTCTCCGGATGGACTGGGCGCCCCGTGCTCACGCAGCTTTCACGTCCATCCTTCTGCCGGTTTAGAAATAAATAACGCGTATTTTAGGGAAGTAATGGCATTTGACTCCAGCCTTCGTGCTTTTAACTTCTGCGGAATTTCAACCAGGCAGTGGGGGTGGGGGAGCCCCCGCCGCTCCTACGTCATTTCCGGCATCCCCGAGACTGCGCAGCTCAGTGACCACGTGTGCGCCCAGGCCCCCAGCGCATCCAATCAATGTGACAATGTCAATAATAGGAATAACCGTGATTTGTTATTATCTGAAGATGCCCTTTCAAATATAATTAAGCAGTCTAAATATAACTTGGAGGAAAATCTCCTTATGTGCTTCCTGTTTTGAAATTCTGTCAATTAAAGAGCTACATAAATTTATAATTGCCAGAGTGAATGCTGCAATATAAATGAATAGTGTGAAAGCTATTATTTTATAAAGAGTGTTTTAGATAGTTAATTTGAGAAAGAACATTATGTACTTTTGGAGCCAATAAATTTATATAAAAGTTTAATTACTAACATAAGGTAATAGTGATTATATCATGATTTCCTAGCTTTTCAGAGTTTTGTTGTACTCATGATCCTATCATTAAACAAAATAATCTGTAAGAACTGCTTTTGATTTTTAAGTTTTTAAAAACCCCCCTTTAAGTCAAGAATCTTTTCCCCCAAAATCCTATTTGAAAGCTCTACACATCTCATGAGAGTGACATTAAAATCATAATGTTAACTCTGCCATCTCAGTTTTACAAGGAGAAAAAATCCAAAACAACATACAATAAACCCATAATGAACTATCTTTAATCCAAATAGATACACTAAAGGGTATAAACAGTAGGGAAAAAATATTAGAGAACTAGGTATTTTTTTCCTTTTAATAAACTTAAAAATAGATGCCACAAGAATACTTCCAAGAAAACAATTTCTTATAGATTTGAGGCCACAGAAACTACAAATTAAAATAAAAAGCTTATCAAATTCTTTGTTATGGTCTGCCAGCCATTTTTTTGGTAGTTGAAGTTAAGGTATTTTTGAGATTTTCCTGGGTAGTCAGTTCCTTCAAGCAAATAAGTTACGGAAAACCATTTTCCCGAATTACATTCTGTTATGCACAAAGATTAGTGTTGTCATTCAATGTGCTGGTGACAACTGAGTCTCATAAATGTGTAGCAGAGTGACTACAAAAGTAGTATAGATGACAACATTGACAAATTTTATTTCTATAATATAATGTCAAACTTTAAAATATTAGCTACTAAAATATTGAAGGGTAAAATTATCCTAATTCAAGTTTTTTATAACATGCCATTTATTTTTGTACTTCAGAAGCTTAATGTGTGATGGTGATATTGAGCTTCTGCCTCAGCTTTGAGTGAAGTTGGAGTTCTCCCAGCTTTGGTTGAGTGCTGTTTTTAAGATTTGGTCATTTGGCCTTTGGTCATGATATGTATTCAGGGCACTGTTCAAATGTACATAATGAATAAACATGGTGTGTATATGCATATTGACGTGCATGTCACATGATTATCTACAGTTTCTATTTTTCAACACCTCCCAAATCAATGTGGGTTGATAAGACATTAGCCTGTGATTATAAGATGAAAATATTTGGTATATATATTAAAAAGCTACAAGAAGTGAGTTTCCTTGAATGACAGTAAAACTTATTTTATATATTTAGTGGGCAACAGACTTCAATAGACATAGAAGACATACGCACATGAAAAGATGTTCAATATCACTAACTATTAGGGGAATGCAAATCAAAACCACAATGAGATACCACTTCTCACTCACTAGGATGACTATTATTAGAAAGGAAGGAAGGAAGGAAGTAGCAAGCATTGGCAAGGATATAGAGAAGCTGGGACACTCACCAGCATTGCTGGTGAGAATGTATGATGGTGCAGCTGCTGTGGAAAACAACATGGCAGTTTCTCAAAAAAATTGAGCACAGAATCACCATATAATCCAGCAATTCCACTTCTGAGCATATACCCCAAAGAACTGAAAGCACATACTCACAGATATTTGCACACCCATATTCATAGTGGCACTATGCACAAGAGCCAAAAGATAGAAGCAACCCGGGTGTCCGGGGATGGAGGAGTAGATAAAGTGTGGTCTGTATGTAGAGTGGACTATTATTCAGCCTTAAAAAGGAAGGAAATTATGACACATGCCACAACATGGGTAGACCCTGAAGACATTCTGCTAAGTGAAATAAGCCAGTCACAAAGAAGAAATACTGTATGATTCCACATATATGAGGTGCCTAGAACAGTCAAATTCATAGATAGGGTTTCAGTTTGGGGAAGATGAAAAAGTTCTGGAGATGGATGGTGCTGGTGGTTGCCCAACAATATGAAGGTACTTAATGCCACTGAACCATATACTTAAGTGATAAATCTTATGCATATTTTATCAATAAAAAATTTTATGTATTAAAAATGTATATGCAGTATATACATTTATTTGACTACCCTGGGCAGAGTGAGAATCGGGGGATCCTGAAGAGGTAACGGGGAAAGAACACAGATGCAGGAGCTCTGGCTTTGAGATAAAGCATTTTCCTAGCACACCAGAAGGATAGGATGCAGTGGAAAGAGATGTTTCTCTAAAGATCTCAATGCCCCCGCTGGCCCAGCACCAGCCAGTGGACCAGGGCCCAGGGCTGGCATCCAAGCTGAGACAGATACACTACTTTAGGTGATCATAGACCGGGAGGACTTGGGGCGGGGGTGCACACTGGGGTCTTCAAAGGGGTCCCAAGGTTAAAAACTGGGCCACATGCAAATACCAAGGCCAAATGGGCCTTGACTGGATCAAGGGGAGAGGAACTGGATGGGAAATGGTAGATGAAGTGGTGAGAAGCCCGACCACCTCTGCTTAGTGGTAGACAGAGCTGCTGTGAGTGGATCCACCTGGGAGAGCACATAGGCCCCTAACTGAGGTTAGCGGCTTAGCCAGTGATGATGCCTTTAGGGCGCGGTGTGCTGGGCGGGAGGCTCTATGGACCCCAGCACAGGAAGCAGAGCCTGGGAAGGGCCCAGCCTCCCACACTCTGCTCGAGGCTTCTCTGCCTCCTGGCCTCCCTGCCTCCATCTGCCCAGCTTGAACTTGGAGTTTTCCTCCCTGAATTACCACTAGACAGAGGACCCTTTGGTTGGTGTCCACAGCTTTCAAGTCACCTCTCAAGGATACTGTATCTCGGGTCTGTGCAGGCCTCTGGACTCAGGCCCTGAAACCCCACAAACCAATCCAGACCAGCCTGCCCAGGACCCCACGCCTCCTTTGAGGGCAGAGTTTAGCATCACTCTTTTTTGTCAAATAGCATCAGTGCTCACTGGAGATGTGGAAGGATAAATAAACCTTTACCTTTATCTCAATTTATTCTGAGAAGTTCTGGCTGGGCAAAAAAAATACCTGGTCAGAGGTCCTAGGTGAAGCGTGCTCCCCAGGCAGCCCCAGCGGCAGCGCTGGGGGGACTCCTCCTCTGTGGATGCAGTCACCTAGTAGCGGGTATGTCATCCTCCGGTGTGAGAAGTATGGGGGTGGGGGAGATGGTGGAGGCGGGAGGGGGGCTCAGCGGTCGCCTCCACTTTCTGCAGGTGGCAGGTTTATGAGCAAAATGCATCAAAGATGCAGTGACTTAAACAACTACGGCCCATTGGTTGCACCCAGGATCTTGCCTCTAGCTCCCCACCCCCTGTGACCAAGCCCCAGGTCAGCTCACCACGGCCTCTGGAGACCAGCGACCTGCCAACCCGGTCACCTTGGCCTGCAGCTTCCTCCTGAGATTCTGCTGAAACTCAACACAGCTGTACATCAAAAAGCAGCAAGGCAAGCCCTGTGGTTGCTCCCACTTTATGGACAAGGAGACTGAAGCTGAGGGACCACATGTACCTAGTCTTGGAGGCCAGAATTGGCGACACCTGAGGAGAGCACTGCCTGGTTGCGTAGGGGGACCGTGGCATCTTCCTACCTCTCCCAACAAACAAGACCCTGAAAATACCAACCTTCCAGGTTCCCCCCAGATTGCAAGCTCAGATGTCCACTGAGAGATGTAACTGCATCAAAAAAGTTCTGCAGGGACTTCACTGATGGTGCAGTGGTTAAGAATCCGCCTGCCAATGCAGGGGACACGGGTTTGAGCCCTGGTCCAGGAGGATCCCACATGCCACGGAGCAACTAAGCCTGTGCGCCACAACTACTGAGCCTGCGCTCTAGAGCCCATGAGCCACAACTACTGAGCCTGTGTGCCACACCTACTGAGGCCGCACACCACAACTACTGAAGCCTGTGCACCTAGAGCCTGTGCTCCGCAACAAGAGAAGCCACCGCAATGAGAAGCCAGCGCACCACAACGAACAGTAGCCCCCGCTCACTGCAACTAGAGAAAGCCCGTGCACAGCAATGAAGACCCAACACAGCCAAAAATAAATAAATAATAAATAAATTTATTAAAAGAAAAAGAATCCGCCTGACATTGCAAGGGACACAAGTTTCGATCCCTGGTCCAGGGAGATCCCACATGCCGTGGAGCAACTGAGCCTGTGGGCCACAACTACTGAGCCCATGCACCACAACTACTGAAGCCCGCGTGCCTAGAGCCCGTGCTCCACAACAAGAGAAGCCACTGCAATGAGAAGCCTGTGCACCGCAACTAAGAGTAGCCCCCGCTCGCCACAACTAGGGAAAGCCTGCGTGCAGCAACAAAGACCCAATGCAGCCAAAAATAAATAAATAAATAAAAGAAAAGAAAACGTTCTGCAGTTTTTTGGGGTCACGGTCACCTGACATTTCTGTCAGGGGAGGGGGTGGGACTGAGGACTCCAGGCCAGACTCAGATGAGCAAGCAGGACAAGAAAATAAGGCCCTCAAGGCCACTGTGAAAGACACGGAGCACCACGTGTCAATTTTATCAGATGTCCAGTGTGGTGAGAGGACACCAGAAACGACATGGACCCGGTGTCCAATCATACATCCCCACTCACTCTGTCACCCGTGAGCTTCACTTAGCTCAGCTGTAAAATGGGAACAGGACTGTCACTAGGGTGGCTGGGACGATTAGATGACCTGATTTAGGGAAAGAGTTACCTGCACCTGACACACAGGAAGTGTGTAATAAATGTTAGTTTCCATATTCATTTGCTTCTGTTCTCACCGTCTGCCTGGTAATGGTGTCACAGTCTGCCCAGGACACAGGGAGTTGCAGCCTGGTAAGACAGCTGTTGGTCACCATTTCACCTCCTCATTAGCTACTATAGGTCACTACCTACAAAGGACATTTAATTAATAGGATTGCCTGGGACTTCCCTGGAGGTCCAATGGTTAACACTTCACCTTCCAATGCAGGGGGTGCAGGTTTGATCCCTGGTCAGGGAGCTAAGATCCCACATGCCTTGCGCCAAAAAACCAAAACATAAAACAGGAGCAATACTGTAACAAATTCAATAAAGACTTTAAAAATGGCCCACATCAAAAAAAAAAAATCTTAAAAAAAAAAAGGATTGCCAGAGTCCAGAACTGCTGAGTGCCTGATAAAATCATCCTTTCTTTTTTCATTTTACAGTCTATGAAGCCCCTGTGTAAGTTATTACAGACCCTCTGTTGTTAATTGAAACAGCCTTGTGAGATCCAAGGGCAGGTGTTAGCTCCCATTCACCAATGAGGATGGGCCCGACCCTTTGACCCCATAGAGACCTCGCTTAGGAGGTGTGGGTGTCAGCGGTAGAGTCAGGGCTGAAACCTGGTCCTGGGTTTCAGAAACTCAACCCTTCTATCTCAGAAGTTTTAAAGTAGGTGCAAACATTTGAGAGTAGGTCTGTAGGCAACATGGAAGAAAAAAGGAACCTCAATTTTGAATTTTTAATAACTGTCATCATTTCTAACTTAGTTTCAATCTTTGCTTAGTGTACATGGACCCATTTTTTAGTGTGATTGTTTTTCACTTTATTTTACATAAACATTTCCACATGAGCTGATTTAAAGATTTAGTGGAATTCGCTGAGGGCCTAGTTCTTTGTCTGATTATAGGTTCACCTCTAGGGAATCCCAGTTTAGCAGGACGAACAGATTCCTTATAAACATATTTTGGTTAATCCATGACCACTGACCCCTGGTCACAGTCTATTGTGAAAAGTCTATTGAAACTGTACAACTGGAGTTTGTTTGCAGGTCTGGCCATGCAGTGAAAGAGCTCCTGGGCTGTGTTTCCATGTCCGGCCCCATGTCTGCTGGCCATGCTGCCACGTCTGTCTCAGACCTGAGGACCAGCACAAGGACGTGTGAGCGATTTCTGTAGCGTATTTATTCAAATTGTTTTGTTGACTAAAGATGATTATTTAAGGACATAAGGTATTTCAACAAGTATCATATTGAGTAGATTATGTAATTGACATGCTTAAGTTTACCAGGAATTCGCTCTCAGGTTAGGGAGCCTAGCTGCCTGCCGAATACCTTGCATGGTTCTTACATCAGTGGTCCTCACACTGTAGCTTCTAAGAATCCCCGGGAGGGCTTTTCAAAGCAGATTGCTGGGCACCACCCCAGAGTCTCTGATTCAGTGGGTCTGGGGTGGGGCCCGAGAATGTGCATTTCTGACATCTGCCAATGCTGCTGGCCACACTTTGAGGACCAATGACACACAGAAAGCTTGTGATGAAAGCATGGACTCATCTCGCAAACCTGCACTGAAAGCAATTGCTTCTTTGCAAATTTGCAGACTTCTTCTTCTGAACACATACTACTTTCAATGAAAAAGTTTAAAAAATAGAAGGGGTGGCAACTTGAGATTTTCAAAATTTCATGTCATAAGAATGTATGATTGTTTCCATACGAGATTCCTTTGCATTGAAAGAAAAGGGAGCAAGAAACCAAGAGACCCGTGTCCTAAATCCCTTCAGACCCAGCTCAGCAGCCCCTGGATGAGAAAAGCCTGGGAGAGGCTGCAGGATTGGATTAGGGCCAAGCAACCAAGCTCTTCATCCCTAACTAGCAGCAGTGTTTACAGCTTTACGTTAAGAATACAAAGTATAAACAACAAGGACCTACTGTATAGCACAGGGAACTATATTCAATATCCTATGATGAACCGTAATGGAAAAGAATATGAAAAAGAATATATATGTGTATAACTGAATCACTTCGCTGTACAGTAGAAACTAACACAACATTGTAAATCAACCACACTTCAATAAAATATTAAAAAAAGAATGCAAAGTAGATGAAAAAGACAACAATTGAAAGACACTGCATTACACTTCTAAAAAGCATCTGTACCTTTGGGAATGTCGAAATGACATCTAGGATACGGCCTCTCTGATCTTCCTTGCGGGGGAGAAATCTCTGTTTTCACAAAATTAAAGAACAACAATATTGCTCTTTTTGGTAAGGTTCACCTGAGAGACACACAGTATCTGAACCGAATCCATTAATCATGGGGCGTGCTCTCAAGTCAAGGGAGGAGAACATTCCCTGGAAGGTCCCCAAGGTTGCTGGTCTTGCCTTGGATTAAAACCTTTCTTTGGAGTCCTACAAATCAAGGAAGGGGGCTGAGCTATCTGCTGTTTAAATACCACAAGCAACCTACTCTGGCCACATATAATCAACTCAGAACACACAAAATGTGGGGTTGAAGGAACAGCGGGGGCCCTAACCCTCTCTGACACCTGTCAGCTGTGTGACTTTAATTCACTTATTTGTTAATTGAGAAAACATGTAATTATTATGGGCTCGTATCTGCCAGGAACATAGTTTACAAAAGGGACTTAAAATTTTTCTTTTGTAAAATAAGGATCACTCTCACCTGCCTCCCTGCTGTTGGGGACCACGTGCTGGGAACCTCCAGGGTCTCTGGACCCAAGGGTCTTCTCTCTCTCTGTCCCCTGATTACGAGCCACCCCACAACTGTGACCTCCCTGTGACGCTCTGAACTTTAGGTGTTTGGGGAGCCCGATGATACAATGTAGTGAAAGTGCCTGGGAACTGCTTCCTCAGGTTCCAGACACCAAACTCACGAAGCTCCTTTAAAGAACTTCCTGTGTGAAACACCCCCGTAGCACGCTAGGCAGGGTATCCTGTCACCTGTGGTGGATCCGTGCATGATTACAAATAAAGCCCTCCCTGCAGTCCCCACAAAGCCTCTAACCAACTACCTTACACTTAGTGGGAGCTCAACTGTTTACTGACTGAAACCCAGCACCCTCAGATCTAATGCTTTTAAGCAGTTGTTGTCCAAAGGAATTTGCAACTGTTTTTTAAGAAGGTACTTATTAATTTTCACTCCCGGGGCCTATCCTCCCCAATATTTGAAACAAACAAAATGCCTCTTGAATTAAGCATGGAATGCACATTTTCCATCTCATGCTGACTCCATCTTTAGAAGTGAAATGACAATTTATTTCCACAGAAAAGAAAATATTGGTGGAGGTACAATTAAGGAGAAAGATGTGAAAGGTGAAGTCCTTAAATTCCAGGCATCATATCTTTTTAGTAAATTCTTTTGTAAATAGCGGTCAACTCAGCTAATTGGAGAACAGTTATCATAAAGCCAGACCACAGGTGTAATCCCTACCTGGGGTTCCAGTACACGGATCTGCAGCCACAGACGCTCCTGTGCCTCGGGCAGCTGTCAGAGCCTGCAGCTGTGCAGACCTCTGTGAATGTCTGGAAAAAGTCTGTCTTTGGCTGGCAGACTAATAGCACTTACTTTGTATTCTCATAAGTGGAGCCTCGTTCCTTTATTATAATAC
Source organism: Mesoplodon bidens (assembly GCF_964165515.1). Classification (NCBI taxonomy): domain Eukaryota; kingdom Metazoa; phylum Chordata; class Mammalia; order Artiodactyla; family Ziphiidae; genus Mesoplodon; species Mesoplodon bidens. The sequence continues at coordinate 30,613,413 of NC_138169.1, read as the reverse complement.
AAAGAGATTATGACACCAGTGGTCTTCAGTCAGTAGGTGACCCAGCAAGAGGCAGCGAGCCCTTCTGACGTGAATCTGCGTAAGCACCAGACCTGCCCCAGTCACCCAGCGTCTTCCTTAACGTATTTCCTCGTTTCTCAACTTCCCCAACAAAAAAGTCACTGACAGAGCTAAGTGGATAATTAGTGGGGGTAAAATTTTTCTGCCGAGAAATCAGGGTGAGAGTAGAGTGAGAAGATGTTTAACCTGAATATAATCACGTTTTAACATCTAACTTCCAGATGATCGAAATACAGGGGATAGAGGAGCAAGTTACACAGCCTCTGGAGAAAACAGAATTCTAGAAAGTGGGAGATTAACTGGGTCAGCAATTCACATCAACGAGTGAATGTCAAGATTAAAAGCAGAGAGTACTGTTCTAGATTAAAGGAAAAAAAATGTTTAAACAACCAAATGTAAGCGTAACCTCAGTTGAAGTTTGGTTTGAGTAAACCAGCTGTCAAAGACAATTTGATGCAATTGTGAAAATCTGAGCATAGGCTGAGTATTAGTTGGTCAGAGGGGAATTACTGCTAATTAGGTTTCAAGTGATACTGCTGCTACAGTTAAGTAAGAAAAACTCTTTATTTTTTAAGAATTACATTCTAGGTATTTGAAGATGAAATAACATGTCTACAAAAAAACTTTCCAGCAAAAGAAAAGAAAAAGATAAAGGAAACGTATTGAATGTTAATTGTTAAATCTAGGTAATGGGTAGATAACACTATATTCTTCTCTGTACTCTTCTGATGTTTAAAATTTTTTCAAAATAAAAGGTTAAAAATATACTAGATTTCATATTATGTTTAGTTTCCTGGCTTTCTCATGTGTTAGCTGTATGAGCCTGCACAAGTTATTTAAATTCTCTGAGCCCCTGATTCCTCATTTGTAAATTGGTGATAATGACAAATTCAAAGTTGCATGAAGGTTTAATCATATGTATGTGAACATGCTTCATAAATGGGCAAAGCTCACAAGTTTTGCTCCTTCTTTTTGTACACTCGGCTTTTTAAAAGTCTTGAAATAAACTCTGGATTGCAAAGAGGTTCAGCAGCTCTCAAAGTGATGCAGGTGTTTGTATTAATTAGCGTTCTCCAGAGAGAGAGAACTAGTAGGATGTAGCTATATATTATCCATCAGTCAATCGATCTATCTATCCATCCATCTATCTATATCTATCCATCCATTTATCTATCTATCTATCTATCTATCTATCTATACCAAGAGAGACCAAGAGAGAAACAGAGAGAGACAGAGAAAGAGATATATTTTATGGAACTGGCTGCTATGGAGGCCAGCAGGTCCAGATCTGCTGAGCTGGCAGGCTGGAGGCCCAGGGAGGAGATGGTGCTGCAGTTGGAAGGCAGGCACTGGCAGGATCTCCTCCTCTCCGTAGGACCTCAGTCTTTGTTCTGAAAAGGTCTTCAACTGATTGGATGAGACCCAGCCACAATTTGGAGGGTCATCTACCCAACTCCATCTATTGATTTAAATGTTAATCTCATCTTAAAAATACCTTCACAGCAACATCTACAATAATGTTTGACCAAATATCTGGGTACTGTGGCCTAAACAGGTTGACACATAAAATTAACCATTACCGTGTTTAATAAATAATTGACTAATGAGATAGCTAGTGTTTTGCTCTGTACAATTCTGTGCAGTTGCCCAAAATTGGTCTGCTGTTGGTGCCATTCTGAGTCACTCGATGTCATAGCTTTCCAACTGGCAAGAAATATTTAGGGGTTAAAAAAATACACCTAAATTTAATTGGCGCCTTTCCTACAACTTCTTATCCAAAATTTACCCTCAAACAGAATATAGTAAATTCCTTGTTTTCCATGATGTGAATGACCTATGAGAACAAGGGTCCTTCTGTCCCTGCACTGTTGTAACCGTGGTAACTGTAGCCTTGGTAACAAGGGCGGCAGAGGAAGGGCTTGCAGCAGAGAGTAATGAACGAATCCATGATGAGGGGACGGAGCAGGTATCACAAGTGCAGTTAGTAAAGCGTGATCAGGATATCACATGGATATATTCTATGATAAAATGTGGCTGCAGTCCACATGCATAGAAGAAATTCCATTTCAGTTTAATCTGAAACATTTTACTTCTTGCCCAGACATTTGGAGACCAGGGTTATTGAAGTAGCAATTGTTAAGTAAAATATGAAGATCATGTCCAAATATCATCTTCATGGAATGTTTCATATGGATGGAATGACATACCAAACATTGACATAATTTGTCTCTAAGTGAGACTTCTCAGGGGAGCCAGCCCCAGGGCTTTCTAGTGGGCAACTGTACAGGGTGCGGGACTGCCTTTCCCAAAATATCTCCCTGTCATCTCAGGGAATAAAATTCCTGAAGGGACACAATTTGGGGTATATTCCTTAAATCTTGAGAGGATTTTAACTCTCTAGCATTCTCAATCCAAACGCAAATACATCACAATGATAATATGTGAAACCTGTCGTTTTAATACTTCAGCGGGGATCAACTCAATCTATCAATTGACTCACCAGTTAGTAGATGTCTCACTTTTTTTTTTTAATGAAGACTTTTCCCAGTTTTGACAATTCAGAAATATCCATAATCAATTCTGCCCTTGTAACTGTAGAGGAATCCAATTCTGTGAAAGCCAGAGAGTTTGTGTTTCGTGTTTCTCTCTTTTTCCCCCTTATACATTCAGTTAGATGTACATTAGAAATTGTCTGTTTCCACGGAGGGGTAGGGCAGTGTCCAGGGCTCCCGCTCAGGGAGGGGTCAGGGCTGTGGAATGCCGTTGGATGACTTTCCGCTGACGTGTCCTTGGTAGTTGCTAGGGTATCGCCCATATGTTTTTACATTTATATAAAAATGACCTAAGGGATGAAGAATTAGCATCAGCACTTCAGGGATTTGGAATCTTTTTCAGAAACCTATTAGATTTCTCTTTCTTCAGTCCTTCCAAAGTCAAAAACCATGCACTGTACAGAAAATAGGACCAAGAAACATTTATATAAATTCACAGTTGTACTGTAGGATCCTCATAGAATGTTATCATATGAGGAGATATTACACTGGGAAATGTAATTTTAAAAATAAATAAGCCCCAAACCTGTAGGAAAGTTTAATGTTTCCCAATTGTATGTTAAGGTCTATTATGAATATATCCACCTCATAATACCCATCATATAAGTTATAATCTCAAGCTGATACACAACAACTTGCATTTTGACGAGAAAAACTCCTGTTTGGTTCCCTTTCCTGAACAAAATTTTACCGTATTAAACTAGTTGTAAAATCACTCAAGATACAAATGGTTTAACAGTGATAAAGTCATATTCTCTGAGAAAAGAGTTTTCATGCCCTAATTCTATTTTTTTGGTCACAGAGACATTGGGAATTGATAGAAAGAGTGCCTTATCTTTGCTACAACCAGAAGCAGTACAATATCACATTCTCTGGGGCAGCTCCTGAGTGCACAGCTCCTAGAATTATGATGAAAATTAAATGGAACAATGTATTTAAGTTCTCAGCCAAATGCCTGGCATATTTCACTCTCCAAGTCTTAGTTTCTCTTGCTTATCCTAAGGGATTTGAAATTTGTATTTAGAATATTTGAAAACTAAAGTGATTATATAGATGGGGATTTTTATGAATCAGGCAAAATTCTGCTATTACAGGTCAAGATGTTTCCTGTGTTTGTATTTTACATTAAATCAAATCTATTAAAACGTTTTTAATGAAGGGACTGACATCCTTTCCCTTCTTCTAAGAAGGCCAACCTCTTCCAAGAAAGTACAACCTTGTCGTGTTAAGACCACGTACATAGTGCTGCCCTTTTGTCAAGATAAAGGACACATTGTATGCTACAAGTTCAAAGGTGCATCTATAAAACAAATGTGCCTATAGTTAGTATGACAAACATCATTTGCTAGGCAGAAATACAACCATTTTGTCCTCTAAGCTGATACCCAGTTGTTTTGGGAAATGATGCATTTTAGATGTTTAATAAATCATTCACAGAATCAGGTATCCATTGTAATTCAACAAGTCAACAGGCTTTTCTTTAAAAATTTAAGACAATTTTAAAGTAGAACAGACCTCCCTATTATATACTGATACTTACACAAAGCCACAGGTATTGGAGGAAATCTCTTGCCCTTTGCAGTTTTCTTCTCACACGTCCTTTTATACTAAATGTTTGGTGTGGCTCCTGTTCTGATGGATGTATAATCTCTTAAAAACCTATTCTGTGTTTCCTAACAATTCATTTCACAAAATACTGGCCGACATGGTGTTGCCTCTTGTTACAAAGACACCGAGCTATCAGCTGCTCCCCTGCCTTCACAAACAACCGTTGTTCCCCACTGACCAGCCCCCAATCCCTGCTTCCAGAATTCAGGCCCAACAATGTCAGAACTGTACTTGCTAGTAGTCATCCAGGTAATTTCAAGATGCCCATCTTTTAGAATGTGCAAAAAATGGAAGGTCTCAATATAAGATTCTCTCAAATAACAGATAAAAAAGTTAGGCAAGATATCACCGTCTCCATTTCTGTAAAATAAAACCCAGGCACAATCACACATGATAGACTGGCACCAACGCCAAGCCATTCATATCAAACAGAGAGAATATTGACTCTAATCCCTTTAGAATGGGTGCTACTATTCAGAGTTCACAGTTGTCTTTCCTGATTTGTCCTCTATTAGATTTTTCCTTTGACCTTATGAATCTTCGTCTGGTTTAAAGCCTGCTTGTTAATGGTTCTCTGCATAATTGTATCTGTTTTTTTGCTGAAGGCTGCAAAAGTCCACTGGGTTTGGGCACCAAGGACAAGTGAGTTGCTGGGTATCTCTTGTGCCTTGTTTACTCTTTCCGGCTAGGAGAACATAAATGCTTGGCACCACGTGTGCTCGGGGGAAATCCAGGCAGTACCGAAGGCCATGGGGCCGCCATGTGTTGCTGTCCCGTGAAATGTCAAAGTGTAGGGCAAATAATAGGAATGAGCCACACGGTTGCCCCCCCCCCACCCCGCACATCTTATCAGAAAGTCCAATGTAAGTTGACTCAGCATCAGCAGTGAGCAGAAAGTGGGCTGCAGAAGCTGAGGGGGCTGCTGGAAATGAGGGGGACGTCACTGTAGCCGTTCGGTTCCCTCCTGGCTCCTACAAATGGTGACTTGCATGAATGCAAAGGAGGAAGTGAAGCTGGGGCTGTCCACCACTTCTCGATACCCTGGAGCCAAAGATCCTTCCAGGCTAGACTCAATAAAGAAACACACAAGGCTGAATGTCGTAGGAGGTACAATCCCATTTTGGACTATGGACACGGAGGGGCAGGAATATCATTTACTGAGTGTCTGCTGTAACTCAGACCCAATGCCCATGTGGTACTCATAATAATACTGTGAGGAAATACCACCTTCAAGGACAGAAAATTGATGAGAAAGTTGAACCATAGAGAGATTAAGTAGCTTGCCAAATTTTGCAGAGTTAGCAAGAGTCAGAAGTGAGTCTCACCCAAATCTGATTATGGAGCCTTCAGCAGCTTTAATCACGAGGAGCATGACTGCAGTAATGGAAAAGGCATAGACTTGAAACACACAGAGTTTAGGTGGAGCTCCAATTCCCTTACCCATCACCTCTCCTGCATCCCCATCTCCTTTTTCCCTCTCTAGCATTTACAGTGCTGAAACATGATCTTGAGCTGTCTGCTCACTTCATCTGGGCCCGACTTTACCTGTCTATGAACAGGTGACAAGACAGCAGCACTGACCCAAGTGTAGGCCTGTCGGGACGGGGCCCACACACAGCCGTGCTTCGCTATGGACGAGCTGTGTGCTTTCGCTTTCTCTGTGCACTGACTCAGTGTTTGCTGTTCTGATTTGACTTTACAGAGACACTCACATGGGTCGCACTAATTGTTGTTCCGGCAATACTGCTTAATACAGTGTGAACTGGGTAGTTGTGTATCTAGCTTTTATCTTGTTCTTAACAATGTATGGAATGTCTCTCTTCTTCAACAAGTGCCATTTCGTTTCAGACCACTTTAAAGCAAGAGAATGTTCTGGCAATGGCTTATAGACAAAGTGAGTTAGCCCCGTGGTCGTGAGCCCTGTGGTGCCTTATCTTGGCTTTATAACTATCCCTGAACACACCTGTCCTGGTTCAAACTGTAGTAGGAGGGGCCTCAGGCCAGAACTCCCTGTGTTGTCTGTTTGTTAACAAGGCATGGCAAGGAGATTAATTCCGCCAACCAGTCCTGTGCTGATAAAAACTCAGGGGACCTACTCCCTCCAAGAAGTACAAATGGTACAAAAGTACCAATTCCCTATAAGAAAAGTTTCCGATCTAAGGTAAGGACGTTGACCAACATAAGTGCTGTTTTGTTTTTTAATTTTTTTGTTATTGGATTTTATTTAATTTTTTCACTTTTGATTTTGTTTTGAAAGTTAAAGAAGTTACTCTTTTAATACTATTCAGCCATAACAAAGAACAAAATAACGTCATTTGTAGCAACATGGATGCAACTAGGGGTTATCATACTAAGTGAAGTTAGTTAGAAACAGAAAGACAAATATCATATGATATCACTTATATGTTGAATCTAAAATATGATACAAATGAATTTATCTATGAAACAGAAACAGACTCACAAACATAGAGAACAGACTTGTGGTTGCCGGGGTGGGGGGGTTGGAGGGATGGCCTGGCAGTTTGGGATGAGCAGACGCAAACTATTATATATACAATGGATAAACAACAAGGTCCTACTGTATAGCACAGGGAACTGTATTCAGAGTCCTATGATAAACCATAATGGAAAAGAATATAAAAAAAAGAATGTGTATATATGTATAACTGAATCACTTTGTTGTACAGCAGAAATCAACACATGGTAAGTCAACTATATTTCAATTAAAAAATTCACTAGAACCACTTACAGAAAAAAAGAAAAAAATAAATAAAAGAAGTTACTCTTTTATTCTCAGTAGTTCAAGGGGTCCCAGGGCAACCTTGCTCCTGGTAGTGAGGATGTTTAATAGACTGGGGACTGCTGGTTATGCCAGTCACTCTTAAACCTCTGGCAGCTCATTTTTCCTCACAGCGATGGGATGACCACTACATTAAGACCTATTATTTTTTGTTTGTTTGTTTGTTTGTTTTCGGTACGCGGGCCTCTCACTGTTGTGGCCTCTCCCGTTGCGGAGCACAGGCTCCGGACGCGCAGGCTCAGCGGCCATGGCTCACGGGCCCAGCCGCTCCGCGGCATGTGGGATCTTCCCGGACCGGGGCACGAACCCGTGTCCCCTGCATCGGCAGGCGGACTCTCAACCACTGTGCCACCAGGGAAGCCCAATACCTATTATTTTTAATAGTCGTGTGATCTCACACGCTCTAGGTACCTCTGCCTGAAGCATAATCATTCAGCCAAACAATATTCACTAAACCCTTACTCTGCACAAGCCCCAGTGTTTATCACCATGGAGGATGCAAGAAACAGGGTCGTGATTCCTTCTTAATGACACTTAACTTCTTTTGGGGGGAGGGATTGAACAAAACAGGAGGTGTCATAGGGCATATGTCATATAATTAACTCCTAGGGGGAAAAATGTAAACTTGTGATTTAGAAGTTCAGAAGAGAGATGGACCCATGACAAATTTCATTCACTGGATCACAAATTCATTCAGTCACTCAACCAGTGAGGACTTATGGACTCGTGCTTAGTGCTGAGGGAATTTCAAGACGAATAAGGAAAGGTCCTTCCCACTGGACTTGCAGTAAAGTAGACAAGCTAAGTCATGTACACAAATAACTATAATTCAAACAAGGAGGTAATAAGTGCCGCAAGAGACATAGAGATAAATGTGCTGGAATTTCTGATCACAAAGGGACAACAGCTTGGAGCCAATCCAAGAAGGCTCATAAAGCAGGTATTCAGATGGAGCCCTGCAGCAGGGGCAGGGCCTGCACATGTGGAGATGGTTAAAATCACTCCCGCCAATGGCACCCGGACAATGTCTTCTTAAGTTGGACATTGGCATTTAGAACATATTTTGCATGGAAACAATACTCTTATCTGGTCTTTGGTCTCCCCAGCCTGTCCACAAAAGCTCATTTAACCCACAATGTATGTGAGGAATATAAATATATTCTTTCAACTACACATAGATATTACATCAGGGTTCCTGTGGGAAAATTCCAGCTGTGCAAATATTTGAAGCCAGGCACACATTTCCTGCTCTCCCACTGTGGGATCAGGGCCCACCCCCAGCTTCCCCCCCAAGACCCCTCAGGCCTCCAGCCAACACATGAGAACAGTGAAGGCTTCTGTGATGGGGGAGTTTTGCAAAGGAGGCTCCAGGTTGTGGGGTCTGGCCCCCTCTTCTGTGGGCAAGGAAGGTGGGCGTGGGGTCGATCAGAGCACAAGTGTAGGAGCCGGACAGACTGGGGCTGGTCTTCCAGAGGGTTCCAGAGTTGATCCTCAAACACCTTTTTGATCCTGAGGTTGCTCATTTGTAAAAAGGGGGAAATTGTCATCGTCATGTGTAATAGTGTCAACTTCGGAGTAAGGTTTCAATGAAACGTCTAAAATACCTACCCTGGGGGACTTCCCTGGCGGTCCAGTGGTTAGGACTCAGCGCTTCCACTGCTGTGGCCCTGGGTTCAATCCCTGGTCGGGGAACTAAGATCTCTCAAGCCACATGGCACGGCCAAAAAAAGGGGGGTGGATTTTAATAAATAAATAAATAAATAAATAAATAAATAAATAAATAAAATGCCCAGCCCTAGCTCACCACAAGTGTTTAACAACGCAGAGGGATGAGTCATCTGGAAATTGTGATGCTGCCTATTTCAAATAGCTTTGCAAAAACCCACTTTCCTGCCTGTACCTCGAGTTCACTTGTCTCTACGCCAGGAATGAAGAAGGAACTGCAAGAGAGGCTCCCAGTGTTGGCCAGAATCTAGAACATTCTGGAGACGATGGCCACACATATGCATGAGTCCTTTGTAAATGGTAAGATCCAGGGCACATGGGAGTCGGTGTTGATATGAGTCTGGCTGTCAGAGATCATTCCCAGATTTCCCAGCCGCTGGCCAATTGCAGTGCTTCCAAAGGGAAGGGAAATCAGACAGCCGGAGGGACCAGAGAAGCAGGTTGGGTAAGGGAGCTGAAACAGGGGCGCATGGGTATTTTTATTTAAAACTGGTCAGGTAGAGTCCTCACCTTTTACAGACAAATACTGAAATATTTAGAGATGAAGTGATAGGATGTCTGGGACTTGCTTCCCCGGGGGCCAAATAGTTGAGGGTGCAGATAAAATTGGCCATCTCTCTTCTTTGGTATAGGCCTGAAATGTTTCATAGTAAAAAGATTAAAGATGACCAGATAAATAAAATCACTTATTCTATAATGGGGCAAATGTTCACATGTGTCCTGTGCTGTGCCCCCCACACCCTGCCAGCAAGGCTGACCTAACTAGCAGCCCCGATGCGTCTCCCCTGGTCCTGCCTCTGTACCCCGGGACAGGCTCCTCCCCACCGGGGAGTGTGTAAGCGGCATTGTGGAGGAGGTTGGCGGTCCCTGTTGGGTGCCCCGTCCCTGCTGTCTTTATCTTCCTCCTCCCTTTGGCCCTGCCCTGAGCTCAGGACTCCTGTGTGCTCTGCTTCCTGGTCCCCGACACCAGTTTGGTCAGCTGCCTCGCTGATGCCTCCAGCACCCAGATGTTTCCACCCTTCTGACTTCTCTTTTGAATCTGGAACCTGGTGCTTGAGCTCAACCCAGTCTCGTTCCTGGTGCTTCTCTCCCCCATTTTCTCTCAGTTTGGGCACCTCACCCTGTCTCTGTGATCGACTGGTGCTCACAGCTCAGACTGACAACAAAAGGTGGAACAATTACATTTTTTCAATCCAAAAAAATAATGTGCATTCCATTTCCCAGTAGGTTTTTTTTTTTTTTTTTTTTGCAGTACGCGGGGCTCTCACTGTTGTGGCCTTTCCTGTTGCGGAGCATAGGCTCCAGACGTGCAGGCTCAGTGGCCATGGCTCACGGGCCCAACCGCTCCGTGGCATGTGGGATCCTCCCGGACCGGGGCATGAACCCGTGTCCCCTGCATTGGTAGGCGGACTCTCAACCACTGCGCCACCAGGGAAGCCCCCCAGTAGTTTTATTATGGAATTTTTAATTTACTATTTCTTTTGCTTTAAATTGATCAATTTCAGCCATCTTAATGAAATCATTCTAGTAAACCTCCGAAGCATTAGAGTACATACCATCTACTCATTTCCTATTGCTGGTCGAACTAATTGCCACAAAATGAGTGGCTTAAAAAACATACATTTAATGGAGCTGGAGGAATCAGACTTCAGACTATACTACAAAGCTAGAGTAATCAAGACAATATGTTACTGGCACCAAAACAGAAATATAGATCAATGAAACAGGATAGAAAGCCCAGAGATCAACCCACACACCTATGGTCAACTAATCTATGACAAAGGAGGCAAGGACGCAAAATGGAGAAAAGACAGTCTCTTCAATAAGTGGTGCTGGGAGAACTGGACAGCTACATGTAAAAGAATGAAATTGGAACACTCCCTAACACCAGACACAAAAATAAACTCAAAATGGATTAAAGACCTAAATGTAAGACTGGACACTATAAAACCCTTAGAGGAAAACTTAGGAAGAACACTCTATGACATAAATAACAGCAAAATCTTTTTTGACCCACCTCCTAGAGTAATGGAAATAAAAACAAAAATAAACAAATGGGACCTAATGAAACTTAAAAGCCTCTGCACAGCAAAGGAAACTATAAACATGATGAAAAGACAACCCTCAGAATGGGGGAAAATATTTTCAAACGAATCAATGGACAAAGGATTAATCTCCAAAATATATAAACAGCTCATGCAGCTCAATATTAAAAAAAAAAAAAACCCAATCAAAAAATGGGCAGAAGACCTAAATAGACATTTCTCCAAAGAAGACATACAGATGGCCAACAGGCACATGAAAAGCTGCTCAACATCACTAATTATTAGAGAAATGCAAATCAAAACTACAGTGAGGTATCACCTCACACCAGTTAGAATGGGCATCATCAGAAAATCTACAAACAACAAATGCTGGAGAGGATATGGAGAAAAGGGAACCCTCTTGCACTGTTGGTGGGAATGTAAATTGATACAGCCACTATGGAGAACAGTACGGAGGTTCCTTAAAAAACTAAAAATAGAATTACCATATGACCCAGCAATCCCACTACTGGGTATATACCCAGAGAAAACCATAATTCAAAAAGACACATGCACCCCAAAGTTCATTGTAGCACTATTTACAATAGCCAGGTCATGGAAGTAACCTAAATGCCCATCGACAGATGGATGGATAAAGAAGATGTGGTATATCTATACAATGGAGTATTACTCAGCCATAAAAAGGAACAAAATTGGGTCATTTGTAGAGATGTGGATGGACCTAGAGACTGTCATACAGAGTGAAGTAAGTCAGAAAGAGAAAAACAAATATCGTATATTAACGCATATATGTGGAATCTAGAAATATGGTACAGATGAACCAGTCAGTTTGCAACGCAGAAAGAGCGACACAGATGTAGAGAACAAGTTAAGGACACCAAGGTGGGGGGAAGTGTGTGTGGGGGGTGGTGGTGATGGGATGAACTGGGAGATTGGAATTGACATTTATACACTAATATGTATAAAATAGATAACTAATAAGAACCTGCTCTATAAAAATAAATAAATAAAATTAAATTAAAAAACAAAAACAACATACATTTAATCTCTTACAGCTCTGGAGGTCAGAAGCCTGAAGTGGGTCTTACTGAGTTAGAATCGAGGTGTTGGCAAGACCGTGTTAGTCTGGTGGCTCTGGGGGGATTGGTTTTCTTACCTTTCCCAGCTTTTAGGGCCTCCTGCATCCCTTGGCTCATGGCCCCTTCCCCCAAGGTCAAAGCCAGCAGTGTAGAACCTTCAAGGATCTCTCTGACTCTGACCCTTTCTGCCTTCCTCTTCCACTCCAAACGACTCTTGGGATTACATTGGGCCCACCTGCAAAATCCAGAATAAACTCTTTAAGGCCAGCTGATTAGCCATCATAGTTCCATCTGTAACCTTCATCCACCCCTTGCCTTGTGACCCGACACAGACACAGGTTCCAGGGATTAGGATGTGGATATCTTTGGGGGGGCAATATCCTGCCCACCACATACCATATTAGAGATTGAATGTTACTTTAAGGAGATTCAGGACAAAAGTTATCCCAAGAGCGAAGTGGTTGGTTTAATAAAACCGTAGAGATGACCAAGATACTGTTCAATTAAATTTGTTTAAACAAACCGGTGATTGAACCTCTCACATCCCACACTATCGGTCCCCACCTTGGCCTTTCTGGGTTTCCAGGAAGCGCACTTGGTGATTTCGAGTAAACTCCTCACCTTTATGATGCTGTTTCTTGGGTAACAGTAAAAAACCCACACTCATCATTTATTGCTGTTGGCCCAGCTCCACCCTGGACTTGCTCTCCGCACAGCCCCAGGGCCCCAGCTGAGCTACATGAGGGCCGGCGCTGTGCTGGGTGCAGGAGACCCTCAGGCAGAGAAGGGAATCCTGAAGCTCGAAGGGAACTAGCTTCTATTTTTTCCAGGTTATATTATAGATGAAGAAAATGAGGCCTCAGGACGCTAGGTGACTTTACAAAGACATACAGGAAGTGGTGTCAGGGATCAGAACAAGAAGCAGATCTTTGAGGGGCTAAACAGAACCCACCTCATTTTCTTCCCAAATCACCGCTGGTAACATCTATAAATCTTTTTTTTTTTTTTTTTTTTTGCGGTACGCGGGCCTCTCACTGCTGTGGCCTCTCCCATTGCGGAGCACAGGCTCCAGACGCGCAGGCTCAGCGGCCATGGCTCACGGGCTCAGCCACTCTGCAGCATGTGGGATCTTCCCGGACCAGGGCACGAACCCGTGTCCCCTGCATCGGTGGGGCGGACTCTCAACCACTGTGCCACCAGGGAAGCCCTATAATTCTTTTAGAGGAATACTTGTTTTAGACTCACAGACACAAAGAACAGACTTGTGGTTGCCAAGGAGGAGGGGGGTGGAGGAGGGATGGATCGTGAGTTTGGGATTAGCAAATGCAAACTATTATATAGAGAACGGATAACAACAAGGTCCTACTGTATAGCACAGGGGACTGTACTCAACATCCTGATAAAACATAATGGAAAAGTACATGAAAAAGAATGTATGTATATGTATACGTATAAATGAATCATTGCTGTACAGGAGAAATTAACACAACATTGTAAATCAACTATACTTCAATTTAAAAAAAAGAATATTTGTTTTTAACAAGAAGGTCAATGTCACTTACGTGTTAGGAGACTAGAGCCCCATGATAGTAGAAGAATGAAAGTCCTTTGTTCCAAAAGTATAAGCGAGATAAGGTGTGGAAAAACAGTGAAGAAAAGGAGCACGGTGAAGACAATGGTTAAGCCCGAATTCAGAATAAGCTCCTTTCACATGCTCAGACCAAGCCTAGGGAGGTGGTACCTCCTCCCACGAGTTGTCCCAGATGTGCAAGTGGGGGCAAAAGGGGTGCAGCCCTCTCCCTAGATCTTGGTCCAAGGTGGGGGACACATGATACCAGCTGTGCCCCAGCTCTGGTGGTCCCAGCCCGTCGGCCCAAGGAAGCAGTGATGTGCAGACTGTCCAAGTCCTGCCCACGCCCTTGCTCACACTGTCAATACTCATTCATTCATTCATTCCTTCTCAGTAGCGAGTACCTGCTCTGAGAGCCAGTGCAGCAGGTACTGGAGAGAATGAAACGGAGCCTGCCGTCCAGATGAGTTGTTCACAGAATTAAACTTTCATACCACCGAGCTCTGTCATACAAGCCACAGAGGTAAACACAGCCTCAGAAAACACAGCCATTGGAAGCGTTTGAGTGCCCAGAAGGTCCTCCTGGGGGCAAGCCCAGAAAGGGGCAGCACTCGGCCAGGAGCCTGAGAGAGGCCAGGCGTACAGCCCTGGTCACAGGCAGGAACCTGGGTCAGGTTTTCAGAGCAAAGCGAGCGTCCGTGATGCTGCTCAGGGCTAGCTCCTCATCCTTTGGAAACCACTGTCATCACTCAATGGACCACTTACAGTCTGTTCAAGTCTGTCTTTCTAGTGAGAGATTCTATTAATTCTCAGGTGAGCAATCAATAAATATATGTTGATTGCTGTATCGGGCCCTGGGTGAAATGTGCTGGGTGCTTCCTTATTTAGCAATTCCATTTGTAAATTAACCCAGATCTTAACAAAAGGGGAAAAAAAAGATACACTTACTTTGTGACGTTTTTGAAGGGACAATTGATATTACAACTCTTCTCTTTAAATCATGTATTTAATTGTGAGGCATTCTCCCCATCAGGTGCTCCCAGTTTGATTCAACAGTCTTTTGTCAGTTGGTTCCCTATGATCAGACATCTGAGTACCTAAAGAGAAATGTTTCCTGCATAAAGGCTACGGAGATGATTTCTATGTTTTAAGTGTGTAAAGGTGATGTCTAGTTGAACAGTGAATCATTTAATGTGTTAAATAATGCAAAATGCAATCTGACAAATGGTGTCAGATTAAAAAAGATATAGGCTATTTAATTCAGTTTTACATCATTTAATTTTGATATTCTAATTCATTGCCATATAAAATGAGCTTTCATGAGAGGGGCTGATTTATTACCATTACTTTTCTCCCTATTTCCTTTTCTGCTTTCCTTTTTAATAGTACTCCTGAAATAGGGCTACAGAGTTATTTTTAAAAACAGCTCTTGATGTGTGTCAGATCAACAGCAAAATCATTTAGAATTTAAAATAAAGTACATTTGAGGGTCCTTATAAATCTCACCATGGAGACCAGAGAGTGAACAGTTACCATGGAGATGTGTGTGAGTCCACTGTGCCCGGAGTTATGATCACACAAAGTCAAATATTAGCATAAATTGGAAATCGTATGTAAAGCATTTTCAGTTCCTCACTGAAAGCCTGGTGACAAATGAGATTAATATGAAACAGACTTCAGTGCTCTAGAAGTGTCCTCATCCCTTGCACAGGAAGAAAAAAATCTATGGCTCCCGGACTTCACCCAAATTCCTGATTCAGTTTGGAGAGGTGGCTGAGCAGTCATATTTTAAACAAGCTTCTCAGGAGACTTTGAGAACCAGCCCAGCGTGAGACTCTCACAAACCGGAGTTTCTGGGCAGTTAGTCATCAGGAACGGTTTGGTCTTGGTTAAATAAGAGTTTTTGCTGATCTTTCAGGGGTTTACTTTGACATTAAAAATTAATTGCAACTAATTAAAATTCATAAAAACCTAGTTCTTTCTTAAGTATTGACATTCAATTCACATACCTTGCTCTATTTGCTAATTTGACACATCTTAGCCATCATTTTGAGGGGTTTTTACCATTTAAATTCCCTTTGTATAATTGTAATATACTTGATTTTTTAAAAGATACCTAAAACTTTAATGCAACAAAACTGTCCCAAGTTCTTAAATAGCTAATTAAAATTTAAAAATTAAACTTATAATCTCTTCAGTATTCTAATACTGTAAAAGCACAGTGAGATTTCAGCTAAACAGTCACAAATCAAAGTTATGTATTTCAAATTTGAATCACTATGCTAACTTCTCTGCCTCTCATAACCCAATTATTAAAAACTTTGCAAGTATATAAAATGCGAATCCTCAAACTCCATAACACAAAAATACATTTATTAAACTCTACGGGTTTGATCTTAAACATTTCTAGACTTAATTCTAAATCTTCTCAGGGAGAAAATTTCCTCCTTGCTTATCCACGAGAGGTTTTGGAAGGGTCGCTGATGGATGGGCTGTGCTGAGCACACGCTTTCATCACTTCGTACGTGCTGGGATTTAGGGTTTTCACCTGGAGCTTGTAGACGGCAGTCGTGACAATCACCATTGCTGCAGATGGTGATGTGGTCTGGGTCCACCGCTTACCAGCAGGGCTGTATGTCTCAGCTGTTTGACCTAGGCATCAGAGGGTAGTATGGGGGGTTGTAACATTGTCCTCCATCTGAATCCATGCCTGGGGACTCAGGTAGGAGGAAGCATGAAAACAGGAGGAAGGGGACTGGACACTAGGGGTCTCACCTGGTCAATGGATCTTCTAGGAGAAGATGATCATAAAGGATTTCCCTATAGGGAGAATAGGCAGCTGATTCCCAAACAACCGGGGTCTGAGAAGTAGGTCCCCACTTGGACTTGGTGAAAGAAGGTCATAGTCTATGTGTCCACCTGGTAGTGATCTGCACTAGTTAGTACAAAGACTAAACCGCTGTAACAAAGAGCCCCCAGTAGGCTGGCTCATCAAAAACAGAGGTTTATTTCACTCTCACTTAACAGCCCTGTGGGAAATGGGCCACAGACAGAAGAGGAGGCTGTGCTCCTCAGGACCATTCTGTGACCCAGGTACCTACAAACTGTTGCTTCATTGTCCCCCAAGGCTTCTTAATCTGGGGTTCTCGGACCACCAAAGAGTCCATGGATAGAGTTCAGAGGCTCCATAAATTTGGATGGGAAAAAAAATCACATCTCTATTTTATATTTAGCATTTCCTTCAATTATGAATGTAGGCAACAAGCCTTGGTACTATTAGCAGCACTTATGAACTTATCACCAATATGAATAATAGATATCTTATATCAATTTCAATTGTCTTAAAATATCATTTATATTCACCCTTACCTTGAAGTTATGGCAATTATTAAAACTGCTGCTACTTATTATTAGATACCTCACTAAAGAAGCATATATATTACTATATCACAGGTTAGTTTTTAAAACACTGATAACATTTTATGGATATTTCAATATAAGTTCTTTATAACTTTAAGAATTTTATTTTCTATTTACTTGTGTATTCTACTTTTTCACTGAGTTACAACATATACACAGTAAGTGACTAAAATACTCAAAAGTGTTAAATTATACATTTTAATGGTATCAAAATATAGAACTTCATCACCCTAGAACGTTTCCCTGTGATTTTTCCCTGTTCTTTCGTGGTGCCGCTCTTGGGAAAGTAACCATTATTCAGACTACTGTTACCATTAATTGGTATTAAACGTTCTTGACATTTAAATGAAATCACATAGTGTGTGCACTTCTTTTTAAAAGACAATTTTTTAAGAGTGGTTTTAGGTTTACAACAAAATTGAGAGAGAGGTACAGAGATTTCCATAGACCCCCTATCCCCACATGCAAAGCCTCCCCCATTATCAACATCACTCTCCAGAACTGTACCTTTTTTTTTTTTTTACTAAGAATGAACCTACATGGACACATCACAATCACCCGAGGTCCATAATTTGCCTTAGTGTTCACTCTTGGTCTTGTACATTCTATGAATTTGGACAAATATATAAGGATGTATGTCTACCATTATAATATCATTCACTGCCCTAAAAATTCTTTCTGCTCTGCCGATTCATTCCCCGCTCCCCTCAGCCCCTTGAATATTTTTTTATTGAGATATAACTGACACATTATATTAGCTTCAGGTGTAAAACATAATGATTTGATATTTGTGTAAATTGTGAAATGACCACCACAATAAGTATAATTATTGTGTACACACTTTTGTGCTGGCTTCTTTTACTCAACATAATGTCTGTGAGGTTCATCCACACTTTTGTGTGTTTCGGCAGTCCACTCCTTATACTGCTGTATAGTAATTCATTTTATGAATAGAAACAATTGGTTTGTCTATTCTCCTGTTGGTGGACATATGAGTTCTTTCCTATATTTGACTATTATACATAAAGCTACGATGAACATTCTTATGCATACCTTTGCAAACGTATGTACTCATTTCTCTTGGGTATAAACCTACGGGTGGGATTTCTGGGTCAGAGGGTAATCATATGTGTAGTTGTAGATTCTGCCAAACTATTTTTCAAACTGGTTGAATGAGATTACTCTTACTAGGAAGCAATGTATAAGCATTCCAGTTGCTCCACATTCTCACAAATATTAGGGATTATCAGTCTTTTAAACTTCAGCCACTCTAGGGGGTGTTTTGTGGTGTATTTTATTTCATGCACTTAAAATATATTTTTCTGAGAAGGAATCCATAGACTCTCAGAGAGGTTCATGGCACAAAAGATTTCAAATGCCTGGTGAAACCTGGATGCTCTGGTTTTCTAACTCCAGGGGAGGACAAGAAGCAGAAGTTCAGGACAAGCAACTTCCTTTCGACAATGAGGAGGAAGTTGCTCATCGCTTGTCACTTAGTCACTTGGCCATGCCCAATCTCACGGGTATCTGGGAAATGTAGTCTCTGGCGGGGCAGCCACGTGCTGGGTCTAAACTCTACTACTATGGGAGAAGAAATGATTAATTACTGGCAGTCTCCTCCAGGATGCTGTGGATAGTCCTGGTGTTTTTTCAGTGGGGTGGACTTCCACAGCTGCTAAATGGACCTCCCCCCGGGGCAGGGAACTGATGAATCATCTAGCTGCCCTGTTCAGCCTTTCTGGGACGTATTGGGGTTTGGGGCATTGGTTTCATGCCCTCATGCTGAGCCTGCCCCTCAGGCAAACAGGTAGCACGATGAGGTCCATGAGGTCCTCCAACAATGGATGTATAAGACATGCTATTTTAGATGCATCAGTGAGTAACTGCATGACCCAAGGGTGAGTAGGGCAGCTTTCTCTGGAGAGAACACTGGAGGTATTGGTGTGAGGGTGGCCTGAGTCATGCCTTCATCAAGTACCTGCAAAACATGTTGAAACTTTTCCAGGAAGTTGTCATAGCATCTCAACCAAGGTCTCCTGGGTCATCTCTGAGTGTGGCTTTTACCCACTTCTCAGACCGGGTACAGTGGCCATGTAAAGACGGCTGTGGGACTGGGGGTCACCTGTCCCGTATCTTCACCCCACACACACCAGCAGCTACAGAAAACAAAGGTGGGTGCAAGTGCGAACATGTCCATCAGTGGAAATGCACATATGGCACCAAATTAGGTGGCTGGCTTACTCCTACCAAGGCCAAAGTGATGGGAGAGGCTTTGCCACGTAATCTGAGGTCAGAGTGGAACCAATAGTCTTTCTTCACAGTGAACTCACACATGCCAGCATGGGTTGGGATGGAGATTTGAGTCCATATGAAAACCAAAGAGGGCACTGAGAAAGAGATTAAATGCTGCAGTGTAAGATATGTATAATTAAATATATATATATATGTATATGTATATACACATATACATATACATTTGGAAACTACCAAAGAAAAGCAAAAAGTCAAACTCCATCTGGGAAGTGGAGAATCACCCCAAATCCCTTCCTTCCCACCCCATCTAATCTCGGGCTCCTGTGTTTGTTATTTTCCCCTACTTGGCAGCAGATACAGACAGAGATAATAGCAGCTTTGATTTCCAACTCAAGGAGGGGCTGGGAAAATTTCTAAGCTGCCAGAAGAGGTTTGGGATCTGCTCACATCTGGTGTGGGGTGTATGGTGCCACCAGGAAATGGAGGAGGTGGGAACTTTGGGAGAAGAAAAGGAATTACAAAGATGAACAGCACTGAGGGAGAAAAACGTGGTGCTGAGGGGAAGAAAGTGTGTTTACCTGATGAACTTCTATTAGGGGAACTTTGGGCGGTGAGGCTGGGCTTTCCAGCAGGACACAGAGGGATGCATTAATGAGAAGAGAAAGCCCGAGGGGCGGCTTTATCACCATCTTCCCAGTGCCTGCAAACTCTGCACCGCGGGGTCTGAACGCGGTGACCCTGAGTTGCTGGAGTCATATGTGATGTGTATGAATGCACTGGACCTCCACCCTCCTGGTGCCTCTAGCCTGGGACCGCTAGCGACACGGCCGGTGGGTGACTCAGGTGTGCGCGGTTCATCAAGGGGGCTTTGTGGAAAGCCACGCTCTCCAAATGTTATGGCTCCTCACTGGGTTACAGGGGGTGTTTAGATGGCACGTCAGCTTTGAGGCTGTGAATTCCATTCAGTTCTGTCCAGAAATTCTAGTTTGGGAAAAGTTATAAATAGTGTTCTCATGAACACTTATGAGGAAAAAACACACAAGTGGAAACACCCATGGGCGAAGGCTCTGCAGACAGATCTGAATAAAAACTTCTCGGTTGGCACACAACACACCGGAATCTTTTGAACAAAGCCTCAGGCCTGCCTGGCAGAACGTGAATGCCGACTGGGTATTGAACAGTATTATCCTTACTTGGCAACACACACACAAAGTGTGCTTCCTGGACAATACAATTCTGACCTTAATACTCTTTTTTCTTTTCTCATTTACAATATTTGGCTTAATGAAGAAGCGTAATGGTGAATGTTTCCTTGGCAATTTGGCAATAAACATGGACATCTGTATTGAATATAAAGTCCCATTTGGTATTTGGGGGCAGAATGACCAGTTCATTAATGCGTGGGTAAAGTTTCTTGGAAAGCAAAGGAGGCTGTGTTGAGATCCAGCCCTTTTCTTAAACATGGTCATGTACTGGGCTGTGTGTGCTGAAGCGGGGCAGAAGGGGAGGTTGGCCAAAACACTTCATGGACGAGGCTTGAACCCTTGAAAAGCCCAGGCACAGGGAGGAAATTGTTGATAGCATCGGAAATCCTTCCCAAAGGGTGTTTCATCAGCAGGCTCCTTACAGCTGCAGAATACAGCCTCCATTTAAAACATAACGGAGGGGAGTTGGGGTTTTTTGATCATGAGCCACCTGTTCTGCTTGCTCAGCCCTGCAATAAACCTTTCTCTCCTCTCTCCCTCTCTCTCTCTCTCTCTCTCTCTCTCTCTCTCTCTCTCTCTATATATATATATATATATATATATACACACACATGTAAAACAGAGGTTTCGCAAGTGAAAGGAGGAAGGGAAGCTTAGTCAACAAATGGCATCGACTCATTTGCTTCAAATCCTTCACTAAAAGTAATTCATTAAAATTAGAAGTTAAGAATAAAACAACAGCCATAGGGAGACTGGAAGAAAATATAAATGAATGTTAATCAATCTCTGGTGTGTGTATGTGAGGATTCTTTTAAGTTTGGAAGAAATCACAGAGAAAACTGATAAATGTGAATGTATGACAACTTGAAATTTAGTATCTGCAAATAACAAAAAAAAGGCAAAAAAGAGAAGAAAAAGACTGGGAAATAATATCACAGGTCAATGAGAAACAAGTGATTAATCGTTGCCTTAGATCAGGTTCCCTGGCAACAGACCCAGATGAAGCATTGTTATTCAAGATGTTTATTGGCTCTAAGCATTTATTGAGGGATGAATGGATCAAGAAAATATGACATTTATCATTTGTGACAACACGGGTGGACTCTGAGGGCACTGTGTGAAGTGGAATAAGCCAGACAGAGAAAGACAGATATTGTATGACCTCACTTACATGTGGAATCTAAAGAAAGAAAAAGTCAAACTTATACAGAGGAGAAGTGGTTGCCAGGGGCTGGGGAGTGGGGGGAATAGGGAGGGGTGAGTAAAGGTACCAACTTTCAGCTCTAAGGTGCTAAGATCTGAGGATCTAATGTATGATCGGGGACTACAGTGGACAACACTATATTGTAAATACGTGAGGTGATGGGTGTGCTAATTAATTGGATGTGGAATCCTTCACAACGTATGTGTATATCACAACATCACGTTGTACACTTTAGATATCTTACAATTTCATCTGTCAATTATACCTGAATAAAGCTGAAAATAAAAAAGGAGTTTATTGGGGGAGGGTTCTAGAAAGATCACCCGTCAGGGAGTGAAGCCCCATGTTTGGACTCTCCTGGACTCTGCCCCAAATATCTCTGCCTTTGGCTGATTTTCATCTGTTCATTTTCTCTGTAATAAACCAGAACCATCAGTATTACAAAAACTGAGGGGGGTTTGGGGAACCCCCAAACTTGCAGCTGGTGTCAGGAGGAAAGGCAGTCTCCTGGGGGAACGGTTCTAACTGGACAGGGGCTGACCTCCTGCACTCAGGCTCGGGGAGTCCGTGTCCCTGTGCCTCTAAGGAGGAAGCTCTGCGGAGGTGCTCGGAGCTGGCTTGACTCTCCTCTTTCGGGTTAGTTCTCCCTTTGATTCGGCGATAACTAGTATCTTTCCAATAAATTATCTGCTTTTTCTTAAGCTTTCCCAAATTGGGTTCTGTTACTTGTCACCCAATTTGTAACAGCTGTAGAAGAAGTAGTAAGTGCTATGAAAGCATAAGGTGGGGGAAAGACGCCCACAGGAATTCCTCTAAAAGATAAATAAAGGTCGACTTCATGAGGAGGGGGCAGGAAAGAGAGAACAGGGAGTAAGACGGCCCCAGATTTGTTAGGACACTGGTTTGTTATTTCTAAAGTTGGGACATCAAGGGAAAGGCTCAAGCATTTTTCCTGCCTCCCTGACTCAGAGTAAACAACAATTGATGGCAGAAGTTCTTTATAGAAGGATCAGAGTTAATGATTGCAGGGGGAAAAACAGAATTAGAAAATCATCACACTTCTCCTCTAATGAAGCAACGGATGAAGGCAAAGAAGAATGGCCTCTAAAGCTGGTAGGTGCACAGTTGATGGGGAACATTCTGCCGGACGGTCAGGCTGGCCACACCTGAACCACTGATCAATCTCAATCCAGATGTGACTAAAAGCAAGACAACCAGAACTGAAGGCTCTCCTTCATGAGATGCAGTAGGAAATGGGCAGCCCCACCTTTGATGTATTTTTGCTCCCAACCAAATTGAACCTGAATATCAACAAACTTCTGGATCTAAGTGCCAGTTTACAGGAAATATGGGCATATATTAAATGACCAATGAGGATTCAATCAACCAAAATCAGATTCTGAGAAATTCTATAAGAAAATTGTCCCAACGTCTTCAACAAATAAATGGCATGAATAAAAAGGAGAAGAAAGGTAAATCGTTAAAAACTAAAGAGCCTTGAGACTCATGAATCAAATGCACTATCTGGACCTAGTTTGAATCCTGATTTGAACAAACTGATTGTAAAAAGACATTTGTACGACAGTTGGGGAAATTTAAATACTGACTCTGTATTTGATAATATTAAAGCATCTTTTTTTTTTTAAAGAGAACATAATATATTGTGGTTATGTTAGAGGAGAAGAAGAACAAGAAGAGGAAGGGGAAGGGGAAGGAGAAGGAGAAGGAGAAGCAGAAGAAGAAGAATTTTCATCTCTTAAGAGTACATCCAGGGCTTCCCTGGTGGCGCAGTGGTTGAGAATCTGCCTGCTAATGCAGGGGACACGGGTTCGAGCCCTGGTCTGGGAGGATCCCACATGCCACGGAGCAACTAGGCCCGTGAGCCACGACTACTGAGCCTGCGCGTCTGGAGCCTGTGCTCCGCAACAAGAGGCCGCGATAGTCAGAGGCCCGCGCACCGCGATGAAGAGTGGCCCCCGCTTGCCACAACTAGAGAAAGCCCTCACACAGAAATGAAGACGCAACACAGCAAAAATAAATTAATTAATTAATAAAAACTCCTACCCCCAACATCTTCTTTAAAAAAAAAAAAAAAAAGAGTACATCCAAACCCTCAGAATGGGAGAAAATATTTGCAAATGAAGCAACTGACAAAGGATTAAT
This sequence comes from Mesoplodon bidens, assembly GCF_964165515.1. Lineage (NCBI taxonomy): Eukaryota > Metazoa > Chordata > Mammalia > Artiodactyla > Ziphiidae > Mesoplodon > Mesoplodon bidens. The sequence continues at coordinate 30,589,729 of NC_138169.1, read as the reverse complement.
CTCCAAAATTTATAAGCAGCTCATGCAGCTCAATAACAAAAAAACAAACAACCTAATCCCAAAATGGGCAGAAGACCTAAATAGACATTTCTCCAAAGAAGATATACAGATTGCCAACAAACACATGAAAGAATGCTCAACATCATTAATCATTAGAGAAATGCAAATCAAAACTACAATGAGATATCATCTCACACCAGTCAGAATGGCCATCATCAAAAAATCTAGAAACAATAAATGCTGGAGAGGGTGTGGAGAAAAGGGAACACTCCTGCACTGCTGGTGGGAATGTGAATTGGTTCAGCCACTATGGAGAACAGTATGGAGGTTCCTTAAAAAACTACAAATAGAACTACCATATGACTCAGCAATCCCACTACCGGGCATATACCCTGAGAAAACCATAATTCAAAAAGAGTCATGTACCAAATGTTCATTGCAGCTCTATTTACAACAGCCAGGAGATGGAAACAACCTAAGTGTCCATCATCGGATGAATGGATAAAGAAGATGTGGCACATATATACAATGGAATATTACTCAGCCATAAAAAGAAATGAAATTGAGTTATTTGTAGTGAGGTGGATGGACCTAGAGTCTGTCATACAGAGTGAAGTAAGTCAGAAAGAGAAAGACAAATACCGTATGCTAACACATATATATGGAATATAAGAAAAAAAATGTCATGAAGAACCTAGGGGTAAGACGGAAATAAAGACACAGAACCTACTAGAGAATGGACTTGAGGATATGGGGAGGGGGAAGGGTAAGCTGTGACAAAGTGAGAGAGTGGCATGGACATATATACACTACCAAATGTAAAATAGATAGCTAGTGGGAAGCAGCTGCGTAGCACAGGGAGATCAGCTCGGTGCTTTGTGACCACCTGGATGGGTGGGATAGGGAGGGTGGGAGGGAGGGAGACGCAAGAGGGAGGAGACATGGGAACATATGTATATGTACAACTAATTTACTCTGTTATAAAGCAGAAACTAACACACCATTGTAAAGCAATTATACTCCAATAAAGATGTAAAAAAAAGAAAAAAAAAGAGCACATCCAAGGTATTTCTGGTGAAATGTTATGTTTTCCAGAGTGACTATAAAATAGTTGAGTTGGGGGAGATGGATGGGAGGGGTATAGATACAACAAGATTGTTCAGGGACTTCTCTGTGGTCCAGTAGTTAAGACTCCACGCTTCCACTTCAGGGGGCATGGGTTCGATCCCTGGTTGGGGAACTAAGATCCTGCAAGCTGCACAGTGTGGCCAAAAGAAAAAAAATAGTTCAAATATTTATAATTGCTAAAGCTGATGACAGGAAGTCATTTTATTCTGGATGTAAAATCAACTTTTGTGGATGTCTGAATATTTTCACGATAAAAATGACATTGGGAAAACTGGGTAACATACCTCACATCCTACACTCGGATAAATAAGCCTCAATTATGAAAACCAAAACAAAAACCACTGAAAGAAATCATGGAAGAATTGTTTTCATGATCTCAAAATCTGGGAGGGTTTCTAAGCATGATCGCCTTTCTATTAGTGTTCTCCTGTGACTGTGTTCCTTTTGTCCATATTTTATTAGTGCTTTGGTTCTATCACAAATGACATTTGATGGTAGTTTACTTTTCTGGGTTGTTTTGTCAGGTTTTCATATTAGTGTCAGGATACCTTCATAAAACAAATTGTGACATTTTCCATCTTTTCCAAAGTTCAGATTAACGTAATTTTTTTGGAGATAGTTTTCCAAAAACATGTTTATTTTTTCCCCAGAGGTATCCAATGAGATGTTGAGTGTTTTCCCCCTCTTTTAGTATCAGGATGAACTAATGAGTTTTTAAATATTCAGTGTTTCAATCTTCCTTTCCAGTTGGTTCTTGTGTCCTGAGACATTAACCTCGAAGTCTCTGATGGCTTCCTTGCTTTCTGAAATAAGATATTTGAGGCTCATCTTGTACTTCTCCTGCCCTGGACCTGTAAACAGCCATTTCGCCAAGAAACCCTGGTTCCTTTTAGTGGGAACTGGTCTTCAGAGACCACACAGTGGATGCCAGGTGTACTCATGCTACTGTTATTGCTTCCGGCCTTTTCAGTTTGGAGCTAGGAAAAGCATATTAATTTTTTTTTTCGGAAAAGAAAAATACATCATGAGTTCATACTTTAAAAAATGTATATATATTTATTTATTTGGCTGTGCCAGGTCTTAGTTGGGGCATGCGGGATCTAGTTCACCGACCAGGGATCGAACACGGGCCCCCCTGCGTTGGGAGTGCGGAGTCTTAACCGCTGGACCACCAGGGAAGTCCCGAGTTCATACTTATTTTTCCATTTAAATTAAATATCTCATGGACTTAACTTCTTGATTTTATATTTGTATCTTCTACTTACATTGAACAGCTTGGATTCTAATTAAATTAACATAATTACTTCATATAGATATATACATTTATAATGTGTTTGTGTGTGGGGTATGAGTACAGTGGTTGCTTAATAATATGTCAGCTTGGCTAAGCAGAACTACATTCTTCAGAATTCCCTTCCCGGGAGATTTCTGCTTAGGGTTGGCATAAGAGAAATTCGTGAGAGATTCTGAAGTAGCTGTGCTTCCTCTGAAAGCTGGTGTAGGCTGTGCCCTGCTGGAGTTCAAGCACATTTTGTGGGTCTGCTGCTCACCTGTTGGTGTGGGTAGCATCTGGGTGCAGAGTCCTCAGATACTGTGGGATCTTGTCCTTCAGCTTCTCCAAATTCTGGGCCGGGTGTGAGAAGAGAGTGGGGAGAAGTCCCTGCTGTCGCCCATTTCACATGAGCCTTTCCTTCCCGGCCACAGTGCTGTGACTTCAGGCTTAATGAAGGTGCAGAATAAAGAGCAAATGAGACTTATTAGCCAGCTCCACAGCTGTGCAAGGTCAAAGCTTTGTACATGAGTCCTTTATTCTGTGGCATTTCTAGGGGTTTGGCTTCTTCTATTAGTTCCTGACTGGTACACATGTATAAACACATCATACATATGTATGTATACATGACTATATGCATATCTATGCATACATGCATATGTGTATTTATGCATATATGCATGTATGTATATATGTACTACTATCTATATGAACTAATTTCAAGACAATACTAACATTATCGCTATCAATATCAATATAATTTAAGATTTCTATGTGATTGTTTTTATACCCAATATTATGTATTGGATAAAACATCTCTCTTCCAACATTTGAAATACCACTTGTTTCTTATACTAAATTTTCATGTTTCTTTGAATCTAGTCTGGACTTCATGATATTCTAGCCCACTGAGGTCTCTATTCAAGTGTCAGTTCTACACAATTTTAATCACTGTAGCTTTCTAATATTTTTTAGTATCGACAAGTCCCCCTCCTCTTATATTATTATTTTTTTATATTTCAGATTTTTCCTGGCAATTTTTTTATCTTTCCTACAAAATTTAGAATCAACTACTTAACTTTTAAATAATCCTGTTAATTTTTTTTTTTTTTTTTGCGGTACACAGGCCTCTCATTGCTGCAGCCCCTCCCGCTGCGGAGCACAGGCTCTGGACGCGCAGGCCCAGCGGCCATGGCTCACAGGCCCAGCCGCTCCGCAGCATGTGGGATCCTCCTGGACCGGGGCACGAACCCGTGCCCCCTGCATCGGCAGGTGGACTCCCAACCACTGCACCACCAGGGAAGCCCCTGTTAATATTTTTATTGGTTACATCTGTTTTGATCACTTATGTTTTCTTAGGAAATTATTCCACACACATTAACATTTTTTTCACACAAATCTTACATATTAACTGTGGTTATACTCCCTCATTCTTTCCAAATGAAATGGTGTTGAATCACCTTTTCTTTTTTTGTTTGCATCTGTCCACAAATTGTCTGTTTCTTTCAAAGCTTTGGATTTGTCTATCAAGTGTATTATTTTATGTTTTAATTTATTCATTTTTGCTTTTGACTTTATGATTTCTTTCCTTTGCGCTCCTTAGAGAAAAAGAAATTAAAGAAAAAGTGATTGTGTATGAGAAATATCTGTTTCAATGAAAAGGAAAAGTGCTTCTTTCATTCCTTCACTGAATAATTTTTAATGCCTGCTAAGTTCTGAGTTAGCTACTAGACAAGAGGAAAATAAAAATATCCTTTTTGTAGGGAAATAGAAATCACCCCAGCATATAAATACTATCAGATTCACAGGAATGCTTTTCTGGAAATTCTAACCCTGAACTGGCAGGCCCTGCCTTTTCTCTGGCTCTGTTTATAGTCACCTGGATGGCTTCCCCAGCTACGGCCTCTCTATCTTTAATGGAGTAACAGAGTTCTTAGAATTGCAGTTAATAATATACATGTCTTGGCCTGAGAAGCCTGGGTCATCGCTTTCTCACTGGCGTCTTCAGACTGGCACTGCCTCTGAAACCATGCCCTTGTGTATTAAGAGGCCTGAGGGTCAACAGGTCACTGGTTTTCTAGGGATCAAGAAAAGGTAAGTGGATACTAACAATAGGAACGTGGCAACCAAATGGCACTCTCTTGCTTCATGTAACTACTTTTTTTTAGCGTAAACTTCCTCAATTTAACCATCTCTCTTATGTGTAGTAAATGGATGTCAACCAGAAATGAAATTCCCTACTCGAGAAGTTCAGAAGGCAGTAAAAGATGTTCCTTTCATCTCTGAGTTTCTATAGCACAGGAGGTTCCTCTTCACTGCTCCACACAAGCATAGTGGACCTACAAGGGCCTGTTAGTTTAGAGTCACTGCCGTCTAGTGTTAAAGGTTAGAAACTACCCAGAGGCTGGTCCAAGCTCTTTGCAAGCACAGAGCCAGTGGGCCGTCCAAGGACATGGGGAGCTCGGGGAAGGAGGGGTTCCAGTCCCAGATCTCCCGGCCTTTGTTCTTTCCATTAATATCTCATTTTCTCATCTGAAAAACCAGGACAATCATAGCACTGGTAGATACTATTATGTGAGTATTAAGGGTGATAACATATATAAAGTGCTTAATGCAGTAACTGGTGTGTCACAGTAAGTGTAGGCTTAGATTTTTAAAACTCTTAACAGATACCTGCACAGCCTGAATCTTCCACACTTGAACGGTCATGGTGTCCCTGTGTTCCTAGAATTAGATGGTACAGAAAAGAGAGCAGTCTTGGATTACAGAATTTTAGGTACTTTTAACTTATGAAGTGGATGGGCGGCTACAGCATTTCTACCTAAGCAATGTCTACAGATAGCAGACCGGCTGAAGCAGAGCAGTATCTCACAGTCAACCCACAGTTTTTACTTAGATATCATACCTACTGGCATATCATGAAAATGGCATAGGTTTAATTCCATTTCTACAATATTTCATAATAATTATAATTCAATGTAATATTGAGAAAAAGGTCAACTTCCCATGCCCAAAACCCCATGTGGTGGGTTAACCGCTGGGGAGATGCTGTGAAGATGACAGTGCACTGGGAGCCCTCCCTGGACCACTCTCTGCTTCCTCCACTCAACACCATCTCCATGACTTCTCCTAAAACAACTCAAAGCAGCAAACGTATTTTAAACCAAAGTGTTAACTAAATTACTTCCTGGTCCATTATATTTACTTCTCACAACATCAGGTCAGCGAGAGAATTTCAATAACAAGGTGATGGGGTTTTTACGTTGGGGACCTACTGGTGACCTTTCAATATGCATCTGGCAGAGAGCACCTGAAAGCCATCAACTGGACCAGAGATCAGCGGAATTTTCTTCTTCAAAGATCATAGATGAGGCCCAGGTCTATTGAAAATATGTGGGGACATGGATTCCAGCTGGAAAAGGGAATGTTGGATGCTAGAAGAGGATACAGGTCCTATCCTGACATGATGAGAAGTGAAGACTGGCCTGGGGGACTTGAAGTAGCTTTTGACTCCCAACTTCAGCCCTTCCAACTGGTCACCCAGTGTGGCTCAGCCTGATGCTGTTTCAATATCCTCTTTGTCCACATAAATGAAGCTCCAAAGAGTTTGCAATGGGTTTATAGCATGAGTGGACAGGGCCTGTGCCTTCGTGTTTACATCGGATGAATAACCAATCTTGGTAGCTTGTATGTGGGGCGGAAGGGAGGGGGAAGGCGCAGACGTGCCACGGAATAGGACAACCTCTCCTGTGTCCCTCAGCAATTCTACGCCCACAATACTTCTGTCCTCTCCGTGCTGCTTCACTTCTGACACTCTGGTCACCAAACGTGTGGGGTGTTCTCACGCCAAGTGCTTCCCTGACACCAGCTGGTGTCCTGCAATTTACCCAGTTCTGACGCTTATCTATGTGGAGAGACATTCGGATCCCGTAGGCCAAGGGCTCAGTCTCACAAGACTGCCTCCACGTCAGTACACCTGTGCTTCTGACCAACTGGCTGCATATCAGAGGTTCCCATGTCCCCCTCCTCGGGTTTGATCATTGGCTAGAATGGCTCACAAAACTCAGGGAAATACTTTACTTCCTATTGCCAATGTATCACAAAGTATGTCCCAAAGGATGAAAATGAACGTCCAGATGGAAGAGATGCACAGAGAGATCTCCGGAAGGGCAAAGAGCCCCCATGCCCTCTGCAGGCTCACCACCATCAAGCTCCTTCCTGTGTTCACCAGCCCAGAGCTCTGAGGAACCCCATCCTTTGGGGTTTTTATGAAGATTTCATTGCTAGGCCTGCTTGATTAATTCATTGGCCTTTGGTGATTAAATCAACCTCGGCCCCTCTCAGCTCCCCAGATGTGGAGGGTGGGGTATAGATAAAAGTTTCAACCCTCTAATCACAGGGTTGGTTCCCCAGGGAACAAGCCCCATTCTGGGGTTGGTTATCTAGAAGCTTTCCAAAAATCATCTCACTAATAAACTCAAATGTGGTTGAAAGGGGCTTGTGATGAATAATGAAAGACACCTGTATGCCTCTTATCACTAATGAAATTCAAGGGTTTTAGGAGGTCTGTGCCAGGAACAGGGATGAAGACCAAGTATATATTTCTTATTATAAATCAGAATACCACAACCAGAATTTTTTTACCCAGTCACCCGCTGATGAACTTTGGGTTGTTTCCAGTTTGGGGCAATGTTATGAATATATGTTTTTATTGCTCTCAGTTAACACCTGAGTGGAATGTTTGTATCATATGACAGGTGAATGTTTAAGTTTTTAAGAGACTGCAAAACTCTTTTACAAAGGAGTTGTACCATTTTACATTCCCACCATCAGGATATGAGAGTTCCTTTGCTCCACATCTTAATCATAGTCATTTGAATAGGTAGGTAGTGGTATCTTATTGGGGTTTTAATTTGCATTTTCCTAATGTGTAATGATGTTGAATATCTTTTCTTGTGCTTATTTGCTATTCATATCTTCTTTGATGAATGTTTATTCCGATCTTTCACCTATGCTAAAATTGTTTTATTATTGTTTTAAAAGTTCTTTATAGCAGTTATATACAAGTCATTTATCAGATTCATGATTGCAAATATTCTCTCCCAGTCTGTGGCTTGTCTTTTCATTTGCTTAACATTGTCTTTTGAAGAGTGGCAGTTTTTTTTTTTTTTTTTGCAGTACGCGGGCGTCTCACTGTTGTGGCCTCTCCTGTTGCGGAGCACAGGCTCTGGACGCGCAGGCCCAGCAGCCATGGATCACGGGCCCAGCCGCTCCGCAGCATGTGGGATCCTCCCGGACTGGGGCACGAACCCGTTGTCCCCTGCATCAGCAGGCGGACTCTCAACCACTGCGCCACCAGGGAAGCCCAAGAGTGGAAGTTTTTACTTTTGCAAAAATCTAATTTATCTATTTTTTCTTTAGTAGGTCATGACTTAGATGTTGTATTAAATAAAACCTTTAACTCAAGGTCACAAAACTTTTCTTCCATTTGTTCCTAGAAGTTTAATAATTTTAGGTTTTACATTTAGGTCTATGACCCATTTTGAGTAAATTTTTTTTTTTGTGTGTGTTACGTGGGCCTCTCACTGTTGTGGCCTCTCCCGTTGTGGAGCACAGGCTCCGGATGTGCAGGCTCAGTGGCCATGGCTCATGGGCCCAGCTGCTCCGCGGCATGTGGGATCTTCCCAGACCGGGGCACGAACCCATGTCCCTTGCATCGGCAGGCGGACTCTCAACCACTGCGCCACCAGGGAAGCCCTTGAGTAAATTTTTGTATGGGGTATGAAGTAGGAAACAAAGTTCTTTTTTAAAAAATGTGGCTATCCAATTGTTTCAGTACATTGGTTGAAAAGATTATTTTCTTCTCTGAATTGCCTCTGTATCTTTGTCAAAAATCAGTTGTGCTTATACATATGTGGGTCTATTTCTGGACACTATTTAGTTCTACTGAACTGTCTATTTTTATGCCAATACTTTGCTGTTTTGGTTTCCATAGCTATAAAAGAAGTCTTCAAATCGAGTAACGTTAGGCCTCCAACTTTCTTTTTCTTTTTCAAAGTTGTTTTGGCTACATATATTCTTTGTATTTCCATGTGAATTTTAGAATCAGCTTGTCATTTTCTACCACAAAAAGTGCTAGGATTTTGACTGGGATTATATTGAATCTACAAATCAATTTGGGGAGGATTGGCATCTTAACAATATTGACTCTTCCAGCTAATGAACAAAATCTCTCTCTCCATTTATTTTGGTCTTATTTAATTTCTCTCAGCAACGTTTTGTAGTTTACAGATCTTGCACGTCTTTTGTCAGATTTATACTTAAGAATTTCATAATTTTTGATGTTATTGTAAATGGTATTTTTGATTTTCAATTTCTGATTGTTGCTAGTACATAGAAATACAACTGTTTTTTAAAAAAATAAATTCATTTATTTATTTACTTAATTTTTGGCTCCGTTGGGTCTTCCGTTGCTGTGCGCGGGCTTTCTCTAGTTGCGGCGAGTGGGGGCTACTCTGTTGCGGTGCGTGGCTTCTCATTGCAGTGGCTTCTCTTGTTGCAGAGCATGGGCTCTAGGCGCGCAGGCTTCAGTAGTTGCGGCTCGCGGGCTCTAGAGCGCAGGCTCAGTAGTTGTGGCGCACGAGCTTAGTTGCTCTGCGGCATGTGGGGTCTTCCTGGCCCAGGGCTCAAACCCGTGTCCCTTGCAGTGGCAAGCAGATTCTTAACCACTTCGCCACCAGGGAAGTCCCTACAACTGGTTTTTAAGTATTGATCTTGCATCTTGCAACCTTGCTAAACTTATTAGTTTTAGCAGATTCCTTCTAATTTTCTACATAGATGATCAAGTTATCTATAAAGAGTTTTACTTGTTCCCTTCCAATCCACCTATGTTTATTTTTATATTTTCCCTTTATCACACTGGCTTGACTCTCAATATACTTATTGACCAGAAGTTGTAAAAGCATAAATTCTTGTTTTGTTCCTAATCTTAGGGGGAAAGACTTCAGTTTTTCACCATTAAGTATGATGTTAGCTGTAGCTTTTGATAGACGACCTTTATTAGGCTGAGGACATTTCCTTATATTCTTAGTTAACCAAGAGTTTTTAATCAGGAATGGGTGTGATGTATAACTTCCTGAAGGTGGACTGTGATGAGTTAGGGTTGATTGTGTTTTTCAAGTTTTCTCTATCCTTACTGATCTTCTGTTCACTTGTTCTACCAATTATTGAGAGGAGGTTGTTGGAATCTCTGACTATAACTGTGGACTTGTCTATTTCTCCTTGTAATTCTATCAGTTTTTATTTTATCTATCTTTCAACTCTGTTATTATGTGCCTCAACATTTAGTATTACTCTGTCCTCTTTGTGAATTGATCCCTTTATCATTATAAAATAAACTTTTTCTCTGGTAATATTCTTTGCTCTGAAATCTACTTTGCCTGATATTAATATAGCCGCTCCATATTTCTTTTGATTAGCATAGCATAACTTTTTCCATTATTTTACTTTTATTTATTATTTTTTTTAATTAATTTATTTGTTTGTTTGTTTTTGGCTGTGTTGGGTCTTCGTTGCTGCATGTGGGCTTTCTCCAGCTGCGGCGAGTGGGAGCCACTATTCATTGTGGTGTGTGGGCCTCTCATTGTGGTCGCTTCTCTTGTTGAGCACAGGCTCTAGGCCTGCGGGCTTCAGTAGTTGTGACTTGCGGGCTCAGTAGCTGTGGCTTGCAGGCTCTAGAGTGCAGGCTCAGTAGCTGTGGCACACGAGCTTAGCTGCTCCACGGCATGTGGGATCCTCCCGGACCAGGGATTGAACCTGTGTCCCCTGAATTGTCAGGTGTCAGGTGGATTCTTAACCACTATGCCACCAGAGAAGTCCCCATTATTTTACTTTTAACTCTTTGTGTTTTTATATTTAAAGTGTGTTTGTTACAGCCTGCATGTAGTTGAACCTTTTTTTTTTAAATCTAATCTGAAATCTGATTTTGAATTATGGTGTTTAGACCATTTTTATTTAATGTGAGTACTGAAAGGATTTGGTTAAATTTATCATCTTACTATCTGACTATCTTATTATTGACTCATTTTTTCTTTGTTCCTTTTTCTGTCTCTTCTGCCTTCTTTTGGATTGAGTATTTCTTTTTTTTTTTTTAAGTGTTTTTAATGATATTAAAAAACTATATTAAATTCTGCTTTATAACTGTCTTACAATTAATTTAATCTTTCCCTCCTTTTTGATATTTAGGTTGTTTCTTTACCATTTTTTTAAAAATATTATTATTTTTTATTAGTTTCTGCTTTATAACAAAGTGAATCAGTCATACATATACATCTGTTCCCACATCCCTTCCCTCATGCATCTCCCTCCCTCCCACCCTCCCCATCCCACCCCTCCAGGCGGTCACAAAGCACCGAGCTGATCTCCCTGTGCTTTGCGGCTGCTTCCCACTATCTATCTACCTTACGTTTGGTAGTGTATATATGTCCATGCCTCTCTTTCGCTTTGTCACAGCTTACCCTTCCACCTCCCCATATCCACATGGATTGAGTATTTCTGATGATTCCATTTTATCTCCTTTGTTGGGTTATTACCTATAATTCTTGTTGTATTATTTAAGTAATTGTTTAGGGTTTGTAGTATTCATTTTTAACTTATCACAATATACCTTCAAGTGATACTATACCACTGCATATATAGTATTATAATAGTATACTTCTATTTCTCCCCTCTGAATCCTTGTGCCACTGTTGTCATACATTTTGCTTTTATCTATGTATGATTCGTGCACTACATTGTTCTAATTTTTGTTTAAATAGCCAATTATCTTTAAAATATATTTAAAGAAAAAATACATATTTACTCATGTAATAAACCATATCTGGTGCACTCTATTCCTTTGTGTGGATCCAAATTTCTACCTGGTGTCGTTTTTTTTTTTTAACCTCAAAAAACTTTTAGGTCATGGAAAATTTCAGAGTACACAAAAGTAGAGAGAATGGTACAGTGAACCCCCATGTATCCATTACCAACATTTTGTGCCATTTTTGTTTTCTAGCAGGTGCATGTGTTATATATTAAAACAAATAAGTAAAATTATGAAAATAGCCATGCTAAGGAACTATGGAGACAAAAATCTTTGGGTTGGGGGCCCAGGAATCTGCATTTTAACAAACTTCTTGCCTAGCAGGTATCCTTTTCCTTCTGTTTGAAGGACTTCCTTTATCATTTTTGGTGCTGCAAATGTGCTAATGATGATGTCTTTCAGCTTTTGTCTGTCTAAAGATGTCTTCATTTCACCTTCATTTTTAAAAGGTATTATCAATGAGTATAGAATTCTAAGTTGATAACTCTTTCTTTCAGTGTATTACACATTACTCAACTTTCTTCTTGCTCACATTGCTTACCACAAGTAATCTGATGCTGTTTTTATCTTTGTTGCTCTGCCTGGAATATATCTTTTTTTTCTTCTGGCTGTTTTTACCTTTTGCTCTTTTTTTCTGGTTTGACAAATTTGATTACGATGTGCACTGGTATAGAAACCATTGTCTAATCCAAGGTCACAAAGATTTACTCCTATATTTTCTTCTAACAGTTTTATAATTTTAGCTCTTACATATAAGAATATGATAAACTTTGATACATTATACATTTATGATATATTTGATATATTTTTGTGTATGGTACAAAGAAGGAGTCCAATTCCATTCTTTTCTTATGGGTATACAGTTTTCTCAGGACAGTTTGTGGAAAAGACTACTTTTTCCCATTGAGTTTTCTTAGCACCTTTGTTGAAAATCAGTTGACCATAAATATGAAAGTTTATTTCCTGTCTTTGAATTCTAATCCATTGATGTAGAAGTCTATGTGCACACTGTCTTAATTCCTGTAGCACAGAAGAAAGTTTTAAAATTGGGAAGTGAGGTTGCTCCAAAATTGTTTTTTTTTTTTTTGCAGTACACGGGCCTCTCACTGTTGTGGCCTCTCCCGTTGCGAAGCACAGGCTCCGGACGTGCAGGCTCAGCAGCCATGGCTCACGGGCCCAGCCACTCCGCGGCACGTGGGATCTTCCCGGACCGGGGCACGAACCTGTGTCCCCTGCATCGGCAGGCGGACTCTCAACCACTGCGCCACCAGGGAAGCCCCCAAATTGTTCTTTTTTATCGAAGATTATTTTGGCTATTCTGGGGTCCTTTGAATTTCCGTATGAGTCTATGGCCAGACCACCCTGAATGCACCTGATCTCATATGAATTTCCATATGAATTTTAGAGTCCACCATGTTAATTTCTGCAACGAAGCCAGCTGGGATTTTGATAGAGATTGCATTGAACCCATAGATCAATTAAAAAACTAATTTCTCTTTATTTATATTCTCTATTTGATGAGAGAGTGTCATCACACTTTACCTCTTTAAGCATGGTTGCCTTTAGTGGGTTTTTTTTAGACTTTTTATTTATTTATTTATTGGCTGCATTGGGTCTTCATTGCTGTGTGTGGGCTTTCTTTAGTTGTGGTGAGTGGGGGCTACTCTTCGTTGCAGTGTGCGGGCTTCTCATTGCAGTGGCTTCTCTGTGGCAGAGCACGGGCTCTAGGTGTGCAGGCTTCAGTAGTTGTGGCACGCGGGCTCAGTAGTTGTGGCTTGTGGGCTCTAGAGCGCAGGCTCAGGAGTTGTGGTGCATAGGCTTAGTTGCTCTGTGGCATGTGGGGTCTTCCTGGACTAGGGCTTGAACCCATGTCCCCTGCATTGGCAGGCAGATTCTTAACCACTGCACCACCAGGGAAGTCCCCCTTTAAAGATATATTTATAATAATTTCCATAAAGTTTTTATCTATTAGGTCTGACATCTGGGCTTTCTCATAGGTAGTTTCTGTTGTCTGCTTTATCCCTGTGTACAATCCATACGTCACTGTTTCTTTGAATGTATTGTAATTTTTTATTGAAAAAATAGACTTTGTAGATATTGTGACAATTGTGACAACGCTGGATACTGAATGCTCCCGTTGCCTCTCCACCCCCAGGCTTACTTTATTGCTGTTTGCTTATTTATTTGTTTAGTGGCTTGGTGGTATTATTTTAGTGAAGTCTGTTTCTCCTAATGTGAAGCTTCGACATCAGTGTTCACAGGGTGCAGCTTTGGGCGTGTGCCCAGTAGTTTTAGCAAAACTCCCTTGACTGACTCTTTCCTTAATCTTTCATTAAGCTGCTGCCTCTGTTGGACTCATAACCAGCTCTGAGGCTCTACTGATTGGCAATTGATGGCTCTGTTGTTTTCCACGGTAGCCTGTAGGTTAATTGCTCCACTGCTCATCAAACTAAATTCAGGCCCCTTTGCAGGGGTAGCTTTTGAGGTTTGTTCTGACTCTAGGAGGGTTCTTCTTATATCATTCTTCACCCCTTCTCTGGCAAACTAGCTGGCCTATAGTTTAGCTTATTGCTCTCAGCTACCAGCCTTCTCTTAACCGCGTATCACCAAAATCGTCATTATTCTCAGGAGCATTCTTAAGCTTGAACTTCCCCACACTGTGTTCCAAATAAAGTCAGTTCCTTTGGGGAGAGTTTCAGAGTTCTCTGTCCTTATGGCCTGACTGCTTGCCCCACAAGGGTGCTGGACAGGGGTGGTAGCCTCTGCTCTTCTCAACTTTCCTCTTGGCACCAAACCTCTGTCCTATGAGCAAACAAAGACAAGGGCAACAGGGGCCCTGTGTTCTCTGCCTGCTGTGCACGTGCATCAGTAGAGTCTCCATCCTAGGAGTGGGGATGGGGTGGAGGAAGGGAGCCTCTGACCTCCTGGATGCACTTACCAGGAGCTTTGCCTTTGTAACATGGCACTGGGGGTAGGAGATGAGAAATGCTGGCAAGCTTCCCTCCCCGAGAGATGCCATAGACCTTCACCTGGAGCTTCTGGGCCACAACTGTTCAGAGTGGAGCATCCATCAGGCTGAGCTGATGGGGAGGGAGGGAACAGTTCTGACTCAGGTGCCATAAGCTCTCACTGTTCTTACTAAGACTGAGTGGATTTTCTTGAATAAGTGTTTCTTAATTTGCTGCATGCCCTTAAGACCTATTTCAGAAACTTTAAATGGTCATTGAAAAGAACAATTTTCACTAGTCATGGTTGTTTCAGCAGTGGATCCATGGTGTCCTCAGGTTACCTTCCTGGGAGTCATCCCACTCTGTTCACTTTTTATGATGCTTTTCCTCTGGGTTTCACTTCTGATAGTTTCTATTGCTATGTCTTCAAATTCAGTAATATTTTCTTATGCAATATCTAATCTGCCTTTAATCCCACTCAGTGCAGTTTTTGCTTCAGACATTGCAATTTTCATCCGTAGAAGTTTCATTTGGGTCTTTTTGATATCTTCCTTGTCTCTACTTAATTTTTTGAACATATATAATACAGTTGAAATAACTATTTTAATGTCCTTGTCTTCTAATTTTAACATCTGGGTCAGATCTGGGTCAGTTTTAATTGGTTTTTCTCTGCCTTTTTAGCTTTTATTTTCCTGGCTCTTTACTTAACAGGTAATTCTTTACTGGTTGTCAGACTTTGGGTGTGGCTATTTTGTATTCCCATACTTTTGAGCTTTGTTCTGCAACACAGTTAAGTTACTCTGAAACAATCTAATCCTTTCAGATCTTGCTTTTTGGATTAATTTGGCAGGACCAGACTAGTGTTTAGTCTAATTTTTCCCCCTTTCTGAGGACCCTACCCAATGTTCCATGAATGAGGAGGGTTTCAGCCTGGCTGATGGGAACAGGCACTATTCCTAGCCCTGAGTGAGCACCAAACACTGTTCCCTGTAATCCTTTCAGGTGGTTCTTTACCTGGTCTCTGATGATTTCCTCACATGGACATGCTGGTTGGTGGGTGTCTGCTGACTATTCGAGGGAGACTCCCTGCAGATCCCAGGGTTCTCTCTTTTCGAAGCGCTCCCTTGTCTGGTGCTCAGCCCTATGAGCTCCAGTCACCCTATTTTCCGCAGACTCTCATCTCTGTCCCCACAATCCAGGGAACCCACCAGGCTTTGCCTGTGTTCCCTGCTCTGCACCACAGTCTGGAAACTCTCAGTTTCCACAGGGTGGGGCAATCATAGGGCTCACCTCATTTCTGTCTCATCTCTTAGGGCTCACTGTCCTTTGTTATTTATAGCCAGTGTCTTGAAATATTTTTTGAAATCCAGTTTCTTTTTTGGGGGGTGGGGTGTTTCAGGCAGGAGCATATATCTGGTCCCTGTTATTTAATCTTGGCGAGAAGCAGAAATCTAGAACCCCCTTGTTAATTTCTGTATTCCTCTCTGAATCCAGTAAGTGAAACCATATTAAATTTACATGCTAATAAGAAAATAAAAAAGCATATATAGTAAGGTTCTTTTATGTATAAACAAGGAAAGCATCTGGACACACACGTTATTTAAAGACATTAAAAATCAAATGCAAATAGCTGCTCCAGATAAATTCTGATCTCTCCCAGTAGGCTGCCCTTTGTAAGAAGATCTCCAAAGCCAAAGGCAGAAAAAGGTAATAGTGATCACTTAGAACATTCAAGAAAAACTTGCATAACTGTCCCAAATGTCCTCTTAATTTGTGGTGTGGTATCTCTCTCTCTCTCTCTTCTTCTTTTCCTTTCCTGCCTCTACAATTGCAGTATCTGAAACTGGCTTTAGAGCAAAAAGGAAGACTACTTGCAGTGTTTACGTTAGTAGCTGAAAAGTTGGTTTCACTTAAAAAGAAACTCTTTAAGTAAAATAATAAAATGAAAAATAACATATTCAGTATTTCAAAATGTTCCTGTTTCAAAACCCAAACAAAAACCTTAGAATACTCAGCTTGCATAGTTCTGTTTTTACCAGATGATGGAAAACATTGAAACCAAACCAATCCCTCAAAAATGTGTTCCTAACCACAACTCCATGTAGGCAGACAAACAGAATTTATGTCAGTTCCTGGAAAAGAGAGGCCCAGGAGCCACATTTAACTGTTTCACCTCCTTTGTTCCTGTTCCTGGTCACCTCGTCTTCAGAGGGAGTGACGGCCAGTGTCAGACATGTCCCTTCTCTTCCCGCCTCCGTGCTGATGGTGCTTCTGGGTTCTGGAGGGTCTGCCCTGGGTTTCCTGGATGCCTTTCTCTGGCTCCCGGTTCCTCCCCAACTCTGTCCAGAAAGCCCAGGTCTCCTTAGGTTCTTTCCACAGTGACCTGATTCAGGCTGAGGCAGAGGCTGAGCAGGCCACTGTACTTTGGGCTCATCTCAGTGTCCTCAGCTCTTGGTGCCCTGTTCTGTGTGTGGCGATCACCGTAACAGGAAAATTTCAGGGGTCGACAGAAGCAAGAAGGAAGGTCCAGCTGACTTTGTTCTTCTAAGCCCAGTTCCTTCTGAGTCCCTCGTGTTCCCCCTGTCGACCTTATGAGATATCCCCCAAGCTGTTCAATCAACCTCTCCCCTTAACTACCAGTGTTTTCTGGCCTAAGCTGGCTCCAAGTTGGTTCCTATTAGGTGATACAAAACTGCTTAGATCTGCTTCATTTCAAGGTGATCTTGGATTATTAAAAAAAAATCCATGCAAATTGTTAGAGAGATGTTAATGATGTAGTAATTTTTACATTTTGAAAGTTATATGTCAGAGAAGTTCTGTCCAATAGAAATATAATGTGAACCACATATGCAATTTTTAATTCTCTAGTAGCTACATGTGAAAAAGAGAAAGCAGGTTAAATTTATTTTAATAATATATTAAATATTATTATACATACTATCTCTCATTTCAATATGTAATCAAAAAATTAATGAGATATTTTGAATTCTTTTTTTCATACTAAGTCTTCAAAATCTTACATATTTCACACTTACAGTACATCTCAATTTGGACCAGCTGCATCTTACACACTCAACAGCCACACGTGGTTAGTGGCTACAGGCAGCATGGTTTTGGTGGCTTTAACTTATAGGAATGACTTTAACAGTGTGAATCTAAAATGCCATAGGAACCAGACATTATTTAAGGGGAAGTGGGGCCCCATGGTACCTTCATGCGTTACCATACTGCAAAGGAAGGCACCTCTACTGCTCCATAATGTGGACCCTCTAATGATCGGGGACTTACCCAACACTAAGAAGATGACTGAGGAGAGCAAGAAGGGTACTCATTATTGGTTCAAAAAATATCAGTTGTATGTGTATTATCTAGGACTATGCTAGGAGCTGAAGTTACAAAAATAGAAACACTTTCCACATTCGTGGACATTACTGTCTCTGGAGGGAGAGAAATATTTATCAGAATCACACAAATAAATGTGCCAAGTGTTATGGAGGAAAGGAGCCAGAATGATGAGAGCAGAACCTGGGACTTGCTCTAGTCTGGAGTCTGGGAAATCTTCCTCAGGGTGAGGAGGTTTGAGCTTAGATCTGAAAAGATGTGTGAATGCTTAGGGGCAAAAGGGGCAGGGGGGTACATCCCAGGAGAAGGAGCATGTGTAAAGGTGGCAGGAAGCATGGCACATTTGGGGACCTGGGACTGCAGTGTGGAGGGAGAGAGGGTGCAGCAAGGGCCGGGTCACGCCTACTGTGTTAGACCTGTCACATGTGCCAGTCTTTATCCCAAGAGCAAAGGGAAACCATTTTTGGGGTTTAAGCTAGGGACGTGATGTAATCAGGTTTAGTTTTGAAAAATTGTTCTGATAAACATTGAACAGGGTGAGAGGTGTCTGTGGGGAGACCTGTCAGGATGCTAGTGCAGGAATCTCAGGGGGAGACCACTGGGGTCCACATCATGTGGCAACAGCAGAGATGGAGAGAAGAGGGCGACTCTGAGAAATGTCAAGAACGTAAAGGAGAGAGATCTTTGTTGAGGGGGCCAGGGCGTGGTTCCAATCCTTGCACTAGGATGAGCATAAAGAAGACTAGATTTGGGGAGGAAGGTCTTGTACAGTTTTAGGGGCCCAAAAGACAAGCAAGGTGGGATGGTTGGGTAGGTAGTTAGATATGAGTCTGGAGCTCGGAGGAAAGGTCAGAACTGAAGAAGATTTTGAAATCACCCGCATCCACACCATCCTCCAGCCACCCTGGCCTCTGGGTTCCCCGGAGAGTTGTGCTTGAGTGCCTTTGCCTATGTGGTTCCATCTGCCCCCAATCCTCCTCCCTCTCCCCTTGGCCTAGGGACTCCCTACTTTTCCTTTAGATTCCAAATCACTTGTCATTCCCTTATGGTTACCCTTCCTCACCCCCAAGCCTGTAATAAAACCTCACAGCCCCACATACCTCACCTTCGTGGTACCTGAAGCAATCACCAATCACAGTTTTACATTTATTTGCATCCTCATTTGACTAACAACTGTCTCTGTCACTAGAATGTAAGAACAGGACCAAGTCCTTTTTTTTTTATTAGATGGGCTTTATTTTTTAGAGAAGTTTTAGGTTCATAGAAAAATTGAACAGAAAGTACAGAAAGTTCCCATCTGCCCCCTCCCCCTACCAAAGACACAATCTTCTCCACCATCAACACCCTGCACCTGAGTGGTACATTTGTTAGAGTCGATGAATCAACACTGAAACATCATTATCACCCAAAGAACATAGTTTACATTAGAGTTCACTCTTGGTGTTATATGTTGTTTGGGTTTTGACAAATGTATAATGACATTTATCCAGCATTACAGTATAGTACAGAATAGTTTAATTGCCCTAAAAATCTGCTGTGCTCTGCCTATTAATTCCTCCTTTATCCTAACCCCTGGAAACCACTGATTTTTTAAAATGTCTCCATACTTTTGCTTTTTCTAGAACATCATATAGTTGGAATCATACATTATGTAGCCTTTTCGGATTGGCTTCTTTCACTTACTCATATGCATGTAAGATTCCTCCATATCTTTTCATGGTTGGATAGCACTTTTTTTTGGCTACACCATCTGGCATGTGGGATCTTAGTTCTCCGACCAGGGATTGAACCCATGCCCCCTGCGCTGGAAGTGCAGAGTCTTAACCACTGGACCTCCAGGGAAGTCCTGATAGCATTTCTTTTTAGTGCTGAATAATATTCCACTGTCTGGATGGACCACAGTTTATTTATTTGCCTACTGAAGGACATCTTGGTGGCTTCCAAGTTTTGGCAATTATGAATAAAGCTGCTATGAACAGCCGTGTACAGATTTTTGTGTGGATATAAGTTTTCAACTCTTTTGGGTAAATACTAAGGAGTGCGATTACTGGATCATATGGTAAGAGTATGTTTAGTTTTGTAAGAAACCACCAAGCTGTCTTCCAAAGTGCACCATTTTGCATGCCCACCAGCAATAAATGAGGGTTTCTTTTGCTCCACATCCTCACCAGTATTTGTTGTTGATAGTGTTTTGGATTTTAGCTGTTCTAAAAGGTGAGTAGTGGTATCTTATTTTAATTTGCAACTGCCCAAGAATGTATGATGTTGACAATGTTTTCATGTGTCTATTTGCCATCTGTATATCTTCTTTGGTGAGGCGTCTATTCAGATGTTTTACTCCTTTTTAAACTGGGTTGTTCATTTTTTTTACTGTTGAGTGTTAAGGATTCTTTGTATATTCCATGTCTGTTTCTGTTCACCATCGTGTACCAGTGCCTAGGGTTATAGTAGGAGCTGAGGAAATGTCTACTAAGTGAATAAAGATGTGAAAGCAAAATGGCAGATAATTCGGGCCTCCCTGGTGGCGCAGCGGTTGAGAGTCCGCCTGCCGATGCAGGGGACACGGGTTCGTGCCCCGGTCTGGGAAGATCCCACATGCCGCGGAGCGGCTGGGCCCGTGAGCCATGGCCGCTAAGCCTGCGCGTCCGGAGCCTATGCTCCGCAACGGGAGAGGCCGCGGCAGGGAGAGGCCTGTGTACCGCAAAAAAAAAAAAAAAAAAAGGCAGATAATGCAAGCTGTGACTAAAGATTAGTTATTGAAATAAACAGTATAAGAGTGAGATGAGAAGAGAATATTAGGACCAAGATTTTGAGGATTTCCCTTATTTAAATGCTGGATAGAAGAGAATATAGAAATGGCCACAGAACATAAAGCGATTCAACCTCATTAGTCATCGGAGACATGCAGATTATAACCACAATGAAATACTACTACACACCCACCAGAATGGTTAAAATTCTTGAAAAGGATGGAATTACCAAGTATGAGCATCTGGAATGCTCATACTCTAAGGGAACCGTGAATCCATACAACCAACTTGGAAAACTGTTTGGTGGCATCAATCAAAGCTGAATGTATTTATATTTTATCATCTAGAAGTTCCCTGATTAGGTATCGATCCAACAGACTGATACATAGAACTTCATGATTCTATATATAAAACATTCAAAAGAAGGGAAAATGAATTTATTGCATTAAAAGCCAGGATAGTCACTACCTTTAGAGAGAGGTAGTAACTTGGAGGAGGATCAAGGTGGGGATGAGTCTAAGGTTCTGGTATTTCCTGATGTGGGTGTTGGTTATGTGAGTGTGTTCAATCCGTGATGATTCATCAGGCTGTTCACTTTACGATTTGTGAGCTTGTCTTCACACGTTTATACATTAATTAAAAATTTATTTAAAGAGAAAAAGAGGTCTGTTTGGAGTCCTCCAAAAGGAAGTCATAAAACTCTTTTTCCATCCCCCTCAGTGCCTGAAAGACTGTGAGTCTATGGGCCATTTTAAGAGCAAAGGAACCTGTCTATAAAAACCTCTCACCCATTTTCAATCTTGATGCTCTACCTTAGAACCTAATACTCAGGAAGAGACTTACCTGATGGTCATGGGATGGTAAAAATATTTTGGAAATGGTCTAGGATAGTTAATGGGTCATGAGAGAAAACACTTGGGCCTCCAAGCTGCGTTCTGCTATTGGTTCTTACCAACGTAAACTTTTTTATTAGCCAAGACTATTATAACATATAAATGAAATGATTTATCTGCCTGGATGCTTGCTCTGGTTTTTGTCAATCCATTGTTGATGAATATTAGAGTCATGAGGAGCTCTCAGCTGACCTTTAGGTGACTGCTTAGAAATGGTGTGACAGCTTCCACCACTGAAACAGGGCTGAGCATGCAAAGCTATAGACAGAGCTGGGTGGATTCTCGGAAGCCCTCTCTTCCACTCCCTGGAGAGAGGCTGCTAGGTGATTGTCAGTGCCTTGAATTGTGGGGTCGGGGTAAAACAACCCAACTCTATACTAGGAAGGAGGGACCTAGTAGAACAAAAGAACGCCAGGACTCTAGTCAGAAGGAATAGTACCCTCGTCCTGCTACTTGCTGTGTGACTGTGGGTAATTGCTAATGGTCCTCTCTGCACCCCAGGGTCCTCACCTACCACACAGGGATGATTCACTGGTTCACTGGGTGGGATGATGGCCTCACAGATGTGAAAACATTTAGCATATGGTAGGTGCTCAATACATTCTCCTGTTCCTCTCGTAACTGAGAAGTGAGGAAAAACACACATGTTATATAGACATAGAGAACAGACTTGTGGTTGCTAAGGGGGATGGGGGTGGGGGAGGGATAGATTGGGAGTTTGGGATTAGCAGATATAAACTATTATATATAGGATGGATAAACAACAAGGACCTATGTATAGCACAGGGAATTGTATGCAATATCCTGTGATAAACCATAATGGAAAAGAATATAAAAAAAAGAATGTCTACACGTGTATAACTGAGTCATTTTGCTGTACAGCAGAGACTGGCACAGTATTGTAAATCAACTATATTTCAATTAAAAAAAAACACGTGTTATAATCTATATTTTTTCAGTAAACATAAACTTTTTGTTAGTAGAGCTGTTGAATATATAACGTATCCAATGGCATAATCTAGTGAAAAGTGATTCAGCCTCAGAGGACCTTGGTTCAAATCCTGCCTGCTATTTGCTAATTATCCGACCTTAAGAAAGTTACCTAAGTATCTGAAATTTAGTTTTTTTCATCACAAAACAGTAAAATGTTACTAGTTTCCCCACAGGCTCTGGTGAGGGTTAAGAATGATGTACAGACTAGCCATGGGTCTTTGTTTGTAGGTGAAACCCCATCTCACCTCGCCTAAGCCACAAGAGGAGGTGTATTGGCTCTTGTTGCCAAATTCAGGCAAGGGCAGAGGTGATCTGGTCTGGGGGTAGCTGCTACCTTGGACCCATGCTGGCACTTCTATTCTTCTAAGACACTTAGCAAGAAAGAGGCCCAACCTGGGTTCTCCAGGCTTAAAATCAACATTATAAATGCTGTCTCCTTTAAGAGTTTCCCAGTCACCTGACCATGCCCCCCCCCAAGGTAAAGTTTGTGACCCTCTGCCATTTCCCTTTCTTCCACTGTGGGTGTTGGCAGGGTCATCACAGCTCTTTCTCACCTCTCTGAAATGGGGGAATTTGAAGCAATCTTGAGCTTTCTTGCACTGACTTGGATACATCAATTCTTTCTCTCCTAAGGGTGAGTTCTTTTCCAACAGATACATGGCTAGGAGACTAAGAGAAGGGGTACCTTTGAGGTGGGGTCTTGGTGTTGGAGATTGGCCTTCAACTCCAGTGCACTTAGTCATGCTCTCTCCCTTATGCAGATAAATCCAAATCAACTTATTCATTTTTCTTTATGCATATGAGAAATATATCATATACTTGTATTTTATATACTTTATATTATTTACAAATGTATACTGAATAGTTTCTCTACAGGCTCATTAAACTCCCTGAAACTCTTATTAATCCTTATTAACTGTTATTATTCCTGGAAGTATAGCACAGTATTTAAAAGAACACACTTTGGTCTAGGAAAAAATGTGACTTTCAATCCTGGTTCCATCACTGACCTCTGGTATTTTAGGTTGACCTCCCTCTTAGGCTTGGTTTCCCTAGGGAATTATCTCATATACAGTCTGATCTCCAACAGTCCTATGAGATATTAATAACCATAATTTATGTAGTCATCTGATGCATATGTCCTTGTTTATTATTTTTATTATTTATTTGTATGTTCATTCTGGCCAGGACCTTAATAATCCAGAGAAATGAATGCCTCAAATTCCTATAAGAAATCGACATTATGTATAAAGAACAAAGCAAAATGTGTTACTCAGCTCAGACTGTCATAACAAAATACCACAGATGGGGGTGCTTAAACAAGAGAAATTAATTTCCTCAAGTTCTGGAGGCTAGAAGTCAGATCAGGGTTCAGCCAATTCAATTTCTGGTGAGGGCTCTCTTCCTGGCTTGCAGACAGCCACCTTCTTGCCACATCCTCATGCAGCCTTTCCTCAGTAGGTGTAGAGAGAGTAAGCAAAGCAAGCTGGTGTCTTTTCTTGTAAGGACACTAATCCTATCAGATCAGGGCCCCACCCGTATGACTTGATTAATCGTAATTACCTCCAGAAAAGCCCCATTTCCAAATACAGTTACATTGGGGTTAGGGCTTCAACATACGAATTTTTTGGGAGGCGGGACACAATTTAGTCCATAGCACAAAACAAAACAAAATTAACCTAAACTTGAATATAGCTAGAAACAAATAAATCTAACTGTGCATTAAATAATTACATAAACACATAGAAAAAAATAATTAATTCAATTAGCTTTTGAACCAAGTACTCTGACTATATAGCCTTAGTAAATAGGAGGAAAAAAAGAACTGCAGAGAAATCATGAATTTCTTTAGTAGTTTTGTTGTTGGAAGGGTATTGGTTTAGTGATATTGGGACTATTTTATGTATATTGAAGGATAGATATGTTATGTGTTGTTGGAAACCAGGGGAAAGGGAAATACAAATAAGTCATGAGAAAGAAGAGCTGTAGCTGTATTAGCATCAACTCATGTTTGTTTGTTTAATCTAATCCATTGAAAGGACCTTTCCAATATCACTTAAACACCCAGCACCAAAATCTTGGTGTCTAAATACTATTCTCTATTAAAAGGAATCAGGGCTCCTTAGAGAAACAGCTGACAGCAAGTCTGGGACAGGAAGTAAAAGTGAATCTGAAACCTTTACTGGGTCAGATTACTTATTAAATACAAAGAGAAAAGATGCCTTACAATGGAGAAAACTGGACACCACCTGTGCTGAGTTAGCATCACTGGTAATGGGATAAATTTACATCTGTGCCCCCTGCTTGGTTGCAATGGGAAGGATACAATATCACCTTTGTAGTTTTCTTGCCAAAATGTTTAACCTAAATCTAATTAGGAGGAAACAATTATCCATATCCAGATTGTGGAAGATATTCTACAGGACAAATAGGTCTTCAAAATGTCAAAAATCTTGAAAGATTGGAGGAGACAGGAAACTGTGGATTGTATCATAGAAATCAATTAATATAAAATTATTTATGATTATTAATATGATTAATTTTATACTAATTGTTCAGTCATGTTAAATATCTCAGGAATGATAATATTATTGTAATTTTATATAAGAATGTTTTGTTCTTGGGAGATACAGGCTGAAGTACTTAAGAGTGAAGTGTGATGATTAATTTCAAATGATTCAGCCAAAAAAAGATGTTTTATGTACATAGTTATTTATTTAAATATATATATATTTATATTTAAACATATAAACTTCAGTACTTCCAGACTGAAGTTTGTTTATAAATATATAATTTACTTACAATATATATATATTTCAGTATGTCCAGACTTGGATTTCATGGGCCAAAATAAATTTAAAAATAAAAATATACACACACATACAGAACAAAATAAAACAAAGGGCTTCCCTGGTGGCGCAGTGGTTGAGAGTCCGCCTGCCGATGCAGGGGACACGGGTTCGTGCCCCGGTCTGGGAAGATCCCACATGCCGCAGAGCAGCTGGGCCCATGAGCCATGGCCACTGAGCCTGTGTGTCCGGAGCCTGTGCTCTGCAACGGGAGGGGCCACAGCAGTGAGGGGCCCGTGTACCACAAAAAAAAAATAAAAATAAAAACAAACGAACAAATAAATAAATAAAATAAAACCAAAAAATGGGGGAACTGATGTAAAGTTGCTAGCTCTGTATTTTGTCCAATAAAGACTGACATAAACAATTGAAAAAGTCATCTATTATTCCATCTGTTATCATACTATGTCATTAAAAATGTCATTTTAATGAAATAGCGACCTCAAAGAAAAAGCAGTCTGTTATCTCAGGGTGAAAGTTTTTTAAACCAGCTGCCTTTGTCCGTGTGAACACACACGTTGTTCCTGTATGCCACGGAAAAGCGAAGCTGGTTGGGCCGGCGTGGTCCCCGGGCAGGCGGTGGGACCATGGGGCCCAAACACCTCCTGGCTGGGAATCGCATGGCTGACGTCCCCATTGGGCAGCTGTTTCCAGCCTCTGGGAGAGAGAAGAGCAAGCGAAGTCCATCCTCCAGGACCTACTCCCCTGGCCAGCTCTGACAGTAAATGTCTCCTTTTTGAGCTGAAACGGACTGCTCTGTGGCACTCTTTGTTACTTTGCCATCTGAAGCACCTCGGAATTTAGCCAGTTCCATTTTTCCCCTTGGATGAGGTTAAGATATGAATCCAGAAAGAAGTAACCTGGGAACCGATCTTTCGCCCTCTTTTATGAATATACCTGTGATAGCTGAAGGCTGTCATGTTTTCCTTAATCATCTCTAGCTCTAACACACCAGTCTTTCAAATATCCTTAAGCTGTGGGCTGGTTACTTGATTTTTTTTCACTTTTAAGCTTCCTTCATGTAGCACTAAAAAGGTATTCTCTCCATCTGTAATTTCTCAAAGTCTAGACTTTAAGAGCACTCAAGAGGTGTTTCTACAGCTCTAGTTAGTGGGTGTCTGTGTTGTGCGTGTATGCTTGTGCACACGTGCGTTAATAAAATCACAAGGCTGGGATGCAGGTTTGCTTTCCTTGAAAATGTTTTGCATCATGCATGTTGGAGACCTCATCCACTCAGCAGTGGGGTTTCCCTATTTCCGATCTTTCCCTCTTTCTCGTTCTTAGCTGAGCTCTCTAATCTCTGAGCTGTGGCTCTGAGATATTTACAACAGGCTCTGACATTTGGGAGAGGGGAGCAACTTTGAAGGTGAATATGGCCCGACTATGGCTCCTGAACTATGCAGAAGTCAGGCTCTCCTAGGCAGTTCCAGAGTGATGATCCCAAACACCCCTCTGGCTGAGCTTCTCCTGACCCCACTATCTTTATAGGCCAGCGGTTCCCAGACAGAGCCATAAAATGAGAACATCTTATATCTGATAATAGACTTGTAAACAACAAGGAAAACAAATGAAAACTTAAAAATCCAAACATCCCCAGTATTACTACTACCATTCATAAAACAAAGGATATTTTGATACCCATGAAGTAGGAAAGTCATAATCTCAGGATAACTTGGGAGCTGTGCTTTCGGCTGTGAGTACGACAGAGGGTACAAGAAAGTGCCACAGCTGCCCTTGGGAGCTTGTGCCCAGACTCTCAGCCAGAGACAACCTTCAGGGTTTCCCTGTCCAACCTCCTTCTCAGGGTTTAAATGAAATATATCACTCAGGTGACGTCCACTAACGGAGACACGGCTACGACACAGTGTAAAAAGTGAGAAATCCTCTCAAGGATGTAGGATGATGTCCATCGGGAGGGTAAGAGGAGAGGGAAAGCAGGGCTCAGGGTGCAGCATACGAATGAGACTTTGAGGAGTGACGTGATTGAGACCAAACATTCTCAAATTTCAGTGTACATCAGCATCACCCACAGGGCTTGTCGAAAGACAGAATCTGGACTCTGATTTAGTGGTCTGGGGAGGGGCCCGAGAACTTGCGTTTAGGACAGTTTCCCAGGGGATGCTGCTGCTGCTTGTCTGCGGACCAGGGTTTCGAGATGCAGAGACTGGGGCTTAGGCAAAGGTACAGAAGTGAGAAAGTAGAGTGGGTTGGTGCAGGTAAGACGGGCAGGCAGGATTCTGCAGAAGAGTGAACGCCACATGAAGGAGCTTGGACTTTTTATCAGGGTAGGCAATGGGGAACCATACAAGATTTTTGAGCCAAAGAGTAGAATTTAAAACAGGATCACATAAACAGGAATGAAGTGCTGACACAGGCTACAACATGGACAGACCTTGAAAACATTATGCTCAGTGAAAGAAACCAGTCACCAAAGACCACATATCCTATGATTCCATTTATGTGAAATACCCAGGTCAGCAAATCCATGGAGACAGAAAGCATATTAGTGGGTACTAGGGGCTGGGGAGATGAGGAGATGGGGAATGACTGCTTAATGGGATCGAGGTTTCTTTTTAAAAATTTAAAATTTTATTTATTTAATTAATTAGTTTATTTTTGGCTGCGTTGGGTCTTCATTGCTGCGCGAGGGCTTTTCTCTAGTTGCGGCGAGCAGGGGCCACTCCTCGCTGCGGTGCGCGGGCCTCTCATTACGGCGGCCTCTCCCGTTGCAGAGCACAGGCTCCAGGCGTGTGGGCTTCAGTAGTTGTGGCACGCAGGCTCAGTAGTTGTGGCTCACGGGCTCTAGAGCACAGGCTCAGTAGTTGTGGCACACGGGCTTAGTTGCTCCGCGGCATGTGGGATCTTCCCGGACCAGGGCTCGAACCCATGTCCCCTGCACTGGCAGGCAGATTCTTAACCACTGCGCCACCAGAGAAGCCCTCCTTTTTGAAAAAAAATTTTATATTTTATGTTTTTAAACATCTTTATTGGAGTATATGAGGTTTCCTTTTGAAGTGATGAAATTGTTCTGAAACTAGATCCTGGTGAGAGTCACAACATAGTGAATGCATTAAATGTCACCAATGGTAAATTTTATGTTATGTGCATTTTTACCATGATTAAAAAAAAACACCCAAGGCTTCCCTGGTGGCACAGTGGTTGAGAGTCCGCCTGCTGATGCAGGGGACATGGGTTTGTGCCCCAGTCCGGCAAGATCCCACATGTTGCGGAGCGGCTGGGCCTGTGAGCCATGGCCACTGAGCCTGCGCGTCCGGAGCCTGTGCTCCGCAACAGGAGAGGCCACAACAGTGAGAAGCCTGCGTACCGCAAAAAAAAACCCCAAAAAACAAAAAAAACACCCAGCATCATATTTCTTACAAAATTAGGTTATATCACAATAAAATATTGATAATTCCAACAGATAAAAGATGCAAATTTGTATATTTAGAGTGGTTATAACTATTTCAGGATACAACTTTATACAGAGAAAAAAGATCAGAAATAACTATGTGAGTATGTGTGTGTGTTTTGGATGATGAAAATAATGTGATTTCCCTCTTGTTAGAGTTTCTAGAAATTTTCAATAAATATCCAGATATCACTTATATAATTAAAACATTTTAAAGGAGGAGAAAAAGGAGAGTACCGGCTGTAGTATAATTTCACCAAAAATAACTGAGAGGGGTTGGTTTGAGCCTGAGCTTTGGGACAGATCTGGGTCTCAGACATGAGAGACTCGAGAGGGCAAGGGCGGTGAGGAAATGAGGTGTCCCGAGCGGAAGTGGTGACTGTCCACCTCCCACCCGAGAGCACCACTCCACGGTTTCCTCCAGAGACCTCCTCCACGGTATCCAGCCTTCCCTCTTGTACTTCTCTTTGGGTTTTTCCTTCATTGAGCTGTCAGCATGTCTCAGGATTTCATTCGTTCATCCATTCATTTTCTCAGCCAGCATTTATTGAGCATCTACTGTGTGCCGCTGTACTTCATCCATGGAGCCAAGGTGCAAGCACACAGCTGTGTTATTCCGGCCTTATATTGTTGCTTTCATTTTTTAAACACAGCTGTTTTCTATTCCTGGTCTGGGCTGCAGCCCTTTCTCTCAATTCCCTTGGATGGTGAGGAGGTAATGCCTTTTTTGTTTCACTTCTCTGGATGGTGCACTTGAGTCAGGCTGGACACTGCATCTGGACAGGTTCTGGACAGCCTGGTGGTGTCGTCTGTGGAGTCTACCCAAGTGGTGCCTTCTCCTCCTGGGGTCCACACCCCATACGGAGCCTGGCTGTTTTACTCTGAATGACTCATCTCTGCTTCTGCACCAGCCCTTTCTCTCCAGTTCTGACACTCCCTGGTCACTGGCTTCAACCTCCTAGGCCACGTCTTTTCTGCTTTGGACCTGGATCTTTTATCTCCAATTTCTATTTTTCAATCATTATTGCCCTCTCCTCACAACACTGATGTGGCCCAAACCGACATGTATATTCATGAATTCTCACACTCTGGCCACAGCCTTAGAGGTTGGGGAAACAGTCGATTTCTTCAAAGGGTCAAGGCCAGAGGTGAGTTCAGACTGTGGCCTCCTGATGCCAGGGCCTCCTTGCCGACCTTCTGCATCTCTAGCTCCTGGCCTCGTGTCTGGTGCATAGCGGGTGCCTGGTTAATATTTGGGGAAACAGAGTCAGGACCAGTATGTATGCCACTGGGTGGCAGATTCAGGGCAAAGAAAAAATCAGTTAAGTATTGTATTAGTTAGGATTCTTTAAAGAAATTGCATCAATAGGATGTATAAATATAGCGAGATGTACTGTAAGGAATCTGTAGGGTCAGCCAGCAGGCTGGAGACTGGGAGTGGAGTAACAGTTCAAGTCTGAAGGCTGTCTGCGGCAGAATTTCTTCTTCCTCCAGGAGATCAGTCTTTCTCTATTAAGTTCTTCAACTGACTGGATGAGTTCTACCCACACTATGGAGGGCTATCTGCCTTACTCAAAGCCTACTAATTTTTTTTTTTTTTTTTTTTCTTTTTGCGGTATGTGGGCCTCTCACTGTCGTGGCCTCTCCCGTTGCGGAGCACAGGCTCCGGACGCGCAGGCCCAGCGGCCATGGCCCACGGGCCCAGCCACTCCGCGGCATATGGGATCCTCCCAGACCGGGGCACGAACCCGCATCCCCTGCATCGGCAGGCGGACTCTCAACCACTGCGCCACCAGGGAGGCCCAAGCCTACTAATTTAAATGTTAATCTTATCTAAAAATACCTTCACAGAAACATCAAGAATAATTTTTAAAAATTTATTTTTTATTAAGGTAACATTGGTTTATAACATATGTTTCATGTGTACAACATTATATTTCTACTTCTGTATACAACTATAGCATGCTCATCACTACAATAATGTTTGACCAAACATCTGGGTACCATGGCCTCACCAAGTTGAGACACAAAATTAACCATCCCGAATATTATTGCTGAGTTTATTGTCTGCTCTTTAGGTAAGAGCTCCATGGCAGTAAGAATAATCTGGTAAGTGGAAAATGTTGTGTTTCATAGACATGATATCATTTTTACTCTTTGGGAGTGACTCCCCAGCCCTGCAGAGAATTCCAAGATGTTCCAGGTGCTGACCTAGTCCCCTCTGAGCTTCTAGTCAACAGGCAGAAGTGGGACCTGTACCAATGGCAGTGAGCGTGTGAACATGCCAGCCGGCACTGACTCTCTGGTCTTTGCAGTTAACTCTTGATTCTCTAAGTTCAGCCCTCATATTTTACTTCCCACTCTCCTCATCATTCTTATCCACATATCCCTGCCAACACCTCAAACTAAAACCAAGTACAGTTCAATGCATGGTGTGGTAGTTAAAGGGCTCACTGAAAAACCCGTCTGGGCTGGAATCGCGGCCATGGCCACGCGGGCAGACCCTCAGAGAGACCATTTGCCTCGGTCACAAGGACAACAGCACCTTTTTCTAGGCAGGAGGAAGTGACACAATTGTTATGAGATGCTAGGCACGGTGGTACCCAGCCGGCAGTCGACCTCAGTAAGTGTTTACTCTCATGGTTAGGAGTCATTCTCCCATCCAGACTTTCAGGTTCAAAAGGGGAGAATGTCACCAGTGACCCTGACTTAACCTTCCAGGTCCTTTTCCTCCCCTCCTTATCCTCTATATGTAAATGTTGTATTTTTAGCAAAGAGCAGAGAACTTTCAGACTCTTTATCCTTCTCCCCCACCAGAACCTAAAAATACGCTTGATGAGAGTATAAATTTGCTCATGGAAAGTAAAAGAGAAATACTGCACCAGAGAAAAGACGTATGAAGGCACCCATGTGACAGAATGGCTGTGAAGACATATAAAGATATATAAACATATGTAAAGACACACACACACATAAAGAAAGAATGTGTGACTCAAAAGGTCAAACCAGTGCAGCCCAGCCAGCTTGAATGGGCACTGCTCTTTCTGTCCCACTCACAGAAGCATGGGGGTCTAGGTTTTACGACTTTGCTAGTTTGATAAGTGGAAAACTGTTTCTTAATGCTTTAATCTGTATTTTTACTCACTTGTGAAATTGAATACTTTCTTCATATATTCATTTCCAACTTGTGGATTGCCTGATTGGGCCTCCTTATTTTTTTTTTAAAGACTTTTTTTTTTTAAGAGCAGTTTTTGGTTCATAGCAAAGTTGAGAGGAAGGTACAGAGATTTCCCATATACGCCCTACACTGACACATGCATAATTTCTCCCATTATAGAAATCCCTCACCAGAGTGTACAATTTTTACAATTGATAACCTACATTGACACATGATAAGCATTCAAAATACATAGTTTACATTAGGGTTCACTCTTTGTGTTGTATATTCTTCAGGTTTGGACAAATGTATGACATGTATCCATCATTATAGTTCCATACAGAGTATTTTCAATGCCCTAAAAATCCTCTGTGCTCTGCCTGTCCATCCCTTCCCCCTGACTCCCAGTGATCCTTTTACTGTCTCCATAGCTTTGCTTTTTCCAGAATGTCATAATCATACAGCATGTAGCCTTTTCAGATTGGCTTCTTTCACTTAGTAATATGCACTGAAGTTTCATCCATGTCTTTCATGGTTTAACTGCTCATTTCTGTTTAGTATTGAATAATATTCCATTGTCTGGATGGACCACAGTTTATCCATTTGCCTACTGAAGGACATCTTGTTTGCTTCCACATTTTGGCAATTATGAATAAAGTTGCTATAAACAGCTGTGTACAGATTTTTGGTGTGGATATAAGTTTTCAACTCCTTTGGGTAAATACCAAGAAGCGTGATTTTAGATTGGATGCTAAGAGTATGCTTAGCTTTATAAGAAACTGTCAAACTGTCTTCCAAAGTGGCTGCACCATTTCGCATTCAGCAATGCAATGAGCGTTTTTGTTGTTCCACATCCTTGTCAGCATTTGGTGTTG
Organism: Mesoplodon bidens; assembly: GCF_964165515.1. Taxonomy (NCBI): domain Eukaryota; kingdom Metazoa; phylum Chordata; class Mammalia; order Artiodactyla; family Ziphiidae; genus Mesoplodon; species Mesoplodon bidens. The sequence goes on along the minus strand of NC_138169.1, from coordinate 30,557,252 downwards.
TCACTGTCCCAGATTTTGCTATTCTTATAGGTAGGTAGTAGTAGTACCATATAATTGAGCAATCACACTCCTTAGTACGGGTTATAACAAACTGGTGTGGCTTAACTGTTTAACATGCAGACCCAATTTTTGGGTCATGTTATACTCACAGAAACTTATTTACTACAAACGTCTCTCTACATCTACATCATATACACATGTCATGTAATACCTAAGTGACATATACCATTGCACACCATTAAATATACCCGAGTAAAGACACCAGTCTGCTTAATCATTCCCAAATGTTAAGAGATTTCAGTTGTTTTGCCCCTTTAATGCCACAATTAATGCAGCTGTACTCCTCCATCTCAGCAGAGATGACTTTTTATTTCTCAAATGTATCTCTTTCTTTGTGTGCATGTTTGTTTGTGCACACACAGGCAGGCTTTCTATTTGCTCACTTTTCTGTGTGTGTTTCCATGTTATTGTCCAAAAGAGGATTTGCTGGATCAAAAAACATGATCAGGTCTTCCCTCGTGGCGCAGTGGTTGAGAGTCCGCCTGCCGATGCAGGGGACAAGGGTTCGTGCCCCGGTCCGGGAAGATCCCACATGCCACGGAGCGCCTGGGCCCGTGAGCCATGGCCACTGAGCCTGTGCGTCCGGAGCCTGTGCTCCGCAACGGGAGAGGCCACAACAGTGAGAGGCCCGTGTACCGCAAAAAACAAAAACAAAAACAAACAAAAAAAACATGATCAGTTTTATGGCTGTTATTGGCTAGATTTTAAAGAAAGAATGGGGTGGTTTTCTCAGTCCCTTGGTGGACTTTCACTAAACACTTGCTGGTGAACTTTCACTCAACACTTGCTGGTGAATTACTTGTTTCTTTTAGAAGAAATCCCCGCACAGAACCTTCTGAGATGAGGTCCAGGGTGAGTATTCCAGGTCAACCATCCCGTTATGTGGATGCCCCAGTCCTGGGGTCCTGTCATGAAGACGACTGTGGTCTCCCGGACCCATCAAACAGGAGTCTCGTTTGAATCACATGAGAGGACAAAGACCGTGCTGGGACAAGTCCTAGGTAAAAAGATCCATTTCTAATCACCTTTTTTTTTTTTTTTTTTTGCGGTACGCGGGCCTCTCACTGCTGTGGCCTCTCCCGTTGCGGAGCACAGGCTCCGGACGCGCACGCTCAGCGGCCATGACTCACGGGCCCAGCCGCTCCGCGGCATGTGGGATCTTCCCAGATCGGGGCACGAACCCGTGTCTCCTGCATCGGCAGGCGGACTCCCAATCACTGCGCCACCAGGGAAGCCCGTCACCTTTTTTTTTCCTGCTTTTTTAAAAGAAAATTCTAGTCATTTTCACACCCTGGTGATACAGAGACGATCCTTGCTTCATCTATGGGCACCACTCATACAGACAGATAATTCCATTTGTGTATCAGTTTAGACCCTGACCTGTTGTAAAAGGGGTTTAGACCCTGACCTGTTGTAAAAAGACCTGTAAAACAGGGGTTTACCTGTTGTAAAGTGGCTAATTATGTTGGTCAGCAGGAAAGTCCATTAACAATTCCTGGGAAATAAAAATAGAACCTGGGTGATAAAGTCTAACCTTGTTTCCTCAGCGCTCAGTCTAGTCGGCTGGCTCCCAGGGCACCGCGTGCAGGGGCCTTGTGCCTGGCCCTTCAGACCAGGGTTCCTGGTGCAAAACGGCAGCGCGACAGCTCAGCTCAGGGGGCCATACAAAAGGTCCGTCCCTGCGCACTCAGTTCAGTTCAAGATGGCGGGCGGGCCGCCTGCAGAGACGCAGCACCTGGCACTGCGATGGGGGGACGGGGCGTGAGCAGCAGCTGCGCCTGCGCTGCTGGAGAGAACCCCGCCCCCTCCCCGCTAAAGCAGCCCCAATAGGCTCTGGAGCATGCGCTCCGGTCTACCCGTTCTTTGATCAAAGAATAAGGCTTTCCTTTGCTTCTGAACTGAACTCGGCCTCATTCTATTGGAACGACGCTGGGCAGGACGCTTGTTGGGGACGGGAGGGCAGATGAGTTGCTGAGGTGCTAGGAGAGCTGTGAGCAGAGCATGGGCAAGCTCAGGAGGAGACCTCACGGGTGAGTGGAATCTGAGCAGGTTTCTGGAGGCTGATGGATTCCACCAGAGGGGCAGAGAAGGGGCTGGTTTGGGCCACGTTTTTGCAAGATGTGCTGAACATTTCGATTGCGTCTGTTAGGTGCCGTTGAGGACTTCAAGGCAGCAGAAAAGCAGAAATCCAAGTTAGTACAATGACCTTTTGCTTTACAAAAGTTTCATAAGAAAACCTTGCGCGTTCCATTTTTTAAAAATTTGATAAATCCTCAGTTATGTACCATTGGATTTTTATCCCTGCTTAAGTTATATCAGAACCTCTTCATATTTGCAGAGAATTCCAGAGGAGTCAGGCCAGGCCTGGCATACAGTAATCCTAGAGTATAATGACAGCATTCCTAGGGAACATTATACCTCTAACAAGCTGAGAGCCACCCAGGACCTGACACTCCCCAAACACATCTTGGAGCAGCCACCGTCCCTCCTTCCCGGGAGAGCATGGTGCACAACTTTGGGGTGATCACGGGGACCAGGGTTTTCATGAGGCCAGTTTTTAAGTCCCCAGAGGTGACCTGGCTGATGAGGGGGTGGTGCGGTTGACAGACCAGGGTTGGCATTTTGTGAAGCGCTCGGCCTGGTCAGAATGAGACACAAGTGAGGAGGTTTTAAGGGGGTAGGTGTGGGCAGAATAAACAGAGGGGTGATTCTCAGGGGAGAAGGCCTGGATCAGCGACTGTCTGGGGAGAACCCAGAAACCACACAAGCATGGCAGACACCTAGGCTAGTGCAGAAGCGAGAAGAATGGGAAGAATCATGAGAAGAGCAGGGGAACCGATGAGAAATTCTGCCAGCCCACTTGTATGGGGATGGTTCTGCCTCAGTGACCTATTGCAGTTTTAATGGAAAAGCCTCCCACCCTGGTTTGGCCAACTTTGGGGAAGTGAGAACTGGTTTGGCTGACTTTGGGGAAGTGAGAAGAAGGGCCAAAGGGAAGCACTCTGACGTGGAGATTTAAGTTGTTCTTTCTGCTGGGACTCGAGGTGGCCTTGCCAGAGCTGCTTCACCACAACAGCTCTGCAGCTATGTGGCAGCTGTTCTCTGCTCGGCGAATCTGAGGACAGTGAGGCCCTGTGACCAGGGTTGGGTGACTCTGGGCAGGCTTCTTTTCATTCTGTCCTTGCTTTTCATCCATGGCTACTTTTTGAACAGTTTAGTCCAGGTCTGTGTGAGTAAATAATCCTCCACAGCCTGCCCAAGCCAGTGGAAGCCTCCACTGCCCTGGGGAATTCATGGCCAACTGTCAGGGGTTTTTTCTCGGGGGGAGGGCTGTTTTGACTCCAGTCTCTCTCTCTCTCTGGAGGTCTTGATTCGAAAGTCCCTATTGCATGCGCTACTTGGGTGCTGGGTAGCTTCAACATGGCCTCAGTAGGAACAAAGCCAGATAATTAAGGTGGGTGGTCCACTGGGGGCCACAAATGTCATCGATCAAAATTGGCAACTCAGGACAGAGGCCTGAGGGTTTGGGTTAGGGGATGAAGTTTAAAGAAAAAAGTTCTTTCTGATCTGAAATGACATGAATAACTGAGGTACCTATGTCGGAAAGGCGGACATTTCTATGGCAGCAACACAGGTGGCCTGAGTGGGTGAGGTACGTGAGCCACCGTGGAGAGGGGAGGGCAGTTCCTCAAGCCTGCCTTCACTGTCTCAAGCCAGAGCCTCTTGGTTTCCCGGTTAAGGAAGGATGCAGAAGGTCGGCGGAGCTCCCTGTTTGTAGCGTCGTTCTGAGGGCTGGATGTCTGCCCCGGCAAGTGGCAGCGTTTCTGTGCTGAGCATGGCAGCTTCCTCTCTAGAAAGCGCTTCCCTTTTCGGACATGGACACCCTTGTTTTGGAGGGAGGAATAGACCGTACCTTCTAGAACCAATTTCGATTACATACAGAAAAATGAGCTCAGGGCTGAGAGTGACAAGCTACGTGGGGGTAAACTGAAGCCCCCTCCCCATTATATTAGGAACTGCGGGAGAGGGTGGGCTGCACCCTCAGACCCTCCTGCCCGTCCGCCCAGCCTCTGTCAAGTGCCATTTATGACTTGGAAATGCTCCCCGCAGATGGCCTGGGCTGGCATCACCCACTTTCCGGAGGGGGATGCAGTCTCCAGCCGTGGGCCTGGTTCCCCCCCTCCCGCCCCGGGCGGGACGGGTCCTCTCTTCACCCCGGGGGCCTTGCAGCCGGCAGCCCGTGGGTCGGGTGCGGGCGAGGGGGAGGGGGGCTCTGTAGAGCCGGGTCCGAGGCCGCCGGCCGGCGGGTGGGAAGAGGCCCTGTGCCAGGACGCCGCAGGCCCGGGAGCTGGGGGCCGGGTGGCTGACGCCGTCGGGGGCGTTCCCAGAAGCCGGGCCGCCGAGGTTTCCCCGCAGCCCCGGGAGGAGCCGGCGGCGGCCACGTGACCCTCCGCGGCGCGGCCGGCAGCCCAGAAATAGCAGCGGCTGCGGATCCGCCCGCGGGCTGAGCGAGGGGAAGGCGGGGACCGGAGGACGCCAGCTGGCGGGGCGCGGCGCGGCTCCGGAGGATGCTGAGCCCCTGTCCGGCCCGGCCCCGAGCTCATGATGGCCATCCGGGAGCTCAAAGTCTGTCTCCTCGGGGTGAGTCCTGCGCCGCCATTCGCCGGGGACCCGGGTCCGCGCTCCCCTGGTCGGCGCGCCTCCCTCGTCCCCGCGCCCACCTTGTCCCCAGCTTTCCCTGCCCACCCCCCGTCCGTGCTCCCCCCGTGTCCCCTGCACCCCCCTCTCCCGCTCCCCCGGGCCCGCTCCCCGCCCGGCCCTACTGGGTACGGGCCCGAACCTGGTCGGGAGCTTTCTCGACTCGTCCCTCCGCCGCCGGCCCGCGTCCCCGGAGCCGCTCGGGCCGGGCGCCCGGGACCCCTCCGCGGGGACAGGAGCCGCGGCCCCCACCTCTGAGGGCTTTCTCCTTTGCCTTTAATAATTTCCTTCCGGCGGAAACTTTAAGATATTCAGGCAAGGCGCCGACTCCTTTTGCCTCCCGGGGCCAACTGGTTTATTTATTTGTTTAAAAAGAAAGCCCAACTCAGGGTGAGAAAATGCGCGAGGGGATGACCCGGCGGGAAGGTGAAGAGAGAACGGTTGGTAGAAAACCGCGGCTAGAAAACTTTTAGTGCCGCGGATAAAGGCAGGATGAGAGAGTCCTCCCCTGTCCCCACTTCCCCTCCCGAAGTGGGTCCTTCTGAGCCCGAAGAAACTTGGAAGAAGCCAGAAACAAAGACAGACACAAACACCCAAGTGGTGCGGACCTGTCAGATGGCACCGGGCAGCCCCCTGGGGACCGCCCAGGGAATTCAGATGGTGTTAAGGGTCGCCTCCTCTTGGGTGCCCATATCAAATTCCAGAATTACTTCTTTGGGAAGAGCTGGTTTGAAGCCCTGTTTTCAGCAGCTTTTGGTAGGGATGCCTAGTGTTCTGCCCATCTGGTCTCCCAAGAAAACCATTTCTGAAAAAAGCAGCAAAGGTTGGACTAACTGGTCTGTCAAGACGGATGTGCAGAAGTAGATAAAGAAGAAATGGTTCTAGGTTAGGACTGGGTTGTCCCAGACCAAGGGGCTGTCTGGACTCCCTCTAGGCTCTTCTGGAACCTGGGGCAGAACGATGCTCTTGGCTGTCTCCCCTCACTGTCCTTTGCTGGAACCCCCATTTACACTAGGTCTTCGGGTTGGCGTCGAATTCCAGGGGATCAGGCAAAGCCTTCCCCCTTCCCTGTGACCCACCCCCTGCTTGCTCTGCCACGGCCTGGATTTGGATGGGATGCTGTTCTGGCCTTCCTCTGTTGACCTTTATCGGTGTTGCAGGGGTAGGTTGCACCATCTGCCAGGCTCTCTAACATAAGCCAGACATGAATTCCAGGAATCGCATGTTTTCCTTGTGAGGAATCATTTCAGCCTCAAGGAAGCCCTTCAAAGACTCAGAAGGAAGGTCGGATCCCAAGGAATCAAGAGGCAGCTTTGACGTGTGTTGTGTGTGTCAGGATTGGCTTTGGGAATAAATGAAGTCGGAAGTGACTTGCCTGTCCCACCGCATGAATTATTTGCAATTTTGCTACTTAGGGGTGAGTCTGTTTCCTTCTACAAGGAACTGATCAGGTAGAAAGAGCCCTGTACCCGGAGGCAGCAAGCCTGGGTTCTCATTCTCTCCCATTCATTGCTGTGGTGTTTTGGACGAGTACCTTAGTTGCATCATCTGTGAAATGGACATAATAGCATCTTCCCTTTTAAGGCAGAGGACTATAGCAGATGATCGCCTAAGATACATGGTACCATTTCCTGCTACCCTGTGATTCCAAGCCTGGGAGATGAGAAAGCTGGAGGAACTCCCTATACTTCTTTTTGTCTTATCTCTAAGAATGGAACACACTCATTCAGTGATTTCCTGGAGACAGTGCCTCTCCTTGTTTGCTGGTCCTTTGCAGTGGCTCAGTTGGTAGGAGGTTGGGCTTGGAAGGGAAGAACGGTCCCAAAGCAGAGCAAGAAGGTGTTTCTGAGCAGATGGAGACCTTGAAGCTCCAATCCTATCACACCATATCCGTGGCCTTTTTTTTTTTTTTTTGTGGTACGCGGGCCTCTCACTGTTGTGGCCTCTCCCATTGCGGAGCACAGGCTCCAGATGCGCAGGCTCAGCGGCCATGGCTCACGGGCCCAGCCGCTCCGCGGCACGAACCCGTGTCCCCTGCATCGGCAGGCGGACTCTCAACCACTGCGCCACCAGGGAAGCCCCGTGGCCTTCTTTTTTTGAGAGTGGCTGTAAGTTTTAGCTTTGCTTAGGTCGGAAGACATCTTATTTGAAATCTTTGAAAGGGCCAGTGATCTTATTATCACACTGAGTAATGTGTCTTAAGTTCCCCCCATTTGGCTGGTCCTGTCCTGGGCAAGATGTGTGTGACAGGGTATGTTCTCAGCTGCTCCTCCAAACAGGGCGATGCTCTGGGTGACACAGCACTTGGGTGAGGCTACAGCCATTCTAACTGCTGGGTCTGCTCTCTTGATTTGGGAGAGAAGCCTGTGGATCCGCGGCTGGAAGAGGGAATCCGTGCCAAACCCAGCGTCCTCTCAAAATTTTAAGAGGCGTCCCGGCTCCTTTGTTATTTGTGTGGGAGGCCTGTCTTTTCTGGATGAAGTCTTGCATACAGCCAGCCCTCAGCTTCCTGTTTTTAACCATCGCCCCACCTCCCTAAAATCTCAGTCTGACCCAGGCCCTAGCAGCCATGCCCACTGTGGGCGTCACTTTCTGTTGGGCCCCGCTGAAAAGGTGATGGGAATGAGGACCACTTAGCTGCAGCCTTGCTTGCTCACTGGAGAGGCTGAGGGGCTGGTCCTTTTGTGCCTGGTGATTGTCCCTGTTCCTCAGTGATTACTTGGGAATGTGCTTCCCATTTAAGGCACATGGTTGTGTTTGGCACGGACGGTGCAAGCTTTCCTCCCTCTCAGCTGAAGCCTCCTGCTCCTCGAGGGGGTGGCGGTTCCCCACCGGAGGGTCATATGCAGAAGGTGGCAGTGGAGTGGGCCAGGTGGCCTGTACCTGTGCCTTTCAGAACCCTGATGTTAGGCGTATCTGGTCTTATTTCTTTTGGTGAGTGCTCTCAGATGGAACCACAGCCATCTGTGGAACATTCCCTGAATGCTTTGTGCTAGCGCAGGGTTTATTTAGCCTACCTGTTAGAGATTCTTGACTCTTGCTGTTTTCATGGGTGGACTTTGTCATGTTTCTCCCAAGCCTTCGTGAGTGCCCTTTCCTGGGATAAGCTGGGCTGTCATGGAAGTGAGCCAGGCAGGAGGGTGTTGACGGGGGTCTGCGTTGGATTCTTAGGACCCATGAGTCTCATTCTTGCCAATAAAGTGCCAGTCATCCTGCTTTGTGAATCTCAGCTAGTATTATGAAACATGTCGCTTAAAAACAATTCCATTAAAAACAGCAAAGTATGTTAAGAAAAAAAAAACTAACAAAAACAATATTGAGGCAGCAGCTGTTCCAACCCCAAAGGTAGAAAGCTTCCCAGTATGCATTTTTAAAACACATCACCACGTGGCAGAAAGGGAGAGGAGGGAGAGGAGGGGAAGGAGGTGGGGGGGGGGCGGGGAGAGGAGGGGGGAGGGGGAGGGAGAGAAGGAGGAAAGGATATTTGTTTTCTTTTACTATTTCCTCTGGGTGTGTACACTTAAAAACTGCTTCCGAATGGAATCCCTGAGAGATTTATATTTGGACTTTGGTTGTCTTGACGACAGTTTAGAGATCTCTGCCACTTCCTCCACAGCTGAGTGGCATGGTTAAGAGGCCACCGTCAGGGCCTTGGTGAGGCCTCTCCTCTGGCCTCTGTTAGAATCTGTTTAGTCCTTCATCACAGAGCAGTCCAGTCCCTGGGGTGTGCTGTGACATGTGGGCAGTGGGGACTTGTAGCCTGTCCGGACCTTCAGGAGAAAGGGCTGTGGGACCCCCGAGGACCCATGAGGCTGCTCACAGCCAGCAGATCAGCCCGAGCTGTGGACGCCGGCACAGCCGGCTGAATGAGGGTGAGTGCTCCTTACCGTAAGTGTTCCATAAGGTTATGTGAATCGTGGGGTTCTTGTGGAAGGAACAATGCATAGGATGGGGAGGCTCAGCCCAGGCAGCCATCAGCATTGCTTGCTGTCCAAGCCTGAGATTCTGGTAACATACTCATTTTTGAGGGGCTTCTCTGGTGGCGCAGTGCTTAAGAATCCGCCTGTCAATGCAGGGGACACAGGTTCAAACCCTGGTCCGGGAAGATCCCACATGCCGCGGAGCAACTAAGCCCGTGTGCCACAACTATTGAGCTTGCGCTCTAGAGCCCGCGAGTCACAACTACTGAGCCCACGAGCCTAGAGCCCGTGCCCTGCAACAAGAGAAGCCACCGCAATGAGAAGCCCATGCACCGCAATGAAGAGCAGCCCCCGCTCGCTGCAACTAGAGAAAGCCCGCGGGCAGCAACGAAGACCCAACGCAGCCAAAAATAAATTAAAAAAAAAAAAAAAACAAAAAAAAAACACATAGCCTTTTTTTTTCTTTCCCTTCCCAGAAACTAGCATTTCTTTTTTGGGGGGGAAGTGGGGAGGGGAGTGAGGGGATGCAGAGAGGCTAGGAACTTACAGTAATTCATTTCTTACCTGATTCCTCTATTAAATTGAACCCCTGTGGAAAGTGTGGTTTAGCGTTGGTGACTCTGGGATGAGAATAAATACCCACGATAGAGTGGGACGTCTCTCAGCAGGGCCCAGCGGGTAGTGACACTGAGCACCCGAGCCGGGCTGCTGGGGTCCACCAGGCCCTCGTTCCTCTTCTGCTCAGGGTCAGTATGGCCGCATCTCACCCTGAGCCCAGCGTGTGCATCAGTCATTTGTGGAGCATTTTCAAACTTCTCTGGTCCCTCCGCAGCCCTTGTCTGTAGCTCTCAGGCGTGCTGCCCCACCTCTAACGCCGCCCAGTGTCCCTGTTGCAGTGAGTGTGTTGTATCCCCCAGATCTGCGCCAAGGCTATGGCCATTGGAAAACAGAAAACTTCACATTTTAAGGTGCCAGGACATGAAAAGATTTTAAGGTCACGCATTAGAACAGGTCTTCAAATTCAGTTGTGTCCAACAGGTTAGACTAATTTCGGTGCTTCCGTGTCTGTACATATTACACTACCATTTGTCCTAGTTTTTATAATTTGTCATATGTGTTGGAAATTGGAATAGACTTTCCTTCACTCAGTTGTTCACTGATCTTCGAGCACTTCTTTCATGCCGGGAGCTTGGGCGGCTGCAGGTGGACAGTACAGCCACGATCCCTGTCTCCAAGGCACTCTGCCTTTCCCACGACATGGACAAAATGACACGTGAACTAAATGACATCACCAGTATCCCTGCGACAGCACTCACCACGGAGCCACGCCCAATAGAAGTAACAGAGTAGGATGACGATAAATATTGACTGTCATCCATCTTACCAGGTGTGAGGACAGGTGAGGGACAAAAAGGTTTTGCTCAAGGTCTGTCTTGAGTACCTGTGGTGGATAAGGTGCTGTGTCAGCTCTACTGCAGGTGGAAAGTCGGGAGGCTGGGTTCTGGTCCCGCTTGTGGTGGAGAGGCTCCTGGTTGGGCAGGTAAGACAGGAGCCAGCATCCGTGGCCGTGGTGACAAGAAGGATGCTGGAGGTGTCACGTGGTGCCATGGGAGACATGCAGGTTATGTTAAGTGCAGTGGGGGGCTGGGAACTGAGCCATCTGGAAGGCCTCCTGGCGTGGGAAGGATTTGCACAGGGCTTCAAAGGACACGTAGGGCTTGGACAGGGAAGGAAAGGTGGGCGCGGACCCCAGGACTGGGAGAGCAGGCTCTGGATCTCACGCTATTTTCTGGAAGGCTGAGGTGGTGGGAGGGAGTGGGGAGGTGATGAGCACCGCCTCCCACTCCCAGGCTGAGGGCTTTCCTGCTGACCCCACAGCCTCTAGCAGGGGGTCTTTTATTCTAACTCCCCTTTCCTGTTTTATTTTGAAAAACATCAAACTTAAAAAGCAGTTGAAAGAGCAGTAGAACGAATGTCTATAGCCTTCTCACCTGGAGTCAGAAGGGAGGACTTTTTGTCATTCTTGCTTTCCTCTCTCTAGTACACAAAAAATATTGGATTTTCCCCCTGAACCATCTGAAAGTGAGTTGCAGACATTATGACACTTCACCCCTACAGTCTTCAGTGTGTATCTTTTTTTTTTTTCTTTTTTTTTTCGCGGTACATGGGCCTCTCACTGTTGTGGCCTCTCCTGTTGCGGAGCACAGGCTCCGGACGCACTGGCTCAGCGGCCATGGCTCACGGGCCCAGCCGCTCTGCGGCATGTGGGATCTTCCCGGACTGGGGCACGAACCCGTGTCCCCTGCACTGGCAGGCGGACTCTCAACCACTGCACCACCAGGGAAGCCCCAGTGTGTGTCTTCTGAGACAAGGACATTCTCCCCACCCCCCCCAACTGTAACATCATCGTCTCACCTCTGACATTGAACACAGCAATAGTGTCAGTCGTATAGTTCACATCCAGGATGCAGTCAGGGATCACGTGTTACATTTGCTTCTCACAGCTGTTTCTTAACATCTCTCATCTAAAACCGTTCCTCTTTTTTTTTTCCACCACGACATTTGTGTTTTTGAAGAATCCGGCCAGTTGTCTTGTAGCAAGTCCTAGCATCTCGATTTGTCTGTTTGCTTCCTCGTTGCTTCTTATGGGTTAAGTGGTGGGAAGACAACCTAGGTGATGTTGAATGGTTGTATTTTTTTTCTGTGCTCATATGGAAATAACTCTCATTTACCTCTATGGCACTCATTCAAAAAATACTCCTGGCTTCTATGAGCAACGGGCAGTGGTGTGTCTGAACAAAACCAAGGGCCTTGATCATGTGGGTCAGACGATTTAGCGGGGACTGAAGGTGCACAACCGAAATCAACCTGGGGTGAGTGAGATGCTGAGCTCACCCACCTACCCATCTGCCCACCCACCTCCCACCCCTGGGGCTCCCACGACCCTTCCCGGGCTCTGTTCCCGGATTTAACATTGGGGTCCCAGAGCGAGCTTCTCCCTGCAGAACCTTCTGTCTCGAGTCTTTTTCTGATCTATTTCCTTGCTCCTGATGCCCCAGCCCTGCTCTGAATTCTCTGGAGGTGATGACTGTGCTTCTGCTTGCTCAGGATTTAGCCTGGGCTACTCTCAGTTTCCCTAGAGGTGCCCAGATGACCCGGGTTATCAGAAAACTGGGCCCTGGAGAGGAGCGGAACCTAGGGGAGGCCACTTCCCTCCTAGTTTCTCTTCTTTGAGCAAGACTCCGGGAAGCTGGATGCCTTTGTATCAACAGTATGCATTTTTCTGGAAGAAACAGATACCTGAATTCTTCAGAATTACTTCCTTTCTGCCCTCGTGGAATCACTGTTCTAACTAGGACCTGCAAATAAAATGCATCGTCCTAAAAAGTGCCTCTACCCCAGCCTGCCCTGGAAGGGGAGGGGAGAAAAGGGATAGAGGGAAGGAGAGGTTATGCGGGGGTGGGGTGGGTTGGAGAAGACAAGGGAAGGGGAAGGAAGTCTGTGTGAGAGAGAGAGGGAGAATGACAAGCGCGCACACACACACACACACACACACACACACACACACACACACACACACACACACACACACACACACACACACACACACACACACACACACACACACACACACACACACACACACACACACACACACACACACACACACACACACACACACACACACACGGTATCACATAGAGCTTGCCCTCTGCTGGCAGGGGAAAAGAGCAAAGCCTCCCTCCCTTTATCAAATGATTGGCCAGGGCATTTACATTTGTAGCAAGCTTAATTAAGAAAGTCTTTTTTTAAAAAAAAAATCTCATAGCATCAATACCACATACTTCACAGACATCTTTCATTTTGGGAGGTAAGATATTTTCTAAACTTTTCATAACAAACTTCTGAAAAGCTATTTTTTTCATTATCCATGCTCATCTTTTTTTTTTTTTTTTTTTTTTGCGGTATGTGGGCCTCTCATTGTTGTGGCCTCTCCCGTTGCGAAGCACAGGCTCCGGACGCGCAGGCTCAGCAGCCATGGCTCACGGGCCCAGCCGCTCCGCGGCATGTGGGATCTTCCCAGACCGGGGCACGAACCCGTGTCCCCTGCATCGGCAGGCGGACTCTCAACCACTGCACCACCGGGGAAGCCCCCGTGCTCATCTTAATTAGATTTTGAACCTAATGATGAGGTGGGGGAAAGGATTAAGGAGTAAAATTATGAACATCGATTTGGGTTTGAGATGGCAAAGGCCAGGGATACAGGATGGCGCCTTTAACCTTGTTTCTTTATAATGACACGTAACTGTACCAACTTGCTGATGTCCTGTTTCCTCTGGTGAGTTGGAAATCCTGCAGCTGTGAAGACAGCATCCTGCCTGCCCTCCTTCACCTCGCAGCTCACCTCCTCATGGTTTTTCTTCCTCTGTCTTTTGTTTTATGTTCAGCAGGCTCCTTTATTTTATGGTCAACAGCCCACCGTCCTGCTCCAGGGTTTTCCTGCCGTCTCTGTTCTTTCAGCCCCACATTCTTCCATTGTTTTGTTTCCTTTTTCTCTCCCCTTCTGGTCAATGAATCATCAGTCTGTCCTTTAAAGAGACACCCCGGGGCTTGGCTCTTAGAGGAAAATGTTTCTGACTCTGCTTTCCATCCCTCCCTTCCCCATTGAGTGGGGAGTGTGCTGAGCCCCAGTGCTTGACCTTTCCTCCTGCTGCCAGCGTAGACCAGAAACCCGGCCAGACTTACCCTGTGGGGAGTAACGAAAGCATTTCATGAATCTTCTTGTTTTAGTTTAAAATAAAACAACAAAAAGGCGTCTGTGTAAAGTAAATGAGGATTTCACTAATGGGTCGTGTGCTGTGGGGATGAAGAGAGACCCTTACCAGGTGTGTGCATGACTGCCATGTGGGGAGGTGTAATGACTTCCCGCGGGGGTGTGGGGTCTGTCCTTGGGTTTCCAGCCCAGCAGGGCCCTTGGGCTGATAGGGCGGGAAGGGGGAGGTGAAGTAACAGCACCAGGAGACCCCTGGGATGTCACATGATGCTCAATTGCCAGGTAAGGGTGTGGAGTTTGGGCATGGCTGGTGGGGGGGGCGCTGTAGGTGTCTGAGGATGAGGCTGGGTGCAGAGGAGGGGCCGGGAGTGGCCCTGTTTACACCGAGCAGAGACAGGAAAAGGTTTCGAAAGGGCTCGAATGCACGTCCAAGTGGCTATGCAGGTGCGCCTGGGCCTGATTCGTGCTCATAAATAACTTATTCTTTCTCGTTTGCTTCTGTGCGTTGGTTTATTTAGTGAGCCTGCATTACTAGTGCAATTAACTTAAAACCTGTAAAAATTTACTGCAGGACCCAAGGAGATGTTTGCTGGGTAGAGATCGTTTGGTTGTTGCTGGAAATAACGGGTACACCGATAATCAAATTGGAAGGTAATTTGGACACAACATTGTAAAATCAACTATACTTCGGTTAAAAAAAAATAAAGTAAATTTGGGTTGTTATTCAGGCTCCTGTTCCATCGCCGTGGCAGGGATGGGGGGGTGGGCAGGGGCATTCTGGTCGTGGTCAGTGGCCCCCCACAGTGGTCCATCCTTCGTCCTTTGGCTTCCCCACCCGTCCCTGATCTAGGGTTTCTCCAAATGGGTCTGGGAGAGGCGTGGGCCTGCCGATCTGTCCTGTGGGATCTGCAGGTTGTCTGTGCCTGTTCATTTCTATGCTGCTCTTTGAAAGGTAAATAAAATTACATCTGGATCTTCCAGGTGATCCTCCTGTAACAAAACTGTAGCAACTTTAATGTCCGTTAAAACTGGCCAAGGAGAGGAGAACCCAGGCAGAGTCAGCACAGATATCGCGTTGGGGCCGCGTGATGACCGAGCAGTTCCGGAGCAGGTGCCTCAGGTATTGATGGACCTGCTCCGGGGTTGGGCACAGCAGGCAGCAGAGTGGACCCACTGTCCCTGACCTCATGGAGCCTACGTCCTAGGAATGACCGTGATTGAGGGCTCTGGGTCCCTGGTGTGACAGATGGTGACAGGCGCCCTGCAGAGAAAGCCAGGATGGGCCAGGTGGGCCCATCCCCTACTTGGAGCTGCACCCCCCCGTGCACTTGGAGGGTGCAGCTCCAAGTAGGGGCTTGAGAAAGTCCTCGCCAAGACAGCCTTTCAGTAAACACAGAGACCATGTTCTTGAGCCGGCTGGGCCCTCCTGGCAGAGGGGACCCCACGCTGGGGTGGGAGCAGCAGGCTGGCCAGTGTGGCTGGAACAGTGACCAGTGGGAAGAGGGCAGAGGTGGGGTTGGGGGCCTGTTAATTGGGGTCTCGCGGGCCGGTGTGGGAACTGTGGCGTCTCCTGGGAATCCAGCGGGGGCCATGGAAGGTTTTTGTGCAGTGACAGTGATCTGGCTCGTCCATCATGGTGGTCACCCTAGCGGCCACATGGAGGGTGGACCACTGGAGAATGCATGCAGGGGAGCCTGTGGCAGGCTGTGACCTTGGTCGTGAGCAGGGTCCCGATCGGGCTGTTTGGAAGGAAGAACTGACAAACTTTGCTGACAGATGTTGTGTGGAATGCAAGGGAAGTACCTGTCCAGGGCACAGGGTGACAGAGCACACTGACCTTGGGACTGACCACAGCCCTGAACTGTTCTTCTTCAGGGAGCAACAGCATCCATCGTATTAGGTTAATGTTCATTTGAATGGCACCGGTCTGATAGTTTAATTTGTATTTAATTAATGCATTTATCTTTATTTTATAGCTCTAGAATAACAAAAACAGATTGTGTGTACTTTTACTATTTGTATACAGTATATTTACACAACAAGTAATATCTGTGTTGGGTCCCTGGGGTTGCTTTTCTCTTTAAAAGAGCTTATAGAACCTTAACAGGGCCTGAGAAGCACGGCCCTGAGAATATTTTGTAAAGAAAGACGTCTGTTTAAAAAGATGAGTTGTATTCTTTCTAGACCTCCACCTCAGGTTAGGCTAATCTTAGTAAGACAACTAGTAGAATATTTTTTTCAATAAGAATAGAAATATTTTTGAAGTTTTTGCTAAAGTTATAATTGATGTAATTTACTGATTTGAATATGTTGCTGCAATTGGTGTGAATTGCATTATTGCACATTTCACTCCCATCAGCCCTGTGCTTCCGTTTTGGTAATCATAGTTATTGTGTCACAGCTAACCACGTACACACCCTTATTCTTGCTTTTGAGCAGTGTAGTTACAGATGCTCTGCTGGGGTCTTCTCCTTATGTCCTTGACTTCTTTCTTATTAAAAATATCCATGGGTAAAAGAAAAACAGTAACTATAAACTCACAAGCACTGTAATCATTTGTAGTTGCCCCCAGCCCTAATCATGGCAACAGTGACAGCAGGAACAGTTGAGAAAGAATTGAAGCAAAACCTTATTCTGTTCTTTCTCAATCAAGAAAGTGCTTCAGAATGCCTTTTATGAAGAGGGATGTCTTGAAATCACTCTAGTTTATGAGTATCCCTGTAATCAAGACAGCTGACACCTACTGAGTGTAACTCACATACCAGACACCATGCTGTTTCAGTTTTCCACTGCTTTGTGACAAGCCACCCCAAACTTAGTGCTTAAAGTAACAATTTATTTTTCCTTCTCACTCTTTAAAAAATAGTTCAGCAATTTGAACCAGGTTTGAAGTACTTCCCTGGAAGAAAACGGCAGGGTCCTGGCCAGGCTTGGGGAGGTGTGATGGAGGGGCCTGTATTAGCCGTGAAGAGGCAAAGTGCTGTATCAGCTGGGTGGCTGGGACACATCCAGGACACCACCATGCATGGTGACAGTGACACAGACGTCCCCTCTGTTTGCTTAGCACCTTGCAGGGGCAGCGTGGGGTCCATAAGTTGTCGCATTGAGTCCTCGGACCGCCCTGTGTGGGGACCCCTGTCTCTGGTCTGTGGTGTGAGAGGAGCCTTGGCAGGTCCCAGGGCTGTGTGTGGGGAGCAGCCTTGAGCTTGGCTTTATCTGTTGCTCATTTTCCAGCTCATGTGCAGGAAGCCCTGATTTCCAGACCTTTTTTCCTTTGCTCCCTCAGGGGATCTGTGTTAAGCGCTGTAACTGGGTTCAGGAAATGTCAGGTTGCAAACTGTGGTCCATCATGACGGCCCACCTGCTGGATGGCGGGCCTGCAGGTGTTAGGAGTTTCTAAGGCTGCAGTGGAACTGTCAGCGCGGCTGGACGGACCTCTTGCCAGCGGAGCACAGTGGATGGTGGGTCATCCTTGGGCTGGCAGACGTGGGTGCTTACTCTGGCTTTGGCACTTCCTAGCTCGGTTCCCCTGGCAAATCACATAACTGCCTGGGTTCAGTTCCCTCCTTTGTAAAATGCTGGCAGTTTGCACAGACATCCCCTCTAACCCTGCCTGGCGTTTCATATTGGAATATTCTCTTACCTCTTCTTCCCCAAACCATTTTACACCCTGAGAATCTCAAGGCTTAAGAGAGTTTAAGTAGGTTCTTTCCGTAAGAGAATCTCCAGTTTAGAAGCTTTCTTTACTCTGCTTAGCTAAGGGATCTGGCAAAGCATAGGTGGTAAGTAATAGCTTTTGATTTACTGTGTTAATACTTCAGAATTTCATTCCTTTCATGAATTTGAACAAATTTCTAACCTACTCTTTAAAAATTTTTTTTTATAAATTTGATGGTATAAGGTGTAGGCATGTTACTTTGATACACTTATGTGTTGTAACACAATTGCCAGTGTAGTCGTATAAATATTTGTCACATTGCATAATTATAGTACAATTTTTGTATTCATTATACTGTGCCTTAGATCCCTATGGCTTATGTACTACTTGTTACGAGTTTGTGCCCTGAACAATAGCAATCTTATCCCCCCGACCCCCAATCCCCTGGTCACCACCATTTTACTGTCTGTTTTTTACAGGTTTAACTTTTAGATTCGACATATAAGTGGTATCACCCAGTACTTGTCTTTCGCTGTCTGACATATCTCACGTAGCATCATGTGCTCAAGGTCCATCCATGTTGTCACAGATGGGAGGATGTCTTCCTTTCTCGTGGCTGAATAATACTCTATTGTGTGTATGTATCACATCTCTTTTATCCATTCACTCGCTGATGAGCGTTTGGCTTGTTTCCATATCTGGGCTATTATGAATAATATTGTGGTTAACAAGGGAGTGCAGATATCTCGTTGAAATCCTGTTTTCATTTCCTTTGGGTATAAACCCAGAAATGGAATTGGTAGATCATATGGTAGCTCTATCTTTAATTTTTTGAGGAACCTCAATATTATTTTCCATAGCGTTGGACCAATTTACATTCCTGCCACAGTGCACAAGCGTTCCCTTTGCACTACATTCTCACCAGAACCTGTTGTCTTCTTGGTGATGGCCATTCTAACAGGTATAAGGTGATATCTCATGGTGATGTAACATATTCTTTACATTAAAAAAAATTTTTTTTTAACATTTAAAAAATTTATTATTATTATTTTTTTAATTTGGGCTGCACCGGTCTTAGTTGTGGCATTCAGTATCTTTAATTGTGGCATGTGGTATCTTTTCAGTTGCAGCATGCATGTGGGATCTAGTTCCCAGACCAGGGATCAAACCGGGCCCCCTGCATAGGAAGTGCGGAGTCTTACCCACTGGACCACTAGGGAAGTCTCTCTTTACATTTTTATACTGAAGTATGATATTAATGCAAAAAAGTGCACAAATCTTAATATAGTACACACTGGATTTTTACAAATTGAACAGACCTATGTAAATGCCCAGATCAAAAAACAGAATATTCCTATTATGTGTTTAGGATATGATTTTCTTCAACTTTACCAACACTGAATATCACCAAAACTTTTTATCTTCACTAATATTATAGATTAAAAATGATAATCTGTTCTAATTTGATTTCATTAATTATGAATGACTGTGATCATCTTTTCATATGTTTATTGACTTACTGTATTTTTTGTTACCTACACATTCACATCATTTACCTAATTTTTATTAGGTTGTTTTTCTTATTGATTTGTGAGAACTCTTTGTATATTAAGAAACCAAATCCTGGCCTCTCTCACATTCTGAGATGGCCCACACTCTGTCTGTGGAGTGTTTCTCTCTAAAGAAATCCACTTCTGGGGCTTCCCTGGTGGCGCAGTGGTTGAGAGTCCGCCTGCCGATGCAGGGGACACGGGTTCGTGCCCCGGTCAGGGAAGATCCCACATGCCACGGAGCAGCTAGGCCCGTGAGTCATGGCTGCTGAGCCTGCACATCCAGAGCCTGTGCTCCGCAATGGGAGAGGCCACAACAGTGAGAGGCCCGTGTACTGCAAAAAAAAAAAAAAAAAAGAAATCCACTTCTTACCTATCAAAAAAAAAAAAAAAGAAACCAAATCCTTTGTCATTTGTATTGTACAAACTTTTCTTCAGTTTGTTACTTTCTAGTTTGCCTTTTTACTGAATTAAAAAAATCATATCAATATTTTAAAATCTTTATTTAGTCAAATATATCAGTCTTTTCCTTTATGGTTTTGTTGTCTATGTCTTGCTTAGAAAGTCCTTCCACATTCTAGTATTATAAAATTTTTTACCTATATTTTAATTTTGCTCTTGTACTTTCATAGTGTCTTAAATTTTTTTTAATTAAAAAAATTTTTTTTTGGTCATGTGGCATTTATTTTGGTACAAAGAGCCAGGCTGGGATTCAAGTTTTTTGTTTTTGTTTTTTTCTTCACTCCAAATGTCTAGGTAGTTGTTTTAATACTGTTTATTGATTAATTCATCATTGTTTACTGATCTGTTAGGTTATTTTTATCATAAATGAAATCTCCATGTGTATATGGGTCTGTTTCTGGACTCTATATTGTTCTATTAAAAATACACTGATTTCTGAATCCATCAGATTCAGGAAAGTTTAGAAATAGCATGAAGGAATCACTTTTGGGGACTGAATGGTTCAGGAGGCCTTGGACACTCAGGGCTGCAACTTGGATCTAGTTCATCGGTTTGCTCATGGAACCACTATTAATGTGTACGAACTTTGTAGGTACAAGTGTATTGTGAGTTTCGTTCGTCTGTGACAATGTCCATCTTACTGAGAATGATAATCTGGAACATTGCATATATTGAATTCATTCAGTGGTTACCAGAAGGTGCTTTAATGAATGAAAAATTTGAGGGTGGCTAAAGGGAAAGAGTGATGTTGTGAGCTGAGCTGAGCTGGGTGGTACCTGGATCTGAAGTGCCATGGCTTCTGTGTTTGGACCAGTTGTAGAAAAATAAGCAGGCGGAGTGGTGAGTTACAGTTTCCACCATCTACAGCACTTGGGTGTTTTCCGTGCTGTGAATCTTTATATTTTTCCCCTTCAGTGTGAGTGGGATTACTTCCATTGGAGTTAGTCCAGAAAGTGCTATGTCAGTGGGAAGTGTGAGTCTAAAAGTTAAGGATACATCGAGCTTAACGTGTAACACAGTCCATTTAAAATGATCCTAGATCCTGGGTTCTTCATCTCCCCCAAATAGCGAGCAGGGCTGGAGTCCTGCTTCATGACAAATTGACGCTTTCTGATGCCTGTAGCGCTGGACTGTAGGGCATATGCTCCTGTCAGGGAAGCGATGACCCCACATCACGGCGGGTCCAGCACTGCTTGTTGCCAGTCAGGTGCGGCAGAGGCTGCTTCCAGGAGGACGCACTTCAGCATTGAGGGCGAATCCAGAGGCACAGGTTCGCCTGACTTCTAGGAGAATTCTGATTCCTCCTTTCCGCATGGAGTCCCAACCCGAACCCCAGCCTCCCATTTTCCTGGGCCGTCATCACTTCCAGGAGTCGCCCAGGAGGGGTGTGGACAGGCTGCCGCCTGCCTGCCAGTTCACAGCCTCTGCTCCTGCCCTGGGGGGCCAATCCATGTTCCCTCAGGTGCTGTGTCCCAGCCCCTCTGCCGCCAGCCTCTCCTCTGTCTTTAGGCTCACCTTCCCTCCCATGAACCCTCACGCGTGAATCCACGCACATGAGTGGTGAAATTTCACGCGTGTGAAACAGGCTCATCGCTCTGTGACGAACTCACTTTAGCTGGAATGTTAACGCTTGTGTTGCCTGTCATTCTCAAATTTCACAGGATGGGAGACTTCCTTGGCTTAGTTTCAGATCAAACATAGGGAGGGAAGGATTCTCAGAGCACCTGAAAAGTGCCTGAGGAAAGAGCTGCTTCTCCCCTTGAACTAAACTGAATTGTGTCTGGAGTTGGGTGCAGTGTCCAGTCTGAGTTGTATAAGCCATGAAATTAGATGCAGGGAATGTGGTCGATGTTTGTCTTTTATTTTAGGAAATTCCTCGTAGCATTAATTTCAGAGGGAAGCAGATCCTGCCTTCTGAATAGAGGCGAAAAAGGCCAAGAACCTCTTTGGCAGCTTGGTCACGGGCAGGTGACCTAGTTCGACCCGCCTGGGGCCTGCGTCCTGGCCCTTGCCCAGGAGCCGCGATGGCAGTGACCCTGAAGGCGGCTGTGGGGAGCTGTGCCTGGCAGACTTCCCCGGCCCGCCTGATGTCCTGGTGTGACTTCAGCTGCGACCGCAGCTCTCCAGCTTCCTGAAAATCCTCAGTTAATTGGTACGACTCGCCCCACCCCCCAGTTGTGCTCTCAGGTGCTGAGGCTTCAATGGACACACCCCTCACCTAATGCCTCGTCAGCCCAGGCCCACTTACATCCTCTCTCTCACTTTTTAGCTCTAATTAATTCATTTTCCTCCGACCCTCAACCCAGCTCCGACCATTCTGCTGTGTTTATTGTGCTTTTTTGTTTCCAGGCCGACATCTTTTCAGGAAATCTCTTTTAGCTTGAATGCCCTGCGTGGAGCCCTAGCCAGAGCCGCAGGTGTGGTGAGGTTGTCGGCATCAGAGCCGGGTCGGCAGACTGCAGGTGTGGACAACTAGATCCTATCGAACGAAGGTCATGAGCACATGACACCTCCCTGGCCTTGGCTCCCAGCGGCTCTGTGGGCCTGTGCAGGCCGCGTAAGGATGAGGGGTGAGGGGCCAGCCAGCTGACGACGTGCAGGGCACAGGGCCTGAAGGCCACACAGCAGACCCGGCCTCAGTGACTAATGCCAGGGAGATGGAAGACACAGCTGTGGGTGACAGAAGGGGCACTGGGAGGCGGTCCTCGGCCCTGGCCCCTGGAAGCTCCCTGAGGTGGGGACTATGTGTTTTGGGCTCTGGGACCGAATCACTGTGCAGGGACGGACTCCCCAGGTGATGCCAAGGCTGTCTCATCTGTGTGCCAGGCATGTTGTGTGCCAGCATCGTGTGCCAGGCCTGTTGTGTGTGATTTTATTCTAGCACAATCTATTTCTTCTTTTGAAAAGGGGCACTTTTTCTCCACTCTTTACCGTCTTGATGTAGAGAGTAAATAGCATCTTCTTTGTCATTATTGAAAGTTTTAATTTTGATTCTGGACTCTAGATCCTAAACCTAGAACTGAAGCTCTAGAAGCTTGCTGCCCACCATTGTCACTACTCTGTCCCCCTGTTGGGACTGCAGAGGACCGGAGCTGGCCTGGCGCCTCCAAGCAGGTGACGCTCAGTGACGCTGGAGGTGAGGGAGCCTTCTCTGTGACTGAGGGGGGTCCCTCTTGTTCATTTATTGATTGTTAAAGCTGAAATTTCCCGATGTGTGTGGGTTTGTATTTGTTCATGTGTAAATTCCTTGACAACTCAGAACATCAAAATAGTGGCATTCATCCTGGGAATTTTTGGTAAATATTCACTGATTGTGTTAACATGATATCAGGTGTCTAAAGCCAATTCAGCAAATGTTAATAATTAGATTTGCCAAAGGCAACAGAAGTCTTAAGTGGGTTATGCTTTCAGCTTCTAAAAAGCCTTCAGACTACCACAGTGGTGATAAATTTGCTTGAAAATGGTGTATAATTTGTGTTAGAATACACAAATGTATATTAAAAGCACAGTACTGTTTTATGTGAACTTCCAAGTTTTCCCCTAAGACTAAAAAGTAGTGCTTTGAGATGTTGGATAAGAGGGACAAGGGCTCATTATTTTTGTTTTAAAATCCGTGTTGTCTCTAGTTTACTCTTTCAAATGTCTATTAAAATGTATTACGTGTCTGCACTTATGAATGTTTTATATGCCAATTGTAAGGATGGATCAGTGGATTTATGTGTCTAGCAGAAGGTCGGTTAATTGGTTTTGAATGGTTTGCCAAGGTGACACTGTCAGTTTTATGACTTTTCATAGATGATGGATTCCACTCCTGTGACAAGGTCAGGCACATAAAAATTCCAATCAAATGCCATAAAAAGCGCGGTTCCATATGCCAGTTTAATTCCGTCACAGAGCTGGCAATTCCATCTGTTTCAATCTAAGATTAGCCCCAGTCCTGCCTCTGTAGCAGGTGATCACACAAACACCTAGTTTCCTAATACATGTAATATAATGAAAATATATAGCATAGATAATATGGAAGTATAGCCTAGGTCATTTCAATCTGAAAGTGTATTTATTTTGGTTGTAGTTGAGGCTGAGTGGGAGGTAGAGTGTAGTGTCTGTAATTCAGGATGGCGAGGGTCATGCTGGTCTCTCGTGGTGACAGTCTGTTGCCCCTCTAACTGCTCGGTATCGGGTGGGTAAACACTGCTGTTAATTATGTGCTGCTCCTAATGGGCAGATGTCTGTCGTTCTCGACTGCAGCTCTTCACCAAAAATGGAGTGGCCGAAGTGAATTGGTTGTGTTTATTATTCTGGTCACGGGACACAGCAGGTGTCACAGCAAATCAATCTCAGCTTGGTAATAGGTCGTTGAGAAGGCAGAAAACCGCAGGCTAGAACAAATTGACCCATACCTGTCATATAATCTCAGGTAATGACGGTTGGGTGGTTATGTGTGGTGCAGCTGAAATATATAGCATAAGGCATCCAAGCTGGGGGGTCTCTAAATAGGTCAGAGGGTTCCAGCAGAAACCCCACCCCCTTCTGCTTCTTTTAAGGGCTGTTGTTGCTGAATGGTCATAAAAAGAGTTTTGTCTGCTCTAACGCTAATCAACAAGACAGGACTATCAACGACTTGGTCCTGGCATCCGGCCTGCCAGCCAGCATTTAAAGGATGCTCGCTGCCGTGGCAACCCCACTGGGCCTTATGTGTGTGAAAGTAGATGCAGCTGCTGGAGAAGGACCAGAGCCACCCAGCAGGGCAGAGAGTACTGCCCGGTTCAAATGATGCCCTGCCAGCCCGGGCCCCTGGGAAACTGGGTGGTGGACAGACCACCTGCAATAGCTAAGTATGGGTGAGTGGCATTTTCCAAAGAAGGACATATTCTGGGAAGAATGTGGGTTTAAAGAAATGGTATATTGCCATACTTTGCAGGTAAATCTCACAAATTGGAATTTGGAAATTGTGAGGATTCAGACACAGGGCCAGGATGAATTTACCTTATAAATGAATGAGGAATAAACAGGTGATGAGGTTCAACAAGCTCTAAGGATAATTCTTAGCCAGTTTAGAGGGATATGCAGGTTTTTAAGTTTCTTCGATGGCCCGTATTGAGGATACAGGCTGAGCTGCTGAAATAAGAGATCCCAAGTCTGGTGACTAAAGCAGGAGAGAAATCGTCTCTTTCTTCTTGATCAGTCCTGGTGGCTGGTTCAGGATGCTCTGATGGTTTATGGGGTCGACACATTGCCTCTGCTTCCACCTCGTTGGCCAGAACCAAGACCCCTGACCACCTCGACCAGCAGGGGTGGCGGGGCTCTTTTTCTGATGGTGAAGGGGAGTGTGGATATCGTGGAGCAATGCTAGTTCCTCCCATAAGCACCTTTTGTGATCCAACAAGGTCACTGCTGGACTATGAATTTGAAGACTGTGAGTTTATGGCTTGACCGGAGCTTTGACTTGATTTGTCTTTTCAGACTCTGGACTCAAAGGAGAGAGAAGCGAGCTTTAAGCTGGCTTGTGGAACCTCTTCAGCTCAGATCCCTCACTTGTCCAATGTTGATCACAGTGTCTGTATCAGCGAGTTGTAACGGTTACACAGCACAAGTAACCTGAGACCACTGGGGTTCCTGCCTGTCATATGATAACTTCTCGGTAGGACTAAGTTTGTTCTTCCTCTCTAGGAGGACTGGTAGAGGTCACCTACTTCCCTGATGCTTCTGGAAAAACAAGTTGACTTGCTCAGAAGTTACTTTAACTTGCCTTATTGCACCAGGATTACACCACTTTACAGTAAAAGTATTTTTAGTTCTCCAAATGCAAATTTTAAAATTCTGTGATGAAGTAATGTTCACCCAGAGGCAACTCATACCATCATGACACATCTTCTGGCCCCATTGCACCCGTGCTACAAAGAAGGGATAACAAAAAAGCAAGTTTCTTTGGGAAATGAGGTGTGCACCCTGCCTTGTGGTAATCTGCAGTGGCAGCCGTGGCCTCGAAGGAGGCTTTGGGGATCGTGAGCTGTAGTCTCCAGGCAGTGCAGACGTGCTCCTCCTGGCCGGTAGGTACCCTGAGGTCTCTGGGTCTTGAGCCCAGACCCTGTCAGGGAAGCTGCTGGTCCTGGGCAAGACCCCGGCACGTGCTGCTTTGAGGCAGGTGGGACTCTTGCTGGGGCACCGCATGCTGTGAAGTGTGAGGTGGCCAGTGGCACCCCTGGGATGTGGCAAACAGGGTCCTGGGATAGGCAGCTCCAGAACTGGGTGGCATCGCTAAGTGACAAAGACACATCACAAGAACTGAAGTCGTGGGGTCGGAATTGATGAGCCTTCACTGGGAGGACCTGCCCTTTGGGAAGCCACGTTCTTTCCCATCTCTGCCTCCCCTGCCGGGGTCCCACATGTGGGCTACTGGGCAGCTCCCCTGGTGCCTTGCTGGCTTCGCAGGGCTGTGGGAGGGGGTGGGGCCATGCCTCCTGGCCTGGGCTTCCTGTAGCTTCCGTGCGTGTTTCATTTAAGGCACCGTCTGCCTCCCAGCACTTCGGCAGCCCCTGCTGCCACCCCGGCTTTGGGAAGCCCTCCCCCGGGTGTGGTCACTTTTCACTGGCGCCCTGATTGCCGTCTGGGGGGACGGCATCTGGAAACGCTCCCCTGCCTTCCACGTGGCACCCGTGTCTTTGCTGAGCTGATGCAGTGCCCATGGGTCCTACTATGCTGCGGGCGCCCTGCTGTCAGGCAGGGGGAGTCGGTGGCCTCTTGACGGGAGGCCTGTGGCGTCATGGGGGCTCCGGCTGGCCACCCTCTCTCCTGTCCAGAGCCGTCCTCACCAACAGCCTGTCCGGGAGATACTGAAGTTCTTTGCTGACCACCCGGCAGAGCCAGTGTTGGCAGCGCCAGTGGAGGAAGGCAAGGTCCGACGCTGAGAATTAAGTTTGATTTAAGGAAGTCTTTCCGAGCAGGAGGGTGTTGTCATTGGCTAAGAATCACTGTCACGATGCAGGATGGGTGCAAACAGCAAGGCAAGGTTTTTGAGGGTTTCATAGAATCCTAGGGTGCAAACTGCCTGTGGATGCTTCCCGTTGAAGAGCTGGTGGGCCTTCTGGGAAGTTCCTGTCACAAACAATCACCCCGTTTGTCCCAACAGGAAGAGTAAAGAAATGCTAATGCCACAGGGAACAGCCAAGTCCTGTTGAACTGGCCGGGAGGGGGTTGGGCCTTCGCTCCGCCAGCTGCGTGCTAAGGCTATTCTCAGTTCTCGTCATAGCTCTTTGTCTTCTAATAAGTGATAGGTTTTTATTCATAAACGTAAATGGGAATATGCCCATTTAAAAAGCAGTGTAGGGACTTCCCTGGTGGCGCAGTGGTTAAGAATCCGCCTGCCAGTGCAGGGGACACGGGTTCAAGCCCTGGTGCAGGAAGATCCCACATGCCGCGGAGCAACTAAGCCTGTGCGCCACAACTCCTGAGCCTTCGTGCCACAACTACTGAGCTCGTGCTCCTAGAGCCCATGCTCCGCAACAAGAGAAGCCACCGCAATGAGAAGCCCACGCACTGGGACGAAGAGTAGCCCCCGCTCTCCGCAACTGGAGAAAGCCCACGCGCAGCAGCAGAGACCCAACACAGCCAAAAAAAAAAAGCAGTGTAAACAGGCTCTGAAGACCAATGACAATGCTTTAGTAAGTCAGCCCCTAGACCTGCTTTGGATGGAAACAGTTTTGCTTAAAATGATTTATTTTCCTTGAATATTGTGATTTTCTTTTTCAGTTGTGTGGGATAACTTCCCCTGTACAGGCATTACCAGTACATGTGGAGGAATGATGAACAGATGTACAAATAATTTTCATATGCTTGAAAGCTACAAAACAATGCATTTGTTGCAGGAAATAAAGAGGATTGATGTAATAACTGAAATATTTATATATATATCCCAATCACTTAAAGAAGAAGTATTGCATTAAGTCAAAAATAATACCCGAGTGTTTATATGAAGCCAACCTGTGACTGCCTAGGTTTCTACAAAGGCTGGTTCACACGAGGGCCGACTCCCCATCTGGGCTCCCAGGTGCATGCCAGGCTGGACCCTGGGTGGGTTTGGGAAAACTCCTGGGTCTCCACTACCCACACGTGCTCCAGGGAACCTCCCTTCCCAGCCCAAACCCGGTCCTGTTAGTCATTCCCGATGCTTCTGGGCCCTCACAACCCCCGGCAGCGGTGATAGACCTCTGCACTGTCTGACTCAGTGCCAGGGTTTGCCGTCTTGCAGCCCTGGTCAGTTCTTTGTCCCATGTCCGCTGCCTTTGGTGCCCTCCCTTTTAGACCAGGGTCTTGTTTGCAGAGAGGTCTCCTCGTTAGCTCCCAGATTTCGCCATGTGGACTCCCATGGCACGTGTGGCCTGTGTCCTCCCCAACTGTACAGCGGTCGTGGGACCCCATGGTGCACGTTGGCCCATTAATCTTTTCCCATTTTAGTTCTCATTTTTATTTAGTGTGGAGTTGCCTCTCCTAGTTCCTTTTCTCATCCACACCTTTAGTTTTTTTCTCTTTTTACTTCCTGTGTCATATTTGTGAGGAAATTTGGAATAAGCAGAAAAGATTTCTGGGTGTCCCCAGTGGAAAACTATGCATCATGTAAAGAACAGCCTTCCAGGGTGTCTGATTCTAGCCCTTTCTTGTCCTTGGTCTGCTTTTTGCCTCTCTAAGTTATAGATAACTGATAGCAATGCAAAATAATTACAGTCTACAGACATGGAAAAAACATCTATTTGTGTGGTTAAAATGACCTCCCCCAGGGCTTCCCTGGTGGTGCAGTGGTTGAGAGTCTGACTGCAGATGCAGGGGACATGGGTTCGTGCCCCGGTCTGGGAAGATCCCACATGCTGCAGAGCGGCTGGGCCCGTGAGCCATGGCCACTGGGCCTGCGCATCCGGAGCCTGTGCTCTGCAACGGGAGAGGCCACGACAGTGAGAGGCCCGCGTACCGCAAAAAAAAAAAAAAAAAAAAAGACCCCCCCCACCAGCATCAGGAAAAAAAGTCAGTTTCTTGTCCATTTGTAAATTCATTTCAACCTTTAATTGGATCATTCCTTTAATCCATATAAATTTGTGCTTCTCTGACTTCTGTGAATTGGTTGTAACACCTCATTAATACTCTCATTAATGATGAGGTTAATAAAGACTTTAACACATGTTCATTCTATATCTACGAGTCAGGATTTTGCCTACGGTAATTCTTCTTTAACATAACAAATATGTTAAAAGAATCAAAAAATAACAAAGGTGCGCTGTGCTTCCTGGTTAACTAGTGACAAGAAAGGACCCTAGTAAGAGGAAGCTGGATGCGGAAGAACTAATTAATCCTAAAGGGTTCAAGACATGGGAAGTTTTTCTCTTAATATTGGAGCCCTCATATATGGGTAGTGGAAACGTAAGATGTGCAGCTGCTGTGGAAAATGGAAATTTGGCTGCTCCTTAAAAAGTTATAGACAGAATTACCCTGTGACCCAGCGATTTCACTCCTAGGTATATACTGCAAACAGTGGAAAACAGGACCTCAAACAAATACTTGTAACATGAATGTTCATAGCAGTACTATTTACAACAACCAAAAATGGTAGAAACAACCCGAGTGTCCGTCAGTGGAGGCTGGATAAACAAATTGTGGTTTAGACACAAATATTATTCAGCCTTAAAAAGGAATGAAGTACTGATACACAGGACGATGTGAGTGAACCTTGAAAACGTGACGCTAAGGGAAAGAAGCCACTCACGAAAGATCACGTACTGTATGATTCCATTTGTTTGAAATGTCCAGAATAGGTAAATCAATAGGGACAAAGTAAATGTGTGATTCAGAGGCTGTGGGGCGGGGAGAATGGTGAGTAATTGCTAAATGAGTGTGGAGTTACTGGGGATGAAGAAAATGTTTTGGAACTAGATGGAGGGGGTGGTTACACAACACTGTGAATGGACTGAGTGCCACTGAATTGTTCACTTTAAAATGATTAATTTTGGGTTATGCGAATTGCACCTCAACAGCAACAAAAATGAGCGTAGGCAGCTTCCACATCTGAAATAGTTTACATTTGAGTAATTAGGAGGGGGAGGGTTTAGCTCAGCAGTTTTAATGTTTTCCCACCAGAAACACATGACACATAGGACACCGACAGTGGAGTTGACCCAGGAAGCACGCTCCCACGAGTTCCCAGGCTCATGCAGTTTCCAGGAAGTTTCCTATATTTCCACCTCATCAGCTTTGGTAACGCTGATTCATACAGATTACACGAGCCATACCCCACAGAGGCAAGAATCTATGATTTGGGTGATGGCCATTTAAAATTTAGATGATGTGAAGGGGTCTGGGGAGAAAATGTGAGTGTAAAAAGTTACGTTTATATAGACAAGCTTAAAGAAGAATACAGAATTTGTACCCTGATCCCTGTACCTGGATCACATCTGTTCATACTTAAAAGTAGTTACAAGGAACCCTTTGTATAGGATTACAAAGTTCAAATGCGTCAGAAAGGTACAGAATAAAAAGTGCAGCCTTCCTAACCTTTGATCATCACTGTTAATGTGTCCTTGTGATTTTTTTTTTTTTTTGCGGTACGCGGGCCTCTCACTGTTGTGGCCTCTCCCGTCGCGGAGCACAGGCTCCGGACGCGCAGGCTCAGCGGCCATGGCTCACGGGCCCAGCCGCTCCGCGGCATGTGGGATCTTCCCGGAACGGGGCACGAACCCGTGTCCCCTGCATCGGCAGGCGGACTCCCAACCACTGCGCCACCAGGGAAGCCCTCCTTGTGATTTTTTTTAAAGGAAATGTTTCAGGCTTGTGCGCTTGTGCTCACACACCCAGATTTTTTTTTTTTTAATAAAGGTGTCATTACAAATTTGTAAATGGATTTTTTCAATCGGTATATCTTGGAACGCTTTCCATACGTATCGGCTCCTACAGATGGACTTTATTCTTTTGAATGGCTGTGTAATCATCATGATGATAATCAGCATTTATGAACATTTGCGGGATGCCGGCGCTGTTCTAAGTGCTGTGGACGTGTTATCTCATTTAATCTTCATGACAATCCTATGAGGCCCTCCTATTGCTCCTCTTTTACAGAGGAGGGAACAGAAGCACAGAGAGAACTAGGAAGAAATTTAAATTTCGTGCGTCTGACCCCAGACCCACACTCTGACCACCCCCAGATTCTGCTCCCCTGTGCAGTTAGTTTTTGGGAAGGCGGGGGTTATCACTGCTTCTGGTTTACCCCTGACGGTTATTTTCTCTTCCTCCTTTGTTACAGCATCCCCTCGGATGTGTGTGGCCTGTGTGTCTCACACTCCAGGCTATGACCTCTTGGGGTCTCTGTTTTATTGGAGTTCTCTTCATGTTGTCCTGCAGTTAAAAGAGATAGGGAATAACTCAGAAGAGCAAAACAATTATGATTAAGGTTTGCAAAATTATTCCCAAGAGTGGCTATCAGATTTTGATCTTTTAGCCCAGAAAAGAGAGTGTGCATAATTTCTATAGCTTGGCGTGCATACAGAAAGAAATCTCGGAGACTCTTCTCTCCTGTAGGAGTGGCAGGTCCTGGTTGTCCCCCTGGGATGCCACATGGCTGAGAACCACACTGAGACTTTCTGGGTGTCCCCTGCCTGCCCTTCTACGTGGTGAATGGGTCCCCAGGATAAAAGGCGGGGCCGAGGAAGCCCCTAATCCCTGGGTGCCTCGGCCCTTGCTGTTTATTTCTTCCTTTTCTTTGCTCTGGGTCATTGTATCTCCCCAGCTAATGAGCTCCAGATTGAATTGTAGCTGGTAAGCCAGCCCACGGATCAGAGGGTGGGGCGCCGGGGTACTCTGTGAGTTCGTGGCATTATCAGATGCGGGGATATTGCGGAGAACAGTTGTGCACTGGGGATGCACGTTTTGGCTTTTTTGGAGAAGGAGCAAACGGATACTGCAGTGTTGCCAGTGTTGCCGGCCAGCCTGTTGCTACTGTCTTAAGCAAGCATAACAAGGAGCCGGTTTGGATCTAGAGTCAAGATTAAACGTCATAGAAAAACTCAAGCTCCAAAATGTTTTCCTTTGGTCAGCAGAACAGCAGGATGCTGCCGCTGTCTGTGTGTCCTGGCTGACCCTGTGTTTCTGGCCGCCAGCTACAGTTTGCCCTTTAGATCCATTTAGCAGAAAAGGATCCCGTCTCATAAAAATGCAGGCTGGGCGTGTGCTGGGAGCTCATTCTTAAATATCCTAATCCTTTTTTGGGAGAGAGGCAGGCACACAAAATAGGAGACTGTGTAGGCGGATTTACCAGCGTGTTTTCACATGCGTCAGACGCTTGGGAAAGTCTCTTTTATGCCAGGTTGGGTAAGACACAGATTCGTGGGTAGGAAATCAGAGTTTGAAATTAGCTGCTCGGGTCACGTGCTCAGATCGCAATAGAGCAGAAGTTTGTGCTCTGAGGGCAGAGAAGGTCTGCAATCCCTTTCCTCACCCCTGAAGGTGTCAAAACCACCAAGTGAAGAAACACACTTCCTTTGGTTCATCTGACCAAATTATTCTGTCAACTTTTGGCCTGGTTGCCTCAATCTAGCTTCAGTCTTCCTGCCTGCTTGAGAGAGAATTTGGTGGGGGAGGCAGGGCGGTGTGTGATGGGTCCCCAGAGTCAGAACATGAACAGACAACAGGGTCCAAATTGAAACCAGAAAGATGATTTCACTCCTGGAGCAAGTCATTGTCTTTCCTAGACTCTCCTAGACAATGATTTTCCTTCCTTGTTTCGTTTTCTAATAGTCAATCAGTTGTCTTTTTGTAAAGCTAGAAGACAGAAGTGGACATCTCCTAACAAATTAGAGGCTGCACATGGCTTTCCGTCACTTAGATTCTGAGTGCATGTGTAGCAATGCCTTTAGACCGTGACCGTGACCCGTGATGCAGATGAAATACACCCAGGGTTAGCGAGTGGCCGAGGGGTTGCTCCTGATGCTTTGGCTAGAGGCAGCCAGACGTTGCTGTTGGCCAGGCCCAGACATCAGGTGGCCTTTTCCAGGCTCTCTTTTGATGGGAGAGCAGCACATTATGAAGCTGTGGTTTGGCCGTAACTTCCTGCAAAAAAAACAGCATGCATGATGATGTGATGCGAGTCAGGGGCGGAGGGAAAGGGGCATGGAGATGGTGCGATATGACCAGGGGTCAGCTGTAAAATCCTTACAGATGTTTCCTCCTGGGGGTCAAGCTTCGGATGGGCAGCCTCCTACTGTGCTGCTAGTGGCCACTGGGAGGTTCCAACGTGCACTTGAGACCCAGTTAAAAAAGTAAGAAAGATACATGGTGTCCCACGGAACCCAAAGTAGGAATGCTGCTGGGCCTCGGGAAGGTAGGGGATGTACCAGAATCCCGTCTTTGGGCTGCTTGTCTTAATGTCTCTCTGCACAGCTGCTTCCCTTTTCCGATGCAGGGAGTTGAAAGGTGGCTGCCTCCAGCCTCCATTTTGCACGGTGTGGCTCTAGCCTCAGAGGGCTTCATCCCTGTGTTTCCCAGCCTCTGTATGTGTGTGGGTGGGTAGCGGGGCACACTGAAAGTCCTTTCCCCCAGTGCTGGCTTGTGTCTATTGTAAGTCTGTCTGTGACACCAGCGAGGCTGGTTGGTTGAGCAGAAATGTGAAATCGGGGGCTTGGGGGCAGTTGCAGCTTACGCCAGCCTTAGCATCCAGGGATTTTCTGTATTTGGTGGCACAGTATTGAGAAGATCCTAATAGATCATTCTCTTAAAATTTCTATTTCTGATTATATCTTATACATTGTATAGTATCTTAGTACATACAGTGTTGCATGTATGCCACTTGTAAATAGATATACACCTATCAGAGGATACACAGCTCATTTTCTGCAATGTGGGACTTGTCCTTTGTTCACGTTACATGTAGGATGTTTACCCACAGTGTCTCTGGGAATATTCAGTGATTCATACAAGGGAACAGCTCCTATCTTGAGAAGCATAAACTGCATATTTTCTTTCTTGACCTTAAAATAAACTTCTTAAAGAAATTTATATCCACAGATCTAGAAGTATCCACAAACAGAATTTCACAGTGTTGGTACATGATGTTCAAACACGTACTGATACCCTCCTATCAGCGTGAAGAGGAAGGTAACCCACGCTGTGGGGTTGTTATCAACGTATCTATACCTATTTACATAAAATTATGTTTTAATATAAAAATTAACCAAAGTTGTTCACTTATAGGAAACAAACTGCCTGTTACTTCACTTTGACATTTCTTAGCTCTGGACTTTTTCCTCCCTAACTTTTTTTTGGGGGAAGAATTCTGTTTTTACTTTGCCCATATTTCTAGTTAAGATAAGTTATCTGTACCAACATGAAATAACTCTAACATTTTGTTCAATCTTTTTTAAAATTGCAAATTATTTTATTAGGTTCATGCAGCGTATATTTGCATGATAAAAGCATTTTAATTTCTATGAAAACCTGACCAAGTTCTTTTTTAGCTTGCATCTTTTTTCTTCTTTGAGATGTAATTCACGTATAACATTACATTAGTTTCGGGTGTACAACGTAATGATTTGACCTTTGTGTATCTTGTGAAATGATCACCACAATATGTCGAGTTAAGATCTATCGCCTCACGTAGTTACGATCTTTTTTTTCTTGGGATGGGAACTTTTAAGGCCTACTCTCTTAGAACTTTTAAATATACAACACGGTATTGTTAACTCTGGTCCCCAAGCCATCTGCTGCATCCCCAGGACTTGTTTATCTCATAACCAGAAGTTTGTGCCTTTTGACCCCCTTTGCGCGTTTTGCTTTTGAAAGCCCTCCTGGCCCCGCATGCACGCTGAGATTCTCTAAGGATTTGTTGACCTGGGACTGGAGATGGTTTCGTGTTGGGGAAAGAACGTACGGAGAGGCCGAGGCCTGGAATTGGCTGGACCTCCTTTCTGCCAGTAGCGTGCTATGACGGGCACTGGGCCTCAAGCTCTCCATCTGCGAAATGAGAATGATGACCTCACAGGGTCACCGTGAAGGCCGAGCGCAGTAATGAATGTGTGCTCTGCCAGCTGGAAAGCCTTCAGAATGCAGGTTGAGGTCAAGAAAGGCCATGGCTTCAGTTTCTCCTGAACTTGGGAACAAGGGCGTGCGCCAGAACATCATGGAAAGGGCATCGTGAGGGGCCAAGGAAACCCCATGGGCCTGAGTAGTCTTCCCCCGGGATGGGGGCATGTTGTCCTGGGCGTGATGCTCCTTCTGTGTCCTGAAGAGAAAACTCCAGACCTTGAGGTCTGGCTCTGGGTCACGTTCCTGGGTGTGTCTCTCCTGCGCTTGCAGGAGAGGATACATCCCACTGACTCACCAGCGCCCTACACGGGGCCTGCTGTGTCTCAGACGCGGGAGGGGTTAGCGAACGGGAGAGAAATGCGTCATCACACCTGTCGCAGGGTGGGGACGCGGGTGGTGTTTGTCAGGAGGCACTAGGGTAAAGGATGGAGGTCCAGAGCTCGGGCTTGGAAGCACGGACTGGGTTCAATTGCTGACCCTTCCTGGGCCTGTTTTCCCAACTGTGATGGGCAATAGTTGTACATCTCTCAGAGATTTGGGCTGAAAATTAAAAAGATGATGCAGGTTAACATGGAGTCTAGCTGAACAAAACGTCAGCCGTCACCATCACCATCATCACGTGACTAACATGGTCGGTGTTGTTAACAGCTCATCGATCATCGTGATTGGGAACTTGGAAGCCCAGAAGCTCCATTTGTCCTGGAGCTTTGCCTGGAGTCTTTGCCTTCTCTTCCCTTTTCCCTGAGTCATCACTTTCGTTGTAATTTTGGCTCAGCTGGGCACGTGCACTTACTTTTTAGCTCAGGTTCACGGCAGCACCCTTGATCTTCACCTCTGTCGGCGGGAACATCCTCCTGTCTGACAAGGTTTCAGATTAGTTTTCCATTCTGGGGGTGGGGGGTGGTGGCTGGTATTTTTCAGCCCAGAGCTGTGCCTCAGCACTAATGACATGGCGTTGGCTCTGCAATTTAGCATCCAGCCAGCAGTGGAGGGCGGATCTGCAGTCATGTGCTTTCGTCTTTGACCTTCAGCTGGTCTTTGGCTGGGGAGCAGTGGGGGACACCGTGCAGGAATCAGAGGGCAGGTATCCATGGCTTTACTGCTTATTGTCAGCAGTGCACCCACTTAAGCTGTTCCTGGGGAATTCATCCACGTGGTCCATCTTCATCTCCAGCCCCAGAAGCCACACTGTCTCTCTCCTTTGGACAATGAAAGTAAGAGGGTGCCCCATCTTTGACCCTGGAGGCTGAGCCCTGCTCAGAGGCTGCCAGGTAAGGGTTCTTCTGGCAGGGGCAGCTGTGATGCAGGCAGCCTTGCGTTTCCTGGACGAATGTCTTAAACTAAGTGTGATAGTTTAGCATTATTCCCAAAGAGCATAGATTGAAAATGTGGGGGGTAGTAATTTCCCTCGAGCTGGAGATTCCCACTGCTGCCTTCTATGTGTGTTTTGTAAAGTCTCTGAAATGCTTGCAGAAGTGCCGGCTGACCGAAGGAACTTAAGCCATGAGAAAGTCATGCCGGCGTGATAGTTATGGGGATGGCTTTTCTCACACTCTGTAGGCCCAGCCCCCCTCGGACACACTTCCTCCCTTTCATGCAAGTCCCTTTTCTGACACTAGTGTGGGAATCAAGCCTGGGGCTTGATAGAGTTGACTGTCGTACGTATAGGACGATTCCTCCTATGTCATGGGTCAAAAACTATGGTTATTTAATGGGAACAGTGATAGAGTCAGGAAGGTAGGTTCGTTGTGAGCAGAAGCTAGTATCCCCAGCTTATCAGTACCCTACAGGTGTGTTGACTGTTTGCTCTTGTTTGCAGCCGACAAGGGTGCATGTGCATCCTCTATAATCTAGTGTCGTGATTAAGGATCACAGCAGTTAACTATCTACATCACACAGGATCTCGGTTTGGGGGTCAGCGAAGCATCGAGCATTAATTCAGATGAGCACGTGGTCTGAGGATGCCAGCTGTCAGGCTTGTCCGAGTCGGGATGTAAGAACGGTTCCTTCCTAAAAAGGGGGGTGGCACCCTACTCCCTTGAAAAAGCCCCGCCCCTTCCCCTGTAAACTAAAGCATCTGCCTCCCCATCTTTAGCCTCCCTCCTCCTCCCTTTGTCTTTACCCTTTAAAATTAAATCCCTCTTGCCAGGTGGGCGAGAAGTCGATCTGTGAACTTAGTTCTCACTCCTTTATTCTTTGGCCCCTGAATAAAGCTTGTGCTGTGTGTCAAAAACAACAAAAACAAAGACGGTTCCTTCTGTCCTCCCTGCACAACCCAACGTGAGCACCAGGCGAGCTCTCGGTGTGGAGTCTTAGCTCTGACACGATAGACTGGCCACCGTTATCTGTGAAGATGCCCGGCACATAGTAGATGCTCAATAAAAATGCAGCAGATGAGCGCAGCCTCCTAAATGCCTCTGTTTCCTGCTTTGGTTTCCCTCCAATCCTCTTAAAGTTCCACCCCTGGTGGGTATCGTTGGTTCCACTGCCCTTAGGACAAGTCCAGGCTCCAGAGGCTGGTGGAGACGAGGGGAGGGGAGGAGGGCGAAGCCTCCTCATCCGAGTTCCGGCGCCCTTGGGGTTCACGGCATCCCCTCCCACCTCAAGGGTAAGTTCATGGTGTGGCCGTACCAGCCGATCCTAAGGACGGGCAGAGCCCCCTGGGAGGTCATTGGGTGCCCGGGCTCTGATGTGTCCGTTTCCAGGACCGTGTCTGCTTCAGGAGCCCATTGGCTGGGGGCAGGGAGCTTGGTGAGAAAGGGGAGGCCAGGTCTCAGTGTTTTACAACCTAACCTGGGCACTGACGTCCATCACTTTCGCCATTTTTCTACTTTTTAGGAGCAAGTCGTTAGGTCCAGGTCACGCACAGGTGACCAAACACCAGGAGTCAAGGATCACTGGGAACCACTTTAGAAGCTGCAATTATGATCATTCTTTATCCTTACTTGCTAGATCTGCAACTCGGGAACCGTGAATATTGAGTGTTTTGTAAGAACACGACAGAATATAACAATAAAATCCCACATTGGTGCCGGGAGCCTATGCAGGCCAGGTGTCCCATGGAGCCAGTGGGTTCCCCGCCAGGAACAGGGCAGCTCGTGTCTCTGCCGTTTATCTGGTGACCTGTCTTGCCCCTTCATCAGCCCACACGTGCGTTGCTTGAGAGGAAACAAAGGTGGTAAAAGAACAGTTGGTTCCTTGGGCAGGAAGTGCGATTTAAGTAAAACACTGGGTTAAAAATTTTTTAGAACAGTTAAGGTCACACCTTCTAAGACTCAGATTCTCTGAAATTTCTGCTTAGCTGCACAGAGTTTGTACATCGGCACAGAGTGCTCTCTGGAAACGCCGAGAAGCAGTGGGAGCTATTATAAGAATAACGGAAGTGAAGGGGTGATGGAACTTGGCCTTCTTCCCCATTTAAGAAGTGTCTTCCTTCTTCTTTTCCTTCTTTAACTTGTCTGAGGAGTCAGGCAGGAGGAGGACTTCTTTCTGAACCGGGGCCGGGAGAGGGATGGGGCCTCTGCTGCCCCCCTTTTCTCATGCCCAATATGTGACCTTGGCTTCCCTAGAACTTCTAGGATGTTCCTTTGCCACCAGCAGGGTGGAGAAGCCACCCCCTGTCTGGGGCCAGAGCACTTGATGACTGAAAGAGTGCTAGACTTCGGAATCCTCCACATCTGCCAACTCTGTAATAGCAAGAGGCAAATAAATTTAACAATAGTAGAAAGGGACAGCATTTTTTTTTGGCTGCATTGGGTCTTCGTTGCTGCGTGCGGGCTTTCTCTAGTTGCAGCGAGTGGGGGCTACTCTTTGTTGCGGTGCGTGAGCTTCTCACTGTGGTGGCTTCTCTTGTTGCAGAGCACAGGCTCTCGGTGCATGGGCTCAATAGTTGTGGCTCACGGGCTTAGTTGCTCCGCAGCATGTGGGATCTTCTTGGACCAGGGGTCGAACCCATGTCCCCTGCATTGGCAGGTGGATTCTTAACCACTGCGCTACCAGGACAGCATTTTAAAACAGTATAAATATTTTCTTACTAGGAACAGCTTTTTTGGGGTGGATGACATCCTAGAAGTGAGATCACTGTGCTTTTTAAACACCCATCCAAGAGTCAGAGAAGATCAGGGGTCATCACCAGACAGGCTGCTCTAATTCCCTTCTCTGGAGGGATGCTTCCAAGATTTAAACTTGACCAGTGATAGGAGGAGACAAGGTGATTTGACTGAAGATCTTTTCACAGGCAATAGAGACAGAACCTGCAGATAATCTAGATAATGGACTTCTCAGACATGGACGTTAAAACATGTATGTTCATTACGTTCAAGGAAATAAAAGTCATGATTTCAAGCTTTGGCATGCAATCGAAAAGTGCACAATAGAAATTTTATGGTGAAAAAACACAATAATTGATATCAGGAAATCAGTAAATGGGTTCATCATCACATTAGGTACATCTGTAGAAAGAACTGGAAGATAGGTTAGAATAATTCCAAATTGAAACTCAGACAAAAAGATGGAAAATAGAGGGGGCTTCCCTGGTGGCGCAGTGGTTGAGAGTCCGCCTGCCGATGCAGGGGACACGGGTTCGTGCCCCGTTCCGGGAAGATCCCACATGCCGCGGAGCGGCTGGGCCCGTGAGCCATGGCCGCTGAGCCTGCGCGTCCGGAGCCTGTGCTCCGCGACGGGAGAGGCCACAACAGTGAGAGGCCCGCGTACCGCAAAAAAAAAAAAAAAAAAAAAAAAAGATGGAAAATAGAAAAGAATATAAAAGACATATATGGTAAAGGGAAGAAAGTTTAATACAGGCACAGTTGGAGTCCCAGAAGGCGAGAAGAGGTATGACAGACCAGAGGCGATGCTCGAAGAAGTGACAGTTGACATTTCTCCATAGAAAATGCCTGGCTGGGTGGCAGGAGCTTTAGTCACTGTCCTTATGACTGTTTGGCCCACTCCTGCTCCTATGAAGGTTGGGATTATTGGCAATCTTACTGGAGTCCAAATGCAGGAGACCGTGTTCCCCAAAGATCTCTTTACTCCTGGGGCGTTCTGCTTGGACTGCAGGCCTGGTTCACACTGGCTGAAACCCCCAGGTTGAAAGTAGAGTAAATTTTCCTATGGAAACAATAGTACAAATGGATGTCGGGGTCTTCTGTTGTAGAGTGCTATAGTGCAGGGGCAAGCTTGGGAAATAATCATTTATTTACAGCATTATGGCAACAGAAGAATACACACCTGAGTTTCAAATGATGGGCCAACAAATGCAGTTTGGAAGACAGCTGTCAGCCATCCCATTGACGTCTTGGGGTGGCCTGTGTGGTCTCAGTCACTACGGCCCTGTCTTTGATTCCTTTGAAAGTTTAGGTCTCATGTGTAAGTGATCTGGCTGCAGGGATCAGGACTTAATCTTGCCTCCCGTCCTTGTATCTTGCGGACTGCACAGGCACCAGTAAGGCAGTGAGGGCATGGACTCATGCCTTCTGGAGAGAGAGGGTTTGGCCAGTGGGTATGGGGGAGGGGAAGTCTGAAGGTCGATGAAGCCTTTGCTGATTATAGGACTGCAGGCAAGTCACGTAAACGTTTAGACCACAGCTTCCTAACGTGGAAGTGTGGACAGTACATCTGTCCTCTGAAGGGTTGTCATGAGCACCCAGTGAGATAAAGGAAGTAGACGTGTGCCTATGTTCCCTGTCGAACCATCTAATCATCTCTCTTGGGGCTTTCAGACTCCTCATTTTTGCTTATTTCTTCATATTCTCTAGCAGGATTTTTTTACATTTCTCCTGGGCATTTTTTTTTGGGGGGGGTACGCGGGCCTCTCACTGTTGTGGCCTCTCCCATTGCGCAGCACAGGCTCTGGACGCGCAGGCTCAGCGGCCATGGCTCACGGGCCCAGCCGCTCCACGGCATGTGGGATCCTCCCAGACCGGGGCACGAACTGGTGTCCCCTGCATCGGCAGGCGGACTCTCAACCACTGCGCCACCAGGGAAGCCCCTCTCCTGGGCATTTTTTGCACCTCAGACATGGCACCTTATTCCCTCTGTGTGGACTTGAGATTGTGTTCATATACATCTAGAGGATTGTGGACTTTTCCAAGCTGTGTTCACTATTGTCCTTGGGACCTCAATCTAGATGCTTAAATTCATTTATGCTATTTGTATGCTTAAAGTTCGGTCTGTAAGCAGTTTTTCCCATGAGAGTAAACAAAGTCTAGTGCCTCCCCACATGGGCGTCACGTGCAGGAGTGTGTCCAGTGTCCTGGACAAGGCCTTCACTCCCCTGGGTCAGACT
Organism: Mesoplodon bidens; assembly: GCF_964165515.1. Lineage (NCBI taxonomy): Eukaryota > Metazoa > Chordata > Mammalia > Artiodactyla > Ziphiidae > Mesoplodon > Mesoplodon bidens. The sequence continues at coordinate 30,516,790 of NC_138169.1, read as the reverse complement.
CCACCCTGCTCTCAGCTTCCCTCACTTTTGGGCTCAGAGGATCAAACTGTCAGCCACCCCGCGGTTCTGCCTGTTTCTCTCCACCCACAAGACCTGGCTGGCCTCTCTCATCCTCCTAAATTCCTAACTTAACTCCTTCTCGACACGTCAGACACTTAAGGCTTTTTAGAAGTAATGTAACGCTTAAAGTCTAAACACTTAAATAAATGGGTGACTAAGTGAAACAAATAAACAAATAAATGTAAAAATCCTTGCTGTTTGGGTTCTGATTGCCAGACCAGAGACAGATGCTGGAGTTATCATTTCCATAGTTCACATTGTGTGCAAATAGTATTCCACCTCTTTGATGGTTTTTTTCTTTTTTTTTTTTTGCTGTACGTGGGCCTCTTACTGTTGTGGCCTCTCCCGTCACAGAGCACAGGCTCTGGACGTGCAGGCTCAGTGGCCATGGCTCATGGGTCCAGCCGCTCCGCGGCATGTGGGATCTTCCCGGACCGGGGCACGAACCCGTGTCCCCTGCATTGGCAGGCGGACTCTCAACCACTGCGCCACCAGGGAAGCCCTCTTTGATGTTTCGATAGGTCTGAGATGAAAGCTTCACGAGTACCATCTATGCCATAATTTATTTAAAATTATGTTTTAGGTGATTTCCACTTTTTATAAATAATACCTCAGTGAACTTTTTTTGTGCTCATTTTTTTCCCTTCTTTTAACTGCATTCTTAGGAATGGAATTCCTGAGTCTGTAGGTCTTGTTATCATTTGCAGTTTCCTTTCCATAAGACGCATGTGGATTTATAATGTTATCAACAGTATACATTCTTTATTAGTTTCTCAACCTTACTGCCTGTAAAGATGTCTAGAGCGTCTGTAGAGCAGTGCTTCGTGAGTTTGGAGTGGAGTGGCTGGGAGGAGTGGGTGGAAGGTCGGGAGGGGGCAGCTGTCTGTCCTGGGAACCCACCTTGATCGGGCCGTAGTGATTCTCTGCAGAGCTGTGTTGAAAAGGTTCCTGAAATAATGTGTCCTGAGTTGATTTGTGATGTCTTCCATTAGAGCAGTATCATGTAGCAGTGATATAGCTGCCTAGGATTTCCCGTTCTCTCTTCTGAGAGGTGGGAACCCTACCTGCAGCCTGTTGCCCTAGTCCAGGAGTGAATTAAGTGACACCTAGAGATTTATGTGGCAGCAGCTGAAAGTTTGTGGTTCGTGATTCCATAATTACAGATTTACACGTGATTAATAATTGGGACCATTCAAACAGCAGAGAGTGTCATGGCAGAATATGTGATTGTTTGCAGAGAATTGTATTATTAGCCCCCAATAATAGCAATAACGTCTATGGGAGGAATATCAGAAGAGGGATCCCTTTCCCAGGAAGTACCAGGAACCGATAGCTCGGCCTCAAAACGGCTCTGGTATCAACCGTACAAGTTAGGATACAGAGAAACCCGGATTATCCCCCAGGGAGGATTGTACTAAATTTTATTCTTGCTTTGTGCAGTCAGAATTGGTTTTATTCTTGTGGAAGCGACCTAAATGTCCATCGACAGATGAATGGATAAAGAAGATGTGGTATAGATCTACTATGGAATATTACTCAGCCATAAGAAGAATGAAATAATGCTGTTTGCAGCAACATGGATGGACCTAGAGATTATCATACTGAGTGAAGTAAACCAGGCAGAAAGACAAATACATGATGTCGCTTATATGTGGAATCTAAAAAAAAAAAAAAAATACAAATGAGCTTATTTACAAAACAGAAATAGAGCCACGGACATAGAAAACAAGCTTATAGTCACCAAAAGGGAAAGGCGGGGAGGGATAAATTAGGAGTTTGGAATTAACATATACACACTGCTGTATATAAAATAGATAAACAACAAAGACCTACTGTACAGCACAGGGAACTGTACTGAATATTTTGTAAGATACTGTAAGGGAAAAGAATCTGAACAAGAGTATACAGATGTAGATGTGTGTGTGTGTATAACTGAATCACTGTGCTGTATACCTGAAACTAACATGACATTATAAATCAACTATACTTCAGTTAAAAAAAAAAACTGGTTTTATTCTAATGCCTCCCCGGTAGTTGGCAATATGTCTCCCTTTCATTAAGGCAAAACCCAGCAGACGTATCTTTAGGACATGTGACTCTACTATGGAAGTAGAGTCTGGAAAGCAATAGTAAAAGCATTCCTTGTGGGTTCTAGAAATGGACTTTTTTTAAAAGAAATTTACATTTGGCAGGGCAGTTGATTTAACCTGATGAGAGCCTTTAAGGATTTCACCGGGACTCAGAAAATTAGGTTCTGACTCTGTGGCCTGCTGTGTGACCTCAGCAGCCACGCAGCTTCCTCTTGTGCAGAGCTAGAGGCTGGACAGGGCTGTGACAGTCTCCTCATCTCAGGAAGCCAGCGAGCTTCCTTCCGTCGGTGTCAAGTCCACCGGAAGTAACGGGGCCATGGAGAGCCATGAGCAGCCTGGGCCTCGGCCCTTCTCTTTCTCCTCTGCCTCCTTATCCACCCAGGCTTTCCTGCTTCAGACCTTTGCGATTTCCTGTGGGATAGTCATGACTCAGGGCGTTTTCCTCCTGTGTGTGTGTGTGTCACGGTTTGAATGAGCTCCTGCAGGAAAAGGAAGTCACCAAGCTGAGTGATTCATGAGAAGCACCGGCATCCTGCCTGGCTCCTCTGCCATCCTCAAGCCGGGCCTTCCCCTCGTGGCCGGAGGGGGAACAGCAGGCACGGGAGGACGAGGTCCTCAGGTCATCACAAAGCCATTGGCCCCGCAAGATGATTTAGGCCGTGCTTTGTAAGAATATTTTCCTTTCGGAGAGAAGCTAAAATTTTGCCTATCCTTTTGTCCTGTTATTTCCTTCCTGTCAATTGTATAAGAGAGAGATGTTGGGAGTTAAATTATAAAGAGAAAAGAAACACTGAGTGTATTTGTTGGAAGAATGAACTTCAATCTACATTTGAGCAGGCTGGCTGCTTTAACTATGCAGGACCAGGGGTATTTTAGCTTGAGTTACCCAGAGAAGATGATGAATAATTTGGAATTTTGGCTTTGGAACATTTCATCTTTAAGGGTTGGCCTCGCAGGATCCATGGGCTGTTTGGAGGATTTGGAGCCAGTTTTGAGCTGAGCCCTTGGGTAGAGCAAATGGATGCACTCCAAAACATGCCCCCGGAGCAGAATCCTGACCCCAAGGACGCACCTTCGGGCTGGAGCCCTGGAGCCAGCCCCTCCCTTAGAGGGTGAGCGCAGTGCCCTGCTGCCGGGCGGAGGCTGTCAAGGGGCCGTTGTCCGAGCTGGGGAGGAGGGCGGCCTGGGTGGCAGCCCAGTTCTTCCATGTCCAGTGTCTCCAGGGCTGCGAGGACCGCAGGATGGCAAGGGTCTGCTCATCCACGGGGGCTTTAAGAGCAGCTGAGATGGGAAGGAGGGCCTTGTGGTTTGCGGGGAGTGAGGAATGTTAGCTGTAGTCCCTCCCGAAGGTGCAGCTCAGAAATAGCGGCGTTGATTTGGAGTCAGAGGAGCTGATGTTTCCATTCTGTCCTCACCTCTCTGAGCTCTGCACAGCGATCCCCACACTGCAGAGAGACAGTGCTTGGTGCGCTTTCCCTGGGGCTTGGGACCACTGCAAGACGTGTGCAACGGGAGGTGACGCCTTCTGGACACTGACTTTCTGATGAGATTCCTGAGCCCACAGCCCTCTCGCCCCAGGTTTGCTGCCATGGTCCCCTGAATGTAGGAACGAGAGGGCGTGCCCGTAATTCAGATGGGCAGTGGTGTTTCAAATCTCATTTCATATTTCAGTGTCTAGAGAAAAACACCTTTTTTCTGAGTTTCAGCATTTTCTCCTTGATCTGTAGGCTTTTAACGTTATACTTTCAAGAGAAGTGTATCAGTATTTTTTTTCCTTCTTGGGCTAAATGTGTCTCGTTTCCCTTTCACTATCCGTCTCAAGTCTCTGTGATGCCCTCAGAGCAGGGCGACAGGACTTCTCTGTGCGCCCTGCGGCCACTCTCAAAGCACAGCTGCTGGCAGCTGGGGCAGTTGCTTTGCTCTCCTTCCCCTGCTTTCTGGGCAGTCTCTTGACTTCACCTTGTAACTCTTCCTTTGAAATTTCCACTTCTACCATCGTATTTTTAATTTCTGAGGGGTCCCTCTTAACTTTCTGAATGATCTTCTAAAATCGCATCCTGCCCTTTTTTTTGTGGGTATAAATGTCTGGTATTTCTTAGCTGAGCCTTTCTTTTTAAAAGATTAAAACGCATCCCCAAAGCTCTGTTTGCACAGGGGCTTGTGGGTGGGTGCACACGTGGCCTGTAGTTGGGGGACGCCACATATCAGGGTCTGCAGGGTTTTCCTCTTCCCCAGAGGGGCACCCTCGCCCCTTCCATCTGGGGTCCCACAGGCCAGGGCAGTAGCCCCGGGGCCCCCTGAGCTGCATGTGGAGTCCCAGCCAGCCGGTGGCTGATACACACTTCCTGGAGAGTCAGCCTCCTGGGTCCTTATGGAATGTCCCTCCCCTGGTTACGTGCCTGGGTCCCCCAGGGTGTTATTTTGTGCAGCTTTTCACCTGATTCTGATTCCAGCGTTGCCTTCCAGCTCTTGATACCTTCAGGGAATGTGGGTGTGGACTGACTTGCTCTCCTCCCTGCAGGACCTTTGGCTCCAGTGACACACCCTCCCCCAACACTGCTTCTCGCTGTCATCACTGGTCTGATGGTTGTCTCTTCTCCCATCTCTTTGACCTTGTGAATTTGTGTTTTGTATTCCTTGAACCATTTGACCAAGTGGTGTGGAAGGGACTGCAGAAAAACGCATGTGTCCTAGTTCCAGTGTGTAACTGGACCCCTATCCTAATCAGCTTTAAAGAATTATTTAACAGAGAAAGAGCTGAGATGCGACCTTTATATAATTGAGCAAAACTGGAGGTTCTTATGCAGCCATCCGATTCTAGAGAGAAAATGCTAGAAAGGCAATAATTAGAATTCATCATTTGTACAGGGCGATACCTAGAAAAATAGATTACATCTTTTTAGAGTGCTAAAGTTTTGAACAAAATCAATTTTATTTCTAGCAAAACAATGTGATGCATTGCCATATGTCTTAGAACCCTCCAAAAATTTCCAAATTTCTGGAAATAAATGTACTGTGAACATGCCAGTTCTAGGTTACTTATTGTGTATAGATGGGACATGTTTCTTTCTTTCTTTTTTTTTTTTTGCGGTATGCAGGCCTCTCACTGTTGTGGCCTCCCCCATTGCGGAGCACAGGCTCCGGACGCACAGGCTCCGGACGCACAGGCTCAGCGGCCATGGCTCACAGGCCTAGCCGCTCCGCGGCATGTGGGATCTCCCCAGACCGGGGCACGAACCCATGTCCCCTGCATCGGCAGGTGGACTCTCAACCACTGCGCCACCAGGGAAGCCCGGGATGTGTTTCTTAAACTTATTTTTACCATACTACTTTTCATTTTATGAAAGCAATACGAGTTCATTGTTGAAAATGCTGGTATGAAATAGAGGAAGATATCCCCCTTCCCACCAACTGGAAGTAAGCTCCCGTGTCCTGGGTTCTGTTTAGACTCGGTCAGAATCGGCGGCCTTGATCTTCACGGCTGTGTTCTCTTCCTCTTCCAGGACACCGGTGTCGGGAAATCGAGCATCGTGTGTCGCTTTGTCCAGGATCACTTTGACCACAACATCAGCCCAACCATTGGGTGAGTTCTCGTCTGTTCTTCTAATTCACCTTTCCTCCTTTCTCAGCACTCAGAGAGGTCATTCTGTGTCTGAGCCTTCAAGTGGTTTTCATCCCAGCCAGTGAGAACCAATCCCAACTGTAAAGACTTGGACAGAAATTCAGGGACTTTTAGGCAGTGTGTCCAGTCTTACTGTCCCTGTCAATCCCCTCCATCCCCCCAACCAGTCTCCTCACACTGCAGCCTAAGGCCACTTCCTTGATCTCCAAGAGCGTTATTCTGCAAATCATGCTGGCTTTATTTCCAGATGGCAGTCGAGACTTGGGGCAAATCCCTGAGGGTTCTGCTTTGACTCACCTGCCGGGAAACCGGGAACGCATCCACTCACAGCAGAGCTGTCTGCGCAGCCTGTGGGCAGATTGATTTTCCTTTCCTGGCTTAATCCAATGTCAGCATCTCCTTTCTAATGCTTGGGAGGGGAGGGGAGGATTGCTCACCCCAGACCCCGACCTTGGAACGTAGGAGCATTTTCCTGTTCCATTTTCCCCTTTCCTACGGATGCCTTTGCCAGATGCGCTTTTGCTGTGCTGTTTTGCAGGTGCCTGATATTTCACTGTCTTAGAACTTGGCCTGGCTTATTTTTCTCCCTGAAGACAGCATGCTCTCTGCAGAGAGCAGGGTTTGGTCTTCCTCAGGAGAGAAACAATGTGTGTATAAATTTTGGGAGCTGGGTAGGATTGATGAGGACAGGGCAATGGTCTCCATCAGCCGTAAGTGGAGAAAATTCATGGCGGGCACACAGCAAACTTCTGACTCACAACAAGTGAGTCCTCTGGGAGTCCACCTCCCTCCCACTGTGATCGCTGCGCTGGGGAAAGACCCAAGGCTGTGAGAGGGCAGGGTTTCAGCAGCGAAAGTTCATCCTTATCGTCCTGTGACTCATAAGAAACCCTGGCTGCTGTTCAGGCAGATTGTCAGCGTCCTGAACAGACATGTGTGTGCACCTCCCTTTCTATTTCGACCTTTACAAGGAAATTGTGTTAACTTCTCTGCCAGATTTTGCTTCCCGCGGGGAACGAAGTCAGTTCAGCATTGCTCACGCCCATCGCTCGAGAAGGCAACTAGAGGGAAGAGAAGATGCCTGAGAGTCTGAAGTTGTAAGCTAGCAAGGAGGCTGAAAAAAAACCCCAAACAACCAAAAGAGCAATGGTTGTCAGTCTTCATTTCAAATAGTGATAGTCTTTCTCCTAGTGGCAGGAAATCAGGAACAGAGGGGTGTGTGTGCATGTGTGCATGTACACGCGTGCGTGTGTAGTGTGTCTGCACATATAGGTATATACGTACATATATATATGATACTCATTACTGCTGTGACTAGAGCTGTTCCTCATGGGCTTACTGTGTACCGAGGGGGGGATTTCACAGCTATCATTTCCTCATTTGACCCTACAACAGCCCGTAGATCGTGCAGAATAGATTTGGGACTTGTTTCACAGGTGAGCAAACTGAGGGACTTTGTGAGCCCCCGTTCCACAGGCTGGCCGGCGCGGCCTCTGCACTCTCTCCTGACTGTGTCATCAGATTCTTCTTTGACCAGGGTCAAGGCCGTCTCTCAGGTCTCAGATTTACCCACCTCTTATCTGTAAAGTGAAGGGGTTGGCCTGGATTTTTTTTTTTCCCAGTTAGTAAAGTCTAAGATTTTAAAGGCACAAACTTAGTTTTCTAAGCCTGAGAACTTGTTAAGGGCAGAGTTGCTGTATTATTTATCCCATTGCCTAGAATATATTGAAAAATGAATGAAAGTCTGCTTACATCAAAGTAGAAACAAAAACAAAAATAAGTAACGAGACAAAATATTGATATAGCTGTCCACATAAAATTCTAAAAAGCGTTTTTGGAAAAAATTCATAAGCCAAGTTACAGGGCAAAGATTTAACTGGAAAAATATTTTTAAAAATATACTGTTACAAAAAGTTGGTGTAAAATACTCAGAAAGTACATAAGAAAGGGATGAACATCCCAACTGAAAAGTGGGAAAAGGTCATGAACTAAAGATTCACAAAAGCAAAACAAGTGAACAGTAAACACTAAAATGATGTCCAGGCTTATGATAACTATAACAAAAACAGGAATGAGATACCATTTACTTTGTGTCATCCTGAAAGATTTGAAAGATTCTTGGTTGGGGAAAAGGTCATCTCCTACACTGTGGTGGGCATATAGGTTGGTACAACCCACCGTTTGGTGAACATAGCAACATGGAGAATATATGCTTCTAAGAAATAAGTCCAAAGAATAGTTGTACAAGGACACAAAGGTTTAGGTACAACGATATTCATGTAACTATTGTCATAATAGGGAAAAATAGGTGATGAAGATGAACTTACATCCATAACATGGTGTGTAATATGCAGTCCCTTTAGATAATGTTGATCTATATTCATAGAAATAGAAAGATGTCTACAATATATAAAGTGGAGGAAACCCAAAATTTATGTATCATCAATTTGGGGGTAAAAGTTGTGTAAAGATCATTTGGAAGGACATATACCAACTTATTAGCAGTGATTGTGGCTAGGTAGTGAAATTACAGTTGATTTTAGTTTCCTGCTTTATTTTCATTTTTTGAATTTCTTTTTTGTGAAATACTTACATTGCTTTTATAATGAGAAAAGTAGTAAAGATATTTTTATTTTTGGAATATATTTGCTCTGACCGGTAATCTGGGATGTATAGTTTAAGAACTCTTAAAGAAATGAAATGTCATGGGGCAGATGTGATATTGATCATATTAGGTCATATCACTTAGAAAAATACTTAGAATTTCCATTTAGTACAATTGTATGTTGAGAATTAGAACTATTAACCTTGGTGTGTGTGTATGTTGTGGGAACAGTATGGGAATTGCAGGGCCGAATACCTTTCTCCCTGGGACTTCCGTAGTTTGCCGCTTAGTCTTGGGGGAAAGGAGTAGAAATTGAGGAAATATTACTGAGATGAGTGCTGAGTGGTTGGTCGCAGGGCTGGACTCTGCACTGGACCAGGAGGGCCTGCGGAGTCCATGAAAGTGAGAGACGCCCTGACATGTTTCCCCTGCAGACTCTGGTATGCATCTCCTAAGGAGAACATGAGGAGGACACCATTACTGTACCTAGAAAGTTAGTTCGATTCAATGATAATATCTGACACATAGTCTAAATTTAAATTTCTCCAGTTGTCCTCAAAATGTCTTTTGAAGCACTTTTCCTCCTAATCCAGGGTCTCCAGGGTCCAGTCAAGGTCCATACAGTGCATTTGGTTGTTTTGTCTCTTTCTCTTAATCTAGAACAATTCCCCTGCCTTTTGTTTTGTTTGCTTTTCATGACACTGACTTATTCCGAGCATTCAGGCCGTTGTCTGGTAGAATGTTTCCCATTCCAGGTTTACCCGATTGCTTCCTCATGATTAAATTCAGATTAAACATTTTTGCCCGGAATGCTGCACAGGTGATGCGTGTACTAATCCCATCACATCAGGAGGCTCCTCATGTCTGGCTGTCACAGGATTGGAGAGGCTTGCTATTTTTTAATGAATGGGAAGCTTTATCCAGTACAAGGGTTTTTACATGTTTCCTGAGCACAAAGAAAAAGCTTTAAGGGGAACTATGCAAAAAAGAAAATAGCAAGTGTTTCATTATCTACAGAGAATTTCAAATCCTTCCTTTTTCTTGGAGAAAACAAATGTTTGTTAAGCTACCCATCTTTATCCCTGCACTTAGGCAAGCAGGATGGGAATGAGATACAGTATTCTAATCATTGCTACCAGTGCTGGATTCATAGAGCAGGGAGTATGCGCCACTGTTTGCGCCTCTGCAGGGCCCACACTGTCAAATGCCCGAATACCAACTGTTCTTTCACTCTTCACTGTGGTGATAATATGTTTTTTAAATCTAAGGTTTTATTTTCTTTCCTGCTTTCAGGCATAATCTTAGAACAATTGAAGATAAATGTTTTGGAAACAGTGTTTTGAATGCATTCTTTGCCTTCTCCCCTGCTAAACCCCCCGTTGTACTAACAGGAAATGCAGAATATTTTTTTTGGTGACAGGACTCCACAGCCCTTCTTTCCTCTCCGTGACCCCTGAGAGGACAGCTTCTGGAGTCCTGCAGAGGCTCCACCGTCACTTGTTGGAAACAGGAGTCTTCGTGAAGGTTGTAGGGGTGATCCGTAACGTGGAGATGTCGGTTTTCTTTTTCAGGGCATCTTTTATGACCAAAACAGTGCCTTGTGGAAATGAACTTCATAAGTTCCTCATCTGGGACACTGCTGGTCAGGAACGGGTAAGAACGTGCTGCTGCTGGCTTTCTAGGGAAAATCCTGGGGGAAAAAAATGCCAGCGACCAACTGTTTCTTTGTATTTGGCAAGACTACTGGTTGCGAGTGATAGAAACCCAGCTTGACATAATTTAAGCAAAAAAGGAAATGTACTCTTCAGCTATGAGAAAAAGAAGGGGGCAAAATCATCTTAGGGTGAGGCTGAGTTCCATTCCTGCCAACGTGCTGTCCAGGGCGTCTGTCTCTATTCGGTTTTCTTGGCTTGCTTACCTTTATTTTATTTATTTTATTTTATTTTATTATTATTTTTTTTTTGTGGTACGCGGGCCTCTCACTGTTGTGGCCTCTCCCCTTGCGGAGCACAGGCTCCGGATGCGCAGGCTCAGCGGCCATGGCTCACGGGCCCAGCCGCTCCGCGGCATATGGGATCCTCCCGGACCGGGGCACGAACCCGTATCCCCTGCATCGGCAGGCGGACTCTCAACCACTGCGCCACCAGGGAGGCCCCTATTTTATTTATTTTTAATTTTTTAATTTTTTAAATTAATTTATTTATATTTTTGGTTGCACTGGGTCTTCATTGTTGCGTGCGGGCTTTCTCTAGTGGCGAGTAGGGGCTATTCTTCATTGCGGTGCTAGGGCTTCTCATTGCAGTGGCTTTTCTTGCTGCAGAGCACGGGCTCTAGGTGCGCGGGCTTCAGTAGTTGTGGCACACGGGCTTCCTTGCTCCGTGGCATGTGGGATCTTCCCAGAGCAGGGCTCGAACCCCTGTCCCCTGCATTGGCAGGCGGATTCTTAACCACTGTGCCACCAGGGAAGTCCTTGGCTTGCTTACCTTTAAATTGACTTCATTTTTAGGCTGACCCACCAGCTTCCCTTCCACGAGGGTGGCAAAGAGGCCTCATCAGCAACCCCAGGAAGCAGGCACCTCTTCCCAGACCTGCCCCTGGGGTCCTCCTCCACCTGGTCATGTGCTCGGGGGCTGTGGCGCCCCTGCTGGTGGGGCCAGGCTGTACACTTACCCCTGGAGGTGTAGGCTATGCTCAGCTGCGCCTGAACCCTGCTGGCTGGGAGCCGGACAGTCTTTGTTCCCTGAGGAAAGTCTGGGTTCTCTTGCTTGGAAACAGGGCAATGGACATTGGGTTACCGGAAACAGCAGATGACTGCTTTCTTATTCCTGATTCTTTTTCTTTGCTGAAAATATTTATGGAGATTACTCATGAACCTCACATCTTTAGATTTTAAAAAGTGAAATAACAAACACCAGCAGACTGTCTAGAACAGAGAATGTGTGTGGTAAGTAGAGCGTATGTTATCAAAGTTGAGAGGGGTGGCCAGGAGAAGTGAACACAGTGGTAACCAATACTTTGTCTTCAACAAGAGCTTTCAGCCTGATCAAAACTTTCACCAGAGCTTGTGATCGTGGAGTGACAGGTTGAACTTCCCCTGATCTGGTCCCAGCTCAGATGTCACCTTCTCTGCTCACCCTTCCTAGAATGTCAGCACTTCCTCTCCGCCCTCCCCACCCCATTTTTCTCCATAGCCCTTACCAGCCTCTAATACACCACTGAATTCACTTATCGATTCTGTGGACCGTCTCCCTCTCAAAGAAAGAGAATCCAGGGTTCAGGATAATCCATCATTTTTCATCATCAGCTCCTAACAAATCAATATGTGTTTATATAATTTTCATTTTCTATAAACCCACTCTTAAAATGAACATTCCAGCGTTTGTAGATTAAGGCGTTTCAGAGATTTCCTTTTCTTTAATTGGGACGAATCTTCTGTCCTACAAATGCTAACCTCATTAGAATGTCTTCTGTTTCTCTGCGGAATTGAGATTGCAGATATGCACATACGAAGCTGCTGCCTGGGGCACCTCTTTCTCTCTGTTTCCTGAAGTGAGGGGGATGGATTCCAGGGGAAATGTCTTCTTAGGGACCTCTTGTGCATGTACTTGTGTGTTCTCTGTAGTAGATCTGCTGGTTTTTTGTTTTGGGAGTTTGAGGGGTTGTTATTTAAACTTAAGCAGTGAGATTTTCTTGCTCCCCTTTTTACTTTTGCCCATGAAACAGTTGCTTTTGCAGCTTCTTTTGATGAGTGTAATAAGTCAATTTTACATAAATCTGGCAGCACTGTGGCTTCTACCGCCGGCTGCCGTGTCCTGAAGGCTTGTTGTGCTCCAGCCCTGTGCTGAGTGCCTTCTGTGCACCAATGCATTCAGTCTGCTCACAACACTCTGAGCTGGGGACTTTATCTCCATTTACAGGGGAGGTCACCCAGGCACAGAGAGGTTAAGTAACTTGCTCAAGATCACACAGCTAATAAGGTATAAAGCTGAAATTTGAATCCAGCAGTCTGGGTCCTGTGCTTTATAGTTCTGTTATGATAGAAAAATCATACAAAACCATACAGTTGAAAGTAAAATTATCCAAAATCCCAACCCCCAGATATTTCCACTGTTGACATTAGGTGACCATCCTTCAGATAGCTCACTGTGTGTGCTGATAATTTCATATCAGTGGGATCATGAGTCTTTATAATCTGCCGTTTTCACTTGATAATAGTGTCCTTAAAGGGAGATTTCTGTATAATCTAAACAGGACATTTGACATTTAGTTACTTATTCCAATAAAATATTCAAGGGGTCGATTGCTTTTGATGAAATTTGGCTCTAAAGTGACTATTTTAGTTTGGAGTCTGGCCCACTTAGCATCTCAAAGCAACATAGCAATAAAATTTTTTTCATATGACTGTATTTTTAATTCTTCTAATTGCTTTTCTAAAATTTGACTCTTAGACGTTATAGACACCTGTGACTATATTACTGGGCCTATAATTTGAAAAGTGTTAGCCTTGTAAGTGCAAGGCACAGCTCCGTACTAGTGATTCTCTTTATACTTCAGGGAAGAGGGATGGGGTTTGGGTGGTAACTTCAGGTGAATCCAGTTTGTGAAGAGCAAGTGAGCTGTATCCACTCAGACTCTTGGTCGTCCGATCCCTCTGACCCTCGAAGGGCTGGTGTGTGACTCCCGGCTGACCTTGCCTGTGGTCCCCCTGTGCGGTCCCCCGTCTCTCCAGGATGGCAGTCTTTCAGTCGTTTTGGAAGCTCGTTGCGGGACTTAATCGTGCTGGTAATGACGTTGCCTCATGTTTGAGCTAAAAATAAATTCCCTGCTGTTGCTGGTGCAGAGTGCTGTTGGTTCTCTCATTAATTGTTGGAGTCCAGTGCGTTTTATTTTCCCTCCTTATCTTCATAGAAATCTGCTGCTGTTCTCCTTAGTTTTCACAACGCTAAACAAACCCAATCTCTTTGGATTTATGAGTTGACAAAATCAAGACAGATCTCTGTGTCCTCAAGGAGGGAGACTGCTGAGTGCAGTGCTTTGCATATGTTAATTCCTCAAAATTAGACCAAGCCTGTGTCTGCCTGGCACACACAGCACTTCCGTCGATGCGCTACTTACTGCCGGTACTAATCCTGCATTATACGTGTGGCACAGATTCGAACTCTTGAAAGTTTATTTTTCCCTCTGGGCACTGAAGATGTAAAAGGATCCCGGTTCTCCTGTCCTTGTATAAGAGTGCATTCATTCTTTTTTTGTTTTAAATTTTATTGAAGTATAGTTGATTTACAGTGTTGTGTTGATTTCTGCTGTATAGCAAAGTGACTCACTTATACATATATGTATTCTTTTCCATTACAGTTTATCACAGGATATTGAATATAGTTCCCTGTGCTGTACAGTAGGACCTTGTTGTTTATCCACCCTATATATAATAGTTTGCCTCTGCTAATCCCAAACTCCCAGTCCTTCCCTGCCCACCCCCCATTGGCAACCACAAGTCTATTCTCTCTGTCTGTGAGTGTGTTTCTGTTTCATAGATACGTTCATTTGTGTCATACTTTAGATTTCACATATAAATGATATCATATGGTATTTGTCTTTCTCTTTCTGACTTCGTTTAGTATGATAATCTCTAGGTCCATCCATGTTGCTGCAAATGGCATTATTTCATTCTTTTTGTGGCTGAGTAGTATTCCATTGTGTATATGTATCACATCTTCTTTATCCATTCCTCTGTTCATGGACATTTAGGTTGTTTCCATGTCTTGGCTATGGTGAATAGTGCTGCTATGAACATAGGGGTACATGTATCTTTTCAAACTAGAGTTTTATCTGGGTGTAAGAGTGTGTTCTTTATTGATACGTTGTCTTAATTTTGCTTTTAGTTCAGCCATATATGATGGGCATCCTCCAGTTCTTTCAATGGCAAATGGTAATCCACCGAGTGCCTCTGTAAGAAAAATGGTTTTAAAAAAATGTAACCATTTCCAATTGATTGTTGAATCCAGTTTGTTAAAAGCTTACCATTTTTGAGATTTGTGCATTTACTTTGCTGCTCCCCAGAGGGGTGTTGCAAGGGAAGAGTGCCCGTGTTGGAGCTCGGTGGGGGCTTTTGGGGTTTCCATCCTGCCCTGTTCTCATGGGTGCTGGTTTCCGCTCCATGCTGATCTGTGAGGAGGAGCAGCGGTAGGTGAGCAAAGCCCCTAGAAGGATGTACTCAGGAACTGCAGCTCAGAGAGAACCCCAGGAAGAGAAAGGAATTTATCTGCCCAGGTCTGTCCTCCCATCGTCAGAATTTGTGAGGAGAGATGAGACTTCTCTCCCACGGTATCAACACGTCATTCCTTCCCTCCGAGTTTCCTTTGATTTCCTCCTTTGTTTTTTCACTTAAACTGGGGACCAGCATATCCTCATTGCTATTAAATATCACAATGTGAGATGCAACCTTCACTTTCTAGATGTGTGCTTCCAGATCCTTCTGTGCCTGCTTTAAAACACAATCACAATCTATAGAATAACGCCATTGAAAATGTCAGTATCTTGGTAAAATGTCAGGCTTCCTTCTCTTGGTCTGATCCATCAGAGCAGCATTATTTTAAGAATCTAACCTGGAAAAATATTAGCATCATCTTATTCTTTTTTTTTAATTAATTAATTAATTTTATTTATTTATTTTTGGCTGCGTTGGGTCTTTGCTGCTGCGCGCGGGCTTTCTCTAGCTGTGGCGAGCGGGGGCTACTCTTTGTCGCGGTGCGTGGGCTTCTCACTGCGGTGGCTTCTCTTGTTGTGGCTCACGGGCTGTAGTGCGCAGGCTCAGTAGTTGTGGCGCACGGGCTTAGTTCCTCTGTGGCATGTGGGATCTTCCCGGACCAGAGCTCAAACCCGTGTCCCCTGCATTGGCAGGCGGATTCTTAACCATTGTGCCACCAGGGAAGCCCTCATCTTATTCTTTTGTTTCATTTGGTTAGAGTCAGTGTTATAGCTGTCTGTCTTTCCTAGTGGACTGCCTGTCTTTCCTAGTGGACTGCCTGAGCTGTAATGGTTGCATTTGTGTAGTTTTGATTTCAAATGAACCACAGTCACAGACGCCACAAAGGCGAGTTGATGATTCCGTTATTAGCATAAAAACTCTCCAGTCCTCTGCAAACATCTGAAGTTGGATAGACTGGCTTCTGAAATCAAGCTCATCGTTTTATGCTTTTTAAGGATGAAATTGAAGAACACACATACAGACTAAAAAATAGCCTCCCCTCAAATCCCCCAGCCCTCGGCTAATTTCAGTCTCTAGATTTTCCTAATCTGGACATTTCATATAAATGGACTCATGCAGTCTGGGGGTTTTCTGACTGTCTACTTTCACTGAGCATCATGTCATCAAGGTTGATCCGTGTTGTAGCTGGGTCAGTACTTCCTCCTTACAGCTGTTTATGCTCCATCGTATGCATTACTACATTTTGTTTATCCATCCGTCAGTCGATGGACGTTTGGGTTGTTTACACTTTTTGGCTTTTATGAATAAATGATGCTGTGAACATTCTTGTACAAGGTTTTGTGCAGATGCATTTAAAAAAATCTCTTGGGTGTGTATCTAGGGGTGAAATTGGTCGTGACTCTTAAGTTTAGCATTCTGGGGAGCTGCCAAGCTGTTTTCCAAAGTGGTTGCACCATTTTATATTCCTACCAGCAATGCATGAGGTTCCAATTTCTCCACATTTTCGCCAACACTTGTCTTTGCCTAACTCAGGGTCACTGGATTTACTCCTGTATGTTCGTCTGAGAGTTTTATAGTCTTAGTTCTTACATTTAGCTCTCTGATCATTTGTTGTTACTTTTTGTGTATCTTGGTAAGAAAGGAATTCAGCTTCATTCTTTGTACGTCAGTATTATACACACAATTGAAAAGACTATTCTTTGCCCAGTTAGTTGTCTTGGCACCTTTGTTGAAGATCAATTGGCCACACGTGTGAGGGTTTAATTCCTGACTCTCGGTCCTATTCCTTTGATCTAAAATTTTCCTGTAGCTTTGTAGTAAGCTTTGAAATTGGAAAGTATGAATCCTCAAACTTTGTTTTTCTTTTTCAAGGTTCTTTTGGCTCTTCTGGGTCCCTTGCATTTCCATGTGAATTTTAGGATCAGCTTGTAAATGTTTATCAAAAAAAACTACAGCTAGGATTTTGATAGGGATTGTATTGAATCCATAGTGAATTTGACGTTGCCTACTCCTTAAAACTTTAAATTATAAGTGATAAGTGAGTTTCACACTGTCTTTCATCTTTTTGGAGATTACTCGTGATTTGGAAGTGCAATCTTGACCTCAGAGTAGTACCTGAAGAAAAAATGTTGAATAAAGTATTAAATCTTTTAAATGTTTAAGTGTGGTCCCTGTAGTAAATTCATGTAGTGCCATAAACAAGGTCATATTTGTGAAGTTATCACTTACAATGTACCAAACCATTATTAGACTTGAAATTTATGGTATTTGACTAAGTATATTTTTTAAAAGAAGGAATCAGTCATCAAAGTAGTAGTATTTGCAGCTGATTTAGTTTTATTTCAGCAATATTATCTAACCCAAGACCAGACTTTATGACTTAATACATACTGCTAATGCTAATGGGATAATATTCTGAAACCCATTGATTCAAAAGGCTTATGGTCACTTTCCTGGTGAGTGCACAGACTTTTTTTCCCCCCCAATTGTGAGAGATTTAAAAGATTCCAGAAAATATATACTAAAGAGTTATATTGGCACCACCCGGGTTTGTTTAATCTTTACTTGTTCCTTCTGTCGGGAGTTTACCTTGAGCCCCGGGTGCCTAAAGAAGGAAACGTCACTGAGACCCCAGGAGCTGACAGCTTCGTGGGTGCAGTTGTGAAAACTTGGGTGCCCGGGCTGGTTAGTGGTACTGCTTGTTCCCCTACTTCAGCTGAATTCTGCCAGCACCTACCAGTCTCCCATCATTTGGAAACTTAGGTGATTGGAGGTCGGGTGCTGGGATGCAGCTGAGAATGCCCTGGCCTCACTGCTGGGTCTGAATGGGTCCTTGAGAAGGAAAAGAGAACTGAAGACAGCAGGTATCTGAGGTCAAGTTCAGGCTCTTTTACAAACATCAAAAGAAACCTGTCTGCTCTCGTTCCTTCTTTCTCAGGACCCTGGAGTCCATGGTCAGGAAAGTGGTTCACTATTCATAGGCTGCAGCTAAAGTCAGAGGAAATTTTGGCCTTCAGGAAACCTTGAAGAAAGAGGCCTCTTACAGGCTCCAAATGAGCTGCTCTTTGTTTTCTCCCCCACTCGCCTTGCAGCCCCTGGAAAGAGAGGCCCAGCTCCCAGCGCAGAGCACACACTTGGAGCACTGCTGGGGGGGCTCTACCCTGGGGCGCCTCCTCACGAACTTCCATGGGGGTCTCCCTTCAGTGGGAGGAGGTAGAGTATGTGCACCCCCCCCCCGCCAGAGAACAGTGCTGTCAAAGTGTGGATCGGGGTCCGAATAAGGGAACTACCCCCTCGCTCCTTCACCCACCAAGAGCTCTCCCAGAAAGGAAAACTGGATGGAGGTTTTGTGGGAAGAAGACAGCTTAGAAACCTGCAGATGTGCTGTGTGCTGTTAAAATGAGATCAACAGCTGTCGAAGGGGCCAGGTCACAGCAGCTCCTCTTATTTATTTATTTATTTTTATTTTTATTTTTTAAAATTTTTATTGGGGTAGAGTTGATTTAAAATGCTGTGTTAGTTTCTATTGTACAGCAAAGTGAATGAGTTATACATACACACATATCCACTCTTTTTTAGATTCTTTTCCCATATAGGCCATTACAAAGCACTGAGTAGAGTTCCCTGTGCTATACAGTAGGTTCTCATTAGTTATCTATTTTATATATGGTAGTGTTTATATGTCAATCCCAATCTTACAATTTGTCCCTCCCCTCCCCTCTCCCTCCCTGGTAACCATAAGTTTGTTTTCTACATCTGTGACTCTATTTATGTTTCGTAAATAAGATCGTTTGTACCAGTTTTTTTAGTTTCCACATATAAGGACTATCATGTGATACCTGTCTTTGTCTGACTTACTTCACTCTCTATGACAGTCTCTAGGTCCATCCACATTGCTGCACATGACATTATTTCGTTCTTTTTTTAGCGGCTCCTCGTAGAAGAAGCCCCAGGAGTCTCCTTTAGTTAAAAGCGGTACAGCCCAAGAGGGGCAGTTATCTGGCGGCAGAAACTACAGGAAAAAAGCCTGACGGTGGTGTGGGAGAGGGGACAGAGCTAGTTGCTCATAGACCTGGTCCCCAGGGTTGTTCAGTGTGTGGGTGTTGGTGTCATTTAGGAAAATAGGACTTTAGGTGGAGAATTGCCCTCCTGTGTGTCAGAGATGCTGCTGACAGGAGAGCAAGAGGAAGGACACGTCCATGTACTAAAATAATAAATCCTTCGGGAAACACTGTAAACGTCTCTGCCCTCGGCCAGTGGGATGGGACACTGGAAGTGGGGAAGGGGATGGGGAGTGGGGATCCAGGAGTGGGGGCGGGGAGCTCAGCCCTGAGCTGGTCTGAAGGGGACCCAGCCCCGTGCCCTCTGCGTCCTCCCCATCATGACAGACCCCACTATCTTCCTTTGTTCCCCGGGGGGCATCTCCCCGTCCTGTGGAGGGATGTGACTCCTCTAGATGAAGATGCTTTGATAGTTGGGCTTTTACCGTGTGTGTCTAGTCTGGGACGTGACACCCTAAGTGGCTTCTAATTGTGAGGCATGGTCTATGCCGCTTGGGTTGAGGCCAGTCTCCCTCTGTGACTCTCAAGCAACCTGGGGCAGAGAGCAGGTCGTGTCTACATGGAGACAGAGGAGTGTCCTCTGAGAGGGACCTCACCGTGTGTGCCTTTATCTCCAGAACAGCCCCTCTGAAGGCGGCGCCTCCACCCTCCAATCCAAGGAAAATGTGCGCTTTGGAGGACAGGGATTTGTCTGTCTTCTTCACCTTCTCTCTTTCCTGTGGCTTCAAACAACCCGGGCTCACGCTGTCACAGGTCTGGGCAGGTTCCTTCGCAGAGGCTCTGGGGAGAATCCGTTTCCTGGCCTTTTACAGTCTGCCCACAGTCTTTGGTTTGTGGCTTCTTTGTCCATCTTCAAAGCCCGCAGCAGAGCATCTTCAAGTCTCTCTGACTCTCCTGCCTCCCTCTTCCATGTGAGAGGACCCTTGTGATGACACTGGGCCCACCTGGTAACCCAGGGACATTGTCCATCCCAGGATCAGCTGGCCAGGAACCCAGTGCCCGTCGCTGTGCACCGTAACATCACTGCAGGTCCAGGGATTAGGTGGAAACCTTTGGGGGCTGTTATCCTACCTACCAACCCTGAGTCTCCATGGCTTAGAACGGTCCCTGTCATGTGTCAGGTGTCCAGGTGGTAGCTGATGAATGAACGAGTAAGGTTAGTGCCAACCCATATCTTCATCTCTGTAAGCAATGCTTCATTTCAGAGAATCAGCTGATGAGGGGAAAAAATGTGGAATTTGGGGTAGAAGACCTGTGTTCAAGGTCTTTTAAGAGCTGTGTGTGTGTGGGCAATTTACGTAATCATCCGGAGCCTCAGTTTTCTCATCTGTGAAATGGGAACACCTCCCCCATCCCCCTGTCTAGCCTGCCTGCACAGGGCTATTGGCTCATCCTGTGGGTTCAGTCTCTGAATGTTTGTTGAGTTCCTGCTGCTGCTCAGATAGGGGCTCACCGAAGGTTCTTGGAGGAGGAGGTGGCAGCTGAGAAATGTGTGAATGAAGGAGGGGGCGAGCCATGTGGGTGTGGGTGGAGGAGGGTCCCGGCTGGGGAAAAAACCTGGGACTCCTTGTGGCTGCAGGTTCAGGCCTAGTGCCCCAGCAACGAGGGCCTTAGACACCACAGTCCAGGGGGTGGATTTTATGCTAAGTTAGACAGATGTTGAACAGGAAGGTGACACAATTTGACTTATATTTGAAGAAAAATCCTTCTGCTTTACAGTTAACATGATATGATGTCAAGTGTTCGCTGCATTGGGCTCCAGTGGTGGGGGTGGGCTGGGCGGTAAGGGGGGGCAGATATTAGGGGCCGCGGGTCGGGGTGCTGAGTCTGGAGGATAAGAGCACCGACGTGCGTTATACTCTGCTCTCTTCTTGTGTGTGTGTTTGAAAATTTCCATGATATAAAGTTAAAAATAGATTCGACAGTGTATGTAAACAAATATCACAACCCAGCAGTAAAAGACAGCATCCCCCAGCCCCTGCTGTGCAGCCAGCATGGAGGCCATGGCAACATCTAAATGCACTGATGGAAGCTTTAGGACAGTGGGTCACGGGTGGCCGACCTGGGCTCAGGAAGGCGATGCACGGGGCAAGGGGGCAGGTTTCCTCGTGGCTGCATCGAGGGCCAGCTTTGCTGGCACCGGGGTGGCCAGTGCCTGTGAGTGTGGGGTCACCAGCTCGGGTATGATCCTGGGTGATGCTCTGTGGTCCCACTCCGCGGGGGACTCACCTCCACGATGGGACATTGAAGCTCAGAGGGTCGAGGACGCAGAGCCTGGTGGAGAGAGAGGGAGACGTTACCCCATCACCACATTTCCTCCGATGATTTAGGGGCAAGTGGGGCACACGTGGTCCTGCACTTATAGGACCGCTCCCCACCCCCCTGCGCCAGCCAACTGGACTGAGAGCTGAAGGTCCCTGTGGTTGGGTTTTTCATGGGTGGGAGAAACGTGAATTGCTACAGCGCTTCGAAACCTTGACTTCTGTCTTACACATTATTCTAGGGATCAGAATAGGCCAGCTCATGACCTTGTCTTTTAAAACACACTGATCCTCTTCCCCTTACTCCCACGCCAACACCGTTTTTGTGGAAAGACATTTGGATTTGGTCATATCATTTTCTGCTACAGAAGGTTTGCACATACCTTGTCAGGTGACCCTAAACCCCAGCTTCCTCCTGGGACTTTTGCTTTAACCCTTTGATCTCCGAATGCAGAGGAAGCCCTTTGACATTAACTGGCACATTAAAAGAAAAACGAAAGCAGAGGGGAAAAAATCCCCTCCCATTGCAAAAGTAGTGTATCTTCTTAAAAAATTTTTTAAAATAATTAGGAAATATGGAAAGAAGGGATGGTTTACCTATAATGGCATTATTCAGAAATAACCATTTTAATAGGCTTTTCTATTAAACTTCACGTATTATTGGATTTTAGGACATCTGAGTAGGCATATTAAATAGGCCTCCTCTTTTCTGTGGAGAGAGAGGGTCTGTGTAAAACTTAGAAATGCTCTTCTGAATGACACAGAAAGTACATTCAGTAGTGGTTTTTCCATTCAACTTTTGCCAGCTGAGAATGTCGGAATGTCAGGAATTTTCCTTTACCACTTCCCTCTTTGTTTGAATCCTGAGGGACCTCGGGATGTGTTTTGGCTTCTGCCCTTGAGTGTGCATGGCCCTGGTGTTCTGGGGGAGGGTGAGAATTTCTGCTCGAGCGCTGGCCCCCGAGACAGACCAGCACTGGCTCCCAGGCTGCGTGGAAGCATCTCACCAGGGACAGAGCGTTCTCTGAAAATCCTAAAACAACCAGTCCCTGAAGTTCCAGGACCTGAAGCCATAGCCCCCTGGCTTGGGTTACTCATCTGGGGAGAGAGAGCCCAGCTGGGGCCTGTCCTTGTTTGGAAATTTCATGTATTTTCCACCACTGCTCATCCTTGACGTGCAGAATTTTGCTGCTTTGGAATTTATGCCACCACCAACCTGCGTGTAAGGAATTTTGCCTGAAGCAGACTGGGTGGTCTAAAGGATTAGGTTTCCTGGAATAACACTTTCTGCCTGTGTGCTGAGTGTGTGTGTGTGTGTGTGTGTGTGTGTGTGTGTAGGCACACAAAGGATGCTGTGGGATGGGAAGAAGGGAGCTTTGTTTTGCAGGTACAGCAAGAGCAGGGCAGGGGAAGGAGGTTCCATGCAGAGCCTGTCTCACCTTGAACCATGAGTGTCCTCACAGAGCTGGGAAAACCTGAGCTGTCACCACCCATGCCCCACCACTGCCACCCCCAAACTGGTACAGAGCCACATGCAGGTCAACACCCTGTCTTGGGTCTTCATCCTGTGCCCCTAAGGTGGATTCTCAGGACACTCACTATATGTTAATAAATATTACTTGGAAAATGGTAAAAAGTAAATTAAAAATTCTGAGTTAAAAGCAAAATAAATAGGTTCCTTTAGTACAGAAATTTTCAGAGCCTTTCACGTACTAATAAAACTCCGTAAACCTCCAGGGGAACATCGTAATATGTAGAGTTTCTCAAACTTACATGACCAAGAAACCTTTTTTCCAAAAAGTACTTCAAGGGCACAGGGTTCTGCAGAAAACCCTTCCTTGGGAAATACTAAGCCATCTTGCCTCACGTGCCATTTCATATTTTTCAGAAACTTGAGTGTAATTGCTGACCAGTATTCCATCATACGGCTAAGCCAAAGTTACGTTTCCAGTCCCCGATGGTTAGACATTGAGGTTGATTACAATTTTTCAGCATTACTGATGATTCTAGAATGAATTCTGGTTTCTTTGAGGCCATCTCTGATCATCCCTTTCAGAAGTGGAATTGAGTCAAAGCATATGAATGTTTCAAGACTTTAAAAAATTTTTTAATTTTATTGGAGTATAGTTGATTTACAATGTTATGTTAGTTTCAAGTGTACAACAAAGTGATTCAGCTGTACATATACATATATTCAATCTTTTTTAGATTCTTTTCTCATGTAGGTTATCACAGAATATTGAGTAGAGTTGCCTGTGCTATACAATAGGTCCTTGCTGGTTATCTATCTTATACATGGTAGTGTGCATGTGTTCATCCCAAGCTCCTGATTTATCCTCCCGCCCCAACATTTCCCCTTTGGTAACCATAAGTTTGTTTTCTCTGTCTGTATGTCTGTTGCTGTTTTGTAAGTAAGTTCATTTGTATCATTTTTAAAAATTAGATTCTATATATGAGTGATGCCATATGATATTTGTCTTTGTTTGACTTTCTTCACTTAGTATGATGATCTCTAGGTCCATCCATGTTGCTACACATGGCATTATTTTATTCTTCTTTATGGCTGAGTAATATTCCATTGTATATATATATATGTACCACATCTTCTTTATCCACTCCTCTGTCGATGGACATTTAGGTAAGACTTTCTAAATACATTGTCCAGATGCTTTCCAGAAGGGTCATGCCCACTTATCATCTTGCCCATTGCTGGAAGTGGGAACAGCACTTTGCACCTGTGAAAGCTGAGGGTCTTAGAAGCTCAGAGAGGGCCATTCCCTTGCCCTTACCCTGTAGACATTCAGCAATTACAAACAAACCTTCACACACATGGACATAAACAGCCTCTTCTTTTTCTTTCTTTTTTTTTTTTTGCGGTACATGGGCCTCTCACTGTTGTGGCCTCTCCCGTTGCGGAGCACAGGCTCCGGACGCGCAGGCTCAGCGGCCATGGCTCACGGGCCCAGCTGCTCCACGGCATGTGAGATCTCCCCGGACCGGGGCACGAACCCGTGTCCCCTGCATCGGCAGGTGGACTCTCAACCACTGTGCCACCAGGGAAGCCCATACAGCCTCTTCTTTTGAGGGACAGATTGACTGTTAACAATGCCTGTGCTTCTTCTAAACAAATGTCACCTGAGAATTATCTGAACACTTTAATTTGGCATTCTGGATATTTTGTTGAATAGTTAGGGAAGAAGGGATTTTGAATTGGCACCTATTGTGCTGATTTTCAAATAACCTTTCAAGGTGAGATTTTAAAAAAAGTTTTATCAACCTCCTGTGATTGAGAACTTTGTTTCTAGAAGAATCTTTTATGAGAGTGTTTCTTCAGTCTTAATTCCAACCCCACGGAAATGGAATGATGTCATAATGAGTGCTGAGGCTGATGGTGGCTTTTGTTTTATATTTGTAGGGGAAAAGTATACACATTGTAGGCCGGATGTGATTTATCTTCTTGTCCTCCACAAACATTATCCTTTGGCCAACGCATTACTGGGTTTTGGAACTGAGACACAAACTTTAACTCATTAAAACCCCCAGGTCCCTGGTAATAAAGTTTAAGTGGCTTCATCAACAGATTTATTTCAAAATGATTCCATTTGGAGGAAGGAAAGAGCAAGTAATGCATTATGTACAAAGCTCTAGTAAATAATTCATGAGACCTGCACAGTAGTGACCGTTTCAGATTCACTTCACGGTGTTACAGCTGAAAACGAATTCTGTCTTAGAAAATCCACGATTTGCTCCTCTTTGTGTATACATTTTGTACTGACTCTCCTGCTTCGAGTGTTTAAGTGGACCATTCTTAGACAGAGGCTATTTTGGAAAAATTGACATTTTATAGAATTGGGCTAAAAGGACACTTTATATGTATTCCTTTCCATTAGCAAAGCAGAAATGTTTTAAAAAATGCATGGCTTTTTTCTCCTTTATGGCAGGAATTCTGATTTTGGTTTCTGCATCTGGAGTGGGTTGCCAAAGGATGGACTAAAAATAGATTTTTGATGCCTGACAAGGACAACAAACTCAGAGCTGGGCAGCCAGTGCTTATGGAAAGGCTCTGTGCTCAGTGACTCCTGGTCAGCGGCCATGGTCCTCCAGCTGGGAACTCCTGGGTCCATCCTGAGCTCCATCCAACCCGTTCCCTTTTCCGAAAGCCGCACAGGAGCAGGGCAGTTTCTCATCAAGGTGGAGACTTGCACGAGGGCCGTGGGGCTGGGGTGGATGGCCTGCTTCTTTGCACACTCTGGTGAGACCACACTAGCATCCTGCAGTAAAAGGAATCCTCAGCTTTGGATGTGCTTCCAATTTCCAAATAGGATCATTTCAACTTGGCCAGTGTTGATTCAATGAAAAGTATTGCACGGGAAGTAAAAATGAACGATGGTTTTGTTGTTTGCCAGGAAAGCATCAGGATCCGAACTTTCTCTCCCTGCTCCCCGCCTCCCCCCGACTCCCCAGTAAATATGGCTGCTTTTTATTTTTATTTCTTTTTCTTTTTCTTTCTTTGTTTTTTTTTTTTTTTTTTTGCGGTACGCGGGCCTCTCACTGTTGTGGCCTCTCCCGTTGCGGAGCACAGGCTCCGGACGCGCAGGCTCAGCGGCCATGGCTCACAGGCCCAGCCGCTCCACAGCATGTGGGATCTTCCCGGACCTGGGCATGAACCCGTGTCCCCTGCCTCGGCAGGCGGACTCTCAACCACTGCACCACGAGGGAAGCCCCTCTTTTTCTTTTTTTAAAATATTATTTTTATTTTATATTGGAGTGTAGTTGATTTACAATGTTGTGTTAGTTTCAGGTGTACGGCAAAGGGATTCAGTTGTACATACACATATATCCATTCTTTTTCAGATTCTTTTCCCACATAGTTTGTTACAGAACATGGAGTAGAGTTCCCTGTGCTCTACAGTAGGTCCTTGTTGACTGTCTGTTCTATATATAATAGTGTATATACGTTAATTCCAAACTCCTAATTTATCCCTTCCCCCCACCTTTCCCCTTTGGTAACCATAGGTTTGTTTTCTATGTCTGTGAGTCTATTTCTGTTTTGTAAGTAAGTTCATTTGTATCATTCTTTTAGATTACACATATAAGTGATATCATATGATATTTGTCTTTGTCCGATTTACATTCACTCAGTATGATAATCTCTAGATCCCTCCGTGTTGCTGAAAATTATTTCATTATTTTTTATGGCTGAAATATGGCTGCTTTTATAAAATTTAAAAGTCATTTAAAAATCATCATAAAAATTTATACAGTACAGACTCTTATGAGGAAAAGGTACACGTGATGAGAAATCCCACTGTTACCATTTTGAGAAACATTATGTTATGCCTATACACACGGACACACCCAGACACATTTTACCCAAAATTATATTATGCTGCATCTGCTGCCCTGAGACTGTTGTTTTCATTTAACGGTATGTCAAGGATATCTTTTCCTATAAATAAAAATCCTCACCATCATTTTAATGGTTGTGGCATTTCCATGATATACATACACTGTTAATGAATTCTCTATGATGAACCTTTGGGTTGTTTTGAATATTTTTCTCCCATTTACCACATAAGTATGAGGATCTTTGTGTGACGATCACAAAAGTGGAACTTTGGGGTCAAACGATACGCACATTTCAACTTTTTGTTATATGTTACCAACAGTAGCTTTGAAAGAAGATCTCTTTTTTTTAAGATAAAAATTGTATATATTTAAGGTGTGCAACACGATGATTTGATGTATGTATACGCAGTGAAATTATTACTGCAGTCAAGCTAATTAGCATATTTTCTCTTCACATAGTCACCCTTTTTAAGTGGTGAGAACATATGAAATCTATTCTCTTGGCAAATTTCCAGGTTCAAGTATTATCAACCACTGTCATCACGCTGTATATTCCATCTCTAGACTTACCCACATAGCTGCAATCTCATCCCCTTTGATCAGTGTCTTCCCATCCACCCCTACCCAGCACCCTCAGTTCCTGCTAACCACCACTCTGTTCTTTGCTTCTATGTACTTGACTTTTTAAAAAAATTGATGTATAATTGTCATACCACATTATGTTAGTTTCAGGTTTACAACATAGTGATTCGGTGTTTGTATGTATTGTGAAATGATCACAACAGTCAGTCTAGTTCACATCCTAGGTAACATTCGTCACTGCACAGTTACAATTTTTTTTCTCGTGATGAGAACTTTTAAGATCTATTCTCTTAGGAACTTTCAAATATACAATACAGTATTATCAACTATAGTCACTATGCTATTGATTCCCTCCCCTGACTTATTTATTTTATACTTGGAAGTTGGTACCTTTTTTAAATATAAATTTATTTATTTTATTTATTTATTTTTGGCTGCGTTGGGTCTTCGTTGCTGCGTGGGGCTTTCTCTAGTTGCGGAGAGCGGGGGCTACTCTTCGTTGCGGTGTGCGGGCTTCTCATTGCAGAGCACAGGCTCTAGGTACTCAGGCTTCAGTAGTTGTGGCTCATGGGCTCTAGAATGTAGGCTCAGTAGTTGTGGCGCACGGGCCTAGTTGTTCCGCGGCACGTGGGATCTTCCCAGACCAGGGCTCCAACCCGTGTCCTCTGCATTGGCGGGGAAGCCCAGAAGTTGGTACCTTTTGACCACCTTCACCTATTATGCCCACCCCTACCCACAGCCTCTGGCGACCTCCAGTCTGCTCTCTGTATCTGTGAATTCAGTTTTTGGATCCACATGTAAGTGAGATCATATGGTATTTATCTTTCTCAGACTGACTTACTTCACTTAGCATGATGCCCTCAAGTTCCCTCTGTGGTATTGCAAATGGCAAGATTTCATTCTTTTTTATGGCTGAATAATATTCCTGTGTGTGTGTGGTGTGTTTATAGATGTGTGTGGTGTGTGTGTGTGTGTATCATATCTTATTGATGATCCATTTATCAGTTGATGGACACTGGTAGTTTTTCCATGTCTTGGCTTTTGTAAATAATGCTGTTGTGTACATGAGGGCGAATATATCTTTTCAAGTTAGCATTTTTGTTTTCTTTGGATAAACATCCAGAAAAGGAATTGCTGGACCATTTAGTAGTTCTATTTTTAATCTTTTGAGCAACCTCCATACTGTTTTCCATAGTGGCTACACCAATTTACATTCTGGACAACAATGTACGAGGGTACCCTTTTCTCCACATCCCCGCCAACACTTGTATTTCTTGTCTTTTTAATAATACCTGTTCTAAAAGGCGCGAGGTGATATCTCATGTGGTTTTGATTTGCAGTTCCCTGATAGTTAGTGGTGTTGAGCATCTTTCCATAAACAGGTCTTAAAATACATTCCTGTGTAGTGTATGAGTACCTCCTGCCCCAAACCCACACCAACCCTGGATATGATCAATCTTTTTTTTTTTTTTTTTTTTTTTTTTTGCGGTAGGCGGGCCTCTCACTGTTGTGGCCTCTCCCCTTGCAGAGCACAGGCTCCGGACGCGCAGGCTCAGCAGCCATGGCTCACGGGCCCAGCCGCTCCGCGGCATGTGGGATCTTCCCAGACCGGGGCACGAACCCGTGTCCCCTGCATCGGCAGGCGGACTCTCAACCACTGCGCCACCAGGGAAGCCCGATCAATCTTTTTAATACTTAATAAATTAATGAATACCCTATCATTGCTTTTATTTTCATTTCTTTTATTATCATTGAACATATTTAAAAATATTTATTGGCAATTTATTACTTTTCCTCTGATTTATCTATCTATATATATCCTTTGTTCATTTTTCTATTGAGCTGAGTTATCTTTTTCTTATTGTCTTTCAAAACACCTCTGTGATATATTCTTCAGATATATTCAAATATATTTAAAGATATATTCTTCAAAATATACATAAAATCTGTATGTATCCCCAGGATAAATATCTGTCCTGCTTGGGGATGAATGATTCTCATGACCAGCAACACTTGCCCTGTTCACATTTGGAACGAAGCTCATCTCTCTCACCATTTGTTGTGAATCTGTGGGACGGCAGCCTTCCAGACCCGAGGGTGGGGGCCGAGATGCCCTTGCTGCAGTGTTCTTCCTTAGCAGCCAGGCCCGGGTGGCGTGATTTGTGCCAGTCTTGTCTTTTCCTTCCCTTGGCAAACATCTTATCGCTGTGTCATCCTAATGAGATTGCCCTGGGTCCACCATATTAGATAAGTGACGAGCGGTATAGAAAAGAAAATTCATAGGATAGCAACATTGAAAATAACGTTTATTTTTGGCTTTTCCCAAGAATGAATTTCATGGTTTATAAACTTCAAGGGAATGTGCCTTTTTTTGTGTGTGCTCTTTTATTTATTTATATTTTAAATAAAAATTGTAGTTGAGGAGGAAAATTTATCATCTGATCTGAATTCTGGGGAAATTCTAGGGATCCTATAGGGATGATGTAGGGTGATAATTTTATGTTTAACTTGGGATTGCATAAAGTATGTTCACTTTGACCTAAAACTATCCATTGTTCCTAAACAGTTTCATTCACTGGCTCCCATGTACTATCGTGGATCTGCAGCAGCTGTCATAGTGTATGATATTACCAAACAGGTAAGAGGTACCCTTTAGAATTTAGGTGCCGTTTATGGTGATCCTCCTAGAAAGACCAAGGCAGAGACATCACTGAGTCTCACCAGCAGCCTGGGGTGAGATTCCACAGTATGCTGGTTGGGGTGAGTGAACACCAAATTTTGAGTTTCTCTCATCTCTATGTAGCTAAGCCTTTCAAATCTACCTGCTAAATTAAATAAACAACAATGATCATTCATTTTTAAAATTGACTGTTTGTAAGGGCAAGGTTATACCTGCTAATACTGGTCTCCGGAATGTCAGATTTTTAGGAAAAGGAAAATTACTTTTAAATGTTGCATGTTTGATGGTTATAGATACTTATTTCCTATTAGGGTTTCAATCATACAACTTGAAACGCCAAGGATGATGTTTATATATGTATAGTGTGTCTGCGTGCATATGGGATGAATGTATTTTTAGTTATCATTTTGAGGACCCAGGATACCCATCAGTGAATAACAGCAGTGGTCTGCTGGCATTTCCCCCACTCCTGGAGCTCAGCGTTCAGGACCTGCTTAACTGAACTTAGTTAGCTGCTTTAACTAATTCGATGCTGGGACCATCCATGAGTTCCTGACCACTGCTTCCTAAGTGGAGTGGCTACCTTGGCTGTTTCCTGGAGGTGATTGTGAGGGAAGAGCAGTTAGGAAAATAGGACTCTAAAGCGTGCATTTATGCGCATGTGTGTATGTGTGTGTGTGTGTGTGTGTGTATTTTTTCTTTTCTGATTAAGCATGAACATTGGTTCAGTCCCATAGCTTTGTCTTACTCAAGTTGAGGTAAGGCTAACATTAATGTTATCTATAAAAGAAAATTACTAATACGATTATCTTAACTTCAAGTTTCCATTTTAGAAGGGGAACTTTTTACAGGCTCTGTAAGTATAACTTAGCTAATATTAAATTTTGTGCCAAGGTTGGGGTAGTATGTTAACCTTCGTGTGCCCCCTGAAGATATTTTTCTTCATTAAATTATATTGGGTTTATATTTCTACATGGTTCAGATATTACACTGATGGGTCTTTCCCAAGATTGATTTACACTTTTGGTTTAGGATTCATTTCATACCTTGAAGAAATGGGTGAAAGAGCTGAAAGAACATGGTCCAGAAAACATTGTGATGGCTATCGCTGGAAACAAGTGCGACCTCTCAGATATTAGGTAAGATACATTTAAAAAATGTCTATGCAGTTCAAGTCCTCCATCCTGAATGTCTGTGCGTAAAACGCTGTCACAACTGTGTGGTTAAGTGTGTTCTCAGTGTCATAATTTAATTGATGTCATTCACTTGTGGTGATCAAGGTGGTATTTATTCAACCAGAATAGAATTGAGGGAAAAATAATAGGGAGATGCACATTTGAGGGAGCACCCACTCATGAATATTTAAATCAAATCTCCTGTACAGAGTACAGTTACACCCCTGACTCTAGATGTCTTTGGGCTAAATGGTTTTAATATTTTTTTAATTAATTAATTAATTTATTTACTTGGCCATGCCGCACGGCTTGCAAGATCTTCGTTCCCCAACCAGGGATCGAACCCGTGCCCCCTGCAGTAGAAGCTCGGAGTCCTAACCTCTGGACTGCCAGGGAATTCCCTTATTATTGTTTATTGTTACCTTCTCTGTTGTTTTTGTCATTATTACTACTATTACCATTTTAGTAACATTTTCATATGGTGAGGAGGGTTAGAATTCTTCACATTTTCCACAGCATCCCTGTTTGTTTTAGTTCTAGACTTTAACTTAAGGATGTAGCCAGGTCTATATGATCTCACTGTTTTGTTCTAAGATCTGAATTTGATTCATCGTATGTGAACATTTTGGCTTCTCCCAGAGACACTAGATGTTGAACTTCCTCTGCCAGGACAGAGGTTTGTAGGGACCCAGTCTGTGTAGACTAGAGCTGTGATGATAGCTTTATCTAGCCTGATAAGCTAACTATTTTTACTAAATAAAACTGAAAGAGAAGGAGGCAGCTGTCTGCAAGCTAGGAAGGGTGCTCTCGCTAGAGGCCAATCAGCCGGCATCTTGATCTTGGACTTCCCAGCCTTCAGAACTGACATGGACCACAGGCTTTTGTTTAAAAACTAAGAGGATAAAAATAGAATTTTAGACTAAACCAACCTTAGCCACTGGGGACAGACACCAAAAACAACGGGAACTACGAACCTGCAGCCTGCAAAAAGGAGACCCCAAACACAGTAACATAAGCAAAATGAGAAGACAGAAAAACACACAGCAGGAGAAGGAGCAAGATAAAAACCCACCAGACCTAACAAATGAAGAGGTAATAGGCAGTCTACCTGAAAAAGAATTCAGAATAATGATGATAAAGATGATCCAAGATTCTATTTCCAAGATCCAAAATCTTGGAAATAGAATAGATAAAATGCAAGAAACAGTTAACAAGGACCTAGAAGAACTAAAGATGAATCAAGCATCGATTAAAAACACAATACATGAAATAAAAAATACTCTAGATGGGATCAATAGCAGAATAACTGAGGCAGAAGAACGGATAAGTGAGGTGGAAGATAAAATAGTGGAAATAACTGCTGCAGAGCAAAATAAAGAAAAAAGAATGAAAAGAACAGAGGACAGTCTCAGAGACCTCTGGGACAACATTAAACGCACGAACATTCGAATTATAGGGGTTCCAGAAGAAGAAGAGAAAAAGAAAGGGACTGAGAAAATATTTGAAGAGATTATAGTTGAAAACTTCCCTAATATGGGAAAGGAAATAGTTCATCAAGTCCAGGAAGCACAGAGAGTCCCATACAGAATAAATCCAAGGAGAAATACGCCAAGACACATATTAATCAAACTGTCAAAAATTAAACACAAAGAAATCATATTAAAAGCAGCAAGGCAAAAACAACAAATAACACACAAGGGAATCCCCATCAGGATAACAGCTGATCTCTCAGCAGAAACTCTACAAGCCAGAAGGGAGTGGCAGGACATAATTAAAGTGATGAAGGAGAAAAACGTGCAACCAAGATTACTCTACCCAGCAAGGATCTCATTCAGATTTGATGGAGAAATTAAAACCTTTACAGACAAGCAAAAGCTGAGAGAGTTCAACACCACCAAACCAGCTTTACAACAAATGCTAAAGGAACTTCTCTAGGCAAGAAACACAACAGAAGGAAAAGACCTACAATAACGAACCCAAAACAATTAAGAAAATGGGAATAGGAACATACATATCAATAATTACCTTAAATGTAAATGGACTAAATGCTCCCACCAAAAGACACAGATTGGCTGAATGGATACAAAAACAAGACCCATATATATGCTGTCTACAAGAGACCCACTTCAGACCTAGAGACACATACAGACTGAAAGTAAGGGGATGGAAAAAGATATTCCATGCAAATGGAAACCAAAAGAAAGCTGGAGTAGCAATTCTCATATCAGACAAAATAGACTTTAAAATAAAGACTACTAGAAGAGACAAAGAAGGACACTACATAACGATAAAGGGATCGATCCAAGAAGAAGATATAACAATTGTAAATATTTATGCACCCAACATAGGAGCACCTCAATACATAAGGCAAATACTAACAGCCATAAAAGGAGAAATCGACAGTAACACAATCATAGTAGGGGACTTTAACACCCCACTTTCACCAATGGACAGATCATCCAAAATGAAAATAAATAAGGAAACACAAGCTTTAAATGATACCTTAAACAAGATGGACTTAATTGATATTTATAGGACATTCCATCCAAAAACAACAGAATACACATTTTTCTCAAGTGCTCATGGAACATTCTCCAGGATAGATCATATCTTGGGTCACAAATCAAGCCTTGGTAAATTTCAGAAAATTGAAATTGTATCAAGTATCTTTTCCAACCACAATGCTATGAGACTAGATATCAATTACAGGAAAAGAGCTGTAAAAAATACAAACACATGGAGGCTAAACAATACACTACTTAACAACGAAGTGATCACTGAAGAAATCAAAGAGGAAATTAAAAAATACCTAGAAACAAATGACAATGGAGACACTACGACCCAAAACCTATGGGATACAGCAAAAGCAGTTCTAAGAGGGAAGTTTATAGCAATACAATACCACCTTAAGAAACAGGAAACATCTCGAATAAACAACCTAACCTTGCACCTAAAGCAATTAGAGAAAGAAGAACAAAAACATCCCAAAGTTAGCAGAAGGAAAGAAATCATAAAAATCAGATCAGAAATAAATGAAAAAGAAATGAAGGAAACGATAGCAAAGATCAATTAACCTAAAAGCTGGTTCTTTGAGAAGATAAACAAAATTGATAAACCATTAGCCAGACTCATCAAGAAAAAAAGGGAGAAGACTCAAATCAATAGAATTAGAAATGAAAAAGGAGAAGTAACAACTGACACTGCAGAAATACAAAAGATCATGAGAGATTACTACAAGCAACTCTATGCCAATAAAATGGACAACCTGGAAGAAATGGACAAATCCTTAGAAATGAACAACCTGCCAAGACTGAACCAGGAAGAAATAGAAAATATGAACAGAGCAATCACAAGCACTGAAATTGAAACTGTGATTAAAAATCTTCCAACAAACAAAAGCCCAGGACCAGATGGCTTCACAGGCGAATTCTATCAAGCATTTAGAGAAGAGCTAACACCTATCCTTCTCAAACTCTTCCAAAATATAGCAGAGGGAGGAACACTCCCAAACTCATTCTACGAGGCCACCATCACCCTGATACCAAAACCAGACAAGGATGTCACAAAGAAGGAAAACTACAGGCCAATATCACTGATGAACATAGATGCAAAAATCCTCAACAAAATACTAGCAAACAGAATCCAACAGCACATTAAAAGGATCATACACCCAAAAAAAAAAAAAATAGAATTTTAACAATTAACAGCTGTTAAAGGAGCAATTATAGACTCTGACTTGACAACTTAAAGGAGTTTAAGTTTTGCATTGCATAATTTCGATTTTTGAAAACTTTTCATATACTGTCTGCAACTTTGCATAAATATTATACTTTATATCTAAGAAGCAATATATTTTGATCAAGAAAAAAAAACTGAAAGAAAAAAGAAAACAATGAATTTGTGTTGTCTCCATCCCCTGGTTAATTTAATTATCAGCAGTTCGAGTAGTTGATTTTCGTAAAGACAATGATACAAGCTTCAGGTTTTGCTAATCCAAACATGATTAAACCAAAGTGTAATGAACAACAGGATAGATCTTGCAAAAGCCCTTAAGATGGCCTTTGCCAAATTGCTCTGTTTCTTTGGGATTTCAGAAGCTTTATATCACAATTGCATCAGGTTGGTTTATAGTAACAGCCATAACCACCACTTACTTGTTTGTTTTTCTGGGGGCTGGACAAATCTTTAAACCCCCCAGACTTAGTTCAGATCTCTGCCTTCTGCACTGTAATCCTGAAACAACCTGCTTGTCTAGAATTCCCAGATGAATGGTTTAACTTTTGTCATGGGAAGGAGGTGGGGTGGGTGGGTGGAGGCAGCCTCTGCTGAGAGAAAGCCTTTGCTCTCATCTGACACCATTGAATTGTGATAAAGGTGCGACTTTCAGTGAACTAAGCCTTGTGTGTTGTGGGAGAACTAATGGATGACAATTTAAGCAGAAAACGATTTAAACGTGAATGGAATTAGTTAGGACTCTTGACTATAGGGAATTGAAACTCAACTGAAATTAATTTCAGGAAAAAGGGGAATTTATTGGAAGGTACTGGGATCCACATGGTAAAAAAAACAAGGGTGCCTTTAGCTCTGGTATTTGATATCTTCCAGCTTTGGTTTCTAGAAAGATCCTGGCCTGGCGCTCTCTTTGTTTCTACGCTGCCATAAAAGGATTGCCCCATGAGAAAGCATTTGCGGCCAAGGGAGGGGATGTGGGTGGGACAGATGCTTTCTCCCACCATAATCACAAGAATGGGAGGATGGATGGTTTTAAAGAGGGGCAGTTCCTGGAAAAGTCCAGCCTGATGTCTGTGACATGTTGGTTTGGCCGCTGGCACCAAAGTCACACCGTTTCTCAGGGTGGAATTCGCTGTTTTGCATTCTCCTCAGCAGACATTCTGCTTTGTCTGCTTATCTATACTCCATCCCCAAAGGGAGACTACTTCCAGCTTCCAGTGTGACATCATGGGGTCACTGTCCCATGAGCCCACGCCCCCTGGTTTGGCCTCAGTGGGTCTGAATGTGGCTTCTCCAGCTCCCGTAGTTGTGGTTTAAAGGGTGGAATGTGGATCTCTTGTTAGACACAAAACTCTCTTAGATTTTTCTCTTAAATTCTCCTTGTTATTGAATCAAGGACATAACTCCCTTTGCGATTCTTCTTCAAACCTCTGATTAACTCAACAAGAAAACCCAGTTTGATGCTAGTAAATTTAAAATTTTTAAGCATTTAATATATTTTATTGAGATAATTGACAAACCATAAGACCCATCTGTTTTAAGTATGCAGTTCAATGAATTTTGTGTATGTATAGAGTCGTCTAGTCAGCCTCACATCTCATTTCAGAACATCTCCACTCTACAAACAAGCATCATGCTCATTTACAGCCACTTCCAATTTCTACCTGCTTCCCGCCCCTAGCAACCACTAATCTACCTTTCTGTCTTTATTAATTTGCCTTTTGTGGACATTTTGTATAAACGAAATCATACAAATGTGGTCTTCTGTGCCTGGCTTCTTTCACTCAGCATACTTCCAAGGTCCATCCATGTTGAAGTTTGTATCAGTTACTTCATTCATTTTCATGGCTGACTGTTATTCCATTGTGTGGATATACCACATTTTATTTTTTCATTCACCAGTTGAAATTCAAGTTGTTTCCACCTTTTGGCTATTATGAAAAGTGCTGCTGTGAATAATCGTGTACAAATTTTATACGGACATATGTTTTCATTTCTCCTGGGTGTATACGTAGGAGTAAAATTTGGGGGTCATTTGGTAACTCAGTATTTAATACTTTGAGGAACTGCCAAACTTTAAAAAAGAGGGAAAAAAATAACTTCAACCCTAGCCTCACACCTTATATAAAAATTACTCTAAAATGAATCATAGACTTTAATGTAAAATGTAAAACTCTTAGAAACTTTTAGAAAAAATCTAAGAGAAAATCTTGAGAATCTGGAGTTAGGCAAAGAGTTCTTAGACTTGATAGCAAAAGCCCAGTGTATAAAAGGAAAAATTGATCAATTGGACCTCTTCAAAATTAAAAACATTTGCTCTGTGAAAGCCCACGTGAAGAGGATGAAAGACAACGTACAGACTGGGAGCAAATATTTGCAAACCAAGCATCTGACAAAGGAGTAGCATGTAGGCTACATAAAGAACTCTGAAGACTTAATGTTTAACAAAGTCTGATTTTAAAATGGGCAAAAGAGACGAGCAGACATTTCACCCAAGAGGATATCAAGATGTTGAGCAAAGCCCTGAAAAGATGTTGAATGTCATAATCAGACCATCAGAACGGCTAAAATAAGAAAGAGGAATAACAACTAGTGCGGGTGAGGGTGGGGAAGAACTGGATCCTTCGCACATTGCTGATGTGAGTGTAAAACTCTGGAAAACACTTTGGCGATTTCTTTAAAAACTAAATGTAAAATTATCACATGCCCCAGCAATCACACTCTTGGGCATTTATCCCAGAGAAATGAAAACTTATGTTCACAGAAAACCTGCACATGAAAGTTAATGGAAACTTTTTTAAAAAAAATTAATTATTTATTTATTTACTTTTGATTGCACTGGGCCTTAGTTGAGGCACGTGTGCTCCTTAGTTGCGGCATGCGAACTCTTAGTTGTGGCATGCATGTGGGATCTAGTTCCCTGACTAGGGATCAAACCCATGTCCCCTGCATTGGAAGGCAGATTCATAACCACTGCGCCACCAGGGAAGTCCCCATGGAAACCTTAGTTGTGATGGAATCAGCCCAGATGTCCTTCAGTGGGCACACCAGGGTGCGTCACACCGTGGAATACTACTCAGCAGTGAAAAGGAACAAAACGGGTACAAGCAACCTGGACGAACCTCCAGGGAAATATGCTGAGTGAACAAAGCCAGTACCGAGGGTTTCATGTTGTATGATTCCACTTATATAACTTTGGGGAATGAAACCATTTTAGAATTAGAGGGATATTAGTGGTTATGGTCAGGGTGAGGTAGGCGGTGGAGGGGGAAGGACAGCATGGACATGAAAGGGCAGCACGAGGCATCCTTGTGATGCTGGAAACGTCCACCTCTCTGTGGGGAGGACACGAACCTACATGAGTGATAATACACACACACAAGCACCTGTAAAACCAGGGGAATCTGAACAAGATGGAGTGTATTGATGTCAATATCCTGGGTGTGATGTTACTGTTTTGCAGAACGGTGCCATTTGGGGAAACAGGGCAAAGCGTACAAGGAGTCTCTCAGTATTATTTCTTGTAACTGCGTGTGAATCCACAGCTACCCCAGTACAAATTTCAGTTAACAAAGTTGGATTTAGATAAAAATAGTAAGTAAATATTAGGCAGTGGTGTGTGTGTGTGGACATGTATATGTGCACATATACATGCATATTATGTATATTATATATGATTAACTAAAGTTTTGTAAACTCACTGAGCCAAAGGATGAACTTAACCACTCCCCCGCCACACCCACTGTACAGAAGAAAAACGGGAACTATATTAAAAACTCCCATTTAGGAAAGCGGGGAAGGGGAAGCCTGGTGGATTGGTCCTTGCCCAGAGGATAAACTTTATCCCACTAGACAGAAATAGTCTGGTAAACGATAGGCCTGCGAGCCTAATGACACCTGCTGTTGACTCCTTTCCATGGCAGTGGAATTGCGTTCTTGGCCAACCAATCCAGCTGCTCCAGATTCCGCCTGCCGGTACGATTTTTCTGGGGAGTTAGCCAAGTCTCTACACCCCAGACCTTATTTAGAGCTTGACCTTCTTTTACTCTAATCTAAAATACTTTGCTCTTCTGTAATTGCCACAAGACTATAGTTTCTTTTTCACTGGGGGTAGGAGAAGGAGAGTATGTAGATTTGGTGTGTGTGTGCACGTGCGTGTGTGTGTGTGTGTGTGTGTGTAGCGGGAGCTGGGCTCACCTAACAGACTTTGGTTGTGTAAGCTTGTAAATCCTTGAGCAGAGCTAGGCCTGGCGTATTTTGAAAGTGCCTGGACTTGAAATGGGATTAACTCCCTGAACTTGACTCAGCCCGCTGGAGGCTTGTGTGCAGAAGTGCTTCGCAGGGGAGATGCCGATCATGGGGTCAGTGGGTTTCACATCCACCAATATTCCAGAAGAGGGTAGAAGGGTCTGACCACATCCCAGCATGAAAGGCCCTCACGGGCATCTGGTCAGAGGACCTCAGGACTTCCAGTTTGGATTTTTTTTTTAAGGCTCCTGATCTTTGTGAGAGGTTTTCCTGAATATCTTGAAGAATTCTAGACAGAATCTCCTCGGGCTCAGATTATTGTAGAGTTGGAGTGATGTGTGGTCTCTCTGAACCCAGGCGAGGAAGCAAACCGGAGTTGGTGATACTGTGCGTGAGAAGACTGTCCCCAGCTTGTGCACAGCAGGTGCTCCGGGGACATCCCTTCCCTGCTTTCCTGCCCCCTCCCTCCCCAGTGAGGACGGGCCTTGGGGAGAAGTGTGTGTGACTCCTGATGGGGCCTAGGGGATGGGGCACCTCCCTTCTCCTTACCATCTGCTGATGCTGGGAGGGGACGTTGCAAATTGGGGACATTTTAGGAACATACATAGTTGAAAGAAAATCAGAGAGCCTGCGCTGAACTGACTGTGCAGGGCCTGAGGTGGCTGGCTGGAGGAGCGCAGCCAGCTTGGAGCCCGGACAGTGACCATTTGCTGACGTGTGCTGAGCAGGGCGGGTCCCAGGCTTCTGAACTAGTAACACGAGGCCTCCGGCTAATTCCAGGTGGCTCTGATGAGGGCACATTTGGCCTGGGGTCTAGAGAGAAAAGAAACCTTCTCAGAAAGTCTGGAGAGCCTGCCAGAGACTGCACAGCCTTGTCCTGGGCCTGGTGGGAAATTTTGGGCAAACCAGTCTTGAAAAAAAAGAAATAGATCACCTCGCTTTAGGAGTTTTAAAAGTTCCATGAACATAAGAATTGCTTAGCACACTTGTTAAAATTCAGATTCCAGGATTCAGTTCCGTAGATTCTGATTCAATAGGGCAGGAGCAGGCTGGGGACAAATGCATTTTGTAAAGCAGTTCTTTTACGAGTGGTCCAAGGGCCATACTTGCAAAAGCATTGCCTTAGGTGATAGGAGTTGATGCGAGGGAAGAGGGACGGGGCCCTGGAACCTGGCTGGGCTTCTAACTGCAGGCCACACCTGCCTGGGCCTCCCTACTGCCCTTCGGAGCTCACGGAGGCTGGAAACAGTGGTCCAGCATCATTCAGGATATGGAAGAAGCACCACTGACCCACCATCTTGTCCCCTTCAGAAGCAGCTCCAGTTCTCTGCCCCATTTTTTGCACCTCATGGTGATAGTCATCAGGAAAAAAGATGCGATTGTGGGTTGGTTTGCCTCCATCTGATTCATATCAGATGCCGCTGGACCAGCATCTTGCACCCAGCCCCCTCCTGGATGCTGGGACTCCCCCAGATCCAGCCTGTACTTTGTTGCCTTGGCTTGGGCCAGGAATTAGGATCACCTTGCTTGGGTGCTTTCATGTGATGCACTGCAGGTATTTCAGGAACCATCTGCTTTAATCAATGATGGGGGGAAGGATCCTCCAGGTGTTGAGGTTAGAGGAAGAAGAGGATTCCCTATCCCACCCCTGACACTTCAGCCAGAATCCCCCCTTCACTTTTCCCCATCAGCCTTTCAAGCAGCCTTGATTCGTAGCCATCATAATAAGTAATTTATTGGAGAAATTATGCCCACCCCACCCCTACCTCATAGCAGGCTCCAGTTCTGTTTCCTTGATTTTCTTTTCCCGATTTTGGACTCTTGACTCTGTACACAAACCCCCCTGTGACCTCTCCAGATTAGGAACTCTTCCTGCCTTTCTTGATCACTTAGACATTGGCCTTCCTCTAATGGGTTCAAGCTCAGGGGTCTCCTGACATCCTTAGGGCTGTGAACGAATCAGAAAGGGTGAAGGAGTGATGGTGTAGAAGTGCTGATAGGAGAGAGCCTTTGAGGTCTGATTTATTTTATCTTGCCCATAGTAGCAGCTGGAAGTTACCCACCAAAAGTAGTGGTGGAGTCTGGGGCTTGGAGAGGTGGTGAGTGATGACCTGGGGATGCCCAAGGTTCCTCCCTTCCCCCCGACTAAATACAACCCAGGAGATGATCAGGGATGGAATCCTGAGGAATGGAATCAGGGTCTCTGAGATCTTATAACAACACTTCTGGTGTCTGCAAGAGAAACATTGTGAGAGATTGGTTGGGCTGCTGCCGATGAGTCAAGACTTTTCTCCCGGAGTAGAGGTCGTCTTCCAAGAACAGAGCAGCTGGGGTAGAAGTGAAACTAGGCTGGGGGACGAGGAAGGCTATTTATTCTACCAGTTTTCAGTTATTCGGTTAGCAAATAACTTTTGATAGTTCTGTGTGGAGCAGAGTACTATGGGAAGTACAAGAAAAGAGAAGAAATTATTGTCTTAGAGCTATTTATTTCTATTTGGGGAGCCAAGAGGGATATACAGGGGGAGGAAAATATCTAATGAGTAATACAAGGCTATGTTTATTAAAGTTCCAAAGTTAAGGTGCAGGAAGGACAAAGGCATTCAGGAAAGGGAAAGTCCGTAGTTGCAGACAGTGATTTGGAAACGCTCCTGGATAAAATGTGTCACAAGCTGGGCTGTTTAGGATGAGTCGGGAAGGAGGAAATTCCAGGAAGGGAAGATCATGGACAAAGGCATGGGCGTGGGAGGGCCTTTGATAGGTGTCATGGCAGGGTGGGGGCGGACATCAAGAGTATCTACCTGATCGTCTGCCCTCGGGAATGGGGAGAAGATGGGTGGGTGGTGAGTGGCTTAAAAGTATGCAGAGTGTCTGGGCTCAATGCTCAGGGCCAGGATGACAAACCCCCGAGGTCCTGCCTCCTACTTCTGTCTCTCATCCCCGGGCTCCATCGCCCATCAGTCATGGCTCTGTCTTCTCCTGAGCCTCTGTGGTCTCAGGCTTCTTCTTAACACAGAGCTGCATATAGTCACCACCAGCTAAAGCGATGGAACCTATCTGCCAACACCATGGTAGGCATGGGGGCCTCTTTGGATTCTTGAGCAAGTAAGGCTTCTTGCAATTTCCTGTGTCATCTAGAGCGGGAAACCAGGGTGAGAGCTGGACATTGCAGGCTCAGTGCCCCATGTGCAGCTTCCTGAAACACATGCCAACCCCGTCAGAAATCATCAGGCACCAGTGGTTTCAAGTTTTGGGGAGAAAGTTGAGGTCTTCAGTAGATGAAAAATATATTTGGAAATAAATATTTTTTTACTAAGAATATATGAATTGCTTTACACTTCTTACGTGTGACTCCAAAACTCATTCCAGTCTTGACAGTGGGCCAAAAATGGGTATAAGAGTTTGTTTAAAACTATACAAACCAAATAACAGAACTTGAGATGTTAGATGATAAAAATCCAATTTATTCCAAATACTAAAAAGCAAAAAAGCCAACGAACATCAAAAGCCACTACTGTGCAAGGTGTGGAAATATCATGGCAAGTATTAAAACACACCCAGGGACTTTCCTGGCAGTCCAGTGGTTAGGACTCAGAGCTTTCACTGCCGTGGCCCTAGGTTCAATTCCTGGTCGGGGAACTAAGATCCCACAAGCCACGCGACACAACATAAACAAACAAACAAACAAGTAAATGAATGAATAACACATCCAGCATTTTCCTTACATGAGATGAGGAAGCAGAGTAGAGTCTGCGCTGTTAAAATGTGCGTTTTGTGCCCTGAGATGCACCTTCCCATGTTTCTACCTTCTGATGCTGTGTAGCATCTACTGCTATTATCCAAGTGGGAGGGAAGGAACTGAAGACTGACCTCCCCAGAGAGGGATCTGGAATTGCTCTGTTTCAGTTATAAAGTATTCTTAATGAAGAATCTATAAAACATTTACATATGTCTTAAAGAATAATACGAATTTTAAAGAATAAAATGAACAGCTCTGTACCTACTCAATCACATCCTCTTCTCCCCATCCAGAAGTAACTGCTGCTCTGACTTTTGTGATAACCATCGCATTTTTTCTTTGTACTTTGCCACCCATGTTTTCATATCTAAACGATAGATTTAGGTTTGCCTGTTTTTGAACTTTGTGTAAATGGAATAACCCTGAGCGTATTATATGATGGTTTGTCTCTTACCTCAACATGCCTGGGAGATTTCATCACAACGAACGTTAGCTGTACCTTGTCCGTTTCCACGGCTGTACACGTTTTTTTTTTTTTTTTAAAGGCAGTCTTAATACACTTTATTTACTTTTTAATTTTTATTTACAAATTTATTTATTTATTTTTGGCTGCGTTGGGTCTTCATTGCTGCGCGCGGGCTTTCTCTAGTTGCAGCGAGTGGGGGCTACTCTTCGTTGCAGTGCACGGGTTTCTCATTGTGGTAGCTTCTCTTGTTGCAGAGCACGGGCTCTAGGCACACAGGCTCAGTAATTGTGGCTCTCGGGCTGTAGAGCATAGGCTCAGTAGTTGTGGCACACAGGCTTTGTTGGTCCACGGCATGTGGGATCTTCCCAGACCAGGGCTCAAACCTGTGTCCCCTGAACTGGCAGGTGGATTCCTAACTACTGCGCCACCAGGGAAGTCCTGTGCACGGTTGTATTTGATGAGTGCAACACAGCTTATCTGTCCATCCTACAGGTGATGGGTATTTGCGTTATTTCTGCCTTGTTATTATGAACATTGCTTCTTGAACATTCTTGCATATCTCATAGCGCCACGTGTTAGCATTCCTTTAGGTTCAGGTGTGTAAGAGTCTAATTGCTGAGTCACAGGGTGAGCGCAAGCTCAGTTTTACTAGGTGATGCCAATGTTTTCCAAAGAGGACACCGGTAGTGCAGGAGGCTTCCTGCTACTCAAGACCCTTAGTGCTGTAAGACGCCAGGACATGGAGAGAGATCTGATAAGAATTTCAGTTTGCGTTTCCCCAGTTACCAGGGAAGTTGGCATGTTTTTATTTATTGGCCATTCAAGTTTCGTCTTGTGTGAAGAGCCTGTTCAAGACTTTGCCACTTTTTCTCTTGGGATATTTGCCTTCATCTTGTTTATTCTATCTATCTATCTATCTATCTAATTTGATGGTATGTGTTGAAATATCTTCTTCAAATTTATGTCTTATATTTTCACTCTTTATATATATTTTTAAAACTTTTATTTATTTATTTTTGGCTACATTGGGTCTTCGTTGCTGTGCGCAGGTTTTCTCTTTTGTGGCGAGTGGGGGCTACCCTTCGTTGTGGTGCGTGGGTTTATCGTTGCTGTGGCCTCTCTTGTTGTGGAGCATGGGCTCTAGGTGCGCCGGCTTCAGTAGTTGTGGCACGTGGGCTCAGTAGTTGTGGCTCGTGGGCTCTAGAGCACAGGCTCAGTAGCCGTGGCACATGAGCTTAGTTGCTCCATGGCATGTGGGATCTTCCTGGACCAGGGCTGGAACCCATGTCCACTGCATTGGCAGGCAGATCCTTAACCACTGTGCCACCAAGGAAGCCCTCTGTTTATATTTTTACAGCATCAGAAGCCTGTAATTCGTACCTAAGAGAATTTATCAATTTTTTCCTTTATATTTTTTTGGGGGGAATGGTCGAGGGAGGGCAAATCATTTAAGAAATCTTTCTGCACCCCTGAGATCATGAAGATATTCCACTGTGTTGATTATCTTTTTAAAACTTTACAGTTTTGTTTTCCTGTCTGTCTTTAGGTCACTTGGTACTGATTTTATGTGTGCTGCCTAGTTTCTCCTGTGTGGATATCCAGTCTTCTCAGCACACTTGGTTGTAAAGTCCATTCTCTCCCCACTGAAATTCCACCTCAGTCGTGTATCACGTGTCCTGGGTGCACAGGCCTGTTTCTAGGGCTCTCTATTC
Organism: Mesoplodon bidens; assembly: GCF_964165515.1. NCBI lineage: Eukaryota > Metazoa > Chordata > Mammalia > Artiodactyla > Ziphiidae > Mesoplodon > Mesoplodon bidens. The sequence continues at coordinate 30,472,203 of NC_138169.1, read as the reverse complement.
TGTTTCACAAGCCGACTTACCTATCCTCATACCTATACTACACTGACCTAATTATCACAGCTTTATCATGAGTCTTGATAAATGGTCTTGGACTTCTGATATGGTCTGGAATCTCCATAACTGATATTTGTTGGCCCCAGGGAAGGTTTCCTGAGAGTGTTGGGTGTGGGTGTGGATGTGTGAGTTGTGGTCTGGTGGAGATTAGGAGAGTGTTGGGGTGCAAATCTACATGTGTGTGTTGGGGAGTGTTTATTTTTATGGCCGCTTTAAAAAATATTTAAATAAACTTTAGTTTAGAATAGTTTTATATTTACAGAAAAGTTGCAAAGATAGTATGGAGTTCCCATATACCCCATGTCCAGTTTTCCCTGTTGTTAGCATCTTACATTAATTACTGTGGTATATTTGTCACAGCTAAGGAACCTACATTATACTTTATTATACTTTATATAATACTTTATTATTAACTGAAGTCCATACTTTACTCAGATTTCATTACTTTTCCCCTAATATCCCTTTTTTATTATAGGATCCCACCCAGAATATCATATTACATCTAGTTGCCATGTCTCTTTAGGATCCTTTGGGCTGGGACAATTTCTCAGACTTCCTTTGTTTTTGATGACCTTGACAGTTTTTAGTACTAGTCAGATATTTTGGAGACTATCTCTCAGTTGGGGTTTGCCTGATGTGTTTCTCATGATTAGACTGAGGGTTTGTGTTTTGGGGAGGAAGACCACAAGGGTGAAGTGCTCTTTTCATTACTTTATTGTTAATTAAGCATAGCAGGGGTTCATGTTATCAACACAATTTGTCATCCCTGATGATATTGACCTTGATCACCTGGCTGAGGTGGTGACTGTAAAGTTACCCTCCCCCGCTTTGCTTACCATGCTCTTTGGAAGGCAGTCCCTGTTCCCAGCCCTCACTCAAGGGGTAAGGCTTGTCCTCCACCTCCTCGAGGGAGGAGTCCCTACATAAATTATTTGTAATTCTTCTGCTGATGAAATTTGTCTCACCCCCAATTTATTTATTCAGTCATTTACTTATATCAGTGTGGACTTATGGATATTTATTTTATACTTTAAGTTATAATGCAGTATTGTATCATTTAATTTGTTACCCAAATTGCTCCCACTTTGGCCGCTGGGAGCTCTTTCTTTTGGCACCTGTGTCCCTTTAACATGTGCACATCATTTTGGGTTTTGAGTACTTCCTTACTTTCTGACACAATAAGATGTTCCAGGCCCATCTTGGATGGTTTAGGCTACAACCCTAGACTCAGCCATTTCTCCAGGCAGCCCTCATTTCTTTTACTGGAGACGGGTATTTAGAAACCAAGATCTGGGCTGGGTGTGCTCATTGCTACTGGGGTGTCATTGAGTCTAGGCCCTCTGGGTGAACAGAGCTGGAAAGTATACGTATGTATGCTAACAGGAGTATACATACACACATACCTATAATTATTTCTGTAAGTATCCATTTGTATCTATATTAAGATAAACATAAGTTCATATTGATAACTCTGACTTTAATCCAGAACCATAGGGATCATTGTAACCTTCTTTACAGGGCAGGGGAGGGATGTTTTAAAAAATTCTCAACTGATGTATGATTAAACAGAGGGATAAGCTTTGGTTGCTGGAGATTTTCTTAGAAGATACAACAATCTTTCCCCTTTCACTTTACATATTGCCCAGACCTTTAAGAGTTCAAAATGTGACTTCTGTGAAGAAATACAGCTATGTCAGTGGTTACTTTCAAATGGCATGATATTTACTTATCTTTATATACTGTTCACTTAGGCAGTGGATTGAAAACAAGTTTAACCATCATCACCATTATCATCATTGTCAACCTGAATTGAATGCTTACTATGTGCCAGATACTATTATAAGTAGTTTAACTGAATCTTCACAGCCCAGTGAGAGTTACAATCATTCTCCCATCTTATCAATAAGGAAACAGAGGCATGGAGACTGAAGAGCTTGCCCAGGTCCTGTGGCTGAGAAGGTGTAGGGCCCAGCTGTAAACCCAGGTAGTCCGTCCCAGAGCCGATGTTTGTTCTATGTTCCTCTCCTAAGAAGTACGAACAGGATCCAAGAGGGAAAATAATTTCTGATCTACCGAGAGAAAATAAATGGCAGCTGATTTGACTCTGCTCAGAGAATTTGGAGCTAATGATTTTTTCCAATGGTTTCTCTGGCCTCTTGGGACTAGCCTACATTTCTGTCTGGAGAAGGGATATTTGGAAGCAGAGGAATGGCCAGGCCCCCATCGGGAATCTGTGTTTTCTGCTCAGTCCTCATTCGGTTCAAATTCTGGCATTTTCCATGAGAAACAGTCCATCTAAGTCTGTGGCAGGAAACTGACACTGCTTGTTTGAACCTGACACCAGGAATTTGGCCCCAGGTTAATAGCATTTGCAGACACATTAATAAGCAGGCTTGGCCCCCTGGGAACAGAAATCCTTCCCAGGGTACACATGCCAAGTGCTTTAACTGTAAGCGCTTAGATCATCGTAAAGAGTTATTGTCCAATCAGATATTTATTGAGAAGGTAGTAATTCTTTTTTTTTAAAGTTCATTTAAATTTTAGTTCTACCTGGCAGATAAACCAATCTGAGGGTCTAAAAGAACTGACATTTTGAACAGAGATTTTGCTGCTTTAATTATTGCTAACATGGTTGCCTCCTCTGGGTGCTACACAAATATCTTGGATATTTAGAGAAAATATGAGCTGGTAGGAGCACAGTAAGCCCTGATTATTCATTTCAGTGGCTGCTTGAGGGAGCTGGGGAGACGGAGACCACTTCATGACACACAACAGCCTTTGCAAACAGCCTGAAGCCTTCCTCTGATGGGCTTTGGTGGAATGTATTGCTTTTGGCTAGAATGCCTTAAACACATGGGAGGGTTTTGAAAAAAATAATGCCAGCAGACATTCAACAGCCTCTCCTGCTCACAATGCCTTGCTGCATCCTCATGGCCAGCTTAGTTGGTTGCTTCAGTTTGACCTTGGCTGGAAGGGGGCTGTGGTTGGAGGAGAGAGTAAAATTACAGGGCAAACATTTTTCAGTGAAATGGTAACTGTCATATCCCAGGAGTCTGGCAGAATATAAAATGCTTGGTTATTGCTGGTATGGTATTTTAGAAATATAATATACACGCTAGAACACACCAGAAACACCAGAAGTTTTCTGTTGGGAAGAGCTCATGAGGCCACTATTCTTTTATCACTCATAAAATGGTGCCTGATGAATGTATACTTTATTATGTCCTACGTATAGTCATCTTAGTACAGATTGCCAAACTCTGGACTTGATAGTATCAGGTTATGAATAGGATAGACGGCAGAAATATCAAACTCAATATTTTACAGTCTACCTTCTAAAAGAGTTGTTTTCAAGCTATAGAAAGCATAAGAAACTGTTATGAAGCTGCTAAAATGCCTATTTCTGGCATGTGCCCACTAAACATTCTGCTTCAGTAGGTCTGGGGCACAGGGGTATTCATTTCTAACAAGCCCTGAATAGTCATGGGCTAGGAGGTCTGTAGAACACACCTGAGACTGATGCCCTACAAGATGCATGGGGCGTCCTCTGAAGACGTTTAGAGGAGCTTAGTGATGGTTGTTAATGTGACAGAGAGAAGTGCGGGAAGCTTGAATATATGTCATTTTGTCTCTTTGTTTTTAGCATCAAAGTGTCTTGTTTTTTGACATATGTGTTTACTTTTCTGGGAAAATGAGGACTTTTGTGCACCTGCTCCAAGATACCTGAAAACTTCTTAGGAGACATGGCTGCTATGCAGTTACGCACGAACTTTGGAATCACATGGTTACCCTGCGAGCAGTGTTTGAGCCCTCCTCTGTCTCCACATGCTAGCACTGCAGATAGTAAACGTTTTCATCTTGGCCAGTCTGATGCATGAATGAGGCGATCCTCATTTTCATGTGAATTTCTTTAATTGCAAGCAGGATTAGGAAAACCAAGATTATCTACTGAAGAACTGTTCTTTGCCTATATACAAAAACTATTCTTGGGCTTCCCTGGTGGCGCAGTGGTTAAGAATCTGCCTGTCAATGCAGGGGACACGGGTTAGAGCCCTGGTCCGGGAAGATCCCACATGCCACGAAGCAACTAAGCCCGTGCGCCACAAATACTGAGCCTGCACTCTAGAGCCCGCAAGCCACAAATACTGAGCCCGAGTGCCACAGGTACTGAAGCCCGCGCCTAGAGCCCATGCTCCACAGCAAGAGAAGCCACCCAATGAGAAGCCCGCGCACCACAATGAAGAGTAGCCCCCGCTCACCGCAACTAGAGATAAGCCTGCATGCAGCAACAAAGACCCAACGCAGCCAAAGATTAAAAAAAAAAAAAAAAAAAAAAAGAACTATTCTTTACTATATCAATTAGAAAATCAAGTAGAAGTTAAAACCCTCTTTATAAGTAACAATGTAAATGAGTAATGGACTTTTTTGGTGTGTGTGCCATTTTTAAAATTTGAAATATTGTAATTCCTAGGAATGAATTTAGCAAGAATTGAGCAAGACCTATATAGATGAATGTTACAGTTCTAGGATAGGACAAAAAAGGTACTTTTTCCTTGGATAGGAAAACTGAGTAGTATTGTAGAAATGTCCGTTTGCTCTAAATTAATGAAGACTTTTGTGCACCTGCATCATGAATTCACTGAGCTTCCAGGCAAATTACCTCAGATAATTTAAAGTTACATTTTTAAAAGGTTTTTACAAAATGATCTTAAAATTCACCTAGGAAAACAAACAGGCAAAAATAGTATTGGAAGGACTAATCTCAGCACATATTGAAATATATTTTAGTGATTTAGTGGTAAGACAATACAGCATTGTCAGGGAACTAGACAGAAAATCAATGAACAGACTACAGAATCAAGACATAGGGTGAAATACATAGGGATATTTAGTATATGATAAATATGATATTTAAATAAGTCCAAAAAAGGGGATAGTTCAATACATGGTTTTGGGATAATTAGGGAAAAAAATGAGAGAAAATAAATTCAAAGTGGATCAAGGATTTAACTGTAAAGTAACAAAACCATAAAAGTTAGAGAAAACAGTGGAATCTTTAAAATAATCTTGGAATTGGAATGAACTGTTTTAATCATGATACAAAACTCAGAAGTCATAGAAGAAAGTGATCAATAAGTCTGACTACATGAAAACTCCTGTGTGGAAAAAATGCCACACACAATGTCTAAATACAAATGCTAAGCTGAAAAAAAATGTGGAAAATATATTACAAAAGGATAGGTTCCTTAGTATTCAAAGAGCGCTTACAAATAAATTTTTAAAAATCCAAACAATCCAAACCAAAGTGTGCAGAGAACATGGATAAGAATATTACAGAACAAGAAATATCCGTGGCTTATGAAAAGTTGTGCACCAACTTTGAATAAAAGTTACTCAGAATTAATGTCAGATTTTTCTTATGGAGTTAGGACTTTAAAGTATGATGTAACTTTACTCTTGGCGTGATTTATGGTGGTTAGTGTATTTAATGATGTACCCTGTGTCCCCCGTTCTTCTGTGGAATAGTGATGACTGGCCTGGGAGCCTTCCTGGGCCGTAAAATAAGGGGCATGAGTCAAATAAATGTACTCAGGCTCTGAGGAAGTTTGAGCCTCCTACTTACTTGTTTCCTCCACTTGCTTCATTTCCGCTATGTTTTTGGCATTCTCTAAGAAAGTGGTGCCATCTTTGTAAAGATGTGTGAAGTAAACACCTTCTATGTGCCAGGTATAGTTTTGAGCACTTTATTATATCAACTTATGTTACATTTATATTTTTTATATAAATTAATTTATTTATTTTTGGCTGCATTGGGTCTTCATTGTTGCACATAGGCTTTCCCTAGTTGTGGGGAGCGGGGTCTACTCTTCATTGCGGTGTGCGGGCTTCTCATTGCAGTGGCTTCTCTTGTTGCAGAGTATTCCATACTGTGCAACAAGAACATAAGCCACGTATATTTCTTGTTCTGTAATATTCTTATCCATGTTCTCTGCACACTTTGGTTTGGATTGTTTGGATTTTTAGAAATTTATTTGTAACACGAGCACCTAAATCAAGCTCTAGGTGCGCGGGCTCAGTAGTTGTGGTGTGCGGGCTTAGTAGTTGTGGCTCATGGGCTCTAGAGCGCAGGCTCAGTAGTTGTGGCACAGGGGCTTAGTTGCTCCGCGGCTTGTAGGATCTTCCTGGACCAGGGATCCAGCCCATGTCCGCTGCATTGGCAGGTGGATTCTTAACCAATTTGCCACCAGGGAAGTCCCTACGTTACATTTAAAATGGTAAAGCGGAGGCCCTGAACCAAGATGGTGGAGTAGAAGGATGTGCTCTCACTCCCTCTTGGGAGAACACCAGAATCACAACTAACTGCTGAACAGTCATCAATAGGAAGACACTGGAACTCACCAAAAAAGATAACCCACATCCAAAGACAAAGGAGAAGCCACAATGAGATGGTAGGAAGGGTGCAATCACAATAAAATCAAATCCCATAACTGCTGCGTGGGTGACTCACAAACTGGAGAACACTTATACCACAGAAGTCCACCCACTGGAGTGAAGGTTCTGAGCCCCACGTCAGGCTTCTGAACCTGGGGGTCCGGCAACAGGAGGAGGAATTCCTAGAGAATCAGACTTTGAAGGCTAGCGGGATTTGACTGCAGGACTCTGACAGGACTGGGGGAAACAGAGACTCCACTCTTGGAGGGCACACACAAAGTGGTGTGTGCATTGGGACCCAGGGGAAGGAGCAATGACCCCAGGGGAAACGGAACTAGACCTACCTGCTGGTGTTGGAGGATCTCCTGCAGAGGCGGGGGGTGGCTGTGGCTCACCGTGAGCACAACGACACTGGCAGCAGAAGTTCTGGGAAGTACTTCTTGGCGTGAGCCTTCCCAGAGTCCAGCATTAGCCCCACCAAAGAGCCCAGGTAGGCTCTAGTGTTGGGTTGCCTCAGGCCAAACAACCAACAGGGAGGGTACCCAGCCCCACCCATTAGCAGTCAAACGGATTAAAGTTTTACTGAGCTCTGCCCACCAGAGCAACAGTCAGCTGTACCCACCACCAGTCCCTCCCATCAGGAAACTTGCACAAGCCTCTTAGATAGCCTTATCCATGAGAGGGCAGACAGCAGAAGCAAGGAGAACTACAATCCTGCAGCCTGTGGAACAAAAACCACACGCACAGAAAGATAGACAAGATGAAAAGGCAGAAGGCTATGCACCACATGAAGGAACAAGATACAACCCCAGAAAAACAACTAAATGAAGTGGAGATAGGCAACCGTCCAGAAAAAGAATTCAGAATAATGATAGTGAAGATGATCCAGGACCTTGGAAAAAGAATGGAGGCAAAGATCGAGAAGATGCAAGAAATGTTTAACAAAGACCTAGAAGAATTAAAGAACAAGCAAACAGAGATGAACAATACAATAACTGAAATGAAAACAACACTGGAAGGAATCAATAACAGAATAACTGAGGAACGGATAAGTGACCTGGAAGACAGAATGGTGGAATTCACTGCTGCGGAACAGAATAAAGAAAAAAGAATGAAAAGCAATGAAGACAGCCTAAGAGACCTCTGGGACAACATTAAACATTACAAGGGTCCCAGAAGGAGAAGAGAGAGAGAAAGGACCCGAGGAAATATTTGAAGAGATTATAGTCGAAAACTTCCCTAACATGGGAATGGAAATAGCCACCCAAGTCCAGGAAGTGCAGAGAGTCCCATACAGGATAAACCCAAGGAGAAACACACCAAGATACATAGTAATCAAATTGGCAAAAATTAAAGACAAAGAAAAATTATTGAAAGCAGCAAGGGAAAAACGACAAATAACATACAAGGGAACTCCCATAAGGTTAACAGCTGATTTCTCAGCAGAAACTCTACAAGCCAGAAGGGAGTGGTATGATACACTTAAAGTGATGAAAGGGAAGAACCTACAAGCAAGATTACTCTACCCGGCAAGGATCTCATTCAGATTCGATGGAGAAATCAAAAGCTTTACAGACAAGCAAAAGCTAAGAGAACCAAACCACCAAACCAGCTCTACAACAAATGCTAAAGGAACTTCTCTAAGTGGGAAACACAAGAGAAGAAAAGGACCTACAAAAACAAACCCAAAACAATTAAGAAAATGGTCATAGGAACATACATATTGATAATTATCTTAAACGTGAATGGATTATATGCTCCAACCAAAAGACATAGGTTTGCTGAATGGATACAAAAACAAGACCCATATATGTGCTGTCTACAAGAGACCCACTTCAGACCTAGGGACACATACAGCATGAAAGTGAGGGGATGGAAAAAGATATTCCATGCAAATGGAAATCAAAAGAAAGCTGGAGTAGCAATACTCATATCAGATAAAATAGACTTTAAAATAAAGAATGTTACAAGAGACAAGGAAGGACACTACATAATGATCAAGGGATCAATCCAAGAAGAAGATATAACAATTATAAATATATATGTACCCAACATAGGAGCACCTCAAAACACAAGGCAACTGCTAACAGCTATAAAAGAGGAAATCGACAGTAACACAATAATGGTGGGGGACTTTAATACCTCACTTACACCAATGGACAGATCATCCAAAGTGAAAATAAATAAGGAAACAGAAGCTTTAAACGACACAATAGACCAGATAGATTTAATTGATATTTATAGGACATTCCATCCAAAAACAGCAGATTACACTTTCTTCTCAAGTGCACATGGAACATTCTCCAGGATAGATCACATCTTGGGTCACAGATCAAGCTTCAGTAAATTTAAGAAAATTGAAATCATATCAAGCCTCTTTTCTGACCACAATGCTATGAGATTAGAAATGAATTACAGGGAAAATGTAAAAATCACAATCACATGGAAGCTAAACAATACGTTACTAAATAACCAAGATATCACTGGAGAAATCAAAGAGGAAATCAAAAAATACCTAGAGACAAATGACAATGAAAACACGACGATCCAAAACCTATGGGATGCAGCAAAAGCAGTTCTAAGAGGGAAGTTTATAGCTATACAAGCCTACCTCAAGAAACAAGAAAAATCTCAAATAAACAATCTAACCTTACACCTAAAGGAACTAGAGAAAGAACAAACAAAACCCAAAGTTAGCAGAAGGAAAGAAATCATAAAGATCAGAGCAGAAATAAATGAAATACAAACAAAGAAAACAATAGCAAAGATCAATAAAACTAAAAGCTGTTTCTTTGAGAAGATAAACAAAGTTGATAAACCATTAGCCAGACTCATCAAGAAAAAGAGGAAGAGGACTCAAATCAATAAAATTACAAATGAAAAAGGAGAAGTTACAACAGACACCGCAGAAATACAAAGCATCCTAAGAGACTACTACAAGCAACTCTATGCCAATAAAATGGACAACCTGGAAGAAATGGACAAATTCTTAGAAAAGTATAACCTTCCAAGACTGAACCAGGAAGAAATAGAAAATATGAACAGACCAATCACAAGCAATTAAATTGAAACTGTGATTAAAAATCTTACAACAAACAAAAGTCCAGGACAAGATGGCTTCACAGGTGAATTCTATCAAACATTTAGAGAAGAGCTAACACCCATCCTTCTCAAACTCTTCCAAAAAATTGCAGAGGAAGGAACACTCCCAAACTCATTCTATGAGGCCACCATCACCCTGATACCAAAACTAGACAAAGATACTACAAAAAAAGTAAATTACAGACCAATATCACTGATGAATATAGATGCAAAAATCCTCAACAAAATACTAGCAAACAGAATCCAACAACACATTAAAAGGATCATACACCATGATCAAGTGGGATTTATCCCAGGGATACAAGGATTCTTCAATATACGCAAATCAATCAATGTGATACACCATATTAACAAATTGAAGAAGAAAAACCATATGATCATCTCAATAGATGCATAAAAAGCTTTTGACAAAATTCAACACCCATTTATGATAAAAACTCTCCAGAAAGTGGACATAGAGGGAACCTACCTCAACATAATAAAGGCCATATATGACAAACCCACAGCAAACATTCTCAATGAGCAATAACTGAAAGCATTTCCTGTAAGATCAGGAACAAGACAAGGATGTCCACTCTCACCACCATTATTCAACATAGTTTTGGAAGTCCTAGCCACGGCAATCAGAGAAGAAAAAGAAAAGGAATCCAAGTTGGAAAAGAAGAAGTAAAACTGTCACTGTTTGCAGATGACATGATACTATACATAGAGAATCCTAAAGATGCCACCAGAAAACTACTAGAGCTAATCAATGAATTTATTAAAGTTGCAGGATACAAAATTAATGCACAGAAATCTCTTGCACTCCTATACACTAAAAATGAAAGACCAGAAAGAGAAATTAAGGAAACAATCCCATTCACCACTGCAACAAAAAGAATAAAATACTTAGGAATAAACCTACCTAGGGAGACAAAAGACCTGTATGCAGAAAACTATAAGACACTGTTGAAAGAAATTAACGATGATAACAACAGATGGAGAGATAAACCATGTTCTTGGATTGGAAGAATCAATATTGTGAAAATGACTATACTACCCAAAGCAATCTACAGATTCAGTGCAATCCCTATCAAATTACCAATGGCATTTTTTATAGAACTAGAACAAAAAATCTTAAAATTTGTATGGAGACACAAAGGACCCTGAATGGCCAAAGCAGTCTTGAGGGAAAAAAGTGGAGCTGGAGGAATCAGACTCTCTGACTTCAAACTATACTACAAAGCTACAGTAATCAAGACAATATGGTACTGGCACAAAAACAGAAATATAGATCAATGGAACAAAATAGAAAGCCCAGAGATAAACCCACACATATGGTCAACTAATCTATGACAAAGGAGGCAAGGATATGCAGTGGAGAAAAGACAGTCTCTTCAATAAGTGGTGCTGGGAAAACTGGACTGCTGCATGTAAAAGAATGAAATTAGAACACTCCCTAACACCATACACAAAAATGAACTCAAAATGGATTAGAGACCTAAATGTAAGACCGGATACTATAAAACTCTTAGAGGAAAACATAGGAAGAACACTTTTTGACATAAACCACAGCAAGATCTTTTTTGATCTACCTCCTAGATTAATGGAAATAAAAACAAAAATAAACAAATGGGACCTAATGAAGCTTCAAAGCTTTTGCACAGCAAAGGAAACCATAAACAAGATGAAAAGACAACCCTCAGAATGGGAGAAAATATTTACAAATGAATCAATGGACAAAGGATTAATCTCCAAAGCATACAAGCAACTCATGCAGCTCAATATTAAAAAAACAAACAACCCAATCCAAAAATGGGCAGAAGACCTAAAAAGACATTTCTCCAAGGAGGGCATACAGATGGCCAAGAAGCACATGAAAAGCTGCTCAACATCACTAATTATTAGAGAAGTGCAAATTAAAACTACAATGAGGTATCACCTCACACCAGTGAGAATGGGCATCATCAGAAAATCTACAAACAACAAATGCTGGAGAGGGTGTGGAGAAAATGGAACCCTCTTGCACTGCTGGTGGGAATGTAAATTGATACAGCCACTATGGAGAACAGTATGGAGGTTCCTTAAAAAACTAAAAATAGAATTACCATATGACCCAGCAATCCCACTACTGGGCATATACCCAGAGAAAACCATAATTCAAAAAGACACATGCACCGCAGTGTTCATTGCAGCACTATTTACAATAACCAGGTCATGGAAGCAACCTAAATGCCCATTGACAGGCGAATGGATAAAGAAGTTGTGGTACATATATACAATGGAATATTACTCAGCCATAAAAAGGAACGAAACTGGGTCATTTGTTGAGACATGGATGGATCTAGAGACTGTCATACAGAGTGAAGTAAGTCAGAAAGAGAAAAACAAATATCGTATATTAACACATATATGTGGAACCTAGAAAAATGGTACAGATGAACTGGTTTGCAGGGCAGAAATAGACACACAGATGTAGAGAACAAACGTATGGACACCAAGGGGGGAAAGCCGCGGGGTGTGTGTGTGATGAATTGGGTGATTGGGATTGACATGTATACACTGATGTGTATAAAATTGATGACTAGTAAGAACCTGCTTATAAAAAAATAAATAAAATAAAATTCAAAAATAAGTAAAATAAAATAAAATGGTAAAGCGTTCGCCCATCTGGCAGCACAGGGGCTAAGACCCGAGCGAGGGAGACATGATGAGGCTGTTTACTGAAGGAGAAGAACATTTTACTTCTGTGAGCAGCACGTTGAGCTACCTTCCTCACATTGGGTACTGACTAGGCCACCTGTCATTCAGATTCTGAATGAGAATTCACTGCCACAGTACTGCTCTTCTGCATGGGAGGCCCAGTGCAGGTCACCTGTCTCCACTGACTTTCAGGAGGGACACAGGAGGTGAACTTGCCAATGAATCCCTAGGTACACAGTGCTATTCTGCCCTGGCCTGCAGGTTGGATTCCCCTCCTGACAGGTGGGGCCCAGGAGCTCCTTCTTGGGATCCCTGACCTCCTCTTCCCCTGCCATCCGTGGTGCAGGCTCATGGGGAATTAAATAGCCCTGGGGTTGGAATGAGTCAGCTGCCGTGTTGCCGGGTTACACCCACCAGCAACAAAACATGGACCCTCATTGGGCGGCACAGCCTGTTGAGAAATCCGGAGCCACAAGAATGCTGTTTGCTGCCCTCCTGCCCCACGGGGAGCCTCCCAGGGCTGTGGGCTCTGCCTGAGTCCCAGACACATACCGTCCACGCTGCGTGGACCCCGCTGAAATATAGCACCTGATTACCATCCGAGCCTGGGGCTGGGAGGAGACACCCCCTTTCCTATGTTTTCAGCCCTAAGCCTCCCTCCTGGCCCTTTCAGAAGGCTGGGTGAGTCTTCGCCCCCCAGGACTTTTCCAGTTGTCCTTGTCAGCACTCCCCATCCTTCCTCCGAAGACCCCATGGTCCCTCTACCTCAGTCCTCCTCTCTGCTGAAGGCCACTGGGGGTGACTGTCACTCAGTCATTCAGCAGGTACTTACGGATCACCTCCTAGGTGCCTGGCACTGCTAGGATCCTGGCCCCTTAAAAACAAAATGTGGTCCTGATCGTAAGACATCCCACAGCCCATTAGGGAGATGGAATCTCACCAGGATGATGGCAGCCCCCAGGCTGCTCTCGAGGAGAGGGTGCTGCGCGGAGCTCTCCAGGAGGCCATGTGTGGAAGGGGGGTGGGGAGGGGTGGACCAGAGCAGGTGCAAGGCCCAGAAACAGATGTGAGCACGGCGAGGTCCCAGAGTGGCTGTCCCTTCGGGCATGAACGGGGAGGACTAAGGCAGGAAGCCTCGTCCTGCTAAGGCGCTAGGTTTCATTGGTTGGAAGACATGGAAGATTTCTATTCACGGGAATACTTGATAGATTTGTAGTTTTGAAAGATCCCCACGGTGGGCCTGGGGGTGATAGATTGCAGGAGGCTGGAGGACCAGTTAGAGGCAACAGCAGAAACCTGAGTGATGGGGACCAGGGCCTGATCACTTCGGGGTGAGAGGGGAGGGGACGCCTTGTAGGCACCTCCAGGGCTTCTGGCCTAGGAAACAGCAGGTTTACAGGGAGAGCCGCAGGTTTGTGGCTGAAAGGCGGTGAGTATAGAGAAGTGATGTTTTCCAAGCGCATTTGCTTTTCACACGGCTATGAGCCCTCTGAGACTCTAACCGCATGCCCAACGCAGGCCAGTTTGCTGGAGGCAGCCGCCCATCCCAGATCCTGACCCGTGAGGCTTTCACCACCACCCCCACCCCGCTGTCACCCAGCTCTGCACCCTCATCCTGACTCCATTTCTTCTTATGGTCCCTGGAAGTTGGTGTTTTTCTCCGTGGTCTCCAGGGTGACTTCTGGGAGTCCTGACTTTGTGTATGTAGCTTCATCTTGAAAGTCTGAAAATACTCTTTCCCATCAAAATTGACTAGCTGTGTGTTTATACCTTGGCTTGGGTGGACTCGTTTCAGTTTACCTGTTTAAGGCCTCTCACAGCGCCCAGCCTATGGCAGATATTCGGTAAATATTTGTTGAAAGAAATGAAGGAAAGTCATGGATGCCATGTCTCCTGTGATGGTGATTACAGAAGACCAGTTGATGCTGGCACCTTCCAGTCTCCCCGGGCTGTGTGTGGCCTCCCCCGAGACACAGCTGGGGGGTTCCAAGGTCACCGGATGGTCACACATCTGCCAGGGGCCCCGAGGAAGCACCCACTCACCTCCCCAGGGTTCTCCTTTCAGATTGTAGCTGTACCATTTGTTCCAGCGACAATTCTTGGACACCAACCAGGTGTCCTGCAGCTCAGCACATTTCTGATGCTGACTGACCCACAGTTAACACCGACCCCACGGGTCATGAACTCGGTCCCACGAGACTGCCCACCCCTTCAGATGCCACCTCAGGTCTTGGTTATCCCCAAGTCACCCACGCTTCTGCCCAGCAGATGACGCATTTTGGGGGTCCATGACTGGCCCGCCCAGGTTCAATAATTCACAAGAACAGACTCACAGAACTCAAGAAAGCACTAGACTTATGATTCATTTTTATAAAGGGTACAACTCAAGACCAGGCAAATGGAAGAGACACATTAGACAAGGTTTGGGGAGGTAGGGAGGGGCTGTTGTGTGGAGCTCTAACGCCCTCTCCGGGCACCCCACCCTCCCGGCACCTCCGTGTGTTCACCACCCCGCAGCTCCCCACGCCTCGTGTTCAAGGCTTTTTATTGAGCTGTCATTACTTGGTCGTGACTGATTAAATCTCCAGCCCCCCGCCCAAGGTTGGGAGCGGGGCTGAAAGCTCCCCCTCCTCTACTCAGCTGGGCAACCAGCTCCAGTCCTGCAGCCACTTCTGACACAGCCCTGACCCATCAGAAACTCAGGTGTGGTCTCCTGGGGTCTCTTCATGAATAACAAAGACGCGCCGACCACTGGGGAAACTCCATGGGCATCAGGAGCTCTTCACCAAGAACCAGGGACAAAGACATATTTCGTGTGAGACCCAGGAGTGGGTGGTCCTTCTAATCTCAGTTCATCTAAGAGGAGCGGGACTTGCCTGGCCTCCAGACTCCTGGCGTGAGAACCTGTTCTACAGGACGGGCTGCACCCGGCCTTCCTCCGCCCCGCCTCCAGTGTGCTGCAGTTTGGGGTTATTTCTTTGCCTGTAAAGATTGAAGGAACAGCTTCTGGAATGTGGGTGCCTGTTTGCTGGTTGTGACAGGAGCAAAGGGGGCAGAGCCAGAGGGCCCTGCGTTGGCCCCTGTCTCTGCCCCGAGTCACTGTGTCACCTTGGCAAGTCATTTGTTTAACGAGACCCGTTTCGAAACCTGGGGGAGATCTGAGGACACGCTTCTCTTCTCTCTGCATTTCAGGGCCCAGCATTGTTGGCTCTGAGAGAATTAACCCTTCTCGGAGGTTTACTGTGGTCCTCAGGATGGATAGGTTGTATTGCATTGCAGGTGACTTTGTTCTCACCGTAACCCCGGCAGAAACGATTCTGCTCCTCTTTGTCCAGCGAGGGGGCTGATGAGAGGGGAGTTAAGAACACAGGGGAGGTGTCGCTGCAGCTTCCTTGGTCGCCAGATGGGCCCCTACCCCAGGGAGAGATGAGCAGACACAGCCCGTCTTATCTGCTCCACCTTTGGGCAGAGAGGAGCCCCACCCTTCAATTTGTGGTTTGATAAAGACTGCCAGGAAGACGGAAGAAATAGGGTGACTTGCCAAACTGAACCTAGACAAGCCCTCCTCTGAAATATTTCAACTGTAAAATTCACCGCCACCAAAAAACTGAAGACTTATTTTTAATAACTGAGAGGCCCGGGGCTTGTCTGTTAGAAAACAAGAAAGAGGGTAGATTCAGGAGGGTCATTTTGCCCAGTGCATCTTTGGTGAGAATGATAACGCAAGTGCAGATTCCAGCTGACACGGCTCAGGAGGCCTCTTTTCTCCTGGGACCACCGTCTTGAAGGTGCCAGTGGGACCCTTTCCCAGGAAGTGCCTGAAAAGTCCTCCTCTCATATGATTTGGGGTCTGGAGAGAATTTAAATGCCAGGTAGAAGTTGCCCAGTAACTTTTTTTTTTAATATACATTTATTTATTTTATTTCTGGCTGCACTGGGTCTTCGTTGTTGCGCGCGGGCTTTCTCTAGTTGCGGCGAACGGGGGCTACTATTCGTTGTGGTGCACGGGCTTCTCATTGCGGTGGCTTCTCTTGTTGCAGAGCACGGGCTCTAGGCACGTGGGCTCAGTAGTTGTGACGCACGGGCTTAGTCACTCTGCGGCATATGAGATCTTACTGGACCAGGGCTCGAACCCATGTGCCCTGCATTGGCAGGAGGATTCTTAACCACTGCGCCACCAGGGAAGCCCTTCCCAGTAACTTTATGAACCAGTTGAAACCATCGATGAGGCCTATAGTAGAACTGCCCTCCCAGTTTTGACTTTCCCCTGCCCTCTGCCCTTTCCCTGTAGCATCCCCCTAGTCCAGCCCTGCATTCTCTTGCCTGCAGCACTGGAGGAGCTGGCAAACTCTCCCCTGCCTCCCCCTCTAGTCCCTTTCATGCCCCTGTTTCCCTAGGATGTGGAGCTGGCCCTCCATGACCACTAGGTGCCCACCTGCCCATTCACGATCCCTGCTGGACCCTCTCAGCCCCATCACTGACTTTCTCTGCACTCAGACCCCACGTCCTTCATCGTCAACCCTCCATTGTACCCAAGGCAGTGCTGGCTGGGTGCAGAGTTGACTTTCCATGGCACCTGGGATGGGGGAATGAGGGCGCTCCCCACCTGGGGGGCCTTCGTCAGGCTGCTGTATCTCAGGCCCTGGTCCATGTTCTCGCTGATGCTCATGGCCACACTTCAGTGACCTCCTCCAAGGCACCTGCCTGGGTTCCGTTGATCAAATGCATGGCTCTCTACCCGGCTACTCCTGAGCACTTTGCTATCCATACAGATATGACAGTGTTGTGTCTTCGCGTGTCCGTGGGTGTGTGTGTCTTTGCTCTCAAGTGTAGATTCCAAAAGGCAGGGACTAGGGTTTTCTCTACACCTGAAAGAAAGGCTGGCATACAACAGCACTCACTAAATATTGGTTGAATACATCAATAAACTTCTGGAGAATAGGCACTGTGTCTTTTTTTTTTTTTTTTTTTTTTTCGGTATGAGGGCCTCTCACTGTTGTGGCCTCTCCCGCTGCGGAGCACAGGCTCCGGACGCACAGGCTCAGCGGCCATGGCTCACGGGCCCAGCCGCTCCGCGGCACGTGGGATCTTCCCGGACCGGGGCACGAACCCGTGTCCCCTGCATCGGCAGGCGGACTCTCAACCACTGCGCCACCAGGGAAGCCCGGCACTGTGTCTTTTTAACTGTTTGGATCCACTGCAGTATCTTCACATGAAAAGTACATCAATAAATGTCTTTTTAGATTATTCATCTAAATGTGCCTTGGAGCTGTGAACATGCTCACTGCCAAACTTCCAGATCATGTCACATATTTTCTCTGATTTATAAAAGGCAATATATGGAAATCCTTAGAAAAGCATGTATGCATGCATGTGCACATACACAAATTTTTAAAAATATTGAGTCATTATTATGGGAAAAAACTTTTGGAATGAATCCTAACTCTGAAAGCTGGCCTTACTCCTAAAGCCTTTCCTACTGTTCTGGAGTTCTTTCCTTCGGTGGGACCGGGGACAGTAATTTATCTCCATGGATGCCCGAGACCAGGTTTTAAACTTGAAAAAGCCTCACCCATCTTAGGTTTTCAATACTTACTGAGCAACCGAGTTATTCTGCAGGACCACAAGGGAGCTATTTGCACGTGAGCTTTTTCTTTGTTCTGTCGGGTTATTTATCCTGTACAAACGAGCATTCATCTCTGTCTGGGTTTGCCCTCTTTTCCAGGGAGGTGCCCTTGAAGGATGCTAAGGAGTATGCAGAGTCCATTGGTGCTGTTGTGGTTGAGACCAGTGCAAAGAACGCAATTAATATCGAAGAGCTCTTTCAAGGAATCAGTAAGTACCTGATTTGTGTTTTCCGCATAGCTTTCATTTTTATGCTCTGGGAGTCAGAGGGTAAAAACCAGGGTGCTCCAGAGGAGAGCATCTCCTCTGTGTGAATTTGTCCGATGCCACGGATACTAAACCCTGCAGTTCTGCCCTGGTTACTGCAGACCCACACAGTGCATCCACATTCTCCATCTCCACGAGTCTGTGCTTTCACCTGCCGAGTCTGGGTTTCGTGAATCAAAATGAAGTAATCCTGTTGAAAAATAAAATTTATTTTAATCAAAGAATTATGTATTTTATAGCATTTTATGTTAGTATGTCCAGGGGAGGAGAAGGAAAATAGAGAGTGATAAAGGTATAGAAAACCAAAATCACCCATGAAACTGAATGACTCTGGGCAAACGAAGCAAGAGAAGCTTCTAGTCATTTCTTTTGCCTGGTGACCTTCGGCAAGAAGTGGTGTCTCCATCCCATGTGACCTGAAGTTGGGAAGTGGGTGGAGAGTTGGTGTGGAAAACTTTTCCTCATTTCTGATGAGTTTTTTTTTTGTTGGTTTTTTTTTTTTTTTTTTTTTTTTTTTTTGTGGTATGCGGGCCTCTCACCCTTGTGGCCTCTCCCGTTGTGGAGCACAGGCTCAGTGGCCATGGCTCACGGGCCTAGCCGCTCCGTGGCATGTGAGATCTTCGCGGACCGGGGCATAAACCCATGTCCCCTGCATCGGCAGGCAGACTCTCAACCACTGCGCCACCAGGGAAGTCCCGAGTTTTGTTTTTTAATTGAAGTATAGTTGATTTACAATGTTATGTTAGTTTCAGGTATACAGCAAAGTCATTCAGTTATATGTGTGTGTGTATATATATATATACTTTTTTTCAGATTCTTTTCTCTTATAGGTTATTACAAGATATTGAGCACAGTTCCCTGTGCTATACAGTAGGTCCTTATTGGTTATCTATTTTATATATAGTAGTGTGTATATGTCAATCCCAAACTCCTAATTTATCCCTCCCCTTTCCCCTTTGGTGATCATAAGTTTGTTTTCTATGTCTGTGAGCTGTTTCTGTTTTGTAAATAAATTCATTTGTATTTTTTTTTTACACTCCACATGTAAGAAGTGATATCATATGGTATTTGTCGTTCTCTGCCTGGCTTACTTCACTCAGCATGATCATCTCTGGGTCCATCTGATCAGTTACTGATGGAAGCTGATGGCTCTTGTCTTTGTCCCCAGTCCTGGGTCATGTTTGCTTCCCTATCTTTATGTTGGTCTCACGAATAACCTTTATCTGTGGCTGTTCCCCAGCTGACGGCCAGCTTGAACCTTCACAGCTTCCTTGGTAACAGCTTTCCATCCTGGGTCCCCCCAGAGAGCGACCTGCTGGTGGCTGTCTCAGGAAACTGTGTCCTGAGATGCCCTCGGAGCGTGTGCCTAGCCAGGTGCAGGGACCCAAAGCCCTGGGGTGCCCATCTCAGGAAAGGCCGAACCCCAGAACAGTTGGCAGTTGTTCTCAAGAACCTGGGCTGCAGGCAATTCCAGAAGGGAATTCCAGAAGGGAAACTGATGTTTTGGTCTTCGTGCAGCCTGCAGTCCCTGTTGGTGAACCTCTCAGAGGCAGAGGGGCCGTGCTTCCCAGGACAGATTTGATTTCCTTTCTGCTGGTTTTGGTTTGTTACTTCAGACTCTGAGAACCCACAGCAGGGAATATTTTGCTTGTTTCTCTTGGCTTGAAGGAGACTTCACCGCACATGAGGAACTCTGACCTGGGTTACTTACAGGGCCCAGGAACCCACGAAAGAAGCAGTGGAGCTCTCTGCAGCCCTGGTCCCACTTGTTCGCTGGGGTCCACATCCACTTCCCTTCCTTCCTCCTTCAGAAGGCTTTGTATTCCTGCTGTGGTTTCACCCTCAAAACAATAGTGTTCTCTGAGCTCTCGGGTCTCGGAGGTCAGACTAGCGCGCACCAGGGCTGTAGTTTCTTTTTTTTTTTTTTTGCGGTACGTGGGCCTCTCACTGCTGTGGCCTGTCCCGTTGCGGAGCACAGGCTCCGGACGCGCAGGCTCAGCGGCCATGGCTCACGGGCCCAGCCGCTCCGTGGCATGCGGGATCTTCCCGGACCGGGGCACAAACCCGTGTCCCCTGCATCGGCAGGCGGACTCTCAACCACTGCGCCACCAGGGAAGCCCTGGGGCTGTAGTTTTACGTTGGAAACCCCACATCCTCAGACTCCTGGTCCTTCCCGAAATTGGGCCGTGGGTGCAGGGCTGCACCGTGTGAGTCTGGGTGACGTCTAAGAGGGTTTGGATTGAGCTCATTCTGCTAACCTCGTATTTCTTCAAACTCTGTCTTTTCTGGGGACGTTCAGCTTTTCTGGTACGTCAGGCTAGTTGTACAGCTGGTAAACATTTTGTTTTTATGAATATGTATTAGTGGTTTTAATTAATGCAGCAGGAGAGCTCCTGACAACTGTGACATTCACAGCCGTCCCTGTGCAGCTCCTGGTATTTTCCAGAGCCCTCTCCCCAGCATCCACGCAGCTCTGTGTACCTGAAATTCACCTTGGGATTTCTGCACAAGCTAGGGGACCTTCCGAGGTTTCTGCAAAGTCACGCTTTTAATATAAAATGACATAAGGACTTCAAGGAAGAAAAGAAGCCTAAGCCCAAGCATTAGTCTCTCGACTCAAAAGCTATTCCTTTGCTCTGTTCAGCCAGTATAAATCCCTTCACGCATATGAGGTCTTTATGGATCAAAGTGATGGAGACTGCATAAGGAATTCCTGAGAGCCTGGTGGTCTGCTTCATTTAATTAAAAAAGAAAATGTTTTGCTTATAGCACTGGGTAATCATAGCTTCAAATCATTAATTCGTAGAGAAGCCATTGAATTCTTGTATCTCCTCATCTCCCACATCAAATAAACAGTTGTTTCTTTCTGTTTCATTAGACTTTGGTTAGAGTTGCCTTAGCAAGAAACCTGTGGATACCCAGACAGTGGCGAGATCTCCGTCCATATTTATAATGTGGACCCTGGTGCCTCCCTGGCCTCTGTTCCTTCAGGTGCATGTCTCCAGAGTGGGGTGTTGTCACCCACTTACAGGTTAACTTAAAACACAGTACCGAGCGCACCTAGATATATTAGAGCAGACACCTCGTTTATTTTCCTGCCCCCTGTTCCAACTTGTATTGCATATGCTCCTCCCTGAACTCAAAATAGGTCAAGATATTGCTGACACCTGTGCCCCCCAGAGCAGGGTTGCAGAGACAACATGCCCGGGAGAGAGCAGTCACAGAAAACCATGCAGGAGGAGTGAGAAGAAAAGCTGTTAAAGAGGTGTGCTTAAGCAAAATTGATTCATACGGACTCAGAGCAAGAGACCAGTGTTTCCCTTTTACATTCCCAGAAGGCCCGTAAGCCAGAAATGAGACAACTGTGTTTGGGGAACATAAGTTAATATATTTCGTAACTGGAAATTGTTAGCAAAATACTGTTTTCAGACTGAAGCTGCCCCGTAAAGTGTTTGGTGCTGCCCTTTGGGGGGGGTGGTCTGTGCCCACTTCGTTCTCTGGTTGGCATCCTCCTGGTGTTCTTTTCCACCGCTCACTTTTGGACCCGCTTTACCCAACGGTGTGTGGCTAATGTTCTTTCGTGCATCTCCATTCAGGGTTGTTCTTTTTTTTCAGCCACACCACGTGGCATGTGGGATCTTAGTTCCCCAATCAGGGATCAAGCCCACACCCCCTGCATTGGAAGTGCAGAGTCTTAACCACTGGACTGCCAGGGAAGTCCCATGGGGTTGTTCTTTTTTTTTTTTTCCCTGGGTTTTTATACCTTTAGTTTGAACACTAGCGTTTTCCTCTTTGAGTTAAAACATAGGAAGGATTCTTAGCCAATAAAATTATTGTCCATTGAGTTTTTAAGTTGGTGTGTGGAAACACAGAGAATACTTGATTGCTGTCCCAAACCTGTATGGTCTTCCCTATGAAACGACGCTGCCCGTCTCAGTCACCTTGAGAGGCAGGTGAGGAGCTCTGACAGCAGTAAAGGCTTCGTCTTGGCTCCCTCCTTCGTACATTCGCTCTCTCCCGCCCCACCCTGCATGAGATGCTCCTCCCTTCCTCCCCACAGATGATAATTCCCTGGAATCTCCTTCCTTCGTGAAGTCTCATGCATGGCTCTCACCTTTGACTTAAGGTTACTATGGTCTGCTCCATCACTTTGACACTTGGACATATTCTTTCTCTGAGTGATTCTCCAAGGGTTCCAGGTATGCGTCTCTTCTTCTGGTGAGCTGTAAGTCCTCTGGGAGCTGATCTCCTTCTGGCACATTCCCCATAAAGATGAGGCTAGGAAATAAGAGCGTGCCCAATGGAGGTTTTTGACTCTGGACCTTCCAGCTCATCTCATGCTGTTCCAGGAGATAATATTTCAGGGGATTCACTAGATCAAGTGAAATGTGTCACTTTTCTATGGGTACTTAAGTTGGCTAACACCAGCCCATTGGACAGGCCTCCTGTCTCTCTCTTCTTCTCTCTTTTGTGGGACAGGGGCCATGCTGGACACCAGGGACAGCCTGGGGAACAAAACAGACGGACGGTCGAGTGGGGAGACAGGCTGTGGGTACAGTCAAGTGGGTGTGTAATTACACATCGTAGTCAAGGCTGAGAAGCAAAAGTACAAGGACCATGGGGACAGTTACAGGTGGGGACTTTAGATTGGCTGGGGAAGGTCTCCCCAGGGAGATGGTTTTAGGCTAGACCCAAAAAATGAGAAGAGGGCAGAGAGCTCACGAAGAGCAGTCGGGCCAAGTGGACACGGTGTGTGAGTTCCCGAGGCAGGAAGTGATGGATCCTTTAAGGAAGACAAAGGAGGTGGGTGGGCTGCAAGGTGGGAGCTCAGGGACCACATGGGGGGGTGGGGGGGGAAGGGGTGTTAGAGACTGAGCCAGATGCTTGCAGGCCTTGTAGTGGGAAGATCCACCCTGGAGAATGTGTCTGGAGGAGGAGGATGCTGTTGTGGTCCTTTAGGAGGGAGGCCTGGATGAGGAGGAAAAACGTGGATGTGAATTTCAGAAGTCTTTTGGGAGTAGAACCAGGAACACTGGGTAGTGGTCCGAATGGGGAACAAGGAACAGCATGGTCCTGAGATGCACCCCAGGCTCTCTTCCCTGGAAGGAGGAAAGTGAGCACAGGAGCAAGTCCTCTGAGGCTGGATTTGCTAAGAGCCTGGCAGACAGGATTCTGGAGCCTGGGGAACAAGGTTTGCTTTGTGGATTTCAGTTATGCAACTCAAGTCCCCCACCCTTTTAAAAGAATCTCTCCCCGAGGGCAAAAAGACTTGGGGCTGCAGGCTCAACAGAAACATGTCTGGATTGGGCAGGACCTAGGCTGGACAGCTGTGCTTCTGCTCAGTTAACTTGAATACTGACTAGAGAACACAGGCTTTGTCCTGAACATCACATCTGGAGATGAAACTAGGCTTTTGTTTGTTATTAGTTTGAGAACAAGGTGAGAAATATTTGGTTTTTTTTAGAGTGAATGTAATTAGAGGTACAAGCATATGAGTTTGGAAAAATTAGAATAGGGTGTTAACATGAAAGACAGGAAGTTAAGGCTTATGGGCAGTAATCGTGTCTTGTCTGCAATCATTTGTTGCACAGAGTGTTAGCTATTTTAAGTTCACTGGATTTTGAAATTCTCTAGGTGGACACTTTTGGTTTGGAGCAGGTTAAAGAAATTTTAAAACAAAACAAAACATTTGCACATTTTATAATAGTACAGCAAACTGTCAAATGAAGGTAAGTTTAGCCTTTGTGGGACAAGGAAAGGACAAAGACAAAGCCTGTCCACTTTCTTAGCCCCTCAAAGTTAATTTACCAAATGCAATGATAGGAGACCTCTGCAAAAGAATGTAGTTTCAGAATGTGGGTAAGTTGGGTCTCAAAAGCCCTAAACATGCATATCTTTTATCCCAGTGATTCTAAAGAAGAAATTGACCAGGCGTGCAAAATGTAGTAATGATGTTTCACATAGAGCAAATTGTCATTCTGCGCCATTGTTGCAATTGCTTAAATATATATTAGCTCATTAATGCACCGTTTATCTTATGAAATAGGCACTGTTATCATCCCTATTTTATATCTGAGGAAGTTGAGGTGTGGAGAGGTTTGTGACTTGCTTCAGGTCACAGAGGGTCAGGATTAGAAGCCAGGCAGCAGGGCTTCAGAACCCAGGCTCTCAACTGCTAGTCTGTGTCATTGCAGATGGCAGTTTATGGTAACATTATTCATGATGGTGAAAAACAGGAAATGACTTAACTGTCCAAAACTTGGGAAATAATTTTTTAAAAATCATGGGACACCAGTATAAACTAGTGATTAAAAATGAGTTTGTAAATCTGTCTTTAGTGACATAAAAAGATAAATTGTTGAGTGTGAAACCAAAGTTATAGAGCAGTTTGTATAATACCCTGATTTTATAAAATATGAACCATATAATAGTAAATATATTCTCCTGGGCAAATATTGGGAAGATACACACACATTAAAATGTTAACAGTGGTTGTTTCATGGCGGTGAGATTGCAGGGAACTTAACAAAAGACTTTATTACAGAAAAATTTAAACATATACACCAGTAAACTGAATAACATAGTGAACCATCATGTACAGTCGTCACCTGGTATCCTTGGAGGATTGCTTAGGGCCCCAGCGAGGTTGCTCAAGTCCCTTATATAAAAGGGTGTAGTATTTGTATATAACCAAGCACATCCTGCCGTATACTTTAAATAATCTCTAGATTACAAATAATACCTAAGACAATGTCAGTGCTATGCAAATAGTTGTAAATACAATGTAAATGCTATTCAAATAGTTGCCAATGTGGCAAATTCAACTTTTACTTTTTGGAACTTTCTGGAATTTTTTTTTTCTCAAATATTTTCAGTCTGCGGTAAGTTGAATCTGTGGATACAGAACCTGCAGATATAGAGGGCAGACTGTACTCATAACCAAGCTGGTTTCATCCCTACCCCCTACTCCCACCGACCCCCCGCCTGTATTATTTCGAAGGGAATTCCAGACATCATTTCATCTGTAAATATTTTCAGCAAGTAACTTTTTTTTTACATAAAACAATGACATGCTCACCTTAATAATCATAATGCTATAATCATATTAATATCATCAAACATCCAGTGTTCAGATTTTCAGTGGTTCATAATTATCATAAATGGTTTCTTTGTTTGCATTTTATAGTTCGTTTGGATCAGGATGCAAATAAGCTCCACACACAGTGGATAAAATTGATAAAATTAGCTGGTGTGTCTTTTAAGCCCCTCCTTAGCAGTAGGCTCCCTCCTTGCAATTTCTTTGTGCAAGCAATTAGGTCAGTTGTCCTGATCCGAGTTTAAGACACAATGGATTTTGCTGAGTTCCATTTTAGTACCGAGTGGTATTTCATAACGTTAGTAAAAATTTGTTAATCCATTCACCTAAGCATTTGGGTTGTTTTCAGGTTTTGGCAATTAATTACAGGCAAGGCTGCGATGAGCTTTCATGTATAAGTCTGTGTGGGTAAATACCTAGAAGTGGCGCAACTGGCTTATCTCACAGGTAACGGTTCACACTCTAAGGGTCCCCCAGACTGTTCCAAAGCAGTTTTAGCATTTTACATTCCCACCACCAGTACAGGAGAGCTCCAGTAGCTCCAGCTCCTTGCCAGCACGTGGAATGGTCAGTTGATAAAATTTCAGTCATTCGAATGGGAATATAGTGGTCTCTCTTTACGGTTTTTTTTTTTTTTTTTAAAGTTTATTTATTTATTTTTTTAATTAGTTTCTGCTTTATAACAAAGTGAATCAGTCATACATATACATCTGTTCCCACATCCCTTCCCTCATGCATCTCCCTCCCTCCCACCCTCCCCATCCCACCCCTCCAGGCGGTCACAAAGCACCGAGCTGATCTCCCTGTGCTCTGCGGCTGCTTCCCACTATCTATCTACCTTACGTTTGGTAGTGTATACACGTCCATGCCTCTCTTTCGCCTTGTCACAGCCCACCCTTCCCCCTCCCCATATCCTCAAGTCCATTCTCAAGTAGGTCTGCGTCTTCATTCCCGTTTTGCCCCTAGGTTCTTCATGACATTTTTTTTTTTAATTCCGTATATATGTGTTAGCATACGGTATTTGTCTTTCTCTTTCTGACTAACTTCACTCTGTATGACAGACTCTAGGTCTATCCACCTCATTACAAATAGCTCAGTTTCGTTTCTTTTTATGGCTGAGTAATATTCCATTGTATATATGTGCCACATCTTCTTTATCCATTCATCCGATGATGGACACTTAGGTTGTTTCCAGCTCCGGGCTATTGTGAATAGAGCTGCAATGAACATTTTGGTACATGTCTCTTTTTGAATTATGGTTTTCTCAGGGTATATGCCCAGTAGTGGGATTGCTGGGTCATATGGTAGTTCTATTTGTAGTTTTTTAAGGAACCTCCATACCGTTCTCCATAGTGGCTATACCAATTCACATTCCCACCAGCAGTGCAAGAGTGTTCCCTTTTCTCCACACCCTCTCCAGCATTTATTGTTTCTAGATTTCTTGATGATGGCCATTCTGACTGGTGTGAGATGATATCTCATTGTAGTTTTGATTTGCATTTCTCTAATGATTAATGATGTTGAGCATTCTTTCATGTGTTTGTTGGCAGTCTGTATATCTTCTTTGGAGAAATGCCTATTTAAGTCTTCTGCCCATTTTTGGATTGGGTTGTCTGTTTTTTTGCTATTGAGCTGCATGAGCTGTTTATAAATTTTGGAGATTAATCCTTTGTCAGTTGCTTCATTTGCAAATATTTTCTCCCATTCTGAGGGTTGTCTTTTGGTCTTCTTTATGGTTTCCTTTGCTGTGCAAAAGCTTTGAAGTTTCATTAGGTCCCATTTGTTTATCTTTGTTTTTATTTCCATTTCTCTAGGAGGTGGGTCCAAAAGGATCTTGCTGTGATTTATGTCATAGAGTGTTCTACCTATGTTTTCCTCTAAGAGTTTGATAGTTTCTGGCCTTACATTTAAGTCTTTAATCCATTTTGAGCTTATTTTTGTGTATGGTGCTAGGGAATGATCTAATCTCAAACTTTTACATGTCCCTGTCCAGTTTTCCCAGCACCACTTATTGAAGAGGCTGTCCTTTCTCCACTGTACATTCCTGCCTCCTTTATCAAAGATAAGTTGGCCATATGTGCGTGGGTTTATCTCTGGGCTTTCTATCCTGATCCACTGATCTATCTTTCTGTTTTTATGCCAGTACCAGACTGTCTTAATTACTGTAGCTTTGTAGTATAGTCTGAAGTCAGGGAGCCTGATTCCTCCAGCTCCGTTTTTCGTTCTCAAGATTGCTTTAGCTATTCGGGGCCTTTTGTTTTTCCAAACAAATTTTGAAATTTTTTGTTCTAGTTCTGTGAAAAATGCCATTGGTAGTTTGATAGGGATTGCATTGAATCTGTAGATTGCTTTCGGTAGTAGAGTCATTTTCACAATATTGATTCTTCCAATCCAGGAGCATGGTATATCTCTCCATCTATTTGTATCATCTTTAATTTCTTTCATCAGTGTCTTATAGTTTTCTGCATACAGGTCTTTTGTCTCCTTAGGTAGGTTTATTCCTAGATATTTTATTCTTTTTGTTGCGATGGTAAATGGGAGTGTTTTCTTGATTTCATTTTCAGATTTTTCATCATTAGTGTACAGGAATGCCAGAGATTTCTGTACATTAATTTTATATCCTGCTACTTTACCAAATTCATTGATTAGCTCTAGTAGTTTTTCGGTAGCATCTTTAGGATTCTCTATGTATAGTATCATGTCATCTGCAAACAGTGACAGCTTTACTTCTTCTTTTCCAATTTGGATTCCTTTTATTTCCTTTTCTTCTCTGATTGCTGTGGCTAAAACTTCCAAAACTATGTTGAATAAGAGTGGTGAGAGTGGGCAGCCTTGTCTTGTTCCTGATCTTAGTGGAAATGGTTTCAGTTTTTCACCATTGAGGACAATGTTGGCTGTGGGTTTGTCATATATGGCCTTTATTATGTTGAGGAAAGATCCCTCTATACCTACTTTCTGCAGGGTTTTTATCATAAATGGGTGTTGAATTTTGTCGAAAGCTTTCTCTGCATCTATTGAGATGATCATATGGTTTTTCTCCTTCAACTTGTTAATATGGTGTATTACATTGATTGATTTGCGTATATTGAAGAATCCTTGCATTCCTGGGATAAACCCCACTTGATCATGGTGTATGATCCTTTTAATGTGCTCTTGGATTCTGTTTGCTAGTATTTTGTTGAGGATTTTTGCATCTATGTTCATCAGTGATATTGGCCTGTAGTTTTCTTTCTTTGTGACATCCTTGCCTGGTTTTGGTATCAAGGTGATGTCGGCCTCGTAGAATGAGTTTGGGAGTGTTCCTCCCTCTGCTATATTTTGGAAGAGTTTGAGAAGGATAGGTGTTAGCTCTTCTCTAAATGTTTGATAGAATTCACCTGTGAAGCCATCTGGTCCTGGGCTTTTGTTTGATGGAAGATTTTTAATCACAGTTTCAATTTCAGTGCTTGTGATTGGTCTATTCATATTTTCTATTTCTTCCTGAGTCAGTCTTGGCAGGTTGTGCATTTCTAAGAATGTGTCCATTTCTTCCAGGTTGTCCATTTTATTGGAATAGAGTTGCTTATAGTAATCTCTCATAATCTTTTGTATTTCTGCAGTGTCAGTTGTTACTTCTCCTTTTTCATTTCTAATTCTATTGATTTGAGTCTTCTCCCTTTTTTTCTTGATGAGTCTGGCTAATGGTTTGTCAATTTTGTTTATCTTCTCAAAGAACCAGCTTTTAGTTTGGTTTATCTTTGCTATCGTTTCCTTCATTTCTTTTTCATTTATTTCTGATCTGATCTTTATGATTTCTTTCCTTCTGCTAGCTTTGGGGTATTTTTGTTCTTCTTTCTCTAATTGCTTTAGGTGCAGGGTCAGGTTGTTTACTCGAAATGCTTCCTGTTTCTTAAGGTGGGATTGTATTGCTATAAACTTCCCCCTTAGAACTGCTTTTGCTGCGTCCCATAGGTTTTGGGTCGTCGTGTCTCCATTGTCATTTGTTTCTAGGTATTTTTTAATTTCCTCTTTGATTTCTTCAGTGATCACTTCGTTATTGAGTAGTGTATTGTTTAGCCTCCATGTGTTTGTATTTTTTACACATCTTTTCCTGTAATTGATGTCTAGTCTCATAGCATTGTGGTCGGAGAAGATACTTGATACAATTTCAATTTTCTTAAAATTACCGAGGCTTGATTTGTGACCCAAGATATGATCTATCCTGGAGAATGTTCCATGAGCACTTGAGAAAAATGTGTATTCTGTTGTTTTTGGATGGAATGTCCTATAAATATCAACTAAGTCCATCTCGTTTAATGTATCATTTAAAGCTTGTGTTTCCTTATTTATTTTCATTTTGGATGATCTGTCCATTGGTGAAAGTGGGGTGTTAAAGTCCCCTACTATGATTGTGTTACTGTCGATTTCCCCTTTTATGGCTGTTAGTATTTGCCTTATGTATTGAGGTGCTCCTATGTTGGGTGCATAAATATTTACAATTGTTATATCTTCTTCTTGGATCGATCCCTTTATCGTTATGTAGTGTCCTTCCTTGTCTCTTCTAATAGTCTTTATTTTAAAGTCTATTTTGTCTGATATAAGAATTGCTACTCCAGCTTTCTTTTGATTTCCATTTGCATGGAATATCTTTTTCCATCCCTTTACTTTCAATCTGTATGTGTCTCTAGGTCTGAAGTGGGTCTCTTGTAGACAGCATATATATGGGTCTTGTTTTTGTATCCATTCAGCCACTCTGTGTCTTTTGGTGGGAGCATTTAGTCCATTTACATTTAAGGTAATTATTGATATGTATGTTCCTATTCCCATTTCCTTAATTGCTTTGGGTTCGTTATTGTAGGTATATTCCTTCTGTTGTGTTTCTTGCCTAGAGAAGTTCCTTTAGCATTTGTTGTAAAGCTGGTTTGGTGGTGCTGAACTCTCTCAGCTTTTGCTTGTCTGTAAAGGTTTTAATTTCTCCATCAAATCTGAATGAGATCCTTGCTGGGTAGAGTAATCTAGGTTGCAGGTTTCTCTCCTTCATCACTTTAATTATGTCCTGCCACTCCCTTCTGGCTTGTAGGGTTTCTGCTGAGAGATCAGCTGTTAACCTGATGGGGATTCCCTTGTGTGTTATTTGTTGTTTTTCCCTTGCTGCTTTTAATATGATTTCTTTGTGTTTAATTTTTGACAGTTTGATTAATATGTGTCTTGGTGTATTTCTCCTTGGATTTATTCTGTATGGGACTCTCTGTGCCTCCTGGACTTGATTAACTATTTCCTTTCCCATATTGGGGAAGTTTTCAACTATAATCTCTTCAAATATTTTCTCAGTCCCTTTCTTTTTCTCTTCTTCTTCTGGAACCCCTATAATTCGAATGTTGGTGCGTTTAATGTTGTCCCAGAGATCTCTGAGACTCTCCTCTGTTCTTTTCATTCTTTTTTCTTTATTTTGCTCTGCATCAGTTATTTCCACTATTTTATCTTCCACCTCACTTATCCGTTCTTCTGCCTCAGTTATTCTGCTATTGATCCCATCTAGAGTATTTTTCATTTCATTTATTGTGTTTTTAATCGATGCTTGATTCATCTTTAGTTCTTCTAGGTCCTTGTTAACTGTTTCTTGCATGTTGTCTATTCTATTTCCAAGATTATGGATCATGGAAATAGAATCTTGGATCAGCTTTACTATCATTATTCTGAATTCTTTTTCAGGTAGACTGCCTATTACCTCTTCATTTGTTAGGTCTGGTAGGTGTTTATCTTGCTCCTTCACCTGCTGTGTGTTTTTCTGCCTTCTCATTTTGCTTATGTTACTGTGTTTGGGGTCTCCTTTTTGCCGGCTGCAGATCCGTAGTTCCCGTTGTTTTTGGTGTCTGACCCCAGTGGCTAAGGTTGTTTCAGTAGGTTGTGTAGGCTTCCTGGTGGGGGGGACTAATTCCTGTGCTCTGGTGGTTGAGGCTCGATCTTGTCTTTCTGGTGGACAGGTCCACGTCTGGTGGTGTGTTTTGGGGTGCCTATGGCCTTATTATGTTTTTAGGTAGCCTCTCTGCTAATGGGTGGGGTTGTGTTCCTGCCTTGCTAGTTGCTTGGCATAGGGTGACCCGCACTGTAGCTTGCTGGTCGTTGACTGAAGCTGGGTGCTGGTGTTGGGATGGAGATCTCTGGGAGATTTTCGCTGCTTGATATTATGTGGAGCTGGGAGGTCTCTTGTGGACCCGTGTCCTGAAGTTGGCTCTCCCACTTCAGAGGCACAGCACTGGCTCCTGGCTGCAGCACCAAGAGCCTTTCATCCACCCGGCTCAGAGTAACAGGGAGAAAAAGTAGAAAGAAAGAATTAGTAGAAGAAAGAAAGAGGGAAAGAAAGGAAGAAGGGAAGAAAGGAAGGAAGGAAGGAAGGAAGAAAGAAAGGAGGGAGGGAGGGAGGAAGGATGGAAAGAAAGAAGGAAAGAAAGGAGGGAGGGAGGAAGGAAAGGAAGAAAGACAGGAGGAGGGAGGGAGGAAGGAAAGAAAAAGAAAGTGGAAAGAAGAAGGGTGGGAGGGAGGAAAGAAAAAGAAAGAAGGAAAGGAGGAGCGGAGGGAGGGAGGGAGGAAGGGAGAGTAGGAAAAAAAGAAAGAGCAGGTAAAGTAAAATAAAGTATGAAATATAGTAGCGTTATTAAAATTAGAAAGTAATTATTGAAAAAAAAAAAAAAAACCGGACCGATAGAACCCTGAGACATATGGTGGAAGCAAAGCTATACAGAGAGAATCTTACACAGAAGATTACACATACACATTCACAAAAAGAGAGCAGGGGGAAAAATCAAAAATCTTGCTCTCCAAGTCCACCTCCTCAATTTGGGATAATTCGTTGTAAAAAGAGGAAAAGGGCGAGAAGTCTGAAATCTTGCTCTCTAAGTCCACCTCCTTAATTTGGAATAATTCGTTGTAAAAAGAGGAAAAGGGGGGAAAGTCTTAAATCTTGTCCTCAAAGTCCACTTCCTCAATTTGGGATGATTCGCTGTCCATTCATGCACTCCACAGACGCAGGGCACATCAAATGGACCGTGGAGCTTTAATCCGCTGCCTCCGAGGCTGCACAGAGAGATTTCCCTGCCTCTGCTCTCACAGCTCCCGGGTCTCAGCCTTGGACCTGGCCCCGCCTCTGCGCGTAGGTCGCCGGAGGGCGTCCGTTCTTCGCTCAGACAGGACGGGTTTAAAGGAGCCGCTGATTCGGGGGCTCTGGCTCACTCAGGCAGAGGGGAGGGAGGGGCGCGCAGTGTGGGGCGGGCCTGCGGCGGCAGAGGCCGGCGTGACGTTGCAGCAGCCCGTGGCGCTCCGTGCGCTTTCCCGGGAAAGCCGTCCCCGGGTCTCGGGGACCCCGGCAGTGGCGGGGTGCACAGGCCCCCCGGAAGGCGGGGCGGACAGTGACCCGCGCTCGCACACAGGCCCCGCGGCGGCGGCAGCAGCGGCGGCGGCGGGCCGCGGCGGCGGGCGGCGGCGGCGGCGGCGGCCCACGCCCGTTTCCGAGGTCCGTGCCTTACCCGCGGCTCGTGCCTGTCTCCGGCGCTTCCCCAAGCAGCCCTCTTAATGCCCTCTCCTCGCGCACCAGGAAACAAAAGGGAAAAAAGTCTCTTGCCTCTTCAGCAGCTCCAGACCCTTTCCCCGGACTCCCTCCGGGCTAGCCGTGGTGCACTAACCCCTTCAGGCTCTCTTCCTGCCGCCAGCCCCAGTCCTCTCCCTGCGCTCCGACTGAAAGCCGATACCCGAGCCTCAGCTCCCAGCCCCGCCCGCCCCGGCGGCCGAGCAGACAAGCCTCTCGGGCTGGTGTGTGCCTGAGGGCACCGGTCCTCTGTGCCAGAATCTCTCCGCTTTGCCCTCCGCACCCCTGTTGCTGTGCTCTCCTCCGCTACTCCGAAGCTTTCCCCCTCCGCCACCTACAGTCTCCGCCCGCGAAGGGGCTTGTAGTGTGTAGAAACCTTCCCCCCTTCACGGCTCCCTCCCACTGGTGCAGGTCCCGTCCCTATCCTATTGTCTCTGTTTATTCTTTTTTTCTTTTGCCCTACCCAGGTATGTGGGGAGCTTCTTGCCTTTTGGGGGGTCTGAGGTCTTCTGTCAGCGTTCAGTAGGTGTTCTGTAGGAGTTGTTCCACGTGTAGATGAATTTCTGATGTATCTGTGGGGAGGAAGGTGATCTCCGCGTCTTACTCTTCCGCCATCTTCCTCCGGGGTCCTGAAGCATGTCCTTGCCTCCTATCACACTGGAATCCCATCAAGCCTTCAGGCTTCCTACCAGCTTACAGGATGGAATCTGCTGGCGTCTCCCCGCTTTTCCCCTCCATTAATGGCAGGGTCCCAATGTGTACTTGCGACCCATGCTTTTCTCAAACCAGTGCTTCTCCCGTTTAGCGCGCGCCAACCCCCCTCGCGGGCTCCTTGCAAAAGACTCTCTCCTTACGGTTTTGACGTCCATCTTCCTAACGACAGATTATGTTGAGTGCCTTTTCATGTGCTTGTTCACAATCCTTGTGTCTTCTTTGGGGAAGTGTCTGTTCAACTTTTGCCCGTTTTGTATTGAGTTGTTTTCTTATTATTGGGTTCTAAAGATTATTTATATAGTTTGGATACATGCTCTTTATCAGATAATTGTCTTTCAAATATTTTCTCCCAGGCTGTGGCTTGGGTTTTCACTTTCTTGACAACGTCTTTGGAAGAGCAGAAGTTTTTCATTTTGATGAAGTCTAGCTTATTAGATTTGTTCTTTGTGGCTTGTGGTTTTTTTTTTTTTTTGCGTCTTATAATTTTTAAATGTTAAACTAAAAAATTAAAAGGGATATATCCACACAATGGAATATTTTCCAGCAATAAGAGGAAATGAGCTATCAGGCCATGAAAAGACATGGAAGAATGTTAAATGCATATTTACAAGTGAAAGAAGCCAGTCTGAAAAGGCTACATACTGTATGATTCCAACTGTATGACACTCTGGAAAAGGCACAACTGTGGGGACAGTAAAACGATCCGTGGTTGCCAGGGGCTAGGGGCGGGAAGGAGGGAGGGATGAATAGGTGGAGCTCGGGGACTTTTCTGGCAGTGAAACTATTCTGTGTGATACTGTGATGGTGGCTACATGTCATTATACATTTCTCAAAACCCATAGAATGTACAGCACTAAGAGTGAGCCCTCATGGAAACCATGGACTTCACTTAATGCTCAGTAGTGGCTCATCAATTGTAATAAATGTTCCACACTCCTGCAAGACATTAAAATAGAGAAAATTGGGAGTTAGGAGGAGGAGTGTATGGGAACTCTCTGAACTTTATGCTCAATTTTTTCTGTAAACCTAAAGCTACCTCCCTTCCCCAAAATATAGTCTATTAATTAAAATAAATAAATAAAAGGAAACGATGCCTCTGAATGGTAAGGAAGCCTGATGATCTTCGCGTAACTTAAGCCCCTCCATGCTGAGGCCGTTTGCCATTTTGGACCAATGGCCAGTGGTGATCTGCCCCCTCCCTTCCTTCTCTGCTGGGGCATCACCATTCCCGCGGCTCCTAGACTTGAACTTCAGTTTTCCTCCCCCGTCTCTTCACCCTCCCACATCCAATCAATTGTCACGTCTGCCAGGTGTCTTCCTACGGTTCTCCTTCCACCCCTGTTTTCTACTTCTCTCCACTGCACCCAAATTAAGGCTCTCATTATCCCTGACCTGGATTTTCTGCCAGCCTCCGGCTGAATCCACTTCCTGAATCCTAAGCCATGCTGGTCCTGCACAGAATGTTAGCACCTTCCGAGGTCTAGACTCTAATGTTCCAGGTCATCTCATAATCTCAATATTGTCTTCTTTACGACAGCAAAGGGACGGTTCAGAGGATGACCTCGTGTCATGCATGTGTCACCTGCCCCACTCTATTTCTAGGGCAGGGTCCCATGATTGTGAGCACCTCAGTGGGCCATAGAAACCCCCCTCTAAATGGAGAGGCGTGGAGGTCATGATCAAGGGCAAAGACTGCCAGGTCCTGGTAAACTTGGTCTCTGGATGATTCAGAAAATCAGGATCAAGAAATGGAAGTGACAGGGCAAGTACCAGCACCTCTAACACCAACCAAACAAAGCTGAGCCTCATAAATCCTGGGACTGGGATAAGAGGGAAGAATGCAAACAGCGACTTGTCAGGGAGGACTCCAGGCCTGTGCAGAAAGCGGCTGGTCACTACACAGGGCGAGAAGACAGCTGCAGCTGAGCCTGCTGTTTTATTTTTGTTGTGTGTAAAAGCATTACAGCCCCAGTCCAGAGCCACGATACAGTTGATAGGCGTGGAGTTTGTTTTCTCACATATTGAATTCTTGAGGAATCATTTATTAAACCTGCTTTTTCTCTGGGCTATCAACTTTCAGGAAAACGGAACTCCAAAAAAAAAAAAAAAGTCTTAACTTTTCCCAAGCAGAATCTTACACAATCCAAACCTTATTAAAATAAACACCCTGCCATAGGATTTATACTCCAGAACGAGCTGTTTGGAGGTTGTGTACTTAGAGGGCATTTTATAAGAGCAGAAACATGCAGTGATGTTTCTTTCAGATGTTTGCGTGTATATTTTTGTCCAATCCTGTGCCCATGTAATTAATACTGATTCAACAGTGTTCCAAGGTGATCACCTTGGTACCAAACGCTATGGCATTTTCTGGAACTATGCTATTGTGTAAGTGCATTTAAGCTTTGAGTAAGTTCCAAATAACTCAGACCACAAGATCCGAGTTCTTGGTGTGTTTTCACAGCGCTGGTGGCTTCCTGCACTTTTTAAGATGCTTGTGTCGTTGTTAGGGCCCGGCTTTCCTTTCTCTGCCTGAAAATGGAAGCGCTTCCTTTCTTCTTACTGTTTGAAGCTGGAACGTGTGGGCCCCTCCGCGGCTGAGTATTTAGGAGAAGAGCAGGATGGGCCCTGTCGTAGTAACTGAACCCTAAGCATCCACTGCGCGGAGGGGGAGGCAGGGGTTGATACGTAGCTGCATCCAGAGCCTGGGATGCTGGGGACCCGCCCATTGTCTTGGGTTCCTGGCACATTAGCCACAGCGTCTGTGATGCGTGGTGGTTGTCGGGCTACTTCCCGTGTTCCTTTTGTAGGTGAGGAAAGGCCGTCTTGGAGACAGCAGATAGCATGTCTGAATTCACTCACCTGGAACAGCCTCACTCAGATCTCAAAACTCCTTCCACCAGATGAGAAACACAAAGTCTAAGGAAACTGCAGTAATTCTTTTTGTTTTTTTTTAAGGAGTTACTGAAGAAACTTTATTCACAGAACAAGTGTGAAAATGTCTTTTTATTGGTATTAAAATAGAATTTTAAGGCTGTAATACCAGCTCTTTATTCCTTAAAGGGAAGCAGTTACTATAATGATGTACTTGGAGCCACACGGCTAGTTAGCACCTTCCCTCTTCATTGGGGAACCATGAAATCTATTATGTTCCCCCAGGAGGGCAGTTTTCAATGAGAGATTGCTACATTTGTAAAGAACATTTTCCAGTTGACCATGATGCAAAGATTTTATCCACATGTACACGATGATGACAAAATTGGACATGACTAAAAGGTTTGGGCAACTCAATTCTCAAGAACAAAACCTAGAAACAAGTGTCATGATACCTATAAAGATGCCTTGATGTGTCCCAGGACACCAACCTAAGCCTTTAATTCACATTCCAGTGCAGATGACCTCAAAGGTGTTTTGGATCAGCAGTTTTTACTTTTTTTTTTTTTTTTTTTTTTTAGCAGAACAGCCCTTTTCTCAAAATTTTACATGGAACCCAAATATGTAAACAAACTGCAGTGATTCTGTCTCGGAGAAATATTTTGTTCTATTCAGTGAGACTTGGGATGTTCTGAAGATAAACAGAACCTGGCTCCTCTCAGAAGCCGGGGTCGACACTGATTCAGAAACGTTGCTCACAGTTTAAAACAAATAAGAGGGGGGGGCTTCCCTCGTGGCGCAGTGGTTGAGAGTCTGCCTGCCAATGCAGGAGACATGGGTTCGTGCCCCGGTCCGGGAAGATCCCACATGCTGTGGAGCGGCTGGGCCCGTGAGCCATGACCGCTGAGCCTGCGCGTCCAGAGCCTGTGCTCCGCAACGGGAGAGGCCACGACAGTGAGAGGCCCGCGTACCGCAAAAACAAAACAAAACAAAACAAGAGGGGCATCTCCTTGAGGGGCTGCCTCGGGTGTTACCTAATCTTGCTCCCAGACCTTGTCCCACTGACCTGCTGAGGAGAGAAGTGAGGGCCAGGGAAGAGGAGGAGGAATGGGGACAAAGGAGGGTGCGGATGGGATGGGATGGGCCGCTCCGGCATTGCCCTTTCTAGCTCTTCACTCCACTTTTGTGACTTTAATCTTCTGGATGAGCTTTTTCTATATGTGAGGTACTTTTCCTAGGAAAAAACTTATGAAACTTTATGACACTTGGCGTGTGGAATCGGTCACATATAGGAGGGCTTACCGCTTAATGCTATTTTGCTAACTTTAGAGTTAACAACTTAAGAATACCATGAGGTTGATGTGAGTGTAGGATACTGATCTTGATGTAGTCAAAACTGATCGGTAAACAGTACTTGACTAGTTAACTAGGGCAGCGGCACGCACCGGTCAGAATTATAGTTTTGTCCCAAAATATTTCAGATGCAAAAGCCCCTATTACAGCTCCTAACACTCTCAAGAGGCATCCGAAATGTTAATTTAAACAACTTAAGTAAGTAATTGTGTGTGGAATCTAAAATATGACACAAATGAACTTATCTATGAAACAGAAACAGACTCACAGACGGAGAGAACAGACTTGTGGTTGCCAAGGGGTGGGGGGGGGTGGGGGGAGGGAGGGGGAAGGACTGGGAGTTTGGGATGAGCAGAGGCAAACTATTATACATAGGATGGATAAACAACAAGGTCCTACTGTACAGCACAGGGACCTATATTCAATATCCTGTGATAAACCATAATGAAAAGGAATATGAAAAAGAATGTATATATATGTATGTGTAACTGCATCACTTTGCTGTACAGCAGAAGTTAACACAAGATTGTAAATCAACTATACTTCAAATAAATAAATAAAGAAAGAACATCAGTAATGCTATAACTTGACACTACCATCCTCCAAAACACATCACTTTCTCTGGAGGCGTATGGAACACTTGACCGGGAAGATCTGACCTAAATATATCAGAGTACTGGTAGTCACTGGGAACTTTCCCCTCTATTTATCACTTAAGATCGACAAAGTAGGAGAGGCATTTTGTTTCCTTCCCTTTTCTTATGACTAATAAAACAGACACAGCGTGTCCAGAACAGGAAGGTGCATACTTGCTTCTGGATTAGGATAGAACTGTTTGGAGAATGGCCTGCCGAAGCTTTGTACAGCTTTGTGGAGGACACAGATTGGCAGAAGCAGTAGCTGCAGAAATCCCTCCAGCCTTCATGTCTGCCCCGTAAGCGGATAAGAGCTCTACCACGAATTTTGAATTTTGGGTAATTGCCAATGACCTTAATCTTTATGCTTGAGCTTTGATGAGTGGCCATACCACCCAATCTACACAACGCATTAATACCTGTGAAATTGACGATTTCCACCCTTGTGAAAATGCACCTCTTCCTGGGCGTTTTGACTCTCTTTATGGTCCTTAGGGCATCCACTTGCATGGAAGGGCTTTGTCTTGGAACTAATTTCCCTTCCATCTCTAATTACTGGTTACCTAGTAACTGATGCCCTAATTAGCTGATTTTTTTAAATCCCTGTTTTAGAGCTCGTGTTTCATGCCTTTTCCATGGGGGTTAGAAAAGTAGCATCAAGAGCTATCGTGGTAGAGTGGGAGGGACACAGGCTTTGGGATCCATCAGAAAGTCAAGATGTAGGTTATAATCAGAGAGCCACCTGTGCCCCTTGGTAATGACCTTCAGGTGTAGCCTGAGTGCTCCAGTTAATAGTAAAATGGTAATCATAACAGTCATTTCACAGCTTCACAGGACCCAGTGAAGATGTGCCTGTGAAAATCTTTTAACTGTGAGGTTCTACACAAATATTTGTTATTTCCATATTCCATTGCCTTTTTAGAAGACAGCTTTATTGAGACAAAACTCACATACTATACATTTCACCCAAATGTACAATTCAGTGTTTTTTATGTGCACCCATCAGCACAGCTTTAGAATTTCTTTATCATCTCCCCCCCCAAAAAAAAAACAACCCACAAAAAACAAAACACATACTCTTTAACTACGACACCCTATCCCCCTCCACTACCTGTTTAATTTTTACTTTGGATTTGTTAGCAGAGACTCTCCGCTAATTCTCTAAATTAAAATAAGATTACTTGTGAATGACACTTAAGATACTGTTTCCTGTGAAGAATGTCTCCAAAGGCTTTCCAGTTAATGCTCTAAGTGCGTTGGCAGGATGAAGGACAGGAGCTCAGTGTTAATACGTGATGTTACTGGGACCATCACAATTCCCAAGCCAGGTCTGTTTTTAGAAGCACAAAGATGAGGCCTCACTAGGAGCTGAGAAGGGGCTCATTCCGGTGGTGGATGCGGGGGAAGGCTGGGAGGAACCAGTGGCCGCTGTTTGTGCAGAGAAGAGGGATGCCGGCTCTGGAGCAGGGCTTCCACCTCCAGGGAAATGCTTATTATCAGAAAGCTGCTTTTACTTTTCCTTAACTTTCTACGCTTGAGCTTGACTTCATACAGCTGAGGGAGAGGGGGAAAGAGCTAATACCACAGCCCCTCTGCCTCACGTGCAACCCACACATGACTGGAGAAGTGGAAGCAGGGTGGGGTTGGCTGGGAACAGGAACTCAACTTTGGCCTCCGTTCCTTCCAGGTCGCCAGATCCCACCGCTGGACCCCCATGAAAACGGAAACAACGGAACAATCAAACTGAAGCCAACCTCGCAGGCCGGCCGGCGGTGCTGCTGACCTGGGGCTGGGGTCCCCTGTGCTTGAAGAGGCCGGAGCTCCCCTCTCCGTGCACTGCTGCGGGGGCCTCCCACCCTCAGTGGCCTGGCCCCTGGCTCAGAGGGAGGTGAGACCCGCAGGGAACAGGGCAGGGAACATCCCTGGAAAAGGATTCTACAAAACTCTGGGAAAAACCACCACACTGCCAGAAAAGGGCCTTTGGTGCGTGAAATTCACTCAGAGGGAATGGATTTAGGTATTAATTATAGTTGAGTTTTTTTGTTAAAAGCCTCAAAATATTCTTAAATTTGTACAAAAGTCTTACTGGCTTATGCGTGTGAGATTCTAAACTGGTGTTCCACTCTGATTTCCTATGTTTCTAACCAAATTTCAGGAACTTCTTCAGTGCCATTGCCTTAATTACTCAACCAACCTCCACTGAAAGGTTCATGGAATTTCCCTTTCAGTGGAGTGTAATTGGACCATCTGCTGTAGTCTTGCGCTGTTATGAAAGTGGAGAAAGATGTATTAGGAACTTTTATCTACATCTGTGACTTTTACTTGATGAACATTTTTCTAAGTTTTGGTCATATAAACCAACCAACCAAATCTGACTACAATATATCATGTCATTCTGGGATTTGGAGGCCTGGTTTGGAAGTCATTGGAGTCACTACTGTGTAAACTGTGACAAACGCAGGGTATAAATATTATTCCAGAGACCACCTGGTTTGCATCACTTCCACAGTAATAAATTCCCACTCTCTTAGGGAAGTTTCACACAGAGTATTATTTTACTAAGAGAGTTTGTCATAGTGTCATATCCGGGGAACAAATTACCTGGAGGATGTTTGAATCTAAATTGTAGGGCAAACTTCTAATAATGTCAATGAATAATAGGTTACAGGAAAGCCAGCCAGAGGAAGTACCAGCACATTAAGATTCTAGACCCCCCAAAACTGCAAAATCAAAGAAAGTCTTTAAGAAGATGCCAAGCTTTGGGGGTGTGGGTATTAAGGCTAACCAGAGGGCCAACCCTGGAATGCCAGTTGGCTGAGAACAAACTTCAGTGAACCCTCCCTTTTCAGGTTTCCTGTTTGCTCAATTAATTAAAGATGTCTGAATCCAATGGAAGGAAAGGAAAGAAGGCACGGAAAGGAGGAAAAGCTATCCCCATTGAAAATTCAAATCCTGTTTCCATTCTAACTTTCATAAAAACCTGGGATCAAGAAGCATTTGGTTTCCTATGAGGGCTCATGTTGGGAGGTGATTCTTGGAGGCTATTCAGATTGGTGCCTTTTTTGGGGGTGAGATGTGGTTGATCACGCAGTATGGCATCAGGGCCAGCTGGTACCTTCAAGGCTCAACAAACATTAATTGAAAACCTACAATGTAAAGATCAGGGAAGAGATCATAAGCTGAGTAAAAACCTCGAACTTTCAGTAACCGTGCTTGAGTCCTGCCATGCTCTGCCCCTGAGCCCTGGATGGGCGGGGACGCTGAGGCTGCCATCCAAAAAAGCGAGAGTCCTTGAGAGGCCAGGGCCGAGTTCACATTTCTTCATGTGGACTGCAATCAAGAA
Source organism: Mesoplodon bidens (assembly GCF_964165515.1). Taxonomy (NCBI): domain Eukaryota; kingdom Metazoa; phylum Chordata; class Mammalia; order Artiodactyla; family Ziphiidae; genus Mesoplodon; species Mesoplodon bidens. Next base: position 30,430,468 of record NC_138169.1, on the reverse strand, counting down.
AATAGGTCGAAATCTCAGATTTAGGTTTTTTAAACTCGAGAATGTGTTGTCAGTTTGATGTTCTTACCGCTTCATCCAGCTTGCAAGAGTAACTTGACAATCTTAGGACATGAACGCTGGAAACACTTATTTTTGGTTCAAGAGTGCCTCTTAGCTCTCCCAGATGGGTTCCTCAAAAACTGTTAGCAATTGGCACGTGGACATCTTGGCAGGGCCTTTGCAGGGATTTTTAGGGTTTTCTTCACCTTGTCACTATTATGAGCTACTGTGATTCTGCTTGCAGGCCAAGCGATTATCTTGCCTCTTTCCAAAGTTAAAAAAAATGTGGGTTGCAAATTCAAATGACCTAATTTCAGGTGTAATGTAGGCTTATTTTGGAATCTTTCCTCATCCAGCTGTCCCCAAGGACCTGGGCTTGTCTCTAGACAAGGTTGCCTAGCTAAGGAGGTATGCAGCCCAGCAAGTCTTCAATGCTCGCATCTTGCATAAAACAGCCGGTCTTAACCAGCAAGCTACCCACCCATGAGCCCATGACTTGATTTCAGAAGCCCACGAGGGTGGGAACCACTCTTTTGCCTTCCTGTAATGGCCTTAACTATTCAAGCCATCAGGCGACAATGTGTCTATAGTCAGTCCTTGGAGCAATTGGTAGAAAGAGTAGATGGCACTTGGGCACACACACATTCACAGGATCACGGCGTCTTCCCTGAAGATAGGTGCTCAAGCCTTGTCCACAAGGAGGCTTTCTGATCTTCCTTTATTTTGCCTTGAGAGTACTTTCTGGCTGTTCTAATCTTTGAACTATAACCACGTAATATCATGTAAAGGCCTGGAAATTACTGTTGCTCCAAAATGTCAAGCAGCATCCTTTACCCAATTTCCCCAAATGTGCTCTTTTCCTCTGTTTTCCTTCCTCTCCTGTGCGGTACATGTGTGTATATGTGTAAATATGATTTCATATTTGTTATGCCGACATGTGATCCATTTCACTGGCTGAGTCTGGCTCATGACTCTGTGTCATGTAACGCAGGCACGGGCTCTCAGAGGGATTATTTCCCGGTGGGAATCTCTAAAATGGCAGTGGGGTCATGCAAACATCTTACGTACGCACATAATTGACCTGCCATTTTCATAGTGGAAAGTGGTACATCAGGGCGCTAAATAAAGATGACTTCCCTTGCAAACCATAGACGGCTGAAGACCTAAAGCCAGCCTTTAGCCAAGCAAAGGGCTGGGACCCACCGAGGACCGAGGGAGGCTCGGGTGACCACAGTATGCCCCCTGAGATCAGGGAACGTGGCCTATGATGGCTGAAACGGGCTCCCCTCAGGGGCCCTGCTTCTCCCTGCTCTGCCATGCTCATTGCAACTTGAAGAAAGAGTGGGCTCATAAATAAAAGGACTCCAAGCCTCATTCAGACCTATTAGGTTCTGGTTTAACCGTGAAACCAGACCCAGTGATCCATTGTCACCGCTCAGTTGTGTAAACTGCTCCCTTTCTCGTGTTTTTGTAAAGGGCTTCTGTCTGGGCTGGACCCAGTTCTCATGTATAGAAGACGCCGCTGCAGACATTAGGACCTTCCCACCTTATATTCTGTAGTAAAGCATTGCCCTCCACATTGCCCAACTGTATCTGTTATTTTTGGTTTAACACACACTGATTCATACTAATAAATATTTTAAGTTTTACCAAGTTTGTCTTTTTCTTATTATAATGTTCGGTTGAATAATTGTTTTAAGTAACTTGCTGGCTGTGGGAGGGTTTGGAAGGTCAATCTCTCTAAGCTTCAGTTTCCTCACATATAAAATGCAGAAAATAATTCATATCCCAAAAGCTTTGGAAGGGACTTTTTCTTAAGTTTGATACGGACTCATTTGGCCATAAAACCAGACCTGAACTGATGTGATCCTATTTATAGTTACTTATCCAACCAGGGGTGGGTGAAGGGGGAATGTCTGCACATTCGGTTGCACAATTCCTGCTGTTTGCTTGTAGGATTCGATCCCTGACTCTGCTGCATGTTCTGTAATAGATGCACCATATTACTGTTATACATTCCAAACAAAATTCTGAATTCTGAAAACATCTGCCCCCGAGGTGTCATACAAGGTATGATATCCACCATATAAAGCCATAGCATCTACCCTGCAGGTGTGTCCTCAGGATTCAAGGAGAACATGCGTGTGAAGAGGGCTGCCCATGGGGGCTCCGGGCAGCCAGCAGGGCCCTGTGTACACAGACGTCGTCGTCCTAAGTGCCTCCTGAGTGGGCTTTATGGGTTTCACTTGACAGAAAGCACCTCTTCTGGTCCCGGCATGGAGCAGGTGCTCGTAAACGAGAGCAAACACGAATTTAGCGACCTGCTTTGCTCCAGCTACTGTCCCAGGTGTTTTACATCATATGACCTCATTCTATTTTCACAACCCCCTTTATCAGGCAGATACTATTTTTCTCTCCATTCTACAGATGAGGAAACCGAGGCCCAGGAGGTTAGTAAGTCGCCTACGACCATAGACAGGTAAGAGAGGCAGAAGTCAAATGGCTAGCTTTTGTTATCTTCTCCTGTCTTTTTTAATTAAAAAAATTAACATTTTTGTTAATAAACTTTTTAAAAAAAATTTTTGGCTGTGTCGGGTCTTCACTGCTGCATGCGGGCTTTTCTCTAGTTGCAGTGAGCGGGGGCTACTCTTCATTGAGGTGCGCGGGCTTCTCACTGTGGTGGCTTCTCTTGTTGCGGAGCATGGGCTCTAGGCGCACAGGCTTCAGTAGTTATGGCACGCAGGCTCACTAGTTGTGGCTCGCGGGCTCTAGAGCACAGGCTCAGTAGTTGTGACGTGGGCTTAGTTGCTCCGTGGCATGTGGGATCTTCCCGCACCGGGGCTTGAACCTGTGTCCCCTGCATTGGCAGGCGGATTTTTAACCACGGTGCCACCAGGGAAGTCCCAAATTTAACTTTTTAAATTAAAGTATAATTAACACAACAGTTTCAAATGTACAGTAATGCCTCCATATTCGTACATCTTGGGAAATGATCGCCCCCAATAAGTCTAGTTAACATCTGTCACCTCACATAGTTACAATTTTTTTTTCTCGTGCTGAGAACTTTTAAGATCTACTGTCTTAGCAACGTTCAAATACGCAACATAGTGTTATTAATTATCATCACCACACTGTCCATTCTATCCCCAGGACTCATATATCTTCTAACTGGAAGTTTGTACCTTTGACGACTTTCTGTTTTCCCCTTTCTTTACTCTCATTATAAGGACTGTAAAAATACAAGAATGAAGGAAAGGAAATCCACATTCACTGAATGCTTCCTGTGAGCTAAATCCTTTCAAACTGTATCTCATTTTATCCACAACATGAATCTGAGAAGGATGCAAGATTGTTCTCATTTGTGCAGGAGGAGCACAGAGGGTTCAGCTGGCCTTCTGAGGTCTACTTAGTTGGGGAGCAGGACAGCCCCCCACCGTGCTGAGGCCAGGCTACCACTCGTGCATCTCAGGAGGAGGTGCTGGCCGGGGACCCAAGGATTAAGCAGCTCAGGCTGGCAGAGCTGAATCACGATTAACGAGATTTCACTCAACTATTACCTGATCCCAGCTGCGGGTGTGCTGACCCTCCACCCACTGCTCAGACTGCTTCATGTATCTTTTCCTTGTCCCTGACTTTGACATTGACCCCATCATTCAGCCGGGACTCAAGTTCTTCACTGGCTTTTTGAAATGGCTTCTGGATCAGCGTCTGACAAGTCTGACTTTACAGGGCCCGAGGCACTGAATTCCTTCAGAGAACCCAGTCCCCAAATCCTGTCCCCAGGTGGGCCCGGATGACCCAAGGGTGGCTAGTGTTCTCTGCTCACCTTTACCTTGAGTTTTCTCCGGATTTGTACCTATTCTCTCCTTTTTTGCTCCTTCAGAAAAGGATCCCAACTCACTTCTAAAGCATGTCCCAAGCTTTTTTTTTTTTTTTTTTGCTTCCATCTTAAAATTCACTCTGCACTGTTTTCTCCTCTTGTTCACTTACACATACGCATAAATTGTCTCTAGGTTTGATAAACTACAGTCCTTCTCCTCTTCCCCATCAAGCTACCCTCTCTTTCCTTCACACTAATTGAATTCTTAAGGGAGAACTGCGACCTTCTATTCACTCCCCACCTGAATTTAGGTACCTAATTGCCCCACCACTGCCCTCTTTCTTCTCACTCCCCCCACTTCCCCAAGGGCACCCGAGGCTGTTGGTTTACCACCTGATGCTCCTTCTCTGGCCTCTGGCCTGGGCTCCAAGGCTCCCCTGGCTCCTCCCCCTTTACACATACCTGCTCAAATGCAGGTGCTTCCTGCAAATCCGTGCTCCTAACGCTCCTCCACTGACACCCCTTCCTAATGATCCCCTGCAATCTTAGGATTTCAGCTATCACCTCTGGGTGTTTGTCTTCCACATGGTGGTCTGGCCTGACTTTTCTTCGGAGATCAGACCTTGATTTCCAGCTGCCAGGTGGGTGTCCTGCCTCTGGTATGATGCCCCTCTGGGCATGCAGGCCCGTTCCCCTGTTACCTGTGTGTCTCATGCACTGCTTTCTCCCAGCTGCCCAGGCTCCACATTCGAGGTTCAATTTCAGCTCCTCTCAAGCATTTATCGAACAATGTAAATTCTATGTCTGGAATTTCTCCAACCCTGAACCCTCTTTTCCACTGTCCCAGTTGAGGCTTTCAATATGTCCTCTCTCAACTATGCAATCGTTTCTTAACAGATCTCTTTGAATTCTGTCTTTGGCCCTCAAATCTATGGTTGAATAAATGCTAACAGTGAATCTGCTAAAATGCATATCAGATCATGTTCCTCAAAACTTTCTGGGACACCCATTGCAAATTAAATAAAATTCCAGCTCTGTCACCTGTGGTGACAAATCCCCCTCACCTGGGCCCAGCCTTCTCTGCCACCAGTGGCTGGGGCCCCTGCTCCTGACCACCTGGCCTGCGTGGTTGCTATCCTTCAAAAGGAGGTCGCAGCCCCCCTGGCAGGCCAGTTCTGCGGCATTGTTCCTATTTCTGGGAATCATTCCTGGACACCTCACCCAAAAGCAGCATTTCCAGCTATTTTCTGATTAGACAAAACTTTCTATGCCTAAAATAGCTGATTGTTTCACTGACAGAACCACAACTGACATAAGGGTTCATGAGCAATTTGGGGATAAGCTTGTGCTGAAAGTAAAAAAACACGTTTTATGACAAGTTGAGTGAAAATTATTCAGCAGCATCAATATTTCAAGTTGCCTGGAATCCATCTGAATTTCAGAATCAAGAGTCGAAATAATTGGAAAAACTCTGCCGAACCTAAAACACAACTCAGATCCCCAAGTACGAGTGTCATGGGGTCACAAATTTCCTCATTTTTATTAAGATGTGCAGATATAATGAGACTTTAAAATTTTCCTACAAGGCGTCTACTCTTCCCCATGAGCCTAATCTCAGAAGAATTTTGGGAGGGATGGTGAGGAGCAGGGGCCTGGAATTCAGTCTGCCCATTTGTGGAATTTCAGTCTAAGGAACATGGTTTTATTCTGGTGGCAGCTCAGTCTTCCTGATTCCTACCCTCTCCATAATATGTGGGTGCATAAGGCTGTGTGGATGAGCTGTCCCTGAGCCCTCTACCTCTTGCTGAGTCCCCATGTGAAGTGGCTGGTCTGGCCTGGTCCCTGAACTGGGAACTGCTAAGGTTGGTAGATCCTGTCTAGGGCTGGGGCCCCGTGCTGTCACCCACTGTTCAAGCCTGTGCCTCTGTTCCTTGCCTCTGGCCGCAGATCCACCTCCACTGTGGCTTCTTTGTTCTTCCTTGAGCTTCTACTGGTTCTCTGGTCTTAGAACACTCACGGCCCCACCCCCGGGGTGTGAGGACTTCCTGACCCCTGGCCCAAGAATCTGCCTGTGACCCATGCTGCCATGTGGATGGGGAGTCCACATGGATGTGGGCCCTCCCTGGTCTTCCAGATGGAGCAGGAGGCAAATCCTCCTCTGCTTCCAGCTTCCCTCTGAACACATCTAATCTGTGTCCGTGCTGAGGTTTCTACCTGGAGAGGGGACACAGGTACTGTTCTCTTGGTTCTTGGTCAACATGGATGGGGGCGATGTTTTCACTTCTGCCTCTTCTCAGTTAGGGAACCCCTCTGTGTCGTAATCTCCCTTCCCAGTGTCCAAACCGGACATCTGACCAGCACGCAGGACTTTGCAGAAGAGGGTAACATGGTTAAGAGGATGTTCATGGTTACGGTGGGTGAGTCATAAAGAGAAAGCAGGAGCTGGGGATCCTAGAGGGAGAGGGCAGGAGAGGTGGTCTCAAGTTACCCACCCTGGCCAGGGCATCCGGCAAGCAGCCCAGCCCAGCCCAGCCCAGTGTTCTGAGTGTGGGCTCGGAACCTGCCCCCCCATGAGCTCTGAGACCTTGAGCAGGTCACATAACTTCTCTAAGACTCAGTTTTCTCACTTGTAAAGTGGGGATCATAATGGGGCTTACCTCAGTGGTGTGTTGTGTCATAGGAAATAATGGCTGTGAATTCATTTCAGGCACTGGGCACAGCCTCACGCACAGAGCAGCCCCCAAACCCAGGCTGTCGTGAAACTGTCAAGGAGGACCTTCGTGAGAACAAAGAGGGCAAACCGGCTGTGAGCACCACCCGAATACAAGTTGTTACTCCTTGTATGATGTTCAGTTGGAAAAGGTTGCAGGGGATGGCCTCGCTGGCACTATGAGGCATCTGTGAAGTAGGGGTGGGTTGCGACAAGGACCGGAAATGGAAAGTGATGAAGCTGGAGCCCCGGAAGAACCGGAAATGAGGCCAGTCAATCAAGCAGACATGAATGAAGGTGAGGCTACAGGTAAGGGGGAGGGAAGGGGGACCTATGCACTAAGGGGGTTGGCTGCAGTGTCGAACTAAGCAGACAAAGTTGTAGCTAAACAAAAAACCTACATGAAGATTACATGTAATCGCATGCTGCTTGGCCTTCTGCTGAATGTGATTATGCAAATGAATACATCTGTTATAAGACTACATTCACGAGCTCTGAGAATGACACCTGTCTTCCTTGGAGTAGCTGATCAGAATTCTTTTGTTTCTTCTTTGGCATTTTTATTTTTTTACCCTTTTCTTCAGAAAGTCCATCATTACAGGTTCTATCCAGCCATGTGACACTCCTGGTCCCAGCACACACCCCGGAGGCCTTTGTCCATGAGGTCAGCAACATTCAACACATACCTGCGGAGCGGTCTGAAGTCCTACGGGCCATGGACACACTCCCACCTGAGCAGGGCAGTGACACCCTCAGCTCCCCAGCCCAAACTATCCCCCTCAAGCAGGCTGACACCCCCAATTCCCCAACCCAAAACATCCTGCCCAAGCAGGGTGACTTTCTCAGTTCCTCAGCAAAAACCATCCCATCCGAGCAGGCTGATGCCCCCAATTTCCCAGAAAAGATCATCCTGCCAAATGAGGGTGGCATTCTCAATTCCCCAGAAAAAACCATTCTGCCCAGTCAGGCTGGCACCCCCAATTTCTCAACCCAAACCGTTTCACCAAAGCAGGGTGACACTCCCAAGTCCCCAGAAAAAATAATCCTTCCAAAACAGGGTGAAATTCTCAATTCCCCCCTCAAAACCGTTCTGCGCAAGCAGGGCAACACCCTCAAGCTCTCAGCCAAAACCATTCTGCCCAAGGAGGGTGACACCGCCAAGTCCTCAGCCAAAACCATTCTGCCCGCTCAGGCTGACACCCCCAATTCCCCAACCCAAACCATTCCAACCGATCAGGCTGACGCCCTCAATTTCCCAGAAGAAACCATCCCACCAAAAGAAGGTGACATTCTCAATTTCCCAGCCAAAATCATTTCACCCAAGCAGGCTGACACCCCCAAGTCCCCAGCCAAAATCACTTCACCAAAGCAGGGTGACACCCCCAGTTCCCCACTCAAAACCATCCTGTGCAAGCAGGCTGACATCCCCAATTCCTCAGAAAAAAATACCTCGCCCAAGCAGGGCAATACCCCCAATTTTCCAGCAAAATTCATTTTGCCCAGGCAGGGCCACGCCCACAAGCTCTCAGCCAAAACTATTCTATCCAAGCAGTGTGACACCCCAAAGTTCTCAGCCAAAACAATTCTGCCCAAGGAGGGTGATGCCCCCAAGTCCTCAGTCGAAACCTTTCTGCCCAAGGAGGGTGACACCCCCAAGTCCTTAGAAGACACCATCCAGCCAATAGAAGGCAACCTGCAGTCAGCAGATGAAGCCATGGAGGTCCTGGAGGAGGACCTGGTGAAGGTGATCCTGAGCAAGGAAGACTTCGAGGTGGCGCTGAAGGAAGCTGGGGAGAGACTGGTGGCTGTGGACTTCTCGGCCACGTGGTGCAGGCCTTGCAGGTCAATCAAGCCCCTTTTCCAGTCCCTGTCCGTGAAGCACAAGGATGTGGTGTTCCTGGAAGTGGACGCTGATGAGTGTGAGGGGCTGGCGAAAGACTGCAATATCGTTTGCACCCCAACTTTTCAGTTTTATAAAAAAGAAGAAAAGGTGGGTGAATTTTCTGGTGCCCTTAAGGAAAAACTTGAGACATTCATTACAGCATTAAAGTGATCGTGTGTTCCGAAAGCATTAGGAACTGTCGGCTGTTCATAGCTTGTGATTTTTTATTTACAAAAAAAGATGAGGGGTAACAAAAGTGTGTGTCCAAGTGGCACCTGCATGTGAATCAGAAACAGTAGCTCAACCCTTTCCAAAAAGCAGTCAAAGCCCTAACGCCTATTGTGACTGTGTTCTTGTCGATGGGACAGTGTGATATTAGAATTTCCTTTGGTGGAGATATTGGAAGTCCAGTTGTCCCCTATTTTTTAATCTTGATTTTTTTTTCACTCACTCTTGAAAATTCAGCTCGTGTAATCCTAGTGGCAACACTGGAAATTTAGACAATTCTTCTGTAGAAGGACATGTTTTAATGATGAGTGGAAATTTCTGATGTTCACATACCTTTGGGATATCTGATAAGAAAGTAAAGAATTTGAAGGATTCACATGTATCTAACCTCCTTCACGTGGGGGAAGTGCTATGGAGGCCTCAGGAAATGTCACGGGCTCCACAAACATCTAGGGGATTCTTTGGTATCAGAGCTGAGACCAAGGCCATGTTTCCAGATTTCAAGTTCAGGCTTCTTTCTACTGATCCAGGCTCACAAAATCTGAGACAGCTCAAAACTTCTGGTTTTCTCAGACCAAGAGCTTTATGGTTCAAGTTTAAATTAGTGTGATCCTTGGTGCCATTATGACATCAGCAACCTAGTAGCAGAGTTCCTGCTTTGTCATCCTGGTAACTGGGTTTCTGATACCTGCTCTCAGGTGTCTCAGAGTGTGTGTGTGTATACACATATATATTGCATATGTATGCATATATTTAATATATACAATTTGGTGAGTTTGGACATATGCATACACACGTAATACCATCACCACCATTGAGGTAATAAACCTACCCATCATCTGTTTCTACAACTTTCTCTGTGTGTCCCTTTCCTTGGTGTGTGTGTGTTAAGAACACTTTGCATGAGATCTACCCTCTTAACACATTTTAAGTGCACTATAGCATATTAACTACAGACACTATGCTGTCCAGCAAACCTCTAGAACGTATTCATCCTGGATAACTAATTTTATACCCACTGAATGACAACTCTGCATTTCCCCCCATTCCCTGTCAGTAACTGTCTTATCTTCTGCTGATCTAGAATGTTTTAAAGAATTTGAGGGCTTCCCTGGTGGCGCAGTGGTTGAGAGTCCGCCTGCTGATGAAGGGGACACGGGTTCGTGCCCTGGTCCGGGAAGATCCCATATGCCGCGGAGCGGCTGGGCCCGTGAGCCATGGCCGCTGAGCCTGCGCGTCCAGAGCCTGTGCTCCGCGATGGGAGAGGCCACAACAGTGAGAGGGCCGCGTACCGCAAATAAGAAAATAAATAAAATATTGACTCTTATGTCATATATCTGGCAAATATTTTTTCAGTTTTTGTTTCTCGTGTTTATATTTTGGAATGGGAACTCTTTTTTTTTTTCCAAGATCAAGGTGTCGGCAGGGTTGGTTTCTGCTGAGGCTTCTCCCTGGCTTGGAAGGTGGTTCCTTCTCACTGTTCTGTCTTCGCACACCTCCCAGGTGTCTGTGTGTCCAAACTTCCTCTTCTTAGAAGGACACCAGTCAGACTGGATTAAGGCCCACCCTAATGACCTCATTTTAGTTTAATCATGTCTTTAAAGAACTTATCTTCAAATACAGTCATTTTCTGAGGTAACAGAGGCTGGGACTTCAACATATGAATTTTGGGGAGGACACAATTTAGCCCTTAACAGCTCAAGATGAGGCTCAGAGCCTGGCCTGAAGACTCCTCTGGGCTGCATCACTGACACAGTCATTTCCAAGGAAGGCCTAGGAGCCAGGGAGCACATCCTGACGTTACATGTCAGAGAAGGGGGGTATCCTAAGAAACTCTGCCCCATTCCCCGTGGAGTCAGCCCTGAAGTGGAAACAGGGGCTTCTTCAAAGGCCCAAGAGGAGACTGTGCCAGGGGGTCAGTGGTCCCCCCTGAAGGCAGGCCTTGAAGCACAGACCAAGAAACCATGATGCCAAGGCCTCAGATGGCAGTGAGGCCAGTGTCCATTGCTCCAAATGATACTCCCACCTTGAAAAAAGGCTGGGGGTGAGTGGGGGGCCCATCATCGAGCTCTCGTACCCTAGGGCAAAAGGCATGCTCTGACTTCCTACTCTCAAGCAGGCTGGACAGTGGGAGGCCGTGTCGAACTCCTTTCTGCTCCCCATGCAGGAGGAGGGGGAGTGAACTAAGTGTGGTCAGGGTCATGTTAAATCAGCGTTTCTCAAACTAGCGGTCATAGAACCACATGTGGTGCTATTAGACACTCAGATACCTAGGCCTCTGTTCTCAAGAAATCAGATTCAGTAGCTGTGGGCCAGGGCCTAGGAATCTCTCCCCATAGTTAAAGGAAAACCGTCCAGCCATCCATAGTTCAAGTCCAGCCCCCATAAGCTCCCGTCCCGAACGTGCTTCCTCAACTCAGGACGTCTGCTCTCCGGCATAGCATCACCTTTATCTAATCTCCACCCTCCTTTCCAGAAACCCCAAGCCCTAGCCCACAGGGTGGTCTTATCCTAGATTTGGGTCCCTCCCAGCAGCCTTTCCTCCCTAAGTCTCGGAGACTCCGTTTAGAACACCACCTCCAGGGAGAGAGGGCCACACGGGCCATACAAGAGGCTCGGGCTTGGGTGGGTCCAGTCTCCCCTGAGATCTCCCCAGTAGCTTGAATGCCCACTAGCATGCCCCTAAATCCTCTGACAATCCAGAGCACAACTGCTGTAACAAACACACTTCCACGACAGAATCTCTCCTATGGGACTGAATTGCTGAATCCCACAAGGACCTCTCCCTTGCAGGAACCTCTGCCTACCTATCCCTATGACATGCGAGGCTGCTTCTTTTCCAGTGGAGTTAGGACTTCACATTATTTTGTTGTTCTTATTTTTTAGCCACACCGCGCGGCATGCGGGATCTTAGTTCCCCGACCAGGGATGGAACCCACACCCCCTGCAGTAGAAGAGCAGAGTCCTAACCACTGGGCTGCCAGGGAAGTCCCTGGACTTCACATTGTCTGTGGAACATCCTTACTTCATCCCCTCTCTCTCAACTTGGCCCTGAAGACCTACCTGGAATAAGAAAATGGGTTCATTGCTGAATCATAGTTACAGGCTGTTAAAAGATAAACTGAGGCATATTACAATTTTTAAGAGTTTATTTGAGCAAAAACTGATTCCAGTTAGGCAGCACCAAACCGTTAATGGTTAGGGGGGCTCAGACGACAAGAGCTGGGGAAAGACTGACACGGAGAAGGTGGGGAAGCAAAGCAAGGAAATGGTTGGACTGCTGCAGCCTGAAGCCTGGTTGGCTGTGATCCTCAGGTTTCAATTTCTTACCCTTGAGGCATCTCAGGCTTTGGTTTTGTTGGCTTACAGAGGCCACCAAAGCCCTGGAGCCATTTCTGTCTAATGGGCTCCTTGTTTAGTTGCTTTAACAAGGGCTACAGGCCAGAGTCCTGCTGGAGCAGGCTGTGGGGTCTGGGTTACATGCCTCCTAAGGGTCTGGCTAGATGGAGGGCCTTCCTTCCCCCAGTCAATGCTTATAAGACATATGGGGACCGGGAAAGCAGGACTCTGCTCTTCCAAATTCACTCAGAAATGAAAAATGGAAACAAGAGAATAAAAAGGTCCAAATACAAAGAACAGGATGATCCCTATTTTATTTGAAAATGGAATAAAAAGCATAAAGTGTTGTCATTGGCTCTCTCTGTATGGATATTTTTTCTTTCATTCTATTTTTTCCCGCTTACTTATAATAGAAGAAAAAAAACCAAACAAACAATTAATAGAGTACTTTGGAGACCCCAGTTGCTTAGAAACTGCTGGGAAATACAAAATTTGGAAGGACAAAGCAAAGGGGAGTGAGCACACTGGCCCAAGGTCACAGATGCTCTGGTGGAGTCTTTTTTTTTTTTTTTTTGCGGTACGCGGGCCTCTCACTGTTGTGGCTTCTCCTGTTGTGGAGCACAGGCTCCGGACGCACTGGCTCAGCGGCCATGGCTCACGGGCCCAGCCGCTCCGCGGCATGTGGGATCTTCCCGGACCGGGGCACGAACCCGTGTCCCCTGCATCGGCAGGCGGACTCTCAACCACTGCGCCACCAGGGAACCCCTGGTGGAGTCTCTGAATGCTGAACTTAACCGCAGGTTCTGTGTTCCAGTTGTGCACTCTGGGCCTTCCCGGCTTTACAGGACAGAGAGTCATAGAGACTAAATCAGTAGCAGTTCTTCTTTTGGAGATGAACTGCCTTGGTGATCTTGGGTGTCGTGGGGTAGGTGATATATTTGCTTTTTGGTGGCGAGTGACGGAAACCCAACTCAAACCTGCTCCAGCAAAAATGGAGGGAGTACTGGATCTTGGAAGTGGAGATTCTAGGGGGACAAACTGCTTCAGGTGGGTGTGGGTGTTCAAACAACAGCATCAGGACCTGATGTTCTCCACCTCTTGGCTCTGCTGCTCGTGTTGATTTTAGCATCGCTTGCTTCGCTGGCTTGTGATCACAGATAAAACGTGAGCGTGTTTCCTAATAACTCAAACCAAAGTCCCTGGGAAGACTTTGACTGTCTAGTCATATGCCAATCCCTGCACCATCCTGAGTACTTGGGGGAGACCTTGCAGGCCTGGGTCAGTGCCATGAAAGCATCAAAGCTAAGAAGGACCACGGGGGGAGGGGGAGGAGGGAAGAGGTGCTGGGCAGACTAGCGTGTCTGCTGCAGGGGATGGCGATGACGTTGGACACACTGCCTTGGACCAAGGGCTACACCAAGAATGTGGTCAGCATCAATCAGTTCCCAACCTGATAAGAAGATGCTGTGCACTTACCCGGTGCCTTTCAAACACCCCTTCTCATTTCATTGTAATCCAGTCTGATTTCCTTAAGTCTGTACCTATAGGACTTAGAAATCAACATACTCCATGCCTTATGCAAATGACAAATTATCTTATGGTAACACTTGAGTTTCGCTAGAGATGGCATACGGAATATGAATCCAAAGACAGCATGAAACACTTAGCAACTAGATACTTAGAAAGATGCAAAGGATATGAACAAGGTAAGACAGTTTTGGGGTCTAAGTGATGTTTTAGAAACTTATTTTTCTGTAAGTATGAGCAATTTGATTTCATAGTGGGGATCTATACAGACTGTTCCTTGGATGCTCAACACGCTTGTCTTTTTGAGGCAGAAATGTTCAAATAAATTATACTTACTTAGCAAATATGGAAAAGATGTGGTATATTGTTGCTTAGAGAATTCCATTGTGATTTGGGGCAGGTTTTTAAGATCTTGCAAGGGAACTGTGAAATGGTACATTCTATGGAGATAGAAGTTAACTAAAAAACAAAATAAACCAAAAAGTACAAGGAGAAGATGACTGCAAATTCTGAAATAATAGTGACTCTTTAATCAGGAGATCCTTTAACACCCATGGTGAAAAGTGTCAACCAGGGCAACAATGACAAACACTGGGATCAGAATAGCATGGATCCAGATTAAAGCTTCATGGTTTAGGAAAATCAGGATTTTTTCAAATTCTAGAATGGAAAAAAGTGATTGATGTGAATATGAAAAAATGGAAAGCAGTACACATGAAGTTAAGGTTGGTAGAAAGGCAGTGATTGAAACAGAAGAAAGTGAATTGTGAAAACTGAAAGAAACTGTGATCATTCTGTCTCCTATTGATAGGAAGTGTAGTGCTTTTATGCTCACATGTTGAGTCATCTTCTTTTAGGTTAAGATGGCGACTTCAAGCAAGAGTGAAACCTGGCCTGGGAAGCTCGGAGAGAAGCAGGGTCGTTCTGGCATAGAAGGTGTCTGTGGACTTGATTGATGCTTTCACTAAGCACCCCGGGGGTCCACCCCGGGGGTCTCTGGCCTTCGGAGACCACTTACTGGTGGGTCTTGAGGAGGGTGGATAGAAGGGCTACTTCTCTCTCCGTGCCTTTTGGTCTTTGAAAGGCAAAGCTAAATGCAGGTCTAATGACTCATAGATCAATATCTTTCAGGGACATAAGGACAACTTGGAGGAAGTCACCAGTCAGCTAATGATTCTCAGTGCAGAAATGGCAGAAGAGGCTAGCCGCCTCCCAGAGACGGCTTTAAAGAAGATTCCTTTAAATCATGCCAGTTAACAAGGGCCAGGCTATAGTGTGTTGTCATGCTCTCACGGACAAACAAATGACTGGAACTGGAGCAGCCTCTCAGTGAAACGATTCAACATTAGTGGATTTGGGTGATCTCCTCCCCGTGTTCATCCCCTTAAATAATTTGATCTCTCCCTCTGAGGGCTAAATCACTCGTATGATAAAGATGATTACTTTCAAATAATCTCTGCTTTTGCATCTGAGGTTTTTAAAAAAGCATTTACAAAGCCAAATTATAATCCCACTTTATTTTGGATTGCTACATTCATATATGCCTATAGATGTAAAAATGCTAAAATAAAATGGGTAGATGTATATGTTGCATACCAGCTGCCATCGTTTCTCCTCTTCAAGTCCCATCCATGGTACTGATTCTTTCCTTGTGTGCTTTAAAAAGAAAGGGGCCAAGATTTATTATGTGTGGTTCAGACACTAAACATGTTTATAATTGATATTTGGGTTGAAGGCAGAAAGATGGGTGCATACGTCAGAAATGAGCTCTATTCAGAATTGACAGAGAAACTGTTTTGAATGAGGTGAATATTTGGAAACCACAGGCCGTCCTCTGGGAAAACTGTTTACAGGTACATGGGATACCAAAAACTCCTCTGTTTCTAATTAAAATTAATAAATTGATTTCTAATTCTCAGGATTCTTCTCTACCTCATTGACTTGCTTAAATGTGAGATCTTGATAACCCTTGTTTATTCTCTTGGATGGAGATTCGATGCCTTTCCAACAATTCAAGTGAAACACATCCAAATGTCCCCTCTCCAGGAGGGAAGAGTTGAGCTGACCAGCAGGGGCATGGAGAGTTCCTGAAGGTCAAGGGCAAGCAGAGGTCTCTCTCATCCCAGGCAGCAGAGGATGCCAACAAGCTGAAAATGAAGCAGTGAAGATGAGACCCAAGAAACTGGGAGGGGACTGCAGAAGTTTCTGAAGCCATAAGGGTGATCTGTGGGTAAAAAAGTCAGAACCTGGTTACCGGACATGGGAACAAGATGCGCTCAGGGAAGATGACGGGGCAAGGGGTGGGAAGTGGAGGAGGTTGTCACCTGGGACAACCAGGGATGAGTGGGGCACAGGTATGGTGCAGAGGTGGGTCACCCTGGTTTCAAGGGCCGTAGTCAGGATGGACAAGATCTTGGCATTTGAGTGCTGCCCTGGCTATTGCACTTACACTTAGGATTTCTTAAGTAGATCATGGGGCTACACCAGAAATCTGAAATTGTATTGCTTATGAAAATTTGAGAAACTGAATGGCTGTAACTAGATTAGGTTTACCAATCTCACTCTAAATTAAGTAATAGGATGGGTGGCCAAAAAGTCCATCTGAAATACAAGATTTTTCTTTCTTTTTTTTTTTTGTGGTATGCGGGCCTCTCACTATTGTGGCCTCTCCCGTTGCGGAGCACAGGCTCCGGACGTGCAGGCTCAGCGGCCATGGCTCACGGGCCCAGCCGCTCCGCGGCATGCAGGATCCTCCCGGACCAGGGCACGAACCCGTGTTCCCTGCATCGGCAGGCGGACTCTCAACCACTGCGCCACCAGGGAAGCCCCGGTGCTCTGATCTTTGTAATCTAGAGAAAGAAAATGGAATAAGCAGGAGGAGAAGGTGCATTCAATGAACAAGGATGGATTTAGGAAATTGTACAATTTTGGAGACCAAAACTATTGACCCAAACAATCCAAGGATACTTATACATGCCCCTCCTTCAGTTGCTGGTGTGAAGAGCGTCTAGCACTTGGTGAGGCTACAGGAGATGGACACTCTCATAAGTTCCTGATGGAACTGGGAATGGCTGCAACCCTTTGGATAAAATGTGTGCAATATATATTGAAATAGGAAATAGCCTTGATCTAGTGGTCCCATCACTGGGCATCTCCCTGAAGAAATAAAAGCATCCTATGATAAGGATGCGTGTATAAGGACGTTTATTGCAGTGCTGTTTGTTGTGATAAAAGCCTAGATCAATTTACATGTTCATCAATAAGGGAACAAATGGTACCATAGTAGGGTAATCTATTCTATGGATTCAGCTATTAAAAGACTGAGTTAGATCTTTGCCAATTGACCTGATCAGATATCCATAATATACTGTCAGGTGAATAAAGCAACTGCATATGGTTTTACATATTTTACAAGAATTCTTATGAAAAAATGCAAAAGCCAAATAGCTATGTTTTCGTAAGTATAGATAAAGTTGGGGAGTGGTACACAACCCAGGCAGTTAGCATTGGTCACTCCAAGTGGAGTGACAATTGGGAGGTATAGGAGGAAACATTTTATTCATATGTCTTTGGGTTGTGTCACTGGTTACAATAATCACACATTGCTTTTACAGAATAACAGATTGAGAAAACATTTTTCAAAGTATTTTTCATAAACAAAGATAATTCCTCTCATAGTTTTAACTGCTTTACATAGTCACATAAAGAAAAAGTCCCAGGATAAGTTTTTTTCTAACTCTTCTTCCAGCCTTGATTTTATCTGGTGAAGCTTCCACCTGCCTTCTCTTGGAATCTCTATTTCTCAGGGAAGTCTGACAAATATGCTACAACAAGCACCCCCATCTTACCACACTTCCATGAGCACTGCATCCCTGTGATGCTTCCTGACCTCCTGCATGCTTCAGGTGGTTGTCACTCTCTACCATATCTATGTGTTTTAGAAAGAGCCCATGGTGTGCAGTGACTGTGTTTCTCTCCCGTCGTAGCCCCAGCGTCCCCCTTTTACTCTGTGGGGTGGATGGCTTCCCGTCCTCACCTTACAGGACCACTGAGCAGATTGCTACACCACTGACCTCCTTCTTGGTCTGCTCCTGGCTTCCCTGACGCCTCCCTCTCCGCAGCCCTCTATTATCACAGGCAGGAAGCAACGCAACAGGGGAAATTAGGTGCTTACACGGTCTGGGGAGGGAAGGAGGGGCGGGCTTTCCAGGAATGACGCCCAGGGCCAGACCGAGCCACTCCGCAGGGCAGCTGCTCCCCCCGCATGCTGCACGCCCTACCTCTGACCCAGGGATCTGGAAGCTGCACTCAAGCAGGAGCCACTGCTCCTGCTGACCCTGCAACAACTTACCGCCTCTGGATACAGGAAGCTAGTGACTGGGTGCTGGAATGCTGCTGCAGAAAGCTTCCAGATTCCCGGCTGCCTCGGCAGAAAACAGACAGGGGCAGAAAGCAGGCCTCCATCTCACTTTTAAATATCCCAGGAGTGTAACTCACTGGTCGAACTTATTCCAAGAACAGAATCCTACTTGCAAAGGAGCTATTTCACATTTGTATCTCCTGCTTGTATGTAAGCCTATAAGGGCAGAGACCATGTTTACTGGCTCACCACTGAATCACCCACCACATGCCGGGCACAGCGATCATTTAACATTTAACATTGATAAGGTAACAGTGCTGGAACGAGGCACTATTCTAAGCTCTTTGTGTGTATTAACTCATTTAATTCTCACAACAAACCTCGGTTGTAGGTTTCGTTATCCTTCCCAATTTACAAATGTAGAACAGGCACAGAGAGGTGAAGTAAGTTGCTATGACCACACAGCAGAAAATGGTGCTTGAACCCAGCCTGTACTCTGTATCCTTCTGCCTGAATGTCTGCTGAAGGTACGCTCATTTAAATGTTTACTGAGTTGAATTACACAGAGGATTGATCATAAACAAATTCATAATTATAGACCACCTCTAGAGTAAAGGTTAACATATTTAACTATGGAGAAGAAGGTAGTTGTACTTTGTTACCATTTGTACTGGAAATTGATGGGTTTTTAAAATTATTATTATTCTTGCCCAACGCATAAGAGATAATCTGTGCAAAGGTGAAAATTATTGATGATTCAAGTAGGCTGAAGTAATATTCAAGGACTTCGTACCTTTTAGACTCATGAAAACTTGGGAGTTAGAGAGTATATGCTTGAGTATATTTTTTGCTAATAACTTATTAAGGGATCTTTATGTAGCCACATTTATCAGTGTAAAAAGAGCAATGAACATTGGGCCCCTGTTTCTCCATTCCAAACAATAGATGTCAATTACATTTAAAATTGTTGCCTTAATCACTTTTGGGTGTCATTTTTCGTGGCTTTGGGAAGAGCAAAAATGCACAGAGTAGAAAATTGTACAATTTCCCTCCCCCACCTCCCTCCCCCCTCTATTTACTGACATAAGATGCTCTCACCTGTGTTTTCATTTCCATATTTAACAACAAAAGTAACACTTGCTAATTGTTATAAGGTTGTCCTGAGTAGCTGTGTTGTTTGTAAAGTTCTTGGAACTGTTAGAAGAAAGGTATTAATACCAAAGCACAAACCACTTAAATAGTGCACTATTGAATGAGGGTATGCTTGCTCTAAAATAGTAATAGGCGAATTATTCCAAAGAAGTTTCACTTATTCTTAGACCACCAGATCTGTAGATTCTTATAGGTTTAGACTCTATGCCATTTTTGAAGCGATACTGTACAGAGAAAAAGTGAAATGGGCAGAGGTTTCTGAATGATATAGATGTGGAAACTGGAATACATCCAATTTCGGCTTCCTCCTGAACTCACGGTGAACACGCCAACATTGCCCCACAGGGAAGAGACTGGCAAAGCCCTCAGCATGCTGGGCCTTCTAACTGGGCTTCCCAGTTAGCTTGCTGGGAAGACAAGTGTCCATCTAGCCGTGGAGGAGCCAGTCCAGCCAGGCTAACTTGCCCATGGATAAGAGTTCTTAGGCAAGTAAAAAAAAAAAAGAAAAAAGGACTTTGTGACAGCTTGAGGGTTGTCTGTTCACGACTAAACATATGTGGGAGCAAATCCCTTGAAGGGATTGTCAACCTCAACTTTTTTTTTTTTAACCTTAAGGCCTCTTTTGGTAAACACAGAATTTGTGTATTCTTTAGTGAGAACTGAAATTTTAAGATAATTTTGTGAATAAAAGGAACTCAAAGGAGACGTAAATTTAGAATAAGCTTTTCAAACTATTTAATAACCGCTCCCATCCTCTGAGGTCTTCCATTGCTCTCCTTTGGCACAGTCTGGTATGAATGCTAGGTTGGCTGTTCTGGAGAGCTATTCCCAGGTGGGCTCCGATGGCTGGACTGCTGTGAGAACGTAGACTTTGTGCCCGCGCCTAGGCCATGGTTCCATTTGTCTCATTTGTTTTCTAGACCCACTGGGCTGCTCCTTCATGGCAGCAGCATCAATTTGTCCTTTGTTTCTTGGTGCTTCCTAGGGATTTGAATTTGAGCAGCACTGTAACGGTTTATTTACGGCACATTCATTTTTTTCATGTTCTTGTCCCCGATTACCCTGGCAATCCGTTAAAGATTGGTCAGCAACTTTGCTGTTGGGATTTTTCTCCTTCGACTCAGTTTACTACAGGCTACCGTAAATGCTGCAGCTGGAATTTGTTGCCAACATATGAACGTGACACTGTTTGGTTTGGGCTTATCATTATCAATCAAAACTGAAGAACAGATACGGCAACAAACGTTGTAGATTTTGACTTTTATTTCCAGTTTGATAACGTGTGTCTCGTCAGATCCCCAACGACGCGTCTGCTTCTTAAAGGAGGCGTGTTTCCTCTTCGGCTTTTGCATTACTGGAGAGAATTCAGGAAGGAGGAGAGCTTGGACTGGAGAGCCACAGAATTTAGTTCTACCGACGGAGGGATGGGTAGAATTAGGGAGCAGGCTGACAGATCCACGCATGTTTTCCACAGGGCATCTTCTATGTTTCTAACCAGGTGAACCTCGGGTCAGTCTCCAGAAGCTGTTTTTGTTTTTTAGCGCAAACGAGACACCCTCTGGGAACCAAATGAGTGTTGGCGCGCCCCACCCCTGCCTCCAACCGACCCTTCTCCTTCCCGCCCGCCCACAGCCGCTACTACAACTCCCAGCAAGCACCGCGCAGCGCCACAGGGGACCAGCTCCGGCGGAGGCACCCCTGCGGAGCATGCCGGGAGTTGTAGTCAACAAAGCCTGACCGCTCCTCCTTCTGCTATTAGGCATTCCCGCTTGGGAGATGGTAATTCGCTGCCGTAGCGGGTTCTCCAGTCTCGCAACCCTAACTGCGGCTAAACGGGACCGAGGATTGCGCCTTTCCGCCCTGCCGTGCGTGCCGCATCGGTGCCCCAGAGCTGAGCTCCGCCCCATCGACACCCGCTCCCTTGACAGCTGGGCTGGGCTCGGAGCGCGGCGGGCCGGGTGTGCGCAGGCGCAGCAGCAGGCCGCGCGGGGCGGCGTGGAGGGCGGGCCGGGCGTGAGGCCTCGCAGCAGCCGGGGCGCGCACGTAGGCACGCAGAGGTGTCACGTGGGGCGCCGAGGATCGCAGTGCGCGTGGCCGCGGCGGCTGGTGTGGGGTTGAGTCAGTTGTGAGACTCGGAGCTGCGGACGGGCGGGCGGCCCAGCGAGCCGGCGACAGAGCGGCGGGCGTCGGGTTCGGGAGCCGAGCGCTGGCCCCGCGTCAAGTCGGGCCGAGCCGCGCCGCAGCCGCCGCCGCCGCCGCCCCCCGCCCGCAGCCAGCGACCCGCCGCGGGCGCGCCCCCGCTCTGCGCTGTCTCCGATGGCGTCCGCCTCCGGGGCCATGGCGAAGCACGAGCAGATCCTGGTCCTCGACCCGCCCACAGACCTCAAATTCAAAGGTGGGCAGGGGCGGCCGGCGGGAGGGGCGGACGGGCGGACGGGCGGGCGGGGGGTGGCGGCCGCGCCCGGTGGGCCCCCTCCCCCGCCGCCCGCGCTCGGCCCCGCCCGCGGGGGTGCGCGCTCCCTTGCCTCCTCCCTCCCGGCGCGCCCGCCGCCATCTTGCGGCGCGCGGCCGCCTCGCTGCGGCGGCGGCCTCGTCCTTGGCCCGCGGGCCGGGGCGGGGTCCGGACGTGGGCGGCTGGGGGGGTGGGGGGTGGGGCGAGCGGCCGGGCGCGGGTCGGGCTATGCGTCAGCGGGAACAGGCGGCCGGACGTCCTCCGCGCCGGACGACACCTGCGCCGGGGCGACACCTGCACGTGGACTCCGGGGGCTGCGGGGCCCGAGGGAGCGCCTCGGGCGGGTTTCTCCTGGGGATGCTGAGGGCGTGCGGGGAGCCTGCGGGGAAGCGGGGTCCGTCCCAGCTCCCGTCACGGGGAGACCGAATCCGCTTGTGCAGGAGTCCGTATCTTGTCCTTAATTCAGGGACTGTGCCGAGCACGGAGCCTGTGAGATGTGTGGCCGGTCTAGTCCTTAAATCAAATCCCTCGTTGTAGTCCAAGGTTGAGTCCGAAAGGAAAACAGATTGTTTTCCATAGGAAACGCTTTAAATAGGTTTAGGAGTTTTAAAATGTTGTATTCCGACGTTATGAGAGGAGTATTGTATAAAGCCTGCATTTTGGAAGCTCTAGTGCGTTTTCGAATTTCTTTGAATGGAAATGTCAGTGAGCTGCTTGTTAGGTAAGGATTTGGTTTTAAGACAGCTCCACGAAGTATTAATATATTGAGAGGCGCTAAGTGCATTTTATTGTAGCAAGTTTATGTGCGCGGCATGATTTTACATAGTTTTAGGCGAAAGGAAAAAAAAACTTTTGGGGAATCATGAATATAATGATTTAGATAATACCTGACTCAAATAGCTATTATCTTAGGGCGGAGGAATTTAATGTAAACCTTTATGGTGTGTGGTTCTAACGAGAATTTTAGTATTTTGCTTTTATTTTTTGGGAGGCTGAGTTTACAGAGGAAGTTTTCTCTTCTGGTTAACCTGTTTGTGTTGCCATAAGGGACTTGGATGCCGTTAAAACTAGTTTTAGGTCAGGAAATGTTCGCAGAGTTTGACGCTTTCTGCTTAGAGAAGTTGTAATGTTTCCATAGTAAGAAACTAGTAATAACGAAGAGGCAAGTTAAAAAAACAACCAAAAACCCTACACAGTAACTTGCCAAATAGGTAATTCATTTCAGGTATTGAAGATTTACTAGCTATGATGATAGAACAGGTTCTTGTGTTATGGATGAAAGTAGTTCACAGGGCCTATTAAAGTTTGGACATAAGTTGACTTAAAAAAAAAAAAAGAGTTTCACTGGAAGTTTTATAAAGACACACATTCACTTGGGCCATTTACTTAGCAAACACTAGTGAAAGCTTTGTGCCGGGACTTCCTTGGTGGTCCAGTGGTTAAAACTTCACCTTCTAGCGCAGGGGGTGCCGGTTCAATCTCTGGTCGGGGAGCTAGGTTTCCACGTGCCTCACCGCCAAAAAACCAAAAACATAAAACAGAAGCAATATTGTAACAGATTCAATAAAGACTTTAAAAATGGTCCACATCAAAAAAAAATCTTTAAAAAAAAATCTTTGTGCCATCTCTATATTTGATTAAGAGTATTCAACAATGAGTAATTTATTCAGCAGGTATCAGCTTACATTTGGGGATTCAGTGCCAAGCAAGGTGGAGGAAAGGTCCACAGTTTGGTTTAATGGGGTAAGCATACAATTAATAACAGTAAAATTTGCTAGGTTTTATCTTAGCCCTTGAAGAACTCCTAGATGGAAAAGACATATAGATGCTGTAACAGAGGCAAAAGCAAGTATGAGGAAAGAAGCCCCTTCTTCCTTCCTCCCTGCTTGCTTTAGGAAGCAGCTTGCTTTCAAATGGGGAAGGGGGAGGGCTGGTCAAGGGAATGGTTTGCTCCTTTACTGATGTGAGAGAAGGTTGGCTTGTACTTAGATACCCAGTGGGTTGCTGTGTGGTTCGGTTTAAAAGTGGGGTAACGGGGAGGATTGGGAAAGAGGAGGAGTAGGATGAATTGGGAGGTGACATTTGGTGTCATTTGAACTTCTTAATAAAAGTTATTCTGTTAGTCAGAGGTAAATTGATTGCTCTGATGGAAAGCTCTCTGTATTCCGAAGAGCAGTTCAACACTAAGTGAGGAGACTCAGTTATAATCAACAATCTCTTTATGCTTCATTTGATGGTGGTATAAAAAGTCATTTAAGGGCTTCCCTGGTGGTGCAGTGGTTGAGAATCTGCCTGCTAATGCAGGGGACACGGGTTCGAGCCCTGGTCTGGGAGGATCCCACATGCCACGGAGCAACTAGGCCCGTGAGCCACAACTACTGAGCCTGCGCGTCTGGAGCCTGTGCTCCGCAACAGGAGAGGCCGCGACAGTGAGAGGCCCGCGCACCGTGATGAAGAGTGGCCCCCGCCCGCCACAACTAGAGAAAGCCCTCGCACAGAAACGAAGACCCAACACAGCCAAAAATAAATACATAAATAACTTTAAAAAAAAAGTCATTTAACTCTACCGTGAATTACCCGTAATTTTCAGTTTAAGTAAAAGTTTATTAAAGGATAGTTTTGCAAAATGTCACCTGCTGGTAGGTTTATTTGAATTAGTTTGACTTTACATTTGATTAAGATGGTTTCTCCAAGAGTGAGTGATTTAATCATTCTGAGATTGGGTGGTGAATTTTCCTGTTATATAAATAACAAAGTCATCTTGATATGAATTATCATCACTTTGCACAATTGTGGAGAAGCAGATAGCAGTTTAATAGATTTTCTACATACCTCAATATTTTATTGAAGTTTATTGTTTTATACGATTGTTTATATGAAAATACTTTTATAATGATGTCATGAATTCTAAAGTAGTTCTTTTGTTGCATTAGTAACAAAAAAGAGGTAGATATTTTCAAATTCTGTTTTTTAAGCCCTGGCAGTAATTTGACCTAGAATTCAGATTTGAAATTTGGTATTACATGTGAGAGACTTTTTTTGGGGGGGGGGGTCCTTAAAATGTTTATTTACTATTATAAAATTTCTTCCTTTGTATTATACAACATTTTTATTTTTCCAACCTGTTAGTAATTCTGGAGAAGAGTTTGGAGAAGAAAGTTTAGAAAATGCTAAAATAAATTGTGAATGTATTCTTCCTCTTAATGATCAGAGAAAGAGGAAAATAGACCAAAACCATTGTATTGAAGGTGGCCCATAACAGTAACATCAGTAAAGGAAACTAAGCTCTCTGAGTGACGAGGGACCTGCAATGTGTCAGCCAAAGCATCGTTGAATAGCAGCACATCACGATGAAGAGGCCTGAGTGAGGATGGGGAGTACTCCTCCTCTTGGTGGGTATTTGGCACATTTTTACATATTTCAGATTACTCCTGTTTCACAGTGGCTACATCAAATCCCTGGGGTGATTCCGGCCCCCCCCACCCCCCCAAATAGGACATGGTTGTCTTATTACTCCATTCCTTAACAGTTTTCAAGGCGCTCTTGACTGCCCACCAGATAAAAGCCGAACTCTTAGCGTGACATACAAGCCCTTCCGTGATGTGCTCTCTCCTCTTGTTACACCTGTTCGTCGGCACACGTCCACACTCTCTTCTCTGAGAAAGAAAAACCCTTCTCATATTTAAGCTTATTTGTTCTGCTGTTTTTGCTGGTTAAGGTAAAAGTCTGTCATGACTCAGGCCATGTTCCATCGGATATTTTCTCGGTCATGTTTTCAACCACTGGCTTCTTCCTTTAAACATAAAAGTGCACTTAAGTCTTTCATTTTAAAAACAAATAAGCCAACAAAATACTTCCTTGACTCCCAGCTCCTTGTGGTACTTGTCCCTCCTGTGCTTCATTTCCTTTGCAGTCAGACTTCTTGGAAAAGTAGTTCATGTTCCCAGTCTCCCTGTTCCCCTCCTCCTGTCTACTGTCCTCACTGCTTCCTGATTGCTACTGCACTGACCACTGCCACTTTCTCTCTCCCATGACCTCTCTTGGCACTTGCCATTATTGACAGTTTGTCTTTTTAAAAACTCGATTCTTTTGACTTCTGTGATACAGTTGTCTTCTAGTTTTCTTCTTTGCTCTTTACTGTCTCATTCGTGACCTTTTTCTTA
This sequence comes from Mesoplodon bidens, assembly GCF_964165515.1. Taxonomy (NCBI): domain Eukaryota; kingdom Metazoa; phylum Chordata; class Mammalia; order Artiodactyla; family Ziphiidae; genus Mesoplodon; species Mesoplodon bidens. The sequence goes on along the minus strand of NC_138169.1, from coordinate 30,404,796 downwards.
AACGCTCATGTTTCTGAGATTCTGACTTGGTTTCAACTTTATCTCACTCTGAACTTCCCTTGTTCAGGCTTCCTTGTTTTAAGGGCCTCTCTTTCCCCTCCTTGCTCTCTTTTTGCACACATCGGTACACTCCCAAATCTGTGTTGAATTTAGACTTAAAATCACCTTTGGAATACATACTAATTACTTAGTGACATCTGGATTTGAATGTTGCTCAGACATCTCAAACTCCGCATATCCCAAACTGGTTTTTTACATTGATGTTAAGGGGGAGAACGGTACAGGTGTGGAGGTAGTGGAGTGATGTCATATTTGTAGTTACGGAAACACACTTCTGGTAGCAATATGGAGTAATATGGGAGGGAGAGATGAATTAGGCAGCTGCTGCTGTCCACGCAAGAGGTGACCGCTTGTGGGGTGGTGTTGGAGATGCAAAAAGTTAAAGACCGTCAAGCTGGTGAGACCCGGGGGTCTCTTAGGTGTGTGCACTGGGAGAGTGTGTCTTGAAGGCTCTGATTTCTGGCTTACACACCTGGAGAGAGGGAACAACAAGCACTGGCTGTCTCATGAGAACGGGTGCGTTTTACCCAGGGGGAGTGGAGGAGGAAGGTCCTGATCTCCTTGGACAGGTTAGCTACATTTAGGTCCTTTCAGGGTTGTCATGAGGAGGTGAATCGTAGGCCTTTGGTGGTACGGGCGTGTTACTCGGGAGCGCTCTGGGCTTGGCTAATTTCTTTGCTTCAGGTGACTCTCGTTCCCTTACTGGTCAGCAGCTGGTCTTCTTTTCTCTAGCATCCCCTCCCTCCAGCCTGTCGTCTACATGGATGCTAGAAAGAACTACCCTTTGAAAAGTGCACACCTGATACCGTTGCTCCCTGGGTTGAAGAACCTGCACCATTTTCCCATTATGCACTTGACAAAGCTCCACATCCACCGCCTGCCTCTTCATTTCTTTTCTGCCGTAGCTTTGGTTATATGAAACCATCTCCCCAGACGCTCTCAGCTTTTGCAGGCCTCTCCAGATGCTCTTTTCAGAGTGTTGTCCTCCCTCCTGTCAGGCAGGCTTTCTCCACTTCAAGAGCCCCTTCCTCTTGTGCTGTCTTTGATTTTCCCAGGCCACTTGGTCACTGCCTTCTTCATGTCACTATCCGAGCTTGTGGTTATCTGTAGTTACAGCACTCACCATTGTGTAGTATTTATGTTTACGTACTTTTCTCTCACAATCTGTACTGTAAAGTACTTGAGGATATGCTCATTTATTTTTATGTCCATAATAACAAGATCTGGCATGGGATGATTGTCCAGTGAGTGTTGATTGCACTAATAAGATTCTGGTGATTTCTCCTGTAATTCGTATGTTTTCTATCTTGGATCTCTTTTCAGTAGGGTTTTTCATCTGCCTTTGCAGGTACTTGTGTTTTCAGAGTTTTGTAGTTCCAGAAAAGGGTATTTTGTTAAGAGCTGACTAACAATAGATACATTGTTCATTCTTTATGCTTCACCTTTTTCATTTGTTAAGTGAGAAGTGGGACTGGGTGATTTCTTGGGTGGTGGTCCGGCTGTCAGGGTTTGTGAATGTATATGATAGTTGAGTGCAAAAGGAAGACACAATTTTTCCCTGCAAAAGGAAAACACAGTTTTTCTCTTTACATATGTAAAGAATTGGGAGATCTTGGTTGAGTTAAGTTCTGCAAAGTTTGGTATTTTGTGATTCTTACTGTTGGTAATTTTGTTGTTTACTGTACTAGTTACCTGTTAGATTTCCTTTAAGTAAGACCTTCCTTAACCATGCAGAGATGGTCTGTGAAGAGAGTTTGTTAGCAAGGACCCTTTTATTTTCTCAGAGGCTATTCCTGACTCTCTTTTTCTTGTTGCTTTTCTATCTTGACTGACCGACCCTTCAAAGAACTCCTGTTTTTCAGAGGAGATAGTGGTTAATATAGGATGGATCCTACTTTCCTTCATAAAAAGTTGGTTTAAAAGAAAATTACATGTTCGCCAGTTTATTAAACTTTACAGGCCACAAAATGTAATATTATTTTGTATAACTACTAAAGAAAAATTCTTGTTAAAAAATTAAATGCAAGAGGGGGTTATTTTTGCAAATGCTTGTTTACTGGATTTATTATAACTGAAATGTGACTCAAATTACTCTTTAAAATTTCTTATGAAAACTTTCAAACATTTGTAAAAACCTCTGTACACTTAATGAAACCTCTATACTCTTAAATTTAATAATATCATATATACTTAAGTTTAATGATTATTAGTATTTTACTGTTTTTTTGGTGGGGGCAGGGTTACCGCAGTATTTTAAACAAATTCTGGCTGTTAACATCTCAAGCCTAAATACCTGAGCTTGCATTTCTGATAAACAAAAAAAGGGTAATTTTATTTGCAGAATCATGACACCATTGTCACTTAATAAAACCAAAAATAATCCTTCAATAATCTGATATTTCGTCTATTGAAATCTTCCCAATTACAGTCCTGGTTTTTAGTTGGTTTGTTCAGTCTGTGCATTGCATGTGGCTGTTGTATCCAGGTCATCTTAATCTTAATAGTGCCTCCACCACTTCCTTTTTATTATGCCATTTACTTGTTGAAAAGACCAGGTCGTTGTCCAGTGGAATGTCCCGTATTGATACTTCTGGTATGTAGTTCCTGTAAATTTGGAGTTGGATTTAAGGGCTTGAAGATTCAGGTTTCAATATTTTTTTGGTAAAAATACTGCATAGATAGAATTGTGTCACATCAGGTGTGGATAACGTCTGGTTGTCCAACTTCTAGTGATGTTAAGTTGATTGGTGATGACCGCCTTATCCCTCCCATGAAAAGTTGCATAAGTATGAGTGCATTTATGGTAATATGTGTGAGGGAAAAGATCAGGAAGAAAATAACGTTAGCAGTCATTAGCTCTACTTTAGGATGCTTTTGTTTTTACGTTTTTACTTTTCTGTGTGCCAAGATTTCTGCAATGAACATTCAGTGCTTTTAAGGGTAAGAGAAAAAAATTATTTTGTTATTAGACTCAGTACTTTGAGAGATTATATCAAAAGTTTCATTTGTCCTACCTGTAATACTTTGTTTTATTTTTTATTAATAACTTAAGCCTTTTATACAGGCTGACGTCTTTTTTTTAAAATAATAAAGCAGTTATATAAGGTCAATAGAAAACAAGTCTGTAACTATACTGTAGCAGTTCAGACATCAAGGCATATAACGACAAGTAGAAAATCATGTTTGTTTGAAAGCAAATCTAATGTATAATTAACTGTACATACATCTGTTTTCATTGGGCTCTTGCTGTTAGGATCAATTGGTGGTCTCTTTTTTTTTTTTTTTTGCGGTACGCGGGCCTCTCACCGTCGTGGCCTCTCCCGTTGTGGAGCACAGGCTCTGGACGCGCAGGCTCAGCGGCCATGGCTCACGGGCCCAGCCGCTCCGCGGCATGTGGGATCCTCCCAAACTGGGGCACGAACCTGTGTCCCCTGCATTGGCAGGCGACTCTGAACCACTGCGCCACCAGGGAAGCCCCAATTGGTGGTCTCTTGTGAGAGCGTGGTAGATTAGTTTGGCGTATTTATTTCTCAGAGAATGGGCCCTGCCCATAGACTGTATTAGAGGCAAGTAGGTCTAAGCAGCGTGTAAGTTCACAGGATCCCTCTTCGTCCAGACAGTGCTGAGGGTTCAGTGGTGGGCACCTCGCCCAAGGCCAGCCAATATATACATACTGATGATTGGCTAGTCACAATGTTGAAGCCTCCTCTTTAAACACGATAGGTTTTAGACTTTTAAGGTTACAGAGACTTGGAGACAGTGGCTGATTTGGGCCATGTCAAGCAGAAGTAGCCAGTTGAGAGAGAACAGGGAGAGGAAAGCAGGCAAGAGAGGTCTTGTGGTTCCAGTATCAGTTTCTCTTGAATGCAGCCTTTTGTGAGGCCAGCTGTACCTCATGTCCTTGGTCACTGAGATTGCTTTCATCTTTATAATCAACGCTTAAGTATGATTTTATTCTTCATAATAAAATTCCTTGCTTAAATAAAATTAGACTTCAACATTTATGAGACTGTTTAACTTTATGACTGTGACACATTTCACTTTATAAAAATAACCTCAACTAATATCTTAAATTTTTATAAATACCATTTTTGATGCCGTGTCATTAATATACCATAGTTTAAAAAAATTTTTTTAAATTTTATTTTATTTTTGGCTGCATTGGGTCTTCATTACTGCACATGGGCTTTCTCTAGTTGTGGTGAGCAGGGGCTACTCTTCGTTGCAGTGCGCGGGCTTCTCATTGCGGTGGCTTCTCTTTGTTGTGGAGCATGGGCCCTAGGCACGTGGGCTGCAGTAGTTGTGGCTCGCGGGCTCTAGAGCACAGGCTCAGTAGTTGTGGCACAGAGGCTTAGTTCCGCGGCATGTGGGATCTTCCCGGGCCATGGATCGAACCCGTGTCCCCTGCATTGGCAGGCGGATTCTTAACCACTGTGCCACCAGGGAAGTCCCAATATACCATAGTTTGCTTAGCTACTTTTCTCTGGCATTTGGGGAGTTCTCTAGGATAGTTACCTTGAACATTTGGTACTGTTTTCAAAATTCAGGTTTAAATGAATGAGATGTTTAGTTACTTATGTTTCAGCTTTTAAAGGATGTGATTGGATTCAGTGGCCATTTAAAAAAAATAGTTATGTTAAAGAATTGTTAATATGAGAGAGCTTTAAAGTACTAGTTTGTAATATAAATTGACAGATTTCTTATGGGCCTACATTTTGACAGCCTTTTATTTTGTAGCTATATACTTCCATATATATCTACTCATCCATATATATTTACACGTGTGTGTATATATGTATATACACATACATATTTTTATTTTGGTACTTGGACAATCTGACATGAATTGGAGTGACTGCTGTACCTTTAAAGGTATAGAGCAGCTTTACATCATGGAGTGTGTTTTCTGTTTGTTTTCTCTATGAACAGATTTTTACTTTTATAGCTTATAGGGGAAGATGAATCCCTTGGTTTTGTTTTCTAAGTACTGTTCCTACTGCCAAAAATCTCAGTAACAGCAGATAACTGAGAAAAAAGATTTTTCTGAATCTTTTCAGTCCCCACCACTCCACTTTAAAAATAAAAGATTTTCTGAACAAATTAAGGTAATATGAATTCACGTTTAAAAGTCCCTTCTGATTATAAAATCAATGCTTAATGTAGAAAGTTGAAAAAGCATAGAACAGTATAAAGCAAATAAAAATTACTCAATCCTACCACCTATAAATAACCAGTTTCTTTAAAAAAAATTTTTTTTAAATTTATTTATTTTGGCTGCGCCAGGTCTTAGTTGCGGCATACAGACTTCTTAGTTGTGGCATGTGAACTCTTAGTTGCGGCATGCATGTGGGATCTAGTTCCCTGACCAGGGGTCAAACCCAGGTCCCCCTGCATTGGGAGCACAGAGTCTTACCCACTGGACCACCAGGAAAGTCCCTAAATAATCACTGTTAACAGTTGATTATTTTTTCTGTGTATGACTCTTTTATATCCTATATTTTTTAGTTAATATTATTTTGATAATTTTCCCATGTTATAAGTATTTTGCTTATAATCTAACAGGAGCTTTAGATCTCTAAATGGTGCTAAAAACATTTATTTCAGGTTCTCCCGAAGATATCCATTTCTCTTTTATTCTTTCCCATCCTGCCTACCTAGATTTTATTTTATTTTATTTTATTTTATTTTTTTTTATTTTTTTTGCTGTACGCGGGCCTCTCACTGCTGTGGCCTCTCCCGTTGCGGAGCACAGGCTCCGGACACACAGGCTCTGCGGCCATGGCTCGCGGGCCCAGCCGCTGCGCGGCATGTGGGATCTTCCGGGATAGGGGCACGAACCCGTGTCCCCTGCATCGGCAGGCGGACTCTCAACCACTGCGCCACCAGGGAAGCCCCTACCTAGATTTTAAAAAGTAATCTAAACTCTTCAGATATGGAACACTTATTTCTGTTTTAACAAAGCTGTTAATTTAAGCATATTTAATGTTTAATCTTGAGTGCAAGCATGAAAAAAAGTTTTTTTTATGTGTGTGTACATCTTATTTTTCTCTAGAAAGTTACACAGTGGAAGGACATAAGATTTATATAAAAATGTTACAAATCAAAATGTTTCATTTCTGTGTGAAGACAGTGTTGTTTATACTCTCCCACTTGTTCTCAGTACTGTGTCACAAAGATTGTTCAGGTCAGAGTGAGCAGTCTGCATCAAAAGGTCAGAAAAAATACTTCTAAAATGTTTAGTAGCTTTATACAAAATGTCAGTGAGGCTGTGATCATCTAGGATTGAATTACTGGCCATGTTACCATGGAGTAGTAGGTGTTTTCTAATTAAGGCAGTAAGTAAAGTTGTTCATAAATGTCACATACTTTGAGGGCTGAGAGGAGTCTTAGAGGTGGTTTTGTGTACTGAGCTAGAGTGGAGGGTTAGACTGGGCTGGAGAAGTGACATGATTTGCTCAAGGTCAGTCACCTTGTTGATGGTGTTAGATTGTGAGCCTCTAACTCAGCACACTGCATTATGCTTTTTACAAAAGGCAGTATGTACACCATCAATAGCAGACCGGCCCCCCCCCCCCACCGTGCCCGCCCCCTCCGCAGGAAGGTGATGGATGAGTATTTAACTTTGTGCTCAGAGCACTGCTGCATTAACTTAAAGTGATGAAAAAGAAAGAAAAGACATGGTTCCTGCCTGTTGGTTACTTTTAACTATAACTTTAAGCCCCTAGAGTGGGAAAACTTTTTTTTTTTTTTTAATGAGGACACACTACTATGTTGAGTGGATTTTGGACATTGTTTCATGATACATTTTGAAATTCTTTGTTGATTATATAATGTAGATAAACAAGGGCAGTGAAGCAGTTTAAGAAATCAAAGCTTTCCTTAAATAGTAGAAGGTTTAAATAAAACAGGCAAGTTTGGCTTTTGTATTAATCTCAGGGTCTATACTTTTGTAAGGTTAATGAAAGCTTATAAAAAGATACGTTTAGTGCTTTAATAACTAAACCATCTTGAATAGAAATGACTCACTTTGTTTCCCAGAAAGTGGTCTTCTGTTTATTTTTACACTAATGTTTGTACAATAATATTTATTCAGTACCTACTATGCCAGGGATTGTCCAGCTGGGGATACAGCTGCAAATAGAACAGAGACCCAGTCTTCATGGAGCTTACATTTGCTCAAGTCTGAGATTTCAGTGTGTTTGGGAAAAAAATACAGTAAATAAATTAAGGTAACTTCATCTTAAAAATTTGTAATGAAGATGTTTTAGGGCTTTCTTTGATGTAAAACATAAAAACCGTTTTCTTGGTATTTGATACTTGTTTCCAGAAATATTCATCCTGTGGAACCAAGGGAAATTCAATAAAATATCCAATAAAAATCTTTTTCTTATATTACTGATTTGACTACAGTTTCATGCTTTAACGCTGCAGAAATCTGCCTGGAATGGCTTATGAATTAGGAAATAAATATAGCTTAGGTATTTGCATAAAATACATAGAGAATTTATGAGAGTTCAGGCTCTGGAGGCAGACCTGACTTCCCACCTCCATGGCTTTGTGCTTGTCTGACCTTGGACAAGTATTCTAACTTCTGACTCAGAGTTGACTCATCTGTAAAATGAGGATAAGTAATAAAAGTATCAGCCTCATAGGCTTGTTATTAGGGTTAGTGACATAATTCACGCAAAGTTCTTGATACATGGTGAGGTCCACTAAAGGCTAGATTGTAAAAACTTCTGTTATCACTATTTTACTATTACTACTGCTGCCATGCTACTATTACTGTGGGAGTTCTTAGTAGATATTCTGTATACTGTACAGCATATAATTCAGATGTGTGATTAAGTTAACATAGCAAGACATATTCAGCAACATAACCCTTTGTTACTGGAAAACTGTTTAATCAGCGATGCAGCCGTTAATTTGCTAACACCTGTGGAAACATTGAAGTAGTCATCACTGACTTCACTACAGCTACATTATTTATGTATTTGAGCTGAGCATCCAGCCTGCCTCATTAGGATTTTTACCTGTTCTGTTTCAGTACAGATAGGATGGAGGAGTGAAAATGTCATGCTGGGGTAAATGATTTATGAATACCTAGAGTCAAAGCAGAACGTACATACTTCTGATATATATATTTTTTGCGGTACGCGGGCCTCTCACTGTTGTGGCCCCTCCCGTTGTGGAGCACAGGCTCCGGACGCGCAGGCTCAGTGGCCATGGCTCACGGGCCTAGCCGCTCCGTGGCATGTGGGATCCTCCCGGACTGGGGCACGAACCCGCGTCCCCTGTGTTGGCAGGCGGACTCTCAACCACTACCCCACCAGGGAAGCCCTACTTCTGACATTTTTTGTTGTTATTGCATATTGATTAAGAACAATCCATGTGATTGCTTAGCCATACTCAGGTTAAGGCCAGTGTGAATTACTCCAGTTCATTCAGGGATGAGCTGGTTTCTTCTCAGGGAGCTTATAGTTAGTGGGTGATTTAAGACGTACATAAGTAGTGAAGTGAGACGTGCGGGGAGAGAGGTAGGGACACTGTGCTATGGTAGTTGTATGGTCACCCTTGTTTCTCCTCAGAGATGCATGCTTTGGTTCATTGCACTTTCTGCTGTTATCCTCCCGAGGTCACTAACTCAATCTATACCCATAGCCAAGAACTCATAGCTTGTCCAGAACTGGAGAGTCTGAAAGGTGAGCCTGCTTCAGTGTTAAAGGTGCTGTAGAAGACATAGGACTCCTGGGTTTAGAGACAAAGGATGTTATTCTCAGGGCACTGCAGGCAGCAACTTCCTAGTTGTGTTGGTTTCCTTTGCCCCTCAGATTCCATGGGGGCAACACAAAGGGGTTCAGTGCAGGTGGGTGCTGCCCACCTGGTGGGTTTGTGTCATAGCTGAGAAACCTTGAGTCTAGGGCCCCTGAATCTTTTGTGATGGGCTGCACAGAAACCTGCCTGACCTTTTTCCAGAGGAGGACCTGAGCATTATCACACTGGACAGTAAACAAACCTGCCCTCTCCTCAAGAGGGAGATGTTAACAGTCAGATGCAAGACTGTTCACTATGTAGTAGATCCTTGAAAAGACTGTATGAAAGCCTCCAGGGCCTCCACTGGCAAAAGGTGCAGAAATGCTAGAGACCCACGGAGACTTGTCTCCCAACAGACCTCCGGGTTGCTGGTCTAAACGATGCTACGGAGTTCATGAGTTAACATTGGTGCACATAGCCTGTTTATTCTTGAGCTGCATCCCAGAGGCCTTTTCTATTTCTGAAATGCTCCATGCTATATTCAGGACCACTTATCCTGAAATAAAATTTGATTCTCTTCTTAGTAAGCAGATACTGTTGAACTCAAGTTGATATACATGCTGAGGTGTTTAGGAGTCTTCAGTTACTTTGGAATGCATCAAAATAAGATGGATGGATGGCCAGAGATGGCTAGGTAGATTGATAGGTCTCAAAGTAAGTAACAGCAAAGTGTTACTTGTAGAGTCTAGGTTATGGGTGTATAATCATAATTGTTCACTGTTCAATTTCTTTGAAGTTTTTCAAAATGCTGGGGGAAAAGCCAAGTGCTCTCCCCTTATTTCCCCCAAGTCAGTTTTCTTTGCAACTAAACAAAGCCTGGCATTTCAAGAAAACTTTAACGGCAATTTACATCAAAATAGGTATATATGATAACCATTTAAGAAACTGTTTAGTCAGAGTGGTTCTACTTTTGGCTGTTTTTAGCTTAATTGTGTTCCTTTTAAGAGTGGGAGGTTTGGAGAACTATTTAAAAGGAAATCATTGCTCTAAATTTTTTTTTTAATTTATTTTTGGCTGCGTTTGGTCTTCGTTGCTGTGTGCTTTCTCTAGTTGTGGCGAACGGGGGGCTACTCTTCGCTGCGGTGCGTGGGCTTCTCATTATGGTGGCTTCTCTTGTTGCAGAGCACGGGCTCTAGGCATGCGGGTTTCAGTAGTTTGGCACGCAGGCTCACTAGCTGTGGCTCGCGGGCTCTAGAGCACAGACTCAGTAGTTGTGGCGCACAGGCTTAGTTGCCCTGTGGCATGTGGGATCTTCTTGGACCAGGGCTCGAACCTGTCCCCTGCATTGGCAGGCGGATTCTTAACCACTTCAACACCAGGGAAGTCCTGCTCTAAATTTTAGGTATACAGTGTTTCATGCCGGAAGTATATTTTTAGGTAAAGGAGTCAGGCTAGTCTCGCTTAGGACATCCTTCTGGGTGAGCTGCCCTAAAGTTTTCCTACATTTTTGAAGTTTGAGGTTCCAAGTTTTTTCCAAACTTTTTAACACAGGGACCATATTTATGTATGTTACATTTCCATCTGTTAGAATTTGGGACTGAGAATAGGACTTTGGCTTACTGGGAATGATAATGTAGTAGAGCTAGGATAGAATACTTAGTGACAGGAAGTGGCGTGGGAGATTGAAGGAGGGCAGCCTGTGTAATTAAAAGGTGGAGTTTTAAAATATAATTTAATTTTGTTTTTTCAGTAAAAGTTCAAGTAAATGTTATCTGTATTGTGTGGAATTTTGTTTTATATGGTATATTTTTACATATAAACAGTGAAATTTCATCTGTAAAGTAGGAAGTATCAGGTGGTACCTGTGGTTGGTGACTAGTTTACAATCAAGTAATCATAAAATGGACTGTTGTAGTGATTGTTTCTAAATGTTAAACTAAGCATTTATATTGGACAAATGACAGGATTTTCTTCAATTACAGGGATTACGTTTTAGAAATCCTCAAAACATGAGTATTTATTTCCTATATAAGTTGCTTCGAATGTTTCACTTTTTCATCAAAACACTGCTTTTCACTTTTCTTTCAGTTTTTTTTTTAAGCTTACACCAAGGGTCAGCTTTTCTTAAAAACAAAAACAAAAAAAACTTTACTGTTTTTCATAAAAGAAAAATATGTACAGTTTAAAGAATTATCAAGAAGTTAATAGCTCTGCACTCCTGTGTTTTATGGTAACCATTTACTTGTTTTTCTTAATGGTTTAAACACCTAAGCATTGCAGGGGATGCTAGTAAAGCAGGAGATTATTGATATAATGTAGTGGTTTTTAACCTTATTTGACACGATATCCCATTTTGATATTTTATATTTTGTAATGCCCATTTTTTCATGCTGAAGTGAAATTCATATATAAAATTACTTAACCAACATACACAGTTAAAATTTTTTAATATAATGCCCTAACTGTAACATAAAGGAGAAGAAAGTGAATTTGTGATGAAATATGCATTTCAATGTGTAAATGTTTGGGCATGAGTATAGTAGAAGACTAATGAATTAGCCAGATGCCTGTAACCTACTTAAATAAATGAGTTTGGATTTAAGGGAAGTTAAGGGAGGAGTTATCTGATAGAGGGTTTTCTCTAACGTTTTAAATAAGGGCAAGAGAATATTTATGCATGTGGGTAGAATCATGTGAATGTGTCACCCATACATGTGTGCTGACTGGACCAGACGTTTGTAGGGATTTAAGTGTCCTGAGTGACATTGCTGTTGGTAGAATAATTTTCTGTAATGGTGAACTCACCTTTCAGAGTTTTAGGGAAAGAGAAAAAGGTTTCTTGTTTTATACAATAGATGTATTTCTGGGAAAGAGTTTTTTTTTTTTTTTTTTTTAACCAGTGTGGATTTCTGGAGGGGTATGTGAAGATCTGGTGGGATGGGGGCCTAATACTGTACTTGATCGCGTGGATCTACCCGGGTGTTGAGAAATGTCTAACATCCTGTTCCTCTCTCCCCCCAACAGTAGCACCACCCAGTCCTAATGTCAGACAGAAGTACCTGACAGTGGCAGTATTACCCTGGATTTAGGCTTGTGCTGTAGCAGATAAATTACATAACTTTTCCTCTATTTTTGAGGGCCTGTAAGGGTAGATTCTATCAGGTCTGTTTAACCTGCAGGCTCCAGGAATCCACGATACACCCCCACCCCAGATCGCCCCATCTCACCCTCACCCTCCAGAAAAACCCAAGGTAAAATTGTTGTGAATATTTGCCTGTGTATGTTTTTCTGGGTTAGTATATAGTTTTCATGAGATTCTTAAAGAGTTTCTGTGACCCACAAAGGTGGAACAGATGTTTCTGCCTAAGACCTCTTCAAGCTATTAAATCTGGTTATTATGCTAGTGGTCATTAGTACTTGCTGATTTTGCATTTTAACCAGGAAAATGGGCTCAGACTCTGAACTGGCTGCTGGGAGCAACCCTTACTGAGAGGCTTGGTTAGAGGGACACAGTGGAGTAGAAAATCTCAAATTCATTTGTTAGGTGGCTTTATTGTAGGTAATTTTACTGATAAGGTTAACATATTCAGTAAAGAATTTGGCTTTTGAATTGGTGGAATTTTTTTCTTTTGACATATTATCTTCATCTTTAGGTAGTTTGTGTTTTGTTTTGTTTTGTTTTTTTTGCGGTACGCAGGCCTCTCACTGTTGTGGCCTCTCCCGTTGTGGAGCACAGGCTCCGGACGCACAGGCTCAGTGGCCATGGCTCACGGGCCCAGCCGCTCCACGGCATGTGGGATCTTCCTGGACCAGGGCACGAACCCGTGTCCCCTGCATCAGCAGGCGGACTCTGAACCACTGCGCCACCAGGGAAGCCCTAGTTTGCGTTTTTATGTCTAGAAAGACCACAATCTATTATTTAAGATTTATAATCCCTTTTGGGCAATATAAAATGTAAGTACTGTTTCAGAATTCATATGTTGATGAAAATTGACACATGGCCATTTTCTAAGTCAGTTTAAAAAATCAGTTATTTTACCTTGTTTTGGATAGTTGGTACTTTCCTCTAAAATTGGGGAAATTTAAAAAATTGAATTTAAAATTACGAATTAAAACTTACATAATTATGTTATAAAAATATAGGATTGTTCAAAATTAAAATTTTGCAAAATGTTTCTTTTGTTATTTTACTAAGAAACTTTAAAAAATAAATTTATACTTAATGCTAATGTTAAAATCCTAGTTGAAATAGTCACATAAAAATGTACACATTCTCAGTTACCTGTAGTAATATATGGATTTTCAGAATGTTAAGAAATGGAATCTATGTCTTTAAGACTCGTAGTTTTAACAGTTTAAAATGTGTTTTTAGCCACCGATTTTGTGGATTCACACAGCAAAATGGACAGACTGGAGCTTTCCCCTTCACTCCCCCTGGCCAGTGTATGGTGGGGTAGTTAGCTGCTAGCCAAAAAATGCAAGCAATTGGGATTGAAGAAGCAGCAAAGGATGTAAAATAATATATAAATGCAGTGATTAACTTGACCATGTAATTCAAGCAAGCTGTCCAAAAGATTGTAGTTCTTATATATATTGTATATATATTTAAAAAAATGTGTACTTGTTGATTTAAATGCTTATTTCACATTAGAATTTTTTCCATAACTGGTTCTCTGCCTTTATATGTTTTCTTCTAATGTTCTCTTATTTCTGTCTCTTCCCTTTCATCCCAGTTCCAAATCTTTATTAGTTAGAAAATATCTTACAACTCACAAACTTTAAGCATAGGATAAAATTAATTCATTTCCTAGGACCTGAAATAAGTGCCTTTCATTTCAAGTCTCTTCTTTTCCTCTCCTTGCATCAGGCAGGTCTACTTTCAGCCCCTGCTCTCTTCCCAGTGCCTCTTCATTGTCTGTTTGTTGTTCCCCTTCAAGCCTTTGTCTAAGATAATTTTCCAATATTCAGCAAAATGGGAAACTTTATCTGGCAGAGTTGGGGAATCTTCTCAGTCTGGACTCTAAACTAGAAATATTTTAAAGTTTTAAAAGACATGCTTGTTCTGGTTTATTTAATGAAGGAGAGATAGCCTTTATAATAGTTGTCTTTGATTTCAGCCTTCTAGCTTTTTTTTTTTTTAAAGTATAACTTAAAATTAATTGTTTTAGAAACCACTGAAAATTGCTTTTGGGTTAGTTAGAAGTGTGTGGTTGTTGCTTCCATTGAGACATATTTATCTTCAGTCTCCAAATTAACAGGTATTCAGTTTATTGTCTAAATCTGCATAAAATATCTTTAGGCTTTTCTTCGGCCAAGAACAAAAGTGGAGGTACTGTTTCTCCACACCCCACTCCCCCCTTTTTTATTTTTTGCGGTACGCGGGCCTCTCACTGTTGTGGCCTCTCCCGTTGCGGAGCACAGGCTCCGGATGCGCAGGCTCAGCGGCCATGGCTCATGGGCCCAGCCACTCTGCGGCATGTGGGATCTTCCCGGACCGGGGCACGAACCCGTGTCCCCTGCATCGGCAGGCGGACTCTCAACCACTGCGCCACCAGGGAAGCCCCCCCCCCCCGCCTTTTTTAAACAAAAAATGGTTTAGGATTTATTTAATTCAGGCAGGTCTGCATCACCTTTTGGGTTCTTTGTTTTGCAGTTTTATGTTTGGGTGTAGAATCAAAGCTTAAAAACTTTGTATGTAGAGCATTTGACAGCTCTTAATAAACACTTGACAAATATGTGAGTGAAAGAATGAACAAGTGAAGGGATCAAACTTAGTTGAGGTGAAGCAAGAGCGCCCTGTCATTGGGTTCGTCGGCTTCTGATGGAGGCGTTTTGTGGTCGGCTCTGTCAGGTGAATCTGAAGGTTGGCATTGGTTTGCAGACCACTGGAAAATCCCGATCTTTTCAGTTATGTGGTAAGAGCATAGTCTAGGAATACAATTTTGGACTTACTTCATAAATTGAAACTTTAAAAATAACATTTTATTTGATAGAAACAATACATGTTCATGTAGTGATTTTATAAAGTCTGGTAAGGAATGAAGAAAATAAAACTCCTTTGTGAGTGTACACCTGGAGGTATATTTAGGTACACAGACTTTCAGTACATACTCTATATAAAATTGAGATTATGTGCATCCAGTTTTGAATTCTGCTTGTGTGTGTGTGTGTGTGTGTGTGTGTGTGAATCCAATTAAAATTTTTTTTCCCTGTTTTTGGTTTTTAAACCTTACAGGCCCCTTCACAGATGTAGTCACTACAAATCTTAAGTTGCGAAATCCATCGGATAGAAAGGTGTGTTTCAAAGTGAAGACTACAGCACCTCGTCGGTACTGTGTGAGGCCCAACAGTGGAATTATTGACCCAGGGTTGACTGTGACTGTTTCAGGTAGCAAACCATGTCCTGAATTTATGTTGTTCTTTTACTATATGCAAACTGCTGCAGGAAATGTCTTATCTTGGAGTGAGGGTGTATGTGGTCAGTTTGTAAGCAGTTACTGTCGTTCAAAAAATGTTATATCTATTCTTTATTTCTACAGCTTACTACCACATTCTCTGCCCTTATTATTTTGTCTTTGAAATTTTGTATCATTTTGTGATTGCTCATTCTCATTCATTCAGATCTCTAGCTGTTGTTACGTATTGCATGCAGCTATGGAGGTGTTATCCTAAATCTTTTGCTTAAAAATGTACAGTGCCTCTTTTTTGCCAATAGTTGTAAACTTAGATGCGTCTTTCTGCCTTTTATTGTTAATGCCAACAGTGTCCTGCACTTGAAAACTTCAGTTTTGTCACCCCCTTTTGTGTTTACTTGTAGTCCAGGGTGTGTGCTTGGTTCCTTCCATGTATGGATTGCTTACTCCTGCCGTGGATTCTGTGCTGGTGCCAGAGTTAATGCCCTCAGACTTGCCTGACGATATCTTTTCATGATAGTATCTAACATAGCAGAGCGATAGGAAGCAAGTAGGAGGATGTAGTTTACTTATGGGAGAACTTCTCAGGCCTCACACAGAGACCATTTACTCTTATTTTCTAGCAGTAGTTCTCACCTCTGTGAAGGTCTGCCATAATTGCACAGAGAGCAGGAACACACGGGGACCTTTCCAGATTAGAATCTCTGGGGACACAACCTAGACACGTGTATGTTAAACAAAACAAAACATGCTTGCATAATCCTGATAGGTAGTCCTAAGATATTAGAATAATTCTGTATCCTTTTTCTAGTTTTCAAGCCCACAGCAGATTAAAAACAGAAAATTATACAAAGAGTGAGCGCCCGGGGCGGGCTCACTGAGATGTTCATCAGTGGAACCTGACTGCAGAGGCAGTCAAGGACAGACCTCAGAGTTCCTGGGGCACTCCATCCTCCCTCAGTAACTGTATTCCCACACTCAGAGCTAGGAGGCCCTAGAAAAGATGCTTTTAGTGAGTCTTGTGGTGCGGTGGCCTGGCAGGCCTGCTTTCAGGTCTGTCTGACTGAACTGCCAGTTCATGGGGAAGATGGGTGGGCAATAAGAAAGCGTGGACAGTGAGTACGAGTGTTCTGGAAGTTGCTCTCTAAGTCCACAAGCCTTTTTTAGCTCAATTGGAAGAAGATAAAATTATTTCTATCCACATGGTTAAAAATAGATTTCGGTGCAAACAGCTATATCCCTAGGAATCCATGGAACTATTCAGAAGGACTTTTTCTTTAGGATTCTAGCTTTCTGAAGTTTTACTGTATTAATGTTTGTTAAGAACCTGTATACTTCTCAAAGCCCTTTCTCCCACATAAGCCCCTTGTATTGAGCACCTGACTTACTAAAAACTCCTTACACACCAGTTACTGTTTCCATGCACGCCCTTGATCCCTCTCCTCCCCTGAGAACTCGGCACTCACTCCAGTTTTCAGTGCAGTGCCTTTCCGGGTGAGCAGGCACTCCAGCCACGCTTCCTCCAGCAGCCTTCCCTGATTGACTCTGTCTACATACTCACTCCTTTTCTCCCTCTCTCCCTTTAGCATGCACCTTTACGGATTTACTCCTTTAATCTGTGTTAAGATTGTCTTCCTCTTGTTACATGGTCTGTAGCCTTAGAAGTATGACTCATAAAGTCACAACCATGTTTGAAGTCTTCTTTTTATCCAGTTTCTAGTGAATAGCGTAGGGTGGTTGTTCAGTAAAGGGCGTTCCTGGAGATATATTGTGCTTTATCTGGGTTCTGGGCGTTTATCCTGTGCATTTTCTACAGCTGTATATTTGGCCCTTAATTTTTTTTTAACCATGGTGGGAGTTATTGGACTTCTCAGACATACCTTATAAGTGGTTTCTTGCACCCTTCCTGGTTTTCTTTAAATTTGCAGATTAGTGAGTGAGTACTAGGAATTCAAAGAAGCAAACAAATGGAGAAGTCACTGTCATGTGTCCTTTCTTCTTCTTTAGTAATGCTGCAGCCTTTTGACTATGACCCCAATGAGAAGAGTAAACACAAGTTTATGGTACAGACCATCTTTGCTCCACCAAACATTTCAGATATGGAAGCCGTGGTGAGTAGAGAAGTTGAACAGAAGTTGTCCGGGGGAATGTTGTTTAAACTGTGGGTTTTGTTTAGTTCTCCATTGAGAAACCTGATTTTTAAAATTAACAAAATCTGTAAATCTGTTCACTACAGATAATCCTGACTCATTTCAAGAACGAAGGAATTTTGAAATAGTATTCCTTAGAGACAGTTTTGAAGTGCTACTGTTAAGAGTAAAGTCCTGTAATCTCTAGGGATGTTAGTGTGATTTTAACAGATTGTGATAGTAGCTCTTCGTAGGGTTCTATAGGAAGTTCTGTGGCATTGCTGGTGCCTGTGGTGGGTGAGAATAACGCAGTGTGTACAGGCAGCCGTAGTCCTGGCTGACCTGGGGAACCCACACGTGCGCGCGCGCGCACACACACACACACACACACACACACACACGGCAGCTACACTAACCCTTCAGTTGTCCCTTGAGGCGAAACCTGTTTGTCCCCATCATATCTCCTCTGTCTCATTGTTCGGTTTTGTTTGCTTTTAGTGGAAAGAGGCAAAACCTGATGAATTGATGGACTCTAAATTGAGATGTGTATTTGAAATGCCCAATGAAAATGATAAATTGGTAAGTAGGAAAATATAAGAAAATTGGAAGCTATTAAGCTCTCAGTTACTTTGAGATTGAATTCTGCTTCTGGTTTTGGCCTTTGTGATTGTGTGATATGGCTGTTCCACTTTATCAGACTCAGTGTTTACGTTTTTTAAAAACTTAATGTGTATATGCTCTTTTCATTTCATAACATTTTGTTCAAGAAGAAAAATACTTTTAGGTACAAGCTAGATGATGGAGAAGAACCACCTAATTCTACCAAAATTTTGCTACTTAAACCACTTCAAGTTCTTTGTTAGAATGAGACATGTGTATACATAAATATAATTAAATTACAGACATAAACAAACCACTTTTTGGCAACTATATACCTGCAGTCTGGGGATAAGATTTAATTTACATGGACAAACAGTTTATTCCAAATTTGGCTATTCCCAGGTATTTTGTTCACTATTGATTTTGGTCAAAATACATCTGATTTTATTCCTTAGTAAATAATTTTTATGTTGCTTTTTTTTTTTTTTTTGTGGTATGTGGGCTTCTCACTGCTGTGGCCTCCCCCGCTGCGGGGCGCAGGCTCCGGGCGCGCAGGCTCAGCCGTCATGGCTCACGGGCCCAGCCGCTCTGCGGCACGTGGGATCCTCCCGGACCGGGGCACGAACCCGCGTCCCCTGCATCGGCAGGCAGACTCCCAACCACTGCGCCACCAGGGAAGCCCTATGTTGCTTTTTGATTAATGTGAGGCAAATACAATTTGAGGGACTGAAGTGTATGTGCATGGAGTTTAAAAAGTAGTCTTACAGAATGGGTTGTGGTCACTTTATTCCTTTTCTGAAATGCAAATTTGAATATTTTTCTGTGGTTTGTAGGAGGAACTTGAAGGGTAAGTAGGTTTTTGTGTGTGTGATTTAACATATAAAATAATATGGATAACTAGAATTGTTTGGCACAATCAGGTTATAATTTTACGTGACTTTTTTCTTTGATCTGGAGGCCATTTGCCCTATTGAAAAGTAAACTTGCAGATTAAATAAATACGTGGGGTCAATTGTTGTGTTACTCTTTTAGGATAAGCTGAAATGAAGAAGTGCCTGAATGGTAATTAGTTGTTGACCAAATCATTTATTGTGTTTTTAATGCCTTATTAAAGGGATTTTGAAATATTTGCCAAAAACAAAAAAATGTGAATACATATGTTGTTACTGGAAAGTGAGATTTTGATGGCATGTTGATGCTTCCCATTTGGAGTTTACTTTCTCTCCTGCTAGGCTGCCAGGACGCTAATAGCTTGCATAGCTCTTACTATTGGAACCAAGAAAAGAGCACGTTCATCTCGGTTGATTTATTTTATTTCTAGTTTTATTGAGCTATAGTTGATATACAGCACTGTATAAGTTTAAGGTGTCAGCATAAACATTAGTGTTACATATATTGTGGAATGATTACTACAGTAAGTTTAGTTAACATCCACCATCTCATATAGCTACCAAAAAAAAAAGTTTTTCCCCCTCTGATGGGAACTCTTAGGGTCTGCTCACTTAACAACTGTCAATATACCAAACAGTGGTGTTAGCTAGAGTCACCATGTGGTACATTACATCCCCAGTTCTTGTTTATCTTCAGTTTTGTACCTTCTGGCACCCTTCATCCAGTCCCTCCTCCCCGTGCCCCGCTTCTGGTAACCACAAACCTGATCTCTTTCTACAAGTTTGGGGCTTTGTTGTTGTTGTTTTGTTTTAAGATTCCATGTATAAGTGAGCTCATACAGTATTTGTCTTTCTCTGACTTATTTCACCTAGCATAATGCCCTTAGAGTTTCGTCCATGTTGTCACAAATGGCAGGATTTCCTTTTTTTAATGGCTGAAATAATATTCCATTGTATCTGTATATTCCAGTCTGTATATATATACCACAACTTCTTTATCCATTCATCTTTTTTTTTTTTTTTTTTTTTTTTGCGGTACGCAGGCCTCTCCCTGTTGTGGCCTCTCCCATTGCGGAGCACAGGCTCCAGATGTGCAGGCTCAGTGGCCATGGCTCACGGGCCCAGCCGCTCCGCGGCGTGTGGGATCTTCCCGGACCGGGGCACGAACCCGTGTCCCCTGCATCGGCAGGCGGACTCTCATTCGCTGCGCCACCAGGGAAGCCCTCCATTCATCTCTTGATGGACACTTAGGTTGTTTCCTTGTCTTGGCAGTTGTAGATAATGCTGCTGTATGAACATGGGAATGTAAATATCTCTTCAACATAGTATTTTCATGTCCTTCAGATGTATGCCAAGAAGTAGAATTCATTGGAATAAGGGTTGACTTACTTTAAAAACACGTTTGGATATTTTCTCACTTTTATGAGTTTTATGCCAATTTTACAGTCATTTAATAAACATAGAGCTATCTTTCAGCTGGGCTTCTCTTATGCTCTGGATAGCAGACAATT
Source organism: Mesoplodon bidens (assembly GCF_964165515.1). Taxonomy (NCBI): domain Eukaryota; kingdom Metazoa; phylum Chordata; class Mammalia; order Artiodactyla; family Ziphiidae; genus Mesoplodon; species Mesoplodon bidens. The sequence goes on along the minus strand of NC_138169.1, from coordinate 30,384,442 downwards.
TGAGATTATAGCCTGAAAAGGGCTGGAAGCCAAGTATTTGATATTGCTGATTGGACACGAAACCAGAAGTTGATGGAAATTATATGACTGTGCTTGTTGAGCCTAGCCATCTTACTACCTCACAGAGGAGAGTAGCAGGTGTACCTAACACATAGGCATAGCCCATAGTAATCCAACAAAGTGGCTTTGCATCTGCTAAGGGGCTGGAACAAATACTGCATGGAGATCCCAGAGCCTCCCACACACCCTGGAGCTTGAGCAGAGGTAGTTTGGTCCAGGAACTTTTTCATAGCAGGTTGTTAGTAACCCAAAGTCCGTTCAGTAATTTCAGAGTATGCCAGAGAATATCCGATTCTGAGCCTGGATGCACTGGCTGCAGAATGTATTTGCACTAATTGAACTACTTGGACTTGCAGTATAGTTATTATTGACCAATTAAATTAAAGGGAATACTTGCTAAAGATAACGATTTTTTGAAGCAGTTTATTTTGAAAAACTTTAAATACCTAGAAAAGTGGACAGTACAGTGAACCTGAGGCCAGCTTTATTAACAGTGACCAGTTTATGCTTAATTTTATTTTATGTAAACCCCACCACTTCCTATCACACATACTGTTTTAAGGCACATCTCAGACATAATTAATTTCATCTGTAACTGTTTCAGTATATATCGTTCAAAGATAAGGACTTTAAGGAAAGGAAGAAAAGAGCAATGACAATACTATCATTAGTCTTTGAAAACTTAATATATCATTAATATCAGACTATTCAGGCAGCATTCACATTTGCCTCACAAGTGTCATTTAAACGTTTGTTTGTTTGTTTGTTTGTTTTTTGCGGTACACGGGCCTCTCACTGTTGTGGCCTCTCCAGTTGCGGAGCTCAGGCTCCGGACGCGCGGGCTCAGCAGCCATGGCTCACGGGCCCAGCCGCTCCGCGGCATGTGGGATCTTCCTGGACCTGGGCACGAACCCGTGTCCCCTGCGTCGGCAGGCAGACTCTCAACCACTGTGCCACCAGGGAAGCCCTAAACATTTGTTTTTTTTGCAGTTTGTTTGATTTGAAATCAAAATAAAGTCCACATACTGCTATTGGATGACATGTTTCTTAAGTCTCTTAATCTATAGATTCCCTCTGTTTTTCTCTTGTAAATTATTTATTAAAGAAACCGAGTTTGTCCTGTAGACTTTCCCACGGACTATATTTTGCTGATTGCATCCTTCAGGTATCTTTTAACTTCTCTGCTGTCTTTGGTATTTCCTGTCATTGGATCTAGAGACTTGATTAAATTGAGGCTTATTTTTGCTGGTGAGGGAGAGGCAAGACTGCTTTGTAGGTGGTTATCTGTTCTCTCAGGGAGGTACCTAATGTCTGTTTTTTTTTTGTTCTGAAGTTAGCAGCCGTTGGTGTGCAGTGTGTAGATGAGTGGTCCCAGCCAGGGATGGTTTGCCCCCGCCCCGGGGACATTTGTCAATGTCTGGAGACATTTTTGGTTGTCACAGCTAGTGTAGAGGGGTCTACAGACGTCTAGTGGGTAGAGGCCAGGGATGCTGCTTAACTTCCTACAATGCACAGGACTGTCCCCACAACAGAGACCCTCCAGCCCCAAATGTCAGTACAGTCGGAAGTGAGTAAATACAGTTTAAGTCCATTGATTCATTCAAGGTTGCGTAGTGGTGACTTTGTCATTACTGCTTCATTGTATTAGTTAGAGAGTAACTGGAGCTCATCTGATACTTGCTGATTCATTCAATGGTGGAGTTCTAAAGCTTTCTCTTAAGTTATAGGCTTTCAAAAAATGAGTTGGTTACAGTGTCCCTCTGATGATGTACAGTCAGCTTTCCGTCCTCCTTCCTTTCCTCCCCTTCCCTCTTTGCCGTGTTGTTACAGACTCATGGACTTAAACTTACTTAAACTTACTACTGTTTCAGTCCCTTGCAGTTATCATATTGGTGCTCAGATTGGCTAGTAGTCAGCTCCTGAGTCCTTTCACTTTAGTAGTCTTTGGTAATTTCCTTCATGTCTAAGATACTTCCAGGCTCAGACCTGGGATTAGACATTTCTTCAAGCCCTGGGTCCTTTCAGTGGGAGGTGGTATTTCGAGACCACAGCTGGGCACTGGGAGTAAGGCAGTGATTTTTAGTTTCGTGAGAATTCCTATCAAACATTCTTTTGGCCAAGATTCTAGTGGAGGCCTGATTGTCAGCTGAAGGCACTTTTAATGGTAAAATTTTAATGGTGAAATTGGCATCACATAAATCACATAAGATGATGCTCATCCTTTTATTTCTTGAGGTGTTGTGATTGTGTTTAATGGTTGGGTTATGTTCTTGAAGCTCTTGGATAATTGAAATTGTGTAAAATCCAACACTAACTGAGAAGAATGGGCAGGTCCTCTTGTGTACCAGCTGCAGTGCTCTTGGAATAGCAACTCGTATGGCTTCTTAGCTTTGCTGTTATGCTTCTTGATGGACATTTTTAAGTGTTTGAATTCACATCTCAAGTTTGGCACATAAAATGAGACTTTTAATATTTCAGTATGTCAGTATTTCAGATTTATATAATTCAAATGTGCAAAAATATTTGTATCTATACTAGAGGTGGCCTTAATTGATTAATGTGCATGTTTAAAAGAAGGGCTGAAATACAGCTGTGTTTTTATGAGGCGGTGTTTGCCAGAATGTGTTGGTTTGGAAGGGCTCTGTGGTCAAATGAGTTTGGAAAAACGCTATAAATAAGCACACTGCATATTTGCACATTAAAGGCTCTGAATAAAGAAAATCTGATTAACCTAGTATTTCTTTTTTGTTTCATATAATGTAATTAACTTCCCACGGAATGCCAGGTGTTCTGTAAAATACACTTTTGGAAACGCCATTCCTGTGTAAACTCATTCTCGTGGAGCTGCTGAACTGCAGGTTCTACGAGAAATCCCCATTACTGAGGGATCACTGAAGTGGGCGCAGCCTGGTACAGACCTGGTGCTGTCCGAATTGTTGATTAGTGACTTCCTGTCAAGTCATCAGCTTACTGTTGCATCGCATCCTTTACAGAAAATGTGAAACCTCAGAGTAACCAAATCTGGAGTGTTTATAATAGTATAAAATATATAAAGTTTTTGTGTATTTGTTATAATGATTAAAGATGAAACCTTTTATACACACACACACACACACACACGCGTGCACATAAAACACCTCTTTTCTAATACTTTATTCATGTGGTAATAAAACCCTGTTGGTAAGACCCTAATGGGATCTTGCCATTTCCAGTTTAGTATTGTCTACAGATGAAGTTGATGAAACTGCTTAAAGACCATAGTATCTCTAACATACTGGTTTCTTTCTAGTATCCATAGATACAGTTACAAAATTACTTAATATCCTTTTTCTGTATGTCTGTCTTCAGTTTAGTATGAACTTTGTCTGTTAGGAAATTAGGGCATCATTGAGTAGTGTTTAACCTAGATAAAATTTGTCAGTTTACTACAGATAAGTTGGTAAGATGCCATATGAAGCTGAATCCTGACTACACAAATTGATTAAAGATGAAACGCCCTTATTCAAGGAAAACACATTTCTAAATGTGGAAGATTCACAGAAATATGAGAACTGTTGGTAACCTGTATTTTTAGAAGTAGAGTACAAAATATATTTTTTAGTTTATATAGTCATGATTGCTGTTAGTAAATTCCTGTAGTGACATGGTTTGACCCCTTATTTATTTTAGTTTGTTTGTCAATATGTTTTAAAAAGTTCGTTAATTTAAGCAAACTTCAGTTTAGTTTTTAACTAAGTTGCTGGTGACAACTTTAATACACAGCTCTCTCCAGATGGCACATGTACTTTGTGTTCAGCCTTAGTGTTCAGAGCAGTGGAGAAGCCCATGTTCAGTTACATATTTACTCCAAAGAGTTGCTCATCAGAACTTATGATCTTTAGTAATCAACTTAGAAAAATTTGGTTAGCATCCAAAGCAGTTAGATAGCACAATAGCTATCATGGTTATTGATACTTTCTTCTCAGAGTTGGTGTAGGTAGCAGGTAGCAAAACGTGCTGTTGATTCAGTGTTTCTTATGTTAGGTACCCCATCCCACTCTCACCCCTGCCCGCAGCTCCTCACCCGCCTTCCCGAGTCCCCAAAAGAAGTAGACAGGCAGTTAAGTACATTATGTAAGTATACCTTACCTGTTTGAGGATCTGGATCTTTTTAGGTATGCTGTTAGTTCTTGGGCATTTACTGTTTCTAAAGACAGTTGGAAACGGCTGTGTTATTATTTTGTTGATTTCTTTAGGTTTTTTAGGACCTTGATACTGAATATATAACTCAGACAATGATTGAAGTTTTTAGTCTCTTGTGGGATAAGAAAGGTGCCAGCTTTAGAAGTATGGTGGTTGAGTCCATGTTTTTATTTTTATGGTTTAAAGAGATCATTTTTGTGATAAAACAGTCCTAATTTATTTGGAACCATCATTAGAATACGGGCTTCTTTTTGGAAAATAGCTCTCTGATTTGGATCATACATAGAATGACCTAGGAGTCCAAGAACCCTTTTATTTTAGAATAAAAAGAAGTACTATTAACAGTTATTTCTGGACAACAGGCATTAGTGCCCTTAGGCACTAAGGTGTGTGGTCCCCCTAGTACTCGGGGACAGCAGGTCTTTGACTGGATGCATTTCAGTAAGGTAATGGCCCACAGTCTTCAAATAAGTTATGTTCAGGGCTACTACTGAGAGCCGCTCAGCACATTCCCTGGGTTGTTGATAGCTGGACGCAGATGATACTGGAGTGTTGACTGCTTTATATTTTACAAACTGGAGTTCTGTGAATTATTAGCTCTTTTAGTTATTATCAACTCTATATTATGAAATCTAATGTCCAGTTAGTGGTTGTGTTTTTTTTTAGGATTGAGTGTGGTTTTAATTAACTTGTTAGTTATGATGTTTTATAACCTCTTCAGTTCTTTATGTTGAAATAAAAAATTTTTTTTGGTTTATTTTAGGCCACCAACTCTACTTGATATTTTCCAAATTTAAAAAAATTATTACATTTCATGTATGCCCTCCATTTAACATCTGTTAATGACATATTTCCTAGGGAAAAATACTTGTCATAATGAAGCCTGAAGGACTGTTCAGAATAGGGAATTTCAGGGGTCCTATGTATAAAGACTTTTTGTAATGAAATATACATTATTTTCTGTTGAGACAAAGAACAGATTGGGGACAGTGCATTATTAAGTAAGTTGGAGTTGTCTTAGTTATGTACAATGACCTGGATATCAGTAAGTACTTTTTTTGTTTGTTTTTATTTTTGGTTGTGTTGGGTCTTTGTTGATGTGCGTGGGTTTCCTCTAGTTGCGGCGAGCGGCGGCTACTCTTCGTTGTGGTGCACGGGCTTCTCATTGTTGTGACTTCTCGCTGCAGAGCACAGGCTCTAGGCGTGCGGGCTTCAGTAGTTGTGGCATGCGGGCTCAGTAGTTGTGGCTTGTGGGCTCTAGAGTGCAGGCTCAGTAGTTGTGGCACATGGGCTTAGTTGCTCTGTGGCATGTGGGATCTTCCCGGGCCAGGGATCGCACCCATGCCCCTGCATTGGCAGGCGGATTCTTAACCACTGCGCCACCAGGGAAGCCCTCAGTAAGTATTATTTCAGAGTCTGCTCCAACCTTTTTGTATAGTATTATTTTTATGTGTATTAAAGGAATTAGAGAAGATAGGAAGAGCACTGTGGAGATACTAATGGAATACTAGAATGTTCTGTGTGTCTTTGTTTCTTGATCCTGGGGGGTAAGTGGGGGTGTGGGGGTGTGTTTGGGGAGGGGTGTCGTTGAATACAGGAGAGGTTTATAAATCATTGCAATTTTCGAACCCTTGAAAAAATTCATTTAACTTAAACATTGTTCAGTTAGAGTGTTAGCAAAGGTAAGAAAATATGAAGTGCTTGTTCTTCAGGTACTGACAAGTATTGAGTAGTAACAAAAATTAAGAGAAGGTACTCATTCTAGGACAGCGTGAGGCTGGCTTAAGTTTAATAAGGTTTCTACATTTAGTTAGTGAACATAATGCAAGTTGATTATAGCTAATTAATAGAAAAAGTTGAGAAATGTTGTATTTTTTGCTTTAACATAGCTATTATTTATTATTATTATTGCTTAGGCGTAACACATCTTTATAGAATAAGGTGATTGTTTTAGAACCTAATGATTTCTGTGTTAGTCATTCCCAGTCCCACGCAGGAGAAGTCAGAGCTTGGTGTGAATCTGAGAATGTGTTTCCCCTGCACCTCAGGGTATTGCTCTGCTGGGGCCGGCCCTGGCTGTCGTTCCGCCGAGCAGCATCAACAGCACAGTTGCAGCACCTGCCAGTTATAGCGCAAAGAATGAGCCCAGGGGACTCAGTGTGTTCAAATAGGAGAAACAGAAGGTTTGTTTCAGGGAGCTAACAGATAAGACAAGTCTGCCAGTGTCACTGGTTATGGTGATGTGGTCACCCAGCACGTACGAGGTGTTTATTGTGAGTGTGTTGTGAAGGAATTAGAGTTGAAAATGTCAACTATGTTTAAAATTACAGTAGAACCACAATCACTTAAAAACCAGGCATACAAACTATTCTGTTCTAAAACAACAAATTACCACACTTAATAAAATCTCAGTAGTGAGCAGGACAAATGTAAGTGGGAACATTATTATGAAATTGGTATAATTTTCCCTGTCACTGAGATTTGGGGAGCATCCTCTAAAAAAAATGTGAACAGACCAGCAGGTGTAGCAGTAAAGGTGGGAGCTGGTGAATATCACTCTCCAGGCAAGTATTTGTGTTTATATATAAAAAAAAGATGAATGAGATTACTGCTTTATGTTTTCTTATCCAGTACAAATAATAGTAACCCTTCTTTAACTGTCATTGTTAGTTATTTACAGTGCCCCAGGGTAGGAGAATTTGTGGCAAAAGCCTTAAAGATCTTAGGTCATATTTGAATTTATTCATGTCTCCGTGTGTGTGTGTGTGTGTGTGTGTGTGTGTGTGTATGTGTATGTGTGCGTGTGTACACTTAACATTCACTCAAGTACAATGCCAGCACATCAGTAGATGACAGTGACCTCCTGGTGGTGTCCTGGATGCTGTATGATTCCCTTTCTCATTTCCTGCTTCTTGGGAACTCTGGGAACCCCACAGTTTGAACAGGCTGCTGATACTTTGATTTGGCTTTGCAGGGAATGTGTATACTAAGGCTTAAACAAAACCTGATCCTTTATCTAAATGTCTGATACTTTTAAAATTTTGTGATTTTAGTTATTTACTTCTGGGAATCATGATCCTAGAGAAAAAGAGTAAGTGGGTTGTTCAGAGTGAAAATATATCTTTGGTAACTTTATTGTTCAAATACTACCTCTTCCCAGTTAAGGCCTTACTCAGGCCTTCTGACAGTTTCCTGCTGTGGCTCTTGGCCAATACACTTGATCCCTTACTCTTAACAGGAGTCACGAGAATGTAGCCTCGTGTTTACATTCTTTGGCTCCTTTGTCCTTCCCAAGGCTTCAATGCAAAAACCGAATTTGCCTTGTACTTACATTTCCTTTTCTGAACAGTCCCAAAGTCCTTGCTTTTTCTAATTACCCCCAAAAGGAATAATTTAGAATATTGGAACTGAAATTCTAAAGGTTGTTTAAAAAAAAGTGCAGAAGTAAATTCAACTTATAGATGGGGGAGATTACTGTAGGTAGGCTAAATAATATAAAAGAGTGGAAAATGTATGAGATACCGTGTTTTCTCTTATCTCGATACCATGGCCTGACCGTCGAGTCTGTTCTGAGTTGCAGTGTTAGATATAATGTGCGTGCAGTGTCACCCCTCAGCTGCCTCAGAGTCAGAGCGTGTCAAGTCCCTCCAGTTTGCTTGTTCCATGGTTCTCAGAACAGCCAGTTTCCTCTTTCGGGACCACTCTGAAGCAGCTCTCAAGGAAACACGCTGTTTTCCTGGAGCCACACCTCACCGTGGCGCTCCTGAAGGGAAGCCTGTAGCTGCCTCAGCGGCCTTAGTGTTCCCACCAGGCTCCCCAGCTTGTCTCCACACCTGTGACTCTCCACCCGCCCCACCCCCTTTAACCACCGCCCAGTTAGCTTATACGTGCTTCTACTTTAATTAATTAATTAATCAATAAATTAGATCTTTTTGCCTCTGCTCTGTATGTTGCCGGGTTTGTAGGGGCCTAAATGGTCGTGAGCACATGGGGTAAGTGGGTTTACTCAGTGTGACTGTTTTTGTGACTTGCTTGGCTTACTTTGGACAAGTGTTTAGGCTTCACTGTTATCATTTGCACTCTCGTCTTAACATTTATGCTCCACAGATTGGTTATGACATTTCTTCTCCTTTTTCTTGTAAAAGCAATATATCAACATTAAGGAAAATTTTCAATAAAAAGAGAAACCTAATTCTGCCACCATGAGAAGATATTGATTGACATGTTAATTAAAATCCCAGAGTGGGAAGCTACCCATCAAATGTCTAACAAGAGTGAAATGTTGAAGTAATTTTGGTAAGGCACAGAATAGAATATTTAACGACATTGTGTCATTTAAAATGATAATTAAAAGATGTACATATAAATGAATAAAGATTAAAATCATGTATGCTGATTTTATAAAATATGCATATGAAAGAGAATATTGGAAGAGAATATATAAATAATAGTTATTTTAGGTTGATGAGAGAATGGGAGGTAATTCCCTTTCTCCCTCTCGTAATTCTCAATTTTCTGGAATTTCAAGAATTTGTTTAAAAATAAAAAGCCAATTGTGAAGAGTTTGATGATTCCTCATTCTAATTTTTTTTGTCTTCACTTTTTGGCCTTTTGTATCTCCTCATAATTTCTTAGTCAATTTTCTGGTATGAGTGATATTTTCCCCCAAACCTAAAGATTGCTGAGTTGCCATGTTGACTGTTCGTCTTCACAGAGGAAGGCCATGTGCCATTCTGGTTCCCAGAAGCTGGACTAGTTCTAGGTTGGAAAGTGCACACTTGAGAAGTCATTTTGAAATGAATTCTAATTACTGTTAAGGAAAAGAATAGGAAAAGAAATTGGTGGAGAGCAAAAACATCTGAAACGGGATTTGTAACAGTACGATGAGATTGGTTGGGACGGGGAGGACAGAGTGGAGAGCAAGAGGCTCGCACAGGAAGCACAGAGCCGGATGGTGAATCAGGCTTCCTAGAACCCGTCACGGCGGGGACGCTTCTGAAGAGAAGTGGGAAAATCTGGATGATGACTGGAACTACTAATTTTTACATGGATTTAGACAATGGCGATCAAATCACAGCCCCTTCATACGAAATACTAGTTTTGTCCCTGTTTATACTGAAAGTAAATTCAGGAGCTGGGATGCTGTGGTAGGTGTGTGACCTATAATTAAATCTTCCTGATGAGTGCTGTGGAAAATGCCATAAAGTTGATTTTGGAAATGTTCTTGTTAGAAGTTTATATCTGAATAAAGCGATTTATACCTTTCTTTTTGAAAAGTTAAATTTTTACCAAGTAAAATTCTAATTAAAGACAAGAATTGTGCTAGTCCTATTAGGGAGCTTGTGAAGGCAGAGATGAGATTCCGGTGGATGGGTGTTGAGTTGAGGCTCAGGGACGCTTAGGCCCTTCCCTGTGCCTTTCTCTCCACGCCTTTGCCACTAGTTCCAATGGGTGAGTGCTGGCAGGAGTTAAGATTTGGGGGCTCACAATTTTAAAGGTGCCTGAGTACCACTGTGGTTCCATGTTGAGTTTCATGAGTTAAAGCAGGTAGTGTTACTAATGATTTGAAGGGATTGTTTGTATTTGAGTTTAAAGTCGTGAAGTGGACTCCCTCCCCTCTTTTTTTCCCTATGATACATGTTTGTGTTCATCATCTCCCCTTCGGTGCTCATATCCTTCAGTTATTTTTTCCCATGAATAGAAGTTAGGTTTTCCTTCAAATGTTTTTCTTAGGTAGTCTCCTGATTTCATTGCGTGTTTGCAATAACATCCCCCCTTCCCTCCAGAACCCCACTTGAATTGCAGAATCAGAGCACTGAAAATGAACTTCATGTTTGGATTTTGGTTGGCGTCACTCAGCATACTTATTGAGTAACTACTGTTGGCCACAGTGCTGGGTTTAGGGGTAAATGCAAAGAGGAATGGCTCTTGCTTTACCCAGGCTTTGAAGCATTGTAGGAAAGAACACCAAAAGTACAGTGTTGTGCTGTGTGCTCAGTGCTCTGGTGGAGGAGGTAAGTGCACAGGGTGGCGGGCGCAGAGGAGGGGTGGTTCGCGTGCTTTGACCTTGCTGACTGCTGGTGTTTACTGCTGTCGTCCTGTGCAGTTGTTCACAGATGACCAGGCATTGGGTATTTAAAAAACTTTTAAATAATGAAATTGAAAACTGTCAAAACTTTGCATGTAAATAATTTCTTGGAGATGGATGTTTGGAGTGTAAGTCGTTTAAAAACCTGTAAGGAGAGTTAGTTGAAAAACGCCCCGCCCACTGTCTTTGTGCTGCAGAACGACATGGAACCCAGCAAAGCCGTTCCCCTGAACGCTGCGAAGCAGGACGGGCCCGTGCCAAAGCCACACAGTGTTTCCCTCAATGATACTGAGACGAGGAAGCTCATGGAAGAGTGCAAGAGGCTCCAGGGAGAGATGATGAAGCTATCGGAAGAAAACCGACACCTGAGAGTAAGTGCTCGCTCCTGGGAAAGGAACTTGATTGCAGTGAAGGCAGCGGGGAGGTGAACGTTGTTGGGCCATTTTGTCTGTCAGCTTTTACATTTACCCTTTTTCAGTTCTTTTTCCTTTTCCCCAATTTGCTTCTGTCCTGGCCTTGGTTCCCCGCCAGCCTCTTCTTACACTTTGGCGGTGGCTTCTTCTGTCCCGTGTTCCCTTCCCAGCAGCTGGCCTGGCTGTTGGGGTCTGGTCGTGGCCTTGCTGGCTTCCTCTCTCGCTTGTGCAGCCTTCGCATTCTGGGCCCTGGTCCTGTCACCTGCTGCAGCAGTGCTGTCTGCAGACTGGCACCCGTTGTCCAGGGTGCTTGAAATGTGCTTAGTTGGAATTAAGATGTGCTGTGAGTGACATAGTGCCAAAAATAACCAAAAAACTTTTTTTTCATATTGTTACATGTTGAAATAATATTTTGGTTATATTGGATTGAATAAAGTATATCATTAAAATTTTGCCAATTTTCTGTACCTTTTTAAATGTGCTGTTAGAAAATTTAAAACTCCGTGTAGGGCACCCATTGGAAGTGCCTCTCCGGGTCGTGTCGGTCAGCACTGGGCTGGGGGTCCTGGAGGAGCCTCCTCTGCTGTAGCAGGAGCACTTCCCTCCGAGGGCGGCCCGGCGCCCTGTCCCTGCCCACGTGGCATGCACACACGCACACACGTCTCATGGTGCTCGGTTCTCTTCACCTTGTCAGTATGACCTTTTCTGGGACTCTCTTCCCCTGAAAAGAAAAGAGAAACAGTCTTGGAATGCTGCCTCCTCTGTTTCCAGGCTACCGCTTACCTCTTCCGGCTCCCATTTGTCCGTCTCCCTCCAGCGGGCTGGGGTGTCTCGGAGGCAGGGCTGTGTTCACCGCCTCTGCGTTCACAGCACACGTGCACAGTGTTCATTCACATTTGAGTGAGTGAGCAGTGGGCTGTGGGATAGTGTGGAGTTTACTAATATTTCAAGACCTGAAGACCTTTAAGTTGCTTTTTGAGGCTTTGTTTGAAGCTTTTCATGTCAAAGTAGATAGTATTGATACTAAAATGTACTTAAAGTAAATAAGCTAAATTGTGGGATGTAATCTACATCTGATTATTTCATAGCCTGTGGAAACTACACTCTGAATCAAAGGCACTATGTCTTGGCTTGATGTGTGCTGAGACGGCTTTTCTGGCTCTTTCTTCCTGTTCCACAGCCCCGCCACAGAGGCCCCTGCCCCCAGCGCCTGTCTGGAGAGTGGAGAGGTGGTCTCATGTTACACCCACACCCACGCCCTGTGGAGTTTTAAGGGTGCTGTTTTTTGTTACCTTTCCTTTATGTGCCATGACTTCCTCAGTCCTGTACGTGATAGAAGATGTACTCCTCAGTGTACTGAGAGCCACGGCCCGTCGCCTGGCTGGGAGGGAGAAGTGCCTGGGTCGGGCCGGGCTGGGGAGATAGGTGATAAGATTGATTCCCGGTCCCGACTCTTTATGGACTAACGTTCTGTAGGTGTTATTTGAAAAAGCGTTCTGTTTAAAAGAGAAAACAAAAGAACCTTGAAGACCACTGGTTTACAGAGTCAACTTCTGGACCTTTAACAGTTCACACTAAGGCCCATCATCGCTGGTTGCCAGGTTGACTTCCTTGAGGGGTCTCATCACTGCCCGTTATGTTCCGCAGCCCTGGCCTTCTTCATCCAGCCTGTGCATCGGAATCTGCCGTGAGCTCTTAAACACACATGTTCAGGCCCTCCCGAGACCCCGTGAGGCAGAATCACCTGGAGTAGCTTTTAAAGTTCTTGTCGGGACTGAGCATCATTGTTCTGTCCACACGGGACTAATCAGAAGAAGACCCAAACCCGCAAACCCTCAGAAAATCCAGACATGCAAATAAAACAGCATGACATCAGGTGCACTCTTCCACTGGGTGTTATTAGTGAACACACTAGAGGATTGAATCAGTGTGAGAAAGTAAAAAGGAGCTTGTGCTGAGGAGGTGAAAGCCCGCCCCGTATTCATCTGGTTGGGATGATGGACCAGGTAAAGCCAGCTGCCTAGGTAAACCGGTGTCAGTATTTTCCCCAAGGTCATTCTGCAGCTGGTAAGTGTCATAACAACCTCCTGCTTAGAGTGACTGCTGTCCTGCTACTGAGAAACCTGGTCCCCTAAAGTCATAGACTGACTGTCAGAAACTTCGCTGGGTGAGGCTGTGTCAGTCAGCACGGAGCAGCCACCTGGTCTGGAGGATGGGAGTCACTGTGATGGCAGAGAAGCGGCCTCCCTTTCTGGTCCAGGTGCAGACCCTCAGGTGCAGGGCTCTGCCTACAGCATCCCACTCCTGTTGTATTTGTAGTTTTCAAGGAAATGATTCTGTCTCTCCTCTACAGTGCAGACTCTGGTGCTGACCCTTTTACACAAAGACCTCCTGCTTTGCTTTGAGCACATTGAAATGCTGCATTTAAATTCCATCCTGCACTCCCCCTCCCCAGTCCTGTAGAGTCCTATCTCTTCCCTGCGCTCTGCTGTGTAGGGCCCTGCTTGCGGCGGGTCAGACTAATGACGTAACTTTGTTTCTGGTGGTCTTTGGCTGATGGAGCCCAGCGTGAAGATGCTGTCGGCCACCTTGGAGAAAGTGCGCGCGCGTAGGATTCTTCTTTAATTGTATTAATTTTAGTGGGATTTTTCCTTCCGTGTAAATACAACCGTAACTGATACTTGTTTTTTTTTTTTTTTTTTGGTGGTACGCGGGCCTCTCACTGTTGTGGCCTCTCCCGTTGCGGAGCATAGGCTCCGGACGCGCAGGCTCAGCGGCCATGGCTCACGGTCCCAGCCGCTCCGTGGCATGTGGGATCCTCCCAGACCGGGGCGTGAACCTGTGTCCCCTGCATCGGCAGGCGGACTCTTAACCACTGCGCCACCAGGGAAGCCCTGATAGTTCAGTTTTTTGAAGTATATTTCTTGGCTCTAGTTTTTAAAATCAGCATTATTTAGGTATAATTTACATTCCATGAAGACACCTGTTGGGAGTGTACAATTCAGTGATTTTTTTTTTTTTAGTAAATTTATGGAATGTGCAGCCATCACTGGAATCAGGTTTTAGACTGTTTGTATCACCCTAGAAAGTTTCCTTAGGCTGGGTAGCAGCTCGTCCCTGCTCTTGCCTCCAGTCGCATGCATACTGACCTGCTTTCTGTCTGTATATTTGTAGCTCACTAGTCTTATGAATATTTGTTTTTAAAACCTCTTTTTGTGCATATATTTTTTTTCTAGGATGAAGGCTTAAGGCTCAGAAAGGTAGCACATTCGGATAAACCTGGATCCACCTCAGCTGCATCCTTCAGAGATAATGTCACCAGTCCTCTTCCTTCACTTCTTGTTGTAATTGCAGCCATTTTCATTGGATTCTTTCTAGGGAAATTCATCTTGTAGAGTGAAGCATGCAGAGTGCTATTTCTTTTTTTTTCTCTTGACCAGAAAAAGATTTGTTTACCTACCATCTCACTGGTAGTGTGGCCCACGGTGACCATTCTTTGTGTGTACAGCGTCATATAGGCCTCGCCTGTAACAGTCTCACGGTTAGAAACACAGTAAGAGCAGAGTGTTGGGCTCCCAGGCAGCGTGAATGTCACCAGACCATCCCTAGCAGGTGTCATTGCACATTCAGTCCTTTATGAAATTCATAAATAAAGAATTGTTCTTTCTTTGTGGTTTTAATAAGAGTTCAAGAATTGTTCAGAGTCTTGTAAATGTTATTTTAATAATCCCTTTAAATTTTATCTGTTGCTGTTACCTCTTGAAATATGATTTATTTAGATTGCTAATCCCACTCATTCAGGAAATGCCAAGAGGTATTCTGTGGGGAAATGGTGCCTCTTACAGTGTAAATTTTCTCCTTTACCTTTGCTAATATCATGGCAGAATTTTTCTTATCCCTTGTGAGGCAGTTGTTGACCGAGTTTTTCATCCTTCCAACCCTGTCCCATGGTATTTAACACAAAAATAATAAAACTGTTAACAGATTCTTGCTCGATAGCTTGTGTTTGTTGTGTCATTAGACGGGATGCCAGGGAGTGTGCTGTGTGGTGATCTGGGTTTTAAAACGCATAATTTATCTCATGGAAACCCTTGCGGATATTAGAGTATTTGTGGTTCAAAGTCCTCATTCTTTTAAGGAAAGGAATTGATAAAATTTCAGGCCATTTTTGGAATTTTGGAAGATCATAATCCATTTGTCCTCAAGATAATATAAAACAAGCAAATACCATGAGTATAAAAGTGCTGTAATTTCAGTCAGTTTACATGTCTGCCCTGTGGCTCTATTGTGTTTAATTTATTCTATTCTTAATAGGTTCTTCTAGTGTCTTCTCAAGAAAGACTAATTCTCCTTGATTGTAGTCACTGCTTTTTGACCAGCCTAAGAATTCCTTTTATTTTATAACATTTCATAATAATAGTTAAAAGTAGGTTTTTCCCCGTCCAGTTTGACACGCACAGTAATTTCCATTATGGAAATTTGGTATTACTGAGTAAACCTTGGGAACTCCTTTGTGCAAAATGACCTTATCCTTTGCAGTTCTCTGCGTCAACCACGTGAAATGTGTTTGCACTATAAACGCATGACAGGGCCTGGCGTACTTTCCTGTACTTAGTCTTATGTCTCATTTAGTTCATCTGTGTTGGCATAGAAAATTTTGGAACCAGAAAAAATAGATTCACTTTTTCTACTAAGTACAGTCTAATACAAGCGAATTTTGATTTTTGAAAATAGGTGTTGGTTTTGTGAAAGATGCACTTATATTTGAAAGGGACATTGGACTCTGGGACTTGACATGGTGCAGTGAAGTATGTTGGCCCCAGGTCTGTGTGTACCTTTTATAATGGAGTGAGATGCTCTGAAGTATTTTGGTTGCATTTTCATTTCAAGTATGTTTTGAACTCGTCAGAGCCCGTGTACTGTGGTGTTGCGCTGTATGTTATCTTCTAGAAAACCTCTTGAGTGCAAGAGTAACTAAGCACAAGGGCACGTCTTCCCCGCACATGCTGCAGGTGCCGCCTGGCGCAGTCACTGTAAAAGCTCCTTCCCACTCTGCTACCTGGGAAAGCATGCCAGCAAGCCTTGCATTTCCATCCCGTCCGTGCAGAATCACTAATTCCTTGGCTTCAGTCTCTTTCTATAATCAACATTACCGGTGATGAGCATCAGGCTTGAGATTTCATAGCTATCAGTTTTTAAACAATTTAAGTTCTCAAAAACTTAGTAGAAGCCCGTTTTATGGGAATGCTCCTTAGAGTTCATTTTGTTCAGCCTCTTTGTTTTATAGTTGAGGGATTTGAGGCCTTCGCGAGAGCTCAGAGAACTTTCCTCATGTCTCACAAGGGCAGAGTCAGGGCCGGACCTGAAACCTGCTCTCCTGACTCTAGCTCAGTGTCTGTTTCTGGTAACTTTGTAGAAAAAGATGTACCCCAATTTGATATGACTGAATAGTGGACGTAAGATGCCCAGAGTGTGAGATTTCCTGTCATAAGACTGTACCACAGGCAGCTGTGGAATAGTCTCATGCACCTGTCTGGTTTCAGTGTTTAGGCTAGAAATCCCCCCTCCCAATTGGTAATAAATAAATGCATTTTTAGGTAGGCATTTCACAAGATGCATAATGCAGTGGTTGGTCTTGAGCTAGAATGTAGTCTCGGTGTTGTCTGCAAAATAAAGTACACATGGGCTTCTTTACTGCTTTATGTAGCAGGACATGCTCCGACTGTTCAGAAGACTCTTAACTGCTGTATGAAATATCAAATTATTTTACTACCGACAGAGTCCAACTGTATTAATTGACTGGTAATATGTAGATTAAACTGTTCGTCTTCATTCCTTACACTTACATGTTAAGAAGTTTTGCTTTGTCTGCCTGCTTACTTGTGAATGTCAGCATGAGGGAAATACACTGTTGCCATCTCTGAAGCTACAACCAAGTAACTATAAGGCCTTTAAGTGTCTTATCTGACACTAAATGCACTACCTTCCTTCATTCTTTCTATAACTAATGTACCTTAATTTTGCCCATTCTTGTATTTACAAGAGACAAATTTAAGAATTGTATTCTGAGTCTGCAGTATGTTACCTTAAAAAAGAAGAAGAAATGACACTTGGAAAAAATATGTATCAAATTCGGAGGTTCTCGTCAGAGAAAAATAATATTCTTAATTTCTCCTTCAGTTATCTTAGTTTAAAATATGCCACTTTGAAAACAGCCTTTATCAATAAGATAAAAAATATAGTTCCTTATAGGGTATATCCCCCAATTTTAATCTTCTGCCAGTTTGAAAACATTCAAGTACTAGTTTTCCCAGAGCTTTGCACATTCCTTTCAGTGATTTTGGTATGTGCATAGATTTTTTAAAATCCACCTTTATGAGAATTAGGGAAAGACCAGTTTTACGATAATGGAAAAACAACAAAATAAGGTGAATAAATGATCTTCATATTCTAGCTTTCAAAGGAAAATAAACTATTGTGTGACTAAATAAACTGTTTAAAAATGTGGTGAAGTGTCATTTTCCTTTCTGAAAAGCAACAAAAAAGAATTTGATTTCCACAGAAGACTATGGTGGTGTGTGTATTTATGTTCTATCAGGTAATAACAGCCATTCACTGGGACCCGGGTCCCGCTGGCGGGTAGTCTTTTCTTAGTGACCTGGAAGTTAAGGGCTTTTTGGTAGGACATGGGGACACCTGCTTCAGTTCCACACTTAAGATCCCACCTTGGTAGAAGCCGTGCTTCTGGAGAGTTCTATGCAGGAACAGTGGCCTCTTGGGAATGCCCACCCTGTAGGAACTGGTGCAGAGATGTTTGAACATCATCCTTGAAGGGAAGGAAAGTTCTAGCTTCCTACATTTCTGCTTGTAGAAATAATGATGTGTGCATCTTAGGGAATTCAGAAAACAGTTTATAAAAAATAAATGCTAAACTCTGCATCGGTTTCTATGAACATTTATTTCCTTATAATACTGGTGCTCTTTAAGCATAATCATAAATTACATACAACCTTGTATCTTTTTTAAAAATTTTAATCTGCTTTCTCTGGTTTATTGAAAACCAAGTATAAGTGACTGCAAAAGTACTTTTTATGATCCTAAAATATTTTTATGATCATGTTTGTGACCGTAAGGTTATGAACCTTTTATTTACAATGTAAAGCTCTATTGGCCAGGTAATTCCCTTTCTAATTACGCGTACACTCCTATTACCACATTTCTCTTGTTTTAAAACTGCGTTTCTTGTTTTCCAGTTGTTCCTATATGTAACACCCACCTTGAAAAAAGGTGCAGGGAACTACTAAGATAACCATTAATTATGCTAGATTTTAGTGGTGGTATGCAGCTACAGCGTGTGTTAACACGTGTGTTGCGCTCCAGAAAGTATCCTGACACTTGGACGGTACCTGCAGATACACTGCCGGAAGATTGGTCGGGGGTGGAGACCCAGCTCGGTCATTTGTTTTTAAGCTCCAGTCATTTTAATCTGCAGCCAAGACAACTGCTTTAGAGGCTTTTAAATGCCAAAAGACAAGATACCAAGTAGGTTCAAGTAAGACTTAAGTCCTGTAATGTAGGGAACCTGGCATTTTCAGAGTTCTTTGTATGTTAATCTTTTTAAAAAATTAAGTTGCGGGAATCAGCTTGAGGGGTTGCTTATTGCAAGAACTGTCTTTGTGAAGTTAGCGTTGCTAGAACACCAGTAAAGGGTTTTTGCTTGCAAATAGGTCTGAGCTGTGTGCAAAAATAAATGATTTCAGAAATGTGGGGTTGAGCTTTAATTACCACTTTGCTAGCAGACACCCGAAGTGATTGCCCACCTAAGCAATTTATTTCACCCATTGTGTGTTTCTCAAAGCATGAAATGGTCTTCAAGATGCTTATCCCAGTGTGCCAGGTGTTAGTTTTATGTCAAGTCATAATCTTCCCCCGGATCCTGTGATATAGGTACTGTTTTTATCTCCTTAGTAGGGGATGAGCAGACAGGTTTAGGGAAGTTAGGTATGCTCAGGTTTACACAACTTTAGGGAACAGCACAGGCTCTGGATCCCGATTGTCTGGTCATAAGAGAACAGGCTCTTAACCACTGTAATCTACCACGCAGAGGAGATGCTTTCTATCCTGTCCAAATCAGGTACTGTCTCTAGTGTGGTCCTTTTGTGATGCCTTTGATTCACTGTAAAGACAGTACAGTTGTCCCTCTGTAACCAAGGGCGGATTGGTTTCAAGATTCACCGTGGAAACCAAGATCCAGGGATGCCCAGTCCCTTGTATAAAATGGCTGAGTACAGTCAGCCCCCCTGTATACACTGATGCGAAGCCCACAGATAACAGAGGGCCAACTGTAACATTTCTTGGTGGAAACTTGTGGCCCTAGATTTTCTAAGACTTTTTTTCTTGCTTTTATCTACCAAAGAAGTGAGAAGAAATAACTGGCCATTAGCAATCTCAGCTCTTAAATAAAACCAGTATGAGCATAACTAAACAACTTTTATTAACGTTATAATAAAAGAAGGGGGCTGTGGAACTCATTGGTTTATGTAACCTTCAAGGCTGGAGAGCAGAGTGTGACCTCAGTCTTTTCTGTATATGGTCCTTAAAGATTTAATGATTATTTAAAGCAAGTGTGTGGGTTTTGATAATTCATGGTCTAAAATCTTGATACTCTTTGTAATCCTACAGAGAACAAAGGACGTCAGGTAATGTACACACTTAAGGACCTTGAGAAAAAATATAGATCTTTTTTTGGGAGAGAGAAATTATTGACAATTAAGTTCCAAAAAGTTATGGAGAGTTGCAATTGCAAGTAATTGTCTATTTTACATTCCTGAGCAGTAAGAATTACTCATTTTAGTACATTCCATGTTTCAAGAAGTAGAGGTTTGTCAGGAGATACATAAAGAGTTTAATGTAGTTTTGGGGGCAAACTTGCTTTTTCATTGTGTACTATTTTCATCCAAAGTGTGTATCCTTAAATGTGCAATATGTAATAGATAAATGTATGAGGGTGTGTATCAAGCTACTTTGATTTAAATTTAGGGAAATACTTAATTTGAAAAATCCAACAAAGATAAACTTTTGAGAAGCAAAGGAGAGCTTTGTTGCAAAGTATTTCTTTGGATGCTGTTCTGTACTTTGCCATCAACTAAGTTTTATGAAATTATTGAAATAAAATTCAGAATTTCTTGTAAAAGTTTAATGATCATGTTTAGTTTATCAAATTAAATGAATTCTCATCTTCTCAAGGGAAAAATGCTCTTACACTGTGAGACCCACCCTGCTCCCCGCATGGAATTTGTCAACCGGGGAATTTCCTTACATGTTTTAAGAAATCAGTTTCTTATCAAGATTCTACGTTCTGTAATGAGGAAATGGCTTAATAAGAACCTTAGTTTTTAATTGGGTAAAGTGTTCCTTTGTCGGACAAGAGGTGGGTGGAATTTCAGAGAGATAAGTACATTGGAATATATACTTAGGTTCTGGATGTGAACTTTATAAAGTGCTCAAAATCCGTGTGTTCATCTTTATAATGTTTGCATGGTGAGGCCGTGCGAGGGACACAGCTGCCGTTCCTGAGTTTTTAACACGTCTTACAACGTCTCTGCATGTGGTTGAGGCAGTAAATGCTATAAATGTTCCCAACGGGTAGTGTTCACACTGTTTAAATATGTAAATATTTCTTTCCATCCAATACTTAGATCTCTTAACTCTAAAAAAGTACATTGCAGAAGCTGGTGTGTTCCTCACCCCGCAGTGGGGGGGTAAGGTAAGCTGTAGTGCCTGCAGAATGGGGTCTCCTCCCTCCTTGGATTTTATTTTTTTCACGGTGAAGTTTTCTTCAGCCTTGATGTTTTATTTTTCCATATTTGCCTTAGATTTCTTGGCTGCTTTTAAAAAGTAAATCATCAAAGATAATAACTGATGTCCCCTTTATACCATTCCCTGATGACATTTCCCTCTGTCAGGCCACTAACCCGAAATGTATGTGGCCCATTCTTGTCCTTGCATCAAGATTTTACCCCACTTGTATGTAACGGTCAGCATATAGAGTGTTTTGCATGTTTTAAACTGTGACGTAAACGTGTCCTTTACTCAGAATATGATTTCTCTAGTTCTCCCCTCACCTGAAAGTTCTTACTGGGAAGCGCGCACTCTCCCAAGTATCCCCTTGGGATGTCTTGCACGTGTTCCGTGACCTAATACACCATTTTCTCCTCTGCTCTCCAGCTTGGACCCATCGTAGGAATGTTTTCTGTCACTGACAAGTCTAGCGTGGAAATTGTGACACCAAGACCTCCCAAAGGTCCCGCCACTTCTGCTGAAGCTGCATCTCTCAGGGTTGGGGTTTGTTGACAAATGCTGCCCTAAAAGCCACCTGCTCTGTGTGCCTGTGTGGACATAACGCGCACAGAACTAGGGAAGGTCAGTCAGTCAGTCTAAGGGGAGGGAGGCGAAGGGTGCGCGTTCACGTGAGGAACCCTCGCGTGGCCGCACGTCCTTGCTGTTTGTGTGTTTGTGCACGTGCTGCGGACTCATGTTCGTGTGTTGGATGGAGGTGGTTTTTCTTCCATGTTTTGGAAATAGAGAAATGTTACATAAAAACTGGGGATTCGTACTTTGGAAAACCTCAAGATACGGATTTGGTTCCCATGTAAGAAGATTGACTTCCTGTTTCAGACTGTTTTACTTCTGAGTTACCTGTGCAATTCCCAGATTCACCTGAGCTTGTGAACCTGGCTTAGGTCCTCATCACATGTTACTGACATTGACTCCTTTGCTGAGCCAGGCACTGGTGGCCGTGGGCTGGGGTGAGATGACACCAGATTGGGATTTAGTTCTGGATGGTGGGATCCAGGGGAATCCTGTTCTCAGGAAGCAAAAGATACCTAAACACACTTGTACCTTAGTCAACAGGTGGTTGGGCCCAGACGGTCCAAACCATGGTCAAGCAGCCTTAAAATTTGAGGAGCAATGGAAGCTACTTTCAGGGGTACCCATTGTATGTCAGGTGCTTTATATAATCTCCTTTCCAGAACAAACTTTTAAACTTTCTAACAGAGGAGAAGAGCTGGGAGGAACGGGCTTGTCCGGGCCCACTGTGTAGAGCCGAGTCCGGGTCCCAGGCGTGGGCCTCCCCTGTGCCCTGTGCCTTTGAGAAGGAGGGGGATGAAACTGAAGGTGGCCTAATGGCGTTCAATAAAAACCAGAGCTCGCTTTGGTCTCAGGTACTCAATACTGAGAGTATTAAACAGTTTTCTGCTTTTGAAAATCTTGGTGTCAAGAACAATACTACACACTTATTACACACTGCATTAGTGGCTAGAAGCTGGGGCGTGGCCGCAATATGGTTTCAGAATTTAAGGTGTTTTTCAGTCCAGGCTCTTTATAGCTGGGCTTTCGACCAGCTAACTTAGATGACTAGCTATATAAATGGTGTTTAGCATTATAGTTTCAAGTATGAAACATGAGTGGCTTGGGAAGGAAGCCTGTCGAAGAGGTTACGAGCCTAGGGCCTGGGCTGACAGGGCGTAGGTTATGGTTTGGGCTTGGTCACTTCCCTAGTTACGACCCCAGGCGTTTCTGTTCCTGTGCCCCAGCTTTCCCCTCGTAAGCCTGCTTCACTGGGTGCGAAGTGGCTGGAAGAGCAGACACTTATTAGATGGAAGCAGGTACTGTCCACCTACAAGTGAGGTGGACGGTGGGCGACTTGTCTGATTATTCGGGTCAAGAATTCAAGTGAAATATCCAGAGAGTGGGTATTGGCTTGACATGATAAAGTCAGGAGCCAGTTCTGCAGCTGAAACGGTATCTGGCCAAATGCAGACACCTTTCACTGAACCTGTAGAGGCGGCAGGACACAGCGTGGGTTTCAGAGGGGGAACGAGCCAGGATTCGGATCTCAGCTCTGCCCTGGCACACAGTGGAGCCTCTGCAAGGCCCCCTTGTCAGCAGCACGCCTGCTGGTCACGCTCCTCTGTAAGCCAGGGAGGGGGTGTGGTGAGGACTGAAGGGCATTTTAAAGAACCCAGCATAGTTGTGGGAACATAATAAACATATTAAAATTGCATTTATACTCTGCCCTTTAGTCACGTATCAGAAAGATACACCAAGAGTTTAGAAGTTTCTAACGGCTGCTTAGTGGAAATGGATGATCTTGAGTTAGAAAATGTAAAAATACCTTAAAAATTTAAAGGAGGCTGTTCTTACAGGTTAGCAGCCGGTGAGAATTATATGTGGTACACTTCTGTTTTTTGATTTCTTTTTCTCTGAATATGAAGGTAACACTAATTGATTATAGAAGCTTAGAAATTATGGAAAAGCCTATAGTAGAATTCCGATATCCCACTCCTGAGACAACTTACTAACAGCTTCTTTAATGCTGAGCTGAGTATCAAATATGTATAATTAACATAATACTTAGTGTAAATATATATTAATACTGTTAAAATGAACGTGTGTCTTTGTAAGCCAATTAACAAAATTATTAAAATAATTCACTTTTGATCTGGAAACTATTTTTGAAATTATTGTGCACAAAAACCACTCATATACCCTTTAGGCAGATTCGTCAGTCGCTAACATTTTGCCTCACTTGCTTCAGCCTTTGTGCTCGCTCTCTCCACACACAGATACACATTTTATATGCACACATGCACATGCACGCACTACCAGCGTGTGGCACACATGTACACACACGTACACATTCACATGAGTGCATATATACCCATGCACACATGCACCCACGTTTTATTTCCTCTGAACCAGCCGAGCCTAGGTTGCATGTGGCGTGGAGCATGTATGATCCATCCCTCCCCACTTCCGTGTGGTTTCCTGGGAAAGCTCTCCTCTCACGGGTGTGTAGTGCAGTTGGCAACCTCAGGAGGTCGAGTGCTGATTGGACACTTTGTCGGCGTCATTTACAGCATCTCCGCTTCAGTGCAAGATCCAGTCTGGGCTCGTGTGTGGTGTTTGGTCGTCCTGTCCCTCTAGGCTCCTTTTCCCTGAAATAGTTCCTCAGCCTCTGACTTTTATGACATTGAGGCTTCTGAAGATACAGTCATCCCTCACGTCCACTTTTTAAAATTGCTCATTTGGGCTTTCTTTGCTGTTTCCTCACTATTAGATTAAAGAAATGGGTTCTTAGCGGGAAGACTACAGAGCTATTGTCCTCCTCAGGGTCTGGTGCCCAGAGGCCCACGAGGTCCTGCCCCTTGTTTGTGGATAAAGATACAACTGAAGGGGCGGTGGGGAGAGGATTCACAGGCTATGTGGTTAAGGCTCTGGCATCAGACGGCCGGGGTTGAGCGCTGGCTTCCATGTGACCTTGGATGAGCTTTCAACTTTGCTGTCTCAGTTTCCTCATCTGTAAAAAGAGGAGTGGTTCTGAAGGTGGCTCTTGAATTAATGGAGGGAATATGTGTAGATTGTTGGAAAGAGCAGCTGTCCAGGACGAGCACCACATGGGACAGCCATCGTCATGGATGCTGACTCCTCCCATTCATGTGAAAAGTTAATATGGTCACCAAAGCGGAAAGGTGGGGGGATAAATTAGGAGTTTGGGATTAACATAGACACGCTACTATATTTAAAACAGATAACCAACAAGGACCCACTGTATAGCACAGGGAACTCTACTCAGTATTCTGTAATAACCTAAATGGGAAAAGAATCGGAAAAGGGATAGATGCATGTATATGTAGAACTGAATCACTTTGCTGTACAGTTGAAGCTCACAGAACACTGTAAATCAACTCTACTCCAATACAAAATTTAAAAAATCCCCAAACAGGGCTTCCCTGGTGGCGCAGTGGTTGAGAGTCCGCCTGCCGATGCAGGGGACGCGGGTTCGTGCCCCGGTCTGGGATGATCCCATGTGCCGCGGAGCGGCTGGGCCCGTGAGCCATGGCCGTTGAGCCTGCGCGTCTGGAGCCTGTGCTCCACAATGGGAGAGGCCACAACAGTGAGAGGCCCGCATACAGCAAAAAAAAAAAAAAAAAAAAAAATCCCCGAACAAAAAAAAGGCCAAAAAAAAGTTAAATAAGAAAGTCTCAGAAATGCTGAAATGGTAGGTGCACCATTTCAGCTCACACGGGTAGGATTCTAAGTCTCAGAAGTTAACCCTCAGTCTCTGCTGATTCGTGACACCTCCAGTTTTTACAAGCTCCGTGGAAGCACCTAATTTCTACCGAGTAGATTTGAAAGTCGTCAGGAGGGTTTATCCTTGTGTTGCAGGGGTGGCACCTCCAGGAGCAAGGGTGGAGGGAGCGGCTCCCGCCCTCACGCTGCCTGGAGAAGCGGTGCCATGGCTGTCCCTCTGCGCCTTCAAGACACGGGGACTGTCCCTCGCTGTCGGGGGCATCACCTGATAAAACACATGAAGTGTATTTTGATAAATCTTTGACCACTTGTGGAAAGTATTTGGAGCTTTTTAGTGTAAGAATGGTGCTGATTTCCAAATGGACACTCAGGCATTGTGGTAAAATTGGTAGTTTCCCTTTATGTGTGTTTGCATAGAACTGAGATGATCTGGGAATATTCCTTTCTTTGTTTTTGAGCGAGGCCTCCTTTTTGTGCGTTAGGACAGGCAGAGGCATGTCAAGGGCAGTCTGGTTCCTCTCCTCCCTTGTTTGCTTAGATACTTAAATTTAAAACTCACCTAGGTCTCCGGCCATGTCACTTCTTATTTTGGGAAGGGGTTTGATTCCATTGATTTTGTAGGGGAACCACAACGACCTGGAAACTCTATTCCAACAGGGGCAGTAGATCCATGAGCAGAACCGAGGCTGTTCTCACAGGCGACAATTCACTCGACGCGATGCAGGAATCCCTGGGTGGCCGCCCACTCCCAAGCATCTTCCTCGCCAGCCTGCGAGGTGGCACACCCGCCTCCTGCCCTGCTGCCTGCCCCTCAGTCTTCAGTGGGTTCGGATGCCAGAGTGGAGAGAATGAAAGGGACTGTGACCAGCTGTGCTTACCGAGTGGAAGACCTTCACTCCATCTTGCTGGTCTTGCTGATCTCAGGCTTGGCTTGAAAGGTCAGCAGGGCAGGGCTGGGTAGCAGGCCAAGGCCAGGGGCTCTGGGCCCCCGCCGGCCCCGCCCCCCGGGGTGTTCCTGTGAGCATTCAGGGAGCAGGCCTGGCGAAAGCCCACCATCCAGTGATGGAGATAGCGTGGCCTCAACGTGGATAATTTCGTCAGATTTATACCTGACTCTAGTTCTGTGTGGATTGTACTGGGTTGAGATAGGAATCGTCTTGGGGAGTGTTTTGGATCCTGAAGCCTGAGGATAGCCCCTGCCAAGAGCCGTTTCCCGAGACTTCAGGGAAGAGTCTTCTCCCCACCTTCACCCCAAGATGCAGCAGCGCGTCCTCTTCTTGTCCATAAGTTGTTGGCTAAATCGCCTTGTCTTAGGAAATTCTCCTTAAAACCTCAGCTCCAATATTTTAACTGTTGTGACATGTTTGAAATGAGGATCACCAGAATTCACTGGCTTCACGTGACACCTGTGCTTGGAGCTTCTTTCAGGTTTTCTAAAAGTAGGTAAATAACTGTATTTGGTTTCCTAACCTCAGAGCCTTGTCGATTTGGTTTTGGCTGAATGGCACGGCTGGTTTTAAGGTAAACAGAAGGATCTTGGAAGTGTGCTGCGTCCTCCACCAGGGGCACCCGGAGGCCACTTACCGGGTTCCAGGGTTCCAGGTGTCAGTGGGGTCGGGCTTTGTTCCCCAGGACGGATGGGACTAATGGCTTTTCTAAGAAGATTTGGACGTTTTGTTTTAATTCGGCACCTCCAACCCCCTGTCCCTCAGAACCTTTCATTTTTCTTGAAGTTAAATGATAACCACTTTTTCATTGCAAACCAAAGTCTGGCAGGCTCTCAAAAAGAATCATTGTAAAACTCGATCCTGCCACCAGGTGGCAGTGTGGTCTTTTAAAAAAATTATTTATTTATTTTTGGCCGTGTTGGGTCTTCGTTGCTGTGCGGTGTGCGCGGGTTTTCTCTAGTTGCTGCGAGCGGGGGCTGCTCTTCGTTGCGGTGCGCGGGCTTTTCGTTGCGGTGGTTTCTCGTTGTGGAGCACGGGCTCTAGGCGCACAGACTTCAGTAGTTGTGGCACGCGAGCTCAGTAGTTGTCGCTCGCGGGCTCTAGAGCACAGGCTCAGTAGTTGTGGTGCACGGTCTTAGTTGCTCCGTGGCATGTGGGATCTTCCTGGACCAGGGCTCAAACCCGTATCCCCTGCATTGGCAGGCGGATTCTTAACCACTGAGCCACCAGGGAAGTCCTGGCAGTGTGGTCTTAAGTCCTGAGGCCGGACCCCGGAGACCCCCAGCTAGTGGTTTTATTATCTGAAACAAATCGAACTATTATGTTTTTTATTCAAAGTGTGATTACCAACCGAAGGAAACGTCTGTCTTGATTCTAAGGGTAGATACGAAACTTCTCTCCTCTCCTTTAGAAGACAACAGATAGTTGATGTAAAGTTTGTTTTTCCATTATAAAATTGGGATAATTATAGCAATAATGTGGGTAAACCCTTGTGATGTCTTTAATGAAAAGATGCTGTAGAAATACCTTTAATTTCATTGTTAACTTTCATTGCAAGCATTAAGTTTTTATAATGTCTCATAATTGCTTAAGGTGTTATGTGTTGATTTGTATCTGGTCCTTCACTCAAATGTTGAACGGCTTTTTTTTTTTTTTTTTAATTTTAATGTTTTGGCAATGCCCCGAGGCATGTGGGATCTTAGTTCCCTGACCAGGGATTGAACCCGGGCCCACAGCTGTGAAAACTCGGAGTCCCAACCACTGGACTGCCAGAGAAGTCCCAAACAACTTTTTGATTTAATAATTGAAGTGGATAAATTCTGGGTTCCTTATGTATCCCTCCTGCCCCCTGGGCTTATGTGTAAGAGGCCTGTCCTATGTACCAACTGTCAGATTGAACCTCTAGCAAGGGGAGTGCAAAGCTTGAACAGGGGCTTAAAAACAGAAAATTTAAAAGCAAAAACTCCTCCACTTTCTATTGTTAAAAGTGTTAATACATAATTGTCTTGAGCTTAATGTTTTGAACTCTAATGAGAGTGGTCTCATTACCTTTCTGATTTTTGAAAGCTTTAGCTTTCCTCTGCTCTCTGCCTGGAGGGGTGGCCATGGGGGTGCTGGAGGGGTGCTCGGGTTAGAGCAGGCTTCAGGCCCCTGCTGGTTGAGGGCGGAGCCCTCCACAAACTGGGCGAACGTCAGTTCACTCACGGTTCACGCCATCCTTCCAACAAGCCCATGCCCCCCGCTTTCTCAGAGGAGAAAGCAGGTCCCCCAGAGCGGCAGACAGAATAATGTCCACAGAGATGTCCAGGCTGTAAACCTGGAAACTGGGTGTGCTGTGGACCATGGCAAGTGGTGTGAAGGCTGCAGATGGAATTAAGTTTGCTAGTCAGCTGAATTCAAAATAGGTCGATTATCCAGATTATCTGAGTGGGCCGCGTGGACTGGGGACCCTCCCCTGGGCCATCAGGGGTCCCCCGAGGCTGCTGGCTTTGAGGACGGGAATGGAGCTACAGGCTGAGGAATCTGGACAGGACACCACCTGCCAACACCTTGAGACCCAATTTGAACTACTGACCTCCAGACTTGTGAGATAATAAATCTGTGTTGTTTTGAGCCAGTCAGATTGCCGTGAGTTGTCACAGTGGCCACAGGAAACGAGTGCCCGGTGTCTCGCAGCACTGGTTCCACCCGCAGGGGAGGGTGGTTCCTGCTGTCTCTTGGCTCAGAGGACTGAGAAATGGCAATTTCTTTGTCTTATAGATGAAGTGACCATTCTCGCCGACCTCCTCACCTGCATGTAGAGGATGAAGGGAAATGCACTTTTAGTTCTTCCTGAAATCTAGTCTTAATCCAATAATTAAAAAAAAAATCCGTTTAGGCCATGCTGTGTTTTTTATAGTTGTTCACTCTCTCCTTCCCTCCTTGGTCACCTGCTCTACCTGATGCAGTGAGTGCAGGAGGTGACTGGTGGCAGTGGGGAGGGGTCTTTGAGGCCCCTCGGTGCCCGCAGGCAGGCTGGGCTCTGCAGATGCATGTCCTCAAGTCCACCCATCCTCCACGAATGCTGCTCCAACTGGGTCCACAGGACCTGTGACCTGTGACCCACGAGGACCCTGCCGGCTGCCGGCTGGGCTGTCCCAAGTTGGCCTGGGCCTCTCTGTTGGCCTTTCAGAAGCTTCTAGGCCTGCTGACCCTCCCCCCTTCCCCCCACCCCTCTGGTCTAGTCCTAGTGACAGGGAGGGGGTGAAACTGATTTGAGTTCTCCAACTTTGGTTTTTTAAAAACTAAAGGAAGTCGTAATACCCTTCCCAACAGGTAAGCAAGCCTGGTTTTCAGGCCTCTTTCCCCAGGCCAGTCACTCTGGACACCACAGAGGAACATGGTCTTTAAAGTGGGCTGTTGCAGTGCACAAGCTAGGATTTGCTGTACGTGTCTCTATAGCAGAGGGTTACCTGTCAGTCTCAGCCTATGATAGTGATGCTCTTGGCTAGGGATGCCTGGGGTGCTCGCCTGGGCCATCCTACCTGCAGCAGCCTCCACAGACATTTCCCTGACCAGGATCCAGTGATGTGGCTGGACCAGGCCTTGTGGGTCTTATGACTGCAGGACGCACCTCAGTGACAACAACTTTGGGAAAAAAGATTCATGACTCACAGGTCCTGGAGGACACATAGCACACCTGGGGCCACACATCAAGGTTGAGGTGGAGGGAGGGAGGGAGTGAGGACCTGGGGCTCTGCCTTTATTAGGGTCCCAGGTGGGGTGTGTGAGGTTTTGTGGGTTCATTCTTTATTGGCGAATTTAAAACATAAGAATGGGAACTGGGGTACAGGAAGGGAGAAGAGGGATTACTTGAGTGGTCACCCAGGGCCTTCTGAGAGGGGACCTTCCTGGGTGGGCGGCCAGCTGCTCACCTAGTTGTGTAGCTGGAAGTCTTTGAAGTGGGTGCCTCCACAATCAAAAGCTAATTGTCAGGCACTTACCTGTTCCAGGGGTGGAGCTGGCATTGGATCTCTGTCCTCAAATGTGCAAACCCTACACCATGGGCAGGTGGGCAGAGGTGGAAATCTGGTCTCGTGGCCAGTCTGGAGGGGAAGGACAGTGTTGCCCTGCTGTAATGAAAGGGGTGCCTTCCCCTCTGCCCGGCACAGTGAACCAGGAAAAAGAGAATGACTGGCCCCCTCTGCAAACAGCTCCTTCTGAAGCTGTCTGCCTCGAAGGGAGAGCAGAGGGCGGGGGCCACTGGGACTGTCTGCTTCTCATTAGGCTGTGCAGAGAGCACAGTTGGGTGGAGTTCATTAGCACCGTTAGATGGTTTATCCTAAGGATGAGTAAATACACTTCCTCGACCTACCTCAATGGAAAGGAATGATGCCTCGGGACACGTTCAATTAAAAAAATCTGATTTTTAACTTTTGGGGAACAGTTTTAGGTTTATTCCTCTGCATACCATTTCTAATGACGTTCTTTGACTTCTAAGAGGACATTTTTATTGACTGTAAAGAATAAAACAATCTTTGTGGTGTCCAAACCATGTTCTACAGATTCAGCCTGGAAGCATCTGTAAAAAGCAAACAAACAAACCATAAAATTCCACACAGACTTTCAGAGAATAGAATGTAACTTTTAAGAAGATGTTTACTGCTCTGAATAAAAGACATTTTGGAAATCCAAGCGGGCATTACAATGAGTTTTTACAAAGTTAGGATAATGGATTTCCTGTGAAATTGGCATGGCTGCAGCAGCCCTACCTGCCTTTTCTCCACCCCACTCTCCCTTCCTTCTTCACCCACAGACCCTGCTGTTGTTTGGAGTAGCATTTGCTGGACGAAAACAATGACATTTCTTGTTGGGGGATGATCATGTGCTACTGAACAGTCAGAAGTAAGTGGGAGACTGCTGGAAATTGCTGGGACATTTCATTTTCTTATTTTCACTCCCATCACTTTTTTCCTGTTGTTATTTTCCAGACTGAAATGTGAATTTGGTTGGCTTTACCTCTAGTGGTCATCTTGAGACCATGAAGTAAAGACTAAGAATCTCAGAACTTCTCTCCTGCCACCCTCCCCACGCCTCACAATTGACCAAAGGTGTCCATACTGCTTCCAAAACCGGGCAGAGAGAGAAATGCTTCCCAAACGATGCTGCTGTGGTTGAAAAGTATTCCTGAGCTCTGATGCTTCCTAGCCTGCCCTTGCTACAGCCTGTCTTTTAAAAAATTTACCTGAAAATGTCATCATTTCACCTATATTCTGGAAGGATATTTTTGCTGGGTGTACCATCTGGGTTTGGTGTTGTTTTCTTACAGTCCTTTAAAAATATGCTTCCATTGTCATTGGCTTCCACTGTTTCTGTAAGAAGTCAGCCATCAATCTATTTATTGGTCCTTTAAAGGAATTTGTCTATTTGTTCAGGCTTCTTTAAGGTATTCTCATTGTCTTTTTGTTTTTAGCAGTTTTACTATCATGCAGTGAGATGTGGGCTTGTTGTTGTTTGTTTATTTGTTTGGGATTTGAGAGACTTCTCTTTGTGACTTGATATTTTCATCAGTTTGGGAATATTTTCCACCATTATCTCTTCTAAGACAGCTTCTACCTAAATTCCTTCTTCTCCTCCAATGAATTTCTAATTATTTATATGTTAGGCTTCCTTATTGTATCCCCTGTATATCTTACCCTCTCTCCTGAAAAACATTTTATTTATTTATTTATTTGAAATTTTATTTATTTAAAATTTTTTATTGAAGTATAGATGTCATACAGTATTATGTTACTTTCAGGTGTACAACATAGTGATTTGACAATCAAATACTTTACAAAATGATCACCCCGATAAATCTAGTAACCATCTGTCACCATACAGGGTTATTACAACATTGTTGATCATATTCCTTATGCTGTATATTATATCCTCATGACTCATTTATTTTATAACTTCAGGTTTATACCTCTTAATCTCCCTCACCTATTTCAATTAACTTCCCCCCACCCCCACTCCTGCCCCCTCTGGCAAAGACCAGTTCACTCTCTGTAAATGTGAGTCTGTTTCTGTTTTGTTATGTTTGCTCACTTGTTTTTTTTTTTTTTTTTGTGGTACGCGGGCCTCTCACTGTTGTGGCCTCTCCCGTTGCGGAGCGCAGGCTCCGGATGCACAGGCTCAGCGGCCATGGCCCACGGGCCCAGCCGCTCTGCAGCATGTGGGATCTTCCCGGACCGGGGCATGAACCCATATCCCCTGCATCGGCAGGCGGACTCTCAACCACTGCGCCACCAGGGAAGCCCTTGTTTTGTTTTTTTAATTCCACATATAAGTGAAATCATATTGTATTTATCTTTCTCTGTCTGACTTATTTCACTTAGCATTATACCCTTATTTCACTTAGCATAATACTCTATTATTGTATTGTTGTCAATTTCTCCTTTTATGTCTGTTAGTATTTACTTTATATATTTAAGTGCTCATACGTTGGGTGCATATATATTTATAAGTGTTATATCTGTTTGTTGTATTGATCCCTCTATCATTATGTAATGCCCTTCTTTGTCTCTTCTTACAGTCCTTGTTTTAAAGTCTATTCTATCTGATATAATAAGTATTGGTACCCTAACTTTCCTTTCATTTCCATGGAATATCCTTTCCCATCCCCTCACTTTTAGTCTGTATGTGTCTTTTGATCTGAAGTAGGCAGCATATATATGGGTCTTTTTTTTTATTAAATTCATTCAGTCACCCTATATCTTTTTTTTTTTTTTTGCGGTACGTGGCCTCTCACTGTTGTGGCCTCTCCCATTGTGGAGCACAGTCTCCGGACACGCAGGCTCAGCGGCCATGGCTCACGGGCCCAGCTGCTCTGCGGCATGTGGGATCTTCCCGGACCGGGGCACGAACCCACGTCCCCTGCATCGGCAGGCAGACTCTCAACCACTGCGCCACCAGGGAAGCCCAGTACTACATTTTTACTCTCCCCCTACCACATTTTTTGTCTTTAATGTCACCTTTTATATCTTTTTATTTTGTATATCTCTTAACTAATTATTGTAGATATATATGATTTTACTAGTTTTGTCTTTTAAACTTCATACTAGTGATATAGGTGGTTGATCCACTATCTTTACTATATTTTTGCCTTTACTGGTCAGAATTTTTTCTTTCATAATTTTAATATTTCTAGTTAGGGTCTTTTCTGTTTCAATGAGTTCTTTTTTTTACTTTTTATAATTTTTTTATTAGTTTCTGCTTTATCAATAAGTTCTTTTAACATTTCTTATAAGGTTGATTTAGTGGCGATGAACACCTTTAGTTTTTGCTTGTCTGGGAAACTATCTCTCCTTCATCTTTGAATAATAACCTTGCTGGATAGAGTATTCTTGTTTGTAAGTTTTTTCCTTTCAGCACTTGCATATGTCATGTCACTTCCTTCTGGTCTGCAAAGTTTCTGCTTAAAAGTCAGCTGAAAGTCTTTGGGAGGCTCCTCTGAGTGTAACCAGTTGTTTTCCTCTTGCTGCTGTTTAGAGTCTCTCTTTAACTTTTGACATTATAATGTATCTTGGTGTGGGTCTCTGGGTTTATCTTGTTTGAGGCTCTCTGTGCTTCCTGGACCTGGATGTCTGTTTCCTTCACAAGGTTAGGAATGTTTTCAACTATTATTTATCCAAGTAGGTTTTATGTTCCTTTATCTTTCTCTTCTCCTCTGGGACCTCCATACTACAAAGTTAGTAAGCTTGATGTTGTCTCTTAAACACCTTCATTTAGTTCCTTTTTGCTATTCCGATTGGGTTATTTCCACTAGCCTGTCTTCCAGGTCACTGATCTGTTCTTCTGCATCATCTAATATGCTCTTGGTTCCCTCTAGTGTATTTTTTCATTTCTGTTATTGTATTCTTCAGCTCTGATTAGTTTTTTTTTAATATTTTCTACCTCTTTGTTGAAGTTCTCAATGTGTTCCTCCATTCTTCTGAGTTCAGTGAGTAGCTTTATCACTAGTACTTTTGACTCCTTATCTAGAAGGTTGCTTATCTCTGTTTTGTTTAGTTCTTTTTCTGAAGTTTTGTCTGTTTTTGTTTGGAACATATTCCTTTGTCTCCTCATTTTGCCTAACTATCCAAAATACCTGGACATCAGTATTTTGCAAAAGCTCCCCAAGTGATTTTAATGAGTACCAGAATTGAGACCTTCCCTAACATAAAATATGATAAAGATAGTACAAAAAGGAAAATAACAGCTTAAACTGATGTATGGATATAGCTGCAAAAATAAAATATTAATATAGAAAAATCATCTGTTATAAAACAAAACTTTTGCTAAATAGACTTTATTGCAGCAAAACATGAATGAGTCCCTCACAGAAAGTTTATGGGCATAATTTATTACATTGCATTTCCTGTGGAGAAAACCCATAGGAACCTATCAATACATGTTGAAATTTTAACAACCAAATAAAAAATTTTTAATAGGAATGGAAAGAAATTACAAAGATGTAATAAAGTCTGTTTGGTAGATATTATAATTCTTACCAATATCTGGTTTATGTCTCCTTCCAGCCATCCAGACGGTTATACTTCCTGGTCCCCTTGAAATTCTATGGGTGGAGTCATGGGGAGGGGGAGTGAGAACACTGCTCTCTTCCTTCACCAGGGGATCCAGGAAGCTTTGCATTGCGATGGCAGAGCCATGGGATTGAGACAGCCTACTTTGTGTTACTTCACAGAGAACAGCATGCCTGGAGGTTGTCCAGACCCACAGCTGGCCTTTTGGGAGTGAGAAATAAATGTGTGAATCCACTGGGATTTTTGGAGTTGTTACCACAGACAGTATAACCTCTTTTGACCAGAGGTTTCTGGAGAAGTTTGCCTGCAAAGGGCCAGATAGTAAATATTTTAGACGTTACAGGACATATGGTCTCTGTCACAACTACTCAACACTTCTGTTGTAGCAGAAAGCCACCACAGATAATATATAAATGAGAAAGCATCACCTATTCCAATAAAACTTTATTTATAAAAACGGGTAGCAGACTTTGCCCATGGACCGTAGTTTGCTGATCTCTGTTCTTGAAAAGAAAGTTTTATTTATTGAAGTATAGTTGATTTACAATATTATGTTAGTTTCAGGTATACAACATAGTGATTTGATATTTTTATAGCTTATACTTCATTTAAAGTTATTGTAAAATATTGGCTATAGTCCCTGTGCTATGCATTAGATATTTGTATCTTATTTATTTTATACACAGTAGTTTGTACCTTTTAATCCTCTTCCCTTATCTTGCCCTTCCCACTTCCCTCTCCCCAGTGGTAACAACTAGTTTGTTCTCTGTCTCTGTATCTGTGAATCTGTTTCTGTTTTGTTATATTTATTCATTTGTTTTAATGTTTTAGATTCTACATATAGTCAAAACATGAAACATACAGTATTTCTTTCTGGGTCTGACTTACCTCACTTAGCATAACAGCCTCCAGGTCCATCCATGTTGCTGCAAATGGCAAAATTTCACTGTTTTTTATGGCTGAGTAATATTCCATTTCACGTGTGTGCATGCCTGTGTTTGTGTGTGTATTCACACATCCGTTCATCTGTTGATGGACATGTAGATTGTCTCCATATCTTGGCTATTGTCAATAATGCTGCTATACACATTGGAGTACATGTATCTTTTCTAATTAGTGTTTTCATTTTCTTTGAATATATACCAGGAGTGGAATTGCTGGGTTGTATGGTAGTTCTATGTTTAATTTTTTGAGGAACCTCCATACTGTTTTCCATAGTGGCTGCACCAATTTACATTCCCACCAACACTGTATTAGTGTTCCCTTTTCTCCACACCCTCACCAACATTTATTATTGTCTCTTTGACAGTAGCCTTCTGACAGGTGTGAGGTGATATCTCATTGTGGTTTGGATTTACATTTCATGTGCTTGTTGAACATTTGTATGTCTTCTTTGGGAAAATGGCTATTCCTCTGCCCACTTTAAAATTAAATTGATTGCTTTTATGTACATACATATATATATACATATATACATGTATGTGTGTGTGTGTGTGTGTGTGTGTGTGTATATATATATATATATATATATATATATATATATACACACACTTTGGCCATGCTGCATGGCTTGTGAGATCTCAGTTCCCCAACCAGGGATGAACCAGTCCTGGCAGTGAAGGCGCTGAATCCTAACTGCTAGACCACCAGGGAACTCCCTCTTTGTTTGCTTTTGAGTTGTTTGAATTCTTTGTATATTTTTTTGATAGTAACTCCTTATCATATATATGATTTGCAAATATTTTCTCTTATTCCATAGGTTGCATTTTCATTTTTAAAATTATTTATTTATTTATTTTTGGCTGCGTTGGGTCTTCGTTGCTGCACACAGGCTTTCTCTAGTTGCCAGGAGTGGGGACTACTCTTCATTGTGGTTTGCGGGCTTCTCATTGCACTGGCTTCTCTTCTTGTGGAGCATGGGCTCTAGGCACGTGGGCTTCAGTAGTTGTGGCACACAGGCTCAGTAGTTGTGGCTCGTGGGCTCTAGAGCACAGGGTCAGTGGTTATGGCGCATGGGCTTAGTTGCTCTGCAGCATGTGGGATCTTCTTGGACCAGGGCTCAAACCCGTGTCCGCTGCATTGGTAGGTGGATTCTTAACCACTGTGCCACCAGGGAAGCCCTGCATTTTCATTTTGTTGATGGGTTCTTTTGCTTTGCAGAAGCTTTTTGGTTTGGTGTAGTCCCATGTGTTGATTTTTCCATTTGTTGTTCTAGTATTTTGGATGAGCACGAAGGACTCTTGTTGTCAGTTGGTTAACAGGGAGAGCAGGGCAGTTGGGAGCGCAGGCTGCCCTCTGTGGTACAGCTCTTTACGCAAGGCCGAGTGCATGGGCTTAGGAGCTCAAACGCTATAAGTGACTGGAACGCAAATATGAAAGCTTGTTCTTCCAGAAGGAGTGCCTGGCAGGGAGGCTGTGGGCCGTGCGCATGCCTCCTAGCCTGGCGGCTCAGGCCACTGCTGTCACGCCTAATAATGATGGTAAATGAACTCATCTGTTATTAAGTTTGTGACTGCCCCCCTGAGAAGCACCCAGAATGTATACTCAGATGTTTTTATGAGAAAACTAATTAGGTTCTTCAGTACAAAAGAAGCACATGTTGAAAATTTATGGAACTTCTGAGGTCCCAGATAATCAGCCTTCCTGGTGTCATTGTCAAACACCGCCTGTTGTTTTCATTTTTTCCGGGGACACTACTGCTTAATTGAAACCCATCAATCAACTTAATCAATTCATCGGGATCTGTGGAGCTTGGTCTCTGTGCTCCACGCCAGGCTTAGAGCCTGGGACGACAGAAACTATGTACGACATGGTCATGACCTTCAAGGAATTGAGAGTCTCTGCTTTTAGGAAGAAGTCCAAGTTTCTTAACTTATGTGGTTTTTCATGTCCTGGCCCCGCCTCCTTCTACCCCTCTCCTGCCCCTGCTTACCTTCCTCAGGAAATAAAAAGTGGGGCGTCCTGAATCTCCCTCTGTCCATGGCATGTTGAGCGACCACGTTCTCGTGCTCTCCCGAGGTCTTGGGGATGTCATCTTCGTCTTGGGAAACTGGTGGCAAGTTCCTTGTGGCCGCAAGACTTCTGGGGTCTCACCCCGAGCTGTCCCGGTTTTCTTGTCATCTTCAAGATGTCATCTTGTCTCAACTGAGAAAGCAGGAGGGGAGGAGGGGGGGTGGAGCCCTCAATATTTGAAAGCACCAAACCCAACAGAATTTATGTGGACATTGTAATTATTACTATGCTGCATTACTGAATGCTATCCTCTCCTTTTTTGGCTGGAAGAACATAAAAATCCCGATGAAAAGAAACAGATGTCTTTGCTTTGAGCATTTCCAAAGGAAACTGCAGGGAAGTCTGAAACACGCTGCAGGAAGGCCTGCTGTGTAACTGAGATGCTCTGATAGTGTTTCCGTTCGCCAGCTGTGTGCAGGTGGAGTGGGTGTCTCTGGCCAACGCAGCCTCCACATCAGAGGGGTCACAGCAGCAGAGGCATGGAAGTGTTCAGGGAAGAAGCTCACACTGTGCTTCTGACTGCGCTTGGTTTTCCTTTTAACCAAAAGCCATGTCAGAGAGTCCCAAGGAGGACTTGTGGGCTGGTAAGTAAATGTGATTTACGAGCCGGGGAAGAGAAAAGAACGCCATCGGGGAGGACCATCTTCGGTGATCAGTTTCTAGGCCCCGGGTGACCGGCAGGCACTCCGGGTCACCCTGCAGTGGCCGGGACCCTCTGTCCCCAGCAGGGAGGGCCATGGCCCAGGGTCGCCGCACTTAGAGAATTCTCGGCCGGCCCCCCTGCTGGACTCCGCATCCAGGGTGTGACCCTGGACGGAGGCTTGGATGCCCCGGGGCAGTCCTCTTCTCCACGCAGGTTGGAGGGGAGAATTTCTTCTCTCCCGGAGCGGGGAGGTCAGTGGCCACTGTCTCTCTTAAAGTTTGCTTTCCTACAAAACGTCAGAGTGTGGAGTTCTGTCCGCATTTTAAAAGAGGCCCAGGACTCATCTTCCCTTCTCCTCCTCTCTTCCCACCACTGCAGTTTAGAGACTGAGAATCAAGGAAAACAAGACAGAAGCTCGGCACACTCCAGCACTCGAGGTGGGAAACCCAGCGGTAGCGGCGACGCTTACTGGTGGTGGAGTCCAGCGGGGGCGCCCAGCCCTGGATGCCAGGCTGCTGGCCTGTTGGTCCAGGTGGGAGAGCACTGCTTTGCTTGGCTCTCTGGCAGCCTCCCTGGGGCCAGGAGGCCTCCACTTACCGGGACCCTTCCGCCAGCCCTGGCCCCCGGCTGTGCTCCACAGGCCGAAGCAAGACATCGTCCCTGTCACCAGACCAGTTGCTTTGACAGATGCCTTGGTTCCTTCAGGCCTCCTGGACCCCATGGGGCTTGAATGAATCATTGACTAAAGCTGATAGGGCAGCAATTGTCCAGATGAAACGTGGACTGGGCTTCATGTCAAATTGACCATTCTTGTTCTCCTGTTGGATTTTGTTTGTTGGATGTTCTGAGGCAGGTTTAAAAGGATGTAGATGGGTGTGCCCTAATTTTGATTTGTGGCCTAGCTGTCTACTTTTAAATTAAAATATCCGGCAAACAAAAGGCCCAGCCCTTGGGTCCAGGAAACGAATTGTAGAGGCGCAGGGTGGGGCGACGGGAGTTTAGTGGGAAGAGAGGGTGAAACGGGCTGAAAGCTGGTTGAGAATAAAGTTAATACTCAGCCCTGGTGCGTTGTGCCTGCCAGGAATCTGAGCCACGGCCGTGTTAATAAAAAGTGCAGTATCTGGGGGACGAGGGATCGTCTTGTTCTGGCTTAGCTGGACCACCGAGGGAGCGCGGCTGGCTGGTTCCTGCGAGGGGCACCTCTCTTCACAGGGGGCATAACTGATGGGGGTGCTTTGCAAGGAGAAGAGCCTTGGGGCCTCACATGGGCCCCCAAACTGAGCTGCATGAGAAATAGGGGAGGGGGACACGCACCTCGGCTAAGAGAGTTGAAGAGCGGCTGGACGGTTTGGGCACTGATCCCACGAGGCTGGGCCAGGACGCCGCGGTGGTGACCCTCCAGCCGAGCCCTTGGAGTGGCTGAGTTTGGGGGGTGGTGGGGACCCCGTGGCGGGGAGACTGCATACCACCCCGTGTGCGACAGTCAGAAAGAAGGTGGAAATAGGTGACTTTAAAGTCTTGTCCAGCTGTGAGATTTTATGATTTTCAAATGGACAAAACTATTTTTCACAGGTTTAAGTGAAACTTGATAATTGTGTTGGGAGGAATCAAGCTCCTGGGTGACCCCCTAAGAGCGGCTTGGACCAACCCGAGTGGGATTTCAGCCCTGTCTGCGCCCAGAGCCGACACCCCAGGTGACCCTCGACTCGCCCCGAGATCTGATGCGCTTGAGGCCCGCCCTCCACGGCGCCGCCGTCCACGTCGTGTGTGTCCCTGGGAGTGGATGATTAATTGTTCATAACATTTGTTGGACGTTGAGAAGTTGGTAGGGAGCACGGAACACAGAATCCAATATGTTTTCCTCCTCTGACGTTGCTGCCCAAAGCCAGAAGCCGGGAGAGCGTCTGAACCAACGCATGCTCTGTGGGAAGCGTGTGCCAGCCCCTCTGTCCTGGCTGACAGCGCAGAGAGGGATCCAGGCCGCCTCCAAGAAACCTAACACACAGGACTGAGTTGAAAGCCCAGTCATTCTGAGTTTCTGATCCGGAGCCAGAACGCAGGCTGTTTAAGCTCCAAAGGCAAATCCTCCTGCTTTGGCTTCTTGCAAGAGAAACGGAGGGTCAGTGCTGGTCGCCCTGATGAGGACCAGGGTGACCAGTTAGGAACATCTCTGAAGGCCATGTGTTTTCTTAAGGTCCCCAGAGAAGAAGGGACGGCGGGAAAACTATCCTGGGTTGGACTATTTCCCCTCCCTCTCTGTTTAAAACAGGTCTCAGGGCTGCTTGGAGGGAGGGAGTGTCAGACATCTGGGGAGCCCCTGTCGTGCTGCCCCACCGCTGCCTGCGGGTCGTGGCACCTACACCGCCGAGGCTGGACGTCGGCCCGCCTCCCTGGGTCCTGCTGGGCTCTCGGCGGGCGCTGGGATGACCACAGGACCCTGGTGCTCGTCCGAATGTGAAGACAAGCACAGGTGCTTGCCTAGTAGTTGCCTTTCTTCCCATTCACGATCCCGTTGGGATGGTCAGGGCCCCCCAGAAAGGCTCTGTGACTCCAGCCAGTGTGAATGAGCCGCCAGCTCACGGCCCGCATCCTGTGCAGGCTCTCGGCCGGGTTCACGCTCCGGGCTGACATTTGAGACCAGGCTTCCCAGCTGGGTCACCAGCCTGGGGTGTGGCTGGCCAGTGAGTGGGACCACAGACGTGGGAACGCAGGCCCAGTCTGCGGCAGGGGGGTGACTCACGTGGGCTGAGGGCTGTGCATGCGTGTGCGTGTGTGTGTGTGTGTGTGTGTGTGTGTGTGTGTGTGTGTGGTGGGGTGGAGAAGAAGGGGCTGAGGGGGAGATAAATGATGAACTTGGAGAAAAGTTGAGCTGGATTTATTCTGACCGCCCATGGGCCTACAACTGTCACGCTGTAAATCACTTTCTTACCGAGGAATTTACTTCCTAGACCTGGCCTGTGTATGAGAACAGAACCTAGAAGTCCGAGAAGAGAAGACGACGGTTTGTACAAATGTGGTTTGAAACCACAACTTGTGATCCCACCAGCGTGGGCGGAGCTGGACGGGCTTCGGCTCTCGCTCCCAGAACTTCTGAGATGGAATTTCCAAGATGGAATTTCCAAGAGCAGTGGTGGCCACAGGGCCTTGAACTCTGGGCTAAAAAGGAAATTCAAGGGAATTTGGGGTCTGGGTATGAGCCCTGGGTTGGAGCATCAGTGAGGCCTCTGTTCCCCAGAAGCGGGGTGTCTGGTGCCCGGCTCCCACCCGCCTCTCCCCCTCTGGCCCCATCTGCAAGCACACCCATGGCTCTGACACCCGTGGGTGCACACCTTGTGCTTGGAAGTCGTGGCTGATTTAACGAATGAAAAATGAAATCCTGGTATTATTATAAACAGAATCACTCTGGTCCTGAGTCTACATGAAAGGTCCTTTCTTGCTTGATGTCTTTCCCAGATGGCTTTGCATTTTCCTTCTGACACTTGGCTGGTCTTGCGGCTATGTTGTGCCGTACGGAGCTTTCCTTGGGCGCAGATGCTGTGACTTCTTAGCCCATAGAGGGCGCAGCTCAGGGCCTTGCATGTGTCAAGTCCAGGTTGAAGTTTAACTGACTTGAGTTGATACCTAAGTGACCATCTGTTAAGGTGTAACGTTTCCTTGTCCAGACAAATGGAGGAAGAGGCTCTGAAACTCTTCCCTGTGTGTGGTTCTGAGATGTATAATTGCATCTAATTCACTGCAGCTACGATGCTGGGGAGATTAAAATGAGGTTCAGCAACACGATAGAATGGGCCCACTAACCCTGACGGTCTGAGGACCACGGGGGGACCACTTCGTGCTACGTCTCCCTGCCTCCCGGGTACCGTTGCTCGGATGGCCGGGTGCGCTGGGGAGTCTCACCTCCCCCAGGGCATCAGAATGGCAGGTGCAGAACAGACCCATCCTGTGCGAATGCTAACCGTCTCTTGGGGGTCTGCAAATTCCTGCTGCCGTGTGATGCTGTGTGCAGTGCCCTCCCCGAGGTGTGTCCGGGCAGGGGGCTGCACAAGGACCCGGGGGTGGTTGTGTGGCACCGGCCCCACCTGTGACCTTCTCCAGGGCAAGGCTGCACCTCAGCGGCTTCAAGAACCCAGTGCTCCATGGTCATCACCGCTTTTCCTTTCAAACTCCCCAGGGAGGTCTTCATTTGCATGGACGATGCTTTACCCACAAGTCACCTGGGATGCAAGGACCCTGCTCAGGACCACACAGCCCTCATGCCACCTGCGTGGACATAGTACCTGGTGCAACGTGTGACGTGTGGCGGGGAGTGGGTTACTTGTGGTTGATTTTAATTCAATTTCATTTCCCTTTACGTTCTCAGATCTCTCAGCTTGTTGTTTTTGTGAGCATAAGGAAACGTGCCCTGCTCACCTGTGAGGCAGAGGTGAATCTGATGCTGATAATGAGGTGGAACCTAATGGTTACAAGGAGGTAGATGACATTGTCACCCATGACCCAGGGGAAAGCAAAGTGTGGAGAGGGTCCGGCCTCCATGTTTGCAATGGGAACTTGCCCCTCACCACCTCCTGAAACTCCGAGGAGGGCTGGTTTCATGTGTGTCTGCCCGTGGACCCTGCCTGACTCAGAGGCCACGCGGTGCCCTGATCCCCCTGCCCGCCCTCAGTAGGGTCTTTGTGCTGCACACCCCCAGACCCTGCCCAGTTTGATTTTTAGACGTCACCTCTCGGGAGAGTGAATCTACCAATATTTATTTCAATCTACTCCGCAGCTCGAGGTCTGCGGTTCTGCCCAGTCAGTGGCCCCAGGCCTTTGCTGGCTCTCTGGGGAGTGAGCCTCCACCACCTGGAGCGTCTCTGCAGGGGCTCACAGTGGGGGTCCAATGAGAGGGCTTTGTCCTTGAGTAAGAGATGCATTTTCATCTCTCTGCAGCCATATCCTGCCATCTGGCCTTTTGGCAAAATCAACGCAGGATTGTGCATGAGGACTAGCGGTGAACACCCCCCAAGAGTTAGATTAAATGGATAACTTCCCCCAAAGCCCTTGTTAGTCCAGAGACACACTGGTGTTGCCCTGGGCAGAGGTGCTTGATAAACTGCTCTCCTACATACTCCTCCCATCTGTGTCCTCAAAAGAATTCATAAATTAGAATTTCATGCTCCTTCTTATTTCTTCATTGCCAGATGCAAAATCCCCAGGGCCAACAGCTTGTGAATATTCAGTTAATCATTCCTCTTCTTTAGCACCAGTTGTCTCATCTCTGTAATGACAAGGTTGAGCTAGGTGACCTTCAAGGTCCCTTTCAGGACAAAATCTGGTCTATTTTAGAGAATCCTGAGATCCAGTGAGCACTGTCAGAGGCTGAAGATGGCAACACCGGGGTAGTTTGTAGATGAAATGTCCACGTGCCTCCCAGAGCTGGGACATCCTGGGGTTCTTTGAAGGTCCTGGCTGGCCACTTCTTGGCACTTGGAGCCTTGGCAGGCATGGGACAGAGTCTGATGGTGGCCAGTCCTTCATGGTTTTATGTGGCATCAACACACGAGGTAAATGAGTTGGATGCCCTGTGTCTCAGTTTAATTTGGATGTGGGTGAGGAGGATGCTTTGTGCCATTTCTATGTCCACGGGTTGGTGGAAGGTTTGACTATGAACATCAGCATTTGTAAGGTGCCTGCCAGTTGACAGAGAGCGTTCACCTTCACGATCTGTTGTAATCCTCTTACCCACGGGGAAGACTAACTGCATACTATTATTACTGCCCTTTGGTTACAGGTGCAGTAACTAAAGCACCAGAGAGATTGAGTGAGTTGCCCACTATATTAAGGCAAGTAAATGGCAGGCTTAAACCCAGATGTTTAGACTCTAAATTCTGGAGTTTTCGCCTATGCTGCATTGTTGCCTAAGAAATTCCAGGCTGAGTATCCATAACTTTTTTCAAAATGCAGGTGGCCCATTTGGCATTTTCCATTGTTCCTGCTCAAGTAGTAACTCTGCATGTAGACTCCCCAGGTCTTACTCCTTACACTGTCTGTCCCTTCTACTTCATTCATGTCTCCGTTATGTGGTGCTCTCACTAAAAAGGAATTGTGGTGATTACAATTTCCTGTACTTTGTTACACCTGTACTCTCCAAGGAACGTTAAATAGATAAGTAGTTTTGGAAAAGTGTCAAGGAAAGTGAGCAAGCCTCCATCTTTTTTTTTTTTTTTTTTTTTTTTTTGCAGTACGCGGGCCTCTCACTGTTGTGGCCTCTCCCATTGTGGAGCACAGGCTCCGGATGTGCAGGCTCAGCGGCCATGGCTCACGGGCCCAGCCGCTCCGCGGCATGTGGCATCTTCCCGGACCGGGGCACGAACCCGTGTCCCCTGCATCGGCAGGCGGACTCTCAACCGCTGCGCCACCAGGGAAGCCCAAAACTGGGTCTTTTATAGAAGGACAAGGGAGGAATTTATCGTGTTACCCGAAGTCCTTTTCATAAGAACCTGTAAGGCAGAGAAAGGCTTCTTTCCTCAAATGAACTTTCTGTTGAACTGACAGTGACAAGTATGTCCTGTACTGTCACAGGGGACTCAGGACTGAATTCATCCCCAATAGCAGCACCTGCCGCATCCCGGTGCCTGGTGGCATCCCTTTGTTTGCTTCTTCAAACTGACTGAATCTGTTTTTATTATTCATTTTCCTGTTGTATATTGTGGTTAATTTTCCAAGTTGCCTCAAATGTTTATGGATGTGTGTGCATGTGTTATTTTTCCTACTTACCTACCCACTACCTACCTGCCTAATTACTTACCTACCCATCCACTTACCTACCTACCTACTTACTTACCTTCCTACCCATCAATCTACCTATCTACTTTCTTACTGCCTTCCTAGCTATGTATATGGTGCACATCTCCATCAGCCTGGACTTCTTTAAAGTAATTGAGTTGGTTTTCTTTTCCTTCTTTGACCAGACTATTCAGGCATTTCCTACAATACTATGGAGGATTCAGAGACAGGTA
The DNA here is from genome assembly GCF_964165515.1 of Mesoplodon bidens. NCBI lineage: Eukaryota > Metazoa > Chordata > Mammalia > Artiodactyla > Ziphiidae > Mesoplodon > Mesoplodon bidens. The sequence continues at coordinate 30,339,456 of NC_138169.1, read as the reverse complement.
TGTAATGGATTTGACCGGGAGGCAGGAGACCCATGTCTGATTCCAGCTTTGCCTCTTGCTGAGTGTCTAGTTCTGGGCACATCCTTTAGCCTCTAGGTGTTTGAGTTGGGTCGTCTTTAAAATGGAAATAATTCTATCTACTTCACTCTCTCATAGAGGCCCAGTGAGGACACTATGTCCTGAGCAGCCCCGACTTCTGATGCAGGAGCCTCCCATCTCTTGCCAGCACCACAGAATCAGCCTCACTTGTTAGGGTAAGTGGGGCAAAGTCGCATCTTAGACCCGATGCCCATGTCCCGAGTCCTGACCGGAGCTCTTCCCACAGTGGCACCTTATGCATCAATAGATGAACTGACCCGGGAAGAAGAAATGATGGTCACAAAGGCCACCTGGTGACGCACTAGATCTGGTCCAGTTCCCTTTTTTTCATTTTCTCTTGTTGGGCTGCTGTTAGCAGGCCTTCAGTAGACATCAATAACACGAAGTTGACTGGTTCATTGGTAAGCAGGGATCCCTGGAAGCCAGCGGGGCCAGTGTAGACCAGCCGGTGGAAGTGATAGGGAGGAAGAGAAAGAATGGAAAGGGAAAAGAGGACCATTTTGCAAAGACATTGAATGTCCCTTTACCATCTGATATGCGTGGCACAGCATGACACAAAGGAATAAGAGCTGGGAAGTTGTTCTTAAAAGACATCTGCATCCTTGAGGATCTAAGAAGTGGGGGAGGGGAAGCCAGGCTGGTAGGGGTGGGGAGGGACCCTGAGAGGGAGGAAGGCCGCTGGGAGGGGAGCTCAGGCTGGGGAAGGCCCTGCTGTGTGGTCCAGGGTAGAAGAGGGGAAACAGCAGGAGTTGCAGTGAGCGTGGACTTGGTCAATCCAGTTTATCCAGGGTCTATAGATATGGCCATAATTTGTCCTATATTCATTTAAAGAGAATACTTATGTAAACTAAAAAGTTAATACTCAAGGCAAGGACATTGAACTGAACTGATGTTTGTGTGTATTCTTGTTCAACATTCAAGTGGTTTAGCTGGCATTTCAGAAAGTCACCTTTGCTACAAGTGAAGTTTTTTTTTTTTTTTTTTTTTTTTGTGGTACACGGGCCTCTCACTGCTGTGGCATCTCCCGTTGCGGAGCACAGGCTCCGGACGCGCAGGCTCAGCAACCATGGCTCACGGGCCCAGCCGCTCCGCGGCATGTGGGATCTTCCCAGACCGGGGCACGAACCCATGTCCCCTGCATCGGCAGGCGGACTCTCAACCACTGCGCCACCAGGGAAACCCCTACAAGTGAAGTTTTTAACTTGGGATTCAACAAAGCCAGGGCAGCATCATGACCTTACCTGCAAGATATTCAACTTACTTTTCTGCTCGCCCACCGGTCTCTTGCAAGAATCCTACAGAAATCTTAGACAGTGAGAAGAGATCTAGCCAGGAGTGAGTGTTCCAGGCTCCGTAAGCTGGTCCACAGAAAGGGAGGCCAACTCTGGCCAAGACGTATCAACTGCTAAAGAAATCTGAGACCATAGCTGGTGTTTCTCAAAATAACTTCCCCTTTAGTGCTTGAGGTAGATAGGCCTCTGTCATAAAACCTTTAATTGCTTATCAAATATTGACTAAAATTGAGTAGTTTTCTTTCAGGGCAAGTTAGCATTCTTAAAATCATTAGCAAATGAGAGTTTTGTAAAAAAAAAAAAGCACTCCGTGCATGTATACACAATGGTTAATGGTCAACAAATAGATAGTTTTCTTTATGGCCTAGAGATTTTGTTTAATTTAAAAAATTATACTACTTGTATGAGGGATCAAGGGTAGTCAAAATTCATAAGAACGTAGAATATTGGTTGCCAGGAGGAGGGAGTGGAGTTGTTTAATGGGGAGAGAGGTTCAGTTCTGTGAGATGAAAATGGTTTGGAGCTCTGTGCACAGCAATGTGAATATATTGAATGTACTGAACTGTGCCCTTAAAAATGCAGAAGATGGTAAATCTTACATTATGTGTTTTTTACCACAATTGAAAAAAATCGTAGAGGACATCCACGTGGACAGTGAAGATAGTATTAGATTTTGTAGTTTTAATTTCCCTCATTGATTAAATTAAAATTTTCATGCTGAGAGAAGAGGCAAAGGTTAGAAAAGACAAGACTTCTTTTTCACAGAATTTTAGACAACTTCTCAGGCTATTGAAAATCAGCAGTTAGTTGAACACCTGTTCAGTCTGTGGAGGTATAGATGGAACATATGAGCACACATATGTACAGAATTTAACACGCTTCTTCACATTTCACTAAAGGTCATTGTGTGTTTTCTTGTGCAAAAGGAAATCGCATCAATGCTTATTTGTTTTTCAGCCATTATAAAAATCACCAATTAAAGAAGACACTTCTGGGTATATATCCAAGAGAAATGAAATTCAGGTCTTGGAGAAATGTTTGTACACACACATTCGTAGCAGCAATATTCACAAAGGCCAGAAGGCGGAAGCAACCCAAGTGTCCACTGACAGATAAGCAAAATGTGACCTATTCATGCAATGGAATATTACTCAGGCTTAGAAAGAAAGGACATTCTGACACCTGCTACAACATGGATGAACCAGTGAAATAAGCCAGTCACAAAAAGACAAACGCTCCATGAGTCCACCATGAGTGGTCAATTCACAGAGACAGAAGGAGAATGGTGGTTGCTAGGGGCTGGGGGGTGTGGCTGGGGGGTCGTGTCATAGGCAAAGTCTCAGTTTGGAAGATGAAAGAGTTCTGGGGTTGATGGTGGTGACGGTTGCCTTCATTTCCTCGTGTGGGTGAGGCTATGGTGTGTCACCCTTTGAGCCGGTTGTGTGGATTCGACACGCTGTTACTAACAGTTCAGAATGGGCACCAGTGTCACGCAGGGAACGACACACAGGTTAAAACACAGACCAGTTGGCCGAGATCTCAGCCCCACCGCACCAGATTGGTGGGGTCTCGGGCAAGTGTCCAAGCCTTTAGTGTCCCCACCTGGGATGCGGAGGCTGTGCTGCCTGACCCTCATCCCTCCCAGAGGCGCTAGGGGGGCCCAGGCGTGTGCTGACGGGTGACAAACCCTGGAACCCATGTCCCAGGGGCTGCCTCTGTCCTGAGCAAGCTGCATGTGGCCGCCTCATGGACTGGCCTTTGCAGGGTGTTTAGACCGCTGTGCCCTTGTCTCATGTCATCTCTTCATAGGATCCACGGAGGAGACAGACGGTATCACCTCCACAGTGAAGGTGTGGAAGCTGAGTTTTGAGAGGGACTTGGTGGTAGCTCTAGGGTTGGAACTGGGGCCAGATTGTTTGACTTTTCAAAGCCTATGCTTTCCTCCACTCCAGTGGCCCTGAAACGTCCAGGTGCGTCAGAGTCATCACCTGGCGAGCCAAGCCCAGAGTCTCTGGCTCAGTAGATTGGGGACGCAGCCCTGGGGCATGCATCTCTCACAAGCTCCTACGGAAGCTGGTGCTGTGGATCCGGGGACCACATCTGACACTGTCTGCTCTGGACCAGTGCTCTCAGCTGGTTTGCACCTGGGAGTCACCTGGAGACCGGACTAAATACTGACACCAGGGTCCCCACCCCCAGGAGTTCTGTGTCACTGGTCCGAGGTGTGGTATGGGCATCAGGGTTTTATAACACGCCCAAGTAATTCCAGTGTGCCGCCCAGGTGGAGGCCTGCTGCTGTGGGCCGGGCCGTCTCCCAGGGTAGGAAGATGAAATGATGCAATGGGTGTCAGAGGACTTTGGAAACAAAAGTGGGTGTTCTCTCTCTTATCTAGAGAGAAATACCAGCTCCAGAAAGCCACCGGCTTAGAACCCAAATCAGATAGTCAAAGGCATGCTTGAGCCCTTATACAAGATTAAGACAAAATCAAGGCCAAAGAAAATGTGCAACAGATGTTTTTGGGAAATGTGGGGCCTTAGAAGTGTTTTTCATCTCTGACTTTGAAAAACATATCAGCTGGGATCAGATAAGAGGCAACTCCCAAGGCCAGCTGGTGTCCTTGTCCTAAGGTGACCGGCTTGAGCAGAAGGACTCCCCGCAGGCAGGCCTCCTCCAGCTGGAGGGTCTGAGCTTGCTTTGCTTCCCTCAGTCAGAAGGTGCCAGCTGCGTGTCACCGCATGACCATGTTGCTGGGGAACAGATGTGGGGCAGGTGTTTCAGGGCACGAGTCCTGCTAAGGTGGGGTGCTGACATGGCAAGAGGGTTGCCAGATTTGGAAACAAACGAACCCCCCAAACAAACAAAAAACAAACAAAACTCCCCCAAACCAAATGCCCAGGGACATTTGATTTCAGGTTAACGATGACAAGTTTTTAGTATAAGTGCATCCCACGAAACATTTGAGATGTACTTATACCAAAACACTACTGGTTGTGAATCTGAGCTCTACTCGTGTGGGCGTCTTGCATCGCATCTGGCGGCCCTGCGTTGGGGGCTCCTTCTGTCAAGGGCCCCCGCACTGCCGGGCACACCTCACATCACCTCCCAGCAGGTAGAACGTGTCAGCGTCTCTGTCTTCCTCAGGGAGCTCGGGCAGGGCCTGGCCACGATGGGAGAGGCCAGCACCAGGCCCCGCTCCCTTGCTTGGTAGTTTTGTGCATCCTCTTCTCTACAGGCAGCTTCCTGAGGAGAAGCAACCACAGGGGCCACGCCTTTCGCCAGCTGGTGTGCAGTTGTGTGGCTTGGCCTGCAGTCCATCCGGGCATTGCTGACCTTCTAAAGGGATGCAGGCAGCTGCAGCAGTTGATGGGCTGCTGGTGGGTAGGTGAGGGCCCTGCACTCCAGGTCTCTGCCGTCGGCCTCCTGGGGGCAGCAGAAGGCAGCAGACGCCTGGGGACTCTGGGTAGAGGGCAGGGGGGCCCCCCACAGACACCCGGACTGCTCCAGGGAGCAGGGCAGGCCCACGAGCCACGGCCTCAGAAGGGCCCAGAGAACCCCTGCTCTGAGCTGGGGGTTTAGTGAAGGAATGCAGAGCCCTGGGCCCACAGGGGGAGCGTCTCTGCTCTGGCCAGACCCCCTCAGAGCAGAGGAGCTGGGGCAGTGCTATTCCGTGTCCAGCTGATGCTGCGGGACCAGAAGGGCTTCTGGGGAAACCTGGACCCTGTGTGTGAAGGAGGCAGGGGTGGGGAGTGGGGAGTGGGGAGGGGAGGTGGGGAGTGAGTGGGGAGTGGGGAAGGGGGGTGGGGGGTGGGGAGGGAAGGGGGAGGGGAGTGGGGAGGGGAGGTGGGGGTGGGGAAGGGAGAGAGGGGAGGGGGGAGGGGAGAGGGGAGAGGGGGAGGCCCTGGGCTCCAGGTGTGTTTTTTAGGGTCAGGAGGGCAAAGAGGGAGTTTATAAAAGCTCAAGCAAAAGAGAAATGAGCTCCATTTCCTTCTTTTTCTGCTCAGCTCCAATTCCCTACCTGACTATTCTATTCTCAAGGTCCCTCAACAGACGCCAAGGCTGTGTTTTGTTCCAGGGGCCTGAGACCAAGTATTCGTTTAACTGGGGCGAGAAAAGTGCTCTTTGCGGCGTCCATTCTCACTGCAGTAAATCTGCTGGTGCACACGTCTGGGAAATCAGACCCCCTGGGCCCAGCGGCCTAGACAGGCCTGTAGGATTGGGCTTGTTTATGGGTCTGTGGATGCTTTAATGCGGGGATGCCCAGGGGGCTCAGGACTCACAGAGATGCAGCCTCTCCAGACAGCTGCTGAATGAGGACAGTGTGGGCATCAGGAATGTGTTTATGAGAGAGAGAGAGAGAGAGAGGGAAGGGGGGAGAGCAGGAGGGAGAGAGAGAGACTTTCTGGATGGCAAGAAATTCTAGTCAAATTGTGACTCTCGCACTCCCCAGCGAATACTTCCTTTTTCGTTTGGTCTCTATAAGGATGGCCTCAGGGGGTCAGAAGACCCTCATCTGCCCCCCAAACATAAAAGGCTAACGGTCAGCAGAGGACTTGGCTGTGAGGCAGGAGCAGCTCCCAGGTCCCTCACAGCTGCTCGTGGAACCGAGAAGCACGTGTGTGTGGCGAGTCACACTGACGCCTTCCCTCCATCACCTTGTTTAGTCCCAGAACGAGAGCCACAAAGCTGTGTGGTCCTGACACATCCCTCCGCGAAGAGCTGGACAGAAGACGGCTTTGAGGCCCACAGTGACAGTACTTTGTTCCGTCCCTTTCACAGCTGACGTGAGATTTCTCCTGCTGCTGCTGGTGCCACGAGGGGGGTGACCCAGCAGGTGAATGAGCTGGTACGGAGACGTCTGTGATGCTATTGGTGCTTTAAAATAATACATGAAAAGTGATTTAAGTGATCCCTGGGGGTGTGGCCACGTTCTGTCTACACACTCGGACGGTTTCTTTAAAACGACAGTTTTCTTTTCCTTACTGTGCCTCCGTTGGTTAAATCCTAAACTTTGAAAACTTAAGGAAATAATGCACTTTGTGGACAAGTTGGAAAAGATATGTAAGCACAGGAAGACTGAAGGAAATCCCGTCCAGGTCCATTTCTGCCGGCTGGGATCACTCATCTCAGACCTTCCTCTGTGGACTCGACTCAGCTTGTTTTATTTTTACAAAACTGGAGTCATTCCACAAGTACTGTTCTGTTCCCCAGTTTTTTCCTTGGTGCTATAGGATGAGCATTTTTGCCTGGAAAGATACATCCTAACATGACTTTTGTGGTTGTGTGCTGTTCCACGGTCACTGTGCTGATTTACTTCACACCCCTGGTGCCACACACTTTACGTCTCAAATGTCTAAATGGCCCAGGTTTCCGAGGGACCAGGTAGCAGGCTCTCTCCGTGGGAGGGCCCTGCGGAGAAGGGGCCTGGATGCTGCAGGGAGAAAGGATTCTCCATCCAGACCCGAGGCCTCGGGAGCCGCGGGGTCAGCTTCCTCTCAGCATTTGTGGCTTTTAGCTCTGTGGAGCGTGTTCGCCTGAGTGTGACCTACAAGCTTCAGGTATGAACTCTTGTTTCCCCACTCAGATGAACATCTGATGGGAACTTGGGGGGAAAGGCTGTGCTACTTCACCAGGGCAGCCTGCACGGCGGGAGGATGCAGACATTGAGGAAGAGATAAAATTACATCCCCCAGGCCTCCTCTGCTAGTGTGTGGAGCCTTTGATAATCAGCATCAGTATCTCTTTCATGTCACCGAACCCAAAATGAGGCTAAATCAAAGAGACTCCTTCAGAAAAGAAACTGTGGGACAGGCTTGACGGGGTGAACAGGGCTGGGAGGGGCAGGGCTGGGGCAGGGGTGGTCAGCTCCGGGTCCTCCGAGCCGCTTTGGCAGCGGCAGCGCTGGTGGCTGTCCCGGAGACCCCGTGTGTCCCCCTCTGCTCCCTCCACGAGCCCGACGACCACTGGCCCTGGAGTCCTCGGTGGCCGGGAGCTTGTCAGGCTGAGCCTTTAAGCTGCTGCAGATTAGCTATACAGCCTCTCTGATTGTTTTCCTCTCCCTAATCCTGAGTTTTTATTAGTGTTAATCTACTCATCCTTTTTTGGAGACACTTGGGCATCCAACAAAAACATGCGAAAGAACGGCCCTTTGTTTGCCTGCCTTCAGGAAACCCGTGGGCTTTAGGGTGATTCACAGTGCTCGTGGTTGGAGCCTCCCGGTGCCCGGGCACCCACTGGGGTCCGCTTAGTGCCCAGAGGACCCGATTCGACATTCAGGTCACCCAAGCGGACCTCAAGCCTCACCCCGCCAGTCTCCTTCTGACCCTGCGGCATTGCCAGCATGACTCAGTCTTAAGTTTTTGTTTTTCTTTTAATGTTTGCATTTTGACATGATGTAAAGTGAAGAAAATCTTACTGAGAATTCCTGCCGGAGAACGAACACACGTGACGTGTTTTAAACACGTGAAACCGGGGACGGAGACGCCAGGCAGCACTTGCAACGATTTCCCCGGGAGGCGGTTACACGGGGTAGACGGTCCTGTTTTAAAACTCCTGCGCATGGTTTAGAAATGAGCAAACACTTGGCACGAAGCCCCGTGGTCGCTACGGGATGGTCACAGCCGTTTGGTGACGTGTCCCTAAGGTCCCGAGGACGCCACTGCCCGTGCCGGCCTCTGCTGTCACGTCTTGCTGGTCTCAGTCATTCTCTCACGTCTGATTGAGTGGTGACGCCCAGGCAGGAAGCCGGTCCTAGAAGGGATGGGAACGGCTGCTGGGGCAGGCGGGCCGTGGACCAGAGGTGGTGTCTTTGCCAGCCGCCCTGCGTGCGCCGGTCGGTCTAGATGCGTCCTTGTCATTGGGACGGGGGTGGGGGGGCTGGCCTTTCTCTCGGGTCGAGATTTGAGAGTAAGAGAGGGGCAGCGCGGGAAGTACGTTCAGGGACTGCTGAAGATCTTGTCAGCTGTGATCCACACCTTAGAGTCCGGGGTTACAATCGGACACGTGTCAAACACAGCCTGGGCTTCAGCTACTGGAGGGTCAACAACTTGACCCGGTAACTAACCTGGTCAGACATCTCCAAGGCAGCCGGCTCCAGCCTCCTGATGCCGGGCAGGTTTCTAACGTCGGTCCGTCCCCGTGGAGCGGGTCCTGGGCTTCCCAGTGGACCTGGCACCTCTTTCCTGTGCTGACCGTCGGGCCCCGAGATGGGCACTGGCCCTCGTCCCGGCCCTGCTTCATGTCCGAGCATTCCTGAGCCTCGAGCGAGGCCTGTCCTGCGTGGGATGGAGGACGCCAGACCCCCAAGGAGGGGGGTTCCGGGGGTCTCTCTCCCTCTGCACGCAGGTGTTTCTCAAGGACCTGTCCTTGCCCTTATTATTATTTAAAAACATTTTTTCAGTGTCAATCCTGTGACTTTAACAATTTCCTTTTACTTGTACTTGTCCTGTAGGTGACTTGGGGAGGATCCATGTTTTATTTCATTGTCGTACCCCAAAGGTGCTTAGCATGGTGCTTGGTACGTAGTTGGTGCTCAATAAACATGTGTGAAACATATTAATACATGAGGGGTAAAGATGACATAGAAATGAAATTGGCCAAGAATGTGAGCTGTATCCTGGCTGGTGGTTTTCCCTAAAAGTGTTGTTGACACTCCGATGTGCCCCAGCCTGAGGTGCCACAGGTGACGTGGCACCTGGGCCGTGAGACCTGGAGTGGGCTGTGCTCATTCACTGAACACTTAGCTGAAATCAAATATTCATTGTTTACCCAACCATGAATGGAACCAATGTCATTAAAAAAAAAAAATGCAACCAAGCAGGAGAACAAAATCTCTAATCCTAAACCCCAGTGTATCAGTTTGAAACCAAACCTGTATGTTTTAAATTTATTGAACTAGAAAAAACAAAGGCATCAAAATATTTTAAATTCAAAATATTTTAATTTCAAATGGTTTGGTTGTTAGGGTCCCTGAAAAACCACACTCTCTGTCCTGGGTATAATCATCCTCGGCTGAATTCAAGAAATGTTCATTGAGTGCAGGACATTTATATGTAGGTAGGATGTAAACACAGGTCATGGAACCCAGAGATGCACAAGGTCCTGAAGACGTTTTGTGTGGCTTCCTGGCAGCCCAGATGGTAAGTAATAAGAGGGCAAGAGGTAAAAGAGAAGGACATCCCTACGAGTGCTAGCGACGAGACCCAGCCTGACTTTTCCTGCTCAGTCTGCTAGGGATTCTGAGAAGGTTGGTTGTCTACTCTGGCTGTGGGCCTAAGGAGGCGGGGAGCCCGGGGCCCTAGAGCAGGGGGTCTTTGCCGTGTGCTGGCCAGCGCCTTGCAGGCCTTGACTGGTGTGTCGCCCTGTTTTGCTAGAAAGACTCTGACACGGCTGGACAAGGGGTCAGTCTCTCTCGCCCCCATGGGAAGACGGCCAGGCAATGCCCTCCTGGAAATGGACAGGGAGAATTCACCAGATTCTTTCACTAAAGCCAAGAAGCCCTAGTTCATTTCATGGTCATTTCCACACTGTTTATCAAAGATTCTCTGCTTCAAGGTAAAGCTCCCAAATATGGTATTTTCACGAGCTGGGCTGGGATGTGGCCGAGAGCCTGAGGCCTGTAAATATTTACCAAATAAGCAAATGCACTTGGACATGTTTCTGACTCAGCATTAGTGCAGTGGCCCTTGGCATTAATTCTCAGAGTGAGGCCATTTTCTGGATTATTCCCAGCTGGGACTAAGGAAACTTACCAACCTCCAGATCTTTTAAGGTCCACAGAGCCCGTGGGGGGCAGTCTGCATTTTCCGAGAAAGGTGTCACTTATGTGCAGAGAGGCAGTGGTGAGCCCATACTGTGCTGAGCGTTCTGGCGAAGCGGGGAGGGGTAGAGGGGAATTCGGGGGCGTCAGCCTCAGTCAGACTGGGGTTCATTTGAGTCTGAGCTTTGGTGCGCTCTGTGACTTCCTGTAAGTATCTCACCCTCTCTGCACTTTGTTGCCTTCCCTATAAATGAGGGAAAGCAGTCCACATTCCGAGGAGTGTTGTGAGGGTTAGGGGAGATGATGAATGTTAGCATCTGGCCAAGACCATGCACTCATTAATACTAGTTTTCCCTTCTTCTGAATTATTGTATTTTTTTCAACCTTAGGGCTCTCCCCAGCCTCACATTCCCTCCCTGGGATGTTCTCTGCAGTCATAGGTTGTATATGTAGTGAAATTGAACCCACATGTTCCTCATTTGTGGATACTAAAAACATCAGTATGTTATTCCGGGAGATTGTTTGATGTTCAACAATTCTAAAGTGGCAGTGCTGCGAGGGCGTCTGACAGTGAGGGCTCAAGGCTGCATGGGTCAGTGCCATTCACGCCCCATTCACTTAGGTCGGTCTTGAAGACAACCCGTCTGTATAATAGTAAAGAATGACATGTGATTGCATTTTTTGCTATCAAATATGATCACAAATATTTTCTCATTTAATCATCAAAAGAACCCTGTGTGAGTGTGTGTGTGTGTGTGTGTGTGTGTGGTTATGACATTGTTATCCGACTTCACAGATGGGTAAACTGAGTCTCAGAGGGATCAAGCAGCTTATCCAAATGCAAAAAACCCTGCTTTTGGCAAAAGTGAGTTTCAGACCGTATTTTGTGTCTCCATACCTAGAGTATGCTACCGTCTCATAGGGCCTAGACACTGGAGGTTGTTAAGTGTGTTCCATTTCTCCCTTTGGCTTAATTTTGCTTGGTTTTCTCTGGGGACCCCAAGGAGGTCTCAGCATTGAGGCAGATTTCACGGACTCGTTGGACAGTAAACAAAGTTACTGGGGGTTGGGTTCAGTGCAAATTTTGCAAGCTGAGTGATTTTCAAAAAAAAACTGGCAAGAATCACAGAATTTAGGGCACAGAGGACTTTTAGAGGTTGTTTTATTCCTACAGACATTCCTTATTTCATTCAGCAATTTTTATCAAGGTCCTCCATGCAGCAGGCACCATGCAAGGTGCTGGAGACCCACTGTCAACTGTGATGGATAGGGTCCTCCTACAGGGATGTAGTGTCAGCCCCTCATCCGATGCTCTAAGTTCACAGGTGGAGAATGGGTTCAGAGACGGGAAATCACAGGCCAGGGGGCTGGTCACTAATGGCTCGTCCCTGGTCCTCCAACTCCCGACTTCGCCCCACTGCCGCCGTGGCCACTGACCCAGAGGAGAGAAGCCACCCAACACCCCTCTTCTCTCTAATTAGGCGAGAAGAACACACACTCTCTTCCTGGACAGTGGTTCCAAAGCTCTGGATTTTTCTCCTATCCCTCTGGCGTGGTTGATGTTGTCCACTTGATGGCTCTCGTGGGAGGAAAACCAGAACAACTTCCCTGGAGGAGGATCAGCAGGGAGCTAGTTCTGGGTCACTGATGGTGATGCTGCAGCCCTGAAACATGGACACCAGGAGAGCATCTCAGGGCTCATCCCCCTGTATCCTCCCTGTGTTTGGGAAGACCCAGCTCCCCGGTCCTGTCTCTCAGGGGGGCCACTGCTTCCCAGGGGAGGAAGGCCAGCCCAGCAGAGTTCAGATTCTTTTAAGTGGTGCCTCATAAACCCAGGAAACAGAGGGAAATAACTCCAAATACCACAGATGGGGGGCCAGTCCTAACGCATCAGGCCCTGTTCTGCCTAAATCAAGACATCCGGTCACTTTGTTTTAGCGGGACAAAGAGTCTTTTCTTCCTAAGCCAGGATTTTATGTCTTTAATCTTTCCCAGAAGAAAAGAGTTCTCATTACGTCTGCATCTTATCACATCACTGCGTATCGTAAAGATGCTGTTACCACCTCTTCCTTCTGATTAACTGGCCCTGAGTGGTTCTGGCCAATGTTATGAGCCGTGCTCAGAAAACAACGGCTTTAGTATCCCTGGCCATCAGCAGAGGCCAAGTTGCAGGCTCTGTTGAGGAACCCACGAGAATCTTTGCAGGCCCTTCATCGTAAACAATGGCGGGAGCAGTTCTCTGTCCAAACCACGGCGAACAGAGGCTTTCTGTGCAGATACGCTTTGGCACCTGCCGCCAGAGCCCAAGAGCCTCCAGCAAACACATCCCAATACGTGCCTCACTTGGTGGCTTTGTTTCCTGAGTCAAAACAACTGACATGAGTAGAGCTGCAGCGCCTGGTGTGATTCCCTCCGTGGGTCAGGCACTCTTTGGAAGACGGCTTGGTGATGAAGATGGGCATTGTCTTCAAATTTGAAACATGAAAATTAAAGAAGTATGGGGACTTCCCTGGCAGTCCAGTGGTTAGGACTCCGTGCTTCCACTGCAGGGGGCACAGGTTCGACCTCTGGTTGGGGAACTAAGATCCCACATGCCATGCGGCGCAGCCAAAACAAAACAAAACAAAGCAAAAAACCCAAACGAAAACAAAACAAGAAACCAAAAGAGAAGTATGGGTTTTAGGACAGCACGGCAAGCATGATGATGTTAGGAATGGCGGTGTGAAGAAGCGATGCCGATAATGTGATAAGTGCTGGGATAGAGAGAGTGCCTGGTCCTCGGGGAGCACAGACAGGGCCGCAGCATCCCCACCCAGCTCTCAGCAAACTCCCCTTGTCCAGGTGCACCCCAGGGAGGTGACTTCCTTGTTCCAGGGGAGGCGGGCCTGGGCATTGGTATGGTTTCTGTTTAAACTCTCCTGGAGATTTTCATGAGCAGCTGAGTTAAGAAACTCTCTCTTTGACCACAATCACCCAACCAAGTGGCATCAGGAAGGACAAGCTGGTGACTTGAGCAGTGAGTGAGGCGAAGAGATGGTGTAGGGACCCGAATAGGACAGCAGCATGGGGCCAGGACATGGGGCACAGACGCCTTTCTGGAGGGCAGGATGGCGGTGGGTTTGGTAGGAGCGCTGTGTGTGGATGGGGAAGAAGCAGGGCTGGGGGCTGGGGCACAGGCAGAGGTGCTCTGAAGGCGGCGCGTTTGTACCTCGTGTGCAGGCAATGGGTGGGGAGCACTTTGGCGCATCGAGCAGGTAGGTGACATCAGACATCTATGTCTCAGTCAAGGGAGCGTCCCGGCTGCAGCATCGAGAATGGATTGCAGAGCAGGACTGGAGCCCCAAGGCCCCAGAGAGGCTGCGGCTCTGACCCCGTGAGAGTGATGGTGGCCTGAGCAGAGGGGACAGCGGTGGATCCAAATTCTGGAGTTGGCAGAGTCTGGTGATTGAGTGGATACAGAAGGGAAGAGGAGGGGTCAAGGTTTCCCGGCTCCTCCCAAACCCAGCGACTCCAGACCCATCCTGTTCTTTCCTGGCCAGCTGCTCCCCCGCCCCCCAGGTCCTGATGCTCCTGCTCAGCGGTCCCCCGAGAAGGGATCCAGTCCAAACCAGTATGGCTGAGAGCCTCTGTGCGGTTCTCCTCCAGGAAAATATGCATTTTATAATTTTTAAAATATTTATTTATTTATGTATTATTTCTGGCTGCGTTGGGTCTTTGTTGCGGCGTGCGGGCTTCTCTCTAGTTATAGCGTGTGGGCTTCTCTAGTTGTGGGCTCCAGAGCGCGTGGGCTCAGTAGTTGTGGCGTGTGGGCTTAGTTGCCCTGCGGCATGTGGGATCTTAGTTCCCCCCGAGCAGGGATGGGACCTGCGTCCCCTGTATTGGAAGGCGGGTTCTTAATTGCTGGACCATCAAGGAGGTCCTGAAAATGTGCGTTTTAATTAGGGAACTGCACTCTCTTCCCATTCATTCTTCCTAGCACATGGGGAGGGGGGACAGTGGGTGTGATTCCACCTCTTCCCAAGCTTCAAGGCGCCCCCCCCACCCCGATCCACTAGCCCAACCATTCCCCACCTTCCCCTCCTCCTGACAGCAGGCATATGGGGATTTTGGCCCAAGTCATGCTTGTAAAAGCACGCTTGCCAGGAGGGGGGCCCATAATTCACCGGTCGTGCAAGTCTGGCTGCTTTCAGTTGCTTTTGGGATAGCTGGTTCTGATGCCGTTGCTGGGGTGACACCGTTTCTGCACCTAAGGTCCAGTCACCTTGGTGGGAGGTGATTTTTTGAGGTCTGCTTGCTGGGTCATTTCAGGTCACTAACTTCCCCTGCTGGGATTAACTTCCTTTAGCATTTACACCCTGTTGTTTTTGCAAAATCCTCTTGGTTTAGGAGAGACTAAGAAGATTCTGTCTTAGTGAAAGTTTGTCAAAGAGCTGAGTTATCTGTGTCAAAAGGTAAATCACGCCAGGGGGAGGAAGCCTGGGGAGGACGGCAGATGACACTGAGGACAAAGCAGCCTCCATAAACTAGGGCTGTGGAGGTCACACAGCAACACCTGAGTTTTGTAACTTGCTGATTTGATGTGAGCAACAGAAGAAGTCTGGCAGCACAAGCCCGGGTTCTGTGAACCCAAGAGGATGCTGGCAGCATGGCCGGGGCAGGGGTGGTATCACTGCCCATCTGCATCCCGGGGCTGCCCACGTGCATCCTCTCCACAGAGACCGACTGACAGAACCAGGGCCAAAGCAAAGCTACTTCAGTTGCCATTGGCTGTGGGTATGGCAGAGAGTAGAAATACTGGTTTGGCCTTGCGAAATTTGCTAATTTGCCCGTGAACAAATGGGATTTCAAGCGATCTCTGCTTTCTTTTTTCTTCTTTTCTGTCTTGTTTGAATGCACGTGTTATCTCTATAATCGGATGAAAAACAAGGCTACACTTTGAAGAGGAATGTGGATGGCATCATCCCGAGAGCTGTGCGAGTGATTTGGGTCACACTGAAGGCACATCGAGAAACGGGGGGCCCGACACTGAGCCTGGGGAAGCCGGGCATGGGGCGGCCAGGGGTGCAGGCGCCCAGAGAACACGCCCTCGCTGAGTTTCTTTGGGAGTGGAAGTGAAGTGTAAAATAGAGAAAGTAGAGATTTCTTTTGGAATCTGCTCAAAAGGGCGGCGGAAGGGCTGGCTTGAGTGAATGGAAAGCAGCTGAGCCTGGAGGCCGCAGTGGGGCGTGCGGCCCCTGGAGGCCTGTGTCTGGTGTATTCCGACCTGCCTCCGTGGACGCTGGGGAGCACAAAGAAACATTCAGAAAGCATCTGGGCAACTGAAATAGATGCCCAAGTCCTTTGTCCCAAGCTTCTGCGTGAATTCTGAGCCTCTGCCTTCAGTTTTATGTGGAGTGCTTCCTGGGCTGGCACCGTGTCGGGGATGCACCGTCGGCATCTGATGGTGACTGATGCTAAGGCTGCGGACATGCTGATTGTTCCTCATGGCCGATCAGTGCTGTGGGCAACCCTGTGTGCGGGCCCTCAGGGCACTCCTGCTCCTGGCTTTGTGGCCCAGGACATCTCGGAAGAGCCCTCCCACCCCACCCCAGGTGTGTGCCTCGGGCCTGAGCTGCGACAGCCCACGTGGCAGGAACATGGCAGTGTGTGCGCAGCCCCCCCTCCCTGGGAGTCTGCCCCGTTTCTTGTGAGCCACTCATGTTCACCTGAGCCCCTTCATCCCTTAGGAGGAGTTTCCTCCGCAGTTTAGGCCCAGATGGGTCCTTCCGTCAGCCCATCCTTACTATGGGACCAGAGTTGCCCGGATCCCAGGAACAGCACAATTCAAGCATCCAGGGGGGGATGCTTACTACCTAGAATGTCAGAACAGAATTCAGAGATCATATGAAAACGAAGGATCTGTATCATAGAATTGTTGCGAGGATGAAATGAGTTTTTGTCAAGGACCCAACACAAGGCGAGGTGCCGGCTCGACACACGGCGGGTGTCACCTTGGATACGGCTTGGGCAGGGTGTGTGCTCTGCTGGCACCTCCGCCGCCCTCCAGGCCCTCCCCAGCACTGCTGCAGCCTGATGGAGAGGGCGCAGAGCTCACGGTTCACTGGGCAGTGGGACTGGATGTCGCTTCGGCTCAGCCAGGAAGACCTGGGGCTGGTGCTTGGCATTCGTCAGCGACACTGCGCACAAGCGTGACATGTGACTGTGAAAACGCACACTTGAAATTGAGAATCGGTGTCTGTTTCATCATCACGTTTGCTGTGACAAATGGCTGGTGCGAAACCACTTTACAGGGAAAATGTGTCTTTTTAGAACCAATATCCAAAGGTGGAGAATTGGGAAGATTCAAATTGATAGCTTTCCACTGTTGCCTGGCCATCAGCCAATATTGCTTATTTCCTCTTTTTATCGGGGGCTGCTGCTCCCCATTTAGTGGAAGGTAGAAGCCCAGAGAGAGAGTGAATGAGCCCGGCCCGAGGGGCACCTGTCTGCCTGAGACACACACAGCCCGTGGCTTGGGGACCACCACCCGCCCTGTGGTCTGACAGGCCTCAGCGGGGGACAGTGGGTGACAGACAGGGACAGTTCTCTCCGCCTCCTCTGCCCTGCCACCTTGGCTCCGCTGGGCGGTAACTTAGTGAGCTGGTCCTTAAGATGCAAGGTGGGGGAGGAAGCTGGGAGCAGATTGTACCCTCCTTCTGGAAAATAGCCTTGAGCTGTGGTTTGAAATAAGAGATGCTCTTTAAGGATTAGTTGTATTTTCAAAAACCACATCAAATGGAAAACCCAGAACCACAGAAACTCTGGGTTTGGCCTTGAGTCGGAAGATGTTGCAACAACGTGAACCAGCAGTGACCCGTTGGATGGTACCCAGTGGGGTCTGGTCTCACCCGAGAGCCCCCGTTTAGCCCAGAGAGGAGACACCCTGATAGCGAAGGCTCAGGCCGGCTCCCGAGTCACGAATCCCCAGACTTAGAAGGTTCTCACATGCACCCCTTTGGAAGGTAGATGAGTCCCAAAGTGGGCCTGGGAACTTACAGGCTGGCGTGAGTCACGGCACCTCAGGGCTTGGAGCCCTTCACTAGGGCTGATGGGGTTTAGGAGAGCTTTCTGTTATGTGATCATGTTTCTTCCTTTATCATAAGGTTCTGGAGGGACAGGGCGTTCTACAGTCTGATGGTAAAATGCAGTTGGCCGAGCGCTTGCTCCACCACAGGGGGTTCCGGGCAGGCAGTGGGCTCTCTGGAGCCTGAGAGGTCAGGATGGGTCATCAGGAGGGGCTCTGTCCAGTGCCGTGGTCAGGAAGAGTATGGGGCGACTTTGCAGGTTGACACCATCCTCACATAAAGGACATGGTGCCAGGCTGTTCCTCCACCACCCCAGGAGAGGGCCATTGGTCACCTCGCTTGTCGCCCAGCCTGCGGGGTCTTGGAGCATTTTGCTTGCAGCACCACACTCCCATCACTTGGAGGGAAATAAGACGACCCACCCAGAGCGCTCCGCACGGGGAGGACACCTGCGTGCTCACAGCGCCTTGATTCGGCGTGGGAAGCAGGTCTGTCTTTGCTGGCTCTACCCCGCCGCGTCGGGTTGAGGGAAGTGGAAACAGCCCAGGCTGGCGGGGCTGTGCCTGTGTGGGATCCAGATCACGAGGGAGGAGGCAGAGGTGCAGGCAGAGCAGAGCGGGGACAGGGCTGGGAGGAGGGGAGGGCGGAGGGTGGCCGCCACCTCGTGGGGGGCACCCAGAGGGAGGTGGGCCAGAGGATCGTGAAAAGTGTTGCTGAGTCATGAATGAGACCTCCCTTTGCCTCGTTCCCAGAAATGGCTGTAAAGGTTTCAGTTGCTGTTTAAATACTTCTGGTGGTCAGCCTGCAGTGTCCCCGAAGGGAAGGGCGAGCTGTGTCGGCCCCAGGAGACAGCAAGCAGGTGTGCCGTGCAGGGGCCTCTCGAAGGTGGCGCCTCGTTCCCGTGTCTGCAGGGGCCGCCTGCCTCGTGTGCCCACCGCAGACACTTGGGCACTAATGCACAACTGTCAGCGGAGACCACTTGGGCTGTGTAACGTGTACAACGAGATTTTAATAAAGACCATTTGACCCAGGCTGCCGCCGCCTTCTTCTGCTGCTGCTGCTTCCCCTTCCTCCTCTTCTCCTTCTCCTTCTCTCTCTCTGTCTCTCTCAATTGTGGTAAAATACACAGAACATAAAATTTTTGTTTCTAACCATTTTTTTTAAAGTTAAGGACTTAAAAAATTAATTAATTAATTAATTTTTGGCTGCGCTGGGTCTTCGTTGCCGTGCGCAGGCTTTCTCTAGCTGTGGCGGAGAAAGCACAAGCTCTAGGCGCATGAGCTTCAGTGGTTGTGGTATGCGGGCTCAGTAGTTGTGGCTCGTGGGCTCTAGAGGGCAGACTCAGTAGTTGTGGCGCACGGGCTCAGTTTCTCCGCGGCAAGTGGGATCTTCCTGGACCAGGGATGGAACCTGTGTCCTCTGCATTGGCAGAAGGATTCTTAAGCACTGCACCACCAAGGAAGTCCTGTTTCTAATCATTTTTAAGTGTACGGTTCAGTGGTATTAATTACACTCACAACAGCACTCACACTGTTGTGCAACCATCACCACGATCCGTCTCCAAACTCTTTTCATCTTGCAAAACTGAAGTTTGAAGTTGCAAAACAACTCCCCAAACCCTCCCCCAGCCGTTGGCAAGTAATCACCATCCTACTTTCTGTCTCTGTGGATTTGACCTCACTAGGTTTCTCATATAAGTAGAAACGTAAAGTATTTTTGTCTTTTTTGTGACTGACTTATTTCACTCATCATAATGTCCTCAAGGTTCATTCATGTTGCAGCCTGTGTCAGAATGTCCTCCCTTTTTTTTTTTTTTTTTTCTTTTGTGGTACGCGGGCCTCTCACTGTTGTGGCCTCTCCCGTTGTGGAGCACAGGCTCCGGACGTGCAGGCTCAGCAGCCATGGCTCATGGGCCCAGCCGCTCCGCGGCATGTGGGATCTTCCCGGACCGGGGCACAAACCTGTGTCCCCTGCATTGGCAGGCGGACTCTCAACCACTGCGCCACCAGGGAAGCCCAGAATGTCCTCCCTTTTTTAGGCTGAATAACTTCACATGTATGTACAGACTACATTTTATTTATCCATTCATCTGTTGATGGACCCCTGAGTTGCTTCCGTTCTTTGGCTACTGTGGATAGTGCTGCTGTGAATATGGGTATGCAAATACCTGTTTGAGTCCCTGCTTTCAATGGTTTGGGGGGTATACCCAGAAGTGAAATAAGTGGATTATATGGTAATTCTATTTTACTAGTTTGAGGAACTGCCATACCGTTTTCCATAGTGGCTGTACCACTTTACATTCCCACCAACAGTGAACAAGTTTTCAGTTTCTCCATATCCTGACCAACATTTGTTATTTACTGTTTCTGTTTTTGTTTAGGATAGTAGCCATCCTAATGGGTATGAGGTGGTATCTCATTGTGCCCTACTCTCTTTTGACAGAAAGTCAGATCTTTCTGCTTCTCTGCTGAGAACCTTCTAAACAGCATGAGCCACAGTCTTCCTCATGGCCTCCTGGGCTCTGAGGTTGTCCCCCCGGTGGCCTCTGGGCTCATCGCCTACTGAGCCCCACACTTTCTCAGACCCACACCGGGTCCTGATGCCCTCTCTGCGAGACACCCCCTTCTCCAGGACCCCCTGGAGACAGCTCTTCTGCTTTGCTGGGTTGAAGGAAATTGAAAGAGTCCAGATTTCAGTTTCAGTTGCTGGGGCCCCTACTCCTCCAAGTCAGCTCTGCAGGGAGGACTTGTCTGTTTTTCCTGCGAAAACAGCAGCCTCTCACCAGGTCACTGGACCTCTCCTTGGCCCTATTTTTCACCATAGACGTGTCAGCCCCTGGACTTGGCGTATCTGCTGATTCCCTTGTTTGTTGTCTGACCCCCAGGAGGAGGCTGCATGAGGAGGGCGGCACTCCGCTCTACTCTGTGAGTCACCAGCGCCCAGACCACCACGGGCATACAGGAGGTGCTCAACAGTTGCCAAACGAGTGAAAGAAAACTGCTTATGCTGAACCAGAACCCAAGACCTCATGGAGTTATGACTTCTAAGGTACTGATTTAGGACCTAGCTTTTACTAAATTCTAACTCTAGTTTTTAATGGATTCTCCTGGATTGTCTGGTATGTAATCATATCACCTGCAAGAAAGGACTGTTTTGCTTTAGCCCCCTCTTCTTTCTCTTTTTACATGTCCAGCACCTTTCTGGACACCAGGCGTGACAGAGACCCGCTTGTCTGACTCCTGCCCTTCGGCTCCCCGAGTGCCCCGGAGGCAGCTGACCTTGGCTTCTGACTCCAGGTAAATAGTCCATCATGTCAAGGTCATACCATCTGTTCCGATTTTACTTAGGACTTTTGGGTTAAATCGAGAGGAGGGTTACTGCTCTGAAATGCCTCTTTGGCATCTCGGGGGCTTACGTTTTCTCTGGACGCCTTGATGTAGGAATTACGTTAATGGTTTCCTAGAACTGGTCCATCCTCGCACCCTTCCCTTCGAGCCCCCAGAGTACTCTGCAGATGCTGGAGCCAACCCCCCGCCCGAGGAGCTGGGAACTGGCCCTGAGGTCTCGCTCGCAGGCTTCCCAGGGAGGGCTCAGGATGGCTTCTTGCTTCTGAATCAAACAAGTGAAAGAATATGGTTCAATTGGAGGCCGCACAGTATAAACCAAGATGGATTTATATTTAGCCAGGCAGACATGTGGGAAGAAGGGAAGTTCCTTCACTGCGGGGTGGGAAGTTGGCTTTGAAGCGAGGGGGCTGGGCTCCCCCGCGCTGTCGTCACCTCCCCCAGATGTCCCCCAGATGGTTCCCTCTAGATATTTCAGGCTTCAGTGGAAAGCAAAGCTCTCAGATGTTCCCTGGGAGCCCCTGTCTCATTGCTACGCCGCCCGCAAGGCATTGTCCCTGTTTCCTAGCTTCTGAATGGGTTGATGGCACCTCCAAGCCCCCAAGGTGACTTTTAAGAATAGGTAAAAAATGGCAAGGATGCTAATGCATCCTCCAAACCAGTCCCTAGAGAGCATTAAACAGAGAAACAAGATCCCCTTTGTTATAATTCTCTATGGGTTCCCTTTTGGCAGGAAGATGAGACTGGAGAAGGATTCTGTGTATTTTTCTTGGTTGAGAAGGATGGACACGTGTGGAACCAAGTACACGGGGAGGCCACCCCCCACCACCCCGCAGCCCGCCCGGCGCTCAGCTGCCCCGTCTGCACTCGGGTCCCTGCATCCCGCTCTGCTCCCGGGTGGGTGCTGGCCATCTGTCTAAGGCTGCTGTGCCCACAGCTGGGGGCCGAGGGTGCAGATCGCTGCCTTTCAAGGACACGGAGAGGGCAGACTGCATCTTTCTCTCTCAGACCTACATTTGGGACATACATTAACTCTTCTGTTTTGCTCGGGTCTGATCTTTTTTTTCTCTTCTTTTTTAACAGTTGAAACTACTTTGTGTTTATTCTAAGATAGAGCAAAAAAGTGAATATGTTGTAGATAACAAGAACCGTGTTTCTCACAGTTGGAGAAAGGCGTTATGAATAAGCTAAGGGGGTAGGCTGGAGTAGACCCTACGCTGTTGGGTTGGAATTGGAGGTCTCAGAACCAAATCACGTCTTTAATACACATGCATGAGGTCAGATACACGTGGGTAGAAACTTAATAAGTGACAGAATTCATTGCACGTAAAGATGACTATTCAGTAAAAGGGCCGTGGGAGAGGTGGTTAGCCATAGGGAAAGGAACAAAAATCATGGCCCATCACACACTGCAACAAAATGGATTACAGTTGTATTAAACACTAAATGTGAATTAAAAACATTAAAACACTGGAAAAGATTCTAACAACATATCATTATGTTTTCTGGAGAGAATTTTCTTTTAAAATCAGACAAAAACAGCACCAGCAATATATAAAACATAATAAATTTGATCCCATTAAAATTAGAAATTTGCTTCATCAAAAGACACTAAAAAAAAGTGAAGGTCAAGTCACAATCTGCAAGAAAATGACTGTAATACATTGAAGTCACTAAGGATTAGTATCCAGAATGTGTAAAGACTATCGGAGTCCGACCTTTCTAAGAGGACAGTGTGTTCCACGGAACAGCCATTGTCCCGTGGGAGCTGCTCTAAGGGGAAAAGGTTAGGAGGGGATTGATTACTGGCACTGAGCTGCAGAGTTTACAGTGGCAAGAAAGCAAAGGAAAGTTCAGGGCCTGCAGAGTGGTTCAGGTGATAACGCTTTTGAACAGCAGCTGGGGTGGCCTGGGAGGGAGGGAGCCAGGCCCCGAGGGTGTCCTGAAACAGCCTCTAAGGGAAGCCAAGATTGGAGACCACCCTACAGGTAAAAGGAAAGTTTTGGATGAGCAGAAATGGGAAGTCTTCCCAAAACATAATTTGGACTCAGGACTCTGTATCTCTTTGATCCCTTTGCCTACAAGAGTATTATGTTGCTTCTGAAAAGGAAGAAGAAACTCATTAAAATATGCATTGTTTTTCCTATTAATTATGCTTTTCTAAAAACGAAAGCACCCTAACATTGCCTTGCATCGCCCTGCCTCGCCCCCTTCCCCCCTGCCCTACCCCGAGAAGGCCCAGCTGCTTCAACCAGAAACCTGCTTTTGGGGGTCAGCCTGGGAATACAGGTGGTCTCAGTGGGTCTTTTGCAATCACCCTGTTTTATGAAGATTAGGAAAACTGAATAACATCCTTTAAAAAAATGATTGGTTCTAAGGCTTGTTCTCTTCTCTGGACCTTTGGAAAAAATTCGGTGGTACTGTGTGAAGGAAAAAAAAAAGGTAATAAAACTCTTCCCAGCTTTCCTTATTTTTATATCCAGGAGGGAGTGGAAAAATCAGACCTTTTCAAGATCACCAACCCTGTGGCAGTTTGGGTGTGCTCTTGTCTGTATTTAGAAAGCATGTCAAGGCTGATTGAATGATCTCATTAAAATAATGACCACAAAGGGCCTGTTTATTTTGGCCCAGGCAAGCTTGGCTCAGCCAGCCCCTTCTCTGTCCCGATGAGGGTCCCCTTCCCCTCAGGCCCACACAAGGCCCACGAAGGACAGCTCTGAATAAAAATGTGAGGGTGGGACCCAAGTTCACCAGTGGGGTTAGGACTCACTGCAGCTGCGACTGAGGTGGGTCTTCTGGACGCCCGAGACATTGCCCTTGTCAGGATCTATTCATTAGATCTATTCAATTGAATAGATCTATTCATCTATTCATAAACTGAATTAAATCTATTCAATTTACCATGTGAAAAATTCAGACGATTTTGACTTTTATTTATTTATTTTAAAAAGTTATTTTTATTTACCTACATGATTCTAATATTTTGTGCTCTTCTTTCCTTTGGTATCTCTGATTTTTTTTTTTTTTTTTCTTTTTGGCTGTGTCATGCAGCTTGAAGGATCTTAGCTCCCCGACCAGGGATTGAAACCAGGACCCCTGCAGTGGAAGTGCAGAGTCCTAACCACTGGACTGCCAGGAAATTCCCACAATTATGACTTTTAGTCTGTGCAAAAATTGGCAATTGTCAGACTGACTGACTTTGACTGGCTGCTCTGTGCATTAGGAAGATAAAACGTTAAGATCCACAGAGCAAGTTCACTAGTAACAGGTAAAATAAAAAGCCAGAAATTTGTGTGTGTGTGTGTGTGATTTGGAGACGATGAGAAAAACAGGTATTTGTTGGACCAACTTGTCCTGAGATTGCACAGACAGGGCTGCTTGGAGGGTTGGGGTCACTCCTTGGCCCCCAGGCTCTCAGTGGGGACAGGACATTAATGATGGCTCATCACATTCAAGCCAGATCACGTCTCTTTGGTCTGGAGTAGAACTGGGGGCAGAGCTGCTAAATGTGCTCTGCGTGCTTTAATTTACATGCAGCCATCAGGGAGGGCACAGAGCCGTCCTGGGCTGTGAGCCTGGCACAGGGTGTGAGAACGATTCTGTGGGCGGGAGAAACATTCAGCTGATCCTGCAGCTATTCAGTGAAGGCCCCCTTTGGGGAGTTGGTCCAATATCCTGTTAAGTCCTCAGAATGGAGGCCCCAGCCTTTGAAAGCTAGAGCGCTAAGGCTCATTCTTATTTTCTCCGGCTTGTACCCAGGAGAGGAGGGGCTGGTGGACAAGTGCCCCTCAGGAGGGAGGCCAGGGTCTCTGCTGACCCCTGAAGGACGCGGTAGTTCTTCCAAGTGAAGGACAAGCGTGACAGCAGTGGGCTGCTCCGTGGTCATTGGAAATCGGCTCCGATGCTATGTTGATGGTTTTCCCTCCCTCCCTCTTTTTCTTCTTTTTTCCTTCAACATTTAGTAAACATTTCCTCTGAAATGTTTGTTTATTAAACATTATTAAACATATGGATGATGGCTCACGAAACAATTTTTTTGGATATTCAATAATATTAGTTGATTAACAATTTCATGACATTTCTTAAAGTTCTGTGTGTCACCATCTTGCTTTGGGACATGCAAAGAGAAAAGGAGATGTCAAAATGTCAGCTTCTGCTAGAAAATTTCTTACAAAATGTTATCATGATTATCTTTCAATTTTGGGTGCTCTTTGTTCGTTTGTGTGGATCTAGATTTCCACCTGTCATCATTTTTCTTCTGCCTACAGGATTTCCTTTAGCATTTCTTGTGGTACAGGTCTGCTGGGGAAGAATTCATCCACCTTTTTTTATGTCTGAAAAAATCTATTTTGTCTTCACTTTTGAAAGTTTTTGTGAAAGTTATTTTCCACAAATAGAATTCCAGGTCAACAGTTTTTTTCTTTCAGTACTTTAAAGATGTTGAACCACTGTTTTTGGACTTGTGCTGTTTCTGAAGAGAAAATTGCTGTCATTTTAATCTTTTTTTTTCCTCTGCATGTAATGTGTCAATTTTCTCTGACTGCTTTGAAGATTTTTCTCTTTACCACTGGTTTTGAGCAATTTCAGCATGATGTGCTTTGGTGTAGTTTTCTTCACATTTCTTGTGTTTGAAGTTTGTTGAATTTCTTGGATCTGTAGAATTAGAGTTTTCATCAATTTTGGAAAAAATGTGGCCATAATTTCTTGAATACTTTTCCTGTCTTTCACTGTTGGGAATTTCAATTACCCATTTATTAAGCCTCTGAATTTCACAGCTCAGTGATGTTCTATTTATCATTTTTTTGGTTTTCTTTTTTTTTCAGTGTTTCATATTTGATTATGCTGCTGGGATACATGTTTTTTTTTGCAGTTCTGCTGTTAATTTTATCAAATTGTATTTTTCATTTCAGATATTATACTTTTTATTTCTATTTTTCATATTGATTTGAGTCTTTGTTATATCCTCCATGTCTCTTAAAATGTTTATATCTTCCTCTTCTTTTTTGGTCATATGGACTATAGTTCCAATAATTGTTTTTTTTTTTCCCAATAACTGTTTTAATGTCTACTAATTCTATCCTTTGGGTCATTTCTAAGTTTGTGTATATTGATTGATTTTTCTTTTCAATATGGGTTGTATTTTCCTGTTTGTTTGCACGACTGGTAATTTTTGATTGGATGCTAGACATTTTACCTCATAGGGTGCGGGGTTTTTGGTATTCATTTAAATAGTTTTGGGCTTTGTTCTGGGGTGCAGTGGACTTACTTAGAAGCCATTTGGCCCTTACGAGGATTGCTTTTAAAATTTGTTAGGTAAGACCAGAGTAGCCCCTGGTCTAGGACTGAGTTTTCTCTGTTCCTGAGGTATATACCTCAGGAACCTGTATGTTGTTAGCCTGTATGTTGTGACATTGCCACTCTGGCTGGTGGGTACGTGAAGTAGCCCCAGGCTCCTCTGAGCTCCTCTGCCCTGTGATTCCAGCGGCCTGGGCTTCCCTGATTTCTCAAGTCTGTCTCCTCAACTCAGTGACACCACAGGGCTCAATTTGGGTTCCCTGCCTGCCTTGCAGCCTGGAAACTCTCTCTAGGCAGTAGGCTGGCAGGAATGTGTTTAGCCTGTCTTAGGAGCAGAGGGGAGACCAGTGTGGCTGGAACTGAGTGAGTGAATGGCTGGGCAAGCGGTAGGAGCAGGGTCAAAGGGACAGTGGGGCCTTGTGGTTACAGCGGATGCGGGAGCATTGTGACAGGGATGTGTGTACTGTGGCCCTAGGTTGTCGTTTGCCACTTCTTGCTTTAGAGAACCCCTTTTAAGGCCAACTCAATAAACTTAATTTATAACCTCCTAGTTCTCTTAATTCATTAATATTCTGTGATTATTACTGCTATAATTTATTACTGTCTTTTTCCATCCTTTATGGTGACAGTGACTCTTGATAATCCTTACTTTATTGAGGGTGCAGCTGGTTCATAGAGAGGGTGTGTGGTCTAAGGCTGAAGAGCAAAACAATATGGTCTTGTTAGAATTAGAAACCAGGACCCCCCAAATTTCAGAGAATCTAGTATACCTGCCATGCCCAGGAGGTCCCCGGGGAGCCGGGGAGTAGTGGTTGAACTGGTTTTCTTAGTGGTGAGTTTTTAATCTAAAAAATTATTACTATTTTTTAAAAACAAAACTAAAATATTCTCATGGTAGACAATGCAAACCAAATGGAAGTCCCATTCCCCAAAGACAGCCATTGGGAACAGTTTCTTGTTGGTCCTTCCAGAAATTTTCTCTGCATTGGAAAAGAAATTTTCTTTGCATTTTGTTAAACAAAAATGAGCTGATATTCCCCCCCGTCTTGCCTTTTCTCTTCACAATGCTCTCTGAGGGGACTTTACGTGTCAGTGATAAGGTATCTGTTCTTTTAGTGGCTCCGTTGTGTGCATTTACTTGGTCTAATTCAACTTACCCACTGTCGGTAGAGATTGGACTTTTTTCTCCCAGCCCTTTTGTTGTAGCAACATTTTTGTTGGTGTATCTTTACATAGCATGGTTCCTAAAGCGCTTCATCACTTCGTTGTGGAGTGATGTGCACTCAGTGTGTTTTTTCCTGCTCTAGGACATTTAGTATTTCCCCAGCTTCACTTCTTTCCTTCTTGCCCGCCCCTTCCCCTGTAAGCTCGGCTATGTGGATGTGTCCACAGTGTGCTGACTGAATGAATGAGACAGAGGATGGTGACCGAGGAAGATGCCAGGCGTTTCTTGCCACAGGTCCAGCCAGGACTGCATCCTCAGAACACCTCGAGTTGGCATGAGAACCCCAGAGCTGTGGGCTTCGGCAGGCTGAGGCCCAGGCTGCCATCCATCATCCTCTGGTTTTCGCATTCTGTGGCTGTCTTCCAAAGCATGAAGTCGTTCTTCAAGTCCTGGCATTAAGGTGCTCACCGGTTCTCAAATCAGCCCTGCTTGGTCTTAGCGTGGCGCCTGCCACTGAGCCAAGGGGTGGGAGTGGAGCCCGGGGCGGGGGGAGGCAACTACAGAAACAGATGAAACTGTTTAAGGAAAACCCGTCCTGACTGGCACTGAAAGGCTTTGAAATGATAGCAGGTCCCTTTTCGAGCCAGGAGGAGAACAAAATCAACAGTGCAGATGGAAAAATTGTGTCCATTGTGTCCCAGGAGCATCTGATACAGCAGACTTTCAACTGGTGTTGTCAGAACAAAGAACAAAACACGGCCCCTTGCCCCCCTGCCCCAGAGCCCTCCCCCGCTTGGCTGTTTGTGGGTAGAACACGGGACACCAGCCAGAGGGTAAACACCTTGAGGGCAGGGCTGTGTCTGCTACACCTGTGGGCACCGATGCCCTCTGGCTGGGCTTGTGGTCCATACAAGGTCCTTGTGGAATTAATCCAGCGATGACTGGATAATTCAGCCTCTGATGGACGTGGGGGCTTGACAGGATGCCAAGCCTCGGGAAGTTGGGAGACGGAGACCCTGAGCTGGCTGGCTGACCTTGTCAGATTTTGTTAGAATGGGACCATCTTGATGCAGTATGTGTATGTAAAACACACACACACACACACACACACATTTTGCACACACTAAAGGGAGCAAAAATTCTTGCCTAAAAGTACATGTGAACTAATTAGCTTTCTTTTGATTTCTTTACCTCTACAACCAATTTAAAATCTATGGCCCACGGTTCCATTTTGGAGAGTAGGGAAGGTGAGTCTCTCCTCTGTACACAAAGCACCTTATTTTTTGGTTTATCTGCAGATGCCACAAAACACTGTTTAATTAGATGTTCGGTGGCTGAGAGAGAGGCCAAGGCGTCAGGCTGCTGGGACGAGTGTTTGGGGTGAAAGGTAGAAGAGAGAGAATGGCCACTCACGGAGCTCTCGGTCCATCCCAGAGCCACTCGGTGCCCTCTGGGGCCAGTCTCTCCCCGGGCACGGGACCGACAGGCTGGGGTAATCTGGGGCTCTGCTGCCAGGTAGTCCTGTAGCCAAAGGAGTTCTAATTCAGTCTACCCCCAGCTGTTGCCATCGGCAGGGTGAGGAAGTTAATTTCATTTTGAAATTATTGGGGGTGATTTTATACAACATCCCTTAAAGTGTTAGGGGGAGAGTGAATTTAAAAAAAACCAAACACAAAACCAGGTGGAAATACTCACTCCCTCAGGTTGGTCTAAACGGACTTGCAGATGATCAGAAAGACTGAGCAGCATCTGTGCATTTGGTCTAAAGCCACGCAGACATTCATAGTTTCTGAGGATCAAGAAATACAAATCCATACCCGGTACAAATTCCACTGAGGTCAAACCTCACCTCATGAACAGACGTAGCCTTTTAAAACTGATGCTCAGGCATTCCAGCTGCTGATAAGACTGTCACCTACCCGCTGCTCTTAGAGACTAGTGGGCACGAAAGGAAAAGTCCTGCCTTCCTGGGCTCCCAGAAAATCCGTCTCACCCCAGTAAGGGGAGGCAGCCCCCCTAAACCTTCCTGCCTCCTGGCTGGGGCTTTGAAACACACCCGTCCCCTGGAACCCACAGAAAGGCCCCAGGTGCCGTCAGCCCGGTGCCCTGGGAGGACACAGGCCTTTCTGGCCTTGTGGGGACAAGACCTTAAACTCCTGTCCCCCAAGATCACTCACTATCCCTGCTGTGAAACCAGCCAGACCCGGAAGTGTCACACCCTCCTTCTCCTTTACAGCTCCCCACCCCTCCTCCCTGGACCCCAGGCTGGAACCTGCCTCCCCAGCCCCACTCCTGCACCCCTCCCCCCGCACCCCACCCGCTCCACGACCCCTCCCCCTCCACTCCTTCCCCCCTCCCCCCGCACCCTCCCCTCCCTCCCCCCACCCCCTCCTCCTCCACCCCGCCTCCCGCACCCCTCCTCTGTCCCCTCACTGGCACAGGCCTCTCCAGTGAGGTGAAGGCCCTGCTCAGGGCACGCAGGGGCAGCGTGGTGACTCGGGCAGACGCCCCCAGGCTGCCTGCATGAGGCAGACGGGGTGGAGAGGGGAGGAGAGAGGGGTCCAGGGCACCGGACGAGGAAATGATAGGGGCATTCAGCAAAGCCTATGGAGTCTGCAGCAGGACTGGGCAAAGCAGCTGGCCGCACTGGACATCTCTGTTGTGGCTGAAGGTACCCCGGTCTGTGGTCCAGGAGTGCAGAGATCTGAGTCTCACCCCAGTCTCTGTCACCTAGCGCCACCGTGATCTCGGTTTATCACTTCCTCCTCAGGATTCAGGCTCCTTCTCCGTAAGTTGATGGGACAGACCAGAGAACCTTGGAGGCTTCTGCCTTTCTGTGCAGCCCATCCTGACCCAGGCCCCCTTGAAAAGCCTCCTTCCTTGGTTTCCTCCTCAGCAATCTGTGACTTACGCTTATAGCTGCACGTTTGAACCACACCGGGGAACCTCGATTCTGGATGTAGTTAGTGTGTGACAAAGGCATGAGGAGGCCAGGTGGCCCCAGAGGCCCCACATGGGTGTCATTCACGGTGGTGCTTTGGAGCAGCTTCATTCACAAACACACGCTCCCGCCCCATTCCCTGCTAATCTTTAAATTTTGACTCATCTGGGCTGAGACCTTTCTTCTTTTGACAGGGAATTTCCATTTGTTTAAGCAGTTGCCTTTCTCAATATTTTGGTGCTTAACTTTTGAGAATTTTTCTGCTTTTATGAAGGTGGTTCCCTTTTTATGTGCTTAATTCTTTTGCTGGGAAAGATCAGAGTTACCACCTGTGCTGGTGGAATGTCGAGTCCACCACCGATCATAAAAAGCCACAATCGTTGCTGGGGAAAAATTAGCGTGAAAAGTCCCACCTGTCCCCTTCCCCTGCCCTGTTTTTGTGAGCAGAGGGCAAACGTTCCAGTGGAAACTACAATATTGTCCCGAGTAATAAAAATACCTGGACTTTGTCTTCGGAGAGCATTTATTACTGACTTGGGATTCAATGTACGAGTTTTTGCCCAGCAAATGGTGTCACAACTGACACCAAGTGGTGTCATGGTGAGCGAGGTAACAGGTGAGGCTGTGGAGCCATCGTTACCCTTCTCCCCTGTCTGGACCTCGGGAAGCCTCAGTCAGTGCAGCTGAAGCGGGTAGGACTAGGTTAACCTCCTCTGTTAGTTTTGAGCATCTTGGATGAGCTTTTCTCGCTGGATTGTCAGCTCCTGTGAATTTTCGGCTTCTCTCATTACACACAGTGTATAAACTCAGACGCTGCTCCACGGGGTGGAGGTGGGGGCCTGTGGATTCTGAGCAAGATCGCTAGGTCACTTTGCAGGGCCCTTCTTTTCTCACTTATAAAATGGGGGTAATATCTGTGTGTCTCCTGGGGTTAGCGTGAGGGTCCAGTAGGGAGCCGTCTGGCCCACTCAGAGCTTTCTCTATCAGTGAGAGCTGGGCCCCTTGGGCTCTGCGGTGGGGGGGGGGGTCCCTCTGCTCACCTTCCCTCGTGTCTCAGAATTAAGGCTCAGGTAAAAAGTGCAACAACCAGGACCGGCTGCCCCCCTCCCCAGCTTGACTAGGAAGGGGGTCTCTGACAGCTAATCATGGTGCAGCAGCCAGAGGGATGTGAGCTCCACAGGTGGGTGGACCCTTGCTTCCTTCACGTTCCCTTTGAACCATCTATTCCTTCGCTCCCTGACCCCCCGGCCCCAGTGGCTTCCCACCTCACACACCGTGCCTCAGTGGATTGGGGGGATTTCCTCATAGACCCTATGTTCCTTTACTCAAGCTCTTAATACAGAGCAAATCAAGTCAGCAGTTTTCAGCTCAGACCCTTTCTTTCCTAGTTCTGTTTTGCTCATGATATGTGGCTAACCCCACAAGGCTTTTTGCATCTGGTCATGGATAGTGGAGATGGGAAAGCTTTAAACTTTAGTCAGTTTACACACGAGGGAAATGAAGTCCAAAGAGGTTGTGTCACTTGCCTGCTCTACAGGCCACACACAGTGTGTGTGGCCTGTAGAACTGAGATTGGACCCCAGCTCTCCTGGCCCTCAGCCAGCCTCCCCAACTTCCCTGTGCTTCTGTATCAAGTGATGTGCATGGTGAAGATTATTTGGAATTGAATATGTCCCGTGCTTATCAATTTATAAACATAATTTGCAAACAGTGCTGTAGATGCAGAGGGAGAGCAAATGCTCAGGGGTTCCGAGCCCCAGTCCTGCCTGCCAACTAGCTGGGCTCCTGGGCTAGTCACTCTGCCTCTTTGGGCCCCAGTTTTCTTGTTTTAAAATAAGAAGTTTGGATTTCAAGGCCCCTTCCAGCTTTACAAATCGGAATCTCTTCCTAAATCGAACCGCACTTCGAGAAAGCTTGCAGTTTAAAGATGCAACATGATGGACTCTGGGTCTTTTTGGAAAGTGAGTACTTGCCCCATAAGTGGCCGTTCTGATCATTTCAGATTTCACCTCAGTCTGTTTGGAGATGAGCTGATGCCCTGAGGCTTTGAACTACAGAAGCAGAGGGTGTTGGAAGTGTATGAATGGAGGTCCACGATGTGTGTCCCCAAGCAGGATGGCCTTGTGGCTTCGCCCAGCAGCCCGACACACGCCCTGCAAACTGTCTCCCTGCCCCCCTGTCCATGCCAGGTGCCCAGGCAGAAGGACGTGTTTCTGGGGCCCGAATGGACAGTGACCACAAACACAGACCCTCACCCTGCTTGCGGGGGTCCCCCACCTTCAGCGCCCACCTCCATCCACCTGTGGGGAGGGACAGGTCACTTCCCCACCAGACCAGCCACGGCCCCCAGGGCTTTTCAGTGTACATGGGCTGCGAGAAGACTGAGCCACGGAGAGGCCCAAATGTGGTCCATTCAGTTATCCATGTTAATCAAGGGGGCTGCCTTGTGAATAATTCAAAGCTGCTACGGATCTACACATCTTTTCCACATTGCCTGCTAGCAGTGAGCTCTCCATAAATGTTTATTGAATGACTGAATAAACTGACATGCAAATGAATATTTTGCAATGGGTTTTGGTATTTATACTTGCACATCTGTTTGTGAATGTTCTGAGGATTCACAGCAGCTCTCGGAGACCAAGAAAACCAGAGCTTGCACGGCTCGCCTGCTGTCCAGCGGGCGACAGGGAATGGGGGGCATCGCCTTGGCCAGTACAAGCCCCAACCTGAAGCCCAGCAGCTTAGAGCTGCAAGGCTCCTGGCACCCATGGTGCTGGATTTGGGTGGTTAAACACTTGTCCTGGGTTTGTAACTGTCACCCCTAGCCTTGGTTAGAACTGCAGACAGCATGGCACCCCAGAGATGCTCACACCCTAGCTCCTGGGACCTGTGACCACGTCATATTCCATGTTTGCAGATGTAGTTAAGATTATGGACCTTACAGAAGGGAGATTACCCTGAATTGTCCGGGTGGGCCCGTTTGAATCATAGAAGCCTTCAAATGCAGAGAACTTTTTCCGGCCGGAGTCAGAGACGGGGCCAAGGGAGAGCTGGAGAGATTCGCGCGGTGGGAAGGGTTCCACATGCTGGTTAAAGAGGACGGGCAATGAGGCGGGGACGCAGGTCACTCTAGGCAGCCGGGTGGCCCCCAGATAACAACCCTCGAGGAAATGGGGGCACTGACCCTATAGCCACAGGGACCTGAATTCGATGGGCTTGAACTGGAATCTTCCCAGAGCCTCCAGGAGGGGCTGCGGCCCTGCCAACTCCTGGATTTTGGGCTGTGGGACCCTAAGCAGAGAATCAGCAGAGGCCCCAACTTCTGGCCAGGGGAACTGGGACTGACACGCGGGGAATGATCGGCTCGCGGGATGATAGTTTGTCGCGGCAGCTTGCGAACATGGACGCGGACCCTCGCCTCTGTGACCTCTGACACTCTCCTGCAGCCCCTGGACCATCCTGATGCCGCCCAGCCCTCGAGTTCTAGGATTCACTGTCAAAATGAATTGAGTTGATAAAAATACCAGTTTTTTTTTAAACATCTTTATTGGAGTAGAATTGCTTTACAATGGTGTGTTAGTTTCTGCTTTATAACAAAGTGAATCAGCTATACGTATACATATATCCCTATATACCCTCCCTCTTGCGTCTCCCTCCCACCCTCCCTATGCCACCCCTCTAGGTGGACACAGAGCACCGAGCTGATCTCCCTGTGCCATGCAATAGCAATGTTTTTTGAAAAAAGGCTTTGGAGTCCACTGGACTGGGCTCAGACAGCAGCTTTACAGCAGGAGACTGCCTCCTTCCTGGGTTCCAGTTCCTTTAGCCCTGGTCCTGCCAGGTTATGAGAGTTAAATGAGAGAAGGTGTGGAGCAAGCCTGGCGCACGTGAGCATAGTCCACATCACGCCCCTTCCCTGCCTTGTTCTGACGGTCTGGCCACTGCGGTTGGGTTGCCCAGAGAAATGCAGGCGGGCATCTCAGCCACTTCCAAGGTTTCTGTCCTCCTGTGGCTGAGGCTTGGCCAGAACTCTAGGGACAAGAGAATGACCAAGGCTTGTCCTGGCTGCGAGGAGCTGACCAGCTCACAGAGCTGCCAGAAGCAGCCAGTTCGCTCTGCCCCTTTAGGCTCTGCAGCTGCCGGAGGCCCTGCCCTGAGGGAGGGTGGCCCAGGCTGTCCACTGGGGCCAGGAGTCTCTCTCTCTCCTTTTGGGGAACTGGGAGTCTAGCTGGCTCAGTTCCATGGCCACTACTGGCTTCAGTTGGGAGGCTGGGGTCACGTCTTCTGATGTTGGGTGGAGTTCTAGAACTTTCCAGGCTCTCTGGTGCTTGTACTTCCTGGGATTTGCCGTCTCGAATCCAGAAAGCTGGCTGTTCCAGAGGCGGTTTTGAGCTTGTCCTTGGGTTCTCTGAACCTGGAGTTCAGCTTCTTTTATCCTCCGCGCTGATGCCCCTCCCACCCTGGGAGCTGGCGCCAAGGAGGCCTGTCTGCATCAGGTCAGCCGTTTCTCCCAGGTGCCGGGAGTCCGAGCACATGGATGGGAACACGAGAGGTCCCCACAGGCCCCGTCCACCTCTCAGCCCTCCCTGCCGAGCTCACCGATGATTGTGATCCCTGGAAGCAGCCAGAACATTCCACGGGAAACTGACAAATGAAGAAACCACAGTATTTCCTCACACCTGGGTGGAGGTGACTAATGACCAGTAGACACCACCCTCTGCTCTGGGAAGGCCCGTCTCTGGGAACAGTAGCAAGAAGCTCTTTATTTAAATGTAAGGTGGGGAGTATCTAGCCCTCATTCAGTAAAGTCTTGGGAAATGCAGCTGGAAAAGTACTTTGAAAAACATCCAATTAATATATCTCATGGCAAGTTAAAAGCAAAAAAAAAAAAAAAAAAAAAAAAGCCCTTAAAATGGCATCTACATATCCATCGGGTGAGTAGGTTGGAATTTTAGCCTGGAGTATCTGGGGGATTTTCCTTCACTGTCAGCTCCCCCTCTCACCGGGATTTAAATGCAGGAACAGTCCAGAGAACAGCTGAGTCGGGGTGAGACGTGGGATTGGCAGGTCCCCTGCACACTCAGAGCCCAAGTCGCTGGTCAGATTCTGGCTCTGCCCCTCTCAGCTGTGTGGCTCTGAGCAAGTGACTTAACCTTTCTGTGCCTCAGGATCCTCGTCTGTAAGGGCTGTTATGAAGACGGATGGAAGGGATTTAAATATGTCAGTATGCAACGCATTCAGAGCGTTGTTGGCACAAGGCAAGTGTGTTGTATAAGTGAGGGCTGTTCTCGTGGGGTCCTAACAGGGTCTTCGCATTGGCCAGACGATGCTGACCCCCCGCCTGCCCTCTCCATCCAATGAGCCAGCACGACCCCTTGAAGGGTGAGCCCTGGGACCCACCTTCTCATCTGAGGTTCTCCCTCTGGTACCTGCCATGTGGCCCAGCCCTTCGCGGGTCTCTCTGGAGCTGGTGAGCAGCGGGATTCTGCAGACCAGGTGAGGTCACTGCCTTCTTTCTCATGCACCTGGATTGCCATTCCAGATGGATAAACTTTAAAAAAAAATACATTTGTGTTCAGTGCTCAGTTTTTAAAGATTATGTCAATTGCTTTATTGGCTCAAGATCAGCCAAAGAAAAAAGGGGGAAAATGTTTGCCTTTCAGACAGAGCGATCCAAAATACCCTGCCCTGAAGGCTTATTTATGGCTTTCCTTTTGGAATTCTTTCCTTTGGTGGTGAAGACATGCACAGCGTCTTTGAAGTGGGCCAGACATGTTTTCTGCATGTGTGAGTGGCTGTGGTCTCCTCAGGGCTGGTTCTGATAAACCGGTTTCCTTATGGTTTCCAGCCATCACTGGGGGATCAGTGTCCCACCGGACTGTGCACACGACTTGATTGAGGGGGACAGATAAGGGGATTTCACAGGTGGATCCTCAGCCCCCCGGGAGCAGTGGTCTTCAGGCCATTGCAGGCAGCGTTTTCTGGCAGGGCCTGTGACCCCGGGACTCACTGCCTTGAGCTGGCAGGCTCCGCACTGCCCTCCACCCTGTTGCTTCCAACACTGCTTCTGTGTCAGAAGCTGCTTTGCATCAGTTATACATCCGAGGAAGCAAGGCCCCCAGCACAAAAGAGTATGCAGACGCCTCCGTGTCAGCCCAAGACCCAAACAGCAGCATCCGCCCCGGGGATTCAGTTCCCATCGTGGTTACGGGCCAGTCCAACTTCGACGGAAGAATGATCGTTCAGGCCTCTGCTTTCCTTCTCAGAGCAAAACCTATGATTCTGTAATTACATGTCGATTACAGGCGACAATACATGGAGCAAGTACAACAAACACATAGGAGGTGCTCAGCAAACTTTATTGCTACGACACTCATGATCACACGTGGCTTTAAAAAGGGATTTCAGAGAAAAACAGCCTCCAAGATGGCATCTGTGATTCTCCTCTATGCAATCTCATCCAGTACTGTTCTTCCCCTGAGTCAATATTCCTAATGCTCTCTTGTCTTACCAACAAAAAATCTGCACCCACTGTGGCTACCATACAATGTCTCTACTTCCCTACAGTCAATATCCAGGAAGTTTGCTCTGTTGACTTTTCCTTGCTTTCCTTCAACCTTTGACCCTCCACTGCTAGGACACCAACAGCCCCTGAAACCATGGCTTCCTCGCCGCTCTGGATCATGTGCCTCCGTGGCTCTGTCTGCGCCGTCCAGAAGGGTGACCACTGAGCAGGCAATTACTGAACACTTGAATGGTGCCAGTGCACCAGGCAGGTGCATCGTTCATTTAACTTTATTTAAAATTTAAATTTGAAAGCAGTTACTGAAAAGGTTTTCAGTATAACTGCAACAACTTGGGTCTGTGTACCCAGTTTTTTCAACTGTAAATGCTATGAAATCTAAATACAGAGCAAGCATTTCTGATGAAAATTTAGCATCTGAATGGAGATGTGCTACAGGGTAAAATACACGCTAGCTTTCTGAGATCCGTTTTGAAAAGAAGAGCGTAGAATCTCTCAACATCTTTTACACTGATTACATTTTGAAATCATAATATTTTGGCTGCGTGGGGTTAAACACACTATTATTATTATTATTTTTTTTTTTCTTTTTTCTGCTGTACGCGGGCCTCTCACTGTTGTGGCCTCTCCCGCTGCGGAGCACAGGCTCCGGCTGCGCAGGCTCAGCGGCCATGGCTCACCGGCCCAGCCGCTCCGCGGCATGTGGGATCTTCCCAGACCGGGGCACGAACCCGTGTCCCCTGCATCGGCAGGCGGACTCTCAACCACTGAGCCACCAGGGAAGCCCTAACACACTATTATTAACATTGATTTCACCTGTTTTGATTTTCTTTTTAATGTGGCTACTAAGTAGAACCTTAGTAGCTGGCATCTTATTTCCACGGGGACGGCACTGCTGGGGACCGTCTGCTCCTGGAAACTCTCTCCTCCCTCGGCTTCAGAGCGCCAGCTCCTGCCTGTTCCCTCCGCCGTCTTTCCGGGTGCAGCTGGGCTCCGCAGTCACTCCTCGACGTCAGGGCTTCCCGGAGTCTGTCCTCTGTCCTGGTCTCTGGTCACAGAGACAGGTAACAGGTAAAATAACCCCGATGCGGTCCTCCTTCCCCTTTGCTGGAATGTGGACGGCCCCTCACAGTTGCCTGAGCACCTCCACAGACGATTCCAGCAGAACGTGCTGGGGCATCTCAGACTCCGCCTGCACCCGTTCGTCCCATCCCCTGGCCTCAGTCATGGTCCTCTCCCTGCGAACTGTGCCATCATCGTTCCTGATGGAAGCCAGGCCCAAACTAGGGCCCCCCCGCCTCCCTCGTGGCCCCGTCTATCAGATACCGAATCCTATGGCTTCTCTTTACTCCAAGAGCTTTGAATCGACAGGTGCAGCCAGAGCGAGGAGTCCAGAATGCAACCCAAGAGCTCTTCCTTGCTTAACACCCTCCGGTGGTGCTGATTTATTTATTTATCTTTTTGGCCATGCTGCCTGGCTTGTGGGATCTTAGTTCCCCCGACCAGGGATTGAACCGGGTCCTCGGCAGTGAGAGCTCGGAGTCCTAACCACTGGGCAGCCAGGGAAGTCCCTGGTGCTGATTTATTAGAAAAACTGTTTAAAGATTTTTTTTTTTTGGACCATGGCAATTCATTTTTAAAATTGAGATATAATTGACTTATAACATTATACTTGTTTCTGGTATACAACATAATGGCTCCATATTGGTATCTATTGCAAAATGATCAACACTATAAGTCTAGTTAACATTTATCCCTTCACATCATTACAATATTTTTTCTTGTGATGAGAACTTTTAAGACCTACTCTTTTGGCAACTTTCAAATATACAGTAACTATTATCCACTATAGTCACCTTGCTGTATGTTCCATTGCCAGGACTTACTTATTTTATAACTGGGAGTTTGTAGCTTTTTTTTTTTTTTTTTTTGCGGTACGCGGGCCTCTCACTGTTGTGGCCTCTCCCGTTGCGGAGCACAGGCTCCAGACGCGCAGGCTCAGCGGCCATGGCTCACGGGCCCAGCCGCTCCGCGGCATGTGGGATCTTCCCAGACCGGGACATGAACCCGTGTCCCCTGCATCAGCAGGCGGACTCTCAGCCACTGTGCCACCAGGGAAGCCCTGGGAGTTTGTAGCTTTTGACTGTCTTCACCCAAAATGCTTTCTGATGTGCTGAGACTTAACATGAAATCTGAAGAGGTGTCCAGGAGGACAGAAGAGCACAAGGGACAGTCCAAATTTTCGTCCTAATCCACTGGGACAATACAAAGCTCTTTGTCTCCCAGACCCTCATCATCCCCACCCCATCTATGCCAACAGGTGTCCCCTGGTGTTCCAGGCTGCTCCATGCTTAGCTCAACCTTCTTCCTCTTCCCAGAGACCCCTCCTCCACCCACCTCCTGGTAACACAGACCTCGGTCTTCGACAGAGTCCTTACTGAGGCCTCACCCACCACAGGATAGAGGTTGCCTCTCTGGACCCCTCTGAGCCATGTGGAGACCCCCGTCTTGTTACCTGTGCAGCCAAGCACCATGACCCACCAGCCTGGCTGCAGACAACCTCACATTAAGATTCATGCCCAAATTGTGGCCCGATTGCGAGGGCTCTGAACCAGAAACTCAGCTGCCCTGGGGTCCTCCTTAGCTCTTCCCGGGGGTCGTCTCTGACCCCCTGTGGTTCAGGTTTGCCCGTGTTCTTCTCCCTGCCCAGTGGGGCAACTCCCCTGGCTCCCTCCAGTCAGGGGCCACCGAGGAGGGGGTGGCCTGGGAGAGGTGGGAGCAGTATGGGGCGCGTGGTCTGCAGCACAATGATAAAAGCGACCAGAGGTCAGGCTGCCTTTTATCCTAAGCTTGCCCTGGCAGTTCTAAACAAGGGCAGAAATAGAATCCTCCTTCCCGCCATGGTGGACCCCTTGTCCATTGTAGTCTGTCCTCTACGCAAAACATTTCTCACAGCAACTTATCCCACTGTCTTGTAACTTCTGGCTTATTTCTCTACATCAACTACTAGACCATATTATTTTTAGGCTAGAGGCTGGATTTTATATATATTTTTTCAGGGCCTAGCACAGAGTCTATAATAAAGGAGGTGTTAGAAATTTATTGAATTCATAAATCAATGGATTTCCTCAATTTACCAGAATATCCTCTGGCAGGAAATCCCTCTTCAAAAAGGCAATGGTTAAGAAGACGAATTCAAAGTAGGAATTTATTTAAAATATCTTGTGAGATATATTCTTAAGTTGCTAGAGAGCCAGCCAATAATTTATACCTAGCATCTGTTTTTATGGCATTGGAAAAAATTGTGGCATACAGAATGTGAATTTGAAGCCTTTAAGATATGGAATCAACAATGAAAACATTAATTACTTTATTATTATTTTTTACTTAGCTTGTGCTAGGCCAGGGCTATAGAGCGCTAAGGAGGAAAATGGACCCATATATTCTATTGAAATTTTAAACGATGACAGTAAAATTGTTCTGGTGAATATTGAACCCATAAGAAAGCCCAGTCAACCAGACATGGAATCGTGCAGGCATTTCCTGGGATGACGCGTTTCCTGGATTTCCCCTCCTCTCTCATGATGAAGCTGCAGTTCCCTCAGTCAGGATGGCCTGGGCACTTCAACTGACTAATGGAAATAATCATCACCACCCTCTCAGGGGATCTATTGAATTCTGGGTCCATTTGTTATTCATAACAGATCAGAAAGTTTTCACCCGTCTGGACAGGTTTTATTCATCAGTGTGTGTGTGTCACACGTGTGCACAGAAGAAAGACTTGCCAGGTTTCATTAAGCAGAGTCTTTAAGGAACACATGAGATGCCTTGTTTCTTTTAGGAGAAAACTTGGTGTGCACTGCCTTTGATCTGGGCACGAGGCAGCCCTCGTTAGTACAGAGTGGGATGGACCACCATTCTGATGCCGAGGATGAACTCGCCGAGGCTGGACCTGTCAGAAGTGACATTAGTTTAAAAACTTAAAGCCACACTTTGGAATAGTAAAAGCCCCTTTGCTTTGAAAGCCTGTCCACAGTTTGCTAGATCAGCGACAAAATGTGAATTGCAGTTTGTCAATATTGTAAGTGTGTTTTGGGGCAAGATTTGCTGACTGGGCAAGAAATAAGGGTTATTTTATTCATGTATGCGTGTTTCTGAAAAATTTCATGAACGTAGGTGTGAAATAGGACATCGTAGAGAGTGTTAAAGAAGTCTTTCAAAACAGGCTGTGGTGCCCAGACTTGGACCTTAACCCAAGGCTGGCATCAGCCCTCCTTCAATCAGGGCGTCCTTTTAGGCTCTGTCTGTGGGGTATGAACTGTGGACAGACTAGGTCCCTGGGGTGCTGGGTGATGGACCCGTACATGTGTTTCAATGCAGGAGAAACCCCTGTGTGACTTGGAAGGAGGAGTGAAGTGCTGGCTGCTTTTACGCTCATCGATTGGAGTAGGGCCGGCCTGCTGCAGGTCAAGCCCAAAGCCGTCACCTGCTGGCTGCCTTGTTGGAGGCACAGCTGTCAGACCTGGGCTCCGGTTCCCAGGCGTCTCCTCTTTGTAGTCAGGTCTCCTGCGGGTCACCCAGGTGGTCACGGCTGGAGAGGCCGTGATGCTGTTCCTGTCTGGCTCCCTGGCACGTCTCCCTTCCCTTCCTGGGGGCCGACCCTACAGACCTCTGGCCGAGTACCAGCCCCAGAGGGGGCTCAGCCAGCTCTCACGACGGAGGAAGGGCCCCTCCCTGTAATTAACCCTGAATTCCACATCACTCCGCGTAGTCTGCGGCTGGAACACACCTTAGCTGTTTCTGAGAAGAGGGCTCTGGGGAGGACGGCAGCCGACTCTTCTCCGCCCCAGAGATGACAACGGAGGCAAGAGTGTGCTCTGGGGGCTGGTCCAGTAAGAAACGGCTGGGGTGGGCACCAGGCTTGCCTGTGTCCCATCCCAGCCAGGCCAGGCCTGGTACCAGCAGGAATCTGCAGAAAGCAGTAGGCAGGGACGAGCATACCTAGACCCTCCTGTAGACGGAGAGATATTTCCCATCTCAAAGCCAGAGAAGCCACAACCGCACAGCCTGCCCTACGCCCAAGGCAGAAAGGCTGGGACTGGTTCTTTTAAAAATCTCTCGAAAGCTTTAAAGACCAAACTCAAGCAGGATGCTGCGTGGAAATTTCTACCAGGCTGTATTTCTCAAAGACCCCTTGTCATTATCATTTCAAAATAGCTGAATTCATAAAAACTTACTGTGCAGTGCTGAACTCCTCTCATTTCAAAGGTGTTCCGGGAAAAGGCTGACATGTAGTGGGAGGGCTGTGATCTGAAGACTTAAGTCAGCACCCTGGAGCATGGGATTCTTCTGGTGACTATATTTGCAGACAAGGTCCAGTAAAAATCACTCATATTCTTAAAGGCCCATCTATGTGGGGTGGGAGCACTTTTTGCCTTTGAGGGCAGGCACAATGGTGTCCCCGCTGGCATGACAATCGCAGGATGGGCTGGTTTGCAGAATGCTGTGGGCAGGGGAGAGGCGGCACGGGGTGGGAGCAATGACTCCAAAGGTGCTGGGAGAGGGCGGGGTGCCGGGGCCCTGGTGGGAGGCTCCCTGGAGCAGAGGGGGCAGACCCGTCCCACCTGTGCCAGTTGGCACCCACCCTGTCAGAACTATAGTCTGTGAGGCCACACGGGGCCCAGAAGCTGCTGCGGCCACTCCCACAGGGAGGAGACCTGACCAGTGTGGGCCTGGGTGATGGAGGGTCGGGCAGGTGGACTGCGGCCCCGGGGGTGTGTGTCGTGGCCCTGAGGAGGCACCAGTTTCCCCTTCTGTCTCAAGCTCTCCTGAGAAGTTCCTCAGGGACATCAGATCCAGGCCAGCCCGAGGCAGAAACTCTGAAGACCCCGACACTTGGCTTACGAGCGGGTCTTAGTAGATATCTACCAATCTGATCTGTTTACTCCGACAATGAGGGGTGTCTTAGCTCACCCCGGGCCAGCCCAGTGGATTGGAATTTACTTCTTGGGACAGAAATGCACATGGTTACCAGGTTCCCCGATTCTCTTCAGTCACTCAAGACACATTTCACTTTATAATTTAAAAAATAGGTTCACAGGTTCAGTTTAAGGAGGCTCGCGTCCAGGGATA
The DNA here is from genome assembly GCF_964165515.1 of Mesoplodon bidens. Lineage (NCBI taxonomy): Eukaryota > Metazoa > Chordata > Mammalia > Artiodactyla > Ziphiidae > Mesoplodon > Mesoplodon bidens. The sequence continues at coordinate 30,296,845 of NC_138169.1, read as the reverse complement.
CACGATAGATGGGGTGAAATTACGTAGCCTATTGCAGATGGATCTGAACATAGGTCTGAGGTGGAGCAATAGGAGTTGGGAGGTTTCCCTTTCCACCCGGACCTCACAGCTGACAGGCACCCCTGCCTCACGTCCCAGGGGGCGGTGGGGCAGGATGAAGGAGGAGGGAGCGGGGAAAGGAAGGAGGGAGCGAAGAGGAGGGAACAGGCGAGAACACAGAGGGGCAGGCGGATGGGCACGAGCGGTGCGGGAAGGCCATGGAGGGTGCTCCTCGATGTTTCCAGCTCTGAAACAAGTTAGCACACCATGAATTTTTTTTCTCTCCAGACAATCAAAATCAACACACAGGCAGACAAAAGCAGGGCTCCCCTTTTGCCAGGCCCCCTGCACCTGCTCCCCAGCCTAGAACGGAGCTGCTGGCGGGGCCTAGATCCCCATGCGTTCCTCTCTTTTCATCCCACACAACTCGAGATGTGCCACCCCCTGCGATGGACAGGGCCTGTCCTCAGGGGGCCCCCAGACTGGACCCCATGCCACTTGCCCTCCTGCTGCCTGCGGACACGTCCTTCTGAGGGCCCGTGGCCTCCCGGTGACTCACGACTGAATGGGTCTCGTGTGGGTTAGTGAGGGACCCAGCTGTGATGTGCTGACGACTAAGCCCCTGCTTTCACAACACGGTTGGGAGGGTCTGTTTTCCATCCTCTAGATTGTTAGTTCATTCTAAGAAGCTGCAGTGTCCGTGGCAGTGACGTTGAATTCCACCCCAAGTCATCGGCACCCGCATCTGTCTTGTAGGTGTCACGGTGTCACCATCCTCCGACACTGTGCTAAGCCCCGGCTGCATGTGGGGATCACGGGAGCTTAAAACTTGACCTGTGGTTCGTCCTGCCCCCAAGGCTTCTGACCTAAACGGTTTGGATGGTGGCCTGGGCATCAAGATTTAAAAATCTCTCCAGGTGCTTCTCTGAGGTGGCCGTGAAGAAAACCTAAAATCTAAGTCAGATCGTGCCACGCCTCTGCTCCAACCTTTTTAAAAAAATTTTATTGGAGTCGAGTTGATTTACAGTGTTGTGTTAGTTTCTGCTGTACAGCAAAGTGAATCAGTTATACATACACATATATCTACTCTTTTGAAGATTCTTTTCTCATATAGGCCATTACAGAGTATTGAGTACATTTCCCTGTGCTATACAGTAGGTCCTTATTAGTTACCTATTTTACATATAGTAGTGTGGGAGAATTTTAATTTTTTTTTTTTTTTGCAGTACGCGGGCCTCTCACTGTTGTGGCCTCTCCCGTTGCGGAGCACAGGCTCCGGACGCGCAGGCTCAGCGGCCACGGCTCACGGGCCCAGCCGCTCCGCGGCATGTGGGATCTTCCCGGACGGGGGCAAGTTTTAATTTTTGATGTTAGGACTTATCTGTCAATGTTTCCTCTGGTAACATTATCTGTAAATTTTTCTGTCTTCATTTTTTCATTACTCCAATAATTCATGGTTATTTCAGAAAAAAGAAAAATACAGATATGCAAAATTAAAAGCAGCTGAAAATTTTGCCATCTACTGATTACAATCATTAACAATTTGTGTTTTTTTTAAATTAATTTTTATTGGAGCATAGTTGCTTTACAATGCTCCAAACCTTAAATGACGTCCCATCCCACTCAGCCCAGTGTCCCCACCAGGCCCCTGTCTCCCCAGATCTCAGTTCACGTTATTGTCTCCTCTGTTCATCCACTGCCCCCTGGCTGCCTGCGTCTTCTTGACCAAACAGTCTCCCCGATTCAGGATCTTTGCCACCATTGTTCCTCCCACTGGACCACACTTTCCCCTGTTCTGGGGAATATCTGCACAGCCGCCTCCTTCATTTCTTCAGGAACCTGCCCAAATGTCTTCTCACCAGAGGAGCCTTTCCTGTGAGGCTTAGAAGATAGTGAATCCCTGCCTTGCCTCATTTCACACTCCTTATCCCCTTTCCGTACATTATTTTTCTGCTGAGGACTTATCTCCATCTGATACGTTATCAATTTACCTATTTTCTTATTTATCAGCTGCCTTCCACCCTCCAGAATGAAATATTCATGAGAACAGGGAGTTTGCTTCTTCATTGCTGCTTCCCCAGTGCTGGTCATAGGTGCACACGAGATGCTCCATAAATGTGTGCTGAATGAATGAATGGATAAGTGAACTAATGAATCAACACCTAGATGTGGCTTGGGAACCCCGTGGTCCAGAGCATGGCTGTCCAAGGTGGGTCCTCAGCCTGGCCTCTGGGTGGGAACATTCCCTGCCAGGGCTGTACCTGTGCCGACACCATAACCCACTCCATCTAAGGAAGCACCGTCACGGGAATGCTTTAACTACAAATCCTTCTGCTCTGACATCTTCTCCCTGCCATCAAGCCTACAGTGGATGCCAGAGCATAATCAAAGGTTCTCTGGTGAGTAGTGAGTAAGATCAGGAGGTACTAGGTGAACTGGTAACTTAATCGTTTCAGGTAATTGAACAAGTTGTTATTAATCTTATCAGCTTCTATCTCCTGAAAGACTTTGCCAGTGGGAACAAGAGCTTGGCGGGCAGTGGCTGACTCCGTCTTTGGGAGACTCCTTCTCTGTGCTTTTATGACCAGCCTGCCAACTACCAGGAGCTCTGCTACAGTCACCAACCCTGACATCCCAGGGCCGAGCATATCAGGTGTGTTTCCGGCTCACACCGTAGTCCCAGGTGGTCAGGCATCTCTCTTAGAGCCCTTCTCAGATTGGGGCGGGGAGACAACAGTGATACCAGCCTCAACTCTGCAGCCAGCTGTGCGAATAGGAGGAGACTTGGGACGCTGCACACTGCTCACCCACTTCAGGGAGGCAGAGAAAGGTGTCTTCCTCCCCTCTGGGCAGGGAGGTGGGGTGGGGAATGGCATTTCCCTGACCCCTGGTCTCCGCTGTGGGTCATGCACGTTTATGTCATAGTTTACCTCCTAGAGGCGACCTTATTTCTAATAATGTGAGTAGCACCAGGAACTGGCTCCCAGATGGATGAAAGCTGAGAGGGTCCTGGGAGTAGGGAGTGGAACAAGACAGTTCCTTCGATGTGGGCCCTGGGGGAGGGCAGGGAGCGGAACTTTGTGGATTGGCCCAGACTCCCTGTTTGTGCAAATCTTACAGATTTGTGTGCAAATCACTGAGCCCCCCCCCCCTTTTTTTTTTGCGGTACACAGGCCTCTCACTGTTGTGGCCTCTCCCGTTGCAGAGCACAGGCTCTGGACGCGCAGGCCCAGCAGCCATGGCTCACGGGCCCAGCCGCGGTGGCATCTTCCCGGGGCATGAACCCGTGTCCCCTGCGTCAGCAGGCGGACTCTCAACCACTGCGCCACCAGGGAAGCCCTGAGCCCCCTTTTTTAAAACTAAACATATGTCACCAATTTGAGTTAAATGGCCAGACTGGAGGCCGGGCCTACTAATGTGTGTTAGCAGCTGGCATTGCCCCAGCAGGTCAGATCATGGGATCTGGAAGGGTATGTACGGACACGTCATTAGATCTAACCCTTTACCGTTAGCTATGGGGTGACCGAGGCCCACGGGAGGGGAACACGTACGGGAGGGGAACACGTCCGGCAGGAGTCCCCTGACTTCCCACCCCAAACCTGGGCTTCCTCTGGGGCTGCAGTCCTGCTGGATCAGGGAGCCCCCTGCCAGTGTTGTCAGTGAGGCCCTGGGAGGCTGGGGCCTTTGCTGGAAGCTGAGCTAGAAGGAGTGAGGGCAGTTCGTGCCCTGTTGCCAGGAGGGAGCTAGAGCCTCTTGTCACCCTGCCTTCCCTGTGGCACCAGAGGAAGCAGCAGGAAAGCTTTCAATAGCCGTGGGGAAACACACTTTGTTTCAAAGGCAAGTTGTTTTGTGTCCTTTTCAGGGCAGTTGATTAGCTTCCTCTGCTTTATATATAGTTTTCCAGGAATAGGCAGATATGCTTCTCACCACCAAGATATTAATACCCCAAGCAAAGCACTCGAAGGAAAACAACCACCAGGGTGGAACCATCAGGTGGGGAGCGAGCAAGAGGAGAGAGAGAGAGAGAGAGAGAGAGAGAGAGAGAGAGATTCACTGCCAAGAAGGGAAGTACAAACGTAGACAAGCCAGGGCACTTTGCTGTGGATTGTGATGGTCTGTTTCATAAGCAACGTATAATCCCAGGCTTTTCTATGGCCCACGAGGTGACATGAAAAGTAGCTTCTGATTACTGTATTTTATCAAATGTTATAATTTTATATATTATTATCTGATACTAAACATATCAGAATTCACTGGTAATTCTAGGAAGCGTGTTGGGAATAGTTAGCAGTCGTTTGCCAGTCACCCGGCAAGGTGACCCCACCTCCCTGCTGCTAACTCACCATCGTGGCATCAAGAGGACACGAGACCGAACCTCAGTGATCAGGCCATGCAGACGCTGAGCCGTCCCTTGTTCCTAAAATAGTGAGCAAGGCACTATTTTAGGAAGACAATCAGGGGGCAGCTCCACAATGGAAAATCCCTGGTCCTGTGAGCATTCAGGGTTGAAATAAATGTAGATTTATTTCATCTAGGAAGCCAAGGTACAAAGCGAAAAACATAGCCTTTATTGCATAACTGGAAAATCTACTAACATGGAACAAAGGAGACTTTCTTTTTTAAATTAAGCTAGTCAGGAAAGCTACCAGTGCTTCACTACTAATGCTTTACTACCAATGCTTTAGTTTTGGGGGTGCCAGTCTTTGCTATTATCCTGAGTGAAAACTTTGCAAGCAGCAGGTGAGTTCATCTTCAGTGACACCTGTCACATGGTTTTTTTGTGTGTATGTGTTTGAGTGTAAGCCCATAAAGGTGGGATGGGGGTTGTGTAAACACTGGGCGAGGCGGGAAAGTGGAGCTGTGGCTCCGGCGATGTTGGAGAACCCTCACATACGTGGGCACAGCTGGGAAGGTGCACAGGAGGGAAGGTCTGGGCGCTGTGGATTGGGAGGGGGAAGAATGGAGATGAGGCATGTCCTGCCCTCCAGCATACACCCTGCCCTGAGACATACTCTGCCGAGGGTGCACTAGGGGTAAGGTTGGGCTGCGCTTTCTGAGGTTACTGTACCTAGGGCGCGTGGGAGGCAAGAGGACAAAGGCTCCCAGAAAGGCACCACCTGGAGGTTGGTGGACGACACAGAATAGATGTCCAAAGGTTGGAGCCGAGGCGGGCTGAGCAGTGCTTTCTGTGTGTAGGACCGAACTCTGGCCGTGTGGATGCAATGTCCTGCGTTCCATTAGGGCAAAAAGTTAGGGTTGTGACTGTAGATCTTACAGAATCCCTGTGGACTAGACAGGTGACTGTCAGCAATGATTGGGAACCAGAGCTTAGGAAGGCAGAGACCTGGGTTCTCCCAGGACCTAGACTGGGTGGAGCGTGTCCCACACCATGGGGACCACTGGGCTACAGCTACTAAAAGTCACCTGGGGAGCTTTAAAAGCGCTGATGCCTGGATGCCATCCCAGCAGGACTAAAATACAGCAGAGTCTCAGGAGGTGGGAGGGGGACCCAGGCAGCCCGTGTTTCAAGGGGACCACCAGGTGAGTTAGGGGCTGAGAAATACCATGAGAGGCCATGTCCCCCCGGTTCACGTGCCCCCAGAACTGGCAGATGTGACCTTATTTGCAATCAGGGTCTGTGCAGGTCAAGGGTTGAGTTCACACGACAGTAGTGTGAGCCTCGAGTCCGATGGCCGGCATCCTGGTGAGAGCAGGAGAGAACTCAGAGATGCACGTGGAGGAGGCGGCCTGGCAGACAGAGGGAGAGGTCGCGCCATGCCACCGGGAGCCAAGGGCCGCCTGGGTCGCCAAAGGCTGGAAGAGTCAGGAAGGATCCTCCCTGGAGCCTTCAGAGCAGGCACGGCCCTGCTGACGCTTCGATTTCTAACTTCAGGCCTCCAGGACTGTGAGAGAATAAATGTCTATTGTGTGAGCCTCCTCTTTTGTGGTCATTTGTTCCAGTGGCCCCAGGAAATGAGCACCGAGGACATCTATAATACCTGACTCATGCGGCCTCTTTTTCTAAGGTGCAAACAGATTTATATCCAAAGACCCTCAAGCGAGGGGAGCGGAGCCCCTGCGGCCTGTTCGTCTCTGGAGAGCCACAGAGATTCAGATTCCCCGAATAAGGGGCACCTCAGGGGTTGTAAGGCTGCACGAGGCCCGGAGGAGGTGGCCCTTCGCTGAGAGGTGGGGACGTTTGGAGAAGAGCCCAGAGGGTGAGGGGGTGACCACCCCCCTTGGTCTCTGAGAGCGACTCTGCAGCGAGGCAACCCCAAAACGCGGCTGTAACCGCGCCCCGTAACCTCCCTCTTGGTCATTTCCCCAGGGACTGTGCACCAGGGGACGGGGAATGATGAGACTGCGGAGCATTATCAGATTCTGGTTGTGAAATGACACCACTTCCTGAGGCTCACACGCTACTATGATGCATCAGCCAGTGTGGGGAATTGTTGGGGTCGGGTGATTAATGGGTCTGACTCAGGTCACCCCCCCAGCGGGCCAGGTGCGTCTCTGAGCCCACCCCACACGTAACCTAGTTCTGGAATCTGTCACTGGGACAGAGACACTCAGCAGAATCCCCACGTTGTTTTTCTGACACATGGAATGACCCAAAGGCTATTAGGTGGGAAAGGCCATGTGGAAGACTCTAGAACAGCCTCAGAAGCAGCGGGGCATCCCTGGGGGGCCTGCAGGGATTGGTGCCACTACCAAGGACTTGAAAGTCAGAGTTCGCGCATCCTGCCGTATGTCCACTTAACTTGCCTGTTCGGCCCGTGCAGAAGACGGATGGGTTTTAGGAACTAGCAGTGGATTATTGTAAACCCAGTCGGGTGGTGACTCCAGTGTGGTTGCTATTCCAGGTGTGTATTCTCTCCGCATCCTCTAGCGTCTGGTACGCAGCCGTCAGGCTGGCAGATGCTTTTCCCTCCATACCTGTTGGTAACGACCACGAGAAGCAGTTTGCCCTCCCAGCAGGCCTGGTGACACACCTTGGCTGACCTGACCCAGGGAAACGTCACCCTCTATCCCTCTGCCACAGTCTGAGTCACGGGGCTCCTGCTGGTCTCTGTGCCGCGAGGGACAGCGCACTGACCTATGACATCGTGGTGACACCATGCTGATCAGACTTGTGAGCAGGGACTGAGCTGGAGAGAAACAACCCAGACTCTGATAAGACCTGTGTGTGACGGAGGGTGGAAATCGATCCCACAGAAACTCAGGGGCCATTTATCTCAGTGAGCATTTCGAGGGGTCCAGTGCTCCAAACTGTGCTGGAAGGTAAGTTTCTACATCTTGTACGTCCTCCACTAAGAAGGAAACACAAAGTCAAGTGGGCCTTTTTGGAGCTCAAAGGCAACAAACACTTCCCTTGGCCAGGTCACTCTGACCTGTTTGCTGAGTGACCCCAAAGGCTACCCGTTTGGGTGGGTCTCTCAGCAAAAGAAGGGTCTGCAGCAGACAGCTGTTCGTGCTCTGCTGCCGCTTCAGCCCCGCGATAGAGCGTGTTCCGTGAAGCTTGGCGTGTCTCTGACACGGGAGACTTTGTCACCCCCCTGCCGATGAATCAGAGAATATATCTCTAGGAGTCTGGAGTACAGCCACGCTGTTGTGTAGGTAACTGTTCCTTTGAGAAACAGCTTCCGGCTGCTTACAGGGCCGCGGAGACGGAGTCTCTAAGCCCGTGTAGAGACGAGACTGAACCCTGGGCCACGGGCCACTGTGCACACCACCCCACCCATCGTGAGCTAGGTGTTTTCTGCTCAACCCACCGGCACGCTGGGCACACAGGTTCCATCACTGGGCGCAAGCGAGACGTGCACTGTCGGACTGGAGCAGGTCCTGAAGACACAGGTGATGCCCAGGCAGGTGCCTCCCATTCTCTCAGGCCCTGGTCCCCCCATCTGTCTCCTCGCTCCACCGCCGCCCGGCCTCCTCGGGGATTCCCTACGACGGTTTACTGAGAAGGAGAAACGTCAGCTCCATTCTGCACGACGTGCTCACCCAGCGATGGGTGCAGTAAGGCCTGGGGCTCGGCTGCCACTGCGGGGAGAGACTTAGCCCGTCTTCGTTTGTAGGAGGGGTGCTTGCATTACGTGAGATGAAAACATAGTTTTACTATTGTCTTTACTTGGGAATTAAAAATGGTTAACAAGTGTACCTGGCTGTCTAGTGCAAAGGGGTGGACTGCGGTGATCTCGTCCTGTGTCACTGGGCTCAGCTGGAACTGTAGACCCACATGAGCGGGGGCGTGTGATGGGTGGAAGGTCGGGGAGGAGGGAAGCAGAGGCCAGAGCCCCCGAGGACGGTCAGGGTCCACGTGGTGAGGGACACGGCGTCTCCAGGCTGCTCTCCTCCTTGGTGAGCATCAGTCAGAGCCGCTGGGGTGTCCACCATGCCTGCTCTGCCCCACGCCACGTCCAGTTGTCTTCCTGACGTGGCCAGCGGTGACCCAGGCCCACCTTCCGCCAGCCCTTCTCTGCCATCCGCCCCCCCGCCCCGTACATGGACGTGCGGGGACCCGGCCACTCTGGCCAGTGTGACCTCGTCCACGGGGGCCGGAGGGGCAGTTATCCACTCCCTCTCTGGGGCCTTATTCCTTATCTTTGATTTCTATAATCACTAAGAATTGTTGACACCCAGAGCTTGGGAGGGAGAAAGTCTCCAGATCTTGCAGAAAGGACAGCAGATCTGGCCCTTCTAACGGGAGCCCTTCAGGAACGAGGTGACCCACCTGTTGGCCGCCCCGCGGGCTCGAATCTCAGTGTTCACTGTGGAGTTTTCATCTCGGTGACCCGGCCTTCAACGTGCACTTGTGGACGGAGAGGGAGCTGTGATCCAGGCTCCGCCAGGCAGCAGCACTGTCTGAGTGCGAGGACCGTTAGGAAATAAGGTCTCAGGGAAGTCCGTGTGTGGGATGGATGCAGAGAGGATGCTCCGGAGTACGTCAGCGGGCGGGTCGTGAGGCCCACATCTCAAGCAGCCCCTTTAACTGGAAATTTAGCAGCCAATAGCACAGCGGCGGGAGCCGTGGGGAAAATAGTTAGAATGTGTCTGCCGTCTCTAAAGGCCTCCAGGTAACCGTTTTTCTATTTTGACTCCCCAAGCACATGTTCATGGAGCTGGGATTGTAAAAACGGACTTCTAAGATGAATTTGGAAATATTTCTTACCTGAACCCCCAAACAAACAAACAAACCAGCCAACCCAAGGGCCTTTACGGGTCACTGTGGAATTCTAGAACGTCTTAGTTCCAGAGAACCTTAAGTCAGGAACTTTCAGAAAATAAATTGAGCACCATTAAGTTTGTCCATCTTTGCAGGGCAAGGGGACTTTTAGTGTTTAAATCATGGAGAGAATTTAGTCACTGAACCAGAAGTGTGGCACTTTCCTAAGAACTCTGATAAAACCAGAAAATCTACGTTTTCATCTGGGTGTTCCCAGAAGAGTTACTTACTCTCTTTAGGTCAAGTTTCTTCATCTCTAAAACAAATAGGCTGGGCTAGATCAGAGGATAAATTAATCTCCCGATGCAGCTCGAATCAACTGGAGACTTTGGGCTGGGCTGCGGTGGGGCTGGAAGAGACATCTGCCTGGAGCTTGTGGTTTAACAAGAACCCACTCTTCAGACCAGGATCTTTAAGCCTCAGCTCCACCACTCGCCAGCTCTGTGTTCGAGCTTCAGTGCCCTCAATTTTAAACTGGAAATACTGTAGTACCTCCATGACATGGTGCTGGTGATGGCTAAATCAGGTGTCTATCAGATACCGAGAAGAGCGCCTGGCACCTGGTCAGAGTTCGAGGAATGTTAACCGTTAGTGTTAGTGTTAGTGTTCATATTATTTATTCCCTACTTCCTGGTTCCCAGGTGCCACCCTGTGCTCTGATGGCAGAACCAACTGTGTGCATTTTAGAAATAGTGATTCCCAATTCCAAACCCGGAGATTTTGCTTCAGTAGGTCCAGTTTGGGAACAGGGATCTGGATTTCTGGAAAGCTTTTCAGGTTCATGATGACTGGTAGCCTTGTTTTGAAATCCAGGCTCTTACCAACACACATGTGCGCGCACACACACACACTTATACACTCACACTCTTGGGTAAACACTCTCCCACATTTGCATCTCTGTAATAAAGTCGATTTAAAAACAGAAGTATAATTTGAAAGAGAAAGAACTCCTCAGTCTCACAATAAAATGATTCCTTGCTGGTACCCCTACCTCTTCTAAAGGGTTGCGGTGGCAGGAAGTGCCCTGGAGCACGGTGAGGAAGCCTTCATTAGAATTCTTCATCTGACTTTCAAAAAGGCTTCAGGAAAGGCTCTCTTGCAGGAACGCGGGGGACGTCCGGCATCTGGACATTCCTTCCGCGTGATGGCACACATCTGGCGCTCCGGGACCAGCGGAACATTGCCCTTCCATTTCCCTCCAGATGTCTGAGGATGTGAGAAGACAGCCCAACGGGGAGAAATTTATCAGACTCGGACCAATTAAACGCCGCAGCCCAGCAGGGTCCTCGCTGGTTTGCTTTCGCGCTGCCCAGGCCTTCAGTCAGACAGCTGTGGACCTTTCCGTCCCCTGCATTTTACACGCACACACCTCGGAGGCCGAGAACCAAGTGAGCGACAGCTGCACACGTGCAAGTGAACATCCTGGAACAGACACAGTGGACGGTTATCTGGCTTCCATGAGACCCAAATTAAGTGAATACTATTCACATTCCTGCCTGGCTCTGCTGTGCCTTCTCAAGGTGCTGAAACTGAATTCAAAAGCCAAAAACATATGCTGCCTGGGCTTAAAGAGCCACTGCAGATTGCAAACACTTGGCTTAGCAATGCGTGAGATGCTCTGGGGTGACATTTGGGCTTGTTGATTCAGTGGGATAATCACCAGGAACATCATTCAGATCCCTCACCCTTGCATACAAGCACACTTAAAAAACTTTGTTTTCTTAAAAGCACTAAGTAAAAAAACAAAAAAACAACAAAAAAAACTCAGATGAAAATGCTTAATGATCCTGAAGATGGAAACTAAATTTTGGATTTGAATTTTACAGACGTCAGTGGAAAATGCCACATAAAGCAAGATGCTGTGCAGTTAGGATTTCTTGCAGTCTTGGGTGCAGTTTCTAAAACAAGGGAGATTAAGATCCACGACCATGAAGAGTCTGATCAGGTGTCTTTAGGTCACAAGCAAAAAAGAAATCATGCAGGAGACATGTCTGTTCCATCAGTCAAGGATGCTTGTGGGTACCAGGCAGCGCCAAACCCCATGCTTGACTCAGAAAATAGCCCCAGGCGTGGACCAGGACAGGGGAGGGTCACAGATAACCTTGTGTCCCCTCCAGAATTCAGGCTGGAAATGATTTGTTGCTGGCAAGTGTCCAAGTCCCTTACCTTTGCCAAGTGACTCTGAGCAGGACTGGTGGCCCTGCCGTTGGGAGGACATGGGAACGTACTGCACAGAGATCCTTGAAGAGGCTGCTGATGAACAGGCCATTTCACTGTTCGGGAGTATTTTCTTTGGCTGTGTGCCATTAAAATAACCCCTGGCTGTAGGAGGCTGTGCGGATAGGGTGGGCAGATTGCTTGGGCACAGTTTGGAGGGTCTATTTCCTGCTCTCCCACTTCTTCTGAAACGACAGGTGTGCAGGACCCCACAATGGGTCCTGTCCAGGGTTCCCAGTGATGCCCACAGGTTATCAGCAGGAGCCACTCTGAACTAAAGCAGGACGTAACATGTGAGGATTTGTGTCTTATTACGTAGGCGATTTCTTTTCATTTTATTTCATTTCTCCCGACCTCCAGTGCTCGGAGTGGAGTCCATCACAGCTCCTGGCCACCGAGCAGGTTGAAGGAGGGCTCTGGGTTTACTACCCTGCAGTGAACCAGCCCCTAGTTCCTGAGGTTCTCCGAGCGACCTCTGTATCGTCATCATCTTTTCTGTTTGATGTGAGTCATATTCTGAACATTTAAGGGAACCCCAAAGTACTGAGACTCCTGGCTCCGCCTTTAGCTTTAGGTGAGAAAAAGAAATATTACGAGAATATCTTGTAATCACCTTCTAGTGTATTTAATGATCTGATTTATTGCATTTATTACAGTCATGGGCGACTTCACAGTTAGATCAACAGTGTTTATCCAATTTAAAACAACTCAAGTCTTTCCTGTAACTGGTTAGCAGTTGTGAATATGTCCATCTCCCAATCTCAGTACAGTCGGTCGTATACTCAGCAGAGATAGATGTTCTAATTGCTTTTCCCCAAGCGTTTACTGCTGCATTTACCTATGCAATAAACATTTGAGTGTCTATTGTGTGTGGCCTCTGTGCCACATGTGCCAGTCACTCCTAATCCAGTTCACACGTGAACACTGCTCCCTGAGACGTGCTGAGACCTCTTGGTCCAAGCAGTTGTCAGACCCAGTGGGTTCCTCAATCTGCCCAGGACTCGAGGGTACCGGGCACTGGTTGTCACCTCCTCGAACTGCTTCCCTTGACCGCTGTGACATTTTGCTGTTCTTCTAACTCTCTGCCGACTTATGTCTTAAATGTCAGAATTCTTCACCACTCTGCTCTTGTTCTTTTCCTCTGAAGCTGTCGCCCTGGCTGGGTCACCTCATCCTATATGCTGATGACTCCTGCATCTTTCTCTCAAGGCTGACGTTGCCCTGGAGACCTGACCTCTGCCCCCACCCCACCCCCGGAGGATGCCTCTCAGCCTCTATCTGAGAATGATGTCATCTCTGCCCCAGCCCCCTCTCTTCCCAGGTTCTCCATCCCCTGGTCACCAGTGTCAGCGGATCCACCGTGGATCCTTCCGTGAGACAGAAGCTGCAGAAAACGGATCCACCTCCAGGAACTGTGTCACTGTTGATCATGAGGGGGTGACAGAGCCATCCAATACCAAACACTGAAGGTTGGTCTAACATATTAGAATGATTTTTCCTGAAAAACATGAATCACCTTAGTTTGAGATCTTTCTGGAGTGACCGAGAAAGGGTGGCATTAACGCCACTTTTTTGGCAGGCCACTGGGCAGTTTGATTCGTCAAGTGACCTGTCCTGGGTGTCAAGGACAAGGAAAGTTTGGGAACCAATCACATCTTGTCCTGTTCTTGGGAGTTTGTCAGGCACATTAAGAAAATGGAGATGGTGGGGTTTCAGGAGAGTTCCTACCCGTGGCCTCGGCTCTGGGTCCCCAGAGCAGCTGGTCCACACAGCTTCTGGGTACAGAGTAACCCGGGCTGTGCTGTGTCCTGGTGTCTGTGCCCAAATTCCTGTGGCTGCTGGAAACCCTCAACCATCCATCCATCAAATATAAATGAAGGGGTGACCCGGCAGTGCCACCCCTAGGTATTTACCTGAAAGAACTGAAACCAGGGACTCCAACGGGTACCGATACAACTGTGTTCATAGCAGCACTATTCACAGTAGCCGGAAGACGGAAGCAACCCAGGTGCCCATCAACGGAAGAGTAGATAAATAAAATATGGGCTAAATATGCAATGGGATATAATCCCGCCTTACAAATAATGAAAACACAATATGTATACAAAATGGATAAACTTTAAAAACATTATGCTCAGTGAAATAAGCCAGAAACAGAGGGACAAATACTGTACCAGTCCACTTATATGAAATATCCAGAACAGGCAAATTCATTGAGACAGAAAATAGATTAGAGGTCCCCAGGTGCTGGGGGGAGGGGAGAGTGGGAAGTTATTGCTTAATGGGTACAAAGTTTCTGTTTGGGGATGATGAAAATTTTGGAAACACATCGTGCTGATGGTTGCACCACATTGTGAATGTAATTAAGGTCAAAATGGTTAAAATGGCAAGTTTTATAAATATATTTCACCATAATAAAAAAATACGTCATTGGGGGACTTCCCTGGTGGTGCAGTGGTTAGGAATCCGCCTGCCAATGCAGGGGACACAGGTTTGATCCCTGGTCTGGGAAGATCCCACATGCCGTGGAGCAACTAAGCCCGTGTGCCACAACTACTGAGCCTGCGCGCCACAACTACTGAAGCCCGCACGCCTAGAGCTCTTGCTCTGCAGCAAGAGAAGCCACCGCAGTGAGAAGCCCGCGCCCCACAAAGAAGAGTAGCCCCCACATGCTGCAACTAGAGAGAGCCCGTGCACAGCAATGAAGACCCAACGCAGCCAAAAAAAAAAAAAAAAAAAGATCCATGTGCTGTAGATCTTCTGTTTAAAAAAAAAAACACCAAAAACACAATTGGAGGGATGACATTTACCACAATGGTTCTTAGTACACACCTGTGAGGGGGAAGTTTCCAGGGCAGGAGCCAGGGCAGGAGCCAGGCCTGGTTTCACTGTAGCCTTGAAGTCCAGCCCAGAGGAGGGACCAGTGAGAGAGTTTGGAGCTGGGTCTCAAAGCTGAGCCCTGAAAGGCAGTGGTATCTTATTACATGGAGAGATTTTTTTTTTTTTTTTTTTTTTTGCGGTACGCGGGCCTCTCCCTGTTGTGGCCTCTCCCGTTGCAGAGCACAGGCTCCGGACGCGCAGGCCCAGCGGCCATGGCTCATGGGCCCAGCTGCTCCGCGGCATGTGGGATCTTCCCGGACCGGGGCACGAACCCGTGTCCCCTGCATCGGCAGGCGGACTCTCAACCACTGCGCCACCAGGGAAGCCCTGGAGAGATCTTTTTATTTCATTACTCTGGAACTCAGGTGCAGAGTTGGTTAGTCCCTTTTCACTCTAAAAATGTGGGATTTTATCCCCTCTTTGTGGAAGGGGCAGAGATAAAGGCTGGCAGGCGCTGGGTGACTGTTCCCTGACGACAAGCTTTGGGACCAGCCTGGCTGCAGGACAGTGTAGAGGACACACGTGGAAGCTGGACGTGGAAAAGCAAGTGAAGTGAAGGGAGGCCTTGATGCTTAGTTCAGAGAGTTGAGCCTGAGAGCCTGAAGGTTCCTGCGCAGGGCGGTGCTGTGGGGAGCGGGGACGGAGGGAGCCGGCCCCCCGGGGACCAGATGGGCGCTTCCTCTGCAGGCTGGACTCTCCCGACAGCCTCGCAGAGGTACACACGGCCTCGTGGCTTCAGTGCGGAGCCAGGCGCTGCCCATCCACGGGTTGTAATTACGTTGAGCAGGACTGTCTTTTCCACCCTGGCTTCTTCATTTTTTTTCCTAAGAGAAATAAAAAAACCCAAAAAACAAAAAAGTACTCCTCCCCATTTCCCTCAAAGCACTGTGGCATCTTCAGATCTGGGTACTTGAAAGCTAAGGCTGATGGTAATTTCCGATGGACATAATGTGCGTTTGAAATTCTTTTCCACGTCAGATTAAGCCTGTCTTGGACTGAGTTCCTGGAAGTGTTTTTCATTAGAATAATGGTCCTCAGCTGAGAGATCAGAGGATCCGATACCCCAAAAGGGGAAACAGAAACAGAAACAGGGCATCGTCAAGTGCTCCCCGGGGGACTTCCGGGCAACTTGGCCAGAGAGAAACTGTCCCTTCTCCATGCTGGTCCCCGGGGAAATGGTGCTGGGTCTGGTGGGCGACCAGGGACTTCAGTGACAAAATCTTTGTTTTTTTACTGAAAGCATGAAGAACAGAGAAATTGGGTTCAACCAGCCAACCAACCAACCAAACATCTGTGTTCGTTGGGCACCTACTGGCTGCTCATCCCTCTGTGGCGCCAGGAATCTGTTAATAAGACAAAGTCCTTGAAAGAGAGTAAAACTCACAGGACTTGACTCCAGGGACCAAGACGAAGCTCTGGCATGTTTGGTGATTTTTTTTTTCTGGTCTAAATATGCCCATCCGTGTAATGCACACGTGCACACTTGGCCTTACCTACAGAGGGTTTCAGGTTGGCGGAGGAAATCCTCGTGAAATTATTTTCTCCTCCTCCCGCCTGAAACTTGACTTGCTTACTGCAGGCTGTTAACGGCCTTGAGAGCGTCTTTAATCCTTAGCCAGGGTCTTTAAATATAATACATCAATAACAGGTTCACTTTGAACTCCTTGCTCTTTTCCCCCGTACCCTGCGGGGTGAGGCTTGGAACTTTCAAGCCCTGTAACAGATTCTTCCTATCAAAGTGTCAAAACTCATAAGGCGCATGTCAAGGAATACGTGTGCTTAATTTAATCTGTCTCCCCTCCCCCTACCCAGTTTCGAGGGTTACTGTTGAGGGCTAGTGTTCACCCTGCGGGTTTCTTTAAGCCGACACAATTGCAGGGCCCGAAGAGTTGGCCCCATGCACCCACCATGCTACCCTGAGGGTTGTATGCGGTGAGTTTGTTGCCCCCGGCCTGTCAGGTTGTTCCTGTTTTCAATGTGTCCAGGAAAATCCTGTCAAATTCAAAACTTCCTTCCTCCCCAGACCTATCTTTGATCTGAGACGCCTGGGCACGACGGTCCGAGCAGCTCACTCTGTGTGCATTGGTGCCTGGAGCTCCTTTAGCAAGACTCCCGAGGCAACAAGGTTTATTTGTTCTGTCGGCCAGCTCGGTGCTGGATGGCCTGGTCCTTGGCTCTGGTGAGCTGCTGGATCAGCCCTGTCCTGAGGACAGCTTTGTCACCAGGGAGCTCTCCCCGCGTTCTTGCCCACTGTCTGTGGTCGAGGATTTTTCTCCCCCTTGGAAGCCATGTGCACAGCTCCCTCACTTCCCTTCCTGACACATGGGAATAGCCACACTATTGCTCTAACCTTGTGCTAAGTCATTGCGTTAAGTGCTGCAGGCTTGGTTCTCTGTTCAAATGAAATCTTTATTGCCCACCCCAGGCTCCCTTGTGTGGATGAAGGGATTTTCCAGACGTCAGCCAATGGGGGACACTAATTACTATACACGCTCTTCACTCAGAGGCTCAGGGATGCAGGTGTGTCAATGTTTCCTACCTTGGGCTCCTGAGGGAGTGAAGTCAGTAGGAACTCGCTTGAGGTTTAAGGGGTTGGCCAGAGTTAACTGAAGGGGAACATTGAAGATGTTTCCTGACTTTGGAAAAGTTCCCCACATTTCTAGACCCAAATAATCAAACGGCACAATTGGATTCTGTGATGTTACTCAGACAGTTTCCTCACTTGTTAATGATAGAAATTCACTTTGAAAGTAGACACAACAAGGTCTCACAGGATGTTCTGGAGTCTCACTGGGGAGTAGTGACTAATGGAGGGGAAACTTTCACTTTTCGACCTGATTTCATCCTTGGCCTTGCTGGTGACCTTTGGCCTCCTGCCCACTCTCTCAGTATCTGTTTCCCTGTGATTGTGATGGCTACACAATATCAAAGGGGCCTTTACGTGTCATGAAGAACTTACGTGATAAGAAATATGTTTATACTGAAGAGCGTTGACAACGTCAGACTCTGTCTATACAGGATGTTAAAATGTCCTTTGTTTTAATCAACGTGGTGAAAAAGTCAGTGTGTGGGTATCATGGAGACCCATGGGCTTATGGGCTGACTGTGTTTTCCTTCCCCGGTGGTTACTTGGGCAGCGCAGGGTAGAGCTTGGTGCTCTGTATGTGCAACAAGCAGTGGCATGAAAAGCGAGGGTCACGTGGTGCCAGGTCCTTTGGGGAGGGGGTTGTCTGTTTGCCCTTGACTGAGCTCTGCGAGGAGAGACGTCAGATGTAGGGTCCCTGTGCATTTGAAACTGCAGTGAGCAGAGGGCCGTCTGGGAGTGAAGATTTTCCACAGTTTCCGGTCCTCCTGGTCTTTGTTATTCTTTCCCCCGTTCTGATTACAGGTTAGCCCGCCCCAGCGGCGGCCAGCCAGGGGCTGGAAGCTAGGGAGTCACACGGAGGGGCAGCTGAGCACTTTAATTACAGGCCTGGGGGCATCTGGGGGCATTTGCCCACTGGGTTCCCCAAACTGGCCAGAGTTCCTGCTGAAGGTCAGGACCGTGAAATTCATCAGCAGGAATTCCTAAACAAGGAGCAAGCGTGGCCATCAATACGGATTGACTGTCAATTTAGTTTCAAAATGAATTCTTTATCACTTGCTCGAATAATCTGACGACAAGGTATTAAACCAAATAGAGGGTTTAATAGATGTTTAATCATTAGAGTTAATTTTGCTAATATAAAAGTAATTTTTTAGGGCTTCCCTGGTAGGGCAGTGGTTGAGAGTCCGCCTGTCGATGCAGGGGACACAGGTTCGTGCCCCGATCCGGGAAGATCCCACATGCCGCGGAGCGGCTGGGCCTGTGAGCCATGGCCACTGAGCCTGCGCGTCCGGAGCCTGTGCTCCACAACGGGAGAGGCCACAACAGAGAGAGGCCTGCGTACAGAAAAAAAAAAAAAAAGTAATTTGTTAACATAGACAGAAGACAGCAGAATTTTTTTCGATAAAAAATTGAATGAAAAGATGACTGAGAGCTTTAGAAGTAAAGATTTTAATGACTCTAACTAGAAATAAGTAAGAATACATATTAAAAAGAATCTCCTGTTCTACATAGTGAACATACACAAGGGGCAAAAAGAACGGATGCCAGCTTCATTGATATAAAGGGATTTCAGCAAATCACTAGAGCTCTGATCACGGGAATAGCGTTCTGGGTGGGTCAGAATATTGGTTCCATCCTAGGTGCCATGTTTCCAGAGGGACGTTACAAACTCAAGAGCAAAAAGAAGGGATGAGATGGTCAGGGGCAGGTGTGGAAACCATCTCAGGTAAGGAGGGGTTAATGCATTTATTCTGGAGGATGCACAGGGGATGTGAGAGATTTGCCTTCAAACATGAAAAGACACTTGCAGGGAAAAGAATGGACTTTTTTTTTTCATGAGAGAATGGTTAACATTTCAGAGAGAAAATTCCTTTCCATATGAGAAATATCTGTCTAAGAATATAATTTTCCACCTCTGGCTTGCTGCCTCCTGAGCGGGAGGGCCTGTGCACTGGATACTTAGGCAGGGATGCTGGGGAGGAATGACTCATGTCCTGAGGGGGCGTGTGGATGAGATGACAGGAAAGCTTCTCTCTTTGGATCTAGGTTGGGGTTGGTTGTCCCCTGCCTTCCCGTCCCCATTTGCCAGAAGCCCTCATCAAGCCTGCTCCTCTTACACATAGTATTGTTATGATGAAGGTTTGATGAGCAGTAAAGGCTAAAACTTAAAAGAGAATAAAATCACAACCCATACAATTTCAAAATCAACAAGTGTCAAAGATTTCACTTAACACATTAATTAACGACAGATTCACCCAATGTGACCACTGGTACCACACGTCTGGAGTTAGATAAGTGATGAAATGAATTCACAAACGGATGCAAGAGCTGGCGGAGCTGCTCAGTATCCACAGGGCGAAAATCTGTTGCATTTCACTGGGTACAATTTGCATTGCTATGGATAGGAATAAGTTGCATCAATTTTCTACAAGCTAACCTTTACCTCTATAGAGCAAACTGTCTAGTCAATGACAAATATCCCCAGAGACGTGTGGGGCATTCCATTGGAAAGATGGCCAGTGATCTCTTCTGCCCACTTCAAAATCTTCCACAATTTTTTCCTGCATGAGTTGAAATAAGAGAAGTTCTCCCTAGAGTGCTTGGCAGATGGTAAGTGCTCAGTAAACATTATCTATCATGACCATTGTTGGGTTTTTTTGCCCAAGTCCTGGGCAGATGAACCAGCTGGTGGTTGATGTGAGGAACTCTTGGACCAAAGTCTGGACCACCATTTTTTTTCTTCCCTTTGGAAATAGACACACATCAGGCCAACAACTTTCATCTCTCACAGATCAATGCTTTTTATGTTAGGAAATCTTTTTTTCTAATGTGTACACCAAAAAACTCCTTTTCCTTGATACCTTCCAATTCTCAGTTCCCTATGGTAGGAAAATTTCTCTCTGACTCACACTTGTAGTTAAGTGTAAGAAAAATTCTAATGAGGTCCCTCTATTAAGGAAAGAACAGTCCGTAAATTTCAACTAAAGTTCAAATGATAAAGTTCAGATTTGGTCGTCTCAGCAAATAGAACCCAAACATCCATTGTTCTGAGTAGCTGGACATTCAAACACTGACACAGGAATAATGTAAGTTAGCAAATTGGCCTTTATATCTATCTGTCTGTCTATCTGTCATATAAAGGCAAGTTAAACACTCACACAGGTGAGACTTGCCATGCCCACCTGAGTCCTACATCCACAGTTCTGAACTATTTCTGTATTTTGAAGCACTGTTGTTTCTTGGAACTATGGTTCACAAGTGACTTGTGTCCAGCTGTTCTCAGAAATCCAGACCTGGGTCAGGGAGAGGCCGAGCTGGAGGAGAGAGAGAGCTTGAGAGAGCATGGCTGTGGCACAGAAACCACCGCTACCAAGAAATTCGGGCTGTGTTTCCCATACTATCAGTTTATACCAAAAGAAACTACTGTTGACTACGATGGAAATAGCCCATTACTAAAAGAAGTAGGGCTTCCCTGGTGGTGCAGTGGTTGGGAGTCCGCCTGCCGATGCAGGGGATGCGGGTTCCTGCCCCGGTCCGGAAGGATCCCACATGCCGCGGAGCGGCTGGGCCTGTGAGCCATGGCCGCTGAGCCTGCGCGTCCGGAGCCTGTGCTCCGCAACGGGAGAGGCCACGACAGTGAGAGGCCCGCGTACCGCAAAAAAT
Source organism: Mesoplodon bidens (assembly GCF_964165515.1). Lineage (NCBI taxonomy): Eukaryota > Metazoa > Chordata > Mammalia > Artiodactyla > Ziphiidae > Mesoplodon > Mesoplodon bidens. Next base: position 30,276,233 of record NC_138169.1, on the reverse strand, counting down.
AAAAAATAAAAGAAGTAAAATGTTTGTCTGTGGAGTGAAACAGAGCTGACCCAGCTAGATGACCAGGGGCAGTACTGACCATGGTCTCACCTCGAGCGCCAGGCTGATGAAGACTCAGCTTTTCACTGTCCCAGAGGAACAGAATTGAGACTTCCCTTGTAGAATTGTTTGCAACCATCTGAAGCGCAGGAAAGCACTGCCCCTCTCCCCTCCGGCTCCAGCTGTCGGAGGTTCATGGCCTGTCTCACTGCTTACACAGGCAAAGCCGGAATCCCTCCCCTGGTGACCTCAGGGGGACATTGGGAAGATCCTCGAGCTAACTGTAGGAATCTGTAGGAATAATAGATGATTGTTATCTTATAATATTTACAGTGCAAGATAATGAAACTCGTAATAACCAACTTAACGTATCCTATAACAATATTCTAATAATGCTTTATGTGTTGAAAATGTTCACTAAACATTTTCAGTCAAAAACTTGCACGTAAAATTTCCTGGGTCCACGTCTAATGGACCTAGAGACTGTCATACCGAGTGAAGTAAATCAGAAAGAGAAAAACAAATATCATATATTAACGCATATATGTGGAATTTAGAAAAATGGTATAGATGATCTTATTTCCAAAGTAGAAATAGAGACACAGATGTAGAGAACAAACATATGGATACCAAGGGGGAAGCAGGGGGTGGGATGAATTGGGAGATTGGGATTGACATATACGCACTACTATGTGTAAAATATATAACTAATGAGAACGTACTGTACGGCACAGGGAACTCTACTCAGTGCTCTGTGGTGATCTAAATGGGAATGAAATCCAAAAAAGAGGGGATATATGTATACATATGGCTGATTCATTTTGCTGTACAGCAGAAACTGACACAGCAGTGTAAAGCAACTATACTCCAATAAAAAAAAAGATAAACAAACTACAAGGATATATTGTACAACACGGGAAATATAGCCAATACTTTATAATAACTATAAATGGAGTATAACCTTTAAAAATTGTGAATCACTATATTCTACACCTGTAACTTATATAATATTGACACCAACTATGCTTCAATAAAAAAAAAAAAGTCCTGGGTCCATGTCTAAACTAAAGTCCATTGCTACGTGTTTTCAAGTGAAGATCTGTTTACGGAAGAATCTAGTTTACTGTACATTCAGGAACCGAGCATGTGAGTTTGGTTTGGGGGTTACTTTATTTCACCCCCTCACTCCACTCAGCTGCATATGAAAAATCACAGGATTAATTTCTGGGTGTGGCTGAGGGCCAACGGCCTCTCTGCCCATAAATCAGGGAACCAGGGGGCTTTATTAGGTTTACCCCAGCCTCGCCCAGAGGGATGGTGTGATCGCGCACATGCAGCGGACGCCGAATGCCAAAAATACTTCCAGAAGTGCTCTGGGACTCTGCCATCTCCCCAGGAATTCAAGACATCTCCATATTCTTTGGAGAACGGTGTTTATTTACTGTTTCAGGGCAGTGACAGCTCTCTCAGTGCCTCTCCTGGCCTCAGCTCCCTCTGTCCTGCCAGGTTTCCATGTCCCCCCATCGGCTGTGGTCTGCAGTGCTGAGCACGGAGCATCTGGGTCACATAACTGTTTCTGGTGCCAACACACGTTTTCTTTCCCGTTTTATCTCTGCAGTAAAGAAGGGAGATTGGCTGGTGAACGTGTCCTGGTCCTTCAGGTTCTCCTCTGGTTTCATAGTTCATGTAACCCGGGCGCCCCAAACTGAGTGCTTTAGTGATTATGGTAGGATGACAGCTTTATCCTAACCTGTCACTGGACAGTCACGTTTGGGGGGTGTTTACGCACGCAGGGCTGTGATTGAAACAGGGGAGCTCAGAAGGGCCTGGAGGAGGCTCGGCATGAACAGGCAGTGCCACCCGAGTCCCACTGCCACAGGGTCAGCTCCACGTGATGCCTGGGCCCGCAGGGCACCGCGACCCCAGCCTGAGACCCACCCCCGTGCAATTGACCTGTGGCGGGAAACGGACCGCTCTTCAGCACTTGGAAGGCCTTACATTCCTTTTATTTAAGGGGTGTGTGTGCACATTTTTGGCGTAGCTATTTATAAGCACGCTTATGTCTCAGTCACCATGCTTATTAAAGACACAAATACTTTACCTCTTAGCAAAGATGAAAATAGTTTTCACAGATTTCCTGGCAGGCAACCCCACAGCCTGGCCAATCCCTTTCATCTGCAGATTTCAACATAATAAAGTATCGATCTAGGGAACAGAGCTTGTTTCAGTGTCACATTCCGAAATGTATAAAACCAGATTCACCAGGGCCTCCACTTTGGGATACTGCGAATGTTCTTGAGACTTCGTGGAGTGATACTGGAATAGAAGGCGCTGGTGGGGTAAGAGAGACATGAACCTCCAGGGTGTGAGATGCTTTACTCAAGAGCAGAACATCTTCCTATCGGTTGCCTGGTTACTCATCTTAACTGGGTGTTAACACTGATCCACAAAACTCTCCTCTGGCTCCAATGCCCTGAATGGTCCTGTTTCCACACCACAGCCTCATAGTCAAAGCCCTCCTGGTGCCGGACCAGCCTGAGCCCCAGGGTAGGAAGCCCGCTGCATCTGAAGGTGTGGCTCCTGTAAGCATCTGATCCCTGCCCCTCTCCCACTCCAGTCTGAGAATCTTTTGTCTTTCAACTGAAATGCACACTACATTTAGTGTAATTACTGGTGTAATCGGGTTAAAGTCTATCATTTTACTATTTTTTAAAATCGTCCCCCGTCTGTGTTTCTTTTTCTTTTATTGCCCTTTCTTAGGTTAATCTTTTAAAAAATTCATCCCTCTCTCCTATTAGTTCTTTAGCTGCATACCATTTTACTGTTCTTTTCGTGGTTACCATAGAAACTGGGACATCTTTCCTTGATCCATTAAAGTCTAACATAAATTAATTCTTTCACCACTTTCTGAACAAAGGGATCTTAGAACACTTTAACTCCACTGTTGTGCTAGTCTCAGCCTATGACAGTGATGCTCTTGGCTAGGGATGCCTGGGGCGCTCACCTGGGCCATCCTACCTGCAGCAGCCTCCACAGACATTTCCCTGACCAGGATCCAGTGATGTGGCTGGACTGGGCCCTGTGGGTCTTATGACTGCAGGACGCACCTCAGTGACAACCGTCAGGGAACTTTGGGAAAAAAGATTCATGACTCATAGGTCCTGGAGGACACACAGCACACCTGGGGCCACACATCGAGGTCGGGGTGGAGGGAGGGAGGGAGTGAGGACCTGGGGCTCTGCCTTTGTTAGGGTCCCAGGTGGGGTGCATGAGGTTTTGTGGGTTCATTCTTTATTGGTGAATTTAAAGCATAAGAGTGGGAATCGGGGCACAGGAAGGGAGAAGAGGGGTTACTTGAGTGGTCACTTATCCGGGTCACTCAGGGCCTTCTGAGAGGGGACCTTTCTGGGTGGGCGGCTGGCTCCTTATCTATTTGGTTTGCTAGTAGCCAAGTCGTCTGGCTGGAGGTCCATTCATTCGAGATGGATGCCTTTGAAGTGGATGCCGGGCAACCAAAAGCTTAATGTCAGGCCCTTACACCATATCCATTTACCCACCCCCTTTCTTTTGTTCTCTTGCTGCGTGTGTTTTAATTTTATGCACGTCGAAAACCCTTCAGGGCAGAATGACTGTCTATTCGGTTGGTATTGATTTCTGTTTCCCGCACACCCATTGCTCGTGGTGCCTTCCTGCGCCTCTGGGGTCCACCTAGGACAACGTCTCTGCTTCTGAGAGGTTGCTGAGCACTGGATCCAGTCAGGGATGGAGATGACCCAGGAGCTGCCTGGGATCCAGTTCCTGGAGGCTGGTCCTTTTCTGGTTCCTTCTTGATCTTGGGTCAGGCTTTCAGGATCTGTGTGGACAAGCTGGCTGCTTCCTAGGGCCTCTTCTCTCCTGAGACTGAACTCGACATTTTGCCCCCAGCACCATGATTTGCAGAAATCTCTGCTCAGCCTCTCGGCCACTGCCTTTGCTTTTGGAATTGGCATCTGTCCATGAGGAAGAGCGGCCCCCAAACCCACAGCTCCTCTGGGGGCTTCCCTCTTCTTCTGGATGTGCAAATTCTTGTGGTTCTGGTAGCACAGTGTCCTTCAAGCAGGAACCCACAGCTCCTCTGGGGGCTTCCCTCTTCTTCTGGATGTGCAAATTCTTGTGGTTCTGGTAGCACAGTGTCCTTCAAGCAGGTTTTTTATGTAACATGAGTTGCCCAAGGTCACATGGCTGGTTTGGGGCTGAGCCCAGGCTCAAACTCTGGGACCCCGACTCAGTCCCATGCTCTTCCCTGAGGCCATGATCTTTGCATCACTTCTGATGCTGTTTTTGCAGGATTGAGGGGAGGAGGGAGCAGACCCTTACCTGGGGGAAACTAGGCAGAGGCAGCAGAAGGGCCCTTTGTAGCTCCGTGCTGCGTGACCTGATCCTTTCCCGGAGTCACAGCCCCAGGTGGAGGGGCTGCCTGACCAGCGGGTGCCTAACCCTCAGCAGTGGCCCAGCCTTGGGCCTTGGGCCAAGCTTAAAGCCAATGGTAGCGTGATGTGACATTCTGACATCAGCTCTCTACTGGCCAGTGTCTGGGACCGTGGGGACATCTCACTATGGGGCAGCCCCTCTTGCTGTACGTGTACCTCCCAGAGGGGCAGTGACAAGCAATGGACACCAAGTCAGTATTTCCCCTTGTAATCTTCAACTTCTCAGGTCATCCAGCTCCCATCCTGAGGCTGCTGAGGATCCAGGCCTCCTCGGGGACAAATACTCAGGCCCCAGCTGTGTGCATTCCCTGCTGTTGTCCTGGGCCACACATGTACCCTTAGCTGTGTCCTGGGACTTGGGTTATTTGCCAACGGACTCCTCTTGGAGGTGGAAGGGAAACGATGCCTCTTCCCCTCTGACCGATGCCCTTGTTCATTTCACTTTCTCTCCAACCCTGTGGCTTTGCTGGATTCTCAGAGTCATTTCTGATCCCTGGTGCAAGCTTCTTTGATTCCACAGTGAATTTTCTGAGAATCTCCTTTTGGTGTCAGTTTGATTCCTCACCCATGTCTTCCACACATTACTGCCCCGAGGGAGGCGGGACGGCCAAGCCCTGAAGTGCACATCTGGGCAGCAGAGATGCCTGGTTCTGCTCCAGCTCTGCCACTTAGTGGCCGTGTGAACAGGAACAATTTACCTCTGTAGGCCTCGGTTTCCTCATCTGTTACATGGGGACATGATAGGAATTTAGGATTCTTGGGGCACAGAGTAAACCCTGAGTAGGGGGTAGCTGTGTTACTGGTGTCATGTTGTTAGCTTTGTCATGGGCTTGTTACCACAGATTTAAACTCAGATACTATTGTAGCCATGGAGATGAATCTTTTGCTTTTAAGTTTTGTAAGAACAGGTAAAGGTGTTTTAAGACTGGATCTTCTCACCTTCTAACCTATGCAGGACTTATGAAATCATTAATCTGAGTTCTTTCACATGCCTTTTCCCAGTATCATCGCCAGAGAGCCCGCTGAAGCTCCCTCTCCTTGGAAACTTTCTTGGTGCTCCCAGCAGTGGGATCACACTCCCCTTTGGATGCTACAGCACTTACCTCCATCCTGCACAGGGAGCTGAGAGTTTATGTGCATAGCTTGTTGCACAAAGATACCAAAACTCAGAGCGGGCATGTGGGGATCATGGATATACGGTTTTAAATTCCCCACCAGCTTTCCCTGCAGCATGGTGGCAGTGTGGGGTGGGCTCAGAACAGGGATAAAACAGAACTGGAGTCAAATCCTGTGTCTGTTAATTATCCTGTCTTGGGAATGAGGGGATAATGGTTCCTACTTCTCAGGGATGCTGTAAGGATTAAACAGTAGCTCAGCACAGCGATGGGCATCTACAAAGTGCCCAATAAATAGTAACTATAGGAAGTATTGATTGACAAATTAATAGGGACACCTGAGATTTTGGCCATCTCTCTTCAGGGCCTGTAGCCTAAATGCCAGCTTCCCTTTTCCCAGATCATATTCATCAAATGCTCACCAAAGTGAGCACATGCTTAGCCGAGGAAGAACCCCGCAGACCTGGCCTTGCTCTGCTGCCCTCACGCCCTGTCATTAAGCAAGTGCCAATGAATCAGCGAGTCAGCCTCATGAAAACCATACTGGCCAGGAGGAGTCTCTCACGTTTAATACATTGCAGACCCAGGGAACTGTAAAGATAAAGTAAAGCCCGCAATGCCATTGCTTTTTGAAGCCATTTAAAAGTTTTTTCAACCATGGGGGAGGAAATACGGTTTAAAACTAAGTGACGCATTAAACACGACAGCATCTTCTTACAGTTTTTCTGATGACTTGCACCCATCCTCAGAGTATCACAGGCATTTTCGTTTGTTTTTCCAACAAGATGGTCACCTAGAAGAGAAACCTTGACAATAATAAACAGCTTTAATGGTCAAATGCATCTTAGATCATATTTATGTGTAGAAACATCCTGGCAGGTGGAACGGAAACCTCCTGGGGGGGATGGATGGTGGATGAGGGGTGGAGTTGCAGTGTGGAGGGAGGAGGGGACCCCACTGGGCAGCTACCTCTGGACTTTTCCACGTGAGGCTCCCCTCGCAGCCTCAGACACAGTGGGCTCAGCGCAGTCAGGCCCGTGGCTTCAAGGACACACTGCCCAGGATGGCGACTTGGCTGAAACGCCCCCAGACCTGGAGAGGCGCCTGCTTCCGCACAGTATTAAAGGTCCCCGAGCCATGCTGCTTCCGGATGGGCCGTTTTAACTTCCACTGCTCCCACCCCTTCCTCCACGGCCTGCCCGTGTATCTCCCCTGCCCCACCCAAACCGATCGGAGCTGTAGCCTCATATGGACGCGGCCGTGAGCTACACTTGCTGTCAGATAAATGAACCGGTTCTCTGCTGCTTCAGGTCCCAGGGGCCTCCCCTCTCTCTCTTCAGCTTCCTTTGCATTCCCTTGTCTCCAAACACAGGGCTGGTGTGAGCAGTGGGACAGCTGAGGGACCAGAGGACAACAGCTAGGACCCTCCAGGTCACGCTCCTTCCCTAGACAACGGAGAAGGCAGTGACAGCAGAGGGAAGTTCCTAAGTCCCTGCCTTTGCGTGTCTTTATAGATGTTTCCTGGAGCTGCTTCCCTCTTCCAGCCCCTGCTTACAGCCTCTGTGTGCAATCCTGGAGGAGCGCTATCTCTCCTCCACTCCATCCAGTTCAACCCCGTCCAGTCCAATTAATGGGAAACCAATCTGATCCGCATTGGGAGCCAGTCACCAGGGGCCATTTGTCTCTGCCTTCAAGAGCTCAATTAACTGCTGTAGTAATTAGTTACTATAAATTTACACATTGGTTTTAGAAAGCCCGAAAGCTCGAGCAAAGCACGAAAAATGAGAAAAAAATCACCTTTAATCACACTCAGAGATTCCACCTTGATAATTTTACTATGTACATGTAGGTGTGTATATAGTACATATACGCACACATTCGGATTCTGTGTTTTAGTCACACGTTGCCTTGCATCTTGGTCTGTCTGGGTATTCCCTGCTTTCCAGAGTCTGTGTCCCCATCGGCAGCTGCGGTGGACGGCAGCGGCGGCTGTTTTCCCCGTGAACGTGTTGAAAGGCTGATGCAGAAGTAAATCGTTACCTGTGGTCCGTTCATCTTACTTTATCTCCTGAGGCTGAGTCCACAATAATAAGAAGGACTCTATTTTCATTCCCGGGCGTCCACGGGAGACCCGCCATCCCTCAGGGCCTGGCTTGTTGGGAGGATCACCCTGGGCTCTGAGACAGAGGGTTAAGCAGAGCCAGGTCAGAGCGCTCTCAGAAACGCAGCCCCTTTGCAGAGGGTCCCCGAGCCTCTCCTTAGGGGGCGGGCAGTTGAGAGGAGCCTTATCTGCCAGAGCAATCATCAGGAGAAGTTGTACGTTTTCTGCACTACAAAGGCGCTGCTTTCTTCTCTTCGGCCCTGACAGGCGCTCTGGAGATCAAGACAACTGTTGGCCACAGTTCTGAAAACTCCAGATAAAGGCTTTGATTTGTTAATTAAATTTTTGCTATCTGCATGTGATATCTCAGCCAAACTGTATCCGCTGCAGGAACAAGAAGAAAGTCCCTCACTTCAAAGGGGCGCCCACTCGGTGACCTGTAATTATGGAATTTACTGTGGGGGAAGCGCTGTCTGGGGCGCACCTGCCGCCCTAGCGCCCCGCACGCCGCCCCCAGGGACAGCGCTGGTCTGCGGGCCGCCAAGGTGCCTGGCTCCGCGCAAGCGCAGAGGGGCTGAGCGGGCACCTGCAGGCGCGTCGCCCGGCCCCGCCCACCGCGCGTGGCCCCGCCCACGCCAGTGCTCAATGAAGAGAACCAGCCTGTTTATTGACATGAGAGAGGGGTCACACCCTGGCTGCTGGTTCCAGGCAGGCCTCTGCCCTTTCGTTCCCTGTGGGGGGGCGGGCACTTCATTAAAGGATATTTAGGGGTCCCTATATAGGGCTGTTTCCCCAGGGGAGCACACTCACCAGTCAGCACTGGCGGCTTTTCACAGTAGTGCAATCCAACGCTGCAAACCGTCTGTAGGGCCGAGTATCTACCGTGTGGGGTAGCTTCTCCTCTGCTGTAAACAGAGCAGAGCCTGGTTTTGAGATTCCTTAAGCAATTCTGCAGGTCTTTCTGGTGGACTAACCCCAACGCAGGCTTTGGTTTGACTAGTTTTTAAAAATCTTCCTGTGTCTTCATTTTTAAAATTCAAAGTTGGTACTGTAATTTTAAATATGATACAGAAAAAAATCTCCCTTCAAGCCATTTAGGAAAGATGCACAAGTACAAACTGGTCAAAAAGTATGAAATTCGATTAAGAAAGAAATTTGGGATCTATACAGCTTTCATGGAATAGATTGGAATGGATTCTTTCTCAGAGGGAAGGCCTGGTTGTTTTGACTCAGGGTGGGTCCCGTCATGACTGCAGAGCTGGTCTTCACGAAGTGAGGGTTCACGCTGGGAAGAGGAAGTGGGAGAAGGAAAGAAACTGTCCAGTGACCACGTGCTGCATTAAAGGGTACAGTCTAACGTGAGACAAATAGATGTTGAGCTGTTGATCCGGGTCTGAAAATGCAGGCTTGCTGGTCATCAGGCGAGATCTGCCCTCTTCTCTCTCTCTCACCATCACCCCATCTGCTCCCGGACTCTCTGCAGAGAACGAATCTGCTTTCGCTTGCTCTTGTATGGCTTCTTCTGAAAAGTGGCCTCTGGAGATCACTAGTGGACATTTCACCAAGAAGGATATTAATGGTGTCAGCATGTTCTAACGCAGACCTTGTCACTCGAAGTAAGAATCTTTTTAGAAACCACAAACTCTTTGGTATCTCCTTGCCTGGAAGCCTAAAAGAGAAGACACAGCACCAGGTCAAGAACCACAGAATTCACGGCAAGGAAGAGAACCAATGGAAAAGGCAGCAACAACATGGGGAAAGGTGTGTGTGTGTGTGCATGTGTGTGTGATTGTGACATTATGACACTCAATGTTTTATAGACCGAAGCTAAAGAATCTATTCTGGAACATTAAAATGGGTACCACTACTTCTAGCTTTCATTAACAATTACAGATGCCAGGCTCTATACTGAGTAAATTCTTCCCAACTATTTTCTCATTTAATCCTGACAGTAACTTTGTGAGTCAGATAATTTTATTGCCAGTGAGCAATAGGCTCACAAAGGTCAACTTCTAACAAGGTCACACTGTGCTAAGATTTGATCCCAGGTCTATGTCTGAACCGTTCTCTTCCATGTTACACTCACTGTTCCCTAAGATGGAGAGAACAACCTTCATAAAGGTACCTGAATACTTTCTGAAATGATATAAGATAGAGGAGTAGCCAAGGCCACATTTGTCCAAATATTAGAAGACAGACACATACTGTTATTTTTCAAATGAATTAACCTCATAATCCCAGGAATTTCTGCTCCTCTCCCTCAGATGATGATAATACTGTCTATAATTTGGCTGTGACTTCGGAGTCATTTATTTTGCGAAGTTCAAGGAATAGTAGGTAACTTCAGGTCTTAAAAACAACAAAAATCAGAGAAGAAAGACTACTTATAGGAATAAAGAGAAGACAACAACCTTAAATTCAAAGGCTTGAGAGGAAGATAAACCTGCCTTTTTTCAAAATGTGCGTGAAGTCAAGAGACCACGGATAAGAGAAATGAAGATTTTACTACAACATCTTCCCGTAATTGTTGGAATGAAGAGTGGCTTCCAAACAAAATATGGTAAAACGTGCATCTGGGGTGCTTTGCATAATGAGCTTTATGTGTGGGTGAATCAGTGGTGGGTTAACTGACCACGCCTATTGTGAGTTTAACATAAATATTGTAATTTTGTTTGTGCAAAGCCTATCACTATTCTCTTACACACCAGCCTCCATGATTCAGTGAGAAGGAGGGCACACAGGCAAGGCCAAGGATGTCGGGGCTCTGAGGTGATGCTTTGTCTCTGAACACCGGAGAGGAGATGCTTCCTTCAGAGGAATTTTATGATTTGACTCCACCCAGTGAAGGGAACAGCTCTCTTTTCCTGAGCCCCCTTCCCTTCCATTTGCCCCCCCCAAACAAATGGGAACAAAATAATCATAAGTGAGAACTGTCACGTCTGGGGGAGGTGCCTTTTGGAAAACGATCCAGTGTCCTGTATTCCTTTGTGGCGACTGAGAGGGGCATTAGTTACACACTCATGTGATTTCTGATTTATGACCTGATTTGACATTGTGGTTTAAGGGAATAAGGAATCGGAGCTGCTGCTGCATTAAGGTGTAAGTCCGAGGTGCTGAGATCCCCAGTCACATCTGGGGGCTCAGGGAGGTCTCAGCATTGCCCAGTCATCTCCTGCCACGTCAGAGAAGAAGAATCCCCCCCAAATCTTCCTTAACTGATGCCGTTCATGTTTCCTGAAACATCACGAACACTTTGGGGTTATTTGAAATGAGTTGGGTTTCGTATCTGTCCAATTGCTCAGAGATAACAGTGAGCAAATATGATTAAGATTCCAATCCTCCATAAGTCCGAGAAAACAGCATTAAAACCCTTTTGAAGTCTGTTTAGTCATCAGCCATGAGAAGGACCAGGGTGACAAATTAGGCTCAATACAGGGGCTTCAGGATCTGCGTCAAAAGGCCTGACAACTACGGTCCCCTGTCCATGTCTCCGGGGTCTTCCACGGGGTGGTGTGAAGGTTCTAGTAAACACAGCAGTGGACCTCGCCTGGAGCCCGCTTCTCCCAGCTGCAGGGAAGCTGGAACCCACAGGGTGTGACGGGCATCTCCCTGACTCTTTCTTCTCTTCTAGGGAGGAGGTCACGAAAACCGCGCACGTGCGTTTTGACGGATCCTTTCAATCGCGTCAGGTTGGCACAAATGGACTAGAGGTGGCACAAAGCCCCTTTCCCTGGGGCTGGGGCAGCTCCTGTCTTCAGCCTTCATTCCTGACGACGGCAGGAGGCCGCCCACCAATCCCTGGGAGGCTGCCTTCCTGGGCCGCTGTGCACGGAGGAAACTGCAAGCGTGGCTTCCTCTGAGCCTAAGAGAGCAGATCACTGCAAAGTGCACCTGTGCAGGGCGGCCAGGGCAGCGCGGTTCTGAGCGTCAGGGAGAGAGGCTGGAACGTGCACGCCCGGGAGGCGAGTTGAACAAGGCCTCCCCTGTGGACCAGAAGAGACCCGGCCCGCGGCCATGTTCCACTGCTTTGTCTGCAGCCAGATATCTGGGTTGGAATCCCTGACCTGCCACTTAGGGGCCTGGTGACCTTGGGCAAGGTCACTGATGCTCAGAGTGAGTCCCTTTCTGATAAAATGGGGTTGGTGATAGTGTTCGCTTCATAGAGGTTGTTAAGAGGATCAAATGAATTAATACATGTGTGTCCTTAGAAGACGCTCTGCTCTGTAGTTATCAGGGACGTGTTAGTTATTGTCACTGGATGGTGGGTGAATCTTTTTCTCATGAGCTTTAAATATCTCCTTGGTGTGCCCTCTGGTCAATCTGAGAGACTTAGGGTGAAGCAGACTTCCATGGCCATCAGCCCAACACACCACCATTGTTCCCTCTGGGTTTGGAGGGACAATGCGTGAGCTGCAGAGGCATCACCTGCCCTTGATTCCGGCAGATGGGGCACTGCACATAGGCAGATATGGCATGTGGAGTGCCTCCACCAGCGGGTCTGTGTGTGGACCCCAAGAAGCCTTTGGGACATGGCCCTGGGCTCTCCCTGGAGAGTGTGAATCCACATCTTAGCGCCACCATGTTCTAGCTGTGTCACCTGGCACTTTGCCAATCAGTGCTCCAGGCTCCTCACCTGGAAAAGAGGACTAATGAATGGTGCTTCCCTCCCAGGGCTGTTGGGGGGACCAAGTGTGTTAGCACATCGTGTAAGACACGTAGAAGAGTACTGTGTGTCCTACGCACCATGTGAATGTTAACTCTCTCTACTATTCTTTTAATTAACAGAGAATAAGGACCCAGGTCCTCGGGGACACAGCTGCTGAATGCCAAATGGAAGAGTTGTTATACATTTCTTAATCAGCTAATAAGCATTTAAGAATACTCTGTCAGACACTCTGCTAGACCCTGGGGATGCAGAGGTGAAGAGGATTCTGGGCTTCAAGAAGCACAGGAGCTGGGGAGAGAGGGTAGAGCCTACTTCACTGGGGGATGCTGATGTGGTGCTTCCACAGCGAGCAGGTGGTGGCCAGACAGGTAGGGCTGAGGGAACCACAGTGAAAATGATGGAAGCTGCAGCCCCGTGTGCTGGGGGCTGGGGAACAATGGCTGTTTGTTATGGCCAAAGCACAGAGCAGGTGGGGAGGGTGATGCTGAGGATGGAAAGAGAAAAGGGCCAGCTCATGGAGGACCTTTATGTCACGTGGAGTTTGACTTTGTATTGAGCCAATGGGAATTTTTTGGTGGAGTTGGGCATAGTTCAGAGGCAGAGAGCCTTGAGAATGCTGGGGACCAGGATGATTAAAGTAGGCATGAGCCTTTGACCATCTGAGACTGGAGAGCTACTTTTCAGCCCCTGAGTTCCCAGTTCTTAGGGGAGCCATTTTCCTGCCCCCTTGGAACCTGTGTGGCCATGTGACTTCTCTAGGCTACAGGAGAGTGTTTTATTGCTACATCTGCACTTTTGCTCCCCTATTGTGGAGTAATGGGAGCCAGGAAGACACGGAGGTGCCCTGAGGTTGAATCATAGAGCTAGCTCATGGAGGACGGCTGCCTTGAGAGTCACCAGGACCTGCAAGGACTTTGGTGCGTGAGAAATAAGCTCTGTTGTGCTGAGCCCTGGAGTAGGGAGGGCAGAGAAGACTGCACTGGGACTCAGAGGTGGCCCTGAGTCGTTTGGTTATTTTTCCCTCTGTGTAGAATCAATGGATTTAAGAATCAGTGGGATTTCATAAGAGTTTATCTTGTAAAGTTATGGTTGTATTAAAAATCTTCAGAAACTGAAGGTTTTATCCCTAGGAATAGTAGCCATGTGCTAGAAAAATCTGTAAAATAGCAGATTCCCAATTAATGTATTTTTCCTTTCTCCTTCCTTTTCTAAGCTTTGTAACTGATGCTGATTTGTTCTGACTTGAGAGAACTGCCTCTCTTCCCTTCTGCTCAGACATGTACAAGTTCTGTTTTATTCAGTCAATCTTCATTTGTATGTAACCATGTATTTACCATTTACTATTTCTGGTCTTCCATTTGGGGACATTTCCTTCTGCCAGAAGAAGAAAATTTCTTAGTATTTCATTTAGCGTGGGTCTGCTTACCACTTGCATACTTGGGCTTTTGTTGGTATAATTTGTCTTCATTTAACCTTCACCCTTGAAGAATATTTTTGCCATGTACAGTGTGATACTAGGTTGGCAGTAATTTCCTTCATTCTTTTGTAGTCATCATTCCATTGTTTTCTGCCTTCCATTGTTCTTCTGTTGAAAATCAGCTGTCAGTCTAATTATTGCTCATTTGCAGTTACTTTGTCTTCTTTCTCTGGATGCTTATAAGATTTTCTTTTGGTCTTTTTGGTTTTCTGTAGTTTTATTGTGATGTGTCCAGCTGTGCATTTCTTTATCTTGCTAGGGGTTTGTAGAACTACTTGATTCTGTGGATAAATAATTAAATAATTTGTCATTCTTAGACTTAACAAATGCTTTCTGAACACACGTCCCAGAGCTAGGAGTGTAGTGGTGAGAACAGACAGGAAAGTAGGCATTCTCAGCACCAAGGCTGCTGTACCTCTGGGGCAAGCACGGGTGCTCTGGGAGCACATTCTCCTGGGGTAGTTGTCTAAGCCAGGTTCTGAAGGACAAGTAGGGGATCGGCAGGTAAAGCATAGGCAGAGGCTGGGACAGTGTGTCTGAGCAGAGGGTCCATGAATGCAAGGCTCCAAAAGAAGAGGGAGAGAAGGAATGTGGGGCTGGAAGTAGGTCAGCATGTCTGCAGAGCAAGAGCAGAGAGCTCTGAAGGGGGCTGGCAGGAGACAAGGCTTTTTTATCAAATGCCCAACTCCAGCTGCTTTAGGCAGGTTTTCCTTCCTATGTGACATCTTTCCTAGGATGATTCAAACCACCTCAAATGCAGCTTGTCCAAGGATCTGGTTTATATTTCCCAAATCTCTGCTTCCTCCAGATGCCCAGTCCCATTGACCCAGTTGCACATACTGGAGAACTGGCATCATTCTCTGGGTGACCTGATGGTGTGATTCTGTCCCTTTTACCCTTATAGTCTCACCTCTTATCATGCTTTGTCTTGCCCTCTCCACTCCAGCTATGCTGACCTCCTTTACAGTTGCACAAACACATGCTCCCTCCTCTCAGATAGAGTTTATAAATGGTGGCCTTTCCTCCTGGAAAGGTTCCCTGACCCCTTCACTGCTTCCTTGAAGGAGACTTTCATCCCCTACCCCACCCACCACAATTTCTCATCCCACATCACAGTTCCTCTCACAGTGCCAATCACAGCTTGTAGTCAGATGTTGATCTGCGTGGTTGTGTGTGGTGCTGGCTTCCCTGCCCCTTTAGCTCCACGAGGGTGGAGACCATGTGTGCTCTGCTTACATTTATTCCCAGGACCTGGCACAGAGGACATGGTCAATAAATACTTGTTGAATGAATGTTCTGTAGTTATATTAAAGAGTTTGGGTGTTATCTTGAGGGCAATGAGGAGCCACCAATATTATAAAAGAGGGAATGATTTCATAAGAGTTTTTGCTTTAGAAAGCTCACTTTTGATTACAGTATGGAAAAGTGTAGGGAGCCAAGACTGAAAGTGGAAAAGCCTGATGGGGCTGTTGTATTAATGCAGGTGGGAGATGAGGCCGCCCCCCTCCTCCCCCCACCACCGACACAGCAGCAGTGGAAGTGGAGGCAGAGTGCAAGATGTGAGGAGTGTTAGGGTCCCACCTGGTGAGATCTGTTGACTGAATTATGAGGAGACAGGATAATGTCACATCTCTCATCATTGGGTTGAATCGTTGGGCTGATGGTGGTTCTCTTTATGAAACAGGGAGCAGAGGAAGGAGTAAGAGGGAGGGGTGCTAGAAGTACCAGAAGAGGAGGATGACTTGACAGAAAGGAAGATGATGAATTTGGCCTCAGGCTTGTTGAATTAAAATGTAGATGCCCAGGAGGCAATTGATCTTAGTCTCATGAGAAATCAGCCCTGAAGACATAGGGGTGGGATTTGTCCTAAAAGCCATCACAAAACTTTTCATTTGCAGTATGCCTCGGCTCTGAGTGACTCTGAGGAACACTAAGGACTCAAGTGTCACTTATAAATCTTGACATACAAAATATATATGTTTGCATTTTATAGGGAAATAATAGCAAAGGGACAAGTGTGAATGGAGAACTTCCTGAAGTGACTTGAGATTGGAGATCATTTGCCTCTGACTGATGCTATCAGTTGAACATAGAATTTTCAGTAAAGCTGGGGAAGGTCTGACAGCGGAGGTCAGAGAATCTGGACAGGCCAGGCAGACAAACATCCCGCCTGGCGGGGGCCCCCACCCCTTGCAGAGAGCTGTCCCCTTAGGCCCCTTCGTCTTGCAAATAGTTTGTTTAGTTTTCAGCTCTCACGAAGAGGGATGTAAAAAGATCAGCCACAGGGCAGATTCAGCAGGGTAAACATTAACTAGATGGTGACCTGGCCTCCTTCCCCGACTGATGAGTAATGGCTTGAACACTCAAGCTGAGTTGCGTCCAGCCTGGAGAGTCTATATTGAATTTTGGAAGATGATAAAAGAGAAACAGAGGCTCCTAAATGGGAACCGTTCTCATGTATGTGGATGGGTTGTTGCTCCGAGTCCCGGAGGCTAACGTGGCCAGAAGGAAAGGACATGGTGATACTCACCCTGGTCAGTGTTCATCCAGCAAACTGAGGGGTGCTGAGAGCTTGTTCTGAGATGGCTAGACGCTCTTCCCAACCCAATCAATCCAACTGCTACTCATATCCAGAACGCTCGGACTTCAGGGGAGCTCAGGGTGTTTGGCTGATGTCTGAGTCCAGGGAGAGACCTCACGTCTTGTGGGGCAACAGAGCCCTTGTCACAGGAGGGATTCTTAGTGGGGCCTGGGGAACCAGTAAGCCACTTGGATTTCACAAAGGGTTGGGTTTATTGGGAACTATATTCAATATCCCCTGATAAACCATAATGGAAGAGAATATGAAAAAGAATGTATATGTGTGTATAACTGAATCACTACTGTACAGCAGAAATTAACATGACATTGTAAATCAACTATACTTCAGTTAAAAAAAAGAATTGAGTTTATCAAAGAAGGTCATGCAAAGGAATCCTCTGCTCATACCTGAGTCTCCTGAGAGGGGCTCTCCTCCCCGGGGTTTGGTCCCACTCAGTCCCTGGAGAGACCACCGAGGGTCACCTGCTCCCACTCTCCCACCTCGTGACGTGGCAAGAGATGTCAGCATTTTAAGTCTGTGTATTGAGAGTATGAAAAAGTCCACTGTTTTCTCACAAACTGATTTTATGACAAGACCGTTTCTCTTCTGTCCTGTTTACTTTCTTTAGTTCTTGGTTCTTCACTTTGATCACTATGGCCTGATAAATTCAGCTCAGCTGAAGCCATCCGTGTTCGGGAAGCCCAGAGAATTCCCGCTTAAACTGTTTGCAAGTGTTGCCTATTCGTGGTGAAATAAGACCCTCAGAGCCTGAGGTGCCTTACGCGATGACATTTGCCAGATAATGGAATGGATGCAGAAAACCCTCCCCGAGTCCCTGTGGCTTTGAGCCCCTCCCTGATAGATCATGAGGTCGAGGAGGCCGTTATGGTTTTTGTGCCCAGTATTGGGACCTCGTGTTCAAACCAACCCCACTTTGCTCTTGATTGTATTATGGAGAAATGTGAAAATAAACTGTGACTTTACAATTTTGGTACTATTTATCTATCTATCTATCTCTCTGTCTATCTATCTATGTACTGTTTATAAAAGCACTCTGAGTCATTAGACTTAAATGGAAACACTTGAATTTGAGTTCTAACTTTACTTTGTGACGTGGGACAAGTCATTTAACCACCTGGCTTCAGTTTCTGTGAAATGTAAAATGAAAATTGAGCTACATGATATTGAAAGTGCTTTCCGGCTGCCCCCTCCCCCCAGTTCTATGATTCTCAAGCATCCTTTGCTCCCCGGTCCCCTAGCCCTCACCCTGTGTTGGCAGCATCCAGGGCTGTGCTCAGCTCGGCTGCCCCTCCTTGGTGTCTGTGTCTCCTGAGTCCCAGTTCCTGGCTGAAGCCCAGTCACACCCCCACCATGTTCCTGTCTCCCCTCCTCCTGCAGCTTCCCTGCCCCACGAGCACAGAGTAAGCCAAGTCTGTCTCCCAAGTTCCTCCGTCTCCCCTTGTATGTTCCTGTCCCCTCCTGCCACCTCCAGCCTCGGTTCCAAGCTCCAACCAGTGTTCTGTCCTGCACAGACCCCCTCGTGAAAGAAGAAAGTCACCTGATGAGCTGATTCGCAGTGAGATGCTAATGACAACGCTCTTTCCTGTGGGAAGCTCTCCCACCTACGGCACGTTCAGTGTGCACCAGGATCACGGCTATCCCTCTCCCCACAGTGTGGTGAGATCAGCACCGTCACCCCATCTACAGCCGGCACGATGGACACTCTGAGCAGCCCCATGCGACTGCCCTGGGGGTCACTTAGAGGGGGACCAGGAAGTGCTATAGGGAGATAGACTATGGACATGAGGTGATTCCTGGAGCCTCTGAGAGTGCAGTCCTGATGTTATCACATGCACCCTCTCTCTGCCTGCATACTTTAGCTCAGGCCGAGAGACGATGTTCCCTGCAGCATCGTGGGGACCCGCTGGCAGCACAGCTTCCTCCACGCACCATAGACTGGCCTCTGGGGGCCCAGGCCCTGTCTCCCCAGTCGGCTAGGGTCCTTCTGCTCTGGTTTCCCTCCAGGGTGGGTCCCTCACATAACTTTTGGTGGGGCAGGAGGGGAGTGCCATTAGTTTTGCTAAGGTTCATTATGTTAACATCATAACTCACGTCTGGAAAATGAAAAGGAAAAACATTTAGACGCCAAATGTTTATTGGCTTCCAAGGATGAACGTAAATATTCAAATGTACAAACCCAAAATGGCAACCTGCCAAACCAAGCGTGTTTGCTGGACTGTTCATTGTTGATGGTGAGTAAAGAGTGGCTTCTGAGACCTCAGTTTCGAGCCTCCCTTTCCATGTTTTGGATCTGAGCACAGAGGCGGCCCAGGAGCTTCCCCTGGACAGGCTGCATTTCTATGGAAAAGCACTGGCCTTGTGACTCAGGAGGGGGCGTTGTCTGAGTACTGACATCCTCGTGATGGGGAGAGAGATTTCCATCACTGCTGTCCTTTGCCAGGTGGGTCGTTTATGTCTGGTTTCAGAGAAGAAGAAGTCTGTGCATCTTAAAGTTCATCCTGCTTGAAAAACAATTATTTACTTCATTTTGTGCCAATTTTTAATGATACGCTGGTATTTGGATTTAAGGCTCAAGCTTGAGCCATGAGTTTGAGGGAAGCAAAAAGTAATTTGGGGAATGTTGGAAACGTCTATTAGTAACTTTCGAGTTATAGGACCCCCTGCTTTAACTGGTGAGGCAGTCTCTCCCTGAATCCTGCTTCTTGAGATGAAAGATGAGATGAAATGGGTCTGTTCGAGGCACTTTGAAATGAGGTCTTATCAAAATAAGGGAGGCGAACAGGAAGGGAAGGAGAGACAAAATGTCCAATTTTCTGTATCTTGTAGGAATGGAAATGTACTCACCTTGGTCTGGCCGTGATTTTAGATACCTTCGTGCTCATTAACATCACAAGGAGCCACTGCCACATACCACACAGACCACACGCAAGTAAAGTGTGAGCAGATGCACCGCAGGCCCCAGTCCCCAGAGTTTCTGACAGTTCTGTGAATTCACCTTTGGAAGCAATTTGAAAGCCACACTTGATGGGAAAAGCCTTCCTCTCGTACTTAGGTGAGGATTTGAAATTCTGTGACTGTTGCCCGTTTGCATACTGAGCTCTGATGCTCTGATGGCCATCTCATCCTGGCCATGCGCAAGATGCCCTGAGCACCTATTTGTAAAACACTGCTTAGAAATCGGGCGTGAGGCAGAGATGAAACAGCAGGACGCCAGTGATCCCCGGAGCTGTCAGCCCTGAGCCCTGGCCTGTCCTGACGCTCAGGGCCAGTCTCTGGGCACAGGGGACACCTCGGCCACCAACTTGACTGTAAGCATCTGTGAGTCTTGAACAGGAAGGGGAGTGGCCGAGTGTGCACGGCCAGCGGTCACACGGAAGCATCCCCAAGCCTGGCTGTGACGGGTCACCTGCTCAGACACAGGCCCGGCCTCACCAGGGCCAGGTGGGAGAGGACACCTTGGCCAGGAAGCCTCTCAAGTCTCACCGCGGTTCTTCCGTCTGGAGTCTGATCCCCAGGGTGCTCCCAGCCCCACCCCAAGCTCCAGGGACATGCTGCCAACATGTGCGGACACTTGACAGAGGCAGACAGCTTGAGTTAATTGACACGAGTGACATCACAGCAGCTCTCTGCGCTGACACCTGAGCTCTGCACAGGCAACTGGAGTCATAGAGGGTACATTGAAGGGAGGCCAAGAGAGAGTGTTCCAAACCCCGAAAGGAATACAGAACGGATTGAAGAGGAGGAGGTTTTTGAAAAGGTGGCTTGACAAGGGCTGCTGGATGGTGGGTAATCCAGTTTGGTAATCCAGTAATCCGTGTTGCTCAAGCACAGGCTGTGAGCAAATCGGTTCATGGTTAGTACGATCCCCAGGGAGAGCAACTGGGAGTGGTTGCTGCAGTTCTCAAACTTCTCTGACTACAACTCACCCTAAGAAACTTTCACTTCCTATTCTGGTATCCCCCTCCCATCCACACACATACAAACCTCAACACGAATTTCATGAAACAATACTTGCCCTTTTCTACACATTATGCACCGACATCTGATCTATTCTATTCTATTCCTATCCGACCTTTTCATTAATTCATTAAAATACTGCTATTCAGTATTTTATCAAATTGATTCCAAATCAAAAGAGCAGATCTTTGTTCGTTTCTGGCTGGGCCACCGCACATCTCGTAGGAGAGAAATAAAACCAGGGACATAGATGTATCTGGGTGAAGCATAACCCCTCATTTCTCTAAAGGGTGGTGGAAGAAGCTCCCAAAGGGACCCCCAGCTGTGTAAGCATCAGTTGACACAGGGACCGGCTTTCTGCTCCAGAACACCGATGGGGCAGGGGCGCTCCCTTCTATGGAATCCCCACTGGGTGTATTGTGACCTTCCATAATTTCCATCAGGTTACAAATAACAAGAAGATTGCTTTCTTTTATGAGATGGTTCAGCTCATGAGAGGCTGGCTGAACAGCTCTGAGTTTGAGGAGGAATAACTCTGAGGATGGTTTAGGGGCATCAGAGGTGAAGCCCCTTGTAGCGCACTAGGCTTTCTCAAACTCTGCACTATTGACATTTTGGGCTGATAATTCTTTGCTGTGTGCTGTTATGGACTGAATGTCTGTTCCCCCCACCAAATTCATATGTTGAAGTCCTCACCTCCAATGTGATGATATTTAGTAATGGGACTTTTGGGAGGTGATGAGGGCTGGGTAAGGTCACGAGGCTGAGTCTGCATGATGGGATTAGTGCCCTTAGAAGCATAGTGAGACCAGAGCTCTCTCTCTGCCATGAGAAGACACAGCGTAGGGCTGTCTGCAAGCCGGAAAGAGAGTTCCCGCCAGGCACCAAACCCTGCAGGACCTTGATCTTGGGCTTCCAGCCTCCAAACTGTGAGAAAATAAATTTCAGTTGTTTAAGCTATGCAATGTGCAGTGTTTGTTGCGGCAGTTCAAGCTGACACCTGTACTTTAGAGGATGTTTGGCAACATCTCTGCTTTCTACTCACTAGATGCCTGTAGCGCCCCCCTCCCCCTCAGTAGTGACAATTAAATGCTTCTGTACATTGCCATGTCCCCTGGGGGGCAAAACTGCCCCCATTTGAAAATCACCAAGGTGCAGACCGAGAACAAGTCTCTGATTTTGTGTTGCTTATCCTGTACAGGTTCTGCGGATGGGGCATGAGTGAGAGGGGGGTTCATCCTGGGAATGGCCCTCACTGGCCACTTCTGGACTCTCATTGGTGCCACTGTGATAGCCTGAAGGTAGCTGTGGGCACCTTAGAGCTCTACGGCCCTTGAAAGGAACAGAGCCTTGCAGTCCATGCTGGCCCTTTAGTCCCCTCCCTTCCCCAAGGGCACTGCCACGCTGGCTGGCAGAGAAACAAAGCTCAGTATCATTAATGACCCGGTTTCTTCTCAACATTTCAAAAACACTGTCTTGATTTGGCCACTGTTACTCACATGGAAACTTCGGACACATGGATTTTGGAGAAGCTCCTTTTTAGACAAGCTTGGATGAGACAAGCTTTGAAATTCGGACTAAAATCAGAGGGAAGACTCTGGTTAATTGCCCTTAAATTACCTGGGATTTTTGGGATGCTGAAGAGAGAAAATATTGCATAGACATATCCTGACAAATCATTTCCATCTGAGGTGGTTTGGAACAACTTTCCAATAAAGGGATGATGTGTCTACTTCCAGTTGAGCTTTCCCCCAAAATGGACATAGCAGTTGCAATATTTCATAACTTCGCTCTGGTGATTAGTTTTAAGCCTGGTCCCTGCTCTTTTCCAGGCATTTCTAGAACCATGAGAAATACACAGCTCCATTCAGAGTTTATGGGCAGAAAGCACCCCACGACCCGTGTGGGTTGTTACGTGGAGACCCTGGCGAGGTGATGGGTGCCACTATGAACAGGGACATGCAGACCTCTCTGGGCCCTTCCCAGCTTCTTTAAAGTCTTGATAACAAATGTTGAGTCTCGGAAGTGGTGGCATTCGCTCCCCCGTCTCTCTCCTCTGCCTCCCCGGCTCCATCGAGCCGTCAGCTCTTCCCTGTCTTGTCTGAGCCACTCTCTGCCACAGACACACTCCCTAGAGCTTGCATCGCTGGGCTGCACCTTGTCTCTTGGGTTTGCTGTTGCTGTTCTCCGAACTCTAACAGGCGGGGAGGAGACTTCTCTGGAAGGGCTGAGTGTCTGCGTGGAAGGCCTGGCACCTGCACGGAGGTGTCTGCATGTGTCTGGAGGATGGCTGGGCCTCACAGGTCTCGCTCCTGGGCTCTCTACTCCGTCTGCCGTGCACAGCCACTTTCATCACACACCAGATTCTTTACAACTCGGAGCCTTTAAGAATGTTTCCGTTTGGTCCTTAATTCAATTCAGTTATTGTGCACTAGCCCTTGCTGTGTTATAGGTGCTGTGCTTGGCATGGCAGAAGCCAGGTGAGTCTTTGAGGAGCTCACCACCTAGTGAGGGAAAGAGACGTGGGCACCGGGGACCTTGGTGCGTGTGGATTGTAGAAAATTCAGCACTAAAGTATAAGTCAAATAAATCAAATACTGTAGGAAAAAGCACACTTAGAATTTGGCAAGCCTGGTGGGACCCAGGAGCGCTTTCTGATTTTCAGCTGAATTCCTTCGAGGACTGTCTTATTGCTCCTCCTGGATCTTGGCATCGGCTTGGTTTCTCTGTCCTGCACTGGGGTCTGGCCTTGCTCTCCAGTGCCCTCTTCACGCTTCTCTCTCCTCCCGGTTGAGCTTTCTTGGGCGTCGCTGGGGCAATGGCTCCTGAAACGAGCTTCCCCTGCACGCTCCCAGGCCCGTTGGCTGTAATCCACCCCGGACTGGAGCCTGCCCCCTGCTTTTTATCCTCACCTGTTCTCCAACACACGCAGCCCCTCTCACACCTGCTGCTTTGGTGTCTCCTGCTCAGATCAGCGTGTGGACATCTGCTCCCAGGCAAAACACACGCTGGCTGGTTGTGGGATTGGACGGCACCCGGGAAAACGTAGAGCTCATGCCAACAGGAACCATAAAAGTAATTAATAGCCAGAGTAATAATCATCTCGCTGCAGTGGCAATGCGCTTGAAAGAATATTCTTTGGGTGTACTTTTTTTAATGTCCCAGATGAGACAGGAATATTGGGCTTTTGAAGACATAAAAGAAGCCCAAAAAGGACTAGTCTGGGATCCACGTCGATGGCACTCACTGTAGTCACTAAAGTTGGTTTAGTGACTGGACACTTTTAGGTTCTGGACATTTTTTTCGTCTGAAGTGTTTGAAAAGTGTAAATACGGGAGATGGAACAATGAGGATGAACCGCGGGGCCCTGCTTCGCGCGTGGACTCTGCCATCTCCTGCCCTCGAGACAGGGCCGTTTGACCTCTGCTAACTCCTCCCTTCTCAGTTTTTAATGCTCCACACAGACCCTGGGATGATCTTAAGAAGTGTCGCCATGAACTCTGGGTGTGCGTGTCTGACTCCTCAGACCCCAAGCGTCTCCCTGCTGCGGGACCAGCCCCTACTTTTGGGCACAGATGGATCGAATGGGTCTGTCTCGCCCTCTGCATCCTGGCCAGTCTCAGAACCTAACATTTGCTTTCAGTCTCTCCAGCTCTGAGGCCCCGTCCTTGTCCTTGCAGGGTCCTTGCTGGAATGAGCTCACCCATGGCAGCTCCTGTCTGGGAATGGTATTGCCTCACCCTGGGGCACGGCACCTACTCCCCCCAAAGAAACGTTCCCTTCCTCTTGCCTCGAGGACCTTAGACCTCGTGCTGACCATGGCCCCCCCTTCCCCTCAGTGCCTGATTCCCTCTGCCATGGCCAGCTCTGCGGGTCCCCTCTGCCCCGCCCACCGCCTGCTGTTGACTTGCTGTAGGGACCTGGGCTTGCTACAAAGAGCCCCGTCTCTTCCGCCTAGAAATAGTAATTAAAAGTTAAACCTGGTATATATGTGGGCAATGGAATATTATTCACCCATAAAAAAGAAAGAAACCTTGGCTTTGTGACAACATGGATGGACCTTGAGGGCATTGTGCTAAGTGACATAAGTCAGACAGAGAAAGACCAACAGTGTATGATCTCACTTATACGTGGAACCTAAAAGGAAAAAAAAAAAACTCTTAGAAAAAGAGATCAGAATTGTGGTTACCTGAGATGAAGCCTGAGGGTGGGGAAATTCGTTGAAGGGGGTCAAAAGGTACAAACTTACAAACCATTTATAAGAACCAGGGATGTAAGGTACCACATGGTACCACAGTTACCACCGTTGTATGATGTATAGGAAAGTTGATAAGAGAGAAGATTCTAAAAGTTCTCATCACAAGGAAATGAACATTTTTGGGGATTACTATTTGATACGATGGATGTTAACTAAACTTACTGTGGTGATCATTTTGCTATATATATACATACATACATATATATATATATATATATATATATATATATGTCAAGTAATTATGCTGACACTTTGAACTTGTATACAGAGCTCTGTGTCAATTATATCTCAATAAAACAGAAACAAAAAAAGTTAAACCTAAGGTGGGTGCCCATGTTTGGAGCTCAAGGCAGTTCACCCGGGAAAGGGCCAGGATGATGGGATGGGGCCTTCAGGCCCGTCAGGATCCAGGCCCTGGTCCCCAGCTCCAGCCCCGCCAGACGCCCGGCTGCAAAAGTTACCTGAGAGGAAGGGAAGTCCACTGCACCAGATGCTGGAACAGCTGAACGTCCTCTTTCCTCCTTTGCTGAAGCTGCCTACCTTTCATTTTTTCCTGGAAGCCTTGCTGCTCCTCTTCCTTCTGGGGAAGGTGCCACACACCCTGGTTCACACCTGTCCGCAGGCCAGTCCCCTGGATGCTCATTAGCATTGATTTGCATCCTGAGCACTAGTGCCAGGCCCGTGGGTCCCCTGCTCACGGTCCCTGAGCCCCTGCAGCCACCCTGTGTGAGGGTGCAGTGCTGGTCCTGGGGAGCCCTGTGGCTGCTCCCGGGCTGGGCACCCAGCAGCCTCGGGTCTCAGCCAAGTGTGCGCCTGTAAGCCCGACTCTTGGGTTGTTTTTTCCCTCCTGGGATGTCGTCTGCTTGAACGCAGCCCAGGGAGCCAGGAGCATGGGGGGCTAGGGCGCCCTGTGTCCGCCAGTGAACCCAGAGGCCAGGAGCAGGGGGCACTGTGACGCCCTGTCACCCTGGGTCCAGGCCCTTGTTCCTGAGCCAGCCCTGTCCTCAGGCCCTGGCTCTGACCACTGGAGCTCGGCCTTCTCCCCAGCTCTGCCTCCACGCCGGCCCCGGGATTGGCAGCTGGAGTTTCTGGTGCTTCCTGCGCCTAAGCCCTGCCCGGGAATGTGCCTGAGCCCAGGTCCCCTTGCCCCCTTTTGCAGGACGATTTTGTTGCTGTCTTAACTGGTCATTCTACCTCCCTCCCTGGTTCCTTCTCCCCGATCCCGATGTACCGAGTGTCAGCGCCCTGCTGAGCCGCACCTCCTCCTACTCATAGAAGGGACTTCAGAACAGAGCAAACCCTGACACGTGATCTTGCCTTTCTCTGGCTCGGAAATCTTCAATGCCTTCCCCTAGTCAACCAAATAAACCCCAGTCCCTAGAAATCAAACAGGTCTAACCATCTGATTGGTGTCGCTTTCCCTCTTTGTAACCCCAGCACCACGTCAGTGCCGTTCTCGTGGGTCCAGGGCCCCTGGGGAAAGCCCTGGGGCCAGGTGTGTCTCAGAATTCAGAAAGGGAATAATGTGCGTGTGTCATTCATATACCATATAAAACCTACGGCAGGGGCGGGGGCTGCACCCCATCATCAAGCATGTTAATACTTCTGCAGAGAAACGTCTGGATACTCGTACTAAGTAGGTGACATAGAGACTATAAATAGCTTCATGGCCATTCAGGGCAGGTTTTGCTGCCAGATGCAGTTTGAAAGTTTTGTGTTTTGGCGCTCTGTGAATTTCAGGCTAGAGGCAGAAGCGCGGTGGGTGTACCTGTCATCATTGCTGTGAGCTGGGTGGCCTCGGAGGGGCGAAAGGACATCAGGCAGGCCCCAGGTGATGGGGTGGGGTCAGAAGATGTCTGGGATGAGCAGAGGGCAGAGGCTGGGCAGCCGCTCATCGGGCAGGGACCAGAAGGTTCACTGTGCTGGGTAACCAGGGTTACCCTGGGAAGGGCACACATGCAGCCCAGCGGGCCCTGCCGGAGACGCCTGCTGTGACAGACAGACACAGCGTCCCTTGGCCATTCAACCTTTGATTAATTCCCAAAGTGGTTAGAACCCTCCCGTGGACACTGGCAGGACTTGGGCACAGGGGAAGCCCTCACTGGCAAAACTGGAAGAGACCAAAAGTGGTGTGTCCATGACGGCCCTGGGAAAGCGGGGCCCTGCCGGCACCCAGACCCTCCCCGCTTGGAGCCAGACGCCCTCCAGGTCGCCGGTTGTTATCAATGCCCAGACCGACTGCTTCATCACAGGCCACCACTCTGAGCATCCATACTAGTTCTTAGGGGAGACATTATTTTGAAATATGAATCAAAGTCAGTCTTTTTTATTTGGACTTAAGTTATGCCTTACTCCCCAATTGTCTTTACAGTATTTCTATATCTCGTTCTAGCAGAAGGTTCTCAAGAGAGGCTTGCCCCTCGCCCCCCGCTTCTTCTCAAAGGGAGGCAAGAAGCGTTCTGCATGCTCACAAGTCTGTGGGCCCGTGTGGGGGGCTCACACATCTGGATGTGGTCGCTGCGGGGATGGCTGGTTAAACCCAATAGTTGGCGCATTTGGGAGACGGAGCAGTTTGGTCTCCAGCTCCTTCATCTTCCTTGGTATGTACTTGGCATTTCCAAAAACACGTACACTGCTTCTCATTAGCAACAGAGCCAACGCTGCAATAAGTGGGTTTCTGATAAAAGCCATTAGCATCCATTCCTCTTTTTTTTTTAACATCTTTATTGGAGTATAATTGCTTTACAGTGGTGTGTTAGTTTCTGCTTTATAACAAAGTGAATCAGCTGTACGTATACATACATCCCCATATCCCCTCCCTCTTGCATCTCCATCCCACCCTCCCTATCCCACCCCTCTAGGTGGTCACAAAGCACCGAGCTGATCTCCCTGTGCTATGCAGTGCTTCCCACTAGCTATCTACTTTACATTTGGTAGTGTATATATGTCTGTGCCACTCTCTCACTTTGTCCCAGCTTACCCTTCCCCCTCCCCATGTCCTCAAGTCCATTCTCTAGGTCTGCGTCTTTATTCCTATCCTGCCCCTAGGTTCTTCAGAACTATTTTTTTTAGATTGCATATATATGTGTTAGCATATGGTATTTGTTTTTCTCTTTCTGACTTACTTCACTCTGTATGACAGACTCTAGGTCCATCCACGTCACTACAAACAACTCAGTTTCATTTCTTTTTATGGCTGAGTAATATTCCATTGTAGATATGTGCCACATCTTCTTTATCCATTCATCTGTCGATGGACACTTAGGCTGCTTCCATGTCCTGGCTATTGTAAATAGAGCTGCAATGAACATTGTGGTACATGACTCTTTTTGAATTATGGTTTTCTCAGGGTATATGCCCAGTAGTGGGATTGCTGGGTCGTACGGTAGTTCTATTTTTAGTTTTTTAAGGAAGCTCCATACTGTTCTCTATAGTGGCTGTATCACTTTACATTCCCACCAACAGTGCAAGAGGGTTTCCTACTCTCCACACCCTCTCCAGCGTTTATTGTTTGTAGATTTTTGATGATGGCCATTCTGACTGGTGTGAGGTGATACCTCATTGTAGTTTTGATTTGCATTTCTCTAATGAGTAAAGATGTTGAGCATCCTTTCATGTGTTTGTTGGCAATCTGTATATCTTCTGTGGAGAAATGTCTATTTAGGTCTTCTGCCCATTTTTGGATTGGGTTGATTGTTTTTTTGATATTGAGCTGCATGAGCTGCTTGTATATTTTGGAGATTAATCCTTTGTCAGTTGCTTCATTTGCAAATATTTTCTCCCATTCTGATGGTTGTCTTTTCGTCTTGCTTATGTTTTCCTTTGCTGTGCAAAAGCTTTGAAGTTTCATTAGGTCCCATTTGTTTACTTTTGTTTTTATTTCCATTTCTCTAGGAGGTGGGTCAAAAAGGATCTTGGTGTGATTTATTTCACAGAGTGTTCTGCCTATGTTTTACTCTAAGAGTTTTATAGTTTCTGGCCTTACATTTAGGTCTTTAATCCATTTTGAGTTTATTTTTGTGTATGGTATTAGGGAGTCTTCTAATTTCATTCTTTTACATGTAGATATCCAGTTTTCCCAGCACCACTTATTGAAGAGGCTGTCTTTTCTCCATTGTATATTCTTGCCACCTTTATCAAAAATAAGGTGACCATATGTGCATGGGTTTATCTCTGGGCTTTCTATCCTGTTCCATTGATCTATAATTCTGTTTTTGTGCCAGTACCCTACTGTCTTGATTAGTGTAGCTTTGTAGTATAGTCTGAAGTCCAGGAGCCTGATTCCTCCAGCTCCGCTTTTCTTTCTCAAGATTGCTTTGGCTATTTGGGGTCTTTTGTGTTTCCATACAAATTGTGAAATTTTTTGTTCTAGTTCTGTGAAAAATGCCATTGGTAGTTTGATAGGGATTGCATTGAATCTGTAGATTGCTTTGGGTAGTAGAGTTATTTTCACAATGTTGATTCTTCCAATCCAAGAACATGGTATATCTCTCCATCTCTTTGTATAATTTTAAATTTCTTTCATCAGTGTCTTATAATTTTCTGCATACAGGTCTTTTGTCTCCTTAGGTAGGTTTATTCCTAGGTATTTTATTCTTTTTGTTACAGTGGTAAATGGAATTGTTTCCTTAATTTCTCTTTCAGATTTTTCATCATTAGTGTATAGGAATGCAAGAGGTTTCTGTGCATTAATTTTGTATCCTGCTACTTTACCAAATTCATTGATTAGCTCTAGTAGTTTTCTGGTAGCATCTTTAGGATTCTCTCCGTAGAGTATCATGTCATCTGCAAACAGTGACAGCTTTACTTCTTCTTTTCCAATTTGGATTCCTTTTATTTCTTTTTCTTCTCTGATCGCTGTGGCTAAAACTTCCAAAACTATGTTGAATAATAGTGGTGAGAGTGGACAGCCTTGTCTTATTCCTGATCTTAGAGGAAATGGTTTCAGTTTTTCACCGTTGAGAATGACGTTGGCTGTGGGTTTGTCATATATGGCCTTTATTATGTTGAGGTAAGTTCCCTCTGTGCCCACTTTCTGGAGGGTTTTTTTTGTGTGTGTGTGTGGTATGTGGGCTTCTCACTGTTTTGGCCTCTCCCGTTGTGGAGCACAGGCTCTGGATGCACAGGCTCAATGGCTATGGCTCATGGGCCCAGCCGCTCCATGGCATATGGGATCCTCCGGGACCAGGGCACGAACCCGTGTCCCCTGCATCAGGAGGTGGACGCTCAACCACTGCGCCACCAGGGAAGCCCTCTGGAGGGTTTTTATCATAAATGGGTGTTGAATTTTGTCAAAAGCTTTTTCTGCATCTATTGAGATGATCGTATGGTTTTTCTCCTTCAGTTTGTTAATATGGTGTATCTCATTGATTGATTTGTGTATATTGAAGAATTCCTGCCTTCCTGGGATAAACACCCCTTGATCATGTTGCATGATCCTTTTAATGTGCTGTTGGATTCTGTTTGCTAGTATTTTGTTGAGGATTTTTGCATCTATGTTCATCAGTGATATTGGCCTGTAGTTTTCTTTCTTTGTGACATCTTTGGCTGGTTTTGGTATCAGGATGATGGTGGCCTTGTAGAGTGAGTTTGGGAGTGTTCCTCCCTCTGCTATATTTTGGAAGAGTTTGAGAAGGATAGGTGTTAGCTCTTCTCTAAATGTTTGATAGAATTCGCCTGTGAAGCCATCTGGCCCTGGACTTTTGTTTGTTGGAAGATTTTTAATCACAGTCTCAATTTCAGTGCTTGTGATTGGTCTGTTTATTTTTTCTGTTTCTTCCTGATTCAGTATCAGAAGTTTGTGCTTTTCTTAGAATTTGTCCATTTCTTCCAGGTTGTTCATTTTATTGGCATTTAGTTGATTGTAGTAATCTCTCATGATCCTTTGTATTTCTGCAGTGTCAGTTGTTACTTCTCCTTTTTCATTTCTAATTCTATTGATTTGAGTCTTCTCCCTTTTTTTGTTGATGTGTCTGGGTAATGGTTTATCAATTTTGTTTATGTTCTCAAAGAACCAGCTTTTAGTTTTATTGATCTTTGCTATTGTTTCCTTCATTTCTTTTTCATTTATTTCTGATCTGATCTTTATGATTTCTTTTCTTCTCCTAAATTTGGGGTTTTTGGGGAGGTTCCCTGGACCCTGGCTCATCCTCCAGAGTGGCCAGGAGTCTTTTCACATCGTGGAGCCACAGAGCTGACTCAGACTGGCGAGGGGAAGGCCACAGGGGGCAGGGCTCCAAGGATGTTGTTAGAGAGGGCAGCCAGGAGGGGCCCCCACCAGTGAGTGGTGCCCTCAGGCTGCGCACCCCCCCCCCGCCACTAACCATAATGTCCTGGGCGCTTGGTCCCAGAGCTCAGCCGGACCCACCCTGGCTCAGAGGACAGCCTGAGGCTGAAGTGCCTCGATGACAGGACCCGGGGGCGAGGTGGCCCCGAGGTGACAGATGCCAGTCTAGCCTCTCTGCTGGCACCCCCGGGGTCAGAGTTCATGGGCAGCCGGTGCTGTTAAGGGTCCGGTCCTCACCAGTGTGACCCTGGGCTTGGGCAAAATCCATGGAGCTCAGTTGTGGATCAAGGGTTTTTTCCTTTTGTGAGTTGTTGTTTTCTCTCCAGAGCTCTGAAGAGGAGAAGACAGGGGTCTGGGGCCTAAGAGGAAGAATGGGGATGAGGGAGTGGGGGGCTGCTGGGAGGGAAGGAAAGAGAGTCACAGAGAATCTGGAGGCGATGGAGGAGGGAAAAGACACCCCAGATGTACACAGTCCTGTGGTTCCCAGAATCCTGATGCCCGGGCCCTGGATCTTCTGCCAAGCTCCCTGCTGGACAGACAGTGGTGGGTCTCATGGCCCCTGTCCTCTGACAGAGCCTGGGGCTGGGGGAGCATTAACATGTCAGCCTTGGGGGACAGCTGTGCCTGGTGGCCGCGTGTCCTAAGCACCCATCTCAGCACCCAGTGGGCGAGGCTGGCAGAAAACCCGGCGATTGGGCGTTTCCAGCAAAGCTCAGCCATGCAAGGGAATCGTTCCTCTAATGGGGGGCTTTCTTATTCTCCCACTTGGGGTCCTGGGTGGCCATGAGCCCAGCACATCGGTCCAGAGACAGCTTAGTGGCAAAGAGGTTCTGGTTATTTGGCAAACGCGTGATCCAGTGATTGGGCTGGTTAAACACATCTGGACGTAGAAGTTTCCTTGTCCAAAGAGAGCAGGTGAGAACGATTAGAGAAGGAGTGGGGTGAAAGGGGGGCTCCAAGGGCAGGAAAGGCTGGGAAGGGCAGCTCGGTCCCCAGCCGGGGTCCCCTTCATTACGGTCGTCACTGTACTCGCCATGGGGAGACAATCCTGGGACCCTCAGCCACTCTGTGGGCTGGTGACTCGGTCCCTACACCACAGAGACCCATCCCAGCTATTGTGTGGGGACCAAAGCGGTCCTCACGCAGCCAGCCTCCCACCCGGCCCACAGTGAAGGGGCTGTGCCTGGGCTGAGGCTGCCCCGGGGTCTGGGGGTGGCGCTGGCAGTCACACTGGGGCTCCAGACTTGTCCAGTACACACGAGGACCCTGCTTGCTGAGCAAGGGAACCCAGTCCGATGGTTTCCAGCAGCAATTAGAGCTGGAAGAAGGCCCATCACTGCAAGGACGTGTGTATGAGCAGAGGGCCGAGGGACCCTGGGGGAGGACACATGCGCTGGGCTGGTCAGGGTCCCTCTTGGAGGAGTTGATGGTGGCGCAGATCCCTGAATGGTGAGTCTTGTGTGCGCGGGCTCTGGGCACGTGGGCCCGACGGGGGCTGGGCTGAGATGCAGGCAGGGCCTCGGGGACCAGAGTGCACACCATTGGGTGGACACAGGGCCCAGTACGGGGCCAGGATGGGACTGAGGTGGAGTTGGGTCCTGACACCAGCACAGGTTGGTTGCGGACAGGGGGTCTCCAGCACTGAGGGCCGGACCACCCACCTCTGCCACTTCGGCCCTAGCCCTGCCAGCCCTGCTTCCATCCACACCTGCGGGGGCCGCAGGGACCAGGCTGTGGACGTCCTCCAGGGGCTCAGACCGCCTTCTTGAGCTGGTGAGTCCTGGCTTCCAGCCTCAGAGTGCATGGCAAGGTGGCCCAGGACGCGTGCTTTGGGGGGCTCCTCTGTCGGTCCCCAAGCGTGCATTCGAATCCCGCCTGAACAGCTTGAATGAGCAGTCTTTCTCGCCTGTGACATCGGGATGACAGGAGCGACACGGATGCCCCAGAGGGCTCTGGATGCCAGCTCAGAGGGAGGCGGCACAGTGGCAGCCTGTGGCCAGCACGAAAGCCGGTTCAGAAATACAGATTATTAACTGCCCTCCTGAACACAGAAGACAGGAGCCTCTGGAAGAAATGCACCCTCAGTGAATTTGGTTTCTGTGCACAGATGAGCTGGCCCCCGTCAGCCCAGCCCCTCACCTGCGTCTGCGCCCCGTACATGGTCTGGTCAGCGAGGATGTCTGGGTTGTCTAGTTGTTTTTTTTATTTTTTTAGATGTTGGGGGTAGGAGTTTAGTAATTTATCTATTTATTTTTGCTGTGTTGGGTCTTCGTTTCTATGCGTGGGCTTTCTCTAGTTGTGGCAAGCGGGGGCCACTCTTCATCGCGGTGCGCGGCCTCTCTTGTTGTGGAGCACAGGCTCCAGACGCGCAGGCTCAGTAGTCGTGGCTCACGGGCCTAGTTGCTCCGCGGCATGTGGGATCCTCCCAGACCAGGGCTCGAACCCGTGTCCACTGCATTAGCAGGCAAATTCTCAACCACTGCGCCACCAGGGAAGCCCCGGATTGTCTAGTTTTGATGTGGGTTTTCGAGGGAATGTCCTTGACTTTAGGAAACACCTGCTGCGGTGTTTAGGGGTCAAGAGACATTATGTCTGTGACCTATTCCAAATAGTTTAGGAAAATAATAACAGGCAGACATGGGGAGACACAACAGTGTGTGTCAAGTGTGGGCTGGTGTGAACTTGTGGAATCTGGGAAACCTGGGTGAAGGGGACGCAGGGATCCTCTGTGTCATTTTTACAACTTTTCTGTGAGACTGAATCATTTCAGAATAAAATGTTAAACTATAAATACATGGATGCTGCCCATAGAAAAGCCTACGATGGGTAGTTTTTTAAAATAAAAATATATATGCTGGCATATAAAGAATTTCCTTTCTGGAAGGAAGCATGAGGCAGGGTTAGCCACGATGATCCTGGGAAGAGGGTTCACTTCGTGTCTAGTGTCTACACTGCTTGACTTTGATGATCCTGTGCGCATTGTTGCTTTTATATAAAAATATGTTAGCAACAGAGATCATCCAGGTGGAGAAAATATTGTCCATTAAAAATGGTTTTTCTTCATATTTCTCTTGATTAAAAAAAATCGCCCACAAATGAAGAGCCTGGGTTACACTGAAGGTGCAGAGAGCAAGTGAAAGGGAGAGAAAGAAGCAGGAGGGGCCGTGAAAACGGACACCAGCCTGGAGCGTGGGGGAGTGGGGCTCGGGGGTCAGCCCTGGAAACCCAGCGGCCCACCCGTGACAAGGGCAAGTGCAGAGGTGCTGAGGAGCCCTCACCCCACCCCATTCCCACTGAACAAGCCAGCAGGCTCAGCGCCCCTCTCGGCCCTGGAGGCAACATCCCAAGGGCTGGCTCTGCGGGGTGTCCAGCTCACTCGTCGGGACTTAAAAAAGCCGTCCGATCTGGTCACAGGCTGGGTCTTAGCACATGTTGGTTCACGCCTGTGGTGTGAAGAGCCTGCTTCAAGGCAGAGAGGAGAGAGAAAGTCCCAGAGAGAAGTGAGGGAGCTGGTGTCTCGTCCCACTGTGGCCCTGGGCGTGGCAGGGGATCAGCGGCCTGGCCTCAGCTGTCTTTGAGGGCAACTGTGAATATTCTTGCCGTTAGAAGGAAGAAGGGAAGGCAGAGGGGAAGGAGGAGGGGCAGGCGTGAGGGTCGTGTGCAGCCCAGGAGCTTGGCCTCAGGGGGGTGTAACTCATGGTCAGAAAAGTCCCTCATCATCACAAGCAGCGTGTCTCTTTACAGAGCTGTCTGTCCCCAGAATTTGAATAATCAGCTTCACAGAACTGGGAAGCTACAGATAAGCTGTATGTCTGAAATAGTGGAATTTAGGCTTCTAAAGCTTTCACTGGAAACATCAAGTTCTAGTCCATGATGCTGAATAGAATATCTTCAAAATTGACCTAGAGCATTTTCTTTTTTTCAGTTTGCTATATACCATTAAGGATAGTTCTGTGAGATTGTTTTTACACGTGCTTGGGTTTTAAACAATTGCTTCTTCCTGTATTGCCAGAAAGTGAAAAGATTTTTAGGATAATTCAGTCTAACAACTGTTTGAATTTTCTAGGGTGTCATAATGTTCTAGCCTCATAATTTCTATGAACTCAAAAGGGAGGAAGGGATGATGAACTGATTGAGGAGTTCTATGTGGAAAAATGAGGAGACTCTTCAGAATGGGAGGTGAAGGGAACAGTTAGGTCATTTTGTCCAAAGAGAGAGAGAGAGAGACTGCTCCCGGTGTTCGTGGACTTTTTTCTGGTTGCATCCTAAGTGACTCAGCTAATGAGCTTTCCCATAACCTGTCTTTGGAAAAGTGTCCAGAAATCTACAGGGTTGCCTGAGTAGGAAAAACTCCTATTCCGATGAATTTTCCTGTGGTTCCGTGTCCTTTGCTGACGATCCTGTTTATTCTGTTACAGTAGTTATATCCCCCCAGGATGACAGTTAACAACTTTTGGCTTATGTCTGTCTGATGCCTCCCTATTGTGTACTGTCAAAATGCCTTTGACTTGTAATTGCTTCTCCATTTCCTGAAGGCTCAGAGCTGGATTCAGAATTTTAGGTGATCTGAGCTGAAGTTCACAGCCCAGTGTTATGTCTGAATCTGAGAATCAAGCAACAATTGGTATTTTCCAGTGATGAAGGATGTAATGTCTGCAGCTCCTGTGCTGGACCTGTGGGTCTGCCCCTCACAAGCCTTGTGACCTTGAGCAAGTTACATGACCTCCCCAGCCTCCATTTCCTCATCTGTGAAATAGAGACCCCCATAGGGCAGGGCTACACAACATAAAGTGTGTAGCATGGGTCTGACTGCTGAAAACGTGCCTGACTGTCAGCCACCGCTGGTGCTGGGAACAGAGTTCCAGGTCTGGAGAAGTCGTGTGAGATTTAAAGCAGATTTTCTCAGAGTTTGGGGCTTCGGCTCCATCTCCATGCAGTATGGTCTGCTTCTCCTGGAGTACCCATCACCCCGGGCTGGCCCAGGGCCCCTGAGCGGGGCTGGCACCTCTGGGACCGGCTCCTTCACAGCTGCTAAGAGCATCCTCCTGCCCTCCCCACGTCAACTCACCAGCCCTGCTCTTGCACGGCTCCCCCGAGGTGAGCAGGTGCTGTGGTCCCCGCAGGGCTGCCCTGGAGCTCAGGTCTGCGCGGCATCGTCAAGGTAACCCCCAGAAGTGTGAGGACTCCTCCCTCCCACTTC
Source organism: Mesoplodon bidens (assembly GCF_964165515.1). Taxonomy (NCBI): domain Eukaryota; kingdom Metazoa; phylum Chordata; class Mammalia; order Artiodactyla; family Ziphiidae; genus Mesoplodon; species Mesoplodon bidens. Next base: position 30,240,063 of record NC_138169.1, on the reverse strand, counting down.
AGGGGTCTTGGCCCCCACCAAGGGTGGGAGAATCGCTCTTCTCTCCTCTCTCACTGTCACCTTTTGCTCTTAGGCCACCAAGCCCAAAGCCCCTGGCCTCAGTGCTGTCCTAATGCTGAAGCTTCGTGCTTTCGGGCGCCAGCACCACTCTGCAGGGGTCTGGGTGGGTCCAGGGCACTGAGTGAGCCCTAACTGCAGATCCAACCCCTGCCCTCGTATCAGGAGAGGACCCTCCCCTGCACAAGGTGGGGAAGGGCAAGGACTCCCCTGGGCCCAGAAGCTACGGGCTTTTAGACCTGGGACTAGGGCAGAGTGTCAGACGCTGGTCTCTGCCGGGGGTCCTGGGCTCCTCCCGTGGCCCCAGCCATGCTCCACATGTCTGTGTTTGCAGAAGAGTCACTCCTTCTGGGTCCCCAGCTCCACTGCATTCACCTTACAAAGGAAAACCTGTTCTCACCCTGCGTCATCCGGGCGCTTCTAACAAGAGAGTTGCCCTCCATCTGTTGCAACAGATTTTTAGATTTTCCTGGTTGTGATGCAAATCAGCCAGGCAAGAACCCCCTGAATCCAGGTGCAGCCAGCACGCCCGAGCACGATGGCCGTAGCTGCAGGGTCTCCCCGGGCCCGGCCCCTGGTTGCGATCACTTATCATATTACTGAGCTCTTCCCGATTCAGTCATCGCTGAGTAAACTCAGCCTGACACCATTAGTGAATGGTATTTGGCTGTTTGGCAAAATCTGCCACTGTTTCCTGTGTGAAGTGTCAGCTCTGCTCTGGTCCCATTACGGCCCATGTTGGTCCCCATTTACTAATGTTCATTCTTGCAGGAGGAGTCATGGTAACACTTCGGTCATTTCACCTGGCCGGTGTCCAATTCCTAATGGAAATACATTAGGAGTATCTTTTGTATTTGAAAAAGCAAACAAATGTGGCCATTCTCATATTAATCTCCAGCAGGACAAAACTTCATGTCAGAAGGAACAGAGCACTCAAAACAGCCTCTAAGATATAATGAGCTTCTAAGGTGTTTCTCTCTTAGAGGGTACCCTGTCCCTCTGTCATGTGGAGGGCAGTTCTCTTGATGCAAACACCCTGAATGTGGCAAATGTGACCAGGTGAGAGCAGGTTGTCCCTTGAATGGTGAAAGCAGTGGAGCTGGCAGCCCCGGAGGAGTGAGCCTCCTTCTGCAAATACAGACACGCCCCAGAGTGGCTGGGGGCTGAGGAACAGTTCAAAGGGGTCCTGAGGGGAAGGGGGGACGAGGTGCCTTTGGTTCTCCACCTCCCGGCACATCCTTTAATCAGCACAGGTCGGCTCTGGTCTAATGGGTGTACGTGTGTGTGCATGCATGTGCAAGTGCATGCATGTGTGTAGAGTTTAAAGAAAGTGTGAATGCCACATTGGATTCTCTGAAATATCCAGAACTCTGTAGAGTCAGAAACAACCAGGCGAGGGCCCCCATGTGAGCAGTGGGCGTAGGGTGGGGGGAATGAATCCTTGTATCTGCTTCTTCATTTGGAGGTGTAACAAATGATATTTCTCGTACTTTATCTCAAATGTGTGCTGACACTGTTGTAATTGATAGCTACAAATCCAGTGAAGCATTACTGAATACGTGGCAGCTTTCTCTCATGACTGTCATCACATATTTTCCCAGTGTCCCAGAGACACAGCCTCCGCCATGCAGAACTTACCGGTTGGTTGTTCAAGTGGGACCTTCAGGCTTGGCAAGGTCGGGAACTCCTGCTTTTTGTATTCAAGCCTCACTACGCTCAAGGAGCCGTCCTCTGTCTGGTTATTTTGTCCCAGGATCTTGGGGGACAACTGGGCGGTTGCCCAGGAACAGCCCTCCCGCCAGCCTACGAGGTGACTGTAGCTGGGGAGCAGATATCCCCTGGATACTGTGCTAAAGCTGGGGACTGGGCCTTCCCCACGTCTGATGGGCACTTGAGGACTGGATCCAAAACAGAACTGCCATGTGCCCTCCCGCCGGCTGCCCTGGGGCCTCCCGGGAGAGTGGCCGGCGTTTCCAGGGCCCACGCCTGGTGCAGAATCAGGCCATTTCCCTCCCCTCTCTGGAGTCAGCTGGCATGTGGGAGAGGAGGTGTGGACAGAGGGAGTGGAGCGCAGACCCTCACACGAGCAGGCAGCTGGCTGATTTCTGACGGACGCCTGGCTGCTCTGCAGCACTTTTACAGACAGATCTTCACACGTGACCTTCACAGTGTCACACGTTCCGGCTCTGCAGCCACTTTTCACCCTAAGCTCACTTTCGCTGCTACAACAAGATGAAGGGGATGAGCATCCTTTCTTGACTTGGTCTCGGGTGTCTCGGGGATGGTATTCCTCGCTGGGTGCTTGATAAGACATGGACTTCTCTGTTGAATCCTCCAGTCAGTGAGGCAATATTCTAGCAAGAAGAAAAACTGTAAATCACCACATCAGTCATCATATTTTTCCAGAAGGAGCTGGAGGAGCAAGGTACATAGGGTAAGAAAACACCTTCAGGCCTCCAGTGTGAAAGAGGGGTGGCTGAGGTCTGACTTCAGCAAGTCAGTGGAGACGCTGAATCCCCCAGTCTCCTCCAGGACCAGGCATCTTCTCTTTTTCCATAAAGCAGGGCATGGAGTAGCAAACTCCAATGCTAATTCCATATATGTTTTTTATTTCTAATAAGTTCTGTGAAACAACTTCCTGCTACAAACCCTGATCCAGGCTGTGTCCCAGGCAGGGTTTTTCTATTTTGGTTTTTTTTTTTTTTTTTTTTTTTTTTTTGTGGTATGCGGGCCTCTCACCGCTGTGGCCTCTCCCGTTGCGGAGCACATGCTCCGGACGCGCAGGCTCAGCGGCCATGGCTCACGGGCCCAGAGCTGCTCCGTGGCATGTGGGATCTTCCCGGACCGGGGCGCGAACCCGCGTCCCCTGCATCGGCAGGCGGACCCTCAAACACTGCGCCACCAGGGAAGCCCTATTTTGGTTTTTGAAGAAGCAAAACACATCCCGTGTATCATGCATGGCCCCGTGCATGGCCGCTCAATATCTCCAGGAAGATATTTGATCTGTCAATAAATACTAATAACATCACAAGGATTTAGAGCTTATTAGGCAATTAACTCTAAAAAGTGATTGAGGTGAGGTTCAGAGGAAAGAATCTGAGTGATCGTGCTCATAAGTATTCAGAGTCACCATGAAGCTTCAAAGAAAATGACTGGGAACCACAGAAAACAAGGGAATCAGGCGAGCGCCGAGTACAGCCAGGAGTTAGGTGGTCAGTCTCCCTGGGTGCTGGGAGAGCCACAGCTCAGAGCCAGCTTCCCCGTTGTGACCTGCACAGGTGGCCGGGTTGGCACGGTGTTTTAGTCAGTTGTCTGAATATTGGGGAAAACTCATTTCCTTTATTCCTGGGTCATATTTATGCAGAGAACTCAGGATTCTCCCCGGAGAGCATACATGAGACTTGCAGCCCCAGGGAGGGAGGGAGTTGGGGTGAAGATGGTGATGTTTTCTTGGCCCCCAAGCAGGGAAGCAGGTAAAGCTCACAGGTGTGGGGAATGTGTTGGTCACTCGAAAAATCACCCGGGGACCGTGCTTCAGACCAGCCGTGGGGACCAGCCATCCCATGTGGAGGCCGCTGGTGACACGGCTGTTCTCCTAGGCCTGCTCCAGGGGAAAAAGCAGCAGGTGTGAAGACACGGTTTTGTTTTTGCTCTGTCAGGGAAACACACAAGAAACGGTTTGCTGTATTGGAGCAGCGAGTACTGAACAAACCTGCCCTAACCTCAGGCATTTGGAACCCTCTCCAGCCTGGGCGCTGAGCAGAGGACAGAGGTGTCCCCAGGGGAGGTGGCTGTGTCCTCACACGCTCCTCACTGTATGAGGTTGGAGACGCGTGGCCTTACTGAACCCTCGGCTCCAGTGGGGTCCCCTGGAGGGCCTTCCGGGGGGAGCAGAGTTGGAAGGTCGGTGGCCTCTGTGGCTGTCACGTCGAGGCTGTCCTTCCACAGGGCTGGTCTCCACTGGAGAGTTTTTGTCACCGAATCCTTCTGTTAAAATGATTCATAAAACAGTCCTCAGCTGTAATTTACACCTTGATGCAAACATAAATGAGTGGGTTCCCAGCACTGGGATTTGGGCCTTTTGGGGGCCCGAGACAGGGGGTGTTTGTGGAGAAGGATGGTTCCTGACTGGCCTTGGCAGGTTTCTGGGGAGTCCAGCCCTGGGTGTCCTCTGTGGGTCCTGACCCAGAGCCCCACAGAACCCCGCAAAGAGGCCGTCAGACCCCAGGCCGGTTGAAGCAGGGGGGCCTCAGGCAGGCAGAGGCGCGGTTTTCCTGACCTGGTTCCTCATCCTGTGCTCCGTCGGCCCCTCCAGGGAGACTCAGAAGGATGATGGAGCTGCCGCCCCACTCACTTCAAAAGACAACGTTCCTTTTATCTCCCGCTGTAAGATTAGGAGTCCGGGCACACTGACTTGTGTCTGAACACTTTAAACACACTCTTGGGAAAACATAAACAGGATTTATACAAAATGCTTTAATCCCCAGCAAAGAACGATGAACTCTCACGAAGGGGCACCAGCCAGCTGAGAGTTGGGTGAGTGGATATTTGCTTGTGTCTGTTTCTCACCTGGGCCTCAGGAGCGGCCTCACGTCAACCATAAACATCTCCCCAAATGTCTCTTGGACGCAGGTGCTGAGCTGGGGAAACAGGCGAGCAGGTCTGGGGCTGTGAGGGGCTCAGGGTCTCATATTTATAAACAAACCTCCATTTAAAATTTTGATTGATCTGACTTTCTTCTTCTGGGGAGTCTAGATGATTCTCACGAGGTTTTGCCATCCACATGTTCCTAAAAACATAAGTGTGAGTGGAGTTTTGGGAGACTGAATCATCAACCCATACAAGTGCTGGGATGTGGCCGTGACTGTGAATTCTTTGGAAATGAACCCTGACTGTAACTGTTTGGTAAATCAGCACTTTTCCAGCCTCATAGAACTCCATAGGCGAGCAGATTTCAAGATGCTCTCTTGCAATGGGCTTGTTTTGTGGATGAGGAAACGGGGACCCAGAGAGGTTAAAGTCTTTCTCAGCATCACACAGCAGCTGTAGCGACATCTGGGTTGTGTGTAAAGCAGGACATGTTTGCATGTAGACCCAACACTGTACATGGTGATGACACATTGGCCTTTCTGCTTCATTTCAAGAGATGGAGTAAGGCCAGCAATTTACAGACTTCGTGGTAGGAGAAAAGATACACAGCTGCATGCACAGACATGCACATGCGCAAACACAAACACGCGTGTACTTTATTTTTGCAAAGGAAAGGGAAATTGGGAAAAGAAGTGTTGACACCAACTCTCACGTCCTTAGAAGGGAAGCCAAGCCCTCCGTTCACTTGAAGTGTCTGAAATATTAATTACGTTTTCTTAAAACTACTCAAGTTCTTAAAATAAAGTGGAGAGGCAATTTAAAAGTCAGGTGGGACAGAGAGGAAATGACTTAAATATCCATCTCTCTTCCCTGTGAGTTAATGTCTCCGTTGTCCGTGTTCTATTATGTCTTTGGAAATAATAACTCTGGAGGTTTATTTTCCTTTTATTTATTTATCAAGTTATCTTTTGGCGGCCCTGTCTGGCCGCAGGGGGACCGGGCCTGGGCCTGTCCGGAAGGGCTGTGCGGAGAATATTGTTTGCCTTCTGCCCCTGAATGAACATCTGGCCGAAACTCGCAGCCCAGGGCCATCTATTTGTTTTTAGAGTGTGGTCATTATTTTCTGCCCATGTGCCCCAGTCAGCCTGAGACACTCTTGCATCCTCATCAGTGGGAAAGGACCAGAACGCCCTCACTAGTACTTTCTTCTGTCGCCTGCAGGGCCTCTGAGCTGTTCCTGATGGAGCCATGGTGGCCGGCAGCATTTTAGTGCCCCCTGGTTCCCGGGGGCTGGCAGGAAAGCCGGAGGACCCCACCTCCCAGGGTTGCAGTTCCCTGGGCTGCATCCCACCCCGCCCAGTGATAAAACATAAATCACAACATGACAAGTGGTGCAACGGACGCGCCTTGGAGGGGTCAGCCCTGGGCTGGTGCGGTTGAGCCCCTCCAAGTGGGGAGGGCTTATCTGCCGCAGCCCCGGCCTCTGTGTCGCTGCAAATGGGACTTAAAAGCGACGCTCTAAGTGGATTAGGCCTAGAGATTAGCGAGAGTATCCTGTGTTGAAAGGCCTGGATTTCACTCTCCCTGGAGACCCCGAGGATTTGCGAAGGACCAGTATTTCCAATGCTGTGTCAGCAGCTGCCACGCGGGAGACCCTGTTGCCGAGAGGTGGGGAAGGGGTGGAAGAGGCCGTCCTTTCACGCTGCTTTGCCCAGGCCTGACCCGTCCCTGTGCCCCAGATGCAACCCCGCCCCGCCTTTAAGGGCCGTGCGTTACCCAGACAATCACCAGGTGAGTCAGAACCTGGAAAGGAGGGGCCAGAAGATTCTCTTCTAGAAACGTCTGGGCTCCTGAAGTCACTTAGCACAAAGGCCAGAGGGACCCGTTTGATGTTGGGGGTTGTGGCTGAATGTCCTGCTGTTGGTCTGGATGTGCAGGGTTGGGGTTAAGGGGGGGGTTGCGGCGGCAGCCAGGTGCCCTGAGGGTCCCACTTCCAGGCCTCCTTGGGGCCTCTCTGTCCTGGCAAACTCTGCTCAGGGGTTGGGGGGGTAATTGCTCTCAGATGCGGAGGGGACAGATATTATTCACTGAGCAGGAAGCTGCTTGTGGGGCACCTGATGTAGAAGAGGCCTTTGTTAATTGCGTGTTGTTTTCCTCATTCCGGCGGGAAGAGCTGGTGGCAGGTGGGCTGCTGACTTGGTGGGTGCCTGTGGGATTTTGTCTCGCGGGAATTTTCTGTGCAGTTCAGGCCTATGTCCTCACTGCAACCCTTGAGCCACAGGAATCGACTCTGTGGCGCAGCTGCCCCCCAAGAGCACCCGGGAACGTGCTCAGGATCACTGCTAACAGGTGGCACAGCAAGGATTCAAACCCAGAATTTTGCGTTGACCTGGGGCTCACCTACTGCTCCGATGCCGGGGCTGCCCGCTGATCAGACCGAGGATGTGGATTTTCCACTGGGTGTGGGATCCTCACTTGGCTCCGGGGAAGGCGGGCTCCCCCCACCCCACGCTGGCCCGCTGCACGTGGTGGCCAGCTGCGGCTCCCATCCGGGTAGGGGTGGAGCAGGGCCAAGACTGCACATCAAAGAGGAGCAGGGAGGTGTGCTGGCTCCTTCCTGACTCCGGCCCCCGCCGCATGCTTCTCAGCCTGTGTGAAATTAACCGTGGCCACACCATTGGGGGATCCCGTTTTGCAGGACAAAAACTGTTATCCCAGCTTCGTCCAGTCCAGTTGCAACTGGTCATAGGTGGGCAGGTGGTGGACTGCAGAGGCTCCTTTATAGGAAGCTCTTACCACTTTCACTGGAGGTGAAAGAATCTCTGACCAAACAGTTAAAACTGCTTAAAGTAAAAAAAGCAGAGATCAAAGTACTATAAATTCTTAGTCGTTTAACGGTCTCATGGAATGGGGTAATCTGACTAATTGTTCAAAGAGTTAAAATAGTAGACATTTCTTTAACAAAATTCTATGGAAGATAATAATTTAGAAACAAAAATCTACTGGGCACCCATGTTGTGCTTTGTGTAAAAGTTGTACAAGACCCCCAGAGAGCTTCTGGTCCAGTGGGGAGACAGACCTTTGAACAATCTCAGTCCCAAACGATTAGGACTGCAGTTAAAGTGTGTACAAAATGTTACTGAAATAGAGACCATGGGACTGGTGACAGTTTAGCGGGGTGGGGAAACCTCAAACTCTTCCCCAAGATGACAGTATTTTGGTTGAATGCTGAAGGATGCCTGGGACATCTGTAGAGAGGGCATTTGTGGCTGAGAGCAAACTGTGCGTGCATTGGTGTGAAGGCGGGAAGGGGCCTGGTGTGTCCGGGGACTGGCTTCGGGGCCATGCTTCTGAAAGCCATCCATGCTCTGTATTGTAGACAAAAGTGTGGAACCCCAACTCATTAGAAGGTAAACCACCTTTTACTACGTTGTCTGAGGATGCCCAGGTTTTGGGGTTAAAGAAACTGGGTTAGAATCTTGGCTCTGTCATGCTCTTTGTTTGTTCATTCATTCACTCAAATACATTGTCAGGCAATGATGCCTCTTCCCGGACACACAAAAATGAGCAAAGACACAAACACTGGTGCCAAAGGCAGGACAGGCTGGGAGCAGAGTGTGTGTGGATGGCACAGAACAAGGGTTTCTCCCGAGCTGATCCGAGGGCAGGTGGTGGAGTCCGTGGCATGGAAGGTTTTCATAGAGGAAATGACCTCTGAGCTGAGTTTTAAACCTGAATGAAAGTTAGGAGGCCCGAGGAAGGTGGGACGTTCCAGGCAGAGGGAAAGGGAATGGAGAGGAGGACCAGCCGGTGAGTTGGAAGAACCAGAGTTAAGCCTGTCCTGCGGTGTAAACCCTGGGTGGGCAGCCAGGGCAGGGGCTGGTGGCGGCTTCAGGCCCGGGGATGGAGGGATCTGTACAGCATCAGATCTGTTCCACGTTAGAGTCACCCCAGGGAGTTTACAGGTGGATCAGTGTGAAGGTCCCACGACAAAAGGTCCTGACTGTATTGGACTGGGTCCTGGCCGTGTTGTCGTCTGTTTTTGAAACTGGGTGACTGATGTGCGTGCAGCTGCAGGGGTCGGGGGTCAGGGGACGGGCATGGAAGAGCTTTCGATAAAGGGCCTGACTCAGTCGCTCTGTGATGGGGAAGGGCCTTTCTGACAGAAGTGTGGAGGAACCAGCGGCATAAGAAGCAGGAAAAGCATGTTGGAGGCAATCGTCCGCACTGGAGATGGTGGGGCCTGAACTGGGGTGGCAGCTGTAGGAGTGAAGACAGACAGGAGGAGGTGTTTTCGAGAAACATCCGGGAGGTAAGATCAGCAGGGGTTGATTGATGCTGAGGACGTGAGGATGAGGGAGAATTCGCGGTGGGCACTCCAGCGGAGCTGTCAGGTCTGATGGAAGACACCCAGGGACGCCTGCATTGAAGATAAACAAGGAATGTATGTTTTTTGGTATAAGGATGTCCCATGCAATATTTGATGCAAACTTATAAATATATATATTTTCTGAGTCTGACAATCTTTGTCCCTGGACTTAAGGTGGAGACGTCAATAAACAGAGATTACAGAAGGAAAAGTCACCATGTTGGTGATGAACCCAGAGCTTTGCCATAAGCGGGAGGAGACATCCAGTTGGCCGTTGTTGGATATATGTGACTGAAGTTTGCAGAGTTACCCAGGCTGAAGTCACCAGCATAATTTTGTAGAAGTTGAAACCATGGAATGTGGATGAGTTTTCTCAACCCCACTAGATGAAGTGAGGACAGTGGCAGCTCAGGATGGAACCCAGCTTTTTAGGTGACTTTGAGAAAGTCATTGAGCTTCTTGGAGTGGCTCATCCCCCTCTGTAAAACGGAGAATAATAAAACTCGCGTCAGATACTTGTCATCTCCAGGTGTGACACCTTGCCTGGCTCTTACTATTACCAACGTTATCCTTGTCACCATCAGTGTCACTTAAATGGATCGTTCAGAATAGTGAGCAAAGACAAACTAGCGTCTACAAAAACAAATATGTCAAAATATTAGCAAAACAATATACTTATGAAGAAACAAATGCAATGAAGATAACCATGAAGCCCCAAACTATAGATTATTTGATGTAGTTCAAATAGTAGGAGAAATCAGATGGATAATTCTTTATTACAATAATCTCAGTTTTATTAATTATATTCTCCAAAGGATGAAGTGAAGTAGGCTAATTTACCTCTCCCAACACACCCCACCAACAGAGTCTTAGCAAAGAGTTTATTTTCTTTATCTTTAGCCTTTCTGGGAAGTAAATGTTTAAAGATATAAGTAATATTCATTTTTTATAGCAGGAGAAAGAATGTTAATTGTCTGAATTGGCCCACAAATACATACAGATGGAGTGCGCACGCACACACACACACATGGCCCTACCTGATCTCTCTTCAAATTTTGTCCGGACACGTAAGCCACACAATAAGTCGCTGTTTGTTCTGTACATACAGAAAGAAGCAGGACCACCAGGGCTTTTTAATCTTGTTCCAAAGGTGGGAAACTAATGCCTCGATGAAAAGAAAAGGGAACATAGAAATGTTTGGGAAAAACTCAAAAAACTAATTCCTCAAAGGATCCCCTTTAGCTCATCTTGAATAATGTAAACAGTTTTAGAGAAATCTATATTCATACATATATTCAAACACTTATTTCAAGCTCCCATTTTATATACATCTTCTGTTTGTTTCCCACTGGGTGTCCAAGTAGCATCCTGACGTGTTCCATCTGTCAATCAAGTTGCCAAAATTTACAAATGACCTCTCAGGGCCTTGCTCTCTTGTAGTAAATCACTACTAGGAGACAAAGGGGCACAAGACTCAGACTGAGCCTCTGAGCTTCTAGATCGGGAGTGAGGGTGGGGATGGAGGGAAGGCACTGATTTAAACAAGCTCCTTCCACACTTGTGCTCAGAGAGAAACACCCAGGAAACAGGCAGCGCTCGTTCACTGGCTGGTTCATTTCACGCCCAGAGGCGGGCGTTACAGCCCAAGCAGGAGTTCCGTCCTATGAGGTGGGAACAGGGAGCAGACAGCCGACAGCCCGCTTCCTGTTACACGATGCAATAAGGCTCTGTTTAACGAAAAGAACAAAGTGCCAAGAGGGGGAGACCCTCGGATTAACTCTGCCTGGGTGGGACCAGAAGGCTTATCCTGCGTTTTCCAGCTGGTTGCTCATGCAGTCTTAAATGTAGAGGATTAAAAAAAAGAACCCCGGTGCCTGATTTGATATGGTGCAAGTCTCCTGGCAGAGCTAGTCTCTGCGTCCCCTGGACAAGCCCTGCACTTACTCCATGCCTCCATGTGGCTGGGGCCCTCCGTGTCTGGCTACATGGCTACAGCCTAAGGCATGGGCTTGCTTCCCAGCACCGTGGTCCACCGTACACACTGGTATTTCCTACATGTTTGCTGTTGGCGTGAATGGATGCAGCTCCTCTAGAAAACACAAGCGCCCTGGAGCAGGAACGCCTGCTCTCACCTCTGTTCCCACCCACATCTTCTCTCTGCTAAATGAAGGGGTCCGAATATTGGGCGCTGGTCATTCTGTCTTTACCAGGGAGAGGTTGCCCACGTGGGAAGAGAGGAAGGCGGATTCCAACAGTGGCAACAAAAATGTAGGGACTAATGTCTCAACCAGTGAATTCGAATTGCAACGGGAGTTCCTATTATTTCCAACCGTCACAGATCATTAAGAAAACTTCAACCCAATTGACCGATTCTCAGGTCCCTGAGGGGGCTTCAGTGAGAAGTGATCAGCAAGTTGTAAGCCCAGGAGGCCACAACTTACTTTCCTGCTCTTATTCTATTGCCCCTTCTTATCCAGGGCCCTAAGCATTCTTTGAAAACAAACAAAAATTGTAATAAAGCAAGCAGAGTTCACTAAGGGCACATAAACATTTTAAGAGCAAACCAACCAGATTTCCTTTCATACATATCAGTTTAGAAAGGTCCACTATGTGAAACCTTCTGGGAACTATAATCACGTCAGTAATCATTTCACTTAGTTTAGCAGAGAAACAAAACACATACTCTTTCAGTTTGATTAATTAAGGCCCACGGAAGGAAATACCAACATGGGAGCAAGGTGGCGGGAGAGACCTGGACCACTCTGTACCTCCGTTCTCTCTGTGTGATGTGTCTGTCTTCTCTAATCATTCACCTGATAGAGCCGTGACAACTCTGTGCATGCAACCAATAAAAAGTTTCCACATATTGTCAGGTCCGAGGTGTGTCCTCAGGTCCAGACATCCTCATCTTTTATGCTCTGTACTTCTTCCTTAGCAGAGTTACACTGGACTCTGGCACTTTGCCGAGTTTCAGATACAGTTAAACGCTGGGGGCTTCCCTGGTGGCGCAGTGGTTGAGAGGCCGCCTGCCGATTCAGGGGACGCAGGTTCGTGCCCCGGTCCGGGAAGATCCCACGTGCCGTGGAGCGGCTGGGCCTGTGAGCCATGGCCGCTGAGACTGCGCGTCCGGAGCCTGTGCTCCGCAACGGGAGAGGCCACGGCAGTGAGAGGCCCGCGTACCGCAAAAAAACAAAAACAAAAAACAAAACAAAAAATCGCTGGATGTGAGGAGAGGAGGAGCTGGGATCTTTGCCGTGTGTCTGACCTTCCCAGACGCACAGGTGAAGGCGGAGGGGACTGGTCCTGGCCAGGCCCTCAGCCTCCATCTCTCCTTCCCCTCCCACCGCTGTAGAAAAGAAAGAAAGGCTGAGATACTGAAATCAACTGTACAACTGGGGAGGGGGCAGCATCAGGAGGACTCCGCCCACTACGTCTGTGTTCACTGTCCTGCCCGAGTCAGATGTGCCTCTTCAGAATCCCCGGATGTCCATTCCCAAGGTCACAGAGAGTCTTCCTTACCCGGTGTCTATATTGAAACTACCTGGATGGGTTTTGATAGACGAAGACTTAATTAAGGAAGCCAAGAAGTTTGTTGTTCATGAATAATTGAAATGAACGACTGAGTGAACTTATGAACTAAAAGCCGACCAAGAGCAAATGGATCACCAGCAGCAAACTCATGTCAAAGCCTGTAAGACTTTTCTAAGAAATAAGTACATTTAATTCAGAATTGAAAATGCCTTTTGCCATCACTAATAAAAACATCTCCTAAGGAACAGAGGAAACAATTTATATATTCTCCAAGTGTAAGTATGCATTTATTGTATACATATATATTATAAATATGCAAGTATGTGTATACCAGAAGGTATGGCTGCGTGTTGTGAGCTGTTATTACTTTTACGGACACACTGGTGACGCCATCCCATGGGAGACCGTGCCTGAGAATAAGCCTAGGGGTGCACAGCTGGGCGTTCACCCTGAGACCGTGAATCACCCCAGGCTCGAGGCTTGTCTCGGCCTTGGGTGGATGCCTGCAAACAGTTTTTACTGTTATTTTGAAACACGGGCTGACGCTTGGGCCCCTCACATGCCATTTTCTCTTCGTCACCGGGAAACATTTTCCCTGAGGGATGAACTGTCATGTGTGGGAACCCCTGCCCCAGCTTATGCAGCTGAAAGACTTGGGAAATAGGAAATGGGAGGCGGGAAGGGCGAGACAGGAATGACCAGAGCTCTGTCCCTGGAAAATTCCCTTTATTTCTGTCACGACAGAGCTGGGCTCGCGTCCTGCCCTTCTGACCCCAGCATGGAAGGAAAAGGGGGGCTGGCACCATTGGGGGACCACACCCGTCCCTGCCTCGGATGGGACCTTGCTGTGACTGGCCCCCATCAGGTCCCAACCGCGATGCCTCTTGCTGCCACCTTCTGGGGTCCGTGTGGCCCTGCCTCACCCTGGCCTCGTCCCCCGAGCCTGGACCCTCCCACCCGGAGCCTGGCTCACAGCGTTCGCTCTGCCTGGGACGCCCTGGCTGACCCTCCATTTGTTAAATCTGAACATCCTTCGAGTTCAGCTCTAATGTCACCTCACTAGGGATCCTCCCCAACCACTCAAATGCTGTAAGAATTTACCTGTCCCTCTTCTCTGCTTCTAGACCGTTTCCTGTAGCCACTTCTCACCACCGGGAATACCAGGTGAGTTGATTGGGAGCAGAATTGATTTTATACACTGCATATCGATGCAAGCAGCAAAGGGCTTACCTGTGAATCTGAGATTTTGCCCACCTGCTTTACACCCCACCCCAAGGCTGAGAATATCCAGATGGGCCTCAGAGCTGAGCCACCAAAACTGCGTGTGTCCCGAGTAGGCTCTCTCCTGTCCCAGCTCTGGCTCCTGATGTGGTCCCTGGTCTCGTTCCCCTGTGCAGAGAAGCCCACCAACCCTTCCCGCTCACTAACTACAACTCAAAACTCTGGGAAAACCACAAAAACAACTATCTGAGGGCTGTGAAGAGCAAACAAAGCAGACAGATTTTGGAACCGACTCCAACTTGGAGAGATGATTGCACACAACCACTGGTCCCCATCGTGGGAGGCTGAGAACGTTAATAGAAACTCATCCTGCTTGCCAGAGGAACTAGGAGAAGGGTGCAGAGAATCCCAGGGGGGACCCCCTAATTCTATGTGTAATCCTAACCCCTGAACCACCTGTGCAAAGGACAGGTCCCAAACAGCATAATGGGAGTATTAGCTTCCTGGGGCTGCTGTAAAAGTCTCCACACACTTGGTGGCTTAAACCAACAGAAACATTTTCTCTCCCAGTTCTGGAATTTGTTCTGGAGCCAGAAGTCTGAGATCGGTTTTACTTCTTGTTAATTGGAGTTCATCAAAATGAAAAGTTTTACTTTTTCGAAGATATCGTAAGAACATGAAGAAGCAAGCCTCAGACTGGGAGGAAACATTGAAGGATTTGTAGGGACACTAGATTAAGAACTCGTACAACTCGATTACAAACAACCCAGTGAAAAACTGGGCTAAAGATTCGGATGCTTACAAAAGAAGGTACCCGAATGTCTGGCAAGCACATGAAGTGATACTCAACATAATTTGTATCAGGGAAAGATGAATGGAATGGACAATAAGATACCACTGCGCTCACGGCATTGGCTGCAATTAAAAACAGTGAGCATGCCAAGTGTTGGGGAAGATGAGGAACAACTTGCTGGTGGGGATGTAAAACGGTCCAGTGCTCTGGGAGACATTTGGGCAGTTCCTTTAAAAGTTAAACATATACCTATCTATGGTCCAGCCCAGCCTTTCCACTCCTGAGTCAAGTTACTCCAGAGACATGTTGTGTCCAGGATGTGACTGTTCTTTGCAGCTTTGTCTGAAGTAGCCAAAACAGGAAACGACACAAGTGCTCACTGTAAGGGTAAATGAGAATCATTTTCTCCATTTATAAAGGCCCCAAAGACCATTTTCCCTTTCTCAGAGTGTTTTCTGGGAGACGCAGTGAATCTGTGTCCTTGCTCTGTTTGGAATACAGGTCCGTCTCTCCAGGACCGAGCCCAGGCTCCAGGCTTACAATGTAAAGGTGTTTCTCTGGCTGCGTGGATGGATCAGGAATTAGCGCCAGGCTCCCTCACAGGAGATGTGGCACGGAGCTGGAAGAGAAGAGACATTGATTGATCTTTCTTCTCTTTTGCTACAGAAATATGTTGGATTTCCCCCTAACTTTGTAGTCATTTTCAGGCCACCTTACCTGCATGTAAATCTGTTGATGTTTGCTCCATAATGAGGTGTGTTCTCTGTTCTTCTATTGGCCCAGAGGGTCTTTCTCTTGGCCCTATTTGCATCCTCAACCCCACCCACAGGTGGATGGATAAGCAAACTGTTGTCTATCCAGACCACGGAACACACTCAGCGATAGCATAGAATGAATCGTTGACTTGTGCAGCAGCATGAATGGATCTCAGAGAGTGGTGCTGAAGCCCAAGTGGAAGCCGGGACTCTCCGACCCCATCCTCTGGCCTCAGTGATCTGGGTATTTCCCAGGGCTGAGCTCTTGGCCCAGAAAGAGCCGTACTTTTCCCTGAGTTTGTTGCCTTATCTTCAGACTATTTTTCACAGCCAAAGTGGAATTCATAATGAGGGGGGCAGTGAGTGCACTTCAGTCTCATCACTTAAAAACATCTATAAAGATATGCAGGGCCCTGCCTCGACCAAGAGCCAGTGATCCTGAGAACAGGGTCTTGAGTCTGAATTTGCAAACAGGTAGTGACCCAAGAGCTGCCTCCTCATCATCTGGGGACTTCCTTAAAAATAGCTCCCTGAACACCTGTGGGAATTGCAATTTAATTGATCTGAGATGGTGCTGGGAATTTGTATTTTCATGAGGGGTCCAGGTTATTGTAACATGCAGTAAAGTGTGGGCACCGTGGCTCTGAGGGTCACGTCATTGACTGGAAAATTCCGTCTTTTTCAGTCTCTCCACTTTTGCCTTCACCAGCAGCTGGTGTCTGGAAGCCCTCAGAGGAGCTGACGGCAGGCTGCACACCAGAGGCCCCTGACCAGTTACCCCCATTATTTTTGCACTTTGCTTTTATTTCTTTTAACTGAGTCTTTGAAGCCTATGAAAATGCAAAGTAACTTAGGCAGATGGAGTGAATTAGGAGATGATCCAAAATTCTTTGCCTTTCTACCCACTGAGAGGTAGGGTCTCTGTGTCCCCCTGCCTACCCCACCGCCTTGAATTTTGGAAGAACAGATGCAGCAGAAGATGGACTGTGCCAGTCTCTAGGACCAGGTCTTAGGGAATGGGCAGCTTCCCCTTGCATCTCTCGGAATGCTTTAGGAACTCTGTGGCCATGCTGTGAGGAAGCCCCAGGAGCCCTGTGGAGGCAAGGGGAGGGTGGGTGCGGGTGGGTACCAGCCAACAGTGAGGGCACGTCTTCCAGGTGCCTTGAGTCACCCCAGCTGAAGCCTGTGGATCCGGGTGAACCATCCTTGCCAGGCCCAGGGCAGACCCGGGACTAAATTCAGGACTGCTGTTTTGGGGTGGCTCGTTTTGCAGAAATGGGGACCTGCAAGGGGGAGCTCTCACGTCGGTGTTTGGGACCAGATCTCAGTTGTCCGTCTTCTGTCACTGAGCAACGGTGA
The DNA here is from genome assembly GCF_964165515.1 of Mesoplodon bidens. Taxonomy (NCBI): domain Eukaryota; kingdom Metazoa; phylum Chordata; class Mammalia; order Artiodactyla; family Ziphiidae; genus Mesoplodon; species Mesoplodon bidens. The sequence goes on along the minus strand of NC_138169.1, from coordinate 30,223,388 downwards.
CCCAGGACAAGTGGCCGATCTTCACTGACCTCAATTTTCTGCATCGTGAATTTGGGTAAAACTGGACTAAACAATCAAGATGCTTAAGATTCAATGATTTTGTGGAACTCTGTGATTTTTATCTTCATCCGAATGAAGGGTTGGTAGGTGGGTCTGGATGGGAGGTGGAGAGAGGGGAAATCTTCCCTGACAGCCCACCCCTCACCTTTGGGATAAGTGGGCCCCTGACTCTCACCCAGCATGCGCTTCACCTCGGAAGTGCTGCAGTCTATTAAAGCTGTCTGTTCATCTTCCTCCAGAGCAAGGACCATGGTTTATTCTACTTTACCTACCTCCTACCAGTACCCAGCTTAGTGGACAATGGGTCCTTGACAAATACTTGCTGAATGAATAAACGGGTCTAGGATGGATGGATATGCGTTGAAAAGAGATAGGGTAAAAACCATTAATAAAAAGGGGCTGCAAATTCCAGCTCAGTGATCCTCAAAGAGGGGGAGTCAGATAACATCTAACGGTTCATATAGGTTTTTAGTCACAAAATGTTTTGATATTTAATAAACCTTAAAGGAACGTATGAGATGCTGCATCCTCCACAGGAAGCAGGCGTTAAAAAGAAGCTGGGATGCCTCATTATGGCTTCTCCGACTCAGCCTGGGGCTGAACCCACGTCGCCACCGCCTCCCTCTCACTCGGAGACCAGAGGGTTATCCCAGAGATGATCTCAGGGCATCAGGAGAAAGCTCGGCCCAGTCTGTCTCATTTACCGAGTTGCCTTACACTCTCCCAGGCCGATGCTGGGGGTCTTGGCCTGGAACAGATTTAATTCTTTTATTTAGTGTCCCTGAGGACAGCGGAGGGGGTGTCCACCTGGCCCCTGACTGCGTGGAACCACGTCATAAGGCCTTTGGATTCAGGCCCTCCTGTTGCCCTGAAATGAATGATGTGAACTCGTTCCCACTGTCCTGAGAGGCTCCCGGCAGGACTTTAGAGGCCGAATGCACTTAATCCGTGGGGATTTCCTGTCTTGAGAGTGAAAGGTGCAGCCTTGCTAAGTATAATTGAACACACCCTCGGATGCTTTTCAGAATTTATCCACAGCAGCAACATGTGGTTTGTGTCCTGCTGGGACTTTAAGGTTACTGCATTGAGAGGGAGGGTGGGGTGGGAGGTGTGTGGGGTTTTTTTCCTGGTAATTTCTCACTTGCCCCTGAGCTGTGCAATTTTCGATGGGAAGAGCTGACCTTCCAAATAACCCCTGTGATGCCCCCGTGCTCTCAGCTGTTTCTATCCTTAATGCTGAGGGGCTCAAGCGTTCAAGGCCACACGTGGCTTGGTTGTTTCTTTCCAATTTGTGCAAAGAAGTCTGTCCATTCTTCTCTGACGTGGACTTTCATTTCAGACTTATTAAGCCTTTGGAAACACCCTTCCCTTCTGAGTCCTGAGATGATCAAATGCACATTCCTTCCCTGTATTTGTTCTGCACTTAAAGCATTTCAGACCATTGGGCTTAAGGCATTTCTCTCATATCTGTGTGGAATATTCCCTTCTTCAAACCATCTTCTCTCATCTTTGCTGAAAATACAAGCCAATCTATTTCTGTGAGCTGTAGCTATCAATACAAATCCAGGTCTGTGATAAAGGACAAAATATAGAAGGAACCCAGGTGAGCTGGGTGGGGGAGGAAGAAAAGGACAGTAAGTGGAGATGTGGGATTAAAAACATGACTCCAAGGCTGAGACACAGAAACATGGGTGGAGTGAGATGGGCGAGGAACATGTATCTGTCAGGATGGGACAGGTTATGCTGTGGTAACAAACAGCCCACTGATCTCAGGACCTTCAAACCAGACAGGTTTCTTTCTCTTGCACAGAAATCCCCTGAGGTCTGGGAGACCCTCCAGAGCACCTGTCCCCTTTTTCACTTTTATCAGATAACAGAAGACCGAGGCCCGATCTCAACTGTGTGGGAAGCAGAGGGGACTGGTTGTCAGTGAACAAAAGTAACAGTTGCCATAAAATAGAAAGTGGGGGCACGGGGGGGAAGAGAGGTTGCAAACTTCGGTGGCGGGCCCAGGAGCAGTTGGGGGTGTGAGGTCAAGACTTCGGGGTATAAGGACTCAGGGGCCTTTGGGGCTGATGAATGCCACCGTCGTTCCAGCCCAGTTTCTGAGCCAATTGAAAAGGGAGGCTTGGGGACCTGCTGAGAGGTCCCCGTGGCTTGTGACAAAGCTGGTTTCCCCTGGGGAGGGGCACGTGTGTCTCACTCATGGGGATCCTGTCAAACAGAGGAAAACAAGGAGGAATGAGGGCAGCCCTTCTCCCAATGGCCCCTCTAGAGGCTCCAGATGGAGGGCGGCTGAGCCAGAGATGGAAGCAGGAAAAGACAAAGAAGCAGACTTAGGGACAGGGACTCGGAGAAAAGGAAAGACGTTCTCGGGAGAAGAGAACACCTGGAGAGACGAGTGGGATGGGGAGACAGAGAGACGCAGGGGCTCAGAGAGAAGTGGTGAGAGATAGAGACATAGACAGGGATACAGAGAGAGAGACAGAGACAAAGATAGACAGAGATGCAGACAGAGAGAGACAGGGATACAGACAGAGATAGAGAGAGATACAGATAGAGATAGAGACAGAGAGCGACAAAGAGGGAGGAAGAGGAAGAGAGAGAGAGGGAGAGAAATCAGACTTTCGGGGGAACCAAGGCAATAACTACCAAGAACCCACCTGGGTGGGTTTGGGGATGTGGAGGCTGGAAGGCGGGCTGATGGTGCCCGGAGCTCTCCTGCCCGCCCACTGCGTCCTCCCAGATTTTCATACGTTCCTATTCCATCTACAAAGATATGGGTGACTCATTGCTTGGAAGATGCTGAATGGCTCTGGGTAGAGAGTAAGCCTTTCCTTGCTGCTTGGAGCCCTGGTCCGGGAGGTGGTGCGGGCCCAGTGAGTGGGTAGATGGGGGGCGCAGGCCCTGGGCTCTGCCAGCGGTCTGTCACCCGGCCACCTGGCTGCGCAGAGCCCCTCTCTGCATCTCTCTCATCCATCTGGACAACCACTGTTAGTTAGAAAGCTTGTTAAAACATGGCCTGATTCAAGCAGAATCCATTTACAGCCACGCACTCTTAAGCATTTTTGTCTGCTTGTTTGTTTATTGCCAAAATCACACAACAAACCTTTGCGTTGATTCTCGCATTTGATAGTTTTCAACTCAGAAAAAACAAATGGGGTGGGAATGGCTTTCTCACCGAGGACTCTGAGTTCAGCTCCAAGTCCCCTGTTGGGCCAAGGTCGGCATCATTGTCTCATCTGTGTGTATTCTTTTCAACTGTTTGCAAAAAGCACTTTCCAGGCCTTTGAAGACGCACGGATGCACATCTTCTTGGTCAAGTTCCCAAGCGGGAGGTTTGCAGGATCAGATGCCTTACGCACACCCGGAGAGCACTTGCCTCTAAATGCTTGCTCACTTTTGGCATTTAGAGAATATCTGAAGTAGTTGACATCCTTTCTGGCCTTGACAAAATCCATAATGCATTTTCCCAAGCACTTTGGCCCTTCATTTTTCAAGTGATCTATTTTCTCAGGGAAACGTAATCCGTATGTTTCTCATTTACACTTAACTCATCAGTCTGCCGTCTGGTGAAATCCGGTGACGTCCAGGGGGCCCGAGGTGGCTGTCACTGAGCTTCATCGGGTATGGGATGCACAGCAGCCACTCACCCTGCTTCAGACCACGTCTCCTCCCCTCTGAACTTCAGAGTCTGGGGCCAAAGTAAATGTGTTTCTCCTTCCCTAGAATTTGTGACTGATCCCCTCTAAACCCTCCTAAGGGCTTAATAAGAACAACATGGGCTCCCTTCCCACCTCCCACCTCTGTACTTCCCTTTTCCTTAGAAAGTGCTCAGCGTTACAAGTAGATCTGTGGAGACAGATGACTGTACAGAGTTCTGACTTTGGTCTGATTACAAAGGTCCTGCCTGGTCTTGGGTTCAGCTGAAATTGGGCGTCTGCCATTGACCCGACTTTCTTCTGCTTGGGAAAGTCGAATGTGCATCCCAAATGAGAAGTAAACAAAACTTGGATTCACTAGAAGCCAACCTTCCACGGGGAGCACCGCCAGCCCCGACAGACTTCCCAGTCTGCTTTGATAAGTGGAAGGCAAACCCCAAGGAAGGGCTCCGATACCAGAGACTGATTGAAAACAAACGCCAACTTAGATGCACATGGTTGGGTCTGCGCGGCTTTCCACATCTGCATCTCAGAGCCGAATGCTGAGAAGTCTTTGCTCTTGGAATTGCCGCCCAGGGCACAGTGAGATCCTTAAGTGCCTGCGTACGTTTTAGAAACATCTTCCATGTGGACGAGGGAAACAACTAGAACTTTTCTGGTTAAAACAAACTTAACCCCCCAAAGTCAAGTAACCAGAACATACCGCTGCCTCCAATATTTAAAAACAGAGGATGATAAAAGTCACCATTTATTGATTGTTTCCTGTGAGCCAGGAACATCGCATACCTTATCTGTCCAGGGGTTGACGTCACTCCCGGGGAGAGAGCTGGAGGTCTGGGTGGAGGTGGCACCGTGAGAAGGTGGTGGTTCTGGGCCCCAGCTCCTCCCCCACGTGGCTGCTTCTCCCAGGACGTCGTCACAGAGGCTTAAGTGTCTTCAATCAAATGCTGCTTCTGTCAAAAAGGGAGTCCGTGTTTTCTCTCAAGGAGGCTGTATTTCAGCCTTCCTCCCCAGGTTAACCCAGGATTAAGTCAGGTGTGATCCAAACAAGGAATCAAGGCTGAACTCTTCCTTCAAGGAGAATCGTGCAAAGAGAAATAATGGAAAAATAGCCACCACATCTGGAGAAGTTTGGAATTTCCCTAATACTTCCCTGAGAAATGATTTTGGAGAGACAAGAGGTGGAGTCAGAAAGCAGAGCCCCTGATCCTGGGGACACACACACCTGTGCCAGAGGAGGCTGCTGGGCTTTCGAAGCAGCATTAAGGATGGGGAATGACCACACCCACTTCCCTGGGCTGCCCTAAGCGTGTGAAATGCCTTATCCTAGTGTCTGCTCATGGCCATGGGCCCTGTCGTAGGTGAGTCTGAATCTGTGAACAGTTCAAATTTGACCAAGGAAATGTTTTTCTCCTTGTGGAATGGCCATTTTGGTTTTTCAATATGGCAACCAAAGCTCTAATCAAGGCCAGTCTGCGGACAGGCTTCTGGACAAAATCATGGTTTCCACTTTTCTTTTGTTTGCTGGACATGGTTGACACCAGTGATGAGATTATACTGGATTTAAAAACATCTCATTGCACACGGTCAGAAACCGGTGTGCAAAATCAGGCTGAACCCAGGCCCTGAGGATGGTTCTCAGCCTTCCTGCTGCAGGTCCGTCCAGAAATCCTGCTTCTAGGCCCCTTAGAGGAACAGACGTTCAGATACACGTGTTGCAAAACGCAGACCAAGAGAAAATCTTTCTGGACATTTTTCAGTCCCTTAAAATGTGTGTGGGTTTTGCGACAGTAAAGGGCTGTTTTTTTCTTTCTTTTTTTTTGCGGTACGCGGGCCTCTCACTGTTGTGGCCTCTCCCGTTGCGGAGCACAGGCTCTGGACATGCAGGCTCAGCGGCCATGGCTCACGGGCCCAGCCGCTCTGCGGCATGTGGGATCTTCCCAGACCGGGGCACGAACCCGTGTCCCCTGCATCGGCAGGCGGACTCTCAACCACTGTGCCACCAGGGAAGCCCGAGAGCTGGTTTTAATCTTGGTTAAACTGAGGGAAACCATCATGGTTCCTTATCAGCCCAATTATTTATCAGTAGTGAGGTAACTGTGAGAAAACTTCACGGCCATTGTAAGGTGCCCAGAGATTGCTCACAAACGCCGACTCTGTGTTCCCGTTTGAAGCCTGTCTTCCCTGATGCAATGGGACGCCAGGGGCGCTGCACACTCTGATTCTCACATGTGGACTGCGGGTCCTCTGGACACACCCAGTTGGAGGAATTCAACTGGAGGAGGGAAAGTGGAAACGTCCACTGGTTTTTTTTTTTAGGTTTCCCAGTGCATTAAAATTTTCTTAATTTAATTGTTATTTTATATGAAATATCTATTGGGTTTTTGACGTTCTAACTGGGGGAGGATGAGCCAACTGTAGTATGTGTGCGAGTGTGTGTGTGTGTGTGTGAGAGAGAGAGAGAGAGAGAGAGAGAGAGACACAGACAGAGAGACAGAGTGATCCTGCCGCCCCCAAAGCTCCCTGAGCACATGGGCTCCAGCCTGTGTCTCTGAGTCAAGCTGCGCTCCCCCTGCCCTCTCAGATCCTACGCAGATGAGAAAAGCACGCACAGTTTGAATCCTCGTGAAAAGCTGTGTAACGCACTCCCTCCAACGACTATGTGAAACTGGAGTTAAAATTTCCGGAACCTGTGACCCCCTCCGTTAGTGGGAAAGTCCCATCTCAGCCCCGACTTGAAGGATGAATGTGTCGCCCGCCCCGAACGGGGCTCAGCGCAGGGCTTTGATCTTCCTACATGAGAAGAGCGACTTTCAATTATGAAAGATGGCTTTTGATGACGGGCATAAAACGGATCTGCTCCCACTGTGCTGGGCTCCACGTCCCCCCTCTCACATTCCTGAGCTTCCCAGCTGGGCATCCGAGAGCTGACAGCTCGGGGGGTGGGAGGGGAGATGTGTGTGACAGCTCCGGGGAGGGGCACAATGGGGGGACGTTGGGAAACGCCGGTCTGGTCCTCTGCGCCCCATGCACTGATGTCCAGCCCCCACGATAAAGTGCCACCACGCGCTTGCTGCCAGGATGCGGGGAAGGATGCAGGGGCCGGGACGGCTGAGCAGGAGATGAAAGCACAGCTTCCAAGGCTCCTTTAAGTTGCACCATCTTGAGCAGAGCTGAGCCTGAATTACGTAAAAGCGGGCCGTGCGCCCACATCATCGGGCCGTGCTCAGATGGTTTTGTAAGCAAGCGCTCTGCACCCGGCACACGGGCTGGTCCACCCTGGACCAGGGAGATGCCTGTGAAGGGTCCCTGGGACAGGTGGCCAGGCGGGTGCCCTGGGCGAGAGGGGGCCTTTCTGGGTACTTGACCTCCCGGTGCAGCCAGGTGGCAGGGTCCTGTCCTCCCCATGAGGACACCATCGAGATAGTTTCAAGCCCACCCCGTTCCTGCCTGAAATGAAAACCACGCCTCTGCTCTGGTGTCAGAGTTGGAAATCAAATTTTCTCCATGTCTTCCTGAGGTTCTCAGAGGAAACAAGACCTTTTCCTGGGTCTTCAATTTTATCCTTTCTGCACAGACGCCCCTCCCTGCACGCCCTTTGCCCCCTACCCCGGGTGCTGTGGGTGATCCGAGAAGCTCAGCACTGCAGGGGCCCTCATGTTAACTGCCTTCTGTTTGCTGCTTTGGGGCCCAGATGTCACAGGGCTCGTGGCGGCCCTGACCCAGGATCTGAGGGCACAGCCAGCTGTACCCCGTGGGTTCTGTGTGTCGGGGGACACATCCTACAAACAAGGACTAACCTGGTCCAGTTTCTGCAGCTCCAACCCACCCAACACCGCAGTAAATGCAGAGATGCAGATCTGCATTCTTTTCCCAGAGGAACAAAATAATCAAATGTGCTGGGTGACACTCAGGGGGCCATTTAATGTGAGCCTGGTGTTGCTTCCCGGGAGACACCAGTGGCAGCCACATGCAGGATGGCCTTGGGCACGTGGAAACACACAGCTCCATAAGAGGACTGGGTCTGGGGGCCCCCAAACCGGCCTTGAAGTCTCTGGCCTGATTTAGATTTGTTCATAAAAACAACACAGTTGGTTCCTGTTAAGTCGATAGCATGTCAATTGCTTCTCAGCCATTTAGCTCTGGCGGCGTCCTTTAGGACACGGCTGCATGCATGCTGCACTTCACAAGGCCTGGCTAGCTCTGCACTTTTCTTCATTCCATAGACGGGAGGAAAGAGAAAGAAAAGAGAGAGAGAGAGAGAGATGGGAGCTGAGAGAATACCTGTTAGACTCTGATTTTCATCACTTTTCCCATATTTTCATGCCGAATGACTTAGCTACTACCTTTAAAAGACATCCTCTGTATTTCCTCTTTCCTACAGTTTCTATTTCCCATAAAAAGTGGTTTTGGAATTGGACATCAGCTTTAACTCGATAGGCCGACCCCCACAGGGACCATTTCCAATGGCCTGGTAAGAGCTGCCACCCCCGTCCCCAGCTCAGCCCCACCAGCTCCGAGAACCTGGGTGTCACCTGGGAAAGAGGCAGGAGGCAGGGATGCAAAAGGCAAAACTGCCCATTTCTCCAATCTCCCGTGACTCTGGATCATGGAAATCTCTCACCAGCCCACTAGAATTCAACCTGGTGCCTTGGGACCTTGACGTGTTGGCTCCTGGCAGCAGTGAGAGGCAGACAGCAAAGATCTGAGGAGAGCGTGGGTAGTTGTGTGCTGTTTGACGTGGGCCAGGCTTCCTTACAAATGGCCCTGGTTGGAATTGGGGGTGCTGTGGAGGAGGGAATGATAATGTGACCAATAAAACAATCACGTCTCTTCTGCTGGATGCTGACTTAATCTGGGTTAAGGCAAAGCATCCTTGCCTCATTTGCCCCGGACCTCCAGAGACGTCTTGTTGATGTCACCGTCAACCAGGCAGAAGGGAAATGGCCCCACTGCGTTTGGCCAGGACTGACCTTGGCCGCCCTCTGAATTTGCAAACCATCAACCTACAGAGGGTTTGGTGCAAATCACTACGAGGTATATACAGCAAAACGCTTACAACAAAGGCCTTAGACTGAGGACCGGATGGGAATCCTGGCTCTGGCACTAATCAGCTATGAAACCCCAGGTAAACCACTTACACTCTAAGCCTTAGTTTTCTCATCTATAAAATGGACATCATAGTACTCCAGCCGCTCTGCGGCATGTGGGATCTTCCCAGACCGGGACACGAACCCATGTCCCCTGCATTGGCAGGCGGACTCTCAACCACTGCGCCACCAGGGAAGCCCCACATAAGATGTTTAGCACAAGAACAAGTACTTAATAAGCAGTGGTAGTGTTATTACTATTATCCCCCAAGGACTTGTCGTTAGGTGGTTTGAGCCAGGAATGAATAGCTTTCCCCAATAGGGTTCTTAAAAATGAAGCCAGCTAGTCATCTAAAATCTTGCCTTCTCTAAGCCTCAATCCTAGATCTTGATTCTGACATCCAGCATCTTGAAAATGTGCTTGACCGGTTCCAAGGGGCTCACTGGCAGAGCCCCCCTGGGGAGGTGGTGTTGGAAAAACACTGTTGAGCATTTTAGCAGTGACTTGAGGTGCAAAGGACACTTACACTGCACTTGAAACCGCACATTCCCAGTCAACTCAGAGATCAAGCTCTGGGGACAGAGTCGGACCTCACAGAACGAAAACTTGGATCTTTGGCAGGAATCTTTTGTGAAACATGGGAAGAATTTCCTTTACGGGAATCCATGGCAGAGGCGTGGGATGAGGAGAAGGGCCACGCAAAACCAGAGACTGAGCTGGGTAGTTGCTCGGCATTCTAATTAAATTAGAAGAATTCCACTCAGTGAAATGTCTTGGAACATCTACTGTGTGACCCAGTTTTGTTCATAGGGTTTTAGAGCTTATGGTGGGTGCTGTCCACAGCCAGGAGGTAAGGTAGAGTCACTCCAATCTCCAGAGTGACAAGAGACAGTAGAAATGAATATATAATCCTCCGAAACCCATTGGTTTTTGAGATATGCTAAAATTATGATGGAAGTTTACGTGAAAATCTTTAGGTTACCTTAATAAAGCCTCTCCCAGGTCCTCCAAGTTGGCTGTGAAGGGCAGTCAGAGGTCATGTCTCCAAGATTCACCTGCCCTTGGCTGTCTCTCTCCTCGGTGCGCTGGTCACGTCACGGCCTTAGGAATGCGAACACCTCTTGCTTTCCTCTTCAGGAATATGGACACAGACGCCCTCCTAATTGCCAGGTACGTGGTGGAGAACAAGGTGTAATGTTTCCTAAGACTCGGTTCAAGTTGAGGGGTGATGGAAGAGACTAGAAGATAACACACAGCTGGCTCTGGGAAGAGCAGCACCCTCCTTCAGGAAGACCTTCCACCCAACAAAGGGGTGAGCATGCTCGTATCAGAGCCCCCCAAAGAGCAACCACTTCACAAGGAGTAGCCCAGAATGTATGGAGTTGCCCTACACATGTGGTGACCCAACGTGTAGCTGTGACGGAAGGGTACGTGGAAAGGGGTGGGGGAACAGGCAATTTCCTCAAGACTTTCACGGCTTTGCTCTGAGCTTCCTCAGTCCACGAAAAGGGCATTTCTCCTCTGGGGGAACTGGAAAAAAAAAGGGTTTGAAAGCTTTGCCACAAGCTACAATGTAAAAATCATGAGGTAAAATGAGGATCAGGACTCTGGGGTCCAGGCAACAGGGAGCAGCATGATCTCAGCTCAGAGAGGCCGTTGGTGGATGGGAAAACCCAATGAGGCCACTGCTGGATTCTCCTGCCTCCACAATAGAGCTTTATTCTGTGGCTTCTAGAGACACAGAGATCTATTTCAATAATTAGTAAGTTTGAAGAATGCTTGAGAAATACTAGCAGCAAGTATTTTCCAAACAAAGAAAGCAAATTGCCTTAAGACCATGCAGAGGAGTTCAGCTAATTTGAACTTTTCATCGTGTGCACTTGCGTGACTGAGGGAGTGTGGCAGAAACCGCCCCCTGGCCCCTGAGGTCCGCTCTCCCCTTTGCTCTCTTAGTGACAGTGCTTTCTGAGCTTGCTCTGGGCATCCAGCCGCCTGGATGCAGACTCCTCGGGGTGAGCTGTGATCACCTCTCAGGAGGGCAGTGGGAGTGATGTGTACCATGGGCGGTCACCCCAAAAGGAACCTCTTGATCCTGCTTCCATCCCTGCTCTGGGGGGCTGGGGCACAGGGGGATGGTCATCCATGGATGCGGAGGGGTTATGGCACACAAGTGGGGGGCTCCTAACTCGGGTCCACCTCCCTTTGGGGCTCGTGAACTTGGAGGGCAGGAATGCAGCTTGACTTTCACTAATCCCTGTCTGACATCTAGCATCTCCTTTATTCTCAGATGTAGGCAACAGATGACTGCTGTTAGCAGAATCTGTGATTTTTACCATCAGTAGAAATCAGGTAATTTCATATGGTGGTTCCGTTTTTGCAAATGTTCTGAAATATTTACACTCATCTTGTCCTCAAAGTTATAACTGACAGGAGGTCTGCTGGGGGGACCTGGTTATTTAAGGTGCTTATTAAAGATTACAAGGGAAATCAATTACATTGAAGTACAGTTACCAATATAATTGGTTTCTTTTGTAATCTTATGAGTTTAATTTCATGCATGTAAAAACATTATTCTAAATGGGATCCATCACCTTTATCAGACTGCTGAAGGGATCCACGGTGTGAGCATGCACACATAGGCATACGCACATGTACACAGGTACACACACACACGTGTACACACACATGCACACACATGTACGCATGCACATGCACACACACACACACACACGCACACACGCATACCCCTTGCCCAGGGGGCAGTGGAGAACTTGGTCAGAGGAACCTGGGCGGAGGGGGACTTTGTGACCTACCTACTATGAAAACGAATAAAAGAGAGAGTAAAAAGCTACTATTTGGGAGAGTATCATAGCCTCTGCCCTGATAATACAGAAATTAATCTTAGCTTCAGGAAGTCTCTAGCTTTCAAACTTCTCCCAGTAAAACAAGGTCTGTGTGTGTGGAGGGGCTGGGGAAAGTTTCCAGGGTTGGCTTGCTGCCCCCCATTTTCCCCCGAGCTGGAGAGGAGGGTTACAACCACACTTCCTATGATGCCCTGTAGCTGAGGGGATGGGCGTGAGCTACGCTCTATGAATTACTGGGCTGGTGGGGATTCGGGGCACAGGAGTGGGGAAGAAGCAGCTTCCTGCCCCCTCTAGCTGTGTAACAACACAGAGTGTGGAGACCAGATTCCGTCTGTTTGTGGGAGAGCACCTGCTCCGTTTCTGCTGTGTCCTGTGTGCCCAGAGCTGGCCATGCTGGGGCATCACAGCTCCAGTGGGGCCTCGGGTAGAAGCTCATCCTCCTGTGTCATTTGGATGATGTCCTGGAATTCTCTCCCGCACACCCAGCCGAGCGCCCTTAGCCCTCCCGACAACCTGTAAGCACCCAGTTTCCCGTATTAAATCCTTCCTGCTCGAACCACCTAACGTGGTTCCTGCATTGGGTGTGGCAGGCCAGGGGATGTGTGCCTGTCTCACGGAGGCTGACCCACAGAGAGTTTAGCATTTTTTTGTGGAAGGTGAGCACGACTTTCACCGCTTTTTCCAATCAGGGACCCAGTCGCCCACAATTGCGTTGCCTGACATGTTATTACCCTTCATCTCCTTGAACATCCTCACCTGTCTCCCACAGTAGCCCAGCGAGCCGGCCAGGGCACATGGTGCTGCACAGGTGAGAAAGAGAGTCCCCCTCAGGTGACAGAGAGGTGAGTGGCTTGCGGCCAGACCTGGCCTTTTGCCTCCTGAGTCCAGGCCTTTTCCAGTGGGTTCTGAGGACAGGCCGGGGACGGGGAAGCTTTCATTCAGAAACAGTCCCCCACCTGGGACGGGCCTCCCCTAGGTCACCGCAGCCCTGTGCTTTTTTATATCTCACGATTCCTTATGAGCTGTCAGTAGTCTAGGTTTTTTAAAACCTTTCTTAAGAAAGGTTAAGCTCCATGCGAACTACCTTCTGAAACTCCTTCCTATGGTCACCACGTGGTCATCCTTCACTCTGGACGGATGCTTTCCTGAGGTTCAGAACACGAGGATGTGGCTGACCCCGGCGTGCTGGTACGTGCCCCTGGGGTCCCTTGTTTAATTTCTCTTGGCTGGTTTACATCTAAGGGAAATTGCCAAACACTCTTCTCCTTAAAATATTTTTTCCATGAACTGCGCTGACTTGCCCTCTCTGTGACCAAATTCCAGAAACTCTCCCTTGGCCAGTGAGCAAAGATAGTTCTGAGGCCTAAGGCTTGTGGCTGGCGCCTTCTGGCCTCCGCTCCTCCCTACCCCGCCCCGCCCCTGCCCCCCGGGGCTCGGTTCTCCTGGCTCCTTGCATGGATCATCTGCGGAGCATCGCAGGATGCTTTTAAGGGTTTGGAGAGAAGGTTTGCCAAGAAGGGCAGGTCTGGCCTGGTGGAGACATTCGGTGAGTTTTCTACAGGTTGTAGCGTCTGCCAGTTAAGACATGTTTATTATTTATTATATGCTGTATGCAGAGGACCTGGGTGACCTCACACCCAACCAGGAGGGACCCATGGGCACCGTTTCAATGCTACAAACATTATGGACAGAACGGAGAGTAACAGCCCATCAGAGCGGCCATGAGAGGCCTGGGAGAGTCAGGATGACAGGGCGTGAGTCAGGGTCCCCTGAGAGTCAGACTGTGGTGCCTGTCTATAAGGTGGCCAGGCCGGGCTGTGCAAGTTCCAAGGTCCCTGCCAGCGAACGGTCTGTAACCCTACCGTTCATTCCCCTGGCCCAGGCGCCAATGCTCAGAGTTAGCTTTTCCCTTTCCTCCCCACCACCTCCTGCCCCAGCAAATACAAGTTGTCGCTAAATTCAGAGGCAGCTGGGCCTCGGGAAGGGGGCTGACTGCAGAGAGCGGTCCACGGACGGGCGCCCGGCAGGCCCTTCCCACGCAGGCTGGGAGGAGGCCGGCCTCGCCGGCTGGCTGCACACAAATGGGGGCCGATGCCCACCATCTGCCCCTCCCTCTCCAGCCCACATCCTCCTCTGGCTTAGAGCTTTCTGAGTGACCCAGCAGCTTGTCTGCAGGTTGGTGGGGAAACTCCCCCAGCAGGTCAGTTTTGAGAGGCCCGGGGGAGGGAGGGGGCCCCGCAGAGGACAGAGGGCCGTGGCCCTGGGGCGTTGACGGGAGGGGCGAGGGGGGTGTCTGCCCAGAGCTGGATGCGTGAGTCCAGGGCGGAGAGGGCTCGTCCTGTGTACAAACACAGGCCCAGGCTCTGTTTCCCCCCGGAAGACACATGTGGTTCCATTCAGATCACTTTGGATCCTAATGCAGTTTCCTTTCGTTGTTTGGCTTGTTTTTGTTTGTCTTAGAAGAATTCACATTTCCTGTGCCCAGCGTTGTCCAAGCACCCCCTGCACTGCCCTTTCCAGATGGGATGTCCTTTGAAGGTGCCCCCAGCCCTTGCCCGCCCTCCACGGCCCCTCCCACCCCGAGCAGAAGCTGTCCGCAGCTTAACAGTGGGGTTTTATGAGCATTTTCTGTTTTTCAGAGCTGAGAGCCCTTGGGAATCTTTCTCCTGGTGGGGAGTGCAGTCCTTTGAAGGACCTTTTGTTTTGAAAGAGAAAAATCAACCAAGGAAAAAAGTGCAAGCTCTCTGCAGTGAAGTTTAGGGGCTCAGAGAGGCCAAATGAGAAATGTGCCCTTTGGGAAGGCGGCATGGAGACTCCACCTGTGGTTTGATGACCCTGGGGCCCCTGGTCACCTGCGTCACCTGTGTCTAGGCACATATTCTGCCTGTCCATTAAATGGGATCTACGCCCACCTTTATTAGCTAATTTCAGATGTGCCAGGAAAGCAAAGGTTTGGAGAATTTAGGTAAAAGGCACCAAGTCACTGGCTGCTCTGTGGTGGAGGCCACACTTCCAAAAATTCAAAATTCAACAAGTGGGACCATAACAAACTAAAAATCTTCTGCACAGGAAAGGAAACCATCAACAAAATGAAAAGGCAGCCTACTGAATGGAAGAAAATATTTGTAAATCGTATTTCTCATAAGGTGTTAATATCCAAAAATATGAAGAACTCATACATCTCAACAGCAAAAAACTAAACAATCCAATTAAAAAATGGGCAGAAGATCTGAATAGATATTTTTCCAAAGAAAACATACAGATGGCCAACAGGTACATGAAAAGATGGGCAATGTCACTAATCATCAGGGAAATGCAAGCCAAAACAACAATGAGATAACACCTCACACCTGTCAGAATGGCTATTATAAAAAAGACAAGAGTTAATGAGTGTTGGTAAGGATGTGGAGAAAAGGGAGAACACTTGTGCACTGTTTAAATTGTTGCAGTCATTAAAAGTAGAACTACTATATGATCCAGCAATTCTACTTCTGGGTATTTATCAGAAGAAAATGAAAACACTAACTCAAAAAGATATCTGCACCCCCATGTTCATAGCAGCATTATTTACAATAGCCAAGACATGGAAACAATTGAAGTGTCCACTGATGGATGAAGTGGATAAAGAAATTGTAGTATACATACACAGTGGAATATTATTCAGCCATATAAAAGAACAAAACCCTGCCATTTGCAACAACATGGATGGACCTTAAGGGCCTTGTGCTAAGTGAAATAAGTCGGAGAAAGACAAATACCATATGATCTCACTTATATGTGGAATCTAAAAAAGAAAAAAAAAAGCTCATTCATGTTGATTGGTGGTGGCCAGAGGCTGGAGTCGGGGGTGGGTAAAAGGAAGGAGGTCAAAAAGTACAAACTTGCAGTTATAAAATAAGTAAGTCCTGGGGATGTAATGTACATCATGGTGATTATAGTTAGTGATACCATTTTTGCATATTTGAAAGCTGCCAAGAGAGTAGATTTTTAAAGTTCTTATCACAAGGAAAAGAAGTTCCATAAATACGTCAGGTGATGGGCATTAACTAGACTAGTATGGTGATCATTTTGCAAAATACACAAATACTGAATCATTATGTTGTGCACCAGAAACTAATATAACACATGTCAATTATACCTCCATTAAAAAAAGGATAAAGTTAAGCCATTTAACTTGAAAAAAATTCCACGGGACAGAGAATCCAGGGAAAGGCAGAAGCAGGAATCTAGAGAGAGACCCACAGATGGTCGGAGGGAAGTGGTCCTCGGAGCCCTAAGACAGGTGCAAAGAAAGTTCCTGTTCCCCACGCCCTCGCCGACCGATACCAGCACTCACTGCTACAAGAAGCAGAGACTTGTTGGACCATACATCCTGGATTTTCTGGGATCTCCCTGATTTCAACCATTCTTTCTCCCTGCCAGCTACTTCCAACGTGGCTCTAAAAATAGAGCTGGTGTAAGAGTAGAGATTTTGGAAGCTTAAACCATCTGTGCAGAGTCTGAAAACATCCTTGTTCAAGGACAGAAATTCATAAACACAATTTCAGAAGATGATTTTTGCCTCTTTCCTGTCTCCTTTACCAGGGTGTAAGGGAGATGGCAGTAAGAGGGGAAAAGTAAATTTAAAAATTAAAAAAAAAATCCACCAGAGCATTTTAAATGCAGTGTTCGTTTTCTCTCTCCAGCTCCTGTAGAGTCGAAAGGCAAGGCCAGAGGTGAACCTTCCAGCCAGGAGCCCTGCCCACAGCCAGGACCATGGTCTGCTTCAGAGTAACCATAGGACAGCCAGGGGTGGTGGGGAAGGGTGAGTCATAGCCAGGGGTTGGGGGGGATCTTCTTCCCATGATAGAGCAGGGTGTTTCTGACCTCACTAACCTGAGGAATGAAAAGTGATATTAGGCTTTGGAAAACTCCGCCCAGGGAGTTCTTATATTCTGGGAAGTGCGGTTCCTCCACTCAGATCCCCGTGGGCTGAGATGCTTGTGAGCGCTTTGCTATCCCACTAAGCCTTCATTTGCAGAAGGGAAGTTCATCCCTGACCCTAAAGATAGTTTCCAATGATGCTTACCTTCTGGGAGCTCTCGTCTTGATGAAACGGAGGAAACACTTTGGGCATCATGCAGTGAAGGTGGATCTGGGCAGGAAGTGGAGCTGGTCCCATGGAGTTTCAGGCCCAGACCTGAGGTCCATCTTCTGGCCCAAGCTCTTCAAGGGTCTTGCTCAGGGAAGCTGGTGTCCTCCCCAGCACTCGGGGCTCCTGTGGGGATGATCAGTCCTCTTGAATGGCTTGACGGCCTCTGGAACTGGCAGAGTCCTGAAAGCTTACTGTGGTCTTTTAGGCAGAACTCCCTTGACCTTGTGTGTCACTCAACAGCTCTCTGCTTCCCCAAAGGCCCCTCAGCTTTCCTTGCAGCCTCGTCATGGCCAGAAGCTGGTCAGGTCACTTCTCCTCTGGTCTTCCTCCCATCATGATGGCCAATCTGAAATCCAGGCAGACTGGGGAAGAAGGAGGGGGCCCAGCAGACACAGAATTTCTGCTTCTTCCCACAGGTTCTTCTACTGTCTATTGCTACTGGCACCAGCTGCCACAAGACAGCTCTCTGGCTTCCACAGAACCTCTGTGGATTTTCCCGCCCTCACATCCAGGAGGTCCAACCCCACTTTAAGACACCCTGGAGGGGTTAGTGGAATTCTACCATGTCCATGAAATAAAGTAAGCAGGTTACATGTGCAATTTCTACCCACAGAAAAGCTCTGCGGCAGCCTCTTTGGGAAGAGTCTTTGAGGGGAAGGCTTTTACTAGGAAGCCCGTTCTGGATAACACCTCAAAAAGGCTTACCTCGGCACATATGCCAAATCCTTCATCAAATAACAAAGAACGTACAGCGGGTGCCTGCCAAGACTCACTGGATGAAAGACACCACGATATCCCCCTACAGGGCTATAAGCAGATGGAATCCAGTGTATTCCACACAGTATGAATGAATAAGGCAGGGAAGAAAGTTTCTCGGAGAATCTGCTACAAGTACCTTAGACGATAAAAAGATTGTTTCTTCATATTAATATTTTATTGTCAGGGGGTCATTGCCAATTGGCTGGTTTTCTTGCTTGAATGAGCATATGCTGTCATTCTGACTTCAAATGCTACTGCCTTTGAGAAAGCCCATGCGGGCATTTTCTCAACCAACTGCAGACCAGTCCTAAATGGTGTCAAGCGGGCAATGTTTGTAAGCTGGAAAAGCCGGGCAAAGTGTCCAAGATCATGTCAGAAGGGAGAGAAAAATAAAGAAAAAGTGGTACCTTCCATGGAAATATTATCTCAGACTCAAGATGCAGATAAAACCTAACTGAACTAAATTTCAAGTTAGACTTTTCAAAATTTCTAATTGGAAAAGGCAAATGTTGCATGAGATCACCTGTTATTTGAGTTTTTGCCCCTGATAGTTCCATATTTATGAGAAGGTAGTCTGTATGGTTTAGCTTGTGCCCGGGTAACATAAAGTTCTCAATAGGGTTCCTTGGAATGTTGGTCAGGGAGCACAGTTGACCATTTGGAGGGCCAACTGGTCTCAATTCTAAGCTCCTGAGGCATGATATCTAGAGACCCACAAAGATTCTGAGGTTTCTAGGGTTCTGATGTATAGGTGTAGAGGCTACTGAAGACCAGCATCCTTCTATCCATTCACCCACCTAGCCATCTGTCCACCTACCTATCCATCTATCCACCCATCCACCCACCCACCTATCCATCCATCCAATTACTTATTTATTCATCAGGAGAGGGTTTTGCAGGGTATCTTTGAATTAGTCTTAGAAAAATGTGCTCCGTAGGAAGTTAGAAGTGACCCTCTTACTGACAGGAAATAGAGCATGACACATTCATGAAAGAGCTGGACTTCAAGGGATCAGGACAAAGATTCCCAAACCCAGCACGAGGGCTCAGCACATGATTCACATGTTCAACATTAAGACAGAAGCTGGCTTGAAGCTGAAAAAGGCCCATGATGGGTGAGCTGCTTGGGCATCAAAGTGATGACCAATGTGGGTTTCCCATGGGGCTGACACATGATTGTGAAGAAGGCATGTGGAGAAGGAACCAAAGGGGAGTTATTCTCCCATCTTCTTCCTTGCCTGAGAGATGAGGATGCTCAAGTGATCGGGAATTTGGTGGCTAGTGAATGGGCTCCATACACCAACTTCTTTGTCAACGCTGACATATACTGTTTCACGTTAATTAAATAATATCCTGTGCCAATGGTGCACAGGGAAAGAAACACTATCTGATTCAATTTAGTGTCTAATACAAGTAAAATAGGTAGCAAACAATGTAGATTATTCATAAAATAATGAATCATAGCCTTTCACATCTACAAGAGTTGGCATGAAGTTCAGTCATTCACTCAGCAAATATTTACTTCCAACAGGGGAATTTTTTCTGTGCTGCTTGGGGGTACCACATGTTACTTTAGCAAGGCTGATGCCATGTGGAAAACGGCCAGTGGTTTCAGTGTCCACTCTGGAGCCTGGAAAGAGTCATGAATTCGTGCCAGACTGAAGGAGCTGGCCAGCCCCAAGTCCCTGTCTTTAATGGTCCTCTGTGACGCCAGCTGCTGTGACCTCACATCGTTGTGATGCCAGCGGCCCAGTGGAATGAAGTCTGCTTGTCTCTCATGCAAAATTCCTCAACAGGTGTTCCTGGCCAGTGACTAGCTCTTCTCCAAGCAGTGGTTCAAAGCGCAGCTCTTTTCTTCTCTTTTCCTCGTATAGTGCCGTCACCCTTACTGCCTGGCTGTTGAGTCCTCTGGGCTCTTCTGCATCAAGTCTGATGGGGGAAGAGCTTGGAGGAAGAGGGGCAGGAAGTCTTAAAGGGCCAGGCCCAGGGCCACACGTCCATGCACCCCTTCCCACTGGTCAGAACTCAGCCCACTTGACCTCCAGGCCTCGGGACACGCTGGGACAGTCCAGCTGTGGACCAAACAAGGAATCGGGGTACAAAATATGTTTCTGGAAAGGTTACAGGGAGGCAGGTGCGGCGCCAGGGTGGTGGGTTTGCGTGGCATCCACGCCGTGCAGAGGGCTCTGGTCACCTGTCAGGTTCACAGGTAATGACTTCACAGGCAGGGCTGGGAGTAGGACCAGGGGACGTGGACCAGCCCACAGCCCGCTCTACCTGATCTCCAGCCACGGCCTCGTCAGAGACTGGGGGAGCCGCTCCAGGGTCAGCGTGCCCCCTGCCCCCTGGACCCGGCCTCTGTGGGGGACACGGGCGTGGCGGTGCCCTAGCGGAGCTTCTCCTCAAACTGTGCAGATGTGTATAATGACACCTGCTGGGAAGAACTGCTGCAGAGAAAGAAACCTCACTAAAGACCCCCACGAGGCACTGCCACTGCCCCCTTTGATGGCATCTTCCTCTCTAACCAGACTAGGACTTTCCTCCTTGAATCTCCTGCCTCGTGAGGTGGTGTTAATTCTACTTTGCTCTTCACTAAAGACAGAGACCAGCTGCTCCCTTTCCAACTGCCTAGATATGACTCAAGATTCGCTTTTATGAAATTTCGCCTTTTTCCCCTCCAGGCTGAAGCCATGTGGGTTCCTTACCTCATCCTTCTGCAAGGGGCCGTGTTCCAGAGCCGACAGCACCTGCTGGGCAGTCTCAGAGGCCACCTGCCATCTTGCCGTGGGACCTGGGGTGGGGGTGGGGTGACACAGGGGCACAGAGTGGTGGCCGAGGGCCCAGAGCTGCCTCTGCCTCTGCTTCTGACTGTGTGACCTTGACTGTGGACTGAGTCTTCTGAACCTGAGGGTCCTTCCCTGAAAGAGAAGGATAGGATAATTTATTTCTAAATTTCTTCAACACTTAAGCTTCTTACGACTCTTAACAATTCTATTCCTTTTAAAAAATTCTGGACTTAGAGCACACCAATCCAAAAAAGAAAATCAGTGTTCGTCAGAGTTCTGAAGGGACATTAATTGTATTTTCTGGGCACCAGAATCTTGACCCTAAATCATCAAGTAAGACTCATCCAGTTCCAATATCCATAATTGTTCACCCAGTGTGTGTGTGTGTGTGTGTGTGTGTGTGTGTGTGTGTAATTCAGGATCGTTCTTTCTTTTTTTTTTTTTTTTCCCCCCCAAGGTTATTTATTTATTTATTTATTTTAAATTTTTTGCTTTATAACAAATTTAATCAGTTATACATATACATATGTTTCCATATCCCCTCCCTTTTGCGTCTCCCTCCCACCCTCCCTATCCCACCCCTCCAGGCGGTCACAAAGCACCGAGCTGATCTCCCTGTGCTATGCGGCTGCTTCCCACTAGCTATCTACCTTACGTTTGGTAGTGTATATATGTCCAGGCCGCTCTTTCACTTTGTCACAGCTTACCCTTCCCCCTCCCCATATCCTCAAGTCCATTCTCTAGTAGGTCTGTGTCTTTATTCCTGTCTTACCCCTATGTTCTTCATGACATTTTTTTTTCTTAAATTCCATATATATGTGTTAGCATACAGTATTTGTCTTTCTCTTTCTGACTTACTTCACTCTGTATGACAGACTCTAGGTCTATCCACCTCATTACAAATAGCTCAATTTCATTTCTTTTTATGGCTGAGTAATATTCCATTGTTTTTTTCAATTTAATTCTTCTGGAAGGAGCAATAGAGTTACCTGATTCAAAAGTATAAAAAGTATAATAAAGTATAAAAAGTCATAGATTGAAAGTCTGGCTTTTGCTTCCCTTCCTTCCCACCCTGTTCTCTGTTACCTCATTACTTCCTGCCTAAAAGTAACCACTTTTATTTGCATCTTGTATACTATTCCAGTGTTTCTTTACGTAAATATGAGCAAATATATTCTTACCCTCCCCCAATTCTTCTTATATCATCTGCACCTTTCCTTTTTCAAAATTTATTTTTATTTTTGTATTGAGATACAATCGATATATAACATTATGTTAGTTTAGGTGTGCAGCATAATTTGCATGTGTTGTGAAACGATCACCACAACGTCTTGTTAACATCTATCACCTCACACAGCCACAGATTTTTTTCTAGTAATGAGAACTTTTAAGATCTACTCTCTTAGCAACTTTCAAATTTGCAATCCAGTATTATTAACTACAGTCACCATGCTGGATGTTATATCCCCAGGGCTTATAACTGGAAGTTTGTACCTCTGACCCCCTTCCCCCGTTTGCCCACCCCTCCCCTACACCTTCCCTTTTCCACTTCAGTCTCTGACTTCTTTCCACACCTCTCTTCAGACCGTGTCCCCATTGTTTTTTCATTGTTGCATAGTATTCCATTGCGTAGAGCATCATAATTTATTCACCTCACCTCCAGCAGATGGACACTTGGGGTGCTTCCAGTTTTCTGTCATTGCAAAGAATGCTGCAATGAATAACTTTATAAATATGCCATTTTGTATGTGTGCAATTCTTTCTGAAGGGTACATTCCCAGAGGAATTGCCAGGTCAAAGAGTAGGTGCACTTGAAATTTTACTAGATATTTCCAAACTGCCCTGCATGGAGTTGTGTCACCCTTACATTTTCACCCTCGGTATATGAGCATCCCATTTTTTCCCAAATCTCTGGACATTTGCCAAGCTGATGAGGAATGATAATTTGGAACAGTTTGGATTTTATTTTCTCGTATTAAGAATGAGGAGCTCAGGGCCCTTTGAAAGCAGCAAAATGGTTTGTTAAGAGTGACTGGGTCTCGCCCTGGTAGGAGCTCTATTTGATTTACTACTTTTCTCTGAACTGGCGGTTCTCAGCCTGGCTGCACACAGGAGCTACCTGGGGAGATTTTAACACATGCCAGAACCTGGGTCCCGCCCCAGACCATGAGAGTAGAGCCCTTGGGGATACAGCTTCAGCTCCTTGCCCCTCAAACTGAAGTTCTCCATTCCAGCTGTGCCCTCTGTGGCATCTGGGGCCAGATTCTGCCTTCTCCTTTTCCTTAGCCACGGGGACATTCTAGGTCTTGTTTGTAGAAAGCATTGCTTCCTGCTTGGAAGTGAAGCTGCAGACAGACTCTCAGTTTTGTGACAGGTCATGACAAGCCCCACATAGCGTCGTGAAGCCCTGGTCTTGGAGGCCAGCCGGTCCTCCCTCCTGGCCTGTGTCTGCGGGCTCCATCGACCCTTACAGCAACAGTCTAAGGAGGGCTCATGTTCATGGTCATGCTTCCGCCCTCCTAGGACATGTCCAGCTTTGCTAGAGTAGAACTGCTCTGGATTTTCAGAGACTAAAGTATGTTCCAACTGCAAAAAATCTATATTGAGAGCGTGCATGTATTAATAAAAGTAAACAGATATTTAGATACAACATAGAAATAAAATTCTGAAACTCCTCTCTCTTCTGCACCAATTTCAAAACCATCTCCTGTCCCTGACAACTATAGCTTAGGAATTTGGCAGAGGGATGAAATCTTGGCTGCATTTCTGATACATCTTGCAAAAGCCATGCTGGCTGGAGGGGCTAAGATTCTGTCCTCTGAGTGCCAAGGAAACGTCGAGATGGGATCACGTGACGCACAGGCTGTAAATGGTGCAGTGTTTCTGCCCCTCTCCCGCCGCCCCATAGAAAGAGCAGTTCTGTTCTTTCTCCTTCCAGCAGAGGAAGTGATTGGCCTGAGCGAGGGAGGTTCTCATGGGGTTGTGTGTGTGGGACCTTCAGGGTGGGAGGGCGCTGCCCTCAAGGTCAGAGGTGACCACCAGGGGCCTGCATGGATGTCCCCAGTCAGCTGCAGAAGTGCCTGGAAAGAGTAAGGACAGAGTTTGCAGAGGGTGCTTCCTAACCAAAGGAACCTGATTCCATCCAACTGCAGCCACCTGGACAGAGTGTTCTTTGATGGTGGGCCCAGCGCTAACCTGCTGGTGGGTAACACCCTCTAAGGGTACGTCGGGAAGCCACGCAGAACCAGCGCATTCATCAATGAACTCAGGGGGAGTAAACCAGAACTAGGTTTGCAAACAACTGATGGTTTTCCATTCTTTTCCTAATGTATTAATAACGCCAGAGTTTTGTTTCTGATCATTTCTATGGCTTGGAAAGGCGGCATTACGACTTTGAAAATGAGCAGGACTGTCTGACTTTCTTCACGCCCTGGAGAGCAGCGCCAACCTCACCCCGCCTCCTGATTCTCACCCAGAAGGAGCGGTCCCCTCCCTCACGGTGGCACCGGGGGAGTCAGATAAACGTGGAGAAGGGGCTTAGCCGGCGAGTGGGGCTCCTGCTTCCCTGCAGCTACCGCCTCACCCAAAGCGGAGCCCTGACCCCGGCCTTCTCCGCGAATGAAGACCACAGATTTCCACTGGCTGCGCTGTGAATTCAGAAACGTCTTTAAGAACAGGGAATATGTGAAGTTGTACCTGGGAGTCATACCAAAAAAAAGACAATTTTTTAAGATCAGCATTTTTGAAGTTATGGAGCACAGTTTACTTTCCACCAAGAAAGTCCCCCAAAAAAGATGCTGTCAGAGAAAATCTCCAACGTGTCTGCACGGTGTGGAGATAAGACTTTTGTTCTCCACGAGGTTTTGGTGCGGGGAAACGCCAGACAAGCTCATCGTTCAGCATCGCCAATTCAAAATAGTTACGCACATGGATTTTAAATGTCTCACCTGGTTGTCTGGGCTCCCACAAGGCCCAAACCAAACGCTTGTCTGGTTTTCTTTTGGTAGCATCTAGAAAAATCGAGGTTTTGCTCTTTTTGGCCTCTTCTTGACCTCTTTTTCCCCGTTGCTGTTTATCTGACAGAAAACCTTTCATTCAGAACAATGACTTCGTGGCACCAGACGCTGCTCCTTCCAACCGCCTGTCTGCCCATCTCCGTGACTGTGAGACTCAGAGGGAAATGGCATTTCTCAGAAAAGAGCTGGAAAATTAGAATCCAAAGAAACGTGCTTCACGGGGACCCGGGCTGTTGCAGGAGATGCCAGATCCACTTCCCTCTCTTGGTCCCCAGGGGGAGGTGCCACCAGGGCATTTTCTGCGTCTCATTCCAAACTAATGAGGGTTCTCATTATCTTTCCAACGTGAAACCTCAGCGTTCAAAACCACGCAGTCTCCCCGGCATCCCCAGGAGCGAGCACACAGGTAGTGCACTTTGAACTCGGCCCAAAGCCTCGGCAGGTCCTGGTCCGGGACTCATACTTACCCAGGTCCTCCCCCTGCAGGTCACCAACCACTTATGGGTCATCAAAGCACTGAGAGCGGGATGACCAGAATTTACCAAAATGAGTCACTAGAATCGAAAATATCCGCGTGGCTTTCGGGTAGTGAGGCTGAGTATCATTTCATGGAACTTGCATTTCAGTTGCGTGTCTGAGTGTCGGTGTGTGTCCTGGGTTGTGACATAAAATGTGGTTCTTGCTGTAGGTCAGGACCAAACCAAGTTGTAACCTCACTGGGTTGGCAACAGGTTCCCTGGTGGAGGTGGTTGATTGGTCTTTAATCGCATATAAATCACGAGCGCCAGGTTTTAAAAATATCAGACAAACGGTATGCTAATTTTGTGCTTCATTCCTCCAAATCCTCGAGCAAAATCAGGAGAAAGATTGTGATGGTCAGAAGTCTGCTGTCCATGGAGACAGAAGCTGTTAACAGTTCAGAGTGGGGCACATGGGCAGGTGTCCCCTCCACCTGGGGGTAAGCCTTCCGTGGGGCAGGGGAGAACTCATCCTTTGTTTTCTCAAGGCAAGTACTGTCACTCGCCATCTTGGTCATCGGTCAACTGCTTTCCGATGTGTCCTTGAACACATGGCTCCAAAGGCCAGCATGCCCAAACTTCCTTCAAACTGTTTTTAAACCTACACCCTTTTATTTAATGTTAACATTTCCCACAAAATCCTGGAATAAAAAGCCTCAATTTCAGATTATAATCCTTTATCGCGGACTCAAGCTAATTGGGAGAACATGAACACAGTTTAGTGCTGGGTGGCCTGGATGGGAGGCAGGGAAAGACCTGGTCCCCACCGTCACACCCCTTGCTGTGTGTCCTCCCAGGTCATCGTCCCTCCTGGGGCC
Source organism: Mesoplodon bidens (assembly GCF_964165515.1). Lineage (NCBI taxonomy): Eukaryota > Metazoa > Chordata > Mammalia > Artiodactyla > Ziphiidae > Mesoplodon > Mesoplodon bidens. Next base: position 30,197,680 of record NC_138169.1, on the reverse strand, counting down.
TCTTGTCCAAGCCACAGACAAGGGGTGGGTCAGACCATTGGAAGTGCACCTCCACCATCTCTAGTCAAGGAAATGCTCCTCTTCGGGTCTAAGGACAGCAGCCCCCTCTGCTCTTTTCTTGCTTGCATTTTTACTTAAGTGGGGTTTAAAACATGGCCTTCCTCCTGTCTCTGGGGCAAGATAAGCTTCTGACGGCGGGTACTAATACACATCTCACTGGAACACACCGAGGCCATATGTACTGCTTTAGGGGTTGAATAGATGCCAGGATTGATTTAACTGGGTTACTTGGAATGGGGGAGGTTGGCTGTATTCACAAATTATTTAGTATCGCAAAGGTAACTTTTCTCCCAGAAACGTCAACCATTTTTCAACCAATACTTCCATTGCCTTTAAATTCACTTAATCCCATTCAGTGTAGACATACCCCAAGGCTCTTGACTCTAACATATTAAAAGATGAGAACCTAATAAATGCCATAGAATGTCAGGCCAGTGATCCCCCTACCTGTGCTTGTCTCTGACCTTGATGCGGGGAGATGTGTGTTGCCTGAATATTATAGGTTTAATATTGTAGTGTTCCTATTCCTTTTTCGTTGGTCTGAAAGGACTAATGATGCCCACAGAATCTGCCCAACTTTCCCTTAAGACCCTGTTAATAAGGTCTATTATGCACAAATGTATCTGAATCCATTTTGAGTCTATTTACAATTTCCCCTGACATTCTCAGCATAATTCGCCCCATATGTTTATAACCTACTGTAGTAAACAATATTTCCTTCTATTTGTCACCAAGACGACCTCCCTCAAACTCTAAGAGGTCTGTCCTTCAGCTCAGTTTTCCGATATTTTGTGGCAGAGCCAGGACCTTCCGTGGCACCTTCATCCTTTTGTCTTGAAGCTTCCTTGCAGCAGAGGGGTCCATCCCCATGATGGAAGCCCTCTCTCCCTGAGACCAGGGATCACTTGCTCACTCATTCCTCTCTGGACTTTTCTATTAAATGTTCTCCTTGAGACTTGTGGACAGAATTACAGTATTCTAGAAACATGCCCTGGTTTTGTTGAGAGTCACTGTTTCAGAAGAATAATTTCCTGTGACCCAGGGTTATGTCTGGGTTATCAGTGAAAATTCATTCCAATTATACGCAGACCAAAACAGACCTCACATGGCACAAGCAGGGGACCCGAGCCTGTCCAAGTTAGCAGAATAACTCATGGAGGACCTACAATAAATCTACTCTAAGAGAGGTCCCTGCCTATAACAATCTCTTATTCTAGTTAGAGGGACTATATATACACACGCACCCCAGAAAAAAGTCGTGAGCAAAATAATACATGTCTACACGGTGATATAATTGGGAGAGAATTACAAAACTGGGCTGTAATTTTATGAAATTCAAAATAATTTGAAAAAATTCTCAAAATTTTTAGAGGAGAAAATGTCATGAGTTTCATGAAGGGGGCAGGGTTTTAATGCTGTCTTAAAAGATAGGGTAGAAAATAAACCAACAAGAGGATGGGCATTCAGAGCCACTGGATGTCAACATCTGTGCTCCCCTCTCACCACCCACCACCTCCAGGGAGGATGCCGGGGTTTCCGGCAGCAGAAGCAGGTGCTGAGGGCCCCTCAGAGTCTCCAGCGCTCGCCCTTGGCCGTGTGTGTGGTTCCTCATCCACTTTCAGATAAAAGGTGCCCAAAGCAGACATGGAAAAAACTCTGTCTTTCTTTATTTTTCTAAAACAAATAAATGGGGAGGACGCGGCATCTGGCCCTGCTCTGCTGTACCACTTCACCTGAGTCCCTGGTCCACCTGGGGTGGTCACTCCTCGCTGGACCGGGGGTCCCCTCTCAGCCCACGTGGGAGAGACTACATACCCACCAACCCTGCTTTCTCATCCCAGCTTGTGTGGCTGTGAGCCTGGGGTTAGGGATGGGTTCCAGCCGGTAGGCTGTGGCAGAAGTGATGTAGGTCACCTGCCAGAGTGGCCACAGAGCCCCTGCCCTGTGATCCTTGACCCCAGCTCTGTCCACCAGAACCTTCTGCCAGGACAGAAACCTTCCATATCTGCACTGACCACTGTGCTAGCCACTGGCCTCCTGGGAATAAGGGCCTGAATTTTATTTATTTATTTATTTATTTATTTATTTATTTATTTATTTATGGCTGCGTTGGGTCTTCATTTCTGTGCGGGGCTTTCTCTAGTTGCGGCGAGAGGGGGGCACTCTTCATCACGGTGCGCGGGCCTCTCACTGTCGCGGCCTCTCTTGTTGCGGAGCACAGGCTCCAGACGCGCAGGCTCAGTAGTTGTGGCTCACGGGCCTAGTTGCTCCGCGGCATGTGGGATCTTCCCAGACCAGGGCTCGAACCCGTGTCCCCTGCATTGGCAGGCAGACTCTCAACCACTGTGCCACCAGGGAAGCCCCTAAGGGCCTGAATTTTAAACTTTATTTAATTCTAATTAATTGAAACTTAAGTAGCCACATGTGGCTAGTGGTTGCCATACTGGGCATTACAGATCTATCCTCTCACTGCCCTTGGGAGTGACCTTGGAAGTCCTGTGTTCTAGAAGGCGTGGCTCCAAGACAGAGGCGGTCTGGGTCCCTGGGTCACTGCATGGAAGCCAACGGCCAGAAAGCTGCTAACTTACCGCAGCTTGACTCACAGATCTGCTGCCGTGTGAGGCCTTGAGTTTCAAGGAGCATTTGTTAATGCAGCGTAACCTGACACATCCTGACCATGACAGCCCAGCCATCCAGCTGTGACCCCCACACTCAGCAGCCACCTTGTACCCTTGCCCCATTTCTTTCCTGCTCCTCTGTTAGTCCTTAAACTACCCTCCTTCTGCCCTTGAACTACCCAGACTTTATCCACATCTACTCTGGGACACTCTGGATTAATTATTCTCAGTGATCCTAGAACTTGGGGATAAAAAAAGTCTATTTTGGTTTCTATTTCCTTAGGTCCTGCCTAGCAACTTCTGTTTGTTTGTTTGTTTGTTTTTAAGCTCTGTTCTTCCCTAATGAGTCTGCCACCATGAAAAACAAAGTACAAAATTTCCCAATAAGTACCATACTGCATTAAATTATTAATAAATCATCGAGCTTTAACTACAGTTGCAGAGTTCTGGGAGTGGAGATAAGGGAAGAAATCATTTTCCTTTATTCATGCCAATTTGGCACTTTTGTCCAAGGCCTGGCATGGGAAGTTCCACAGAAACAATTTATTTAAAAGTATAACCCAGCTGGGCAGGCCACAGAGAAGTCAGCTGTCCCCCACACCCAACTGAATCCAAAATCAGCATCCCATCAAGCAAACCCCATCTCACAGAGCCTGAGGAAGAAATGCGTATTTTCCTGAAAACTTCAGGAAAGCTTCTTGGAGAGGCAGAGAGGAAAAATCACAGCCATAGCTTGGAGTAAGTTAAACTCCCCATCAGACATTTCTTTAATCCCCCAAAACTTCTCCTGCCAGCTGTTTCTTCTCTTCCTTGGCCCTGGCCTGGCCCTGAAAATCCCTCCTTAACATCCTCAGCAGCTTTGCTTTCTTTCTCAACTGCGCCCCTCACTCAGCAAAACAAAGTCGCCCGGAATCGGTCCAACATGCATCCCGGGGGACGAGGGTCTCTCCACCACCCACCACCCCCAAAACAAATACTCCCATCATCCTATTGTTAGGGAGGGGGTAACGTTTAAAGCACAACTACGCGTCTGCTCCTTCTTCCTCTCAGATGTTCTCCTGTTGTCACTCACGCTGGGAGGGGGGACCTGTCCCTGGGAGCAGCCGCCCAGGGTCCTCCAAGCCCTGAGGGGGCCTGATTTCTTGACCTGCCCTGGTGGTCCTCCTGCAGCCACCGCCCAGCGCCTGCCTGTCCCCAGGCCCGGTGGAGGGAGGCTGGCTCTTCCCATGTCCCTGCTCCCTGGCTCACTTTCCTAGGGGCGTTCCCCCAGCAGTGGTTCAAAGCAATGATCTTCCTTTGCTCTCGTTTTGGAGTCCCTGTGCTTTCCCCAACCGCCTCTGTTATTTCTCCTCTGGATCCAAACCAAACAGTGTTTATCAGTCATAGGAAGGGCTTTGCAGGTTCCTGCCCGAGTGATACGCAGAGCTTCCTGTGTGTGCCCGGCCTGGCCCAGCATCGTGGACGGGCTCCGGGAGGCAGAGTTGTAGCTGGGCTGTCTCTGCAGGGCCAGGAGATGCTGTCCTTTCCCTGCCCGTGTCACCGGGGCCAGGAGGGTCTCAGATAAAAACTTCAAAGCCCAGGGGGCTGGACCTTTCCCAGGGGATCCGGTTTGCACTGAGGGAGACGCAATAAAGAACAAGAGGGTCTCGAGCAGTGGTGGGCCTGGGAACGTTCATTCCTCCACAGTGGATGGCACATGCGGGGAGGCCTGGTCCCCTGTGCACGAGCGCCTGGGGGCTGGGAGTCCTCTCCAGCTCTGCGCTTTGGAGGCAGCAACGATGTGACTGGAATCGTCCTACCTGCTTGATGGTGGGGAGGACATGTCCTTCCCACACAGGACCCTGACCTGGTCGGTCTCCCTCACCAGCCGGGCCTCAGTTTCTCCATCCATCAGTTGAGGAAGCTGGGACCCTGCGTCAGGGGACCCCTGTGGGCTCACTCATGGGGACAGACTTGGTGGAAGGCTGGACTCACAGGTCAAGGGAGGGCCCCTCTGACTCCTGCCCATGTGGTACGGATGGGCTGGGCGCTGGGGACACAGGACAGATGAGACAGTCTGCCCTGGAGGAGCTCGTGGCCCAGAAAGGAGGCACCCGGGTAACCGGTTGTCATGGTCCTCATGTTATCACCCCCGAGGATGCGTCTCTGGCAGGTGCTGTGTCTGTGGGACACGCAGGCGACCCAGGCGTCAGACACGGCCCCAGAGGAAGGCGCTGTACTCACTCCTACCTGGTCTCCGGCCCGTGTTCTGTGAAGTCAGAGTTCGGGTTCCGGGCACCCCTGGCAGGTCCTGAGCTCTGCTTCCACCAGGGAACCTTCCTCCAGAACCTGGGTGAGCGGCCGGCCTCTCTGGGAGGATTTTGTCCTTCTTTTGCAGTGCTTCACGACCTGGGGCAGGAGCTTCATGTAGGCAGGCAGGTCCCACTTCCCCCGTGCGGCTAGTCCCAGCCCCACACCTGTCCTGCAGGCAGCAGAGCCCTGGAAGCTTCTGGGCTGAAGCTTCATCTCCTACTGGCTGCTCTGAATCTGAGCTCCTATTCCTGGCACCTAGGGATTCCTCCCTTAGTGTTAAACATGTATAGAGACCAAAAAAAGTTATTTTATTACACTTCCCCACATTCCATATTTTGGGGCCAGAAGGAGGGGCTTGGAAGTCTGCTTAGGCCTGGACTCGGTCCAAGGTCATTGCCGGTCCAAGAGCTGTTGGCGTCCTTGCAGAAACGCCCCCTTCTCTTAAGCTGGTTGGAGTATCTGAACTTTGCAATCCGAGAGCTCTGACCAGGACAGGCAGGGCGTGGTCAAGGGAAAGGTGGGGTGATGGGAGTGGGGGATAAGCAGTTTTATCTCTAGGATATGGGAAAAGATTGAAGCTGGGGGGTGACGGGACCGATTTGTGAGTCAAAAAGGCACGACCTGCAGCACTTAAAAAAAAAAACCAAACAACACTTGGGGGAGGGGCAGGGCAGAGAAGAGGACAGAAAGGCTGTTTGTGGGCCATCGCAATAACCCAGGTGAGAGGTGACGAAGTCCTGAGACAAGGCAGCGGGAATGTGGGTTTTTAGGAAACAAGAAACCAAACTTTGTGCGTATCTGGTCTGCCTTCACTACACATTTTCCGTATGTTTCTCACTTACTGTTTGCAACACTCATGAGAAGTTCACATTAATTATTATCCCTATTTTACAGATAAGAAAGTAGAAGCTCGGAGAGATTAAGTAATGTGATCCAAGTCCTATAACTAGGAAGTGAGTGAGTCAAAATTTGGGCTTAGGTCTCTGACACTGAAACTCATCCATGTTCTTTTCTTTACATAAAGGAAATTTTAATGGGAGTTGGTGGTAACTTGTATGTGGAAGATGAGGAGGAGGGAGAGTAGAGAAGGAACCTGGAGGTCACTGGGTTGGGTAGCAATCGGCTGGGGACGGTGCCGATGGAGGGCAGGGTGGTGGGGGGCAGGGTGGGCTTGGGGAGGAAGGAGGTTAGGCTGTGTGTGCATTGCCGGGAGGTCTAGGTAGAGATTTCTAGTGGATGGTTGGATATAGGGGCTGGGGGCCAGGGGAGAGGTCAGCTGGAGATCCAGCCTTTGAAGTCACTGGTTTACTGCTCGTTACAGAAACCAAGGGAGAAGATGTGTCTTCAGCGAGTTGGTGAAGTGAGGAGAGATGGTCCTGAAGACATTAATATCTACGAGGGGCAGGGATGGATCAGGTCAGGAGACGAGGAGGATAGTAAAAAGGTAGGCAGAGAATCCAGAGGGAGGAGAAGCTCTCAAACTAAGAGAAGAAGATATATATATATATATTTTAAATAAAGGAGGAATTTTCAATACTAACAAATGCTAAAGAGGCAAATAGGATATATACTGAGGGCTCCCCTGGTGGCGCAGTGGTTGAGAGTCCGCCTGCCGATGCAGGGGACACGGGTTCGTGCCCCGATCCGGGAAGATCCCACATGCCGCGGAGCGGCTGGGCCCGTGAGCCATGGCCGCTGGGCCTGCGCGTCCGGAGCCTGTGCTCCGCAACGGGAGAGGCCACAGCAGTGAGAGGCCCACGTATAGCAAAAAAAAAAAAAAAAAAAAAAAAAAAAAAGGATATATACTGAAAAGAAGACTCTGCTCTGCTGGTTGGGAAGTCATGGATGAGCTTTGCCGGGGGCAGAGGAGAGGAGGATGAGTGGCCCAGAGACACTGCAGAGAAGACTGGACACTGAGGGGGCCTGAAGCGTGTGGTTTGTGCCAGGCAGAGAGGAGGGGAAAGATATTTCGGGCAAAGGGAACACCATGAGGGAAAACAAAATTCCAAACTAAGAGGCCATTTGGAATCTAGTTAGAGCTCTTTGGGTTTTCACAGACAACATGAAGTTGGCAACACAATGTGTTGTTTTCAGTACTTTGGAGAATCTTATGGTTTCTCTTTCCACTGCAGATGTAAGAACTGAGATTGGGAAATAGAATTAGTGTCTTCCAAAGGGACACAGGGTTTAATCCATGATGAAAACAGAGATCTAATCAGACAGAGTGAGTGAGGAGTCTCCACAGACAGATCTCCCAGAGCTTGTCATGATTTAGAAGGGTGACAAAGGCTAACTATTGTGACAAATAACCCCAAAGAGGTTATTAGCACCATTAGAGCTCAGTTCTCACCCAGAGTCTGATGGGATCTGGGTAGCTGGGCCGGACAGCTCTCCTCCACACAGTGACTCAGGGATCTGTGTTCCCCCAACATGTGCTTTGCAACCTCACACCCCTTCACTCCCAGCCACGTGGACGGGGCAAGAAGCCACAGAGAAGTCGTACTGGACACTTCATCTCCCCCGGCTGGACATGACACCTCACTGCTGGTCACGTTCTGGAGGCCGTAGTTAGTCAAATGGTCAACGTCCTTGAAAAGGAGGCTGGAGGATGCATGTGAGCACCCTGATGGTGGTGAGCATCAGCTGTATATTCCATTAATTATCTGATATGAAAATACTGGTTATTACAATATTCTTCACTTCCATTGGAAAATGTGAATGGCTTGAAGCATTGTCCATTTTCTACGTTTTGAGGTAAACTATATCCTCTGATTCAGAGGCTACTGTCTCAGACGGTTTTTAAAAGCAAAATTTCATATTTTTCATGGGAATGTTAATCGGTGCAGCCACTGAAGAAAACACTATGGAGGTTCCTCAAAAACTTAAAACTAGAGCTACCATGTGATCTGGAACTACCAAAGGTCTATTTACAGATATTTATCTGAAGGGAATGACATCACTGTCTCAAAAAGCTATCTGCATGTCCATGTTCACTGCAACATTATTTACAATATTTACATTATTTCCACAACATGGAAACAACCTAAGTGTCCATCAATGAATGAATGGATAAAAAGTTGTGATTTTATATATATTACTATTGGAATACTATCCAGCCATAAAAAGAATGAAATCCTGCCATTTGTGACAACATGGATGGACCTAGAGATAGTCATACTAAGTGAAGTAAGTCAGACAGAGAAAGACAAACACCTATGATACCTCTCATCTGTGGAAACTAAAAAACAAAAACTGCACTTGTACACACAGGGAACAGATTGGTGGTTTCCAGAGGTGGTGGGTGGGAGTGGGCGAAATGGGTGATGGGGGTCAAAGGGCACAAACTTCCAGTTATAAGATGAATAAGTCCTGGGAACCTAATGTACAGTGGGGTGACTATAGTTGCTACAAGGGTAAATCTTAAAAGTTCTCTTTGCAAGAAAGAAACTTTTTTAAAGCTATGTGTGGTGATGGACGTTAACTAAACTTACTGTGGTGCTCATTTTGTAATGTATACAGATGTCAAACCTTTATGTCTTACACCTGAAATGAATACAATGTTATTTGTCAATTATATCTCAATGAAATCAAAACAGAACAAAGCCCCAAATTTCATGTTACTAGAACTCTGCACTTAGACTGTGAGCAACTTGCCTACTGGGTTAAAGACCACAGGACTGTGTCGATAGGTATTTGCCAAAGTGAAGTGAATTCTTGAGGTAAATGCAGTTCAGCGGGTTCCAGGGGAACCGTTGTTGGGTTGGCAGTGGGAGTGGTGGGACCGCATGGAGGGGACCCTGCGTCAACGCTGGGGCTGAGCGCGCAGGGGGATTATTTCATGTCACGATGGTGCCATGTCAAGGCCCTATTCTTGCATATTCAACCAAGGACACCTTAATGTTTTTGTACAAATAATATTATATACATATTAAGAAAGAAAACAATGCCCACACATCATCCTGTTGTAGTTTCCTATCTCCTTGCAGTTTGTTTTAATCTACGTGTAAATTCTTCATAGAACGGCCCCACCCACGGCCTGCTTTGCACGGCCATAGACCTTCTTAGCTGAAACGGGAGTGTCGCTCAGACGGGGCTGTAGCAGCTTTTCTGTTCGTTGCAGAGTCATTAGGCTGAGTGGACAGGCAGGTGATCAGTTTGCTAGTTCTTGTGATGTGGCATCAGGGAACCACATATTAAGGATTCAAATATGGCCCCTAATATTTTCATTTCCTTGAGTTAATGAAGAGGCTGGGTTGAGAATTTTAAAGTAATTCAAAACAGCTTAAAAATTCTCCTATGCGCTCTGAGTGATTTTACTGAGTTTACCAGAAAGAGAAAAAAATATCTATCTATCTATCTATCTATCTATCTATCTATCTATCTATCTATGGAGCTCCCATATCTAATGAAAAGTTAAATAACTTTCTCGGCCTCCAGGGTGTGACTCTAGCCTCTGATCCATCACAGGTCAGGCTGGTTCTCCTTCACCTTCAGTGGATTTACCTTGAGGAGCCGGGACAGGACTTGACCCTGGTCCCACTCCTTCCAGGGCTAGCCAGGCGCTGTGGACAGACACAGCAGTGCGGCTTGGACAATTTGCTTGCACTCAGGAGAAGGATGTGGGCCCCAGGAACAGGAGCCTGCGTGAGACTTGAAAGCAAGGCTGGGTTTTCACATCGCCTTTATGTTTTATGAGGGTTGGGAACATGCTGTCTGTTTACTAATTATCAAAGCGGTTTTTATGACTTCCCCAAAGGAAAACAAAAAAGGAAAGGATCCAAGTACATCTTCCTTTCGGCCATGGATGAAAGCTTGACCTTTTGTGCCCTTGGGGATGGCATGGTTTGTAGCCCTGGAAAATAAAACTCGGGATGCATGTTCAGGAAAGTGAGAGGCTTTGAAGTTAGAAGCCAAACAGGAACAGCTGTCTTGGATGGCAGGGCCACGTTGGCCTGACGTGACAGACCCGTCCACGCACCATCCCTTCCTTCCCACGGGGCTTCTGTTGGTGTCCCGTGGACACTCAACATTGATTAACAAAGGATACATTCAACAAGGCCAAGACTCCAGGGCATCTCAGTGTCTGTCCCAGAGGAAATAACACGGTCACGTTCTCCCCACAACCAGCCTTGCATGGAAGCCTCAGATGCAAGGAAAATAGAAGCAGAGAACAGGCTGTTACCGCTGAAAATCTCATTATAATGATTTAAGACTCAATCAAGTTTGACTGGAACAAAAATACTTCTGCCTTTTTAAGCTGCTGAGGCCTTGGAGCTGGCATCGGAGCAGAAAAATATTTTCTGCGAAGAAATTTTTATTTTCTCTTTGGGATCTATGTATTAGGTTAAATGCCATCAATCACCATTGAAAAATTAGCGTAGAACATTCTTTTCCCCGGAGAGGATGCGAAAACCCTCGGAGTTCATCAGTTACCATAACCACTGGGCCCAGTATTTATTTGCATTCTTACTTTGGTCTCTTTTCAATGGACAGGCCCTTTACAGCTTCCTTCCTGTTTCTATCTGCGGAAATTGAACAGTCAAAATGGTAAATAACTTAGCCCTATCAGTTCCCAAGACTTAGGTCCTTTCTTTTATAGTCTCTCAAAAATCAATTCAACTATATCACTTTCTAAAAATAAAATTTAGGGTTGCATTTATTGTTCTAGCTTTGTGTTAAACCGTTTGAAGAATTTATGACAATGCACCGTTTCCAGTGAACAACGCTTGGCTGATGTTCCCAAACGCTCATGAAGTTGGGTTTGCAGCATAGCTCAGTTCTGATTTGAAACTTACAGTTTACCATAAATGCCCCCCAAGTCATTAACAACATTCCCCTAGCTGTAGGTTTTGCATTGGGATTGCAAACAGGCGCCATGTTTTCTGCGCCCCATCTGTGGCGTGTTGGATGCTACGGTCAGTACCCGGAAGGCAGCACCAGGGAGATGGCACCAGGGGCCTAGGAACATAGAACCGTTGTTAGAGAAGAATTCAACCACAGCCAGAACAACAAAATCCAGAACAACTAAGCTGGATTAGCAGTAGGACCCTGTGGCTTGAGTTACAACAGTAGGAATTGCCTGTTTCAACCCAGACTGTGAGTAACAGCCTCTGAGCATAGAGGAGCAGCGATGTCGGAGCCCTAGGCCCTTGGACATTTGGATCCGTCACTGAGATGGCTTTGCCAGCAGCTGAAGGGCCAGAACCTCGGAGAGGCCAAAGCCTGTCCAGAGGGCCATGAAGAAAACATCCGCTCAAAAAGTAAATCAATAACATTTGCTCTTTTTAACGTGTTGTTAAAATGTGCACCTCATGCTTCCTTGCATCCGTGATGATGTTTTCTTGGGACTTAGAAAGTCACCACATCCTTTCACGCAGGAGAGAAGGGTTCTTTCCAAAGGTGAGCTCACGTTGTTTTTCACAAAGTGAATGAAGATTCTGGAACTCCACCCCAATTATACTAAATTAAAATATTTGGGGTGAGGCCTGAAATGTCTGCATTTTGAACAAGCTCTCCAGATTATTTTTATGTCATCAAGTCTGAGCTAGCTGTGAGCTGGATTAAGAACCGGAAAACCAAATTCTAACTTTAAGGAAGCCTCGCTGTTTACCCGAGACCTTGGACGTGTCATTCTTCTCTCCTGAGCCTCGGTTTCCTCAGTTATAAAGTAAGGGAAGTGGGAAGGAAAACTGAGCCTCCTTCTAGCTTCAGTATTTTATGAATATTCCTGTCCTTCCTGGTATGCTGGTCAGCTGTGTTACTTGGCTGCTTTATTTCAGGAAAGATTTGGCCACTTCATCAACCCACCACCACTTCTTTCTTTTTCTTCAATATTTACTTATTTGGCTGAGCCAGATCTTAGTTGTGGCACGCGGGATCTAGTTCCCTGACCAGGGATCAAACCCAGGCCCCCTGCGTTGGGAGCGCAGAATCTTAGTCGCTGGACCACCAGGGAAGTCCCCCGACACCACTTCTTAACAGCAGAGAACGGCTGGCAGGTCATCTGCCAAAGCAGGACTTTGTCTCCGAGCAAACACAAGGTGCTCTTCTGACTGAGGTTTAGGGCTTGGAACTGGACCTTCCCCTCTGTCTAAACAAATCCTTTCCTCTTTTTCCACCCAGGTTAGGGCCTGGATCCCTTTCCTGTCCACATCAGCTCATATTTCCCTCCCCTTATCTAAATCTCTTGCCCTCGCCTTTACCATCAGCCCCAGCTTCTTGTTCTGTCTGCTTTTTCACCGTTGATCTGTGTGGATGGATGGGGGTCTTGGGATTAATACAGACTCAGAGCCAGGCGATCGGGGGTGAGTGGTGCCCTAGGGGGAGCGCCTGCCTCTCGTCTGTTTGTGGGGATGAGACCACGCAGCAGAGCTGCTTCTCAAATGGGAGATAACAGGAGCAAGCTCCTGCACAGGATGAAAATGTCCTCGCCTTGCAAAGCTTCATGAGTTTAAGCTAAATTAGATAATACCCTTCTTTTCTGTCCCTCAAAAGATGGAGAGTAGCTGACATTCCCAAGGAGCTACCACCTGCCAGGCACTGTGCTAAGCTCAGCACCGCCACCCTGTCGGGCAGGTCCTATAATGAGCCCCATTTTACAGGTAAGGGGAATGAAGATCAAGAGGTCAAGCGATCTGCCAAAGGTCACATAGCTGTGCGTGGCAGGGTCAGGGGCCAAACCCAGGTCTATCTGCTTCCATAGCTCTGGCCACCAGACTCCAATCAGGACACGGTAATATGTGTTGGCCGACCTTGAGTTTGTGTCTCTGCCACCACTGGCCTTCACGCTTCTCTCTTCCCTGGGCCTCTGTTCCCTGGGCTGGTTTCCTTCTCTGTGGAAGGAGAGTGCTGGGCTGCCGTCCTGACAATGGATGGGGGGGCCCTCCTCGCCCCCCAGGCAAGGGCTCCCCGACACCCGCTGCTCAGTCTGGTGACCAGGGGCCTCGGCTCCATTTTTATTTGAAAATCACTAAGTAATCACGGGGTTTCTTTCATCTCAGATGTCCTTTCACTCAGTCTACTTCTGTTTAGGAAGCATATATATATACATATATATGTATATATATTTTTTATAACTTCAAAAATATGATCCGAGGGAAATGAGTTCAATAAGCGGACACACAGGAGTCGGGAAGCAATGATCTACAAAGCGGCCTTTATCACCGTTAGAGCAGGTAACGCACGACACTCCCTCCCGGCTGCCACCTGCTCTAAAACCTGTTCCTCATCTTGTATCCAGTCTCTAGTCTCAGGTAAATGTGTCATCAGGTCTCCATGCCCAGGGCAGGAGGTCATTTTTACTCCTCCCTCTCTCTCTTCTCACATCACTTCACTCTGGGTTACAAGCCTCTGACCTCGCTTGTGGTTTTCTGAATTTGCCAAATTCCTCCCCGCCTTCATGACCTGACGCGCATACCCCCTCCTCCTGAGAAAGTTTCATCCCTGTTGTTTACCTGTGAGCATTCGGGTATTCCATCTCCGGAACTTCCCTCTTGTATAGCTTGTATCACATTTAATTCTGACTGCTGGTGTCGATTCCCTGTCCTGAACTGTGAGCTCCTTCAGGGCCATGACCGTGTCTGGATCACCCCCTCCCAGTACCAGGTAGCCAGCAGGTAGCCAGCAGGTGCCCCGTCAACGTCCAGCGATCACCGAATGAGTAGATGTGGTCACGTCTACTAATTACAGCTCTTTGGGTCAGTTCCCAATGTCAGGTTTTGTAGCCTCACACTGGACAGGACCCTGTGTGGATAACTTCAGGGGATTTTTTTCTATCAGGCACAGTGATCCAGGGATTAGAAGACACCCGATCGGGGAGATAAATCCCCCCAGTGATTCTGGGCACAGCATGGAGAATGGGGTGCAGGAGGCTCCTGACAACACCCTCCTCCCTTGCACTGTCCCAACGAAGGAGCCAGGAATCAAATCCTCGGCCTTACCAAGGCGGGTGAGTTTGACCAAGGAAGCGGGTATTTAAGGACATCCTACTGGCTAATTTCAGATGTTTGAGTGGCAGTCGTGTAAGTGAGACACTGGATTTGCTCTCAGCTTCACCGTCTTGCAGAGTGGGGACCAGTGGTGGTGAAGTTTGGTAAATGAAAGGAGAATGATGGAGAAACTCGGCCTTGCAGGGCAGTCGTCTGTAAGCACAAGGTGACCCACGGCTGGCAGGGTCCCTGCCGGTGGGACAGCCGTCTGTCAGGGTGCTGGACAGGGCACCCCACTCACAGAGGGGTTAGACCAGACGTGCTGCGCCCCTCTTAGCTTCAGGATTTCCGCTTCGACAATTTGGGAGAAGAGAAATACTGAGCGAAGATGATCAACAGTGGAGGGGACCTTTGAGATTTTTCTTCCCACAAATCATATTAACTCTCCCACCTCCCCCAATTTTAAACTTGCTTTGTGGCTCTTGATAGAAACAATTTGTGAATAAGACTTTGCCATAAAATGAGCTTTCTGCATCCTAAGCTTCTTTGAGGCCCGACCCCCGAGTCGGGGAGATGGCTGGTCATTGTATCTCTTCTTATTACTTGGTGGAGGAGCCAGACTTAGCCATGGGGAAGTATCCCTTTCTGGCCCGTTTTCAATTATCAGAAGATTTAGCAGGCTTTCGGTAGGGGGGGACCCTGCTCATCCTTGCTGCCCTGCGATCCCCCGAGTTAGTCTCTTTTATCTCTTTCTGGATGTCCCGCGTCCCGCATGCCACACTCTGCTGCCTAAATAAAACCGTAAATCTAGCTTTTGTGTCCTGCTAATCCTTTTATTTCCTAAATCTCATTTAATCCGAGCGGCTGTCTTTCATCTCCTTAACTGTCCGCAGGGTCACCCTCGCATCCCATCAGCCGTCCTTGCAAATCCTGGGTAGAGTTGAAAGGCTTCCCGGAGTTTCCCCGATTACAGGCAGACCAGGCCACACCAGGCAAGCGGCATAATAGGGACAGGCCCCACCTGGGTGCCCCTGGGCCTGGGAGAGAGACCTGGGCATCGCTCACTGACGGCGGAATGAGCCATTGTCCTCTAGATGCCCCGGCTTTACTGTGGGAGAAAGAGGCTGCGTTTCCGACCTCAGAAACGTGGGATCACGGGCCAATGACAAAATTAAATTGGGCTCAGAGAGACACAGAAGGGCCAGTTCATGCTAATGAATTTTATTTTTGTCTAACTCAAATGAAGTTTGGTTTGAAGAAAATGGAAAATTAAGTAAGACAATGTCACTGGTTAAAGGGACCCAACAGGCAAATCCACATATATCCAAAATGAACATTTCCATTTCAGCTCCTTCTAGATGCGTATGTGGAAAAGGGATGTAATAGGACCATTACAATACCAGCCATTGCACTGATCATTGTTATCATCACAGTCTCTTTGCTGAACTCTGTTTTGGTTTGATTCCCTGTACACGGCCCAACCTTCCCGGTTCTCATCTGCTGCCTTACTGGCCCGTTCACATATTGTCTGGATTTGTTAGTTCTGTTTTCATGAGAGTAGCTGGAAATCTCTGAACTCGGAGTTGGAAGTGTTGGTGTTTCACCGAACTTTGAATTAGACTGTCAGCACCTGTCTGGCTTTTGCTAAGCCTTGGTGACTTCCAGCACTTCTGTAACATTAGCCAGGGAAGTTATATGGCCCTTGCAGGACTGAGTGAGGATTAGATGAGATGAAAACTGTGAAGCAGCTAAAGCGAGTGACACACAGGGGGGAAAAACAAACGCCAGTTCCCCCCCCCGCCCCCCGTCTACAAGGTTCTTGTGAGGGAGGATTCATGAAATATGAGTGTGTAAGAGATCCACACTCTCTACAGACAGTAGGGATACAAGTGGTGTTTGCATACGCCTTGTGTATGCAACGGGGTTATAAACCACGTGAACTCTAAGGATGTTGGCTGGGGTCTCCCCACCACCCTGCCAAGAACCTGGAAATGATATCAAAGTGGAGGAAAGGCATATCTCCAAGGCCGATGTGATGAGCAGTTGGATTCTCGTTCAACTCACCAACACATGGACCAATCTAGAGAAAGACATTCTTACCAGATGAGTCAAGGGGGTTGTGAACATGTGGCAGGTGGAGGGGCAGGTCGGCACAGGTGGCCCGGCTCCCCGGGAAGGGAGATGCACTCCCTGGAGGGCAGAAGCTCTCTGACCAACAGCAGCATGTTCCGTCCAGCTCTACTGCTCAGGTGGACGTGAAAGCATCTTCATCTACAGAGAGAGAAGGAAAACACTCCTGGTAGAAAGAATACATTTACCCAAATTCTCTGGGCTTCTCAAGCTATGAAACTATTCTCGGGCAGAATAGTGCTGTGAGAATTGTTTTTAAAGTCTACTTTTATTTCAGTGTTAATCTAGAAAAATTACTTGTGTTAGAGAATCTTTAAGAGGATGTTGAGAAAGAATTCCTATTCTTGTCCCCTGGCCCTCACTCCTGGCTGGTCAACAGCCCTGTCACACCGCCAAGCCAGGACAGACGTAGGAAGAGAATCGATGGGCCTCACACTGGTTACCACTGAGATAAGTGGCCACAATGGGGCGGGGCCAGGAAAGGCCGGGCACCGAGGAGCAGGAGACAGGGAGGCGAGTGGACAAGCGGGAAGAATGAGGGCTCGTGTCAGTCCTTGTGTCCATCATCCACTCGAATATTCCCAGGTCACGCTTTAGGGGGCATGTCTGGGTCCCGGCGGTGACGATGGATGTCCAGGGAAGTACAGTGTATTCACACGCGTGGAGTCACTTTGCACACGGGGTCGCTGGCCCTCATAGCAGCCCTGGAAGGTATTCTCAGAAATGGTTGTTCCAGAGATTAGTAATGAGCCTGGCCGCACAGCCAGGTGGTGGCAGGTGGGAATCTGAAACCAGGGCCGAGGACAGCAGGGGGGCCTCTCCTGCCAGGATGTCAGTCACACTGTCCCATCTCCTCCTGATTGTAAAAGTTTCTTGTTCTTCATTGAATTTCTATCCAGCGTCCTGTGTCTCCCTAAGAGGCACTTGAGAGAAGAGTTATGGGGTAAAGTAAGCAGCACAGAGACCATTTCTAGGGTGAGCTTTTAGGAAGGTGCCCCCTTGGGAGCATACACGACGTCGGGCTTAAGTCTCGGGACCCTGTCCCGGGGCAGCACCAGCCGGCCCAGTGCTGGACGAGCCTTTAGAAACGGCCTCGCTCGCTTTACAGGGAACAGAATGGAGGTACAAGGTAGGCAGGGAGTGAGGTCTGGAAAAGGTCTTCCTTTCAGCCAGCATCCGGGATGGGAACTTAGTTCGCACCTGACCTGGAGCTGAACCTCCGTCCCTGGCTCAGGTTCTGGGGCAGCAGCCGTGTGGGTGCCAGGGAGCCCGTGCCAGTTCCCAGCCTTCCCCTGGGAATGAAGAAGAAATAACAAAGAAAATGCCAAGAAAATCAGCCCCGTAAGCCAGGAAGCCCGGGGCCTTTGCTCAGCTGCATAGGCCACAGCAGATGTGCCAGGTGCTCAGAAGGACCCAGGGAGGGCCCGGCCGTGGCCCCTGGAGGCCCCAGGGGGGACACGAGTGTGGTGGCCGCTAGGTCACTAAGAGACTGTCCTCAGATGGGGATTTCTCAGGACCACCTGGTCCGTATGGTGGGTTCACAGAGGCCAGAACTGTGACCACCACATAGCTCGGGGATGCTGTCTGCAGACAAGGAGGCCCTGGGCACGTGACCCGTCCGCAGCCGAGGACCACTGCCCCCACCTGCCCAGCCACGCGGGAGGTGCTCCGTCACTCTGCGACAACACGCAGGGGCCCAGTGAGCCGCCACCCGTGAGCTGATGGGGGACAGACAGACAGACGAAACGTTCAGGAGTCACCGCGGAGCAAAGGGGCAGATGGGGTCTCAGCCTCTCGCCTACCCCCTCGTGGGTCTGCCGCCGTCGCTAAATCTTCTCTCTTTTCTCTGCGTTTCTGCAGCCTGGCCCCTTCCCACGCCCCCAGGCTGCCCTGTTCCCTGTCAGCTCCCTGCTGTCCATCCCATGTCCCCCTCAATCCCTACTCTCCCACCGTCTGCTTCCCCTTGGCTGCAGACCCCGTTGGGCCTCCCACGTGATCCCCAGGCTCCAGCTGCCATTTACAAGTTCAAAGTCCCAACTCCCGGCTCCAGCACAGGAGCTAGGTCTCCATCTCCAGTGCCCACCTGCCACCCCCAGATGGGGCTTGCTCACCTCGCCAACTCAGGGTGTCCACGTCAGAAATGACCTTCTCTCCTCCCAAGCCGCCCCATCTCCTGTACCTCCTGTCTCAGAAATGCCACTGTCACCGACTCTGCTGTCCCAGTGAGGGTCTGTGGAGTCATGTTTTTTCGTGCTTTTCCTTCCCGGTTTCCCCCTCCCATCCTGTGGCTGTCACTCTCCATGGCCCTCGTATGTGGCTGGTCCCCACCCCCATCCTCTCTCTCATCTTCTCCTGCCCGAGTCATTCCAATGGCATCTTTCAGGGGACTTACGCCTTGGCCTCTGCCGGAGGGCCTTTCTTCCCTCCCGTAAGCACAGGACACATCCTTCATCCTTGCGGCTTGGCGGGCGGCCTCACTGACCATCTCCAGGTTGCACGTGGCTCCCCTGCCCCTTCTGGACGAGATCTGGGGTCCTCGGGCCACAGAGAGCTGCCCCTGGGCCGCCTCCTGCTCTCCTGGCTGAGCATACCGGTGGCCTGTGCTCAGCACGTTCGCTTATGGAACATGGGTAAACGGGCGACTCTGGAAGGATCGGGCGCAGGACAGAAAAGTGAACGTTGGCGCTTTTGCACCAAGGGCATGCTTACAATCAGGAGCTTTATAATTTCTAATTCGTCCACGAACGTAGTTTCTGCCAGGCACTGCCGACAGTGATGAACAAAACAGGAATAACTTGGAGCCCTTGAGGAACCTACATTTTAGTGGCAATATAAATAACTCAAGTAAATCTTGTCAAATAATGACACGGTTTCCAGGGAGGGTAGAGCTGAGGAGAAGAATTGGGGGAGGGGGAGGGGTCAGCAGGGCGGCCTGGGGTGACAGCTGCTGAGTCAGGACGGCTGGAAGGACAGCAGACCCAGCCGACAGACCACCGACCGGGAGGCCGGTCCGTCGGGGTAAAGAGCACAGGCGAGATCTCGGGGTCCCCATGGGCCTGTCCCCGTGGGCCTGTTACAGAGCGGGGTCTTTTCCCAATCTGGGCCGTACTTCAGGGAGAAGGAACGCAAACGTGAACGCGTTCAGCCTGGCTCTCAGAAAAGGAAAATGTCCCGGATGTGGGGGGATGGTGAGGAAAAGACAAGGAGGCGGTCACTCTCGGGGGGAGGGAACCCTTGGGAGCTGCAGTCCCCCCCCCTTAAGCTCATTACCGCTGCGGCGGCATCCCAGCCCCAGCGCGCACAACACTAAGGGTTTCTCGGGAGCCCGGCCTCCGCTCCGCGCTCCGTCCTGCCTCGTGCGCCCGCCCTTGTCCCCGGGCCCCAAGTGAAGGACTTGGCTGCTAGCCCTGCTGCGGCAAAGAGAGTCCGAGGTGGGGGGTGGTTGTTTCCAGTACGAGAAGGAAGTGGTGAAGCAGTGCGTGCCGGGGAGCCGCCCTCTCGGAAGTGTCTGAGCGGAGAGAATCCTCGGCCTGGGTCTCCTTCAGCTGCTCTTTGGAGACACCAATGCGGACGCCACTGTGGCGGGGATCATGAGGGTCCGCCTGTCCCAGGGCACTGGCACCGTGAGATCGCAGGTTGGCTCTGCACCCACTGACCGGAAGGGGCATGGGGCACATATTAGGAAACAGCCCAGGCCAGTGGACGGAGGTGACAGGGACCCGCCAGACCCTGGCACCTGAGGTCACCCACCCGGGAGCCCTGCCCTATCGCCCACAGCAAGCCCACCCTTTTGCCCTGGATCACTCTCTTCTCATGCCCACTCACAACTCTTAAGATGCTAACTAATGCAAAGCACTCTGGGCTAACGTCCCCAAAGTTGTCCATGACTTAGGGTGAATTCATTTAATTGGATTCTTTCTCAGGGCTGCCCTGCCCTAAGTGGTGGGGATTTCACAGCACAGAGGGAGGCTGGGGGTGAGATGGTGCCCCAGGCACCCTCGAGGCTGGGCTAAGGCCCCTGCCCGGTCAGCGTGTTAGTGTCCATGCCTCCGCAGACTCGGAACAGCAGCGCAGGCCCGGGTGGCACTGTGGCTCACAGCATCCCTCCATCCCTCGAGGGATGACCATCGCAGGTAGACCTTGAGTTCTGAAGGCTCCGCTCTCTGGTCTATGAAAGGAAGTGCTGGGAGTACATTCCTCAAAGGACTACTTCAAGACTCAAAGAAATGATCCCCGCTGGCTGAGCACACACCCCATGCCAGGGAATCCTGGGGACACGGACACACGATGCCACGTGACTGTCTGCCAGGCCAGCCGGGGGCGGGGCCCTGGGGTGTACCCAGAGCTGCAGGCTGGGCCCCTGCCTCCCGGGAATCTGTGAGTATGGATGACGGTGAGGCCTGAGGTCAGCAGCCAGGCATTCCTCGCTGGCACCGCACCCGCCTCGGCTGTCTGTCTGTCCTCTGCCGGGTCTGAGTCCTTCTGACCAGGAGCAGAGAAATCTCCCTTCCAGAGGAGCCAGCGCCCCCTCAAAGCCCACGCCTGGACTTCTGAGATACAAAGCTTTGAATAAGTCACTGCGGCACAATTTTTATCAAAGCTAAGATTCCGTCATCTTTCATGGGGATGAAAGACACACTGGCATTTTATGTTTTGTAAAGAATGGAAATACGCTGCCAGTGAAGCTGTAACACGCTTGATGGGCAGTTGCATCCTGAGTTCAAGGATGTCAAAATGTTGGGGAAGAGAATTGGAGGAGGAGGGATGCTGCATCGCTTTGGCTGGGCTGGATCCCCTCTCGAGGTACGTGTCACAGGCTTGGCAGGCAGACCAGTTTGAAAATGGATCAAACACTTAGGAACATTCCTTCCAGTAAATCCTTCTGTAAATGTGAGAACTTCTCCCTCTATTAAGTTTTATCCACAGCAGTGGGAACAGCACCCCTGTGTAGGGCGGGAGGTGGGGACACACGGAATTTCTCCTGGGAATGAACAGTCTGGGCCCCAGGGTAACCCTGTTACGTCGCGGGCCCGAGGCTATGTGGCTGGATGTGACAGGTCAGACCTTCCGGCAGCACCGGCTGTGGGGGGCTGGCTGGGGGACCCCCTCTCCGCGCACTGGGTGCGTGACTAGACCACAGCCCGTTTCTTCCAACTCCCTTGGCTACCGCCACCCAAGAGTGGATGAGAAAGACTGACTAACTCGTGTGCCATCTGAGTCGGCGAACAGGTCCTGGAAGAACCCAGAAATCTTGGTTTCCTAGAACTTATTAATTTTAGGATGCTTATAGAACACACACACACCACACAGATACACAGCTCACACTAACTGCCTTCACTGCCATGAACAGAATAAATGGTCTGTTTGCAGGGGAGAAGGGTGTTTCTGGAGATGGGAGGGTATCAGCATAGCAAAGAATTATCCTGAAGCCTCTTTGTTTTCTGTACCTCGAGGAGGATAAATCATATCTGCTTGGCATAAAACTTATTTTTTTTAATGAAAACAGAAGGGAAACCCTGTTGATAATCTAGTCATTGATGGGTTGTGGAAAGTATGAGAGTGAGAAAGAACCTTTGGAATCACACACACACGTACACACACTACTCACTCATGACTTTGCAATCCGAGATTGCCCTCAGATTTCCTTCTCTTGATAAAGAAGCTATTGTTTTTTTCTGGATGCACAAACCTAAGAGAGGGATGGAAGGTACCAAATTATCAGTTGTAGTTCAAATTATTTTCCCCTTTAACCATAATTTTATCAGAAAACGTACATTGAATATAAACCATATCGTAAGGAATGTCCAAGCTTACATTTTTCACTTTTGCAAACAATTTATGTTAACCTGTGTTCTGCATTTGCACCTGGGAATAAAATATTTCTCTCCAAGACCAAGCCTGAGACAAGGGAAACCCTTGAAATGGTGTTCTTGGTGAGACCTCATCTGTGGCAGAAAGGCCCCAGAGTGACCCCAGTTAGATGCAAGCTGGTGCAGAGGACGGCCTTCCTGGGAAAGTAAACCTCAGAGAGAAAGTTACTCTGGCCTCCGAGTAGCCCCACCAGGGACCTGGGCCATGAAGTAGGTTTGCAGTCTCTTGGTGGGTTTTTACACAAGAACACTTTATCCATGTTGGTAAAATCCCAGTCTCTGGGGCCCCCTTCTTCGGGCTTTGAGCTCGTGGTGGGGGGAAGGGGAGGCAGTTATAGGGGTGGGTCCTGGCTGAGGGACAGGGCAGCCTCTCCAGGAACAGTCTAGAAACTCTCGATTGCCAAGTTTCAGTGATTGGTCCACCTGAGTCTCCTCCTGGGGAAAGTGGCTGGTGGGGCCCTGTGTCTACCAGACTATAAGGCCCCTGCTCTCCCCTCAGCTTCTGTCTGGGGCTCTGAGCTTCTGCATCCACTCGGGGTACCTAGGGGAGCAATTCTGGATAAATTCCCAGATGTTGCCCCTAGAGCTTTTGATCCAGTAAGACTCACATCTTTAATAAACACTGTGCATAACTCTGATATAGTTTGTCTAGTTCCCAAATTTGACACGTTTCCTTACATACAAGGAGCATCCTTAGGGAAGCAAGAAAAGAAAGTAGAGTCCAAATCAGTGTGTGTTTCTCCTTGTTAGCAAATCAGAAAAGGCAAGAGGATGTATCTAACTACGGATTTCAATTCCTAATGGTTTTCCTCTCCCGTCCATCTCTAGCTAACGCAGCGGCGTTAAATTCATCAATCCTTATGTTATTAGCCAATATGTTTATATCAGGCTTCATTCCAGAGAGGATTTCAAAGCCTCTTACAAACCATATTGTACATAAGCTGAAATAAAACTGATAATAAAAGATTGGGAAAACTACAGACTAAAAGTCAAAACCGCTCATTTGAAAAATGTTCATTGTTACGTTGAAACATTTCAACCTGATTCTCATACTTCATTCCCTCATAAAAATGGGTTCCTATGTACCCTTTACAATCATTCTTAGCATCATTAATGTGACCTAAATGTTTTAAAAACATTAAAAATTCAGAAGAATCAACTTTTGATAGAGAACTAACACATTATCAGGCAGAAAGCTGGAAAATAAAGATAAGTATAATGATTGAAGACAATCAACTTTAATATTTAGGTCTGCTTCCTTCATTGTGGAGATAGGTATAAATATCCATAAGGATAGACTGGATATATCAAAATTGAGATTATGCTACTATAAGTTTTTTTTTTTCAATTCTGCTTTACATGAAATGCTCAGAGCAGGTAAATTTATAGAGAAAGAAAGTAGATTAGCGATTGCCTAGGACTGGGGAGAGTCGGGCTGGGAGGTGAGGAGAGAAGGAAAATGACTGCTAATGGGCAAAAACTTTCTTATTAGAGTGAAAATATGTTCTTAAATTATTGTGATGTTTGAGCCACTCTGTAAATCTATTAAAGACCATTGACTTGTACACTTTAATTGGGTGAACTTTACTATGTGTGAATCAATAAAGCTGTTTAAAATATTTCAGTTAGCGGCCTACCAAGATTTCACAAAATAAATTCCATATTTTCATTGAAACTTTATTTTATCACTTTATATTGAAATGAATATCAGCGTATGTTAGTTTGTTGTATAAATTTCACCCTGTAAGGTGTTTATTACTATCCAGTTTGAAAACTTTACAAAGTATTTTAATAAAATGATATGTTCTTCCAGAAAAGAAAAACCATTTCCTGAATGAACATACATAACAATAGATATGGACACATCCATCCATCCATCCATCCATGCATCCATCCATCCCCCCTCTAGTCACAGAGAGCCCAGCTGTGAGCACAAGGCATTAGGCTCTGCCTTCACCAGATGATGTTCTCAGGGGCCATAGCAAGTGGAGGTGCAAACACCTGTCCCTCCAGCCACTCTTCTACCAACCACTAAACCAATTTGTTAAATAAAATATGACAAGCACCTTTGAAAGGAAATGCTTGAGGCAGGTATAGAGTCATAGAATTTCGAAAGGTCCATAGCAATTTCTGTAATTCTATCATTTTATGGACACGAGAACTGACCCACGGGAGTTCAGTGATTTGACCGAGGGAGCAAGTATGTAGCCAAATGGAAACTTCTAAAACGCACAAATTCAGGTATACAACCCAGCAAAAAAAATCATTTTTCTCTCTGGAGGCATATTTATAAGTCAGATTTTTGGGAGAGTCCCAAACATTGGTACTTTTATTCTTTTCCAAAGACCGTTAAAAATGTGTAAGTATATAGTTATTTCTTCCCTTTGCTAAGACTTATAAAAAATAAATTCCAAAATCAAGAGTGGTGTTTTTCTAAGCATGTTTTTGATTCCTTCGTCAGGCCATATTTTTGGTTTATAAAATACAGTCACCATAACCACATTCTTCTCAAAAAGAGTAGGTGGTGGAGGCTTTGGAGTTCCCTGTCCTCGGAGCTGCCAATGTCATTAACTTGCTAAACCTGAACTTCTGCTTCACTCAGAATCTTTAATTACTCCCTGCCTCTCCCAACCCCTTCATTATTACGAGCAATTAACTTGCAGAGGTAACGTCATCTTCTTGACATCTGGAAGATATTACCACTTGCCTCCTTTCTCCAAACCAAACCCCAGTCCGAGGCTGAGCGGGACCCCAGCACCAGCGTCTGTGAGGGTGGGATGTCCAGCCCAGGGTCGCTGGGTCACTCCCAGACTGAGGACAGTCACCCGACCTCGTCGCCTCAGTCGCTCATCCGTCAAACCAGAGATTCTGCTGTATCTGTGTTTCTCAGCCCCCGATACTCAAGCTTGGGGGCATGTGAAGACACTAAGGAATACGCTGAATGGTCTTCCTGGAAAGTCATTATTTGGTAGAAACGGAAAACATTATTATTTCATTAAAGCAATCAGAGTTATGAAAGAGTAGAATGTCAAACTTACAAAAGTACTAAAGCTAAAGTATGACCTTTCAAAAAAACATGTCCTGTATTCAGTGAAAAGTTCTGGTTAAAGCAGAGCCCCCTCGGCCCAGGCCCTTGGGTGGGATGCTGTGAGCACAGTGGTGGCTGGTATTCTCGGCGCTAAAGCCCAAAGATCCTGCAAAGACAGGATAAGCCTGGAACAGAGGTCCTAAAGAAGGTCTTCATTTCATTAGAGAACAGTCGCCCCCAGAGAGCCTGAAAGGCATTAGTCGCCTTTTCATTAAGCTGAGATCTGGGTTCCCATCCAAGGGAGAAACCCCTCCCTCTGAGGGATCCTCACCCACACTCTCAGGCTCACTTTCTTCCAGTCCTGATGCTGGGACCTCAGGGGTCTCCATGCCCAGCCTGTGGGCTGCCACCCCCATGGCAGCCCCAGGAGGCTCCCCATACCTGCCCGCCCAGCTTCAGACCCTGGAGGTGCCTTCAAGGTCATGCTCTGGCCTCTTCCTCTCCAATCTGTTTGCTTTTATTCTTTTATTTTGCACATCAGTCTGTACATTTTTGTTCCTTCTAAACTTTGCTATGATAATACTACATACCATCATGCCCCAGTTTTCATAAGGTTTTTCTTATACTGATGGCAAGGGCCCTGTAAATATTACTTTTAGTCACTGTGTCACATTCCATTGTATGTTGTGAGGGTTTTTTTTCCAAAGATGTTCGCAACAATTTCTCCCCCTCCTTTGCAGTGAGACTGTGACCCTCCCCCTTCAAGGGGCTGGGTAGGCATCTATTTTA
The DNA here is from genome assembly GCF_964165515.1 of Mesoplodon bidens. Taxonomy (NCBI): domain Eukaryota; kingdom Metazoa; phylum Chordata; class Mammalia; order Artiodactyla; family Ziphiidae; genus Mesoplodon; species Mesoplodon bidens. The sequence continues at coordinate 30,171,966 of NC_138169.1, read as the reverse complement.
TTTCCCGGGAATTTGGGCTGCCTTGGGACTGGCAGGAGGTGGTGGAGGTGATGCCAGGAGACTCCAGGGCTCCAGGAAGCCCAGCCCCTCTGCCCCCACCTCCAATGCCCTGGAGGGCTGAGATCGAAGGTTCCCAGCCCCCAGCCAGCACTGCTGGCCAGGCATCTGTGTAAGGTCCCCTGGGACCCTCCAGCTAGTCCAACCACCCAGTGAAGAATGTGCCACGTGGCTGGACCCAGGTGACACGGCCAAGAAGCCGCCTGCTGACCACAGAATCGTGAGAAATAGTGAATAACTGTTGTTTTCAGCCACCGTGTTTGGGCTGCTTCATGGTGCAGGGAAGGCTCACTGACTTTAATGGGAAAATGGTGAACGTGACAAATTTACGATTGCACCGCGGCAAACCCTAGGAAGCATTCGCCCTGGCCGAGCACTGGGATTAGCTGATGGTGGTGATGTGGGTGCAGAGACCTAACGGGAACAGAAGATGGTGAGGCATGTGCTTGTGGTCGAGTCACGTACAAGAGCGTTATCTCACTGCAAAGCCAGGCAACCAAAGCTCGACGCCCTTGAACAACATCAGGAATGTTCAAGAGCCCGGGCACTGTCACCGGAGAGACACAAGCCTGACCCCTTTCTCTGCCACTAACTAGGTCAGCTACTCAGACTCCTAATCTCTCACTGTGCTCGTCTGCATGATGGAAACACATCAAATGACACTATCATCGTGAGGGTCCGTGGAGAGACCACGTGTGAAATGCCCCCCTCGTTTCTGGCGCACGGCTTGCTTTGTGGATGACGGGTTCCCAGCCAGGGTCACACGGCTGGTGGGTGAAGCGAAAGCCCTGTCTCTTCCCCATCTGACTCCAGAGGTTTTGCTCTTGCTACTGTTTTTCACTTTTTACTCCTAAGGCTCAGCCTGGAAAACAGTGAGGAACAGATTTTCTCCTGTGTCTGTTCATACTCACGTATTCAATCCATTTTGATCGAGCACCTACTAAGCGCCGGGCACCCAACTCTGCTCCCAGATAACATGATGAGGCAATGCAACGTGAGGGTCTGTGGGGGACAGGTGTCGATAGCACAGACCACAGACGTGAACGTGATTGTCAACCATACTCAGTGCTGGAGGGACAGGACAGTCTCCTAGGAAGCTGAGGAGAAAGGATGCTTGGCCTGGACCAGGCGGGGGACTGACGCGCGGGGAAGCTTCTGGAGGAAGTGCCATCTGCGCTGAGATCTCAGGAACAAAGGGGTCTTAACCAGGTAGAGGGCGTGATGGGACAAGCAGGGACGATTCGAGTCAGAGGGACAACGCGTTTGAAGATCCTAAAGTCAGAAGGACTTGGAACTTTGCGGGAACTGGGGGAAAGTTCACGCGGCTGGGGTCAGAGAGCAAAGGGCAGCTGCTCTGAGGGAGTGGGAGGGGGCAGGGCCACGTCCTGGGGGCTCTGGGGCCACACTAGAGACCACAAGCTTCATCTCACAGAGAGGGAAGGTCTTGAGGAATTCCCAGCGGGGCAGTGACATTAACGCGGTGGTGGTATCTGGGGAGGCTGCCAGCACCTTGGGTCTCCAAGAAACAGCAGATGACCCATTAGTGATGTTGGATGTGACCTCGGGAGATAAGATGTACCAGCAACTCATGCGGTACGGTGGTCCGGGCTGAGGTCGGGCCGTTCTACTCTAGCACCTGATACAGGCATAGAGGAAGGATTTGTTCAACAAAGGAACGAATAAATAAACGATTCTTTGATGGTAAACTTTCCAGCACCTTGTTAGGCCGGCCAGGAAGGCATCTGAGCTGATGCCTTAGGTTACATCAACAGGGGGCAATGCCCGCGGCCTGAGGTTAGGGACAGGCTGATGTGCCCGGGGGGAAGCGAGAGAAATGGGGGTGTCTTGCGGCCAGAGTCCCCAGAACTCTCCAGTTGCCTCTGGCCTCTATTTTGTACACTGGCAGCTAAGTCTCCGTTGAACATCTGTTTACAAGGAGTTTACAGATCCTGAGATGAAAATCATGGCGAAGACACTGGAAGCTCTTGATCGCCTTCCTCTTTCTGTGGTGGGCGCCTCTGAGGCTCTTTCCAACCCTGACCCCATCTTCTTCAATGGGGATCACTGTCATTCAAAAGACCCACTTGTTGCTTAAAAAATAGTCATGTCTTGTTTTCAATGCCAATTCTTGTATGGGAAATAAAGGAAGGGGCCTTTTTCAAAACTGTTTTGCACGTTTTCCTTCGATAAGCCACATTTTTCCTTGCTTCCCTTATGAGATCAAGTGTACAGACAGGGAAACAGGCAGATGGACATTATGGGGAGAAACCTACTAAAATAAACACAGCTCTTTCTACTCTATATTTTAAAGATTCATCCATGTAATTCAAGAGCCATCATTTAGAAGCAGACCCACTGGAGGCCACATAGCACGAAGGCCTGGCAGCTCCGCAGTTAGTCATCCCCTAAGAGCAGGTTGGACTAAGGCTGCGTCCAAAGACACTTACATTTCTCTCTGAAATCCATTCTTTCGATAATGAAATGGGTGAAGAGTTTAAAGTCAGCACTTAACGATATTCTGGAATGTTCTCTCAAAAGAGAAAAGACCCTTGGAAAATGCTCCCAGGGCTTCAAAGACCTAAGTGTAGGGCCAAGAGGACTAGGAAAGGGCCTCCTCTGAGTAACAAGGAGCTGAGGACCTTCCCTTTGACTTGGTAATTTAACCTAAGAGAAAAAGAAGCAAAGAAAAGCTTTATTTCAGCATTAAGCATACAGTTGGCATTCACCAAGTGTTTGTTAATAATAATGACTGATTTATGCCAGACCCCCTTTAGAGCAAATTGTCCCAGATCCAAATTTCACAATGAGCCCAAGGATTCCAGGGCCCTGGCAGGAAGCTCGAAGGGCTTGGAACAGCTCACACATCACGCAACTGCCCACCCCCAGTGTGTTTTCTCCCACCCCTCCGCCCCACCTCCACGCACCCTCACATCCAGTGGGGTGCCCTTTGGAGGCCCTCCACCCCATCTCCTTAGTTAATAAAGGGGTGTTGCTTCTTCTCACCTGTGACAGGCTTTCTGTGTCTCCTTCACAAGATAAACCAGGTTCTAGCTGGGTTCTTCCTCCTGAGAGCATGAACTAGAACAGCCTTTATGAAAGAAAAGGACTCGGGGGAGCGGGGGAGGGGTGGATTGGGAGTTTGGGGTCAGCAGATGCAAACTAGTGTATATAGGATGCATGAACCACAAGGTCCTACTGTACAGCACAGGGAACTCTATTCAATATCCTGTGATAAACCATAATGGAAAGGAATAAGAAAAAGAATATATATATGTATAACTGAATAACTTTGCTGTACAGCAGAAGTTAACACCACATTGTAAATCACCTGTACTTCAATAAACCTTTTTAAAAAGGAAAAGAAAGGACAGGACTCGGCAGCTGCTGCAGTGACCAGGTGATAGTGGGAAGGCTGGTTACTTCTCCAAGTCCCTTCTCCTCTGTTAGAGAGTGCAGGGCCCTGCCCTTGGGCCACTTCTCATCCTTCTTCTCTGCAGCAAAGGGGATACTCACCCACTTCCAGTCCTGATCACCTGGTGTGTGTCCAGCCTTTGGGATAATATCATCACCCAGCACATTTTCCCAAGTTTGCAGGTGAGCGAAGAGGCCACAGGTTCTGCACGTTTAAGTCTCTCAAAGATAAACCCAAGGTCATGAGCGCCTGGCTTGACCAGGCTGCACCACGTTCACAGGGACCCAGACCCGGGGTGAGGGGGTGCCCAGGCTCTAACGCCCCCTTGCCGACTGGTCCAAGAGGAACGGAATCAGATTCTCGTCTCTCGGCTTGTCAGACAGCTGTGGGTATTGCCAGTCTCAGTGCCTTTTCTGCCCCAAACACATCTGCCAACCCACACAGCTGTTCACACCATCCTGACTACCTGCCAACGTCTGCCAGCGCAGGAGGGGCCGGATGGCTCTGCTCACAGGTACCATGCAGAGAAAGATGCTGTGTTGTTTGTGTCGTGTTATTTGAACTTACTTTCAATAACTTTCAATTTACTTTCAGTAATTTTACTGAGCTCTGTTGTGTATTAACATACGTGGGAGAAAGAGATTAGTAACAGCCAAGGAGAAGGAATTTCATTTTTTACAGATGTGGTTCGCTTTCTTTCCAATAAGAGCATGGCTCCACATCCCCCACTGCAGTCCGCAAATGTACTCAACAAACCGGGCCCCTCGTGTGGGGCTGGCATTCGATGGGACCCTGAGGACTCAGAAGTGAGGAACAAGATGTGGTCCTGCCCTCAGGGAGCTTCCGACAGCTGAGAGCAGAGACCGCCAAGTAAAATATGAAGAAAATACAATTTCAGTGTTCTGTTTTTGATTTCAGTGTTGGCTACATAGGTGTGTTCCATTAGTGAAAATTCAATGAATTGTATCATCAGAAAGCTAAAAACACTTTTAAAAATCAAATGACTCAATCCAACGTATGACTGTATACAAGGGAAACAGACATTTTCCCAGGCTCTGAAGATCGTCCCCCTAAAACCACCTTCCACCTGGGGAGGGGCGTCTGACCCTGGGCAGAGTTCTTCTCACCAAGATGAAGGGTTGGGGGCATCTCACCTGGTACAGAAGCTGCCCTTGATGGATGCCCAGGTGAGTCCAATCAAAGCAGCAGGAATCCTGCCGTGGTTCAGGGCCAGATCAGAGCCTTAGGATTGGGGCAAAGGTCAGACGGTGGTGAGAAGTTCCTGGTGTGGCTGGTGCAGCGTGTGCTGCTGTGTCGTCTGCAGGAGCTCCTTCTAGCCGTGACAGGATCTCAAACAGAGACTGCGGGGTATGGAGGGGTATCTGGCTGCCATGGACCAGTGACAAAAAGCGAAAGAGACAAAGGTCTAAACCAAGAGGCTGAGGACATGGGAGAGGATGATGCAGGCAAAGCAAATAGGCAGATGACACAGCGACGATGATCCCAAACTCCCTCGGGAAGGCTGAGACTGCTGCTTCCAGCCAAGGTAGACCAGCAGAGCTGGGGTTCATGCCCTGCAGAAAACCTTAAAACACTGAGCAAAACATCCGAAATGACGGTATCCAGACATTACTCAAGTGGCAGCACTGAGAGGCGAGAGACGGGATATACGAACAGACCAGGGCCTGTCTATGTATGAAAACAGAACTCCAACCCATGTCCTGCAGGCACCAGCCCGGGGAGTAAGACCACCCCCTCTAGCAACCAGTCCAGGAGGCCAAACCATAATCCCTATGACACGTGGCCCCAAATGTCCAGGACTTGGTTAATAACTGACAGTTTCCCTAATTTTCACCTCCAACTTAGGACCATGCAGAGGAAGGCTGTGATGTTCCCCTAACCAACCAGACAGCACAGTCCGGTCCTAGAGAGCTTGCCTGCAGCTTCCCACGCCCGCAGCCCGGAGGCAGGGTGTTTGCTGGTTCTCCTTTGGTGGTCTTCACTGACTTCCACGTAGGGGAATGGTGAGGCGAGCCTGTGACCACCCAGCTCACTGCCTGCAGACGTTCCAGGCCACAGCTCCGGGAGGGCACCTCGGTGGACGCCGGAGGTGCCCAGAGCGGAGCAGCCAGAGGGAGACAGGCTGGCTGGAGTTGATGGAGCAGAATCTGGGGGAGGAAGGAGCTGCCCGGACAGAGACCAATCCCGGCTACAGGGTCAGCCAGTTAGCACAGGGGCAGCTGGAGCTCCTCGCCCTGGGGAATTTGAGAGGCGTGGAGGGCATACCTCTGAATTTCCCTGGTCAGAGGGGCTAGGAATCCAGGGTATTTACTCCCCCTCTCCCCATCCACCAGGGGCTCGGGCTGCTTCGTAAACATCAACCCTCCAGCATCTCTGACTTACTCTCTTCCCAGGGTAGGGAAAAAAACCCTAGAGGGAGGGTCACAGTTGGGGTAAGTGTAAAGCACTAACAATGCTGCATTACTTTTCCATTTCTAATTTGCAAAGAGTTTTTTTTTTTTTCACGTACTGGTAATGAACTTTTTAATGAACTTTTAAAAATATATTTTATACATCTATTGATATGATCATGTTTTTTTCTCTTTTATTGATGTAGTGAATGACACTGATTCATTCTCAAATGTTAAACCAACCCTGATTTCCAGAACAAACCCAAATTGTTTTTGGTGGATGATCATTTTTATACGTTGCTAATATTCATTATAGATTTCAAAGTATTCCGTATACCATAAACATACATGATTTAAGGTAACCACTAGCACTTTATTTAGGGTTTTTGTATCTTTGCTTATGAGGATGACTGGCCTAAAATTTTCTTTCTTTTTAGTGTGCTTGTCAGGTTTTGTTATTAGCTCTTCTGGGTTCATAAAGTGAGCTAGGAAGTAGGCCCCTCTTTATATTTTCTGGAAAATTTTACGTAAGATTGATGAGAAGAATATGCCAGTAAATCCGCCTGGGCCTGGAGATTTGGGGAATGTGTTTAATTACAAATTCAAGTTCTTTACTAAAAATAGTACTATTCTGGTTTTCTACTGCTTCTAGAATCTGCTTTTGGCAAGTGGTATTTTTCAAGTCGTATTATCTAAGTTGAAAAATATGTGTAAAGTGAAGGTTGGCAAGATATCAAAGATAACGGAATTTAATTATTAGCGCAATTGTCTGAGTGATCTGTTGATGGGCTGGTGATGTTTGCCAGAGTGAAACAATAAAGACTCATGTAATTAATAAGTCATTATACATTTATTTCCTGAAATTTATTTCCTTGCCTTCCTTCTAATGGAGTCACTATCTATGTCTTCATAATTGAAATTTTTATGTAATTTGTGTTCTGTTGTCACTAATGCCAAATGAAGCAAACTTTCTTAAGTCATTGTGGTTATTACACTGACTTTAATTTCAATTTGGAGAAACTATTTTGCCAAGAGAATAGCAACTGGAATGTCAACAAAAATGTTAAAGAGATTCTTAGATTCAGATGAACTGAAAATGTGACATATCATGATATATATGTCATAACGGGTTATTTGAAAAAAATTGTCTTCATCACAGAAAACCTTACGAAATATTTTAACTTTATTATATAAATTGCTATCATTTATGTTATGATTTTCACCACTGATAACCACACAGTATTTCAGCTTTTCTTCTTCCAAATTTTAAAATTCTAGTTTCTTATGAAGAAAGTTGAAAATAACAGTTATACTGCTCAATTTCTTTAAATCTCTTTAATTAAGGTCATATTGTACCTTTTGGTCTTTAATGGCCCGAATATTGTCTCTATAGAAATTGGGTTTGGGATTCTTTGTATGTGAATCTTTTTCTTTTTAGTGATTTAAAAATCTCTTGTAGTTTATTGGAATTCCACTCTTATTGCAGATTTCACATGAAATTTTTTGTTTCCAACAATTTATCGTAAATAACTTCAGATACAGCAAATCAGAAAGACTTTTCAGTAGACACCTTATACCTACCACCTGGTCTCTACCTTTGACATTTTACTTTCATTTCTTCATCCATCCAACTGTTCACCCACTTATACATACAGTAATTCATTTTCTTTCTGATGCATTATAAATTACGGATATCAAAACATTTCCCCTAAATACTTCATCACATGAAATTTCCTTGGATTTTAAGAACATATTTTCTCCAAAAATTAACAGTTTCACTACTTCTAAAAGTGAAATATCAATAGCTAAAGCTAAATCTGTTACGATAACATTATATTCATAGTAGGAAATGGTTCACATTCACAGTAATTATAACTGTGAGTATCACAATTTAAAATTCAATTCATTTTATCCAAAGATCACAATGAGCTTTCTCTTTGATGGTATTCTATTATTTTCTTAACTCTTCTAGTGTGTGCCATGTCATTTCTCAATGAAATCTAATTTTTAAAGCATTCCATTGGCATTCCCATCATGTACCCCAAAGTGGCCATACGGTCATATTTTATGTGTTTCATAGGAATGTTCCTTTCGGGGAAGATGCAAAAAAGTCTCATAGATAATCACTGCGTGTATCTGAAGAATGTCATTAACACCCTCACAGTTGAGACCATAGCCCCTTGGTTCAAATTCATGCTAGACCTCTTGTACTGGCACAAGAATCCTTTTGGATTTCTGGTCAGAATTCTGGTTACACCTTTTCCTTCACCAACCTGTGACTCCTCATCCCCACAGGCTATCCTAGAAAGGGTTTCAAATCAGTACTTAATGTTAAAAGTTATTTTTTCAATTATTGATTTAAGTCAAACCTGTACTTCCTATAACAGGTCTAAAACCAGTGAGCTGCTCACAAATCCCAATTTCCTTGTTTTTGTTCTGCTGGCAGTTCAACATGTGTAATAAATATTAGTTGTTCAATGTGACTTTTTCTCAGATACAACCTACCTAGTTGAAACAAGTAATACTTAATTTTCTTATTATTATGCATGTTTTTATCTTTCACTTTATCACTCCTTAAATTACTAATCTTATTTTGAATTCTCCCTCCTACAGATTCATCATTTGTTTTATTATTTTTATCTGTCTTTCATGTTTACCATTCTAGAATCAAATTCTGAAATTGCTCCTACTAAATCTGTAAATGCCTTATTATATTCTTTACATATTGTGCTGTTAATGCCTTAAAAAGCAATGTTACATGACTATAATACCCAAAGTAATCTACAGATTCAATGCAATCCCTATCAAACTACCAATGGCATTTTTCACAGAACTAGAACAAAAAATTTCACAATTTGTATGGAAACACAAAAGACTCCGAATAGCCAAAGCAATCTTGAGAAAGAAAAATGGAGCTGGAGGAATCAGGCTCCTGGACTTCAGACTATACTACAAAGCTACACTAATCAAGACAGTATTGTACTGACACAAAAACAGAAATATAGATCAATGGAACAGCATAGAAAGCCCAGAGATAAACCCACACACATATAGACACCGTATCTTTGATAAAGGAGGCAAGAGTATACATGGAGAAAAGACAGCCCCTTCAATAAGTGGTGCTGGGAAAACTGGACAGCTACATGTAAAAGAATGAAATTAGAAGACTCCCTAATACCATACACAAAAATAAACTCAAAATGGATTAAAGACCTAAATGTAAAGCCAGACACTATAAAACTCTTAGAGGAAAACATAGGCAGAACACTCTATGACATAAATCACAGCAAGGTCCTTTTTGACCCACCTCCTAGAGAAATGGAAATAAAAACAAAAGTAAACAAATGGGACCTAATGAAACTTAAAAGCTTTGCACAGCAAAGGAAAACATAAGCAAGACGAAAAGACAACCCTCAGAATGGGAGAAAATATTTGCAAATGAAGCAACTCTCCATTCTAATACGCCAGTTTTTAATCTCAACGATTACAACAGGTCAAAGTTGTAATTATTGCCTTCAGGTTGACTTTTTTTGTGTGTCATTCAAAATCAATAATTGAATCTTCATTGAGGAAGATGATGAAGTCATAGGGATTTCATATGACTTTATCAACTTGTGAATTTGATGAGGATAATTTTATTGCTCATATTTGTTGTTTTAATACAAAATTAAATATTCACAAATCAAGAATGTCTAATGTTTTGTCCATATTTTATGAGTCATGTTTAACAGAAACCTGCTTATTTTTATTTTTTCCAGTTTTTAAACATTTAAGCAGATTATGTTTTTGAAAATGTTCTTTATTCTCTTCTTTTTTTTCTTTCTGAGCTCTACTTTTACATTTTTATTTCCATTATGACCTCTATTTGTACTCATTTCCTCTTACCTAATACAAAGGGTTAAAAATGTAATTGCTTTCAAATATGAGTTATTTTCATCAATATATGTGTATACATAGATTAAGGTAAATGAAAAAAGAATTTTAAGTTATTTCGTATATATTTTCCCAAAAGTTATTTTTTCTAAAATATTCAAAATTATTCATTAAAATCTAAAATAAGATACAAATTATAATTAGTTGTCATTAATAAATGCTAATATTCTAAATCAAATGTGTTAAGTTTATATTTTATGAAATTTAAATAAATGTTATTAAATATTCTTATATATCTAGGATTTAATGTTATCTGCTTGCTAGTGTTATATTTAGATCAACATAAAGTCTATTAATCATTCCAGAGTTGATAGACCCCATGCTAAAATATGTTGCTCCAGAAGATAGGAAATTTGTTTTACAAAGTTAGTATCTTGATACCACAATCCAAAAAAGACCACAAAATAAGAGAAAATTATAGGCTAAATTCATTTATGGGCCTACATGCAATAATCACAAATAAAGTATTTAACAGTTCAAATTGCACGTACTCACTGAGTTCCAGGCAGTTTGAATGGGAAAAAGCATACACCTAGGCATATCTTACACTGAGGAAAAATAGAATATATGACAAACTTCCAGACAGGAAAATTATTTATTTGCAAAGTATAAAGAACCAGAATTGCAGCAGAGATTTTCTTTTACAGGGCTGGGGTGCTGGATGATGGTAGGATAATATCTACAGACGAGAAAGAGTTAAGCACTGCGACTGGGTCCTATGCTCCGGGCCTCAACAGGCTGCAATCAGGGTGACGGCCAGGGCTGCAGTCTTGTCTGAAGCCTGGGGTCCTCTGCCAGCTCACGGGTTGTTGGCAGAAGTCGGCTGCTTCAAGCTGTAGGAATGAAGTGCTCGGGTCTGAGGGCCTCATGGCTCTCCCCACAATGTGGAGGATCCAGCTAGCAGGTCCACAGATGCCTCACCTACAGAAGCTAGGAGCTAATAAACTTATGGTGATTTAGTTTGCCGAAATAGAAAATGAATGAATATGTTTACCGCATTCAGTTCTCATCTTTCAAAGGTCAAAGTTCCTGCAGTTTCTGCCTACTTTTGGTAGCTCTCCAGTAGCTTCTAGTTGTGACTACTTTTTCTTTTGGCAGCATTTTGTGCAGATTTTCTATGTTATGTGTAGGAGTACTCATCTGGCTAAACTTCTAGTCGTTACTAGAAGACAAAACTAACTTTCAATACGTCCATATTTACCTGGGCTGTCTAGAATCAAGCTCTTTTTCAATAGAAAAAGAATCCTTAATGAAAAGAAGGTAAAACTAAATATTTGTTTTCAGCCTTGTTGACCTTGAGAGTATAAGAGAATTGGAGGTCCAACAGGCACCCCTCAGAAAAGAAACACAGAGTCGGTCCGGAACTTGACCCCTGCCCTTGCTGCCTGAATGCTGACCCTGGAGTTTGATTTTGCTGCAGGAGAATAAAGAGTTAACTGTGGTGAGCATTGCAATCTGCTCAGCTAGGACTTCCCTCCTCATTATTTTTCTCCTACTTCCCATAAACCCTCCCTTGAGAACCATTTCAACAGGAACACGATCAGAGCATCCTATGAAATGGCAGTGCCGGGGTTAGTGAAGCATTTAGGAAATATGGTTTCCCAACAATATCTTGGGAACAAATAGGTCAGATGCAATTTTTATGTGTGATGTTCTATTGTTTTGTAGGAGAGGATTCTATGTTATGCCAATGTTTCCAATGGCTAAAAGAACAAATAAGACCAGTCCACATAAACCAGCCTTAGGGGTTTCACAGGCACACATACGCACTGCGTGGTGACTGCCCAGAACAAAGGTACCTGGCGAGGAGAGGGTCCAAGTAAAGAAAAGGGCAAGTCCAGAGACATGCCCGGGTTTGGCTTCCTGTTGTCATTTGTGTGTGGACCCAATGCTCTGGACATCTGCTGGGAAGTTCCCCCCACCCTGACCTGATCTCTTCCAATCATGCAGAACTTAATGAGTCCTCAAAGGGAAACGACTTCCATTTCGGCCTGTAGCGCAATTGTTTATAGCTGGGCTTGCAAAGAAGAATCTGGAATTATTTATTGGTAATTTGCACATTACTAAGTAACAGATGGTCTGCAAAAGAGAATTTCTTTTGCAACTTAAAAAATGGTTGGATTTCAAGTGCCTCCCGTGGAAGGCGCCTCATGTTGCATGAAGAGTCCTTCCAGGGACGCCAGGAGGCCGAGGCCAGGCAAGGACCCCGAAGATCACAGAGGTGTGTTCAAAACCCGGGGAGCCTCTGCCGGGGACTTGGGGCGGTTCCGCCTTTGTCTGGGTGATCGCTTGCCTGAGTCTCCTGGTGACACGTGAGGACAGTGACACACTAGCGAGGTTCAGGATCGTGTTTCTCCAAAACAACTGAGTAACAAAAATGACAACAGTTTCATGTTAACTCTGAGGATATGCTGTACCCAGTGTCCTAACACAAAAAAGAGAAGAGAAGCTGGGGGAGGGGAGGGGAGGGGAGGGGCGAAGGGGAGGCCCCGGGACCTGGATATCAGGGCAGCTGCCTAAACTCTCTTGGGGAGGTGCTGCTCCCCAAACCCACCTTCCTGTGCCCATATGTCTGATGTGCGATGTCCTCTGGGGCACCCTCAGGAAGCCCCAGTGCTGTGAGTCCCCTGGGGCGTTGCTGCCCCCTTAGGAGAAGCCGGGTGAGTCCAGGCCTCCATCCACGTGCCCTGGGGCCCCTGGAGCCTGGGGCTCTGAGAGGATGACTGGGAAGGTGACAGGGCCAGCTGGAGGATGTCCCCACGCTGGTGGGGGGGACGTGGAGGTGGCCGCCCAGCCCCACTGCTGCCTGAGACGTGGGAGCCATTTCTTTCCTGGAGGAGGAGCTGGCCCCGCTGCCTCCTGCCCAGGTTTGGGCCCTGTGGGTAGGGGCTGTGCTGGGGGATCTGGAAGGCTGAGGCCGGGCCAGGCCCATTTTCTGTCCTCAGAGTGAGGACAACAGGGCAGGGTGAGCTGACTGAACCAGGAACGCTTAAGGGCTTAACAGTGAACTAGGCCGGATTGTTCTCTTCTCAGAAGAAAGACAGGCGATGCTGACCTAAAAGCCTGAATTATCGACCGCTGGCAAGAGGCCCACTGGGGCCCTTTTTAGGCTACAGCACTTCAGACACCAAAAGGAGGGAGACTGAGGTGGTTCTAGACGCCCTTCCAGGGCTGCTCCACTTTCCAGAAGGAATTTGGGTGGGAATTCACCCTGTTGAAACGACTTGGATTCTGAGGCCCAGTCTGACCTTGGTACGTGCTGTGCCCCCGGAAGGCTAGTTCTTCAATAATAACTTATCAGCTTCTGTTGGTAGTGTTTGAAAGACTTCTCTGTCCACTGTTTCACTGTCTTTTATATCATTTAATCTTTAAAAAATTTTCCAGAACGCATTTATAAAGTTATTACCAAATGGAAAAGAGGTAAAAAGCAGCAGAAGATCAATATGGGGATGCTGGGCGTTCTTCCAGAGGTACGTCCAAAGTGAGAAAAGGAAAAAGGAAAAGGAAAAATGTATAGGAAGGAAGGAAGGAAAGAAGGAAGGAAGGAGAAAAAGTCCCCAAGCCGTGTTCTCCGAGTCTGTTTAGCAGATGGGAGGTAAGTCGCTCTGGCTGCATCAGTCCCATGAGCTGAGGTAAGATGGGGCAAGAGGGACCCGGAGCAGAAGAGGGACTTACCGAGGTGACCACAGTCCTTGGGGACACAGCCGGGTGAGGGCCCAGGCCTGCAGCCCCGGCGCTGCTCTATCAGGAAGAGAGATGCCCCGAGGAGGCAAGAGGAAGCAGGTGACATTGTCTCACAAGGAGGCTCCATGTCTGAAAACATGAAGAAAGCATCCTCCATGTGCCCGGGTGTTGAGCTCAGGGCTTCAGACCCACTGCAGGTGCAGTGACAAGCGTGTCAGCTTTAATCAGGGGCTGATGTCATGCCCCCAGTCCTGTGGTTTTAATCGAGGGGGCGTCCAAGGGAGAAAGAGTGAGACCCCTGCCTCATGCCGTCAAGCTCCCCGTGGCTCACTTTCTCAGTGTCCTGGCCTCTGCTCAGGCCACATTCAGCGGCTCCTGACCACTTGGCTCCGTGGCTGGGTCCCGTGTCACCCACCCCGCCAGCTCCCGCCAGCGCATCCCTCCACGACCACCCCAGCACGGCCAGTGGCCCGCCTCCTCCTCTGCACCCCACCCTGCGGCCGGGCCCCCTTCCCAAGTCCCTCCAGAGTGTGGCTGCAGATTTGTCCAAACCGAGGGTCACCCTAGCCCTTCCCCGTTTCCCGTGTGCACGCACAGGACGCAGCTGCCAGGAGGGCTGTTAATTCTGTCCCTCATTATCAACCCTGGTAAACAGAAAGGAGGCTTGACTGGGCACAGAGGAATTTAAACTGTTAGCGCAAATGGAGGTTTGGGGATTATCTGTGGATTTCCTTTATTTGTTCTCTTTCCTCCTTTGCCGCAGCTAATCCAGATTTGATGGGAAGTGAGGCATGAGCTGTTCCAGAAGCCTCGCAGAATCCTTTGTGATGTGGGATCCTGCCTGCTCGCGGGTTGATTTTTGTCACTTCTCGCCATCAGGTGTCCGAGCATTGTGCTGCTGTGTTTCCTGAGTCTCCAAGGGGGTTTTAACCCAAAGCCGGTGCTGCAGGCCCACGGCCTCAGTTGGGTCCTTCCAGGCCTCAGAGAGGATGTAGGTGCATCCCTGGCTCCAGGCCGCACGCCCTCTGTGTCTGGTGAGCGCTGGGGATGAAGCACCTTCATTCTACAGATTCTGCTCCTTACCTGTTAGCACCCCTGCCCCAAGTGGCCCCTGAAGAAAAAGGGACCCCAGTGTTCACATTCTCTCGGGATTTGGGAAGAGGGGCTGGCAGCCCGTGGAGGGAAGACCTCGCCCTCCTCGTCAGGAGTGTGCCAGCCCTGCCAGACGCACCCCCCCACTACCCGCCCAGCCCCAACCGGGATCCTCATCTCACTTACGAGAAACACAACCGCCCGAGGAAGATGTTTGCAATAAGGTAGAAGACAAAACCCACTGACTAATTTTTTTTGTGTTTTTTTTTTTTTTTTTTTTTTTACGGTATGCGGACCTTTCACTGTTGTGGCCTCTCCCGTTGTGGAGCACAGGCTCCGGCCGCGCAGGCTCAGCGGCCATGGCTCACGGGCCCAGCCGCTCCGCGGCATGTGGGATCTTCCCGGACCGGGGCACGAACCCGTGTCCCCTACATTGGCAGGCGGACTCTCAACCACTGCGCCACCAGGGAAGCCCTTTGTTACACTTTTAAAATCCCAAATGTTGGTCTGACTTTTCTGAGCCTGATTCTGACAAGGTTTTGATCAGTACCTCCATCAACTCACTTACAGCCAAGATTTTCCTTTGGGACTGAATCTTACAGTCCTTTAAGCTCTGTGTGAATTACTATGATTTACAATATCTGATTTTTCTTTCAATTATCAGGAAGTCACAGGCAAGCTTTCTTAAAAAATAGAAGAGACATTTTTATTAGAAATTAGAAAGTTAGAGCTATGTCATCCAAGAATAAAAGCTATATGCACACACTAATCCCATGGTATATTTGAGTGCTGATTTAATTGAATTAGTCAACAAAAAACAGAGATAAAAAGGAATTATTCCTCTCCTAACAAATGAAAATTGACTGTGGGTAAAAAAAAAAACAGATGATCAGTTAAACTTCAGAGTCCTGTAGTTCAAGTTCAGGGGGAGTGAGTCAGTGGGGCCTGTGCCTGGCGTGGGTGCAGCCCCAGGCGGGAGCAGGACGGCTTTAGACTCAGGGAGCTCAGCTCCGGCAACTTTTTTTTTCATGTGGGCTCTCAAATTCTCAGAGTGGAAGTTAAGTTACACAACTAATTTTGAAACCAAATTTTCCAGAGCTTAAAAAAAAGTTTTTAAGGAGAGTCATGAGATTTTTACTTCTAGTTACAAATTTGTCCCCAAACCATTATGACTTACAATGGCCTGAATTGATTTAAGGTAACTGCAGCCTGTGTGAGTGTCATAAAATTCCAGGCATGTCTCCCCAGCTTTCCTCAGAAGTAAACAAATGCACCTGAAGGGATCTTTGACTACAGAACTTTTCTTTCTCTTTGGAACAATATAAAGTGAACTTGCTTGAGAAATAATTTAGGTAGCAGGAAAGAGTCTAGTAGCCAGTGAAGAATTTGCAATAGAATTGTCATCATAACACTTCACTTATTCCAGCTCACGAAGCTCCAGTCTCCCCAGTGCTGGGAACGTTAGCTAACGGTCTTTATGCGCGGGCTGTGCGTGTTTCATTTGCCACATTCTTTAATAACTCCCACTCCTTCTCCAGAGGCCATACTGAGCTGTGTTTAAAAAGGAACATAATGAAATTTAAAATTTTGACCTATTAATACTCCTCTGCGTGTACACATCTCGGGGATTTTGTTCATTCCACGCGTTACACTGATCACCATGGGCAACTGATCGGGAAGGGCTCCACCTGTCACAGCTGGGTTCCCACCTCTTGACACGAGACCCCGAGGAAGGACCTGGCACATTTTCTGTAACTTGTAGAAACAAATGAAATCACTGCTTCCACTTTCCTGCATTCTCGCCCCCAATCCCAGGACGTGGGGCCGTTTCAACCAGCAGTGGGAGAGCTGCTGTTTCCTGGGGGACGGGCACTGGACTGACCACACAGGTCCCGAGGAAGCCAAGTTCACTGCCATGTCTCTGAATGGAAAACCAGAACTGACATCAGGATTTCAACTAACCCGAGTGGTCATTTAGAGCCGAGTCTAGTTCCCAGACATGATGGACCCTCGTTTCACATGTGCTGCACCAATTTTAACCCCCCTTCAATTTGGCAGAAAGTAAAAAAGCAAATAATCCTCGATAATACTAAACTGGAACATACCTGGGCTAGAAAAGGAAGATACTCATTAGGACTTTTTAAACATACATATTTCTATGAAAAAGAAATATATAGAACTCTAATCTTGAACTTCTTTACAAAATGGAGCCTTGTGAACTGGCCTCTGCCCATCACAGATGCAGAATCTCAGCGTGAACCAGAGCCTAGAGGTAATTTATTCTCAAGTGAATCTACTGTCACCAAGTTGTGCTTACCTTCTGGATGGCAAGTTGCAACAGGCACATTTTGATCCTTACTTTCTAACACCTTCTCCAATATTTGACACTCCTGAGAGTCCCTAAGTTGGCCTCCGGCTTCCCTTGACGCCAGTAGAGCTGCTCTGGCCTGGAGTCTGGCATTTTCCTGCTCACAGCTCCTCAGGCCTCATCACGCTCTTCTTCCCTTCCTGTGTCACATCATACATGTTGGGATTCATCACGGCTTCACCCCAGCCTGTCTCCTCAATATCCAGTCTTCCTGGGTGATCTCATTCAAGTCCGTGGCTTCTGCTACCCCCTGAAAACTGGCTACTCCCCCCCGGCTTGATGTGCATACCCTACCAGACACCCCTTCTTGGATAAATTCAAAGCCCTTCAAGCAGAACATGTCAAAAACGGAGCACAGCCTCCACAAACTGGCTCCCCCAATTACCTAGTCCAGAAATTGGGGAGTTCTTCTTCTTCTTTGCCCTCTTCATCTAACTGACCTGTGCAAGACCCATCAGTCATTTTCCTGAAGAAGCCATCAAATCTACTTCCCCTTCTCTGGGCGTGCCATCTTGGTTTAAACAGTCATCTTTCCTCTGTTGGATAATTGAAGCAGCTTTCTCACTGACTTTCTCTTTCCCCTCAAACCATCATGTACTCCACTGCCTGAGTAATTTTCTGAGATGCAGACAAGTCCACATTAACCCAGTGTGTTAAGCCTTTCAATAACCCTCCATGACTTAAAATAGTTTATGAGGGTAAGATCTTTCGTGATCCAGCCCCATCCCACCTGACCCATCTTGATACTTTGACTAGGACCCTGAGAATGTCCCATCAGGTCCACTCAGTAGACCAAGGCTGTTTTGTGATGCCTGCAGTGCTCCTTTTTCGCAAGGCAAGTGCTGAAGTATAGATGGTGTATTGCATGGACAAACTGTGTGACTGCCAGAACCCTCAGAGAAAAGAGGGTCCGAAAGAAAATATAAATATACATTTCATTGTTACTTCATTAGCTGAGTCATATGTTTTTGACTAATCAAACATTTTTGAAAGACAAAGAGCAGAAGTGCATGACCTCTTAGCTTTCATGTGTTGATTGCATGCTGTATTTTATAACTCCCTTTGCTTTTTGTTTTCAGTGGATTAGGCAGAGTCAGTGATGCTGTGGATGCAGTAAAGAGGCGGTGGCTGCAGTTTTGAGGACATTGCATGTGCCGCCATCGGAGACATTTAGAGGATGGGAACCATATAAGCAGAGGAGTGCCCACGGGAGTGGCGGTGGGGCTCTGTAGCAGGGGTGCGGGCTGGGGGACTGCATGTCTGGGAATCAGAGGACCAGCCGCTGCTTTTGAGACTTTACTCTGACCAGATTCAGTCTGGGGATAGCCTTCCTGGCAGGTGAGTGCTGTTGCAATTTGAGCTACGGACCCTTTGTGAGTTTAATGTAATTTTTGCTTACCTACTCATGGGCCTTGAGAATTTTTTAAATGCTTTCACAAATATGACCACAACCATCATTCTACAGGGAAAGAAGCCAGCCTCAGAAATTGAAACGTCAGGTCCGAAACCACAAGGCTGACCAGAAGGTGAGTGGGAAATAGAGACTAGGGCTTCCGAATCCTACTTTACAGCCCAGGTGCATGTCTATTTAAATGTATCGCTCGCGGGAGAGAAGAACCTAGAAAGTGAACAAGTTGATGTGTTTTATGCTTTGTTAATGGGATAAAAGGGGTGGCAGGAGGGACCATCACACCTGAGCTTTGGTTCTGGGCCCGGCGGCCCAGGGATGGGCAGGGCAGGAATGGTCCAGAGGGGACGCGGACTCTTCCATGGTGGAGAACACTTCGGACAACCAGGTGGGAGAAGCCGGTGCGTTTGTTCTGATGAAGGCTGCGGAGTGTTCCAGGGTCAGAAGGACACGTGGCTGGTCTCGTGGGTGAACCACGGGCTGCAGGGCCTGTTGGCCTGTGAAACAATTGCCTCGGATCAGCCTCCTTCACAGGAATCAAACCATCAGGGGACGACATCAGAACTTCAAAAACACAATGGCTTGTGAGAACTGTCTTCTAAGAGTTTGCTTTCCACTTGTCACTTTAAGCGTCCGTACTGCTCCTTTATCTCTTGTCGTGACTGTTTATCGTCCTGTTTGGCTCCGGTGGGACAGCCAAGGCGGAGAGCGATTCAGGGGAGCGGGTAGCCAGCGGGGGCGCCAGGGCAGTGGGGGTGGCCTTGGCCCAGGAGAGTGCAGAGCGGGGGTGGGGGGTGGGAGGTGCTGGCTCCGGAGCCGGCAGACCGGCCTTGGAATTTTGGCTTCCCATCCGGAGTGAGTTGGAACAAGCTGCTGAATTCCTCCCAGCCTCGGCCTCCTCGGCAACGTGGAGGTGACGACAACAGCATGTACCTGCCTCTCATACAGCATCTGTCACGATGCACCAGCACTTCGCAAAGTCCAGCTTCAGCACTTACTCACACACACATGCATGTGTACAGACGTGCACACACACACAGTCAGCCCAGAGGATGCCAGGAGAACTGCGAGTGAAGGGTCAGTGGTTCGTGCGCTAGGCCTGATGCCATCCCCAGAGTGGGCCGGCCGTCCCCTTGATGTTCATCTATTTCTCCAGAAGCACGTGAAGTGGCATGGAGGCAGGAAGCAGCACCCGAGAAACAGCTGCACTCTGCAGAGGCGGTCGGTCTCCCCATCAGCTGCCAAGTCATCTAGGTTTGAATCCACCCCCTGCTGTTCCCCTCAGGGGCTGGTGAGCCCCGCCTGCTCCCCATTGCGTGCAACCTGTGAGCTCAGGATGGTTTTCCCTTTTTAACTGGTTGAAAACAACCAAAAGAATATTAATTCTCCGCATGAGAATTCTGTGAAATGTGGTGTTCGTGTTTCTCGGGTGTTGTCTGCAGCTGCGCTCACACCACCAGGGCAGAGCTGACCGGTGACAAAGGTGCCGCGGACCCGCAAAGCCTGAGCTACTCACCATCTGCTCCCTGACGGAAAAGGTCTGCTGGGCCCTTAACTCCGCAGGGTCGAGTCACTTAACCCCCCCCCATGTCTCAGCTTTCTCATCTGCAGGAGGGAGAAAATGACGCTGCAGAGCAATGACGTAGGGGAGAGAGAGGATGAGGAGGGAGGGGAAAACACTGTCCACAGGGGTCCCGGCCAGGGAGTCTCTCCCCTTCCCCTTTCCCCCTGACCAAGGCCTATTTTCTAAGCAGGTTCTCAAGCCCATTCATAAGCAGAAGGCAGTTTGAAAGGAATAACGCACGTTTGAAATACTATTTGAACTGGGAACAAATTTTGGTGGAAGGCACGACACTCTGGTGGTGGAATTTGGGCAGCGAGTGGCCATGGGGTGGGCAGAACGTGGGGGGAGAGGACCTGCCTTCCTGGGTTTTGGGGGCCACGCATCCTCGGTGGTCCACGTGTGGCCAGCTGGCAGCAGGAGTGGAATGGAAGCGGCTAACTCTGACCGCACGATGATTAAAATTCCGGGAAACCCTGACGGCTGCCCTCACTGCATAAAAGGCTCGGGTTCCCCTGCCAGCTGGTGAGCCTGAGAGTGACCCTCTTTCCCCACCTATGCTGACTCCAGAATTCTGCCAACAAATACATTTGTTCTCTGATTGTCACAGAATTCACCCAACTTGGAAAACTCTCCAGAGGTTCAATTCACCGATTCTTTTAGAAAGGATCCCTTTGTGTGTCTGTATCCGGCTTTGGGAACCAGTGTTGGAGCTACAGTCCGTTTATCTGTCACGTGTCACTTTCCGTACACACTCCTCATCTCTGGGGGATGCTGCCGCTGTTTGCATATTCGTGTCCAGGAGCGGGAATAGCAGTCATTGGTCCCAGGATGCCCGGCATGTGACTGGGAAAGCATGTGCGTATCATCTAGGCAGTGATATTTTACTCAAGCAGCTGAGAGGTCCTGTGGAGCATTTCTTGTGTTTTCTATCCCTCCCTGAGCATTCGGTCCTTGGCTCTTCTGTTTGTTAAAATCCAGTGTACTTTGTGCAGCTATCAGGCCTGTCATGTTCTGGGCTGTGGATCCTGAGTTGAATAAGGTGTGGATTTGTTTTCTGGAAACAGATTCCTGAGAACAGCCAATAGAAGAGAGGCTTTGAAGGGCTTCCCTGGTGGCGCAGTGGTTGAGAGTCCGCCTGCCGATGCAGGGGACATGGGTTCGTGCCCCGGTCCGGGAGGATCCCACATGCCGCGGAGCGGCTGGGCCCGTGAGCCATGGCTGCTGAGCCTGTGCGTCCGGAGCCTGCGCTCCGCAAGGGGAGAGACCACAACAGTGAGACGGCCGCGTAACGCAAAAAAAAAAAAAAAAGAAGAGAGGCTTTGAGACGATTCTTTCCTATGTGGCCACCAGTTCTCCACCTTTCTGGTGTTGGCGACATTTATCCAAGTGAAGCCACAGCCTGGTGTTGGTCAAGACTGGAAGGGAACTGGCAAGGTGATCCGTTTGTCTCCTGTCTCCTGGGGGAAAGACGAGGCTTCCGACTGTCACAGGTCCCACTGTAAAGCTCTCTTTCCGCTTATCCATCCAATTCCTTTCACTGCATCTTCAGAGAGGATGAAAATTCCACATGTCCAAACTCAGCCGGAGTTCCACCTGGTGCAGCGAGGGAGCTGCCCCTGTGCTGGGTGCTGGGTGCAGATGCACAAGACCTGGTAACTTTATGGTCGCAAAGACCAGAATCAGTGGGGGGACCAGGGTACACAGACAAGTTACAGTGCCAGGCATGCGCATAAGTCCTGTAAGGACACAGCCGAAGGAGGAACGGGGCCAATGGAGAATGAAGGGAGCCCCACGAAGCCTTTGGAACCAGTTCTGACTGTTTCCTTTAGTTAAATTCGTTCAAACATGCAAGCATTTATATAAACAACAGTGTTTCTCTCAGTGATTCTGTGGGATTTCTAAAATGTGCATCTATTTAGTCTAAGATGAAATACTGGTTATAGAATGAAAAAAATTAAGCATGCATTCCTCAGGGCCCAGGCCTCAACCACAAAATGAACTCCCCAAAAGAGTCATTAAATCACAATGTGTGCTTAAAATAACAGATTTGAAAGAAGAATGTTCCAAGATATTAAACTTCAAAATGATCTCTGACTGTAATCCCTTCTGCTCTTGGGTCTGGACAGCCTTTGGGCCCCCTTAAAACATCAAGGGAGAGGTTGGCAGGGCTCCTGGGAGGGAACCTACCCAGGCCTGCTGAGTGAGAACATGGCCGCCAGGCGCTGGGCTTCCCTGGGGGATGCGATGTTCCTCACAGATAGTTTGTGTGTGGACATCAGTCCCGAATCAGCTGCAAAACCCATAGATAACTTTTTTCTGCCCTGCAGATTCTGAGAAAGTAGAGCAGCGGATATAAGCAGACTCACTTGGGCTGGTGAGTAGGAATTCCTCTGTGGAACCAGGAGGGACATAACAAGTGTATTCCTTCAAAGGGTGGCCTGGTCCTTGGGGCAGGGTTCTCAGTCCCAGGAAGCAACGCGGGACAGTCAAAGTCCCTGGAAGGCTTTTGCAAACTTCTCTTACCCTCCAGCCCTCTGGAGAGATGGGGCGTCTGGCCTGTTCCCTCTGCTCCCCAAGAATCTCTGCCCCAGGGAAACGCCACCTCTGCAGGAGAAGAGAAAGGATGGCACATAAAGCATACACAGCGTCAGAATCCACAGATCTGCTCCAACCGCTGATGGATCAGAACCAGAAGGTCAGATACATTTCCGTGACCTTCCAGCAAAAACACGATGTTCAAGCACAATTACTTTCTGACTTTGATCACTGGCTGGGCTCTTACAATCTGTCAGAGGAAACCCAAAGCCAGGGTGGGAGCGTGAACGAGATTCAAGGGGAGGGAGTGTCCTCACCTCTGTTCCAGGTCAAACCCAAGGGCAGGGCGGGACCCTGGATGGCGAAAGAACTAGAAACCATGTCTTAAAAGGAATGCTTCAAGAGCTAAATGTTTACTGGAGACAAAACACAGTGCATAGATGACAGAATTTCCTTCAAATGTTTGAAGCACTACTGTTTGGAGGAGGAAAGAGTGTTATTTTGTTTGGCTCCAGAGGATAGAATTAGAACAGACAGGAAGAAGTTATAAAGATCCAGACTTTGAATCAATAGCAAAAGAACATTCTAACAGAGTTGTTTAGACAAACAATGATCGTTCTCTAAGGAGGAAAGGATCCTGTCTTTGAACTTCTTCAGGAAGAGCTGCAGAAGCACCTGTCGAGGATGCTGGAGGAGCTGCCTCCAATTTGGGAGGGGTGACCAGAGCGACCGGGGGTCCTTGTAAGAGGCGAATTCTCCCTGCAGAGTCCAGGCTGCTTGCCCTGCTGATGTGTGGGGATGGGGGTGAGGTTTGATTCCTCAGTGCATCTGCAGGATGAGCCCTTTCTGAGTTGGCAAGTGGGGATGCTGTAAACATTTTCCTACTCTGCGCCATATGTGTACAAACAAATGTGTTTTTACTGAAACTAACGTAAATATTTGCTTACTAATGAATGCACTCACCAAGCACTGAATAGCCAAACAGACCCCTTTTTTCAACGCAAATAGCTAAGCCCAGTTGTTTTACACCTTAACCAATTAAACAAAAAACAGAGCCCACGTTTGTCTTCATTCTTAGCTACAGAAATTACTGGTAACAAATCCAAGGTCGCAGCACCTTCCAGGGAAGCCGGGAGTAGAGGTAGTTAGAAGTATAAAGGTGTCTGGTGGGCACACAGTACAGATCGAGCCCAGAGTTTAATGGGAAACTCCCACGGGGCACAAGCCCACAACATAAAGTGACTGCTGTCTACCCATCCCTCTTAGAAGCACAGGAACTATCAGAGGGCTGGACCCTTGTTAATCCAATGGGCACACTAGTCACTGGGGAGCCAAGGGTGGTTACGAGGGTCATTTTTACCAAATGATACTCCAGACTCCAAAAGAAAACAGAGTAAAAGACCATTTGCCCAATAGTCTAAACACCAGAAGCGTCACACACTAGGACCTTTCTACAGGGATTTAAAAATGAGCAGTAATTTTAAAATTTGCATCACCACAGTAACAGAAGGATACGTGCCATGGTTTGTGGTCCATGGTGATGGCATAACCCACAGGTTGCAAATGACCGTCTAAGTTCAGTCATGGAGACCCTGCGATGGGCACACAAAGTGACTCCATCAAAGACCGCTTCGTGTGTAAGAATTTCAGGATTTCATCCAACAACAATCATTTCCTACGGAGCTGACCAGACTCTGGATTCTTCCAGAAAAATAGAAATTTGAAATAGGAAGTTGTAGCAAGAGCAGCAGATGATACTGGCTGATCTTCGCTAAAGAGAAGTTCACTCATTTTCCACAAATATTTTATGACAGATTCCTGATGATGTGATCCTGCCAGATCCCTCACTGCTCTTCACAAAGATTTTCCAGTAAATCGTATCTCATGCATTCTCTGTTATTGTGTGGTGTTCAGGGCCACGTTTCAGTAGATAAGTGAGGATGGTAAATTATGATGCTCATATGGAAATATACAGATTAGGCTTGTTTGTCAACTTGTTGTGAGAGAGAGGGTGTACTGTTGTTTAGAAAGAACTCTTGACTGCAAGGCAGTGAACATGGGTCCAAGCTTAGATTCCCCAGTTCACTGGGCAAGGGCCATCTAGTTAAATTCCCCCTCTGGGAACTTCCAGCCTGCCCGCACCTGCAGAATGGTGTGGACCAAAGCCCTGTGTAACTCGGAAGCATAGGTGAGATTTGTGGGGAGTGGGGAGAGTGTGGACCCCACGGTAACCTGGGCTGGAATCCTGCTACTCACCACTTACTCACTCCTGGTAGCCGGCAGGCTTTAGTTAATGTCCCCAAGACTTAGGCTTTTCAGTTTGAAAATCCCTAAATTTTAGGGCGATGATCAGCTTTGAATAAAATACTGTTTAGGTGCTCCCAGTAGAGGGTCTTGAGAAGGGAAGGTTCTGAACACCGACCGCTCTCGGCTGACCTTTCTGAAGCACTTAATGCATCACAGATGCAGTGCTTAGTGGCTTACCCATGTTCCGTCATTCCAGCTTCATGACAACCTCGTGAGTGGATAGTATTAACCCCACATCCCATATGAGGACCTGGAGCATTAGCATAGTTCCACAACTCACTGAATGTCACATTATTTCCCTTTTCAAGGAAACACCAGAAATTCTTCATTCAACTGAGGAGAGCTCCTAGAGGAGCTGGCTGATGTCTAACAGTTTCTCTCTGTTCTTTCTGGGAAATAACATCACAGCTAGTATATTAACCACCAAAGAAAAGAGCTGTCTCATTACTTTAGACTTATTCCTCATTTTTTGCCCAAAATGTTATTACCCAGATTGATCACCTACTTTTGTCACTAGACTCAGCTCAAAATGATTTTATTTTATACACAAATCTCGACACCATTAACAAAGACTTGCCATTACTTTGGGCACTTGACAGAACCTACGTTAGGGTCTAAAAATTTCTCCAAAATGGAAGTTTGGTCAATGGAAGCCCAGGTGAATGAGCATAAGGCTTCCCAGTGTGCTTTGGTTCCAAACATCTGATTTATTCTCTTAGAATCCCGTGTGACCTCAGCACCGGGGCCGCCTGTTTTCTCCGCGAGGTGCTCTCAATGGCTCCTCCCTGGGATGGGCATCCTGCCTCTCCCCCCACCTGTGGCTCTCAGCTCAGTCATCCCAAACCCTGCCATGAACCTTTCTCTCTGGGCAGCAGGGTCGCTCCTGGGGGAGCCGCTGCCCTTCCCCGACCTCGTTACACCTTTGAGTGTCTCTCTCTTAGACCCCAATAGGTGCTGCTCATATTTGCCTTCGGGGTGTCTGTTCTCAGCCACGTTTAAATGTCAGCATTTGTCTCCATAAGCCATGCCCCTCAGACCACCATCTATCACCTTATTCATCTGTTTCCCACGGTTGATTTCTCATCCTTTCCATGTTAAATGACTTACACCATTTCACCACAATTCCAACAAGGTTGAATGTTGGCTCAAGGACACCCATTCCTGAGGGTGGGCGTGGTCCCCTCATTTACCTGGAGACTTGAGTCTCAGAGAGGTTAAGTGATCATGCTGGATCACACAGCTTCTTCACCCAGAGTAAGCCCTTTCCAGGGCCTGAGGAAGAGCTCAGCAAGTCAGAATTCATAATCTTGTATTCTTCTCCTTTAGAAGGGCCCCAAAACTTGCAGTGGAACCTCAGAAGATGACCTATTTTCCTTTCCTTGTCCTACCCAGAGCCAAGGGCTTCCAGCTGCTGGGACGTGTACAAATTCATCACACGCTATGGAGCTATTCTTGCACATTGCTCTAAATGTGGATGGTATTCCACATTCTTCAAGTATGCCTTCCCTGTTACTTTGAGACACTTTTCTCTCCTCTAACTGCTTGAGGACCCCTGTAGCACCTGCCCCAACCCCTCCACGCTGGCACAGCCCTCACTTCTCTTAAAGAGACTGTCTGATTCTGCTCTGGCTGCTTTAACAAATACCACAGACTGGGCGTCTTAAACAACAACCAATTATTTCTCACAGTTCTGGACGCGGGGAGTCCAAGATCAAGGTGCCAGCAGACCACATGTAGCAGAGAGAGAAGAAAGAGAGAGAGGCTCCCCTGTTTCCTCTTATAAGGGCACCAATCCCATCATGAGGCCACGCCCCCCCACCATGTTCTAATTACCTCCCAAAGGTAATTACTTTTAATTATCTCTTAAAACAACTCCATGGGGTTAGAGTTTCAAAATATGAATTTGGGGGACTTGAGCCCAAGGTCATAGTGGACCCCAGTGCTGCAAGGTTTGCCCTCCACAAGGGCAGGTCTAAACAGGCATGTCTGCTGAGCATTGGAAGTTGGCTTTGATGGAGTACTTATACCACGGGAATCAGCAAATTCTATAACACAGGCCTTTCTTCTCTTGAAGAGCTGGTTTACCAGTATACCCTTAATTGGTCTACTTAATCATCTTTTCTTCATTGACCTATTCTGCCAATTTATTGTATATTAAGTTCCCAAAATACAGGGATCTGTGTCTGAGCTCTCTATGCCATTTTGTTGGGCTATTTATCTGTTCTTTGACCTGTACCATCCTGTTTTTATGACTGTGCCTGTGAAGCATATCTTGATAGCTCACAGAACAAAATTCCACTCATCTTTTTCCACTCCTCTTAACTTTTCATAGACCATTAAATATTAGAATATTATACCATGTACATTTCAGAACCAATTTACCAAGTACCTTAAAATACATGTCTGGCGTTTGATTGAGGTTGTTTTAAAATTACAGAACAGTGTTGGGAGAATTAATGTCCTCAAAAATTAGTCATTCCATCCAGGAACATGATTAATTCTCCATTTACTCAAATTCTATTTATGAAATTTAATTAGATTTTAACATTTTTTCTGAACAGCTTTTATTCATGATTTGTTAATTTCTGATGCTGCACAGATAGTGTTACGATAGTGAATGGCATCTTATTTTTTTCTGTTTTCTAGTTGATTAGCTCAAAAAGCACTATTGAATTTTGAAATTTGACTTTGCTAAACTCTCACTGCTTCTGTTGGGTTTTGTTGAATTTTCTATTTCATTTTCAGATCACGGTGTCTGAAAATAATGATATGCTTATGTCTTCCCTTTCAATTATTACACTGACTCTCCTTCCTTCCTCCCTCCCTCCCTTCCTTCCTCTCTTTCTTTCTTTCTTTCTTTCTTTCTTTCTTTCTTTCTTTCTTCCTTTCTCTCTTTCTTTCTTTCTCTCTGTCTTTCTTTCTTCCTTCTTTCTAATGATGACCAGCACCTACAGTACCAGGTTCAGCTGTAGCAATGATAATAATCAGTCAACAGAACTTGATCCAGAAATGACCCAATATTGGCACTATCAATGAGATGTTAAATATGTTAAATACTTAAATACATAAATATTTAATTAAATAAATATTTCAATAAAGATGTCAAATGTGTTAGAGAATCTAGTGCAACAGATGGACAACATGCATGAACAGATGGGGAATTTTGGCAGAGAGACAGAACTATAAAAAGAGTCAAATGGCAACGCTAGTAATAAAAAACATGATATCAGAGAAGAACT
Organism: Mesoplodon bidens; assembly: GCF_964165515.1. Taxonomy (NCBI): domain Eukaryota; kingdom Metazoa; phylum Chordata; class Mammalia; order Artiodactyla; family Ziphiidae; genus Mesoplodon; species Mesoplodon bidens. The sequence continues at coordinate 30,143,956 of NC_138169.1, read as the reverse complement.
CCTTCAGTGAGCTTATCACCAAACTGGACACATCAGAATGAGAAAAATTCGTGAACACAGATAGGTAAATAGAAATTAAACCAAGTGAAACACAAAGAACAAAGAGAAAAAATAATAAAGCAAAACACGTAAGAGCTGTAGGACAATATGGAATACATATAATTGGAGTGGACAGGGAAAGAGGCCAGGCAGAGGAAACATGTGAAGAGACAATGGCTGAGAATTTTTTAAATTAGAGAGTCTACAAACTACAGATTCAAGAAGCTCAGGGAAACTGAAATGGGATAAATAAAAAGAAAAACATACCTAAGTACATCATAATCAAACTGCAGAAAACCAAAGACAAAACAGAAAATCTTGAAGGCAGCAGGAGAATGAAGAAAACTTACATAGAGAAAAAAAAATTATAGCCAATTTCTCATCAGAAATTCATCAAGCCTAAGGAAAATCAAGAGATGTCTTTAAAGCATTGAAAGAAAACTCAGTAAGCCCAGCGTTCTGTGTCCAGTGAAAATACCTTACAGAAATGAAGACAGAACAAAGACTTTTAAACAAAAGCCAAAAGAATTCACTGCCAAGAAATGTTGAAGAAAGTTTTTCAGGAAGAAAGAATAGGATAGCAGATGGAAATGTGTTTGTACACAAAGAAAAGAAGTGTGATGGAAATAATAAAAATAATGTTATATATAATAGACACTTTCCTTACTTTTAATATCTTTAAAATGTAATTGAATATCCAAAGCAAAAATATTAACAATGTGGAGCTTATGACATACATAGAAATAAACTGAATGACAACCATAGCATTGCACACACACACACATGCGCGCACACACACACACACGTTTCCTATAACAAAAGACTTAAATAAGATCCAGAATCTTATAACATAATACCCAAATTTCCAGGATCTAATTGAAAACTGCTCATCATACCATGAATCAGGAAAATCTCAACTTGAATGAGAAAAGACAATTAACAGAGGCCAACGCTGAGGTGACACAGATGCTGAAATTATCTCACAAGGATTTTACAGCAGCTGTCATAAAAACGCTTCAACAGGAAATTTTGAACATGTTTGAAACAAATGAAAAATACAAAGTCTTGGCAAAGAAATAGAAGAAGTACCAAGAAATAAAGAAGAAGCAGATGGAAATTTTGTAACATATATATAATAACTGAAATTAAAAACTCTGTAGATGGGTTCAGCAGAAGAACAGAGAGACAGAAGAAGAATCATTGAACTTGGAGATAGAACAATACAAATCACCCAGTTCTAACAATGGGGAAAAAGCTTTTTGTTTTGAAAAAACAAAATGAACAGAGCCTCAGGGATTTGTGGTACTATAACAAAAAATCTAATACTTGTGTCATGAAGTCCCAGAAGAAGAGAAGAGAGTGTGGCTGAAAAGACATTCAGAGAAGTAATGACTACAATATCCCAAATTTGGCAAAAGGCATAAACTCAAAGATTCAAGAAACTGAGTGAACAATAAAAAACTTAATCGGCTATACTCCAATATAAAATTAAAAGTTAAAAATAATTAAAAAAACAAAGAAATTCATGCCAAGACTCAACATAATCAAACTTCTGAAAACTTAAAACAAGAAAACTATCTTGAGAGCAGCAAAAGAGAAATAACACTGTACCTATAAGGGTGACAATCTGAATGACAATGAATTTCTCATCAGAACCCCAGGGAAGACAGAAGGAAGTATCCTAAGATTTTTCAAGAGCTGAAAGAAAAGAACTGTCAACCTGGAATCCTATATCCAGCAAAAATATTCTTCAGGCATGAAAGGGAAGCCTACACAGTCTCAGATGAAGGACAAGTAAGAGAATTTGTCACCAGCAGATCCACCCTGTAAGAATGGCTTATGGAAGTTCTTGAAACTGAAAGGAAAGGATAAAAGAAGGAATCTTGGGAACATCACGAAGGATGAAAGAACGTGGAGAAAGCAAAAATGTGGATAAATGGACTCTTCTTCTCCTCTTGAGTTTTTAAATGACATTTCATTTTGAAGCAGAAATTACAACATTTGTGCATTTCTCGTTCTTATAAGTCCCACATATTCAAGAGATATTATTCCATTGAATAATTCTGCTCACTCATCTCTTGGGAGTTTTTTCTCTTACAGTTTATCATAGCTGAACAAACAATAGATTGGCTTTGCCAGAATGTTCTGGATCCTAAGCAAACAAAGATAGAAAGATTGATTATGATTTGGTTTCTACTTGATGATTTGTTTAGATATTTGAAGAGTCATCAACTCAGAGTATCATCTCCACGGCTGAACCTTGCCAGTTAGGCGCAAGTGATGAATTCAAGAACTCAGCACAGTAACAGAATGAGTGTGAATTGAGAGTGAGACCTATCATAAGGTCTGTACCCTCTATGAGGGACGGCAGTTTCAAGGATATTCACCATCTCGTAGGCCAGAGATTCTCCATGTGATTGTGTGTTGGCTTTTATTTCTTACCTAAACTTAAAAGGAAGGAATGAGAAGTTTCATTTGAGATGGTGGTCCCAACACATTCTTAATCCAGCCGAGAGGGAAACCATCTCTGACTTTCGGGTCTCCTTTGCAACTGGCTCAGAACCTGGTATTTACCCAGAGCCTATTATTTTCCAGGAATGTATCTCTCAATAAATATAGAAAATATAGCAGCCTCTCAATAAATGACAGCTGTCATTACTGCTGTGGTTATTGTTGCTATTAAAGATGACCAGCATGTGGGAAAAACTCCTGGTCATGGAACCACACCAACCGGATGAGGAGAGTTAGAGAGTAAGAACCATGCCCAGGATCACACATGAGGAAGGGCCTCAGGGGTGATAAAGATGTGACCAGGACAGTTGTCCAAGGATGACATGAACATACATACAGGAATGCACTTTTAGCCAACTTACAGCTTTAAACAAATGCAATAAATTGAAGTTAGAATGTGTCTCAAAAAACATAGTAAAAGGAAAATGTATATACAATTGCAGAAATAAGTACAAATATATTCAGTAATCACAACCATAAATTTTTAACTTACATGTTAAAAGAGAGATTGAATTTTAAAATCCAGCTACATGCTGATTATGTAAATGGAAATATCAATAGATTTTGAAAATAGTATGCTGAGTTTAAAAACTGAAGTTGTTTTCTAAGATGATACCATGTATACATAATTTTAAAACAGAACAGTATTATCTATTGCTTATGAATATATATGTAATTAAAATGTAAAAAATATAAACTAGAGGGACACTCACTGAATCTGTGATGGTAGTTCTCTGAAGAGGAGGTAAGTGAGTTCATACTTGCGGGTCTGGGTTGAATACAACTTTGTCATCATCTACATATTTCATTTTAATAAAACCCAGAAAAAAAATGACTAAATACTAACTTTCTTGTCTTTTATAGAGAGTATTTGGATTTGTACACGCTTCTGCTTTAAAAAAAAACAAAAAACAAAAAGGAAGGAAGAAGACCTTTAGAATAAAAGCCAGTGGTCACTTGTGCACTGCTGTGTAAGGGGTGCCAGGCCCACTGGGAAAATGATCTCAATGATGCTAAGAGTTGGGAAGATGGACTTTTAGATTCTCACGCAAAAACAGACATAAATTTGTCCTTTGATTGCTCTGAACATTAATAAAACTGTGTACTCTGTACAAAAGAGCACTGTGTGTACTAGGAATAAAATGCATGCAAGAAAAATGTAGAGTTGGGGTCCTGGCTAGCTTAAAATTTTGCACGAAGGTATAGCACGCACCACAGCAAATGTGTGATTCAGACAAGATGTGCTTGTTGCTATGAAAACATGGGAAACTCAATAGTAGTTCCAGGATTGTTTTGTCATCTGGTTCGTAGGGTTAATATGAGGAGCAAGTGACGTACTTGCAGAATCTTCTGCATTCTATAAACTAACATAAGTGTAGGTTACTATTTGGAGTGTGATTAATAAGAGTTAAGAAGTTCACGGTGGTAGAATAGCCAAGTCCCTGATGTTGTTTTCATCTGATAATTTGAGATTATGGTCTTGAAGAAAATTATAAAACATAGGAAGACTAGTATTTGTTTGGTTCAGAGTACCTGAAATTAACTAGGGAATAGTTTTTAATTCAGTTACTGAGCCAGCCACCGGCATCCCTGGGTTCCTAAGAAAACGCAGTTGGAAGATCGTATGTAAATGAGGCTCTCGGGAAGTGCTTTGCGCATCTGAGCCAACTTTTTCTGGTTGAATGATTTTTTAGAATCACATTAAAGCCTATTCATTATTTGGATATTGAAAGCCAACTTCTCACAGACTCCTCCACCCAGGGAGACCTCACCATCAGGAGCTCTGAGAGTTGCTCCTGGCAAAGGAGGGGCTACACACCATCTGTCTCCTGGCGGTGAGAGAGGGTGGTCGAGCAGAGAGGGGAGAGCAGCCTTCTGTTGGAGGTTCAGTGGATGGATCTGTGGGCGTCCGGAAAGAGTAAGGGCCCCTCCCCTCCTCCGCGCTGTGCCAACAAGAGGATGTTAGTGCCGCTTCTCAGCTTGGGCTACTCATGCTAAGAAGAGGATGCAACGCGAAAATCCCTCAAAGCAATAGCCAGTTGAAGATCAATGTATACTTCGGCTTGAAATATATTTAAGGACAACCATTCCATTTCTTAGTGACATGCCCTGCGTATCCGTGAAGCTAGGAAATATCAATGAATTTTGGACTCCATCTACGTAAGGATGAGCAGGAAATGAAAATCTCGACACCTGAATCCTGAATTGGATCCAGCTGGCCTCATTTCTCCTTCTCCTCTCTCCTTTTCCCTCTGATGTAGTAAACCATTTCTAGGAAGACATGTGCTGTAGAGTCAACCTCTCAGTCTTCTCGGCTCCCAGGTTGGGGGCGACAGCAGTGTCATGTCCCCTGTGGTCAGACTCTACCCAGAAAGGATTCTCTATCAGACTGTGATGGGGATGGAGGTGGGACCTGGGACCCTGGACCAGCGCTGGTGCCTGGGAGGACCGCTAAGATATCAAAACTGGACCACAGCGCTGGGACTGCTGTAAACCACACACCACTGGTGACTCGCCAGGACTCCCTGAAACTAATGTTATTTTCAGTGACTGACTTTTTTTTTTTAACATCTTTATTGGAGTATACTTGCTTTACAATGGTGTGTTAGTTTCTGCTTTATAACAAAGTGAATCAGTTATACGTATACATATGTTCCCATATCTCTTCCCTCTTGCGTCTCCCTCCCTGCCACCCTCCCTATCCCACCGCTCTAGGTGGTCACAAACCACCGAGCTGATCTCCCTGTGCTATGTGGCTGCTTCCCACTAGCTATCGATTTTACGTTTGGTAGTGTATATATGTCCATGCACCTCTCTCACTTTGTCACAGCTTACCCTTCCTCCTCCCCATATCCTCAAGCCCATTCTCTAGTAGGAGTGACTGACTTTTAATATGATCTGCATGTTCATATAAATTTATGTTGTGTTTAGGACACAGCAGTGCACATAGTGCTAGCAGCTGTGGCCTGTCGAGATACAGGTTTTCTTTTATCTTTTCATTTTTTTATTTTAAAAAATTTTATTGAAGTATAGTTGATTTACAATGTTATGTTAATTTCTGCGGTACAACAAAGTTACTCAGTTATACATATATATATTCTTTTTCATATTCTCTTCCATTATGTTTTATCACAGGATATTGAATATAGTTCCCTGTGCTATACAGTAGGACCTTACTGTTTATCCATCCTATATATACTAGTTGAGATACGGATTTTCTACTCAGTAACTTACTGTCGTTGCTCACGGCAGGGAGCACAAAGCAGGCCGTCCTCGCCCCGGCATTCAAGGCCCTGCAGGCAGCTGCCCAGTGCCATCCGTCACCTCATGTCTTACATAGGTGGTCTATTTCCAAACAAGTCAGGGACTAGCGATACTGCATCTTTGCTCGCCATGCCTTCAGCTCAGAGCGCCCTTCCCTCTGAAAATGGGACCCATCACACTCATGACCCACAACACTAAGTCCTGGGGACACATGAGGGAGGCATGTGTGACCCCAGAACATCCTACTTCTCCAGGCAGCACATTACCCACCACCCACCAATGAGTTAAAAGTGGAGATAACACAACGAGGAAATAAACATGCATCTTAAACATAAGAAAAAATGCTCAGTTTCATTCATAATAAGAGAAATGCCAAATAAAACCTCACTAAGATACCATTTCTGATTAGCAGTTTGACAATAATAAAAAGTGTGATAAAACAGCATGTGGCTGGGGGAAAGGGGCGTTTTCACATACAATTGGCAGGTGTGTAAACACCAGTCAGTGGGGATGGCTATTTGGAAACATCTAGTAAATGATAAATACATCCGTTCTTTGACCCAGAAATTCCACTTCCAGGAATGCATCCTCCCCATATATAGGTTGATGTGGGAAATAATATACGTACAAAATTATTTAGAGCATCATTGTAACTGCAAAGGAGGGTAAACCACCCAAATGTCCCTTATTCGGGGTTGGTGCCCTCACTCACCTGTTATATGAACTAGATCACAGTGCAGGAAGGGCCCTGGGATGTGACTGCAGGAGGAATCGAGGAAAATCTATACGATATATTGTTCCATTAGGTGCAGACGGTACAGGTCACATTTTAAAGGGGGAGGAATGTTTATTTCTATTTGCTTATGCAAGTGTGAAGACAGTCTGAGAGGATACACAGGAAGCCAAGAGTCATGGTGACCTGTGGCTTTGTTCTATTCTGGGGAAGGAGAAAACTGGGGAATGTGCTGGAAGGAGATGTTGGCCATCATTTTTAAATATTTTCTGCTTTGTGAGCCATGGTAATGTGTTATCTAACCAAAAATTAAACAAGTACATATTCAAAAATTAAAGTGGGTTTGCCATTTGAGGAGCGGGAGGGCTAACTTGCAACATTGGAAACAGCTGTCTGGGATGCTGCACTGAGAATTCGGAACCTTCATCTGAACTCCTCCGGAAAAGTTGTCCAGATCCAACACAGGCATCCACTCAGTGGGGAGGGAGGGGGCAGGGGAGGGAGGAGGAGGGGAAGGAGGGGGAGGGGGAAGGAGGGGGCGGGGAGGAGAGGACCTAGAAGTTGCTGAAACCACTCTTGGCATAATAAGTTAGATAAATTTATTACCATCAGTTTTTTCTTTTATTTGAACAAAAATGTCCCATTTCTTAGGACACGATGGTATGACTTCATCGTAGGGTCTGTGATTTGAGAAACAAGTGCCCACCTACCCATTTAATTCACAGTTTCAATAATGAGGCCAAGAAAGCTGAAGGCAGAACTCTGGGCTCACACCTCTGGGGCCTCCATCATGGGGAAGGTCACTTAAACCACTGAGCTTTTGGTCCTTTTATGAAAATTGGGGTCAGCCCCCGGGTATGACGTCAGATTCCACCACATGACAGCCAATGGGAAGGGCGGCCATTCTGTGTCACCTTCCCCAACCTCAGGTGTCCTGAGTGGGCTGCCTGTCCGGTGCCCTCCTCATCCCTTGGGGCCCCTCAGGACCCTCAGTTGGGGCAGGAAGGGGCTCAGGCAGACACCGCCCCTCCTGAGGGCACTGCCCAGAGCCTCCTGCTCTCCCTGATGACATCAGCCTTCAGTGGGTCTTCCAGGGGACCGAGAGAGAGCAGAACAAGGGGTGCTGACTTTGGAGACCTATCCACAGCAATTCCTGGGGCAGGAACTCAGAACCATCCTCTTAAAAGGAAAATCTGTTCCCCGGGGGCATTCCTGTGGACTTTGCACACAAAGACTCATTTGCCACATTTCTCTGGGTGTCAGGGTGGTGCCTGGATCAGCCTCCGTCTGGTCAGCAGAAACTTGTTTATTCGCAAAGCAGGAGCAGTCTCTCCACAGCCTTGAAAAACAAACTTCTAAACACCCACCATCAGGCCCACGAGTTTCTCTCCACTCTGCTGGCGCTGCCTCGGTCACGCCCTGGGACAGTCCTGGAGACGCCCAGCCAGCAGGCGCGCAGAGGGATGCATCCTTGTACCCTGCTCACCAAAGGGCGACTTCAAAGCAATGGTCATCTCCTAAGAGGTCCAAGGCTCAATGTCTCCCTCAGGTGAATGTTGGAAAGATTTAATACTTTCCTGACTTGCAAAACCACTCTCATCCACACGCACGGAAGGGCGCAGGAAGGCCTAAATCCTAGCCAACCACTCAGCAAGAATTTGCACATCTCGTAGACACATCAAGTATAGTTTACTCTTCTTCCCAACTGTGCTATGATGGGTTGGCCTCCCCAGCGGATGAGCACCTTGAGATGAAAGAAACAAAACGGGACAGAAGTGAACGGATGAATAAACCGAATCCCCACACATCCCTCAAAGGAACCAACCTATCTGGGGAAGATGGATGTTCCCCGGGGACCCACCGTCCCTCTGAGATGAACCCGCCTCCCTTCCCTCTGGCATTCCAGGCCAGGGGCCCATCAGAGGGCAGTACCCACAACTCCTAATGATATGAGCTAATCCTCCCAGGGTCCTGAGGGGATGTAATTACGCAGCCAGGGTTCTGAAAAGGCTGGTGAAACGTCAGAAGCTTCACAGCTGTATTTCCACATTGAGAGAGATTTGCCATCATGGAAAAAAAAAGGTTCCTTCATGTAGCATCGAGCCCTCCTTGACTGTGGGGTCGCTGGGTGAATACATTTGATTTCCAGATTTAAAGGTCCTGATGCTTTTTGTGACTGGCTGGGTAACCCTGTGCCACCCAGCCCCACTGTCCACTCAAACTCCCCATCAATGGAGGATAAGCCCCCTCCAGGAGCCCCTGAATTTCCACAAAGGCTGAAAAAACTCCCTGGCAACTCCATCGGCTTCGCATCTACGCAGGGGCATTTGCTCGGTGGCCCCACCCCCATGCCATCCCCAGCACACAAAAAGGCTTCTATTTTTTCCAGGGATTACATGGAGGGCAGAGAAAAGAGCAGCTAGGACACGTGACGCAGGGGGTGCTGTGAATAGCTGGCTGAGCGGGGCTTTGAGCCTGCGGCTAATTTACTGCCTGGGTTTCCTTTCCTGCGGCTTTGAAGGGGCCGTTGTACTCCACCCACCAAAGTCCTAATCGCCCTGCCTATCCTCCCATCCACCCAAGGAACTAACTCCAAAGCACTCTGACTTATTCAAAATAAAATCAAATAAAAGGGATGCTCAAGAAATCCTTATCCCTGAAGCTCATTGCCTCGAAGTCAAGTTTCTGAAAAGCCCTGTAAGAGTATCTTATTCCAGCCTGAGAGTGGCTTCCGAGCTCGCCCCCCTGGCTGGCCTGGCTCATGCAGGGAGTGGGAAGGCCCAGCTCCAAGTCTCTGCCCCCAGTTTGGTGCCTGAAAGGCCCCCACTGTCTCTCCAGGCCTTTTCTCCGAGTGAGGAGTCCTGAGCAGGATGAGGAGGGGCCGGTCTTCCAGCCAATCGGTTTGATCAGAGCCATTCCTTCCTCTGCTCCTGGAGGTTAGGGGCAACCCGAGAGAATGGAGCCCTAAGAAGATTAAATATCCAATGAGGAGAGAAGCTGAAAGCAACTGCAGGAATCAAAGAAGGGAAAATCGAACAGGGGATTCACAGATTTTGAAAGGGGTAAGTATGTGTTCCTTTCCCTCATCACCAATTCTAGTGGCAAGTTAGGAAAATGAAGATGCTAAGTTTTGACTCTAGTTCTAAATGGTGCAGGGTCACCAGTCTGCCAACTCCTCCATGTGCTCACAGACCTGATAACTAGGAAAAAGGGCTTAAAAACATGTCTAGATTTAAAAGCACCTTTAAATGTGATTTTAAGTACCATTAATTTTCAAATTGGCATTTTTATGACTCAAAGCAAAGTTAAACTTCATATATTGCAATATTAGAACCAGTTGAACAGTTAGACACTGCTTATACCTGAGATGTATGGTCTTTCCACACCATCCCCTGGCTCAGAAACAAATTTTAAATATAAGATGATTTCTCATGTATTAAGGAAAAGTGAATTTTGGAAGCTAAAGATGGCTGAATTTGTGTTGTGATGTTAACTGCACATAGTTATCAAGTGTGCTATTTCATTCCATTCTTCACATCTGTAAACACTCACCCTCACCTGTCAATTCTGTGACTATAATTTTCATCCAAATGGAACATTCAGCATTGTGACACACAGAGCACGGTATTATTTTTAACTAGGAGGTTTCAATAAAACTTGACAACGTTGTTGTGGAACCTTACAAATGCTTGCGATCATCCGCCTCATCTCACCCCCATCCTGTGGTTTGAAAGTGGATTCTGGAAATCAGAGCTGGACCCAGAGCCCTGGTCACGTGGGCGTGGGGTTCCAGGGCCCCCAGCCTCGCACGGTTTCCCTGACAGCTGCCATCTGGAAAACATTAAATCGCCTCATCCTTTATATGGGTCCATTATGTTCTACCAAATTCATTACCAATGATCAACCGAGGGCGGAGAACGTTTGAAATCAAAACGAAGAGGAAATACTTAATGATGAAGAAAGGGATGTAAATGAAAACGAGTTCCTGGTGACGGTGACAAGGAGACAAGTGCTAGACCTGCTGTGTGTCCCTTAAATGCACTGGCTTTGGCAATACTTTTTGAATCACCTAAAGATAAGAAATTTAGCTCTCACACATGTGAGAAGAAGTACGGCCCAGGTCTAAGCTGACGTGTATCTTCAACGACACTCGGCAGGTTTGTGTCACAGCCAGGAAGCCAGGTTTTTGGCAGCTTGTTATCTACAAAGGGAAAACGTACACAAGAACCTCCTCTCTGAGAAAGGGCCCCCAAAGCAGTGTGACTCTAAAGAAAAATCTTTCCCACAGAAACTGCCTGTGGTACCCTAACCCTAATAAACCATTGATGGAGGGGCCACCAAGACCCCGCCATTCACAGAGAGGGCTGCCCGCCAACCTGGGACAGGCACCACCCTTCCATAGGATAGCTGTTTCTCGTGTGGATCTGCCGCTGGTTTCTGACATTCAAGCCTCAGACATTGGTGCTCAGAGTGTACTTTCCTACCTCTGGCAGTGAGCTGGCTTCTGTGCTGTGGGGACGGCCCCTTGCCCCTCCACCACCCCACAGAAACAGAAGCTGCATCCATCGGATCGTGCTGGCCTCTACCTGTGAGCAACAGACAGGTGTGCACACGCTCCCCTGGGGACACGGGTGGGGAAGGGGACCAGATGTCCCCCTCCTCAGCTGGCCGGGAGGGTAAGACAAATGCGCTTCCCCCCTTTGTGCCAAAAAAAAATGCAAGCTCCGAGCATGTGAGAGAGAGAGAGAGACAGAGACACAGAGAGAGAGGAGGCTGGGCTCCTTGTCAAGGTCTTCCTTGCCAGCTGGCATCAGAGAGCTGTGTGGGGATGGGACCGGGAAACGCTGGTCGGGAGCTCCACGGAGGGGCAGCCACCTGGCACCTGTGTAAAAGTCTGCCCCAGCGAGAGTGACCCCACCATCACCTACAGCTTGTTCAAGCGCAAGTTCCCCACCAACCCGAGCCTGTTTCGTGGCACGTCTGCTGCCCCCTGCCTGGGAGGGACCACCGAGTCCCCGTAGCCGTCGTGGCCATGTCTCCTCCTCCCCACAGGAAACCTCCCCAAGGTGGGGATGCCCCGACATCAAGGGCTCTGCTTGGAAGTAGCCCAGCTGGGCGCCTTCTTCAGCCAGGATGCTCACCAGGCCGCGGCCCATCGTTTGTAAAGTAAACTCGGAATCCATGTTTAAATATCCAGAAGAAAGGAGGGGCTTTCCCAGCACCCCGTTCCAGCAGCCCTCAAACGCCCCCCTCAACTTCCCCGCCTGCCCTCCGCCCGCTTTCCTGCCTCCTCAGCCCCGGGGAGGTGACGTGCGCTTTCAGCAGCCGTGACCAGGAATTGTTATGCCCTGAACTGATGCAAGAAAACACTCCTGTAAAGTGGATTGATGAACAAGGGCACGTGAGTGCTCACAAAAAGCACGCTCCAGTGTCAGCTCTGGGGGTTTAGCTTTCCTGAAACCCATGTCCAAATCCGGTTCTATGGACTGGATCACATGACCGACTTGGAGATGAGATGGATCTTTATAAAGTTCCCTAATAGTGTTTAAGTAAGTACATGAAGAAATGAACTTGGAAAGTAAACACGTCACCCCCACCTGTGCACACTCACGACGTCACTAACAAATTTCAGCACCTCTATGGTACCATCATCACCATCAAAAATCTGACAAAAATCGTCTCTGAATGACAAAGACCCGTCCAGGTAGCACTGTGAGGATACCATTTCATTTTCTGTGGCAAGGTGAATTGTTTCAATATTTCTGATGCTGTACGTATTAAGAGTAAACTCACGGTTCAGACTTAGCCCTTCTCATTCCAAATACGACCCCCCCAGGAATAAACTAAGAAAAAACATAAATGACTTGTGCAAAATAGGGGGATATTAAAATCAACTCAAATACCCTCAGAACTATCTACCTGCATGAAGGTGATGTCTTAGAGCTTTCGAGATGAGAGAGTGCGGTTCAAGGTGACGTGAGGGCGGTGGGAAGGACTTCCCAGATGTAAAAGCACCTCTGTGTCCCCTGTTTTGTGTTTGTAGGAAAAAAAGGCTTTAGTCTCCTAGGCCTTCCCCAGATTCCAAAGAGCAGGCTCAAGCAGTTCATTATTAGGAGAATAAAGTCACCTTATTATCCTAGTTCCTTCTGAAGGGCTATAGGTTGTTATAACCTGATGCATATCTTTAAGATGTTCTGTAGAAACTAAGACCCCCACCAGGTGGAGGATGGTGACTACACGCTGACCACAAGCATGCAGACCCCAGACTGGATGGAACCAGAAGGCTGAGATTCCCGAAACATCACCCCGTTACCTCACAACCAACCAATCAGAAGGTCCACAAGCTGTTAATGTATCCTTCAACCCTCTCCCCTAACACTGTCTTTAAACACCCTTGCCTGAAAGCCATCAGGGAGTCTGGGTCTTTTGAGCATGAGCTGCCTGTTCTCCTTGCTTGACGCCCTGCAAATAAACCCTTACTTTGCTGCAAACACTTGCTGGCAGAGTTTGGCTTTCTGCACTATGGGCACACGGGTCCTCGTGAGGGGCTGGGCTCCACTCTGAGCTCATCCACACCAGCTTGTTCCCTCCTCGGGAGACATTTCAGAGATGAGAGAAGTAGCTGCCGGGGCCGCACAGTAACTGGAGGGGCAGGGCGTCACTGCCTGTCCATCGCTGGGGGGGTGGCCAGGGAAGGGGCGGGTGTTCACTGTTCACTGCGAGTTGAGGGCCTTAGATGCATGTTTTCTCATCCAATCCTAATGCCTTAGGAGGCAGAGACTTTTCCCACCAACACACCCACGTGCACACCCACACCCACTCCTCTGTCCTTCCTCTGCCTCACCTTTCTCTCTATACTTATCACTACGTGGCCCTGTGTACATGTTACTTGGTTCTGGACTCTTTCTTCTTCTCTAGAATGCAAACTGTGGGCTTATTTTTTCCTCTTTTCCCCACTCTTGGGTTGCCCATTTCTGGAACATGGCATGTAGTTGGAGCTCAAGAAGAAATGGTTGAACTAATTTGAGAAATCAAATGCAGAGTAGTTGTCTAACTTGCCCAAGGTCTTGGAGCTGGTCCATCAGAGCCCGGAGATTTGAACTCTGGGCGTCCCAACCTGGAACCCATACTCTTTCCTTTCACTATTATGATCATCAGAAAACACGTATGTTGAGTGAAACCTTTTTTGTAGTTGCCCCACTTCTCACCTCGGTGACTATTTAGTGATAGGAAACGGGCCCCACCCCCTTCTGCTGAACAATGGTCAACGTCTGCAAACAGCTCTGGTTCCCTTCCATGTGTCCAGCCTCGCAGGAAGCAGCTCCCCACCTCTCTCCTGAGCACACGTTAGCTTCTCCTTCTGAAGACCCATCTCCTCACGCGGATCCACAGAAGTAGGAGGCCAAACGGAAGGCCCCACTGCCTGCACTGGGCTTACCTGCTGCCCCCCATCACTGCCCCAACTCTTCTCCGTCTTGCCAACTGACATGGCGGATTCAAAGTCACAAACGTGTCCATACATCCTCCGCAAAGACGGTGTCACTTGGGCAGAGGGTGAAAAACTGCTGGCAGCCCAGCAATCCCCTGGGTGAGGCAGGAAGCCTGCCAGCCTCCCCAGCTCCTCCGGGGCTGGAATCAAGACCCAGCAGGCCTGAGCCGAGAACCCAGCCGCTGTGTTCAGACTTGGTGATCCCGCATTCCTTATGAACCTTCCCATCCGCGTGCCCTTGGGGTATCGCTGTGTGGGCAGGGCACCCTTGCCCAACGACCTTGGCTAGCCCTGCACCTCATTCTTGGGGGTGCCCCTCTACCCCCTATGGTATGTGAAATGTGCTGGCGGAAACCAACCGTCACAGCAGGGGGTGGAAACCTCTCTCTCCAGACCCAACCCCAGGAAGTCCTACCTCGAGCCTGTCCTTCTGATTCATAAGAAAGGCTGAGAAAGCTTTCCTTCATCTTCACCTCAGGAGGACACTGTTGGAGTTTGCTAGTGATGGGATCCCTTCTTACAACTTAAAAGGGCCAGGCTGCCTGCACAAGGCTCCTGAAATCGCGTGGTCCTCCTGATCCTCCGAGGCCACCCTGCTGGGCTCTGCCCTCCTTCCCCACGCACCAACCACCACCCCCTTCTGTCCCCAATGATGACTCTGCTGGGGCAAAGATGAGTGACATCTCTGTGAGGCTAGCATTCATCTCTGAGCCGTGCCGCTTTTGGAGGAGCCTACACGCCCTCAGTGAGTTCTGGTCCTTGGAGAACTTTCATCTGGAAGAGTCTAGAACATTCTGTGCCTGATGGAGTTGTAGCTGGGCAGACATCAAATACCCATTTTTCCAATGGGGAAGTAGGTTTTTTGAAGGTAACGGCATTCAGAAGCATCTTGGAAATGGCACAAAAGTGATTATTTAGGTGCAAACGGCTGCTGTGATCTGGGTGTCACCCGTGCAGGCTGGTCAGCGGCTCTGCACGCAAGTGAGTGACCACTGCAGGCTCCGTGCTCCGGCCCTGTGTCCCGGGGTGCAGATGCTGCCCTGGCCTTTGTTAAGCCGCTGGTGCCCTTGACTTTCTCAGGTTTCTCTCAAAGGTGTTGTCCCTTCGATACCAGACAGTTTGAATTCCCTGAACGCAATGGGCTTCTGCTTTCTCTTCCTGAATGTTACACCATGGATACTCCAGAGATGAAGAGTCCAAAAGATGTCCACGGAGACCAGGCCGAGAAAGGGTCCCTGACAACCCAGAGCCGGAACAGCTGCTGCCCGGCTGTTGCAGGCACTTCTTCCTCGTGAGCCAGGCCACCTCCCTGCTCTAACGAGGTGTCTCCAGAAGCTTCTCTCCACCGGCAGCCAGGGCCCATTTCCCAACACGTGTTGTCTCAGGCTCCACATGGCCTCCAGACCACTTTCAGAGCACAGTGCATGCCCCGCCCTGATTTACCAAGTCCTGCTGCCCCCAGGCCCTTCTCTCCCCAGGAGGCCCAGCTTCTCTTTGAACCTGCTCAGCGAGTCCCCAGCTCAGAGCTTTAATTCACTGCTCCTTCCACGTGCAATGCTTTTCTCCCAGACTTTATTTACTTTTCATTTATTTAATCAACACTAATATAGCAAGGGGGTGGGGGAGGGATGAGTTGGGAGTTTGGGATTAGCAGATGCAAACTATTATACATAAGATGGATAAACAACAAGGTCCTACTGTACAGCACAGGGAACTATATTCAATATCCTGTGAAAAACCATATGGAAAAGAATACGGAAAAGAATATATATATGTATAACTGAGTCACTTTGCTGTACAGCAGAAACTAACACAACATTGTAGATCATCTATATGTCAATAAAATGAATTTTTTTAAAAACCCACTAATATAGCAAAAGGGATTTGTGGCAACATTTACAAATCTTAACTCATCTTCCCTGATCTTCACACCTCAGCTGATTTGTTAGCCCTTCAGAGAGGCTTTCCTGATCTGCTAAACCAGCTACCAGGTCTCCACGCCCTTTTACATTCCTTGCCTTACACGTGACCCTACACGATGCTTCCTTCCTTTGGTTACTATTCTCTCTCTCTCTCTCTCTCTCCCCCACTGGAACGTCAGCTCTGTGAAAACAGGACAATATGCCCTTAGAGTCAAGGGTGGTCTCAGAGGTATACACATGGGTACTGTCTTGTGAAAAATGAATGAATATATAGAACACTGTGAGTATTTTCACCCCAAATTTCAATGCCCATAACACTCCCAACACGGACACAATTATTTACTGGCAAACTTGTAGGAATGTGACACTCTCCTGTTCACACGTGAAAGCTCACCTTTCAAATTCAATTGCATAAGATCAATGTCCATTTGAACTCAGAAATGGAATATACGTTCCAAGGACATGGTCATGAGGACAAGGTTTTTGCCTTCAGGTCTTAAGGCAACCATTCTATTCCTTAGGGTTTCCTACTGGAGGCCCAATGCCTTTGCCATTTAAAAAACAAAACATGCCTCCATGACAAAAATCCATTCCTTTCCCTGTGCCACTCATCTTTGGGGACCAAAGAGGTATTTTGGTCCTATATGTATTGATAACTAAGGGAAAAGTAATTTTCAGGTCTTAAATTATCACTGAACATACAATCAGAACTGGAAGGAAGCAGGATTGCCTCTCTAGCTCAGAGGGTTTTTAAATCCTTTTTACCTGACCAAGACCCACGGTAAGAATCACATCTTGTATCATAACCTGTACTCATTCACATACAGACTGGAATGAATGATTCACAGAGCCATCTGTACCATTACCGCCAATAATATTCTCCTGTGTCTTTGTTCTCTTCTATTCTAGTATATTCTTCAAAAGGCCGGCCTAGCTCACCTAATGGTTTCACAACCCACTAATGGTTTATAACCTACAGTTTGAAGACACTGACTCTAGTCCCACCCTTTTCCTTGCAGAGAAGAAAGTACAGCCCGGAAGATTGTGAACTGCCCAGGGTCCAAGAGTTAGTGCAGAGCCAGGATGGAGCCTGGTGTCTGACTCACACCTCCTGTCCGAACAATCGCTTCTCCTCCCCGTGTGAGTCTCTGATCACCTGGGAAGAAACTGCATCCGTTAAAGCGTTGTCTTTTGAGCTTTTAAAACTCAAACAGCGCTCAGCCATCAGCGGGTCGTAAACCGGGTCCAGGTGCTGACACCACGTATGTGACACCATTTCCTCTCCAAGGAAGAGAGCCTACCCACTGACCCGATCCAGCCCCACCCCTGCGAGTTAGTGACACCCCTGAAAGGCTGGCCCCCCGCCTGGCAGAGTGGGCTTGTGTGTGGAGAGCATTGTGCCCAGAGGGCCGATTACATTGCAGAACAGTGCGTTTCCTCACATTTGTCTCAAAGATGTTGACCTGCAGATCTCAGGTCTTCTGCACAGAGGAAAGGCATTTCATGAGATGATAATCCCAAGAGGGAATTCCAAGGTCAAAGGTAAACGGCTGGATACACACTGGAATTAATAAACTCATTGGTTAATACGAGGTAAGCCCTGGAACTCAGACAGGCTTCTTTTAAACATTCAGAGAGTAATCTGGACCACTAATGTCTGATACCCCTTTCTAGGTTTAAGGGAAGGGACAAGAAATACCAGGTTTCCCAAGTACAATCTCGGTAGGTGGTTTGGAAGAGCCCCCAGGCCCCTGGGGGAGAGGGGTCACCTCTGACTTAGTAAGTGTGCACTGAGCCACCTAAGAGGTACACCTGCCTCTGTGGCAGCTTTGCATACAGTATATGAATAGTAAATTTAAAAGTCCAAGCAGCTGGGGATCAATACTGTCCCAGAGGAGAAGCTGAGCAGGACAGACAGGCAGCATGAAAACCCCAAACCAAGGAAGGGCATGGACTGGCTCAGACGGCAAGGTGGCCAGTTCCCCTGGGTCACGCAGAGGTGCTTTTGCGCCTTTACCCATGGCTCCTTGTGTCTCCTGGCTCCCCAACAAGCAGCCGTGGTGCTCAGGGTCTCAGCGCCCGCTTGCCTGACTCAGGATGTGTGCCCCCTGCCTCCACCCCTATCATCAGCCCCTGAGCCACATCACTCGCTGCAGGAGCCTCCCTCCCACACGGCAGGACCTGGGGCACTGCACCTGAGCGGGGCGGGGGGGGGCGCAGTGGGGGGCGGAGGGGTCCGCACGCCAAGATTGGGTATGGCATCGGGCAGACGTTGCCCCTGGGCTCTGATGCTAAGAGACAAGGCAACAGGCAAGAGAAAACTCCTAAGTAGAAACCAAAGCAAGCGTGGAGCTGTCCTTCCACAGGAGGGGTCGGACTGGGAAAGGCAGGCACCAGGGAGCCCAGATTGGGGGCAATAGGACAGGAGAGTGGAGAGTGGGCAAATGTGGAGGAATCCCTTGAGCCATAGGATACATCCCAGGCCAGCCTTTGGAAGGGTGGGATGGGCTAGAATCGGATAGCATAAGATAGGGCAGGGCAGGATAGAACAGGAGAATATGGCATGTGGCCAGGGTACGGATTGTCCTGGGACATGCTTGTGAGGACTGGGTGATGATGTAAAACGCAGCTCCTCTTGGAGGGGGTCTCGGTTAAGGAAAACGGGCCATGCGCTAGGAAAGTTGCTCAGGTTTGCAGTTCCACGGAATGGGCTCCAGCCGACAGCACGTCCCCAGGAAGTGGCCCAAGTGCGCCTAGCACAGAGCCCCTCCCCGCCCAGAGGTCAGGGTCCTTGGCTTGGTGCCAGCTGCATCACCCCCTGCACCTCGCGCCGCCCACTGCCACCTCCACCCACTGTGGGGCGACTTTTTCCTAAACCAGGGGCTCTGACTTTAGCCAGAAATAGTGACTCAATAATAAAGAACATGAGGAGGTGACGCCGGACCCTGTGAAACACCTTTGCTGTCAGAATGACAAACCAGTGAGGTCATACCTCTTCCCCTCCATTCTTCTAAATCTTTATCGAAAATCACTCTACTACCCCTCACGGACCCAGGAGTTCTGTCACACATGTTAAAGTCAAACTGTAGAGACAGGGGCCTCACGAAACATGTGTGCCCAGAGCCCTGCAACCCTGAAGCCAGCCCTGCGGAGGAGGGGGGCCACCCAACAGTGGCCTTGATCTTACCTTTGATCCCCCTTCTCGGTGGCCTCGGTCACATGTGTCCGCGGTGCCAGCACTAGCCACACTGTCTGTCCTCAGTAAGTAGGTCTAAGGAGGAAGGGAGACAGAGGTGGTAACACTAGCGATGCCCTTAATGCTTTATTTTTTATCTTCTCAAAAGCGGGCTTGCTAGGGAACTCTCCTAAGCAATGAAATACGAGGACTTCTAGAAGGAGGGGTAAGTGGAGGTCAGATTGTGGGCCGACTTCAAATTGAAGTTCAGTTTCAGACAAAAGCGAGGTTCTCAGCCTAAAGCTGCTCAGAGAGGCCCAGGCGGCCGAGGGCATGGGGGAGGCTGGTGGGCCTGCCCTTTGATCCCCGCTGCCTGCCGATTCCACTGCAGATTAGGAAACGCGCCAGAAACCGCAAGGACAGCCGCGTGGGCTCAGAAGGGACTCGCTCTTGGATGGTAAACCCACAAATGAACACACACGTTCAGAACTCATAAATGTTTCAGAAAAGACGGCACACTGTAAAAGCAGTATGCATTTCGTTACTAAGCCAATGGACCCATTTGTTCCAGTTTTATGTCCCTGGAAGGATATATCCTGGCAGGATCACCCCAGGCTGCTCCTTTGATTTCTCCGTCCTGGGTGGTGACCTCTGCCAGCACCCCTGATGCGGACCTGGGATGGTCTCACTTCCACCTATGCCAAGCCAGGGCTCTTAACCAGATGATTGCAGTGGAAATTTCTCTGATCTTTTTTCTTTTTTGAAATTTGGGTTGAAAATGAGGTTTGAGGGTAAAGTACACTTTATAAGCCAAGACATGAGCAGCACCGGCTTAAACAGCTGAAATGATTGTTCTGCTGAAACCCTACTGTTGTAAACATGTGTGGTCACAAAACACACGATCGGACCCACGGTCACAGCCTCCGAACAGCCTGACTGCGTTTCTGACGACCCCGTCTCCTCTGGTCTCTAGGCCTGGGAAACATCCAGCTTCTCAGAATTCGAGGGGTGAATCTTTCATTAGATACAACTTCTTCCCAACTCAGGAAAATGGTGATGCAGACGATTGCATTTTCCAGATTCAGAAATGGCAACAGGAGACCTTCCCGGCATTCGCCAGGCCCCCAAACCCACGATCAGCACTGACTCCTGCTCGGTGAGGCCACACATCTCCACTGAGCCTGACCCTGGGCAGGACACTCTGGGCATCTCTGCTCCCCACGACCACTGTGATCTGTGGTCCTGCCCCCCTGAGGGTTTTCCTT
This sequence comes from Mesoplodon bidens, assembly GCF_964165515.1. NCBI lineage: Eukaryota > Metazoa > Chordata > Mammalia > Artiodactyla > Ziphiidae > Mesoplodon > Mesoplodon bidens. Next base: position 30,123,558 of record NC_138169.1, on the reverse strand, counting down.
TGTGACGATGGGGGTGGTGAGCTGGAAGATACACGTACATTTTTACTGGATGAATTAATACACGAATGCAGGCTGCAACGGACAGCTCTCTGTTTTCTAGGGGACAGACTCTGTGACCATCTATTGTGGCACGACACCCACTGGCATAGAAGAGTCGCAGTGCTAACCAGACAAGAGGCAGCCATGGCAACACGAGTCTCCCAGAGGAGTGAAAAAGGAATCATTCTGTGGCCCAGTACCGTTTCGGCTGTGCCTGGAAATTGTGGTTTTGTCAAAGCTAAAGGATTGTGGAATCTTAGAGCTGGAAGAGATTATTAGATCATCCAGCCCAACATTCAGCCCAGGAATTCTCTCTGAAGATATCACTGGCAGGATGTGCTGAAACCTTTGAAGGATGGGGGCTTTCCAGCTGAGGAGGGGTCCGGGGCATGACCATAATCAGCCTTTAACCAGTCTGTACACAGCTGCATTTGTTGTGGGCAGAGTAACTGTCCTGTGCTAAGAGCTTTGAGTGTGTCCTCAGTTACCCTTCAAAACAAACTTACTAAAGAGGAACTACTGATTTCTGCATTTTATAGATAAGAAAACTGAGAGTTAGTTATTAATTAACTTGCCCTTGGTCACACAACCGGTAACTGGCACAGCCAGGATTCAAAAACAGGTCAATCTGACATCAGAGCTAAACGGGTAATGTAAACTGTCCTTCTTCTGTGGCCTCGTATGCCCTATAACAAGGTGTCACCTTCTTCTTAGGGTCAAGAGGAGGCTTTCATGGCTTGGAGAGTAAGGACATGCCTCCTTCCTAAAGATGCTTCAGATGCCAGGAAACCTCCCCACACACCTCAGGGACCACAGAACTGCTACTGCCCTTGTTTAAGGAATACTCACAACCTGACTCTAATAATTTGCTGTGGAGTCTTCCCATCAGCCTTTCTCCCCTCTTTTGAAAGTTGAGGCCATTTTCTTCACAACTCCAAACGTCTGGCACTTCTCACGTGTTTTTGTAGGATATTGTCAGTAACGTTGCCAGTAGTGATGTCAAAATCCTATGTTCAGTTCTTGGGTTTTATGAATCATGTTATTGAAATCATGGGAAAAAAGGCTCCAAAGGTGGATTTCCTTCCCCCTCAGACATTTCAGACGTTTCTAGTAGATTTTAACAAACTTCCCATCACGTCAATAAATAAGGGCAGGTGAATGGTACTTGTGCATGAACCGTTTCTTTTCAGTTAAATATTTTAAAATGTATTTTACTGCAACTTCTACTCAGGAAATGTGTTGTAGACCAACTTTATTTTTGTCACCTTGGCTTTACCAGGACTTGGGTGGGGTGTTGACATTTAAGTGGGGACCATGGTAAAGGAACCCACGATTTTCATCCTGGGGAAATCGCTACATCTAAACCAGTCGGCCCCCTTCTTACCTACATCACTGAACAGAGGGGTTGATATTTGGAGATTATTATTAATCCTCAGGAGTCAGGACTTCACAGTTTGTAGCGCTGTGAAGGACTCAGTGAACATCTGGTACAATCAGTAGGGCACCCAAACTAGCGCAGATGAAAAGCCTTTCCCTGAGGAAGAGGTGGAGCACAGGGGCTTGTTAGGACAGTGAGCCTCTTCTGTGTGACACTGTAGTGGCCGTCACATGTCACTGTACATTTGTCAAAACCCATAGGAAGTACAACACAAAGAGTGAACCCTACTACAGACTGTGGCCCTTAGTTTAATAATAATATATGAATATTGGCTCATCAATTGTGACAAACGTACCACACCCAGGCAAGATGTTAGTAATAGGAGAAATGGCGGTGGGGAGTCGAGGGTATGTGGGAACTCTCTGTACTTTTCCCTCAATGTTTTCTGTAATCCTAAACAGCTAAAAAAACCTGTTTTAAATAAGAACAAAAGCCGCCTCTTAGCCAGTACACAAATCTGCTGCAACAAAATAAAAAGAAAGGGGAGAGAGAGAGAGAGAGAAAAGAAGGAAGCAAGGAAGAAAGGGAGGAAAAGGAAAGGAGCACTGAATGACAAAGGACCCAATTAGGAAGAACGCGTAACTTAAGAAATGGAAGAAGTTCAAATATAACTTGAGGAAAAGAAAAAATTCCCAGAGTGCTTTACACTATAGAATTTTCAAAACACATGTTAATAAATGATTATAGCATGTGGCTGTGATCTAGCCAAAAAAAAAAAAAAAGTAAAATAACGCTGTATCCACTGAGGCAGGAGAGAGGTTAATTGAATGCATCATGTCACAAAGTAAATCGGCAGTAACATGAGCTCTGTGCAGAATGCTGTGTGTCCCAGTCAGGGATTAACACCTAGAGGACAGCAGTCCCAGAAGCCTGGGCAATAAGCACAGGATGAGCTGGTTGTGAAACCAAACCTCCTAGGAGTGAGGGTTTGGGTTTTCAGCTGCCCTAACCCTGACTGTCAGGAAGGTGAGCATATTTATCCAGGGCTCAGGGCTACCAATAACACTTGATCGTGGAAGCCACCTTGGTACAGATTAGAAAAAGGCACAAGCTCTAGGAGAATAAGTGGATGAATAAAAAGATGCTCTTCTGGCTGGACCAGTCAGAAAACGGCACTCTCTCTGGGCACAGCGGTCAGCACAGTGTCCTTCCTTCCCCATCCTTGCTGGGGCCACGGCTCGGCAGAGTGCAGGTTGGATTTTGGCTCCCATAGTACCGGGTGCAGGACACAACGTGCACAACCGTCCCTGCTTCTTCACTTGGACAGACTCATCCTGCAGGTGTGTCGCCCCAGCTCCTGAGTCCTGGGTGCAGATCCCCCTTTGATGAATAACTGCACTGATGCCCTAGGGGTTTTTGTCCAGGAAACCCCAGTCCACCCAAGGAGGCAAAACCACTCCTTCTTGCTCAATATGGAAATGTATCAATACATGGGCTTCTAAAAATAAATATAGGGACTTCCCTGGTGGCGCAGTGGTTAAGAATCCACCTGCCAATGCAGGGGACACGGGTTCGAGCCCTGGTCTGGGAAGATCCCAGATGCCGCGGAGCAACTAAGCCCGTGCGCCACAACTACTGAGCCCATGTGACACAACGGCTGAGGCCTGTGTGCCTGGAGCCCGTGCTCCACAACAAGAGAAGCCACCACAGTGAGAAGCCCACGCACCACAAAGAAGAGTAGCCCCCGCTCACCGCAACTAGAGAAAGCTCACGCGCAGCAACAAAAGACCAAATGCAGCCCAAAATAAATAAATAAATTAATTAAATTTAAAAAAAGACAAAACATTAAAAATGAATATAGAGATAAACTGAGTCAAACTTATAAGATTAATTATTTGTGTTGATTTACATTTATAAACAGAATGATAAGATGTGTGGGTTACACCTGAAGTCTTGAAATTTGATTTTAACTTTTGCCATTTTAATCAGTCAGATATAAATGTGAAGCCAAATAACTCATAAATCATCTTTTCTGCACATAAAATCACTGCTTTAACATTGAAAAGCACTCCATAAAATAATAGACAAAATAGGATTTGAAAAAAAAACACAGATAGAGGATTATAGAATTGTAAAGCTGCAGAAATAAATTGAGCATGGAAATAATACCATTACGGAACCAACAAATAGATTAGAAACAGCAAGAAACAAAATAGTTAAGGTCAGAAATCAATTACTAACGTTAAAGAATGGTTTCATATTATCAGAGTAAATGTAAAGGAAAAAGACAAATCAATTACAACAAGAAGAATGGAATAGATAAAAGTTAGTGTCCTTAAGAAAAAGGTCAGCCAGTGAAAAACTAAAAAGCACTCAAAAACATATCATGAAAAGAATTTTCCTGAAATGCAGGGAGAAGAGAAACTCCGGATCATGGGGGCATATTTTTCAGAGAATCGATACAAAAATTATGACTATTGAGGCTTATCCTGGTTGTTATTAACTTTCCTGGAGAAAATCAATAATTCGTCAGTTGTCCAAGTAGAGGATCTTCTAGGGAGTATCTGGCCAGCCTCAGGCTTGTCCACAGCAATATTAAAGCCAAAAAACAGTGGAGCAATGTTATAAGGGTAAGATAACATGATCCAAGGATGTTACACCCAACCAAGATGCATTCAAGTATAAAACGTCCCCAACATGAAAGGACTCGAGAAATACAGCACCCTAAGGTCCTTCTTGAAAAACTATGTATTGATGCAACCAAGGCATGAACAGAGAAACTGAGGTCTAACATTTAGTGCCAGAAAATAGTGATGCAATGTTTACGGATTCTAAGGGAAAGTGATCCAGGAATATGATATCCAGCCAAGTTTTCCTTTCAAGCATTTGAGAATGAAATCCAGCCAACCAAGGGATAAATCAAAATAAAGAAACAAGGAATAGAACAAGGAATAATAAAAGAACTAACAGTGAGAAAGAAATTGTTTACGAAGAGAGCTATGCTCAACAACCCATGGTTACAACATGAAATATAAATGTTCTAAAACTTAGAATCACAAAAGGACATAAAAGAGGAGGCAGGGGGATAGTAAAAGTATTCATGTCCCATTTTTCACAAAAGTGGATCTACCCTATCTAAAAATGAAATGTTCTTTATAACAACTAACGCCTCCTACCACAATGTTTTCCTGATCTTTTTCGTTAATTATGGAAGAATCTTTTGTGGAGAAAAAACCGTTGATCTGAATTCCCGAAATCCCTTCATTTTACATAGGTTTCTGCTTAATTTAGGGAAAATTAATTTTTTTTAAAAAGTAGGATGCACAGCACGATACCATGTTTATAAGACGATACTGTAAGTTGGCCTATGTTTTCATTGGTACCTATTCATGGAAAGATGGCTGGAAACGTATTCACATAATGATAATGACACCTAATTCTTTGTGACGAGGTTTGGGGTGATTTTTTCCCTCTCTTTGTATTTTTCTGCATTGTGTGACTTTTTACAATTATTAATCATTTTCACAAAAAGTATAAAGTAGTTATTCTTAAAGGAAAAAAAATTGGCTTCAGGAGGTGAAAAATTGGTGGATCAGGAGGGAGAAGGCTGTATACTCTGATAGTTGGCTTAAAAGCTGCTCCCACAGGCGCAGGACTAGACCCACCGACAAGCAGACATGATGAGATTTAAAGGATGCAAAAAGCCACCTGCTTGTCCAAAATTGTCATCCCTTTGAATTATCAACTATGGTTACATCCACTTGGATTCATTTATCAAATCTTCTTTCAAATTGCTGGTGGCTGAAACACCAAGCCCAGAGGGATGGCAGAGGTGGGCTGGCACCTGTACTGAGCCAGGGGCAGCAGTACCGAGGTCGGAGGAGCCTGGGGCCGGGGACACTGGGAGGATGAGAATGCAAGGGAGCAGAGATGGGGGTGGAAGCAGCACTGGCCAGGGAGCAGGTCTTTGCAAACTGGAGGCCCCAAAGGTTGAGTATCACACAAAAGGAGGTCAGTTTGAGAACAGATGTCAATGAAGAGCTAAGGGGCAGAGGATAACCAACAAGGACCTACTGTAGAGCACAGGGAACTCTACTCAGTGCTCTGTGATAACCTATATGACAAAAGAATCTGAAAAAGAATGCGTATATGTATATGTATAACTGAATCACTTTGCTGTACACCTGAAACTAACACAACATTGTAAATCAACTATGCTCCAATAAAATTAAAATAAAAAAAAGAACTAAGGGGGCTTCCCTGGTGGCGCAGTGGTTGAGAGTCCGCCTGCCGGTGCAGGGGACACGGGTTCGTGCCCCGGTCCGGGAAGATCCCACATGCCGCGGAGCGGCTAGGCCCGTGAGCCATGGTCGCTGAGCCTGCGCGTCCAGAGCCTGTGCCCAGCGACAGGAGAGGCCACAACAGTGAGAGGCCCGCATACCACAAAAACAAAACAGAACAAAACAAAAGAACTAGGGGACAGAGGGACGGAAGGATAAGGTGGAGACGGGGACCCTACGAGTAATTTCCTTCAGGTGAGAATTTTTTGCCAAACGCTCCTCTGAAAGGCCCCTGGCTCACATCATAGGCTCAACTCACTGATTTTGGCCCCTGAGGAGTGTAGTGATAAGGCTGAAATATCAGGCATGTGTGAGGTGGGCTAGCGTGGGAGGGCTCCCATTGCAGCCTGGGGGCAGCAGGAGGCGTCTCTCTCCACTGGGGTGGGGAGCAGCATGGCCTTGAAAGGAGAGGGGCAGAGGGTAATTAAGCCCCAAAGATCAACCTGCCAATCTCCACCCTTTGCCCAATCTCCAGCAGCCTTTTCCCAGGGAAACTGCAGGACACACCTCTTGCAATAAGCCAAGCAAAGGTTCCCAAGAGCCACTGGAAATGTCTGTTTGGGTAGCAAATGTCTGGTCTCCTCCTGATGAGGGGAAGGGGCTGTCCCCGTGCTGGTCACCCTGCACACAGCCATTTCCAAGACACTCAGAGTTTTAAACCTGTTAACCCTAGAGAAAAGCCAAAAGCCTGCTTGGCCCCTGTTTGCACAGCAGTCGTTTAGAAATGGCACCGAGCTCTTATCAGGCTGGCTGATTCATGCTGAAACTTGGCAGTTATGTCCAATCAGCGGAGATGTTTAGGAGAAGATGCTCCTCATCCCGCCTGGAAACACCCCCGGGTCAGCACAGTTCACAGAGATGGAGTTTGGAGGTGCTATCACTCAGCGGAGCCAAAAATGGAGAAGGGATTAATTTCGAGCAACAGACCTTCATTTAAAAATCATAATTAGTCCCTGTAGTGTACCCCCGAAGACGGGCAGAGGCCAGGAATGCAGCTGGCCTTACTGATGTGGAATCCGGAGCAAAGACCAGAGAGAACGGGCGTGCCCAGGACCAGGGAGGGGAAAAAGCCATGAACAAAATAGAACAGATCATGTTCGACCCCTGACACGAGGCAGGATGTTCCCTCCTTGAGGGAAGTCGGGGACCAAACAGATGCTCTGGGCACAGCTGCTGCAAACAGCTTCTCATCAAGGCTCCCACAAAGACCGCAGCACAGACACTGCTACCCACCAGCAATGAGGACGTTAAGAAACACCATATCAAGCATTTGAGAATTTCTTCAGGGTCACCGAGTCCGACGAACTCTGTCTCTTAGCACACGTGCATCTTAGCCTCCTCACGCGTCACGCCGCAAACACCTTGCCTTTCTCCCTGAATTCATTGAATCCCCCGCCTGCATTTCCCCTTCTTCTTGTCTGTCATCCACACGACTTTCAGAGTCATTTTCCTAAAACGTAACCTTATTATGCTCCTCCTCTGCTGAAGCCCCTCTGATGGCTGCTCGTGGCTTCCTGGTCAGTTATAGCCTCTTGACCAGGGGTGAATGACGCCCACCTCTCTGGCCGCGTCCCCTGCGTTTCCCAGATGAACAACCTGTCAGGATTGCCCAGGACTGTCCTGTTTTAGTCGTGTTTCCTGGGAAACTTTCAGTCCCTGGAAAACCAGGACGACTGATCTCCCTACCACTATGTACAGCTCCCCGAAAACTCCCTCTGGGCTGTCACCGCTCGTATTGTATGAGCTGAGAATGGTCCTCTCTTTCTCCTCCTACAAAACCCAGCCCACATCTCATCCCCTGGGATGGCAGGTGGGCACCGTCTCAAAGGGTGGGCTCCAACCAGCAGCTTTAGCATCCCCTGGGACCTTGTCAGAAATGGGAATCCTTGGAACCCACCCCAGACCTACTGATTCAGGAATCTGTGTTATAAGTCCCCCAGGGATTCCGATGTACCTGAAGGGTGAGAACCAGTGCCCCAGAAACCCTCCCCGAGCAGGGACCCCTCCCCAGCAGCCTCACCAACCCCCTGCGATGTCTGCCTTACTCTGAGCCTGGCCGCGTTTTTTTTTTAATGTTATTTTATTTATTTATTTATTTATTTATTTATTTATTTATGGCTGCATTGGGTCTTCGTTGCTGCACGCGGGCTTTCTCCAGTTGTAGCGAGTGGGGGCTACTTTTTGTTGTGGTGCACAGGCTTCTCATTGCGGTAGCTTCTCTTGTTGCAGAGCACAGGCTCTAGGCACGTGGGCTTCAGTAGTTGTGGCACGCACACTCAGTAGTTGTGGTTCACGGGCTCTAGAGAGCAGGCTCAGTAGTTGTGGTGCACAGGCTTATTTGCTTGGTGGCATGTGGGATCTTCCCGGATCAGGGATCGAACCCGTGTCCCCTGCGTTGGCAGGCGGATTCTTAACCACTGCGCCACCAGGGAAGTCCCTGGCCACGTTTTTAATATCAACTCATGACACTCGAGTGCAATTATTGGCAGACAATCTACCTCCCCATCCGACAGGTTCTTTGAAGACAGCATTGCCACTTTCTGCTACTCTCCAGGTAATATCAGTTTATATTTATAAATCCTTGGCAGTTTTATTAACTCTTTTATTAAGGCAGAAGACTTATTAAATTATATTTAGTTTCCTAAGTCAAACCACGTTGCAGAGAAGTGTGTAATCCCTGGGGAAAGAATGTGGGAAAATGACAAAGGAGCAGGTGTCCACACGACGCCCGGAAGCGTCTGTAAGAGTGAATTTTGCCCTAATTCTCATTAAAAGCCATGGGTCTTATCTCCCCTCATTTAATCATGATAGACATTCTTTTTGTGATCAAAGGATTATCACTACTTTTCACAATATCTTATCCCTTGAGCTCTAAGGCTACACATTGAAGTTTTAGACATTAAAAAAAAAACCCTCTAGGGGACTAAAAATTGATTTTGAATATTTTACAGCCTCGGAGCCCACACTGTCTTTGTGTACTTTTGGTCTCAATTAAAACCACCGCCACATGCCTGCTATTAATAATGACAGCAATTTACTTCTGTTGAAATTGAAAGCCTTCAGTTCTCTTTGAAAAACCTAAATGCGTTTCACATGGTTTACAGACATGTTTCAAAGCTTTCTTCTCCTTTATAGTTTTTTTTTCTTTTTGTTTTTTTGAAATAGACTTAATCTTCAAAGTTTATGATTGCCGTCGGTGGGTGCCTGAAGACAGAGATCTGAGCATACACAGCTGTACACATGTGTGTGTGTGTGCATTTACATGGATACCGGTATGTATATGTTGTGGTCAAATCATTCTGCCTTCCGAGACTTGTTATTGTTCATGTGAATGTAATTTAACTGATTTTTTTTCCTAGAATTTTTCCTTGACATTTTAAGAGTCAGTGAAACTATGGAAAAAGAAAAAACTTCCAATGAAGAAACATAATTGTTTTCAGCAAGCCACATGTGACATTTCAGATGTATGTTTTATACAGTATTGTCTTGAAAGAGCATGCATTTGGGAAGCTTTCTTAAAGTAAATCATTGGAAGAAAACCTAAAACAAATCATTAACATTCATCAGATACATACGAAGAGATGGGATTTGGACCACGTCAAATGCCCAAGTTTTCGTAGTCCAGTTTCATACCCTGAATATTGAAAAAACAAATTCTGATTCAAAAAGGATTACGCCCCGCCCAAAAGAAGTGCACATTTTGGCGAGTTGCTGGTGTGAGTGAGGGAAGACGTCTGGAAGCAATTGGGGCAAGATGTCCCGGACACTCAGTAGGAAGCAGACCCCATGCCAGGGCCCTGGGATTCTGCAGGACTCGCAAAATTTAGAGTCAAAATTAAGTAGAAGGGTTTTAAGTCAATAAGTAGGAAAATGCATTTTTAAATTATCTTCAAGCCATTAATAATGAAGTTTGGGGTTTTGTTTGGAATCTGTTCACTGTAACCGATCTTTGTTGATCATATTTGTTGAAATAGCTGATCTGTGCCATTTTGCTGGATAGACACAAAATAAACCCATATACAATCAAGTGATTACCTACACTATCGTTCATGCAGAAAATGTTCTATATTTACAATGCATCAAATGAGCAATTTCACTTATTCATTTATTTATTTGTTCATTACTGAAACAGTGGTGGGTTCATTACAGATGATTAGATATTTCAGGAATTGTTCAGTAACAACTGTAAATTACTGTATTATCTTGCATCGCACTCCTTTTTAATTTAACTTTGTGCAGAAGAGTTGAACAGACCAGATATTTCATGCCTCTCCAGTTCAGCTATATTCAGAGTCATGATGTGAAAAGAGCATATTGATATGCGTGGTGATTCACGAAAAACTAACTGGAAGTGACAATGTGTTGATGGATCAAAAGTGAGCAGGTAAATAGGCAAAAGACCCAAATGCTGCTGTATCACTGGCTCCATAGCATTCTTTATTTAAAATCAAGTAAAACGTTGCTCATAAAACACTAAATTAAAATAACTAGATTTCATTGATCATGTAGAATACATGAATCTTTGTGATAAAGTTAATGTGGCATAAACATTCCCCAGACTTCCACTTTAGAGCATATCATTTATAAGAATCCTTAAAAAAATGCTCTGACATTATTTAGTAAACCTTATGGAAAATGTATCCAAATTAGAAGCTGAAAATGAGTCATTTAAGAGACATAGAAATTAAATGAAACAGGCTAGAATTCCTTTTACTATATTCAATTGGTCAACAATTTCTGTTTCATAATTATTAATTTACTGCTACCAGCTATTTTTGACACCTGCTTTTCAGGTAATGTTTTTAAAAAAATTAATAGTCAATATATTTATAAAGAGTTCAACAGGTGACATTATACACACTTTCTCTAGTTAATACTCTAACCTTTGTCCTTAACTTTTTATCTGAGACAAAATTAGCAAAGTTCAGTAATCCCCTCGAGGTTTTAAATTTAGCTTTATATGGTGCAAAGAAAGCACCCTCTACCCAATGGAGAGAGGTTCTTCTTCCATTTTCCTTGCCTGAAGGAAGGGATCCAATTTCTTCCAATTTTATAAAACATCTAGAGCTGAGGGCTCAACATTTTTGATCACATACCCCTTATTGTTTAAAAAATCACTCTATCCTTAATAAAACATACACAAAGACTATGATTTTTTTCTCTTTTAAAAAAATTTTATTTTATTTATTTATTTATTTTTGGCTGCGTTGGGTCTTCATTGCTGTGTGCAGGCTTTCTCTAGTTGAAGCGAGTGGGGGCTACTCTTTGTTGCGGTGCGCGGGCTGCTCATTGCGGTGGCTTCTCTTGTTGCGGAGCTTGGGCTCTAGGCACGTGGGCTTCAGTAGTTGTGGCACGCAGGCTCAGTAGTGGTGGCTCGTGGGCTCTAGAGCGCAGGCTCAGTTGTTGTGGTGCACGGGCTTAGTTGCTCCAGGGCATGTGGGATCTTCCCGGACCAGGGCTCGAACCTGTGTCCCCTGCATTGGCAGGTGGATTCTTAACCATTGCGCCACCAAGGATACCCCAAGACTATGGTTTTTAAAAGGATGAAGAGAGGATAAACTAAACAATCCTGAACTTTATTAATGGCATAAACAGTATCTTTTTGCTTCATGATGGACTATGCTTCTTTGAAAATCTAACATAAAAATAAAAGTAGGCAGAAATGCCGCTGTTTTCTTCCTGTCCCCCGAGGGCAATGGGGGGGCACATGTACGCTCTGAGTGTTTTTCCCAACCGTATTCATGTGTCCATCCTCCTGTCTCCAATCTCAGGTCTAGGGAGATGCATTGCCACGCAGTGGGATGTAAAATCCACACGTGGGCTTCCCTGGTGGCGCAGTGGTTGAGAATCTGCCTGCCAATGCAGGGGACACGGGTTCGAGCCCTGGTCTGGGAGGATCCCACATGCCACGGAGCAACTAGGCCCGTGAGCCACAATTACTGAGCCTGCGCGTCTGGAGCCCGTGCTCTGCAACAAGAGAGGCCGCGATAGTGAGAGGCCTGCGCACTGCGATGAAGAGTGGCCCCCACTTGCCGCAACTAGAGAAAGCCCTCGCACAGAAACGAAGACCCAACACAGCAAAAATAAATAAATAAATAAATAAAATAATAAAATAAAATTAGAGTTTACCAAGCGATCCACCAATTCCATTTAAAAAAAAAAAAGTCTTCACTTGGTTATAAATAAATAAATAAATAAATAAATAAATAAATAAAATAAAATCCACACGTGCCAGTTATACCCAAGACTGTTGAGGTTGGAAACACTTTCCTCTGCGCGTCATGGGCCCGGGGACAGGGGAAGTGCTTGGCCTTTCTGGGCCTCCCCGGGCTTCTGCAGGAGCAGATGTTCCATGAGCATGGGAGGCGGGGGGTGGTGGCACGAGGGGCTTCCTCAACCCTCAGCAGCCCCCAGCGTCGGGGCCTAGGGATGCTGGAGCCACGGGACCGGGACCACGTGTTCTGAACTGGCCTCCCAGCAACCAGGCTTCCGGCCCCACTCGGGATGAAGCCAGTTCTCCCAGGATCCTCTCTCCCCAACACCCAGGGGCGTCTTGCACGTTCACACCCCACATGGCTTTCTATTCCCAATGTGTGTTCCCTCGTTTAACCCCCAGCTGCCTCTACAAGGAGACGCCCCCCCCCCCAACACCCATCCATCTAGTTCCGGGAAGGCGGAGACCGTTCCAGGTAGATCGGCCAGAATATCCAGAGTCCAGCCACCCGCGGTCCTCAAACACTCCTGCTCCTTGAGCCCCAGATCCCGGTGCTGGAATCCTCTGATCCCTGATCCCCGGGGCAGAATCGTAGCAGACACGCCCATCCTTCCCCAAAGAGGAAGTCCAAGAGTCTCAGGGACACCAATCCAACCCACCCACCCTGGGTTTGTAGCTGCAGCACCTGGTGACATGGGTCCCCTGGGAGAGCACTATGGAGTGGTGGGGCCGCAGGGCCGGCAGTCCCCTTTCAGGGATGTCGGGCAGCTGCTCCAGCGGCCGTTCCCAGAGTCCAGTGTCCTGGCGTCCACGGGGCCGTCTGCACTGTCTGGTCCCGCGACAGCAAGTGGCCATGACTTTACCAGACCAGTCCGTGCTTTCTGTTGAAATCAGCTAAAGTTGGTCTGTGTTGCTTCCCTGCTGAGAACCCTCGCTCATACAATTATTTCAAATAGGTGATTTCAAGGTCAAGGCGAACGGTTACCATTGGCCCTGAGGACTGGCCTTAAGTAACAGAAGAGAAGCCTGTTTCCACCCTGCAGGTCTGTGGGGCTCTCCCCCAGGAGCGTGTCGTGACTAAGGCCACCGGCGTCTTATCTCAGGAATGCTCACCAGGAGACACTCAGAATCCTCCTCAGCGTCTGGTCAACAGCTTCCCGGACAGTCTAGCCCACATTGGTGCTACCTAATGCAGCATGTCACTTGGCATCTGTCTCGAGGCTGGGCGATGCCACCATGGAGTTGGGACACAGAAGATCAGGGCACTGAAAGCTCATTCAGTGCAGACACCAACCCCAATTCCGCCTCCCTGGCCCTGGGCTTGTCCAGCACATGGTTTGGTTTGGTTTTACAGAACCGTGTTGTCTAACCAATGACACCGTCCACACCTCATAAGACTAGCTGGTTCTGCACGATATGGTTTTAATATTTTCGCACTTTGTATGAATGTTAGTGTCAGAATGCTCCCGGAAGACTGTCAGCTGGCTGGCAGTATTCACTTGGCCCAGTACTGGTTTGTTTTTCCCCACTTTGTTCATATTACCGTGTGTATTCTGTGAATGTGGGAAGCAGGCAACACACACACACACACACACACACACACACACACCTTGGTTGTTTAGCAGCTGCCTGAGGATGACTTCATTGTGTAGTAAGAACTATGGTGTTTAATACTGTTATTATTTTTCTTTGTGTGTAATTGCAGGCTGGTTTTTAGCCATTTGGTATACTTCATGAACTTTAAGTTAAACTATACGCCCCCCAAAGGCAAATGCGTTAAAGCTAAATTATTTCATTTCTCCTTTGTAACAACTTCTGTCTCCACTTGAAATAAAATTAACTGAATAAGTTGAAGACCCTGCATCTTCATATTATGAGAAGAAGTTGTTCTACTTTGAAAGAAGAAGATAAACAAAGGGAATATCTTAAATAAACATGGATAGCCTACCTCTCGGTAGGACTAAACTTTTCTTTGCATTTCCTATTTCTTTTTTTTTTTTTTTTTTTTTTTTTTTTTTTTTTCTTTTTGCGGTATGCGGGCCTCTCACTGTTGTGGCCTTTCCCGTTGCGGAGCACAGGCTCCGGATGCGCAGGCCCAGTGGCCATGGCTCACGGGCCCAGCCGCTCCGCGGCATATGGGATCCTCCCAGACCGGGGCACGAACCCGTATCCCCTGCATCGGCAGGCGGACTCTCAACCACTGCGCCACCAGGGAGGCCCGCATTTCCTATTTCTTAAGGAGTCACAAAGCTTACTGCAGCCCAGGGAAATGTTTTTAGTTTTACAGTTTGTTTTCTGTCCTTTTATTTCTATTTATTTTAACTTCAAAGAGTTTTGTATCCAAAAGGAATAGAAATTGGGAAAAATCACTTTGGAACTCTGGTAAGAAAATGCCTCTGCTTTCACCTGCCAACAGCAAACCTCTTCCCATCAGGGAAAGTAGCTATCGTAAGGTATCTGTTAGACTCTGGCCTATTTGTGTATTCATTTAAGCCAGGTACACTGATTTTCATAATGAGCTATAAATAAGTTTGTGATAGCTGACACTTATCGTACCAAGTCCCAGATGTAAAAATAGACTCCTTCTATTTTCCTTAGGTAGTACTGAAATAGAGTAATTTTCTTCAGTCTTGGGCTGCCATACCCACGTGCAGTGTGGTTGACCCACCTTGAGAACCGCCTGCCAAGTCCATCTTGACCCAAAGTGCCACTGCTAAGTGGCATCAGCATTTTCCCACTTCATGAAGTATCCTTGGACAACACAAAGGCTGTCAGTGTATTCAATTACGGGATCATGGTCCAGCTCTTGAAATGCATCAACTTCCCATGTATTATAGGAGGCCTCATGGGTGAGGCCACTGACCAGTAGCAAAGAGAGACCAGGAGTCTCAGGTCCCCAGCTTGCTGATGATGGAGAAATTGCCACCAGGAAATGGAAGATATGACAAGAAGACAAAGCACGGAATGAAAAGCAGGCAGAGCTTTTGGTGGCTGCCCTGTCCATCAGGTCTGTTCCCCAGCAGGACCTCATAGAAGATAAAGTGGCAGCTCGTGTGAGAAGTCACCATCCCACAAATCTAAAGACCTGAACCATGTCCCTCTCTTCCTCTGCTCTCATGTGGGAAAGGGGAGGGTTTTGCAACCTGATTCATGGCTCAGATAATTCAGGTGCTGAATTTCTATTACATAAAATGGAGAACAGAACAGAACTAGATAACCTTGACAAGTCAGACCAGAACCCAAAGATGACACTCCCGTTGGCGTTACCAAATTCTCCACCCCCAGCTAAAAATCATAAATAAAACAACCGGAGCCATAACATAAATGAAAGAGAAATCTGGCTTCCCCAGATTTCAAAATAAACACAGCAAAGCCATGTCCCGCCACCCTGTCGCCCGCACCCCCAAGGGGAGCGAGTGGCCCTGTCCACACAAGCACAGAGGCTCACGAGGTGCCCCAGGCTCTAGGTGGTTGCTTCCAACCCAGCCCAGAAATTCCGCCTTTCCCGTTTCCATCCAGTGCTGGGTGTCAACAGCACCTTAAATGCTAGCTCTTTAACCTTGTTATTTATGGTCTAGTATGAATGCTTTTGTGAGATCAAGTCTTGTTTGGTAAGGACGAAGGGCAGAGGACAGGAGGGTCTTTGAGGAGTGGGTGAAGGAAGGAAGCCCAGTCAGATGGGAGCTGAGCAGGGCAGCCCCGGGGAGAGGGAGGCAGGAAATGAATCTTTATGAGGATCCCTCACCTAATCTGGTGCTTGTCTGTGTTTTTCTGGTGAAAATAGTGGTGCACTTGTGTAGACAGTGCCTGAAACACCATGGGTTCTAAATAAATGCATATTAATGAATAAATGACTTAAAGTGGACATGAAGGCTGTCCCTTGGCCTGTGGGTTCTGTTCCCAGCAATAGTCATAATAGGAGGCCCAGAACTCGGGGGACGTAAAGGAGGAAACCCAAGCTGCAACCCCTCAGGCCCCCTCCAGCTTCCTAGCCCTTAACATCCATGAGGGTCCTCGCAGGATCTCCGGGCTCGTGCTTCACCTAATTCACACCCCTAATCCACCCTCCAGCCCCAAGAGGTAACAATTTCACTATTATGACCAATTCACAGATGAGAAGCCTGAGGCTGGGGCTGCACCAGGACTCACAGACAGTAGGTGGTGGAGTCAGAAGTTAAATCTGCTCTGACAGAACCTGAGGCCTTTGCCCCAAACACAAGGCCATGCTGCCTCTGTCACTGTTGAAAAAGTGAAAATCACTAGCAGTGATCCCTGTGGATCTTTCTCTTTTCACCACACTCGTTTAGAAGGGTCCTGGATAGAGCTGAGTGGACCCTCCTGGGAAATTTTAGGAAACCAGGAGGGTATCTGCCAGCCATCACTCCTATACACGTTTGATGATACTTGTAACTGCAGACATTTTAATTTTCAGAAATATTCTCAAAGCTGCATATACTTGGAGTGTGTGTGTGCGTGTGTGGGGCATGTGTGTTGCTGTCTGTGTATGAAGAGGGCAGCAGAAAGAGCAAAGGCCCTGCGCCTTTGGGACCACGCGTGCCTCATCTGTGACTCCCCTCCCTTGCACTGTGCGTTCACAGCACATGGGAGAATCTCGGGGCGCTGGGGGCCAGCCCACAGTGTGAGCACTGTTTTCCCGGGTGTCCGGTAGTGGCCACCTGTTTCCACACACCTCATCTCCCGTGGGCTCTGCTGGTCCTCGCTGCCCTGCTAGCAGGTGTGTATGTACCGCATCTCCTGGAAGAGCACACCTGTCAAAGGCTCCTGTCCTCTGAGGCCCCGCTCCTCTCACACCCCCGTGACAAGCCTCTCCCCTATTCCTGCTTATTCTCTGCATCACTAGTTGAGCCCAGCACAGGGCGTAGTTGGGAGCATAGGATCTGGAATCAGGAACGCCTGGATCCGAATCCTGGGTCAGCTTCTTTGCAGCCTCCCAACCTGAGCAGTTACCACCCGTGGTACTCAGTTTCTTTGTGGGGCAGGTGGGGGTGGTTAACAGCTCACCACTCACCAGTTATAAGACTTGGGTGAACACTTAGGTTGTTTCCATCATCGGATGAATGGATAAAGAAGATGTGGCACATATATACAATGGAATATTACTCAGCCATAAAAAGAAACGAAATTGAGCTATTTGTAGTGAGGTGGATGGACCTAGAATCTGTCATACAGAGTGAAGTAAGTCAGAAAGAGAAAGACAAATACCGTATGCTAACACATATATGTGGAATTTAAGAAAAAAATGTCATGAGGAACCTAGGGTTAAGACAGGAATAAGGACACAGACCTACTAGAGAATGGACTTGAGGATATGGGGAGGGGGAAGTGTAAGCTGTGACAAAGTGAGAGAGGTGCATGGACATATATACACTACCAAACGTAAAATAGATAGCTAGTGGGAAGCAGCTGCATAGCTCAGGGAGATCAGATCGGTGCTGTGTGACCACCTAGAGCGGTGGGATAGGGAGGGTGGGAGGGAGGGAGACGCAAGAGGGAGGAGATATGGGGATATATGTATAACTGATTCACTTTGTTATAAAGCAGAAACTAAGACACCATTGTAAAGCAATTATACTCCAATAAAGATGTAAAAATATATATATATATACATATTATTCAAATTCATTTAAAAAAAAAAAAAGACTTGGGTGAGTTAATTCAGTGCAGCTGGAGCTCAGCACTCAGAGGAACGAGAACAGGGACAGAGGGGGATCCCAGACCTTAGCCTGCTGTCGACTGAAGTCTCCCTGCCCTCTTCTCTGCCAGGACACTGGGAAGTGGGGTGTTTTGGCTGGTCAAATTTCCACCCCAAATAAAAGGTTGCTGAAGCCAAATCAAAGGCAGGATGGGCATTAAACAAGCAACCAACCACTGTCGCCTTGGGTTATACATTTTCCATAGCTCATGGGCATGCCCTAGCTGTGGACGTCCTTGATTCTGAACTGAAAGAGGCTGAATTAAAATGTCATTCCCTCATGCCAGAGGAGGGAAAAATTGATAAAGTGATTGTAAACCAGGAGCTTGCTGTCAAGTAGAAAATATTTGGATACAAGGGCAGGAGAACCTAACGTATCTCCAGAAGCAGCAAGGGCAGAAGTGATGCAATGAAGGAAAGTAGTGATGCAGAATATAAATTTAAGAGGAAAGCCAAACTACAATTCATTTAACAAACATAATGCCTTGTATGTCCTGCTTTCCGAGTTTTGAATCACTCCGAGAGAGGAAGCACGGTTCAGAAGCACAGAGTGGAAGTGAGGATACTCTGAAATGAGGTGGGGGGACCTGGGGTCTTGTCCCCAGCTCTTGGGAACTTGGGAAAGTCTGACTTCAAGGGGCCTTGGTCTCCTCATAGCTCTGAACCCATCAGGGGTAGACGCCACCCCCCGAGGGTAAGAGGACCCGCCTGGCATTTCTCCCACCCGCTTTATGGTCAGTCGTTTCACTTCTGACAGCTTTGGAGTTGTCCGCCCTGCTTGCGTTCCAAGATGAGAGAAGCGAGGTCTGGCCTAGAGGCCGACAGCCCCACCACGGGCCCCACCCCCTGCTTCATCTCGGGAGCACCTGCAGATGCTCGTGTCACGGTGACCTTGCAGCTGTCCTCGAGGTGCCGCAATTCTGCCCCACAGCCCTAAGGCCACCTCCACTGATGAAGGGTCAGCCAACCAAGAGCGTCAGGCTCTTACACCCGGAGAATCGTCCTAAACACGCCTGCCCCTTTGTTCTGGGTGAGCTTTCATCACGTTGGCTTCTTGTTCTGTGAGCCTGGTTGGTACACTTGACTCTGTCTATTTTCCACCCTGACTTGCCGGAGTATTGGAGGCTCTTCACGGAACTCCAGGAGTCCTTTACAGTAGAACATTTTGTTTCATCCCATCAATTGCAAGTCAGTGAAGAGCTACTAACTCAGGCACTGGGCTGAAGCAGATGAAAAATCTAGAGACAAAATCTGAGAAAACAAACTATATACACAGGTAGTTTTCCTAGTTGGATACGGTTAATTTATTTTCGACTGAACTCTGGGGCTTTGTGAATGCTTGTGTCTGTTTATAAAAGTTCCCCCCCTGTTGTCTTTGTAAGGATAGAGGCAGCAAAGACACTAAAATCTGTACAAGAAAAGAAAACAGACTCGAAGTTAGGGCCTGATGTGCTCCAACATGAATAGAATACACAGTGTCCATGTGCAGAGAGGTAACGTTGCCGAGTGTTGAGTGTCAGTGGGAGATATTAGCACAGACATGGTAAACCTCTCCAATCTCCAGTTCACGTGTCTAAGCCAGAACAGCCCTGGCTGTCCTCTGGCCTTCACAAAACTGCATGAAGATCAAAAGGAGACTGTGCCTTTGAAAGTCTTTTGAGAATTACAACGTGTTACACAAATGTGGAGATTAAGCATCACCGTGGACTTGGCGATGCTGAAATTGGGGGCCACAGGACTGTTTTGTTTCAGCTCAGCCCTGCCTTGGAGAGCTGGGTTTCAGGTAGATGGAATGTGATTGCATGTGGCCAGGCCTACACAGCTTGTCACTCTGACACACACAACGAAAACCACGACAACACAGACATGCACCTTCTACATTTGGAGACTCATAGTGGTGGGCAGCCTTTCAGTGACCATCTGGTCAACCCGTGTGTTTTACACATTGCAACAATCTGTTCTAAAAACTAAGCTGTTTGGATATTTTACACATAAAACAGTAAACCGCAGACCTAAGCACCCAGATACCAACTGCAAAAAATGTCCAGATAGCCTGTCTAGCCTTACCTTTGAGCTTGAATGTCTCAGAACTCATAGAAATAAATCTTCTACTTCTGAGAGGTAAAATGTATGTATGTATGTATGTATGTATGTATTTATAGCACAGCCTTAGAGCTGAAAACAGTACCTTCCTGGGAGTTAGAAAACCTACTGACTCTACCCCTATAAAGTTGTGTGACTTTTAGGCAAATGACTGAATTTCTTTGGCCTTAGTTTTCCCCTCTGTAAAAAGAGATTAGTAATAGCTGAAGTATTTAAATCAAAGATAAACAGCATTGAATGTGATGTTATGATGATGTAACCAGATGGGAAAAGGCCACTCCAGATGGCCAGTTGAAATGAAGTATATTTGGTTTCATATAATCAAAACATACCCAGTGAATTAAAGAAATGAAGTTATTGTACATGTTTGATATATGATTAATTATAATAGGAGTCATCTTGTAATTTATTGTTTTCACACAGTGTTTCTCAAACTTTTTCTCATTGTTGCCCCCCCAGGGGCTTTCTTAGACATTTATTCCTAATTGCCCCTTCCTCCCCCATTAAGTTGTAGGTAATATGGATATACAGTTCACCTGCGATACACATTTCACCCTTTGGAGGGCCACAAGCCATTGTAGTAGCTGAGTCTTTTTCACACCCTCCCCCACCAAAAATAGATTTTGGGGGGCATTGTGCCGGGTGGTCCAGCCTACAGTGCTTGGTGTCAGAGGGTTATTTTTAGGGCACGCTTACACAGCGCTGGACAGTGTGCAGATTCATGCTCCTATTACTCCCATCTCACAGCCATGTTAAGTAGCTCGCCCAAGTTCCTGTAGGGATTTGACCAGAGCACCATCCTGTCTCTCATTTGTCAAGCGTGTCTGAGCATTGCTACGAGCGCACTGACAACCTCAGGCGTGCCGGGGTTGAATGCCAGCCCTTCTGTGTCCTCCTGTTTCTGTCGTTGTGTGCTGCGGTGGTGGAAGGTGGTGTCAGCCTCATAGAGACTCTTTCTTGATGCTCTGATCTTATCCTGCCTCATAGACCAGCCCAACAAATGCCCTTTATGGAAAGACTTGTGAAGGGGCCGGGGGAGGAGATGTAACATAATACCCAATTTTCTTCCTGCCCTCAAAGAGCCAAATGATCTAGTGAAGCAGATAAAGCAGTTGGACATACAAGGCAAGCAGCCCTACAGGAAAGAATATTATAAGAGGACATAAAAGTACAGACAAAAACGCTACTGAAGTCATTTATTGTCTCCTGCCCCTGGGTGAGCTCGTATTTTCTTTCAGTGGGAAGGGCTCTCAGTCTTGTCACCAGCTCCCCAAACAAACTTGTGACACAGGATGAAGGCATGGTTAGACTGAATCACCCTCATCCACATCTGCCCCTATTTTCAGACATTGTACGTAAGTATCCACTTGGCAGTTGGTTAGTACATGTTGATGGATGGATGGATGGATGGATGGAGGAATGAACAGACACTAAGCTCACAAACATTTGACTGGTTTTCTCTGATAACCACCATGAGTATAAAATGGAATGTAACCTTTAATTTCTTAAGCTCAGAAGACCGTGCCACTCACAGATGCATCAAAACTGCATGCTATTTTCAAAATAGAGTTTGTTCTAATTAACGTATTTTAAAAATATAACCCAGAGGACATCCCTTTCTCAGGACGCCTCAGGATAATTTTATTAGCTCTGCCTCTGAGGAAGCCGTATAGGATTTTTCAAATTTAATGTCTTTGTCATTTACTTAAGCCCTGCTGTGAGCAAAATACTGGAAGCACTGGGTTAGGTGCTGAAAGCAGTAGAGAGGTGATGCAGCACCATTCCTGTCCTTCAGACCCTTACGGTCCCAAGGAATCACCATGGTGTCACGGGCTTGGAGCTGACACCTACCAAGTTTTGAGAAAAGTCTACTCCTGGTGCCCTTGCCCATCCTCTGAGGACACAGAGGCAGGATAATGCTTTCAACCATATTCACAGCTGGACACATTTTGGAATTGATGTTTTAATTCCTCTGACACTTCTTAAAACTATCATTTTGTTCACGAACCAAAAGCCCTGGGATCTCTGAAATTCCAAATGGCTTGCAGGATTGCATGCCTTTAGATCAATTTCAAAGGCTGCACTAGGAAACCAAATTGCAGCACAGGTTTTAAAGGACTTTGGTCCTTGTTTCTCTCAAGATAATGGTGGAATCGAGCTTGTCTACTGCTCTGTGCTCCCTAAAAATCAAGACACCCTTCCAAGAAAATCAAGCCAAGGTGACCACCCAAGCTCTGTGCCCAGCAAAACACATCCCAGAAATTTTCTTCATGATCCAGAGTTACTGGGGGAGAGCAAAGGACTGGTTCTCAAAGACTGAGCCAATTATAGAGGCTCTTAGGATCTGCAGTGTTCATGGGAAAAGACAACTTGGTAACCATGTGAGCAGCCTTGTGAGCTGGTGACTGAACAATCATGGGCTTCCAAGTGTGCCTCTGATTTGCTTTGTGGCTGGGAATCAGCCCCTTTGTGTTTCTCCTTCCCCATCAACATGACAAAAGTTATTTACGAGTAGCTCCGTATAGTCTAGCATGCCTGCTGATGCTTCTAAGGGCATCTTGTCCAGCTGCCCCTGCCTGGGACTCTCCCATCATCACCAGGACCTGCTCAAGGCTTGGTCCTTATAAGTGGCCCAGGGAAGTTCCTTGTGCTGGTTTCAGGGGGCCAGATTCTGAGCAGCTCATAACCACCTTACTTCCTGCCTGGGAATGCCATCCTCCCAATTCTGCTACTCTAAGCATGTATCCACATGTAATCACTCTAAGACAAACTTAAACTTTTTGTTTGTTTGTTTTTCACTATTCTCTTCCAGAAGTGAGTACACTAACAGCAAACATAAAAAATAATGCAGAAGGGGCTTCCCTGGTGGTGCAGTGGTTGAGCGTCCGCCTGCCGATGCAGGGGACACGGGTTCGTGCCCCGGTCTGGGAAGATCCCACATGCCACGGAGCGGCTGGGCCCGTGAGCCGTGGCTGCTGAGCCTGCGCGTCCAGAGCCTGTGCTCCGCAACGGGAGAGGCCACAACAGTGAGAGGCCCGCGTACCAAAAAAATAAATAAATAATAATAATGCAGAAAGTGAAACCTATATCGAGGACAAGTCTCCCCTTCCAGACAGGCACAAGGCAGTGAGGGAATTTCTGGGAGCAGCGACTCTGGCTGGATGTTGAGGGTCGAGCATTTAAAGCTATGACACCACGTGTGGAAAATAAACTGGCAAAACAAATTTCAAACTGGTGACATCATTCTGGCTCTGTTTCTACCACACCAGTAAAACCAGTTGGAAAAACAAAAATGGAATCAACTTAATTGTCAAGCTGACACCAAACTATGGCGGGCCTGTTGGTTTTCTTCTTCTTTTAAATAACAAGATCAAATAATCATTTATGTAAGTACATTACCTAATTGTTCTGCTAACATGTGATGAATGACCTTCACATTTCAGTGACGATCGGCCCAGTTGCTTGTACATAAACACACCACCCCAACACCCTCTCGTGTCATTTGCTTGTTTCAAATATTCCCTGATAGACTAAAAGGCATCCAATGATGAAACACATAGAAAAGTAGACATCACCCACTATATGTTCTTGGTGACAAGGCTAAGTTCTGTTTAAGCAGCCAAATATGCTGTTTACATCATTCCCAACTGCCCAGCATTCACGAGAAAATCAAGTTCCTGCTTTAAACCCAACTGACCCTTGGGCAACATTCAAATCCCACAGGTCATAATCTGATACCCAAACCTAGTAAGAGGCAAGCATGTGATTGGGAAGAGTTGGTCCAGAGAGATGCTGCACAGCAAGCCCAACTCAGATACTCTCCTGCTCCTAGGTTTTATGACACCAACCGTCCCTTCTTTCACACACGGAGTCTTTCATCTTCCAGATTTGCAAACATCAGCACGTAATCCTCACAACATCCTTGTGAGGTAGGCAGGTGGTGCATGTTGCAATCCCTCATATTAAAGATGGAAAGATGACACTGATGGTGATAAAAACTAAAGCACATCGAACAGTGTCAGCACCATCACATCAAAAGACCTGTGGTTTTCTCAGGAAAAAAAAAAAAAAAAAAGGGAAACTGTCACATGTAAACTCATCCATTTTACTGTTTTACACAGATGCTAATGTCCAGCTAGTTTTGAAAGTCTACAGCACAAAGAGTTGAATTACTACATTGTTCAAAGGGGCAGAAAACTCTCTTGGAAATCAGGCATTCTTTTTAAAGTATTTTATTGATGCAAAACACCAGCAGAGTACAGAAATGTTCTCCTGATTCCATGTGGTCCCTGGCTGCTCCTCAGCCAGCGTGAGGAGGTGACATTCAGCCTCCCCGACTGACAAACCCTCCGGGAGGAGAGCCCTCCAGATTCATCAGAGCGCGCCAGGCACGTCCATCAGCAGGGGAGGCGCCTTAAATGAAACCAGTGCCTGGAATGGACTGATGGAGACTGTCCCTGGCTTTGGGTCTTCAAAGCCCATGTAAAACTGAACTTCCCAAGACCCACAAACCTTAAACAGAACCAAGCTTTGGGCTGAGAGGGAGAAGGGATCGGGGAAGGGGGCCTCTGAGATTTCTCCCGTGTCCCAACGAGTCCTGCCTCCTGGAAGGGGAGGGTGGAGGGCGCCCTGCACCCCTTCCCGGGTCAGCTGGGGCCTGCGGCCGGGCTCCTGCGCTCGGGACCCCGGCGTCAGGACGCGGCGCTCAGCATCCCCACCCGTGCGGTGGAAACCTCTTCTCTTTTCTGCCATCTCTTCTCTCCTCTCCTTTCCCTCGTTTTCACGTGCGCGCGGGCCACACACACGCCCCAAGCTTGGCATGCAGACCTCTCCGACCCGCTGGAAACCTGGGGCTTGCAGCGTCCTCACCCCTTTTGGAACGCTTTTCACAAGTGGGGAATCCTCCCCTGTGAGTGGAGGGAAGACAGGGGTCCAGAGCTGCCCCGGGTGGGCGCAGGGAGGGTGAGGGGCACTTTTTCCTCCTATGGCGGCGGGGGCCCGGGCCTAGGTCTATGATCCCCTCGCAGGAGGAGCTGTCCTAGAGGGAGCGGCCGAGAAGGAGGGGTGGAAGGGGGCCGGAGCCGGAGGCTAAGAGGGGATGAGGCTTGGGGAGGGCGGGGCAGGGCAGCGAGGGGAGTGGAAGGAGAAGAGAGCGGAGGCCCTGGAGAAGGAGGGGAGGGCCAGGGGGCGAAGAAGTGCAGAGGGCGGCGGAGCAGGGGCGGCGGTGCCCAGTTCCCTTCAAATCCTGCGCCGGGTCCCGGGGGGATCCCCCGCCCGGTCCAGGCCCCGCCCACACCCGTATCACCTCGCCCCGCCCCTGCATAGCCCCGCCCCGTTCAGACCCCGCCCTCCCCGCCCCCATCCAGGCCTCGCCCCGCCCGATCCAGGCCTCGCCCCCCACATCGCCCCGCCCACCGTCCAGGCCCCGTCCCGCCCCAGTCCAGGCCATGGCCCGTCCCGTCCCGCCCCACATCGCTCCGCCCCGTCCAGGCCCCGCCCGCGACCGCCCTTTCCCGCGGCGGCGCCCTGGAAATATGAAGAGGTGCTGCGGCGGCTGCGGCGGCGGTGGCCAGTGCAACGCGGAGCGGCGGCGGCGGCCGGGCGAGCACGGGGCGGCCGGGCGCGCAGGGCCGGGCGCGGGACGGGAGGCCGGGAGCGGAGGGGCCGGGCCGGGCATGGGGCGCGCCGCGGCCGCCTGAAGCGCGGGCCTGGCCCTATCCCCGCGCGGCCGGGCCGCGCCGCCCGGGCTGCAGGCGGGTCCCGGGAAGCTGGGTTCCCGGACGGCGGGCGGTGCGGCGCGCGCGGGCGGCCCCGGAGGAGGCCTGGAGATGTCCTGTGTGCGCCGCCTCCTGCTCACATCCCTGTTCCCGGCCCTCCTGCTTCACGGTGAGTCCGGGGGGGCCGGGAGCCGAGTGGACACCCCGGAACCGAGGGGGCCGCGCGGCCGGGCGCAGCCCCCTCCTGGGCGCCCTGGAAGAGGCTCGCCTTCCCGGGCGCCGGCCGTGCTCTCTCTGGAAGGGCGCGCACGCAGACTTTATGTCCAAGTCCCGGGACACTTGTGTCCACTCTGCGGGGTTTCAGACTATAGGGGGTCATGGAACCGCAGGCTATGCGACCCTTTACAGAGTGTCAGAGCGCTGGCAAGGCTCTTGCTGGGGTCCAAGCTTTGGGGGCACTGTGCAGAGAACTGTGATCATTTCAGGGAAAAAGCAGCTCGGGGTGTTTGTGTTCGCCCCTCGGAGGACGAGTGTGTTGAGGGGCTGGGGAGGGGTCTCTCCCAGGTGGACCGGTAGGTTCTCTGGACGGACTTTCAGGGAGCAGGGGCCTCCTAGCAGCCAAGGTGCAGTAATTAAAACCAGTCCCCTAAGTTCTCCGGGACCTGAGCTTGTTTCCTCCCGCTCTTCTGGGTCGTTTTGTTTCTGTTTCATGTGTCACATGTCATCAGCAGCTCTAGTAAACCCTCAGCCAGAGAACAGCAGGCTTTAAAAGAGTTCCAGGAATTGCACTGAGGAAAATAAGATAGCATTGCACCGGGGGTGGGAAGGCAGATTTTGTGCGAGATCTGTGGCGATCATGGGGACAGGTGGCTGCAGAACACGTGCTGATCCAGATGTCCTGGGCCAGCTTTTCCTAACGGTGGACACCTGACTGTTCAGCAGAGTGTCCACCAGGAGCAGGGCTCTCCTGCCTCCACACCCACCACGGGCACCCCAAACCTCTGCACATCGGGTCATCAGGTCAGCACCCTCATGGCCTCTAGGTTTCCGATCCAGCTTCAGAAGGCATTTGGCTGGCGCTGAAGGTCAGGGGTGACTCCCAGACCATCTAGGAAGGGGAGGAGACAGCAACCCGGGAGCCCTGCGCTGCTGTATTCTTTGTCACCCTGCTGGGGCCGGCAGTATGGGCAGCGCAGGTCCACAGGCCCTGCACACAAGTTGGGCTGGGCCAGACCTGCCTGATTGCCAAGGTGTGCCCAGAGCCCCAGTGATCCCAGACTTTCAAAGTCAGGATGGAAGGCTGGCAGTTCGAGGGCCAGAGAGAGAAGGTGTAATTACAGGGTTGTACTCCTAGGCCCATCTGCTTAGAATTACAGAGCCGTTTTCATCTTTGGCTGAAACATGAAACACATCAGAGCCAATGGGCAGATCAAACAGCAGCTGCCACCCACACCAGAAACAAGAGGCAGAGAGAGAGAGGACACAGGGGAGAGTGTCCCCCCAAAAATCTCTTGTCGTATCTGTGCAGGAAAATGGTCATATGGGCAAATGCCTTTAAAATGAAAAAGTACTTGACAATTTGGCATGAACAGAATGGTTTTTTTCATAAAGCCATTTGCCTTTTGGACTACAAAAGCCATGCTCAGAAACACAGCCTGGGCCAAGCCACCCTGAACTTTTCTTCCTTGTTTTGAGAGCTGGAAGTTGTAACCACACTTCCTGCACCACAGTGTGGTAAAGGCTGGTAAGGGGAGCCCAAGTATATCCTCAGTGAGGTTCAAGTATAGCCCCAGATCTCCAAATTCCAGCTGGAGTCAGCCTGAGCTCCTTGAGGTCAGGGGTTCACCCAGATCCACAGTGTGCAGGGAGGGAGTAAGGAAGGGGGGAATAAGCCAGTGGGGCCAGACCCTGTGCATGTGTGCACGTGTGTGTGCACATGTGCATATGACGAAGAGTATGTAAAATAAAAAAGGAGGTTTGCCAAGTTTAATGCAATGACAGGGATAACCCTGCAAAAAGTCATCCCATTTCAAAGTGAACCTGCAGTGGCAGAGTTATTCACACTGATGTTGCCCACAGAGCAACTGAGCTCGTGCAGGGCGCATGGGACTCCAACACAGAGGAGAAACTGAGGGAGTGGTCCTCTGGGTATAAATCTCTGCGATTTGAGAGAGGCTTGTCACGATTCCTTAGGATAATGTAAAGCACCAAGAAAAAATTGGGTATTCTCCGTTTCCCCCTTTTCTGCCTGATGTTTACTTGATTGAAGTAGTTTTAATGGGAAATGGGTATTAATCAACCTAACCCAAGGGAATGGCTTGAGAGTGTGTCCTACTCTGTAGTTAGGGGTTTTGCTAGTAGTTGAAAATTCTGTAGTAACAGATGGAGCTTGATTATGTATCTTAATAGAAGTTATAAGTCTGAAGGAAATTACCTGTACTCTTTTAGAATGGCTTAATGATTTTTTTCCTGATACAGAGGCATTTTTATTTTGCTACTTGTTGTATATTTATGACAGCAATTAGGTAGGTAAAAACATTTTCTATGGTTATGAATGTGCTTGGGACCAACTTTACGAAATTTCGTTCCAGACATCATTTATAGATTATTTGTTACACTAACAAGTCTCATATTAAGATTAACAAGTACACAAGGCCTTCAGGAAGATTCTGGGTGAAGATGCTGTAGAAACTATTGTGTTTGGCATCCAATCTTCAGTTTTTTTGGTTACTTTTATTTCAACTCAGGCAAGTTATAAATCACCCCTAGGTCCTATTGGTGAGTAAATTAGGGTCTGGAAAGACTGGAGTCCATTGTTTATTATTTGCTGTGCTTGAAAACTGTAAATGTAGTGGGAGAGTTCAAAATGTGGCGGCATAAAAGTATACATCTTGGTCTTACTTTCCTGTCCTCCAACATCTGAGAACAATTGCACTTCTTAATCCAAGTAAAACCTATTGAATGTCATGAAGGTATGCAGCTGGGGTATGTCCCTTGTCACTGTTTTATTTGCTTAGATGAAAAGCCACAAAAATCATTCTGTTCCAGAAACCAGATTAACATGAGATATTTCAGAAAAAGTGGTGCTTTAATGTGCCCCAAAGTGCTCATTCTCTTTATTAATGGAAACATTTGACTTTAAGTTTTGGAGCCGTTGTTGGGGAGATGTTCTTCTTCCATCGCCATTTACTTTTGTAGGATTCATCGACTTTTCTGAAATGTGAAGACACTTCTGAGCTATCACCTTTCACTTGAGTGTATTCTATTAAAACTGAAAAAAAAGTCCAAAACTGTGGATTACCGAATGACTGACTGCTTAACCAACAAAATGTGAGGAAACATTACAATAGGGTAAAATAGAATCTTTGACATATCATTTTACTGGAGACAGTTTTTGTGACCAAGAAAACATTGCCTTTCCTGCACCTTTTCCCCCTTAGTCATAAAATGTAATCTTGAAAAGAAATATTACTTATCTGCTCATAGCAGGGAGCAAGGGTCTTAGACAGATGGTAAATATTCTCCTTTGAGAGAAACTATCTTCAAGCACGTAGCTGAGCCGTCCCGTCATAGCCGTGGTCCTTCTTTTTCTCCCTAAATGAGTAGAGAACTCAACACCAGCGGATGATAGGACTGTGTAAACACCTACCGTTTAGGGACAGACTGATGACAACTTGATAGAATCAATTAAAGGGAAGCATAAAACATTTAGGACTGGAAATATGAAAGGACTCATTAGTGATCTTGTACACCTGTGGAAAGCTTACATGGCAGCACGTGGCCTCTGCGCGGCATTGAAGTGATCCCAAGGAAAAGCTCAGGAAAAACCTGCCACCATCCGAGCATGAGCTCTTGCTGTGTCCAGATGTTATGTGCACAGGCCATTTAGTTCTTTTCAATTTGGGTTCATATTGGGAATAAAGTTATTTTGGAATGTTGTGTGATAGGGATCTAGGTCAGAGTAAGGATGTGGTGTCACCCTGTAGTTACTGAGGCTCGTCTGTTCTCGAAGGGTTTTCTAGCTTCATGCCTTCAGCCAACCATTCGGTCAACAGGTACATTAAGAGGGCCTCCTGCGTGGCTGTGTCCCTGCCGGCTGGGGACAGGGCTGTGAGGAGGGGCAGCGCCCCTTCCTGAAGAGTCCTGAGAATACCTGGAAGGATGAGAAGAGCTTATTGGAGAGCCCAGAGGTGGGAGGCTGGCACACTGCCCTTGACCGCGGTGTTCGTCCCTGCTGGGAATCCCATCACTCCACACACACACACACACCCCACACACATCATGCACACACCAGACACACAAATACACACATACCATGCACGTAGTCAGACACACCACACACAGACACACACACCATGAACATACACATACACACACACACACACACGACTGTGTGAAGAGCATGGCTGTGGCGGCAGCCGTCAGCTCCAGGCCCAGCAGGAAAACCATGCTGTCTGTGGTTGGACCCCAGTGTCTGGCCTGGGGACCATGGCCTTAGAAGAAAACGACTTAGAAAATTACCTCATTTTCATCAAAAGTTAAATGAAACCAGGAATTTGAAATCCTGACTTTACTATGTTTCTCATAAAGGGAAAATGCTTTTAGATAAGGTTGAAAGATTGGCAAAAGCAGCTCTCTCAGCTTTGATCTCCAACAACATGGAACTAAAAGCAAGCGCTTGGTGAGTGTAGGTGCCCACCTGGGAGTGAACGGCAGCTTTTGTTCCAAAACATGGAAGCTGTGCAGGCGGTCACGTAGCTGCCTCGACTTCACAGCCCACATTACAGTGATGAGGGCTCTTTTACTGGGGCTGGGCGATTTCACGGCAAAGTAATCACCTGCATTTCCCCTCATCGCTCCCGTTTTCTCTGCTGCGTGTTTTTCTGCATCGCACCAGTTCCACCGTGAGATGCTTCCTCACTCTGGTGTGGGAGTGACGCAGGTCACGTTGTATCAAGGACAGAAAGGTGCAAAGTGAGCGGGAAAGGGCCTTTCAGAGACCCTCTCAGAGACCACCATTGTGAATGTCTTGACATTATATTTATTTGGTCGTTTTGATTTTATTTTTTTAAGCATTAAAGTACCTATGTAGTGACTAACCCGATCAAAGATGAGTTCAGTCCCAAGTGTGCCTGAAAAGTGTCTCCTTCCGAACTCATTTCACATTTTATTGTGTGTAAAGTGGTTTGGCGCTTTGGGTTCTCGATCTAGGTAGACAGGTGAAAAGCTGCTGAGTATATCAAGAGGATTCTCCCGGGGACTTGGCCACACGCCGTGTTTCCCTTCACGTGTCAGCGATGGGGCAGGCCTTGGAGACAACCTCGCACGCAGTAGGCCCTCAGCCACCTGCTGAAGGGATTACTCAGGGTCTCTGCTCCAACCCCTGCCCCATGCCCTTTGCCCTCTGCCTGGTCCCTGTCGGTGGCCTGGCTCGCTCTTGGAGAACAACAGGCTCAGCAATAAGCGTTGCTTCAGGCAACAGAGAAATACTGCATTTGTTCCCTTTGAAGCCTGTGCTCGGGGCTGCTTTCTGTGTGCAGAGTCTGGTGACTTGGGTGATGCCAACAGTCACCTGACCTCACGGGCCTTGAACTTAGGGTACAGATGCCCATGTAAATGGTTAATCCTGTGCTTCCTCTATTTGGGGAAATCTGGTTTTTTATTTGCTATCTCTGGGAGTTTTCACTCTCTGAACAGTAGACTGGCAATCATGGTAGTGGTAAAGATCATTCTGTAAAAATCATTGTGAGTGATTTCATCCGTGGAAGTGAAAAACTCTTACCTACACACACACCTGTGCATGTGATACACCCTCCAGAGCCCAAGGAGCTCATGTAGTTCTCTGCAAATGGTCATCTATAAAATTGTCCCCTGAAGCCTTCGGGAATTAATTTGTTTTCAACAGGAGAACAATTTCCTTCCAGGGTCTACATTTTTCTCCCACCCGTACTTGAAAGAAGCTGCCCCCTTGTCATAATCATTTGATCTGGGCCCAGGCCATGGGACCCCGGATGTTGGAGACCATTTTGTAGTGGGGCCACTTTGATAACCTGCTTCATCAGAAAGCCACCGGTCGGGGCGGTGCTGTGGTGGCTCCCACTGGCACTGGTATCAGGGGCTGGCTGTTCGTAGAACCTTTGACATTGAAGGCTGGTTCTCCACCCACTCCTTTCTGTTCCCGTGTAGTAACTGGAATTTGATATATGAGATAATATAGGCGTGAAGTGAGCCTTCGAGTGTTTTACAAACATGAGTTATTATCCCCATTACTGTAATTTTCACTTTGTACAGGGGAACGAAAGGCACCTATCCGATGACTTAGCCAAAGTCACCTTGAAGCCTGAAAACTCAGTCCCTTTCTTACTGCACTGTCCCTTTCTTACTGCACTGATGTTGTTTAACCCTTCGAGATGCTCTTTTCCTTGCATTCATTTACAGCAAAAATCTTAATGAATGGAGCCCAATGAACTAATCTTCGCAACTGACCAAAATATCTAGAATCCTCAGTTTATCAAAGTCTTGATGTTATTTGTGTGTGCTTTGATGTTGTGTGTGTCTTTGTATTTGTGTGTGTCTTGATGTTATTTGTGTGTGTGTTATGTGTGTGTGCCCTCCTACACGTGTGCTTCCTCACTCGTATGAGAAACACAAGGGGAAAAACCCTCTCTTGGACTAAATAGGGTTGTCACCTGTCCGCCCCACTACCTCTGTATCCAAAGCAACATCCCTCAGGCACTGAGGTTCCTAACGATGACCTCACTGTGATCTGCCTTAAGAGCCTGAAAGATCATAATGTCAACTGCACTCAACGTTCAATAGCAGAATTATCAACAACCAAATGCTGTGGTTAGTCAACACTTCTGATTATACAGATAATCCAATCAAGTGGAGGTTTTTAAAGTTATTCTATATAATAAGCACATTTATTATTATAACTAATAAGTACACTCAGGCAGGAACTATTATTACAGCTAGTCACCACCCTTAAGTTGGATGCTTATTTATACAATTGAAGACGTATGAAAGTGGACACATAAGTATTTTGCAAAAGTTTTTTTCCAGATATAGTGCTAAATTAGTACAGACCCTTACTTTCCTCTCGCCGTCTTTCCCTCCCTCCCTTCCTTCTTTCCTCTCTTTTCAAATAACTTTTTGGTAATACCTTTTCCCACAACATGCCAAAGATGGTCAGTGCCTCTCCGGGACCACCAAAAAGATTTACTGCTTTGTTGAAAGCAGTTCCCTTCTCTTATCTTTCTCATTTATTCAGGCAAAAATGATGCACTGAACCATGGCAGAAGCTTCATAATTGATCTTCCTGCTTCTTAGCCCTCCAAAAAAAGGGAAAAGCAGTCTTTTCACAATGGAATCCTTATCCTACGTTACACTGCTTACAGGCTTTGGGTGGTTCCTCTTCCCTGTTTCAGCCCAGTCCACCCTCAGGATGACGCACTCACAGCTCTTGATCACAGCCTGGCCTCTGTTTTGCCACTGTTCCCTCCTGGGCCACCCTGCAATCTCCCCTCCCTAAGGCCTCTCCATCCCCCCTGCACGAATCTCCCGCCCCCTCCTTATGTTGGGCATGTGCTATAAACTCTGCCTGGACCACTTCTGTTCAGTCTTCGAGGCATAGCTGCCTGCTCCCTCTGTCTTTCTGAGTCCCTTT
The DNA here is from genome assembly GCF_964165515.1 of Mesoplodon bidens. Lineage (NCBI taxonomy): Eukaryota > Metazoa > Chordata > Mammalia > Artiodactyla > Ziphiidae > Mesoplodon > Mesoplodon bidens. The sequence continues at coordinate 30,090,388 of NC_138169.1, read as the reverse complement.
ATAAGTCCATTGGGGTTCTGATTTCTTCCCCAACTGAGGATTCCTTGGGGCATAATGTTTGTAGCTTCTGTGCCTGCACAGTGCCTGGCCCTGCAGAGAGTCCTTTCTGATTGTTTGAATGAGTGAGTTGCTAGTTTGAGTCTCAGATTTGGAGCTGACATAGTTCTGGCGATGCAGGAACACGGGGGTCCCGGGGTTGACCAGAAGTCTAAGGCTGGTCTCCTTGGAGGGCACCCATGGCTGATGCTGAGAAGGAAGTCATGGGATGTAAGGTGAGAGCATTCCACATGGCCTCCCCTGTGGCTGAACTAGGTGCTTCAAGTGGCCTTTTCATTCCCAGCCATTTACTAGAAGGAGGCCTCACATGGGGGTGGGGGGTGTAATCCATGTCCCGCACCAAACGAGCCAATAAGTGTTGGTGACCCCTGTCCATACTTGACCCTAAGAGACGGCTTCTCCTGCCTGACAGCAACGCCTGCTGTCACTTGACCCTTTTAATTTTGCTCCCTAAGGGTCATTGAGTTGGTGGGTATTTCAAAGGAAAAAGATAAAAAGAATAAATTCCAACCCTATTTTCCCATCCTAAAGATTCAGTCCCACCCTCGCGAGTGAGCCCTCAGCCACTGTGTCCCGGGGAGGGGCTGGCTGTCGAGTCCTCCATCTGGCTATCCTGCTGGCCTCCTGGGCCGACGGCCTTGCCAGGTCCCTGACGTTGGCTCCTGTCTGACAGGAGCAGTAGCAAGACGGAGCTTGGTCTCTGGAAACTCTGAGTGACTTAATCTTCTGCCTGCTTTCTAATGATGTGCAAATTGGTGGTTCTAGGATTTTATGTCTTCCCCACCCCTGGTTAAAAAGCTGGCTGTCGGCTCCAGCCTCCTGCACAACCGTGCAGGTCCTGAGCACCACAGCCCCTTCCTTTGCCTCTGAACTCACCTCCTGCCCAGACTCCACCATCCCACCCTTGTCCTTGGACGTGCAGTCCAAGTGAGACCTTAAGAGCCTCCGGGTCAGAAAAACTTATCTTCAATCTTCTTTATGCTTCCAACCCTTAAGCTACACAGAGTGGCAGCGTGTAGTTATTTGTTAAACTGAGTAGAGCTTGTCACCACCCCTGCCCTCCATCCAGGTCACCAGTTAGTTGGCTGCCAGGAGCCCGGGCCTCGCTCTGGGCACGCTGTCCCTCCAGAGCGCAGAGTGAGCTGGGCTCCAGGAGACTCTTACCATTATTCCAGCCATTCTGTTAGTTAGGAAGGCCTTTCTCAGGACCTCCAAGAGCCTTACTCATCATTTAAAATAATAGCAACTAACGTCTAACAAGAACCGTGAACCATGTGCTAAAGGAAATGATCTCAGTGAATCCTGAGACCAACCCCAAGTGACGGCAGTGCTCTCACCCCCTCCGTACGGATGAGCACACGAAGGCTTGGGGGTGTTAAGTGACTTGTTTATGGTCACAGTGCGGATCATGTGTTTCATCGATTGTAGGATTTACAGGTTTTCATGTATAAGGTCTGGGCAGTGGGTGTGCATCTCCGGTGGGTGGGGCCTCTGGCTCCTGTGAGCCTGCAGGTGGCAGTCATGCGGCAGACCTGTCATCGCCTGTGTGAACCTGGACCCATGCTGTCCTCATGTCACTTCCTCTGTGTGTGTCCTTGTTACTCTCCATCTATGGTTTAGTTGCCAATAGGTTGGTTTTGAAAATAGAGTAAACACTGCAGCCAAGTGTTAGAATTCACTTGTAAACTCCACTCTCAGCGCTGAAAAGAAAAACAGTGTGGAAATCAGGCAGCCCAGTAACAGAGCCAGGGGTGTCCGTGTAACATCAGTGGGGCGAGTATTTATCACGGTGAGGGGGGTAGTAACTGCACTTACATATTTTCTGACCGAGAAACAGTTATCTGGGAAGAAAGATGCCACAAAAAGATAAGGCTGTGTTTGAGCCTTGTTGTCAAGATTCGTGCAGAGCAAACCGATTACCTGTCCTGAGTGAAGCGTTGCAGCTGAAGGCCAGACACGGTGCCAGATCTCTTTGGAGAGATAAAGCAGTCGGAGGCCCTGTGCATGCTCCAAGGATGTTGGGACTGCTGCTAAGGCAGGTGTCATCGTTTAAATGCAAGTGCTTTTGTCCCTGGTAATAAAATAATGATGCATCTTAATCACTGAAGTCTTGGATTTGATGAAATCCTTTAAGTGGCTGATCTAGTTTCAAACCCAAGCAGCCCAGCTCCACAATTTCACCGATATCCACTCCCCTCCCGGTTTTCCTTAGCTTTATGGGAAAACATTTGCAGGGTGTAAAGGAGTTTATAAATCAATTTTTAGAACATAGCTTGGTTGATCATGAGAGCATGACATCTTTACTGAATGCTGGGTGTCATATTTAAAGAAGACTCTTCCGCAACTCCCAGTGCTTTGTGACTTGAGTTAAAATATGTATTTCTGCCACGTTACAATTTATCATTCAATTGACCCACCAAATGGCAAGTTGTACTGTTTGATTTCATTCCTGACGGAATTTAGGAGGTGCTTCCTATCAACAAGATGACCACAACTCTTGGGGTCGGTGGAGGTATCCCCCCATCCTCTAGTTTAAAGCTAACTGAGAGAGATCAGCACAAGTGCCAGACAAATGGGGATTAAAATGCTGGAATTGGGATAAATAACCCCTCAGAAGTCACAGTACAGGTGGATGTCCATGTAGGATTGCCAACAGGTCACCCCTGCATTTTCCAGACTTTCCACCTGGCTGAGTGCCACAGCCCAACCACTGAAGGGTCCTTACTATGGGGGTGGGAGGGGGCTGATCAAAATGCATGTATTTTATGTATTTTGAAAACAGGCTGGTTTTGCAAAGAAACAGAGAAAAATAGCCCAGTTAGAAGGCTTGTTTCCTTCTTCTCTCTGGGGAGGGTCAGGGACGGAGCACCCAGGACCATCGTTTCAGTGGAAGTGCCTTCCCTGGGATGGGAGACCGAGGTCACGGAGGGGGTCCTCGCTTAACAGCCCTGAGCATTAGTGTCTACTCCACCTGACACAGGTTTCTGAGTTTTAGTGTCGCCCGTGTTCTAGCTCAGGTGTGACTCACCTGGTTTGGCTGAATGGGGTTGCTGGTGAGGTTGCATTTAACATTCATTGCAAAACGATGACCACAGTTTCATTAACATCCATCTTTTATTGTTGTACGTTTGTCTAACTAGTGTCATTTTTTTTTTTTGCTAACACAGTGCTGAATTCCTAGTAGGTCCACAATAAAGACCTCTCAGATTGTGAGTCACTTCAGGAGTGAATCTCAGAGGAAACAGTGGGCTTTCAGACGATAACTCCATCTGTTTTCCTTGCCTTTTTCTGCACACGAGGCTGGTGGTGCTTTTGCATGTGTAAATTTTGGCCAACCTGGACGACGTGAAGATAAACTTAGTCCTAGTGTCCCTTTATCCGTGGAAAATACAGATGTGCAATCAAAACCCTGTAACATGTTTGTTTGTCACCAACTCTGAGGGGCAGCCTTGGAAGATCACTGGGGGAAATGCCACACCTGAGCCCTTATAGGGCGGGCATAGGACTTGCACCCCCTCTAGAGGGCGTCCGTTTGGGGATTGAGAGACCCCGAGGTGCATGAGGTAGTGCGGGCAGAAGGGAGTCCCCACTGTGGGGCGCCTCCTAGCTGTTCCCTGGGCCTTTCTCCCCGTCTCCGTTCACCCTTCACTGAAGCTGCTGGCTCTCTGCCTTCCCGTCTGTGTGTCACTGCACCTGTCCACCCTTTCTGACTCCCCTCTCTACCTGTCCCCTCAGCCCCATCTCCAGCCTTGATGGCTCTGGAGCACGCAGTTCTGTCCCCTGCAGCCCTGCACAGCTGCTCGTGGGATGCACAGCCTTGTTTGCAGTTTCGTGGACCTGGGTTTGAGCTCAGGCTTTGCCAGGAGCTCGCCAAGCGACCTCATGCAAATCACATTCGTTATCTCCACAGACCCCAGTTTTCTCACCTGGGAGAGGATCTTCTGGGACACTGTAGAATGTGAATTCTTGGAGAGCAAAGACAGTGATAAAACCTGGCGTTTCCCACCTGTGGGATGTCCCCACCTGTGGGATGTCCCCGCCTCGGGGACAGCTCCTCAGCTGGCCTCACGTCTCTGCGGCTCCCCTGACACCTGCCTTGCATGTATCTGTTTCAGGGCTGGGAGAGGGCTCTGCCCTCCTTCATCCGGACAGCAGGTCCCACCCGAGGTCCTTGGAGAAAAGTGCCTGGAGGGCTTTCAAGGAATCCCAGTGTCACCACATGCTCAAACATCTCCACAATGGTGCCAGGATCACTGTGCAGATGCCGCCTGCCATCGAGGGCCACTGGGTGTCCACTGGGTAAGAGGCTGGGGTGGGGGGCCCGGGAGGTCCTGGAGAGCGCACTGCTATGCAGAGCCTTCTTAGGTTTTCTCAGGTGCACAGAGGCTTTCTAGAATCTACAGTGATTCTGGGGTTGTCTGAGTTCTAACTCACAGCAAAGCGACGCTTTGAAATTCGGGTTGGTGAAGAAACAGAGCTCAGTCCTGTTGAAATCTTAGCCTCAGCAGCGGTGATACGGTACCGCTGTGAACCCACATGGGAGTGAATATGTCCTTGTTTATTGAACCCCATAGGACCACTCCTGTATGAAAAGAAACCATTAGCAAGTGAAATTAGGAGTCTGTGTTTCACCAACCCTGAAACACGACTTGCAAGCTTCTGATGGTCTAAATATTCTAGCCATATTCTGGTAATTTAATATACAGCTTCAGGGTCTGAGAGTAAGTTAAAAGGTACCCATGCTACCTCAACCAGCCAGGGTGCAGCTCTTGGCTTCTTTTCCAGGCTGTGGAGCTGAGATTTATCCCAGTTTGAGCTCTGGCTTATCTTCCATTAGAGCTTTTAAAAATAGCCCAGAGGCAGACCTGCAATCTCTTCCCTGCGCATTAAATTGTTGCAAATTCACAAGGCTAACATGGGATCTGATCACTTCTGTGCAGACCACTCCTCCAGGTACCTTGGGGAGGGATCACAGGCATCCAGAGAAGAGAAAAAAGAAATCTTACGAGGAAGACCTAGCGGTTTTTGGGTTTTGGTTTTTTCCTAAAAATGGGGTTTCTCAAAATAACCGCATGGTCAGTATTGGCACAATCTTAATGTGACGTACTTTTAAATAATTTATCATTTCGTTCAATGAATATTTCTGGAGCTCACAAATATTTACTGCACGCGAGCACTGCTCTAGATTTTGTGTGTATAGCAGCGAATGAAACAGACATGGCCCCTGTCTTCGGGAATTTTACAAATACACAAAGAAGTGTTACGAAGAGGGAAGAAACAACAGGTGCTCAAGGAGAATACCAGGGCCCCTATTTTAGGACAGGGTGGGGTAGGAAGGGCTACCAAGAAGAGGACACTTGAGCTGAGATGTCCTTGGCTGTGCAAGACCAGGGAAGAGCTTTCCCTGTGGGAGGACTAGCAGAGGCTGCACCGGAGAAGCAGGGACAGGAGCCCTTGTTCCGGGGATGGGGAACAGCCCCAGGCAGGTCAAGAAGGAGGCGGGGCCAGCCCCCAGGGCCCCCTGCACGCCTTGTCTCTCTGCGAGTTTGGCTTTTAATCTAAGAGAACTAGGACGTCATTGAAGAGATTTCAGCAAGGGCTGTGCTCAAACCTGATTCAGCTTGACTGAAGGGCGCTCTGGCTGCAAGTGGGTGGTGGGAAGAGTGACTTGGGGACAACCAGGGTTCTTGGCCTCCTTGATCAATAGAAATTGATAAGAGGCCAGACAAGAAATTCAGGCCAGGCTTTATTGGGGCCCCTGCTGCAGCAAGGGGGAGCAAGAACAAACAACAGGTTCCCTTGCTTGCTTCCCAAGGAAGGGCGAGCTGGTTCCTTGTATAGGGTGAGGGTAGGGGCAGGCCCAGGAGTGGGGCCGGAGGCGTGGCTCAGGCGGTCTGCCCACCCCTTGGTGGTGTTGAGTGCAGGGGGCAGGTGCAGTACCCTTCTTTGCTCCTGACTCTTCAGAAATGGCCGTTGGCTTTTTGGTCTTTTTGTATCTTGTTATCCATAATTTGCCCCAACTGTGCATGCATGCGCACGCAGTTATTTTTAGTCTCTTATGGTTTCTTTGTATTTTGTTGCCCGAGGAGACGTGTGTCCAGGTGCAAGCGCTGCAGCAAAAGGGTCCCAAGTCCCAAATTGTTTCAACTTGGGGATGACCAATTAAAAGACTCAACAGTTCCAGCTGGAGATGACCAAGGCCTGGGTGAGGGGCGTCGGGGGTGGGGCGATGGAGAAGTGAGTGGGCTTGAGCTTGGGACCAAATCAGCCGATTCTCAAGCTGAGATGAAGTGTTAGAAGTCGGCGATCCTCCTGTCTGAACTACAACAGACATGAGTCGCTGCTCACACGGAAGGACTCCTCTGTCCCTGGGAAGGAACATGGGCTTCCTCTCCCTCCTCTGTCACAGAGTCGGATGCTCAGAGCACCACTGGCTGCTGTCTGGCGGTACCTGCGGCAGGTGACAGTCTTTACTAAGCTACTGGTACCCACTTCTAAGTGGCCCATTCATCAGTTTGTAAACTAATAGTAGTTTTGAGAACCACTGGCCTTTGGGATTTCAGCCCCACCGCTTGATTTCGTCACTCAGCTCAAACCAGAATTATTGTATCTAATAAGTTTATATATAAATAATAGACACAAGCAGGGTTATAAGGCCAAGACTGATAAGACTGAAGTCTCAATGTCACTGAGACTAGGATCTGGCTAAAGGTGATGAGTGGACAGATTCTTTGCCCAGTGCAAGGAAGGAAACCCCCTCATTTCCTGGTGTGGGCTGTGCTGCAGTTGTAAAAATTGATTACAGTTAGAGCAGATGAGGAAGGTCCCATCCAGGTGTTTCTGGCCTAGGCATCCAGCCTTTACCTGATGCCACAGCAGAAAACATTTTTCAGACTTCCCTGGTGGCACAGTGGTTAAGAATCCACCTGCCAATGCAGGGAACACAGGTTCGATCCCTGGTCCGGGAAGATCCCACATGCCGCGGAGCAACTAAGCCCGTGCACCACAACTACTGAGCCTGCACTCTAGAGCCCTCAAGCCACAACTGCTGAGCCCACGTGCCACAACTACTGAAGCCCGCACATCTAGAGCCCGTGCTCTGCAACAAGAGAAGCCACCGCAATGAGAAGCCCGCGCACCGCAACGAAGAGTAGCCCCCGCTCGCCGCAACTAGAGAAAGCCCGCGTGCAACAACGAATACCCAATGCAACCAAAAATAAATAAATAAATAATATTTTAAAAAGATATTAATATTAATAGTAAAAAAAAAAAAACCTTCTGCCACTGTCGGCAGCACAACCGAAGGAGCCCTACTTGCCTCTTTATTTTCTGCTAGAGGGAAAACTAATGTTGACTGGACGGGGTAAGGGATGAATTTCCAGTGGCCTTCAAGGGGTGCCTCCCTGAGACTAGATTCCGTTCCAGGACGACAGACACCTGGCACCTGGCTGCTGTGGACACGGTCCAGATGACGGAAGTGGTCAGGAAATCAGCATCTCTAACAACACAGGGAGCATCTTTCCTAGGCCAGCCCCGCACCCTCCTTCCTCCTTCCCGCCTGGGAGCGAGGCCGAGGGGGGCGCTGAGGACGGCAGGTTCCTGCCCTTCTGTCTTGTCCATAAAGTGAAAGGAGGACAACCCCGGTGTAGAGTGACCGGGAGCACGGGTGTTGGGCCATGCTCCCCGCCGGGCTCACATCTGGCTCCAATGCTGGCTGGTGAGGGGACCTTGGACACATTTCCTCAGCTCTTGTACCTCAGTTTCCCTATCTGTAAAACAGGACAGTAATAATACCCACCCTTATAGCACAGGGAACTATACTCAATATCTTGTAATAACCTATAATGGAAAAGAATCTGAAAAAGAACAAAACTGAATCACTCTGCTATACACCTGAAACATTGCAAATCAACTATACTTCAACAACAACAAAAAATACAGAATAAAATGATCCTTGGGATGTAAATAATAATAATAATAATACCCCCCACCCCCCAGCTCATAGGTTGCTGTGCGGATTCCGTGAACTGCCCGGAGTACCATCCTGTTATCATTACCGTGATCTCCTGGCACTGTGATAAGCCTCCTCCTCGTTGCTTTGGGCTCACAAGCATCTTCCTCCCCCTTTTCTGCAGCTGTGAGGTGCGGTCAGGCCCCGAGTTCATCACCAGGTCCTACCGGTTCTACCACAACAACACGTTCAAGGCCTACCAGTTCTACTACGGCGGCAACCGCTGCACCAGCCCCACCTACACGCTGGTGGTCCGCGGCAAGATCCGCCTGCGCCAGGCCTCCTGGATCATCCGCGGCGGCACCGAAGCTGACTACCAGCTGCACCGCGTACAGGTCGTGTGCCACTCAGAGGCCGTGGCGGAGCGGCTCGGCCAGCTGGTCAACCGCACGTGCCCTGGCTTCGCGCCCGCTGGTGGTCCCTGGGTTCAGGACGTGCCCTACGACCTGTGGCGGGAGGAGGGCGGCCGCGAGTGCACCCGGGCCGTGAACTTTGCCATGCACGAGCTGCAGCTGGTCCGCGTGGAGAAGCAGTACCTGCAGCACAACCTGGACCGCCTGGTGGAGGAGCTCTTCCTGGGTGACATCCACACTGACGCCTCCCAGAGGATGTTCTACAGGCCGTCCAGCTACCAGCCCCCGCTGCAGAATGCCAAGGTACCCCGCACCACCCTGCATAGCCCCTGGGTGGGCGGGGCTCTGCATCATGGAGGGGCTGCTGGGGGGGGACGGGGGCGGGAGGGCTGCAGGTTGGGTGGGGGGACACGTAGCCCAGTCAGGAGGCCCAGGTGGGCCACCACCTTGCTCTGTGATGGGGCCTCGGTTTTCCTATTTGATGAGGGTGGTGGTCCTGGGACTGGTGATGCAGAACAGCCTTGGTGGTCGTCCTTGAAAATTCCTAAGACTCCCTTCTGCTCTGACCTTCTGAGAACTTCTTCTGTGAGTCTAAGAGGAAAGCTTGCAGGAAGCGTGGAGATGTTCTAACCCTACCTGGGAAGATGCACAGCCCAGCAGGGATCCTGGCCCTGGGGCGGGGGGCAGGGACAGTGCTGCTGGCCTGGGGCTGTGGACCTTTAGAACCTCCTGTTCCGTCTCCACAACGACCCTGTGAGGCAGTGACGACGACCTCTTAGCAGAAGAGGGGGCAGCTGAGGTGCGAGGGGTGGTCTCCTGCCCAAGATCACCGGTTGGTGAGTTTCAGGGCTGGAACTTGCACCCAAACCTTTCCCCAGACCCCACTGGACTATTTCCCCAGATCCCACACTCTTCGCATTGGACTAAGTGAGAAATCACTGTGACCCGAGGGGAGGATGGAGGGAGCAGGAAACAATTAAAACCTTCTAATGTTCTTTTCTTAAATGATAGTCCCCGTAATTACACTTGGAATTCACCAGGCATTTCCTTCCCACGGGCTCAGAGTCCATGTCTGCATGTAACAGGGTCACTTCCACCGCAGAAGCTGGAGAGGCAGGAAGGGGCCCTGGGGGGCAGCGGCTTTCTCCCCAGTGGCCCCCACCATCAGACCGGCTTTTCTGGAATCCTTTCTAGAACAGCAACTCTCTAGTTGCAGGGCTTGTCCAACTTTTGTTTGGTGGTTTATTTGTTTTTAAAGCATCTGTTTTCTTCTCAGTCCTTGGAGCGCGCTCCTGCCTGGTGAGGGTACTGCTGGTACTGCCCCCGCCGGACCACTCGGTTGTCTTCTTTCTGTCTGTTACTGCGAGCTTGTGTCGTGAAAGTCACCTTTATGATGACTGGGGGGGGTCTGCCAGGAGGCCGAGCGAGCAGGGAGACTTCCTCTGGGTGCGCATCTCGGGGACATCCCCTCCCCATGCTGAGGGGACCCTGGGCTCCATGCAGACCCCAGCCAGGTCTGCTGTGCTGTGCCCTGCGCGTTCTAGAGGCACCAGGTGAGGCGGGTCTGCGAGGGAGAGGGCGGCCCTCCTGCCCTGGGGACCCCAGGCGTCCTCGCAGGGAGAGGGCGGGCAGTGGACTCTGCCTGCTTCACAGCCGATGCAGAGGCACCAGGACGGGACTCTGCCTAGGGGCCACCAGGGCAAGGGCCCGGCTTCTGGGAAACGGAGGAACCGTCGAGGGACCTTTGCAGGTGGCCGCCTTATCCAGACGCTGCAGCTTAATGACGCTTCTCTCCAAACTCCTGGTGTCAAGTGGCAGCGGGAACAGGATTTTCAGACGTGCATCTGGCTTTCTTTGAGCACAGTCGAGCCAGTGTTCACATTATCTCCAGGAGTAAGGGTGTCATGAGTGAAAACGGTCTGCAGCTCATCCAGAAACCCCATGGGAGCCAGAGCCCTGACCCAGCCTGGCCTGAGCCTGTGGGGGGAGGATCCTTCCAGGAGCAGAGCCTTCATCCCTGCTCACCTGCCAGCGAGGATGCTGGTGAGTAGGGTGGCCAGGGCCCAGGAAGGAGAGAGGAGGCTGGATGGAGGCCCCCTGCCCAGAGGAAGCAGCAGACAGCCTGGACCAACCGGCTTCCACTCTGAACCTGACCTTGGGCTGTTGGTGCACGTTATCGGGTCCAGACTCCGTTTCCTCAGCTGCGGATGCCCACGTGGACTCTTTGATCTCTTGAGCTCTCCTTAGGCCTGGAAAAGAAAGGAGTACCCACAACCACCTTTCTTGTCTTAACCTCCGTCTCTGCCCCTCCTCTCACTCCCATTTTCTCTTCCCTCCTCTGCAGGGGCAGATGTGGGACCGTCTCCCCAGATTCTTAAGAAGTAAACTCTTTAAACCCAAGGCCACAATCCCTCATTCAAGAAATATTAAGGGTGGAAAGAACCTTGGATCTTGGAGATTATCCAGGACACACTGTTAAGCTTTTTTTTTTTTTTTTTTAAAGGAAGGTACAGAATAGCATGAACAGTGTGATACCATGTGTAAAGCTAGTAATAAAAGAAGAAGGTAAGCTGATCCAGGAGCCAGTGTTTCTGCAGTGGAGCAGTGATGGCCTCAGAGGAGGGGGACAGTGTGGCCCGGGGAAAGATACTTGTCACCATGAACGTTTTTGTACCTGCTGCGATTTGTGCTGTGATCTTATACTACCCAAACTCCATCACCACACTCAAAACAGACTCCAAAAAGGCAGGATTCTGAGGCTCGGAGGAACGCTGTGGCCACAGATGAAGCCGGTGAAGAGGCTGGGCGGACGCAGGCCGGCGTCCAGGACCTGGCCTGTGCTCTCTCCCGAAGGCCGGCCCAGGTCCGCGTGGCTCTGGGAGCTGAAAGGACCCGTTCTTCTCCTGTTGTCCCTGGCATGTGCATCCTGGCCTGCAGTGAGCAAGCAGTCAGGAAGTTTTGAGATCCCTCCCCAGGCCGGCTAGGAGAAGGGATCAGTGGACTTGGCGGCTGGTGCCTTTCCAAAGCCCCAGGTGCTGCCTGCCCGCTGGGCTCCCGCAGACCCGCCCACCCGCCCCCCAGGAAGTAGGAGGGCTGGGGGCACATCCGGACAGACCACAGGCCTCGCCACCCCGCTCTGAACCCTTCACCTTCCCTAATCACCGGTCCTTAGAGACCTGGCTGAAAATTAGTTTAAATGCTAAATTGAGTTTAAAACCACTAGTCTCAGCCCCTCTGGAAACGGGACACCATGTAAAAATAGAGATTTTAAATCAACTTGATTTTCTAAGCTTTATACAGCTTTGCTGTGAGGTTCAGAGCCCTTCGGCAAAAAAATGATGTTTGAAGAGAATCAGGTGAGCTGGGAGGATTCTTTCAGGATGAAGTTGGCTACTCTTCATTAAAAAAACAGGACCCCCTAAAATAACCCTGAAAGAAGATGCTTTGCTTGAATCGAGTTTAGCATCAGGGCAGCCCTTACCCTCTGCCTGGATTCCTGTGTGGTGGAGGGTTAGCCAGGTGCCCTCTTTCCTTGGCAGAATCAAAAGTAATTAAGAGCAAATGATTGCTGGGGTCATTGGAAATGCCAGGGCCTCAGGATTGTACTTGCAAGCAAGCAGAATTGGTCTTTTTCCAAAACCCTGCACTGATGAGGCCACAGGGTCATAAATCAAAGGGCTTGCCTGCAAACCAGACCACTCTCCCAAAGCCACGTTTCTGAGATAGCCTGCCTGGAACGCTGATAGTGGGGCTGCCCGTTGGAGGCGGAAACACAGCACAGTGTTTTGGGGGTGCCGGACCACTGGGAGGAAGCAGGGGTACTCGTGTGCTTTCTCTCCTAAGTTCCCTGCAGGCCTCTGGACTGTGAACAGTCATTTGTTTTTGAGGGAGCTTGTCTTTCCAAGCCTCCTCAGAGCATGTGAGAAATACAGATTTATGGTGACATCTGTGACATCCGAAGGACTTTGGACCACGTGGCTGTGGACATCGGAGTTTCCGCCCAGCTCCAGGAGGCAGCTCTGCAGCAGGAAGGGGTCTCTCCTTAGGCATGTGGTTGGCGTGGCTCCCGGCGGGGTGGGTAAGTGGGTGTCACAGGTGCACGAGTAGAAGGATCCAGAAGCTCACGGAGGAATCACTGTCCCTGCTCTTTCTGTCAGTGCAGGGCAAAGAGAAGAGGGTTTTGCGGAGGTGATGGTAGTCAGAAGAGGTGGTAGACGAGCAGGCCATTCAAGGAGTCGACCGAGACAGTGTCAGAAGCCCACCTTATGTTCAGTCAGTATGCCCCTTACAGAAAACCGTGACCCTGCCCCCAGGGCCGGGTGTTCACTGCCAGGCTGCACGTGCTGCCCACAGGATGAAAAAAGAGCCGGCGATGGGGGTCGGATGATGGGTTCTGGCCTCCGAAAGGCTTGCTCGTGGACATTTTATTTGGGTCGAAATACGAAGAGTCATACGATTGCCACACTGCACAGCTACTGACCTCTGCTGTGAGTGCAGAAACAGTTCATTATTTTTCTTGATTCCTGAGTGCAAGATTTTTATTAAGGAGTCAGCAGACCAGGAAGTCGTTGTTGTCAGGGACAATGCAAGTGGTAAACATTTCATCTCTTAAAAGTCCAGAAGCTGAGAGGACAGCGTGAATGCCTGGGCGGCAGGAAATCGACCATTGGAGAGTCTGGGTCAAGTCCTGTGTGCGGGGCATTGGCCAAGCACTGTGGGCAGAGGGCAGGGGAGAAGGGGGCCAAACGTGGGGTCTTCTGCCTTTACAGCCAGTGTGATTATGAAGATGAGTCTCCTTCAACTCTTTAAATGCGTTTAAATTAATAGGAGGGGAAGAAACAATCAAACAAGTAAAACTTAATCAGCATTTTCTTCTGAAACCATTCTTACAGTCATTTGTATTGAAGAACCATCTTCTTATGGTCCTTTTATCGAGCTTTGGGCTCTGTGCAAAGTGTGTATGTACAGGTAAGGTGTAGATGAAATTATCTCTTATGTGATTTACAGGAAAGGCCTTTGGGAGCTCACATCTCAGTCTAAACTTCATGGAAATCCCATTTCCAGAAAATGCAGTGCTGCTCCCGGGCCCCCACCGATGCTCCTTTTTCCCTCCAGGACGCAGTGTTCTGTCGGTTCTGCTCGCAGAAGACCTGGCAGCCAAACGCAGGCCCCGAGGAACCGGCCGTGCCTCTCTTACCCTTTTCCATCGTCCTTCCAGCCCGGCCCCTCTGTGGTGGTTGCATTACAGCTACAGGGTTGCTGTGCAGAGTCCTCGTGAGGCTAAGTCCTTCTGTCCTCAACGCCTGCCACCTGCTCCTGGCAGGCGGTGACCAGGCTGAGGGGGTCCAAGCGCTGCCGTGTGCATGTGGCATTGGCTGCCCCGGCCTGGCCAGACAGACTGCCAGCCTCCGGGTGTGGCCCTAAGGCTACAGTTACAGAGACCCAACCTGTGTGGCCACGGCCGTTTCCCCTTTCTTCTGAAAGGGGAATCATCACGGCTCCTTTGGGAGGTCAGAATGAGCCCGAGTCCACAACATCCTAGGATCCCAGCTCTGAAAGGCACCCCAAGGGGCCCCTCCCACAAGGCGGACAGCGCTCACGGTTGTGATGAATGCTGGCTGATCTGTTCATCTTGTTACGTATCCGAGGACAACTTTCTAACCATCCATCAGCCCGTGAGCCATGAACCTGTATCACACCTACTGCATTCTCCTAGGTGTCGTGGGACATAGGAAACCGGAGGGCGCTGGCCTTGGCCTCAAATACCTACCATGTCACGGAGAGGAGCCGGGAAGGATGTCTGTGTAGGAAGACCTACAGTAGGGCGCCTGCAGTTCACTCATACACGTGGTGAAGGGCCCTCGGGAAGACAGCTTTCAGCATCATCCTCGGCCATCCGTGGAGGTTTCTTCCTGAGAAACATGACCCGGGGGAGCAGAACTCTAGGAAGGGGCATCTCATCATCTATCCCCATTTCTCCTCCTCAAACAAAACATTTAGCCCAAGAAACGTCTTATGCAGGCTGCTTCTCTAGTTGACTTATTCACGACAAGATCACGTCAAGTAACTTTTTCCATTCTGGGAAGATGCTGGGAAACAAGTGGATCCGTCGGCAAATGCTGACGAAACAGCTCTCCAGAAATAAATGTTGGCAGGGAACAGGGCAAAAGCCTAGAGAACCGTGTCAGTCATCGGCCAGAGAGGACCTTTTCAAGGGACCAGAGCCCTTGGTAGGGAGACGTGTGTTCCTTGCAGACCCCAGCCTAAGGGGCAGCCTGGGACCAGAAGGGAGCACTCGGCGAGCCCCACAGCCGAGTTCTGTCCCAGATCCCTCTGAGCCATGCCATTCTCTCTCTCTGTGCTTTGGTGGCCTCCTCTGTGACGTGTACTGTGGTCTCTTCGGGAGACTGAGAAGCGTAAGGAGATGATGTACTTGAACTTCCCCGGCATCAAACGCCCTGTACATGCAAACTGTGTTATTTAACTGTTTCCAGGGCCGGGCCAGGATCAGGAAGCACAGTGGGAAAAACCCCCCTCTGCCTAGGACATTGCTCACTGATAAAATGTGATGTTACATTTTCGTTTTTAGAATAAGCTTGATTTCTTTCTTAAGAGATTAATGGTATAGGGATTCCCCCCCCACCCCCCACCCCCAGCCCAGGAATGAAAGCTTTTTATAGTTGGTGTAAAGAATAGCAGCAAGGAACACGTTCTGGTCCCTCGGCTCTAGCCCTCAGCTTCTGTGTGTCAGGAACCTGACGTGAAAATAGCCTATCTGAGATGCAGGGGAGGGAGTGATGTGGAGCCTAACGGGAGAGCCTGGGAAAGACAGCTTCTCAGATGAGACTCATGGATCAGAGCATGGACCAAACAGAGTAACTTCATGAAGCAAATGAGATTTCATGGTACAAATCACTCTTCATGTTGAAAAACTCTTCTCCTTTAGTCATTGTGAATGGCCACTGTTTAAGAAAAGCATTTTGGAAAAGAGAAACTTTAGGGCCAGTACGATATCTAGGCCTTAATTTCTGCTTCTCCATGGTTGTTCCTGTGGGTCTTTTGGGTTTTATTCAAGCCAAGGGTAGTGGTAATTAAGAGCACAATTCAGATTTTTAAAAGAACCGTCCACAAAACAGAAAGGTGTTCCCTTTATCCAACCTTGGCTGAAACTGTCCCCTTGTTGACAGCATCCACAGAGAGGCCAAAACTCCCACACTGATTTATGACATCGTTGGTTTCTTAATGCCAGCTAAAGAGTTGGTTCAAACGGTAACTAGTCAACTCAACAGCAAAAAGCAACCTGATTAAAAAATGGGCAAAGGGCTTGAATAGACATTTCTCCAAAGAAGGTATACAAATAGGCCATAAGCGCATGAAAAGATGCTCCAACGTTTCTAATCATGAGGGAAATGCAAATCAAAACTTCAGTGAGATAGCACATCACCCTTATTAGGATGGCTGTTACCAAAAAGAAAAAAGAGAGAGAAAATAACAACTGCTGGTGAGGGTGTAGAGAAATTGGAACCGTCGTGCTTTGCTGGTGAGAATGTACGATGGTGCAGCTGCTGTGGAAAACAATATGGCAGGTTCTCAAAAAACATTGAACATAGAATCACCATATAATCCAGCAATTCCACTTCTAGGTATACACCCAAAAGAATTGAAAGCATCTTCTCAAATAGATTGGACACCCATGTTCATGGCAGCATTATCCACAACAGCCAAAAAGTGAAAGCAACCCAGGTGTCCATTGACAGATGAATGCATAAACGAAATGTGGTCCATCCATACAGTGGAAAACTATTCAGCCTTAAAAAGGAGGGAAATTCTGGGCTTCCCTGGTGGCGCAGTGGTTGAGAGTCCGCCTGCCGATGCAGGGGACACGGGTTCGTGCCCCGGTCTGGGAAGATCCCACATGCCGCGGAGCGGTTGGGCCCGTGAGCCATGGCCGTTGAGCCTGCGCGTCCGGAGCCTGTGCTCCGCAACGGGAGAGGCCACAACAGTGAGAGGCCCACGTACAGCAAAAAAAAAAAAAAAAAAAAAAAAAAAAGGAGGGAAATTCTGACACATGCTACAACATGGATGAACCTTGAAGACATTATGTTAAGAGAAATAAGCCAGTTACAAGAAGGACAAATACTGTATGAGCCCACTTATATGCGGGACCTCGAGTAGTCAGATCCATAGACACAGAAAGTAGGTTGGTGGTTGTCAAGGGCTACGATGGGGGGTGGGGTGGAGAGTTGTATTTAACGGGGACAGAGGTTCAGTTGGGGAAGATGAAAAAGTTCTGGAGATGATGGTGGGGATGGTTGCACGCCTGTGAATTACTTAGATGGGAAGTTTCATGTTATGTACATTTGACCACAATGAAGTAAAGTAGCTAGTTCAGGAATTTGGTGAGACCAATACCTAAGGGGCAGCTTCCTCCCACTCCTTCCCAGCCTATGGGTGACAAGCTTCCCTGAAACTACCTGGCCTGCCTTTCTCTGCTGCCGACCAGAAACGCTTCAGCCAGGACCATATCTTGCGTGAAGGACCACAGCCCAGCCAGATGCTCATCTCGGAGCTCAGGACCCATGCCCTGTCATTCTTAAAGAAAAACACTGAATGCCAGCGTGTTGGGCATGGAACAGGCTGGGCCCCAGGTTGGTGCCCCCTCCCCTCCGAGCTGGTTCCTTTTCTGAAGAGCAGTTGATCCCTGGTGTCGTCCGAGCAGTGGCTCTTGCAAGAACTAAGACCCCTTGTTCCTGCCCCGCCTGCTCAATCTAAGAAGCTTTCTGGGCACTTCCTGAATGATACTGGTATTTGAGGAAACAAATCTTTTCAGGGACTGAGACTCATGTCTTCCTAGAATGGAACTGAAGTGAAGTGGTCACAACTGATGTTTTTAAATTCCCAAATCACAGATAGCGAACCGAGTGGTGGGGAACAGGAAGAACGGGATGGAGGCTGGGTCGGCGTGTAGGGACCTGCAGTGCACGTGGGCTGTATAGGATCTGCTCAGTGAGCGAGTGTTGTGGGGGGCACAGTCAGCAAGCTTCCAGCTGGCGAGCTCCCAGTGGAGTAGCTGAGCCATTGCTCCTCGTGGGTGTTTTGGAAGCTGCCTGGCGTGTGTTCTCAGAGGTTCCACTCTCTCCAGGGCCGTCTCCTGCACCACTCAGTGTGCTGGCTAACAGGTACCAGCACCAGATTTCCCCCCTCCCCCATCCTGTCTGTGAAATCTCAGAGACTTGAGTCTGAGTACAGGGCTGGTTTCACACAGACCATGTGGGGCTGGGGCACGGGAGCAGGGGCAGCAGGTACAGTCTGATCAAGGTGCTGATCATGATAACGCTTGTTAGCCATTAAGGAAGGGGCTACTTCCTGGGTGCGGGAGTTAATATGATGTCACAGAAATCATATTAACTTTCCATCCCAGACTTTGAGTAAAAACCCCCTTTTGGGGTAAAAAAAATTGGAACCTTCGCTTCCTAGTAGTTTACAAGAAAATACATAGTGGCAAAATTACTGAATTCAGTGATGCTTTCTTTTAACTAAATTTGTGTCTTTTTCACCCTGTTGTGCGTTTGAAAGATTGTGGCACATATAGCAGGAGACGTGCCATTTGTTTGGTCTTCCCACCGAGTGCCGTGCACGCATGCAATCCCACGCCGAGAAACTTCTCCTTGTAGTGGTTCTGGGAGCCCGAGTGGGACCCACCTTAGTCTAATCCTCATTTCTTATGGTATTTAGGCCCAGGGTCCCCAGCTGCAGTCGCTGGCCCGTGGATCTCCTGCCAAGGCCGGAACCACCTCTTTCTGTGCAGTTAAGTGCAGGCCTCGTGGGCTGTGTACACGTGTCCTTCCTGTCCATTTCCTTGCTGTAGCTTGCAGATGGCTCACTGCTGACCATAGGCTGCAGGGCACTTTCTCCCGTGTGTCCCAGAGGCCTTGGTAGGAAACTGTAGGCCCACAGACGCATGGGCCCTGGGACAGCGAGGCCCCTGCGCTGCCTGTTTGATCTCATTGTCGGCAGGCCCCGAACAAACCTCCTCTCCCGTAAATGACAACTCCAGGCTCAGCTGATGAGCACAGGGACTGTCAGCAGGCACTGAGCTGTCCTAGGAGGAGAGTGTTGAAGGGGCGGCTGGGGAGCCCTGGCCCCCTGCAATTCTCATCTACTCTCCCAGGCAACCCAGCCTTCAACCAAAGAACCGCTACAGCCCCGTGTAGAGTCAGTGCCAGGGATGGAAAGGCCTGGAGGTTTGGATTTCTGCCCAGAAAACAAGTGCCTGCCTGCCTGAGTGGCCACCTGTCAGTCCCTGTCTACAGGCCAGGAGCTGCTGGACCAGGAGCTGCTGCACGATGGGCCCCGGGCATGGGGCAGGGCCAGTGTCGCCCTCCTGCCACAGCACCGGGCACATTCACATGGGCCTCTAGCGTGGCTGGTGTCTGGCCGCTCAGGAGGCTTTACAGACCTGTGTGTGAGAGGGGGAGTAGTGGAGAGGATGCCCCATCCAGGGAGGCAGCCCTGGCGCATGGACCTCCGGTGACTTGGGTCCAACAGCGGATGGCAGTCTGTCTGGGCAAGGAGCCGGCTCCTGTGTCTCCAGACCTGGCTTTTTGTGTGAGCCCCGAGCCCTCCAAGGCAAACAGCATCTACGTGGCTGACAGTCTCGGGCCCCCCTACTCTACTCGGAGGAGCTTTTCTAAGTGGCAACCCTAGACAGCCCTTGTGCCGGGTCCATGTTGGTGCTATAAGCAGGCCCGGCCAGAGAGGCGCTCCCGAAAGACGGGGCGGCCACTCTCTTGCACTGATTAGATGGTGTGAAGCTATAAAGCAGGAAGCATTCAGAGCCCATAAACCATCCAGACCTCAGACCAGCGGACGCAGGTAGGGACAGGAGTGCCCACGGCCTCTCCGGGCCTCTGCTCTTGCCTCCTTTGGGGCTGTGTCCTTCACGTCTCCTTCATGGGGACCTCTGCCCTCACTACACAGCGCCCTGTGTCACCCATGGCAACTGGAGCGCTGTCCTTTTTTTTTCTTTTGTGTCTCATAATTTTTTTTTTCTTTCTTTTTTTTTTTTTTTGCGGTACACGGACCTCTCACTGTTGTGGCCTCTCCCATTGCGGAGCACAGGCTCTGGACGCGCAGGCTCAGCGGCCATGGCTCATGGGCCTAGCTGCTCCGTGGCATGTGGGATCTTCCCGGACCGGGGCACGAACCCATGTTCCCTGCATCGGCAGGCGGACTCTCAACCACTGCGCCACCAGGGAAGCCCTCTCATAATTATTTTTAATGGAAGAATCTAGTTGTAAAATATGCGTCACATAAAATTTACCATCTTAGCCATGTTTAGGTGTCAGTTCAGTGACGTCAAGGACATTCACATTGTCATATGATCTTCATCTCTGTCTGGCCACGAACTCCCCACCCCAGCCCCTGGTAACTCTTCTGCTTTCTGTCTCCATGGATTTGATGACTTGAGGTCCCTCCTATAAGTGGGATCGCACAGATTTTGTCCTTCTGTGACTGGCTTATTTCACTCAGAATGATGCCCTCATGGTTCATCCTTGTAACAACATGTGTGTGTCAGGATTCCCGTCCTTTTTTAAGGCTGAATCATAGTCCATTGTGTGTCTAGACCACGTTTTGTTTATCCATTCAGCCATTGATGTACATTGTGTTGTTTCCGTTTTTAGGTTATTGCAAATCGTGCTGCTGTGAACGTGGGTGAACAAATACCTCTTTGAGACCCTGATTTCAGTTCTTTGGGGTATAAACCAGAAGTGGGGTTGCTGGGTCCTAAGGTGATCCTTTTCCACAGCAGCTGCACCCCTTTACCTTCCTACCAGCAGTGCACGAGAGTTCCAGTTTCTCCACGGCCCCTACAATGCGCTCATTTTTTGCTCGTTCTGATAGTAGCCATCCTAATTGGGGTGAGGTGATGCCAGCCTTCCTTTCTGAAATCAAGTGTCCAGGACAAATGGTCTGAAAATGTAACAGGATTCTAAAGGGGGTCCAGATCACAGCTGAAATATTTCGGCAAGGCTCTACTGTTAGCCAAACACACTTATGTACTTGTGAGCACACGCAGGCACACACACCCGGTCTGTGGCTCCAGTTGCCCCTGGGGTACCCAGGTTACTGGTGGCGGTGCCTCAGGGGCTGCCGGCACCTCTGCCGTGATCCCCGTCGAAGGCAGCGCATGCGCGCTGCTCTCATGGAGACTTCCCCACCCCCCACCCCACCGTGTTTGTGTTTTGGCTCCAGAACCACGACCACGCCTGCATCGCCTGCCGCATCATCCACCGGTCGGACGAGCACCGGCCGCCCCTGCTGCCCCCCAAGGCTGACCTGACAGTGGGCTTGCACGGCGAGTGGGTGAGCCAGCGCTGCGAGGTGCGACCCGAGGTCCTCTTCCTCACGCGCCACTTCATCTTCCACGACAACAACCACACCTGGGAGGGGCACTACTACCACTACTCCGACCCCGTGTGCAAGCATCCCACCTTCACCATCTACGCCAAGGGTCGCTACAGCCGCGGCGTGCACTCCGCCAGGGTCATGGGCGGCACGGAATTTGTGTTCAAAGGTAGGGTTCCTGCCCCACACCCCACACCCTGAGGTCACGGCAGCAGTTTGGGGACGTGTTTGTGGAGGCGGAGCCAGGGGCAAAGGGCATCTTCTCTGCTAGGGATGTTGGGGAGTGGACTGCCTGCCTGCATCATTCTCTGCAGCCTCGGAGCTGGCGTTAGTGACGCCCAGGTGCTCAGAGTGTGCCCGTCGTGCCCTTGAGAAGATGCCACGTGCTTGCAGGTGGGCGGGCGGTATGCCTAGTGATCAGCTAAGTAAGGCAGGTAAAGGGTGACATTCTCCAGGCTGCAAGGCTGTGAGCAAGGGGTGGTGGGGGCCTTGTGATCTCTATTTCTAGACTTTTTTTTAAGCTTGTGCGTCTTTTTAGGAAGGTGTCAACCCTGTCATGGACAAATAAGAGGGCTGGCCTAGATACCCCTCCCAGGATAGCATCCTGTGATTCAGTCCATTTAATATGAAGTATTTCTGCCATCCCAGATAAGCCATGGGGCATTTTACTGCTCCCCCTACCCCAACCTTAGGGAGGAAGATTGGCTCTAGGGACAATGGGCCTTTGGTAGCTGTAGCCCAGAGAACAACTGTCTGGGTCTGAGTCCCCTCCAAAGCTCTCATGTGTACTCAGAATATGGGCCCCTGGGAGAGCCTCAGAAGCGGCCCTCTACAAGGGCTGGGATTTCCACTGAACAGATTTGAGCGTATTTCTCTTGCTTGCAACTTAATTTATGTTAGTTGCCTGATTTACGGGCCAGTATAGACTGCTCACTAATATAGGTGTCTGACACCAAAACTATTTAAAAATCTCAAAACCTATTCATAAAAACAAATGCCAGTTTTTGTTGAATACTGTGTCCATCCCAAAGAGCAGTGTCCCCAGAGACCGCTCCTTGGGGACAGTCTGACTTCACAGGAACAGGCTTGGTCAGTTGTAGTCTGGGCTCAGCATTTACTGCCAGATGGGCTGGACTTTTCTTCCTGGTGGCGCCTTCAGGGTGCTTGGTGTGGCCACCAGTCACGTCCAGTCATGGAACCTTTTCCATCTGAGGGTCTTTTCTGTGGGCTATGGTCTGGCGGGTTGGTCTGCAGGGTGGGTTTGAGAGCAGAAGCGTGTGAGGCTTGGTGCCCCCAGCATCCTTGAATCACGGAGCTGTCCTATGTCCTTGGCAGTGAACCACATGAAGGTCACCCCCATGGACGCGGCTACTGCCTCGCTCCTCAATGTCTTCAACGGGAACGAGTGCGGGGCCGAGGGCTCCTGGCAGGTGGGTGTCCAGCAGGACGTGACCCACACCAATGGCTGTGTGGCACTGGGCATCAAACTACCTCACACGGAATACGAGATCTTCAAGATGGAGCAGGATGCCCGTGGCCGCTACCTGCTCTTCAATGGCCAGAGGCCCAGCGACGGCTCCAGCCCGGACAGGCCCGAGAAGAGAGCCACATCCTACCAGATGCCCTTGGTCCAGTGTGCCTCCTCGGCGCCCAGGGCTGAGGACTTCTCTGAGGACTCCGGGCAGCATCAGCACCGGAGCTGGGCACCCGGGAGCAGCCCGTGTCCCCTGCTGCTGTCTGGGCTCGCTGGCCTTTGGACTCTGCAGCCCTGGCACAGTCTTGGATAGAAGCGCTTACAGAGTTTGATTTTTCCAAACCAGGATGCCTTACAATTTACAGATTTTCTTTACAAAAAGAAAAGACACTTCTTCCTCGGATGCACTTGAGCAGCTGAGAACAGTCCTCCTCCCCCGCCTGGCCCCCGCCCGCCTGGCCTGAGTCATGAGCTGTTTGAAGTTTTGGCTTTGAACTCCATCCAGTCGGATCCCGGGCCTGGGCGTCCTCACCATATAATTGCACTTTAAGACCGCAGAGAGTTTCAGGCGAGCGTGTTGGCAGAGGGAGCAGGGTGAGAGCTCCATCTTCTTTTCTTCCTCTTCATTATTATTGCATTTCGGGGGGACCTTAGGAGAAACAAATATCAGCTTCAGCTTTTCCTGCTGCTTCACTGCGGTTGCTTTCTGCTCCTTTGAGCCTGTTTCACTCTCCGAGTTTTCCAACCTGGAATGCAGTGCAGAGTTGGTTTGGGACTGCGATCCAGACACCTTTGATTAAATAAAGAAGAGATAGTGGTGCAGGAAAAGACACTGGTGTAACGGAACCACCTTGACAGCTTTATGCAAAAAGAGAGCAAATCCACACTTTCAAATGTTGAAAAGTATCTGTAATTAAAGTTTCAGAGTCATTTAAACGTTGGTTGTTTTAACTTGTTGGGAGATGTTGGTGCTGGTCTCTGGGTGGCTGCAGGATGCACACTGTTCTTACCTGCCCGGGGGGACAGGGTGGTGGAGTACATGTCAGATGGAGGCTGTCCCGCTACAGACGGACAGGAGCAGCAGTGCAGGGAGGTTGACGGTGCGTGATGGTGACCCGAGTGACACAGTGCCCATTCGGTCTGGCCTCCTCTCCGTGGGACCCCATCCCAGCTCACGTCGTGTCTGGAGCTTCACTCTGCCATCTCTGTCACTTCAAAGACCAAGACTCAGAGGCCACGCGTGGGCGCCATGGGCCTGGCTCTGCAGAGAAGGCGGTGGGGGGATCCTAGCCGGGTGCCCCACGAGACCATCCACCCTCCTCACAGGACAGGCCGGCCCAACCCGGCTCTGTCACTGCAGAGGGTCTCAGGGCGCCTTCTATGGTCTGTGAGGGTGCGTGAGTCACGTCTGCGTGTCACTTTGGATTATTACGAATGGTGCGCTCAGGACGCCAAAGGTGGTTGCCAGGGGAGACCGATGGAGGGAAATGGTGAGTAACTGACAGAAAGCCTGGACATAACTAAAGAACAGTGTGGAAACCACGGTCAAGGTCTAGAGTCACACCTATATTTAAGAGTTATCTTTACGAGATGCTGTGATGTTAAGTTATAAGTGGGGCGTGGAGGACCACAGTGCTTTATCTCTAGATGATATTTTACGTTGTGGTTGAGGGGTTTTATTCAAATGAAAGTACTAACTTAATGTCTGCCAAGTTTAATAAACAGAGATGTCAAATATACTCCCACAATACACATTTTACCTGTGGATCTATTTAATTAATACTAATGCTATCTTTAAAGAATATAATAAAATTATGTAAAAAGCGATGTTCACTGCTAGAGAATACTTCAGTGATTTACCATAAAAATGATAGGTTTATAGCCACATAATTCACAGCCACTCACCTGGACTTAGCTATTCACACTGTTTAAACGTATACTCCATATATGTATACACACACATAGGTACACATACCCAAATATATAGGCATTAACGTGTATACAGTGTGTGACTATATGTATATGTGGCTTAGGGATGACATGAAATTCACTTTCTGATCCACTACAGAGAATGAGCAGTATAGTTTATTCACAGATTATTGTCAATTGGATTTATGCCTGTTGCTTACCATCTCACCACATACATCACGTCCTAAAACTAAACTGCCTGTGTAGCCTATGAAGATCGTCATTTTAAGTGGTTTCCCGTCACCTTGAAGAAACATAATGACCAATCTTTAAGGCTTGAGAGTTGGAAATTTTAACTCAAGACCAAGATGCTATCTCTGAGGAAGGAATGGCTGACTCTAGAATATTCCATAACAAGCAGAAAATACTCCATGACAGGCACTCGGGCCCTGGCAAGTCTACCCCTAAGTTAGAAGTGGGTGGTTCCTGTAACTCCGAGATTTGGGGGAAGTAGGGAGTGAATACAGGACAACTCTCCTAGGTGTTGCTGGCCTCTGGGGACTAAACTTCTCATCCCCGGAAGCAGGCTGGTCAGGCACAGGGTCAGAAAGTTGAACCTTGGGCAACAATGCAATTTGGTTGTGATCTAGGCTTCAGACTCTATAAAATCCAGTTGACCCTGGATTCAGGAAGGAGTTTCCTAGGGTCCCAGTGTCTCCTGTACAGAACGAAGGGAGTTTGTTCAGACAGGACAAGCCCGGCTGTCTGTCCTAGAGGAACATCGCCCATCACGTCCAGCATCTGGAACTGCCGGGCACCGTCCATCCTAAGTAGTCCGTCTCCGGGTTCCCGTGCTGAGCAGCCCACCAGGGTGACCCTCTGCGCTGCTCAACACGAAGGATCCCTGTTAGAGGAGCTGGCAGCCCAGGGCATCCTTGATGGGGCCTCATACCCACACCTGATGGAAACAACTTGAGTGTAAGAGTCTTGTGGTTCCTGGTTGAAGGAAAAGCTTTACAATAGTAAGAGCGCTGTTCCCTAGTCCACCAACTCTTTAAATATATTCTTGAAAACAAAGATGATGTTCACAGCCGTCCACACAAACATCACGATGTTTTATTTTAAATGGTACAGCCCATCCCTGTAACACATACTGGGTCCCTGGCAGTGGACTACAGAAGCCAACAGACAGCATGTAATTAGGCATTTCAGGACACTGTCCTCAAAGGGAGATGCTGGACCACCTGAGGTGGGGTGGGGGAGAAGGGGTGGTGGGTGGGACAGGGAGAGCAGGTCCTCTCTTTTCTCCCCCGCACAGACTTTTCTGGCCTTTTTGAGACATCCGAGGGTTCATGAACTCAAACAGCCTTCATTAGGATACAACTGCATCAAGAGCAAATAAAGGCAGCTGGATAATAAATGTATCCCACTGATTTCTAGATTCTGGAGAAAATGCATAAGCATTCTTTTCATACCAGTAGGAGAATCACATGTCCTAAAATACAAATTGAATTATTCAAATCCCTATGATGATCCAGGAGTGTTTCTGGCTCACAGGGTAGACAACTGCTGATGTATTTGGAGCCCCTGTTTTATCACAGCCCCATTTCCTTGGTGTCGTTAGGCAGAATTAACACTATCACAAGGAAGAATATTGGCAAAGTCATGACCTCCAACTTCTCATTGGCTAAGATGTGATGGAGCCGACACGGCAGCATCCCTCTGGGGGAGACTGAACTGACACCTAGTTGTCAGCTACCAAGGGTGTGAGGCCGGACAAATAGACAAATACATCTCCTTTACTCAAGCTCACTGCCCACTGAAAAGCGAGTCTCAGGGTCTAACTAGTGCCTCTCATTCAAAGAGCAAGGCCGTGGTTTCCATGGATGCATTTGGGTCTCTTAGTTTCTGACATCTGTTGTACAGCCACCTCTGTGGCCCCTACGCCCTGGAGAATACCACCCAGAAATCCAATCCCCCCTCATTTAAGGAATCCCATGTAGCTGTTACATTGGAATTCAGAGGGGCAAGGGTTCGTGATGGTGCGGTCTGTTGTGTGTGAGGGGTGAGTGTGTGTGGGTTTTTTTGCTGTTGGGTTGTAGGAGTTCCTTCTATATTTTGGATATTAACCCTTTATTAGATACATGGTTTAAAAATGTTTTCTCCAATTCATAGGTTATCTTTTCATTATATGAATAATCTTAACTAAGGAAGTAAAAGACTTGTACACTGAAAACTACAAAACATTGATGAAAGAAACTAAGGGAGGCACAAATAAATGGAAAGACATCCATGGTCATGGACTGGAAGAAATAACATTGTTAAAATGGCCATACTACCCGAAGAGATCTGCAGATTCAATGCAATTCCTATCAAAATCTCAATGGCATTTTTTTCAGAAATAGAAAAAACAACCCTAAAATGTATGTGGAACCATAAAGGACCCTGAGTAGCCAAAGCTATCTTGAGAAAGAGCAAAACTGGAGGCATCACATTTCCTGATTTCAGAATTTATTGCAAACCCACAGTCCTGTGGGGTACTGACACAAAGGCAGACACACACAGTCACCTAATCTCTGACAAGGGTGCCAGGAATACACAAGAAGAGTCTCTTCAACGAATGGTGTTGGAAAGACTGGATATTCACATGCAAAAGAGTGAAATTGGACCCTTACACCGTAGACAAAACAAAACAAAACAAAACACAAAGTCAAAATGGATTCAAGGCTTAAACATAAGACCCCAAACTGTTAAACTCCTAAGACAAAAACATAAGGCAAAAGTTTCATGACATTGGTCTTGGCAGTGATTTCATGGATATGATTCTAAAAGCATAGGCAACAAAAGCAAAAATAAACAAATGGATTATGTCAAACCAAAAAGCTTCTTCACAACAAAGAAAAAAATCAACAGAGGGAAAAAGCAACCCATGGAATGAGAGAAAATATGGCAAACCATATATCTGATAAGGGTTAATCTCCAAGATACATAAGGAACTCCTACAACTCAATGGCAGCAGCAAAAAAAAAAAACCAAAAAAAAATAAAATTAAAAAACCCAAATAACTTGCTTTAAAAAATGGTCAAAGGATTTGAATAGACATTTCTCAAAAAAAAAATTCTATTTTCTATTTTCTCTTCTCTGACTATTTTTGCTGTGGAAACAACTGGATGATGTCATAAATGAATGGTATAAACATGGAAGTGCAGACTTCACAAAAGAGCTGGTCAAAGATGAGAAATAGCTCTGATTTCCAAACAAGAGTCATTTCAATAGCCAAGGAAACAAAGTCCCTGGTACGATAAAATGCATTCTCTAAAGAACCTTCTTTGAGTGTGTTCCAGCACAAATGTCTACCTACAGTATTCATAGCAAACTCCAGCCAACCTCTGCATTTCCTTATTAGCTTGAAACTAAATGGCAGGAAACACCCAGGGGCACCAATAACACTTCAGAATCTTGTGCCAATTTCCAACTGGGTAGACAGTCCTGTAGAGCTAGTCTCTTAATACTTTGAAAAATTCCATTGAAATGAGAGATTACAAACTTGAAAGGCAAGTCCTTTTGTGCATCAATAAATAAAACATCAAAGTGATGATTGATCCAGAGATAGGCAGAAGTCGCGTGTCATTTTCAGCATAATAAAGCAGAGAATATGAATTCAAATGAGCGGCCTGATTGGAAATAAAACATCAAAGTGATGATTGATCCAGAGATAGGCAGAAGTCGCGTGTCATTTTCAGCATAATAAAGCAGAGAATATGAATTCAAATGAGCGGCCTGATTGGAAATAAAACAAACCATGCTTTCTATTTCTGGGGTAAGCTTCCTCCCCAGGAGTGATGGAGGCCTTAACACCATGGTACTTCGCCCACTTGTTCACTGGTGCCTTGTGTCTCATCATTTTTCCAGACCACAGAGAGCCAGTAAGTTATCTTCTCCATTACAGTTCATTCAAAGAGCATCAGGATATTGGAGAAAATGGTGGTGATAAAAATTCACAGGAACTCTGTGCAAAATTTGGCCACACATGCAAACGTCTATGAGCAAACAGTTTAAAAAGTTACTCATGCTGTACACCTGAAACTAACACAACATTGTTAATCATCTGTGCTCCAATATAAAATAAAAAATAAAATAAAATAAAAAGTTATTCAACCTGTTATTGTAAAGTCTGTGAAGTCCCAGCATCTTCCTCCAGGCCGATTACACGGCCCAGCTGCTTTTTACCAGGAGTCATGCTACACAACACAGTGGTGCAGGCAGTTTAGCTAATCCTAGGTGGCATGACTTACATAAATTACTCTAAGGTTCAAATATTTATTTTGATTATTCTTCACTTCTTTTAACATGACCAACATTAAGTAAACCAATCGTTAGACTATGCCCTTCCACCATCTAGGAATAACAATTATGTTGCAACAAATAGAGGATTTTACACTCAAAGAAAATTTGGATCTATCTAGTTCTATCACATACCCAATGCAGTGACCCCCTCGGTGCTGAAACTCATGAAGACATCCAGTGTCAGCTTGAACATTTCCAGAAACATGGCTGAAACCTCCAAGGCATGTCATTCCATTTCTGAACACTTGTAATTCTTTAAAAATTCTTTCTAATATTGGGATGAATATTAGACCCTAGTTCCACCCTAGACCCTAGTTCCACCCAAGACCCTAGTGCTGTCAGAAGAAATTAGACTCTTTCTCCACTTGACAGGCTTCCAAATAACTCTTCTCCCCAATTCTGTGCTTTGGTAAAGTTTTTTCACACTTTCCTAATACGATTTGCGTCCAGTGCTGCAAATCACTGCTCCATTCTTTCTTATTTAGTTAAGCTTCAGTTTGGAAAATAAACAGTTCTCTTAAAATACTGAATAAAATATCATAGATATAGATGGACCAATGAAAATAATATTAGTACCACGACTTCCCCTA
Organism: Mesoplodon bidens; assembly: GCF_964165515.1. NCBI lineage: Eukaryota > Metazoa > Chordata > Mammalia > Artiodactyla > Ziphiidae > Mesoplodon > Mesoplodon bidens. The sequence goes on along the minus strand of NC_138169.1, from coordinate 30,061,240 downwards.
TTCTAGACCAACTCTGGTGGAATCAATAAATTATAGTTTTAAAAATAAGACATTCATTTTTGGCACTGGTGTCTTTAAATATTTAGAAGTTAAAATTTTATGTTGCATGGCATAGAAATGTCAGGACTCAACAAACCATTGCTAAAAGAAACGTGAGAAGAATCAGATCTTTTTTAATAAGGAAATAATTTATGTACGTATTGGTTGCATCTATCTAGAAGCTATTCCGCTGCAACATCAGCTTTACCCGCCTCGTGTCTGGCATCCAAGGCATGCATCATATATAATCCACAAAATAACAGATGTTGCATGAAGATACTTGTTAAAATATTTTACCTTTGACAGATTCAGTGCTTATCAAAACTCACAGAAGATACTTAATTGCATAAAGAACCAGATCAGTCTGCAGGGCAAGATGTTAGGGCGTGTTTGGCATGACCATGGGGTTTTGTTTCCATGTGGAACCAAGAAGCTTCAAGAATTTGACATCTTTTTCGGGGGGAAGATCAAATAGGGAACATCACCTTGGTCTGATAGCAAGTGGTTGTATTTAGCATAGAGGAGTGGTTCTAAACTTATATTTTGCTTATCAGTTCTTTATTGTTTATGCTTTTGAAAATGTATATTATTGGCTTTGCTCTTACTGCATTAGTTTAGATCTTACTGCAGTAGTTTAGCACGGTTAAATAGTTTGAGTTTTTTAACTTGCAATCAATATTTCTTTATTTACTTATTTTTATCCCACTTTATTCCAAAAATGATTCAAGGCAGCTTACGGAAATACCTACAATTCAAGAGACCAAGTAGAATATAAAAATAGCTGAGTGCATCTGGGCAAACAAAATCAAAGGCTACAAAAATAAGAACAATCCAGATGTGACCTGGGTGTTCTCAGGATGTGCTGGTAAACCTTAGCCCCTCCCTGGAGGGGAGCCATAGTTAATGTCAGGCTTTCTAGAAGCCAAAGAGGTAACATGACTTAAAATTTCATATGACTTGAACAAATTAATTGCTCAGGAAAAAGAACAACTATTTCTGAAAGCAGAGAGAGATTCTCCTTGGGAAACTTCTTCGGTAAAGAAGACTCCACCTACTTATTCCTCAGTTTGGCTAGCACACTCATTTCTATTCAGGAATTTGGACGCTCCATAATCTTGCTCACTACCTGCTGAGCTGCGTGCTGTTGGGTGCCGTTTTGTGCATCATTTATTGATTGATTGATTGATTGATTGATTGATTGCGGTACGTGGGCCTCTCGCTGTTGTGGCCTCTCCCATTGCAGAGCACAGGCTCCGGACGTGCAGGCTCAGCGGCCATGGCTCATGGGCCCAGCCGCTCCGCGGCATGTGGGATCCTCCCGGACCAGGGCACGAACCCGTGTCCCCTGCATCGGCAGGCGGACTCTCAACCACTGCGCCACCTGGGAAGCCCCGTTTTGTGCATCTTTTAGAAGAGGCATAATGGTGCCTGTGTTGCACCCACATCTAGTCCCGATATGGACATTTTCTCTTAAATTTGAAACCCTGGGTCCCTCTGAAATGACCCTTCACTGGTCCAGGTATCTTTAGAAAACATAGTTTTCTTATTTGTGTGCACCTTTGAAGTCTGTGGCTTTCATGTTCAATTAGTGCGTGAAACACGGGGATCTTCCTTCCTGGGCTTTGTGGAGCAACATTGGACTTTCATCCTTCAGTTAAATCTAATGACGAAAAGGAACTGAAGGAATGCCCATAAAAGTGAGATGTTATTATGTGCTAATGAAAGGCAGACTGTCTCCTAGTAACTCCAGTCATAAACACAAGGTTGGTTCCCATCAAAGAGTCTTAATGATCTGTCCCCAGAGGGTTCCGTAATTATGGGATCCTATTATCAGGTGTGTCAATAAACACCCAAACACGCAGTCTGCATGCAGAGTACGCTCTGCTAAGCTTATCCAAGTTCAAATCCTTAGAGCAAAACCACTTATCATACAACCTCGTTGGGGAAGGGTCCCTGCTTTTTTTCAGATATCCAAAGATGTTTTGCTTAGAGCACTGTGGAGGGGAGAGTGGAGTGGAGTGGCGATCAGGGAGTTCATCCCACTGTCCACACCACGGGAGGGTCTGATGTGGCCAGCCCCGAGGGTCTCCCCTCTCCACCGAAGTCAGTCTGCATCCTTCACCCCAGCTCTCTCATAAGCTGGTTGGCAGTGGAGAATCTTCTTTTTTTCAGGATGCTTTCCACCTGTACAGTCCACCCCTGATCAATTACATCAGCCCTGGGTGGTGTTTCTGAAGAGTCCGCTGGCTCTCAGAGCCATGGTATAAGATCAGAAACACCAAGGAGAGAATTTTTAGTTCACTTGGTCACAAATCACTCCCTTGTACCACCCTGTCATTGACAGCCCCTTGGATGTGACCCCAGGAGGTACCCTGTCTCTCCCAGCTTCTCCCTCTTTCTGCAATTCTTCCTTGTTTTCTTGCAGAGGGTTTTTTAAAGTCCTCCATGCAGGCCAATTTCTTCTCTGGGAAATCCCTGCTCTCCCTAAGAGACGTGTGTATGTGCTTGTGTGTGTGTGTGTCTGTGTGTGTCTGTGTTTTGCATCACAAAGCTTTTTCTTTGTCTTGCAAAGAAAAAGCTGGGCTTTTGGGGAGATTTGTCTTTCTCTGTCTGACTTACTTCACTTAGTATGATAATCTCTAGGTGCATCCATGTCCTGGGCTTTATTGGGAGATTCCTTCTTGGCTGGGTCCCAGCCGGTTCCCAGACAGGAGAAGGCAGTGGGCTCTAAATGAGTTTGAAGTGAATTTAAAAGAGCATCTACACGTCCTCCCCGACTTCTGCGCCTGCCTGAGCTGGGCGGAGTTCATCCCTAGCAGCAGGCATGGCACTGCAGGATGAGCCTGTTTGTTTTTTGTAGTATTAGGAAGCATTTGGTCTTCCCTGGAATTGCTTACAATCCGAGAGTTAACCCAGATTAGCCTCTTTCTCTATTTCCAGCCATCCCCTCCTCCATTTCCTTCTCCCAATAAAAGTGTTGTTTCCTCACTTCGTCTTGTACTTACAAGAGCCGATCACTCTGTACACACACAAATCACCCAGCATTCAAACACCAGTCTGAAGAACAAACTTCAAATGGGAAAAATACCAGTTACCTGAATGTTTCTTTCCTCCTAATTATTATTATATTGTTATTATTCCTCAACCTTTTCTGCAACTTTTCGGGATTCAGATATAACCTGCACCATCCTGACGAAGCATCATCTGCTCAGTTGATGGACATTGAGTGTCTGGTCCACACACACACCTGAAGCACAGGTGGAGCTCACGGCACCGGGGTCCCCATCTCAGAAGCTCCCTTACCCATTGATATATCCTAGTCCTGAGGACCTCATCTCCCTAACGTTTTCCCGAGCTATTTGAGATTATACCCACACCCACACCCCTGTAACTCACCCCACACCCCAGCCCCAGCAGGTTCTATGTCCTTGGTAGCACTTCCCATATTTGTAATTTTTTAAAGTGTTGTGTAATAGCTGACACTTCTGCTACCAAGTGCTCCCCTCGAGGGAAGTGTCCATGCCTTCCTAGCCCGTGCTGTGTCCACATCCGGTTTCCCAGTACTTTGCAAACACGTGATGGATGAAGAAGTAAACATTGAATGTGCCATCTGGTTTCTCCCACCCACTGTAAAGCCTGGCTTTATTCAAAACTGCCCCGGACAGAATTCAAAGTTACAGAATATTACAAAGTTTGAACATTGAGTAAAGAGATTTCATCATAGCCCTGGCAATCAGCAGAACCCTGGCTTCAAAAATCTGTCTTTTGATTCAATTCAGAATGTTTGGTTCTGTATATAAAACATCCACACTTTTTTTCCCCTAAGATGAATGTTACCCTCATTCTTGGTCTAAAACTGTTGCCAGGAGCAAAGTTAACTGTAAGTGCCCCGCTACACAAAGACATCCAGTGCTTGCCTGAAAAACAGAGAGGGAACCTTTCACCCAGGAGGCAGAAAAGAGAATCTTGTCTGGGGAAAAAATTACACACACATAGTCCTAGCAACACATGTGAAGATCTACGTCTTTTCTGGTGGGTGCCTGAAGGGCAGGGCGGCCACAGCTGGGCCCTGGGAGCTGAGAGCACCCACTCAGCCAAACTTGACCTGAGGCTAGTCCTGGGGTCGGGCTGCAGGGGGGTGGAGCGGGGGGAAGCCGGGGACAGAGCAGGAGGGACGGGACAGGGCAGGACAGTTTACCAGTTGATAAACTGATAAAGGAAAAGCTAAAGTTGCTATATTTTTAAATAAATAAGATGCAGAAGATTATAAGTCAGTACGAAGGTTGATTTGAGAGTCTATTTTGAGTATCAAAGCTGTGCCCTGTAGTTTAAACTAGACGTTGCCTGCCGGTTGATGCTTAACTAAATTATAGGTCCCGTCTTGGACTTAAGAGTCAAAGCCACAAAATTAAAGTTCTACGACAGTACGTGCCGCAGCTTCTGAAGAGGGGGCTCTGGAACCGAAGCGTCAGGGCTGCTCCAAGGGGTCTCTCTGTTCAGGTGCATCCCTGCGGGCTCTTCACAGCGTGCCTTGGAGGTGGGATCTTTCTGTGCTCACCTAGGATCAGCACCAACCCCTGGAAATGGGGGCAGAGTAAATCATTGCTAATGTAGAAACTCTTCCTAGAACCGTCCACAAACACGGTCCGTCCTCGCGATGGTCCCATCTGACCGTGTCGGCGCTCAGCCCAGCCCACTGGATGGAATGGCCAGCTCACTTGTCCTTCGGTCCCCAGGACAATCCTTGGTGGGTGGCAGAAAGCCAACCACGGGCAAAAAGAGGCCACCCAGGGAGTGTCCTTGAAGAGGCAACGAGGCCAGCGGCGGGGTGGGGGGTGGGGTGTAGTGGACAGAGGGGAGCTGGGCCTGGAAGCAGGTCAACACCGAGGGCAGGGTCGGGCCTGTGGGGATGTCGGAGCTGTGGGCTGTGACCCTGAGGGAGGAGCTGGAAACAGGGGGAACCGGAAGCATGGAAACCAGAAAAGGGCGTGGGCAGAGCAGGAGCTGGGCGCTTGGTGTCTGAGTGGGGGTGCAGGAGGCCCCCGGGGCTCGTGGCGGCCCTGCCTGCACCTCTGGGGAGCAGAGGCCTTTGGAGCACAAGAACGAAAGGGCCAGGTCCCAGCTTTGCAGGGGATCAAGGGAGGCGTGGCTGGAAGTCCCTCTCCTCCCTCTTTTTGCTTTTTTACTTTTGCTTTTACCTATTCCTCCCTTTTCCAAGAAGTTCCAAAGAACCATGGGGAAAGCACATCATCTAAAGTGACTTGTCCCCGTCGTGATGACTTTAACTGCTCTGGAGGTTCCCAGGTCAGGATCCAGAGGTGGATTGTGAGGAGTGTGAAGTCCTCAAGCAAAACACCCACCCCTCCTCTCCCTTCCCCTCCAGGCCGCGTTCCTCTGCTTTGTCCTCTGTGAGCTGGGATGAAGGTGCCATCCTGGCCTTCATCCCCCCTCCTCCCGACGTCCCCTCCCCTCTGGGGTGGCAAAGCATCTGCCGAGCTATCAGCAGAGCAGGTAGGTGCAGACTCGGGACCTGGAGCAGGCGGTGGGTTCCCAACCCCTGGAGTTGCTACATTTTCTTCTGCCAGTGGGGACCTGCTGAAGCCGTGGTAACCTCAGTGTTTTCCGAGGATTTGCAGCCGCAAAGCCCGAGGCTGCCCCCGTGGTTCGGCTGTGAGGGACTTCCACGTCCTCTGTGAGCTGGGAAAGGATTCTCGGCCCACGTTTCTGAAAAGCTGTGCATGGAAAGAACCTAGAAACGACAGGAATGATGACGGCTGCTGTGTACTGAGCTCCGAGCCACGTGCTTTGGACAGTCACCTGTGAAATCGACAATGGCTCACAGGACAGGCAATCGGTGGGCTTATCTACTGCTGCTTAGCAAACAGTCCCGAAGCTTGGGGCTGAAAACAAAATGTCATGAATGTATCCTGAGATTGTGTGGACTGGACTTTGTATGGAGCACAGTCAGGGGCCCTGAGTCTGCTTCCTGATGGCTGGGACCTCCAATGCTGGAAGAGCTGGGCATCCTTCCCTCCACATACGCGGACCTCTCACCGTGAGCTTGGGCCTAGACTGGTCAGGACGCCCAGAGTGCCGGGAAGTGGGAGTCACCTTGCCCGAAGGCCTGGGCCCTGGAGCATCGCTTCCTCCAAGTTCTATTGTTCAAACAGTCACAGACCCTCCCCTGTGCAAGGCAGGGGACACAGACCCCACCTCTCAGTGGGACGGGCGTCTGAGATTTGACCACCACTTTCAATCCACCGCAGCATTATTATCCCCATTTTATAAGAAAGGAAACCGAGGCTCAAGAACCCAAGTGATTTCTGTCTTATAAGAAACAGAGCTGAGGTCGGAAAGGATGATGAACCCTAAGCCTCTTCGTCCCAGGACACAGCCCTGATCTCTCATCCTGTGAACATTTGGTTCAAGATGAGGCTTGGTGAGGGGCAAACTAGCTTTGCACAGGATTTGGAATAAAGCACAGCAAGCACAGCAAATCATTTCACCACCATCCTTCATACTGTGTATCCCTCGCTGAAGAGGCCCCTTCCGTCTGATATTCAGCCATAGAATCTAGAATTTCTGTTCTGTTTGAGAGGTTGTTCAAGGTAAAAGAAGAGGAAAAAACACAAATGAATAAAATCACCAATTTAGATGAGAGCTACCTGGCCTAGGGTAGGTTTCTTTCCCCAGAGGAGAGACATGTATTTACATTATGAGACAAGCTGGGATCCAATGGGAACCCCTTGTTATTATTACATTTCCTCTTGAGAAGGATTTGTAAATGAAAACATAACTTGCTATTTTAGTATTTTGTTTTTCAGGGAAGAAAAACCCTTTGCAAAAACAAATTTAAAAGGAAAAACTTATCCACTCAAGCACTTGTTTATTTTCTTATTTGCCAGGCTAAAACCATCTTCTTTCATCTCTGATTTCATTGGGGGCTGGGAAGGATGGGGGTTTTTCTTCCTTTTTCTGAATCTGGGAGGACTCTTCACATTCTAGCATTCAAGCAGTACTGAATCCTTACTCATCCATGGCCTTCCTGCTTCCTGGCCTCCCAGGAGGAGCTGCAGGCCAGGAGCGCCGCTCAGCGGACAGATGGGGAAAGGCAGGCCTGGGGAGGTGGTGGGGGAGCTTGGGGGATTGACATGGCCACGGTCCCTCTCTGGATCTTTTCTCTTTTTCTAGCATGTGCCTTACCATAGTGCTGTTATTCTATCTCCTCAGCTACCGAGAATCTCGAGAAGAAGGGTCTTACAGCTGTTGTTGCAGTCCCAGTACAATTGTGGGCTTGAAATGTTCACATTTGAGTAAACTTCCTATCATACATAGACTATGAGTACTTTCTAAGCTTCTCTATTAACATGTATTCATTTCTAATCACACAAGCAGAAGGAAGTTATATTTAAGTGAGAGATGTTTTCCTGAAGATTTTCAAGCATACTTCAAACTTTGCCTGATTCCAGACAGATCTTGACTCAGGAAGGTGTGTTGGCTCATTGGTTCCTTGCGCTCCTGAAAGGGGCCAGGCACCCCAGTGCCACCAACATGCTGCCGCGCTTTATCAGCAGCGCTCCTGGGCCAGACAGACCCTGGCTCAGGCCTTCATTCGGGCAAGTCTTCACTCAACAATCACCTACGGTCACCTGCCAGGGAGGTAACTGCACCCACCCTCACTGCCCACTGTCCCAGCCGCTCCTCTTGTTATTTTCCCCGAAGCAGAGATCCATCTAGCATCCTGTCTACACTGGTTTATTTAGCGTGTTTCCTGCCTGTCTCCTACTCCCTGACCGCACCCGTCCATCCCCGGGGGTGGGGTACAGCCTGGAGCAGTGCCTGGCATGGAGAACCCACTCCACAAAGATTTGCTGAGTAAATGCCTAAAGAGTGAACAAGATAAACCCAGGTCACACCTGCTTCTTCCCGACAGCTTCAAATTGTGCACTTCTGGAGGAATTTTTCGTTTGGAAGATGCATGGTATTTTTTTAAATGTCATAGAAAAGAGTCAAGCGTTCTTAATATTTTAAGTTGTATTATTTCAAATTTCCTAATTGTCTTTTGCACAAAATATAACCATATATTTGCACAAAATATTCTCCTTGCAAGAGAATTAAATTATTATAATGTGAGGCTAAAGTTCTCTTTACAAATACATCTATGGGATATGGTTCTAAAAAGAGACCATTTGCAGGGTGGAAGTAGGTCATCTCCAAGCAGTACAACAAAATACAGAGTAGGACTCCTCCAAGCCAAGTCACTAGGCTGGTTTTATCTTTCATTCAAAGAGAACGAGCAACGCTTTACATCTTTTTCTCTGTCTTTCTTTTTTTTTAAACATCTTTATTGGAGTATAATTGCTTTACAATGGTGTGTTAGTTTCTGCTTTATAACAAAGTGAATCAGCTACACATATATCTCTGTCCTCTTAAAAGTGATGCTCATCAAGACGATTGTGTTGGTTCAAGTTCATGTGAAACACACGTGCTGTTGAACATCAATGCTGCAGACCTTTCCAGCTCTACTGCACTCGGAGCCCTTGGGCGGCACTGTTTAACTTGCCAACAAAATAGTGAAGGGCATCGCTCTTATGTGGAAAGTACAGTATGAAAGCAAAACCGAGCCTGACTGTAATCCAAAATCATCACCACTCTTGTTTGGATGCCTGGTGGCTATAAAAGTACATGCAGGTGGTGCCCCCTGGCGTTTTCAAGGGGAGCTGCAGGACGCAGAGCCCACCGGCCCCGGGCTCCGGAGCCCCAGCGCCACACGTGGGAAGAACAGCCACCTGGCAGCTCACTTCGGTCACACCTAATAAACTCTCAACCCCAACTTTTAAATTATTAGTGAAATATTAAATGAGTACCATACGTAGTAAAGTGCACTGTGATGTTTTTCTTTAAAAACATTTGGAAATCTATAATTGGTCCATGCACCTTAGCGGGGGTAATGTGTGAGTTGTTTATTAAACTACAGTTGACCCGTGAACAACACTGGTTTGAACTGTGTGGGTCCGCTTATATGCGGGTTTTTTAGTAAATATATTGGAAAATTTGGGGGGATTGTCAACAATTTGAAAAACTCACAGATGAACCACAAAGCTGAGAAATATCGAAAAAAATTAAAAGGTATGTCACAAATGCATAAGATATATGTAGATACTGGTCTCTCCTTACATAAGCATAAGGTGAGTGATATGTAATATAAAATCAATAACGTTCGTTTTCTAACTGTTTCATAACTTTACTTTCAAAGAATTACATTACTGTACAGTAGACCTCTCTCTTGTAATTGGAGAAACTGCCTATCAGCCTATCATCAACAGATAAATGTTTTTTAAAAAGTGTAACAATGTGTCCAATACTGTATTATGAATGTGCCATAATACTGTGCGCCATAAACTTTTTATATATCGATTCAGTCATGAGTATATAGGCCGGGCTACCAAGAAGCAACCGTATGGATGACACTAGGTGACCATAAAGCAATCATATTGCTGCTTCTTTGTTATCAATGCCTGAATCATTACACCTGTAAATAAATATGAATTTACTTTTCACATTATCTTTTTTTTTTTTTTTTTTTTGCGGTAGGCGGGCCTCTCACTGTTGTGGCCTCTCCCCTTGCAGAGCACAGGCTCCGGACGCACAGGCTCAGCGGCCATGGCTCACGGGCCCAGCCGCTCTGCGGCATGTGGGATCTTCCCAGACCGGGGCACGAACCCGTGTCCCCTGCATCGGCAGGCGGACTCTCAACCACTGCGCCACCAGGGAAGCCCTTTTCACATTATCTTTTAATCTTTGACGTCTAGTGTTGGTAATACATATAACATCTACAGTGTTTTGTATCACGAGACAATTCTGATGTCGGTACTGATGATTCATCTTGTGAACAGACCATGTAAAGTTATGATATCAATAAATACAGCACAGTACTGTAAGTGTATTTTCTCTTCCTTATGATTTTCTTAATAATACTTTCTTTTCTCTAGCTCACTTTACTGTAAGAATAGAATTTATAGTACATACAACATACAAAATATGTGTTAATCAACAGTTTATGTTACTGGTAACGCCTCCAGTCAAGAGTGAGTTATTAGTGGTTGAGTTTTGGGGGAGTCAAATGTTTCATGTGGATTTTTGACTCCCTGGGGGGGCTGGGATGCCTAACCACCACATTGTTCAAGGGTCTATTTTACTACAAAACAGAGAAGATTTTTCAGTCCATTACAGTGGCTCAAGTATAGACTTTGGAGTCAAATGGCTCTGGGCTCCCACCAGTTGGCTGTGAGGCGTCAGGCAAGTTTCTTAGCTTCTCTGAGCCTCCTCGGTGTCCTCACACGTGTTTGGGCAGCAAGCAGGATGAGTCGCTATCAACCAGCGTGGGTGAGGAGAAGCAGGTCTGGGGAGTACAGGGAGTTCACATTCCGAAAGGTTATGTGTGAGTCTTTAGACTTCTGAGCACACACTGCACCTCTCTGGAGAAGTCATTCTCTACATCAATCTCACAGAGACCTAGAGATGATTTTTTTATCACTAAGACTTTACCAACAATATATATATAGATCATAATAGCATCTATCATCTTCTCCCCAAAAAAGCCAAGGATAATTTTCTAAAATCCTATTACAAGGAGACGGACCCATCAAATTATAATAGGATTTGTTCTAAACGTTCCCTCGCAAGGTTGGGTTTTTTTTGTAGCTCAGAATATATTTTCCTAGAGAAATGATTTTATGACTCATGGTTAAACTCTTGGGCCAATCTCAGAAGTGTATCTCATCTATAAGGTAGCAGTATACTTGGAAAAAACAAAACCATAAACGATAACACTGCTAAGGTACTAGGAATTAAACAAAACACAACTTGATATAGGAGCTTCTGTGTTTCCCCAGTTATGATCTGTGGGCTGAAATAGCCAGAGTTCATCAACCAAACTCTTTCCCTAAGTGACAACAAAGACCCTTCATTTCACTGAACATCAGCGGAGGGAGGTGGGTCCAGGAATCTTGCTTCCAGGCATCAGACCAGACTGGGGTGGGGCAAGTTTGTGGCTGCAAGGAGTCTGGGGACCCTGAGAACTCTCCCAGATGGCAGCCCACCCCTGGAGAGCCATTTGGGGTAGCAAGCTCTATTTTAAGCCTCGTTCAGACTCTGATGGGAATCCCTTTACACAGTCCCAAAACAATGGAGCACGTAGGGATGTAAATTTTCACTGAGGACAAAGAAGGAATCTTTAGAATGAGAAGGAAGGATGGGCTGAATGGGGTCACTTGGGCAGCAGCCAGCCTGAGGAGGGGACAGTAAGTGTCTGGAGGGGCCTCGGAGAGCAGGTGAGCCTGGCCGGGAAGTAGGGGAGGAAGCAGGAGACGGGTTGAAGGCACAGAGACAACCTTGGCTTAGGTTCTGGTAGCAGCTGCTGTGATGTCACCAGTGCTTGAGTTAGGCCATCAGGTCTGGTTTGAAGAATTACACTTTTCGGTCTTTCCTCCCCAATGTAAATTCCCCCCACTGAATCTTACTGCAGGAAGGGAAGGGAAAGAAGGAAGTGGGGTACTGTGTCACCCTTTACTGTCCCTGTCTCCCTCCTCTTGCCCCCTTTCCTGTGACTGTGTGTTAGTAGGGCTCACTCAGTCCCTGGTCGAGGGTCTCTGAGAACCCAGAACCCTCAAACACCAGGGGGCTATCATGGCTTTTATTTCTTTTTCATTCTGTGTTGATGCTCAAATAAAACTAGGTTTAATATTTCTGTCCGCTCATAGATCACACATTCCACGAGGGCAGGCATTATGTCCTGATGGGGTTCAGAACACACTACCCCAAAATATGGAAGTTGGCATACTGAAGATATTAAGCTGAAGGAGTTTGAGAAACAGCCAGTGCAGGAAGGTCACTCTGATTTCTCCCTTTTCCCCCAAAGCAGCTCATGAGACCCTGTAGGGCTGGAGAACGTTCTCCTCGACCCTCGACCCTCTTAGCATCCCTGGCTGGGTCTGAACATGAAACAGACAATGACAGATTAACAGGAGAAAAGCATACAGATTCATTGAATAGACGTTTCAGGTGACATGGGAGTCCCATAAGGAGATGGGGACCAGAAGGCACATCTGGTTCCATGCTCACCACTGTGTCCTGCGTTGTGTAGGAACAGAGCCCGTTAAGAGTAGTTACAGGAAATACTCAATAAAGGAATGTGTGAACAAGGGCCAACGAGGAGGAGGCTACAGACTCTGAGTGTAAATCCCTTAGAAGAACTCTGCACCCTTTCACTTGGTTTTACAGGTTGACCACACTGGGTGGTTAGTTAAGTGTGATTTCACTTAAAGATGTAAGGTTTTCTGTTTCTGGACAAAGACATCAGAGACGGTCCTCCTGTACTTCCCCAGTCACCCCAGAGCGGTGGTGGACAGGCAGTCACGGCCACCACATTTCACAGCTCCTGTGTCCCCACCTCTTGAATCTGGACTTGCTTTGCGACTTGCTTTGACCAATAAGATGGGCAGAAGTGGAGTGGACTTGGTCCCGGGAGCCGAGGCCCAGCTTCCACTGGCCCCTCTAGGATTGCTGTGGCCAGAGGACAGGACGACGGGAGGCCTCCTGCCGGGGTGTGACTCTACCCAAGAGCCTAAAGGACGTGAGGATGGACAGGGAAGGGCCGAGGCCACTTCATCCAGACACCAGAGGAACCGCAGCACATCTGCAAAAGATGCAGGTAGATTGGGAGACAGGGTGGTGGGCCCGAAAGGAAGGTCTCTTCTAATTGCTATTTTTTATTAAACAGGAAGAGTTGGCAGTCAGGCGGGGAGGCAAGGAGATTGTGTTGGAGTTCTGAAGGGAAATGGGTGTGGACAGCCATCCCAGCGAGTGGGCGCGTTATCTGACCGGGAAAATGTACAGTCGCTCAGCAGCACAGAGGCCTCCTGGATGTGAGCATTAATTCGAGTAACGAGCCATGTCAGCAGCTGCTTTGTTTTCCTCCAGCCCCCTTCACCTGCTCTGAGCAGTTCCGGAGTCGGTGGAGAGCTGGGGTTTCCCCAAACAAGGAGAAAAGAGGCACAGAGAACCCGGGGTGTTTCGGGGACACGCAGGTGAGAAGCTAAAGTGATGGAGCACGGAACCCACGCTGGGTAAAGAGAGACGGGTGAATAGGGGCAGAGGGACGGGACAAGGCGGGAGTTCTGTTGAAGGTGAACAGTTATCGAATTATCGGAGCTAGGGCTCGGTCTGTCGCACTCCCTGCCGACCTGCCGGTGGTTAGAACAGCGCCTGACACATAGCAGATACTCAACAAACCGCGTTCCACTGGCGAATGGAATCGCGAAACCCCTTCACTACCCACCGCGCCTGCGCACTGAGCTACGCGTGCGACCAGCCAGGGCGCTCTGCGCCTGCGCACCATCTGTCTGCGCGGCGCCTGCGCGGCTCCTGGGCCGCTTCGCTGCACTAGGTTTGAGCCTTGCGGGCCCCGGTAGCGCGGCTGAGGCGTAGTACCGGCCTCCTCCTCGGCGTTCCCACGCCCATTCGGCGGGCTGTCGGCCTCCACGTCAGGGCCGCGCCGCGGAGATGGCGGCTCAGAAGATAAACGAGGGGCTGGAGCACCTGGCCAAAGCAGAGAAATAGTGAGTAAGAGGCCCAGCGCGGCCCTGGGTAGGCGCCTGGACCGGGCTCCTCCGAGGCCGGTCTGAGTCAGCACCGGGTGGGGGGTGCTGGGGCGGGGCGGGGCCTGGCGGGCTTGGTGGGGCCGCCGCGCCCCGGAAGCGCTGCCGTCGGACGTCGGAAGTCGTCTTGCCTCGGGCCGTGGGGGCGCCGCCGTGCTCGCGGCCACGGCACTCCGAGTCGACAGTCAGGATGCTGGTGCTTCCCAGCGCGTTGGGCGGCTTCCAGGCCCAACTATATTTTAAGATCTTTAGCTTTTTCCAGGTGTATGTAGCACATAAGACAATTGAGAGGTTGTATCTTGTTTTTGGTGGGATTTTTAAAAAATTATGTTAAGATACAGAATATAATGAGGGCTTTGGGGTAGAGGTGGTGGATTAGAATTTTGCTTTATTGCAGTACTCCCTCAATTGGTGGATTAGAGTAGACAGGTTGCAATTTAAGGATTTTATTTTTCCGAACAATAATGTTTTTGGTAAGCTTGAGAATTATTTACAAATTTGAATCTTATAACAGTATTACACAAACACAAATGTTAAATAAATTTAACTGGCAAAAAATTAAAAGGAACAAAATGAAGGGTGTACTTTTGCAGGCTCTGGGGCTTCCCTGTCTCTCAGTTCAGGTGCTCCCCTGATTCTTTGGAAGGTAACACTGTTATATGTAAGCAGGCTTTCACTAACTGAATTCAAATGTAGAATTTAAGATGGTGTTTATTTAGCGGTTCTTATGCACACCCAAGTTTGACAATGTGAAATTAGCATAACATTTTAAAAAGAGGTGTTTCAGAAAGGGCAAATTAGATAAGGACTCGGTTGATTGTCCTCTGGTGCGGCGTCTGAGATGCCGTGTGATCCTGGGATCCTGGAAAGCAGTTTGTCGTGCTTCCCCGTCATCTTCTCTGGTTGTCCTTCCTGTTCACTGGTGGCTAACTGCAGTCTTTTTTTGCTGATTCTCTGTGTCTCTCTGAGTGTTTGGCTCTGTAGTCTTTCTGGCCTCTCTCTCCAGTCTCCCTGCGGGTCTTCACGGGTGTGACAGGTGCTGATGACTCTGGTAACCTGCGGCCTCTCCTGAGCTGCAGTCTCACGAGTCCACCTGCTTATTGCTGTGCTTCAGCCCACCTCAAGCTTTAGTGCGTCTCAGGGCTTGTTACACCCTGGATTGCTGCTGCTGCCACTCCCGGGGTTCTGGTTCAGCAGGGCTGGGCTGGGGCTCAGCCCTTCATACATTTCTAGCGCACTTCTGGGTGATGCTGCTCATCTGGGGATCAGGCCTTGAGAACCTCCACTCCCCTTGGATGCTATACAGACATTTCAAAAGGGGAAAACCATGTCTCTGACAGTGGGAGGGAAAGTGGTGAGGTTGTTTGTAATTGTCAGTAAGTTTGGATGGAGGTGGGCGAGATGGGGACTGTGTACCTGATGGTCCCCCCCCTCCCTTTTTAATGACCTACAAGATCCTTATAAGCAGGGTTCTGACTTAGGAGTGTGGTTGGTAACTTCTGTTAAATGTGTCTCCCTTTCATTTTAGCCTGAAAACTGGTTTTTTAAAATGGAAGCCAGATTATGACAGTGCCGCTTCTGAGTATGGAAAAGCAGGTACGTGTGACTGTAGCCCTGTCCCTGCAGTGTGTAATCTTGAAGCAGGCTGGTAACTTCATCTCGGCATAGTTCTCACTCTTAATGCTTCCTATATAGTATTTGCATTGTTAAACCCTGCGCTTTTCCACTTCCTGTTTTCAGATGTCTTGAGTTCTGAGCTGTAGACCCAGCCGCCTCTCCCACTCCCACGAGTGCAGGTGGCACGGCGGGTGCCCCTGCAGGCTTTTAGCATCGTTTATATGTTCTTGAACTTCACTCAGTTCATACTACTTCTGGGAGTTTGGTCATATTTTTTACTACCTATTACTGAATAAAGATATTTCTCGTTGGCTTTTTAAAACCTTAGGCTTATCTTGCGCAGTTCTGCACACCGAGCGCGTTTGGCTCTTGCTCTTGATGACCCTCCCGTGGAGATGCACTGATACGTGTTCATGAAGAGTTAAGCTCATATGCATGTTTTATTGCCTTTATCTGCATATGAGATAAAAACAACCTGAAATTTGCAACAGAAAGGGAATTGATTAAAAATTTAGCATCTTAAGTTATGGAATGATAGTTTTCAGCATCTCCGTGATTATTTTGGATATAAAGCATAATATGATTTTGAAATACCCTGGACGCATTTTACTGTGTGTTTCAGCAGTAGCCCTGATCACATTTGTTAGCCTTGCATAGAAATCACCTAGGAAATGTGCTTTTGGCAAACTTTAGTTTTAGTATGTCACCAAGAAGAAAGAAGTCAGATAAATTGAAACTAATAGAAGTCAGATAAATTGAAACTAATCAGCATAATGTAGGATGTATTTTCTAGATAATAAAAGAAATGACAACAGAAATGACAACAAATTAATCTTTAGCGCTTTTATTTAAGTCCTGAGTAAGTTCTCTGTTGCATTATGGAAATTACTATACCTCATATTTAGAAGGAAAATTATTAGAAGTTCAAATTTTACATGGATTTTATGGACACCTTGTACAAGAACACTTTTGTAACTGGAGGGCACAACATTTTGCAAGTATCCTCCATGAGGGAAATTTAACACAGAGTTGTTATGTATGTATCTGTGACCATGAGCTGCTTTCAGAAATGAATATTTCAAGGCAGATTTTCCCATTAAAACATCTTTTGTTTATTTTCTTTAAGGGGTTATGCAAGATACATTTCATCAGTAAATTTTTCAAAGAGCAAAATGTAGAAATGCAGGGATGAAAATAGTTTGTCATTTGTTTATTTTCTACATTTTGTTAAATTAATTTTAAGAGTGTGTTTTTAACAAACAGTGTTTTCTTAAAGCAGTATCCTTTTCATTTATTTGTAAGCAACACTTTGTAAGTTTTCCAAAGTCTGTAAGATCATATTTAAAGATTGTGCCAAAAAGGAATATTTATTATAAAAATATTGAGTGTGTTTATTGGACTTCAGTTTCAGAATAATTTAAAAGATAGGGTAAGCCATAACTAAAGCACTGTTTCTGTTATTAAATGTGAAACTGGTGAGGTAAGGTGCTGTTTTAGTGACAGTGCCTGTAGTTTGGGTGTGTTGGTTTGACTGATGCCGTCTTAGTTTCCCAAAGCTTAGATGGTGGTGTTAGAAAGACTTGGGCTTGAGTGGAAGGAGCACTGATTTATTACCAATAGTGTACAATTAAGAAAAAAAAACCTTTTGAAAATACTTGTAAGTTATTGATAATCAAAAAAGTTGTAAGAAAATGGCTTAGAAAAAAGTAGTATTTATAGTTTTATGAAATTTCCTAAGTATTTGATTAAAATAAGTGTTAAGTTTATTTTCTGATACTTCACATGTCATGCACATTTTGGTAAGGATTCATTTGAGGTTTCTTTAAATGATGGAAATAGACAGTCTATATTTTTTTTCTCTCTTTCAGCTGTTGCTTTTAAAAATGCCAAACAGTTTGAACAAGCAAAAGACGCCTGCCTGAGAGAAGCTGTCGCCCATGAGAATAACAGGGCGTATCTTTTCAGCCTTTAGAGATTGTTATAAATTTGCTGCATGTGGAGTACAGTGCTATTAAATTAGAAGCCACTTAGAAAAATACTGCGTGTCTAAACTCTGAAAGTGCATTTATAGAGACTTGATCATAAAGTCCACACTGTTTTGCAGAGCTGCGTTTGAGAGTTTATTTCTGTTGTTTCTGGATTTGCTTGATGATGGTTTTACTTGGGATGAAGTGAGGGAGATATAGAGACAGGTGCTGATAAATGAAGAAGTGGCACGGGTATTAGAGACATGTTAACTGCTCTATAAATATTTTTAAAATGAAGCCTTCCTCCGGTATTTGAAATAAAATTTTTAAGTAGTTTAAAACAAATTTTCCTGAGGTATTTTATAATCTTATCAAGTAAAAAATGTTTATTTTACCTCACTTGCAGATTATGGATATAATAACCTTGCATTTTAGTAAAACTTCCAGTTAATGCATAATGGAAGTAGCTTAAAAATCGATGTGGTGTTTTGTCAGTGTTTTTGTGAATTATGTAGTTTTTAGGAGACAGCTACAGGTGATAAATTTTTCTTCTTTTCCTGATTTGTAGGGTTCATCTTTTCGAACAAACGGGCAGTGATTTAGTTAACCTTGTTTTTTAAATAGTAGATCTTTAGAAACTATTCATTTACTTTTTTTTTTTCCTTAATTTTGACTTTGTTACATCTATTCAGTCTTTTTCATGCTGCCAAGTAAGTAAAAATTCTCCGTGTGTTCATGTATTTGTAGATTATTATGTTTTAAATGTTGCTTTTTCTTAGGTCAGTAAATTTTTCCTAAGTTATAAATTCAGAACTAGTGAATTAATTTGTATTGATTTAAATAAAATAGTCATTTCCATTTGTTTCAGTCTTCACCTGAAACTTAAAAATGAAGTCACTCCTAAGATAATTCAGTGTTTAAGTTAAATCACCGTCATATTTTTAGGACCAGTTTGTTCAATAACCTATGAAAAAACAAGTTAGAATCTCTTTTTTTCTCTCTTTCTTAATAGTTAATGGTGCCTGTGGAGAGAAGCAGGAAGTTTTCTTTTGCTTTTGTGGAGAAAAACACTTACTTGTTTCAAAACTTGGATTTAGGTTTGTTAAGTACAATAGAAAGTCATTTAACCTTTACTTAACTTTGCATCTGCAAAGTGAAATCCCTTTACCTCAGATGTCTGTTGTTTCCAAGGCATTATTGCCCACGTAAATAAAAGGAAGAAAAATTATGTTGTGTTGTAATGAGAGCCTAAAGTAAGTGTGTGTTGTCTGAGCCAGTTTTAATTGATGGAGCTTCTCATGTCTGTGGTAGAAAGTTTCTCTTCCCGCATCTCATCAAGGTCTCATCCGAGAACTTATATTCTCTCTGCAGAGCTTATGAACAAGCCGGCATGATGCTGAAGGTCAGTACCGTTCTGTCACAGCTGCTCCGTAAATGAGTTATAGTTTGAAGTCCCCATAAGAACAAGACCAGCAAGTTTTGTATCCTAAAGAATTTGTCAACTTAGTGAAGGACAGATTTGAAAACAACCTGTGTGAGGTCAGCAAGGAGATACAGTATACCAGCCCTAAATAGATAATACCTGTAATCTTTACATCTAGCTTTTACATGATTTTTCTTCAGTTTTTAAAGAAAGTTTTGAATGGGAGATATTAGACATAGGAGCACGTGATGCTGAGACTTGGAGTTTACTAATGAGATACGTGGGGTCACTCTGTTGATGGCACTTAGAGTAAGAGGGCTGCAAGCGCAGGTGAACCCAGGGCTTGCTGAGATGGAGGAGGCTGGCCTGGGCGTGCAGGGAGTGGGGAGAAACACGCCCCAGGAGGAGGCTCGCCAGGGCCATGTGGGGCGCAAGCCTGTGGATGCCGTAGCCTATGACATGTTTAAAATACAAAGCCACAGAACAGACCTCCTGTGGAAGTATCTGATTTGAAGATATGGAGGGTTGAAGCAAGCCATCCTCGGAAATGACACACAGCCCTTGGGCTGCCAGTTTGCAGCCTTTGGCACAGGCCTTGTATGTAGTAGCAGCTCATAAGTATTCCAGGAATTGTAAATGATTAGAAAACCGTGAAGAGCAAGTGTTTTGGTTTCTACTATGTGTGTAGTTTCCCTGAAACTCTGTGAAGGGATGAACTCTGCAGAAATCAACTGATGTGTTTTTGGTTTAGCTAACTGAAGCTTGATGGAGAGAGTGACCATGTGAACACATTTCATTTTCAATATGTTTATTATTGTATTATGTTTTGGGTCCTTTGCTTTCTTGAATTTCAGATTGTTAACTCTGTATTTAAGTTGATGCACTTACTGGTCCATGCCGTATCGTTTGCCTAAAGGAGATGCAAAAACTCCCGGAGGCTGTTCAGCTGATTGAGAAAGCCAGCATGATGTACCTGGAGAACGGCACCCCGGACACAGCAGCCATGGCCTTGGAGCGGGCCGGAAAGTGAGTGTGTGGACACAGGTCTCTGAGTGGAAGTCTTTGTTTTAATAAAGTCCTTCAAAAAACAAGTTTTCTATTTCTCATGTAAGTCAGATTTTCTTGTCTTATTTAGGCTTATAGAAAACGTGGATCCAGAAAAGGCTGTGCAGTTATATCAGCAGACAGCTAATGTGTTTGAAGTAAGTTTGAATTTTTTTTTCCTTTGAGTATACAGAATTTTATGTTCATGATATATAGGAAAACAGAGAAATGCAGTGGCTACTTTGAAAACTCTTCTGTGCTCACAGCTGAACTCTTGTTTTCTTCTGTTAGTGGGGAGATGGCTTAGCAGCTTTGGAGGAATTCCCACCCCCACCCCACCCCCCGATCCAGTGCTATTACCTTTTTTTTTTTTTTAAGATTTATTTATTACTTATTTTTGGCTGCATCGGGTCTTAGTTGTGTGCGGGATCTTTCGTGGCAACGTGGGCTCTTCGTTGTGGCATGTGGGCTTTCTCTCTCTCATTGTGGCATGCAGTCTCCAGGGTGCGTGGGCTCTGTAGTTGTGGCCTGTGGGCTTAGTTGCTCCACAGCTTGTGGGATCTTAGTTCCCTGACCAGGGTTCGAACCCACGTCCCCTGCATTGTAAGGCGGATTCTTTACCACTGGACCACCAGGGAAGTCCCCAGTGCCATTACTTTTTTATCAGAAATTGTTAGGAGAAGAAAAAGATTCCTACATTAAAGCAGCCAACACTCTCTTCTCTTGGATTCCTGCAGAATGAAGAACGCTTACGACAGGCAGTTGAATTGCTAGGAAAGGCCTCCAGGCTGCTGGTGCGAGGGCGCAGGTACGTGTCATAGAGCTGTGCTCCTGTGTCCCTGTGCCCTTCTGGCCACAGGGACAGGCTTGTTAATCTTTTTGGTGTAACCATGGGCACACCAGGCTACAAGACAGCAGCATGTTGGATTAAATATTGAAAGATCTGCCGCTTCTCTAAAGTGTCATCCCAAAATGTATCGTGCGTTGTGGTCTTGTTGGCTAAGACCTGACTCGGCAACTTAGGAGGGAGCAGTTGTCTTGTTCTGTTGTCTGGATGGGTGGTGATGCCTCTCAAGGACAAGTATCTGTATGAGCTAAGTGACAAGATGCCCTAGGTGCTCACCCAGGAAAGTTGACAGGTTCTTGACAGCCAAATAACGTCATTAGACAGGGTACTAATTTTTTCTCCTTCACACTTGGGACCTATGGCACAAATAGCCGGACCCCAGAAACCTAGAATCCTATGGATTTTCCTTTTGTGTTTTACTTCAATTTAAGCTTAGTAAACAATCTCCCTTATTAATAAAATTCTGCAAAGGAAAATATGTGAGAGTAGATGGAAGAAGACTGTTGAGGGTCAAAGTGGCGAGAAGGACTTTTGCCCGCCTCTCCCTGTCTGCTCTCCCCTGCTGCGCGTTCTGGCCCCAGGAGCTGTTGGGGCTCATGAAGCCCGCGGTGGGCGTGTGAGGGCCCGGTGGGGGTCCTGGTTCCGGGGAGCCAGTGCTCTTGGGGCATCTGCACGGCCTTTCAGTGAGGGAAAGGGATCCACGGTGATTGAGTCAGGGCTGGGCTCCGGCACTTCTCACAGACGTTCACAAGGCTGTTTTTTGGACTTGATGGGTGCTCATTAATGGATGGTCCTTACCAGACCTAAAACTCCGCATATGAAGCGGCCTGTCCTTGAGTTCTTTCACTCTGTCTGCCTGGTGTCTAGAAGGGCGAGTCTGACATTTAGAAGGCAAGCCGGGTGAGCAGAGCTTACGGAAACACGGGTTATGGAGCAGTTGTTACAGTGCCTGATGTGATCTTTATTTCTGTAAAACCTGTAACGTCAAGTACATTATAGGACCTCTGCTGTGGATCACTTAGACCTGCCTTGTTCTGCATTTCTTGTTTTGTCTTTAGGTTTGATGAGGCGGCACTCTCTATTCAGAAAGAAAAAAATATTTATAAGGAAATTGAGAATTATCCAACTTGTTATAAGGTATGCTTTGAAAGTGCTTATATTTGGCTTTTCCTTAGATCATTTTTCATATTGGTGTAACTGTACCTAAGACCGGGTTCCCTGAATGTTTGTTTATTTTTAAAATAATACCTTATGGGTCTCTATTTTTGGCCAGGATGGAGTAAGCCCACTATCACCTCTCTCCTGATCCCAGCTAACACTGCTGGGCAAAACAGAAGGCTGTGCCCCTCGGACCCTGAAAAGTGAGCAGCCAAGAGGGCTGGAGGAGGGCAGGGAGCACAGGGCGGCTTTCCTCCCCAAGGGCCCCCCGCCCCATCTTTCCAACCAGAGGGGCTGAGAGGAGAGGCCCACGTCTCCTGCTCCTTCTCCCTCGGCTCCTCTGCAGCTGAGCCCTAGTCGTGGAGTTGCAGGTGGGACGGTGGTGCAGGCGGATGAAACACCGTCTGCCCAGCCGGAGGAGCTGGGAAGATGGGCTCAGAGAGCCAGGAGAAGAGCCCAGAGAGGAGGGCTGGAAGTGGGCCCTCCCCGCCCCAACCCAGTACGCATGTGTGCACGTGTGTGTGTGGCTGTGAGTGTGTGGGGGGCACTCCAGCTGCGTGTGCAGGGCACACCCAGAGCAGCGGAGCAGGTGGCTGAACTAAGACTAGAGCCACTGCCCAGAATGCAGACAGAACATGCAACCTGAGCCCGAGATCGTGGGAGGGTCCTGCAGTGTCCAGGGGACAGTCCCAAGTGACTCAACATAGAACGAGTCAGTAAAGTGTGACCGTTGTCAGGAGGAAGGACCACAGAGGTGACCCAGATGTTGGAGTCACCAGGTCAGGACCAGGAAGCAGCTGTGACAGCTGCTCCGTGTGGCAGAGGTGAACATGGGTGAAATAATGGACAAAAGGACTGATTTTTATTTTTTTAATAGAAACTATAAATGAACTAAATGAGAGTTTTGGAACTGAAAAAGCAGTGTCTGAAATAAAATACCGGATGGGCTTAATCTGAAAACGGAGATGACAAAAGATCAATAAAAGTAATCTGAAAAAATAGATATAAAAAAGATTGAAGGGGCTTCCCTGGTGGGGCAGTGGTTGAGAGTCCGCCTGCCGATGCAGGGGACACGGGTTCGTGCCCCGGTTTGGGAGGATCCCATGTGCCGCGGAGCGGCTGGGCCCGTGAGCCATGGCCGCTGAGCCTGTGCGTCCGGAGGCTGTGCTCCACAACGGGGGAGGCCACAACAGTGAGAGGCCCGCGTAACGCAAAAAAAAAAAAAAAAAAAAAAAAGATTGAAAAATGCTTTGTGAAGAGCTGTTTTGCCAATAAGATCTTATCAGTTGTGTCTGTGGTCTCAGTCCTTTTGTTGGCTTATAAATAGTGTCTATTTCTGTTACATGAAGTTTCCATTCATTTATCTTTTCTTCGTGTCTCTTGAAGAATTCCAAAGTAGAATTGCAGAGTTATGCCCCCTGCTTCTTGTTCCCTTTTCAAGTTGAAACCTCTGTAGGCATTTAGAAGAAATTTTCTGTAAATTGTGGAGTGGCTGTGTTCTGGGGCTTTGTTTCTCCAAGTGTGGCCGTCAGACTGGCGGGACCACGACCACCTGGGAGCCAGTGAGGAGCAGTGGACTCTCAGGCTTCCCCGCCACCAGCTCCACCGTCTCCAGCAAGGCCCCCGGGTGGGGTGTGCGCATTGGAGTTTGAGGTGTGCTGTTCTGGGGTGTTCTCCCCGCAGTGTCCTGTGGAGGTGGCTGCAGAATTCACGAGTCTCTCCAGGTGCAAACTGAGCCAAATTCCAGGTGTCAGGAAATTGACTTCTGCAGGGATATGATCTTGGCCTAATCACCTCTTTTGTTTCAGAAAACAATTGCCCAAGTCTTAGTGCATCTGCACAGAAACGACTATGTGGCCGCAGAGCGCTGCGTCCGGGAGAGCTACAGGTAAGACCCGCCAGTGCACGGCTGCTTCTCCGCCCCAGCTTACTGCCTAGATAGGCAGTCCTGGCTGTGGAACGGGGTTGTTTTCTGTTTTTTTGTTTTTAATAAAGTTCAGAGCAATATGAGTGCATGGCTAGCATTTCAGCTTCTGCAGCAGGATTTTTATGAGTTGTGTTCTTTCCTGTGTTTTTCTCCTGGGGGCTTCCGTGGAAGTGAGTGACTTGAGTGATTTTGTGATATTTGCCGTCTAAGAAAAAAATAACAAGAGAAAGAAAAGTCTTCAGGTTGTATGTTACAGGAAGGTCAGGCTATAAGGAGTTTTCTACTTGGCGACGTTTAAACCGAGCAGCCTGAGGCTGGGCACCCTGGCTCCGGGGCCCGGGGTTCTCTGCTGTTGGCCGTCCGGTGTGGGTGGGTGCGCCGGGGGCCGGGTGCAGACGTGCCGTGTGCTCCCCGCAGCATCCCTGGCTTCAATGGCAGTGAGGACTGCACCGCCCTGGAGCAGCTGCTCGAGGGCTACGACCAGCAGGACCAGGACCAGGTGGCCGAGGTCTGCAACTCGCCCCTTTTCAAGTACATGGACAACGACGTGAGTGCCTCCTCTCGGCCCTCCTTCCCTCTCCTGTGGGCTCGTAAGATTTCTCCCTCTGCTGTTTGCCTGGAGCTGCTGCTCAGAGAGGAGGCTCACGACGGGTGTTCGTTGCCTGGCTGGCCGGCTGCCCGGGGGTTTGCCGTGGGCGACGCCCGCTCCTCTGTCTGCTGGCCTCCCTCCAGGGTGCTGGGTTGAGTGAGTTTCTCTCAGGCTCACGGTCTCAGGGCCCATGGTGCGTGGCCTTTGTGGGTCGGCAGGCCTGTTGGAATCCCACTTCTGAGAGCACCCGCTGTGTGGTGCAGGGTGGTGGCTGACGGTCTGAAGCTCAGTTAACTCCTCTGTAAACGTGGGGCAGCTGGTCCCCGTCTTGATGCCTGTGGTGAGAAGTGGATGAGTCGGGTGAGGGGCCCATCCCCCCACAGTGGGACGCCAGCTGTGACCCAGGCTTCTCTTCTTCCCAGTTTCCCTGTTCAGTAGATTCATGAGCGCCTGCTCATTGGATTTGGTCTGGCGGGTTTAGTCTTGTGATGGTATTAGATCAGTGTAAGACCTTGGTAGTTTTTTTTTTTTTAATAAAATGATGTACTTAGAGGAACCAGTGTTTTTCTAGGTAAATTCTGGCATCAGCTTTTGTAAGTTTGTGTTTTCAACACTGACTCAGCAGATGGTTATTTGGTAAGGACCAGAAGTGTCCCTCAGCTCGTGTGTCCGGTTATCTGATTCCTAAGTGTGCCGTAGAATTGAGGTTTTCCTCGTCGTGCCCCTGCCCCGCCCTGGTCACAAGCCCTGATGGTTGAGCAGCGCTGGGTTTTGTGGTGGTCTTTCCGTCTGAGTGGTATCCGGGGTTTTAGGGGGCAGAGAGCAGGCTCATCTCACAGGTGACTCCGGGGAGGCGTCGCGGGTCAGGCCTGAGTGTCCAGTCTGAGCAGTGCTTTGTCATTGACAGTATGCGAAGCTGGGCCTGAGCCTGCTTGTCCCAGGAGGGGGAGTCAAGAAGAAGGTGGCGGCCCCCCCGCAGGCCACGCCCGAAGGCCACGCCGCCCCCGCTGCTGAGGACGAGGAGGACGAGTATGCAGGGGGGCTCTGCTAGGCGCTCGTCCCCTCACAGACCCCACACGGCCTGGACGTCGCCTCACGGCCCGGGGGGCGGCCAGACCTCACGCCATCCTGGCTCTGATGCTGGTAAAGACAAAGTCTTAGCTCCCGTTTCCTGGACCACCCGTCCTGCCCACTGCCTGTGAAGCATTTTTTTCTTTCCATGATAAGAGCTCTTCTCAGACACCAGCAGGCATTAACAGAGAAATGTACTGTCACATTTTAGGACAGTTGACTTTAAAATAGGCAAACCAAATTCTAGACAGATCTGTTCTACACAAAGATAATAGGCATAGATAGTCTTAGATAGCCTTTTCTCTTGGGCTCTTGTAATTTATTGTTAGAGAAGGGTTTTTTGCATTTTATTTAATAGTTGCTGTTAAAAGTGATGTTTCCTGGTTAAACAAAATAGTATTTTAAACATTTGTTCTGCCTTCAGAAGGAAATTTATCTCCCATGATAATCAGAGACATTTAAATTGTTCAATCTTCAGAGGCGAGATTGGGACAGGAAGCTGTTTTGAGCCTTATGGTGTTACTTATCTCAATACAAGATGCATCTAAAGTCTCATGTGTAAGTTTGAACATTTTGAAGGGTGGCACATTACAGTGATTCTGGAAATGTCCTCAGTTGTCTCTGGAATATGGGTATTTTTCCACCTGAAACACATAGTGACAGTCTCTGAACCCACCAGGTTGTTGACCAACTGGGACTAATGAGGACCTTTGTCCTGAGGTCGCACAGTGTGGTGGTTTCCAGCAGGCTGGGGTGCATACGTGGCTTCCCTCTGCGTCGTCCAGGGCTGTGACAGGACAGCAGCTTGACTCGGGAGGTGCTGTCTGTAAACCTCCTGCGTGTAGCTGAAACGGGGGCGCTGAGTTCCAAGGGCTGGGCTGCTGCTGTCTAGTGCTTCCTGGGTCTTTGCTGACGGGTCATTTTCGAGGTGTTCCTCTGCCTGTGCTCGGAGCCGTCTCCCTGTCCCCTGATTGGAAAGAGGCCCAGATACCGCAGTGCGCTCTGCAGGAGACACTGCCAGCCTGGCTTCCCGGGCTCGGATCTGCTGGCCTCACTGGGACCCTGAGGCGGGTCATCATGAGTGGTCGCAGCCACGCTGGGCTCTGTGGCGGGTTTGGGGAACGTCCTTGCGGGGCCCGTGTGCCGGGGTGATTGGGCAGTGGGATGGACTCTGTCGGAGGTCTGGTGCAGAACACTAATCCACGCAATCTCTCCAGTCCCCCTGTTGCCTGCGTGGCTCTGCGGGCTGCAGCGCACTTCCAGTCACTGTTTGGAGACACTGAGTGGTGGTCTCAGTAAAGCCATGTTTAGGCGCTTGTGGTTAATGACGTGTTGATAGTTCTGAGGCCCCGTCCTCCTGCTGTGCCCTCCAGATCCAGTCACACTTCAGGAGTCTTACGCTGATGTGCATTTGAGCTGCTTAACAATGCCTATCAACAGATTTGGCAACACTTAAAAGGTATTTTAGACCATTTCCTGTAGACCATATTATCCATTACAGCTTTGGAAAAAAGCTTTTACTTCTCTTTTCTTACATATTAAACAAAAATGAGGACGAGTCGAAGGGTTCTGTAGCAGCCGTGGGACTGGGCCTCACAGCACAGGAGGCTTGAGCTGGGGCGTCCTCCACACCAGCCCCTTCCCGGCCTTCACGTCAGAACTCGTGTGCGGGGCATGTGGCTGTTCTCTGACATCACGGCTGTTCTGCGTGATGTCTAGTGAGGAGCATCTCATTTTCCCCTCAGGAGCCTTTATCCTGAGGGGACACTCAGAAGTGGGGAACTGGTGTTCACAGCAGGAAGAGGTGTCTCCAGAGCTCGTGTCATCTCTTTACCAAAGTGGGTGTCTGTCTGCATGAGCGTGCTCAGGATCCAACCATCAGTGTTCTGTTGTGTTGTAAGTGAATCAGTCTACAAAGTCTAGTTAATATATCGAATTTATTTGTACATATGCAGAGTGTGGTATTTGTGTATGGAAACTGTGCTTTATTCCTCTTTTTTCCAGCTCTAATGAATAATATTAAATGTGATATGGAAATGCAGATTATTGCTTCTATAGGAATATAATTATGAAAATAAAATCTGAAACTCTGTAAGTATAATCATTCTTTTTATTATTATTCATTTTGCTTGGCTTATTTCCCTTTTTTTCCAAAGACACATCCTCAGCTATTTACATGATCCCAGCTCTGCTGGACAAGAACAATATTTCGTCTGTTCTTGTAAGTTGTGCCTTATGCTGGGAGTCGGTTAAGTCCCTCTGGGGGTTACTTCAAACGCTTGGAGCTTTTTAAGGTGCCAGTCATCCAGCTACTGTCACGCTGTGCTCTCTGGCCTTGGTGAGGTGGGAGACTTCAGTACACCTTCCGAGAGAATAATTCTTTCATCGAGTTAAGTGAGATAAAAACACCCAGGAGGTAAGAAAACTGAAATGGCATTGTTTGCATTTATACATAGCTGGCACCTTAGTTACCAGCAGATTTACTAAAATTAATCACACGTTTATTGAGTGAGTGCTGTGTAATGCTGGCCTGTCCTCTGCGGAATGGGGATCGGTAGTAGGATTTGACACCAGGATTTGGTGGAAGTTGGAGGTAGGAGGTGGAGAGAATGCAGGGGACGGAGGGGCTTGGGTGCAGCGCGATTTT
This sequence comes from Mesoplodon bidens, assembly GCF_964165515.1. NCBI lineage: Eukaryota > Metazoa > Chordata > Mammalia > Artiodactyla > Ziphiidae > Mesoplodon > Mesoplodon bidens. Next base: position 30,033,253 of record NC_138169.1, on the reverse strand, counting down.
GGTTTCCCTCAGGACACCTTGGCATGTTCTCAGTGGCCTTGTGGTCCCCCTGGCGTTTGTGAAGACGGGTCAGCTGGGAGAGGCAACAGAAGCCGTCTCCCTGTGTCTCCCTCTGTCCCCCGCCCATGTTTTCATTAGGTTGGTATCAAGAAAAGGCTCAGCACCGACTTTAATTTGATACTAAATTTAAGGACTTAAAAAAATGTCTTGAAGGAAAAAAGGAGACTGAGACAAACATCCCTTTCGAAAAAGGAGAGCAAACCTTTTCTCCATTTGAGTGTTTTTTTAAATGGTCAAGGGGCCTTTGCCCATGGAAAGAACTTACATGGCTTTTAATAACAGTCAGTGGTACTGATTAAAATTCCCCTAAATAATTAGCCCCACTTACAAACTAGGTGAACTAAATCCCCTTTGAATTTAAGGTGGAACATTTTAAATTATATTTATAAATTTTTTATTTCTGATTCTCCCAAAGCTTTCAAGAGGCCTAAATAGGGCAGTGTTAAAACTTAACTTTCAAAATCTCAGTAAGCACTTAGCTAACTTTTATACGTACAGTAAATCTTGTGTGTATTGTTTGTAAATGTGACTGAATGTGACCTCCGCCAGGGGGCGCCTTGATTCTCTCCCGGGCAGCAAGTCTACGGACGGACGGACGTTGAGTCAGTATTAACAAATACAGAAGCGCTCAGTGGAGGTGGCTCTGTTCATTGAAGTTGGCCGGCCCCTCGTCAGGCTCTGTCACTCTGTGTTACCACTGTTTATCCAGCACCTTTCAAACCAAATGGATGTAACATTGCTAAGTCCACAGAAACGTACTGTACCTTACGGAGTGGTTTCGCCCCCCCTCCACGCCTCACTTAGAGGGGCTGAGTGCACCCCACACCTCAGGTTTCAAGAAGCACATGAGGCCCTTCCCCCCAGGATCCAGCCACGCTGTCTCGGGTGATTCCTGGCCTCCAGGTTTCCAAATGTCGGAATGTCGGAGCCAAACCATAAAGTTGCTTGAAGCTAAGCTGGGCTTGGGCTGTGATTTCCCAGAGGCGATACACGGGCAGCGTGGTGGTCAGGAGAGAAGGAGAAATCAGAAACAGTTGGTTAGACCCGCCCTGTTGGCACTTGGAGCTTGTCCATGACGAGCTGGCTTTGCTCCTCCCGAGAGCCTGTTGCCAGCCCCTCCTAGGTGGGCTTCCTGCATGGAGCAGGGCAGCTGTCTGCCCTGAAGACCTCGGCAGTGAGCACTGTCGCCTGCATGGCCGGTGGAGGATCCATACACCATCAGGCCCTATTCACCCGATGAACGTGGGTTGAGTCAGAGCCATGTGGCCCCAGAGAGTGGTGGCTGTGGCCCTGCCCCTGCCCCTCATCCCGCTGGGCCCATGGACAGTGCAGGAGTCGGTCATGGGCACATATTGCTCACCGCAAATTCAAGTCAGGATGGGGACCGGGTGACAGAAGTCACTGCATCTCATGGGGATCAGACTGACCCTGGGCACCCCGAGGAAGTGTGTCGTCTCTGAGCTGCAGGCATCGTGGTCCAGGAGGTGCACAGACCCCGTTCCCCGAGGGTCTCCATGCGCGACCCACGCCCAACTCCGGCAGCAGTGATGGGCTTGGAGGTGCGCTTCAGCCGGGGCCAGCTTCATGATTTTCGGGGCCCAGGGAAGAATGAAAATGCAGGGCCCTTTGTTCCAAACTCAGGCAGAAAGAAAGCCTTCTTCCCCTCCTGTGCGTCCGTCTGCCTGCCCCGCCCTGCCCCGTCTTTGTCTTCAGGGCCGGTCCTTGGGGAGAGAGCCTCATGGGGGCTTCGGCCCTGCCTGCAACTCGGCCCAGAGGTCGCCACAGGGGCGGGGGGCGGCGGCATGGTGGGGGGCCCCCCAACATCCAAGGCTCCAAGCCCCAGCACATCCCCCACCGCCTCATAGCATTTCCCTTACAAAACAAACCCAAAGACAAAATTCTTAAACTCCAGGTGACCCCAGGGATGGCCCCTCTGGGTTCTGCGGGCCCTGTGCCACTGCAGAGGTCGCGCCGGCCCCCACTGCAGGGCAGCCGGCGGACGGCCTGGGTGCAGGTGTAAACGTGCTCCTTCCGCAGCAGCAGTTTCCTGTTTGGATGTGCACCCTACCCTGGATGTGACTCCAGCCTGGGGCAGCTCCCCCAGGCCCTGGGGGTCTAGTTCCGGGCTCCATTGCAGGAGGGTGGATGGATTTGATCCTTCAGCCCAGACGCCCTCTGGCCTCTCAGGCCCTTTACTGCCCAGGGAACAAATGGTGTTTCTCCTGCTGGTACTAAGCCAGCCTCCTTGAATTACTAAGCTGGGAGGCCCCCCTGGGGTGGGGGGAGGAGATCGGAGGTTTAAAGAAACCCAGACTCTTCAGTCTGCAGTGGGGACGCCCCAGAACCAGTGGGAAGGCTGCTGAGGGTGGGGGGTAAACCAGTGGCCCTCGGCCACTGCAGCTGCCCCGCCCCCCAGGACATGAGCCCTGAGGGGCCTCAGGATGGGGAAGCACAGGATGCTGTGCCAGAGAGCTGAGGTGCACATCAGAGGAGTGATCTCAGTGAGCCCGGACTCTTGCATCTTCCCATACACAGGAAAGCGGATGTCTGGTTTTCTTTAATTAACAGTGATCTTTGATGTCCCATCTACCTGGGGTTTGTTGCAAACCCCCCTCTGTATCCTGGCTTCTCCCTTACCTCTTCAGAGCAGTCCCTCACAGGTATCTGAGAGGCTGCCTCCCAGCTTGAAGTTCTTAGTAAGTCTGCTGAGTAAAACATAGTTCTCAGCTTTTAGATTGTGCTTTTTTTGCCCCAGTTGATGACCTTTATCTGTGGGCTGTTCCCCCCCCCCTTTTTGCTTGTTTAATAACAAGCAGGTTTGTGACTCTGCCTGAAATGCCCAGTTTCTTAGGAGGACCTTTAACATTTTTTGTCAGTGTTTTATCCACATTTTTTATCAGTGATAGAACTGCACAGGTCGTGCATAATTAAAAGTCTAGCAAACCATCACTTTATTTCTACAGCTCCTAAACTTTTCATTACTTGAATTTTTGGGTACTCCAAAATACAAGTGTATCTAATTCTTTATCTCATTTACTATATTTCACATATTGGACATTACAATAATGACTATTTTTCGAATATGTCCTACCCTATTCTTATTGGTACTCTAAAATGAGAACGTGTATAGGCTTCGGGAGAGGCAAAATAAAGATACTGTATACTGTATTTTTTTTTTTTTTGCCGTACGCGGGCCTCTCACTGTTGTGGCCTCTCCTGTTGCGGAGCACAGGCTCCAGGCGCGCAGGCTCAGCGGCCATGGTTCATGGGCCCAGCCGCTCTTCGGCATGTAGGATCTTACCGGACCGGGGCACGAACCTGTGTCCCCTGCATCGGCAGGCGGACTCTCAACCACTGCGCCACCAGGGAAGCCCCTGTATACTGTATTTTTGATTTAAAAAATCTGTTGGTTTGTTAAGGAGGGTCTCAGCTCAGGGTCTCAAGAGCTCAGCATCCGAGTTTCTCGGCCACCAGGTGGCGCTGCAGAGCGGCCCCGGGATCGCCTCACCTGGACCAGCTCCAGGGTCACTTCTGCTGGACACTGTGAACAGACTGCAGGATGGGTGACCAGGGTCTAAACAGGCGATTGGATGAACACACGTGTGCACACGCACAGACACACGCTTTATCAACAGTGGGTTGTGTTTGCCTGCTGTTACTCTTCCAGCCCCAAGCCATACCCAACACTGTGTGGTGGAAGAGGACCAGTTGGACCTCTGCTCAGCTCTGACCTGGGCCACTTGCCGTGCTTTTGGCGGGGGGTGTTAATGGCATTGCACATTGCAGGTAAGCTAGCTGCCTGGTCCTTGCCCCGTAGATGCTGATAGTGCCCCCAGCATTGGGACAAATCAGCCATGTTCTCACACGCACTGGGGTGGGGTGCTGTCCCTTGTCACGAGCCAAGACAGCGCCCCCTGCCCCTCCCTCCGAGCACCATGTGACGTCAGAGCAGCAGCAGCCTGGTCCCCACCCTGCTGTCCCCCGTAGCCACCTGGAACTATTAAAATGGAAATAAAAGGAAATCAAATTCATTTTTTTGGCCACACTGCCATGTCTCAGATGCTGGATGGCCCCGTGTGTCCCTGGCTCCCGTGGACGGGCACACACAGTCGCCACAGAAGGCCCCTCGGACAGCACTGCTCTGGGTTCCTGGCCTGTGTCAGTGAGTTGGAGCGGGGTGGGGGGCGACTTTGGGCAAGAATCAAACCAGGACGGACGTTTCCAAATCAGTGGGTGAAGCTGGTGGTGGTTTGGCAGGTACCGGGCAGCAGGATCCAGAAGTTTATGGAGAGGCTACGGCTGCTCTTTTAATTCCACCTCCCAGATCCCTAGTTTCCAAAGGAAAACAGCTGGTGCCTCCAGGGAACAGGAGGAAACCGCTGGTGTCAAACTGCAGTGAGTGGCAGGGGTGAAAATGGGAGGTGTGACAGTGCTGACTTCTGATGTTTCCTCTGGACCAGCACGGTGTCCCAGGGTTGGAATGCCTGCATCTTTGCCACCTGATGGCTCCCAGGTGCCCTGGGCTTGGCCCTCGGGGGCGGTGAGGGCATCTCCACTGAGGAAGGAGCTCTGCTTTCCTCTTTGGGGTTTTGTTTTATGGAAATATATAATTTTTTGTTTATTTGAAAAACAAAGCACAGCCAGCAACCCCAAAAGTACAAAGAATAAAATAATTCTTTCAAATCTCATCCTTCAGAAACAAGCATTTCCTTTGTGACTATCACTCCAGGCCTCTCTGTACAAACTGGGAAAGGGACCAGCAGATACAAATTCTTTTACAGGATGGGCTCCTACTTACTATTTTAAAATGAAAGTGTAACATTTAATCTTCATGGAATTTAGTGAAAAAGAAGGAAAACTAAAGGAATTTTTGAAATTCAGATAAGTGTTTCTTTATAAGAGAGGTTCATTTCTAAAAGATTCCTCTCACATTTAAAATACTTAGATTAGATTGTTTTTATGCCTATTTCATCTTTAGACATTTTCTGTTAATTCCCTGCTCTGGAATATGGGGAAATTAGCACCACCTGGGGCCCTTGGATTGTTTTTTCCTAATGTCTCCTGATTTTTTTTTGTTATATTATTAATTTTCCCATTTTCAAGGTTTGTAACATTTACATCTTGTTCTTTAACCACCATCCCTCAGGTTTTTTAGTCTTAAAAACTTAGTCTTAAATTTATATTTAAATGGGTTTAGAGCTCACCAGCACCAGTTTTTAACCATTATTTTTCCTTTTTTAAAAAAAAATGATTTTGACTCATCCCTTGATTGGCTAAATTTCACCGTTTCTCTTTTTCCAAGAAAGGCTCGTGGATTTCTTGAATTATTGCCTACATGACAGCATCTGCCTTGTGTCTTTTTACTTTATGTACAACTTGGCTAAGTAGGACACTTATGGGTGACACCTTCCCCCCTCGGAAACTTGTTAATATTGCTTTACTCCTGGCGGTGAAAACTGCATGGGAGGAATCTGAGCCAACCGGCCCTTCCCCTTGTGTGTATGTGGACGTTCCGCCCGATGCACCTGACTTCCTGTGTCCCGGGGCTCCCACCCTGGACTAAGCTGGGTGTTGATAATTCTACATGGGATTTATATATTCACAGTGCAGGTTGTAGAGTCAAATGTGCCATCATTTCAGGAATACTTAATTCTAAATGAATTTATTTTCATCAGAGTAATATATGCACATAACCTAAGGGTCAAATACACTCCGCCTACACTTCCCCAAACCCCAATCCAATTTTCTGGTGATGACCAAATTCACATTTTCTCTTTCTTTTATATATACTTCCATATTTCTAAATAACATGTTTATAATGTTCTTCCTTGGTTTTTAGATTTTAGAAAGTGTTGAATAAGTTCCTTTGGTGAAAGTTGAGATTTCTCCTAGGACTTTTTGCAGCCCCTTGCCTCAGCTAATACAATTTTGATTGATTAGTGCCTTATGTTTTCATATTTTACATATATAAGTAACGTCTATTGCTTATCAGATTTTTCCATAACGAACATAGAGGTTTTCCCTGAACATCCAAAGGTTTTCTCCACCTTCCTTACCCTGATTTTTTTTTTTCCATAGTCTTTTCTTTCCTCCCTTCAAGAATACAACCCAGGGACTTAGTCTTATCCCCAGGGCCTAGAACTGTGCCTGGCTTGAAATCATTACACATTCAATCCTTGCTAAGTGAATAAATCTGAGAAAATAGAGAGCCACAATTATATATTCTTTCTTGTTCATCCTTTGTTTTTTCCCCAAATTAATAATTGCCTGGAATTAATCATAGCCTCACTTTTTTACTTGCCTGTATTTCTATATAATTATAATTGATCCTTTTCAAAATTCCCAAAGGGCTATTAACCCCTCTGCACACTCTCCATGTTGCAGTGATACATCAGGTGGGCCCTCCTCCAGCCCCCAGCCTCCCTGGCGTCCAGCATTGTGAGCAGCTGTGTGCAGACGCCCTCCCCACGCAGGGGTCTCTGTGCCCCTCCCCCTCCCTGAGGGTCCTGCTTCCTGGTTCCCCTCTTCCTCTTCCTTGTTTACTCCCTCATTTCAGTGGAGCACGTCTTCCAGGAATTTCCCAGAAAATGGGGCCAGAGGGACTGTTGTGAGCTGTTGGCTGTCTGCACTGTGTCACCGTCATGTTTGTGCCTTGGCTGGGACAGAGTTGTAGGCTGGAAATCCTCTTCCCTCAGGGATTTGAAAGCACTGCTCCATTACCTTCTAGCTCCATGTCCAAGTCCATTGCCCGTTTGACAGTTCTCCTCTCTCTGAAATGACCTCGCATGTGCTCTGAAATTTCACCAGATGTGCCCTGGAGTGATTCTTTGCATTGATTATGCTGGGAAAATCTCTTCATTTCTTTATTTTTAAAAGTAATTTCCACTCTTCAGTTTTCTCTTCTTAGATTTCCTGTTAGTGGTGTGTTGCACCACCCGATTCAATCCTCTAATTTTATTACCTTTTCTCTCCTATTTTTTATCTTTCTCTCAACATTTTCTCAATTTTACCTTTCAAACCTCCCATTCATTTCCACTTAAGGTCTCAGATTTTTAATTTGCACTGAGCTCTTCCTTCTTACCTCATTTTCTAATTGTTCCTTTTTCCACTCCTAACATAAACTATTCTTATTTCCTGAACCCAATATCATGTATTATCTTTTGGAAGATGCTGATTATCCTGCTTTTCAAATTCTGCCCCTGAGATCCATTTTGGCCTCTATCTTTGTGTTGAAGGCACTCCCAAGTGTCTGGTGATTCTCTGTGACTCTTTACCTTTGAAAGGGAGGCACTAAAAGCTACCCGGGGTTGTGGGGAGGCTGTTTGTGGGGGGGGTTATGGGTGAAGGGCTGTGATGCAGGGTGATTTGTACACATGTTTGGAAGTTTCTTTTGGGGATCCCAGGATGCTGAGGAGCTGAAGGTCTTTTCCCTGGTCTGTCGTTCCTTCCAGAGAAGGCAACTCATGTTCTGTGAACAGGTGGAAGAGGGGCCAGGGTCTCCCAGCAGCTCCTGGACTTGCACTTGTAATTCTGTTAACATGATGAATTACAATGACATGTTTTCTGATGTTAAACCCACTTGATCATGATGAATTTTTTTTAGTGTACTGTTGAAATGGATTTGCTGATGTTTTGTTAAGGATTTCTGTGTCTGTGCTCATGAGGGCTATCTTTCTTTAAGTTCCTTATCTTGAAATGTCTTTGATGATTTTGGCACCAGGGTAACCGTGGCCTTAGCAAATGAGCTGAGGAGCATTCCTTTCTCCTGTGCTTTCTAAGAGAGTTCATGGAAGGATTGGTATTTCTCTTTAAATTTTTGCCAGAATTCAAAAATGAATTCATCTTGCTGGAGTTTTTTTTCTGGGAAAGTTTTCAATTATGAATTCAATTTCCTTAATTGGCATAGGACTATTCTGTTTCTTTGAAAATTTTCTTTTGAGTCAGTTTTTGCAATACATGCCTTTCATGGAATTTTTCCATTTTGTTTAAGTTGTAAAATTTATTGACCTACACTTGTTCATAATATATAACTTCATCATCCTTTTAATGTCTGGAAAATCTGGAGTGATGTCCCTCAGCTTCTGGCTCTCAAATCAGTATTTATTGCTTTATTACATTTGTATTTTTCTATTTCTTCTTGAGCTGAATTTTATCATTTACATATACATTTTACGAAAATTTTCTATTTTGATCTAAATTTTCAAGTATATTAGTACATAATTGTTTATAATATTTCCTTATGGTTACTTGTTTTTCAATTTATGCTTTGTCTTTCTTTCTTTTCTCTTTTTCTTTTGTCAGCCTTGGTAGAGCTTTGTTTGAGTTTATTTTCTTCAGAAACAGCTTGATTTTAGTGTTACTCTCTTGCATTTTTTCTTTTCTTGCATTTTCTCGCTTACAAATATTCTTACCTTTGACTTCCTTTATCTGTTTATTATTTGTTATTATCTGTTTATTATTATTATGTTTCATTTCTATCTATCCTCTCTTCCACCTTGATTTAAATGCTTAATTCATCTATTTTCAGTCTCATTGATTAGTGCACCTTACTTACATTTTACAAATTTTGAAATGTAGCCATTTTCTTTTGATTAATTAAACAATTTTGCATTCCATTTTTTTAAACTCATGAACTACTTAGGAATTTACATTTTCCTACCATGATTTAAAATTTTTTTTGCTTAGTCATTAGTAATTTAATTCAATCTTGGTTTAAGAACATGTGAGTCAAGACAGGCTAGATCATGCTGCCAGAATGAATAACCCCTGAATCCCTGTGGCTTAAAACAGCACAATTTTAATCTCACCTACACTATGGGACCATCAAAGTTTGGTAGTTACTTGGGCACCCTGTTGCCAGTTGCTATGTGAGCGGTTCCAGGAGAGAGGAGGAAAGAAACTGAAAGCTCCAGGCCACCAGGGCCAGAACTCATCACAAAGCCCGACCCGATCACAAGGGGCAGAGGTGGGAAATGCAGTCCTGCTACATGCCTGGAAGAGGGGAGAGCTGTGTGGGGTAAACAGTAAGCAGTATGAGGACAATTGGTTGCAATTTGTTGATACTTTTTAAATTTAACCTGGTCAAGTTTTGTAAATGTTCTGTGTACCCTAGAGTTTATGTATTCTCTATTTGTAGAGGGTTGGGCTCTGTACAAAGTGGACATATCAGATTTCTGAGCGGAGTTGTTTGAGTAATTTTTATTCACCTTGATCTGTGAGATTCTGCAAGAACACTATTCTAATCTCTCACCACAGCCATGACTTTGATTCCATCAATTTCTCCTTTCACTTATGTCCATGTATTTCGAAGGTGATATGGTTAGGTTTGATTACTGTATGCTTTTGATCTGCACCCCTATTTTTACCAAAAATGATAAAAATACTGATCAAGAGGGCTCATATACCTGGCCATCTTCTCTAATTCACTTCTAACTGGTGCTAGTCGTCACTACAGCATATGGCCAGGATTTCCTTTTATCCTCCCAGCACAGCTATAAGGCCACTGCGATATTATTCCTGATTTATTCCTGAACACAGATCCCAGACCAGACCCTCAGTGACCCAGTTCCTTCCTCCACCCATGCTGCTCTCAGAAAAGACAAACTGCTGTTTGAGGCCAAAATAACCATGAAAGACCCATTTTCCCCAGCAGCTGTTTTGGTGGTTGTGTGTGTGCAAATACTCGTACTATGGAAACAAGCTGTTCAAACTGTGTCTTGCCACTCTGCCAAGTTGCAGGGCAGTTACCTGAGGGCAGGTGATGTGTCTGTCGTTCACCTGTACATCGTCAGCACCTAGCGCAGAGTGGGGCTTAGCAACACCAGGACCAAGAGGGACAAAGGGATCCGAGCTGTGTAGTGGGGTGGCGTGGCGGTGGGGGGTGGTCCCTGGTCTGTAACCTTCTTCCTTCTGATTCCTTCCCTGAATCTGTATTCCCTTTTCTGTAGTTCATTTCCTGCGTCATTCTCATCAGGGGTCCCACAAAGCAGTGCTGAGCCCAAACACCTTCCTCGTGGACCTCGTGACCCCATCCCCCTTGGTGTCTCCATGGAGCCTGCCTGAGCCTGGCACTCTCTCTGGCCAGACCCCAGCATGGGAGGCAGCCCGGCCAGGCTCCCATGATGACTGAGGTCTGCAAGGGCCCCCCTCGGCCCTTCTGCAAGAAGACTTTGTTTTCAGTACATCCACTGACACCACAGGGTCTCTCCTCTGTTTTCTGGTTATTTTATATTTTCTGATTTTTTGGTTTTTGGGGTTTTTTTTGTTATGCTTTCTGGGTTTCATGCCCCAAGGACTGTGCAGGGCAGAGGTGCTTGTCATCAGCCTCTGGGGCTCCAGGCAGCGCTGAACAATGAACCATCTGCAAGGCTCATTAATATTTCACACCTTGCATCAGCCAGATGCCCCGGAGCAACATCAATCATGATTTTGTAGAGCTCTGTGTGGTTAATGTGTGGTTAGTGTTTTAGGAAAGCCCAGCCCTGGAGCGCTCAGCGTATGTGCTGGCAGCCTCTCAGTCAGGCTCTGGGCAGCCCCTCCGGGCCGAGCCACCAGCCAGCCAACGGCACCGGGAATCCACAGAGGTTATCCCAGAACTTTCCACGGCTCAGTTGGCCTCTGTTTTCATAAAGTCTTCCTACGTGGAGATGGAACATTCACGTATGTGAAATTTTCCCTGGAAGAAACTTGCTGTGATGGAGGTGGTACCAAAAGTCTAAACAGATGAACGCATCAGGGAAAACAGCTAGAAGATGGAAACTGGTTTTATTTAGTAGGATTTTAAGTGTCTATACTTGCACACTTGGAGGTCTGCGTCCTGGGAAGTGAGTGAGGGCCTGGGTCCTGTGACCTCATCGGGGCAGGCCCAGCAGTGCAGGCATCGGGTCGCTTGGTCCAGGTGTTCTGGGCTCTATCCCAGGCGGTGTCCTTCGCCAGTGACTCCTGTCCCCTCCAGGCCCTCCCTTTCCTATTTCCCACTCTGCCCTCTGGACACCATCCACCCTTCGTGTAAGTTCAAGGCAACATGCCCCCTGCCCTGGGGCTGCTCCATTTGGGACTTCTCTCTTGTGCAAAACAGCAAATGTAGTTTGTCTTCGCAAAATAATTTCCAGTCTAATCCAGTGGGTGGGGAGTGATTTCACGGGAGTTCTGAGAGGCTCCTTAGTGATACTGAACCCAGACCAAGTGGGTGACTCACTGCCCCCTCTAAGGTTGAGCCGAGGCTTGGGGCCACTGACTAAGCCTCACTTATTATCATTTATTAATGAGGCAGACCAGACATTTCCAATGATTGGCTACTTAGTTCCAAGCCTAGAGACGTCCCTTGTCAGCCATCATTTTTATAAGGCTGCAAAAATTCTTCACTTTTCTCCATAAGCTTGACCTAGTTTTCCCAGCAGGCCTTGGACCAGCAGCCGAGAAAGTGTTAAATGATCAGGAAGGGAGCGTGAGGGAAGTGGATACGGACCTTCCTTCTCTGAGCTTTAGTTTCTCAATTGCTTTAGATGCCCCTTTCGTAGGGGTGGGGGGATAAAATTTTGGATCCAGGCAGGTTAGACGACAGCTTGGCTGGAAGGAAGGCAGGGCCAACATTTCCCAAGTGTCTTCTGCCTGGAATCACGACTCCAGCTCTGCATGCATCTCCAGAGCATCCCTCGAAAGCAGGACGGGAAGGGAGTGTCCTCCAACCTGGCTGATGTCAGAATCACCTGGATGGTTTAAATGTGGTAGATTCTTGGACCCCGACCCCAGGTCAGAGTTGTGGGATCATGTGAAGTCTAGAAGTCTGTATTTTTTTTTTTTTTTTTTTTTGCGGTACGTGGGCCTCTCACTGTTGTGGCCTCGCCCATTGCGGAGCATAGGCTCCGGACGCGCAGGCTCAGCGGCCATGGCTCACGGGCCCAGCCGCTCCGCGGCATGTGGGATCTTCCCAGACGGGGGCACGAACCCGTGTCCCCTGCATCGGCAGGTGGACTCTCAACCACTGCGCCACCAGGGAAGCCCTAGAAGTCTGTATTTTTTAACAAGAACTGGGGGTGATTCTGATGATTAGTCTGTGTTAGGAGCCCATGGATTAGACATCCTGTCCCCAAGCACAGATCCATGACAAGAGCTGGGATGCTGATTGAAATGAGGTATTTCTGGGCCCTAGATCCATATGATCTGATCGGTGCGTCTTGTAGGGTTCTGGAACCTATGGTTTTTCAAAGCTCTTCTGTTCTGATGAAATTCCAGGACCACAGGGGATGGAGACCAGGGCTGCAAGCCCACTGCTGTAATGAGCAGTAAGAATGGCCTGCACCAGGCAGGAGCGGGGCTCCGGACTGGAGGGGCAGGGGTTTAGGGGAGTCGACCAAACAGGTATCTGTTGACTTCATGGCCTGAGCGAGTCCCAGACCCTCTGAGCCCCTCCGCCCCAGTGAATGAGTATTATTAACAAATAGAAGGAAAGATAGAGAGCTTTGGGGTGAAAATCATGATTTTGGTTTTGGTTCTGAATGTGAATGTGAGGTGCCTGTGGATTCTTCATCTAGAATCCATCTGAGCAGTGGGTAAAAGGCAAGACAGACACTGAGGAAGGAAATCAGTCTAGAGCGCCTGCCTGGACGGGCATTCATTCTGGATGACATTCCTCATTGATGGTGACATTTGTCACCCAGAAGCGAGCTTGGTGAGAGAGACAGAACCACCAGGAGGAAGAGGGCTCCCAGGAAAGCTTTCAGAGCTGATTTTAGGCACTTTTGAAAAGAAGACTCTGTGTCCCATTGGATGACGTCTTGCCTGCAGGGCGGGGGTTACGACGAGGACCCTCCGCTGAGAGCCGGGCCGCCTATTCCTTCTGGGGCCCCGAAGCTTCCGGGCTGTTCCGAGCATCTGAACCCCTCCCTCGGGTTGGGAGACTGGCTGGTATCCCCCTGACACCCAAGGTGACACCAACCAGCCTAGAGGCGCTTCCTCCTGGCATTGGATGATGTCCACTGGGAAGGAGACGGACACGTTTGTGCGAGAGACACAGGGGCTGCGCCTGTGAGACGTGGGGCCTCCCGGGGGACAGTCCCGCCACCCTTTAGGGTTTCTGCCTGGAGGTGAGATCACACCAACCTTTACCTCTTTCCCTCCAAGAAACCCTGCTTCCTTGGCCTTTTCCCAGCCCTTCCCCCTCCCTCCCTCCCTCCCAAATAGCAACTGGCCCTGAACCTGAACCTGGAGGAGAACCTGGAGGAGAAGGAGGATGGCTGTACCCACCAGGGGCCGGGAGGACGATGGGCAGGACCTGAAGCGGAGACCCTGGGAGGACGGGGTGGGGATGCGGGGCGTGTGAGGGGCATCCTGGGTGCTAACCAAGGATGGGCCAGGCTCTGCGGCTGTGGCCACATGTTCAGCCCCGGATGTGAATGGCTCCAGTCCCTGCGCTCTGCTCACCCGGCCTGGGCCTCCAGCCTGGTCCCCAGCCCCTTCCTCCACCCCCCGCCCCCCCCACCCCCCGCTCTCCTGGATGCTTGGGTATCTCACAGTCTCCTGGGTGTCGGTGGCCTTTCAGAAGTCCTTTCCCAGACTGCGGTGGATGCAGAGGCAGGGAGATGGGGGCCCAGAGCTGCTTGAGTGCCGCCTGCCGTTTCCATCCTCCCGCTCGTCGCTCTCCAGGACCTTTCCTTTCTGTCCTTCCTCCGGCCAAGGGTCAGGTGGGCGCCTTAGTCACGCCTGGCAGCTCCCCATTTCCTCGGCCACCTGGCTGGCACGCCTCACCTGCTCCGCCTGAAAGAACAGATGCGGGTACGTGCAAATAAACGTTGGGGAAAAGCGGCTTTGGGGAAAGTCTCCCTGCAACCTATTAAATCTCCCCTAAATCTAACCCTAAAGACCATTGCTTTGGACCCTGCAGGGCAGCTGCATCCCGCGGGCATCACCGAGCGCTGGCAACATGCGGACACAGGGTGAGGGCCCTACATCAGCCGCCCCATATCCCAGTCGGCATCTGCGCCCGGGACAGAGGCTGCAGAGAGGCTAACCTGTATCCCCGTAGCTGGTCCACAGACAAGATCAGCCCCTCCCCACAGTCTGGGCAATTCACTGCACACGGGGAGAGCCCTTCGACAGGAGGCCGGTTCTGGAGGTCAGAGTAATTCTGCGGCCAAGCGTGATGGAAGCAGTGCTGCTGCTCGGGACCCACCCCGGGGCACCCCAGCCTCGGTGACATGGGCACCGTGGGGGTTGGAGTGGAGAGGTACTGATGCGTTGGGCTGGACCTCGTGGCCGCCATCCTCACTGGTCTCCACCCTCCGCCTCCAGGCAGCCCCGGCTCCTCCAGCTGTGCCTCTGGGAGAGAGGGTGGGGTGCAATGGGGGTGTCTCTTCCACAGACAGACGCAGCAGCCAGAGGTCACCATGCACCAGGATGCAGCCCTGCACTGGGTGAAGGTCACAGGGTTTTGGATTCTGCTCACCTGGCTCGACAGACAGGCTTCCCAGCCAGTCTCGGACCCACGTGACTCCACCAGGCTTCCGTTGAGCTTCTGCTCTGGGTGTTGGCAATACCCTTTATGCTTCTGAGACAAGCATTGGCCTTGGACAGCTGGGCAGGCAGGGACTTGTCTCAAATGCTTTTGAAATTTGGTCATTATGAGCAAGTTCTGTGGGTCTTACTGATTTTTGGACTCTTTAAAAAATGAGGCACAATCAAAAACTTGGTGTTGAGTGGAATGAACATCTGAAGTACCAAAAGGCCCTGTGAAGATGCCACGAGCTGCTTCCCTGAAGTGGCCTCTGTTCCTCCCAAGAATGGGGACACGGCTCTAGCGTCTTTGACTGTTAACTCATGAAGGTAAGAGAATTTAATCCATCTTTAATCCTTGGACATTAACTTGATTTACTATTTTAACTCTCGTTTCTCCCTGAAAAATTGTGAAAGGAGGCTTGCATTTAAGGTTGAAATATTTCCACGTTAGCGTTTTATTTTTTTTTTTTTTTTTTTTTTTTTTTTTTTTTTTTTTTTTTTTTTTGTGGTACGCGGGCCTCTCACTGTTGTGGCCTCTCCCGTTGCGGAGCACAGGCTCCGGACGCGCAGGCCCAGCGGCCATGGCTCACGGGCCCAGCCGCTCCGCGGCATATGGGATCCTCCCAGACCGGGGCACGAACCCGTATCCCCTGCATCGGCAGGCGGACTCTCAACCACTGCGCCACCAGGGAGGCCCTGGCGTTTTATTTTGACGTATCTTAGGGATGTCACTTCCTCTGCAGATCCTCACAGAGGTGACATTGGACAAGGTGCCTGGACCATAGTTTGTGATGGGAAATTGAATAAGGACTAAAAGTTTGGTCTTAGATGTGGCGTGGTATAGAAATCACTTAATTGATGGATTTTCTGAGCCATTTCAGAGCCTTCTGGGGACAGAATCTAAACTGACCACTGGAGGTCCCATGAGGATGTTGGTGATGGAGGATGGGCTCGATGTGGGCTCAGGGGAGTTAGAGGGTCCCCAGGCTGGCTTCCTTCCTCCAGGGGGGACGGCCACATACTTGGCTAATCAGGAGCTAATGACTAAGGGGTTTAAAGATCTGGGAGGACTTTTTCTCCCCTATTCTGCGTGGGTTTTTCCATGGGGAAGAATAGCATCACTGTAATATTCCTGGCCTCTCCCCACTTTCATATTCATTCCCCCCACTGAGTTTTATCAATATTACAGGTGGCTTTTTTTTATTGAAACAATTTTTTTAGAGCAGTTTTGGGTTCACAGCAAAATTGAGAGGAAGGTACACAGATTTCCCATAGACTTCCGGACCCACACATGCACAGTCTCCCCCATTATCAGCATCCCCCGCCAGATGGGACGTTTGTTACAAATGAGGACCTGACATTGACACATCATTGTCACCCAAAGGCCGTAGTTTACATTACAGTTCACTCTTGGTGTCGTACCGTCTGTGGGTCTGGACACGTGTATTATGTGACATGTATCCACCAGTACCGTTTCATGGAGTAGTTTCACTGCCCTACAGTCCTCTGCACTCTGCCTCTTCATCCCCTCCTTCCGCCTGAACCCCTGACAACCATTGATCTCTTACTGTCTGGATAGTTTTGCCTTTTCCAGAACATCATATATTTGGAATCATACAGTATGTAGCCTTTTCAGATTGGCTTCTTTCACTGAGTAAAATGCATTTATGTTTCCCCCTTTCTTTTCATGTCTTGAGAGCTCGTTTCTTTTTACTGCAGAATACTATTCCATTGTCTGGATTCTAACACAGTTTTATTTATTTATCCATTCACCTACTGAAGGACATCTTTGTTGCTTCCAAGATTTTGGCAATTATGCATAAAGCATCCAGATGCTGGGCCTTTGCTCAGGACCTGGAAGGGCGGCCCCTGCTCACCAGCACCCCCAGGGCTGGGTGAAGCCCCATGTCCCTCTGCCTGGTCCTCCCTCCTCGCTGGCCAGACCCCCCCCCCCCAGGTCCTTGGGGACGGTCCCTCTCAGAGCTGTCTCCAGAGAACATATTCTAAGGGGACATGTGTCCCTCATCTCTGGGCCGGGTCCGGCGCTCATTTGAGGCTGAGGATTAAGCCGGTTACAGCTTGCTGATCCCTTCACGTTGTCAGATAACTGGGCTGAACAGGGTCGTGACAGGCTGGCAGGGGGTCCCAGCAGAGGCACCTCCTTCTCTGGGGAGTCCCACTCCAGCACAGGCCTCGGCAGGGCTGGTCCTTCTACATCTCTCTGTGTCGTTCTGTGCCCTCCCCACTCCACACCTGAGGCTTTTTCTTGAACCGTGGGACCTGTTTACCATCCTGGCGTCCTTTACCTCTACACCTGTTAGAAGGATTCCTACTCCTTTTCTTCCTAAATATGCTGTAATGTGCTCTCTCGAGGTCCCCTGCTGACATTTTTAAAAGAAAGAATTCACAACCAGGAATGTGCAGGAAGACGCTTCCTGCTGTCGGGAAATCAAGTGTGGGCTGAAGAGCTCCCTGAGTGAGTTTATTGCTACGACGACAAGCATTTCTCTAAGCAGGGGGGAGGCACGCGGCTTTCACAGCTCAAGCACAGGTTCGCACTGATTCCCTAGAAGACACGGGGCATCAGTTGAACTCTGATATGTTTTAAAAGATCCATGTTCACTGTAATGGTTTCCTTCTGGGAAGTTAATTTCTCACCAGTTGTTTCATGCTTTTATTATTCCCATAGAGCACCCGCATGAGAAAACCCACAACACAACCAACAAGAAGTGGATTCTTAGTTGATTTTTTTAGCTCCCAGTACACAGTACAGAGAAGTCGCTTTTTCTAGTTCATGCAGTAAGGCAGAATGAAGGGTATTCTTAAAGTGACTTTGCAGGATGTGCTTTATTTTGTCAGTCCTGAACCCAAACTACAGAGGATCATTTTTTGGGGGGGACATAGTCTAGTCCATTTGATGATTCTTCTCAGAAACTGTCTTTTAATATGGAATGAAAACTACATTTCAATCATCAGCTTTTCATGCTACATTGTTATTTCATGAAGAGGTTGTATGACCCATAATAATAATTTAAGAAAAGGCCATTTGTTTATTTCCCCAAGCTCAATATACATATTTCTTCCATAATTTTGAACTTAAAAAAACCCGTCTCAGATGTAAAAATGTGAATTGGAATATGTAAACTCGTTGATAGACCTGAAAAACGGGGGGAAAAAAATGTCACATACTGGAAAAACCACTGCCGTGAATCATGGAAATGGGAGGAAGCGTGGGGGTGGGGTGGAGGAGCGCTCAGACCTCAGTCAGTAAAGGTGACAACGTCCAAGGACCCCGCCTCCAGCTGGGCGTCGGTGTTTCTCGGGGAGCAGTAACTCTCTGAACCAGAAAACCACCAGGTCGGAGTGAGTCACCACCTGGGCCTCAGCAACACCATGTCCACGTATTCGTTTTGCTGCTTTTTTTTCCTGAGAGGTCACTGGTGTTTAATGGAAAGATTTCTTATTAGTCTTCAGTCAAGGTAAGGCAGTAAGTGTCACTAATGTTATGTTTTTGCTTAGGATGAGGCTTATACTTCCACTGGCATCGCCATGGGTCACTGACCCCCTCCCCTCCCTGTTTCCCCCTTAGACATATGGGTAGGAGTTTTCAGCCCCCGTTCTGTTGCGTATTCGGGCTGTAGGGCCCCCGTCCTCCTCACAGCAGCGTCCCCTTGGCCGCAGAGCCCCGTACATTGCGTTGCATTGTAGTGTCTCTTCGGAGGGCACCGCCCCTCACAGGAGAAGGCCTCTCCTTCCCTCTCCTCCTCCTATTCCGTTTCTCTGAGGGACGAGACCCATCAATGACTCTTCCACGTAGTCCATCAGACTGCAAGACACCGGGACTAAAACATAAAGCGAGTAGCCCTGATTTCAGAAGAATGGAATTACAAAGGACTTTTCGAGAGTACCTTTGCTTGTAGCTCTGAGGGCAAAAGAAAGCCCAGTCCTTCTGCACCAGTCAGAAGAGAGACCGTTTCCACCGAATTAGAAATGCTTACTTAGCTCTTAGGAGAGTATTGTGCTTTTCTTTTTTTTCTTTGGAAAATTCCAATGTGAACTTGGCTTGTGGTCTGTGGCCTGGGGCATCAGTTTGTTTTCTCCCTGGTCCATTTGATCATGGTTTCTGGTGAACGGTACAGGAATATTAATTTGGCATAGAGGTCCTCCTCCAATTCCAGCTCCCCGGTCTCTCGAACTAAAAAAATATCTGTGCACAACTTCAAAATCCGATCCACATTCGGAAGCTCTTCAAACATGATGGAGTGAGAAATCCCACTGAAGAATTCACGGACAAACTTCCCAATCACCAGGACCACTGAAGCATAGAGGCCCATGATACTGAAAAAAAAAAATGAGGTAGAAATGTATCTGGCCGTTACATACGGTTAAGAGAACATGCCTAAAAGAAAAAAATAATGAACATTTTCTCTCAGACGCCATAAAAGACATGATAGACTTACCAAAGCTTAAGTTGTTTCCCTTTGGTGAAAACATTGACCTTTTTGCTGATTAAAAAGGTAATGCATGCTCTTTTTTTTTTTTTTTAAATTACACATTACAGAACTGTAGGACTTGGAAAATCAAAGTCCTTTGAAATCTTACATTCTGGAAACAACCAACGTTAATAGTTTCGTGTATGAACTTCTGGTGGTTTTACTGCATATATTATATTCATAAGCTACATAACATATATGGTAGATAGAGGGGTGGGATGGGGGGTGGGAGGGAGACGCAAGAGGGAGGAGATATGGGGATATATGTATATGTATAGCTGATTCAGTTTGTTATAAAGCAGAAACTAACCATTATAAAGCAATTATACTCCAATAAAGATGTTAAATATATATATATATATATATATATATATATATATATATGATAGAAATGCAATTGTTATATACACTTTTCTGTACCCAGGACTTTGCCCGGCCTTTCTCAGAGATTCATGTTTATAATAAAATTCTGGATAGACAATGATTTCTTAAGAGGCTCATTCTGGGAAGTAGAAAACTTTGTACTAGCGTCTTGTAGGGGGTGTGCCTGTCCTAGGGTTGAAGTGTCAGAACATGGAGAAATGGTAACATCAGGCATGTCCCAAACTGTGATTTCTACTTGACTCTCTATCTGTTCAGGTCAGAAGGCAATGTTAGCAGAAAAGAGAAAACTCTGCCCATTTCTAGTTTAAGCCCTGAATTGCACTAAACTGTGCTGTAACAGGAAGGAATAGTTAAGAAGCTGGAAATATGGCTTCTGGTCCTATGCTTGGTGGTGGGACTCACACAAGGTATTTTTGACTTCTTTGGGACTCTGATTCCTCAGTTTTTAGAACGAAGGGCCCTGTCACAAACCATAATGGAAAGAATATATATATATATATATATATATATATATATATATATATGAATAACTGAGTCACTTTGCTGTACAGAAGAAATTAACACAACACTGTAAATCAACTAGACTTCAATAAAATTAAAAAATAAAATGAAGGGCCAAGGATCTGTGAATTCTAATAATGCAGCTATAGAATTTGAGAATTCTAAGAAGATAAAAGACTTCCCATCCTCAACTTGGTGGGATACAGAAGTGGGATCTCGTAACTGTTAATGGTGAAATGGTTCCTTACCCGTAGCCGGCCAGGAACCCCAGGCTTGGGGGGCTGACCTTGTCATTGAAGACCACCAGTTCCAGGGCCTGCGCATGCTGGTTGTAGATTCTATTCCCAGTCAAGTTGAGAACCCACCACTCACTGTTGGATTTAGTTGTATTGTCTCTGGACAGAATGACGGTGATGTTCATGAAATTATTTTCTGGAGAAGGAGAAACATGAAATCCAATTAGCAGGAGAGTTTATAGATGTAATGCACTTCAGCCATTCTCGGATGAACCAGGATGGCCTGGTTGGTAACCCATGGCATCCGGTTCCAGGATGGGGACACATGGGCACATCGGCTCTGTGAGAGGAACAGGAGGAGGGGGCCTGGCCGTGGGGGTCTCTCTCTTCCTCTAAGAGGCCAGTCGACAGCAGCGAAGTCACAGGGTGAATGGAGACGCGTCACCGGAGCACCTTGGCTGACAATTCCCAACAACTAATGAGACATTTAAAAACCCCAGTAGCTGACTGTTGATGGAACTGATGGATTCTTTCATGTTACCACCGTTTACTGCGTGCCTTCCAGGAGGAACGTGCTCCAGGAGGTGCTAAGGGGTCACCAGGTTGCATGCAGCCTGGTTCAATGGGAAAGACCACGCACACAAGCACTATTTATGGGCACGTGGCAACCTCCAGCACTGACAAGGTCTGTTAGCTGGGGGAGACCACTTCTGGGTGGTATGATCCCTGAGGACTTCCCAGAGGAGGTGACTTCTGAGCTGAGTTTTGCTGGCTGAGAGCTTTAATAGATGGAGCTACTGGTACTCAGTCACCGTCGGGCTGAATCAAGTCCATTTCCTGCCATCTTTTTATTGTTCTTATCGTGGGCCTTCAGAGTTAACGCTGTATTAGGCAGTTTTCTGCCAAAGATACGGTTGCTAATAGAAACAAGTAAACAGATTCTGATGAATCAGTTAACATGTCACTGAACGTGGATTTAAGTCAATCAAGTTCTATATCAATGAACAAAGGAAGATGAAGAACACGCCCCCAGGTGAGTAAATGATCCCTTCTTGCTGGTGGACACAGCCCGGAGCCTTATGCTTCTTGCAAACCATGTCACAGGGGGAAGAAAACTGGAAAGGAGCTTGATAAAGGCTGAAAAGGCAAACTACAGACATTGAATAAACGAAAGATTAAGAAACGTTCTGGAACAATTCCTTCTCATTCTTACCAGATAAAAGTTGCTTTATGGGTTTGGAGTTAGAGTCGCTGGGTGCTTTCACGTAGTATGGGTAAATCCTTTCTATGGTCCTGGGCATTAAGAGAAAAAAGGATAATTAAGTTTTAGTTGTTTTACCCATGCAAAATTGTTTTTCTGTTGTTGTTGCTATTTTTGACCTCATTTCAAACAAGTAATGGGGAGAGTCTTCCTACAACTACGCGATGTGCAGTCATCATAGCTTATTGGTTTCCATTAAAATGAGAAGTCTCCGAAGCCGAATAAATTCACCAGGTTCTAACCAGACTCATGCCAACTCTGTACACAAGCTGGTTAATGGCTTAAAAACTGCTGCAGAGATTTTCCCACATCTGTGACTTTTCTGAAGCCAGGGGCTGTCTTTCTTGCTAGGATCCCACCACTCTTCCAATTTTAATTTTTGGGATTTCAAAACTCTCTAGTGAAGTGGGCTGCCCAAGCTGATCCAGAGACGGGAGTGGGGGGGGGCAGAGGACTGGCATCCTAGCCCTTAGCCCACCCTGCACACGGGCCACTCCATCTCTCCAGGGCTGTGTTCTCGTCCAGGAAGTGATGGGGGAGGATCCGACGGTTCTCAGGGGCCCTTAGTGTTTAGTGATTGACAAGGGGGTACTTTAGGGGCCATGTCTGAGGGCTGCATCGTGGCAGTCCTCACACTCAGCACTTTGACCTGGGGCTGGGGCAGACGGGACAGAGCTGGGCTGCAGCTGGTGGGCGTCTGGAATAGTTCACTTAGCAGTTTTGGACCAATGGCCGTGTTTTTCTCCTGCTGGTTCTCATATTAGAATCTAAACATCACAGCTCAGATGTTTGGAGTGGAGTAGTATGTAGCAGGATAATATATTAAGATACAGTTTTTTCCCTCAAATTTCCGCCCACCCCCTTGCCTTCTTCTCAACGCCCATTTGTTAGCCAGGCACTTGGTGCCCCAGGGGCAGGGGTAATAGTAGAAAAGGGTCTCCCAGGGCCTTTCCCTGGCTTTTGGTGATTACGGTCAGATGAGAGCAAGGTTTGCTCCCCAGAGAAGAGGTCAGTCCTCCAGCTGGGCAGCGGGGGCGGGAGGAGGGCGGACGTGCTTTGACCCAGCCCATCGAGGACTCTAAGTACAGGCTCACTTGAGTTACCAAAGAAGGAAGAAATGGCGTTTCTTGCACACACGTATTTGTAGAGGAGATCTGGACCAGATACACCTTCTAACACTATTAAAAATGACAATCAACTTACACTGGCGTTTTGGAACTTTCTGTGTTGTTGCCAGCTATCATTTTAGCAATGTGCTCTCGTGTCGTATTTTTAAGAGGAAAAGAAAGCTTATCTGTGGCTATTTCTGCTTTTGCACCCAGACTCATGTTTCTGTGAAGAAAAAAAAAACTCAACGTCAGTGGTTATTCAGAAGTCTGCAGGAGAGGTTAAAAACTCACTGAATTATTCATCTCACCAAGTTTCACTGGGTCCACAATTGTCAACCTCAACCTGTCCTCCTCACCTTTACAGCCAGCCTCTTAGACATCCAGGGAGGCCTCAGACACCTTTAACACAGATACAGGTGAGGAGGAAGAGTGTGGGGACACAAGAGAAATCCCTGATGATCTAACAGGGGTTCTGAAACACTTTATATTAGCCCAGCGCCGTTAGTCTCCATGGGGACTCAGAGAATCTATGTTTTAAAAAGAATGTTCACAGTGAGTTATCACCTCACACCTGTCAGAATGGCATGATGCCCATGATTAAAAAGACAAGAGTTACCAAGTGCTGGTGAG
Source organism: Mesoplodon bidens (assembly GCF_964165515.1). Lineage (NCBI taxonomy): Eukaryota > Metazoa > Chordata > Mammalia > Artiodactyla > Ziphiidae > Mesoplodon > Mesoplodon bidens. Next base: position 30,010,086 of record NC_138169.1, on the reverse strand, counting down.
GAGATGGAGAAAAGGGGACCCTTGTGCACTGTTGGTGGGAATGTAAGTTGCTGCAGCGACTATGGAGAACAGTTTGGAGGTTCCTCAAAAAGTTAAAAATAGAACTACCATGTAACTGAGCAATCCCACTTCTGGGTATTTTTCCAAAGCAAATGAAAACACTAACTCGAAAAGATATCTGCACCCCCATGTTCACTGCAGCATTATTTACAATTGCCAAGATACAGAAGCAACCTAAGTGTCCACTGACAGATAAATGAATAAAGAAGATGTCATACACACACACACACACACACACACACACACACACAGAGGAATATTATTCAGCCATAAAAAAGAATGAAATCTTGCTATTTGTGATAGCCTAATGCCAGGTTAAGTGAAATAAGTCAGAAATACTATATAATCACATTTATATGTGGAATCTAAAAAACACAAAACCTGACCTCATAGATACACAGAATGAATTGGTGGTTCCCAGAGGTGGGCTAGTGGTGAATGAAATGGGTGAAGGCGGTCAAAGGGCACAAATTCCAGTTATAACATGAGTAAGTCCTGGGGATGTACAGCATGGTGACTGTAGTTAATAATACTGTACTGTATATTTGAAAGTTGCTAAAAGAATAGATCTTAAAAGTTCTCACAGGGAAAAATTTTTGGTAACTGTGTGGTGATGGATGTTAACTAGACTTCTTGTGGTGATCATTTTGAAACCTATACAAATATCAAATCATTATGTTGCACCCCTGTAACTAAAATAATGCTACATGTCAATTATATCTCAATCAAAAGCAGAATGTTCAATCAGAAATTGATTTTTAATTTCTTTTGGTGGCTCTTCAAAGGAAGGGCTAGGAAGTGCATTTTTGCCAGTACAGAATTCCACGTGAGGAGTTTGGGACATTTAAAAGGAGAAAATAAGATTAAAGAAGGAGTTCTTTAAATTCTGAGCAGCCTCCTTCAAAATACTTCTTACTACTTCCTTGTGAAGTCAGATTCTAGAAGGCTTTCTTCCTTACCTATCATGATTCTTTCTTAATTCCGACCAAGAAGCTGGTATTGTGGACCCAACAAACCTGTCACGGGACTGCCCAGAGTCCTGAGTCACAGCCTGTTATGAAGGAAACTGAGCTAATCAGCCCCGGTATTACGTCCAGGCCCCCCAACGGCCCCCCAGACACATCGGGCTTTAAGATGCAAGAACGTTTTGCGAGATCTGCTGCGTGGTGGCCGCAGGCTGGCCAGAGGCTCAAGTGGGGTGGGAAGGAATCTCCCTGCTCTCCCGTCCTGGGACTGCCCAGAGGCTCTCCCAGCTCAGGCTCAGAGAAAAGAGGTGCTGGGCCTCCCCAAGTGCTGGAGGCCGGCAAGGGAGAATCAGGGTTCCCAGCGCTGCAAGTCCTTTGTGATTAAGACCAGACCCACAAGCTCAGGGAAATCTTACACTTCACCCGACTCAGTTTCACGTTATGAGTCATCACCCTCTTTATTTTCTCTCCACCTCTCTCTCTTGGTCACAGATCTCATTGCCAGCCTCTTTAAAGCTGAAGTTAGTAGAAAAATGAAAACTAATAAGTTCTTCATTTTGTCAATGATTCCCAGGTAAATCATTATTTAGTAAACAAAAATGTTAGCTGTAGCATCGAATGAATGTTCCCAGGAAGTAATGTGAACCAAGATCAGAATTAATCTGAGGTGTGTATCCTTCCACACCCCCCAACCCCCGCCCCGAGTTCAGGTTGGGGAAGGGGGAATTATGCATGGAAATACAGTAACTACCTCTGCACACTCCATGAAAAAACAACAGAGAAGCTACTATTGGGATCCATGAGCTCGTGTATCATTTTCTGCTTACTGGGAGGGCTGATGGTCCACAAAGAATTTGAGTTTCCTTCCAGTTCTGCTACTGTTATGTCTTCTTTTTCATAATTTTCCAGAAATTGCATAGCACCCTGTGTGCACACAAATACACTTGCATAAATAGATCACATACTTGAGGATATGTAAGAAAGTAACTACTCTTCCCTTTAACTGACCGTATCCAGGGGGAATCTCTTCCTCTGAAAGGCACCTCCCTACAATGGGTTGCCTGGTGTGTTCTGACACTATCAGCTCCAGTCACATCACCAAACCTCAGTGGTGATGTTGCCACACCCACGGCCATGGAATCATTCCAATCAAACAGTAAAGAAAAATCAGATGACTTAGTGTCATTTTTTTCCTTCCCACTAAAGAAAGACATTTATCAACTATTGGGGAACGTCCACCTCATGAGAGAGTCAAATTTAATCCACCCAGGACACCGGGGCCCTTCCTTACAGCTGGGTACTCCTCAAGATTACTTTTTTTTTTTTTTTTTTTTTTTTGCGGTACGCGGGCCTCTCACTGTTGTGGCCTCTCCCGTTGCGGAGCACAGGCTCCGGACGCGCAGGCTCAGCAGCCATGGCTCATGGGCCCAGCCACTCCGCGGCATGTGGGATCCTCCCGGACCGGGGCACGAACCCATGTCCCCTGCATCGGCAGGTGGACTCTCAACCACTGCGCCACCAGGGAAGCCCTCAAGATTACTTTTGACAGTGTGCACTTACAGGCTGATCATTTTACAAAAGAGAACAGCATCTGTTTGCCTAATCACTTTATTTAGATAAAAAGCATCATCTGTAAAGCCAATTTTAATTATGAAGAATCAGGCTACCATCTTATTAAAAGCATGGAATGTAGAGAAAAGGATGATGTCCACCACAGCTCTGTCACCAGAACATCATCCCTGTTTTATACAGTAGAGGATGCATATCTTAATTTTTAAAATCATTTAAAAATAATAGGGCTTCCCTGGTGGCGCAGTAGTTGAGAGTCCGCCTGCGGATGCAGGGGACATGGGTTCGTGCCCCGGTCCGGGAAGATCCCACGTGCCACGGAGCGGCTGGGCCCGTGAGCCACGGCCGCTGGGCCTGCGCATCCGGAGCCTGTGCTCCCCAACGGGAGAGGCCACAACAGTGAGAGGCCTGCGTACCGCAGAAAATAAAAAAAATAATAATAGTATCTTTTTAGAGTTATGTTTCATTTTGAGAAATTTTCATGCCATGAAATCATCTTCGTAATGATTATCTTATTACAAAGGAAGTTGCTTGAAAAATCTGCTGTAATTGATTCACTCATTCCCTACTTGTTGAATCCCAAATTGCCTCTAGTTCTTACTAACGTGGAGCAGGCCATCACAAACAGGCACCTGCTTGGAGCTTTTCCATATTTTGAATGATTTCCTTAGGATAGATTCCCTACCAGTTAAGGGGATCAATATCTACCACAATTTAAAAAATTTTAAAAGGATCAACACCTGTTGTGCTTATCATGAAAATACTCTGAATTAGAATTATGTTTATTATCACTTATGTCTGATAATATAGACATAACATTTTAGATGATCAAAGCGGCCCGTGGCCAGGAACCTGCTGTGTGTAACTAATAACCCCCAGAAAGGCCTGCCCACCGGCTCAGGCCATGGCAAAGTGGTGAATAAATAAGGTGACAACAGTCAGCTGGTCGATATGACAGGTGCTCATCGAGACCAACTCCATGCATTTACTTACAGTGTCCTTAGAAAAAGCTTTAATAAATTTATTAAACTTTGGCTGGTCCATAACTTTCAGCTGGCTTTGCTGGGCACTCATTGTGAAAATAGGCTGGAAAACAAAGACACACAGGATGGTTAATATTCCAAAGCACTTCTCTGCATCCTGGGTTCCAAGAAAAATATTAGGTCGTGTATCACCCACAACCAGAACAGAACTCTCCCTTCACTGTCTTCTGCACCATAGCTCACATATCACATATTTGCAGAACAGTCAAAATTCAGACAGGAAATATGTCCACAAAACCTAAGTAAGTCCTCTGGGTGGTTATCAGGGAAAAGCACGGCTGGGCAAGGCACTGGCAGGGGCCGGGGGAGGGGGGAGACCCCGGAGGGAGGCGCGGTTACCTGGTACCCGCCCAGGGTAATTGTGACCGAGACGTCCAGGGGCTGGTTGATGACCCCGGCGACAGATTTGACCAGAGACATGAAGAGCAGAGGGAACCAGACAATACAGATGAGCAGGACGATGATCATCCCCCCCATCCCGTACTTGACCACCTTCTTCTTCTTCTGCCCCCGGGGCTGCGGGTACCTCTGCAACAGAAGGGCCACGCGCTCAGGCGGGGTCCCCGGGGAGAAGCGGGTGGGGGAAGGGCGGGCGCTCTAACCATGGGGTCCGCCCTGGATTGGGTCCTGAATCTGCTCTGAATCCACCCTGTCCCAACCCGGGAACAAGGTAGGCAGTGATGCAGGGCTGCAAGGGTCCCGCTACATGGAACACAGGGTCCATCACGGCCTGAGCATCTTTCTCCTTAACAGGGCTGTGTGGGTTTGCTGGGGGCTGACCTATGCACCAAGGGACCAAAGCTTCTGCTGAATAAACCTCTGGTTTTAAGGGATCAGGTGAGATAAGGATATTTTAAATTCCTGAATATTCAAAACCTGTGCCTTTCAACGGGCTCCTCCCCAGCATGGTGGGTGGAAAACATTTTAACTTCATTCATGACACACGTTCTCAGGACCACGCTGTCCAAGTTGGAATCACCTCTGTTTGCTGCATCAAGGGGTCCCCAGCCCCAAGCTCAGGCTGCGGGCAGTGGAGGGCCCAGCTTTGCCACGTGCCGTGGAAACTGCTCGGTCTACAGGCCTGTCCCTTGCTTAGCTGCTGCTTCTCCAGGACCTGTTTCCCTTCAGGGCTACTCAGGAGGCTGGACTACATCCCTTAAATAACAGTAATTCTATCCATATGTCAACCTTAATATCCAACCTAGCAGAATATGCAAATATTTGCACTTCAATTTCCTTTGCCCCGGATGTTACATTATCTGTCCCTCATCAAAGAGTGAATCAGAGGGTGAGCCTGAGTCCCAGCCACCTGATCCCACTTTTCTCCAGCACATCTCATTCCCTCTTGTTCTCGAATGAGCCACTTCAGAATTATTGGGTTGTGCAGCAATACACCTTCTTCTTAACCACAATATACAGCTGCCAGAAGAACAAATCTGGATGCTATTCTCACTAAGGCAAAAGCAGGTCCAAGATTCCTAACTCGCGTGGGGTGAAATCAATGGGGCATTTATAGGTCCTAGTAGTTTCTGCTTCATTTATTTGGCTGGAAAACTTGCAGAAGTTCCTATTAATAACAGCCTGTATCCAAGAGAAACAAATAGGGCTCAGGCATCATTATTGGCTTACTTTTTCCGACTCCCGCCAACACTTGAGGATGAATATGTGAGCATAGATGTCCTCCACACAGATCCAGCTGGACAGGCTCAGGGTCGTGTCTGTCCACACCCAGTCCATCACGGCCCTCAGCTCCGTCAGAAAAGGGACGAGGCGGAACCTAGCAGGAACCACGTCTTGTTACAGGGACAGTTGTGGGGTGGGCCCCCATCACCTGGTCAACCCTGAGGGCTCATGGACGTCCTGATTGTTTCAGCCCTTACAACTTAGAAAAAATTCTCAAGGTGACTATTATGGTCAAATCCAACTTGAAATACAACTGCTTTTCATTGTAAGTCCAATAAAGGATTTTTGTTTTTTGACAAAAATACCTTTTTGAAAAGGTATTTTTCATTTTTAAAATTAAATTTTTTTTTTTTTTTTTTGCTGATGGTCTTAACAAACTGGAATTCCCTTTTCAAATAAGTTTGAAGGGTCTTCAGTTTCTTTCATTAAAGTCATGGTTTTCATTGTACAAATCTTTCACTTCTTTGGCTACATTTATCTTTGGCTAAATTTAACATACAACTGATTTCTATATGTTGATTTTATATCCTACAACTTCACTGAATGAAAATGTTGATTAGTTCCAACAGGTTTTGAGTGAGTCTTTAGGATTTTCTCTTTATATAAAGATCATATGGGGGGAGGGATAAATTAGGAGGTTGGAATTAACATCTACACACTACTATATATAAAATAGATAACCAACAAGGACCTACTGTATAGCACAGGGAACCATACTCAGTATTTTGTAATAACCTATAAGGTTATGTATGTGTGTGTGTGTGTGTGTGTGTGTGTGTGTACTGGAATCACTTTGCTGTGCAGCAGAAAGTAACACGACATTGTAAATCAACGATACTTCAGTTAAAAAAATTTTTTTAAAGGTCATATCATCTGTAAACACAATTTTACTTTTTACTTTTTATTTATTTTTTCAAGTTGTTGATTTTGTTTTTTTTTTCTTTTCTCATTTTTTTTTCTTCTTTTTTTGGTGCCTTTCACTCAATATTTTTTATTTTTTTATTTTTTAAATTTTATTTTATATTGGAGTATAGCTGATTAACAGTGTTGTGTTAGCTTCAGGTGTACAGCAAAGTGATTCAGTTATACATACACATGTATCTATTCTTTTTCAAATTCTTTTCCCATTTAGGTTGTTAAAGAATATTGAGCAGAGTTCCCTGTGCTATACAGTAGGTTCTTGTTGGTTATCCATTTTAAATATAGCAGTGTGTACAGGTCAATCCCAAACTCCCTAATTATCCCTTCCCCACTGGTAACCATAAGTTCATTCTTTAAGTCTGTGAGTCTGTTTCTGTTTTGTAAATAAGTTCATTTTAAACATTTGCTTCTGCTATGAGAATCTGCTGGTCATAGGATTATTGAATTATGGGGGCTTTGCTGTTGAATGAGCTAGGGAAGGTTATACTCTTGGTCGGGGAAAGATGAGGAGAAGTGAGAAAAGTCATCAGGCGCGGCCATGTCATTGGGGGCACAGCAGGGCCCACGGCTGGGGGACGTACTAGGTGACTGAGGCTATCGAGACCCTGGCTCAGTTCCTTGTATTTCAGCTGTAAGTGGGATGGCCTGGGCTCCTCTGGGGTCTGGGTTTGGTCCTTGTTTCCTGACCGACACAGAGCTCCTTCCAGGCTGGGGCTCATCCCAGACCCTCCCAGCAGCTTGGGTTGCCCCCCGGATTTCTCCCCTGAGCTCCTCAGCTTTGAGGGGGAGCACTATTCCACCCCCTTGAAGACGTGTCAGGCCCCCTCCCCACACGGGGCCACATGCAGTGAAACTCTGACATGCGTGGTGGTTCTCAACATCTGAGCACACTCAACACTCTTCCGTGACTGAGTCCCTGGTCCCCACGCCTGGTGCTCCAGGGGCCAGCAGTGCCCCAGCAGCCTGACCCTTCACCCTGTGGTATAATCTCCATGGGAACCGGGAGGGGATGCTCACACCGAAACCCTCACACAGAAGAACCAACATGTCCGTGTGAGCGGTAATAACTTCCTACCAGGAACAGGCAAGTCGCCTGGCATTCAGGTTGACATTAGGTGACATTAGTGGAATCAATGCCCCTCCCATGGATGGCTTGTTGCACAAGCAAAATTCCAGAGGCATTTTGGAACACTCCAGATTCCAAATATTCTGTTGCATTGTGCCCAGAATATATTAATACTTAGGATCATGGACCCCGATTTTTCATCCTGAAATATTATCAGTGTAATTATACACGATACAGAAAAAGAAAATGAACCCACGCGGCTGACTTTAGAGCAGCATCCTGGCCAGGTGGGTGGAACCACACACTAAAAGGCGTTTCAAGGGCCACACATGCTCTCCTGTCAAACACTGTAGGAGCCCTGCAGGGACCCACATGCTGAGGTCACCAGCTTCTTCTCCACTCCTTCCCAGGGAGGGGACACAATGCCACCCCGCGGCCAGCCCTGCTCTGTGAGTGGCTGTAACAGCACAGAGCATCCTCACCCTTGAAACAAGAAGAGATTGACGTAGTTGTAGCTCTTGGTGAGGAAGTTTCCGAGCACCCGCGTCGGGTAGCCGCAGCGGATCTGGTAGGCGGACAACCCAAAATACACGCATTTCACGAAGTACCAAAGCTGGGCGACCAGGTTCTGGCTGAATTTCCTGAGATGTGAAAACACAGAAAAGTGGAGGGATGGAATAGTCTTCTGGAACAAAAGGACACCAGTTTAGCATATAAAAAAAAAGCCTAATTGCCCATCTGGCACTTAAAGACAAGTCGGTAAATTCTCTCTACATAGTGGATCTCTTCAAAAGGCAAGAGGTGGGGTCAGAAAATCTAATGATTAAAAAAAAATTGCTCTGAATGTGCCCCCAATTTATTAGAGCATTATTCAGTTGTTTCAGCCATAATTAAAATAAATGACTGTTAAGTGAATTTACTAATAAACATTTTCTCAGGACTTGGATGGTGCTGCTATCATGGTCCAAATTAAAGTTCAACAAAGAAAAAAACAAAATGTGTTTTTTACTTGACAGGATGCATGATTTGGAAGATGTAGGAGAAAGAATTCTGAGAAATGAACCCCCATTTTTTTTTTTTTTTTGCTATACATACATAAGACAGGTTAGGGATTAATACATTTTTGACACCTGGATTTTGGTTCCAGTTCTGTTTGCTATGGAGTTTGTTCCTCAAGCCATCATTTTTATAAACATCAATGTCTTTATATGAAAAGTTTCCCTTGCTCCAAAAATCCATGACTCTCTGATCTACTAACTTGCCTTTTTCTAATGACATCCTCAGAGCTAGAGATGGTAGTCCCTTCTCCTGGTGGACAGTGAATGAAGAGACCTATAGCATTGAACAGTTCATGAATGCTAGCGTAAATCTGAGCAAAAACTTAGTGGAACTAAATTTCACACTAGAAAAAAAATTAGAACACATTTTCAAAGAATGATGACCTATAGGATCATTTTTAACTTTGGATAAATGCAGCATTCTGTGAGTCTTAAACATCATTAGTACAAATTTTTAAAAATTAATCAGACTTTCAACTCAGTAAGACTTAAGTATAATCTTCCCTGTGTTTAAAATTAAGAGCGATACTTTAAGTTTTTTGGACAAAGCAGTGTATTACTCTTTATGTTGTATCCTGGATTTGTCTCATTAATTTTCAATTTTGTTATCAGAAGAAAACATGTACTATTTTTTCATTGAAAACAGCTATTCTTTAGTTGACAAGATGTAAGAACAAGCCAGGAGCATGTGGGCCTATGTGTCTGGGGGCCTAGAGGCCTCCACGTGGATGTCGGCAGCTAAAGATCTCAGAAATGTTGCTTATGAGTGTCTCTGCTGTGGAGAAACCCAGCCTCGGTATTTCAGGACTTAATGAATTACTTTAACTGCATTTGACCATGGTGGGCGCTTGACAAGTTACCAGTAAGATATCAGATACTTTACGGAGAGCCCCCATCAACTATCCAGTTCCTCATCTTTCTAGGAACTGTCCATATTGGTAGAACTTTAGGGAATAACTTTTTTTTTTAATCTCTCCAGGAAAATGCCCTTTGATTTTACAGATACTTGATATAAAAACTACATGGGAAAGAGTTCTTCTGTATTTATCAAAATTATAATCAAAGACTTAAAACTGTGTTGCCTTCTATTCTTTATGAAAGGTCCAACCCCTGTTTTACCTACTTAAAAAAATTCCCTTTCTATGATGTTAAAGTGGGTCAACTTGGAATAAGTACTAGTTAACCTACAGATCCTGAAGCAATCACGTTAACCATAATTAGGGACACATAATTAGAGGTTGTCCTGTACTGGGAAGCGTTTGTCTGTGGCGTCTCTACATGGTTTATTCCCAGAGGCTGGAGTCACGCCCTCCCCGTCTCCCTCGGCACCTACCGTGCAGAGCTGTGTAGACTGTAGGGAACCCCTGGATATTTATGGGCTAAATGGTGTGATGCACACAGAAAAAGCCATTTATCAGAAAAATTATTCAAGATATCCGAGCTTCCTTGTCCTCAATATTATGACCGGTAACCCTAATTTTCTTCTATAGAGCGTAAAAGACTCCTAATCCATCTCTCCCCTTATGCTTTCCTTGTTTGGAAAGGATTTAGACAATATGACTATTAATCAATGGTTTCTCGGGCTTCCCTGGTGGCGCAGTGGTTGGGAGTCCGCCTGCCGATGCAGGGGACACGGGTTCGTGCCCCGGTCTGGGAAGATCCCACATGCCGCGGAGCGGCTGGGCCCGTGAGCCACGGCCGCTGAGCCTGAGCGTCCGGAGCCTGTGCTCCGCAACGGGAGAGGCCACAACAGTGAGAGGCCCGTGTACCGCAAAAAAAAAAAAAAAAAAATCAATGGTTCCTCTTTAAACAATGAATGAAATTTTCAGTAACAATATTTGAAGGAGTAAAAATGAATTTTGGAGGTTACAGAGTAGCAGCACAGTTTGAAATGTCAAGAAATTATGTTGTTACTGACATGCCGGCAGCGATGCCAGAGGCTCACCAATCCTAATATATCTTGAATTAAAGATCCAAAACCAAAGACAGGATAGTCTGTTGCACTAGGGATGGCCATTAGGTGAGACCCAAAGGTGAGATCCCAGGAGAAGAAAGGACTTGTGTGGCCATAGTTTGGTGACTCTCAGTGTCGGGAGCCTGGGAGCCCAGTGTGTGAAAGGCCGACGGGTCCTTGCTTTATTCACGTGGGTGTCACAGCCCTTTTCTCCTGGTCTGCTGCCCTGGACCTAAGAGGTGCTCGATAAACGTGAAATTGAATTGAATATGCACGATTTGTAAGACACCCCAGAGAAGCTCTTATTCATTCGGTCCTTAGAGCAGATGTTTCAGCCATGTTTGGTTGGCAGGCGTTGTCACAATGCTGTTGACCTCCTCAAAAGCCTGGCAGGACAGCGTGGTCGCCAGAAGAATGCCCCCAGCCCCCACCCAAAAATGTGCACGTCCTAGTCCCCAGAACCTGGGAACGTGTGACCTCCCATGGCAAAGAGGACTTGACAGACGTGCTAAGGTCGGGGACCTGGAGAGGGGGAGCATCCGGGGCTGACCAGGTGGCCTCACAGTCAGTGAGTCCTTAGCGGGAGAGAGCCTTGCTCAGCCATGGGTAGAGGGAGACGTGGCAGGGGAACAGATGCTGGGTTTGAAGATGGACGAGGAGACCACAGGTGCAGAGCATGGGCATCTCTAGAAGCTGGAAGAGGGCGGGAGGTGGATGCTCCCCTGGAGCCTCCAGAAAGAACCACAGCCCTGCCCACATACATGAAACAGTCCAGTGAGACCTGGGTCTGCCCCCTGACCTGCAGAACTGCCAGACAACACACCTGCATTGCTTTAAACTCTAACTTTGTAGTGATTTGTTACAGCAGCAACAGGACACCAATACAAGCAGGAATACCAAACCATTTGCCGATTTGACCTAAAAGGACTAAAATGCTAAAAGGACTCTCAGTGGCTTTACCATTGCAGTATTTCTGGGAGCTCTGGTTTCTGCTGGACCCCCTGTTAGGACATGGCAAAAATCTAGGCTCTAGGGCTCTGGAACTCTCTCTTGGGACTGGCTGGAATAATCAAATCCTCTTCACACTGCAGAGTGAAATAATAGGTTGTGTTACCTAAAAAAAAAAATCTTCCTGGAAGCAAGTACGGGATGCTTCCCATGGGGGCAGGAGTGCGATATACAGTAGGTGCAGTATACAGTAGGTATAGTATACAGTAAGTGCAGTGTATGGTAGGTGTAGTATACAGTAGGTGCAGTATATAGTAGGTGCAGTATATGGTAGGTATAGTATACAGTAGGTGTAGTATATGGTATAGTATATGGTAGGTGCAGTATACAGTAGGTGCAGTATACGGTAGGTATAGTATATAGCAGGTGTAGTGTACACTAGGTGTAGTATACGGTAGGTGCATTATACAGTGGGTGTAGTATATAGTAGCTATAGCACATACATGGTAGGTGCTGTATACAGTACATGTAGTATATAGTAGGTGCAGTATACAGTAGGTATAGTATATAATAGGTGTAATGTACAGTAGGTGTAGTATATGGTAGGTGCATTATACAGTGGGTGTAGCACATACATGGTAGGTGCTGTATACAGTACATGTAGTATATAGTAGGTGCACTATACAGTAGGTGCAGTATACAGTAGGTGCAGTATACAGTGGGTGCAGTATACGGTAGGTATATATACAGTAGGTGCAGTATACAGTAGCTGCAGCACACAGTAGGGCCAAGAGCCCTGGGATTGGGAGTTGGCCCCTCCAGTAATTGGCTGAGTGACTCTGGGGAGGTCACACTTCCATATGGGCTCACCTGTCTTCATCTGGAAAATTAGACAGTAGGTCTAGAAAGCTTTTTAAGGTCTTTTCTTCTGTGAAATTAAGAATTTCAATGAGAGCTGCTGGAGAATGCCTCCTTGATGCTTTTAAATATCAGACAAATTACCAAAATTCACCATCCAGCTATCCTGGGTGTTAAATTTGGCTTATTTCTCTGCTTTGAGAGACAGCTATAATTAAATATTTACAGAGAAAATTGTACTTATTCTATTTTAAAGACTAACAAATAAGGGACTTCCCTGGTAGCGTAGTGGTTAAGAATCCACCTGCCAATGCTAGGGACACGGGTTCTAGCCCTGGTCTGGGAAGATCCTACAAGCCACAGAGCAACTAATCCCGTGTGCCACAACTACAGAGCCCACGTGCCACAACTACTGAAGCCCACGCACCTAGAGCCCATGCTCCACAACAAGAGAAGCCACCGCAATGAGAAGCCCGCGCACCACAACGAAGAGTAGCCCCCGCTCGCTGCAACTAGAAGAGGCCTGCGCGTAGCAATGAAGACCCAATGCAGCCAAAAATAAATTAAAAAAAAAAACTCTTTTAAAAAAATAAGATTCACAATGTTCTCATGACCAAATTCTAATATTTTTGCAAATGGCTTGCCCTATTCTGAATTATCTTTATCATGTGAGCTACATTTACTCCCCTAGCTTGTGGTGTGGAATGGAAGGCTTACGGAGCTATTGGGTATCTTCTGAGTAACAACCCTTTATGTAGTTAGTTCTACTTTAGACTCAGGAAAGATTATCCTAATTCCAATTTTCCTTTTAAAATATTTTCATTGCCACCATTTATTATCACAAAGCAATGATTCCCTAGACTGAGGTCAAAAAGTCAGCCTGAACGTTCAGGTGGGGGCAGACGTCAGTCTAGCCACTGGTAGAAGAGACTTGGTTTCCTCGTGGACAATTACATTTGAGTCGGTTTCTGAACAACATTAGGAAAATCCATTTTCATTACTTGCTACTCCAAAAATGGTGCTCGCCAGCTTGACGGACAGGTTATCCCTAAGGCTTGGCTGTCAATGACTCATGAGGTCTGATAAAGAGATCAAACTGATGGTACACATGAAGACCTTTTCAGGACATGTTCTTAAAAAGGTCACTCCTCTCATGTTACATGGACAGTTCCCTGCTCCCCTTCTGCAGACCCTTTGCTTTCATCGTCTACCAGAGCCGATACCAGGCACACCTCCTTTAACCGCGCTTCACAGATACTGTGATTTTTACCAATGGAAAGTTTGTGGCCACCCTGCGTCCAGCAAGTCTGTCAGCACCATTTTTCCAACAGCATCTGCTCCCTTTGTGTCTCTGTGTCACAATTAGGTAATCCTTGCAATAGTTCAGGCTTTTTCATTACGATCATGTTTGTTGTGGTGACCTGTGATCAGTGATCTTTGATGTTACTACTATAACTCACTGAAGGCTCAGGTGATGGTAGCATTTTTTAGCAAGTATTTTTAGATTAAGGTACAAACATTGTGTTTTTAATACATAATGCTATTGCACACTTAATAGACTACAGTTTGGTGTAAACATAACTTGTATAGGCAGCGGGAAACCAGAAAATTCCGGCCCCCCGATTTGTTGCGGTGGTCAGAACCAAACCCACCGTATCCCCAAGGTCTGCCTGCATTTCCTGTTGGTAGGGGTCTCCCTGGTTTTTCTTTCCTGGACTGACTCATTCATCTGCTCATGCGTGAAGCACCAACTTGGCCCCAGCACTGCTCTGGGTGGAGGCGTGCCCTCTGGTCTGAGATCTGACCCTGGGGAGGGGAGCCCTGCCAGGGGAGGGGAGAGGCTGTCAGGAGGCACCGAGGAGGGTCAGCATGGCCAGAGCTGGGGGCTCAAGGGACAGAGGGAAAGACGGCCTCCAGGCCCCTCCTGGGACAGCACCAGCCCTTCCCTACCCAAGTCCTCGGCCTCCAAGGCATCTTCACAGCAATAGTTGTATTAACTGCAGCAGCCGCGGCACGGGGGCTGCTGTGCTTACCCCTCAGAAGGACCCAGTGAGGCAGACCCCTCGTCACCTGCACCCCCTTTCTCTACCAGTTGAACAGACTCCGTTCTTTTCATCCACTTCTCATGTGACACAGTTTTGCGTCCTCTCATCCCCTTACGCTCTTAACGCCGCACTCCAGTCCGTCTCTCTACCTGCTCAGGTCACAGCACGAGGACCCCAGGTGTGCGCTGACCACTCAGCCTGTCCCCTCCCTATCTGAGAGCACCAGGTCTGAGTATAAAATGCAGTGATAATGTTTCTGAGGAATCAGCTCACACCTTGGCTTCACACTGAGTTTAATATTGATTAACCCCCCTAACTTTCCCTTCTCCTACGGGCTGATCCTTACGAAAATGTCTGCGTGAAAGCGGCCCCCACGGCTCTAGCTTCCGAAGGCCTTACCTCTCAGTCACACCAGGCAAGATGAAGAACATCCAGAAGTGAATTCCAAACACCAGGATGACCTGGAAGATGACCTTCCCCAGGACCGTCTTCCTGAGGTACAGTGCCCGGTCCACCACCATGGTCCCGAACTGAATGAGGACCATCACCAGGAAGGGCCCTGGGACCTGGTCTTCCGACAGCGAGGAGGTGATGTCGGCCGCGGCTGAATGTTTCTGGGGGGGGAGACCACAGGTTCAGGCCCGGTGGCACCCACAGGACAGCAGCGCTGGTCCCTGGTGTGCAGTGGCCCTGGTCCCCGACCTACCCCAAAGGCCCAGAAGCCGAAGACGATGATGACAAAGTCAACGGTGTCTGCCAGGAACATGAGCACGTACACGTCGGTCACGGCGCTGTAGTCGGGGTGGATGAGGTTGTAGAAGAACTGTCTGATGGGCACGTAGAGCTGCAGGGTCCTGCCAGACAGACACCCGGAGAGGGGGATGCAGGAGTCACTGGATACAGTGATCAGATCATTCCATCCTCTGCTTCCCTCCTCCCACCAGCTCTCACCCCCTGCCCCCGACCTCAGGACAGTCTGCTGGGGTAAGCGGGGCTCCTGCCCCAACAGAGACTGTGCACTAGTTCATGGCCGACGGGACCATAGACCTCTTCTCTCCTTGAATCATATGGAGCGGTAGCCCCGGAAATGAGGGGCCGGTTTATCCCGATTCAAGCACTCTCCACCTGTGAGGCCCTGATCCTGCTACCCAGCCCTCTGCGCTTCTGTAGAAGGTGTGATAAGTAATGAGGCAGGAGGCCCGGGCTGCGGTGAGAGCAAACGGGGCCTGTGGTCCTGCCTGGGACCTAGGAAACGCCGCGCAGCCCCTGCTCCTCCCGTTTCCAACCCCGTGTGTCCCCCGGGTCCCGGGCAGCGCCCTGGGCTTTGGAGCTCACCTCGCTCCATCCTTCATGACCCTGTGCCCTGGCCCTGGCTTGTCTGCACAGCCCCTGTCCCCTTATGTTCACTGTGCTCTGGGTTCCGCCTTCAATTCAAGGCCACGTCCATGTGAGCAGCGCCCTCGGTCGCAGAGCCCAGACTCAGGGCCAGTCCTGTTGCACCTCCCCCGTTTCCACTCCTGTCTGCATCCCTGTCACCTGGGGGAGGGGCCTGTGAACTCGGCTGGTGAACTTGGGCTGCGTGACAGACAAACCACTTCCCGCATGCACCTCGGTTTCCCTCTATGGGGTAAGTGTATCTCTAAGAAACTTCCAGCTCTGACTTCATTCCCTCTCCGTCTGGTTGGACTCTTTCATATGCCTGGAAATACACACCATGAGCCCGTGTTCAAATAGAAAAAGTGTGTTTAGAAATGCAGTGGATGTAAAACTAAATCATCCTCTTTGGAAAGTGATTTTTAAAAGCAGTATCACAATGGGCTATTTCGTTCTGCCTGAAGCAGATGATGTTTGTGGTGGGAGAAGTCACTTCACTTGTCACCTCTGGCTGATATGGAGTAAGTGACACCAGCTCCCCAGCCCCAAGGCGTTCTCACGCACTCACTTCTTTATGGTAAACGCTTTTGCTTTGATTAAGTGTACTTGAAGCTTCTCCACATAAAGATCCCGTCTGCTTTTTTGCTTGATGCTCACAACACTGCTTCCTTTTTGGCTGCTGTTTCGGGTGCTTGTGCTGCCTGAAAATAAAAAGAAACTGAGGTGCACTGTGAGTTGCAGGTTTGTCGACGTAAATATTGCAGAAGACCCGCCGCCCCCAGGACAGAGGATGGTTTGAAGCTGTTTAGAAGGTGAGACACACAGATGCCGGTAAGAACAGAGGTGGAGAACTTGGAATCTGCAGCCTCAACTCTGCTTCCATAGCCAAAGGCATCCGTGGGTTTTCACACCCACTGCTGGCTCTTTCCTGGGCCCCTGTGGGACCTCTGTCCCAGGAAGAAGTAGACCGGAGAACAGTTTTTATCGTGCTCAGCGGGGTCCCAGGTTTTTGTTGTGGGTTTTCTAGATTGGGTCCAGGACCCATGCCTTTTTTCAGGTCCAAATTTCTCTAACTGTAAAACAGATATGAGATGACCTGCCAGTGTCTGCCTGAAAAATATCTTCTGCTGATGAATACAGAGTGTCTGGAAGGCTTCAGACAGGAGCACTATCAACACAAAAGCCCAATTATCCCAAGAGGGGCAACTGGAACGCATATGTACTTTCCTATTACTGGCTGTTGAGTAAGAAATTAATAACTAGCTTAGGAAATAACTAAGATGGTTTGGCTAAAAGGTCCCATTGATTAAATCTAAATGTATGTATTTTCAAAATAAATCGTGATTTACACTCAGCAGAATCTCTGGATATGATTTATAACTACCCTGTATCCAACACCCACTAGGTACGAGGCGCCGTGCTGGCCACTTTTCTCCACGACCTGAAATCCTCGTCCCGGGGACGACGCAGACAGACACCCTGGACAGTGATGTGACTGCCCCGGGCCACACACACAGCTCAGCCTGGACTCGGAACTCCGTCTGTCTGGTTGCAAAGTACATTCTTTTCACATCACAGTATCTGTCTCCTAGACAGCACCCAACAAACTCCCCTGCCCCGGACCCACTGGAACCAGGGAAATGGTTCAGCCTGGGGACACGGTGTGACAGATACCTCTCCTGGACCTATTGGAGGAAAAGCTGGAGCCCTGGGACGTCTGGGAGCCACTGCTGGAGCGCTTCCTCCTGATGGCGGCCGGCTGCTCGGGGAAGGTCACGTGCACCGACTCCACAGACGCGGCCAGGTTGATGGACTTCAGGGAGTCAGAGGAACCCCTCCTACCGTGGCCGAGGGACAGCGCGTCGTCCGAGCCCACCTCGTCAGAGCCACTGTCTGCGATGTCATCTCCGTCCCACAGGCCGTGGCACTGAGAAGGCAGGGAAGGGACAGCTCAGCCCGCCGTTCCAGGGAGGGGGCTGGGATTCTGCCCTATGACATCCCGGCCACCAGAGCGTCCCTCAGGATAAACATAAAACAGGGCGACTGTAGCTGACAACACTGTTGTACAGCGGAGACTGGCTAGGAGAGTGCAACTTAAATGCTGTCGCCAAACAAAGACAGAGAGGCAGGTGAGGAGGTGCTGGATGCACTAATTAACCAGAGGGAGAGAACCTTTGCCCCATGTATACGTTTATCAAATCACTACATGTGCACCTTGAATACCTTACAATTTCATTTGTCAATTATACGTCAATAAAACTTTGTCAATTATACATCAATTATACGTCAATAAAACTGAAATTTAAAAAAAGATTAGAAACCCAAAGTAGTGCAAAGGGTTCTAAGAAAGCGTATCATCTATAATTTTCCTATGGTCCCAGCAGAGTGGAGGCGGAGGGTGTAGACCATAGCATTTGGCTCTTCAGTGGAGATGGAGACAGATGATGGGGTGGAAGTCAAACCAGAATCACGCAGCTGGTTCCCTGAGCGGAAGTGCTTTCCAGCACACATTGCTGTGCTGACAGCGCGCACCTGCAGTACCGAGCTGAAGTGACCATGGGTGAACTGATCCCTGCCCCGTGCTTACCAAACATTTGTACTGGAATTACGGTGCTGTCCCTCCCCCCGCCTGCACCACAAGACCTGAATCCTGGGATCACCTGGGATCACCACAGCTGACCCAGGAACAGACCTGCAAATACTCTACACCAACAATGCTGGCCCACGTGTGAGAGTCTGTGATGCATCCTGCAGAGCCTGGTTTTTGCTTCAAGGAAGTGGGATAAAGGGGGCCGGTAAGGACAGGAGGGAGGATTGCAGAAGAGAGGGCTGAGGAAGCAGGACTTTCCTGGAATGAGATGCTACGTGGACCACAAGTCGCCCTGGTGTTGACCTTGGACGAAGCTGCCCAGTTAGCTGTCCACCTCCTGAGCACCCTGGCTGCCAGGCTAGCATTTATCCCCAGGACCCCGTCCAGTCCTCCCTCTGACTCTGTAGAGAATAAGAGCTCCAGGCCCATTTGCCAAACCAACTCAGAGAACGATCCATTCATCCAAAGACAGAGTCACCTAATTTACAGATTATTCTTTAATATTTATGTATAGATATATTATTTCTTAAACACATTCAATGAATGTATTCTTATAACAGACATTTTAGATGCTCATAATGGGATTTTTCAGTTTATACTGATTTCTTTCAAATCATTTTAAAAGTGGCTTTGTCTTTTGCCAACATTTTATTAACATATGTGGATTCTTTCACTGCTTTCTTAGTAGCATATTTATTTAGGTTTGTTAATTCTTCCAATTATTTATAAAATTATAGTGATTAATATAAATAGGATAATTTTAACCACTTTTGAAATTTGCACATAGTTTTTAATTGTTTGGATTTCAAAGCAGCATTGTTAAAAGGCTTATTTTTTCAAAAGCTGTAGGATAGTTTTGTCTTTTTATGAAAGGATTTATCATCACAAAAAGCATTTTTCATACCATTAGCCAAAATTTCAGCATAACAGTACCTCAAACATATTCACTGTGTATAAGAAATTTTCAAAGAAGAAATCAGAGTAAGTGTACCAATATGAAACACCAAAGTTTCATTTATTGTGTGATTTAAATATAAAATCATAGCTGTTAAACCATTTGAATGTTGATGAAAAAGTAATAAAAATATCTAAAGTTTTATAATTTTCTTAAAATGACACGCAAAAGGATTCAGAATTTGCAAGAGAAATTGGAAAGCGGCCAAAATTATGCTAAATGCTGAAATTTAAAACTTTAATTTCTATAACTAAAAAAATAAGGTTAAACATCTATTAATATGTTTGTCAAGAATTAGTAAATTGGCTACATTCGGGTAATTAACATATTCATCAGAAGAACTGGAAAAATTAAGCAAATTTTATTTTGGCTAATGGGTGCCTTTGGATAAATACCTTTGCAAACTCACCACACCCCACTGACTCAGGTAAGTCACCCCCCGCCAAGTGAAGGGTTAGGGACTTGCAGTTTGCAAGGTGACAAAAGGCAGAGTAAAGGTCTTGGTCATGGTAGACACAGATGAAAGCCTGTGTGAAGCAGCCCACTGAACAGGACAGAAGTTGAACACACTGTTACATGTATGTGTGTGTATGCATTAACTGAGGCCAAGCTTGTTCTCAAAAGGAACTAATAAAGATACTACTTGATAAAATGAATTTAAAATACGTTATACGAGACAAGGTTAAAATAAGAGAAGGAAGGTAAGACTGTGACCCTAGGCACATCAGTATCTAATGTTTAGAGTTGAGTGGCATATTACAAGTTTAGCTTATAATTCACAGTGTGTGAGAAGAAAAAGCCCCACAGAGGCTCAGCAGGATGACAGGAGTTACTGATCCCGAGAAGGTCACTCTGTAGACAGGTCTTCCCAGAGCAACGAGGGAATGGCTTTCTCAGGCTGTGCTCTCTGGGAGCACAGCCCTGGCCTCCCCGGGCCAATCACGTAGATGGTCTCTCACTAAAGCCAGTGGTTTCACGACAAGAAACTACAAGAAAAGCAATGCTTCTAGAAGGGGGTGGGCCGAGGTCAGGGTGGAGAGGAGACCCCAAACTGCAGCTCCCTGGTGATCTGTCATGGATCAGGAGGTAAGAACTGCTCACCATTCAGGCGCTGGGTTAATTAGGCTGTGTTCAACCCAGGGTAGAAACGGGAAAATTTCCCCTTGATTTATTACAAACTCCATTACTGAGCACACAGTGTTGGAGAAAATGAATGAAATGAACACAACTGCCTGTTAACAAGGAAAAAAAGAGCACACACACAGACCCCACCCCATGGACCCTCGGCCCCATGTGATCCCAATGTTCGGGTTCTCGGGGAATCTTTTAGGGGCTGTGAACGGGCAGTACCTTCAGGATAGACCGGTGGAAGAAGAGGGCCAGCAGCTGGATGAGGTCGTAGAGAACGTAGCCCTCCTTCTTCTCCACGCCGATGATATTGGGTGGGTGGTAAGGCTTGTCTTTGTTCAATTCCACGTTCTTGTTCCAGGGAAAGAACCCAAACTGGAAGAAATACTTGACCACAATTGCCACCTGCACACAGATGATAGAAATTTTTAAAAAACGAGTCCTTTTAAGAATAGTTCTATAGGAGAAACAGTGATACAAAAAATTAAGGGAAAAAAGTCTCAGTTTTGTTGCTGGGAATGCACACACCATGTGGAATAACAAATTCTCATTCTCAGATTCTGACTTTAGGACAAGCGCAGAATCTCACCTCCACGGCCTTCGACTATGGATACATCAGGGCCATTTAGGTTACTCCTGACTCGGCTTAAATGACTTCTGCTACTGTTGAGGAAATGGCTAATTTCTACTGATTCAATTAGATATTTACACAAGTATTCAGCTACTAACTACGGTAATTAGAACCAACAAGAACAGGAAGATCTTTATCTTTATACTTTATGGTATTGCTTTAACTTGTAATCTTTAGGAGCAAACCACACAGGCTCTCTGTACACGATATTACTTTATTCTCATCTCTCTCTTCTCACCATTTTATCGCTCATTGGAAGTCCTCAAGAAATAAAAGTGAATGAAACAAAATCTTGCCAATTGTGCTGGTAACTAGCTCACGGTGCAAACGTGGAGATGTTTGCAGAGATGGACACTGAAACATCGTCCAACGTCTGCGTCATCAGGGGTTAATTCTTTACACATAATCCATTAATAAAAATCGTTTTACAAGTCCTCCATTGACCTAGGGTCCCCCTTCAGCCCTCCCCCTCTCATGCTTCTTCCCAAAGTCAAGCCTCTGTGAAGAGCAGCCCTGCGTTCCTTACCCTGGTGCTTGCACCCAGCACGCTGGGTACCCACACAGAAGCCAGAGCCCAGCCACACCCCCCTTGCACCCCACCCAGTGTCCCTTCCTGAACCTCCTCCTCTGCCCCCTCCTCTCAGCCCCCCTGAGGTGACATCGGTCCGGACCCTGATATTTCTCACCCCGGCTGTTTTCCAAGCCTCCACTTTATAAAAACTTGCTAAAACACACACTTGATGGAGTCGTGTCCCGTTCAACTCCTTCAATCCAAGGGAGCGAGTGCTGAGCGCACACCCCGTGGACAGGCATCCCTGGGCACCTCTGCTGCCCGCCCCTCCAGCCTCCTTGCAGTCCCATCACGGCTCGTCCGTCCTGCACTCGCCGGGCTGTCTTACGCCTTCATTTCTTCGCAAGGACTGGACTCGCTTTGCTTTCGTCCTTTGCCGAACTTCTCTTCTCCTTCCCACATCCCCGCCTTGTGCTGACGAGTCCCCCCACCCTGGCTACATGAGGCCACGCACCCGCCACGCTCTGCACTGGCGCCCACCCATGCAGTGTGGTTTTGAACTGTAGGCAATTCTGTTTACACTCATCAGTTGGCCACAGGAATCTGCAACCATTGAGAAACAGGAACGACCATTTTTTAAAACTTTCTGTTGTTTCCTCTTGTCCAGCATAGCCCCCAGCTGTGGCCCAAAGTCTGGGTTGTGTAGGGAATTAACGTCAACAACGCCTCAGTGTGACAGAGAAAATGGAGAGCCCCACTTTGAACCGGGAAGATCTCATTTCAAGATGAAAGCTGTGCATCAGCGGCTCTTTCTCCCTTCTCCACATTCCTAGAACCTGCCCTTACCTCACGCTGGGGTTAGAAGCTTCTCCTGCAGAGGCGCTGGGGAGAATCCCCAGGCCCCAGACAGGGAGGTCACTTATGCCCCGATCACCAAGTCATGTAATGGAAGTAATATTTAAGAGCCATTATTTAGACAGACTAATTAAAGTCATGGATATGTATTTGGCTTCACATCTTTTATTTTTATTATGGAAATAAGATACATGATAGCAATACTTTAAAATGAATACTTTGGAGACGACTTAATACATAACTTTGTTTTAATTTTGCCGTTGAATTACTTGTAAACCTATAAAATTTCTAGACTCTAACACTACACCATGATGAGTACTATCCTTGAAGAAGCAATTGCAGCTCCACTGTTAGTGAAAACTTTCCTTCTGAGCCAGGTAACAAAATGAGGCTTCTTCACAAACCTAAGATGACAAAGAACCGTGATGGCCCAAGGAGCAAAGTCTGTAAGAGCCTCCCTTTTACTCCCAGTTTTATGGTTGCCATGGGAATTTGTGAACTGCTACGTTTACAACAGAGCAGGGCAGAAAAGCAGGTTCGTGTATTTGGGCACAGTGTCTCTTGTCCCCTCACGGGTGATGAAAACGGGGTGGCAATTCTCCTTTTCTGTTATTCAGACTTTTAAGGGGGTAGGTATGTGACTTTGGCAATTCTCCTTTTCTGTTATTCAGACTTCTAAGGGAGTGAGTATGTGACTTTGTGTTTTGATGTGTGGAAATTGGCTTTAGGTTTAAAAATGGGAAAAACGTATGCTGCATCAAACTGTTCAAAGTGCTCACTGTATTGTCTGATCCAATGTCCACTCACTGGCTGTGCACTGGCCCCGGGGCCGTGCTTGTTTCTGCCTTTCACTTACCGTCTTGGTGGCTGAAACCACAGGGCAGACACCAGACCTCAAAGGCCTCCCCCACCACTTGCTAGTTGGGTAACTTCGGGGCAATTATTTAATCTCACTGAGGCTATTTCCTTATCTGTTAGATGGAATGATATTAGCCCCTATACTGTGTGAGATGTGAAACGTGAAAAGATAAACATAATTACCGGCACCAGGTAACTGTTGGTTATAATCATGTGTCCACCTAAGAATATCCGTTTCACTGACTGTTTATGTGAAATTGTCTGGAGTCGGGCAGGCCCACCCAGAGTGATGCCCTGTGACGGGCAGGCCAGTTTCGCCCGAGGCCTACCTCTGTGTAGACGATGGCCATCATCCAGAACCGTCTGCTGGGCCGGGGGACGGACAGCATGGCCCAGAGGAAGATCAGGATGGGCAGCACGAGGGTGATCATGGAGGCGGAGACCATGTGGTTGAGGATGATGACAAAGTAGCACACCATCTCCGAGCGGGCCACCAGCGTGTTGTACATGGCGTAGAACAGCAGCAGGAAGCGGGGCTGCCCAACATAGAACTTCTCCGACTCTTCCAGCTCATCATCATGGAACATCCTGTTAGAATAAGCAGCGTGACACTACGTGGGTCTTAATTCCCCCCAGACGACCGATTTCCTCTTGACGTGACCCTGGTGTCCCTCCCTGCTTCCCGGGTCCCCAGGTGTCTTGCAGCGTCAACCTCATATTGTGCTACAGAAAGAGACATGAGGGGCTTCCCCGGTGGCGCAGTGGTTAAGAATCTGCCTGCCAATGCAGGGGACATGGGTTCGAGCCCTGCTCTGGGAAGATCCCACATGCTGCGGAGCAACTAAGCCCGCGAGCCACAACTACTGAGCCCACGTGCCACAACTACTGAAGCCCGCATGCCTAGAGCCCGTGCTCCGCAACAAGAGAAGCCACCACAATGAGAAGCCCGTGCACCGCAAGAGTAGCACCCGCTCCCTGCAACTAGAGAAAGCCCACATGGAGCAACGAAGACCCAATGCAGCCAAAAATAAATAAATAAATAAATAAATTAATTAATTAATTAAAAAGAGACGTGAGCACACGTGTCTGTTACAGACACTTTGCTGGTTGTATGGTTCAGTGGTAGAAGCACAAAGCTGCCTCCTACTTGCGGTGCAGGAAGTACTGAAAGCAGCACGTTGCCTCTAAACGTCCGAGTGGACGTTTTGCATGCAGGTCTCTGCACCCAGCAGCCCAGCGGGCACTAAGGGACACTCCCGGCTGTGGCCTTCACTGTGGCCAAGGCTCTTACTTGTTCAGCAGTAGCTCGCTGGCCGTCAGCTCATGGGTCAGGGGTGGCAGGATGCTGGCCTCCAGGCGGTCCGAGCGGCTGTCGTCGGGGCTGACCGCCATGTGGGTCTGGCCCCCCGAGTCGTCCCGGGAGTCAAAAGACAGGCGCTCGAAGCTGACGGCCTTGCTGTAGGACGGCGGGGCCTCCACGTCGCCATCCTGCATGGGGTCCTGTGGGGACTGGGTGTCCTCAGGCACCTCCTCATCCTGCTCGGCCTCCACCTCCTCTATGGTCTCTGTGGTCCCCTGGCGCGAGTACAGCATCGTGCACTGCGTGGGCTCACTGTCGGGACACAGGGATGGGCACCGCCTGGTCTCAGCATCCCACTCCCTGCCCTCCCGAGGGCACCCACAGCCACGCAACCAGGCACGTAGGGGGAAATGCCCCCTCGCTCCCCCGTGTTCCATCGACTTTGTCTGGATAATCTGTCTGGTCCGCAGAGATGGTGGGCTGGGCTGCGGCTCACAGGGTGCTAAACCCTCCTGAGCAGAGGTTTTCAATCCCATCAAGCTTCCCAGCCACGGGGCCTGGTGTTTATTTCCAATCAAGACACAGTGAGCACAGCTCACCTCCCAGTGTATGGATTTTAAAGAAGGGTGCTCACGGAAACGAGAAGCCTCAGCTGGCTGGGTCCACAGGTCTTAGCCAAGATACACTCTACTCTCAGTGGACCCCAGATCCGTAAGGGGAGGACAGGAATGATGGGCCGTTAGCAAGACAACGGCACGCTTTATGACACACGGCGCACTTCCTGCATGCTTGCTTCTCCCTTGTTTCCATCCTTTGCCTTTTCTCACTGGTGCCTCTTACATCTGATTGAATGCTCACCACCTCCCCGTCCCTGGCTCCCCACCGCCTGGCATGTGGAAGCCCCGCCCACCACTCTGCCCTGAGGGTCTCTCCCCAGGGCTGAGTCCCCAGCTCGGGCTGCCCTCCTGCTCTCTCTCCTCCCAATGACTTTCCGCTACCAGCTCCCCTTCCAGCTTCATTTTTCATGAGCTCCCCTGCCATTATCTTCACTCTACTTTTGCTTCCTTTTCTTCTCTTTTGCATCCCTCCTGTCCTTCTAACTTTCCCTGCCAGGTCCGTGCAGGAAAAGCTGGAAATGAAATACAGCAGCCAGAGCCGTGAAATTCAAAGCGTGCTTTCTATACTGTCTACCTCAACACACCCAGCCCTGAAGGGGAGGGGGCAAAAGTCATCTACAGATGCAGAGTCTGCTGGGTGTACAGCGATAATCTGTTAGACTCTGAGAAGGTGCTGCTATCTGAACGGCATGTGTGAGCAGCTGGGGACATAAACACTGAGATGCTCAAATGCGCAGACTGTAGCCATTTTTCTTGTCACGGACACTGGAGCACACATGTGAATGAATGAATGCGTTTGGCTGAGCCCTGAGACTGAAGAACCACATTTATATGAGCTCTTGATCCTAACTCAGGGGTGTTCAGTGTCCCCAGGGCTTTGGTTCTAAGCGTGCACATCACGTAGAAGGCTGTCGGAACACCAAGACAGCCAGCTTTTGGCTAAGACTTACCTTGATTAGACATGGCCATGAAAATGACTGATCACCCCACTGAGTTTTCAGACCACTGGAGCCAGCCCCACACCAGGTCTAACTTCCAGTGGGACCGTAACCGATCACAGGCATGCTCTCTGTGGTTTTAAATGAGGTCTGGCCCCAAAGGGATTCAGCAAACCCTGGTACGTTCAGGGATCAACAGAGTGGAATGGCATAGCATGTGCCAGCCAGAAGACATCTCAAATGGCCATGGCATTCCCAGAAACACCAGGCACCAGCCTCCTTGCAGCTCTGAACTGAGATACATAGCTGCCAGCAACAAGGACTTAATACCCCCGATTTGCCAACGTTGACATTAGTTTTGGATTGGGTTATTTGGGTAGGTTGTTTGGTGTCAGGATAAGCACAATGCCGCTCATGCTTCTGTGCTCCTGCTGACTTTTCAAAGGCAATTCAAAAAAGAGCTTTTGGCTTTTACGCAAGTAATTTCATTTCTAAATGATTATTGTTTTATCATAGGATTTAATGAGAAAACTTAAGCCCAAAGTAATTGTTTCCAAACCAAACAAGTTAAGGTCTACAAAGGTGATATATTCTATTGCACAATAATATTCTTTAAAAAAAAAACCAATGGTAAAATATGTCCTGACTTTTATGTTAATTATGCATATAAAAGGTGGACAGATTCATTCTGTATCAACCAAATGTGACTACATATGGGATTTGGGCATTTTTCTCCCCTACTTCATGGATCTTTGGATGAAATCATGAGAAAAAGTTTCCTGCCCTTCCTGACCCATTTCTCCCTGTGAGGACCACCTACCTGAGCCCTCAACCAAGGAGGAAACATGCTTGCTCCTTTGGAAAGAAAAAGTGTGAAATACTTACAAAATGAAGGACAATGTTTATAGTAGGATTTTTAAGAAACTCCTAACAGACAAAAACCAAAGAGCAGTTAGTTTAATAGAATGCTGTCCTGGGAACGACCAGTTGTATCCCAGGAAGAGTGGTGGTTATGCTTTGGTTAGTCATGCACATTTTAAAAATAAAAATTAACAAAAACCCACAGGTCACAAGAAGTCATTTGTGCAATGACCCAGGGGGGAGGTGACACGGTTACGGACAACGCATGCACGGGTGAGCACCTGGAGGCTAAGCTGGCACTCTCAGCTGACGAAGAGGACACATCCATGCTGAACATTTTACGGAGCCCGGGCCGAGCGCGCTCACTTGTTTTAGGAACAGTTTCTGGTCCATCTAAATCATCAAGGGTGGACTGCCTTGAGAACAGCATGGTTGCTTCCGTGTAGCAGCTAGCAGCGCAAACAGTTACAGAGACACAGTGTTAAAACAGCACTGGAACATGAGTCACACACGGTCAGCGACCCAGACACCGCCATGCAGCAAACCACACGCCACTCCAGCACCACGGACAGCGACCATCGCAGCGGGGCCTCCAGGACAGAAAAGGGAAGATAAAACACAGCAGTACTGGGCTGAAAATAATATTACAGCTGATAAATGATGAAATGTCACTCTCTGGGTGGGACAGGGAACTAGAATAAAGACAAGTCCCGACCTTTCTCTCACAGAGCAGAATTCATAATTTTACAATTTTACAACTGAGTTTTTTTTGATGAAAGGAAACGTGTTTTATTCACAGCCCCCCACCCAATTCTGAGTTCATTGAGAGCATTTTGTAGCCGAACTGATTACACAGAAATATCTGCTCATGTAAAGTTTATATAAAAATGTCATTTTTTTTTTTTAAAGCACAGTCTCCAAAGGGAAAGAGGGAAGCTCAGGACTGACCACAACAAACTGAATTTTCCATCCCTTTTTCTGAGTGATATTCAGTTGAACCAAACTAGATGGCTTGGAGAAGAGATGCTGGTTTGATATGCAACTGGATATAAACCAACATCAAAAAAATGAAACAAAATGGTAAAAGGCAACAACAAAGGAAATCCAGCAGTGGCAGGGCCATTTTGTCTGTTAACTGTTCATTGAGCCTAATGAATGGTTTTCTTCGGGTCACGTTTTAGGTGTTGGCGGATGTCATGAGGGCGAGAGCCCATGGGCTGAGATCCTCAGCTCCTGTCACCTGACAATCAGGGAGGACGGGTGGCAGAGTTAGGGTGATCACAGCACTGGAGAAGCAGCCAACAGAGCTCAGACAGAGGAAGGTAGAGGATATCCAATTTCATAAAACAACCGTTTTTTAAAAAGCGCTATTTTACAACTGGATTTGAAGGAAATCGGGACTATTCCAATAAGCCAAAGGGAATACAAACTCAGTTGTTAGGTTCCCACCCTAACCCCCTCTACTGTCTGCCAGAGGGAAAAGTGGGTGAGATGGGGTGAGTAGGAGGGCTCCACGCAGTCTGGGTCCTCGGAAAGGGGCCGGGCCACATGGAGCGTGTGTGTCCCCGTATCCCCGCTGGGGTTGACACTACCCTGACGCAGGGCACAGGTGTCGGAGAGCAAGCTTCCATGCTGGGAGTCCCTCCCAAAGAAGGTCACTGCCTCCCCAGCAATCGGCAAGCCTTCCTGTGGACTCTAATGCAGACACATGATTTGAAAGTTTCCTAAACAAAGAAACTGGAAGTTCTGCTCAGCCTTTAAGGAAAGGGCAAATATGTTCACTCAGTTACTAATGACATAATGAACCTATTGTGTCTCCCTTTTCTTTAGGTTACAAATAAAGAGTAAAAGAACATTAAAAAATAATTTTAAAGGTATTGGCTTTCTACTAGTAAATGTATTGACGGATTGACCATTTAAAAATGTTTGGGATACTTTGACAGTGTTTGTTAAAAAGCAATCGATGGATTTAAATATCTCCTGCCTCACAGTTTTTGACTATGGGTGCAGCTTTGTTTGTCATCTTGGATCAGGTTTAAAGGCAGTTACTTGACTGTATTTTGGCCAGTCTTTATTTTCTTTTTCTTCTTCAACCTCCTAAAGTTGTGATTTACAGTATTTAATTACTTTCTTAATTGACCACATTCTCAGTGGTTACGCAGCTGAAAGTTACTAATAAGTAACTTTCAGGAATAAGGAATCGTGTATGTTTATTTTATGAACAACTGATTTTCAGTTCACTTTCTAATTTTCTCTTTGATTCATTTGGTTCAGAGTTTGGTTCTGGAACCATTATTCTTAAGCCAGGCTCACATATAACATTCTGGAGGCCCGTGAAACCCCTGAAGTTCTACATAAAAAATTTGTAGTTATGTGTGGTTTTCCCCTTTGGCAAATAGTCTATAGCCTCATGAAATTTCAGAAGAGGCTCATGTCTCTGTCAAATGGGGATGATAACAGTACACCTCGAAGGGTCTTTTAAGGATAAAGTGAAGAAACCCATGCACAGTGTTTAGTGCAGCCCCAGATGAAGGGTCAGCGCAGGTGCCTGTGTGAAGCAGGGCTGTGACCACACAATGTGGAAGATGGGGGCAGACAGAACCACTTCTCAAATTTCTAAAATTACGAACCATAAAGTAACGTTTCTGAAAGGAAAAGATCAAGGATGACAATAGATGGTAGAAGATTCTAGAACAGAAGATTCTTTCTGGAGCAGCATTTTAAAGGCATTAAAGAGGCAGCTCTTGATACAATTAGTCATTTTGTGATGCAGAAGGCTCATCCATCTGACTTGACTCCAGTTTGGAAATCCCAGTCCTGTGGCTGTGAATCATACAGGTCCTGCTAATAGTTATTATTGATTCCTGCTTCTATCTGCCTGTTCCAGGGACAGGCAATGCTCTGCTTGGCTGTGGCCACAGAGACAGCCCGGAATGGCTGGGCACCCTGCATGATTCTGATTAATCTACACCTCACCCATCATTTCTCACCTCTGTTACCTTTGTCAAAAGCAACACCATTGTGGAGCACGTGACGTACCTGGAGATGCTGTCGTGGGAATCTAAGCTGTCCATCCTGTGGGCTGCCTGTATACCTGCGGTGGCGCCAGGACGGTCATCAATGGTGTCCAGTCCCGACTCTCTGGAAAGGTTCATGATGTGGTTCTGATAGTACATGTGGATGCTCTCCCGGGTCGGGACGTTGCCCTGCAGAGAAGGAGACATTGTCACAGTCCTCACGAAGCACTGGCCTGTGCAGCTGCCTGGCACTGCTCAATATGGACAACCCTCCACCATCATGCACATCTTGAATAGGATGAAAAGCCAAGCTGGTCAAGCTGGGGATCGACATTAACTCATTGAATTAATGGTGCCCGATGTTACTGGGTCATGCCGAACAAGAAACCCATTCTCGTTTATGGGTGAAGATGGTCAAATGTACAAACTTTCTGTTATAAAATAAATAAATCCTGGGGATGCAATGTACAGCATGGGGACTATAGTTAACAATACGGTATTGCACATTGGAAAGTTACTAAGAGAATAGATCTTCAAAGTCCTCATCACAAGAAAAAAATTTGTAACAAGGTGTGATGATGGATGCTAAGTAGACTTTCAGTGGTGATCATTTCACAATATATACAAATACCAAATTATTATGTTGTAAACCTGAAATTAATATGTTATATGTCACTTACAACTCCAAAAATAAAATTAAAATATTGAAAAAGAAATCCCTTCTTATATGTAGATAATTTTGCTAAGTCAGAGTAACTTTTCCAGCAATGAACTATTATTTTCAAATGTAATCTATAAATCATCTATGGCTGTATTTTGTGGCTCTGCATGTATCCTTATTTTCCCTATGAGAAGTTTCACATCAAACTTGCCAGACTATACAACATGCTCCTTTATGAGACACGACAGAGCCTGTGCAGCTGCGAACGGTGGTGATGGGAGGGGACAGAAAGGACCCACTGGCCGAGATCCTGGGACTGTGTGAGTGTGTGTGTGGCGTCTGATTATTTTCATTCTGGGCGTGGAACAGACTTAAATATACAAAAAAGCAAAGGGGTTATGTAAAGATTGTCTAGAGAGAACGGATTTTGTCTGATCCTACTTGGGGCTCTGGATACTGACTTTCAGAATCATGCCAGCAGTGCTACCTTTTTAATCTCTCTGGTCAGCATGCACCTCTCGATCCTCAAGACGGTGGAGATGTCGATGTGCTCCCTGGAGATGGAGTTCAGCCACGTTGTGAAACTGTCCACGGTCGCCAGAAACAAGACCCAGGTGAACTTCAGAATATTAAATATCCTCTTGATGATATTATCTAGGAGGAAGAAGATAACACGATTTAAAGGGACATCGTGCCCTCAGCCGCAGTGCTGTGTGTGGTATTTTACCAAAGGCAGCCCTGGTTTTGCCCTCGTCCCCAACACGGAGTGACAGGGGCGTGGGGGGACCGCAGGCTAGGAAGCCATGGGCGGAGCTTTCCACACCTGCTGCGGAAGCACCAAAACCAAACGCGGATAGAGTTTTTAAAATAAATTCCAGGGAATTAATGTTTTTTTTTTTTGAAGGTGTTGGGCATAGGAGTTTATTAATTAATTAATTTATTTTTGCTGTGTTGGGTCTTCGTCTCTGTGTGAGGGCTTTCTCTAGTTGCGGCGAGCGGGGGCCACTCTTCATCGCGGTGCGCAGGCCTCTCACTATCGCGGCCTCTCTTGTTGCGGA
Source organism: Mesoplodon bidens (assembly GCF_964165515.1). Lineage (NCBI taxonomy): Eukaryota > Metazoa > Chordata > Mammalia > Artiodactyla > Ziphiidae > Mesoplodon > Mesoplodon bidens. The sequence continues at coordinate 29,978,562 of NC_138169.1, read as the reverse complement.
GCACAGGCTCCAGACGCGCAGGCTCAGTAGTTGTGGCTCACGGGCCTAGTTGCTCCGCGGCATGTGGGATCCTCCCAGATCAGGGCTCGAACCCGTGTCCCCTGCATTAGCAGGCAGATTCTCAACCACTGCGCCACCAGGGAAGCCCGCGGGTAGAGTTTTTAACCTTGGGTCAAAGCATCAGTCAGAATAGGTCTGTATGCAGTTAACAGGTTTGATTAAAAGTAGAGATTGTGCTCAATGATATTTGTTACTGACACAGGGACAGAAACAGTCTGTATCTATCTATCCAGGTAACTGGGTCCTTTAACGCTTTTCCTGTATGTTTCTTCTTTTCTTAAGTAACAGTTGTCGTGGGAAACAATTCTGTTAGTTCAGAAGACTCTGATGCTTCTCACTGCAGCTGGATTGCAGTTAAACCACCTTAAAGGTATTTTGTAGGGAATTCAGTCCACACACTAAGAGTCTATCTAAACCACTGACTTATCTTGTCCATATGTATTTAATGACATCGAGCTGTGCTAACTAGAAAATTTTCCCCGGGGGTTGGGGGGGGTCAGTCCTCTCCAAACCACAGGAGCCCCGAGATTCCTGATGACCCTGGGCTGCCTTTCTCATCTCAGCTGTGACTGGGGACCCGCCCGGGAGGCCGCGTGTGACAAGCTCCACTCAGGGTCCCACCGTGTCCCTGATGTCGTGCCTCTCCGGCACCCCCGGAATTCAATGTGAGCTCTGGGTCACGGCTGTGACATAACTTATTTTAGGTCAGAATCAAAATAAAAGAGGGAAGATCCCATATTAATTGTCTGTCTTACTCATTGCTCCCTGTAAATCAGTGCTTTTTCAACTGGTATACAAGGAACACTTCAAGACACATCACCAAATCACCATCCATGTGTACATTTTTTTACTTTGGTTTTTTAAAAAATTAGTTTTATTAGCTATTTCAAACACTGACTGCAATAAAGGGAATACTTAGTGAACAGGACAATGAATTAAGAATTGACTTACTGTTTAAAAAAAAAAATCAAAGCACCACCAACAACACTCTCAATAAGAAAAACAACCTGTATCTTTCACTCTTCCTCTCACCAGAAAAAGGAAATCAGATTCAAGTGTCATAGTAAGATCGTAATGAATTTATGATTAATGATGATAGTCTGGAATGGCTGTAGTTTAAGGTCACTAATACAGCAGGTAGAAAAAGACAAAATTCACTGACATAAGCTTTTCTGTGCGGGGGGGTCATTTTCTGGATGGGGCCGTACAGTACACATTTCCAGCTTTGCAGCCTTGCTGTCTCTGGCCATTTCGGCTGTGCTGGTGTGAAAGCAGCTGTAGACAGTGGGTGGATTGTTTATCAATGGTCAAGCCTGGGTTACCAAACTTCAATGACGGACACTGACACTTGAATCCCATAATTCTCATATGTCATTAAGTACTCTTCTTCTTTTGATTGTTTTCCAGCCATGAAACATGGTAAAAGTCATCCTTAGCTAACAAGCCACAGAAGAACAGGTGGCAGGTGGGATTTAGCCCAGAAGTAGTAGAGTCTTGCAACCTTTAGCCCAGGTGTATGGCCCCACTCCTGGTCACTGTCCTCTCTCTACTTTAGAGACTGAAACGTGAACCAGAGTTTGACTTCGTCATGGAAAAAAATTATTTGTGCATTTGGGTGGTCTAGGAGAAAGGCAGAACTTCTCTCAGGTGAAATTTTGCTCTTTTCAAAGGAAAACCATCCAAGGGAAGCTTAGCTAGAGTGTGGGCTCCACACATGGTCCAGGTGGGTCAGGGAGACACAAGGAAGTGGTAGACGGTGCTACCTACTGAGGTCACAGGAACCTTGGAGCTGCCAGCTGGGACTCTGGAAAAGGAGCTGGGGGAACCATGTAGTGAGAAGGGGCCTTGAGCCTCCGGGTCAGAAAGGCCCAGAGGAACTGGCCAAGAGAGCCCCACCTGGCAGATACTGACTGCCCACAGCCTCTTCGTGTAGACATCAAGGGCAAGTTCGACCCCTGGAGGCTGAAGGACTAAACTTGATAAACTTTAGCACCATCTTAATATTTTTGACGACATATTTTTTTTCATATATTCACAATTATTTTGTTGGAAGCTGTGCAGATAAGCCTAATTGTTTTGCGGTTTTGCTTATGGTGTTCCTGACTATGTTGGAGCCCTGTGTAACATAACATGCACTTTACCCACTGGGGTGATCATAGACTCACATGGGAAATTAGAATTCTTATTCTTGTTTATTTTTTAACCATAGCGGCCGGAGGGCATAGTTGTTAAGAGCACAGACTCTGGATTCTGAGTCCTTGGATCCAAATCCCAACCCTACCCCTGAGTGGCTGTATAGATTTGGAGAAGTTGGCTGATTTTTCTCTGCCTCAGTTTCTTCTTGGTTAAATGCGGAAGAGGGTTTTGAGGGGGTTGAACAAGTCAATGCGTGTAAAGCTCATGGAAAAGTGCCTGGCAAAGGAGCTGTGCCATCCAAAGCGTGAAAAAGCTTGCAGCAATAATGGGGTATGTGGTCCCATAGACATATGAGCCGATTACCTGGATGTGGAGGCCAGGTTCAAGGACTGTGTCTCCGAGGGCTTGGAGAGCACTCAGGAAGCCTCATTTTGTGTCAGCAGATGGCATCCTTGGATGTATTTGTGTCCAGAGCAAAAGAGCCTGAAAACCTTGCCTGCTGCTAAGTGATGCTTACAGGAATGCCAGCACCGTGAGAGAGGAAGCAGCGTCTGTGGAGCCAGGAGGCATCTGGGTTCATTGCATTTGGAGGCTTTTGTTTCGCCTTTTTCCTGATGGAGAAATCTTCCTCCCAATCGTGGGCTCCGTGAAGCCCAAACGGCACCGTGACCGGGCTAGGAGTTAGGTTCTGTCCCCCACTGTGTGGAGTCCTGAGCAAACGCAGTGGGGTTTGGTTTTCTTCCCTAAGACGAGGAGGTTGGCCCAAGCCTGGAGGCCCGCTCAGTTCCGCAGTTACTTACTTCTCACTTCACTCCTTTTCCATGTACTTAAAATTAATTGCCAATATTTTTTGAGCCTCTACTCTGATGGCTTCCCTGGGACATTTACAAGTTGCTCTCCAAACTCCCTTTCATAGGTACTTGGATAAAGGAATTTACAAGCAGACTCTAATCCAACATTTCATCCCACAGTGTAAAGGTCAGGTCTACTTTTTGGAGTCCCTTTGCAATTTCACTAGAGATGAGATTTCAAGGGTCACTGATTATTAAGTCACAGTCCAGCAAACAGGATTTAATTCATTGTTTTCAGGCAGCCTTCCATTACGTACTATCTGGGCAAGAAACAAGTTCCAATCTCTCCCCACCGCCCCGCCGATGGGCGCCTTTATTTTGTTACCTGGTCCATCAGATTTCTTCTTGATTGGTTCATCCTCCCGGTCTTCCCACTCCACAGGACCTGCCAAGATTGTTCAAGAAACACGGGTTACATGCTTTTAGGGTAAATTAATGCCAACACTACTCTTCTGGATTCAAAGGAATTTTATAATGAAATCTAGGACATTCTGCCGATTTGAAGAGCTCCTGGGGAAAAGTCGTAAGAATTCTGAGCTTTCAGATTCTCTTCACTCCACTCCAGAATGAGAATCATGGAACTGGGGGTGGGTAAACTACAGTCCTCTGGCCAAATCTTTCCCGCTTCCTGTTGTTAAATGGCCTGTGAGTTCAACTATTTTTAAAAGTTGAAAAAAGTCTGAAGAACAATAATATTTTGTGCATATGAAAATTACATGAAATTCAAATTGTACTGGCACACAGCTACACCCATTTGTGGACATACCGTCCAAGGCTGCTCTCATCCCAAGATGGCAGGGTTGAGTTGCAGCAGGAGTTTACAGCCTGCAAAGCTTACAATATTTACCATCTGGCCCTTTACAGAAAAAGTGTGCTGACTCCTGTTACACGCCATGAAGTTGCAATTTTGAACACCTTGGGGTAATGTTATAAATTTTAGTGGGTCACCCTTAAAATGACATCACAGAGTTTCATTTTATTTCTTAGCCTCTTCTTTTAAGGCTGAGGTTGTCTGATCTAGCAAATGAGAATATAGGACACCCGGTTAAATTTGAATTTAAGATAAATAACACATCATTTTTTAGTGTAAGTAAATCCCATGCAGTATGTCCAAATTATACTGAAGTTTAAAGATTATTTGTTGTTTTTCTAAAAAATTCAACTAGAACCGGGGTTCATGTATTTTATCTGGTAACTCTATCAAAGACGATTCACAACCTGACTCCAGTTAATCTTCCCAACCTTATTTTCTACTGTGCTCTTTTCTGCTGCTGTTTCACATCCCGTCTTTACTAGCTAAGCTGACCTGCTCTTTAGTTTTCATATACAAACTTGCTTTCTTCTGCCAGGCTCTGGTCAAAGACTATCTTTTGCACGAAGTACTGAATTCCTTTGCACTCTGGGTCATAAGTCACCTTTTGTCCTCTGGTCCCACACTATTCTATGTATGCTTATTTTTTAAATGAAACCTTGCAGTTTCTATGTCAACAGGGATTTTTTCCCCCTATATTTGTGTTCCCTACTGGTTAAGGTGGAGGGGTCTGGAGCCAGGACACCTGCTATGAATTCCAGACCCACCACTCACTGGCTGGCTGTGACCAGGGCAGGTTCCTTCACTCTTTGGGACCTCACATCCCCAAGCGTAGGGCAGGGAGTGAGGGGTGAGTGAGTTATTGCACGGAAAGCACAAAGGCAGCTGGCACTTTGGAAGGACAGATGCTACTTGTTTCATCTGCCAACAAAGAAGGGATGATCCCTTGTATCAAGAAGGTGTTGAGTAAATATTTATTAAAGAAATAAACATTTATTTCTGTTAGTTATTAAAACTAACTCTAGCTACTGGACTCAAAAATATAGGACAGTGGCCCAGATCTAGACAGTAGGATAGTGGATCAGAATACAGAGTCCAGAAACATACCTAAGAGCCATACCACAAATGGGAGCTTAATATTGAGAAAAGGAGCATTTAACTTCAATGGAAAAAGGAAGACATTACCAAACAGGTTTAGCATAATAGATCTCTACTTCACAGAATAATAAAAAATTCAAAAGGTAAATAAAATTAAGAGGAAATATAAGAAAACATTTGCATAAAATTGGGGGGGAACACTTCCTTAAACAAGATGAAAACATAGAAATTGCAAAAAGAAATTTGGACCTATTTGACATTACAAAAAAATTAAACATTGCTTAGAAAACATATACCATAAACTAAATCAAAAGATAAGCATTGGATTGGAAAAAAGATACTTGTAACACATAAAAAAGGATAATATCCCTAACATATAAATATTTCCTAAATTAATAAAGACAAACAACCCAATAGAATGATAGTATGGAACATGATAAAAATTTTAAATCTTAGATTTGAAAGTAAAAAATACCAAGAAAATATGAAATAAAAAATGTTCAATCTCATTAGTTAGGAAAATTCAAATGAAAATAAAAGCTCTTTGTCATTCTTGAGAAAGACACACAATAAAAAGAGTAATAATAACCTATGGGATAAGGCTACAGGGGAATAGACACTCCTGCACCTTATACATAGGAGTGTAAATTTCTAAAATCTTTTGGGACAATATTTATTAAAGTAAAAAAGCACCCACTTTAACCCAGAAATCCCACTTTTGATCATCTATTTTGTGGAAAGTGTGTGTTCTTCCTGACTTTTTGCCATGCATTTAAATACACACACACACGACTATATGTGAACTTCTGTGCAAGGATATCTATGATAGCATTCTTAATTGTGGCAAAATCTGGGAGCAAACCTTACGTCCATTAGTGATGGAAGAGTTGGATAATTTATGCATATCCATATTATAGAATATTTTGTAGCTATTAAAAAAGGATGATATAGTTTTATAAATACTTAATTGGAGAAGTGTTCATGATACATTGCTAATGAACGTACAGGAGAATTGCACGGCATGGACTCATTTTTGAAACAAAGGAAACACTGCCTGTACATCACAGGAAAGGGGTGGAAGAGAGCACAACCAATGCAAGGATTTGGTGCCTTAGGGTAGCTTTCAAGGCCAGACTGTGCATCCACTTCTTTATTGCTTGACTTGCTACATTGCCTGTGTCTTAATTTTGCCTTTTGTAAACCAATAAACTAAACTAAAATAAAAGCTACCAGGAGGTAGCAGGGACCAGAATGGTCAAACAGGAGAACGGCTTTGCAATTACAGTTCCATTAGAAATTATGTTTTCCTTTTCTTTTCTTTTTTGAATACATTTTTAATTTCACAAAGAATCTATATATACATTTTCTTTGTAAAGAACTAAAATATAACAAGCCTAAAGTTCCCTTTAATCCTACCCCTTAATCTCAGTCTCTCCCCACCTCTGCCAGAAGTCACTACTGTAATTAACTTGCTAAGTATTCTTCCTGATTTTCCTCTGGCATTTATACATGACTATATGTACCCATTAAAAATGCAAAATTTTGTCTGGAGGCACTTTGGTTTCCTTTGTTTCATAAATGGTTTCATAATGTGCATGCCAGTTTGCAACATAATGCTTTTCATTTAACAATATGTCAGGAATTGTTCTCCAAGTCAGTTCAAAGTAGCCCATCTCATTTTTTAAATTACTAAATCGTATGCCATAATACATTGGTAACATAATTTACTTGATTTTTCTTCTTTATGTGGGCATTTAGGACGTTTCCAAATTTTTGTTAGTTATAAATAATGTTTGATGAATATTCTTAGACACGTGTGCTTGTGCTCATGTGCAAATATTGATTCAAGTTAAGCCATACGCCTGGAGGTGGGACAGATCTCTGGTAGGAGACACACATTTAAACTTTTCATGGATACTGACACCTGCTCTTCAAAGTGGATATTCTGCTTTAGAACACCACAAATATGTATGCTCCCACTAGCTCCAAACAGTGATATTATCAAATGTTTAGGTTCTTGCCAATCCAATAGGTTAAAACAACAGTATGTCAAAATATTTAGTTTGTGTTTCTTGTACTACGAGTGACATTGAGCTCCTTTTGGCCATTTCTATTTTCTGATCTTGAATTGTTTTTCACATCCGTTCATTCACTGGGTTGAATTTTTCTTTTACTGATTTTTAGAAGTTCTTAATATATCCAGAACACTAGTCTTTAGTCTGATATATAATGAAAATACTTTTCCTGATTGCCCCACTTGCTCTTTAACTTTGCTTTTGGTGTGTTTTATTGTCGTTTGGAATTCTTTTCCCCCCTTAGAGATGTGTTCCTATCATATGTTTTCAAATGACTCAGTATAATGTTGAATATGGCACTGGTGGTTATGTTCCATTTTGGTTCCTGACTACTCTTTAATTGTGCTTTCCCTTTTTTTCTTGATCAAATTTCCATAGGTTCATCTTTATCATTAGTTTTTTCCAAGAACAGCTTTTCACTTAATAATCAGGTTGTGTCTTATATTTAATTTCTATGACTTAATATCCACCTAAAAATTACTATTTTCCTTCTACTTTCTTTAGGTTTATTTTGCTTCTCTCTCTCTTCTCACTTTATAAAATGCACCTTAACTTAAATTCATGTTTTACTTTATTCCAAGACCTGAGTAATTAAGGGTAAGTAAAACTCCTTGCACTCTTTACAAGTCAAGAATTTCATTCCTCCCAAGCTTGTCCTTTGCGGTTCCTCATTTGTGTTCAAGGTCACAGAAGCAGGGGTGTTGCCACATTCATCACTCACCGTCCCCAGATCCTTTTCTCCTTCTTTTCTGTTCTTCTCTTGCAGATGTTTTTTTCTCTTTGCGCCTCTGTCGGAGTGCTGTTTTAGGGTCAGTAATCCAGGCTTGGTAAACAAACTGAAGGGAGAAAGCGCCATTATTTTCTGGATTTTTAATAAGCTGAATTAAAAGAAAAGGGACCAATACCAAGCTTCCTGACTTGCAGAATTTTTTTTTTCTCCCAACACAAACTTTCCTTTCACATATCCCTCAATACACTGAGCTGACCTGTGCTATTTCCATTATCATGAAATAAAATGTGAAAACAGATGTTGTAGGCATATATTTTGTTCGGTATCAGACAATCATGAAATACTTTGGGTCTACAAACCACCATTTCTCCCACATCCCCACGTCCCACCACCATTTGTGATACTTAGTTCCTGATTCTATTGCATTATACACACTAGGAACAAGCTGGAAGCCTGGCTAAGTGTCATTCATTTTCTCCCAGCACAAATAAACTTTGAGTTAAACCCAAAACATCTTTTGTTCATTTACTTTGGGAAAATACTTTTGCATGTTTGATACTCTCTCTTCTTTTTTCTCTTTCTTTCTTTTTTTTTTTTTTTTTTTGGCCATGCCACTTGGCTTGCAGGATCTTAGTTCCCCAACCAGGGATCGAACCTGTGTCCCCTGCAGTGGAAGCATGGAGCCCTAACCATTGGACCACCAGGGAATTCCCAATACTCTCTCTTGTGAATAACAGCTATTACCAGCAACTTGAGAAAGGGCTTTGTAGATTGATTAGTATTTGGAGAGGAAAAATAATGTGATATGAAGGTTAAGGGGTTATTCCAGAATGGTACAGAAGGAAAACTGGGGTGCCTCTGGTTGCCTTTTGTCATTTTCGTTCAATAGCTAAAAACAGTTGCATTAATACAGTACAACCAATAACCGTAACAGAGCAATTGGGAACAGCCCGCCCACCAACAGTATCCCAAGTCATGCAGAAGGAACAGAAAGAAAACCCTGATACGCAAAGTCAGCCATCCACAACCTCGAAGCCGAGCAGCATGCTCTGCGTGCACCCACACACACCTGGTCTCAGGGAAGCTGGGTTTTCTATTATGAAGATAAAGTTAAAGCAATGTTTCCTGGGGGCGCTTGAAAACCCAGACACTTTCATTTTATTCTATATTATTTTCAGATTTCTGAAATCTTTGAAAAACAGAGTGTAAGCAAACCACTGGCATTGTAAAAATAAAGAGGGATTCAACTTTTCCATACATGGAAATGTAAAGGTCATGGGTTACTAAGACAGAACATTTCTTTTTTCTTCACAGGTAGAAATCTGAATCGTACGGGCAATTCACACACATGTAAGATCTGTACAGTTTCTGAATAATAAACCCAGGAGGCAAAAAATTATCCTATTTTATGCCAAAAACATATTTTGGAAAGTGAGAAGAACTGGAATTTGAAGGAGAAGCACCAAAAGAAGGAATTGAGAGTCGATGTTTACTGAGCGTGTTAACTGGGAATTCTATTAAGAGTAGCTCTGAGGTTCAGGATGTTAATAGGCAAACTTGCTTCGGCAAGATATTGATTTTTTAAAAAAATTCTGAACTGCTAAACTCGAGAAATTTTCAGGCTTAACAGATACATATGGTGACATTTCCTTAAAAAAAGTGTTATTATGATACTGGTTTTAGATAATGCAAGAATGCTAAAGTAGAAAATAAGAAAGTGATTCAGGATTTGTGAATGTATTAGGTGCACAAGTCTTTTGCTCTGAAGAAAAATGAAGCCTCTGGGAAGAAGGGTGGGAAGGAGAGAGCAGGGTGGGTTCAGGATAGAACTGAAGGAGTCTTGTAGAAAGGGCTCGGGCCACTCAGAGGTTGCCTTATTGGAAAGGCATTCCTGGTGCTACGTGTGGTCCTTAAATGACTGATCCTGTTGGTGCTTTCTCATTGAGATGAGAGTTTGGATCATGCAAGTAAGGGGAAAGGAGGGACGGAGAGACTATTATGACAAGTCCTCATTTGTAGGTAAATGATCTTTATGTCGATGTTTGGAAATACAAATACTTTACAGTTCCAGGAACATCAGACAGAGGATCAAGCCAACTGTTTCAGGAAAAAGTTGATAATGAAGGAGGAAGGGGAAACATCCCAATTCTTACAGAGTTGAGACACTGAGCTAAGTTTCATTCTGAAACATCTCAATTATGAAGTCACGGAGGTAACTATCACCCAGTGTCATGGTGTCTCTGGAGAATAGACACACGCACACTAATCCTAAGCAGAAAAACACATGAAAATGCGCATAAATGACGTCCGGCTTCTCCAACTGCTGCTGCCACGAGCTCAACTTCATCTCAGACTCTACCCTAAGTGATTTCACTGTAAATGTTAGGGAAATGGGATTCCTTTGACTGAAAACTTCTTATGCAAAATACATTTAATTTTTGAAACAGGAGAGAACTTTATGGAAGTGTAGATCTTTAACTGGAATTGGTTGTTTTCTAAAATGTTCTTTAATTCAGTTGTGATCCAGACCTTTGTTTTTGTTGCCAGTAACAAATTTATTTTTTTACAGTAAGATGGGGGATAATCACATTGCAGTCTTTCATATAAATTTTTAAATATGAATGGAGAGACTCATAGCGCCGTCATAAAAGGGGAGAGGAAAAGAAACCCAGGGAAGTGGCAACAGGGAATATTAAACTAAAAGTCAGAATCCTGGCATTTTAAAAAGGGAAGGAGCCCAGAGGTCGAGACCCTGCTACTCAAGGCAAACCAGCTTTTACACTTCACCTGGGAGCTTGAGAAAAACATAGAATTTCAGGTCTCACTGGACCTGCTGAATCTAAATAACCTGCACTTAAATAAGACCCTCAGGTGAAAGGTGAGAAGCAAAGGTCTCCCTCGCTATCTAAACCTGGGAGGAACATTTTATTCGTTCAAGTGCATACTCCAGATTAAGGCAGGAGAAATGGCTTTCTATAAAGTACAAGAATAGCGATTCATTATTTATGATTTCCAGTAACTTAGTGACCACAGCATAGGTAGCTGGATACTTCTGTTGTGCATTGGGTGAATTAACAAATAACTGTAACAGTTTATTCAGCAGCATCCCTGACGACATGGAGTGTGGAGGCTGCATGGACCATCCACGGCAGCTCAGCCCAGTGAAGAGAGATGCTGAACGCAGGGCAGAAGATGCCAGAAGAGTCCAATTTAGGAAGATGGAGGCTTAAAAGGGAGCCAAAAAGGAGATGGAGCAAAACGAGTCTTTTATTACTGATTCCTAATTTTACCAGCTTTCTGAGAAAAATGATCATACTCTGACACATCATATCTGATGCATGCAACCAGATGTGACCTTTTAACACGAGATGTGACTTAGGCGAAACTACGAGAAGGGCAGAAATTAGATCTGTATCTGCATTTTCTCTTTCTATTTTTTTAATCGGCTCTGATGTCCACCGAAAAACACATAATAAGAAATTTGTCTTCTCAGAACAGTTTTTGGAAAAGTTTGCCTAATATTTTAAATTCTTCTAATTCCTTCATCATACGATGTATAGAACAGGGAAAACACAGATGTGGAGCAACGGGTTCTGCTCGTCTAAAGGTCTACAGAGCGGAGGGCCACACACCACACATCAGTAAAACATCAAATACCTTTGCAGCTCTGATTAAATACTGAAGAATAGTTTTGGGAAGTTTAATGACAGACTTTGGCAAGGCTAAAATGGCTGACGCAAACTTCCCAATAGCTCTCTACAAAGAAGGACAAAGCAAGAGTAATTAGTAGAAAAAACCAAAAACTGATCATTTAATATATGACATTGGTATGAGTTTGTCTCTATAATTACATCGACTAGGTTAAAACGTGCTCATCACTGAATGTGGAATAAAATATACCCTGCTTGTAGGTTAGGAATAAAGAAAATAGCCTATTGTTCATGTAAGCTGGTGAAGATGGTCATGTTCTCTCCTCTGCTGCATGATGAGTGATGGTTAGAAGAAAACTCGTTGGTATAAAAATAAACAAGTCAAGTCATTAGTATTTGATAAGCCAGCTACAGACATGCACACAGACATTGTCATCAAGAAACATACACAGGAGGCAATGGGGCCAGTGACAAAGCATCAGAGCAAGGTGTCCCGGTGAATAATTTAGTTCTTCCATTTCATTGGGAAGACAGGGGTGGAGGTAACCTGCCAGCTTGGGACGACCTGGCCAGCAAGCTGACAATGGCTTTCTCATGGACACATCATGAGCCTGGATGGATGTCCTTCTGAGTGCCCTGTAGTCTAACAAATGGGAAAGGAGAGTCCTATATATGCTCCTTTGTAACAGAAATCTATACCATGTTTTCATCCCATAGCTAACTCTACTGACAAACCCACAACTTTAACAAGCACTCTACATTCACTGGATATACGATACTAGGCTGGTGAGTCATATCACCGAGAATGATACAGCAGGCTCTGAAAAAGAAAGGCAGTTAAGCTGAGAACGTCAAAGCTGGGCTGGAGGTGTTCATGATTTTAGTACATTCTAAAATCTTTAGCAATACAAACGGAACTGATTTTCAAAATTTGAAGTAACACTGAAATGACCATTTATTTTCACAACAAAGCAGGGATTTTATTTTCATGGTCAACTATTTCACCTATGGAACTAGAAGTCCACTCAAACAATCCAAAGCAATGCCAGCAAAAGAAAGTTCACCCAAGGAAGCCTTATTTTTGTTAGAGCAACAGAATTTTTTTTTTTGGATGCAAATGAACGAAGCCCTGGCTGGACCAGTGCTCTTGCAGGAACTCTTGAAGTAATGATGGCAACGCTGACAGCAAGTAGCAGGATGGGACACACTATTTCAGATGTAAATCAGAAGCTTCTGGGAGCTACAACATATGAACACGGCAGAAGAAATCTAGGCCTGCAATCAAGGTCTGTCAAAAAGAAAAACTCTTCAACTAGCAAAGACCGTGACTCCCTCATCCCCATAATTACCTGGAAAGCTGACCTTCGTGGAGGCTCTTCATCTTCCTTTTTTAATTCTTCCTCTTCCTCCTCTTCACTGTCCGTTTCAAACAAATAGTAATCTCCACTCCTGACCACTAAGCAAAACAAAATATTTACTTATTTCTTGGAAGAGATATGAGATAACTGGGGGCATATGAATGAAATGCCCCCAAAGACACACACAAAGGACCACAGCAAGAGACGTTGGTGGGGTGGAGGAACAGGAGATGAGGAGGTGCCATGTGGTCTGCAGAGCACCAGGCCTTGTCCAGGCCCCGGAGGAGACTTGGCCGCTGCTGCATTCATCTGGCGTTTTCTTCCTTTTGCATAACAAATTTTACACAGATGCACCAGATCAACTCTGCAGCAACCGCTTTTGTTACCAAGATGGCCAAAGGACTGAAAACTATTATCGTGTCACAATTCAGCACTTTGGGGCCTTTAGGCAAGGCTGAAGTGAAGCAGAGGCTTTGCTGCTGTCTGAATGGGTCCAAACTGCTGTAGCAAAGCTAATCAGGATGATTCAGGACCAAGAATCAGTGTCACCAGCCTTCTCCTTCACTTTATACTATGCAGACATGGGGCCGTAACACAGATGGCAAGACATTTGAAAGAGTTTTTTAAAAAAATCACACATTGTCATGAGGAGCAAATGGGCAGGTAACATCAAAAAAAGAGCACCACCACCACACTCTGGCTGTTTCTACACCTAGAATGGGACACATGGAGGTCCGGCAGACATGGTCCACACAGTTTAGCGCTGTGAGGCTTCTGGTCAACCAGGAGCCCTTAGTCACTTACTGAAATTTGAGGAGAACTGTACCGACCATAAGACCCAAAGCACAAACAGTATGGATCGTCCTTGCCTTGCCTGACATTGTCCCTACCAGGACATACTGCTGTCTTAAGCACGGGAGCAGAGAGAGCTGAAATGTTCAGAGAGTTAAAGAAGTTTGAGAATGGAATCTTTATCAATTTGATCATTACTTTATCAGAGAAAAGAGACCCAGCATGTGCATTTCTGATGCTACAAGAACTGTACCATCATTGCAGGAAAACATATTCGTATTTTCAAGTTATATTTGTGTTTTCAAATGCTGAGGTGTCTTTTGGATGACATCATGTGATGTCTTTATTTATCTTTTGGACTTATCCGTTGTAAGGTCATGGGGAACCTTGGCTTGTTGAAAATTAGTTGCTTGAATATCACTAAACACAACAGTGAATAATTTTGCCCAGATTTCAGACAAATCTGAAGCCTCCATCATGAAGATGCAGTGTGAATGAATTGGGCCTTATATCCTTGAACAGAAGCACTGTAATTTGTTATTTTTATTTTGAAGAAAGAACCAGGCCCAGAGGACTGGGTCTAAGCCTGAGGAAATAAACGCAATTCAAAATAAGGTAAGAATAAGCAAGAACAAACCAAAGTCACAGCATTCTGTTGGACAGTGAGGGTGACCATAAAAGTAATGCTTCAGATAAGCTGAGAGATTTGAGGGAAAGTCACATGGACTTGACGTCACGTGGTCATTTGGTAAAAACCAAGATTTCCAATATTGAACATTTTACCCTCATTATAGGCTCTAAAACCAACAATAGCTTCAATTGTATTCAATCATACCTTCAATAACTTTTTTCATGTGGATAGTGAGTCCAAACATGCTTCATCACAAACAGTCATAACACTGATTTTTATTATTTGAAAAATGTTGCCAATTTGTATGTGACAAGTACAATTAACACATCAAAAAAAGAAGGAAGTATTTTAAAAGTCTCCAATTCCTTTATAAATTGTTACTGAAATAAAACTAGGAAATAGAGAATAGTTTCTGAAGTTCTATCTGCTAATAATAAGTAGAGAAGCTCTTATATATACGTTTCTGGGTTCTGATAGCTATCTTGCCCCAGCCTGGGTCCATATATGTACCATGAATGCTGATGCTGACAGCTGAGTGTGAAAATGACTTTTAAAATCCCACTACCTGTATCCCAAAGGAACTTGGCCTTTTATTTCAGATATTTGACAATAAAGTGACGCTTGGCACTGACTTAGGCTGTACAGAATTGACACGGAGACCCACTACACGAGGATGGAAGGTATCATTGAACAGCAATGATGCAATGGTTTGTGTGCACATAGATATGGAACTGAGAGGGTGTCCCCTACAGACCATGTTAAGCATCTCAGATGCTTACCGATAATATGAACAACATAACAGCATTATCACATTGTCAATGGGTTTACACAAGGACACTCCAAAGACACTTATTCTTACACTTGGCAACTCTAAGGAATATTTAAAAGCCCAGTGACTCAAGAGATCAGAAAAAGGGCTTTCAATAAAGTGCTTCCAGGCAAGTTCTGGAAATCGTCACAGTCTGCAAAATAAATATCATGTCAATTCCTTTCCCTTCCTCACCGGCTTGTAAAAAGGAAGATGTTTTGTAGAAAAATTTTAACGCCACAGTGAGACTCTGATTCCAAACTATGAGTGGCACACATCCCAGCATTATTGCACTGGAAGTCTCGTAACAGGCACAGGTAGTATAATACCAGCCTTCAGGAACTTGATATAATGAGGGTGAAATGATTCAGAAAATCTAAAGTCAATAACCTTCAGAAGAAGTTCTTTCAAGGATAACCAACTCATAAGGTGATGATCAAAGACCATATCCAATTCCTTCCAAAATGCAATGTTTACATGAGCAAAGGAAAGAACCACAATGATTGCAGTGGGAATGTAACCCAGATGAAAGGACAAAACATCAGTATGACACCATTTTGAAATGGATAGGTCTCTCTAAACTAGCAAAGGGCCCTTTAAAACAGAAAGATCAGCACAGTGTACTTGTGACTTGATAGAAATCGGCACACAGCATCTGCACTACGAGATTGTTAGCATGACTGACATGCCAGTGGACCATAAGAGTCACACAGAATTTCAACTTGAATCTTTGTCTTTTGACTTGAGCAGCAAATAAAATGAAACTCTTTAGAACTCATGGAATTTTTTTTTTATACCATAATGCTAAAATTCAATATTTGGGATTACATTTGATTACATCCAGGTATCCTGAGCAAACTTTGAATATCACTTCCTCAAATGGGCTTGCTGATTTTAGGAAATTATTTCTTGGGTGAAAGGCCAATACCAGATCTAAATGACAGTAAGAATTAGGTGAGGGAAAAGATTCTGATCTATGTGATTTTCTAGTGATTCTGAATATCACCCTGTTGATGTTATGGACCTTGGTGATATTACTTGTATGATTACATTAGCTACGGTAATTGAGACACAATATAAGACACAAAAGGCTGAAGACATTTTGAGTAATTTGTAAGATAATTAATAATTATTTAATATTCTAACAAATTCAAGGAGGGCCAGACTGAAATGGATCATTCCATTAGAATACCATCACCAACAGTGAGTGCTGTGTCCTTTGCTAAGTGGAGCAGATAAAGCCACTGAGTTCCACGATTCCTCAACCATTTTTTAATCTTTTTCTTGTGATCAGCGGGATAATGCTCCAATTCTGTGTGGCTATGAAGCTCTCCTTTTCCAAAACCATCTTCTGACTTTGCTCTGAGTTGGTCCTGGCTGAGCTGTGGGTGCCTCTGAGGCCAGCCACATGTTGGGCATTGAATTTAGAGTGTAGTTTTAGAGCTGTTTTGAAACTGGGAAGGAGGCAGGGTGAGAAAGTAAATGTGTTTTAAGGTGTCCTCATCTTTATGTTTAATAAATTGCCCAGAAATTTTACATGCAAATGGAATCAAAGCTCTGGGAATGGGGCGGGGGGGAGGGGAGGGCATTGGTGCTCGTTGGCATTCACGTCAAGTGCCTTACAAAGAGGGTCAGGGACACTCCGAATATAGCGGTTCTCCTTAAAGCAGAGTCCCAGGAAGAGCTGAGACTCATCTTTAAGAAGGGTTTTCAGCCATGAAACAAATACATCTCAGCAGAACTCTGGACCTCAGAATTGGATAACACAGTCATCAATCCCTCTTCCCTTTCTGAGCCTGTAAGTGGTACTTGGGAGCACGTAAGCCACAGGGTAATCAGCTGATTGCTCTGGACGATTCAGTCTGTCGGGCTCAGAGACCCACAGAGATCACATTTCCTACTCTCTGACCCCCTATCAAGTCACAAGCGTCAAACCATGCATGGAACACACAGGTCATGGGGACGTCTGAATTCTGGTCAAGGATATAAGGGTTAGAATCGATGAAATTGTAAGAGGATCAAGAAAACCTACTGGAAGCATGATCAACCCAAGGCCGCCACCACTGCTTTTTTTTGCCCTTGGCTTTCTGTTTGTCTGCTTCTCCTAAAATAAAATATGTCCAAATATTAATTCTTAGAAAGTGAGAAAACAAACTTTGAAAACCACGCTTTAAAAACTCAATTGTCAAAATCTAGACAAGTTGCAAAAGTACATCAGAAGTCAGGAAAAGAAACTCTACTGAATCTGAAAAGTTTACATGGATCAGCAGCCGATTTCACAAGGTAAATATTCAGTATTCTATTAACATAATGCCACATATTCACTTTCTCTCTAGTAATTGAGGGCATATGAAGAAATATAATAATGAAGGGATTATCTGTCAAAAATGCATCTCACAGTAAATTTTCCATGGAATTAACAGAAAAGAAGCAACACCCAAATATTATAGAATAATTTAGTGGCAAATAATTTGTTAAAATGCATAATTCCAATAACCAGAAATTTCTCTTTTGATCATTTTAATGCATGGTTGGAAAAATATAAATTTACTGTTGATAAATAGATATTATGCACTGGCAGAATACCATGCATTGTTTCTCTATTCCCTTCAAACAGAAAACCACCATGCAAACATCTTTAAAAAGAACTTTTAAACTTAATTGGATATAACAAATCTATAATTAGATATAATAAATACGTATTTCATCTTAAGTTTCATTGGAACAGACCATAATTGAATGATATTTTAACTACTATTATTCAGAGACCTACATATTTAATTTCTGTATAAAATTTATAGAAATCAAAGGCAACAGTAGACTGCATATCTTAAATATCTTCCTTAAAGGAACAAATGAAGCAAACACATCCTATTTTCTTCAGAATCACACGTCCGTGAAACAGAAGCTAGGTTATATTAAAGTCGTCTTGCTGAACTGGGGGATACTTGTAAAGTCATAGACTCATTAAATATGTACTTTATTTTTTAATTTTTTTTTATTTTATTTTTTTTTTGCGGGACGCGGGCCTCTCACTGCTGTGGCCTCTCCCATTTTGGAGCACAGGCTCCAGACGCGCAGGCTCAGCGGCCATGGCTCACGGGCCCAGCTGCTCCGCGGCATGTGGGATCTTCCCTGACTGGGGCACGAACCCGTGTCCCCTGCATCGGCAGGCGGACTCTCAACCACTGCGCCACCAGGGAAGCCCTAAATATGTACTTTATGAAACAAACAAACACATCCCACTCACAATGGGAACATAAAACTTGCTGAGTTAAAAAGATACATTGATAAAACTGGCAGAATGAAAAGTGACATTATTTCACAGCCCAACCCAATATAATGCTTTTACTCAACATCAAGGTACTCTGGGCTAAGAAGGAAATGTTTCAACATACTTTCATCATCCTCTTCAGAGAGTTTTTGGATGTCTTGGCCTTCCCCTGACTCCTGAGTCAAGCTCAGCATCCTCTCCTTACCCTTTTTGTATTTCTGTTGCCTGGCCTTGATGCGATCCATCCTGTATAAGAAAACAGCAGCAGCAATGCCAAGAACACACCCATAGTTACCTGTACACTTTTATGCAAACAGCTAAAATCATGGACAAAGTGGTCAACATTTGGGACTTGTAGATGGTTACTTATTAGCAACACGTGTCTCCTTGTTTTTTTTTTTTTATACCCATGTTATTTTGCACTACACAGATGCTGGCTCAATCATATGATCAATAGTAATTCTGCTAAATACTTTAAGTCCACTTATACCTTGTACCAAAGCCATTCTGAACACAGCACATTATGAAATATAAATCCTTTATTCTCCCAGGTTTTGCATTCTTATCTTTTTAGATACTAACTGTCTGCCTCACATAGTTGCTGTGAAGGTCAGGTGAAAAGATGTATGCGTGTGAGAACTGTTTTGTAAATAGCAAGTTGCTCCTCAAATGTTCTCGAGTATTCTATCAGACCCTACGACTCTTCTCCATGTCAAATCTAATCTCTTACTGGATCTGGAAAAATGCTGAATTGCAGCTTTTTGTCTGTTTATTCAGGAAGTCTATTCAGAAACTGCAATGCTGAGCTTTTTCTCCCACATCTGCTCTCGTGAAAGGTTTCATTTCTTAATTTAGTTTCTTAAAATTCTGAATGTATTGCCCAAGTTTTTTTAACTGATTTAAGTGACGTTTCTGATTTGGGCAGCTTAAATAATATTTTCAGTTTGTCTTTTGCAATGATCACTGCCTTCCTTCTTTTTTATTCTGACCTCTCATTTGAGAGGATCCATTCTTAAACAAATGGAAAAATCCAGTGACATGAATTATAGTAACAGGTCTCACTTATGGGAAATTCGGAACACATTCTACATGTGGGTTCAAATTTGTTATTTCTCTAGACCTGATTTAGATAGCTAGAAACAACAATAGTAATAGTTATACCATACTGTATTTTCATTATATATAGTTTTACATAAGTCATATCTTTGACTGTGAAAATAACCATGCCATGGGATAGTGTAATTTTTACTGGCAAATATTTTTGCACAGGGAAAGAAGCTGGGAAATGAGGTCAGGATGCAATGAAGTAGTCCTAGCAAACTCAGGGAATTTTCCTGGTGGGCTGACAGAGTATCTCCATTTTCTTAGAGAAAGTGGCTCGGTTTTGAATTCTATGGCCATCAGCTGTTAAATCTGGCCCCAGACATGTGAGGCACTAGCAATCCTCAGAGGTTCCACTTACTGCTAGAAATTTCACTCTAAGAAAATAATTATTTTCAGTGGGCTAATTAAAAAAATAAAGAAAGAAATAATTCTCAGATCTCCTGGGTGGAGTCAGTCCATTACTTGAGTTCTCCAGAATGGTGTGGTGGGAAAGGAGGCCTTGAACTGGATACAGGGAAATTCGGGGTGTATTTCTAGTACTGTCTCTGGTTAGTTGTGGATTTTAAGTCATCTATTACATGGGTCATCAGTTTCTTCCCAAACAGACTGGATTACATTATCTCTAAAGATCCTTCCGAAGTGAGAACTCTGTATTTGTTCACTTAACCCACAGATACGATGGACTTCAAGTGAGTATTACTGGGAATGACCCGGTCTCATTCATTAACTGTTTAATCTTTACCAATACTCAGGTAGAACTGTGAGTCCTAATTTAAAAATGGAAACTGGAATTCAGAGAATTCGACAGACCTGCCCAAGGCTCCAGAGTAAGCATCTGAACTAGGACCTGACATTGGTCTTGCCCATGGTGGCCCCCTTCCCCCCACCCCGATGCTCTCCTCCTTTGGACCATTTCCATTTCAGTCAACACCCAGAGCAAGCACCTGGGCAGTTGTGAAAGTTACCACAAATGGATTCCTCAGGGCTTGGGGCTCCCTGGGAGCTGGGAGCTGGCAGGACGGGACCAGGCGAACCCCAAATAAAAGGAAAGCATCCTTACTGCCTCTTCAGCTGGTCCATTGACTTTTTCTCTTCCTCAATTCTTGCCTTTACAGCCTTTACAATCGTGGCCTGGAAAAGTTCAGCCCCCCTAAAAGAAAGTCAGAAACATGGAACAAATGAGCATTTTTATCGGTGTTACCCACCTTCCCCTGACAACGGTTACTAAGGGCTAGAAAACATTTCTTTGGGGGCAGCTGCCTGGCTGGGAGTGGGAGTCCCTTCCCTGTAGATGGACACGCACCGCCTCCTGCCTCCCCTGGGGGGAGGGGCTGCTCACAACCCTGCGGATAAGAGAAAAGAAAACGGTGTGTGTTTTCTGAGACTGTCAAGGCCTCTTCAAGCCTCTTAAAGCCTGTCCCCCTGACCTGCCCTCATTATAGTCGTCCCATGAGGGGACATTTAAGGAGGGGTGAGTTCAGGTTCGTTTTCTACTCAGTAAGCAGGAAAGGGCGTGGAGCAAGCTGGGGCTTCGTGAGGGGAAATGCAACGGGATGGGCCGTCCAGCCCCTTCCCTTTGATTCTCCTCCTCCTGTCCTTCCATTCCCTTCTGTTCCTTCTCACTTTTCAAGCCACTTCCAGGTCCCTTAGAGCTCATCAGCTTCTCAGTATCCTCAGCTCTGTCCCATTGGGGTCCATCCCATCAGCCTGGTAAATCCAGGCTGGATTTGCGGGAGCCCGTTGGGATGCCGGTCCCGTGCTGCCTGATGACGGGGCGTCAGCGGTGCAGGAATGCAGGGCTGGGCAGAGGATCTGGTGAACTGCCCCCTCCCCCAGGCCCCGGAAATTCTGCTTTTCTACAGCGGCTGTTTCAAGCTCCTTACACTTTCGTCAAACTGTAATTCTGTCAAGGGCTTTTCACTCCTGGCAGACGACCCAGCTGCTTGCTTTCCAGAGAGAACAAAGTCACGAGGCAATGATTCTCAGCCTCCTGCCACCCACCCCAGATGCCCTTTCCTGCGGTGACATGGAGAAGGTGACAGCCCACGCCAATGGCCAGTGCCTCCCCATCCGCAGCCTGAGGGGCCCTGGCCTTCCCTCTCGGCCCCTCTTCCTGCATCTCTACCTTCCCATCCCCACCGCATCCTGCCCACAGGCATGCAAACACGCTCGGGTCTGCTAATCTTAGAAAAAGAACCACGCACACCCCACGGGTTTCTACGCACGGCCTTGCATCACTGTCCCTGCAGTCAAATATCCTGCAGGCACCGTCCCCAAGCCGTCACCTCAACCTAAACTTGTTGGTGTTTGGCTCTGACCCCACCTGTCGATGTCACTGATTTCAACGTTCAGCCTTGTCTCTGTGTATCTTGTCTACTGAACTTCCGCTCTGAAGTGGCTGTCCTCGGGCCCATGCTCTCCTACTGGCTCACACTCCCCACCCATCTCTGAGGTGTGACTGCTGCCCAGGGTCCTTGTCTCACCTCCACGTTCTCCCCGGGCAGCTCCAATCACTCCACTGCCCCAACACTGCCTGCGTATCAATGACCCTCAAGTCTCCTCACATCTCCAGACCCGTCCATTCAGCTGCCCGAGGGCTTCCCAATGGGCTGCGTGTGTTTCACAAGCTCACGAGACCCACAGCTCCACAGTTGGAGCCCATCTCTGCTCCTGGCTGAGAGCTCCTCAGACCCTCTACCTTTGGGGCTGCCCGCCCCCCACCTGCTGAGGCCAGAATCCTGGGCACAGCGCCCTCCTCTCTTCCCTTCCCATCACCACCTCCCTGCCAACCAGCCGACTTCCAGCTGTGCCAGTTTCACCTATGAACTATTTTAATTCTGATCTATCTTAATTTATCCCTTCCTGGTCCCGGCCATCATCTCCATCCTGGATCATCAGAGCAGCCACCTAACTGATCCCTTCGCCTATGGTCCTGCTTAGACTCCATCTGTCCTGCAGCCCAGAAGCTGAGTGGGCTTCTGAAAAGCAAGTGCAGCTACTTCTAAAGTCATAAACGTGGTTCTAAGGCCCCTGATCATCTGACCTTCCCGCAGCTTATTTCTCTCCACTTACTGTCTTCATCTTCACATGTCTGTGTGTCAGCCACTCCGATCCCCCAGTAACCTCCCTTGGCTGCCTCCCTCCTGCACCTTCCTCCTCACACTCCTGTTCATCCCTCAGGTTGTAGCTTGGAATGGAGGCTGCCTTGGTCCTGCCCCATGGCTGGCTGCATACCTGCCTACAATCCCCAGGTTCCCGAATGCCTCCTGCATCACGTGCGTCCCACCACCTGCAGCGGCTTGTGGACGGGTCCATCTCCCTGCCCGTCTGCAGGCTCTAGGAGGGCACGCATGGCAAGCATCCACCTCCTCATAACAGAGCAGGCGGCAAACGAGTGAATGAATGAATGTCTAGTCTAGTCTTTGGAAGTTGCATTGTGAGTTCAGTGCTTATTAAGACATGGTTGTTTTTTGACAAGCATGAGCTGTACTCTGACCAAAGCCACCAGTTTCTATAACAGGAAGAATATGCTTTGTGAATAATTGTGACAACTTTGAGAAAAAGATGCTGGCTTACTATTATGCCCTGAGTGTCTAAGGACCGAATTTTAGGGGAAAGTGAGAAAGATGCATTTGCTAGGAAAAGGACCGGCTGCTACATACAAGTAAATAAGGTTACTATTGGGATGAGACATTATGTTCTGCTCTGAAAATGATGTCCTGGGCGTTAGGAAAACAACTGTAATGGTAAATTACTGTCCCTAAATGAAGTCAGCGTCATCTACATGGTGAGGGCTGAGGGTGCAGCAAGGCTCCTCCGATTAAATGTAGGTGCCCAAAGGGTAAGCTGGGATGAAGCGAGAGAGTGGCATGGACATATTTACACTACCAGATGTAAAATAGATAGCTAGTGGGAAGCAGCTGCATAGCACAGGGAGATCAGCTCAGTGCTTTGTGACCACCTAGGGGGGTGGGATGGGGGTGGTGAGAGGGAGCCGCAAGAGGGAGGAGATATGGGGATATATGCATACGTATAGCTGATTCACTTTGTTATAAAGCAGAAACTAACACACCATTGTGAAGCAATTATACTCCAATAAAGATGTTAAAAAAAAATGTAGGTGCCAGACTGGGTCCTCATCCTATTTGGCTCCAAGTTAGTTAACAAAGGCTGGGAATTCTCAGCCTGTAAATGGACCTTTGAAATACACATTTTCCATCTCCTGGCAGGAAAAGAAATAGGCTCTGGGAACACTGGTGGTATAGAGAGAGAATCAGAAGGATCAATACTGGCAATTGATATGACACAAGCTAGCATTTATAAGGTCACTTAGCACCATGGGTCCCATGGGATCGAGGCAGGGCCAGGGTCTCAGAGACAGGCTCGCTCTTGGGGATCATGCAGCTGCCTTTTGACCCCCATCTCAATGGCATCCTCTTCAGTACCTAGTTCTCTTCCCAGTCTTTTCCCTAAACCTATACGATTGGGGGCAGAAAACGGAAAAAGGGGGAATCTAAGGAGAAAGTAATAAACAGTGCCACTGGCCCAGAGAAGAAAAAAATCAGGTTGTTGGGGAAAAAGAGCCTGAAAGGAAGGGGATAAGGGAAGACAAATAGGAAGGGTTTAGGGTGAGGCTGGAGTAACACGCTCCTCTGTCTACGGTCTGAAAAATAACAGATTATGTTTTTCTCTGTCTTCAGGAGTTTCTTTTTAAAAAGGAAGCGGCAGTGGGGGAGGGGGGGAGACGGACTAGACTCTGGACCGACATGGCCTATGTTCCTGTTCTGACCGAGGCCAGAGGACCTACTCCAGTGATGAGGTCTGGACCGAGGGGCTCAGACAACCAGTCCATCTTTAACCTTCAAGGGTGTCCCAGTCCTCATAAGGTGTGACTCCCTCCATAGACTTGCTTGTTACTATTCTGTTTTAGATCTTAAAGGCCTTGGGCTAAAGCCTTCTTGGATCAGTTTTCCTGGAAGGAATCTCTTAATTTCTTGTGGGTTCTACAAGCAAGCTCAGACAGGAATCAGAGTGTAATATCACTTCCCGACAGGTTTCTTAAGAGAAACCCCTTGATTCCTTGGCCTGACCCACCTCGAAGCCAGGATCTGTGAAGCTTTTATATCTGCCACGACATGCAGGAAATAGTAACTCATGAAAACTCTTCTCTGCAGCAGAAGGAAGGCAAAGCATATGCTGTCCCAAATAATCCCCGCTTCCCCGCTGGGTAGCTTACACGAGGAATCATCATCAGCTGGGGCAGAAAAAAAGAAAAAGAAGAAAAAAATTAAAATTTACACCCATTTTCATTGTTATTTTATAAACTCTTGTGGCATGATCAGACTTGGGAAATCACACAGGTGTAAGAGCAAACTTACGATGCACTGAGTCTCTCTGAGTGGATTTATTCACAGCCAAGGGCACACACTTCAAATCCAGTATCAGCACTGATTCACAAGGCTGACCACAAAGTGAGCTCTTGATAATGTAACGTAGAGGATGGAAAGGGACCCCTCCCACCCAGTAAGGGCCATGGAGAAATAACATCTGCATGTCCCAATGCCAGAGGATATCTCTGGTACAAAAAAGACACATGTTCTGGGAATGGGCTCCCCCAGGGGTAGCCAGGGGAGCAGGTACGGTCTATCGGAAGAAGGGGTGTCAACAGCACATCTGATCCTGAGTCAGAACAAACTCCAGTGCCTCTTCATCCTCTGCAAAGTGTAGTAAGGATTGGAAGGCAGAGTTGGGGGAGGGGTGTCACGTTCAAGGCCCCATCCTGGGCGCCCAGGAGGATGGAGGTGCTGTCCAGGGTTCTGATGCAAGAGGCAGAGGGGCGGAAATGGAACTCCTGCCTCCATACAGGTGGGACTCTAACTCCAGACACCCTGTTGCTGCCCCCAACTGTCTTCCCACGGTGGAGGTTCTCTGAGCTTCAGAGGAGGGGGCGTCTGGAGGCAGAGCTACTTTGATGACCGAGATTCCAACCGCAGCAGCCACAGGTGTGTGTGGGCCTCTGTGACCCTTCCCGTCATAACTCAAGGAAGCTCAAGGAGTTGCTAAAGGCCATACCTGCTCCCTAGACCTGCTTGGGGAGGGGGACAGGGACATTTGTAGAAGAGGATGAGAGATGCGGTGGGGGGTGTGTCCTGAGCACAGATGCCCAGCATGGCACAAGCCCACAGCCCCATGCAGACGCTGACTCACGTCCCTTCACCTCTTCCCTGCAGGGGCGTCGGCCCAGTTTTTAAATTAGAACAATACAACGACCCTTCCTTCTTTGTCCTTTTGTTCCCAAGTTTGCTTTTCATACTTACGCATTTTGTAGCCCTTGACTGTGCAGGCCAGGCTGAAAGCTTGGATCAACCAGCAACTATTTTGAACCAATTTTTCGATATAGCCGCATGCTCCTATCTGAAAAACGAAGGAGAAAGGCATATCCTGAAGCTTCACACCCAGAGAAAAGGGTGATGTCTTGCAATCCCAACACATGCAAGAATTCCCAAAGCCCCAGCCTGGTGGTGGACGGGGCCCCAAATCCAGTCCCCACCGGGTAGAGCGCTTGATGCTTCACTTCCTGAGGGAGTTAAACTCAAGGAGCAAGGGGAGAACCCTGAGCGTGATGCTTTCTGAACTTGGAAGCTCCTCTCTTTTCAAAGAGGAAATCTTAGACCATAGTACGAACAAGCCTGACTCTGTGATGGCAAACGGGTGAGCACGGATCCACGACTGGGATTCTGGCAGTTATTTTCTCACGAGTCAGACAGAGTCAGACATAGTAAACCTACGCTATTTGCCAGGAGATGATCACAGACATAAGCTGCCTGGTGTAGTTCTTAGAGCAGGAAGAGAGTATGTGCTTTGAGCCAATTCTTTTTCAGCCAATTCTCTGAGTAAAGGAGACTTCTTTGTTGACTGTCATGTTGTTGTCTCATAACAGTGATTTCTTGTCACAGTTAAGTTCACATCCCAAGGGGGGAAAATAGCCTCCTCCTCAGGGAATATCTTCCCCCCTCTGTCTCCCTGGACACCCCTGAATTCAAGTTTCTGGTGGGTTCCCATGGCAACGCCTCCAGGAAGCCTCTTTCCAACTTATCTAGGCCAGAAATTAGGCATTCTGTTTCGTATTGCTTTCCTAAAATATTGTGATAATGAGCATTAACAGAGTGCACTGTAATTATTTATAAGAAAGTCTATCTTCTCTTTTAGAATGTGAGCTCCTTAGGGGTAAAATCTGAGTACTATTCACCTCTAGTTCTTCAAGATATAAAACAGTGCCTAGCAAAGATCAGGTCTGCAACACAGGTTTAGAGAACGAATGAATGAATGAGTGGATTCTGCAGCCACACACTTTCCAGGAACAGGCATAGGGATCAGCCTCCAGCCGCAGATCTCTGCCCATCAGATGGGCTTTAGGATGAAAGGGTGACCTCCTGTCCTATCGCATTCCCTTTCCAACAACTCTCAACACCACCCCACAGGCAAACACACACTGCTGGGGTTAAACTGCTGAATAAAAATCATTTTTACTATCAGTTAGAAACTTAGCATTCTAATGGACAGGACACAAAATAAATTCTTCAAATACATACTCCTGGTTACATAGACGTGGCTTCCCCAGACCTCTAAACACAGCAGTGCACGTGCCAAAATAAAAAAGTCAAATGCTTTCCAGTAGAATTGCCTGGTGAGCTCATCTGTAAGTACCAGGAAGGGGAGAAGCAGGAAATCGTACATCACTGCTCTTCTAATGCACTGTCAGTTACAGCCGCTGAGTAGCAGGCCCTGGGATTCACTTTAAGCTGGAGCTAGGGGTGGATTAACTCCTTCAGCCCATGAAAGGTCATTGTTTAATTTCCTGACACAATAAATAGTTTAAAACGTGTCTTTGTGGCCTAAAAGAATCCATGTGATTCTGGCATGACTCGTGGGCAGCTTATCTACCAGGGCAGTGGCCACGATGTGCCCTGGAACATAGATATTTAATAGAGAAGCAGCCACATTCTGTGGATGGGAGATGTTTGTCTCAACCCTCCAGTCTTAGCTGTTTTCTAGTCCAGACGCTGATGCTCAGATCAGCCATAAAGCTTCCCCTGCATCCACCCTCATCTCAGGGCTTCATAAAACATCTGTGCCTTCAGGGGTCCATCCCTCCTCATCCCCACCCCAAGCGGTGTCATGGAGAACCACGCCCATTCTATTTACACTTCCACGGCTCTTTCTAGGTAAAAGGGTTGCTTTTAGCCAATATGATACAATTTTTGAAGACATCCCATGACTGATTCAACTCATAAAAGGGCCACACTGTAGCCCATGATAGGAATGATCACCAATCATTCCTCAGAAGAGATGGATTTTAATTAATAAAATACATTTTAGAGTTTATTCCTATGAATACGTATCCTCTTGTCCTTGAGAGGGTGGAAGTGAGCAAAAAGGATTCTGCTTAATATGGTAAAACAGCGAGTAATAAATGGTCATTTGAATTCTGAGTTTGCAAGCATCTTACGTGGGGCTTTTAAGAGAGCAGTGTGATGGGCCACGGGCTTTTAATAACCACTGAATGGATCGTTTACTCTGACGCTGAAACCGCAAATGTGTTATACAGTGGAGCCACTTACCGACAGTATGTTTTTCATCGTGATCACAAAGATGTTGTATGCAATCAGCCAGTCCCAATATCGCAGGATGCTCTTGATGGGCTTCAGCAGCAAATCGCCCCCAAAGAGCAGGAAGTAGAAACAGGCCACCAGGTAACCCATGCAGAAGATGCTGATCCTGGTCGTCCCGGTGATGAAGATGATGGTGAGCACGAACCAGAAGAGGTAGCTGAAGATGATCACTTTGGACATGTCCAGGTACGATCTGCAAAACAGAAGCGAAAGACGACACAGACAACAACACAAGTCAAGTCGGGAGGTTCTAGTTGCGGAAGGAACAAATTCACACTGTCCTCCTGACTCTGCCTGGAGGCTCTGTCCAGGCCAGCCTGGGAGCTCCGTGTTCCTCTCTCACTGATCACTGCCTGGTCCACAGGAAACCCTCACCGAGTTAGTGATGGACACAGTGGTACCTTGTGAAAACACCACGTGCATGTTTATTTTCATCGAATTCGGGCCAAACTTCCCACAAGTGGCAACATTTTCTGCCTACTACCTGAGTACTCAATACCCTCTCTGTCTTTCTATAGGAGGCCGAGGAAATTCTAAGATACAGATGCCTCTTGGAGCAAGAGAACAGTTAAAAAGGGATTCCTTTCCATGAACTGGAAGTTAATGGATTAAAACAAACACAAAGATTTTGCTAGAGGTGAAAATCTCTCCTCCAGATGAGAAGTAGCTCTGCCCAAGCAGACCCAGAGCTTCCAGGCTCTGTCCAACAGTCTCTCTGCACCTCCCTCAGCTGACACGTGGGAGCCATTCTTCCACTATAACTCCCTGAAGGAGGCAGGTGCTCGGGCCTCCATCCTCCTGCAATGAAAGTAGCTGCTGCAGCTTCCCTGGCCTGGGCCATCGGCCCATCTGTATTCACTTAATTACAGCCTCTCAGTTTTGGAGGTTTTGCTTTGGTTGTTTCTCTTCCCAGATTTGGAAAGAAGCACAGAAGAACCAATTGTGGGTCAGATATTTGATAAAAGAGTTGTTATTTTGTGGGAGTTAACAAGTTGCCTCTGATAAATATGTGCAACACTGTCCAGCATCGTTAGGCAATAAGTTGTGCCTTAGAGGAACACTGTCACATAAGCAAACTTTTGAACTTTACTCTTCTTAGACTAAAACATTCAACACTTTTAAATGCTTCTATGATTTTTTCCTACAATATATTACACTCATCCTTGATTTAACACACAGGAGAATGAATAAGATGTCGGTGTTTCTCAGCGTCCCAGGATCACACAGGTAATGTTAGTGACTCAGTCCAGGGGTGAGATGTGAAGGCCCACAGGGCCTCCTGATGTGTGTGGCTTGAAGTCGGTAGAACTGGGCTGCTGGTGTGTTTGAGTGTGTGTGTGCGCGTGCAACACGTGCGTGTTAGCACACCGTATGTTTTCCACATATTTCCCTCCCCTGCCTGCAGCTGTTAATTCCTCCTGCAGGAGGCCCGGCCTCTGCTCCTCAGCCCTGACTTGCTTCAGTTTCAGAAATCATAAAACTAAGCTTGTGAGAAGGACACGGAAACACCAGCCAACACGCTCTGCAGAGGAGCCTCTGGGGCTCCCGGGCAGCAAGTGAGGCCTGGGGCTGTCCTGGGGTTCAGGGGCAGCTGCTTTCCAGAGCTGCTGAGGGCTGTCCAGAGGATGGAGGAAAAGTGGGAGGTTCGGCTTCCAGACCACTGGGCCATCCTGCCCTGTGATTCTTGCCTTTGGGGGTGCAATCAGCGGGTCAGCTCCCCGGGAAAGGCAGGGGGAGCTGGAGGCACGGATTCCGGGGATGCACCTTCCCAGGGGCTGTGCGCTCGGGCGGCCGCGTTACCTGCAGTGGATGAAGTCGGGGACGGGGTTGTGCTGGCTGAACGAGGCTGCGTCCAGGTTCATGCAGATCTCCACATTGTCACCTGCCATGATCCGCACGGCGGCCTTGTTTTCATCCTCGAAAATCTGCCGTTGTAGGGAGGCGCACAGAAGCAGCATGAAGTCATCTGGCAAGACAGACACGGGAACTGAAACCCCCTGCTCCCCCTCTGCATCTAGGGATGCGAGGAGGGGTCCCCACGGGGTACCAGCAGCTCCTCATCTGCTACCTGAGTTACGTCCTGAGAGTTCACTTCCTCCTGGATTCCAACCTCCCCCGCCCACCATGGGGACGCAGGAGGGACCACAGACGCTCCGGGGCTCCCGGGGGACAGTCCCTGGACGCTGTCTGCTCGTCGGTGAGTGAAAGCAACAGGCGATGACTAGTCTTCATGAATCTCTTACACGACAATGCTTGCCTGCATTGATCTCCCCCTGAAGCTTTGAGGGGCCACTGAGCACTTTCCGTCATCTTTATCTCTTTACAAGCCGTAGATGCAGGCGTTCTGGCTTTCCTTGTCCTCTCCGTCCCCCTCTGCACTGGTAACCAGACTTACCAGAACATACAGGGCATGGAGGCTGGTGAGAGCAGGTGAAGACGGTGGCTGACAGGGGTGGGTAGAGAGGACGGAGCTGCCCTCACGGCCGGCTGCCCAGAACAGTTCCCCCTCCCAGAGGCGTTGTCTTTAATCTACACCCGCATGTGGGTGGGCAGCAACAAATCTCCACCCCCTATGGTGGGTGCCCAGACCTTAACCTTTGGATGGTCACCCGCCCTTGGACGGGCCCGGGCTGCAGCCCCACTCAGGAGCATCTGTGGTCCAGCTGCGTCCTTCCGGCTACCCCAGCCCACCTGTAGGTGTATGTCTGCGGTGGCAGCAAGAAGCAAGCAATTTGCCCAGGACAAGGCCTCGCCCTGCAGTCCACCTTCTAGAAGGTGGGTGTGTGGTGGCGGAGAGCGGGGCTGTGCATTGGGAGGTGAAATCATGAAAGCGAACATGGTGTTTCCGATGCTATGTATTAACTCTGCAGATGTAACAGGGCCAGCAGAAGCCACTAGCAGCCGGGGATGCTGATGCATGGAGACCAGCCTGTGACTGTACGTGGGGTAGGGGGGCGCACGAACGCACCACCAGGAAAAGGACGAGCAAGTGGGAATCCCAATGGCCCCACTTACACACGAGGAACACGGGGTTGGGCCGCACGATGAAGTCTGGGAAATACAGCCACTTGACGATGTTGTCGTTGAAGCTGGCGCCCTTGAACCTCCAGGGGTAATCTGCAGGGTGGAGGCGGGAGGAGCCAGGTCAGGGCACCCCTCTGTGCCCTTGTCCCCACTGTCCCTGAGCAGGCTCCCTGTGGGGGGCATTCACCTCGGCACGGGGCGGGAGGGATGCCAATGCAGATGAAGTACTGGAAGGTGATGATGCAGGCCAGGAAGCAACAGTACTTGGGCCACATCTCCGCGATGGCTTTCCTTCGGCGCCGGTACAAGACGGCAATCAGCCAGCAGGCGTGAATCATGGCGTAGAAATCCATCCGCTGACCGATCACGTTAACTGACATGAGGAAACAGGTCTGTGTAAGGATGAAAAGAAGCAGAGAGTCGGCTTCACGGGGAAGGGGAGTGGTGTCAGCGGCCCACCCCGAGCGGGCGGTGGAGACCTGCATTCCTGGGCCAGGGTCCCTGCAGGTGTTCACCTGCGCTGCCTCTTTGGGGTGTTTGCATCATGAAGACAGAAAAACTGACCAGGTCACTGTCAATAAGAACCACTTCAAATGGTGGAGGGAATTACCGTTATGATCTCGCCATGAAACATCACTGTTCCAAGTACATTCTATCGAGGGCAGGCCTACCACACCATTCAGGTCAAAACAGTGCATTTTGGCTAAGATTACACAACCAGAAGGCACAAAACAGACATCCACACATCTGTAAGACCAGAGATCCCAAGAGGCCATGTCCACTGCCACAGAGCAGGGGCTGGCACCAGGTCCTGGAGACTTTCAACCAGGCCAGGCTAACCCTTCAATTAGGCTCCTCCCGGATCCTGAGGAGACAGAGACGTGCCACAAAGCCCCAGTGGCCACCTGGCCAAAAGCAGCCACTGGAGTTTTCACAGGAAAGAAAGAAAACAGGTCAGCAAGGAAACTCACCTCCAGACCAAACTTGTAGAAGAAGTAATTGATGAAATACTTGGCACAATTGACAAGTCCATCATCCAGGTGGAGTCTTGTAATGTCGTGAAAGATGGTTTTAGACACGGGGGCCGTGAGGTTGTTCCGACCGCGATAATACTCCTGATGGCGGTAGATGGTGACCTCAAAGGCCAGAATGGCCAGCATCAGGAGGTTGTTCTGGAAAGCAAGGAAACTGCATGTGATGCCACATGGTCATTTAAACAATCCCCACGAGATACCATCTCATTCCATTCTGGGTGTCTAAAAGAACAGTGCATGATCAAATCCCACCTCTATAAAATACAGTCTTGAATTCAATGCTCATTTTCCCTATTTTATGGGAACAAGGGTGGAGTTATCTCCAATATGCAAATCAGGCTAATTTCCATGATAACAGGATCTGGAACCTCTACACCAAAGACAGGTGATGGTCATGCCTGTTCCTGAAAAAGTACACACTGAACCTGGAAGCCTTGTCCAGTTACCTTGGGAGGGTCGTCCAACCTTCTCTGCAACTAAAAATGAGAAACCCTTGTACAGTGTCCTACAAGGACCCCAGGAAACAGACTGAACTGCTGAGTGGAACTCGCATTAGAGGGGGGATTTTTGAACACCTCTGAAAGGTGGCTAAAGAAAGCAGTAGGTGGAAAAATACGCTGATTATACCACAAAATAATAATAGTGATGATAACAATAATAATAAAATAGTTTTAACATTTATGTGCCAGACACTATTCTAATCCTCCTTTTCAAATATAGGTTTGTTTTATCTTTACAACAGCTCTTAATGGTAGACATCATTCATACATTACAAACAATATCTGCCATATGAGAAAAAAACTAGAAAGCTATACCAAGAAAAATGAGATGCTTAGCGCACTTTCAAATTCTGGGAGTTGAGTACAAAGATTTTAAGTGCATTGTCAGCATAATGCATCAAAGTAAAATGCTCAGATTATCCATCAGAATAAAATGTGAATTACCTGAACTATATTGCTTTCCCTATGTTTGTTACAATTACTTGCAATCAAAATTCCCTTTTCAGAGATATGCTCTTTTTATTTGGCTACCTCTAAACATAATATATGCCCTTGGTTAAATTTGTAGAATTTAGATAGCAAACATTTCTTGTAATGTGACACCTACTTCTCAGAAACGATCACTGCTGACCATTTGGTATAATTTACTCAGTATTTTTTCTTTGTGTCTAAAACACTTCATCCTACGTACGGTGTTTTGAAGTTTGCTTTTCTTTTCAATGTTACAGTATATTTTGGACATCTTTCAGTGTCTGATAGTGTCAATCGACCTCTGTCTTTGAGTGGTTTTATAATGTTCCAGTGAATATACTTGTCATACATTATTCAATGGATCTCACACTACTCGATCGATTTCTTTTCAGCATAATGCAATCCTGATTTTAATGTTCAGTTGTCTGTTTCGAAGGTGACTGCAAACACCATGTAAGAGGATGAGGCCCCTATCAAAGCCGAAGTTAGCATCTCCTGGGAAAGGGCTCCAGACATTAACTTGGCAGACGCACAAACTTAGGGTGATGAAGGCTTTACCCTCAGGTAGACAAGCAAAGGAGAGGACTTCCTCAGGCCGACCCACTCCGCTGGGTCAATGGGGGCGCTGTAGAGCAGAGACTTGTTCAGCTGCTGCAGGGGTATATTCGTTTGGTTTTCATTTGGCTGAAAAGAAGAGAAATGGGAGTAAGAAATGGCCCCATGGAGAGTTCAGAGTAGTCTCCCTCAGCTACGGTTGGGGGGAGAGAAGACCCACTTCATGGGGGATATCTCAGCATCAGAAGAGACGGGGGGCCAGAATGCTTCCAACCTGCTGAGCTGCTGAAGGCCAGACAGGATGTTCTGGGGATGTGTGTCCCCCAGTATCTGCCTTCCTTCCCTGAAGGCCAGGCAAAGAGATGCCCCCCCTGCCCCCCCGCCCCACCAACCCTGTGTCTGAGGCTCACCAAGGAACAGTTGACAGAAAAGTTTTCAGGCTTAATGGTCTGCAGCTGGTACAACATTTTGCAGACAATGATCACACATGTCCAGACAGTGCAGACGCTAGAAGCCAGGCGGCGGAGCTTGGTGTACGGCAGAGCAAAAGCCCAAGAAATCAAAAATACATAGTTGAACAGAGACACCTGAAAACAGAAAATCAGAAATGGGGACAAAAATACGTAACATGGCACAACATCTACAAAACCTGGCAACCTGATTGATCCTGTTCTGCTGAGTTCAGCAAAGGCTGACTGAGTTCCTTGCATGGGCAAGGCATGGCCCTAAGTGTTAAGACACGTCTTGTAGGCAGACAGGTGTATAACCAGGTGATGTCAAATAACGTAGCAGCAGGAAACTACATGGGTTAACAGGCTCCTGTGAGAACACCCACAGGGGGTCCTTGGCCCAATCTGGAGCTTCAGGAACATCTCCTGGCAGAGATGACTCCTGAGCTGTGCGTTGAAGGATGCAGGAAGTCAGCCAGGCCAGGAAAGGTGAGAAGTGCATTCCAGGTAAAGGATATACAAGCAAAGGCAGCAAAGCATGAAGTAGCATGATAGGAGCAGGTGACCCCAAACAGATGGAGATTTTGGACTCAACAGCAGTGAACAGCAGCAGAGAGAGAGGCTGGACATGCATCTGGGAGGCACATTTTGATGGACCCTTTACAACCATGTACATGAACCCCTCCTGCAGAAAGCAGAGAGTGCTGAAGGGCTTTCCACTGGGAAACCCTAGGGAAATATTGCATTTTATTTAGATAGTGTAGCTGAGGAATGCAGGTGCATCAGTGGGGTTGGGCCAGAGGTCAGGGGACCAGCTCACACCCACTGCAGTTGTCCAGGAGAACAATGACAAGGGCCCAAACTGGGGTAGTGGGGCAGAGAGGGGGAGGAGTCGGGGGTCTGAGGCGGGAAGTAAAATTAGCAGGATTTGAAGACTGATTAGCTTTGAGCGGTTTGGGGGGCGAGGGAGGAAGTGTGAGAGATGCCTCCTAGCTTCAGGCTTGGGAGCCAGAGCCCTGAGAGGATGGCAGTCTCCAACGGAGACAGGATCTGGGGTGGGGGCAGGTGTAAAGCAGGAAGGCAATGACTTCAACTTGCTTTGAGACCATGAGTGTGTTTTTCCATCAGGTAAGATGCCCACTCATTTCCAACCTTTCTTCAGAGCTTGCAGTTCATTGAACAGTACAGAAGCACTGCCATCTTATTCAGTCATGGAAAATCCTCACTTATTCTGAATATTATTAAAATAATATCCGACTATTGTTAAACTGATATCATAGAAACATTTAGTATGATCGGGTAGAAATAACCACAAGAATGCAACTGATAAAACTGAAAAGGTACCAAGTGCCAAGCACTCAGAGAGGTATGGTTACCTGTTGGGCTTACAAAGCTATAAAACAAGAAGTGTGGAGACACCAAGACAGTATTAATTCTGCAGTTTGCTACCTATGACTCTTCTACTTGACTACTTGTCACTGTCCAAGGCATGGAACCTCTCTGAGAGTTAAGTGCTGAAATAGTACAGCAGTAGGAGCTGCTTACAGAATTGAGGATGAAAGAAATACTATCCAAGGAAGTGCCCTGTAAACTACAGTCACAAACATAACGAATAACAGAAGTTACATTTTAGCAAGATATTCTGACTGGCGGGCCAACTCGGCCGACTCCTCCTCCTCCTACGTCATCAGCAAGTGTCCTGCTAATTGGGGTGCTAAAAAGCAAATCCTATTAAAGCTCCCATAAAATTAAGTCTCTTTGTTATTTCTTTTATTATGTATTCGAGGCATTGAGTACAAAAACAGTACGATGAATTGACATAGGACTTTTAATCTTTTGAGTGATAGAAAAAGAAAAGATGATACCTTTTATTCATTAGGTTAATTAACGAATTAGGTTCACGGTCATACATCCCATGCGGTTCCCTGCCCTCAAGAAACACCCAGGTAGTGCAAGTGAGAACTGCAACAAACAGCCATGACACCGTGATGGCGGGGGTGCGCTGAGCCGAGTTGTGGGTGTTGATCACACTGCTGAACGTCTAATCCAGGGTTACAGAAGATGGCCCAGAGGGCGTTAGATCTAAACTGAGGCTGTGGGTACAAACAGGAGCTGGCCAGGTAGAGGAATTGCAGGTGTCAGGCCACACAGGCAAGGGGAGCGTGGGGTGACTATCCTCAGAGCCGCAGGTGGTCCATCTTGAGAGCAGTGGGCTCTGAGTCCATTCAGAGGACTCGGCAGCCCACCCGGCGGTTCAAGTGTCTAGGATAGGAAATGGTGAAGGGGTACAGGGCCAGATCACGTGACTGTGAAGATGAGAGAGAGCTTTGAAAGTTTTTGAGAAGAGGATGAACATGATCCTAGTTACAGGCTGGAAAGAAGACCCTGGCCACACAATGGAATACGTATTGGAAGGAGAAAGGATGAGAACAATTTTGGGAACTGGTCAGAGGATAGTTGCCTTTCATATCCACAGGCTCCCCATCCTGGGGTAGAGAGGGCCAGCTGTAATCTCAAAGGAGGCTGAGGGAGAGGTGGCGGGCTCAGCTGTAGAGATATTTCATGGAAGGGGCTTTGGGACACTCAAGAATGAGGTTCCGTCCAGTTGTCCCTTGGAGATACGGGTCTGGAGTTTAAAGAGAGGATGGGTTTGAAGGTACAGATGTCTGCTCATTGTACGGAGATGACACATGGAGCACAGGAGCTCCTGACACAGCTGCCAGAAGTCTGGAGTCAGTAGAGGGGGCTGCAGACAGAGCCTGCAGGCCCCTGAGAGAGGCTGGTGGGGAGAGGAGAAGGGGACCATGAGTGAGACAGAGGAAAGGCCAGGAAAGGGTTCGGATTTGGAAAACAACAGTGGGGAGAGCTTCAAGGATAAGGAAATGGTCACCAGGATCCAATGACCTGGAGAATCAAGTTAAATAAGGACTGAAAAGCTCTGTCACGTGGGTGTTTTTGTTTCTTATCATTTTACAAACAGGAAAACAGGGACTCAGAGAAGTGTGGTGCTTCATTCAATGCAATCATGGTTGACAAAGGTCTCCTCATGTCCCCGATGATAAGAATCTCATGGAACATACATTTTTAAAAAATGACAGATATCTAGGCCCCCACCAATATCCAACGAGTCAGAATTTCTAGGGAAATAGCTGGTCATCCACGTATACAACAAGCAGTCAGACAATTCTTATTATGCTTGCCCATCCCCGGTCCCCCTCCCTCAGAGCCCCCACTGCTTCAATGTCACCTCCATGGGGCCACCTCGGCATGACATCCCCCTCCTGAGCACCCAGTGGCTCCTCCCCCATCAGCAGTGACAGTGGCTTTGGTTTTATTTACCAGCCGCTACCATCAGACTGCAAGCTGAGGGAGGAAACGTGTCTGCCATGCTTTTGTGTCAGCATCTAGCACCATATAACCATTCAATTTATTGTAATTTACTGTGAGTACATAATAAAAACTAAATGCATGCTTAGCGAGAGTGAAAATAATAATAATAATGAAGTATCAACTGATATCTGGGGAGAATTTCAAACTTGCAAAGTTATTGTATTTACTTCCTTCAGTCAGTAAACATTTATGGAGCTTCTACACTGGCCAGGCCCTGTGGGACATGCTAAAGATACTTGAAGAAATGAGGACTGGCCACTCCTCCAAGAATATCTTGATCTCACAGAGCTCACTAGGAACCTTTTGAAATGAGCACAGCTGCGTATAAAACAAGAAGACAATGGTATATGTATTTAAAAAATCTAGGTCTTTCCAAAATGGTGTCACTCTGAGTAAGAGATGCAGAAGGGTTTCTGTAATGAATTCTTTCCCATGGTCTCTTCCTCCTCAGACGTCCATGAAGATAACTTGGGGAAAGTTTAACATTTGTGGGGGAAATGGCCCCGAAAGCTTGTGAAAACCAGCACCCTTGCTGGTGGCCTTGGATAAAGATGGTTTGAATGCAAAGCACGTGTGTGGCCACATATCTTGAAGATTTAACTGGGGATGTGGACTTTGTTCTCATCTTGCCATTTACTGATGGGCTGTTTTTGAGAAAGGATTTTTTGGTATTAATCAAAATTAATAAGCTACGGACAGCAAATATATGCAGCAAATGTCATTGCTGATGGACTGCTCCTGTGGGGATGAGTGGAGCCTTCAAAGCAGAAGAGGTCCCTGCAGGCGGAGGTGAGCACCTCAGAACACACAAGCCCGGAGAGGCCGTTCTCAGGTGAGCAGTGCCCCTAGATGGTGCAAAATTCAGCCACATCCACGCTGGGTTAACATATGGCTCCTTATGAGAACTACATGCAAGAGGCAGCGTCTATCTCTCCTCCCACCTGTAGTCAGTGTAGAGAGATGTTAAATCCAAGTGTCATGAGGCACCAAGTTGGAGCAGGTCAGTGCAACATTGCAAAACGAGGTTCTGGCCAAACGTGTACAAATTTCCAAACAGTCGATGGGAAACCATGTAGAGATCTGCCAATGGGTCCAGGAGGACACAAATGGGTCAAGACGGTGAAGATGACAGTGGGGAGCGTGAAGGGGATTCTCTGCAGGGCGGTGCTTCTGTCTGTCCCTCAACCCTGAGATGGTGAGGGTAAGGAGGAGATGCCAATTCTCTACCAAAGTCCTGAGGGAGGCGCTCCAAGCAGGACCCCTCAGCAGTCTCAGTGTGTGCACCTTGGAGTTGGTGAGAGGGTTGGGGCACTGATGTCCAATGTCACCCGGAAAATCCAGCAGCAAGGAGAGAGAGGATGCTTTGGTGACAGTGCAGGGTCATTGCTTCATTGGGACCCATGTCCAGAGGCAGAGCGGGGACCTCATGCCTACTCCCCCAGGGCTGTTGTGGACACGCACATGGGCCTGTTCGAGCACAGCTCAGGGGGGCGCCCACAAGGCTGTGGGTCCAGGAGGAGTGGGTGCTGGAAACCATTGGCTGGGTGACGGCCCCAGAGCTGCAGCTGGAGCCATCGCAGAGGAGCCTCCGGGAGGAAAAGGGTAGATTTGATCATCCTCAGCCCAGTGTGAGGCCATCCTAGGACAGTGCAAGTCAAATCAGAATATCCCACATCCCCGCCACCCCTGCCCAAGTCCATAACACCAGTCAGTTCATTGGAGCAGGGAGGCGGTGAGGGAGGTGAGTGTGAGAAAGAAAGAAGCAGCTGGAAGAGGACATGTTTCCACTGGGTGAGACCAGAGTTTGCTTATTCTCCGTGGCTAGACAACTCTGATTAATGAACTGAGATCTTGCTTGCTATTCAAGGTAACTACAGGGCTTTCCATTACCTGAGGATGATCAGAATGTGTCTTGCATTCGCGCACAGAGAAAAGTTCAGTTGTTCTTATAATTATGCCTTGTGTTCTGATGGCTCAGTGCTCCCATGACGTTAATAAGAATCAGCTGTGAACACAGTGATGGTGCCCAGGTACCAAGTCAGTGCAGAGAGGGGAGGCCTCAGAGTCACTGACCCCCAGGACCATGTGGTGACTCACCCTTCAGGTGGGGTGACCTCCCCAGACACACTTGGGGGTCAAACCATCCTACAGCACCAGGATTCAAGCAGTGCCAGCAGTGGGAGGAGAAGAATGTCTCCGATTCGTGAGTCTCTTAACGTGTTTTAAAGTTATAGGTGAGAGAGATGGGATCAGAAATGAAAATTTTGGAAGTCTGTGCAATATGTGAATTGTAGGGGAGGAACTGGTCGCAT
The DNA here is from genome assembly GCF_964165515.1 of Mesoplodon bidens. Classification (NCBI taxonomy): domain Eukaryota; kingdom Metazoa; phylum Chordata; class Mammalia; order Artiodactyla; family Ziphiidae; genus Mesoplodon; species Mesoplodon bidens. Next base: position 29,938,777 of record NC_138169.1, on the reverse strand, counting down.
GCCACCAAAGGCCGTTTTTCTAATGATGCAACAGAGTGAAGAGACCGTAATCCTTTATTTACTTGACAGCCTATTAATAACGCATTCTCAAGACTCATTAGGATGATTTAAAATTATATGTATATATGTCTGCTTTTCATTTAGGATTTATGAGAAAGTGGTGTCATTTAACCCCCTCTTTCTTTCTCCTTCTGGACTCGCCAGGATGGATTCAGAGAGTGGGTCTTCCATGCCCTACTCACACTAATTTCTCTTTCATTGAATGCCCACTCCCATCATTCAATTGTCTTATGATGCCCCTGCACCAACTCTGCCACACATCAGAAATCATCTGCACACCAGACTTGGTTAATTCAGAAATGGACTTTGTTCATTTTTAGCCACAGGCTTTCTCTGATCCTTTTTCATTGTTCTTTAATATTCCGACCCTCAAATCCTGTCTGAATTGGTCAATTCACCTGTAAAGTTAAAGTGCTTTAACTTTTTTATTCTCAATTAATATACATATTAGGCTAAATTTTAGTTCTAATCAATGTATAGACTTGGTTACTTAACGATGGAGCATGTGTCATTTTCTGCCACAAATCTTACGGGGACAGTGGTTCCTGTTTTGTTCCCACCTGGCCCTGATTACCCATCCACTTCAGATGGTTTGTATGCAAAGGGAGAAAGTCCCAGTTTAGACTGGAGAGCTCACATTAAGGTTTACCCCTTAGTTACCTACTCGTGAAACATTTGGGGTTCATAGTACTGTAGTTGTAATATTAATATTATTACTTAACTTTTAAAAAATTATAGGCAGTCTTTCCTGACCTAATTTTTAGAGGGCAAAGGCTCTTTGAGTTGTCACTAACTCAAAAAGAGTTCAGGGAAATTAGAAATACATGAAAATTATCTGTTGAAGAAACTGAAAGAAAGCTAACTTCTCACAGTAAACACCAAATCATTGTTGGCTGAATGATGACTCTTCCCTTTTCAGGTAAGAAAACAGAAGTGCCATTACAATGTTGAAAGACTTTGTGCTTCATATCAGAAACTCCAATCATGAACAGGGTGAGCTCTAAGAAAGATTCTATCAAATTTTGGAACCTGCGTTTCCTTGGTAGCATACACCGGAATGTTATTGCTTTCCCCAAAGAGAATTTATGGAGGTAGATTCCCATGCACGTAGTGCAGGAAAGCATTCTGTCTCATACCCTTCACTAAAGACTAGATGAAAATCAGGAACCTCTGTGACAGGATCACACTGACGAGGGACTAAGCGGGGGGCCCTTTCTGCCCTGAGATCGCTCCCTCTTCTCAGAATAGCTGTCCTGTGGTTTTCTGTGTGTCAAGCGTATGTGCCTGTCTCAGACCTTGGTGTCCTGACGTCGTGGGAAATCACCCTTAAAAAATCAGGGACAGTTGACAAAGGAAAGTGGCGACGGGCCCTGGTTCGGTTTGGCCTGAGGATAAACAGGCGTCACTTGCCTCTTTCACGGACACCCAGATGATGTAGGAGGAGACGATCTTGATGATGTGAAGCTCCAGGATCCACCACAGGAACGTCTGCAGCTGGTGGAAACACTCCAGGAACTTCAGGAACAGCACCGTGAGGCGGTCAATCACCAGGTGCCACTTGTTCCTCAGATCTGCAGGGCAGGGAATGTGCCCGAGGGCACGAAAAGGGCTTGTGTGTGCGATTACGGTTGAAAGCCTACCTCGTATCATCCCCATGGGAACGAGAAGCTGCAAAATCAGAGTAGTGGATGAATTCTATCTAAGACACCCCGATCTGGAGGAAGGTGGTCCAAGAATCCCACGTCCGGTGATGACTTCGATGTCACAAGCCGGGAATGAATGAAGGACAGGCTGCTTTCACCCACCTTTTCATTAAATTTGTGCAAAAAAGAATTTTGACCTTGTTTACTCTTAGGGCTGAGCTATGATTCCTTGATTTCCCCCGAATATTAAGTAGCTGAGTTCCCTCTTCATGACATTTTTCTTGCCAAAACAGTGGTTCCTTAAGCGCCAATCTCCTTGCCGGGGCTTAACTAGGGGGTGGGCAAAGCCCACCAGCCACCCTGGACGAGCCCACCCCTGTCACAGCAGAGGACGGACCTGAGAGGCTGAATGACTGAGTCACAGTTCACCAAGTGCGGCGCTCAGACTCATTCCAGTCATAATTTTTAATCAAATTTGTCATTTTCTACCTTCCACCTTGTGCTAGGGAATAACATTTTGCAGACTGGGGTCATGCTTCTGCCTAGAAGGTCTGTCCCGGTTAATCTGAACAAAAGTCCTCACAGGACTGTTTCACGCAATCAGCCTGTCCCTGCCTTTGCAGACAGAAGCTTCACGGGCCCAGGCAGATAAGACCCAGGGTCTCTGTACGTAGCTTCCTGACCTGGCTGGGGTGTTTGCAACAGGTAATGTACTTGGTTCTGAAGGTTTAAGGAAGGTTTTAGTTATTGTGAAAATGTTTATTTACAGAACGACTCGGGTGACAGTCTCTACAAGATTGAGGTCACACCTGGGCACAGTTTCGAGGTTTCAGGGGCAAGTAAAGAGGGAGCAGGTGAACAGCTACAGCCCAGTCTTTGGTGAGACGTTCTTGTAAAGCTCAAACCTGCCTTTAAGTATAAAATAGAACCTAGTTCTGAGCCCTTGGTCCCCAGAGCTTGGTTTCCGTCACCTGAGGAAGGCACATCCCTCAGATACGCAGGGAGCATTTCTGGGCCTCTCCTAGGGTTTCTGCGATGAGTGGGCGAAGGGGCCAGTTTGTGCGGAGCTTGTCTTTGGGAGGGATCTTCCTCCTGGTGCTGCCTTTTATTTTCTACTTTGTAAAGCACAGAGCACCAGAAAAGACAAGGGCAGCATCTCAGCCTCACAGCCTCAGAATGTCACCCCTCCCCCCGCAAAGGCTATGCTCTCTGGTTCCTCCATGCTTCCTGGGAACTAACAGACTAAACGAAACTGGGCAGGACCCTGCAGGACCCAGACAACCAGCCATCTGCCATCTTCCTCTAAGTTAGAATTACAGGGAAGTCACTGGAGCAACTGGAACAGGAAAGCTATGCCTACAGAAACCAATAGACCACACCCTGGTCTCTAGTTCACTGCCTGGGTCGAGTGTATACTCATTTTCTGCACTTGGAGCAAGTCAGTGTTTCATTCCCTCCGTCTGGGAGCCGGCATCTTCTGAGCAGCTCCTGGGGCGGGCGGGCAGCTTACCTGACGTCTCTTCCTCCTCCTCGTCGTCCTCTTCCTCACTGTCCTTGCCGAGCTCGCCCTTCTTGGCCTTTGCCGGGCATCCCCCCAGCTTCTCCTCCCCAGGTCCAGCCAGCTGCTTGGCTTCCACCACCTCCAAGCTGGCGGTCGGCTTCATCATGGCGAGGTCGGGAAGGCTTCCCTCGGGGTGGGCCAGTCTGTGGGCAGAGAGCAGCCGAATCAGGGGAGGGAAGGGTTCCGGGGGATGCGAGTGAGGGGCCCGTGAAGGAGGATCAACAAAACGGAAGTCACTACACAGCCTGGCATGTGGGCTTGTTAGCATCTGGTCACTTTTTATTTTTTAAAGCTCTTTCTAAAAACGAACTGTAAACTCAGGTTTGGTTAGCTCTTCCAATTCAGGTTCTAGTGATGAGTTGGTCATGAGAGCTATCAACACCTAAACTTGACATTTCTCCCACAGGAGAAAATGGTCAGAGTTTAGGATGGAGAAGCATGAAATGGCATTGTGTAGAGCAAGCATTTCATGGCTTCACAGGGGGACTTACTCATTTTGGTAGATTGGTAATTTTTTCTTGATGCTGCTCAAAGTAATTGAAATAGAAAGGAAAAAAAGGAGATGAGAACAGAAGAATTATAAGGAAAGTCAGAGATCAAACATCATGCTATACATCATCCACTATTGCATTCCTGTACACCGGGTGCAGGGGTCCTAACGCCAAGTGCATTCCAGGATGGCAGCCGCAGCGGGCTTTGACTGGGAACCCTGTGCCTGGCAACCGATCTGAGAGTGGACGGGACAGAATGCAGAGACTGCTGAGGCAAATCAGATCATGCTTTTTTAGTAACACAGCAAACCATCCCCCAGGAATCAAGTCATTCACATCTAAGTAGGGATTTTTAAGTTCTTAAATAACGTGTAACATCAGTCAACCTTTGCATAGACCAATCCCATTCTGCCATCATCTGAAGCATATGCAGCGGGTGCTAATGCTTTTGGGGGTAGGAAGCCTGCATCACGCCCCATCCTTGGGCACCAGGCGAGCTGCTAGACCAGCTCTCCTGAGAAGACATGCATGAGCCTGGATGAGGGAGCTGAGCCGCTGAGCCTCTGAGCTCGTGGGAGCTGCAGCCTCACCGAGCCCAGCAGACTCTCAGGCGGTCCAGCTGACTTTGTGGTGGATAATAACAAGTACAATCTTTCTCTTCGATTTTTAAAAAACGTATATCTTTTTATTCATATTCAAATGACTGTTTGAAGGAACATTTGTGGGCAATAGATATTAGGAAAAGGTCTATTGGAATCACACATAGTCCTCCCCATTTGCAATAATTAATCTATACATTTCAGCCCGGCTGTAACAGGATGGACACTTAATAATGTTATTATATCTGTACCGTTGTGGGCTCTGAGTCAATTATTTCACCTCTCTGGAATTTACTTGTTTTTTGTTTTTTACAGAATGAGGTTTGGCTACATAAAAATCCAAGCTCACATGCAACTTGCTGGTTTTACATTTAAAACGCCTGTGATATTGGATAACTGTGGTCATGAATCTGCATTGTCCTTAGACTGTTAGAGAGGTTCTCCTTCAAAAGTAATTCTTTTTAACAGGGTGTCAAGTAGGTAAATCACAGAGTGTCAGAAATGAATTGTTAATTTAATGAACAAAGAACATTCTGAGGATGGTGGAAGAAATTGTGCAGATATACACTTGCTTATTTTCTTAAGGTAGACAATTCACCCTCCACCTTTGGGGAAGTTCCCCATTCTTGAAACTGTAGTCCCACATCTCCTACACCAGCTCCGTGCATCAACTTTCAGGGTACTTCTTTTCTGTCCCTGCTTCATCAGGACTCTACGTATTAAAGGGTATTAAGGTGAACGTCAGGTGCTACACAAATGTCAATGTTTCTATGTCCTCTTCAGGGTAAGCAAGGGATTGCATTTTACAAGTGAGAAGACACTTTCACAATGACAGAAATTTGTGGATCTTACTGTGGAAGTATGACCACTTATATAATCTACCTCGGCACTGCCATGACTTGATAATGAAAACAACTTTCCAGTAATGAGTGCTATTTGTGGAGGGAAACTCCCAGAGATGAGGCTGTTTCTGCAGTTGCCACTATGGCTATGTAACAAAAGGTCCTCCAGCCACGAGACCCCCAAAGTGCTGTCCAGATTGAGGGGAGATTATTGAACGAAGGAATCACATCAGACTAAAAGAACATCAGACTAAACCTTTTGGAAGTAAGTCCGGAAGATCTACTTCTGGAAACTTGTCAGTTACAGGAGACTTGGGACTTGATGGAGCTGGGGGTGTCGGGGAGAGGGGAGAGAGTTCCTGTGTCTAATGCTGCTCCCTCCTCTCTGACATCATCCTCATGAGGAAACAGTGACACTGATGCCCTCTGGAGCAGCCTGACCTCCGAGCTTGTAACACAAGGCCAACAACAACAACAAAAAAAAGACAAAAGGGGAAGCGTGTATCAGGCTATAATTTACCAGCCTAGGCGTTTGCCATCTGAAATTTCACTGAGAAAATTTGCGTGCATAAAATGAGTACAGATGAAAGTATTTTCAATGCATGGTTGGAGTTCCTATTTTAAAAAGACACTTGTGTGAATCCTTTCAACTTTCATTTTTTTCTCATTTTTCTCATAGCATTTTTTTTGAGGCAATCCAGAATAATGTTAAAAGCATGCTCTTTGGAATCAGAACGACTTAGAGTCAAGCCTCAACTAGACATCTTACTAGCGAGAGGACTTGGCAAAGTTCCTAACCATGTCTTTTATTTTATTTTTAAAACATTTTTATTGAAATATAGTTGATTTACAACATTCCATTAGATTCAGGTGTACAACAAAGTGATTCAGTTTTACATGTATATATATATACACATTGGGTTGGCCAAACACTTCATTGGGGTTTTTCCAATGTTACTGAAAAACCCGAACAAACAGTTTGGCCAATCCAGTATGTATTTGCCATGTCTTTTAAATCTCAGTTTGCTGATCTGTGAAATGGAATAACAGTGCCTACTTCCTGGGATGTTGTGAAAATGGAGGTGATTTCCGTTAAGTGCTTAACACGGTGCTTAGTACACAGGAACATTTTTAGAGTAAAGAACCATCTGCTAATGACAGATTTGCATATACTTTTTGATAATCCGCATCATCAATTCATGCTAAGGAAGAAGCAGAATCAGGACACACCTTCGTGTGGGACCACACAGCACAGGATGCTGGGGTGGGCACTCAATTTGGACTCTAATTCTGTCATCAGCATATTCCTTAATGGCTTGTGTGTTAAAATGGCCATTCAGAGAACAGTGCAAACGTTTCTCCCTCGAGAATCTGTCTCCTATGGTCTCAATGCCCAGGGCCTCTTATGGCCACCATCACCTCCCTCTGCCACGTGGCCAGATCGGGTGGGTTGCTGCAGGGCTGGGATCCGACTGCCCAGGGCAGGGTCGAGGCAGAACTGGCTGCCCCTTTGCTGTCACGGACAGCTGTATCGATTCCCCAGGAAAGCCTGTGTACCTTAACTTAGATATGTACCTCCCCTTAACTAATTTTTAAAAGGGATCCTGATTTTTCAAAGACTAAATTAAAAACCACCGTCTAGTGAAAAAAACATTCCCTGAAACTTCCAGCAAAGGAACTTAGGATGCTTGTAATTCTCTGCTGATCCTCACGTGTGGATTATCCCATCACTGGTGGATGACTTCCACTTTGGGATCCAAACCGACCAGCTGATGAACCAGATTCTCCCGGACCCCGCCCCAGCTTCCTTAAATCCCACCGTTTTGCCTGTCTTTCCCCTCCGGGAGCCCATTTCCTTCTCTTTGCATTTTCTTGACCTCGACTGTAACCCTGGTCTTGCTTTTATGATGATGCAAGCTCTGAGCTTAATCCTCTGACTATTTCTTAACCACAATGGTTCTCTCCTCTTGCATTCCAACAGAGCAGGTGACTTTTGTCTGTTTATTCACCCACCCTCTCTCTTTCATGCTTCCGCAGCTCTGTAAGTCAATGTGTGCATTTCTCAATTTGTGTCCACATCATTTTATTCTCCCCTTGAGGACAGAAATCCAGTCTCACTCTGCTCACCTCCCTTTGCTTGGTGTACACGATCATTCCTTGAGTGTTTTTGGTGAGTGAATTCTATACACTGGAGAGGCATTCTAATTTGAAACCAAAGAAACCAATTAAGGAGAGTTGAAGAGGTTTAAGTCTGTACTAGGAGTTGACTTTGAAAAGCCACATATTAAGCTACTTTCCAATAAAGAAAATGGAAATTCTACTACGGTAAAATCCCCTAAGGCCTAAATTCCATTTATTTATAACTACGCCAAGGTAAACTGCACTCACCCCATTCATTAGACTATTAGAAAAAAGGAACTTTCTTGCAAATGTGTACTATTTGTAAGTAATATTTAAAGTAGAAGTTTTAAAACTCTTTAAGATTATATTCTGGAACTCCTAAGCACTTTGAGAAAACTGTATTCACAGATGAGCAGTTGATTTAATTTAATTCAATTTAATGTCACATCTTAACTCTGTGTGGTAGTAATTCCTCCAAAAAAAATCTACTAGACAAGATTGGGTATAATGGCTCTGGTTTGTGTATATGTGGGAGAAATAAGTAATCATTACTCCTGTTAAAATCTTCTAAATCAGTCTGTTTACAGATTCAGCTGGAACTTCCTGCAATTTTGCACATCATCAAAATCTTACCAGTCACCCACTGTCCTAAACACACCCACCACTTCACACCTCGTTAAGGTCAAGTCTAAATTGTAATCGACGCAGAAGTCGAATGTAGCTATGTCCCCTCTTTCATTGGAACTCATGTTTACAAACATATTATTCTCCTTATAAAACAGCATTGAGCGTACAGAAATAAATTTTGGGAGATAGAAAGCTTATTTACTTAAATAAAAGGTTCACCCTATCATTGGACACACCTCACGTGCAGCCTTTCAGAGGCACACATTGTCCAGAGAGGGACGGGTTTGTTAGGTCACGTGTCCCTTAAGGCAGAGCTCTGGCCTTTCTTAAAATGTTAGCATTCAGACAAAAATGAGAGATTCCACTGGAAAGAAGACTGAGCTAATGGTGGAATGCTTCAAGTTTTAAATTATTTCAGATGACTTTGCATCTAGATCATTCTAAGAATTCCTGAGTGAATTCACTGGCCTTGTGACTTGGGTTAATGGGCATAGGCTTTCTCTCAAGAGAAAAGTCGGGGACAAAGGGGGCCAAAACTTGTACAGTCGTCCCTCGGTATCCATGGTGGACTGGTTCCAGGACCCCCAAAGATACCAAAAGCCATGGATGCTCAAGTCCCTTATATAAAATGGTGTAGTATTTTCATATAACCTATGCACATCCTCCTGTATACTTTAAATCATCTCTAGATGACTTACAATACGTAATACTATGTGAATGCCATGTAAATAGTAGCTTGCTCACAGCAAATTCAAGTTTTGCTTTGGGGAACTTTCTGGAATTTTTTTTCTTTTCACATATTTTTGATCTGTAGTTGGTTGAACCCATGGATGCAGAACCCGCGGATACGGAAGGCCAAGTGTATCAGCCATCAGAGCCCATCAAACCAATTCCTGACCTCTTGGATGCTCCAGCCACTTCCTCTTAAAGCAAATGGTCAATACTTTATGAGAAACACTGAGGGAGAGAGACAGAGATTGTGCTTCCTTATGTTTAGAGGGATAAGATTGATGTAGCTGCTCGAGATTTCTGGTTCAAGTCTCTGTCTTACTTCTCTGCCTGGCAGCTAAAAACCTGAGGTTGACTTTTCTCTCTCAGGCTGTCCACAAAACTGGCCCCAAAGGGAGCAAGCCCGGACTCCTTCCTCTTCTGCAGAGATCTGCACACGATACGCTAAGTTTTTACACCTCCTTCTATAAGTTCTGCCTCCTAGGGTTTGCTATTTGGTTGTCAGCCTTGGGATTTTACTTAAGATAACGACTAGAAAACCAACAAATCTTTCCCAGGGTTATTTTGTTAAGTGGATTTCTTGCAAAATACATGTTTCTATTAACTAAATTACTGACTTGATTACTAATGACATGAAGTTATGGGAGCGGGCATTTTAATTCACATACTTGATAAAGTAAGAAGAGTTTTGGTAAATTAGACCCCAAAGGCTCTTTTCTCTGAACTCTTAGGGCACTTGAGGGTAACTCTACACATGGCACATGTCAAAGCTCACTCTTTATTATGTGTGGTTACCTGCATGGCTTATCTCCCCAGCTGGGTGATATGCTTCTAAGGTACTGCCCAGCTTTGCCTTTTTGGCAGAAAGCAAATATATTGTGAAGTTGGGTCGTGTAAAATACCGTCCTTCAATACGTTGCTCTTTCAAGTAGACGTATATTTGAAGAAATTGATGCTTTAATTTTCTCTTAACCATAGATTGTTGTGACCATTGTCACTTCATTCAGGAATATCTACTGAGGGTCCACTAATGGTTAAGCCTCCATGGTAAGTGAGATGGATTTTACAGGGACTCCAGGCCTGTGGGGAGGAGGCCTCGGGCAGGGGAGACAAGACAGCCAGACAGATAGGGGCTGAAGGCCAGTGTCGGGGGGCAGCGATGAGAAAGTGCCCCGGGAATTCAGAGCAAGGGCAGTTCCGCTCAGCGGGGAGCCGGCAGTGATGGGAAGGTCTGTGGAGGAGCTGGTTCTTGAGCTGAGCTCTCCATCACGTGTTCAAGAGGGAGGTGGGCTCGCAGGCTAGCCGGGAACCAACGCTACCAAGGGTGACGTCAGTGGGGCTCACGGCTGAGCCAGGTCAACGCCGAGGGCCAGCTGAAGACCCGCGGCCACCTCCGAGTCCACTCGGCAGCACTGTTCGGTCCAAACGCCGAATGGCTGGGTTTGCAAAAGACATTCAGCGCACCTGCAGGCCACGCCCACTGTCTGATGATGCCATTTTTCACTTACAAGCTAACGAAGCGTTTAACACCCCCAGAGACCATTAACAAAAAGGAAACCGAGAGAGAAAACGTTAAGGTACCCACCTATTTATTATCAGATACACGCGCCCATTGACCTTGGCATGGCTACGCGGGGGCACAAGGAAGCAGGCGGTGGCAGCGGGGGATAGTTGGAGAGAGAAAGAGGAGAGTGTTAGCCAGAGAGGAGGAGCTGATGTCCCGTAAGCTCGGCACCACCACGTGTGTCACCGACATGCTTCATGCACCAGAGGAGGGTCCAGACAGCGAGACTCGTTAGCAGAGAAATCAGAGTCGGGAAATCACCGGACGGTAACAGTCTCTCCCTCCCTCCCCCCCAGTCACACACCTTGTCAGGAATCTGTAAGGTTTACATGTCCAGAACGCATTTATCAGATAAAATACCATGGAAAACATTAATTCTTGCTCCTTCCCCAGAATTAAAAAAAGAAAATCCTCCTAAATGTCCATATTCAACATACTGTTTTCTGAGGTGTTCTAAAACTGAAGTCAGAAAATAGTCATTCTATTTCTATATGCATCACAGTACTTTCTACAACAAATTATGGACAAATTGCAGTGACGGATATTTAAATAAGGAGTGGATATTTAGTACCTTATTAAGTATATATTATATAATAATTACATTGTGATTATGATATATTATATATTTTATCAGTATATAAGGGAAATGATATTCCTGAGAATGCCTACCTAGAACTAATAATAGTTTCACATAAGGTATATCATAAAACACTTTCATAATGCTAACTTTATAAATTCTGGAAGGCTAAACACAATGAATTCTGCTTCAGACACAAGTGACATTTGCCTACAGGGCCTACACAAACCACAAAAACAACAGACAAAACAGGAAAAGGACAGTTGGCTATTCACAGAAACAACAGGACTGGAATCACTTTAAGGGATAAAATGCATCGATTATTCCCAATTTGGGAGGTTTTTTTTTCCCCCCAAGCATCTACTAAGCGGGCAGGAACAGAGAAGGCAAAAGCAGGACAGTCAATCCCAACTCCGAAAATATGTTTTTCTTCATCATTTTGATTTTAATGTAGCCATTTACTAGCGTTCTAGGGACTAAAACCACCGTGAGGTGAAAATTGCTAGTAAGGAAAATACTACAATGGAAAAGAGCTGCAAAAAAGATGGGATACGTATCTTATGTTCCAAGTTGAAATTTGGGAGGCTTTTATATGAAACTCTTGCATGAAATCCCAAAACACCGAACTTGAGTGAGTCCCTCGAACTCCTCGAGTTTCTAGAAAACTGTTTTTCACAGAACCAAAAATGAAATCCTGCATTCCTAAACCATGCAGGTGGCTGCCATTATATACTCTCGCCTCGCCCTTTACATTTTCTTGGAAAAGCAACAGTTAAGGGGGGTGCTCAGGCTGAGCTGCGGCCAGAGGAGGGCCAGCTCCAGCCTCAGACTGAACAGACTGCTTGGCCTCCTTCCCTGTCCTGCCAGGCGAGGGGGTTATGGGCTGGCAGGACACCAGAGGAAACAGAGAGAACACATCTTGACAGAGGCTGCTGTCCTTCTCCAGGACCTACATAATTAAATCAGGTTCTACATACTTAACAGGAACTCTGTGCAACAAATTCAGTTTTCCATAATTCCACTCCTTAGCACAGCAGAACGTAGACAGTTTGATATTTCATAAACTGTGCATGATGAGATACTGCTGGCATCTTCTTTGGATGGACACGTTGTTTCCCTTGAAAAAGAGCTAAGGGGAATTTTCAACTGTGGCATCTGTGCTCCTTTGAATACAGCACTTTGCTCCCTTATTTACTTAACAAGTGTTTTTCCAGGAACTGAATCACAGGCTATTATGTGAAGCAGAGAGGAAAATCAGTATCAAGGTTCATTAGACGAATGCTTGTAATTTCCCCGTGACGGAGCAGATCTAGGCATGTGTGATGACCCACTGTGGCTTCAGCACACATGGCCAGGGAGAGCCAGATCCTGCTACTTGTAAACAATTTATGTTTATTGATGGGCAGAACACAACAGGGAGCTAATGAAAGAAAACACTGCCTTCGCTTTCTTTCCTTAAATCTTATTCTGGTTACTCATAGATGGCAGATTCTCTCCTTTTAGCCAAGGTTCTCCCCTTCCAAGATGGAAGGTAGAATTCTGCACTGCGTTCTCACTCACAGCGACTTCTTCTCTTCCTGTTAGTGCGACAGAAAACTCATCCTCCGAATTAGCCAGATTCTGTAAATGTTCTAAAAACACCTCACCGGCCTGGACACAAAAGACACATTACCACCGCTAAGAAATTTCAGTCTACACAGCTACTCTGAACTAATTCACATGCCTGTCAAGATCACTGCATGAACCATCATAAATCACTACCAACTGTTTCTCCAAGTGCCGTCAAATATTCCACATTTTTTTCTCATTTTTTCCCCACTTACAGGCTGATACTCATGGCAAGTTCAGGGCTGAGATTCTAAGTGAGATGGTTGGGAGGGTCCAGGCTGCCTTCTTGGAGCTTCCTGCACGGGCTCACCTGTAGATGGCGCTGTCTTCCTTGCTGGGAATGGACTTCAGGTCCGTGAGTTCCAGGAAGCCGTCATGGAAGTAGTGCAGGTGCAGGATGCACACCAGCAAGAAGGATGTGGGGATGAATATGCGCGTGAACAGCTCAGCCACCGTGAACTGTTTTAAGCCAAGGTCCTCCAGCCTGCAAAACAAAACGGCTTTCCCCTGTGGGCTCTCCCACCCGAACGTCTACTGGAAGTTGGCTGTTTCACAGTGATTTCATATTGAGTGTTTTCAAGACAGCATTCTCGATGTCCCCATTTCCTGAAGCAGCTGAGCTGTTCTCCACCCCTCTCTCCTCACCCTGCTCTTCACTGGCACAACCGTCTACCTTGTGCAAAACGCCCCAATCAGGGCGTTCCCCCGACGCTTTCTTTGCCTTCCGGTCTCCACCATCTGCATTCCTTCAACCCTTGAATCTGTCCTCGTTTTCATTTCTAGCACCTCCTATTCTAAGTGGAGCCACCATCCTCACTCGCAGGACACCCCCACTGCTGGCTGACCGTGCTGCTGTGTCTATTCTTGTCCTCCACACACATCACTTTTTCCTCAGCCAGTCAAGGGTGCTTTAAAGACTTTTAGAAATTTCACCATGAATGAGATGCAAACCATCACTACCTACAAGCCTTGCACCTCCAGGTGCCTAGCTGACCTTTCCCACTTCTCCCCTTGCTCCTCACAGGCCAGCCTTCCTGCCTCTCCACACACACACACACACACACACACACACACACACGCCAAAGTCTGCCCTGCCTCAGGCCCTTTGCATTTGCTGCTCTCTTTTTCTGGAATGTTCGTCCACCTCCCAGCTCCCAACTCACACACTTTTCTAAAGACAAGCTCTTTCCTATTCTTCAGGAGTTTAAATGACACCTCCTCAGGGACTTCCCTGGCTGTCCAGTGGTTAAGATTTGGTGCTTTCACTGGCGAGGGCGTGAGTTCAGTCCCTGCTCGGGGAACTAAGATCCTGCATGCTGCGTGGCACAGCCAAAAGAAAAAATGATGCCTCCTCAGGGAAGCCTGCCCTGACTACTCCATCTCTAGTTATTGTCCCCCATTCTTCAGTACCTCAACCTGTTTCTGTTTCCTTCACAGACGTGTCGCAGTTGATTCGTTTGTACACTACCTAGGTTTCTGGTTTGTCTCCTCTCCTGGACTATAAACTCCACAGGGCTCAGACTCTGTCTCTCTTGCTTCCTGTTGCATCTTCAGGTACAGAAGAGTGTCTGGCCCAGGGGAGGCACTCAAGAAATATTTGCTGAATTGACTTAAAGATATATTAGTCTAGCTACATGGTGAACCCTCCTTTTAAACTTTCCTCTTGGCCACCTCAGTATACTCAGCTCTATGCCCAGTTCTGGTGGGATTTCTAAACGAACTTCAGAAGTTTACAGAAGCAAATTAGAAAAGCCTAGACTCCTATCTATTTCACACACAAGAAAGATTTCATCATCACTAGTCTCTGAGCACTTTCCCTGTGGCACCAACTACTCCTTAGATCTTAACACTGGCTCCATCAGTGAGGAGAGGCTGATGTGTTACCTTATGAACCTACTGATGAGGAACTGGGCTCCAGTTAAGAAAGGAGGAAGCATGACAGTGAGGAACCGGGCAGGTGTGCTTCACATGAAACTGACACTAGAAAATGCCATTTCATTAATAATGGGCGGAAAATTCACTTTTCAGTTGATATTTATTGAGTACCTACTATGTGCTAAAAGCTCAGGGCAAGGTCATGAGAACCTAAAATGACCAAGACCTGAGTCCTCTTCTGGAGGAAACTTTATTTATTTTTTTTGAATTTTATTTTATTTATTTTTTTATACAGCAGGTTCTTATTAGTTATCCATTTTATACATATTAGAGTATATATGTCCATCCCAATCTCCCAATTCATCCCACCACCACCACCACCCCGTCACTTTCCCCCTTTGGTGTCCATACGTTTGTTCTCTACATCTGTGTCTCAATTTCTGCCCTGCAAACCGGTTCATCTGTACCATTTTTCTAGAACTTATAGCCAGTGATGATGTCATGTTTTACTAAAACCTCCCAGAAAGATGTTTTGAACGACACGCATTCACAACTTCATGCTGTTTGTCATTTTCCATCCCACTGTCCACCACAATTACTTACTTTTCTTTTTTCAATCCAGTCATATTTTGCCACAGGCCCGGGAAGTTTTCAAACTGATATGTGTATATAAAGATCAGCACCAGCATCGTGTAGATAACCACCGACATCCAGAAATATTTCAGGATCCGTCTCCACCACTCATAGTGCACCTGAACAACAAATAAGAAAAAAAAAAGTGGTCAGAGGAAAACTCACAAGAATACCTTGTTTATTCAAAGAAGACAGGTGATTCCATTAACAAATGTTTGAAAACAAAGTCAAGTTCATTTTTAGTTTTTGAGGCTCTGTTCCTCGTAGGGGTGGGTGGCTGTGGATTGGAATCTGGTTCCACCAGAAGTTGTGAGCTGTGTCTTTGGGCAAAGCTGCTCGACCACCCTGAGCTTGTTTCCTCCTCAAGAGTACTTACTTTCCAGTTGTTCTGAGGATGAAATAATGTTTATATCATCATCATTAATAATGATGTTTATCTCGGCATGATGCCTGGTCTATATCTGGTCTACGGGAGGCTTTCAAGGAGGTTATTCCGTCCTTGTGGTCATGGCTGGGGAAGTTGCCTCCATTTTGAAATTCAGAGTGATGCCATATGAATACAAATGTGAAACCACCACAGAGAGGAGGCATCCCTCTTTACCAAAACCCTGTGGGTTTTCATTAGAGAACATCTACCTGGGATTTCAAAAGGTATTTCAAAATGTGATTGACCTCAGTTGAGACATTTTCATCTCCACAGGTAATCGACTCTTGTTAATCGAGGTTGCTTTACTTGTTTTCTTGGTTGCCGGCAGGAACGTTTACTGTTACACTTGTGTACATCATCGGGTTCCCACCCATCGTCAGTTACACGGAATTTGTGGAGAGGCTAACTCATTTCAATATAACATTTCATATATTCTAATTAATGAAATACTAAAGCACTCAATGCATTATACATACATTTGTACACACACACAGACACACACGCACATGTGTATGATTTTCTGATTCCAAACTCTGAAATACAAATGAACCGAATATTATCCAGTATTTTAGATTATCCAGCCACGGTTTTTACATTACTATTCAAAAGTGTAATCTAATGATACAGACTTCTTTTTTTAATTAATAATTTTTGAAAAACTTATGAATTTTTTCTGACTCTATTTTACACCTGCATTTGTTTTTTTTCAGTTTTGTCATGTTTATTTATTGAAGTATAGTTGATTTACAATGTTGTATAGGTTTCAGGTGTACAGCAAAGTGATTTAGCTATACATTTTTTTTTTCAGATTCTTTTCTTTTATATGTCATTACAAAATACTGGGTATAGTGCCCTGCGCTATACCGTAGGTCCTTGTTTATCTATTTTCTATAGAGCAGTGTATATCTGTTAATACCAAACTCCTAATTTATCCCTCCCCCCCTCCCCTTTGGTAACCATATGTTTGTTCTCTATGTCTGTGGGTCTGTTTCTGTTTTGTAAATAAGTTCATTTGTGTGGTATTTTAGATTCCACATGTAAGTGATATCATATGGTACTTATCTTTCTCTGTCTGACTCACTTCACTTAGTAATCTCCAGGTCCATCCGTGTTGCTGCAAATGGCATTATTTTGTTCTTTTCTTATGGCTGAGTAATATTCTATTGTGTATATGTATCACATCTTCTTTATCTATTCCTCTGTTGATGGACATTTCTAAGACCAGGAACAAGACAAGGATGTCCACTCTAACCACTTCTTCACCATTTTAAGAACCTAACATTTAAAATCAGTGCACAAGCTGAAGGGAGCTACTTCTCATTTTAGGATTCCTAGTGTGTAATGTCTGAATCTTATCGACCCCTTTACACGATGTTTTCACAAGGTCATAGTAACTTAGAGTCTTGTCGAAAGAAGCTCATGTATGTTCCTGGACAGATGTGAGGATTGAAAAACAGGGACAGCTGTGTACTCACCTGATACAGGGCCACACAGAACAGGAAGAGCATCATGTAGATGATCTTGTACATCACGATTTTACCCTCGAAGCTGACGAAGAAGAACATGCCTCCACAGACATAGATCCAGTACTTGATGAACAAGGCCACCACCAGGTTACCCAGCACCTTCATGATGTCCTGCTCGTCCTCCTCGTCCTCCTCCTTCTTCCGCTCCTGCTTCTCCTCCTTTGCCTCCTCTTCTTCCTTCTTCTCCTGGGCCTCCCCATCCACCTGTATGTCCTGTTCGTCATCTTCAAAAGAGAAGACCATGCTGTTCAATGGAGCTGGTCCCCGGACCGGAACCACACTCTGACCAGTGTGATGTGAGTGCCACACAGTGCACGCATTTCATGCATTACCATATGATTTAAATAATTTTAGATGGTTCTAATAAACAAGGCAGAATTTATGGAACTAATTATAGTCCATTTTCCTAAACTTCCTGAAATATAGTTTTAAAGAAATACATTTAGTAATACTCTTATACTAATCTTTTTATAACACCTATTTCACTTGTAATATCCTGCTGTAACTACTGCAGGATCGAGGAAAAATACATAGGCAACAATAACAGAAATAAAAACTACTATGACAACTTCAAATTCCAACTGTTAACATGACTCCAGACAATCCTAGCAGTATTTTACTGGATTTGGGTTAATGGTAATTATCTTAACCAAAAGTATGCTTTTAGAGAACTAAGAAAGTAAGAGTTAAAGCCAAATATAATTTAATTTAAATTAGAATTGAAGAATAATTGTAATTTACCTAAGTTTAAAATAGTTTTATGCACTGCAATGAAAAGCTTATATTTGGTCTTACTTTAAAATATGCTAATATATGACTCATTTTTGTGTTACTAAGGCAACCTATTGAATACATCTAAATAATTTATTCAAATGACCAGGAGATCCACAGAGTGAGGGGAATGCAAGTGCGGTGAGAGGTCAGAGCAACTGCTGATCTTAAATGGACTATTCTTTATATAAAATAACTGGTGAATTTAATCACTCTATTAACAGACACATCCAAAGTCAAAGAGTCAAGGTTTAAATCTTATAGACTTTTGTTGCTGAAAAGTAACTCCATGGTTGGGTCTAAGTGAGAAACTATAAGAAAAGGATGAGTTGGTGTGTGTTGGTTTTCTCCTCCTTACCAGGTTAGTCTTAAGGTTACCAGCCCAGCCTCCGTGAACCTTTATGGCGTCCTTTTCAGACAAGGCTACATACATCACTAGTGGTCTCCAAGCCGTTCTACTAACATTAAATGATATTTATTGGTACATCCAGGCAGGTAGGGAGTGAGAGGCTCTCCTTTGACCCATATAGCAGGTCTAAAACTACAGAGGTGATAGATCATCAAAACATCAGATTCTATTTTTGACTTTGTGGTATATTCATTTTTGAAAAGAAGAGGATTCGAATTTGGAAGATTTGAGTCACTTTCTTGGTACTAACACTCAGGAAATGTGACCATGGAGAGCCCAGTGCACTTCCCTGAGCTTCAGTTTCTCTTCCCTGAAGTGGGAGTCGCTTTCGTGAGGATCAAATGACACAGGGTCTCTGAAGCTCCTGTGGACGGGGACTTAGCCCCGGGACGCGGTCATTTATCTGCTCACGTCTACACTTGGCCTCCCTCTGGTCTGGAGCAGAGACCCCTGGATGTCCGCGGGGGCCCTTCCTCCCGTCACACACCCCACACACTAATTACCTTTTTCTTCATTTTCCTGACTTCCGATTTTGACCTCAGACAGAAGAGCTTCCTTTTCTTGGAGGGCTTTTTGCTCTGTGAGGTGCTGTCTCAGCAACAGCCAAAACGTAATGGTGAAAAGGATCTGAAAGGAGAGAATTAGGAACCCGAGCATCAAGCCTTTGAAGCATAAGCCTATTTCAACAACTACTACGCCTTCTCTGCATTTCAGTGGGAGCAATTACATAAACCTTTCCACTTGAGATAGAGTCAGGCACCCACTTGATTTCAGCTGAAAGTCACTTGCTTCTAAATCTCCTTTCCTGAGGACGCTGGCATGCCGTCCAGTGCCAGGGTGCATTCATGCCTGGGATGCCCCAGGAAGATGCACAGGACAATCTGGGCTGGAAACCAACTTGGACCAGTGGTCCCCTTCAAGGTGCTACTCCTTGATTTCCTGTCCTTCCCTGACATCAGCACAAGTATCAGAAGATGATGTATTTCTTCCATGATCCCTGTTGCTTCTGCAGTGGTCCTTATTTTGAAGAATTGCACAGATGGGGAAGAACATTTCTTGCCAGCAAATAGAACCCCTTAAATATTCCCATTCTTCTCCCAAAGCTGAAGGGGGAATTGTTCTAAGTGCCCACACGTTTATATTAACATTTTCCTGAGGGCTAGGAAAAACATTATGATTTCAAGCAGCAGCAAATATTTGGAACCTATTTTTGTACTTTTTTGCTTGGATGTGTTTGTTTTGATTACTGTGGTTTTGTTTGAATGCTTTGTTTTCTTGCTTTGCTCTTCACTTACCTTTGAGGCAAGTTCCCCTGGCTCTTTCTTTTCTAAAAATCCTGGGACCTTTTTAATTTCAGGGAGTTCAAAACTCCATATGTACTGTAATATGAGCAGTAGATTTCCGTAGACAACCATGAATGGAGAGCTGATCATGGCATATTTCCTTCTGTTGCGAATCATCCAGAGAGTGCAGGACCAGATCAGCAGCACGAACGTCAGCCAGCTGTGGTACGTGATGCTCCACGCCTCCAGGAAGGAAGGAAGGAGAAAACGGTGATGGTCAATACAACGTACAGGCCCCACCCTGCTAAGTTAGAAGTTATCTAGCAGGAAAAGGTCAGAAACATTCACACTATGGAGGGAGGGTGTTGTGGTGAAATCGTGGAGGGATATCCCAGCTGTGGCAGGGGACACAGCGAGGAGAAAGGCTGCCTCTGTGAGCTAGCACTTGCCCTCGACTTCCTGGAGGGAAGAGGGTCGGGCAGGGGGCTTCACTCCACGTCCTTTGCCCTCCAGCCCCAAATGTCTTCCTTTTCACCCTGCTTTGCAGAATGAGAAGCAACCGTAAGTGCTTTCTCCTTTATTCTTCCAAACTAGCTTGAGGTCGGCTATTTTTTCAGGGTGCTGGGTGAGTGTGGCCAAGCTGGGCTCAGAAACGGAAGCTGCGGGGACCACAGGGTCAGCACACAAGCTGGCTTCAGGGGTCACCCTTAGCAGACCCACCGGGCAGACAGACATGATAGGAACCAGGGAACCTCCAGGAGGAGGTAGAGTGTTAGGTGTCCACACACCGCAAACAGTAAAGCCAGGTTAATGGAGAGGCCGGCCTATCCTTCTGCCCTGCCAAGGGGCAAGACATCTTCCACTCACACCAAACTCCCACAGATCCAGAAGATATCTCAAAGGGCAGCTGCTGGAACATTCTAGAAAATCAGGCTCATGAGTACCATTAACTTCAGTAAATCTATCCTTTCATACCATAATCTCAGATACCAAATTTCTGTGAAAAGGTCTTTAAAAATATTTTCTAGCTGTTATTTGGAGCTAATTGAAATCAGTCATATTCTTGAGTATCACGAATTATCAAGAGTTATTCGTAAAGTCTGAAATGTTTTACAAGTCTGTTTTGCTTCTGGAAAGCAGATAAGTATTGAGATAAACAAGATAAATGAATAAAGTCAGCACAGAACAAATACTTCATTGCAGCAATGTGCAAATTTGTCCTAAAGCAGAGCTAGCTTTTTAAATGTAGAGTTATTTAAAACTGTTGGTTAAAACATATGGTAATTATAAACTGGAAATTAAAATTGCTTTTATTAAAATTAAGTGAGTGACTGACAACTATTACCGAGTCTGAATTATTTTCATGAAGATAGTATTTCTTGGAAATAGTGTTATCAAAGGTCGGTAATATTTAATGCCTTTATCCCAGGATGAAATTCAGATCTGACCTGGCCATTTTTTTGTGGAGGACCCAAGAAAGTAATCTTCGCAGATATTATAATTCCAGCGTATTTTTCCCCCTGTACATTATCCTTGTTTGGGTGAAAGAGGGAGAAAAAGAAATTGTGAGGATTTCGCTCTTTGTGTTTTTGAATAAAGACATCTATCGTTCTAACAGACCGTGCTCCTTTCTGTCTGTGATTAAAAGTCTGCTGCCACGGAGGAACTTCACAGAAGACAGGCACTTTTAAAGCATTAATATTGTGGCTCCGTGAACACAATTGAAATGGCACCAGACGAGAGCATGTCTTTCACGAGAGATCTGCTCTCCTGTGTTGTTTTTACAATAGATTTCTTTTCTACTGAGGAACTGAATGTGTATTTCAAGTTTTTCTTTTTTTTTTTTAAGCTCTATTTCTTTACATAAAGAAACCAACTTCTCTGGCTTCTTTTTAGAGACAGAAAAAGAAATGTGTACTCTTTTGAGTCCAGAATCTAAATTATTTGATGTTTTCAAATAGAGTTTTGCTGTAGTGTAAATTAGGGATTGACCTATGAAGTGTCAAAAAGTACCCAGAGAGCACAGAATTCATACTATTTAGAGAACAGAGTTTGCAGTCCCCAAAAGAGCCATCTTTAATTTCGAGGAGCTTTCTGTTCCCAATGCTCTCAGCCATGGCCATGGTCCTTGCAGAAGCTGAAGCTGACATGCAAACAGGTTTTCTCAGGAGACATCTGGACTGAGAGCCTAGGGAAACTGTCTTTAGGTGTTTTTTTTTTCCCCTAGAATTATAGAATATTTTCTTTTTTTATCATTTACGGTGTTCATGGGATCTCACTACTGGCCACAAAATTTGAAGACTTTTGTGTTAAATAAGTTTCTCAAAATAAATTAGCTTTCCCAGTAAAATCTGTTTTTAGGAAGAGCAGAAATTGGCCTTCTTTTATATCCTGTCTCTGGTCCCAAGGACGATTTCTGAAGCTCTGATGCTGGAGATGGAGCATGCTCCTAGCGGTGAGCAGAAACGCAGGTAAACTGGGAGCTCACAACCAGAAGAAGCCCTCGGGGACTCGGTGCTTGATTCTTAGATCGGTAAACATTTGTTGCAGCTCAAATGGAATAAAGTCTCAAATCTAAGACAAGCTGTGACTATAACCCTCATTATCTGAAAGAAATAAAAGTGGCCTTTATTAATCGTGAACACCTTCAATGCCACTTAGAAAAACTACCCATATGTCCTTTTAAATCAGCAAAATAGGGGACAGTCTGACTTAGGCTAATTTGAGAGAAAGGTATTCATATTTAAAAGGAGGCTAGCTAGCACAGAGGAGGACATGGTTTTGAAATCTATAATATAAAGGGCCCATGAGAAATTACCATAAGCAACCATTCTCTGCCAAGACATTGGGAAGGTGAAGACATCGGTGCTGGCGGGAGGAGGTGGTGGGGCTTGGAGCCGGCGGGGTGCAAGCACCGTCCATCCCTCCAGCACTAATTTTGTGCCCAAGGACAGGACACAGAGCAAGATATAGGGGCAGAATCCAGGCAGAAGTTAAGGCTTCTCGTAGGCACGCACCATCATAGCGATAAGGGCACAGATGTAACTCTGCTTCATGATGAACTGGAACACAGAGACCATGGCATGGACTTTGACACTCCTTTTCTCCTCATAGGCCTTCTCCTCCTCAAATTCTTCATTCTCATCTTCTCCCTCCTTCTTTTCTAGAGGGAGAGATTATTTTATATAAAAATCTATGCAAATATGTGAATTTCACATAAACGTCCCAAGCAGTACAGAGCACGTATTTGTCATCTCCAGTAACAGGCACCTTTCTTTCAACACAATAAACTTAGAGAAAAGGGAGAAAGGCCTCATCCAAGTTTTCGGGCTCTTGGTTTTTTTAATCAGACGAAAAGAGCTCTTTCTGAAGACATTCATCCACTAACCAGCAAAACTATTGGCCGTGATTATGCAATCAAATTACAGAAAGACTAAAACACACATATGCACATAGGTTTAACACTAGAAACAAGTTGACTTGTTTAAAATAATTTTTTACCTTTTATTTTTCAAAGTTTACCCCGATTAGGCCACTTATTTTGTACCCAAGGACAGAACACACAGAGCAAGACGGAGGGGCAACATCTAGGCAGAAATTAAGGAAATGAGCTTCATCAGACTGACCATGGAAGAAAGCAACCTCTGCTAGAAAAAAAAAAAAGGAAAAAGAACCGAATCCAATGAAGGATAAACCAAAGACAGATTCAGAGCTCCTGCAGGAGGATAAACCAAAGACAGATCCCAGCTCCTTACCCGTGGAGTCAGCGGAGGGCTCCCAGCGGTACTGTGGGGTGGAGTACAGGTCGGCCTTGGCGGGGCCGTTCTCCAGGGGAAGGCTGGGGTGGATGGTGTGGTAATCCACGGGGTTGCCGTTCACAGTCACCAGCAGGCCCTGCCGGGGGGGCAGGGCAAAAGCAGTTGTGACGGCAGCTCTGGTTTCCAGTGTGGACCCGCCTCCTTCCCTTCTGGTAGGTGGGCACACGGGATGGTGCAGAGCCATTGAGAGGCTGAGCATTGTCGGCAGTGATGCCCACTAGCAAGACAGTCTTGCTCACCCCCTCCAAACCTATACCCCATAGAGCCATCACAGGACAAGGTAAACCTGACCTTGCCCACCTCTGCTGCACCTCAGGCCGTGCCCCCCTCTCCGTCCTCGGTATGAAGTGTGAAGCCTGGAAAGGCTGCTGAGGCTTCAGGACCTGCTCTTGTCTCCTCTCCAGCCTCAGCTCATGGCCCCGCCCCCCAGCCATCCTCCAGCTACAGGAACTCCAGACTCGCCTGGGTCCTGGTCTGCAGCCCGAGCACTGCCCGGGCCCCCCTGCCTGCCCCACACCCCGTACAGCTCTCAGGACTTAGCAAATTCTCAGGTTAGACAGCAACCCCACAGGTCTCTACCTGATGCTGCAGCTTGCAATTCCCATGTTGCAGCACTCTGTACACTAAATACAATTTCCTACTTTTTTTCTCTCTGTCTCTTTAGCTTTACAATTTTTCATTTATGCATATACATATAAACATATACACGCACACATACATATGTGTGTCCATGGACATGCAAGACCTCTTACTCAAATCATGGAACAGGCAAACGCTCCACTGTGGCTTTTTAAAAGTTTAAAAACATTTTATATGTTTATACGCGAGCTCATGTTTTATGAGTCAGTGTTTTAACAGCAATAAACCAGATACAATTTCTGCAAAAAAATTATTTTAAAACGTATGGAAATTTTATAGACCATTAAAATACACTCAGAGGGGCTAATTTCATTTATGTCACTTTTACATCACTGACACACGCAAAAATGAGAATTCTAAGGATATACTAACATCAGATGGTTTGTAGTCATCTTGAGTCATGGATAAAAGCTGCAAAAAGCAATGCAGGACAGCATGTTAATATGTGAACAGAAAGCATCATGTTTATACACAGCTATAAAGTTGTACTACACACATACCCATCCCTTCAACTAGCTGGATGCTAGTGTGTTAAAACTGCCATGCAAAATACAAAGGCATGAACAATGCAGCTGGAGGGTGCTGTCTTTATAACCCTTTCCAGTTTCACGAGAGTCAGTAAGCACTCATTAACCACATGACTACAAAAGCTGATTACGTTTTTTCAAGTGTTTTGTTCTAATAGAATTAGCTGCTTGGTTTTATATTCCTAGGACCCTTTGAGACGTCTGCAGAATTCTGAAAGTATTGAAATTGAAGTTTCACAATAAAGAAAATTTGATGTGCAGTGCGGGCTGCGATTAAGATTTGTGTGTTGTCTGCAACAAAAGAATTATGACCCGATTATACCTTTTAGCTCTATTAGTGCTAGGGGTTTGGGGCTCCCCCCAGTAACAAGCATCTGCTGAGTTAAAGGTTCTCCCACTTTTTTGGGTCGGAACTCATTCACTTTCTTAAAAATCACTGAAGGTCCCAAAGAGTTTTTATTTATGCGGGTCCTATCCATCAGTATCTATTGTGCTAGAAATTAAAATGGAGGCATTAAAACTATTCACTTGTTAATTCATTAAAAATTGGAAAAAAACTTGTTCACATAAATAATTTTATTCAAATAGCTGTATTTTAAATAATAGTGAAAAGAGTGGTGTTGTTTTACGCTTTTGAGTATCTTTAATGTCTGGCTCAAAAGAAGACAGCTGGGTTCTCATGTCTGTTTGCACATTCAAACGGTTGTGATGTATTGTTTTGGTTGAAGTAGTTAAAGGAACTCTGGCTTCACCCAGCGATGCAGTTGGAAAAGAAAGAAGTATCTCAGGAGTCCATCCAGACTGTGGATCCTCTCCTTGGACCCTCTCCCAAACTCAAGACGGGGAAGTAACCGGAGGCGAGCTGTGTGTGGAATCAGTAAAGCCCCTGGAGGATCCTGAACCTGGACCGGGTCCTTTACCTACACACACGTTGTGACCGCACGTGCTGGTGATGTGCTTCTGGGATTAGACAGCTCCACTGAATACTGACACGCTGTACTGCACAAAATTCGAGTCTTCCAATGTTCTAATTTTCACTAAAAGTTCTCATTTTATCACTGGCAACAAATGCTGTCAGTTGTTTGCCTTGAAGCGATGGACCACTCCACTCACTTTCCAGTAACTGCTGAATGTCCACAGCTGAACCACCCCAAACTGTCTGTCAGCTGTTCTTGCACGTCAACCTGGGCCACGCACCTGCCAAGAGCTTCTCCTCCTCGAGGGGTCAGCACTTCAGGGGGACATCCCCTTGTGTCATTCAGAATATTAAAAAGGTATGTGCCTCAAGGTTGAGATTTAAGAAGAGCAATGACTGTTCCTGGTTCATCAAGAATATTCTTAAGGGCTTCCCTGGTGGCGCAGTGGTTGAGAGTCCGCCTGCTGATGCAGGGGACACGGGTTCGTGCCCCGGTCTGGGAAGATCCCACATGCCGCGGAGCGGCTGGGCCCGTGAGCCACGGCCGCTGAGCCTGTGTGTCCGGAGCCTGTGCTCCGCAATGGGAGAGGCCACAACAGTGAGAGGCCCGCGTACCGCAAAAAAAAAAAAGAATATTCTTAAGTGGAACTGGCCTTTCTGCTTTGTTTTCCAAGGACATGACCACAGCTGCGGGGGTTCGTGCTGCTGCCTTAGATGGTGCTTTTGTACCATCAGAGCAATTGTCAACATAGTCCAAAGGCGAATGTCTTAAGTATTATTACAAAAATAGTTTCGAGCCTGTGGATCCCAGCAAGGGTCCCAGGAATCCCCAGAGATGGCCCACAGACCTCATTTTGGAAACTGCTGTGCTGTCTCTCTGGCTTAGTGACACGGCAGGACAGTCTGACACGTGTGATGGGAGGAAAGGGCCCCCGGAAACCCCAGAGGTCTCCGGGCACCACATCTGTTCCACGTGGCTGCCAACTCCCTGAGAAGTTCATTCATTGTTTCCCTGTCTCTCAGTCCATGACAGTCAGGCATCAACTAGGACCACGTGTCTTAGAGAAACTCTTCCACCAAGTCAATCAGAGAATCTGCTCCTCGATTCCCAAACGCGCTGGGAAGCAAAGTGCTGACCCCGTCTGAGAATTGTATCTGTCTTCACCACATTGCAAATGGGCCATTTTAACAAGTCAGTGGCTAGGTTGTGTTGAAAATAGTGAACAAATGATGAAAAGATGAAGAATCACACAGCTGTGCTCCCGTCCCTGGCATCCACACTGAGGCCCCGACACAGCGAGAGGCTGCGGCTCTTCACGTCCACACAGACTGGCCGGTGTCCCGAGTGGCCGTGTGAGCAGTCATCGTCACTGCAGCAGCCACCCCGACGCAGGGAATTACTCTCTGCAGTGCATCCCACCACCCAAGCTGTTACCGCCCAGGGCCAAGGGGGTCGCTTTGTTGTTTTTTGTTTAAATACAAAATTATTTTTTTAAATTAAGAACACACTCTCCCTCTTTCTAGGGTTAAGAGACTTCAGGGGGAAGCACTGAACTATAAAAGGCTGGGTCTGATGGAGCCTGAGGTTTCCTTTCGAAGCACTGGGTTCCCTTCTCTGAACACATGTTGAGCACTAAGACTTCCTCATCAAACTGCTCCTGTAAACTGAGCAATCTGGGTTTGCAGGTGGACTTACATGACCTGAATTCAGCAATATAATAAAAAGCAGCAAAATAAATGAGAAACCCTTTTCCTTGCGGCTTACTTTTCTCTCACCCGTGGGGTAGTGGGTCGCGTACCACAGGCTCCGCCTCCTCTCGGCTGTGATGGGGACGGGGCTGCAGGCCAGGGCTCTGTCCTCTTCCTTCGTCCTCTCTTCCTGCACCTGAGACACAGAATAACTCACAGGACAGCCCTGCTCCCCGGAGCAGCCCCTCAGCGGCCTGGGAGACCAGACACAGCTACCCATCTATACCCCCATGTGATGATTTTGTAAAGTAATGTATACACTACATGGGCTTTTATCCAGACACTTTCAAAAATGGCCAAAATGCCACCCTGTAAACACGAAGCACAGCAGTATCGCTTGTTCCTGATCCCTGCTAAGCCCCATGAAATAAAGGAACAGGCGCTCACGTTACGTCACTGAGCCTCCTGTGTGTATTCTAACCTGCAGGAGGAAGGGGCTGGGCTGGGTTCACAAAAGTCACACCTGACTGTGGAACCCAGCCACGGGAATCTTTAATGAAGAAGACATTTACGAAAAGCAGAGTCATCTAGAGCTTACACTCAACATTAAGCAAAAAGAGAGTTGATGCATAACACAGCTGCCTTGCCTAATGGGACCTTGGCCTGAATCAGACAGTTGGTCGAGGAGAGTTGATAGAGAGAAAAACAGGATCAGAACGCACTTGGTGGTTGAGGATGGTTCCCAACAAAGATGCCCCATAAAAGGGCACTAACACATGTTGATATGGGGGCAGAGGGAGGGCACTTAGTGCCACTGCCCAATTCCCGGGGCCCAGTGCACAGAGAGCACCCACGGGGAGCACCAGATGCCCCAGGGAGCCCATGTGTTACATTCACCTCCAGACACCTGCTTCTCTCTCTCTTTCTCAAACATATACCGTAGATTTTTACCGTACAACTCACGTTTTCCATGAAATGTGCCAGGCCACCTGGAGCCATGATAGAACCAGGTACCTGCCCTCCATCAGCACCTTAGTGAGAAAGTCCCGTGTCCCAGCCCCACTTAAAATACAGACCCCTGAGGGTTGATGCTGTTGTGAATTAGGCCCTGTTCTCCACACACCCTTGCAGACGCTGTGGTTTGTGACCTGCTGTGAACTGTGTGGCCTGGACTGTCCACCCCAGAGGACCCGTGGCTAAGGAGGCCAAGTGTCTTCTGGGCCTGAGGGGCTGTAACAGCCCAGCAGCACCTGTGCACAAGCTCCTGCCTGACACACCACGGAGAAAGCCAAGGGCACCTGGAACTCTTGTGAACCCGAAGGCCTTAAAGTCATTTCCATCGTTGGTTAAGACACTGTTCAGAAATAGTTTCCGTGAGATATCTTCATTTCTTTTGCACAGTTTTATGTGTGCATATACACATATCCACATCTGTGTGTTTGTGGCAGAAGCGAACACAGTACCACTTTAAGGGGTTTTACTGGCACACTCATATCTTAGAAGAGACTTGGAGGAAAAGGTAACAGAAGGTAATTGGGCTTCTCCAGGAGCCCTTAGAGCATTCTGTCACCACGTCACTGCCGTCACTGGGTCCAAGGGAGAGGTGAGAGGGGTATATAAAGACACAGACCTACTAGAGAATGGACTTGAGGATATGGGGAGGGGGAAGGGTAAGCTGTGACAAAGTGAGAGAGTGGCATAGACATATATACACGACCAAACGTAAAATAGATAGCTAGTGGGAAGCAGCCGCATAGCACGGGGAGATCAGCTCGGTGCTTTGTGACTGCCTGGAGGGGTGGGATAGGGAGGGTGGGAGGCAGGGAGACGCAAGAGGGAGGAGATATGGGAACATATGTATAACTGATTCACTTTGTTATAAAGCAGAAACTAACACACCACTGTAAAGCAATTATACTCCAATAAAGATGCAAAAATAAATAAATAAATAAATAGAGTAAAAAAATTATATGCATATTAGGATATGCATATATGCATATTAGGATGCATATTATATGCATCCTAAAATCATACACTTGTGTGTTAGTGTGTGTATAAAATTCATGCCAGCATTACCCAGATGGTTTTTACCCTGGTTCAAAAATCTAGGTAATAGTAAATCCTTGCACACCTATTAGAAATGTATGTTTGAACTGTCAATCAGCCCTACTAAAACCCTGCACTATTGAAGTGTCAGGTATGTAGTAACATGCTACTAAGTCCAGCTAAATGAGCACATACTTTGTTTTTGGTGGGATTTAGCACTAGCTATTCAGTTAGTGTTGATATTATTGGGCAAGTACTAAAATTGGACACAGTTCTATGAACTGTGAGACCCCTGCAAACAGGGACGCCTGTGTGGTCCTCTCACAGGCGGGAGGTGGGCAGACCCCCTTCCTGCAGGAGGCACTTCCACTGGGATGGATGGAACACACCTCTCAGGGTTTCACTGTGCCGACTTGGGCCTGCTCACGTCTTTGGGGGCTGCTTTTCCTCTTGCACAATGTACAGCCCCCCCGCGTGGGGCCTCGCACCTGGGCCGACGCTCTACCCCCAGCCCCAGGCCAGTGTCTGAGACGCTAGCTCTTGATAAACACTGGATGCCTGGCCGGCTGACCGCGTGGGTGGAGCCTGGATGAGCAGACGAAGAGGGGAGGCGGGTGGGGCACCAGGGCCCCCGAGCTGGAGGGGCCGCATCGCAGGTGCCAGGCTGGTGTCTAACGTGAGCTCCGCTCCCCAGCACGTGGCCATGAGGTGAAATGCGGCAGCCCCGTCTACACCACCTGCCTCCCTGTGTGCGGATCAGCTGCCTGACAGCTGAGCTTCTCAGGGTCACTTAGGGGAAGCAAAAGCAGACTGAAGTTTCCTGTTATAGAAAGGGAAAAGAGAGAGGCCACAAGCCACCCTGGTCCTGTCCCCAAAGTGCCATATTCTACTAATAATCCCATAGGGAACAACCCAGTCCTCAGCCCTGCCCTGTGGTGGGGTCCCCGGGGGTTATGGCACCACCGAGAGCGGGGACATCCCCACAGCACCATCAGAGGTTGGAGGTCTGAGAAGATTTAGGCAACTCCAGTCGCCGTGGTAACAGGGTGTGTCGTCATAGAGACCCTAGCTTTGTCGGCAAACGTGGGCTTGAATCCGACATTTACTGTTTGGTAAATGTGTGATTTACCTCTCGAACCTCATTTTCCTCATCTCTAAGACGGGTACAATACCTGTTCTTGAGAGTTATGCAGGGGATTGAATGAGATAATGTATGAAAACAACCTAGCATGTGGCCTGGCATTTAGTAAGTGCTCAATAAAAACGACACTTCCACTCCCCTCACCACCGACCATCTGAGCA
The DNA here is from genome assembly GCF_964165515.1 of Mesoplodon bidens. Classification (NCBI taxonomy): domain Eukaryota; kingdom Metazoa; phylum Chordata; class Mammalia; order Artiodactyla; family Ziphiidae; genus Mesoplodon; species Mesoplodon bidens. The sequence continues at coordinate 29,908,494 of NC_138169.1, read as the reverse complement.
GCCAGGGGTGAAGCTAACATAGGGAAGCTGGTCTTTGTCCTGATAGTATCTGTATTCAGTTAGAACTCTTGGCAGAAGCAAAATACTATAATAAGAACACTATAGTTATTTTGGCATATAGTACTAATTATCCAGCAGTTGACAGGAATGAACACTTTCCCCTGGAGTTTCCAGGCTAGTTTGCAGACAAGACCATGAAAACCTTTGATCCTTACAAGGGGCTCCTGTAGCCAGATTCGGATTAGAGTGGCCAGCGTGTAGTACATCACCAGCAGGACGATGGGGTTGGCATGGTGGTACCATGACAGGTCTGGGTTTGCTATGATCTTCCACGTGCTGGAACAGTCTGTTTGAATGACTGATTTGATACCAAACAACCTGTTTCAAAACAAAGAAAAATATTAAACAGATGCAACAAAGATGTGGGTCCAGTCAACAGAATACAAACAGCTGGTTTTAACACATTCATGAGCTAGTCCTAGGTGGATCCATCCCACTCTAAATACTTCATTACTCTTCTGTATATATAACTACATCTTTAAATAGTATCTGTGTGTATATATATAAAATATACACATAATATATGCATCCTAAAATCATACACTTGTGTGTTAGTGTGTGTATAAAATTCATGCCAGCATTACCCAGATGGTTTTTACCCTGGTTCAAAAATCTAGGTAATAGTAAATCCTTGCACACCTATTAGAAACGTATGTTTGAATTGTCAATCAGCCCTATTAAAACCCTGCACTACTGAAGTTCAGGTATGTAGTAACATGTTACTAAGTCCAGCTAAATGAGCACATACTTTGTTTTTGGTGGGATTTAGCACTAGCTATTCAGTTAGTGTTGATATTATTGGGCAAGTATTAAAATTGGACATGGTTCTATGATTCAGCCATAAAAGCCAGATATTGTATACTAGAGTTTCTGTAAGACATATTTCTGTCAAATTTTATTTATGGGCAATTTGATTTTTTCACAGCATTAAAGTTATATTGTTAATTGTTAAATTCTGAAATAGATTTTTTAATGTTGATTTCTACTATGTAATCAGATACATTCTGATTATATAACAGGGAATTGTGCAAATATGATTCATTCAGAAATTCATTTTATGTGAATTTTTTCTTAGAAGTAACTCTACAAAGTGAAAGATATGTTTACATGTTAAGTGAGTCTTACATCTTTCTATTGTACGTAGCTTTTACATGCAAACTTCCTTTAACTTTTACATCCCATTCTTTACTGTTACAAGGTTTTCCAGGACTATGGGTTCTCCACTTGTAAAACCTCTCAGAGCTACTGCTGTTATTATCACGAGGCCAGGGCAATATTAGTGAACTGCCGAACACAGATTTTACAGAAAGCTACATAGAAAGTAACTTTCTTTGATTTTATCAGAAAAGAGTTATCCTAGAACTTGCTCTTATCATAGATCTTTTCTCCCAGGTCCAGGCAGATTTTTTTCTGTAGTTAGCATTACAGAGAAAAATTTCCTGATAACAAAAGAGTTATGCCCCACTTAGAATGATGGAACATTCCAAAAATCGTTTTGCAGTCCTCCATTAAAATGCGAATTTCTTGTATGAAGTACACAGAACTGAAAACTTTTAGATTTAGGATTAGACAAACTGGACAGTCTTTAGATTAACCTAAGTGACAGATTTCAGCTACTAAATCCTACTAAATCCTCTCTCTTCTCACCCCACACCTGATATTTTTTAAAAAATCAAATTTTTTTAATTTAAAAATACCTGTTTTCCCCATCAGAAAGTTAGTGGCAATTTCCGCACTTATTTGTACACTGGATTATGTGTCTCTTAAAAAAACCCTGTATCACATCAACACCACACCTTCCCGTTGATAGTACAGCTCATTCCAATTGAGCAATCAGGCTTATGTGTTGTACCAGCAGTGTATAGACTAACAAACAAGGGTAGAAGCTATAGCATGTAAGACTGTTTTGCCCTGTAAGGAAGTTTTTCTAACAGGGCTATGCAAATATTGTCAGACCTAACATCTCTCTCTCTCTCTCTTTAAAGAGTCTGGATACTATAGAGAGAATTCCTATACCAGATAGGAAGTTTGTACATCCTCTCTGGCACTACCATTCTAGGATGCCAGGTAATATCCAACTATTACTTCGTTTCCTTATCTTCTTCTTGCAGACCTCCCGTGATCCAGGACTGCTTCTCGATATTGACAACACACAGAAAAGTGGTACCACAGCCCTCGCCCTCCAGGACTCACTCTCAGTCTAAAGGTAACACTGTGATGTGTGAGTCTGGTGAGAGCAGGGTGTTCCAGAGATGCTTTCTGTCTGTGGGCGTCTGGGATGCGTGATGGGCAGGGTCTTCAGGAGAATGCTGGACGTCCAGACAGTCCAAAAAGGGTAGATAAGTAGGTGAGAGAAAAGAGAAATCCTGACAGCTGCTGGGCTGGGGAGGGGAGTCAGGGAGTGGCCATGGTGACAGCAAAATCTATTTCATTATTGATGCGTCATTGGATATTTATAGACTTCCTTCTATGATGATTCCCACTAACCATTAGAGTCTTCACAGTGGTCCTGGTCCAAACTGATTGAATAAAGATATCTACATTGTTAAAATGTATCCATCACTAAAAGAACTTAAAAACGACTATCTCAAATCTCTCCATAGAAATGTCTCTTTGCCTGAGAAGTTACAGGGACACGACTATGGAGCAATGCATTCCATTTATTGCTTATTTACAGGCAGAAAGATAAAGATCTTCTCTTCTATGCATTTGGAAGATCCCTTTGGCCCAGTTCTAGCGGTGACGGACGCAAGTGCATCTGGTGGGCGGCTCACCGTCTCTGGACCTTCAGTTCCTTACGGAACCTAACAGGAGAGGGGGTGGGGACGGGTGCAAGCATGTGGACGAATCTTAAGACCTCACACCTCTTCCACTTCTCAGAGGACGGCTGGAGACAGGTCCCGAGTCACAGTCCACTCCCAGCAGAGACCCATTGGAGCGGGCACATGCTCCTGCGTGGGCGCTTGGCCTGTGCTCAGCTCTCTATCTCATGACCAGCATCCTCGTCCACAGGGCAGCTCTCCATGTCTCCTCCTGGACAATGGCAATCCGAATGACAGTCTCCGTTTCTCCCTCCTCCACGTTGGGACCGTCGCCAGAGTTACCGTCAGAGCACTCGGGTTCAACACGTCACCTTTGTCTCCTTATTTCCTGTCCTCCATCACCTGGAGAATAACCCCATGGCCCAGCCGAGTGTCCCCTGGCCTCCTCTCCCTGATCCCAGACACCATGACTTGAGCCTCACTGGACCATTTGGGATTTGCCATAAAATCTCAGGCCCTTTGGTTTTGCTATTTATTGATTTGTTCAGTTCTTTGAGGTAGCTGTGACTCTTGTGAGGTCACGGATGAGGGTGGTAGGACCCCGAGAGCCCCGCCGATTCCTTGGCAATGCAAATACAGTCCAGCAGGCCAGGCACGGCTGCACAGAGTAGGCTGTCTCTCAGGACAACCACACTCCATAATACAGGCGTATCAGTGGGTCCCTTCTAGGTACCCCAACCATCCAGTACCACAGGGGTCACCAGGATACCAGCAGTCCAGGAAGGTGGGATTGGATTACAGCCAGGACTACAGTCGGGGCCCTGATGTTGATTATGACAACTGGGTACGGCTGCAGGCACCAGCTCTTCATCCTCTCAGAGTCCAGATTTTCTTTACAGCCCATGTCAACTGAGAGTCTAAACCTGAACCCTCTGTTCCTACTCCCTACCTTGTTGTTGGGCATTCTCAATAGCATCAAGGCCTGGCTCCCTTGCCACCATCTCCAGGAAGTCTCCTACGATTTTTCCTGATCGAAATCAATTTATCCTGCACCGTGCATCCACGGCAATCGTTATCTGTAGTCGTAGTTTTTATTCTATTAAGTTTATGTGCTTGTTTCTCTGTCCAGTTTGATTCTAATTTCTTCAAAAAAAGGACTTGGGTCCTGTCATCTTGCCTTGATGGCCATGCCTAGTATAGAGCAGGCTTTAAAGGGGTGAGCTTATTTAATTTAATTAAAAACACTAGGATAAAGTTATACCACGAAGTGAGAGCAGGTGACTGCAGTCCTAGCACGAACAGAGACTAAAGGGTGGCCAAGTTCTTGCTTTTGAAGAAGAAAAAGAATGGATGGGAAGACACTGTCCATAAAGAACCCCAACATCCATGATTTCAGTGCTCGGTCTGGGAAATAAGAACACAGAATAAGAGCAGAACAAGGCACCAGAGAACACTGTAACTTACTGAAGTCTGCTTGGGCCCTGTATTACAGATAGTTATTTCTGTTCTGTACGGGCCGCCAAAAAGAATCTCGAACTTTCCCTTCAGGATGGATCAATCAATACATGTATGGTTAAGAAAAACCACTTTTTTTTTTTTTTTTTGGCCGTGCTGCTCAGTATGCAGGATCCTAGTTCCCTGACCAGGGCTCGAACCCACGCTCCCTGCAGTGGAAGCGTGCTGTCTTAACCACTGGGTCGCCAGGGAAGTCCCCAGAAAAAACACTTTTCTAAAAAACCTGAGAGTCCAGGTTTATAATTAGGAAGCAATAAAATATTTAAACACCAAATAGGCACAAAATATGGAGCAGCCTGAATGATTCCTTCAAGAGCCTACAACTGCACTTCACTCTGAAGTTTTTTGATAAAAGTGGGCACCGCAGCTACAGGAAGGGTCTCTCGTCACATCACTTCCACTCCTCTTCCTCCTCCTCTTCCTCCTCTGGCAGGGAGCACAGCTGTCCCTCCACCTCCCGTGGAGCACTTGCTTTGCGATTTTTCTCTCCTTCCAAAGCACTCCTAACGTTTGACAGCACATGGTGGCTATGACTTGGTTGGGTATTCGTTTCTACTTGCACATGTTGGCAGATTCACAAAACCTCCACCTGTTTTCAGGTTCACTCCAGACCACATCCGCTCAGTCTCCGGTAATACAGAAACCCAGCCACTCGCAAGAAATGCATAATACTGAAAATAACACCCCACTTTAAAACATTTAATTGTGGTAAAATACACATAACACAAAGTTTACATCTTCCATTTTTAAGTGTACAGTGAAGGGGTACTAACTACATTAACATTGCTGTACAACCAATCCCCAAACTTGTCATCTTGCAAAACTAAAACTCGTCCCCATTAAACACTAAACCCTCACCCCTCTCTCTCCCTCAGCTCGAGGCCACCACCATCCTACTTTATGTCTCCATAAAGACGATTACTCTGCATATCTTATAGACTATAAGTGGAATCACACAGTATTTGTTCTATTTTTTTTTTGCGGTACGCGGGCCCCTCACTGTTGTGGCCTCTCCCGTTGCGGAGCACAGGCTCTGGACGCGCAGGCTCAGCGGCCATGGCTCACGGGCCTAGCCGCTCCGCCGCATGTGGGATCTTCCTGGACCGGGGCATGAACCCGTGTCCCCTGCATCGGCAGGCGGACTCTCAACCACTGCGCCACCAGGGAAGCCCAGTATTTGTTCTTTAGTGACCAATTTATTTCACACAGCATAATGTCCTCAAGGTTCATCCACATGGTAACAGGTGTCAGAATGTCCTTCCTTTTGAAGGCTGAATAATATTCCATTGTATGGATGGACCATATTTTGTTTATCCCTTTCTCCAAGGATGGAGACTTTCACCTTTTGGCTATTATCAATAATGTTGCCATGAACATGGATGCACAAATACCTTTTCAAGACCCCATTTTCAATATTTTTGGCCATATACCCACATACCCTGTTTTTGTCTGAGAATGTCTTTATTTGACCTTTATTTTTTCCACCTATACCCTTGGATATAAAATTATACTTTGATTTTTTTTCTCTTTCTTTCAGCAGAACCTGAAAGATGTTGTCCTCTTGTCTTTCGACTGGCATCATTTCTGGTGAGTAGTCTGTGATAATTCTTATTCTCATTCCCTTGAACATAATGTACTTTTTATTGTGATGCTTTTACTATTTTTCTCTATCACTGTTATTCAAATTTTAATTATATTGTGACTTGGTGTGGTTTTCTTTGTTGTTTGTTTAGACTGAATTTCTTGGATCTATGGGTTTATATTTTTCATCAAATTAGGGAACCATTTGGCCATTATTTCTTTTTTTTCTTTTTAATTTTCTTTATTTATTTTTGGCTGTGTTGGGTCTTCATTGCTGCGCTTGGGCTTTCTCTAGTTGCGGCGAGCGGGGACTACTCTTCGTTGCAGTGTGTGGGCTTCTCATTGCAGTGGCTTCTCTTGTTGCGGAGCATGAGCTCTAGGCGTGTGAGCTTCAGTAGTTGTAGCACGCAGGCTCAGTGGTTGTGGCTCGCAGGCTCTAGAGCACAGGCTCAGTAGTTGTGGCGCACGGGCTTAGTTGCTCCGCGGCATGTGGGATCTTCCCGGACCAGGGCTCAAACCTGTGACCCCTGCATTGGCAGGCAGATTCCTAACCACTGCGCCACCAAGGAAGCCTGGCCGTTATTTCTTAAAATACTTTTTTGTATTCACACATTTCTAAGACTCCAATTACACTTATGTTAAACCTTTTGAAATTATCCTACAGGTCACTGTGGTTCTGTTTATTATTATTATTTTTCAATCTCCTTTCTCTCTGTGCTTCAATTTGGATACCTTCTAAGACCCTCTATTTAAGTTCACTGGTCTTTTCTTCTGTGGTGTCTAATTTGCTCTTAAGCCCATTTAGTGAATTTTAAATTTCAATTACAGTATTTTTTTCCCACTGCTCTCACTTCCATCTGTTCTTTTGGTCCATCAATTCTTTTTTATAGATTCTGTTCTTGTCTTCATGATGTTTGTATTCTTTAATCTTGAAAATAATTAAAAAGGCAGGACAGGAATAAAGACGCAGATGTAGAGATGGACTTGAGGACACGGGGAGGGGGAAGGGTAAGCTGGGATGAAGTGAGAGAGTGGCATGGACATATATACACTACCAAATGTAAAACAGATAGCTAGTGGGAAGCAGCTGCATAGCACAGGGAGATCAGCTTGGTGCTTTGTGGCCACCTAGAGGGGTGGGATAGGGAAGGAGGGAGGGAGGCAGAAGAGGGAGGGGATGTATGTATACATATAGCTGATTCACTTTGTTATACAGCAGAAACTAACACAACACTGTAAAGCAATTATACTCCAATAAAGACGTTAAAAAAAAAAAGAGCTGCTTCAAAGAGTCTGCCATTTCTAGGTCAATTTTCATTGATTGATTTTTTTCCTGTTTTGCATATGTCTAATAATTTTCAACTGGATGCTGGACATTGTAATTTTCACATTAAGTGTCTAGATTGTGATGTCCTCCTTTAAAGCATGTTGAATTTTGTTCTGACAGGCAGGTAAGTTACCTGGAGATCAGCTTCATCCTAGCAGGCTTGTTTTTCAGTTTCATTATGGCAAATCTATGTGGCTAATGACAAGACAGAGATAAGGAGGTATATGATATAATGCACATAAAGCAATACCACAGAATTCGGCACGTAACAGCTGCTCAATAAATTCTGGCTTCTACGACTATTGTTGTTATTACTATGAAGTATGACATGAATGTGGTTTATGCCAGAGTCACAGCTTTTTAATTAATACTATATTGTTATTGCTGGCAAATAAGAGTAAATAATGTCCTTCTTAAGATGGAGTAGAAAGACAGTCCCCCTCAGGGAATGAAGCTCTTCCAGGGTGGGAATATTTGGCACAGGTTGGGAGAGTCTGGGTGAGTGGCAGGAGGGTGTGCAAAATGTATGACATTGTGTTATTAATATTAGGTTATTCACCAAGAAAAATCTCTTTCCTTCATCCTGGTAATGGGATCAAAGGAAAGAGAAGAAGGCCACTGAGGATACTGACAATAGTAGACTGGTTTCTGCAAAACATAGGTTCTTCTGTTGTTTCATACATGTGCACTCTTACACACCCACAATCTGTATGTCTCTTGTATTAAACTGAGAAATATGCTTTGCAAAGAATGGCCCACAATTACTTTCTAAGTCAAGGAGAATGTGAATGAGGTGAGCTGCAGTCTTGTTCTGGACATAATGGGACACAGACTTGATGCTTCTGGTGGGTTTCATTTCAACAGCCTTCACTGTCTTTGCTCTTATGACTTTCCAAGTCTAGAACGGGGAGTCTGTGGATTCAGTGATCCTCAAGGAGATAAAGAAGTTCCCTCAAAGCGGGCAAAACAGAAACTCCTGGGGTCACCTTTTCAACTGCACCCACCTTGTCTGCTCTCATCCTCCACCCCCACCTTCTGATACATCTGCCCGCAGAATGCCCCAGTGCCCTGCATTACGGGGTCAAGGTGGCAGAGCTGGTGTGTGTGGGGGACCAACCTTGAGAACGTTGGGTCAGCAAGACAGCTCGAGAGCCGCCAGCAGAGGGGGTCAGAATCTCCTCCTGATCCCAAACTCCATGGTGCAGTGAGTACCAGTAAAGGCCAAAAATCTAACTGCTGGCAGGGGGCAAACAGAATCAGCTTTACACATGAATAAAAGCAAGGAAAAGTTGTGAAAAAGGCAAGGCAAGTCAGATGTCCACAGAAAGCGAGGTCTGTGTTTCCAGCCCTTTTAAGGAATGTCCTGAACTTTAGACAAATGTCTTTGCTGGAAGGAGACTGAATCTACCTCTTAGTGATCCTCCCAGCAAGATGCTCTCCTGTCCATAAGGCGTCCCATCCGGGTAAGGACAGACTGCTTTTACACATGAGTTCTTGCTACTCTGGCTTCCAACCCCCCTTCCCCCTGCATTGCATCATATGAAAAACACAGCCAATGTTTAACGTCTTTTTTCATTAGTTTCTTACTTATACTTTAAACACGTTTCCATGCCAAACTCATAGACACTTTTGAGAAATTGGAATCTGACCATTTCCATACAACATTGTTTTCTTAAGCTTGGAAAAACTTTACATTGAGTCCCCTGGGCTCTGTATCACGGCTTTGAAGTCCTTTTTGGCACATGTGTGTCATAACAGTCTGCCAGTTTGCTGTAATTGGGCTTAACCCTACATGTGCAGAACGCTGTCTTCTAATAAAAGCATTCTGTCCATGGACAATTTTGCACCAGGTACAAGGTGTGCTGTCTTCAGAACACGGATAGTTGATGGAAACGTTGAGGCCATGTGGAAGGTCCTTCCCATTTCACTATTAAAGGCCCTCTACCCTTCTCTGATGTCACATCTTGAGTTCATAAGAGAATATTTATATTCTCTGAATGTTGTAGATTTACGGTCTACTTCCCGTGCCTGAACATATTTTCACCTCTGAGAGCACTGTGAGAAATGAGTCAGAACCAAGACTCCCAGGACCAGTTGGTTATCCTGTACAGCTTCTTATGACAAAACCAAGCTCAGCCCCTAAGCCCTGCAGCCTTCCATGCTGGGAGCATAAGAAAAAAAAAAAACAGCAAATGTGAGCACTTCTCTTACCCACGAATATAACTTTCCCTAAGTAGTTATAATGTAAACATGGATTTAAATATCTCATTTTAAAGCCCTACATAGTTAATAACGAATGAAGTTACAAAAGCAGAGAGGAGACCCATGCCAAGCACACAGTTCCTCCAATGAATCAGGTACTATGTTGAATGTCTTAGGCCAGCTCTGGTGGGGATCTGCTTTTGGTTCCATTATACATGCAGATTTCAGGCACAAATGAATGAAAAGGTAGTTAAGTGGTGGGGCTTATGTATCCAGGTCTGCTGGCATCAAATCACACTACCCCATTTCCCAGGTGCAGTAAGTGGTAAAATAAGAAAACCCCAACAGTATCAGGAATCCCTAAGGAAGGGGTATTAATCATCAGAAAGTTCTACTATAGGACACATTTATTAAATTTGTCCTTTTATGTGCTGAGTCCTGAGTCTTTTGGGCACTACAGTTAGTGCTGAGGATATGCAGGTAAATAAGATACTAACCCTGTCATCAAAGAGCACCCATGCTAGCAGGAATACTACTCAAATATGGTGGTATGCTTTTAGGGAATGTGCTCTGACATGTTCACCCACAGCAAAGTGGTTGTCAAGCTTTTCCTCCTGTAGAACTGCTTTGCCTAGACGGTGGGTGCAGAGAGATGACTTGCACCACCTCTTCCTGAGCATCAGAGCAGCAGGAGTTACCCCTGAAGGGCACAGGAGCACCTCACTGACCCCACAGGAGGGTATCTCACTCTCCAATAGAGTAGTTGATTGTCTGCTCTTACATTTTAATTTATATGAAGGGCACTAAAGAGAAACCTGCCAGCTAATGACCAAGGAGTTTCATTTAGTGCCACAAAGGTCAGAGAAATAGAAGGAAAAAGAGTGGATAATCCATTTATGGAGAAATGCTTGAACAGGGGAAAGCAAGAAATCTTCTGTAAGAAAAGTTGTAACTAAACTAAAGTTATTCAAGGAAGAAGAAAACATATCTAGAAAAGGAAACAATTGGCAGAAGACTAGCTAAAGCCCAGATCTTCTCCCTGTAAGTCCAGGTAAAAATGTTTCTATGTTTTTCTGGAATAAAGTCCTAAGTTTCTCAGGTTCCTGTCATAGGAAATGGCCACAACTTTCCACAAAGTGTCCCTGTAATGTGGTCTAACAAAAATTATAAGCTGAATGGACCATTCTTGGGAATTTTCTATTTTAGGGAAACACAAATATATTTTAATGAACATGTATCATGGAAATATAGCTCAAAGTAATTTTAAAGAAAGACAAAGGTTATCTTTGTGAAAAAAAATCCTCTTCCATCAATAAATGTCTAATAAATAAATTGTCTATTTGCCCTAAAACAATTTTTATTTATGTTTGCTGTCATAGAAAAAAATTAATATACAATTCACTCTTTTATGTCATGCATGTTAGTGTGGATGGGGTTAAAAGGTTTAGAAGAGTGAAATACTGGCTTAGTGGTCACGTTAACCAGTTCCAAACCCAATGAATCATGGAATGGATGTTAGAACTGGTTTTTTTGTTTGCTTGTTTGTTTGTTTGTTTGTTAATTCAGGGAAGCAGTTATCAGGAAGGTGAGCACAACAATTTTTCATTAATATTAACACACAAAGTAACAATAATAAGAACTTCAGATTTCTTGTCAGACACAATGCAAGTGAGAAGACAGTGCGGCAACATCTTTCAGGTAGTGAAATATAAGTTGTTACCCTAGAATTCTATATCCAGCAAAACTATCACCAGTAGACCTGCACTACAAAAAAAAATGTGAAAAAAATTCTTTTACACAGAAGAAAAATAATAAAGATGGAAATGTGGACATGTGGAAGAACATGAGAAATAATAATACCTGAGTAAATATGTTTTTTTATTAATTAAAAACCCTTAAAATATAATTGACCCCTTTAAACAAATATAATAATAGTGTAGTATAAAAATAAAATGTATGATAACAATGGTACAAATTCTAGGAAGGGAGAGACTGCATTTTATCATTGAACAGTTCTTATATTATACAAAGGTAGTATAATATCACTTAAATTTGAATTATTGATGCCCTAAAGCAACCACCAATTTACCAAAACAAAGAGTTGACTACTAAGTCAACAAAAGAGGTAAAATGGAATCATAAGAAATTTTAATTTATATAGAGAAAGAGAGGAAGAAAGAATAAATAGGAAAAAAGAAGAAAATAGAGAGATGATAGATCTCAACTTAAAAATATTAATAGTTATATTAAGTGTAAGCGATCTAAATATCTCCAATTAAAAGGCAGAGATTGGACAACAAGGAAGATGATGGAATAGAAAGCACCAGGATCTGTCTTCTGATCCAGACAACAATTGTACCTGCAGAAACTATCTAAAGTAACTATTTTGGAACTCTGGAGTTTACTTAAAGGCTTGAAGTTTCCAGAGAAAAGCCTGGCTGTTAATAACAGTTAATATTGGTCAAATTCAGCCTTCAGTGTGGCAATAGGTCCCCACTCCCCATGCTCTAGCCCCATGAGAGGCAGCAGTGGGAATGGCAACCTGTGTTCATGGTGTGGCTTGGTGGAGCTGGGATGGGCAATAAGCACCTTGTCCTCTAAATACTGGGGTTTGTATTTGAATTGCAGATTGCTGCTTATGGTGACTGAAGTGCAGGTACAAAAGCTGGTCATCAGTGTTTCAACTGACTGAAACAGCTTCCAGGGGATTTAAAGGAGCCACATCTTTTTTGGGGGCGGGGTGGTGAGGGCACATTCGAGAACAACTGTGTATATGGAGGAATTCAGAAAACTGTCATAAATGCCCAGGAAAAGATGTAGACTCAGAAAAGAAAGGGGAAGACTCTAAGCTTTCACTTCAGGTTGATCCCCAGTCAAGACTCTACAACAATTTTTTAAAAACTGAGGCAAACCTTGGGTCTGATTTCTAGAGTTAATACATTATAAAATTCAAATATCCAGTTTTCAACAAAATATCATAAGGTATACAAAAAAATCAGGTAAATATGACCTAGTCAAAGGAAAAGAAATCATAAACAGTGGTTTATTAGCGCAGTGGTTAAGAATCTGCCTGCCAATGCAGGGGACATGGGTTCGAGCCCTGGTCCGGGAAGATCCCACATGCTGCGGAGCAACTAAGCCCATGTGCCACAATTACTGAGCCTGCACTCTGGAGCCCGTGAGTCACAACTACTGAGCCTGTGTGCCACAACTACTGAAGCCCACGCACCTAGAGCCCATGCTCCACAACAAGAGAAATCACTGCAATGAGAAGCCCACACACTGCAACGAGGAGTAGCCTCCGCTCGCTGCAACTGGAGAAAGCCCGTGCACAGCAACAAAGACCCAATGCAGCCAAAAATAAAATAAATAAATTTATAAAAAAGAATGAAGTAGAGTGAACAGAGCCTAAGAGACCTGTGGGACACCACCCAGTAGAACAACAAATGCATTGTGAGGAGTCCCAGAAGGGGAAGAGAAAGGGAAAGGGGCAGAAAGAATATTTGAAGAAATAATGGCTGAAAATTTCCCAAAAGCGACAAAAGACATGAATCTTCAAGAAGCTTATAAACTCAAAAAGATGCCCACTGAGACAAATTATAATCAAACTACTGAAAGTCAAAGAAAGAATCTTGAAAGCAGAAACAGAGAAGCAATTTGTCACATACATGTAATCCTCAGTCAGATTATCAGCTAATTTCTCATCAGAAACTTTGGAGTCCAGAAGGCAGTGGCCTGATATATTCAAAGTACTAAAAGAAAACAGCTGTCAACCAGGAATTCTATATCTGGCAAAACCATCCTTCAACAATGCAGGAGAAATTAAGACATTCCCAGATAAACAAAAGTTGAGGGAGTTTATGACCACAAGATCTGCCCTGCAAGAAATGCTGAAGGGAGTCCTGCAAGTGAAATAAAAGGACACTAGACAGTAACATGAAGAAATAAAGACCTCAGTAAATGTAAGTACAAGGGCAATTATAAAAGCTAGTAGTATTGTAATTTTGGTTTTTAAATCCACTTTTTAAAATTTCTACATGATTTAAAAGGCAAATTCATTTAAAAAATTATTCTTTCAAGACCACATGGAACATTAACCAAAATAGACCACATTCTGGACTACAGAACAAATGATATTCTCTGACAACAACAGAATTAAATTAAATCCAAAGAGAAATATCTCTGAAAAATCCCCAAATGTTTGGAAACCAAATACATATATAAATAGCCAATGGATCAAGGAGGAAACTCAAATGGAAATTAAAACATATTTTGAACTGAATTAAAAATGAAACATACCATATCAAAATTTGTAGGATGCTACTAATGTAGTAGTTAAGTGGAAATTTAGACTTAAATTTAATTGTTTCTAAACACCTAGATTAGAAAAGAAGAGCTCAAATCTTCATTGAGCTCATTGAGCTCAAAGCTCAAATGACTTCAATTTCCTCCTTTAGAATAATGACAGAAAAGAGACATAAAAAGAAGAGTAAATTAAATCCAAAGTTTAATTTAATTTAATTAAGTCAAATAAACACAAAGGAAGAAGAGAAAGGAAATTAAATCTGAGCTGAAATCAATCAACAGAGAAAAACAAGGCCTAGTTCTTTGAGAAGATGATAAGTTGATAACCTTTAGCTGGACTGAACAGGAAAAAAATAAAGAAGGTACAAATTACTAATCTCTGGAATAAATTAAATAACATCGTTACTGATTCTACAGATATTCAAAAGGAAATAAGTAAATATTATTGACAACATTATGCCAATAAATTTGACATCTTCCATGCAAAGGCAAATTCCTTGAAAGACACAAACTACGAAAACTCATTCAAGTAGAAATAACCTGAGAAGTCTTATATTTATTAAAGAAATTGAATTTGTGCTTAAAAACTTTCCCATAAAGAAAACTTCAAGCTCATATAGTTTCACAAGTGAATTCTTTCAAAAACTTAAAGAAGAAATAATACAAATTCTAAAACAACTCTTCCAGATCACTGAAAAGCAGGAAATATTTGAAATACCTGAATCATTACTCCATACCAAAACCAATGACAACCCAATGAAAGAAAACTACTAGCCATTATCTATTATGAACACAGATGAGAGAATTCTAAACAAAATTTTATCAGTTCAAACTTAACAATATATAAAAAGGGTAATATCCCTTGACCAAATGAAATTTATCCTAGGAATACCAGGGTGGTTTAATAATCAAAAATCAATTCACCACATTAACAGACTAGAAAAGAATAAAAAAGATCTCAATAGATACAGAAAAAGCATTTGACAAAATTTAATATCAATTGTGGATTAAAACTCAGCAAACTAAGAATAGATGGGGATTTCTGTCAACCTAATAAAAAAAAACCTACGAAAAACCTATACCTATGAAAAACCTACTACCAATATCATATTTAATGATGAAAAACCAAAGACTTTTCCCCAAAGGGGAGAACATGACAGAATAACCATTCTTCCTTATTAATTCAACACTGAACTGGAGTTTTAGCAAGTGTGATAAGAAAAGTAAAAGATATCCAGATAGAAAAGAATGAAGGTAAACTATTTTTATTCATAGATGACATGGCCATCTATGTAGAAAACATGATGGAATCTATAAAAGATCTTGTAGAATCAATACACGTGTTTGGTATGGTGCCAGAATACAAGATCAGTATACAAAAATTAATTGTATTTTTATGTACTATGAGTAAAAATCAGAAATAAAAACTACCATTTACAAAGGCATTAAAATTATTAAATACTTAAGGGATAACTCTGACAACAGATGTGCAATACCTGTGATAAAAATTTAAAAGTACTGCTGAGAGAAATTTGAAAACCTAAATAAATGGAGAGATATACCATACTCATGTATCAGAAGACCTGATACTACCCAAACCGTCATACAGATTCAATACAATCCCAAACAAAATCCCAGCAGGCTTTGCTGTAGACATTGACAAAGTGATTTAAAATCCATATGGAAACATAAAGGGCTTAGAATAGCCTAAACAACTTCAAACATAAAAAAAAGAAAGACTAACATTACTTACGTTCAAGACTTATTACCAAGCTACAAGTAATCAAGAGAGTTACATAAAGATGAATAGATCAATGGTACAGAATAGTCTATATAAAAACCCAACCACATGCACATAGTCACTTGATTTTTAACAGGTGCAAAAGAAAGGACAGATATTTCAAAAAATGATTCTGAACTATTTGACATCAAAGACAAAACGAACTAAAACTTCTAGAAGAGAACAAAAAAGAAACCTCTGTGAATTTGGGCTTGGCAAATATTTCTTAACTACCACACCAGAAGCGTGATTCACAAAAGAACGACTATGAAGTGTACTTCATCAAAACTAAAGACTCAGCTCTTGCAAAGACACTAGTAAGAGAACAACAGTCCATAGACTGGGGAAATATTTGCAAAAACATATATCTGACAAATGATTTGTATCCTGATTTTCTAAACAACTCTCAGAACACAACTGTAAGAAAACAAAGATGATTTTTTAAAATGGGTAAAGTATTTTAACAGACACTTCATCAAAAAGATAAATGAGCATAAAATCAGCTCATGAAAAAATTCTCAGCCTCACTAGTCATTAGGGAAATGCATTAAATTAAAACCGCAATGAATTGCCTCTACACAACAATGAGAATGCCTGAAATTTAAGAAGACTGACTATACTAAGAGAGGATGAAAAAGAAATGAACCCTCACACTGCAACATGGCTAAATCTCAAAACAACTAGGCATAGGGAAAGAAATCAGACCTGCCTCCCACCGCAACCCAGGCTAATAATAATATCAACAATAATAATAACAATAGTAACATTAAAAAGTATATACTATATGATTCCATTTATATAAAATCCTAGAAAATGTAATCTAATCGAGTTAGAGATAGCCATCAATGGTTACCTGGGGATGGGATGGGAGGAGGCTGAGGGCAGGAGAGATTAAAAGGGGATGAGAAGGGACTTCCCTGGTGGTCCAGTGGTTAAGACACCACCTTCCCATGCAGGGGGTGCGGGTTCAATCCCTGGTTGGGGAACTAAGGTCCCACATGCCGTGGGGTGCGGCCAAAATTATTTTTTAATAAATAAATAATCTTTAAAGTTAACATATATAAAAAAAAAAGGGGGCGTGATGAGGAAACTCTTGGGATGGATGGGTGTGTTCATTACCTTGATCGTGGTGATGTTTCACAGGTATGTTTACATCAAAACTGATCAAATTGTATCCTTTAAATATATGCAGTTTATTTCATATCAATTATACCTCATGAAGGTTGTTAAGAAAAACAATTATACTACTTGCACCAAAAATGAGTAACTAGCAAGTTTATGAAAACCTTTGTCAAATTTTCTCAGAAAAAAGCTTCTTTAGAAGAAACTCTGAAGAGAAAAATCAACGCCTCTTGGTTCCCATTTCCAGAGCTAATCTCTTATCCTTGAGTCAGAGTTGCTTAGAACTAAAATGAAGATAACAACAGCTGAAGATACTGCATAAGTAACATTCTGAACTTCAGAAAGCCAAGCCGTTATGAGGTAACATCGTTCAGTATATTTATCCTCAAAATACTCTGCAAGTCAGCCAAATCGGCTTATCTACAGTGTAAAAAATTAATGAGGTGTTACTGCATTGAATTAAAATCCAGACCATGAATGAGAATCTTAGCTCTAATAAACAAGATGATCACACTTTCCAATAAACATTTGATAGCAGAATAATTGTTTTATTCCAAAATGCCCTTTCTCAAAAGATCACTTTAATTTTTCATCAGCTGTTATCTTAACTTGAAGGAATAGTCCTTCTTCCCACCACAAGAAATTCTACCATTTTTAATTTGCTATTAATTTTTAAGGTTGAAAGCACCTAAATGTACCATCCAGAGATAGTTTGTAATATGCTCATTAATACTAATCATTTGGAGCAAATTTAGAAAAAATACCACCGCCAACTATGCTTAATCTCTATTCCTCTTCATATTTTGATAGACTAAATGTAAAACGAGTCATTTTTTTACTTGGCAAGGTTCACTGGACCCCACTTTATCCCTGAGAGCAGGGACAGCACTTGGGCAGAAGGTCCTGACCTATGGTGACCTGTGCAGGTGAGCTGCTCTGCAGAAATGAAGGCTGCAGAATGAGCCTGACCTGTCAGGTCAGCTAGGGCACCCAGGTCCCACAGAGGACAGGGCGGATCCTCGCTGAAAACCAGACAGAGACCCTTCCTGGTAGACGCCCTCAACAGCAAAGGTGAGACACAGGTAGTCAAGGCTGGAATTCTGGAAGGCCAGGTTGGGAGGTTTCAGGTTCTGGTTGGACAGACGTCCAGTGCCAAGGGTCGTCTGCCTGGTGAGAGGCAGTAGCTGCTTTGTATACAATGCCAGGTGTCACCCTGGGATCCTGGGTCAACACCACACCCACTTACTGCCCCAGGTGACCATGAGGTTGTGGGGAATTGCCCAAACGGACTCAGGGGTTCAAGTATTTACTTTCTACCAATTTTCCATTTATCTGTGGAAAGTCAATTCATGTCTCTTGGTTCCTATTTTTTGCCTTTTAGATGAGCACAAATGAACTGGGTCTAACACCTGTCACTTAATCATAAGAATCTTTCCAAAAGGAAACCAAAAGTTTGGTTACTGTTACGTCACCTACCAAATGGATAAATTAAACAACCATTGATTACCTGGGGTGCCATTGTTAACAAAAAGAGAAAGTGTTAAGCAGTGGGTCCATTTACATTCTTTAGCATTAAGATGACCCGCTTGCCATTAATTATCCCCACACTGGACCGCTTTCAGATGAGGTTCTTGCCAACTGGCCTCCATTAAGAACCGTTTCGTCTTTCTGTGCTGTCTGTGTTACCAAAGCTCAGATGGCTCTAATGAGAGGCAACACCGTGGCCATCCTGGGTGAGGCTGCAAACACGCTTAAACAACGCGGATTAGACAGCCACTTACAAAGCCAACTGCAGTCAATGTCACCCAAGGGCTGACTGCCTTGTGTCACTTTCTAGAGGACCCACTGGCTTCTCCAAACTAGAAGCCAGAGACATACAGCATCGGGGCTGTTATGACTCCTGATATATTATTGACATTTTTATGACTAGTATAAAAATAGGATAAATATAATAAATACTACTGTACTTTTCATGTTTGTTTTTTCACATTTTCCTCATTTGTCACAGAATAGTTAAACAGTGATGCTGGAGTTTGAGGCTTTGCTTTTTCTCTCTTACATTGTTTTAACACTGGAATAAACATAGGTTTTTCCTTCACTAAACATAATGCATTTTCTTATCATGATTTATTGAAATAGGACGTGGAAAGGGCAACATCGGACAAATCGTTGTGTATTTATTTAATAGAAAATGCTGCCTCCATAGGGAATGACCCGAGAATCTCTCCCATTCCTTCCCACAATTCTCATTCATTTTCAAATTGCACAACTTAAGGTGAAAAAAGCAGCAAAACAACAAAATGAATTTGAGCAAAGAAATCCAACCCGTGACTCCTGTGACTGTTGTAGAGCAAGTTCAGAGTTGGAATGAAAGCCAGTAAGAGGTGATAAGACATGACTTAGAGGTTATTTAGTCACATACCATTTCAGTGCCCACTGCGAACAAACATTCACGACTCGGGGTGAGAAGTAAATGTACCGGCTCCATCATTCTCTATGTCATGATAAGAAAACAGTAGACGTTTGACTCTCCTGCCAAGCCCTCCACCCTGGCCCACCTGTATTGTCCAGATAATTGAAGGTGAGAAAACAAAGACCCTGCCTTTGGTCCAGGACTGTTTTTAGATGAGTTCACCTCAGAATTGCTTGCGGTGTCATCTTCACAAGGAAACAGTCAACAGTGAGCTGACAAACTGTTAAAACTGGCTTTTCGTGAAGTCATCGATGAGTAGACATTTGTTTACAGCATTCAGTGCATTCCTGCTCATGTTCAGGGACACTGCAGAGCAAGTCAGGTCCACCTGCCTTTGTCCCGTCCTCCACCCAGCACACCTCCCGCACTTTCGGTGCAGAAAACCCACAGGACACAAGCTGGCTGGGACTTGTGGCTTCATCAGTCTGGCCAACCTCACAAGGAGGAACACAGGTGAGGACTCTGAACACCAGCCCAACACCTTGATCCTTGCCTCCTTGCCTTCAAAATATAAGGTGTTTCCTGTCTACAGAAATTCCCCAGGAAACACAAAACCTTTGGAAGGGGCCACCCTTGGGACTAGCTAAGCCAAATTTTGTTTAGTCTGCCATTTTTCTTAGGGAGACCTGCCAGAGTAAGTTGGGATTGGGCTCTATTCCATTAAACAAAGTGTGTTGAGTGGTATGTTATCTGTCTTATATAAGTTATGTGGATTGGTTTTAAAGCTTTATTTTGCTGGATCAACTTCACAAGAAGGGGCACTACATTTTTTATGGTTATAACCATATAAAACCATACGCTCCAGCATTTCAGAATCCTACTTTCACTCCACCTTACCTTCCCATAGGTACGCTCATAACTATCAAAAAAGAGCCCTGAATTTTGTTTTGGAAAATATGGTCATGCCAGGTCCGTGCACAAACGGGAGGGAATCACTAACTCTCCTCCCCAGGCAGCCCTCCTCCCTGCCCTTCCTCCACATCCTCCTGGGTCTCCAGTTCACCCCGTCCATTGCTGGTCCCTGCCCACCTTCTCTACGTGCTTCCCTGGCTAGAATGATGGAGAAACTCCCCCCAGGTGCGGGTGGAGTTGGAAGGAAGCATATGATCTCTTGGGGCCCTTGGGCTGAAAGAAGACATCACTCTAGAAAAACACGAGCCCACAGAGGTGTGCCCCATGCAGGTGTGGGATTTGAGGTCACAACACCTGCATGCAGACCCGTGGAGTAGCATCGTGTGGACCCAGGACCGGGGAAATCTCCAGACCCTCCCACAGGGCAGAGCACTAACCAGCCCCGTGGAGGCTCCTTTACAACTGAGGAACCGTGGGTTTGCTTCTTGGTCATCATGAGTTTTACCTAAATTTACAAGTAACCTGGGTGCTCATTACAACGTCACTCAAGAGGGCAAAATGAGTAATCTTAATCTCCCTGGTCAGAAATCAGGGACTGACTACACTATAACATAGCTACACAATCAAACACAATCAACCACTTTGCAGGCTATGAAAATCACACTTTAGAAGAACATTTCATAACATGGGGAGATACAGAACTTGCATAAAGCAAGTTATAAAAGAGCATATGCATCACGATTCAAAGTTTGTTTTTAAAAAACACATATATGCATAGGAAAAATACTGGAAGAATACAGACCAAAGATGAACAGTATTTTGGGGAGTTAGGATTATATTTTTTTCAAGTGTTTTTCCTGATTCTTTATTATATTTTTCCAAATAATCACCAACAAGCATGTATTATACTAACGATAAATCAATTCAATATTTCTAAAAATATAGTTCTCACCAGAAAGCCTATTTGAAAGCTTACAAGAAGATAAAAACAACTTGGATTGTTTTGAGTAGAGCCACATGCGAACCTGGACACATGAGCTGGAGTCTCTGTGGTTATGAAATTTGGAATAAATGCCTACGCAAGATGACTTTTTTTTCCTGCTTGTTTCCAGTTTGTTTTCTTCCAACTCAGAATTCGTTGGTGGAAAGCAATGCATTGAAATTATGCCTTAAGAAAAAGCTATTGTTTAAAATATGTAAATTTTCAAGCTTTCAAGGGCTAAAAGGCAATGTCCTATTGTCACCAAGTAAATGGGGGGAAGACTCTACAATAAGGCAGTATATATACGTATATATGATACATATATACATGCACATACATGTATATATGTATATATATAAATGTGTGTATATTGCATTGCTTAGCTCAAACTATCTATCTGATAAGCAACCCAACTTCTAATGACTCTATGAGATTATAGCAATGAAGCTTTTAAACTTTTTCAAGGTAATTATCTTCAAAATGTCTATAATAACTTACAGTCATAATTTTGAGACAATCCAAATGCAAATAAATATGGTAAGTTGTTACACTATTAGGACTGCTATTATCCACACCATATGTTGGCAAGCCTGGTTCACCACCTGTTTGGATAGGACTTGTGAGCTAATAATGGTTTTTACATTTTTAAGTGGTTGAGAAAAATCAAAAGAAAAATAATATTTCATGAAATGTGAAAATAGTTTGAAATCCAAAGTTCGGTGTCCACGAAGTTTTGCTGGAACCCGGCCACACACATTCTTTAAAATCTCATCCAGAGCTGCTTTTGCAATGAAACAGCTTCTTGGAAGAATTACGGCAGAGACCGTAGGCCTGCAAAGTCAAAAATATTTACAGTACTAACTGATCCTGTACAGAAAAAGTGTTTTCAAAGTGGTTCTGAATATTCTTTGTATTTCCTATCATCAGTCTCTAGATAGCAGAAAAGATTCTTAAATTGGGGGGTGTGGGGAGACTAAGGCCCCACAGAAGATATTTACGTTGCCAACTAAACCATCCCTAAAAGTCAGCCCTTCCAAAAGTACAAAACTTTTTTCTACATGTGTTCAATAAACCAAAAATTAAATGTCTAGAAGAAACTGAAATATTCATTTAATCTAGAACTAATGTCTGTACTGAAATTTCGCATTTATTCACTCTTGCCTAAAATAAATATCATGTAAATCTGTACCACAAAAAGAGCTTCGCAGTTTCCCCCCAGCTTTATTGAGGTACAACTGACATGTGAAATTGTAATATATTTAAAGTGGATAGCGTGATGATTTGATATAAGTATACATTGTGAAATGTAGTACCTAAGTCAAGTTAACTAACAATCAGTCACCTCACAGTTACTTTTTCTTTTCCTTTCTTTTTTTTTTTTTTCTTGGTAAGAATGCTTAAGATCTACTCTCTTAGCAAATTTCAATACAGTGTTATTACAATACAGTGTGATTAACCTGCTGTTCATAGATCCTCAGAATTTACTAATCTTATACCTGAAAGTTTGTACCTTTTACCCACCCCTCCCTATTTCCCTCACACCCCAGCCCCTGGCAACCACCACTCCACTCTCTGTTTCTATAAGTTTGACTTTTGTTTAGATTCCACATATAGGGTGAGATCATACAGTATTTGTCTTTCTCTGTCTGACTTATTTCACTCAGCATAATGCCCTCCAGGTCCACCCACATTGTTGCAAATGGCAGGACTTCCTTCTTTTTTTATGGCCGAGTAATATTCCTTACATGTTTATACCAAGCTTTCTTTATCCATCAGTCCATCAATAAGCACCTAGGTTATTGTCTTGTCTCCTCCGTGTTCTGTGTCTATGTAACATTCTTCTCTTTTTAGACGGAATTATGCTTGTTACACCTCCAGGTTAAGCCAACTGGATTTAGAATTAGGTAGACTCTGTGTGTGTGTGTGTGTGTGTGTGTGTGTGTGTGTGTGTTGGGTATATCTTTTTTATCTGACTATAAGTGGTTTTAGGACTTGACTCACTTTTTTTTAGCATTGTACAGAGATAGCCACAAGCTAGCTTGTAAGTACTGTGAGTAAGGAGAGTGGGTCACACACACACATGTGCACACACTCCCCGCTTCTTCACATTTACTGTCACATGAAAACCATCTTAGGATCTCCTGGAAGATGGATGAAATCTCTATTGTCCGCGTGATAACATTATTCACGTTCCTTTAAAATGCAGATATCTCATTTCAACAAGAAGACGAAAAGCACCTGCACCACCTTGCTGGGCGCATGGAGAGAATCCTCACACTGTTCTCACCAAACCCACGATTCTCTCCTGCCACTTCTGTTCCCCTTTCTTTATTTCTGGAACTTTCCATTCTGGACTTTTCCACAGAAAAATCAAAGTTAAAATAGGACAATGGATAACCCCATGCCAACCACCTAGTTTAGATCATTTTATTTATTTTTCTCTCCTTCTCTTTCTAGCTCCCTCTGTGAGTCTGTGGGTCTCTCCCACAATGGTTGCTAAACCAGTAGGAAGTCGCAGACGTCCCTAAAGAATTCACCATGTATGTCCTAAATTAACATTTTCTTGGATATCCACATACAATCACACACCTAAGAATTAACAGGAATTCTATACTATCAGCTAATAACCAGTGACTATTGAAATTTCCCCATTTAACCTCAGAATGCCTCATAGAGATTTGTCATTGAACAAGGGTGTAATCCAGGGTCAGGCTTCCCATCTGTCTGTGAGGTATCCTCACTTCTCTTTAAACTAGAACAGTCCCTGCCCAACTCCATCCACATACATTTCTTTTTCAGGATGCTGATTTTTGAAGAGACCAGATTGTTTCCCTTACAGGTTGTACATTCTGGACTTTGATGATCACTTTCCTGTGGTGTCATTTATTTATTTATTTATTAATGTTTTTATTGGAGTATAATTGCTTTACAATGGTGTGTTCGTTTCTGCTTTATAACAAAGTGAATCAGTTATACATATACATATATCCCCATATATCTTCCCTCTTGCGTTTCCCTCCCTCCCACCCTCCCTATCCCACCCCTCTAGGTGGTCACAAAGCACCGAGCTGATCTCCCTGTGCTATGCGACTGCTTCCCACTAGCTATTTTACATTTGGTAGTGTACGTATGTCCATATATACACTACCACTCTCTCACTTTGTCCCAGCTTACCCTTCCCCCTCCCCATGTCCTCAAGTCTATTCTCTAGTAGGTCTGCATCTTTATTCCGGTCTTGCCCCTAGGTTCTTTATGACCTTTTTTTCTTTTTTTTTTAGATTCCAAATATATGTGTTAGCATACGGTATTTGTTTTTCTCTTTCTGACTTACTTCACTCTGTATGACAAACTCTAGGTCCATCCACCTCACCACACATAACTCAATTTTGTTTCTTTTTATGGCTGAGAAATATTCCATTGTATATAAGTCCCATATCTTCTTTATCCATTCATCTGTAGATGGACACTTAGGTTGCTTCCATGTCCTGGCTATTGTAAATAGAGCTGCAGTGAACATTGTGGTACATGACTCTTTTTGAATTATGGTTTTCTCAGGGTATATGCCCAGTAGCGGGATTGCTGGGTCATATGGTAGTTCTATTTTTAGTTTTTTAAGGAACCCCCATACTGTTCTCCATAGTGGCTGTGTCAATTTACATTCCCACCAACGGTGTATGAGGGTTCCCTTTTCTCCCTGTGGAGCCATTTAAATCATATTTCTATCCTTTATATTTTCTGTAAAGCGAAAGTTAGGTCTAAAGGTTTAACAATATGATGCCATATTCCCCACAATGCATCAAGCCTAGAAGTCTGAAATGTCAAGGGATCCCACCTTGGTAACGTTAGTTTGGATCAATTGGTTAAGGTGTTGACCACCATTGGAAAGGTCTTTTCCCTTTGTAATTGGCAAATAATAATCAGTGAGGTTATACTCCGTCATTGTTGCAAACAGCCTTCATCCCAGCAACCTCTTTAAGTCATGGTTTCAGTTTGTGAATAGATCTAAGTATTTCATTTAAAATTGATTGATAGGGCTTCCCTGGTGGCGCAGTGGTTGAGAGTCCGCCTGCCGATGCAGGGGACGCGGGTTCGTGCCCCGGTCCGGGAGGATCCCGCGTGCCGCGGAGCGGCTGGGCCCGTGAGCTGTGGCCGCTGGGCCTGCGCGTCTGGAGCCTGTGCTCCGCAACGGGAGAGGCCACAACAGTGAGAGGCCCGCGTACCACAAAAAAAAAAAAAAAAAAAAAAAAAAATTGATTGATAAATGGTAATTTTCTAATTCTAGTATTCCTTTCCCTTTCATTAGCTGGTGTCATCCTGTCAAGAAGAGTTTTCCCTCATTAACTGAGAATGGCCTGGAGTTCCTTCTAAAAAGTCGAAGTAAATGCTGGGTTCTTTACCTTTAATTCCCATTTCATAGTAAGAATTTGGGATAGTAATCACTGACAACTGAAGCAAATTAGATATTTCTCTCTCTGTCTCCCTGTCTCTCTCTCTCATACACACACACACATCATGGACTCATGCATTTTTACTTTTACATTTTTATAATCATTTAGTTCTTTTCGATGCTCAGTTTGTCCTCTGTTTGCCCTTAAGAGCTCCTTACAGCTGATGCTCTGACGTGTCCTTATTATCCTCTGCTGTAAAATGTTCTTCCTGGGTCTCTTTCCACGGCTGAGACCACGTGTCTGTCCTTTGCTACAAACAGCAGCTTCCCCTCCCCGCCGTGTCCCAGCAGCACCTCCATCTGAAGCGACACCTCCTCACTCTAGACAGTGTCGGCCAATACATTCAAGGCAGAGACAGTTTCCCCATCCTCGCCAAACCCTGGCTTGACACGTCAATGGGCATCCAGGAGGACCCCAGCAGATGCACAGTGCCCGGCGGAGTCATAAGGAGGCCCTCCCGAGGGCTCGCGGATTATCTTACTGAACTGTGAAATGTCTAGCAGTTGATTCCTCTTACCTGGCATAGTAGTCGTTGGGAGGGACTGCTTCTTGGAAGAACTGGAACTGGTACAAATACAGTCCAATCAAGTGTCCCGCAGTGAAAATAGCCAGCAGGACACAGAGACAGCTGAACAGCAAGGGGTCGAAGGTCCGGCACCAGGACCACCAGGTGCACAGACCCAAAAACACAAAGAAGTACACGGACGAGGTCAGAGAGGGCAGCACCATTCCTGAGGAGGGAGAAACGCTAGAGTGAGACACCGCGTAGACGCAGAAACCATGCGCCTCGCAGGAAACGTCACTATTGGCGATGACGTGAATTTCCTTCCTATGCTTTTAGTACAATTCATCACACTTCATTGATAAAATCAGAATTAATGCTATTCTTATTGTGAAAAAAAAGTCACATGTAAAGTGCAATTTGTAAATATGGGGAAATACCAGATGATGAAGAAACCCTACCTGTGGCATTGGGGCCCCGCAAACATCCACTTTTCATACCAGTAGAATTTAGCTTATTTACTTGCCTGTTTCCATCTATCTACTCTCCCCCAATTCTTCAGGAATACTGTATGTGCACTCTAACTTTCCCCAATAAATTTTTAAAAATAATGATTTGCTTTTGTTTGTTTGTTAACTAGGATTCGTAATACTACATTCTGTGGCAGCTAAAGTCTCACTACACCTTTGCCCTGCCTGATGAAATTCGATTTGCACTATCACTAATGAGGGAAATGTAAAACGAGGTAATTCCTTTACAGGTATTTTAAAACTTTGGGGGGAGCAATGACTTCCCATCAAAATCCTGAGTTACATTTCTTGAGAAATACTATTCACTTTTCCATTTTTTAACTTTCCTATGGAAAAACAGTTAAATTGTTTCATCTCATGAAATTTCACTGAAGCAGGATGGAATAAAGTTCACAGTACCTCTGGGGCAACGGGGAAGGGGGCAAAGATGGAGATAATGTTTTTATGGAACAAGCAGCCCTCAGCCAACAGCGAGAGGAAGTGAGCGTCTGTGCTGGAAGATTACAATCTAACTCTGGAAGAAAAATAGTCTATCCTGGAGAGTTACATTAAGATTGCTAATGACTCAATGTAAACAGAAAAGCTTTCAGAAGCACATGTGCAGCTCTGGTCGGGACCATGAAAACTGTCCCTTGTCCCAGATCACCACTCACAGGCTCTGAGGGAGGACAACAGTTGTCCAGATCGTCACGTAGAAAATGATGTCACCTAACAGCTATGGAAGAAGACTGCTTTACAGAAGTTAATAGCAACCATCTAAAAACATAAAACCTAGATCTGAACGGGAAAAGCTACATGTGCGTGTTTGGTTTGTACATGTGGCCAATTTTACAAAAGCTACAGCTACGATTTTGGTGCCACGGAACAGAACTGCTTCCTTCTTCGTTTTCTCTTCAACCCTTCCTTTCATTACTCGCCAGCTCCCTCCTTGTGGTCCACCAGGAGTTGGAGACCCTCACCTGATGAACCCAGTAAAATCGTCACAACAACCTTCCCCGCGGTGGTTATCATGTTGCCAATGAACTCCTTAAGCTTGGAAGCCACAGAGGCCAGCCTGCGGAAGAGTTTTAATCTCGTGCTTTCTTCCAAATCGCCTTCAACACCATCTCTTTCCTCTAAATCCTCTTCATAGATCAGCGCCTCTTCTGGGTCTATTTTTTCTCCTCCAGCCTAAATAAATGAAAAACAGAAAACACTGCAGTCCAGAACTCTGCCTGTCCACCCAACAGATTATATGGTTTGCAATATAAGGGCCAGTCAATGAGGTGAATTTCACAAATCAGGAAAAAATGCAGACAACCACTCAACCACGTTAAGCACCCCCAGGTCTCCAGTGGTCCCTGTGTAAAGCCCAAGGAACTTTGATCTTTCCTGAAAAAGTAAACAGGAAGCATCGCTAATCATAGGGTCCCTAACGGCATTTCATCTTACCTACATGAGCTCATTTTTTAAAGGCAGAAGAAGAAAGTGTCTATTCAATGTTAGCTGCTTATGGTTCCTCAAATTTACCGAGTTTGCCACCAAGGTGATGGGAAGTTTGATGAATGTGTCCACGGCTTAAACGGAAAGGATGAGCCAAATCGGCGCTTAGGAAATCCCTTTTCTTTCTGGAGTTTATCTTTGCTCACTATTTTAGTATTTCCTGCCCGTGGGAGGATGAGTGGTCCCAGCTACTTGGCTAAATAAACAGTCGCTTCCTATCTTATCCTTTTAGAGAATCGTGCACCAGTCCAATCCCAGGCCGTTCAGGACCTCAGGACCATCACTAGAGATTCAGGGAGGAAACACATGTACAGCACATACACATACTTCCATGGATTATTTTTTTTTAAACATCTTAATTGGAGTATTATTGCTTTACAATGGTGTGCTAGTTTCTGCTTTATAACAAAGTGAAATCAGTCATACATATACATATGTCCCCATATCTCCTCCCTCCTGCATCTCCCTCCCTCCCACACTCCCCATCCCACCCCTCTAGGTGGTCACGAAGCACCGAGCTGATCTCCCTGTGCTATGCGGCCGCTTCCCCATAGCTATTCATTTTACGTTTGGTAGCGTATATATGTCCATGCCACTCTCTCACTTTGTCCCAGCTTACCCTTCCCCCTCCCCATGGGTTATTTTAAACTGGGTATCCTGTGGGGTCTTTTTATTTGTTTTGTTTTTAAAGAATACATAAGAGGGGCTTCCCTGGTGGCACAGTGGTTGAGAGTCCGCCTGCCGATGCAGGGGACACGGGTTCGTGCCCCGGTCTGAGAGGATCCCACATGCTGTGGAGCGGCTGGGCCCGTGAGTCATGGCCGCTGAGCCTGCACATCCAGAGCCTGTGCTCTGCAACAGGAGAGGCCACAACAGTGAGAGGCCCGCGTACCACACAAAAAAAAGAATACATAAGAATTTTTTGGCTAATTACAATCTTATCCTGGAAGGATTAGATTTTTTTAAAGGAATTATAAATATAAACCATCACCTTAAGACAAAAGGAGCCGGTTTTAGATGCATGAAGCTTTGTTTGCATTCACCCCAGGCTGACAGGCTTCATCCTGAAAAGACCGCAGCTGTCTGCAGAGCCAGAAGGATCTCTAAGCCCAGATCAGACATGGAGTCAAGGCTTAGAGAATAGAGCCTGGCTGCTCCATTTTCCCATTTTAAATGTTCTTTCTTTTAAAAATTTTTTTATTGAATGAAAGATTCTTCAAATTCTATAGTGCTTTACAACTTTCAAAAGTTTCACACACATGATTTCATATAATTCCATAACAAGCCTTTCCCCCCCACCCCTATATTGCCCCTCCCCCCTTCCCTCTCCCCACTGGTAACCACTAGTTTGTTCTCTATATGTGTTTGTCTGCTTCTTTTTGTTTTATTCACTGGTTTGTCATATGTTTTAGATTCCACATATAAATGATAACACACAGTACTTATCTTTCTCTGTCTAACTTATTTCACCTAGCATAATACCCTTCAAGTCCATCCATAGTACTGCAAACGGCATTATTTCATTCTTTTTATGGCTGAGTAGTATTCCATTGTATGTATGTATGTATGTGTATGTGTGTGTATATATATATATATATATATATATACCACATCTTCTTTATCCATTCATCTGTCAATGGGCATTTAGGTTGCTTCCATACCTTGGCTATTGTAAATAATGCTGCTATGAACATTGGGGTGTATGTATCTTTTCGAATTAGTGTTTTTGGTTTTTTCATATATATATATATATATATATATACTTTCTCGATACACTTAGTTCAATCAGATATTACATAATATTCACTGCTGGTGTCTCAAGCTCCATCTGTGCCCCAGCTCACTGGAGGAAGCCAGGCACAGGAGACGGGTACACAGCTCGGTAAGTGCTGTTTGCCCAGGTGGGTACAGACCACTTGGGACTTACGTTGGCTGTCGATGAAGCCAAGGCTACAGGATGCACCCCCTCCCCTACGTACATACACACACACACACCACACACATACGTACACACACCACATACACAATCCACATACACAACACACACATACATATACCCACACAATACACACACGCATACAGAGACACACAGAGACACAGAGACACAATACACACATAACACATGCATACATATACAAAGACACAGAGATACACACATACACAGAGACACACACACGACACACATATACACACACAATACACATACATATACAAAGACACACAGAGACACACACATACCTACACACAACACAGACACACACATACACACACAGGGATTTAATCCCAGGCAATTCAAGTTCATATACCCAAAATGGGTTTTGCATTCTACTGTATTCCATCACAGCACATTTGTACTTTTTCTGGAAGGAGAAAGAATGTTTCAGGTTTATGCATTAAGGTTTTTCTATCTGTTCAGAGCTCAGTATGTACCAGTGTCGCCAGTAAGAGATAGAGCCCCACACATGTAAACAAGTAAATAAATTAACGACTAATTACCTCACAGCAATAAATGCTATTCTGAGAATTAAAATAGGGTGATGTGATTGCGAGTGTCAGGGCAGCTATTTTAGATTCTGAGGTCAGGGAGAGCCTCTCTGAGGAGGTGACATGGCAGCTGAGATCTGAATGTCACAGAGTCACCAGCCATGTGAAAATTCTAGGCCAGAGCCTTCCAGGCAGCGGGAAGGGCTGGCTGAGCCTCCATGGTGTGTCCCCAGACCCACTCCCTCCTCCCCTTCCTCCTCGTTGTCACCAGATACCCCTACGTCCCACCTCACAGAGACAAGAGGGCTGAGCCCCAGCCAGTGCATCAGCCCACCCCCTGCAGCCCACCTGTGGGCAGGTGCTCATGGCCCCCTCCTGGGACGGTGGATGAGCTGCAGGTGCTGGGGCACATGGGAGAAGGACAGCCCACCACCCTCCCCTGCCCCGCATCACCCACGTTTGGGAGTTTCAAAGTGAAAGTCTCCAAGAGTTGGCTGGATGCACGGTGGCACGTCTCCGACACTTGAACCCGCTCTAACAGGACTCTGATAACCAACCACTCCACCCAATGAGGGGAACAACAGGATCTGTTTTGCAGGGTGACTCCAGTGGCTGCAGGGGGAGGGCAGGGGGACCCCGAAGCCAGGAGGCTGTTCTGATGGAGGAGGGGGCAGGGTATGGAGCTGAGGAGCCTTCGTGTCTTGGCCGAATGTCTTGGAGGTCGAGTCAGCAGAACTGATTGGTAAATTTCACGTGGAAGGAGGAGGGGTGGAGGAGAATCAGAGGTAGTTCCTGTGCTGTTGTTGTCTTTGCTGATGAGATCAGGACAACCAGGAGTGGAGCAGGTGGGGGAACCCAGTTCTGAGATAAAGGTGTCACGGGGGCAGCTAGTGTAGGATTCTACCTGAGGTTCACTGCCAAAGTCAGGTGTCTGATGAGGTGACCTGGAGAGAACACAGAGGTGCCCACCTGTCGGAGCTGCCACACCTGGGACCAGTCTGTCTCTCCAACCTTATCCTCATCTCTTGGCCCAGAAACATCACATGCAGGGAACCACATGGAGAACCCGGAATCCACAGGTTCTTTGCCTTGGGATGTGCTGTCCCCACCCCATGGGAGCCCTTGCCCAGTGTCCAAGGCCCCGGCTCCCAGGCCAACCTTCCTTCAGCTTCTCCAACTCCCAAAGCTGAGTTGCTGTGGGGACCAAGCTGAGTTGCTGTGTGTGCTATGGCACTCACAGCGCCTTCCACATGGGGCATCTGTTGCTTAATACCTCCCGCACAACAGGTGGGTGACACACTAAAAATCCCTCCCTGAGGAAGGAAGTTTGTCCAAAACCTTCAGTTCCCATACTTGAACAAGGTGACAGAGAGAGAGAACACAGGTAGAGGCGCCTGGTCCCAGTCAGAAACACACTCCTAACTTTCATAATAAATGACTTATTGCTCAGTTATGGAATTGCTGCGGATGTAGATTAAATCAAATAGAAATCGCTGGTCAAGAACCTTCGTGAGCTTAGACAAATGCATTTCCCTGACCTCTCTTGAGCGGGACTGGGGCCCCTGTGATTTATATAAACATACCAGCGTACTTGAGGTTTTCCAGCATTTTTGTACTGGAATCCCTGGGGCTTTCAGTTAAAAAACACTTTTTAAACCTGCCAAGCTGAGAGGGAGCCGAAAGTGAGCCCCTACCGTCCAGCCCAGTGCCAGAACTGCCATTAGCCACATCAGGCTGGCTTGGGAACAGGCTGGCTTTGTCCCCAAAACAATCCATATGTGCAGTGTAAACCCCGACACCCTGGAAGCACCTCAGCTCACCCTAGCGTATTTACCAACGAACAGCCTTAGTTGCTGGAGTTGTCATCTGTCCCCGTGCCAGAACCCAACTTGGTTCTGGCCTTGGAGCTAAGAAGGAGTAGTTGTAAATAAAGATTTATCCCCCTGGTTCCTGAGCTCTCTTAGTAATGAAAGACAAAGAGGCCCTTTATAGTTTAAAAAGCCAAATAAAATATTACATATCAGTGTTGCCCAGGTCAAAGTCTACAACTTATCTGAAGAATTGTAAGTGCTTTAATGCATCTTCTTTAAAAGCCCCTGACTTCGAAACACACCAAATGTACTAAGGTAGCATCTCATTTCACATGAGGATGCTCCAAGTGCTAGAGTCAACTGTGTGAGAGGCCATGGTTCCCTGAGCCTGGACAGGGCCTCCGAGTCTCACCCCACCACTGTGTCCCACCCTGCAGCCCCACCCCAGCAGTCACAGCGTTAGCTGTTATTCCCACTCAATTCTGGACCAGGAAGACACCATCAATTACTTTCAGTAGAACCCAAACATCATGTTTCCTTATCCCCAAGCACTAAACGATTCAACCTGGGTTGGACTAAACCCCAAGAATCACCTGGGAATCTTTAGGAGGACAGATTACCAAGCTCCACCTCAAACTTCCTACATCAGAAATTCTGGAAGTGAATCCCAGGAATCTGTCTGATTAAAGAGCTGCACAAGGTGATTTGGAAGCAACCAGCCTGGAATCCATGCCCTTGCTGACATCTGCAACCTTGGACCAACTCATCCTACCTGAAAATACTGTGTTTGAGTCGTATGCTAGGCAGACTCCCTTACTTGGAAAATATATTGAAATAATTTATCTGTGGAATCTCTTTCTGATTTCAGCCAACCTTTAGAGGTTAGACCAGAGATTCTCATGCCATGGAATCCATTTTCCTCTTCCTCTTGGGTAAAACCAAGCTATTAAAAACATTTCGATGGGAGGGTATCAGAATCACAGATAATGAGCCAAAAGATCCTGGAGTCAAAGGGAACATTTTTCTAAGATGTCAGAGTTGTTTAGTTAACAAGTTATCACACAGAGTGGGTTCATCTCAACAGAAGAGCCCAAGGAAGGAACAGGCCATGATGTGAGTCATCGCAGAAGAGGAACAAGTCTCATCCATAGTGTCCTCGTGGACACAAGCAGCCAGGTAGAGCACGGGAGCCGTGCTGGTGTGGGGTCACGTGTGTTACGTAAGCCTAACGTGACAGCGTCGCACAGACAAAGCCAATATTTTATTCTGTTTCTGCACTTGTTTTAGGAAGATTATTTTTCCAAACGTATAAGAGCAGTTAAATCGTTCCCTGTTCCATTTGGAAAAGTGAGTATAGAGATGTATGCTTTCAACCACCTCCTACAGAGTAACAAAAGTTTAATAAGGGACAGGCAAAGACACACTGAATTAGCAGGCAGTGACCCGCTGGGTGAGCCAGGCCTGCAGGCCTGCGGAGCTTTAATAAAACCAGGTCTGGTACCACTATATGTTTGCCTGCCTCCCAGAGATTCTGACCGAATGGGTCTGGGATGGGCCCTGCACCTGGACCTTTACAAGTTCCCAGGTCAAAGGCAGTTTAAGGTGGTGGCGAAGGAGGAGCCTGAACTCACCTCCTTCCGTGGACACGACAAATATGCAGCTACACACGGATCAATTCCCCCTGCAAAGAACCTGAGAACTACCTGAACACCTGGTCCCCAACAGAGGATAGAAAGGGCCACACCCAGACAGGCAGGGGGGGCATGTGGTCTCACTCACACTAGAGCCAGTGAAATGGCAGCAGTGTGACACGTACTGAGACTGTATGTAAAGGAGAGTCATTCATAAATCCAAAGGCATCAGCTGGAGGGGTGGGGGATGGTGGAAACACTCCCCAGAGACAGAGGTGCCATTGTGCTCCCCACTTAACCTGCCGGAGCAGGCAGGTGAGCTCGGACACAGGGTTGAGCAATTGTAGCACTACCCCGCTGACCTGCTGAAGCCGGAGAGCTCCAGTGGCTGAGGTGGCTGGGCATGAGTGGTCTTGGCATCCTCCCACCCCTGCCCTAAAGCTGACACACGCACACAGACAGGGCACTCTCCTCTGCATTGCTGAAGCTGTGGGCACACAGTCAAGTCATTTTCCCACTGCCTTCCCAAAGCAGAGGACCAAGCCTGGTCCCCACACTCTCCAGCTGAAGCCAGCAGGAGCATACAGTCCAGATAGAGACACAACTTGATTGCCTGGCCCTGGTGGCCAGTGGGGCTGGAGACCCTGAGCTCCATGGCACTGGAGCAATTGGAAAGAGAGCTCTTGTCAGGCCACCATCCCCAGGGCACTGCACATATAGCAGGCAAACACAACCCCTGGCTTCCTTTGAAAAAGGCCCATTCATGGAACCTGGAGCCTCAGGTTTCTTTTGCACCTAGAGGCTAAGGAAGGGTTCCCAGGGAAGTAAGCAGGATGACAACATCCTCATACCCCCTTGGCCTCACTACAGCTCAATGAGACTTCCCAGGAAGGAGCTTGTGCACTCCTCAAGAGTCCCGATATTTGCAACTGTTGCCCAGAGGACACATCCAGATCTCCACATCTGGAGAACAGCAGGGATTACAATTGTGGCCCCATAGGACTGTATATATCTGCATACTTTAGAAGCTGTTGCCTAAGAGACTGGCTTCCAATCAGCCTAAGTGCTAAATGAGAGTCCTCCCCTCAGAACACTGACAGGTCCTGACACACCCTCAACAACAGGGCCATATCAAGAACTACAAAGATTCGGGAGACCACCAAGAGCTAAGGCAGGGTTGAACAAGAAGGATCATCCCTACGCAAGGCCACACCTTCAAGACTGAGAGGCAGCAGTTTTGCCTACTACATAGAAATAGTCAGCAAAATGAAGAAAAGGCAAGAGAAAACCTCAGAAAAAGACCTGAATGATATGGAGATAAGTAATCGACCTGATAAAGAACTGAAAGTAACGGTCATAAAGATGCTCTCTGACCTCAGGAGAAGAATGGAGGAATACAGTGAGAACTTCAACAAAGAGCTGAATATATAAAAAAAAAGAACCAATCCGTGCTGAAGAATACAATAACGGAAATGAAAAATACATGAGAAGGAATCAAAAGCAGATTCGATGACAGAGAAGAACAGATTGGCAATCTGGAAGACAGGGTAGTGGAAATCATCCAATCAGAAGAACAAAAAGAAAAAAAACTTTTTTAATGAGGATAGTCTAAGGGGCATCTGGGACAACATCAAGTGTACTAACATTTACATTATAGGGGTCCCAGAAGGAGAGGAGAGAGAAAAAGGGGCAGAGAACTTATCTGAAGAAATAATGGCCGAAAACTTCCCAAACCTGGGAAAGGAAACAGACACCCATGTCTAGAAAGTGCACAGTCCCAAACAAGATGAACCCAACAAGATCCACACTAAGACACATTATAATCAAAATGTCAAAAGTAAAGATAAAGAGAGAATTTTAAAAGCAGCAAGAGAAAAACAACTGGTTACATATAAAGGAACCCCTATAAGACTACTGGTGAATATTTCAGCAGAAACTTTGCAGACCAGAAGGGAGCAGCATGATACATTCAAAGGGCTGAAAATAAAAAACACAACCAAGATTACTCTATCCAGCAAGGTTATCACTCAGAAGTGAAGGAGACATAAAGGGTTTCTCAGACAAGCAAAAACGAAAGGAGTTCATCACTAAACCAACCTTACAAGGTATGTTAAGCGGTGATTTTCAACCTGAAAAGTAAAGGCCTTAACTAGAAATAAGAAAACATGTGAAAGAGAAAAGTCTCTCTGGTAAAGGCAAACATATAGTAAAGTTAGTGGATGAAACACTTCTAAAGCTATTATGAAGGTTAAAAGGCAAAAGTAGTAAAATCAACTGTAACTACAATAAGTATTTAAGGAATACACAAAATAAAAAGATGTAAAATATAACATAAAAAGCATAAAATGTGGAGAGGGGAGTAAAAATGTAGTGCTTTCAGAATGTATTCAAACCTAAGTGACTATCCACTTAAAATAGATTGTTTTATACAGATTATTATATGTGAGCCTCATGGAAACAAAAACCCAAAACCTTTAAATAGATAGACAAAAAATAAAGGGAAAGGAATCCAAACATAACACTAAAGAAAATCATAAAACCAGAAGTGAAGAGAACAAGAGAAGAAAGGAACAGAGAAGGTTTACCAAAGGAAAAAAATAATATGAGAAAACAACAAACAAAATGGCAGAACATACCTATCAATAATTATTTTAAATGTGAATGGTCTAAATTCTCCAATCAAAAGATACAGGGTGGCTGTATGGATATAAAAACAAGAGACTCACTTCAGATCTAAAGACATGCACTGGCAGAAAGTGAAGGGATAGAAAAAGATATTTCATGCAAATGGAAATTTTTTAAAAAGCTGGAGTAGCAATATTTAGATAAAATACACTTTAAAACAGAGACTGTAAAAAAGATGAAGAAGAGCATTACATAATGATAAAGGGATCAATACAACAAGAGGATATAACATTTGTAAACATGCACCCAACAAAGGATCATGTAAATTTATAAAGCAAATATTAACTGACATAAAGGAAGAAATGAACAGTAATATAGTAATAGTAGGGGACTTTAATACCTCATTTGCCTCAATGGATAG
The DNA here is from genome assembly GCF_964165515.1 of Mesoplodon bidens. NCBI lineage: Eukaryota > Metazoa > Chordata > Mammalia > Artiodactyla > Ziphiidae > Mesoplodon > Mesoplodon bidens. The sequence continues at coordinate 29,871,599 of NC_138169.1, read as the reverse complement.
ATCATCCAGACAGAAAATCAATGACACATTATGCCAGCTGGAAAATAGATATATACAGAACATTCCATCCAAAACTGCAGAAAACATATTATTTTCAAGTGCACATGGAACTTTCCCCAGGATAGATCACATGCTAGATCAAAAAATAAGTCTCAATAGATTTAAGAAGACTGAAATCATATCAAGCATCTTTTCCAACCACAAAGGTAAGAAACTGGAAGTCAATTTTGAGAAGAAAACTGGAAAAAACACAGAACGCATGGAGACTAAACAACATATTACTAAGCAATCACTGGGTCAATGAAGAAATGAAGAGGAGATTAAAAAAAATACCTGAGACAAATGAAAATGAAAACAATTTTCCAAAATCTGTGGGACACAACAAAAGCCGTTCTAAAAGGGAAGTTCATAGTGATACAGGACTACCCTGGGAAACAAGAAAAATCTCAATTAAACAAATTAACCTCACACCTGAAGAAACTAAAAAGAGAAGAACAAACAAAACCCAAAGTTAGTAGAATGAAGAAAATAATAAAGATCAGAATGGAAATAAATGAAATAGAATCTAAAAAACAATAGAAACAATCAGTGAAACCAAGAGCTGGTTCTCTGACAAGATAAAGACAAGTACTAAATCTTTAGCCAGTCTCACCAAGAAAAAAAGAGAGCGGGCCTAAATAAATAAAATCATAAATGAAAGAGGAGATGTTACCACAGAAATACAGAGGATCATAAGAGACCACTATGAACAATTACATGCCAACAAATTGGACAACTTAGAAGAAATGGATAAATTCTTAGAAACACATAACCTTCCAAAACTGAATCATGAAGAAACAGACAATCTAAAAAGACCAAATAATAGTAATGAAACTGATTAGTAATTAAAAATCTTCCAACAAACAAAAGTCCAGGACCAAAGAGCTTCACAGAGGAAATCTATCAAACACTTGAAGAAGAGTTAATACCTATGTTTCTCAAACTATTCCAAAACACTGATGAGGAGTGAATGCTTCCAATCTCATTTTACAAGGCCAGCATTACTCTGATACCAAAACCAGACAAAGAGGCCCCAAGAAAAAATTAGAGGCCAATATCTCCAATGAACATAGATGCAAAAATATTCAATAAAATATTAGCAAACCAAATCCAACAATACAGTAAAAGGATTACACACCATGATCAAGTAAGTTTTATTCCAGAAATGCAAGGATGGTTCAACATCCACAGATCAATCAACAAAGAATAAAAATCATATGATCATCTCAATAGATACAGAAAAAGCACTCAACACAACTCAACGTCTGTTTACAGTGAAAACTCTCAACAAAGTGGGTATAGAGAAAACATACCTCAACATAACAAAGGCCACATATGACAAACCCACAGCTAGCATCATACTCAACAGTGAAAAGCTGAAAGCTTTTCCTCTAAGATCAGGAACAGGATAAGGATGCCCACTCTCATCACTTTTTTTACACACAGTGTTGAAAGTCCTAGCCACAGCAATTAGGCAAGAAAAAAATAAAAGACATCCAAATTAAAAAGAAGTAAAACTGGCACTATTCACCCATGGCATGATACTATATATAGAAAACCCTAAAGACTCCACCAAAAAACTATCAGTACTAATAAACAAATTAAGCAAAGTTTCAGTATACGAAATTAATATACAGAAATTGGTTGCATTTCTATACACTAATAACAAACTATGAGAAAGAGAAATTAAGAAAGCAATCCCATTTACAACTGCATCAAAAAGAATAAAATACCTAGGAATAAATTTAACCAAGGAGGTTAAAGACTTGTACTCTGAAAACTATAAGACACTGATGAAAGAAATTGAAGATGACACAAATAAATGGAAAGATATACTGTGCTCAAGGGTTGGAAGTATTAGTATTGTTAAAATGTCCATACTACCCAGAGCAATATACAGATTCAATGCAATCCTTACCAAGTAGCAATGGCATTTTTTACAGAACTAGAACAAAGAATCCTAAAACTTTTATGGAACCACAAAAGACCCCAAATAGCCAAAATAATCTTGAGAAAGAACAAAGCCAGAGGTATCATGCTCCCTGATTTCAAACTATATTATAAAGCTAGAGAAATCAAAACAGTATGGTACTGGCACAAAAACATACACATAGATCAATGGAACACAATAGAGAGCCCAGAAATAAACCCACCCATTTATGGTCAATTAATCTATGACAAGGGAGACAAGAATATACAATGGAGAAAAGACAGTCTCTTCAATAAGTGGTGTTGAGAAAACTGGACAGTTACATGCAAAAGAATGAAACTGGACTACTCTCACACAATATGCAAAAATAAATTCAAAATGAGTTAAAGACTCATCCCACCCTAGACCTGGCACAGTGCTCCAAGCAGAGATCAGGCTCCGTAAAAAAGTTCTGATTGGAGTTAGGAAGAGACAGATGGATGGGAGGATGGGAAAGGAAAGTGGTGGATTCCAGGGTAGGTACGGCACTGCTCAACCTTTTGACATTTTAATAATAAAGACATGCATTTTCTTTGCATCTTAATTCATCACAAGTAATTATTTGGGTCCTGAACCTTTCAGGACACTTTTGGCAACAGGAAGGGTCTGTGAGCCCTTAGAACTGTGGCTTTTGTCATCACTCCCTGAATTCTTCATTTCTAGAGGGAGCACAGCAGTCAGAAGAGCAAAATTTAGCTGGTTCTCATAAAAGAAAACAGGTGGTTCAGGGTCAGTAATAATCTCTGTAACCAAAGACAAACAGAGATGGATGACCGTGTCTTTGTGCTTGAAAGCCAGGATCTAGAAAATGTAAAGCAAGTGACTCTGGACTGGATGTCAGGTGGGAACTGAGCAGATGCCTAATTAAAAGGTGACAATAAAGAGATTGATTTCTTCCATTCTTTGTTTCTTGCTCTTAAAAAAATAGTAACTTGAGCTTCAAAGTTGAAGCTTGACGTGCAGCCCAGGTGGCCGTTTTCTGTGCCAGATGTTACAGTAGACTAATGAACGTTAGGTATTAGAAAGGAGGGTGCAGATTTGAGGCTCCGAAGGAATTTCCAAATAACATTATCGGGACCTAAATGTTACATCACTGAATTTTTAATGGATGGGCAATGATTTATACTGGAATATTCTTTATATCCTTCGTGTTTGATTTGTCAGACTATTTAGAAGATGCCTCTTGAAGCAGACTAAGTTGAGACTAAAATTCCTATTTGAATAAAGATTTAATTTATCATAAATTTAATTCAATAGTATATTAAACTATTATCTGTTTCAAAAAAATAAGGCCTGAAATCTCGTTAAATAGCTAGAAAGACCTAGAAGTATATAAACAACACAGATGCTATCAGCTTCGTACAATTACTGATGTAATTGGTGTTTTATTGCACAGATAACCTTTCTACACAATTTAATCTTCATAACACAATTCATTTTTTTAAAGGCTTAAGAATCAGAATCTTTTTCCCAGTTATGATTTGTTGATCTGCTTCTGAATTAAAATGAACGAATAAACAAGACCACAGATACGTCAGCTGGAAAAGAACCTTTTATGGCACTTGGGGAGTTGTTTCTTGACTGAGGTCTGCTCTCTGTAAAATTCAAGAACAGGGGCAAAGCCTCCCACCCATGCCCCCTGGGGGTTTTAGGGGGAATCCTTGGGTTTTTGATGCCCTTTAAAACAGCAAACTTGAGCCTCATTAACAAGTCCATGAAGATTAGGGAAGACTCCTGAGCCTTCTCCAGGGATTAGTTGCTACTTTGAAACCATGCTAGATTTGAAAAGGAATTCTCCCAGGCACCAGAGGATTGATTAATCTGCCATTTCTCCACTGAGATAAATGAAAGAAGTAACGCCAGCAAACACTATCCTTTCAAAGGATCCTTGGGACTTCCCTGGTGGCGCAGTGAAGAATCCGCCTGATAATGCAGGGGACATAGGTTTGATCCCTGGTCTGGGAAGATCCCACATGCCGCAGAGCAACTAAGCCCATGTGCCGCAACTACTGAGCCTGCACTCTAGAGCCCGCAAGCCACAACTACTGAGCCCGTGTGCCACAACTACTGAAACCCACGTGCCCTAGAGCCCTTGCTCTGCAACAAGAAGCCAACGCAATGAGAAGCCGGCACACCACAACAAAGAGTAGCCCCCATTGGCCGCAACTAGAGAAAGCCCGTGCACAGCAACAAAGACCCAAAGCAGCCAAAAAAAAAAAAAAAAAAAAAAGCCAGGAATTAAAACAAAAAAATTCAAAGGATCCTCAAAAACCAAGCAATCTAGAACACAAACGCCAAGATTTACAAGTAGCAGGAAGTATGCTAGGGACTTCAAAATAAAACAAATTCTCTTGCTTATTTCTCCTGGCCATGTATTTCTATTCTTTTCAGACTCTAGCTAGATGGTTCCCCGGTAAGATGTATTTCCTCCTGGATTCATCTCAGAAGATTCACTCTAGCCTGCTCCCCTGGGCTGTCTGGGGGCTGGCATGTACTAAGAGAATGGAACTTACTATCTAAATTAGACCCAAACAAATTTAACCGAGAGGGAAATGAACCTCATAATAATGATGTTTAGTATTTTCAAAGCCCCAATAAATAATGTTTATAGAGTATCTACCCCTCTTTTCCTTATTGTTAAATAATGTCATCAATAATATATAGGGCACAGATATTTAAACAACTTTCAAATGGGAGAGAGGTACTATAAGCCTGTGTTGGAGAACCGAGGGGAATCAGGAAGGAAACATGATTTTAGAAATAGTCAATGATATCGTGTCTCTTTTTCACCAGATGTGTGATCTTGACCTTAACCTAACATCCCTTATCTTCCGTAGGTCAGTGTAGGTTTTCCTAGTTTTATGGCAAAAGAGAGTTTGAATTTGGAGACAGAAGTCCTTTTTATAGGAAGCTTTGTAATTCAGTCATGGTTGTCTGTTACTAAAGGCACAGAGGGGATTCTTTTACCAAGTGGGATGGCCTCAAACACACCCTCCAACTTAGCTTTCTTTCATTCTACGAGACCCTGAATTTGAAATTTTTGAGATTGTTCTACTGCCTCTCAAACTGGAGAAGAGCAGAGGGAGAGCGGGTGCCCTTTATTATTAAGTCCTCACAACAATCTGTGCTTTGCAGAAAAAGAGAATAAACAATTTTCCCAACATCACACAGCCACCTTAGGCGGCTTCCAAGTCCGACTTTAGAGTCCACTCAATTCCCAGTAAATATCCTTTACACTCCATCTATCCTATGAGGATAACTGAAAATCAACCTCGCTTTATAAATAATAATAATGAAAAACTCTAAGTCTGGAGAGCTGGAGTTAATGGATTTATTTTCACTGAACCTGGAAAATTTGGGGTAATTATTTAAGCCAACTGATTTTCAAAACTGTAAATATTATAAAATAAATTTCAAATGTAAAAATGGAGATTAAAAATTTAAATTGTCATATAATTATAAAGCCAACCAGAAGAAAAAGCACCTTCATAGTTTTATCTATTTTCAGGACACCAAAAAGTGTTGTGTAGTTTGCAAACTTGAGTGCAAGAGATGGGTAGTTATTACCTTGCTATAATTAATTTTTACACCATGTACCTTTTTTAACATTTGTCTTAAAAATAGTAGAATACGGATATGCAATGTGATTGTATATCTTTTACCCATAAGGATTTTAGGCAATAACATCATTTCTAGTCTGCAGAGGTTAACTGAATCATATTCACTCTTTCTTCATTGTTGTATTTCTGATAAGTACACAAGGTAAAGTGCTGCTTATTTGTGAAGCATGTACATCATCTGCTGTAACTGAGAATTTTCTTCCTTTGATGGCTTCGTGGTTATCATTCTCAATATAAGTAATTTCAAGTAACTTCAGTTTTATAGGTTTAATTTCTTGCCAAAGCTTATGAATGAAATATTTGGTACTTGTGTCTTGTGTCAAATGTCCAAAGGTACTCTTTTAAGGAACTTTTTTCACTGTAAATTTCATCCTTCAATTACCAAATCAATTACTTTTTAAGTCAATGTCACCTAGACTCACATAACAAAGTGCAGTTATTAGAACAAACAGGTCAGGGACAGAGTGACAGCTGTCTCACGTGCTCCCATTCACCATGGAATGAAATCTGACGTGTCCCCTGGTCCAGCTAAAAACATAGCTAAAAATTCACATACATTTTACTCATTCTTACACTTTTCCAAATGCATATATTTTTTCTCTGGAGGGCTTTAAAAATACCTCGATGGAAGCATGTGGAGTTAACACACTGGCTCAGGACAGCAAGGTGCACAGACTGGAAGCCTCCTTCAAGGTAGAATTAATTTTTTTCTCCTACAACTACCAGGTGTTACTTCTCTAAGAGCATTGCAGTAACGAAGGTATCTAGACCATAGGCTATGATACAAATTTGAAAGGTTCCCCATCTGAGTTAAGGGCAGATGACAGTGAAGAGACACAGGGTCAAGCCCAGGCCCTTAGGGGATGACGCCTCTCGCAGGGTGGCCCTCATGGTCTCCGAACTTGTCTCCTCGTGGCCCAGGCATGAGTGAGAATGCCCACACATGAGGACCACACGAGGGTGTGCCAAGTAACCGCCCAGCACGGGAGGGCATGAAGCACAGTGCATATCTCACTATTACACTGTCACAACCTACCAAGGTCAAGGCCCCAGAAATCAAAGAAGGAAGAGGCACAAAGTCAGATTTACCGATTCTTCATTCTCAAACTCCAGGTTATACTGCGCTGCTTCTTCAGTCACTGGTTTCTGAACGATGTTCCTACAGACCAGCCAGATGGTCAGACTGGCTATGAACATGCCGACGTCAGGCACAAACACTCGGATCCCGTTGCCAGCATCAGCTCCCTTTAAGCTATGGAAGGGAAAAGAGCGGGGCAGGGGAAGAAATTTAGTTGTTTTTATGTTGCTATGGTTAAACCATCTTAAAGTATGTTTAAATCTTCTTAATGATTTAAAATAAAGAAGGCTCAGTTTCTGCCCAGAAGGTACCAGAAAGCTTTTCACCAACCCAGGTCTTATGTAATCTACTAAGATTCAGGAAGCTTCCAGGGAGTTTTAGAAATAGTATAAAGAACCCTAAACCAATTCTCACTCCTAAAACATGCTAATGAACTCACTTGTTATTAAATAAACCATGTGTCCAGTACAGAGACAGGTGTTTGCAATCTAGCTGGAGCAGTTAAATACTAGATGGACACAAGCAGCTACGAGATATTGGGCCTTGGAAGTAAATCAAAGTTAGAAGGAAAAACAGAGAAGATGTTAAAGCAATCCTTGAATAGGAGCTCTTCATGATTTTGAATACTGAGTTGATTTTGTTTTCCACCTGTTCCAAGAAAGATCGTTAACAGAGAACTCAGAAGATTCGGTTCCAGTGTCAGTAGGACCTGACAGCTGCCTTTCACTGGAGGCCTTCCCCACATCCCGCGTGCTTCCTCTGCCCCAAAGAGATAACACTGTTTGTCTTCTGTATCTCACTGGACTCAGATGAAAGTGACCCAATGTGTATCAGAGATAAAACTTGTTTAGGGACAGGAAGCAGAAGATAGGGAATTATGCATGTAAAGATACATAGTTTTCCATATACATTTCATGTGATGAAATACATACTGTAGTCATTTACATTGGATATGTGATATACTGGTAAAAACATAATAAATAGCAAGACCCCATCACCTAGAAATAACCATGTTAACATTTTAGTAAACTAAAACATCATATGATATCGCTTATATGTGGACTCTAAAAACATGATACAAATAAACTTATTTACAAAACAGAAACAGACTCACAGACATTGAAAACAAACTTGCTGCTACCAAAGGGGAAAGGCGGAGAAGGGATAGATTAGGAATTTGGGATTAACATACACACACTACTGTACATAAAATAGATAAGCAACAAGGACCTACTGTATAGCACAGGGAACTGTACTCAATATTTTGTAATAACCTATAATGGAAAAGAATCTAAAAAAGAATATATATGTATACATATATATATATGTATATATAACTGAATCACTTTGCTGTATACCTGAAACTAACACAACATTGTAAATCGACTATATTTCAATAAAATTTTTAAAAATTAGTAATAATATCTACCACTCACTGAGCAATTGCTTTGTGCTAAGAGCTTCGTACATATTATTTAGTCCAACCAATCACCATAAAGAGTTAGGCATTATTATTTATCCTCCTTTTACATATGAAAAAACTAAGGCTCCAAAAGGTAAACTTACTTCCCTAAAGTCACACAGATAGTCAGAAAGAGAAAAGAATTATCCTCAAGCTCCCTGTAAGTGCAGAGTTTATGCTGTCAACCACTGCATCCTCCTGTACGTATCCCCACGGCCTTCCCTTCCAGTCTTCCTTCTGTGCATGGACATGTGTTCTTAGAGTTAACAAAACTAGGCTCATCCTTTATCTATGGTTTTTGACAGTGATTTGTTCATTTAATACATCACTCACATTTTCACAACTCACTGAAGATTTTTAAGCCTCACCACACTCACAGTCAGACAGGATTTACTTAACTAGTCCACTACTGTTGTACATTTAGAATATTTCCACCCATTTGTTACTATAATATAAATAAAAGTTAAATCTTTATTAAGTAAAGAGTCTTCTAATCCAAGATCTTCTAGGAAGAATTCCTTAGACCAGTCTAACTGGCTTTTTATAAAAATGGTCTGGAAGAGGGCATCCCCCTATAGAAGCTTCGATTTTCCACACAACTCTAAACTCTTCTGAACAGAGAAACATGAAAGTGATGAGACATCCCTTTACTTCCATAAATAAAACACACGTGGTTGTGTGAAAGGTTTCTAAAAATGGCAAATTCCTTTCATATGGGTTAAGAGTAAGTCAATTACAAAAACTTCATCCAAACTTTATAATTACTTATGAAACTTATAATCCAGAATCGTATTAATGAAATCTGATGATTGATTTCATCATAATAAAAATGTAGAGATTTGCTGTCTACTTTTAAAGTACATCTAGACTTCCGGGTAAGATGGCGGAAGAGTAAGACGTGGAGATCAACTTCCTCCCCACGGATACACCAGAAATACAGCTACATGTGGAACAACTCCTACAGAACACCTACTGAATGCTGGCAGAAGACCCCAGACCTCCCAAAAGGCAAGAAACTCCCCACATACCTGGGTAGGGCAAAGCGGAGAGATTCCCACACAGAGGATCGGTGCCGAGCGGCACTCACCCGCCCGAGAGGCTTGTCTGCTCGCCCGCCAGGGCGGGCGGCGCTGGAAGCTGAGGCTCGGGCTTCGGTCAGAGCGCAGGGAAAGGACTGGGGCTGGCAGCGAGAACTCAGCCTGAAGGGGGCTAATGTGCCACAGCTAGCCGGCAGGGAGTCCGGGAAAACTCTGGAGCTGCCGAAGAGGCAAGAGACTTTTTCTTCCCTCTTGGTTTCCTGGTGCGCGAGGAGAGGGGATTAAGAGCGCTGCTTGGAGGGGCTCCACAGACGGGCGCGAGTCGCGACTGAAAGCGCGGAGCCCAGTGGCGGGCGTGGGACGCTGGGGCCGCTGCTGCCGCCGCCAAGAAGCCTGTGTGCGAGCGCAGGTCACTGTCCACACCGCCCTTCCGGGAGCCTGTGCAGCCCGCCACTGCCGGGGTCCCGGGATCCAGGGGCGGCTTCCCTGGGAGAACGCACGGCGCGCCTCGGGCTGGTGCAACGTCACGCCGACCTCTGCCACTGCAGGCTCGCCCCGCACTCCGTGCCCCTCCCTCCCGCCCGGCCTGAGTGAGCCAGAGTCCCCGAAGAGGCTGCTCCTTTAACCCTGTCCTGTCTGAGCAAAGAACAGACGCCCTCCGGCGACCTACACGCAGAGGCGGGGCCAAATCCAAAGCTGAGACCCAGGAGCTGTGAGAACAAAGAAGAGAAAGGGAAACCTCTCCCAGCAGCCTCAGAAGCAGCGGATTAAAGCTCCACAATCAACTTGATGTACCCTGCATCTGTGGAATACATGAATAGACAACAAATCATCCCAAATTGAGGAGCCAGGAGTCAGTGCTGTGCCTCTGAGGTGGGAGAGCCAACTTCAGGACACTGGTCCACAAGAGACCTCCCAGCTCCACATAATATCAAGCGGCGAAAATCTTCCAGAGATCTCCATCTCAACACCAGCACCCAGCTTCACTCAACGACCAGCAAGCTACAGTGCTGGACACCCTATGCCAAACAACTAGCAAGACAGAAACACAACGCCACCCATTAGCAGAGAGGTGGCCTAAAATCATAAAAAGTCCGCAGACACCCCAAAACACACCACCAGACGTGGACCTGCCCACCAGAAAGACAAGATCCAGCCTCATTCACCAGAACACAGGCACTACTACCTTCCACCAGGAAGCCTACACAACCCACTAAACCAACCTTAGCCACTGGGGACAGACACCAAAAACAACGGGAACTACGAACCTGCAGCCTGCAAAAAGGAGACCCCAAACACAGTAACATAAGCAAAATGAGAAGACAGAAAAACACACAGCAGGAGAAGGAACAAGATAAAAACCCACCAGACCTAACAAATGAAGACGTAATAGGCAGTCTACCTGAAAAAGAATTCAGAATAATGATGGTAAAGATGATCCAAGATTCTATTTCCCAGATCCAAAATCTTGGAAATAGAATAGACAAAATGCAAGAAACAGTTAACAAGGACCTAGAAGAACTAAAGATGAATCAAGCATCGATTAAAAACACAATACATGAAATAAAAAATACTCTAGATGGGATCAATAGCAGAATAACTGAGGCAGAAGAACGGATAAGTGAGGTGGAAGATAAAATAGTGGAAATAACTGCTGCAGAGCAAAATAAAGAAAAAAGAATGAAAAGAACAGAGGACAGTCTCAGAGACCTCTGGGACAACATTAAACGCACCAACATTCGAATTATAGGGGTTCCAGAAGAAGAAGAGAAAAAGAAAGGGACTGAGAAAATATTTGAAGAGATTATAGTTGAAAACTTCCCTAATATGGGAAAGGAAATAGTTAATCAAGTTCAGGAAGCACAGAGAGTCCCATACAGAATAAATCCAAGGAGAAATACGCCAAGACACATATTAATCAAACTGTCAAAAATTAAACACAAAGAAATCATATTAAAAGCAGCAAGGCAAAAACAACAAATAACACACAAGGGAATCCCCATCAGGATAACAGCTGATCTATCAGCAGAAACTCTACAAGCCAGAAGGGAGTGGCAGGACATAATTAAAGTGATGAAGGAGAAAAACCTGCAACCAAGATTACTCTACCCAGCAAGGATCTCATTCAGATTTGATGGAGAAATTAAAACGTTTACAGACAAGCAAAAGCTGAGAGAGTTCAGCACCACCAAACCAGCTTTACAACAAATGCTAAAGGAACTTCTCTAGGCAAGAAACACAGCAGAAGGAAAAGACCTACAATAACGAACCCAAAACAATTAAGAAAATGGGAATAGGAACATACATATCAATAATTACCTTAAATGTAAATGGACTAAATGCTCCCACCAAAAGACACAGATTGGCTGAATGGATACAAAAACAAGACCCATATATATGCTGTCTACAAGAGACCCACTTCAGACCTAGAGACACATACAGACTGAAAGTAAGGGGATGGAAAAAGATATTCCATGCAAATGGAAACCAAAAGAAAGCTGGAGTAGCAATTCTCATATCAGACAAAATAGACTTTAAAATAAAGACTACTAGAAGAGACAAAGAAGGACACTACATAATGATCAAGGGATCGATCCAAGAAGAAGATATAACAATTGTAAATATTTATGCACCCAACATAGGAGCACCTCAATACATAAGGCAAATACTAACAGCCATAAAAGGAGAAATCGACAGTAACACAATCATAGTAGGGGACTTTAACACCCCACTTTCACCAATGGACAGATCATCCAAAATGAAAATAAATAAGGAAACACAAGCTTTAAATGATACATTAAACAAGATGGACTTAATTGATATTTATAGGACATTCCATCCAAAAACAACAGAATACACATTTTTCTCAAGTGCTCATGGAACATTCTCCAGGATAGATCATATCTTGGGTCACAAATCAAGCCTTGGTAAATTTAAGAAAATTGAAATTGTATCAAGTGTCTTTTCTGACCACAATGCTATGAGACTAGGTATCAATTACAGAAAAAGAGCTGTAAAAAATACAAACACATGGAGGCTAAACAATACACTACTTAATAACGAAGTGATCACTGAAGAAATCAAAGAGGAAATTAAAAAATACCTAGAAACAAATGACAATGGAGACACGACGACCCAAAACCTATGGGACGCAGCAAAAGCAGTTCTAAGAGGGAAGTTTATAGCAATACAATCCCACCTTAAGAAACAGGAAACATCTCGAATAAACAACCTAACCTTGCACCTAAAGCAATTAGAGAAAGAAGAACAAAAACACCCCAAAGTTAGCAGAAGGAAAGAAATCATAAAAATCAGATCAGAAATAAATGAAAAAGAAATGAAGGAAACGATAGCAAAGATCAATAAAACTAAAAGCTGGTTCTTTGAGAAGATAAACAAAATTGATAAACCATTAGCCAGACTCATCAAGAAAAGAAGGGAGAAGACTCAAATCAATAGAATTAGAAATGAAAAAGGAGAAGTAACAACTGACACTGCAGAAATACAAAAGATCATGAGAGATTACTACAAGCAACTCTATGCCCATAAAATGGACAACCTGGAAGAGATGGACAAATTCTTAGAAATGCACAACCTGCCAAGACTGACTCAGGAAGAAATAGAAAATATGAATAGACCAATCACAAGCACTGAAATTGAAACTGTGATTAAAAATCTTCCATCAAACAAAAGCCCAGGACCAGATGGCTTCACAGGCGAATTCTATCAAACATTTAGAGAAGAGCTAACACCCATCCTTCTCAAACTCTTCCAAACAATATCAGAGGAAGGAACACTCCCAAAGTCATTCTACGAGGCCACCATCACCTTGATACCAAAACCAGGCAAGGATGTCACAAAGAAAGAAAACTACAGGCCAATATCACTGATGAACATAGATGCAAAAATCCTCAACAAAATACTAGCAAACAGAATCCAACAGCACATTAAAAGGATCATACACCATGATCAAGTGGGGTTTATTCCAGGAATGCAAGGATTCTTCAATATACGCAAATCAATCAATGTGATACACCATATTAACAAGTTGAAGGAGAAAAACCATATGATCATCTCAATAGATGCAGAGAAAGCTTTTGACAAAATTCAACACCCATTTATGATAAAAACCCTGCAGAAAGTAGGCATAGAGGGAACTTTCCTCAACATCATAAAGGCCATATATGACAAACCCACAGCCAACATTGTCCTCAATGGTGAAAAACTGAAACCATTTCCACTAAGATCAGGAACAAGACAAGGATGCCCACTCTCACCACTCTTATTCAACATAGTTTTGGAAGTTTTAGCCACAGCAATCAGAGAAGAAAAGGAAATAAAAGGAATCCAAATCGGAAAAGAAGAAGTAAAGCTGTCACTGTTTGCAGATGACATGATACTATACATAGAGAATCCTAAAGATGCTACCGAAAAACTACTAGAACTAATCAATGAATTTGGTAAAGTAGCAGGATACAAAATTAATGTACAGAAATCTCTGGCATTCCTGTACACTAATGATGAAAAATCTGAAAATGAAATCAAGAAAACACTCCCATTTACCATTGCAACAAAAAGAATAAAATATCTAGGAATAAACCTACCTAAGGAGACAAAAGACCTGTATGCAGAAAATTATAAGACACTGATGAAAGAAATTAAAGATGATACAAATAGATGGAGAGATATACCATGCTCCTGGATTGGAAGAATCAATATTGTGAAAATGACTCTACTACCCAAAGCAATCTACAGATTCAATGCAATCCCTATCAAACTACCACTGGCATTTTTCACAGAACTAGAACAAAAAATTTCAAAATTTGTTTGGAAAAACAAAAGACCCCGAATAGCCAAAGCAATCTTGAGAACGAAAAACGGAGCTGGAGGAATCAGGCTCCCTGACTTCAGACTATACTACAAAGCTACAGTAATCAAGACAGTGTGGTACTGGCATAAAAACAGAAAGATAGATCAGTGGATCAGGATAGAAAGCCCAGAGATAAACCCACGCACATATGGCCAACTTATCTTTGATAAAGGAGGCAGGAATGTACAGTGGAGAAAGGACAGCCTCTTCAATAAGTGGTGCTGGGAAAACTGGACAGGGACATGTAAAAGTTTGAGATTAGATCATTCCCTAACACCATACACAAAAATAAGCTCAAAATGGATTAAAGACTTAAATGTAAGGCCAGAAACTATCAAACTCTTAGAGGAAAACATAGGTAGAACACTCTATGACATAAATCACAGCAAGATCCTTTTGGACCCACCTCCTAGAGAAATGAAAATAAAAACAAAGATAAACAAATGGGACCTAATGAAACTTCAAAGCTTTTGCACAGCAAAGGAAACCATAAACAAGACCAAAAGACAACCCTCAGAATGGGAGAAAATATTTGCAAATGAAGCAACTGACAAAGGATTAATCTCCAAAATTTATAAACAGCTCATGCAGCTCAATAGCAAAAAAACAAACAACCCAATCCAAAAATGGGCAGAAGACTTAAATAGGCATTTCTCCAAAGAAGATATACAGACTGCCAACAAACACATGAAAGAATGCTCAACATCATTAATCATTAGAGAAATGCAAATCAAAACTACAATGAGATATCATCTCACACCAGTCAGAATGGCCATCATCAAGAAATCTAGAAACAATAAATGCTGGAGAGGGTGTGGAAAAAAGGGAACACTCTTGCACTGCTGGTGGGAATGTGAATTGGTACAGCCACTATGGAGAACAGTATGGAGGTTCCTTAAAAAACTAAAAATAGAACTACCATATGACCCAGCAATCCCACTACTAGGCATATACCCTGAGAAAACCATAATTCCAAAAGAGACATGTACCAAAATGTTCATTGCAGCTCTATTCACAATAGCCCGGAGCTGGAAACAACCTAAGTGTCCATCATCAGATGAATGGATAAAGAAGATGTGGCACATATATACAATGGAATATTACTCAGCCATAAAAAGAAACGAAACTGAGCTATTTGTAATGAGGTGGATAGACCTAGAGTCTGTCATACAGAGTGAAGTAAGTCAGAAAGAGAAAGACAAATACCGTATGCTAACACATATATACGGAATTTAAAAAAAAAAAAAAGTCATGAAGGACCTAGGGGCAAAACGGGAATAAAGACACAGACCTACTTGAGAATGGACTTGAGGATATGGGGAGGGGGAAGGGTAAGCTGTGACAAAGCGAAAGAGAGGCATGGACATATATACACTACCAAACGTAAGGTAGATAGATAGTGGGAAGCAGCCGCAGAGCACAGGGAGATCAGCTTGGTGCTTTGTGACCGCCTGGAGGGGTGGGATGGGGAGGGTGGGAGGGAGGGAGATGCATGAGGGAAGGGATGTGGGAACAGATGTATATGTATGACTGATTCACTTTGTTATAAAGCAGAAACTAATTAAAAAATTAAAAAAAAAAAATAAAGTACATCTAACGTGATCAGACAGAGCAAAGGAGAATTAATATCACCAGAATGAGAACTCAGAGAGAGGCCAGAAGACAGGCTAGGCTGGGGTGGGGTAGGGGTGTTTCCTGTGTGGGGCTGTCAAGGGAGCTGGTGGGTCCTTCCCAGGTGGATTTGGGGGGATAAATTATTGTAGCTCCTTTGTGGAAAATGAATTGACCATGGCATTTTATAAAAGGCACCAACCAAGCAGACTGGAGGGGAAAGAGCTCTTACAGAAAGCCACCAGCACCGGGCTCCTCCCACCTGTTCTCTGCAGGCGCCTCCCAATTTTCAAACAGTGGCTTTGAGGCTACAGCCCCAGCTTTGTGCTTCTTGGTCCCCAAAGAGACACTCGATAGCCCACATACACTAAGGGAGTAAATGAATGTAGCTTGCAAAAGCAATCCTCCACCTGCTGTGACAGAATTCAGCTCCTGGATCCAGGACTGGGCTGCAATCCGAGTCAGAATGGAATCATTCAGCCACAGAGGTGCCAACCTATTAACTGTGGCTCTCGGGTCCCGAGCTAACAAAGCAGCACATTCATGGCACTGCCTAGCGGACACAATGAGCCTTCAGAAGACGATAACACGGGCCGTGGACAATGACCAGGTCAAAATCCAACTGATATGTCCTGTGGGGACCATCTTATCACTAAAGTCTCCTTCTTCTCTGTCTAGACCAGTGTCTACTGAGTTACATTAATCAGAGCGCTAGTCCTCAGAAATGCTGCAAATTAAAGCAAAACAAGACAAAACGAAAGGAGAAAAAAAAACAGTTGCTGGTCAAGTAAGTGTTAGAAAATCACAATGAATATTATTATAGTAAAGAACTTGAGAAGTTCTGTAGTAAAACAATAACTTTGAGCTTACTTAAGCCTCCATTTCCCAAATTTGACCACAAACCATTTCTTAGTTTTATCTAACACCTATTACATTCTGCCGAGCTAGTGCTCACGGCACAAGCTTTAGAAAATGCTGACTCAGTGTCTCCTTACTGGTCTATAGTTTTGATCACAATGAATGGACAATTTGGAAACTATACTAATGTGTAGCTAATCTTTATACATTTGGTTTTGAATAAGCCCCTGATAATTGCAGTCAGTGACACCTCATTCCTCTCCCTCAGCCCTCCTCCCATCTATCCACCCACTCACTCAGGAAGTCACTGCAGCCATGGAGCTGGAAGAAACCAGAAACGATCTAGTCCACTTCCTCATCTTGCAAAGAAGAAACCAACCCAGGGAAGGTTGAAGCCTGGACCAAATGCACAGCTGGCGGCAGAGCCCTTATTGGGAGCTGCCACTCACTGCACTTGCCCCCGCTTCTACCTGGTGCCGCAGCTTCCCCCCAATCACTGCTCCCACCGCAAGGCCCAATGGCCCATTCCAACCCCATCCCATGCCACCTCTGTGCCGTGCTGGACAAATCCGCTCCCAGATCCACTCTCCCTGCTTTCCTTCCCTCTCCTGTCTACTTCTCCACCTCCCTCTGGACACCCCCAAAGGCTCACCTTGCTGGGAGATCCCCCAAGGGAGTGCGGGGCTGGGCTGTGACCACCAGGCTCCTCTTCTCTGCCTCCCGCTTAAATGTTGATGAGTTGGCAAGGTCTGGTCCTCACTTATTTTTTCTAAGTCCACATGGCAGACCTGAATGACACACCCACTGCCGAGGCTCCACTCAGCATCTGCACAACGACTTACAAATCTGCACACCCAGTCCGAGCATGTCCCCAAGACCCATTTTCCTACTAGATATCTCCATTTAGTATTCAACAGCTTTTTACAACTAAATGCTATCTTTATTCCAAAATCTGCTCTTCCTCCCTTATTCCTCACCTTGAAAGATGGTGCTGTCACCAGTGTAGCAACCAGGACAGAACCTGGGCCCTGCCATCTGTCACAGGAAACCGGAGATTCTGTCTCCATGCCTTTGTTTCTCTTCCCCGCCTTCCTCTTTTTTTGGCTTCTGGATTACTGAATAGCATCCTTGTCACTTTGCCTCAGGGCATCCCCTCTGCTAAGCAGGCCTCCGCATTAGCACCCAAGCTTAACTTTTAGAAGCACAGGTTGGGCATGCCCACCGCCCTGCTGACGAGAAAGGTCCATAGTCCCAAGCACACCCGCGAGGCCCTTGGTATTGCAGGCCCGTCTGCCTTGTCTCTTGCTATGGCTTCCTTGGACCTCAAATTCCACCCACACTGACCACATACACCAGGACAGGCAGGTGCGATCTTCTCCCTTGGACCACAACGCCCTTCTCACACACGCTTCCAGGGTGTCCTCATCAGTCAAGACTCACCTCCCACACCTCCACCTCGAAGCGTGTTTGCAACCTGCCACCTTTAGATGCCTAAATGCCTATGTACACTTAATACTTTATGTCGCTAACTTGTTTGTGAGGACTATATATGTGTGTGTGTGTGTGTGTATGTTTACATATTACATTTGTGTGTGTGTGTGTGTGTGGTACGGTGTGTGCTCTGAGTACAGGCTGGCAGAGTTAATGTTATCTCCAAATATTTACTCTTTCCTTCCTATGACAATAGTTTGTGCAAAGTACTGTTGAAGAATTAGATCTGCTGTCTGCCACAAAGAGCCCTGTACTTTAGCTCGGGGAAAGTAAAGTACAAAGGGCAGGACACGTCACTGTGGTCTGGGGAACAGCTGAAGATCGAGGGGTTGATGAGTAACATCTTAATTATTTGGACACAATTTAATTTTCAAAATTGGAAATTATAACTCATTCAGAATACATATGAAGTTTTATTAAATGCATATATTGGAGAAAACATTTCAAGAAAAAGAAATAGGTGTTGTGGCTAATGAACAATGAGTGGCTCCATTTGGTGGGATGTTTTATTTATTCATTCCAAAGATATTTACTGAGCCTCTAGCACGTGCCAGGCACTGTCCCTGGGCACTGGGTGTTGGTTATGAAAGTGTCTTAAACAGAGAGATAAATCAGGAAGAGGGGTTATGGCCAGGTCCTCCCTACTGGACTCGGAATTCTGGCAAAGCATCCACATAACCAGAACGGCTGAAGGGTTCAGAGCAAATGAGGCCCTACCGTCATCATGGAACTGAGACTGCAGAGGAAATCGTGCACTGGTCTCGAGAAGTGGTGCCCAGAGGCGGTGTTTCCATGAGTGTGAGGTGTTGTGTGGAGGTGACAGGTCACCCTGGAAGCCACATGGGGTTTGTGCCTGAGAGAGAAGTCTTGACTGAGAGGGTGGAGGTGAGAGTTTTCTTCTCATATATGTTGGCTAAAGTCAACAGTGTAAATTAGATGGTCCAGGGACCACGCACAGCACAGAGTAAATATTTGTGGAAACCTCCATAAATGGATCGTCAGTGTGCATTACAGAGCATTTAACAACAAATTAAATTTTATTTCAGGTAAATTCTGCATCTGAAACCAGGCTGACCAGGTTATGGGTAGAAGCCCTATGCTAATAAATTAACGAGATCAATGAATACATTTCCCCATAAAATGTTATCCTACATAGCTTGACTTTCCAGGCTCAGCTCAATTACATTTTCCATATAGAAAAACACATGCTAAACTACTTAAAACATCATGTTCTCTTCAACAGGCAGACATTTCCTTTCCAATCTGGTTACAGTCACATTGATCCTATTTGTTCAGAGTGATTAACCCTCTTGAAAGGGGGTCAAGGAAGCTGGAAATTCGGAAAAACCTACATATCCATGAAGAGGAGAGAGAATATAGCCATAAAATACTATGAATCAATAAATCAGTGCAAATGTACGTGTGACCATCTACATCAATAAATATGGATGCATCTCACAAACATAATATTAAGCAAAAAAAAAAAAGAAGTAGCAAACGTACAGAATGTAGACCAGTTAGAGATTCACCCATAAGGAGCTCCATGAAAGTCAGGAGACAGGGACTCAATCACCTGTGTAGGTAGTGCCCAGGTTCTTAAGATCCTTGAAAGCTGGTTGGTACATACAAAAGTATATCTTTAATATTTCATATTATTTTTAAAAGTCAGAAGAGACAACTGCCCAGAATTCTTCGTGTAGAACACATCTTGAAAACACAAAGTCAATTATCTGCCTGGGAAAGATAATGACCAACTGATGCAGTCATGGCCATGATTATATTTGGTCTGATTGATTCATTAATCAAATTCAATTACCATCCTCCTATCCAAGTCCAGGGATACAGTGAGGCAGGTGTGGATATTCATGGGCAAACCACTTTGCTTTTGTAAAGTTTCAGTTTCTCACCAACAAAATGACTTCTTGGGGTCATCCCAACTGTCAAGTTTCATTCTGACTCAGAAAATTCAAAATAAGGAGGCAGCGAAATGAAGATGGGGCAAAGAAAGAAAAGCATTGGAGTTTCAGGTATGGCCGAGAAGCAGACTCAGGAACAAACACAACCGCCGTCACCTTCAGAAGCTAGAAAAGAACAACCTCATTTATGCCATTCCTCTTGGGGAGCGAGTTCTTTGGTTCAGAGTTGGTAGGAAGGTCAACGTCAATTGAATTCCAATAAAATAATTAAAATGTCAAATGAGCATTATTTAAATGAATATGAACTGCTGAGATGGTTATACTTGGTTTTCTGGTGACCTCTGGAGCCCAGGCACTGATGCTCGACCGCGGCTCCACAGAAGCGGAGCTGCACAGGGACAGGGCTGCCCCAGGGCCTCTCCCTGAGCTCCCATCAGGGTCCCACTTCAACTCCTAGATGGACTGGTTCAGCTCTTCTTTCCTCCAGGACCTTCACTTCCCCAATAGCACCCACAACTGTGCACAGTCTAGGTCCTGAAATACATTCTTTGCCTCACACCCGCTCCCCACAAACCCTGACTGACCCACCCCCATGTGATCCTCTAATTAGCTTGCACAGGACTGGCGGATGATAGCAACATGGGAAGTGAGTAATATCTAACCCGTGTAAACTGCAGCCCTCACTCTGGAGCTGGGTGATTTACTCCAGATAATTGGAAGACACACGGTCTCGGGGTCTCCTCTGCGGGATCTGAAGTGTGAGGATTATGAATCTAATCTGCACGCATGTTTCTGCTGCAAAGCAGCCCTCACATGTCACTGTGACGTCTGCAAAGGCCATGTGATGTAAGCATTTGTCATTACTGCAGGATCCACTCACAGTGAGGCTGGAATCAACTTCCAGTCTCCCCTACCCACCCCAGCCCCACTTGCTGCCACCGTGCCGAGCGTCACCCTGCAGCTCAGGGTTCTCCCAGCTTCAGGCCATGACTAACTAGTTTATTATCAAATAAAGGCAGTGGCACAAACCAGCATATTCATTTTCATGAAACATAGTAGAATAAAACAGGAGTACACTGCATGCAGTAAGAGCAGCTATTGTTTTTTGAAACTGTATGTATTTGTGTTGTATTGGATCATGATATAAAAGTGTACTGGTATAGGGCTTCCCTGGTGGCGCAGTGGTTGAGAGTCCGCCTGCCAATGCAGGGGACACGGGTTCGTGCCCCGGTCCAGGAAGATCCCACATGCCGCGGAGCGGCTGGGCCTGTGAGCCATGGCCGTTGAACCTGTGCGTCCGGAGCCTGTGCTCCACAACGGGAGAGGCCACAACAGTGAGAGGCCCACATACCGCAAAAAAAAGTGTACTGGTGTAGTCACAGTTAAAAAAAAAAAAAAAAAAAAAGCTTCAAAATCACTCTCCAGCACAGCTCTGTTCTATCAAACAGGTAGGGCAGTTGTGTTGAGGACAGATGAAGATAACATAAGTCCTTTCTCCAAATCTCTCGGAGCCTAATGTGTTGCAAAATTCATGCTTTTCCAGATGTCAGGAAGGCGCCTCTTACAAGATGATGTAATGGTGGCAGCAGGCACGAGGGCAGGGCCCCCCTCCCGCCCCATCCCGCCCCAAGCACACACACCTGTGACCCTTCACTCAATGCAATGGTCTCCCCTTGGCTCCCAGGTCAGTCCAGGTCAGGTTTTGCCAACAAGAAATGAGGCTAAAACATCAAGTTTTCAGAGCATTTTTGATTTTGAGATTGCAGATGAGGGATAAGGTTCTTTACTCAAGCACATCATAACAAACTAGAAATACTAAGCTGTAAAACAAATCAAAATTGTTCCAGGAATAAAATATTCATCAAAGGAGTGAAAAAAATCTCTGAATTTTTACCTGTCAAAAGATGCACCCTATGTTCAGTAAATCCAAGAAATGAAAATATAAATTTGTAAGGCATGAATTATAGCGTGTTGGCCCACACTGCAAATAGAATTGCCAAAGCATCTCTCTAAATATAGTTTCCCATGCAGTTAAAATGTGATTTAGTTTTCAAAGTTTTTTCAGAAAGCATTTCAAGTAATTTAGGATTCACTGACTGAAGGCAGACTAAAAGCAGAGGACACAATCAAGAGACATATCAAAATGTATGTCCACACAAAGACCTGTAGGCAAAGGTTTAGAGCAGCTTTATTCATAATCACCAATAGCTGAAAACAACCCAAACATCTACCAACTGGTCCCTGGATAACTGTGGTGATCCATACAATGTAATACGATTAACAATGAAAGTAAGAATACTTCCAACTCAATGGATGAACCTAAAAAGCATTATGTTAAGTGAAAGAAGCCAGACACAAGGCCACAGACTGTGTGAGTCCATGAGTCCAAAGGTAGGGGATTGATGACAAAGGAGCAGAAGGAGGCTCTCTAGGATGATGAAAATATTATAAATCTTGAAATGGTGGTGATCACATGACTGCATGTGTGCGTCAAATTCATAGAACGACACACCTAAAAAGGGGAGAATTTCACTGGCTGTAAATGACACCTTAGTAAATCCGATGGGGGAGGCACTGGAGTAACAGCAGTATGAAGTGTCATGGGCAATAGAGGGGAAACCCCAAATCTGAGACAATGTAAAGGGAGAAACGGCAGCAAGCAAACCTAACAAGTGCTTGATACAAATGTCATGTTTTAAACCAGCTGCATCTGTAAATATGTAACTGTTGAAAATGTACTGAATGGCAGAGATTGTCCTGGGACATATCAACATCCGAAGAGGAAGGTGGTCCCCAAGGTCCTTGAACATCTCATTACGGTATTTCCATGAAGCTGCCTCCCCCAGGGGATTTCCCTACGAGAAAAATTTACAGCAGGGATAAAATTAACAATGTGGGATGGAGAGGAAACGGTTTCTTTTGCAAATACCTTTGCTTGAAATTCTAGGAAATTATGTTTTAACAGTTCAAGACCTATTATAAAATCACTGATTTATGGGTTTAGAGCTAGGTTATTGGGAGACTTTCCTCTAAACATAGATTCGTTATTTTTATAAATAAACTAAATAAACACTCCTAGAGTGAGTCGTGGCCACTGAGGTTTGTATGCCTGCAAATCTGAGCAGTGCGTGTTTCTGCCCTGTTCTCGGGAGGCGAGCCTCCTGCTCTCGACGGGCTGGATTTCTCAAGGATGGTCACAAAGTTCGTGCTCACCATCTCCCGTGTCCCTGTCACGACCCCTCACAAACTCTCCCCACTCCCTGTGCAAATACTGACCTCCTTTGATTCACCGCCACAAAGCCAACTGCCCACACTGGGTCCCTGTAGTCTGGTTCCCTGATAATGATGGACACAAAGGCTGTCCCTGTTGACCCTGAACTTTTGGTTGTCTACTGAGAGTGGGTCAGCAATTCAGGATGGGGCCGTTTCTTACACTTCCTTTCCACCCTCTTCATGCCCCGCTCAATGCTAGGTACCAGGTCTTCATGTAATAAATACCCCTTTATTGACTTGTACAAGAAATCATCATTTTTTTATAGTTGATAAATTTGGTGAGACTGAATGTTCCATAAGGGCTAATGTTTAGGCTGGAATGACGGTGTCATCCTCCCAGGCAGTTGAACGAACGAGCCTTTCAATGAAATGCCTACTACGTGCCGGGCCCTGGAGCTTCCTCCTGGTACACGGGCGTTTTAATGTCCTGTGTCTGTGGATTCCACAATCCCAGCCCCTCCTTATGGACAGGAAATTCCCTAAAAGAGGAAGGAGTCTGGCCTAAGCTTCTACCTGATTCCTCCTCCCCAACCCAGGGCTCTGCCGACTGTTGTTTGTCCAGAGAGAACGTGTGTCCAGCAGCCTGGGGCTCCCCCGGCTTGTCTGGCAGAGAGAGCCCATGACCTTGTGAGGCGGCTCCATCCCTCCTGGAGCCACCACAGAATCAGGCCGGGGTGGTGCTGTTGGTCAAACGATGTGCAGCATCCAGGCCTGAGTGGGACTGCGGACCGTGGGGCCTGACCTAGGAGGTCCCCACGGCAGGGACAGCACTCCCTCTGAGCCCGTGCCCGGCAAAAAATGGAGTAAGCTTTGCTTTTGTTTGTTTTGGTTTTATTCTTTTCCCTAAAAGTCACTCAGGCAATGTGTGGATAAGGATACACAGCCTTCCTGGGGTATGGGGGGCAGTGAGGGGACAAACGCTAACCACTTAGCCACTCAGCCCAGGAATCCCAGAGACAGAGAAGAGTCAAACGGAACAGCATCCCTATCTCAGCATCATTTTCCTTCAGAACTTACACACCTGTTTGATGGAACGTGCTGGTGTTCACCCGCACTTGGGGCAAAGCCAGCGCTCGGCTCAGATTTCTAAGGACAGGGTCCTGCAACCCCCAGAACACAGTGTATGTCCATCAGCATCCCAACACGAGACACCAGCACGTTCACCAAAACAACACTCACTCCAGCATGGAAGCCAGTGATCTGCCTGGATTCCTAAGTCAATATATTTCGCCGGTCAGAGCCGAGAGCAGAGATCTCAAACCCACCCATTTCCCGAGAGGACCAAGTGAAACAACCTTCCCTCTCTTTGCGGCAGGTGGGTCAGCGACGGCCGCGTGAGGGTCCCCTAGGCTGCTCCGCCTTTTCTTACCTGGTGTTTATGGTCCCCGGGCTGCTGTCCTGTTCATTGACCAGCATTTCCACTTGCTCTGTGGATGACAGGCCACCAGGCCATCTCACAATCCCCAGGAAGAGTGAGGTGGACCTAAACCTCAGTAGTGACCACAGGGAGGGTGTGGAAGGAGGGAGCAGACACCAGAACCTCTCAGAGGTAAGAAGGAGTCTCTGTCTGGGTAAGTCAGCAGGTGTAGGAGAGTCTGGTGGTGGGGGGGCTGTCCTGCCTGACCACAGCTTCCCAATCTCCCCCAGCACTGAGGGATGGGATAAACTGAGGCAACAGGATTACTCCTGGTATGTAATCAGACCTTCACAACGTCCGCAGAGGTTAGCAACAAGAAGAGGCACAGGCTCTACAATCAGGAAGACTTAACTGTCATTTAGTCCTGTGTAAAGAAGTCACTTAACCCACTGAATGTTCATTGTTAGCTACTTCCAGTATTTTGTGTACATTTAGAAAGGTTTGTGTGGCTGTGAGCTTGTAGAGATAGATCAGGGCATAAGAAGAGCCAGGAGGAACTGTTTCCACTTTGTTCATTGTGGATGACAGGTTTCCAGGGATTCTGATGGGAAACCCAAACAGTTCCTATGAAATATGCCTGATACAAACTGTTGCTTTATCCAAGCAAGGATGTCTCAGTCCCTAGCTAAGGTGTTTGACTGGCTGGGCTGTGGGAAAGACATTTTATAGCAGCTAAAGCTACATTAAGAGCTAATTTCAGACTCTCATGATGCAGAGCAAATGAGAAATCTGAACCGAGGTTTGGGAGTATCTGTTAGCACGATTCTCCAAAACATTCCATTCTGTAGACTCAACATCCAAATTTTATCTCCCTATCAAACGCGTGAATTTTCTATTATTCATCATGCTGTCTGCACCAAGACTTGAAAGCTTTCAGTGATCTATTACACAGTTCACTTGCTCGTGTCATTAATGAAATCTAAAACGTTCCAGCCGGTACCTTGCATTTTGTATAGAACAAGGTGCCAAGGTTACCACCTGGGAATTCGGGGTTTCAGTTCATAAATTCTCTGTAGGACCTGATCTTTACCACTCATTCAGTCAAAGACTGTTCATATTAAGTCCTAGGGACCTGACTTAGTGAAGATGGAGATTACAAGTCAGAAAATCTTTTCTTCCAGAAATATTTTGAAGGAAAAAAGATGAAGGATTACATCTTTTTTTTCTAGAAGAAAAATAAATCTGTTCACCAAATACTTATTAAATGATGTCATTGTGCTTGAATAAAAAAAGTTTCCTTTCCAAGTTGGAAGTCAAAGTCCTAGGTAAAGCTCTCAACAGACTAAGAAATGGAAATCACCTACTTTTGTTATACACACACACAATACACACACATCTACTCTCATACACACACATACACAGAGACACATACACACATGTATGCATATATTAATCTATAGCTTTTACTCTGAGTTTCGAGTATACCCAAGATATTTTTGGCAGATCAAATAAAACAGCAAATTTGATCAATTGCATGAGGAAAGTTTTTTTTTCTTTTCTTGCGGTACACGGGTCTCTCACTGTTGTGGCCTCTCCCATTGCGGAGCACAGGCTCCGGATGCGCAGGCTCAGCAGCCATGGCTCACGGGCCCAGCCGCTCCGCGGCATGTGGGATCTTCCCAGACCAGGGCACGAACCCATGTCCCCTGCATCGGCAGGTGGACTCTCAACCACTGCGCCACCAGGGAAGCCCATGCATGAGTAAAGTTTAATGAAACCGATTATATGATATCACATGGATGTAAAAGCCTCAGATGTAAGATCTAACTTTTCTTTCAATTGTGTGGGAGTTATACACACTTGTTATGGACTGAATGTTTGTGTCCTCTCAAAATTCAGCTGCTGAAATCCTAACCCCCCAATGTGACAGTATTAAAAGATGAGGACCTTTGGGAGGTGATTAGGTCATGAGGGTGGAGCCCCCATGAATGGGATTAGTGCCCTTATAAAAGGGACCCCATAGAGCTCTCCTGCATTCTTTCTGCCAGATGAGGACACAGTGACCACATGGTGTCTGTGAACCAGGAAGCAATCCCTCACCAGACACTGAGTCTGCCAGAGCCTTGATCTTGGACTCCCAGTCTCCAGAACTATGAGGAATAAATGTTTGTTGTTTAGCCCCCCCAGTATGTGGTGCGCTGTTACTGTAGCCTGAAAGGACTAAGACAGTATTTAATACATTTTTAGCAAAAATGAATGAGACCTCCATCTACTGTCCTATAATGAAATATGGCCATCTCCTGACAATGGGTTTAAATAGAATCTAAGTCAGAATCCTGGTCATCCTACAGGTGTGTGCTGGCAGCCAGAACTTTATTTGGACTAAAGATAAAACCATGCAGTTGGTCTTACTCATAACACAACAGCTTTCTCTACTGGTGCCTAAGGGGACACCTAGTCACCACATCCTTGAAAATTTTGATCCCAAATAGTCACATCCCACTAGGCTAGGCTGCGGATGTGAAGATGATCCCTGGGTGGCAGGGCACCAAGCCTTGGTTTCCAGTTCCACTCGCTGGTACGGAGCTGATAACCACTTCAGAGCATTGGAAAGTTTAACAGAGATGATGCCTACACAACACTGTCTACAGAGCTTTTTTGAATATTCTTCCTGTCATTATTGATATAATAATTTTCACCAAATGGTGACAAAACAAATTCACTAGTAATAAACTCCCATCTCACTGAACTTTTTAGGTGTACATTCAGACCTGGATGTTGACAAATTCCAGTTTAAAATTCCCATTTCCAGTTCTTCTGCTTAACTTCTCTGTGTCTCGCATAACCATGTGCAAAAGGAGGGAGAGGGTATCTCTGGGTCTCAGAAGCTCCGTGACCCAGACACGAATGTGTGATTCTGGGACCTAAGTTTAACTCTTGCTGCCCACCTGCTTCTGGGTAATTGAGGGATGGGAATGAACATTTGCCGATTTTACAATTTGAGAAAGAAACACAACGATGTCTTCATCTAAACAAGGCTTTTAAAGTGGGGTTCAGGGACTGTGTTGTACTTTTGAATCCCCTGAACCTGCATGTAAAGTTTTTTTTCTTTATGTGCATATGTGCATTTTTCTGGAAAGTTAGTCCATTACTTTCATCAGATTTTCTAAGGATCTGTGACATGACACTAACCCTTCTCCCCCGCAAAAAATTGTCAGCCAAGGATTTCTAAAGAATCATAATTGTTGATTAAAGTAATAATATTATGAATAATAATAGTGCTATTTGGGGCTTTTATAGAATAAATCAATGCCAAAGAGAAAATCGGAATCCAAGCTTTTTAGTTTAGTATCAGTTAAGATGGTTTAGTACTGGTTTCTTAGTTCAGAAGGCAAACCTAGGGTGGAGGTTTATTTGGGAAGCCCTTCTGGTAAGTACAAGAGGTTGTGACCAGTGAGGGATGGAGAAGAAAGACACCCAGACAGGTGTCCTGTCTACAGGTCGCTGCCATAAGGGGTTCCTGGAAGCTTTTGCAGAAGCCTATGCAATGCCCTTGGGTTGTCCCCAGGACTGAGCAGGGAGGTAGCAGCCCTTGCCCGTGACTTCTGCTGCTCACTGACGCTTCTGGGCCTTTCACCTCAGGCCCCTCCAGCACTGCCTGTGCTGGAGCGAATTTCCAAGGGGCAGGAGGAAGCCGTCGGGTGAGAAGCAGAGAGCCGCAGGCACTAGCTGGGGAGAGAGCAGCTGTGGGGTGGGCTCAGTCACCTGGACGAGACCCGTTTCATAATCCATCTTCTCCCATGCACCATGTCCAAGTGTTCACCAAGCTGTGATTTCAGACTGTATTTCCTGAAACACACTTGGTTCACATCCTCTCTCTCATATTCAATGTCACTGTCTCATTCAGACACTCGTAATCGCCCTCTGAACTCCTGCCACTGCTTTCTACAGGGTCTTCTGGCTCATCCTCTGGTCTGTGTCGCTGCCCACAGGACGTTTCTAGAAGCACATCCAACATCTTCCCCAGGGGTTACATCCTTCAAAGTCTCCCCAGAACTACCAAGTAAGAGCCACACTTCTGGTCTTGTCCGCAAAGTGCTTCCCAATGTGTTTTCACCATCCTCAGTTTAATTTCCAAGCTCATTTGTGCCTCATGCTCCACCTCTGACAGACGTACTCCAACGAAGCCATCCTCCAAAACCCTGCCTGGCAGCCCCTGAGGTCAAGCTTTCACAAACAACTCCCCACCTCCCCCGACTAGGTAGCCAGGCTTCATCTCAATCCCACCTCCCACATACACACTGACCCACCCTTGCTCCCCTCCACTTCTGTGCATCTATCATTATATGGTATCTGGTACATAGTAGGTGCTCAAAAAACACCCTCAAATGATTGCACTAAATGGAAGCATGAACTCACCATATCATCTTTAACGTTTACATGTTGGTATTCTCTATCAGACCAAGACCATGTCTCCCCATCCCCCCGCCCCCAGCCCCCAGCATAGTTATAATAATGCAGGCGCAGCAAACACATGTGGACCCAAAGCATCATTAGTGCTGGCATGGCGGGTTGTAGATGAATGGGAAGCAGAGTCAAATAAACCTAAGTTCTCATCAAGCCTCTGACACTCACTAGCTGCGTGATCTTGAATAAAATACTTAATCACTCTGGTTTTACTTCGCTCCTTTGTAAAATGGGGATGGTACACACATAGATTATATGACTTCTTCCAACTAGACCCTCTCCTTTCCTGTAACAAGACTGTATATCCTGGCCATTCCCGTGTGACTGCAGGGCACCCCTGTAGGAAGAGCCTGCTTCTCTGGCCTTGACCTTGGAGTTGGCCATGTGACCTGCTCAGGTACCTGAAAGTAGAAAAAGTGGCCTGTGTCCCACCTGAGCACAGGCTCTAAAAGCCATGGTGGCTGTAGCAGTTTCTCCCCGGTCACAAGCAAGGCGTCCACCAAATGAAGGCCCTGGTTCAGCCTGGATCCCAAAAAGAAGAAGGCACTTGGAGAAGATCCACAGTCGATCCAGCTTTTGCAGCTGATGTTTAATATGAGCAAGAAATAAACCTCTGGTCTCCTAAGTCACTGAGATACAAGGTTGTTAGCCAGAATAAGCCAGCAGAATCCAACTCTAGAAATGTTGTGAGAATTCCATAAACCAGATGAGCACTTAACAGAGAGCGAGGCCAGCGTATGAGAGATTTGAACAAATCTAAGTGCCTTCCCATAACGTTTGCATCTAGCCCAGGCGTGGGCACAAAGCAGAGGTTTGAAAATGTTCAAGTAAACGAATAAATAAATAAGTTGAGCTTAATTTTAAACACCAAAGCACAGAAATATCCTTTACTTCCAGTCATTTTCTGAATATAGATTATTTTGACAAAAATTTTGTAACATAATTTCCAAATAGCCTGCTAAAGTTTCTAGAAATATTTATATACAGTCTGGAAAAAATTAAATAATTTAGAAGTTCATCTTGTGGGAAGCTAGCACAACAACAGGGTAAGTCTTTTAATCACAAGACATGCATTGTGTGCATGTATATGCAAAAGTACTGCTATTTTAAAAGCTACAAGTATGACAACACACAACCATAACCCAACTAGGACCTCCGTGGTTTAACTCGGTAGACCACAAGATTATAGTAATGGTATGATTTGAATTTAATGTTTTTTCCTTTCTATGTGCTTCTCAGAGAAGTAATATATAGAAATGCTTGTCTTGCTTTAAATTAATAGGTATTCATATTATCCACTTTATCATACAGACTTAGGAACTTAAAAATTTCAGAAAAATATAGCAGAAACTATAGAAATTAATCTTTGTTTCTATCACAATTGATTTCACTTAACCATCTCATTTCATGGATGTGAGTTTTCAAATAGAAAAGCGTATCATAAAACCATCCTTGGAGTCTACCTTTCCATTATTTCTCAATAGTTCACATAATATTACCTAAAGAAACAGCATTAATTTCAATTACACAGTGAATGAATTATACATAAAGCTGGAGGATAAAAATGAATTTAAAAATTGGCCTTAAATTTCTCAAGTAATTAATTCATGCTCCAAAAGGAAAGGCCAATAGAAATTAAAATGCATCAAGAAGGGCAGAATCCCTGAAAATAGGGGCGAGGCCAACAGAGAAATGACACACTAATATTGATTTAAAAGGCCATTTGTTTATCAAACATTTATTAAATGTCTATTATTTGACAATCCCTGGGCTGGCACTAGAGGTTATAAAATAGTAAGACACACATCCTGCCCTCAGAAGCAAGGGTCTAGAATAAGACATATAGGTACACACAAGATCATGAACACACCTGGTGGCTTTGTGACAGGAGGTGACAGGAGAGACAGGGAGGGAGCCTGAGGGCGGTGGCCGAGCGGGTGGGGAAGGTCCGGGAGGAGGTGGAGGTAGAGTACCGGTAGCTGCTGTGTCCTGTAGGGACCACAGACACAAAAGGGGGAAAACCAACGAAACAGGTGCAGAGACACCTGCTAAGCCTCCCTGCTTCTGCTGCCACAGAATCGGGTCCTCAAGTGTGTCTCCCTTTATCCGATCTTTCACTTTGCTCACCTGGGTGGGTCAGGTGCAAGATGCCTCACTGAACAAGACGGATACGGCCCTGATTGCATGGAGCTCTTGACCCTAGTACTGGGATCACATCATGGTGTCAAGCCCAGGGCAGGAGACTCAGCAGTTAGAGGATAGAGACTCGGAAGGTCAGGGAATTCAGTAACTGTTCACAGGGACACACACTCAAAGCCCCTCTGCTCTGAGGCCTGAGCCAGCTCGATCTGCAGGCTGCCCCATCCTCCTACAAGCTGCAATGTACTGATAAGAAGATGCTGGGGCCCTGGTTTCCTGCCTTCTGCCCACGTGCTTCCCCATCAAGGGCTCTGTCAACTCTTCACCAAATGTCTGATCAGTAAGTATGTGTCAGGCATATCAAGACAGACCCATCCTTCATGCCCCAGAGCAGGAGAAACACAGAACAGCTGCAGTAATATTTACCCAGTACCATCAAGGAGGCACGTGAAAAGTGTTACAAGAAGAGGTGAGACCAAGCCGTCAGGCAAGGTTTCACAAAAGCACTGATGTCTAAAACTTGATGGAGGCGGGGAGCTCCCCATGGAATAGACAGTGGGGTAGGGGAGCCAACAACAGACAGGCAGTGGGAGGCTGCCCTCCGAGCACCACCAAGACACAGCCACGCCTCTTGAATCATCTCTACACCAGGGAAAAAAATCCTAGGGATAATTGTGTTTCATAAGAGCAGGCTGCCTTCAGGGAGACCTATATTTCATTTTATTTATTTTATTTTATTTTTTGAGATCTATATTTTAAAATAGTCTTTGAAGGGGCAAGATATTTCATTCCACAATCCAAGCAGAGCATCAAATAAAATCATGTACAATAGGGTGAATACTAATGTAATCTGAGGTGCTGTGCTGATTATAGAGATTTATTAAGAAAAACTACCTTGCTTTTTAAGTAAATAGGGGTGAGAAAGCAGTAGAAGATGGTTACTTTGAAAGTGGCATCGATAAGATTTCCCCGAGAACAGGAACCTTATTTCTGTTGGCGGGTTACTGTGCACAAGCCCACTGAGTCACTGAAATATTTTTTCTCCAGTGAAAAGTGTAGCTTAAGAAAGAGAAGACCCCGTGCGGACCTGGCTCACAGCTTCCTGTGAGGACACTAGCGCTTTCTGGTGGCTTCACTTCCTGTCCCCTCCTGCACACACAGCAGAGGGATATGCTCCTGGCCCTTAAATCAGCACAGTGACTTGCTTTGGGCCATAAACTGTGACTTGTGGTAACAGATGCAACTTCCAGGTGGAAACACTTAAAATCCAGTGCGCAATTCCCCAAGTTCTGCTTCCATGCTTAAGCAAACTCAGACACATCATGTCAAGACAGAGGTGTCACAGACTGAAGCCAAACAGTGACACACCTTGCACAGGCAACCTCCCCACGAAGTTGTCTGCCTCTTCATCAGATTTTGCACAAACGAGAAAGAAGCATTTGTTGTAAGAAGCCACGGGGAATCTGGGACACCCCCTGGCTGATACGCTTGCTTAGAACTTGAAGAGTATCAGTGCAGGGACAGGGACAGGCCCACCTGCATCACCATTACCTCGATGAGTGAGTGACTTATGCTTTGGAAATATTTATAATCAAAAGTTTAGAAAATCTGCAGGGAAAGGTGAGCTTTCTGAATGAAATAAAAAATGTTAGGCACAGATATTTTTCTCCATAATGAGAACAAAAACAAAACAACTGAGTCTTCTTTTGTTATGCAGATAGCAACATCTAGGACCAGGAGTGGAAGGGGGTCTTGGGAGTGGCACCAAAGTTGTAGGAACCTATATCCTATACCTTAACCCGAGCCCTAACCCTAACCCTAACCCTAACCCTAACCAAAGTTACAGGAACCTATATCCTTCCTATGTCACAATCACTCCTCTGATGAAATCGAAAAATAAACTCTTGATATTGCTCACAGAGAGCAATTGTTTGCAAGGTGAACATAACACATTATCATGAATTCAGCCATATAAACTGTGACAATGTGTATTTATTCTGAGACGGTGTATATAATAGCATGGTTTCTGGGAAGGAAAGGGCTGCACACTGTCTCATCGTGTTACAGGCAAGCTCAATCCCTCGATCTTCCCTTGGATTACAAAATGTACAGCAGAGGACATCTTTGCTTTCTTTTTCTTGGAGAAAGCTTTGAGGTTTAGCTGACTCAGTCACTTTTTTTTTTAGATGTGACCACTTTAAAATACTCAGCTAGCCAACAGACTGATGGGCAAACTTCAAAGGACATAGTGCTGAAAGGATCAATATCTCTTACAATGGCTCTAAAGAAGCAGATAGCTTCATTTAGGATATAATTGGAATTCCCTTTAAGAGAAAGACGAGGTTAAACTTGAGAAGAAATCAAGCAAGGCCATATTTAACGGCACTGCTTGACATGGTCTTTGCAACTGTAAATGCACAACAACCCCATAGATCAATATCTGCTCTGTACTTTAAGACACTTGATGCAATGCAGAGACGGTTCCCCTGCCCTTAAATGAGGCAACACTGGACAACATGGGAAAACACAGGATGACATTTTAAGATAACATCTAAAAACAGGGATGATCTCTAAACTAAGACTACAGTTCAAAACTACAGCATATCCTTAATAATATTTTTATTTGTACATCTATTTGGAAGCATACCCATTTTAGAGAGGCATTATAATATGGAAATTTTACTGTCTGGCTTTCTTCAAAATGTTCATAAAATGAGAACAGCCGATAAGACTTGAGACTAAAGATTATGTCCCCAGAGCTACAGGGATAAAAAAAATAAAACAACACAAAACCAAAGAAGGCTATAATTCAAGCATTCAGTGTGGTTGGGTGTACAAAGCCAGGCAGACCTTCGCTTGAATGCAGGTCAATACGCCCACGTGGCTATGACTCTCTGGGTAGCTACTTGGTTTTCTTCCGGTTTCCTTCCCTGTGAGATGGGGCCCACAGTCTACTCTCTGGGTAGCTACTTGATTTTCTTCTCGTTTCTTTCCCTGTGAGATGGGGCTCACAGTCTACAGTGTGGGTCACAAAGGATGGCCAGTAGCCAATCCTGCCAGCTTCCTGTTTTTGTAAATAAAATTTTATTGGAACACAGCCATGCTCATTGCCTGTGGCTGCCTTCTGCTACAACAGAAGAACCTGAAATGTGGCCTATCCACCCTGTAGAGTAAAAGTTTGCCAATCCCTGGTCTGTGGGGTTGTTGTATGGACTGGAAATGACTGGCACACGGCAGTTGTTTTCATTAAATCGTTATTCAAGTAAGCAAAAGGTTAAGATCATGCAAACTAGGAAGAATATGTTTCAATTGCCAAATCCTGCAGATTGATGAATCGCTAACCATCTTGGAAGAAGCTCTTGCCCTGAGTGCTTCACTCAGGAGACAGCAAAGAATCTCAGCCTGCACTTTGCTCTATAGAAAAATGACTCAGGATAAATGCAGATTAAAAGGACACTGAGATACCATTTCTCACCTAACAGATTGGCAAAAAAAAAATCTCAAGTTTGACAGCATGTTCTGCTGGCGAGGCTCTGGGGAAACAACTGCTCTCTTCCATTGCTGGCGGGGGGTACAAACTGCCGAAATTTTAAGGAGAGGAATTTGGCAATGTTTAGCAAAATTCCATAAAAACGTATTCTTTGATTGTACTTGGGAACCTATCCCTTGGATATCTGGCAAAAATACAAGTGTGCATAAGGTTATTCATTTCAAAGTATTCTGGTAAGAGCCAAAGGCTGGGAACTGCCTCAGTGTCCACCCTTGGGATAAATGGCTGACTCCAGGTCCAGAATACTGGGCTGGCTTGATAACTCCAGCTATGCTAGAAGGACGGAAACGATAAAGGACCAGGTGGCCTGAGTCAAAGTACAAGAAGTCAGCACGAAGTTGCCCCCAATGGCAGAAAGGGAGAGATTTGATTTTACATGAAACAGAGGGTAGAATGACAAGGTAAACAATGCCACAAACAGACACATCCAGACAAGACAGCGGTTCTACAAGACAGCTGAGCTGGTTTCCTCGGAAGCCAGGAAAGTGAAGAGAAACCCAACGAAGATGGCAGGGAATCGGGGGACACGATCCCAACACAGAGGCTTGAGATGTGACAACAGAACAGAATGTGTGGTGACCGCAGTAACTGGCTTTATGGTGGTGACCATTTCATGATGTATAAAAATATCGAATCATTATGTTGTACACCTGAAACTAATATATTGTATGTTAAAATTTTTTTTACCTTTTTAAAACTGAAAAATTAAAATGGAATGTGTGGGCTTTAGGAGCATGCTGATTCAAACCAGTATCTGTAAGATGACATTTTCCAGATGATCAGGAAATGTAAACATTGACTGGGTATTAAATGGTGCTAAGGACTTACTGGTATTTGTATTTGGTACCACTGCGGCGTCATGATTCTGAAAGAAAACATCCATTTTTTCAGAGACATATCCTGACTTAAGTAGGGATGAACTGACATGATATCTGAGATTTTCTTTACAATATTTTAGCCCCCTCCCCCCTAGAAATGGACAAAGCAAGTATGGCAAAGTGTCCTTGAAGCTGGGCAACAGATAACTGATGTTCAATTTGCTATTCTCTCCTCTTGGTTATCGTTGACATTTTTTCAGAACACAAAAGAAGAATCAAGAGAAAGATGCTTTGGGGAAAGGTTTCACACACGGTGAAGCTGCACGTGACATTCCAGCCTTTAAGTTGATCCATGAGATCTGCCCATCCCAAGCCAACCTCCTCCGATAACCTCAAGGACTACCTGTGGGAACTCACGGGGAGATCAACAGTGACAATGCTGACGGGATGTAAGTGTACGGAGAGAAATAAATAAACCTTTGAGTCAATTAAAAATGGTACCAGAAATGCTATCACAGTCAGCCTGGTGATGAGCTAGCTGTACTCACTCGCTACTGGAGAAATAATGCATTTTAAGGTATTTTATAATCCCTTTTATATGCTCTAAGCACTCTGTCAGCTTGATCAATACACATAAAAACACATTTTCAATACGATGAAAAGAACTAGTCAAAAGCTACTTTTAGAGTAAAAAAAAAAAAATCACTTTTCTCTCTTTCAATAGCTGTATTGACACTGCAAGTTCACTATGAGATGCTAAATGCCCTTTATGCTGCCATTAGGCCTATATTGACCCTACCTCCACATTTTCTGATGTTATAATGAGTATGCTTTTTCTCTTCTGGTGTAGAAATGCTTTTAGCGAAGAGTGACACGATCTCAGCCTTCCACTTTGAGCTAATAAGATTGGATAATATTAATTATTGCAAAGATATCAATATAAATATAAATTTCTCTGTACTAAACCTGTAAAACTAAATATAGCACATGACATCAGAAAGAGTTTACTCTCTTTTCAGTGATGATCTAATTCTACAATTTACCTTTCACACTATTTCACAGTTGAAGAAGCATTTTCACATAAATTGCTCCATTTAATCTACATTTTCACTCTGTGTGCAGGCAACAATGTCATAAAGCAAAGGTCTACTTTACAAGGAAATTGAGGCTCAAAAATGATGACTTACTCAAGGGCACAGTCACTGAAGTAATGGCGGCAAGACCACCAATTTATAGTCAATGAACTGCTTGGAATAAAATAGGCCATGAGTAACCAAGCCCTGCTTACCTTTCAAAGCCGATCTGTCGGAATGTCTTTTCCCAGGTTGAGCCTGTAACAGAAGGAAGGGATGTAATTAATGCACAACAAGGATTCAGTTTTGCCCTGATTTTGCACAGCCTGGTAGAGATTTGCTTGTACATCTAAGCAGAATGACTGTCTTTCCTCAAAGGCATCCCTCCCTGCCTCCCCAAATGGCCTTTCAGAGACCAGCCCAGGTGAGTACACACCACCACCACCCCCGCCCCCGGTAACAGAGCAGACCAATAAATCATTCTCTAAAAGTCTACATGTGTCCCAAGCAGAAAAATGTGTAATACTCTCCTGTTAAAAATAATGAAATAGTAGCACATTGTAAGTTGCACTCTCCAAAATTCAACTTTTAACTTCACGTGGTATTTGGAAAGCTAGAGAGCACTTTGACATTCCAGTCCACTAGACACCATGGTTTTACCTCCTCAATGTTGAAGCACAGGATTTACATGTATTTTTTAAGCTGAACATTTTAATCAGAAGTCTCCTGAATGTAAAAACACTGTTTCCAGTGACACCGTTTGACGAATAGCGTATCCAAGTCCACAGAAGAATAGCTGGGTATAAAAATGACTTTCTACAATTTTTCTATGAAATAATTCTTCCCTACATTATAAGCATAACAATTTTCTGAGTACTTTATGTAGAGAAAAGTGCTCATTTTTATCAAAGACCATGTCAATAAGAAGTCTGCATTCGTAAGAGGTAAGGGTTCTGCTAACCCACACTTTGACATTTTCCCGATGCTCAGTCAGTGGCAACAATATCTTGATTTCAGTAACTGTTCAAGTAGACACCACTGCCCGCCCACTCCACCCCCCTGCCCTAAATCCATGAGCTGTGTTATGTACTAGTTGCGTTAATAATCACAGCAGATAATCACTACCTTTCTGTACAGTTTAGTCTTGCAAACAGGAAGTGGTGAATTCAGCATTGGGTCTCCAGAGGCAGTTAAAAGCCACCCTGCTTCTATTCCTCAAGTCACAGTAAGCCAGGATGGCACTTGTTTCTTTCTTGAGAACTCTGCCTCCAGTGCTTTATTCTCAGGTGGACAATCAGTGCCTCCTAGGCATTAGATAGACTTTCTGGAAAGACAGGAGATTATACAAAGTAGTTTCCTGGGCCCTCTCTGAGGACTAAGCTAGTCCCAAGGGAGCATGAATGTGGTGATTTCACTAAGGGACTTGGGTTCATACTACTCTGTTATGATGGAGCGTTTTAAATAATTGCTATAAATAATGCAGGACTAAATTTGGGATCAGAATTACACACACATGCGTACACACATAAATTTAAAGCAGATCAGGTTTATCTCCTCGGACGAAGTTACTCTTGCCCAGTTGAATTCCAATAGGCTTTGCTAAGTAGGAGGAAAAGACCTGGAATTTTAGTTAAGCAGCTCAGGAATTTCTGATGGCCCCTGAACCAGGGGAGTAGGCCCCATATGAATGTCATCTGTCCTGTGAGTCACATGCAAAACAATGGAGAATCCCCATCTCAGGAATTCTTGAACGACAGTTATCCTGCCCCTGAAAACTAGCAATTAAAACACTGCCCAAGAATATATAACCTGAATCAGAAACCACGCTGAACTCCAGGACAGCTGGCAACAGTCTGGCCCGAAGTCAGAGTGGGGAGAGATTAAGAGCCTGACGCCAAGTGAGAAGCAGATAGTCTGTGCTCGGACCCAGTGGGGAGGGTCGGGGTAGGGAGGCATTTAGATGCTACTCTTCTTGATTCTCTTGCTTTCATTGAGAAACAAAGCACCTTTTAACTTTTTCCACATTTCCATTTTTTCCCCAGATCTTCTCAGCGCATTCTAAAATTGATTTTTTGAATAGACTCCATTTATTATCAAGGTAAAATAAAAATAAATGATTTTGCTATACTGCACATTCAGGCTCTTAAAACATGGAACTTTAATTAAGAAATAGGTCCCATTTTCATATTTCTGAGAAAAATTAAACTTATTCCAAAAGGGCAGAACAAGGTAAAAGTTTTGGGGTCAAGACTTCCAGTACTCCTTAAAATAAATATTATTAACCCACTCAACCAAGCACAGTGGAGATGGGGGAACACAACTTCCTTCCTGTCACTAGAAGTCAATTT
This sequence comes from Mesoplodon bidens, assembly GCF_964165515.1. Lineage (NCBI taxonomy): Eukaryota > Metazoa > Chordata > Mammalia > Artiodactyla > Ziphiidae > Mesoplodon > Mesoplodon bidens. The sequence continues at coordinate 29,832,623 of NC_138169.1, read as the reverse complement.
AATTAGTAATTTGAGCATCTTACATACCATAGGTGCTCATCATTGTTTGCTGGTGATCCTCTACTAAACATCTTAATACATCAGGTATGAGACTGAATATATTAAAATATGGTTTCTGCCCTCGAATACCACATACTCTAGAGGTTTGGGTTTTTGTGTCTTTTGTGAGCACTTAGTCATGGGGAAAGGAGAAACACAATAAATGGAACAGACATATCCAGATCCTTTGGCACCAAGAATATTTTTGACAGCCCATTATTCAGTTGCTGGGGAATTCTTTTACAGCCATTTACCATGTTTTACATGGTAAAGTAATATTATTCTCCCATGCCAGAGCAGTCCAACACAGAGAGAAAAGTAGAGAAAACAAAGTTGCTGGCAGACTTCCTTGATTCAACACTTTTTAAATGAGATTTATAATATGAAGTCTAGAACATGTTACAGTCTTCAGGTGACAGCAAAGGACAGCAACAAGGAAAAGAAGGGAAATGTATAGCATAGAGAAGTGGATACAATTCACTAGAGGGGTTGTTCCTTTCCAATGTTAGATGAAGTAGTTAGAAATAATGCATTGCATTCTTCACTTTTTTCTTTTTTTTTTTTTTTTTTGCGGTACATGGGCCTCCCACTGTTGTGGCCTCTCCCATTGCGGAGCACAGGCTCCGGACGCGCAGGCTCAGTGGCCATGGCTCACGGGCCCAGCCGCTCCATGGCGTGTGGGATCCTCCCAGACCGGGGCACGAGCCCGTGTCCCCCGCATCGGCAGGCGGACTCTCAACCACTGCGCCACCAGGGAAGCCCACATTCTTCACTTTTAAAAATTAGTTACCAAAGGGGGAAGGTGAGGGGAGGAATAAATTAGAAGTTTGGGATTAACATATACACACTACTATATATAAAATAGATAATCAACAAGGTCCTACTGTATAGCACCAGGAACTCTACTCAGTATTCTGTAATAACCTATATGGGAAAAGAATCTGAAAAAGGATGGATATATGTATATGTATAACTGAATCACTTTGCTGTACACCTGAGACTAACACAACATTGTAAATCAACTATACTCCAATATAAAATAAATTTAAATCTAAAATAAATAATTAAATTAATTAAATTAAATAAGAATTTCCCTTGATAGCACTGGCATCTCAGTGACAGAGCTGACATCTGGAGCAGAGGGAGGGTAACCAAGTCCAAAAGCTGGAAACAAACCCTGGGCTAAATGTCACTCAGTCTGCAGGGCAAGTTCCAATGTCTCACCCATGTGTGTCTCAGGTGACAAAATATCCCTTAACATCCTTCAGCTCCAACACTCCAAGTGGGAACTGCCGTGCCCAGAAGTAGGGCATCTACTCCTGGAACGAATCGAATCCATTGACAGCTACTCCTTTACAAGGTGAACCAGGCTCCGTGCATCCATCCTCCCTCTCCTCCCTCTTCCACCCCATGTTCCTGCTGACCTCAGCAGCTTCCAAGTTCCTGTCTTTCCACAAAAGAAAGCAGTTTCGGAGATCTCCTTTCTTTGGGAACTACTTTGCCCCGGCCAATAAGCTGCTTCTGTGGGCCCCAAGGCATCCTACCTCCCACCCTGGCCATGGGGGCAGGGGATCTGGGCATCCTTGCAGCACCTGTCTCCTGGTCACAGGTGACCAGATGTGCATGTGATGGGCTAGGTCAGGCCAAAGTGGAACCTTCCCCAGGCAGGTAAGAAGCTCTTTTCCTCACCTGTTGGAGAACCAAGGTCATGTGAGCCCAGCCCTGACAATGTTCCCAATATCATGGCCACAGGGAGAACGCTGTGTAAGAGGAAAAAAGGGGTCCTGAGCAGAGGGAAGCCAGGAAAGAGGAGAGGGGGCTGCTGATGGCATACCAGGGTCTGTTCCCAGCAGTTCTTGGTGTCCCCACCTTCCTGCCACGCCTGTTACAAGAGAGGAAAATCTGTGTTGTTTCCTCCAGTGCTAAGTCTAGTTTCAAGTCTGATATTTGTATCTCAAAGAGCACCACATATGAACAAGAAAAATAAGATTTTAACAATGCTTTGAGCATCAAAATTTTAGGTGGGAATAAAAATATTTTTAAGAAATTCCAGCCTTTTAAAACCATATTTTAAATTAAGAGAATGGACATTCTCCCCCAAATTAACATAGCAATAGAAACATGTAAGCCAAGACAAGGAAGGAACCTAAGTGTTCATCCACAGGTGAATGGATAAAGAACATGTGAGATAGATAGATAGATAGGTAGATAGATAGATACACAATGTAATATATATGTGTATATATATACAATGTAATATTACTCGGCCATAAAAAAAAACAAAATAATGCCATTTGCAGCAACATGGATGGACCTAGAGATTATCATACTAAGTGAAGTAAATCAGAAAGAGAAAGACAAATACAATATATCACTTATATGTGGAATTGAAAAAAATGATACAAATGAATTTATTTACACAACAAATAGATCCACAGACACAGAAAACAAACTTATGGTTACCAGGGGGGAAGCGGGGCAGGCAAGGGATAAATTGGGAGATTGGGATTGACATACACACACTACTATATATAGAATAGATAATCAACAATGTTCTACTGTATAGCACAGGGAACTATATTCAACATCTTGTAATAACCTATAATGGCAAAGAATCTGAAAAAGAATGCATACATATATATATGTATGTATAACTGAATCACTTTGCTGTGTACCTGAAACTAACACAACATTGTAAATCAACTATAATTCAGTTAAACAAACCGGGTTACACTCACCCCCTTACCAGGTGCCCACTTATATATATCAGCTAATTTAATCCATGAGGTCAGTACTATTATTATCCCTCTTTTGGGTGATAAGCTGAGGGGTGGGGGACTCGGGACTGCAGACCCAGCGCTTTATTTAACTCCCTCCCTCACTGCTCTGTCCTGCATGGGGGTCCTGTCCTTGTCTCTCCTTCCTTCTTCCTTTTCCTCCTTCCTATCATTTGTCTCTTGCCCCGATCTGGTTATAATATAGATTCAAAATATTTCATTTTTAGCTCCACAAAGTTTTGTGTGTCTGGTTATTAACTTAAGAAGCACAAAGTGCCTACAGCAGACATGCTGTGTCATCAAACCCCTCCTCTGGAACCCGCGAGCTTCTACTGCGGTAATTTTGTTAAACACTCAGTACGCCCAGCAGGAGCTCAGTCTGTACAAATACACGTAGATATGTACCTGGTACATGATGGAGCAGGGCTGATTATTTTTTATTTCATCTAATTTTTCTGTAGTCGCAGTTTAAAACCACAGGGCTTTGACTGTTACTTGAAACCAGCCAACTGAGTTCTCTCAGCCCGGCTCTAGTCGTCTGTATTTTTTTAGACAAATTACTCTGGGGTCTTTATAACACCAAGGGGTTTTCCACAGCTCCCATTCAGTTTGTAATTTCATTTTTTCATAAACGTTATTGAACATGCAAAAATCTCTATCTTGATGTTGTAAATTGGTTACTCACTTTGTTATGTTTCCTCATTGATTACTTTTACCAATAATTTTAAAATCAACTTATTGCTCAATTTCTAATACAAAAATGCAACGACAAGTTTCATAATGCAGTTGGAAAACTGGTGGTCAAATGAGGCACAGATTTTTCTCCTAATTGAACAATTTTACAAGTGTGTCCCAGACATTGAAAGCCACTTGAACTTGGACCTGCACCTCTGCTTTTTCCAAAATAATTAGCAGAAAAGGACTAGTAATACATGGGAGTGGCAGATTTTTGCCAGCATATTCCTATAAAAATGGCAGCATTTTCATATATCATAGGGGCTGCCAGGCAGGTGAACATGGGACCTGCCACAGAAATTGGTGATGAAACAGTCAAATACCAGGAAATGTTACCATTTAGGAGCTTTCTGGTAGAAGCTTCATTGACATTATTTTTAACTGTTTAAAGGAAAAGATTTTCCTACCCAATCAAAGAGTCAAGATTTTACCACACATTGAATGTTGGACAGAATGTGAAGTTCTAAGAGGAAAAGAGATTCTTCTCAGTTGACTAGTAGTGATATTTTACTTTGCAAATGTTAAGATGCTCTTGTGTTGAATTGTACCTGAACTCCATCAAACCCCAGGAATGGCTGCTCTAATGGGTGATGTGTATCCAAGCAATGCAATTTTCCCAGACAAGGAGCAATTTCAGCATTTTGGGTGAAATGGTGAGATCTGCAAAATTCTCTGAGTCCTAATTCCCAGGTGATATTTATCATTAGTGAGTTAAAAGTAACTGTAAAAGATAAGGATAAGGAAAAAAATCTTTACCATCCCTTAATTAATACTTTTTATATTAAAAGACCTATACAGGTATATTTTTTAAAGCATCATTTTCGCCTCTACCTAATACTCTTGTTTTGTAATGTCCATTATCCCCTGCTCTGATCATCAGTATCCAGATGACATTGCTTTAATCATGTAATAATATATAACATAACTCTTTCTGTGCCAATAAATATGGACCTCTAATCATTTTAATGCACATAGAGTATTACATAATTTAATAAAATGCAAGTTCCTTATCAATTGCTGGTGCTATACAAATTATATCTACATTTTTGCTATTACGTATAGCAATATTTTGAACACCTTTTACATATACCTTTGAACACTTATTCAGTTATTACTTTAAGATAAATTCCTCAAAGTAGAACTATTGTATTGTGATACATCACATGCAAAATTTTGATTAATACTATAAAAATTTTTATCCTCAAATTTTATTCGAATACCTATACTTGATTTAATTCAATTTTATGAATCTTTTTATCTTTTATAAGACATTTTATTTGAACTTATATTTTCATAATTAAGAATGAAATTAAACAAATGTTCTTAGGTTTGTATGCAATTTTAGTATTTTCTTTTCTGAATTGTCTATTCATGTTCATTGCCCATTTGTCTGTTAGATGTTTGTCTTTGTCCTATTGATTTGTTAGAACACTTTATATATTAGGGCTAATAATCTCAAATGTGGCATGTCTGCAGCAAATACATTTGCCCTTTGCATTAAAAATTTCATAATTAAATTTCAAAATTTAATCATGTATTTCCCTGAATAGAACTGATGAATGTTTACATTATTAATTGATTTCTATCATTTTAGCTTTTCAGTTTTTTAATTTACATATTTGTCTTCCCAATAGGTGAGAACAAATATTAAATTGTTCCTTTGATCTTCATGAATCCTTTAATATCCATATATCTCAACTCTAGGAGGTCTTAAATGAGCATAATGCATATTCTGTGCTATTATCTGAGTTGACTAGTCAGTCTGAAAAATACCCATGACCAGTATTCACTCTTTGTAGAGACTAGGACAAGCCTCTCCACAAATCTTCAAGCCTGTTCACAACTATGCAACACTCTCTTCTATGAGTGGAGGATGCAACAACATCCTAAAAGATTTTGAAAACTTACTTTGAAATTACTTTAAAATAAGATGTAAATCCTACATAATTAACCCCCTCATCAAATAATGGATTTCTAAACATAATTATTGGCTATAACATTTCTGGTTGAAGATTAGATCTCATTGGCAGTCAGTGATGTTTCTCCCACCAACTTCCCACTATAATAGCTACGGACACACTGGAAGAGAGAAACACACACACACAGAGTAAATCTATTTTCCAGAATCTCAGAGAAACTTTTACACGTAAGTTAGTTAACTGAACTGAATAGTGAAACTCAACTTGTAAGGTTCTATGCATATGTCTCCCATGGAAACCAAAGCAGCCTTAAAGGGGATAAAAGTATGTTTTGTTCTTTCCCCAGTGTATTAGCTCCAGTTCAGAAACACAAAGTCCATACAAACCAGAAAGTGGGCAACTGCACCTTCTCCGCCAAGGGTGCCTCTTTCTTTTGCTCCCAACATCATCACCATCATCATCAATATCATCATCATCACCATCATCATCACCACCATCACCATCACCATCATCATCACCATCACCATCATCATCACCATCACTATCATCACCATCACCATCATCAGCATCAGCATCATCAGCATCATCCCCACCTTCCCCTGCCCTCCTGACTTCAATACCTTTCCACCCCCAGTCCAAGAGTTTGTGTATTTGTTTGCCTAAGCATGCATATATTTGTGTTTGTGTTTGGATGTGTGTGGGGTGGGATGGGGTGTGTGGAGAGTGATGGGCAGGGAAGAAGGGAACCACCCCTCCATGGCCCACTGTCTTTTGGGGACACATAGTCCTCATCAGTTATAGGAAAAATTATAGGAATAGTTGGGGTCTGAAAATCCCTGGCAACTACCCATCCTGAGTGCTAGAAACGGACTAAATACACAATAATTAGAAAATGTTTATATACACTGTTTATATACAGTGGAATAGTATGTGACACTAAAATTAGATTTTTGATCAAAAGCAATGAGCTAACTGAGATTCCATCCTGCTCATTCTTACATGATCTTCATGATATGGTTGGAGATAGAAATTTAATGAGGTAAAGATCTATAGGAAAATCACTGCATAACTGGGAAATCACCAGAAAGTGTTAAAATCGGCAGTCTGCAGTCCACCTAGGGTGGTGCTCAGCTTTGGGGATACAGGTGAGGCACAGTGTCTGACAGCTCACAAACGGCCCCTTAGATGGGGGCCTGATTTTAGCAGGAGACCAAGTCAGAGGCTGTCCCTGATGAGGGTGTTATGTCACCACTTCTTCATAAGCTAATGTGTAACGCCCGTGTACTTATTTTCTAGGCCTCAAATATAAAATTTCACATTTCAGAGTCGATGATACACAACTTTTATCCTTTCTTAAGCTAGCTTGTGATTTCACATACTTCAAATAGATGAGGCCACTGGTGCTAATTTTCCTCTATTTCAGGGTGTCAGTTTTCTCTGAAAACCAAAAATGAAACACCCCAAATTTCAGCAGGACATGGCAAGAACTCAGCTTTTGCAGCAAAATTAACTTTGGCCCTGACGCCCTACCCCACGACTTGTCATGCCCAGCTATGATGTCATGATGTCTGATGTCACGACGGCCAGCTCCAGGTCTGCAGCTTAGTTGAGGCATCTCTGAAATGAGGATTGAAGCCGTCTTCACACAAATACAACGAGGACGTGTATTCAGAGCATCTGCACAGTGTCCGGCACAAACTAGGTGGTATATACTGGTAGCAGCTACTGATATTAGGCCCCAACCAGCTTCTCAACCAGCGCTTTACATGAACAAGGCTGCACCTAGGAGCTGAGAGCAACTGTGCAGGATACCACAGCCGATTTCCCCTCTCCACCCCTTGTCCCTACACACTCACACTCACACACTCAGACACATGCACACACTACAAGGTACAGGAATAAACCTTAGCATCTTTTCTCTTTTTAATTGGGAGCATCATTATATCTTGTGCTTTGTTTCAGCTAATCCATGTTGCGTTATATGCTTTTCCGTTTCGTGTATATTTGTTAAAACCCTCCTAAAATTATCTTAGGGGAAGGGCATAGATGCATATTTAGGTTAAACCCATAACTAATTTCATTTAAACTAAGTCCTTCAGAAAGAGCTTCACAAGCTTATAAAAGTACTCAGATTGGTGTTTATGAGGTTGTCCCTTAAAAATACACACGAGAACGTGAATCGCACGTCGGGGACCCTGTCATTTCTGCAGAAGCTGAAAGAGCAGCGTCCTCATGCGGAGGCCACACACACACACACACACACACACACACACAAACACACACACATACACAAAGGGAGGGCAGCAATAATGAAACACAAGGTTGGCCAACAAGGTGTCTTAACAAACAATCATTTTTTCTCCAAGAAAAATGTAGTTACATTCTTTTGAGAGAAGGAGGAAGAAGACCGATTTGGTTTTCTCACTGGCCATTATCTCTAGCACTTGGGCCAGTATTTCGGTGGAGGAGGCCCTGTCTCCTGGGATGAGGGTTTCACTTTGGTGCTCCTCCAGGCATGTATCATGGCATCGCGGTTCCTTGACTGGGCTGTGGCTTCCTTTACACTAACTACAAATTCCCATCACCAGAGGTGTGTGCCTTGTTTTTCCTGAGGTTTTATTGGAAACAACCAAGTCCCTGTGCAGTCTGACAGCAAAGCCCTCACCCACACCCTGCTTCTGAGGAAGAACAAATAAAAATGTCATTGCTGAGTTCGCTGTGCAGCCTCGGGCACAGGGACCGCAGGCCTGCATCCGTCCCCGGGTCACACACAGCGGAGAAGGCAGGCCGCACACTTCCTGGACGTCTCATCTGAGCATCCTCCGTTGGCTCCCAAGACCGGGTCACGTTTCCCAGTATTGTTATCAGATTTACCTTCAACCCTCTCAGAAGTCAGGATTTTCTTTTCTCTTCTTTACTTTTTTGGACCGAGACTCTTTGAAGCTTGAGTTCTTGGCCCCAAAAAGCATCTGTGGGGGACTTTGCTCTCCAAACAGAATCCTGAATTTGGTCAGATGGGGAGACTTATGGGGGAGTTTCCAGGCCGCAGACGGTGGGAGGGGGTGGTCCCCTCGCTCCCCCCAGGCCATGGAGAGTGGCTGTTGTAACAGTTCTGGGACAGCCAAGCCTTTTCTCCAGAATCATGCTTTTAACTGATAAATACTGTGAACATTACAGGCACATACAAGAATATCTGACTAATCTTCTGGCACAGAGCAGAATCCCTGAGCTTGAAATTTGAAGCAGTTGAAAGCCATCAATATGCTTTTAAAGATGCAGCAAATACCAGACTTAAAAAGTCGCTCTCTATTTAGTATTTTCAAATGTGAAGTATTTAGTGGCACCTGACATGAAGGGTAAAGCTTTCTTGGACACACGACAGAATTTCCCTCTTGCTGTGCTTTTCCAGGAGTCCAGACGGACGCTGTATGTTGCAGACAGAAGCTTTCCTGGGTGCTGATAACTCTAGCAGACAGGCTTCCTCCACTTTATTGTGTCTCCTCTCTGCTTTAGGTCTAATTGTAGATACAAAAACTGCATTTTTTAGGGGAATAAAATGTTTCTGACGAGGGCAAGCGACCAATTCCCCTGAAGAACTTAGACGTGGATTAATGTATTATATTTAGTCTGGGGGAGTCAGACATTCACAAGCCCCTCCTTATTCACAATGCCGTACCTTCCCTCGGAGGCTCGGTCCCTAAAGCAGCCCCTGAGAGGTGACCTCCCTCGGGAGGGAGTGGGGCTATAACACAGATGGTTAGGAAAGGGAACAGGATCCCCCCAGGCCTTGGGCTTTGAGACAGACATCAGTGTTTCCATTCGACAGAAAGGGAGAGGAAGACTTGGAAGTAAAACGCAAAGTCTACAGAGCAGAGGAGGATGCTGAGTTCTAGTTCAGGGGTGCAGGGTGACAAACGCAAGTTGTCAGAGCACGAGGTCACAGATAGCAACCTTACAGAAACAGAAGCAGAGGCCCAGGCTGCTGGGCAGGGGCCGCGTGGACTGTCACTGCCTGTGAAGTCTCGGGGAATGAGATGGACACACCCACTTGGTCCCCTGTGTCCTGATTCCTCTGCCTCACATGTCCTCCTCACTCCCCTTGGGAGGGGAAGGAGTCAGAGTTCTAGTTTTTCAATCCTGAGTTCTTAAACCATGCCTGGGGCCAAACGCTATACATAAACAATGGAAAGGGGGTACTGTAAATGAACAGATGTGATGAACATGGAGCAGGTGATTTAGTCAGTGATTTAGTCAGTGGATGGTCTCATCACATCCTGGTGCACGGAGCCAGCATGACAACAGCCAAGAGATCCCCTTGTTTCTTAGTGACCTTAAGAGATTCGGGGCCACCGTCCTATGGGGGCATCTTCATTACACAGGCCAGAACGTCTCTTCCCGGGTTGTAGTTCAAAGTGGAGGAAACAGCCGGGAAGCATTTGGGATGCAAGGCGATACAAGTCTGGTGCCGATGTCTCAGGGCTAAACGTGGCCCCTTCTTATCTGTGCGAAACTTACAGCACGTCACCTTCATCCCTGCTTAATGGTTTAATTTGGATGCATTAACGGAAAGAGAGGAAAAAAAAAAGTCTCGGTTTGTCTTTGTGCTGACTCAAAAAGATTTACAGAACTTTGCTGAGGCTTTGGCTAACTGCGGCCTCCCAACTGCTGCTGAAAAGGTACCCATGCATCGGGCTTTATGTAAACACTCCCGGCATTAACCACAGCTACAGCATAAGGCAGAGCCGCAGAAAATATTCTTGTTTCTGTGATGAGCTGGAGCATCTCGCCTGAGCACCCCACTGAAATGTGGAGCTCCATAGAAGAAACCAGAAAACGGTGTGATAGGGACTGGGAACGCTCACAGGTAATGCTGGCGCCCTCGTCGGTGTGATGGGGACACACCCCCATTCTGTCTTCACTGAAGTGATTCCCAAATGGTGCAGAATCGCCCCAGATGCAAAGAAATTCTGAGTGATTTTGACCAGATTCCTACACCGTTTCCTGTACCTTCAAGGAAGACTGGAAAGTTTGAACAAAAGAAGGAACAGCTCTTCCTAAATGCTCACTGTGAACCATAATTTTGCATTTCAGAAGTCTCACATTTGGGGACCATTCCAAGCAAGACACAGGCAAGGAATGGGGCCCACACATCGCATCTTACCTTTGAGGGTCCGGGAAGAAGAGGGTCCTTGGCAGGTTGGGAGAGGTGAGGGCCCCTACCCCTTTCTTGGCCTCATTTGCAATCAGCCCTCAGAATAGAAACGGCTGCTGTTCCCGCTCACAGATTATTTTATTGAAGTGTAGTTGATTTACAATATCGTGTTAGTTTCAGGTGTACAGCACAGTGATTCAGTTATATATGCATATGTATATATATATATGTATTACTTTTCAGATTCTTTTCCCTTAAAGGTTATTAAAATACGGAGTACATTTCCCAGTGCTACACTGTAGGTCCTTGTTGGTTATCTATTTTATATACCTCCCATAGATTTTAATGGAATTAGACACAATTTGGTGAATGGATGGAGCGTTAAGAGTGTATACGTTTGCCAAGAGGAGATCTCGGGTTTACAAGTTCCTGTGGGTTCTTAGCTGGGGGCAAAGGAGGCCCTGGTGGTGCTGGTCGAGTGTCTGCCCGTGACATTGTTATGGATGGATCCACATCATCTGATCACCTCTGCTTTTTGAGGTTCTCTCTATACTTGGACAACAATAAAGTTATAACTCTAAAATAGTTTTTAGAAAACAAATGTCTAGGGAGCGATTAAAGATAAGATTTTTATATAATTCTCTTAGAAAGAGCATTTAAGTTCAAAGAAAGAGGTGTTGGCTATCCCTATAGGGAATCTCCCTCCTGTTGTTTGCCCAAAAGCCCCATAGTGGGACACCAGGGATGTTTCGCTGGATTTTTCTCAACCCTTTTAGTTTAAAATAAAGAAAGACTATCTTATTTTAAATTATAGAACTTCATATTCACTACTCTAGACTTCAATCTTAAGATTAGGAACTCTGGGATGTAAAAGAACTAAATACTAGTTGCTTGTGATTTGTAGGGTCTGACGTGTAGATCTCAACATGTAGAATTATAGTTCTACTCTCCCTCTTCCCTGTTTTTCTGTCATTTAACTATTAAACATATATCTATCTATAATTTTAATAGCTTCTAGAATGTAATACCTGCAAAGGATTTTTCCTTACTACACAACTAATGTACATTCATCTGAATCATGAGTAATCTCACCATCCAGAAACTAACCACTGTTAATCCATTGGTAAATATCCTTTGGGACTTCTTTTTGTTCTGAGTGGCAGGGCCTGGGAAATCACACACATTGTTATGTAATAGACTTCCTTTCTTAACTTCATGCAGTAAAATGTGCCTTATCAACGTATACTCTTTTTTTTTTTACGTCTTTATTGGAGTATAATTGCTTTACAATGGTGTGTTAATTTCTGCTTTATAACAAAGTGAATCAGTTATACATATACATATGTTCCCTATCTCTTCCCTCTTGCGTCTCCCTCCCTCCCACCCTCCCTATCCCACCCCTCTAGGTGGTCACAAAGCACCGAGCTGATCTCCCTGTGCTATGCGGCTGCTTCCCACTAGCTATCTATTTTACGTTTGGTAGTGTATGTATGTCCATGACACTCTCTCACTTTGTCACAGTTTACCCTTCCCCCTCCCCATATCCTCAAGTCCATTCTCTAGTAGGTCTGTGTCTTTATTCCTGTCTTACCCCTAGGTTCTTCATGACATTTTTTTTTTCTTAAATTCCATATATATGTGTTAGCATACGGTATTTGTCCTTCTCTTTCTGACTTACTTCACTCTGTATGACAGACTCTAGGTCTATCCACCTCATTACAAATAGCTCAATTTCGTTTCTTTTTTATGGCTGAGTAATATTCCATTGTATATATGTGCCACATCTTCTTTATCCACTCATCCAATGTATACTTTTAAGCAGCACAATTTTGGGTGGTCATCAAGCCTTCCAGTGCAGGGATGCATGGTGATTCATCAGCCAGTTCTTCCGGATTGGACGCTTAGGCTGTGTGTGGCTACCCCTTTGCAAACGCTAAGATATCTCCTTAAATAAAGAAGTAGCAAGATGATGGACATGTTTATGTCTTTCAAGACTTATAACTAGAAATGTCCTACAAAATCACATTAATTTACAAGTTGAACCTTATGAAATTGACGACAGTTGACCATTTTTGCCTATAAAAACCATTTCAAAGCACTCAACATACCATAAGCATAACTTTTTAAAAGAATCTTAGTAACCGCACTTCATTAATTTATTCAGTGTTTGGAAAATGTGGACGGAGCAGCTACTACAGCTGAGTGTTATTTCAGGCCCTGAATATAAACCCGGAAGCACAGCGTCCGGCGTCTGTGCCTGTCAGCAGTTTACGATCTAGAGCTGAAGAGAAGCAAAAAAGACAACGAAGTGATTAAAAATTACAGCGAGTTTTAAGAGGTAAAAGAAAGGAAGAGACTGCGTTAAATTGGGAGGTGAGGGGGGGGGGTCACATGGAGCCACAGTCAACTGCCTGTGAAGCTTTCAACCCACGTTTACGTGGAAGGAGATTCCAGTCCCAGGACTCGCTACTTTCCTATCACTTTTGAGGACAGAGTTGGCAGTATGTCCTAATGGGAAGTGATTCATTTAAAATGGTACACCATTGTAAAGCAATTATACTCCAATAAAGGCATTAAAATAAATAAATAAATAAAACGGTACCTTAGAAACTTCCTCTTCCACACATTAGCCCAAGTTGGTCTCCTTGGAGACACCTGGGAAGTCTCTGCAGAGGCACCAGATTCCAGTCACTTTTAGAGCAAGAAAAGCAAGGTTCTGTCAGGTGACTTGGTGCTGTGAGCTGGCATTGGCCCTCCAGCAGTTTTCAGGAGTTAAAAATGATGCTTGCTTTCTTTTAGCATGAGGGCCTCGCCTTCCTTTCTGTTGGAGTGGTTTTAGGATCAGACTTCCGAAATTGCAATGTCTCGATTCCTTTTTTTTTTTTTTTTAAGTAGTGCAAACTTTACAGCTCATAAACCTTCATTGGATTTATAAAGGTAGAGCTTGCTTTGGAATGTCTCCTGGAGTTTGTTCTCATGAAATTGCTTTTTAACACACTCTTCAAAAAGAAAGTCTTAGGGTCATAGAAAGGAGGTTTCACAAGCATCCAGGCTGAGGCAAGCTCTCAGATTATCGGGAATTCTGGCAGATTTGCTTAAACTTCTATATGTTTTCTCCCCTATGTACAAAGGTAGCTCATGGTCATGCTGTCTTTATGCTCCAGGTGATGGATGAAAGCAATCTGAAAATAGCCCTGCATTGGAGTCAAAACTGGAGTTCCACAAAATTGAATGTTTTCTTTATTCCTCTCATTTGCTAGTGTTCCATCTCCCAAATTCAGGGAGCTCCCTTCCAAGTACCTAACCACCCGCCCCCGCCCCCACCCCATGTCTCTCCTCAGCAATTTACAATGTTCTAGACGTCTTGTTCCCCACCTTCCTCCCTGACATTTCCTGAATTATACTTCCTATTCCCAAAGGCTTTGCCCTGGCTGTGGTTATCCAGGAAAATGGTAAATTAAGTCACATAAGAGTGAGTTCCTTTAAAAACCTGCCTTAATTCAATTAGTTGGGACCCAAATAGTGGACTACAGAGAAGCAAAGCAGAGCAAAGAGAGATGTGACACTTTCAATAAGAAATTATGTAGGTAAACGTCAAAGAAGTCTCATATGTACAAAGCATGTTTTACTTTTAATATGCAAACAACTCAGCCATCTGAAATGGCACATAAAGATCTCATTTTGTATTTTTACATTTTATATTCATTTTATATTCAATTCCACCTTATAACTGACCAAAATGGGAAGCAGGGCATCTATGGAGTAACATAAAGAGCAAGACTGGCATCAGAAGACCTGCAGTTAAATCTTAATTCAACTCATAGACTATGTGAAATTCGTTCTTGGCCTCAGCTTTCTCATCTGTAAGATGGGGTGAATAATACTTGCTTCATGTGGTCCTTAGCATTAAATTGAAATAACACTGGGAAGAATGCTTTGCAAAGAGCTCAGTGCTACAGAAATGTAAAATACTGAATAAAAGTTAACATTCAGCACCTAATAGGTATTAACAGCAGCAAGGTCTGACCACAGGCAAACACCTATTTTAAGCTCTAACTTGTGCCAAAAATCCAGGGCCAGACAGAGGAAGGAAAGGCCCGTAAATCAAACAGTCTCATTAAGAAGCCTCCTTAGGAAGTCAACAAAGATTTAAACATTTTTAGCTTCCAGTTAAATTAGCATTGAGCAACTCCAGAAAAATGCTAAAAATCAATTATGTAGGCTTCACGTGTCATGAATAAAATATATTGTTCTAATAGACAACAAGGAACTTACTGAAAGATTCCTCTTGACCAAAAAAAGGAGAATATTCAATGCATTTTATAAATGAAGATGATTTTCCAAAAAGAAATTTCCATCACTCAAAAGTGATAGCTGGGTAATGGTTATTCACATTACAAAAGTGGGTTTACATTCTTTTTTTAATTTTTTTTTAAATTGAAGTATAGTTAACTTACAATGTTGTGTTAGTTTCAAGTGTACACCAAAGTGATTCAGTTATACATATATATATATTCTTTTTCAGATTCTTTTCCATTAAAAGTTATTACAACATACTGAATATAGTTCCCTGTGCTATACAGCAGAACTTTGTTGATTATTTTATATACAGTACTGTGCATCTGCTAATCCCAAACTCCTGTTTTATCTCTCCCACTCCTACCTCCACTATCCCTTTTGGTAAACCATAAGTTTGTTTTCTCTGTCTGTGGGTCTATTTCTGTTTTGTAAGTAAGTTTGTTTTAACCTTTTTTTAGATTCCATATATAAGTGATATCATATATTTGTCTTTCTCTGTCTGACTTACATTCTTAACATAGTTTCAAGAAGATACTCTTTAAAAAGCAAGAGCTTTAGCGAGGATTATATTATAGGTTGTAGCGAAACTTTAATTCCCATGGATGCATGTGCATTACACCCATAGAAGAGATGAGACTGACAGTGAACACCAGGAAGAATGTACATCACATACCACAAAAGTGACAGCCGTGTAACAGGAAGGGTGTCCTTGGGAAGGGCTCTGTAGCTGATGCTAAAGATGCTTCTGCACAGGCCGTGGGAGATGCGTGTGTGTCAGCTGATTCCCATCTAGACCCCAGGGCCCTCAGTTGCCCTCTTCAGGGACACCGCCTCCAGGGGTTGTTAGCCAGCATCTCCAACAGAAAGCCAACCCCTAGAGGAGGCTACTAGTGCTGTGACCACCTTCATCTCTGATTAACCCAGGAATTTGTTACTTATTAAAATAAATGTTAAGGTGAATTGTCCTTGGTGAAGTTGGCAGTGCTCGGGCTATGTGGCTTGGCAAGCGCACGGCAGAGCCCTGGAATGAATAGTAAAATGAACCCAGTGAGTCCCTCCCCCTCGCCCATATTCAGCTGGGAGAACTGATTCTGAGGTCCTGAGGGGTCCAGCTCCTGATCTGACGGGGTTAGTGCTGCACCAATGCCAAAAGCAAGTACAGTATCCAGATAATGGCAGGGACCATCACAGTGTTCTCCTCTAGCGAACATTTCATGCAAGGTGTCCTCCAGACCCTTATAGGATTTGGAACTGGGACTTTGTGTAGAGTAGAGGACAGGACATATCACTGCTTGTCCCTGCTGATAACAAATGTTGACGTCTCTAAAAGAATTCAGTCTGAGATACATGAAGGACAGAGGTTCCCCTAATCAGAGTTCCAAAAGGAAAGAATTAAAAGAACAAGAAAGAAATAACATCCAAAGAGATAATGTGTACAGTTTTCCAGATTTGATGAAAGATATCAATTCTTGAATTATACTATGACAATCTAATGAAACACAAACAAGAATAAATAAAAAGAAATTATTCAGATAAATATCTTAGTTAAAGAACAGATCACCAAAAACTCTATCTTAAAATCAGCCTGAGAGCAAAAGCAGATTTCCTACAAAGGAGGAGCAATAAGCCTGAGCATAGTGTTAGAGGCAACAGTGAGTAGAATAATACCTTCAAATTATGAGAGAGGTTCTGCTTCCAGCCAAGATGGAGTGACAGGAACCAGATTTACTCTCCCACCTCAGACAGCCCAAAACAAAACAATATACCAAAGACAAGTATATGAAACAACAGTTTTCAAGACATTCAGTCTGAAGCAACGTCAGTGATCCTTGAGGAAAAGAAAACTCAGCAAAGCCAACAACTGCTCCCAGATTTCTGCCAGGAGAGGGTGTCTGCATGCAGCACAGGGAAGGGGAGGAAGTAGGCAGAGCCCAGGGACCCCAGAGCAAGAAGACGTAGCTGAGAGTCCAGGGAGAACAGGGATGCCCCTTGCCCAGGGAAGGGCCCCTGAGAGTGGGGAACAGGACTGCAGAAGGACCCTGTTCTGCTTGAGGGTTCTGCCAGGTCCTGGTCAGCACATGCGTATGAGGAAACAACTCTAGGAGCTTGCCTCCTGTATATAAAATAGGTAAACAGCAAGGACCTACTGTACAGCACAGGGAACTATATACAATGTTTTGTAATAACCTATTGGGAAAAGAATCTGAAAAAGAATATCTGTCTATCTATATAGATAGATAGATAGATAGGTAGATATATCACTGTGCTGTACACATGAAACGAACACAACATTGTAAATCAACTATACTTTAATTTTAAAAATTAATTAATCAAAAAAAATTTTAAGTATCACTATTTAAAAAAAGGGTCTTGCCTCAGTGGGGGAAAAACTGGCCATAGACAGAACGCTGCTCCAGGCCTGCCTAACAAATGTCCAAACAAGACCCAAAAAGATTGAAACGTTCCAAATAACATAACTTGATTCCAGAACACAGCTCAAGAATACTTACAGGAATAAAAAAATATCCAGCACCCAACAAGGTAAAATTCACAAGGTGGGCATCCAATTAAAAATTACCAGGTATATAAAGAAAAAAATGTAACTCTGTGAGGTGATGGATGTTAATCAAACTTATTGGGACCATTTTGAAATATATACAAATATAGGATCATTATGTTGTACACCTAAAACTAATGTAATGTTATATATAAATTATATCACAATAAAACTGGGAAAAAGAAAACCATTAAAAGAACAAAACAGATTTATTAGTTGTAGCTAATAAATTAAAAACTGGGATAAATTTAATTTAAAAATATTCAATCCAAAATAAGATAGAAAAATATAAGAAGGGGAAGAAAAGATAGTATAAATAGAAAAAAATAGTGGATGACAGATACAAGCTCAAAGCTACTAATTATCACACTGAATGTAAATGATCTCAAGATTGCGGAGGGGCGCACCTGAGACTTCTAAGATACAGGCAGTGTATTACTTGTATTGTTAATCTTTGTATCTTAAATGTGACTTCAATATATAATAAAATATACAGAGCGTTTACAGAATCTCATACCAAGAATTACTGTAACAATACTCACGCATACACAAATGAGAGAATGTTCGTTGGAGAGGGTGAGAAATGGAAGGAGTCAGTTTGGTACAGACGAGAAAATACACAGAGCAGGGGGGACTGTGTGAAGATTTACTCTCCCAAAGAGGGGAAACATCTGAATCAGCTATAAAAAACTAGTCGAGGGACTTTCCTGGCAGTCCAGTGGTTAAGACTCCCCTTCCAATGCAGAGGGTGCGGGTTCGATCTTTGGACGGGGAGCTCAGATCCCACATGCCTTGCGGCCCCAAAACCCAAAACAGAAGCATATTGTAACAAATTCAATAAAGACTTTAAAAATGGTCCACATCAAAAAAAATCTTAAAAAAAGAAGACTGGTCGAATCTTTATCCAAATTGTCATATCATTTCCCAATAATAATTCACAAAAATATGATCCTCTCTGAAAACTTTCACTTATGGAGAATCTGACCTTAGATTTTCTTTTATAACATGTGTGTGTGCGCACATGCATGTGTTCATGAGTGTGTTACAGAAGTACAAAGTATGAAATAAATAAAGTAGTGTGATTTGCGTCAATGCATGTAGATGCACGCACTCACTTTCATGATATGTGAGGGCGTTGCAGGCTGTTTGTAAAAGGTAGCCTCTTAGAACCATGTTGATTTTATTCCAGCACCTACCACCTGCTCCAGAAAATAGACGGAATGTGTCCCTCTCAATGCAAGGCCAACAGTCCTTAAAGAAGGCTGTGTAACAACAGCACTCTTAAGTGTTAACCCAGAGATAATCATTTATTGGTTGGCAGAAATGGTAGTTAGATCTATTTTGAGATAAAATTTCCCAGGAAGCAGTAACCTAAGTTTTAATATTTTTTCACTGGCTAATGACTGAGAAATAGGAAACTTTTTTTTTTCTCGTTTCCTACCACTTTGTAGCCGCCTGAATCAATACTAATGCAGGATATGGGTGAAAGTCCATGTACCTTTGCCCTTCACATCAGCAATCCTACAAGAAGTAAAACCAAACAAATGCCATCAACACCAACGTGAATATGCTGAAATAATGTTTAAAGAAAGGAGGCTGGGGCTAAACATGTCCCTACTCCAACACTCTTCTTAGAGGTCAGCCAAGAATTCTCCAGAACCCAATTCCCACCCCTTCGTCCACGAGCACAGGGAGGCTCCAGGGAGAACAAGGAGCCTTCCAGCCCGGGGCCCAGCAGCGAACCTGCACTCAACCCTCCTGCTCCATCTGGAATGGAAGGTCTCAGAAGAGGGTTGGGTGTCACCGGGACACCAGCCACAAGTGGCAGGAAAATTACCACCTTCATACCGTTAACAAGGCCAGCTTGCACAGTGCATCTGAGAGGTAGCTAAGAAGGGGCTTTTCTTCCCAGGACTCAAACAAGGCATCGTCACAGACTTCAAAACAGGAAGGAAAACCCATGCAGGTGACGGAGGGACCCATGTGGTCAAGAGCTGTCTCTTCTGTCCCTCAGCTGATAGCCTCCAAAATCCTTGATAACAGAACCAAGAAGCAGAAGGAAGCAGCTTCCTCTGGACCCAAATGCTTTCCAATCGTGTCCTTGAAGGACAAATGTGGATTTTCAAAGATTTCATGAAAAATTTATTGGATAAATCAAGTTAAGTCAGTTGTATTGCTTTTTATTACATCTTATGAAAACAAAAGAAAACAAATCATTTTAACTGAGGAACCAGGGACTGAACTAGATTTATATCGTTAAGAGTTTCTAGAAATGTTGTTTTCACCCTATATATTTTAATGAGGGTTGATATTGAAATTAAATGATGAGTTACAGTTGAACTCCAGCTTAGCACCGATGAACCCACTTTTTTTCTGCTGCAAATTAATGTGCTTTATATTATAATGAGAAAGGTTAATAATAGTATACCTGTCATTTTGTCACTTAAAAAACTTGTCGGGCTTCCCTGGTGGCGCAGTGGTTGAGAGTCCGCCTGCCGATGCAGGGGACACGGGTTCGTGCCCCGGTGCGGAAAGATCCCACGTGCCGCGGAGCGGCTGGGCCCGTGAGCCATGGCCGCTGGGCCTGCGCGTCTGGAGCCTGTGCTCCGCAACTGGAGGGGCCACAGCAGTGAGAGGCCCGCATACCGCAAAAAAAAAAAAAAAACAAAACAAAACTTGTCTACTGTGTGCCAGACACCTTCTGAAGCTGAAGGTAAGAGAGAAGTGAGCTCTCTGAAGATCACAGCCTAACGGAAGGGGCAAGTGTAAAAAACATAAACATGCTTGAAAAAAGAATGGAAAATACACTGTGAAAACTAACTCATGACATTTTGTCATTTCAGCTAAGATCTCAGGTCGCCAACTGAATATTGTATATATCTTCAACAGTTTTTTTCAAATAGGGAGCAGGGCATGTAAGTTACTGGAAATGCATCTTTATCTATGACCAGTACCCTGATAACACCCACATCTGTGTTGCCAAGATGTCTTTTCTGAACCATAGATCCATTTACACAATAACCTATCAGACGTTTCCACTTACAGCCCCACAGACGCATGGATCTGGATTTCAAACACCAAACTGACACCCATCCTCCCTTCCCCTCCCCCCCGCCACGTCAAATCTGAGCTTTCCTGTGTGGTCCTTACACTGTTGAAATGGTACCTCCATCCACCCAATCAGAGTCTTTCTGTTTCCTCTCCACTGAATTAGACGATAAATCATCTTTCTTGAAGCATCTCGTCTAAAATTCCTCTGCAATCTCCTTAGTTCAGGTTCTCATCGCTTTTCACCCAACAGTCTCCTGACTGGTTCTTCTGCCTCTATCACCCCAATCTGTCATCAGTCACAAACACACACCCATGCAAAGATGTACACGGTAGCCAGAATGATCTTTCCAGAGCATCATTTATTCCTGTTTCCACCACTGTTTAAAACCCTCAGTGGCTCTTGCCACCTACAGGCTAAATTCTAAATTCCTATAAGTGACCTCCAAGACCTTACAAATACCTGGATCACTTTCCATGCCCTGCAGCTGGACGAGTTCTTCAATCCTTTGGGGGATGACTTTACTTCATAATTATCTCTATGACGGCTTCACCGTATGTTACTGCAGGGATCTGTTTATGTGCCTACCTCCTATCTTAGGTGAGGAACTCTCCAGAGCAAGGGGGCTATAGTTTACTTATCTGTGGTTCCCTGGGTCTGGCACACTCCTTGGAACACAGAATCTCCATATATTCAATCAAGATTTGTTGAATAAATGAATGAAAAACATATAAGGTAGGAAACTGTTTCAAAACCATCCTCTGATTTGGTCTTCACAACAGCTCTTGAGACAAGTAATCATAATTTTGAGGATCTTTTGTTGAACAAGAATCTACTGCTCTGACGCCCTACTCTTCACGGAAGTCCCAAAGCAAATAACGAGGGAAAACTCTAATTTGTTCCAAAAATAGTCTAGTGGCTTTTTAAAAAAAACATTTTTCTCATTAAGGCATAATTTATATAACCTAAAACTCACTAGTTTTTCTGTATAATTTTTCAAGCTCTGACAGATGCATCCGGTCATGTAACCACCACGTCTGCCAAGACATAGAGCAGCTCCATCAGCCCCCAAAGTCTCCATGGCTTTTGTAGTCCCCCAGCCACTGGTGACCACTGACCTATTTTCTGTCTTTAGAGTTTGACCTTTCCCAGAATATCATCCATGTCATCATATAGGCTGGAGCATCTGAGTCTGGCTTCTGTCACTCAGCATCATGCATGTGAGAGTCAGCGTGTTACTGTGTCGATCAGTACAGTGTACTTTTCATTGCTGACTAATATTCCATCCAGGGGCTGCAGTTTATTGATCTATTCACCAGCTGAAAGACATTTGGGTTTCTTTCCCAGTTTGGGGCAATTACAAATAAAGGTACTATGAACATTTGCTTAGAGATTTTTGTGTGAATATAAGTTTTCATTTCACTTGAGTAAATATCCAATAGTAAGAATTCTGGGTTGAATAAGAAGTATATGGCCAACTGTAAAATATTGCCAAATTGGTTTTCAAAGTGGCTGCAGGACTTTGCATTCCCACCAGCAATATGTTTGAATTCAAGTGGTTCCACATCTTCATTAGAACTTGGGGTCTTTCCTTCCTTCCCTCCTTCCTTCCTACCCTCCTTTCCTTCCTTCCTCCCTTCCTTCCCTCCTTCCTTCCTTCCTTCTTGCCATTCTAAGAGATGTATAGTGGTAATCTCATGTTTTTAATTTTCATTTTCCTAATGACTAACAAGACCAAGTACAATATATTTTCATGTGTTTATTTGCCATCTGTATATCTTCTTTGGTGAAGTGTCTGCTCAAAATTGTTGCCCATTTTAAAAACTGAGATGTATGTTTTCTTAATATTGAGTTTTTAGAGTTCTTCATATATTCTGGATACAAGTCCTTTCTCAGATATGTGATTTGCAAATATTGTCTTCCAATTTGTGGCTTCACTTTTTACTGTCTTACTGGATTTTGAGAAGTTCTTAATTTTGATGAAGTCCAATTAATCAATTTTCTTTCCTTATGAATCGTGCTTTTGGTGTCATATTTAAGAAATCTTGTCCTTTGTCCAACCCAAGGCCACAAAGATCCTATTTTTTAAAAGAGTTTTATGGTTTTAACCTTTACATTTAGGTCTAGACCCATTTTGAGTTAATTTTTGTATATGGTACAAGGTAAGGATTGACGTCCTTATTTTTAATATGAATTTTAAGATGGAATGAATTTTAAAATTGATTTAAATACAGATTTTAAATATGGAACCCAATTATTTATTTCTCCACAAAGTTGCTTTTGCATCTCTGTTGAAAATTAACTGACCATGTATGTGTGGATCCAGTTCTGGACTCTCTTATTCTCCCCCACTAATGTATATTTCTCTCTTTTCACCAGTAGCAAACTGGCTTGATTACAGTGGCTTTATACTGTTTTGATCACCTCCTATTCACCTGTTGGTGAGAGAGGGATCCCCTGCCCTCAGTAGAACGAGATGGCTGACACACGACATACAAAACTAAGCAGATCAGACTGGCAGAGATTCTTAGTCACAAATACTCTTGACCCTGGGAATGAGGATGCTGCATGCCCTGTGGGGCCACAGGAGGTCGAAAACTGAGCACAGCTGTAGGGAGGCAGGCTCTGTAACATCAAGAGGGTAGGGTACCCCTTGCTGATCACAGGAGGATGCAATGGGCTCGTTTGAATAATTCTTCAATCTACTTAACATTTCAGCTCCATAAACAACTATACAGAGTGTGTGCCTTGAAAGCAAATGAGCCCTAAAGCAGAGGCATGAGCAGGAGGAGATGGTGGCTGCATTCTTTCATGTGTCCACTTTGTTTCCCCATGGCCTCGCTGCCTGAAATGTCAAGCATGCTCACCTCGATATTTCATTTCTACCTTCCTGGGTTAATTTTCTTCTTAGTGATTATTACCACTGGAATATTATAAAGCTTATTTATATGTCTCCCACATTACAGAATATCAGCTCCTCAAGGGTAAAAATTTAAGTTGGTGTTGTTTTTAAGCTACTGTATCCCAAGCATCTAGAACAATGCCTAACACACATGGGTGACTAATAAATGTTTGTTTGTTGGATGGATGAAAGGACTTGAGCTGTCTTTCCATGACTCTTTGACATCCTTGGGGGTGGGGAAGGGGATGTCTCCTCCCTCTGTGGATTGAAATAAAGTGTCCATCGTGATTTCATGGAATTTGTGTATGAGGCCTTGGATGAGTCAGCTACCTGGAGTAAGTTTCCGACTGAGGAGTCTTATCATGATCCAGTCCCATGATTCCCAACCAATCACAACATTCTTATAATAATACCCCTTAGTTTCATCCGAGTAGAAACAAAAAGCCTACTTTTCCCAGAAGCGCATTCATGGACTTCAAGCAGCCTATCATTTTAAAATAAGTGTTAAGCAATATTGTATATCAACTATACTTCAATTTAAAATTTTTCTTAAATAATAGATAAATAAAGTAAGTGTTAAGGCCATAAAAAAGTAGACGTAATCTAGGAAATAAATTTAGTCACTCTGACTTTAAAACATAAATAAAAATACCAGTTCTATGAGAACTGTATATTATCGAGTATAAAGTTTACTGGTATAGTTACTAAAACATAATAAATTTTAAAATTACATCATTATGGAGAATGTTTACTGCTTTGACTCAAAGCCAAGAAAAAATAATATTTCCAAGAGTAAAATAAATGCCAGTTACTGTTAACAAGAAGGTCTATCTATAACTGAAGCACAGAGAGAAAACACTGAATACATTGTATTTTGTTGACAAAAAAGATACGTTGATCATTCAGTCTTATGAGATGCCCGTTGTTGCATTTCACTAGCTTACAGATTCAAATTTTTAAGTATAAACTAGTGACTTGGCTGTTTTAAATGGAACATGTGTTTTGGTTTGCTTTGCTTTCAGAGGCTTCATGGTGAAATGCTGAGCCCACCTGCATTCAAGTGAATAGAAAGGGTAAATGATTTTATAGAGATATCATCAGAGGCTTCACATCCTGGCTGGATTTTAAGCTTACAATTAGCTAAAGGAGAGTTCTTAAATAATCATTTAAGCTTTGGATGACTTCATTGTTTGGATAGAGGGAAATGTCACATGCCCAAGTTCATTACCAACCTGTCAGAAGATCACATGGAGATAACACACGGCAGGTATGACTGACATGTCATGTATGTGACACATCCACCCAGATATAAAGAATTAAGTCTTCAAGTTGATTATGAAGACTCTGCGTCTCACTCTGTCAACTTCTTTTTTTTTTTTTTTTTTTTTTTTTTGCGGTACGCGGGCCTCTCACTGTTGTGGCCTCTCCCGTTGCGGAGCACAGGCTCCGGACGTGCAGGCTCAGCGGCCATGGCTCACGGGCCCAGCCGCTCCGCGGCATGTGGGATCCTCCCAGACCGGGGCACGAACCCGTATCCCCTGCATCGGCAGGCGGACTCCCAACCACTGCGCCACCAGGGAAGCCCTCTGTCAACTTCCCGATGCCACCTGTGCTTACCAACGCCCCCCGAGAGACGCCCGGCTCATCTGCTCCCACTGCCACTCTTTTATTTCACGAAACCACAAGTCCACTGAGAAACAGTGACTCATCCAGGGCAGAGAGTCAGAAGATTTTCAGGCTTAGACAAGAGCCTCTGATTCAATGACAGCTCTAATACAGCAAGCATCTACCTTTCTTTTAAGAAAATATTCATTTAATACACCTTCAATAAACTCAAACAAATGACATAAACTTTAATCTCATGACAAATTAATTAATAATTTTAACATTAATAAGTCTTCCTTGTATCCAAGGTACTTAGAAAAAATAAATAAATAAAGAGATGGTAACATTTCACAAGCATTAATTGCTCCCTGAATAACTGTTAAAGCTGCCATATTTCTAGCTTTGGAGAATCTCGAGTATATTTTATATACAGATGCTTTTTTTTTTTTTTTTTGCAGTATGCGGGCCTCTCACTGCTGTGGCCTCCCCCATTGCGGAGCACAGGCTCCGGACGTGCAGGCTCAGCGGCCATGGCTCACGGGCCCAGCCACTCCGCGGCATGCGGGATCTTCCCGGACCAGGGCACGAACCCGTGTCCCTTGCATCGGCAGGCGGACTCTCAACGACTGCGCCACCAGGGAAGCCCCAGATGCTTTTTAATGTTTGTAAAAGTCCCAAAATTACCAAACTGAACTAAATCAAGCTTTTTATCAGCCTTGAAATGTTTGAGACCCTAAGGCTCCAAGCTTGATCTTAAAGAAATGCAGTTGCTATTTTCATCTTTTTGTTGAAATTAGAAAATCTTAAAAATGTCAAAACAACATAGTAAAGCACGTGAAAAGATGCTCAACATTGCTAATTATTAGAGAAATGCAAATCAAAACTACAGTGAGGTATCACCTCACACTGGTCAGAATGGCCATCATCAACAAGTCTGCAAATAATAAATGCTGGAGAGGGTGTGGAGAAAAGGGAATCCTCTTACACTGTTGGTGGGAATGTAAATTGGCGCAGCCACTATGGAGAACACTATGGAGGTTCCTTATGAAACTAAAAATAGAGCTACCATATGACCCAGCAATCCCACTCCAGGGCATATATCTGGAGAAAACCATAATTTGAAAAGATACATGCACCCCAATGTTCACTGCAGCACTATTCACAATAGCCAAGACATGGAAGGAACCTATATGTCCATCATCAATGGATAAAGAAGATGCGGTACATATATACAATGGAATATTACTCAGACATAAAAAAAGAATTAAATAATGCCATTTGCAGCAACATGGATGGGCCTAGAGATGATCACACTAAGTGAAGTAAGCCAGACAAAGACAAATATCATATGATATCACTTATATGTGGGATCTAAAAAAATGATACAAATGAACTCATTTACAAAACAGAAACAGACTCACAGCCTTTGAAAACAAACTTATGGTTACCAAAGGGCAAAGGTGGGGAGAGGGATAAATTAGGAGTTTGGGATTAACATATACACAATACTATATATAGATAATCAGTAAGGGCCTACTGTACAGCACACGGAACTCTACTCAGTATTCTGTAATAACCTGTATGGGAAAAGAATCTGTAAAAGAAAGGATATATGTATATGGACAACTGAATCACTTTGCTGAACACCTGAAAAAAAAAGGCAATATAGTATGTACTTTAAATTTAACATTGGTTTTATTCAACCAAATGCTTGAGAACTCAAATGATTTAGCTGTATGATAGCAAGAAGCAAAACTTCTTATATGTCCAATTTCTAACATCTTTTTCAGAAACACAGCCAGACTCTACAACAGAAGTAGGAATTCTCCAGCCCCAAAGCTATTGTTTTTATACTATTGCTTCTTTTTATTCTAACTCTAAAAACTAATTAAAAGCATGAAGGGTAGCATTTCCAGTCCTAAAAAAAAGTCACCTACAGACACAGCATATTATAATACCTTAAGTGACATGAAGAAGCAATAGAGTAGCAGCAGTTACACTGGTGTGGCCACACACAAAAAAACTGTCTAACTTTATGGCTGATTTTGCTTGATTCGTTTTTTATGGATCAAGTGTGTGTCCGTTTTTGTTTCTGCTTCTTTTGTTGTGAAAATTAAGGTTCTTTTTGGAGAAGATTCTGAATAAGTCTGAAAAACCAAAATGCAAGTAGATAATGTAGGTTTTGGAGGACTTCAAAATGCAGATGCTAACAGCCTGAATTGCCGTCTATCGATAAAGTTCAGTCACCTTCATTTCAGAGTAAGACAAAGACTAAGTGTATGTCTCAACACCAAGCCATAAAACTGACAAATAGCTTCTGGTAAAGGTAGTATTATACCATATATTATGGAACTCAGCTTACCCTTAATTTATAGGTGTTTTTATCTGTCATTCTTCCATGAATTATGACAGTATCAAGAAGTACTGCCATCTATTTGGGGGAAACAGAAGAGAAATGTAGAAATAAATGGAATGTTTTTCTTATTGTCCTCTAGTATAACCAGTTAATGAGGAAAACCATCTTTAACTTTTCCTGGATGTTATGCATCAAGGCAAGACCTTGACTTTAAATTTGATATGTATTTGGTGAAATTCTCCGAGAGACTCTAGGCACAGATGCAGAAATGGTGCTTTTAGTCCACAGAGTAAATGCTACAATCTTAAGAGCTGTTCAATATCTCACAGTAAACTGACTCTTTCCAAGGATATTTCCATTTAAATATGATAGGAGGAACTTGCCTGAGTATGTTTATATCCCCAGAGTCAATTCTAATCTTAGAGTTCACAAGATGATAGAGGTGTAGGCATTTCATGATAGATCAGCACTTTCATAGTTGTTACTGTGGATAGCTACATAGTTTCATCCTTTGGGTTTCTGCCTCAACATCCCTTCCTCCAGGAAGTCTCCCATCCCAGGCCAGACTAGAAACTATTATGCATATTTCCACTGATCTTTTTACATCCTCAATACCAGCTCTGCTAGTGGTGTTCACTCCTCCGTCTGCCTCCACCTTCCAACAGTGGACTGCAAGGCCTGTGAGGGCAGGCACACAGCAGGCGTTTAATAAATAGTTATTGCATAAATTCATATGTGACAGGACCGTGGGATTGTAAATAACCTGAATTACTTGAAACTAATTTTCTTTGTGGCTGTTGTAGAATCTACTCTATGGAGAAACATTTTCAAAATTAACAGTGCAAGATATCATAATTATCATTGTTACGATTTAAATATGACATTCTTTCAAATTTCTCAGTTAAGGAAATAAACACAGAATAATATTTTTGGAAGAGTACATATAAAAATAAACATGAGACTGCAATGAAAATATCCTCCTGATTCTGCAAAACTAAAAAGAAGGAAACCTGTGTGCTGTCTCCTGATTCCTGTGGTTTATATGTCAAGGGTGCTTTGGTTTTTATTATCACCCTTTCGGAAACTACCCATCAACCCGTACTCCACTGCGCTGCTTCTTAACGTGGTTTTGGGGTCTTCAAGAATGATCACCCATTTAAAAATCAGAGATTGTAAACGAAGTAACAATGCAAGGTAATGAAAGAAAAGCATTTGAAACCATATTTATCAACATGCAATATTTAAAACATTTGTCTACAAATATAACATTTTATAGTAATATCTTTAATATTAATATTATCTATATACTCATATCCTGCAATGGGGATCTTAGGAAATGTTTAAATGTCCCTAAACATGAATGTAAGAGAGCAATTATATCAGCAACTTCTTTGCCAACCTTCTACATCCCTGAAATATATTTTTAATGCATGAAATCAAGAGGATTGTTCTAAATCCAAATTTCTGTTTACAGGAAGAAATGTGTTTTACGTATGAATCCACATACCTAATCCCTAAAATATACACCAGTTCTGTAAGTCTGAAGAATAACTCAACCGTGTCATAAAGTTAATACTTTCGGGAATGGCAGGACTATTCCTGGCCCAGCTGTGCTACCTCCACAATGCCCTTGAATGATCCTCGCATCATACCGGGCCTTTGACAACACACAGTTAGAGCTTTATGTTGTCCGCCTAGCCTTTTGAGGTTAAGATTACTCCCGCACCACAGAGATTTGCCTTAGAGCTTTTATGGTAAATAATTTACACTAGAAATGCTGCATCATGAAACTGAGGGTAGGGAAATTGTGATTTAAGCAAACACAGTCGATCCCAAATCATCTTAAATTTCCTGGATCTTACAGCAGGCTCGGTGGACATGGGGTGTGGAGCAGAGGGGCCCAAGGCGAATGCCACGGGTATTATTCACTGGAAGCATCTCTCCTCTGAACCCAGCTACTAATGAGCCCCACCCCGCTCCCAGCTCTTTCCTCCTCTCCCCTCCTCGCTACTTCTAAGGCCAGCTTTGTCTTTCATATTTTCACTCCTGACATCCCCAAATCCAAATAGAAATCCAAGTTTCCTTTTGCAAAGGAAATCAACACCAGGTAACTTTACCTGATTTATCATTTTTAAAGAGAAATAAAAGCCTTCAGGTGGACGTGTCTTTCTCCTACTTCTTCATGAATTGAAAAGAAGGGAAATGGTAACAACCATAGAGTAAGATGTTCAGTGTCCACCCAGAGCAGGGGGGTCGGGCTCAGCAGAGAGAGGACGGACGTCCCTGCCCTGGAGCTGCTCTCACGGACTGGAAGGTGAGGATCCATGGAAAAGTGGTCCTCAAACAAGGGAGTCATCTGATTTCACCCTTTCATTTCCTTTTCTGCTGCTACCAATTCACTTATTCACTCTTCAAACAATTTGGGGGCAGGATTCTATCCATGGACCACTGTAGTAGATGCTCAGGTCACAAAAATAACACACGACAAACCCTCTGCTCAATCTCATCATAGGCTAATGGGAGAATAGACAGAATCAGGGATTATAACTCAGCATGAAAAGTTCCATGCCCGATGCTTAGAGTTTGGGGAGCTGGAAGGCCCTGACCCAGGCATTCCCCACGGCACACGTGACCCTGCTATGTCCGCACTGCTCACTCTTACGGTGAAAGATATTCTGGGAGGCCAATATCCTCACCAAGTGAAGTTATGAAGTCACTGCCAACCACAAATACTTCACCTGGAGCTGGTATATCAGATTAATTATCCTCTCACCCAGCACAGCTTCCAAATTTGTGTATCCTATTCTTACCTAGCCCTCACAATCTGATCAACCAAAGCCCGATTTCGCCATAAAGTTTTCCCCAGCAACCTTAGGAGGCCGCGTGATGCCCGTGGAGCAAGGACACCTCGATTTGAAATCCTGCTGCTAGTTGAGTGACCTAAGGGAAGACACTTTCTGCCTCTGGTCCTCACCCCCCATCAGAAGGGTGGTGGTGAGAGCCAGTCAGGATTAAAGTGAGATCGTGTGAGCAAAGTGCTGGTTGACTTTACAACAACAAATGTGAGTTTCTTCTTTTCCTTACCTTTTCATCTTTGTCTCTTGCTTCTAAAATTCTATAATATAGAAAGCATGATAAATAGTGAAGAATATAGTGATTATATATTCCTCTGTGCTGAGGGGCAGGGCGTGGCGGACAAGCTTTCAGGGAGAAGAGGGAATGGGATTCCCAGCCCCGGAGAAGGGGTGAGTTCCTGGTAGGGAAGTTACTGAGGGAGAGAAAAAAGTACTGGCAGAGGGTGGGTGTCACTACGACCCTGTCACTGACACCACCTTCCAGCTAGAGCCGTCTCACCATTACCCCGGATCTCAACCACACAGCACAGAACAAACCCCCCAGTAACAGAATTAGTAAGAAACTGAGATAAAGAGGTCACAGAGAATTATTTGGTGTCACATAAGTTTTGCACATTTCATAATTTCCAAGTTTAACCCACATGACTGTGTATAATTTGGTTCTGGGTTATTTCTGCCCCCTTGTCACTGTGTGTGATTTTAGGCAAGAAATATGACTCCTCTAATAATAGTAGAAACATTAACAACAACAGTAATAATAGTTTATTGAGCACTTGCACAACAGTCATTGAGCACTTGCTATGGGGCAGGCACTGTGCCAAGTGCATGGCCTGTATTAACTCAACCCTCACAGCAGCCCTGTGAGACAGTGACCACCATCACCTTCATTTTACAGTCAAAGAAACTCAGGCACAGAAATGAGTAACTTACCCACAGTCAACTGAGATCCTAAATTCACTCATATATTGATTGGATAGTATAAAAATTCTCGTGAAAAATGTTTCTACCATAAAACTCTATTGGAAAAATGATGATAAAGTGTATGTCACTCTACAACTATCACTCCAAGTGAATCAAGATACCAACCAGCCCTGGCCTACGAGACTTTCACCCTGATGGGGTTTCTCTTCCCCATGGTGCCCCCATCCCAATTCGACCCCTTGCCCTGGGCAGTAAAAACTAATTGTATTCATCATTCCAGGAACATTGACTCATCAGCATCAGGTTACCAGAGTTCCCTTTCAGCCGTGCTCTCCACCCAGGCCTGGGCTCTGGAAAGCAGAGCATCTAGGGAGGGGCTCACTGCGCACCCACCCCACCATCATCGGGGTGGGGTGCCGACCCGCCAGGCCCACACCTGGCCCTGAGTCTTCCTGTCACCTGCTGAGGTTTCAGACGCTGGGTCTGGACATTGGAACCCTAGTGTTTTGAGGACAGAAAGGCAGTAGAATAAAGTACCATCAAGGCCTAGAATAACCTCTTGGTCAGTGGCTCCTAGGCCGAGTCTCCTGTGCTTTCAGGATGAGAAAAGTTGGAACTCTAGGTGCCCCTCCCCCTACAGGGGGGAGAAAACTGCTGATTTGAGGGGTCTGGCCCTCAGGGGGAAACAGATCTAATGATGAGTCCAGCAATTGAATGAAGCAAAGAAAAGACACAATTCTTTATAAGGACAAATCTCCAAACAATAGAAAACCATGGACTGAATACCAGAAACTCACTTAAACCCTTTGAAACTGTACTACTCCAAAGTCCTAGGAAGTGCAATGGAGAAAATAATCCTAAACAGATGATAAATAAGGGGTTTCACAGAGAGGAGGAAAGAGCAGGAAAGATCCCAGCTCAGACCCGCGGTGGCTCCGGGCCACTCACTCACCCTCTGAGCCCACCTTTTCATCATTGTCCTCAATGTCACCCTCCCCCCACCTCCTCCAGCCTCAGCCTCATCCCCACCTCAACCCCAAGTGCAGACTGGGCACACTGCATTTATACAAAAGAAAGGCAACTCCCTGGAGAAGAGAGACCATAAGAAGGCACAGCCCTATGTGGAAGAATAAGATGAGTCCCGGTCTCCAGCCGGATCCAGCCTGGAAGAGGGTGGCCACTCATCTCAGGCCCTGCCTGCACAGCCCGACCCACCCTAAGTGGAATGGGCTGGTGTGTACGGAGTGCCCTACTCAAAGGATATTGGAGCCAATTTGTAACAAGAAAAAAGGAGTCATTAATCAGAAAAGGGATACAGTGACCCTGCAGATACTAGGTGCTCTATACATGGTAGCTACTATCACCGCAAATCTTCCCTTCATAGTTTTGAGCTCAAAAGTTTCTTTCAATCAACAGCCTGCTTCAGCACAGCCCCAGCGTCCAGACTGGCGCTGCAATTCCACCAAGAGCGCCACAGGTCCGCCACTGAGGCTAACAGACTACTTCTATGGGCTCTGTAGTGACATAATTGAAGGCGGGTTTACATTGATTGAAACAGTATAGTTTTGAATGAAAATATTTTAGTAAGCGGCACAACACATGTTTGAGGGAAACTCACAGAGGTGCCCCTGCCCCCTGGATTTCCTCACTTACCTGTGAAAGCACCGTTCTGGAAGTGAAGGTGGAGGGGTGGTAGGGCCCCCTTCTGCACAATAGCATCTTTAACAAACGCGCCAGCTGGTCAAGCACTAACTGGGCTGCTTTGAAACAGCGTTTGCTACTGCCAGTGACTATTCACAGGGCTCTGGGGGGAAAGACCTTTCAATGGCTCAATGTTTATAAATGCTACTGCTGTCCCCCAAACACACGTCTCAGATTCCTGACGGATCCTGGGAGCTTTTGTCAGAACTTGGGTGAGGGTATATGAGTTTTAAACGGGGAGAGGAGTCGTTAGGGAAACCAAATTAAACTCATATGAATGAGCACTTGGTGGTTTGGAGTCTGAAGACCACTTGAGTAAGATGGGGAACCCGGACCTGTCTGGATTCCTTCATTTTAATTTGACAAAGTCTCACAGACAGAGAAAGCATTCAGAAGGCACAACACAGCCGGCCAGGCACTTTGTGTCTTTTTATTTGAAGTTTGCTACTTTACCTCTACAGGTGCCAAAAAAAAAAAAAGGCTAAACTTCAAATGTGGGATATCAAAATAGCGGAGTTTGTGTTTACAACTCGGATGGTGTAATCGAAACTCCAAATGCTGGAGAAACAATAACACGAGTGAGGCGAAGTCAGCCAGAAATGAAAAGTCAGTGTTTCCATTACCACGCAGACAGGGTTTTTCAAGAGTTTATATAACTTGATCGTTAAAAAATGCTCCAGGCTGAAAACCTGGTTTGTGTCAATCTTGGACTAAACTAGTTTGCAAAACTCAAGTTTGTTTGCTCTGCTTTTTTATCCCTTTTCAAGAATGTATTGCTTTGAAACACTGCACATGAAGCTGAACCAAAAAAATATGTAGACCTTGTGAGCCAATGCTGTTGCAGCATCACCCGTTTTTTAGAAGAAATTGCGGATTTCTCTATGTAGACTCACCTTCAAGGTGCCTATGGCACTCAAGTCCCTTTTCTAACTCATTCTTTTGTGTCTCCCTTCTCTGCGGTGACTTCAAAAATATTGGAACTTCACATTGGAACATTCACTTTTGTGGAAATAAATTTCAAATTGGAATTTAACTTGTTAGGAATAAAGTTTACTGTTGTGATTTTCATTACGTTGGCTCGGGTAGAACAGAATAGAGCTTTTATATGGGGACGTCAAAAAGGAAGGAAGGGGGCTTCCCTGGTGGCACAGTGGTTGACAGTCTGCCTGCCGATGCAGGGGACACGGGTTCGTGCCCCGGTCCAGGAAGACCCCACATGCCGCAGAGCGGCTAGGCCCGTGAGCCGTGACCGCTGAGCCTGCGCGTCCGGAGCCTGTGCTCCGCAACGGGAGAGGCCACAACAGGGAGAGGCCCAAGGCAGTACAATAGACTTGTACGTGTTCAAGACACATCGCCGTGAAGAGGGCAGTGGAGGGCAGCTGTGCATGAATAAAATGATCTAGGGAAACACAGTGTCTGGAAGCTCACATATTTGGCTGGGAAGTTAGGAAAGGCAGGTCTAGCTCTCCAAGATTGGGTTGCAAGAAATGCCCAGGAAGAGGCATGTCAAGAGGCCAGATCTGGCTGGTCTCTATCCTTCACCACTGAGAAAGACAGACTTCTTCATCTTCCATCCAAAGGGTCTAAGTAATTTGGATTCTTGCCTGGGAAGGAGCAGATAACTCAAGAATGAGCTTCTGTGTGTGTGCATATGTGGTGTGATTTGTGTGTGTGTGTGTGTGTGTGTGTCTGCATGTGTGTGGTGTGTGTATATGTGGGGGGTGTGGTATGTGCGTGGTGTTTGCATATGTGGTGTGTGTATGCGTGTGCATGGTGTGTGTACATGTGTGTGTGTTGTATGTGTCTGCATGTGTGTGGTGTTTGCATATGTGGTGCGTGTGTGTGTGTGTGTGTGTGTGTGTGTGTGTACTTTAAGTTCGTATGTCTTTCTGTCCATCTCTGCCTATGCCTTATAGGAGAGACCCCACAGTACATTCGTTTGTAAATGTGGAAAATGGAAAACGGTCTTAACATTTCACATTACATTTTTTACTTTCACCTTTATAGAATTATTGAAAATGTTATTTTGAATAAAAATAGAAAGACATAGACTGTGGACTGGAAGAAACGATGTGCTCACGCCCTAATTTAAGCCCCCTCCAGCACAGTCCTTTCCACGGCATCACTCAGCACCTAAAAGTATCTGCAGACACAGGCAAGCTGTAGTTTATAAGCTCATATTTGAAAAATTTGATGAGTTGTAATATATCCTGTGATGAAATACTTTCAGTGATAAAGAGAACTCATTATTCATGAAACAGCCTTTTTTTAAAACAAAAGATAATCTTTTATTTTCTACTTTGCAGTAGTATGAATTATTACTCAAGAGAAAGTAAATAAAATTTTGACATCAAAACATTATTATATATATAACATTATATAATTGGGTATGGAATCTCATCTGGATGTGATGCATCAAATAATTTTTCCATGTTCTTCCTCTTATACCTACCTATCTATTTTTCTTCAAATTCAGCTTTCATTTTTGGGAAGGTGGCAAGCTTTCAGACAACACTTACGGTTAAAAATCCTTCCTTCTGGCCCTAGGAATGCCTGATTAAGAACTACCCAAAGGATTTTTGATTAAGAAGCAATACAAACTATCATTGCTAACATTTCTACTAAGCCCAAAGAGACCTGAATCTGGCCAAATGTAATAAATCCTTTTTATCATTAAAATAATATAACTAAAGTACCATTATTTAAAGATTTTATTTTATCAAGTTTTTAATAATGATATGACTTTTATCAAGCATTAAAACCACATCTTAACAATGGGATATTATTCAGCCATGAAAAGGAATGAAGTCCTAACTCAGGCTACAACATGGATGAAACTTGCAAACATTATGCTGAGTAAAAGAAGCTGGATACAAAAGGTCACATATCACTTAATTCTGTTTGGATGAAATGTCCAGAGCAGGTATATCTACTAGAGGCAGAAAGTAAATTAGTGGTTGCGTAGGGATGCACGGAGAGGGAAAGAAGAATAACTTCATGGGTGCAGGGTTTCTTTCTGGGGTGATGAAAGGGTTTTGGAATTAGATAGTGGTGATGGTTGCACAACCCAAAAACCACTGAACTGTGTTCCTTAAATGGGTAAACTCTATGGTATATGAATTCTATCTCACTTAAAAAAATAATAACCATATCTTAAATCATCAGATCTTAAATCAAGAATCATTTTGATAGGCACTATTATCCAAGGAACTCAGCACTCAATAAAATGGCCAGAATGAATGCTCACTTTAGTTCTGTAAAGTTTAGCTCTCTAAAAGTTACACGGGGAGGGATAGTGAATAATTTATGACTACAGATTTTACTAAAGAATCTCTCACTACATTTATGCTAATACTATTTGATCCATGACGAATTTTGATCTGGCTTTTATTTTACAGGGAATGGTTGGTTTGCTTCATTTCACTTGTGCTAGCACTTATGAAAGATCAGGAAATTTCAAACCTACAAATGGGTTCCTCAGCGAAAAACTGACCATTTAAAAACTATTATTTTAGTCTATTTCAAATATTCACTTAAAACATGTGGATTGTATTCCACCTACTTGAAATGCTTCTGTTTTTTTCAAATGACAATCACACATCCTACAAAAATGGAAGCAGAATTTATCCAATGTTAGGTTAATTCTGGAAAGATGATCCTACCTAGATAAAGCATATACGTGTCGACGTTTTCAGATCAAAACCTCAAAATAATAATGTGCATAAGGTATATCATTTCCTTATGAATCGCAAAAAAAATCTCCCAGTTTGAGAAAGAAACTATCGTGTCATTCACATTTTTCCCATAAAGATATACGAAATCTTACATTATGCTTTACAATAAGCCTGAAGTCACTGTCGTATTTATTTGACATTTGTACTCTTATTTATCTTATTAGATATTGTACATGTCTCATCTCACCAGCCATAGTGGAAGCACCAGGGTCTGTACATAAATCTTGATTTTTTTTAGACTACACCCAAGCATAATGTCTTACATACAGATCACAGTCTAATATCTAATATATGTTGAAGATGCATGAATTAAGTTGTTCACATTACCCCACTGTCTAGGTATATAAATTTCTTTGAATGTATTTATAGTGTATTAGATTGACAAATGGCCAAAAATTGCCACAAATTTTGTAATGTCATCATTGCCTAGATTTCTATCAGCGTTATGACACATAGCTTTGTTATTCACGTACGTAATATAAAAAAAAGCCACCATCATACTCACAGTTGTAACCAGGTGCAATGCGGTGCTGTGCCTCCAGACTTGCCAACGTGATGTGGAAAATTATATGCAGCAACAGGAAGGAAAAACTGGTGAAGCACAGAGACTTTAACAACCGTCCTGTGTGTCCTGGGAAGAAAAGAACAGAGATTATGAGCGATCCTGAGATGACCACACTCATTCTGACCTTCATGCCAGTCCACATAGAACACATTTCTACATTATCTATTGTGTAGACTGACTCAAAAGAATATGAAGTGTAACAATGACTCTTTTAATTATTAGTCTAAAGCTAAAAGCATCTTATTCCCTTTGTAAAATTATATAATTAACACTGATTAAAAATGCGACATGAAAGAAAGATGCTTTCCTATTTATCACAGGATATGTTACCACAAAACGGAACCACTAGAAAGCCTCTGGTCCAGAAAGTTTTATAAGGGAGTTCTGCCAACTTTGATGAAACAGATAATCCCTGTCTTGTAAAAACAGTTCCAGAGAGTAGAAAAAGAAGGAAAGTTGCTTAAAACATTTTATAATTTAGAGTAAGTTTAATTTCAAAATTAAATAAAACTAGAAAAAGAAAGGAATTTCTAAGCCCATTTTACTTATGAATATGACACAAATTATTTGAAAAAAATATTTGCTCACTAACTGAAATAGCAAGGTAAAATGCAATACATCACAATAAGCTAGTATTTATTGCAGAAAAAGAAATGTGGCTTAATAGTAACAAATCTGTAAGGATAAGTCATACACTGGTAGGCTGATATGATAATTTTCTTAATGGATATGGAATAAGAATCTCATTAAGTTCAAAATCTATTTATGGTAAAATAATACAACACTCAGAAACTAGGAATAGAAGGAAATATCCTTAAGATAATAAAGAATTGGGACTTCCCTGGTGGCGCAGTTGTTAAGAATCTGCCTGCCAATGCAGGGTACACAGGTTCGATCTCTGGTCCAGGAAGATGCCACATGCCGCAGAGCAGCTAAGCGCATGCACCACAACTACTGGGCCTGCACTCTAGAGCCCACAAACCACAACTACTGAGCCCACACGCCGCAACTACTGAAGCCCACATGCCTAGAGCCCGTGCTCTGCAACAGAGAAGCCACTGCAATGAGAAGCTCACGCACCGCAACGAAGAGTAGCCCCTGCTCGCCGCAACTAAAGAAAGTCTGCGCACAGCAATGAAGACCCAATGCAGCCAAAAAAGAAGAAGAAAAAGATAATAAAGAATTTATGCCATAACTAAAGCAAATATCCTGTTTATGGTGGAATTTTAGACACAGTCGTATTAATATCAGAGAACCATCAAGGACACTTGATACCCTTGCCACTTATATCACTGGTTGTACTGGCCAGTGTTATGAGAAAAAGAAAGAAGAGTTGTAATAACTAGAATTATTTGCAGATAATATGATCAAATGGAATTATTTGCAGATGACATCATCATCAATATAGAATGTCAAACTGAATCCACAGACCAACTATTAGAAAAAAATACACAAAAATGATTCAGATGCAATATCATCTTGCAAAAATAAATATATCTCCTCTGCGTTAGCAATAATCAGATAGAAAACAAGATACAACTTAAATTAGCAACCAAAACTGTATTGTAAATGGTTTTGTCAATGTGCCAGTCTAATCAAACATCTGATCAGATTAAAGTCTGTAATGAACTGACTTTACTAAATAAAGATATTTTCCTTGATAATCTGGGCAAGCTGATTCAATCAGCTGGAAGTCCTGAAAAGAACGGTGATTACCCTAAAAATTGAAGCTTAAAGGTCTAAAATGTCATAAACATAAATACAAATATAACTAAAATGTCTCATTTTGTCTCACTTTTGATTTATGAGTTTAGCCAAGGGTTTGTCAATTCTGTCGGTCTTTTCAAAGAACCAACTTTTGGTTTTGTTGATTCTCACAATTGTTTTCCTATTCTCTGTTTCATTTAGCTCTGTTCTCATCTCTATTAATTCCTTCATTCTGCTAGTTTGCAGTTTAGTTTGCCCTTCTCCTTCTAGCTCCGTAAGGTATAAATCTAGGGTACTGATTTGAGATCATTCTTTTTTGATACAGTTGTTTACAGCTATAAATTCCCCTGTGATCACTGCTTTTGCTGCATCCAATAAGTTTTGGTATGTTATGTTTTGTTTCCATTTGTCTCTAAGTATTCTTTAATTTCCCCTGTGATTATCTCTTTGACCCACTGGTGTCTAAGAATGCAGTGTTTAATTTCCATATTTCCAATTTTCCTTCTGTTATTAATGTCTTAGTTTCTTTCTGTTGCACTTTGAGAAGATACTTTATATGCTTTCAATCTTTTCAAATTTCTGAGAATTTTTCCATGGTCTAACATATGGTCTATCCTGGAGCATATTCCATGTAAACTTGAGAAGAATAGGTATCCTCCTATTGCTGAGTGAAGAATTTCATACTTATCTGTTAGGTCTAGTTGGCTTACAGCTTTGTTCAAGTCTTCTTTTTCCTTATCATTCTTCTATTTAGATGTTCTTTCCAGTATTGAAAGTGGGCTACTGAAGTACCCAATTATTATTGTAGAATTGTCTATTTCTCCCTTCAAGTCTGCCAATGTTTGATTCATATATTTTGGGGCTCTGTTGTTTGCTGAGTATTTGTTTATAATTGTTACATCTTCTTAAATTGACCTTTTATCAAAATATATGATGTCTTTCTTTGTAACAGTTTTTTACTTAAAATACATTTTGTCTGGGCTTCCCTGGTGGCACAGTGGTTGAGAGTCCGCCTGCCGATGCAGGGGACACGGGTTCGTGCCCCGGTCTGGGAAGATCCCACATGCCGCAGAGCGGCTAGGCCCGTGAGCCATGGCTGCTGAGCCTGTGCGTCCGGAGCCTGTGCTCCGCAAGGGGAGAGGCCACAACAGTGAGAGGCCCGCCTACCGCAAAAAAAAAAACAAAAAAAAAAAACATTTTGTCTAATATTAATGCAGCCACCTCAGCACTTTTTTGGTTATTATTAGCATAGAATATCTTTTTCCATCCCTTCACTTTCAACCAACTTTGTCTTTCGATTTTAAGTGAATCTCCTGTAGACAACATATAATTGGGTCATGTTTTATTATGTATTCTACTCCTTTTACCTTTCATTGGAGAGTTTAATCCAATTATATTAAAATAACTACTGATAAGGATATGTTTTTGTTATTTTGCTATTTTTTTCCTGTATGTCACACATATTTTTCCCTCATTTCCTGTTACTTCTTTCTTTTGTGTTTTTGAAGGATAAATTTGCCTAATATAAGATTCTTTTAAAACATAGAAAACAGTTAATTAGTTGATTAATTTTTTACATTGTATATATTCTTTTTAAGTCTTTCCATTACAGGTTATTACAAGATAGTACTGAATATAGTTCCCTGTGCTATACAGTAGGACCTTGTTGTATCTATTCTATTCCAACCCCATAACTTCTTGCTAACTAATAATAAGACTGAGTTAATTAGTTGGAGTATAATACCATCAGATATACACACTTTCAAAAACTTTTTTTCCCTCCTGATCCTGCTTCCAAAGACGGTCCTGGTTGCAAAGCTGCTGCTGCCCTGAAGGCATCTAAAGTCTCCTCCACCCCATTCTATCTCTCTGACCAGAGGAAATGGGGGAAGGGGTCCCAAGAGCTAAAGACTAAAGGGAAAATCTTGGTGAGAAGAGACCCAGAGGGGGATCCTCTAATTCTGTTATAAACCAGTATAAGTCCTGGTCTCACCCGCAAGCTACATATGTGTGGAACAGACCCAAAAGAGCTTTCAGAACTGAACTACGATACGAAGAACCACACAGGTCCCAGACCGACCCCTGAGGGGTACGTGCACAAAGCAGACCCAAATAGAAAAGCAAAGGTTTGAGAACTGAACTGACATTGGAACCAGCAGCCACAGAAAGTGAGACAAAGCTTGTGAGCTGAAACCAACCAGACTGCATGCTAAAACACAGAAACAAAGGGGAAAAAAATCAACATTATCCAGAGGATTTTAAGATGCCCAATGATTCATAACACAACATTCAAAGTGACCAGGATATAATCCCAAATTACTTGGCAAAGAAAACACCAGGAAAATCTGACCAATTCTCAAGAGAAAAGACAATGAAGTCAACCTTGAAATTACCCAGATGTTGGAATTATTAGAAAATGACTTTAAAGCATCCTTTACAACCACACTCCACGAGGTCAAGGTAAATAATCTTGAAATGGAGAGCTTGAAGCTGTCAGCATAGAAATAGAAAAAAAAAAAAACAAGCAAGAAATAAAAAATTTAGAATTGAAAAAATACAATATCTGAAATTTAAAATTCACTTGATGGACTCAATAGTGGAATAGAGGTGACAAAGAAATGAGTCAGTAATTTGAAGAGATTAATAGAAATTATGGACTTTGACTATCAGAGGGCTAAAGATTGAAAAAATTCATCTGCTCTCAGGTCTGAGATCAAAGGATCAAGGCCCATCGTTTGTGTCATTTATGTCATTAGACTTACCGAAAGAAAGGAAAGACAGAGTGGTCCAGAAAAAAATTTGGATGATAGCTAAAAATTCCCCAAATTTGTTGAAGAAATAATTTACACACTCAATACACTCAGCAAACCTAAAAAGGATGAACTTGAAGAAACCACAACAGACTCAGAATAACCAACCGGCTGGAAATCTAACATAAAGAAAAACTCCAAAAGCAGAGAGAGAAAACGTCACATTACACACAGGGGGACAACTCTGAATTACCACATATTTTTCATCACAAACGGTGAAGACCAGAATAGCTAGAAAAACATCTTTAAAGTTATGAAAGGAAAGAACTATGAACCCAGGATTCTATATCCTGTGAAAACATCCTTCAGGAATGAAGACAAAAAGAAGACATTTTCAGGTTAGGGAACACTGAGAGTATTTGTCACCAGGAGGTCTGCTCTAAAAGAAATGCTAACATAGCTTGTTCAGGCTGAAGGGGAATGATACTAAAGGAAAACGTGGAACTTCAGTCAGGAATAGGAGCGAAAGAAATGGGTAAAAAGATATTTGTTTTCATACACACATACACACACAGACTCACACTCACGTACACACACCCCTAATTATAACCATGCTCCAATTAATTCATGGCATTTCTAGAAATGACCTCTGTTTTTCTGGTTTTGGAAGTATTTTGTGTGCACAGAAATAATTGAGGGTATTATGTTGCCCATGAGTTTTGAGTAGTCAGTCTTATTTATACTAGAAATACAAATCATCCAAGGATATGTCACGTAATAAATAATCACTCATAATTAGAAACATAAGAAAACGGGGCATATGTTTAAAAGACTTAAAAATATATATGCTAACTTCAAGATGATTTCCCAAAGTAACTCAGATAGCAGATTCACAAAATAGGCAATTTATGCCAAGCATGACACGGGACCAAACAGCATACTTATATCCTATTTTTCTCTGGTTATTCAGCAGAAGAAATTCAATATTAACAGAAAGAATAAATAACAAGGAGAAAAAGTAGAGTTTTTTCAATCAATTTTAATTTGGGTTTTATTCACTGATTTTGTTTATCTGTAATATATTTCCTCAAATAGAGCTTAAAAAAAAAAAAGACTACTGTTACTCCGTAGATTACATCCAGGAACTGGGATTTAAACATAGGTATAAATCTAACTCCTTATTTATAATGCTTTTGAAAGTATTCAGAGGCTATTTTTTGAATTTTATTTTTTTATACAGAATTTTATTTTATTGTTTTATACAGTTGTATAAAATTAGTTTTATACAACTAGTTTTCTTGTTAGTTATCTATTTTATACATATTGGTGTATATATGTCAATCCCAATCTCCCAATTCATCCCAGTACCACCATGCCCCAACCCTGCTTTCACCACTTGGTGTCCATATGTTTGTCCTCTACATCTGTGACTATTTCTGCCTTGAAAACTAGTTCATCTGTACTATTCTTCTAGATTCCACATATATGCATTAATATACAATATTTGTTTTTCTCTTTCTGACTTACTTCACTCTGTATGACAGTCTCTAGGTCCATCCACATCTCTACAAATAACCCAATTTCGTTCCTTTGTATGACTGAGTAATATTCCATTATATATATGTACCACATCTTCTTTATTCATTCGACCGTCAATGGGCATTTACATTGCTCCCATGACCTGGCTATTGTAAATAGTGCTGCAATGAACATTGGGGTGCATGTGTCTTTTTGAATTATGGTTTTCTCTGGGTATATGCCCAGTAGTGGGATTGTTGGGT
Source organism: Mesoplodon bidens (assembly GCF_964165515.1). Taxonomy (NCBI): domain Eukaryota; kingdom Metazoa; phylum Chordata; class Mammalia; order Artiodactyla; family Ziphiidae; genus Mesoplodon; species Mesoplodon bidens. The sequence continues at coordinate 29,789,219 of NC_138169.1, read as the reverse complement.
CATAAGGTAATTCCATTTTTAGTTGTTTTTAAGGAACCTCCATACTGTTCTCCACAGTGACTGTATCAATTTACATTCCCACCAACAGTGCAAGAGGGTTCACTTTTCTCCACACCCTCTCCAGCATTTATTGTTTGTAGATTTTCTGATGATATCCATTCTAACTGGTGTGAGGTGATACCTCACTGTACTTTTGATTTGCATTTCTCTAATAATTAGTGATGTTGAGCAGCTTTTCATGTGCCTCTTGGGCATCCTTATGTCTTCTTTGGAGAAATGTCTATTTAGGTCTTCTGCCCATTTTTGGATTGGGTTGTTTGTTTTTTTAATATTGAGCTGCATGAGCTGTCTATATATTTTGGAGATTAATCTTCTGTCCATTGATTCATTTGCAAATATTTTCTCCCATTCTGAGGGTGGTCTTTTCGTCTTGTTTATAGTTTCCTTTGCTGTGCGAAAGCTTTTAAGTTTCATTAGGCCCCATTTGTTTATTTGTTTTCATTTCCATTACTCTAGGAAGTGGGTCAAAAAAGATCTTGCTGTGATTTATGTCAAAGAGTGTTCTTCCCATGTTTTCCTCTAAGAGTTTTACAGTGTCCAGTCTTACAGTTAGGTCTTTAATCCATTTTGCATTTATTTTTTGTATGGTGTTAGGGGGTGTTCTAATTTCATTCTTTTACATGCAGCTGCACAGTTTTCCCAGCACCACTTATTGAAGAGACTGTCTTTTCTCCAATGTATATCCTTGCCTCCTTTGGCATAGATTAGTTAACCACAGATGCATGGGCTTACCTCTGGGCTTTCTATCTTGTTCCATTGATCTATGTTTCTGTTTTTGTGCCAGTACCATATTGTCTTCGTTACTGTAGCTTTATAGTATAGTCTGAACTCAGGGAGCCTAATTCCTCCAGCTCCGTTTTTTTCCCTCCATATTGCTTTGGCTATTCAGGGTCTTTTGTGTCTCCATACAGATTTTAAGATTTTTTGTTCTAGTTCTGTAAAAAATACCACTGGTAATTTGATAGGGATTGCACTGAACCTGTAGATTGCTTTGGGTAGTTTAGTCATTTTGACAATATTGATTCTTCCAATCCAAGAACACGTTATATCTCTCCATCTGCTTGTGTCAACTTTGATTTTTTTCATTAGTGCCTTATAGTTTTCTGAGTACAGGTCTTTTACCTCCTTAGTAGGTTTATTCCTAGGTGTTTTATTCTTTTTGTTGCAATGGTGAATGGGATTGTTTCCCTAATTTCCCTTTCTGATCTTTCGTTGTTTGTGCATAGGAATGCAAGAGATTTCTGTGCATTAATTTTGTATCCTGCAACCTTACCGAATTCATTGATTAGCTCAAGTAGTTTTCTGGTGGCATCTTTAGGATTCTCTTTGTATAGTACCATGTCATCTGCAAACAGTGACAGTTTTACTTCTTTTTTTTCCAATTTGTATTCATTTTATTTCTTTTTCCTCTCTGATTGTCGTGGCTAGGACTTTCAAAACTATGTTGAATAACAGTGGCGAGTGGACATCCTTGTCTTGTTCCTGATCTTAAAGTCAATGCTTTCAGTTTTTCACCATTGAGAATGATGTTTTCTGTGGGTTTGTCATATATCGCCTATATTACGTTGAGGTAGGTTCCCTCTATGCCCATTTTCTGGAGATTATTTATCGTAAATGGGTGTTGAATTTTATCAAAAGCTTTTCCTGCATCTATTGAGATGATCATATGGTTTTTCTTCTTCAATTTGTTAATACGGTGTATCACATTGATTGATTTGCATATATTGAAGAATCCTTGCATCCCTGGGATAAATCTCACTTGATCATGCTGTATGATCCTTTTAATGTGTTGTTGGATTTTGTTTGCTAGTATTTTGTTGAGGATTTTTGCATCTATATTCATCAGTGACACTGGCCTGTAATTTTCTTTTTTTGTAGTATCTTTGTCTGCTTTTGGTGTCAGGGTGATGGTGGCCTCGTAAAATGAGTTTGGGAGTGTTCCTTCCTCTGCAAATTTTTGGAAGAGTTTGAGAAGGATGGGTGTTAGCTCTTCTCTAAATGTTTGATAGAATTCACCTGTGAAGCCATCTGGTCTTGGACTTTTGTTTGTTGGAACATTTTTAATCACAGTTTCAATTTCATTACTTGTGATTGGTCTGTTCATATTTTCTATTTCTTCCTGGTTCAGTCTTGCAAGGTTATACCTTTCTAAGAATTTGTCCATTTCTTCCAGGTTGTCCATTTTATTGGCATAGAGTTGCTTTTAGTAGTCTCTTATGGTGCTTTGTGTTTCTGCGGTGTCCATTATAACGTCTCCTTTTCATTTCTAATTTTATTGATTTGAATCCTCTCCCTCTTTTTCTTGATGAGTCTGGCTAAGGGTTTATCAATTTTGTTTATCTTCTCAAAGAATAAGCTTTTAGTTTTATTGATCTTTGCTATTGTTTTCTTTGTTTCTATTTCATTTACTTCTGCTCTGATCTTTATGATTTCTTTCCTTCTGCTAACTTTGGGTTTTGTTTGTTCTTCTTTCTCTAGTTCCTTTAGGTGTAAGGTTAGATTGTTTATTTGAAGTTTTTCTTGTTTCTTGAGGTAGGATTGTATTGCTATAAACTTCCCTCTTAGAACTGCTTTTGCTGCATCCCATAGATTTTGGATCGTCATGTTTTCATTGTCATTTGTTTCTAGGTATTTTTTGATTTCCTCTTAGATTTCTTCAGTGATCTCTCAGTTATTTAGTAGCGTATTGTTCAGCCTCCATGTGTTTGTGTTTTCTACATTTTTTCCCCTGTAATTTAATTCTAATCTCATAGCGTTGTGGTCGGAAAAGATGTTTGATATGATTTCAATTTTCTTACATTTACCGAGGCTTGATTTGTGACCCAATATGTGATCTACCCTGGAGAATGTTCCTTGTGCACCTGAGAAGTGTAATCTGCTGTTTTCGGATGGAATGGCCTATAAATATCAATTAAATCTATCTGGTCTATTGTCTCATTTAAAGCTTGTGTTTCCTTATTAATTTTCTGTCTGGATGATCTGTCCATTGGTGTAAGTCAGGTGTTAAAGTCCCCCACTATTATTGTGTTGCTGTCAATTTCCTCTTTTATAGCTGTTAGCATTTGCCTATGTATTGAGGTGCTGCTATGTTGGGTGCATATACATTTATAATTGTTATATGTACTTCTTGGATTGATCCCTTGATCATTATGTAGTGTCCCTCCTTGTCTCTTGTAACATTCTTTATTTTAAAGTCTATTTTATCTGATATGAGTATGGCTACTCCAGCTTTCTTTTGATTTCCATTTGCATGGAATATCTTTTTCCATCCCCTCACTTTCAGTCTGCATGTGTCCCTAGGTCTGAAGTGGGTCTCTTGTAGACAGCATATATATGGGTCTTGTTTTTGTATCCATTCAGCCCGTGTCTTTTGGTTGGAGCATTTAATCCATTCACATGTAAGGTAATTATCAATATGTATGTTCCTATTACCATTTTCTTAATTGTTTTGCGTTTGTTTTTGTAGGTCCTTTTCTTCTCTTGTGTTTGTTTCCCACTTAGAGAAGTTCCTTTAGCATTTGTTGTAGAGCTGGTTTGGTGATGCTGAATTTTCTTAGCTTTTGCTTGTCTGTAAAGCTTTTGATTTCTCCGTCAAATCTGAATGAGATCCTTGCTGTATAGAGTAATCTTGGTTGCAGGTTCTTGCCTTTCATGACTTTGAATATATCATGCCACTCCCTTCTGGCTTGTAGAGTTTCTGCTGAGAAATCAGCTGTTAACCTTACGGGAGTTCCCTTGTATGTTATCTGTCATTTTTCCCTTGTTGCTTTTAATAATTTTTCTTTGTCTTTAATTTTTGTCAATTTGATTACTGTGTGTCTCAGCATGTTTCTCCTTGGGTTTATCCTGCTTGGGACTCTCTGTGCTTCCTGGACTTGGGTGGTTATTTCCTTTCCCATGTTAGGGAAGTTTTTGACTATAATCTCTTCAAATATTTTCTCCGGTCCTTTCTCTCTCTCTTCTCCTTCTGGGACCCCTATAATGAGAATGTTGGTGCATTTAATGTTGTCCCAGAGGTCTCTTAGGCTGTCTTCATTTCTTTTCATTCCTTTTTCTTTATTCTGTTACGCAGCAGTGAATTCCACCATTCTGTCTTCCAGGTCACTTATCCATTCTTCTGCCTCAGTTATTCTGCTATTGATTCCTTCTAGTGTATTTTTCACTTCAGTTATTGTATTGTTCATCTCTGTTTGTTTGTTCTTTAATTCTTCTAGGTCTTTGTTAAACATTTCTTGCATCTTCTCGATCTTTACCTCCATTCTTTTTCCGTGGTCCTGGATCATCTTCACTATCATTATTATGAATTCTTTTTCTGGAACGTTGCCTATCTCCACTTCATTTAATTGTTTTTCTGGGTTTTAATCTTGTTCCTTCATCTGGTACATAGTCCTCTGCCTTTTCATTTTGTCTATCTTTCTGCGAATGTGGTTTTTGTTCCACAGGCTGCAGGATTGTAGTTCTTCGTGCTCCTGCTGTCTGCCCTCTGGTGGATGAGGCTATCTAAGAGGCTTGCGCAAGCTTCCCAATGGCAGCGACTGGTGGTGGGTAGGGCTGGGTGTTGCTCTGGTGGGCAGAGCTCAATAAAACTTTAATCCACTTGTCTGCTGATGGGTGGGGCTGAGTTCCCTCCCTGTTGGTTGTTTGGTCTGGTGTGACCCAGCACTCGAGGCTACAGGCTCTTTGGTGGGGCTAATGGCGGACTCCGGGAGGGCTCACGCCAAGGAGTACTTCACAGAACTTCCACTGCCAGTGTCCTTGTCCCCACCATGAACCACAGTCACCCCCCGCCTCTGAAGGAGAGCCTCTAACACCAGGAGGTAGGTCTGGTTCGGTCTCCTATGGGGTCACTGCTCCTTCCCCCTGGGTCCTGATGCACACAGTACTTTGTGTGTCCTCCAAGAGGGGAGTCTCTGTTTCCCCCAGCCCTGTTGAAGTGTTGCAATCAAATCCCACTAGTCTTCAAAGTCTGATTCTCTGGGAATTCCTCCTTCTGTTGCTGGACCCCCAGGTTGGGAAGCCTGATGTGAGGCTTAGAACCTTCACTCCAGTGGGTGGACTTCTGTGGTAAATTGTTCTCCAGTTTGTGAGTCACCCACCCAATGGTTATGGGATTTGATTATATTGTGATTGTGCCCCTCCTACCATCTCCTTGTGGCTTCTCATTTGTCTTTGGATGTGGGATATCTTTTTTGGTGAGTTCCAGTGTCTTCCTGTCAAGGATCATTCAGCAGTCAGCCATGAATTCCGGTGCTCTTGCAAGAGGTAGTGAGCACACATCCTTCTACTCCACCGTCTTGAACCCTCAGAGGCTGCTGCTTCAGTCAACATTCCCAAACTCTAGCTTTCAAGTGATTTTAAAGGTGACAGTTAATGTGAAAGATCCATGAAGCTATGCATTCCCCTATCCTACCAATTCTCCAAGGAGCTCTGAGCCTTTTGGTAATATTCTCTGTGGTAAAAATTAAACAGCAAAAAGTTTCACTGATGTTGGTTATAGATAAGTTAATGGACCAAATAAAAACTCTGTATTTATACAGAGTTTGATGAGTTTTTTAATATATTTCAAAGTCTCCTTTAGTCTTCCCCCAAGATACTTTTATTATTTATTTACAATTTAATTAGAAAGGCCTAGTAGAAGCACCATGAAGCCAATATATATGGCATTTATTAAAAAAACACCAGCTTGGAAAGCAAGTATTTATATTTAATGAATTTCCTATAATTTTAGACTCCCAATAGAACAAATGAAAAGCAGGTTAATACATAAAACTGAGAGTTTTCTCTTCAAAATGAGGTTAAATACAAACACCTATTAGCTGGAAAGATGGTGCTGGGACTGCAAAATAAACTGAACAGTCAAGCTTTCAGGTTGTGTATGTGAAGTTGCTAATACTCACCATTTGACTTACAAGAATAGCCATTTCATTGGTATGAAACTAATATAAATGGAGAGAAGAAGTACACATCTACTATATGTTCTAGTTGAAATCTCATTGAGGCCATTCCAGCACTGCCCAAAACCCTTCTTTGCTAAAAAGAATGACTCTTTCTGGGAACACTGCAAAAGCCAATGGAAGAATACATGACAAGGTTATTCCCCCAAAGTTCTTCCCAACTAGACTAGAAGCTTCCATGACATGTCTCCAATTGGGACTTGGAATTCCCCCTGTGCCCCACCTCTTAATCCTCCCTTGCAAAAGCTCCATTTTCTATTTCCAATTTTGCTACTGGCATATTACTGAAGCCAAAAAAATAGTTTTTCCCCTCTCCCTTCCCATTTGGACCTATCATTTATAACCCTGGCTTTTTTTTTTAATACTATTGTAACTAGTTTTTATTAAACTAGTTTTTTTAAAATTTATTTATTTTTGGCTGTGTTGGGTCTTCACTGCTGTGCGTGGGCTTTCTCTAGGTGTGGCGAGTGGGGGCTACTCTTCGTTGTGGTGCGTGGGCTTCTCATTGCAGTGGCTTCTCTTGTTGCAGAGCACGGGCTCTAGGCATGTAGGCTTCAGTAGTTGTGGCACACGGGCTCAGGAGTTGTGGCACACAGGCTCCAGAGCGCAGGCTCAGTAGTTGTGGCGCACAGGTTTAGTTGCTCCACGGCATGTGGGATCTTCCCGGACCAGGGCTCGAACCTGTGTCCCCTGCACTGGCAGGAGGATTCTTAACCACTGCGCCACCAGGGAAGCCTTACCCTGGCTTTATGTACTATTACTTAATAAGTTTTAAAGTGCTGTAATCGCTTCTAAAATATTCCCCACAATGAAGCCGATAGAATCAGGGAGAAGAATGGTGCTCAGGGTGTGGGGATGGTGGCTAAGGGGCCAGGGGAGGGAGTGACGCTGCTGCACCACATGTCTACTCCTCCCCTGATTCCAAATTTACCACTTGTGACCAGGCCATATTTTCTCTGCATCTTTCCTTACTGCTTTGACCACATGGACCTCCTTCTGACTCCCACACTGCAGAGTGTCTGTATCTGACACTTAGGAATACGTATGTTATAATGTGAGTTGCTGTCCTGGGTTGGTTCCCAGGAAACAGGCTCTGAGTTGAGATTGCTGTGCAGACAGTTACTTGGGAGGGCACTCGGCAAGGACACCAACAGGGGGGTGAAGGGGCAGGGCTGGCCTGGGATGCAGCTCTGGTGGGGCCTCAGCTGGTGCTTGGGGAGCCTGGAGTTGGAATGGCCCTTCACAGTTGTCTAGGATTGAGGCAAGGGGGCTGAGCCTTTGTATCTCACCCACCCCATCACTGACCAGAAATTAGATGTGGGCTGTCCCCACAGATGGGTGTTACTTGCAGCTTCCTACCATTGAAGACAGTTACTGGGGAGGAACTCAGCTGTGGGCAGTCGAGAGTCAACAGTCAGGAATATCCACAGGGGATAAGTGCCACAGTCATGGCCTGCTGGGCCACTGGGCCATCTGGTTCTAGACATTGATGGACCTCGGATAGGCCATAAGCATCCTGAACACAGGGGCTGCTTCCAGCACAGGGAAGGCTTCACAAGAACCTCATGCCTAAATATCTGCAAGGCAAAAGCAGGTCTGAGGGCACAAGGCAGTGGATCTTCCAACTCCAGAAAACCCTGGGGGCCTGGGGCTTCCAGGTGATAGAGTAGTTCTTACAGTGAGCTACCTTTTTTGCTCTGAACATGTAGAAATCATAGGTAAAATATGAAGCACGTCACCAGAAACACATAACCAGTCACCAGCACAAGATAAATATCTCTAAGGTTAGAAATGGAAGAGAAATGCACATTTTTGTGCAGGTGGCCTTGAAGCAGACACTGGAGACCACAGTTGGCTTCCTGATGAGCATTTCATTACACGCTCAGTGTCAACAAGGAGGCTATTGCTGGGAACACTGATTAAAACAGGGGTTTGGGTTGCAGCTCCCCAGTTTTCAAAAGGATGCTGGAAAAGAATCTATGGTTTACAAGGACTTAGGGAGGAGGGAGATGGTAGGTCTGACTACTGAGAAAGCCCAAATCCCCAGCATCATCCAAAGACACATCTTACTCTCCACAGTGCCCCATGGATCCAGGTGGAAAAACTGCAAGAGTATTAGAGGGAAAGATAAGCACAGGGAGTGAAGAAAGAACTCCAAGGAGAGCAAGAGAGAGAGGGGGACTGAGACAAAGAAGAACTTCTTATTCATTACAAGGAGAAACATAAAGCCAGAAAAGACAACTGGGACATGGATTCACCAAAGCAAAAATTAAAAATTGTGAAACGTACTGAAAATGACTTTAAGTTGCTTGGGAGCCTCAAAAAGATACATAAATTAAATCCTGAAATGTGAACAAGAAATTACTTTTTACAAACAGAAATGAAGTAAAGCAGATGACACTGAAAAAAGCAACTATATGTCTTGGAAATTTAAAACATAGTCATATAATTAAATACATCAATAGATGAGCTAAGCTGCAGGTGGGATAGAGACAAAGATAAATTTAGTTAAGTGGATGGCAGTACAGAGGAGTTCACCAAGAAATAGGCACAAAGTAACAAGGAAGAAATTGAACAGCAGATGGGAGACATGGAGGGTGGATTGAGAGAATTCTACTTATGGCATTAGGAGTAGCAGAAACAGGGAAAAATATTTTGATGAATTGTCTTCTATTCATTTATATGGTAATTTATTCATAAACAAACAACTGTTTCATAATTACTATGTGAGAGTCATCTTGCTGAGACTTCAGCCTCTAGCACAGAACAAGAACACAGCATACTCTTGAGATCATACATGCTGCTGAGGAGCAGACGAAATGCCAGGTGCACCATAAAGATAAAATTGGTAAGGTAAAAATTGGACAGAAATTGGAAGAAAGAATTTTGTTTACTTAGAAACAATATATGTAAAAATACTCTGGCGCATGAGGATAGGTTGGAGGAGCCAAAGCTATCAGCTGAATTGGAAACTGCAGGTCATCCAGCTCCGAGAACCAGATAGTAAATATCTTAGGTAAAGACACAATTCTGCCCTTGCCGTGCAAAAGCACACAGACAACACATGAACAAATTAGTAATGGCTGTGTTCCGGTAAAACCTTATTTGTGGGCACTGAAACTTGAAGTCAGGTAATGTCCTTATGTCTTAAAATAATCTTGATTTTTTTCAGTCATTTAAATTAGCTCACAGGCCATCCAAAAACTGGTAGGTAGAGGCAGATTTGGCCCCTGGGCTATAGTTTGTGGACCCACAGAAGCTGAAGCAAAATGTTCACAAGTTAGAGAAGCAAAAAAGACTGAGCTTTGATATTCAAGAAATTTCCTAGCCGGCATTCCACTGATTCCATGATGTCAGAGGGTCATTCCCATTTACAGGGAACAAACAAAGCAGGTGTTGACTCATTCTGACCAGGTTGTAAACACTGGCATTCACTGTTTGCATTCACATGGCTGCGTTCCCCAGAGAAGACCCCACACACACTTTCACTTTCTCTGATTTCACCATTTCCAGAAGGAAATCAGGCCAAAAATCAGAACTCCAGTTGTAAATACACGCTGAATTCTTAATATCATGAGGTAGTTGTTTTGTTGCGATGTTTTACGAGAGAGAAAAAGAAAGCTATTCAGGTAGAAATATATTAAAACACACAGAACCTTGTATAAGCACACTGAAAATTTCCTGCTAAAGTCGGAAAAGCTGAACTATGGAAAAGAGGCCAAATTGGATAACTCAAGTTCAAGCACCCAAAAAAAGGCTTTCCTAGCACATTCTCATGGCCCTGCATGGGCGGGTTTGGCAGAGAACAGGCCAATACAAACATCCAACATGGATATGAAGAATTTTCTTCAGTAGAATCAATTGATTAACCAGCCCCACTCAGACAGAAGAAGGCATTTCCAAGTGCACGAGCTCTGAGGCCCCTTGATGAGTGGCCAACGTTGGCCTTTGCAGGAGGTCAAGGGCAGGCTTCAGCCAACAGATTCAAAGGCAGACGTCAGGAAGACACCCAGCCCTCTGCAGAGCAGAGCTTCCCCGTGATGAGCTTTGTTCCCCCTCCTGGAGGGCAGGACAGCCCGCGGAGGCTGCGTGGCACAGGGAGCGTCAAGAACGTGTATGGCATTTACCAGCGCGCTGGGAAAACTTCCCACGTAAAAGTGGAACCTCCAAGTTGGGGCTGTGGGCCAATTCAGTAAACAACCTACAGGACTAAGGGAAGAGGGGTGGCAGTCACTATTTTTTGTTGCTTTTACTTTTTTTTTTTTTTTAACCATGTTACGACTTCTGCCCCTTGGACCCTAAACAACAGATGGTTTCCCTGTTTTCCTGCCCAGGCCTGAGAAGGTGGGCTGGAGTGTGACCCATCCACTGCCCACATCATCTTGGCAGGGATGCCCTGCCCGGGCCCTGAGCTCCCGAGATCTCCGTGTGGCACACAGGGAGGGGCTGTCAGTGGTGACTCCCCTGGGCACTGGCAGTGCAAAGCCAGCCTTGCTGCTCCCTGCTTCCCTCTGGGTGGAACTGCTCCAAACTCCAGAGGAAAACAAACAGAAAGAGGGGATAACTTCGATATTTACCAGATATGGCTCCTGACTGGAGGCCCTGACCCACTCCACCTCTGGTTCTGGGATTTCACAAATTTCTCAGACTACTCAGGACCCCGGCATTGATCCTCAGAGAGACTGCACTGGAACCCAGCTGTATCAGAGAGTAGCCACTTGGGAATAAAAAGCCTTGATCGTTTTTAAGATGATTCAAAATATGAGAAGCATGGTTTCTTGCCCATATGTTTATTTCCAACCTAGCAGCCGCCTTGGGGAGTTGAGTCAGAAAAGCTGTGGAAGGAAGAAAATACAAAATAAACAAATAATACACACCAAAACTCTGCTCTGCTAAGCAAGTTGTCAAAATCAGGAGGGAGAATTTTTTTAAAGAAATTGTGAGGTTCATGGATCTCATTTCTGAGAACTTCAGTTGTCTTAGTTCATCGTTCGAGGGAGGAAAGCGCCCTTCCACACGCTGTTTCCCCAAACTCTCACCGTCTTCAGCACCAGGAGCTTTGTCAGATGAGAGCTCTTTGCTAGATGTCGCTCCCGGGGGTGGATGCCTGCACATCCTACATTGACTGGAAGCCTCGGGAAGGCAGGACCAAGTGTGACAGCTCTCGGGACATTCCCGAATGTCGGCACGGTGCCCAGCACGTAAACCAGCCCATCCACTGTTACCAAAAGGACATAACAATAAATGAAAACCGCATGAGAGGAGCTGGTCCTTGAGCACTGATCTCGGTACATGTGGGTTCTGCACAGCCAACAGGAAGACCTCGTGCTGCTCGTTCAACTACAAGGCCAGTTTGCCGAATTCTGCAGTGAGGGACCTACAAATGGTAACAAATGGGGAGCCATCAGGTGACGGAGTCCATTCCTCTCTGAGGCAGGCAGATCCCCGTGGAGCCTTCTTCCAGCCTTAGCTGTCCAGGTCTCCTGCACTGAGCTCTCCTGCAATCCCTTTAGGAAAATGCTGAATGTCACCTGTCTGTCCAGCTACACTTCGTCCTCTTCTACACCATGCGACTCTGCCCTGTTCTTTTTCTCTTTGCCTCTCTTTTCAGGGAGTCCAGTTTGGTTCCACACTGACCGAGCATCAGCCATGGACACTCACAGCCTCTAGCATCACACTGATGGAGAGTCTGAGCCTCAGTGCTGGTGCGTCTCCACACACCTGGGAGTGGTCCAGGTGCAGACTAGTGACTGTCCACATGCTTCATCACATCTGCCTTTGGTGGGCATGAGATGCCCGCTTAGCTGGCCAGGCATCTTCCTGTCCCGGCTGGCCCAGCAGGAGAGACAATCTGTGCTGTTATCGTCTTGTTCCCACGGAGAACACACACCAGGTGACCATGACTAACTGCCTCGTGACCTGCTGTGTTTATCTCTCCAGCCCCGTGCTTCCCTCTCCGGCCATGGGGCCATGGAGCAGCCGTCAGCCGGCCCTGCTTCTGTTTGCTCTCTGTGCTCAAAAGCCCCAGGGAATGAGTCATCCACAAAGGGGTCTCCAGGGAGAGGCACAGACTGTCCTCAACTTCTCTTCCCAGAAAGAGCCCAGCACACTTTGGAAAACCAACGTTTTCAATTAATTTTTCATCATGATTCCAACAGTACTTTTTCACTTACTTTGGAAACTGGCAAGAAGACAGTGCAATTTCTCTCTTTAGATGGTACATGCCTATCTGTCCCTTTGGCTCAGGCCTGAGGTGTGAAATTTAGACCTTCCCTGGTCATCCAAGCTGCAACAGACACAGTCACCTCAGGGGTTCCTTGTCATATTACCCTGCTTTGTGCACCTCGCTACTTGCAATCACCTTATTTTATTTTTTTCTCTTCTTATCACCTGATTCTCTCTCTTGCAAATGTAAGCTGCACGAGTGCAAGGATCCCATTTGCCCTGCTGTAATCACTGTACTCCCGATGTGCAGAAGAGTGCTTAGCAGGTAGTTAGCACACAAAAAATATTGGTTGAATGAATGAACGGGTGAAGGAAGTGTCATGGGTGGACCTAAGAAGTCATATGTTAACTTACAGTGGTTGACACAGCCATGTGGGCGACACAGTGTAACATCTTCAACTTTGGCCAGGGTGAAGGACTGAGGGGAGTAGGACATTAGTGCCTGGTGACAAAGTGTCTCTGCAGAGTTCAATTCCTTGAGCTCAAAAATTTACCTAGTATTAGCCTACTGGCCTGCATCCACACCCCGACATCTGCCATGAAACAGAGCAGCCAAACTCACACATCCCTCCTTCCCACCACCTTCAGGTTCATTCATCTTTCCCTCCCTTTCTCCCTCCTTCCTACCTCCCTTCCTCCCTCCCTCTCTCCCTTCCTTCCTTCCTCCCTCCCTTTCTTCCTCTCTATCACACACACACACACACACACACACACACACACACATACATACACAGATCTTAAGATGCTTCTCTTTCAGTTTCATAGATTACTTGACTCTTGAGCATATTCTTAGTAGGAAGATCCTTCCCTAATGGTTTAAAAAAATGATTTTAAAGTGTCTTTTTTTTATTGCATTACTTATGGTTTATTTTTTTTCATTTTAACCAGGACTTAGATCATTTAGAAGATAAAATATGTGCAGAGATTTTTAAAGTGTCCTCAGAAATGATATGGCAAATTGAATCCCCAGACTTTTTACTTTTTTTTTACATTAAAGCTTTAAGTCACTTGTCTAGGCTGAATACGGTGAAATGCATAGATATTAAGTGTAAGTGCAATGAGTTTTGGCAGGTGTTTGCATCTGTGAAACTGCCACAATAAGACCCAGAATGTTCCTTTTGCCCTTTGCAGTCAATTCTCAACCTTACAGAGATTTAAGAATCTCAATGAACCCTAAGTGTAATAAAACAAAGAGAAATCTCCCTGGGATACATCACAGCCAAACTACTGAAAGTCTAAGAAAAGAGAAAGAGTTTAAAAGAGCCAGAGATAAATAACACATTATGTGAAAGTGGATAATGACATGATTTATGACATCATCAAAAAACTATGGAGGCCAGAAGAAGTTGAAATAACATATTCATCGTGCTGAAACAGAAAGTTTTTCAACTCAAAATTCTATACCTAGTGAAGCTGTCCTTCAAAAATGAAGGCAAGCATAAAGCCATTTTAGGACAAAAACAGAGGATTTTCAACCAATAGACTTGCCCTATAAGGAATGCTAAAAGAAGTTCTTCAGAGAAGGAAAATCACACAACCGGCAACTCAGATCTACAGGAAGGAACAAATTGTACAGAAATGGTAAATATGGGAGTGAACATAACCTCCCGCCCCCAGCAGAGTCCCCTGGCCCCCGAATGCCTTCAGAGGCACACCTTCCTCCTCACCTGGCAGGTACTGTGTGTATTTGACAAGGGGCCAATGCTTGTATATACAGAGGAATATATAAACCCAGGTCTCCTGCTACCCACAGCTTTTCCCACCCACCACTGAGTAGGCATCAAACTCCCTGAATTTAGAAATGTTCCCTTTAGAAAAGCGATCCTTTCTCCAGATCAGCTAGAAAACGACCAAACTTTCTTTACCTTCTGTGGCTGCAATGTGTTTCAGCCACAGCAGTGACCTTGTGCTGGTCACTGAGATGCTGTCCCTGCACTGGGACAGGCCAGCCACACCAGGGCACCGGCATCTGCCCAGTGAGAAGAGGTCACAGCAATTCCCCAACACAAGTCATTCTACCAGTAGCTACATAACTCTTGCAACGGCTTCCCTTCCTGGCTGCCTCCAAGCTTCATGCCGGAGGATGACCTTCCTGGGCTGCCTGCCGGTGCACATCTGTCTTCGCATATCCACTGGGCCCAGACTCTCTTTGGTTCACTGGCTTTTGACCCTTGGTAATTGAAACGTCTGGACCGCTAGCTCTGACCATGTAGTTTCCAAATTGTTTTTGTGGTTCAGCGTTCCATCATTCCCATAGCCCTTAATCACCAACCACCCATCCATTCTAACACTTGCTGGATGCACACTTTATGCCAGCAGTATACTGGTTGCTGTGGTGACAAAGGTAAACAACAAACAGTCCCTGTGCTGGAAGCCCTCACAGTTTCCCAAAGGGTGAAGGGCGGGATGACTGATTTAAGTAACAGAGGAGGTGACAAGTTGTGTGAGAGGCTTAAGGCTCGAACAAATGTGTTGCTTTTCACCAGTAATTAAAGATTCTCAAATAAGTCAGAGAAAGACAAATACTGTATGTAACACTTATACGTGGAAGCTAAAAAATACAACAAACTAGTGAATAGAACAAAAAAGAAGCAAACTCGGGGTGGAGTCAAGATGGCGGACTAGGAGGATGTGGAATTTGCATCTCTGCACAACTTGGGCGCCTACCAGGCACTGCTGGGGGACCACAGACACCTAAGGGGACGGGAGGAACCCCCAGTGACCGGGTAGGATGCAGGGCATGGGGGGAGTGAAGGGGGAGGAGAAGTGGAGGTGGGAGGGGACTGGCGCCCCTGAGGGGCGGCTGGGGGAGGGGAAGGGATCCCACGCCCGAAGGGGGAAATTGTGGGACCACTGGGAGGGCAGAGGGTCAAAAGGGAGCATGGCCAGGTTTCCCCGGCCCACTTGGGCCCCCGGCAGCTTGCTGAGATCCCAGGCCTGATCCTCTGCCCACCAAGCCCCCTCCAGCCACATGGGTCCTGAGGGAGTGGGAGGGAGGGAAGTGGGAGCAAAAGTAAAGGCCGGACCTCCAGGACGAGCACCCCTGAGGGGTGGCTGGGGGAGGAGAGGAGTTCCTACACCCAGTGGGACCCACCCATGGTTAGGGGTCTAGCAGGGATGGGGGAGACCCTGGGGGAAACAGAGGGGGAGGGGTGCGAAGGAATGGAAGGCAACGGGACCAGCGCTTTCTCTGTCCACTTAGGCACCGGGGAGCCTGTTGGGCTCCTGGGCCTAATCCTGTGCCCTCGGAGCCTCCCTCCTGCCGTGCAGAGCCCAAGCCCCACCCCTGCACGCGGACCCAGAGCCCCACCTCTACACTCGGAGACCCCCTCTGAGATGCCCTCCAGCGTGCTGGGCCTAAACCCCACCAACACACCCCCACCCAGGGCCTTACCTCCAAATTCTGGAACTCCACACTCCAGAGGCCCTCCTCGGGAGGTGCTGCCTCTCTGCTTCCGGGCAGGTCCAAAGCATAGGCCCCGCCCCACACTTGAACATCACCCTGCCTAGGCCCCACTCCCAAGGCCTTTTCCAGCTGCCAGGATCCTGAGTCTAGGTCGCAACCCATGCTCAAACGTCACTCCCCCACCCGCCTAGGCCCTGCCCCACCCTAAACCCCGCCCCTGCCTAAGTTCCACCCCCGCCTAAACTTCGCCCCCACAGCCAAGGCTTTTTTTTTTTCTTTCTTTCTTTTTTCCTCTTTTAGATTGGGGTTCTGTTTCACCTTGTTGATTCATTGTTGTTGATTAATTTATATTTTTATTTTTCTTAATAAATCTTTTATTTTTCTAATTTTATTATATTCTTTATACTTTGTTCTTGTTCTCTCCTTTTGGCTTGTCCGCCCCCCCCCATCTTTTTTTTTCTTTTTTCTGTTGTGGTTTTATTTTACCTTGTTGTAGTTGTTTCTTATATTTTTATTTTTCTGAATGTATTTTTTATCTTTCTAATGTCTTTTTTTTTTTTTTTTTGCGGTACGCGGGCCTCTCACTGTTGTGGCCTCTCCCGTTGCAGAGCACAGGCTCCGGACGCACAGGCTCAGCGACCATAGCTCACGGGCCCAGCCGCTCCGCGGCATGTGGGATCTTCCCAGACCGGGGCACGAACCCTTGCATCGGCAGGCGGACTCTCAACCACTGCACCACCAGGGAAGCCCTATCTTTCTAACTTTAATTTGTTTTTTATTGATTGATATTGTACTGATCCTTTTTTCTCCTCTTTTTTTTTTTTTTTGCCACACCCCACAGCTTGCAGGATCTTGGTTCCCAGGCCAGAGGTTGGGCCCGAGCTCCTGTGGTGGGAGCTCTGAGTCCAAACCGCTGGACTAACAGAGAACTCAGACCCCAGTCTGAATCATACTGAGGCCTCCTGGAGGTCCTAATCTCAGCACCAAGACCCCGCTCTCCAACTGCCTGCAAACTCCAGTGCTGGATGCCTCAGGGCAAACAACCAGTAAGACAAGAGTACAGCCCCACCCATCAAAAAAAAAAAAAAAAAAGAATGGCAAAAAAATATGTCACGGATGAAGGAGCAAGGTAAAAACCTACAAGACCAAATAAATGAAGATGTAATAGGCAACCCACCTGAAAGAGAATTCAGAGTAATGATAGGAAAGATGATCCAAAATCTCAGAAACAGAATGGAGAAAATACAAGAAACATTTAACAAGGATCTAGAACTACAGAGCAAACAAACAATGATGAACAACACAATAAATGAAATTACAAATACTCTAGAAGGAATCAATAGCAAAATAACTGAGGCAGAAGAACGGATAACTGAGCTGGAATATAAAATGGTGGAAATAGCTGCCAGGAAGCAGAATGAAGAAAAAAGAATGAAAAGAATTGAGGACAGTCTCAGAGACCTCTGGGACAACATTAAATGCACCAACATTCGAATTATAGGGGTCCCAGAAGAGGAACAGAAAAACAAAGGGTCTGAGAAAATATTTGAAGAGATTATGGTCGAAAACTACCCTAACATGGGAAAGGAAATAGTCAATCAAGTCCAGGAAGCACAGAGAGTCCCATACAGGATAAACCCAAAGAGAAACATGCCGAGACACATATTAATCAAACTATCAACAATTAAATACAAATAAAAAATATTAAAAGCAGCAAGGGAAAAGCAATAAATAATATACAAGGGAATCCCCATAAGGTTAACAGCTGATCTTTCAGCAGAAACTCTGCAAGCCAGAAGGGAGCGGCAGGACATGTTTAAAGTGAAGAAAGGGAAAAACCTACAATGAAAATTACTCTACCCAGCAAGGATCTCATTCAGATTCTATGAAGAAATAAAAACCTTTAAACACAAGCAAAAGTTAAGAGAATTTGGCACCACCAAACCAGCTTTACAACAAATACTAAAGGAACTTCTCTAGGCAGGAAACACAGAGAAGGAAAAGACCTACAAAAACAAACCCAAAATAATTAAGAAAATGCTAATAGGAATATACATATCGATAACTACCTTACATGTAAATGGATTAAATGCTCCAACCAAAAGATGATGACTGGCTGAACGGATACAAAAACAAGACCTGTATATATGCTGTCTACAAGAGACCCACTTCAGACCTAGGGACACATACAGACTGAAAGTGAGGGGATGGAAAAAGATATTCCATGCAAATGGAAATCAAAAGAAAGCTGGAGTAGCAATTCTCGTATCAGACAAAATAGACTTTAAAATAAAGACTATTACAGAGACAAAGAAGGACACTACATAATGATCAAGGGATCAATCCAAGAAGAAGACATAACATTGGTAAATATTTATGTACCCATCATAGGAGCACCTCAATACATAAGGCAAATACTAACAACCATAAAAGGAGAAATCAACAGTAACACAATAATAGTGGGGGACTTTAACACCCCACTTTCACCAATGGACAGATCATCCAAAATGAGAATAAATAAGGAAACACAAGCTTTAAACGACACATTAAATAAACAAGATGGACTTAACTGATATTTATAGGACATTCCAACCAAAAACAACACAATACACTTTCTTCTCAAGTGCTCATGGAGCATTCTCCAGGATAGACCATATCTTGGGTCACAAATAAAGCCTTGGTAAATTTAAGAAAATTGAAATCATATCAAGTATCTTTTCCAACCACAATGCTATGAGACTAGATATCAATTACAGGAAAAAAAAACTGTAAAAAATACAAACACATGGAGGCTAAACAATACGTTACTAAATAACCAAGAGATCCCTGAAGAAATCAAAGAGGAAATAAAAAAATACCTAGAAACAAATGACAATGAAAACATGATGACACAGAACCTATGGGACGCAGCAAAAGCAGTTCTAAGAGGGAAGTTTATAGCAATACAATCCTACCTCAAGGAACAAGAAAAATCTCAAATAAACAACCTAAACTTACACCTAAAGCCATTAGAGAAAGAAGAACAAAAAAGCCCAAAGTTAGCAGAAGGAAAGAAATCATAAAGATGAGATCATAAACAAATGAAAAAGAAATGAAGGAAACAACAGCAAAGTTCAATAAAACTAAAAGCTGGTTCTTTGAGAAGATAAACAAAATTGATAAACCATTAGCCAGACTCATCAAGAAAAAAAGGGAGAAGACCCAAATCAACAGAATTAGAAATGAAAAAGGAGAAGTAACAACTGACAATGCAGAAATAAAAAGAATCATGAGAGATTACTACAAGCAACCAAATGCCAATAAAATGGACAACCTGGAAGAAATGGACAAATTCTTATAAAGGTACAACCTTCCGAGACTGAACGAGGAAGAAATAAAAAGAATAAACAGACCAATCACAAGCCCTGAAACTGAAACTATTCAATTCAATTGAACAATTGAACAATTCAAACAATTCTATTGAAATTGATTAAAAATCTTCCAACAAACAAAAGCCCAGAACCAGATGGCTTCAAAGGCGAATTCTATCAAACATTTAGAGAAGAGCTAACACCTATCTTTCTCAAACTCTTCCAAAATATAGCAGAGGAACACTCCCAAACTCATTCTACAAGGCCACCATCACCCTGATACCAAAACCGGACAAAGATGTCCCCCAAAAAGAAAAGTACAGGCCAATATCACTGATGAACATAGATCCAAAAATCCTCAACAAAATACTAGTGAAAAGAATCCAACAGCACATTACAATGATCATACACCATGATCAAGTGGGGTTTATCCCAGGAATGCAAGGATTCTTCAACACACGCAAATCAATCAATGTGATACACCATATTAACAAATTGAAGGATATAAACCATATGATAATCTCAATAGATGCAGAAAAAAACTGTTGACAAAATTAAACATCCACTTATGATAAAAACTCTCCAGAAAGTAGGCACAGAAGGAACCTACCTCAACATAATACAGGCCATATATGACAAAGCCACAGCCAACATCGTTCTCAATGGTGAAAAACTGAAACAATTTCCTCTAAGATCCGGAACAAGACAAGGTTGCCCACTCTCACCACTATTATTCAACATAGTTTTGGAAGTTTTAGCCACAACAATCAGAGAAGAAAAAGAAATAAAAGGAATCCAAATCAGAAAAGAAGAAGTAAAACTGTCACTGTTTGCAGATGACATGATACTATACATAGAGAATCCTAAAGATGCTACCAGAAAACGACTAGAGCTAATCAATGAATTTGGTAAAGTAGCAGGATACAAAATTAATGCACAGAAATCTCCTGCATTCCTACATACTAATGATGAAAAATCTGAAAGAGAAATTAATGAAAACACTCCTATTTACCACTGCAACAAAAAGAATAAAATACCTAGGAATAAACCTACTTAAGGAGACAAAAGACCTGTATGCAGAAAACTATAAGACACTGATGAAAGAAATTAAAGATGACACAAACAGATGGAGAGATATACTATGTTCTTGGGTTGGAAGAATCAACATTGTGAAAATGACTATACTACCTGAAGCAATCTACAGATTCAGTGCCATCCCTACCAAACTACCAATGGCGTTTTTCACAGAACTAGAACAAAAAAATTCACAGTTTGTATGGAAACACAAAAGACCCCAAATAGCCAAAGCAATCTTGAGAAAGAAAAACAGAGCTGGGGGAATCAGGCTCCCTGACTTCAGACCATACTAGAAAGCTACAGTAATTAAGACAGTATGGTACTGGAACAAAAACAGAAATATAGGTCAGTGGAACAGGACAGAAAGCCCAGAGATAAACCCACGCACATATGGGCACCTTATCTTTGATAAAGGAGACAAGAGTATACAATGGAGAAAAGACAGCCTTTTCAATAAGTGGTGCTGGGAAAACTGGACAGCTACATGTCAAAGAATGAAATTAGAACACTCCCTAACACCATACACAAAAATAAACTCCAAATGGATTAATGACCTAAATGTAAGACCAGACACTATAAAACTCTTAGAAGAAAACATAGGCAGAACACTCTATGACATAAATCACAGCAAGATCCTTTTTGACCCACCTCCTAGAAAAATGGAAATAAAAACAAAAATAAACCAATGGGACCTAATGAAACTTAAAAGCTTTTGCACAGCAAAGGAAACCATAAACAAGATGAAAAGACAACCCTCAGAATGGAAGAAACTATTTGCAAACGAAGCAACTGACAAAGGATTAATCTCCAAAATATACAAGCAGCTCATGCAGCTCAATATCAAGAAAACAATCAACCCAATTCAAAAATGGGCAGAAGACCTAAATAGACATTTCTCCAAAGAAGATATACAGATTGCCAACAAACACATGAAAGGATGCTCAACATCACTGATCACTAGAGAAATGAAAATCAAAACTACAATGAGGTATCACCTCACACCAGTCAGAATGGCCATCATCAAAAAATCTACAAACAATAAATGCTGGAGAGGGTGTGGAGAAAAGCAAACCGTCTTGCACTGTTAGTGGGAATGTAAATTGATACAGCCACTATGGAGAACAGTATGGAGAGTCCTTAAAAAACTAAAAAGAGAACTACCATATGACCCAGCAATCCCACTACTGGGCATATACCCTGAGAAAACCATAACTCAAAAAGAGTCATGTACCAAAATGTTCACTGCAGCACTATTTACAATAGCAAAGACATGGAAGCAACCTAAGTGTCCATCGACACATGAATGGATCAAGAAGATGTGGCACATATATACAATGGAATATTACTCAGCCATAAAAGGCAACGAAATTGAGTTATTTGTAATGAGGTGGATAGACCTAGAGTCTGTCATACAGAGTGAAGTAAGTCAGTACGAGAAAAACAAATACCGTTTGTTCACACATATATATGGAACTTAAAAAAAAAATGGTTCTGAAGAACTTAGGGGCAGGACAGGAATAAAAACACCGATGTAGAGAATGGACTTGAGGACACAGGGAGGGGGAAGTCTTCGTAAGCTGGGACGAAGTGAGAGAGTAGCATTGACATATATACACTACCAAATGTAAAACAGATAGCTAGTGGGAAGCAGCTGCATAGCACAGGGAGATCAGCTCGGTGCTCTGTGACCACCTAGAGGGGTGGGATAGGGAGGGTGGGAGGGAGATGCAAGAGGGAGGGGATGTGGGGATATATGTATACGTATAGCTGATTCACTTGGTTATACAGCAGAAACTAACAAAACACTGTAAAGCGATTACACTCCAATAAAGATGTTTAAAAAAAAAAAAAAGAAGCAGACTCACAGACAGCAAGACAGAACAAACAAGTGGTTACCAGTGGGGAGAGGGGTGGGGGAGGGGCAATAGAGGAGTCAGGGGATAAAAGTTATTATGGGATTATATGAAACCGTTAATGAACGCAAGCCCGTGTGGCCTGACACACAGTGAGGCCAAGCAATACCAAAACATCAGAGTTTGGAGCAGAGAAAGGTTTATTGCAGAGCCATGCAAGGAGATGGGTGGCTGATGCCTTAAAAACCCTTAACTCCCTGAAAGCTTTCAGCAAAGCCCTTTTACAGGAAAGGTGTGTGAGGGGTGTGGTTAGTTGTTGCAAACTTCTCGGTGTTGGGTCCTTTGTTCTTGAGGTCAGGTCCTGTAAACCTCCGCCAAACAAATGTTATTCTCTGTTCTGACGATAAAGGGCAATGTCTCACGGCTCAACACTTGCCCTCCGAGGTCCAGGTCTTGCCTAAGAGGAGGGGGTCCCTGCGGGGGCCGGTTACCCTGCCTGAGAGCATTAGTCCAGCAGCCAGTCTGGGTCCTCCTGCCAGTGCCCAGGCCGAGCTGAAGAGGCAGATCTCAGCTGGCAGTACCCTCAGGGTCTGGTCCCCAGACCCTGCCCAGCTGTCATCACTGAGGGAGCCGTGCGCCCAGGACCCAGCCAGCCCTTAGGCTTTTCATTTAAACTGGAGAGAATCGTTGGTATCGGATCAGTAGGAGTACCTGTTGTAGCAAATGTCAATCAGGTTAATTCCCAGCTCACCACAACTGCCCTTCTCT
The DNA here is from genome assembly GCF_964165515.1 of Mesoplodon bidens. Classification (NCBI taxonomy): domain Eukaryota; kingdom Metazoa; phylum Chordata; class Mammalia; order Artiodactyla; family Ziphiidae; genus Mesoplodon; species Mesoplodon bidens. The sequence continues at coordinate 29,766,526 of NC_138169.1, read as the reverse complement.
GAGGACAGCTCCAACCACAGAGGTAGACCTGAGTAATGATGTGCAATGTCCTTGCCACTTAACCCTGACCTCTGGCCACCTCCTAGGGGTGGGCAACTAATCGAAGCTGGACCAATTTTTGAAACTTCAACAGAGAGACTGAAGCTGGCTGAAGCTGTTACCTTAATGGCAGTGTCCATATACTCCAGTTGCCGAGGACTCTACGGACTGCGACCCATGGAGACCGTGGCCGCCATCAGGTGGAGGAGGTTGAGGGTAGGGGAGAGGTTCGCGCTGCTTCAAGGCATGGGCCCGGCCAGTGGGAGGCTGTGGCGAGGGCTGTGTGGCTCTGCGGGACACAGCCCCCAGCCTGTCCTCAGCCCCCAGCTCACCCGATCGCCCCAAGGCCGGAGGGCCGGGAGGACCCGGGGAGAAGGGTGTGATCCGCCTTCTCCGTGCTATCTGCCACGAGGGCCACAGCCAGGCTGACCATTGGTGGAGCGGGGCCTCTAACCGCTGGGCTCGGGGTCTTGCAATAATGATCAAGCATTGATGGCTGCGTGCCCACCCCACCCCAGTTACAAAATCATGTGTGTAAAACTTTTGAAAATTCTAAAGCAGTATAGAATCTAAAGAATTTTTTATTCAATAAAAAAGTAACAAAAAATAAAATGTAAGTGATTCAACAGAAAAAAATAAAAATAGCTCTTAAAAAAAGATTATCAATATTTTGGAGCCCTCCTGCTATGGATAATAATAAATCTTCCAGCTGATTAATTCAATAGGGAAACTGGCATGTGAAAACGTTCTCATACAACAGTAATTGTTTTTATTAACTTCTTAGTTCAGTAAATATAAACCAAATACCTACCGGGTGCCAGCACTGTGCTAATGCTATGGTCCCACCTGACTTTGGGTAACACGTAGACCAGAGGGAAATAACGGCCCTTAAGGAGAACCTCACTATGTTCTGGTTTCCAAAGTTGTAAAATCAAGCCACTCCAAATGCTGCCTGTCTGCTCCCCAGGGTCCTTGCAAGACCATGGTTATTGTTCCAAAGATGCTCTGAGAAGGATAACATGCTGCAGAAACCCAGGACTGCAGACACTAATCACACCATCCTCTGGAAACCAGAGTCTGACTCCACACACGTCACATCCACCCACCACATCTCCGGGAACAGAAATGCAGCAACTTCACTCAGGCGCACAAGAGGTGAGGCACTGATTCAAAGGTCTGTAATCAGGAAGCCTCATTTACGCTCCAGATCTGTTTTAGCTGAAAAACTCACCACCTTGGAGTAGGTGGTTCTGGGAAAATGGGAAAAAACAAAAATATTCATGGACATCTGTGTGTCATCAAATAATACAAGAATTTAAGTACACTGGCCATTATTTTGCCCTTCGTGGTAGCTGCCATGGCGGGTGGGGCCCATGTCTATTTTTTTATACACTTGGTCCAAAGAAGTGCTTGGCCCAAAGAGGAAGCCCAAAGCATTAGTACGCTAGTGTATGACATCTTCCCACTGAATCAACAGCTAAAAGGTTAGATTCGTTTTTAAATGCACTAAATTCATGTTTTTGATCAACATCTATTCATTGTACATCTACAGCAGACAAGACACCACGCCGTGCAGAATGAGGAAACAGAAGCAGGGCCCTAAACACAAGCCCTTACATCCCATCCTGTGGTCAGAACATCCCAGGAGCTTCCCATAGGCTGCAAGTAGGCAGGACTTCGGAACGCTTAAAACACATTTTTGGCGCTTCCCTGGTGGCGCAGTGGTTGAGAGTCCACCTGCCGATGCAGGGGACACGGGTTCGTGCCCTGGTCTGGGAGGATCCCACATGCCGCGGAGCGGCTGGGCCCGTGAGCCAAAAAAAAAAAAACACATTTTTGTCTATCTTTGATATTTTAATTTTCAGATTAAATCTTTTATTTCTTTATTCATTCATCTACTTGACAAGGATTTGTGTACACTTGATCTTTGTTTCCTGTAATCGTACTTTTAAAAAGGGTCTTAATTCAATTCTATTACTAACAATTGAAGACTGTAATGGAGTTAAGGTTATAAATATCAGTATCAAACTAATCTCTCCTGGCCAGTGGCATCTACTACAACAGAGTCTGATTTTTCTCTTTCATGGAAATCGGAGCATGAATGTATGTTAATCCTTTTCCTTTTGCAGCATATTTATACTTACATACATTTAAATATTTCCTTCCCATAGCTACCAAATTCCTTATTACTGCATATATTTGGACAATGTTTATTTTAAATGTGCTAGGTAACTGTGCTTTAATACTCCTATATAATAGAATTAGAATTCTACTTTAAATAGAATTGAACACTTTGCAATGGGCATTCATATTTCTTTTCTATCACATTTACTTTCTATCATTCAGATGCTACAACTCCATAAGGAAGATCCATAGCCTGGGGAGCCCATTCCACAGCCTTCAGGGGAGCAGCACCCCTCTAGATGCAGTTAGCTGATCTTTGACTTGCATCCCCAAGAAAAATTAAATCCACAATCCTTCATATATCTATGTTCACAAAAATATATATATAAACTTACATAACTGAAAATGGGTTCATTACCAATGGTTTCATTATCCTTGTTCTTTTGCAAAAGGACAAAAGAAGTTCTAGGGGAGACATTAAGTGAGTTTCGCTCCATTCTTGAAGGTAAAATATTTTCAAGGGATATATCTGAATGATTGTTCCTTAGAGCTTTAGAAAATTGTTTCAGCATCCTCTTCAACTTTCTAAGTGCTTCATGATGACATCTAAGTATCAGCTAAAATGTCCACCCACAGTGTCTACTGAGCAGGTTTTTTTCAGGTACAACAGGTCAGTGAATTAAGAGTCTAGGGGTCGTCTGTTTCCCCAGCACAGAGGTCAGTGCTGGTGGGTTCCACATCTAATCTCCACAGACACCGTGAAAAGCCTATTACATGGCTCTAGAGTCTAACAACTTTTAATTAAGTTTGATTCTTATTAATAATTAAACAGATGTGAATACTTGTGTGGGCAGTTTAAATGTAAATTTCTGATCTTCATCGGACACCACAGGATGACAGCCCAGGTGGTGTTTTAGGTTGATTTTTTTTTTAATATTCTTCATTATACAACACTATGCAAATGAAAACATCTTTAAACCAGAAAGTAGACAGCCATCCTTTTCTATCCATTAGTTTGTAAACAAATGTAATACTTGATTTTACCTTACGTTGGTTACCAATGCATTCTTTCAAAACATTAGGTTATTGATATATTCTAAAATTTTCTGATTAAATCTTTTATTTCTTCATTATCCATTTGAAAAGTTACTTGGCAGAATAATGGCCCCCAAAGATGTCCACGCTCTAATCCCCAGAATCTGAGAATATGTTTCCTCATATGGCAAAAGGATTTTTCAAACATGATAATGGAATCACTTTGCTGTACAGCAGAAATTAACGCATTTTAAATCAACTACACTTTAATAAAATAAAATTTTTTAAAGAACCTTTAAGATTGACTGTTTAAATCAGAACTGATCTCAGATACACGTAAGTTCAACTTCATATTTCAAATATTATTTTGAAAATGGAAACCTTTCCAACTATCTTGTGATGCTTCTTTGTTTCCATCGCTATTTCAGTAACTAAAAATCAGCTCTGCATTAGTGGGAAACACCTCTGATGGGGCAATTCTTCCTCCCCTCTCCTGCCCTGCTCTTCCCTTCCAACCTCAACTCCTTCCCTTCTTTCTTCCCTCTGTCCCCATCATTCCTGTACACCCAAACCAACAAGGACCACAGAAACTTTTTATTAACCTCTGTTTATGCCTCAGTGCAGCATATGTAATCAGCACCAGGGGCAGGAAGAAGGAAATGAGCCTCTGATTCCTCTTCTGGGAGCTGTAATCCCACAGGAAAGACACAGAGGCCAAGTGGTTGAATGGGCAGATGGGGGCAGGGGGGTGGGTGACGTGAATGTGATCATAAAAGCAGGATGGATACAACAGTGAGGCAAAGTAAATCATCCCTGTGTGAGGATAAAGGATGAGACCCAGAGGCACAACGTGGACAGAGGGCATTAAACAAACAGAAGCCCAGGCAGCCCAAGGACCAGGAGAGAGGGAGCCCGGCCGCCTCTGCAGGAGCCTGGAGCCGAGAGCCTCACGGGCAGCAGCTCCAGAGAACTGCAGTTCGTTCACCGAAACTGGCAGCCAGGTGTTCGTGAGGCCCACGTGAAGAGGAAGGGCGGGACTTACGAGCCCAGCCCTGGGAAAGGCAGAGGCACACGTGCAGAAGCAGGCACGTGGCACCAAGAGGTCACTTTTAATGTAAAACTGAACTGGGGACGGGATGCATCTCCACGGGGGGCACCTGCTCCCAGTTCTGGTCCACAGGAATGCAGACTTATCTGCTTATTTAGCTGTTTCTTCATAAGGCGGTACTGGGAGAGGCTCATCTGGTCAAGCTCAGAGCCTCTGTCCTTGCCTTGTCCCCCGCACTGTTGACTCATGTGGACACCCCAACATGCGGGTGTTTAAACGCAGGATCGGGAGAAGCAGAGGGCAGCAGATGGGAGGGCACGAGAGACCAGAGGTGACAGAGTAGCAAACCATCTCAGATGGAGGATCGGGAAGACCGGGCCCAGAGAAAACTCCCCAGGAGGGGGCAGGGGACAGGGATGGACTGTAACTCTGAGGTTGTTGGCGGGACATCACTCAGGGAGTTGCCAGAAGATGTGTTTTTGCTCTAGGTTGACCTTTCTCAAGGTCAAATGGCTGGGCTGCCCTGGAAGCTGGTGGACCCCTTGTCTCACCAGAAGGGTTTAGGCAGGAAGGAAAGTGCAGCAGGCAGAAGGGGGTTCTTCTAGAGAGGACCTCCAGTGTCCCCACCACCCTGCACATGGATGGGATTCTCAATACTCTGACCAAGTGCAAACGCCTCTCACCACGCTACATGTCATTACAAGTAAACACAATCATTGTTAAGAGTATGAATGCTTTTTATGTACATCCGCTGGGTGTGTGAGATCTGATGTGATATAATCACGTAGCATCTATTTCAGTCATTCCAGGAATGGAAAACACGCTGTAAAACTTCATAGCTGTTTGTTCTGCCAGTGCTTGTAGGAGCTGCGTGGCAGAATGACTCCTAGGCGTGAACGAGGTGGGCTCATGTTGCAAGCAGGGCTGCCCTTTACTCCTCCTGGAATGTTCCCCCTCAGGGTCTCGGCACTGATGGATCCTCCATGCTCAGACTGAGCCCCTTTCTCTGAGCTCAGACAGACTCCCGCATCAGACCACCTACTCAAACACTGCATGCGTGTCTTGTGGCCTCCGTAACAGAGGACCACATACTGGGTGGCTTAAAACAGAAATGCACTGCCTCACAGTTCTGGAGGCTAGAAGCCTGCAATCCAGTTGCCTGAAGGCTCTGGGGTAGAACCGTTCCTTCCCTCTTCCAGCTTCTGGTGGTGGCCAGTCCTCCTTAGGGCCCCTCGTCCTGCAGCTGCATCACTGCAGTCACTGCTCAGTCATCACGTGGTGTGGTGTCCTCCCAGTGTGTCTGTCTATCTCTGTCTGCACCTCCATGCCTCTTCTCTCTTCTTATAAGGACATCAGCCACACTGGATTAGGGTCCACCCTACTCCTGTATGACTTCATCTTAATTACATCTGCAATGTCCCCATTTCCAAATAAGGCCATGTACTGAGGTACAGCGGGGGCGGGGGTAAGATTTCAGCATACCCTTTTGAGGGACACAGTTCAACTCATAACAGGTATCTTAAACATAACATATCTAAATGGAATCTCTTAATTCTAACCCCAAACACTTCCTGACCTCTTTATTTCATTTCAGTAAATGTCACCATGAGCCCTCCAGTTGATGGATGCAAAAACTTGGGAGAAATCATGGATTTTTCTGCCTGCATCACAGTTCACACCCAATTCATCAGCAAAGCCTGCTGATTTACCTCCAGAATGTACACTAATCCAACCCACCCCTTCCCCACTGACAGCGAGCCCAACCCCTCACCTCTGTCCGGGACCACGGAGGCACCAGCCTTCCCAGGATTCCCCCCATTACCTGTCTTGGTCCCCTACCAGGCATTTTCCATGGAGATCTTTTGAAGACATGAATCTTGTCATATACTCCATGACTTGAAACCCTGTAAGGCTGCCCACAGCACCGAGAATGAAATGAACACTCCTCACCAAGCCTACACGCCCTGACGGCTACCTCTCCAACTGAGTCTCACATCCATCCCCACCATCCACACGAGCTTCCTTTCACATCCTCAGAACAGGTAAGCCTTTTACTCCTGGGGGCCTTTGCACTTCCTGTGTAGAATCAGAGTCAACTCCTGATTTTCAGCCTGACTTGTTTTTCCTCCCTCAAGTTTCAGTTTAAATGTCTCCTCATCACAGAGGCCTTCCCAGACCAGACCAAGTAAAACATTTTTCCACTTTCTCTCGGGGCCTGGAACAGCCCCATTCATGGCTCCCCTAGGGCAGCGTTTGATATCCATACCCCTGCCATGCCTCACACTGGGCAGAATGTCCTTACTTCCCTGCCTGAGACACATTCGTGAGAAGAAATGCTAATTTCTGATTGTCACTGAGATGTCTTGATTGCTTGTCATGCAGCAAAAGCTGCCTGATACACTTTGCATCTCACCACCCTGTTTACTTTCTCCACAGCACTAATTACAATCTGTGACAGAATTATTTACTTGACTATTTCCTTGTTTACTACAATCACTAGCAACTGACTCCTTGAAGGCAGAAGGCATCTCAGCCTGATGTAAGCCCAAGAAGTACTGGTACGAGGGGTGCAGGAACTCCCTTGGGGGCCGAGTCTATCTATTCTTCATCTGACCTAATATTGCACTCTTTCTTTAAAAAATGCTTTTCTATGAAACAAGTTAAAAACTTCAATTTCCTAGTTTTCAAAAGAGACAACACAGCAAGAGGTCACTTGTTAAAAGATTAGGTGTAACTTTTTTTTTTTTTTTTTTTTTTTTTTGCGGTACGCGGACCTCTCACTGTTGTGGCCTCTCCTGTTGCGGAGCACAGTCTCTGGACGCGCAGGCTCAGTGGCCATGGCTCACGGGACCAGCCGCTCCGCAGCATGTGGGATCTTCCCAGACTGGGGCACGAACCCGTGTCCCCTGCATCGGCAGGCGGACTCTCAACCACTGCGCCACCAGGGAAGCCCTAGGTGTAACTTTTAATAGTATTCTGTGGGATTCCATAGTTTGTCATCCTTGACTCTTCTCTGTCTGATGGGCCCCATCAGTGTCTCAGCGTCACCGCTGGACGCTAAGGCTCCAGGGAACCTGATGATTCAAACATCTGCACCAAGTGGTTTCCTGCAGAAACATTCCTGCTCGGCTGAAATTGAGCTGGCACTGGGGGTGCAGTTATTTCCCATCATTAGTTCAAGTCAAAATGCAAAATTATGTATTTCTGATTCACACATTTGCAGACTCGCTGTTTTCCTGTCTGTGCCTGGCACTAATGAATTGCTGGTTTTTCTAGAAAAATAAACTCTCACAGTTCTTGGGGCTGTGGACAAGATCATCCGAACTGCCCAATAATTGCAGAGTGGGGTTTTGAAAACATTAGAATCGCAGGTCTCTAGCTGTCTGCTGACCACTAAACAGAAGGTAGCAAGAGGGACAGACAAAATGATACTTCATATTTCACAAAGTGAGGCCTTTCTTTCTAGACAATTAACTGATCTCACTAATTGAATCCTTTCTTGAAGCCTGAGGCAGGCCTCACAGGCAGCTTTAAGAACACTTGGAAATCACTATTTTGGAAGCAAGTTACTATCCTGCTACTGGATTCTTCCATCTTACACTTCAGGCTAGTTCTTGTTATCTTTCAAACTTAAAAACAAACAAACAAAAAAACAAACAAATGTAAACCCCCCAAAAAATCAAAGAAGTCCAGGAGGTACAAAAGTAAGAAAGCAGACGGTATTAAAAGCTATTGATATTTCACCACCCAAAGTGGACATACTCGCTTAGCAGAAATGCACCAACAGCAGTTTTGTCTACAAGTGGATATGGAACACACCCACTGTGGACTCGGACCTCCATCCTCCTGGAAGCATGTCTGGGGGCGGGGGGGGGTGCGGAACTCCACACCAACTGCCAAGTTCACGTCTCAGCTCCTTTACTCAAGAGTGGTGAGAATGCACGCTCTCTCTGCCCAGGGTCCCCGTCAGTACAAGGAGATGACAACCAAAATATCCATGTCATTTTCAGTTGCAATTAAAATATATTACACTCTGGAAACAGTGTCTTTTAAGTAATAAGCCACTGTGTATGTTTCTTATTATTTTTGATCCTCACAAATCTTACTGGAGGTAAACACGGCAAGTATCAGCATTTGTTATTTCATAGGAAATATTTAAGGTTTGAGTGGACTGGCCAAGGATGCATACAAACCATGGTTCAGCCTTGCAGGGCTGCCCCCTGCCCCGCCCTGCCCACCCTTCCCCTGAATTCCCGGAGGCTCAGATGCCCAACTTCTGTTTCCCCAACATCTGTTTCCCCAACATCATCTTCCAAACCCTGCTGCTATATTATGTATTATGTATTATCTGTTAATGTATCCATTTCCCCCACTAACCCGTAAGAGGCTTAGGACAGAGACCACACACTCAGCTCTGTATTTTCAGCTCCCAGACAGGATGGGGTCAGGAGGCATCGGTTAAATGTGTACGGAACCGAACCAGACACAAGAAAGAGAAACAGGAAAAACCTCTGCCCTGGAAGTAACTGTCAGAAGTGCCTCTGGCAGCCCTTGAGCTGATATGAGCCCCATCCAAATTCTGTCCAGGATTTATGGTTATTAGACTTGACTCTGCCCAAGAGTGTTTGGTGACACAAGAACAACACGCATGAAAGATCACAGTGCCGTCACTCCTGGGCTGTGTGGGAAGCGTCATGAGCCCAGACACACTTTGATGATGGAGAGAGAGTGGGACAAACTAAAGCTGGTGCAGAATTCACCGGCGGCTGCGGGGGGGGGGTGCGGAATCTGAACAGAACTCGGGGTGCGGGTGAGACTTGGAGGGATGAATGGGAACAGCATTTGAGATGAGGGAACAGAAGGCGCAGCCCGTGACCCTGAGCTCCAGACACCCATTCAACTATGGGCAGGACCCCACCAGCCATGCAGCCCCCATGGGCTACCAGGCAGTCATGGTCCTGCCGGGAGCTCCGGTAATGAGGCTCAAGAGGTTAAAAAAAAAAAGGAATCAAATTGATAGTGAAACAGGAAATGTCATTATAAATTTAATTTTCAAGATAATACAGGCTTTGCATGAGAGCTATACCTAAAACTCATCTGGGATCACCAGTAAGTTCATATTTATTTGTATGGTTTTCTTTAGAAACCAGGGTTGGTATCTTTAATTTAATTTAAACATCTGTCCTAGGTAATTGGTTGATGGATGAACAGGATTTCAGTGGGGTTTAAGTTCCATTTGGGGTACACTTTCACAATTATGCTGTACAAATAAATGTAAAAATCATTAACATTAATTGAAAATAGCCATTCACTGTAACTCCAGGACTAACAGTAATCTTGATATAACATTTAGAGTTTCAGTTCGATACTGAAATTTCAGTTTATGACTTGGTAAGTGGTTTTTCCATTTGAGAAGGGTTATTTTTTCTTTTTAACGCTAGAATAGACTTACAAATAATTGTTAAGTAGACTAAAAGAGTTTCACTAAAGTGAGGTCTTTTTTGATAAATTCTTCAAAAACTGTGTCTGAGAAGGACACCACAGAAGCAGGGACTAGCGGTTCATGGTTAGTTCAGGGTGACCTGGCTGGGTCCTCAGCTCATACAGGTGCCGTCACAGCAGAACAAGTGGTAGTTACTTGGGTTTATAGTCTGATGTTCAAGTTTACGTGCGGTGGCGGATGTGTGATGGCTGGTCCCCGAGTCTGTCCCTGACGTTTTCCAAAGTGGACTTGGACACTGCAAGTCTGCGGTTTCAGCAATGTGTTTCTTCAGACGGATCCCCACGAATTCTGGAGAGAGAAGGAACTGACCATCTTGTGGGCTCAGAACTACACGTGGCCACCCTGAGTCAGCCACAGGCCTGAGAACATCTGTTCGGGTCTTTCTTGTGCTCAGTGTTTTATCAGAAAGCCTGCTGGTTCATTTCTGCAGCAAGGATTTATCAAGCGCCCTCCAGTCAACGACCAAGTTCAGTGTCACAGGAGACAGAGTTGAACAAACTTCAGCTCAGATGGCAAAGAACACTTCACTTTGCATCCAAAATGTGTGTGTAGGGCGGGGTGGGGGAGGCCCAACACATTAACTGTGAAATCTTATTAAATTACCGTAGCATGAGCTCACTGTTACATTTCCACAATCACAGTGAAAATGGCATCCAGGCCTTCTTCACATTCGATTTGAAAACATAGCCGGATTGGGCTCACATGGTAACACTGCTGGGTGGCGGCCCTGCCAACCCAAACATATCATGTCCAAGAGGGACCTCTGGTTTTCCTCTGTCGACGCTGCTCTACCCTCCATCCCAGCAAACAAGCTCCACCACCCAGCCGTCGCTAACACGTGAAACCAAGGACTTTTCTTAGGTCCTCGCCCGTCCTCCCTGCACATTTCATACCAAATCCATCCCAGTGTCCTGTTGATTTTTCCTCCCAAATAAGGCTTTTTTAAACTGAAGTATAGTTAATTTACAAGATTGCATTAGTTTCAAACGTACAGAAACGTGATTCAGTTATACATATGTGTGTGTGTATACACACACACATATGCATACACACACATATACACACATATATGTATACACATATTCACATACATATGTGTGTATACACATGCATATATACATATGCACATATACACATACATATGTGTGTGTATACACACACATATATATTGATATATATACACATATGCAGATATATATGTGCATACACACACACACTTTTTTTTCAGATTCTTTTCCATGATAGGTTATTACAAGATATTGAGTAGAGTTCCCTGTGCTCTACAGTAGGTCCTTGTTGTTTACCTATTTTATATTAATCCCAAACTCCTAATTCATCTCTTTCCCCCCAAATAAGGTTTTGAATGTGTGCCCTTTATCTCTTATCTCTACTGCCACCATGCTGGCCGGGCCCCTTCCTTGTTCCCGCGGCCTCCAGACGCCTCCCTCTCGGCCTCGGATGGAGCTTTTACACAAGCAGATCAGACCTGCCATCACTGTGCTTGACACTTCTCCCCCACCTCTGCCACTCCGATCCCTGATGACGGCAGACCCTCCACCCCGGGCCCCTCCTCTCCAGCCCCTTCCCCATTTTATCACAGCACACAACCTGACTTGCAGTTATGTTATTGTCACTTTCCTTGTTTGTTGTCTGGTCTGCCTCCCTCACTAGGCTGCAAGCTCTATGAACTGGTCTGAACAACCTTAACTAGCCAGAAAATATTTTTATCGCCTCTGAAATATTTGGCGATTTTTACTCCCTTTAAGTAATATAAGAAGGCAATGTTCTGCATCCAATCTTTCATTTCAATGCTTCTCATACTACGCTATTTCTGAAGAATTTTTAATAACAAATGACCACCCAAATTTCGGCCAAGAAACCAACCCCTTGTCGTGCCGTTAATGTAAATAAGTTCGACTAAGGTGCCAGGTGTCTGAAGACATACTGACCACCCAGGGTCAGATACACGGGCTCGACGGGCATGAGAACTGCCAGGCAATTTACTCCTCAATTATGAGACGTTTGATAAGGTCAAAAATTCCACATGGAGGGAAAAATGTATCCAGGAATCAAGAAAATACACTGTTGCTTTTTTATTATTCTCCATAAACATCCTTTAGTTTTGGAACCACCTCTCGTACATTATCTGGAAGGTCCCCAAGGACCCCCCTCCTTCCCTTCAGTGATGAGAGAACGGGGACCCAAATATGCTTCTTGCCCAAGATCAGACAACCTTCCAATGGCTATTGGGGGGGGAGGGGCTGATGTCAGTTAGAAAGCTCTAGCATTTATTCACCTGTTACCTCTGTCAAGTTTTACTTCTGCCCTGGTTCCTGAAGCCCGGATGTAATGTCATCTCGGCTCGAGCCCCAGTGAAGACCTATAAACCCTGGTCTCCTCTGGGTCCACGGAGAGGACCAAGCAGTGCTGGTGCTGCCGCTCGCAGATTCTTGGCAAGACCTAGTCCAGGGCTGCACACATTCAAGATGACTCACTGACTGGGATGGGAAAGTATTCCATGAAGACTAGCATCTAGAAAAAGGTATTTCACTAAATAATCACATTTTTTACTAACTTGGGCTTAGTTCTGGACACTCTGCAAAATGCATTTCTGCTTAGCAGAATTTGAGGAGCCACCTCAAAGAGACCACTGCACCACAACGATATCTTGTTCTTGTAATTTTTTTAACTGGCCCATCAGGATCTTGAGTAAGCTCACTTTTTGTTTCCAAAAAAATTAACTTCATACATCATGACTTTTAAAGTGATACTCCACTCTAAATTCTTCAATTTTACAACAGAAACGAACAACTGCTAGAATTTTTTAATTACCCTGTAATTTCTTAAACCACGCCTGAGTTTTACAGCTCTGGGATCATACTATTCTGATATTTTAATCATCTTCACAAAGGTGATATTCAAATTGTACTATTTTTATATTTTTAAATTTTTCCAGAAATAATATTCAAGTTATTTGACCAGCTGTCTGACCCAGACAGTAACTACTCAGAACCAACACCAGTTGTATCATGGGGACAGGTCCTGAAGGCCATCAGGTGAGCCAGGTGTAACCCACTGGTCGCTGCATCATAAGGTGATGTCGTGGTCCTGGAGGAGGAGCTGGGACGTCAGGGCAGTGTGGCGTGGGGGGGTGGGGAGGGTGCGGGGTGGCAAGTTCAGGTGGCGGCTGTTCATTAACCTATTGGGTGTGTTTTTCATACAATCTGTAATCCGTTTGGCTGCACAGATGCACCCCAGCTGAACATCAGCCCGACTCTTTATCCTCATATCACATCTCCCAGATGTAAGACAAAACTCTCTCTCTCTCTCTCACATGCACACAGATATTTACAGCCAACTCTAATGATGATACAATAATAATCATGAGCTTATCTATGAAACAGAAACACACTCACAGACATAGAGAACAGAGTTGTGGTTGCCAAAGAGGAGGGGGGTGGGGGAGGGATGGATTGGGAATTTGGGATTAGCAGATGCAAACTGTTATACATAGAATTGGATAAACAACAAGGTCCTACTGTATAGCACAGGGAACTATATTCAACATACTGTGATAAACCGTAATGGAAAAGAATATGAAAAAGAGGGACTTCCCTGGTGGCGCAGTGGATAAGACTCTGGGCTCCCAATGCAGGGGGCCCGGGTTCAATCCCTGGTCAGAGAACTAGATCCCACATGCATGCTACAACTAAGAGTTCACATGCCACAACTAAGGAACCCGCCTGCTGCAACTAAGACCCGGTGCAACCAAATAAATAAATTTAAAAAAAGAAAATGAAAAAGAATGTGTATATATGTATAACTGAATCACTTTGCTGTATAGCAGAAATGAACACAACACTGTAAATTAACTATACTTCAAAAACTTTTTTAAAAAATTAATAATCACGAGAACTTACACTTTTGAGGACCTGTCTTATGCCAGGCATACCTGACATTAATTATCTTATTTAATTTGAACAACAAACCAATGAAGTGAAAAGCCTCTGTGAATGGCAGAAACGTAAACCCAAACGAACACAGCGGCTGAGCGCCTTCTGTCCCAACATGGATTTTCAGGTCTCCAGTATGGTCTACAGGACAGAGGACTACATTTGAAACAAATGAAGCTCAGGGATCTTTTAACGAGACCACAGGGATTTCTGCAAAGGAATAAACTCCACTTACCCTGCTCTGGCCATTCATTTCCATGTCTGCAGACAGAAGGTAATAGCATCCTCCCATTACATCCGTACCTCACCTGGGAATAGGATGTGCTGAGTGTCAGCCCCTGCTGTCCTGGTGCAGGGAGCTATTCTTGGACTGGCCCAGAGCAAGCGTATAGACTTCAGCCACTCTGGCTGGTCTAAGAGCATCAGGGCAAAACACACAGATGCTGCTGGGAGGATTTTGAAACAAAAAGACAGGTGTGTGTTCCTCCAAAAGGGTAGTATGATCAAAGCCAGAAGGCAAGTGCCTTTCAATTTGAAAACATTACTGTACACAAACAGAAACATATCTGTACACATGTGCATATGTGTGTGAAAGTGTACACGCCCGAGACCTCGAGTTATCTAGAGAAAGACTATTCTTGCAGACCGCTCACCCTAGATGCTTTTATTTATTTATTTATTTATTTATGGCTGTGTTAGGTCTTCATTGCTGCACACGGGCTTTCTCTAGTTGCAGCGAGTGGGGGCTACTCTTCATTGTGGTGTGCAGGCTTCTCATTGCGGTGGCTTCTCTTGTTGCAGAGCACGGGCTCTAGGCACGCGGGCTTCAGTAGTTGTGGCACATGGGCTCAGTAGTTGTGACTCGCGGGCTCCAGAGCACAGGCTCCGTAGTTGTGGCACACGGGCTTAGTTGCTCCGCGGCACATGGGATCTTCCCGGACCAGGGCTCGACCCCATGTCCCCTGCATTGGCAGGCGGATTCTTAACCACTGCACCACCAGGGAAGCTCCCTAGATGCTTTTGAAGGCAGACATTCAAGAACCCTTTTGGAGCCTGGCCATGAAGTCACCCACCCTGAATCCACAGTAGGCCTGAGCAGGACTGTCCTGGTGATTCAGAGGAGAGGGTAGAAGGATGCCCAGCCCTTCCCAGCCAGGACAGCTCTCAGCTCTCCTCCCCCTGCAGGTCAAGCACGCGGGGACGGGGCACCAGTGATGCACTGGCCATCCTTCTTCCGCTTGGTCAGACAAGGACAGGTGGGGAGGGTATGAGAGCTGACAGCCTCTGAGCATCCCCTCTGAGCCCGACAGTCATGTCACGGGATGCTCTCAACAGCCCTGGGATGGGCACTATTCTTACCTGCATTTCACAGATGAGAAAACCAAGGTGCAGAGGCGCCAAGTGACTTACCAAACCCTAAGCCAGTCAACAGGGGAGGCAGGATCTGATTCGAAGTTCGTGTAATTCCCAAGTCTGGACACACGGCCACGGAGATTTTAGATTCTGGGGCCGAATCTGGCTAGTGGGGGTGGGGACTCCCCTCCCTCCTGCCAACCAAACACAGACGTGGTCTGGGGTCTGCACATGCATCCCATCTGTTACCATGTGCATTTAGAGTGTGATGGACGTCAGAGTTAGCATGATGTTGACTTAGAGAAATGCATGTTTTGCCAGATTTTTGACAGCACTACCTACGAACACAAGAGGGGCACGTCCTTGACAAATGTTTGACTCCTGGCAACTGTCTCAATGCCTGATGTCAAAATAACTGCATTGCATTGAAAAGACAGTCTCAAAACATAAACAGTCTAACAAGAGTCAGACGCACACAGTGCAGGCCGGAAACAAAGCTCTTTTCTGCCTGTGAACCCGCCATACCCAGAGCACAAGCCCTGCTCTCACAGCAGTCCCTCCCGGAGGAAGCCACAGTTTGACCGAAAACTAGCACATGACCCACCAGCCCTGGGCTGCTCAATGCAATTAGGTGCATCATTGTCACCCGCAAAGACAGGTCACACCAACCAAGGAGCGGTTTTCCCAACATCCCCCCCGAAATACTACCTGCAGATTTTCCCGGGCTGGGTTATAACTCAACAATGGAGAAATTTAAACAATCTAATGTTGTGATGAGTTGAAACTAATGGGAGAGAAAAACTCAGATTTTTAATTTTGATACTTTGTAAAAGTGCCCAAACTCCAGGCTTCCTCGGTGGCATCCTCACCCCGAGCTGTGCGCACAACTTCCCGGGGGGACCTGGAAACGACACTGGTCTCTTCGTTCTGCAAAAGGTAGTAAGTACTGCCTGCTCTTCTCGTTTGAAATATTTGACCCCAAAGCTTTACTTTGCTCTCTTCTGACTTAAACAGGAGCTACATTATTTTAAACAGGAGCTACGTTATTTTCTCTATGTAAAAAGGAGGAGTAAAGTCCATTTATAAACTAAATGAGCTACCTTTTCAGCATCGTCTGGGCTCAGTCCTGCCCACCCTCTCACCACCCCTTAGGGGAGCTGAAACAAACACACAGGCTTTCCTGTGCTGGAAAAAATCTCCCAGGATGGAGTATCCGGCCCACATCCTCATTCTGAAATCGGGTGTCATGTGTTCACCAAGCTCTACCTTCCTGACTGCCGAGCAGGTTCCTTTCTCAGCAACAACAGAAATGAGTCAGGACAAAACTCAAGACCTTCTCCACCCCGGTTCTCAAGTGCATGGAAAGCCAATTCATCTGAGAGAACAAGTCAGTCCGCAGAGCATACAGCTAGGGATGGAGCCGAGGGCTGCTTGGGGCTCCTCCGGCTGGAATGGACACAGCGCACTGGGCGGGTGCCCAGAGAGGGGAGGTTCCAGGCCAATTATCAGGAAACAGAAAGAATACCAAAGACCTCCAATACGAACAGGAAGTCATTTTGTCCCTGAAAAAGGCCCACAGAGGGTTAAAAAGTAAGATCATGATGAGGAATCAATGTCCCCAAAACTCGGTACCTGTGGGAGGATGCACGACACAGGTGCAACACACACCTGTAAATAACTGAACTCCTAACAAAGCACTGATACTCTGACCTAAAAGCCCATGGGTTCTCCCCTAAGGAGCAGCAGTAACATCTGTGCTACAGGCACTTGTCAGAGGCAGAAACTCAGCATCTGCCCTTCCTACCCTGCCTGTGAGCGAGAAGTCCGCATCTGGAGGTGGGCCTCGGAGCACAGGCTCGGCCCCGACAGAGCTGGGGACATGAGGGAACAGTCAAAAGCAGCCCCTGGTGCAGACAGTCGGAGCCACCTGGAAGCCCAGGTACAAGCTTGCCAGGTGATTCTACATGATCCCGGCACTGAGAACCTTGACTAAAAGCAAATGCATCCCTTTGTTGCCTTGGAGAATCTGAATTTTTATCTTGCGAATAAGGTAAGAAAGGAAATAGCTGTAGTTCTTTTATTTACTGAAGCGATTGTCAGAGTGGGGTTCACAGCCTCTAACGGCCTCCTCTTCCTGAGGATGAATACGTGGAACTAACTCCAAGCTGCAGCGGGAAGAAATGCTCTGCTTCTGAGAAACCCACTGGTTTTCATCCCATGGACTCGGACTTCTTCAGATAACTACTTCCCTCTTTGACCTGGCTACTTAAATGCTTGGAGTTTCCTATGAACCCACCTCTGCTAAAGTCTGCAGAACCTTGGGAATTTTATCCCTGGATTTATTTATTTTCTATGCTATGTATCATGCTATATGTTATTAGATGGATAGAATAAGCCATTTTACATCCTATTTGGAATAAAGAGAGATATAAATAAAAGATCAAATATATTTAATTAAAAATTATATAAGTATTTTGTATGGAATTTTTGACAGTCTTGAAGGCACTGAATTATTGAAGGCTGGTTTCACCAGTGTAACCAGCATCGTCCTATTAAGTTTGTCCTGTGGAATAAACTGGGAGAAAGTAACATTAAAATTAATTTCCAAAATATAAAAACAGCTCGTACAGCTCAATATTAAAAAAAAAAAACAATCAAAACATGGGCAGAGGACGTAAATAGACATTTCTCCAAATAAGACATACAGGTGGCCAACAGGCACATGAAAAGATGCTCAATATCACTAATCATTGGAGAAATGCAAATCAAAATTACAATGAGGTATCACCTCACACCAGTCAGAATGGCCATCATTTAGAAGTCTATAAATAATAAATGCTGGAGAGGGTGTGGAAAAAAGGGAACCCTCCTACACTGTTGGTGGGAATATAAATTGGTGCAGCCACTATGGAAAACAGGACGGAGGTTCCTTAAAATCTAAAAACAGAGCTACCATATGATCCAGCAATCCCACTCCTGGGCATAAATCTGGAAAGATGAAAACCATAATTCGAAAAGGTACATGCACTCCAATATCCATAGCAGCATTGTTTACAATAGCCAAGATATGCAAGCAACCTAAATGTCTATCGACAGAGGAATGGATAAAGAAGATGTGATACATATATACAATGGAATATTGCTCAGCCATAAAAAAGAATGAAATAATGCCATTTGCAGCAACATGGATGGACCTAGAGATTATCATACTAAGTGAAGTCAGACAGAGAAAGACAAATATCATATGATATGGCTTATATGTGGAATCTAAAAAAATGATACAAATGAACTTATTTACAAACTCACACAGAAGTTACCAAAGAGGAAAGGGGAGAGGGGATAAATTAGGAATTTGGGATTAACAGAACAGATACACACTACTATATATAAAATAGATAAAAAGGTCCTATTGTATAGCACAAGAAACTATATTCAATATCCTGCAATAACCTATAATGGAAAATAATCTGAATATATATATATATATATATATATATATATATATATATATATATATATATATATATATATATAACTGGATCACTTTCCTGTACACCAAAAATATTGTAAATCAGCTATATTTAAATTTACAAAATAAATAAATAAATAAAACTGGGTGAGAAGAAAGAATACGACGGACAGTATCACACGGTTTTCACTGGCTCAAATACTGTAAGAGGTCCTCAGCACACCCTAACACTACTTTAGCATCTTAGCTTCTGTATAAATTTCTTCTTCTCCAGATCCCAGTCACCAGAATTACTATAAAATAACATAGCCATCAAAATCATACCACCTATTCACACAGATTTCATCATATTATATTTGGATAATGTAAATTACTTGCAAAGAAGAGCCACAAGCCTTCAAACTGCTGAGCGGAGCAATATTATTTCTAAGGTGTATTTTCTTTCCCTAATTTTTAACCCAAACTTATTCAATGACAGGAAATTAAAAGGTAACCATTCCCCCGGCAAGTGTAAGCCAAGGCCCTTATTTAAGACTCTCCATTCACTCCAAAAGTTTTAGGTCCAATCCCAGTTCTCCTTTCCCCCCACCATTTTTCAACACCCATGAGCTCTGGGATACGGTTCCCTGAATGCAAACTTCCTGCGTGAGGACAGGTCACACCTCTGGGGGAGGCATGGCACCGTAGCCATCAAGCAGCACAGTAGTTAGGGAAGAGCCCTGAATCAGATTCCAAACTGTGGAATTCTCCTCTGTTGGCTCTGCCACTTCTTACTTGGTGGCTTTGGATGAATTATGCAACTTCTCTTCAATTCAATTTATTCATTGGTAAAATGCAAAAGAAAAGAAATGAAATGAGCTCCATGCAACCCATAGGTATAGTTGAGACAGACCAATGAGATCACATATGATGCTTTTAGAAATTATAGGCTTCAGAAACTAATTTATGGTTACCAAAGGGGAAAGGTGGGGGAGAGGATAACTTGGGGGACTGGGATTGACAAACATGCAGTGCTATATATAAAATAGATAATCAACAAGGACCTGCTATATAGCACAGGGAACTCTACTCAATATTCTGTAATAATCTATATGGGAAAAGAATCTGAAAAAGAATGGATATATGCATAGGTGTAACTGAATCAATGTGTACACCTGAAACTAACACATTGTGAATCAACTGTATAAATATAAAAGAAAAATTAAATTAAAAAAGAAATTATAAACGGCAATGATTAATTTTTCCAATTTTTTCCATGTTTCCACAGATACGTATCTGATGGGTCCTTACACAAAATAAGGGACCCAAGGGCATTGCCTACAGCATGACTGATTTACAAAATTGGTCCTAACAAAATTCACACTGTCTGTAGGATTCCACAGTGAGGATGAAAAGAGGGAAGAGATATGGGAACATATGTATATGTATAACTGATTCATTTTGTTGTAAAGCAGAAACTAACACACCATTGTAAAGCAATTATACTCCAATAAAGATGTTAAAAAAAAAAACAGAAAGGAAGAGGGAAGGGAGGAGGGGAAAGAAAGGGGGCGGCTTCCCACTAGCTATCTACCTTACGTTTGGTAGTGTATATATGTCCATGCCTCTCTCTCGCTTTGTCACAGCTTACCCTTCCCTAGCACAGGGAGATCAGCTCGGTGCTTTGTGACCACCTGGAGGGGTGGGATAGGGAGGGTGGGAGGGAGGGAGACACAAGAGGGAAGGGATATGGGAACAGATGTATATGTATAACTGATTCACTTTGTTATAAAGCAGAAACTAATACATCATTGTGTAGCAATTATACTCTAATAAAGTTGTAAAAAAAAAGGGGGGGGGGCGGGAAGGAAATACACTCAGACACTTAAGAGTCATAAAGAGCAAGGTGCGGTCTGCACACACGCAGCCCAGTGGCAGAGCTGTGCTGGGCAATGATTAGGTGGCAGGAGCACACGCTCTGAAGAATTTAACACCCGGGCACTGACTGGACTTCTTCCCGACAAATGAAACGTTCTATAGGCAGAAAGAGGGAAAAAAGCAGTGCCAAGTTCCAGAATATGGTAGAGACATCATTTTAACAGAGTTCTTGAAAACCAGGCTGCTTTGGGGAAGGTTTCTGTGATGCCCCATGTTGTGGCTTTATTTTACAGTATTCTCTCCTTGCAAGTATTCAGGCAAACCCTGTGAATTCTCCTAACTCATTCTCCCCTTTCTTCTCATCCCCTGGACCTAAGGAACCCCCTTCTTAAGTTGGATCCATTTTAAATGCACACGAACACACTCCCACACATGCACACACACCTTTTCTTCCCCCTTTCCATCACCACTCTCAGGATCAAAAATTAGTAAAAACATGCTAAAGCGCTTGATATGTTAAGATTCCCCCAAGGATATCGCTTCCTGATGCTTTATTACAAACAGGAAATACAGCTGCATTAACCTCCGCATCCCCCCTGCCCACTCCAGACGCACAAACAGACGCGCACCCTTTAACCGAGAGCTGTACAAGTCAGAACAGCTTCAGATAAACTGCGCTCAGAAGGTCACAGGTGACATGGCCCCACCTGCACATTTCAGAAGTCTCAAAAAACATACAGAGGGGCTTCCCTGGTGGCACAGTGGTTGAGAGTCTGCCTGCCAATGCAGGGGACACAGGTTCGTGCCCCGGTCCGGGAAGATCCCACATGCCGCAGAGCAACTGGGCCCGTGAGCCACAATTACTGAGCCTGCGCGTCTGGAGCCTGTGCTCCGCAACAAGAGAGGCCGCGATAGTGAGAGGCCCACGCACCGCGATGAAGAGTGGCCCCCGCTTGCCACAACTAGGGAAAGCCCTGGCACAGAAACAAAGACCCAACACAGCCATAAATAACAAATTAAAAAAAAAAAAAAAAACCATACAGAGTTGTTGGCCAGACGTTGCCTCAAAGACGGGCTGCGTACTAATGACGCCTAACTAAAATCAGAGCTTTTGGTAAATGCTCCTCCCATTCTCTTTAGTTACATAACATACGATATACATTTATACATATTATTTACATAGTAGCAAACTTTAGTTATTTGTGCTGTTATTCCTATTATTGACATGATGTTACACTTATACATTGGCTCAGATTTCCAAGTATAATCTCAGAATTAGATTGGAAACTCCTTGAGTTTAGAGACATTGGTTTATTTACATTTCTTTGTATCCTGAGTCCTAACTTGGCAAATCTCCAGTAAGGACCTCAGAGGTAACGGGTATACTGAGAATATAACGAGAACATAACTGTCATCATCACTATTGACAGAATAACTATATCACGTGTCTGTGGTACAATTAAGTACCTAAGTGGATGTTTTGCTGCCATTCCTGAACGATAGCATGGAAGGACTTGGCTTGGGATGCTCTTTAATGTTCAGGACTGTATCATCCATACAGAAAATGCATAGTCCAATATTATCTATGTACTTATATAAGGGTTACTTTCTGACTTTATACTTATGGTAGGGCACTTCCCTTTCTGAAATCTTTTCTCCCACGCTTTGGTCCCACCCCCATAATGAACCTCGTTGTCAGGGTGAAGAGTGTATTTTGGTCTCATCATTAAGTTCTTGCACTAGTGCTGCTTTCCTTTCCAGTACGTTTGATTTTCATGAAATTGGATCCCATCAGCCTCCTTTCCCCCAAATTCTTGTTTTTTCATAACTTAAACTCCAACAGTACTCACAATAAAGGGTTACTTTAAATTATCTTTATTTTTCTAGAAAAAAAAAGTATAAATGAGGCCAAGTAAATGGGGTTAGTGGGGACTGTCTAAAAGGCCTTGAAATGCCACAGTTGGAGCTGTTTTGGAGAAAGCAGCTCCCTCTGGTGGAAACAGAACCTTGTCTCTGAACGGGTCACATTACACAGCCTAGAACTTGGGGTGTCTTCTGAAGGTGTGAGGACGAGAGGAGGAGTCTGGTGTTGGTATTTGGATGGTCCATGGCAGGTGGGAAAACTGGAAAAAAAAATTCTGAACCGGGCTTCCCTGGTGGCGCAGTGGTTGAGAGTCCGCCTGCCGATGCAGGGGACACGGGTTCGTGCCCGGGTCCGGGAGGATCCCATATGCCATGGAGCGGCTGGGCCCGTGAGTCATGGCTGCTGAGCCTGTGCATCCAGAGCCTGTGCTCCGCAAACGGAGAGGCCACAACAGTGAGAGGCCCGCGTACCGCAAAAAAAAAAAAAAAAAAAAAAATCCTGAACCACTGAATGGCCTGTCTTCAATTAAACTACTCTCATCACTGCCCCTGGGGTGACTGGCCAGGGGGGACCCTGAATGGTGAGGTGCAGGTACACGTGGACACTTGGAGATCAGATGATGCCACACTACTCACACGCTCACCAAATTCAATCACAAGGCTCCAGAAAGGAGGAGAAAGAATAACTGCAGACCAAGCCCAGGAGCTGTGAAAGGCCCACACAGATCGGAGGAGGGGCGTACTGCGCAGCGTGGCCCTCAGCCAAGGGAGGGACAGAGATGTGATTTCAGAGCAAAACAGCACATAGAACCCATCCTGCATTCCAGACACTCACTCTCATTGTTTCTAAAGGTCAGTGGGTTTTTAACTAAATAGTTCGAACTGGAGGAAACCGTGATTTCTTCATTGTTTATTTTCCAGTATTATCGCCCCGCATCTGTGGTCTTTTTGTGTTTAGACTAAATTTGTTCATTTTCCCGCTCTATCAATTGTATGGATCTTCTTAACGTGGGAAAACAGTACAAATTATTGTTGCTTGAATACCACTTGTAAAAAATATAAATGTTATATAATTTGGAAAACTGAGTAAAACATCCTGTAAGGAACTCATCTACTTATTTCATCTTCACCTCATTCTCCGACAGTGACATCTGTGCAGGCACTATCTATATTGACACTCTGTGCAAAATGCAGCTACATCAAAACTTATACCTGGAACTGAGCAGAAAGAGTGTCTACGCACCCATTTTAACCATGTCCCCACTGTCCTGGTCAAGAGGGCCATATGCCGAGCTCCTGGTAGGCGAGCATCCCCTGTCCATACATCTATTTCACACTACCTCTTAAAGGCCAAATGTTCTCTCCAGGAAATACACTGTCCCACAGGAGGAAGGCAGTGCGGGTCACCGTGTAACCATCGCCCCCAAGAGTTATAACATGTGTGTTCATTCAGGCCAGTCTGGATGGGTGTGTTTGATGGGGCGTCACTGCAGTGTCACACTCTTTGGGAGGCAGGAAAGGGATGCAGGAAATAAAACCCACAGCAGTTGCCGTGCATTGTAAACCATCACTAGGAACCTCGAGCTAGTGACTCAGGGACCACAACCAACCTGCTAAGTTGGATCAAATGTATAGTTAAATAAGACACAGAAGATACTTTAGTGTATTCTTCTGCTGATAACTTTTGGTTTCAGTTTTATCAGCACACTGGCTCTAACCCCAAAACAGTTCAGCGAAAAATGCTTTGGCATAAGAGGGGCATATACTAGAGACAAGTTTAATCAGCTAACTCGAAGTCCAGCCTGATCCCATTTCCAATATGTTTTGCTGTTATCATCCCATATTTGTATGAATGAATAGCTGATAGGGTAGATCGACATTTTGCATGAAACTGAAAAGCAGAGTTTAGAAATGCTTGTCTCCTGGAGCCCAAACTGAGCCAAGCAAATGGTGACTTGAAAAGGTGGGGCGTCTACGGCCATACACCCTGAATGCACCCGATCTCATCTGAAAAGGTGGTGAATAGCTCCTTCCTGACACACACGCAAGTATGATTATTATTAGGGCTGCCAGATTTTAGCAAATAAAAATGCAGGACATCCAGTTAAATTTGAATCTCAAAAAAAATGAATAATTGAATTTTTAATAAGTATGTTCCATGTAATTGGGGACAAAATTATACAAAAAATTATTTGTTACTTATCTGAAATTCAAATTTAATTTGGCCACACTTTACTTTTTCCAGTAATCACAATTATTACATATACATATGTATGTATGGACTGTAAATAATTTGATTGTCATTTTGTCAGAGAGATTTTGTCTCTGTGTAGGAGAGAGGTTGGGAGAGAGAGAGAACAAATCTATAGGTTAAACAAGACTTGAGAATAAGAAAAATTCATGAAATTCATGGGGAAAAAGTATCCACTTTCTTCCAAACTATATATACTTCCTGAAGTAAACACAGAGCTTACTGGTTTTGTTAATAATCCTATTGTAAGTGAAAACTGTCTCATCAATATGTTGGTACTGATGTTATCCAAGAGTTCTGATAACAATCCTTTCATAGCTTTCATAATTAGGATACATTAGAGCCATAATTGGGGATACAAAAATGTAGGAGACAGTTATATATATACACATATGTATAATTATATGTTATATATATATATATATATATAAGTCTGACAAACATCTGGCAAATTAACCTAAACCTCTTCCTCGCTTGTAAGGTGGGAAAATACTATCTCTTAGGATATTGTGAGTATTATAAGAAATAATCAAAGTAAAAGGTCTTTGTGAAATGTGAAAATAAATAGCATTATTATTACATTAATGAGTCATTTAAACACTGAAAGCTTAAAAAGTGCAAGCTTCTTCCACAGCCCTCCTCTGCACCATTCCTGTAAGGACACTAACACCCAGCACATCCAGAGGTAGATCTGTGTCCCAGGTTTAAAATTCTAGGCCTTTAAGAAATAAATGCAGAAAAAACACAGCTAATTGCAAATCAAATATAGAGAACACTTCACCAAAGAAGTTGTGACAACTTTACAGAGGCTCTCCTCACCCACACAATTGTCGAAGATGTCTTAATATAACTCACCTTAAAGAAAATTCTAGCCACAATTTTAGGAAACCCCTTGCAAACACTATGACAGTTCTCCTCTCCTACTTCAAGCTCTATGCCACTAGAACCCTAAGCCCCAAATTCTAGTGCAAAACGTATACAGTTAACTCTTGTTATTTGCAGTAGTGATGCTCTATGACGTTGCCCTGAACACTGAATGGGATAGTACGGGGAAATACAGTAGGTTCCTGGGAGCCTCTGGGTACAACATTTTCATCAGCCGATCAATACATAACCTGTTTAAAGACACCTTATTCAATAGATTCATCAACAGTGAACTCATGGCCAACAGCACTGTGACCCCTGCTTGAACATGGTCTCTCTGATAAACGTACTTTCTCCATAAGGCACATCCCAGCCTTCTTTTTTTTTTTTTCATTTTTTAAAAAATTGACGCATAATTTATTTACAATGTGTTAGTTTCAGCAGTACAGCAGTGATTCAGTTATATATTGATATAGATAGATAGATAGATATTCTTTTCCATTATACGTTATTACAAGATATTGAGTAGAGTTCCCTGTGCCCTACAGTAAGTCCTTGTTGTTTATCTGTTTTATGTATAGTAGGGTGTATATGTTCATCCCAAACTCCTAATTTATCCCCCACCTTTCCCCTTAGGTAACCATAAGTTTGCTTTCTATGTCTGTGAATCTGTTTCTGTTTTGTAAATAAATTCATTTTTAGATTCCACATATAAGTGATATTATATATTTGTCTCTCTCTGACTTACTTTACTTAGTATGATAATCTCTAGGCCCATCCATGTTTCTGCAAATGGCATTATTTCATCCTTTTTATGGCTGAGTAGTATGCCATCATATACACATACCACATCTTCTTTACCCATTCATCTGTCGATGAATACTTAGGTTGCTTCATGTCTTGGCTATTGTAAGTAGTGCTTCTATGAACACAGGGGTGCATATATCTTGTCAAATTAGAGTTTTCATCTTTTCCGGTTCTACACCCAGGAGTGGGATTGCAGGATCACATGTTCAGCCTTCTTGCACTTAGACGCACAGGACAGCACTTAGCACTACGCTTGGGGCCATTTTAAACAGCAACATCACCAACACAAAGAACAGAAACGTGGTACACATGGCACTAGCTAGACTGCAAACAGGACACTTGTTCACAGTCTGAGCTGAACCCAGAAGGAGAGCCTCGCCTTGACCTTCCTCGGTTGCACGTGAGTGGCCAGCAACTCCAATCCCCTGCCGCTCTGCTTGGGTCTGACAATGACCATGAAAGCTGTGTGACCATTATTATTTTGGGGTCACAAATAAATTTAATTCACAAATACAGAATCTGCCAGTGATGAGGGTCAACTGTATTTAGACTTTAGAATGTAGTCTGAAAAGTTAAACTTATCCTTTAGTATTACCAAATGGAGAGTAAATTTCTGGATTATAGAGCTAGGTTGTTTACTTTTGCTTTCTGTTGTATTACCAGTTCTTAACATATTATTTGCAAAGAGTAAATGCCTCATAAATATTTGTCACATGAATGAGTGAATGAATGAATGAATCAATCAATACTTCATCCTGTCCCCCACTCAGTGTAAGTCTATTTTTCTGTGACAGATTATCCCAGGAATTAATGCAGGGGACTCATTCATTGAGATTCTGTTAGGGTGTTACACACAAAATCCAAAAAACAGCAAAACTCCGGACCACAAATATGTTTAAATTCCCTGGGTAACTATTCTCTAATCATCCCTCCTTCCAACTAGTCGCTGCCCCATTTCCAAACAAAAAAGCCTAGCCCAGCCCAGCTTTCAGAAGCTTGGCCTCCTTTCTCCCTTCTGCTTGTACATGAGCCGATGAAAGGCCTTTGTAAAAGCTCTGGCTGCTGAATATTTGATGAGCAGCATCTGGTTGAATGACAGAGCCCGTCACTGCTACTTAAAGACAGGTGCAGCCCACCAGCCCCCATCACCATTGTCAGCTCATCAGATGAACGAGTGTTTGCCCAACACTTGTTTCCATGAACAAGCAGCCAGCGGCGACCAGCATGCATGATCATGCCTTTCAATAAGCTGGCCGTTGAATGAGCCTGGCAGCAAACAGATAATTAATCCTCACCTATCACGCAGTCTGCTAGCGAGTAATTGTGGAACAAAGGAACAGCAGAGGCAGGCGGTAAGGCCTCTGTGACCGGAAGACGCTGGTCCTGCGGCTTCGGTGCCCATCACTCCGCCGTCCAGACCTGGCCTTGCTATTAGCTGCTTCCTCTGCTCGCTTTCTGCCTCTCAACTGAGAGGAGCAGTGATGGATCTTTGTAGCCTCTGCATGGTCAGGTCCCTCTGGGGAGGCTGAGGCCGGAACCTTACAGACTAATGGCTGCCGGGTAATCACTCAGCACACTTCTCAAGAACGCTGAGGAAGTTAGGAGGGGAACTGACAGGATCATGTTAAGTAAATGGGGCTCATCTTCAGGAAAACTGTGTGTTGCTCTAAAATGTGCTTTCTCCTCCCCCTTTTTTTTTTGCAGGGCCACTGCTAGCTTCCCCCACCCATGGGATGCCTTCCCCTGGAAGCACACAATCCTGTACTGGAGTAGGGACCCCTTCCCGTAGAAGCACACAATCCTGTTTTTTTTTGGTCAGCACAACAGGGGCCAAAATCCAGCCTTCACGGGCCCTACTGGCCAGGGCCCTGTGTCAGCAGGTCTTAGATGACCCACTCGGGCCAGGGACACAGACTGTGGAGGGAGGGAGGGCAGCAAGGCTGGGGAGAGGGAGAGGCTGGGGTGCAACTCGGTGATGGCAGAGGCTCAGACGACCCCACAGGAAGCTCCGGAGCTGAGACAGGAGGACTGTCCCAGAACAAGGCAAGGAGACCCCACCATAACCAGTCATCAAAATGGGGGCCACATCTACCACCTGGAGAGACCCTCTCAGCTTGGGACGGTTCTCAGAGATGGACGGACAGGGCCGTGAGCCCTTGGCCACCATCGTGCCAAACAATGGAGAGAATCAACACCTTGATCCTAAAGAGGAGTGTGTGTGTGTGTGTGTGTGTGTGTGTGTGTGTGTGTGTTGGGGGCAGGGGTCTGGGCAGAGCAGCTCAGATCCACTGTGGGGCAGGGGGACATCCCCACCCAGGAGGCAGCACCAACTTCCCAGGCGCCCCTGAACCTTAGAAGAGCAATTTTCCTCTTGCAGAGGCCGTTAGATCCAAAGGAACCCGATATGATGGAGAAGAACCGTCCTTTGCACCCAGTTGCCAATGGACCCTGTAACCCTGGTCATGGGTGGCCAGGCTGCAGGGGGACAAAGAAGAAGAGCCACTCCAGGACACACACATGCCCGGACTCCAGGCTGTCCTCCTGCAGGTCTGGGGCTCTGGGAGGGGCTCCAGGCCAGCCCACCCTGTGTCACCAGCATCATGGGCGCCAGGTCAGCAGAGGAGGCGGAGAGTGGCCTTCCCCAAATATTCCTTAAGTGCACAGAGTATTGGCAACTTGAAAGGCAGGATATATATTTAGGCAAAACTAATTTAAAAAATAAATGGAGTGAGAATGGAAAGGAGGAAGGAAGGAGAGGGGATGAGGAGAATGGAGGGAGGGGGTGTGCTAAACGGTGAGCTGGGCGTTCACAAGGACCAGTGTCATGGTCACTGGGGGCACCAGCACCCAGCCAGCCACCCACTACAGATGCGCAGTGATGCTCATTCAGTGAACAAAAGAAATCAAACACATATTGTGTATCAATATCATACGATATAACCTATTGAATGAGATCAAGAAATGTGAATGGTCTTTTAGTCAATACATAATAAATGAATAATTTTTAAACATTCAGAAAAAAAATTATCCTTGGGATTCGCTTCTCTGCTTAATGCTGAGCAAATATCCTAAAAGGTGGTTTAAAGTACAATAATTGTCCACTTATATTGTCATAAGGCAGCTGGATTACATGCAAAATCCTCCACTTATTTTCACTCTGTATTAATTTTATAATAAAACCAGTCAAAGGTGGGAAATGCCTTGGTCGGTAACTGAATTATTTATATTAGAAGCTTTCACTGATTGGATCAAATTTTTTAAATGTTCATTTCAGGAATTATTCATGAACCTCTGTGTGTTTCTCAGCTTCTTTGTTTGTAAAATATAAACAATATGAATTCCTATCTCACAAGAGTGTTAGAAGGACTCAGGGAGTTACTGTCTAGAAAGCTTGGGGGAGCTGCCCGGCAAAGAGCAAGCATGTGTTATCTACTTATTTTTCTTCTAATGAAAAATTCGCACCGTTTGAAAGCTAAATGTAAGCTGTCATCTCAAAGGGTTCTTTTGTATGAATCTGTGCAAATACAAGAGAAACAGTTACCCACAAAGTAAAGCCTAGACTCTAACAAGTGAATCCATCAGAAATTAGTCTCGTCCAGACTTTGAAGGAAGTCAACTTCAAAACTGCAATAAATTGACTTCAAATACACACAGAAGCAAATCAAATCAGTTGAACCCTTTCAAAGGGAAAACAAATTTTTAAAGTAAGAGAAGAGTGATGATCTCCTTCTCTGGGCTCTTTAACCATTGTTCAGCACAGAGCACAGGGAGGTGTGTCCATGAACTTGATCCCACTGGCAGATGTCTTAAGGTTCTGATCAAGACCAGCACCGTGGACTCAACACAGGAGGAAAGCAGGGCTCTGAGAACCGAAGGAACCTGCCCACGATCATGCTGTTAATTCACATCCTGGGGCCAGAGAGACTGTGCCATTCACTGTACAGCGTCCAACTACCAGGGACAGCGTTGACCAGGCACAAGTAAATGTTTATCAAGTGAGTAAACAAAAGAAAAGTGATTTGAAGC
Source organism: Mesoplodon bidens (assembly GCF_964165515.1). Lineage (NCBI taxonomy): Eukaryota > Metazoa > Chordata > Mammalia > Artiodactyla > Ziphiidae > Mesoplodon > Mesoplodon bidens. Next base: position 29,736,334 of record NC_138169.1, on the reverse strand, counting down.
GTGAATCAGCAAACTGACATCCAGTCGCGGTGACCCCCTTCCCTGTCATGACAGACAGCATCTAAATAACAGGTGAGGCCACACTGCAGATATGGTTTATCACAGCCAGATAAAGCACTAAGTTTAGGACTTGTGAAAATCTCTCCTTAGTCATATAATAATATGACCCAATGTTTCCTGAGCTGAGAATTATATGTGTTGCCTCAAAGTTCTTCTGTGTCACTGAATAGTCTTTACCAAATCAAAAAAACCACCTCCCCTTCAAAAGGACAGTTAAAGTAACCTAAAAGACCTATCACTAATTTATTCATAAATTCAAGAAACAAGCATCTAATCATTTTGGTAGCATTCTGTTTGGTCATGAGCTGATATTGGTAATAAAACACCTACCCCAAATAATTTGTTCAATTAAATATTTCCTTGCCTTTTGCTTTATGATGACATAATAAACCATAGTAATAATAAGCCTAATGGTATAAAGACTAACAGTGTTTTCAACAAAAACCAGATGCAAGCAGTTTAAAATATCTGCTACTATTTCCTCTCTGACGTCTAAACAACGACTTTACAAGTTACAGACCTCTTTGCCTCTTCATGTCGGCAAATGGAACGTCATTTTTCTTTTCTCAGGGAGTCTTTAGTGATTCTGGTCAAGTGTATCCTGGGTCAGAACCTCAGGGCAAGGCCCTCTGGTGATTATTTTACACACACATACACACACACACACTCTACTCCATGATGATTACAATTTCCTCTTAAACTAGGACTCCTGTTCGGAGATGATGAGAAAATATTCTTCCCTATCATCTTGGAATAACTTTGGCAACAGTTTACAAAAGTGAACTTGACCTGCTAAAATTTCACTTGCTCACAATTGTCCTCAAAGCACAATGAAGCCTCTCCATTACCACCCCTAATTCCACCCCCTCCCAAATGTTGAAAGAGATCCCAATAATGAGAAAAACAACCTTCTTAATAACTTTTGAGTATAAACACAAGCAAATGCAGAAAGGGAATTGCTACCTTGCTCAAAATAACAGAGCAAAGTTATTAGAAAAAAAAGATATTTCAGAGACCCACTCCTTTCCTAACAGGGAGGAGAAAATCTTCATGAAACCCCGTATTGAAAAATATTTGGAGGGCAAATCCTGAAAGTTTCGCCCTTTTGTTTTCCTTTGGCAACCTGACCGCCTCAGCCGAGGGCTGGACCCACATCTATGTTTCACCTGCTCTGGGAGGACCTGGCCTTTGTAACTGAACAGGGAGACTGAAATTAAGAAAGACCCACCCAGCACCCAAAGCCCTTCCCTTTCCTCCACCACTGGGAGTTCTGTTCTCACCTACTAATGTCATCCGATTTCAGAGAAGGCTCCCAGTGAGTATGGGTCCTTGGCCTAGAGGACAGCTTTACTGTTAGAAATAATTACCCTCCTTAGACAACACTCACCTCTGCTCCTTTGGCACGCGTGTGTGTGTGTGTGTGTGTGTGTGTGTGTGTCATAAACATTTCACATGTGAACTGATTAGATGATGATGCTTCTAAGATATCTCTGCTGTAGGTCAACAGCTAATATTGCCCAGCAAGTGTTGTAGTCTTGACGTTTGGAGAATTCCTTTTCAAGCAGCCCCCAATAAGTAAATGACTCTCTCCCAAAAAGAATGGAGAAGATCCTCTTACCCACCCCAGCCTGCAGGAGGGCACATGAACAAAGACAAGGTGCAGGCAGGACCAAGCAAGCGATTTCCAGCAAATCCCAGGTTTCACACTGTAGCCAGATGTGTGTCTCTCACCCCAGACCCCGGACACTTTATTGATAAAGTTAGAGCTGTTGTTTATCCAAAGTGCATGCAAGGATGTAAAACTTTCTGTTGCAACCAACTGAAGAAGACTTGGGACTCTGAGCATTTACAAAATCAAAATCTAATAAAGTATGGTCAGGTGCAGGGAATGGAGCAGTCTATCCCAGCTTTATGAGGAAGGCACCCTCTGACCCGTGGAAGGGCTGGTGAGGTGGGGGGTGAGACCAGGAGATCAGGAGTCTAGACTGGCCCGAATGTGACTAAGTCTCACTAATCTCCTTGGTAGGAGGAGGGAGCACCCACACCAGCCCCTCACTGTGCAGTGTTCCTAGTTGGTTAAGTGGATTTATAACCCAGTGGGTTTTTTTTTTCATTCCAGAATGGAGGGGGTCCTGCCTTTTCAATGCATGATTTTGCTAACCTCTAATTAAATGAGTTAGCACACAGGGAGTGCTTACAACAGTTCCTGGCACATAGGAAATGTGACATGCTATTAGCACCCTCAGTTCACGGATCTCTGCAGATACTCCCTCTGAGCCTCTGGTCTGGGCCAGGTAGGCACAGACTGACTCTTGTGGTCAAGATTCCCCGGTGGATCAAGCTAATCCTTCAGGATGTTGCCGTCTCGCCTCCGCATCTCATTTTGCCTGATATCCTAGATCTCGTCTATCCACACAAACCCATCATGGAAAGATGTTCCATGTGTTGGTCATTCGTGTGTATCAACCATGGTGCTCTCATGCCAATAAATCTTAAACCTCCTCACCAATCATGAGTCACCTTCAGACACTTTGTTTTATACTAAATACTCTGGGTTTTGTCTTTTTCTTTTCTAAAATTGACATGACTGATTTCATCAACAGTTTTTCCCTCATCAAACTTGACTCCAAATACTGTGAGGTCAGACCCTCCTTAAAAGGACAATGGTTTGCCACCATTGAGCCTATTTAAGGCAAACTCTAAAGGCAACTGCAGAGGACTAATTTGAGACAGAATCACTGGAATACATCTATGGCTTCCAAAGACAACCTCTTTGAAAGAGCTACCATTCAATGAAATACATAAGAGCCAGCGTGTTTGGGAGGCCATGCCAGTGAAGAACCATGTTTTCTTCTCATTTTCATCCTCCACAAACCCAAACATAGTGTTCCGTGAAGGGCCGTCTTTCAATGAACATTTGTTGAAAGAAATAAACAATCACACTTAATAAGATGTATTTTCTATATAACATACACGTATGTCATCAATCTGCACTGATGCAAATGAAAATGTCTCCTTTAAACACACCCATATTATCTCTCCAGACGCTTGTGCCCAGGGCCTGGTAATCTATCAGCCAACAAGTATTTATTAAGCGAGTGGGTTTCCCTCCACCCTTGCACATCCTGAGAATGGTGTTCCATCCTGGGCATGAGTCAGACAACACAGTGGTTAAAAGCGTGGCCACCCACACAGCGCCCGTGTCCTGGGGCTTGTTCTTACGCCGCCCAAACTCAGGCTTTGTCTGTAACATGAGGATTTCTGATAATAGTTTTTAATAATAATAGCAGCTCCCTCAAAAGGTCATTGTAGGAATTAAATTAATTGATGCCTGTAAATAATAATACATACTTAGTAGGCAGTGCCACTGGCTCTCTAGTAATTGGTTACTTAATATAAATATTATTTAACAAGAAAGGCTGGAAATCACACAATTCTTAGCTGATATCTAAAGCGCACAAGGAAAAATCTTGAGCTTAGGACTAGCTATGAGATTGAGATTTCTAAATCTCTGACGTTCAAAGTAATAATGTTGTACCTCAAAATAACAGTCATATTGTCATGAGCCAGTGTGTAATGAGTTTATACAGTATATGGACTTCTTCCACATCTCGTACGTTTTACCACTTACATTTCATCCAAAGAAAATACCAACCCTCCCACCATACTGGCCGATGGGGGTACTCATTACACATAAGGTATAGGGAACCTAACATGCGTCTGGTTAAAGAACTTAATATCTCATCAACCTGGAATATTCGGACTACCTGAAGTTAATTATATATTAGTTCCTATTTAATGGAGTGAAGTCTCAATTTAAATGCAAAGCACACTGCTAACTGAACAGCAAGCAAAGATTTCCTGCCCTTCCTACAGTATCACAGGCTGAAATAAAATGCCTAACGTTGTAAGGAAAAGCATAGAACATTCTGATTTCTTCAATTACTCATATCCCCTGATCCCCAATAAATCTCAAATAGCAAACTCCCATAGCCTCTCCCCCTGCCCCAAGCTTCTGTCCCCAGAGGACAGACAGGTGTAGGTGATGAACCGTTCTGTGACACTTGCTCTCGTGGAGGTTGAGGGAAGCAGAGGACTAGGGCCGCATTCCTAAATACTCCCAGAGCTCTAGACTCTAGAAATGAATGCGTTCATTCATTCATTCCATAAATATGTACTGACTGCCTGCTACACACCAGATGCTGCCTCATGTCCTGGAAATGCAGCAGTAAACAAAACAGCAAAATCCTACCCATCTTCAAGGGGGTGCGTTAGAAGGGACTCAGTGAGGGCTTCCCTGGTGGCGCAGTGGTTGGGAGTCCGCCTGCCGATGCAGGGGATACGGGTTCGTGCCCCGGTCTGGGAGGATCCCACATGCCGCGGAGTTGCTGGGCCCGTGAGCCATGGCCGCTGAGCCTGCGCGTCCGGAGCCTGTGCTCCACAGCGGGAGAGGCCACGACGGTGAGAGGCCCACGTACCAAAAAAAAAAAAAAAAAGAAGGGACTCAGTGAATAAATGTATCAAAGTGGGGCTTTGGCTCAGCCTCGGGTGAGACCCTGGAAGGCCAAGGGGCCAAGGAGAGCATCCCAGGAGCCGAGAGAGCTGCCTGGGTGGAGAGACTCCCAGCCCAGGGAGAGGGGCTTCGCTGAGACCCCCTGGGCACTGTGGGATGCACTACACCAACATCTGACTCTTGCTGAGAAATCCAAGGAGAAAGAAGAGAGGGAGGAATTGCACACTGACTGACGGCAGATTCAAGGTGCCTCTCCTCCGGGCCCCAGGTATGCATGCCTGCGACTGTGTGTGCGTGTGCACAAGTGTGTACGTGTGTGTGCGTGTGTGGCAGAGGCCCTACACCGCCAGGCAGAGCGGATGCCGTTGGGTTCTCCCAGGTGACACTGGACTTTCCTGTTTGTGAGAAATGAGTATCAACAGGAACTTGAAAGGCCGAGTGTGTGTGACTCCCAAGGCCCCCTGCAAAGCCACACAGCCATCACCCTTCCAGGCCCATCACCGTCTGCACAGACACCACACAGGCATCATCCTGGACCATATGGCCCAAGCCCAGGACCCCACAAGAAATGCCTGGCCTGGGTGCCTCGACTCACAGATGTGGAAACACCGGATGGGGAGTCCTACATGTTCACAGAAGTCATATGGGGGCCTCCCTCCCTCGAGTCCCTGTGCGTTTTCAGACACAGCAAATAAATGAGGTTATGAGGTCTCAGCCACGCCCCTCAGGAAGGACGGAAGGACAGGACACACAATCCCAGCCCTGCCCCCAGGTACCGACTGGAAAGATGCCTGCGGGCTCCCCTTGAGCTGTTCGTCTCTCAGCACCTGGGAGGGAGACAGGCAGACACCTGTGCACAGTGATGCTGTCTGTGCTCTGACCTTGTGACACTTTGGTGATTCGGGATATTTCTCCCCACACACAGGAGCTGCTCTTTGCCTCTGATTTCACATTTCACCTATGAGTTTCCTGACCGTGTGACTCCCTGTGCTCCAGGCACAGACAATGGGCCACTGTCACACACACAAGGACACACAAGGTTTGACGTGGGGATGGCCATGGCTCCGGGTTGCCAGCTCACGGTGCTGACTCTTCAGGAAGAGCAGTACAGACTTGGTATAAATAGAGCATAAAATCATGACTTTATCTCTCCCATTCTCCCCTATTACATTGATTGTGGGTCTTTTGATCATTCATCCTAATGGTTAGGACTGCAGATGCTATGTTGATTTTCCTGCCTTAGGAAGAGTTTGAGGGCCCCAGACACACTCAGCTGTGGTACAGAGGATGTGCGGCTTAGCACATTCCAGGCCACCATCACCCCTACAGAGACCACTGGGCAGAGCAAGGCTGGGTAGTTTGGGAAGAAGGCAAAGCCAGGCGTCATCACATTAAGTATGAAGGGGAATCCCACTGACCTGGTTTCCAGGTAAAACAAGGGGACACCCTGATAGAAAAGCAATAGATCATTTAACAGAGTACAAACAGGTACTCATTTTTAAAGCACTGAATGCTAAATATGTATGAAACCTTCTTTCTTTAAAACGTGAGCTCCCAGCCATGAAATAGGAGTCACCTGTATGTTATCAATTTGGTTCTGAGGCCAGAAGCTACTCTGTTTAAACATCTTTGCTTATGTTGGACTCTAGGAATGAGGCTGGAGTGGGTGGGGTCCCATAAACAGCATATTTTTGGTTTGATGAGGATTTGTATAGACTCACATTTCTCTAGCCCTTCTTAATTTTGTGTATTAAGGATTTAAGTGACTTAGAAGTGCTATTATTTAGATTCTTCCTAAGGCAGGAAAATCAACATAGCATCTGCAGTCCTAACCATTAGGATGAATGATCAAAAGACCCACAATCAATGTAATAGTCAGGGGGAGAATGGGAGAGATAAAGTCATGATTTTATGCTCTATTTATACCAAGTCTGTACTGCTTTTCCTGAAGAGTCAGCACCGTGAGCTGGCAACCCGGAGCCATGGCCATCCCCAGGTCAAACCCAACTTTCCATCCCTTCCTGTAAACATACGGCCATCACACTCACTAAGGCACTGGGCACAGTCCTTATTTCTTGTAATGGCATTGTTTTGAAAAACAATTAATTAAGTTAACTCAGTGTGGTTTAACCTCTATCTTTGTGGAAGAACTTCAAATGTGTAAATGTACCAACCAGACCAGGCTTCCTCATCAGAGCCTCGGGAAACAGAGGCACTATTTCTTTCCGTGCCTTCAGGTGCTTGGAGAGCAATGGGGGAGGGATCTAAAGGTCTGCAGGCACACGTTTGAGAAACGAGAACTCGGATCTCTCCCTTTCTGTACTTGATGGAGGCACACGTGACAGCTCTCAGCTGACACGTGAAGGAGCCACGATCGCACCGGGCTTCCTCCCCAGGTCTCCTGCTCCGGGGCTCAGAGACCCCTTCTCTGCCTGCCACCTCCTTCTCCCCAGCAGACAGAATACACAAATCTGTGCCACTGTTATCACCCCGTCTGCCTCATTTTAATGACAGCACAGAGAGTTGCTCTGACTCAGCCAAACCCTTCCAGACTGTCTGCAAACCTACAAATACAGGCCTGCCAGGGAACCTGTATGGGGAAGACAGCTGTGTGAGTGACAAGAACATGTCACCACCAAGTGCCACACAGCTCTACTGCTGAGACGTGTGACCCTGCTCCCCACTGGACCGGCATCTCTCCCATCAGATAACGACAGCCCCCGGGGAGCCCCCAGACACACTCAGCTGTGGTACAAAGGAGCAAAGGTCTCTTACCTTGCATGGTGGCTTTGGTTGGTTCTGAGAACAGGGGGATGAGCAGAAGGTAGATGAGGTAGACGAAGGAGAGCCCATTGTACCGGAACGCACAGGCTGCGGGGGGAGAAGAGGGGAGAGGCGTTAGTGACGGACGGCCTTGGGCATCACGGCATCAGACGGCATCTCTGGAGCAGATCAAGTAGGAAGGAAAAACGGAGCATCCATTCTGTGCCCATCACTACTTGGAGTGTGATGAGAGACAGGAATTAAAACGCACGGTCCCTGCTCTTAGAACCCAACCAAGAGGGCAGCATCAGTGTACCTGACTGAAGGCAGGCCCGAAATACGTCACAGAGTAAGCTGGGCAAATTAAAATTGCTACGGAAACATAGGCAACGGGGCTGTGAGGGTTTGAGGCGTTCGCCTAAGGCTGTGGATGGAAGAAGAGGTAAGACTGAAGGGGAAGAAAAGAAAAGAAAGTATTTGCCAAATGCTCTGTGGCCGGGCCTGACCCCAGTTATCTGATTAGTCCCCTTCTGATAAGGAAGGCTCCCAGGCCCACAGACTCACCCACTCCCTGGGTGTTCCCAGCGAGGAGGTGACGGAGACAAAACTAAACTCAGGCCCCAAGTCTACGCTTCTTGCTCTGCGTATCTCGTCTTAAAGGGAGCATGGCAGGTCAGAGATGTGCTCCTTCCCTCCCCAAGCTCCCCTTCCTCATCTATGAAATGGTTCTAATAACCATCTCGGACTCAGAGGCTTACGATGAGGAGTGAAGGTTTAAACGCTTGGCCAGAGTCTCAGACCCGGGAAGCCCTCAAAAACACGAGCAACTGTGGTGAGGGTCCTCGTTACCAGACAGGGAGAGGGTGGTGTGCAGCATCCATGGAGAAAGAAAATGAGTGCCTTACAGCAATTAAAAATAAACGTATTGGATGAATAAAGAACGGCTGAGGGGGAGAAGGAGTAAGTATGTGTGTGTGGATGAGATCGGTTTAATGGATTCACAGGATGGAGAAGTGTTGGAACAAAAGTTAGTCGGAGAGGAAGTGGAGCTGAAAGAACTAGTCCCTGACCATCTGGATCAGGAGAAAACATTTCAGAAAGAGTAATCTAAGACTGCACGTGGGCTGGACTGGTGGGAAGGGAAACTTCAGTGTTGCAGCAACAAGGTGTAAATGGTGCAGAAACAACGGAACTTAAGAAGCAGTACGTGAAATAAAACGGCATTTGGTACAATAAATATGGAGAGATGTGAAGAGAAATTACACAAAAGTGACTCCAAGGATCGCAACCGCGGTGATAAGGATTCCTGCCATGGAGGAAAATAAGACATTTAAGGAGAAAGTGGTAAGTTCACCTTTAGACACGTTCACGGAATCCAACCGTGGGACTCAGCCCTGATGGAAACAGTCAAGGGACAGTGTGGGCAGGATCGCTGCTCAGTGACCTCAGAGGGAAGCGGACATGGGCCTTGAGCAGAGGGGTGAGCGGGCAGGACAAGAGGGGATGGACTCCCCAAAGGCCACAGCAACAAGGGGAGGCAGTTGCCTACATGGGGGGACAGGGGGGTGAGATGGGGAAGGGAAAATGGGCAGGTACAGAAGAAAAAGGCAGCAGAAAATTGAGGACAGATAGGAGAAAAACCGGGGAAGTCCATTTTCACAAGAAAAGTTTTCACGGAAGAAGTTTACTACAACAGAGAGAAGGGTTGGTCATTTGATCATCTGTGAGGGTATCCAGGACAGCCTCCAGAAAGGGATGCAGACCCAGCAGGGGGATGGGAGTTGAGAGATGGAAGCGCAAGGGGAACATCACCAGGAGCAGGAAACAAGAAGGCTGTGCAGGGGCTCACAAGGCCACAGAGGGCTGAGCTGGGGAGACACAGCACGGGCAAGGATGGGTGCTCCTGCCTGCAGAGTCAGAGCGTCTGGGACCTGGGCACAGACCAGAGTGGGATGCACATGGCATTAAGAGATGAGGTTCTGGCTGCTGGTGGCTTCCTTTGGACAATGACAGGCAAGCAGGGTACAGTGAGGGATGCCGTGGGGGGAGGAAGGAATAAACAGAAGTGCTTTTTCATCCCGCGAGGGTCGTGCACATGACGGTAGCTTTGTTTACCACCATGGCCACTCCCAACCTCCTTTATGAAAGACCCAAAGCAGGAAGAAACTTCCACACTATCACTGGACAGGAAAATGTATAAATGAGGCAAAATAAAAGAGCAAGAACCCATGTTTCGATTGTCTTTCTAGCTATTTTTTCTGTCTCTTACTTCTCATCCAGAGTTGATGTTCCTTAACAACCCAAAAGACATTTGGTTATTCATCCAGTCACTAAATATTTTTTGAGCCCATACTATGTCCTTGGGACTGACCAGCATCCCTTCACTTTCAGGAGGGGAGATGTATGGTGAACAATAAGCACAATAGAAGATTGCAAGCCATGCTGGAAGATGAGCACCCTGTAAACAAGAACTCGGGGGTGGGGAGTGGCCGGGGGACAGGGCCCTGGGGTGGAGGAGGCAGCCACTGCATCCCCTAGGAGCACTGAAGGCAGGGCTCACCCAGGAGGTGAGAGCCAAGCCCTGAGGTGAGGCGGTGAGGGGGTGACCAGCCACCCCATGAGCAGCAGGCCACGTGGCAGCAAAGCCCTCAGCCTGTCTAACTACCCCTGGCCTGCAGTGGCCCAGGCAGTCCTGGATGGGGCCGAGTCACATGGGCCTTGGGAGGGATCAGAGGACTCAGTGTCCACTCTGCAACATCGACTAAGTGATGCATCTCACCCTCCACCAAGGTTGCAGCCTGGCTCCTGCCTGGGCCTGCAGCTCCCTGTCCCAGCAACACACATCCTGCCTTCCAAGCGGCTGCCCGGCTGAACAGCCCTGCACTGTGCTGCTTCTGGCCTCAAGGCCTCGAAGGCACTGGACCACCTTCCTGCATCCAGCCTGTTCCTGCTCTGCTCCAGTGTTTCCTCCCCCAAACCAGGTGCCTTCCTTCTGCTGGGGGCACCTCTCCCAGAGCTCTTCTCATCCAGGGTCACAGGCATTTGTCCACGTGTCTGTGACCATCTCTGTTACCTCCAGGGCCCGGGGGACAGGAGGTTCTCAGGCTCACAAAAGGAATAGACAGGAATAAGTGAGTGAAATGGAATGAAAGCCACAAGGGTGCCTGAAAAGGAAACCAGGGTAACAAGGCTACAGCCTTCCCAATAGCATCAAAACACCACCACTGGCACTGCCCCAAATAAACATTTAATCAAGTGGAATGTTGCTTTGATTTTAGCCTTGGGCTTTTTTTTTTTTTTTTTTTTTCTTTTTGTGGTATGCGGGCCTCTCACTGTTGTGGCCTCTCCCGTTGCGGAGCACAGGCTCCGGATGCGCAGGCCCAGCGGCCATGGCTCACGGGCCCAGCCGCTCCGCGGCATATGGGATCCTCCCAGACCGGGGCACGAACCCGTATCCCCTGCATCGGCAGGCGGACTCTCAACCACTGCGCCACCAGGGAGGCCCAGCCTTGGGCTTTTTAATGTTAATGCACATCGTGCAGCAAAATTACCTAATTCTGTGTATTTCTGGGTAAAGAGAAAACTAGAGCTTACTTGTATGATGGTATCACTTTAAAGAGGGTGCCCAGGGCGTGTGTCTGCTGTGAGTTCATGTCAGTATCAGCTCACAGGAGCACCGCCCTGTGTCAAGCCCTAACTGTGCATTAACTCACACTCTCACCACCCTCCTTTCACAGACCCTGTTTTTACTCTCTCTCTCTCTCTCCACATGATAAAGCAGCAGGAGTAGGAAGCACAGCAAGTGGCCGGGCTGAGATTGGAGCCTGGGAGCTCGTCCTGAGCCTGCGCCTCCGTCCGGAAGGCTGGCGGCCTCAGCTCCACGTCCTCACCTGCCTGGCCCGTCCCCGGGTAACTGTCAGGGGCTCAGGGGGCCAGAACCTTATCTCCACAGGATGTCTGTCGCTGTTTCAGTTTTATAACTTCGTTCTGTAAGGTTTCATATAATGCACAGTGGAAATGTGTAAACTTAGGAAATTCCCAATGACTAACTTTGCAGGGGGTAGAAGGGAGACCACTCTTGGGTTCTCAGGGCAGAACCTCGAGTTACCATTATTTATAACAAAGTCCCAAATGCTTAAAGAGAAGCAAGGACGACCCAGGGTGGTAGGGAGCCTCTAACTGGTCCCCGTGTGTGATCCCTTGCTCCTAAGTGTGGGCTGGGCCCAGGGGCTCCCTGCCAGTGACCAGAGTCAGTGAAAGAAGCAGGATAGCTCTTGGTGGCTTCTACCCTGGGTGCCCCTTGGTCCCTGAGTGGAACCAGCCACCAGGCTACAAGCTGTCCCGAGGAGAGGCCCAGAGGGAAGGAGCCGCAGTCTCCAGCCAGCAGCCAGTCCGCACCAGCCAACGGCCACACAAGTGAGCCTGGAAGCAAGTCCCCCAGAGATGGCAGCCTGACCGGCCTTGACTGCAGCCCGTGAGAGCCTGAGCCGGAGGCACGGGCTGAACCTCCCCGGATTCCCGACTCCCAGAAGCTCCGCAGCAGGGTTTGTTGCTTTAAGCTGCTAAATGTTTGGGTAATTTGTATGCAGCAACAGATGACTAATACCCAACCTTTCACACACACACACAAAAAAATCAAGCCACTTCTAAAAATCCACCTTCGTTTATTTTTGTCTAAAATTATCCAGTTTGATTGATGACAGTGGCCTAATTGCTGAATTTTCTGCTTTATTTTATGGGTGAAGTTGCTACCCAGGAGTCACCCGAGCTTACGGGGACTCTGAATGCTATATCTAAGTGCATTACCCACCTAGAGCAAAATATGCCTTTGAACTTGTCAGTAAGGCACATTCGAGCTAGAAAAGCCTCCAAAGGCAAAGAGCAATGCTCCTTTATCCAGAGTAATGTTGTCTTAGTCTAGGACCTGGAGTCCCAGAGCACAGCCCTGCTCCTATAGAAAGCTATCAGATGCTGGTACCCATGCCTCTCGTGGGCCGTCCAGGCTCCTGGACCTCTGTCCCCTGCCTCAAGGATTTTATTGTTGACAGTACAATTTTTTACAGTGCAGATCAAGGTGTTCTAAGGAAAAAGGTTCTTCACTTTAGCCAAGAATGCCCTATCTTTTCCACTATTTCTACCTGGTTTTAACCATCCAAAATTATATGGAAATTTCCCTCAAAGGATGACAACAGGAATTTCCCCAAAAAAGACCTTGCCAGGACTAGAGAGCTCACAATTAGAAACTGCGAGATAAGTCATCAAGTGAAGAGCATTATAAACATGAGCGCTGCCATGTCAATTGTAAACAACTGGACTGATCTCATTAACCCATTTCATTTTCTAGAGGTGAAAACTGATAGGCAGTTTAGGAAAAACTCTGCAAGTTGGAGAAACGATTGATGTGACTGACAGCTTAGAGTTTAATCAATATAGAAAGGGGAAAATCTCTTGCAAATAGGAAATGTTTAAGATGGCCGCGTAACATTTATAAAAAATACTTGTGTTGCAATACACGTGTACTAGTTTCCCATGTATTACACGATGACAAAGAGGTTTGTGCACACTTTAACTTCCATAATAGTTGAAGGTAATAATCTTAATTATGTTATTAAAGGTAAGTGCCCTCAGAGCTGAATATTTTAGCAAAAACATGTCCTCTCTTCCTCCACACCGTTCAGCAAAGCCAAAGAGCCCCTCACCATGAATGGCCTGTGAAACAACAAAGCTTAAATGTTTAGAACCTCCATTTCAACTAAGTACATTCTAAACACTCTTTATGACCTTAGAATGCTTTATTTATTTTAACAGTTGCCAGAACAGTAGATACACATTATTCAGAATAAGCAACTTCAGTACCAAGAGACAAAATAGTCAGTTCAGTGATTCTAGAATTATTTTGTGTTTACACTTTTAATATTTTTCCTTCTGTGCTCTGAAGCAATCAATGGCTTTTAAAAGGATAGTGATTTTTATAAAAATAGTAATGACAAGAGAAGCAGCTGCAAAATACTTGCAATGCAGCAGAAAAAAAACAACAAAAAAAAAACCCCAACAATTGCAGATTTTTCCTAAGGAAGCAAAACCATCAAAGAAATGAGAGACAGGAAAGGCTGCTAAGTCACCTCATTCATTGTCTGTGTAAATTCTTTCCCCCAGGACATACTCCTGTCCAGTGAAACTTATAAATGTTTCACGTGGTGATGCTTTAGGCAGCCTACAGGCAAGACAAGATTACTCCCTTCTTTCTTCCTGTATCTCTGACCTCCACATCCAGCGGAGGTCCTGTCCCAAGTGCTTCCTTCAGAAGGCTGCAAAAATTAGTTCTTCAAGAAAGAGGACACCAGATGGTCCCTCCCACTACAGTTCAGGAAGGCAGACATCTGCCCACACACTCTTACCATGAAGTGCCTGCCCTATGCTCCCCATGCCAACATGAGTATGTTCACACATGTGGGACACAGAGGAGGACAGAAATATTCATCAAATAAGAAAACACATGTAGAAATGGTCCCTATATTTTAACATTACTTTTTTATCCAGAGATATATGAAAGCTAACTTTGTTCCAGGGAGTCTGTCAGTCAACACTGAATCCATCAGTCACATGTTTCTGACACTTCAAAAAACAGAAATCTCTCATCACATAAAAGAAACAGTAATTATGTGGTGAAGGTGTTAGCTAAGCTGCAGAGGTAATCATTTTGCAACATACAGATGTATCAAATCAATACATAAACTTACACAATGTTACATGTCAACTGTATCTCAATGAAGCTGGGAAAAATATATATTGGGTGTTAACTTCATTATAGAAGTTAGTTAAAAGAATGTAATTTTAGAGTAAAGCCTCCAGGAAAACAGGACTTTTACAGGGAATAGAACTTAGAATCAAACTGTTTTAGCAGAAAATCATAACCATTACTCAGTTTACTAAAAATTTTAAGGAATCTAAGGAAAAATAAGGTGAAAGCATCTTATTTGTAAAGGATAAAAGCCTTTGGTCTGAGTTTTCTACTTTTTTTCCAAACAACCTGGGGTATAATCTGTAAAATATGAGTTGAACCAGATGGTCACTAAAATCTTAGTGTGATTTTTTTTAGCCACATGAGTTTAAAACTTTGTTGCCTTTTTAATTATTTTAAAAGGGTAGGATTCTCTTTTCTATTTTAATTAATTTAATATATACCTGATCGAATATTATTAACAGTATTAAAAGTTTGAGTTTTGTAAACTCATCCTGATTGATTGTACACTTTGCAGAAAATAAATTTTAAAGAAAGAATACAGTGCTAACTCTTTCCTCCTTTAAAAATATCTTTTAATATGTCATTCACAATTTTACAAATTATTCATAGAAAGTGGTCATATTTAAAATGCAAATCCCATGCTCAAGCTTGACCTGGCGACCTGATCCAGAGATTAATAGCACAGACTGTCTCTCGTGATTGCAATGAGGAAATAAAGCTTTTACGCTAATAAATCATTCCTTAAGCTTTCTGAACACTTATATTAGAAATCAGATCTATTTCACTCTGAGTATGAAGAGCCCTGCATTTAAATCCACAGCTCCTACGCTTCCTCAAAATAAAACTTGCTCTCTTACTACTGTGATGAATAAGAAATTAGGCTGGGCAAGTGAATGCAGAGAAAGGTCAAGCATTAAAACTGTTTCTTCACCTACCCATCATAGTAGCTCTTTTTTAATCTCTTGAAGAGGAGAGTTAGTGTTTGTGAACGGGGACATCGAGAGTCACTTAGGTCTGTGTCTCTGTATTTACTGATTTCTGCAGGTATCACTCATCATGCTTTATATACACATTTATTCTCATGTGAGAAAGGTACCTTTTAACTTAGTAGTCTCAACTCACTTTTATGTAATTCAACAATTTATAACTGGACAACTATACCTCTCTACTATTCTATTACTAGCAGAATGTAGATTCATCTTTTAATTTTTTAGTTATTAATTGCAATTAAGATTTAATCTATCAAGATTATATCTATTTAGTCTATAAACATTAAATTATTAATCTTTAAGAATTTAAAACTTATTCTCCTCAGTAAAATTTTTAAAGAGAGCTGATGATCCCTCATGTTTAATTTTATACTAACTTCACTTTATTCATTCTCTCATTTTTAATTAACACTACTGTTCTGTAATTTTCCCAAAAGTTAACTTATCTTCCTAATATATACAAATTCTATTGGACTACCAATTCACTATAGTTGGATTTTTACATGATTGGTCCTCTGAAAAACAGAAGAGAAGTGCTTAGAACCCTAATAAAACAGCAAAGCTCCTTACTGGATTTCTGGTTACTTAGATTTTTCATGCCAAGTCCGATTCACAAGTTTACCATCTATAAGATGCAGCAAGATTTCAAATTTGGAAAGTTACTCCTCCATTTATATTGCTCTCAGTATGTCTAAACTATTGGGATGAACCATTGAATTTGATGGCTTCATATAAGAAAAACAGTCAAATATTAGGGAGTTCATACCACTTTATCTGAAATAAATTGGGACTGGCTTACTGGACTGCATTATGAGTAGAGACTAAATGTCGTTTTCATTTCAGAAATAAGAGAAATCTGCTGCAATGCCATTCTATCCCCTGATGTTCAAGGGCCTCCCACATGCTGGCCCCTGAGCAATCTGAGACAGCTATAGAAAAAGAGACACCAGGGCTGGAGAATATATGTGTATGTACATGTGTATGTAGGCTCACGTAGGCGGCATGGCTTTTAATAACAGGATTAATTTACTGGCTGCCACAGTTTCCTTCTTTCAAGAACTCAGTAAAATGAGATTTTTTTTGCAGACTTTCACTGTAGGCTTCAGAATATTCTGTATTATTCTTGGCAGCATCCTCCCTGTACTGGTGTGTTCATTAGCATGAAAAGAAGTCGGTTTAGCTGCCGACCATGAAGTCCTATTTCTTCCACCCTTAGCACACAATGCGGCCTCACACAGTATCTCGTTTAACAACTAATATGGCTGAAAACTGATTAAAAAGGACTGCTTTTAGGTTGATAAATTTATTTTGACATCTTGCCTGCTTCTTCCTAGGAACACCCTCTTCCCTGACATATATGGAGCCAGCGCTATTGCCTTCAAATATTTCTGGTGCCAGAGAAATAGACACACCTCTTATGGCATGTATTCAGCCCTCAGCTCTGTCTGGGGTTTATGCTTCTGATACCACAGTGATGAAGAGCAGCCTCTGACCACAGTGTGAAACCCTCACTCCCAGAACAATGTCCAAAATAGCAAGGAATTGGACTCACACCTCAAAAACAGCTTCTCCACCAGATCTGCTTGGGCTGTAACTCAGACTCACAGCCTTTGACTTTGCATTCAGTCCTTTCCTCATCATTCTGAATGCTAATCCCACTCAAAGTCCGTGTAGCTGAGGATGGAGTGGGGCACCACACACTCCTGGTAGTGGACAAACCACAGGGACATTCAGGGCATCCCACCCAGCTTCATCCCATTCCCAGATACCTCTGCCTTCTGCTCTCTCTCACTGCCCTACTTTTCAATACACACTACATCCTCCCACCTTATAAAATTAAGGTAATTTAAGACCACCAGTGGGATGCTCTGTTTGGAGAATTAATTATTCCAGGAATATGTTTAAGCTTACGATACGTGCTTCCATCAGCTCATGGCCTTGACCCATGAGGGAGCGTTTGATTTCTGGTCAATAAATGAAGTTTTGGATCTCCTAAATTTCCAAGCATAGATGACCTTTCCTGACCCATCGCTATGCCCTGGATTTACTAGATGACCCATAATGTGTCAGAACTTTCCCCAAAGTCCTCAAAGTGAGACTGCTTTGCTATCCTAGTCTATCTCCAAAAAGTAGGCATGACTCATGAGCCCTTTTGAGGCTAAGCTGGATGGTTCCTCTCAAAACTCTGTCGAGGCTGGGTTACCTCCACAAATGTCATCGCTAGGTCACTCGGTCAGTTTTCACGGGGACAGGGAGGTTGCAGAACCCTTCCACTCTTGGCCTGTGCCCAGGAACAGCTCAGACAACAATGCATGTCCTTAGACACACACCCCCTTTTACCCAAACCCACCACTAGCCATTCCCCAAGTGCATGTCCCCAAGTGCATGTTCAGCCACGTCGGAACAGACTCCCTCCTGTTCATTCCTCTATTTCCAGTTTCTATGCCCACTTCTAATCATAGTAAGCAGTCAATAAATACTTACTGAAAGAGTAACTAAATCCCTGTCTCTTTCTTTGCCAACCCGTAATGTCCTCTGCCCAACCATGCCTCCCAAATCCCAAAGCATCCTTCAAGCTCACTCAAACGTCTGTCTCCTCCCACAGAATGCCCTCATCACCCAATAAAATGTAATCTTCTCTGAATAAAAAAGCACACTTGTCTAGCAATAAGGGAATAATTCAGTAAGGACTGCCACACCAGGAACTCTGTGCCACATTCACAAAGAATGGCCGCTGCTCATGTGCACAGACATTGAAAGATGTTCACCAAACAATCCGTCAAAACCTAGGTTATAAAACTGTACACAATACGACAGGTCTACGAGGTTGATATTTACAATATTCAATCAGTATTCCCATTTTCAGGAAACTAAGGCTCACAAAGGATATGTAATTTGTTCAAGGTCAAGGCAAAACTGGGATTTAACCCCTCCACTCTGCCAACCCTCTCTGCACACAGAAAACATCTGGAAGAACATATCAGGCCATTAACCTCTGGGAAGAGGAACTGAAGGAGGGAAAACAGTGGCTTTTTATCTAATAATGTTAAATTTTCTTATTAAAGGTGTGTGTACATTTTGTATTTTAAAATAAAATCAAAGTTAAGGAATAGTAATCTCTTCCATTTCTGAACACCCATCACATTTTGGCTCCATCACTCTTATGACTTGGCTCCACGTGGCCTTGTAGTACTTCACCCTGTAAACATGTCACCTTCTTGACTGGACCGTAAGCCCCTTAAGAGCAGGGCTGTGCCTTCGCTGTGTCTTCAGGTGCCTAGTAGAGTACCTCTCACATTACAATCACATGACAATGGTGCACAATGAAGAAAGGAATGAAAGGCGGGACTTCCATTGCCCTTAGAGATGGAGGGATCTGAGAAAAGCTGTCGTATCTGACTAGTGGTGTAAATATTCGATGATTTTCACCAAACAGATGACTCTGCAATGTTCAATCTGGCTCACATAATGACATGGCTACAACAACAATATTCAAAAGGGATGAAACAAAAGTACCTGTTAGAAAAATAATATTTGGGTAATAACTTCCACTTAGGCGTCCAGGAAGAGGCAAGAAACAAGAGAGCTTCCTGAATCATGAACCTTTTCTGTCACATGAAGTCACACTTCAGGGAGCTTCTCTTGGAAGAAAAAGGTATATGAAGTTAAACTCCAAGTCTTAACCACTTTTTTCCTACAAGAGGATTCAATGCAAATTCTACGTCACCACAATAAGTTCTATGAGGCTTTGGGCAGCTTTGGGGAGTGAGAAGACATTTATTAACCTTACATACCGCACAAAGAAAGTGAGGAAATACACTTTCAGTGTCCAGCTTTAGCAAAAATTGAACCTCATAGCCTGACTCCTTCTTGGTGGCAACCAAGAGGAAATCAAAATGTGAATCCCAATAGAGCTGCATTGGACAAATCCAGTAATACACCAAGCTTCAACTTCCCATCACAGAAAAGGAATTGTGCCAGGTGTAATTTTTTAATGTTATTAGAGGCTGGTTGAATCAGCAGTGCTTAAATAACAGGTGGGATGAGCTGAAAGGATTTTGCAGACGTCCTAAGCCATCCTGGGGCCACTTCCCTGCTGGCGGGGCACAGCTCCCAGCTGGGACAGCACTAACCAAGCGTGATCTAGGGGTGAGGCTAGATGTCCCCCTGGGTCTGGAGATAAAGGGCTGGGAGCAAAAGGTTTCCAGTTGACCCCTTTAAATCCAACATGCCCTCAGGACCTCCAGTGTTTTCTTCCATTTCTCCTTTAGTTAAAAATGGGGAGGAACCTCTCGAAACCAAATTCAACGATCTGGCGTAAATCACAACATCATGGCCAACAACCAAGTAACATCCGCCCATCTCATCAGTAAGAACTAAAACATCACATGAACAGGTAGCTGGCAGCCAAAGGAAGGGGAATCGAGATCACAAGTGCTGATAATATTCTTTGGGAAAGGACACCATTCTGAGGTGATTCTGCATTTCTAAGTTGACTGGCCCTTCCTTGGCACGAATAAATCCTAAAGAGCAAATAACTCATTTTTTTCTCAGAAAAAGAACTAGAGTTGGTTGTTGTTGTATTTTCTCAGCTCTCATCTGGAACATGTTAATTTTCGAAGCAGACTGCCCAGAAATACAACCTGGAAAGGAAAGGACAGCAAACTCCAGCCTTCTTCTTCTTACTCATTTTCTTTAGAAATACACCCCTGGGGCCCCCAAAACTCCTCTCCCAGAGGCCTCTTCCAGACTGCAATAATCCAGCCATTTCAAACGAAAAAGAGCACAATTTGGTCCTAGCAAATTATATCAAACACATAAGCCAGGATGTAGGAATGTCAAAACACACTGAATTGAACCAATCCGTAGCTTGTTGGGAATCAGAGGTGTCAGCGTCTGTCACAGAAGCCACCTTTGTGGCCATGTCCTCCTCTGTTCTGTAGCCCTCCTCAGGGTGGGCCCAGGACCCGCTCCAGCTGGCAGCCCACACAATTCACAGCCTGAGGGTCCAGCCCACAGTGTATAAAAAAACCATTTTTTTAAAGCATACTTGAATTGGAATGCTTACTGGCACACAAAACTCCTGCTTTGGGAAGGAAGGAAGGAGGGAAGGAAGGAAGGAAGGGAGGGAGGGAGGGAGGGAAGGAAAGAAGGAGGGAGGGAAGGAGGGAGGGAGGGAGGAAAGGAAGGAAAGAAGGAGGGAGGGAGGGAGGGAGGGAAGGAAGGAAAGGAGGGAAGGAGGGAGGGAGGGAGGGAGGGAGGGAGGGAAGGGGAGGAGGCGGGGAGGCATACCTCCCACAGTGAAAACCCTAATGGTGAGTGTGGTGACCTGAAGCCTCTGAACCACCCAGGACAGAGACTATAAATCATCCCCTGCACCCCCAGCATTTAGTACGATGTCCCAACACAGAGTGAGAGATGGTTAAATACATGTTGTACTGAATTGGACTGACGTGACATACAAGAAAATAATATTTATTATGATATACACCAGTTTCTGAAAATTGATAATATGTCAAAAGTGGGAAATATTAAAATTACTAGTTGCCGTAAAAATTGATGTGAAGCTGACTTTTAAAAACATCATCTTGCTTATTCTAGTGGTAAAATTCAACATGGAGGTCTTAATAACAGGTTAGTGAGACCAATAAGTAAGTGGAAAAAATAAACAGGAGGACAAGGAAGTTATTATAAATACCAGAACAATAAGAATCAATGTGCAAATCTGCCGGTAACTATCCTGAAGGAAGTGACAGACGTGAAAACACTATTATGTGGTGAGAATGGAGGCCTGTTTCTCCAACCAAAATATCTTGCAGTTTAAAAAATGAAGCAAATGAATAATCCAAGGTTGGTTTTTTTTTTAATGGAAAGAGGTAAAGGAGCTGAAAATGTCCTATTTAAGAGAAAACAGGATTTTTAATTCAAAACTGCACCTCCATCCCCAAGGTTTTTTCCTGGAATAACATGTCTTGTATGTTTTGGATAAAAATGAGTGGCAAGTCCTGCCTGTGGCTTGTCAGGAAATCGGCCACATCCTCTTCAGTGTCACCTCCAGCCCTGAGCACCGGCAGAGCCTGGGTGACGATAGCTCGGGGCCAGTCTGCCTTCTCTGCAGGCGGAACTCTGGGCTCATGGCATCTCTCTCCCAAGCCATACACTTGGTCTTTCTTCATTAGAATCTAAATATATTTTTCTGACTCTAGACAATGAGAGTGTTTTTCCTCTGCAAAGAAATAAGAACACGGGGCTGGTGCTCGAGGAGTCTGTAAGCTCAATGGACAGGGAGAAGAAGCCAAGTGGATGCCCTGGTGCTTCCTGTGATCGGTGAGAAGAATGCTGGTCCCCGATCCGGGCCTCCCCGCTTCCTCCCTCGTCCCCAAACTCTTCAGCAAGAGCACTTGACCTCCCACAGCAGGAATTCAGCTGTGCTCCTGTCTGTCTCCATCAGGTATTCATCCTCCTCCCAGGCTCCTCCGTGTTGGACACAGGTGTGGCAATAAGAGGGCTCTGCGTGCCATCCGGGACCACGTGCCCAGCTGCTCCTACCCTTCCACCTGCCGCCTCTGTGCCTGCTCAGGATCCAGGTGCAACCGCCTGCCGGCAGCCCCCCCGACTGCTTCTTCCTTCCTGGTTCTCTCTTCGCCTTTGTACTAAAACCCACTGCTTCCTGTGTTTCCTTCTTCTTCTTTTTTTTTTTTTTTTTTTGCGGTACGCGGGCCTCTCACTTTTGTGGCCTCTCCCGTTGCGGAGCACAGGCTCCGGACACGCAGGCTCAGCGGCTATGGCTCACGGGCCCAGCCGCTCCGCGGCATGTGGGATCTTCCCGGACCGGGGCACGAACCCGTGTCCCTTGCATCGGCAGGCGGACTCAACCACTGCGCCACCAGGGAAGCCCTGAACTCATCTTGACGATAGAATTCTTGACAGGGTACACTGAGGACCTGCCTTGTAAGACTTAAAACCCGTCCTTGGATTGAACTAACCCAGGAGAACACAAGGTGTGATGGACCATCTCCAATAGAAGAGACATAACTGAGTTTGAGAAATTATTCCCTCAACAAGCGATAAGACTACGGAGCAGTGATGGCTGGTGAGTCTGCAAAGAATTCCCGACGGCCTCCATAACCTCCCCAAACACCTTCCCATCCCAGGACTTGGAAAATAACGAGGAAAGGATGTACAATAATTTGATGGCCCAAACTCCTAAAATTTGTTTTAAGAGACAAGAATTTCAGGTTAAATGATGGGGGTGGGTGAGGGAATCATTCCTCATCCAAGGAATAATAACCACCATCCAAGCATTTCAGAACAGCAGCTGTGTGCTGGGTGCTGGCCAATCTCTGTTAACTCCATCACACAGCTTTCAAACCGGCACATGGTTCGTTGAGCTGATGGCAAAGCGTGTGGACAGGTGGAGGGTCCATCTACCGCTTCAAATAGTCCATCCAATCAAGAAGTCTTCACAGAGGCCCTCGACAAGAGGAGGCTCTCCTTTCTGTCCACAGGGCCTGAGGAGGTGAGTAGTGTTTCAAATACAAACCTTTCTGAGTTCTGCTTCCTGTGCCAGACCTTCACCGCCACCAATACTCAGGCTCTGATAAAAGCCCAGACCATCTCAAGTCCTACGAAGAAAGCCTATTGATCCCATGAGATTTGGTCTCAGAGGGATCGCACGATTGTGACAGAAGATGTCAAACATTTTCCCATCCCTCTTCTCATCCCAGGGAAGAGGCAAGCACACAAGGGTTTAACTCGAAATTCGGAAACGGGCCTCGAGGTATCGACCAGCCAGGCAGAACCCTTCCGAGAGGAAAAGGCACAGCAGGAAAGCAATGGCCCCAGTGCTCTGATTCTGCTGGTTTGTGCCTCATGTTCATCCCACTAGCCAAGGTTTCTCTTTCCTATTGATTCTCCATTTCGGAGCATCTGTCACAGGGCCCTTTTCCTGGAACAGACTACAGAAGTCCCCTCTGACCTCTGATAAGCTGACTGCCAAGTTGGGTCTACAGAGTAAATGGCCAGGAGACAAAGGAGAGAGAGGGAAGGACGAGGGAGGGAGAAACACAAACTGCCCCTTAAAATCAAAATGAAACATAAGTATTTATATTTGGCTTTAAGCTTGCAAATGGAAGTGAATGTGAGACCCCTCCAAGAAGGACACACCAATTCCGCACGGTCTAAGGGCTTCACAGTGTCCACTGACTGCACTGACCAAATACTCTGGAAACCTTTTCTGGACCTAAAAGGCTGGGGGTGTGGTCAGGGGAGAGGGAGAGGGCAAGGGAAGTCAATTACTTCCAGGCAAACTGCCCAATAAGCTTAAAGTATAAATACAAGGCAAAAATAGACGCACAAGCATTTTATCTTTCCAATCAGAGTTTCCCAACCACACATCCTGCTTCCTCTGAGGGGCTGCACAAGTCACAGTCGTCTTTCAAACAGCCTCACATGTTCATACAGGGAAGGTCCATTCGTTAAGAAATCCACGAGCATACAGCTTCGGGGATCCCCGTGTTAGTACATGTGAAATGTTGCCTCTCTGGTCTCTGTTTAAAAGTAAACAAGAAATATCCCCTAATAGTGCTTCCCTGGTGGCGCAGTGGTTGAGAGTCCGCCTGCCGGTGCAGGGGTCACGGGTTCATGCCCCGGTCCAGGAAGATCCCACATGCCGCGGAGCAGCTGGGCCCGTGAGCCATGGCCGCTGAGCCTGCGCGTCCAGAGCCTGTGCTCCGCAATGGGAGAGACCACAACAGTGAGAGGCCCGCGTACCGCAAAAAATAAAAAGAAAAAGAAATATCCCCTAATAAACATTTAAGTGTAGTGGAGAAAAATTACTAGATTGGCAGGCTTTAAGCCCTGGCATTAATGAGGGATGTTTATATTGAAAACGTATTCCAAGGCAAAAATGTTCTAACAACTCATCTGGTGAGAACCTTCTGGCTCCACTATCCCATCTACAGCATAGAGATAAGAAGGGTACTTATTTCAGGGGTGACAAGGGAGGTGAACTAGGACAGGAGCACGCCCAGAAGGGGCTGGTCTTGTTCACAATGTTCTTGTTGTTGGAAATCTCCCCTGGCACTTGTGATTTGTCATTGCCAATCATCGATTCAGCTCTCGGGATCGGGGATTAGTAACTGGACACTCGCCCCCAGTGGCGGCCCCAACTCAGGAGCACAAACCAGGTCTCCCTGGTTAGAGTCCCTCCTCAGACTCAACACAGATGCCCTTCTTCCACTTCAACAAGCCCCTAAAGCCGACCTGTCCCGCCACCAGTTCAAGGGAGGGGAGACCAGCGGGTTTCCGTGTTTTGTTAGTGAAACACAGCCAGGGTTCCAATAAAGGACTCTTTGGAGAGGGTGGTAGATGTGGTCTTTGATACAGGGTCAATTTCACTCACACATGTGGCTGAAAAGTCAGCTTTCAAAAGGTTGTCTGGTAACTTGACTGTAGAAAGAGATCTGAGCATAGAGATTCATGGAGGATATTCTGGTCCAAGATCAAAAACACATCATCTCGAGTACTAGTGACAGAGGCAAAGAATTGGGAATAACAAAAAGAAACAGTTTAAAATATTTTTAAAAGTCCATATTATGGAATACTGTTCATCCACTTGACATCATGCTGATGATGAATTTTTACCAAGAGATTGTTAAATAATTACAGCAAATTAGAAAACACGTATAGCATAGGATTTGATTTAATTAAGATAACATATGAAGTGATATCTAAATATTCATTTGATAAAAGCTAAGTAAGGGAACATAAAAAACAGTAGGAGTAGTCATCGCTCAGTAATGCAATTACAATTGATTTGTATTCTGTATATACAGATTTCAGTCTGTTTTTACATTTTCTAGAATGGACATAGATTATTTTTGTAACCAGGAAAAGAAGTTATTAAAGTTGTTTTTATTTCTCATGAAAAAACTAAGACACATTTTTTCACAACCAAGAATAAACTTAACTGGGCAGGGCAATCTGGATTCAACTTGGAATCTTGAAGAAATTTGAACAAAAAGGGTTTTGTAAAACCAGGAAAGAGAGTCACAGATGAGTTCAGCCTGGATCCATCAGCAACGGAGCCTATGTCATTAGTGTCAGAACAAGAAAACTACGATGCACGGGGCTCCCTGCCTGCCGTTTCCAACCTTGTACCCACACACCCATCCTCTGAGCGAGAAGATCTCACATTTTTCTCTTGCCCTTTCCCTGTCAAAACCTGTTCTCAGAAAAATTGGTTTCATAGGTGTCCACAGTGCTTAAAACCCCACCATCCTTATTTTCCCTAAGGCCTGACAAGCCCAAGAGCTTTCAATTCTGAATGTGTCCGAGGTCAGGGCCATTTGGTGTCCAGAATATTTTCAAATCAGAGAGGATTTCTGGAAACATTCTAACTTCAGTAGCTTTGCTTACCAGTGATACACTGAAAAAAATAATCTGGAATAGATTGTTGGGCAGCCTGGAGGAAACTGTATCTTTTCTCCTGATCTAGAAGGTGACGTGCCATCTCCAGAAACCCTGAGTAACCTGCACAGAGCAGGGTGGCCGTTTGGAGCAATGGCCCAACCCTACCACTCAGGCTGGTTCCCAGCCAACACCCTTCATGACGAACAGCTGATACAATAGGAAGATCCTGAAAGAGTTCTAAAATCACTTCACCTTCATGTACACAATTTAACGAACAAACAATAACTGACTACAGTTTAATCTTTTTTGTTCATCTTTTTAAGACTTCATATAAGTTCACCAAGAAGAAAACAGGCTTGTTCTTTTGATGTAATCAGATGACAGTCAGGTTTAGGGCACCAGATATTCTTGTACAAAATTCTCCCTTTACAGATTCTGGATAGATGTCTCCAAATGATTTTCTCTTTGGTATCAAATCTATTCCCTCCACATCTTAAACTACCTTAGAAGAAACTTTAAAAGTTTTACATCTTTAGCACTATAGTGGGCTAAATAAAAGGCTTCTCTGACTGTAAGTACCATGAAGGTAAATAATGTATCTTTTTTGTTCAAACCCATACACTTAGCCCCTGGCACAGAGCTTAGTAGTGCACCGTAAACACTCAGTAAATGGGTATCAAGTGACAGAATGTTACGTGTACAGCAGTACAAGACTAGTGAATTGAGTGACTCCAAATTGGTGATTTGCCACTACTTTCCAGCTGCCTCAGTGGGTAAAGCAATTTCATTCTCTTAAAGACCTAGTGGCAAAATGCAAGAGTCTCAGACAGTTGCAGGAGCCGGAAGGTGACAACACCATCCCAGCAACTCTGCAACAGCGAGTCACTTCCGCAGGTGCCCAGAAGCCCTGCCCATCACTGTCTGAAAACAGACACCACCACCCACTGCCCACGGGCACCCCAATCTTTCCTACCCAACTCTGGCTGTATTTTTGCTTCTCTTAATAAAGTGAAGACATTCCTTCTCAATTTTTAGGTACAAATTCTGAACAGGAAAGAAAAATAGGGGTTGGATGAAGAGGCGATCACTCTATATAAATTACAGAATATCTTCCAAGATTACCTGGGATCACTGTCCGGTTCTCATAAATGTGTCTCTCCTTTATAAACATTAGTCTGCAAATTTAGACCCACTTAAAACGTCACGTGAAGCACCACAGGGATGGCTTGACTAGAAGCTGTCTCAGGAGCCCTGTCAGCTCTTCCCCACCGGACGGGGGTCTGAGGCCATCAGTGTGTGGCCTCACATTCGGGGGTGGAAACGGATGCTCTGGTCCCTGCCCACTGCCCTTGCTCAGCCCTCTACAAAGAAGACTTCTGGTTCATGCCAAGGGGATGCTCGTCCCCCTCTGATGGGAGAGAGTCCAGCAACTCTCTGTGGTCATGCTGAAATGGCTGCACAGCGGAGACTTGCAGAAGAGCCACAGTCCACTTCCAGGTGTGGATCACAAATTAAAGGATGAACCTAATCAGCCCCAAAGGTCTAGACACCGGCCCCCTTCCCCTTTTCTCCTGGGACCTAATGAGAAAGAAATATTAATAATAGTCCCCTTCCTTGCCAGACAGGAGGTACAAGCTACTTGCAAAGAAATGCCCTGGCTCTGTGCTTTGGAATCACTGGTGTTTGAACTACGTGGTTTTCATTTTAAAAGTGAGGAACTTGATACCCAGGGAGGCTGAGTCACCTGCCCCAGGTCGGAGCTAAATTAGAAAAAAAAAAAACCCAGGGGTCAGATCAGCTCAGCCCCTACTCACTCCATCCCACACCTTTGCTCCCCCTTCCACTTTTTTTTTTTTTTTTTTTTTTTTTTTTTTTTTCGGTAGGCGGGCCTCTCACTGTTGTGGCCTCTCCCCTTGCAGAGCACAGGCTCCGGATGCGCAGGCTCAGCAGCCATGGCTCACGGGCCCAGCCGCTCCGCGGCATGTGGGATCTTCCCAGACCGGGGCACGAACCCGTGTCCCCTGCATCGGCAGGCGGACTCTCAACCACTGCGCCACCAGGGAAGCCCCCCCCTTCCACTTTTAAAATTAACTCAGTATGTGGTCAAAGATATTTCTGAACAATATGGAAAACATAACAAACTCATATAACACTAGTGAAAATTATTTTATTCATACCAGGAGAGAATCAAATGGCAGTGGGAAAGAAATAGGCATATCCTGTTTGTGGTTAATAAAAGCTAATAACCTCAACATGAACCCCCTTTCATAGGACTTCTGGATCCCAAGTCAGGACGTCAACCAGTTTGGAAGACTTGGTCTAAACAGCCCTGAAATCCCCTGCAGCAGATTCGGAGTGAGATAGGATGAATTGGCCTCCTTTTCCGTTCACTGGTCCCCACCACTTCCAAAAATAATACTCTGGCCCAGCTGCTCAGTAGGCCTTCAGTTTATTTGTAGTTAGCTGGAATAGGAGACTATAAATTAAACTCAGATGCTGTGAGCGAGAAATGTCAGTCCTTCCAAATCCAACACTGAAAAGCCTTTCTTGTTTTCGAGCTGAATGAAAGAACGCCGGGCAATGCAGCTTTGACACAACACACCACCAAATCCAAAGATGAAGGGCCAGAAAAAGTGGACTTGTCCTGAGATGGTTTGCACCCTCTAAGCCAGCGAGCCTACTCGGTCCCTTGTGTTAACCCCCAAGTTACCTGGGCAGCAGCAGGTCTTCTAAGAAGTGCTGGGCGGCTGAGGGCCTTCCTGGGCACACACGGCACGAGGGATGCTGCCACAGAGAGGGCCCACGGCACCTGTGTCCACCAGAGCCTGTGGCTCCAGGATCCAGGCTCCAGTCCTGCTACCTAATCCCACCTCACTGGCTTCTTTGATACTTGCTTGGTTTTTAAAGCTGAACCCCGTCCAAGGGGGCAGAGGCCCAGAGCAGGCATCCAGGGGCCTGACTTCTGAGCTGCCGACCTGCTTCCACCACCATAGACACATACCTCGCTGCCCCTAGATTTCCACCTCCTCATGGATAAGACGAAGATCTTTACTAATCCATCCATGTGGCCATTTCCAGTTCTTTGCAGCAAGGATTTCAGAGGGAAACAGGAAGTGGACCACCTTTAAAATGTAATTTCTCGGGGCTTCCCTGGTGGTGCAGTGGTTGAGAGTCCGCCTGCTGATGCAGGGGACACGGGTTTGTGCCCCGGTCCGGGAAGATCCCACATGCCGCGAAGCGGCTGGGCCCATGAGCCATGGGCGCTGAGCCTGCGCATCCGGAGCCTGTGCTCTGCAACGGGAGAGGCCGCAACAGTGAGAGGCCCGCGGACCGCAAAAAAAAAAAAAAAAAAAAATGTAATTTCTCAAATCGATGCTTCTTTCCTGCCCCTCGCCACCCCCCCCACCTCTTGTCACTCACACAAAGTGTGTCTGAAACTGAAAAGCAGGGACAGTGGGTCACCCACTAACACAGGAAGAATCATCTGACACAGAAGCAGTCATTCTCCCGTGCTACCTGCTGCACACGGCCGGCAAAACTGGAAACCTGCTTCTGCCTGCCCCCCGCCGTCCCCACCCCAAGAGATTTCCACTTGCTTCGTCTAAGAAAGATTTAACATCTAAAGTTAGCAAGGCTTTCCCTCCAGGATGCTGTCAGACAAAAAATAGCTAATGAGTTAGGTCTCCAGGGCAGGACACTTCTTCTGTATAAGAGACAACTTCATCCTCTCCTCGGAAATAGTTCCTGCTCCACGTCCTGCAAACAGGTGTCAGCAAACTACATCCTCTGTGCCAAGCCCTGAGCTGAGATTGGTTTTTACATTGTTCAGTGATTGGAAAAAAAAAAAGTCAAAAGAAGAAAATTTCATGAAACGTGAAAGTTACGTCAAAGTCAAATCTCAGCGTCCGTGAATAAACTCTATGGCTGCACAGCCAGGCTCATGCTTTCAGATGTTCTCCCAGCTGCTTCTTTGCCAGGAGGGCAAAGTGGAGTGCTTGCAACAGAGCCTGGAATATTTACCATGCAGCCCTCACAGAAAAGGTGCAAGGGACCAGGTCCAGAATTCAGTACAGAGCAGGCACTGAGCTGAGAGGCCTCTGACGGAACACACAGGCCCGGCCTGGCCGGGCTTACACTTTCAGGGAAACAGACTAACCACCAGTAAGCTAGTCTGCTTCACCCGACCTCCCTGCTCTGCTTCTTAGCTTCATCCCAAATCCACTTAGCTCATTTTAATTTAAATATGTTAACTCTATTCTTGCAGCGTGACAACCTCTGTTTACCATTTAGAAAGATGATTGTGTTATTAGTTGTTTGGAAATCCTGTTTTATGGCTGATGAATATTCCTCAGTCAGAAAGTCTACCCACTTGGCTGTTTCCTGAAGACACCTGTGCATCTCTGTGCTTTGTCCTTATTTAAAATTCTACATGTCCCTGACAAAGGAAAAACGTGAACCTTTTATTTTTCACCTCCTAGTCTTGTGTTCTATGATTTTTTAAATTAAAATACACTAATTATATTATAAAAAATGAATTAGTAGTTAAACAAATGTTCATGTAGTTTAAGCCAGTAAATTTCCAGGAATTTATTTTAAGAAAATAATCAGAAATGCAGGCAGGACTTCATGTATTAGGGTGGTAATCTTGGCAGTATTTGTAATACTGAAAAATTAGAGACAATATCCAATAATGTGGAATAATTAATTAATTATGACACTGCCCTGGGATGGGATATCACAAAATTATTATTAACATGATTTTCCAAAAATATTGATCATGGGAAAATTTGAAAACAAGGTATATACATACATATGTGGAAATATACATATGAAAGTATTTATCCCAACATGTTAATAATGATTATATGTAGATGATTAAATTTGGGTGACCTTTTTCCCTTCCTGTGTTTCTTTATTTTCCAATTTTCTAAATTTTTTCTTACAAAGTAATAAATGCTCTTGATAAAATTTTCCAACATTAAAAAGTCCATAAAATAAAAAGAAAGTTCCACACCCCCTACATTACTCTCAAGTACTCACTGTTAATTTTAGTGTTTTCTTCCAACCAGTTTCTTTTTCACAAAAGCAAGAACATACTATTGACTATGTTCTATAATCTGCCTTTTCAAGTAAGTACTTATTATGTCAGTACATACATATGTGTTGCACTCCTTTTTTAAAAGACTGCATAATTGCCATAGTTACCATGATTTATGCAATCAGTCCCCCATGACTGGACTGTGGGATTCAGTCCTGCATTCAACAATCTTAAACACATATCTGCTCATCTATGCCAGTATTTCTGCAGGTTAACAACTTTTTGGAAGATAAAATGGGCATATTCTGATCTCAACAGTTAATACCATACTTTCCTCCAAAAGAAGTTGAAAAGCATGTGCTCCATCTAGGAGCTCCTTGTTAAATGCACTTTCAGCAATTCCAAATCAGTCCATTTATTTGGCCATTTATTTTTCGACAGGTGAGGTATGGGATCTTGTTATCATTTTAATTTAACATTTTTATTATTAGTGAGTTTGATTTTATCTTTGTATAACTTTTTGATAATATGTACTTCTTTTGTAAGTTGTTGATAAATACCATTTTCCATTTTTCTTGGAGGCTCTCTCTCTTATTGCAGCCAAATTATTACATCCTCTAATACATCATGGAGAGCAAACCTTTGTTAATTATATACATTACAAACATTTTCTCCCCAGATATCATTTGCCTTTATACCTTGTATATGAAGTTTTTCATCATTAAAAAAAACCTTTTCATTATTATTTTATATTAAGAAAATTAAGGGTACTTTAAATGGATCAATGTAAAGCTTTCAATAGACGTGGATAAAATGGGAAGTTGAAGCCTCAGTACCTGGACGGTTTCTCCTCACTGACCTGAACAGGAAATTGTGTCTTGCTCAGCAGGGAAGATTTAAAGGTTTGGACTTGGAAGAGAGTTTCCATAATTATCCAAAAAGAATGAGGTTTTTAACTGAATACACCCATTGTCCTAAATCCACAATCATTTGATTGTCTTGCTAAAACAACTGAAGTTGCAAATGATTGCTCCATTTGATTTTCCCTTCCATCTGAATGCTTTTTAAAAAGGAGTGCAATTAATTATCACGAAAACATTCATGTAATAGAGTCAAATGTCACTGAGACTAAAGTGATGATTTAGAGGATCTAGCCGGCTGGACGTTAGCCAGCTGCCATCCTAAATGATGAGGACAACAGCAGTTTAAAACTCTGTTCCCGCCCATTGAGAATTTCAACTTGCACTACCTCGAAAGGTGTTTCCTTAAATATCGTGACACCATGTTTGATTCTCACCATATTGTCATGTTTGTAATTCATACATATGTGGAAATATACATATGAAAGTATTTATCCCAAAATGTTAATAATAATTATGACGCCATGTTTGATTCTCAACATATTGTCATGTTTGTAATTCTCCAAAAAGTGCCTGGGAACCCTGGGGTCATGCAAAGGCAGGTACAAAGGTACACTTAACCTCCCGTGGCCACAGTGAATTCAAGAGTTCACTCGGGATGGGACAACCTTCTGGCTGGACACTCAGTTTAGAGACTGTATATCCATCCTGGCATCCCTGGCATCCAGGAGTCCCATAGGGTCTGGGTTTGGTTCAGATTCATCACAGGCTTCCTCAAGGCTGAATGGAGTCCCCACCCTTCGTTAGGGTCATCATACCCCAGCCCAATTTTAAAAAATGTAATACTGTGTAAACAGAAACTCCAATTAAATAGAGTCGGGAGACCAGAAGGGGTAGCTCTCAAGCCCTGTGACCATGGCAGAGCCCAACAGGAAGAAGAAAGACTCCTCTTCTTTCCTAGAAGGACTCAGCCAATGAAAAGCCATGGATCTGTTTATGACAGCCCTCCCCCCACCTCTTCCCCTCTGTAAAAGCATCTCCTTCCTTTACCATGTGGGGACTCGCATGGGCTCTCCAGTGTCACAGACCCGAATTGCAATTCTCTGCTGATCCCCAATAAACCCATCTTTGCTGCAGAAATATCTGGCATCTATTTGTTTCAGGGCAACAGGTTCCTCTGGACTGAGCCAACCCACGTCCTCTACTGACCTTCCCTGATCATCAGGAACATTCCTCGAGACTTCTAAGTCCTCTCTAGAGCTGGGGACTGGGCTGAGTCGATCCAGAGGCTCTGGGAGCGGCTGCATGCACCTCTTCTCTCCAATGCAGCCTTTGCTGGCCTGGACTCCTCTCAGAGGCCCAGTATTAGAAATGGAAGTGGCTTTTTAAAGTTGTAGGAAAATGCAAAAGTGTCTGTTTTTAGCAAATCCCCTCTTTCATATACCATTTATACTGGAGACCATCAATTATAAAGCACATTAATTTTATGTACCAGTAAGAAAAAAAAGCTGCCAATAATTTTTAAAAATACATTATAGGGACTTCCCTGGTGGCCTTCCAATGCAGGGGACGCGGGTTCGATCCCTGGTCAGGGAACTTAGATCCCTCATGCCGCAGGACAGCTAAGCCTGAGCACCGCAACTACTGAGCCTGCACGCCACAACTAGAGAGAAGCCCATGTGCTGCAACTAGAGAAGCTCGAGTGCCGCAGTGAAAGATCCCGCATGCCACAACAAAGATCCCGCATGCCGCAACTAAGACTCAATGCAGCCAAATAAATAAATAAATATTTGTTTAAATACATTATAATTAGAGTTGTTGAAATTTTTTTTTAATTTTTGAATTTTATTTTATTCATTTTTTATACAGCAGGTTCTATTAGTCATCCATTTTATACACATCAGTGTATACATGTCAGAGTTGTTGAAATTTTTAATGAAAAAAATATATTTCCCTATAAAATTCCATTTCTCACCTGCCAGTGTGGCCAAAAAAAAAAAAAGATGATCATGTTCAGTGCTTATATCCTCACAAAGAACGTCCTAAAATATTTAAGGTCAGTTGGGTTGGTCTTTTTCCTCTGTATGTGGCAGAGGGCCTTGTACTCCAGTCAAATTTTCTAGGACACACACACTCTCACACTTAGCATCCTAACCATAGGGGATCCAACATAATACCACACATCAAGGTGTTTTGAAAGTGAATAAAGAGCACATGAAGCATCTGCCATTTTCAATGAAAGCCACATTCTTTTTAAATTCCTTGACACCCATCCTTTGCTTTCCTTATTTCTGCTCAGAATTTTTTTTCTAGATTCACAACACAAAAGTGATGGAGAGATTGTCCTGATAATTGTCATACTGGAAACTCTCGGTAAAAAGTGAAGATGTCAGTTGTTATAAAGGGATAATCATAAATGAGTTGAGCTTTTCATTTTCCAGTATGTTTTCTCCATTTGGTTTAGGCCGAGCTCACATGGAACAATGTTCCTTATAAAATGATTTTTTAAAATTTCAGACTGTAAATGGCTTAGCAATGGAAGCACGTGGATGGATCCTTAGTGAAAGGACTTTACAACTCATGACTGTATCACTCTTGACAAATAAAAATCTCTTTGATGTTTAAAGTAAAGCTGTTTTCAAGGGTGGAAATCATACTTAAAAAGCCTTCAAAAGTTACCGAATATAATGGGTTGTACATTTAATCAATTTAAGCAACAATTACTCAATATGAAGCTTAAAGAATCTATAGCTTGTATATCCAAAATCACAGAGCTGAGCAATTCCATGACATCATGCAGTAGAAATCTGTAGTTTGTTTCCACACCTCCCCTCCCACCTTCTAGAATCAGCTCCTTTTGTTTGGGGGAATATCATCTCAGCCCCCTCCCCAAACGTGTCTTCCTGGTAACTGCCCAGATCCTAGTACAACTTGGACCAGCCAAGGAGGATGGGTCCCGGGGCAACCCCCCGAGAGACCGCAAAGTGGAAGGGGAATCCTGATGGCGCTGGAATTCCTGGCCCCAACTCTGCCGATGCCCACTGTATTCCTGATCTTCCTGCAATCACACAAACATTCCAGAACTTTCTTCTCTTTGTCTCAAGCAGTCTGCATTAGACAGCTGTGACTCCGAACCAGGAGGATCCCTGTGGGCTGGTGTGACAAATGAAACCCTACAGTCTTCTTATTCTAAACAGTGAGGGGGAATTGGGTTTAAATTATATGCATGATGACCTCACCAGTCTAGAGACATCTAAAACACTTCCACTGAACTATACATGTAATTAAGATTCAAAAAGGAAAGTAGTGAAAAGAGGTCATTTTTGATGTGGTCATTTACAAAGTAGACCCAGAAGCAACATCTCTAAGTGGTTACTTATGGATGATGGGGGTAGGGCGTTAGACCAGCAATGGCTGTAGGTGGCTGAGAGTTCAGTTTGACTCCGGAACCACCAGCTGGTGAACCCCGGTGGGCCTCTTCACTTCTGAGCCTCTGTGTCCCAATCTACAATATGCAAATCTGAACAGGTAACCTCTAGGTAACTGCTCCCACAACACCTAGTTAGAGGATTCCCTTTCCTCAAACACTCATTTTCTGAGATCAGTGACCCACGATGTTTCTGGATATTGAAAAGAAAAATCTAAGTAAACCAAACACTCATGCTGGGTTTGTGACTTGGAGTCATATAACTGCTCTGAATCCAACCAACCTGTCACAGAAAATGCCAGGTCTCCCATCCTCTCACCTTTCCTTCTGTAACAGGAGGCTCTCAGGACCCACATCAGAGGAGCTCTAGGAAGAAAACTCTGGAATACGAGCTCGCTGGTGAGTATAAGCTGCCCAAGTCACAGGAAACAGACTTCAGAGAACTGTACCTGGCACGCATTATACAAGTTCTTTTTTCAGCCTTGCAAAGTACTGGCAGGTATTCATAAAGCTGAATAATTAATCTATTGCTGTGGATCCGAGCGAGACAACGTTCTCAGTATGGAAGGGTCCCTAAGGGCCCCTGGCTTAACTTCCTGCCTATCCCTGAACCCCTCCACACCCCAGACTGGGAAGAGGGAACTTCGGATCATCCAAGATAACATTCCATCTGAGAAGAGCTTTAAATGGTAAGACGTTCCTCCTCTTATTGAACCAGAATTCTTTGGCCCTCTTCCAATCACTTGCTCCTAATTCTGTCTCACATTTGTGTCTCTGAAGGCACGTCCACTGCGTCTTGGTTATGAAGCCTTCAGAGGTCTGGAGACAACACTCACCGTCTTCCCCGTGGATGGCTACCTTCCCTTCCCCAGACAGCTCCTTACTTGACAAGATCCCAGAGATGTTCCTTTCATGGGGATCAGCAGTTCCAAGTTTATTAGCGTAGAAATACCATTTGCCATCATTTGGCAATAGCAGCCTGACTAAGAATGACACCAATTCAGAAGAAAGCAGGGCCAGGAAACAGAGAAAAAGAAGTGAGATTTGGACCCCAGGCCTTGCCGTGATTGAGGAAGTGTCAATAAATCACCCACTTTCTCTAATCAAGATTTTGTTTTGTTTCCAGAACTTGCAACCAAAAACTATAGCTCTGAGCCAAAACATTGCAAACCAGAATAGACTCACATCCCCTGACAGTCAGTGTCTAGAGAGAAGCAAACTAGAAGATCAGAGTTCTTCCTCTAGCCTGTGGACCAGACAGAAACTAAGCTCTTCAAATTAATGAGAAGATGCCATATCTGTAAAATGTTTCCAGGGACAGGTAATAAATGACTCAGAGACTCGTTCTAGCTCTTGACATCTTCACAGCAACATGCTTCCACACTTCAGCCACCACTTGGCAAGTCTCTCTAGCCTGGTTTATCTCCATCTCTTCAGCTTCATAGAAGCCGAGGAAGCTTTAGGGGTGAGGTTTGAACAAAATGGACATAACGGTCCACACAGGGCTTGGGTCTCATCACAGGATCACACAGAACTCCGAAGGCAGCCGCAAAGCAGCATTACAACATCGAGGGCCCTGCAGCAGCCCGGGCTGGAGGATATTTCACTGAATGCCAGTGCTTCTTGAGGTTTGACTGTAAAGCTCCCTAACTGCATAAAAACTGTGTTATAAAACATAAGCAAAATTATGTTGGACAACAACCAGCAACACATTTAGACTGATCCTCCCTCCATGTGAGATTCAGCAGGAAGGACCGGGGCCCCTAATGAACTACATATGTTCCTGAACAGCTGACCCACGAGGTCCTTCTCCAAAGCACCAAAAGCCTGGGTTATGTGAAAAGTTC
This sequence comes from Mesoplodon bidens, assembly GCF_964165515.1. NCBI lineage: Eukaryota > Metazoa > Chordata > Mammalia > Artiodactyla > Ziphiidae > Mesoplodon > Mesoplodon bidens. Next base: position 29,699,679 of record NC_138169.1, on the reverse strand, counting down.
AAGCTTCATTTTTTAGCACATGGGAGGAAAAGTCAACCATGAACACACTTTTAAAATGTCTTTTGATCATCCTGCCTACACATATCTGAAAAATACTTCTTTAGGCCCAAACTCACATGGCAGCTGTGTTCATCCACAGGCCACCTCCCTGACCGTTCAGCCACCACGGGCCCTATTCAGCCTCCCAGCTCTCCCTCTGTAGCCAGTGCACATACAGGAAGAAAGGGGACCACAGAGGACAGGGGACAGGCAGGGCTCAAACGGCCTGGGGCTTGGGTCCTCTCCAATACAGTCTGTGGGTCCCCTGTATCTCTGGGTCCCCCCAGGGTTTGCACAGAGTCGTTCTGGTGCCCAGGTTCAGACCTGGACGTAGAGGCCATGCTTTCTTCATTCATTTTGTCTCCCAAACCCAGTGCCCGGCACAGCGCAGGTACCAAAACCTGTTGACAAGAGCTGATTCATGGCATCCTGGAAATGCACCTTTGGTCGCACTGAGCTTCACCTGAGCCTGAGCTCCTGGAGCACAGCCCTGGTTAGGAACCACCACCCCAGAGATGGCACTGAGAGCCTGGTCACCCTCCAGGATTAAGGGCGTGAGAAACAGATCCGGGTCATGCACACAAAGTCTAACTTTATAATTTTATCCTTTCACAATAGATATGATATACCTATCACGGTAGAATATCTGTATACAGGAAATCTCTCCGTATTTGTTTCATTTGAGCCCATTTAATCTAAACCAATCTACAGGTGTCCAATGAAAATTTTAAAGGCGTATTTTTCCCATTCTTCCATTTTAAAATGAGTAAAATAAGCTTTGATTGTGGGCTGTTTGCTGTTAACAGCTTTTCTCACTTCCTGGCAGGACGGTTTAATACCCAACTGTTATGGCACCAGGATTGAAAGTTACTTTTAAATACATGTACAAATAGATGTCAAAAGCAATGTTATTAAAACAGCTGTATTATCAAAATAAAAGAAGGAGAGAAAGAAAGAAAGAAAGAAAGAAAGAAAGAAAGAAAGAAAGAAAGAAAGAAAGAAAGAAAGAAAGAAAGAAAGAAAGAAAGAGGAAGGAAGGAAGGAAGGAAGGAAGAAAGGAAGAAAAGAAAGAAGGGAACCCGCCTCCTTTTGTGTTCCAGGAAACAGCTCACTGCAAAGAAGCCCTCTCTCTCCCTGTGACTTGATGAGATTCAGGGCTGCCCTCTTGTTTACCTTGGACAAGGCCAGACATGGACCCTCCACGCTCCTATTCTTTGTCTCATAAATCATTAGCGAACTGATTGTCCCCATTGACCAATCAGGACAAAATACCCACTGACATGACTTGACCAAACTGTAGTCACAGCCTCCTCACGGGGCCCTGGACATGACACCTGGGAGCAGGACAGTCCTCCCTAAGACGCTCCAGAGAGCAGACTGACCTCAGGGAAAACCGATAGGCTGTCCCATTGTGCCCTGCATCCCGCTTATTTGTTTACCCTCTATGAAAGCAAAGCCCTCCTTCCTGATCTTTGAGACACCAGCAGGTCTCACAGCCAGAGCATCCTCCCTACTGAAATCACCCTTGGGATAACGTCTCTCCTTACTGAAATTTGAATTGGATTTTGTATTTCACTAAAGAATCTACTCAAATATTAGCAAACAGGTTATGTCCTTAGCACATTATCTGGGACCACCCCCTCTGACCTGCTCCCAAGGCCTGAAGTGGACAGAGCCCAGGAGGCTGGGTGTTGTCCTGCCTTCCTTGCTCAGTTCCCGACCACACAACCCTCTCAGACATAACTTCTTAGCCTCGTCCTCTTTCAATATTTATCACCCCATTCCTCTGACTCTTGTGAGATATTCATGTGGTTCAACAGCTCCAGCAAAGGCAAGTCCGTGACAATTTTGAGGACGTACAGTGGAGTCGGCTACATTAATGTAAGGGCTTCACTAGGTAACCAGAAACCATCCCAGGTTGATAATCTTCCCAAAGTATGGGCCTCTTTGGATAAGTCATTACACACATCTGGCTGCATTACATGGCCTTAAAATACCACCTGAAGATGTTTAGGATGAGGGAGGTTCTATCACTAACGTGGTGGCTCCTCCTCTACACAAAGTCCAAATCCCTCAGTCTTGTGCTCAAGGCACCCAAACCTCCTTTCAATCTACTTTCCAAGCTTATCTGCCAACGACCCTAGTTGTGTTACTCCAGGACCCCTCACAATTACCAAAAGGCATGCGCAACTATCTCCAGCACCAGGGATTTTCTTAAAACTACCAGAAAATATGAGAGCATACAAGGGATCATCTGAGCCACAGACACTCGAGTCCAAGGCCAGAAGCCCTCATGAAAAACCCAGAAACACAGTTCAGCATCCCTCAGAATGCCACCTGTTACTAAGTGACCCTCCTCTCTCTGTGCAGCTCACAGAAATCCCCAAAGAGAGGGCATCTTCAGGTCAGACTGTCACCAGCTCATCTCCTCTGGAGTTTCTCTCCCAGCCCCTACTCTGCCCAGGCACCTCGGGCCCTTTTCACTCTTTGTTGCAGCCTGTGGACCACTGTCTTTGGCTCAGGAAGGAATCATGATCTGGTTCGTCAGATAGGGCTGTGGGGTTGGTTTCACTCAAAAGGAACAGGCAGAAAACACATACCAGGGGTTCTTTCCAAGAAGCAATCACGGAGTCAGCTCCCCTGTGCCTGCCTTGCTTTCCACCCTAAATCTGCCCAGACGCTAAGGGAAGCAGGAACCGCATCTCTGATTCCTCCAGCCCCAGGGCTCCCCTCCTTGACCTTCAGGTACAGAGCTCCCTGAGCTTACCCTCTCGTCTTGTCTTTTTATCGTTCGTTTAGATGCACCTTGCCTTCCTCCCAAAAGGATGCAAAGGAGCCTCTATAATAGCACATTTTCAACACGATAAACAAGAATGGCTGGAAATCAAAAAGAAAATACTGCAGGTGGCCAATGTATACGAAACATTATGAAAAGGGAAGGCTGTTGAGAAAAAAAGCACATCAAGACAGAAATATTTTGTACTGCTGAAGTAATCTGGAATTGAAAAAAAAATGCTATAAAAACACTCTGGAAAGAAAAAGGCATTTTAGTAAATATGCAGTTACCCACCCACACAATATGAAATGCTATCAAGTTATGACTTCATGTGTTGAATGAAGGCTCAGTTTCTGATTAAAGCATTTAATTACTCTTCATAAATTCCATGAGAAAAAAATGAAATGACTAAATGGCCTATTGATATTGGAAAAAACTAAGTTAAATTGGGAATAAAATGACTTCATTCTAAAATTCACTATTAAAATGAATTTTCATAGAAGCACAGGAAAATATTTAACGTGGTTGGAATGTATTTCAGAAAACTTAATCCTTCTAAATACATGGCACAGAAATATATCAGAACACTGTTTCAAATTAATTAAGAAAAATTTTATTGAATCCTAGTAAGAGATAGATAACTCAAACCTTTTGCTTATAAAGTTGGGCAAATAAATCAAACTTTGCATCATGACAACCCCAGCTCCTCAGATTCCTCTCCTATCAAACTGAAATCCAAGTCATATTTTAGACCTAAAAATATTCTAACTGGTGTAAAGATGTCTTCACATTGAACTTTTGTAGCTGGGGAGGGTAAGTTTACCAAAATGTATATGGTCTCAGAAGATTTACTTTCTAAACAATTTTTACAAAAACACGATTAAATGAGTTCTCTTGGGGGAAATATGTGCGGTTTATCTAGAAAACCATGTTATACAGTAACAATATAGAAAGAGTCATTCTAACAATTAATATATTATTTACTTTCTTAAAATGTGACCTAACATAAACTATGGACTTTAGGTGATAATGATGCGTCAATGTAGGTCCCCCAACTGCAGCAAATGTACCACTTGAGTGCTAGATGCTGACAGTGGGGGGACAGGGATACATGGGAAAATCTCCATATTTTCTGCTCAACTCTGCTGTGAACCTACAACTGCTCTAAAAAATAAAGTCTAGTTAAAAGGAAATTTTTTATTACTATTACAAAAAATAGGTATCTAAATAGACATCAAATCACCTCTCATTACCTTTTTGTGCCCAAAGTCATAGAGTCTGAGATTCTGTGAGAAAACAATGCACTGTCTACTGTTATTCCATCTCAACTATGTGCATTCCTCCCACAAATTCCTTCCTCATCTCACGTTAAAGTAACGGTTTCTGAATGCTCTTACCCCGATGAAATTGTGAAACACTAACAACGACTTTAGAAGCATTTTTCTCGGAAAAATACCTTATGACCTCATGTATATGTGGAAGTTAAAACAAAAACAAGAAGGAACTAACAATATAGAGAATGGGGCTTCCCTGGTGGTGCAGTGGTTAAGAATCCGCCTGCCAATGCAGGGTACATGGGTTCGAGCCTTGGTCCAGGAAGATCCCACATGCTGCAGAGCAACTAAGGCCGTGCACCACGACTACTGAGCCTGTGCTCTAGAGCCCAAGAGCCACAACTACTGAGCCCGTGTGCTGCAACTACTGAAGCCTGCACACCTAGAGCCCGTGCTCCACAACAAGAGAAGCCACCACAATGAGAAGCCTGCGAACTGCAACGAAGAATAGCCCCCGCTTGCTGCAACTAGAGAAAGCCCACGTGCGGCAACAAAGACCCAACACAGCCAAAAATAAAATAAATAAAATAAATAAATTTATTTTTAAAAAAGCAACACAGAGAATGGATTGGTGGTTCCCAGAGGCGGGGCTGGGGGGTGGGTGAAATGGACAAAGAGAGTCAAAAGATGCAAACTTCCAGTTATAACAAAAAATAAGTCCTGGGGCTGGAATGCACAGCATGGTGACCATAGTTAATGATACTGTATTGCATATTTGAAAGTTGCTGAGAGAGTGAATCTTAAAAGTTCTCATCACCTGAAAAAAATGTGCAGCTAAGTGAGGTGACAGATGTTAACTAGACTTACTGTGGCGATCATTTCAAAATATACACAAATATCAAATCATCATGCTGTACACCTGAAACGAACATAATGTTACATGTCAATTATATCTCAGTTTTTTAAAAAAGAACTTTCCTCATCCTAAAAGTTCCCAATTGGGATAAGAAAACTTTGGCCATGCCTATCTTAGTGCAATGGTTCTCAAATCACCTGGAGCACTTGGCAAATCTCAGGTGTCTACCTCAGAGGTTCTGACCAGTGGGTCCAAGGCAGGGCTTGGAATCTGCATTTCTAGCAAATCTGAGATGATGCTGACGGTGCTGTTTCAAAAGTCAAGACCCGCTGTCTTCATATATGTCAAGAAACTCCAAGAGCTTTTTTTTTTTTTTTTTTTTTTTGCGGTACGCGGGCCTCTCACTGTTGTGGCCTCTCCCGTTGCGGAGCACAGGCTCCGGACGTGCAGGCTCAGCAGCCATGGCTCACAAGCCCAGCCGCTCTGTGACATGTGGGATCCTCCCGGACCGGGGCATGAACCCGTGTCCCCTGCATCAGCAGGCGGATTCTCAACCACTGCGCCACCAGGGAAGCCCCTCCAAGAGCTTTTTAAAATATCTGAAGCAGCAAAATTCTGAGTTGAATACTTCAGCAAAATTCTGAAGTGTGTGTGTATGTATATGTATATATACAGATACATGTACATACATATGTATATATTTTTATATTGTATGTATATATTGTACATGTATATACATATATATTTTATGTATATATATATATAATTGTATGAAATAAAATAAAATCCTGTTACAGTTCGTCATGGTAGCTTCAGTTGGTTAAAATACATTCATTCCACTTAAGGGTTGTCTGTTTTTTGTCCAATGTCAATCAAAACGGGGTTGTTAGGGTTTTCTTTCCCACTTAGCTGTAAAAGGAAGTTGGCCACCACCAACAACGGGGCTGTACTGTTCCCTACTGAACATAAAAAATGTTCACAGATTATCACAATTTATCACCAAGAGTAAGATAAGGCTAGAAGCTCAAAGAAGCTCAGAGACCATTTCTAAATCTGTCAGAACTTGGACTTAGCTATTTAATCAACAACAGAGGTGCAATTAGCTTGACCTTGAGCTAAATAGGTCAGGAGTCTTGATATCACCTACATCTAGTTATCAATACGGGTAAACATAAAAATTCGTAACTACCAAGACAGCTTCTTTTCCTCTTATCCTTCTGTCTCTCCCAAAAGAGAATGTCCTCCAGGTTAATCATCAATTGTTTTCTACATAACAGTTAAGGGCTTTGAAGTTTTGGGTTATTTAGGATTGACGGTCCGTTAAATGAGCACTTTTCAGGACACGGAACTCAGAAATAAATGCTCATGTTTGAAATTTTTTAAAGTATGTTCACTTATTACACACTAGGTAATTGATAATTAAGTTCTGTAAGTGCTTCCTAAGCTTAAATCAGTCTACAGAGTAAGTTAAAGAAATGTCACAGAAGAATGAGAATCCTTGTTTATGTTTATCTCTACCCATGCTGCACTTCCTAAACCCCTTTAAGGTCAAAAAGAAAGGCTTTCTGTCAGTGTTCTAAGTGAAAAATAGTTAAAGACATTCTAAATGTCCAAAATAAGGAAATGTTAAATAAGCTTGGTATTTAACTCATGATCAGAAAACAGACAGCCAAATAATAATTATGAAGACTAAGTGACAAAATAGAAATATTATGATGTAAGACTAACAGGAGAATGCAAAATTTACATACATATTATGTCACAGTTATGCACAAAATACATGAATATGGAGAAAACCACATGTAACTCTCCAAAATACTTTAAGGAGTGCACTGTCAATAGATATTTTCACTTTGTCATTGGTTTGGGATGAACTTCTCAGACCTATATTAGGAGGAAACATAATTGGTTGAAAGGAAAAGTATTTTCACTGTGCTTAGAGCTGAATAATAAATATAATAAGCTTAAGAAAGTCCCCTATAAAAATACAGCAGCTGTCTGTAATAACTGCTAGTTTCCAACATTTATCATAACAGATTTTAAAAGAATTATGAAAGTGAAAAAATGACTAGTGTCCAGAGTATGGCAATGCCTTCAGTATTGGCCCTTCCATGTCCTATTTAGTATCCAATTTTAGAAACTTCCAAGAGTGTGGGGCTCCCATGAGGGCCAAGTTCCTCTGAGCCTCAGAGACGCTGGGAGAAGATGTACAGAGAAACTTCAAGAAGGCAGTTTCCAGAAGGCATGAAAATCATCTCTGTAATGCTTGATTGATTTGTTCCTTGGGTGTGCATGAATAAAATTTGCAAACTTCTTTTCCAACCCCGTGGTACTGGATCAAAAATTATTTTCCGTGTGGAAGAAAACATGATACCTAAAGTTAAAGGAGTTCTGGTCAAAAGCCAAGGAGGTCTTCAAATGTGAAAATCTTCAGAATTCAAGAGAATTCAAGAGGAAACAGATGCTGATCAGCTAAGTTGACCTAAAGACTCAACCTGGTTGAAGTCAGATGAGTTAATGATTGTATTGAGCACATTATCATCTAAGGGCACCACAGATAATTATTCCAGTCCATAGGGTGATCTGTAAAGAGCCAACGCAAAGGATTTGTCTGACTGGTTGGTAAGCACACATTTTAGTCTTTGGGAATCCTCCAACAATACAAGTTTTGTTCACAATGCTTTCCCTACATTTTACTCATCACCTACATCGCTAAGTCTTAAAATTGCTTCCAAAGTCTAAGAATTTAAGTATTTCTAGTTGAGACAGAAAGAAAATTTCCCTTTGGATATTTGTCTATGAGATCAAAACATGGCATCTACTTGAAAGACCCAACTAACCTTTCAAAAAGGGTGGGAAGAGTTTGTGGGATCAATGGGCTTCTTCGTCACGTGTCAGTATTCATGAGAAGGAGCATCCCAAGGTCCAAGAGGAACATGAAGTCAGTGCCTCTGCCTTCTACAGACTGAATTCCACAGGGAACCCATGCTCAACACCGTTGCCCCAACGCCAAGGGATACAGAGCCTGCATTCAAAGACCTTCCCAAGAGCAGCATCTCAGCTCCTCCTCCTTTGACCCAGAATACTAAGCTTTCTGTTTATTTCCCAGCTGGATGGCTAAAAGTTTATGTTGTCAGCACACATGTAACACTTTTTATATTTCCTTCAATCCCCATAAACTTCTTGACACATTTCACAGAACTGACATTTCCTTTTACCTCTGCCAGTGCATCCTCTGCTCGTTCTACTTGTGTAAATTATCTCTCCAGGCACTGTCATCACTGCAAACGGGCACATCTGAGGCAAGGTGTACCCACGTTGCCCAGCCAGACATGAACCCAAATGCTCTGGTCCCCAGTTCACGATCTTAACTACTGTCCAACCCGCCTCTCTAGGGTTCTGGGGTGCAGGTACTGTCCAAGGCTTGTCCTCTTCCACACCTGTTCCCTTTTTATTTCACTGTACAATTGATTGAGAAGCCGGAGCGAGAACCCCAAGATTTGGTAGCATCATTCATCTCCAATTGGACTGAGATGAGAACAAACTCTCCCAAACAGCATTAGAACATCTGACAAAATAGTAAGATACGATCGATTGCACCTAACCTTTGGATCTCATTCAAATGCCAAACAACACCAGAATGTTTCATAACAGAAATGATGTAAAAAGAAAAAAAATACCATCAAGAATCAGAATGAGAGGTATGACAGATGCCTTACATTCCCTCATTTTATTGTAAGATGGTTTCTTAAGGATGAATCACTGATACAAATTCAGGCTGGGTACATTGTTTCACAGTGAGTCTTTAACACAAAGAATTGGTCAAAAGAAAAAGAAAAAGAATTAGTCAAATAAAAACCACTCACCCATCAGATCAAGAAGAGACTTAAGCATCCAACTCTGTTGGAAGAATCTGCAGTTCAAGTAAATATCTAATCAATAGATATCATTGCAGGCAGAGTGAGACCCAGGGCAAGAAACACAGTGATCTACAGGAGGATTTTTAACTCTTCACCTTGACAACAAATGAACCATATAAATCTATCCCTAGGGAAACTTGTATCATGTCACACAGTTACATAACTGCAGTTTGCCTTGTAGAACCTGTTAACTGGGAGTGAGGAGGAAGCCAGGAGAGTCTGATTTACAACAATACTAAAAAGATGAAAAGAATAGTTCTTTGGGTGGATGGCAGTGGGGGGAAGCAATAGAACAAACATTAGCATTTGATTACAAATAAAACCAAGTTGTTACGGCTCAATTAAAAAATCATCAACTGATGACTCTTTGCCTAATTATGTTTTGAAAGAACTGTGTTTGCGACTTTCTCTGCTAAAAGCTAATTTGGCCTCTGCGGGTTATATTAACAATGAAATATGAAGGTAGCAGAGTTGCAGAATAGGCAGAAGACAAGAACTTGGTTCTCGAACATCAATGCAGCATTTGGACCCCCTGAGTGTAGCTGAACCCAGCTTTCCATTCCAGACACACTGAACACTGCCTCTTGTCCTGCTGGCTCCAGATCAAGCCCAGGGAGTAAATGTAGCAGGTGACTGTTTCAAAACAACTTTCTTTTCTATAACTTAAGAGATACTAAAGTCTCACAGTTTCTAACAGTAAATAAACAATTGTATGAAACTGAATGCAATGAAAAATCAACCACGGCCTGAAATTACTAACAAGTTGATACTTCATAAAATTGGGGTGGTTTTGGTAATCAAAATGTAAGTCTGGAGGTCAGGTTTGCTCCATATTCTAATTTGGAATCAGGATAATCAGACTACATCCAACAGAACCAGTCAGAAGTGCACAGGGCACTAAATCTCCCCATCATCGGGGTCATGACAGTCAGCAGTCCAGACCCATCCATGGTCAAATGACCACCAGCCATGGTTACCTCCGAGCCAGAATTACACCAAGTCACACCTGGTTACTAAATAACCCAGCCTCTTTTAAACTTCACATCTTTTACAAAGCACCAATGAGACCACACCTCCACAACCCAAGTGCAGGTTCAGTGGCATCCTCTTAATGAAAAATATTTACCACAAAACGGGTTCTCCTCGAAAAGACATGTTTTGTTGCTTTACACTGTTAGCTAAACATTCTTCCCTGCATGCTCCACATCCTGAGGGAAGCCAGGCCCCTCACCATTTAAACAGGACAAACGCTTGCCCCACCCAGGAAAGTGCCAGAAATGCCAAATGATTCCCTCCTGGGAAATCAGCAGAAAGAAAACAAAACGTTTTATTGAGTACCTACTAGGCTAGATGCTCTGGGCTGGGAAGGGGGGTGGGGGAAGGAGGGCAGAGAGGATCACCAAGTAGGAAAATAAATAGCTGATTCCCCCCACCAACGATTTAAAAGACTGCCAAGCAGCCTGTAACTCCAAACCTTAAAAAGAATAAATTTTTTTAAAAATGAAAGCTTCAAAGAACTATCAGCACCTTATGTAAATTCTAGATGCCAAAATCAAACTTAAATCTAATGCTGTATCATTATCATCTACTGCAGGGCTCTGAAGACACTCACGGAAACGTGAATCAAGCACCTACCTCTGCAAGGCCATGTTCCTATTTCTATGGCATCTATAGCTTGGGGACCTGTGGTCAGAAGGAGAATATATCTTTTCTGTTCACGATTTACCTGCATATTTTTAAAATGACAAATACTTGCAAATTAAATCATTTAATTTGAACAAATCACTTTTATGAAGAAATATAAAGTTATATTAAGCATACAAAATTCAGCAAAACATCATGTCAACTCTACTTTTTCCCTAAATCAGTAAAGCTGATGGAGGATGGTTTGATTCTCACGTCTGAGGAATTCGGGTTCCTCAGTGACTGTTCCTGCTTCCCCAAACTTTCTCAAACTTCTCTTGGATGGTCTTTCCTCTGAATTCCAAAAGATTTTACAGACTGAAAGGTCAAAGTCTTCTCTGATACCAAGTGTTGTGAAGCAGTAAAAACCATCTCCATTATGGCCTTAGATCCAGCAATGAGAGGATGTTTTTGTAGATTCCCACGACCAAAGCATGGGTGTCATCTCACTGATCTGTAGATAAATTCTCATTCTCTTCAATTACCCACCCCAAGTATAATGTGATTTGAATGTACAAACTTCACTATAAAATCATGCATCAAATGAGACTTCTTTCAGTCTCATTTAAGGTTTTTGTAACTTTTCCAGCACTCTGGACAGATATTATCAAGATTTACCTTCCAAAAGTCGTGACTTAATTAGCCAAGAATCGTTTGGTAGCCTCCTACAGCCCACATGAAATGGAAATGAATACCACCACTGAGAATTTTATTTCAAAAATTTTATCTGAAAAACTAAAATTATAATTTTCCTTCCTCTAAATTCCAGCCCAAGAACAACTACTCACACACACCTCCCATCTCATATGGCTGCCCCTTTTATCTTAGAACAAACATCATGGGAATTAGGAGCAATACTGCATAGAAAACAAACCCAAGTTCTGAAATAAATTTTTCAAACTAATTATTCACAAGTACATTTTTCTATTAATAAAAATAATGAGGTGAAACTCAACAGTGACATAAATGAGGGAAAAGCCGCAAAGAGCTTGTCCCTGAATTCAGCAAGATTTGTCCACAAGATCCTTGGATAAAATTTTTTTCATCCAAGAGCAGCCAGAAGGCTCATTCTAATAAACTGGTGGTTTATTTTTGTAAAATCTTTAGATACTAGAGTTTTAAAACAAACAAGATAAGTCTTAATCATTTAATTTCCTAAGAATTAAAGTTGATCAATATATATATATATAATGTGTGGGTTTTTTTTTTTTTTTTTTGCGGTACGCGGGCCTCTCACCGTCGTGGCCTCTCCCGCTGCGGAGCAACAGGCTCCAGAGACGCAGGCTCAGCAGCCATGGCTCACGGGCCCAGCGCTCCGCAGCACGTGGGATCCTCCCGGACCGGGGCACGAGCCCGTGTCCCCTGCATCGGCAGGCGGACCCTCAACCACTGCGCAGCCAGGGAAGCCCTGTGTGGGGTTTTTTGTTTTTTTTTTTTTTTTTGCGGTATGCGGGCCTCTCACTGTTGTGGCCTCTCCCGTTGCGGAGCACAGGCTCCGGATGCGCAGGCTCAGCGGCCATGGCTCACGGGCCCAGCCGCTCCGCGGCATATGGGATCCTCCCGGACCGGGGCACGAACCCGTATCCCCTGCATCGGCAGGCGGACTCTCAACCACTGCGCCACCAGGGAGGCCCTGTGTGGGGTTTTTTAAAAGCAAGCACACACAATATCAGTCTTTCATTGAGACACTTGGTTTTCCCATCCAATAAATGCTAACTAACTTAGAGCAGGAGAGAGAGCTGCTTCCATTATGAACACTTTCCAATGAGATGAAGACTTGCTAATTCCAGGAGAGAAAAATCTGCCTCTAGCTTTTTGATTTCTAGATAAGTAAAATTTCACTAAATGAGATGAATTAGTAGAAACCCCTTCTTATTAGCTTAAAGCCTGACTACTGAATGCTGAGGAATGAATCCCTTCATTTTCCAGGAAGTAAACTGATTTAAGTTCATCTCTACACGAGGCAGAGATCTGCAACCTCCTTTACTGTACAGATAAACACATCATCGCAGGTAAGCACAGGAAACAACCACTGTGCCTGGCAGACAGTGGGCATCTCCACCACGTATCTGTGGCATAAATGGATGGGGACATTTCTGGGTGACTACAGGAGATCATGTGAAAGGCCCCAACACTTGCCTACACGTGGGACCAGATCACTCGGCAACTTTCTATTCCTGGAGGATCATGAAGGCTGCCACCTGAGGACCCAGCATAAATGAAGACAAGGAATTAATGAATTCCCTCCCTAGTTCCTCTCTGCATTTTCTGTGAGACTCAAGTTATCATTTATGGGGTCAGGTCCTAGAAACAGAACAGCAACAGAATATAACATTCTACAATTCTGTGCAAAAGAAAAAAACAATCCAAAAATGCTCACTGAAAACACCCGCAGGACACATCTTGGTGCACAGATGTCCCATGAAGAAACGTGCAGAATGCTGGATGCCTCACACCTTAGCAGCTAAGGACAAGGGTTCCAAAGCAGACGGGGAATCAAGGAAGCTCCACCTCGCTCCTTGATTCAAGGACTTCTCTCTACCAGCCCCTCCTGACCGTGGCCAGGATGAGCACCAGGGCGTCAGCAGAAGACTGACTCGGGGCAGGTCCCTGGGATGAGACCCTCAGGGGCATGAGAGCACAGCCCTTCCTGTTGGCAGAGTCGGGAAAATCCAGCAGGGAAGCCACCCTTTCACCCACACCCTCAGAATAAACGACACTCTCAAATCCAAAAATCATGCTACGATTTATGCACTGGGCTGCACTCGGTCAGTGTCCAGTTTAAAAAGGTCATCGCTCTGGCAGAAATGGAGAAAATAGGCGGAAAAATCCAGATTGGGAGCATTTATGCGAGTCAGTACTCACTGAGAATCACTTTTGTGTGGACTAGACTTAACACTTCACAGAGGGCCTCCACTGGACCACACACAAGAAGTTACTTAATTTTTCTGCGTTGTCATTTTCTCACACAAAAGCTATTTCCACCTTCCATTTCCTCGAGTGTCAATTCAATGTAGTAACATGTATTTCTTTCTTTTTATTTTATTGGAGTATAGTTGATTTACAATGTTGTGTTAGTTTCTGGTGTACAGCAGAGTGATTCAGTTATACATACATATATTCTTTTTCATATTCTTTTTAAAACATTCTTCTTTTATTGAAGTATAGTTCATTTACAGTATCATGTTAGTGTCAGGTGCACAGCACAGAGATTCAGTTATACATAGATATGTATTTATATATATTGATATATTCTTCTTCAGACTGTCTTCCCTTATAGGTTATTACAAAATATTGAGTATAGTTCCCTGTGCTATACAGTAGGTCCTTGTTGATTATCTATTTTATATATTGTAGTATGTATATGTTAATCCCAACCTCCTAATTTATCCCTCCCCCTTTCCCCTTTGGTAACCATAAATTTGTTTTCTATGTCTGTGAATCTCTTTCTGTTTTGGAAATAAGTTCACTAGTATCTTTTTTTTTTTTAGATTCCACATATAAGTGATATCATATGGTAAATATTTGTCTTTCTCTCTCTGGCTTACTTCACTTAATATGACAATCTCTAGGTCCATCCATGTTGCTGCAGATGGCATTATTTCATTCTTTTTTATGGCTGAGTAGTATTCCAGTGTGTGTGTGTGTGTGTGTGTGTGTGTGTATGTGTATCCACACACATATATATATATATATATATATATATACCATCAACGTAGTAATATCTATTTCACAGAGCACTTGTAAGTGTTAAAAGAGAGAAAGACTGCTTCCATGCACATATTCACACCTACAAGCCCGTCCATACAGGCACACAGACACACAGTGAGTCCTCCACCTGCCAGGCACCCAGAGCTTCAGGGGGTGGAACACTGTGTGACAAAGGAAACCACAGTCCCTGCCTTTCTTGGGCTTACAGTGTAAAAGTGTATGAAATGGTTTTATAAAATGTGACACATCTATAGATAAGAAACATGGTTATCAGGCATCAGCATCACCACAGCGCTTGCAAGATGAATTTGACATTTCAATACTTTTAAAATCCAACTTCTCCCATTACCTCAAGATACTTGAGGAAGGAAATAAGTCATTCCCATCACATAGACAGTGATGGCTCTGTTAGCTGACAAGGCACGTGTTTAGAGCTGAAAGGCCAGCACAGCTCATTAAGGGGCTGCACCATTTCCTCCCAACGTCTGAGGAAACCATAACACGCTCCATCCTACATACAGGACCACCCTTCAGGAAAGAGCCTTCTGGTTTTACAAAGTCCTCTTGTAACCACAAGGAAAGAAAGAAAGAAACTTCAAAGCTGGGATTAAGCTCTAGGCCAGAAAAAGAGACGCCAGCTCCGGAGAGGACAGCCTTCCAGCTCCGGCTGGCAGCAACTTTGGGTCCTTTCTCTGGGCAGATTTTCTGAAGTGTTTAGATGTCTTTGCCAGCACTCGTTTTTCATTGACTTGACTGCACGAAGCGGCCAGCCTCGTCTAAGATAAGATAAGCCAAGAGCGATATGAACAGAGCAAGTCACATCTGCTGCTGCTTCAACCTCCAGGGCAACGACACAATTTCAGAGGGAAGATGCAGCCGACAGGAAGTGCGTCTGGTCTTACCCATGGGGTGCTGTCCTCACCCCAAATCAAAGGATGTGTGACTCTAGTTATTCCCTCAATACGCCAGCTTTCCATCTGTACTCACCTAGGATCTTCGGCCGCCCTGCCCTGAGGCCCTCAGGAGAGGCTGGAGGCCCGGTCTCCATCCAAGCCCACAGCAGCCTCCAGCAGGTCACCCACCCTCAACCTCCATGCTCGACATTTGTCTCTTTGGCTCAAGTCCTTGTCCCGTTGCTTTAAGGTAAACATTCCCAGAAGTGTCAACAAAAGTGTTCTTCAGTCACAGTTTTATTACATCATTTTCTGCAAGTGGGACTTGGTGGTAAGGGGTGGGCTGTTACAAGCCAGGCTGATCCCTGCATCCTCCTTCTCCTCGGCCTTGAACCCACCCCAGGCTCATCTCACTGGCCTGCAGCAGACCGTGGGCTCCCGGCTGGCAGGGACTCATCTCAGTGTCCTCAGGGCCTATCAGGAGCCGCGTCCACACACTGGGGACTAACCTTCCTACACTGAGGTCAGTTTCTTGGTCCCCTCCCCCATCATTCAACGTACACCTGATGGGCACAGTTAGCATGTTTCCGTGGGTCATCCTCATAAGACAGCGAATCTGGGCGCCCTAGAGTTCAAGGAGGTTCCCAAGGGCGGGTACCATGCCTCACACGTTTTGTCTTCCCAGAATCTAGCCGTATTGGTTGACCAATCAATGACTGTTGAATGAATCAATGAGAGATAAACGTCATCACACTTCTATTTATTAAACGCTTACTATGCGTCAAATACTATGTCAGCAACACTTTGAATACATTAATTTTTAAAAAAATTCTCCAATCACCCTATGAGGGAGGTACTCCCTCCCTCCACTTTACAGCTGAGGAAAGTGAGACAGAAACAGGTGGAGTGGATGAGTGTGTGACACCGTTTCCATTGTTGTGTACGTGTTACTGTAATGAACTGAACTCATGTGCTGGCCACAGGCAGGGCCCCACTGGAGATGCTGAAGTAGGAGCATTGGGGTGTGGGGTGCAGGGAACTGAGGGGGTGAGAGGCAAACTCACTGCCGTGAAAGGAACCAGCCAGCACCAAGTACCGGGGAGACCATGAGGAGGTGTGACGTGGCAGTGAGGGGGGGGTGTCTAGGTGTCACCTGACGGGTGACATTTAGGCTGGACCCTGGGGGAAGGCCGTGCCTTGGAGCAAACAGCCAGGGCAAAGGCCTGAAAGCAAAAACAGCTGCATTGAGAAATAAAATAATCCCAGTGCAGTCAGAGATGCAGGGGCCACAGCTCCACTGGCTGCATTAGGGATTTAGCGTTTGTTTTCTAAGCAAGAAAGTGCTGGCGGTTTTAAGCGGAGGAGTGACATCTGATCTAAGTGTTAAAGCGATCAGTGTGGCCGGCATGTGGGGAAAGGACTGTCCAGAGGCATGGGAAGCATTTTCCTCCATAAAATAAGATTCAACACGTACTCTGGGGAGCTGTAAGAACAAGGAGCAGAGAGTGCAGGGTGCCTGGGATGGGGAACCAGGGGTCCTACTTGCTTCTTCGGCATCCTGGGTCACCAGCCCAGCCAGGGGCACAAAGCAGTCATTTATTACATTTTATTAAAAATTGAATAAATCAATCAACTATTCTGGAGAATTTTCCATATTTCAGGTACTTCAAGTTTTTCACAGAAAAGATATAAAATAAATTCTAGATATTTTACATATTTAGGTTTAAAATATGCCAGGCATATTGTAATCCTCTTAGCAGGCCAATTAGATGGGTCCTCTAATCACCGCATTTTGCATACGGGAGAAATGGGGTGCAGAGGGCACCTCAGCATCACCCAGAATCCAGGCTGCACAGCTGGGATCAGATGAGGTCAGCTCCAAAGCAGATGCTCAGCAGCCTTTACATGGTGACTGCTTAACTCTGTGTAGGGACTTGCCATGGCACAGTATGAACTTGACAGTAAGGAGGAAAAACTAGAAAAACTGTGAAGGCCAGTGAGAAAAGCACAGGTGAATCACTTACTTTTTAAAGTAGAATCAAGGTCTGCCTTGACTGACTCCCCATGGAACCATCCAGAGAAATGGCCATGATGAGATAGAAATGGATGATTTCTGCAAGGGTGTTTTGAGTTTCCTGGTTGTGTCAATCACTTACTATAATGAAGGCATCAGGTCTCAATTAACAAATCGCTGTTGTCCACACTGACAAAACATCCAAAGCTCTACTTTGTTTATTTGCTCCTGACTTTCCCACGTTGGGAAACTGGCCAACATCAGGTAGATAACCATCATGTATACCAATGTTAATAAACAAATTCAGAACAAACTCTGCCCTGGGTAAGTTTTCCATTGATTTTGCTACATCACAGGAGATCTCTGATGTTTACGACCCCTTAACATCCCTTCCTGGAAATTAGCAGGATCCTACATTTGTAATATGCCTGCAAGTTCAGCCGTGGAATTCATAATATGTTGTATAAGACACTAGTGGAACTGCAAAGGTAGCTTCAAACCTCGGGGCAATTAAATCAGAACTTCGTATAACTCATGATCCAAAACTCATTCTAACTGTATCAGGAGTCGGGCTAAAATAGCACACCCCACTGCCCAAGGTACTAGAAATTTACATGACCCATAATTGAAAATGCTCTTCTGAGCAGGAAGTTTGGCATTATTATGTGAAAAATGTCTCGACACCCTCAAGGAATTTTGAATACCCTCAGAACATCAGATTAAATAATTAATTAAACACTGAAAAGTATTTATTTACTCTGCTTAATGTCTTGCCACTTATTACAAAATTATTAATTTTTATATTACAGATAAGCACAGAGACTCACATTTGTATCACGTTTTAGAATTTTTTTCATTGCACAAAATAGGATAGTCTCTTTTTTTTTTTTTTTTTTTTTTTAGGTCTGTGTCTTTATTCCCGTTTTGCCCCTAGGTCCTTCATGACTTTTTTTTTTTTTTAATTCCGTATATATGTGTTAGCATACGGTATTTGTCTTTCTCTTTCTGACTTACTTCACTCTGTATGACAGACTCTAGGTCTATCCACCTCATTACAAATAGCTCAGTTTCGTTTCTTTTTATGGCTGAGTAATATTCCATTGTATATATGTGCCACATCTTC
Source organism: Mesoplodon bidens (assembly GCF_964165515.1). Taxonomy (NCBI): domain Eukaryota; kingdom Metazoa; phylum Chordata; class Mammalia; order Artiodactyla; family Ziphiidae; genus Mesoplodon; species Mesoplodon bidens. The sequence continues at coordinate 29,681,390 of NC_138169.1, read as the reverse complement.
TTTATCCATTCATCCGATGATGGACACTTCAGTTGTTTCCAGCTCCGGGCTATTGTGAATAGAGCTGCAATGAACATTTTGGTACATGTCTCTTTTGGAATTATGGTTTTCTCAGGGTATATGCCTAGTAGTGGGATTGCTGGGTCATATGGTAGTTCTATTTTTAGTTTTTTAAGGAACCTCCATACTGTTCTCCATAGTGGCTGTACCAATTCACATTCCCACCAGCAGTGCAAGAGTGTTCCCTTTTTTCCACACCCTCTCCAGCATTTATTGTTTCTAGATTTCTTGATGATGGCCATTCTGACTGGTGTGAGATGATATCTCATTGTAGTTTTGATTTGCATTTCTCTAATGATTAATGATGTTGAGCATTCTTTCATGTGTTTGTTGGCAGTCTGTATATCTTCTTTGGAGAAATGCCTATTTAAGTCTTCTGCCCATTTTTGGATTGGGTTGTTTGTTTTTTTGCTATTGAGCTGCATGAGCTGTTTATAAATTTTGGAGATTAATCCTTTGTCAGTTGCTTCATTTGCAAATATTTTCTCCCATTCTGAGGGTTGTCTTTTGGTCTTGTTTATGGTTTCCTTTGCTGTGCAAAAACTTTGAAGTTTCATTAGGTCCCATTTGTTTATCTTTGTTTTTATTTCCATTTCTCTAGGAGGTGGGTCCAAAAGGATCTTGCTGTGATTTATGTCATAGAGTGTTCTACCTATGTTTTCCTCTAAGAGTTTGATAGTTTCTGGCCTTACATTTAAGTCTTTAATCCATTTTGAGCTTATTTTTGTGTATGGTGTTAGGGAATGATCTAATCTCAAACTTTTACATGTCCCTGTCCAGTTTTCCCAGCACCACTTATTGAAGAGGCTGTCCTTTCTCCACTGTACATTCCTGCCTCCTTTATCAAAGATAAGTTGGCCATATGTGCGTGGGTTTATCTCTGGGCTTTCTATCCTGATCCACTGATCTATCTTTCTGTTTTTATGCCAGTACCACACTGTCTTGATTACTGTAGCTTTGTAGTATAGTCTGAAGTCAGGGAGCCTGATTCCTCCAGCTCCGTTTTTCGTTCTCAAGATTGCTTTGGCTATTCGGGGTCTTTTGTTTTTCCAAACAAATTTTGAAATTTTTTGTTCTAGTTCTGTGAAAAATGCCAGTGGTAGTTTGATAGGGATTGCATTGAATCTGTAGATTGCTTTGGGTAGTAGAGTCATTTTCACAGTATTGATTCTTCCAATCCAGGAGCATGGTATATCTCTCCATCTATTTGTATCATCTTTAATTTCTTTCATCAGTGTCTTATAATTTTCTGCATACAGGTCTTTTGTCTCCTTAGGTAGGTTTATTCCTAGATATTTTATTCTTTTTGTTGCAATGGTAAATGGAAGTGTTTTCTTGATTTCATTTTCAGATTTTTCATCATTAGTGTACAGGAATGCCAGAGATTTCTGTACATTAATTTTGTATCCTGCTACTTTACCAAATTCATTGATTAGTTCTAGTAGTTTTTCGGTAGCATCTTTAGGATTCTCTATGTATAGTATCATGTCATCTGCAAACAGTGACAGCTTTACTTCTTCTTTTCCGATTTGGATTCCTTTTATTTCCTTTTCTTCTCTGATTGCTGTGGCTAAAACTTCCAAAACTATGTTGAATAAGAGTGGTGAGAGTGGGCATCCTTGTCTTGTTCCTGATCTTAGTGGAAATGGTTTCAGTTTTTCACCATTGAGGACAATGTTGGCTGTGGGTTTGTCATATATGGCCTTTATGATGTTGAGGAAAGTTCCCTCTATGCCTACTTTCTGCAGGGTTTTTATCATAAATGGGTGTTGAATTTTGTCGAAAGCTTTCTCTGCATCTATTGAGATGATCATATGGTTTTTCTCCTTCAACTTGTTAATATGGTGTATCACATTGATTGATTTGCGTATATTGAAGAATCCTTGCATTCCTGGAATAAACCCCACTTGATCATGGTGTATGATTGTTTTAATGTGCTGTTGGATTCTGTTTGCTAGTATTTTGTTGAGGATTTTTGCATCTATGTTCATCAGTGATATTGGCCTGTAGTTTTCTTTCTTTGTGACATCCTTGCCTGGTTTTGGTATCAAGGTGATGGTGGCCTCGTAGAATGAGTTTGGGAGTGTTCCTTCCTCTGATATTGTTTGGAAGAGTTTGAGAAGGATGGGTGTTAGCTCTTCTCTAAATGTTTGATAGAATTCGCCTGTGAAGCCATCTGGTCCTGGGCTTTTGTTTGATGGAAGATTTTTAATCACAGTTTCAATTTCAGTGCTTGTGATTGGTCTATTCATATTTTCTATTTCTTCCTGAGTCAGTCTTGGCAGGTTGTGCATTTCTAAGAATTTGTCCATCTCTTCCAGGTTGTCCATTTTATGGGCATAGAGTTGCTTGTAGTAATCTCTCATGATCTTTTGTATTTCTGCAGTGTCAGTTGTTACTTCTCCTTTTTCATTTCTAATTCTATTGATTTGAGTCTTCTCCCTTCTTTTCTTGATGAGTCTGGCTAATGGTTTATCAATTTTGTTTATCTTCTCAAAGAACCAGCTTTTAGTTTTATTGATCTTTGCTATCGTTTCCTTCATTTCTTTTTCATTTATTTCTGATCTGATTTTTATGATTTCTTTCCTTCTGCTAACTTTGGGGTGTTTTTGTTCTTCTTTCTCTAATTGCTTTAGGTGCAAGGTTAGGTTGTTTATTCGAGATGTTTCCTGTTTCTTAAGGTGGGATTGTATTGCTATAAACTTCCCTCTTAGAACTGCTTTTGCTGCATCCCATAGGTTTTGGGTCGTCGTGTCTCCATTGTCATTTGTTTCTAGGTATTTTTTAATTTCCTCTTTGATTTCTTCAGTGATCACTTCGTTATTGAGTAGTGTATTGTTTAGCCTCCATGTGTTTGTATTTTTTACAGCTCTTTTCCTGTAATTGATATCTAGTCTCATAGCATTGTGGTCAGAAAAGACACTTGATACAATTTCAATTTTCTTAAATTTACCAAGGCTTGATTTGTGACCCAAGATATGATCTATCCTGGAGAATGTTCCATGAGCACTTGAGAAAAATGTGTATTCTGTTGTTTTTGGATGGAATGTCCTATAAATATCAATTAAGTCCATCTTGTTTAATGTATCATTTAAAGCTTGTGTTTCCTTATTTATTTTCATTTTGGAAGATCTGTCCATTGGTGAAAGTGGGGTGTTAAAGTCCCCTACTATGATTGTGTTACTGTCGATTTCTCCTTTTATGGCTGTTAGTATTTGCCTTATGTATTGAGGTGCTCCTATGTTTGGTGCATAAATATTTACAATTGTTATATCTTCTTCTTGGATCGATCCCTTGATCATTATGTAGTGTCCTTCTTTGTCTCTTCTAGTAGTCTTTATTTTAAAGTCTATTTTGTCTGATATGAGAATTGCTACTCCAGCTTTCTTTTGGTTTCCATTTGCATGGAATATCTTTTTCCATCCCCTTACTTTCAGTCTGTATGTGTCTCTAGGTCTGAAGTGGGTCTCTTGTAGACAGCATATATATGGGTCTTGTTTTTGTATCCATTCAGCCAATCTGTGTCTTTTGGTGGGAGCATTTAGTCCATTTACATTTAAGGTAATTATCGATATGTATGTTCCTATTCCCATTTTCTTAATTGTTTTGGGTTCGTTATTGTAGGTCTTTTCCTTCTGTTGTGTTTCTTGCCTAGAGAAGTTCCTTTAGCATTTGTTGTAAAGCTGGTTTGGTGGTGCTGAACTCTCTCAGCTTTTGCTTGTCTGTAAACGTTTTAATTTCTCCATCAAATCTGAATGAGATCCTTGCTGGGTAGAGTAATCTTGGTTGCAGGTTTTTCTCCTTCATCACTTTAATTATGTCCTGCCACTCCCTTCTGGCTTGTAGAGTTTCTGCTGAGAGATCAGCTGTTATCCTGATGGGGATTCCCTTGTGTGTTATTTGTTGTTTTTGCCTTGCTGCTTTCAGTATGATTTCTTTGTGTTTAATTTTTGACAGTTTGATTAATATGTGTCTTGGCGTATTTCTCCTTGGATTTATTCTGTATGGGACTCTCTGTGCTTCCTGGACTTGATTAACTATTTCCTTTCCCATATTAGGGAAGTTTTCAACTATAATCTCTTCAAATATTTTCTCAGTTCCTTTCTTTTTCTCTTCTTCTTCTGGAACCCCTATAATTCGAATGTTGGTGCGTTTAATGTTGTCCCAGAGGTCTCTGAGACTGTCCTCTGTTCTTTTCATTCTTTTTTCTTTATTTTGCTCTGCAGCAGTTATTTCCACTATTTTATCTTCCACCTCACTTATCTGTTCTTCTGCCTCAGTCATTCTGCTATTGATCCCATCTAGAGTATTTTTTATTTCATGTATTGTGTTTTTAATCGATGCTTGATTCATCTTTAGTTCTTCTAGGTCCTTGTTAACTGTTTCTTGCATTTTGTCTATTCTATTTCCAAGATTTTGGATCTGGGAAATAGAATCTTGGATCATCTTTACCATCATTATTCTGAATTCTTTTTCAGGTAGACTGCCTATTACGTCTTCATTTGTTAGGTCTGGTGGGTTTTTATCTTGTTCCTTCTCCTGCTGTGTGTTTTTCTGTCTTCTCATTTTGCTTATGTTACTGTGTTTGGGGTCTCCTTTTTGCAGGCTGCAGGTTCGTAGTTCCCGTTGTTTTTGGTGTCTGTCCCCAGTGGCTAAGGTTGGTTTAGTGGGTTGTGTAGGCTTCCTGGTGGAAGGTACTAGTGCCTGTGTTCTGGTGAATGAGGCTGGATCTTGTCTTTCTGGTGGGCAGGTCCACGTCTGGTGGTGTGTTTTGGGGTGTCTGCGGACTTTTTATGATTTTAGGCCACCTCTCTGCTAATGGGTGGCGTTGTGTTTCTGTCTTGCTAGTTGTTTGGCATAGGGTGTCCAGCACTGTAGCTTGCTGGTCGTTGAGTGAAGCTGGGTGCTGGTGTTGAGATGGAGATCTCTGGAAGATTTTCGCCACTTGATATTATGTGGAGCTGGGAGGTCTCTTGTGGACCAGTGTCCTGAAGTTGGCTCTCCCACCTCAGAGGCACAGCACTGACTCCTGGCTCCTCAATTTGGGATGATTTGTTGTCTATTCATGTATTCCACAGATGCAGGGTACATCAAGTTGATTGTGGAGCTTTAATCCGCTGCTTCTGAGGCTGCTGGGAGAGGTTTCCCTTTCTCTTCTTTGTTCTCACAGCTCCTGGGTCTCAGCTTTGGATTTGGCCCCGCCTCTGCGTGTAGGTCGCCGGAAGGCGTCTGTTCTTCGCTCAGACAGGACAGGGTTAAAGGAGCAGCCTCTTCGGGGACTCTGGCTCACTCAGGCCGGGCGGGAGGGAGGGGCACGGAGTGCGGGGCGAGCCTGCAGCGGCAGAGTTCGGCGTGACGTTGCACCAGCCCGAGGCGCGCCGTGCGTTCTCCCAGGGAAGCCGCCCCTGGATCCCGGGACCCCGGCAGTGGCGGGCTGCACAGGCTCCCGGAAGGGCGGTGTGGACAGTGACCTGCGCTCGCACACAGGCTTCTTGGCGGCGGCAGCAGCAGCCCCAGCGTCCCACGCCCGTCACTGGGCTCCGCGCTTTCAGTCGTGACTCGCGCCCGTCTGTGGAGCCCCTTTAAGCAGCGCTCTTAATCCCCTCTCCTCGCGCACCAGGAAACCAAGAGGGAAGAAAAAGTCTCTTGCCTCTTCGGCAGCTCCAGAGTTTTCCCGGACTCCCTGCCGGCTAGCTGTAGCACATTAGCCCCCTTCAGGCTGAGTTCTCGCCACCAGCCCCAGTCCTTTCCCTGCGCTCTGACCGAAGCCCGAGCCTCAGCTTCCAGCGCCGCCCGCCCTGGCGGGCGAGCAGACAAGCCTCTCGGGCGGGTGACTGCCGCTCGGCACCGATCCTCTGTGTGGGAATCTCTCTGCTTTGCCCTACCCAGGTATGTGGGGAGTTTCTTGCCTTTTGGGAGGTCTGGGGTCTTCTGCCAGCATTCAGTAGGTGTTCTGTAGGAGTTGTTCCACGTGTAGCTGTATTTCTGGTGTATCCGTGGGGAGGAAGGTGATCTCCGCGTCTAGGATAGTCTCTTGTACCACTTTTGAATTCTCACTATTTGGCTCACTTAACAACTAGCAGAAATTCATTCATCCTTACTTCATTCTTAAAAAATGTTCAAATCAAGAAACCATAATTATTATATCTATCCAACTGAGTAAGTCATCCTCAAAGAATCTTCAAAACCTGCTCTTTGGAGCCAAGTTTGACACCTAACATACTCAACTTGAACCACGTCCTAAGGGCAAAGGAGATCATTCAACTCCACCTGGTTTCTTATGAAATTATCTGGTTGTTATCAATTAAATCTCAAACTGGGAAAATGTTCACAGAATTCAAATATTGCAAGAATCACAATTCGGTATGAAAGTTAAGATTTCCACAACTTAAAATATAAGACGTTTTGGGCTTCCCTGGTGGCGCAGTGGTTGAGAGTCCGCCTGCCGATGCAGGGGACACGGGTTCGTGCCCCAGTCTGGGAAGGTCCCACATGCCGCGGAGCGGCTGGGCCCGTGAGCCATGGCCGCTGAGCCTGCGCGTCCAGAGCCTGTGCTCCGCAACGGGAGAGGCCACAACAGTGAGAGGCCCGCATAACGCAAAAAAAAAAAAAAATATATATATATATATATATAAGACCTTTTATGATCATTAAGTTCTGTGTCTGAAAGAACAATAAGAAAAAAAAATCAACCAAGAAATACTGAGAAAATCAACAAGAAATACAGAGTTAGCTGTACAGCTCTGATATCTAATAAGAATGAAAATAAGTTTACCACCTATATCACCACAGAGCAAACCTGCGACAGTTCACACTGCTCAGTAACCTTTGTCCACACAGACCGCTGTTGAAGATGAATCCACCCTCCTTCCTATACTTTGTGTATTTTACTAAGAGATCACTTTAAAGAATTATAACTGAATTTAAAACACCACGAGCTCCTCAGAAAAGGTACTTTAGCACCCTGGCTGGAAACAGAACTGGTGTATTTTATCCTCATCAGTCACTGAATCCCCGCCCTCAGAATCACCCTCTTTTTGGTAACAGGTTTTTGCCCAGTTCACACCAGGCACCCCGGGAGGCATTCCAATCCTCAAGGCTCTGAGTCAGAGCAGCCAAGACAATGTCAGGGCACAGCGCTCAGAGGGCAGGCGGTGGGGAGACGCCCAGACACGTGGGAGAGAAAGGAAAAGCGACAGGGCAGTGGGTTGGCCCTCAATTTGTCAGCCAGGTGCAACCAGGGGCCTGGCTGACATCATTTCACTTACTTCTTTCTGTCGTTTTGAGATAGATGTGAGTTCTGCCATTTTTCAGATGGGGAAATGGAGGCTCAGAGAAGCCACCCACCTTGAAACTTGTCTCTTTTTTTTTTGGCCACACCTCACAGTTTGCAGGATCTTAATTTCCCGAACAGGGATTGAACCCGAGTCGTCGGCAGTGAAAGCGCCAAGTACTAACCACTGAACCACCAGGAAACTCCCTGAATTTGTCTTCATCTCATCACCAGTGACAAGTGAGGTCAGCAAAGGCTGGACCCGGCCCTATGACTAGAAGCCCATGTCCCTGGAAAAGTTCTGGAAGCTGGAGGAAGGAGAGGAGGTGGGGACTTGGTTATTACTGAGGGAAGATGAGGGGGAGTGAAAACGAGTCCCCCTGACGACTGTGTGATGAATCTCTCCGTCCAAAACCTCATTCCCTTTATATCCCATCCCTGTTCCCCTAAGGATTAAGGAGAATCCAAGAAAAGGGGGGACTGATACTGAAACAGAACCCTGCAGGGTTCTTCCTGGGTACCAGCCCCTCAACATCCCCTACTTCTTGTTTGGTGTTTCCCAAGTTCCAAAGAGCAGGCTCAAGCAGTTCATTATTAGGAGAATAAAGTCACCTTATTATCCTAGTTCCTTCTGAAGGGCTATAGGTTATTATAACCTGATGCATATCTTTAAGATGTTCTGTAGAAATTAAGACCCCCACCAGGTGGAGGATGGTGACTACACGCTGACCACAAGCATGCAGACCCCAGACTGGATGGAACCAGAAGGTTGAGATTCCCAAAACATCACCCCGTTACCTCACTACCAACCAATCAGAGGAAGGTCCACGAGCTGATCACACACCCTGTGACCCTCACCCTTAACGTTGCTTTTAAACTCCCTTCCCTGAAAGCCATGTGGGGAAGGGGGGATTTCGGATCTTTTAGGCCCAAGCTGCCCGTTCTCCTTGCTCGGCACCTGCAATAAACACTATACTTTCCTTCACTACAACCATGTCAGCAGCTTGGCTTTGCTGCATGTGGGGCAAGCAGACCCAGGTTTGGTTGGGAACAGTGGGGGTGGTGCTGAGCTATGTCTGGGGTACCTCACATCTGAGAGTCTATGAAGTTTGAACCTCCACCTTGAGAGAGACAGCCACTCTTTATATTTACATAGCCACTTGTCAGATGGGTACCTGTGATGCCCTCTAGAGAGAAAGGTTGAAAAGGAAGCAAACGTATGTTCATCGTGGAACAAATACCAAGAAGACACAGAACACTGATGCTAAATGGTGGGTGTGTTTACGAAGCAACCACACTGAAGTACACACTGAGAATGAGTGAATAAACCACAAGGACGCTGAATGAACACCTACTAGCTTGTTGTCAGCCTGGAAACAAGAATCCAAGGGGCTGAGGCTCTCACACCACCCACAGTGGGTACAGAGGGATCTAGTGAGGGTGGGAGAACGAAAACCAGTGAGCAGACAGCTCCAAGCTGCAGACCGCACGGATAACCTGAAAATCTCTCTCTTATGCATGCCTCCCGTGTTGCTTAATTTTTAAGTAGAAAGAAGAAATTAGGTAACAAAAGAATATCTTATGTTTTTATTGAAAATTGAGATGGACGAAGTGCCGATAGCTGAACCAGGAATTCACAGGTGGGAAAATGTAAATGTTGATATTTAGAGAACTTCAAGCTAAGACTTTTAAACATTGTCAGACTCCTCTTGGGCAACAGCCAATAAAGAAACCTAGAAAGCAAGCACGTCAGAAGTGATCACAAGACACAAATCCATAGAAAACCAGACATGAGCTTCCTTTGACACTGGGGTAAACCAGAGCCAGTGCCGCCTTCAGATAGAAAGGCCTGGGCACATGGACAGACCTGGATCACTGCAAGTTCTAGTGAGTCTGGGAAATGGATAACAGGGTAGGGGCAAGAAAAGTTGGCCAAAATCAGATGAATATTTTAAAGAGTGATGGGAAGAAACACAGTCACCAATGGACCATTAAAACCACATTTCAAATACCTTCTTTTAAAGAAGGTGCATTATATACATATTCAAATGTATAAAATATGATTATGTTGCAAAGTTATTCTAAACAGAGTTTGTTTGACTAGCATCTTTTCCCTCTTTGGAAGATCAGCACTACATTTAAAATACACTCTCCAGGACTAGATGCAACAGGTAAACCTGAGTCTAGACAGATTGGAATAGGTAACCAATCACTGTCCCAAGGATAAGGTAACATCTGAGATTTGTTCCCTTAGAGGTAGGAACTTTGGGAAGATATACCCTTATTCTAAAGATAACTGCTCCAAGTACTTAGGTACCCAATTTAAGAAATGCATTTGGGGCCACTGCCACATCCCTTTTAATAACCTCGATGGTGGGAAATTGTTGAGGGTGGTTTTCAGGTTTGAAAATAGCCCAGAGTAATTATAAGCTGAGCCCAGTGCAGGAGGTGAGGGTTGTCAGGCCAGCCCTGCCACCGCAGTTCAGAGATGCACTGTGACTCCAAAGTGATGCAACAGCAAGTGGTGATGCTTCGAAAATTACTGCTGAAGGGGTTTGTGGTTGTTAATGAGAAGTTTTAGGGAGCCGGAGGCTTCTGGAAAATGCTGTCTCGCCAGAAACAAACCCCATTTTATGGCAATCCCTCTCCCCCCAGCCTTGTCATCTGACCTTTAATGTTCTCTTCCCGGACTGAAAATGGTCCGGCCCAGGCCTGAGCTGCAGCTGCCCTGTCGGGAACAGGGTTGGGGGGGTCTGGCTCTACCTGAGGATGCTTCACTGCTCACCTGCCACTCTGAGTTCAAGCCCCAAGGCCAAGAGTCAAGTAGGAGGAGGAGGGAAGGAGGGGAAGGAATAGGAAGGGGGAGGCTCTGAAGGGCAAGAAGCACCTGTGACTCTCACCTGTCCTACACACACCTGAGATTTTTGTGCCACCTCCCATTTCCTTTTCTGGGTAACAGAACTGCCCAGCTAAGATCTCAGAAGGTCTGTGAGGTCACTGAAACGTTATGCTTTGTGATAAAATTCAGTATTTTACTCAAAATATCTTTCTCTGATTCAAATCTTGTCTACACAGTTCTACGCCCTGACAATTTCATTTCACTTCAGTTGGTAACTCTATGTGGTTTGATTTTCTTTATAGGCATGTCTGATCATAAACTGCAGGTGGTAAAATTCTTTTATTTCTGCAAAGCCATACACAGCTGATTCTAAAGCACACCTGACCACACAGTTTAGAGTTCTCGCTGTTACCATCACAGAGGGTGTGTGCTCTATGTGATACTGTGCTGGCAGCAAGTGAGGGAAAACCACCACAAAATGAGGATTGCAAAACCTCAGCTTGAGTGTGTCTCCTTCATAACCAACTGTTCTAAAAAATGCTCCATCAAATACCTAACATGATAGAAAATTATTTTCCTTAGCAATTCCTAACAATTCTTACAGAGCGAGTGTGAAATATGTTAAGTCTGATGGTTATTAAGAAACCAGAACAGGGCTTCCCTGGTGGCGCAGTGGTTGAGAGTCCACCTGCCAATGTAGGGAACACGGGCTCGTGCCCCGGTCCGGGAAGATCCACATACTGCGGAGCGGCTGGGCCCGTGAGCCATGGCCGCTGGGCCTGCGCGTCCGGAGCCTGTGCTCCGCAACGGGAGAGGCCACAGCAGCGAGAGGCCTGCGTACCACAAAAAAAAAAAAAAAAAAAAGAAACCAGAACAATTCAGATGAAAGAATTCTGTTGTGTTGGCTAAAAAGTACTGCTTTCTAGTCATCCCTTCTAATATTGAAGGAAAGTATGTGCAGAAATATTACTGGAGAATCAGGAAAATATTCCTTAGCCTCTAACACCTCATTTTCTAGATAGTGTAATTGAGGAACAGAGCGTTTCCATGAATTGGCAAAGTCCCATAGCTCGCTATTAACAGGATGGAGACTTGGTCTTTAGACCTTCAGACCAGGGTGCCTCCGAAAATACGTGCTGCCTGGATCCCCAAGCAGGGGACGTGTTCCCACCAAGATGCCAGAGCAGCACCTACCAGCAGGCAGGCACAGTCCCAGGACAGCAGGAGGAAGGAAGGACTCAGGTCTGCGTGGATCTCTAACCCGTTTCCATGGCGCTCTGCTCCAGCTTCTCAGTTGCTAAGGTCCTCCATCCTTCCTCCTTTTCTGCACCTGTGGCCCAAACTGCTGACTCCGGGAATTCAACCGCAACAGAAAACAGATCGATGTGTGTGGTTCAAGGAGAGCTAAAAACATTTTAAAATATAAGATGATGCTCCGGGCAAGCTTTACCACCGACAAGCAGGTTTTTCTTTCTCTATTCACTGCAAAGCAAGTAAAAGGTATTAATTGTCCTACTGAGAAAATGCACATTTAGGAAAGTTGCAGAGCATTCAAATTAGACCGTCATGCATTTTATTTTCAAAGATGTAAAAACCCATAGCTATAAGATGCTAGACTTAACTCTTTTTTCAGTCTTCTGAAATATTCAAGGGAAAAAATTTAGCCCTTGATTTCATTAATCAATCAGTTGGCAATATTTCTTCGGTATTCACTGTGGGTCACAGCCCTGCCTGGACAGCTGAACGGTAATGATAGGATACAATTTTTACAGTTTAAAAAAACCCTAAAAATATCTATTTACTACCTACTGTGTGTTATGCAGTAAGTTCAGTGCTGGGGATATGACAAAGGATCACGTGGGGTCCCTGAACTTGCAGGCACGTGGAAGGGAAGAGTGGGATCACATAACTTAGTACAAAACTCTGTGGTTCAGACATAGAGATCAGGCTTGTTTTTGCCAAGGGGGAGGGGGAGGGAGAGGGATGGACTGGGAATTTGGGGTTGGCAGATGCAAACTATTACATTTAGGATGGATAAACAAGGTCCTACTGTATAGAACGAGGAACTATATCCAATCTCCTGGGATAAACCATAATGGAAAAGAATATTAAAGAAAGAATGTATATATGTGTAAAACTGAGTCACTTTGCTGTACAGCAGAGATTGGCACAATATTGTAAATCAACTATACGTCAATAAAAAAATTAAAAAGTCCGTGATTATATGAAGCAAAGTGCCGGGTGAACACAGAGGAAGCAATTCAGCCTGCCTAGGAAGGAGAATTAAAGGTGAGCAGACATCCCATAGTTTCAAAGGTAACAACGAGCAGTGGCACAGAAGCCTCCCCGCCTGTCCGACTAGGGGGTTGGTGGTGGTGGGGGCACACAGACTGTCTTCAAATCAGGTCTTGTTCTGAAGCTTCCTTGGAAGTTATTGCAACTGCAAATTATCTGCCCGTGGAAACTACCTTGCCCCAAAGGAACAGGTCCTCAGACTCACCTCAGACTAATAATAATGCCTAAATTCTGAGTTTGCAACTCATAAGGAGACCTAAGTTTTATTAAGTATTTACCACAGGCTAGGCACTGCACCAAGGGCTTTCCAAGCACCATCAGCAGCCCTCTGAGCTAGGTACCATTACTAACAACTCGTTTTACAAGTGAAACCACTGAAGAACAGAGAGGTTAAGCACCTTGATCAACATCACACAGCTAGTATGACAGGCCAAGATGGGGATCTAAACAACCAGGCTTTGGAGCTGAGGCATATTTCCCCCTGGATGTCAGAAACCATACACTACAAACAAAAGAAGGAGAAAGAGAAAGAATGTTTGTGTTCTGTTTCCTGTATAAGGAGCTAGCCCTAGGAAAGATGTGCTACTTTTCGTAGCAGAACTCTTCTTGGTAAACCCCTAAACGCCCAGTGGTAGTCTAGCCTCTTAAGATACCCCTGGCATCTAGACCTTCTCCACATCCACCATCCCACACTGCTCCCCCCATTCAGCTAGGTTGCCCATCCTGCCCCAACTAAGCAATAGGAGGGAAGCAAGCTATTTGAACCAACTTATACAAACACAAGGATGAGAAATGGGACGTCCAGCTGGACGTGGATGTGGGAACAGCGAACTTGAGCCACAGGGATGGATGCAACTCCGGTGGGACAGCAGAGCTGTGACGGCCCCGTTGGACCACCTCCCAGAGCGCAGTGAGCATGCGCACTGCAACCCGACTGTTACGTGAGGGAAATAAAGTTCGTCTCATCTCAGCCTCATTACCCTGAGAACCTATACTGAAAAGGGGACTCATCTTTGCTTAGAACGGGCTGAAAGGGCCATCTGTCACCCAAAGAAAAGAATCTCCTCACTCCCAGGCCAGGATTGCATGTTTGCCTGGCCGCCCCGTGGTGGAGGTGGGCGTGGCCACATGGCTCCCCCAGATTTGCTGCGGGGAGGCTGGGATGTGATGGGCAGAAGAGAAGGGCCACGTTCTCCTCACCGCAGAGTAGATTCTGGAAGAGGCTTCAAGCTGGGGAAGGCTCATGGCTCAGCGGACGGGTAGGATGGACAGAGGCCAAGACGGAGGCTTGAGGCCCCTCCAAGACTGCAGGACACACAGGATGTGAACCCAGGCAACACTTCTGCCAGCCAAGGAGAAAGAGAAAAGACAAACCTAGGGGACATCTATGAACACGGTGCGTGATCTGGACAGTGGTACCAACCTGTGGGCAGTGGTACCAACCGTCTCATCAGAAATGTGCAGGTTCAGGAGTGGAAGGAAAGCTTGCTCTGAGCACACGGGAGGTGGCTCAGGGTGAGGACAGGATGCCTGACATTGATGGAGTCAAGTTTAGGGGGCTGGGGGGGTAGTTCAGAGAGGGGAAAAAGTGCCCAGGGGAGAATCCTCTGAGTTTGGGTCATAGAGAAAATAACTCCCTAAGAGAGCACTGAAAGTCTCAGCAAAACCTTCACCCACCCTGGTGACAAGTGAAATTGCCACAGAACTAACCACATGGATACACCCAGTCCATTCTTTGTTATGAAATGTGTGGAAAGTTTGAAATTCACATAGAAAAAAGTTGAAATATTCCCCCATAATATCCTAGTTTAATGCTAATGTGTATCTACCAGTAAAGCTGAAAAGAAGAATTCAAAAATAGCAGGTTATGAATCAGGAGACATCACCATTCCATATGATGAAAAGAAGCAAACCAAAATTGTATATTCTGCAGGAGCCTGGAAAAACATTTTTAAATTGATAGTATGTATAGTTTTTTTAATCTACCAATAAATAGGAAAAATGCAAATTTGTATGTTATCACTCTTGAATTCCCATTAGCTAGTTATTGGACAGTTCAGAAATAATGAAATTGCTACAAACTGTGTGTCTGATGTGCTCTCTGAACAGGTATTTAGCGTGTGGTCTCCTCATTTTCTTGATCCTGCCATGTCCTAATGGGTCTAAGAGGCCAAGTGAGGGGCTGGTGAATGCAATAAGCTTCCTCTAGGTTTATCTGTTACAGCCAAATATCGTTTCAGTGTTTTCCAATTCAACCTTGTGTTTAGCCTCCATTCAATCAGATATTGGCTTTATTTTGTTGATCTGACTGCATGTCCTCAAAACAACTGTGTAAATCTACAAATCTTACAAAATTTAATGTTTTACATTCTATACATCGTATCATCATATGATTCTTCAATCAAGCGCTCTTAAATATGCAGCTACACTTACACTATTCTAAGTTCTCCTGGACATTTATGGAAAAAATTATAATATTATACTGTAACTATGCAACTTTATAAACAATTAACTGGTAGTATCACAGGATCTGAAAGGGAAATGTCCATGTAATAAACAGAGAAATTGAAAAATAAGATCATATTAAAGACTATGAAAATGATGGCATAGCGTCAGGAAGACAAAAGTAAACATTGTCAGTATAGTTCTAGGGAGAATCTATTATTTAATGAGAATGCAATGCAGATACATAGAATATTGAATAAAATGTCGATAAAAATCCTGATCATTAAAAATCCTCCTGCCACACACAAACCAACTTTCAATCGCATAATTCAGCTCTAGATTTCCGTACTAAACTGCTTTCATACGAATCCCATCTACTCAACTCAGGCTTCTTATGACTCATGTCACCACCTGCTAGTCTGTTAACTTCTACGCAGACTTTCCTCAAGCCTTCCTGCCACTGTACTCACAAAAGCAGTCATAATCCCTCCCTTTAAGAGTAACTGCAGTGTGTCAGGCATTACCCAAGGTGTGCAGGAAGGAGGTATTAATATCCCCAATGTGCAGGAAGAGAAACAAACAAGCCAAACCAACTCTGCAATCAGAGCCAGGATGTGAATGGACGTCTCTTAAATTGCTGAGTCACTGCACCCTCCTCCCCAAATGATGAGCAGGCACACATGGCCTGTAGGGGGACAGACCCAGTGACAAACTATGAGGTGGACACATGGCTCCAGCTTTTACAGCCCAAGTGACAAAATGATCTTGCCTGTCTGTTCACGAAATATTTTATTTTAGATTTAAGCTATAAATTCCCAATCCTTTTCCCTAGCACTCTTGTCCTTTCTGAAAGTGATAAATAGTATACACCTATCTAAGGCTGAAAAGGTATGATGGAAAAGAAAGTGATATTAAAGCTGCCAATGCATCCTTTAGCAGCTGAGACCGCCTATCTCTGACAGCTACAGCAGAGGCCGGGGAGACTCTAGGCCCTGCTCATTGGTAATTCTTGGAGTATGTGTAAGTGTGATTACAAAATGACACGCGTTACAGGGGAAAATATATTACACAACAGAGAGGAAATTACGTTGAGATATAGCCCTACTCGTACATATTCCAAAAGTGACTCCAAAGTTTTGCTCATTTTAATCCAGCTATCTCTAAAGGGAATTTTAGAGATTCTTGGTGGATTTGCAATATTATCCAAGTGTGACTTGCCCTCAGAGCACTAGCTGGTTGGCTGATTCTTTTCATAATCTACACAGTCTCCTGTTCCGCTCTGGTCACCTCATTTAGGGGAAGCATAAACTCGCGATGCCTTGTGACTCTTCCCCTCCTGGACCAATCTGTTCTGTCCAAGCCAGGCTCCCCTCTCCTCCCCCCAAAATAACGTTAAGTCAGCTCTTCCAGGAAAGACATTAGGAGACTCCAGGCAACAGTAGGCGAGATGGAATGAATGGTCAGCAGCGTGTGAATAAAAATATGCCAACCAGTTCCCAATCCAGGAATGGACTCAAACCATATACTTAAAGTTGGGTGGGACAGTAGAGTCAAGCCAAAAGAAAATAAATGTAAAAATATTTCTAAAGTGCTCAACAGTGACCAGATATTATTACAATTATTAAAGATTGCATAACATTATGGAAGGTTTTGTCTAGGTTCTCTTTCATGTAAGGTTTAAAAAAAAAAATCAGGGTGGCTACCCAAGTACTCATAGACAATTTTGGAGATCTTTAAAATTTTCAGTCTCTATTGATGTAGGAAAACTTGCCACTGGATGTCCACTTTGGATGATAAACAACATATTATATCATATCATATATATCATATCATGTGATATATGACATCATATTATATTATATTATACTACAGTTTTGTCCTGCTTTAAACACTTAAGAGCCACCTAACCTGCATAAAAGAGGCCTGATTTCACTTATCATTTCTCTGTAAATTTCTTTTACAGAAAAAGAAAGAACTCAAACATTGAATTAAACACAATGGCAGTTAATTTTTAGCATCCATCCTTAGGTGAAGAGACTAAGACATCCATGTGCAGAAACATTTCAACAGTCCATTGAAATGATGTTGGAGGAGTGTTTTTAAAGAGAAATACATGAGCTTCTGCAAATGCTTGGCTTTGAAGGCTGCCTTAGCCAGATATAAAAATAGACGGCTAAAACGTAAAAATCGATTCTAATGGCAAGCGGATCACTGCACTCTCCATGCCCAGGATATTAGGGAAACCTGAATATTTGATTTAGTAGTACCTTGGGAGCAGGCGGACCTGAAAACCCTCCAATAACCTTGAAAACATCCACTTCCTATAGAAGAGAATTGAATGCCCGAATCAGGCGACACCCACCCAGCCGCCTTTCGTCCTGCAAGTCAAGTACAAAGACTAGAAGGCGCATTAGCCGTCGGAAGTGGGTTGTCTTTCCTCACCGACCAGTGAGGGGTCAGTCGGGGGTCAGAGCTCTGGTCCTCCCAGGAGCTCTGCTCTCATTCCAGGCAGGGGGCTAGGTCCGAGGTCCAAGTCCTTCCCCTTCCTCCTCCGGGGAGTGGGGAGCCACAGGAGCTAACATGATACGGCCCACCCCTCGCGCACCCTTCCACACACACTCACACACACACAGGTTAGCCTCCCTGAACCCGGAAGGCGGGGGGAATCCAGAGGAATGAGCTGGAAGGGAAGGCGGTGCAGGGCGGCGGGCGACGCAGCCCTCCTCTGTCCCCGGACGCCGCCCTCCCGCCGGGAAGGTCGGGGGTGGGGGGCCACTGGGCGCACGTGCGCATCCCGCCCCCGGGCAAGCCTGGCTGGGCCCCAGCGCTCCTCGGGCGGTGACCACATCGCGGGGCCCAGGGGTGCGGGGAGGAAGCCAGGGGGAGGGGCAAAAGGGCCGGGCGGTGGCGGGATCCCACCACGCGACCGTGGTCACCGCTCCTCCCGGCGTCCCTGGGAGCATCCGGCTCTCGCCTCGCGGCTCTGACGCCAGAACTGGGAGTGTGCCGCGCCCCGGCCCTCGGGAGGGTAGGGCTCAACAATCCTGCAGAAGGACTTTGCGGTGTAGACCCCCATGATGAGTCGGAATGAGACGGCCCCCACCCCGGCGGCCGGGGACCATCGGGGCAAGCGAGCTGGGTCCTGCGAGCGCCAAGCTCAGCACGAGGTCCCTGGCCATCAGCGGGTAATCCCTGCTGTCCTTTCGCTCCGCTAGGTGTGCGCCGCAAGAAACCACCCTCCTGACTCTTCCGACAGTCCCCGGGAGCTGCCACCCCGCCGAGACGGGGGAGGAGGGGAAGGGAGGTGGAGGGACTGCGGAGACGGGGGGGGGGGGAGGGGGAGGGGTTGGGGAAGCGGGGAGCCACTCCCCACCTCACTGACAACCGCGAGTCGACCCCACACCGAGAGCCCCTGGTAACCCTGGCTCCAGCGTCCACTCGACAAATAGGGAATGAGCCAGGCACGGCGTCAGCGGGCCCCCAGACAGGACGCGACCTGTGAAGCAGCCGCGCTATTTCCCCAGATCGCTTTCCCAAAGGCTTTTTTCTTTTAAAACTCAAGCCAACTGACGGGGAGAGGGGCCCTCAGCAGCTTCGTGGGAGCTGCGCTCCTCCCCTACAGGAGCGATGATCAAGGACAAAGATCCCTGCAAAACGGTCCTGCCCTGAAATTCAAGTGTCAAAGAGGCCGAGGCTGGCATCCGTGCTGGTCCCTCCTCCTGCCCGAGGACCAGGCCTTTCGCCTCCGGCTGTTTCCACTCCGCAAACCTTCTCGGTTTTCCGCGGAGGTGTCTTCCGTGTTAATACTCGACTACAAAATCCCCCCCCCGGGAGCTGGGATCAACCCTCAGGAACCCCTCCAGGGCCCCCTTTCGATTACCTGCTCAAAGAAAACACTTAGCACAGGTGTGATCTTGATTCCTCCACCTCTGGCAAAATGGGAAAAGGTAGCTTTTTCTGCACAGGTCAGGCTCTCTTTGTAAATGCAACTGCTACTTGGTAAGAAGTATTCTCTTTTCTAGCTCTGGTGGGGACAGGGGAGAGCTAGGCGCCCACAGTCACCTTAGGAGTGGGGTTCAGTGTAGCATACACGGTCTACTAGAGGAGAAACTCGGCAACTCTCACTCCAAGCCCACCGCCGGGCCCGTGTCTTTGGACCTGACACCCAGTGGCTTTTCACGCCCTGCCAACCGCGTAGAAATAGTGAGATCCTTGCCTGGGAGTCGGCGAGGCTCCCTTCTGGCCCTCCCTTAAGCCTCGGAGTCCCAGTGCGACTCTCTAACCGGCGACAGATCTGTCTGGACGGCGCCGGAGTGGGGGATGGGTTTTGGTGTCTGCAGCTTCCGCGACCAGCACTTTTGTTGTAGCGGCTTTTGTGAGAGAAAAAGAAAGTAAGCAACTTCGGGGCACTGCTTCCTGGCGCCCTCCTGTTCTTTTTAGAACGACCTGAGTCCTTGCCCTCTTCCGTCACAATGGCTGGGATATTGGATAGGGGAGAGGTGGCCTAGGAACTGTCTGGTTCGCCGTGCGCCCTGCGTCTAGGGACAGGCGGAGGGGGACTCTTGTACGATCCTGGGAAGGGGGTCTACAACTGCCTTCCAGCCAGATTCGCATCCTTTGTGCACGAGTCAGCACTCCACAAAAAATTCCACGTGTAACTACATTCAACAGTCTCCAACACAGGCCGGGCCCGGTCGCCCGGACTCTGCAGCTGGACCGTTGAGAGAGACCCCGCTCGTGGAGACCCCGCTCGTGCGCTCCGACGCGGAAAGTGCCAGTACCCTGCTGTGGCACCGGGACTGCGGCGCGGGTTCTCCGAACCGGGTCCCGGGCACTCGAGCCAGTGACCCGGGTTTGCTCCGAAGCCCGCCCCCTCACCCTGGAATCTCGAAGAGCGGAAAACACTCACCTACTGCCAGGCAGACGGGGAGCAGCAGCCTGAAGATGAGCCCGCACACAACTTCCGAGGCCATCGCGTCCGTCCGGCGAGTCGGAGCAGAGGGTCGCTAGGACTGGGCTGCCAAGCCCATGTCCGCCTAAGACCTCCTGCGGCCGGCGGCTCCCAGCCGCCCGGGCATCGCCTCTGTGAGGGCCGCCGCGCTGTGCGCCCCGAGGGCGCGCTCTCCACTCCCGGCCGCCCCTCTCCGCTCTCCCGGCCGCCGCTCAGCAGGCCCTAGGAAGCCCACTCGCCGGGCGCCCGACCCCGCACGGCCGGCCCATCCGGTGTGGACTCCCCGATCCGGCGCCGGGGGCTTCTGCAGCGGGTGGCGGAGGCCGGAGCGGGGCGGGGTACGGGGCACTTCAGGAGGGTCCCGCGAGGCGGTGCGGCGAGGAAAGGGGCGAGAAGGGCGTGCTGTCCTTCTGTCGGCTCCTAGGTTGTCGCTCGGGGGTGGCAGACAGTCTTCTCCGCCGAGCCTCCTCCGAAGCGAGGTGGCAGGGCTGCCGGCCCGGCCCGGCCCTCGGCCTGGGCTCCCGGAGCGGCCCCGGCCCCGAGCGGCCCCGCGGCGGCTCCCCCAGCGGCGCGCGACTCAGCTTCTACGCCCCCGGGCTTCGGGCTGGAGAGAGCTGGGCGCGAGCGGCCCGGCGCAAGGAACCATTCCCGACAGCGCGGGGCTCGCTGACGGGTCCTCTGTGGGACGCGAGTGGGGGCAGAAGTCGAGACGAAAGCGCGCGAGGGGCTCAGACTCCACTGGCTCCTCGGCGGCCTCGACTTAAACGAATAAAATGAAAACCGAACGCCGCCCGGCGGCCAGCGCGCCCCCGCCCCGAGCGGCGCAGCCTCGCCCTCGCGGCGCAGCCCGTGTTCCCGGCGGGCGCGCACTTCTCCACCTTCAATGAAACTTTCGAAGCCGCGCTCGCGGAAGGGCGTGCGCGCCGGCCAATGGGAGGGCGGCTCGGAGCTGCCCGGGGTCCCGCCCCCGGGCGGCTGGAGGCCGGAGCAGGGTCGGGTCGCCGGAACCCGGTGTTGGCGAGCCCGAGCTTCCGAGCGGGGGACTTGGAGCACTCGCTCCCCAGACCCAGAGCACTGCTGGGTCCTGTCCTTCTGCAGACAGAAGGAACCATCCTGGCATCCTGTCCACAGGGCGCGCCCCTGAGCTCAGCCCAGCCCAGGGAGTCCTTTAAGGCTCAGGAATCATGCGCAAGCGACATGAGAACAGAACAATTTTGTGGGACTGTCACGTGTGCCAGGCCCACACGTGCCCACTTGCACGGATTGAGAAGAATAGAAACAATTAATCCAGACCAATGTCCTGCCCATATAGAACCTGGTGAGAAGTGTTAGCTCTGACTGGGCTCTGGGAAATCCTGAGTCTTTCCAAGAATGGGCATAGGGGTCAGATGCGCACCCGCTCCGTATATTTTGAAGAAGTCTTGTTTTCGCCTCGGATTTGTTTGTTGCTTTTCATGACCCCTGGGAAGAGAGTATACTGTTCCCCTTCTCTCCTCATAACCTCCCTTTTTCTCGTTCTCTAGGTAAGATCTAGAGAGATCTGGTTCTAGCTTGGAGACGACAGCCTGTCTGCGTCCCTCATCTCTCGATTACCCAGCCGTGGGGGAGACCCGCTTCAGCACTGTGGGAATCCTGGGGACCTGAAGTAGGTGATCTGATCTGTAAGGAGGACCGTTCAGAACTGGCATTTCCATCAGGAGGGCAGAGAGGGAAAAACTTGACTTCCACTGCGCACCAGCCTTCTGGGCTTTAATTGGTTTTACATGATGGAAACGTCTGCTGATGGAAATTATGCAAACCTTGGTTCTCTGTGTTAACCAACCAGGTCTCCCTTTTTTGAGATACAGTTAAGCTTACGTTCTGAGCTCAGGTGCCTTCACAAATTCGCTGAGAATGACAAATACACTGCAAACCATTACTTTTTTATGAAGCCACGAAGCAGTCAAATCTTGTGAAGACACCCAGAAAGTTAGACCATCTGTGTGCTCTGGAGCCCTGGAGAAGCCTGGACATCGGAACCTCAAACGGCATGCCCCACACTAGAGCAAAAGAAGATAACAGGAACTTAAATTATCGGCAAATCTGTGACTACCGCCAGGTGTTTTGTGTTTTGTAGAAGCCTGATGTCAGTCTGCCCCTATTTTCCAAGTTAGGGTCAGGGCTAGCACTGTGATGTTCCTAGGTGGTGTCACCTCTGGCCCTCTGTCTCTCCCTCTCTCTCGCTCTCTCTGGCACAACTTGTTCTTGGGACCAAATTAGGAGGTCAAAAGCCCTCCTGAATGTTACGTAACACTGTGTCACCACATGAATCCTCAGTTGACTCTAAATATTTTGTCATTTTCTTCGTAGGTTTCCCATACTAACAACTGTCTAGATGTCTTCAAAATCGCTGTTTTACCCTAAAATTTCCCCAATCTGAAAAGCAGTAGCTATTATCTAGACAGGCTGATTTTGAAGGATTTTCCAACCCACAGGATACTGATCCCCTTGGTCGGAGCCCTGCTTGGCCAGCCACCTTTGTCCCCCATCTGAGCATGATCTTGCCTGAAACCTGGCATGAGGTATAAAATGGTTTGGGGAGAAAATCAACTACCTTGAATACTCATAAACATATTGTTTTGATATTTAATGAGCACCTAACGCATATGACCCCAACTTTTGCACACATGATGAATCAAGCATTGGTCATTCCAGGTGTCTCTGCATCTACATGGAAATCAATGGCTTCCTCCGGTCATTATTGAGACTTTAATGCCACAGATTCTTCTTCTGTAAGTTGAAGAAAATAATACATGCTACCTGATATGGAGCGCTATGCAGAGGGAGATAACACCCAGAGAAACCTGGAGCACAGGCACCATCCAATGAGCAGTAGTGGCTATTAGTAGTAGTAGTAGTAGTATTGCTACTGCTATTATTGGAAAACAAGGACTGTTCCTGCATTTCTGACGCTGTTATGCTGAAACACGGCAACTGCTCTGATAGTCAGATGCCCTGGCCCTTAGTAACATGTTTAAAAACTGCCCCACAGTCGAGTGATAGACATTCTCACAAGTGTTTGAGTTTTAGCTGCAAAGAATATGTCACTTTGTGGCTTATGTGGGTTTCATCTCACCTGTTTAGCCTTTATCTTTTCTGAACTTTGTTTAATGCTACCCCAATTGACAAAATCATTCAGAAACACCATCTTTGACCCAAATGCTAATTTTCTCTAACGTGCTCAATATGCAAACACAGAGTTAATAACCTTTTTCAGTCTCAACTGGTAACTTTACCAAACAGTGTTTCCCAGAGGAATATAAAAGTTGTCAACTTGGCAGTTGACACTCCCAGTGAAATCTGCCAAAATCCATAGACGCCATCGAGCCTGCAGAGAACATGATGACTCTCGCCAACTTGAGGACGTCCTCTCCCATAGGTAGCGTGTTCTCCTTACATATGTACTCATTTAATACTTTCAGAGATACATGTTTCTGTGTTTTCATTTATAAGTCACAATATTCGTCTAGAAGTGATTTTAGTTAGGAGCCACGTGGTTTTTGGCTCTTTTACTTGAAAAACTTGGAAGCAGAATGAAAGCCTTTCTTCTTTTTGCTAATATATTCTGTGGTTACCCTTTTTTTAAGCTGTCAGTTTGATGTTTACAGCAGAAGTATTTTCAAGGTCTCCAAATTCCAAAAACCTGGACAACTTCTACTAATTTGTAGGAGACATCATCATGCTATACTCCTGCCAAAGAGGTTCTCCCCCAGACGGTTTCCCCCAGTCATCTCCAGCGAAAATGCAAGAAATCCCTATGTACCCACACTTCACCATCTGTGACATCTGGTCTTTACCTGTCATCTTCCTGCTGGGTGTACAGAAAGTTTACACCTTGGCCCGAAGTACAATTTGTGAGCTGTCATATGGATTCAGAGCCTGAGGCAGACTGTTGATTTTGTGTCTGTTGATCAAGAACTTTGAAAAATCAGCCAACAGACCTATATATGTGACTTATTTTTTCAATCAGATTCTAGGCTTTCAGGGCATGGACAAAATTTCGTGTATAATGCAAACTGTAAAGCAGGCTATATAGCAAAACCTTGTTTCCAAATGAATTGTATTCTGCTTTTTTGGCTCCATTACTCACACACACACAAACACACACACACATACACACACTCACACACACACAAATATTTATTACTGGGTAAGAAAGATCTCATATGAAAATAAAGGAGCATGTACAGTTTTATTTGTTTTTTGTATGACACACATAAAGGAAGAGAGTATGAATTCATGGGGAAAGTGCTCTGTGGAGGTTGGTGACTTGCCTGGGGCACAGGTGCCCAGATGGCTGACACTAAAACATAGAAACCACCATGCATTATTCACAGCTGACGCCATGAGCAGATTTTTTATCAAGGGGTTGTCTAGCTGCTTTCTTTAGAGTTTCTCCTGAAGGCTTTGAAGAGGCTGAAACACTTAAACTCTGGGAAGAGTTTTAAGAAGGGGACTGGAATTCCAGTAACAGGTTAGCAGTGAAATGTGGTCATTCAAAGCAAGTTACTAAACAAAAAAATCACAAGTTTTTTTCTTTACCTAGAGCCACTGAAATAGGAAAAGCCTCCTTGTCTGTATCCTATAGACATTTATTAGTTAATAAATCCACATTTCAGAATGATTTAGATTCCAGTTGTATTTCTTGGAACTTCACCAGGACCTCTTAAACGGTCTTAGAAATATGAATATTCTTGGTGAGTCTAGGAGATTTTCGTTTGTTGCTCTTAAGAGCGTTCGGATGTGTGTTTGCATGGGATGTGTACAAGTTTGAGGATTGGCTATTTCTAGTTATTAACATTAGCCTATGACTGGGACTCTCCCATCCCATTCAGTTGAGTCAGCGAGTTTGCAGCCTCCTTCACTTATTCTCCTGCAGTGCCACCTTTTGGCTAAAAGTATATTGAAAAATACAAGTACCTAATGCAAGCAATTAGGCACAATCAACAAATGTCTCTTGAGAATAAACGTATGGAAACCAAGAGGGGAAAGCAGAGAGGTAGGGGTGGTGGTGGTGGGATGAATTGGGAGATTGGGATTGACATATATACACTGATATGTATAAAATAGATAACTAACAAGAACCTGCTGAATAAAAAAAAATTAAAAACAAAAACAAATGTCTCTTGCAGCCAACAATATGCTTGATAGACTCAAAAACACAGCGGTGCAGAAGCAACATAGCCGCTGCCTTCATGAAGTGACCATCCGGTAAAGACAGACATGAATCAATAATTGTAAATAATTAAGTAAACCAGGCCCGAGTGCAGAGGACTAAGCAGAAGAGTCAGGTACTACGGGAGAGTGTGATGGTGAATGTTGCTCACTTTCAGGGAGTTTGAGCACAGATTCCTCCAGAAGGTGGTGCTTGTTACACTTTGAAGGGTGACTGTGGATTCTGCACAGTGTAAGCATCGTGAAGGCAGGAACTTTGTTCTGTTCATTGCTGCATCCCCTGGGGGGGCTTCTGCAGCTTAATCAGATCACATGGTTTCCAACCCAGATCCTTCCTATCTTCTTTTTAATTCAATTGGAACAGTCATAAGCACTTATTAAGCACACATGGAGTAACGGACACACCCAGGCATGTTACAGAGGTAAGGACAGCAGCCACCGAAACCTGGGGCGCATGGGTCCACTGCAGCCCCGAGACTCAGCTGGAGATCAATACAGGGGGTTCTCCAGATCTGGGTCCTTGCAGCTCGGGCAACCTCTTGACCTTCCTGGTTTTCCCCACTTTGGGGTTTGTGTGTGTTTAATCTACCTTCCTTTAAATCTTAATACAGAAAAAGTATATTTACATGTGTTCTCTGGGCTGTGGCAATACTGTAGCCCACAAGAGGCTGTTCTTTAGGCCCGGGATTTATCCGTGTTTTCCATGACTTTTCAGCAGAGGGACTACATCGGGTGTTGTGAGCCAACAAGCAAAGTGGATGTTGTTGGCTCTGAAAAGCCCAATCACGTTTCTCCATGGGTCAGTGTGAAAGTGTCTCTGGCTTGTCCAAAGATGCAGTAAACATCATGAGTTTTTCCAAGGTTCTTTGAGGTCCTTCAAACAAGTGTTTTGCTTGTTTGTTTTGGACGTGAGGAAATGGCCCGTCTTACAAAAATAAATAAAAGACACCAGTCTCCTTTCCCCCAGTCCGAAGGGATTTTGTTTCCAGGTCAGAATTCCTCAGTGGAGAGGAGTCTTCACTCCCCCTGCCCCAGAGCTACACTAGGGTTTGACTTTCCTTCCCTTCCTAATGGGGGAGAAAATGCCTTTTTGATATTCTGTTTAAAAACTTGAGAAAAGTAGACATTTTAAAAACAAACATGCTACAAAATTAAAGAGGAACAAACCACAAATTGTATAAAATGTGTTTTCTAAAATACAAGTTTCTGATGTTATACATCTCAAAACAGGACAATTTCTGAGATGCCCCAGGATAACTGATCACCAACCTTGGATGAGTCCAGGGCCAGCTACACAAGTTGCTAGTTGCAATGCAAAATTAAAATGTGTACTTCTTTTTCAAAAAGCAGGGAAAAAGTGCTCCTAAGGGTACTAAAATATAAAGTTTTTCTCTTTCTTCCATGATTTTTCTCTCAAATTGCCATAGCAGGTTTTAATTTGCCATTTAAGTTTTATGTGAAGAAAAATTTAAATTTACATTATTGGCACAAATTTAACCATAAATCTTTGTGCTCTGCAGTGCCAGCTTTGAATGCAAATAAGCATGTAACTCATACACAGAATCACTGAAGCCACACAATTCGTATTTTGTAGCTTACATATGCATTTGTATTTTGTTCTTAGAGAAACGGTTGACATGCTACACAAAACTAATTCAACTGCTTTTATTTCACGTCTTGGTACACTCACGTGCTACCAAAACTCTGCATTCCATTTGCTGATAAGAAAGGACCAAGAGGAAAAGAAACTAAGGTTTGTCTTTTTTCTCTTTCTCTCTGTGTCATCACTTTATGCCTAAGGCTTTGGCTAACCAGGGAAAGGACATGAGTGAGAAAGAGTATGATGGATGGCGTGGTGGTTTTTTCAATGTCATTTTCTTCTCCCTTCTTTTGAAACAGATTCTTGTTCAAATTGTAAGCATGTCCTCTGGGGACTGCCAAGGCTCCACCCCTTCCTGGGCCACAGGTAACACTACCACCTTGCACTCCCATGCATGGGGGTCCGCTGGAATTCGGGATTCGTGGGCACCAGGAACGTCAAAGGCCAATGGAGCAGTGGACAGGTGGACATGAGTATTATGTGTACCTCCTCTGCTCACGACGCACTTGGCCTGTGATGTCACTTGCCAAACACAAGGTCAAAGATAAAAGTATTGAACATGTCCAGCCGGGAAGAACAGAGCATCCCGCCAAGTGCCGGGCCCTCCCGCAGGTTGAGAGTAGAGGCGGGGAGCAGCTGCGCCCTGCCGGGTGGGGCCTCTCATAGCCGCCGCATGGAGTGGGCGTCCCTCCATGGTCCCCCACCCAGCCCCTCCCTCCAGCTGTGTGTCCGAGTGTCGTCCTCAGTGTTGGCTCACCCAACATCTAACTCTGTTCCAAGTTCCAACCACTCATAAGATGGAAACCTGGAAAGCAGCCCGGGAGGAGGCTGGAAGAAAAAAACCCTGGCCAGCGAGGGAGTCGAATACTCTCAATCTGTGTGCCCCTGTGCATTTGAGGGGAAGCGCACGTAAGGAGGTCGTGAGAGCCTCCCTTTCCTTTGCCTCCAAAGAGGTCTTTTCACCCCGCTTCCCGGCTCACGTGGCACCTGGACTGCGAGCAGGCGGGACCCGCTCCGGGTGTCACGGCGAGCGAGGGGCAGAGTCAGGACCCGGGTCTTCTCCAGGACGGTGGCGCGTGGCTCCTCGTGGCGGAGCACGGGGTGCAGGCGTGGGCTCGCCCCCCGCGGGGCTCGGGTCTGGCAGGGACCGCAGCACCACATGGTCTGCGCATCTTGGACCCGCCCAGCAGCGCAGGGATGCAGGCTTCAACCGGCCCGAGAATCGTCAGGAAGGACAGAACCCCCATTGTGCAGTGAGATAGCCCTGCCCCCAGTCGGAGCACAGGTGAGCACACCTGCCAGCTCGGGGACTGCCACCCAGCGCTGCAGCCCTCCCCTCTCCTCTAGAGTCTCCACCCTCCTTCCTTCCAGTGGAAGCAGGGGGTCGGTCCGGGAGGCCCTCTCTTACCTCCACAGTAAAAAAACAAGAGTGTGTGTTGTGCGGTGGTGGAGGGGATTTGAAGTTAAATAGATCTACCTTCAAATCCCACCTTGTGCACTTGTAAGCTGCAACACCCAAGACAGTTACTTAAAATGGTGTGTTTTTGTTTCTGTTAAAATAATGAAGGTGAAGCATGGACAGATAGGACGGTCACCTCACCTTTTGTGTGGAAAGTGAGGATCTGGCCACGTGGGCAAAGGACGACTGGAAAGAAAGAGCGGTTCAGCCTCTTTCCCAGAAACATGGGAGTTACCCCAGACCCAGCGGCTATAAGGATGATACGTGGAATTCTCTGGTTCCTTTTTCTTAAGAGCTCAGAGTGCTTCTGAGACATTATCTCATGAATTTGCAAATCATTCCTGGGAGTTAGGTAGAAAGGAAGCCAGACAAGTCTCTAGCTTGCCGCTTTACTAAGAGCCAAAGATTGAAATGTCCTCTCTGCAAGTAGACACACCTTCTGGGCATAGAAACACTATTACTCAAATCACACATGGGGTAGGTCAACGTGCATATGAAAATAACACACACCTTCCAGAAGGTAAGTATTGTAACAAAAGTCTTCCTCCCTGATTTCTTGATAATGAAAGTGTTTATGGAGTTTTGCTCCCAGAAGTGGGATGGGACATTCACACCACCCAGGCAAATGTGAGCATCCTCCCTCGGCACCTGGCCGTGATGGGAGCACAATTGCCCTTTGAGAGCTAACTGTAAAATCAACCCCAAACTGACGAGGCCGGATACGTGCAGTCACCTTAAATATACAAGATAATCCACAATCAACATGACCTCACTACCCTGATTGAAGATGCTAACAGATCTAAAGAGCGTGCTAGTTAAACGGAATAGAAACGTATGGAAAGCGCAGAGCAGTCCTTCCCTGTGACCAGATAAACACCGTGCCATAGAAAAGAAGACTCAATCAATACGCCATCAATATCTGGTCCCATTAGCAAGGCAGTTTCTAGAGGGAATGTTCCCCTTGACAGTTGCTTTTGGCACAAGGATAAGGAGGTAAACACGAAGTCCCCAGACTCATGGACTCTGGGAAATGCACCTCCAGCCGGGCCTGAGCCTGGGCAGGCAGAGAGAAGAGCCTGTCAGAAGAACGATGACCCCACTGAGCAGAGACTTGGGGTTGGGGTGTGTGTTGGGGGGGGATTCTGATGCAAGAGTTTGGCCGAGGGGGGCTCTCAGGAGGAGGGGGCAGGGGAGGGAAGTAGGTAAGTAGGGGGGAAAATCTGAGGAAGGCTGGGGACTCATAGAGCCCAGCTTGCACCTTGGTTTTGATGTCACCCATACATATTAGGAAGAATACTATGCACCTGCAAGAAAAGAATAAGGATGAGTTCCATATACTGATCCGAAGGATCTCATGCATACTGTTAAGTGAAAAAACAAAGGGCAGATGTACACATAGAATGGTCCACTCTGTGTATAGAAGTGAGCCAAATAATAACGTAGAGTCATATTTACAATAAAATAAACAAAATGATTCACAGGGACAAATAAAAGGTGCCTATAAGTGTGTGAGGGGAGGTGGAAAGAACAGGGTGGGAATGGGAATTCTCAACATATCAATTTTATATTGCTTGGATTCTTCACCACATGAACTTATCACATAAATAATTTCTACTAGACCAAAACTGTTAAAATTTATATTTCAAAGTTGTATTTAAGATTGGATTTTAGTAAACAATTCTAGCAGACTGTAGTTCAGTTTAACAATGGGTGAGAGTATATACTGTGACGTGAAAAACACAGGGGGTAGAACAGTTAATTTAGTGTCCTGCCTTTTGTGAAAGAAAGGAGAGGAAGTGTGTGTGTCCGTGTGTGAGTGAGTGTGTGTGTTTGCTTATTTATGTAAAAATCATACAGGATGGATAACCAGAGACTGAGGGCTTGGATTGGAGCAAGACTTCTCTGAGTGTACATTTTAATATAATTTTGATATATAAATGGAACCTTGTACATATTTTCTATACTAAAAAAGTAAAATTACATAAAAAGATATAAAAATAAAATCCTAAAACTGAAACACGAGTGAACTGAATTCTATATTACATTGACATCTTAATTACAGAGAGAGAACATTTTAAGAAATCCTCAAACACAATATTCCAACTATAATTTCTGCACACTTTTTCAGTGGGGAATTGTTAACAGCAATATTGGTATTGTAATCTTGAAACTATTTTATGCTTATAAATAAAAAGATAAAACCAAAAGAATGAATATGTTCATAGGAATCAGGAGTTTTGTGTAAGAAAAAAAGAGATTCAAATACAAAATGATTTAAGAAAAAACAGTAACACTGAACTTGAATTGGAAACCTCCATATTTACTCATGATTTAAAAAATACATCTTTACAGCTTTGTCCCCTGAAAAGTTCAGGAAACAAGGATGTCCCTGTAGCAGTTAGCATCCCTAGGGCCATATTTGACTTTCTAAGAACCATTTCCCTCTGGAAGGAATCTTGGCTCAGAGAAGCAATGGCTGAGTCCAGGTCTGAGATAAGCAAAGTGCAAAGTGAGCCGGAAAACAAAGGCTTCCAGAAGACAGGACTGACCAAAATGACCCCGGAGACAGTTTGCAGACACCCTTCCTGGTCAACTTGGGAAATTCTGGGCATTAGTAAAAATCATCGTGATAATGGATTTTCACACACTGAATAAATAAATGAGTCCATACTAATATTTAAAAAATGGGGGCTAGAGAGAACACATTTCTTTATATATAATAACATACAAATAATAATAAAGAAGAAATGATGGAATTTGGTGCACACATACGCAACACACGCAGAGATCTGGGCAGGAATCATTAATGGGATCTAAAACCATTAAGTGGAAGGAAGAAAAGAAGTTGTTGGCAAACAGGATGTTTGTAAAACCTCACCTGGCAGATTATTCGCCAGTTGCTGAAGGAGAATGGAATGATCTGTCACTTTAACCATGTCATCACATTTCATTTCACCAGTGGGAGGCCCTGGCATCATGGGCCTCTTGATGTGATGCTCCGTGAAGGACCCAATGTCAGCTTTGAAGTGTTTAAACTGAATGTAATGAAGCCTCAAGAGTTCCAGTTTAAAGGACATTCAAGGAATAGCATGGATGAGTTACATGGTACCATGAGGAACCTAGATGTTCAGACCAAAAATCTAGAACCTCCAAAATGTGGGTGGAACATTTTACAAGACAAAGGGGAGGCATAACCACCAAATGCAACACATGAACTTTGATCAGAAGCTGCTAAAAAAAAGCTATAAAAGACATTTGGGGGGTTTGGGGGGAAATTTGAATATGGATTGGATATTGGACAATATTTTTAAATTATAGGTTTTTTGTTAGATACAATAATGATATTGTAGAATGAGGGCCTTAGGAGATGCCTGCTAAACTATTTAGGAGTGAAGTTTCATCATGTCTGCAGTTTATTTTCAAATGGTTATTATAAAAATATATATATCTTTATTTTCAAATGGTTAATAGCAACAATAACAACTATATATGTGTGTGTGTGTATCTATATATATATAGATACACACACAGAGAGAGAGAGAGAGGGGGAGGGGGAGGAGAGAGAGAAGGGGACAAATATGATGCACATTAAAAATTTTTGGATCTACGTAAACAATATGTAAGCATTTATTGTATTTTCCTTTCAACTTTTTCCGTGCGTTTAAATTTTTTGAAAAGTTGGTGAAAATTTTAAGTATTTTTTTAAGTAGTAAATAATTCTAGAACAAGAGAAAAAACAATGGTTTTCATCAAAAAGAAAATGCTCATAAAGCTTTGCTGATTTCAGACTATTCCCTTTTAATGTCATTGAGTGCAAGTGACAAACTGCTCATAGGATTAGATTTTGAGACAAATACGTCCCATGAATTTTTAGCCCTTAAATAGCTGTGAAAGCAAAATGTCGTTTAATTTTTAAACAGTTTGTGTCTTTTCATATGTCCATATTTTTAAAGTGACTCTAACATTTAAGACTTTTCGTGTCTCATCTATCACTAAAGGAAAGCTTGTTCTGACTTTCAAAACTTTAGAAAGTTAAAAAGATTAAAATTACCTTAAGAGGTTTTATGAAGTTCGTGAGAACTATGCAGCAATTCTGTGAGAGCACAGCTTGGAAGGCACCTAGGATTTTGGTTTGCTAATTACAGAGGTATGGTATTTAACATCATATTTTTGCAGTTTTGTCTTGTGCTCTTTTGCAGCCAAGAAGAAAAGTAGCAAACCATTTTCATCCCACTTTTTCCCAAAGAAAAGAGAAACAGTACCATGACAATGAGACCATTGTATTAAATTCACATGAATTTGCAAATTTAATGAATATATATAGTAGCTCTTCTGAGCTTTGAAGTTCCCTGGCTACAAAATGCTCACATAATTCTCCATCCGCTTTTTCTTCCCCCCGCCCCCTGCCCCCCCGCATTCTCTCTCTCCCTACCTCCCTCTTCCCAAGTCACAGCTCTCACTATCAAGTTCAAATTCAGTCTCCCTGGAGCATCTTCAAAAACAGGGATGGGGTGGACAAAAGTGGCTGAGACTGAGCCATGAGAAAAGATGACAGAAGGAAAAACTCTGGGGGAATCAAAGACAAACAAAGCTCAGGAGACACAGAAATCAGCAAGCACCAGCTCGCTGGCCACTGAATCCCCGGCCGCGTGGCCCACTTGTACTTTTCACTTAGAGGGCAGCCCTTCGCCCAATGCTCTCACCTCTCCTTCTATATGTCCACCCCTCCACACCTCCCTCCTTCCAACCCCACTGCCACTTTCAGTTCAAGGTGCAGCCACATGTGCCTTATAGTACATTGTGATACTAGACTCTCAGCCCATCCCTTCTCTGGCTTCTTTCACGCCCAAAGGCCCTAGACACATTCGGAAGGTGTATGAGTGACCAGCTGAAGGAAGAGAGGCGAGAAGAAATCTTCAAAACTGAAATGCCTAGAAAACATCTCTTGGGTGCCCTATATGCAGCATAGCTACACTCAATCTATTCAAACTATAGACACCAATCTCTGATACACTAACCCCATCTTCAACTGATGTTTTATAAGAAAAGTCGTACGTAAGTTGATGGACTAGGATTAAAGTGATCTGCAAAGTAAAGGAAACTCCATAGTCATCACTGGGCCTGTTCTTGCCTTTAAAATCACACGGTGACTCCCATGTAAAGCAAACACCTCGCTATAGGCCCGTGAGTCACAAGGGAGAGCGGCAGGGCGCCCAAACAGCCTTAAATTCCATCACGTAGAGCTTCAGGCGTCTTTAAGTTCAGCGCTTGGAACACAGATGGTCTTCATAACATATTACACCTGTAATAGCAACTTAGGATTTGTAACCCAGGCCCCAGACACGCCCTGGAACGTGCTCCCTAATCCAGGACAGTTGATACTAAGTGTCTCTTGGAAGGCTTGTGTTTCTCAGGTTATGCCACTTGGCACATTTCAGGATGTTCTGGCAGAGTTTATTCACCTCCTTCCTCCATGGGCCTCGCAGGATTGCCAGCTGAAGAGATTCCGTATGACTCAGACCATCCACGGTCCCACATCTCCTGCAAAAGCCATCAAAAGTCAGTGCAAGGTTGAATAAAACTCCAGAGGACCATCAGGTGATGATGCCTTTTCCCTGGAACATCAGTCCTAAAATAACCTCGTCCATGTCTAGGTCAGGCAACTCCCCCTGGAAGCATCAAACAGGCATTCCAGCCTGAAAAATAGAAAAACTGGGCTGCTCCCGAGAAGGAACCCAAAAGGCACTAAGGGAGCAATGCCACAAAGCCTCGGACAAGGTTCCCCCTGCGTCCCATCCTGCTCCTTTAATCAGACACATCAGTAATACGCACTGTGTTCAGAGATGTTCCCTGAGCTCCTACTGTGGGCTGGACAGCCTCCTCCTCCCCCATCTGCCCCCCCTCTGTGAGCTGCACTGTGTACCTTCTTACATACAACTGTACCTGCCCCTACACACACTCAGTCCTAAACTCCTTCAAGGGGACAGACTGTGTCTTATGTAATGCTGTGCACTCAGCAGGTAGTAGGGTGTTCAGCACACAGTGGGCACTCAGTGAAGTGTTGCTGAGTGAATGACCACTGGTGGGGGGCTCGTCAGCTCTCTGTTGGGATAGAAGGTTAGACCAGTCTGTTTTGAGCTCTTGCTGTGTATCAGCCACATGTTCAGAAATGCATTACATCACTTATTTTAGTCCCAACGACAGCTCTGCAGGGAAGGAGCCACCATCCCTGGGTTACAGACAAGGTGACCCAGAGGAAGGGGGCAGGTAACTGGGCATGGCCACGATTTGAGCATCAGTCTCTGGTGCCAAAGACATCCCCTTTCCCCCAGGAACCTAGGACTCCCAGAGGGAAGGCATGGGTGACCCACAGCCAGGGTGATCCCTCACTCAGGCTCCCTCGAGGCTGCTGTGGATTCAGTGCTGTTGGGACGTGGCAGGGGAGGGTGAGGCACGTCCAGGCTGGTGGTGAGGGAACAAGGGAAGTAGTGGGGCATCTGGCATCAGGTCATCATCAGAAAGATGCAGAGCAGGCAGGCAGGCTCACCCCCAGCTGTGGGTCAGCGGGACGATCCAGCAGTAGGATGGAGTGGGGCTGGTCCTGGAGACAGGACACAGACCAGATTCTGGTGAAAACTGAATGAATAGGGGGCTGAAGGGCAGGAGAGGGAGGGGCTTGGGTGAGGCAGTGGAGAGGTCATTTGCAGGGCACTCGAGTAAATAAAGTAACATGGTGAGGTACCGTTTTTGAAGAATGAGCTGGTGTGTGTTTACCCTGGACCTTCTTGTCCAGGTCATGGGTCAGAGGATGGGGCCGGGCTATGCCACAGCCCCTCCAGCTCATGGCTGCAGTATCCCTGATGAAATCCTGGCTCCTGAGTTCCCTGCTTCCTGACGCGGATTGCTTGTCCCTTTCCACTGCGTCAGGGGTCCCTCCGGCTGGATTAACCCCAAGAAACCATCAGAGCACACGGGAAGAGGTGTAGAGCCAGGCTCGGTGAGGACCACGGCCCCTGTCCCCGATGGCAAGGTTGGTGGGTGAACAGTGACACGGTGCATGTTACTGATGGAGTCTTAAATTTATGGGGTTTGATAGAATAAGTGCTTATCTGGGGTTTGGAGTGTGAGAAAGAGACAAGCTTTGGCTAAGGTGGCCCTCAACACAGGGCAGAGAACACAGACCCGGCTCAAGGCAGCCTTTTCTGTGCATCCAGGAGCTGGTGGCCTTCCAGAACTGCCCCGCTGCCCCACAGGTGGGCCGCTCAGATCAGCAAGGGGCGGGCAATACCCCCTCCCGTCCACCAGGGTGACGAACCCAGGGTGCTCCGCAAACACCATTTAGAGCGCCCGTCCGGATTGGGGGCAGCGTGGACGCCTACAGCTGGGTACCAGCTGAGGCCAGAGAAGGGGTTTGGGAGTCAAGCCAGCTGCCATGGGGGTGGGACCGGCTCCAGCAGCCTGCCTGCTGCATGAGGGCACAAGGCTGCTCCAACCGGGACTGCAGTGTAGACGGACCCTGCAGAGCAAGCTCGGAACGTGAGAGGATGCTGGATGTGCTGGTGGGGGGCGGTCCAGACAACAATCTGTGGGGCCTCCCTGACAGCAGAACCTGACAGACACAGGGAGAGATTGCAGATTTTAAAAAGACCCTCTCTTTTTGAGGGAATTGGGCAATCTGCTCTTTTTTTTTTTTTCATTTGAAAACCTCCCTTCTAGGGAATAGTTACAAGGAGAGAAGGGCTGCGTTACCTGTGAAATAAAATCTTCATGTCACAACATTTGTGGCTTTAGAGCAAATGGGAGAGAGAGGGAGAAAGAGAGAGAGAGAGAGAGGGACTATAGAAGCCACGAGGGCATGAGTTGGCCCCAGGCTCTGTGAACAAGAAACCCACAACTAAGTTTCTGGCTCAGCCCCATAAAACAGGCAACAAAACCCAATGCTTAAGTCCAGGCTGGTGACTCAACCAGGATGCCAAACTGAGTGGGCACCCTGATTGATGGTCCTGTCAAGCTCTCAGCAGTTTTCTGGTTTGTTTGGGGCACAACACCTCAAAGTCCATAAGTCACTGCCACCAAAGGCTGCGGGCATGGGGAGGGGGGCTGAGACCCCTCCCTCGTGCACACAGACCTTCTTTGTTGAGCCCAGCAGAGTTCACGGCAGCAGACTCTCAAGCTCTCGTTTCTTTTTGAGTTTACTTTAAATTTGACTCAGAAAAGAAAGAAATCAAACATTTTAAAGATCATTTGGGGCTCATTTTTCATCCAGACTTACTCAATTATAGAAAAACAAATTCATTTTCAAGGAACAGAGTCTTTGTCAATTACATTGAAGAATCCATTTCAAACACAGGAGTAATTTAATAGGGATATTGCTACATTTATAGGCGTTCATAGTATACGCTTTGCTTTAAAAGAGAAATAAGATGT
Organism: Mesoplodon bidens; assembly: GCF_964165515.1. Taxonomy (NCBI): domain Eukaryota; kingdom Metazoa; phylum Chordata; class Mammalia; order Artiodactyla; family Ziphiidae; genus Mesoplodon; species Mesoplodon bidens. The sequence continues at coordinate 29,644,827 of NC_138169.1, read as the reverse complement.
CAAAGGTCTTTCATAATTCTAAAAGTGACAATAAATGTCACTTCATCACAGTGACATGACAATAAATCCATCATGACAATAAATCCATCCATTTTACTAACACATCGGTTCTATCAGTGATAACATTCTCCTTGAGAATAATCTTATTTCAAGCATCTAAGAGAAGAATGCAAATTAGCAAAATGACATGTGTTCTAAAAGTTTCATTATATTTTAGTTATTTGTGCTTAAAATCCAGAATTAGAAGAGGTGGGTTACAGGTACAGCAATAAATAAGCCAATTCATTCAGGATATGTCAATCCATTATACAACTAAATTACAGCAATTCAAAATCTAACCACCAATTTAAGACAATATTTCTGGAACAAGTAGCTTTAGGTTCCAATTTAGGCTATTAGGGAAAAAACTAACCCCACACCTCCTCAGCCTCTCGCTCAAGAGCCTGGGTATGAAATCCGAGGGGCACCGAGCTCCCTCTGGGGTGACTCTCCCATTCTGGGGGAGGTGGGGAGGGGCTCACCGCTGAGATGCTTCTTAGGGCTGGGGAAGTTCTAAGAAGAAGAGGCAAGTCTCCTCCTGGCAGTAGCCTGAGAAATATTTAGCTGAAAGACTGATTCATAAATGAGAAGTGAATGTCCTTTCCCATCATTCACAAAATCATTGATTATTTGTCATTGTTTATCATGTGCCTTCTCTCCCACTAGACTGCCAGCTCCAGGATGTCAGGGACCTTGTCAGCCTCACTCTTTGTGTGCCGTCAGCACAGACCCTTGTTCATAGGAAGAGAATGGAGTCAGGTGATTTGGAAGGATATTATGGATATTACATGTGCCATAATGACTTAAGATCTCTGAGTCTTAGAATATTGAAAAGGACAAATAAAATGAGACTGTGTAAGGGGGATAAGAAAAGATATTAATAAACTCTAATTCAAAAAGATACATGCACCCCAATGTTCATAGCAGCACTATTTACAATTGCCAAGACATGGAAGCAACCTAAGTGTCCATCAACAGATGAATGGATAAAGAAGATGTGGTACATATATACAAGGGAATATCATTCAGCCATAAAAAAGAATGAAATAATGCCATGTGCAGCAATGGGGATGGACCTGGAGATTATCATACTAAGTGAAGTAAGTCAGACAGAGAAAGGCAAATATCGTATAATATCATTTATATGTGGAATCTAAAAAATGATACAAATGAACTTATTTACAAAACAGAAGTAGAGGGCTTCTCTGGTGGCGCAGTGGTTGAGAATCTGCCTGTCAATGCAGGGGACACGGGTTCGAGCCCTGGTCTGGGAGGATCCCCCATGCTGCGGAGTGGCTGGGCCCGTGAGCCATGACTACTGAGCCTGCGCGTCTGGAGCCTGTGCTCTGCAACAAGAGAGGCCGCAATAGTGAGAGGCCCGCGCACCGCGATGAAGAGTGGCCCCCACTTGCCACAAGTAGAGAAAGCCCCCACACAGAAACGAAGACCCAACACAGCAAAAATAAATAATAAATTAATTAATTAATAAAAAAAAAACAGAAGTAGACACACAGACATAGGAAACAAACTTATGGTTACCAAAGGGGAAGGGGAGGGGGGAGGGACAGACAAATTTTGAGTTGGGGATTAACAGATACAGAGTCCTATATATGAAATAGATAACCAACAAGGACCTACTGTATATCACAGGGAGCTATAGTCAACATCCTGTAATAAATCATAATGGAAAAGAATATAAAAAAGAATATATATATATAACTGAATCACTTTGCTGTACCCTGAAACTAACACAACATTGTAAATCAACTATACTTCAATTAAAAAAGACAAGGTATTAAAGTACTGAAATTCTTCCTCTTTGTGCACCATAGAAATCATTGAACCTTAAAGCTTGGAGGGAATCCTACAAGTTATCTGTGCCAACCTAGTCGTGTTCGTTTTCCTTTGATTCGAGGCACTAATGTAGAGCAGCAAACTCATCCTCCACATTGGTTATCCTTAGAGAACTGTGTGCTTCAAACTCTAAGGAAGGGCTATGAAATGTTTTCGAGAGCAAGGATGTTTAAAAATATGTCATGTGAAGCACGGTAGGCCTTTTTAGGGTCAGATCATGTAAAATGAGAAATCAACCAGACTTATGGAAACACTTTGGACTAATCTCCTAACCTTCTACTCTAAATTAATGCTTAATTTAGCTTCGTGCCATAGTCTAGTCTCAACCAAATAATGTTGATAAACCAAATGTTCAGAGACAGATATGCAAATTTTTAGTAATTACCTTATTAAGTTCACTTTGACTTTTCTAATTCAGAGCAGTAGTATTAATAATAACCTCCTTGAGATTGTCCATCTTATAGGGTTAGGCAACAACAGGGCCTGCTAAAAAGAGCTCTTGATTCTAAGTAGGCAGGGGTCCTAAAAATAGTCCTTTACACCAACCACAAAACTAAGCACATAGCAGGAGTTTTAAAACTAAGTTACTTAGTAACTTATGAAGATTTCATTGTAAAGATTTTGGTTTTAAAATGACAAAAAAAAGAAATAGGGACAATAACAAGAGAAGAAACCATTGATATTTTCACTAAAAACTACCCAAGGCAAAAACAGGCCAGCAGCATGAGGTATTCAATCACTACACTGAGATTTCCCAGAAATGTTCTGAATAGAGAGAAGAAAGAACATGATTCTAATTTAAAGCAGAAGCTAGAAGCTTCCCAAACTAGAACGTCTTCTGACAACATATAGACAAAAATACCGTTGTTTTCATAAGGAAATAGTTCTAGAAGTGTCTTATAATCAGGAAGATAATCAATAATAAAATACAATGTATTCGATTAAATGGGGCTGAAATTTCTATAGTATAAAAAGGCCATCTTCAAAAGCTGGACTTTTTTATTATTGAATAATTTATTATTGAAATAATAAATTTCAATAGCAAAAATCCCACAGTTTCCAAATAGATCTGTGATAGGCCAGAGTGAACTGCTGAGGCATAAAGAAAATAACAGAACTGAAAGCATAAAGTTAGTACTTGTTTTTCCTAACATAATTCATGGTTAAGCACAGAGGAAATATTGACTCAGAACACAATTTGAACAGTGCTTAATAATCAGTTGAGTGTGTAAAGTTTTACATATTGCCAAAGAGGCTAAAATAAAATAAATTAAAACACCAATATACTGAATGATTCACATCAGCTTTTAAGATGAAAAACATCTACTTACTATGAAAATTATGACTTTATTTAGAATGACAGATTTAAAGTTAAATATCCATTGGCTTCCTATGCAAAGAATTAAAGTACAATTTGTCTTTTATCTAACTTAATTATTACAATTATAAGTTAATAGAGTCTGCCTTCCCCAAAGTCTCTATCCAGTGTTTAGACTCTGACTCTCAACATTTAGAAAATCATTCATTTCCATCACTTGGCTAAAAGGTTTCAAGAGCTCAGAGAAGCTGGGTCATCAGTCCGGAAGTCATGAAGTCAAAGAAAAGTTAACCACAAAATGCAAACTTGCTTTTAAGTTCAAAGAGCCGTTTAGAAAGGTTACTGTCATACTTAATGCAAATTGAATCACACAAAAGTCAATACATAAAGACATAATTGCCTTTGTTCAGTAAGGATGTTTCCTCAGCCCATGCCAATTTTTTACACAGACCTCTGCACAATCAGCAAATCAACAAGGAATTGAGATCTACGGAGCCTTTAATTCACTTCTGGGGGTAAGGCTGAAGGAAATTATAACCATAATGTGACAGCCTAAATATGCAGTAATCTGAGAAAATTTTGTTTATTTAGCAGAAAGCATAGTAAGGGGTACATTATAAGAAACCCTGTAGGTAGCTGCTTTTTGTTTTTTGCTTGTGTGTTTTCTTTCCTAATAAAAACAATCTTATTTATACCATATTGTGGAAAGCATTATTAAAATATTTAGTTATTCTCTAGGCCAGAAAAATATGTGTTAACATACAATACTAATATAATCCCATAATTAGCTTAAAATGAGTGGTTTAAAGAAATCCTGAGTTAAATAGTATCAGACGTGAGAGTTTTATCAAGGGAAAAAAATTTAGTTACAAATGTAAAAATGAGCAGATTTAAGTATATCAAATTGTTCTTTCTTTCTACTCACTTTCTTTTCATATTTATCCATCATTTTGTTATAATATCATCACAGTTTGCCTTTGGACCGAACGTGCTGGGCTCTGCCTAAGTGGCACTTTGGTGACCGCTGGTTTTTTAGCTGAAAAAGCTTGGACACAAGGAATGGCCTGGGCCTTGGAGCGTGCACACGCGATGGCATCTTCTAAGATGGTTTTCTTTCCTAAATAACCTACAAGGATGCAGCCCCAGCACAGGGACAGATGAAGAGGACCAGAGCTGGGCCTGCTGAACTTTCAAATTCCTTGAGGATTGTTCTGTCGAAAGCCAGAGCTGGCAAGAAATGTCTTCCTCTCCTCTCTCTGATCCTGGCTTGACTTGGAACTTTGGCTTCACATCAGTCCAAGTGGACAGGCCCCAGTTACCTGTGGCCTATAGTCATATGTCATTGTTCAAAGTCAATTCTTTGATTTCTGTTAAGCAAATCTTTGGTTTGAGAAAAATACTGTACATAGTTGAAAAATCATCTGTTTTAGAGTCATAACACTTGGCCCTAAAGTCCTGACTACTGTGCAGAAGAATGGTCCCCAAAGACGTCCACATCCTAATCCCCAGAGCCTGTGAATATGTTAGGTTATGTATGAGGTGAAAGGAGAGGAGGATTTGCCAATGACCTTAAAATAGGGAGTTGATTTTGGATTATTTCAATGGGCTCAATGTAATCACAGTGGTCCTTAAAATGGGAAAGGGAGGCTGAAGATGAGCGTCAGAGAAGGCATGTGATGAGAGAACAGGTAAGGGAGATGGTGGGCTGCTGAACTGGCAGGTGGAGGAGGGGCCACCAGCCCCAGGTGCAGGCTCCTCTAGAGCTGGACCAGATGGAAACGGGTCCTCCCTTGGGCCTCCGGAAAGGACAGCCCTGCCGACACATCGATTTTAGCCCAGGGACACCTGTGTTGGACCCTGAACCACAGAACTGTGAGATAACACACTTTTGTTCTCTTAGGCCTCTAAGTTTGTGGTAACTTGCTATAGCAGCAGTGAGGCAAGAGTCACAAAATCTCCTTGAGATCTGTTACGTGACAGATAAATAGGTTACATTAGGGCCTTTAGGACTCTGAAAATAGGGCACATCATGAACTGCCCTTTGAGTCTGCAGGACCAAGTATGTAATAGAAGGGCCATGTGTGCCGCTTCACAGAAGGCTGGGGAGAAGGTGGGGTTTCAGTTACGTGCAGAGCACGGCTGGTGGTCAGGCAACTGCAGAGTCTGGCGTGTCCCGCACGATGCTCATGCTGTGAATCTTTACTGAGCGCTTACCAAGCACCAGACCCTGTGCAGGGTCCTTCCCGTATATTCCCCAACAATTCTGAGGTTGATATAAAATTTATGCCCATTTTACCTGTATGAAAACTGAGTCTCATTGTCATTGGCAGTCTTTTCTCCCAGTCCACACATCCGCTAAGTGGCTGAGCTGTGATTTGGACACCCACACCTACGTATTTTGATAAATTAGTCTTAGAATAGTGAGGTTTGACTATGGTAAATGGAAGAGAACATTTCTACTTAATAAGTTACTAAAAATCAAGTAGGCAAATATATTGAAAGCTAGGAATGAGGGGATATCACAGGTATGATTCTTTTTCCCCTATATGGTGATATCCTAATCAAAGTTCAGTAGAGAATATAAGCTTACGTATTTTAAATAAAAAAAAATCTTGGTTATACAGGGTTTTTTTTTCTACCAATGAATTTTAAGCTTCCCTCAAAAATAAGTACTAGAGATTATTCTCCAAGGTTACACCTCACATTTCCAGTAATATGTACTCTCTTTGCTAAGGCAGTAGAATACTATCTTTTAAAGCAATTATGCCTCCTATGAAAAGAAAAAATATTTTTTGATAGTTACTTTTCTCCTTTGGAAATTAACCTGTAAAGTATTCTATACATGTAAATGTGCACTACACACACACACGCGCGCATGCACACACACACACGTTACCTTACAATTGCTCTAGATACCCCAAAAGTCAAGCAAGGGGGAAAAAAATGGTGACTGACTTCAGATTTGCCTTTGGAAGAAAATGCCATACATTATAAAGATCCAAACTACCGACAGAATTAAGACAGTAAAGGGAATTAACTTTGGTTGAGTGTCCACATGCAAATCCCCTCCAAGTTGCTGGTGGGGCGGGGCTGAGGGACCCCAGCTCAGGAGGACTGCACAGCTGGAGAGGAGACCCCAGGGAGGGGCCACCCTCCTTACGATAGAAAATGTAGGCTCTACATAAAGTCCTAAGATATTTAGGAAAATGGTCAGAAGATTTGTTTCTTATGCGGCATCTACTACCAAGATGTCTGCGTTGAAAAGATAATTATAGATGAAAGCCATTGCTTACTTCATCTTCTTTGGGAAGAAAGAATATTATGTTATAAGAAAATTTTAAGAAAGAAGCTTTTAGTGTTGGAACTCTGAAGTTCAACTGTAGTAATTCTAGAAGGATGGAAGGATTAAAAAAAAAAAGCCAAATAGAAGCTTTGTCAGCAGTGATAGACTCTGCAGAGGACAAAAGGAAAAGCAATGGCAGGTGTTGTCAACTGTGTAATGAAGATTTCTTAGCAACTGCGGACATCCCAAGCCTTGGCAGCATCTGGCTCATCTGAAATGTTTGTCTGTAAATTTCTGTAGGCTGCTGACCTAAGTGTTATTTAAAAAGTTTCTGTACCCATTAGGTCTGGAATGCCACAGAGAAGGTAAGATTTATTGCTAGTTGAATTTTAAGGTCAATATGATTGATCTGAAATCCCCACATTGAATATGTACATGGTAAGCATCTCTACATAAAGATTACTTTTAAATATAAATAAATATATATTTGGATTTTTAAAACATCATTTTGCCAAAGTCCATTCTATGTCCCAATTTAGTTTAGTAACAACCCCCTGAACCTGAACACTTCTAATGGGGATTGTAATATGAGTAAGTACCCTTGTTTAAGGAAGGGCCCATCGTGGCACCGTCAGCCCTCCACATCCGCGATTCCGCATCCCCGGATTCAACCAACCGTGGATGGAAAATCCTGCACTATTCGCCATTGGTTGAATCCACAAATGTGGAACCCGAGGCTACGGAGTGCCAACTGCAAGGACTTGAGCACCTGCAGATTCTGGTATCCGCAGAGGGTCCTGGAACCGATACCCGGCGGATACCGAGGGATCACTGTAATAAAAAACGATGGCTGTTGTCATTTATCAGAACTTCCTGTGTGTGGAGGGGCGTTTAAGAGGCAGCTACGCTGATAGATCTCACCAGTGCCCTTGATCTTTGGGGGACCAAAAAGCAAAAGGAAGAGAGCATTCCTACTTAATAAATTACTAAAAATCAAGTGAGCATTATTTATTGAAAGCTAAGAATGAGGGAATATCACAGTATGATTGTTTTTCCCCTAAGTGGTGATATTCCAATCATCCCAGCACCTAGTCTGGGATACCTGAGAGATAAAAAGAAAACCCAGAGGGCTTCCCTGGTGGCGCAGTGGTTGAGAGTCCACCTGCCGATGCAGGGGACACGGCTTCGTGCCCCGGTCTGGGAGGATCCCACATGCCGCGGAGCGGTTGGGCCTGTGAGCCATGGCCGCTGAGCCTGCGCGTCCGGAGCCTGTGCTCCGCAACGGGAGAGGCCACAGCAGTGAGAGGCCAGCGTACCGCAAAAAAAAAAAAAAAAAGGAAACCCAGAAACCCACCACAATGTGTCTCAATACCTCTGTCTGCTTTTAGTATCAAAGTAATGCTAACCTCATAGAATGAGTTGGGAAATATCCCCTAATTTTCAACTTTTTGGAAGAATTGTCTATAATTGCTATTATTTATTTCTTTAATGCTTAGCAGAATTTGCCAATAAAGACATCTGGGCCTAGAGTTTTCTTTTCAGCTACATTAGTAAATATACTGGAATTCAGTTTCCCATTTTTTTTTGAGCAGGTTTTGTCAGGTTGTCTCTTCCAAGGAACTGACCATTTCATCAACATTATTATTTGTCATAAAGCTTCTCATAAGTTTCCCTTATTATTCTTTCAATATTGTGATGTCACCTATCTCATTTCTGATATCTGTGATTTGTGCATGCTTTTTTTTCCTTATCAGTCTGAATAGATGATTGCCAGTTTCATTTTCATTAAATTCAAAAGACTTTCTATTCCTCCCCACATTCCTTCCCCCCTCCCCGGCCTTTTTCCATGGACTACTTTGGTGTGCCTCTTAGTTTCCAAATATTTAGGGATTTTCCTGATATTTTTCTGTTATTGACCTTTAAATGATTGTCACTGTGGGAAAAGGACGTACTTTGTATGACTTGGATCCTTTTGAATTTGGGGGATTTGTTTCATGGCCCAGAATATGGTCTGTTTTGGTACGTGTCCACGTGGACTTCTGAGCACTCTGCCCGGTGCCCCATGAATTATGAGGTGTCCCGCTCTGGCTGCTGGGAGCAGGGAACATTCCCACCTGATTGCAGCTCCAGCTTCATTTCCTCTTTTCCTTTTGGGTGGGTCTTTCCCCAGCGCTCGGTATTTTCCTTACTTCAAGCAGTGACTCACAGTCAGCTGAAGACTCCAGGGCAAAGATCTCCGTGGCTCCTTCTCGGGACTCCCCCTCTGTGAAGTCCAGCTGCTCAGCCTTGCCCAAATTTACAGCTTCCCTTCTTCTTCTGGCAAGACCACCCTCCTAGCCCTGGTCCCCCCACCTTGGGCAGCTTCCTCACTAACAGAGAGTGGCTCTCCTATCTGCCTCCACACTCAAAGTGTACCAATGTGTTGTTTGGGAGAAAGAACATCCAGCCTCACAGAGATGTACAATGTATTTGGAAAACACAAGATTATTTTAGTAGTTTTCCCAGATTATTATAGGTATTTTTCATTGACAGTACACCCAATTTTGACACATGGTAATTTCTCAAAGTTTAATTGCAGCAAGGAATCACTAATCATGTTGATGAAAAGGGACCCTCCTATGCTGTTGGTGGGAGTGTAAATTGGTGCAGCCACTGTGGAAAACAGTATAGAGGTTCCTTAAAAAACTAAAAATAGAGTTGCCATATGATCCAGCAATCCAACTCCCGGGGCATATATCTGGAAAAGATAAAAGCTCTCATTCAAAAAGATACATGCACCCCAATGTTCATAGCAGCACTATTTACAATAGCCAAGACATGGAAGCAACCTAAGTGTCCATCAACAGATGAATGGATAAAGAAGATGTGGTACATATATACAAGGGAATATTACTCGGCCATAAAAAAGAATGAAATAATGCCATGTGCAGCAACATGGATGGACCTAAAGATTATCATACTAACTGAAGTAAGACAGACAAGGAAAGGCAAATATCATATAATATCACTTTTATGTGGAATCTAAAAAATGATACAAATGAACTTATTTACAAAACAGAAATAAACTCACAGACGTAGAAAACAAACTAATGGTTACCAAAGGGGAAGGGGGGGGATAAATTAGGAGTTTGGGATTAACATATACACACTAATATATATAAAATAGATAACCAACAAGGACCTACTATATAGCACAGGGAACTATACTCAATATCTTGTAATAATCTATAAGGGAAACAAATCTGAAAAAGAATATATATGTATTATATGTATAATATATTATATATATATAACTAAATCACTTTGCTGTACCCCTGAAACTAACACAACATTGTAAATCAACTATACTTGAATTAAAAAAAAATCATTGGTCTATGCTTCACTTGGAATGGATCATTATCTATACAAGATTTTGCTACATCATGCATTCATCATTTGGCAAACTGCCACAGAGCTATGCTGACTTTATAAACGTTGACACATTTCATTACACAATATAAAAAATTGACAGTTGTTATTTTCATTGCAAATCTCATCATCAAGTCTTTAAAACTGGGAAGAGGTCAGGCTCACAGTAGGTAATTCCAAGTTTTCAAGAATTCTAATTTTTACTCAAAACTTTGAAGTTTATCATCGGCAACAAATACTGTCCATTGTTTTATTTAAAGTAACAGACTCTGTTCTTTTCTGAGGACATCTTTGGCCAAAACCCAGGCTGGGAAACTGAAGTTTGTCAGGGATCTTTCAAGAATAATCATGTTGATCACAGCTGATCCACCTGTGAGCGTGTGGCCATGAAGAGGACAGTGGTGACTTCTGGTTTTGCCACGATTCCTGCCCAGGGGCTAACATTTCTTCTGATCTTTTAAATACCAAAGTCAACATGGTTAAAAAGGCAAATAGCATGTTAGTTTTATTATGAAAATCATTTTGGTTTTTTGTTTGTTTATTTGTTCTTTATTTTTTGGCTGCGTTGGTTCTTAGTTGCTGTGCGCGGGCTTTCTCTAGTTGCGGCGAGCAGGGGCTACTCTTCATTGCGGTGCACGGGCTTCTCACTGCGGTCACTTCTCTTGTTATGGAGCATGGGCTCCAGGTGCACGGGCTTAGTTGCTCCATGGCATGTGGGATTTTCATGGACCAGGGCTCGAACCCATGTCCCCTGCATTGGCAGGCGGATTCTTAACCACTGTGCTACCAGGGAAGCCCAAGAAAATCGTTTTGACCTCATGAATTTTTTAAAAAATTCATAGAAACTCCAAGAGTGCACCCTTGGAAATCCCACTTTGAGAGTCACTGGTTTAGGGAAACTACATATGGTTACGCTTTGTCCCGATTCATGGAATCAGGTCCCTCTGGAGTGGAGCTGACCCTCAGCTCTTTCCCCGACTCCATCCAAAATGTCTTCTCAATATTGCGCCTGCTGTTTGGAAGAGTTAAGAATATGCTGAGGTGAAAGAGAGAAACTCCATGGTTTTTTGCAGCCAAGGCTTAGCTCCAACACCTTTTTCTTGTTAGCTTGATGTCATTCTGCCTTCCACTGGGTCAGTTATAAGCGCTAAAAGCATTACTGTTCTCAGAGTTAGGGACTTTGTGCCGAAAGCCAGCCAAGCTGCCTCAGGCTGAGTTTTCTTTCTTTTCACCCTGAGGCAAGAGAAACCCAAAAAAGTCTAAACAAAAGACATCCAGACCAGGAGGCTTGATGTTGCTGCTGAATTTTAATGTTCAGACACATCATCTCACCAGAAATTTCACTTCCAGCCGCTGACGACTGCCAGGCCTCGAGTTCTTTCATATTATGTCACTCATCTGTCTGGTTGGGGGGAAAGAAAGGGATATCTTTTCACTGGGAAAATATGTATTTACTTTGAAATTATTCTGTTATAGTTATTGAATCATAAGTTTAATTAAGAAAACATACTTGCATGAATATCCTTTCTTTAATTATCTCAAAATACACATAAAAGAGAAATCATTTGAAGGTGAACGTTTTCATTGCTGTTTTCTGTACCAGGGTCCCTTGTTTATGACCTGCCAGGGCACCCTGGCCCACCGGTCCCAGGACTCACTATATGAGACCCCTGAGCCCTGCTGTCTGTCGCTTTCCAGACGGTCTGTATTCGGAGAAAAGGAAACTTGGGCCAGCTAGCAGACTGGCTCAGTACACACGCATTTCCTACTGAAAGTATTTTCAGGGCTTTTTAATTGCCCCTGAGATTTTTAAAAAATGATTATTATTTTAGGTTAAGGTACTGATATGCCATGAAATGTCGTGTTCCACGTTACTTGAGAGAGAGAATGTATTACTAGTCTTCACATCCGAGATGAGCTCTACCAAATTTTTTAGCTAGTCACCTGGGAAAATCATGACATGTGGGAGACAAGACAAGTGAAAGGTAAGGAATATGAAGGGGTGGAGGGTGCAGGCCGCCTGGGACACCCGTGTTCTTGCTCTTGGAAGCATCAGATAACTTCCGGTGTATCGTTAACAGCAATAACTTCCGGTGTATCGTTAACAGCGATAACTTCCGGTGTATCGTTAACAGTGATAACTTCCGGTGTATCGTTAACAGTGATAACTTCCGGTGTATCGTTAATCCGGTATATCGTTAACCTTATGTGAGTCACTGACAGATTTTTATTAACTTCCGATTTGAATCAACATGTAAACAATTATGGAGAAATCACTACATATAATACACCTCTATTTTTTAAAAAACCAACTGTCCATGCCCATTATACAGGGATATGAAATAATTATTTTTTAGGGAAAAAGTTCTGCTTTCCTTTATATACAAGTTTGTTAAGAGCTAGAAGTTTGTAGAAAACAAGTGATGGTAACAAAGTATCTGAATTGCAGCTTAAATAGCAAACACTCGCTTCCTAGAAAAGGGCAGAGGTCACAAGCCTAATACAGGAAAATCTAACTGGAAAAAAAAAATCACCATGTTTACCACTCCTAACAACTCCAGTCTTTCTTGGTTCTCTCTGGCTTGAGGAAAATCAAGGCAAAGAGCTAATGGGAGCGAGGAGAGAGGCAATGCAGTGACTTTTAGGCTCTTATTAACAGTGTATACTTTTAGATCCTCTTAGAACTCTTATTAGTGCACTAAGAAGCTGTCTAAAGTCTGGAAACAGACTTTCACACACAGCAAAGGGAAAAGCAAGGAAAAGAAATAAAAGTAAGAGGTGGCATAGAAGATACAGTTGCAGATAGAGGAAATTTCATTTTTATTCTTGTTTAAATTATGTCATCTTACTCTTAATATTTGCAGAGATATTTCTGAAATTCCTAGTCCTGCTAGAAGCCTGGTTGTCTGGCCAGGAAGGCATCATAGTTACCTGCCCTCCAAACTGTGCCAGGTGCCCACCATCACTCACCTCTGCCAAGAAAGAAATGAATAGCTTCGTCCAGGCCAGCAAACATCACTGCAGTACAAGAAAACCAGCTTTCATCCTCTTTAGCAGCGGGAAAGGACTGCATCGTGCTTGCGGAAACCCACTACACTGGCCACCTTTTTTCTCCTCCTGATACAAATGTTCAGGATGAAACTGTTTCTGTTGCACAGTGCATGAAATGGGGGTGTTCATGTCATTCTAGAGAATGTTTGTCATGTTTTGAGGCTGCTCAGTAGTTTTTGAACCATCTAATATTTGAAGAATTTTGTACCCTGAAAGCCCCAGATCCCCAGGACAGAGCCAGAAACGCACCGCCCGCCTCTCTTGCAGATCTGGGCCTCACACGGTGCAGGCTCCCCCGTCTCTGGGGTGGGTCTGCCTGCAGAGGTGAGTCCTGCATGTGGAAAGGTGGTCAGAACCCGGGCCTCTGCGTCCGGAAGACCTGCAGTCAAAGGTTAGATGAGGCCACCGACAGTAAGAGCAACACTGATTCATCTGGTGCTCGCCTGGTCCGTAGCAGGCACTGCATACGTTTACTATCAAGGGCATTTTTTACAACTTTCCTTGTTATTATTATATACATTTTATAGATTAGGAAGTAGAATCAAAAGGAGATTAAATAATTTTCAGAATTACATAGCCAGTAAGTGGAGCTAGGACTCAAAATCACCATCCTCTTCCATTTGCAAAGCCCATGTCCTCCATATTCTCACCTCCAGCAGTTTGCCGCCCTTACAAGCCCAAACCCTTTTCCTTCCTCTCTTTTTTTTTTTTGGTGCATTATGTGCCTTGGCAACATCTTTCATGTAATTACCATCCCGGCAAGTAGTTCTTTCCTCCTCAATCATAGTAAATCCTAACCTATTTTTATAGTTGAAAGGAACAAGTAGAAAAGACCATGAATACAATGCTTAATTTGCATAATGTTTTGATTATCCTAAAATTATTTGCAAATCTCTAATGTTTGGTAGTCAACTAATTTCTATGTGCTATATTTTCTGTCTCCTTTTTTTTAACCTTTTGAGCCCTTTTTCTTATCATGTCACATCTACACAATTTATGGCTCTGTTGAAATGATATATAAGCTCTCAGGCTGACCCACTTCTTTGGATCTTGCTTCTTTTCCAGGAAGGCACCTTTGTCATGTAAAAATTAACATCAAATAAAATTTGTATGCTTCTCTCCTGTTAATCTGTCCTTTGTCAGTCTAATTTGAACCTGAGAGGGTAGAGGGAAAAGTTTTTTCCTCCCCTCCACTTGCTAATTAGATTCAACTAAATTTATATGTCTAGATAATTCGTCATTGTAAGACTAGGGAGGGTAAAACACGGAAGTTTAAGAGCCGAGTGTACAGCAATGATGAGCAATGTGGTGCCTTTATTCCGCACCCAGAAAAACAATCCCACAAGAGACACCCAGCCAACATGGGCTACCAGACAGGGTGTGAGCTGTGACAGTGTTGGTGATAAGAGAAATTCACCTCCACGCCTGGAAAAGTGGCTCCAACTGATGTCACTAGCATATGTGTGTACCATCAACCATTCAGGAGAAAACACTCTAAGAAATTACTCTAAGAAGAGGGATTTCCTGGTTTAAGAACAATATTCATGATGTCGGCCAATGAACCAAAGGGGAGTAACCTCGAACCCATTTGTTTGTAGCCTTGAATGAAGGAAAACTCTTTCTGAGCAAAAAGTCGTCAATACTCAGGAAGTGGAACTTTCAGAAGCCAGTTTAAGGATTTGATCAGCATCCCATCCAGGTGGGGAGCGAGCGACTGAAATTCTCTCTTTTTTCTCCATTTATTTATTTATTCTATTTACTTTTCCCTGAGTTGGGTCTTCATTGCTGCGCGCAGGCTTTCTCTAGTTGCGATGAGCGGGGGCTACTCTTCGTTGCAGTGCACAGGCTTCTCATTGCAGTGGCCTCTCTTGTTGCAGAGCATGGGCTCTAGGCACCAGGGCTTCAGTAGTTGTAGTACGCGGGCTCAGTAGCTGTGGCTCATGGGCTCAGTAGTTGTGGCTCACGGGCTCTAGAGCACAGGCTCAGTAGTTGTGACGCACAGGCTTAGTTGCTCCGTGGCATGTGGGATCTTCCCGGACCAGGGCTCGAACCCGTGTCCCCTGCATTGGCAGGCAGATTCTTAACCACTGTGTCACCAGGGAAACCCTGAAATTCTCTTATTTAACATAGTTAAATATGGATGCCAAGTCACGTTATCATTTGACCAATGCCTGTCTCTTTTTTTATCAAAGCTAAAGAACCGATATAAATGATTATTGCAAACTTTTTGATATCAAAGTCACCGAACTGTGCTTGAGTAAAGAGTGTTGAAAATATTTTTTTGCATTCGTGATACATAATTGAATTAAAAGTCATTTCTGCAATTAGAAAATACTTGTTTTTATGGGAGGGACACACTGGACATTAGGCCAACCATAAAGTTCCAAATATTTATTGAGGATACAGAAAAATCAGTCTTCTTAACAAACCAATCACATCTTCTTCCTTCCTCTTCCCAGCCTCCCTCAAGAAAAAGACATAGAAACACACACCCAAGTATTTTCCCCATCATTATATGATAATTCTACCAAAAGTGGGAAATATATAGCAGAAGATAGCTCTGTAGCAAGAAAGTAATATCTACATACTTAAATGCTAATTAATGCTTTTCCTAAATGCTTGTAATAAACATAGCCTGAAGATTCTAGACCCCTACTTTATTTCCAGATAAGCTGCAGGAAAAAATAGTAGTTTCAAATAACATCCCTGCCACTAATCTAAAAAATTAATAGCAGGACTTCCCTGGTGGCGCAGTGGTTAGGAATCCGCCTGCCAATGCGGGTGACACGGGTTCGAGTCCTGGTCCAGGAAGATCCCACATGCAGCAGAACAACTAAGCCCCCACGCCACAACTAGTGAGCCTGCGCTCTAGAGCCTGTGTGCCACAACTACTGAGCCCGTATGCCACAACTACTGAAGCCCTCATGCCTAGAGCCTGCGCACCACAGCGAAGAGTAGCCCCCACTTGTTGCAACTAGAGAAAGCCCACACGCAGCAGTGAAGGCCCAACGCAGCCAAAAATAAATAAATAAATTTATAAATAAAATGAAATAAAAAAATAATAGCAGAAAAGAATTGTAAAAGAGTATTTCTAATTGTCCTTCTGAAGGATAAATTTTATTTGTTTGGTCCTCAACATTCCCATTGTCATTTGCCTAAATATGTTTATTAGACCTATCTCCTGCCTATGGAATTGAAAATAAAATTTACTGTTGGAGAGATGGAGAAAAGATCTGAATATGTCCAAATAAAGTTCTTCCAGCTGATTGAAAATGAAAACATTTTTCCTATTTCTGGTAAAAATTCAAATTAGAAAAGCTTAATATTTATCTTCATTAGTGGGTCACACACCTCTACTGCTGTTACTACGGCAACTGAGATCTCAGGTCTCCGATAATCAGCATCACTTCTTTCTTCCCAGGTGGGTTCTGGCTTCTGTAAGTAGGTTCTGCCCCAATCCCATCCCTGAAGTTGATTCAGGCAAGCCCAACAGCCTGTGTCCCACAACTAATAAATCTTGCGAAGTTCATGGAAATACCATCTACAAAGTGTCTCGTCTCTAAAGCTAGGCTGCAGTCAGTAGTTTTGTATTTGCAATTAATTATCTCCAGCTGTTGGAGAGCAAAAACCTCCAACTTAAAGCATCAAACGAATATTCTTCATGTCCTGGGGGTGCAAAGTTCACTGCGCTCTTGTCAACGTCACAGAATCCGCGCAGAATTGTTAGGGGCAGGAAATGAGGTTCAGTTCAACACTCCCAGTTTCACAGGGAAAGTGAGTCTCAGAGATCGTGAGTTCTGTGTCCAAGGTCAAACTCCTGACTAGTGGTTGGTCCAGAACATGCTCTGAGTCTAGAGGTTTTGTATGGTATGTTTTTCTTAACTGTTATTCCATTTCTTAACGAGGAATCCTAGACACCTATAACCTACCCTCAGGTATACACAGCACGTGTGTGTGTGTGTGTGTGTGAGAGAGAGAGAGAGAGAGAGAGAGAGGGAGAGAGAAGAGAGGAAAAGTAAAGAAGCAGCAATGTAAATTAGGGAAAATTTCAAGTGTATTTTAGCCAACAGGCACATGTCCAAGCAAACCTCTTCCCGGGCTGCTAAATAAGAAAACAAAGTGGCCCTTTGAGTTTTGCCTCTTCTTCCCCCCTCTCACCCAGACTCTCACAGAAATGATGTAATGCAGTGCCTTGGATGGAGAGTGGGCGTTTGGAGGGGGAGGTAAGAGAGAAGGAGATTGGAATCCATAAAGTGCAGCCCCTCAATTACTGAGTGTTGGCTGCAGAATTACGCTGGGAGAGTGTTGAAACTCTGCCCAGCTTTTAGTTAACAGAGTCAAGAATGAATAATGTAAGCTTCTTGCTCAGTATCATAATCATTAGGTACCAGGGAACAACTGACTTTGTCTCAAAAACCCCTTTTAGGCGCTGAGACACACCCTCTCCTCAAGACCATGAGCACTTGGAGACGCATCAGAAGCCATCCATCATGGCCACTCACTTCGCGCACGATGAGAGGCCTGCGTCTTCCCTTTACGGCATCATCTCTTTGGTCCAGCAGGTTGGCACAGCACTACTGAGACGTGAGATGACTCACGGGGATCAAAGGCAAGGCCACGTCTCCCTGCTCAGGGCCGACCCGCAGAGAAACGACGCTGACTTGTGTCAGCGGCCGCCTAGTTTTCCCAAGCGCTCGTCTGTAAAATGTTAACAGTGATCAGTGAGATGCAAACCCTTCATGTCCCTGTGTGCTGAGACAGAGACAGATCCATGAGCTTGCAGTCACCCACGTGCCCACAGTGACTGCAGGGCCACCGGTCGGGAGCTGCCATCCAGGTCCGTGGCTCTTGGAAGAGCCCACTCCCACCCCCCTGCTCGTGTTGCTGATGGAGGTAACTGGAAGCCCCAGGGCTGGCCTGGATATGGCCCGCGCACGCGCACACACACGCACGTATGCGCACACACACACGCGCATACTCCTCACACTTCCGACTGGGGTCGCACACGTGCTGCCTCGGCCGTGCCTTCCTTGCCTCTGCGACCTCACGTGCTGGTCCCTCTGCTCTCTCCTCATCCAGCCCCTGACAACACCTGGTCATCCTTCAGAATCCACGTCAGCTGCCACCATCTCCATTCAGCCTTCTCTGTTCCTCCAAATCTTGATTTGATTCCTCGCTTTAGGCCATACGTAGACTCCCGCTATGCGTGTGTCTGCAAGCACCTAACTCTTCTATTAGAATCGGATGTTTCTGGGTCTGTCTTCACTACATTGTCTTTATCTCAAGAATCTCGCACGTAAGTTGGTGTCCCATAAATTAAATAATGATTGAGGAGTGAGTGTGTGAATGGGTTTTGCACAAAGACAATCCCTTGGGGGAGGCATTCTGTACATCGGGGATGGGCTGCCTTGAATCAGACAGCTGCCAGAAGTGATCCTTTGAAGAATTTGTCCATCATCCAGTGAAAACAGCGAGCTTCAAGGAACTCAACACCTCCACGGTCATCACCACCGTGGGTCCCTCCACGCACACACTTACACACACACACACACACACCCATTTCCTGGGAAACTTTGTGGTTATCAGCCAAGCGTTAGCTTTTGGACACACATCCACATACCACAAAACAACTGTTGCTATGAAATATGTACCAACAGTTGGACTTACTAATAAATAGCAGGATGAACTGGCTTTACTCTGCTCACACCCTCTGGTAGTCACTGCTTTGGAGCTGAAATCTGTGGTGTTCTGTCTCTTTTTACATGGTTGACACTTTTCTTCATTTTCACATCCCTTACTCTGCTTCCTTGCCAAGAATTTACTGTTTGTTTGGGGGCTTCTCATTGGAGACCTTCACTGAGAGTTTTTAAATCTTCCTTTCTTGGAAAATATGTTCATTTTGCAAATTCCAAGTTATCAGGTCCAAGAAACTCTGTAGTCAAGAATCATACAGTTTCAGCATTTCTTGGGCTCTTTTTTGCTAAGATATCAGAGTATTCACCTCCCTCGTACATTTAACTCTATTCCCCTCATCGTTCTCTGTACAGGAGGCCCTCACCTGCTCCTGGCAATTTCAAATTAGGAATTTTCTCTCATGTAACAACATTTAGGAATCCTCTTATTTTTTTCAGAGTGATCTGTTTGTACGAAAGGCAGGCTGAGCAGAAAAAGTACAAACTGCAGGAGTCCCAACCCTGGGGGTTGGTTCCTCTATCTCCCCGTTGGGGGTGCACACCCACCCCTGGCCACCCTGGACTTCCCAGGTCTAAAATTGCCTTTAAGACCAAGATCACATTCTTTGCTTTGCTGAAGGATACACAGCAGCTGGGACTCTGCTTTTCCAATAACACAAACTCACCTCAAACTCTATAAAGCAAAGCAGCAAACTTACGATGAAGATATTGGGTGTCAGAGACCAGGGGCAGCATCGGGGTTGAGCCTCAGGCTTGATGGGGACCAGACAGACGCCAAGCTTCTCTCTCCTCTCCCTTCTCCTTGTGTTCTGGGTATCTGAGCCCTTAGTTCTCTCCACATCAGCCCCCTCTGCTGCTCGGTTGGCATTGCTATCACCTGTTCCTTCCCTTTATATCATAGGATGAGGGCACCCAGAAGAGACTGATTCTCTTTTTTTTGCTCCTTCCAAAATTCTTGAAGGAGAGATTTGTAGTAACCTCAATTGCTCTCATTCCCAGCCCTGGACAAATACATGGTGGCCTGCAAGGGGGTGTTACCTGACTGATACGGTAGTTCCCAGAATCACCATGTTAACAGGGATTGAAGGCAGCACCTTTCAGGGAGGGTTGCTGGGCAAACATTCCTGCTGGTCTCCATCATTGTCACTGTTGATAAATCCTGGACAAAATAGCATGTACCTCTGTGTCTCAGCTATAACTAAGGTGTACTGTCAGCGATATTTTATCTTCCTCCCTAGACCCAGCTTTACACCAACCCTCTTATTCCCCTAACACACACACACACACACACACACACGCACAGTGGACAAAGAATCTAGTCCCATACACAGGCTAGAGAGCTTGTCTCAGGAAATTACTGACCTGGACCATGAGAGAATGAAAAATTGTTACCAAATGAAATTCTTTTTTCTTAAACTTCTAAGCAAATGAAGTTCATTGGGAAATGCTAACCCTTGACCTCTAGACCAGTTGAATATTTTGTGTAAAACTTCATTAAATTCTTATCTTACCCAAAAAGCTGACTTCATGATTTCTTTTGCAAAATATGCCTAACAGCCAATAGAGATAACAGTGTTTGTGATTTCTGGAATAGCTGCTTCTTCTCAATCATGTGTCTCAGTTGCCAGAACCATTTCTATCAAATCTTCCCTGGGTACAGTTTATCCATAAAAGTCAGAGGGAGATGGGGGTAGCACTTTTGTCACCATGGTAGAACCAAGGGTGAATAAATAACTCTGTTCGTGAGGAGTGGCCTTAATTTGGCGAGAAATTCCCTTGTTCTCAAATAAATCATTGTGTATATAGGAATCGATTTTTCTTTTACTTGGGGCCCTCTAATGCGACAGCAGCTCCCACGGTAGAGCAGGGAGGACACGCAGGGTGGAGGGAGCCATGTGGGGAGCAGGGGCTTGTGGAGGTAACAGGACATTCACAGTTACCTTTCCTGCTGTCCCAGGTCTGACTAAGGCCCCAGAGGCTGAGATCCTTATATTAGTTGCCAAGTCTGATCACGATATAGACACCCCTTGACCACCTACACATCTACTGCTTAGAGATGCTCCAATGAGTCCTCACAGCCCTGGCCCATCACCCACCTCCAGACAGTGTAAGAGGCGCTAAATCACTCGCACTGAGCCTGAAGGGAGCAGCATCAAGACATCTTTGAAGGTCAGTGTCACTGGGCCCTGTGTTTCCATTACTGTTGGGTTGGCCAAAAAGTTCATTGGGGTTTTTCCACATCTTTCAGAAAAACCCAAACAAACTTTTTGGCCAACCCGATACTACATCCAAAGATGTTTCCCTCTAGAAAGTTTCTCTCTCCCCAGTAAGTAAACGTCCTGAGGGCTGCCTCACTGATTTTTCAGAGATGTCTGAGTGGGCCTGGGAAATTGTCCTCCTCGTCCCTCCCAGGCTCAGACACACTGAGACATAAGTCCAAGAGGGAGACAGATGGAGGTCCAGAATATTTCCTTTCATTACACATAAAGGCCAAGTTGGATGAAGCATCTAACTGTGAGAAGAGAATGGATCTTCTCACCCCAGACTATGGGTACCTCTTACGACAATGTCAAGATGACATTGATGGTGGTGATGATGACGATGATGTGAGGATGCTGCTGATGCTGATGGTGATGGTGTTGATGGTGAGGATGATGATGGTGATGATGATGCTGCTGATGCTGATGGTGATGATGGTGAGGATAATGGATGATGTGATGATGGTGATCATGGTGACGATGATGATGATAATCATGGTGACCACAATAGAGATGGGAGCAGAAGCCAGGGCAGAGTCCCAGACTCGGCAAGTGCCATCTGAAAGAGCGACACAGGGAGAGGTGGCACCATCGTGGTGTCCCCTGCTCTTTACCTCTGGGCTCAGGCTGTGTGCTGCTCCCCTCATGCCAGACACCGCCTCATCCTGCAGAACTGGAACCATACTGTCTGAGCCCTTTACTGAGGTCTGCACTAACAGTCTACATGTCACGAGTGCACTTTGGTGAAGAAACACTGAACTAGAACGAGTCCTGAGAACTTCTCCGTCTCCATCTGAAATATAACCAGGCAATTCCACTGAAATCTCGAGGCCAATGAGATAAACCCGAGTCTGCAGTCTGCTCCGGAGGGTTTTCAGATGGCAGATATTATTATAAGTCCTAATTTCAGACATTATATCAAGTCATTATGCATTTCAAGTTCAGAAGTGTCAACTATATTGTATATTATGCACACTAAATATTATATATATGCACAAATATATACACATGTACATACATATATGTATATAATACAAATACAAATATTACATTTAACCAGATTTAACTATCAATTATCTAAAATCCCTAGGATTTCTGAGACTGCTAAACAAGTTATCCCAAATATCTATACACTTATTTGAAGTTAGTGAATAATTTTTACCTTTATCCATTTAATTAATGCACATTCAAGACCTATAGCACATAGTCAGCCATTTGTCTATAGTAACACACTTCTGTTGGTACCAACTCAGAATATAAAGTACATTTCATCAAATCTAAGGCACGTCAGGGTTTCAGAGATAATAAAATGTGAAAAAAAATGTGTCTTCGAATCAAAGCGATCTAATATCTTTTCTATGTGTGAGAATGACTGCATTTTCACAGATTGTCCTACATTCTCAGGCCACCCAGAGCCAGAAACGTGGATAAAGGCACTCAAAAAATAACACTTTTCTTTTGGGAAAGCACAGAGTATCTCCAGCCCTAAACTGAGTGGCTACCTCCGTCAATATCTAGTATGCATTCAAGTTTGTTGAAAAAAGTTTTAATATTAACATTAGCATAAATAGGTGCCCATCACCCGTAAAAAGTTAAAAAAATACATTTTCTAAAAGCCAAATTTTGAGGCATTTTATCAGTAATGCCCTTCTGTCAGAAGCTTGACCCTGTCTACGCATCAGCAGATCCCTCGTTCCCTAACTAGGCTGCCCCTTTCTCCCAGCTGAGCCTCTGGGGACTCGGGGGCAGGGAAAGAGGTAACAGAAGGAGCCTGAGACGGACTCCGAGAACTGGGATCCTTGTGCTTGTATGTAAATTCCACTTTGTAAAATTGATACCCACCATCTCAGTGGCACTTTACATCCTAGAACCACATATGAGCATCATGTAAATCAATCAGTAAGAAACTGCTTTACAAACATTTGAAGTGTTAGTCCATGTTAAATTAGATTTACTTTGAAAGCACTTGGATTCTACTTCATTGTGATGTATGCCAAACTTACTATAAGGATTTTCTCCTGTGGTTAAATTTCTCTTCATTTTGTGACAAAAAAAATCAATCAAGAAAATGACAAGGTTTATGATGTCTCAGCCAGAAAGCTGACAGTGGCTGATGAAATTGAAGCATTACGCTTGTCTTCCCAGATACCATATCACCCTAGACCACATCTTTCAACCTCTTTTATCTCCCACCCATAAAACTTTAAATGGCAAGGATGAATTTTGATTCTGTACTAGAAAGACATTTCTAGAATGAAATTCATTGGTGTCATCCATGAAATCAGAGAAAGGAAACAAAAATTGTTCACTAAGTGAATGATTTTTAGTTTTTCCTTCACTCTGAACCGTCATTCTTCTCATCCTTGACAAGATCAGCAAGACCCTATGGGGCCTTCCCAGGACAGACCCCACGCCCCATGCCCTTGCCCGCCTCTTGTCTGTAGAAAAACTTTAGCCTCCTAGGCCTTCCCAAAAGTTTCAAAGAATAGATTTACTCAGAGAAATGAGAAAATGCAGAAAGAAAAGGAGTCGAGCAATACAAAATAATAATAGTTTAGCCATTAAACAAAGTCAAGGGCTTTTAGGTCCTCCTCAAGGGCTATAGATAATATTCTGAGCCATGTCCTTTGAGTTGTTATTTCCACTGCGATGTCTATTTAGAGGTAGTGCCACGAGTTCTAAGATGAAGCAAACTAATCACAAACCACAGTCAGACTAAAGGGGTGTGGGAGAGGCCTCGCTGGCCAAGAGTCACCCTTTCATTCTGCAGGGGTCATTGGCTGGTGACCAGAGCCAGCCTGAGTCCAATAAATACTTTCCATCCAAACTGTAAGGATATTTATCTGGAAGCCAGTATGCACGTCAGACTGGGTGCTAGAGGCACTTCTGGGGAATCAGAAGAAAGGGTGGTTGACTACATACTTGTGGGTTCGGATGCAGAGATTATAAGGGAACTTTTATTTCTTTTGGCCAGTAAGGATACATCTTCCATGAATCATAGGTTTTTTCACCCTAATCCTTAACTACACTATAAAAAGACCTTTGGAAATACGGTTTTTCAATAAATTACAGGTTTCTTTTTTTTTTTCTAATCCTTAGTTACAATATTAAAGGAACTTTGGATATAGGGAGATTTAAGGCTTTTGGAATTTTTTTTAAGGCTTTCTTAAAATATATACATGGCTTGTCAACCTGTCACAGCAACTTGCAGCAGTGCTGTGGGCATGACCAGCACACACGATGGACTACTGTCAGGGGGTGTGTGACCCAGGGATTCTTTCGGGCAGAACTGACGGTGTGACGATCCTCAGGCACTAGTTCTTGGGCACAGCACCAGCAAGAGTGAAGCTGAGGATTAGAAAGTGTGTCTCAGCATCTTCCCCACTCCCATTAGTGCCCCGTCCCCTGCCCTGATGCGGCCACCCTTTGCTCTCAGTCCCCCACGTGGCACCTCAAGGCCTTTCCTTCCTGAGCCATGCCAGAACCTTCCACTCCAGTTACTCTGAGCCCTGTGAGTCCGTCTCCCTCTCCCGTGGGGAGAGACGGTCTGTCCCTTGCTCTTCCCCAGGGGTATCTGTATGTCTCTACGGCTTCCAAACTTGGGAAACCCCGAGCGGAGGCCCAGTAGGTGGCCGTAGGGCTCGGGGGCGAGTCTCCCACAGCAGCACCAGGCACTGAGCCTGACTTCCTGACTCCTCCCAACAGCCCCAAGTCGCTCTCACAACTCACACACCTGCTGTGAAGTCACCCCCATCACACCTCATCCTGCCCTCCTTTTTTTAAAAAAATTTTTGTTTTATATTGGGGTCTAGTCGATTACCAACGTTGTGTTAGTTTCAGGTGTACAGTAAAGTGATTCAGTTCTACATATACATGTATCTGTTCTTTTTCAGATTCTTTTCCCACTTAGGTTATTACAGAATACTGAGCAGAGTTCCTGTGCTATACAGTAGGTCCTTGTTGGTTGTCCATTTTATTTTATTTTATTTATTTATTTTTTTGCGGTACACGGGCCTCTCACTGTTGTGGCCTCTCCCGTTGCGGAGCACAGGCTCCGGGCGCGCAGGCTCAGCAGCCATGGCTCATGGGCCCAGCCGCTCCACAGCATGTGGGATCTTCCTGGACCGGGGCACGAACCCGTGTCCCTGCATCGGCAGGCAGACTCTCAAACACTGCGCCACCAGGGAAGCCCGGTTATCCATTTTAAATGTAGCAGTGGGTACGTGTCAATCCCAAACTCTCTAACTATCCCTCTCCCCCTCCCATCCCCCCTGCTAACCACAAGTTGGTTTTCTATGTCTGTGAGTCTGTTTCTCTTTTGTAAATAAGTTCATCTGTATCATTTTTTAGATTCCGCATAAAGCGATATTGTATATTTGTCTTTCTCGTCTTGCCCTCTCTCCTCTCCTGTCTCGTATCCGCTCACACTGACATTCTATTTCCTGCCCCCAGCATCCCTAAACCAATACACAGAAATATACAACTCCAAGTCCCCCTCACCCCGAAACTCTCAGAAATAAATAAAAGCGAATATAGTTCTCTGCCATGACGGAAACAACAGAACGCAAAGGGACAAATGAACGTGTAGTGGCATGATGTGCGTGAGTGACTGGAGATGGGGTCTGACACATAAAGAGAGACACCGTAACCTGCCTTTCCCCGCAGCTGGAGCAGAACTTATTTCTACAGAGAAGATAGCGAACAAGAAACAGAGCAGGACATCATGAGAGACGCAAGACAGGAAACCCAGAAGGCCAGCTCATCTCCGCGCAGGAGTGACTGCCGGTGCCCGCGAGGAGGTTCCACACTAACGAGAAGGTTCCATGGCACCCTCAGTGGAGACACGTCAAAAAGCCAGTCCCCGGGGCTTCCCTGGTGGTGTAGTGGTTGAGAGTCCGCCTGCCGATGCAGGGTACACGGGTTCGTGCCCCGGTCCGGGAAGATCCCACATGCCACGGAGCGGCTGGGCCCGTGAGCCATGGCCGCTGAGCCTGCGCGTCCGGAGCCTGTGCTCCGCAACGGGAGAGGCCACAACAGTGAGAGGCCCGCGTACCGCAAAAAAAAAAAAAAAGAAAGAAAGAAAGAAAAAAAAAAGCCAGTCCCCGCCCACAACCCCGCTGCTTCTGGTCTCAGCGCCCCCTGCACTGCACCTCTCCCGAGGCCCTAAGTGCCACCTCTCCAGACTCCGTTCAGCCCCTCTCCACATTCGTTTGAATATTTCATGGTTCTCTTGGAAGAGGGAGGGGCCGCATCTCTCTGTGCATGTTCCTCTTAATCGATTTGTTATGGCAATTATTACTTTTTTTACTCCAGAGGATGCGAAGGAGACTGCTGCTTCCTGGAAAGGGAGTGTTTTGGAAGACGGTGAAATGCAAGTGTCCTCCTCACGGTGTCACTTGTGGCGTGTTCCCCGGAGACTTCCCCGCTTTTCTGGAAAGCCAGGGTCCTTCCAGCCTGGGGGCTGATGGCTAAGACCTCGTCTGAGGTGAGTAGACAAACTGTCGGGTTCATTTTGAAGAGGAACTTAGACAAGAGAGAGTTGGGCCACAGGCTTCCCTCGAGAGAAGGTGCGGAGATGGGTCTGTTCCCATGGACGTGGCCTCGTGACTTCCCACAGTCCCACAGAACTCACGCCGAGCCCTGGACCTCCAGCCCCGTCTGCGAACAGCCAGTGAGCTGTTCGTCCCAGTACATCTAATGTTTTCTGGAAGTTTTTGCTCCCAGATTTGGAAATGATTGTTGCAAGTAACACTGATTAATTCTACATTGTTATATTCTGGAAATTTCATAAATCCAACATGGAAATAATATGCAAAATAGAAGCTATTGACTAAAAAAAATCAGATAGAATTATGTTAAATTAACCTCATAAACATTTCATCTTTCCTTCCTCCCTCCCTCCCTCCTTCCTTCCTTCCCTCAGAAGGTGACATGATACAACCTGGGTTTTCACAGGGTCACTGTTGCTGCTGTGAGGCCAAACCACAGAGGCTGTTCCCATCACGTTTGTAACCATCCTCATTTCCTCAACTTTCGATACGTAACCTGTGTCAAAGCACAGAGTTATAGCTGTGGACAGTCTCTGAAATCATATAATGTATAGTCACCCTGAAGGAACTGGTGAGTAAGAACAAAACCATGACTTTTCTGTAAGAACAAAAGAGCCCCTTTTTTTTTCAAAGTATGGCAAAGATTTGATTAACCTGAGGAATGCAGGGTACTGATTAATTGAGTTTTCTGATGAACTGACAGGTTAGTCTGATGGGAAAACAGATGAGAACGAAAACCATCCATGTTCCTACCTTATTAAGAAAGTGTATAAAGCACAATGCAGGTCACTTTGATGGTAATATCTTCTTCCTACTCCAAGTCATTGTCAGAAATACCTACAGAGCCAGAGAGATGGTACATGGGCTGGGCTGATGGACAGATAGTCCTGGGGGCCACGAGGGAAATTCCGGGGAGGAAGGACCTTGTGGGGAGATGGGGGGAGGGCAGAGGGCACTTGACAGTTCTTTTCCTGCAGAATCGACTCCTTCAACTGAGCTAAATAAATAAGATTCTGGGCCACATTGAAATGAGAGGAGATGCTCTCAGAAGGAAGTCTCCAGACTCCAAGTCCTCAGCCAGCATCACGGGGGTGGGGGGTTGGGCAGGGACTTCTGCTTTCTTCCTCTCACAATGGCTCACATGTCCGCTGGTACATTTCACCATGGTTGACTCCTACTTTGTATCTGCGTGACCACCCCTGTCTCTTGGGCACGCTCACAAAATAAACTTGTTCTCAGGGAAAGGTTTAGACCACTGGCCAAATCACCCCCCTCAAACACAGGTTGATCTTTCCCAGCACTCCTGTTATGTTAATAATTTAACTCTCATCAGACACTGACATCTGACACTGAAAGTATTTGAATGTTTTGTTTTTTCCCAAGTGACCGAGTTTCTTCTTTGCTCTCTGCCATCCCCAGGCAGGAAGGCAGCTGAGCCCTGGGATTCAGAGCTTGGAATCAAATTCCCAGGCTGAGAGTGGCTGAACAGTCACTGAGCAGCGGGTCAGACGTCCCTTGGCCCTGGGACGTGGTGGGTGTGAGCACTGGGCCTGAGGCGTGTGCAGCTACTCAGATGGAAGTGCCTGTCAACATCTTGGTGACAAGCTGCAAATGCATTTACACTGTGTTCCATGGTAAGTGAACTCCTCTAACCATCAGCTTCAGAGATCTGGGCAGTGGAGCTGTGTAGATACGCACCAGCACAGGCCCGGGTGTGAGGCAGAAATATTGAATGTACTGTTCATGGCACACACCTTCCAGTAGCCGCTGGTCCACCCGACAGCCGGGCCAGGCAGAGGGATGGGGCGATCTGTGGACCTCTGGTCCCCAATAACCCCACGCCCGACCAGAATACTGAGATGCAAATACTTACTCAGGGTTATCTTTTGTAATTTTGCCTACTTTAGGGTTGTGGAATTTTTAGCTAGAAATAAAGGAAGGGGGACCCCTCCCTCCCTGGAGTCCTTCGGAGATGCTGTGTTGACGGACTCTGCCCCTGACCGACGGAAGAAGCAATTCACAGTCCACACCGCTATCCAGGGTTGATTCAGCTGCTCCGCCAGCACCTTCATTTCTTCTCTTGAACTTTCCTCATTCAACTTCTCAGCCATGTTAACCAACCACAGTTACAACCACTGTAAAGCAGACGGGCAGCGGCGAGGGGACATTAATGCTGAGAATGGACTGACTCTGTGACCAGGCAGCAGTCCTGCCTTCCTGACAGCACAGAGAGGCATTACAGTTTCATGGGTCACCTAGACGCTAAAATCAAACTCAGGGCAGTAGCTACTAGCGACCTTGTTTGCTGCCTATGTTCTAGAATGTAAGCACAAAAAGGTAAGGATTTTCACCATTTTATTCTTCGCTGTGTGCACTGCCCTGGAAACCAAACATCAGCCCAGAGGCCCAGTGAATATTAGCAGTGCAGGAGTGCCAAGCATGGTAGTAAAATCATTCTGTGTTTCTATTTACATCTCATAAAAGCAGATTAATTTACATGCTAGGTGTCTATTTACACAGTAAATAACAGTGTATGTTTTCACCAATCTTCTTGTACCCACCATTAAAACAGCAAATGAATAATCCCTTATTTGTATTTCTCTGCATCTTGGGGAACTATTGTTTATCCCGTTGGCTTCTGAAGAAATTGAAAGAGTAAAAAAGTTGGCTATTTTTCTGAAATGAGAGTGTTTTTTTAAAAAAGAAAAGGCTCCCCAGAGAATATTTTAATGCTGTTGAGCATTTAGTAAGAAAACATTTCAAAATAACCAGCATCAATGGAATTGTGGAGCCTGCAGCGCTGTCACTTAATTTCAAAGGAGAGACAGGCTAAATCCAGAAGATGACACAGCACAGGGCTCCATCGCACCTGCCTAGTTAACTTCGGGGTTTAAAAATGCAGACACATCAGTATGAATTGCTTCCGATAGCCAAGCGTTCACAGCGGAGGGTTTGTTCTTAACTGTTTTTCTACTGCCAACTTGGGCTCGATGGCAGCGTTTTCCATGATGTGTCCGTGATGAAATTGGATGCACATGCATGTGAGGTTTCCATCCAGCTAAGACCATGTATGGGGAGAAGCCAATTGCAGATGCAGTGTTCTGCCTATGGTCTGGAAACTCCAAGGTCACTAAAGTTCAGGAAATTCAGAGAGACAGATTACAGGGAAGGATAGACTTGCCTGTTTAGAGGCTCAGGGTCATCACAGGACACCGAGCCCAGGCAGCTCAGTTCACAGGCACGTGGGGAGGCTAGGGAAGCTGGGAGGCTGGGGAGGAGGCTTGATTCTCTCCTCTCCTCCGCTGGCCTCCACATCCTTTCTCTTGGGAGACCCTCAATGAAGATGCATTAATTGGTTTTGTCTTCTGACAGTAGTCCATGGTTTTGTTCCAGAAATCCTTATTAAAATAGCACTCAGACTTTTCAAAAAATTTTTGTTTTACATTTTTGTCTCACTCTCTTAACAACACAGAAATGACTGCAGGGGGCTTACCACCCCCAGTAAGCCTCCCAGGCACCCGCAGACCAGAACAGAGCATTTTAATACCTTGACCACGCCTCACAGCTACACGAGGGGACGCCAGGCCACAGTCCAGAATTGTGGGCTCCAGGAGGGCACCTCCCTGTCACACTGCACATGCTGCTCGAATGCAAGGCTGCACGACTGCAAATTCAGGTTTGAAAACAGAAACAAACCTGTAAAGCAAAACATAGTGGATATAAGCCTAGAAAGATTGGTGAAAAATCTCAAATATAAACTCTAAATCCAAAAGCAAAAGTTAACTTAAAAAACTGAGTTATTGATGGTGAGGAAACTTTTTCCTACACAGAAAAGTGGTGCCCAGGATGGATGGTGGGAGCAGAGAAAATGAATCTGCCAGCACTGTTGTGTGACACAATGCAAGTCACTGACCGTCTAGTTCAGGGGCTGGCACATTTTTCCTGTAAAGATAAGTATTTTAGGCTCTGTGAGCCATATGATGGCACCCGTTCCACTCCACCATGGTAGCGAGGGCACAGCAATAGAAAACATGCAGACAAACTAGCCTGACTGTGTCCATGAAGTTTCTTTACAAGATTAGGCAGATGCCTGGTGTAGTGTGTTCATCGTTAAATCTCTTAGTCATGCCTTTCATCCACTAATCAATGACATCGTCAGGAACAGCCTGAATTGAATTTTGGAGGATCTTTGTTCAACTTCATAAGGACACCACATTGGGTGAAATCCTTATGGGAAGACCAAAAACGTTTGTGATTTTAAGAAGTTTCCACTGAAATCTAACCTTTGTCAGAGATCTTTCTACAGAAGTTGTTTTCACCATGAAGGAGCTGTAATCCTGATTAGTTAGGATCAAAGATTTGAACTTGCAAGTACCTCTGCTTTCAGGCAATCTCCTAGAGCTGTAATTTCTACATCTAATGGCTGGTTTTAGAATAAGAAACCAAGTTACCTCATGGATTGATTTCCAAAAAATATATAAATGATTTTCCTAGGATATTATAAAGGCTTGAGTTTGTTTACCAAGAACTTCTAGGTTAGTGCAAACGTTTCCTATAATTAAGAAGGGGGCTTCCCTGGTGGCACAGTGGTTGAGAGTCCGCCTGCCGATGCAGGGTACACAGGTTCGTGCCCCGGTCCGGGAAGATCCCACATCCTGCGGAGCGGCTGGGCCCGTGAGCCATGGCCGCTGGGCCTGCACGTCCGGAGCCTGTGCTCCGCAACGGGAGAGGCCACAACAGTGAGAGGCCCGCGTACCGCAAAAAAAAAAAGAAAAGAAAAGAAAAGAAGGATCTGAGGAGCCCTAAAGAATCAGATCTGGGCTTCCAGTGGTTTGGTTTTTGTTATTTTGTAATTTTGTTCTTGTTTTTCTTCTTCTGTTCAGCTGTGTTTCAGATTAATTGCAGTTGATACATTTCTATGTTCTTTAAATCTTAGATTGAGAACTACTTAAATATTTCTTGCTAGAAAATGGGAATTCAAAATCTAGAACAATCTTGAAATTAAGAATCTGGTATTTTAAACCATTACCTTTATGTTGATGTATTCAGTTAAATGCAGTTATTCTTAAGAGCTCATATGCACAAAGCAAAAAGTGGCAGAGTATAAAATTAAATTCTTGGCATTTTAGAAATTACCTGGAGTATAGACTCCCACTGCTTATTTCTATGAGAAATAAAACTTCTCAAAAAAAACACAAACCTGCCTCCACTACTTTAATCCATATTTGAGAAGCTCCCATTTACATCACTTTTATAAATCTACTTGAATTGACTTCTGGTTAGTATCAAATGTTGCTTTGAAATGTTTTCCAAGGAGGTTTTTTTGTTTTTTGGTTTTTTAAGAAAAACTGTCAGTATTAAATACCATAATATCACTAAATCAGACAATTTTTCTCCAACAAGTAACAGACTCAGACAATTTAAAACATCCTAAGTAATGGCTTCGGTCTTTATTTAAACGTTTTGAAAGCAGAAAGAAATGTGTGTGTAAGAATATGTCGGTTTTAACAAAATTTATGGCATACCTTGTAATTTGATCTTTCTTATAGCTTAAACTATAGACTTTTTCAGGATTTGAAATATGAGAATATGCTTTCAGAAGGTTCAGTTGTTAAATAATTTGAGGAGATAATCCTAAACTATATTTAATCCACCTCTGGTACCTAATTATAACCTGTGTCTAGATTTCCTGTGGGTAGCATCCCATGACTGAGGACCAATGAAATTACTTTGTTCATTGACTGATTCCTTCCCATTTGACCTTCTTTCTTTTCAGGGATCTTTTTCTTTGGACGATGGTAGCAGAACATAATGATATGCATGGCAGAGTTTTGACACATTAGGATCGCCACTGATGGAGCCATTTGGGGTGGGAGAACAGGGCGACAGAGGCTTCCTGGACCCCACACACTGAGTTCTCTGCCCAGCTCTGCAGCCCCTTCTTACTCACGTCAACTTGGGTAACTGCTACTGCCTTTGGGCCCCAGTGTATCAGTAAATTAAGAAAAGAATACAGACCTTGAAGACTGGACTTGCATTCATTCAAAACGTAACTGACATTTTGTCAGGTATGCCCTGCCTCCACCACTTCCTGGCTGTGCCATCTTTAGCAGGTTACTTAATTTCTCTGTGCTTTGGTGTCCTCATCTGTAAAATAAGGGTATTACCACCTCTATGTCTCATTGGGAGAGAGGATTAATGAGAGAGAGGTGCCTGCAGTGTTTAGGACGATACTTAGCATGTAGTAAGTGCTCAAGAAATAGTAAATATTGTTGTTGTTAAGACTGTTATTTTTAAGGTATTATTAATGGTGGCTAATGGATGACTCTGTATCGGGCTTACAGCCTAGCAAGGAAGAGTGATGCACTGTGCTCGTGCTGCCACAGAGGAGAAGAGGGAAGGAGGAAGCAAATAGCCAGGGCAGACCCATAGACTGAGAGACAAGCTCCTGAATGTGGCCTGAGGGCCGAGCAGGGGTTTGCTAAGCGAAGGGGTGGGGGAGTTAAGAGGCACAGACAGAAAACAAGAAAGTGTCGGGGGGCCTGGAGCATTGGAAGAGCTGAAAGGCGCTGGTTCATTGAGCCTGAAACGGGGCTGGTGAAAATGCAGCCGGAGGGCTGGGGAGAAGCAGCTTAGGAGGCCCCCAAACCTTAGGAAGAGTTGTGGTTTTTATCCTGACGGCGATGGAAGCCAGAAAAGAGACTTAAGCAGGGAATTGAGAGGAGTTTCCCTTGAGAAGCACCGTTCTGGCTGCATTTGAAAGATTCCACTGAAAAGGCAGGACTGGAGGCATCAGGGACCTCATCCTGGGTCCAGGACGGCATAGAGAGTTGGTGTCTCACTGCAGTCCTGTGATGACACTTCTCCTGACCGTGCATGAGGGCAGGTCATTACTATGCTCGACACTGGTAATTCGGGGACTCTCTGAACTGATAGGATCTACAGGTGGTCTCTTTAAGGATTAAAGCTAGTCAGCACCTTAGTCCATTTTGTTATGTTTTCTGCAGCTCTGGGATTCTAACTTGCACAGAATTGTGCTGCCAGTTTCTCCCCATTTTCCTTCAAAAGGAATGCAAGTCAGCTGGTCTCCACAATCCAGGAGAACTTCCAGTCAGGTCTTTCACAAGGCAGAGGAATGGGGTTCACCATTGAACAGAGAAGGCTGAAAAATGTTCAACTTTCTCCTGCTGATGGAAGATGCAGGTTAAGAAATGAAATTACCTGGATATCAGTTCAGGAAAAGTGGGACAGCAGCGGGCCAAGCTCCTGGACCACACAGTCCGTCTAAAACTTTGTGCAGAACGTAGCCGCCACCACATCCCTGGGAGGGCCACCTCCTCTCAGTCTCCAAGTCATCTTTTAGTAAATTCCCAAGTGAAACTTGGTCCTCAACTTTCACCCACTGCCTTGGAGTGTGAAGGAAGCATCATTTTGCAAGTCACAGGTCAAAGGCACCATGTGAAGGGAGCTGAGACCAAGCCCCAAACCACACGAGCCAAAACTTGGTTCCTTACATCCAGATGTCTTTAGTTGAGTGCCCTGGGGACTGAGTTCTCTGCGAGATGGGATCACTTCCCCGTAGTCCCTACAAGAAGTCCTAATAGTGGAATGTACTACTAATACGTGTGTATTAATTGCCCACCTGATATTTTATAGCCAAACAAACAACCCAGCACAACAAGCTCATGGAAGATTTCAGCCTTTTTAGAGCAGAGAGGCCAGCACCATCCCCCAGTCACCACCCAAATAATGTCCCATCTACAAGGGACCATCTCCACAACAGCTGCAGAGCCCTGAGTGGTCACCAGGGAGTGTCACTGGGCCCAAATGGAGGTGAGGGAAAACCCAGGGCACGTGAAGAGAAAAAGATAATTCTCAGTGAGTTTTAATGTTTTAGATTTTAAGATGGAGGTGTGCATAATATCTCTTTTGAACATACCTGGTCTCTCTTAGCTGTGTGACTCCCTCTCCTCCCAGAAGGGGGGCAGGGGTGATGAACGCTTGAGCCCGAAATTGTTGATCTAGTTCTTTGAAAATAAAAGACAAGTTATGCCCTCAGGGGGCCTATCAAAGGAACCAAATATTTTGCAAAGACAATCCTTTTTTTACCCTATCCCTTATTTTATTTTCTTTAAAGAAGCAAACACAAGTCCTATAATCACGGAATATAGAGGTACACAGGGAGGACTGCTACAGGGAAAAGGTAGGAGCTGTGGGGTATTTACGAGGGTGTCCAGCCCAGCCTAGGAGCATCGGGGCAGTTTCTGGAAGGAATGGCCCCAAACTGAGATCAGAAGGTGAGCGGAAATTAATAAGCAAGGCACAGGAGATCAGCAGAGGCCCTGCACAAACTGAGAAATAGAATTGCGATCAAGGGTGGGAAGAGGGAGGAGGAGAGGGGCAGCGATGGGGAGGGGACACCCGCAGGGGACACATGTCCCTGAAGGATTTCACCCTGAACGGCAGAGCGAAGACAGCAGGCCGTGAGCAAGGGGAACACACAGTCGTGTTTGCAGCCCCACGGTGGGTCTTCGGAGCCTGGCACAGTGGGGGATGAGCCAACACAGGGACGGGGTAGGGGTGATGGCAGTCATGTAGGAGAAAGGACAGTACTGGGACTGCGGTGGTAGCAATGGCTGAGGGTGAGAAAAGAGGGCGGCTTCCAGAGCTGTGCTGAATTGGAGAGCTCCTCCGAGCTGAAGCTTCCTCCGCCATGTAGATCTTTCTGTTTCAGCACCAGTGACTGTAAACACTTGATGTTTACACGTCTTTCTCCCCCACTAGACAGTGAGCTACTCCAAGCTGAGAGCGAGGTCTTCCCGTTTGCATCCCCAGAGCTTGGCTCTGCGGTGGTGGGGTGACCATCCAAGTCTGCTGAATCCAGATGGATGGAAAAGGCAGGGAGGGGGTCACAGGGAGACTAACAAGCACAGACTCCCACGGGAGCTTACAGGTGGGCAAAGACGCCGGGAAAATTGGTAGATGGTGATGGTTCCAGGAAGAAGAAAGCCTGAAAACCTAGGAGGTGATGGTCACTCTCACTTTTTCTGTGACACGCACTGCCACACCCAATAAATCTGACCATCCGAGCAACAGTCCCCTCAGTTCCTTGTATCTTGCAGACACCCACCCTCAGTCTTTCGAACCTGGAGTCAAACTTCCAGAAAGAGTCATGCCCTTATTAACCATAAAATACAAAATTCCCAAGACAAGAGGGGCCCTTCCCTCCCTCAGTCCCTTGGGCAAGGTCTACGCCCACGACACCATCTCAACACCAGAGCCGGACTGTAGGGTCCGCACAGGCCAAGGGCCTCAAAGCTGCTTCACCCTCTCCTGGGACCTCATGGGGATGGCCCCCACCCTGGGATGGGGCACCGTGACCCACTTAGGGTGCAAGGGCCACAGACCCGGAGCACAGGTATAACCGGAGCACTTCCCTGTGCCCGAGGACACAGACACTCAGCAAGGACTCCAGACCACTTGTGCCCGCTCGGTCTACCGTGTCCCCCTCAGGATGGTCAAGGACCACTGTTCTGTGTCCCCCTGCTGGGGGGAAGGGCCAGGTGCCAGCAGGGCCGCAGCAGCCTTCTCCTTGCTCACCCTCTTGCCCTGGAGACGCTTCCCTCCCCCCATCCAGACACCTTCGGTCTCATCTCTGGAACATGAAAAACCTTGAACTTGGGCTTTCTTGATGTCTGACAGACCCCCATTCCTGTGGCCTCCAGGCTCTAGGGCCTCTGGACCGTCCTCTTCTCCCCTCCTCCTCCCCCCTCCTCCCCTCCCCCTCCCTTGACACCAGCACACACTCAGTAGCCGGGGACAGTGGAGAATTTCCACGTGGGGGAGGCCATCTGGAGGGTGGGGCAACGCTGGGAAAGAGGGCTTGAACCCGGTCTGCAGAAGAAGCAGAGGGGTCCTGCTCAGAGAGCGCACTGGATGGGGGCAGCTCAGAAGGACAGCTGCTCACTCCAGAACCGTCCAGCCCTCCGCCAAGTCCCCCGCTATAGGCACGTGGGGTCGCGCTGTGGTTCACATCTGGCCGACTTTCCAGTAGGGTTCCTACCTGGCTATCAGGCTGAAACCTCTCCTTCCTAACACGTGCACTGGTGACTGGTCACCTGGCTGAAAGTCACTCCCTCCTCCGTGCCGTCCCCTGCTGGACTGGAGCTGGGCCCTGACCCCAGGTGCAGACTGTGGAGAGAGATGGGCCAGCACTGATTGCTTCACCACCTTGGCAACCATTTACTGAATTCTTCCTTAGCTGGGACTCCAGGAATACAAGCGAGAAGGAGTGAAGTCCCTACCGCCTCAAGGAACCAGCAGTCAGATGGGAGAGAGACCAGTGACTGGGCAGGGATGACGGAGAGGCGCAGGCTCTGACTCAGGTGGTCCTGGTTGCTGGGGGACACAGAGGCGAGGCCAGACTCAGCTGTGGGACGCAGGGAAGGGTCCCTGAATGTGCTGGTTTCCTGCACCAGCTCTAGTACCTCTCGGTGCCTTCCTTTATCTCTGAAGCATCCACTTCTGATGTGAAACGGAGCCGTGCCTTGGAAAGCAACGCCGGGTAGGGTCGGACCACAATGCACCACTTACGCTTGCAGATGTAGAAGCCGGTTCTCCAAAGGTGCTCATGTACCTGGGGGTGCAAAACAGAGTGCTGGGGGCAGGTGCCCGAACCTCTGCTGATATCCATCCACTGTGATCTCCATCTAAAACCAGAAAAAGCTCAGGCGTTCCTCCCACAGAACATGGACAGACACACACGTCCCCCCATGTGTACGTCAGGCATTGCCACACAGCCCAGAGGGGCGGGCACGTCCCGGCCAGCCCACTTGTTTAGCTTCCTGTGATGCATCGCCGGCTACATGTGCCCACAATTTACTAATTGTATCATCTGGATTTAACTGATAAACCACAGATTGAAGACAATTCTTGTGATATGAGCTCAAGAAAACAAGAAAGTGGGGAACACACTCCTAGCAGGAGCCATGTCTGCAGGTAAAAATAATAATTTCATTTTCATGTGGACCTTTATAAATTACTATGTCATTTAAAATGTACAGGACACAAAATATGCCTGTACAACAGAATGTTCTCCAGTTTACAAGTGAATACGTCAATTCACAGTGTGTTTTAAAATGTTTCCTTGATAACGATTTTTCATTAAAAATACCTGTGGACCATTGGTTTAGCTCGCCAATGCCCACCTCAAGGCAGGTAGCTCACCTGATCCTCACCTTGCTGGCTTGGCTTTCCCATCCTTGACGCCAGAAGCTCTGGCTCACGTAGGTGACAACTGCGGCCACACCAGCCATGGGACAAGGAAACAGAACAATGCCTTGGGTAAATCACAAAGTGACCGTCCAGAGGAACTCCTTCTGCTTCCTGGCTGTTCCCACACGCGTATGAAAGCAGCAGAACGCTGGTGATGGGCTGCTGCTCACTTTCGCCGGAGGTGTCCACAATGGTTTTATGACGTCTGCTCTTTGATTTGGCTCCTGGACGTTTGCAGTTTGAAGAATTACCTTGCTCTGGAGGGAAACCATGTCCAATGATCACAATCTATCCTGTTTCCATTCGACACTCTGAATTCATTGGCCCCCATCCAAACCAAACCTCAGCCCCGATTTCCTCAATATTTGGCCCACATTTATAAACCTCGGAGAACCTCCCAGCCAAATTGGCTTGAATCTCAAGTCTCTTTACCCACATTGTACACAGCCCTGCTTTTAAAATCAACAAGCCCTCCATTGACCACTCAAGAATCCCATAGCTTTCCCTAGTTCTGTTGTAATGTCTGTATTGTTTGGTTAAGGAAGAAGAAAAATTGCTTTGTGACTCAAATCACATAAGCTTACTAGAACCGCAATGATCTGGGCAATCATTTTTGAAGCTGCAATAGCTAATCATTGTAGGTCAAGCTATGTTTCCTGACAGACACATGGAGAATATTAACAGAAATCGTCCCACAATGTTTCTTTTAGAGCTTAAAGCTGCAATTTGCTAAATGTTCTCCCTCACTTTCTGTAGAAAAGTTCGTGGTCCCTTTCTAAATAAAATACGCTAATGCTTTCTACGTATTGCATTTGTAAAAAAAAATGCATACATGTGTGCAAAAAAAGGAGGGGAATATTTGCATGTGGCAACATGTCACGTAGTTCGAATCACGACATTGCAGAGTTTAACGTCACCTGTGAAAAATGTTGGTTCAGTGAGAATGTTTGTACTGTACGTACAGGAGGAACACACTGTGTGTATTACACCCTATAAACGTAATACAGGAAATTAACATTAAGACATCTGCAAAGTGAAAGCTCATATATCTCTCTCCCACGCAGGGTCCCCAGACTTGACTTCATCCCCCAAACACGGGACAGGGATGCTTCTTAAGTCTGCGTGTTGATTCTCCATCAGTCCTGTACTCACCCTCAGGTAAGTGAGAGGGAAAGGCTGCATTTGTTTTCCTTTCCTAATATTTATTATAGCACCTGGGAGACATAAGCAGGAGTTGCTGGCAGTCAGACCTCTGGCCAGATTCAGCAACTGGGGTGCAGGAAAGGTGTGGGTGTAGGTGAGGGGCCTCTTGTACATGTGCAGTCTCCTGTTACATGTGGGGGCGGGGGGAGGGCTATGTTGGCTGCTGGGTTCAGTCTTCAGTTTAGATGTGAGAGGCAGGATAAACAGAGACGAACAGCGAGGTGTTGTTTGAGGGATGGAGGCTGCCAGGCCACCCGGCCAAAGAAGCGACATCTTGAACCATGAGCAAGAAAAACAGCAAGGGGAGAGGCCAGGTACACCCACGTGTGCTACAGGCTAAAAGCAAACACCTGTTTAAACAGAGGCTTAGAAATGGGGGTGGGAGGGGTGACCTGCCTTAGCATCCCAGGTTGTTTACCCCCATTCTCACTGCAAATTGCACAGCCCTCCATCTCACTTCGTGGTGTAGGAAGCGACTAGACCTCAGCCCATCCTCCTGAGTGAAGTTCCCAGAGGGCCGCCGTCCTAACCAAGGCCTTTGTAGATTTTGAACCTGAGTTTCCTATTCACAAGTCAGGCAGCAAGTTGAAATGCTGATTTCTAAATTCAATCAGAGATCACTGAAGGGGTTCACCCCTGGAAGGTAAATGGGAACGTCTCGTAGTTAATTCATGGCCTTATCTCACTATCTTCATTTATTTAACAACTGCTGTTCATTGACTCTAAGACACCCTCGATTTGTCATGTGCACCTTTATTTTTTGTTCCTCTAAGGAAAATACTACATTATGCTGTCAATAACCGTGAGAGCCATCCGTTGAAAGGTGCACACTGTTTTCTTTTTTCTCTTTTTAAAAAATTTTTATTGAAATATAGTTGATTTACAATGTTGTGTTACTTTCAGATGTATATCAAAGTGATTCAATTATATTCAATGCATATATAAATGTATATATTCTTTTTTTACATTCTCTTCCATTATAGGTTATTACAAGATACCGAGTATAGTTCCCCGTGCTGTACAGTAGGTGCTTTCTGGTTATCTATTTTATATATAGTAGTGTGTATAAATTTGTGCCAAGTGGTATATTAACCCAAGGGTGTTTGCAAAAATCTCAGGTAAAAAGCTGTTTATAAATCACGTTCACTCTTAGCCATATTTTCAATTCACACCTCACATGAGCTTGTAGTGGCCACGTTTCCTGAACGGTGAAGACATGTGATATGGATGAGGATAACAGATCAGAACATTTGAAACAAGGACTGTCCTGAAAATTTGAGCTGCATGACCCCAGATACCTGCTTTCAATCACTGATACACATGTACAGTCCCACAGTCTGAACCTATAAAAACAC
The DNA here is from genome assembly GCF_964165515.1 of Mesoplodon bidens. Taxonomy (NCBI): domain Eukaryota; kingdom Metazoa; phylum Chordata; class Mammalia; order Artiodactyla; family Ziphiidae; genus Mesoplodon; species Mesoplodon bidens. The sequence continues at coordinate 29,604,542 of NC_138169.1, read as the reverse complement.
TCTAAATATTATTTTCAAAAATCATATTTGCCTTTCTTCCAAGGATCCTGGCGACACTAGTGGGACACATATTTCCTTTCTTTTACTTAAGAAGGAGTCTGTGTTTTCTCTATTAAAAATGTAGGCACAAGAGACCACCATCACTACCACTCTTTCTAGTCAGTAGTTTGAAAGGTAGGGGCCAGGGTGGGAGGGGTCAGGGCAGGGTCTGGCAGGGGTCAGCATCAAAATCATGGTCTTTGGGGTCAAGTGTAAGTGTGAGATAAAGCTTTTTATTTAATCATCAGAAATAAGGTTTAACAAGTACTATGCCTGGGAGTAGAAATTTGGTGATTTGAATTTATCCTACATTATACATGGATTGTAATTTTTTATTTTTTTATGCCTTCCTTTATAAAATTAAAGAAAAGGGAATATAGGTAGTTTACATACATACATATCTATTGTAACAAAATTTAAAATAAAGGTGATGAGGAAAGCAATAAAGTAATGAAAGTGGCAAAGCAGCAATAAGGATAAACCCAATTCATGGCTTGAGGTCTTCTATATTTATGAGAAGGCTATTTTTTTCATAAATTTATTTATTTTATTTATTTATTTTTGGCTGCATTGGGTCTTCATTGCTGTGCGCAGACTTTCTCTAGTTGTGGCAAGTGGGGGCTACTCTTCGTTGCGGTGCACGGGCTTCTCATTGCGGTGGCTTCTCTTGTTGCGGAGCACAGGCTCTAGGCACACGGGCTTCAGTAGTTGTGGCACGTGGGCTCAGTAGTTGTGGCTTGCGGGCTCTAGAATGCAGGCTCAGTAGTTGTGGCTCACGGACTTAGTTGCTCCGCGATATGTGGGATTTTCCCAGATCAGGGCTTGAACCCGTGTCCCCTGCATTGGCAGGCGGATTCTTAACCACTGAGCTGCCAGGGAAGCCCAATAAGTCTATTTTTTTAAAAAGGCTCTGAATGTTTTGGCCACTGATTAAAAGAGAAAAATAATAGTCAGTTCTATGACTTGAAATGCCTGAAAGATAACCCTCACCAGTGGTCAGGGGCCACCTGCCGCTAATTAGAGCAGCTCCTTGTCCACGTGGAAGACACAGAAAGGCCGTCACTATGGCACAAGCAGCAAATGGCACAACGTCCTTCATGTGGGTTCTTGAGGTGCATACGTGGGGTCACGACCCTGCAGAATTGTGACAGCAATTTCACAGCTCGGTCCAATTTCTATTTTTCCAAGAATAAATTGTTTAGTATCTAGGAAAATGCATTGAAGGCCAATCCTCCAGGCAATCACCTATGGATATTCCTTACAGTGTGGTTTCCCTTAGGTAGAGAAAGACAGTGATTTGGGTTTATACTCTGAAACATAGCTGCAGTGGAGTGGATTGTATTGAACCGTGTTGTTCAAATGCCAGGCATGGCCTGAGCCAACTCCAGGGTGGGCTGGAATGGGGTCGTCCTGGGAAAGGTGAGCCATGTGACCAGGACAGTACTGGACACAACCCACCCCCCTTCCAGATGTGGACCAAGGGATGCTTGGGAAGCGCCCCATCTTCATTAAGAAACAAATTTGTTTCACTATGACTAGATGCTGGAGGGTCATCTTCAGAAGTTCTCAGTCCTCATCCATGCTTTCAAGGTGGTTATGGCAATTAGACCCTTTATTCCAATAGATTTTGTTTTTTAGAAATATGTCAGCATCTCAGGTTTTTGTTTGTTTTATTTTTTTATCTTATTTTTTTATTATTTGGCCATACCAAGCAGCATGTGGGATCTTAGTTCCCCGACCAGGGATCAAACCCACACTCCCTGCATTGAAAGCGTGGAGTCTTAACCACTGGACCACCAGGGAAGTCCCTATTCCAATAGAATCTTATGTGAATGCCTGGCCTCTGCCAAAATGATGGAGGCAGCTGCCCCCGTTGAGGCAGGGGTGATGCCTGAAGCCCCACCTCGCTCTTCTGTGGACCCTCCACTGGGACCCCAGCACCTGAGAGCAAGTCTGGAAAGACTAACCCCACAGTCATTCTTCCAACAAGTTCCAGAAAGCCGTTTCTTTTGAGGTTGACAAAAACAACCAGGAATCTTTAAAATCAAGAACAAACACCCACCTTGTAATTGAAAAAAAAATCAATAAAACTGTCACAGAATATTTAATACTAAGCAATAAAACTGCCTGATGAGCTCACCAAGATAGAATGGTTGCAAATTGTGTATCCGGGCAACTCAGTAATTTTGTTAACTCGAAGGCAATAAAATGTTGGTGAAAGTCTAACAAAACTGATGTCTAAAAAAAATGATGTAATTTGGTAGTATTGTCAATTGACCCTTAAAGCCTAACTAATAACATAGAACTCACATTTTTTTAAACATCTTTATTGGTGTATAATTGCTTTCCAGTGCTTTGTTAGTTTCTGCTGTATAACAAAGCGAATTAGCTACATGTATACATATATCCCCATATACCTCTTGCATCTCCCTCCCACCCGCCCTACCCCACCCCTCTAGGTGGTCACACAGCACCCAGCTGATGTCCCCGTGGGATGCAGCTGCTTCCCACTAGCTATCTGTTTTACATTTGGTAGTGTATATATGTCAATGCTACTCTCTCACTTCGTCCCAGCTTACGAAGACTTCCCCCTCCCTGTGTCCTCAAGTCCATTCTCTACATCGGTGTTTTTATTCCTGTCCTGCCCCTAGGTTCATCAGAACCTTTTTTTTTTTTTTAAGATTCCATATATATGCGTTAGCATATGGTATTTGTTTTTCTCTTTCTAACTTACTTCACTCTGTATGACAGACTCTAGGTCCATCCACCTCATTATAAATAACTCAATTTCGTTTTTTTTATGGCTGAGTAATATTGCACTATATATATATGCCATATCTTCTTTATCTATTCATCTGTTGACAGACATTTAGGTTGCTTTCCATGTCCTGGCTATTGTAAATATTGCTGCAATGACCATTGTGGTACATGACTCTTTTTGAATTACGTTTTTTTTTATAACATCTTTATTGGAGTATAATTGCTTTACAATGGTGTGTTAGTTTCTGCTGTATAACAAAGTGAATCAGCTATACATATACATATATCCCCATATCTCCTCCCTCTTGCGTCTTCCTCACACCCTCCCTATCCCACCCCTCTAGGTGGTCACAAGGCACCGAGCTGATCTCCCTGTGCTATGTGGCTGCTTCCCACTAGCTATCTATTTTACGTTTGGTAGTGTATATATGTCCATGCCACTCTCTCACTTCTTCCCAGCTTACCCTTCCCCCTCCCCGTGCCCTCACATCCATTCTCCACATCTGCGTCTTTATGCCTGTCCTGCCCCTAGGTTCTTCATAACCTTTTTTTTTTTTTAAGATTCCATATATATGTGTTAGCATACGGTATTTGTTTTTCTTTTTCTGATTCACTTCACTCTGTATGACAGACTCTAGGTCCATCCACCTCACTACAAATAACTCAATTTTGTTTCTTTTTATGGCTGAGTAATATTCCATTGTATACATGTGCCACATCTTCTTTATCCATTCATCTGTTGATAGACACTTAGGTTGCTTCCATGTCCTGGCTATTGTAAATAGCGCTGCAGTGAACATTGTGGTACATGACTCTTTGAATTATGGTTTTCTCAGTGTATATGCCCAGTAGTGGGATTGATGGGTCATATGGTAGTTCTATTTTTACTTTTTTAAGGAACCTCCATACTGTTCTCCATAGTGGTTGTATCAGTTTACATTCCCACCAACAGTGCAAGAGGGTTCCCTTTTCCCAACAGCCTCTCCAGCACTTTTTGTTTGTAGATTTTTTGATGATGGCCATTCTGACTGGTGTGAGGTGATACCTCATTGTAGTTTTGATCTGCATTTCTCTAATGATTAGTGATGTTGAGCATCCTTTCATGTGTTTGTTGGCAATCTGTATATCTTCTTTGGAAAAATGTCCATTTAGGTCTTCCGCCCATTTTTGGATTGGGTTGTCTGTTTTTTGATATTGAGCTGCATGAGCTGCTTGTACATTTTGGAGATTAATCCTTTGTCATTTGCTTCGTGTGCAAATATTATCTCCCATTCTGAGGGTTGTCTTTTCATCTTGTTTATGGTTTCCTTTGCTGTGCAAAAGCTTTTAAGTTTCATTAGGTCCCACTTGTTTATTTTTGTTTTTATCTCCATTTCTCTGGGAGGTGGGTCAAAAAGGATCTTGCTGTGATTTATGTCAAAGAGTGTTCTGCCTATGTTTTCCTCTAAGAGTTTTACAGTGTCCGGTCTTACATTTAGGTCTTTAATCCATTTTGAGTTTATTTTTGTATATGGTGTTAGGGAGTGTTCTAATTTCATTCTTTGACATGTAGCTGTCCAGTTTTCCCAGCACCACTTATTGAAGAGGCTGTCTTTTCTCCATTGTATATTCTTGCCTCCTTTATCAAAGATAAGGTGACCATATGTACATGGGTTTATCTCTGGGCTTTCTATCCTATTCCGTTGATCTATATTTCTGTTTTTGTGCCAGTACCATATGAACTCACACTTTTTAATCTTCATTTAAAAGAATGTCTTTGTTGTTGTCCTCTATGAATAATGAAGTCATTCAAAAGACAGGCCTTTTCGGGCTTCCCTGGTGGCGCAGTGGTTGAGAGTCCGCCTGCCGATGCAGGGGACACAGGTTCGTGCCCTGGTCCAGGAAGATCCCACATCCCACATGCCACGGAGCGGCTGGGCCCGCGAGCCATGGCCGCTGAACCTACGCGTCCGGAGCCTGTGCTCCACAACGGGAGAGGCCACAACAGTGAGAGGCCTGCGTACCGCAAAAAGAAAAAAAAAAAAGACAGGCCTTTCCTAAGTGAGCTAAGACACCTGAAAACCTTAAAGAAGGTAAGATTTGAACATAATAAAATTTAAAGGCTTTTTAAAGATAACATTTAAGAAATTAAAAGGCAAATAAGACACTGGGAGCCTAACATTCAAAGAAGAAAAGGTTAATGTTTATAAAAAGTTTCTAAAAATAAATAATAAAAAGGCAAACTTATAAAAATGAACAATGCCAAGAAAATATAAGATTTGTCACATCGCATCGGCACCCTCCCCAGTCCACTTGTTGCATTTTCCGTCCTCTTCTCACTCCCATGGAAACTTACCTCCCTATGTTCTTCTGCCCCTTCTATTCACTCTTCAGAACCTGCTTTGGGAAGTGAGATGATAAGTTGAGACTAAGGCCTAGCCAGTAGCTTCCTTGGGGATTTGTATTTTAACAGAGGCAAGGGCCCTTGTGTTAAAAGACTACATCTCCAACCGTGGCATCCCCAACATCGTCTAGCAGAAAGAAGATTTCATTTTTAAGAAGAGCAAGCATTCCTGGTGACCCTCTATCCACCTGGTGACCAGCTGCTCTGCCTTCATCTAAGACTGATGCTGTTTCCATGTGTCATTAACTGCAGTAAATCTCCCTTCCTAAAATAAATCCAGGAGCCAGCTACGTCTGTGTCCTTTTCTGGCATCTGAGTATTGACACAGTCTGAAAGGAGTCTGTGCCCTCTGGCTCCAAACACCAAGTGTCGAAAAGCAAATTCTATCAGCTCCTAGAAATAAATACATATATACAGATAGAAAAATTGCAGAACCAAAATAAACTAAAACATTTTTCCTTGGTGGTACCCGTTGTGGTAATCAAATCTCATCTAAAATACTTTATGCACAACCCCAGGCACAGAGAAGGAATTTAAACACGGTAGTGATTCAGAATCAAAGAATAAACACAAGCATGTGGCTTCAGCAGAAGAGAGAACCTGGGGACAGGATGTGGCTGCAGAAGGAATATTTCCCCTTCAAACCACTGGCTTCAGGAGGCCTTTGGAAAGAAAGGATTAACAGGTTACTTTCATCTGAGGGCCCACATGAAAGAATTTTTAACTTAAATAGCCACCAAACGTACTAAAAATATAAGGAGGCTTTGGTTTGTTAGTTGATATGAACGTGGTAAGATCAGGCTTATAGATAATCCACAATCTAAGAAAAGTCAGTTAATGATCTAATGTCTTATACCACTGCATTGCCAGATTATAACTCTTTGTTATTACCATAGCAATTCCTCAAGGATTTTTTTTTTACTAAGTTTCAGGACAGTAAATAAAGAGGGTTCTAGAATGAAAACAACCATAAGGAATAAATACCTAGGTTTATAGCTTAAGCATTTGTGTAACTTCCTGAAGTCCAAAGTAGGAAGATGGGGAGGGAACAGAACAGGGAGCAGGATAGATGGAGGAAAAGGATAATTCTGTTTTGGCCATCTTCAGTTTGAATTACCTGTAGGAAACTCAAAAAGAGAGGTCAAGTACACAGTGGGTTACACAAATTTAGAATGCTGTAGAAATTTGGTCAAGAGATGTAAACGTAGGAGTCATTAGCATGTAAATAGCATTAAGGTCATGGAGAAAATGGAGAGGAAGACCAGGACCCAAGGCAAAGGCCTGGGTGTCACTGCAGTGAACGCACAGCACAAAGTGGATGCAGCGAGCCTCCTTGCTGGTCTGGGGGTTCCAGCCTCAAACCCTTAGATTCACGGAGCCTTTGTTTCTTAGTGATACCGACCAGGGTTCTTGGCCTCCTTTTTTTTTTTTTTAATTTATTTTATTTATTCATTTTTTTGGGTTGCATTGGGTCTTCATTGCTGCGTGCGGGCTTTCTCTAGTTGTGGCGAGCAGGGGCTACTCTTTGTTGTGGTGTGTGGGCTTCTCATTGCGGTGGCTTCTCTTGCTGTGGAGCACGGGCTCTAGGCTCGTGGGCTTCAGTAGTTGTGGCACAAGTGCTCAGTAATTGTGGCTCGCAGGATCTAGAGTGCAGGTTCAGTAGTTGTGGCACACGGGCTTAGTTGCTCCACGGCATGTGGGATCTTCCTGGACCAGGGCTCGAACTCATGTTCCCTGCATTGGCAGGCGGATTCTTAACCACTGCGCCACCAGGGAAGTCCTCTTGGCCTCCTTAATCAATAGAAATTGATCAGAGGCCAGAAAAGAAATTCAGGCCAGGCTTTATTAGGGACCCTGCTGCAGCAGGGGGAAGTGAAAACAAGTAACAGGTTCCCTTGCTCGTTTGCTCCCTGAGGTGGGGGGTGAGCTGTTTCCTTATATGGGGTGAGTGTTGGGGCAGGTCCAGGGGTTGGGCCCGAGGGGTGGCTTAGGCGGTCTGCTCACCCCTTTGGTGGTGTTGTGTGCAGGGTGCATATGCAGTACCCTGCTTTTGCTCCCAGCTCTTCAGAAGTGGCAGTTGGGGCTTTTTAGTCTTTTTGTATCTTGTTGTCCCTAATTTGTCCCAACTGCACATGCACACAGTTATTTTTAGTCCTTTACAGTTTCTTTGTATTTTGTTGCCCAAGGACACGTGTGTCCAGGTGCAAGCACTGCAGCAAAGGGTCCCGGGTCCCAGGTCCCAGGTCCCAGGTCCCGGCCTGTCTCATTAGGACCAGTTAAAGTGGGTGATTGAAGAGTTTAGTGAGGGAGGAGCTTCAAGATGGCGGAAGAGTAAGACGCAGAGATCACCTTCCTCTCCACAAATACATCAGAAATACATCTACATGTGGAACAGCTCCTACAGAACACCTACTGAAGGCTGGCAGAAGACCTCAGACCTCCCAAAAGGCAAGAAACTCCCCACATACCTGGCCGTGTGGATGAAAGGCTCTTGGTGCTCCAGCCAGGCGTCAGGGCTGTGCCTCTGAGGTGGGAGAGCCAAGTTCAGGACACTGGTCCACAAGAGACCTCCCAGCTCCATGTAATATTAAATGGTGAAAATCTCCCAGAGATCTCCATCTCAATGCCAAGACCCAGCTTCACTCAACGACCAGCAAGTTACAGTGCTGGACACCCTATACCAAACAACTAGCAAGACAGGAACACAACCCCATCCTTTAGCAGAGAGGCTGCCTAAAATCATAATAAGGCCACAGACACCCCAAAACACACCACCAGTCTTGGACCTGCCCACCAGAAAGACAAGATCCAGCCTCATCCACCAGAACACAGGCACTAGTCCCCTCCACCAGGAAGCCTACACAACCCACTGAACCAACCTTACTCACTGGGGACAGACACCAAAAATAACAGGAACTACGATCATGCAGCCTGCGAAAAGGAGCCCCCAAACACAGTAAGTTAAGCAAAATGAGAAGACAGAAAAACACACTGCAGATGAAGGAACAAAGTGAAAACCCACCAGGCCAAACAAATGAAGAGGAAGTCTACCTGAAAAAAAATTCAGAATGATAGTAAAGATGATCCAAAATCTTGGAAATAGAATAAATACAAGAAACGTTTAACAAGGAACTAGAAGAACTAAAGAGCAAACAAACAGTGATGAACAACACAATAAATGAAATTTAAAATTCTCTAGAAGGGATCAATAGCAGAATAACTGAGACAGAAGAACGGATAAGTGACCTGGAAGATAAAATAGTGGAAATAACTACTGCAGAGCAGAATAGAGAGAAAAAAGAATGAAAAGAATTGAGGACAGTCTCAGAGACCTCTGGGACAACATTAAATGCACCAACATTCAAATTATAGGGGTTCCAGAAGAAGAAGAGAAAAAGAAAGGGACTGAGAAAATATTTGAAGGGATTATAGTTGAAAACTTCCCTAACATGGGAAAGGAAATAGGTAATCAAGTCCAGGAAGCACAGAGAGTCCCATACAGGACAAATCCAAGGAGAAACATGCCAAGACACATATTAATCAAACTATCAAAAATTAAATACAAAGAAAAAATATTAAAAGCAGCAAGGGAAAAACAACAAATAACACACAAGGGAATCCCCATAAGGTTAACAGCTGATCTTTCAGCAGAAACTCTGCAAGCCATAAGGGAGTGGCAGGACATATTTAAAGTGATGAAGGAGGACAACCTACAACCAAGATTACTCTACCCAGCAAGGATCTCATTCAGATTTGATGGAGAAATTAAAAGCTTTACAGACAAGCAAAAGCTAAGAGAATTCAGCACCACCAAACCAGCTTTACAACAAATGCTAAAGGAACTTCTCTAGGCAGGAAACACAAGAGAAGGAAAAGACCTACAATAGCAAACCCAAAACAATTAAGAAAATGGTAATAGAAACATACATATCGATAATTACCTTGAATGTAAATGGGTTAAATGCTCTAACCAAAAGACATAGACTGGCTGAATGGATACAAAAACAAGACCCATATATATGCTGTCTATAAGAGACCCACTTCAGACCTAGAGACACATACAGACTGAAAGTGAGGGGATGGAAAAAGATATTCCACGGAAATGGAAATCAAAAGAAAGCTGGAGTAGCCATTCTCATATCAGACAAAATGGACTTTAAAATAAAGACTATTACAAGAGACAAAGAAGGACACACATAGTGATCAAGAGATCGATCCAAGAAGAAGATATAACAATCGTAAATATTTATGTACCCAACATAGGAGCACCTCAATACATAAGGCAAATACTAACAGCCATAAAAGGGGAAATCAACAGTAACACAATCATAGTGGGGGACTTTAACACCCCACTTTCACCAATGGAGAGATCATCCAAAATGAAAATAAATAAGGAAACACAAGCTTTAAATGATACATCAAATAAGATGGACTTAATTGATATTTATAGGACATTCCATCCAAAAACAACAGAATACACTTTCTTCTCAAGTGCTCATGGAACATCCTCCAGGATAGATCATATCTTGGGTCACAAATCAAGCTTTGGTAAATTTAAGAAAATTGAAATCGTATCAAGTATCTTTTCCGACCACAATGCTATGAGACTAGATATCAATTACAGGAAAAAATCTGTAAAAAATACAAACACATGGAGGCTAAACAATACGTTACTAAATAACCAAAAGATCACTGAAGAAATCAAAGAGGAAATCAAAAAATACCTAGAAACAAATGACAATGAAAACACGACAACCCAAAACCTATGGGATGCAGCAAAAGCAGTTCCAAGAGGGAAGTTTATAGCAATACAATCCTACCTTAAGAAACAAGAAACATCTCAAATAGACAACCTAACCTTACACCTAAAGCAATTAGAGAAAGAAGAACAAAAAAACCCCAAAGTTAGCAGAAGGAAAGAAATCATAAAGATCAGATCAGAAATCAATGAAAAAGAAATGAAGGAAACAACAGCAATGATCAATAAAGCCAAAAGCTGGTTCTTTGAGAAGATAAACAAAATTGATAAACCATTATCCAGACTCATCAAGAAAAAAAAGGGAGAAGACCTAAATCAACAGAATTAGAAATGAAAAAGGAGAAGTAACAACTGACACTGCAGAAATACAAAGGATCATGAGAGATTACTACAGACAACTCTATGCCAATAAAATGGACAACCTGGAAGAAATGGACAAATTCTTAGAAATGCACAACCTTCCGAGACTGAACCAGGAGGAAATAGAAAATATGAACAGCTCAATCACAAGCACTGAAATTGAAACTGTGATTAAAAATCTTCCAACAAACAAAAGTCCAGGACCAGATGGCTTCACAGGCGAATTCTATCAAACATTTAGAGAAGAGCTAACACCTATCCTTTTCAAACTCTTCCAAAATATGGCAGAGGGAGGAACACTCCCAAACTCATTCTATGAGGCCACCATCACCACCATCACCATCTGTCATACAAGAGACTTCTGAAGTAAGTCAGAAAGAGAAAAACAAATGCCGTATGCTAACACGTATATATGGAATCTAAGAAAAAAAATGGTCATGAAGAACCTGGGGCAAGACAGGAATAAAGACACAGACCTACTAGAGAATGGACTTGAGGATATGGGGAGGGGGAAGGGTAAGCTGTGACAAAGTGAGAGAGTGTCATGGACATATATACACTACCAAACATAAAATAGATAGCTAGTGGGAAGCAGCTGCATAGCACAGGGAGATCAGCTCGGTGCTTTGAGACCACCTAGAGGGGTAGGATAGGGAGAGTGGGAGGGAGGGAGACGCAAGAGGGAAGGGATATGGGAACATATATGTATATGTATAACTGATTCACTTTGTTATAAAGCAGAAACTAATACACCATTGTAAAGCAATTATACTCCAATAAAAATGTTAAAAAAAAAAAGGCTTGGGAAAAAAAAAAGAAGAGTTTAGTGAAAGAGTGCTTACCAATGTGCGATCAGGGTCCAAACAACAACAGCAGGGGATGACGGAGCAGCAGGGGTCAAGCCAAAACCGCCAGCCCCAGACCTGCATTGCCTCTGCCCAGGCTGAGGGGACTGACGCACCACTGGCCCCACTACCTTCCCGCATCTCCTATCCACTAACCAGGGGAAACCAATGCACCAGACGTGGCTGAGCCAGTCCTAGAAATCAGCCCCGGGCTCAGGGCAGGGGAGCATGGGGAGAATGGATGTGGGAGGGAAGACCCAGAATCTCCAATTCATCTCGTCAGCATAACTAGTGACCACTGACCCACGTCAGGGATTCAGTTTATTTCCAGACACCAGTGACCCAGAACTCAGATGCCATTCAGACTTTGTCCTCCCAAGAGCCAATTTTTCAAACTGGAGGCTAGCCTTGTTTAGTTCTGCCTGTCATTACCTTTCTCTGTTAAAGCTGCATTTGTACCATACCTTTAATGTTTTACTGAATTTTCCAATATTCATTTAGCAAAATGAAAATGATTTTAATATAAAGAATGATACTACAGATACAGAGCATAAGGCTTACAATTTTATATTATTGAAATGAAAATGGAAATCATTAGATGTGCTCATTAGAAGACAATTTTAGGTTTCAAACAAAAGGGCAGTGTGAAGGAAAAGAATAAAATTAAGGAATTTGTATGAGATGCACAAAACTAATGCCAATAATATGTGTCTAAAAGGAAAGATGTAATTAGAGATTTTAGAATAATTAGCGGTTTTCGGCAAACAAATTTCCTTCCCTCTATCATTTAACCTTTATAAATTTTTTCCAAGAAAACATTTCCTATGATATTCAGTAGGGGTGTAGCCTCTTATTTTGAGGAACTTTCATAATTATTGACTTTTCAGAGTTCTTTTGCCACGGGCACGTACACATAGACCAGCACTGTTTAAAGAACCGTCTGTAGTGATGGGAATGTCCCACATCTCTGCTGCCCCGTGTGGTCACCAGGAGCTGCACACGGCCATTGAGCAGCGGAAGTGTGACTAGTGCAAATGAGGTACTGAATCCTTAATATTACTTCATTTTTATTAATTTATATTTAAATACCCACCTGTGGCTGATAGCTGCCATGTTGGACAGTGGAAGAATTGATGCATTTAGGGACTTTACCCTACACACACGTGGGTATTAAATATTCTACTTTACACATATAAACACACACATTCAGATAGTCCGATGAGACAGAAAACTGGGGCCTAATTACTGATACCTGTAGATACCACTCACCTCTAAAGTTATAATTATTCAACAACTGATTACTGAGCCCAAATACACGCCCACCACCAGGATGAAGGGCTAAGTAGATGAACACAGTTCCTGATCCTGTCGTTGCCTCTTACCTGACAACATGAGCAGGTGTTTATTTGGGATTAGATATGAGAGAACATAGTAAACAGTTCCACGCAACGTGGCAAGGGCTCTGATGGGAGAACTGAAGGCCACGGAAGCCGGGCAGGAGGCCCCACCTTGTCCAGGGAGAGCAGGGATTTTTGGATGTGATGCAGGGTGACCACACACGCAGCTGCCAGGACGGTCCTGGTGACACCTGTTATAGCAGCACAATTAACACCCTTGTGCATTTCCACTCGCAGACTATACGTTACACTTTGGACTATAAATTACACAGTCAGCCCAGAGAGGCCAGTGGGACGTCTTTCTTCCCCTGGAAAAGGGTAGGCTTCCGAAGGGCCTGGAAAAGTTCTTACACTTCTTTATGTTCCGTGCAACAGCTGGTGCAGCTTTGGGGTGTAAGTAGCCATAACTACATAGGTGATTTTACAATAATCAATGTAGTGCCCCTATGGGCCAGGTAATCACATCGTCACTTCCACACCTACGTCATGGAGCATCACCGCCTTTTAAAGGTGAAGGTTGGGGGGCAGAGAGGTGAAGCACTTGCTCGAGTTCAGCCAGGTGGTACCCGGCATCTCTGGACCCTGTCCTAGCATCTCACGCTGCCTCTCATGTCCGTTTCCCCCACGGCAGCCCTGAAGGTCTCTGCCTGTCTGTCAGACGTTTACCCACCTGTCACCTCTGTGGAGCTTTGGACAGAGGAGAGTCTAGAGGTTCCGAGGGGTCATCCATCTTTTCTGCCCACATCACGGTTCTCCCAACAGCCTTGTTCCTCAGGACAGGGTATTCGCATCCTGGCTTACAATCAGGAGCCTCCTTTGGGGTAATTTCACGTTCCTTGCCATGCACCTGGGAAAAGCCCAGGAAACCCTGGGGGTCTCCCCACTCCAGACACTAGACAGAGTGACTTACACGGGCCCCTCTGCCTTCCGTCTCCCACCCCCACCCCCAGGGCCCCTGAGCGCCCCCAGGAGTATTCCCATCCTGGCCTTATCTTATAAGGTTGTTCTCATTCTTATACCCCCATTGGTGTTTGGAGGTCTTTCCATGATATGCAGTATTTGTTTTTTAAAAAGATTGTATTTAACTTTAAATCTAATGTAAATTTAAATAGCCATATCGCTTAGGGGCTGCCATATTGGGCAGTGAAGATTTAGCCCATCTCCCTAGCTGTGATGTTCACACTAGTCCTAAGAAAATCTCATACATTTTCATGGAAAGAAGTTAACCGTTAACAAGTTAATCTTACTCTAGCACTGTACTGAGTGCTGTCTAGAGGTTATCTCATTGAGTCTTCATGATAAAGAAGGTGAGGTTTGCTAAGAACACCCAGCTCGTTAGGGGCAGAGGAAGGATTTGAACCACACGTGTTGATTTTTAAAAGCTAAGTTCTCTTGTTCCGTTTTCCTGGAGCTGGAGTATCATGCAGCCTTTAAGAGAGACACTGTAAGTGTAGCTTTAGGGTCAGGCAGATCTTGGTTCAAGTTCCAGCTCAAATAGCTTGCCTGTGGCCTTGGAGCACTTAGGTTAGTTACCTAACCTCTCTTTCATTTGCAAAGTGGAGATAATAATAGTAGCTTCATTACATATTATATATGTGATATAACATTCTGTATTTCATGGTATAATATCATATGTGCAGAACACAATAACAATTAATATTATTGTTAGCTGTATGTAAAGATTCATTTCAAATCATTCTTTCTTTTTTTTAAAAAATAAATTTATTTATTTATTTATTTATTTATGGCTGCATTGGGTCTTCGTTGCTGCGCATGGGCTTTCTCTAGTTGCGGTGAGCCGGGGCTACTCTTCATTGCGGTGCACGGGCTTCTCATTGCTGTGGCTTCTCTTGTTGCGGAGCACGGGCTCTAGGTGCGCGGGCTGCAGTAGTTGTGGCTCACGGGCTCTAGAGCACAGGCTCAGTGGTGTGGTGCACAGGCTTACTTGCTCTGCAGCATGTGGGCTGTTCCCGGACCAGGGCTCGAACCTGTGTCCCCTGCATTGGCAGGCGGGTTCTTAACCACTGTGCCACCAGGGAGACCCTCAAATCATTCTCTAAGTTAGTCACTAAAGCAGAATCCCAAAGACCTCTACCCAAGCACATGTTCTTAGACTTCTTTGAGATAATAATTAAGATGAAAGCATAACACGATATCTCTTATTTTTTAAATCTCAGACAAGGGAGAAAATAAAACCTCTTATTCAGTCTAGCATTTTTTTCAGTTATTTTAAGTGGATGATTTAGGGATTGTTTGGTTTTGCCTGCCGTGTCATGAAAGAGAGTAAGAAGATTTCAACAACTATCTGAAACAGAAGCAAACATCCTCCTGTGTGCCAGCCCCTGGCCCGTGCCGAGGAGATGGTCTGTCTCTCAGAGCAGGAGGTCATCGGAGCCATGGTGGTAGCCAGGGTCCACTTAAAACTATGTGACCTCAGAGTCCTGAATCGCTCCCAGTTTTCCAGTTCTTTCCCAGTGGAGAAATCCTGAAGGGAGAGGAAAATACCATACTTTAAAGATGAGTCTTTCAAACCCTTTGCCCCGAGAGCCACAGATGCAAGCACATAATTTAAAAAAAGTATATTTGGCACCGTGTTGACAGTCTGTCAAATATCAGATGGTACCAATATTTTACATTGATTGTATTATTTTTTCCAGAGGAGTGTATCACAGTTAGCCAGGTACACATTCATTATGGTATAATGGTATAAATTAATCTTGTCGACTACGATATTAAATTCTAAAGAACTGCTGACTGCTTCTTCGGGAAGCCAGGAATATTTCTCATAGGAAGGTTTTCTAAACTCAAGACAGATTTTTCACAGTTCACGTCAGGCAGTTACGTTCACGGGGCAAGAATCAAACAGCCTGTGATGCCTTTAGGCTGCCAGACAGCGTTTATAACTTGATGCAACTGTGGGGACAGGGGGACATTGGCGAGGGTGGCCAGGGGGCGGGCTCGAGCTGTGCGGTCCGAAAACCCATATTTCTCCTTTGTCAGTTTCAGAGTGATTGGCTGACTCGTGTGGGAAATCCAGTTTCTCCCAGAACCGCAAAGATTTCAAAGATCTGATTGATTCAGAGCAAAGCAATGCTCTGCAGCCTCTCTAGAGATAAGGCTTAACTTTGTGGAACACGTGTGATAAGGTGGGCAATGAATGGAGTCCATGTTTCCCACTACAAGTAGAATCACGGGTAGTGGTGGGAGGAGGGGCCGAGCAGGGCCGAGCCTCCGATGCTTGGGAAGGAGGCTAATGGCCCTTTCATTCCCCCCATAGCGTCCACGCAGGGCAGGTGACAGTGGAGGGGGGGCCAGGTGGGACCAGGTGCCATGTCTGGTGCTTTTAGACCCAATTCCGGCTTCACCTGCTGAACACCTTTCTGAGCGGTGACGTTTGTCTTCTCTGCACAGCAAAATCAACATCTGAATTTAAAAGCAGTGTTGTTGCAATTCTGATTCAGCTGCTAGGGTTCTTCCTGAAGCCTGAACCCTGGACGAGTAAATGGTCTGTGGCCACGACAAAAATGACAAGTAGCAAAGAAAGATCTATTCCTAACCCAACAAGGAGTGGTCCGAGCAGCGGAGGACGTTTTGCTGATGGGACTTAAATGTAACACATTTCAACCTGAAAAGTTTTTCAACTTACTGCTGAGAATGGGTCCAGTCATTTACCGGAAAGGCTAGAAAAACAGGAATTTAGGGAAACGGACAGCATTTGTCTTGTCGAGATGGATTGTCAGCTGGGGCCGGGCCTTTGGTAACAGACCAGTACAATGTACGGGGAATCAGTTTCTCAGAGCAGAACTGGTCAAGCACTTTCCAGCTGTAGCCAAAGGTAGGATCTGCCAACTCTCATTACTGCTGGGACCTTGCTGTTGGAGGGAAGCTTCCAGAACTACTGCCCTGTTAAAAGGCAAAGGTGTTCCTAGTGATGGGGAGGGAGACAGCATTGAGGAGAGAAACCAGAAAATGGCAGGGGACCCCTTGGTGGTACGTAATGAAACCCTCATCTCCTGAAGCCGAAGGACAGACAGGGAAGCACCAAGGCCAAGGCTTCGTCGTAGGAATAGCAGAGCTTCCGATGGTGAGTTCTCAGCCCGGCAGGTCCCTGTTGTGGTAGCCGAGCTCCAGGAGTGAAGAAGGGCAGTGAGACCTGGAGTGGGAAATGTCTGGTGGACGCAGTCAGGAATTTTGAGTTCCGGATTGTCTTAAACCCTTAGGCCTGCAGAAGCGACCCACTTCTCCTTATTGGAAGATTGCCCCCCCTCGTTTGAGGATCATACAGGGGCCGCGGATGAGGCAGTTTCCTTCTGAGACAAGGCTTGCCCCCCACTCAGGATCAAGCCCTACCTTGTCCCAGCAACCAGACCGACAGCAAAGGTCAAATCCCAGAACACCCAGCGGGCATGTGCCGAGCCTGCTAAGGAAACAGAAGGGTGAACCTCAAGCGGCTGCACCCTGAAATGCCCTTCATGACTCCACACTAAAAAACAGACCTTACCCTTCTCCACGTGTGATGTATGTGGAGCCTTCCTGCTCTTTTCATGCTGAAAATGGAAGGTATGTTATATTTTCCATCTAACCTGCCCCTCCCCCCCAAAAATAACAAACAGTAATAAATTTTGTAAGAAATTATAACAGATCGGAACATATGACAAATTTCTTTGGTATTGCTCCGTTTAGTAGCCAGTGAATAGAATTTATGGAAAGGAGTTTTGGAATACTCTGAAGCAAATTTCCACAAAATAAAAGTAGAAAACTATTTCTTTATTTTAAAGTATGACCCCGAATTGCTAAAGGGTACATTCTTTACTTCGAAGTTATAAAATAAACAATCTCTTGGTTCACTCAGAACCAGAAGCCAATATACAGAAGCAAATCACTAAAAATTAATGTACTTGTACATATTTAAAGCTCTTCAAAATATTTCAAGCTGTGAAAATATTGATAACGAACAGCATTGAAACAGGCCCTAGCCTGCCTGAGATTGGGTCTAGCATCACAAATTGTTTAAACTGTTTGAAATAGAAGAGCTTTATGTAGGAAACAAAAAAATATAAGCATATTAATTGCACAACACTACTTTTGTTCGATCGAAATGTCCTATGTGGACATAGTATTTGGCTAAAAATTAAATTTTCCTTATATTCAATATTTGGAAACTTGGGGAAGGTCAGGGTTAAAACGTCTTCTCCTACCAGCTGCCAGACAAAATTGAAGAAACTTAACCATTGTCCCTGACAGATTTTATCTATTTGAGAAATAATAATTGTAGTTCTAATAAACTTGTTCTATTTTTAGCAGTCTACTCATTTTACCATCTCAGTAAAACCCTTTTTTTTTTTAAAGAGTCATTCCAGGCATATGTGTACATTTTTATTAGGAGATCTCTAAACAACACCAAGAAAAATTAATTCATTGCATGCATATTATTATGCATAAATATTAAAAGCAATTCCCCAAATAAGGAAATACTGAGTACTCTGCTATTAAAATGAACCAGTTGCCCACAATTAATCTAGGATATTTTTTGTTCTTATAAACTTTTTTCTAATGTTAACAGAGAGCTGAGAGAACTTAAAAATGCCTTTATTTAGTCTTAAGAGGAATTTCATTTTCCTTTACTGAAATGCTGTCATTCATACTCAATAAAATGCTGACTTATAAAAATAAGCTTATTTTTATAAGCTTATCACACGAAATGTCAGATTTAATACATTGTGATTGCAGGATATCAGGAGGGTGGGTGATTAGGCAAAGAACTCAGAACTTTCTCTAAAATTAGTGCACATAACTTGCCTTAAAAACTTCCTTCTTCGGAGGACTTCTACTTTCAGCCAAGAACCAGATTCATTCTCCTACCTGAAACAACTAAAAACCAAGATAAAGTATATGAAACAATGGTTTTTATCTATCAGACACCAGGCAGCAGAGCCCTGATCCCTGAGAAATGAGAAACGAATGAGGTGACCCCACTTCCGCCCTGACCGACCACCTCCAGAGAGTTTGGGACTGCAGCAACCCAGAATCGCTCAGCAATCTCTTTGATTTGGGGGGATGGAGCCGGGACCTGGGGAGGCCCTGGCAGGCAGAGGACAGGACAGAGCGCCCTGGGGGTTCTCAGTTGAGTACTGATCAGTCGTCAACCCCACACGCAGGGAAGCAGACCCTAGAGGGAGCAGAGGGAACACATCCTGACTCTCAAGGGTAGGAGAAGCTCACTTTTCCTGCCAGTCACGGAGTAAAGCCTCATAAAGCCTGGGGCATCAGGGAGAATACTCAGAAGGGTATTTGGCTCACAAAGCTTGAAACTGAAACTTGAAAAGATCAAATTGTATGTAGAACAAAGCTCAAGAATACTTCTAGGAATACAAAATATTCCGAGAAGTAGCACCCATGAGGTAAGTTTCACAATACCTGGCATCCCAGTGAAATCTTACCAGGCATGCAAGGAAGCAGGAGAATGCATCCATATAGGTCAGTCCATTCATGCAAACAGACCAAGAAATGATGTAAATGATAGAACTAACAGGCAAAGACATTAAACTGTTCTTATATCTATATTCCCTACATTGAAAAGGTAGAGGAAATGTTAAGTAGAGATACAGATGATATAAAATAGTCCCAATTGAAATTCTAGGTAAAAAAAAACATTACCTGAGATGAAAAGTACACTGAATGGGATAGACAGTTGGTTAGACACCATGGAAGAAAAGACATAGAAATAGCAACTGTCCAAAACGATGAAACACAGAAAAAATATTGCAAATAAATAGAGCAGCTGTGAGCTGTGGACCAACTTCAAGTATCCTAGTACATGTGTAATATCAGTCCATTTAGAAGAGGGCACAGAAAAAAATATTTGAAAAAATAATGTCTTAAAATTTTCCTGATTTCATGAAAACTGTAAACCCACAGAGCCGAAAGCTCAGTGAAACTCAAACATAAGGAACATGATGAAAATTAGACCAACACACACTATAATCAAATGGCTTAAAGCCCGTGACTTTAAAAAAGACTTCTTCCTGTTTTTAAAATTTATATTTACATTACAACTGCACTGCCTTGGCGCTAACATCTTTACCTAAATACCTTATAAATTTTGTATACGTGAAATAAAGTCTGTTAATATCCTTTTATATAGCAACTATTAATTTATAAATTTAGGGGAGGGAGAGGCTGAAAAAGAAAGTTGAACTAGATTATCAACAATTTATCATCAAGCTATTCATTTGGGCCAGGCCTACATAAATCTGCATCTGAATCCCATCGCTGTTTGCTGGTGATTTTTTGTGGGTTGGGATTTTGGTTTTGCTTATAGTTTGTTGATTTTTTTTTTTTTTTTTTTTTTTTTGCGGTACGCGGGCCTCTCACTGTTGTGGCCTTTCCCGTTGCGGAGCACAGGCTCCGGACGCACAGGCTCAGCGGCCATGGCTCACGGGCCCAGCCGCTCCGCGGCATGTGGGATCTTCCCGGACCGGGGCACGAACCCGCGTCCGCTGCATCGGCAGGCGGACTCTCAACCACTGCGCCACCAGGGAAGCCCTAGTTTGTTGATTTTAAAGAAAAAAAAAAAAAAAAAACAGAGGAGCAACGTGGATGTTTATTTTACACAAGTAAAATCAAAATGAAAAATTGAGGGTGATTGGTGAATTTAGAGAAAAATAATCCAAGTAGTAAAGAGACAGGAATTCACAAGGTGACTTACAAACTGAGGTCTGCCCAAATACTAGAGAATGGTTTCTGATGATACCAATTTACTCATAAATCTACGTAACTATTTCTGACATTATGTGGTTAAATAGGAAAAGGACAGAATGCAGCTAATGTGAAAACTGTAATTATAGCAATAATTGAATGCATCCTGTATGGCAAATCCTTTTTGTACATTATCATGTTAAATCCTTAATTACAAACATGTCATGTATGAGTTACGAGTTACTAGTTAACAGTCCTGTTATTACAGAAGTAAAGACTGAGGTTTTGAGAAGTGACCATATGTGCCACAGTTTAAGCCACACAGAGTATGAAGTAACATCAAACACAAGGCACCCGACAAGGAAGGCGGTGCCCATCTTCCCAATGAGAAGATGTAAACCTCACAAGACTGGCTCATTTCCATCTTTCAGGACGCATTCCTGAAGGTCCCAAGTCCACAGAGAGTCTCCCTGACAAGCTTATACTGTTGGTACCTCCCCTTCACCCACAGGAATTTTTTTCAGAGTTCTCCATAATTTGAAATTATTTCTGTATATGTTCACTTGCTTATTGTCTCCGTAGGCTTAAGCCTGATGAGGAAAGAGACAGTGCTTTCTTTATTTACCACTCACCACTGTACACCAGTACTGCTTCTGCTACCGTGACAACAGTAACAATACTACAGCACTAGACTGAGTCCCACATAAGTACGGCTGTATTTACACAGTCCAGAAAAAAAGATGAAGGATGGAGATGAAATGGAACATGTTCATTTTTGTCACTTTGATGAAAACAGTAATAAAATGTCATAATACATTTATTGTGACAAGAAGAGCAAGACAATGTAAATTTAAAACAATTTCAATTACTGTTCAAGCATGCTCTTTAGCAGTCTTTCCATTAGAAATAGATTATTTCAATAGAAATGGTCACTTGCATTAGAAGTAGCCAGTTTCTGAAGTTACCTACGGAACAGAAAGACTCACAGACGTAGGGAACAGACTTGTGGTTGCCAAGGGTGAGGTTAGGGGTGGGATGGACTTGGAGTTTGGGATTAACAGAACTATTATATATAGAATGGATAAACAACGTCCTATTGTACAATACAGGGAACTAACTATATTCAATATCCTGTGATAAACCATAATGGAAAAGAATATGAAAAAGAATATATATATGTATAACTGAATCACTTTGCTGTATAGCAGAAATTAACACAACACTGTAAATCAACTATACTTGAATAAAATTAAAAAAAAAAAAGTAGCCGTTTTCAATACGTGAAGCTCTGTTTTTTGTCCAAGGAAAGCTTATTGGCTAACCAATGCTGCATAAGAGATGTAACTAAATAAACATCCACTTCATGTTTTCTAAGAAGCCTGTGCAGTGTTTTGAAAGTAATTAAAATTCTTGTGGCTTTTGGATATTTGATATCATCAAGCCAATGATCTCCTCACCCTTATTTTCCTAATTCTCCCATTCCGATCATCATTCTGGTCACCAACTGCCTTATGGTTCCATTTAATGAAGTGAAGGGCTCCAGAAGTATTTAACTCAAAACATATGGAATGCACACGCCCAGAAGCAATTAAATCAATGGGAAATTCAGAATACACTCCATTCCCTATACCTCGGAGCTCCAAAAATGTAAATTAGTCACACCCATCTAAGACAAACTGGATGCTTGGAATAGGACATTTTTAGAAAAACCATCACAGAAGAGTTTCCTTAAAGTAACAGATTTGTGCAAAGAAAATGAATGGTATAAATAGCTTTTTCCTTTCTAAAGCACAGTAAATTAGGAGTATTAACCCTAGTTTTCCAAAAGAGATGGAATACACTCAGTAAATTCCTTCTACAATTCTACCAAAAGTCATTACTGCTTCTGTACCTTAAGTGATAGCTTCTTAACCCAGAAGAATTATATTCCTTAACATCTAACTTGCTTTAGATAACATAGAACACTGAGGAAAATACTGTGGTTTTATTTTTTATCACCCAAACCTGGTTTTGAATCTTTGCTCTCTTGCAAACTTAAGGTGAGTTGCATTTATAGGATTTTTAATGATATGAAAGCAAACGAAAGACATTCAGGGAATGTGGGATCTTATCGAGACCCACGGTGGCCATCTTATTACCTGGATCACTCGGTTAAAATCCTGCCGGGTCTGTTTGTTTCTGTCCCACCTAGAATCTCAACTCAGGCCATCTGAGATGTTCACCTTCCCTGATCGTTTGCCGCCTAGATCCTTAAACAAAACACCTCAGTAGGGAGTGTTTCCTTGCTCCCCTCCAAACCCAGTTAACCCCTCTGGCAAAGAAGCTGCGTCTTCACTGCCTTCCTCGCCCTGTCCTGGAAGAACCTCCACCAATGGTCTGGAGGGAGGTAGGAGGGGAGGGGCGGCAGCCACTGGCTAAGATGCCACAGGCTCTCACTGTTCTCCCCAAAGTTTCAGTTGTTTTCCTTGAATAAAGCTTCTCAATTGTTGTTTGCCTTGGTCATTTTCTAGAGTCCTGCAATGATTGTCCATTTTTATCATTTCTTTTGGGGGAGAAAGTCTGCCATGCTCTTCACTCCACCATCCTGGAAGTTCAATGTCCACCTTCGTAGTTTTCAGCCACTGAGATCTGGGGATTGTTTGCTACCCAGCCTGTCCTGACTGATACAGCAGGTACTGCCTCTCTCCTTCCCTCGCTCCCTTTCTCTCATTCAAGTAAGTCACAAATGTTTGAAACATTCAAAATTTAATTCCCACTTCGGGTTTCGCCAACATGTAAAGAGCTTGGAGGTCGTTACTCCCTTTCTCACCAAAAGGAAAAAGATGAACACACTAAAAATCAATAAATTTCCGTAGACCCATCATGCAAGTGAGGTCACAGGGCAAACACCCACCAACATCTGGAGAGACAATCAAATACAAGAACCACAGCCATGGTCAGATTACCTAAAGCAGAAGCTTCTGAACCAATCACTGGTACAGAACAATTACAATTTTATAGTTTTTGCACCATATACTTTTACACTAAGAGCCACAGTTATTTTATCTCCCCAGCAAACCTCTCATCTGCTCAATACATATTTATCCTCATTAACCCTGATAAATTTTGCCTTAAATATATTTCATTTTGTATGTTGTTATTGCCAGGATCAAGCGGCGTGACCTAGGAAAGTGGTACTTCTAGCGGATGGGACAGGATCACATTTGTTTTCCTTCAGTGGATGCCATGTGAAAATAGTATAAACCTCATGGGTGAAGAGGGAATTCTGTGGGATGAGAAACAAAGGCAGTTTTTATATGGTTCAGTCCTCTGTGGAATCGCTGTGCTTTCCGTCTCTGGTCTGGCTGGTGCACATGTGGCTCTGAGTCATCCTCTTTGAAGCGACCCTGGGGGGCGGCTGGCAATTCACATTACCTGACATTTTTCCTTCTCTTCTTCATACCTGTGTTACTTTCAGCTCAGGAACGTTTTGTGCAGGACGAGTTCCGTCTCTCCCTTGAGGTGGCCTTACCCCTTGTTTTGCTTCTCGGCCGTGGCCTTGGCAGGGGAAGCCTGCTCCTTTGATGGTGCTTCTATTTTTAAGGCCAACAGCATTCACTGAGATTCGCCCACACAGAGCTCCCAGGAGGCACAGAAAGCCCTGCTATTCATATTTATTTGGGTGGAATTAGAATAAAAATAAAATTGTATGGTGAGCAAAATGGACCTCAATCGTGGCGGCGATGAGAATGAATAAAAATTGTTAAGAAATCCTACTGCCTACATCTTGGTTTTCACTTTTAAAAGATAAGCTAAAAGGCTACACTCGGACCAACAGTGCGTCCTCCTATTTTGTGAAGCACGCTTGGCCTATTTTATGTGTTAAAGAAAAAAAGCTGTTCAATTCTATGAAATCTGCCCTCTAACATCACTGGCTGTGCCACCCTTTGGTGTCTCTGGATGCAATCAGAGGAATGTCAACACCTGCCTGGCCATCTGCTTCCTGGATGTTTCTTCTTTTGTAAGAGGTTCTCCTCAAAGCTACAGTAATTAAGACAGTCTGGTACTGGCATAAAAACAGAAAGATAGATCAGTGGATCAGGATAGAAAGCCCAGAGATAAACCCACGCACATATGGCCAACTTATCTTTGATAAAGGAGGCAGGAATGTACAGTGGAGAAAGGACAGCCTCTTCAATAAGTGGTGCTGGGAAAACTGGACAGGGACATGTAAAAGTTTGAGATTAGATCATTCCCTAGCACCATACACAAAAATAAGCTCAAAATGGATTAAAGACTTAAATGTAAGGCCAGAAACTATCAAACTCTTAGAGGAAAACATAGGTAGAACACTCTATGACATAAATCACAGCAAGATCCTTTTGAACCCACCTCCTAGAGAAATGGAAATAAAAACAAAGATAAACAAATGGGACCTAATGAAACTTCAAAGCTTTTGCACAGCAAAGGAAACCATAAAGAAGACCAAAAGACAACCCTCAGAATGGGAGAAAATATTTGCAAATGAAGCAACTGACAAAGGATTAATCTCCAAAATTTATAAACAGCTCATGCAGCTCAATAGCAAAAAAACAGACAACCCAATCCAAAAATGGGCAGAAGACTTAAATAGGCATTTCTCCAAAGAAGATATACAGACTGCCAACAAACACATGAAAGAATGCTCAACATCATTAATCATTAGAGAAATGCAAATCAAAACTACAATGAGGGCTTCCCTGGTGGTGCAGTGGTTGAGAGTCCGCCTGCCGATGCAGGGGACACGGGTTCGTGCCCCGGTCTGGGAGGATCCCACGTGCCGCGGAGCGGCTGGGCCCGTGAGCCATGGCCGCTGGGCCTGCACGTCCGGAGCCTGTGCTCCGCAACGGGAGAGGCCACAGCAGTGAGAGGCCCGCGTAATGCAAAAAAAAAAAAAAAAAAAAAAAAAAAAAACTACAATGAGATATCATCTCACACCAGTCAGAATGGCCATCATCAAGGAATCTAGAAACAATAAATGCTGGAGAGGGTGTGGAGAAAAGGGAACACTCTTGCACTGCTGGTGGGAATGTGAATTGGTACAGCCACTATGGAGAACGGTATGGAGGTTCCTTAAAAAACTACAAATAGAACTACCATATGACCCAGCAATCCCACTACTGGGCATATACCCTGAGAAAACCATAATTCAAAAAGAGACATGTACCAAAATGTTCATTGCAGCTCTATTCACAATAGCCCGGAGCTGGAAACAACCTAAGTGTCCATCATCGGATGAATGGATAAAGAAGATGTGGCACATATATACAATGGAATATTACTCAGCCATAAAAAGAAACGAAACTGAGCTATTTGTAATGAGGTGGATAGACCTAGAGTCTGTCATACAGAGTGAAGTTAGTCAGAAAGAGAAAGACAAATACCGTATGCTAACACATATATACGGAATTTAAAAAAAAATGTCATGAAGAACCTAGGGGCAAAACGAGAATAAAGACACAGACCTACTTGAGAATGGACTTGAGGATATGGGGAGGGGGAAGGGTAAGCTGTGACAAAGCGAAAGAGAGGCATGGACATATATACACTACCAAACGTAAGGTAGATAGATAGTGGGAAGCAGCCGCAGAGCACAGGGAGATCAGCTCGGTGCTTTGTGACCGCCTGGAGGGGTGGGATGGGGAGGGTGGGAGGGAGGGAGATGCATGAGGGAAGGGATGTGGGAACAGATGTATATGTATGACTGATTCACTTTGTTATAAAGCAGAAACTAATTAAAAAAAAAAAAAAAAAAAAAAAAAAAAAAAGAGGTTCTCCTCAAATGAGGTATTTGATTCCTCATGTCTACTCCACGGTCTCCCAGTTCACTTCACAAACTGATAAAATCTTCCTGCTAAATTTAATAGATTGTGGGGGGGGGGACATTCTTGTGGATCAATTCCTCTTTTGTTTGTTTTTATTGTGGTAAAATACACATGATGTAAATTTACCATCTTAACCATTATTAAACGTACAGTTCAGTGGTACTAGGTGCCTCACATCGTTGTGTAACCATCACCACCACCCATCTCCAGAACTCTTCTCATCTTGCAAGATGAAATTCTGTCCCCATTAAACTCTCTCTCCTCACTTCCCCCTCCCCAAGCCCCTGGCAGCCGCAGTTCTACTTTCCTTCTCTGTGAGTTTGACTCATATAAGGTGACTCATAGAAGTGGAATCATACAGTATTTGTCTTTTTGAGGGTGGTTTATTTCACTTAACCTAATGTCTCCAAGGTTCATCCATGTGGTAGCGTGTGTCAGAATGTCCTTCCTTTTCATGGCTGAATAGTACTGTATGTATAGACCACATTTTGTTTATCTATCATCTGTTCATGGACACCGGGGTTGCTTCCATTTTAGCTACTATATCAATTGATTCCTGTTAAAACAAATGAACTAACACACAAAAACAAAAACTTCAAGCAATACAATAAAGTAAAAAAAGGAAGGTAAAGCCACCTCACTTTTCTGGAGTGCAGAGGAAACCATTCTTATCATTTTCACGAATGGCCACCAGCCATTTTTCTCTCTTCTTACATACACATATATGGATAGATTGGATAAACAGGTTTACATAAATGAGTTTGTACTAGATGTGCTGTAACTGAATAATATGCCTTCACCATGTTTCCAGGTCAAAATTACTATTTACATTATCATCTTCATGATTGGATCATATTCCATTAAGTTATCATGCAGTAATTTATTTAACCCATTCCCTATAAATGGAAATGTGGTGTGATCTTTATTCACATAGACAAGGCAGCGATGACAGTACTGGGGCAAATTCCCTGAAGTGGGATTTGCGCTCAAAGGAAAAAACACAAGCAAAAAGATTTAAATGTTCAGTAGTTCTCTTTTATCTTAAAAGCAAATTGCATAGGAGAAAAGTATCTATTTTCATGTGTATCAGCAAGATTAACAATCTGCTAATATGCTTATTGGCCGTTTGTAATTCTTTTATGAATTGTCTATGTACATCCTTTGCACATTCTAACTGTTTTTTTAAAAACCACTCTTTGTCTTTATAATAATACTTACATGTCAATTTTGTTCAGACTATTTTCTTTTTTGGTTTTTCTTTCAGTTTCTGTAAAGTTTTTTTGACATAGAGAAGTTTTATTCTCTTGGAAGTAAACTTATTCATCTTTTTTTATGGTATCTGGTTTTTCTGACATTCCTGGAAAGGCTTTCATCACAATCATCCTCTCACTGGATATATCTCATACACACGTATACATGATCATAAATACTAATTAGCCGTATTCTTTAGGAAAATCTCATATTTCAATTTTTAAATATATAAAGCTTCTACATTTGGAGTTCATTTTTACATTAGAGTGAGGTGGAGATATACTTTAGTGTTTTCACAAATAAATAAACAGCCAGATTTCCCAATGCCATATATCAAATAATTTATTGCCCTTCATTGATTTAAAACATGTAGAAAAATGGTACAGATGAACCTATTTGCAGGGCAGGAATAGAGACGCAGACATAGAGAACGGATGTGTGGACATAGTGTGGGAAGGGGAGGGTGGGACAAACTGGGAGATTAGGGTTGACATAAACACACTACCATGTGTGAAATAGATAGCTAGTGGGAACCTGCTGTATAGTGCAGGGAGCTCGGTGCTCTGTGATGACCTAGATGGGTGGGATTGGCGGGGGGGGGGGGTCCAAGAGGGAGGGGATATATGTATACATATAGCAGATTCACTTCATTGTACAGCAGAAACTAGCATAACATTGTAAAGCAATTATACTCCAATTAAAACAAACAAAAAACCCTATCATGTTTATAATATACTGAAGCTCATATTTACCTCAGTTTTATTTCCGAATTCTCTAGGCCATCAAATTGAATGTCTAATAGCTTTTACTGATAATGCAGTGGAATGCTGCTTTGCCCTGTGCCTTCCCATTTTTCCTTTAGTTTCATAATTTTTAGATTTTGTTTCATTTTTTTAGATAAATTTATAATAATTATCAGAAACTTTCAAAAGAATCATTTTGGTATTGCTCTGAAATATATTAATTTCAGGAAAAATATTTTTTAATAAAATTACCTCTTTATCCAGGGACCAGGTTTATTACTCAGTTTATTCCATTGTTCCTTTATTTCCTTCAGTAAGGTTTTATCCTTTTACTCTATAGATACAAAAAATATTTGTTAATTTTGTTCAGAGTATTCCATGATTTGGAGATTTCTGTTGTCAGTGGTGCATTTCCTTCTATTATAGTTTATAATTCATTATTTCTGCTCAAATATGGTTTTAATATATTAATTATAACTAACATTCTTACCAAATGCATCTCTAAAAATATTTAGTACACTCTCTTGAGTTTTTCAATGACACATATCATTTCTACACTATGCCCATATCGTATATATTGTGCTCTCTCTAATTGTATAGTCTAATACTTCCAGGACAATATGGAAAAATAGTGGTAACAGTAAAACAATGTTCCTTTCCTCACTTTAATAGGAATGCTTCTGCCCTTCCACTATGAAATGTGAAGTTGGTTATGAATATATATATTGATCCCAGTAAGTTATCCACCTACTTTACTAAAGGTGTTTATTTTTTAGGTTAGAAATCATTGTGGAGGGCTCCCCTGGTGGCGCAGTGGTTGAGAGTCCGCCTGCCGATGCAGGGGACGCAGGTTCGTGCCCCGGTCCAGGAAGATCCCATATGCCGCGGAGCGGCTGGGCCCGTGAGCCATGGCCGCTGAGCCTGCGAGTCCGCAGCCTGTGCTCCGCAACGGGAGAGGCCACAACAGTGAGAGGCCTGCGTAATGCAAAAAAAAAAAAAAAAAAAAGAAATCATTGTGGAACCTTTGTCAAATGTTACTTTGGAAACTACAGAGACAACCAGACAGTGTCTCCTCTTTAGAACTAATATATTGTGAATTATTTCAGTCATTCCTAATTATGAACCATCTTATACATCTCAGAATAATTACTTAATCTTTATATTTTTAATTAGTTGTTTAAAAACCCACAAGATTTTATTAAAGTTGTAAGAATAGTACAATAAATTTTTCTGTGTTCTTCGCCCGGTTTTATTTACTCTTAACTGCTTGCTCTTTTTGTTCTCCTGTCCCTTATATGTTTATATTTACTGAAATATTTGGTAGAAAATTGCAGATATGATTAATCTATTCTGCTAAATACTTCAATGGGTTAGTACTAAAAACGAGAACATTCTCATATATAACCATGGACACAATGATCAAATTTAAATGATTGTTAACATTGACACCTTAACTAACCGTCTATATTAAAATGTCAATCTTCTCCATAATGTTCTTTATAGCTGTTATTTTTCTGATCCAGGATCCAATCATGCATTATATTTAGTTATCTTGTCTCTTTAGCACTTTTTAACATGGAAATGTTCCTCAGGATTTATTTTTCTTTCATGACATTGAAATCTTGAAAAACACAGGCCAGTAGCTTTACAGAATGCCCCTTAAATTGAATTTTTCTTGTGTCCCAAAGATTAGGTTCAGCTTATACATTCTGGGCAGGAATTCATAGAAATGATACGTCCTCAGTCATCTCAGCAGCAGACATCTGGTGTCGGTCCATCTGTGCTTGGTCATGTGAGCTTTGATAACATATCTGCCGAGTAAAATGACCATTTTTCTCCTTTGAAATTAGTAAGTAATCTGTGGAGGTAGACAGATATCCAGGACTGTATAATATCTTTTTCCTCATCTAAGTCTCACTGAGGAGTTTTAGTATCCCTTAATAATTTTTGCCTGAATCAGATATTACTATGTTGGCCACAACATGGTATTTCAGACTCTACCATTTCTTTTTATACTTATTGGTTGGCATTTTATTATAGGGAAGAGCTGTTCCTTCTTCCTAGGCCCCTCCCTCCTACCCTCCCTCCCTCCCTCTATCCTCCCTCTCTCCCTCCCTCCATCCTTCCTTCCTTCCTTCCTTCCTTCCATCCTTCCTTCCTTCCATCCTTCCTTCCTTCCTTCCATCCTTCCTTCCATTCTATGGACACATGAATTGTTTTTTCACCAATGAGTTATAATCCATCACTATCTTTATTACGTATTCTTTCATTGTTCTGCCAGATTCTACTTCTTAATATTCTATTTATTTGTCATCAATATTTATAAGTGATACTGATCTACAGTTGTTATGTTGTGTGCTACCTTTACCTGGTTTTGGTACAGCTTTTATATAGGTGTTGTAAGAATAATCAGAAAGCTCTAGAACAGTTGAAATAACATAAAAATTTATGTTTCTTTTAAATTTGGGAGAATCTCCTCATAATGTTTTTAAAGATGTAGATCTTTTGGACCTCTGTCCCTCTCCCTCTCTCTCTCTCTCTCTCTCTCTTTCATCAGTTTTATGTTAGTTATACTTTCATTTTTTCCTATATTTGATCTCTTTAGGATAGATTTCTGTCAAGGACTATTTTATATTTAAGTTTCTCTATAACTGGTTATTTTCCTGTTCTTATTTCTATTTTGGCATTCTTACACTCTTCCCCTTACCCATCCCTTGATTTATTTATTTCCTGGGTTTTATCTGATTAATGTTTATTTTTCTCTTGAAGGAATAGCCCTTTATATATACATCCATTCTGTTATTTTTCCTTTTTCTGACTTATTTTCACAACTTTATTAATTTTTTCCTCCTGCTTTTCCTAGGTTTATTTTCTGTTACTTTTTAACAACCTACATTTTATGATAAATTCTATTTTCCCCTGAGTATAGGTTTGGCAGTAAGTTGTGGATTTTTATTTGGAGTTTTCCCATTATTACTATTTTCTGAATGTTCTGCAACTTCAGGCTTGACTTCCTCTTTGATCCTAAAGTTACTTTCCAGATGTTTGTATAATATCAAAATGGGTGGGGTTTTATTACACTGTTTTCATAGTTGGTACTTACTTATAATATCATTGCATAGCCAGAAATACATAATGTTTACTCTGTCTTACTTACAATTTTATTTCTTAGTAATCTAATATACTGCTAGTTTTTCTAAATGTTTCATGAACATTTGAATTGAAAATTCAGTGTCAGTTTATAAGGTATACATTCAGTGTATATTAGATCTATTTGGTAAGCCTTATTTTTTCACTCAAATATTCTATGTATGTGCTTTTATATACTTGATCATCAAGGACTGAGAAAAGACAAACTGTCTCACTTGTGTGGGACTTTTTTTTTCAGGTATAATTTTTTTTTTTAATCAGTGAAAGAAACTGGGTCCTAAAAGCTAAAGTTATCTAAGCAGCAAGTCTGTGCATCCATCCTTTTGTTCTTGTTTTTGTTTAAATGTGTTTAAAACTACCACACTGCTGGCACACCTCATCAGCATAAAAGCTACACCATCCGTCCTAATTGTAGCCAAGTTACCCCATCCCAGGGAAGAAACAAAAACCCTTCTCTGGAAGATAATTTTCACTGAAATCTAACCAAGTTTCATTATGTGGACTGTGATAAGATTATAAAAATATACAAAAATAACATTTAACGTCTGTCCATCACTTTAAGGAAATGGTTTGTATATGTAATTTTTGTAATTTTTAAAAGGTAGTACGTTTTCCCCTCATCTGGTCCTCAATGAAGCATAATGAGTAGGAAAGGAAAGGAAAAGAACATCACAGAGGGTTCTCTCCGTAATGGACACCATGCCTTCCCTACATCCAGAGAACTTCCTTATGGCTCAAGTTCACTCTATATACATGCCCTGCTTTATATTTTATGTAAATGTGTCTGCTGGTTCTCTGTCCAGTTTACTCAGAGCAGATCAGACCTAACAAATGAAGTGAAGCCCAGTCCAGACAAAACTGCGAGTGGACACACCCCATGCCTCTTCCAGCCCTACCCTGCCACCTCCTCCAGTCCAGGGTTGGGTTCTGTGCACCCCGCGGCGCTTCTCTGCTCTGGACAGTGTGAACCGGCTGCAGGAATTCTTACCACCTGAGAAGTACCCATTTCATGCCTCTGGCAATGAATCTCAGTGCACAACCTGCAATCTCCATGAGGAGATTATATATATATATATATATATATATATATATATATTATATTCCGTGAGGAATATATTTTGACACCAACTATTCCGTCGAGGTCCTCAGCTCAGGCTGTCCCCAACACCTACACCTCTCCCCACAGTGGTTATCATAGCAGGCCCCCAAAACGTGTCAGAAAAGTCTCACCATGTCTTTTATTTATATTTAGGCTCCAGGAGAAAACGCCTCTTCTGTACACACCGTGTGTGTGGTAACATGCACAGAGGTGGTGATGTACCAGCACAGTCCAGGCTTGGTCGCAAACCTTACCTTCAAGTCAAAGCAGCTAACCTGGTCTAAACCCCAGTTAGTCGTTCTCACAAACGCTTACAAAATGCCTGCAGAGTTAATATCAAGAGTGAGTAGATCTGAAAAGTTCTCACCACAAGGAAAACAAAGTGTGAGCACGTGTGGCGATGAATGTTAACTAGACTTGTTGTGGTGATCATTTCATAATATATGCAAAAATTGAATGGTTATCTCGTACACATGAAGTTAGCATAATGTCACAGGTTAATTATATCTCATTTTCTTAAAAAAGATTTGCAGAAGTCACACAGATACGAGGCAGTGGTGGGGAGGGGCGGGATTTGATGCCAGTTCTGCCTAACTTCCCTGCAACAACTGTTTCTCAAGCCTTGGGGTGAACAGGAATCAGCCAGGGTGCTAGTTTAGCATGCACCTTCCGACACAACCATACAAAATCTATGGATGCAGCAAAAGCAGTTCTTAGAGGGAAGTTCATAGTGATACAGGCCTTCCTCAAAAAAACAAGAAAAAGCTCAAATAAACAACCTAACCTACCTACTAAAAGAATCACAAGAAGAAGAACAAACAAAACCTAAAGTCAGCAGAAGGAAGGACACAATAAAGATCAGAGAGGAAATAAAATAAAATAGAGATTTAAAATACAATAGAAAAAAATCAATACAATGCACATTCCCTGACACCCAACAGCCCCCAATTCTGAATCTACCGGTCTGTGCTGGGGCCCAGGAATCTTGGTGTTTATCAAGCAGCTGATAAGCAGTGGGGTAAACAAGCCAGGCTGGGGTAGCAGCCCCCACGAGCTGGTTAGTCCTGCAGCATAATGACCCCTGCTGGCTGCTCTCACCTGCTTACAAGAACCTCATCAAAAAAGGAGATTTTGGGGCTTCCCTGGTGGCGCAGTGGTTGAGAGTCCGCCTGCCGATGCAGGGGACACGGGTTCGTGCCCCGGTCCGGGAAGATCCCACATGCTGTGGAGAGGCTGGGCCCATGAGCCATGGCCGCTGAGCCTGCGCGTCCGGAGCCTGTGCTCCGCAACGGGAGAGGCCACAACAGTGAGAGGCCCGCGTAAAGCAAAAAAAAAAAAAAAAAAAAAAAAAGGAGATTTTGATCTCTGATATGAAAGTCTAGTAAAAATACCTGCTTATTCTGTGTTGGCTAATGTCACTGGGTAAACATGTTGAAGAAAAATGAAGGATTTGTTCTGGGTCATTCCTGCTTTCAGCCGTGACAGCATCGAAGAAGGGTTTCCTTCAATCAACATAGGCTGTAATTTATGACTCATACTTGCAGGGGTTTTAAAAAATCATTCACACCCCAAACTCAAAGTTATTCAATATGGTTTTCCCCCTTCGTACTTCTAATGTCAGATATAAAGTGTTAGAAAAGGAGAGAGACAGACAGACAGAACAATAAAAACATGTTTTCTTCTGCCAGAAGGTGAATACTGTCACATCCAGGCTGCCCTCTCCCAGTCCACCTTTTTCGGAAGATACTTTTCTTGAACACAGAGAGCTCTTTATTCTCTTGAGTTGTAACAGGAAGAATAACTTGGGTGACTGTTCGACCCTTACCGGTTGGGTAACTTTATTTGGTAGAAAAACACAAGCCCTGTATTCGAAAGCGAGGGGCACAGAGTGAGTGGTATGTAACCCCCTTCAGGGAAAGACCACAAAGTCCAGCAGGGTGGGGACTGCGGGCCAGGCTTGTCGACAACCTGCAAGCTCCCCCCGCTTTCCCCCAAAGGCTCACTGTTCCTGACACTACAGAGCACAGTCCAAGGGCCCAGAGAAAATCGGGGAGGGCTCCGAACTGCCTCTTCCCTGGGTATGGCTTGTCCACTACTCTGGTCATATGTGTGGGAGAAATACTGTCATCAGAAAGTGAGGGACACCTAGTAATTTGGGAGTCGGGAGTCAGAGGAGGCCACGCCTCTGGTCCAGGGGCCAGGAGGATTTCAGATGACGTGGTGGGAGCAGAGGTGGAGGGTTGGGTAGGAGAGTGAGCACTTGGTTTACAGTCCTGTTAAACACAAGTCATCGTGCCGGCCATATGTATTTGGCATCTGTCAGTGTTTCTTTGAAGAAGAGTTTTTCACTAAAAATTTAGAAAACCAGTGATACTGGCCTTTTCATTCACAGGAAGAAAGTACAACCACTGCGCAGTCCACAAGGATCTCTGGTATCAAGAGGCAGCTTTAGATGGGTTTCCTGAGCCTCAGTCAGTTTTCTTTCAACTCTAGCCCTGGAAAGAGGCCACGTGTATATGGAGACACATGATGGTTATGGGCTCACTCAGTGAGAGATTAGGCTCCGTGTGTCCTAACAAAGGCAGGTTTGACTTCTGTCCTCTTCATCCCCCAGGAATGTAGGAACCAAACCATATATTTTTGAGAAGTAAAAAACCACAATTGCTATTTTAATTGATCCTCTGACCCAAATTATGTTTATCTGGAATATTTTCTTTATGATATGAAGCTGAGCATTTATTTAAGAAGTTATATAGTGTTGTTTTTTCAGTAATTCACTGGAAGGAGATTTAATTTCCCAAATTGCATGCATACCTGAGTTTTTTGAACCCTCTTGAATGAGTCTAAGTAAAGCATTCCAAAAATCACAACTCCTGTGTTAACTTAGCAACCTGTCTGACAGGAGAGACCGCCTTGGTGATTTTATGGGGACTCTGGGGGAGGGGCATGGTGCAGAGAGGAGCAGGAAGTTAACAGCAGTCAAGCTCCATTCGACACACACATGGCGCAGTGGTTAAGAATCCGCCTGACAATGCAGGGGACACGGGTTTGAGCCCTGGTCCGGGAAGATGCCACATGCTGCGGAGCAACTAAGCTCGTGCGCCACAACTACTGAGCCTGTGTGCTAGAGCCCGTGAGCCACAACTACTGAGCCCACGTGCCACAACTACTGAAGTCCACGCGCCTAGAGCCCGTGCTCCGCAACAAGAGAAGCCACTGAAATGAGAAGCCCATGCACTGCAACGAAGAGTAGCCCCCACTTACTGCAACTAGAGGAAGCCCGCAGGCAGCAACGAAGACCCCGCACGGCCCAAAATAAATTAAAAAATTAAATTAAAGATTGCCGAGACCTTTTCAGACGTACACTCTCGTATCACCGTCATTTCTGAGGACGCGTTTTAAGTGGGTTATGACACAGTGGAGGCATCTCTGTGTGAATCCCGCAGGAGCAAAGGGCACCAGCAGAGCATTTTGAAGAGGATTTAGTGAGGGGTGATTTACAAAGCGGGGAAAGAACAGGGAACCCCAGGGTCCCTGACTGACGACAGAAGCCTGAATCGGGAGGAGGGCAGGCAGTTTCTAGGACTTGGGAACCGCAGGGCCATAGAGGAAGCGGGCCCTTCGGTGGAGAAGCACAGTGGTCCCAACTGCCGGGAAACGCCGGTTCTTCTCTTCCCATCGCCCCCCCACCCCGGTCCGGGGGGAGAGGGAGCTTCCTGATGGCCGAGCCCAAAGAGAGTTAGAAGTCAGAGACCCCGCTGCACACAGGACCCTCGCGGCTCAGAGGATGAGGGTGGCGAGCAGATGCAGGACAAGGGAAGCCGCCCGCGCATCCAGATCCAGAGCTGCGCATCCTGCAGCGAGGCAGCTCTGCAGCCAACGCCTAGGTCCGAACCCCAGCCCCACCGCTGCCGGCAGGTGGCTCCGGGCAGAGCATGTAGCTTTAGGGACCCGCGCTCGTCAGGGTGAGACAGCCACATCTCCAGGGGCTGGAAGCACAAGACAAGTTACATCCTAATGCATCCCACACGGAGCCTCAGCACACGGGAAACACTAATTGCATCTTAGTGGACTTCAGGGCTCTCTGATGACCTGACCTGGGGGAGGGACTGAGATTCCCGGGGCCCAGTTGTCCTCTGTCGGCCACACACAAAACCGTGGTGGCAGAGACAGGACCAGGCCACGGATACAGGGCCACGCAGGCCACTGGGGCTGCCCCGGATCACAGGTCTCCCCTGCCACGCTCAGGATGGGGGTGGCCCCTTCCCAATGCATGGGAGGGAGAGGCTCTCAAGGGTCCCTGTCGTCCGCTCGTGAAAAAGCCTTACAGCAACACAGCAGCAAAACGACAACTTCCTCTAAGGACAACTTCCTCTAAGGACGGTGAGGCTGCCAGTTAATTCCGAGGAAAAGCCTCTGAAGCCCTCGTGATGGCTGGAGGGCTCAGCTCCACCAAGGGAACGAGCACAAGAGCCTCTTTGTTTTCAGGGAAGGACGGCAGGTCCCGCAGACCAGGAGCTACCCCAACTCACAACACAACTCAGAAAGTTATAAATCCTACATCAGTCAGAAAATTCGCCGCATCTTGTTTCAAAGCTGCTGGGAATCCTGTGAGATTCCTCTTGGTGTAGTTAAAGCCTTGGTGAATTTATAGAAAATCCGAGCATCCATTGGGGGTGCAGGGCAGCCACCCCTGGGCTCTTCAAACAGTCAAGCTCTCGAATGAAAGAAAAACATTTTCTTCTCTCAGAAAACTCTTTCAGTTTTGGTAAGCAGATCATTTCTTGATTTAGGAGCTATTTCTACTTAGACCCTCTGCCCTCAGAGGAAGAAGGCGGGAGCCTCACTTCTCCCACAACACGTGGCTGAGGAAGGAGGCTCACAATGAGTGCAGACAGTGACCCTGGGGGCACTGTGGGCAGAGCCCTGGGCCCTGAGGATGCGTTGCCCTCTGGGGACACAGGACATGTTGTGCCTGCCTGGCTTGGGCCTGGGCCCAGCTAAAAGGGCCGCTGCCCACTACAGAGCTTTCCTCCAGAAAGAGAGAAAGCGTGTCTACAAATGAAATCGTGAAAGTCAGAGTTATTGGGAAAAGTTTACTAAAAGTGGAATGAATGCGTAGTCTCGTGGAAGTCAGTTCTTGGACTGATATTCCGAATCCATCCATAACCAAATGCTCCAGCTATTCGGGGACATAAACAAAACATCCTTTTAAGATATCATGGTTCCAAGACCATTTGAATTACAATAAATATTTAAAACGAATTTCTTTTAGGATAACATAGCTCCTTGTGGAAAGGTTACTTACTAATCTTGATTAGTTTTCCCATATTTAACACCCCTCTGGGGCAGGCTCATTTCTAAGCCATTAACTTGTTTCTTTCATTGTGTTCAGTTAATTGAAATGTTGCAGTGAGGCACTAAGAGGAAATTCTTCTCATAACAAGGAAATTAAGGTTTTGTTTTATTGTTATTATTATCTTTATGGCTAATTACAGTGTATTAGTGACAATGCAGGACTAATGAGAATAGGATACTCTGGGCTAGGACACCTCATTCATCTTCATTTATGAAGGAAGGCAAGTCAAAAACGCTAAGGTGAAGGAGAGAAGGAGGGAAGGAAGGAAGGGAGGAAGGGAGGGAGGGAGGAGGGAAGGAGGGAAGGAAGGAAGGAGGGAAGGAAGGAAGGAAGGAAAGAGGGAAGGAAGGAAGGGAGGGAGGGAGGGAGGAAAGAGGGAAGGAGGGAAGGAAAGAAGGAAGGAGAGAGAGGGAGGGAGGGAGGAAGGAAAAGAAGGAGGAAAGTGTTTTCCTTTCTTGTACAAACAACCATAGAAGCAAGCACTGAGCCCATTCGCTGTTGGTGGATTAAGGCTGGTGGATGACAGAGGAAAAAGACCTGCATCTGTACTGTCTTGTGTACCAGGGTAACTTCTGCCAGACCAAGACCAGTGGAACAGACCCCAGCAGGAGGAAAGGGAAGCTGGCTGCAGGGGATGCTATAAGAGAGCCCTGGCATTCTCACTTCCCAAGAAGTTTAACCTTGAGGGCTCTTCAAGGACATGGACCAGCCGGGCTGTGACAAGAAGTACAGGCACACTCCCTCTTGTGATATGGGGCGGGGTGGGGCTTGATGAAGGCACGATTTACAAAGGTCCAGAAGCCAAAAGGGGTGATGCCGGGGTGGGGGGGTCTAAGAACACTAAGGAGGGCAAGAAGGGAGCGGTTCTGGGAGAGGGAGGCTGAACCCGTGGGCCCAGGTGGCCAGAGCAAGGGGACTGCAGGAAACGAGCCACAGGCCAGGGTGGGGAGCCAGGCAGTGAGACCCTGAGCTCTGACATCCGTGGCCTCCAGAGCACA
Organism: Mesoplodon bidens; assembly: GCF_964165515.1. Taxonomy (NCBI): domain Eukaryota; kingdom Metazoa; phylum Chordata; class Mammalia; order Artiodactyla; family Ziphiidae; genus Mesoplodon; species Mesoplodon bidens. The sequence continues at coordinate 29,565,858 of NC_138169.1, read as the reverse complement.
GGTCAGCCTCTGGGGCAGACGGGTGGAGGGTTCCTGAGGAGCGTACAGAAGAGATCAGGCATATTCATTCTGTGCTGTGGGTTGTCCTGCTGACCCTGTTCACTGAACTGGGGAGATGTAGTTGGGAGGGGCTGTGGTCTGCGTGTACAACTGTCAAGCCAGCGGGGCTGGGCCAGCCGAGATTGCAGACCACCTAGTACCCATAGGTGTGACAACAGACATTAGGTGGTTCACCAAGTAGATCCAATTCCAGGAACACAGTTCCCCCAAAACACATCAGGGAGTAGCAGAGGGGAATCCAGGAGATACAGAGGTGGGTGGCATTCTGATGTCCAAGCAGGTGTCATGTTCTGGGAAGTGACCTTGCAGGGTCAAGGCAGTGGGCTGGGGCTCAGAAAGAGGGCTTCTGAGTGTGAATAGGGGGCCGGGCGGCAGGTTTTCAGGGCCTCCAATCCCAAAAGAGATGGGAAGCCTGATTAAGGCTAAAATTTAAATTGTTTTGAATGAGCCAGTAAAGAGTTGCTTGACAACATATTTAAATCCTGTTTTATTTCACCTGGTTTCAAAGCAGCCACTGACTCCTTAAAAACAAAGTCTTATTCTGCATTAAATAGGATGTTTCTTGAGCACCCCCTCTGCACTGGGTGCCTTTCTAGGTGAAGCTGGGAGCAAGACTAAAGCAGGTTGTCATGGAGTTGCTCCGTGAAGGGTCTAAAACTACCTGAAAAATACTGATTTTGATGCACAACTTGAATGTTCATTATTTTAAGAACAAAGACTCTGTATGTCTTGTTCTCAGCAGGATCCCAGGATTCACGGCAGGGATATTCAGTAAGAACCTGCCTGGCTGACTTCCTACTAAACTGTCTTCATTCACGTCAGACAACTAAAAGCAGGGGACACCATGATGAAAGATGAACTGTGACCAGCAGTTCTAAGAGGTGAAGCATTTGCCCCAGTGGATCAGACCACAAAAGAAAAGTAACATAAAAGGACATTTTGGTGTCTTGGCCCCTCCACTTGCAGGGGAGGGGAGGGAGTATGGCCTCACTAGTTTGCTGATCTGAGTATTCAAGCTTCTACATGGGCCATGATCAGAGGAAAATATTCCCAAAGGTATTCATAGTTTACAGGCCTTTTATTCTGTATCCCCAATGCCCACATTTATTCCCATTTATTTATTTATATTTTCAAAATCATCACATTTAAGATTGAGCACTAACAATCTTAGTGCTCCTTATTGTCTTAGCACCTTCTTTCTTTCAACCGGTCATTTTAATAACAGTCTTTAATCTTCCATCCTGCTGTTTCATGAGCTAACAAGATTTATAAAGAAAGTTATTGACTCCAGGGTTTCCCTGGTGGCGCAGTGGTTAAGAATCCGCCTGCCAACACAGGGGACACGGGTTCGAGCCCTGGTCCAGAAAGATCCTATATGCTGTGGAGCAACTAAGCCCACGTGCCACAACTACTGAGCCTGTGTGCCTAGACGCCGTGCTCCGCAACAAGAGAAGCCACTGCAATGAGAAGCCTGTGCACCGCAACGAAGAGTAGCCCCTGCTCATCGCAACTAGAGAAAAGCCTGCACACAGCAACCAAGACCCAACGCAGCAAAAATAAATAAAATAAATAAATAATAATAACATTAAAAAAAAAAAAGAAAAGAAAGTTACTGACTCCAGAAGACAGAGCATTTTCTAGAACCAGGCATGGAACAGAAGATGAGGAATGACTCCTGATGGTTGTTTTGAAAAATTGGCACAGCATAAAAACTGATCACACTTGAGTCACCCAGTGCAAGAAAAGGGAAATTAGTGCAACATTTCTCGTAAAGAGCAAACTTTTGAACTTTTGGTACTTGTTTTTCTCTCAGAAATATCAGCACTTTGGTACAAAATGATTGGAAAGGCCCATTTTCTAATAGAAAAATGACTTTTCAAGAGCCACGATTTTGTGCTTCCCCAGGGAACTTGGAGGTGAAAGCCAAAAATGAAGGAAATTTTCAAATTCAGGAAAAACTCTGGCCATCAGCCCAATGCAGAATGAGAACTTCTATGGCTCTAAGAGCTGAGAAATAACATAGAAATTCAGGCATCATCCTGAGGAAAGATTGGAGTTCCTTCAGCTCCTGTTGTTTGCTGGTGTGAAAGCAGAAAAAAAGTGAATCATGCAGCTGCTGCACAAGATTGTCTATGATGTTCTAGTATTACCAAAGGAAAACAAAAGACAAGTGGATAATACAATGGGAGTGGTCTACAAACAACAAATGCTGGAGAGGGTGTGGAAAATAGGGAACCCTCTTGTACTGTTGGTAGGAATATAAATTGATACAGCCACTATGCAGAACTGTATGGAGGTTCCTTTAAAAACTAAAAATAGAATTACCATATGACCCAGCAATCCCACTACTGGACATATACCCAAAGAAAGCCATAATTCAAAAAGACACATGCACCCCAATGTTCACTGAAGCACTACTTACAATAGCCAGGTCATGGAACTGACCTAAATGCCCATCAAAAGACGAATGGATAAAGAACATGTGGTACGTATATAAATGGAATATTACTCAGCCATAAAAAGGAATGAAATTGGGTCATTTGTAGAGACATGGATGGACCTAGAGACTGTCATACAGAGTGAAGTAAGTCAGAAAGAGAAAAACAAATATCGTATATTAACACATATATGTGGAATCTAGAAAAATGGTACAGATGAACTTGTTTGCAAGGCAGAAATAGAGACACAGATGTAGAGGACAAATGTATGGACACCAAGGGGGGAAAGTCAGGCGGGGGGGGGATGAATTGGGAGATTGAGCTTGACATATATACCCTAATATGTATAAAATAGATAACTAATAAAAAAATTAAATTAAAAAAAATAAAAAATAAAATACAGTGGGAGTGGGAGAACCCAAGTCTTCCTGAAAATTCCCATCAACTGTGAGTGAATCATGAAGGTTCTGTGGGCTCAACTTCAGTTCATTTTGGGAGAAGGGACAAAATCACCATGAAAATGGAACTAAATGTCTTGGTTTCTTCTCACATCTTATGAAATGCTAAGGAGTGAGAGTAGGAAAGATGAGAGTATTTTATCTTTTAAACGGGATAAAATAAATCTTTGGATTCAACTGAACGTCTTGAAAAAGAAAAATCATGTATTATTATGCTTGATTACAAATAGCTCTTTCCTAGATCCACGTATAGATTTCTCTCTGGGCAAATCATGAGCATGTTTATTGTTCTATGGTGGTGTTGCTTTTCTTGGGAGATCTTAGTGAGTCAGTTAGAAAGTTGGTCAGGGACTGTATCGAGGTTTGGAGCTAGATACTTACTAACTGAGAAGAGAAATACTTATGAAAACTATCAATGCAAAGAAAAGACGAAGAATCAGGAGTGAAGACATGGACCAATCTGCCCACTGTCTGTTCATGATGCATTAGCGGAAACCACCGATGAAGTCGGCCCACATTCACTGAAAAGACACCACATTAACTGACTCCGTGAAGCACTCTGATGAGCAAGAGTAATGTCTTCAGTTAACAACACAACACGAGGGTTGAGTCTCCATTATCAGGAGTTTTTCCCTTGGCATTAGTCAAACCATCTCCAAGCTAGAGAGGTCGGAGACTTCCGGTGCTGCAATAAAAACATCAATAATTAAAATGACTTCTGGGCTTCCCTGGTGGCAAAGTGGTTGAGAATCTGCCTGCTAATGCAGGGGACACGGGTTAGAGCCCTGGTCTGGGAGGATCCCACATGCCGCGGAGCAACTAGGCCCGTGAGCCACAACTACTGAGCCTGCGCGTCTGGAGCACGTGCTCCGCAACAAGAGAGGCCGCGATAGTGAGAGGCCTGCGCACCGCGATGAAGAGTGGCCCCCGCTTGCCACAACTAGAGAAAGCCCTCGCACAGAAACGAAGACGCAACACAGCAAAAATAAATAAATTAATTAATAAACTCCTACCCCCAACATCTTAAAAAAAAAAATGACTTCGTTGCCCCTTCCTTTAGCATTTCCTATCCAAAAAGGCCATAAATCACTCCAATAGAAATGCCTCATTTTTGAAAGCCTGGGATCTGCATTTACGTTTATGTGCTTCCATCTTATTTAGGCATCTGACACAGCAAGAATTCAACTGATGGCCGTGTGACAATGTCCTAGTCACACGACCACCACTCAGTGCTCCCAGCCAGGGGACATCACAAAAATAGATTTCACAGGAAACCACCCACAGCTTTCTCCTTCCACCAGGATCCATGCTCTGAACCAGATTACCAGCTGCAATTAATTAACTCTATTTAAGGCATCCTTTTAAGATTAGACAGTGTGGGAGCAAAAACAGCAACAACTACAGCCCTACTAAGTGTCCGGGATCAGCCTACTAAGTGCCTGGACCTACCATCTTTGTTTTATCAAATACTCAGACATAACCGTGGCTGATTAATTCTATTTTCTTTGTTTTACAGACTTGAAGCAATGATGGACTTGTCTAAATCTCCATAAATGATTAGGAGAACCTGAATTTCAATCTAATTCGCTCTGATTTAAAGATCCCATGAATTAAATTCTTCTTTTTTTAAAAAAATTGAAAGATGATTCTGGTCCAATTAGTAGAAAAGGATATAAGATGTCAGTTGTCTCAACTGTTATCTTCAAAGCAAGACTCTGACCAGGTATTAAAGCAGATGGGAAAACATCCTATCCTTTAACTTGCTTAGGGAAAGAAATTTCTTAAATTGTTTCAGCGTCCAACTATGGATTATTCTGTACGTGTAAATTTCTTCTTGAAACATTGCTTACTTCTGAGCAGGCTCTTCTGGTTCTACTCAACCTCCTCCAGACGGTACCTAGTGATGGTATCAGGTAACGCACACAAAGTGTAAGACCATGACATGGCCCATCCATTCCTTCCAGGCAATTTCTCACCCTGTATGTATTGCAACAAGATGGATACTGAGTTAATAATTACTATGAATTACAAGCAGCATGACAGAGCAGAAAAGGACTAAATTTGGGAGTCACACATAATTGAATTCAAATCACAGTTTCATCACTTAACTGATTCACCACATTTTATTGGAGAAATTAAAACCAACTTCCATTGATTAAGAAATGAACTCAAGGGACTTCCCTGGTGGTGCAGTGGTTAAGAATCTGCCTGCCAATGCAGGGGACACCCGTTCGAGCCCTGGTCCGGGAAGATCCCACATGCCACAGAGCAGCTAAGCCTGGGAGCCACAACTACTGATCCTGCATGCCACAACTACTGAAGCCCACGTGCCTAGAGCCTCTGCTCTGCAACAAGAGAAACTACCACAACGAGAAGCCCGTGAACAGCAACAAAGAGGAGCCCCACTCGCTGCAACTAGAGAAAAGCCCGCATGCAGCAACGAAGACCCAACGTAGCCATAAATAAATAAATAAATAAATTTATTTTTTAAAAAAAGAAGAAATGAACCCAAGAAGAGTAGAGAAAAACTGATCTACATGGCATTGGAAACAGGCTAGGATAAAACTCCTCCTTTCTAAAATGAGTGGATAGGAAAAAGTATATCTATCACAGAATCTATGTTGATCAGGAACGGGTTTGGTTACACACAACAGAACAACACAAAATACCAGTACGATAAGTATAAGTTTATTTTGTTATTACGTAAAAGAACTCAGAAAAGATACAGTATGGTTACTCCATGGATTAAAAAAAGGTAATAAAAAATAATGAAGTACTTCTAGCTCCTATTTTTCTGCTCTTCAATGCTGGCTTAGATCTTCAAAGTCACCTCAGAGTGAAAAGGATCTGTTAAATCTCTAGTCATTACCTCTACACTGCAAACAAATAAGAGGAAAATAAGTAAAGGAAAATCAAAAGAGTACTTGGCCCTCTGCCCCACCTTTGAAAGACCCTTCTTGAAAGTTTTATGTAACACCTATGTTTGCACCTGATTGGCCAGAAATTGTCACATGACCATGTTTATCTAAAAAGAAGGCTGCCATGAAATGCTGTGTTTTGGCCAGATACGTTGCCCAGGCTTCTGAACCAAAGGACAAAAGGAAGAATAAATATTTAAAACAATTGGTGCTATAATTGTCAGATCCTATGACAATGACCTAGAACAGCCAAAACAAATTGAAAAAGAACAAGTTTGGAGGACTGATGCTATTTGTTTTTAACAATTACCATGAAACCAAAATAATCAAAAGAGTATGGTCTTGGCATAAGAATAAACATATACATCAATGGAACAGAACAGAGTATTCCAAAACAGATGTAAACATCTATAGCCAATTGATTTTTGGCAAAGATTCTAAAGTAATTCAATGGGAAAGAAAAGTCATCTCAAAGAATGGTTACTATTACAACTGGATATCAGTTTGGGAAAAAAATTAACCTCAACCACTGCTTCAAAACATACATAAAAATGATACAAAACAAAACAAAAACTTCAACCTCACACTATACACAAAAAGTAACACAAAATGGATTACAGAACTAAGTGTAAAACCTAACTATAAAATATCTAGAAAAAAATAAGAAAAAATCATTGCACCCTATGTTAGGCAAAGATTCATAGACACAACACTAAATGCATAATCCATTAAAAATCAAAATTGATAAATTGGACTTCACCAAAATTAAGAACTTGTATTCTTCCAAAGAGCAGAAGAAAATGAAAAGACAATTCAAGGACGGGCAGAAAATAGTTGCAAATCACACATTAGATAAAGGATTTTGTATTAGTTATCCACTGCTGCATAAAAGATACCTCCAAAATTAGCAGATTAAAACAACACACTCACAACTTCTGAGGGTCAGAAATCCCGGCGTGGCTTAGCTGAGTCTGCTGAGTTGGGGTTTTTCCCAAGGCTGCAACCAAGGTGCCAGCCAGGACTGCCAGGCTCAGCTGGGGAAGGACGATTCCAGCCCTCACGAGAATGTCAGCAGGATCTAGTTTCTCCAGGGCTGTTGGACTGAGGGGCCAGCAGGGGTAGGCCCAGAGTTGCCCCAAGTTCCTTGTGTGGGCCTCTCCAGCTGGCTTCGTCAGAGCAGCAAGAGGAGTCAGAGAGAAAGGGCTGGTCAGGGGAGGGCTAGTAAAGTGGGAACCACAGGCTTTGACAACCTAATCTTAGAAGTTATGGGACTTCCCTGGTGGCACAGTGGTTAAGATACTGCCTGCCAGTGCAGGGTACACGGGTTTGATCCCTGGTTGGGAGGATCCCACATGCCGTGGAGCAGCTAAGCCCGTGTGCCACAACTACTAAGCCTGCGCTCGAGAGCCTGTGAGCCACACCTCCTGAGCCCATGTGCTGCAACTACTGAAGCCCACGTGCCTAGAGCCCATGCTCCACAACAAGAGAAGCCACCGCAATGAGAAGCCTGCGCACCGCAACAAAGAGTAGCCCCCGCTCGCCACAACTACAGAAAGCCCATGTGCAGCAACAAAGACACAATGCAGCCAAAAATAATAAATAAATAAATTTATTTTTTTAAAAAAAGAAGTTATACCCATGCCTTTTAGCCCACTCTACTAATTAGAGGCTGTTCAGTACATCCAGCCACACTTACAATGAGGAGATTACACAAGGACGTACACACCAGGAGCAGAATAACTGGGGACCATCTAAGAAGTCTGCTTACTGTCATCTTCTTTCTTGAATATATGAAGAATTCTCAAAACAGAACAATTAAAAATGGACAAGCAATTTGAACAGATACTTCATGTATGAAGATATGCCAATGGCACATAAACACATGAAAAATGTTCAATACCACTGGTCATTAGGGAAAAGCAAATTAAAACCTCAATGAGATATCCTTGCAAACCCATTAGAATGTCTAGAATTAAAAAGACTGATTACAACTAGTGTTGGGAGGAGACGGAGCCACTGAAACTCGCATACACTGCTGGAGGAGATTAAAAATGGTGCACTCCTGTTGGAAAGTCATTATTGGCAGTTTCTAAAACATTAAACATGTAACTACCACATAATTCAGCCTTTCCACACCTAGGTATTTCCTCAAGAGTAAGGAAAACATATATCCATACAAATATGGGTATATATTAACATTCATTACAGCTTTATTTGTAATAGTCAAAACCTAGCAACAGCCCAAATTTCCATTAGCAGGTAAATGGATAAACAAATTGTGGCATATCCTTACAATGGAATACTACTTTTCAGTAACAAGGAGTAAACTATTAAAGCACTCAGAGAGTGAAATTTTTCATCATTTGAAAACTTTGTGATTGTATCCCTGAAATGCCTGAGATTTCAGTAAAAATCTGAAAAATAGTAAAATCAATAAGAGAAATTGGCAAAATGGATAATTATAAAATAAAATATAAAAATTAAAAATTTTCAACAGTATCAATGAATAGCTAGAAATATTATGACTAAAACTTTCCTTCTCAAACCCAACAAATCATAATATACATATATAATAAATACACACATACCATGAAATGTCTAAGGTTTATCAGGAAAAAACTAGAAATGTGCTCTGAAAAACTTAACAGACTTAATTAATGTATATAGTTCACCATTGGATGGAAACTGAAAAGATTATAAATCTCCCCCCAAATTAATTTATATATGCAATGAAATTCCAGTCTAAATTTCAATGCTATTTTTTGGAGGAGAGTGGTATTTGAAAACTGTCAATCTGATTTTTAAATGTGTCTGAAAGGCAAAACATGGGAAAAGATTTTGAAAAAGTAGAATAATAAGCTGGCACTGATGCCATCAGATATCAAGATATATTTAATAATTTAAATTAAATTAAAATAATTATTTAAACAGTGTAGTTATTGCACCGGACAGAAAAATAAGTCGGACAAAACAGGACTTAAGGAAGAATATACGTTGAAGTATATTCATGACATTTCAGGTCTATAGTGGAAAATTAGTTATTGAATAAATAATGGTAGGGCAAATGAGTGGTCATTAGAAACACACAAAAAAGTATATTTACTTAAGCCTTATAACATAATGTACTCCAGATGGATTAAATTGGATATGAAAAAATGACCATGTAAAAAAGTACATTCCAAAAATACAGCTGACTATACAGCTGATGTGAAATCTTTTCTAAGCATGTAAATGCAGAAACTGTTAAAGAATGAATGATAAATTGGACTATAGAAAAATTCTAATTTTCTTTTCTTCAAACATTTTGTATCAAAGATAAATGACAAACTGGGAAAATGTTTCCATTTTATAAGCCAGACAAAGACCGCTAGCATTAAAAGTACAACGAGATTTTACCAATCAATAAGAAAGACACCAATAGAAAATTGGATAAGACATGATAGGCAATTTGAGAATGGTCAATAAATATAAGAAAAGGTGATCAATTATATAGTAAAGAAGAAATTCAGATAAACATAAGGGTTTATGTAAAAGCATATGTAATTAGCAATTTCTAAAATATTCACCATATGCATAATTGGCTATAGATATTGTAAACAGCACATTTGTGGGCAATTTTGGAAATCATATGTCCAAGCTATTAAAAATTATAATGTTTATCTATCCATGAACATGCTAATATGTCCCTAAGAAAGCTGAGTGGGAAAAGCAGCTTATTAAAAAACCATTAGAATGATTCCTGTTAGTGCAACTAGAGATTATCATACTAAGTAAGTCAGAAAGAGAAAGACAAATACCATATATATCACTTATATGTGGAATCTAAAATATGACACAAATGAACATATCTACGAAACAAAAATAGACTCACAGACATAGAGAACAGAACTGTGGTTGCCAAGGGGGAGGGAGTTTGGGGGAGGGATAGAGTGGGAGGTTGGGGTTAGCAGATGTGAACTTTTATAGAGAGAATGAATAAACAACAAGGTCCTACTGTATAGCACAGGGGACTATATTCAGTATCCTGTGATAAACCATAATGGAGAAGAATATAAAAAAAAAGAATGTGTGTGTGTATATATATATATATATATATATATATATATATATATATATATAACTGAATCATTTCGCTGTACAGCAGTAATTAACACAACATTGTAAATCAATTATAGTTCAATTTAAAAATAAAAAGAACTATTCCTGTTTAAAAAGAGAAAAGAAGGAAAGAAATGCGTGTGCACCTGTGTATGCAGAGAAAAGTCTGCAGTGCTGTCCTTCACAGGGATTAGGTGTGTAATAAAGAGAAGGTGAGGCAGGGTTTGGGCAGCAATGGGCGTCCACCATGGTTATCACCCTCCTTCTCATCTCATCCCTGGTGGTCCTCTTTGCTGCAGGCTCCCGAGGACCAGGATTCTCCCGTCACTTCTCCTGAAGTCCATGTCTCCCAGAGGCAAGCACTTTGCTGGAGAGGAACCTGCGGGAGGTCTCAGGGCCCCTGGCTCTTTGCCCTCCCCCCACCCAGCATCTGTCCCTCTCCTGCTCTAGGCTGAGCACAGAGGTGTCCCTGACACTTGACTCCCGGCTCAACTGAGAAGCAAAGCGTAGTGTCGGTGATAAAGGTCAACACTGGTCTTACTACGGAGGGTAGAAGATTTTAAGCTCCACATCTTTTTTTTGTGTGTGTGTGGTACGCGGGCCTCTCACCGTTGTGGCCTCTCCCGTTGCGGAACACAGGCTCCGGATGCGCAGGCTCAGCGGCCCAGCCGCTCCACGGCACGTGGGATCTTCCCAGACAGGGGCACGAACCCGTGTTCCCTGCATCGGCAGGCGGACTCTCAACCACTGCGCCACCAGAGAAGCCCCTAAGCCCCACATCTTTAAAGAAACTATTTGTCGAGCAGTTATATTCAGAACGTTCTTCCTGCAATATCTTAAAATGCCTAGAGAAATTCAAGATTTTCTGAAGCAGAGCGAGTTGAAGGGACCATGTTGACCCTGAGTCAATTTTGACCCCTTCCCACCCTCTCCTTTCTCTTATCTCACTTGTCCTCCCTCCCCACCTTGTCCCCCCTCCCCACGTGGTCCCCCCCACGCCCCCGCCTCTCCCACACTGCCCTCTCCACCTCACCCCTTCACCCCTCTGCTCTCCCCTCCAACCCCCTCCATCTGCCCCTTTTGTTTCCTGCTCTCCCTCTCCATTGACCGCCACCCCCCTTCCTTTCCCCTCCTCCTCCACATTCTCCAAATAGCTCCCTCATTATGTCTCATAAAATGCCTCCCAGGGTCTTCCTGGTGGTCCAGTGGTTAAGACTTTGCCTTCCAATGCAGGGGTGCAGGTTCCATCCCTGGTTGGGGAATTAAGATCCCACATGCCTCCAGGCCAAAAAAACAAAACATAAAAAACAGAAGCAATATTGTAACAAATTCAATAAAGACTAAAAAAAAAAGAAAAAAATGCCTTCCAAATTTCTCACTGATTCAAAAAAATCTTATAAGTATTTTTTTCAAATTTACAATAAGTAATATTGATGAAAATAATCAACAAAAAATTAAATTGACACTGGCTAAACCCTCATAAAGTAAAGCGTTCTGCTGCTCAAAAACTGGGTGGTGAATCACAATATCTCAATATCAATTTTAAAACTGCAGCATTTGAGCTATAAACATTTGTATTCAAGAGAAATAATGACCACAAATGACAACTCACAATAGGAGAACTGATAATCTGAAAAGTTTGATGGGAGAAAATATTAATTAAATGAATCAAATCTGTATATAAAATATAAAAATTTAAATAATTCACTCAATCAAAAAGTGTACAGAAATAGAGTTACAGATGTAGAAAATAAACTTATGGTTACTGGGGGGGTAAGTGGGGAGAGGGATAAATTGGAAGATTGGGATTGACACATACACACTACTATATATAAACCAGATAACTAATCAGGACCTAGTGTAAAGCACAGGAAACTCTGCTCAGTACTCTGTAATGGCCTATATGGGAAAAGAATCTAAAAAAGAATGGATATATGTATATGTATAACAGATTCACTTTGCTATACAGCAGAAAGTAACACAACATTGTAAATCAACTATACCCCAATAAAAAATTTTAAAATAAATAAATTAAATTAAATTTTTAAAAAGTATACAGAAATATGGAAACTGTTTAATTGTGCTATTATAAAACATTGATCCAGAGCTTAGTTTGACATAATGGAATCTGTTTCAAAAGCCACAGCCTTGATGAAAATGTATCAATGTTGGTATAATCATGATTTTTGAAAGTTTGTATTTTAGAATGCTCCATGCCAAACTGTCAGAAGTCAAAATAGGCTGAGACCATGAATTTCCTGTTATTAAGTTTGTCCCATGCATCCCCTGAGCCAAGAGTGGCCTTCCCTTTACAAGGAAAAGGAAGAAGGCGGGGCCTGGGGGGAGTTGTCTCTGGACAGGAAGAAATGCAATCAAGAAAGCAAGCCAAAGGAAAAAAATATGCCAGTGGAGCTGAAGAACTCTTCCAAACAATGTTATCTCCTCAATTCATTTTACCAAACAATGTTGCAGTGCAAACCGCAGAGCCTGGCAGTGAGTGAGAAGATCCCATCCTGGGTCCACTGATGCTCTTGAGCCGTCAAGCACCAGCCCCTTGCCAGGATTCAGACTGTGTAATAACACTGGTATAATGGTGTTGCACAGTAATGTTTGAAATCATTAAAGAGACCAAAACCTAGAGGGAAAGGAAATTGTAGAAAGATTGCATTACTTATAAAGTTAAACCATCTCCTGGAATGGGTCCACCATGGCAGTTATCGAGCTAGGAGACCTTAGCTACTAGGCTCTGCCCCATGTGCAGACCTGATGCTGGTCTTGTCCATGCTCTTGGTATGGCTATCATAGCATGCATGATGGAATTCATGCTTCTTTATCCCTGCCCTTGAAGCAGATAACAACTGTTACTTGCAAAAACTCAACAAAATGTTTCTAGTCGCATTGTTGCCTAATTATAAAATGCAATTGCTGGATTTCATCGTTGTGTGCTATTTTTGCTCAGTAATTACTTCGGAGGGCAATGAGCATCTCTCTACATGTTTTTCTTTCATTCTTGCCTCTCTTAGGTAAACTGCTAACTTGTTTATATTCCCATCCTTTCATATAACCCTTGCTAAAAAAAAAAAAATCACTGTACATTCAGCTGTCTCAACACAGAATAATCAGTGTTCTCTATCCTTCATGTCAACTTTCCCTTCAAGAAACTCAAATATCCTCTTAGTACCCCTCAACCTCAGCATTTAAGAAAACGGATGCTTCCCATTTTCATCTCTCAGTCTGAATCCCCACTCAAATATTTCACAGGTTGGCTCCGTGAGCCTACGACCCCGCCCAAGTCACAGACACCAACTGTCTGCTTAGGGACCCTCCTCACTTAGCAGCTGGAGGAACTTTCCCTCCTCTTCTGGATCTGCTGCTTGCCCTTCTGTCAGAAAGATCTGCCCTCTGCCCCGCATGGAAAACTACTCTTTAAAAAGGCACTGAGTGAGAGAAATGACCCATATCCAGAGAAACAGGAACAGGAAATTCTGATCCTTGAAAGTATTACACTGCACAGGAATTACGCAGTCAGCACAGACACCAAGTGATGTCAGGGAGTCTTCCCTCATTGCTATCCTCTTACAGTAGAAAGTGATGGAGGCCACAACGAAGGTGTCTACAGATGCTAATTAATATCAATACTAAATGAACGAAGAAAAAGCTTGAAGGAAAAAAACTTAGCCCATTCAGAACTTGCTTAACCAAAACGTGAGTCCACCATGTTGAAATAAAAAGCCAAATAACAAGCACTTCATAACTACTGAGTCAAATAAGGCATTTTAAAAATATGATAGACTAATTAGAAATTAATGACAGTGATATTCATAAAATGTGGCCAGCCTAATTCCTGATTTGGGGAAATATTGCTTTTGATGGTCTGACATTTTACTCCTTTTTAAAACATATTCCGTGAACAATGGGAGAGTCATTCTTTGTGGATAGGATAAAAAGTTCATGTGCATTTATTAGAACAGCTTACACAATTTAGTAAATTTTTAGTAATTTAGTAAAACTCTAGTGATTTAGTAAATTTTCAAACCTATTTTCTTTACTGCCTTAAGTCTTAGATGCTGAGAGAGATTTTAAGGTCCCCCAACCCTATCTTGTTTCTTTCAATTTCCCACTGAGTTAAGAAGATCTTATGTTTTATATATTTTAATGCAATTTGTTTTAGTATAGAGAGTTTCATAGAACTTATATGGACAAAATGAATATTTATCACATTATTTTAAAATTTTTACTTATGTATTACACAATATTTAAGAAATAGAAAGTTATAAAAAGAATGCAACAAATACTTGAAAACCAAAACATTAGCAGCACAGTTAATTCGTCTTTGTGATCCCTCTCCTGGGCTGTCTGTCTTCCTTCCTCCCCAAATGAAATCTTTGTACTACTTCTTAAGTTTATAGTTCTCATAAATTTCCTCATACTTCTGTTAGCTATGGATCCAAAAATAATATACTATTATGGTATTTTATGCAATGGAATTTCATGAAGCAATGAAAACAAATGTTCGTAAGACCTTTCAAGTCATGTAAATATCATACTTAGGGGGGCTTCCCTGGTGGCACAGTGGTTGAAAATCTGCCTGCCAATGCAGGGGACACGAGTTCGAGCCCTGGTCTGGGAAGATCCCACATGTCGCGGAGCAACTAGCCCCGTGAGCCACAATTACTGAACCTGCGCGTCTGGAGCCTGTGCTCCGCAACAAGAGGGGCCGCGATAGTGAGAGGCCCACGCACCGCGATAAGGAGTGGCCCCCACTTGCTGCAACTAGAGAAAGCCCTCGCACAGAAACGAAGAGCCAACACAGCCATAAAAAATAAATAAATAAATAAATAAATAAATTTTTTTTAAAAGTACTTAGGAAAAATAAATGAAGTGTGAAAACCATTGATAACCTGTTTTAAAACAAGAATTGTGCCTTATCAATATAAAATAATCCCTTTTCTCTCATTTAAGGCTTTTGCCTTGAATTATTGTTTATGTTTTAATATTTAATATGCTGATATTTGGGTTGTTTCCATTTGCATGATTTACAAGTGTCCACATTCGTGCTTTTATTCTTTTTAAGGCAACTTTGCTTTAAATATGTTGATTTACACTGAACATTTTGTCTTATATCCAATCCAAAAGACTTTGTCTTTTCATGAGGTAGTTCAGCCAATTAGCACATATAGCTAAAATATTTAGACATCTTTTCATGTTGCTCTTTCCTTTTTTGTTTTTAAACTTCCTCGCAGTTTCCTTTGTTTTCATTTTCTCGCCAAATAAACTACATGGCCTTTACTTTTATCATAACCAATGTTTTGATATAGATAGATAAATGACAAGATACATATATATACATACATACATAGACCATGTGTCTTGTCTTCTATTTTAACTACCAGTTACTTTTAAGCTTTTCAAAACCATATTTAACCTATATTTCTTATTAATATGCTTCTTACATTGTCATAGTTAGAACAAAAACAGTAGATTTTGAATTATCCTCTATGGAGCAGAAAATTTTCACACACTTTACTTCTCCACTCACTCCTCCCTCACCCACTTGCCACTGGACGCTATTAGTCTAATTAAGAAGAGCTTTTTAATACCGTTATTACATTATCGATTTAAAGGTATTTTCTCCTTCGGCACTTGCATTAAGTTTCTAAATCAGATGAAGAAGTGTTTTTAATTTGTTTCTGTTGTTTAACGAGTTTCCCGCTTGCCTTCTCTCTCTGTCCTCTGTCTTCCCCCTTTCTGAGTTTGATATGGAGTTTTCAGCACACTCTATGACTCACCCTGGAATTACTGAGTCCAAACATAGATGACGACTAAGATATCTAGAATCTCCCCAATGGGGACTGCTCCATCCTGAGCTGTTTTCCCAGGGCAGCTCCATATTGGGACCACGTATCTCGGAGTTGGCCCAAACCAGACCTGTCTCTATGGGAGGCGGGGCCAAGGACAGTGGCTCTTCCGGTCCCCGGATACTAAACATCCACATATGTGGGAGGCTTTCTCTCTCTTGGTGTCCCTCCTCCTTTCATGACACTTCAGATGTTTTAATTAATGCACACATAATAAAGGTGTGTGTTTCAGAGGCTGAATGGATTAGAAATATAAGTGATTCTTTTTTTTTTACAATTTTATTGGAGTATAATTGCTTTACAATGGTGTGTTACTTTCTGCTTTATAACAAAGTGAATCAGTTATACATATACATCTGTTCCTATATCCCTTCCCTCTTGCGTCTCCCTCCCTCCCACCCTCCCTATCCCACCCCTCCAGGCGGTCACAAAGCACCCATCTGATCTCCCTGTGCTGTGCGGCTCCTTCCCACTAGCTATCTACCTTACGTTTGGTAGTGTATATATGTCCATGCCGCTCTCTCGCTTTGTCACAGCTTACCCTTCCCCCTCCCCATATCCTCAAGTCCATTCCCTAGTAGGTCTGTGTCTTTATTCCTGTTTTACCGCTAGGTTCTTCATGACATTTTTTTTTCTTAAATTCCATATATATGTGTTAGCATACGGTATTTGTCTTTCTCTTTCTGACTTACTTCACTCTGTATGACAGACTCTAGGTCTATCCACGTCATTACAAATAGCTCAATTTCGTTTCTTTTTATGGCTGAGTAATATTCCATTGTATATATGTGCTACATCTTCTCTACCCATTCATCTGATGATGGACACTTAGCTTGTTTCCATCTCCGGGCTATTGTAAATAGAGCTACAATGAACATTTTGGTACATGACTCTTTTTGAATTATGGTTTTCTCAGGGTATATGTCCAGTAGTGGGATTGCTGGGTCATATGGTAGTTTATAAGTGATTCTTGAAACAGGTTGTGGGTAAACCCCAGAAAGGTCAAAGATGAGGGAAAGGAAGTAATTCAAAAAACAATTAGAGTCTCTAGTACATACTGGAATCCCTTGTGTGCAGTGTGTTACTTTTTAATGTAGTCTCTGGGTCTTCCTGGCATAACTTCTCAGGCATTTACTCTGCAAAATATTTATTTGTTCAAAGTTTCTCATCACAAACAGGAAGGCAGAGATTTGCAGAGATTTTCTTTATGCTTTATTTTCTTTGTGAGTAATCAACAAGCTTTTGAGATTACCAGAAAGATTTTAGAAAGATGACACAGATGGTATTTGTTAGTATTAGGCTTTAAGTTTTGATCATTTAAATAAGCAGAAAAATGGGGAACCAGGCAGACATTCATACTGTTCACAAGAAGCTGATGGACAAGAGAATATCATGGCAAATACAAACAACAAGCAGAGAAACTCAAAAAATATTAGATGTGCATCTCAAAAAACGAAAGAAATCCAGAGAAGAAGGTGGAGGTATCAAAAGTTTCTGCATGTGCTAGCCATTATGGGGCTGGTCTTCAGCCAAATCCCCAACAGGGATGCAAAATTAAACTTTCAATCAATTATGGCCTGGTTTTTGAGAAAGTCGGTCTTTTTGAGTAGAAGCGCTCTCAGAGCACCCCGTTCTCTTGGTCCCTTGAGCACAGCAGGCCTTTCCAGCATGCAATGGCTCTCCTCTAAGCCAAGCTTTAGAGCAATTAGCAGAGAAAGATCACAGAGAGGCTGTTACTGCCTCACTTCTCCTCTGCTTGGTTGGGAGCCATACAAAAGCATTCATCCTCAGAAGTATCATCCAGGCATTCTTGGTCATAAAAATAAAGCAGAGTAGAAAGGTCGAAAAGAAAATTCATAGATCCTTTTCAAAGAATTGAGGTATGATCTGGCAGTGGTGCAATTTTCTGAAAGCCTCCATCATCCCACTTTTCAGTCCCACACTCCCGACTGACTTTATAGCCCAGCGTTTGGAAATACCACAGGGCTGAATTGCCAAATCCAATCGCACGCACTGGGCTTGGGTTTGCCCTCGGGCCTGGGAGGAGTCTAGGTCTTGTCAGCAGTGACCCGGGAGGTTAGAAGACCTTCTCTGCCACTCATCCCGTAGGACAGCAGCTTCAGGCTTGATCTCACTCCCTGCACTTTGCTCTACTGCTGTGGGGGCGAAAGAAGCCCCAAACTCAAGGGCAGGGCCTTGCATAGCTGATTCACAAACACTGTATCCAGGCAGAGTGAGCAGTTGGAGGGTATTTGTTTCCTGTGGCAGGTAACAAATGACCACGACTGGTGTGCTTACAACGGAAATTTATTCTCGCAGCTCTGGAGGCCAGAAGTCCAAAGTCAAGCTGTGGGCTGAGCAGTGCTCCCTCCAGAGGCTCCAGGGGAGACTGGGCTCCTGTGCTGGCCCAGCTGCTGATGGCTGCATCACCCCACCTCTGCCTGGTGGTTACCCTACCTCCTCCTCTTGTGTGTGCAGTCTCTGTCTCTGTCTTTCAAGGACACTGGTGATCGGGTTTGAGCCCATCCAGATCATCCAGGATAAAATCCCTATCTTTCACTTAATGGCATTAAGAATTAGGACCTGGGGCCTCCCTGGTGGCGCAGTGGTTGAGAGTCCGCCTGCCGATGCAGGGGATACGGGTTCGTGCCCCGGTCCGGGAGGATCCCATATGCCGCGGAGCAGCTGGGCCCGTGAGCCATGGCCGCTGAGCCTGCGCATCCGGAGCCTGTGCTCCGCAACAGGAGAGGCCACAACAGTGAGAGGCCCGCGTACCGCAGAAAAAAAAAAAAGAATTAGGACCTGGTGTCTACGGGTGGCCATTATTCACCCAAAGCGACTACAAAAGGTAAGAAGTGTTTCCTTTGTTTAATTCAATCTTCTCTTATTACACCTGATGTCTTGGTCTGCTCAGGTGGCCATACCTGGATGGTTTAAACAACAAAAATTTTATTTATTTTCTCACAGTTCTGGAGGCTGGAAGGTCAAGCTGAAGGGACCAGCATAGTCGGGCTCTGGTGAAGCCTCTCCTCCAGGCTAACCGACGGCCACCTTCTCCCTGTGTCTTCATGTGGCCTCTTTTTTGTTCATGCTTGAGGAGAGGGAGCAGGGTCTCTGGCATCTCTCTTTATAAGGGCGCTAATCCCACTGTGAGGCCCCATCCTCATGACCTCATCCAATCCTAATTACCTCCCAGAGACCTGTCTCCAAATACTATCGCGTTGAGGGTTAACGTTTCAACGTGTGAATTTTGAAGGGACACATGCAGCCCAAAACACCTAACTATGTGCTCACACTTGAACTAAAAATGCATAACTACCAACTCCAAGAAGGGAAGTAATCCAGGACCCCAGACTCATCCTCAAGTCTCTCAATCCAGGTCCATCAGACACAGAACCAGCTGAGTGAAGAACGGATTTCTTTTCTCTTTCCAGAGGGAAGATGGCACAGCAGGCTTGCAGGCACTTTGCTGAGGGTGGGATAAACACTTCACAGGACAAAAGCTTATGTCACTAAAATGTTTTCCTGCAGACCTGCTGGGATCTCACTCCCTTCCAGCTAATGACACAGCTATAATGAAAAAGTACAAATATCCTTTAAATTACCCTGTTTTATAACATCTAGGTCATAATAGCTCTCGAGACCCAGAGGTTTCATAACTTTCCTAAGAATTCCAGACCATATGTTACACATTTCTCTCTGCAATTTTACATTCTGGATATACATCTGGGCCTAATCCGAAAACATCATGTACTCATTCTGCAGGGCAATAAATTTTATGACAAACTGAAGAATGCAAAACCATAATCTAACATTAAAGCATATATTATTCACTTCTAAATAGTTTAGCCACTTATCCTCAGAGATCAGTAATGCAGCCACAGAAGCCAACTTCCCTCCCTGCTTTCTGAACAGCGAGATTCAATAATATCAATCCTTCTTACACGTTTCCGTGGTCTGTGAAAAGAAGAGGAAATCAAACTTTTACATTAGGCAGTGCCTGTGAAGATCACTACGGAGTACATGTTAAAGCATCCTAAATGAGACAGAGAGAGAGACAGAGGTAGAGAGAGACACAGAGACAGAGAGAGTAGAGTGTGTTGCAAAGACTTGGAACAAACCAGGAAGACATTCCTGGAGCCAGCTGGCCCTGCAGTGGAACCTTTAAACTGTTTACAAAATGTGCTTTCTACTATTTATGGAGAAATTTCCCTAAAGATATCACCCAAATCTTTTCGTGATCATTTAGACCATCTTCTGTCTTTAAGGAAATAAAAGTCATGCATCATTTAAAAATAAGTCATAAACAACAGAGACTAAAATCTCTAGAGCTCTTTGTTTTCTCTGAGAGGGGAGCTATACTTTCAAATACACCACGTTTTGCTTGCGATAAACACACCATCAACCGGCCTCCTTTCCTTCCCTGTCCATGGGGGTCTCTCCTTCATTCCTAAACTGTTTGTTTATTGCTGAGTGCAATGAAGCTGGACTCTTCTTTTTGGATGTGTTTTCTTTCTTTCTGTAAAGAGCACAGGAGACTCTGATGAGTACAAGGGGGAAAATAATTCATAAATCTAACATTCATAATGCGGCAACTTTTAGACAATTATCTATTAGGATCCATAGAAAGAATCGATTTGTTTTCTAAGAAGAACCATGTGGGATTTCTGTATCATAACCTTAAGTGTTCTTTTATGAGCTTCGCTGGGAGCTATTCTGATATGACATTTGTAAGGAGCCTGCACGTGATTGCCTTGATTGGTAGGAATACGTTGCATTAAGGGCAGCTCCTAGCCCAAGGATGGGTTGCGTTCCCATGGCTCTCTCCTAACTTGATTGTTTGCCATTAAGACTCTTCCGCAGGTAACCGCATGCTGGGGAGACTCCCTGGTCAGCCCGCAGAAACCCTTTTAATCCTGACCAGGGCCGTGACTCCTCCAGCCATGGCTTCAGCAAAGAGGCAACAGCCAGAAAAGTCTAGGTGTGCTACCTGCTGGCTCATAAATCAAGGACCTGTGACCGAGGGCTGCTGTCCGGGGCTGCTTCTTTGCTGACACAGGTCCTCTGTGGCTGCAAAAGCCCTGAAGTTGTCACAAACACCAAGATGTCTCAGAACCACAAGATGGGTAAGATAACATCGTCTCAATAAGGACCAGTATCTTTCCGTTGGTGGAAATGCAAAAAAAAGAAAAATTGGTTTCAATTCATTATATTTTTAAATACATTACTTAAAAATGAAAAAGAGAGGGCCTCCCTGGTGGCGCAGTGGTTGAGAGTCCGCCTGCCGATGCAGGGGATACGGGTTCGTGCCCCGGTCTGGGAGGATCCCATATGCCGCGGAGCGGCTGGGCCCGTGAGCCATGGCCGCTAAGCCTGTGCGTCCGGAGCCTGTGCTCCGCAATGGGAGAGGCCACAACAGTGAGAGGCCCGCATACCGCAAAAAAAAAAAAAAAAAAAAAAAAAAATGAAAAAGAGTGTGGTGTCACAATAGTGACTATTAAATAATTTCATAAGCCAAAATTACAGATGAAGAGTACATTTATCTATAGAATCATGGCATTTCTCACCATGGAAGTACAGAGGTCTTTATGTGAACAAAGCTTTTTAAAGTGATAAAAGTATGTGCTAATAACCACCGATGGAAGATAGAAATATTTTAAAGGCAAACATTTACCACTGAGCTGGCGGCTCCCGACTGGTGTCAGGCTGCCTGTGCTGTGGTTTTCTGATCACTATGGCCTGTATCATCATTTTCTATTTACTATAGTCCACTCCTAAGTGAAAACACAGTTACTGCATAAACCACAAAAGCATCTTGTTATCCTTCTCAGGTGGGCATTAATAATGCATCCTGACATCCTGTTCATAAATGCAAGTGCATTTACACACTTCACATTAACCGTGGAGGCCTCCCAATGCCCTGGGCCCTCTGGCATCCATCAGAGCTAAGAGAGGTGGAGCGCCCCAGCCTCAGCCCATCACCTGTGTCATCGCCGGTAACAACAGCCCCCAGTATTTCTCGGTCCCCCATCTGCCCCACTGTCACCCAAACGTTGGGTCTAATTGGTTAACCTCTTTCAAAGAAGGGATAATTATTTTAATAATTATATTCAAAATGTGATCAATTATATTACAGCCTTGGAAAGTCAAAGCTGCAAGTAAAACACTCTAGACATTTACTAAAAGTTACAATATCCAGGGTTTCCCTGGTGGCGCAGTGGTTGAGAGTCCGCCTGCTGATGCAGGGGACATGGGTTCGTGCCCCGGTCCGCGAAGATCCCACATGCCGTGGGCTGGGCCCATGAGCCATGGCCGCTGAGCCTGGGCATCCGGAGCCTGTGCTCCGCAACGGGAGAGGCCACAATGGTGAGAGGTCCGTGTACCGAAAAAAAAAAAAATTACAATATCCATAGCAAATAAATTAAATATTTTTCCATGGAACATCCTTCTTACTATTTCAAGACAATCCTGATTATCCACCCCCTCTTCCCCACAATAATTGATTTTAAATAACATTCTTCTGTTTAGACTCAACTGAGGTTATTGTAAGGAAAGGGAATGAATGCCCTTGATTATATCCACACCTTTGCTCTTGTCACAGACCAAGACCTTCCACCTCACACAGTACCCACCAGAGCATCTCCCTGCTTTATTCCTATTCTCTTCTCTATCCTCCCAATGCTTGTGGCCCTTTATTCATGGTTATTTTGCATCCTATACATCGTCCTTTTTCCTTCCTTCTCTCTCTCTCTTTTCCTTCCTTCCTCTCTCCCTGCCTCCCTTCCTTCCTTCCTCTCCCTTTCTCTCTCTCTCTCTCTCCTCTTTTTTTTTTTTTCTTTTTTTCCTTTGTAACCAAGGACTGCAAAGTCAGACAGGCCTGGGTCTGATGCCAGACCCATCATTTACAAGCTGTGTGACTTCCAAAAAGTTTATCCTGACTTTTAGTAACTTCATCACTAGATCTAGAAAGAATACTTCTGTTGCAATTTTTTTTGTGAAGCTCAAATAAAATTACACATGTGAAAGCATCTAGCACAGCCGGGGACATAAAAAGAGGTTCCTTAGCTTTCACCTCTGCTTATCTTTGTTCCTGTGGGTCTGGTATTTTCCCTCCATTGGACTACACAATTTAACTTGAGTTGAGAAATTTAATACCAGTTCTGATCAATAGTTAACAAAATCACCTCTAACTTTCCGTTTCATATAACAGTTGCTGCCTCCTCAATTGATATCAATGTATGGTAAGAGCATCACAGGAAAAATGATAATAAAAAGAATTCACACTTCATATTCCTTCATTCACGGCCAAAGCCACCCTGCCCTCATCAATGCCACACTAGCAATCTTTAACTGAACTTCACAAATCCCTTTAAAATCCATATGAGTAAGAAACCCCTGTGGTCCTGCATGTTCAGTTAAAAGAACTCTTATATTAAGATACAACAGACAGTAAAGTTAGCTGTGAATCTCTACCAGATTTCTTGGGACTTGAATAGTTAAGCTCCACACTGGCAATAACATTAGGTTTTTAGTAGAATCATCTAGACACATCCGTCATATGGAAATGCTTTTCCTGACCACTGAGATCGCATAAGCAAAATGGGATGTGCACATAATGGCACAAGAAGACCTTTATCTTCCAGGGGTCTTGCTCAGTGATCAGTAAGTGTGTGTTCCCCTTACTAACTAATTCATAGACTCTGAACATTAGGACAAAACCTGGAAGTCATCTACCCAGGTACCCATTCAAGGCAGAAACTCGCTGGGCCCCTCCCCAGGATCTTAGGGGAAATCTCTAAGAAGGAAGATATTTCGTGTCTTGTTTTGTTGTGTTTTTCTAGATGATGAAACGCCTACATGATGAAAAGTAAATCCAAAATGATTTTAATAAACAGTGAATGGAGGTGAAAGTGGCAAAGCTTCATCAGAAGCAAGTTAAAGTTTTTGGAGTAAAATTATCTGAAAGAGTTATATAAGAAACGTGTATTTGGCTTCTATTTCACATAGAGCATATTTCAGAGCTAATACATCTTGATCTGCTCCTCAAGGAGCATTAGTTCCTGGAAAAGCAGGGAAGGATACTGTGGAGATGAATTCAATGAGAGGAAAAACTTCCTGAAGTTTAAATACAAGTGTAAATGTGTATTTGGGGTTTCAGTTTGAATATTTAAACACTGGAAGAATCTAAAAATATTTCAGGAAAAAGTCACATCCTCATGTCAGCTGTTCTGCATCCTTGTTGCTCTCATCTGACAAATTTCAGGTAGACTAGAGTTCTATATTCACCGGCAGCAATATTATTAATTAGATTTTTTCCACTCATAGGCATCTCTCTAAGTCAGTTAGAAAGGTTCTCTCTTTCCTTGAGGGTACCTAGGTGTATTCACTTGTAAGTCTAACCCAGATACCAACAGACTAGAAAAATGTCCTCAGTTTATTTCAGTCAATTAAGGATAATTTATTCATGGAGTACTCAGAAGAAAAAAAAAGCATTCATTCCCCCCGTTCGACAAAGTGTTTATTAAGTGTTTTCCACATGCCAAGCACTGTTTTAACCACTTCAAATTGAATGTGAGCAGAAGTCCCAGAGCTCACAGGGCTCTTAACGTGCAGTCTGAAGGGCTAATTCCAGCCCCCAGTCGGCTGCAAACTTGCTGAGGGGACCAGGTAGGACCCTTCACACGTAGGGACCTCGGGCTTCTCGTGGATAAAGTGAAGAAGCTCTCAGCTCTAAACTTCCATATTTCTGTGCTCTGAATAGTTCAAATAGAAAATGCCCCACATAGGTGAAGATGATCCTGGTAGTAAGAAATATTTTCCCATTTAAGGAGATGAATTTCTGCAAACCCATTCCATTCTCTTCCAAACCCCTTCGGAGATTATAAAGGTAAATGATCCATGTCCCAAGGATACAATGTGGACAAGTCTAAACTGGCTTTAAACTCACTAACCTTAAATCCTAAGCAACTGATTTATAGCCCTGCCATAGAATTATTTTCATGGGCCAAAAGGAAAAAAAAACCT
Organism: Mesoplodon bidens; assembly: GCF_964165515.1. Classification (NCBI taxonomy): domain Eukaryota; kingdom Metazoa; phylum Chordata; class Mammalia; order Artiodactyla; family Ziphiidae; genus Mesoplodon; species Mesoplodon bidens. The sequence goes on along the minus strand of NC_138169.1, from coordinate 29,541,004 downwards.
AAATGAAACGTAACATTTACTACATGAAATAATTCAACTAGTCAAAAGATTTGAAAGGTTTAAGTCACATCACCATTATCAAACCAAAATATGTGGTACTCACTAGAATATAAATTCTGTGAGGGCAGGGATTTGTGTTTGTTTTCTGCAGTCCCCTGATCCTGACGGCTTAAACACTACCTGCATATAGTAGACACAGTAAATGTATGTTGATTGAATATTTTTAATGTAGATATAAAATATATATTTTGTATATCTACATGTACTTGGATGAATTGCCAATTAATATGTCCATTGGTAACTCCAAACTATGGGGGATGAGTGGTAATTCGAAGTAAAGACTTGGATGTTTAATGAGTATCTTCTTTTTCTAATCCAAGTAGAAAGAGGTTTCCTGAAGCAGCCAATATTACAAGAGCTGCTTCAAAAAAGGAAAGTGGGGGCTTCCCTGGTGGCGCAGTGGTTGAGAGTCCGCCTGCCGATGCAGGGGACACGGGTTCGTGCCCCGGTCTGGGAGGATCCCACATGCTGCGGAGCAGCTGGGCCCGTGAGCCATGGCCGCTGAGCCTGTGCGTCCAGAGCCTGTGCTCCGCAATGGGAGAGGCCACAACAGTGAGAGGCCCGCGTAAAGCAAAAAAAAAAAAAAAAAAAAAAAAAAAAAAAGGAAAGTGGGAGTTGGGAAAAGATTTCAGTGGTTATTAACTGTAGAGTTTTCCAAGCCAAAAGGAAGGTGATCTAGAAAAAATCACAGAGGAGAGACTGAGGTTAATATGCTGCCTGTCTCTTCATCCTTGACAATAGGGTTTTAATGGGTTTATCTCATATCTTCAGTATTTACCATGTGCTTAAAAGATTGTACGGGACTGAATACATGTATGATTAAAGGATACCTGGATGAATGAATGAGTGAATAAGAGAGAGATACATTCCATCAAACAAACCAAGAATGAGTCAGGAATCCCAGAATCTGAATAATAGAGCCATGCACATGTATTTGATGACACCAGCACAAGACAAAAGTTGCTTTACTGTTCCACTTCATCTCACATTTAGGAGAAAAGAGCAATCGAGAGTAAATTTGGCAACATCTTCCTACACTCCGAGTCTTAGCAAAGATCGACCTGTCGTGTAGACCAATGCCAACCACATCAAGCTACATTTCTAACATCTAACTCATGGAGGATCACTGGTGATCACAAGGCTTTGTTCAGCCTTTCCCCTCAAGTTTTTATGCTTATTCAGCATCGAAAATGTTAGTTCTTAATACAGCTTAAATATTTATAGAACCATTTACGTTCACGAACAGTGCAAGGTGTGAAAAAGTTGACAATAATTGGGACCTAAGTTCCTCTCAGGAAAGAAACTACCTTGATACGTGGTGTACAAGGTGAGACCTGGGTGTTGAATTTCACCAAGTTTTCAGAAAAGGCATATTTGCTCCGTTTGAGACAAATAGAAGAAGGAGAGTCTTATGGCTCTGGGGGGATAAAGGGGAGCGTGGGGGATCTGAGACCAGGAGCCCCCAGGAAGAGGGTGAGAACAGTCTTGCTGGAAGGCAAGGGGACTCCTGAAGAGCAGGGATGCAACGGGCAGCCCTGAGGGGACCCCAGAACGAGCAGGACCAAAATTAAGCCTTAATTATAGTCTATTACCCTCATATTTGTGTTCCTGGAGTTATTTTTAATGGAAACTGATAAAGAGATTAAGACTTCCCTATTGGTGTAGAACCAATACCCCAGATGGTGAAGACAAGCCCCCAGAAAGCACCATGGGGACAGGCTCAGTGAGCACACAGAAACCTTGGGGAGAGCTTTGGGAATCACAGGGATTCAAGCCAATCTACTCAAAACCGCAAATGGCTGGGAGATGCCAACTGACTTGCTTGTCCATGGATTTGCTTCACAGTTTGTTTATAGGAAAAAATTTCTTTTCATACTGTTAGTTTGAGATGTTCACATTCTGTTCTTCCTAACTCTCTTTGACTCACTGCCCTTGAGATACGGTCTTATGTCCATTCAGTACCAACCTTTCATTTACTTTTGCTCTCACATACTGCTAGAATCACGACCCTTCTTCCAATCACTTTTGATGTTCTGATCTCTTGCAGGTTCTTTGCTAAGCCCCAACCTTGACTAGGTTTACATCAGAGCTCGACAGCAGGTAAAGACAGAAACCTAAATCATTCCCAAGAAATGTAACATGATGCTGAGCACAAAGACCAAAAGGTAAAATTCTAGAAGAAGCCAGAATAGACGATCGTAATGTGAACAATCATATCACAGTATTTGAGATGTGGCACTGGATTCAATAATACTTCTTGGAAACTTTAACTCAAAAAAATTGAATCGGGGCTTCCCTGGTGGCGCAGTGGTTGAGAGTCTGCCTGCCGATGCAGGGGACACGGGTTCGTGCCCCGGTCCGGGAAGATCCCACATGCCACGGAGCGGCTGGGCCCGTGAGCCATGGCCGCTGAGCCTGCGTGTCCGGAGCCTGTGCTCCGCAATGGAAGAGGCCACAACAGTGAGAGGCCCACGTACAGCAACAACAACAACAAAAAAATTGAATCATATGTCCTACATTCACCTTTATTGTGAAGAGTTTATATACATGCTTCAACAAATATTTTTTTGCACATTAAATGGGAAATACCACAAATTAGAAATGGAAGAAAAAGTTAGAAGTTGAAATAAAAGGAATTTACTTATACCACAGTAAGACTTAAGGATATGTATGTGAAAATTTGGGTCCAAAAAAAGGCTGTGCATGCAAAACCTAGCCAATGGATATTATTATAAGAATTCCTGAAGCATTTAAAATATTTACCAGGAAATTCAATTGTCTAAGCCAGTTAGTCAATGGGGCTAGCAGACCATAGAAAACTGTCTTCAAATACAACTGCCAGATTGTAAATGATTGACAGGCATTGTTGCAGACAACTGGCGTGTGATAAGAATAAGGATGGTTTTCACTTAGGTGATGAGTCAATTACTTCTGGAATAGATGTGGGAATTCAGGAGCATCTTAGGATGGGTTGGAAGGGGTTTTATTAGGGGATAGATGACCACAGTAGTGAGAAAGCCTGGTGGATCCCACTGCTTTCCATTCTTCCCAGGCTCCCAGAGAGATGACATTTCCCAACCCTGGTGTCAGGGTGTGACAGTAGTGTCCAATGATGTTCACCCCTTCCAAGCCTCCCAGGAGATTCCCCTGAGCAATTAGCACCTCTCCCTCTGCCCCTGACTCAGGGCCGGAGGCACAGCACCCAGCAGAGGACCCTGAGGCCTTGGAAGCAGCCAAGTCTCCTAGGAAGGAGACTGGTCCCACATGGCAGTGTGAACAGTTGCATCAAACACAAGGCCAAAAAGTTGATTTCTACAGCGCTGTGCCATGGTACATATGGGGGCTTGTTATTATTGCCTGTATCTGTCTTGAGTAATACAGTTTGTTGCTCTGAAAAAATTTATCATTTAATGCAGTGCCTTTCAAACTGGTGTCTCCATATGGTGAAATGCTATTCAGCGATTTTAATAAAAGAAATATTAAGCCATGTGAAGACATGGTTGAATCTTAAACTCACATTGCAAAGTGAAGGAAGCCAGGCTGAAAAGGCTGCACACTGAAGATTCCATTTCTGTGACACTCTGTAAAAAGAAAAGCTACCCAGATGGTAAACGCATCAGTGGTTGCAGGCGTTTGGGGGTGGGGTGAGGGAGGCGGAACAGATGAAGAGGGGGATATTCTAGGGTGATAAAATATCTGTAGGGGTTGATATGTGACCCTATCCATGTGTCAAAACCCCTAAAACTTTACAGCGAAAAGAAGGAACCTAACGTACACAAATTTTCTAACAAATCAATGAGTAGATAAAGGCACCACAGGATGGAGCGCGGACTGTGATGAAACCATCTGGCTGCACCACAGAGAATGAAACAAACTCACTGTAGGGGCGGGGGATGAAGGAGCTGGCCTCAGTTTGGAAATTACTGGAGTCTGCAAGACGGAAGGCAAGATGAACTGTGTGTAAGCACAGTGCCCTAGTTCATTAGTCCTTTCCCACAGAAGAATAAGGTGACAGTTCCAAAGTCACGTAACCAGTACACGGGAACAGAAGAACAAAGTTCCCTGCGGCAGATGCTGGGAACCAGGTTACTTAGTGTTGGGGGAAAGGTTACAGACAAGCAAAGGGAGCAGGGGATGATGCCCTGTGTGGTGATGGATCAGAGCTGAAGACGTCAGTACGAGCTCACGCTTGGATTACCATCTACAGTGGAACGACTGGGCTCAGCAGAAGGTCTGGCCCACAAAGCTGGGGGCAAACCTCTGCTTCCCAGCTCTTCCTCCCGAGTGTTCCAGGTGGGGTCGCCCCATTCGCTACGTAGGAAGGAGGCCGAAGATGTTAATCCTAACCTAGATGAAAGTCGATAACCCTCAGGCCCCTAGGCGTTTAGGCAATTATATTCTGGTGCTGACATTTTGTCTTGTTTAGCAATAGAAATTGTAGGTGCAGTCTGGGTCCCGTTCCACTAGATCAAGAAAAGGAAAAGAAAAATTCTGAGAATTAGGGAAGATGTTTGTGTAAATTACAGGATTCTTTCCCTCTTCTCTGCATTTCCCAGTATAGCTTACAGTTGATCTGATGGGGACCCACCTTCATGTTACACATTTATTTAGAAATGTTAGCCATCCTTTTAATCCTTTGCCCCTCCCAATTTAGTAAGCAGGTGTTTTCATGGTCCATCCCAGTTTTCTAATAATCCACTGCTCTGTGATGTTTAAAATACATAAGCCTATTGTATACGGTATTTTTAGACCATTGTTGCCTTGCATCCTCAGTAAAATGTGTTCCTTGATATGAAGATATAGAAGTAGATGATCTAAACTGAAATAATATCTTGTTCTAATCATCCGATGATATGAGAAACAACTGCTTCCATTACCAAATCCAAAATAAAGGTTAACCACATTCAAAACCCTCTGTATCCTACTGTGGCCACAGCCAATGTGGTCCAATCCACTTGCCTGCCTGGCTCCTCTGAGTAAATAGCAGCCTCTGGTCTATAGTCAACCTGTTGACAAACAACAAGTTTAGTCTCGCGTTGAGCCTGAGAGTGGTCAGTGGGATCTGCCCGGTGCTGAATTGCTTGAATGTCCCCAGGACCGATCATCTGCTGCTCCCGAGAGGCCACCTCCAGGGAGGACCAGGACATTCACTGTAGATGCCAGTGCGCTTCCAAGGATGGAAGGAGTTTACTGCTGAGTATCAGGATGCCCTGCTTGGACTCTTCCCTTCTTGAATCCGCATCTATTATCCATTGCTGCACAACCAATTAGCCCCCAAAACAGCGTTTAAAAATAGGAGCGTGCTGGGCCTCCCTGGTGGCGCAGTGGTTGAGAGTCCGCCTGCCGATGCAGGGGATACGGGTTCGTGCCCCGGTCCGGGAGGATCCCATATGCCGCGGAGCGGCTCGGCCCGTGAGCCATGGCCGCTGAGCCTACGCATCCGGAGCCTGTGCTCCGCAACGGGAGAGGCCACAACGGTGAGAGGCCCGCGTACCGCAAAAAAAAAAAAAAAAAAAAAAAAAAAAAAAAAAAATAGGAGCGTGCTATCTCACAGTTTCTGAGGATAAGGAATTCAGCCACTCTGCTAAACGACAACCTGCCCCTTCAAGTTCCTAACGCCAGTGTCTGACCAGGGAGGGGATTGTGAAGAGGCTCAAGGCAGGAATGCCACTAACTCATCGTTTTTACCCCCTGCAGTATAATTTTTTATGAGTAAAACCATCTCAAGTTTCTTCCTGCTTCTGGTCCTTTTCCAGTCTTTGTCCAGTTTTTGTCATTGTTGTCTATGGGAAGAAACATCCAACCTCTTTATACAACCGTTTACTTTGTCCATTTAGTTTTAATTACTTCTTAAATTTCACACTGATTACTTTGATCAGTGAGTTAAAGTGTTTTTTTAAACCTTCAAAAGTATGGGGGAATTAATTTTATTTTGTTATTGATTTCTAGCTTAATAGCACTGTGGTCAGCTAGAATATTTTGCATGACAATTTTTTTGCTATCTTTGATATTTCCTTTATGGTTTCCTAGTTCTTCCATTTTTACAAATCTATTCTTTGAGTGCTTGAAAAGAATGTTGTTTAAATCTTTAGTGCATGCGTGTATTCAATCACCCGTGTTTTTTTAAATGCTTTTCATTCTTACTAATTTATTTTGTACTTGAACTATTTCTTACTGAGAGAATTGTGTTTAAAAATTTCAGTTCTTCCGTGCTTACCCTTAAATTTTATATTCACCCTTGAATTTATCCATATATTTGATTAATATTCTGTCAAGTTATTAAATGTCTTTATCCTCCTCTCAAATAGTACAATATCTTAATTTGCATTATATCTGCCTGTTTTTTATTCCTCCAAATATTGTCATTATTATCCTTGTTCTATGTTGTCAATACTTTCTTGCCTGTTTGATTACATATGATCTATTTATTTTTGCTCTGTGTTGATCAAAATGTTTCATGAATATTTGGGAGCAAGAATTTAAAGTTTACAAAATTCGAAAGCAATAAGTACATTGTCTCAAGCACCTTTTAAAAACATAACTGTACCTTCAATTCAAACTATTTGAGGAATGTAAGGATGAAAATTAAGAAAAATATAATTTCAGCTCCAAATAGATTCTCTGAAGTAAAAAATTTATCATCACTTTTATTTATTTTTTAACAGTAATTTAAAAATTAAGTCTTTCTCCCATTGTTCATTAGAAAATCATTTCTCAGAAGTAATTTCTGCTAATAATTTTGTGCATGTCCTTACAGAAATTTTCTTTGAAACGCCAATCATGATATATAGTCAACACACACTTAGATTTACCCATATAAGTATCATTTTCTTAATCATCATTCACTATTCCTGGACTGTCATTTCCAGGAATGAATGTCTCATTCATTCTTCAAAACTCAGCTCACACACCATTTCCTCCAGAATTACCCCAGTATGATTTAGATGACTTCGTTCTGTGCCCCATTACATTCTTTACACATTGATTGAATTGACTATCCCCTCCATAAGGTTATTGGTGGCAAAGATGGTGTTTTATTCTACTTCTGAGCCTCCGTTCCTGGGTACACAATAGTCGCTAAATAAATGTTTGTTAGATGCATGAACGGCAAGTGAATGCAACCCATGAAAACTTCCCATTAGTCTACCTAGTGCCTGGGCTTTCCGTGCATGATGTCAGGGGTGCTAGCCGTGGCCTCAATAACAAATGATTAGAATTCTTAAATCATTTCCATCGGATAATTTGTAGTTAGGCATGAAGATATTGCGGAGTAAAGGTACTAGCCTCCAGATAAGAAAAACTGGACCCAGGTCCTGATTTCCCAGAAGCTCACCATACATAACATACGTATAAATACATGATAATTCTGTTTCCCAATATCTTGTCACTCATAATGTGGTGATACTTCTAGTAACTGCTTCCACAATTGCTCATGTTATAAGAGAAAATGTCTCTTTTTCAATTTTTTTTTATTGGAGTATAGTTGCTTTACACTGCTGTGTCAGTTTCTGCTGTATACAAACAGATGGGTGTGGCTGTGACCCAATAAAACTTTATTTGTGGAAACAGAAGTCTGGATAATGTATCATTTTCATGTGTCATGAAATACTATTTTTCTTTTGATTTTTTATACCATTTGAAAAATGTAAAAATGATTCTTAGCTTGTGGACCATACGAAACAGGCCGTGGGGCAGATTTAGGCCCTGGGCCACAGCTCATCAGCTCCTGGGCTAGAGCTTCCTCTGGGCTCCGGCGCAGACAGCCTGGGTAAGTCTTTCTGAGGTAGGCTGGGGAAGGCTTTCTTTTCTTCTGGATCTCTGAAATTCTAGCCTGTTCCAGGACAGAGTTGATGTTGGCAGTCATGGTCCTAGCGCATCCCCGAGTATGTCAAAATGAGGCCACAGTCTTTAATTCAAGCTGCCAAGCTGCCACCCAAGCCACCTCCAGGCAATTTGTCCCCACTGTCCACTCACCCCCAACCTCGTCTTCTCCACCTGGGAAGTTGTGGGTCAGGAGACGATGAGAGGAATGCCCTCAGTCTGCCACCAGCTGACACGGTGTCAGCCAAGAGTGGGGCAAAGAAGACCCCAGCAGTGAGGCCGCGAGGCCGCAGGAGGGGGACCGGGCTCTGCCTGCCTGTCCCCCAGGACCGGGAGCAGCTGAAGGTCAGGAAGTGCAGAGGGACGCATTTCAGAGTGGAAGGGGCGTGGACTTGGATTTGAAACAACCAGAGTTACCTCCCACTGTGAACTCGGAGCAACTCGCTTCTTGATGTCAGACGTGAGAGTAAGATGCCCCCAGGCTCCAAGGGCATCAGACGTGGTGGGAGCCTCGTTAATGGCATTCGCTTGGTCCTGCAGTGTGTACATTTATCAGGTGCCTCACCCCGAACCTACGTTGGGCATGAAAACGAGAAGGCGGAGTCTCTGTGCTCATGGGGTTTACAGTGCAGACGAGAAGGCAGAACATTAAGCAGATAAAACAATAAAATATGAGGAGGGTCTGATAGAAGAAACTGGATTGTGCAGAGAACATATACCGAGAGGTCCAACTGGTCCTGTAGTCAGAGGAGGCCTCCCCAGGAGGTGCTGTCGAAGCTGAGGGCTGGAGAATTGAGAAGGACAAGCATTTGAAAGCTAACTCAAGACGGTCTCAGCAAATATTCCCACCCGACACCGTGCTGTCGGGAGCCCAGACCCAGCTTGTTTTTTAAGGAGGAAGAACAGGCTGGTTAGAATAGTAAAGCCACAGCTAACCAGTCATGGGCTCCTGGGAGATGACCTCTTCTATCTACCAAAACAGAGCAAAATTCAACTGCAGAGGAAAGACAGCTCTGCTCTCCCACAGCAGAGAGAGGGTTAACGTTGAAGCCTGACAAAGATCCATTTCCTTCAGGCTTCTACAAAGTTTGCAATTCAGGAATATCGATCTCTCTAAAGTAGATATTGGCCTTTAGTAAGCAAGAAAAGAAAAGCATAAACAATCTCTTCTCTGCCAAAGAATTTTGTTTTATTATCTAAGCACCCCGCACCTTTGGGAAGGCTCTACACTGGCCATTCATCAGCACCTCCAGCAAGAATAGTGAAATACTTGGTAAAAAAGAAACAATTAAAAGTGCTTTCAGACACACAGATAGAAAAAACAAACTAGTGGCTGCCAGTGGTGAAAGGGGTGAGGGGTAAGATAGGAGAAGGGGATTAAGAGGTACAAACTACTAGGTATAAAATAAGATACAAGGATGTAATGTACAGCACAGGAAATACATACTCCATTTGAAATTATTAGATAATATTGGCTTATCTTTTAAAATACTGAATCACTAAAAAAAGTGCCTTACTAATGAGGTGTCAGATAATTGTGATTTTTAACTTTATGGTTTCTAGTATTAATGATTCTAATTTTCTTGACTACCTATATCAGAAACCTCTAGAATATGGCGTCTTTAAAAATAGTTGATGATGATATGATTGTAAACAATTCACAGTATTTGCTCTTTTCTTTGCCACCCCTTCCCCACCTCCACCCCCAGAGAGAAGTGTGTGTGTGTGTGTGTGTGTGTGTTGGCAGGGGTGTGACTATGTAGTTATTGAGTCTTGAACAAACAATCTCATGCATCCAAGCCCCTTTTCTAAGCATCTAACCACATCCATACTAAATTTTTAACCACCCAATTCACACTATATCACCTAAATATAGAAACAAGAAGTGATGATGAAATCATTTGAAGGTTCCTTTCACAGGATCTAGAAATATTTTTATAAAGAATGCTAATAACATTAAGGCCATTCAATAAAATAGGTATAAAACTAAGGGAATATTCCAATGTGATCACAAATTACTCACCATCAAGTCCTATTCTGAGCCCAGTTCTCTCATTTCAATATAATGTGAGAAAAATCATTAAACTGCAGGGAGATTCAAAATGCACCAAAAAAGAATAAATTAGAGAGGAACAGAATGATGGCTGTTTCTCTTTTATAAGAACCCAAAGATTCATAAGGCCAGTTTTAAAAATTCCATCTTTTCCCCACACATGAGGAACCCAATAATAAAGTACACTGAATCAGCAAAATCACTCCATCTAGGATTCAAAACCCGTGCTCGGGGATGATGGGTCCGGAGCTGATCACTAACACGTAATTTAGTCTCCATTTCTTTCTGTTTTATGATGATCGGAGCAGGTGTAACCAAATTCCCTAGTGGAGTGAAGTACTCACTCCAGAGAACCCCCATCACCTGTTGATAAATTTCCTGTTGATAATTTTGCCAGGGGGACTTTCTTGTAAAGAAAGATTACATTTGCATCTGCACCAGCAGAAGAGTATAGTAAGTGTGTCAATTTATTTGTTTTTCAGTCAAGTATATTGATAAGAGGTTTGTGGGGGCAATGGTTAAAGCTACTGAATGAAATTAATATTTATAAATTTATGTTGACCCCAGGTGTAACAACTGATCAAGAACTGAGAGTATTTATGGTGATATTACACCTAAAACAAACATTTGAAAGTTAAAATGATGCTGATATTCCCCTCACACCATAAACTCAAATATATGACAGATGGAGTAAAGCACTGTGTAAAAAAATTAAATTAGGGCTTCCCTGGTGGTGCAGTCGTTAAGAATCCACCTGCCAATGCAGGGGACACGGGTTCGAGCCCTGGTCCGGGAAGATCCCACATGCCGCGGAGCACCTAAGCCCATGCGCCACAATTACTGAGCCTGCACTCTAGAGCCCAGGATCCACAACTACTGAGCCCACGTGCCACAACTACTGAAGCCCGCACGCCTAGAGCCGGTGCTCCGCAACAAGAGAAGCCACCACAATGAGGAGCCCATGCACTGCAACAAAGAGTAGCCCCTGCCTGCCACAACTATAGAGAAAGCCCACTCACAGCAACGAAGACACAGCCAAAAATAAATAAAGAAAATAAATTTATTTTAAAAAATTAAATTAAAAAAGAAGCAAACCATTTAAATTTTTTATTTAATTTTATAATAAAATCACCAATCATTTACTTAATTTTAAATTACTAACATTAAAAAGTATATATTTGATCTTGGGCTTCCCTGGTGGCGCAGTGGTTGAGAGTCTGCCTGCCGATGCAGGGGACACGGGTTCATGCCCCGGTCCGGGAAGATCCCACGTGCCGCGGAGCGGCTGGGCCCGTGAGCCACGGCTGCTGAGCCTGCGCGTCCGGAGCCTGTGCTCCACAACGGGAGAGGCCACAACAGTGAGAGGCCCGCGTACTGCAAAAAAAAAAAAAAAAAAGTATATATTTGATCTCATGATTGGAATATTTTAAAAGTATGGAAAAATCAGCACAGAGAAATAAAATTTCACTCTATAAAGACTCAAAATTCCTGAGCACCTAATAATAATAGTTGAAAATGTTAAAACAATGAATCAAAAGAAAAAAAATTTATAGCAAACATAACAAAGGATCAGTATGTAAAAATTTTATAAAAATCAATAAGCATACTAAACGCCTTAAAAAATACTTGGATAAAGGCAATGGAGAACCACAGGTGAGTTTTTAACATTCAGGAAAACGTTCAATCATACCAGCTACATTTTAAAAAGTAAACTGAATGGGGAACTATATTCAATATCCTGTGATAAACCTTAATGGAAAAGAATATTAAAAAGACTATATACATTTATAACTGAATCAGTTGTCTTGTACAACAGAAATTAACACAACATTGTAAATCAACTATGCTTCAACTTAAAATAAAGTGAACCAGGGCTTCCCTGGTGGTGCAGTGGTTGAGAGTCCGCCTGCCGATGCGGGGGACGTGGGTTCGTGCCCCGGTCCGGGAGGATCCCGTGTGCTGCGGAGCGGCTGGGCCCGTGAGCCGTGGCCGATGGGCCTGCGCGTCCGGAGCCTGTGCTCCGCGACGGGAGAGGCCACAGCAGTGAGAGGCCCACGTACCACAAAAAAAATAAAAAATAATAAATAAATAAATAAATAAATAAAGTGAACTGAATGACACAATGTAACCTATAATGTGGTTAAGTGCCAGGTTGGAGGCAAAGATCCTTCATCATCTTGGCCCCCCTCCAATATTCCAATAGCAAAATACTTCAACATGACTTCACGACGTTTTACTAACTTGCCCAAGGATGCCTCTCTCTGTTTGTCTTCTAAAATTTAGATAAATATTACATCACCCTTTTTGCATGAAGGATTTTTTTCAACTAATCTTGTCCACTTGAATCAGATAAACAGCCTTCACTTCATCTACAGAGCACTTCACAATTTATGAAGCCTTTCACATGAAGCATTCCTCCCAACCCAATAAAGTGGATATTATATTACCAACTTTATGGACTCTGAGAGAATAATTTATTTGCTCAGTTAGTAAATAAACAAGGGCTCAAATTCTGGTGAAATTTCTCTTGTTTATGCCAGCTCCCCCATTGTTATAACTCGTTGTCACCCGATGCTTCCTCTGCTCTTTGACGATGCCAGATGAATTTTTTCTCCACATGGGACATGCATAAAGCAAAACTGTACGTAGTATCTTTAAAAACAAAACAGAAAGGTAACAAATATTGTGATCTGAAATCCATATCATTTGGGAAAGAAAAATCTAAAATTCTAGGTGTAATCAATTTTCAGTCTCACAGTTTTGAATTTATACATTGTTGACTATGTTTTATTATTTTTCTTTTACTAATTAAAATTTTTCTACTCAATAATCAATACTATGAAGAGAGAACTCTTTGAAAAGTGGATAAATTAATTAGCATAAAAATGAAACCCAAGGGCTTCCCTGGTGGCGCAGTGTTTGAGAGTCCGCCTGCCGATGCAGGGGACGCAGGTTCGTGCCCCGGTCCGGGAGGATCCCACATGCCGCGGAGCGGCTGGGCCCGTGAGCCATGGCCGCTGAGGCTGCGCGTCCGGAGCCTGCGCTCCGCAACGGGAGAGGCCACAGCAGTGAGAGGCCCGTGTGCCACCAAAAAAAAAAGAAACCCAAAATCTTTCAAATGGAAATTCACCCTTATTCACAACTAGGAATAAGGTAAATAGGAGACAAATAATTCTAAAGGATTAATTCCCAGCATATAATGAAATTTGTGTTAAAATAAAGTCTTCGTTCATAATAATTAACTTTTTAAATTAAACTGTTTATTTTGAGGTAATTCTAGATTCACATGTAGCTCTAAGAAACAATAGAGAGCTGTCCCATGTATCCTTTACCCAGTTTCCCTCAATGAAAATTTCTTTCAAAACTGTAGTAACACAACCAAGATGCTGGAAATGATGCAGTCAAGATACAGAATACTTCCATTACCAAAATGATCTCTCTTGCTGCCCTTTATAGCCATGCCTACTTCCTTCTGGGCCTCCCTCCCACCCCACCTTTAATTCTTGGCAGTCTAAATCTGTCCTCCATTTTTATAATTTTACCATTTCAATAATGCTATATAAGTGGAATCAGATAATATGTAATCTTTTCGAATTGACTTTATCCACTCAGCATAATTCTCTGGAGTTTCATCCAAGGCACTGTGTGCATAAACAAGTTATTGATTTTTATTGCTGAGTAGTATTCCACGGTATGGATGGAGCACTGGTGGTTTAACCACTCAGTGGACTTTTTACAGTTTGACATTATTATGAATAAAGCTGCTATGAACATTCCAGTACAAGTTTTTTTGTGAACATAAGCTTTCATTTCTCTGGCATAAATGATCGGGAATGCAACTGCTGGGTTACACGTTAGTTGCATGGTTAGTTGTTGTTTTTTTTTTTTAATGCCAAACTATTTTCCAGTGTAGCTGTACAATTTTATATTACCACCAGTTTCTCCACATCCTCCAGCATACGGTACTGTCACTGTTTTTATGTTAGTCATTTTGGTAAGTGTGTAGTGATATCTCATTTTGATATTAACTTGCATTTCCCCAATGGCTAAAAATGTTGACCGTCTTTTCATGTGTTTATTTTCCATCTGTATATTCTCTTTGGTAAGATGCTGCTCATGTCTTTGCATATTTTCTAGTTGCATTATTTCTTTATGAGACTTCCGATGCATTCTAGATACTGGTACTTTGACAGATGTTGTTTTCAAATATTTTCTCCCAGTCTGTGGCTTGTACTTTCAGCCTCTTAACAGGTATCTTTGCAGAGTAACAGTTTTAAATTTTGATGAAATCTAGTTTATGACTTTTTTCTTTTACGGATTGTACTTTTAGAGTTAAGTCTAAGAATTCTTTGCCTGCCCTTCTATTTTTTTCTAGACGTTTTATAGTTTAAAATTTTACATTTAAGCCCATGATCAATTTTGAGCTAATTTTTATATAGAGTGTTAGGATTAAGTTGAGGTTCATTTTTTGGCTTATGGATGTCCAATTACTCTAGCACCACTTGTTCAAAATGCTTTCATTCCTCCATTGAATTGCTTTTGAATGTTTGTCAAAACTAAGTGGGCATATTTATGCAGGTCAGTTTTTCAGTTCTTAATTCTGTTCCATTTCAATACACACATGTCAGTTATTCCACCTATACCACACTGTCTTGATTACTGAAGCTATATAATAAGTCTTGAAATAAGGCAGACTGAATTTTCCAGTTTTATTATTCTTTTAAGAAATTATTTTACTTATTCTGGTTCCTTTGTATTTCTATACAAATTTTAGAATAATCTCATCTATATCTATTTTAAAAGTCTTGCTGTAATTTTAATAGGAATTGCATTAAACCTGTATATCATTTTGGGAAGAACTGACACCTTCACAATGTTAGGTCTTCCAATCCATGGACGTAGTATGCCTCTCCATTTCTTTACATCTCTTTTTACATTTCTTTTATCAGTGATTTGTGATTTTCAGCATACAACTCCTGCACGTTTGTTAAATTTACACCTAAGTATTTCCATTTTTTGAAAAGTTGTAAATGCTACTGTATTTTAAATTTCAGTGTCTTCATGTTCAATACTAGTATATATAAATGTAATCGACTTTTGTATATTTACCTTGCATCCTGAAACCTTGCTCAGCTCATTTATTAGTTCTAGGAGCTTGGGGTAGATTTGTTGAGATTTTCTACATAAAACAATCATATCATCTGCAGAGGGAGACAGTTTTATTTCTTCCTTTCCAATCTGTGTGCCTTTTATTTCCTTTTCTGGTCTTATTGCACTGGTTAGAACTTCCAGTACTGTATTGAATAACAATGGTGGGAGTGGACATCCTTGTCTCATTCCTGATCTCAGAGGAAAGTGTTCTGTTTTTAGTATTAAGTATAATGTTATCTGTAGGTATTTTGTAGATGATTTTTAATCAAGTTGAGGGAGTTCCTATATTTCTATTTTTCTAAAAGTTTTTATCATGAACAGGTATTTTAAGTTTGTCAAATACTTTTTCTGTATCAATTGGTATGATCATATGATTTTTCTTCTTTAGCCTGTTAATACAGTGTTTTACATTGACTAATTTTTATAGAGAGAGCCAGCCTTGCAACCCTGGAAAAAAACTTGCCCATGGTGTATAATTCTCTTCCTATATTGCTGAAGTCTATTTTTCAATAGATTGTTAATATTGGTCTATAGATTTCTTTTTTTTTTTTTCCTACTGTCTTTGTCTGATTTTAGTTCCAGTATGGTACTAGCTTCCTAAAATCGATAGGGAAGTGTTTCTTCCTTTTCTATTTTCTGGAATATTTATAGAAGTTGTGTTGATTCTGCTTTCAATATCTAGTAGAATTATCCAATGAATCCCTCTGAACCTGGAGATTACTTTTGCTGGGGAGTATAATATAAAATAAATTTCCTTAATATTTATTGGTCTATGCAAATTATCACTTTTATATTGTGTGAGTACTGTGGTAGTTCAGAATTGGTTTTAAAAGTGGCCCATTTAATTTATCAAAGGTGAGTGTAGAGTTTTTTGTAGTACCTATCCTTATTATCTTTTTGATATCTGAAGGATCTGCAGTGATAGTTCCCTTTTCATTGCTGATATTGGAAAATTGTGCCTTCTCTCTTTTTTCCTTTGGCGGTCTTGCTAGAGGTTTGTCTGTTTTATTGATCTTTTAAAAGAACCAGTTCTGGGCCTCCCTGGTGGCGCAGTGGTTGAGAGTCCGCCTGCCGATGCAGGGGACACGGGTTCGTGCCCCGATCTGGGAAGATCCCACATGCCGCAGAGCGGCTGGGCCCGTGAGCCATGGCCGCTGAGCCTGTGCGTCCGGAGCCTGTGCTCTGCAACGGGAGAGGCCACAACAGTGAGAGGCCCGCGTACCGCAAAAAAAAAAAAAAAAAAAAAAAAAAAAAAAAAAAAAAAAAAGAACCAGTTCTTTGTTTTATTGATTTCCTCTACTGTTTTCCTAATTCCAATTTTATTTATTTCTGCTCTTATCTTCAACATTTTCTTCCTTCTGTTTGCCTTGGGTTTCTGTTGCTTCTTTTTTTCCAGGTTCTTGAGTCAGGAGCTTAAATTAATTTGAGATTTTTGCTCTTTTCAAATGTAAGCATTTAGTGCTGTAAATTTCCCTCTCAGCACTGCTTTAGCTGTTCCCCACAAAATCTGATGTGCTGTATTTTCATTTTCATGCAAGCAATGTATTTTTTATTTCACATGATACTTTCTCTTTGATATATGGATTATTTGCAAGTGCATTCTTTAGTTTCTAAGTGGAGATTTTTCTGTTAGCTTTCTCAGTGATTTCTAGGATGATTCCATTGTGATCAGAAAACACACTCTGTATGATTTCAGCTCTTTTAAAATTGTTGAGGTTTGTTTAATGGCACAGGATATGATCTCTATTGGTGTATAGTCCACGAATGTTTGTAAAGAATAAGTATTCTTCTGTTTGGTGGGTAGAGTGCTCTATAAATGTCAATCAGATCCTGCTTGTTGATGGCACCTTTGAGTTATTCTATAGCCTTGCTGGTCTTCTGTCTAGTTATTTTTTCAGTTGTTGAGAAAGGGGTGCTGAAGTCTCCAGCTGAGAATGTGGATTTTCCTATTTCTCCTTTCAGGTTAATCAGTTTTTGTTGTACATGTTTTGAAACTCCGTTGCTCTGTGAAACATATTTAGGATTGTTACATCTTCATATTCATTCTGTTATTGAGTCCATCAACTGAGTTTTAAAATTTTGGTTATTATAGGTTTTTTTAGCTCTAAAATTTCCATTTAGTTCTTCTTTATATCATCTACTTCTCTGCTGAGACTTCCTTTTTTTATTTGTTTCAAGAACTTTTGTAATTGCTCATTGAAACATTTTTACGATGGCTGCTTTAAAATCTTTGTCAGATAACCCTAACATTTCTGTCATCTCTGTATTATCATCTATTGATTATATTTTTTCATTCAAGTTGAGATTTCCCTGGTTCTTGGTATGATGAGTGAGTTTTTTTTAAACCTGGATATTTTGGGTGTTATTTTATGAAACTCTGAATCTTAGTTAAACCTAGCTGGCTTCCTCTGACACCACTTCAACAGAAGGAAGAGGGGTCCTGTTTCATTACAGATGAAGGTAGATGTCCATGTTTCCACTCGGACTCTGTGGAAACCCTGGGGACAGAGGATCCTCAACCCACCTGCCTCATCACTCATGGACAGAGTCCACTGGACTTCCTCTGACACCACCTCATCTATGCTAGGGAGGGAGGAAGTACAGTTTTCCCACATGGCCTCCACAGGCACTGCAGAGCCCAGCGAGGCTCCTGGACACCACCCCTGTGCAGGGACTGAACTCCTCACTGCAGCCTGACGAGGGCTGGAGTCTAAGGCTTGCCTTTCACCCTGTGTTGTCAGGGGTGGTGGGTGGAGAAGGGAACAGTTTTTTCTGTGGTGTTCGGCTGCAGTAAAGCAGTTATTATCCAAAAGTTTTCTATCTTATGAGGCTGCTCCCTTCCTAAGCTTTGACCAGAGACAACAGACTTCTGTTGGGCTTTTGTTGTCTGTGCCAGTGGGGTTTCCAGGTTGCCAGTTTTTTCAGCTCCAAGTCTGGAATATATGAGGCAAAAGGAAAACCCAAGGAACCCACCACCATCTTCCTGATTAGGTCCCCACATCGCTAGCCCCATCCCTAGTCCACTGTCTTCTTCACTTTTCAGAGGCTTCTTACATTTGTTTTATATGTAATGTTCAGGGGTTTTAGTTGTACTTATTGAGAGGAATAGGGAAAACTGCATCTACCCCATCTTCCCAGAAGTAGAATTCCCAACAATTAACTATTTAGAAAATTTACATGCCATTTATTTTTCTGAAATATTTAAGAACCTTTTAGATTTGCCAGTTCCTCTAATTGATGCAAACATTTCAGTGGGCAATCAGTAAAAAAGAAAATGAAGCATCCATCTAGCATCAGTCCATTGGGAGGAAAGAACAGACCGAAAGAAGGTAAACAACAACAAAAACATCTCTGAAGGAGCAAATCGAGGTGAAGTTGACGGATAAAGAGGAATGTATCTACTCCTTCCATCTCAAAGTCAATCTGGATGAAAAACAAGCCTCCAAGACAGAGGATGGATTTAAAAAACAAACTACATCAAATAAACAGGGAAGGTTTCAGATACAGAACGCAAATTGTTACTAATAAGAATTAATACTCAGCAATTGTATTTTTAGCAACTGTATATGGACTCCACTAAGCCCTGAATTGTTGGAAGGAAGGAATGTTTTTGCTCTTTGACGTTTGCAGTATGGAACCCAGTCATAGAAGGGGCTGTGGCCTCAGCCAGTTACATGCCAAAAGTGACCTACCCATAAATAGGATGGTGTTTTCACCTCTGTCACACACTTTCCTACTGCTGAGGTCTTGAAGTACGGCTGTTTCTGGCATCCTTATCACTCTTTTTCTCTACTCACTGTAAGTAATGCTTAGGTTCAACAATGAGGGGCTTTTCTCCCTAAACTTCCCCACCCCAGGAACCTAGAAAGCAGGTAATCTCTGAGAGCAAAACTTTGCAACAAACATTTAATGGATCAGAGCAGAGTTATGCCAGTTCACCATCAAGAGACAGAATGGCTCTCAGGCCAGTAGTCCCTGACTAGGCCAGAAAGATGCTAGCCAATCTCAAGAAATACTGGCCAAGGGCCTCCCTGGTGGCGCAGTGGTTGAGAGTCCGCCTGCCGATGCAGGGGATACGGGTTCGTGCCCCGGTCTGGGAGGATCCCATATGCCGCGGAGCGGCTGGGCCCGTGAGCCATGGCCTCTGGGCCTGCGCGTCCGGAGCCTGTGCTCCGCAACGGGAGAGGCCACAACAGTGAGAGGCCCGCATACCGCAAAAAGAAAAAAAAAAAAAAAAAAAAAAAAAAGAAATACTGGCCAAGAAAAAGGGGTTGATCGGTGATGCAGGCAGAGGAAAAGGCAGGCGAGGGGAAATCCTGATGCTGCGTCTCCTGCCATGGGCAAGGGAGTAGATGCCCCAGGCCAGGTAGCAGGACCTGTTCATGGGGCAGAATAGCCTGTTGACAGAAGTGAGAGTGTGGGACTAACACCAGATACCTCCCCTTGCTAAGAGCCCAAGCTCCACAAGCAGCCTCTGATCATCTTTTGGCCCCCGAAAGATTATCTCCAAAGGGAAAATAAGCTGGACGGTACACCTAATACCTACACTGCTTCGAGTTCTTAGTGTAAAGGAATAAATGGGTATTTTGGTTTTTAACCATCAGTCCCTGCGAGTCCTCCAGCCCAATTACTTCTGAGAATGCGAACACTCACTTTCTGGGCCCAGGAATCCCAGGACCAGGGGAGGCTCTCCCGTCTCCTGCCCCCTGGGGAGACCTGCCTGGTGGAAGGCCAGCCTCCCTCCCTCCTGCTAGGATGCCTGCTGGTCTCATTGCTTGTTCCCTTCAAGCTGCAGCACACAAGCCCCACCTCCCTTTGGGTCAAATCCCCAGATTCTTTAACCTTACATCAGGGTCCAACCCCTGAGGCACCATCCCTTTAAAATCCCACATCTGGATCACCAGATGAGACTTTTGCTCTGCGTCTAAGACTGGGTCTCAGTTCCCAACCTGCCCCATCCAAGTCAGCAACTTTGGTTCCAGGCCCTGGCCCTGCATATGCCTCAACCCACCATGGTTACCTGGACCATCACCACAGTTACCTTAACCAACACCCTGGTTGTCTGGACCAGGTTTGGCCACATGTCAAGACACAGCACTGGCCAGAAAGCAGCAAGCACCATTATAATAGGTTGAATACTTTTAACTGCATTGACAAGACTCTCCAAACATTACAAATCATTATTAATGCAGACTTTGGGTCTGAGGCCTACGAGAAAAACTTGAAAGTATTCAATACTGTCTCAATAGTTAAGTGCATAATGGAACTGCATAGGCAAGGGATATTTCTTTTATCAATATAATTGCAAACACGATCTATGAATCATGTGACACAAGTCATAAATCATAGCCTGCCTATGAGTCTTATCAAAGCATCAAAACAAACACAACTCAAGATAAGACGGTTTTTCTCCTAAACCTAAATCAACAGATGTCGTTTCACCCATGAATTCAGCCTCCAAACAGGGAACTGTGGCCTGGGTGCACAGACCCAGGTGGCCTTGTGTAGCAGGGAGGTAGGTTTTGGTGGTCAGCAATGGAAACACAGCAAAAGATGACCGTGTGACAGAGGGGGTATCCTGGATAGGAAACCTTCCTCCGGAGTTCAGCATCACCCCTCTTCCTTCTTCCTTGTGAGGGAAAGGCCATCCCCTCGGGCCCTCAGCAACTGGCTGAGCACCCTCAGCCTTGTCCGAACCCATCCAGATCTGGGGCCCAAGTGCTCAGCAAAGGCAAGGGTACAGGACCCCAACTTCTTCAGAGCTAGGACCACACAACGCCAGGCTGCATGAAGAGCTGAGTGCTTCCCTTCATCCTGCCTATTTCCAAATAAGTTCTAAGGTAACTGTGGCGACAGCACATGTACACAGGTTATTAGACTAAGTGAAGAACATTCTCCAGCTCTAAAATGTTATTACTTTTTCACGTTCATACATACAGTAAACCAGAAGATATTTCCACTTTGATGGACAAAAACATTTTCCCAGTCTTTGGCCATAGTAGAAAAATTGAACAACTCTCCGTGCTTTTGTTATTTTTCTGATAAACTCAAATGTAGTTTACTTAGACCAACATTTTCCCTTCTGTGTTTCAGATACTGTGAGGTACTGGAAAAAAGGTCTCGTACTCCAAAAAGTTTGGAAACACTACCTACGATGTCTAATGCCTAGAGACTCACAGGAAATGTTTGTGAATTTAGAATCTTAAAGGTCCTGGCAATCTTGCAATTAAGGACCAACTGAATATTATTTAACCCAGATTATATGATTGATGTGTGTGTATACATAAATATGTATCTACACATATATGAAATATCTCTTTTCAAGGGCTTCATTGAGGTATGATTTGCATACAATAAATAATGTTCTCATTTTGTTCCATAGTTAATTTTGACCAGTGTATATACCCATGTAACCATCACTACAATAAAAATATAGAATATTTCCATCACTCCAAAAACTTCTCCGATTATTCTTTCCATAAATCCATAACCCAAGTCTAATGATGAGAAAAACATCACACAAACCCAAATTGAGGAACACTGCACAAAATAGCAGAAGTCCTCACAACTGTCAAGACATGAAAAGCAAGGAAGGAACTGTCCAATATCCCAGGAAAATAAGGAAGAATCACAATTAAATGTGAGGTTGTGGGGTCCTGACTGGGTCCTGGAACAGTGAAAGGGCTTCACAGAAACTGGTGAGATCTGAGTAACAGCTGGAGTTTAGGTGATAGTAGGGTCTGGATGTTGATTTCTCAGTTTTGATGAGTAGATCACAGTAATGAAAAACAATAATGTAGGGGGAAATGAGACAGGGTGAGGGGTGTACAGGAACTCTCTGTATTATCCCATTTATTATCCCAAGGTTTTAAAGGGGCTGGTGTCCCAGCAAGAAGAAGCTGATCCCCCACAGGTTTCAGAGGCTGCATCAAGGAGCCAGTCAGGCTGTATTCCTTCCTGGACCTGGAGTCTTCTTCCAAGTTCACGTGAACGTTGGAAGAACTCGGTTCCTTGCGGTTATAGGACTGAAGTTTTCTGCTGGCTTTCAGCTACTAGAGGCTGCCCATAGCCCCTTGCCACGGGGCCCTGGGGAAACTTAAGTTGTATTTTCCATTCATACGTGTGTTATTCTAAACTAACCTTTTATTAAGCTATATTCTTATGCTAATTTCTATTTCTAAGACACATCTTGTGGCACACGTTTAGGATTATTCAATACTTCAGTGTTTTCCCAAATCTGTTATGGCCAAAGCCTTTACTTTAAGAAATGATTTAATATTGCTTGTGTATCTGAAATCAGACAGATGACTAGCAAGATAAAGGAATGTTACTCTAAAAGCATAAATCTTCTCTGCATCAAATTATTTGCAAGTACTCCCTCAGGAAAGAAGAGAAACTGCTGACATCCTGGAGAAGAACAGGCTGAGTGCACATTACGGAGGACTGGCTGGTTTCTTCCCTTTGTGTGGACTCTTTTCACAAAGCGTAAGGTAAGGAGAGCAAGTCAATTCTTTTCATCTCTTCCCGAAATGCATCAAGAAATAATAGAACTCCTAGCAAACCCCATGCACGCGCAAGCACATGCATAACCCCATGCCTCGTCTAAGCCATCCAAATCCAAAGGAATATTTAAAATAAGGCCCTTTTTAAGGCGTTACCGTTCTGGACATAACATGGTTCAACATAATTCACGCTCCTCTGAAATACATCTCAAAGAAAGCAAACGTTCAGTGCCCTTGGTAGAAACGTGACCCTTCTGGGTCTTCCCAGAAGGAAACTTAATCAGTACATATCACAAAGTGCAAATTGCCTTTTTGCCACAAATTGGTTTTGTAAGTATGTGTGGCTGGTTTCTCACATCCTGGCCACCATTTAGATGAATGGACAAACCGATGGCCAGAGCCAGGACCAGTGAGCCATAAGGCCTCAACACCCCAGTGGGCAATAAGACCCTCCTAAGACAGTTTCCATTGTGATGATAAATACTAGAATAAAGTGATCTGATTATATCCTTTCCTTTTAATGTTAATTCTTAATCTGTGGTCTCCCCAGGGAAATGTAAACTAACTGCCAACATCCCTCAGACAGGATCCAGACACACCTGGGAGCTTGAGGCATTCCTGGTGTTGCATCAGCACCAGGAGAGTTAGCGATGAGGACCCCCATACACGCGGTGCTACTGCGTTGTGTGTATAACTAATTCACCCCTTCAGCGGCCCTAGGAGCAGATGTTCTGAAAGTGTGGTCCACAGGTCCCTGGGGGTTCCCCAGGGCCCTTTCCTATTTTTATTATTTTATTTGAATATTTTGTAGCATTTTATATTTTAATAATTTTACTTGTCTAATCTTTATGATAAGTTTTGTAATATCATCCAGACATTATTTGCCTTCCTCACTGTGTTGCTGTGTGCCGTGATGGCACAACAGCAACAGGGGTGAAATTCCTGGCATCAAACTGTGTGAGCGGCCACCATGTTCACCAAACACTCAACATTTTCTTAAAAAGCCAGCATCACTTAAGAATATTTTTGATAAAGGAGTAAACATTTTTTTAATTTTATTAAATCTCAACACTTGAGTCCACACCTTTTTACTGTTCTATGAGACAAGTGGGAAGTTCTCATCAAGCACTGCTACTCTACATGGAAGAGGACTGTGATCTCAAGGAAAAGCACTTGCCCAAATGCCTGAGTCATGAGCTGACCCATCTGCTGTTTTCCTAGGATGCCATTTTTGATGGTACTTGAAAGAAGGACTGACAGATCAACTGTGACTATTCAAATGGACAGCTGGCAGACATCATCTTGAAAATGAACCAAGTAAGCACGTAACTTCAAGGAAACAATTGAGTATTCATTACCAATGGGGAAAAAATGGGGAAAAAAATAGAGCTTTCAGGAAAAAAATTAGAAAATTGGAAAACTGTGTCTATCATAGTGAACTTGACACCTTCCCAAAATATAGAGACTTTTTAGATGAAATCAGTAGTCATATTAACAAATGTGGGGGTTTTATGTTATCACGTAATAAAATGTGTCAGCATTTGGAAGATCTATGTACCTCAGTGAACACACTCATAACATTATAAAATCATCCAGGGTTAAAGATCCATTCAGAGCACAAGAGAGACCAATGGATTTTAATGTGATCAAGAATGAAAAGTTTACTGATAAGCTTTCAGGTTATACATTGCAACTAGCCTTTGAGAAACTACCACTTGTTGAGTTTTGGTGTAGTATCAAAGAAGAATACCCACAGCTACCTGAAAAGAAGGTTAAAAATACATCTTTGTACAGCAACAGATGTTAACTAGACATCGTGATGATCATTTTGAAAGGTATAGAAATATTGAATCACTATGTGGTACACCAGGAACTAACACAGTGTGGAAGGCCAATTCTACTTCAAAAACAAACAAACTCACAGAAAAAGAGATCATATTTGTGGTTACCAGAGGCGGGGACTTGGAGGAGGGAAAATTGGATGAAGGTAGCCAAAAGGTACAGATTTCCAGTTATAAGATAACAAGTACTCGGGATGTCATGTACAGTATGAATAATAGAATTAGCACTGCTGTATGATGTATAGGAAAGTTGTTAAGAAAGTAATCCTAAGAGTTCTCATCACAAGGAAAAAATTTTTCTTTTATTTTGTATCTCTATTAGATCATGGATGTTCAGTAAACTTATTTAGCTACTCAAGAGGCAGCCAGTCTTCTAAACATAGAGACCAAACAGGCAAATGAATCTAGTTCCTTGGGAAATCAGCAATTTCTATGTGGCTCCTCTCCTCCAAAATAGGAAGCAAACATCCTTTCCAGTTGAAGACGAATACCTGTTATCTGCCTTCTCTTGGTTCTAACCAAATGCCTAAAAGAGTTATATAGATTTGTGTTTCAGGGATGGAAAAAAGGGTAAAGTGCTTCCAGGAAATTTTCCCATACCTACTTTCTTTAAGACTTCTAGTTGGGTGGCTTCAATGGATTAGCACATTTGAGTCTGTTCACATCATGGGATGGAATTACTACAAGGCCCACAGTCCCACAGCATCCCCACTGCCCAAAACAATAACACTGGACCAGGAGAGGGAGAGGGAAAATGTCCAGGCTCTTTAGAAAAACAACACGGCTGCTTTGTGGTCAGCCTGGGCCTCCAGAAGATTCTTGCCTTCTAAAAAAAAGTATCTGGGGAAGCTCTGTTGTCCACGCCACCCCCAATACAAATGCACTGGAAACCATCCACTGCTGTGGAGGATTGTTTTCTAAAGTGGACCTTATGAGTAGACAGTAATATGAAGACTTCCGAGAACAGGTTCAGAAGGTAATCAAAATGAAAGACAAGCTCAGAGCTTTACTGGCTTTCCTTCTTATTACCTAAGTTGAGAATTGCCTCAGACTTCTAGAAGTCTTCTGTAAATGCGGTGCTTTACCTCTTGATTTGCTTTTCTTTCCAGGTTTAAATTTGTGATACACCTTTGTCAGGATTTAGGCAATTTGATGATGAGAGATGAAAGGCAATAACCAAAAAAGTTCAATTTTAAATTAAAATGTATTGGTTTTTTAGGTGATTTTTAGTTTACCTCTCACTTCTCTGTTATTTGTTTTATTATTTGGCACTTTGTAACTTCATAAGCACTAGAGATAGTACTTCCAATTTCTCTTATGATGCATTTTTGGAATACATTTTGGGCAGTAATTTTTTTAAACCTCAGCATCTTTGTCAGTGAACTAACACAGGTGACACTACTTTAAGTTGACCTTGAAGAACACACTTGATATGTCCATCCCATAGATTGGCCGGTTGGATGTCATCTCTTTGAGCCTTACCCAGAGATCTATGGAAGAACTACAATCGCAACTCTTAGTAATATGTTCGAGAGGGAAGTCTTGATACTTGCATGTGCCCCTCACCAATCATAAACTATCACCAAAATCACAGAGTCACAGGACCATGGAGCAAGCCCGTGGAGAAATCAGGGCCCAATTTTCTTCAGCTAAAAAGAAAGTTGACCTGCATCATGTACAGTTGTTCTAAAGAGAGCATAATAACTTTTCTCCCTAAAACACATAGGAAATTGTTTTAAAATCAATGAAGCAGAGTGTTTCCCACTTAAGTTTGTGCAGTATAATTGCTTAAATTGGATTTCCCAGTACGCTGTCGCCTAGAAATGATGTGAGGCCATAATAGTTTCCAGCCGTCCAAACTTCAGTCTTAGGGCAGCCTTAAAAGAAGTAGCCTTCCCAAAGCCACCAACAGGGATGATTACAATGATGTCCAGGCCCCCTCAGCTGTCTGGAAAGGCGGGTTTGGAGCTGGAGTAGGGAGAGGTGGGAAGGAAACTGTCCAGAGAACTAAAGGGGCAATTTTGTCCGACTTCTGCTCAGTGAGTTCACAGAAAGAAGTGTGTGTTGCTCCTCTCCTTTCCTGGTCCAGAATCATTCACTTTTTTCGTGCTACATCAGCAACTAAACACACGGCCTTTGGTGCCCCGTCTGTGATCCATTATTTCAGGAGCTGATGCATAATCCATCTGGGCAGGCACCTTCCTGCCCACTTCCTACCACACATGCAAGCAGCACTGGATGAGGAATTCCAGTAAGAGACAGAAGAAAAAGTGATTCCTCTTCAACAGTGAGAAAGGACTTTGCATATTGATTGGTCTGAAGGTGACCCTGGGCTGCAGAAAAAAGCATCACTTGAAGGGCACCAATTCGAGTCAAAGTGTGTGTAGGCAGACAGACTGATGCTGATTCGGCCTTTGTGAAAATGATTTCCCCTCCACGAACCTCAGTTTCCTCATTGGTAAAATAGATATTTCATACTCTCCTGGTCAGGATGGTGTAAGGATTCCAGAAAATCTACATGAGGATCTGGCCCCGCATGTGATCCACAGGGACTCAGTAAATGCACAGCAACAGCAGCAGGGGCCGTAGGAAGAGCAACTCTCCTTGGACAGTCTTATACCACAAAAACAGGGATTCAGGACTCGCTTTTGAAGTATACAAACAACCACTTCTCTAAGACAGAATTGCCCTAAAAGTGTTCTGAGTCTATCAGTTCCCCCAGAGAGTAATGGTTTCTTAGGGAAAAAGAAAAACGTGGTTGGGGGAGTCCGTCTGGTCACATAAGTTTTGGATGTTGTAGGTTAACAAAGAATAATATTTCCTTACTAACAATTTCTTTGGGATTTAATGTGCTAATGCACGTGAATCTCCCCATGATATGTGCACCCCAAAAGCTTATTCAATGGCAGAATTACTTTTGAGGGAGCATCATACATGACTGGTGATTTATGGAAAATTCTTGAAAATCACTGCTCTAAAGATACAAGTAATGACAAAAAATCAATTTGACAATGTATATGAAAAATAATACAATAAGTGTTAGCATGAAACAACAGCAATAGCATTCTTCTTTGATAATTTTTTAATAATATCAGCAACTCTGCAAATCTCTTTTTGGCTTTTTATTTTTATAATCTAAGTGAATACCTAAAAAGTCAAACAACCACAGTCCTGAGAGAGCCATGGGTGTGTCAATCTGTGTCTCAGAAACCGTGGCTGAGGCCGCTCTGGAGCTTGGTGATGCCATGTCAGCACTTCAGCAATCCAGCCACGAAAGCAGGGATCTGACTCCTGGAGAGGCTGTTGGGGCGGCCAAGTCAGTTCTGGGTCTGGGCAGAAATGAACAGAATTCTCCCCAGTCCTGTAGAGAAATTTGTCACCTAAACCCGAACCCAATATTTTGTGTATTGGAAGCCTTACAAAGTTTTATGAAAGCATATTAGTTTCTGCTTCTAACTCTTATTTCCCAGGAGGAAAAAAAAAGTCAAAGGGACCGAATGGGGAATGAATGCCGGGCCTCCCTGATTTCAGAAACTATCCCATCTCACAGTCCAGGCAAAACCCCAGACGACCCTGTCATGCAAGTGAGAACCCAGGTGTGTCACTGGTTCACAATCGCACAAACAGCCAAACCCTGAATCCTACCTCCTCTTGCTGAATTTGAACAGGTAGTGCCTGAGAATGTGAATGGGAAAGTGGGCGTGGTGTGTGCAGAGGTGTGGCTGGTGGGGAGGAAAGTGGGGGGTGAAAGTAGCTCCCTAACTACGATTGAAGGGAGACTGATGCAGACATAGATCCAGCGAGATCTCTGCCTTAAAGTTTATGAATAGCAATCAGCTTCAGCATTCTTTAAAGTTTTTAAGCACTGAGCACAGAAGCGCCACTATTCCTTGGACACATTAAACCATCTGCATGTCCCACATTGAGTGAATTCTCACTGAGGGTCCACACGCTGGGTGCTGCTCTGGATGCTGGTGTTACAGCAATAAAGGAAACAAGCAGAAATCTTGCCCCACAGGGTCTGTATTCTATCGTGATTATGAACAATGAAAACGTCTCTGATATTAGTGTTGTCTTTACAGCCCACTTGGAACTGGGCTGGAATAAGAATTTGGAATTTGACTGCATCCAGAAGGTGATAAGAATTGCCCAGAGAGAGTCTTTATGACTGTTGGGAAAGCGTGGTGTCTGAAGATCCTAGATACGGAACCCATGGGTGTGTGTGTGTGTGTGTGTGGGTGTGTGTGTGTGTGTGCATGTGTGTGCGCGTGTGTGTGTGCGCGCGCGCGCGCACCCATGCACTCGTCATATTTGAATGGACATTGAAAGCTTTCACGCAAAGAAAATGGAGGCAGGTTTGCCAGCCTCAAGATTCATCCTAGGCCGGGCTCAAATAAAGAGGGTATGAGAAACAAAAATAAATTGATGCCCACTAAGTGCTTTGCTAAGGCAGCATTGCCATCTCTATCCTAAGTCTGATGAGTTTCATTAACTATTTACATAGGCTTTGCTAATTGCACAGGGCTCTTGGGGAATTCTAAGAGGGTACACACTTTTAGTGGGTGAAGAGAAATTCTGAGTCTGACAATCCAATTTTATTTTTTAAATAAATTGGGGGAGGTAAAACGGTGCAATAAGTATATCAGGCCCCTTCAGAGTGTCTGCCTGGTTCACAGGACAGCCTTTGAGCTCTTGGTCAGGCCCATGACCCTGGCCCAGCCT
Source organism: Mesoplodon bidens (assembly GCF_964165515.1). Lineage (NCBI taxonomy): Eukaryota > Metazoa > Chordata > Mammalia > Artiodactyla > Ziphiidae > Mesoplodon > Mesoplodon bidens. Next base: position 29,511,854 of record NC_138169.1, on the reverse strand, counting down.
GAACCAGGGACAACACAAGATCCAAGTTTGGAAACTCAGATTGTCCTTCCTGGCAGTTTGCTCTTGGAGCTCTGCAGTCTGCTTTAGTCTGTGCTAGTCTCTTTATAAAGAGCATCTTGTTAATTATCAAGAAAATTATGAGGGACCATTGTCCCCACCTTAACGATATGATATCGAGGACTATGGGAGAACGTATCCTTCTCCCCGTCCCACCTGTAGACTGAAAAGCAGAGTCAGGATGCAAAAACACAGAAGCATGAAATGGATATTCTGGAACCAACAGAATGCAGCAGAAGTCATGGCCTGGGATTCTGAGGCAGCACAGCTTCTGCCTTCTGAGCTGGGACACTCTGCTTGGGAGTCCTGAGCCAGTGCGTATGGAGTCTGACTGCCCAGAGGCCACCATGAGAGGCTCCAGCCACAGCCCCACTCGAGGCTCCAATGACAACCAGCCTCGGCCATGAGACGCGGGAGTGACGACACCGCCAGGACTCCAGGCTCCAGAGGCCAACGGTTCCCAGCCCATGAATCTTCCGGCTGACGCCTCAGGCATTGTGGAGCAGAGACAAGCCACCCCTGCTGTGTCCTGTGTGGATTCCTCACCCAAGGAACCCATGAGCATATAAAATGGTTGTGGCTTGCCAGCAATAGGATGTGGAACAGAAACCTGACTTTACTCCTACCTTGGAGTTCCAGGAGAGTCTACTGCATCCTGTTTTAGCCTTTCCTAGGTTTCAAGGATTTCCATCACTTGCTGACAAACCATTGAAATTTATAAAAAAACAGGTATTGGGAATGGAGTTGCAGAGGAAATGAACTGGCTGAGTCACAGTGGATTGGGCACAGCCGGAGGTCTGTTGCCTTGGCATGGAGCTTGTGATATGGGTTCAATGTTGTCATATGCCTTGTTTCTTAGGATCCAGACCCCCTACTTCATCAGACAGTGAGGCTTTAGAGGAATTCATTTTTTAATTTTTTATTTTTTTAATTAATTTATTTATTTTTGGCTGCGTTGGGTCTTTGTTGCTGTGCATGGGCTTTCTCTACTTGAGGCGATCGGGGGCTACTCTTCATTGCAGGTGCGCGGGCCTCTCATTGCAGTGGCTTCTCTTGTCGGGCTCTAGGCGAGTGGGCTTCAGTAGTTGTGACACGCAGGCTCAATAGTTGTGGCTCACAGGTTCTAGAGTGTAGGCTCAGTAGTTGTGGCACACAGGCTTAGTTGCTCTGCGGCACGTGGGATTTCCCAGACCAGGGCTTGAACCCGTGCCCCCTGCATTGGCAGGCAGATTCTTAACCACTGCACCAACAGGGAAGCCCAGGAATTCATTTTTTAATGCTAGAATAGCAGGTTGTAGTCACAATTTCTTATGGCCTTCAGTAGAGGCAAGAGGAAGTGTAAACTCGTCTAGAGCTGCTCCATGGAAACCAAAGGCAGAGAGAAAAGAGGGTGCCCAGGAGACTGCAGGAATCCAGATCACTCTTAGGTTGGCCAGATTCCTCTGTGTGTATGTGTGTGTGTGTGTGTGTGATGATGATGCACTGATTGAGAAATGGAAGGTTACTAGCAATTGGAATGGAGATACAGCAGAGGAGCCAGAAATGTTCCAAACCCTCCACCATGTACCTCCCCCACCACCACGCACCTCCCCCTTCACCGTGCACCTTGCCCATCACCAGCAACAGGGATGATGCCTCCCTTTGTGATACTCACTTGGCTGTCATGAAACATTTTGGCAACACTCCAAGGCAGATTTGAGAATCAATGCTCTTGTAAGCCATGCCAAAACGTCAATCCATCCCACCCCACTCGTGCTCTGATGTCATTAAGAAAACGCCTGAAAAGAGGCAGAGCCCCAGAACTTCCACTAAAAGTCAGAGGCCCCACAGGAATGACATCGCCCTGGGAGTGTAACTGGCCAGGAGATTCACAAAGCACGTCTCAGCAATAGTCCTGACATGAGTCTTTAGCAAACAGAGTTCTCACAAATGAAACCGGCAGACCAACTGACTAAGGTTTTACAGGAATGGTACAGCAAGAAAAGTTCTTCAAACTCACACCCACCTGAACCTTCACGCACAAGTGAAGATGCTATAACGGTTGAAATGGACAAAGTCCTCCTCCCCCACCCCTACAGAGAAGTCCTTCCCGATGTTCTGGGAGGATCGGAGCAAGTAAACTTCTCCCCGAGGACAGAATCCGTGGCAGCCGTTTGGCTGACCAAGAAATTTACCTTCTTACTAAATAAATTACTCAACAAATTAATGTTTCCTAGAGCTTTGGTCCCTTCGTTTACTAATCATCCCTACACAAGCCTCTAGTCTCATGCTCAACAAATGACATTGTCTTGGTGGCTGGCACACCTCTCCCGCTTCTGGAAACGTGGAACGTTGATCAAGACAAATAGAGGAAGGGTCATCCCCTGGAGGCAAGGGGCTCTGAGAACATCACCTTCAGATGAGGGGTGGGCTTGAGTTTGGTTGGTTTCCTCCTGGGGCGGGGAGGGGGTAAGTGTGTTTGCCGTTGTCCAAGGGTCATGATGGGGGGATTCCTTTCGATGTGTGGGGATGAAGGGTTTGGGGGTCCAGGGGTGATTCAAGGAACAGGTTACACAGCATCTAGGGTCAAGTTCTCTAGAAGCAGAACTTGAGATGGAATATCTGTGCCTTCATTACAGAAGTGCTCTCATAGGAAACCTGTGAGGACAGGACACGCGCGAAGCCATTTAAGGAGGGGAAGCAAGGGGAGGAAGGACGTGGCTTCAGGTTGCATCCGGTCCCCTTGGGGCCTCGGGAGAAGGACTTGCCCCATGGAGCCTCTTCAGTCTGGAGGCCTTCGTGCCCATGTGGCAGAGTCACTTATAGGACAGGACAAGCTACCCCAGGTCCAGGGGAGGCTCTCTAACTGCCCAGGCCGACCTCCAGGCAGAGGCATTAGGGAGGGGCGAGGGGCACAGGGAGCCAGTAGAAGGGACCCTCCTTCACACAGACACGCATCCTTAGTACTATTCAGATTTGTGCCACAAAACTCAGCAAACAATGAAGAGAGTCACTGGCATGTTCACCACCAGACAGAAATGGTACGGAGGTCATCAGGAATATTTGGTTTTTCCCTCTCATTCAAATTGTTCTATGGTTTTTATGATCCCTTTTGAGCTTCTAGAAGAGCCATTCCCAAACTATACCAACGTTGTAGGCTTCCATGCCTGTCTTCCTGGCCAACACGCCAGGCACGCACCAGGCACTGGGGAAGCCCACGGGGACCAAGGACCCTTCCCAGGATGACCTCGTGGGGCCGTAACCCCCGTCTGCACCCATTCCCTGAACCATATCCGATCCTGTTCACGGTTCTTCTACACACCCCAGTCCCTGCACCCCTCTTCCTAGGTGAAGCCCGGGGGCATCTCGGGGACACTGGTTCCAGCCTGCAGCCACCTTAGAGGACTTGCCCAAGGATGGGACCAGACTCCGATGACACAGACATGACAGTGTCATGAAAGAAGTAAGGACCAAAGGGGCAAATTAGGGAGAAAGAGGATGTGTTTGGTTTTGACCATGGAAATATCAGGCCAAGCAGTGCTTTTCCTCTTGGACCCTCTGTTGTATTTTTCTTCCTGACTTTTCTGGCAGTGAATGTCTGATACCTAATTTTGGCCAAAGGCAGGATCAGAGTGGAGCTGAGGTTACTGAGCATCATGTACGATTGTAGAGTGACTGTACCTAGAAAAGAAACACTGTTCGAGGGGCCCTGAAGAAAGAGAAGGGACACTTCTGGGTGCTTCCTGTGGACTAAGCACCAGCAGGGCACCGTGAAGTGATTCCTGTGGCCCGACTTTGACAGTAACACTTTGAGATTACCTATTATTGTAGCCATTTCGTGCAGAGAAATCTAACCCTCAGAAAAGTGAAGTGACTCACTCAGGGTAACGTTACCTCAGGAACTCAAACTCGATTCTGCCCAATTCCAAATCACCCACTGCCCTGTGCCCTCGGCTGCACCCACGTCAGGGCTGCAGGCGGGGCCGAGCCCAGCGAGAGGCCACTTTGAAGCAGCGAGCAGCCAGACCCCACTTTCATTAACAAAATCAGATATGAGATTAAGCTACATATCGAGCTTAATTTGGTATCTTAATGAGATATTTTGTTTATTTATAATGAATTTCTTGACAATGCACGTTCAACCCTTTAAAATTATGTGAAGGATTACGAGCTTTGTAGGAAATAGTAATTTATCATACACCTGGAAAGGATTAAGTAAGCTTATTTAATCCGTGACCATACATGACTTTTTCCAGTAGTGCAGTAAGATAAGGACGAGATGGGAATCAGAAGACTTGGTTTCCACTCCTGCCCACATCCCTAACCAGCTCTGCACCCTCTTCCAGCTCACTTTTTTCCCTGGCCTGTTTCCTTATTTGTAGGCTAAAGAAAGTGTCTATGATGTACTTCCAAATCTAACACTCTATAATTGCAGGATCGCATCCCAGGCCTTTGATGTAATTGTTTCAAGCTCTCAGTAGTATGAAAGAATTGTAGCAGAGAATGGGAAATTTCTAGAAACACTTCTTCTACAGAGGCGCTGTGGAAACACTTCTTCAATAACATTTTAAAACAATCTGCAACGTACAGCATAAGGAAAACACTGCTCTGTGCTATTCGTGTCCACAGCAAAAAACAGCAAGTCTGGCACATAGTAGGAGCTCAATAAATTCTTGATAAATGAGTAAATGATCATTACATTAATGGACATTTCCATTCCTGGTCATCATCCCACAAGAACTCTGCTTATCTAAAGGGAATACAATCAATTTTATCCAATGAATAAACCCAGGTATCAGATATTTTACTGTCAGCTATCTACCAAGCTACTTGACAAAGACGGTATCCTTTTGGAAAATACTTCAACAGAGAAACAATATCTCAATACCTGGCTTAAGCCAACATATAGTTTAAATCATCGAGTTCCTGGTTAGTAATCTTTCTAAATGCTTCTGGGACTAATTGGGAGATTAGGTTTGACATAAATACGCTACCAAATGTGAAATAGATAGCTAGTGGGAACCTGCTGTATAGCACAGAGAGCTCAGCTCGGTGCTCTGTGATGACCTAGGTGGGTGGGATGGGGGGAGGGAGGTCCACGAGGGAGGGGATACAAGTATACCTATAGCTGACTCAATTCATTGTACAGCAGAAACTAACACAACACTGTAAAGCAATTTTACTCCAATAAAAAAAAATTAAAAATTGGAGGGCTGTGACTCTAGGGGCTGTATGCTGAAATCCAGTTCTTATGCTTAGATTTAGTTCACAAGAGTTTTAAGGGATTTTGATGTTTGACATCTCAATGGGTTCAGCATAGATGCCGCCAGGCAAGGCTTGTCCCTCCTGAATCCAGGGTGCACACCTGTCTATGCGTCACCTCCAGGGTTACCTGCTCGCACTGTCCCTGGGAACAGGTGTGCAGCGTTGTCAACACGGGCTTTGCCGTCACACACCTTGGTTTTGAGTCCCAGCTCTGCTATTGCTTAGAGATGTTTCTCATCTGTAAACTAAGAGTCATACGCATAAAATGCTCAGCACAGTATCTCACATATATTAAGCACTTACAGGTCAGCACATCTTTTTATGATTGTGGCAAAGCAGGTCATTTCAAATCTCTGGAATTACTTTTTAATCTATAAAATACTTTAAGATGATGATTGAGATCTTTGGTCTTGAAATTTATAATTCTGTATTCTCCATTTTCCAAGCTGATATAACATCAAGTGGATTTTTTAGTCTAAGATGTAATAATTTCCCTGCACTTTAAAATGTCCAGCTGGAAAGATCATGCAGAGGTTTCACCTAAGTAAGCTGGATACTCCAAGTGCTGTGAGTCAGAAAATACTATGGAGATGCATATCATGAGGTCAAGTACCGACTAAAGAGGCTGTGACACATCAGTAGAGAAGCCAAAAGGGATGGGTTTCAAATGTGAGTTCTATTTCTACTGCTCCTTGGAAATGCAGCTATGAAACACGACATGAAAAAGCAACTTGTGGGCTTCCCTGGTGGCGCAGTGGTTGGGAGTCCGCCTGCCGATGCAGGGGACGCGGGTTCGTGCCCCGGTCCGGGAGGATCCCACATGCCGCGGAGCGGCTGGGCCCGTGGGCCATGGCCGCTGGGCTTGCGCGTCCGGAGCCTGTGCTCCGCGACGGGGGAGGCACAGCAGTGAGAGGCCCGCGTACCGCAAAAAAAAAAAAAAAAAAAAAGCAACTTGTGAGCCACTGTACAGAGGGTCATGGGGTCAGGTTTAGTTACGCATCTCCCCACACCTTCACTTTTGCTAACGGGGGGACCCGACTGGCCCCTCCAGGCGCTTCCAAGCTCGTGACGGCCATAAAAGGTACCATCCACAACCACACACCTGGAACAGCCAGGCAACTAGGAGGTCAGACCTCAGGGTCCAAGGCCTGCGTTACCCCACCCCCAGTCAAGCCACCCAGACCGGCTGAAGCGCTGGTTAATGGCAGGGAAACCTTGAATGGGCAGTAAAGAGGGGAGATGATGATATTAACTAGGACATTAACTCCACCGCGGCAGCTTGGCGTACAGACCCCCCTGCAACCTCCTGATAGTTGGCTACCGACCATCGCAACTTTCTGGGAACAAGTGAGGTCATCTTGTTCCTTGGCTATTTGGTTTGTAAAGAGCAGAGATGTGCCAGGAGGTTAGATCAATTCTCCAAATGTGGGGACAAACGGCAGCACATTTTTTTATTGGATCAGCTTTCTGGATGACAGTCTTACAGTACTAAAGTCAGTATGTTACAGATTGAAATATGAAAAGCGGGGCCATTTTGAGATAACAAGGAACCGGAAGGACCCCGACTTGCCACCCACAGCATGTCCTAGGACTCCAGACTCCTGGGGGTACATTGACTGGAAATTTTGAGGAGCCTTAGGGGCTTGGTGAGAAGTTTACGGTAACGATGAAGGGACTCAGAACACATCTCAGAAGCTACGCAGCCAGATTGGTGGGGACATGGCCCCTGCCCCTCATGGTCTGAATGCTGCCTCAGGAAGTTGTCCCGAGCACCTTTCGGAGTGGACACTCGCCCCATTCACGGACCCCATCATTCCCATCTCGGCTCTTTTCTCCATCCAATTCTTTCTCTTCTGCCTCTTGTTATCTTTACTTTTGTTTTTACTAGTCTTTCTCTCTGTTTCACATTGAAAAACACGCAAGACTGTGTCAGCTAGTAGCTACCCAACTCGAGCATCAGTAACAGGCCATCCTTGTGCTGAAACACCTTGTAAGCGCTTGGTGGCTGCTGGTGGCGCCCGACCTGCCCCATCAGCTCTGGGGGCCATCCTGGCTTTCGGTGGCCCGTGCCTTTGTCTTGAGAGAAGATGCTCAGCTTTGTCAGATCCTCAAAGGCACTGGGACATGCAGGAAGCGGACCGGCATCACCCAGAAATGCATTAGACATATTCCCGTGGATTGGCTTTTAACTGCTCCTGTAGTATCCAAAGATTTCAATATGATTTCTGAAAAAATCTCAACTACCCTATTCAAGCTAAATTTAATGTTTCATCCATTACCCCCACAGTCAGCTTAAATCATCATGTTTTTAATTATTCCACAGGCACCACAGAATACTAAGTGACTAAAATTACCTTTCTAATTATTGCTCCCAGTGAAGCATAAGTCTCAAGATTCCTATTCTTCCAGAATTCTGCGAGTTTCCAGTACTCAAGAGTGTCTGATATATAAGAAAGATAACCAACAAGGACCTACTGCATAACACAGGGAACTCTACTCAGTATTCTGGGATAGCCTGTATGAGAAAAGAATCTAAAAATGAATGAGTATATGTATATGTATAACTGAATCACTTTGCTGTATACCTGAGACTAACACCACATGGTAAATCAACTATACTCGAATAAAATTAAAATTTAAAAAAAGATATAAATAAACATATTATCTTTTTTTTTTTTTTTTTTTTTTTTTGCGTTATGCAAGCCTCTCACTGTTGTGGCCTCTCCCGTTGCGGAGCACAGGCTCCGGACACGCAGGCTCAGTGGCCATGGCTCACAGGCCCAGCCGCTCCCGGCATGTGGGATCTTCCTGGCCCGGAGCACGAACCCGTGTTCCCTGCATTGGCAGGCGGACTCTCAACCACTGCGCCACCAGGGAAGCCCTAAACATATTATCTTTAAAAAAAAAAAAGAGTATCTCTCCCTTTGCTGCAAAGTTAGTTCCCCCCAATACATTTTTTTTCCTAATTGAGTCCAAAATGCAACAATGGTAAGACTAAGTGGTTTTGATAGACCCACCAAAAGTCATAAACAAACATTTAATGACCTCCCACTGAAGACAACTCCATCAATGCAATGTTTCCAAACATCTTTGAAATACCCAGTGATCCCTCCCGCAGAATCTCTTATGAGACATAAAAACTACTGGCACAGAGGATAAATGAGGTTTACTTCTATCATGAACATTATCTAATGTTCTTTAGAGGATTTATGAAACCAGGGAATCATCATCCAATACCTAGTGTGTTTATTCCTGAAAACTTGGGCCTTGGTGTTACAGAGAGACCATAATTACACAGAGAAGTCCTCACGAGAGTAAATATGATCTCACCCACCACAGAGGGATGGAGACAGCTCATTCCCACAGAGAAGTAAAAGGCAAGGGGAAGACAAAATTGTATGATTTTAGAAAAGTGTACAAAGAATTTGCTCATCCAGTGATGAGGATATTAGAGTGAATTCCTGATTTGCTTAACTGAGCAGACAAAATTAGATGTTCTCCGTGATGAAGCTAATTATTACAACTTCAAAGCTACAAATGGCCTTGGAGTGGAGTGGGAGTGGTACCAAACCAAGCTTGGGTCTGCTTGCCAATCATTAAAGCCAATCTACTGACACCAGGTTGTGGTGAAGGAAAGGGCAGTGTTTATTACAGGCACCAAGCTAGTGCCTGTAAGGAGTCCAGATAGCTAGTGCTCAAAAGATCTGAACTCCCCAAAGGCTTTCAGGGAAAGGTTTTTAAAGACAGGGTGAGGAAGGGGGGTTGTGGGGTGTGTGATCAGCTCATGGACAGTCTTCTGTTTGGTTGGTGGTGAGGTAATTGGGGGTCAGCATCACCAGCCTTCTGGTTCCAACCGGTCTGGGGGGTCTACATGCTTGTGGGCAGCATGCAGATAGCTTCTCCCACCTGGTGGGGTTTAGTATCTGCAAAACAGCTCAAAGGACATGGCTCAGAATATTATATATAGCCGTTGAGGAGGAACTAAAGGTCCTTGACTTTGCTTAATGGCTAAAATATTATTTTGTCTTCCTTTCTTTCTGTGTTTTCTCACTCCTCTGATTAAATTTATTCTTCAGAACTTGGGGAAGGCCTAGGAGACTAAAGTTTTCTACAGACAAGAGGCAGGCAGAGGACACTAGGGAGGGGACGATCTGTTCCCGGAAAGGCCCTGCAGGGTCCCACTTGGTTACAGGGGGACCTAGAGCAGCCTCATTTTCAAGTGAAAAAACTGAAACCCGAAGAAGTTGCGTCAATTCCCCCCACTTGTTGTAGAGCCGGCAGGGGAACCTCTGTTCCCCAGGTACTTAAGGGCTCCAGGAACTACCTCCTCACCTGCAGCCTCAGACACACAAGAGCTGCGACCCAGCCGGACGAGTGAACCCACTGCTTACAGTTTAGCTAAAGCCGGATCCACCGAGGATAAAGGGTCTGGTCTTCCCATTACATTTGTCTCTGCACTTGGACGTCTACCTTTCTCCCTACACCGCTGTTTGTCCAGAAAGGTACAAAACTTTCCTTCCAAAATCATCCTCTTTGTGAACTCAGCCAGGCCAGAGGTCAGTTTTTATTTGTGGTCTAAACTTCCAGTTTGGCGCTCTAAAGACAATGTTATATTTTGTATTGGGTAAAAAGCTTCCCTGCACTTGGATTTCCCTTTAGTTTCCGAAGCTCATCCTCCTGAGGTTACCAGGAATCTCCGTGTTGCTAAGTCCAGTGGAATCTGATCCATCCTCTCCCATTTGACCATCTGGAGTATTTGGCGCTGCTGAGTACAATCCCCTCCTTCTTGAAACAACACCTTCTGTTGGTTTCCAGGAAAACTCTATTCTCTTGGTTTCCCTCCTACATTTTCCTCTCCATCTTCGCTGCTGGCTCATCCTCCTCCACCCAGTCATTAAACGCTGCAGTTTCTCCAAGTTCAATTGCAGTTCACTCATCTCACACTCTCTTCATGCCCATGGCCACACAGTGACTCCCAAATCCCTAAATCCAAGCTCCATTGCTTTTCTGAGATCCTTATCTAGACAGTCAATTGCCTTCAGAATCTCCATTAGGATATCAGAAATATACACTCCAAATTCAACACTATACACATCAAAATTCATAATATTTCCCCCAAAACCTCATTCTCTTCCAGTGGTGTCTAAATGAGTGACTAAAACCACCATCCAACCGTTTGGAGAATCGAAACCTGGGAGTCAATCTACCATCAGCCTTCCTCTCTCTCACTCCCCATGACGATCCATCTCCAAGTCAAGGAGGACTTTCCTTCCCGGGTCTCCGTCCGTCTCCATCCTCACCCCCCTCATCCTGGAGACCCTGCCACTGCCTCCCCCCACCTCCCAACCAGTTCCCCCAGACCTACCTTGTCCCCTGCCTCTGCTCTCTACCTGGTGGATATAAAGTTCTTGACTGAATGCAAATCTGATCATGTCACCCTCTGCCTAAAACCCATTGGGAGCTCACCTTGGCCCCTTCCAAAGCCCACAGGCTCTTCATGATCTGCCCCTACCTCGGCCATCAGCGTCATCCGCTGAGACCTCAGGATCACGTGGTATCAGTTCTCACCACCTCCACCACTAGCACGGGCCCCAGGGCACCACCCTCCACCTGGAAGGCATCTCTCATCCTCTGACAAGTTAAATCCTATTTCTCCGTCAGGTCTCGGCCAAAACATGACTCCCAAGGAAGTCCTTCCTGAAGCCATGTCCAGGTCAGGGCCACTCACTGTGGCTTCACGGCCCCTCCTGCAGCCCCTGCCACCGTTGTCTTTTTCCACTTGTGTCTGTGGTTATTTGGTTGTAGGTCCCTAGACTCTGAGCTCCTGGGGAGTGAGAACCATACCTGGTTGTACTGTGTCCTGTACCGAATCCACAGTGCCCCAGCCCAGGGCCTGGCACTTAGTAGGTGCTTCATAAACATTTGTTGAATGAGTATCAGTGAGTGTTTTCCCCCTTTTCCTGCAGACTTCCGTGACGTGAACTGGATCACTCAGGAGTGGAGAGCTGGTCCTTGAGTTACCAGCCCAGCAGATTCTGCCCTCTTCAAGCAGCCCAGCATCACCAATGTCACCAACTATTTCCAGCTCCTCCAGCAGAGACAACTTGCCCTCCACACACAAGAGGAGCCCCGGATTCTGCCTACTGACTGGTCAAGCTAGAAACATTTTTCTGGGGAAGTGACTGAAACCCCTGACACAAGTCAGTTTGTGGGTTTCATCAACTCACCTAATCCTGAGGCTTCAGGAGAATAGATCAGTGATATAGGTCACGGCTGTGCCCCGGGGCTCCCCATCTGCAAGCTCACATGAGTCACCCTGCAGTGCTGGAAAGAACAGTCTTGACACGGATTCAAATCCTTTAGCCAAGTAAGTAATAAAATGATAAAAGTTCACATTGTCATATTCAGCCTCACCAACAGGCTATAAATTTGTAAGTGTATTTTGGAATTAAGTTCCTCCTCTTAAATTTAAAAAGATACTTAGTCACCTTAAAATTTTTTTTAATTTTAAAAACAAATTATTCTCTTTATCCTCTGCAAAGGGAAAAGTTAGGACACCTGACTCCTGGAGAATTATCTTTGCCAGGACAGCAAAGAAGGATCTGTGAGCAACATGTACATTCAGGGGGCGGGGGGACGGGGGTGGGTGGGTGGCGTCACACTAGTGTTGCAGCAAAAATAGAAATGAGACTTTTCTGATAAACAAGGAAAATAAGGAAACAATGAACAGGTTGGGGAAACAGCATAAACAGGCCTGAAAGAGCTAAGCCATCTTGGTTATTCTTTAGCTGTTACTACTAACAAACACTTGTAGCTGGACCTGTCCTTCACAAAGCTGATTACTCTCTGACTCCATATGAATTACCCTTTGCACCTGGCATTTCTTCTCCCCCTGCACTCCCTTGTAGCACCCTTCATTTCAGAAGGAAGGTCATGGCCAATAACTTCAGGGACACCAGACCCGGTTGCTGAGCCAACTGACGCAAGCTTTGGCCATGAATTTGCAGAAGAAAATAAATGCAAGACCTTAATTACTTTGAGCCTTATCACCTACCCCAGACCACGAGCCCTGGGCTATATCACCTTTCCCTATTCCCCAGGGAAGGGGAGCACAGTTCTTGAGGCGCTAGCCTGCTGTGTTTTCTCCTTTGCCAGGCAAAGAAAGCCATTTTTCTCTTTCCTCCAAAACTCTGTCTCTGTATTTCTTTTCAGCATCGGTGCACAGAGAGCCAAGATTTTTGGCATCACTAGTCAGAGTGCCTCACTACAGACAAAGAGATGGCTCCATTATTGTTGGTTATACAGACACTTGCGTTTCAACTGGGTGACCTCTAAATACTTGACCTCAGGAAGAGAACATTCCATCTCTATCAGGATAAAAACTTTAAAAAGAGGGAAAAAAAATTTAAGAAAAAAGAAAATTTCAGATTGGAATGGATCCAGATCTTTCAGCCACAGTGAAATCACTCAGCATGTGCACCGTCTCAGAAAGCAGGCCTACTGTATTTGCTTTCCTCTGTTTGACTTACTCCCTGACGTATGCCCTCAAGGTTCATCTGTGCTGCTGCAAATGGCAGCATTGTCTTATTTTTCATGGCTGAATAATATTCCATTGTGTGGATAGACCCCCATGTCCTTTATACATTCCTCTATCCATGGACACTTACGTAGTTTCCATGTCTTGGCTGTTGTGAATAACGCTGCAGTGAACAGGAAGTCTTGCCATTTGCAAGAACGTGGGTGAAACTTGAGGGCATTATGCTAAGTGAAATAGGTCAGACAGAGAAAAACAAATACTCTATGAATCTTAAAAAGTCAAATCCATAGAAACAGAGAGTAGAGTGGTGGCTGCCAGGGGCTGGGGGTGGGGGAAATGGGGAGATGCTGGTCAAAGGGTACAAACTTTCAGTTGTAAGATGAATAAGTTCTGGGGTCTAATGTACAGTGTGGTGATTTTAGATAAAAATTCTGTGTTGTATACTTGAAATTTGCCAAGAGAGTAGAGCTTAAATGTGCTCACTGCAAAAAAAAGAATATGGTAACTACGTGAGGTGATGGGTGGGTTGACTAACTTCATCATGGTAATCATTCCACAATAAACATGTGTGTCAAATCAGCACATTGGACACCTCAAATGTATACAATTTTACCTGTCAATCATACCCCAAAAAAGCTAGGAAAAAGAAAGCAAGCTATACAAAAATATAAAATAATATTATCACAATCATTCCAATATTTGAAGTTTGTCTGTAAATGCAAACAACAAGTTTGGAATATTGCAGGAACACAGACGTTCTTCATAGCCTAGGAAAGTGGAGCAGCTAAGCTTCTTTTCGTTATCAGGATTGAACAGCATAGATCTCACACTTTAGATGTGCTTATCCCCCTTTTACAGATGAGGAAATTGACACTCAGGGAGTTAGTTAAGTGGTTCTAAAGGTACAAGGACATAAAAGGCTGAGTGATGCTGAGGAGCACGGACTCTAAAGTCAGACAGCACAGGGCACCCCTGCTCCATCCCTCACTGCGGGGGCGCAGGGGGCGGGGCATGTCCAGGGGCTCTAAGCCTCGGCTTCTAGGCTACAAGATGAGATAATCATACAGAGCTCACTGAGCTGTGTCACCTCCCATGTGACATAAAGCACTTCTCACAGGATCTGGTGCATGGTAAGTTTTTGAAAGATTTAACCATGTTTAAAAATCACCTGGGGGCTTCCCTGGTGGCGCAGTGGTTGAGAGTCCTCCTGCGGGGTTCGTGCCCCAGTCCAGGAAGATTCCACATGATGCGGAACGGCTGGGCCCGTGAGCCATGGCCGCTGGGCCTGCACGTCCGGAGCCTGTGCTCCGCAACGGGAGAGGCCACAACAGTGAGAGGCCCACGTACCGCAAAAAAAATTAAAAAAATCACCTGGACAGCCTGCTAAAAATTAAGTTATCCAGGACCTTCGTCTTGAAATCCTGATTCACTAGGTCTGGGCGAGAACCCAGGAATCAATGTTTTGACAAGCATTGCAGGTGGTTTGGAGAATCGCCGTCAGTGCAGCTGATGTACCTAATTCCAAAGTCCACCTGGCCTCCCCGGGAAGCAATGTCTTCAGGGCGTCCCTGTTTGTGATTGGTTTTCCCTGATGTTCCAAAGGTGCCGAGTGCTCCAGCCTAGCACCTTCCTGAGTGTTACTTTCATCCACATCAACTTTAAAGGACTTCGCATTTGTGTCCTACCAGCTCTCCTGAGTCACAATATTTTTCACGATGCTGATCTTAACTTTCAGTGTCCCACGGACATGACTGGGCCACTGTGACCTTCATTCACCCTTCAAGAATTTGACCCTGACCTCTCTAGACTACACCCTGTCTCCCGTGTTCCTAGAGGGGGTCAGAACACCTCAGGGAGCAGCTGTGTCTCCAATCTGTTTTTTTCTTTCCACCCCCAAACCAGAAGACCTTAAGCCCCACACATCAAACAGCCAGTTTGTGAAATCTGCTGACGTTATTACGAGGTAACTGAGCCACCTTCAGAAATATGAAGACCTGAAACCAAAGACTCTATTTTATGTAATATATACCCAAAGTCTTCTGGAAAAACAAACTGTACAACCTTATTTTCACCCTATTGTGTTTGGAAAATGGGCCTCAGCAACTGAAGCAAATACTCAGCATTCCAATCCAGCACCGTCTACCACAATCTGGGCAGTGAAATCTCTCTCGGTCGGTTAGAGCTGCCCTCCAGGAGTGATAAACTCAGCGTAATATGGGCGTTCGTTCTGAGAAGCAAACAAAAGCCACCAGGCAAACCAATGGGTTTTTTCCTAGGGTTTGTTTATGCAGCTTTTCTTTAATGGCCAAGTGATCTGACAATAGAACAATAGAGATGTTCATATTGTACATCAGACATTCACTTTGTTTTTTTGTTTGTTTGTTTTTTGGGGTTTTTTTTTAACATCTTTATTGGAGTATAATTGCTTTACAATGGTGTGCTACTTTCTGCTTTATAACAAAGTGAATCAGTTATACATATACATATGTTCCCATATCTCTTCCCTCTTGCATCTCCCTCCCTCCCACCCTCCCTATCCCACCCCTCCAGGTGGTCACAAAGCACCGAGCTGATCTCCCTGTGCTATGGGGCTGCTTCCCACTAGCTATCTATTTTATGTTTGGTAGTGTATATATGCCACTCTCTCACTTTGTCACAGCTTACCCTTCCCCCTCCCCATATCCTCAAGTCCATTCTCTAGTAGGTCTGTGTCTTTATTCCCATCTTACCCCTAGGTTCTTCATGACCTTTTTTTTTTTCTTAGATTCCATATATATGTGTTAGCATATGGTATTTGTTTTTCTCTTTCTGACTTACTTCACTCTGTATGACAGACTCTAGGTCCATCCACCTCACTACAAATAACTCAATTTTGTTTCTTTTTATGGCTGAGTAATATTCCATTGTATATATGTGCCACATCTTCTTTATCCATTCATCCAATGATGGACACTTAGGTTGCTTCCATGTCTTGGCTATTGTAAATAGAGCTGCAATGAACATTTTGGTACCTGACTCTTTTTGAATTATGGTTTTCTCAGGGTATCAAAAATCTAGAAACAGGGCTTCCCTGGTGGCGCAGTGGTTGAGAGTCTGCCTGCCGATGCGGAGAACGCAGGTTCGTGGCCCGGTCCGGGAAGATCCCACATGCCGCGGAGCGGCTGGGCCCGTGAGCCATGGCCGCTGAGCCTGCGCGTCCCGAGCCTGAGCGTCCCGAGCCTGTGCTCCGCAACGGGAGAGGCCGCAGCAGTGAGAGGCCCATGTAAAAAAAAAAAAAAAAAATCTAGAAACAATAAATGCTGGAGAGGGTGTGGAGAAAAGGGAATACTATTGCACTGCTGGGGGGAATGTAAATTGATACAGCCACTATGGAGAACAGTATGAAGGTTCCTTAAAAAACTACAAATAGAACTACCATATGCCCCAACAATCCCACTACTGGGCATATACCCTCAGACATTCACTTTGAATGAGGCTCTTTGAAGCCTTCAGTGGGTCAGTTTGTAAACAGAGAAACACCAGGAAGCTGTCGGAATAGGAAACATCTCGCTACTGTGCAGCAGACCTGAGAAATGGAAAACCAAAATTCATCACTCCTTCGATTTGTAGTAAATTCAGTTCTGTTTACATGTTGTAAGACAACACTCTTTTCTATCAGTAAAACACACCTGGAAGTGTCACAATCTCCTTCTCAGAGAAGGTAGTGACTGAGTACTCAGGTTATCAAACTAGCACCAAATCTGGCCGCCTCCTGTCAGACAGGCAGGGAGAGACACAGCCCTGCCCCTGCACCTGGTTCCCCAGCCAAGGCCAATAATCCCTTTTGTAGAAATGGCAGACCTTGTTTCTCTTGCCTTGGATCAACCAGTGGTGCAGGTGTAGGTGTCCCTTGGGGCCGGGACTCATTCATCTGTGTCCCCAGGGCCTGGCACAGAGAAGGACACACAGTTTTCGTTCAGTGGAAACAATAAAAGCACATAGGAAATGAGACTGAATTCTTTTACCCAACAAAGCTACTTCATATCTTCCTGGGACTAACATCCTTTAAATGGCAGAGCTCCTAAAAAATAAGATTTTTATTTTCTACAGAAAGTGCTTTTTAAATCTAACTTTAGATGTGTTTTTAAATATTGTTGCTAGAAATGGACACTTAAGCCTTAATATTTCTATCAGTATGGAAATGGTTATATACAGCAATAAATTCATAGTATAGCATTATACGCAAAAGTTGAAGAGAATGTTAATCTCTATGTCCTAACATGGAAAGATCTTTAAATATAATGTTTTTTCTGAAGACAGAAATATAAGTGGGGTGTTATCTCATTTTTTTAGGTAAATGATTCATGTATTCAGTAGATGAAAATAAATTTGCGGGGGACTTGTATAATTTTAATAGATATTAAAACAGCTCCCCTCCTCCCATCACACACGTGCATAAATCTGATCACGTTAGTAAAAATGAAGAGAGAAGGAGAGGCGTCCTGGTCTTATCCAAAAGGGATGTTTGGAAGAGGGGGTGAGTCCAGCCCGGTCCACAGGGAAGGTCAGAATCTGTCTTACAGTGAAAAAAGGATAAAGGGAGAAAAAGAAACTTCAAAGAGGGATGATTTGCAGTTATCCTGGAGGATGGGAAGGGAGGCAGGGGCGAGCCTTGAGCAGTGAGGATGCGGGAAGGAGGAAACAGGTCCTGGAAGCAGGTCCCTCTTGGAGGAGAGGCGGACGGTCTCCGGAGACAAGCACCCACCGCCCTCCGTTGACCTCCCCGCCGCCCTTCCTCCCATGGTCCCTTGAACAGCTCAGCAAAGTTACTGGTGTGCAGTGACTCCACAGGTGCAGCGAGGGAGGGGCCAGGCTGAAGGACCCACGGGGAGGGAGGGGGTGGAGCTTCTAGTGAGCATGGCTCCCTGGAGGCACCTGGTGCAGGTGCAGCGGCGGAGGCAATGTGGTGACCGGATGACAGTGTGAAGGCCAGGACCCGAGCGTCCTTTATCATAAGCCAAGGGCAATTCACAAGCAAAGTGATTTCATGAGGCTAAGCCATTTTTAGTCGATTCCATCACTTGGCTAATCTAATTGCAACTTGCTTCTGAAGATGCTGGCCGGCTGGCAGGCAGACCCTGTCCAGGTGCAGCCTCGCTCTCACAGGCTATGTCATTGCTGCAATGCCTTCCATCCCACCAGGTGACCCTGCCAGCCGCCATGAACGTGGCCCATAGCTGGGCTTTCGAAGGAACAATGGCTGTAGGGACACTCCCGACCACAGGCTCTTCCAGGGCCATGACCAGTCATCCAGCTACCCACAGACAGCCTAAACTCAAATCATCTTTCTGCAGAGGTGCCTTTAAAAAGTTTTACTGGTACTATTGCTTTTTTACTTCTGGTAATTGCTTTAGAAGAACAAAGCTCTTTGTTTAAGGGGGGCCCAGGGATCTCATAATTGCCACGAGGCACACGAGAGGTTGCTAGACTTTCTAAACAGTTTCTCTTTTAACATTAAATATTAAATTCCTAATGTTTGGCCAAAATGTAGATGCTCCCTTGGGAGAGGGAGGGGATGCTCTCAGGAAGATCGCAGAGGCTGGTAAGTGATACCTCCTGGTCGCTCGCCTCAGAAACACAAAGCACAATCACACCCTGGGTGGGCGCGGGCTGACCTGTGCCCTGAACCCAGCAAGGCTGTGCTGGAAACCCAGCAGGTTCCCACCTTCCAGCGGCATCTGGGGCTTCAGGCTCCCTGAGCCTGTTCCCACGCTGCAGCAATGACTCACCTATCCAGCCAGTGATTCCATGTGTAGAATCAATTCTTGCAGGAGTATTTCCAAAATCTGCAGCGGCTCCAGGCCACACCATGCAGGGGCCACCTCCTTAGCTCTTCTTTCTCCTTCAATAGTTGATATCTCCTTTTCCCAGAATTTTCCATCTGTAAGTAACAGTAATTTCAGGGACACTCAGTACCATAACTGGAACCTCAGAAATGCAGAGGAGACTCTAAAATGAAGCCCTTTAGCCCAAGGGGGCAGACACCCCTCCCACCACCTCCTCCAGGATTTGGGGAGCCATGACCCAGGCGTGCAAAAGAGGAGATGAGGCAAACTTCCACGTGCCCTTTCCAGACACAAGGCCAATTTTCAAAATAATGTCTTACTTGGACAGAAAGTCTATGCTGTGATAAAAGGTCATCTGCTCACAATTTTATGATAGAGACCTCAAATCTACAAACAGTAGGAATCTCTGCTCTGGGCTAACTGGTCACTCACTGCACAGGAGACAATGCACACAGTCCAAGAAGCTGGGCTTCTGGGACATTCAGGATAACAGAGAGGAAAATAACAGAAACCAAAAACCAATAAAACCGAACTTCTCCACCTGGTTCTCATGCTACACTAACCAGTTCTGCACTAACTATTTCTGTACTAGTTAAGTAATTCTATCTTATATTTGAAGAATGGTCTACAGGGAGTATTTAATCTTCACGTATGAATTAGGCATTATTAGCACCATTAAAAGCCAAGGACAGGGCTTCCCTGGTGGCGCAGTGGTTGAGAGTCCGCCTGCCGATGCAGGGGACATGGGTTCGTGCCCCGGTCCGGGAAGATCCCACATGCCGCTGAGTGGCTGGGCCCGTGAGCCATGGCCGCTGAGCCTGCGCGTCCGGAGCCTGTGCTCCGCAACAGGAGAGGCCACAACAGTGAGAGGCCCGCGTACCGCAAAAAAAAAAAAAGGCCAAGGACACTGGGAGGAGACTGCACCAGGTCCCTCTAGTTCTCAGAACTGCACAGGACCCCTTCTCCGAAGAACCTAAAGCGATAAAAACAGAAGTCCCCAAGGTGGCAGCAGTGACTGGACAGACACCTGCGTTTTCCATCTGCAACAACCCTGACGTGTAACTCATGTGGCCACATTTACAAGGGAGGGAACAATGCTCCGTTATCGTTTGGGGACAGGATGAAGGACTCTGTCACCTAGCTTCTTTCACCTTCTTACTCACGCCAGAAACAATTTGAAGGAAACCTTCCTCCACAGTCCAAGGTAGAATTGGGGTCTACCAAAGTCATACATTCCCAGAGACCCCTGCACACAAGCCCCTCTTGATCTGCTGGGCCTGAGGGTTGGAGGGGCATCTCTACCAAGGAAAGGGACAAAGAGAGGGATGTCGGAGTCCCCTCTCCAAGACAAAGGAGGCACATCACACCGAGATCCAGGCTGGCTGTGCCAACCTCCAGGTTTCCCGGACGATCACAAGCATCTGCGAGTTTAGGTTTCACGGGATGGAGAGGAACCAGTGCCGAGACCCCACCCTGGGGTGCGACAGTGGGAGGACAGGACCAGGCCACCCCGGATTCCCAGGGGAAATTAAAGTCACTTGTAAGCATTTGCCTTTGCTGGGGCAGAAAAGGAGTGACAGGAAACCAACTCTGACATTTTATCTCCTTTTAAGAAAACACATTACATCTGGTATAAGTTAAGGCGTGTCATTTTTCAATCCAAGACATTTTTATAATAGAACTTGGACTCTACTAATAACCAGCTACAACCTGCTACTCCTTGTGATGACGGGCAGCTCACATCAGGACACACAGACATGCTGGCTGCAGGCGCCCAGACCGGCATCTGCACCAAGAAGCACCTGCCACCCTGTCGGTCTCTCATCGAGGTTAGAAGAGGTTCAAGACCACTTCAAACTCCAGCTTTAGCCAGGACGGTGCTCAGCAGCTCCACGCTGGGGGCGGTCCATCCACAAAACAGGAGGAGGTTGGGACAAAGGAGATTCAGCCATCCCCCCTTCAGCACCTTGTTTTAAAGATGACAAAACTCAGGCCCTGAAGGAGCCCAACTTAATCCAAAGGGGCTGCAACTGTACCCAGGCGGCTGCGTGATTAAGTGGGGCTCCCACCAGGGCCACCCCCTCCTCTCCTCCCTTCCCTTTCCCCCTCCACCCTCCATCCCTCTCCTCCCCACTCCATCCCTCCCCTCCCCCACGCCAAAGACCCCCTCCCCACCCCCAGTTCGCAAGGGGTGGATCCAGTTCCAAGAGGAAAGTGAGGACCCCAGTAACAGGAGGACCTCAGCAGTGTGGCTTTGCCGTGGTTTAGATGCGTGTTTGTGGGAACAGAGCGGTATGACTGGTGTGACCCTGTGGCTTCGATGAAACAAAAATTATTAATAGGAAACCATTTATTTCCACTTCACCTCCTGATGTCGTAAATGAACTTTTGGCAGCTGGTTCTACTTTGCTTTGCTAATGCTAATTTTAAAATGAGTTTGCAGGTCGCTGTGTGAGGCCGCACCCCAGGCCCCATCGTTGACACCGTCCCCGCCCGGTGCCACGCGGCCCTACCTGTCCTTTCTCCAGGCTCCTCCATCTGGGGTTCTCTTCTAAAACACTCCTGTGAGGCTAAAGGCTTTAAGTAACTCACACCAAGGTTATAGTTATTTTTTCAGATATTTTCCTCCTGACTTGAGGAGCCTGGGTGATGTGAGAATAGCAGGAGCTGGATAGGATGGATTTGTCAGCAAAGGGAAAGGCGGGCTGAGAAACCCCTTTACAGCTGGCCCTGGAGCCGGCCCTGGACCCCGCCAGCAGGTTGAAATGGCCCCACTCATGCTGGATGAAGGCAAAAAGGACAATTGGGCCTACACGTTCACCGTGGAGAGGCCTCGGAAAGGACCCACTGCACACACACAGCAGAGGGTTGGGAAAACAACACACCCTGGTGGAAGTTGTTAACCTCGCCACTCTCACACTCAGGGAAAGCGGAAGGGGGACATGGGCGAGGCATGTGCTCAGTTCATGAAAAACACAATGTTTTCATCCCATGTCATCCCCAGCAAGACTGAGGATGAATTTGATAACTCACATAAAGTGGCCAAATTTGTCGAGGAGCAAAGCTACCAAAATCCTCTGAAGAAAAAAATAGATAACATGGAAAGCCCTCTATCTACTTGACAAAATGAATTGGAGTTCAAAACCTCCCCACAAAGACGGCTAAACATTTAAAGAAGAAGTAATACCAACGAACACAAACCTTTCCAGAAAACTGCAAAGTCAGGGATACTTGTCAACTCATTCACTGAGGCCAGCATGACTCCAGTATCAAACCCAGACAATGATTTTATGATAAAACTACAGACCGATACGCCTCATGTATAAAGCTACAAAAATTAGAAACAAAATTTCAGCAAATCAAGTCCAATGATACATGAAAAGGATAATATATCATGATCAAGTGGGCTTTACCCCAGGAACGCCAGGTTGCTTTAACATAAAAAAAAAAATCAATATAATTCATCATATTAACAGACTAAAATAGAAAAACCATATGATTATGTCACTAGATGCAGAAAAACATTTGAAAAAATCCAAAATCTCTTATTAATTAAAAGTCTTGTCAAATAAGAAGTAGAAGGGAACTTTCTTAACCTGATGAAGAGTGTTTATAAAAAACCTGCAGCTTAGGGCAATAAAAACACTGTGATACACTAATGGCGGATACATGTCATTAGACGTCTGTCCAAACCCATAGAATGTACACCACCAAGGGTGAACTATAATGTAAACTATGGACTTTGGGGGTGATGGTCATGTGTCAATGTAGGTTCATCAATTGTAACCAGAGCACCATCTGGTGGGAGACAGATGTGGACAGTGGGGGAGGCTGTGGGGGGGAGGGACAGGGCTGCGGCTGAATGGGAAATCTCTGTACCTTCCTCTTAATTTTGCCATGAACCTAAAATGGCTCTCAAAAAATTAAGTCTTTTTAAAAAACCTACAGCTAACACAATCCTTAAACGTGATATTTAATGGTAGAAAACTGTACACTTTCCCATTAAGATCAGGAAAAGGCAAGAATGTCCATTGTCACCGAGTCTAAGCTCGCTCTGCTCGCCGCACAACGGGCCAGTAAATTGGGAGACGAGGTGTTGAGGCAAGGAATACGGCTTTATTCGGACAACCAGCAGACCGAGAAGATGACAGACTAGCGTGTCCGAAAAACCACCTTATCAGGGTTTGGATGCCAGTTTCTTTCATAGAACAGAGAAGGGGAGGAGATGAGGAAGTAAAGTAAAAAGGCCATAAGTTTTGCAAATATCCCCTGGAATGGCCAGCCTTGGGGAGGGGATGTGTTAATTTCTTCTTTCTTGCAGCCATCCACAGGTGGACAGGGTCACGATGTACAAAGGCACTTTGGTTTAACATTCGGGGTGGGGGATGGGGGGATGGGGGGGCCAGCGTTCCCGGAGGCAGGCCATTATGTATCAACAGTATCCTTTTAGTGAACAAAAGCAGCGGGAAGCAAAGGTTAAAGTAAAAGAAACGGATCCAAGATGGACTCAGGACTGGCTCTTTCCTGTTACATTGTCACCACTTCTATTCAACTTTGTAGTGAAATTTCTAACCTGTGCAATAAGGCAAGGCAAAGAAGTAAAATTCATGTACACTGAAAAGAAAAAGGAAAACATTCGTTATTCACAGACAGTATGACTGTCTACGTAGAAATCCTATGGAATCTCAAAAAAAACCTATAAGAACTTCAGGAGAGTTTAGCAGTGCTGCTGTAGACGAGCCACACGTCCATCAAATAGTCAACAGATAAACAATGAACGAGTTCTCAGCAGTGAAAGGAGTGAACCAGCTACACACTCAACAAGATAGTTGACTCTCAAAATAATTCAGCTGAGTAAAACAAGCCAACACCCCAAAAACAGTACATGCCATATGATTCTATTTACAGCAATATCTAGAAAACCCCAACTAATATACAATATATATATTAATCACAACTAATGTCAATATAATATAGTGAAAAGAAGCATGGTAATGATTGCTGGGGGGGGGGGCAAGTGGGGCAGGAGGGAGGGATCACAGCAGGGTGTGCTGAAACTCGAGAGTGGATTTGTTCATTATCCTGGTTGTGGTAATGGCTTCCTAGGTGTAGACTATATACTTCAAACCTTAAAGTGCCCAAGTATGTATGGTTTAGTGTATGTCAATCACACCTCAGTAAAGCTATTTTTCTTACAAAAGTCCACAGTATCAGCGAGTGCTTCTCTGCCACTGACCCTCTCACTTAAAATTGCATTATGGCCCCCCCCGCACTCCACCCTGCTCTCCTCCTCAATCTCCTCTTAAATCCTTCTCCATAGATTTCTCGCTTCCCAATCTGGCATAAATTATTTTTTTACATCGTATTTACTGTCTCTTCCCAGCCATCCCACTACACCGTGAGCTTCCTGAAGGCTCACCGTGACCTCTGTTTCCTTACTGACGAGTTCGTAACAACCGGAAGAGAACCTGAATGAGGAATGAATGAATGAATGAAGGCTTCTTTGTCTCTCTCCCACATCCTCTGTTAACACAGAATGAGTCCTCGTGCCTAAACTCTGAGCTGACAGGAAAAATCCAGAAATAGGTATTCTATTTGTGTTTCTCTATTAATTATGCTAATCATTCAGCCTTTCGGGGTTTCAACGTTCTCACTTAACAAAAAGAGAAATATTACCAGGAAACCTCCATGATCTAAATGTTGGTTATTTGTAACGTGCTTCTCTCAAAACTAACCTACAGATCCGACAAAATTGGAAAGATTTAGCAAATTATAGTATATTCATGTGCTATAGTTCTATGTAATGACTTTTTTAAATGAAGTAGATTTATATGAACTGATTTGAAAAAAATATCCATGTCAAATACTGTTAAGCAAAAAGAGATGCTGTCGAACGATGTGTACGGTGCGATCCAGTATAGTAAAAACACCACAAAACCATGTATGTCACATGCTTGTGGTCAGAGGGGCACAGAAGACAGTGCAGTGTGATGGCCAAGCTGTCAGCCGTGGTTACTCCAGGGGGCAGCCAGAGGGCAGGGGAGAGTGTCACTTAATTCATACACTCAAAACCAGAAGAGTGAAGTACTATAAAAAAAATCTACTTTTTGCATTTTTGTTTTTCTAAAATTTTCTATTTCCATAAAACTATTTTTTCTTTAACATTTTTAATGAAACCCTGGCTCCTGACCTCCCATCTCTACTTGTATTAGGAAGGCCTGCCTGACTCAGGCTGCAGAATCAAGGCTCTTAGCACTGTTTCTCTGGGCCTGCATATCCCATTGAAACCACTAGAGGAGTGGACTGGGCCACGAATGACCAAGAGCCTGAGGCCATCACAACATGTCCCCAGCCAGGCGCCGGAAGCCAGACAGTCCAAATGCACATGTGGCAAGTCCATGACAAATAGCTTTTCTTTATCGATTTTCCTTACCGAGAAAGGAACCAGGCTTGTAAAACCCAGAACACACCTTCCAAGGGCTGGCCTAGAAACACTCTCTCCTAACACACTGTCAAGAGCAGAACACCCTCCCAACCTCATTACGTTCCAGCAGCAGGGTGGGCTGACTTCATTCCACAGAAGGAAGAACAGGCTCTGGAAACAACGAAGTCCAGGTGTTCCTCGCCGTTGCATTTGATTTCACTTAGATAATTCCTGGAGTGGTGCATCCTCCCTTTCTCACTGACCATTTTGTCTAAAGTAAATGAGCAGGTAATAGATCACACTCCTGACTCCAGACAGGTTCCCCAGGAAAAATGCAGTGCAACGAAGCCCCTTTTCATCACTGTACGGTTGCTCTAGCCTGAGGCACACGGCGAATCACACCAGCTTCTAAATTCTGAAGTCACCTACCACCTCCCTGTTGATGGGTGTTGGGCTTTCACCTGTCCCCATGGCTACAGCCACCACTGGGTGAGAACGG
The DNA here is from genome assembly GCF_964165515.1 of Mesoplodon bidens. NCBI lineage: Eukaryota > Metazoa > Chordata > Mammalia > Artiodactyla > Ziphiidae > Mesoplodon > Mesoplodon bidens. The sequence goes on along the minus strand of NC_138169.1, from coordinate 29,486,268 downwards.
GGTGTGTGGTATGAGGGCACCAGTCCCAAAGGCTTGCTTCATGTTCCACATCTGTGCCAAGCTCCTTGCTGAACTGCATTTACCATGTTCCCTAAAGTGTGCTCACTCTGGAGGAGAAATAAGTTCCCTCATCCCACAGAATGGAGAAGGGAGGGGAGAAGGTGGGGGGACTTCCCTGGTGGTGCAGTGGTTAAGAATCCGGCTGCCAACACAGGGGACACGGGTTCGAGCCCTGGTCCGGGAAGATCCCACATGCCACGGAGCAACTAAGCCCATGCGCCACAACTACTGAGCCTGTGCTCTAGAGCCCATGAGCCACAACTACTGAGCCTACGTGCCACAACTACTGAAGCCCACGTGCCTAGAGCCTGTGCTCCGCAACAAGAGAAGCCACTGCAATGAGAAGCCCGCGCACCGCAACGAAGAGTAGCCCCCACTCGCCGCAACTAGAGGAAGTCTGTGCACAGCAACGAAGACCCAATGCAGCCAAAAATAAATAAATAAATTTATTTTAAAAAAAGAAAAAAAAAGAAGACGGGGTGGGATCACTGGAAAGAGAGGAGGGAAGTGCAGGTCTGTGATCTAGAAGGCAAGGTTTCCCATTTTTTTATGGTCAGCTGGTGGCTAACAGTCTTCATCCGAGATCTACCTGGGCCTGGACAGCAACCATGTTATTATAGCAAGATAATCCAACTTTGGGGTGTTATATTTTCAACAGCAGCATTAACTCCAGCTGAATCCAGCCTCTGAAAGCAACGAGAGCCCCAACTCTCAGGGATGCTTCAGCCCACTATGTCCACCATCTATTTTTACAAATAGTTTTATTGGGAACATGAGCCATCTCCTTCCCTTACCTACTGTCCAGGGTGGCTTTCACGTACAGGGACCGAGTGGGGTGGTGGCAGAAAACACACAGCCTGCCAAACTGAAGATGCTGACTCTCTGGCCAGCCGCTGGCCGAGAGGCTGGCACCAGGCCGCCTGGTCGGCTTCTATTTGATTAAAACCCCCCACCTATCCCAGGCTTTGCCTCTCCCTCCACTTTTGGTGCTGCAGACATGGGGGTCCCTGCAAGGATGGCAGCCCAGGTGCCCTTCCCACAGGAGACAGACAGAAAGAAATGCATCTTCTTTCATCTCATCTGACCACCGTTGGCGTTGGCGGGGTCACATTCATCCATGGGCACCAGAGGTGTACCTGGGTGGGCGCTGAGGAGCCAGTCCCTTTAAACAAGAAGTTTGGAGGAGAGCATCTCCTGGGCCATGAGCTGCCCATTGGTCCTGGCGTTGGCTCAGTGTGACCACTTCACTCACAGGAAGGGACACGGAGGCCTGGAGGAGGTTCCTTGGGGGCTGCTCCACCCTCTGCCTGTTTGTGCCACAACACCTCCCCATTTTCGGTGTTAAAGGGGGCGCCTGCATATATTCTAACTTTGGATGAAGGGCACGCTGAGATTTGGCAACTTAAGTTTTTTTTCTGGAGCAAGATTTAAATCCCCTGATTAATCATCCGTCAAATCATCCACGCCTAGCAGAGAGGTGGGTTCAACTCACATGCTCCTGAAAGGAGCTCGGCTGATCCAAAAGCTCTGGAGTGAATTTTCAGATCAGCACCGGGGGTCTGGCCGTGTCTTTCTGTGCTAAAAACAAAGACTTGATTTCCTACCAAAATTAAAACTTTCATGGGAACAAAGGGTAACATAAGATTTACGAAGCTTTTAGTTTTCTTGTTAATAAAAGAGTGTATTTAATGTTAAAATTATCACGATTAATAGTGTTTTTCTTGAACTGGTGAAGCTGACCCACTGGACAGGAATGCAGAGTTTATAGCGTTGGATGTTAAAAACACTTTTCAATCATTATTGGCCCTAAAACCAAAGCTATAAACACCCTATGTCGGAAAATATATTCTGCTTTCTGTCTTACGTTTAATTCCAATGGAGATGGAATGTTGGATAAGAACTTCTTGGTTATTGATGAGCAGGAAATTTTAACTTTCCAGAAGGAGAAATTTCTTTCTGTTTATAAACTTTTATATAAATGATTTACTCAAGACATACATAATACAGAATGCTGAAAGATAGAGAAAAGCATTAAAATATTAAAGCATTTAATTCTGATTTAGTAAATTCTTTAGCAATTCTTATGGGCCAGATTCCTTCACAAACATCCTGACTTAAATCATCACAGAACCCTTGTGAAATGGGCAGATGAGTCCATTTTCCAGATGGGAAAACAGAATCTCATTAAATTTGTCCAAGGTCATATACTACTAAGTAGACTTCCCATTAAATCACACTGATTCAAAATAGATTTTATAAAATCCAAACATGAGGAAAATCCAGAAATGTAATATCCAAAAGCCAAAAGAATATTTAGGTGCCATTTGTTTTTATTCTCTTAATTAATATTTCCGAATTCATATTGTAAGGACTGCAAAGCGTTAATGCAAAGCATCAAAGAAAAAGGGACTCTGCCACTGTTAACTGTTACTGTCACTACCTGAGATCACAGTATGGGAAGGAACGCACAAAGCCTTTCAACTGTTTTCAGGGTCTGTTTTGCAGTGTCAGGCAAAGAGGCTGGAGGAGATTCTGGCCCCACTGCTGGCTGCTGACGCCCTCTAGTGGCATTTTGTGAAAGTTCATTGGGGCCTTAACCTTCTGGGGAGATTCCACCCCCATTAGGAATAGGAAAGCTATGGCTCATTCTCGCCCAGAACTGCACTGTTGAAAAATGCACACACAATACCACCGAAAATTCATCAATGAGGAGCTCTAGGAAAGGACAAATCAACACGCAAGTACGTAAGCAAAGCACCACGTGGATGCAGCCCTTTCCCTGCCCCACTACCCCCGGGGCCGGGCAGTCATCTGGCCAACAACCAGATTTGGAGACGATGAGGCTGTCACTGGTTGTGGAAATAATAAAACCAAATCTGAAACGGGCTAAAATCGCCTCAAATCTCGGTAGCAACAGAGCATGTCTTCAGCAACAAAAAAAATGCCTTTCATTTAAACAAATAACTTATTTCCTTTCTACCAGTTCTGAACTACTACTTTACCATTAAATAGCCCCTAAATTTGTTTTTCTTTTCACAAAAGTAAATTCAATTTTTTAACATGAAAATTATTTTAGACCTCCCATTTAGATTGCTATATTCACAGTTTGTTGTAATTTATTTATTTAAAGTTTAAACCTATGTTTAAATTCCTGTGTATCTTTTTATTAAACAAATAGAGTTTTTTAAAAACGCTGGGCAGTGAAGTATTGTTTTCTCTTGAAAAAAAAAAAAGATTGTTTTTAACCATTCTAAAATGTCTTTTTAAAGCTATAGACAACATGTACCCTAAAATTCCACAAGGTAAGAGAGAAAAGGGAGATAAAATAGGAGAATTTTTAGCAAACCATACAATTTTCAGGAAATAGAAACATGGTATATCAGGTAGAGGAGAAGCTAGCTCCATTTTCTAACGTTTATCTACATACCTTTCCCATCAGAACTTGAGGTCGAAAACCATGTCCCACCTCTCTGTTGCTTCTACAGTGACTGTGTGATGCCATTTGAAGTCCTCAGCAAAAAGATGCATAACTGGGAAAATCCTAATTTTAGTCGTTCTCTGCTGCTCTCTTACTGCTGTGAGCAATCCTTTCCTTTTCCTGTGGTCTGTAGTCTATATACGAGGTTTCCCATCTTTTTATACCATCTAACGTTAGTTCTTATACAATGCTTTTTTAGCTACAAATACTGCAACACAGTATTTTTATATATGTACATTCCAATTAGTATGCCTATATTTATAGCTTATCATAGATTATTTTCTCTTTGTTTGTTTTGTTTTGGATCTTTTTAAGCAATTTTCTTTAAGAAAAAAAATCAAGTCATCGCTTGAGGTGAGGTCAGGATGCACCCACATCACGCCTGCTCCTTTTTGAACCAGCATTTCGGGGCTGCCAGCGTTTCCAGCAGTCATTACACACGTGACTCAGAAATTCCTGACTGAGAATCTTTTCTCTGTTTTTCTTAATTAAGTAAATGAGAGACTCATAAGCAAGCAGCTTGGCATCCTTCTATTTTCTGTCCCCAACAGAAAAATAATTAGAACCATTTTCCTTCATTTTCCTGAGCTACCTTTCAAAATGTGTAAACTAATGTGGGCATCCGTCTAGTTATCTGTGTGTGTGTGTGTGTGTAATTGCACATGTCTGTTTGCAGTTTTCATCAAGAGGCCTTCTGAGGAAGAAACCAATGACACTTAAATCACTGCTTTTCCTTCACCCTGATTCCACATGCCACCACGACCGGGTGTAAACGTTTGTGTGTGTGGACTGCAGGGCAGGCAACGAAGACGAAGAACATCAGAAATGCACTCATGTTAGTATTTTATTCTGACTCTCTCCTTCCATCCCAAAAGGCACAGAGCATCCCCCTCACCTCCACCCTGCACCCCAAGACCGTGAGGGGAGAGTTCCCACCTCTGGGTCCCCTTCCACCTCTAGACAAGCAGCTGTAAGTGGTGTCCAGTCACTTGGGAATTTCTTACCCTAAGAAACTCAGGAGATGGATTGTCCACGACACTCCTGACCAGGCTCCTGGGGCCTGAGCCCCAAAGACTCAAATGGGGGGGTTCCCCTAGGTCCAGCCCCAGGCCTCCCCTTCCCTCACATGGCATCCATACCCCCCTGGGGACCATTGCTCCCAAATCCCCATCTCCAGGCCAGGCCTTTACACGGAGTCCCCAACCCAAGGCCCAGCAGGTGGAGGTCTCAGAAGCACCTCCAACTCCACGTGGCCAAAGGGAACCAGGTCTTCATGGGATCACATGTGTCTCCTGCACCCAGGAAGAGCACAACCATCCTTCCAGAGGGACAATCTAGAAACTGGGGTGTAATCATTAGAAACTCCCTCTTCCCCACCTGACGCAGTCAACTCATCACCAGATGCTGTCAATTTAAATCCCTAAACATCTCCAGACGCCCCTCATTTTCTCCACCAGCAGAGCCCCCTCCCCAGTCCAAGCTACAGCTGTCACCCACGTGGGCAACCCCCTACGTCCGCCCAGATCTACCCTTGCCCTCCAAACCCTGGTGCTGCTGACCCACGTGTTCTCCTGCTGGACCCCCTCATGTGACCTGCATGCCTAGTGTGGCCGCGTGTGACTCTCCCTTCCTGCTTCTGACGCACTGCCTGTCCGTGCCCCTCGATCCTGCCTTCTTCCCACTCGATTTCTCAGCTCCAGAATCGTCCCCTATAAATGTCCTTCCCTCCACCCTCCTGGACCCTCCCAGCGACTTCTCTGCCTGGAGCTCGGCACAGTTGGTAAGTGCACACTGACGGGGTGGTCCTAGGAGGAAGGGTTGAGCCTGCTTTGCTCAGCATTGTACGCCTACCATCCAACACAGGGTCTAGAATGTAACTGTTGCAGGATTAATATTGGTTGAAAATTATTTTTTATGAGTGAAGTGTAGAGTTCATTAAAATAAAAAAAAAACCCGCTTTGCTAACAAGTGCAGAGTAAGGAGATAGCGTTATGGACTTTTCTGTTGTAAAAGCACCATACCACCCAACACACAGACCAGAGAGAAAACTTGGTTTTTCAAATTTTCAGGAGAAAAATATTGATTCTTCAGTAAATGCCAAGCCTTAGGTGCATTATGCTAAGTGCTAAACATGCAGTATTTCATTGAATAAATTCAGACACACTAACATTTGGGGGCATTGATCAGGAGGCCCAGCAGGGATGCTGCGCTCTCTAACCTGTATCATCACAAGTGGCTACAACAACGCTTTGGGACAGGAAGCTCTCCGTCTGATGAGTAGTGGAAAGGAAGCTTGGGAAGTTCAAGAGCGGCTATGATCACCAGCCAGGGAGGCGGCCCAGCCCGCGTGTAACCCTGATGATCAGACCATCTGACTTGACCTTCCAGCCTCACTCCGATGCGAGTGGCCCAAATTGTGGCAAATTATATAGAAATGTGTATCTCAGACTGTTACCCAGACTCCCCGGCAGACTGATCCCCAGCAGATGATCTAAAATATTTTACTCCCTAATTAGTGTTTTCAACAAGTATCTACATGAGAAGAGGACAAGAGACCTCATGGGCCCCAGCTAAACAATTTAAGCAGACCCGTTTCCTCCCCCCCAAACTCCCACAGTCCCACCCAGGGCCGCATAGGACTGGCTGCCATTGCCTTTGCAGGTTGCCACTACCCTCGGCCATCCACCAGGAGTTATAAATTAAACCTGCACTTATATGTTTCTAGCAATTTGCTTCCCAGGCTCAAACACTGAGTTTTTAAAACTCTTTTCAACTTACCCAAAAATCTGCAGAAAAGTTAGTATTTTTCTTCTTGCTAGACTGCTAACTTGGCAATTTGTTCTCAATATTGGACCGGGTACAAAGAGACCAATTCAAAGCATATGTTTATTCATGTCTGAAGCTGAAACACCTTTGGAATGCTCACTTTTTGGCATTCTGAGTAGGGCTAAAAATTTTTTTTATATTAAAATGTCCCCATAAAAAACAATGTTTCTTTAAAATCCAGGGTGGTTCATAAATGCCCTGTGTACTTTAGTGATATTTTTGACCAATTTTTAAATGAGTACGTTGAAATAGATGAAAGGATTCAAGAAAAAAATAGCATTTCAAGAGGCTTCTTTTCAAAGCTAAGTTTGTCTTAGTGAAAACTTTAGGAAGAAGCGTTTGTCTGTGAAAGATATAGGGCTAGACGCTCATCACACACGCTCTGCACCCAAGTTCAAAGCCCTAGTGCTAAATTGTGTATTTCACTGTATCAATATCCCTCAATTCACAGCCTAACTCTCCCGATTTTGGACATATGCCCAAACTTCTGTCATTGTTTTTACTACTTGCTCTATTAGGACCTTTTCCAAATATCATCTCTGACAAAGGAGAAAATAAACATGTTTTTCCAACATGCAACCTTAATTCTCTACCCCTTGTAATATTTGTTACAAATCTCAGGCCAAGCCAGCTGGTTGACCAGAAGCCTATGTTGTTTCTGCTGCTGGAAATCTTTCTGTAATTATTCTACTTTCCTGCCTTAAGCAGAACAGATTCTAATGTAATACAAACAAGAATATTCCAAAATTTCATTTTTCATGGGCTATTTAGGAACACAATCACATTACCCCATAGAAACCCAATTAGAAATGGTTGATTTTTCAAGCCAGTCTGTGAACAATGATTCACTCATAACACACCTGGGTGACATGCGTTATAGTGGAGGCTGCCTGTCCCACGTCCCCTCACAGGAGGGACTTGTGATCACTCTCACCTATGCTTAGTTGAAAGGCTACAAAAGGGGTGAACCCAGTTCAGATGTGAAAGAATTTGACCACAGACAGCCAACCCAGACTGCTCCCTGAGTCCTGATTCCCTATTATTCTGGCCTTGGGGTCATTCAAAAATATCCACTCAACAAATCCTTAGCCCTGACTCTGGCCATGATGCTGCAGGGGCCGGTCACCTGGTCGCATCTTCCCCGTCCACGGTCTGTGCACCATTCCAGCTCACTGCTGACTAATACACTGATCTACCACAGAACTTCACCAATGCCTGGTACCCAAACTAGAAATCCATCCTTTCATTCAAAAGACATGTACAGAGGTGCATTACCTGGGGATGGATATATCAATAGAAACATGAATATGACATGGTTAGACCTGTGAAAACTGCCAGTGCCCCTGCTTCAAATAAATATTACCTCCTAACTTACCAGTGATTTGATGGAGAACGTATCTGAAGTGGCTGTTATGAGTCAGACTCTGCATCCAGGCTGCCTGCAACCCTGGCTCTGTCACTTGCTGCCATCTGTGATTTGGAAAGTTCTAGAAACGTCTCTGGGTCCCATTTTCTTATCTGCAACATGGGACTAGTAATAGTGTCTACCTGGTAGGATTGTTGTGAAGAGTAGATTATTACTTCACGTCATTGGTTAAATAGGGCCTGGTACATGGTATGCACTCAATAAATGTCAGCTATCAGAATTATTATTCATTAGCATTAAAATGGGCTTCAAATACTTATGACATAATAATGATGGGTGAAGAAGAAGAGAATTAGAAAATAAATATTGCATACGATATCACCATATCAAAGAACAGAAAACCTAATGTATGGAAGAAATTTTATGTTGGAAAAATGCAGCCAAATATTTTTTTTCTTTTTTTTTTTTCCTCTAGCTTCTGGGATCTTAGTTCCCTGACCAGGGATTGAACCTGGCCTCTTGGCAGTGACAGCACGGAGTCCTAACCACTGGACTGCCAGGGAGATCCCCAGCCAAATATTTTCAGTGGTGTCTTGGAGTGGAAAGACGGTGGGAAGTTTTTTCTTCTTTTCTCTGCTGTTAAAAGATAAACTGAGGGGACTTCGCTGGTGATCCAGTGGGTAAGACTCCACGCTCCCAATGCAGGGGGCCCGGGTTCGATCCCCGCTCAGAGAACTAGACACCACATGCATGCCTCAACTAAGAGTCTGCATGCCGCAACTAAAGATCCCACATGCCACAACAAAGATCCCGCATGCCGCAAATAAGATCCAGTGCAGACAAAATAAATAAATAATTTTTAAGGTAAACTGAGGCGTATTAACATTTTTAAGAGTTTATTTGAGCAAAAATCGATTAGGACCAGACAGCATCCAATCCAGCTGATAGAAGGGAGGTCTGAGGAGCTAGCTGTACAAAATGAAAGACTTATCCAGGCAGAAGGGAGCAGGACAAAGAAGTTATCCCAGGCAGGAAAGCGGGTTGGTTACTTTCCCTTAGAGGGTGGTGGGGGCCTATCCAGCAGGTATCTGGTGAGGATTCCATTTCTGGTAAAGCCACAACCATAATTAAGTCTCGGTTTGCACGTGGGGCTTAGCATAAGCACCTCCATTTGGGGCCTGTTGTCTTGTTTTAACACTATATTCCAAAGATTTTCCCCACAAAATTAAATTGCTTGTATAATTTTTAACGTGTTTTAAGAAAATAGAAACCATGTCTGCTGACCTATATGTAAAATAATAAAGCTATTTCGCATTAAAAGAAAAATCCGATATTTCAAGGTATACATCCTCTGCACTCCCAGTTCCCTTTAAAGCTGATCATATGGGTCACTTTCTGCTTTGTTTGTCAATACAGGGCACCCAGTGCTGCAGCATTGAGATACAGGAGAAAAACTTAATGACACGTAACAGTATGAATTCCTAATGCAAACTTGGTCAATCTCCGATGCCCAGAAGACCATCTGTCTCCCTTTAATGTCTCGGATCACCATCTATATGTTTCAGATTTATCACTCCGGCCCTAATGCATCTGCCAAACACATGAATATTTAAATATCTAAAAAGACCACATCAACAAAAAAAGTGACGGATTTACAGCTGGGTTGGTTTCCTTTGGTTACACATTGCCCCGCACAGGGGCTGAGGGCTCAAATTCATTTCACCGGGAGGGATTGAAGTCCCCAAAAGAAAGAACCTCCATCGTAACAGGAGTTAAGGCTTGTTGAGAGCTTGCATGATTCCAGGCCCTGGGCTATGTGTCTGACATATCTCATTTCACCCTCATAACAGCTCTGTGAGGTATGAAATATTATTCACCTGTGATGTTGTGATTAAATATATATTTGATCTCCCTCCTAGTTCCTGGCACAGAGCTCCTAAAACCCTTGGAATTTCCTAAGTGATAAGAGCCATAAAGGTGTCTTCTGTTATTCATCACGAGCTCTTTTCAGCTACACTAGAGTTTAAGTTAATGGAGTGGTTTCTGGAAAGTCCCCTAAGGATGGAGGCTGGTTGCCAGGTTAACCAAGGGAGTGATTAGAGGGTTGGAACTTTCAGCCTCTATCCCCTGACCTCCAGGGGGAGACGGGCTGGGGGTTGAGTTAATCACCAACGGCTAATGATCCCATCAGTCGTGCCTAAGTAGTGAAGCCTCCATAAAACCCAAAAAGACTGGATTGGAGAGCTTCCAGGTTGGTGAACACGTGGAGATTTGGTGGTACCTGGAGGGCATGGAAGCTCCACCCCCCTCCCACACACCTTGCCCTGGGCATCTCTTCTGGCTGTTCCCAAGTTTTATCTTTTAAAATAAACTGGTAATCTTTTTCGTTATATTCACTAGTTTGTTGTATTTTTTAGATTCTACATATAAGTGATATCATACAGTATTTGCCTTTCTCTGTCTGATTTATTTCACTGAGATAATACCCTCCAAGTCCATCCATGTTGCTGCAGATGGCAAAATTTCATTCTGGGGACAGTGGGAATGTGGAGGGCTTATTTATGCCTAAATAAGCTAATACCTAAATAGCTTATTTGGGTATAAAATAAGCTACAAGGATATATTGTACAACATGGGGAATATAGCAAATATTTTATAATAACTATAAATAGTGTGAATCACTATATTGTACACCTGAAACTTATATAATATATACATAACTATACTTCAATAAAAAACAAATAAAATTTAAAAAAACTGGTAATCTGGTGAGTAAGCTGTTTGAGGTCTGTGAGCCGCTGTGGGAAATGAGTCAAGCCCAAGGAGGGAGTCGTGGGACCCTCTGATCTACAGGCAGTCAGTCAGAAGCACCTGAATTTGGGATTGGCTGGCGTCTGAAGTGGGGACAATCTTGTAGGACTGAGCCCTGAACCTGTGGGGTCTGACAGTGACAAGCAACCCCTGCACAAAAAAAATGACACCTGATTCAACATAAACCACTTGAGGAAATTTCACCCAGGGTTTGAATCTCGGGCTCCTGGAACAGTGTATCAGAGCTCCCTAAGACGCCCCAAGGACATTCACAAGACAGCTCTTCTCAAGGATGTATTTACCTCCAGCACGGGGCAAGAACCCCTTCCAGACATCAGTGGGTTACCTGAGCGTCTGGTCTAATCTGCTGGAATTCTATAGGGATCCCTACATCAAGGCTTCAGAGCTCCTAAAGCATTGCATTCACCTGGGCACACCTTCCCCCTGGCTTTAACCTGTACCAGTCAACTCTGACTTTGGTAGAAGGCTGAACATGCCCCCAAAAGATACCAACGCCCTGATCTCTAGAACCTCAAGTGGCAAAAAGGACTTTGTGGGTGTGATTTAATTAAGAATCTTGAGAGGGGAGATTATTCTTGATCATTCAGGTGAGCTCTTAATGCAGTCACAGTGTCCTAACTGGGTGGCAGAGGGAGGTTTGATGCAGAAAACCTCCTCTGTGGGGAGGGAGGCAGGGTCGGGAGGGATGCGGCCCCAAGCCAAGGAGCACCAGCAGCCACCTGAGGCTGATGAAGCAGGAGGATTCTCCCTCAGAACCTCCAGAGAAAGTGTGACCCTGCCAACCCCTTGATTTCTGCCCAGTAATGCTGATTTTGGACGTCTGGCCTCCAGAACTGTTAAAAATGTTTTTTAAGCCACCAAGTTTGTGGTAATTTATTACAGCAGCCACGGGAACCTAATAAAATTTTCACCTGGACTTTCCATTGTTTTGCACGACTTTACCTCCAAAGCAAACTTTGGTATTAAAACCCCCCAAGAGATCTTCTGCAGACACAACTATGCTTGTACCAAGGACCACTCTCAGAAAAGTCCTGCTTGGGAGAAACATCCATTTTCATTGACATGCAGGAGAAATTCAGCTTGTTAAATATATAAGAAAATGCAATTTTCAACTGCGGTTTTAGCAATTAGTGTTCCTTTATATGCAAATAGAATTGGTGTTTCCATGCTAACTAGGCAAAGCTAATACATAAGTTAGATTCTGTTTCCAATCTACTGTACAGGTATAATTATGCTATTTATTATTTTTCTGTTCAGACCAAATTCCAAGTCTGAGAGGAGAGTTTTCGGATAAAACACGTTATCTAAAATGGGATAGATTTCAGAGGATTTAGTAAAAACAAACAACTCCTTAAAAGTGGCTCTTTTCCCTGAGAGCATTTTGAACCCAGACAGCCTTTGCAATATAATAAAATTTCCAATAAATGGAGCGTCATATTATAATACGACAGGATTATAATAACTGCTACTGATCTTGGAGAGACAGCGGTGAGCGGTAGCTTGAAGTGAGATCTTAGTCCCCTGCCCAGGAATTGGACCTGGGTAGCCTGGATGAAAACCAGGAATCCTAGCCGCTAGTCCATCAGGGGCTAGAGGCTAGAAACAAGGTTCCCCTGGCTCTTGCCCCACCCCCGTTCAAAAGCAAGAATGTTTCAAGGAAGTAAAAACTGTAAAAACAGGTACAAAACTTATTATTAGAGACATAGCACAACAACAGGTGGGAGAGCACACAGAGAAAGTTTGTTAAGACAGAAGCAAGGCAGAGATGCACACCTGGAGAGAAAGGGTGTGGGCGCCCTCCCTAATGAGGAGGAGCCCAGTAAAGAGGCGGTTAAGTCACTTATATAGGTCACTTCTTTCGGGTCTTGGTTTACCTTTGGCCAATTATCTAGTTTCTTTTTCCACACCTGATCTGCCCTAGGGCCCTCCCCAACATGCGTGCTCAACGTTTTTCCAAGATGGATTACAGCCCAGAGGCTTATGGGGGGCCTTGGCATCACCTATTATGGGGTGGCGCCCCCTCCTTTTTGACCCCTGAGGAGCCTTTCTGCGCATGTGCAGTGTCTCCCTTGCCCCAAGGATGGGAGAGATGTGACCTCTTGATCCTTCACTCAAACAGGGTTGAGCCCCCTTCTGTCCCTGCCATGACTGTTATCCTAAAGTGTGCTCAGGAGACAAAAGTCCCGTTATTTACCGTTTCTGGGTTTTTTTTGTTTTTTTTTTTTCTATCTCGAAGTGCAAATGGGAGGCTGGTTGTAAATGCCCAGCCTGGAGCCCACCTGCCTCCTGACTCACTACTGTCCTATATTGAGACTGCTGTGCAGTGTGTTTTATTCAAGTAAAATCCCCATTTTAAACACTTCGGCGACCCAGTCACCTCTGACCAGCGCTGCTGTCTCGTGGCCACGCAACCACGGAATCTGCCAACCTGGAGAGGCTGAGGGTCTCAGCGGCTGGTGGTCTCCCTGGTCTCACGGTGAGACCACCCCGTATGCCATCTGGAGTGTGATGAGAGCTCCAGGCCCACCCAGACCTGCCCCTGATGACATCTGGGGTGCAGCTTTCAGGTGCCCGCATTCGTGGACAACCACCGTCATGTACTATGACTGGGACCTGCCTACTGTAAAGTAACAGTCACAGTAACAAAGCCTTCTTCCTCCACATCGACAAATGTGACAGAAATGAGCCCATTTTGCTGTGAAGTGTGAGCAAAGAGTAACTGCAGGGTGTCTCCGGGAAAGCCTGGTGGGCGGGAGCAGGATGGAGTGGTGGGGTGGTGTGCGATGCTCCCCCGGCCACCCCCGTCTGCTGACGGAGGGGCCAGCGGGGTGGACCTCTCAGGAAGGGACCTGAGTCCCGGACCAACATGGGGAAGGCAGCCCGCTCGCCAGGAACACAGCACAGGGCTCTTGGAGTGAGAAGAAACAAACTCGCACAGAACCAATTTCTCACTCTTTCCACCTCCCGGTGATATTCCGGGACCCTTGCTCTGTACCCCAGCAGGATACTCTGTGGTCCAGCCCGGCTCCTCGGCGGGGCCTCCTCGGTCACAGCCGCAGAGGACAGAGCACATGGGGGACAGGCTCCCCAGTCTGATGATGCCTGGAGAGGATGCCGCGGACTCTCAGGTTTGGGGAGCGCTGGGAAGGCTGAAAAGATGCGATCAAACCCAAACCTCCTCTTTTCTTAGCCCACAGCGCCCTCTTGTGGTATGAAACGGACATGGCATGTTTGTTGTTAACTGAGATTTGGGTTTTCTACTTCACGTCACATTCCCGTTTGCTTTGACCTTTAACAGACCCCCGCACAGCCTGCTGGACACAGAGCAGGAGCGCGCGGAGGCCCCAGCAAGAAGCCCCGATGGGAGCGGGCGGAGGTGTGGGCATCACAGGTAACCGCGGGGACCGGCCGGGGGTGAGCCATGCAGCCACTGAAATCAGGGCAGGTTAACAAAAATGGGAGAACTCTGGCTACCCTGAGCAGGGACGTTATAAGGCAAAGATATTTAGGAAGATGTCTCAAATCAATGATTTCATAGCTTTCCAACCTGCTAAAAGGATTGACCGGGATGTGTCCCCAGAGTATCAGCTGACCACTGTGTGACCTTGGGCACCTCCAGGCTTCCATTCCCACTTCTGTAAAATTCAGGAAGGGGGGCTTCCTGGGGGGCACTGGGGAGTGAATGAGGTAGTCCATGTGGGCACATCGGAGGAGTCGGCTCCCAGGTTGCGGGGGGGGGGGGCTGGAGCCCCTGAGGGGAGGGGGCCCCGGAGCTCCCGAGGGGAAGTACTGGAACCAAACCCATTATGGATCAGATTAGTCCCTCTCACTCTCTCAAACACTCCCAGAAAACACTAAACCAAAACCTACACAGAGACTGGAAAACACAGACATGGGCTGGAAGGAATTCATTCCACGCTCCTTCCTGGTGGGTGTGGCATCCAGCAGATAAGAAGTCACTCAGCCTGGACCCAGAGCTGTAAGTAAAATAGCCTGACCTCTGTCTCCTGTGGAGCCAAACTCCAACATCATCCCATCCTGGGTGCCACCCAAGTCCTCCCTTTACACATCTGTGCTCTGCTTTCTCCAGATTCCGCTAAGTCAGGACAACACCTCTTCATTTTTTTCTGGAAAGGCCACCTTTACACCTGGACAGGCATTGTGCCTTGGAATTTCATAGAAGACTTTTTTTTTTTTAATACAGCAGGTTCTTATTAGTTATCTATTTTATACATATTAGTGTATCTATGTCAATCCCAATCTCGCAATTCATCACACCACCACCACGCCCCCCCCCACTTTCCCCCCTTGGTGTCCATACGTTTGTTCTCTACATCTGTGTCTGTTTCTGCCCTGCAAACCGGTTCATCTGTAGGTTCCACATATATGCGTTAATATACGATGTTTGTTTTTCTCTTTCTGACTTACTTCACTCTGTATGACAGTCTCTAGATCCATCCATGTCTCTACAAATGACCCAATTTCGTACCTTTTTATGGCTGAGTAATATTCCACTGTATATATGTACCACATCTTCTTTATCCATTCGTCTGTCGATGGGCATTTAGGTTGCTTCCATGACCTGGCTATTGTAAATAGTGCTGCAATGAACATTGGGGTGCATGTGTCTTTTTGAATTACGGTTTTCTCTGGGTATATGCCCAGTCGTGGGATTGCTGGGTCATATGGTAGTTCTATTTTTAGTTTTTTAGGGAACCTCCATACTGTTCTGCATAGTGGCTGTATCAATTTACATTCCCACCAACAGTGCAAGAGGGTTCCCTTTACTCCACACCCTCTCCAGCATCTGTTGTTTGTAGATTTTCTGACGATGTCCATTCTAACTGGTGTGAAGTGATACCTCAATGTAGTTTTGATTTGCATTTCTCTAATAATTAGTGATGTTGAGCAGCTTTTCATGTGCTTCTTGGCCATCTGTATGTCTTCTTTGGAGAAATGTCTATTTAGGTCTTCTGCCCTTTTTTTTTTTTTTTTTTTTTTTTTTGCGGTACGCGGGCCTCTCACTGTTGTGGCCTCTCCCGTTGCGGAGCACAGGCTCCGGACACGCAGGCTCAGCAGCCATGGCTCACGGGCCCAGCCACTCCGCGGCATGTGGGATCTTCCTGGACCGGGGCACGAACCCATGTCCCCTGCATCGGCAGGCAGACTCTCAACCACTGCACCACCAGGGAAGCCCCAATTTTTTGACTGGGTTTTTTTTTTTTAATATTGAGCTGCATGAGCTGTTTATATATTTTGGAGATTAATCCTTTGTCCATTGATTCGTTTGCAAATATTTTCTCCCATTCTGAGGCCTTTTTCATCTTGTTTGTAGTTTGCTTTGCGCAGAAGGTTTTAAGTTTCATTGGGTCCCATTTGTTTATTTTTGTTTTTATTTCCATTACTCTAGGAGGTGGATCAAAAAAGATCTTGCTGTTTTATGTCAAAGAGTGTTCTTCCTATGTTTTCCTCTAAGAGTTTTATAGTGTCCAGTCTTACATGTAGGTCTCTCATCCATTTTGAGTTTATTTTTGTGTATGGTGTTAGGGAGTGTTCTAAATTCCATCTTTTACATGTAGCTGTCCAGTTTTCCCAGCACCACTTATTGAAGAGACTGTCTTTTCTCCATTGTATATCCTTGCCTCCTTTGGCATAGATAAGTTAACCATAGGTGCATAGGTTTATCTCTGGGCTTTCTATCCTGTTCCACTGATCTATATTTCTGTTTTTGTGCCAGTACCATATTGTCTTGATTACTGTGGCTTTGTAGTACAGTCTGAAGTCAGGGAGTCTGATTCCTCCAGCTCCATTTTTTTTCCTCAAGACTGCTTTGGCTATTCAGGATCTTTTGTGTCTCCGTAAAAATTTTAAGATTTTTTGTTCTAGTTCTGTAAAAAATGCCGCTGGTAATTTGATAGGGATTGCACTGAACCTGTAGATTGCTTTGGGTAGCATAGTCATTTTCACAATATTGATTCTTCCAGTCCAAGAACATGGTATATCTCTCCATCTGTTTGTGTCATCTTTGATTTCTTTCATCAGTGTCTTATAGTTTTCTGAGTACAGGTCTTTTACCTCTTTAGTAGGTTTATTCCTAGGTATTTTATTCTTTTTGTTGCAGTGGTGAATGGGACTGTTTCCTTAATTTATCTTTCTGATCTTTCGTTGTTAGTGTATAGGAATGCAAGAGATTTCTGTGCATTAATTTTGTATCCTGCAACTTTACCAGATTCATTGATTAGCTCTAGTAGTTTTCTGGTGGCCTCTTTAGGATTTTCCATGTATAGTATCATGTCATCTGCAGACAGTGCCAGTTTTACTTCTTTTCCAATTTGTATTCCTTTTATTTTCTTTTCTTCTCTGATTGCCGTGGCTAGGACTTCCAAAACTATGTTGAATAATAGTGGCGAGAGTGGACATCCTTGTCTTGTTCCTGATCTTAGAGGAAATGCTTTCAGTTTTTCACCATTGAGAATGATGTGGGCTTGTTGCATATGGCCTTTATTATGTTGAGGTAGGTTCCCTCTATGCCCGCTTTCTGGAGAGTTTTTATCATAAATGGGTGTTGAATTTTGTCAAAAGCTTTTTCTGCATCTATTGAGATGATCATATGGTTTTTATTCATCAATTTGTTAGTATGGTGTATCACATTGATTGATTTGCATATATTGAAGAATCCTTGTATCCCTGGGGCAAATCCCACTTGATCATGGTGTATGATCCTTTTAATGTGTTGTTGGATGCTGTTTGCTAATATTTTGTTGAGGATTTTTGTATCTATATTCATCAGTGATATTGGTCTGTAATTTCCTTTTTTTGTAGTACCTTTGTCTGGTTTTGGTATCAGGGTGATGGTGGCCTCACAGAATGAGTTTGGGAGTGTTCCTTCCTCTGCGATTTTTTGGAAGAGTTTGAGAAGGATGGGTGTTAGCTCTTCTCTAAATGTTTGATAGAATTCACCTGTGAAGCCATCTGGTCCTGGACTTTTGTTTGCTGGAAGATTTTTAATCACAGTTTCAATTTCATTACTTGTGATCAGTCTGTTCATATTTTCTATTTCTTCCTGGTTCAGTCTTAGAAGGTTATACTTTTCTAAGAATTTGTCCATTGCTTCCAGGTTGTCCATTTTATTGGCATAGTGTTGCTTGTAGTGGTCTCTTATGATGCTCTGTATTTCTGTGGTGTCCATTGTAACTTCTCCTTTTTCCTTTCTAATTTTATTGATTTGAGTCCTCTCCTTGTTTTTCTTAATGAGTCTGGCTAAAGGTTTATCAATTTTATCTTCTCAAAGAACCAACTTTTAGTTTTATTGATCTTTGCTATTGTTTTCTTTGTTTCTATTTCATTTATTTCTGCTCTGATCTTTATGATTTCTTTCCTTCTGCTAACTTTGGGTTTTGTTTGTTCTTTCACAGAAGACTTTTATCCCTTTTCATAAATCCTTAACCAAGATCTCAAGGGCCTTTAAATCTCAAATCAGCTACTGCAGACAGTAGTGGGTTCTTAATTTTTCTGAGGTCACCACATTTCTACATGACTTAACTAAGCCCTTAGTATCCCGTTGGAAAACTTACCAAGAGCAGGCATTGTGTGATTTCAAACTACCCCTCTAACAACCTCCCAGGCTGAAGCTACCTGATTATTATAACCTGTCCACTTGTTGGAGCACAGACATTCTAGACAAGCCCTCTGAGCTCTGACTCAGCCTCCTGGAAGTACAGACAGCGATATCTTAGTACAGCTTTTCCCCAGCAGCAAAGGCAGGGCCGCCCTTCAGAGCAGCAGGGGAACCAGCTAAGCATGTGGAGGAGTCCACCTACTCAGACCAGGATCCCCTTAAGCATAAGTGTCCCGCACACTCTCCAGTCCCTGTCACCCACTGGAAGAACTCAGCGTTTCTCAGCAGCAGCATCACCTCCTGGGAGCGCCTGCTATGTTCAAAGTCCACACTTCTAACCGCCCTGGTGATGCCCAGAACGCCTCTACATGAGGAAGGAGAATCACAGTTGCTAACACCTTCGTGCATCAAACAGATTTGTTAGCGGTTCTCATAGAAAATCCCCACTTAGTATCAGTTGTTTATGGGCCACATCTTAATGGGATTCTTGTTTGAAGAAACCAGTGAGGGTACCAGTTTGTTCAGGACCTCAGGGTTGGCCAGGCCATAACGCATCTCTAGGTCATGGCCTCTTACTGGAGGCAAAATCATTTCAAATGGCAAAGCTCTACTGCACTCATTAAAGCTCGTCAGTGGGCTCGGGATAAGAGGATGGATATTCACCCAGAGTGGGCACACCCGTTGGGAGGGGTGCTTTGGGCGTGCTCTGGAGGAACGGACATCAGTGAGGAGCCCAGTTTGAACTGGTCATCAGAGGAAAGAGCTCCTAACACCCTGATGAGCCCTAAAGAGGACGCTGTTATAGAAGCATATACGAAAGAGCATGATTTTGATGCTAAAAAAAGTGCTCTGGCTGACCACTCGGCCAAGTGAGCAGTCCTCCCTAAAATCAAGGCCTTCCAATGTCACGCAGAAGCACATGCTCGGAGAAGTTCAAAGAGGCTGTCATGTGATGTCAAAAGTTGGCTCCAGAGTCAGACAAAAAGATTCCAGTAACCATCTGTCTGTTTGCTGCAGGAGGTTAATCTCTCCCACCCTTACGTCAGCCTCGCGCTGGTGCCAGGAAACTTCAAAAATGGAGCCGTGCAAACCATTTCTCATAAGATCACCCACCAGACTAAGATGTACTTAACTCTGGTGGAGAAATTTCACTAAAATTGCTCAGCAAGTACCTGGTGCACCTCCCATCTGTCACCAACACCATCCTGTAAAGTGTAAAGGAAAGGCATGGGCAAGAGACCAGACGCTACCCCAACCCTGCCCTGACGTCTCCCAGTGGATGTCACAGTCACCATCATCCTATGTAGAGAATCCCACTCCACATCTCTCCAGTATTAAGGGACCCACATTACAGAAACTGTCGTTATGAAACTCCAAGAAATCATAACACTCACTCAAAAACTCCATTCTGTCCATGTTATCTTTGGCCTTCAGGAGATGTCTACAGGACCAATATTTTTTTAAAAGGAAAATTATCAAAATTCTCAGAGACACTTGAACTTCCACGACCAGAGCTGTTGCCATTGCCTCACTGACCGAGGATGAATTCCAACTGGAGGAAACTGACCCCTCCCTCCCATCCTGCGCTGATGGCCAGAAACCCTAAAGTCTGGGAACGTCACCCAGATCTCATATTCCCTCCTGTTACAAACTCGTCTGGCTAAATATTTAAAGGGACTACTGCATACATCGTCTGACCATCTTATTGGTGACTTTTCCTCAGTATCTTCCTAACCACCCCGACACGACTGAAAATCCAGGGACCTCGTCTTCTAGGGGAGATGCCGGAGGGCGGCAGCTCTTGAACCCTGATGAAAAGTCCTGCAGACCCACAGCACCCTGGCTTAATTACTAGTTATTTATTGATCCTTGGGTTTGCATCTCCCAATTAAAGAGAAACCAACCTTCCTTAGACCACTGGAAAGTCACCCCACCCACCCGAAGCCTCCAGGCCTGTAAGTATCCCCCAGACGCATATGATCTTCTGAAGGCCAGTGCTGACCCAAGACCCCTGGGTCAAGCAGACACGGCAGCAAGTAGACAGCTTCCATCTGAAACATCAGAACAAGACCTCAAACGCCTGTAACCTTTGGTTGCCATGCACTTCTTTACATGCTTTTGTTTCTTGGTGCTATTGTCTTTCCTCACTGCAGGTTCAAGATCCTGGGTTTCTAATGGATGTGTGTTATCTCTTAACAATAGGACTTATAATGCCTCTACCCTTAACTCTGTTATTTGCACCCCTGGTCACTCCTTCGCGAGTACAGTACTTGCCATCACTCACTTGGGATATATCTAAAACATACCATTGAGTCACCTGTTGGGTTTGGACCCACTTCATTTGGGCTGTAGCCACTTTCTTTTCACTGGTGCAAATTTGCCCTTGAGTACCGCACAGTACTCGCTAGTCATTCAAAGGAATCAGTTTCCTAGACAGACGCGACCACTCCGTGACATTTTGTACGGCAAATGCCACAACAGACAAGACAGCCAAAAGTCTAAAACCCCTCATCACATCACAAGTAGTGAGACAGGTTTCCAGCTCTCGTAGGAGCTGCTTTTACAACCAAACTCTCACAGGAATAGAACTTAGCAAGGAACCAAGAGATGGGTGTACAAGCTGAAAGTAACTCATTTTTATAAACCCTCTAAGGAAGATGTATAACTTAGACACAGTTCATCGTCTTCTAGCATCACCACACCTGCCAATCTTTAAATGTCATATCTGGTGCCTTGTGATGTCCCAATTAGAATTGCCTGGCACCCCAGATGACCTCACAATCCTTCTTTTAATATTTTCGTGCTTTGCATTGTTCAAATGTTTGATCCCCCACATCTAAAGTGCTGTGAGCCACTGTCTCACCAAATGACCATTCAACGGGAACAAAACTGTATAAAGTTAGTTGAAACTCAAGTGACCTCCAGCATAGCCGCAGATGCTCTGACCAGTGCAGGTGTCAGATGGTCACCACCCTGGGAATGTCATCTACTCCACAGTCCTGGCTTCAGGGTAACCAAAAGGCAGGAGCAAGGAATAGAATTTTTTTTAAAACCACAGCATGCCAAATAGACAAACTGTAAAGAAAGCATAACTGGCAAAACCAGATAAACTATAGAGAAACCACATTTTAAAACACAAACCATTAAAGCTCTACCTGCATTAGCAATAGCTGCCCCCAACTGTGTTCTAGAAAAATAAACCTCTGTTCCAGCAATAGCCTTGCTTCACATACCAGACCAAGAAGCTATCCGCTAGTTTCTAAATTCTGACCAGTCGTTGCCAAGCCCTGCTTAGCGCCCTCACCCCAAACCACCCTACGTCAAACTTTCCAAGCACCCAAGTGATCCAGCTACAGAATTCATTCCTTGAAGCCTCTTCCCCGGGCAATTTTCTAGGGAACTCATCTGTTTCCAATCACAGCAGATTTCTCCAACCACCTGCTGTGGGACCTTTGACCAAAGCCACCTGGGTGAACTTGGATACAGACACGTTTCCCCGTGTCCAGGGGGTAACGGGCGGGGACGCCGTGAAGTCCACCCGTATGTCCTTCTCACCCAAACGTGGGTGACTGGAGCCCGGTAGGTAAATAAAATTGGATGAATGGATTAAATAAAAAAGTCACCAGTATTAAGTAAGTAAAGAGATTTTACTGAGGTTAACATGCTTGTCTGCAGTTGCCTGTTTAATCTCAGGAAAATTACTGAACAGCAAAAGCTTCTGGTGCGTGAAAATGGGCCCAAATTATACAGAATGAAACCACTCTTTCTGGGCAAGAGCCAGAAGGTATGTTTGTGCCAGAAGTTCAATGAGCTGGATGTTTTTAAATTTTCTTTATTTCTCTCAAACTTCTCAAGTATATTCCTCAAAGATTTTTAAACAAAGGGCTAATATTACTTCAACTGAACACCCTGCTGATCAAAGACCTCCATGGGGCAGGACGGGCACAGGCCAGGCTCTGGGAGGCCCTTCTTCAGCCTCCTGAAATTCAGGGCCCATCTCACCACCCCTGGAGGGAACCTGGCCGCCTAAGGACAAGCAGAGGCACAATGGAGTGATATGAGCCCCGGGAAAGACACCAGCAGGCTGGAAGTATGGACTGCAATACAAAATAAATTTTAAAAAGTGAATGTGGTCAGACCCCGGAGGAAGATGGCGGAAGAGTAAGACGCGGAGATCACCTTCCTCCCCACAGATACATCAGAAATTCATCTACACGTGGAACAACTCCTACAGAACACCTACTGAACGCTGACAGAAGACCTCAGACCCCCCAAAAGGCAAGAAGCTCCCCACATACCTGGGTAGGGCAAAAGAAAAAAAGAATAAACAGAGACAATAGGATAGGGACGGGACCTGCACCAGTGGGAGGGAGCCGTGAAGGGGGGAAGGTTTCTACACACTACAAGCCCCTTCGCGGGCGGAGACTGTAGGTGGCGGAGGGGGAAAGCTTCGGAGTAGCGGAGGAGAGCACAGCAACAGGGGTGCGGAGGGCAAAGCGGAGAGATTCTGGCACAGAGGACCGGTGCCCTCAGGCACACACCAGCCCGAGAGGCTTGTCTGCTCGGCCGCCGTGGCGGGCGGGGCTGGGAGCTGAGGCTCGGGTATCGGCTTTCAGTCGGAGCGCAGGGAGAGGACTGGGGCTGGCGGCAGGAAGAGAGCCTGAAGGGGTTAGTGCACCACGGCTAGCCCGGAGGGAGTCCGGGGAAAGGGTCTGGAGCTGCTGAAGAGGCAAGAGACTTTTTTCCCTTTTGTTTCCTGGTGCGCGAGGAGAGGGCATTAAGAGGGCTGCTTGGGGAAGCGCCGGAGACAGGCACGAGCCGCGGGTAAGGCACGGACCTCGGAGACGGGCGTGGGCCGCCGCCGCCCGCCGCCGCGGCCCGCCGCCGCCGCGCCCGCCGCCGCCCGCCGCCGCCCGCCGCCGCCCGCCGCCGCCGCTGCTGCCGCCGCCGCGGGGCCTGTGTGCGAGCGCGGGTCACTGTCCGCCCCGCCTTCCGGGGGGCCTGTGCACCCCGCCACTGCCGGGGTCCCCGAGACCCGGGGACGGCTTTCCCGGGAAAGCGCACGGAGCGCCACGGGCTGCTGCAACGTCACGCTGGCCTCTGCCGCCGCAGGCCCGCCCCACACTGCGCGCCCCTCCCTCCCCTCTGCCTGAGTGAGCCAGAGCCCCCGAATCAGCGGCTCCTTTAAACCCGTCCTGTCTGAGCGAAGAACGGACGCCCTCCGGCGACCTACGCGCAGAGGCGGGGCCAGGTCCAAGGCTGAGACCCGGGAGCTGTGAGAGCAGAGGCAGGGAAATCTCTCTGTGCAGCCTCGGAGGCAGCGGATTAAAGCTCCACGGTCCATTTGATGTGCCCTGCGTCTGTGGAGTGCATGAATGGACAGCGAATCATCCCAAATTGAGGAAGTGGACTTTGAGGACAAGATTTAAGACTTTCCCCCCTTTTCCTCTTTTTACAACGAATTATTCCAAATTAAGGAGGTGGACTTAGAGAGCAAGATTTCAGACTTCTCGCCCTTTTCCTCTTTTTACAACGAATTATCCCAAATTGAGGAGGTGGACTTGGAGAGCAAGATTTTTTATTTTTTCCCCTGCTCTCTTTTTGTGAATGTGTATGTGTAATCTTCTGTGTAAGATTCTCTCTGTATAGCTTTGCTTCCACCATATGTCTCAGGGTTCTATCGGTCCGGTTTTTTTTTTTTTTTTCAATAATTACTTTCTAATTTTAATAACGCTACTATATTTCATACTTTATTCTATTTTACTTTACCTGCTCTTTCTTTTTTTCCTACTCTCCCTTCCTCCCTTCCTCCCTCCGCTCCTCCTTTCCTTCTTTCTTTTTCTTTCCTCCCTCCCACCCTTCTTCTTTCCACTTTCTTTTTCTTTCCTTCCTCCCTCCCTCCTGTCTTTCTTCCTTTCCTTCCTCCCTCCCTCCCTCCTTTCTTTCCTTCTTTCTTTCCATCCTTCCTCCCTCCCTCCCTCCTTTCTTCCTTCCTTCCTTCCTTCCTTCCTTTCTTCCCTTCTTCCTTTCTTTCCCTCTCTCTTTCTTTCTTCTACTAATTCTTTCTTTCTACTTTTTCTCCCTGTTACTCTGAGCCGGGTGGATGAAAGGCTCTTGGTGCTGCAGCCAGGAGCCAGTGCTGTGCCTCTGAAGTGGGAGAGCCAACTTCAGGACACGGGTCCACAAGAGACCTCCCAGCTCCACATAATATCAAGCAGCGAAAATCTCCCAGAGATCTCCATCCCAACACCAGCACCCAGCTTCAGTCAACGACCAGCAAGCTACAGTGCGGGTCACCCTATGCCAAGCAACTAGCAAGGCAGGAACACAACCCCACCCATTAGCAGAGAGGCTACCTAAAAACATAATAAGGCCATAGGCACCCCAAAACACACCACCAGACGTGGACCTGTCCACCAGAAAGACAAGATCGAGCCTCAACCACCAGAGCACAGGAATTAGTCCCCCCCACCAGGAAGCCTACACAACCTACTGAAACAACCTTAGCCACTGGGGTCAGACACCAAAAACAACGGGAACTACGAATCTGCAGCCGGCAAAAAGGAGACCCCAAACACAGTAACATAAGCAAAATGAGAAGGCAGAAAAACACACAGCAGGTGAAGGAGCAAGATAAACACCTACCAGACCTAACAAATGAAGAGGTAATAGGCAGTCTACCTGAAAAAGAATTCAGAATAATGATAGTAAAGCTGATCCAAGATTCTATTTCCATGATCCATAATCTTGGAAATAGAATAGACAACATGCAAGAAACAGTTAACAAGGACCTAGAAGAACTAAAGATGAATCAAGCATCGATTAAAAACACAATAAATGAAATGAAAAATACTCTAGATGGGATCAATAGCAGAATAACTGAGGCAGAAGAACGGATAAGTGAGGTGGAAGATAAAATAGTGGAAATAACTGATGCAGAGCAAAATAAAGAAAAAAGAATGAAAAGAACAGAGGAGAGTCTCAGAGATCTCTGGGACAACATTAAACGCACCAACATTCGAATTATAGGGGTTCCAGAAGAAGAAGAGAAAAAGAAAGGGACTGAGAAAATATTTGAAGAGATTATAGTTGAAAACTTCCCCAATATGGGAAAGGAAATAGTTAATCAAGTCCAGGAGGCACAGAGAGTCCCATACAGAATAAATCCAAGGAGAAATACACCAAGACACATATTAATCAAACTGTCAAAAATTAAACACAAAGAAATCATATTAAAAGCAGCAAGGCAAAAACAACAAATAACACACAAGGGAATCCCCATAAGGTTAACAGCTGATCTCTCAGCAGAAACCCTACAAGCCAGAAGGGAGTGGCAGGACATAATTAAAGTGATGAAGGAGAGAAACCTGCAACCTAGATTACTCTACCCAGCAAGGATCTCATTCAGATTTGATGGAGAAATTAAAACCTTTACAGACAAGCAAAAGCTGAGAGAGTTCAGCACCACCAAACCAGCTTTACAACAAATGCTAAAGGAACTTCTCTAGGCAAGAAACACAACAGAAGGAATATACCTACAATAACGAACCCAAAGCAATTAAGGAAATGGGAATAGGAACATACATATCGATAATTACCTTAAATGTAAATGGACTAAATGCTCCCACCAAAAGACACAGAGTGGCTGAATGGATACAAAAACAAGACCCATATATATGCTGTCTACAAGAGACCCACTTCAGACCTAGAGACACATACAGATTGAAAGTAAAGGGATGGAAAAAGATATTCCATGCAAATGGAAATCAAAAGAAAGCTGGAGTAGCAATTCTTATATCAGACAAAATAGACTTTAAAATAAAGACTATTAGAAGAGACAAGGAAGGACACTACATAACGATAAAGGGATCGAT
This sequence comes from Mesoplodon bidens, assembly GCF_964165515.1. Taxonomy (NCBI): domain Eukaryota; kingdom Metazoa; phylum Chordata; class Mammalia; order Artiodactyla; family Ziphiidae; genus Mesoplodon; species Mesoplodon bidens. The sequence continues at coordinate 29,460,214 of NC_138169.1, read as the reverse complement.
CCAAGAAGAAGATATAACAATTGTAAATATTTATGCACCCAACATAGGAGCACCTCAATACATAAGGCAAATACTAACAGCCATAAAAGGGGAAATCGACAGTAACACAATCATAGTAGGGGACTTTAACACCCCACTTTCACCAATGGACAGATCATCCAAAATGAAAATAAATAAGGAAACACAAGCTTTAAATGATACATTAAACGAGATGGACTTAGTTGATATTTATAGGACATTCCATCCAAAAACAACAGAATACACATTTTTCTCAAGTGCTCATGGAACATTCTCCAGGATAGATCATATCTTGGGTCACAAATCAAGCCTCGGTAATTTTAAGAAAATTGAAATTGTATCAAGTATCTTCTCCGACCACAATGCTATGAGACTAGACATCAATTACAGGAAAAGATGTGTAAAAAATACAAACACATGGAGGCTAAACAATACACTACTCAATAACGAAGTGATCACTGAAGAAATCAAAGAGGAAATTAAAAAATACCTAGAAACAAATGACAATGGAGACACGACGACCCAAAACCTATGGGACGCAGCAAAAGCAGTTCTAAGGGGGAAGTTTATAGCAATACAATCCCACCTTAAGAAACAGGAAGCATTTCGAGTAAACAACCTGACCCTGCACCTAAAGCAATTAGAGAAAGAAGAACAAAAATACCCCAAAGCTAGCAGAAGGAAAGAAATCATAAAGATCAGATCAGAAATAAATGAAAAAGAAATGAAGGAAACGATAGCAAAGATCAACCAAACTAAAAGCTGGTTCTTTGAGAAGATAAACAAAATTGACAAACCATTAGCCAGACTCATCAAGAAAAAAAGGGAGAAGACTCAAATCAATAGAATTAGAAATGAAAAAGGAGAAGTAACAACTGACACTGCAGAAATACAAAAGATTATGAGAGATTACTATAAGCAACTCTATTCCAATAAAATGGACAACCTGGAAGAAATGGACACATTCTTAGAAATGCACAACCTGCCAAGACTGACTCAGGAAGAAATGGAAAATATGAATAGACCAATCACAAGCACTGAAATTGAAACTGTGATTAAAAATCTTCCATCAAACAAAAGCCCAGGACCAGATGGCTTCACAGGTGAATTCTATCAAACATTTAGAGAAGAGCTAACACCTATCCTTCTCAAACTCTTCCAAAATATAGCAGAGGGAGGAACACTCCCAAACTCATTCTACGAGGCCGACATCACCTTGATACCAAAACCAGGCAAGGATGTCACAAAGAAAGAAAACTACAGGCCAATATCACTGATGAACATAGATGCAAAAATCCTCAACAAAATACTAGCAAACAGAATCCAAGAGCACATTAAAAGGATCATACACCATGATCAAGTGGGGTTTATCCCAGGAATGCAAGGATTCTTCAATATACGCAAATCAATCAATGTAATACACCATATTAACAAGTTGAAGGAGAAAAACCATATGATCATCTCAATAGATGCAGAGAAAGCTTTCGACAAAATTCAACACCCATTTATGATAAAAACCCTGCAGAAAGTAGGTATAGAGGGATCTTTCCTCAACATAATAAAGGCCATATATGACAAACCCACAGCCAACATTGTCCTCAATGGTGAAAAACTGAAACCATTTCCACTAAGATCAGGAACAAGACAAGGCTGCCCACTCTCACCACTCTTATTCAACATAGTTTTGGAAGTTTTAGCCACAGCAATCAGAGAAGAAAAGGAAATAAAAGGAATCCAAATTGGAAAAGAAGAAGTAAAGCTGTCACTGTTTGCAGATGACATGATACTATACATAGAGAATCCTAAAGATGCTACCGAAAAACTACTAGAGCTAATCAATGAATTTGGTAAAGTAGCAGGATATAAAATTAATGTACAGAAATCTCTGGCATTCCTGTACACTAATGATGAAAAATCTGAAAATGAAATCAAGAAAACACTCCCATTTACCATTGCAACAAAAAGAATAAAATATCTAGGAATAAACCTACCTAAGGAGACAAAAGACCTGTATGCAGAAAACTATAAGACACTGATGAAAGAAATTAAAGATGATACAAATAGATGGAGAGATATACCATGCTCCTGGATTGGAAGAATCAATATTGTGAAAATGACTCTACTACCGAAAGCAATCTACAGATTCAATGCAATCCCTATCAAACTACCAATGGCATTTTTCACAGAACTAGAACAAAAAATTTCAAAATTTGTTTGGAAAAACAAAAGGCCCCGAATAGCTAAAGCAATCTTGAGAACGAAAAACGGAGCTGGAGGAATCAGGCTCCCTGACTTCAGACTATACTACAAAGCTACAGTAATTAAGACAGTCTGGTACTGGCATAAAAACAGAAAGATAGATCAGTGGATCAGGATAGAAAGCCCAGAGATAAACCCACGCACATATGGCCAACTTATCTTTGATAAAGGAGGCAGGAATGTACAGTGGAGAAAGGACAGCCTCTTCAATAAGTGGTGCTGGGAAAACTGGACAGGGACATGTAAAAGTTTGAGATTAGATCATTCCCTAGCACCATACACAAAAATAAGCTCAAAATGGATTAAAGACTTAAATGTAAGGCCAGAAACTATCAAACTCTTAGAGGAAAACATAGGTAGAACACTCTATGACATAAATCACAGCAAGATCCTTTTGGACCCACCTCCTAGAGAAATGGAAATAAAAACAAAGATAAACAAATGGGACCTAATGAAACTTCAAAGCTTTTGCACAGCAAAGGAAACCATAAAGAAGACCAAAAGACAACCCTCAGAATGGGAGAAAATATTTGCAAATGAAGCAACTGACAAAGGATTAATCTCCAAAATTTATAAACAGCTCATGCAGCTCAATAGCAAAAAAACAGACAACCCAATCCAAAAATGGGCAGAAGACTTAAATAGGCATTTCTCCAAAGAAGATATACAGACTGCCAACAAACACATGAAAGAATGCTCAACATCATTAATCATTAGAGAAATGCAAATCAAAACTACAATGAGATATCATCTCACACCAGTCAGAATGGCCATCATCAAGAAATCTAGAAACAATAAATGCTGGAGAGGGTGTGGAGAAAAGGGAACACTCTTGCACTGCTGGTGGGAATGTGAATTGGTACAGCCACTATGGAGAACGGTATGGAGGTTCCTTAAAAAACTACAAATAGAACTACCATATGACCCAGCAATCCCACTACTGGGCATATACCCTGAGAAAACCATAATTCAAAAAGAGACATGTACCAAAATGTTCATTGCAGCTCTATTCACAATAGCCCGGAGCTGGAAACAACCTAAGTGTCCATCATCGGATGAATGGATAAAGAAGATGTGGCACATATATACAATGGAATATTACTCAGCCATAAAAAGAAACGAAACTGAGCTATTTGTAATGAGGTGGATAGACCTAGAGTCTGTCATACAGAGTGAAGTTAGTCAGAAAGAGAAAGACAAATACCGTATGCTAACACATATATACGGAATTTAAAAAAAAAATGTTATGAAGAACCTAGGGGCAAAACGGGAATGAAGACGCAGACCTACTTGAGAATGGACTTGAGGATATGGGGAGGGGGAAGGGTGGACTGTGACAAGGCGAAAGAGAGGCATGGACGTGTATACACTACCAAACGTAAGGTAGATAGATAGTGGGAAGCAGCCGCATAGCACAGGGAGATCAGCTCGGTGCTTTGTGACCGCCTGGAGGGGTGGGATGGGGAGGGTGGGAGGGAGGGAGATGCATGAGGGAAGGGATGTGGGAACAGATGTATATGTATGACTGATTCACTTTGTTATAAAGCAGAAACTAATTAAAAAAATAAATAAATAAACTTAAAAAAAAAAAAAAAAAAAAAAAAGTAAAACAAAAAGGAAAAAAAAAAAAAAAAAAAAAAAAAAAGTGAATGTGAGGGGTGAGGTTTGGGGGGCAGGGGGGAAGCAGGGGTGTTACAGAGCTGAAGTCCCATCATACCTAATGGGAAGCTCATAGATTTTACCTGAAATTGAACAATCGAGAAGTAGGAATGTAAACATAAATTATAGGAATGAGATTTTTTTTTAATTTTAATAAGAGCTAAGAAAGCTGAAATTGGCTGCCTCCTGAGAGCAAGAAATGAGTGAGAAGACTGGCAAAGAAAAGCTGCTTCTCATAAATTAGGGGCAGTTTACCTCCAAATATAAACATCAAGAATACAAGTCCACGGGCCTCCCTGGTGGCGCAGTGGTTGAGAGTCCGCCTGCCAATGCAGGGGATACGGGTTCGTGCCCCGGTCTGGGAGGATCCCATATGCCACGGAGCGGCTGGGCCCGTGAGCCATGGCCGCTGGGCCTGCGCATCCGGAGCCTGTGCTCCGCAACGGGAGAGGCCGCAACAGTGAGAGGCCCGCATACCGCAAAAAGAAAAAAAAAAAAGAAAAAAAAAAAAAAAAAAAAAGAGAATACAAGTCCAGGGGGCTTCCCTGGTGGCGCAGTGGTTGAGAGTCTGCCTGCCGATGCAAGGGACACGGGATCGTGCCCCGGTCCGGGAAGATCCCACATGCCGCAGAGCGGCTAGGCCACTGAGCCTGCATGTCCAGAGCCTGTGCTCCACAACGGGAGAGGCCCGCGTACCGAAAAAAAAAAAAAAAAAAGAAGCAATACAAACTATCATCGCTAACATTTCTACTAAGTCCAAAGAGACTTGAATCTGGCCAAAGTCTTCAAGTTGTTGTTCTTTCATCTTCAACCTGCTGTTAAGTACATCCAATGAATTTTTTATTTCAGTTATTGTACTTTTCAGTTTTAGTATTTCCATTTGCTTCCCTTTTACAGTTTCAATTTCTCTGCTGAGATTCTCCATCAGTTAATTTATTATGTATACATCGTATTCTAAATCTCTGAGAGTATTTGTAACACCTGCTTTAAAGTCCTTGTCTGCTAATAGTTGCATCTGGTTCATCCAGGCATCCATTTATAGGATTGCTTTTTTTCTGAACTGTGGGTGACATTTTCCTGTCTCTGTGCCTTCTAATTATTTTTTATTGGACGTTATGAATGATATGTTGTGAGGACTGTACCTTCTATTACAGTTCTCTAATGAGTGATTTTGTTCTGTTTTGTTTTGTTTTGTTTCATTTTGTTTGTTTTGTTCTATACACCAGTTAACCTGGCTGGGCTCAAATTCTGTCTCTCCTGAAGGAAGAAGAAGCTGAAATCTTTGCTCTGTTCTTTTAGTTTTTTTGGCGTTTCTTGTCGGGCCACCGTGTTGTTAAGTCATCAGCCAAGGATCTGAGTGGATTTTGCATTCAGATTTGTGGGGCTCACACTACTCAAGTTCCCTTCCTTCTAGGATTTGGCTGCAAACTTTCTGGCTGTTGCCACACCTCCAAATTCTGTTCTCTGACATCGTCAGCCAGTGAGTAGGGCCAGCTTCCTGGGCGTGTGACCTGTAAAGTCCCACAGGGCCCCAGGCCTGGTTTAATACTCTTCACTCATTGTCTTGAAATTCCTATTTTCAACAGAGACAGAGGATTTTCATTTTGCACCAGGCTCCACAAATTCTGTAACCCATCTTGCCAGTAACCCTGTGGCTTTCTGCTTCCCCCTGACTGCAGACTGGGGAGTGTCCTCAGGCAAAAGGGCATCAACTCACAAATCTTAGCCAGTGCACTCATCTTTCAAGGGTAGACTCGCCCTGCATTCACATAGGAGATATAAATGTCATATATATTTTTTTGTTATCTGAGGAGTGTCAGCCCAACCAAGCTCCTCTGACAATCTATTGCAGCTACAGTTCTCAACCGGGATCAGTTTTGCCTAAGGGGACATCTGGCATGCCTGGAGACATCTTTTTGTTGTCACCATTGAGGAAGGTGCTACAGGCATCTACTGGGTAGAGGCCAAGGATGCTCCTAAACATCCCTCAATGCACAGGACACTCCCTACTACAACAAATTATCCAGCCTCAAAGGTTGACAGTGCCGAGATTGAGAAATCCTGCATTACAGGAAGTCAGGCCTCCACTTTCTTTCTTTCTTTTTTTTTTTTTTTTTTGCAGTACATGGGCCTCTCACCGTTGTGGCCTCTCCCATTGTGGAGCACAGGCTCGGGACGCGCAGGCTCAGCATCCATGGCTCATGGGTCCAGCCGCTCCGCGGCATGTGGGATCTTCCCAGACCGGGGCATGAACCCGTGTCCACCGCATCGGCAGGCGGACTCTCAACCACTGCGCCACCAGGGAAGCCCTCCACTTTCATTTTTAATGGCTACATTATTATATACATTATCATCGCATTATTTAATGACTCCTCTAGGACTATATAGCATACTAATCTAACACAGCCCCAATTTAGGGGAAGAGGAAGCCAAATGGGTCTTAACTCTTTCCTATAATTTTACTTATGTTTCCAATGGAACAGTGTCAAAATGTGCAAAAATGGCAATAATAAAGTGCCACTTTCATCAATTAAGCACAATATCCATACAAAGACCTTAGACATAACCTTTCACTACATCATAACTACTTGCTCTTCAAAAGGAAGTTCAGAGAAAGATGGATTAAGAATGGAAAAATTCTACCTGCAGCAGTGAAGATTATACATAAGATTACATATTATATCAACATGCTGTAATGTTACATTTACTTAGACTCCCCTCATGATTTCTATTTTCAGATTCATAATAATTCTTTGACATTAGAAATTGCCTACATCTATGACCCAATGATTCTTAAATTTAAAAAAATTATCTAGATTAAAGAAAAAACATTAAATTTTACTAACAGTTATATACAAATATTAAATATTTTATTCTAATTTATCCTACGCATAGACCACATAATCCAATCATCTAATAATTAGTATTGATGGAAGAAATTTTCACATACTGAGGTGTGGGGAAGTCATTCTGGCTTACACCTGATTTGGCTTGAACTTTATGCTCACTAGAATAGCCTGCCTCCTGGCCTGTCAACCATGCATTGTCCATCTGCATCTGCTTGAACCACTAAAGACAAGAATGCATTTAAAAATCAAAATGGAGTAACTGTGGTTCAGGCATCCAAAATGGAGCCGGGTGTCCACTGTGGACATGGTTTCAGACACATTCCTGCATCACTGAGAACTTGAATTTTCTGCACTGTATCACACTCAAGGACACCATCAGCCTTTCTCAAAACAGAATCTGATAGCAGCTGCCAGCTGCAACCTTCTGGTCTCAACGTCTCCCCTTGTAACTATGCCACCATTTCAGACCCCAACCAATCCTGGCTTAACAAGCGCCTCACTTCTTACCAGATCCAATTATCATTCCTGACAAACAACTCATGTAATTGTGCGGTTTTTTCCTTTATTAGCCACCCTCACTTTGCAGTCTGGAGGAACACAACCCAAGTGCTGCTTGAATCTGTGTCTCCCGGGGTATAGTCTTCAGTTTGTCTCAGATAAAACTCTTTTCTATTCCTATTATAGACTGTTTATCGATTATTTCCATCAATAGGATGTAATTAGAGGTGTTTGAAAGAAACTGAAATGTGGGCACAAGGGGCAGAGCATTTTTTTCCTAGAGTTCTTTTAATAGGATGTAAGGGTTTTTTTCAGTTTATTATGTAAGGTACCAAGAGGGAATATTGTCTTCTATTTCTTTTTCTAAGTAAACTATTAAATTTGAGTGAATTCTCGTTTAGATGCATTTTATTTTATGTGCTTAAACTTTTAAAAAATTGTACTATGTTTGCTTCTATTTTCAGCTGACTTTAATTTACAAACATTGTTATCCATCTCATGTGATACAACTTGATAAAGTGTGTATAGTAAACTAAGTTATAACGGAAAACGAATTAATATGCACTTCTCAGATCTTGGTTCAAATATCCCTTCCTCTGAAAGACCTTCTCTTGATCATACACAAACCCCCTTCCCTCCCCAATTTAAATTGGACCTTCCCTATTTCTCCTCACTTGTATAATTTGCATTATATAATAAACACATTGGCTTGTGTTTATATGACTGAACATACTTCCACCTCCTAGTGTACAAACTCCATGAGGACCCACGTCTTTTTTTTTTTTTTTTGGAGTATAGTTGCTTTACAATGTTGTGTTAGTTTCTGCTGTACAACGAAGTGAATCAGCCATATGTATAAATATATCCCCTCCCTCTTGGACCTCCCTCCCACTGCCCCCCCATCCCACCCATCTAGGTCACCACAGAGCACAGAGCTGAACTCCCTGTGCTATACAGCAGGTTACCACTAGCTACTTATTTTACACATGGTAGTGTATATATGTCAAACCTAATTTCCCAATTCATCCTACCACCCCTTCCCCCCCGTGTCCACACATCCATTCTCTACATCTGCGTTTCTATTCCTGCCCTGAAAATAGGTTCATCTGTACCATTTTTCTAGATTCCACATATATGTGTTAATACACAATATTTGTTTTTGTCTTTATGACTTAACTTCACTCTGTATGACAGACTCTAGGTCCGTCCACCTCTCTACAAATGACCCATGTCTTTTGTTTCACCCAATACCAACCAGGAAGCCAAGCAAATTGTGTGTGCTTGATACATATTAATAAACAAATGGATACATGGAGGTCAGTGAATGCACATGACATGGATATTTAGAACCTTCTTCTGTCTTCTCAAGTTAGATTTTCTATAGTCATCCTTTGTTCTACTCAAAGACCTAAAAGTATAGTATAATTGTGGCAAAAAAATTTGGCGTAATATTAGGTGAAAAGCATTACATGGCATTTGTTATTAACAGGGCCCTAAAATAAATGTGAATTGTGGATCTCTATTTTTTTATTTAAAAAATTAATCAAATATAAAGTTTACTCCAAATGCCCACTGCTGTGTTGCATTAAACGGCCCAATTTGCTCTATTAACGGGATTTTTATTAGATATATTTACCTATCAGTTATAACATCCCATGTCATTTTGCTCGAAATCAAGGAACACGTGTTATAGCAGTTTTCTTAAAAGCTATGTCGAAATTTTCATGTGTTGCAAAAGCCCTATAAGATGATGGACATTATGTGAGAATTAAGGAGGAAACCAAGGGATCTCTGGTGGATTGGAGGTGTGGATAGAGGGCACAGGGTCTGGAAGCGCTCCTCCCTGGGCTATATTGCAGATTAAAAACTAGGACGCAGTGTGCAATTCCGTATTCTCCTTTTAGCAAATATAAACGGTATGTGACAATTGGCACTTGTTTTCAATTTTTTACTAAGTGTAGAAATTGTTGAAAATTATGCCTTGGACCTCCTGATTTGGAAACTTTGTCGAGATGGAAGGTGTAATAGTTTAAGGTAGGGGTCAAGAGTGTGCAGAAGTGTTTGCACGTGTGTAAGATGAGCAGGAAACAGCGCCGCAAGGTGAAGAGAGCGGGAATTCAAGATCTCAAAGCTAGCATCCCACCCCTTTACCTGGCTCTCCGATCCTATTGACCACTGTCCAAGATCACAGCCACGGAGGTGTTTTAAGAGCTGCAATGGCAGCTCCGGGCGGCGGCGGCACCGCCACGGCCTCAGCGGCACTGCCACGGCCTCAGCGGCACTGTCCGCAGCTGCGCACCGGGCTCGGGTAGCAGTCTTTACGGTAACGGGAACTGAGACGAGGGGCGGTACTTACGGTAATGGGGGGAGTGGCCAGGCGGCGGTATTTACGGTAAGGGGGCCGGGCGGGGCTCTGGGCTGCCCGTCCGGCCCGAGGTCCGCGATGTCAGGTGATCTACTGCCGGGGCGGTCGCCGCCCCCTACACCAGCGGAAAACGCGGAATGGCCCTCGGGGGCAGTGAGGGGCCGGGGACCCGCCTCATCCGCGCCCCTCAGCCTGCAGGCTGCAGCGCCGCGCCGGGTCCGCGTGCAGCCCCCTCCCGTCCCTCGGCTGGGGCCCCGGCGTGAGCCCCGCGCCTCGCGTCCACATGGGGCTGTGCCACAGCCTCCGGCCGCTGCTCTTCGGGGACCCGGAGCCGCCCTTGGAGGGGGCGCGGTCCGGCCCAGACCAGACCCCGGACCCGGACCTGACCCGGGTCCCGACCCCGGTCCGGACCCCGGCGGGGGCAGGCGCGGCGCGGACCCCAGCGCAGAAAGAGAGGCGGCGGCGCGCGGACCAGCAGCGCGCGGAGGAACGCGAGGCCAGGCGGGTCAGCAGGAGCATCGACCGCCGGCTCCGCGAGCAGAAGCGCGACCTGCGGCGGACTCACCGGCTGCTGCTGCTCGGTGGGTACGGGGGGCGCGGGGAACCGGGCGCGAGGCGGGACGCACGGGACGGGAGGCGCGGGGGCGGAGCGCGGAGCCGGGCGCACGCTGGGCCGGGAACCGGGCTCGAGGCGTACGCGGGCCCCGCTGGTTCGGTCTCGGGTCTAGCGTGGTTCTTACCTGACAGCGTCCACTTGAGTGACTGGGCCGCGAACTCGCTGCCCGGTGACTCTGCTCTTTTCCACACCGTCTCATCCGGGCCCGTGGCTCACTTGTTACCGGTTAAGGAGCCTGCCCGGGAATTTCGTCCTCACTCGGTTCATCCCCAGGGCGTGCAGCCGCGGAGGGGCCTCGTGCACCTCACCTCCTCAGCGGCGGCCTTTGTTCTAAGGGCGCGAGTAAAAGCAAGTGCACGAGGCCTTTACATTGGTGGGTGTGGCTTGTCCCCTTTGGAGAAATAACTTCCAGAGCCCAGGGTACGGTCCTTCTGTCTCACTGAGTAGGTTCGAGCCTGGTGCCGTCATAATGTTTGCTCCTCCTTCAGAAACATTCGCTGTGCCACCTGCACACAAGAAAATGGGCACACCACCACCGGTGCTTGAAGGTACAGACCGCGTCGTTTGCTGGCATTTCTCAGCGAGCGGAACAGTCTTTCCCGTGAACAACTCGGGGACGTTCTCTGTGCTCTCAAAGCCTGGGTTCCTCATGCTACTTGTGGCTTTTAAAGTTTAGAAGGGAGCGTTTCCCTGGTGGCGCAGTGGTTGAGAGTCCGCCTGCCGATACAGGGGACACGGGTTCGTGCCCCGGTCCGGGAGGATCCCACATGCCGCGGAGCGGCTGGGCCTGTGAGCCATGGCTGCTGAGCCTGCGCGTTTGGAGCTTGCGCGTTCGGAGCCTGCGCGTCCGGAGCCTGTGCTCCGCAACGGGAGAGGCCACAGCAGTGAGAGGCCCACGTATCGCAAAAAAAATTCAAAAATAAAAAATAAAGTTTAGGGCGGAAAAAAAGCAAGACGTGGGCTTCTGACCCCAATTTTGTGACCTATAAGGCAGAATAATTGTTGAGTTCTGTGCCCTCCTGGGCACAAAGAAAGAACCCGGCCCACGAGGAAGATCCCTGCTTATAAATGAGTGAGACTTTTCCTTAAGATCTCGAGGACAACGAAGTCTTCGGTTTTGAAAGGGCTCACCATTGCAAGAATGAATAACTAAAACAACACAAACCTAGCTGCTGTATCCGGTGAAATATCTGAATTCTAACATAAAGGGACTTTTTTTGGAATAACAAAGAACAAAAAATATAGAAGTGATCAGGTTACCTGAAAAGGGAAGAGGACACATCAGAAGCAGAGTTATCTACAGTACTAACTTCTGGAGCAGGGCAGAACAATGTTTCCAGGGGGTCTGAAGATACAGAATGGTGATCCTAGAACCTGGTACCTCGTTAACCCACTGTGTGTGTGTGTGTGTGTGTGTGTGTGTGTGAGTGTGAGGGGAAAATAGATTTCCAAACATACAAGTGCTCAAAGTACATCCCCAACCACATATTCTTCTGGAAAGAAATCAGAAATTACTCCAGCCAAATTTCTTTTAATGCACCAAATTAAAATAACTCAAAAAGGAGAGAATTGTGGTCTCAAGAAATAAGAGAAAAACAAATAAGGTCTACAGTTCTGGCAATGTAATGTTGTTTTCATGTGATTGTGCAGCCGGACAGAAGTGTCTAAAAGGATATGTGAAGCAGAAGATGCTCAATATATAGAAAAAATTTTAAAGTTAACGATTCTGTGAAAGGGTCCTGGGAGGTGAGATCTAAAGACTTGAACGGTGAGCAGTTTCTTATAACATGTTGAGAGACTGTCCCTTTAAAGACACTGCCTCAGCCTTGTGTGTCAGCATCATATCTGACATGATGCATAGTCAGGTGACTCACACTTTGGGGGGAAAGTGTCGTGGATCTTCCCACCAGTGACAGCAAGAGTGCAACACAAACTGTCCTGTCAAGGTGACATTTAGTCCAGACTAGGTGTCGGTCTAACAGGGACAGTGCATCCTAGCTTCATCCCACTGTCACCTTGTGAGAATGCAGGCCCAGTGTTGCCGGGTCTTGAATTTCCAGAATAAGAGGGAAATGCTCATTTTCATCTGAAACCTCCTTATTTTTAACCATTGGCTCAAATTAATAAAACACAATCTATGTGCCTGCTGTGGCCCACAGGCCACCAAGTCTCACCTCCGTCGGATCTCTCCCAAGCTAAAGGGACATTTCCGCAGGCCGAGCACTGGGCTGTATGGGCAGTGGCCCCAGGTCAACACCAGCAAAACGCAGTTGACAAGACTGGGTGTGGGATCAAAATATATAATCTGACTGTACACACAGCAAGCGAAGCCAGGTTCCCCATCCTTCAAGTGAATCTGCAGCTGAGCTCATAGGGTCATGACACAGTCATGACAGTAGATGCCACTGACTGTTCTTCCGCCTCTTGTTGACTATGACGTAAATTCTTGTTCACTACATTCTGATTGGAAAAGTATTCATTTGATATTATCCTTTTTCCCAGATAATTATGCAAATTAAAAATGGCCAACCGTGGTTAAGATTCATGTTTTTTGCTTCCTTCTATTATTTCCTGTTGTTTTCCTGTGTGTTTGGTCTTTCTCTGCCAGGAATACATCTCTTGAGATGGAAGCAGTCTCTGTGGGACACTTGCTGCCTTTCTCTTGTACTTGGCTGCTGGTAGAAACCAGAACGCTGGCTTGACCTCTGTCTGTGTCTCTAAGAGGAAGTACTTGGTACAGTCACAGAAAACGGAATGTTCTCCACTGGGGGGTTTTGATCACTTTTTTCCAGATAAATGTCTCTTTTCTTGAGTCATGCAGTGGACTTGAGCTGCATGGATCCCCCAGGACGCCACGCTTTCAGTTTGCTGCCTTGTCCTGCCCCAGCCTCCTGTAGTCCCATGGCTTATAAACTCAGGAGAAATTCCAGATGCTCTGGCTGTGCCTTGGCTTTTCCAAACTCACATGCACAACATGTCCTTACAGCCCGGGGAGAAGATGCAGCCACAGTTTCTATATCACTCTATTGTATAAACTATCACCAGCATCCTGCAGACACAAAGCTCCCTGTTTCAAATCAGTGGAGCAAGACTCAGGAAGCAGATGTGGCCCAAGGGATGGTGCAGTGAGAACGAGCAGGTGGGGCCGTGGACCTCCAAGGCCAGTGTGGACGGACCCTGAACCTACACCTCTCCTTAGAAGGAAGCACAGCCCAGGAGGGTTTAAGTTGGAGTTAATCTGTCATTGATGTGGGGATGGCCTGTGTTCAAAAGGATGTTGGGCCGTGTTTCGGGCCAACCACCTGTGAGTTCAGCAGCTCCTGCCCAGGGGGGTCAGCAGAGAGGTATCTCCGTGGCCTAGTGCAAAGACAAGGGCACCAGCGCCATCACGCCCAGTCCGCTAGTGGGACGGAGCAGGGCCTGGAGGAAGGGAGGCCGCATGGAGGTCACCGAAAGATCAAAGTACACTCATAGAATAGATTTGTTTTTAAATGGGACCAGGGATTCTTTTTTTCCATTTTGAGGGGTTTGTCAGAAAACAGTGTATTAAGGTTGCACTTGGAGCAAATGCACAGCAAAACGCCCAGCATATTTTCCACCATCGAAACCCGGCACCTGCCCCACGCCAGCTGCATCCACAGTCTAGTCATGACGCCCCGTCAGCCTTCATGGTGTCCCCCTGGAAGGTGAGGTTGGGCCCTCTCATTTGGCTATTAGAGCTTTTCATGTACAAGGAAATTCCATGTGCTGGAAAGAAGCAGCAAAACCCAGGGGGAGATGGCCGTTTTCTGTCCGTCCTTCCCTCCTGGGCCAGGAAGGATGGTTATGTAATTCTCTCTCTCAAAAGCTCTAAAGTACCTGGTACTTTACTTTAGAATCATTTCTTAATTTAATGTAACAGCGTCCTGCACACCAGCTATCCATCGATCGGTGCTGTCTGGCCTGAAAGGCGGGCAGAGACGCAGCTGGTCTGATGCACTTCCCTGTGCCCTAATGGAGGATGTTTATTTAATACTCAGACCCACTTCCCCCTTTGGCGGGTGGTGTTTTCTTAGAAGAAACTGCTCCCATTTGGGCTTGGGCACAATAACGATTCTGGATGGGCAGGGAAGGCCTGGAGCATAATAACCACGGTTTAGACAAAAACATTCCAGTTCAGCCGGGAAAGGAAAGTATTCATATTCCTCTTCAGAAAAAAAAAAAATCTAGTTACTTGCTTTCCTCATCTGTGAAATGGGATCATAAACCACCTCGTAGGATTTCTTGGCCCAGCGGGGCCCCACCCATACTGGGAGAAAACATCCCCAGAGCATGCACCTGCAGAGCACTTGTTTCCAGAACAAAGAAAGGAATCCTACAGACTGACGTAAAAAGATGCCCGATTAAAACAGGCAAACAGGGAATTCCCCGGTGGTCCAGTGGTTAGGACTCCGAGCTCTCACTGCCAGGGGCCCGGGTTCGATCCCTGGTCAGGGAACTAAGATCCCACAAGCTACAAGATGTGGCCAAAAAACAAAAACGGGCAAATGACTTGGAGCTGACGGTACACAAAAGAAGATACGTGAAAAACCAGTACACTGCCTGCATGATTGGTCATCAAGGAAATGCAGATTAAAACCACAGACAGCAGTTCACTCCTACCAGGGTGGCCTACAGACCCACAGTTCCAGTGCTGACCAGGATATAAAACAGGGTCAGCAGACTTTCTCTATGAGGGGCAGGCCATGGGACCTAGTCAGCTCTGCTGCACCATGCAGGCAGCCGTAGACCACACATAAGCACACGAGTGGGGCTGTGCTCCAATAAGACTGTATTTATAAATGCTTACATCTGAATTTCATGTAATTTTTAAATTTTTAAATCATGAAATACTATTCCTTTGATTTTTTTTTCCCAACCACTTATGGAGTCTTTGCTCACAGACTATGCAAAAACAGGCTGCAAACCAAAGTTTGCTGAGCCCTGATCTAGATGCCAAAGCCTCACTCTCTGTTGGTGGCACAAGGACAATTGTACAGTCACTTCCCAGAATTACTGGGTAGTTTTCTATGACGTTAAACACACATCCTATGATCCAGCGATACCACTCCTAGGAATTTACAGCAGAAAAATGAAAATATGCATTTATTATAAGAAGTTATACAAAATGCTTCTATCGGCTTTATTCAAGATAGCAGAAAACTGGGAACAACTCAAATTGTCACTAACCAGAGAATGAATAAGCATACTGTGTATATTCATACAATGAAATACTCAACAATAAAAAAAGTACTGATTGATAACATAGCAACATGGATGGGATTTTTGAGTGTTATGTATACATGCAAAAGAGTATCTACTTATGATTCTGTTTATACTGAATTCTAGAAGAGGTCAAGCCAGTCGATGGTAATAGAAATCAGAACAGTAGTTTCAGGGGTCAGATTTCTGGAAAAAAGTCGTGAAGCACCTTTCTGGGGTCATGGAAATGTTCCCTATCTTGGGTGGGACAGTGATTACACAGGTGTAAACATGTGAGAACTTATCAAACTGTATGCTTAAGATCTATGCATTTCAATGTATTTAAATTTTACTTTTTTAAGATAAAGCCCTTAAAAATAGTGCCTAGCATATAGTAGAGGCTTAATAAATGTTTGCTGTTTTTAAAAGGATTTTTTAAAAGGATAGATCAAAACTCAAAAGAGGGACAATTCTAATTATAGAATGAGATAATAAATTATGGCTTTCTACACCAGGGGTCGCCAACCCCAGGCCCGTGGACCCATACCCATCCCAGCCTGTTACAAACCGAGCTGCCCAGCAGGAGGTGAGTGGTGGGCTAGCAAGCGAAGCTTCATCTGCCCATCGCTTTCACTACCGCCTGAACCATACCCCCCCCCTGCCACTATCCGCGGAAAAATTGTCTTTCATGAAACCGGTCCCTGGTCCCAAAAGGGTTGGGGACCGCTGTGCTACACCATACCGAAATTTAATATGTTTAATACAAAGATCCTTACTTACCATTTGTAGGATCTGTGTTCTAATGATCCCAAAGATTAAACGCCAGACGCTGAAGTGGGACCTTGGTATGTGAGTGAGGACAAGGGTGGTGTAGCTAATCTCTCTGCCATGTGGTCAGAGTGAAAGGGGGGGTGTGGTCAGGTTAACTGCTTCTCTAGCCATTTACTGAGCTCCGGGGTGATGCCAGGCGTCACGGGAACATCCACACTGGAAATCATTAAACTATAAACTGTTTTGTTACCGGGTCCCCTGCTGCCTTGCTACTTTTCTGTTCTGTTCTCCCCTATCTTCTCTCTAAAACAGGATCCCAAACTGAAGTTGTAAAGCTGAAACTCAAAGGCAGAAGGCTGATAGGAAGCCATTCACTGGGCCAACCGTGTAGGGAAATCATAGTCACTTGTTTTCATCCAGACTCTTTCTACTGTGATAGAATTCCAGCTCAAACAGCCTAAGTTAGAGGCAGAGGAGGCGTCAGCCAGGCTCTGTCTGTCCCGGGTCTTGGTTCTGTGTGTTCACCAGTGGCTCCAACTTCACAAAGTCTCAGGAGCCCAGAGGAAAGAGGCTCTGGTAACAGTTCTGGGTGGACAGCTCAAGTGAGAGCTTAACATTGTTTCTAACTGGTATCTGTTCTTGTCCCAAACCTCAAAGGTGCATTTTAAGATAAATGCATTTAATATTTTCTAAAATTATTTCTAAACTTAATTTCACCATTAATCTTTGAAAAAAGACATTGATTTCTTCATAATTTCTTCTGTTTCCTTACAGTGATGAAACGGACAGAAACATAGAGTTTTGCTATATCACTGTAAGAAAATGAAAATATTCCTGGATTCCTGTCTTAGACAGTGAGTTTCATGATGTATAATCCCAAGCACTATTGCAAGCTAAAGACTCTTAGGCATTTCGAAGGCAGGTTGTTTCCTTGGGAGCCCACAGGTAAGGGACAGTGATTTCTCCTCTCTTGGGAGAAACCATAGGCATCACTTAAAGTCCTGAGGTTTAAACACTGGTAGGGGTGGACCAGGGAGCAGATGAAATCTCAACAAGAAATGTCAGAACCACTAGTAGGGAAGAGATCTCAGGCATCAGAGTTTTGATTTGCTCTTTGGTCTTTGTACTGATAATTTGGTGTTTGGCAGCAAATACAATATTTAAGCCATATTTCTAAAATCCTGGAAATGACACCTAGGATGTGACGTTTGTGGGCTGGAAGGTTCACGTCCTCTAATGTGGAGAGATGGAGCATTTTCTCCTGAGACGTGAGAGAGAACGAGATTCCCCGCCTAACGTCAGGCTGTTCTTAGGCCCTTCAGGACCCGACCACGTGTCTGCCATCACGCGCGCATGTGTGTGTATGTCTCTGTGTGTATGTGTGTGTGTGTGTGTGTCTGTGGGTGTGTCTGAGTGTGCATGTCTGTGTGTGTGCGTGTGTCTCTGTGTGTATGTGTGTGTGTCTGTGTGTGTGATATATCACCGAGCACCGCCCCTTCAGGGCACGTCACACCGTCTGTCTCAGTCCCTCTGTCCCTGCCATTTCTGCCCCCCCCACTGGTCCCTCTGCCTGGAGAACGGGTCCCCTTTTCTTGCACCTGCGTGAACGCGTCTTAGCTTCACATCTTGCCTTGTTGTTACTCTCTCTGTTGAGAAGCCTTATTTGATGCCCATTTTTTCCTTCCCTGGGCAGCTATTTCCTTCACAAAACTTACCCCATTTTGAATTACATTTTCATTCATGTGTTTGCTTAGCGTTGACGCCAGTAACCTCTTGGGGCCAGAGACCTCATCCTTCGCGTTTCCTGCTGCGTCTCCAGTGTCCTGCACGTGCCTGGAGGCATGTTTTTCAGTAAAGGCGTGAATGTCAGGCTAAGGTCAGATGGTGACAGGCAAGTGTAAGCGCTGGCCCGGCAGGCGCCCTGTCCCCTCGTTCCCACCCCCGCTGCACCCCAGCAGGTGGGGACTGTAGGGTTGACCGAGGCTCTAGACCAAGACCACAGGGTCAAGTGGCAAACTTTTCTTTCTTCTTTTTTTAGGAGGTGACTTTTAGTATTTCTTAATCGAGATACTGTTGACAGAAAACATTATATTAGTTTCAGTTGTACAACGAAATGATTCAGTATTTGTCTATATTGTGAAATGATCACAATAAATGTAGTTAACATCTGTCCCCACACACAGTCACCCAAAACATTGTGTGTGATGAAGACTTTTACGATCTACTTTCTCAGCGACCTTCAAGGACACGGTACAGTATTGTGAACTGTAGTCATTGTGCTGTACACTCCATCCCCAGGACGTATTTATCTTACAACTGGGAGTTCGTACCCTTTGTCCCCCTCCCCCCGTTTCTCGTGGCCCACTCCCCTCTACACACACATGGACCCACCCCACCAAAGCATCTATGCCGCCTGCTCGCTGGCTCCTTGGCTCCCCTTGGTCCTCTGCCCCTGGAATCCCCTCCCCCATTTTCAAAGGTCATCTCAGGTGTTACCTCCTCTTCCAAGCCTTTCCTGATCCCCTGTGTTGGAAGTGTCCGCTCATTTTATATGTAACTCCCTTAGAATACCTTTCCTTCTGCAGTGGACATTCATACGTTTACCTGAAATCCATGATCAGACTGTATCCTATGGGAGTCACGTCCACTTTGGTTTATCTATTAATCCTCCATGCCACCTGGCAGAACCTGGCATAAAATAAATGGGAAATTATCGTTGACAAAACAGAAATGAGAACGCGGAAATCCCGCCGTGCATTTTAATTCCAACCCAGAAAGATTGCCATCTGTTCTTTTCTTAATTGAAATATAATTCACATACCATGAAATTCACCCTTTTAAAAACCGTACAACTCAGCAGGTTTTTAGCGTATTCACAAGATTGTGAAACCATCACCATTACCTCATTCCAGAACATTTTCATCTTTCCAAAAAGAAGCCCCCTGCCGCTTAGCACTCACCCCTCCCCCTGCCACCCCTGACCACCACTGATCCACTTTCTCTCTTTATGGAAGTGTCTGTTCTGGACGTTTTGCGTAAAAAGTCACACAATATGTAGTCTTCTGTGTCTGGCTTCTTTCACTTAACAGGATGTTTTCACCCATATAACATGGACCAGCACTTCATTCCTTTTTATGGCCAAATAAAGTCCACCGTATGGATCTGCCACCTGTTACTTATTATCTATTCTTTCAGTTGGTAGATATAATAGCTAAAATGTGTGTTTCCACTTTTTAGCTATTATGACTAATGCTGCCGTGACTGTTCGTGTACAGGTTATTGTCTGGACATATGTTCTCATTTCTCTTGGGTGCATATCTGGGAGTGGAATGGCTTGGTCATATGGTAACTCTCTGTTTAACTTTCTGATGAACTACCAGACTGTTTTCCAAAGCAGCTGAATCACTTTACATTTTCACTAGCAACATGTGAGGGTTCCAGTTTTTCCACATTCTCATCAACACCTGTTATTGTCCATCTCTTTTTTTATTACAGCCATCTTAGTGGGCTTGGAATGGTATACACTGTGCTCTGGATTTGCATTTCCCTAATGACTAGTGTTGCACATCTTTGGATGTGCTGATTGGCCATTTGTACATATCCCTTTGAGAAATGTCTGCTCAAATACTTTGTTCCTTTTGTAATTGGGTTATTTGTCTTTCTGTTGTTGCGTTGTAGTAGTTTCTTAAATATTCTGTCTGCTGGATCCTTTTGTTCTTAACCACATGTAACTCTGCACCTTATGCCCTAACCTGCAGAATATCTGTTCAATAGTGAATAATGTCAAGTTTTGCCTCTATTTTTATAATTTTAATTGCCTTGTACAATTGCCTTGCAATATCCAGAGTCTTAATTCCAAGTTTCTAGATATGGACCTTACCAACATTTACATATTTATGGAGGGGTGGGTATGTGGAATTTTCTAAGATGTCAATATACTTTGAAACACTGTTTTATCAACGTAAATGTGAAATCAACAGAACCCGATAGTTTATGATGAACAGGATGATTTAACAGCAGTAACACAGAAATACAGGGACATGGCGGGGGGATGGAAAACAGCGGCCTTAGGAAGAGGGGAGGGAAGGAAGGGATGGGTAGGGGAGGTTGTGTATTTTGAAATAGGCGCGTTGTGAGTTTTGACTAACTGACACGTGAGAAATTACAAACAGAAAAGGAGAAAAGAAGCCGGGAAGGAAGCGAAGGTGGGGCCGGGCTGTGGGGACCCAGGGCCTCTCGAGGCGAGGCAGGTGCGCGCGGCCGGTCGTTCCTGCGGCGGTCGCCAGGTGGCGCTGCGGCGCGGGAAGTCCGATGGATGGGCAGCAGCTGCTCCCGGACCGCGGTCCGCACTGGCCGCCGGGCGGGCAGCGGGGAAACCGGCTTGTACTGAGCTCCCAGGTGTGAGTGGTCGTGCTGGGCGAGAGGTGAAGGCGAAGGATGCCCTGCCAGTGTCAGAGCGGCCCCTGGAGGGGGGACCCCACCGACAGGGCCCTTACCTGCTCACACCTGCACACACCTGCAAGCGGCAGCATCCCCCAGTGGCGGTTAAAGCGGCACCTCCTTTGTGTGGACGCTTTTCTCTCCTGGGAATAATTGTTCTGTGTGCCCGTGTGATGCTGTACATCCCCGGACAGGTCATGCATCTGTCCATTCTGCACGACTGTTCCCGCCATCTCTATCCCAGGGAGGGCACCCCGCCTCCTGACAACCACCGGTTCTAGTTTTGTCCGGCCTGTAATCAATTCTCCACGTAAAACTTGCCCCATCCCTGCCCTGCTTCTGACAACTTTGACTTCCGGCCGTCCTGGGGATAAAGAAGCATCCCTAACAGAACCCACAGCCGGACAGCGTGAGTCGTGACTCCTTGGGGCAACACCGGCCATGCCATCAGCACTGCATAAATACTCGGGGAGACCGATGATAAACTCCGCACAAACAAAATCCAGCTCGCCAGCAGGTAGGAAGGAAAGGAACCAAGAAATGAGTGAGAGGGTTTCTCGCTTCTCCATGACTGATGTTATGTTCCCTTCTCCCCCCCCGCTTTATTTATCTCTTAGTTGTTGGCATGGACACATGGTATTTCTATGTTTTTTTCAGTGGCTTAGAAGTCACTCCTGTACTTAAATACCTTGGTGCTGAAATCATCCCAGATTTGGCCAAATGGGAGCCCCTTCTGTCTGGTCTTGTGTTCTCGGGAGGTGCCCCCAGCATTTGAAAGCACTTTCCTACTTTCTGGCATAACAGTGCTCCAGATTTATCTGTGGCTCCCCTGCCCCCACCCCGGAATCTGCCGTTTCTCTGAGGAGGCCTGGCTCCTCTGGGTTGTGGGTGATACTGAAGACCAAGGCCTGGGCACTAGGTGCGCTCACCGCCACTGGCGTGTCTAATGCCTGGGTCTTTTCAGCAGACAGAACGAGGGAATAGATGCATGTGGCACATGCACAGGCGTACAGTGTACACAGACACGTATGTGCACATAATCACGGACACATACATACATACTCTAGACATCACGAACTCATTCCGATCACTACAATTCCAGTCCATCCCATGGGCGTGCCTTGCGTTTCGCCATTCCGTGTTTGTCCGTCCTCTTTCTCTCTGAAAATCCTGGTTCTCAGTAACCACCTCAATGCACCTGTCCACCTGCCCCGTCCTGTCATTCACGCACCTAAGGATTTGCACTCAGAGTCTCCCTTTTGAACCTCAGTCTTGAATTTATCTGTCGTCTAAATTCATCAAACGGTTCCTACTTAATGAGCAAATAAACCACGAACGGGAAATACAGATGATCCCTAGGCTCTGTCTCCCTTGTTCACAGCCCACGAGCTTCAGAAAGAGCCCGTGCAACCTTCCTGGGAAAGGCCCATAGTTCCCACCTATGATGGAGCAAGTTCATGTTCTGTTTAATTTCATATACAGGTTGACATTCTATTACAAGGGAAACTGTTGCTTTAGACTCTGTAACTGAGCCAAATTCTAAAAGAAACCAGTTGCTAAGGCAACTGAGTGAAGAGTTAATTAATTCATCAGTCATTATATGCAGATTTAATCTGCCTGTGTTAGCAAGGAGGTGGGCTTGTTTGATTTCTCATTTTGGAAGAGAAAACGGTGCGATTTTTTCCCCACCCGTCAGAGTTCCTTCTGGAAAGGGCTCAGGCTTTGGGATCAGACAGAGCTCCACCCCCATCAGGCCCCTGTGGAACCTTCGGACCAACAGCCTTCTCTACAAAGTGTGGATAATCTTGTAGCTGTTGCAGTGATCTGATAAGATGAGCCACTAGAAATAGAACACCTTTCAGTGTCTTTTTAAAAATAAGACGAAGGGGCTTCCCTGGTGGCGCAGTGGTTGAGAGTCCGCCTGCCAATGCAGGGGACACAGGTTCGTGCCCTGGTCCGGGAAGATCCCACATGCCGCGGAGCGGCTGCGCCTGTGAGCCATGGCCGCTGAGCCTGCGCGTCCGGAGCCTGTGCTCCGCAACGGGAGAGGCCACAACAGTGAGAGGCCCGCGTACCGCAAAAGAAAAAAAAGAAAAAAAAAAAAAGAAGACGAAGGGTGACTTACAAAGGTTAACACAACATCGGTCTAAGGAAGGAAGTGACATTTTTCTTCACTTGTATAATTGACTACACACCCCTATGTGCTCCCACTGTAATCTCTACAGAATCCCGAGGACTTGATTGCACGTCTGCCCCTCTCTCCTAGCCAATTAAACTGCTTGCGATCAGGGACAAGGTCGAGTTCGTCCTTGTAATCTCAAGGCTACGTGTGTGTAGGATTCAAAAAATGCTCTTCGGTGAGTGAATGATGGAAACTCACCGCTTTACAGGCGCCCCTGGAGCCTCCTTCTGACTCCAGGGTCTGCATCGCCACCTGCTGGTCAGAACTATAACTGCAGTAGATGTTTGTAGAGGAATTGAACTCACGTGGCTGTAATCGGAAGCCTCAAAACGAATAGCGGGAAACCACCGGAGAGAAGGATTTCTCTCTTCAACCACGGTCATGATGAAGACCCTAAATGTAAATTTTTTTGTCTTTTTGTGGTTAAATATACATAACGTATAATTGACCATCTTAACCATTTTTAAGCACACAGCTCAGTGGCGGTTAAGTACATTCTTGTTGTGCAACCATCACCTCCATCATCTCCAGAATTTTTCATCTTCCCAAACCAGAAGTCCGCCCCCATCAAACACTGGCTCCCCCTCCCCGTCCACCACTCCCTGGTAACCATCATCCTACTTTCTAATGTATTCAGTGACCACCTCGCGTTTTCACACCAAAACTAAACCCCTGTCTTCGTCACTGAGTTGCGTCTTCCAATGAGGATATTTCAGTCCTGGGTTTTTGGACACAGGGTGAAGTCAAAGACAGTTAACCTACCTTTCCTTCTCATTCGCTATTTGGGTTTTTTAAGCCACCAGTTAAAAAGACTGCATCCCTACCCTTTATGGATGGCACTTCTGAAAGCTCCTTAATACTACTTTGCTGTAGGAGTAGGGGGAAAAAAAGAAATTAATTCAGTAAATTCTAAAATATTTGATTGCAGAGTGCTATGTACAGAAAGGGAATGTTGAAAACGTTTCCCTAACTTTTCTATTTAAAAATTTTTTAAAATTCACAAGATTTTTAAAGTGTGTTGTGATTAGGTCATGGGGTGAGCTTGCTGCTGAGAATGAAATTAATCCACACAGACCATTTCCACCGAGACACTAAGAAAGGAAAGAGAGAAAACAACTAACTGCAAGGTGTTAAATGACAGGAAGCAGCACGAGGGCCGTGTGCACACAGGCCACTCCGCCGCCTCGGCTCCCGCTCCACCAAGTTTGTTTACAAAACTGGGCGCAGCTTTTCGTTTCTTCGGCCTGGTCACTGCATTGAGTGAGGGTTCGCCTCTCCCACTCTGCTTTGTTCCTCTTTAAAATCTTTCAATGTACCTGCTCCAAATGCCTTAGAGTGCAGTTTTAACCTTTATTAACCTTTACAGTATAAAATGCTAGACCAGTTATTAACGTTTTAAAACATTGATTTTTTTAAATTAAATTCAATACGTCCGCTATCTCATGCCAGACAGCATTCTAGTCACTTTTCAAACTGGCTCAGCATCTCCTGGATCCAGGCCTGTAGTGATGTGAAACAGTTCCTTTGAATTTTTCATCTTGTTAATTAAATTTCTGTGGAGGTCCTCCTTATAACGGGAGACAAATTTTGTTCTCATTGTTTATCAACAAGGACTTGGGTCCAGCTAACCAGAGAACAGCTGTGATCTTTTCGACATTTGCCAACTTCAATCAGAGGGGCTCAAACAAAAACAGATTTCAAAATCATTATTCAAAATTCACAAAACTAAGTACAAAAGAAATTCAAATAATTCAACTGTCAAATGCACTAAGACTTCTGAGACACCTTGTCTTAAACATCAACAAGAGCAGGAAAACACCACTTTGTTTTACGTTTGTCTTTCGCCCCAAACTTTGTGCCTTCCCAACCCTTCTTGCTGCCCAGGGCGTCCCCCGCCCGGCCGCCCCCTCTGCTGGCAGCGCGCTGCCGGCGGCCCTTCGCCTCCGCAGGTGGGTGTGCGCTGCGCGAGTGGTGCTGATGCTGCGCTGCCGTTGCCTAGAGACAGATGCCGGCACTGCCAGCTCCAGGCTGCTCCCAAACAGCGCCGCTCCCGCGCTCCAGGTGAGCCAGCAGGGATTCTGGATTCTGATCCCAGGGTTCCAAACTCAAATGAGGATCGTTTTCCCAGACCAGACTAGGAAAAGGCCAGGTGACTGGGTTTTTTTTAAAAAGTGTCTTGAGCTCCTACCTGATAATAGACTATGTAAAGATGGGCTTGGCATTTCTCATCAGAAAGGTTGCATCGCTGTGTAGGCACGTTGCTTTTACGTTTTGGAGTGGTTAGCAGTGTTCTGTGCACTTACAGTGCAGACGCTGCAGCCAGGCTGCAAGGGTTTAGATCCCAGACACACCTCTTATGCACCCTCTAACATTCTGTAAAATAACGGTCGCAGTAGTTCCTTTTAGGGTTATTGCAAATACTAAATAAATTGCTCCATGGAAAGAATTTAACCCAGGGCCAATAATCACTGGATAAATCGTAGAAACGAGTTATTTTAACCCTAATTCCTAGATATGAACAAGTGAAAACCTTTTGCTATGTTTTCAGGGTTCCAGGTTCGAACTTCTTTCTCCCTTTATAAGTTTGGTGGGATTTGTTTTGTCCCCTTTTCTTCCAGCTAACAATTTATAGAAACCTTGACATTAAAAAAGAGACACACCTTTTAAAACATCCCACCGCACTCTGCTATTTTTGTACACCTGTTCTCGCCTCCGACTGCCCCGTCAGCCACCGAACAGGCCACGTGGATGTTGCTGTAGGTGAATGCTTGTGTTAACACAAGGAGTGAGGCCTCACAACAGTGCTAAACAGTGTCCCTCCACAAGCTAAAACTCTTATCCAGCTCAGAATATGGCATGGCACTGCGTGTTTGCTTCTGCTGTGTCAAGAAGAGACACTACTGCTTTTGTTTTTTAAAGAGTATTCTTATTTGGATACAGTACTAAACTGGACAAGTATTTTATGAATTTAAAATCTGATCATCAAATTCCTTTCATGAGAACCCACACTTGGAGCGGGAGTTATCTTTGGCCTTCATGAATTTGTTCATCCATCAAACAAAGACTCAAGGGGCATCTCCCCGGGCCAGCCACTGAACTGGGCACAACCCAGCAGGTGTGAAGTGCAGGCTCCGCCCCGGCCCTCACTGGGTCCCGAGTCCAGTGGACATTTGAAAGAGCAGCAAACAAACCATTACAATGTAAAGTGCTGTGAGATGCTGGAGAACAGAGAAGGGGGCCTGGCCCTAACTGTGGAAGCAGTGGTGAGGCAGGAAGGGTGACTAAGAGTTGGTCAAGTGAAGAAGGGGCCACACGTCTCCCAGAGAGTGAAGCAGCGCATGCACCCACGCCATGCACTCGGGTGTCCATGTGCAAGGGGTCAAAGGGGGGCTGGGGCAGTGCCAGGAAGGGGGGACATGAGAGCTGAAGCTGAGGAGTTTACACGGACCTAGTCTTGATGGACCGTGGCTCGTGGCTTGGCAGTGGTGGGGACAGTGATGTGGTGAGATTTGCATTGTCACTGTGGCAGCACTGTGCAGGTGGGCCGGAATATGTGAGCAGGAGGCCACTTGTGACATCCAGCCTGGACAGTGACCATGGCAATGGCAGATGGGGTGGAAAGAACAGGAACGATGTTTAGGAAACGGACCCAAAGGAACACGGTAACTGGGTTTGCAAGAAGGAAAAGTAGTCAGGAATGACTGCCATGTTCTGGTTGGGAAAATCAGGGGCCTTATTCACAGAGAGAGAGAGGAGCGTGCTGGGGTTTGGGTGGGCACGGGGAGGAGATCCTGGAGGCACGGAGGTGGAGGTGTGCTTGCCGCACTGGTGGTCAGGAGGGTGGGCTGGGCTGGAGGTCTGGTGTGGCTGTCGTCAGAGCCTCGTGTGCGGAGGACGGGGGAGGCAGTCAGCCCCCGAGGGCAGGGCATTAAGGGGACAAGGGCTGTGCTGGGTCTGAGCCTCCTCTCCCGGTGGAGAGTGGGCGGGAAATCCAAAGGCCACGTCGGGGAAGCCGAAGGACCGGGGAGACTCCAGGAGGGTCAGAGAAGGTAAAGACCACAGTTCCTGGGTGAAGCCTGACCCCGGGGGTCCACTGATGACCCCGTGAGAGTATTTCAGTGAAGCAGGTGGGCCGAAGCCAGGTGCCGGGACCTGAGGCGTGAACGGGAGGTGGGGAAGGGCAAAGGGAGTCAGATCCCGGTTTTAACTCGGAGCCGGTCGGTGGGCAGGAGGACACGGCGGGGCTGACGCAGGGCCTGAGGCTGTAGGATGGGCTGTCAAATGGGACGGAGTTGAACGTGTTTGTCCGTCCGACGGAACAATCCGTAGAGAAGGGAGGAGAAGAGAGCGGGGAGGCGGGGGAGGCCCGCGGGGCCCAGGGCGCAGGGGCAGGGGCGGCGGAGACCGCGGTCCGTGCAGGAGGCCAGGCGTGATGACCGCGAGGGAATACGGTGGAGCCGGAGGGGAGTGGGGACTTGACGGCGGTGCCAGGGCCCCTGGCCTGGAGACCCGAAACTGGTACCAGTGACGTACCGGGAGGCGACCTCCGCGGTCACGGCTCTGCGCCCCCCGCGTCCAGCAGCGCGGATGGGGAGCGACGGGCACCCGCTCAACAGGTGGAAACCAGCAGCCGCCCTCACTGGTTCCGGCAGCGGTGCCAGGCTCGGGGCCACGGCGGCTTCCAGAAAAGTAGCAAAACTGCTCAGAGCGCGCAGAGGAGAGCCGGGGGCGGGAGGTACACAGGAGGCTGCGGGAGGAGGCGTGGGTGCGCTGGAACCGTCTAGAACGGTAACGGGGGGAGGCGGGGTGCCCGAGCCCGGCACGGACCCTCCCCCTGATAGAATATGCATGATCATGCGCGAGGCCTCGCCCGCCGGGAGCTGGAGGCGGCGCGGGATCCGGGAGCGCACGCCCAGACCTGGTGCCGCTCGGGCTGCGAGGGAGCCGCGCGCCGCGTTCGGACCGCAAGCGGGTGAGCCTCCGCGGGGGCCCTTCGAGGGCGGCCGCCACCCCTCCAGACCCCGGGACCCGCGGCCTAGCCGCCCCCGAGCTGTCTACCCCTCCGCGCCGCGGAGAGGCCCTAGGGGCTCGGACCCGGGATGGGGCGCGGGTGGCCGGCGGGTGTTCGCAGTTATTGGCGGGGACCCGGTGCGCTCCGTCCCTCCGCGCCGCGTTCGGCCGCCACCGGCGGGGCCCAGGCACCGGGCCGAGCGTGCCTGCTCGGGGTCCCCCCGGGCAGCGCATCGGGCGCAGGGCGAGGGGAGGGCCGGCGCCACCCCGCTGGCTCCAGCGGCCCCACCGCTCTTGGCCCCGTCTCCGCTCACTGCTGTTTATCCAGCACATAATTCTAAACACGTGTCTTTAAAAAGTAGTTGGCTCCGCGCGTCTTCCTTGTGTCCTGAGTCGAGAGTTCGCGGCGGGGAGGGGGAGGGAGAAGAAACGCCTGTTCGGATCGGAAAACACCGAGAGACCTGAGCATCTCTTTCAGCAGCGAGGAAGAGGGGCCGCCGCAGGATCCATACACACCTACAACTCTCTCTACTTTTGTGCAATTCCTAACTGCGCCTGACGTCCACGCAAGCGGTCAGGCATGGGGTGTTTGGGCAACAGCAAGACGCCAGAAGACCAGGGCGTCGATGAAAAGGAAAGACGCGAGGCCAACAAAAAGATCGAGAAGCAGTTGCAGAAGGAGCGCCTGGCTTACAAAGCGACTCACCGCCTGCTGCTACTGGGTAAGGCGGGGGGCGCGCGGCGGCGCCCGGCCCGAGCGGAGCGCACGGCCCGGGGCGCACGGCCTGGAGCGCGGAGAGGGCCGGGCGGGCAGGGCCCGCGCCCCCGCAGATAGCGAGAGCGCACCTGAAAACGCCCGCGTGGGGGCAGGACACTAGTTCAGTCTCGGTTGGCGTGAGAGATGGCTACGGTCCCTGGCCACAGATCACAGCATTCTCTCTGTTTGTTTGTAGGGGCTGGTGAGTCTGGGAAAAGCACTATCGTCAAACAAATGAGGATCCTGCACGTCAATGGATTTAATCCCGAGTAAGGAATGACCGATTTCGGGTTTGTTTCCCAACTGCATGCAAATTTTGTCACTGGTCTCCCGGCCTCCCCAAAGTGTTTTCTCTAAACAGTTAATTTGATCTTTGAGTCGACCTTTGTGGGGGGGATATAGAAGTAAGTTGTTGAATTTGGCATATTTAGGCAAATCCTTCTTCTGGTAGTGTCTACGTCAAAATAAAATAACTTAACAATATATGATTTATTAAATACTCTTGAGGTATTGATCTGCATTATTCATATTACGCTGAGCACACTTAACCAATGTGTCTATATATACTTCTCTCTATATCATTTGTCTGCATCTATTTCAATCAACATATGGATAGATTCAAATAAAATATATTTACAGGTGTAGCCCTGTAGTTTTTATATGCAATAGTCATGATGATTTTGCCATGTTACGTAAAACCTGTGTCGTTGTCTAGAGCTAGAGATTGTGGTGTGTGCATGTTTGTTTAGAGTCCAAACCAGAAAAGGTGGATGTTTTCCTTTTCCACATAAAAAACTGCGCTGTTGTCCTGGGGCTGATGTTGACCTCTGGTAGTACCATTGTAGACCCACTGCAGCTGGGAATTTTAAATCCCACTCAACTGATTTGGGGTAATGTGTAAAGTTAATTAATAACCATTCTGTTTTCATACAGGGAGAAGAAACAGAAAATTCTAGACATCCGGAAAAACGTTAAGGATGCTATTGTGGTAAGGATTTTTTTTTTTTTTTTTGGCCTTGCCGTGCAGCATGCAGCATCTTAGTTTCCCGACCACCCATGCGCCCTGCAGTGGAAGCCACTGGACTGCCAGGGAAATCCCAGGAATTTTTAAAAATATTTGTTCAGTAGTAAGGTTGCATCCTCTGCTCCCGCAAACTGCGTAGACAGAAATTATGCACTAGATTACCACACATGGAGTCTAAATGGTTTATTTATCCATGTATCTTTTTCCTTCACTCCACTTTAGACAATTGTTTCGGCGATGAGTACTATAATTCCCCCAGTTCCACTGGCCAACCCAGAAAACCAGTTTCGATCAGACTATATCAAGAGCATAGCCCCCATCACTGACTTTGAATATTCCCAGGTAAGTAAATCCTTACTGAAATATTTTAAATGGTGCAAGGTGGAACAGTTTTTTAACGAGGTGGCTTACTGAGAACCAACGTTAATATTATTTCACCTTTGACTTTCTTCAAAATCTAGCTCTCTGCTTAGGAGAAGTGCTTCCCTCCATACCCAAATATTAACATGTGTTAAGAATATTAAAGACAATAAGATTGTAAGAAATGCTTTTATGAGTATATCGGTGGGGGTGATGATCAGGAAGACAGCATACCTCTAAGAAATATTGGTAGTACTTTTTCCTCTGTATTCCTAAATTAACAATTAAGCCGTTTCCCAGATAACAAAAAAGTAGAAATTACACAAGCAGAGAGAAAGGCTTTATGGTATGTGACTGCATCCTTGGGAGTAATAGAACAGAATTCAGTTCACTCTTAAGACACGCATCCTTCAGCTCAAATGAGCGGCGCATGCCAGCTGTAGGTCATACATGGATCACTTCTGAATGTTGACTGTATCCTGGGAAAATGTGATTTACTTCCGATCTGCAGGACTTAGGGCTGCTTTTCTAATCACTTGGATGGCAATGTTGCTTATGCGAAAGGGTGTTATGAATGTGAGTTTTCTCTTGTTTGGTGGACATACGTTTCTTTAAAATATTGTTATTTGGTAATTTGATTAAACATGTCTTGAAGGAGAAAATAGTTGTTCAATTTCTCAGAATATCATTTTTGTTAACGGTTGAGCCCAAAGAGCATGTGTGTGTGTGCATGTGTATCCCTCCAAAACAGTATTTCAAGGTCTCCACTGCCTGGCATGGTGGTCTTGAGACATTTTTCATCCTCAGAATCCTCTTTTCTGAGGGAAGCTGATGCAGGACACAGTGTGTAAGACAGATGGGCCCATGTGCCCCTCCCCTCCCCTTCAGTAGAACACACCTGCCCTGTAGGCTCTGTATCCAGATGGTGGATAAGAATTATGTTTTAAAGCTTTTTTTTTTTGCATCCTCTCATGTGATTTTTGTTTCTGATAGCATTCCCATATAGCTAGTGAAACTCCTAGAATTTCTAAAAAGACAGAGGTAGCGATGGCGAACTACCTAGAAAAGGGGGCCATGCCAGCTGGCGTGGCAGGCACACTGTTTTTTATTTAACTGTGTCTTTAACTGAGTGGCATGGAGGGGGCTCAAGGAGATGATGGGGAGCCAAAGCCGTGCTTCAGCCAACTGGAGCTCTGGGTCCTCCCAGCTCACTGTGATGATTTACATATTGGAAAAGTCACCCAAGACTGCAAGGTCCTAGCTGAAATCAGGTTGTTCTTATTCAACTTCAGATTTACACATTTATAGACACGTATTTGAGTTCTAAATTTTGTCCTGCATGCTTGCCTAAAAGTCATCATAAAACATTCGTACGTGGTTCTGATGAAGGGAAAAGTTATTCTTAGCGTATAAAGAGAAATGAGCATCAAGATGTATCGACCTGTCACATCTTATTTCTTCTGTTTATGACAAACTCACACGTGACA
The DNA here is from genome assembly GCF_964165515.1 of Mesoplodon bidens. Classification (NCBI taxonomy): domain Eukaryota; kingdom Metazoa; phylum Chordata; class Mammalia; order Artiodactyla; family Ziphiidae; genus Mesoplodon; species Mesoplodon bidens. The sequence goes on along the minus strand of NC_138169.1, from coordinate 29,428,699 downwards.
AGAGCTCCCAGATTCTATCTGAAATCCAGTAACTCCCATGTGGGTTACTAAGGAATCCAAAGCACCTAATTTGCAAATGTGTTTTTGAGGTATAGCATGATTTTTAATAAAAAAAAATAAAACTCAAGAAACCATTTGCATTGAAGGCATGTATTTTCGTTTAGATATGTTGAGGCTACTTAAAAATGATTATTGGAAACCATAATTAACTATTAATAAAATAAAAGAGAATTGGGAACCAGCAGATGCAAATGCAATTATAATACGTTTTCAGAGGTAATACTTTTTTTGGTAGTTTTTAAACCTACATTCTGTTGTCATACGTGTCTCTGTCCATGTCAAGTGAGATTATGTTTACAACTGAGCCTACGCTTATATAAATGAGGAAATTAATATCTAATATATAACTTTCTTCCTGAAAATTGTGTTTTAATGTGCACACAGTTTTCAATAACACTTATTCTGTAGTACTCTGAAATATTCATCACTTATATCATTAGATTAAATAGTTCTTGAATTTATGTTTTGATGATCCCCTTAAGAGTGACATTAAGACAAATCTCTGACTTATATACTAATAACACTTGGTACATTTGAAGACAATTAACTTTTGTTTAAAGAAAATGTCTATTGTAAAAATCATAAAAATAGAGCTAACTCAATTATTTCAATAGTAAACATAACACGAATTTACGAAGTCTAGTACTTTTTTTTGGATTAAATCCTTGAGAAAGTCTGTGTCACAGTCCAATTCCTTGAGGATCTTGTTTATTTTCCTGTAGATCGAGAACAATTTTTGAACCAAATGTGTCCTATCATTAAAAGTTAATTTCAGAGTTATTTAATTTTAGAAGGAAAACTTAGGAGAATGTTTAAGATTCTTCTTTATTATTAAGAATTTGAGATTCTACGTGAGATTACTCTTTATAATGAAAAATCTACAGTATCTTAGTGGAATCCTAAGAATTTCCTCTAAGAATGTCACACTTGGGTTTACTCTTCACATTGCCTCCTACTTGAATTTCAGTTGGATTATAGAAAGAGTGAGGCTGGCGGGTGGCCTGCCTAGGGGACGGTGCTGGGGGAAGTCAGGGCCAGCATCAGGGGCCAGATCTCGCTGGCCTCTTAGGCCTGGTCTGTCCCGACCTGGGAGGGCTCTGGAGCCTTCTCAGAGGGGATTTTCATGACCTGAGTGTTTTATCAAGGTCGCTCTGGCCTTTGGCGGAGACGGGCTCTGGGGAGGAAGAGGTGACTCCTGTGACAGTCCGGATGGCAGACACCGGGGCAGACTGGGTGGCCTGGGATGGCTCACTGGCCGTTGCCTGTTCACAGTGTTTTGCTCGTGAGCACACCAGATCACCTCCCCTCTGGACAGGGCTCCACCCGGGACCCCTTCCTGGGACGGCACCCCGTCTGTTCACCCAGCCCGTCTACACGGGAAGTGGTAGGAAATACACAGGCTCAGGTGGTGGTCCTGAGAGAACGCACATCACCTGATCATTTACAAAGTGGGAAAATATTGTGGTTGCCCCTGCACTTCCCAAAACTCTTCGCACAATACCGGAGAAAATCACTGATGGATTAAATTGGAGTATTAACTTGTTTGTTTGGTATTTTTTTCCCAAAATGTGGTTATTTTATTAGCTCCCTTAAAAGTGTGTTTTCCTGGCATTTTTAAGGGTCAGTGGATAAGTGAGGCTTAGTGAGAAATGTGAAAGCGGTCTGGTCAGTCAGTACTCTGTTATCACCACCCATTTCCTAAGTGAATGTTTATCAGAATCGCATGTGGTCACACACCTGGAGAGCAGGCGTTACTCTTCCCAGCAAACATTTGCTTGAGGTGCAGGCCGGCTCGCCAGAATGGACCTGTCCTTCCCCGGGAGCCTGCCTGCCCACCGTGGGCCTTGGCTCCACTTCAGAGCAAATTGTGACCTGGAGCAAGAGGCCTCCCGCTCGGCGAACAACAGGGTGGGAGCTGGGCTTCCTGGGGCAGCGCTGCGGAGGGCGATGGGCTGGGAGCCCTGCCAGGTGCCAGTGACAGTGGCTCCCAGCTGCCCCTCCTCTGGGGAGTATATGCAGAATCCTGATTCACACCATCCAGGCTAGTGGTTTTCCTTGTGATATTTTAAGCAACTGAACCCTCTCGCTCCCCCACCCCAAAAAGCCTTTGAAGCCCACCGTACAAGTCAGGTAGGAGTGCCCAGGCCGCAGCCCCACGGGGACCCCCAGCATCTGCCCTGGACCCCACCAGGCACCGTCGGAAACCACAGGGGGGTGGAGTGGCGGGTGGCACCGGAGCCAGACCACCTGGGCCCAGATCAGACCCGTGGCTGGATCTCAGCAGTGTCCCCAACGCCTCCCAGCCTGCCTGGGGGTGTCTCAGCTGTCCCCAAGGGGCGATCCTTGCCTCTCAGATTACAGAAGCCCAGGTGAGAGCCCGCCCAGGTAACCCCTGCCTGGTCTCCGTCACCAGCAGCCCCCAAACACTGAGACACTGTATGTGCCAGGCACTTTGCTAAGTGTTAGGAACACAGAATAGCGATGAATCAGAAGGTCTTGCCATATAGTGAGAGACAGATCATAAACAGAAAATTCCAATACGCCAGGGTAGTGCTGTGAGGCCATGGCAAACAAAGAGGAAAGAGGACTTACTGTCTAAGGAAGCACTCAGGTACCCTGCTTTCTTGTCAGAAGTACAAGCTACCCGGACTAACACATCGATATTAACACATCCAGGAGTCTAGTCTTCTCAACAAGTATGACCAAAGAGTCGACCAGAATTGCCAATACCTTATAGTTTGCAAAGTCCCACCCTGCCCTCTTCCTCTCCCTGCACCTTAGTTTCAGTCAGATTCTCTTAAACCGACCCTGGTCCTCCTGCTTTGCCACCTTCTCTGCCCGCCTCTGTCCTGCCCTCCAGGTGGCCTCACCGGCCACAGGTTCTCTGAGACCCCTGGACGCACCTGTATTTGCGAGATCTCAGATCTCGGTCAGACCTTCCACCTTGCCCCTGGGGTTCCAGGTCCCGCCCAGTTTTGCCACAAGTTCCAACAAGCTTCTGGCTGTTCTTCCAACCGAGCACTCCCCCACATGCCTCTGCCTTGTGCTGCCTGGTGATGGGGGCTGAGCCGGTCCCCGCCCACAGGGAGCTCACACCGAAATGTCCCATTTCCAGAGCTGGTGTCTTTTCAGGACACTTACCAGCATTTTGAATTTTCGTAAATAAAATATTTTAAATGTCCTAGGGTATGTTCTCTAGTTATATATATAAAAAAAAACTCATCCAGGGGCCACCCTCTGTCTGTGCTCCTGGAATGTGCTCGGGGGCTGGTCTGCGTTGGGAGGGGACGCTTTCTCCATCAGAGACCTGCCTCCAGGCCTCCCATGGCTTCTGCCCAAACACTGCCAGGAGGAGGGCGGCTCAGACAGTTAGCGCTCAGATCCGTCCTGCATGTTCCATGTGCTGGGGAAAGCAAGGGCTGTCCTTTTAGTAAAATATCCCAGTTAGATCATTAGCCACACTAGGGCTTCACTGAAGATACTTTTTTAAAATTCCATCTTCTTCTTTGAAATATTATCATAAGGGGTATTCCTAATAAATAATAACTGTTTTTTGAAGCAATTTTCAGCTTACCCCCAAAATGCAAAAGTAGGACAAAGAACTCCCATACCCCGCACCCAGATTCATCAAGAGGTAACCTCTGGCCACATTTGCTCTCTGGCCCTGTCTATACTAAAACACACCTTTACGAGCCATTTGATATCTGGTTGCAGCCATCATGTTCCCCATAAATACTTCAGTGTGTATTTCCTACGAACAAGGCCCTCTGCTTGTGTAACCAAAGCACAGTTATCAAAATTAGGGGATTTAGCATTAATACAATGCCTATGCAGATTTCACCAGTTGTCCCAATAATTATAGTGAAATTATAGTAATAATAATAATGCTGTTGGTAACCCTGGTCAATAATCCAATGCAGGGTCTGGTGGCCTTCCCAGTGGTTGGGGACATTAACTCTGGTCACTTAGTGAAGGTGGGGTCTGCCTCTTTCTCCTCTGTAAAGGTACCTCCCCCTCTTGTAACTCATGAGTACGTTTGGGGAATATCCTTTGAGACTGTGTAGACACCCTGTTCTTTTCAAAACTTCCACACTCTCATTTTAGCCCACTAATAAATTTCATCCACAATAAATATTTAAGAGGGAAAGCTGTTGGCAATTCTTTCAACTATTTCTAAATCCTATAAAGAGAAGTAAATAGAGTGTGGAGCCTGGTGCTGCCTTGCGCATGGTAAAAAGCTTGTCATTCATGCTGTTAACAATCAGAGTTTGTGAGGGTCACTCGGAGCAGCATCCTCTTATCTGTACCCTCATGGCGAGAAATCTGGGCTGAAACCACGAGACACATTTTCCCTAAAGTATTTTTCTTTATAAAAAATACACTCTAAGGGTTACAAAGTAAGGCAACATTTTTTTAAAATTCCTTGGAGAAGATGTCACTGAAACTTTAGATCTTTTGAAAGTGTGAGATTTTTGTTGTCAAGGTTCCCCTCAAATTTGGATGTATTGGAAGTTTGTCACCAGGTTTCCCAAAGCAAAGTTCACTTCTGAGGACACTTGCACTTTTCAGAAGCATTTGACATTAAAAATACCTTAGTAATGGGGCATTTTGTCCTTACCATTGCAGTTTTTTTTAATTTTATTGAAGTATAGTTGACTTACAATGTTGTATTAATTTCTGCTGTATAGCAAAGTGACGCAGTTATGTGTATATATATATATATTCTTTTTCATATTCTTTTCCATTATGGTTTATCCCAGGATATTGAATATAGTTCCCTGTGCTACACAGTAGGACCTTGTTGTTTATCCATTGTACATATAATAGTTTGCATCTGCTCATCCCAAACTCCCAGTCCTTCTCTCCCCCACCCCACCTTCCCCTTGGCAGCCACAAGTCTGTTCTCTATGTCTGTGAGTCTGTTTCTGTCTTGTAGATAAGTTCATGTCGTATTTTAGATTCCACATATAAATGATATCATATGGTATTTGTCTTTCTCTGTCTGACTTACTTAGTATAATAATCTCTAGGTCTATCCAAGTTGCTGCAAATGGCATTATTTCATTCCTTTTAAGGCTGAGTAATATTCCTTACCTTTGCAGTTTTATGTAACTCTGAGAGAAAGCATTTTTACCTTTTCATCTATCTCTCCGGAAATGGAGGAAGGAGCAGAATGAGTTGATCTTCTTGTGTCAAATTAAGGCTTGAGTGAGTCAACACACGTGGCTTATGACACAGGTACATGAGGTTTTCAGAAGCAGAAAAATGAAGTTGCTCCTGAGAAGATTCCTTTGGAACACTGACTTTTCAAGTTTTTAGTTTTGCATTAGAATGTCATCCATGAATATGTGGGTTTTTTCTTCACCTCTTAAAATAATCCCACACAGTTTTTATCCTGTCCTTTATTATGGCATATAGATTGAATTAAATCAACTTCACATGTAACATTCTCACTGCACATAGCAATTTCATGTTTTAAGTTGTATTTGTATTTGTTTGAATAGGAAGTGTCTGTGTGTGGCACAAAATCCAAAAGATAGGAAAGAATGACAAGTCTCTCCTCACTCCTGCCCCCAGGCACCCACATGTCGTCCCCAGAGACAGCCAAGGTGACGTAAAATCGACTTAGGGTCCTCGAAGAGCAATCTTTTAAACATATTTTGATCTCATAGCAAATAGTCAGTTATAAAATGTCATTGCAGTTAATCTTATCAGTATGGAGAAAATATCTAGCCTGAATTGCCAAGTAAGCATTTTTTCAAATAACATTTAACATTAAAGTAAATTGTATTGAAACTGTTTTGATGCCGAGACAAAATGCCAGAGTGGATGGTGACGAAAATAAGAGAGGTTTATTAGGCATCTATAAAATATTGAGATTTTAAAGTGCAGAAGCTGCAGGCATCATCCTTGGAGGGAAACCACAAATGACAGTTAAGCAGAGCAGGACACGGGAGGGCACTTGACCTCTGGGTTCTGCGTGGTGGGTGACCTCTTCGGTCTGACCCCATCCCGCCTTGGCTTTAGGACACACCATCTCCCCCTACACCCAGCTTCCTTTCACAGACCTCATTGGAAGTTTCTGCCCAAGAGAAAGCCCTAAAAATACGTAAAAGTATTTTCCATGTCCTATTCTTCTGAAAAGGGCAAGTGTCCCCAGGTGTGACATGCTTTCCTCCATCTGCAGGTCATTCCCCAGCTCTGGCTCTTTCCACCTTGAAAACCCACGTGCTGATTTTTCTTCCTCTATTTGAAAAGCTCAGATTCCCGAGACCACGGTATTCACGCTGTATGTTTGCCCTTATTTAAATAGTGATTTGCCAGGGTCCGTCCTGAGCACTCAGTAAGCACCCAATTAATGCTGAGTGATCAGAATAACTAAAGAAACAAGTTATTGGCCGCTTTTAAGTCCTTCCAACTAACAAGGCTAGACTTACTTGGAAAGCAGATTATGTGTCATGATTCCAAATGCTTAACTTTTACGCCTGTCCTTCTATCTGAAGCTCACATCATGACTAGTCATGTTGAGTTTTGCCAGTAAACATGCATTTATGGAGTGTCGAGTCTCTTCCCCTTGCTTGGCACGGCATGTGGCATATAGTTATGCTCAGAAAACGTGCTCAAAAATCACGTGTTAGCCATGTGCTCAGTGCTACACTTAGGACCGTGAGTTACACTAAGAAACTCTGAGTTATGACTTCTCACCTCCAGAAACTTATGACTTAGTGAAGAAACAATATGTTTGTAATGTGTAACATCCGTAACATATAATACGTAACACAGAATTAATGAACAATAAAGTATCTTGTAATGTCAGGCTACCTTCTGTGGGGTAGACTGGAAACTCTGTACCCATTCAGGGAAGAAGACCCATAAGAACCAGAGGTGCTCAGACCACAGGCTTGGTGACCATGCCCCGGGGGAGAGGGGCTTCCTGGGCTAGTAATAGTGTCACCAGCAGAGCAGTAAGAACTGAGGGTCGTGGTGGGGAGGACCCAGCACAAGTCACAGGTGTGTATTGAAGGGAGACGGAGCATTACAGCAGTGGGACATCGACCCCCAAACTAACTAGCACGCTCTATCGGATGAGTGTTGGTAGAAGAATGACAGTTGGTATTTGAGCTTTCATTTTTATCAGCTACAATGTTAAAGGATTTATGGAGTTATCATCATTTATTCTCATCCACAGCAGTGTGTTCATTACGCAGAAGAACACCTTTTACTACAAGTTGGCTGGTTTGAGAAATTCCTAGGAGGTTCCTACACCACTTTCCCAAACCTCTACTCCTTAGTTTCCCAAACTCTCTCCTGAATTGTAGACATTGTCTAAATGTCCCATTGCTTTACATAGTAAATGATGATATATCATTTCAAAGTATTCAGTATTAAATTTTTAAGGGTATTTTTTAATAGTTCTTAAACCATTGTATTTTTATTTGTTTCTTTGTTAAACCGTGTCATCACCTCCCAAAGAAACTAAAATGGCACCAACTGGCATCTTTAGCTGCTTGAAAGAATTTAGGTGATAAAGATGATCATCCTTGTTTCTTATTTCTATGGCTAAAAAATTATAAGTAAGTAGTACATCATATCCATATCATCACATAAATTCCTCTAATTCACTAGAAGTTAAAATCTTTCAAATCAACCTTCATCTGTTTTATCTAAAGAGGCATCCTATTCGATTTATTTTTCAGTGATTGCCTGATATGTGTCAGGAACTGTGTTAGGCATTGGAAGTACCAGCATGAATGTCTGCATGCCCATGAGGAATAACAGGGCGCAGAGTTCAGTAAATAATTAGGAAAGGTTGGCACATGGGTGCAGGGGAGGAGGGATTGCTGGTGAGGTTTGGGTGGCTCTGTCCCAGGGGAGCCTGGACTGAGTTGTGAGGAGTGGACAGGTCTACAGGTGGACCGGGGACAGAGGGCAGTGTGGCCAGAGTGTACAATGGGGGATGCGTCCAAGGGGTCCATCTGCCAAATCCCTACATCATATGAAGAACTTAGAGAGTGTAGCCCTGCAGAAGTACCATGTCCGGATGGTCTTGGAGTCCCAGCCCTCATGAAGCTAATATTTAGGTAATTCAGCTGGAGACTTTTACACTAACTGCAGTGTAACATTTCATAGTATGAATATTATGGTAGAAATAAAAACACCAGTGCCGGTAGTAGAAAAGAATTATGAGGCATTTAAACGGTTGTGCCTCAGTAAAAAGATTGTTTTACATTGTTCTGGTTGATTGTATGGAGAGTACATTTGAAACTACTTAGTATTTAAGCTAAATTACTAGTCATGCTTCTCTTTGTTTCTCTTTACCAAGAAGTCTGGGAGAGTGAGCGTGTGAGGCTCCTGCCTCTAGCCTTGTTCTGTGCCCCCTGGAGCCCCCAGCCCTGCTGCTGCGTCAGTGGGTCCTGGGTCAGGCACACCTGACAGCCTACCTGGTCTTGACCGTGCCCCTTGTCTACATTCTGGCGGCTGCTCCTTGAATCTCGGCCTTTCAGCTGGTCGTGACTTCAGGGTGTCTGGTCCAAGTCTCACTTTGTAGACCGGCACAGAGACTTGCGGGGGGTGTCACCCAGGCGTGCTGCCCTGGAGGTCGGGTCAGGACATCGACAGTCTTCCGATCCCCATCGGTGGTCTGCTCATCATCCTCATCCACGTGTGGGTCGGACCCACATTTGTACAGAGGAGTTTTATGATCTGTTCAACGGAAACATAAGAAATTGCCCACGTGTGGCCATTTTTGACCTACAACATGGCCGTTTCATAAGGTTCAACCTTGTGGATTTTGTGCCACCTGCCAGCCTCGGTCCCTTTGGTCGCCTGGTCCCTTGCCCTGCAGCTGTGTGACGGGTGCCCCCAAGGGGCCCGGCTCTGTCCTCTCAGTCCTGGGCTCCCTCCTCAGGGCTGCCTTTCACTCTGGTCACTTCCGTCACCCCCACCTCCAACCCCAACCCCGAGGTGCTTCCCTCCCATCCCGGGTCTCTTCCTATGTTTGGGCAGAAACCTTCCAACCAGCCTCGTCTCCTGGGAGATCCCCCACCGTGAGATGAGAGGCAGCCCCGGTGTTCCCCCTGAAGCCAGTGTCCCCTCGCCCGAAGCCGTGTGCTCACATGTCCCACGCCCACTCCCCACCTGGTGCCTCTCATTCCTGCGCCTTCAGTGCTGGTTTAGCCAAAGCCACAAATTTTGGGTAACTAAGCATGTGATGTGTTTGCTTATCTACAGTTGTAACAACTATAGGTTCATGCAGTCTGTTTAAAGGATTTTGTGTGAAATCACCCCAAAAGAGCCTCAGTGTATGTTGGGGTGGGAGAGAAACAGGATGCTCTCTGCATAACAAGTCTCTGAAATAATTCCCTTAGTCAGCTCGGTGTCCTTTCTTGAGGCTCTTTTTTTGAAAAGAAAGGAAGCAGAGTAGTACCAAAACTCTAATCATAAGAGCTTGACATATATAATTATATAAAAACCGTTGTATCTGAATCATTCTGGTGGATACAGTAAAAGTTCCTCAACCTTGTGGCTGAGGATGCAGTCTCTGTGGTTCCTGTCCTGTCTCTGCCTCCTGCTGCAATCTTGGGAAGGTTGAGGAGCATCTCTGGGCTCAGTTTTCTCATCTGTAAAATGGGGTCAGTAATAATGATGCCTGTCTCATGAAGCTGTGACGGGAATTCAGTACAGTCATGCATCTAAGTGCTCGGGATTGTGTCTGGATGCTGCAAACATCCAACAAACGTCAGCTGTCATCCTGGTTGCCCTTTCATGTGATATTTGTAAATGTACGTACACTGCCTTCTGAGATGTTGCCACATGCTAAGCTTTGGAAACTTCACTCAGGGATTCACTCATTCAAGCAGAATTTCCTGAAGGCCTCCTGGGTGAAGGCTAGAGTGGCCTAGAAAATGGAACATCCCAGTGACCAAGACACGGTCCTGCCCCGAAGGACAGTTCATTCACCAGACTTTCACTGCAAGTTGGCCATTTCCACGGGCACACTCTTGCAGCTCTGTTCATTCCCTTGCATCATACTGCAAACATTTAGCTGTGCAGTCAATTAATTAATCAAGGTGGAAAATATCAACCAGGGATTATTTTTCTACTCCCTTGAAGAAGCATCGTGCAGCTTCCTGAGCTGGTGAAAGACGCCTCTAATAATTTGTTGTTGTTGTTTTTGAACTAAATAAGCCATTAAAACATGGATCATCACCCCATTAGGGCCTCTTCCCTGCTTTTGGTTTATACTCTTCCTTGGGGTCTCAGATGGCTCGTGTTACATTGCTCGGATGTAGTATAAAAATATCTCTGTGATAGGGACCTCCCTGGTAGTCAAGTGGTTAAGACTTCGCTTCCAATGCAGGGGATGTAGGTTCCATCCCTGGTCGGGAGCTATGGTCCCACATGCCTTGAGACCAAAAAACCAAAACATAAAACAGAAGCAGTATTGTAACAAATTCAGTAAAGACTTTAAAAATGGTCCACATCAAAAACATCTAAAATCTCTGTGGTAAGTTTCTATTTTTAACTTTTTAAACTTCTTTTCATACTCTGACACCCGAAATTATTCTATAGGGACTTGAGTCCAGTCCCTAAAGTAGAGGGATTTTTGCATAGTCACATCCGTGCCCTCCCGGCCAGGCATTTATCCTTGTGTGCTGTTGGTACATATTTGAATTCTATTATGTAAGCCCATCTTTTAGAGAAAATATCTAAAAATTTTTATAATGTGCCTGATATTTTAGAAAGGATAAGGTTTTGTCAAATTTAAGATGTGCCAACTCTGGGACTTTAAATATTTTCAGGCCTTCAAAAAAGTCAATGCTTATGGGAGCCTCTTTGGCTCTTTAAAATAAAATATTCCAGCTGTAAGTGGAAGGATGGGGCCTCTCTTCAAACAGTTTTCAGAATTATTCCAACCAGCCCCAGTGAAGTCAGGTGCAGCACAGGAGCCCAAGATCTAAAGGACTTGAGACAGCTCTTGGCCAGACACAGTCTCTTAGCCAACTTGCCTTTGAATTTTCCCGTCTGTAAAATGGGGACAGTAATACATGCTTCATGTCTGAGAATGAATTAGATCTCATGAGAAAGCTCGGTAATTTAAAGAACAGAATAGCTGTGAACCATTATGGTTATTACCGTTGGCCAAGTTGAAATACGAGAACCAGAAAGGGACTTGGAATTACAATAAAAATTAGCAGGAAATCCAATTTGACGTACATACTGCTGCCAACCCCACTCCTCGCCTATAAGACCTGGGTCACCCCAAGGCCTAAGTGACTGATGACAGGTGTTATCCCCCAGGTGTCTTTCATTTTAACCGACTCAGAGCCTGGGACCACAGGATTGGTATTCTACAAGTTCAATTTTAAATAGCAACCAGTGAATGACTAAAACTTCTCAGTGCTTTTTATGGCTGTTTCACATTAGGGTTTAAGTGTAGGGAAAATATGTTTTCTTTTTTGTTATAGACGTTTCCTCTTATAGGCATCTTTTCAACATGCCACATCCATGGTTGCTGCAAATTAAGCATCCCCTGACCTATACATAAGAAAGTGGACTCAGAAATGCCTAACCGTTGATGTACAGCTCTGAACAACTCTGAAGTTTCCTTTGTGTCACCCAAACCAAGGAGCCCAAGCCAGCGTTGAGGGAGCCTAACCCAGGATTGAGGGAGCCTTATTACCATACACCTTTAAAAATGTGGAATCTCTGAAATTGCCATGTGTCTTATAATAGCTATGCACATTTACTGTAACAGCATTCTCCTCCCATACACCCCCTCACCCCCAAAAATCTATTATTAAAACTGTAGTACATCCAGAATGGAGAAAATACAGCATTTTGTGGAAAATAAAATATCATATTGCTTCAAAAAAAAGAAAAGAGCAGTTGTAAACATTTCCTTGGCTAATTACATAATTCTTTAAAAAAAACATCATTTTACATAATGAACAAATTACTGAGTTCTTTGAATATAAACCTTGTCCTTTGTGGTATATATATATATATATATATAGTTAAAGGGACTGAAAAGCTATTTGATAAGCAATATGGAAAGGAAATTCTGAGTTGCACACGATAGAATTATCAAGCTACTGGATGTTTCTTTATTCCGCTATTTTTGAGGAAAACCTAGGAGATTTCTGGCTACTGCAGGGATTACAATGGATTTCAGAATTAAGTTTGTTTTAATTAATAAAATAAGTGTTATCGTGAGGAATGTATGACAGAAAACGTAGTGGCACTGTTCTTAGAACCAAAGGCTGGAACAGCCCAAATGCCCATCCATAGGATAGCGGACACAGACCCTGTGGGGACCCAAGAGGGGCGGGTGCAGCAGCAGTGGATCCCACCCCCATCACGACACGGGTGGGTCTCCGTGTCTTTATGGTGAATGAAGAGCTGAAGTGATGAAAGTTTATATAGAATACAGTACTCTTCTATGAAGTTCAAAAACAAGCAAAACTGAGTACCATATTGTTTCAGTGCACATATGTTTGTGATAATTTTTGTAAGAGAGAAGAGAATGAGCATCACAGTACTCGGGGTGGGGGGAGGAAGCAGGAGAGGGCTGCAGAAGGTGAACATCAATAATCCATCACGCTGGGTGCGGGGGATGGGAGGGACTCAGAGTGTTCTCTGTATTATAAACAAATACGTAACAAAACAAAGCCAAAGAGGGCCCTGTGTCATTCCCCAATTCTGCTCACCTGCAGTCCCCATTAAAAAGAAATTGGAGTTTTCTAATTTATTAGCATAGATTCTTCTTTGTGCCCTGTTCCCACTTAGAGGGAAGTTTACATAGATGAACTCGAAGGGGCTGTGTGAGCACAACATCCAGTAAAGAAAATCCTAAATCTCGAAAATTTTACTGAGGTTTGCATTTCTTGTGATAGAAGGTGGTGCTTTAAGATTCGCTGGCACGACGCTCCTGAGGGTATTTCCTCCGTAAAGACAGATTCCAGGGACTTCCCTGGTGGAGCAATGGTTAAAAATCCCCGCCTGCCAATGCAGGGGACACGGGTTTGAGCCTTGATCCGGGAAGATCCCACATGCCACGGAGCAACTCAGCCCATGCGCCACAACTACTGAAGCCCGTGGGCTCTAGGGCCTGCGAGCCACAACTACTGAGCCCTTGTGCCACAGCTACTGAGCCGTGCAGCTAGAGCCTGTGCTCCACAACAAGAGAAGCCACCGCAATGAGAAGCCCGCGCACCGCAACAAAGAGTAGCCCCCGCTCGCCGCAACTAGAGAAAGCCCGCGTGCAGCAATGAAGACCCAATGCAGCCAAATAAATTAATTAATTAAATTAAAAATAAATAATTAAAAAAAAAGGACAGATTCCGATGGTGCAGAAGACACGGTGGAGGATCGGTGTTTGTCGAAGTAACTGTCATTCTGGAAACTTCCTATCACATCCTGGCAGTAATTCGTACAGTATGTCCAGAGACGGGTGCTGTCTCATTTCTTTTTTAGTATGAATGTAAGCCAGGTTATTCTGAAAGTATTCTCAACTTTCAATATTCAAAAGAAACGGGTGTAGGGTGAGGCTGCTGCCTGAGCCTGAGTCCGGCTCCGCCCTTCCTGGCGACCCCACCACCCTGAGCCTCAGTGTGTCCCTCTGTTGAATGGACGCAACAGCAGAACCTCTGCCCCAAGCTCATGAGGATTGAATTGATCAAGTTAATATACGGAAAAGGTTGGGCTCCACCTTTGCTGGTCTCGGTATTCCCGATTAGCTATTCAGAAGAAAAACATTTTTAAATCAAATGTTTATGTTGCCTGTTTGCAAAGCCAAGACACTCTGCTGATCTCAAAGCAACTGCATCACTACATGAGACCGTGGCCGGCCCTTCTCAGTGAGCGCGTCCTCCACGCCAGCACTGACCAGATACAGAAAATAGGGGTATAATGAGAGCCACAAATGCAAACCACATGTGTAAATGTACATTTTCTAGGGGCACATTTTTTGAAAAATGAAAAGAAACAAGTGAAATTTAATAATATATTTTACTTAATGTGATATATTCTACATATTACTTCAATGTGCCGTTTTTAGAAGTTATTCATGAGATAGTTTATCATCTTTTTTCTTAATCAGTCTTTGAAATCCACTGTGTATTGCACATGTCAGCACACCTCAAGATGAAGAAGCCACATGCCAGGTGCTCAAAAGCCACCTGTCAATGGCGGCTGCCACATCCGACAGACAGGGCTGGACCCGAGGATGGGGCAGAGGACATAGTGATTTCTTCTTAACCAGCCTGAGCGTTGGTGCTAGTGCCCGGGGCAGGCCAGTGGCTGTTTGTTGGGCCTCTCTGAGCCCTCACTGGGACCCTGACGTCCACGTGGCCATCCGAGCCCCGGCTGGTGGGGAGGGACACCCTGAGGAGGGGCCTGGCCTGGGCCGGGCAGCGTGTGGCCTCCTCACGGGGCAGGCACACTCGTCTGCCCTCCCAATGCTGATGAAAACCTCCTCCTCCTATAGAACCTTCTCTGCAAGGCTTCTCTGTCTGCAGGTCGGTGGGTGAGGTGCCCGCCATTTAGCGTGACCCCAGTCCAGCTCCCTGCCTCTCAGCCTCCCATGTCATTCGCCATGTCCTGACTCTGGGACAGTCAGCCACGTGGCCCTTGTCCATATCTGTAGGTGGTGTTGCCAGCAGCCGGGCCTCTGTGTATACAGCAGGTGTACCTCCGAGACCTGCTTCACCACACTCCCCAATGACGCCCCTGTGATGATCGAAAGCTGCCGTGAGCCTAGCCCTGTGTGTGTGACACGTACCCTTCTGGGTGCTTTTGCCCAGAAAGGGCCATGTGACTCTGGATTGCTTGAGCAGAGACAGATTGTGTGATTTTGTTCTTTTCGTTTTCTTTTATGCGTGCACTTTTTTAGAGCATTGAGTAATTCACTGAAAACATACAAATTAGCATTTTACTTCTGAGCCAAGAAATTGGCTCTGGTCTATGTGTGTTTAAAAAGACTGTGTTATGAATCTAAATAGGATACATAGGGGGAGAAAAGATTCCTTTTCAGCTCAGTGCGGAGGAAAAAGCCAGAACCCGATTTCTGAGCCTTAAAGGAACTCGCTGTGCGTGTTCTGTCGGATTCTGAGAGCTGGGCGGGCCTGGGTGTCCGTCTTTGAGGGAGTCAGAAAAGTGGGAGGAAATGTGTGATTCATGGTGAGCAGAGAATCCGAGTTTGGAAACAGGGAATGAGCAAGAAGCATTACTCAGTTGCTGCTATTTAAAACTGGGGACCAGAAGACAATGAGCACAATGGTGTTTGAAGAGAAAAAGTTCCAGATATTGTAACATTTTTAGTCTCTCCGAAGTCTGGAATTGATGGTGATTCATACTTTTTGTCTGTCCCATGCTTAGTTTTTGTCCCCTGTCAGCCATTTGGAAGGAGCACCTTTCTTCCCCAGCTTCAGTCCCCTGAAGACTTCTAGGTATTTCTTTTTGCAAGATTTTGCCCCAGTGGAATTTGAAAACCGAGTCTAGACAGGGGAGAGGGGAGAGGGGAGCTGAAAGTTGGGACAAAGCTTGGGTAGGTGGACCTGGATTCTGCCCACTCCCCAGCGTCATCGCTGGGGAAGCTCTGCAAAGGTGCGGTGGGCGTCTGTAGGGCAGATGGGCAGTTGGGATGCTCCAGAGCAAGCTGTGTGCCTTCAGCCTCCCAACAAGTAGAACAAATGGACAAGGTAAATTTTAGAGCTCTGACAATTAGAGGAAACAAGGGTGCTGGGCCGCACTCGGAGGTGCCAGTGCTGGTGCCCAGGTGCTGGGGGCTTCCGCCCAGCCCAGCCCAACGATGCCAGCAAGGACCCGCCGAGAACCCTGGTCCCAGTGAGCTTCCCATCCAGCCTTTCCAAGGGTTTTCTTTTTCTCTCTCTCTCTCTCTCTAGCTTACAATTCATCACATTAGGTAAAAGAAGTCAGTGCTGGTGAATTTAAAACCGAATTGCATTGTTTCTGGTTTGGTTTTGGTTTTCTGGCAATGTGTCTTTCCTAAATTCGGCTCAAGTCGTTGTATGCGAGGCCATAAAGGGTCATTCTGACCAGAGACCTGGGGTAAGTCCCCCTCCAGCAGAATATCAAATATTCGGAGTCTCGGCTCCCAAGGGGTTACAGCACCCCGCTCCTCCTCCGGCTCAGCCCTGTATCGAGCTGTTATTGAAGTCTTGAAAGATTTCCACCCACCTCCCGCCCACTCTCCTGGCAAGTGAAAGACGTTTGAATTCCTCTCTCAAGGGAGAAAATTATTAAAGTGAAAGAAAATGACTGTTCCCTGTTCTGAAAAGGAGAGAGGAGAAAAGTGGGTTGTGGCCCTCCTTTGCTATTCTGTACCTGTGAGGATGCTGTCATGACGGCTCCCAGAAATCAAGAGAAGGAAGCTGATCCCAGCTGCCTTGTGTGCCTATTTCAGCTTAGAACCCAGGGTCCTGAAATACAGAGCAGGAGTTGCCATGACTGGAAGACCCCAAGTAACTGAATGCAGAGAAGAATGTCAAAGGGGAAGGAAAGGAAACTCGGTTTATGTCTCCCGCCCCTGGAGCCCTAGAACTGCCACTGAAAATGAATCCACTTGGGGGTCAGATCTGGATGAGAAGTAATGATTCTTTTACACTTGACTGTAGGGGGATGGATCCTCACACATCTCCATGTAAATCTTTTTGCATTTTATGAACATGATTTCATAACTTGTTAGTTCAGCTCACCTTTCTACATCCCAAGCTAATGAAACTGTTCAAGCTATGTTCACAGAGCCCCAGCCATGCTGGAAGCATCAGGTTAGGGGCTCAGACAGGGGTGAGGGGGTGGGGTAAAGATTTTTTAAATAATCCCTGTTCTAGGGCTCGTGGTCTAAGTAGGATGATAAGACCAACACGCATGAAAAGCTACAGATCAAGAGATCCTAGGATTTCACTAAATCCTAGTCTAAAACTGTCTCTCCTTTCCACAAATACAAAAGGAAATAAGAACCTGACAAAGGCGAAAGTCTATTCCATACAAATTTCAAAAGAATGCCTTCCCCATCCCCCTTCAGATGTAGAGGTATTAGAACTGAAGTCTCTGCCGATAACGCATCACTTTTCTGGCGACAGCTCTGGTGCCTGGAAGTGACAACACGCTATTCAGTGAGATGGGCAGAAGCCATTCTCAACCTTTGCAGCATCACCTAATTTTATCATTAGTGACTTTTTGCAACAATGATGTAAAGGATGAATATAGAGCATTTCAGACCTTGGCATCATTAGGTAGCAACATTAACTAATAAACGTTAAACCCAGTTGGGTGATTTCCTATATTTGAGGTCACCTGCCTTGGTCAGTTCTATGTCATGACGTTTTCATGCATACTTAGGGAACTTACTGGGCTCGTGGGCCACCCGCGCTGGGCTGGCTCCACGATAAGCAAGGCTCAGGCTGGACTTAGGCACCTGTTCCATTGCCGTTGCCGGTTTCCCACTGCCTTCTGCAGACTTCTCCTTTTATTTCCTGCTGCCCCAATAAATAATCCTGATCAAACCCGGAGCCAATCCCATAATCAGGCCTTCGAGGTCTGAAGCAGCCTGAGAACTTGGCAGCCACGGGGTCAGTGCATTATTCCCAGATCAGGCCACACCTCAGAATCATCTGGGGAGCTTTTAAAGCAAGATCCCAATACCTGCCCTCGGAGGCTTTGCGTAGGAATTCTGGGGGAAGGTTAGAGGAATCTGTGCATTTGAAAAGCTCCCTGAGGTTTCCACTGCACCCCCAGGTTGGGCAGTAATGACCAGACCCCTGGTGTGGTTCTCAGCGCCTGGTGGGGCCGGGTTGCGGCTGTGGACTTGCAGTGACTTCTGGTTATGGGGTGTGGGTTGCCGGACATATATGTAGCTTCACTTCAGAATCACAGTGATAACTGCACCTTACTGTAGCCATTTTTGTATTTACAATTCAGGGTAAGTCTTGATTCATTCAAAGTCATCGACAGTATTTTTGCTTAAAAACAGAATGTGTGATACATTAAATGTCAAGGATTGATCGTAAGGAGGGCTTGACACCTGCGCTCCCTCCAGAGGGTCGTCCAGCCCCAGGCAGGGTGGCCTGAGCCTCCTTTGGCCTGTCCTTCTGCTCCCACCCCCGCCAGGACTGCGGGGAAACTGGGGCGGCTGGGGCGGGCTTGCTGGGAAGCTCTCTGCACAGCACAAGTGCTGAGGGGTCTCTTTGGAAGCCCAGAAGGTGGTGGGACAGCCCAGGTGGAACCAGAGTCCTGAGAATATGGGCACCTCGTGTTTCAGCGGGAAATGCTGAGGGATTAAAGAGGCTTCGATGGCATCAGGAACTATGCCCCCTGCGCCAGTGCCCCCCACTCCGCCTTGTACGCGAGGTCCTCCAGAGTTGGGGACTGCAGGATGGGGTCACTCCTTGTTGGCTCAGCATTTTCACCCAGCCCCCCCGCCTCGCCTCACCCCATGTGCAGGGAGGGCAGGGCAGTGCACCCGGGAGCGTGTCTGGGGGGAGACCACACAGAGACAGCCAGATTCCCTCGGATCAAATCAGGCAGTTATGCATCTTACGGATGACAAACACAACCCACATCTCCTTTGTAACGTGGATTTTTAAAGTAAAGCTCTCCGTGTTTCTCCTTTTATCCTACTTACATTTTATGCCCACTTTTTTCTTGGCATTAGCTACCGTAATTTGGAAACAATCTTAAACTGACAGAGTTTTACATGTCATTTACACAAATAATGCTCGTCTGATTTTGAGGAGGTATAGGAAGAGTTTAGACCCAGAAGCTATAAAAACACCTTGTTGTGAAATGCGTTGTAACAAGATGCAGGCTGCCACCGTCTGTGCTGATGTGTTTCAGAGTAAGAGTCTCAACAAAAATGTTTTGTTTGAAGTAAAAGTAAATATTTTGTTGGGAGCACACCACAAACCTGATTACATGTATCTGAGATACACACTTGAAGAAGAAAGGACTCATTTGTGATTATTCAAATAGCGGTCGGTATGTGTACACCTGAAACTAGTGTAATGTCCTATGTGGATTACACCTCAGTAACATGAATAGTAAATAAGTAAATATATAAGGAAGGAAAGACTTGGGTCACTGATGCGAACATGAGAAGAAAATTCTAGGAAACCAAGTTCAAGGCTTCAGTTTTCTGCAGATCCCCAAGGGTCCGGGAAAGGTGCTCTTTTCAAAAAATAATGAGATGCCAGATGCATTCAAAGTAAAGATTAAAGTGGGGAATGGCTTTTAATGGTGTGAATAGAATCGCTGAGCTGAGTGTGGGGTCTCTGTGGGGTGGGGTTGGGACCTCACCCCGCTCACCCAGCTCTGCTGTGATGGCTGTCACGGCCTCAGATTCCCATGCTGACATCACTGAGTCCTCGGAGGGGGATGTTTACGGGTGGATCCACCTCACTGTGAGTGCAGATGTTCCAGGAGTTTCTGACACTGTTGTGAATTCTCAGCACCACAGCGAGTCGGGGTTCAAAGGGAGGGGGAGCCTGTTAACATGTTTGACCTTGATCTCTGAGACCCCTGGGCATTTAACATCATGTCAAATTCTGTGGTCTGTAGCCTGCTGATTTTTCTATCAGAGCTATTTTAGTACTTAGTAAAAGAAAGAAAAGGACTGCTTAGAATGTACAGAGCAAGGTGCCCTGACTTGGGAATGATGCTGTGTCCCTTTAGTGTTGGGGAGGGAAGCTGAGTGTTGAGAAGTTTGTTGGATTCGTGAGTCGTGCCTGGATCCTAACGAAGGTTTCCAGGAAAGCGAGGCTGGGACTCTTAAGAGGTTTGCTGGCCGCGGTTATCTTCCACTTCCCTGTCCATGGTGTCCCCATTGCCAGCCACCCGAGCGGAGCCAGTGAGGTGTTTTTCTGTAGCCACAACAGAGCCATAGACACCCAGGTAGGAGGAGAGACCAGAAGAGCCGTAAGGGACCCTACTTGCCTTCTCAACAAAAGGCTCATTATCAAGAGATCACGCTTGTTTGTTTCAAATAAATGAGCTGATTTCTCTCCTGGGTGCTTTTCTTGGTAAAACATTTTAAAAGCTTTCAAAGAGGAAAAAGGAAACACAAACCTATAACCAACTCCACACGATCTAAATAAGATGCTACGCCCATATCGTATCCCCTCCCCCCACAAGAAAATCAGCGACTAGAGCATGTCTTACCCATTTAGGTAAGACATGGTCAGTAGAGCATAACCTGGTCAGCTTGTAGGTGTGTCACCCAGACTTGGGTGGCCCCCTGGTATCACGTCTCCCACCCAGTAAGTTAAGCCAGTCTCTTCAAGGCTCCTGGCTGTTACCACCTTCACCGCCCATGTCCTGCTGATTCTTTTTTTTTTTTTTTTTTTTTTTTTGGCTGTGTTGGGTCTTCGTTGCTGCACGCGGGCTTTCTCTAGCTGCGGAGAGCGGGGCTACTCTTCACTGCGGTGAGCAGGCTTCTCTTTGTGGTTGCTTCTCTTGTTGCAGAGCACGGGCTTCAGTAGTTGTGGCACACAGGCTCAGTAGTTGTGGCTCGCGGGCTCTAGAGCGCAGGCTCAGTAGTTGTGGTGCACGAGCTTAGTTGCTCTGCGGCATGTGGGATCTTCCCCGACCAGGGCTCGAACCCGTGTCCCCTGCATTGGCAGGCGGATTCTTCACTGTGCCACCAGGGAAGTCCCCCTGCTGATTCTTTGAGTTTAACTCTACCTCCTTTGGAGACCTTTCCAGTCTGTTCTGAAATGGGGCGATCTCGCCCTTTCCCGAATTCCCGCAGCGTTCACTTCCTGTGGCTCTCCTAGTTGGCACTCCAGCTTTGATCATTATATTATATCCAGTACTTATTGCCCTTTATAGTTGCCTAATTATTCGGTATATCTGAGCTGCAGTCTCCTTATTGAAAGTGTTAACTTCTTGAGACCAGGAGTCGTGGCTTATTCTGGGGGTCCCTCTCCCCAGCTCCTTGCCTCATGCTGGGCACATAATCTGCAAAATTTCAAGTTCCTTGAGAACAGGGACCACCTCCTCACTCACGTGTCCTTGAGGACAGGGACCACCACTCACTCAGTCACCTCACTCTCCCCAGCCCCTAACACAACACCTACCACAGAGCTGAAACTCAGTAAACATTTGGTGAATGATTGACTGTTGGCACTTAGGGGATACTTGGGCTTTGATGACAAGTTTTGAGGGAGAAGGTCATCCTTGTTTTAAAATGTCTTTGACAGACTACCATCACGGTGACATGACGGTGAAACTTCCGTATGAGATTCTTCATAGTCCATTTGTGAGAGAGAGAGCACTACAAAAATTTTTAATAAGATTAGGCATGTTTATGTAGTATGGACTTGTTATAGTATTGAGATATGTCATTTTCCAGCAAAAATTCATGTGAATTTGAGAAATAATCTAGATTGAACTAACCCTATAACAACGTATATAACCTTACACCATACACAAAAGTTAACCCAAAATGGATCAATGGCCTAAATCTAAGAGTCAAAACCATAAAATGCTTAGAAGAAAATATAGGGATAAGTCTTCATGACCTTGGATTTGACAGTGATTTCTTGGATATGACACCAAAAGCTCAAGAAACAAAAGACGAAATAAATACATTGGACTTGATCAAAATTTAAAACATTTGTGCATCAAAGGACATTATCAAGAAAGTGAAAAGAAACCCACAGAATGGGAGAAATATTTGCAGATCATATATCTGGTAAGGGCCTAGTATCCAGAATATATAAAGAACTCTTACAACCCAACAACAAAAAGACAAACAGCTCAATTTAAATATGAGCAAAGGACTTGAATAGACATTTCTCCAAAGAAGATGCACAAATGGCCAATAAGCACAAGAAGAGATGCTCAACGTCATTAGCCATGCAAACCAAAATCACAGTGAGATACCATTTCAGACCTACTAGAATTGCTATAAGGTTTTTTAAAAACTTGAAAATAACAAGTGATGGTGAGGATGTGGAGAAATTAGAACCCTCATATACTGTGGGTGGGAATGTAAAATGGTAGAAGACAGTTTGGCAGTTTCTTAAAAGGTTATAAACGTAGAGCTATCATCATATGACCCAGCAATTCCAAAATAATTGAAAGCAGGGAATTGAGGAGATCTGTAAACTAGTGTTGATAGCAGCGTTATTCAGAATAGCCAAAAACTGGAAACAAACCAAAAGTTCATCAACAGATGAATTGCTAAACACAATGTGGTGGATCCATACAATGGAATATTACTCAGCTACAAAGGAATGAAGCTGTGACACATGCTGCAATGTGGATGAGCCTCGAAAACATGCTCAGTGAAGGAAGCCAGACACAGAAGGCCACGTGCTGTGTGATTCCAATTGTATGAATTATCCACACTAGGTAACATCCATAGAGACAGAAAGCAGATCAGTGGTTGCCTCGTATTGCATGGAAGAAAGGATGGAGAGTTACTGCTCTGTGGGCAAGGGATTTTCTTTCGGACGATGGAAGTTTTGGGACCTACAAATAGAGGTGATGATTACACAACATCGTGGTTCTACTAATGCACACTTTAAAATAGTTCACTTTGGGGCTTCCCTGGTGGCGCAGTGGTTGAGAGTCCGCCTGCTGATGCAGGGGACACGGGTTTGTGCCCTGGTCTGGGAAGATCCCACATGCCGCGGAGCGGCTGGGCCCTTGAGCCATGGCCGCTGAGCCTGTGTGTCCGGAGCCTGTGCTCCTCAATGGGAGAGGCCACAACAGTGAGACGCCCGCGTACCGCAAAACAGAAAAAAAAAGTTCACTTTCTATCCTGTGAATTTCACCTCAATTTTCTTAATCTTTTAAAAAGACATACATAAGCAGGCATCTAACAACGTCTGTGCCTACCGTCAGGAATAATTACCTTTCTTAAATTTCTGTTGAGTGAAAAATAGATTAAAGTAACTTATAAATATTGCATTTTGACCATGTGATTATTCATGCTAAGCTACAGATTTGAGGATAGTGACCAAGAGGCAGATGTAACGAAAAGCCTTGTACTGAAAGTGAAATCAGTTTTGTTATGAGGAAAGTCCTGCTCAGGCCAAGAGGAGGGGACTTTCCAGAAAAGCTTATTCACCCAAGCACTCATGACACAAATATTTATTGAGCTCTTACTAAGTGTCAAGGACAAAAAACATGAAGATCCCTGCCTCGCGGGGCTGACAGTGTAGCAGGGGATACAGAGACTAAGTAGGGCATAGTGAATGAGTTAATCGCAGGCTTTAGGGAGTGCTTAGCGCTGTGGACACAGGAACAGTCAGGGCAGCGGAGGGGCCTGGGCGTGGCAGACTGAGGAGGGTTAGAGAGGGTCTCATGGGGAAGGGGGTTGGGGAGGCCCCGAAGGAGAAGAGGCAGCCGCACGGCAGGGCTAAGGCGCTGCCCGGGTGTGAGAGGGAGGCCAGCGTGGCTGGAACAGTGACCGAGAGGGAGGGCAGAATGGGGACAAGATGCTGGATAGGCCACGGAAAGGGGGCGCCAGAGAACCAGGGCTGGTGTCACGCAGGGACCCTGAGCGGACAGGCCGTAAGCGGTGAGCACGGCAGTGACCCCAGCTGATTGCTCTGTGCAGCCCCGAAGATATGGCGGGTGGGAGGCGCTTGCAGTCATCAGGTGAGAGAGGCCACTGGCCGGAACCCGGCAAGCGGTGGAGGTGGAGCCGTGGTGATGGATTTCACGTGCCTGAGAGACACAGGAGCATCCAGGTGACTTCAGGGCTTAGTCTGAGCCACCAGAGAGACACAGCCTCCATCCGCCAAGTTACAGGGCAGGTATAGGGGGCCAGGAGCTCGGCTCCGGCCGTGTCGAGCGTCCGGTATGCACTGGACATCTGGGGAGAGGCCAGAACTGCTCTTCACCTTCAGGTAACAGGTTCTTCTGAGGAAGGTGCTCGTGGCTGCAGAGTGAGGAGATGGTGCTCAGATACGTGATCCCGGGCAGGTCCTCGGAACAGTCACCGCGGTGAGCCAAGCGGTGCAGAATCATCACATGGACCACGTATGGCATCAAAGCTTTTTCCAGTGTGGACCTGGTTACCCAATTCCCTGGAAGGTTAGGAACATTTTTCTTGTCTAGGAAGAATGGTGGGTTTCGGATAAAGATTACAAGAAAAATGTTTCTTCTTCTATAATTATCAGATGCCTTCTTTGATTCCCTCTGGACAGTGCACTTGCCAAACAAATATCATTTTCTTGATATTTAGAGTCAAGTTAGCAAAAAACTAATAAAGATCATGCTTTTCTTACGGGTTTTCCCCCGAGATCCTGTCGTCACCACTGATGTAACTGGCCTAAAAGATTGAGAGAGTAAGAGCAGAAGCCATCCATTTACAGGGTTTCTTGTGTACCAGACAGCCCCTTGGGCTGCGCTGATCTCTCCTCTTCCAGACCATCGTGGCCAAAGTTAGCTCAGGAGGCAAAGAGTGGGCCCAACAGGAGGCCTCCTTGTGGTCGGGAATTGTCGGGAGCTCCAGGAATGTCAGGTCCATCTGTGTTCAAGTTTAAATCAGAAACACGTTCAAGGGGCTTCCCTGGTGGCGCAGTGGTTGAGAGTCCGCCTCCCGATGCAGGGGACACGCGTTCGTGCCCCAGTCTGGGAAGATCCCACATGCCGCAGAGCGGCTGGGCCCGTGAGCCATGGCCTCTGAGCCTACGCGTCCGGAGCCTGTGCTCCGCAACGGGAGAGGCCACAACAGTGAGAGGCCCGCGTACCGCAAAAAAAAGAAAAAAAAAGAAAAGAAAAGAAAAGAAATACGTTCAAGAGCTGGATGAGAGTGACATCTTGTAACACTGGCTGTACTGCCTGCCTCCGTTCGGGTAAAAAAACGTTTAATAAAGCTGCTAAATGCTGAGATGAATTAAGCATGATGAATCAGAAATTCTAACTAGTAACTCTTGTAAAATGGTTCCAGATGTTTCTCTTGGGAAAGGAGGCCCTCTCCTAGGTATATACCCAAGATAATTAAAAACCTACATTTACTCAAATACCTGTACACGAATGTTCACAGCAGCACTATTCACAACAGCCAAAAAGTGCAACAACCCAAATGTCCATCAAAGGATGAATGGATGAACCCACGTGGTCCATCCACACAGTGGGATCTTATTTGGCCATAAAAAGAATGAAGCACTGACCCATGTTACACCCTTGAAAACATTATGCTAAATGAAAGCCTGACACAAAAGGCTACGTATAGTATGAGTCCCTTTCTAATGAAACATCAGAACAGGCAGATCCATAGAGACAGAAAGTGGACTGGTGTTTGCCAGGGGCAGAGGGAGCTGAGAATAAGGAGTGACTGCTCGTGGGTGCAGAGTTTCTCTGGGGTGATGGACATGTTCTAAAGGTGATCGTGGTGATGGGTGCACAACTCTGTGAATAAAGTAAAAACTACTGACTTGTACACTTTAAATGGGTAAACTGTATGGTATATGCATTATAGGTCAATAAAACTGTTCCATTAAAAATAGACAGAGGCAAAATATAAAACTTAAAATCAGAGAGTCCCAGAACTGGAAAAAATCTTAAAGGTGATCTCATACAAACACATGAGTTTAGAATATCAAGGTCTTTGGGTTCTTTGGACAGTTTTCCTTCCCTTTTGTGTCTGGTGCCAGGTTCGCAGCTGCTGCAGTTTTGCACAGGAGATCTGGCGCCTTTGAAATCTTTTATTTCGTGGAAACGTGAATCCCCTAATCCCTCCAGGAATGCACCGCGGGTGTTGCGTTTCCATTTAGCCATTGTTTCCTCTCAGGGAGGCTACACATTCCCACTGAGGACACCCTCAGCCTGTTGTAGGGTGTCGGGTACACGTGCAGCTTAGTTAATTACTAAGATCCCCCTTAGTAACTGGGGATCGTGGGCTTGCACCCTGGCCCAGCCCACTCCCCTTCCTCCTCCCCGCCCCCCAGCTGCCTACAGGCTGAGGTGGGGTTCTCCAGGGCCCCGGGGACCCCCTCCCATGTGGGAACTTGGAGGCTCGGCTTCCAGGCGCCCTTCCATGG
Organism: Mesoplodon bidens; assembly: GCF_964165515.1. Taxonomy (NCBI): domain Eukaryota; kingdom Metazoa; phylum Chordata; class Mammalia; order Artiodactyla; family Ziphiidae; genus Mesoplodon; species Mesoplodon bidens. Next base: position 29,402,621 of record NC_138169.1, on the reverse strand, counting down.
GGCTGCACACTTTCTCCGACAAGGGCTTGGCCCTTGTTTCTAGAAAGCAGCTGCAGTCCTGTTCAGCCAGCCCCACTCCCTCTCCAGCTGTAAGTGCAGGAACCTGGGGGCCTTGTGGCGGGGAGCGGGGGGTCTGGGAGCCGGGGCAGCCCAGGCACCAGAAGCTCAGGGTGCAGCTCAGTGCCACAGCAGTGCCCTCGGGGCTCCTGTCCCCGAGGCCCACTCTTGGCCACCGTAACCTATCTCTTGCTGGTGATCTGGCCGTTCCCTTCTTGTGTTCACCCGTGCCCCCTCCCCAGCGCCTGGTGTGATGCCTCGTGCCTGTGGGTGTCCTGAAGCTGTTTCTGGAATTCAGTCCTCAAGCCTGCCGGCCTTCTGTTCCCTGCCACGTGCTTGTCTGTGAGCCTGTTGGCACCTGGCGGCCTTGTCATGATGCTGCCAGATCTGCAGCCCGTGTTCTAGCCCTGTCCTTGTGCCCAAAGCCAAGAACTCCCTGACCCTCCCCCCAGCAGCACTCCACAGGTCGGTCCTCACCTCTTGGCTGTCCTGAGGCCTGGTCCACCCACCCCCTTCTAATTTTGTCTTCCTGCTACCCTCTCACCGCCTCCCTCCTGCCCTGGCCCCTCACATGCACAGCCTCACCACCCTCCTCCACCTGTCGGCCGTGTGCTCATCACTCCAGCTGAAGCTCCAGCCTCTGACCAGAAGGACCCGTTCTGTCCCCGGGGAACAGGACAGAGTGGTCAGAGTGAAGAAGCTCCCCCAGCTTGGACCTGAACCCAAAATCCATGCTCAACCAGAAATATCGTTTTAGGATTCCTCATTAGGCACCTCTACTATGCTTTACACTAAAATTTTCCCAAAGAAATATGTATCTAATTCTACAGCCATTGTCAGTAAGAATATACCAAACCCACTTTTACAGACATTTGCTTTAAATCTAACCTGTTCCCAAAAAGAGGGTCTTCTCCCTCCATTTTGCCTTTCAGCATGTAAAACAGGACTCAGAGTGACTAAAAGACCAAGAATAATACCTCCAGGTGTTACATAATCAAGCTTGATGCCATGGAGAACTTTTGTCGGACGACTTGACAGAGCCTGTCTGGAAGCAAAGACCAAAGTCGTGATTCTTTGAGTCTCTTATCCCTAATAAAAATACATAATTATTTTATTTCTGTTCCCACACAAATAAGTTTCTCCTGTGAGTCTCTTTGGCATGCTTCAAGTGCACAAGTTTCTCAGAGAATTAGGATTTTAGAGAGAGAATCTTAGGTATAAGAGTGGGAGTATTGTGAAGGAGAAAATCAAAAGCTAAAAAATTAATTTTGTGGGGAAAAAATACTTAAGGAAAATTATATGTTCCTATCACAATGGGGTAGATTTATTTAACTCTCTACTATGGGTCATGGATCTAATTACTAGAACTTTATACTTATCAGTTGTTTTGTGAGACTATAATTTGGAAATAAAAGGTAAGAGTCCTTAGACAAATCTTACTATATCTTTAAAAAAAATTTTTTTAAACCAAGTGCAAGAGCAGCAAAACCCATGCAACCTGGCCATGGTGGGCAGCAAAGGCCCCTTTGGCTCAGTCCCCCTGAACCTTGGAACCACAAGGAATTCTGATTCTGCCCCAGCCCTTGTGGGTCATGCTTCAGGGAGAAAAGAGACAGGCCAGAGCTTTGTGGGTAACTCTCTGTGCTCAGCTACACAGGAAGGAAGTGAAAGCCTCTGGAACTAATACATGAAATTAACAAGGTTGCTGGATATAGGATCCAATACAGATGTCAACTGTATTTCTTTTTACTAGCCATGAAAAATTCCAAAAATGAAATTTAAAAAAAATGCACCTTCAAAATAACATCCAAAAAAATTACTTAGGAAAAAAAAACCTAACAAATGATATGAAAGATGTATTCACTGAAAACTAGGAAACATCATTGAGAGAAAATAAGACACAAACAGGTATTACCATGTTCATGGATTAAAAAGCTCATTGTTGTTAAGATGGCACTTCTCCCCAGAGCAACCTAGAGATGCAGTGCAATTCCAGCCAAAATACCAGCAGCTTTTCTATAGAAACTGACAGGCCAGTTCTCAGACATATGTGGAAATTCAGAAGACCAAGAATAGTCAGAATGATGTTGGAAAAGAACAAAGTTGCAGGGCTTAACACCTAATTTTAAGACTGACTACAGAGCTACAGTAATCAAGATGGATGGAGCTGGCACAAGGATGGACATGTGGGTCGGTGGAACAGAATTAAGTCCAGGAACAGACCCACGTGTGTATGGTCAATTTCAGCAAAAGTACCAAGGTCAGTTTCAACAATTCAATGGAGAAAGGGTAGTCTTTTCAGTAAATATGCTGGGGGAAGCTGCATATCCTCATGGAAAAAAGTGAAGCATGACCCTTTCCTCCCACCATAACCCCAAATTAACTCAGATCATAGACCTAAATCTAAGAGCTAAAAATATTAAACTTTTAGAAGAGATCTTGGAGAAAAAACATTTTACTTTGGGTTAGGCAAAGATTTCTTAGAACACAAAAAGTGAAAAGCAAAAACTGATTAATTAGGGACTTCCCTGGTGGTCCAGTGGCTAAGACTCCACACTCCCAATGCAGGGGGCCCAGGTTCGATCCCTGGTCAGGGAACTAGATCCCACACGCGTGCCGCAGCTGAGAGTTCCCACATTCTCACACCGCAACTAAAGATCCCACATGCCGCAACTAAGACCCGGCGCAGCCAAATAAATAAATAAAAATTTTTAAAACTGGTTAATTAGACATCATCAAAATTAAAAACTTTGCTCATCAAAAGATGCTTAGGAATGGGCTTCCCTGGTGGCACAGTGGTTGAGAGTCCGCCTGCCGATGCAGGGGACGCGGGTTCGTGCCCCGGTCCGGGAAGATACCACATGCCACGGAGCGGCTGGGCCCGTGAGCCATGGCCGCTGAGCCTGCGTGTCTGGAGCCTGTGCTCCGCAACGGGAGAGGCCGCAACAGTGAGAGGCCCGTGTACCGCAAAAAAAAAAAAGACTTAGGAAAATTAAAATGCGAGCCACATTGGGTGAGAAAATGTTGGGGAAACCTGTAGCTAAGAAAGGATTTTAATCCAGGCAATTTTTTAGAATATTTTACTCTTATGAAAAATAAAACAATAATAAGAAGACATACAACCCAGTTTTTTAATGGGAAAAATATTTGAACAGACACCTCAAAATGAAGATATGCGAGCAGCCAACAGTCACGTGAAACGATGTCCACTGTCATTGGCCATTAGGGAGATGCAAACTTAAACCACAGCCAGATGCCATTACACACCCGTTAGAATAATTAAAATCAAAAAGACTAACAAAACCAAGTATTGGTGAGGTTTGGAGGAACTCGAACCCCTACCCATTGCTCTTGACAGTGCAAATGGAATGGCCACTTCGGAAAACAATTTAGCCATTTTTTAAAGTTAAACATGCACCCGTCCTGTAACCCAGCAATTCCACTCCTGGGTATTAACTCAAAAGGGATGATAATAGAAGTCCATACAAAGCCTAGTACACAGATATCCATAGTAGCATTACTCATAACAGTCAAAAACCATAAATAACCCCAATGTCCATCCACTGGTGAGTGAGTAAACAAACAAAATGTGGTCTTATCCATACAATGGAATAGGACTCAGCAGTTTTTTTTTAAGCTGCTAAAATACATAACAGAATGGGTGAATCTCAGAAAAATCAGGCTAAGTGAAAGAAGCCAGACACAAAAGACTATATGACTTCATTTATATAAAATTTCTGGAAAAGGCAAAACTATGGAGACCAAAGTAGATTGGCAGTTGTCTGAGACCAGGGGAGGGGGCGGATGGTGGCGGGGTTCTAAGACTTGGCTGTGTTGGTTGGGTGTGTGACCGGATAAGTAAATGGGTGAATTTTAGGGCATATAAAGTATACCTCAAGAGGCTGTTAGAAATGATTCTAAGAATAGTTAAAGTTGGCTGTCACAGGGGGAAGAAGGCGAGTGTGGTGTATATTGTAAATGTGGGTTTGCACTCACTGGTCTCCAGCCACGAGGAGCTGCTACAGAAGAGAAGGAGGAAGCTGGCCAGGCCCCGAGGCTGCTTCCAGATTCAGGCTGATCACGTCCTAGTCAGGGGGCTCGGGCAAGTACAAAGGATCCAAGATCATTCCCATTTCGTCATCTGTAAAACGAGAGCTGCATCACCTGCACGGCAGGGTATTTGAGACTCAAGTGAGCCCTCGGCCAAAGACCCTGAGAAGCTTGCCTGGGACCCACGAGGCCCCAGGAAAGGCCAGGGTGAAGCCACTTTACGTTTGGTTACTTGCTGTGGTTGTCACCCCAAGAGGTCGTGCTTCATGCTGGGAAAGACTCGGGCTTGGGGACCCCTGATTACTGTCGACACTTTATTTGGTTTGTTTAGCCTGGTCTCTGAAAGTTGTTTCTAAATAGAATTTGAAGCATCCTGTATTAACTTAGACCTGAGGATGGACAGAGATTATAAATAACCAGGCGTGACGGATCCCACACAGACCTTCAACTTGACATCCACCAGATGTATGAAAAAAGAAATGACAGAAACCTATTAGATCGTTCTACTCCCTGAGGGGTAAAACTCAGTAGGTGTATTTTAAATGAATCAGACCCAAACTTGAGCTTTAGAAAATTCTACTTAAATGGCTACTCTCCTGACTGAAACTGCCTGTTTCTGAGGCCCATTTGATGGTGGTGGTGGCCGTTGTTCACTGCATTACCATGGAAAGTTCCGATAATCATTTATTTTTGCTCCAGCGTGTGCCAGAAAGGATTTAGTGCCACTCACAAAGCTATAATACAAGTTAATTTAAAAAAACAAAGTATGGCAGAAGGAAGCTAGGAACAGGTGAGTGAGTGATGTAGTAGCAGAGGTGAAGTTGGTACCCAGAGCATAAAGGCAAGGTCTACACGCAAGCTGGGACCAACCCCCAAACGGGACTTCTGAGCTTCTTGGTGGTCAATTCAGTGACATAAATGAAAGCAGCAGAAAAGTCACAGGACCCCAGAGGATTAAAAATTAATAATGAAATTGGTAAAGCATTTTCTTGAGAGATGCAAAAAAGTATTACACTAAAATTAAAGAGGAACATTTTCCGTAAGACATCCTAGGAATAACATTTTTCACTCAACCCAGTAAGGATTTCCACCACCCTCAGGACAGAGCACCACATGTGGGAACAGCTCCATCTGAGACCTGGGTGCCTTTCACCAGATAAGAAATATTATGCTTTTGATCGTTATGTCCAAAACAAAAAGTGAATCTTCAGTGTCAGTGTAACCAAAAGTTGTTTTATTGTATTACATTAGCAGAGAAATCATGCAATAATTTTTTTTTCATTTCTTATTGGCAGACATTTATTTCTGTTTTAAAGCAGTTATGAAGAATTTAAAAACAAATTTTTTTTTTCAGTACGCGGGCCTCTCACTGTTGTGGCCTCTCCCGTTGTGGAGCACAGGCTCCGGACGCACAGGCTCAGCAGCCATGGCTCACGGGCCCAGCCGCTCCGCGGCATGTGGGATCTTCCCGGACCGGGGCACGAACCCGTGTCCCCTGCATCGGCAGGCGGACTCTCAACCACTGCGCCACCAGGGAAGCCCTAAAAATTTTTTTAAAAATTGTTACCTACCTGAGAATTCCAGGCTCGCTTTGAGTACACTTTATACCTACAGGAAGGCGTAAACAGCAGGACGAGAAGGAAAGTGCTGTAATAGGAAATGGAGGAGTTGGGTATTTAATTTTAGTTTAAATTTTGATTTAAACATCAAAATTATGCTATGAAAATTTAAAGCCTTGCTTTTTAAAAGTAGGTTTAATTTGGTATCATTATCATGTTTATTTTCTATAACACAACTCAAACTCCTTTGAATTAAAATGACATAAATGACCATGTATTTCAGTTGCTAAATATATGAAGATCACAAGGTAATTCTCAAATTCAATAATACAGAAAAAATTAAGAAATGTCATTTAGTAATTTTCTTTTTATGCTCTCAGTGTCTCTCAACTCTCAGATGTCAAAAACAAGTGAGACTTCACTGTGAATCACCTTTTCAGACACACACACACACACACACACACACACACCATTGATATTATTTTTATTTAGTATTACTCATCTTAGTTGCTAACGGAGGCATACTAAAAGTATTCCTCATATTTATTTCCCAGTTGTTTTAACAAATGTACGAGAATTCTAGCCAGGCTCTGGACAAATGTTTGAGCACAGCTAAAGAAGCTGCAGTGGTTAATGATTTTACAGAATCATTTCTTTACTGGTTTATGTATTTTTATTTGAGATTGTGGTATTGTGGCTATGACTTCTAAAGCTTTATCTTTTAGAAATAATGTTGAAATAAAATAATATGGTGTGAGAGAACTGCTATTAAATAATAAAGGTGGGAGAAAAGGGCTGAGATACAGATAAAAGAGAATAGCCACTTGATGAGTGTGGAATCTGCCTGTGGGTAGTGAGTGCCCAGGGGGCATTCTCTCTCCTTGTGTAAGTGTGACATTTTCCCTAATAAAAAGGTGAAGGGGCCACAGCAGCAGCAGCCCTGGAATTTTCCACGAAGATCTGAGAACTCCTTAAAGAGTAAACGTAGAGAATCCTGGGGACCTGGCCCTGGTCTAGCCCCGCGTCTTGTTTCCCAACAAGGAAGACAAAGCAGCAGATCAAGCCTGTTCTGTCTCCTCCGTGTTGTCCACAGCGCCTGCTGTAAGATCCCGGCGCTCACGGTTACTATCTCACCATGCTGTCGACACGTCCCCAGGAACAGTGCATTTTGTTTCTTGGGTCGAGCACCCCTCTGTGACTCTGTCTCAAAGGCTTCTGCTCAGACTATTGAAGAAAAAATGATTCTGACACTTGTTAAAGACAGTAAGGAACTTTCTTCCAGGACCACTGCACAGGGATTTGCAGTAGGGGGAAAGTGGGGCTCAAATCCCAATATCACCGCGACAGGGGTATGACTGCCCTCCTGGACCGTCCGGATAATAGCACAATAGAGCATTTCTCTTTAGACCTGGGGTGCATGTGTGTGTGTGTGTGTGTGTGTGTGTGTGTGTGTGTCTCCTCATTTGACTCTTTGAAGGAAATTTTTCAAGGAAGCCCACAGACTCCTTCAGTGGAGTGATGGGAGCGGCCCTGGAAGATTCCAGAAGGAAGCATCAATCCAGGGAGAGAGGATAAAAGCTGAGGGTCCAGCTCCTCTCCTTGGCGTGGAGACTGTCCCTTCCTGTCACCTGTGGGCAGTTTGGGTTTGTTGTTGATGAGGACAGACAGGCAGACACGATAGTACAGAGACGTGCGGCACAAGCTTAAAAGCTGTTCCCGACACTGGGAGTCAGGCTGGGATGGACTAGAACCTGGTGAAGCTGCCCTCAGGGCCCCCTGCTCCCCCTCCCAGGTCTTGTACCTGATTTGTACTCATAATTCTGTGTTCCTTTTTTTCAAAGAGGGTCCACAAGTTGTATAAGCATCAGGCCCCTCAATACTTGGATCCACCCTTGTATGGAATCGTGAACCAACTCAGGTCTTGTTTTTTCCTGCAAAGAATCTGCGCTGATTCTTAGGGAGAGCAGCCTCGACTGCTTCCTGGTGGGGTCACCCCAGACCCTCTCCTGCAGAGCAGAGATGGAAATCGGTGCTTCCTGGTTTGGGAGGGGATATAAATATTCTAACAAAGAGTTTTGTGAAAATTTATGTAGCTTATGTTATATTTAGCTGCTAATGTATAGTCGTCTGCTTCCATATAGCACTGTTCATTTAATTTGGATAATTTTGGAAATACAGATTCGTAGAGCCACCTTTACTGAGGTAGACAGGCTCCTATTTCAGAGGCTGCTGGTGCCGTAAGGGATGGGCCTGCGCACAGTGTGTGAACCAAAAATCCCAGTTCACGCTTAACTCAGAGTTTCTAAAAAGGTCAAAATCAGTAAATCACTATCCCCAAAGGGTGTAATTTTAAAAGTTTCTTTCTTATGTACCTAATGCTTTGGGGCTGAATTTAACCCGTCTGCTCAACCATGTCTATTCATAATTGTGGCTCACCTAGAAAATTTAAAAGAAGCAGCTAAAACAGAACTTGCCATTGTAACAAGCATGTTTTTTCACGGCTGAAATGGCCATTCTGCTAGTCAGGTCATTGAGTCCTAAGAACTTTAAATTCTTAGTTGTATTGATAGTTGGTGAATGTCATTAATTTTTGACTTGTCATTTCCACTTTGGGGAACTTTCTGGAACAATAAGAATGTTTGACCAGTAGATTGAGTGGTGAGATCTGGGCCTTCCACCCCATGTGTGGAGTCGACCTCCACGAAGAAAACAATTTATTCACTCCCTGCAAATGTTTTTGGCATTTTCTTTTTACTTTTTACTTTCGGAAGAAGGTAACACATGGGTTTTCTTATCTGTAACTTTTTCAAACTTCAGGAATTCTTCGATCACGTGAAGAAGCTCTGGGATGACGAAGGTGTGAAGGCCTGCTTCGAGAGGTCCAACGAGTACCAGCTCATCGACTGCGCCCAATAGTGAGTCTGTCCGCGAGGACCAATCCGTGCTCCCCTCCCAGAATCTCTGAACTTCCTTAAGTACACGGAACAAATAATTAACGACTCATTGCAGAAACCAGCTTTTAACATGAGTTTAGTAGGTGCAAAACTGAAAATCCAGCAGGAGGCAGTGTTTCAGGGAAGAACCAGAAGCAGCTGTATTCATTTTACCTCGATCTTTGTATTCAGTTCTAGTCATTTTTTGCCTTCTATAGAGTTACAGGCATGTTCATAAATTATAACATACTTAGGTGTTCATTACTATACTTTAATTTTGGAGCCAGGGCCCCCAAATTAAAATTTAAATAATCCACATCTGCAGTCAAGCCGAAGCTCTTACTTAAAGTAATGAGATCATCCTACACACATTTGAAGTAGACTAGAACCTCAAGAGTAGATGGTAATTAAAATAATAAGTAAATATATGATGAAAAAATGTATGAGGAGAAATAAGCAAAGGACTCTGGTGCCAAGGCTGGCTCATTGTTGTAACCTGAAATTCTCGTTTTCCTATTTCCTACCTTTCGCTATTTTAGATTCAGTCTATAACTATTACAGCATAATGGTCCCCAGAAGAAGGTTAATTAATGAGTTTTAGCTGTGTTTGCTCGTTTGATAACAAAAACTGTATTTAAAGTTTGTCTTAGATAACTCTTTGGGCAGCAAGAAATAAGCTTTTTTACATTTTAAGTCTATAAACTCTAAAAATCCATACTTGTGGAAAAGGTTCCAGAAGCGTAAAACCTGGGAATTCACAGTATTTGGGACCAAATCTACACTATTTAGAACTACACTGTGAATACTGACTTTAAGGACAGGGAGGTGCGGCCGCCCCCGGGCCCTCCTCACCCCTCGGAGCTCAGGCTCCATCACCTGTCACGGGCGAGGGGTGCTGAGTGGGGTGGGCAGGGCCCAGGAGGGGACACGGGCATGTCCCCAGCACTGACAGGAAGCATTGTGGGCGCCCAGCGGTGATGGAGGTGGCCGTGGACAGGCGAGAGGGGTCGAGGGGCCACACCCTCCCAGGCCAGGGAACGTGGATTTTCCTCCGGACGCAGCGAGTGGCCATCGGCTGGAAGAGTGAGGCTGTCGGGTCACTCTGGTGCTACGTGGAGGGTGAAACGGAGGCGGCAGAGACCCGTGGGTGCACCCGGGCAGGTGGTGGCCGTGGAGGTGAGCCTGGGGCCTCAGGGACAGAGCCAGGCACTGGATTGAACAAGGGAGGTGGAGGAAAGAGGGGGTCAATGAGGATGACCCCGGGGCCGTTATTGGGACAGGGACCCAGGAGATGTCATTTATGGAGGACAGGATGCCATCAAGCTCTGGTTTGGGGAAGTCTAGCTGTGATGCCAGAGGGAATTTCTAGCACAGCTGGAGATAACATTTAACATTCATATAGGTTTGCGTTTGAGGTTCTGGGGGAATGTGTCTGATGGTGGTTCCCAGTATTTCTTGAGCGAAGTCTCCTCTGGACCAGAGCGCCCTTCAATGTCGCATTAGGAGTTTATCTTTCTTATAAAAAGAGACAACGCATCACCATAGCGATAGAATTAATGGTTTACTTTAAAATAGAATATGCAAAGTAAATTTGACAAAAAGAAGCAGCATGAGCTTTGACAACAGGCAGACAGGATCCAGATCTTTGCTCTGCTGCCGAGAGCAGAGAGTTTGGGCAGGTTACTTCCATGGGGATAAAATTATGGGCTGTGTTCCTGTACAGTTGTTGTAGGGTTAAATAGAGACCCGAAGACCCCAGAGTGGCACCTGGCACACGTGAGCCCTCCTGAGCTCTTGCTGCTGTGTCTCCAACGTGGGAACTGAGGTCCAGGGGGTAACCTGAGGCCACTGAGATCAGGGTTCCCACCTGGGGGGTAGCGGGGCGGGGAGCCCCCGCCAAGCTCTGCTATTTCTTTCAGTTCCATACTTTCAAATTACAGAGAGTGTAACTCTGAGGCACGAGGTCAAGACCCCAGGCTCGTCAAAAATAAAACACCAAGGTTCCTGCGGTCTTCACTCTGGGCTCGGCAGAATCACAGAAAGCTGTTCCCCCCTAAACCTCACTATCTGGGTCAATCATAACGTCCCAGCTTTGCTTTTTTAATCCATTTTAATATGCATGGGAATCAGGTTAGGTCAGCAACCTTTGTCTCTTAATAACAATCTTGTTTTTCCTCTGCACTCAGATGTTGAGGTTGGGGATGAGACATTTCAAAAACAAGTAATATTTCAGTAACTCTTGTTAGACCGACACTTGGAGACAGATGTTTTTTTGCTGCCAAATAAGATGTTGAAGGAACATAGCTGCTTCCACCTCCCATCACCTTTGCTCATGAAATAAAGGACAGAAAGGACATTTCAATGTCCAACCAGGGATGTCCTGGGACCAGGACGCTCATGCCGGCTTGCCCAGTGCCCCAGAGTTCCAGTTCCTTGGGGAGTGCTTGTTGTTCCTCCTCAAAGACCTGGCTCCTTAGTGGGAGTTCTTGCATGAAATCAGGGCTATTGGAAATAAGTGAATGGGCAGATTGGGAGCCCGGGGCTCAGCACGGGGCCGATGGGGCACTGAGCTTTGCCCTGGCAGATTCCAGGGTTCTGACAGGTCTTTTCCTCTCTCTTCTGAGTCCTCTGAGAAAAGATCTGCCAACATCTCGGTGTGACTCTAAGTCACTGTGTTACCTGCTCAGCAGTCTTGTGTTTTGAGCCCAAGTGCTAATTAAGAAGGGATTCATTCTAAGCCCTGTTGAAGTCATTTCTTCCATGGCAGAAGCCACGGGAATATCTGGGGGAAGAGGCGCTTCCCAGGGGGGCTGAGCTGCCAGTGAAGAATCCAAGGATGGTCTCGCCACAGTAACTCAAAAGCTTAAACACAGAGGAACCTGGCAGTTTCTCCCCTGGGTATACACCCAAGAGAATTAAAAACGTACATCCACATAAAAATGTGTACATGAATGTTCACAGCAGCATTATCCACAACAGCCAAAAAGTGCAAACAATGCAAATGTCCATGAAAGGATAATTGGGTGAACAGACGTGGTCTGGCCACACAATGGGATCTTATTTAGCCATAAAAGGGAACGAAGCACCAACACATGGTTCAACATGGATGAACCTTGAAAACGTGAGGCTCAGTGAAAGAAGCCAGACATAAAGGCCACATATCGAATGAGTCCAGTTGTATGAAATGCCCGGAACAGGCAAATTCATAGAGACAGGAAGTAGATTAGTGGTTGCCAGGGGCTGGGGGAGGGGGAAATTGAGAGTGACTGTTAAAGGGTACGGGGTTTCTTTTGGGGATAATGAGAATGTTCTGGAACTGAATCGTAGTGATGGTTCTAAATATACTAAAACCCGCTGACGTGTGTACTTCAAAATGGTGAGGTTTATGTTATGTGGATTATATCTCAATTAAAAAAAAGAAATATTACGGGGGAGGGAAGGGTCCAGGGCAGGACAAGCAATGGCACCACCAGTCAGTCTTGGTGAGGACTCGTGAGAGCAGAAGTCCTGCCTCCTCTCGGTCCTCTTCCCAACAACAGGCTCAAGTCTAAGCAAGCATTTTAAGGGCCGCTTCTTCGTACCCACCACCCCCTCTCCAGGCCGTGACACACGGGCGCACGTGGAGCTCCCAAGTTATAAATCACCTTTCATATAAAAATGAGAAAGTCTGCTCAGGTCTGTGTGTGCTACCTGGCATGCAAGGCGCGGACACTTGCTAAGGCTCCTTCAGGAAAGGGGGGCTTTGTTCTGAGTCTCTCAGAGCCACTGAAGCCCGAGACATCACAACCTCTCTGTCCCTCTCTGCTGACCCGTGGGGCCATCCCATAACCCTCAGGCCAGGGCCCAGAGGAAACAGGGCAGACGGGTTTGCTCCAGCCGGGCGGCCTTGTCCCTGGTCACCCCGGCCAGCGGCCACCTCTGCATCCCCAAGCAGGGCTGCAGCAGGCGGGGTGGGCACTGCACCATCCAATACCAGGACCAGCCTGGCTGGAGGAGCGTGGGAACAATCATTATTATGAACTTCAAGGGTTGTACATTTGGTTAAAATGAGTGTCTTTGCAGCATCAAGCAAGCTGAGCAAATTAGCAGAGATTATATTTCATACAGAGGTCCCCAGTTCCCACTGTGAAAATTAAAAACAATCTCTACTGCATTATCCCCCAAAATGCGTTTCCTCTAAGTGCTAATAATAAGTGATTATGTAGCCATGGAAACAGCTATTTTGGGAGAAAGGAAATCAGGGAAAATCGGATTTTATTTATTTATTTATTTATTTATTTATTTGTTTGTTTGTTTGTTTATTTTTGGCTGCGTTGGGTTCTTGGTTGCTGCACGCAGGCTTTCTCTAATTGGGGAGAGTGGGGGCTACTCTTTGTTGCGGTGCGCAGACTTCTCATTGCGGTGGCTTCTCTTTGTTGCGGAGCATGGGCTCTAGGGCACGTGGGCTTCAGTAGCTATGGCACGTGGGCTCAGTAGTTGTGGCTTGCGGGCTCAGTAGTTATGGCTCACGGGCTCAGTAGTTGTGGCTCGTGGGCTTAGTTGCTCCGCAGCATGTGATATACCCAGACCAGGACTCAAACCCGTGTCCCGTGCATTAGCAGGCGGGGATTCTTAACCACTGAGCCACCAGGGAAGTCCCTGGAAAATTGGAACTTTAGAACAGGTTTATAAAATCATACTCTGCTTAATCTAACTTGAAACTCTACAGCTTGGAGTGTATGTAGGTTCTCACGCTTTGCACACATGTGTTTACGTGATACTCACCTTTCGTATCCATCCATTTACATAATTGGTTTTAGAACACTCTGGAAAGGAGAGAATATCCCCCCGAAAGAAAAGAACAGTGAGAAAGGTGTAGTGATTTCCCACGTGTGCCCTTTGCCGTCTGGCAGGAGCCCATGGGGACCCCGTTTGTCCCCTCCACACCAGCCTGGATCTCAGGGGCTTGCAAGTCCTTGAATGTGAGCTTTCAGGACAATCTGGAAATTATTCACAAAAATGAAGTTTCAACTTCAAAGTGGATTTTTAGGTCATTGTAAAATAAACTATAATTTTAAATATGCGTGTTACTATATAATATTAACTCACTAAATATCCAAACAATTACCCGAGTGCTTCTGAACCCTCGTTTTGACCTTCATTTCAGCCAAGTTTATTTTCAGATTCATTTTCTAGATCTGTAGCATTGGAAGTGCTCCTGTTTATGGGCAGTAATGTTTTTAAGTATGAAGAATAAATTACATGCAAATATCTCAGTATAAGTGGGTCAGCCTGGTTCTCCTCTGCCCTCTTCGGAAACTTCACCCCGAGAAGCAGCTTCTGAGAGGGTCCTGAGGGTGGGAACCTGCACTTCCCTCGTGGGTCCTCTTTGCTCCCACTGTGACCACACTCTGACACCAGATGTGTTACACCAGCCGGGTGTCCCACCATTTAACTCAGTTCTGACACTCTCTTCCTGGAGATCCTCAGGCCCCACAGGGTAAGGGCTCAGGCCACGAGACGCCCCACTTCAGGTGCCAATCACGACGAGGTCCCCAGGGGACCCCCCACGTCTGTCCCACCTGACTGCAGATCAGAGGTGCCCGTGTCCTCCTCCACCTCGGAATCAGTTTTCTGCTAGAACAGCTCACAGAATTCAGGAAAACGTCTACTTAACGTTTACCGGTTTATTAAAAGATATGATAAAGGACACAGGTGAACATCCAGATGAAGAGGTCCCCAGGGCAAGGCCTGGGAGGGTCCTGAGGGTAGGAGCTTCTGTTCTGCGGAGTTGGGGGTCCCCCCTCCCAGCACATGGGTGTGTCCACAGCAGGGGAGCTCTCCAGGCCCCATGCTGCTAGGTTTGCTGTGGAGGGCTTCCCTGGTGGCGCAGTGGTTGAGAGTCCGCCTGCTGATGCAGGGGACACGGGTTCGTGCCCCAGTCCGGGAGGATCCCACCATGCCTGGAACAAAGCCCAGCACATAGTAGGTGTTCAGAAAGCAACTGTTACATGAATGGACTTTTACATTTTAACTGTTCATTCTCGTTTGTACAGAATTCATCTTTCTCTAAAACTCAGATAAAGGCACAATATCTGTTCATAGCAGCGTTATTCAAAATAGCCAGAAAGTGGAAATAACGCAAATGTCCATCATACAATGAAAGGAGAAACAAATGTGGTCTAATCAGACAATGACTGTTGTTCAGCCTTGACAGGACGAAAGGCTGGTTCCGGTTTTCACATGGCCTCCTTTCGAGCAGAAGCATTCACTTCTGCTCAGAGAAAACGGGCTGCTCTAGTAAATAGTACATTCCACAAGGACTTCCCTCCTGCCAGTAAACAGTGAGCATGTGTTCACACTGTCAAGAAATGTAATTACAGCCTTTTAAGTATGATTCAGGGAGTGAGGAAGCTGCCCTTTGGTAATTTCACATCAAAGAAAGCTTTCAAAAAAGGAAGTAAAACCGTCCTTCTTTCTTACACCAAGTTCCATTGGTCACATAATAATTAGACTCCATGATACCAATAGAAAGCTACCTTTCAAATACAAGCTTCATTCTGTTCTTATATTAACTTACTAAGCACAGATGGAATTCCCGTGTGCTCGCTAACAGTTTTATCCACGTGATCACAGTTAAGTGCTTGGAACTCAGTGTTTCCCATCCTGTTCTCCATCGATGTGAACCTCGAGGGCCAGGCATTGTTTCTGAGGAGAAGGAATGAAGGATTCCTCATGCCAGCTACGGGGGCTCAGAAAGAAGTCACTTTGCTGTGACTCTCTGTTAAGATGTATGCAGTAACTAAATATATCTTCTTTTTTTTTTATAAATTTATTTTAGGCTGCGTTGGGTCTTCGTTGCTGCGTGCAGGCTTTCTCTAGTTGCAGCGAGCGGGGGCTACTCTTCGTTGTGGTGCGCTGGTTTCTCATTGCGGTGGCTTCTCTTTACTGCGGAGCACGGGCTCTAGGTGTGCGGGCTTCAGTAGTTGTGGCACACAGGCTCAGTAGTTGTAGCTCGTGCATGGGCTTAGTTGCTCCGCGGCATATGGGATCTTCCCGGACCAGGGATCGAACCCATGCCCCTGCATTGACAGGCTGACTCTTAACCACTGCACCACCAGGGAAAACCCAATATATCCTCTTCTAAAACTGACAAGACTTACATCATTTTTCCAAGAAAGGATACATTTTATTATCCTCAATTGACCATGTTTAACAACATCTCAGATCCCTTCTAAAATGAGAAATTTGGCGTGAAGTGAGCACAGATTGGAGGGCCCGTTTCTCACTGCGGTTCTTCCTCTGATACATGGTGTGCTGGTGTGGCACAGTGGTGTATCTGGTCTCTGACGACAGGGTGGCCCTGGGCCCCCACAAGGCTGTCTGCATCGGGAAGCCCTCAGTTGACCCCCTGCTTCTCAGGCTGGCCTACCCTCGGTCAGCTGCCTCTTCAGGACCTGGGAGGTGGCGGGACCTGCGTCCCGGAGCTGTGACAGGCACACGACACGGTGGACACCACCTGTGCTATTTCCTTGCTTTATTTCACGTGAAAGACATTGAAGAATTTGCAGTATTTCCCCCATTCGTGTAAGCTGAAATTCAGGGAGCTCTGAACTCTCTTTTAACCCCTAAACTGCTCTGAAAATACATTTTCTCTCTCCCACAGTATGCTAGAGTTTACTGTTCAGTATTGTTTTCCAGATGTTAACCCTGGCTGGGATTTATTATATTTAGGACACAGTTAAACATGCCTCAAGGCAGCCTAGTGGTTCCTGGAATAGAAATATCTGCTAGAACCTAGCCTCACTAGGCAGATTTATCAGGGAAGCTCCTCCAGCACCTCTGTGCCCCAATTGTGGCGACCCTTCCAAAAAAAGAAATGCGGGGGAAATGCACCCCTCTGCTCTGTGGAACAGTATAAATGCATCATGCGTGTGGATTACTTACCTGTCCCCACCTCCCACCCCCGCCGTACATCCCGAGCCTCGAGCCAAGCAGTACTTGTGGAAACAGGTGTGAGCTGGAAGAGTCCGCCCCAAGTCCACCAAACAGTAGAATAAGAAAGCATAGCCAGTATATTTTAGTTCAGATACCTTGTATCTGATGACTTAGTTCAAAACCATTTTAAAGCTGACACTGCTTTTAAAAATACCTACCTTTGGCCTCCTTCAGACCACAAGTGTTCACTGTCTCAGAGAAACTGAAGGCTATCATAGTAATTATAGCAATGTAGAAGTGTTAACAAGTATCCGGCTTTTTTAACAGGATTTTTCACGTTTTAAATAGAAGTTTTAAGTTATTTCTAGTAGGATTCATTGAGTTAGGTTATAGTGGAGTTCTCATCCTGTTTTGCTTCCTAACTAAAGATATCAGCTTAAACTAACAAAACCTTTATGTTTTGGCTCAACAGCTTAATTGCAGCTCCTCCTTGAACAAAAGAAATTGCGAGCTTGGGCACTAATGGCCTGGGACTCCTTCCTTTATGTGGACAGTGTGGGTTAAACTAGACCTGAAGGGACTTTAAGTGGTTCTCAGAGTACATGGCTGTCAGCACTGTCCTCTGTTCTGTGGCCATGGGTATTTTAAATCACGTGACCCACTTAAGCTTAATTTAACTGTGATAGGATGATACTTAAAAGCTGTGTCTCGGGATGGGTCAGATACAGCACTGATTAAGGATGTGGGTGTATCAGCTGCACACACGGGTACCAGGAGCGGCAATGAGGGGCCCAGGGTTGGGTCCCGACACTCAACCCCACCAAGCCCTGAGGACGCTCTGCTTCTAATGTTTCCATTATTCCCAGAAGGAGCTGCCAGAGCAGGCCTAGACAGGGCTGTGATGTGCAGCAGATTTACTGCCCAGGGTGCACAGTAGCTGTTTTTAACGTACGGCTTGTAAGCTGAATGTTCAAGTTTAAGGGAAAAAAAACTTATGTGAGAACTGTCAGCCTCCAGGCTCCTGGAGAGCGGTCCCCTCTGCAGCCCGGCTGGACCAGCGAGCAGTCCTGTCCACCTGCCCCGGACCTGTGGTCCTGAAATCCCTTCCCACCCAGAGCAGTGGCCGCAAGTTGACCTACTTCCCATCAGGCAGCCAGGCAGCTGTTAGGTACTGCAACACGTTTCTCTGCAGGGAATAAGCTTTTCTTAAAAATAAAGAAGAAGTAGCAGAATAAAGATTCCCAGTGACGAATGGAAAGAGTGGTGGGAAGAGGCGTGCAGGCACGTGTCCCAGACCGTGAAATATTTCAGGTCTTTGTTTTCCGACCACAGTTCCTTACTCTCTGCTTATGTTCATCTGTCCCTTTGAGGCAGGAGGAGGAGATTTTCTCACCAAAGGAGATTTTCTTCCTACAAACTTTTGTATATGGAGGAGTAACATAAAGATAGACACAGTCCGCCTTCTCCCTCTTGCTGAATCTTCTCTGCGTGTTCCACACGAGATCTCGCAACATCCATCACAAATTGCCAGGAGAAAAACAATTTAAACAGTACATTTTTTTCTCTAAGTAAATCTTAAAACGAATCTCTACAGATTGTTTTAGGGATTTTTTTAATGGAATTATGCCGTGTGTACCATTTTGGTCTGTTCCTTTTGCTCCAGTTAAGTTTTTAGGATGTATTCATGCTTTGAGTACGGGTGTAGCTATTTATTTTCATTGCTATGTAGTATTCGATTGTAAAAATCTGCCACAATTCGTATCTCTGTTCTGTTCACAGTTACATTGTTTGCAGGTTTAGGTCATGACATCTTGTTTTGTACCCGGGGCACACATGCAAGCGTTTCTCTGGGGTGGATCATTGCAAGCAGAACTGGTGCTCATGGGGGTGCACTTTTTAACTTTATTAGATAAAAAAGAGAGGTTATATCTACCGACACTCCCACCAGTAGTGTATGAGAGTCTTCACTGTTTCACATCTTGGCCAAAACACACTATTTTGAGCCTTTGCCTGAATTATTTGAATTCAGGGATTTTTTTTTAATTTAATAGTTTTGAGCAGCCTCCCCCGGTTCCAGGACCTGATGAAGGCACGACTGTTAGATCCTAGGTCCTCCCTTTCCAGTGTTACAAATGAGGAAACTGAGGCCCATAGAAGTGAGCTGGTCTACACTGGATCACACGAGGAATCACCCAGCTTTACCAGAAGGGACCAGCGCCTGGTGCCCTGACTCCCAGTCAGGGTCACACCCAGGCCTCCCCCTCTTGCTTTCACATTGCTCTTTTGTTGGGAAAGTCCAAAATTGTCCTAAAATAAGACCAAACTGAAGAGAATCTGGAGTCATGTTTTAACAAAACTCAAGCGGGGAAATTAATATTTAGAGACTTAAAAAAAAAAGAATTACTGCTATTGCTGTTTTCTGAATCAGATTGTTCTTTATTGCAAAGAGGACCGGGAAGGTGTGTGGAGGCTCCTTCTGTGAACGGCTGGGTGCAGTAGGGATTGCTTTCCTCTGCACCAAGGGAAATCCCGGAAGTCTTCAGAGCCTAGAGTGTTGAGGTTTCATTTTCAGCCTGTCGTCAGATCAGTAAGGTGTTCAGCATAGAGCAGGAGAATCCCTTTGTCCGTGTGATTAGGCCATCAGGACAGGGGGACTCAGGCTGTGCTGCCACCATGAGGACCACTGACCGGGCGTTTCCCAGCTGCACCTGTGCGGAGCATCGCGGCAGTCCACTCAGGGGCGACTTTTCTGTTTCCTTCTAACGCTTTCTTGTTTTTGTTTTCAACCTGGACATTATGTTAATATAATTTGAGGGACAATGGCTTTGCAATTTCCCAAGGTTTGAGGAGTCTCGGAGTCTCACATTATGGCTGTGGTCCTAAATGAATAGTGAGGAAAATTATATATATAATACATGCAGTGGTGTATGTCATGCACTCCTGGAAATGGTCACCAAGGGGGTATGTGCCCAGTGCCGGGTCCTTCGCCTGTAGTCATATGTTCAGCAGAAACACACTGAGCTTCCGTGTGTCCCTGAGGGTGACTGGTACCTGGTGCCAAGCAGTGAACTTTCAAAAGCGGGTAGTTCCAGATGATTCCTAAGAATCTGACCTGAACAGCTGGGTGCATGGAAGTGCCCTTTAGCAGGAGGAGCAGGTTTGGGGGGAAGGATTGAGCAGTCAGTGGGAGGACTTGCCAACGGTCTTGCACCCCCAGCTCTCCGGGGTCAGCAGGTCGTTGGGACATTGGGCTCAGAAGGAAGCTGGCTCTAGGAAAGTGACCATGAGAGCTTCAGCCTGGGTCATACTGAGCACAGTGGGGTGGCTGGGGTGTCAGAGAAGAAAGCAGAGGGCCGGGCCTGGGAAGCAGGGCCCACGGCGAGGTCAGCCTCCCCTCGGCGTCCAGTCTGCCCGGGCCTCTGGAGTCCTCAGCTGAAGTCTGGAGTCCAGGCTGCCCAGCAACCAGAGGAGACCCGCCTCGGTCAGCAAGCGTAGCCTCAGGGGCTGTCAACTTCTCTGAGCAGCCCTCCTTAGCTCCTGTTAACCTTGTGGTCAGTCCAGTCCTCAGCTGTCTCAAAACAACTCCTGCTGCATCAACCTCTTCCTTTAAGTAGAAATGATAACTCCACTGGATCCCATGTTAACTTACTGCATCCCCCATTGTTTCTTACTTGTCCCACTGCAGCCCTGGAATCCCATTCCTCACACTCAGCAGCTGTGGACCCAGCCAGTGGCTTAGCGTGCTGTGCTTCAGTTCCCTGGCCTGTAGGATGGAGGTGTTAACAGCGTCTACCTCCTAGGGTTTGTGAGGATGACTTGGGTCAATTCATGCAAACTGGCCAGAACAACCCAGCACATCAGGACTTAATATGTTAGTTGTCATTATCCTCATAATCTGTCAAGGTTTCTCATGCTTATATTCCAAACCCTGTCACCTAATGGAACAGGCCATGGGTAATGGTCAAGGAGCTGGCTTGCTGACTACAAGGGACCCAAAAGAAAGGGTGGGGGTGGGGGGGACAGTGGGTGAGCAGTGGAGGGGGTGGGGCCCTCTAAGCCCCACTTTAAACAGATTTCTTCCCTTTATTGGTCTTTTATATTCTGTTTCTAGGAATGTCTCATGTGTACAGAAAGAGTTCTGCTTTAGGGAAAAATAATAATCTTGGCTAAGCTGCTGACGAGGGTAACGTCTTAGCCCCTCTCAGCCACAGTTCAACTCAGCAAAACCTTACTGGGTTCAGTGCCTGCTGTTTGCAGAGCGTGTGCTGGGTTCCACGGGGGTGGGGGGGGAGGAATAAGACTGTTCTCTGCCTCCACGCAGTTCGTAATATAATAGGTACCCGGACCCCGTGCCAGGCAGTCTGACATGTGTGCTGTGTGGGGTAAGGGGACAGCACAGAGCGGGGGTCCTGGAGAAGCAGCTTTGAGCAGGGGCAGGATCACAACAGGCAGAGATGCGACGGCTAGAAGCCCAGGGAGTGGGGACAGTGTCCGGAGGACCATCCCTCCTCATCCACACTGACCAAGTGACACAAATGGTGTTCAGCCTCCAAGCTCAGTCTGGCTTGACTGCGTGGGGAGGGAAAGAAAAGGGAGGGTGGGGACCGTGTTCGCCGCGTGCCTTTCTGCTCAGGTTTTGGAGCAAGAGAGTGATATAACCAGAGCTGGGTTTTAGGAAAATGCATGTGCAACAGCACCACTGGCAAACTATCACACGAGGCCCAAAGGGATGGTGAGACTTTGGATTAAAACTTTCTCAAACAGAATTACTCTCAGAGTTCATTTTCAGCCTAGCTCCTTAGGGCAGGTTGGGCCCTGCTATGTTGTTATTGCTGTACGGGAGGAATCTTCCTAAAAGAAAAAAGCCACAGCACAGTCTGCTGCCATCTGAAAGCCTGCACTTCTAAAGGGTATAATACATAGTGACAGTTTTGATCTACGCCAGTGGGTGTGGGTCCCAGTACTTCACCATCCTCTGCCTGCGTAATTTAAAATGACAGTTTCGTGTCAAAATGAAATGTGAGTGAAGTTCCTTGGATATTTATAAAATATCAAACAGAATCATGTCAGCAAAAGATGGGTCTTTTATTACTAAACCACACAAGGATTTTTGTATGTTTGGAGTTGCTGGCAACTCATCTACAAGCTGACCTTCAGCCACAGCATAGACGAGGTGGTCCACGGACCAGAAGATATTTTCACCCACTGCAGTAAAACGATGTCACAGGCTGCAACCAGATTGTCCTCAAAGACCGAGGCGCAGGTCAGTGATACAACTTTTTCTGTTTCGTACTTTTAATTCTTAACGGTCCACGTTCCCCTGAGAAAGTGGTAGTTGCCAGAGCAGATGGAGAAGGCTGAGGTCTACTAACCTCAGGACAGCTTCCTGGTTTCCAGCCTCTGGCCGGACACCTCAGGCCACCAAGGTTGGACAGTTTTTATGTGCAGCTCCAGACAGTCCTGTCCGTGCCTACGAAAGTGTGTGGACACGCATTTCCGTGAATTTACTAATGCTTCAGTACTTTAACAACTGGTGCGGGGGAGGGGAACTCGGTGCAGACGGCGAGCGCGGGGGTCAGAGGGGCCGCGGTCAGCGCTGCACCATCTGGCCCCCTGGGACCAGGTGCGCCTGGTCCAGGTCCGGGAGCCACGCCCCCTACGCCGTGCGCCCCGCCGGCCCCGCTCCCGGCGCCGAGCGATGACGTCACGGTCTGCGCCGCGTGCGGCAGAAACGGGAAGTGGGACCAAAACAAAGGAGCGGCGGCCGGGAGCGGTCGTTCTTTTCCTACCTCCTCTGGCTTCCACCTCGGCCCCGGCCGCCGACCCCCGGGAGCCATCCGATCATGTCCAACATGGAGAAACACCTGTTCAACCTAAAGTTCGCGGCCAAAGAACTGGGCAGGAGTGCCAAAAAATGCGACAAGGAGGAAAAGGCCGAAAAGGCCAAGATTAAAAAGGCCATTCAGAAGGGCAACATGGAAGTTGCGAGGATTCACGCCGAGAACGCGATTCGCCAGAAGAACCAGGCGGTGAATTTCCTGAGGATGAGCGCGCGGGTGGACGCGGTGGCCGCCAGGGTCCAGACGGCCGTGACGATGGGCAAGGTGACCAAGTCGATGGCCGGTGTGGTTAAGTCGATGGACGCGACGTTGAAGACCATGAATCTCGAGAAGATCTCCGCCCTGATGGACAAGTTCGAGCACCAGTTCGAGACGCTGGACGTGCAGACGCAGCAGATGGAGGACACGATGAGCAGTACGACGACGCTGACCACTCCCCAGGGCCAGGTGGATATGCTGCTGCAAGAAATGGCAGACGAGGCCGGCCTCGACCTCAACATGGAGCTGCCGCAGGGCCAGACCGGCTCCGTGGGCACAAGCGTGGCCTCGGCCGAGCAGGACGAACTGTCCCAGAGGCTGGCCCGCCTGCGGGACCAAGTGTGACCGCGGAACCCGCTCTCGGGCGTCCCGGCCGCAGCCACCTTCGAAGACGGATACTCTACGCTAGAAACACGGAACCGGCCTGAATGCTGAACTGCTCTTACTCAAGATGCTTCTGCCTTTGGGTTTTACAGTGCTCTCCAGATACACGAAGACGTCCCAGGCCTTCTCCACTCTTAAATGGATTTGAAAATTCTGTATAGCTTGTTATCATGTGTATTTTTATAGCTGCCTTTTAACAGATCTGCTTAATTTGGTGTATATGAATCTTTCTCAAAAATTTGGTCAAAACTCTAGTTCCCGTGCATTCAGTATTCTGCCCGAATTACCAGAATTGAAGGTTTTCTTTTTAATTTTGTGCAGTCGATAATATCTAGAGTTGAGGGGAGGTGATTACTTAGGTTGATTACAGCGCTATCAACACCTCATTAAGAGATTTATTTCATGGGCAGTGCTATTCTGTGTATCCTTTATTGTCATCAGATCCAGACTAAAGGTGACTATTCATCTGTTCTCATAACTTACACTAAAATTACTTTACGACTTTCCTGCATAATGTTCAGTTACTGTTTACGTCCTATAAATTTTTCTTATGGTAGTTGTCTTTTATAACTGTAAAAAATGCCATGTAACTTCCATTTATCATAAGAGAAAAGTGTTCATTTATGGTTTTAAGATTTACAAGGTTTAACGTTAGTAAGGCAGTTTTTTCCAAGTGAACTTCTCTCTCACGTTTCTAGTTATTTTCCTATTTAATTAGACTTCTTTTAAAGTATGGCAATTAGCACGACAGTCACATTACTCTGACGTTGCCAAAGAACCGTTGATTGGTTTGAGAAAGCCCTGGGACTGTGTGTATGTAGGTTTTGTTTTGATTTTAATCAAAAATAGAAATAAAATTAGAACTGCATTTTAGGTTCTAATTATTTGCATTTATTATCTTGTCTTAAGAGCAACAGCTCTTTTAAAACCTCGGAAATACAAGTTGGAGTGTTTGGCTTAGCCATGCAAATCCCTTACACATACATGCAGCCGCCTGGAAGTCTGGGAAGGACAGATGCAGGGTCAGACGGTAGGCTCGACCCTCTCAGGCCAGAGCCCAGATGTGCTGCCTTCCATCTTTCTGGAATGGTGGTGTGTAAAGTAAAAGTGAAAAAGCAGAGCCTGTAGCTACCACTTTCTCAGAACCGCAAAACATGGAGAACAGCAACTTGCTTTTGCCTTGGCGAGCATATTAATCTAAGTTAAACACTTAAGGATATTTTAAATTCCCTCTTCCCTTCACTGGAGAGAATTCAGGTATTTCAGAAAATAATTAAAGGGACTCTTCCAAGCCCTTTGAAAGATTGAGAACCAAGTATTCACTGTTACAACATGTCCTCCTGTATGAATGTGTGTGTATTAAGGGAGAAAAAAAAATGAAGAGTTGTGTGCAGATAAGGACTGACCCTCGTATATAAGTGTCATTATGTGTGACTGGA
The DNA here is from genome assembly GCF_964165515.1 of Mesoplodon bidens. Lineage (NCBI taxonomy): Eukaryota > Metazoa > Chordata > Mammalia > Artiodactyla > Ziphiidae > Mesoplodon > Mesoplodon bidens. The sequence goes on along the minus strand of NC_138169.1, from coordinate 29,378,184 downwards.
TGTTGTTCCAAAGTCTTCTGTAAGGGACACCTGCCAGTCGTCTGCCCCACATCCTCTTTCTAGAACTAGTCCCTTTTGGTGTCTCCTCATCCACAGGGTTGCCCAGAGGCAGCTGTGTGTGAGCACAGCATGAGTCCTAACCCCTCTTTAGACTGAAAACATCATTACAACTTAAATAATAGCTTGGTGTTGATCCTTTGGTAAATTGAGGACCCTTTTATAGTGCAGATAATTCCCAACAAAACTAATATATTTTGTGAGATTAAACAATGCTTATATATGCTTGAACTTTCTTAAAATATGTTCATTTCAAACTATATGAATGTACATTTTTATGAAACAAATATTTTCAAAAGCATACCAGGCCCATGAATTATTTCCTCAGTTTTGCAGTTGATGAAATGCTGGAATATGAACCACAGAAGTTTGTCAAATAAATCATTTTAAACTGCATGTTATTGCATACTTACTGTACATCCTGTTTACAAAGCTATTTAAGGAAAAAGAATTCAGAGGTTGATTTGGTTCAGAAAGCATAGTATTTTTCTAGACTTAACCTTTAGCACCTGAATTTGTTTGCATGCATATTTCTAGAAGCCCAAGTTGTTATTTCTTTACTGTAATAGTTTCTTCATGGCAACAAGGTTCTTCCTCATACTGAAACTTGCCTAAAGAGAGAATTTCCAAAAGGATCCAGCTCAAACATACCAAGGAAATGGTTCATCTTCCATGCAACTACTAGTATAATTTTTGCTCTTATTTCTCCTTTATATTTTTCTGCCTTCAAATTCACAGTTTCCAAATGGATTTAGAATAAACTTTTAAGTTTACTTTAGGAACTATTTAGTTTATTTCAGTTCAGATGATAACTGCACTATTGGAGACCTTTCTTACTACAGGTGCTTCTTCCTGAAGGAGCCTTAATGTGTGTGTGCCTTTCAGATGAGGGTGCCGTGTGCTCACCCTGCTGTCTTCAATTTGGAAAGGTGCCACCTAAAGTAAGCACCCATCTGACAACCTTATTCACTGAACGTGATCTCAGGGTCAGCCAGACAACCGCACCTCATTGAGCAGAAGTGAGGCACCTCATGTCCTAGATTCCTCCTCTGCAACAGGCATGACACCCTCTTGGAGGCATTTCCGTAGCCAAAATCCAAAGCTCAGGACCTCGCGTGCTGTTGGCAAAAAGCTGTGAGCCTGTGGTCATTGAATAAACTGATGAGCAGGTGCCCATCTCTTTTTTTCTTTTAATCAACTGGTTGGAATGAGACAGTGCCTGCCTGGTGTACCGGGGTTTGTTTTCCTACAACCAGATAGTAGGTTCCATGTGGGGCAGGACCAGTGCATCTCAGTCATGGTTCCTGGGCATCAGGTGGTCTACCCAGCTCAGTAGGTGTGAATGCAGATCTCCCTTGGGTGCTGTCACTCGTGACCACGCCCAGAGCTCCCCAGGGACAGCATCACAGTGGGTGCGGGGCCCTCAGCAGAGCCCAGATGTACCCTCAGGACCACCCTGTCCTCTTCCTTCAGCGTGTTTCTCCAAACTGAGGTATTTGCTCCTGCTCTTTAGGGTTTGTACATCCTCCATCCCTCCTGAATGGTGTCAGGACAAACAATTCAGCAGTGTTTGTTGAGAACAGCTGAATACAGTAAAAGATTTAGACTGAGGTGTGTCAGATGCTGGCTGGCCGGGGCTTCTTTATAGAAATAAAGACATGCTTCTGCCTTAAACGGTCCTCAGTGGAGTTAGGTAGATAAGGCACAAGCAAAAAGAGGAAAATACACAAGTGTACACAGGTGCGACAGAGTCATCAAGATGAGTAATGTCAGTGCTCTTTACGCACCGTGTGTTTTATAACTCAACTTATACAAGGGGGGAAATCACGATGTAAGGTGTGTTCCGAGCTAATCAAATCATGAAACAAACTACATGGAGGATGGGATTATAGTGTCCTAAAACTGGTTTCTTTTTTCTTTTTTTTTTTTGAAGCAGCACTGGTTTATGACATAAGTTTCATGTTTACAACATTCTAATTGTGTACACACTACAGCAAGCTTGCCACCAAAAATTTCATTTCCAGCCAACACCTCACAGTCGATCCCCTTCACCCATTTCCCCCTCCCCCTGCCTCTCCCCCTCTGGTAACCACTACTCTGTTCTCTGTATCTACGTGTTTGTTTTTATTTGGTTTGGCCTGTTCATTTATTTTGGGGTTTTGTTTGATTGTTTTTTTTTATAGTCTACGCATGAGTGAAATCATACTGTATTTTCTTTCACCATCTGCCTTACTTCACTTAGCATAATACCCTCAAGGTCCATCTGTGTTGTCACAAATGGCAAGATTTCCTTCTTTGTGTGGTTGAATAATATTCCTCTGTGTGTATGTGTGTGTGTGTGTGTGTGTGTATACATCATATCTTCTTTATCCATTCATCTGTCGATGGACACTTAAGGTTGTTTCCATATCTCAGCTATCGTAAGTAATGCTGCTATAAACATTGGGGTGCAGATATTCTGGAATTAGTGTTTCTATTTTCTTTGGATAAATACCTAGGAGTGGAATTGCGGGTCCATAAGTAGTTGTTCTGTTTTTAATTTTTTGAGGAGTATCCATACTGTTTTCCACAGTGGCTGCACCAATTTACATTCCCATCAACAGTGTACAAGGGCTCCCTTTTCTCCACATCCTCACCAACACTTGTTATTACTTGCCTTTGATAACAGCCATCCTAACAGGTGTGAGGTGATAATCTTATTGTGGTTTTTTGGATGGTTAGCAGTGGTGAGCATCTTTTCATGTGCCTGTTGGCCACCTGTATGTCTTCTTTGGAAAAATGTCTCTTCAGCACTTCTGCCCATTTTTAAATCATGTTGTTTGTTTTTTTGTTATTGAGTCATGTGAGTTCTTTATATAGTGTGGCTATTAACCCCTTATCAGATATATGATTTACAAATACCTTCTCCCATTTGGTAGGTTGTCTTCTTGTTTTGTTGCTGGTTTCCTTTGCTGTGCAGAATCTTTTTAGCTTGATGCAGTCCCATTTGTTTATTTTTGCTTTTGTTTCCCTTGCCTGAGGAGACATATCTAGAAAGATACTGCTAGGACCAATGTCAAGGAGCATACTGCCTATGTTTTCTTCTAGGAATTCTATGGTTTCAGGTCTTACATTCAAGTCTTTAATCCATTTTGAGTTTGATTTTTATGTAGGGTGTGAGGTAGTGGTCCAGTGTGATTATTTTCCATGTAGCTGTCCAGCTTCCCCAACACCAGTTATGGAAGAGACCATCCTTTCTCCACTGTATGTTCTTTGCTCCTTTGCCATAAATCAGTTGTCCATATGTGTGTGGATTTGTTTCTGGGCTCTCAATTCTGTTCCATAGAATTGGCTTCTTAGAAGAGGTTGGGTTCAATCTGAGGCTTCAAAGAAAAAAAGTGGGGATTACACAAAGGTCTGAAAAGCCAAAAACTACATGGGGATTTGACTGGAGTGGAGGGTTTGACATCAAGAAGAACAAGGAAGAGATGGGACGCATTGCAAAGGGCTCAGATGCCAGATTCAGGGTGGACGTCACTCTGAGGGCGGGAACAGGATGTGAGTCAGCAGGTGTGCCATCCAGGTGACGGCAGAGGACAGGCCAGGGCAGGGGTGGAAAAGGCATGATGCTTCTCAGACATCCAAGGGCACGTGGGTCACTCATCCACCCCGGCTCTGGCTCAGCCGCAATCCCGATGCCCGGGCTCTGGTCCGAGGACCGCCTCTGACGTGGCCTGGATCTCAGCCCTGCTGCACCTTAATCAGGCTGATGCTCTGTCACTACTGCTAACATTTTCCTCCAGTATTTTTTACATCAAATTTTTTACATCATCATGAAGTGAATTTCAGTAAGACACTGAGAAAAGGGTTTTACTTGTGTCGATTTAAGAAAATGCACAACATGAGAGTTGCGAGTTGTTTTATTTGGGGCAAAATGAGGACTACAGCCCGGGAGACAGCATCCCAGATAGCTCTGAGGAACGGCTCCGAAGAGGCAGGGCCGGTGGGGGGGGAAGGTCAGTATAGATGTGATTTTGGTGAAGGGGGAACACATGCAACTGAGCACATACTATTTTGCAGAAGGTTTCTGCTAGTCACGAGGAGCAGTCGTCACCATGAAGGATTTTAGTGCTTTTCTAGATATGAACAGATACAAGAATTGGGCTCATAAAATCGGCTTCTGAAAACATCTAATCTCTGAAGACCTGTTCTGCCAGTTTTTCCTGGAGCACAGAGTGCCTCATTTTTGCTGTCCACCAGAACTCCTTTCAGGGGGTGTTGAAAGTCAGCAGCTGCAGCAGCACGAGAGTTAATCCTTGTAGAGGTAGATGGCAAGTGCCAATGGAAAATGCCAATTTGTAGTTGACACTTGGCTTGACACAGCTCCGACTTGCTGCATTTTTCATAAAAGAAATCATTTTAATTAAATGTCGTTGGTGCTTTTCCTGAGATCCAGTTGTTCAAAGGCATATAACAGGATAGCTTCATCTTTTCACCATTCCCCCTCAACCCCCGCCCCTGGCCCACAAGAACCCTGCAGTTTCGAGTTACTGGGGTGGCAGACAGATGAGAAATGAACAGTGAATTGCTGTTTCGTGCCAATGTCAAGCAGAGGGGCATCCCAGTGGCCAAAATAAAAACACTTCTGTAAACACAAATATCCTCAGCTGTAGCAGGAAACAGTGAAGAGCAATCAAAGTAAATTGCTTTTTAACTGCTTTTCTTAAAGTGACCATAAGGGTGGGGGTGGGGGTGACATTTCTTTTTAATATTTATTTATTTACTTATTTATTTGGCTGCACCCGGTCTTAGTTGTGGCATGTGGGCTCTAGTTCCCCAACCAGGGATCAAACCCAGGCCCCTGCAGTGGGAGCATGGAGTCTTAACCACTGGACCACCGGGGAAGTCCGGGGGGCAACTTTCTATAATTGTATTTTGTTATTGTCCTATGACTCTTTATCTAGTGGGAGTGAATGGTCTACAAGTGGAATTCTTAGATCTTGTTAATTTTTTGGCATAACACGCAGTGGCGTATTTAGGGAGACAACCTTTTAAATTTTAGTCCTACAAAATTCTGTGCATGATTTGGAAGATCCTTTTAAAACTCCTCTCTCTATATATTATCTTAAGAGCCCCATTTTGAAGAAGTCCTACTACAACATGTGGGAAATACACCAGTTGAACCAAAGATTAAGTCAAAAGTCTGGCAGAAATCAACTGCTAGCCTTTACTCCTTAGAGAGGCTCTCAAATGTCCAGGGAAACATTCACATCCGGGGAATTTTCACATTTTACTTCCATTGCACAAACTTGAAATCCATGAACTCAGAGGACTATTCACCATCAGTACCAATTCAGAAGATGCTCTGGGAAATGTTCACTGATGCCGGTCAGGTCTCAGGTGGTTAAGTACCAGAGCTGGAAGGGAACCCTGGACACTCACCCCGGGCTCAGGGGTGGGGACAGATGGTATATCTTTCCTTAGTCGCGGTCAGGAAGTGGTCAGGAAGGTACTCCCACGCGTCCTCGGGAAGGCAGTCTCTGATCTTTCAACAACTTCTGATGTCTTTTTTGTTAATAACCACACTTCATTGTTTCTACTTAACCGGTTATTACCATCTGAATAGATTCACCCACCCCCTCCACCCTGTCTGCATCCCGTTTGAAATCGGGTGCCTCCTACCCTCTAACCAGAGCTGAAGCCTTCATATTTGGTTTGATTTTCAGTTCCTTCCAGCCCTTTCGATAGGAGATGATCAGTGTCTCTATCACCTTCTCATATTAGATGTCCCTGCCGAGAGGACAGACCACTTCTGCTTCAAATTATTACATCCATACACAGGGAAGGGGGGCGGCTCATCTCCCCACCGGTGCCCCCAGGTTTCTGGGCTGTAGTCCAGAGTCCCTCCCCACCTCGACAGACACCCCTCCCTCTTTATCACAGACTCAAGTCTTCTTGCCCCTTTCCTCTCCTGCTAGATGGTCGGGGTGGACTTTGAGGTGCCCTCCACTCCACCAAATGCAAGGCCGGCAAGGACTGGGCCAGAGTGCACTGTGGTTTTCAAACCAGACTCAGCTCTCAGGGGTCCCCTCCTGTGGCTCCTCCGGGGTCTTCTGCACTCCCACCTCCTCCTGTGAGCAGCTCAAGGGCCTGCAGTGCTGGCTGGGGAGGGGGGCTGTGTGGAGGTGGGGAGGTGCTCCCCCCTCACCGTGCAGAAGCTCACAGGCACACAGGCTGGGAGGAAGGCCCACCATGACTTTACTCCAGATACAGAACAGTGGACCCCGAGCTGTCCAGGCAGGGACTCCGGCCGAGTCCGCCTGATCCAGGTCACATCCACTCTCCCCAGGGCCGGAGCCCCACCTCAGCCACAGGGACCCCCCACCTGGAGAGCCCCACCGGGGCACTCAGAGCCCCGCCCGCTCCTCACACACTCTGCTGCCCCCACCCCTCGGGAAGTGGTCCTTTGCTCACTGGTTAACCAGCGCTGTGTCTTCCTGTGTCAGTTGCAGGCTGGGCCTCACAGCCCCCTGCTCACTTCATCCCACAAATACGCAGGGGCTGGGCTGCCCCACAGGCTCTGGGGAAACCCGGCCAACAAGCCAGATCTGCCCTGTGGGTCCCACATTTGGAGGGAGACAGACGATAAACAGAAAGACAAATACATGTAAAACCTGTCAAGGGAGGGCAAAGGCCTGGAGCCCCGCTCCCCCACAGCGACGGATCAGGACCCTCAGGACTCTGATCTGCTGGGGAGACACGTGTCCAGGAAGAATGCGGCAACCTGCTGGCCCGTGGCTGCCCCGTCCGCCTGGACTCGGCCCGCCAGCCCAGAGGCGTCCCCAGAGCAGCCCCAAGCACATCTGGCTCTCTTTTCAGCTTCCTGGAGAGAATTGACAGCGTCAGCCTGGTGGACTACACGCCTACGGACCAGGTAGGTGGGGTTGAGCCGCGACCACCGCCTGAACCGGGGGACACTGGAGGGTCTCTGTACCCTCGGGGCCCGGCCGTGTCCCTCCGGGAGGCTCCCTGCACCCCCCACCCCCAGAGGTCTTAGCTCCTGGTCGTCCCCTGGAGTCCATCCCTCTACAAGGCCGACCCTGGGAGCTCAGTTACCCTGGCCTTGAGCCTGCCCCTGAAGTCTGTTCTCACACTTCTCATCGGGCTCCGAGGGGCCACCACCCTCCACTTCCAGAGTCACTGCGGTGGCCGATTTACGTCCTAATGGATCTGGTGACCAGGAAAGAAACCCTGACACCTGACAGGCCAGCAGAGGTGTCAGCCTTGTGAAACTGTATGGCTTTCTCATCATCTTTTACCTCAGAGACTAGAACTGTGAGAGGAGAGAGAGTCTGATCCAGAGCGGCAGCTGGCGGGACAGGCGCCTCTCCCCAGACACTGGTGGGTTGCTGGGGACATGGTGTCAGTAGGGAACACTCAGGAGTGATTACGAGAAGCTTCTAAAGGAAATAAAAGCAGAGCCATCAAGTCTCCAAGACCAAACCAGTACATTAACTGTGACTTTCTCCGGGGAGTGAGACCGAGAGCATTTGTCTGTTTGTTTTTTTTTCCGCGGTACGCGGCCCTCTCACTGTTGTGTCCTCTCCCGTTGTGGAGCACAGGCTCCGGATGCACAGGCTCAGCGGCCATGGCTTACGGGCCCAGCCGCTCCGCGGCACGTGGGATCCTCCCGGACCGGGGCACAAACCCGTGTCCCCTGCATCGGCAGGCGGACTCTCAACCACTGCGCCACCAGGGAAGCCCCTGTCTGAGTTTTTAAGTCCTGTTTCTTTTCCGATGGAGGGAATTGCTGTTTGGGACACTCGCAACCTTTGGCTGCCCCGGGCTGTCCTCCTGAGGACAGGGGTCACTTGTTTGCTTCTCTCTTCTCTGCCTCCAGGACCTCCTCAGGTGCAGAGTTCTGACGTCAGGGATTTTCGAGACACGATTCCAAGTGGACAAAGTCAACTTCCAGTAAGCGTGTGGGCAGGACCCTCCCACGGGGCCCCCAGGCCTGGGGTCGGGGAAGCAGCCTGGATACCGGGCGATCCCGGGCCTACAGTGCTGCAAACCCACGTGCGTGCCCACAAGCACAGGTGTCAGTGCAGGGAAGTGAGGCACTCGAGCCCGGTGGCCTCAGGCAGGTGCAGAGGAGGACGACGCAGGCAAGGGGCTGCCCAGGGGGAAAGAGAGCCAAGCGGCCACTGATCACAGGGCTAAGGGCCGGGGCTCAGAGAAATACCGGGGTGTGGACACCCATCTGGGCCAGACTGGGGAGGCCCCGCTGGGCCCGTGCACGAGGTCACCTGGGGAGCAGAGCCACGGGCCAGGAGGAGGGGAGAGAAAAGGACGGATGTCCTCCCACCCCCGGCTAACAGCACCCCCCAACCCATGTTCTCCCCCAGCATGTTTGATGTCGGAGGCCAGAGGGACGAGAGAAGAAAATGGATCCAGTGCTTCAACGGTGATTTCTCCCTCTCTCAAGAAAATGGGGACAAACCCACACTCCCTCCTGCTACTGTTTCAGTAGTTTTCAATCCGCTCACCTATCAAGTGCCTTAGTCCCATGAATACAGAAGTTAAGCATCCTGGGGTCACACTGTCTCTGCTAGTTTGGGGGCCCCGGGTCAATCCTGCGATCACAAGGGAGCTCTCCCCGGACATGGGTGGCCGTAACTGCTCTAAATAACCAAGGTGCCTCCCCCACTCCTCCCACCCAGACGTCACCGCCATCATCTACGTGGCCGCCTGCAGCAGCTACAACATGGTGATCCGGGAAGATAACAATACCAACCGCCTGCGGGAGTCCCTGGACCTTTTCGAGAGCATCTGGAACAACAGGTGACAAGACAGTAAACTCGGTCTCCCTCTGGGTTTAAAAATAATGCCTCTCGGCTTGCTTTCATCTTTGTTCTCTGATGCAGTCCTTCCTTGTGATAAATCTTCTAAAACCCTAAGAAGCCTCTTTCAGTCCATTTAATGTAGAGACTTACTTAAGATGGGGGTGTGAAGCTGATGGGACCTTGTCAGGAAAATCCAGATCTCTGTTTTGGAAGCCTAAGGTTATATACGGTTCAAAATTGGTTTTGTTTGGTTTTTAAAATGCAAAAAGCGCCCATTTAAAACATCCGCTCATGACTCGATGACCCCTGAGCCCCTCCCTCAACTTGTCAGCGAAGTGACAAGTCCCCACCCAGACCCTCAACACGCAGCTCCTCGCCCAAGATCCGCAGATGCCCTGCGTGACCATCTATTCTGTTTCTGTTGTCGTGAGAGCTTTAACTTCTCCCGCTTTTCTGACCCTTTACTAGTAAATTACACCACACAAACCCGAGCGTATTTATTCCTGACGTGAACCTTGGCTTTGGCGCCAGAACAGCCCCGTGGAGCTGAATCCCCGTCCTGAGAGTTTATCCTCATGAGGGAGTCTTGTGTGCAGATGGAGTGGGGGCTGAGGTTCCGGGGCATCAAATAATCCCAAGCCCGGCGCCTCGTCCGGAGGGCAGCATGTTGTCCTCTCCATGGATAATGCCTGCGACAGAGGTGCCTGCTCAGGCAGTGGACCCACACCTGTGTGTTTCCTGCTCCTTTCCAGGTGGTTACGGACCATTTCCATCATCTTGTTCTTGAACAAACAGGATATGCTGGCAGAAAAAGTGTTGGCAGGGAAATCAAAGATTGAAGACTACTTCCCAGAGTACGCAAATTATACTATTCCTGAAGACGGTAAGATTCCAAAACAAGTATGTTGCGATTAAGGGAAAGAATTGTTCTTTCAGTAGCCCTGTAACTGTAATTCCTACGGTTCTGATGAATCTAGGAAACTCAGTTAATTTAGATCAATCTTCTTGACTCCTGCCCCACCCTTGGCTTCTAGAGTATTAAGATGTCCTTAGGGTCCCGTTTGTAAAATTTTCAGAGTCCAGCTTGGTCCACGCTGAGCAGGAGGAGGAAGGGCAGCTTGACGTGAATGCGGGGTTTGCGGGGAAGCTCTGCCTCCCGGGGCCCTGTGTCAGTCGGTCCGCCTGGACCTGCCTGCTGACCCTGCACAGTGACTGACAGGGAAGTCGCTGTCTGAGCCACTCCAGCCGGGCCCGCAGGGACGGGGCAGCAGTGACCTCTGTCCTGAGCCGCCCGCTGCGGACCATCGTGTTGAGGCCTCTGTCCCCAGCGATGACTTTGGCCACAGCATGGTGACTTCATCGGGTGACCAGCCGTCCCGGGAGGCTGTGAGGCTCCTGGGACGTGGGAATTTCAGTGCTGAAGACGGGAAGGTCCCGTCTGGCAAACCTGGAGGAGTCGGGACCCATTTCCAGTGGCTGCTCTTGGGTTTTGAGTTTCCTGGGCCACCAGAGTCTCCAAGGAGGGATGTGCTTATGTCAAAATAACCCCACTCCTCAAGGTTTAATCCCAAACTGGATAAAGCAGGATGAAGGGGGCTCTCCCAGAAACTTCAGTTAGAAGTTAAGAAACCTATCGAGGTCTTTGCACCAACCTCAGCCAGCCTGGCGGGGTGCTTCCTGGGCCCGGGTAGCAGCCGCCGTCTGGGAGCACCCCAGCCCCCATGCCACCCACCCCTCAGCAACCGGGCCTGCTCTGACCTTTCCTGGGAACCAGCCCCTCGCTCCCCTTACCCTGTATGGTCAGCATTTTTCCTGGGAAAAGTCTCAGGATGAGCTGGCAGCCCTCCCTGCAGGACGGTTCACCAGGTGCAGGCGACTGGGGGCCGGCTCACCGGTCAGTGAGACGCTTCATCTGACTTGAGTAGAAGCTGTTCACCCTGCACCAAACGCAAACCACTGTTGAAGTCAAAGTGACCTGGGAGGAGGAGAGAGACGAAGGTCACGTTTCAGTCTTTGGCTGCATGGCCCGTGTGCTTCCGTGCTCTGTGTGCACAGCCTCCATCCAGCTGTATCTGTGTGTCATGTCACTTAAATTAAATTCCCTTTGATTTTCTACAGCGACACCAGATGCAGGAGAAGATCCCAAAGTCACAAGAGCTAAGTTCTTCATCCGGGATCTGTTCTTGGTGAGCATTTTCCTTGCCCTTTGCTGTCCTGCCACCTTAGGGTGACCCTGCTCTTTGCACTTAGTCTCTCACGAGCTTATTTAATCTCCCCCAAACAATGAGGGATGGGAAGGTGTTGTTCCCTCATCTCATAGCTGAGCACACGGAGGCTCAGGGAGGTCGGACTTCTGACCTCAGGTCACACAGCTTCCCAGCAGGAACGGGCAGGGTACAGGCCCCAGGGCGGCACTGAGATGACCGACCCCACTTGCGTGTTGCCTTTCAGTGGGATGCAGGGTGTGGCCTCTCCTCAGCTCAAGGGTCACGTGGAAACGGACCTGCTCAGGTTCAGACGTTCCTTTTTTGAAAAAACTCTGTATTTTGAGATGATTTCAAACTTACATAAAAAGTGAGATCTGGGGAGCTCAGCCCTGACACAGACGCCCCCGCCCCTGGCCCTCGGTCCCCTGGAGCTGACGGGCTGCGTCTCCGCAGCGCATCAGCACAGCCACAGGTGACGGCAAGCACTACTGCTACCCCCACTTCACGTGTGCCGTGGACACAGAGAACATCCGCCGCGTCTTCAACGACTGCAGGGACATCATCCAGCGGATGCACCTCAAGCAGTACGAGCTCCTGTGAGCCCCCCAACCCCGCCCCGCGTCCCAGGGCCGCCCGGCACAGAGCAGCGAGTCCCCGTCCACCGTGTGGGCTCTCGTGACCACCGGGCCCCCGGCCACCTCTGCCCCCACCTCCCCGCCCCGGTCTGTGTGGGGGTGAGGGGGCCCCGACTTGTGGAGAACTTGGCAGATGGGGAGACGCACTGGCCCAAGCGTGACGGGGCGTCGCCCTTCTGACCCCAAGGGCCCACGACTCAGAGGAGTCCCCAAGCCACAGTGGGGACAGAACCCCCTTCAGTCCTGTCTCCAGGGGCGGCTGGCCTCAGCCTCTGTGTCAGAGCCCCTCTGACCATCCACACCTCAGCAGAAACCGCCCCCTCGCTCTGGCCACATGTGTCCCGTCCACGATGGTCCCCAGACTCACGCTGCTCAGGCAACGGCCTCCTTTCATAGGTTCTTTTTGTTGTTTTACTGCTGGTTTATTACACTGTACAGACCACAAAATGTAATATTATTTTGTATAACTACTCAAGGAAAATCCCTGTAGATCTCCGTGCCTTGACTATGGCTGTCCCTGTAAAAGAAACGTGTTTCTGTTGTGCTGAACAGCTGTCATCATACTGCCGCTTGCTCTGAGAAAGGGAGTGAATGGTGTATAGAGAGTTTAGGGTACTTTATCAGGTTGGTACTTTTTAACAATACTCCTTGATAAATATACATATATATATAAATTTATATAAATATAAATGATACACGTTAATCATCCACATTTCACAAAATGCCACACCCACATCACAAGCTTCTTTCGGGGAACCAAGGATGTTTTTTCTCTCCAGAAAACATGTTTCTCAATTATCTGGCAATTTAAAGACTTTTCCAAGGTCACCCATTCCCTCAGTCAAAGTTTTTGAACCACTTACTTGACCACAGGTCTCATCGTAAACAAAGAGCGAGAAGACAAGGGTTCCAGGCTTGTCTCTGGCCTTGGAGAATCAAAGGATAGAATGTGATTTGCCTTTTGAAGAAGAAACATTACAAAACCTTTATTTGAAATACAAAGTCAAAATACATGGCTGTTTCTCAACCTAGACTTGCAAATGCAGCCTCATGAGTTACATCCAGCTCAAGACCTCGAAAGCCGTTCTCGCGTATCCATGGCCTTAAGGGCGGTTTTCTCAGGTCAAAGACAATCTTTTAAATTGTCCAAGGTTATATTTCAACAACACAAATGCAGAGATGGGGCAGCCTAGCCTGCGTTACTGCATTAACTCCCATTTCGTCCTTTAGTCTTTAATATTTTTAAGTTTACTCTATAAATCAGCATCTTATAATCCTTTGTAAATTCATCCACATTTAAATACTGCTCTTCCATGAAATAAAGGATGACAACTTTACAGACAATGCACCATCACATTTTTTTATTTCATTATCATCGAATTCCTGTTCCTGTCATCCTTGATTATTTCATATAACTCTCAGTTGAACTGAGACATATAAAGTGGAAATGATTTTCAGTTTCCATTGCATTTTCAAAGTAAAACATGAAAATCGGAAGAGCTACAGCCCCACACATACACCCAAAAAAAATGAAGTTGTATATTTTTACATGCATTATTATTCAACAATTCCGCTGTAACTAAACTTCCTACTTAAAAGTCTGATTGAAGAGCCAGACTCTTAGGGAAAAAAACACAAAAAGAATACATTTTATCCGGTTTAAAATTACCACGGCATATTTATTTTTAAATACCAAAAGCCTCTTCCTGGTCCATTTTTCAAGTTTCTTTTGATCACTGACAGGCATTCAATTCAAATTTAACAACTTGGTCTGCTGGAGAGAAAATTACACTCATCTAAAAATCTGATTCCAGGGACTTCCCTGGCAGTACAGTGGTCAAGACTCTGTGCTTCCACTGCAGGGGGTACACGTTTGATCCCTGGTCAGGGAACTAAGATCCTGCATGCCGCGTGGCACAGCCCCAAAAAATTAGTTAATTAATAAAAATCTGATTCCATAAATTTAGCACAGAAATACAAAAGTCTTGAGAACAGTGTATTCCTGCTCGTAGCATCTGTATTTTATTTTAAGTATACAGCTTTATAAAATATAAGAACTTGAGAACTACTCATAGGAGGACAGAAGCAAACCCAGCATTTGTGAACAGCTCACCCTACATCTTGGGGACGGAAGGCTGTCTAGTGCATGCAAGTGATGACATTCATAGCTTTTACACACTGTACAGACACAATCTTTGATTACACATATATTTGATAAAACGAGAAGACAGACCTGCTGTAGAGACAAGTCCCATTTTCACAGCGTGAGAACAGCACAATCAACTATTGATTCTGCAGGACTCTGCACCAGCAACCCAGATCCTACGAGCTGTGCCCATGGCCCACTTTGGTCTCGCCCTCCGTAGGCACTGCCTGAAGTTCAGTTTCGTTGGCTTCGGGACTTACTACTAAGTGCAGAACGTCCCCTGCTACTCACCTGGTCTTAAATTTTCTGAGCATGTTCCAACCAAAATGAAAAGGTGAGGCTACGAGCCCAGCGTGGACTAACGTGAGGAGCACGAGGCCCCCGGCCGCCGTGCAGTACGTGGTCAGAACCGTGTCCTCGCAGGGCAGGTAGCACTTGGCAAGGGCGTACTCTGTGGGCGTGACGCTGCCCTGGAGAGTAAGCGAGACCGTTAGCTGCCGTGACAGCGCCAACCCACAGACCCAACCGAGGAAAGGCAGCCGCTGGGCTTGAGGCACCTGAGACCGAGGGCACAGCCTTTAGCCACCCCCCCCGCCCCCAAGCACTGGGTCCCAGTGTGCTGAGTGCACACGACCTGGAGCTGACCTCCACTGAATCTAGCCCTTGGCACGGGGGGTTCCTCTAAAACCCAGGGGGGCACATGGCAGAGGGGTTCAGAGAGGCCTGGAGACTTAGCATCAGTGGTCATCCAGGAACAAGCAGGACACGGCTGTTTTTCATGCCACTTAATGCTGAAATAAGCAGCTGTTACCAGAAATACGTATACCAGATGCTGGGGGCATCTCAGTGAGCTTTTTCTTTTTCTTTTTTTTTTTTGGTAAATGTTTTTGCTATGTGGAATGACAGTGGGGAACGTTCATTTACTTTGAATTTGAAAACAGGAGGTTTTCCCCATCTTGTTATGAAGTAAAAGCCCCTGACATGGAAGCACGGTGACCTGGATGCTGGACTCATGGGTCAAAGAAAGGAGCTGAAGCTTCAGGTCATCACTAATTAACATCTTTAATAAACGTGCAAGAGCTGTAGCATTTTTCTGTCAGAACAAATGGGCATGTTTGGAAAATAACACAAGATTGACCCTGCTTCCTTAGAAAACAGAACAGGCAGAGCTGGTACCCGAGGGCACTGCAGGGACGCAGGATGAGACACCTTGAGGTGTACCCCCGCAGCCACAACTGTCCCCTGAGAGGTGTTCCTGCTGGTATGCCTGGGGGGTGGTGTTTACAGCTTCTGTGTATTTTCACAGATTGCAGCAATTCAGTAGTTGATCACTGTGTTGATTTAAATACGTATGAAAGTTTTGAGATGAAAATAAAGGTTCACGTACCATGATGAAACTGGGGTTGTTTCTGTTCCTCCAACTGAAAGATGGCACGCTGACCTCCAGGACGCCGGCCCCGTGTAGGACCTCGCAGGCGCTGTGCGTGTGGCCACTGAGGACCAGGCGCGGCCGGAGCCACCACAGCAGCTGCAGTGACAGCGGAGGTGGGGAGAGTGCAGCCAGGGCCCAGGGCCACCGCCACAGACACCACCCCGCGGCCACCGCCCCGTGGCTACCACGAAGCCCCCGCAGGCAGGCGGGCCCTCTTCCCTCGGCCCTGAAAATCCTTTGGGCTGTTTAGACTCCACCAAAAGTTGAGCTCAGGCTCTTAGGGAGAATCTATTCTCATCCCAGATTTCATATTTTAAATTATATTTTCTCTTTATAAATATTTTTATAAACCTACTTCATAAATGTACTTATATTTTGCTTTGCATATTACATACACCATATAGTATATAAATATTCGTGTGAATATGTACATACAGACACACACACTTAAGAAAGCACACTCTAATTAAGTCCCTAAAAACTCTAAGTGTCATTCACCTTCCTAAATACGTGGTGATGGTAAAACAGAATAAAGAATAGCTGAGAACATTATTAACTAGATCTTAGGGAACAGAAGTGGGTTTCCTGGGGAGGGGGCGGGGGGGGAGGATGAAACAGCTGTGCAGGCACTGCCTGTCCCACCCCGCCTCCCTGTGTCCCCACGTCCCTGCGTCCCGGAGGCAGCAAACCTTCCTCGAGGCCTCCTGGGAGAGCGCGTCGTAGCGCTCCTTGAAGGGGGTATACTTCTCATCGGGGGGTGCCGCGTCCTCCCCGGAGCAGTTGGCGTCATTTCTCCGGTAAAGCGGGAAGTGCTGTCCAGGGTCAGAGAGGAGTCAGGGGACCATAAGACCCTGGACGCTTCCTCCAAACATGGGCGGGGACCCCCTCACCTGCAGGAGGATGGGGGCCGAGGCCGGCAGCCGCTGCCCGTCTCCACACTCTTGGGGGCGGTGCTCCTGCTGGTCAGAGGTCAGGCCCTTAACTCACACCCCGCCTTCACTGGACGGTGGATGGTGGGGAGGGAAGGCGGGGAGGCCATGCCCTGGGGGTGGGAGAGTGTGGGGTCCTACCTCCCGGGAGCAGTTCAGCCAGTGAGAGATTTCCAGGAGCTCAGCCTCTGCTCCAGAGCAGATATCACAGCCATCCCCTTCCAGTGCAACGCTGTTAACCATCACGAAACTGAGGCAAGGGCAGGAGATCAGCCATGGGCCACCTGTGCTGTCCACTGGCGACTGTGTCCCTGGGACACAGAAGCTACACACCCATGGGGAAGAAACCCCAGCACAGCTGTAAGTCTCAGCCCGGCTGTGCTCTGTCTGCAGGTGCAGACGATGCTAAGAGGACAAAACAGCATCTCTGGGCGAGTCCAAGACACGGTAAAGGCTTTCCCACCCTGAACGTGTGAGAGGTCCCAGGTGACCGCCACGCTGAGCGTCTGACCTCGTGTGCCTGGATCTCGGCTGTAAAATGGGGAGACAAAGACCCACCCACACAGCCTGGCTCCCTTTGGAGATGATGTGAAATAAGACAACAGAGCAAAGCCTAAAACCCGGTGGGGCTAGGGGTGCTGCAGAGCTAGCTGGGCCAGAGGAGCCCGAACTGGGATTGACAACAAGGCCAGCTGTGGTTCCCTGGGCCCCCTTCCCTCTAGTGCACCGTCAGAAACGCCCACTACATGTGCCTTCCTTTCCCATATGCACGTCCACCGGGCATGAAGAAGGTGCCTGACACTTAAAGAATTTAGAGATAAGAAGCCGATTAATCCAGTGATCTGGGACATGACCATCGTGTTTAAACTTTCTTAAGGAAAATCAAGTTCTAGGGGTCTTCATAAGAATTCATAGATAATACTCACTTAATTCCTTTCCAAGAAAACAGCCTTTCAGGGTTGAAAACCTTCTCAAATCGTTTTATTTTGTATGTGTTCATCCTACGTTCAATTGTAAAAAGAAACAGTTTTCAGAACGAGCCATTTTAAGACGTCTGAAGCAGTATCGTGAACACAGAAAGTAACTTCCGGGACCTGAGGGCCCGACCAGCACCTTTCGTTCTGAGCTCCCATGGGCCCCAGGTGGGCAAGGTGCCACCCCCACTGCCCCACCACTGACCAGCCCAGGGCCTGGAGCCTGGGGCTAGCAGCTTTGTCCCCAGGGCCCCAGCTTCCTCACTGGTACAGTGGGTAAAGTAATAAAAAATAATAGGTAAAATAAGAGATTAAATGTACAGAAGTACAGTTCTTCTAACAGGCTGGCACATCAGAAGCACTGTGTGAACATTAGCTAGTAAAGCCCAAATCGTCTTGTTTTCTGATTCCCGAAGAAAACTGGCCACGAAATCTAAGTTTCAAGTTAGAATCACTCCAGGGCACATACAGATCAGCCGTGGAGCAGGCGTATGATGTGCAGGACAGCAGTCCCGCCCGCGTGGAGCCCCACCACCTGACCGCACAGGTAAGGCCCCCCAGGTTGGGCAGGCAGGAAGGCACAGCCGTGCGCAGGGGCCTCCTCTGACCACTCACTGGTAGTGGAAGCCGATGTCATGGTTGCCGGCCACGGCCCTCAACTGCACATGGGGCGGGTGTCGGAAGATCTTCCAGAAGCGCCCCACGTCGTCCGCCCAGGCCTGCGGGGAGAAGCACCACCGCTGTGGCCCGGGAGCCTTCCCTGCCCTGTTTTGAGGGTGAGGAGGTCACTCCCGCCCAGATCAGACGTTCATAAAGCCAACATACGGAATTTCTAACATTCTTTTCCCAAAACTAACTTAATATTTTAACTATTTAATTTGATGCCAAATTTTAATGAAATGGTGTTATCTCCCCAAACCACCTGCTTCATACACCCACTACTTCAAGGTCACCTAACGGCCACGCACAGACCCCAGGCTGAGTGAGGATGCCCACAGATCTGGGCTTGTTCTAAGAACGGGCTCTGCAGAAACATCAAGTACACTGTGTGTCCCCCCAGGATGAGGACCAGCAGCTCCCATGGGGTCACACTCCCTGAGGCTGGACGATGGGGTAGGGCCCAATGAGACACGGGGGAAAGACAAAGTCCAACAAATATCTCAAGACTTTTCTGACTTTAACTGTTAAAGCTTGAGAATGATGCTTGTTTAGTTCTTATTTTTATTAAGCCCAAAAACATAAACTGGACAAACACTCCAGGCTGGACGATACCTAGTTGAACAGTAGTAAACTTTATCCTAAAAGGTTTAAATTTGGCCCAACCTAGGGAAATAAGCTGGATAGAGATTCCTTCAATACATTTACAAAGACTTTAACAGATAATACTTAAGGTTAGAATAACATAAAATTAGAAAAAGATAAAATGTTCCCTTTGATTTGCAAAACCAACATCTATACCCAACCTCGTTTTATAACTAGTTGCTTTTTACATACAGCATTTCCATTATTTCATAATTAGTTCTGCACTAGATCACAACAAACACTGCAACCCTATGAACACTGGGTTTCTGTCATACCTGGACCAAGACTTTCTTTGTACAGCTTAGGACCGTCCTGGGAAATTTCAATTAATTTTTTAAAATATCTTCCAGGGGACTTCCCTGGTGGTCCAGTTGGTTAAGACTGCACTCCCAATGCAGGGGGCGCGGGTTCGAGCTCTGGTTGGGGAACTAAGATCCCACATGCTGCACAGCACAGCCAAAAAAAAAAAAATCATCCAAAACCATTAGTGACAGAACATTTTTAACTAAGCAGCAAGAACAGCTTTTTTTTTCCCCCATTAATCCCAGGAATGTAGTAGGCAAAGCATTCTGACAGCCAAGGTGAGAAGGGACTTTCTCTCTGGTTTGTGGAAAGGTTCACATCACCCGATCTTGGGCCCGAGGGCAAAGGAACCTCCTCCCACCAGGGCCTGGCTACCCCCACCTTCCTCAGAGGAAGGAAAATGAGAGGAAAGCAAGTAACCTGTACATAGCACAATCTCATGATGTAGCCATTATATTTTAAGAGCCTAAAGTCAAGCTACGTTTCAGCATGTACTCTGTAACTCCGGGGACAACTGAAACGCTTCCCTCTTGCTTACTTTTCCCCTTCCGAGAGCTTCGTGGGAAGCGTCTGGCTAACCCAGGTGTCTCCTGCACAGACAAATCTAAGATGAGCCGACCTAACTCAGGACTGTCATTGACACAGAGCCCAAAGACCTCAGGACAGGCCACACACTGTTCATGCTGGAACCTCTGACCCACGGCCAGGGCTCCACGACCCCCTGGGCTTCCTGTACTGGACCTCAGCACAGGACCAGGGTGCCAGGGTTGCAGGGTCTTACCTGGGAGGAGCTCCACTTCCCTTCGTCAAAGACATCTCCCAGGATGAAGACGACTTCGGGCTGCAGCAGCCACAGCGCCGTCTGGAAGGCTCGCTCCATCTGCCACTCCCTGGAGGCCAAGAGGAAAGGAAGGGTCAATCCGCTTCTCGGGCGGAGCTACATCCAGCGGATGGTCTGATGGGCCATTTAAAATGTGAACTAAAAGGGCCCCGCTCCTTCTTCCATGGCCCCCCTTGCTTGGAAGAGCCAGGGTCCCCACCTGCTTCACTGAGGGGGCAAAGGCACCAGGGGACCGTCAGGCTGCCCCTCCCACCACCGCAAGGACTGCCTCCCTGGGTGGGACCCTCACACCAGCCCCACCCTGCACGTGAAGCTGTCCCTCCTTCACCAGAGCCCAGGGGCCTGGGAGGCCTGGATGCGGCTTCCAAAGATGCCAATGCCGACGGACACACGGAGGAGATGCAGCACAGGGCTTCTTGGGGGAGACGAGAGACACAGCCCAGCATCAGAACTCCCAGAGGAAGACAACCACTCAGAGCCTTGGGTCTGCAGCCCAACAGGCCACAGCCCAACACGGCGCCCCCCAGCAACCTGTGGTCACCTCGCCAACGCTGCCTACTGCCTTTGATTCCTGGTCTCTCTGTGGTCAACGAGACAGTGAAACCTGCTTTCACGATAGTCACGGGATGAAGTGAGCGGGCACGGCGCCCACACAGGTGGGGCTTCAAATCGGCAGCGCCTGCCCCGCCTCCAGCTCCCTGGCCAACTCCGACTCCACCACTGTCCTGCGATCCCAGCTCCTCTCCCCTCCCAAAGCGGGCCTTACGTCCGGTGCACGATAGAGGGGACGGTAACTGTCCGTCAGGGGAGACTGAGGCCAAGAAACCTCTCTGCGTGGCCACTGATTCACCAAGGACGCCTCATAAATACACATCTTGGTTTGCCCTGATTTACTGTTATTCACCCTGGCGAGGAAAGTGTGTAGAAGCAGCAGCAGGAGGACAGGGCAGGCTGCTCGCGTGACTGCTCATAAACAAGGCTCCCTAGGTGAAGCCCAAACAGAGAACCCGGGCCTCACCCTAGCCCTGGTTTAGCTCATGCCTCCTGGGGTTTAAAACTCTGAGGAAGAAGGTACAGCAGCCCCGCCGTCCGTCCCGCCTCCTTCGCCCACCCTGGGGACATCCCAAGCACTGGAGGACATTCCCGCCCACAGGAGTAAAGTCCTGTCCAGGGAGGCACAAATGAAGCCATGGTGACAAGAAGGTGCCAGGGACAGGGCCACCAGGGCAGGAATTGCCTTCATGCCATCAAGCACAAAGGCCAAAGGGTGGAAGCAACCCAGTGTCCGGAAACAGATGACGGATAAACAGAATGTGGTCCGTCTAGACAGCAGAGTAAAACTCAGCCTCAAAAAGGAAAGAGATCCTGCTACCTGCCACCACACAGGTGGACCTGGAGGACGTTCCACTTAGTGAATCAAGTCAGACACAAAAGGACAAACACTCACTGTGGGACCCACTTACTGAGGAACAGAGAGCAGTCAAGTTGCTGGAAACAGAAGTAGATGGTGGGGGACCAGGGGCTGGGGGAGGGGAGGGGAAGTCAGTGTTCAGTGGGGACAGAGTCTCAGCTGGGGAAGATGATGAGGTTCTGGGCATGGATGGGGTGACAGCTGGACAGTGCTGTGAATGTGCTTAATGCCACCAAGCTGTGCACTTAAAAATGGTTAAGATGGTAAGTTTTACATTATTTCATTTTACCACAGTTAAAAATAACATTTTTAGGAACTTCCTTGGTGGCGCAATGGTTAAGAATCCGCCTCCCAATGCAGGGGACACAGGTTTGATCCCTGGTCAGGGAACTAGATCCCACATGCATGCCGCAACTAAGAGTTCGCATGCCACAACTAAGGAGCCCGTGAGCCGCAACTAAGGAGCTGGTGAGCCACAACTAAGGAGGCCACGAGCCGCAACTAAGGAGCACACATGTTGCAACTAAAGGAGCCAGCAAGCCGCAACTAAGGAGCCCACGAGCCGCAACTAAGGAACCCACCTGCCACAACTAAGAGCCAGCACAACCAAAAATAAATAATTAATTAATTAAAAAAAATTTTTTTAAATAACATTTTTAAAAGCCTTTCAATGAGAAAACAAACTAAGCCAAGCAGGTCTAAGCTGTCCCCAGGGAAACAACCACAAATCTGCTCCTCCTCCAGTCTCCCAGAGGGGCAAACCCAAGGGCTCAAAATTTCACACCAGAGAGGTGAGGGGGAGAGGGAGACCCCTCCGTGGACCTCGTCCACATGGCCCATGAGGTTTCCCATATGAACCCACTTGCAGACGGGGAGACAAAGGAGCTCAGAGGCCTGATAACTAGTCCAGAGCCACAGGACTCGGACCCACACCCGACTCACAATCCTGGGTCCTTGTACGTAACAGACACTCAGTAAATAGTAAGTTAAAGGAAAAGCCAAATGCCCCAAACGTCCTTCTTTGAGGAGAAAATAATGAACGCGTCCCTAAAGCCGTGAGGCCCAACCCGTGGGTAGAGGCTGACAAGCCTCCAGCCTACGGACCCGCAGAAAACCCTCCGTAATTTGTCCAGCCCCTACCTCCGTAATTTGTCCAGCCAGTGGCCTCTCACAGCCCCGAGCAGGTGGGTGTCAGCCAAGAACATGGCCCTGAGCACAGGCTCAGGGGTCCCGAGTCCACCGGTATCCGTGGGAGTTTTCACTGCAGGCCAACTGCACCGGAAGATCACTAGGTAATAGATTAGAAATTCACAAAAGAGAAGCACAGCAAAGACAATGGCCGTGAGTCTCAGCAGCACCAAGCCCCTCCTCTTCAGTGGATGGAGGTGCTGCCCGGCCCCCAGCCGGGTCGAGGCCATGTCCCCTGCAGCCATGTCCCTGCCTGGGGGTGCAGCAGCCAAGTCAAATCCACGAGACTTCCCACAAGGAAACTAGACTCCTGGCCAGGTGCAGCTGGCGCTGGTGTCTTAGGCGAGTACCTGTGGGGAAAGGAAGAGGACCAGGTGATGTGTGTCCCATAACAAGCCATTGTCACTAGCCCTCCATTAAGAACTAGCAAGTTCCAGAACCCTATCACCTTCCCAGATAAACAGGACTGTCCTGTACTTTCACAAGGACGACCCACCACATGACTTACAGATAAGGGAAAACAGTGGCTTCCTAGGTGGTCTCTACACCTCCACGTGACAGGATACCACTACTAGAATGATCCTCCCACCAAGATGACAAAGTTTTATTACTACTTTAGAAATCATGAGATGGAGGGAGTCTAGGGAAGGATGTTTAAGGTGCAAGACATAACAGGAAAAGTCAACAATTAGCAAGCAGGTGCCACTTGGCTCCCAAAAGGATGCCCCACCTACCTCCTCAAAAATCAACAGGCCATAGCCCCACGTAACATGTTGCCTTTGGTGTGAATTCTCCACTTTTCTACACGGCTCTTCCACAAAAGAAGTAGACATTCACAGACAAGGTGTTTCCTCGCTGGCTCAGGGTTGGGGTCTGATGCAGCCACAGCCATGAACACTGCGTTGGGTTACACACATTCCCACAAACATGGGTTTTCACCTGCACATCAGCCTTAAACTCTAGATGGCCTTCCTTTATAAGACATTTACGTGTGGTTGTCTCTCTTCGGCAAACTTTCAAATGTTCACGGGTTCATCTGAATCATAGATGAACTTGGCATCCATTTTTGACACATCTGACGAGAATGCTGATGAAAGGGTGGCCTGAGGTGGGTTTTGAGAGGTGGCCTTCCACTTTAGTTTCCTCCACTATTACTCAAGACCAGGATCCTACAACATGTGGTGACCTGGAGGCCACAGAGAGCTCAGACTCGGGAGAAGCTCCAGAAGGCAGGGGGAGCTGTGGAGACACCCACCATGGATCCTAACTGAGCCAATAAATACAGAGAGTCCTTTCCAGGGAGGTGATTTTCTAGGATGGATCTAGGAACCTTCATATGGTTGACAACCAAAGGGACATGGACACTCATTCTTTTAGGGCTTAAAACAATCGCCACAAAGTCCGGCTTCCAGAATGTTCGCACCTGCACCTGTAAAAGCCCAGCCTACTTCACAGTGGGGTTTATAACACGCAACCCCTAAGACGTGGAAAAACAGCAAAACCTCACCTAAAAACAAACAGGGGCAAACATGTATGTTAAGCCATTAAACAAAAGCTTAAAACACAACCCAGTATTGAAAATACCAGAAACTGATCAATGAGGAAGCCGGCTTTCGACGACTAAAATCATGCTGACGGCTGTGGGGCTGCACTGCTCAGGACTCACCTGCACAGGCGGCTTTTTAGAAACGAGGAAATGATGGGCAGGTGCTTCCCACCTCCCCATCCCGTCCCGTGTCTGCCCTCAAACCGCACTGTTTATAGTAAGTACCCGATGGGAGAGGGAGCAGGGCTCAAAGGCTAGATTTTAAACACGTCCCTTGGGACACAGAGGTCACAGGCAGCCGCGCATGTGACCTGGGATCACGGAAGACGCATGACACATGACAGCTTTACCCCCAGGTCTGGGCCGTCGGTGATGGGAGCCAGCCCTTCCCCTCTGACCTGGACTGTCCTCCCCACCCGTTTTCTCTAAGGAGAGTGTAGAGTGGCTCTGAGGGTGGCAGTGCCACCTCATGACGTGTGGTCACCCCACGCGAACCTCTGCCCACATGGCCAGCGCTTCCTCGGATGGCACGAGGAGGAGGAGCAGGTTCTTTTTGCTGCCATGCACTCATCACGGTCACACCTCAGGTGTGGACAACCGTCAGTGTGACTCGGGGCACAGACTCTCTGCTCGCTGATAAAAGAGGGAAAAGCGAAGGGACTCAAAGGAGTAACGAACCCTCTCAACACCATCAGCCTCCTCAGCCTGGACTCATTCAAATGTACCAAAACCACTTGCTCTCACTGTCCCATTTTCTTTCAAAGTCCTAGACTCTCCTAAAATCCTGAAAGCCAAGGCCAAAACAGCAGCTGAAACTTGCTAGACCCTAATGTCCCCACCCACGAGATTGAGAGGGAGGGAGCCCCAGCCCTGGGGCTGGTCTGTCAGCAGCCTTTGCTCTGTGGGTCCCAGTTTCCCAACGAGAAAACCCTAAGGACAAGTTAAATGGCCCCTCCACGCCCACTGCTCCATCAGAGAACCTTGTTCCCCACGGCATGGTGACAGAGACCTACACGGTGGGTTTGCACCGTGGGCACGGGGACCCCTCCCAGCCCGCCCTATGCCCCACGGCTGTCAGCTTAGATAAAGGCCCAGGCAAACAGGTCAGAGGGCATGAGCCCTGGCCCTTCCTCAGGCTTCCGTGTTCTTTCTGCCATAAACAAACAAACCAGAGGACTTAGAAGGAAGGAGGGAGGGAAGGGGAAGAAAGGAAAGAAGGGGGGCAGCAGGCCAGCCAGAGGCTGTTGGGACACACTTTCTGGAGAAAACCCCAATGCCACGTGAACCTGGTATAATGTGATCATTAAAAAAATAGAACTCACCATCAGAGTGAAAACCATATTTGACAGCTTCTGACACCAAATCTTTCAAACAGAATTCCTTTTGCTCAAAGCTTGGAAACTGCTTTTCTTCCTCTTTCCAAAACTCACTGCACCATCCATCAAAGTCGTGTTCCTAATGCTGTCTGCAACGTCATGGCCACAGCCCACCCCCTTAACCTTCTGAAGTGAAGGCAGTGTTTAGGGCTGACACAGTGAGGGAA
Source organism: Mesoplodon bidens (assembly GCF_964165515.1). Taxonomy (NCBI): domain Eukaryota; kingdom Metazoa; phylum Chordata; class Mammalia; order Artiodactyla; family Ziphiidae; genus Mesoplodon; species Mesoplodon bidens. The sequence goes on along the minus strand of NC_138169.1, from coordinate 29,352,848 downwards.
CCAGGCCAGGCGCAGCTCTGAGCCCCACGCCAGGGGACCAGACGTCACTTCCACCACGGCTGCTTCCTATGGCCCTCTGCTGGCTCCCAGCCTGTGGCCGGCCTCAGGGACCTGGCTGCTGCTCACTTCCTGGCCCGGCTCGAGGGAACCTGCGGCCGTGGGCAACCAATCACTACCCTGCGGCCGCGGCCGGGTGGGGCAGGAAAGAGCAAGAGAGAGCAGCCCTGGCTCATCGACCGCAGCTCTGCTGGGGGACCTCAGCAAGTCCCCGACCCTCCCTGGGCCTCGGGGGGTCACAGCACCTGCCCCCACTGCACCCGTGGAGATTAACAGAAATGTTCACAAAAGTGTTTTTTTTTTTAAAGTACGTCTTTCTATTGTTGACAGTAAAATTAACCAACAGTCGATCTAAGGAAAAAATGGAAAATTTTATTCAAGCCAACCTGGGAGATGGTCTTTTGTTTCTGAGACAAAGGGTCACACATCAAACGTATCACTGACAGTTTACACAATCCAGGCCTGCACGTACGAGCAGTGGGTGGTGGGCCGTCACGGTCCCTTACAAGTTGAAGAAGGAAGGTCACCCCGTAAGGAGCTGTGCCACTTGATGAGATGAAGAAGGAAAGCCCTCTCTAAGTAAGGAGGGCTGGTCAGTGCAGGTGCACAGCACACACTAAAGGGGGGAGGAGGCCCAAATGGGCAGAGAAAAATTTTGTATCTAAGGTTTTCTCGTCTTGCCATAAAATATGAATTTTATTTCATCCCTATGAGGCAGGCTTCTCAGGACGAGATTAGAGTCAAGCTCACACCCTGAGGGATTCCCGCAGGCTCGGTCAGTGGAACCCAGCAGGTCCGGGGAAGGAGGGCCAGTGACTGGAGGGTCTGGGAGCCATAGCCGCTGGGCTGACCCTGCTTCTCCATTCATTCACTACGTGGTGCTTCTAACGCTTCACACCTGAAGCCCCCAGACCCTTGCCTCACTAAAAGTAAACTTTATGTTTTATCTCAACCATAATAAAAACCAGTGACTTAAGATCACCACAGCTGTTAGGGAACCACTGACTGAAACTGCCCGCCCTGCCCAGGGAGGATAATGACCGCTTGCATGATTTATCTTACAACAGGAGGTCCTGATAAGGAACACAGACTGACAAACAAGCTACCAACAGCCAGAAGAATTAGGGAGAGCCCAAAAGAAGGCAGGAGACGCCTGCCTACAATATCTCCTGCCAACCTCTCAGAAACCCTCACACTGGAATCCATCTTGACTGAGATGCCGGCACTGCCAGGAATTGGACCAAATACAGGCACAAGCAAAATGACTGGCCATAGATGACCTGGGGAGCTAAACCCATTACCATAAACCCTGAGACTACAAGCATGTGGCAGTGCAGGTCTCCTGGGTTCCCTTACCCTGCTGCTCTCCACCTGGGTGCCCCTTCCCACTAAAGTCAAGTCTTCTGCTTCATCAGTGCATGTGTCTCCTTGGACAATTCACTTCTGAGTATTAAAGACCCCACCCTTGGGCCCTGGAAGGGGTTCCCCTTCCGGTAACACAGCCACAGCTTGAACCACCAAATGCTACTGTCCCTTCCACGTCCAGGCTCTCACAGGTGAATGGAGAGAAAACGTGTCCTTTCCTAGACTAAGCGACAGGGGGTCTGGTCCCTCCCAGGCCCAGATGCCACCGTCCCCTCCTGCCTGATCAATAAACACACGAAAAAGATGTGTTTATCCATCTGTATCACCAGCCTGTAAGAGGAGGAAGTGGGAGGTTATGATAAAGACTATATTCTGTGTGTGGTCTTCTTGGGATTAATGATGAATAATTCTGTCCATATTAGAAGCTTTCCTCTGCGTTAGCAGGTTTGGGTTCAAAAGGCAAAATTAATAAAATGTTACTGTTTTCATTCCCCAAGTTCAATTTGCCGGTTTTATTAAGCTCATCAAATTTAACCCAGCAGGAAAGCCATACAGACTCCCGACACAGCTCAGTCTGGCCTCGGATGAAGGGGCGGACTCACAGGTCTAGGACCCCTCCTGGCTTACCTACATGTCAGAGGCCCTGCTGACCCCTACAGGGCTGAATCTTGGTATTCTGATCTCTACTACACACACACTTCTTATTCCTGACAACACACACGACAACAGTAAAAAAACAGCTCAGTAACATCTACTGAAATGGAGCAGGACCCTATGGGGCCCACTCTGGTACAAGGCCTTTCTGTGTGCCCCGTTTCTCGTTTGTAGAAAATAGGCTTCACTCAACCTCCTTGACCTTTCCTGAGTCCCAAAGGGCAGATTCAAACAGTTACTAATCAGAAAAGGGAAGGAATGCAGAGACAAGGAAGTAACAGTCAAGAAACAATAGTGCAGCCTTGGGGCAGGGTCCTGGTTCCCCCCTCAAGATACAAGTAATCATGACTTTGAGCTCTTCTGCAGAACTAAGGCTCCCACACAGGTGGAAAAGGCAACATGAGGCTGAGCACAAGATTCCTGGAGCCCCGCCCTGCTACCTCACCACCAACCAAACAGAAGGAAGCCACACACCCTGCACCCTCCCCCCAGATTTTGCCTATAAAAACTTTTCTCTGAAAAACCATGGGGAGTTTGGGGTTTTAGAGCACGAGCCACTTGTCCTCCTTGTATTGGCGCCTTTCCAATAAATACCGCATTTTCCTTCACCACAATCTGGTGTCAGTAGATTTGACCCAAGTTTGGTTCGATAACACTACTATCCCAGAATTTTTCAAAAAGCTAGAAGAGACTCATCACTGGTTTATAAAATCAGTTTGGTGGTTTCTGACCCAAATTTTTAAAAATAAAATAGAATAAAACAAAACAGAAAAGACAAGCCTGTAGGGCACACTGTGGAGGAAAGGCAGAGTAAAGCTTTGAGCTCCGTTTTTCTGTACACGTGCCTGTGTGCACTGGCCATGACATCAACAATACTTCCTACTGCACTAGGCTCTCTGCTCCCTGCACAGGAACCCAGCCCATTTATCTTCATGTCCCCCCTCTCATGCCCACTTGGTGCCTGCAAACAGCAGGTGCTCAATTAATGTGTGTGGACTTAATGGCTTACGTTTAGTTTTATTTATTTTCCCGGGTATTTTAGAATTACAAACACACAGCGTGGCTGTTTCAGTCCATCATCTCTCTTTAATGCACAACAGTCTACCTTCATCACAGACACAAGAGGGAAAAGGACAGAGGCTGTTCCTGCTCCTCTGAGTGGGAGCCAGGCGGGAATGTAAAGACTGGCAAACGCACGCCCAGAACCATCCTCTCACCAGCCCCAGTGTGGGACTCAAACAGAGGAAGAGCCCGGGCAGCTCTCTGGTTGGAGGGAAGTGATGACAGTCTTCCCCAGACTCTTTGGAGAAAACACTTTCTTCTAAAAGGGAAAGACACAGAAGCGCTTGGAGCTCCTGGGGTCTCCCCTAATGTCTGGGGCCCGGGTGATCCCAACAGCCGGGGAAGACCACACCCCAGTGTGTTATTTCCCAGAGTGTGACCTCACGCAAGTCACTCAAAACAAAACAAATAAAAAAGGGACAGGATGGCTATTATCAAAAACAAAACAAAACAAACAGAAAATAACAAGTGCTGACGAGGATGTGGAGCAATTGGAATCCTTATGCACTATTGGTGGGAATGTAAAATGGTGCAGCCACTGTGGAAAACAGTATGGTGGTTCCCCCCCAAATTACAAATAGAACTATATGATCCAGCAATCCTAGAGGGCACAGTGGCTGCTGCCTCCGGCACACAAGGAACCCGAGCCACGCTGAAAGTAAAAGACACCGAGAACCACACAGCTAACGACCTAACGACCGACATTAGTTACTGGCCAAGAACAGTTCTTTTAAGTTGTAATATAAATACTTACACATAAAACACGTATACAACATTGCTCTGTATGGCCCAACACACAGCAATAGCAGCTGCAGGTCATCACTGGGAGCAAAATATTTCATCCATTGATTTTTAACTTCAAAGCTATCATTGAATAGCTAACTTCCCTCCTCCAAAAAACTAGCATTAAAACATGTTTAATACTTGTCCATTAATGTTAAATTCATTATTACCACAATGCCATCAGTGGCTGTTTGTATGTTAAATTTTCCATCTTAAATTACATTTTAAAATAAGACGGGTTTCTAAAAATCTACAGCAGCAAACTAGGAAGGGAGCAGCCCCTACGATTTAATACATGGGCCTTAGGTAATGGTAATTTTCCAGCAAATAAATAATTTCCAGTATACCGTTTTCTCAAGAGGTAAACCTCGTTCCTAAAAGGGCAAGGGGGCTGCAGCTCGCAGGGCCGGGAACAGCAACGAACGGAAGCACCGACGCCTCAGCGCGGAGGTGACACGGAGCCCGGCTGCCTGGCCCCCACCTGCCTGCGCAGCCGCCTGCTCCGGTCCTGGAGGCCCAGCCCCGCGCCGGCCTCTGGCCGCGGGCTCCCACCGCGGGTCCGCATCCGCAGGGCGCACCCCGTGCGTTCCCGCACCAGCCTCAGTGCGCCGGACGTCCCGAACCTGCCGGCGGCGAAACGCTTGCTCAGCAACGGGCCCAGCGGGCTGCGGGCGACGAGCGCGCGGGGCGGGGCCCGAGCGCCGTTGGGGCGCGGGGGGCGGGGCGTAGAGGCTCGGGAGTGGAAGCGCAGGGGCGGGGGGCGGGGCGCACTGGGGGCGGGGAGCGGGGCGTAGAGGTGCAGGGGCGGAGGGGCGGGGCGCGCTGGAGGCGCGGGCTGGGGTGCTGAGGCAGGGCGCGGGCCGGGGTGGGGCGCGGGGAGCGGACGCACACGGGGCGCTGGGTGGGGGCGCCTGTGGCTGGAGACGCTGGGGGCGCTGGGCGGGGCGGCGCACGGCGGGGCGCGCGGCGCTGGGCCGGCTCTGGGCCTTTCCCCGGGCTCCCGCGGAGAGTGGCTGTGCGGCCGCTCACCTGCGTCCCCGCCTCTCCGGCTGCTGCGCGCCGGCACCCGGCCGCTTTCATCCTCTTCTGCGGGGCCTGGCTCAGCGCCTTCAAGAAACGGGTGCGGAATAAGTGAGACAGACATCACAGTAACTGTTTATTTTGGATTTTCTTTTTTTAATAACACTATAGCAGGGCGTGTTCTACTTTTCAATATGCTTTCATATCATTACTTCAAATAATCCTCAAAATAACCCCGTAAATCAAGAGCAAGAATCACTATGTCAAAAAAACAAACAAGCTCGGAGCAGTGGTTCAGAGTCTTCCAAACAACCAAGTACGGTCCGTTTTTCAAATGTATGAGTACAGTGAATGTACTGAGATGTAATATAAGAAGTCGCATAGAAAACAATTAGCAAAATTCCTGGTATATGTAAGTAAGTAGTAAGTGGTAATTATTACAATTAAAATATTGGAATATTTTCAAATATGCCCTGATAAACAATTTTAACATCACCAAAACCGGCACAACTGGACTCTGTATGAACAGTGATATGATGCAACAGGAGGTAAGCATCACCTCCAAAGTATTCTCACTAACCGGAAAAGTAAAGGAAAAAAAAAGAAATCCGGTTACGCCTAGAGCTACAAGCTTAAGGAAATACAGAGACAAAAGGAACATGCTATGTTACACCAGCAAGAAGCGGTCAGCCGAACCCAGAATGTGGGGAGTTTACAGACGAAATGACCCAAGTTCTTTATTCAACAAGCAGCATCACGACAAAAAGGAGGAGGGCAGGAGGAGGATCTGTTGTTGCAAATCAGATGGGAAACAAGGCAGCCAAATGCAGTTCCTGGCCTGGGTTGGGTCATGATTGGGACAAACTAACTTCAAAAAAAAAACCAAAAACACTTTTTAAAAGATTGGGAAACTTGGACATGGAATTAATGTGAGGTGATACTAAAGAATTATTGGTAATTTTGCTATGATAATGCTCTTGGGTTTTTTTGTTTGGTTGGTGGGTTGGTTGGTTTTGGGTTTTTTGTTTTGTTTGGCCGCCCCATGCAGCATGTGGGATCTTAATTCCCCGACCAGGGATCAAACCCATGCCCCCTGCAGCGGAAGCCTGTAGTCCTAACCACTGGACCGCCAGGGAATTCCCCTGTATTTTTTTAAGATTAGAGAATCATACTAAAATACGTATAGGTAAATTATATGATTTCTGGAATTTTCTTTAATGCTCCAGAAAAAAATTTTATGGTAGGGAAATAGGAGAATAACCGCTATTGGCAAAATGTTGCTAATGCTGAAGCAAGGAGATGGGTGTATGGCACAGTGTTTGGCAGAATAATGGCCCCCAAAGATGTCCATTCCATGTCTCCCGACCTGTGAACAGATTTCCTTATGTGGCTAAAGAGACTTTGCAGACGTGTTGAAGGTTAAAGGGCCATTTATCCATTAGGTGCTGTGAACTGAGTGAGTAGGTACCAGATCCAAAACCCATAGACCATGCTTAGGGCAAAACGATCTGACGAGTTATTCCCACAAACCCCCCAAATGTCAGGGGAGTGAGGATGAACCACAGATCGCTACAAGACCAGGTGACATCAGTGTAGATGCAGGTAGAAACAGGAACAGTAAAGAATCTAATGGACCTGATGACAGGGAACCCCAAATAGCATCAGGTTCCGCAGGAAGCATGGAGAGGAGAGCAGCTGAAAACAGGAAGGATTTTTCGTCGTCCAGCGGCAAGGGGCCCACGGATGGGCCTGAGGGGCTGGAGCAATTCTTCTGGAACAAGACCCCACATGGAGGGAGACTCCCAGGGTGGGATGAGAATTTGCAGGATGTGGACGAGAGACATGGAGGAAAGAAGTGCAGATAAAACTGGGAAAGAGGGAATTGCAGAAAGCAAGCTCTCACACGTTAGCCTGCCAATGACAGCAACAGAATGTGTTGCGAAAGCTCTCTGAACGCTGCTCCTTTTGGATGTTCAGAAGTAAATTCAGGAATGAGCATTAGGGAAGAAGTGAGGTCAAAAGTCAGCAAAGTTATCATCAGAAAAAAGAGAACAACAAATAGAATAACATTCCTGAAGACGATGAAAGCATGCACCAGAAACATACCCACAAAACAGACCAAAACTGTCACCTATTATTTCAGAACAAACTAAAGACATTCAGAGAATGAGAGACAATGTAAATCAGAATCAGGAGAAATTAGAAATAAAAGAAAAAGATTAAGAAATAAAGACTGAACTAAAGGAATGAAAGGAACTTAAACAACACCTTAAGAGAAATGAAAAGTGAAAAGGAGAAAATATTTATAAATTTTTAAAAAATGAAGAAAGACAAATGAGTGTAAGAGAGGCCAACAAATATTGAGGACAGCCAAGAGCAACCAACAGATAACAGGAGTCCCAGAAGATAAAAGCAACGTGAGAGAACAGTTCTAAAACCTGCAATTCAAGGAAACGTTCCTGAAATAAAAAATAGGCACACTTGAAACATATCGAAGGCAAACACTACGTACCTGAGACTATGAATTCAGAATGTTCCTCACCAAGACATATTCTAGTAAAATTATTGGGTTTTCAATAAAAACGAAAAGAAAATATCTTTGGGCATCCAGGCAAAAACAGCAAGTGACTTATGAGGGAATAGGATTTAGGTTATCATCAAACTCTGACAGTGTGCTTTATGCCACAAGAGAACAAAGTACATGTACTTAAGATTTTGTAAGGAAAGAAAATGTGAGCTATGGACTTTATATGTAGCAAAAGTGAATTTCAATTATAAAGGTCATAGACCACTGTTATCAACATGCAGGAATTCAGAGAATTCAGTTCCCGTGATTTCTCCCAGAAAACAATCTTCAGACCATCAGAATGACTAGGGAGGACATTGCTGTAAAGACCAGAGGTGAACATCAAAGTCACAGTGTCATTTGACCTAAGACCAAGTTAGGGTTAAAAGAGAGAGTGGTATGTAATAGCTATACGCTCTGACAAGATAGATGTACAGCTTTTTTTTTAATGGCGGAAGAATGGAGAACACATGCAAAGACGAATTCTTGTTTTCAGTTAGCATTATTGGTAGCAATATTATTTGTAGTGTCCTTCTAACACAGTTGCATGTATAAGAGGGGATAAAGCAGATTAGTAACCATGGGATATTCTATCAGTCCCTGATGAAAAATGATTATGATTCTTTCATGACTTTTGCTCAGGATATTATTGGTTCTTTAATGTTTTCGAGATTCAGGGAAACTTTTTCTCTCTTAAGCTATCTATAATTTATCCAACTTGGTATATTATACTCTTATAAAGAGAAACAAAACAATCCAGAAGTAGACCCAGAACTTCTAGGATTGGTTCATTGCGTTTCCAGTTCATATTAGACACAGCGATTTTCTTAAATCCCTGCAGGTAGAACTAGCCGGAGCCATTGGTGTAGAAACACTGCCGTCACAAGCAGAGGAGAGCAAGGATTAAAGTACCCACAGTTGGAGCAGCTGGATGGAGCTTGGAAGAGCAACCAGTTGGAACCAAGCCGAGACAGCAGTGGACCCCGCATCCACAGGGAAGGCCAGGTCGCGAAGGCCAGTGTCCACACTGCCACACGGGGGTGCACCCAGGGCAGTGGAGAGGTCAGGGGCTCAGCACCTCTGCAGGCTGGATAGTGGTTAGAGAAACAACTGATATTGGCAACGAGACGAGGGCCAAGTTTTGAACCCCAAAGGCCAGGTCCCAGACTGCACCCTTGCTGTCCCTCTAGGCTGCAGAGGCCCTACCAGATAGGCTAGTGACAGGGTGTTCCCAGCCCAGCACTCAAGAACCACAAGAGCCCTGAGTTCCTGGGCAGATGTCTTTCCTCAGAGCGTATCACCGTCCTCTGCCACAACTGGAGGTGGGGAGTTTGCCAACAGAAGGATATTCGTAGAGCTGTTTCACTCATGCTCTTTCTTCTGGACGCACAGCAGATTCTCCAGAAATGGTTTTTGTTAATTAGAAAAGGAGAGGGAAAGACAGAGAGATGGAGAGAGGAGGAGGAGGGGAAGGAGAAGGAAAAGAAAGGAGGAGAAGGAGGAATAAGAGTGGAAGGATTAAAGGAAGGAAAAAGGGAAAGAACTGAGAGACAGAAAGCTGAAAAAGAAAGAAAGGGAGGAAGGAGGAAAGGGAGGGAGGAACATCATTCTGGTGGGAACACGTGCACACACACACACACCACCCCCACCCCCACTGTGATCAGCCTAAAGAAATCCGCTATTTTCAAACTACACCTATTATCTTAGGTGCATCCTAGAGCATCCTTTAGGGTAAGAGCAGATAATGGCTGGGATAACTGCATGTTTTGGTTTAAATTATTTTTATCTCTAGGGTCAACTATACTTTGCTTTTCTCTGAAACATAATCTAAAAGACAGAGGGTCTCAAGGCAAATAATTGTCCGTCAGAAAAAAAAAATTGTCTGTCAGAAGTAGTAAAGGCGATCAGGTCGTGAACTAACTAGATTGCAGCCAATTACTTCATGACCAGATGGAAGGACTAGTAATGTCCCCAGCAGATGGCGCGAGCTGCCCTCTGCCGAGATGAGACTTCGCACCCTGGGCTCCATTTAGTGTCAAAATAGGTTTCCTCTTCACGTGATGGTCAAAACAGTAAACCCTAACCAGGTAAGTTTGGGTTAGGAAAGAAATCGTTCAGCAGAATTCCAGGGGAAGCTAAGTAGGGAAGACAAAATCTGGAGGCTTTTACATTTATTTCTCATGTTAAACTGTTTAAAAACATGCACTGACCTCACCAATAATACTGTTCCATTCACATCATCTGGGGCTCTGAAAAAGTTAAGAATTCTTCCAAGACAGAGTTTTAAATTAAGTCACAAAGGACAACAAAGTACTAAGAATTAGGACATCTGAAAGTATTGTTATGTGGTAGGATAATTGGTGAAGAGCTCATAAATGAGGAAAGCTTCACTGTAACAAATGAAAGATAAACCAATTCTGAAGGAAACCTCAGGACAGGGAACGTTGACTAGGGATTACTGGGATAAATCAATGTTTCTGCTGCTTCGCTTGTTACTTACATTCTGACCTCTGGGCTGTGCGTTTTCAACGAGCGAGCACACAGCAGAATGGAAAGCATTTACATCTCTGGACAAGAGGCAGGGAACATAGCATGTTTTCTTTGGAATCATCCTCAAATCTGGGACAGAAAGTAGAGCTTTATTAATCAAGTTCTTAAACATCTGTCTTCACAAGTTTCCAGAGAAAGAGTTTGGAAGTTCAAGTCTATGACTAATTTCCAGAGAACAGTGGAGCCCCCAGCCCCTGCAGCCTCCCTTCCCGCCCATCCACCGATATTTTAACTCTCTGCAGCTGCTTTTGCTGTCAGCCTGCCACGAAAACTTTACTTTCCAAAGACATTTTAAATGTAAAAGTAATATGTTAACTGCAAGACGTTTGAAAACACTGAAAGGTGTAGAGGAGAAATTACCCACAATTGAGTAGACATTGGCTTGTATCCGGTTGTGGCAGCAAGATTTTGAGTCACGTGCTCCGTTATGTCTGCTTCCACTGCTGTTAGCCTGTTTGATGGGGTCAGGGCACCTGATCTGCTGGGATTGGAAGTCTGATGCATCAGGTGGATAAGAACACGGACGTGTGCAGGGGGAATCAGCCCTCAAGGATTATAAACGTGCCCTGTGGAAGTGTTTGAAAGAAGTAGATATTACATTCATAATTACAGCTTGAATTATCTACCGTAACTTGGTCAAGTTTAGAAATGCTGTTGTTTGGGGGAATTTAATCTGTCAAATTTATATACAAGCTGAGCATTGATTACAGAACTGTCTTCAGACTTGCTGACATTATCAGGCCATTGACTAGATTAGCAAGACTCATAAACTGAACATAAAGCTTGAAGAATATTTGGTTTTGATTTTCTAATTTTAGTTCATTAAGGACTGGTAAAAAAAACACCAGCTTCTTTTCTTTTCTGAGCATAACGCCCCCTCCCCACCAAACACTCAGTGGACAGGCCTCTGGCCACAGTTTCAAAAAGCAAAAAGGACATGCAGCTGCTCAAACCGCAGAAAAGGCCAAAGCTCTTTCTTCCTAAAGACCGTAGGATTTTTTTCTGATTAATACAATTTTTGTAATATTTATGTAACAGTAGTGTTTTCCAATGGGTGTTTTTCCACCCAAAAGGGCGTTTTGGGAGAGAGCGAGCATTCCCTGTTCAGTTCCTGGAACAACTCAGTGAGTTCTGCAGATTCTCACCGGCTTGTTTTTCTCTTCTCATCGGGCAAGGATGCAGCATGCCCTCCCTGGACCCCTCTGATTCTTCCCATCCGGTTAAGGAAAGACTCATGACAGGGCCCCGGGGACAAGCCCTTTCCATGGTTCCCAGACTTCTGGATTCCAGACGCCAACGACAGCTCAAAAAAAAAAATTTTTTTTTTGGTGACCTACATAGATTTGTCAACCATTTATGTGGCCAAGTGAGAGGGAAAAGCAAAACAAAACCTGCCATCTCCCATCAGAATCATTTTATTACAGAAACCTTTTTTCACCCAAATGCAGAAAGGACATTACCTCAGCTAAAGACAATGTTTTGCATGGAATATACTTAGCTGGGTGGACATCTCCTGGGCTTGGCCGTATTACTGTCGTGTGGGTGTGACCATCTCTGTGGGCAAACTAGTGCCCAGCTGGGAATTTCGGCCCCAAGATCCAGCTGCACGTGGCCAGCCCTACCCCCGTCACACCCGCTTGGGGCTGGGCAACCTGTGCTCACATGGCCCAGCTCATCGCCCACTGCCTGTCACCCACGCCTAGCTCTGTTCCCCCTGTGGCCTCCCCCGGGCCAGCCTGGCTGCCTGGTCTCCTTGCCTGAGTCAGCAGAAGCATCAGCCTCATTCTCCTTAAAGCATCTGTGCCCCTTGATTAATGTGCCTTTCAAATGATTACTAAGTCAGCATTATTTTAGCCTCCACAGTTGTCACTGGGCAGTCCTGAGCCCAAAGACATCACTTGAGCCCTTCCATTCTCCAGGGAGCAGAAAAAAGAGGGTCCTGCCTTTTCTGGGAGGAAACTTAGTAGGATTGTGCTGTTTCTACCATCTTTCTCAAAGAAAATGTGAAATAAAGACTTCCGCCCTATATAGAAGCACCTCCTAGTCTCAGGCCATAAGCGTTTTCCATGTGTTAATCATCTCATGCAGCGGTGGAGGCTTTTAGACACCCAGATATTCAAGCTTTCTGAAGAGCTACCCAATGCATTCGATGACTAAATGGAAGTTATATTAGTTTTCTATAGACTGGGAAAGATTTTTTTTTTTGAGTCCAATATCCTTTACCTTCCTTTAAAGGCTTTCAATTTGTATGTGAATGTTTCATAGGACCTCTGATGATTAGAATATTGATAATCATAATTAGGCAAACACTTAAGACATATTCATTCATTCAACAAATGTTCTTAAAGCACCTACTATGTGCCAACTACAGCACTGGCTTTGGAGATACAATAATGAAAACCCATTCTTTTCCTCAAGGGCTTAGGAATTTTAGTCCGGGGAACAGACATGTCAGCATAAAGAGAAGTGCTCAGGGCTTTCCTGGTTCCCTGGGCAGGTCCAGAGCAGCGTAAGGGAGCGGGCGTCACCCGTTCCACCTGAGTGATGGGGAGGAGCTTCCCAGGGGCAGCAGACACTGGGATGGGGGGGTTGCAGATGGTGAGGGCCACGGGGCCCACCCGAGGAGTCTGGGCATCCTCAGGGAAGGAGGGCAGGGAGGCTGTGCTGCTTACTGGTCTCCCAGCTCAGAGCTATCTTCTCAGCTCTGCATTTTGACGCGGGGCTAAGACTCTGCAGATCCCTTTGCCAGCTGGCTCCCTGCTAGGCTCCACCAGCGAAAGGCCTGGAGGACCTGGGCGGCTGGAGGAGGGAGCAGGGCCTGCTCGCCTACTGGTCTTGACAGCACTGCACCCTGAACCAGCCTGCCTGCACCTGGCAGAGGTGGCAGCTCCCACAGGCAGCAGCCTTGCCTCCAGCCCCTCTTGGCTGCAGCCCCTGGCACCCCTCCCTCCCAGCAGGTTCTGGCAACACCAGCTCTGAGGCTGGGAGCAACTTCCTGCCTTACTATCTCTGCGGCCTCAGTTCTCTTTTTTTGCCTTTTTACCTGCTTATCCAATTTCTTTTATTCAATTCTCTCTGTTGAAATACCCAGTGTTGTTTCTGTTGTCCTGACCGACCATGATTGATGTCATGCTGGGAGTGATGGTCCAAGAAAGCAGACTCACAGGTCAGGCCACAGGACTGATGTGGGCAGGGCAGGCTTTGAATGCAGTGCCAGGCTCCTTGCTGATGAGAAGCGGCCCGTGGTGGCCATGCATCACTATCAGTCAGATAATCACCCGTGGTTCGTTGTGATGAAACATTGACTGGCCTGTCTCAAGGACCAAGAGGCTGTGACCCTTGACCATTAGGGCAGCAACGAACATTCCTGGGTGGTAGTTGGGGGGCCCTGCAGCCGTGTTTAAGAAGGAAGCCAGCATGTGAGGGCACGCCTACAGGAGTGGAGATTCAGACTCTCCTGCAAACTAAACTCAGTAACTTCTTCTTGGTTTGAACATGTGTGAGAAAGCGCATTCTGAAATGCCCTTAATCACGTGTTAAAGTAAATAACTTTTGGAGCATGCCGAGAACTGAACAAGATACCCCAGGACGACCCGCCAGAGCACAGTTGGACGCTAACCTAAGCAGCTTTAAGTATCAGGGAATCTTAACACCTGCTCCTCAGTCCAGGCACCTGCTCCACACTCGCAGTTACTCTCTGAGAGCAAAACGGAGGGGTTTACTTTGACCCCAGTTACATTTCCCTTTGCCAAGCCATCCACAGAAGTCCCTGAGGCCTTATTCTGTTATCTACTGTGAGTTACCTCTTAGGTTTGTCAGCTCAAAACTGACACATGCTTTTGTTCGTTCAGTTCTAAAAGCAAGTGCCTACTAGATTCAAAGACAAAGAAAAGCAAATAATTGCATAATGTGTCTAGGTCTGCAGCCAGTTGGGGAGTTGCCGGGACCTAGGGGCCTGGGAGGGGCCTGGGGAGGCCTAGGAGTGGAAAATTACTGATTCTGAGTCAGAGAAGAGGCAAGGTCTTCAAGGCCCCCAGACAAGGTGGTCTTGGCAGAGACCCTGAGAAAGGGGATGGAGGTGCCTGGGCTGGGCTCACAGATGTGCCCAAAAGCACGGCTGGGGAAGTGGGTGGGGAGGCTTCTGAGTCTTGGGCTGAACTCCCTCCAGAAAATGGCAGCATGCTGGCCGAGTCCCAAGTCCAGTGCAGGGAGGGCAGACCCCACCCCTGTGAGACCTGCCAGGTAAAACTCTGTAGTTGCCTATGGTCAGGTCTGAAAAATCACACGTGTAATTTTGAACTGGAGCCAGACTCTTCGGAATAAAGTTAAAGTAGGACATGATTTCTCAACCCCAGGGTTATTATCCTTTTGCGCTGAACAATCCTTTGCTATGGTGTGTGTGGCGGGGGGAGAGTTGTCCTCTGCACTGGGGGATGTTTGGCAGTTTCCCTGGCCTCCATCCACTAGGATCGTCTCGTGTGTCTCGGCACACGGTCAGCATGGAGGAGGGTGGATCCAGATGACGGGGGGTGGGGGGGTGGGGGGGCCCACCTGAGGTTAAGAATGGCCAGACGTCATACTGGGATTCAGATGAGATGAAACAACAAGCTCATCAAATGTCTCAACCAGCCGTCGTGGCCCTGGGAAATAAGATCAAAGTAACTTGGGGAGGTAGAGAAGTAGGTAGAAGAAAAGAAAACTTGGACATTTTATTTATTTAGACTTTGCTTTGTCCCAGAAAAGACAGGAGGGAAGAGACTCCCAGATTAATAAGGACAGAGGGGGAGGCATAAAAGAGACAGTCTCTCCTGAGTGCCCTCCCACCTCTCACCGCACCCCCGCCTTTGGCCCAGCTTGGGCACCTTGCATGCCACCTCCTGATAACCAGGGCACCCACCTAGGCTGCACCCTCAGGTGGGGGTGGGAAGGGGCAGTTAGGAAATCGTTTTCCAGGGCGGAGCCCAGTACTCTAGGGGCTACCAAAGTTACTGTGGTTCCCCAGGGCCCCTGGAAGAGGCAGCGAGCAGACTGGCATACAGGGCATGATGGTGAAGGAGCATTTCACGTTTCCACAGCGAATCACCATTAAAGCACGGGAAACTTGGATAATCCATTAGAAAAGGCTGATTTCAGTATTCAATGATTAGCATATTTATTAAGCACCCATTATAACTAAGCAGTATGGTGATCACCTTAGGGTACATTGGTGAGCAAGTCTTTAATAACAGAGGTGCCAAATATTCACAACAGCCAAGCCATGGAAACAACCTAAGTGTCCATCGACAGAGGAATGGATAAAGAAGATGTGGTACATATGTACAATAGAATATTAGTCATAAAAGAGAATGAAATAATGCCATTTTCAGCTACATGGATGGACCTAGAGATGATCATACTAAGTGAAGTAAGTCAGAAAGAGAAAGACAAATAGCATGTGATATCACTTATATGTGGAATCTAAAATATGACACAAATGATCATATCTACGAAACAGAAAGAGACTCACAGACATAGAGAACAGACTTGTGGTTGCCAATGGGGAGGGGGCTGGGGGAGGGAAGGACTGGGAGTTTGGAGTTAGCAGATGCAAACTATTTTATATAGAATGGATAAACAACAAGGTCCTACTGTATAGCACAGGGAACTATATTCAATATCCTGTGATAAACCATAATGGAAAAGAATATATATGTATAACTGAGTCACTTTGCTGTATACAACACTGTAAATCAACTATACTTCAATGAAATTTAAAAAAAAACAAGAAGTACCAAGCACATGTATGTTAACCCATATAATACCTACCAAAAATATTTTACAGTTGAGGAAACTGAGTCAAAAGATGTTATTTGTAACCTGCTCAAATGCACACAGCAAGGAAGGAATGAGGCCAATACTTAAAGTACTTAGGAAACCTGGGGGCACCAAACTTCACACTAGTTAAAACCACATGATTCTGCCTTAAGATTTTTGGAAGTTAGTCAAGGAAGTTACCCTCTTTTTCTCTAGATGTGTGATAGGCTGGACTCCATGTGAGTTTATCTGAGCCCCAGGTTGGTCTGCTGGGGGTTAGGGGGTGGGGGTGTGTTCAGAAAGGGTAGCTGAGAAGAGGCCAAAGAGAAATGTCCTAACTTCCTAATTTTGTTTTGTGCTGGGAGTAATCTCTAATGAAAACCTGCCATGAGGATCAGCAACTGAATACACTTAATTTTAAAACGAAGCATCCGAAGCGCAGTCTTAAGTATTTTCAGAAATCATCTCCCTATTTGACAATCATGAAAAATATGAACAAGAAAGATGGAGCGGAGCCTGCCCTCGGCTGCCCCAGTGCGGCCGGGGGGAGCGGGCAATTCTCCGCCAGTTTCCCCACGTGTAGGGCGAGGTGGCCGGGCGACCCTAACACACTCCGTTTCCTGATTCCTCCTTGTTGTTTGTATTTCCACCTGTCTCTCGTTCCTACACTTAAAGCCTCTCTACCAGGTGTCCAGCGCACGGTGGGCACAGACGAAGGCTGACCGTGTGAACAGGGTCCCGTCGGGGTGCAAGCGGTCAGCACTTGTTACAGGGCAGGCCGGGCAGCTCCTGAGCTCCTGAGCTCCAACTGCAGGAGGACCGCCGCCCGGTACTCGCGGTGAGCGGTGCCCGCGGCCAGCGGCGCCCGAGGTGCTGCCCGGCCGGGTCCGCGCGGGGGACGCTCCTCGCTCGCGGCCACACCCTCGGGAAAGGCTCTGAGCTCCGCGAGGGTCCGAGCCGGGCCCCTCTCCCGCCACGCAGCCCTCAGCTTCCCGCAAGCTAGACCCAGCTTCAGGGGGGAGTCGGCGGGGCGGGGCCCGGCGCTGTGGGGGCGGGGCTCATCGCCGGTCGCGCAGGGAGAGGGACCCAGGGCGGAAAGGAGCGGGGCTCGGCGCGGGGCGGGGTTTGCGCAGGAGGGCGGGGCAGGGAGGGGCGAGGGGCGGGACGGGACGCTGGGCGCTGCTCCAGGGCCAGGGGCAGTTCCAGGTCCGCACCCCGTCCGCTCCCGGTCCCTCGCAGGTCCTCACGGGCGGGCGAGCGCGGCCCAGGCGCGGAGCGGCGGGAGGCGCCGGCGGGCTCGGAGGCCGCAATGAAGCCGAGCGGCGAGGACGGGGCGGCGCAGGCCGGGGGCCCGTGGGAGGAGTGCTTCGAGGCAGCGGCGCAGCTGGCGTTGCGGGCTGGACAGGTGAGAGCGGCCCCGGGCGCACTCGGACTTGGGGCAAAGCGGACGCAGGGCGTGGGCGGACGGAGACCCAGAGGGCCGGGCCGGGACCTGGGGGCGCGAGCCGCGGAGGGGCTCCGCTCAGCCTACCGCACACCTGTGCACCTGCCACGCCTGCGCCGGGACGGGCGCCCTGGATCCCGCGGCCCGGAGGCGCGGGCCGGGCTCGGGGCGCAGGGCGGCCTGGCGGGAGCGGGCGGGTCAGGGCGCGCGGACTGCCTCGGATTTGACCCAGTGGGCGGGACACGGTACGGTTGCCCCGGGTTAGAACCCCTACGCGTGGAAGTCGGGCGGACAGCCTGTCCTCGCGCATCCGGAGTCTAGAGGGTTCCACTCTGCGTTTGGAGGAACTGCTACCCGCACCGGAAGGGTGACGGTCAAGCAGCGGAGCTGAAGAAACTTTCAGAGGGCAGCCCCTCTCTTCGCACTTTCCTATGTGTTTTGTTCCCCCCATTTCCTCGGCGCTTCACGCCTGGGGTTCCGCAGGCCACGTGCGGCGGCGAATGGGGGACGCGGGGGGAGGCAGGGCGCAGGGACGGCTCGCTCCCTGCTCGCGCGTCAAGGCGCTCGGCTGAGTTCCTGCGAGCGGAGCGGGAGGGTGGACAGAGGAGGAGCCCTGCCCGCAGACGGATTTTCTGTTCCCAGCGGCAGTTCCTTTTCGGTCTGAAAGTGCCCCACGGGCTAAAGTCAGGCTGTCGCCAGTCCTGCATTTGAAGAGTGTCCTGGGCTTCCCTGGTGGCGCAGTGGTTGAGAGTCCGCCTGCCGATGCAGGGGACATGGGTTCGTGCCCCGGTCTGGGAAGATCCCACATGCCGCGGAGTGGCTGGGCCCGTGAGCCATGGCCGCTGGGCCTGCGCGTCCGGAGCCTGTGCTCCACAACGGGAGAGGCCACAACAGTGAGAAGCCCGAGTACCGAAAAAAAAAAAAAAAAAAGATACTATGAAGAGAGTCCTTAACGTACACAGTCACAGTGCGGTCCCTTGGTCCCCTAAAAGTTAACTTTCAACACTAATGGACCCTCCCCCTGTGAGACTTGATCCTTGGGGAAAAGGAGGACCCCAACCTTACCTGCTGCATTGATGGAGCTCATGGCTTCAGGGCAAACGTTCTTCCTGGAAAGCTGGTCCACTGTGTGAGGGGCGTGCTTGCCCTCCCCCCTCCCGAGACCCTCACTTCCTCTCCAGAGTGAGCGTCCTCAGGATATTTGGTAACTTTTAGGTTCCACCATACAACTTTTCTTCTTTCAGCTTTGAGAAGAAGCCAGTTTAGAATTCAGACACCACTGTGTAAACCCTGGTGAGTTGTTACGGGTTTCTGTGGTTTTTCAAATTTAGATCCTTGAGGAAACAGAAGGGTTTTTGAAACCCCCCCCCTTTTTTTAAACAAATTTACAAATGCTTACACAGACCTTGCAATATAGCAGGCACCGTTCTAAGGGTCCTGGGAACTTTAAATTATTTAAGAGATAGCTTCTGCTTTAGCAACTTGCCAAGAACAACAGAAAAAGCTTTTTTTGACAGTGGGGGAAGGATGCAATAAGGATTCTGCCATTGGGAGTCTGATCAGGGGACCCAGCACTCTGGGCTCCCTCTTGGGCATTATGCTGATGCTTCCTGCCTGCCAGGCAGTGGCGGGGAGAGTGGCCGAATTGTTTGTGGCTGGGACAAACAGAAGCCACACAGGGTCATCCTAACCCGTGTAAAGAGGGACAGACTGTCTTAGTAATGTTCTGACAGTAACAAGGTGCTGATTGGAGAAAACCTGGCCTGTAGCCAGAAAGCCCCAAGAGGCATGAAGGGTGGTTAGTGGTGATTCTTGGGAGTCCTCCTTAGCCAGAGGCACATTTGGTACAGGTTCTGTGGCCTTGTGGCCCAACGTGCCCGCCCTCTCACGTTCTGCTGTTTTATTAAGTTTGCTACTCCCAAGACAGCTCTGTGTGCTCCACCAAGTCTGGGTTCTCTACGTTCAGAGGGAGTGCCCTTCCTCCCAGGAGACAGTGTCTGCCGTCCATGTTTCAGACATTGGTTCAGGTCAGGGCAGCCCTGGACGATTTGCTGCCACCTCTCCTCTGCTGCATCCTGAGAGGCCTCCCAGACCCCTCCTTCCTTGTCTCTCCACCACCCATCCCTGTGGTACCCCTGAGAGGCATCCCTTCCAGTCCCAACCACTGTACCACTGCAGAAGCCCCTCCCTGGCTGTTGGCCTTTGGGGAAGGGGGTGACGTCAGCCCCACACCATCACCACCACAAGTACACAGAGTGATATTCATCGAAATGGGTATTTATCATCTTTTATGTGATGTGTGAGCAAAAGTATCTTAGAAAACTATGCTTTTTAAGTTGTCCTGCAGGGATAGATCCAGGTTTTCTTGAACGTGAAGTTTAGACAATTTACGGGCCCTCTTTAAGAAAAAAAATACAAAATTACAAATTCAAAATTAGATATAAAAGTTTATTTAGAATAAGAAAGATCACAACAGCATAAATTTTAAGATGCTAACAAATATAACAAAATACAAAAGAATAATTTTTTAACTGCTTCTCAATCTTCTGTAATACTCTTTTCCCATTTTTGGCTTTATACTCTTTACATCTTTGGATGACAACAATTTTGTAGTACTTTCTATGGAGAGACTAGCAAGGTAAATTCAGGCTTTCCTGTAGGATGGCTCATTGAAATTGATTACTATGGTTTAGAAAAGTTTAATT
This sequence comes from Mesoplodon bidens, assembly GCF_964165515.1. Lineage (NCBI taxonomy): Eukaryota > Metazoa > Chordata > Mammalia > Artiodactyla > Ziphiidae > Mesoplodon > Mesoplodon bidens. The sequence goes on along the minus strand of NC_138169.1, from coordinate 29,332,849 downwards.
AGGCTTCAAACTTGTTATTGGTAGGGTCATATAAATGTTTAGGATTGCCATCAAATTTGAGAATCCTGTCAGTTTTATTTTACATATTAGTTGTCAGACAGGGAAGAATTTTCCAGTGTGCTCTGAGGGGATGTCCTATGTCCACCTCCAACTGCCCAGAGCAGAGGCGCACAGCGGGGGCTCTGACCCAACATCCCTATTTGTCTGGCTTGCATTGCCACAGGTGTTTTTGCTTGTTTGTTTCTGTTTTTGTTTTTTTTGTGTGGCTGCATTGGGTCTTCATTGCTGTGCTTGGGCTTTCTCCCTAGTTGCGGCCAGCATGGGCTACTCTTCCTTGTGGTGAGTGGGCTTCTTATTGCGATGGCTTCTCTTGTTGGGGAGCACAAGCTCTAGGTGCACGGGCTTCAGTAGTTGCAGCACATGGGCTCAGTAGTTGCGGCACAGGAGCTCAGTAGTTGTGGCTTGCGGTCTTTAGAGCACAGGCTCAGTAGTTGTGGCACACGGGCTTAGTTGCTCCACAGCATGTGGGGTCTTCCCAGACCAGGGCTTGAACCCGTGTCCCCTGCATTGGCAGGTGTATTGGCAGGTGTACTCTTAACCACTGTGCCACCAGGGAAGTCCCCACAGGTGTTGTCTTGATTTGTAATTTTATTTTTTATCAGTTATTCACACAGGGAGTTTAAAAAGTGAAATACCGCTAAAGGGACTGTCGTGGAACCAGCAGTGTCCTGTCCCATGTCATCCTCATCCTTTTCCTCAGAACTCACTGTTTTCAGTTTTCTGATAGTTACACCTGTTTTCTAAATAGTAGCTCTTTTTTTACATCATCCGCATTGGACACTGTTATGTCCTGTGGCTGCGTTACCTGTTGGTTCCATTGGTGCCTGTGCTCACGTGCTGTGACCACATGTAGCACACGGTCAAGCTGGGTAGCATGGTTGTATTACATATTCTTTTTTTTCTTATGCAACTTGTGTTTTCCTTAAGATTCAAAAAAATTTTTTATTTGCTTAGTTTTCTACACACCTACCAACAGCCATCTTTCGACTTCCCAACAGAATTTTTGATGATCTCCTTGGTATAGACACTCATGGGTCTTGCTGCTGGGGACACATGGTCCTCACACCTTCATGTGCATCAGAAGCACCTGGAGGGCCTCCACAGCAGACTGCGTCCACCACAGGGTTCCTACTCACTGGGTCTGGAGTGGGGCCGAGAATGAGCACTTCCACCAAAACCCCAGCTGATGCTATCCGGCTGGGGATGGCACTTTGAGAAACACTGCTGTATGTAGTATTTTGTTACATGACTATATGACAGTTTATTCATTCAACTCTTGAAGAAACTCTGGATAATGTCCAGTTTGGAATTATTAGGAATAATGTTGCTCGTCCAGCACTCTCGCATGTGTCTTTTGGTTACCTCCATATGCATTTCTGCTGGGGATAGATTAACAATAAGAGTGAAATTGCTGTGTCAACGTGTATGAAATTCTGCCAGGTGGTTTTCCAAGGCGTATGCAGGGATTCACGATTCCCCAGCAGGAGGTGAGGGTTCCTGTTGCCTCATCTCTCAGACGACACTTGGTATTGTCTGTCTTTCCATTTTAGCCGTTGTGACGGGTTTGAGGTGGTGTTTTACGGTGGTTTTAATTTGCATGTCCTGTATGACTAATGAGCTTAAGTGCCTTTTTATGTGTTTACTGGCCTCTTTTTAAAATGGTGGTGCTAAAACAGGTTAGAAATGTATTCATTCACACAACAACTATTTGAGTAACTCTGGAAAGGACTCTAACCTTACTCTGAGTGTGATTGAGGTTCGGGGTAGAGTCCCACGTGGAGCCCTGCAGGGTGATGGGGAGACCACCCTGGCTGCTGCTGGGGTGGGGGTGAGGCTGCAGCGCCACAGTGGGTGGGGCAGAACCAGATCTCCGATGGAAGTGATTAGAATATTCCGAGTGAGGGATGAGGGTGGATCTGACTGGAGGTGGTGAAGAAGGTGGTAAACGGATGTATTTCGAAGGCAGAGCTGCCAGGTTTGCTGCCTGAAGAACTGTCCAGTGGATTTGCAGGAACTGTAGGGGGAGCAGGTTTGGAGGTGGAGGTCAGGTCCTGTGTTCCACGAGCTGTGAGCTGCTGACCTTGAAATGCCAGTGGATCTCTACGTGGGGGCCTTTGGGTGGAGAGTTCACGTGAGAGGCTGAGGGTGGAGGCGCCAGTTTGGGAGCCGTCAGTCGGCCTGGGTTGGTGTCTCAGGCCGGGTCCCGCCCGGGACGGGGACAAGCAGGCTTGTCTGCCCTGGGCTCTCTGTAGGCGGATCCCATGTCGAGCTCCCGGCATTTCCTCTGGGAGATCCCAACCTGGCGGGATGTGGAGGTGGAGGTCCCCCTGCTGTCCTGGCTGAGGATGGAGGGGGCAGCTGGTGACCTCACCATTTCCACTGTCAGTCCTGGCCTTGTCAGCCCCACCTGCACCCGCACCCCAAGCTTCCACAGAGTGGGGTCACCCATGTTGACAATTGTACACCTTCACCCACATTTGAAGCCTCAGCCAAGATGGAACTTGTGAGATAGCAGCTGGCAGGTGGAGCAGCAGCCCCACTGGCACACATGGGCTGAGGGTCCAGGGACAGTCTATGGAGAGCTCTCTCTCACACAGAGAAGGGTTTGTGTTTTCTGTCTGTTCTGGCCTTCAGCTGATGGGGCCAGGCCCACCCACATTCCAAAGGGCAATCTGCTTTACTGATTAACATGTTCATCTCCTCCAAAAACGTCCTTGCAGAAACACCCAGAATAACATTCAATGCAGTATCTGGGTACCCCACAGCCCAGTCAAGTTGACACAAGATTAACCATCACATCACATTCATAAGTCTGAAACGTGGCAGTACCACCAGGCCCACATCTGCAGAGGAAAGGTGTTGCCTGTTGAAACCCCACTTCCGCAGAGTTCTCCGTGTGCATTCCATGGGTCCCCGAGCTCACACAGGTTGCTCCATAGGGATGGGTGATAATCGTATGGTTGACTTGGGGACAGTAGCATACAACCGAGATGGTTCACAGACAAGAAAGAGGCATTTGGACGTGTCTTTGAATGACATCCCAGACGCTGGAGCTGATGGGGTTTGAAATTCAGGCTTCAGTGACTTAAGTCCCATATTTTATATATTAAACATTAACAGAATGTTATTTTGAGGGAGAGATCCAGGCCAGGAGGTCTGTGAAGTGCAGGCTTAGTTAGTGAGTAGCTGAAAAACATTAATTAAAAATCAGCCACACTAACTTATTGCTGGCAAAATGAGAATGTTTAAAAATCCCAAGACTGAGAGAACACAGATATGGTAAAGGGTTTTAGCAGGTAACTCACCTGGAACCCCACAGGCCTTTCCCCTGAGGATGCGACTGTGGTTAAAAGACAGGGCTGATTGAGTCTCGTAATGATTTGTTTAAAAACAAGACACTATCCCCACCTTTCCTCTCAGTGTAGGAAATTGTCTGAATTGAACTTTTCTTAACCTAGTACTGAGATTTGTACATTGTGTATGTGGTAGGTTTGGGGGGTTTTGTCATAAGGCATTAAGTTTTTTGAGGCCTCAGCCCCCTCAGATGGACGGATGGGCCTTCAGAGGAGTGGACAGGAGAGTGTCTGGGGCCAGGATGGCTGGGTCATCTGAAGGGCAGTGTAGTCTGGGACGATAATTCAGAAATGGAATCTAAATATCTGGGAGTGTAACCAGTTGAGAGGGAGGAGTCGGGAATGGTCTGCAGGTCCCTCCCAGGCGTCCAAGGCCCGAAGGAGCAGCAGCCGGTGAAGAGGGCTGACCACGGCAGCACTGCAGGTGGCTGGGAATGCAGGTGTGGCCTGCCCTGCACTGGGGGACACAGGCCCACAAGGAAAGGATCATCATACAGCCATAATAAACACTGATAGAAACAGAAAAGAAATCCTTATAAAAGGACACGCTCTAGCATCCTCCTCCTGGATCCGTAATTTCCGTCCTTTGCATTATCTGTGGCTGGGGGCCTGGCTCCCCTGGGAAGGAGCCCAGATGACATCAGGACCCCCCCCCACTGCCCCTGGGCATGTCTCCTCTCAGTTGGATCCAGAGGATGGAGAGGCCAGGGCGCTCAGATGAGGCTCCATGAGAGCACTTGCCGAGCTTCTTCCCGACTTAGTTACCTGAGCCCCGTGAGAACCGAGCAGGTGTTCTCTGAGACCCCACCATGTGTCAGGCTGCAGAGCCCGCCTGGGGGGGAGTTCAGACACAGGGCAGACGAGGGTCCTAACCCGGGAGCCAGGAGCGCACTTGCAGGGTGAGCGCCGGCTCTGCGGGGAGGTGGCATCCCAGTCACAAAGGAGGAGTGCTGGGGCCAGAGGAACCTGGCGTCCAGTGGGAAGGGGGCGAGAGGGTGAGTGACGGTTCGGTGCAGCAGGAGGGGCAGGGTATGCGGGGGCGCAGAGGTGGGCCGATGGGCTGGCTCCTTTAGAGTCGGGGACAGAGGCAGGGGGTCCTTTCTCCCCGCCCCTCCCAAGTCTAGCTAGAGTCTGGGAGGCAGGCTCTGCTTCCCGAGTCACCCAGGGGCCCGTTCCTTCCGGCCACTGCTCTGACCCCACTGCTCTGACCCCGGCGACTACGCCCAAGTCACAGCGGAGGGAGTGGAAGGGCAGGAGGAAATGCCATGCCAACAATGGCCCTTTGAGGACGTGACTCGGGAGTCACATGCATCACTTCCCCTCGCGTCCTTGGGGCCAACCTCGGTCCCAGGGCCACACCTGCCTGCACAGGAGGCTGTGATGCGGGCTGCCATGTGGCTCGATGCCCTGTTAACCTTGGGCTCTGTTCCTAGAAGGAAGAGGGCCAGCTACTCGGGTCCAGTTGTCTCTGCTCCAGGCCAGCCCACAGAGGCCACTGTGAGCTACATCGGGGGTGACTTTATCCTTGGGGTGACGGGACCATTAGGTGCTTTATGCGGGCCCGAGCTTAGCGAGCCCTTCTGGCTGCACTGCAGGGAGTGGATGTGCGGGGGGGGGCCCCGGGAGGCAGGATGGGATGGAAACCAGAGGGTAATGGGCTTCAAGGGCAACAAGAGGCAAAACAAGACAGATCAAGGGGTCAGTGTTCCACAAGCGCGTGAGGTCCGGTTGGAAAAAACGGTGCTGAGTCTGTTTAAGCAGTCTGAGGTATAATGTACTGGTGACTTGAAGGGTTTTGCGCCTCGGCTGTGTGCCGGGCATGACCCTAGACACCAGGCGGGCAGCAGGGAGCAGAGAGCAAGCCGGGTTTTCTGTTAGAAAACATTACAACCAATCTGTTATCTTTTCAACCAAGCTGGGAAAACCAAACAACTCTCTGGGCTTGGTGCTGAGATGAGGACCGCCCCTATCTAGGGGGTCCTGCTTATTCTGTGAAATCCTGCGTGAGCACCCCGGTCTGCAGGCTTCCTGGAGGCGTCTTCCTGGCCTCCTCCTCTTCAGCGAATGGGTACATGGGATGTGGGTACAGGGTATGTGTACAGGACATGTGGGTACACAGCATGTGTGTACACGGCATGTGAGTACATGGGATGTGGGTACAGGGCATGTGTGTACATGGCAGGTGGGTATAGGGCATGTGTATACAGGGCATGTGTGTACGCGGCATGTGCGTACATGGCATGTGGGTACAGAGCATGTAATTACACGGTGTGTGTGTACAGGGCATGTGTGTACACGGCATGTGGGTACAGAGTATTGTGTACACGGCATGTGGGTACAGAGTATTGTGTACACAGCATGTGGGTACATGGGATGTGGGTACAGGGCATGTGAGTACATGGGATATGGGTACAGGGTATGTGTGTACATGGTGTGTGGGTACAGGGCATGTGCGTACAGGGCATGTGGGTACAGGGCATGTGGGTACAGGGCATGTGTGTACAGGGCATGTGGGTACAGGGCATGTGTGTACACGGCATCTGGGTACAGGGCAGGTGGGTACACAGCATCTGGGTACAGGGCAGGTGGGTACAGGGCATGTGTACAAGGCATGTATGTACACAGTGTGTGTGTACAGGGCATATGTGTACAAGGTATGTGTGTACATGGCGTGTGTGTACAGGCCATGTGTGTACAGGGCATGGGATACACCCGCCTAACGTTGAAGAGTAAGTATCACGGGGTGGGCGGTGCGGTGTCAGGTGGCGGCTGAGCAAGGGGGTCCATGGAAGGAGGTGAGGGATCCTGGGTGCAGCGGATCTTGGAGGAGAGGTCAGAGGTCGCTTCAGGGTCCTGATGTCACCGTGGTTGGGAACTCGAGCTGTGACTCGGGCAGAGGTGACAGGATAGGCCCTAGCTGCAGTGGGGCTGTTTCCTGATTAATACCCTCAATGCCTTCCTGTGTGGGCCCCCGGGGAGGCCCTGGCACTCAGCCCTCCATCCTGGGTGTAGGTGAAGCGCTGGCAGCTCCTGGGAGACCAAACCACTCGGTCCTGTGACCTGATGCAGCCAGCCCCTGGGGCGTGAGGCCAGGGTCTGCCTTCCAGTTCTCTGCGTGCATTTTCACTTTCCCGGGTTTGGTTTCGGCTGGACCGTTTGGGCTCCCGATCCAAGGGCACGTTTGTGTGATGGGTAAAGTGAATGAGGAGAAGCGGTTCCTACACTGAAATCTCCCGAGTTCAAGCTCGGGGGCTCTGTGGGGCTCTGTGGCTGAAGCTTCACGTCCTTAGAACCGCGTTTCTTTCCTCCAAAGAAAGACTGTTCCACCCATGACCGCCTTTCTCGCGAGAAGAGTAGGCGGCAGTGAAGGCTCCCAGGAGCCCCACAGAGAGCCGGGCGTCACCGGTCCATCTATCTGGCCGTCCGCGGTGGGGGAGGGGGCCCAGCTCTGGTGCAGGACCGTCCCCAGAGCAGGGGGTGCTGGCCAGCATCACCCACCTACCGACTTTCATTGCAGATCATCAGGAAAGCCCTTTCTGAGGAAAAACGTGTCTCAACAAAAACGTCAGCCGCGGACCTGGTGACAGAAACAGATCACTTGGTGGAGGCTCTGATCCTGCAGGAGCTTCAGCAGCGCTTTCCCTCCCACAGGTGGGTGTGCTGGGGCCTCACTGACTCCTTGCTGTGACCCGCCCCCAGCTGCGTGTCCCCCCACTCCCCGCCCTGCGGCGGATCCTGGCGGGGAGTCCCCTCTGCTGTGCCCTGTCAGCCCAGGGCCACGCGGACTTTCCCAGGACGCATCCCTGCGTGTGGCCATCCCCAGGGCTGCCCACCCCTCCTGCCAAGCCCACACCAAGCCCCCAGGGCCACACCCCTCCAGAGCAGGTGTCCCTGACCTTTTGGGTCACTGTATGGAGAATCTGATGCAACGATTAATCTTTTCCTTGAAAAAGGCCAGCATTTGCCCAGCGCTGTTTGTCTAGTTCCAAGGGGGCCCAGAGCCCCAGGGGCAGACGCTCTGAGCTCGGGGAGGGGGCTCCTTGGGCACAAGTGTCCCTTTCCTTCCTTAGGGAGCTGCTCACCCTGGAGCCCAATTGCTGGATTCCCAGGTGTAGACGACATGTCTGTCCGGCCCCACGTCCATGTGGACCAGTGAAGGGCTCCCTCCTGCTGCGTGATGCCCTGCCAGTGACTGGGGGGGAGGGGACAGGCCGAACACACTCGCACCTTCTCCCCGCTCCTTCCTTCTATCCCGCATCACCTGAGGGGTCATGTGTGTGTATGTGGGTGCGTGTGTGTGTGCAAGCATATTGACAGCAGCCCTTGTGTTTCAGCATCTCTCCCTTTTTCCTTGTTTGGCGTAAAGTCAGGACCCTAGCATCTGTTATAATGGTTACAGGCTCTGCACTGTTTATGATTTCTTAACCTTCAAAACTCTAAATTAAATGGTAACATCCAAAGAATCACAGCTGACCTTTGAACAGCATGGGTTTGAGCCGCACAGGTCCACGCAGACATGGCTGCAGATGCAGGGCGGGGTGGGTGGGGCTGGCTGGCAGGGTCAGTGCCCCTGGCTCCGCCGTGTTCAAGGCAGTTGGATTCCCTGAGAGGTGACGGCTCAGGAACCACCACTGGTTCTGGCCCAGGAGCTCTTTCTGTCCCTGTATCGTCTGGTGGCTCCAACAACAGTGAGGCAGCTGGACTGTGGGGCCCTGGGGTCCAGGGTCCAGGTAAAGGCTCTGGTCACTGCAGGGCTCTGCGTGGTGGCGGTCCCAGGCCTCCTGGCGCTTTGCAGTCGGATCACTCTGACAGACCGAATCCTGAAAGTGCTGGCCGGTTGCTGGTGCTTTGGGTGCACTGTTGTGTCGATATGGGGCCTGGTGTCTCTTTGCACAGTGTGAATTTACACGCTCCTTGACAAGTATCACAGGACAGAAGACAGTGTGTCACACGGGGGGCCTCAGGCTCCGAAGCCCCTTCGGAAGACTGTCTGGGTCCGCCCAGAGCAGCAGTCCCCACCCCGGGTGGGTGTCAGGCCCCCTGGAGCCTCTCCAACTGTGCCTGCCAGCCCACCTGACAAAGCCCTGGGCAGTGCAGGTGCCCTCCAACCCCTAGCAAGAGGCAGCGGTCCCCAAGCTGCAGGCTGCGAGGCAGGGACTGGCTGCCCGTGTCAGCCTGGCCCTGCTCCCTCTCCCCTCTTGGCTCTGAGAGCAAAGCCAGGATGCTACTCTCTGCTCTGTTGCCTAGAAAATTCAAATAGGTGAAATCATTTTTCAGCATACCAAAGTCAGGTTTGGTTTTTTCCCAATGATTAAGATTTAAAAGAAAGTACCAGAATTTGGAGACATTTAATTGTATTTTAGATCAGAGACAAATTGAGAAACTTGTGATGAGGAAAAAAATTGCACGCATATTATAAGATAAAATAGTATATTGTTATTTTTCTGCATTCAGAGTATTTAAATATATCCCGTAAACAACAAGTTGGTATAAGGCTGTCACCCTTTCTTAAGAAGTCTGAACTTACATTCTTCCTCATTTTTAGTCTTTCACAAAACAGTATTAAAGATAGATTGCATGGGACTTCCCTGGTGGTGCAGTGGTTAAAGAATGCGCCTGCAGGGTCTTCCCTGGTGGCGCAGCTGTTGAGAATCTGCCTGCTAATGCAGGGGACACGGGTTTGAGCCCTGGTCTGGGAGGATCCCACATGCTGCGGAGCAACTATGCCCGTGAGCCACAACTACTGAGCCTGCGCGTCTGGAGCCTGTGCTCCGCAACAAGAGAGGCTGCGATAGTGAGAGGCCCATGCACCGCGATGAAGAGTGGCCCCCGCTTGCCACAACTAGAGAAAGCCCTCTCACAGAAATGAAGACCCAACACAGCAAAAATAAAAAATAAATTAATAAACTCCTACCCCCAACATCGTAAAAAAAAAAAAAAAAAAGAATCCGCCTGCAGCACAGGGGACACGGGTTCAATCCCTGGTCCGGGAAGATCCCACATACCGCGGAGCAACTAAGCCCGTGCACCACAACTACTGAGCCTGCGCTCTAGAGCCTGCGAGCCACAACTACTGAGCCTGCGTGCCACAACTACTGAAGCCTGCACACCCTAGAGCCCATGCTCCGCAACAAGAGAAGCCACCGCAATGAGAAGCCCACACACCGCAACAAAGAGTAGCCCCCGCTCGCCACAACTAGAGAAAGCCTGTGAGCAGCAACAAAGACCAAAGGCAGCCAAAAAAAAAAAAAAAAATTAAGAAAAAAAAGATAGATTGCAGCTGTTTTGACTTTGATAAAATAAGAAACAACCTGCCTGTGGGCTCCCTGGTTTTGCTATTTTATTTTACTCACTGGTGAAATCCAAAGCCTGGGAGATGGGTGCGGACAGAAACTGCGCTTGCTTCTGCCCTCGGCTGGGCAGTTGCTCCACCCCCAGGGACGGGAATCTGACCACGGTGTCACCCAGCACTGACACTGCTGCGCGGAGGAGGTGACACAAGGAACCAGGTTAGGGCCGCATTCCCGAAGCACTGTGTTGGCACCGACGGCATGAGCTCAGTCTGCGCCCGGGCCGCCTCTGTGGGTGCCGAAACCTGTTCCAGCTGTGCTCCCAAGTGAGATCCAAGTGGGGTGACTTTGAAGACATGCAGTAGCATCGCTGAGCCTGTCCGTGTCCCCTTGTCCAGGAGGCACAGGCTGGGGGAGGAGGACGGCTGGTGCTCTCTCGCCTCTGCCCGGGCTGGGCCCCTGGTGGGACGTGGCCGCACTGTCATGCTGACCGGCCCCTGTGCCCTGTGGGGTGCGTGCACTCGGGGAGAAGGCGTTCCTGGCCACCACCACCTGAATGCCTGCCTGCATTGTCTCCCCGCTGCATTTCATGCAGTGTCCTCGGGCAGCAGAGCCTGGGCCAAAGCCTGAGCGATGAGGCCGAGGACATTAGCTGGCTCCCTAGTGACTGAAGGTGACCCTGACCTTGTCACAGAGTCAACAAACTGGCCAAAGAGAAGGCCTGGGTGCTCCTGGCCATCAAAATCATAAGGAAGGTTTGTTATGACTCTTAGGAAGAAGTAATAAAGCAGAACGTATTGGTCTAACTTGTTTCCAAGCTCTGAACCTTGTCCCTGGTGCTGTTTTCCTCTGTACATTCCATAGGCCTATGAAATGGCCCCATGCTCAGTCACGTGTGTTGTTTCTGTTTACATTGTGGGTTTTTTGTGGACGGTCCAGCACTCTTGTTGAGGTGTCTGTTACTCTCTCTCACATGCCATCTGAGTCCATGTACCCCGGCCTCTGCAGGAATTACCTTCCCACACGGAGGAAATCAGGGTCCACAGGCTGGGGAGGTATTCTGGTGCCTTAGAAGAGTGGACACGTCTGAGGCCCTGCCCCCGGGGCCACCCACGGGCACGAGGCAAGTGGGGAGGTGACCAGTGCTCCCCCCACCTTGGCTTGCGGTCAAGAGGAGGGTGCCCTCGGCCTGAACAGTCGACGCCCAGAAAGGCCAGGCCTTAGAGTGGCTGCTTGGAGTGACTCCCACCAGAAATGCCCCGCAGGACGAAAGCTGTGTCTGCAGATGCATCATGGGGGCTGCTCCGGGAGCCCAGAGACCGTGTACACACATTTGCTGATGGACTGACCGCCAGCCGCAGGCTGTGGTCCAGCTGTCTGAGCTGTCGGCCCCTCCTCCTCCTCCAGGACCCCAGCGACTCCTGCCAACCCCCCTAGTAGCTACCAGCTTCTCGCTTAAAATCAGGTTAGAAAAGGAAGAAGATTCCACATTCCTCCCAGGTTCCTGGGATCATCTTTGTTGTGAGTCATTTCTATTCTCGACCTTAGTGACGTCTTCTCACTGCTTCCTGGACCTTGTGCCCAGTTCAAGCCTGGGACTTTGTCCTCATGTGTGTGTGTTTTGGGTATGGCCCCCTTTCTTTAAGAACATAATCACAAACTGTTGCAGGAAATTCACATAGCTGCAGAAAGCACTGAAGACGGATTTAATACCTTACATCTTTGACTCAGAAAACCTCAGAGCTAATGTGGCATAGGATCGTCCCCTTGTTTCTGCCGTGGTTAGCGGTTGGGGAGTCACCCTGCCTGGCCACACCCCGCCCAGCCTCCTCTGACTTGATGGTCACCACGACCTTGTTCATCTAGACCCACCTACCTGGGTCACATGATCCAAATTCCCAGCGGGGAGGATGGCAGGGAGGCTGCCCAGCAGGAGGAGGGACAAAAGCCAGGAGCTTCCCCGATGTATCTGGTCTGCCCTCTGGGCTGTAAGCTCCTGGGGGCAGCTGTAGGCTTTCTCCACTCACACGAATTTTCCAGGTTCCTCACCCCTGCCCCCAGTCCAGTGCTTTGCTTGCTCACAGGTGGGTTTTTCCAGGGACAGTGGTGGGCGGGCTGGAAACAGCAACCTGAAAATGATGATGTAGCCTCATTGTGTACACGGACAAGCTTCGGGTGATTTGTCTGTGTCTGGATGACTCTGTGCACATAGAGCATGAGTTTCATAATCTTTGGGACAGAAATGCTGCCAGAGTTGAGGGGGACCAGCTGAGTGACGATGCAGGTGATGGCACTGTGTCAGTTGAAGTGACACCAGAATGAAGGGCACCTTCACAGTGTTAGGACCGTGACATGCCGACCTGGAGAGCTTCCTGCGGTGACAGAGGTGTTCTGTCTGCACGTCCAGTGTGGTGGCCTCTGACCCGTGTGACTAGTGAGACTAAGGCGCCAACTCTTTTTTTTCCAACTCTGACTTTTTTTTTTTTTTTTTTTTAATCTTTGGCTGCATTGGGTCTTCATTGCTGTGCACGGGCTTTCTCTAGTTGCGGCGAGCGGGGGCTACTCTTCGTTGTTACAGTGGCTTCTCTTGTTGCAGAGCACGGGCTCTAGGCGCGCGGGATCCAGTAGTTGTGGCATGCAGGCTCAGTAGTTATGGCTCGTGAGCTCTAGAGCACAGGCTCGGTAGTTGTGGCACACGGGCCTGGTTGCTCTGCGGCACGTGGGATCTTCCCAGGCCAGGGCTCGAACCCGTGTCCCCTGCATTGGCAGGCAGATTCTGAACCACTGTGCCACCAGGGAAGTCCCCAACTCTAACTTTTAAATTCTATTTAAAAAGAGCTTTCCGGGGCTTCCCTGGTGGCGCAGTGGTTGGGGGTCCGCCTGCCGATGCAGGGGACGCGGGTTCGTGCCCCGGTCCGGGAGGATCCCACATGCCACGGAGCGGCTGGGCCCGTGAGCCATGGCCGTTGAGCCTGCGCGTCCGGAGCCTGTGCTCCGCAACGGGAGAGGCCACGACAGTAAGAGGCCCGCGTAACGCAAAAAAAAAAAAAAAAAAAAAATAGAGCTTTCCGACAACTACAACTGGGGTGTGCAAAACGCCAGCAGTAGAACACCAAGCATTTCTTGTTTTTCACTTGTTTTTCCTTCTTGGTAGAGGTGTGCTGTGGTCAGGCCCCCTTTTTCTCTAGGACAGACGTGCATGTGAGGACCTAGTGAGAAGCCCTCGGCAGGACCAGGTGAACCTGATCTGTTGGGGACGGTCGGAAACCTGTGTCGGGTGCCGTCCTGGGGATTTAGGTGGAGTTTGTTCTTTCCTCCCAGAAGGCAGGGATGCAGACACTTCGGGGGACCCTTTAGCATGAGCCAGCATGGTGGGGGGGGCAAGAAGGAGGGGTAGGGGAGCCATCCCTGGTTTCCGGCCTAGGCGGCTGGCTCCTGGCGGCTCCCGTTGCTGAGACAGACCAAGTGGATTCTGCCTTGTTGCCGTCTAGTTCAGGTTCCCAATGGGGCATGGACGGCCTTGCGGGGGTGCTTGTGTTCAGAGGACTCATCACAGAGGATGGGCAGGGACAGGGGCCTGCAGTGCGTGGCCTGCGTACTCCTGCAAGATGGGGTCCAGAGGGGAGCCCAGGGGGGTGGGGCCTCCCAGGAACAACGTCAGCTCCTGTCTCCCGCATGCGGGATGGATGCCATGCCACCACCTGCGGTTTGGTGAGGCTGGGCTGGGTACAGATGGGGTGTCAGCTGTGATGCAGCCTGTTCCCCCAACCCCAGGCCAGTCCCCCCGGCATCCTCAGGCCCCTGGCTGGCTCTCTTCTCGGCCTTATCCCTGCAGAGTCAAGTCAGCGCAGAGCTCAGCTTCTCGCCAGCAGCTCTTCCCACATCCATCCTTCCTCGGACCCCCGCCTGGCCCACCACACCCCGTGGTGCTTTAACAGAAGGTGTCACCTTGTGTGTCTGGGTCCCGCCAAGTGACTAGCAGAGGGAAAAATGCAGAAGGTCTTTCCCGGACGCTGCCCCTGTTTGACCAGAGAGGCCGGGTGAGATCTCCTCACCCTGCCTGCTGGTCTCTGGGGCCGGGGCTCGAAGCGCTGAACCTCAAGTTCCTGGCCTTTTCTCAGGCTGAGCTCTGTCCGCTGCAGGTTCATCGCAGAGGAGGCTGCAGCCGCTGGGGCCAAGTGCGTGCTTACCCCCAGCCCCACCTGGATCGTCGACCCCATTGATGGCACCTGCAACTTCGTGCACAGGTGAGCGCAGGCACACCCCGGCTTTTCCGAAGCAGCACGTCAGCAAACCTCTAGCGGGTTTGTGGTCTCACTTACAAGTCATGATACTTTAAAATAAAGTTTCCCATTTGTGAGATACGTTCAGAGCATGTAGGAGATCTTCACTTGTTTAAAAACTATTGCATTTGTCACATTTAAACGTTGGGTTGAATTAAGAAGGACCCTTAAGGAGGCCCCTGGAGAGATGGGCAGGGTTGTAAATAACACAGGGTGTCTGGTCCAGCAGCCTTGGGAGCACGCATATGGATGGTGGCCTGGGGGGTTGAGGAGCCGCCGGCTGCCAGCCTAATCGGGACAGATGTCATCCCAGAGCAGCAGGTTTTCGGGAGGTCAGAGGCATGTGATGGCAGTGACCTGCCCAGCCCCAGAAGCGCTGACGGGGGGCGGGGGGGAGGCTGTCAAAGCCTCCCACGAGGACACTCGTGCAGCCCCAGAGCTGGTTGGCCCGGGCTCCTGCCCCATCCCGGGTCCCCATCGGCGGTTGGGGGGCCTGTGGACCTGCAGCCCCCACCAGTGGGACCCGCGGGGAGGGCCCGTCCCATAGGTGAGCCAGCCGCCCGCTTCCTTCCTTACAGTGAGAGGGGCCAGGGTGTGGGGTCCTCAGATGGAGCATTTATGTGTAGATGTGGAAAGTGATTCAGCGCATCACAGGTGGCCCTTTAGAGACAGTGGAACAGAGCCATCTGGTGACAGCAACAGTGTCACCAGACTCTTAACTAGAGCGTGACACCCCTGGGGAGTCCTGTGGGACCACGGGGCTCCCCTCCGGGTGTGTATCTCTGAGTGGGGCTCCTGTTCCTGTCCCACTGGTCACCTGTGTGAGGGTGGTAGGCACAGAACGGGCCAAGCCCTACCATGGACAAAGGCCACATGTCCACCCCAGGACCAGAGAGAGAACCTGGATGAGAGTGTCATTTGGGAAACAAGCTGTGAGGCTGACCCTTAGGCTCCAGACACAGTCCAGGGCCGTCCAGGGCTGTGGTGACCCTTGAAGCCTAAAGGCATTTGGGGGCCTCTGGCCACTGCAGCTCGGACAGGACCTGTCCTGCTCATGTCCAGCAGCACTGGGACTAGAGCAAGTGGGAAAAGCCTTCTGAGGGTGGGAACCACAGCCAGGCTCGGCCGTGGCATGTCAAGAGCCTCCCCATGGAGATGGCAGGGGACATCACGGCGCAGCCTGGGCAAGGCTAGGTCCCGAGTCTCCTGGGTTAGAAGCAGCCTTCCTTGTTCCTACTCGTTAAGCCCTAACGATCCTCACATAAGGGAGAAATCGTTCTGGAGACGTAACCTGTAAACCCGCAGGCAGGATGCGAGGTCACCTCCTGCCTTCCACGCAGTGGCCACACCTGCTGTCCTGCGCGAGGCTCACCCAGGGGTCACGGCAGGAGGGACGCGATTGTCTTGGACCCAGCCCCTCGATGGACGCTGGGGCCAGACCCCTCCATCCCTTCAGCCTCTGAGAACCAGAAAGCTGATTATTAACAACTCTCTACCAGGTCCTCCGTGGTCACTGTTGAGTCACGTCTGTCCTGACGATGGCCAGCACTATTGTCTGTCAAGGTCGCTGTCCTGCATGTCAGCTCAGCCTGCTTGTCCTCGAAGCGCTCAGTGAAATTGTGGGAGGTACTTTTTGACAAAACAAACCCAGCCGCACCGTAGAAGGGTCCTCTGCGCCACCAGCCATACAGAGGCTCCTGAGTTTGCATGCGTCCGTGTGTGTCACCGTGTAAACCATCTGTCTTCTCTGCAGGTTCCCCACAGTGGCAGTGAGCATTGGGTTTGCTGTGAACCAGGAGGTATGTGATGGGTGGGGCCTGGCCACGTGGCCCCTTGGGTGTTGTTTATTCATCTTGCTTCTTGGTTCCAACCTCAGTTTTCCTCTCCTTGTCCTCGGCCTTCATCATGACGAGTAAATCCAAGCATGTGTTTTCAAATCCAAGAAAGTAAACAAATGCAAACCGGTTTGGGGTGTGTGGGTTTGGGGCTCCGGCCAGCCCTCCCCCTCGGTGGCCATTTAGCGATGCCGCGTGGAGGGGACGTTGTGGGCAGATGTTCCCAGTTAGTCTCCATCTGACCCCTGGGGCGTGTGATCGAGTCACACACAAAAGAAACTCCTATTTTTGGAGGACATTTCTAATCCCAGTGTTCTATTAGTTGTTCATTCTCCTCTAGCTGTTGGGTGAGAACATGGCTGTTGTGTGGTTCCCATAGACCCTCGGAACTGGGCCATATCTTAGGACCTGCAGAAAAGGCTGGATCCAGGCTTAAGCTTTATTATCCAGTTTCAGCGATTACACTTAGGAAAAGCCTTACCTTCGTTGCAGTTACTACAGTTACACTTGAATAGGGCAGGGGGCCAGGCTTTGCGAAGGGAGCCCTCATCAGGGCACCCTCAGGGTTAGCACAGATTCTGGGGCAGCAGAGGAGTCATACCCATGAGAAAGAACTTAATTTTCGAGGTGAAGGTAAGCAAGAGCCTTAATGTTGAGATCTAGTGAGGGAGTCAGTTACTCACTTGTTTCTCTGTTAAATGTGGTCATTGAGATGAGCAAGTGAAGCAGGAAGCTCGGGGGCCGGGGGCTGTTCATCCTGGTGGCAGGGTCTCTGACTGGCCAGGCCGAGGCCTGTGACGGTCCGAGGTGTGTGCTGGGTACATGTGTTCTGGCCTCGTGGAGGCCCTGGCTGCCTGCCGCAGGGTCTCAGAGGCTGGCCGGTTCCAGGACTGACCTGGGCTTGGGAAGGGGGGCGGTCACGTGCTGACTGGAGGGGGCGCAGGATCTGGGTGTGTGCTGACTGGAGGGTCTTCCCAGAATTGAGCCCTTCTGCCCACCCAGACTTCCCTCGGGCGTTTGCGGGCTTCTCCTCGTTTTCTCTGTCCGTTGGCGGCCGCACAGGCCAGGCACACGTGCTGTTCTTAGCCCAGGACGGCAGGGAGTCCGGGAGGAGAGGCAGACGGGCTCCGGGTGTACGGAGGCCTTTTCCCAGCTCCCCTCCTCTGGGCACTGGCTTGTGGGGACTGAGGCCGCGGGCCCGGTGATGTGTGCGGTGAGGGAGGGATCAGCCCCTCTGGTGAATCACATCTCTTCCTGGACCGCCCCGGGCTCTGTGATGCTCTTGGATCTCCAGATACATTCTGAATTCTTCACACGTCAGCAATTTTGAGGGTTTCTTGTGGGGTTTGATTAGAGTTACAGGAGCCTTTTTTCCCCTCCCAGAAAAAACAAAAGAGGCCTTTTTGAAGAAGGAAGCTTTTTCAGTAATTTTCAGTTACTAATGCTTGATTATGATGTCAGTTTAAAATATAGTTTTATTTGTTTAAATATATCTTTAAATATAGTTATTTAAGGAAAGGACATTTGCTTTCATGTCCAGGTTTAGGTTTGAATCCAGATGCTGATTTTTTGAGTTCCCTTTCGAAAGCTAATTTCCATCCATGGTCCTTGTGTTAGTGGTCACAGCTAGAGCTGCATGGCCTTTGGTCCCTGTGTCACATCCTGTGTCTGTTTTCTGTCCTGCCCACCCCACAGCTGGAGTTCGGGGTGATTTACCACTGCACCGAGGAGCGGCTGTACACGGGCCGGAGGGGCCGGGGCGCCTTCTGCAACGGCCAGCAACTGCACGTCTCCGGGGAGACAGGTGGGCCCTGCTCATGTCATGCATTCCGCGAGGCAGTGGTGGGGATCTCCTACTGAGGTCCAGTCTCTTCGGGGACAGTGCGCCCCTGGTGGGCTGGATGTCGAGCCAGTCTGTGTCTCAGTGTGGATGTGGATGTGGCCAGGAGCCTTCAATGGGCCCTTTCTGTTCTGCTCTCACCTTTCATCCCTAATGTGAAAAGGAACCTGGCCACTAGTTCCCGCGTGGTCCCAGAGGGCCTGGGCAAGCTGGCCAGGCCAAGAGCAGGGTCAGAGGCATACTCTGGCCCTTGGAGCCTCTTGGTGACCCGGTTCCCCAGGTGCAGGCTGTGGCTCCCTGGATGTGGACCCACTGCCGTTGGCTTCAGTCCCTGTGAGAACATGGACGGCCACAGGGGATCTGTGTCCATGAGCCGTGGTGTATGCACCACAGATGCTCCCTGTCCTTGTCATTCCTGGAGCAGGACCCAAGGACACCGGTGGCTTTTACAAAGGGCTGCTGTTACACTCAGACTGCCTGTATTATACAGAGTTAACAGTATGTGCCTAGTTGGCCTGAGAGGTGGTGAGAGGGGTCAGGAGTGTCCCTGCCCCTGAGCTGCCCGCAGCCAGTGAGGAGACGGGCCTTCCAGCCCAGGTCAGGTCCGCTGAGGTCCGGTGAGAGCGGCGCCATCTGGATCCCTGGGTGGGGTGACTGTGAGCCGTGGATCTGCCAGGGAGATGATCGCCCCGTGAAGGACGGGCGAGGCAGGAGGTCAGGCAGGAGGCCCAGGCCTCAAGAGTGTTGGTGGGGGGGCAGGAAGTAACGTCGCAGGAGCTCCAGAGGGAGGGGCCTGGCAGGACCACGGACCAGCCTCTGCCACTGCCCAGCCCAGGCTCCTGCCCGGGGACTGTTTGGTTTGGCCACGTAGACAGCAGCATTGATTACAGCTGCGCCTGCCAGGAGTTGGCCTGCCAGCCAGTTGTGTAACTCGGGGGTGAGGGAGCGAGTTGTCAAAGGCCCTGGTGAACTTTGCTCCACATTCATTTGCTGTGACTCGAGGCTCGGTGCCCACGCTCGCACCCATCCCAGGCCCTCCGCCCACGGGCCTCCTTGCTCAAACACGCCGTCCACCCCCCTCTGCAACACGGAACCCCAAGTCCGTCGGTGCTCGTGTCCCAAAGCTCACTTGGGATTTTTTAAAAATTCTGACTCATAAAGTCCAGGGTGATGTTTTCAGCCCTGGTTGTCTTCTATTTGCCGGGTGACGAGGTTTCTACAGGAGGTGACAGAAAGCTCTCCTCAGCAGCAATGTCCTTAGGTGTCGTACAGACCTGGCTTCAAAGCCTGATTCTGACACCTTCCACATGTGACTTGTCAGCTCTGCTTCTGGAACCTCAGTGTTCACGTGGGTGGGAGGTGACGCTGATGACAGCTGTGAGGATCAAATTAAATCCTACCCACAGGGCACTCAGGAACGGCCTGGCACTGGTGCCCAAAATGAGAGTCATTATCAGAGAAGGAATTTGAATCTTCGCACGAGATCAACCAGCTATTAATTCTGGGATGCGTTTCTGGAGGAAGTGGTCGCTAAAACAACCATCACTCATCTCCCTGCTTTCCTTGCCTTCTCTTTCCTGTGCTCCTTTCTGCAATGTTTTCAACTCACAAAAGCAAAACAAAGACCACACTGCATAGCGGTAAAGGATTAGATGAGGCCAGAATTTCTTTGGTAGCTTTTTCTCAAAATTCTACCTTGCAGAACTGCAAACACAAAGGAGACAGAAAAAGTACAGTGAAGCCACATGACCCATCACAGCCTGATGTCGCCCCTCTGCCCCCCGCGGCCAACCCTGCTTCCTCCAAGCTCCCTGCCCCCACCACCCCAAACAACTCCCTGCTACAAACCCCAGACATAATGGCACTTTCTAGCCAGCATTTCAGTACGTATCTCTCTGTCACTTTCTCTTAAATCTTTTCCACCTTTTCCACCGATTTTTTAATTTTTAAAAATTTCCTCCTTTTCACCTTCCATGTCTTGTAAAGCATAATCTATTGTGTTTATTTATTCTCATTCCTTTAGCTTGACCTTCTTTTCTGAACTGTTTTCTTTCCTAATTTTTTCTTAGGTTCCCTCCCCTCTACTTCTGAGTGATGTTCTTCTTCCGTGGATTCTCCGTTTCTTTCTCTTGCAGCTACTTCTGTTTTGTGGACGGGTCTTTCTGGAAATCTCTGATCGACTGGAGAGATGTTATTATGCTCCCTAGTCTCTTTTTTCTTATGATAATTATGTATGGGATTCAAACATCATTCTTTTACATTCTTTCTAATTGAAAGAGCTCTGGAGGCCGGTGGTGTGATGGGGTGGGGGGGGGGTGAACACTTTCCATCGTCTCGTGGCTCTAGGGCTCCCTCTTCTGCTGTGTTTGTGAAGTGCCTGCAAAGTTGGCCTCTTCCTTGGACGGTTGGCTCTGCCCCTCCCGCAATGCTACCTGGATCGTCTCCCTCCTTTGCCCCTGATTCCCATCCAGTGAATTTGGGGTTCACTCCCATGCGTTTCTACTCAGTGGGTCCTTCCCTGAGAGTCCCTGGAAGGTCGGTTATGAGAGGTCGTAGTAACTGTCAGGGGTTCGCCTGCCCACTTGCCCTCTGGGGCCTGGATACGCCCTTGTGGACGTAGGTTTTTGTAGATGGTTTTTGTCTGTGGTTTGTGTTTTGCTCTCCCAGCTGCTCTGTTTTTTTGTCAGAGGGGATTTGGAAGAGGTTACATAGGTTTCCAGGGCAGTCTTCTCCAGGATTCTGAACAATACTTTTTTTTTTTTCCAATTACTTATTTGTTTTTGAACATAATGTATTGAGGTGAAGGTCGCGTAACATGAAATTAGCTGTTGTAAAGTGAATAATTCAGTGTCATTACATTCCTGGTGCCCCGTGTTTGGGTGGCTCCGGGGTAACCCCTTCCCGTTGGTCACTCTCTGCCTCTCCCTCACAGCCCCCAACCTTCTTTCTGTCTAGTTCTGGGGTTTTCAGTGAAGTACAGCTAATATTACTTTTTGTGTGAGGAGCTCACGGTCAGCAAGGATCTGGAAGCCCAATCACGTGTGTCACACACGCCGGTCCGAGGCCATCATGGGAGCTGCACGACCTGCGCTCACGCCCACACTTCAAGGCTCAGTCACCTCTTTCCTGTGAGGACGTATTTCAGGGCAGACAGAGGACTTGCTTCTCTCACCTCTAAGTTGTAAAATCTCTCTCAAGACAACAGTGCTCTTATCCTCAGCCAGAAAAAGAGTTTTCAAACTGTTGGAAGTCACGGACTATTTTTTCACCCTAAAATTTGTTTATTGAAAGAGGATGCAGAGATGCCCTGCTTCAAAATCTATTTGATTTTTTTATAGTGGTAAAATATATATAACATAATAATTGCCGTTTTAACCATTTTTAAGTGTACAATTCAGTGGCATTAATTACATTCACGATCTTGTGCATCCATTTCCTCTATTTCCAAATTGTTTATCGCTGCAAATAGAAACTCTGAACCCATTAAGCAATAGGTCTCCGTGCCCCCCACACACACCCATGAAGTCACAGAATATTTTAAATTATATATATATTAGTATTTGATTAAGAGCTAAACTATTATGATAAAAATAGTTTGAAAGGTAATAAAAGTCATAGTAAGTCATCGTAATTGTGGAGAGCTAGTCAGAATTAATCATAAGACAATATTAAGTAGATGGGGTTGTCATTTTTACCTTTGTGTCATTATCTGGGCAAAAGAAAACAGTAGAAAGTATTTTGCCTCAGGTGGCAGAGTTCAGATGACTTCTTAATTGTCTGGGTTTCATTTAGGAAAAAACACCACTGTGCAAGCATGAGGAAGAGTGGATACACTGCAGCTGGGGGGCGGGGGACACTGGGCACAGAGGTGTCTTCTCACAGATGAAAAACTACGGGAAGAAGCCCTTTCTTTGGCATCATCACCAGACAAGCTTGAGTCAAGGTCTGGGTCTCACAACCTCCTGCAGGTCACCCACTGCGCCTGGCCCCGTTGAGGTCTTTTTCTTCAAAACAAGTCCTTTTTCCGTGGGAAGGTGCCCTCTCAGCTTGCAGCCCAGTGAGGGTGGGGTCGGGAGGTGAGCTCTGGAGGGCAGACTGGGTCCTGTCCCCGGAGATCCTGGAGCCGCCACGCTGTGCCCCTCGTGTGGGTAGAGCCCGAGCCGCCACCAGACACATGGCAGGGCTGGTCACTGGCCCAGCTGTGGTGCCAGGTCTCAGAAAGTCTTTACAGTATAAAATGAGAGCCTCCAGTGTGAGAAAAGGGGAAATGGTACAGACTCAGTGTCTCCTCCCAGTGGTCTGTCCCTGGTGGGAGGTGAGTTTATGGGAGTCGGGCGGGATTGGGCCCGGGGAGTGAGGTTACCTATGGGCGTGGTTTTCCTCCACTTCATGGAGGGGCTTTGTTCTCTCAACTGAACGCACAGGAGTGGCTGATCCTGCCTGAATGGCAAGGCCTGACAAGACAGGACGCTAGATCTGGATGTGATTGCGTGTGTGGCCAAGAGGGACAGTGCTATGACCCTCGCAGTGAGTCAGGCCCGGCCCGCCTGCAGCCACTTTCCTGTGTCTGGTGGCCACAGCATCTACCCCCATGCTGGGGGGTTACTCCTGAGGACCCCTTTCCAAAGACGTTGCTTAGCAGTCGCTTCCTCGGTAGGGATGACGTTTCCATCTTTGTCATCACGGCAGCTAGTGAAAAGCTTTTATTATTATTATTTGTAATTTATTTTTGGCTGCGTTGGGTCTCCATTGCTGCCCACCCGGGCTTTCTCTAGTTGCGGCAAGTAGGGGCTACTCTTTGTTGCGGTGCGCGAGCTTCTCATTGCAGTGGCTTCTCTTGTTGCGGAGCACGGGCTCTAGGCACTCGTGCTCAGTAGTTGTGGCTCGCACGCTCTAGGGCGTAGGCTCAGTAGTTTTGGTGCACAGGCTTAGTTGCCCTGCAGCATGTGGAATCTTAGTTCCCTGACCGGGGATCGAACCCGTGTCCCCTGTATTGGCAGGTGGATTCTTAACCACTGCACCACCAGGGAAGTCCCAAGAAAGGCTTTTAAAGACAGATTTATTTGATGAGGCATTTTTTTTCCTCCAAACATGGGGCGTTCCCAGTTTGGAGTCACTTTGTTTTTATTTGTGACTGAATGATGCTGGTTTCATGAGCCACCAGACCCGTCCGAGTTCTTGCTGGTAAGCGTCCCTGAAAAGAGAGAACTGGGGGGTCTGCCCCCCCACCCCTGCATCTGGGACTTTCTGGGGCCTGGGAGGTGAGATGGTCAGGGTGTGGCTTCGACTCTAGTCAGCACGTCCTTCCTTTCCCAGGCCGGAAACCTCTGCAGCATCAGCCACCCAGGGAGGATACTGAATCAAGCAAGAGCGGGAGGCGGGTTTGCATTTCGCTTCGAGGAAAAACCCAACTGCTGGGTGAGAACTGAGCCTTGGTGTTTCTGACTTGGAGAAATTCTCTCCACACAGATCTCTCCAAGGCCCTGGTTCTGACAGAAATCGGGCCCAGACGAGACCCCACGACACTGAAGCTGTTCCTGAGCAACATGGAGAGGCTGCTCCGTGCTGGGGCCCATGGGTACGCGCTCCCCTCCCGGGACTGGGACCCATGGGTGCATGCTCCCCCTCCCCAAGACCCATGGGGCACCCAGGCCCCACACACAGCTCCCAGGCTGCTCCCCAGGGCAGGAGCAGTGACACACGAGCCAGCCCGGTCCCCAGCCAGGAGCTCGTGCAGCCCGTGGGGGTGGGGTGGCAGGGGACCTGTGGGAGCCCATCTCAGCCCCTTGTGCGCCCCGATCTCAGCGCCCTTCGTGATGACAGTGACGCCCCCCCAGCCCAGTCTCCCCCGGGTCTGCACTGTGACTGCGGCCACCCCAGATGGTTTAGACCTAAGGTCGTTGAAGGTCCACAGAGTGAAGGTTGTGTCCTTCAGTTGCACCAGCCACACTTCAAGTGCCGCGGCCTTGGGCTGGTGGCTTCGCGGCGCCGAGTGGTCCATCACCACAGAAAGTTCTATTGGACGGCATGGCTCTGGGCCCAGGGCTCAGAATCGAGCTTTTGGGAAGAGGCCCTGGGCTCTTGTTTAGCTCCTGGGGGTGCCTGCGGTGGAGGGGGCGGGCACTGGAGCAGAGCCAGTCAGTGTGTTTCCCCTCCTCCATCTCCGGCAGCGTCCGCGTCATCGGCAGCTCCACCTTGGCACTCTGCCACCTGGCCTCGGGCGCCGCCGACGCCTACTACCAGTTTGGCCTGCACTGTTGGGACCTGGCTGCAGCCACTGTCATCATCAGGGAAGCAGGCGGCGTCGTGATGGACACGTCAGGTGAGCTCAGGCCCTCAGCCCGCCCTCCGTCCCCAGGGGTGCATCCCCAGGACAGACCCGCAGTGCCCCAGACAGACAGGCCCCCTCCTCTGCTAACAGGGACGTGTAGGGAGGGCAGTGGGCCAGGCCAGAAGGCCGCTCCCCCTTCCTGTCTCCAGGTGTGAAAATAGACCCAGGGTCAGGACGGGTGGCTGTGAGTGTTTTCTAAACACTCACTTCCGCGGCACCCCCAACCCAGTCCACTGAGACCACAGAGCAGGCAGCATGCTCCCTGATACAATGATGAGGATTTAGGTGATGGATCCTAGAGGTGACCTGTTCCTCTGCCTCAGAGTCACCTTGCCCAGTTACCGACCCCATGGGGGCGAGTCCCGCAGTGTCCCGGTCCTGGGGACACCCATGGAGCCTCATCTGACATTGGGGTCCTCTGTGGAGCCCATCCTCCTCCAGCTTTAATCCAGAGCCTGTTGGGGAAACGCTGGGCTCCATTTAACTGCTGGCGCTGGCGGTGGGCCCTTCATCCCGTGATTGCTCCGTTTTTGCTCCTGCTCCTCGGGAGGCCCTAGTTGAGCTTCCGGGAGGGTGTGAAGTGAAGAGGGGTCAGCCTTGGGCACCGAGGCCAGGCAGGCCCGTCCCCGTTAAAGACATGTCTGTCCTGGATGTGACCACGTGCGCACGCACACAAACACACACACACGCACACACGCATGTGCACTGAGGTCTCCAGCGAGGCCTTTAGGCCTGTTCACACCTCCAGGAGGTCGAGGGCCTTCATCCTGCCCCAGATATCTGGTGCACAGAGCAGCCGCATCGAGGGGCCCAGCAGAAAGGCCGCCCCCAGCACTCCCCCCACCAAGGCCTCCTGGGTACCTGGAGCCCCATGCAGCGCAGAGTTTGAGAACTGCTCCCTGTCCTGACCTAACATTGTTTGAGCCTCGGGCCTGAACGCTGTACCTTAAGCTGCTTTCTCCCAGTGCAGCCTCAGGAGGTGCCAGTCCCGCAGCCTGGATGGCACCCAGGTTGGGGCAGAGCGGTGCTGAGGCTCCACCCTTTGGGCTGGTTCAGCCTGAGTGCTGGGCTGACGCGGGTCGTGCCGCCCCCCTCCCTAACCCAGACACCCTGTCCCTCTGTCCGCAGGCGGGCCGCTAGACCTCATGTCTTGCAGGGTGGTTGCTGCGGGCACACGGGAAATGGCGGTGCTCATAGCTCAGGCCCTACAGACGATTAACTACGGGCGGGACGATGAGAGGTGAGGGGAGCAGACAGGGCTGCCCCAGGACGGGGCCTTCCTGGGAACCTGGAGCAAGAGTTCCTGATCCCCAAAGGAGCCATCAGGCTGGAGTCCGGGCTGTCTGGCTGAGCCCACGTCTTGGTGACTTTGGTGTCCAGTGGTTCTTCTCTGTAATCTCACGTAGCCTTGTGTGAGTTGGTCCAGCCCTCCTACTGGGGCCGAAACCCGGATCTCACAGGACGTATGTATTGATACTGCAAACGCAATTTTTTTTCCAGAATGCAAATCTCAGGTAATAAGGCTTTTGAACTGCTGATAAAGCAGACTTGCTCTCAGCGACCTCCCCCGCCTCTGCCCATGGTACTTCAGAATGCAATAAACCAAATGATGACTCTCTGCTTGTTTCCCTCCACAAGTGTGTCGCCTGTTTCCCCAAACAACCCCCAAAATCCACAGGCTCTTTAGGGAAGTTTGCATATGACAGCCCAGAGGTAACATGCTTGCTATCTGCCTGCCGCAGGTGATGAAAACGACTTCAGTAATTATCATGTCAGTATTTAAAATTTAAAATCTTAAAATAAGAAAACCAAACCTCTAAAATGCTATGTTTAAATGTTTTTGTGATCAGTTTAACGAAGAAAAATATTTTCTGGGCCTTATTTTTTTCCTCTTTAGGAGGAGGAATTATATATAAGAATAATTCTAATGAGGATATTCACTGGCTGGCCACGGGTCTTTTCTGAAGTTTAAAAATCGAGAAAGTCAGTTTTAGGACAGCGGATATTCCAGCCCACGCTTAGCTTTCTCCCTTGTGTTCCTAATTTGCCGTCAACAATAATTAACGAGTATGTAGAGCGGCCCCGGCACCTGCTGTCTCTGGTACCTAAACTCCGGGGCTCGGCCTGTGCAATGACCCAGGCACTTTCACCACATCACACCCTGGAGAGCCCTCGGCAAGCCCACCGGCCCTGCTCCCCTCTGAGGACACTGCAGGGCCTCAGAGCCCATCATGCTGACTCCCCTGTGCCACCTGCTACTCACAGGGCAGGTGCACTGGGCCCGCTCACGCACCTGGTGGAGCCCAGGGGGCCTCCCAGGGGGTAATTCCCTCCCCAAGCCAATCCCCAGAGGCCTCACCTCCACCTCCCCTTGGGTTACTGATTGATACATTTGCTATCTTTAGGAAGGAGTTTTCTGATCTGGTCTGAATGGGGTGCCAGGTGATGTCCCGAAAGGCTCACAGGTAAAGGGCTCAGACACATGAGGACTGGAGTCTCCTTTGGGACTAGGGCGTCTCATGCCTGCTGTGCATAAGGACCCACCTTTGATACCCACACGAGGAAGCAGCTTCTCTCTGTGCAGGACCACAGCTCTGCGAAACTTGAGCACCACAGGTGCATGATCTTATCCCAAGGCGGTGGGAGGACACGAGATGGGAGCCGTCCCAGGGCCGTGGCTGCAGGGCACTTTGCTGTGCGGATCTGGGGAAATCCTGCGTTTCTGGTGGCAGCTCCCGCCTAACCCCGTGCAGTGCACCTGAGCGGGCTCTGCCGTTGCGCACGGATTCGTGACGCGTCAGCAGGGCCCCACGAGCCGTCCCCGCCCTGGGCATGTGCTGGGCACGCGGAAAGGCACGTGACCGCTCCCACAGGCTCTGAAGAGACCTCATGGACAGTGATGCCGCCACAGTCTGGTACTCTCCAGAGCTCCATGTTGTGTATGAGCTCGCAAACCTCGGTGCGTCCACAGTGGTGTCACCAGTCTGCCCGTTGACAGCCTTGGCTGGAAAGTATTCATGCAAAGCCTAGGCTGTGAGACGGGGGTCCAAGGGCCAGGGGTGGGGGGCGGTGGTGGGCAGGACAGCAGGCAGAGCAGCAGCCAGACGCCCAGGCGGCCAGGTTGGTGGCCAGAGGAAGAGCTGTTTACTGCCACCAGGCGGCTGGTGGCAGGTCCCCCCTCCCCCACCTTGGCAGGGAGGCCACACGTAGAGCTAAATGGGGCCAAAGTGGACATGTGGGGCAAGAGGGTTGGAGCCGCCACTCCCAGCCGTCCAGAGTCTCGTCCCTGGACACACGGATGGCCTTTGCTGTCTCTCAGCTTCGAGAAAAGCCTGAGCTTCTGCTCACCCTGGTCACTGCCATGGCTCGATGCTGGCATGGGTGTCCTGGTCCTGCACCGGCTCTGACAGATTTCTGGTCGGCAGCAAGGCCAGTGCAGAAAAGGAAGGAAAAGGTCAGGGCCACCCTGGTTTTCTATTTTTAAAAAACATGATGCCATATCTGTACACTGGTGTTCACAGTGGCACTATTCACAGTGGCCAGGAGAGGGAAGCTACCCAAGTGTCCATCGATGGCTGATGAATAAACGGAATGTGGTCCATCCACACAGTGGGGTATTATTCAGCCTTAAAAAGGAAGGAAATCCTGACCACTGCTACCATGTGGATGAACAGGTGTGACTAGGAGTCACTTTTATTTCATTAGGAGAGGTGACATCACTATGGTGTGTGTGACAACATTCTGGTTTCTTCAGAGATGCAGGTTGAAGGATTTGATGTGAAGGGGTTCAAATAAAAATACAGATAAAAAAGCAAATATGTCAAAATGTCAATGGTGATTGAATCCAGGCACTGAGTATAAGGATGCTCATGGCATGTTCTTTCTATATGTCTTTATATTTTTTTAAGGTTTTTTAAAAATTTATTTATTTTAATTTATTTATTTTTGGCTGCATTGGGTCTTCGTTGCTGCTCGCGGGCTTTCTCTAGTTGCAGGGAGTGGGGGCTACTCTTGGTTGCAGTGCGCGGGCTTCTCATTGCGGTGGCTTCTCTTGTTGCGGAGCATGGGTTCTAGGCACGCGGGCTTCAGTAGTTGTGGCACGTGGGCTCAGTAGTTGTGGCACGTGGGCCCTAGAGCACAGGCTCAGTAGTTGTGGTGCATGGGCTTAGTTCCTCCACAGCATGTGGGATCTTCCCGGACCAGGGATCAAACCCGTGTTCCCTGCATTGGCAGGTGGATTATTAACCACTGTGCCACCAGGGAAGTCCCTATATGTCTTTTTTTTTTTTTTTTTTTTTTTGCGGTACGCGGGCCTCTCACTGTTGTGGCCTCTCCCGTTGCGGAGCACAGGCTCTGGACGCACAGGCTCAGTGGCCATGGCTCACGGGCCCAGCCACTCTGCAGCATGTGGGATCTTCCTGGACCGGGGCACAAACCCGTGTCCCCTGCATCAGCAGACGGACTCTCAACCACTGCGCCACCAGGGAAGCCCCCCTATATGTCTTCATATTTGAAATTTTTTACCATAAAAAGTTTTTAAAGAGGGGAGTTGAATTGACTGGACCCACTTTCTCATTTGTCAAACTGCGTGTCTAGTCTGGTGAGGCTGCTCTAACAGAATGCTGTACACAGGGTGGCTTATTATGAATGGCCGAGATTTACTGCCCATGGTTCTGCAGGCTGGAAGTCCCAGATCAGGGGCCAGCAGGGCGGGTTTCTAGTGACGCCTTCTCCTGGTTCATGGCTGGCCATCCTCTCCCTGTGTCCTCATGTGGCAGAAGGGGTGAGGGAACTCTCTGGACCCTCCTTTATAAGGACATTAATCCCATCCATGTGGGCTCCGGCCTCACAATCTAAGCACCTCCCAAAGCCCACCTTCCAGTGCTATCACCCTGGGCATTAGGGTTGCAATATGAGTGTGGGGTGGACACAAACATTCAGGCCACAGCAGGGGGTCAGGGGAGGGGCAGCTAAGGCCCAGTCCAGCCCCCGGGGCTCTGGGCAGGAACCACCTTGCCTGGGGCTGAGGCTCGGCAGGCCCTGTGGAGTCCAGGACTCTGGAAGGAAATTGCTTTTGGCTCCACACTCATCTCGGTGACACCAGTGACCCTCAGGGCAAGACATGTGCTTGTCTCTGTGACTAAATGGAGGCGGAGCGCGGATAGAAGGGCCTGCTGTGCTGGTCAAGTGAGTCCCAGACCGAGGCAGAGGTCAGGCCACAGCTCTTTGGAAACCGGCTCCTCGCAACAGCACGGGCAGCAGGCTGACAAGGCGAGGGCCAGTCACCCTGCGTGCAGGGCGGCGCTGGACACTTTCATCCCGGTTTACCCCTTTTAAAGCGCCGGGGTTGGGAAACCACCCCACTCCTTAACCCGCTCAACAGAGTCCGCTCCAAGTTCGCAATTAAGAGCTATGGAATCCCTGACAGCCCCGCCCCTTCTGGGGTCTGAACAGGAGCTATTGCATCTTCCCATCCCAAGCGAGGGCTATGCAAGCAGGACCCGGGTTTCACCCTCGTCCTGGCTCGGTGTTTCTCTCGCCTTACTCTGAGGAAGTCCCATCCCTGTAGCTAAAGGATTGTGAAGTCCCCGAGGTCTTTCACTTCCTCTACCCCCTGTCCCGGCCGCGAGACAGCCTGGTGGGTTGGCCCTGAGGGCGGGTCCTCGCCCCAAAGGCAGCGGCTGGCGCGGCCCTCTGGGGGACCTGCGTGCATCCCGCCCCACGGTCTCCCGAATCCTGGGGCCACACCCGCCTTTCCACAGCCGAGGCCACGCTGCCAGCGTGGTGGTGTCCCCGACTGCCCCAACCTCCGACAGGCCGACCGGCGACCCCCTATGGCCCGCGGAGCGGCTGGGCTCCGGGTAGTGGCGACTGTCGTCCTCCGCGGCCTCCGCAGCCCAAGGGGCGTGGACGCGGGCGGGGCCGGCAGCGGCGCTTTAAGAGGCTGCGCCCGGGGAGGCCGGCCCCGCAACGACCCGAGCGATGGACATGGCCCGGGACTGCGCCGGAGCCCTCCTCAGGCTAGTGCCCCGCGGGACTGCGCCCCCGCCGCCCTCGGGGCCCTCGTTTCCCCGCCCCCTCTCGGCCCCCTGCGTCCCCGGCGCCCCTTGTCCCCACGAGCCCCACATCCCCCTGCCCCCTTCGTCCCCCTGCACCCCTGTCCTCCTGCGCCTCTCACCCCGGCGCCCCTTGTCCTCGTGCGCCCCGCTCTCCCTGCGCTCCCCCACCCCCGCGGCCCCTGCGCCCAGGCGCCCAGCCGGAGCCCGCGCGCGATCCCTTCCCCGCCTCCGGCCGGCCGCCAGCGCCAGGTGTGGCTCCCGAGGTGCGCGGGCGTCCGCGGAACAGGTGACCGTGGTGAGTGCGGAGCGGCTGCATTTCTAGCCGCGACCGCAGCGGGTGCAGACGGGGCCCGTCCCTGGAGGCCTGGGCGCGCGCGCGGCCAGGCTTCTCGGGGTCCCGGACCGCGGTGCGAGCTGGGGCGAGACGAGGGGCGTTGGTGGGGACGCTGGGCGGCCCCGAGGCGGCCAGCTGACCCCTCAGGGCCGCGCGGGCTCCGGCTCCGAGCGTGGTGGGCTAACCGGGGCGCGCCTGGGTCTGGACGCTCCCTGACCGTGCTGGCTGAGCCCCCAGGTTTGTAAGGAGGAGTTTGGGGGGAAGTGGTGACGCTTTGGGGGGCGGAGAGGGGTAGAGGGGCCCGCGGACGCCCGCCGCCTCCTCTCCCGGTCCACGAGCCCGTGACCCAGGCCCTGCATCACTTTTTTTTCCATTCTTGGGTTCATCTTCACACCCAGGAAACCCAAACCAATCCTTGTCTGTAAAATCCTAAAGATATTGGGTGGCAGTAACTTTACAGACTTGGGGGAGGGATACTGCTTCTCTGAAGGTCTCCTTGAGTTCTTTAAAATGCTGGTTTTCCGAGGTGACTGGGGTGGAGGGATGGGGTGGGTGAGAGAGAGGGGAGTGTGATCTGTAAGCTTCTGAACCTGGGTCTTTAAAGGGGCATCTGTGCCAGGCCCAAGGTTAGAGAGAGCCGCCAATATGGAAGGGAGCGCTGTCTGCCGCTTGGGCCTTCTCTTTAAAAACAGGACCCCAGGAAGGTGAGAAACAGACGTTTTCATGCATCTTCACTGATGTGGTTTAGGCCTAAGGGGAAGACCCTTGGTTTCTTCCTCTACCTCCAGCTTCACTCGCCCCCCAGTCCCACTCCCAAGGGTAGCAACTGCTGACAGTTTGTAGTGCATCCTCCAAACTTTTCTCCCATGGGCCTCTCCAAGGTCCTCCCAGCACTGAGCTGGTGGGCCAAGTTGTAAGAACTGTGAGGGGGCCCTAAGCCCTGGCTGGTGTGGCCTGCAGCGGGAGGAGATGAGGCCTGAAGAATTAAGGCTGCCCCTGCCTTTGTACCTAACCCTACAGCACAATCCCAAACCCAAAACGTCTCAGTGTGAGGTGGAAGCGACTTGCTTCTGAAATGTTGGCAGATGAGCACATGGGGAAGGACTGATCTGCTTAGACAGCCCTGAGTGCAGGGCTCTGGGAGGGAGCTAGGGACCACCTGTGGGGACTCACCGTCATTGGGTTCCTGCTTGAGAACTGAGCTGCTCTAATTCTTGGGACCCCACCTGCTTCTGCACC
This sequence comes from Mesoplodon bidens, assembly GCF_964165515.1. Lineage (NCBI taxonomy): Eukaryota > Metazoa > Chordata > Mammalia > Artiodactyla > Ziphiidae > Mesoplodon > Mesoplodon bidens. The sequence goes on along the minus strand of NC_138169.1, from coordinate 29,301,225 downwards.
ATCTGTCACACTTGCTGAAAGGAAAACTTTTGTCTTCTGCCTTCTTTAAAGCCGAGTCCAGGCTGCAGACGCAGCAGCTGCAGCCCAAGATCTCCTGGCTCAGCTCTGGATGCCCAGGGTGTCCACAGGGTGTGTGTTGCCACAGAGGAAGCCTGCTCTGACTTTGTGTTCTGGCTTTGATAACATTCACACTGACCCTGAGGTTGTTACAGAGCTGATCTCCTTTACACTTTGTGCAAAGTAGCTGCTTTTGTAGCTATTTAGTACCTCTTTCCTTGAACAAGGAACTCTAGGTTTTGAATAGCTGCCCTTTCAGTACAAATTTGACCAGTCTTGTTAGTGATGCAAACAAGGAATTGACTTTTCTACAAGTCGATCTCCCAGGTTACTGATGCTTACTCCTTGGTGGTCTAAACTCTTATTTTAATAATATTCAAAGTGTTCAAAGACTTCACGGTCATGTATTGGATATGCTTTCTAGCCAAGCATTTTGCTGGGTGGGTCAATGCACAGCCGGGAGCTGCCACAGTCCTGCCATGGGGCTCCCAGTGGGACCCACGTGTTCCATGTGTTGCTTGTCATGAGCCAGGCCCGCTGGGGAGCAGGAAGCCTCACAGGGGCCAACACTCTTCTGCTTCCTGCCGCGGTGAGACCCCACCACCCCCGAGACTGTCCCTCAGCCACTGTCCCTGCAGCTCTCGGAGGCCTCACCAAGCCTGATGGATGCTTTCCAAGGCCTACCCCTTCTCTGCATTCCCATAGCTGGGGTCACACTTCCCTTCCCTGCACTGTCCTTGTCACCCGGCTTTAGGCACAGAGCTCTGTATGAGCTTTATCTCTTCACGTGGGCCCTACTTGTCCACCTGACGGCCTGTTCCCGGGCCTGATTTTCTCCCCCAGCGCTTTCAGAACAAACATCAGTCCAGAAGGTGGCCTAGAAAGACGCCTTCTTGTGACCTGTGGGCCAGCTTTGTTCCACAGCAGTGGGGTTCACGTCCACTGTCAGCCTGTGCCTGTTGCTTTATTTCCTACTCTACGAGTTGAGGTCTCCTCACTCCCTCTGGGAAAAATACAGAGATTTCCCTGTTCCTTCACTTCTGGGAGATACACACCCTCACAATTTTCCAGAATGTTCTATGAAGTCTGACTTTTCTTATCATCTTGATTTCCCCAAACAATCGATTTCCTTGAAGAGCCTGTTTCCTTGGTTTTGTTTTTCCGTGTACTGAACCATCTCCCTTCCTGTTTTGTGTGATTGCCTGCACGTTCCCAGGGATTAGAGGGCAGCCAACATGAGGGGTTGCCAAAAGCTGGATTCTAAGTCTTCTTAGTGCTCCTGTGACAACTTCGATGTAGTACAGCATTCAGGGGGAATAGCAACACATTTTCAGCCTTGGTCTAGTGGCCAGTGACATAAATGATCCCATTAAGAGGACCAGAATTGAGCTGGGTTAATATGTTGCTTTGTTCTTGTACCTGGTTGTCCCTGCTGTTCCTTTTGCTGGAGCAGAGTAAGCAGGCGTAGTATTTGTTCGGCAGATTTAGTGTACCTAAGATAGCATTTAACCCCTTTTTAACCCCTGTTCCTTGGAAAGAATGGCTCACGCCTGCAGGGCCTTTTTATGTGGCTCCTAAGCCTTTTCTCCAATTCTCTGTTGGGAAACGTACGGCGTAAGAACAGCAATAACTGGATGTCCTTCTTTTTTTTTTTTTTTTTTTTTTTTTTGCGGTACGTGGGCCTCTCACTGTTGCGGCCTCTCCTATTGCGGAGCACAGGCTCTGGACGCACAGGCTCAGCGGCGATGGCTCACGGGCCCAGCCACTCTGAGGCATATGGGATCTTCCTGGACCGGGGCACAAACCCGTGTCCCCCGCATCGGCAGGCGGACTCACAACCACTGCGCCACCAGGGAAGCCCCCTGGACGTCCTTTATTGAGGTCGGCTATCTCAGGGCAGCGAGGAGGGAAGGCCCCGGGAGTGACTGCCAGCACTTAATCTGGTCAGAAGTTAAAAGACAATGAGGGCTTTGTGGTGGGCGGAGCTAGGTCAGTGGATCACCTGGGGGCTCACAAAGGTGGCGATGAGGAGATACAGACCACAACTAACTGGGTCAGAGCTGTTCAGCCCAGGGCGTGCCACTGACCCCCCACAGGGCCTGGGTCCAGGTTCCAAGACGTGAACTTTGTCCTCCCACCCTCCCACTTCTATGGTTGGCCCTAGCCTGTCTTTTACTCAGGGACAAAGGAATGACTCCCTGCTCTGGGGGGGAGGGAGGCTCTTGCTGGCAGACCCCGGGCTCCCCACACCAGAGGAGGGTTTCACCAGTGGGCAACCTCCCCGCCCCGACTCTGACCATCCCTCCCTCCACGCCCTCAGCCTCCCTGGTACTCAGCTGCTCGCCTTTGGCCTGGTCAGGCACTGTGCTGGTACCTTTCTTTTCTCCTCAACGCGAGTTCAAGTTTCCAGTGATGCTATGATCAGGTTGAGAACAGAGCCAGGTCCCAGCTGTGAAGCATTGTGTGTATAATCCTCGCTGCCTTGTCCACCGGGTTGCCAGGGAGGGCTCTGAGCGTCAGCCCAGCAGAATGTGGGCCCCTGGTTGTCACGTTGTGTAATGAGGAGCCTGTGTAACTCCCTGGAACTGGGGCAGAGGTCTGGTGGCCATGTGCCAGGCCCTCCGCTGGGTCGGTTCAGCCCCGGACTCCCTTGCTGGGCTGCTCTAATTCTGGTGGGAGAGCCGTGTGGGGACCACTGGCCAGTCATAGTCCCCCTTGAAGCTGCCACGCTGGCCACAGGCTGGGTGGTGACCCTGGAGAGGAGCTGTGGGTATCCTCCCAGCCCGCAGCTCTTCTTCACTGGCTCTGGCCAATGTTTACTGCTTGGGACTTGAAGTTCAGAGAGATTCCTTATTAACTGGGTGACCTTGGGAAACCACTCTGAGCCTCAGTTTTCTCACCTGAGAAATGGGGTAATACTTTCCTTGTAAGGTTGTGATGAAATTAGTTAATATATTTTAAAAGTCAGCACAGGGCTTCCCTGGTGGCGCAGTGGTTAAGAATCCACCTGCCAATACAGGGGACACGGGTTTGAGCCCTGGTCTGGGAAGATCCCGCATGCCGTGGAGCAGCTAAGCCCGTGCACTACAGCTACTGAGCCTGCTCTCTAGAGCCCAAGAGCCGTAACTACTGAGCCCGTGCACCACAACTACTGAAGCCCACACACCTAGAGACCGTGCTCCATAACAAGAGAAGCCACCTCAATGAGAAGCCCGCGCACTGCAATGAAGAGGAGTCCCTGCTCACCGCAACTAGAGAAAGCCCGTGTGCAGCAACGAAGACGCAATGCAGCCAAAAATAAAAATAAATAAATAAATGTATAAAAAGCCAGCACATTGCTGGCTATGGCAGGTGCTCGGATGCCTGCAGTCACGAGGCACAAGCCTGATGCTGGCTAAATATGTGTCACACCAAATTCTTGCTGACAATCTAGGTAAAGAGGTTGTGACACCAATTCTAGCATGTAAGGATGGGGGAGGGGCTTCCCACACAGCACCAAGCATTTCTCAGTCTCTGGCAGGGTGTCCAGGGAAGGCAGATTCTTTACCACTGAACCACCGGGGAAGTCCCTGAACTCAGTTCTGGCACCATCTACCCAGAGACGGCATCAGATTCCACAGGGTGAGGGCTCAGCCCCACAAGACTTCCCCCCGCCCGCCCCCCTCACTTCAGATGCCAGTCGCAAGGCCAGGTTGTCACTTTTGTCCATAAGGAAAGTCCAGTCTAGTTGGAGAAATAAAGCATAGATAAATGACTGTGTGTGTGAGATATATATATATATATATATATATGCATATGTATATAGATGCAGGTGTGTATATATATAGTATATATATGCAGGTGGCCTACACTGGCAAACAGGGCAGGTATTCCTAGAATTTTAACCTTCGTAGAGTTACTCTAGACAAACTGCTATAAGTGTCAGAAAGCAGTCATGTCCTCACTTTGTATCTTCTTCAAGGTTGTCCCCCAAAATAAAGCCCTTTGTTTCATTCTCCTGATTGTCACTGAAGGGGGATTTGTCCAAATAGTCACCACCTATTTGAGCGCTGTTCAGGGCTGGGGGACAGTGCCATGACAGGTGCTAGTCCCTCAGGGTCTGAGGAGATTGAGTGTCCAACATTTATCACAGTGGCCAGCACAAAGCAGGATCTGGGACATTGCTGATTTCTGTTTATATTGTGAATAATTTCTCTACAGATACATTCCTGATATAAAAACATCCACTGTCCAGGGTGGAGCTCCTCCCTCAGTGCCAGACTGGTCGCCACAGAGACTGAAAACCCCCTTCCAGCCCCACCAGCAAGGCGCATCTGGTCCCCTCCAGAGTTATTTAGACAACTTCTTGCATGTGGGTTTAAGAGCACCCAAGGTGTCAAAGGTGGTTCTGCATTTCTTTGATTGTTGTCAAATCTTCACCTCTTCACTGATATGCAGGCTTTTCTTATTCCTTCTTAGCCTGTGGCATCTAGATCACCTTTCTGAGGCAGAGACCAGGTGCCTGGTCTAAATTCCCAGCTCTGACCTGTGGGGCCGCTCTCTGGTCTCAGTTTCTTCACCTGTAAATTGAGAAAACTAGGGTTTTTGAGGATTGAGTTAATACATATAAAGCAAAATATGTGTATGTTAAAAAAAAAAACTACTAAAGTTACTACTTATCAGCTGTTTTTAATTTATCCTTCACTTTATTACTTTTTAGTATTTGCTAGGTAACAAAACTTTAATAATCAAGGGTTGGGGATTTTTTTCTCAGAAAATTGTCCTGATTTGGTTTTCCTACGTTGTTTTCTTTTCCTATGTTAGTTCTTTTTTTTGTGGTGAATGGATAAATTAATTCTGTGATAAATGCGGAACTCACTCCAAAGTGCCACATGATATACAATCTGAAGTGGCTGGTTTTCCAGCTGCAGTGATTACAGGGTTCTGCTGTTCCTCATTTATCCTAATTTCAAAAAATTGGTTTATTGCTATAGTGAACACTATCTGGCTTTTAAATTTCTGGCTTTGTTGTATTGTGCAAATATGTAACTATTTGTGTGTGTGCCTAATTCTTTAACTCTGTTCAGTTACTACATGGCCTGGAGAAATCATTTTCTTAGATTTTTCAGCTCTAAAATCCATGTTTTCAGAATATAATTGTTATTTCTCTTTTGATGACTTTACCTTTCCTTCTCAAACAGTTACTGCAAGGGCTTTGAATGTTCTGGTAAAAATGGGTGTAATGATGGTTGTATTTTTTAATTTTATGTATTTGTTTGTTCCTTGGATGTCAGGTACACAATTTTTAATCATCCCCAACCATTGGCTTCCTTTCTTTTAGGTGCAAATATTAAGCTTGTCTTATTTCTGTGTACTTCAAACCTCTCTTTAAAGACTCTTCTTTAAAGTAACATCAATTTGTTTTTACTTTTCCCTCCATTTCTAGGCCCCTGACGTTTATGGGGTCGCAGACGAAGAAGGTGCTGCTCACACCCCTCATGCATCCCGCTCGCCCCTTCCGGGTCTCCAACCATGACAGGAGCAGCCGCCGAGGGGTGACCGCCAGCAGCCTGCAGGAGCTCCTCACCAAGGTACCCCCACCAGCCCACATGGGTCCCGGGAACAAGCCAGTGCAAGACAGAGGGTCTGTGTCCTGGCCTCAGAGGGTCTGGGGGAGCCTTCTGACATTAAAGGGAATATTGCTGTGTCCCTGTCCCATAAAAGACTTAGGTACAGAGACGAAAACCTTCAAAGTAGCCATCAATTGATAATGTGGCTTTGGTTCTTTGACAGGGAGAATATAGGAGGCAGCAACTGTAGAAATCTGGTTTTGGTTATAAAGGCCAGGGATGAATTGTCCTTAATCTAAAACAGCGTCCTGGATCGCCAGATAAGGAAGAATCATAGACTCTCATCGGAGACGAGAAATGAGACTCCAACATGCCGTCTCTGAAGCGACAGAGATGTGGGCTCTTTAAGTATCACAGATACAGGGTCATTCTTTTTATTTGTCTAAATAAGCAGGACATTTTAGAAACTGAATATTACTCAGTGTAACCCCTTATCTCACGTCATTGAAACCTCTGAAGTTAGGTCCGTTTGATTTTTTAACTTCTCTTTTCCAAGCAAAGGCTGAGTCATAGACACCAGGTAAGGTCCATCTTTACCATTTAAAACCCTCAAAATGGGGCTTCCCTGGTGGCGCAGTGGTTGAGAGTCCGCCTGCCGATGCAGGGGACACGGGTTCGTGCCCCGGTCTGGGAGGATCCCACATGCCGCGGAGCGGCTGGGCCTGTGAGCCATGGCCGCTGAGCCTGCGCGTCTGGAGCCTGTGCTCCGCAACGGGAGAGGCCACAACAGTGAGAGGCCCACGTACCGCAAAAAAAAAAAAAAAAAAAAAACCCTCAAAATAGGCCAACACTTCTGGAACCATGACTTAGTTGATGCCATGGATGGGTCCAAACGGAGTCTCTCACTTCACCCCATGACGCTGGTGTGTTCTGACCTAGACCCTGGATGCCCTGGTTATTGCCAGCAGACTGGTCACTTTGGTGTTGGAGGAGGATGGCACCGTGGTGGACACGGAGGCGTTCTTCCAGACCCTGGGGGACAACACGCACCTCATGGTCCTGGAGAAGGGACAGAAGTGGACACCGGTAAGCGTGTTGTCTGGGCAGCTTCTGGGAAGGCTTCTCACCTATGGAAGTGCGGTCCTCACTTTGGGGTTGACTGGCCCACTTTCCAAATACTTCCTTTGTGTTCACCTGATAACTGGATCTCCTACCCTCCAGGGATGCTTTCAACTATTTCTAGGAAACGGCATCTTTATGAACCTGGACTATGTGATTTAGAGCCAGTAATTCTGAGGGTCAGGCTTTGGCCAGTGAGGGGCTACAGATCCGGTTAGAGTGTGTGGATAAGACCTGTGACCACTCACTGTCTGTGACCTCAGGAGGTGGCGAGCTGACACAACTGGTAAAATTAGGGAGGAGTGTGTAGGTGTAAACACAGTGATTTAGGCAAGCAAAGAGGTAGAATAAAGGGTTTTATTTCTGAGAAAACTATAGGTTATATATCTTGGAAAACACTCCCACCATAAAGCACCTAAAAATGTAAAGCAAAATACTCAAACATCTTTTTATATGCCTAACTGACCTTCAAGAAAGGGAAATCCTCAGAATCCAACATTTTATGGAAACCAGGATCCAGAGAGGCAAGCAGGCAGGATCCAGAGAGGGAAGCTGGCGTCTCCCCTGTGGGCAGCCAGTGACCCCAGCTCTACTGGATTCTGGGAGGACAGCTGCCCAGAGCTCTCTCCTGAGCACCTGGCCTCAAGCTGCCCCCCTGAGGCTTTAGGGACTGCTGAGTCCCAAACCACGCAAGCTGGAGTGTAGTTTACAGAGACCCGGGGAGGAAGCATCAGTGGACGGAGTTTATTCACTGATGCTCGTGACCTAGCTGGTCCCTCTCTCCAGCCCCCATGACCCACGTCCTCATCCCCAGAACCCAGGAACATGTCACTTTACGTGGCAAAGGGGACTTGGCATGGGGTGATGATCCTGGATTACCTGGTGGGGCGGTGTCATCACAGGGTCCTTGTAAGGGGAACACAGGAGGGTCAGCGAGGGCGGAAGCAGAGAGAGGAGTGACAGGAAGACAGGCCACGGGTCGAGGGACAGAGGCGCCTCTGGAGCCGGGACGGCAGCCCCAGCAGGACAGCCTGCGGCTCACTCAGGACCTCCAACCCCCAGAACTGTCAGAGCATGAGTCTGTGTTGCTCTCAGCCACTCAGCTTGTGGCCATTGGTCCCAGCAGCCCCAGGAAACTAATTCAGATGGAAAGGGTCTTTTCTGTTTGTTTTGTGAGTGAAATCCTCTTTTACTTAGTGGGGGAGTCGGTCGCCATGTGACAGGTTGAAGCCCCCACATGGTGGGCGCTGAGCTGGGGGTCAGGGTGGTGACAGGAGGCTGTGGACTAGAGTGGCACCGATATGGTGGTTCTCGGGGTGGGAGGAGGCTTCTCTATCTGGTAACAGCCTGGTTGACATGAGTCTCACGCGGGGTCTTAGGCGTCTGGACATCCTTCCTTCAGGGATTGTAAATCCTGCCCCACTTGTAGAGGTTTCTCGGTGAGGCGACTTGACTTGACTTGGCCAGAACTTCCAAGAAGTAGCCGCCAGGGGTCTCCCTTCCTCAATCCAAAGCCTTGGAGCCTGTCCTGTGGGGAGCAGGTCCTCAGAGCATCTTCAGGGGGCTCCTGGGTCCAGATGATGGAAACCACACCCCCGTTAGGTCCCAAGTTTGGGGAGGCATCTCGATTTTGACTCAAGACCAAGGATGTTGGGGGAGTGAGATTAAAACTTTCATGCGTCAGGGAGGAGCTGTGTCAGGGGCTCAGGTGGAACTCACCCCTTGATTCTGTAATCTTAATTTTTACTAACGTTTCCTAAACGACACACACACCCCCTCCGCGGCAGCAGGACCTCGGTGCGTTAGTCAATGGGCTGCAACCATCGTGTGTCCAAGTGGGCGGGGGGGGGGGTGTGGCAGGAAGAGAAGAGGGGCTCCAGCAAGAAGGGTTTGGGTGTGTTTAGGGGAATTTATGGTTTAAATTCAAATTTAGTAGATTTTTGTCAGAGAATTTAACACTCACAGCCTCAACTACTCCCAACACCTAAGGCTCATGAAAGTTGTACCTCTATTTGAATCCTGGACACTGCAGGACCATGTTGCAGCAAACCCACCAGGACGTGTGCCTGGGACATATACCTGGGATGTGTACCTGGGACAGCTTTGTTCTCTCTTGTTTCTTCTCAAAGCTTCTGTGGGAAGACTGTTTATAAACCTGGGATTTATAGAGGTCTCTGACCTTCTTTCCTAACCAAAAGGGTCTCAGGTAGACCGAGAGTAGGTCCCACTAGTGTCCCCAAGAGGCCAGCCTTCCTCCAGGGCAGGAACTAGAAATCAGGGGAGCCCACGATTTATCACACGCCATCAGCCCTGGCTTAGCCGTGGATTCTGGCACTTTCCATGGTGCCTCTCATACTGCGGGAATAGCATGCCCCCTGGCCGTCAGGCGGGCTGTGGCACAGTCGTCAGCAGGCGGCCGCGTGGCCCTAGGTGACCAGGGTTAGTGTGTTTCCACCTGAAGTCACCGGCACACTGTCCACTGACCCCTAGACCCTGAAGCGGAATCACACTCATCTCCAGTCACTGAACAGAGCAGCTTGGAGGAGGGCACTTTCTTATGCGTTTGGACCCATGGCAACATAAGCACACTGATCTGCTGAAAACATTCCTCGAATAGTTAGCGGCTTAGTCATAGATTTTAAGCTGACAGGACAGCTGAAACCAGCCTAAAACCAGAGGCACAGGGTTTGTTGGTCACAGTGGGGCCAGTGCTGCAGACTTTCTTCCTCCACGGCTCTAGGGTGGTACCTACATCCCAGCCTGCCAGACGCCAAAGAGACAGGGGATCGCGAGAGTAACCTTCGACTTGTACAAGCTGAACCCCAAGGATGTCATCGGCTGCCTCAACGTGAAAGCCACTATGTACGAGATGTACTCGGTGTCCTACGACATCCGGTGCCCAGGGCTCAAGGCCCTGCTGAGGTAACAGACTTGGGGACCAGAGAGTCTGGACATGGTGGGCAGCCCCTCCCCAGCCCCTCGAGCCCCGGCCTGACTCTCACTCGTGTTGTCATAAAAACTCTTATGCCACAGACTTACTCAGAAAACAAAAACTTGAGCCAAAATACATAGTTTTCTCCAAAGACCAATAAATACGAAATGGAAAGAAAACCTAAATAATAACCTAAATAATAAATAGAAAGAAGAACCAAATTCCTTTTAAAAGCTAGAGCTGTGCATTTAAAAACCTTATTTCTCAGCAATGACAGCTAAAACCAGAGCCAAGGAGATTCTGACCTGGTTTGTGCAGAGTAGCCCCCAAACCTGGATGAGGACTTGCACACATAGTTCTGTGTTACAGAACTTGAAGCTGGTGGGCAGGAGGTGCTGGCCTTTCCCCTCTCCACGCACTGCCAGGGCACCCCTACCCCACAGGCCGGGCCTGGAGAAGACAGATCCCGATCTGTACCCCAAAACAGTTTGAACACATTCTCTATGTGCACCAGGAACACTCCTGACACCCGGCCTGAGCCCTGTACCAGGGGCTCCTACCCAGGCTTGCTTCTGAGCAGCCAGCTGTGTGACCTTTAACAGGTTACTCAACTTCTCTGAGCCTCAGTTTCATCATCTTTAAAATGAGGAGTTTGCTTCCAAGTTCTCTGATCGCACAGGCCCTAAATACACCTGCTTCCAGCCCTCCGTTAATCCGTCACTGAGCCTCTAAAGAAGGGATTCGGGTTGGGGGGATGCAGGGAGAGGGTGACAGGAGCAGGAGGTCTTTGAAGTTTGCCTAAGAGGTGCCACGTGACACCTGATGCCCCCTGCACAGCTCCCCAGCAGGGCCTGCCTGTTTCTCTGGGGCGCTGGTCCCCTCCTTCCGCTGTCCCAGGATGGCTTCCCTGAGGGAAGCACGGGGCAGGGTAGTGCGGGTGGGGAACGAGGCCTTCCTCATTCTGGAAATGAGGCTGGTCCTTCTGACGGGGCTGCACGCCCAGTACATGGTCTTGCGGGCAGATGGTGGCTTCCTTTGGCCTCCTTTCCCACCCAGAGTCATCGAGGCCTGGTTCCAGACAACAGTTACTGTCCTGCTGCTGGAATCTGGACCGCGCCCCCATTCCCCAGTGAGCTTCCTCTTTTTGCTGAGACAGGAGAGAACAGCTTGATTGCTTGATTTTTCAAGTGAGAGTTACAACAACTTAGATAAGTGTAAAGAAAGTGAACCCACCTCAGCAAAATCTTTCCCGAGAGACGACCCAGCCTTCTTGTCACTGATTCTCACCGTCTGGTGGATCTGAGGGTGGTGCGATCAGCTGTAGGAGGCCCCCAGATATGAGGCTTGGCCAGCCAGGCCCCGCAGGGATGCCAGGAGTGGAGGTCCCCACCAGTGCGGCCGAGCCCCCGGTTCCTTGTGAAGGGACGGACCTTAAAATGCGTGGAATTCCTCAGCTTTGGACTTGGTAGAGAATAAGAATTTGAGTTAGAGCTATTTTTTAGTCTGAAACAACACGAATGCCAGGTCAGCCTTGGGCTCAGTTGCCCAGGGTCGAGTCGGGGTGTCCCGTCCGCCCTAAGCGAACTGGGTCACAGGGTCGCAACGGCAGGTGTGTTGAGTTCCCTCCAGCCTGGGGTTCCTTTCACCCCGACTCAACTGAGTTCAGCAACAAGCTCCACAGCCCCGGCAAGGCTGCCAGGGTTAGCAAGCAGCCAAAGGAGGACGGAGCCAGTGCTGCCTGGGCCGCCCGCTCAGCATGTTCCAGTGACTTGGTGACAGGCCACATTCAGGAGAGGCCACGAGTGGTCCCAGGCCAGTGGCAGGGGAGCTGCCGGAAACGCAGAGTCCCAGGTCCCACCCAGACCTCCGGAGCCGGCGCCTGCATCTCAGCGATGGGGGGCTGTGCCCTGGGAGCTGGGACTGGAAAGTGCTGGGATGTGGGCTGTGTGGCCCTGAGCGCATGTGGGGGTGGGAGTGGGGAACCCCTGTCCTCTGCCCCACAGGCCGGACCGCCACCCCGCCCGACTGCCCCGTCTCTTGCAGGAGCCTGCTGTGGTTCCTGTCTCACACCGCCCAAGTGACCGGCCAGTGTCTCGTCCACACGGGCACCTACATGCTCCGAGTGCTGGCTGACACAGAGGAGCGGGCGGTGCCCGGCCCGCGCCCTCGCCGGGGGATCACGAGTGGATAGGGGCTCACAGTGTGGAGTTTCCACTGGCCTCAACCCCGCAGGTCCCTCTCCGGGGACACATTCGGAAGACGCTGTGTTCCCACCACGTGTCCCCTGCTCAAGAAAGAAAAGGGGCCTGAGGGCACTGCCAGGGGCCAGGCGGTGGAGGCCCCCGGGTGGGGATGGGGTTGGGGGACGTGGGCAGCACGAGGCCTGCGGCTCCACAATAAACCAGTTGAGAGTCGCTGTGATACCGCACTTCTTCCTCCTGTCTTCTTCATGTCAGAAAAGCACACAAAATTCACAGAAGCAAAACTCAGCCAGAGATGCTCTGCTAACACGTGCAATCACTTTTAGGTCTGTCAGGAGACTGGAGGGTCAGCTGTTATTGTGGGGTTTTATAATGTCGGGCCTGAATGAACCCAGTGACCTGAAAGCCTGTGGATCTGAATTTTTGGAGGTGATCAAGCTGCACTGGCAAACCTTTCCTTAAAACAAAGCTGCTCCAGGGCTTCCCTGCTGGCGCAGTGGTTGAGAGTCCACCTACCGATGCAGGGGACACGAGTTCGTGCCCCGGGCCGGGAAGATCCCACATGCCGCGGAGCGGCTGGGCCCGTGAGCCATGGCCGCTGAGCCTGCGTGTCCGGAACCTGTGCTCCGCAATGGGAGAGGCCACAACTGTGAGAGGCCCGCGTACCGCAAAAAAACAAAACAAAACAAAACAAACACAAAGCTGCTCCAAACCTGGGCCTGATGCAGGGCGGGTGTGGCCGAGTCAGGCGGGACCCCAGGCCACGAGGGACGCGGGGCTAGCCCCGACCACATGGCTCGGGAGGGAGCAGCACAGCTCCCAGGGGGGAATGGGGCACTGCTGCTAGACTAGGAGACCCGCAGGAGCCAGGTGCCATTCAGATCTGTGGTTTTCCTCCTAAGAAACGCTGCCACAGAGGCCTGTCCCCTTCCTGGCTGACAGCCCAGGACAGTGGGAGACACCACAGCTTGTCCCAGAAGCACAGAACCGCCCGCAGTCAGGCCCCTGGGCCCGGACTCGTGCTCCCCCGCCCCTACCCCCATCACAGCCCGGATCCCCTCGGAGCCCTGCTATGCCGACCTGACTCCCACCCATTCCCTGCTTCACATGCCCAGCAGCAGGGCTGGGAGCCCAGGACCGCAGGCGGGAGGGGCAGAAGTAAAGGAGTTGCAGCCGCATTCCTCAGAGCACAGCCTCTTTTTCAAACAGAGCAAAATAAAAAAGGCATCTCAGGGGCCCCCTTCCCCTCCTGCTCGGCTTCTGGGGGAAATGCAGCGGGTGGGGGGTTGGCGGAGGTGGGTGGTGCTGCCACCGGCTCCACGGGCTCTGCTGTGAGCGCTTCCCTTACAAGGAGCTGGGCTGGAAGCCCTTCCCGAGCGAGGGAGGAGGACGGAAATGGCTTTCCGGCACCTTCCGCTGGGCGGCTCCTGCCTCTCACTGACTGAGGGCTGCATCACTTCCCAGGGATTTGGCCTCCTGGAGAGGGGTGGCCCGGCTTCCAAAAAAGGAATTTTCACTCAGTGCCCTGATGCCTTGACTCAGCCCTCTCTCTGACTCAGCGCCCTTTCCTTACTGCGTCCAGGGCTCCCTGGCCTGCTCTAAGGGGGATTAAGCAGGGGGAGAATGTGGAACGGACAGGGGTCTTGGAAGCGGGTTACAGTCAGAAGAAGGACGGCTTAGAGTCTGGGAGTTTCTGAACGAGCTCCTCCACAAAAACCTGCATCCGCCACGGGCCTCCTGTCTCCCGCTCCTGTGTGATGAATAAATTGTGTGCAAAAAGGAAACTCTGGACGTTTCCTCTCTCCTTTCTGCCATCTTCCTCTCTGGGGATGTGGGTTCCTTTCTCTGATGATTGATCGTAGTTTCTACAAAGGAGCTGGATTTTGCTCTGGCAGTTTTCAGTCAGTCTGCGGCAGGGATCCCGGGGCCTCGTCACCAGCAGGAGCCCAGTGCTTTCTCTGGGTGCTGCGCCCTCCCTTCTGTGCAGTGAGGCCCGCAGCTGGCCAGAGCTTCCGACCCGCACGCCTGGGGGCTCCCCTCCCAGCCCACCACCCAGACCCCGGTGACGGCAGACAGAGCAGGGCTGGCCTCAGGGCTCCAGAGATGGAGAGGAAGCCAGACACCACGTCGCCCTGAGCTGTGACGAGTAAAGGCATCCTTTTTCCTCTCCGTGTCCTCAGGCCACATTTCCAGCATCCCCAGAACAGTCAAGGGCAGGGCCGGTGTGCCCAGCTGTCCAGCTGTCACCACCTGCTGTGGGATTCCTCAGACCTGCTGAGGCCGGCCAGGCCTGTCCAGGAGGCAGATGGCCACATAAAAATAGTCGGGGGCCTCGAGGTGCCACTTCTCCAGCTGTTGGGTTGAACGGAAGCCAGATTTGGGGGGGCGGGGGCCTCAGTGAAGGCATCGGGGCAGCTGCATTGGAAGGCAGGGATGGGGGGTGGGTGGGAAAGTCTCACCCAACAGGAAAGTCTTGCGACCTCCCAGCTCTCCCTGGAATGAGCATCGGACACAATGGTTCTCCTGTTCATCAGCTTCTAGTCAATCCCATTGCAGCTGAAACAGCTCATATAGGCAGAGCTGCAGAGCCTCGGCCTATCTCCTGCTCAGGAAGCCAGGGTCTAGGCGGTGGGTTACGGGTTCAGTGAAGTCAGGTGAGGACGTCTGGTGGCTGCTGGTTGTATCTGAGTCAACAGTCATACAGCTCACACCTGAGAACTGGGGGAGGGTCAGCCTCATGTTCAGTGTTCTTACCCCAATCAAATGAATTTAAAAAATAAAAGAAGCTGGGGTCGAAATGTGTGGCTCGACGGTTTACTTGGTTTCCTCACCTGGGAAGGTGCAGTGGGTACCTGCCTGGAGAGGACGGTGGGTGAACACATCCTGGAAGGACCAGGCCCCCTCCCGGTGCTGGGACCCTCTGTTTCTCCCTGGAAAGGATGAGTGAGCCACGTGGCAGGTATCTGGGAGTTGGTCACACATAGATTTAGAAGGGAAGGGCTATAGAATCGGGGTGAGCTGAGCCATGGGCGTGGGTGGGGAGGGATGTTTTCTGAATCTGGGGCCAGAGGGGCCTGTGGGCGCGGGCGCTGCTGCCACCCACTGCATTCCTGGCAACAGCTGAGACAGCTGGAGGGCGGGCTCGGCCTGAGCTGCGTCTGACTCTCCAAAAAGCCAGGGCTCTCTTGTGGGGAAGAAGGAAGAAGAATTCACACGGCTTCGCGTCGGTACTACGTACCTTATCTCAGGCACCCCCCAAGCAAGGCTGTCAGCAGAGAAAGCCACCCAGCCCAGAGCCTCCGAAGAGGGAAGGCATGCCGGACCACTCCCCACCTGCCCTCCATGCCCACCACCCCTGCAGGGAGCAGTTAGGACCAGACACAAACCAGCAGGAGAGGTGGGAAAGCAATTCGGGCAAATATCTGGAAGATCATAATCAGCTGTGAATGATTCTGACTCTTTTAAAAGCACCACCTGAATTTATATTTAACTCGAACAAAACCCTGATGGAAACCTCTGTTTAGGGAGGCATTATACAATTCTTCTTCATTTCCCATTGTAATATTCTGGGCCCCCCTTTCAAAAAAGGCAAGTCCTTCGAGGCTGTGAATTCTGTGCCTGTTTTCTTCCTTCACAATCACTTACTCAGTGCAGTTGCATGTTAAGTCATGTGCTGAGTATTACAGGCAACACGCAGGAAGTCTAGTCTCCAACCTGAGGATTTATAACCCAGCCCAGGAGGCAAGACTTCTAAACGTGGAATGCCTGGGCACCTGGGCACCTGGCAGGTCGGTGGGCGCATGGTGTGTGGTTGGTGCAGACATGGGGCAGGGAGCAGACGAGAGCTCAGCCCTGACACACCTACTCGGTGCTTCACATCCAACTGGAATCTGGGACCAGAAAAAGGGCCCATCAGAGCATTGCACCTGCAGGTGGCAATGATGCAGATTAACTTAATTTAATCCAATCTACAGATTTATGTAGCAAAAAGACAAACATTCCCATTTGTGCTTTTAGTTGTGAAAGTGCAACATAGCTTTAAATATCTTTCCTGGAAGCTTCTCCTTACACAACAGCCCAGTGGGTGAAAAGAAGGGCTGGAAGAAAAGATGATCAGGTCCAAAAGATCCAGAGATGTGCAGGGGAGGGGCAGGCAAGCTGTAAGCGCCAGGGGGAGGTGAGGAGGTGACCTGAGGGTCTCTTACAGGAAGGGGAGGGGGAGTCCCCAAGGTGGACAGAGCTTGTTGTCAGGGGTCCAAGGTCCAAGCAGGAGATAACGACAGGGAGAGGCGGTGGCCAAGGAGAGCAGGAAACAAGAAGTGGGGGCTGCCCAGGGAGAGGCTCCAGCTCCTAGGAAGGCTGGGGCCGGGGACCCACAGCAGTGTCCAAACCACAGGGAAACAAAGTTCCATGACTGGAACCAAAGGTCAGAGTTTAGAGCAGGGACACACAAAATTAAATCTTTTCCACGAATGATATTGCAAAGCAAAGACAAGGATAACTAATCAGTGGACACAAGTTCTGGCCTATAACATATTTATCACAAAAAATGTACCCTGGCATGTATATCAACACTCATGGGATTCATCACCCACAAGGCACTGAAAACTACCAGTCAACCTCTGGATGTGCAGGCGGGGCGTCCTCTGGGGCTCGAGTGTCCCAGGAAACCCCACCTCTCTGGTGCACAGCTCAGGTCCAAGCTGCAGATCCAGGGCTTTTGCCCTAAGGCCGGTTGCATCAGTGGCTTCTCTGCCCTCCAGCCTAGAAGTCAGTACCCGAGGCTCCCAGCCTGGATGGCAGATCCCACGTCTTGCCAGGACTCCTTGGTTCAGCCAGCCAGCCGGCCCTGCCTGTGCTTTCCTGGGGGTCTGCTCTGCCTGTGCAAACAGGTCCTGTCGAATTCTCCTTCAGCCGTTTCCACAAGCCTTCACTCTCACACACTTACGGGCAGCCTGCTTCCTTAATATTAACATGAAAATAGTAAGCATCATGGCGATCACTATTTGTTCCAGCACATCACATTATTATAAATGTTATTTTTCGTCTGTTGTAGACGTTACTAAACCTCGCGAGGATTATAGTCAGGACCTAACGGTGTCCAGGACGCAGTAAGGACTGTTGAAGAAAACAGGGAATAAATCAATGAATCATCACTGAAGACTTAAACAGTATCCTATGACGGGAGCAGGTGGGACCCAGCCGCTGACCTTAGCAGGCTTGCTGCCAGTGAGCGGGTCTGAGGGCCAGGCAAGGTCCCGGGGACAGTTCCTGGGGAAACACACGGCCAATTTTCCCCGTACTTCTCACCCCCTTCAGCATGGTGCTCTGTTTGCCCCTCTCTGTGTCCCTCTCCCCTTTTCTCCTCCTGCCCTCTTCTCTCTTTCCTGACTAAAAGGTGGAACTTACTGTTTGTTCTATCAACTAAGTCAATATTTGATTTTAAATAAAAGGTGGCTGAGTATATATTTCTCCATCATACACACACACACAAAAACAACTACCTTCCAAATCACATAATCACTTACATCAATTTCTATTTTGCTTAATGTACCCTTAATTTTTTAGAGCCCAGTGGTCTCAAGCAAGCAAGCAAGGTTGCCTTCTACAACACGGGACGGAGATGTGCGTTTATGGGGTACCAACCACACATGCCGAGCGCCTGCTCTGTACGGGGCGCCAAGAGAGAAAGAAGACTTTCCATATCCCCCCACAATATGCCCAGCGACCCTGCGGGGCTGCAATTACAGCCCACGTCTCCCTGCGGCAGAGACAAAATGGAACCCACCTGCCCGACCTCAGACTCCCTGCGGCACTGACCTTTCTTAGTGGTGAGTTATGTGCCCCAATGTCCCCAAGGAGAAGACACAGCAGAAGTCACAGAGAAGGGGACAGAGAACACTACAGTTCTCCTGCGGGGGGTGCAGATGGAATGGCAGGGGGAGGCATGCTGGGCAGAGCCAGTGGGAAAGCACCACCCATTCCCCCCCCAGCCCCCCGGCTGGGTGCCATCCTGCAGCTCCCGGGACACCTCTACCTGGATGGGCTCCAGCCTGCAGTCCCCGCAAAGGCCTTCCTCTTAGAGGGAGGGACATCAGGGCTAAGAAAAGACAGCAGGAAGTGTGTCCAAATGTTATTAATTAATTAATGGTGTTTGGGGGTTGGATGTTGCTTTTTGTTAGTTTTCAGTCTTTTCCAACTTTTCTGAAGCTTGTCTATTACTCTCCTTTTTAAAAATTGTGGTAAAAAGCACATCACCTGAAATGTACCATTGTGGCCGTTTTTAAGTGTTCAGTTCAGTGGTGTTCACTTCATCCACATTGCTGGGTACAGATCTCCAGGACTTCATATCTTGCAAAACTCATCCTTTAGTTTTTGGGGGTTTTAAATTTTTATTTATTTATTTATTTGGCTGTGTTGGGTCTTCGTTGCTGCGTGCGGGCTTTCTCTAGTTGCGGCGAGTGGGGGTTACTCTTTGTTGCGATGCGCAGGCTCTAGGCACGCAGGCTTCAGTAGTTGTGGCTCGCGGGCTCTAGAGCACAGGCTCAGTAGTTGTGGCGCATGGGCTTAGTTGCTCTGCGGCATGTGGGATCTTCCAGGACCAGGGCTCGAACCCGTGTCCCCTGCATTGTCAGGCGGATTCTTAACCGCTGTGCCACCAGGGAAGCCCCATCTTTAGTTTTTAATGGAAAAATAATATAAAGACTATTTTAAAAAATATTACCTGCCCAAGGCCAGTCCTGAAAGCTGCTGGGCCTCATCTGGTTTAAAAAAACCCTGGTGAAGGCATGTCTCCTCACCTCCCTTGCCCCAGCCCCTGATGGGAACCCTCCAGAGCTGGTCTCAGTTGGCGGCCCCCGGACCCCCACCCTATCCAGCGCTGTGTTCCCTCCACCCTCCTCACTGATGGCTGCTGCCTCCGCCCCAGCCCCGCACACCCTGCCTGTGTGTCTGAGATAAGGAGCTGGGGCGTGGGGAAGCTCTGGACACCTGGCTGCAGAGCCCTTGACCCCCACGTGCTGCAGAGGGAGAAACGGGCTCCGTGGTCACACAGGTTGTCAGGGGGTCACGGGGGACCAGATCCCATGGTTCTGTCACCCTGTTCAGAGCCCATCCTTTTACAAGAAGCTGAAGACGGTTACACTGGGCCGGGGATCAGAGAAGGTGGTCAGGATGGAGCTGACTCCATGTTTTGGAAAATAAGAAATGCAGAGGGTGAGGCTTGGCTGCTGAAAGCCATTGGGTTAGTTACGGGTGAGACATTGTTCCTCTTTGCTACAGAAGGTGGTAACAATTCCGTTCTCATCCGATCACATCTGTTATAAATTTGATTTTCTAGACAGCTTTATACATGAATTTCTTCTTCAGTGTGCACTTCCTGGATACATGCTCACTACTTCCTTAAAAACAGATGACTCAGGACTATCAGATTGCACTTTAGGTGAGCTGGGTTTTGTCTGATGTAACTTAGGATGGGTGTTGATCAGTCGTAGGATGTGAGAGCTGGCAGGGAATTTAAAGACCGTCTGGTCCTACTCACTCACCTGCAAATGAGGAGACTGACTTGTCTGAATCTAGAGCTTCCAGGAGGCAGGGTTGAGCATCTCGTCAGAGTTTCAATTCACTTCCTGCGCGTGCGTAGAACAAAACAGGCTGCAGTCACCCTCTGTGCGGCCTTCCTCTGGCCCTCCAGGGGTTTACCATCACACATCCCACCCTGTCTGGACTCTTGTCTAGAAAAGGCACAGAAAACGGAGTTGTACTTTTATTCCCAACCCCTGCACAAGATCGGCCGAGGTGGGGTGTGTGTGTGTGTGGGGGGGTGCCGGTCACCTGTTCACCACCGTCCGGATGAACCCAACACAGAGGCAGGTGGGGCGGGCAGAGCTGCAAGCGAGAGCCCGGCCTCCTTTGATGTCCAGTTGTCCTACTAGTTGGGCAGCCTGGCTGTTGACTGCATCCCAGCCAGCACGGTGCCGGCACGGGACAGACACACAGCTCACGCTGGTGGGTTGGGTTGGACCCGAAGGAGCTGTGTCCCCAGCTGCCTGGTAACCATCATGGAAGGAATAGGGATTCACATGCCATCCCCACACACACTTGGCTCCTGTGGACCAAGGGAACCTGCCCTGGTTTTGAAGACCTCCAGCCTTTGGAAGCCCTTTGGGGACATCCTCCTTGTCCCTGGGAGCTGCCATCCTGGCCTCCGGCCACTCCACACTCCTCTGACCCTCTCTGTTCCCAGTCAGGGAGCAAAGCCCGTCACCACGCCATCACCTAGAGAGCCCTGGGACTGTTGCCGGCTGGCTGTGCCCCCCACTGGCCAGCTAAATCCTTTAGTTGATTCTCCACCACCACAATTTTATTTGCAGTTTCCAAACCGACGGGAGAGTTGAAAGAACAATCCCGAAGCAAAATGCACACCCACACCTTGTCTGGGCTGGGCTTTGTGAACACTCAGCCATGTTTCTTCCCCTCTGAGCACACACGCCCACCCTTCCTATGAAGCACGTGAAAGCAGGCTGCCTGTACCCCCGACATCTCATTATCACACTTAAAATAACATCAGTTAGACATGATCCACGCTCCACACCTGTTCTCCAAAGGCCTGTTGGAGATGAAAACAACCGCAGCACTTGGATCCCATCAGGGCTGCTGTCTCTCCCTCGCGGTTCTTTCCCCTCCCTTCATCTTTTTAAAATCCTGAACAATCTTTGTGGCTTTATTCTGAACTCTCTTCGAGTTTCCCAGATCTTCTGTAATCAGATTTACACAGAAATAATAGGCCCTGCACCCCGTGACTTGCTCATCCAGCAAGGCAGCCCCTCGGAGGCCCCCACCCTGGCCACCTTCCCCGTTGGGAAAGGGAGGCTCTTCATCATAAAGTAAAACTGGAGGTGGTTGCTGCTGTTTGAGATGCTGAGCCTGGAAAGGCTGGTCTCATTTTTCAATGGAATAACTGAAATCCATGAGGCAGAGGGCAGCTCATCAGGCAGAGGGCCGAATGGTCTAACCCGCACACCACCCCAAGCATTAGGTGCTCTGTGACCCTGTGTTACAGGGTCTGGGTCTCTGGCCCGGCCGTGATCACGTGAGGCATGCAGTCAGGCCCTGACCTCCAGGGGCCTCGCACTGGGCAGGGCCGCAGCCCCTGGGCCTCTGGAATAAGTGTTCCTCTCACATCCACTTGGCCTGTGAGCCTGGTGTTCTGGTTGGTCAAATATTTGTTTAAATACTATATATGAAATATGACTTTTCCAAAGAATTAGAACCCAAGAAAATTTGCTTTCCTAGACAGCACGACGGGGGCCAGTATATAATAGGTCTGCAGGCTCCACTTGTAACCAGGACCCTCACGTGGACCCACCAGCCACATTCAGGCTCCACGGACATGGGCCCAGGGCCCACTCACTAGATGAGCAGGACCTGAGCTCCCCTTTGCAGAACTTCCAGGGAGGGAGCTTTGACAGCTTCAAAATGACTTTGTTGAAGGTGCAGATGGCGAAAAAGCCCAAGAGTCAGCTCAGAGCCTCGGCACTCAGCACTTGGTGGCCCCTTCCCGCTTGTCCCAGGAATCCAGACCCCCCCCTGCCCCGCCCCCGCTCCACGGCACCGCCCAGCCTCCACTCCCGGTCCCAGCACCTGCCCCTGCCTGACAGAGCATGGGTAGACAGCCACATCACATCAAGAGTCACATCACATAGAAGCACAATGGTCCCATGTCATTACACTTGCCAAAACCTAGGGTTTTAGCTGCAAATAAGGCCACAGGTGGCTATCACCAGCCTGGTCCCAGAGCTTGACCTGGTCCCTTGGGGTCTTTCTCCAGGGGCTCCTCAGGATCTGGAGAGGACAGGATGGAACCTACTTCCCCATCACCATGACTTTCAGACACAGGCAGGGAGCAGTGAGACCTGTCCCCGGGGTTGGGGGGCTTTTTCCCACCTATATCCAGACCTGGGCAGTGGCCCCAGGTCCTTACCCCGCATGGTGGCCATGGAGGAAACAGGGCAGGGCAAGGGGCTGTGGGAGGTGGAAAGCGAGCAGACAGGAGGCGAGGACCCAGAACTCTGTCCAGATGAGGCCCTGGGTGGCGCCCCTCCCACTTGGGGCCACTGGGACCTCAGGACTCCCTGCCCAGACATCCCTGAGCTTGCTTCAGGGCCCCCAACTCCCACTAGTGACTGTGAAATGGAAGGTGGCCCAGGGATGGCCATAGTGGGGGGGGGGAGAAGAGATGGACCAAGGGTTGGTGTGCACAGGAGATGCTTCCCTCGTGGGACGCAGGAATGGTTTCTGAAAGCCTGATTTGTAGCTGCTGTGTCTTTAGCCTGCCTGTGCCCTTGCTTGGGCCCCATCCGTGTTAGGGGCAGGGGACCCTTTCACTCCCACCTGCCTCCGCGGCAGTGACACCTAAACTTGGAGGGGTGGCGTGCAGATTCTGTACAAAAGCGTCTAGCAGTGAGCCTTCGTCACCTCCCCCTCCCCCCTCATGGTGCAGGGGTCAGGCTGTGCCGCTGGTCAGCAGGGAGAGTCCATCAGAAACTCCAGTAAATCAGCTTCCCCCACCCCCATCAAATCCAGGTGTCCCTGAGGCCATGCTGACACCTATTCTCTGGCTCCAGTGAACACCTTGGACTCAAATTCCACCCAAGGACTTGCTTTGGTGAGGTGGCCATTTCAACAAAGCACTGAAGCTGCCGACGTGGGCACTTCTTTTTACTCAGGGGCTTGATTCCGCAGGGACTGAGTGACCAGGCTCTTCCAGGAACCACAGGCCCTCCCTCCACTCCCTGCACCAGACTCAGCACCAGCACACAGATAAAGGGAGCATTTCTTTGGAGTCAATAATTAAACTGAGCGACGGCAACACGCAGGCTAAGCAAGGGTGCTGGGTTGTCTCGGGTCCTGACTGGGGGCCTGGGCAGGGCTGTGCCCCCTAACCTGCTTCCCCAGGTGCCCTGTGTGTAAGGAGAGGTATGGGAACCTACAGGAAGGCAGAGAAGCAGCATTGCAGGGGAGGGTGAGGGGGACAGGGCAGGGATCTTAAGGTTAAAGAAACTGACCCCTGAAATTGGGAACGTTTGAAAAACTCCAGAAGAAAAACATTTTAAGTTCTCCACTTCTTTCAAACCACACACACACACATGCGCGCGCGCGCGCGCGCGTTAGGATTTCCCCAGTTTTCACGCATCTAAAAGGAAACGTGGTGCCAATGACAGAAGGGTTGCTTCCTCATCATGGGGCATTTCCACTTGGCTTGGGGTGGGGTGGGGCACAGCCCCCAGTTTCCACACTCTCCTCACCTGAAGTGTTCACGGGGAAACTCACACACACTCAGACTGAAGGTGCCAGGGCCTCAGATCCCCCAGGACGGCCCTTTCCTTTTACAGACACACAAACCCAAGCCCAGAGGATCTGAGGTAGCACGGAGCTAGTTGGAAACGGAGTCGGGACTGAAATCCAAGTCACCCTGACTCACTGCAAAGTGGTCATTCCTTTCCACCATAGAGGACCGCTTGGAAGGGCGACCACCACACCTGAGAGCCTAATTCACGCCCAGAAGTGACCTCGACTCTCACCTGGCACACAGGAGGCATTTGTGGCACAGAAATACCTGTGAGCCGCCTGGTCAGCTGGGCTGCCCACAGGAGTGGCCTGGAGAATCCTGGGTGTCAGGTGGAGCCGTGCCCCTGGGAGGCTGGCAGCGGGGGCCCAGGCTGCTGGGGTGACAGCCCCTGGGGGTTGAGGACCACGGAGAAGGTAGGGTGGGGGACCCAGAACCCTGATGCCAGCAGCTAAGGAGTAAAGACTGTTTACCTGCTGGAGGGGCTGTGGGCAAACACTGGGGAAGGGGAGGGCGGGGGTTCAGAAAGGTCGGGCTGCACCTTGTAAAAGGAACAGGAAACCACGCTTTGCACAGCAGAACTGTCTCCTGGGCCGGGGGAGGGCTTACCTCATTCCACAGGGAACCCCCGACTTTCCGTGGCCCCAGCGGAGAGAGAAGACACACGAGCTCCGTAAGATTGAAGTTTCCTCCCTCCTCCAGCTTCGCACTTATTCACACGCAAGAGGTCCGCGTCCACACCCGCTCCCAACAGCAAGGGAGGCCCCGACCCAGCGATGGGGAAAGTAAGGGAACCAGGCGGAGAACCCAGACCCCTGCCTCTTCCGGGGCCGACAAAGAGCTTTTCCTCCCAGATTCCGGATGGAGAGGCTGCGTAAACCGTGCAGGGTGTGTGTGTGTGTGTGTTCGTTCGTTTTCAGGTCCAGCCATGTGTTCACTTTAATCAAACTCCATCACAAACTGTTCCAAGTGCTCAGAACCGAAGGGCACCTGTATTTCGAGACAGAGATACAGCGGGGCGGAGACGTAAGAACCCGTGCCGGAGCCTGAGTCGGGGGGCGGGGGTCAGAGTCGCCCCGAAAAACTCCACTCCCGTGTCCCACAGCCCTCTACACGCTGGGTTTGAACCCGTGGCGGGCGGGGACAATGAGCACCCCTAGGCCCGCGGTCCGGAAACCCGCGAGGGGTCTCCGGTTTCCCTCCGCGAGGGGCAGCAAAGGGGTGGGGGGCGAGCTTGGCCTTCCCGTCCGCCGCCCGCCCGCTGCGTCTCCGCCCCGTCCCACTCGGGTGGGCGCCCCAAGGACCGGCTCTTTCCCGGCCCGGCCCCCCAGCAGGGGTCCCTCCACTGTCCCTGGTCTGTTCTCCCTTCTGGGACCGCGCAGGGTCGAGGCGGCCCGGGAAGAACGGCCCCTGGGTGGGGAGCCCAGGGCGCGCAGGCTGCGGGAAGGAGGGGAGGGAGGCGCACCGACCGCTGGGGGCCCGGGGTGGGGGCAGGGGGAAGGCGCAAGGACCGCGGGGGCGAGGGGGCGAGGGGGCGAGGGGGTGAGAGGCGGGAGCTGGGAAGACCCGGCCTGGCCCGGGGAGATGGGGGAGGGCTCACGGGGGGCGGGGGCGGAAGGGGAGCGGCCGGGGGGGGCGGCGAGCCCGGCCATTGGCCAGGGCGGCTGGGGGAGGGTCGGGGAGGGGCGGCTGGCGCCGAGTCCAGGGCGCCGAGCAGCTGGGCCCACAGTCGCCGCGCTGTCCGAGCAGCGAGCGCCGAGCTCGCGCCATGAGGGAGATCGTGCACATCCAAGCGGGCCAGTGCGGGAACCAGATCGGCACCAAGGTGGGCGCGGGCCAGGCCGGGCTCCCTGCGGGTGGGCGGCCCGCCCCTCCCTAATCCCTCGGGCCGGGGCAGCACGGGAGGACCGGCGCGGCCGAGGGGGACGTCACAGCGGGACCCGGCCCCGCTCCCCGTCCCCGCGGCCCCGGAGCTACCGCTGGCAGCTCAGGCGCGCCTGGAATTCTGCGGCCGCTCCCCGCGCGCCGGCCCTAGGGGAGCCGCGGGTGCCAGGGCCCCGGGCTGACCGTCTGTCCTCCGCCCCGCCCTTTGCAAGTTTTGGGAAGTGATCAGCGACGAACATGGCATCGACCCTGCTGGAGGCTACGTGGGTGACTCGACGCTCCAACTGGAGAGGATCAACGTCTACTACAATGAGTCATCGTGTGAGTGGCGCGGCGCGACCCCGCCCTTCCCCCCATCCCCGGCCATCCCTCTCTGGGACCCCGGCATCGCCCTGTGGGACCCCGGCCATGCTCCCCCTCCTCAACCCGCGGGGCCGCCCGGCGCGTGGGTGGTTCACTCTGTGGGTGGTTCTGGAAAAATCCTCCCAGATGTAGCCGGACGCCCGGCTCCTCCCTCGCTCCCACTGGGGCGGGAAATCCGACGTCGGTTGAGTTCAAACAGCATCTCGTCCTCCCCGGCGGGTCCGAGCTCTTGAAGCGGACCCGTTGCTGCTGTGAAATCAGCTTAATGGGTCATGTCCGGCTCTTATTAAAATTTATTTTATCTTCTAAAATTTTATTTCTTAATGAAGGTTTTTGGTTAAAACTTTGAAAAACACTACCTCAAATGATTTTTCTGGCCCTTTGCAGACCTCCAAAAAGACTTTACATCCCCTGGAAGCTGCAACTGCAGACAGAGAGGGTCGTTGTCTGGTGGAGTTTAGTAAAAATTCCAGGTTGTGGTTTATCCAAGTTTGAGAATAGTATCACCCGTGTCCTGGGTAGCTACATCTATATGGTGGTTACATTATACTTTATTTTTGTAACAATGTTTATTATAAAAGTGATACATGCCCTTCGCAAGACAACACAAAACTAAGACATTGAAAGAACACCCAGGCAGTGACAGGAGCTGCCCTTCCATACACGTGTCCCCGGCCCCAGAGATAATCACGCTCTGTCTTTGGAGTTACTGCTGCTTGTCCACATGAGAGCTGAGAAGAACAGGACACATAAATTACTGGATTTTAAAAAGGTCTGGAACAGCAGGACATGGATGGTGAGATTCCTGGATGGAACTGAGAAGAGGGCAATATACATGGCACTTGCTGGTCACCCTCAGGCCTAGCCTGGTGACATTCTTTCTTCAGCCTGGGTGTGTGCGTAGCAGGATGGGTTGTAGAGCAGTTCCCAATGCAGTCCTAGTGACCCCACCCTCATGGGGACAGTTTCTTGCCCAGTTGGTGTGAGTGTGTGCTTACAGATGAAACGGCACACGGCCACACTTGTCCATAAATGAGACAGTCTCCCGGGAAACAGCCGTGGACGCACCTGGAACAGGTGCTCAGACTCGCTCGTGGGTTCACGTGCGTGTGAGGGAGGGAGGTGCCAAAGTGTCCCAGCAGCTCAGCCACTCGCTGCAGCAAGTACGATTTCCGTGGAGCTAAAAAGTAGAACTGCCCATGGGTGAGAACTGGAAAATACAGGCGGCAGGAGGTCGGGAGACCTCGTTTCTCGTCCTGCCTTTTCCAGGAACTTCCTGTGCCCTGTGCCGGGCTGGCTTCCTCATCCGGACAAGTCCACGGTGGACTGTGTTCTCTGGGGCTCCCCTCCCCCAGGGCTGAGATTCTGTGACTCTAAGAAAGCCCGCTTTGTACATCCCAGGCGGCTGTGCTGGTGGGACTTGCTCCTGGGAAGTCCATTGCCTTAGGAACCAGAGATTGACCCTTGTGGGTGGGCTCTGTTCTCTTCCAGCTCAGAAGTATGTGCCCAGGGCCGCCCTGGTGGACTTGGAGCCGGGCACCATGGACAGTGTGCGGTCTGGGCCTTTCGGGCAGCTCTTCCGGCCTGACAACTTCATCTTCGGTAGGTTCCATCTTTCCTGCTTTCTTCTTCCTCTTTTTTATTTTTTAAACATCCAGCTAATTTGGGTGCAAGATTAAAAACATCACGTGGTGTAGAAAAGCTTAGAATGGAAATCAGCAGTCCCCAGCCCCATCATAGGCAGCCTCTTTAAGAAAAGTACCCTCTGGGCTTCCCTGGTGGCGCAGTGGTTGAGAGTCTGCCTGCCGATGCAGGGGACACGGGGTTCGTGCCCCGGTCCGGGAAGATCCCACATGCCTCAGAGTGGCTGGGCCCGTGAGCCATGGCCGCTGAGCCTGCGCATCTGGAGCCTGTGCTCCACAGCGGGAGAGGCCACAACAGAGAGAGGCCTGCGTACCGACAAAGAAAAAAAAAAAAAAAAAAGAAAAGTACCCTCTTGGGGAAAAGTAACCTTTGATTCTCTAAATGAAATGCTTATTGGTGATAGTTCTTGATTTTGAAAATTTTTAGACATTAACTTCTTTTTCCCTCTCATAAATGACTATCCTAATATGATAATAATAATTTGTCTTTGGTTTTTATGTTGCTCATCTTTTAACTTCAGTGTGTTTATATTTCTTCTTCCATCATCTATAGACAGTTGTTCTGCTTTCTTTCCGAAGGTTGGTGCCATATGAATTTATTAGTTTTATTGGATTTGGGCAAATCTTCCTTCCTCCTTCCTCCACCCAGAAAATGATGGCAGTGCCTGTTCCTCTGCAAACTCCTAAAGAAAATTATATAAAATTAAACGAAGTGGCACTGTTAGTGTGACCAGCCTCTTTCACCTTGGAGCCATGGTTTTGGGAGTCAAGGCTACTTCAAAGTGTATAAGAGGAGGCAGAATCTTGGAAGATTTTATTGGTACATGAATTGATTCCCTTGTATTAGAATCAGGCAGTGACCTGTTACAAAGGTACAGCGAGGTACCTTCAGCGAGGCACATGTTCACAAAGTTTATGAGTCCTCTTGGTATCATCCCCTTCCCCATCACAATGACAACCTACACAAGCAATGGGACAGGCGAAGCTCCTGATAATTTGTTCAAGGGTTTTTGTCACCTTTGATATTTCAAATAGACCAGGGTGAAGGTCTCTGGTGCCCCTTTTATTACATCAAAAAATCTAAATTACCAGTATTTTTAGAGTCTACAAATGGGGACATTTATATTCTTTACCTCTTGCTGAACTAGACTTTTCATAATTGTTCTCAAGGAAAGATGCTTCAAGATCCTACCATCCAATATGGTAGCCACTAGCTACATGTGGCTATTTAAATTTAATTAAAGTTAAATAAAATCAGTCTACTTCCTCAGTTGTACTCTACATACCCAGTGCTCAATAGCCAAGTGTGGCTAGTGGCTACCATATTGGACAGTGCAAAGATACAACAGTCCCATCACTGCAGAAAGTTGTATCAGACAGCAGTGCTCACAGCCTTAGTAGAGATATTCTACCAAATTAGGGGAACGAAGATGGTACTGATGTGAAATAGCTTTAATAGAAAATTTTAAAAGTTGACACTATTTTTAACTAAGAAAATAACATGTTTGTCATGGGGCATGGAGAGGACCCAGAATGTCTGAACGCACTGTGGTGTGCTGTTAGGCTCAACAGTTGTTTTTAAGTCATTCTCCAGTTAATAAAAGAGGCCAAGTTGCCTGTGAATGGAGATGGTTCACCCCCATTGCCTTCAGAGTTGGTGAATTTAAAAAAGCGTCATTCCATTTTCAGATATAGTTTGAAGTAGTTTAAAAAAAAAAAAACACTGACTTGAAGTTAAGTGTAATTTTAAAAGTAGAAGTTCTCTGTATTTGAGTTTTAAACATGAATATGCTTTAGAAAACCCCAGCTTTTTCTTAACAAACGGCTCGTTGCATAGCAGTCATGCCTATTAGTGGGAGAGAGTTTTGTGGGACAAAGCGAAGCACCAGGAAGGTTGACCTTAGGCCTCTCTGTACGTGTAACTTTCTCTTCCAGATTCAGGGCTGGAGGGGAGTCCGGGAGCACGTAGCCCTAAGCTTTACCCCACACCCCGTGTGAGCTGGAGGTGAACCAGGGGTGGGCTCTGAGGCCCCTGGGATCTGTTGCAGTTTCGTGTTCTACAATCTGGAGCCACTGGTTAATGTCCCAACCTCTATTGCAGAAGATGTTCAACTCCTGACCCCCAAATATTTAACTGGGAACGTCTGTTGCTATGAGACAGTGGCAAAATATTTTCAGAAGCCTCCAGCTTCCTTCTTTTGTTGATGGCCGAGAAAACCTCATGGCTGATCATTCTGTAAACACCGAGGAAGCCAAGTGGATGGTGTGAGCTGGAGGGAGGGGAGGGTCAAGGCCAAGGGGCTTCACTGGCTGTGGCTGCCTGTCGCGGGTGTCCCCACTGCCCTCCCCGGTCATTGGTTTCCACGCTGTTTAGTGAAATCATTCTTAGTCCCTCAGGGCAGCTGAAGGTGCATCTGTTCTTCACCAAGCTCCAGGCGGGAGGCTGGCCTGGCGCGTTCTGGCTTGGTGGGGAGGTGCGAGAGTCGTGGGGGCCTAGGAAGGATGTGATGGTTTTCCAGCCTCATACGAGAAGGCAGCCAGCCAGGTTTCACCGTACAGGGAGTCTGTGTTCCTGAGCGAGAATGCAGTTACCTCCTGGGGGGGAAACGCCCCAAGGGGCCGTGGCAGGACTCAAGGCTGCCCCTCTGGAGTCTGTCCATCTCTGCCCCCGGCTTGACGGCCTCGGTGATGTCACCAGTCCTCTGCTCATAGATATTTAGCTCTTGACCTTTTCACTATTACAAACTACTCCCTGGTGAGTCTCTGTCCCCATGTCATTCTGCACGTTTTGGGTAGACTCGCTGAGTCAATGGGACCAACTTTGATCCTTGTCGCTGACTTGCCCCCTGTGGAGGCCCATCCTCCTCATGCCCCCAGTGGCTCCAGCGTGTGTGGGAGGGCCTTGCCCCAGACCCCCGTCAGCACAGTGTTACCAAGCTTTTGAGCTCTGTCAGCTTCATGGAGGGTAATCGAATCTCCTTATTTAGTTTGCATTTCCCTCGTGAGGAGTATGCCATGGGTTTGTTACTTGCACTTCCCTCCCTGCGATCTGTGCTTATATCTTTGCCATCTTCCTAAAGGCTATCGTTGTCCTTATGGATTTGTAGGACTTGTTTAGATGCTTCCGAAGGGATTCCCTTGGTATAAGATACGAATCACTAATAGTCAGTACATCTTAAACTTACTGAAGAATCACAGAATTTCGGTGGTTCTTCTTTTACAGACTTGCACTTTACACCACAGGGCTTAGCACTGATAAATGCTGTGCAAGATCCAAAGACATTTGAGTTAAGACTCCTTCCCCATGTGTGAGGCCGCCCCCCGGGGTAACTGCAGAATCCAGGGGTGTCCACGAACAGGCCCGCCCCCAAGCGCCCAGAGCCTTCCTTCTGCTGTGGTGCTAGGCGGGTCTCCAGGGGCAGCCCCGGCTGTGTCACTGCCACAGCTCAGTTTCCCCCATCGGTGCACAGGGGTGGTGGTGAATTGTTACCACCAGTGGGTGTAGACAGAAATCAAGGGAATGTCTTTGGCGTAAGGGGGTCTTTACAGCATGTGCCAGCAGTGCCTAGGCCCCTCTGCTCCTCTTGTTTTCTGAGTCCACCTGATGCAGCTGAATCCCCTGGCTGCTCCACCTGCAGCAGTGGGACCACCGTGGGCTCTTTTGTTCAATATGTAGGGAAAGTTTGATAAGGGGGCTGATGGATTTATTTTTAAATTTTTTATAATGCATGATTCTTTTCAAAACCAAATTTGATATACCCAAACTGAAAAAATACAATGCCTTTAAATAGCCTTCCTTGCTTCCTCAACAGCTGACCATTTTAGCCGCACCTTACACTGCCTAATTACCAGTTAATGAGAAATGTCAATGCCTTGTCTTTTTAATTTATCTTTAAATCTCTGCATCATTTACTTTGGTTTTACTGCTTTTTGTAATTTACCTTACAGTGTGCTCTAGAATTCAGTTCTCAGTGATTTCTCTAATATTCCTTAAAATGCATATTAACATATTGATTTGAGTTGCAAATTAAAGTCATGTTTTTCTGACAGAAAGTAAGTCCAATCTACAGAATCGCTCTGATAATGAGGGCTGCCTTTGCCAGTTAGGTTACATGGCCAATAGTTTTTACAACCTGAATAAGCTAAATCTGCAACCTAAAAATTTTGACAAAAATATATTTAAAACATTTCGTTAAAAACCATATTTGCAAAGTTGTGTTGGAATTAATATTTCAAATTTTCCAACCCTTTCTAAGTATACTGGACCACACAAAGAGCCTTTCATTGAAAGAGCATTAGGTAAGTCTTGGTGCAAAGCCTTTTGGACCAACAGAAGGAAAGTGTGATTGATGCAAGTCAGGTGTTTCCAATTCTCCTTTCCACAAAATTGAGTTTTGGGCTGAAAGATGATTAAAAATACTTTTTTTTCTTTTTGGCCGTGCCACGTGGCATGTGGGATAGCCAGGGAAGTCCCTAAAAATACTTTCTGATGATAGATCACTATTTGATTTTTGGCATTTAACTCTGAAGATCAAATAATTCAATGACATTGTTAGAATACAATTGATTCCATTTACATATTTATGTGAACAAGACTTCTCAGTATTTATATATGTAAAAACAAAGAAAAAGGAATAAAATGGATGTCAAGTACTTCCCTGGTGGTCCAGTGGTTAACACTCTGCACTTCCACTGCAGGGGGCACGGGTTCGATCCCTGGTCAGGGAAGATCCCACATGTGGTGTGGTGTGGCCAAAAAAAAAAGAAAAAAAAGGATGCCAAACCTTGTCTCATTCTGGCAATATCTGATGTTCACACTTGGATAAATGAACTAATTGAAAAGAATACAGTTGTTGACATTTTAAACACCTTGTGATCATAGGAATTTTTTTAAAAAAATCAGTTTCAACTTAGGATTTATTCCGGTTTTTTGTTGTTGTTGTAGTTGTTTTTTGGCCACGCCACGCAGCTTGTGGGATCTTAGTTCCCCGACCAGGTATCAAACCCTGGCTACGGCAGTGAATCTGCCAAGCCCTAATCACTGGACCGCCAGGGAATTCCCTATTCCTGATTTTTACATGGACTCTGTGGGATACATTTAATAGAATGATGTAACATGTTTGTTTTCAAAAGGGAATATTTATAGTACCTTGGAAATGAAAATATCATTTGCAACTATTTGAATTTGAACTATTTGAATTTGTGAAGATGTTAGATGTTAGCTTAATGTTGGGGTATGTAGTTTTTAAATATTTTCAGGGCTACAGAGCAGTGGTGTCTGAAGAGCACTGCATTACAGGAAATGTGCAGTGTCCAGAAAAGCAAAAACGAAAATAAGTTCCTCCTGGTCCTCTTTGCCAGATCTTTTTAAGTGCATCCATTCAAACAAACACAGGCCTGTGTATACAGCTTGGAAAAAATGCTTTGTCTACTGATGAAGCTTCCATTTTATAACGAAGTGAACTGAAAGTTAGGATTTTAAATTGAATAGCCAACCTTTCAGATTAAAAATTTCTTCCATAAAATAGAAATAAGCATGTTGGGGGAAATGCACCGTTGTTTAAAACAAACAAAAAACCCAAAACAGGCTAACGAGAAGGTCTCTTTCTAGTTACTTGAGCTCCTTGGAAAAAATACAAAGCCTTTCACACGTGTTAATCTTACCAAGACTGACTGGAAGCAATTTGAGGGCAGGAATGACTTCCTGTGCTGGGTGTTTAATTACAGGTGCAAAATAGTGGGTGCTCAGAAACTTGCAACCGTAATTCTGGATGATGAATGAGAAGCCCCGTTAACGTGAGAGAGTATTACTGTTTCGAAAAGAAAGTATTTGTGCGTAGTACAAAATTCAGAGAGCCCAAAGGAGAGGGGAAAGCAATTTGTTTTTTAATGTATACTTTCTGTTTTCTTTGTCTTTTACCTTGTGGGAGAATTATCTACTTAAAAACAAGAATGGGGGGCTTCCCTGGTGGCGCAGTGGTTGAGAGTCCGCCTGCTGATGCAGGGGACGCAGGTTCGTGCCCCGGTCCGTGAAGATCCCACATGCCACGGAGCGGCTGGGCCCATGAGCCATGGCCGCTGAGCCTGTGCGTCCAGAGCCTGTGCTCCCCAACGAGAGAGGCCACAACAGTGAGAGGCCCGCGTATCGCAAAAAAAACAAAAAAACAAAACAATTCCAAGAATGGAATTACCAGGTCAGAACACGCGTACATCTTAAAACTGGCGGATTTTCCTTGTCTGAAGCAGCTGCCTGCCCTCCCGCGCTCCTGCAGTGCTGGGGGACCGGGGCCCACCCCTCACTCTATTATCTAATCGTTTCCTAACCCATTTTAAATGTACTAACGGCCCCGCGCAGCTCCCCCAGCCCCATAGCCCTGTTTGAAACGTGTCCCCTCTCTTGCTTGACTCCAGGACAGACCGGCGCCGGGAACAACTGGGCCAAAGGCCACTACACGGAGGGCGCCGAGCTGGTGGACTCGGTCCTGGACGTGGTGCGGAAGGAGTGCGAGCACTGCGACTGCCTGCAGGGCTTCCAGCTGACCCACTCGCTGGGTGGCGGCACCGGTTCTGGGATGGGCACTCTCCTCATCAGCAAGATCCGCGAGGAGTACCCCGACCGCATCATGAACACCTTCAGCGTGATGCCCTCTCCCAAGGTGTCGGACACGGTGGTGGAGCCCTACAACGCCACCCTCTCCGTACACCAGCTGGTGGAGAACACGGACGAGACCTACTGCATCGACAACGAGGCCCTGTACGACATCTGCTTCCGCACCCTGAAACTGACCACGCCCACCTATGGGGACCTCAACCACCTGGTGTCGGCCACCATGAGCGGGGTCACCACCTCCCTGCGCTTCCCAGGCCAGCTCAACGCCGACTTGCGCAAGCTGGCCGTGAACATGGTGCCCTTCCCACGCCTGCACTTCTTCATGCCCGGCTTTGCCCCACTCACCGCCCGTGGCAGCCAGCAGTACCGGGCGCTGACGGTGCCCGAGCTCACCCAGCAGATGTTTGATGCCAAGAATATGATGGCGGCCTGTGACCCCCGCCACGGCCGCTACCTGACCGTGGCCGCCGTGTTCCGGGGCCCCATGTCCATGAAGGAGGTGGATGAGCAGATGCTGGCCATCCAGAACAAAAACAGCAGCTACTTCGTGGAGTGGATCCCCAACAACGTGAAGGTGGCCGTGTGCGACATCCCGCCGCGTGGCCTAAAGATGGCCGCCACCTTCATTGGCAACAGCACGGCCATCCAGGAGCTGTTCAAGCGCATCTCGGAGCAGTTCTCGGCCATGTTCCGGCGCAAGGCCTTCCTGCACTGGTTCACGGGTGAGGGCATGGACGAGATGGAGTTCACTGAGGCCGAGAGCAACATGAACGACCTGGTGTCCGAGTACCAGCAGTACCAGGACGCCACGGCCGACGAGGGTGAGGAAGCTTTTGAGGACGACGAGGAGGAGGTCAACGAATAGAGGCGCGTCCCTGCCTTGGACGCCACGGCTCAGAGGTCCTTCCTCCAACCCTGGTGAGTCTCCTGGCCGCCGAGGGGAGCCCTGGTCTGAGTGTGTGGGGACGGGCCCCTCGCAGAGGCAGCGAGACTGTCCTGTCCGTCATCTGGGATGAAGGACATCAGAAGAGCGGGGACTGGCATCCCTACCCAAACATCAGACCAGAGAGGACTTGAAAGAACTCATGGGCCATAAATAAAGGGCTAAATAAATAAACCTCACCTTCTCTTAAGTGTTCAACCATGTCTGGGAATTAGGGGGTTAGAAACGGTGTGTTTCATCCTGTGATGACACCTGGAGCCGCAAGGTGCTGCCTCTTACTGGACGTGCAGCCCTGAACTCGGGAACAACCTGGTCACAATAAACCCTAAGTGCCCCTCTGTCTCTCCAGCCTCTGCTTCCCCGACAGCACCCGCCCCTTCCTGGGGTGCAGCCCTGACAGCCCACTCCACGCAGGGAGGGGCTTCTCTTCCGTTGGAGGCTCTCGGGCAGCCCTGAGATTCTTTAATTGGTGGCTATGGAAAGCAGCGCACCCCCAAATAAAAGCCCTTGTCCCCATTTGTACGTCCCCAGCACTTACGCCCCCACGAATCTTTCCTGCGTCCGGCCCTAGGCTAGTCCGCCCAGCCTCCCCTAACAACCTGGCTGAGGTTTGGAGGAACCACAGAAAATGACCCTCAGGCTTCCAGCCAAAGCTGGGGACACACAAGCTCAAGGTGGGTGCGGGGCCAGGTGGCGGCTCTGGGAGCTGCTGTGCTTCCTTCTGGGGGTGCAGGGCCAGCAGGCAGGCCCCGCACAGGGCACAGGATCCCCCGCCCCACCCCACCTCACGGTGTCCGCTCCCTAAGATGCCTTTTAGGCTCAGCCTCCATGGGGCGAGCAGGCTTGCTTCCCAGGTTCTGGCTTCTTCCCCATGGAGGGCTCTGTGAGCCCAGCTGTTTCAGCCCAGGGAACACGAGTATGTCACTGCAGGTGGAAGCATTTTAATGCTAGTGCTGGACCCCCTGCCCAGCCTCCCCCCCTTCGTGGGTCCCTGAGGAACTACTGAGCTGAGCCCCTGCCCCACGGTGGCCCTCTGTAATTCTGTGTCCGCTGCGCCTTGGACAAAGTGACCCACAAAACATGCAACATGGCTTGAACCGAGGTGAGATCCTGTTTTTGCAAAAATCTAACCATTTTGTGAGACTACGGTGAAAATCTCTCACCGCCCCCATCTATGCTGGACCCTCACTAGGTCTGACGGGTCTTGGAGGAGAGACGGGTGCCCTGAGCGCCTGCTGGAGGCCAAACCCGAGTCAGGCCCCGACACACTCATGTTCCGCGGGTGTAGAGAGGAGCCGCACTGAGACTGCGGCGGCCACTCCGGGCCCCACTGGCCGCCAGCCATGCAGGACCTCATACAGCAGCGCAGGGGAGATGTGGGTCACCACCCGAGCGCCATCAGGCCTGACTCACGACTGGCACCACCCAAGAGGCTCAGCAGGGGTGGCGCACGCTGGCCTCCTCCCTGCAGGGCTGTCCTCCTCACCTTACAGCCTCACTCAACAAGCACCCAGAGCATCCCGTAAGGAAGGGAAGGGAGGCTGTGATCGGTACCCCTGCAGCCCCAGCTCCCGGGATGCTGTGATGCTGTTAGTGCTTCTGTGGCCTGGCGAGCTGGAGTATGGAAGAGCGGTCCCAGGATGGGCAGGGGGGCAGGGGCCACCTGGGCCACCTGCCACCCCATTGGTCCAGTGCTCCTCCAGGACGCCAGCCGGTTCTGTGCCTGAAGTCTGACAAGTCACGTCCCACAACACATCTGCGTCAAGAACACACAAGTAAGTTGGAGTAACGCTGAAGGAGACAGCTAAGAATTATTAAAAATGCAGAAATATGTGGTGCCTCCAAGTCCAAATAATGGCATTTGAAGACCTACATCTTCTTCGGGCCACCTTCTGGTGAGTTCTGACCTAGGTCTGCGGCACTGTGGACTCTGGCTTTTCTGGAACCACAATAGCACATCACTCCCTTCTAACAGTAACAGTGACCTTGCGGAAGGCGCAAGGCTTCCCAGCCCAGTGGCAGTGCCCTGCAGTCCAGCCTGCCAGCCCGCAGTCCAGCAGTGGTTATACATCCGCTGCAGACCCACACGTGGGACCAAGGCCCAGTCATGGTCGGCCGAGTGAGGATGCGCTATCACGGGCTCACTGACTCACTCGGGCCAACACACTTCACACCCCGAGTTCATCCTCCGGGATGCACAAACCTAGACTTCCTGAGCATCTCGTGGGAGCTGAAGAGAACCGCAAACCTGAGACCCTAAACAGTGACGTCATTCAATTCCTTCCCGTTACGTTTTCTGAGAAGAAGTAGCCCAAGCATAATCAGTGACACTGTATGTTCAGGAGGAAAAAAGTGCAGTGTTTACACTTTATTTTTGACATAAAGAAGCCGTATTTACACAATACATTCATATTTTTAAGTATGTTACAGCTCTCTGTAGAAAACCATTCCATCACAAAACAGCAAATTGTGACCTGGATTCCATCTTTAAAATATTAAATCAAATGAAAATATTCCTAATTTCATAGCCCATCACAGAGGGAGACTCTGAAGGGAGGTGGGAGTGAAGAGCAGGTGACAGCGAGAGGACCCCCACCTGACGGGGACAGAGACCGGGAGAGCCCGAGGCTGGGGCACGTGCCCTCCCCCGCAACCTGGGTGACTTCCGAGGCCGCGGACGAAGCACCCCACTTCCCACTGTGTCATCAGGCCGAGCGCGGCTCTGAAGGCACAGCTCTGGCTACGCGGGGCCAGCGCCCTGGACCTGGCTGGCGGCCTTCTCGCCCGAGGGCTCCTCTGAGCCCTCCCGTTCCCTGTTCCAGTCCTTTAGGCCCTCAGGCAGCGAGGTGTCCTCGTCCAGGCTGCCGGTGCCTTCCACAAATTCCTCATACGTAGACTTTTCTGCAAACGGTCTGGGGCCCAGGAGTTGCACCATGTCGTTCTTGTCTAACACTTCTTTCTCCAGCAGGAGCAGAGCAACCTGCAATGTGAGCACCTGTGGTTAAACAGTCACCCAGCAACGTCTCTCCAATTTCATTACCTCCTATGTAAGTCAACCCCCTTCCAAAAAACAGTTTAGGACCACTGAAAAGAGATATTCACGGTCATGTCACTTTAGAATAAGATGTGCGAAGTCCTGGAAAAACACGTGTCCCCATGAAGGGCGCAGCTGCACAGTGTGGTACATCCACGTGGCCTGTGACTGTGCCCTGGACTTAGTGGGGGAGCTCTGTCCCTGATGCCGCAGAAGGACATCCTCGGGGAGGAGTGCCAGACGCAGTGTCCCTGGGCCCCACCTGCTTCCAAAGAGGGGAGGAGCTCCCTCTGGCTTACGGAGCAGAAAGAAACCCTGGCAGGAAGTGTGAGGAAGTGATGCAAGTGACTGGAGGTGGGGGTGGGGGAAAGGGTGGAAACAGGGAAATTTTAAAAGGTGGTTGACAAAAATAAAGACAAATGAGGCAGAGACACAATATGAAGCAGGAGATTAACGTGAAAATATGCATCTCGAAGTTCTGGTCTCTGTGTGGCTGAACCACAAGACTGACATGACACACAGCCACAGAAAAAGGGACCCCTGCCAACTACGAGTGGGGAGGTGAGGGCGGTGTCAGGAGGACAGGAAACAGGGTCACGTTAGACCCGCTCACGGTTACCACTGCCTTTCTACTTCTGCTGCCACCACGGCGCCATCTCAGGAAGTTAAAACACACCCACGGCTGCTTCTGCACTGGCCTCTGACTGTCCCCCTGGAGATGGCACCCTGCTGCCACTCTACTTTTTTAAAGTTTTGGTATCGTTTTTCTTTAAAGATTTATTTTTATTTATTTATTTTGGCTGCGCCGGGTCTTAGTTGTAATGTGCGGACTCTTGGTTGCGGCATGCGAGATCTAGTTCCCCTATCAGGGACCAAACCTAGGCCCCCTGCGTTGGGAGCGCAGAGTCTTAACCACTGGACCACCAGGGAAGTCCCTGCCGCTCTCTCCTTTAAATGATGAGTTTTTAAGCATTTCCACTCCAGATTCTTTCAGTACTCCTGACTATAAAACACAGGGGCCGGATGAGATCTCCATGAAGGGCGCCTCTAGCTCCAGAGCTGTGTTTCCCGCAGAGATCTGGAGTCCCCAGACACCCTGTCCTGCCCTTCCCTCTGCACCCCCTCCTCGCTCACTAGGGCCCCACACAGCGAGTCCTCCTCTCCTCCCCATGGTCACTGTAGCCTGATGAGCCATCAGGGTGGGTGTCAGCCTTCTCTGCCCTCTGCCCTCTCCCCTCGGAGCCCCTGCTGCAGGCCCTTCCCAACTACCCCACGCTCTGTGAAAAGGCACCTCGGGGTCTGCCCGGCACAGCTCACAGTGGGCTTCTCTGAAGATCTGCCTATCGGACAGCATCATCTTAGAATAGCTTTTTTCTCTATCAGTTCTTTATAGAAGACTTTTCACCTGTGCTTTTATCATGAGAGTGTGGAATATTTAAAAAACAGAAGATTCTCTCTTTGGTTGCACGGATTCTGAATAATTAAGAGTTTACTGGATGCAAGAAATCGACTGCATTAGAAAGGCTCCCTCCCTTTTGAAAGTGCTATCAAATGAGGCACGACAATGGGCGATACAAAGAATGTTTGTTCGTGGAAGGTCATAATTAAGCAAAGGTCCTACATATCTAGTTTGGCTAATTCTTTCATTTGCTGTTCCACTACCTCTTTACTCTGGAGGTGAAGAGCAGTGGTCAGTCCCAGTCAGGCCACTGGGCTCTGCATGTGGAAGCACTTGGTGGGTGAGTGCAGGTTCAACTGTGTGTCTGGTGTTGTGAACAGACTTCGTTAATCCCGCACTCACATTCCTAAGAACCAGGAGCCGGGATCATGCCCGCTGCTGCTCTTCCCACATTCCCCCCAGCCCCACAGAGACAGCAGACACAGCATCAGGATGGAGGAAGGAGCCTGGGATTAACAGGCACAGGGGACATTGGCGTCTACAAACCAACCAACCAGTCAAGCCATCAGTCTCAACTCTTTCTGCAAAACCGTGCAGAAAATCATTGGTGCAGCCGGCACTCACCTTCTCCACATCTGCTTTCTTTTCTGTGAGAAGAGCGACTGTCCTCTTGTAAGCATCGTTGATAAGTATTCGTACTTCGTCATCTATTAGTCTGGCCGTGGCTTCGCTGTAAGGCTTTTCCAACACCATGTCCCCCTGACGGGGGAGGTCAAAGGAGATTTGCCCGACCTTTTCATTCATGCCGAACTGAACAATCTGAAAAAGAATGCGTGACTAGTGGTGGGCGTCCATTTCTGCTCACAGGTTTTTATAAAATGGCAGCAAATCCACTGACATGAAATCCACACACCTCACTGCAGTACTACTCTTTAACCTGCAACAACGACACGGCAGCCTTGAGTCGGCCAAGTAGACCAGGGTGTTCTGCGTAGATGGAGGTTGGGAGGACAAGACCAGAGACCCACAGGCAACATCTACAAGGCAGGCGGCAAAAGGGCAGGGACAAACCCCAATGGTGACAAGACCTGCTTGAAATCGCTCTACACGGGGGGAGGTGAGGACAGGCAAGGAGCACCCGACAGATGGGAGGAACCACCCAGGCTACCCAGAGGCTCTTCCTGCACCGCCTGGGCTCCAGGAACCTGTGAGGGGCGTTGGCATTCTCCCTGAGTCCACGGGGCCCGGCCTGCACCCCATGAGACCCCCACACTAACCACACAAAAACCCCACATTAAGAAGCAGCTGTGGAAGTAAAATCCAAACTGACCAGAAAAGAGAAGGCGCAGATAAAAGAGGGGAGCAGGAAAGGATCAGAAAGTAGGAAGTCACGTTTTTTAAAAGTTTATGAAAACAGCAGAAAACTCTAAAACCATAAAACTAGAAAAACTGTCTTAATCCACCTCCTTCCTAAGAGATCAGGAAAACAAACTTCATGTAAAAGTGGGCAACAGAAAAATCCCTTACAAAGTTGTTATGAGAAAAAAGTAAGGAGCAGAATAATGTCTACACAGATAAGGGAAGTGGGATGGAGAGACATCCATAAAACAGATGAAAACTGTAACCCACAACTTCAGAAAAGGCTAACCGAAATCAGGAAGGTGATGGAAAATAAGAAAGAATAACATTAAGTCAGAATCAGAAAATTTAGATGTGCTAGAACGCAGGAAATAAAAAAAGAAAACATTACAGTTATTTTTTTAAATGGAGATAAACTAGAAAGACCACAAGAGCAAACAACCCCAACAAACAAATGCCCTAAGAAAAATTATTGGGGTTTTTTGGGTTTTTTTGGCAGTGCTGCGCGGCATATGCGATCTTAGTTCCCCGACCAGGGATATAACCCGCGTCCCCTGCATTGGGAGCTTGGAGTCTTAACCACTGGACCACCAGGGAAGTCCCAAGAAAAATGAAAGGTATGGGAAAGTAACAGGCCCAGAAGAGCTGACATATGAATAAAAGGAGTTCCCAAAGGAAGTCACTGACATCAAGTTCCACGACAGCAAAATGACCTTGTCTGGGGATGGAGGCGCCCGTGATAAACTTAAAGGAAACAGGGGAATGGCTGTGCCCAGCAGAAAGGACCAGAAGGGACAGGCACCAGGGAGTCCACGTGGGATCCCACAGGCTTGTAACTGAACATAAACTCTACTGATGTGCTTTATACACTCTTAGTAATAAACTTGAAAGACTGAACTCTCAAAACAAGGGTTTCTTTTCCTAAGTTTTGATCGTTTTAAAATGGATTTCTCGGGCCTCCCTGGTGGTGCAGTGGTTGAGAGTCCGCCTGCCGATGCAGGGGATACGGGTTCGTGCCCCGGTCCGGGAGGATCCCATATGCCGCGGAGCGGCTGGGCCCCTGAGCCATGGCTGCTGAGCCTGCGCGTCCAGAGCCTGTGCTCCGCAACGGGAGAGGCCACAACAGTGAGAGGCCCACGTACCGCAAAAAAAAAAAAAAAAAAAAGGATTTCTCTTAAGAAGTAACCCTTGCCTGGAAAGCCTAGAGCAGTCAAACAGCAGTGCTGTTCCAGAGCCGTTGGTGCAGGTGAGGATGCAAGACGACCCTGCCCACACTCACCTGGGCATAGGCACTCTGAGTCACTTTTCGCAAGTCGTCCTGAGCGCCGGTTGTGATTCTCCCGAAGAAGATCTCCTCTGACACGCGGCCGCCCAGAGTCATGCACATCCTGTCCAGGAGCTGCTCTTTGGTGTAGAGGTACTGCTCCTTGGGTAAGTACTGCGCATAGCCCAGCCCTTTGCCCCGAGGGATGATGGACACCTGACGAGGAGAACACAAGGTGCGCTGAGGACAGACGCAGCCACTGGAGGCTGATGTGGAGCCACAGGGAGACTCACTGGCAAGGAAAGTACCACAGCCTCGGCTTGGGGAGCTGGGTGGGAGGGCCCGTCCAGGAGAGCATTTTCTCTTAGGGTAATCTCACCCGAGAGGTCTATAAAGTATTTCTTGTCTCTTATAAAACTCAACTGTAAGTGTTCAGTCCTGACAACAGGGCTGCTGCTGAGTGGTGACCCCTCCAGACTTGACGCTGGCCCCGCCTACCCCGCTTTCCAGGAGGCAGACAGAGGGGCCAGCAGCCTTCGTTTTCTAGTCCTCTTGTTGCAATTGAGTAGATTCCTTTAATTTTTACAGTCAGTGCTCCCAGTTACAGGTTACAGTTCAGTGAGTTCGGACAAACAGCCTCCTCCCACAACCAAGATACAAAACATCTTCCTCTTCTCCCCGAAATCCCCTCCCCCGCCCCCACAGATGAGTTGCAATTTCTAGAACTGCGCCTAAATGGCCTCATACAGTATGGACTTCACCGTGTCTGGTCTGTGTGACTGTCCCCGAGACCCACCCCCACTGCCGGCTGTGTTAACAGTGCACTCGGCTCTACGGCCGTGGAGCAATCACTGGGTAAACACACCAAACATCCACTCCTTCTTGAGGGACTTTGGGGCTCTTTCCGGTTTATTGCTATTATGGATAAAGCAGTAAAAGTATTCCATGGACATGTTTTTATTTCTCTTGGGTAAACACACAGGAGTGGGACCATTTGGTTGTATTGGAAGCATTTGTCACCTTCATGAGAAACTGCCGAACTGGTTTCCATGGCGGCTGTCCCGGGTCAGGTGCCCGCCCGCAGGCATGGGGTCCAGCTGGACTGACCTCGGGACATGTGGAGCTTCGGCAGGGTTCCACCCACACCTCCTGGTGACTTAGGGCATCTGGTATCTTCATGCGCCTAGCGTCCATTCCTATTCCTTCTCTCGGGAAGTACATGCGCATATATCTTGCCTATTATATTACAGGGTTGCTTGTTTCCCTACCACTGAATTTTAAGAGTCCTTCATGTATTCCAGGTACACGTCCTCTGTCATATACATGTACTACAAGTATTTCCAGGGTGTGTGGCTTGCCTTTCATTTTCTCTGTGGAGTCAGGGAAACCCCCTGGGCAAGAGAGCCCCAGACGCCCAAGCCTGACCCACGGTAGCAACTGCTTTTCCAGAGTGAAACCCTCCAGCTTCTGCACACTTTTCTTTCCAAACTTTGTAACTCATCTGTGTGACCCCTTCACCCCAACACCAGCAGACGTTCCTGCCACGTGGCCCAGTGTGGCCACCGTCTGTTCCATGCCAACTGCCTCACCTTCAGGAGGGGGTCCGCGTGCTCCAGATACCAGCCGGCAACTGCGTGGCCAGCCTCGTGGTATGCCACCGTCTTCTTCTCCTCGGGCTGCAGAACCTGAGTTTTTTTCTCTAAGCCTGACACACAGAACAGAAAACAAGACCCACTGCTTTAGTGACACCGTCATCAAAAGAGATTTACACGAGACCACACAGCGTCTCATCTAAATCGTGACTCAGAGACCAAGCTGCCTGTGACCATGGAATATTCCCAATCAGGGGCAGAACAAAGCAAAGCATCAACTTCAAAATATACAACCACCGCAAAACGCATTCACTACCCGACCCGAGGCCCACTTTCTCCTACTCTCCCACTCGAGGCACATATCTCGTTTTGAGAAATAAACAGAAATGCAAAGTAAAATTCAGCACTAGGGTCAACTTGACACAGAAAATTCAAAGAAAACAAAGACATCTGGAAAGAGCTCACTGCCTAGTCTAGGCATCGGGAATCACCAAGTAGGGGGAGACAAGGACCCGGCCGGGCCCGGCCGAGGAGGCAGGCACACGAGGGTGGGAGGAGAGCCAGGCCCATGAGAGGCAGCAGCCCGGCACCCCCAGGGGTGCAGCCGCAGAGCAGCCCTGAGGAGGTGCCCCCGAGCCGGCCCGCGTGTTGCCAGAACTGAAGGACCCCCGCTCCAGCCTGGATGAAGGCGGACGCGGAGCTCGCCCGCACCTCTGGGCTGTAGTCTGTACTGATACAAAGCTCACAGGTGACACAAGCTTTCTCATGTTCCAGGTACTCATCTGAGAATTTCTCAACTGGTAACACGTTACGGAGTCTGGGAGACTGAAAAAGAAAAGAGGGCGAACTGTGTTCCTGAGGACTCAGCCCAGGACAAGCACACGCCGCAGAGCCGCCAGTGGGTGGGGAGAGGGCAGGTGGACAGCCCTGTGCTCCAGACACAGACATGCAGTTCTCATGCCCCCAAAACACAAGAACCCCCAGCTTGTCACAGGATTTCCCCTCCTCAGCTTGGATCCCGTCACAGGGCGCGTGCTGGCCCCAGTGGCTGAGTGTGAACGGCACGTCCGTGCCCCTCAGGGCCTGGGCTCTGCCCCACCCGCTGCCCTGGCCTCTTTCACAAACTCACTTTCCTACTAAACAACCCCCCTCCCCCGCTTCCCCCTGACCTAAAAGAACACAAATCGTCTTCTCCTGTGTTTACAGTGAGGGATTTTAATTCCACTCACAACTCTGTCACCTTAGACTTTTTCTTTTCCCTAACGAATCTCAAAAGGTCCAGTCACTCACTTGGCCCCGCTACAACTCCCCCCTGGCCCCCCTGCAGTGGCACCTACTCCTTGTCTCACCTGCTAATGAGCCTGCCAGGCCTGTGGCACAAAACAAGCTTCTGAAACTCTGCTGACAGCCGTT
Organism: Mesoplodon bidens; assembly: GCF_964165515.1. Classification (NCBI taxonomy): domain Eukaryota; kingdom Metazoa; phylum Chordata; class Mammalia; order Artiodactyla; family Ziphiidae; genus Mesoplodon; species Mesoplodon bidens. The sequence continues at coordinate 29,256,516 of NC_138169.1, read as the reverse complement.
TCCCCCTCGGCTGTCGGCTGTGTGGCCCATGCCCTCACCCACCCCGCACCACGGGAACCACGGCCGTGCACAGGACCCCACGGGGACATCCCGCCCCGGCTCACCTCCCGCCAAACCAGCGGCCCCGAGGACGCCCTTCCCACCCGTGGCCATGGGGCTCCCACGCTCACGTCCGCTACCGCACGTTAAGGACCAGTAGGGGCTCTGGCTCCAGATGCGCCCCTTCTTCAAAGATGCATCCTCCTGAACTATCACTGACTATCCCGTTACTCAGTGGCTCAGGAAAACTCGTGTTAGTACAATACTGGCCGTAAAACAATATAAAAAAAGCTCTTAAGCTTAACACTCAAGGCTTGCTAAAATCTAGGCTCCAACACCTCTCTCCACCTTGTCTTCCCTCCCACAGGAACTGCAGTCTGAGCAACTCGCCTCCCTCCCTGAGGCACAGGCCATGATGCTCCTCTGCTCACCCTTGTTCACACCACACCCCCTCCTCCTGAGCCCAGTTTAAACCCCGCTCTTCTGTGGAGCCTGCCTGGCCATTCCTTGTCACAGGGAAATCCTGTGACAAGCCGGGGGTTCTTGTGTTTTGGGGGCATGAGAACTGTGTGTCTGTCTGGAGCACAGGGCTGTGCCATTCCCTCCTCTGAAAGCCCAGGTTCTCGAACTGCTAGTTATCTTTTTAACGGTATTAACTATAAGCTCTCTAGAAAGCAAGGAAAACACATTACTGGCCAACCCTGCTTGACAGGTGAGCATTTCCCGGTCAAACAGTTGTTACAGCTGTTCATCCATCACCAATATCTAGCTTGGAGCACATTTAACTCATGCGATGAAATTTTTGGAAACAGGGAGGTTGTGAGTGTTTTAGAAAAACTAGACTGCTATAATTCAGGGGAGGACACCTCCCTGCTTGCCGCCCATGCAGCATGAGTGTGGCGTCTCAGACCCATCCGACAGGGTGGCGGTGAGCCCCAGGCCTGGGGGGATACATGCCCTGGCCTCAAACTCACGCCATCCGCCCTTGGTCGTGGGTCCCACCAGCTGCCTTACCGCCAATTACTCGTTCAATTGCTTGTTCGAAGTGTTTCTGATTTATGGAATCTGAAAGGTGTCTCGCAGCGATCAAAGCAGCTTCATTGCAGACGTTGGCAACATCGGCTCCTGTGAAAGGGACACACACAACGGCTCACCCGCCAAATACACCTGAGCTCACTGGTCACACATTGTGAAGAAGGGAACCCAGGCCAACCGTCCACCAGCAGCAGGCTGTAGCACTCAGTCCTGCCTGGCACAACCCGGCCCCTGAACTGCACGCTGCAAGTATCAGCAGTAGACAGATGCCCTCAGGCAGCCCTCCACCTTTAGAGACTGTGCAATGACAGCAAACTAAGACAGCGCTTTAAAATGCCCATCAACTTAGTTCCACCATCTCTGTTGGGAAAGTGACTTAAGTGGATATTGGGCAATCTGCTGACATTTAATGAAATACATGGGCATTAAAATGACATAATGCATTCAGTTAAACAACGAAAGTTAAACATGAGAAGTTTGCCGAAAGAATTCTAGATCCTTAGGTCTCTGTAAACTACCTTTACAGAGAAAGTACATAGGGACGCAAATAGGCCGTAACACAATGTATGTGCTCAACAAAAAATATTACAAACTCAGGCCCCTGGGACATTGAAGGTGCCTGTGCCCGTGTATATAACCTTCTCAGACTGTAGATAGATGGTCCCTTCTATTTCATGTTAAGTTTGGAAGAAGGGAGAGAGGGAACAAGAAAGGAATGGTCACATCAGCAGGTCGTGCTCACCCACCTGAAAACCCCGGGGTCAAGGATGCGAGTCTTCTTGCCAGCTTCTCCTTTTCCAGGGTGCTGTCCAGTTTCAGTGGTCGGAGGTGAACTTTGAAAATAGAGGCTCTTCCTTTTATGTCCGGCGGTCCTTGAGAAATTATTTTTAAGGAAAAAAAAAACATAGTGAAACAGTTGCACCCCTCCTCGCAAGAACTGGACTGAATCCAGGGAAAACCATCTCACCGATAAAGATCTGCCTGTCGAAGCGCCCCGGCCTCATCAGTGCGGGGTCCAGGATATCTGGTCGGTTGGTGCCCGCCAAAATGACCACGTTCGTCGTTGTGTTAAAGCCTGGAAATAGAACAAAGGCATCACCATTGTTAAATGCCGTGAGGAGGAAGGTGACAGCGTGCCTGTCCAGAACGTATGAGCACGAGACACACCACTTTAGTTTTCTGTTTATTGTCTAGTGATTTCTTAAGTCACAAACTTAATGATTTTTCTTACTATTCATCTTGTCCTTTATGATTAAGTCATATACAGTATAAGACTTAAAGATTTAAGGATCAACTACTAAAGACAAATTACCAAAGATTTAAATTTATGTAACTAGAAATGTAGATTATGTTGTCAACTTTACAAAGTTTTAAAAAATCAGTAAGGTTAAATTTGCAAAGGAAGTGTCTGAACTCCCTGGGCCACAGGGACCACTCACTGCGTATCTGAAGGCAGGCACCACCCCACCTCCAACCTCTTCTGCAGGCTCAGCCTGCTCCTCTGACTGGCCATTTCTCAAGCGGCAATGCCGTGGCCACAGAGCCGTCACCCCCAGGACCCTGGTGCAGCCCCACCTTCTCAGTCTGGCTCCCATACCCGGCCCAGGAACGCAGACCCGCTCAAAATCTGCCAAATTCGCACTTGCTAACGCATGGATTTTCCTGATCCTTCAGAATCATAAATGGTTTGAGAATGAGATTATGATTCTTTAGTGAAGCATTTCACCAGTTTTTCTCTTATTTGGCACCAGGTACAAATGCCATCTTAACACCAGTATTAAGTTACGGCAGGCTGCCAGGCAAGACTATTTTGCTATTACCTGTACTGGAATAAAAGAGACCTTAGATAGGGTTTGTTTATTTTAGAGAATCTCTCTTTGCTCTCTGTATCAGCACAGGACTCTCATTTTAGAAACATGAAGAACAATTAGAAAGCGCAGTTCAAAACACAAAAGACTTGAACATTCACCATCCATTTCCACCAGCAGCTGGTTGAGGGTATTCTCCTGCTCACTCTGCCCCCCGAAGTTGCCCCTTCCTCTCTTCCTTCCCACGGCATCTATTTCATCGATGAAGAGGATGCAAGGGGCATTCTTCCGAGCGAGGGCAAATAAGTCACGGACCTGGATGAAAATGGAAGCACTGGAGTCACCTGACAAGTGAGTGTTATCCTCCCAATAAAACACAGACATCAAGCTTCCTGTCCCCCAGGAAGGCCATCCTGTGTCACTCACTGTACAGTACAAATTTAAAAAGTTACAAGCAGCAAAGAAGTGACATGGCAAACGGTGGGAAACTTATGTAAGGTGAGCAAATATTATTTCTAAAAGCTCATCAGTTATTGTTATATAAGAAGCACGAACACCAACAAACTGACACTACATATCTTTATCCTACTAAAAGGTAACAGGTAGAGTTGTAAAGTTTGTATTCAGTTTATAAGTCCAACCACGCCGGGCTCCCTTCACGCCCGAGGCAGGTAGTAACAGCAGACACTTAATCAAAGACCCAGCGACGTGTACACACAGCAGAGGCACAACCCTCCTGAGCCCAGCCAGCTGTCGCCCCGCCCTCAGACCACGGCAGTGGGGGCCCTGCGCCCACCTTCTGACCTGCTGAGTTAATACAGTGTGAGGTGAGACTTACTCTAGCTGGACCCACACCAACAAACATCTCCAAGAACTCAGATCCACTAACGGTGATGAAAGGGACGTTGGCTTCTCCGGCTGTGGCCTTCGCCAGCAGTGTCTTCCCAGTGCCTGGAGGACCGGTGAGAATGGCACCCTTCAGATACAAAAAAGAGAAAGTACATTTGACTAGAATTTCAGAAAAATAAATTGCATATCCATAAATAATTCCAAGGTATAAATGTCTACAAATTTTAGTGATATACACTAAATATTTCTTAAACATGTGAACAATGATATTAGTAATTATATTAGTAAGAATATTAGTAACATTAGTAAGAAGAAAAAGAAAATTATATGACAAATATATTAGAAATTATATTAGAGAAACATAGAGAAAGTAATTATATTAGGGCGAAGAGAAAGGAAAAGACTATTAGAGACTATACTGTTTTTTTTTTGTTTGTTTTGTTTTTTGTGGTACATGGGCCTCTCACTGTTGTGGCCTCTCACGTTGCGGAGCACAGGCTCCGGACACGCAGGCTCAGTGGCCATGGCTCACGGGCCCAGCCGCTCTGTGGCATGTGGGATCTTCCCGGACCGGGGCACGAACCCGTGTCCCCTGCACTGGCAGGCAGATTCTCAACCACTGCGCCACCAGGGAAGCCCGAGACTATACTGTTTTAAAAAACTTGGGGGGCTTCCCTGGTGGGGGAGTGGTTGAGAATCTGCCTGCCAATGCAGGGGACACGGGTTCGAGCCCCGGTCCGGGAAGATCTCACATGCCACGGAGCAACTGGGCCCGTGAGCCACAACTACTGAGCCTGCGCATCTGGAGCCTGTGTTCCGTAACGAGAGGCCACGATAGTGAGAGGCCCCTGCACCGCGATGAAGAGTGGCCCCCACTTGCCGCAACTAGAGAAAGCCCTCGCACAGAAACGAAGACCTAACACTGCCATAACTAACTAAATAAATAAAAGCTGAGCTGGTGGCCTTCTTCACTAAAGTTGCCTCCTTAAAAAAAAAAAAAACAAACTTGGTAAGGATGTGAAATTTGAAATACTTATCTTACTTTTTAAGATTTTTAGTGTTGCTTTTTAGACCTAACAGTATATAAGGGGTGACTTAAGCTGGGAATCTACTAATAAACCACCTGAGGTTTACTTCAATAATTCAAGGAGACACAAATATCACACTTCCAACTTACATTTTGCTTATTTTCTTTCCTTTAAAATTTCACAAATGAAGTAAAAATCTAATAACCAGTGATGAACCTAAAAAGAATACTGTTTGCTCAAACACTGTAATTACTTAAGTCGTGGAGATGCCTAAGTATGATGTGAACAGGTACGCAAGTATAGCAAATTATAAAACTACGAAATGTGACTTTTTATCCGTGGAGGCAGGCAGGACATGAAATCAAGAAAATGATGATTCCCTTTACAAAGGACTCCTTTAAAGTAAACTTTATTAACGGGTTTTTAAAAGAATTAGTTAAACATTTTCTCTTCATTTACTTAATGCCTGAGCCTGGGCCTGGGGACACAAAGATGGGCAAGGCTACCCGTGGCGCGCAGTGGGCGGGGGGTGGTCTGTCCTCCACGGAGTCCTGGGCCATGAACCCGAGTTCCAGGCCAGGCCTGCTCATGGTGCTGAGAGAGGGACAGCGAGGTCACAGCAGAGGCAATGGCCTGGGGGCTGCTGAGAGAGGGGTGTCTAAGTTGCCCTGGAGGGAGAAGGCAGCAAACCAAGGGGAGAGGACACACATTTTCTCGGGAACACACGCTACCTGCAAGAAGACACGTCCACGCAGGACAGCCGACCTGAAGAGACGCGCAAGTTAAACGGAGACTAGTAAGTTAAGATGGAGGAAGGAGAGAAAAAGAGCTACTTTATAAGTAATCAAAGTTCATAAAATTGTAACTTCAGAGATCAAGAAATACTTCAGAAGAGTTTTGGGTTAATGAGCTGAAAACCTTGTCTTCTGAAAAGTTCATTTTACCTTTGGGATTTTTGCTCCTAGGTCTTGATACTGCTTTGGGTTTTTCAGGAAATTCACAAATTCCATTATCTCTAGCTTGGCCTCCTCGCAGCCCGCCACATCTTTGAACTTCACATCTATCTCGTCCTTTAGGACCTTGGCAGTGGTTTCTCCGACACTGAAGAGTCCGCCCATGCCCCGGCCCGTGCGGCCGATGCCGGCCGGCCCCCTCCGGATGGTGTAGAGCAGGAAGGTGATGATGAGCACGGTGGGCAGCATGCTCAGCAGGAAGGAGCTGGGGGCCACACAACAGCGCAGTGCTCAGGCGGGCAGCCCTGGCCCGGCTGCCCTGCAAGGGACCCGCCACCCCGTAACTGCACACGGTTTCTGCCTGTGCAACACCGGGCTCTCCGGGTACCTCTGAGGCACAAGGAGACTCTTAGTGTGTCAGTATCACTGAAGGAGAATCTCAGAAAGACCAAAGAAACACCCGTTCTCAACACGTACACTGTCCAGCGGTGCTTTAGTCCTACCTCAGGAACTACCATATTTATGCACAGGACAGACCTGTGAGTTACTATCATATCAAAATTTCAAAGAAATTTCATTCCAATCGCTCATTTAACAAGTTTAACGTGATTCTGGTGTTAGCCTGAGTAGAAATTCCAGTTCTCTCACTGGAATGCATCAACTTATTCTGAAGAGATGTCTTCCAAATATTCAGTCCCTGCGAAGGCAACAGTGGTGAAAGCTGTCTCTGGGCGGCTCGTGCAGGCTCACGGAGACCCAAGGGCAGGGGTGCCCTCCAACCCATGCCTGCCCTGGGGGGAGCGGCTCAGGGGTGACTTAGAGCCTTTTGCCTCCTGTTTGTCTTAATAAAGTCAATTTCCACACGACTACAGGCACAGACATATACTTATACTGGGTAACATAATGCAATTTAGTTTAACTTACCCTAAGAAATTTAGGTCAAAACCTGGTACATGGTTTAGGTAAAAAACAAGACAAAACAAGAATAAAACCAGGATTAGCTTTCTAATTCTTCACCTATTATAGAATTTTAAATGCTGCTATAGCATTTAAACCATGAACAATTTACCCTTTGGTTTATTTCTGGAGGAAAAAAATAAACACACTGACAATAAATGTTTAAGGAATGGTGCAACAAAACTTTGTGTAATGTTTCAGGACCAGCCTATAAAGTTAAGTAATTATATGATAACCTCAGGGACCAAGGGATATACTGCGTCACGTGTGAAATAATCTCGGCAGCTAGCTGGATCTATTAATAATACTGCAGGTAGATTGCACGTCTACATACACCAAGACTCAAGAGAGTCCCTGAGGCCGAGTAAGACCATCAGCTCAATTAACACGCTAGCTACCTCTTTCTCTGCTCTCTTACGTGTACAAAAAAATTAAGCTTTATTTCTACTTTCACTCTCAAACTGGTAACTCGAAATCAAGGTATGCGTTCTGCATTTAATGCAAATGGGGTCACCACCAGGAGGTCTACCAGGGCGTCCATGTGTGAGCACTCAAAGGCCATGTATTCCCAAATAAGCCCAAAGACAAGCAACTCCTGACGTCAACAAGCTGTTCCTGAAAGACTCAGACCTGAAGTGGCCTTTCTAAAGACAAATAACCTTTAAGGGAAGAAGCAGCTCTGACCAGAAAGGAAGAAGCATTACTTAAAAATCCTGGAAATTCTGTGAAATATAAATGTAAAAGATAGTTAAAAGGTGGGAATGCCACTCTTTAACACAAAGGGGCTCTTTATGCTAAAATCCTACTCAAGAATGGTGCATTGGACATTAACCCCAAAACACTGCTTAATAAAGATAAATATTAACATGTAGAAAATCAACCAGTCTCCAGCAAACTAGGAAGTTACTAATGGTTGAAAACAACTCTGGCCAAACTGAGAGGCCTGTTGAGAATATAAAGCGTGATGCGCTGCCCCCTGCTGACAGAATACACAGTGAGCCCCGGGAGCACAGGCAGCCTCCTGCGTTCACAGACATGCTTCTTACCCATCACTCTCAGCAATGTAGACCACAGGGACCCGATTCTCCCCTTCTATGCCCAATTCCTGCTGTAAAGTTTCCAGATTCCGCTCAAAGGTGTCCACACTGCCAATATTGAACCAGACATACTGCTGTAAGGACAGAAAAACAAAATATCCTAATTTTGTTAGGGGAATGAAGAGGAAACAAAGGATTCAATTCACAAAGGGTTCAACTTCCCAAGAATTTTTCAGAAATACAGCAAATTTACAAATTAAAAAACCCAACAATAACACAATGTTTTAACAATGCAGTGACTAAGCTTCACTCAGTGAGAACCCTTGCCAAGCCTCAGCCAGTAGGCATTTCTATAGCAGCATTCCTCCAGAGTCCTAAAATTGTAAACTTGAAAAATGAAAACTCTCTTTGAAAAAACAACCCTTTTCATAAACAAACAAGCGTCCTTTTCCTCTTGTCCACTTCTCAGGAGCTTCTTAGCTGCCTGGTCCTAAACTAAACACCAGCCTGCGGCAGCGATGGCACTTCTCACTGTTGGGATGGTTCCCAGCCCCAGGTGCACCACGACGCCCTGGGTCCTCAGAAGGAGGTGCTATCACCGACCGCTAGGAGGCAGCTCCACCCAATGGGACAGAAATACCCTGGACACCCGAAGGGCTGGAGGCAATGGCGATGCTCCCCACCAGCACAGGGCTCCCCACTGTGCTGGCATTTACTGTCCCCGTTTGACAGAGGACAAAACTACAGGGGTGACCTCACCACCCACGGTTACACATCTAGGAAGTGGGTGGCTCTGAGCCCAGGCTGGCTCCAGGGCCAGCGACAATAACCAGCAGGCCACACTGGCTCTCCGACACAACCACTTCCACCTCTGGAGCTTCCCCACACACTGGCCCCTCTTCCCAGCACCCGGCAAGCATCAGCTGCACTGCACAGCCCTGAAAGACTTTGTTCCTCCTCTAACCTGCAAACGCCTAAAAAACATGTAAACCTCAGACACCTGAGACGTGTACACAGACAAGAGCAACACGTCCCCGCAACCATTCCACCACCAGGGTTACTGAGTGGGGGCCGTTACTCTGGTGTTTCTCTCCACGTGTCTAAAAACAAAAGACGGCGAGTAAGTTGTATAATATTCTATAACAATAGTCCTCGGTAAGTTGTTCACAGACAAAGCTACACAATTCCTGTGGTTATAGGTCCCAAACGTGTCAATGACAGAACACTCCCCAACTTAGCTCCCACCACCAATGGGGCAACAAGCTAAATGATGCCTCACATCAGAGAGTTGGGTGGACCAAGGCCCAGCAGCACGGAATTCCAGGGACAAGACCTAGGTGAGACCCTCTGGGGTGGGTCCCAGCTCCGCAGGTGATTCCTATGCACACTGAGGTTTGACAACCACCACTGACCTACACAATCTCATTTGAGAGCTAAGCCCTAAGAGCATTAGTGTCACTCCCATTTTAAAGATAAAGGAACTGAGGCTTCGAGGGGTTAGACCATAGAGCTAGTAAAGAGCAGAGTTTATCTGAGGCTAAGTGTGTCAGACTCCAAAGCCTGTGCTTATACAGCACAGCACAGCACAGCAATTAATATCGCTATGCCATAAGCAGTTGGACACTGAAAATCTTATACCCATTTCCGAAAGCTTGAAATAGTCTTTATTAAACAGGCAATACATATTCTCTGTAAAAAACTAAGGAAACACAAACATAATGAAAATAAAAAGCATCCATGACCTCAATATCCAGAGATAAACACTATTAGCAATTTTGATGTTGTTTTTTCAAGGTTTCATAATACCCCTTTTACAATCTTGAAATACGCACAATTTTGAAAAGAAATCAACATAATACCTTAACTGTAATATAAAGGAGTGATACAAAGTAATTTATAATAAGATGGTACTAATTTCAATATGAAAATGCTCACGCATGCCAGTGCTAAGTGTAAAAACTGCTCCCCAGGGAGGAGCAGGCCCTACTGAGAGCCGAGCCCCAGCAGGCGATTAGAGAGGGACGTGAGGAGCCGCTACTACTGACCAGGGGCCTAATGGGCCTGTTTATATGGTTCTAATTTTTTGCCCTATAAACAATGTTTTGGAGGACATCCTTGCACAGACACCTTTACATGCATCCCTAATTATTTCCCTAGGATTATTACTGAAGCAAAATTACTGGGTGTATGCGTACTTTCAAAACTGCTGATAAATACACTGCCAAACTGTCCTCTTGAAAGGGAGTGCCAATTTAGTTCCCAGCACTAAAAGTCTGAGGAACAGTTCTGAGGAAAAAAAGTAGCATGGTTATTAGTGAACATTTCATCATAAGATAAAGAGAATGGGGGGAGGGGATTAAGACAATTCAAACAACTTTCCTAACAGTGATTGAAATACCAAAGTCCTATGACGTTACAGATATTCTTATATTTATTGATATGTTATCAGAGACATGGTCACCATCAGTTCTCGTTTTCCTTAAATGTTGCCCCATCCAGGCAGGATGATGACGAAATGGTGAAGCGAAGGCATCCTGATATAGAAGGGATGCAGCCTGGAAAAGGGCTGGCCCTAGGGGAGCTGTAAGATCGCAGGATGCCCAGGGGCTAGGAGTGGGCCTGGGGGTCAGGTCCAGGAGGGCTGGGAATCACCTGGGAACCTCATCTGCCCCCTCCCCCTCCCCCCCCTAATCCCCTCAACCCACTCTGGGGTCTCTGGAACACGGTTCAAACTGGTTGGACAAGAAATACAAATGTTTTTGTTTTTTTTTAAAATAAGAACAGAAATGGAAATTAAAATAATATAGCATCACAAAACAGTTGGGAGAGATATGACCAGAATGCGTTTTTTTTTTTTTTTTTTTTTTTGCGGTACGCGGACTTCTCACTGCTGTGGCTTCTCCCGTTGCGGAGCACAGGCTCCGGATGCGCAGGCTCAGTGGCCATGGCGCACGGACCCAGCCGCTCCGCGGCATGTGGGATCTTCCCAGACCGGGGAACGAACCCGTGTCCCCTGCATCGGCAGGCGGACTCTCAACCACTGCGCCACCAGGGAAGCCCCAGAATGCTTCTTAAACTGATTTGACAGAAGCTGTCTTAAGACATAAGCAATTCAGATTTTAACATTTTTTTTTCTTAACCAAACAACTGTTTTCTCAGTCTTGAAAAATCATAGATACTGGAATACTGAAAACTAGATTTCACGCACTGGTTCCTAAATGAATAGCCAACGTGATCACTAAACCAAACCAAAACCCAAACCACTGCCCAGCCCCTGCACACGTTACGGACACAACGTTCACATCCTCACTGTCAGTGAGGACCCTGGTGGCTGCGCTGCCCAGCTCCGACACGGCCAGCGTCCATGGCTACCGCAATGTGAGGGAATGCTTGCTTTTCAGTTTTACATCTGAAAAGTTAATTTACAGCTAATTCACATCAATTAATAAGATCATTTACCCCATCAACAGGAGTTTTTCCTGGTGTAAAAGTCACTCGAACAAAACGCTTGTTGACGACTTCCAGTCTGTCTACCTGGAATTTTAAGAAGTTAAATATTCAAACATAAATTTACACAAAGACTTGAGATATTCTTTTAAGCTCATCTGAAATGCCTATATTTCAGACACACAAAAGAATATAAAGTAAAGAAAGAAGATAACATAAGGATTCCCCGTGTTCCCCCCTCCGGCTTGAGAAAGAACACAGCACAAACACTGCTGAAGCCCCCAGTCACCCAGAGGTGGCCGCTCTCTGCAGCGGGTGCTGGCCACCCCAAAGCAGGGCCTGGTCCCGGGCCACAGAGACCCAACCCTAAACAGACACTCACTTCTGCCTGTTTTTAAACTTTAAAAATGGTCTCATCTGGCATGCACTTTTCTACAACTTTCTTTTTCTTCTGTCCTTGTATTTGTAAGGTCTTTCCTTGCTGACATGTCAGTTCTGCAGGGTACCCCATTTTATAAGTACACCCCAAGTTAGTGGTCCATTCTCCTGTTCACAGACATTCAGACTGTTTCAAACACTCCCCCATCACAAACAATGCTGCTGTGAACAGTCCTGTGTATACCATCTGGACACATCTTCAAGAACTTCCCTAGGATACGTACCTATAGATAAACACAGTCCAGCTAGGCTGCAGGGCAAAGTCGCTCTCCAAAACACTACTGTCCTCACTTGCTATTAAAAGACTTTTAGATTTCTGCCCCTCTAGGGTATAAAATGGTTTAAACTTGACTTTCCTGCAAGCTCCTAACTACACAGGGTTCTGAAGATCACTTGCACACCTCAACCCGAGGCCTCTGGCTGCTGTGGAGTGGAGCACTTGCAGGGGGGGCCTGTTTCCTGCCGCTGTCAAGTCTGCTCTGGCAGGAAGTCTGGAAGGTACGAGCCCAATATGCGAAGTGAGGGAGCCCTGGATGGTTCCAGGAGGAACCAGAATGGGGGCTCACCATCTGGAAAGGACTGACTAGAGAACTCTACCCCGCATAAAACTGCTGGGGCAACGGTAGACTGACTGCAGAGAACCAGCGGGTCAGGAGGAGATGTGGCTACAGAGCCAGGGCCTGTCCCCACACTCGAAGGACAGGAGTCACTTCTTAGAAAGCAGGCTCCTCACGACACCTGGGAATCACACATGTGAGAGCCTCACTTGCTTCAAAAATCTGAGTAGATAATCGTTTCCATTTTGTCCATCCTCACCTTACTGTACAACCTTTAAAAATAATTTTAGATTCTTTATATTTCATAAGAATTAATATCTTTATTTTATTCATTTCATTGATGAAAAATCCAGTATTGAGAGCTTAAATCATTTCCCCAAGGTTACAGAGCAGGCCTAATCCTGGTTCTCTTACTATCACTTTACTTCATCAATTCTAAGATGGGCATTTTTCATATTTTAACCTCTGAGACATTGGGATGCATGTTGACAACTGATGGTATTACACAGTTTCACTGGCGGCTCACTCAATCTTTCTTAGTAACATGTAAAATAACATGTGCCTTACAATCCACAGCATCTTAAATGAGCTGAAACAGGGTATCAATGGGCAAAGACCCAGCCCAGGGGCACAGAGCTCATGCCCGGGCCTTCACTCAGAGCCCATGGTTAGCACTGTAAACACTGAGTCACCTATTCACCCACTTCCAGGCCCACAGGAGATTACAAGCAGTGAAGGTGTAAAGGAGCTGGGAGAGGCTGGGAAAGGTGCAGGGAGGAGAGGCACCCGAGGGCACAAGAGGAATGATGGGAGCAGACGGGGACGCCAGAGCAACAGTCAGGAGCAGTGGCTCCAAAGCGAGGCTCTAGCATGAAAAGAAATAAAAGGAGTTCGTGGTAAATTTGGGGACTGCTGGGTCAAAACAAACAGGTTCCTTGGTTGCAGTACTCTCCAGCATTAGAAAAATCCAACACGGGACTTGATGACGAACAAGCCTGGCTAACTTGGTGGCTGTTTATCACGTTATTGGCCTCATCTGAACCCGCCCCCCCCGCCTTTGAACCCCTGCAGCCTGCAGGCCCACACAATACTCACTACTCCTTTGGAAAGATAGTTATTGACAAAGTCCTTCCATGTGATTTCTCTCCCGGAGCTCTTGAACAGGAAGTAAAACAGGACTCCTCCCCAAAACAGGGCGGTCCAGAGAAAGTACATCCTGAATTCCTTGTCATCCCACGGAATGTCACCCTGGGCAAGGAAGGAGACATTTCTGTGAAGCATGCAATGTAACAACACAGTCTACGCTGTGCTGGATGCAAATCCCCTCCAATGCCAAGAATGCTACCCCAGAGCCCCAACGTCAACCATACAGTGTGGAATCAAACCTTCTGGAACCTGGACCACCAGTGAGAATCGTCTTTCTTCCCACCTCGTTTTCCACCACCACCAACTCCTCCTCCAGAAGGACGTGGGGCAGCCGCTGGCTTCGGTTCTGTTCAGACAGAGAGTGTGTACAGTGGCATGGCAGGATTTCCTATCTCTCAGCAGTGTTTTCATTAATACCGTTTAATAAAGTTTTATTGCAAAACACATGACAACTGATCAGTTACTAAACAAAGTGCTATGAGGAAGCCTGAGACTAAGAGAGAGAGGGGTGGCCCTCAGGGAGGCTCCCGGCGCTTCACACGCAGGGTCTCACGAGCTGCACACTTACCCAAGGACCAGTAGACACACGACTCCGCCCATCTTACAGATAAGAAAGGGGCTGACATGCCTGCTGATCACCTGGTGCAGTGCTCAGTGACACTGAGCAAGTGACAGAGCTGGGATCTGAGTGCACATGAGTGCGTTCCTGAGGTCCCACCTGAAGGTAAAAAGTAGGTGCCCCCGCCCTGCCCCAAGCCCTGAAGTGAACACTGTTAACAGTTTCTTCTGCAGGAAAGACATGATTTTGATAACTGGCCAAAAACAAAACCACCAGTACCACAACAAACCCACTTCATCCCCATAAAATCTGTTGGTAAGAATCTGAAATTAGTCACTGTCATGAGTTGAACTGTGTCCTCCAAACTCATTTGCTGGAGTCCTACTCCCCAGTGATCTTACGGTCTTCACCAAAATACACAAGTTGAAATGAGGTCACATGGGTGAGCCCTAATCCAATATGATTAATGTTCTTATAAAAAGGGGACATTTGGACACAGACGTGCACAGAAAAAAGGCGATACGAAGAGACCCAGGCAGAAGATGGCCCTCTACAAGCCAAGGAGAAGGCCTGGAACAGACCTTTCCCTCGCGACCCTCAGAAGAAACCAACCCTACCGCCTGCCGACACACTGATCTTGGACATCCAGCCTCCAGAACTGAGAGACATACTGTTGCTTCTGACACCCAGTTGTGGAACTTTGTTCTGGCAGCCCTAAGAAACTAATACAGTCACTAATACCTTCCCTTTCCCCCACTTCTCCATCCTTTCAAAGACCCACAAATACTGTTCTGACATCTTCAACTCCTGGGAAGCCACCCCCTCACTGTGCAGGCCAGGAGGCCTTGGCACCCAGTCACCTGCAGGGCCTCACCGCCTGGGCTTCCTGTCGTGCTCACCCCTCTGAGATGCACACAGGGAGCTCCCGCACCCGTCTTAAGTGAGGCAGGGTCTCAGAGAGGCAAGCCCACCCCTAAGAGGCCCAGGCCTCAGAAATAAAGAGGAGGCACATTTCTAAAGCTGTTGAACGATGTCCCATGTACTCCAGGACAAAGTAACATATATGCAAAAGGTACCCAATAGGTTATATTTAAAAAGTGGACCAATCACCATTAATCAGCCCCAAACCAAGGTCAACAGGAAGTCGCCTGGTCACCAGCGCTCCATCAGCCCACATAGCACTGTTCCTTCCTTGGCTCTGGCCTGGCTTTCATGCTCCACATGCTCTTAGCATGTATTTGTCCCTCCAACGAGACCCAAGTTCACTTAAAAACAAAGGCTGTATTTTATTTTTCCTTGTATTTCCCTAGAAGGAAACGATGCCAGCTGAATGCCAGCACATGCCGGCCACTGTGTGAAGTGTTATCACACATGAAAGGGGAGCAGGGCCTGGGACACACACAGGCCCCCAAGCCGCTGGCTCTGACAAACCCTCTCTGAGTCGCTAAGGGAAGATAAGCCTCCGAGGAACAACTTGAAAAACACTGCACTCACAATACACGTCAAGTAAATTGCATGTATTGATAACATGTGCCAAATGTACTTAGATCACTAAATATGCAGTTAGATATGACTGATATTGACCAGCCAATATCTCTAAGGTAACCTTCAATTAATTCAATTTGAAAAATGACAAGAAATATGAGCAGAAAATTAAGATAAAATGAAACAGAATTTTATATGTGCTCCTAGACTACAGTTTCAGAACTGACTTAAGATTTTCTTTGTTCAGTGAAAACTATCAGCAACATCATATATTAGGGGAAAACAGTGAGTTCAAATATAATCTTTTGAAAAGGTACCTTTTTTTTCTCCCATAACTTCTTTAGGTTCACTAGCTTTTTTTCCATTTTTCCCATTGGGAAAGTATTTTTCAAATCCTGTTAGAAAAGGAAAAAAAATACACATCCTCAAACTAAAATTCATCAAGTTTTGTGTACGTGCTCTTTGTTTTGTTCTGTTTTTTAAAGATGATGTTGGGAGTAGGAGTTTATTAATTTATTTATTTTTGCTGTGTTGGGTCTTCGTTTCTGTGCGAGGGCTTTCTCTAGTTGTGGCAAGGGGGGGCCACTCTTCATCGCGGTGCGCGGGCCTCTCACTATCGCGGCCTCTCTTGTTGCAGAGCACAGGCTCCAGACGCGCAGGCTCAGTAGTTGTGGCTCACGGGCCTAGGTGCTCCGCGGCATGTGGGATCCTCCCAGATCAGGGCTCGAACCTGTGTCCCCTGGATTAGCAGGCAGATTCTCAACCACTGCGCCACCAGGGAAGCCCATGCTCTTTGTTTTTAAAGCAGCTGATTCATCACTAAAAAGCACAAGCTAGAAGTATAACATTGCTTGTGTAGGGAGTAAATCAAAGTCTAGATAATACAGCTCACAACCCTGAGGAGTCAGAGGAAAAGGCCTCACTGGGCGCCCACCTCATTACCGACAAAGGTGCCACATTTGAAGGTGACACACTGTCATCACTGCAATCACACAGGAGGAGGTGGGGTGGGTTATAAGAGGAGACATGACTTAGCAATCAACCGAAACAACACCTCTGCACCTGCCCTGTCAACGCCCGCTGACAGCGAGTCTCTGTCACAAGACTGTCCGCCGTCACAGTCACATCTGAATGTTTACCTTTTGGAGGCCGAGAACAGAATCTCTGATAAGCAGCAATCACATCTGTCAGAAGAGAACTTCTGCTGGTTTTTGCTTGAGTTGTAGCATATCGACAAAGCTGCAACACAACATATAAATAAAAGCATGAAGGTTCCATCAAGGTAAGAATGAAAAGAGCTTCATTTCCTAATACTACCAAGGAGATGAAATGCTTCTCCCTTCAACAGGCAGTTACAGACTAGCATAGAACGGCCCCCCCACCGAGGGAGGACTAGGGTTGTCCAGCCCTGGGCCGCTCTAGTCCAGCAAGAACTAGGAGATACACACTTGGCCCAGAAAACGAGAGTACTTCAAATCATACCTAATTAAGAGCTGCAGCCCAATTACGATTCTCTACCAACACATTCACTCTGGCATTGTTTACTTAATTTGTAGCATTCAAAAGGCAAACTCTGACGTGGAACATCTGCTGCCTCACTTGCAGGGTCTATCACACTACAAGGTCATTTACCTGACATTACAGAACAATGCTGCTTGTGAACACAATACTAAATTTATCTGTGTTCAAAGACAAGAAAGTTATGGTCCAATGTCACTGACAGTCCTGGTACTAGTAACATTTGCTAAAGGTATTTGATATACTGTCATCCTGACAAGTCCCTTTACAGATATATCTCTGCTTTAAATAACATGTTGCTAAAAATTGTTTGTAAATACTGCCTATATAAGTCAGAGTAAATGTAAACAAACTGAACAAGCTCCTTATTAAATATTTAGGTGCACAATTAAAAGCAATCAACGGCAAGGCCCACTGAGGGGCTATATCCAAATTTGGCAGTGGAAAAGTTCAAGTAATCCTATCCTTTTGAAAAGTGAAAATTCACCACCATTTTTTAGGACAAGCTTTTACATACAGGTGAGTGTATGTAATGTTTAAAGTGAATTTCATCCGCATTAGTAGCCATCCTCACTTGCCTCCTTTATGGTCTGATGAGAAAAATAAAATACCACAAAACCATATAAAATCACTTCACATCCACAAGTGTGGTCATAATAAAAAAGACAGACAATAACAAGTGTTGGTGAGGATCTGCAGAAATTGGAACCCTTGTGCACTGCTGGGGTGATGGGTACAGCCACTTTGGGAAAGTTTGGCATTCTCAAAATGTTAAATGTAGAGTTCAGTTATCACACGATCCAGCAAATCCACTCCTACTCAAGAAAATTGAAAACATACGTCCACACAATACCTTGTACATGAATGTTCATAGTAGCATTATTCATAATAGCCAAAAAGTGGAAACAACTGTCCATCAACTGATGATGAACAGACAAAATGTGGTATATGCACACAATGGAATTTTATTCAGCCATAAAAAAGGAATGACGCACTGATACATGCTACCATGAAACCTTGAAAACATTATGCTAAGTTAAAGAAACCAGACACAAAAGGTCACATATTACATGATTCCATTTATATGAAATGTCCAAAATAGGCATATCCACAGAGACTGTAGATTAGTAGTTGCCTGGGGCTGGAGGAATGGTTGGGGAGAAATGGGGCGTGACTGCTACTCGTTATAGGGCTTCTTTTTGAGTGATGAAAATGTTCTGGAATTAGACAGTGGTAATGGTTGCACAAACTTATGAATATACTAAAAACCATGGAACAGTACACTTGAAAACGGTGGATTTTATGATATCTGGATTAAATAATCAACTAAAAACCAAAAAAGAATGAGCTGATTTAATTCCAAATTAATACACAATTAATAGCAAAGTAGGACAGAAACACTGATACTGTTCTTGGTAGACAGCAATGCTGGTCTGAGAGAACTTGGAGCTTCTGTTATGTTGGGCCCTCCCTGACGGCTGGGAACACTTGGCCTAAGAAATAACCACTGATAATGGATAAGAGTGTGTCATATGTGAATAAATATTTTCCAATGCCAAATCCATTACGGTGTGGATTGAAATGACCTGTTATCCAAGCTGGACAGGGCAACAAGTCACTGAATATCTGCTCCAGGCCAGGTGCTGCCAAGCAGTGGAGAGCCCACAGGGGGACCAGAACCAGTGCTGCCTCGAAGAAACTCAGAAGAGTAAGGAAGAGTCCTGGGAACAAATCAATTACAGGACGGTACCGCACGTGCAACAATAGAAAACCTTAAGTAGAAAGGTATAGAGGTGGCACAGAGAAGGAAGTGGGTACATGTTTAAGGGACCTAGGCATGTCACAGGGAAGTGACACCTAGCCTGGGATTTGAAAGACTCACAGTTCACCAGGCAAACAGTGTCAAAACTTTTAATTTTGGTGAAGCTGGAAATCTGATTTTTGCATGATGGTCTTCAACATATCTCATGATATTAAGGGACTCACAGTCATGTACCTGCAGTGGGAGAAAATGACGAATGCCCACGGATACTACTGTGAGGGTCAAATGTGATAATATATGGAAAAGCACTTTTAAAATTGTGTGGCAAAACCCAGATTTACATTATCATTTCCAATCATTCTGAAAGCTACTTGAGAGCAAGCGTTCTTTATTAACACCATATTAAGCAAGGCTTTGTATCACAATAAAGTACAGAAATGGGTACACGGTATGTACTTCATAAACATTATTAGCTTGATGAATAATCAGCCCCCTTTAGGCTCTCTTTTCAAATTTCACTGACCTGGAATGCCTCTAGCAATAACCCCCGTGACTGTATTTAATGATGAGATTATTTTCTACAAAAGAACCATCAATTAAATTTTTTTTCCTCTATCTAATCTAAGCCCATTCAAAGAATAATACACATAAAAGATTATGAATTTGCAAAATTTAAGTACAGAGGACCCCAATTTAGAGAATTAGGTTTTACGTCTGACGATGTGAGTACTTTTTAGTTGTGAAGCATCAGTTTCAATCCTTTGAGGATTATATCTGAGACCACACATCAAAATCTTATCCCCAGGAACCTCACTGTGAGAACAGACTTTTAACAGATGGACAAACGCAGAGGAAAATCTGTCCTCTCAGCGTCCCTTGCAGGTAGGAGAATAATGCCCTGGTGTCATCACCCAGATCTTCAGGGCAGTACCAGGGAATATGTGGCACCGACCTCCACAAGCAGGAGACTTCCTTACACCTCAGCATCGAAGATTCACGGAAACTATAGTGCCACTCGAAAGAAAGGCCTTTAGGTAAGATTCCTGACAAAAAACCCTGCAAACTCACAAGGCAGATCCCTACCTGCTTATTACGTCTGAGTCCAATATTCACAAGGGACAAAAGAGGAATTCGAGCAAGGTAAGACGGGGAAATGGATGTAATGCAAGAAACAGAAAGGTCTAGTGCACAGCCATTCTGAGTAAGAGACGAAGACGAATAACCCTGGCTGGCAAGGGGGCTTCGAAGAGGAAACATCAGGAATGCAGGTGCTATCACTGCCCTTTCCGTGAAAAGACTGAGAACACTTCCTCCAGGGCATCTGGCGACTGACCCCAGGGCTCGCCCACCACCCCCGGGGCTCCGTGCGCGGTCGTGGTCAACCTGCGCGAGGCGGGTCCGCCGCGGGCACAGCCGACATCGGCTCTGGGAGCCCGGCCCTGACGACAGCAAAGCAGCGCTCCTCTGGGGGGGCCACCGTTAACGACCTCGGTTATTAGGCGTCGTGTCCGCTGGGCGACGACAGCCCCACCCCCGAGCCCTCGCCGCCGGCTCCCGACGCGCTCCGCTCCGCAGGCCTCCCGGGCCCAGGGCAGCCCCGCCGCTCCGAGGCCCGTCTCCAACCGGGCCGGGGACCCACGCCGAGAGCAGGGCCCGTGACCTTGACTCCCGGCGCCGGGCCGGAAGCGGGTCGCCGGCCGGAAGCGGGCCAGGGGCACCGGACTCACCGTCCGCAGGCAGAGCCGTTCGGTGGGGCCCGCGCGGCCGCCAGGCACGAGCATCGGGGGCAGCCCGCGGGGCCGGCAGGCGCCCCGGCCCCACAGCAGAAGGCACCGGTGCGCCATGGCCGCCGGCGCGTCCCTCGGGCCGGGCGCTGACGGGCGAGCGGCCGCACACGGCCGCGCGCTCTCGGACCTGAGGCCACTGGACTGCTCGCCAGCCACCCCACGCTCTTCTGCGTCTGCTCGCGCCCCGCCCCGCCCCGGCGCGCTGACGTCAGCCTGACGGCGGCGGGCCCTCGGGCAGGGCCGCGGCCCCGCCTCCGTAGCATTCAGGGTCAGGGCGGAGGTGGGGCCTGAGGGGAGGAGCTCAGATGGCGAGGCGGGGCCTGAGGGAGGAGCTCAGAGGGTGGGGCGGGGCTTGAGGGGAGGAGCCCAGAGGGAGGAAGGCTGGGATTGGGCCGGGCTGCTTGCTTTGACGCTGCACGGGCTAGAGCGCGGGTCGGCCCCGCTGAGGCCGCTGCGGCTTCGCCGGGTGGCCCTTTCTCTCAGGACGAAGGCCGTCTTCGACCCTTCGGACACCTGTCTCGGTAGGTCCCTCGTCACATACTTGCTTGAGAGCCTATTCAGTGGGGCCTTGTCCGTGGCAGGCACCGTCCTAGGCCCTGGAGGAGCCAGGGCGGCCGTCAGGAACCGGACCCACAGCACGTGAAAATGCGCGGCCCTCAGTCTCTCAGCAGTGAGAGGAACTTGTGCTCCCAGACGAGGTGGAGTAGCGGGAAACGAGGGAAAATGTGTGAGATACTGTGGCCGGTTAAGTCGTGTGGGCTTTGCCTGGGGGGAGGAGGGAGGGTTCTTTCCCGGTTCGGGTTCGAGTAGGCGAACGTGACAGTAGCTGAGATCCACACAGCACAGGCTTTATTCAGTGGCCAAAGAACGGAGAAGCGGGAACTGAGTTCACGGGTCAACTTCTGCCCGCCTGGCCGTGTCACCGGAGGGTAGGTTCTTGTTTCCTCACAGAATTCAGAGCCCCACACGGAGGCCACGGAGGCGAAGCGAGGGTTTACTGAGCGACCGCACGCTGTCGGGAGGGAGAGCGGGCTGCTCGGGTGAGCAGCTGCCCTGAGTTTCCTACCGCGAGTTGGTTATATGGGGCGCGGAAACAGCTGGGAAGAATATTCATTACAGGGCGAGACTCAGGGGAGACTTCTCTCGATCTTATTTCCCTTCTCCGCCTCCCCAAGGACGGGGGAGTTTTGGTCCTCTTTGGTCTTTTCAGGTCTGTCGTTGCCTCAGGTGCAGGATGGGTACTGCCCCCGTCACAGTGTTAATTCTGTTGTAATGAGGGCATAATGAGCAGAAGGTTACTTTCCAACGACGCTGGAGGTTCCTGCCTTTCTTGTTTGCCTCTAGGACCCCTGTGGTCACAAGATGTATGGTTTCCTGTCAGACTCCCATGCCTCCCTTCTTTGCTCTTATCTGGCCAACTGCCTGCTCTAACACTGGCCCCCTCAAGGAGTTTGGACCCTTAAAATCTTTTAAGGGTCAAAGGGTCGATGGTCCGTCTTCTGAAGCTGCTTCAAGCCGAGCAGGGGCATTGTCCCTACCTGTGGGGTCCAGACCACCTTGCCGTCTGTCAGAGATAGGGGTATCGGGGTCATTGGCAGAAGCAGCGATGGAGACTGTGGAATGGGAGGCTGCAACCCTTTCCAGGTGATGTTGATAGTCCTCATCTTCATGTGGGCTGGGTTGAAATCCCTGGCGTACCATCATCTGCAGGTGAAACTGTTGTAATCTGGAGGAAACAAACTTAACACGCAGGTTAAAAAGGCAGGGGCCAAAAATCAGTAAAAATACTATTGCGATCAGAGGTCCAAGTAGGGGTAGGAACCAGGGGTATGTAATACCCCTCTGACTACAGTCCCAATGGAGTTGGCGCTGGGGTTACCCTTTCCAAAAATGTATAGCCATTGAGCCTGTTTATATACCTTTTGGATATCTTCTTCCATCTGGCCAGTGGCGTTGATGTAGGTGCAACACGTTTTGTTGATTATTGTGCATACCCCTCCCTTCTAAGCTAGGAGATAACCCAAGGCCAGTCTTTTACCATCACCACATTTGCTAGGGAGTTAAGGGAAGTTGAGAGTCTGGAGAGTGCATTCCCTGTGCTCCTGGCCAGAGTAGGTAGAGTAACTGACAGGTTACAAAGCGTTGCCTTGTGGTATGCAAAGCCTCCCTGTGGGACCACCAAGCCAATAGCAGCTCCAGTTCCTGCCAGGAGGAGGCCAATCGCACACTGGAGCCAGGGATGGGGAATGGAGATATTATATATGGATATTACCCCAGGGGCTAAAAAGGTGAGTGTGTAGGATCCCATGGTTAATCTTTTATGTATGCATTGGTAGCCCATGGCTCAGAGGGGCCTCACGTAGATAGGACCCTGCAGCCTTCCTTTTGGGTGGCCATAAATTATGAGGTGTCCCCTTGGAGCACATAGCCATGTCTGGGATCTGTTTTCCTGAAGAAGCTGGCTCTGCCAGGTGAGGTTGGGATTTGTTGAGCAGGTGCAGCTGGGGCTAAGTGGCCCTCCTCGGATCCCCACCTCAGGCAAGTGGGTCTTATATGGATGAAGAGGTTCCTCTTCATGTGAGGCAGCCACGTTATATTTTGTGAATGGAGGAGGTAGAGTGTCCCCTTTCCAGTTTCCAAAATGGGAGTAGGTCGTGGACTCCCGGGATCCCAGGGATGCCAGACATATCCAATGGGTGGAATTCTGTGTCTCATCTAGCTCTGTTGAGGTCACTTCAGGTGTCCCCCTTTAGCATTTGTATCTTTGAATAGACCTTCAACATATGGGTTGTGTCCTACCCCTAAAGATGGCTGTCAGATCATGCAGTCTTGGAAGTTTGAAGATATGATCCCCGTGGGTTTTAGGGAAAGGCTGGGTTCTTTCAGTCAAGTTAATGCAAATGACTGAGGACAGGTTAAAGCATGTCCAATTGACCATGGAGAGAAGCTCTTCTGTGGGTGGGTCCCAAGACCAATTGGACTGGTTAAGAGTATAGAGGGAGGTGTTGGCTGAGGCTGGGTAGAAGATGGGCCACCCCGGGGCCTCATGGGGGTTAGTGTGGCAGACCCAGCAGTTAGTAAGATTTTCTTTTTTCCTATGGTGGAGGAAATTTGTACTATGGAGTTGCCGCTCCATCCCCCTTGTGCAGATATCCACAGGAGGGAGAGAAATTTTAGGGTGAATAATGGCTTCATGGTGGCAGTGGCGAGCTAAAAGTGAACAGTCTTCTTTAAACCCAGCATGGAGGAGTTCTTCCCTGGCAGGGGTGGTTAAGTGAACTGGTAAAATGTAAGTAAGAGAATAATAGCAAAAATGGTGAGTACGAGTCCAACCCACCAAATCATTTTACTTATCTGCCAACGATGTCTGTCCTTTGAGTATATATTCAACTTTTTGACTTTTAAATAGGAGCCTAAGGGCTTTGGTGGGCTCACAGGTCCAGTTGGAGGTGTCTTCCTGTTCATAGCCAGGGTCCTGTTTGGACTTAAGAGGAACTGGCTTGATTTGGGACAGGTGAACCCAACTGTTGATCCCTTGTAATTTAACTGCAATAGGGGTGCTGAGAAGGACCTAGTAAGGGCCCCTCCACTTGGGCAGTAATTGATCAGAGGGGGACCACTTCTCTCCATGTTTTTAGGAGGACAAAATCTCCCAGCTGAATATGAATGGGGTCAGTTTCCTGGCTGGGGGCCTGATTTCCATATTCTGAAATTGCCTTTTGGACCAGTCCCAGATTAATTAGGTACTTAATAAGCTCACTGGTTTCAGTATCCACCAAAATGTGAGAGGATAAAAAGGGCCTACCATAAGTCATTTCAGACGGGCTGATCCCTAGCCCTGTTTTAGGCGCCCCCCTGATTCTTAAGAGGGCTATAGGTAAAAACTTTGTCCAAGGTTCTAATGTCTCTTGACAAAGTTTAGCCAGGATTCTTTTTAAAGTTTGATTGGCCCTTTCCACCTTCCTTGATGGCTGAGGCCTCCAGGCAGCATGGAGGTGGTAGCAAATGCCTAGGGCAGTAGAGGTTTGTTGGGTAACCCTAGCCACAAAAGAGGGACCGTTATCACTGTGTAAAGACCGTGGAAGTCCAAACAGAGGAATTATTTCCTTTAGTAATGCCTTTATTACCTCCTGAGCTCTCTCGGTCTTAGTTGAAGGCTTCCACCCATCTGGTAAAAGTGTCAATAAAGACCAGAAGGTATTTATATCCCTGGGAGGATGGCATCTGGGTAAAGTCTATTTGCCAGTTCTCCTCTTCTTTGGATGGGCTGAAGGAGA
Source organism: Mesoplodon bidens (assembly GCF_964165515.1). NCBI lineage: Eukaryota > Metazoa > Chordata > Mammalia > Artiodactyla > Ziphiidae > Mesoplodon > Mesoplodon bidens. The sequence continues at coordinate 29,231,834 of NC_138169.1, read as the reverse complement.
GGTGGAGGCCTTAGTTTTCCCCCTGGGTTATTATGGTAACATATATTACAGACCTCTGTGACCTCTAGGCTAGTCTGAGAAAGGCCCATGCCAGAGAAGACTTTTTCCACCAGGCTAGTCAAAGCATCCCACCCCAGATGAGAGAAGTCATAGAATGATTTTTAAATATTCCATTGTAATGCTCTGGACAGCATTATTGTTTGTTCCTTAAGCCACAGCCATTGGGGCCCTCTTGGTATCCCCTAGTTCAGACCCACTCTATTTCCTTGATTGTGTACAGGGGTGACAACAAAGTGGGCTGGGGTTTGATTATGAGGGAGTAAGGTGGCCTGAGCTGAAGGTGTTTTTTGGTTTTCGCTTTTTGAATTTTATTGAAGTATAGTTGATTTACAATGTTGTATTTCTGCTGTACAGCAAAGTGACTCAGTTATACACATATATACATTCTTTTTCATATTCTTTTCCATTATGGTTTATCATAGGATATTGAATATAATTCCCTGTGCTATACAGTAGGACCTTGTTGTTTATCCATCGTATATATAATGGTTTGCGTCTGCTAATCCCAGACTCCCAACACTTCCCTCCCCCACTCCCCTCCCCCTTCGCAGCCGCAGGTCTCTTCTCTATATCTGTGCGTATGTTTCTGTTTCATAGATATGTTCATTCTTGTCATATTTTAGATTCCACATATAAGTGATATCATACGGTATTTGTCTTTTTCTTTCTGACTTACTTCGCTTGGTAGAATAATACCTAGGTCCATCCATGTTGCTGCAAATGGTATTATTTCATTCTTTTTTTGTGGCTGAGTAGTATTGCGTTGTGTGTGTGTATACGTGTGTGTGTGTGTGTGTGTGTATATCACATCGACTTCATTATCCATTCATCTGTTGATGGACATTTAGGTTGTTCCCATATCTTGTCTGTTGTGAATAGCGCTGCTATAAACATAGGGGTGCATGTATCTTTTTGAATTACAGTTTTGTCCAGATATATGCCCAGGAGTGGGATTGCTGGATCATATGGCTACTCTATTTTTAGTTTTTTGAGGAACCTCCCTACTGTTTTCCATAGTGACTGCACCAATTTACATTCCCACCAACAGCGTAAGAGGGTTCCCTTTTCCCCACACCCTCTCCAGCATTTATTATTTGTACACTTTTTGATGATGGCCATTCTGACTGGTGTGAGGTGGTACCTCACTGTAGTTTTGGTTTGCATTTCTCTAATAATTAGTAATGATGAGCATCTTTTCATGTGCCTATTGGCCTTCTGTATGTCTTCTTTGGAGAAATGTCTATTTAGGTCTTCTGCCCATTTTTTGATTGGGTTGTTTGTTTCTGTGTTACTGAATTGTATGAGCTGTTTGTATATTTTGGAAATTAAGCCCTGGTTAGTCACATCATTTGCAAACATTTTCTGCCAGTCTGTAGGTTATCTTTTCATTTTGTTTATGCTTTCCTTTGCTGTGCAAAAGCTTTTAAATTTGATTCGGTCCCATTTGTTTATTTTTGCTTTTATTTCTATTGCTTTGGGAGACCTAAGAAAACATCTGTATGATTTATGTCAGAATGTTTTGCCTATGTTCTCTTCTAGGAGTTTTATGTTGTCATGTCTTATATTTAAGTCTTTAATCCATTTTGAGTTTATTTTTGTACCTGGTTTATTCTAACTTCATTCATTTGCATGTGACTGTCCAACTTTCCCAACACCACTTGCTGAAGAGACTCTCTCTTTCCCATTGGATATTCTTGCCTCCTTTGTCGAAGATTAATTGACCAAGGATTAATTGACCATAGGTGTGTGGGTTTATTTCTGGGCTCTCTATTCTGTTGCATTGATCCATACGTTTGTTTTTGTGCCAGTACCATGCTGCTTTGATTTCTGTAGCTTTGTAGTATTGTCTGAAGTCTGGGAGGGTTATGCCTCCTGCTTTATTCTTTTTTCTCAGGATTGCTTTAGCAATTCTGGGTCTTCTATGATTCCATATAAATTTTAGGATTATTTGTTCTAGTTCTGTGAAAAATGTCAGGGGTTATTTGATAGGGATCACATTAAATCTGTAGATTGCTTTGGGTAGTGTGGCCATTTTTACAATATTAATTCTTCCAATCCAAGAGCATGGGATTCTTTCCATTTCTTTGAATCACCTTCAGTTTCCTTTGTTAATGTTTTTTTTAGTTCTCAGCATATGTCTTTCAACTCCTTGGTCAGGTTTATTCCTAAATATTTTATTTTTGGGGGTGCAATTTTAAGAGGTACCATTTTATTATATTCCCTTTCTGATATTTCATTGTTGGTATAAAGAAATGCAATCGGTTTCTGTATGTTAATCTTGTATCCTGCTACCTTGTTCTATTTGTTTATCAGTTCTAGTAGTTTTTGTGTGGACTCTTTAGGGTTTTCTCTGTATATTATCATGTTATCTGCATATAATGACAATTTTACCTCTTCCCTACCATTTGAATAACTTTTATCTCTTTTTCTTTTCTGATTGCTGTGGCTAAAACTTCCAGTACTGTGTTGAATAGAAGAGGTAAGAGTGGGCATCCTTGTCTTGTTCCAGATTTTAGTGGGAAGGCTTTCAGCTTTTCACTGTTGAGTATTATATTGGCCATTGGTTTGTCATAAATAGCTTTTATTATGTTGAGATATGTTCTCTCTATACCTACTTTCAAAAGGGTTTTTATTATGAATGGATGTGGAATTTTATTGAATGCTTTTCCTGCATCTATTGAGATGATTGTTGTTTTTGTCTTTTCTTTTGTTGATGTGGTGTATCACATTGATAGATTTGCATGTGTTGAACCATCATTGTGACCAGCTTGGTCATGGTGTATGATCTTTATGTGTTGTTGGATTCAGTTTGCTAATTTTTTTTTGAGAATTTTTATATCTATATTCATCAAAGATATTGACCTGTGATTTTCCTATTTGGTGGTATCTTTTGGTATCTTTTGTGTGGTTTTGGTATCAGGGTGATGGTGGCTTCATAGAATGTCTTTGGGAGTGTTCCTTTCTGTTCAGTTTTTGGAAGAGTTTGAGAAGGATCTGTATAAGTTGTTCTTTGTATGTTTGGTAGAATTCACCTGTGAAACCATCTGGTCCTTGACTTTTGTTTGTACGGAATTTTTATTTTTTCTTTTTATTTATTTTTAAAATGTATTATTTTAAAAAATTTATTTATTTTATTTATTTTCTTTTTGGCTGCATTGGGTCTTCATTGCTGCATGCGGGCTTTCTCAAGTTGTGGCGAGTGAGGGCTACTCTTCATTGTGGTGAGCGGGCTTCTCATTGCGGTGGCTTCTCTTTGTTGTAGAACACAATCTCTAGGCATGTGGGCTTCAGTAGTTGTGGCACGCGGGCTTCAGTAATTGTGGCACACAGGCTTCAGTAGTTGTGGCTCGCAGGCTCAGTAGTTGTGGCTCACGACAGCTTTTATGATTCGAAGATCTTGGATCATTGTATATTCCCCATTTAGTTTGAGGACATGTGGGATTGGAGTATTACAAGGAGATTGGCATGGCAACAAAAGCCCATATTTGATGAATTTTGAGATCAGGGATTGGAGGCCTCATCAAACCTCTGGTTTTGTGGGGTATTGATGCTTGGAAGGGAAGTTATTAGCCTCCTTTAAGGTGATTTCACAGGTGTGGCAATCTTTGCCTGTCATTAGATTTCCTGGTCCCAGACCTGTGGCTGTATGAGTTCTTTAATTTCTGGGGAAATATTTTGAGCTGGACTGTCCGTGTCTTGAATAATGCATAGTCTAGCCAAAAATAGGTCTTGGTTTTGGTTTTCAGGGACAGTAAGAGTCACTTACTCAGGGAGAGAAAGATTTGGAAGAATGAAATCTCTTCCTAATAATGGGCTGGGGCATTCAGGCATGACCAGAAACTTGTGAGTTATAAGAGTCTTTCCCCAGGTGCAAGTTAGAGGGGTGGTGAAATGTTTTCATTTTGGCCTTCCTTCTCCACCAACAATAGAGCAGGTTTTGGGGGGCAAGGGGCCTAGCGTGAGAAGTCAGGACAGAGTAAGTGTCTCCTATGTCTAGTAGAAACTGGACAACCTGCCATGTCAGTGGTCACCTGTGGTTCCTCCCATGAGATAATGACTTTCTTCTTGGGAGGTCCCAGGTCCCATCAATCAACCACTGCCATGACTGGCAAGGGGGAATTTCCCCACTCCCTTTGGAGCTGAGGGCATTCCCTTCTCCAGTGGCCCATCTTCTTACAGAGTGGGCATGGTGTCTTGGGTGGAGGCTAGAACCTGTTTTCTGGGCATTCCTTGAAACAGTGTTTGGGGCTCCCACAGTTAAAACAGGCTCCTTTACCTGGCAGGGGTCTTCTGGGAGTGCCTTTGGTGTGACCAGGAGGTGAGTTAGGTCCTGCCATGATGGCTGCCAGAAGCTTGGCTTGCTAATGGTCCCTTAAGTCACACTGTTCCTTCCTGTCCTTCTCACCCTGGTCTCTGCTGTTAAAGACACTGAAGACCATATCAATAAAAAGGTTGCAAGGGGTTTGGGGGCCCCATGGCAAGCTTTTGACAGATGTTGGGGGCTGACAAGCTAATGAAATGGGTTGCAAGTACAATGTGTCCCTCAAAAGTGTTTGGGTAGGGGCTTCCTACCCAAACTTCCCTGGTGGCGCAGTGGTTGAGAGTCCGCCTGCCAATGCAGGGGACACGGGTTCGTGCCCCGGTCTGGGAAGATTCCACATGCCGCGGAGCAGCTGGGCCTGTGAGCCATGGCCGCTGAGCCTGCGCGTCCGGAGCCTGTGCTTGCAAAGGGAGAGACCACAACAGTGACAGGCCTGCGTACCGCAAAAAAAAAAAAAGAAAAAAAAAATGTTTGGGTCAACAGTCATATACTTTTAGAGGGCATCTACCAGCCTGGCCTGAAATAGGGCTGGATTTTTGTCCTGACCTTGAGTGATCTCTTTAACCTTATCATAAATGACAGGTTTAGGGGCTTCCCTGGTGGCGCAGTGGTTGAGAGTCCGCCTGCCGATGCAGGGGACGCGGGTTCGTGCCCCGGTCTGGGGGGATCCCACGTGCTGCGGAGCGGCTGGGCCCGTGAGCCATGGCCACTGAGCCTGCGCGTCCGGAGCCTGTGCTCCGCAATGGGAGAGGCCACAGCAGTGACAGGCCCGCGTACCGCAAAAAAAAAAAAAAAGACAGGTTTAATTATGTATAGTTTCATCCCTTCAGTGAGGCAAAGGATCATGTGGTCTCTTTTAGGGATACCAGTTTAGCCTGGCTGATACTCCCAATTGGGATCAATCAGTGGCACTGCCATCATGCCCACAGGATAATGATTGGATAGGGCAGCGTGTAATCCGTTAGCATATGCTTGAGCCTCTGCCCAGATGTAGGTCTTTTCCTCAGGGGTGCAGCAGTGGGAAATGGCAACATTCAGGTCCTTCTAAGTGAGGTCGAAGGAGAAATTTAGTCCCTGGAGTTCTTCAGTGAATCAGCTAGGGTCCTCCAAGAATGGGTGTAAGCAAGTGCAGCACTGGTTAAGGCTGGACAAAGAAAAGAGTGCAGGCTCAGTAGTTGTGGCGCACAGGCTTAGTTGCTCTGCAGCACGTGAGATCTTCCGGGACCAGGGCTCGAACCCGTGTACCCTGCAGGAGGATTCTTGACTACTGCACCACCAGGGAAGTCCGTGTATCATATTTTAGATTCTACATATAAGTGATATCATATTATTTATATATATATATATGTATATATATCCCATCTTCTTAATCCATTCATCTGTCAATGGACATTTAGGTTTGTGTGTGTGTGTGTGTGTGATATGATACTATGTTTTTACTTTTATTTATTTTATTTTTAAAATAAAATTTAAAAAATATTTATTTAATTAAAAAATTACCTTTATTGGAGTATAACTGCTTTACAATGTTGTGTTAGTTGCTGCTGTACAACAAAGTGAATCAGCTCTATGTATACATATATCCCCATGTCCCCTCCCTCTTGAGCCTCCCTCCCGCCCTCCCTATCCCACCCCTCTAAGTGGTGACAAAGCACCGAGCTGATCTCCCTGTGCTATGCAGCAGCTTCCCACTAGCCATCCATTTTACATTTGGTAGTGTATATATGTCAGCGCTACTCTCTCACTTCGTCCCAGCTTCCGCCTCCCGCCCTGTAACCTCAAGTCTGTTCTCTACGTCTGTATCTTTATTCCTGCCCTGCCACTAGGTTCATCATTACTGTTTTTTCAGATTCCATATATGTGTGTTAGCATGCGATATTTTTCTCTTTCTGACTTACTTCACTCAGTATGACAGACTCTAGGTCCATCCACCTCATTACAAATAACTCAATTTCATTCCTTTTTATGGCTGGGTAATATTCCATTGTATATATGTATATCTTCTTTATCCATTCATCTGTCGATGGACATTTAGGTTGGTTCCATGGCCTGGCTATTGTATATAGTGCTGCAATGAACATTGCAGTATATGTATCTTTTTGAATTATGGTTTTTTCAGGGTATATGCCCAGTAGTGGGATTGCTGGGTCATATGGTAGTTCTATTTTTAGTTTTTTAAGGAACCTCCATACTGTTCTCCATAGTGACTGTATCAGTTTACTTTCCCACCAACAGTGCAGGAGGGTTCCCTTTTCTCCACACCCTCTCCAGCATTTATTGTTTGTAGATTTTTTGATGATGGCCATTCTGACCGATGTGACGTGATACCTCATTGTGGTTTTGATTTGCATTTCTCTATGTTTCCATGTCTTGACTATTGTAAATAGCGCTGCTATGAACATAGGGGTGCATGTATCTTTAATTTTAATTTAATTTTTTTTTTTGGCTGTGCCATGCGGCATGCAGGATCTTAGTTCCCCAACCAGGGATTGAACCTGTGCCCCTGCAATGGAAGTGCTGATTCTTAACCACTGGACCACCAGAGAAGTCCCTGCATGTGTCTTTTAGAATTATAGTTTTGAATGAGTATATGCCCTGGAGTGGGATTGCTGGATCATATGGCAACTCTACTTTTAGTTTTTTTGAGGAACCTCCCTACTGTTATCCACAGTGGCTGCACCAATTTACGTTACCACCAGTAGTGTAAGAGAGTCCCCTTTTCTTCCCACCCTCTCCAGCATTTATTGTTTGTAGACCTTTTTTCTTTTTTTAAATAAATTTATTTTTATTTTTTGGCTGTGTCTTTGTTGCTGCGCGCAGGCTTTCTCTAATTGTGGCGAGCAGGGGCTACTCTTTGTTGCGGTGCGCAGGCTTCTCATTGTGGTGGCTTCTCTTGTTGCAGAGCACGGGCTCTAGGCACACAGGCTTCAGTAGTTGTGGCACACGGGCTCACTAGTTGTGGCTCGTGGGCTCTAGAGTTCAGGCTCAGTAGTTGTGGCTCATGGGCTTAGTTGCTCCGTGGCATGTGGGATCTTCCCAGACCAGGGCTTGAACCTGTGTCCCCTGCACTGGCAGGTGGATTCTTAACCACTGAGGCACCAGGGAAGCCCTGTTTGTGGCCTTTTTTTTTTTTTTTTTTTTTTTTTGCAGTACATGGGCCTCTCACTGCTGTGGCCTCTCTTGCTGTGGAGCACAGGCTCTGCAGCATGTGGGATCTTCCCGGACCGGGGCACGAACCCATGTCCCCTGCATCGGCAGGTGGACTCTCAACCACTGCGACACCAGGGAAGCCCAAGACTTTTTAATGATGGCCATTCTGACTGGTGTGAGGTGGTACCTCATTATGGTTTTGATTTGCATTTCTCTAATAATTAGTGATGTTGAGCATCTTTTCATGTGCCTATTGGCCGTCTGTATGTCTTCTTTGCAGAAATGTCTATTTAGGTCTTCTGCCCTTTTATCGATTGAGTTGTTTGTTTTTTTATTGTTGTTGAATTGTATGAGCTGTTTGTATGTTTTAGAAATCAATCCTTTGTCGGTTGCATCGTTTGCAAATATTTTCTCCCATTTTGTAGGTTGTCTTTTCATTTTGTTTATGGTTTCCTTTGCTGTACAGAAGCTTGTAAGGTTGATTAGGTCCCATTTGTTTATTTTTGTTTTTATTTCTGTTGTCTTGGGAGACTTACCTAAGAAAATATTGGTACAATTTATGTCAGAGAATGTTTTGCCTATGATCTTTTCTAGGAGTTTCATGGTGTCATATCTTATGTTTAAGTCTTTAAGCCATTTTGAGTTTATTTTTGTCCATGGTGTGAGGGTGTGTTCTAACTTCATTGATTTATATGCAGCTGTCCAACTTTCCCAACACCACTTGCTGAAGAGACTGTCTTTTTCCCCTTTTTATATTCTTGCCTCCTTTTTTGAATATTAATTGATTGTAGGTGTGTGGGTTTATTTCTGGGCTCTCTGTTCTGTTCCATTGATCCATGTATCTGTTTTTGTGCCAGTACCACTCTATTTCAATTACTGTAGCTTTGTAGTATTTTCTGAAGTCTGGGAAGGTTATGCCTCCTGCTTTGTTCTTTTTCTTCAGGATTGCTTTAGCAATTCAGGGTCTTTTATGGTCCCATATAAATTTTAGGATCATTTGTTCTAGTTCTGTGAAAAATGTCATGGGTGATTTGATAGGGATCACATTAAATCTGTAGATTGCCCCCAACATTCATATTTGAAACCCCAACTTCCAATGTGACTGTATTTGGAGATAATGCAATATCCCTTATGAATATACATGCAAAAATCCTCAACAAAATACTAGCAAACCAAAGCCAACATCATATTTGAAGGGTTATACACCATGACCAAGTGGGATTTACCTCAGAATGTCAGGTTGGTTCAACATAATAAAATCAATGAATGTAATACATCACGTTAATAGAATGATTTTTTTAAAATCACATGATCACTCCCACAGTATGGCCGGCGACATTAGCTAGCGCTCGCTCTACTCTCTCTAACAGGGAAACAGTGGACTACAAGAGACGGAGCTGTATCTGCCTCTATTTCCAGCAGACTCACGTTCAACTTTCACTCACACACACACAAAAAAATAAAGCCGGGAAAATTTTATTAACCCCTTTAAAAAAAAGTTAATATAAAATTACAGCAAAAAAGGAACCTGAACTTTAGTAACACAGCTGGAACAATCCGCAGCGGCGGCGGCAGTGGCGGGAGAAGAGGCTTAATTTAGTTGATTTTCTGTGGTTGTTGGTTGTTTGCTAGTCTCACGGTGATGGAAGCTGCACATTTTTTCGAAGGGACAGAGAAGCTGCTGGAGGTTTGGTTCTCCAGGCAGCAACCCGACGCAAACCAAGGATCTGGGGATCTTCGCACCATCCCAAGATCCGAGTGGGACATACTTTTGAAGGATGTGCAATGTTCAATCATAAGTGTGACAAAAACTGACAAGCAGGAAGCTTATGTACTCAGTGAGAGTAGCATGTTCGTCTCCAAGAGACATTTCATTTTGAAGACATGTTGTACCACCCTCTTGCTGAAAGCACTGGTTCCCCTGTTGAAACTTGCTAGGGATTACAGTGGGTTTGACTCAGTTCAAAGCTTCTTTTATTCTTGTAAGAATTTCATGAAGCCTTCTCACCAAGGGTACCCACACTGGAATTTCCAGGAAGAAATAGAGTTTCTTAATGCAATTTTCCCAAATGGAGCAACATATTATATGGGACGCATGAATTCTGATTGTTGGTACTTTTGTACTTTGGATTTCCCAGAGAGTCGGGTAATCAATCAGCCAGATCAAACCCTGGAAATTCTGATGAGTGAGCTTGACCCAGCAGTTATGGAACAGTTCTACATGAAAGGTGGTATTACTGCAAAGGATGTTACTCGTAAGAGGAATTCATGACCTGATACCAGGTTCTGTCATTGATGCCACACTATTCAATCCTTGTGGGTATTCAATGAATGGAATGGAATCGGATGGAACTTATTGGACTATTCACATCACTCAGAACCAGAATTTTCTTATGTTAGCTCTGAAACAAACTTAAGTCAGACCTCCTATGATGACCTGATCAGGAAAGTTGTGGAAGTCTTCAAGCCAGGAAAATTTGTGACCACCCTGTTTGTAAATCAGAGTTCTAAATGTTGCACAGTGCTTTCTTTGCCCCAGAATATTGAAGGTTTTAAACGTCTTGATTGCCAGAGCGCTATGTTCAATGATTACAATTTTGTTTTTACCAGTTTTGCTAAGAAGCAGCAACAACAGCAGAGTTGATTAAGAAAAATGAAGAAAAAACTCAAAAAGAGAACACACATAGAAGAAGGTGGTGGCTGCTTTTTAGATATTGATACCAAGGGCCCTGCTTTCCATAACCACCACCTTGTAGTTGCAGAAAGCCCTAGATGTAATGATAGTGTAATCATTTTGAATTGTATGCATTATTATATCAAGGAGTTAGATATCTTGCATGAATGCTCTCTTCTGTGTTTAGGTATACTATGCCACTCTTGCTGTGAAATTGAAGCGCATGTAGAAAAAAACTTTTACTATATGAAACTTTACAACACTTGTGAAAACTCAGTTTGGTTTATGCACAGTGTAATTTTTCTCCAGGTATCATTCAAAATTCCCCACAGACAAGGCTTTCATCCTCATTAGGTGTTGGCCTCAGCCTAGCCATCTGGGACTGTTCTATTAAATTGCTACCAGGATTTTGCATCCAGTTACCTCCACTTTCTAGAACATATTCTCTACTGTTATTGAAACCAGTTTCTACTTCATACAGGTGTTTTTGCAGCACCAATCAAAGTTCTTCTTCCACAAGTCGAGTCCTCTACGAAAATGACTGCAGTTATCCACTTTGTGTATTACTATCTCACTGCTTCCTATACTTGTGTGACTTTGATTCATTCCTCACCATGGTGTCTCCCTCCCAAACACACCCCCTCCATAAAGCAATACACTGTTACACTGTGGGTTTACACTAACCTTATACCCCAGAGGGGGAACGGGGGGATGGACCCTGGGCTTAATTTTCTTTTAAGGTCAAGGGAGTTTGGCATTTTTCGTTACCATGAGCTCTTTGGAATACGCTGGTGTTGATTAGCAAAGAAGGTGTAGATTGATACTAGGGAATATTGGCAGAACTGTATGGAAACTGTATGCCATTCTGTGCTCTCATTAAATGAGATTAGCTTCTCATGGGTACCATGTCTTTATTAACTTGCTAAGTAGTAGTATAAAAAAATTATAACTAAATTTGTTAGCAAGGAGATTTAAGATAAAGGTTGTGTTGGATTCAACAAGTCAAGTCAGCTCAGGTGATTCACCTCAACTTTTACTTTCATAGCCATTTCCACTAATTTCTATTAATGATATGCCATAAGCTTTGGTTCAAAGCAGAGTTGATGTCTTTGCCATCTTGTGACTTAAAAAGTTATGTGACTTTGTGATGCATGTGATAGTGTTCTGACGGTTCCTCTTACTGGTACTTCTTTCACCATGGAGTAGCATCAAGTGATGAATGAGGACTGTTCAGGTTATTCAGACATACTACACAGTGAAGCAGAGTGCTATCCATAAAACATAACATACAAAATTCCAAAATTGTCAATGGGAAATGACTAGAAATATAGGCTTAAAAGAGTTGTCATCTTTTAGCTGTATTTGCTAATACGGACATTTATTTAAGCAGCTGAGAAAAGAGCAAAGTTGACTCAATTTTGTATTTCTTCTTGTCCTCAAACAATTTTTGATTCTTTCTGGATTGATGCAGTGATGTTTTTGTTCCTTCCGTATTTATAAATGAAACACTTTTTTTTAGTGTTTCTAAACATAAATTCTACTTGGTTTGAAATCAAGTGGTTGGAACACTTTCGACTTTTAAACATGTTGATTCAGAGCTTCATTGAAGAAGCTTTCAATCAATGGATCAGTCCGATTCTGTAATTAGCACACAGTACCTAATGTTTTGGTGCTATTATGAGGACCAGTGCTCAAAGTGGATTTTGTTCTTGAACAGTGTCCCAGTAGATTTGATGAACATTTATTGGCTTGAGGTCTGATTCCTGCTCCCCACCCCCGCCCCGGCCCAGTAGATTTAAGATTTCCATTTAATGTTGAGAAACTGTACAGATTTGTATGGAACAAAGCCTAGAAAAATGAAAACTATAGATTGAATAGTAATCTAAATTAATCCTAGTGTGTATGATAGAGGAGGGAAAATTTTGGTGCCATAATTTCTCTCTTCATGGTGTTGGACTTAAATCAGTTGAAATGTATTTCTGTACCACAGTTTAAGCTTCAATAAAGGTTTGCTTAATTCGTTTTCTAGTGACATTCAGAAAGTTTTCTGTTGATTTTTTTTTTTTTTTTTTTTTTCCCCAGTACGCGGGCCTCTCACTGCTGTGGCCTCTCCCGTTGCGGAGCACAGGCTCCGGATGTGCAGGCTCAGCGGCCATGGCTTATGGGCCCAGCCGCTCCGCGGCATGTGGGATCTTCCCAGACCGGGGCACGAACCCGTGTCCCCTGCATTGGCAGGTGGACTCTCAACCACTGCGCCACCAGGGAAGCCCTGTTGATGTATTTTTTTAAATAGTATACATGACCAAATACTAGACATCTAAAGTTTTTATAATTAATGGAGTAAATCAATATTTAATGATCATTTTTTAAGATTTATGGGAGTTGTCATAAAGATAAGATCTCTAAGCTCCTGGGAGAACAGATTTAAACATTTTTTTGTTAGTGGCTTCATACCTGAAGCTCAAAGGGAATCATCCGGGCTATATACCAGGATATCAAAGAGTAGAGAGGGCGTAAGTAGTAAGAATAAGAATGCTAGGGTTTCCCTGGTGGCGCAGTGGTTGAGAGTCCGCCTGCCGATGCAGGGGACACGGGTTCGTGCCCCGGTCCGGGAAGATCCCACATGCCGCGGAGCGGCTGGGCCCGTGAGCCATGGCTGCTGAGCCTGCACGTCCGGAGCCTGTGCCCCACAATGGGAGAGGCCACAACAGTGAGAGGCCCGCGTACCGCAAAAAAAAAAAAAAAAAAAAAGAATGCTAGAGTTTGGAGCTAGAAAAGTGAAAAGTTTGAAGGTGGAATAGTCTAATATTTATTATGAAATAGGCTGTTGATAGTGGGGTGGGGGCAGAGTCTAACTCATGGTTATTTCTATTAACTAGAACAGAGATATAAGCTTTTGATCATTGTGCCATGCAGGTACATATCTCATCATCTGAGTTAAAAAGGGTTGATCGTAGAAAAGCAGGTTGTTACATATGTGTGCCATACCTACAGCACCAGATTCTTTTACATGAACAGGTAACTGAGTTTGGCAGACACTTGGTGTTAATCAGATTCAGGGACATAATCTGAAAAATATGGTAAATGTGATATCACACTATGAAAGATAAAAGGCTTTTATTGTCCTAGCCAGATAACTCACCATTTCCTGGCTACCCACCTTCAAACTTGACATTCTCATCTACCCTTTTTGTCATAATGGAAGAAGTATTGGTCCTTTGGATTCTATCCACCCATTCCTACCTTCAGAGACTTTCTGAGTTCACTGCAAGCATGTCCACTGTTGATCACCATCAGTTTGTTTTACTTTTCTAGTTTCTTCCCACTTATGTTTGCTCCTTAGGGGCTACTTTATTAGTCTTTTACAAGATGAGAAGTGTCAATTCTTATCCCAAACTGAACCCTCTTCAGACTACTTCTTTCAATCTAGCATTTTCCTGAGTTGTTCAAACCAGAAACCTAGGATGAAATTGAGGCAGGGTCATAGAGATACCTGTTATGTGACTAAGATTGGAAGAAAGCCATTGGCAGTGTCAAGAGATGTCCAATATGCTGTTGGGTATGTGAGCTAGGAGCCCATAAAAATACGTCGAGATTTGTAATTAAACATCTTAATTGGATGTATATTAAAAAAAATTGTACCTTGAACCTTCACACCCTGGCTTCGATAGTCCTCAGTTCTGCTTTGGTACATTCATCTGTCCACTATACACACCTCTTATTAGGTAAGATTTATAAAATTGAAATACACAAATCTTAACTACAATTTTGAAAATGGATATTTTTAGCCCACAGCCATATCAGGACAAAGGAAGGTTCCCTTATACCCGTACCTAAGCAACAAAGCACTACCCCTACTTTGGTTGGTAGTTTAACTACTATCCATATTTTTTCACCATAGACTAGGGTTTCCCTCCCCCCCACTTCTGAAACTAAATTGAATCACTAATGCTTTCATTAGTATAAGGTTTTGAGAGGTTGAACCATGTATTTATTTTTATTGCTGAGTAGTATTCCATTGTATGAATGTACCACAATTTGTTTAGCTGTTCTCCTGTTAATGAACATTTTGTTTCCAATTTTGGGAAAATATGAATAAAGCTGCTATGAACATTTGCATATAAAAACAAAACAAAACAAAAAATCACATGATCATCTCAATTGATACAGAAAAGGCATTTGACAAAATTCAACACCATTTCATTAGAGAAAACACTTGGAATACTAGGGAAGTTAACTTTCTCAACATAATAAAGGGTACTTGTGAAAAACCCACAGCTAACTTCTTACTCAATGGTGAAAGACTGAAATCTTTCCCTCTAAGATCACGAACAAGACAAGGATGCCCACTTTCACCGCTACTATTTTTTTCCTTATAAATTTATTTATTTATTTATTTATGGCTGCATTGGGTCTTTGTGCGGCTTTTCTCTAGTTGCAGTGAGCAGGGGCTACTCTTCGTTGAGGTGCATGGGCTTCTCGTTGTGGAGCATGGGCTCTAGGCGCACGGGCTTCGGTAGTTGTGGCACGCGGGCTCAGTAGTGTGGCTTGTGGGCTCTAGAGCGCAGGTTCAGTAGTTGTGGCACATGGGCTTAGTTGCTCCATGGCATGTAGGATCTTCTCGGACCAGGGCTTGAACCCGTGTCTCCTGCATTGGCAGGCGGATTCTTAACCACTGTGCCCCCAGGGAAGCCCTCACCACTACTATTTAACATTGTACTGGAAGTTCTAGCCAGATCAATTAGACAAGAAAAAGAAATATTAGGCATCCATATTGGAAAGGAAGAAGTAAAACTATCTGTATACACACATGACATGATCCTAATTATAGAAAATCATAAACAATCCATTAGAAGTTACTAGAACTAATGAATTCAGCAAAGTTGATGATACAAAATAGGGAGTGAAAGTCAATCTCTCATTCTCACTGCTTAAAGGTAATTTTCTTAGAGTTTTTTTTGGTGTGTTGTGTATGTGTCCATACAGTTTACATGTATTTACAAGCATATAAAGTATATTTTCATGTGAATGAAATTGTAGTTTATACACTTTGCTTTTCTGATTAACATATACTTTTGTATGTTAATAGCATATACTTCCACCCATTTCTTTAATAAGCTTTCTGGTATTCTATGGGAAAAGTATAACAGTTTCTAACCAAGGGTCAGTTAGACTGCTTCCAATTTATTTGTATCTCAGATGCTACAATGAACATTTTTATTGATGCATATATATACACACACACAAACACACACACACACACACACACACACGTGCCAATATATATTCAGTGGATGATATCCCAGCCGAGAAATTGCTTGGTAAACATTATTACAAAAAATAAATAAGTTACATGTGTTTGGGGGCTAGGACCCTGAGACTGCTCACGCGAAGCTGTGCTGCACAATTTGTCCACCAGGTGGCAGGAGAGGTCTATTAATCTATTAGTCTATTAAGGACAACTGCGCATTGTGCATTCAGAAAACTTACAGGTATCACAGGCTGGTCTGGATTTTTTTTCCTCCTAAATGATATTACTGTTGTTCATCTATAACAATGCTAATTATTTTCTATAAAGTGAAATTGATGTGATATTTTCCGTCTGTGGTCATGACTTGTGCTGCTGTTCCTGGTAATGTGCCTCAAGTAAAGGAATCTAAAGACACAATATTAATACCTCCTACATGACAACGAATAAGAGAATGAATTACAACATCAAACCCTAACAATGCAAGTTTTATGAATGACAATAGCAGAACATTTAGAATATTCCTAGTCACCACTTTACTTGGTAGTGATCAAACATTTTTCTAAAACTGTCGGTCACAGTAGTACAAAAATCATAAAGTTCCTAGATTTTTCCTAGTTGTATCTTCTCGAGAGAAAACTGATGATTGTTTTGGACACCAGACCCCTTGGTCATAAGCCATCTTTGCAATGCCAGAGGCATAATGGGAATTGGATAGAATTAAAGTGCCTAGAAACAGAAATAAGGAGCAAAAATTAGACTACCTATTGTAGAGACTTACTTCAGGAATTGTATTTAAGGGTTGGGAAGAGGAATTAATTACATAGAAGCATACACCATAGAAAGTAAAAGGTCACAGAGATATACTGTTTTAGTAAAACATGAGAATATCTTGGCTGTGTTGAGGTTCAGGATAGTTCTGACTCTGGTTAGAGAACTGTCTCTGGATAACAATAATATTCCTACATAGGATCTTGGAAGATCTAGATGCTGATGGTGCCGGCTGGAATCCTGCCCTCCTGCCCTCTTGTTCTAACTGCATGGAGGGTTGAGGAATCCCTGTAAGTCAGATCTTCATGATCATTGTATTTCAGGATCAATTAAACATCAGAGCCTAATGAAGAATATCCATGACAGTGGGAAAGGAACGGCTCCAAAAGTTCTTCAAAACTCCTTACCTGCTGGAAGATTGATTTTCTCTCTAAATTAAAAAGCTATTCTGGTACAGCACTTTTCAAACTTATTTTTTTTAGCAGCAGACTCTTGTAAAAGTGAAATTTTGACACCGAATCTCGATACATAAACTGTGAATAGATTAACAAAAAAGACTAGGACCACCGGTTGAAAAGCCTCTCAATTTACCCCACAGGTGACCCACAAAGGCACTAGGGTTTCCTAAACTCGACCAGGTGGCTCTGCAGTGGTGACAACAGATGGAGCCCCACCCACCCTGGCCAAACTGCTCCCAGGTTCATGACGCCCTTGGAGTCATCCTTGACTCACTGAACAAGCACTTATCTGGAGCTCACTGTTTGCCAGGTACCGGGACTGAGTGTGGGCACAGAGAAATGAGCCAGGCCTGGTCCCATCCCAGAGCTCAGTCTAGTGCAGGACGCCTTTCCAAACTCCAGAGCGCTGTGATTGCCTTGGCTGCTCATTAACAATGCCTGTTCCTGGGCCTCACCTCAGAGATAACAATTCAAAAGCTAAGAGAGAGGTTGAGCCTAGACACCTGCTTCCTTAATAAGCATAATCTGGTGGGAGAGACAGAAACACAAACTGGTGCAGTAAGTCTAAAACAATGTGCCGAGAGTAACGATGGAGGTATCGGGAGCAGCCGCAGGAGGGTGAGGGGGCCGAGGACCACCCCAGGGCATGGCCAAACAGAGCTCTGGAGGGTGTGTGGCAGGGTCATGGGACACCGCTCTGAGGGGCCAGCTAGGGAGCTGTGCAGGAACCCGGAGAGGGTGGTGCTGGATGGAGCCAGGTCAGGAGTCAGCAGGGATGGTGACAGCAATACTAACCACAGTCATGTACTCTGTCCTCATTAATTCCTACAAGTCCCAAAGGACTTTGTTTTTTTTTTTTACTAGTAGCGTTCCCATGTCAAGGATGATGATACTGACATTTGGAGAGGTTAGCAATTTGCAGAATGGGAGCCAGGACTGGAACCCAGGTTTGTTCCTCTTCAAACCCATGCCTTCAGCTACAACTTTTTTTTTTTTTTTTTTTTGCGGTATGCGGGCCTCTCACTGTTGTGGCCTCTCCCGCTGCGGAGCACAGGTTCCGGATGCGCAGGCCCAGCGGCCATGGCTCACGGGCCCAGCCGCTCCGCGGCATATGGGATCCTCCCAGACCGGGGCACGAACCCGTATCCCCTGCATCGGCAGGCGGACTCTCAACCACTGCGCCACCAGGGAGGCCCCAGCTACAACTATTAAATCGTATTGGCTCTTAAAGAATGCGGAAGAAGTAAGGGATTAAAACAATCTAGAAGAGGTAAATCCCAAAGGACTCGATGATTGTTTGGATGTAGGGGTCCGAGTCTAGCTTGGGGCGCCTGGGTGTTGCCAGGGACCTGGGCAGTGAATCCTAGGAGAGGAGTCTGTTTAAGGTGGGAGATGCGTGGCCATGATGCGTTTGAAGTAGGACCTAGAGAACACCCCGTGGGCAACTGGACAGATGGGTAGGAATGAGATGGAGAGGCAGGCTGGGGACTTAGTGGAAACCAGGACACTCAGTGAATCACTCAGGGAGCAGGTGTAGAGGGGGAAGAACAGAGAGGGAAGAGGCGAGTGTCCTGGGAAGGACCAGTACAGAGGATGCAGAGGGAGCAGAGGTCCCAGGAGAGAAAGCCCAGTACTTCTCGTGCAGCACAGAGACCCGGGGCAGGGGGACAGAACAGCACCCGTTGGACTGGAAGTGCGATGGTTACTGATGACTAACGAGAGGTTTCGGGAGCCTGTTCCAGCCTGCGGTGGAATACATAGCAGTAAAGGAGCGGGAAGAGCAGGTGCAGACTCTTGCTTTGAAAGGCTTGGATGTGAAGTGGGGCACAGCTCCCAAGATGCTGTGTGGTGGGGCCAGGGGTCTCCATTTCTAACAGGCTTCCGGCAGCTCTGCTGCTCCTGGACCAGATTTGGTGGAACAGAGTGAGTGAAATGGTGGTCTTTGTCCAAAAATGGAGGTAGCAGTATAGGACTTGAAGCCGGGTGTGACGTTCATCTGTGTTCAACAGTCATTGATTTATTGTGTGCCTATTAGGTTTCTGACTCTGGAAGTAACAAGGATAATGCTAACCTAGTTCCTGATGGTCATAACACGTAGTGGTAAGTCTCAGATGCAAGTACGTACAAGTAGTGATGGAACCACAGAGGTGCTGACACCTGAGCCAGGCTTGGCCGCTGGGACCCAACAGCTGTGTGTGAGATGGCTTTGAAGGTGAGGCGGGTGCAGGTCACAGTGAGCCTGAAGGCCACCCTCACTGCACTCCTGCCCTCGGGCCCCAGCTCCACCACTAAGTAGTGTCTCTACAGAGATGTTTCCTGGTTAGGGTCTTGGTTTCCCCACAAACTCTCACTGCAGTGTCTTCTGACTGTCACCATCGGCCCAATTTCTTCAGCCTCATGCTCAATCGTGTTTGTGGAAAATGCTGATTGTAAATGATGATGCTTTTTTTTTAACTTTTTTTTCAGTGGTTTGAGAGATGGCAATTTATTTATTTGTTTGTTTGTTTGTTTATTTATTTTTGGCTGCATTGGGTCTTCATTGCTGCACGCGGGCTTTCCTCTACTTGCGGTGAGCGGGGGCTACTCTTCGTTGCAGTGCACGGGCTTCTCATTGCGGTGGCTTCTCTTGTTGCGCAGCATGGGCCATAGGCACGAGGGCTTCAGTAGTTGTGCCACGCAGGCTCAGTAGTTGTGGCTCACAGGCTCTAGAGCGCAGGCTTAGTAGTTGTGGCACACGGGCTTAGTTGCTCCACAGTATGTGGGATCTTCCCGGACCAGGGCTCAAACCTGTGTCCCCTGCATTGGCAGGCAGATTCTTAACCACTGTGACACCAGGGAAGTCCAGTGATGATGCTTTTTAAAGCCAGAATGACAGCACTGAGCTCAGAGCCCAGCACAGGGCGTGTTCCATAGCTGGCCACAACGGCCAGTCACTGCAGCATGGCTGTGGGGGACTCATCTCAGCTCTGCCCTCAGAGTGTGATCACTTGGCGCACTTTTACACCTCCTCAAACCCCAGTCTGCTTGCTAATAAAATGGGCAGCAGCGCTGACATGGGAAGATCGCCGTGAGGTTAGAGCGCATGTGGCAAAGGTGGAGTGTGTGGAGCATGGAGATGGTGGGGCCAGGGTCCTAGCCCAGGTCTTTGGGCTGCTTCTGCTCTGTCCCCACTTCACTGACTCATCACACAGGTAGGCTCGGGATGACTGCTCACTGTGGGTGTTGCGCTGGGTACTGCCCTTACACCCCAGCTCTTTCTGCAGAGGGTCACCCTCTTCTCAAACTAGCATCTCGCTTCTCTGCATTTGAACTGTATTTGTGGAAGCGCAGGGTAAATACAAATCTACAGTAAAAATGATTTTTCCCGAGTGCAAAAGGGAAAGGGTCTCTCCTTTATCCTTTCTTAGAGCATCTACTCTAAAACACTTCTAAGTTGTCTTTTTGAGATCTATGTAAATGTTTTTATTTATTTTTAGTTAAAAAAATTTTTTTTGGCTGCTTTGGATCCTCGCTGCACGCGGGCTTTCTCTAGTTGCGACGAGCAGGGGCTACTCTTCGTTGCGCTGCCTGTGCTTCTCATTGCAGTGGCTTCTCTTGTTGCGGAACATGGGCTCTAGGCACGCAGCCTTCAGTAGTTGCGGCACGCGGGCTCAGTAGTTGCAACAGGCGGGCCCTAGAGCGTGCGGGCTTCAATAGTTGTGGCTTGCAGGCTCTAGAGTGCAGGATCAGTAGTTGTGGCGCACGGGCTTAATTGCTCTGCGGCATGTGGGATCTTCCTGGGCCAGGGCTCGAACCCATATCCCCTGAGTTGGCAGGCGGATTCTTAATCACTGCGCCACCAGCAAAGTCCTATGTAAATGTTTTTAAAGGCTAAGTAGGCCTTCGGCCAGCTGAACAACCCAGGAATGGAATGTTTTTTCTCAGGGACTTGGGAGCCATCCTTTTGAAACATTAGCCTAACTTACAGGGAGCACCTGGCTTCAGGCTGCAACCCTACCTCCTATGGGAATGAGAAATATATTTCTCCTTTGGACAAAGACAAGTAGTGAACTCAAGTGGCCGCTCCAATTGCTGGGTGAACTTAGGATGAGCTCTGACAAGTGGTGCTGTCAGTCCTTTCACTTGACATCCGGGTCTCGAGGGTCGCACCTGCCTGGCTACATAAAGGGTTGGATTTCGTGGGGTCTTTGAACCACACAGCGGACTGCCTGCGAGGGGCCTCACGTTCTGGTTTAAGGCCTTTCCACACCTTCTGCTTCCCTACCGCTCCCCACCCCAACTCCGCGGAGAGACTTGTCGGGCTGGTGGGACACACTGTTCCTTATCCTTCCCAACAGTGGGAACCGGCGTGGCTGGAAGGAGCTTTGGGAGAATTTGGACCACCTGACCAGTAGGAATGAGCCCCGCCCCCATCTCTGCAGTGGCACCAGGGGCCCCGCCCCCGCCCCCGCCCCCGCCCCGCCGCGTAGTCGGTGCTCGCCGCCGGCACAGCTACTGCCAGTCCCTCTGCGCAGCCTTGGTGCCGCCGCTCTCGTGATGGGCGGACGCCCAGTCCCGACCCGCCCACTCCCTGAACTGCCCACACACCGCGTCCACACGCCCCGCCCCCAGCGGAGCGGAGCATCTGGGGCCTGGAGCACCCTGGGCCGCGCTCTGCGTGGGCGGCGATGAGGGTCTGGAGCTCGGAGCATGTGTTCGGGTGAGCCGGCTGCGGCCGCAGTGAGTCCAGACTGGCCTGGGCCTGAGCCGCGGCCTCCGGGAGGGCGGGCTCTGTCCCTCGTTGGGCTGCGCTGCGGGCAGTGACCTGCAAGGGCCTGGGGTGGGGGGACCGTGTCTTCGCCCCTGCTGTCCTGGCCTCACCTCGCGCGGGGCTGTCACAGGGGGTGGGGGCGGGACCTACCGAGTGGCTGATCACGGCCTCCAGAGGGATCCGGCGTGGGCACCTGGGGGCTTTGGCCCTGAATGCACTGTGGGCACTGGAAAGCCTCCAGCTGATGAAAAGTGCCCTCGTGACCTAGGCGGTATCTTCTCTTGTCACTTCATCTGTGACACTCTGAGCTCATTCTTTCATATTTTTTAAAGGAACTAAGATTTTTAAATTCCTTGATCCCACTTAGAACAGCATTTCGTTGTTTAAAAAATACTGCATGAAATAGAATTGTCATCCTTTGAACTTTTCATGTAAAATTATAATGAAAATTTATTAGTGGGTTAAAAACCTCCGAAATTGGGCTTCCCTGGTGGCGCAGTGGTTGGGAGTCCGCCTGCTGATGCAGGGGACACGGCTTCGTGCCCCGGTCCGGGAGGATCCCGCGTGCCGCGGAGCGGCTGGGCCTGTGAGCCATGGCTGCTGAGCCTGCGCGTCCGGAGCCTGTGCTCTGCAACGGGAGAGGCCACAACAGTGAGAGGCCCACGTACCGCAAAAAAAACCCTCCGAAATTATTTTAATGAAATCTTTACACTTGATGGGATCCAATTTTAGTGTTGAGTTTTGTACAGCCTGCAGCCTGTAGAAAAATCTCATCTGGGGTTCCATTCCCAGACTTACTCCAGAGATTTTCTCAGTTCTCCCAAAGCTGGGACATGCCGGGCACCATCTGGATGCAGAGGGGACAGGTTAAGTTCCTGCAGATGGTGAATGCCCAGGCTGTGCACCTCAGGCCAGGACTGCCCTACAAATTCAGGAAATGTTGGTCGACAAGCAGAAGTGAATTGTCAGCTGTGAAAAGTCACTATTGATAATATTCACCCATTTAAATCATACAATTCAGCGACTTTTAGTAAATTTACATAGTTGTACACAGCTCCATAGTCCAGTTTTAGAACATTTCCTCATCCTACAAAGACCCCTCATGCCCGTCTGCAGTCACTCTCCACTCCTCTCCCCAGCCAGATCAGTATCTGCTTCCTGTTTCTATGGATTTGCCTTTTCTGGACATTTCACATAAATGCAATCATACACCAAACCGTCTTCTGTGTCTGGCTGCTTTCACTTAGCATGATTGTTGAGGTTCATCCGTGTGGTAGTGTGCATCCTTGCTTCAACCCTCACTTCATTCATTTTGTGTCCCTGGCATGTAGTAGGTGCTCAGTGAGGGACCAAGAAATATCCTGGGGAGCAGATGTCCTTTGAAATGAGGGCGACTGTCCACCAGAGGAATTCCCGTCAACCCCTGAGCTCCTGTGGACTGGGCACAGATCTCCTCCCATTGATTTTTGAACTTAAAAGCCAAGTGCCATGATGAGAATCGACAAATGTGGAAGACAGCTGGGGGAGGTCACGCGGCTGCCGGGGCGGGTGACATGATGCTGTGTGGGACGGTTCAGATTTGGAAGCCTGGCTTTCTAGCTGAGCTTCCCGTGGAGTTTTCCCCTTGCTTAGTCCCTTGAAATCCCTGATTTTTTTCCTCTGAGGATTACACACCTTTTTCTTTCTATACTTGTTTTCTTTTTATATGTTTGTTGAATATTTAATTGGAAATAATAAATTTACTCTTGAAAGGCCAAAAATAATCAGGCACAAAGACTTAAAAATTTTTTTTTTATTGAAATACAGTTGATTTACAATGTTGTATTAGTTCCCCCCACCCGCTGCCGCACCACAGACATGTGGGATCTTAGTTCCCTGACCAGGGCTCAAACTGCACCCCTGCAGTAGAAGCATGGAGTCTCAACCACTGGACCACCAGGGAAGTCCAACAATGTGTTGTATTTGTTTTAGGTGTACTGCAAAGTGATTCAGATTATACACACACACACACACACACACACACACACACACTCTTTTTTAGATTCTTTTCCATTATAGGTTATTACAAGATACTGAGTATAGTTCCCTGTGCTATACACAGGTCCTTGTTGGTTATGTGTTTTTTTTTTTTTTTTTTTTTTTTTTTTTTTTTTTTTTTGCTGTACGCGGGCCTCTCACTGCTGTGGCCTCTCCCGTTGCGGAGCACAGGCTCCGGACACACAGGCTCCGCGGCCATGGCTCGCGGGCCCAGCCGCTCCGCGGCATGTGGGATCTTCCGGGATAGGGGCACGAACCCGTGTCCCCTGCATCGGCAGGCGGACTCTCAACCACTGCGCCACCAGGGAAGCCCGGTTATGTGTTTTATATATAGCAGTGTGTATACTTTAATTCCCAACTCCTAATTTAATTCCCTCCCTTCCCCCTTTGGTAATGGTAAGTTTGTTTTCTATGTCTGTGAGTCTATTTCTGTTTTGTAAGTAAGTTCATTTGTATCATTTTTTTTAAGATTCCACATGTAAGCAATATCATATGGTATTTGTCTTTGCTTGACTTTTACTTCACTTGGTATGATAATCTCCAGGTCCATCCATGTTGCTGCAAATGACATTACTTCATTCTTTTTTTATAGCTGAATAGTATTCCATCGCGTACGTATACCACATCTTTATCCGTTCATCTTTAGATGGACATTCAGGTTGCTTCCATATCTTGGCTATTGTAAATAGTGCTGCAGTGAACGTTGGGGTGCATGTAACTTTTAGAATTATAGTTTTCTCTGGATATATGCCCAGGAATTGGATTGCAGGATCATATGGTAACTCTATTTTTAGTTTTTTTGAGGAACGTCCCTACTGTTTTCCATAGTGGCTGCACCAATTTACATTTGCACAAACAGTGTAAGCGGGTTCCCTTTTCTCCACACCCTCTCCAGCATTTGTTATTTGTAGACTTTTTAATGATGGCAGCTCTGACTGGTGTGAGGTGGTACCTCATTGTAGGTTTGATTTACATTTCTCTAAGGATTAGCAATGTTGACCACCTTTTCATGTGCCTATTGGCCATCTGTGTGCCTTCTTTGGAGAAATGTCTATTTAGGTCTTCTGCCCATTTTTGGATTGGGTTTTTTTTGTTGTTGTTGTTATTGAGCTGTATGAGCTGTTTGTATATTTTGGAAATTAATCAGTTGCATAGTTTGCAAAAATTTCTCCCATTCCATAGGTTGTCTTTTTGTTTCCTTTGCTAGGGCACGAAAACTTTTGAGTCAAGTTTTCCTCCATTGTTCACACGCCGAAGAAACCCTGGGCACTGGAGATCAGACAGAGCTGAGAGCAGTATAAACTCCCACAGAAATGGAGAGCCCTTTGGTTTAAAGTAGATTAAATAGTAGTGGAAAATATAGGACCGAAATACAAACATATAGAAAGGGGCACTTAAAAGTTAACAGGCTGGTAAATGCAGGTTTATAAATCCCATCCTTACAGCATTGACTGAGGTTTCAGGTGGACTATAACAAAATCTTTAATAACAGCCAGTATGAGTAGATTCCCAGCAGAGTCAAGGCTGTACACTGCTTGGATTCCAGCAGCTCCCAGGAGAGGTCTCTAGTAGGCAGTGTCCCTCTCAGGGAAGTAAGGAGGAGAGGCTGCCCTAAAGCAGGCTTGCTCTCTGGCCAGGAGGAGGGAACCCCCTCCCTTTTTAAATAAGAGAAATGGAATGTTACAGGTAGGAGGTGAAGTGCCCACTGTCCCCTCCTAGTGCTGTTCCCTCCTCTCTCTCACAGGCCGTCATGATTGTGAACCTGGTGGGTAGCCTCCTGAAGGTATATGTTCCATAAACAAAATGTAGTATTGTTTGTTTTTTTAAAATAGAAATCACTGGCACCATCTTGTATAGATCTTTTCAGTTTCCCTTTCTTCTCAATAGTGTGTTCCTGAGATCTGTGCATGTGTGTGTGTGTATCTATTTGAGATCTGTGTGTATACATGTACACGTACACATTTGTATCTCAGCCATATAGTATTCCAATATTCCATTTATTCCATAAAGAATATGTCACCATTTTTTCTTTCTCTTATTGAAGGGACATCGTTTCCCCCTTATTACAAATTGTGTTGTGGTGACCACTCCTGTGTATATTTCTGGGTCACTTAATCAAGGACATTTACTTAGGCCAGAAATCCTCAAACTCGTCAGCAGTAGGACCTCTTTACACTCTTAGAAAATATTGGGGACCCAAACAGTGTTTGTTTATGTGTGTTAAATCTACGAATATTTACCATATTAGAAATTAAAACTGATAAATTTTAAGATATTTATTAATTTATTAAAATTAACAGTAATAAACCCATTACATTAAGGTAAATAACATTTCTTAAATTTAAAAAACCTGTAGTTTCCAAAACCCCTCAAAGTAGTAAGAGTGACACTGTTTTGTTTATTTTTTCCCAATTTCTATAATGTCAGGCTGCATAGACACTTTTTTATTGTCAACAGATTTTATTTTTTTTCATTTTATTAAAAAATAATTTAATTAATTAATTTTTGGCTGCGTTGGGTCTTCGTTGCGGCACGCGGAATCTTCATTGCAGCATGTGGGATCTTTCATTGCAGCACCCAAGCTTCTCTCTAGTGGCACATGGGCTCCAGAGCCTTGTGGGCTCTCTAGTTGAGGCACACAGGCTCAGTAGTTGTGGTGTGCAGGCTTAGTTGCCCTGTGGCACGTGGGATCTTAGTTCTCCGACCAGGGATCAAACCCGTGTCCCCTGCATTGGAAGGCGGATTCTTTACCACTGGACTACCAGGGAGGTCCCTGCATGGACGCTAACTTGATGGTCCTGTCAGCTTCTGCATTCAGTGTTTGCAGTCTGTTGTTTTGGTTGAAGTAAATTATTAAAATCCAGCCTCACACTGTATGTGAGTAAAACCTAGTTGGCAAAGGTATTTCGAAAGTCTTTAAAAATAGTCATGGCTGTTCTTTGCTACTGCAACGAAACAAGCAGTAGTTTCTCAAATTAATTGCAGTGTAAAATCTGACACCACAAGGACCAGAGTAACTGGCCCGTCTCGTACTTTGAATGAGTCCTTCTCCCATGTGATCTGTGACGTCTCGCACTGGTCATTTGGCTGTGTGGGTTACCGGGTACAGTGTGGGGCAAGCAGCAGGCCCATGGTAGTGATGCAAGTTTTCTAAAATTCCAGTTTTCACTTAGAAGCTTAAGTTTTATCTTTGGCAGCAAATGCCATCAGGTGTTTTCCTCCAAGTGACAGGCTCACTTCATTCATCTTTGAGAAAATGCCTGTCCGACACCCACGTCTGAGTGACCACAGTTTGTGGTCAGTAGTTTCAAGGAGAAGTGGTGGCTGGGGAAGCACAGTAGCTGAACTGCCACCCATGTGGCCGCCAGTGCTTCCCGACCAGCAAGGCCTCCCGCGTCCTTTCTGTGCCCTCACTCAGAACCAGGGATCCAGGTGTAGTAAAATGAGTCCTTTTACTCTCTCATCAGGGATGGGCCCTGAGTGCACAGCTCAGCAGTGACCACCATGCAGCCTTGGCCTGACCGTCACTCCTGGGGAGAGGCTGGCAGTTTGTGGTCTGACTTGGGCTCCTGCAGCTTTGGCTGATGTCGTGCAGCCAGAAGGGCAGGCCCTCCCAGCAGCGCCCAGGCTCCCGGAGGGGCCAGAGAGCCCAGCTTTGCGGGCCTTGCTCCAAGAACCACTGGGCTGGCCCTGGGTCTCTTGGGGTCTGAGCACTTTTCCTTCATCTTTTTTTGTTTAAACATATATTTATTTTATTTCATTTCATTTCCATTCCATTTTATTTTATTTTTTTTATTTCATCACGCTGGGTCTTAGTTGTGGCAGGTGGGCTTTCTTTTTTTTTTTTTTAATAAATTTATTTATTTATTTATTTATGGTTGTGTTGGGTCTTCATTGCTGCATGCGGGCTTTCTCTAGTTGCGGCACGTGGGGGCTACTCTTTGTTGCGGTGCGTGGGCTTTTCATTGCAGTGGCTTCTCTTGTTGCGGAGCACGGGCTCTAGGTGCATGGACTTCAGTAGTTGTGGCACGCGAGCTCAGTAGTTGTGGCTCGTGGGCTTAGTTGCTCCGTGGCATGTGGGATCTTCCCAGCCCAGGGCTTGAACCTGTGTCCCCTGCATTGGCAGGCGGATTCTTAACCACTGCACCACCAGGGAAGTCCCCACACAGGCTTTTTTAGTTGCAGCTCACGGGCTCCTCAGCTGTGGCCTGCAGGCCCCTTAATTGTGGCATGTGAATTCCCAGCCGCAGCATGTGGGATCCAGTTCCCTGACCAGAGATCAAACCTGGGCCCCCTGCATTGGGAGAGCAGGGTCCTAATCACTGTGCCACCAGGGAAGTCGCTCCTTCAGTTTTTTTTTTGGACTCATTATTATGCACATTATGCAAGAGTGGAGACTGGAATAATGAGTGCAGTGCCCTCCTGCATGCTAACGGTGCCTCTCACAGATGTCTGGTCTCATGCGCCCCCATTTCCTGCTCCTTCCCCTGGGTTGTTGTAGGCAGGTCCCAGGCACTCTGTGTCCTCACCCCACTTCATATTTCCGACATCCTCGCTGAGCGTAGAGTTGCCTTGTTCTTCCTCACCAATGCCCCTGAGTGGGACCAGCAATTGCCCCCTCCCTGGCTGCCAGTCCAGACGTGCGCCCCCAGCCCCCAGTGCTGCTGCTGGCCCGTTCCTGCAGCATGGGCACGGAGCGTGCTGGGGCAGCTCACAGGCCACCGTGCTCACCATTAGCCTCTGCCAAGGCCGGGGACCTTTATCCCGAGGATGAACTTCAGCAAGTCTCCCTCTGCCTCCCCCAGGAGTGGGGCCCATTCACATGTCCACCTGCAGGCCTGGCTTCCTGCTCCCACATCCTCCCGACACTTGGCATTGCCAGACTTCTCAGCTTTTCCCAGTCAAATGAGTATTGGGCTATTTTCTTTAACCAAGAAGTGTGTGATACTGACTTGTGTACTTAAACCTTGTAATTTAAAAAATATTATTTTTTAAAATTAATTAATTTATTTATTTAGTTTTGGCTGCGTTGGGTCTTCATTGCTGCATGTGGGCTTTCTCTAGTTGTGGCGAGTGGGGGCTACTCTTCATTGCTGTGCACGGGCTTCTCATTGTGGTGGCTTTTCTTGTTGCGGAGCACGGCCTCTAGGTGCGTGAGCTTCAGTAGCTGTGGCATGCAGGCTCAGTAGTTGTGGCACACAGGCTTAGTTGCTACGCGGTATGCGGGATCTTCCCAGACCAGGGATAGAACCCGTGTTCCCTACATTGGCAGGCGGATTCCTAACCACTGTGCCACCAGGAAAGTCCCTAAAAAATATTATTATGTTTATCCTTTTCCTGCTTCATTCTGTTGATGTCTGGAAATTATTTTTTATGTGTTTTAAGCACGTTGTATTTAGTTGAAATCATCAATTAGAAAGATGCAAGGTTTCTATATAAAAGAAAGCATTGTGTTGGGCTTCCCTGGTGGCGCAGTGGTTGAGAATCCACCTGCCGATGCAGGGGACATGGGTTCGTGCCCCGGTATGAGAAGATCCCACATGCCGCGGAGCGGCTGGGCCCGTGAGCCATGGCCGCTGAGCCTGCGCGTCCAGAGCCTGTGCTCCACAACGGGAGAGGCCACAACACTGAGAGGCCCGCGTACCGCAAAAAAAAAAAAAAAAAAAAAAAAAAGCATTGTGTGAGATGTGCTTAATACAAATGTATATCAACTTTCAGATAATTTCAAGTAATTTTAGAAGACAGACCCTATTCTGCCTAAAGTAATGATTTTTATGGGAACTACTCTGGGGACCTTGACTTACAAAGCTCACAGCTTATTTCACTGGGCAGCCCCCATCCCCCGCCTCTGCTTTCATGAGTATGTGGATTCTCCCTCCTTCCACAGAGTTGTCGACTGCGCCCCTGACAGTTCTTTTCCTGAGAAGAAAGGCTTCCGGTCCCCTGCAGAGTGATCAGGACCAGCCTCATCTCTGCTTCTTTGGAGCTGGTGGACATGTTAGTGCAGTGACACGATTCCATGGCTTGAAAAAGCATTTCTTGGTTAAAGAGCAGGGCTTCTGGACCTGACAGTGCAGAGGCCGTGGGTGTGACAGAAGGATTGTGGAGTAGGGGCTGGGAGGCCCGGCTCTAGTCTGCATCTCATTGCTAGCTTTTTGACCTGGGATGAGCGTTTTATGAGGATAAAGTAAATTCATGGTCAATAAGTTATATTTAAAAAGGACATCAAAGGTGAAACAAAAACCTTCAATATGTTCATAATCTTTGATGTTTAATTTAGTAATTCCATTCTAGAAATTTATCCTAAGGAAAAAGACATATGTTGAAAGGCTGGTGTGAACCAGTTTTCCCTGCTGCCTTCATTGTACAGTGAAGGTTGGATGCGATCAAAATAATCCGCCAGAGAAGATTGGTTCAAGATGGCAGAGTAGAAGGATGTGTGCTTACTCCCTTTTGTGAGAGCACCGGAATAACAACTAACTGCTGAACAGTCATTGGCAGGAAGACACTGGAACTCACCAAAAAACATAACCCATATCCAAAGACGAAGGAGAAGCCACAGTGAAACAGTAGGAGGGGCTCAATCACAAAAAAACCAAATCCCATAACTGCTGGGTGGGTGACTCACAAACTGGAGAGCACTTATACCACAGAAGTCCACCCACTGGAGTGAAGGTTCTGAGCCTCACGTCAGGTTTCCCAACCTGGGGGTCCGGCAAAGGGAGGAGGAATTCCTAGAGAATCAGACTTTGAAGGCTAGTGGGATATGATTGCAGGACTTCGATAGGACTGGGGGAAACAGAGACTCCACTCTTGGAGGGCACACACAAAGTAGTGTGTGCATCGGGACCCAGGGGAAGGAGCAGTGACCCCATAGGAGTCTGAACCAGACCTACCTGCTAGTGTTGGAGGGTCTCCTGCAGAGGAGGGGGTAGCTGTGTCTCACTGCAGGGACAAGGACACTGGCAGCAGAAGTTCTGGGAAGTTCTCCTTGGTGTGAACCCTCCCAGAGTCTGCCATTAGCCCCACCAAAGAGCAGGGTAGGCTCCCGTGTTGGGTCACCTCAGGCCAAACAACCAACAGGGAGGGAACCCAGCCCCACCCATCAGCAGTCAAGTGGATTAAAGTTTTACTGAGCTCTGCCCACCAGAGCAACACCCAGCTCTACCCACCACCAGTCCCTCCCATCAGGAAACTGGCACAGACCTCTTAGATAGACTCATCCACCAGGGGGCAGACAGCAGAAACAAGAAGAACTATAGTCCTGCAGCCGGTGGAACAAAAACCACATTCACAGAAAGATAGACAAGATGAAAATGCAGAGGGCTATGTACCAGATGAAGGAACAAAATAAAACCCAGAAAAACAACTAAATGAAGTGGAGATAGGCAACCTTCCAGAAAAAGAATTCAGAAAAATGATAGTGAAGATGATTCAGGACCTCGGAAAAAGAATGGAGGCAAAGATGGAGAAGATGCAAGAAATGTTTAACAAAGACCTAGAAGAATTAAAGAACAAACACCTAGAAGAATTAAAGAACAAACAAACAGATGACTAATACAATAACTGAAATGAAAAATACACTAGAAGGAATCAATAGCAGAATAACTGAGGCAGAAGACCAGATAAGTGACCTGGAAGACAGAATGGTGGAATTCACTGCTGCAGAACAGAATAAAGAAAAAAGAATGAAAAGAAATGAAGACAGCCTAAGAGACCTCTGGACAACATTAGATGCAACAACATTCGCATTATAGGGGTCTCGGAAGGAGAAGAGAGAGAGAAAGGACTCAAGAAAATATTTGAAGAGATTATAGTCGAAAACTTCCCTAACATGGGAAAGGAAATAGCCACCGAAGTCCAGGAAGCGCAGAGAGTCCCAGGCAGGATAAACCTAAGGAGAAACATGCCGAGACACATAGTAATCAAATTGACAAGAATTAAAGACAAAGAAAAATTATTGAAAGAAACAAGGGAAAAATGACAACATACAAGGGAACTCCCATAAGGTTAACAGCTGATTTCTCAGCAGAAACTCTACAAGCCAAAGGGGAGTGGCATGATATATTTAAAGTGATGAAAGGGAAGAACCTACAACCAAGATTACTCTACCCAGCAAGAATCTCATTCAGATTCGATGGAGAAATCAAAAGCTTTACAGACAAGCAAAAGCTAAGAGAATTCAGCACCACCAAATCAGCTCTACAACAAATGCTAAAGGAAATTCTCTAAGTGGGAAACACAAGAGAAGAAAAGGACCTACAAAAACAAACCCATAACAATTAAGAAAATGGTACTAGTAACATACATATCGATAATTACCTTAAACATGAATGGATTAAATGCTCCAACCAAAAGACACAGGCTTGCTGAATGGTTACAAAAACAAGACCCGTACATATGCTGTCTACAAGAGACCCACTTCAGACCTAGGGACGCAAACAGACCGAAAGTGAGGGGATGGAAAAGATATTCCAGACAAATGGAAATCAAAAGAAAGCTGGAGTAGCAATATTCATATCAGATAAAATAGACTTTAAAGTAATGTTACAAGAGACAAGGACGCTACATAATGATCAAGGGATCAATCCAAGAAGAAAATATAGCAATTATAAATGTATATGCACCCAATATAGGAGCACCTGAATACATATGGCAACTGCTAACAGCTATAAAAGAGGAAATCAACAGTAACACAGTAATAGTGGCGGACTTTAACACCTCACTTGCACCAATGGACAGATCATCCAAAATGAAAATAAATAAGGGAACAGAAGCTTTAAATGATACAATAGACCAGATAGATTTAATTGATATTTATAGGACATTCCATCCAAAAACAGCAGATTACACTTTCTTCTCAAGTGCACATGGAACATTCTCCAGGATAGATCACATCTTGGGTCACAAATCAAGCCTCAGTAAATTTAAGAAAATTGAAATCATATCAAGCATCTTTTCTGACCATAATGCTATGAGATTAGAAATCAATTACAGGGAAAAAAACGTAAAAAACAAAAACACATGGAGGCTAAACAATACGTTACTAAACAACCAAGAGATCACCGAAGAAATCAAAGAGGAAATCAGAAAATACCTAGAGACAAATTACAATGAAAACATGATGGTCCAAAACCTATGGGATGCAGCAAAAGCAGTTCTAAGAGGGAAGTTTATAGCAATTTAAGCCTACCTCAAGAAACAAGAAAAATCTCAAACAATCTATCCTTACACCTAAAGGAACTAGAGAAAGAAAAATAGACAAAACCCAAAGTTAGTAGAAGGAAAGAAATCATAAAGATCAGAGCAGAAATAAATGAAAAAGAAACAAAGAAAACAGTAGCAAAGATCAATAAAACTAAAAGCTGGTTCTTTGAGAAGATAAGCAAAATTGATAGACCATTAGCCAGACTCATCAAGAAAAAGAGGGAGAGGACTCAAATCAATAAAATTAGAAATGACAAAGGAGAAGTTACAACAGACACTGCAGAAATGCAAAGCATCCTAAGAGACTACTACAAGCAGCTCTATGCCAATAAAATGGACAACCTGGAAGAAATGAACAAATTCTTAGAAAGGTATAACCTTCCAAGAATGAACCAGGAAGAAACAGAAAATATGAACAGACCAATCACAAGTATTGAAATTGAAACTGTGATTAAAAATCGTCCAACAAACAAAAGTCCGGGAACAGATGGCTTCACAGATGAATTCTGTCAAACATTAGAGAAGAGCTAACACCCATCCTTCTCAAACTCTTCCAGAAAATTGCAGAGGAAGGAATACTCCCAAACTCATTCTATGAGGTCACCATCACCCTGATACCAACCCAGACAAAGATATCACAGAAAAAGAAAATTACAGACCAATATCACTGATGAACATAGACACAAAAATGCTCAACAAAATACTAGCAAACTGAATCCAACAACACATTAAAAGGATCATACCCCATGATCAAGTGGGATTTATCCCAGGGATGCAAGGATTCTTCAGTGTGTGCAAATCAATCTGTGTGATACACCATATTAACAAATTGAAGAATAAAAAACTATATAATCATCTCAATAGATGCAGAAAAAGCATTTGACAAAATTCAACACCCATTTATGATAAAAACTCTCCAGAAAGTGGTCATAGAGGGAACCTACCTCACCATAATAAAGGCCATATATGACAAACCCACAGCAAACATCATTCTCAATGGTGAAAAACTGAAAGCATTTCCTCTAAGATCAGGAACAAGACAAGGATGTCCACCTTCGCCGCTGTTATTCAACATAGTTTTGGAAGTTTTAGCCACAGCAGTCAGAGAAGAAAAAGAAAAAAAAGGAATCCAAATCAGAAAAGAAGAAGTAAAATTATCACTGTTTGCAGATGACATGATACTATACGTAGAGAATCCCAAAGATACCACCAGAAAAGTACTAGAGCTAATCAATGAATTTGGTAATGTAGCAGGGTACAAAATTAATGCACAGAAATCTCTTGCATTCCTGTACACTAATGATGAAAAATCTGAAAAAGAAATTAAGGAAACACTCCCATTTACCATTGCAACAAGAAGAATAAAATACCTAGGAATAAACCTACCTGGGAGACAAAGGACCTGTATGCAGAAAACTATAAGACACTGATGAGAAAAATTAAAGATGACACAAACAGATGGAGAGATACACCATTTTCTTGGATTGGAAGAATCAATATTGTGAAAATGACTATACTACCCAAAGCAATCTACAGATTCAGTGCAATCCCTATCAAATAACCAATGGCATTTTTTACAGAACTAGAACAAAAAGTCTTAAAATTTGTATGGAGACACAAAAGACCCCGAATAGCCATAGCAGTCTTGAGGGATAAAGACAGAGCTGGAGGAATCAGACTCCCTGACTTCAGACTATACTACAAAGTTACAGTAATCAAGACAATATGGTACTGGCACAAACACAGAAATATAGATCAATGAAACAGGATAGAAAGCCCAGAGTTAATATCCACGCACCTATGGTGAAGTAATCTATGACAAAGGAGGCAAGGGTATACAATGGAGAAAAGACAGTGTCTTCAATAAGTGATGCTGGGAAAACTGGACAGCTACAGGTAAAAGAATGAAATTAGAACACTCCCTAACACCATACACAAAAATAAACTCGAAGTGGATTAGAGACCTAAATGTAAGACCGGACTCTATAGAGGAAAACATAGGAAGAACACTCTTTGACATAAATCACAGCAAGATCTTTTTTGACCCACCTCCTAGAGTAATGGAAATAAAAACAAAAATAAACAAACTGGACCTAATGAAACTTAAAAGCTTTTGCAAAGCAAAGGAAACTACAAACAAGACGAAAAGACAACCTTCAGAATGGGAGAAAATATTTGCAAACGAATCAGCGGACAAAGGATTAATCTCCAAAATATATAAACAGCTCATACAGCTCAATATTAAAAAAACAAACAACCCAATCAGAAAATGGGCAGAAGACCTAAATAGACATTTCTCCAAAGAAGACGTACAGATGGCCAAGAAGCATGTGAAAAGCTGCTCAACATCACTAATTATTAGAGAAATGCAAATCAAAACTACAATGAGGTATCTCACCTCACACCAGTTAGAATGGGCATCATCAGAAAATCTACAAACAACTAATGCTGGAGAGGGTGTGGAGAAAAGGGAACCCTCTTGCACTGTTGGTGGGAATGTAAATTGATACAGCCACTATGCAGAACAGTATGGAAGTTCCTTAAAAAACTAAAAATAGAATTACCATATGACCCAGCAATCCCACTAGTGGGTATATAGCCAGAGAAAACCATATTTCAAAATGAAAAATGCACCCCAATGTTCATTGCAGCACTGTTTACAACAGCCAGGTCATGGAAGCAACCTAAATGCCCATCGACCAACGAATGGATAAAGAAGATGTGGTACATATATACAATGGAATATTACTCAGCCATAAAAAGGAATGAAATTGGGTCATTTGTAGAGACGTGGATGGATCTACAGACTGTCATGCAGAGTGAAGTAAGTCAGAAAGAGAAAAACAAATCTCATATATTAACACATATATGTGGAACCTAGAAAAATGGTACAGATGAACCAGTTTGCAGGGCAGAAACAGACCCACACGACCCAAGGGGGGAAAGTGGTGGGGGGTGGTGGTGGTGTGATGAATTGGGAGATTGGGATTAACATATATACACTAATATGTATAAAATGGATAACTAATAAGAACCTGCTGTATAAAAAAATAAATAAAATAAAATGCAAAAAAATACCAAAAAAAAAGAAATGTAAGGTGTCCAGGATTAAATGATGATGAAAGTAATATAGATGAAAGTAATATAAATAAAAGAAAAACTAGATTTAAAACATAATAATAATCCACCAGAAGGGTCTGGTTACAGCACTGTCCACAGAGTGGCCTGTTGTGCAGTTACTTAGAGTCATATTTCTGAAAATAGCCTCATGATGCAGGAAAATGTTCGTCTGTTACATATAAAAAGCAGTGATCAGTGCATGTAAGGAGCATGATCCCAGTTTAATTTCTGAGCATGTGCACATCTGTGCATGCATGCATGTCTCCAGGTCTGGGGTCTGGGCTGTGTCTGTACATGCCGCTCAAACCTGTGTGGGTACATATGGGGAAACAACAGTGTTGTTGAGACGCACTCACCTCTGTGGGGATGCACCTGGGTGCGCATCCTGAAGGAAAACCCAGGATAGCAGCGCCTGGAGAAGGTCCACCCTGAGTACCCCGGACTCTGAGCCGTTGGACGCCCTTAGGGCTGCCGGCCTCAACAGGCACAAAGCTCTGGGGAGCAGGGGCAGCTGTGTGGTCTCTGATGGCAGGAAACAAACAGGGACACTGGTGTCCACCCCTCACTCCAGGGCTCAGGGCCAGAGGGGAAGGGTGGCGTTTACAGGACGCCTGCACAGACTTGTCTCCAGATAGTGAAATTGTGGATTTTTATTTTCCTCATCCTGTGTTATTTTTTGAATTTTCAAATACATTTTTTAATAATCAGAAAACATATGTAGCCATTTCAAGTCACGTACTGCTTAGAAGTTGGAACAAAGTAGTTGCTTCAGGACCTCATAGCTGGGCAGCAGCTGTGGGCGATCCGTGTTGGGCAGGTGTGCTGCTTTGGCCTGTGGTGGGCTGCAGGGGTGAGGCGGGTGGTCGGCAAAAAGGCCCCCACAGTTACTGCGACCAGGTGGAGGCAGGAATGAGCCCTGGCCCCCCAGCCTTGCAGCCCACAGAGCAGCACGGGAGGTGGTTAACAGGCAGGGGATAGGGACATTGTCTCTTGCCCAGAAGCCCCAGACCAAAGGGTTCTGCCTCTTTAGGCTCTGCAGGGCTGGGGAAGGAGGGGGCCTTCAGCCAAGCTGGGACGGCCAGGCCTGAGCCTGGTCTGCGCCCCCCGCCCGCCCCCTGGTTGCCCGGGGGATCAGGGATCCAGGATCTGGGTCCAGAGCCCAACTCCTCAGGTGTATTTGTTGGAACAAAGCTTGAAGAACAGGGTTGACCTGACTTTGGACCCACTGCCCACTCATGCTGGTGGTTGCGTTTTCCTCCAGCCACCCGTGGGACACAGTCATCAAGGCTGCCATGAGGAAGTACCCGAATCCCATGAACCCCAGTGTCGTGGGCGTCGACGTGCTGGAGCGCAGTGTGGACAGCCGGGGCCGGCTTCACAGCCACCGCCTCCTTAGCACCGAGTGGGGGCTGCCCGGCCTCGTGAGAGTGGTGAGCCCCCAGTGGAGCCTGGCTGCACCCGCATGACCCCCAGCTACACTCACACAGCCGTCTACACCCGCCGGCCCAGCTGGCACCCATATGCAGGGAATGACAACCTTCCCATTTGGGATTTCTGGGAAGCCCCAGACATGGTTTGTTTCTCTGTGAGTTGAGTTAATCATCCACCTGAGTGTTCAACACATCCCCTGACCCACCTGCAGTGGGGACACTGCCCACAGGACCCCCAAAACCCCATGACTCCCAGCCCCCACCCCTTCCCCATACCCAGTCCCCCCACCCCAGCCTCATCGTCCTGCTTGGTGTGGCCTGAACCCCAGAGTTGGCTCCACACAGTGGGGCCTGGGGGGTGGGGGTCAGGGTCGGTCCACAGCTGACTCACCAGCCGGACCTTGTCCTCAACCTTGACCTCAGCGCCCCAGTTCCTGCCTTGCTTTCTCCTCTGTCTAAGCACCGGTTCCTATGTCCCTGATTTGTGTGTCCGTCCCACCTGCTGGACAGAGGCACCTGGAGGAGCTGGAGGCGCTGCTGCAGCCACACCTGCATCCCTGGTTGAAGAGATGGGTAGCAGATAGGAAATGGCGGTCAGTGTTCCAGGATATAAGGTGGAGTTTCTAACACGTCACTATGCTGGTTTTGCTTTGTTTTTCAGATTTTGGGAACCAGTAGGACTTTGACATACATCAGAGAACATTCTATTGTGGATCCAGTGGGAAAGAAAATGGAGCTCTGTTCCACCAATGTAAGCAATGGCCACGATGGTGCGTAATGTCTTCATTTAATTTTATTTCCAGCCCACCTTTGGTCTAAATGATCTTTTATTTTTAATAGAAAGGCTGACTTTATTTAGCAGTATCTTTCTTGTCTTTTATTCCAGTATAAAAATGTATAGAAGAACAAACATAATGATGTGAACACACCTTTGTAACCAGTGGGCAGGCCAGGAGACAGACTGGCAGCCCCGGGGCCCCGGTGCTCCTCCCCAGTGCCTCCCCACCCCCCCACCCCCTCCCAGCCGCCATCCTGCCCGCCAACAACACACTCGGCTCTTTGCAGCCACTGAAACAGCCACTTTTCTCCTGGCCTCCTCTCTCACGTCTCACAATGAAGAACCATTGATATTGGCCTAATGCACATTCAAAGAGCGTGTTGGGGAAAACGGGTGGCCCGGGAACATGGTTTATGTCAGACCCATTAGCCTGTGGGTCGTGTCACTGTGTGCGGAGGCTCCTTGGTTTACTGCCTGGACCTCTGCCGGGGACCCCCTTTCCTCGGCCCAGGCAGCCCTTCTGCAAAGTCACAGGGAGCCGGGTGGGTGTGTCCACATGAGCCATTACTGACAGTTTATATATTGTTCTCTCTTCTCTTTCACTTGGAAAATTCCTCTTCCTCCTTCAAGAAGGCTTAGTTGTCGGTAAAGAGGGATGGTTCTTGCTGTTGTAGGTCTAGTGGAAAGGAAGGGCTTTGGGCGGGACAGCCGCATGCCTGCGTCCTGGTTATCACAGAATCGCTGTTGGCTGCGGGTGTCAGTGATCAACCTGTTCTGAGCCTCACTTTCCTTTTCTAAAAAAGAGCCAACCTCACCGTATTGTCCTGAGGATTAATGAAAGAAAATTAGGTTTATTAAATACAGAGCCTGGCATAAAAATATTGCACATACAATGATGACAGCTAATGAGCCCGACTCAGGTTTGGGTAGGGTGTG
Organism: Mesoplodon bidens; assembly: GCF_964165515.1. Taxonomy (NCBI): domain Eukaryota; kingdom Metazoa; phylum Chordata; class Mammalia; order Artiodactyla; family Ziphiidae; genus Mesoplodon; species Mesoplodon bidens. Next base: position 29,192,894 of record NC_138169.1, on the reverse strand, counting down.
GAGGGAGGGCGGTGACTGTCGCCAGGAGCCGCCAGGACTCGGTGTCCCTGGGCCATACTTTGGCCGTGCCTCCTGGGTCTTGGCAGGCCTTGGCATTTCTTCTGCTCTGGCTCCAGTAAGTCCAGATTCGGGGATGGGAGGAGTGGGAGCAGATGGTCTGGGAAGAAATGCAAGAGAAATAGAACCTACAGCCATTGTTTCCTGTTTTAAGATCACACTCACAAACTGGGTGTCAGTGAGTGAGAGGCTGGTGTACACACCCCACCCAGAGGACCCAGGAAGGTAAGCGGACATTGAAGTCCAAGGCTGGGGTGGGGCGGGGGCTCCCCCGCCCCCCGGCTGCTCAGCCCCTTCACTTCTCGCTCTCCTGCAGGACCGTGCTCACCCAAGAAGCCGTCATCACCGTGAAGGGGATCAGCCTCGGCAGCTATCTGGAAAGTTTGATGGCCAACACGATATCGTCCAATGCAAAGAAGGTACCATCTCTAGCTGTTCGGGGGCCAGATGAGCGGGGGTCCTACTGACCGCGGGCAGGTGGGGAGGGCTCCAGGCCTGGGGGAGCACAGGCCATCAAGGCAGCCACCCCTTCCAGGAGCCGAGCCATCTGGGCTCAGTTAACAAGACACACCCCACACGTCCAGGACAGGTATTGGCGTGGGCAGGCAGGACACTCGGGATTTTCAGCAGTTTCATATTTAATCGGTATTGAGTGGCTCCGGCTGAGCTTCTCCGTGTGCAGGGCTTCCCTTTGCCTCTCGCTCTGGTGGGATTTGGGAGCGAGCCTTGTGGAGGGAGTGGGGGAGGGATGGACCAGGAGGAGGCTGTCAGCCCTGGCCTCCTCTCCAGCGGGGTTGGCAAGAAGAGCTTGGGTGTTTGGGAGGCACATCCCAGGCAGTGCTGGGTGCCAGAGCAGGGCCTGGCTGTTCGCCCAGCTCCCCTTGCCGTCCTCCTTCTGCTGCCACCCCGACTCTCCCCTTCTCTCTCTCGTTCTTTTTGGTCAGAAGAGATTCTTCATTCTGGGACCAGTGGGATGGCACCTAAGCCGTCCTTCCCTTCCTACCACGCTCAGGTCACGGCTTGGCCAAGAGCCATTTATTCTTGCATTTAGGCTCATTGGTCTAGTCACTAGTACAGAGCCAGTCTGCCCTATTTTTAGAAAAATCCAGATTTGAGGAAGGTCGGCAGTAGCTCAACTCAGTTCACGAAAGTCGGGGAGGCCTCCTGCCCAGAGCAGCATGCATCATGTCTACTCTGTGAGCCCTGGGGACAGAGTCTGGCTTAGGGCAGGCCTGAGTGTTTGCTGAAGAATATTTTGGGAGGAAGGCAGCACTGGGTGAGACCAGAGTCACCTCAGCCCTTAATGAGAAAAGTCAGGGGAAACTTAGTGAGGCCAGATCAAGGTCTTTTATTTCACTTTATTTGGGGGTTGCTGTTTTGGAGGCCTATGGAGAATCATGGCCGCCCAGCTGTGGTTGCCATCCGACAGCATCCCAGACAAGTCTGGGGGATGTGGGGGCAGCCAGTGGCCTGAAGATGGAGGAGGAGCCAGAGAGAGAGGAAGATGGAGGTGGAGAGGCGGGTGGCCCCGCATGCGGTTCAGGAGCCAGAAGTTAGGGGTGACTCACGGAGGAGGCTGAGGGGCCGCGCTCCCCTCACTGCCCTCAGTAGGTGACGGCACTCATGAGGGGTGCGGACTCAGCATAGCTCAAACTGGTGCGGGAATTTCAGGCAGAACAGGTGCCACCTTATTTCTGGGGCTGAGAAGCTGCCTGCAGAACGTCTTGGCTGTGTTTGCTTCAGAGCCACAGGGCTGTCCCTGTGCATTTATGTGACCTGCATAGCCTGCTGTCTGTGGTGAGACAGGCAGGACTTCTGACACCACGTTGAAATCTTTCTGTGTTGCTCCAGGGGTGGGCTGCTATTGAGTGGATAATTGAAAATGCTGAATGTGCCCTGAGCTAACGAGGCCTGCAGCGCCCCTTGTGCTGAGCGGCGGTAACTACAGGATTCTTGAACCTGGGGAGGATCTGGTGCCTGCTCACCGTGTGCATGGCCTGCGTGCTGGGAGGGGGTCTGCAAGACACAGCTGCATGGGGGTCTCCAGCCCTGTAGTGAAAAACCTAACTGGGTTCATCCTCCTCTGAATGCACCAACTCGTTTCGTGGCAGGATTTATGTTCAGGTTTGTTATCTCGTCTCTGAGGGCAGTTCATCTTCTCCTTCAAGCTGTTCTCAGCACATGGTCATGCGTCCTGGGACTGGTGTGTCCTCAGCAGGAAGGCTCTCGCGAGCAGGTCCAGACAGTGTGAAGGGCTGATCTTATGGGGGCAGTTTTCACTGGGGGCAAGACTAGAATACCTGCCCACGTTCCTGTGAAGTTGCCCCAGGCCTGGGCGTCAGTGCTGTGGTGAGAAGGCAGCCCTCCTCCCCTCGTGCTGCCAGCTGTGCATCCTCACTGGCCAGTCGCTTTTAGTGGCCGAAGCCATCTGCAGCATCTCCATGAGCTTCACAAACACTCCTTGGTTTCCTAGACCAAGTGGCTGGGGTGTCAGAGCGGACTTGACACTCGTGTGGTCAGCAGTCGTCTCTGTACTTCGTAAGGTCAGAGTTTCCTGCTTCCCTCTGTTCAGGGAATCCTTACACTCCTTCCTTGAACCTCCTCTCACTCTTGGCTTGCCGAGCTGTGCTGCTCTGGGCCCTGCTTCCCACCATTGGTCGGTCGGTCGGTCTGTCGGTCTGTCTGTCTATAGCATGTGTGCACACTCAGCGCCTCTGTCAACAGACGTGAGCCCCGTGGCTCAGGCTCCTTTAAGAACTTCCTGCTGATTTTGTTTAAGCCACTGACGCTTAGGTTTGCCAGGACCTTCACCTTGAACCTAGGATCATGACCTTCCTTGGATGAACCACTAGGGTGACCTCATGCAGAGCGCCTGCCCACCTTGTGGGCATCCTGCTTGTGCATGTGCATGTGCATGTGTGTGTTTGATGGTGTGTGTGGAGTGTGTGTGGTGTATATGTGATGCTGTTCCTTTGAGTTGTGGACTCTGTCACATTCTGTTTCCTCATAAACTAGAGCTAAACTGCCTCGATCTTTAATCAGATGCCTCACCAAAAAAACCATCAAAAAGCAGGAAAAGGAAGAGAAGAAGGAAGAAGCAAGTCTGGAGTGTGGTCCTGGCTGGGTTGGGAGAGGTGGGAGCTGCTGGGCCACAGCCTCCACCAGGCTTGTCGGTCATGACCACACAGGGCAGGAGGCCCGGCTGGTGGTGGCGCCCATGGAGCGAGGCCCGGGGAGCAGACCTGCTGGGAGGAGGCCGGGCCGCCGCTCTGCCCACCCCACGCTGAGCCACACACCTGCTCTGCCACCTGAGCTGGGTTTGCTCAGACGGCTGTGGGGACTTATCTGTCCTTCCTCAGCTCCAGCTCTCCTGCCGACTCTCGGGGTCTCACTAAAGAGCTTGTCTCTTTTCAGAGGACACCCCATTTCCCTCACTCGCCCTTGATCCACAGTCTCACTGCTGGTCTCTTCACACATATCTGGCCACCAGTTGTCACCTCAGAGGCAGTTGACGTGTGTCCCTGTCTTACCCCCGTCACAGATCTGCACACGCTAGAGTCGGGGTGTCCACCCCAATGGCGACACAGGGACAGTTAGGATTGGTGGGCATAGCCGCGTGCTCTGCCCTTGGGCTGCAACTAGACTGTCCCGCTGTCCGGGGCCCCCGGCCGGACCGCAGCCTGTGCTGCTCCTCACCACGCAGGCACCTGCAGCCACTATCAGGAGGTCGCAGCGAAAGGGCTGTGATTTCAAGCTCTCAGCTGTCCTGTTAGTGTCAAGGTACCTCCCACTGGGAGTTCTAATTTTCTCATTTTCAAAAGTAAAATGTAGTATCTCTTCTGGTGTGTTTCAAATTATAAAAACTTTAGAGAAGCTCTCCTCTATAAAGGATGGGTAGAACTATATGCTACTGTGGTTTTTTTAGATACTGCTTTTTCTTTGATAACAGTACTTCCAATCCAAAATGAAATGAAATTCATTTTTATTTTTATGAGAATATTTTATGCACATAGCATAAGGTGAAATAGAGTTAAAAGTTTTATGACGAAAACAATCCCTCTTACCTCTTCTGCAAAGCACTCTTCTACCCTTCTGAGGGGACTGTTCACTCTTTTGATAGTTTTGGCATTTACTGTTAGATTTCTAAATAAAGAAGCATATTCTGCTATTTCTTGATTCAACAATTTTAGACTTTATCTGCTGACTTCCTGCCATGGTAGATGGTTATTTTCTCTCTTAAATCTTCCCCTCTCCCATTTCTCCAATGTAGCTATATTGTAACTTATTGTTAAAAGCACATTGGTTCCATAATTAAAACATACATAACTTGTTTACTACCAAGTGAAAAAGTGTACTGTAATTACATTTTCTTCCTTTTTTTAAAAAATATATTTATTTATTTATTTTGGCTGCGCCGGGTCCTATTTGCGGCATGTGGGATCTTCGCTGCGGCATGCAGGATCTTTAGTTGTGGCATGCGGACTTCTTAGTTGCGGCATGTGGGCTCTAGTTCCCTGACCAGGGATTGAACCTGGGCCCCCTGTATCAGGAGCACGGACTCTTACCCACTGGACCACCAGGGAAGTTCCTACATTTTCTTTCTTACATAGCTTTTTTCTCCTTGAAGGTAGTAACTGTCTTATCCTCTTCATCTGTTTAATCTTATTTTTAGAAGTCTCTGGCTGAGTCCCCCATACTCTTCACCTCTTCGCCTGCTCTCTGCAGCACCTTGTGACATCCTTTTCCAAGGTCAGACCCCGTAGGTAGCACATCCCTTTCTCATTTCTCTGGCGCTGTACTTCCTGGAGGCCGGTCTTGCTCTCTCTGACTAGCAGCTGTGTGGCTGTCATCCCTCCTGGCCATTTCCTCGGCCCGTCTCCCCTCCTGGAGCCCTTGTCTCCTGGCCTCCCTGCCTTCCTCTCTCTGTTTCCTACCACAGGATGGGGAAGTACACCCCATAGTAGCTTCCAAGATTTGGCACATCTGAAAATGTCCCTTCTGTTCCCACTCTTCACTCAGAGCTTGGTTGGACATACAGCTGTAGATAAAGATACTTTCAGAATTTTGAAGGCACTGCACCATCGTTTTCCACTCCAATTCCTGAGCCTCTGTATGTGGCTTTTTTTTCTCTCTGAAAGCTTTCAGGATCTCTTTGTTCCTGCTGTGAAATTTCATACAGCTAAGCCTTGCTTGAAGTGATCTTTTTAAAGCTCTCTGTGCTGCACTATGTGTGTTAAATTCCTGGTTTTGATGCTGCGCTACAATTATGTAAAACGTTACTGAGGGATGTCGGCTGTTCCTGTACTACCTTTGCAGCTTCCAGTGAGTCTACATTAATTTCAAAATTAAAGGTTAAAAAAGTACATAAATAGTGACTTCATGGAAAATGGTAGAGGTGGGTGCTCCCACTTCTGAAACAAATCAATAAATAGTCCTCCCATTGAAACAGTCAATAAACTAGCAAGAAAAAGTATGACAGAATCAACTTTTGTAGAACTCTGGATTCTAGTCAAATACCTAAACCAACAAGTGGGGCGCTGAATGAATCTTGATTAACCCACCCTGCAGATTTTGGACTTCGCAGCCTCCAAAAGTAGAGCAGCCAATTCATTAAAATAAATCCCTGTGTGTATGTGTGTATGTGTGTGTATACACACACATACACACACACACACATTCTATTGGTTCTGTTTCTCTGGAGAACCCTGACTAATACACTATTGAAGCTAAAACTGGTATCAATTCAAACTAGATTTTTATGAATTTAAGATGATAATTATAATTACCAGGATACCCAGTAAGAAAATAACTAAAAACTATATAAAAAATAAAGGGGGAATCAAAATGTTATACTAGAAGAAAATCAAACATAATAGGAGGCAGTGAAGAAAGAATTCAGGAACAAAAGTGAAATTTATAGAAAACAAATAGCAAAATGTAAGAAGTTAGTACATCTTTAACATTTACTTTAAAGGTAAATGGATTAAGTTTACCAATTAAAAGACAGAGATTGGCAGAATGAATGAAAAAACATGATCCTACTATATATGCTGCCTATAAAAGACTCACTTTAAAGCCAAAGAGATAAATAGGTTAAATGTGAAAGGATAGAAAAAGATATTCCATGAAAATGGTAACTAAAAGAGAGCTGAGCTGGGTGGCCACACTAATATCAGAAAAGACGGACTTTAAGGCAAAAATTGTTACAAAAGGCAAAGAAAGATATATATATACCACACTACAGAACCCTCAAATATATTCAGCAAACATTAGCAGAAGAGAGAAATAGACAATTCTATGATAGAGACTTCAGTAGTCCACTTTCAATAATGGATAGAATGTCCATTATTGGATAGACAGAAGATCAGTAAATAAATGGAGGATTTGAAGTACACTGTAAACCAACTTGACCTAACACATATAGAATACTTCACCTAATAACAGCAGAATACACATTCTTCTCAAGAGCACATGGAATATTCTCCAGGATAGACCATATGTTAGGCCAAAAACCAAGTGTCAGTAAATTTAAGAAGACTGAAATCATAGAAAGTATCTTTTGTCATCACAGTGAAATGAAGTTAGAAATCAGTAGCATAAGGAAAACTGGAAAATTCACAAATGTGGAATTTAAAAAACATACATCTAACAACCAGTGAGTCAAAGAAGAAATTATAAGTGAAATCATAAAATGGGATGAATGAAAATGAAAACAACATATTAAAACTTATGCAGTGAGAGCAGTGCTCAGATGGAAATTCATAGTTACAAACACATATGTTAAAAAAAGAGGAAAGCTGTCAAATCATTAACCTGACTTTAAGGACCTAGAAAATGAAGAAGAAGCTAAACCCATGGCTTGCAGAAGGAAAGAAATGATAAAGATTAGAGAGGAGATGAAATAGAAACTAGGAAAATAATGGAATTATTGAAACCAAAAGTTGTTTTGAAAGATTAACAAAATTGACAAGCCTTTAGTTAGACCAAGAACAAAAGAGGATTCAAAATAAAAAAATCAGAATTGAAAGCGGGGGCATTACTACAGACCTTACAGAAGTAAAAGGATATAAGAAAATACAGGCATACCTCATTTTACTGCATTTCACTTTACTGCACTTTGCAGATACTGCATTTTTTTTTTTTTTTTTACAAATCGAAGGTTTATGGCACCTCTGCCTCAAGCAAGTCTGTTGGCACCATTTTTCCAATAGCATTTGCTCACATCATGTCTCTGTGTCATGGTTTGGTAATTTTTGCAATATTTCAAACTTTTTCATTATTATTATATTTGTTACGGGGATCTGTTATCAGTGATCTTTGATGTCACTACTACATGCTGAAGGCTCAGATAATTAGCATTTTTTAGCAATAAAGTATTTTTAAATTAAAGTATGTATATATATTTTTAGACATAATGGTATTGCATACTTAATATACTACAGTATAGCATAAAATTAACTTTTATATGCACTGGGAAACCAAAAATTTCTTGTGACTCACTTTATTGTGATATTCACTTTATTTTCATGGTCTGGAATTGAACCTGCCATATCTCCAAGTTATGCCTGTACTATGAATGATTATACCAGAACAAATTAGATAACCTAAGTGAGATGGACAAATTTCTAGAAACACACAACTTAACCAAAACTGATTCAGGAAGAAACAGAAAATCTCAACAGGCCTGTAACAGGTAGAGATTGAATCAGTAATTAAAAACCTCCCAACAAAGAAAAGTCCAAACATTAAAGAAGAATTAACACCAATCCTTCGCAAACTCTTCCAAAAAAACAGAGGAGGGAATACATCCTAACATTCAGAGATAGGTATTAGCCTGATACTAAAATTAGGCAAAGACACCCCCAGAAAATAAAACTACAGACTGATATCCTTTATGAATATTGATGCAAAAATCCTTAACAAAATACTTGTAAGCTGAGTAGGAAATAGAGAATAGGAAAATAATAGAATTATTAAACCAGAGTTGTTTTGTTGAAAAGATTAACAAAATTGACAAACCTTCCAACTTTTTCACTAGTTTTTATCTTGGCAAACTATTCTAGATTTCTAAATCTTTCCTGTTCATTATGGCATCCTGTCCTTGCTTCCCTCCTGTCTATAGAGATGAGTGTGAAGGGAGCTTTCCTCTGTGTCCGTCTGTGTTGGGGGCTTCACTCTGACACACTCAGCGCGAAGCATTGCCCTCTACACTGGGTGACCCTTTTCTGCAGTGAACCTCTTGTTCCATGACCTCTAGGTAACTCTGTATAATCTCATAGAGGTAATGGTCTAAAGTTGTCATGTAGGGAGTTCTGTTCTAGAGGGAGACATGAATATTTGTCATTTTGGAAACCATGGTTTTTACAAATATATATATATATATATACACATACATTTTTATTGCAGTATAGTTGATTTACAGTATTTTTTATAAGTTTCAGGTGTACTACATAGTAATTCACAATTTTTAATGGTTATATTCCATTTATAGTTATTATAAAATATTGACTATATTCCCTATGCTGTACAATATATCCTTATTGCTTCTCTATTTTATACGTAGTAGATTGTTCCTCTTAATCCCCCACCCCTATTGTGCCCCTTCCCTCTCCCCACTGGTAACCTCTAGTTTGTTTTCTGTATCTGTGAGTCTGTGCAAACCACATTTTTTTTTTTTTTTTTTTTGTGGTACGCAGGCCTCTCACTGTTGTGGCCTCTCCCGTTGCGGAGCACAGGCTCTGGACGCGCAGGCTCAGTGGCCATAGCTCACGGGCCCAGCCGCTCCGTGGCATGTGGGATCTTCGCAGGCTGGGGCATGAACCCGTGTCCCCTGCATCGGCAGGTGGACTCTCAACCACTGCGCCACCAGGGAAGCCCTGCAAACCACATTTTTGAAGCAGGGATAAAAGTGCCAGAAAGGGTGGATTCTTGTGAGTCTTCTACAATGGCTATGGTGTGCAGAAATCCCCTGCATAGTTTTGGAGGAAGATTGCATTTTTAGGGCAAGGACAGTTGTAAATGTCAGTTATTTGGACTCTTTAATTTTCTGGTAGAATGAAGTTGGGTAAAAATAAGCACATGCATGTGCTGGGTTTTTATTCTCCTATGTTTTCCATTATCAATACATTTTTTCCTTGGGGGGTGTTAGTCATTAAGAAAGCAGTAGTGATTATCTTCAAAATTTGTTTAGTGCAAAAGAGTTTGGCTTTGTAACTTTCAGTTTGGTCTGGAAGTGGATTCAATATTTATTTGTATTTGGAATTCACCATTAGTACAGTAGCAAATGTTGTCTGACAGAATACACGAAGCTGAGTGTGGATGGTCGTGTGAAACTTAACCTTGATTTCTAATTTGAGAAATACTCTCTGCTAGCGTTTCTTAATGAGTATCTGTCAACACTGCTGTTGCACTGACCTTCAGAAGGTACCCCCAGCACCCAGGGGCGGCCCCCTCTCCTGAGATGACCTAGGCAGGAGGCTGGAGAACATGAGCGCGGTGGGACCTGACCGAGGCCTTTTTCCCTGGGAGGATCCTCACTGCTATTCTCTCAGCCGGGTCACAAGGCCTTGGAGTGGGTTATCGGCTGCCTGAACTCAGAGCTGGTGGGGCTGGCAGCCCCCGCCTGCGCCAGGGCTTGAAGCACCACTGGCACCTAGCCTTGTGGTTCCCTGCACCCAGGACAGGAGACACAGAGTCCAGGCAGCAAGTTGACAGCCGGGGCTGCACACACACGCTCTACATGTGTGTCCAAGGGAACATTCGCGGTTACTGCATGCGTGCCTGGGGATACTGAGGAGAAGGACTCTGGAAAGGGGCTGAATTTGCTACATGCGGGCCTGTTGTTCACCTTCACCTTTCTTTTTTTGGTGGAAAGATTTTTTAAGAAGTTAAACATTTTTTTTTTTTTTTGCGGTACGCAGGCCTGTCACTGTTGTGGTCTCTCCCTTTGCAAGCACAGGCTCCGGACGCGCAGGCTCAGCGGCCATGGCTCACAGGCCCAGCCGCTCCGCGGCATGTGGGATCTTCCCGGACCGGGGCACAAACCCGTGTCCCCTGCATTGGCAGGCCGACTCTCAACCACTGCGCCACCAGGGAAGCCCCAAGAAGTTAAACTTTTGATATCCCTTCCCTAGAAACCAAAGTATCAGGGTGAAAAAGGAATGGCTTTCTCACACTCCGTAACCTCCCACATTCAAATGGAAAGTTCTTGTGGGTGCTGATCCGCAGGTTTGCTGGGTGGATATTTGCCTCGGATTCTCAGGAAGGATGACCGGTCAGAGGGCGGGAGTAGGTTTTAAACGTGAGAGGCTGAGGTTGGCCTTGGAGCTTGTTAACATGACACATTCCAGGCCTCAGCCCCGGGGCTCCTGCCAGGTCCGGCTGTGACTGCTCAGACCAGGCCTGGCGCTCAGTGGCCCAGGAGCCCTGTGTTCCATCAAGGGCTGGGCATGGCCTCTGCCCAGCCTCCACCGACCTGCCCGTACTCAAGTCTCGTGTTCTACAAACATCACTTAATTTGTCAGATTTCATTATCTCCCACTGACCACAGACCTTAGACTTAATTACAGACATGTGTTTTTAATTATACGTATATAGTAACATAAAGCATCCTTATTTCATTTTAGTTTCTGAACATGAAATGGGATACATTTTTATGTTTAACCAAACCAACCAGTTTAGTGTTTTAGAGAAATGAGTATCAGGAGGAGGTGTTTATTTTGATAATGTATTACTTGCGTAAGGTTTATTTTTTTGCCAAAAGCATAGAAAGAAATCCAGAATTCTGCTGCCTTTCCTCAAGTTTCCTGTGTTACATCCCTGTTATTGTGGCCCTGAAGTCTGGTAGGAATAAAGTTGAAATGCACTAGTTACTGTGTCAAGTATGCAGATAAACCAGAAGTTAGTGGGCTGATGTTCAAGAGAAACCGAGAGTATTTTCCGGAAGCTGGGCCCCAGGCCATCGCGTGGTCTGTGTAGGCGCCAGCCTCCTGGTCGGGTGGCCCCGCCTCGCCGTTACTGTAGAAGCAGTGCCAGGGGCTCTGGGATCAGAGGCTTCTCTTCTTGTAGGAAAAGCGATGGTGCTGAATATCCTTTGAAGAGTCTTCTGCCCATTTGGCATTAGAACCAACTGTTGCAAATGTCTCTGATTTGAGCCAGTGTCTTTTGGCTTTGTAAGAGTGGGTGACTGTTTGCGCCAGCATTTCTGTCCTCATGTTAAGGAACGGGGTGCTTTGATGTAGGAGTTACCTGCTGGGTGTCTGTTACGAGTTACATTTTCTTCCAGAGTAGTCTTCCCTAGCGGACCTCCACTTACGGCTAGGCCTTAGTGAATGCCCATATATTAAGAACAGATTTTCACAGGTTCTGTTACAACTTCAGTATCCAAAGGAGAGGCAGGGTTGTTCTGGTGACTCTGGCGGCTAGGGAGAGAGCACTTTGCCAGCCCACCGTGGGGCTAAAAGCGTGCGGGAGTGAACCGGGCAGACCACGTGACCCCTGAGCTTTGTTCCTGTCTGTAAAGTGTGGACACTGGGACCTACCTCAAAGTATCCAACCAGAAAGTGAGGTGAAGGTCTCATGGCTCCCGGTCCACAGCGCTGTTTCTGCCTGTGCTGGCCTGTCGCTGGGCTGCAGAGTCCCTCGAGGGGACCACTGGTGGGGCTGGAATTGGGAACACTGGGCTTCACTGATGGAACATACTTTTTTTTTTTTAACAATGGTATGTTTTGTTTTTTAAAAAAACTTCTATAATCACTAGTAAGAGTTAACTATCAACAGTGAAAGAATCAGGCAGTAAGAAATGAATGGACACTGACTCAGTAGTGAATTGGATTTCTGGCCTTGACTTCTCATCACGTTCTATGCTTGTGTTTTCAGCTGTTATAGGACAGTTTGCTTAGGGCAGGATTTGGCAAACCACAGCCCATGAGGTGGGAATGGTTTTTGTATATTTAAGGGTTATAAATAAACCCCTCCACACAGGAGTGTATGTGACAAGAGACCTAAGAGGCCCATGAAGGCTGAAATATTTACCATCTGGCCTTTTACAGAAAAAGTTTCTGTAAAGCCAACCCCTTTCTTAGAAATTCCACCATATCTTTCAATCAGCATAAATAAAACTAAATTTGGTCCCTTCCACCAAACTGCTTTCCTCTCCCTGCTTTCTAATCAGTGCTCCTTCTATTTCCCAAGTACAAAACCTGAGGTATTTGAGACGTCTTCCCCCTGCTCATTCTCTGTAGCCATTTGGAAACCAAATATTGCTCTAAAAGGTCTCATCAATTCTCTGTCTTCTCATTTCACCGTCTCTGTCTGGTTTAGGTGCTTATTGCGTGGGGTGGCTGGCTGTCTCCTGCTGACCACGCCCACATGTGGCCTCCTCCATAGAAAGGGCTGACCTGTGGGGTCAGTGAAATACTGCAGAATACCCCATCATGGGCGTGGCTTCCCAGGCTTGCCATGAAAGATGTGCTCTGGGGCAAGCTGGATGCCAGGTTGTGCGGACATGGGAGGAGCCGTCCTGGAAGCAGATCCTCTGGCCCCAGTGAAGCCTTCAACTAAGTGCCACCTGCATTAGAGACCCAGACTGGAACCACCCAGCTAGAGCTGCACCCCACCTCCTGACCCATAGAAACCTGTGAGGCACTAAATGTTTATTATTAACTGATACTTCACCATGTACTAAGTACACTCACCTTTGAACTGGTCTTCCTTTCCTTCTGTTCCACTTCTTGTCAGATTATCAAAAATAATCCTGTCATAACTCCCTTTGATTAAAAAGCTAGAGCAATTTCTCATTACCTTTTTTTATTTTTTATTTTTAAATTTTATTGGAGTATAGTTGACTTAGTGTTGTGTTAGTTCCAGGTGTACAGCAAAGTGATTTAGTTATACATGTATTCATTCTTTTTCAGATTGTTTTCTCAAATAGGTTTTCACAGAATATTGAGTAGAGTTCCCTGCGCTATATAGTAGGCCCTTGTTGGTTATCTGTCTTATATATAGCAGTGTGATTTATCCCTCTCCACCACGTTTCCTCTTTGGTAACCACAAGTTTGTTTCCGATATGTGTAAGTCTGTTTGTTTTGTAAATAAGTTCATTTGTATCATTTAAAAAAATTAGATTCTACATATGAGTGCTATCATATGATATTTGTCTTTCTCTGTCTGACTTACTTCACTTAGTGTGATAATCTGTAGGTCCATCCATGTTGCTGCAAATGGCATTGTTTCATTCTTTTTTATGGTAGAGTAATATTCCATCATATATATGTACCACATCTTCTTTATCCATTCCTTTGTCGATGGACATTTAGGTTGCATCCATGTCTTGGCCATTGTAAATAGTGCTGCAGTGAACACTGGGGTGCATGTATCTTTTTGAATTATGATTTTCTCTGGATATAGGCCCAGGAGTGGGATCGTTGGATCATATGGTAGCTCTATTTTTAGTTTAAGGAAGCTCCATACTGTTCTTCATATTGGCTGTAACAATTCACATTCCCCACAACAGTGTACGAGGGTTCCCTTTCTCCACACCTTCTCTAGCATTTACTGTTTGTAGACTTTTTGATGGTGGCCATTCTGACAGAAGTGATACTTCATTGTAGTTTTGATTTGCATTCCTCTGATAATTAGTGATGTTGATGTCTTTTTATGTGTTTTTTGGCCATTTCTTTGTCTTCTTTGGAGAAATGTCTATTTAGATCTTCTGCCCATTTTGCGATCGGGTTGTTTGGTTTCTTTCTTTCTTTTTTTTTTTTTTTTTTGATATAGAGCTGCATGAGCTGTTTGTATATTTTGTAGATTAATACTTTGTTGGTCACTTTGTTGGCAAATGGGGTAGGCAACACCATTCTGTGGATTGTCTTTTCATTTTGTTTATGCTGTGAAAAAGCTTTTAAGTTTAATTAGGTCCTATTTGTTTATTTTTGTTTTTATTTTCATTACTTCTACAAGGTGGATTGAAGACATTGCTGCAGTTTATGTCAAAAGAGTGTTCTGCCTATGTTTTCCTCTAGGAGTTTTATAGTGTCCAGCCTTACATTTAGGTCTTTGATCCATTCTGAGTTTATTTTTGTGTATGGTGTTAGAGAGTGTTCTAATTTCATTTTTTTACATGTAGCTGTTCAGTTTTCCTAGCACCATTTATTGAAGAGACTGTCTTTTCTCCACTGTATTTTCTTGCCTCCTCTGTCATAGATAAATTGACCATAGGTGCATAGGTTTATTTTGGGGCTTTCTATCCTGTTCCATTGATCTATATTTCTGTTTTTGCACCAGTACCATACTGTTTTGATGACTGTAGCTTTGTAGTATAGTCTGAAGTCAGGGAGCCTGATTCCTCCAGCTCCATTTTTCTTTCTCAGGATTGCTTTGGCTATTTGGGGTCTTTTGTGTTTCCATACAAATTTAAAAATTTTTTGTTCTAGTTCTGTGAAAAATGCCATTGGTAATTTTTTTTCTGGCCGTGGCCAACAGCATGTGGGATCTTAGTTCCCTGACAAGGGATAAAACCTGTGCCCCCTGCATTGGAAGTGTGGAGCCTTAACCACTGGACTATGAGGGAAGTCCGCCATTGGTAATTTGATAGGGATTGCTCTGAATCTGTAGATTGCTGTGGGTAGTATAGTCATTTTGACAATATTGATTCTTCCAATCAAGAACATGGTATATCTTTCCATCTATTTGAGTGATCTTCGATTTCTTTCATCAGCATCTTATAGTTTTCAGAGTAAAGGTCTTTTGTCTTCTCAGGTATGTTTACTCCTATATGTGTATATATATATATATATATATATTTTTTTTTTTTTTTAAGATATATTTATTTTTATTTTTGGCTGCATTGCGTCTTCATTGTGGCATGCGGGATCTTTCATTGTGGCATGTGGGCTCTTCATTGTGGTGCGCGGGGTTCTCTCTAGTTGTGGCATGTGGGTTTTCTCTTCTCTAGTTGTGGGCTCTGTAGTTTGCAGCATGCAGGCTCTAGTTGAGGCGCACAAGCTCAGTAGTTGTGGCATGCGGGCTTAGTTGCCCTGTGGCATGTGGGATCCAATTTTCCTGACCAGGGATGGAACCCAAGTCCCCTGCATTGTAAGGCAGATTCTTTACCACTGGACCACCAGAGAAGTCCCTATTGCTATTTTATTCTTTTTGATGCGATGGTAAATGGGATTGTCTCCTTAATTCCTCTTTCTGATCTTTTGCTGTTAGTATGTAGGAATGCAAGAGATTTCTGTGTATTAATTTTGTATTCTGCAACTTTACTGAATTCACTGATGAGCTCTAGTAGTTTTCTGGTAGCATCTTTAGGATTTTCTATGTATAGTATCATGTCATCTGCAAACAGTGACTGTTTTACTTCTTTTCCAGTTTGGATCCCTTTTATTTCTTTTTATTCTCTGACTGCCGTGGCTAGGACTTCCACCAGTATGTTGAATAAAAGTCGCAACAGTGGACATCCTTGTCTTATTCCTGATCTTGGAGGGAATGCTTTCAGCTTTTCACTGTTGAGAATGATGTTAGCTCTGGGTTTGTTGTATATGGCGTTTATTATGTTGAGGTAAGTTCCCTCTATGCCCACTCTCTCACTGGAATCAAAACCAAGGTCTAGGCATTGGCCCAGATGATTCTGATCCAGGTGTCATCAGACCACACTTTGGGGCATATTGGGTCCCCTCCCTCCTCTGAACCTACCTTGAAATCTACTTCCATGAAGGTGTTCTTGAATGACACCAGCTCACAGCTTACTACAAATTCCTAGATATTTATATTGCTTTGGATTTTTTTGAACTATTTACACATGTATTTGACCAGGAGCCAAGATGAGATGTTTACTTTGCACGCACAGCCCTGGGCATTCACTGAGTGCTTGGTGATGTGAGGACTGGATTCAGAATCATAGCCCTTGGTGGGAAAAGCAGGTGGAAACACAGCAGGGTCATGAGCACAGCATTGGAAGTGGTGACCTCAGGTGTGATGCTGGGCTAGTAGTTTGACCTTGGGCAAATGACCACCTTGCTGTTCCTGTTTTTCAGATGTAAAAGAGGGTATGCACAGCACCTGCTTAGAGTTGAGTATCAGAGTTGTGGCTGAGGGTACTTTGCACAGTACCTGATATGGAAAAGTGCTTGAAACCAAGCAGGATCCTGCAGGGCCTTTGTGGTGACAGACCCCACCCTCCCGTGTCCCCTGCCTCTTGTTTGTAGAAAAGCTTTAGCCTGCTAGGCCTTCCCCAATTTGCAAAGAGCAAATTTAATCAGAGAATTGAGAAAATGCAGAAACAAATGAAAACAGTCAAGCAAGTCAAAGTAATGATAATTTAGCCATTAAATGAACTCAAGGACCTTTAGTTCCTCCTCAAGGGCTATAAGTAATATCCTGAACTATATCCTGAGTTGCTGTGCAGATACTAAACCCTCACCAGGTGGAGAAGTTAACTGCATGTTGACCACAAGCATATAGACCCCTAGAGTGGTTAGAATCAGAAGGTTGATGATGTTAACTGTTGAAATACCACCCTGTTACCTCACCACCCACCAATCAGACAAATGTCCACAGGCTGATATGGCACCCATGACCCTCTCCCTCACCTTGTCTTTAAAAACCCTGGCCTGAAGGACATCAGGGAGTTTGGGTCTTTTGGTCACGAGCTGCCCATTCTCCTTGCTTGGCCCCATGTTGGTTGCCTTGCAATAAATGCTGTACTTTCCTTCACCACAACCCAGTGTCAGTAGGTTGGCTTTGCTGCATGTTGGGCGAGTGGACCCAAATTTGGCTGGAAAACAATTTTGGTGACCCAGGTGGGCCTTCCATCCCAAGTGGGCATCTTGCTAATGGCACACTGGCCCCTGGCCATTGGCAGCTCATGGATCCTGTCCAGCAGCTGCCTGAGCACTTTTTTCTCAGGAGCAGCCCCAAGTGCTTGCACTGACTGGACATTGCTGGCTCATGGCAGTTTTGATTCAATGGTGAAGGAAACAAGGCTCTGGTCCTGATCTGGTCTGGTCCATGAGATCTCTCTGGTAAATGGCAGAACTTCCTATGTGACTACACCAGGGTATTCTTCCCTACTGGGTTGCCTTGCTTGGAATTTTCCTTTTGGCGGGGGCTGTATGGAGGGGAGACGTAAAACTTGGTCATCTGGTTTTAAGTGGAATGCCACTTTAATTGGATTTCCCCTTCTGGGTCGAGGAGTCCCTCAGCCATCCAGCACTGCCTGAGTGGTAACTGGAAAACTCCCTGTTAGACCAAGGCTGATCTGCACCCCTGTCTGGAATTCCAGATAAGAAACTTTCCATTCTCATGCTAGGGAACTACAACCCTGAAAGGCCACCAGATAACACTCTGCCTGGTTCTGATGTGTTTCTGGAAATATCCGCAAAATGAGAAAAAAGGGGGGCGGGAATTGGAGCTCTGTTCCATCTCGTATTCCCCTGGGATGTATTTTGCAAAACTGGGAGAGCTTTAGTTATGCTCCTACAAAGAGATAGAAAGAAAATGATTTTTCCAACACTGTGTGGCCACAATATTCTTTAGACTTGAGAAAAATTCCAAAACTGGTTCTTTTTTTACTCAGAGAAAACTGGCTTGATAAACTATTTTTTCAAAATTCTGACCCTGAGAGAACAAAAGTATTCCTAGGAGAAAGCTTTAAGTTATAACTCTTATCATGTACTTGGAATGCAAACACAGTCCACAATGCCTGAGACTATAGCCTTGGGTTAATAAGTAGAACCTGAAACTGAAAGGAAAAAAGGGAGAAGAGGCTTAAAATTCAAGTGAGTAAACTTACTCCAACTGTTATTTATAAACTAATGAGTTTTATAATGTCTGATTCATGACTAAGTTTTAAAATAAAGCTATGAGATCTCTGATTCTGTCTTCATGTAAAAATGAATCTATGAATGAGCTCTATTTAATTTGCTTAAAAGAAATGAAGTGCTATATAAAATCTCAGAAATACAACAAACTCTCACGTGATCTGGGGAATATTCAATATTAAATTAATATCTGGCATTAAAGTTACAGTTTGTTGGTTTAATTAATACAGAAATGTCTTTAGAGTCATCAATATTAAATATAATACTTTTATCATACCTAGATTTAATAGAAGCCAAATAAGTTCATATTATATCTGCTGTAAAATTTGTCAGCAAAAAAATTAACTTGGTATGATGATATTTTCATAAGCACTGAAATAGAGATAAATGGGATAGAAGCTTTTAGGTGAACTCTTTAGGAATAATTATGCTTTAATTTCTCCAGAGGTTGGTAACTTGAAATTTTAGAATTTTACTAAATTAAGGTAAATGATGAGAATTCATTGAATGTCTAGATCATTTTTAATTAAGATAAAATACTGGAATATTGATTGCTAGGCAAGTCTAAGTTTGCCTATCTTCTTATGAGAGAAAAGCTAAAAACGTATGTTTATCAGACAAACGTCTTGGACCATGTTAAAGAAATTATGCTATGAGAAAATGTATGTTTTTAAAGGTTATGGAATGTTTTCATTAAATGTGCCAGTCAGGAAATGCTGATGTAAGAAACAGTTCACAATTGCTTGCTTCTTGGTTTTTGCTAGAGAATAAGGTTTTTAAAGCTTAAAAATTACAATATATATGCAATTAAACTACTAAAGATAGTAAGGGAAGCTCTACAATATGTAAAGAAAGTAGTATATATGTTGTCAATGAGAGCAGGTATAAAGAATGGAAATATTTTGTTAAGTGAAAAGAAGAGTAATTTTATCCTAGAGCTGGTTGTTTCTGGATGAGAAATAAAATAAGGGACAAACTAATATGGATACAGAAAGGGATAGAATGTTTGTGGAAAAGGAACCTTGAGGAAAGAGTTTTTTTGTTCGTGGTCAACATTGGCTAAGATTAGATTCAATTTAATTAAGTAAATAAATTTTGTTACTAAAAGTAGGCTGGTACAAACTGGAGTTTGATTTTCTCTGTTAAGAGAACAAAGTTTTCCTGCAATATTGAGCTGCTTTTGATAACAGATTGTAAGCTTCATAGGTTTTTCTTTCTCTTTGGGATGTTTCAAAGGGCCCGTAAAGCATCTCAGTGAGAAATATTAAACTAATTAGAATTATTTGGTATAATAAATTACATGAGAAGCATTGGCAAATAAGTGGTGATAAACATTCTTAGGTTATACTGTATGGATAAATGTCATTAGTATAAGTGTTCTAGAAATTATATGAAGTTCCTAAAATTTGAATATGTCCTGATACTATGTTATCAGTCAATTTTAGCTATTATCTTAAAATGTTGTATATCAACTTGGTTAAGTTTGTCCAATTGCATTTTAATCAGATCTTTACCTGTGCCTTTTTAAGTCTTTTTTCATCCATGGAGAGTTATTGTTTCACTCTGATGCTTTTGCAAAAATGCTTCATCTTCAGGACGATTCATAGAAAGGACTTTTGGACAAGTACAGGTTTCTGATAACTTTTAGATCATACAGCTGAACTTGGTAAGAAATTAAAGAATTATAATAGAAACCCTAATGACCTCATAAAACTGTTTACCAAATGTTTGTCTCCGTATTAAAATGGAAAGAACATTCTCTAGTAAAGCTGTCACAGAGTATAACTAATCATGACATGTATCACTGCTTGTTTTAAGTCTGTTGTTAGAAGCACATGTACAATGTTTATGGGACAATTCAGTATAATTGATAAAATGTATAGCCTATAAAATGCTTCCCCATTAATCTAGCTCTGAGCTTGTTTACTGTCAGTTTTCCCCCAATGTGGACAACTAGGCAAATGTGTGTACACACAAAAGTAGGCCTAGCACTGAGGGACAGGATAACTAGGGTAGGCAACTACCACCCTGGCATCGAGGGACAGATATTTTGATCATCAATGCTTTCTATAGAAAGATTTGCAATCAAAAGGGGAAAATGATGGAGGAAATTCTCACATATTGAGGTAGGGGGATGTCATTCTGGCGTACACATGATTTAACTTGAACTTTAGGCTAATCAAAACAGTCTGTTTATGGCCTATTAAACATACATCATACATCCGCTTTAACCACTAAATGAAATAATGCATTTAAAAAAATAGAATAACCATGGTTCAGGCATCCAAATGGAGCTGGGTGTCCATCGTGGACATGGTTTCAGACGTATTCCTGTATTACTGAGAACTTAAATTTTCTGAATTGTATCAGACTCAGGGACACGACCAGCTGTTCTCAAAACATTATCTGCTAGCAGCTGCCACCTTATGGTCATAAGGTCTCCTCTTGTAACTATGAAACCTTTCTCTTACTTTAGGAATAGTAATGGCAAGTGAGACAACTCTAGACGTAGCCTCCCAGCAGAAGGCACTACATTCTTTAACAAGAATAATACGAGAAAGTAAAATTGCTTTAAATTTTGTTTTAACAAAAAAGGAGATATATGTGTAATGGCCAGTAGCTCCTGCTATATATATATTAACACCCCAGAAAAGGTGAAACCCAAATAAACAGAATAATTCCGAAGGTTACTTGGTTACAGAATGTATGTAAAAAGGAATGACCCACTTCAAAACTTATTTTTTCTGATTGCTATCTGGAATAGGAAGACTCTTTCAGGGACTACTACCAGGGTGTGCATTTTGGTCATTATCATCACTGTAATATGAGTACTAATTTTCAAATATTTGTTCAGGTGCTATGACAAAGGAATCAGGGACTTCCCTGGTGATCCAGTGGTTAAGACTCCCATGTTTCCACTGCAGGGGGGTACAGGTTCAATCCCTGGTCATGGAATTAAGATCCTGTGTGCTGTGCAGTGGAAAAAAAAAAAAAAGACAAAGCAATCAGAGAGGTAATATTTTTCATAATACAAAATATTGATGCTAAGCTTGAGACTTCTTTAAAATTAAAGTCAATGAAAGATTTGACAGCCAATATGGTGGAGTAGAAAGACCCTGAGCTCACTTCCTCTCACGAGCATGCCAAAATCACAACTATCTGCAGAACAACTACTGACGAAAAAGACTGGAACCTACCAGAAAAGATCTTCTAAAAAAAGCAACCCCAACAAGACAGGAGGGGCATACACATGATATAATCAAAATTCCATACCCCTCCCTTGGGTGGGCAACACACACCTGGAGAATAATTATATTGCAGAGACTCTCCTACAGCAGTGAGAGTTCTGAGCCCCATGTCAGGCTCCCCAGTCTGGAGGCCCAGCACCAGCAAGATGAGCCCCCAGAGCATTTGGCTTTGAAGGCCAGCAGGGCTTAACTGGAGGAGGCCCACAGGACTGGGGAAATAAGAGACTTCACTCTTAAAGGGTGCACACAAAACCTCATGCACACTGGGACCCAGGGCGAAAGCAGTAATTTGATAGGAGCCTGGGCCAGACCTACCTGCAGGTCTTGAAGAGTCTCCTGGAGAGGTGGAGGGTGGCTGCAGCTCACCCTGGAGACATAGACACTGGGGGCAGACATAGTGGGGAACTTTCAGCTGTGTGAACACTACTGGGGCTGGTGGCTGACATCTTGGATCATTAGTGCCAAGACCTGGCCCCACCAAACAGTCTGCAGGTGCCAGTGCTGGGACACCTACCGAAGGCCACTTCTCCAAGGTCAAGAAATGTAACCAACCTACCACATACATAAAAATACAAATAGCAACTTAGACAAAATGATGCGGCAGAAGATTATGTTCCAGACGAAGGAAAAAGATAAAACCCCAGAAGAAGAACTAAGTGAAATGGAGATAGGTAATCTACCCGACGAAGAGTTCAGAGTAGATGATCAAAAGAACTCTGGAGGGGAATGGATGCACAGAGCAAGAAGTTAGAAGTTTTTCACAAAGAATTAGAAAACAGAACAACCAGAGATGAATAATACAGTAACTGAAATGAAGAATGCACGAGAAGGAATCAATAGTAGACTAAATGATTCAGAAGAACGGACCAATGAGCTGGAAGACAGAGTAGCAGAAATCACTGCCGCTGAACAGAAAAAAGTAAAAATGAAGAGAAATGGGGACAATTTGAGACCTCTGGGACAATATCAAGTGCACTAGTAGGGGTCCCAGAAGGAGAAGAGAGGGAGAAAGGGCCTGAGAAAATATATGAAGAGATAATAGCTGAAAACCTCCCTAACCTGGGAAAGGAAAGAGTTACCCAAGATCAGGAAAGAGGAACACACCAAGATGCACTGCAGTCAAAATGACAAAATTTATAAAAGAATATGAAAAGCAGAAAATAACATACAAAGGAGCTCCCATAAGGCTATCAGCTGATTTTTCAGCAGAAACTCTTCAGGCCAGAAGGGACTGGCACAATATATTTAAAGTGATGAAAGGGAAAAACCTACAACCAAGAATACTCTACCCAGCAAGGCTCTCATTCATATTTTTTTTTTTTTTTTTTTTTTTTTTTGCGGTACGCGGGCCTCTCACTGTTGTGGCCTCTCCCGTTGCGGAGCACAAGCTCTGGACGCTCAGGCTCAGCGGCCATGGCTCACGAGCCTAGCCACTCTGCGGCATGTGGGATCTTCCCGGACCGGGGCACGAACCCGTGTCCCCTGCATCGGCAGGTGGACTCTCAACCACTGCGCCACCAGGGAAGCCCTCTCATTCATATTTGATGGAGAAATCAAAAATTTTACAGACAAGCAAAAGCTAAAAGAATTCAGCACCGCCACACCAGTTTTCAACAAATGTTAAAGGAAGTTCTCTAGGTGAAAAATAAAAGTTTACAGCTAGAAACAAGAAAGTTGCAGAATGAAAAAGCTCACCAGTAAAGACAAACATACAGTAAAGGTAGGAAATCATCTACACACAAAGCTAGAAGGGAGGTTAAAAGACAAAAGTAGTAAAATCATCCGTATCCACAATAAGCAGTTAAGGGATAACAAAAACAATTAGATGTAAAATATGATATCAAAAACAGAAATTGTGAGGGGAGGAGAGTACAAATGCAGGGTATTTAAAATGCATTGGAAATTAAGAGATCAGCAACTTAAAATAATCATGTATATATAAATACTGCTATACCAAAACCTCATGGTAACCACAAGCCAAAAATCTGTAATAGATAAACACAAAAAAGAAAAAGGAATCCAGACATAATACTAAAGATAGTCATCAAATCACAACAGAACAAAGGAAGGAAAGAGGGAAAAAAAAGACCTACAAAAACAAATCCAAAATAATTAATGGGACTTCCCTGGTGGTCCAGTGGTTAAGACTGTGTGCTTCCACCTCAGGGGACGTGGGTTCAATCCCTGGCCCAGGAACTAAGATCCCACATGCTGCACAGCCAAAAAAAAAAAAAAAGTGGCAGTAAGAACATATGTACTGATAACTACATTGAATGTAAATGGACTAAATCCTCCAACCAAGAGACACAGACTGGCTAAATGGATACAAAAACAAGACGCATATATATGCTACCTACAAGAGAGTCACTTCAGATCTAGAAATTCATACAGACTGAAAATGAGGGGATGGAAAAACATGTTCCACGCAAATGGAAATCAAAAGAGAGCAAGAGTAGCAATACTTACATCAGACAAAATAGGCTTTAAATTGAAGACTGTTACAAGAGACAAAGAGGGACAGTACGTAAGAAGATAAAACAATTGTAAACATAGGCACCCAACATAGGAGCACCTCAATATATAAGGCAAATATTAACAGACATAAAAGGAGAAAGTGACAGTAACACAATAGTAGTGGGGGACCATAATACCCCACTTACACCAATGGACAACTCATCCAGACAGAAAATCAGTAAGAAAACACAGGCTTTAAATAACACATTAGACCAACTTGACTTGATTAATATTGATAGAGCATTCCATCCAAAAGCAGCAGAATACACATTTTTTTCCAACTGCACATGGAACATTCTCCAGGATAGATCACATGGTAGGTCACAAAACAAGCCTTGGTATGTTTAAGAAAATTGAAATCACACAAGCATCTTTTCCAACCACAACACTATGAGACTAGAAATGAACTACAAAAAAACAAAAAAAAACCTGCAAGAAACCCAAACAGGTGGAAGCTAAACAACATGCCACTAAACAACCAATGGCTCACTGAAGAAATCAAAGAGGAAGTTAAAAAATACCTAGAGACAAATGAAACTGAAAACACAATGACCCAAAAACCTATAGGACACAGCAAAAGCAGTTCTAAGAAGGAAGGTTATAAAGATACAAGCTTACCTCAGGAAACAGGTAAAGTCTCTAACAGCCTAATTTTACACCTAAAGCAACTAGAGAAAGAAGAACAAACAAAATCCAAAGTTAGTAGAAGGAAAGAAATCATAAAGATCAGAGCAGAAATAAATGAAATAGAGACTAAAACAAAACCAAAACCAAAAAACAATAGAAAAGATCAATGAAACCAAAAGCTGTTTCTTTGAAAAGATAAACAAAATTGATAAACCTTTAACCAGACTCATCAAGAAAAAGGGCCCAAATCAATAAAATCACAAATGAAAAAGAAGTTACAACCAATACCACAGAAATACAAAGGATCATAAGAGACTACTACAAGCAACTATATGCCAATAAAATGGACAACCTAGAAGAAATAGGCAAATTCTTAGGTACAATCTCCCAAGACTGAACAAGGAATAATTAGAATATGAACAGACCAATTATCAATACTAAAATTGATTAAGTAATTTAAAAACTCCCCCAAAACAGAAGTCCAGGACCAGATGGCTTCTTCACAGGTGAATTAGCGAAGAGTTAACACCCATCCTTCTGAAGCTATTCAGAAAAATTGAAGAGGAAGGAACACTTCCAAACTCATTCTATGAGGCCACAATCACCCTGATGCCAAAACCAGACAAAGATATCACACTCAAAAAAAGAAAATTACAGGCCAATATCACTGATGAACATAGATGTAAAACAACAAAATACTAGTGAACTGACTCCAACAATACACTAAAAGGATCATACACCATGATCAAGTGGGATTTATCCCAGGGATGCAAGTATTTCTCAATGTCCATGAATCAATCAATGCAATATAACATATTAACAAACTGAAGAATAAAAAACATTCGATCATCTCAGTAGATGCAGAAAAAGCTTTTGATAAAATTCAACATCCACCTATGATAAACTCTTCAGAAAGTGGGCATAGAGAGAACATACCTCAACGTAATAAACGCCATATATGACAAACTCATACACAACAGCTAATATCATACTTAACAGTGAAAAGCTAAAACCATTCCCTATAAGATAAGGAACAAGACAAGGATGGCCACATTTGCCACTTTTATTCAACATAGTTTTGGAAGTCCTAGCCATGGCAATCAGAGAAGAAAATGTAATAAAAGGGATCCAAACTGGAAAGGAAGAGGTAAAACTGTCGCTGTTTGCAGATGACATACTATACCTAGAAAATCCTAAAGATGCCACCTGAAAACTACTAGAGCTCATCAATGAATCTGGTAAAGTTGCAGGATACAAAATTAATACACAGAAATCTGTTTCATTTCTATAGATTTAACAGTGAACTATCAGAGAAATTAAGGAAACAGTCCTATGTACCATTGCATCAAAAAGAATAAAATACTTAGGTATAAACCTACCTAAGGAGGCAAAAGACCCGTACTCTGAAAACTATAAAACACTGATGAAAGAAATTGAAGACCACACAGATGGAAAGATATAGTGTGTTCTTGGATTGGAAGACTCAATATTGTTAAAATGACTGTACTACCCAAAGTAATCTACAGATTCAATGAAATCCCTATCAAATTACCAATGGCATTTTTCACAGGATTAGAACAAAAAAATTTTTTTAATTTATATGGAAACAGAAAAGACCCTGAATAGCCAGAACAATCTTGGGAAAGAATGGAGCTGGAGCAATCATGCTCCCTGACTTCAGACTATACTACAAAGCTACAGTCATCAAACAGTATGGTACTGGCACAGAAAAAGACACATAGATCAATGGAACAGGATAGATAGCCCAGAAATAAACCCTTGAACTTATGGTCAATTAATCTATGACAAAGGAGGCAAGAATATACAATGGAGAAAAGACAGTCTTTTCAATAAGTGATGCTGGGAAAACTGGACAGTTACAGCTAAAAGAAGGAAATTAGAACATTCTCTAACACCATATACAAAAATAAACTCAAAATGGATTAAAGACCTAAATGTAAGACCAGACACTATAAAACTACTAGAGGAAAACATAGGCAGAATGCTCTTTGACATAAATTGCAGCAATATTTTTTTGGATCCGTTTCCTGGAGTAATGGAAACAAAAGCAGAAATAGATAAACAAACTCATTAAACTTAAAAGCTTTTGCACAGCAAAGGAAACCATAAACAAAACGAAAAGACAACCTATGGAATGGGAGAAAATTTTGCAAATGATGCAACCGACAAGGGATTGATTTCCAAAATATACAAATAGCTCATACAATTCAATAACAAAAAACCCAAACAACCCAATCAAAAAATGGGCAGAACAGAACTGCTGAGCCTGTGCTCTAGAGCCTGCGAGCCACAACTGCTGAGCCCGGGTGCCACAACTGCTGAAGCCTGCGCGCCTGGAGCCTGTGCTCCGCAACGGGAGAGGCCACCACAGTGAGAAGCCCGCTCACCACAATGGAGAGTAGCCCCCGCTCGCCTCAACCAGAGAAAGCCCACGCACAGCAACAAAGACCCAACATAGCCAAAAATAAATAAATAAAATAAATAAATTTATTTTAAAAAAATGGGCAGAAAATCTAAGTAGACATTTCTCCAAAGAAGACATACAGATGGCCAACAGGCATGTGAAAAGATGCTCAACATCACTAATTATTAGAGAAATGCAAATCAAAACTACAATGAGGTATCACCTCACACCGGTCAGAATGGCCATCAAAAAATCTACAAATAATAAATGCTGGAGAGGATGTGGGGGAAAGGGAACCCTCTTACACTGTTTTGGCAGGAATGTAAATTGGTGCAGCCACTACAGAGAACAGTATGGAGGTTCCTTAAAAAACTAAAAACAGAGTTACCATATGATCCAACAACCCCATTCCTGGGCATATATCTGGAAAAGATAAAAACTCTAATTCAAAGAGATACATGCACCCCAATGTTCATAGCAGAACTATTTACAACAGCCAAGACATGGAAGCAACCTAAATGTCCATCAATGGATGGATGAATAAAGAAGCTGTGGTACATACATACAGTGGAATATTACTCAGCCATAAAAAAGAATGAAATAATGCCATTTGCAACAACAAGGATGGACCTAGAGATTATCATACTAAGTGAAGTCAGAGAAAGACAAATATCATGCATCACTTATATGTGGAAAAAATGATATAAATGAACTTATATACAAACAGAAATGGACCCACGGACATAGAAAACAAATTTACAGTTACCAAAGGGGAATGGGGGTGACAGATAAATTAGGATTTGGGGATTAACATATACACACTACTATATATAAAACAGATAATCAACTGTATAGCACAGAGAACTATACTCAGTATACTGTAATAACCTATAAGGGAAACGAATCTGAAAAAGAATACGTGTGTGTGTGTGTATACCCACACCCATGTATAACTGAATTACTTTGTTGTACACCTGAAACACTGTAAATCAATTATACCTTAACTTAAAAAAATAATAAAGTCAATGACTTTCTCTCCTCTTATACTGAAAATTTGGCTTTGCCCCCATTCAGCAGTTAGTAGCCAGAGCAGTCATCATCCCTGTTCCCCTCAGGATTGAGGAATATCAAAGAAAAGGGGGGACTGAAACTGGGCAGGACCCTGTGGGGCCTTCCTTGTGACAGAACCCACCCTCCTGTGTCCCCTGCCTCTTGTTTGTAGAAAAGTTTTAGCCTCCTAGGCCTTCCCCAATTTCCAAAGAGCAGATTTAATCAGAGAAGTGAGAAAATGCAGAAACAAAGGAAGACAGTTAAGCAAAACAATAGTTTAGCCATAAAACAAAGTCAAGGACCTTTAGTTCTTCCTCAAGGGCAATAAAAAATATCCTGAGTTGTTTTGCAGATACTAAATCCCCCACCAGGTGGAGAGGTTAACTACACGCTGACCATCGGCACACAGACCCCCCAGAGTGGTTGGAACCAGAAGGTTGATGATGTTGACTCCTGAAATACCACCCTGTTACCTCACCACCCACCAATCAAACAAACGTCCACAAGTTGATTAGGCACCCTGACCCTCTCCCTCACCTTGCCTTTAAAAATGCTTACCTGAAAGCCATCAGGGAGTTCTGGTCTTTTGATCATGAGCTGCCCATCCTCCTTGCCTGGCCCCATGTTGGGTGCCCTGCAGTAAATGCTGCACTTCCCTTCACAACCCGGTGTCAGTAGATTAGCTTTGCTGTGTGTCAGGCGAGTGAAATCAAGTTTGGTTCAGTAGTTCAGTAACGTGCTCAATTATTGGTAGCTATTAGCTACTAAAAATCAGCAAAATATTTTAAAAGTTATTAATAGTAACAGCACAAAATATCTAATCTCATAAAGCTTACCTTTTATCTTCCCTTATTTTCTTGGCCAAATTATTTTAATATGACAAATTTGAAATCATTTAATATATTTTATTTCAGCCCAGTTGGCACATTAATTTTAATCAAGGTATTATGATTACTACCATACTATGAAAGGGGCAAGTAGTAAAAAGGTAATGAGTACGAACTCAGTGCTGATAAACATATGCTTTGCATTTATGTAGTGGCTTCAATTATGGGTCTTTAACATCTGCCCATCAATTTGTTAATGGAAAAAAGCTGGGTCAGGAGGCTGGGCTGTACATGGTGGCTCCACCCAGGGGCTCTGGAAGTGGAAGAGTGCCTGGAGAGGAACTGTGATGAGTGGCATTTACAAGAGAGGGGTCAGAAACCCAGACTGGCAAGTAGGGTTTCTGCGAGCTGCAGGTAACCAGCAGATGCATGAGCTGCTGACTCAAGCCTCCCTATTCTAATGGCCCACGTTAGGCCTGCAGTGATTTGTTGACTTAGGATTGTACTCCTGCCTTAAAGGAAAAACACAGGGCTGTACGTGGCCCTTACGTGTTAAAGAGCACAGACTACACCCTGTGTCAGCTGTTTTGAAGATGTTGATGGTTCCATCTTTGTATTGCTGACTTTTTCTCATTTCCATATTGAACCTGCTCATTCATTGACTCCACAAACATTTACTGAGCACCTGTTGCATGCCAGATAGTTTTCCAAATCTAGGGATGTGGTGGTAAAGAAATCTGACAAATATCCGTGTCTTCATGGAACAATGTAATAGATGCTGAGTGCAGTGGAGAAAAAGAAGATGCAGGAGGAGTAGGAAGGGCAGGAAGCACTGCAGAGACACGGCAGTCGAGAAGCTATTGGAAGCAGCCCCTGGCCAGGGAGGAAGCCCGGTCTGTAGAGCTGTGAGACAGAACCAGGGAGTAAATGACTGCGTGAATGACACAAGGCCTCCGTCCCAGTTATTGGACCTGTTCAGTGATGGAATTTGGCAGAGCATAAGCATCTGCCTGGCCCTCGATGTGTTTCATCACGGCTGAGAACTGCGAGGGCCAAAGAGACAAGCTTCTTGGCTGGGGGTCCCATTACCACACATGGGAGGTGTGTAGACTGGGGACCCCTGTAGCTGTGGTAACTATTTCTTTGATCAAGTTGGACAGCAAGAGTTGTCTGTACTTTTGTTTCCACTTAACACAATTAAAAGTCTGTTACATGTAGTCATCCCTTCAGCTACTTGCTTCCCTTTACGTCTCGACAGGAGCACACGTCACACTGTGGGAACAGAGACCTGCCAAGACAGACCACGTGTTTCCATTGTGCAGGGCTGGGAGATGAACCACCAGTAACCAGACGGTGCCAACACAAAGTGGCGGGTGCAGAGGTGTGTGTTTGGGTTTTTTGGTCTGTTTTTAATATATGTCAACTCATCTTTCTGTTCGTTTTTTGTTTTTTTTTTAATTTTGGGAGATGGACTCAGGTTCTTTATAGCAAATAGTAAAACTGAACTTGCCTTTGCCTCCCCAAGTTTCAAATAAATGCAGCATATACTGTTTCTTGCATTCATGTAATATAATCAGGTTCGTCATCAATACAGAGAAATATTGTTTAATAACACTTGGCTTCAGTAAAAGTGCTGGCGTGGATGCACAGAGATCTCTCTGAGTTTCTCACTACAGTGGGTCATGCTCTCGGTTACTCAGCTGTTCAGTGTTTGTGCAGTATTGGTTCTTTGACCCTGTGTGTTGTGTCTCTCCTGGTTAAAAGTGACCTCAGAGACCACCTCATCCAACACCCTCACTTTAAAATTGAAGAAACTGAAATCCAGAAATGTTAAGGTGCCTTCCCAATGTCTGATAGCTGTTTTGCTGCCATGCTGGAGCACAGTTTAGTTAGAACCATTTCAGATACTTGAGACCAGGTACTGCTGGAAGGCTCTGCTTCACTAATTACAGACTAGTTTTTTTTTTTTTTCCAGTTATCAGAAAGCTCTTTTTGCAGGTGAATACCATTGTGGAGCAGGGTCAGCTCCAGTTCCTACCATGAAGGAGGTGTGCCCACCACCGGCTACACCAGGAGGAGTGCCTTAGGCCACCACAGGAGCCGCACAGAAGTGGGGGTGTCCAGCCAATTACACCCACAATGCTCAGTCCAAGCTCACAGTCTGTGGATCTGACTCCTTAAATGACCTTGAGATTGTGGTAGGATGACCCAAGTCATCTTCCCTTCCTTGGTGGACAGCTGAAATCTTCTCAGGCTTCTTCTGTCTTTGGGGTGTCTAAGGTCAAAATTTTTCCCTTTAAATGAGAAGTTATTCTGTTTTCTATTTACACCTTAGGCTCCCTGCTGCAGGAGCTACACTGCTGAGGTTTACCTGTGCAGAATCTTGCTGTTCCTTCTCTTTCTCCCAAGGGATTTCCTGAAGCTTTTACATCATGTTTGCTTAGGAATTTGATATTCAGGTTAGCTTTCCAGAAATCCTCAATTTCTCTTTGGTATTTCCACTCTGCAACACTGTCGCTTCCGGAAAAGTTTGGGGTGTGACATTTTCTGCTGTGTTACCCTAGGGAAAGGAACTGGAGGAGGTAGGCCAGGGACCAACAGATGATTCCTGCCGTTACATGGGAACATCAAAGCAAAGAAGAATTATACAGAAGGGCACACTTCTAGTGAGGCTGCCCCTTCTTTCTAGCCACTCCCGAGGGAAGGAAGTTCTGCCTTTTCTTCAATTCATAGACAGTCACGTTCGTTGGAGCTGCTCTGAGAGCACTCACTCCTAGTACAGGAGCCAGCGTCTGGCCCCCTGGGTGAGTGGAACATCCAGGTGATCCCTCAGCTTTTAAGCCCCAGGGACATAAGTGAACTTTAATTAATGCCCCAGTTTTCAAGAGCCTACTTTTAGAGAACTGTGTCCTGTCAGTTCTGAAGCCCTTTTACTTTCACTACTTCGATGGTAAGGAAGTGGCTCAGATTTTGCCACCAGCATCACAATCCAACAGCAGAAACAGAGCTGTAGAACGTTCCACACAGTAAAATCGATTCTAAATAGATAAATATATATACATCATACACATTTTAATGGAACGAGCCAGAACAGCATTGTGAATTCAGTCTGCCAGGTAACTCCACCTGAACATTTAATTAGTGCAAGCAGAATTTTATATTAAGTAGGTTCTTAGCTCTTTAATTTTTTTGGATGAGCAAAGGGAGATGTTTCTAGAAGTGGGCCTTAGGCTGACATGCAGGAAGAAGGTGCATTCTGATGAATGTATGTGTATGTGTGTGTGTAACTGGAGTCTTGAAACACATCATATGTGCAATCAAGCCCTTACCTAGAAGAGTTCTCCTTATGAAATTCTAGACTCTGATGATTTGCAACTATACAACTTCTCAACAGGAGCTGAGAAGGAAAAAGAAAGATGCAGTTAAATAAGGGTTACCCAGAGCTTCCCTTCCTGGTACCCAACCTCTCTGTGTATCTGGAATCCAGGAGGCACAAGGCAAGGGCTTGTGACCCGGATTCAGAAAGTCAGTGAACATTAGAATTATGAGCTGACATCTTGTTACACACATGTCACAGAGAAACTTTAGCGGAAGAAGAGCCTAAAATATATCTGGCAAATAAGTAATGAATTAATATCCCACTCAATATCACGTAATGTTTAAGATACATAAAGGGCTAATGATGCTCTATATTTAGTTAACATAAAGACAAAAGAACTTTCCTAAATTCATTCTGGGTTTAATCTTCCTAATTTTTTTTCTTGACCCTTTAAGAGCTACAGCAAGAAATTTTCTTCATTGGACATTTCAAGAATATATACCTTGAGGAATTCGATTTAGGAAAAAAACTAAAAGCTTTATCTTTCTATACATAATTTGTCTCCATAGATGTGACTTCTTATATAATAATTGTTACATATACTAGTTATAGATTTTAGTTTCCTACCCTGCTGCGCTGAAAAAGGAGGCAGGCTGCTCGGTGACACAGCAGAGTTACAGTGACTGCTCATTTTCATTTATTTTTCCAGTGTGGTCCTTATAGATTGTATTTCTCAAGCTGATCGTAAACTGCTGATGTCATAATAAATATATCTTGTCTTCCCAACCTAGGTGGTTTCCAACAGCTAGTTACCAAAAGACATCATCATTTTACAGCAGGAACTCCACACAGAAGGTATGATGTGAAGCCATTTATTTTCCCCTCGATCGATTTTAAAAGACTTTAATGGAAAACGTTCAGTACTGTCATGTCACGCGGAATGCCAGCAGTACCTTGACTTTTATACACACAGGAAGCCAGGTCAACGTGTACACATGTCCCCATGGCCCTTCAACAGTTTTGTATGTACAAAATTGTCTGCTATTTTGCTTTGGCAAACGGCAACATAATTTAAAACTTTCATGTCTCCTATGTGACACCTAAAATCAGTCCAACATTTATTAATACAGTTAGAAAAATAAAAGCCTTAAAAAATTCATGGTATGAGCTCATGGTGCTAATCACATGACATGAGTTTATGAGTTCATGGGATCTCATCAAATGTAAGATCATTTTAAAAATTCCTACATAACAACTTTCTGGTTTAATTTGAAAGGCTTAAGACTTGAAATCTAGTAAGACTGTTAAGTCGATGTACAAATCAATTACTTGATTTAACTTTTCCTTGCCTTGGGAGAGTTAATTCTCATTGTCCACTGAATGAACGCCTTTCAAATATTAATAACTATATTACAGTATTTACAAGCTTTCTTATCTATCCTGAACTGATAGGAAGTTCAGCTGTGAGAAGGGTGAGCTCATGAGGCGGGGGATGCAAGGGAGGGTGTGAGCCTGGAGGGAGAGGGCGAAAGTGAAGCCCCCCGCTGGGATACATCAGGCTCCAGGAGACCAGCCAGCCAATGACGCTGTTGTTGTCAGACCAGAAGTGCGTGCCAACAACCAGGACAAAGAGGAGGCCTGGGAAGGTGTGTTATCCCAGTAGGAAGGGAGGAAGAAGCTAGGCCTCAGGTCAAACGAGGCTGAGGACTGAAAGCATGCCCCACAGGCTGGCAGTGAATGACCCTCTGGAAGTTACCCGATTTGGTTGAGGTGCTGGGGATACATGCCATGGATAAGGGAGGGGGTAAGTGCAAGAATTTCTTTTGGCACCAGATAGTGATGCTCATTTGATTTCTACAATATTAGCTGTGCCATGTGCCCTTTTCTACTGTACTTTCTGCAAACTGTCCCACGGAGACAGACCTACCACCCACTTGACCTCTTCAATACACTTGGCAAAGCCTGTTAGTGCTGTGGACAGTGCTGTGGACGCTCTGCTAAGAGGCGCCCACAATGCCCAGACAGCCTGCACAGTGTCACAAACCTGGAGAAGTGAAGTCAAAGACTAGATGTGCTAGATTTTATGTGCCTTGTGAATGTCGATGGGATTCTCATTTAGGGGGTTTAGTTTCTTGTATTTTAATAACACCTATAAACTACTCGTTATTTTAAAAAGCACACTCTCCTAGGTCTGGTCTGTGCATGGATACAAACACCACCCCATCTCCCTTGCACCCTTCCTGGTGGCTGTTTAGAAGCTGCTCACACCAAAACTTTATAAATGAGATTCACTCAATATAATGTTTAAAGCTCTCACGTGAGAGTCTTTAAAACTTTAAACGTTTCCATAATCAGTAAGGGTTCTCTGGTGGCCCACTTTTACGTGCAAATACAGACAAACTGTTAACATGCATTACTTCAGTCAATTGGTAAAGTTTATTTTGTAAGTGTAAGTAATTTTAAGCCATTTACTAATTTATAAATTTCGGTCACGTAAAACCACTACCAGGGCAGTTCTGAGGTATTACTGTTAATTCACTATAGAAATGTTCCTGTATTGTGAGGTGGTGTGAAGTGTGACTGCCCTGCCTTTTGGTGGCGCTGACTACAGATGTGTCCTAGAGAGCGTTCAGGAAACTGCTGTGTGTGTGCATTAACTGAGCTTCCAAACGTGACTGGCAACTTGACTGGCTGGTCTGCCAAGCGAACCAAAATCATAACGACGGCCACGGAAAGGGCCACACAAGTCGAGACATGACACATGTATGGTGCTGCCTCAACCTGGCTTCATCAACACCCGTCCTACTCAAGTCACTTACAAGGAGAATGTGTGCAAAAAGCATCCACAAAGCCTATTAGCAGGTTAATTTTAAATGAACTAGACTATGTTTTTGCTTTTAAAATTCATTTATAAAAATAAATTTCAGTTTGAGACCTTAGATACCAAATTGTGGCTTAATTTAGTCGTGATGGCGAGACTAAAGTTATGAAAACCGCAGTTGGAAATGTGAGCACTCCAGCTCGTTCCCTGCGGCGTGGCCGACGCGCTCACAGCCCTTCTCCTATTGGCCAAAATACTCAACTTCTGGACAAACGTCTAGCCTGCCCTTGTCCCCAAGCTCCACAAAACTTTAAACCTTAGACCTCCAATATAAAACTACTAGTGACCATAATACATTCAAGATAAGGAAAGCCCTGCACCTGCCTCGAGAGACACCGCCTCACTGCCCGGGCACAGACACAGCGTGGGGGACATGGGCGCCCACTTGAGCGTACAGCTTATTCAGATGCTTTGTACTGGAGCGCAGAGTAAAGTCCCTCCCAAGTCTTTATCTCAGAGCAACAATAATTTAAAACCAGTTTGAGAGCATGAGCAAATCCTTGTAGGTTCTGTGCTGTGAGACGTTAACAGCCTGGCCCAGCCTCCAGGGATCTGTGTGCATCAGGTAGGAACACTGTCGGGTGGAAATGCCAATATTACTTACTGCTTAGACTGTGCTGACTTCAACGCCTGTGTTAGACCGATTTCTCACACCAGAAGCTTTCTGCCTCAGTCAGAAAATTATTTGAGGGACAGTAAAGAACTGAACTAAGGAAAAAGTTTCTGGCCTCCAAATCCCCAGACACACAGAAGAAAGTTTCAAACTACTGTCCTCTCTCAGTGCAGACAAGGGACTGGCTGATATGAACACAGTGTTCAGTCTGTGGAACAGTGTGATGCAGCAGAACCCTGATCTCATGCAAACCCGAACCAGTTAACTGCGAGAAGACAGCCCCGCTCAGTGTTCTCTCGTGAATGCGACTCTGCACACGAATGCATGGGGCTCAGACCTCACTGATGGTCCTCTCTGAAGGGCAGTACTCCGAAGGGCCTGCCGAGGACATGTAGAAAGACTGTGTTTTCCTTTTCAATCGGGCTCTTTTGTTGGCCAGCACCAGGCTATGCCGGCTTGAGTTGATGATTTCTGAAATGAACTTTTTGCAGTCTACACACACCTCCATGGTGCTCCAGTCCTCCATCAACTCTTTGGGAAATTGGAGTTCTTCATCTGATTTGTCCACAGACTTGGATTTTGAGGACAATCTGGAAAAAAACAAAACATTTACAACATCCATTATTATTACTTATAGTTCTACTGCAATAGTAAGAAAATATGTGCAAAAAAAGTAAATCTGTTGGCAAAACATGATGGAATGGGTGGGTGATTTAGTCATGTCAGTTTTGTCCAAAGAAGAAGTTATAATTGGCGACAACTTTCCAAATATTTTTGGGGACTTCTCTGGTGGCACAGTGGTTAAGAATCCACCTGCCAATGCAGGGGACACGGGTTCGATTCCTGGTACGGGAAGATCCCACATGCCGTGGAGCAACTAAGCCCGTGTGCCACAACTACTGAAGCCCATGTGCCATGACAACTGACCCGTGTGCTGCAACTACTGAAGCCTGCGTGCCTAGAGCCTGTGCTCCGCAACGAGAAGCCACCGCAATGAGAAGCCTGCGCACCGCAATGAAGAGTAGCTCCCGCTCACCACAACTAGAGAAAGCCCACACGCAGCAATGAGATCCAACGCAGCCAAAAATAAAAAAAATAAAGACATGTCAAATTATTTAAAAAAAAACCAACAAAATATTTTTTAAGAAAGAAACCAGGGAACCTTTTATTAAGAAATAATAATATGGGGCTTCCCTGGTGGCACAGTGGTTAAGAATCCACCTGCCAATGCAGGGGACACAGATTCGAGCCCTGGTCCGGGAAGATGCCACATGCCACGGAGAAACTAAGCCCGTGCGCCACAACTACTGAGCCTGTGCTCTAGAGCCTGTGAGCCATAACTACTGAAACCGTGTGCCACAACTACTGAAGCCTGTGCACCTAGAGCCTGTGCTCCGCAACAAGAGAAGCCACTGCAGTGAGAAGCCCGCACACCACGACGAAGAGTAGCCCCCACTCACTGCAACTAGAGAAAGCCCACACGCAGCAACGAAGACCCAACGCAGCCAAAAATAAAAATAAATAAATAATGTTATATTAAAAAAAAATACTACTACTAAAAGCACTTACTAACCCTTCTAGAATTTTTGGAAAATAGGATATTCAGAGTATTCACCCAACTACTATACATAGATAGATCATGAACTTTAACAACTGAAATGAAATGAAATACATGTTGCTAATCTCTCTGATTCAGAGAGAACTTCAAGTTCTTTCTCCAGTGACCCTGTGTCATGGTTAATGAACATTAGTTAACTGTAGATGGTAGGTCAGACTATAAGAAGCTGAAGTAAATTTATCTTAATCCTACGACAAATCCTGAAAAGTTATCTTTGGACCAGCTTTCTTGTCATTTCGTATTTATCAAATGTGCTTCCCCCTCCACAACAATTCTCTATATCTGGGTGACTGACTATTTGGATTCCAGAGAGCTGGAGTTAACTAGACCAACATCATCATAAATGTTTTGGGTAGTTTTTGGAAATAACTAGGAACCATCTACTCATTCACTATCTTAATTAAACCAAACAGGAACGTAGAGCTAGTGCAGGAAAGAACAGACTGTAGTTCGCCTGCCCTGAGCCCGTGGACAGCAGCCCATACTCAGAGGTCAGGATGGGGACTGAGCACAGGGGCAGGAACCTCGGGTACAGGTTACTGCTGGGCTCTCAGCTCCCTCACCTCACTGTCCACAGACCCTGACATGCAGAATGGCTACCGTCCAGCATCTGGCACCAACACCAGTGTCCCTCCCAAACAGGAGGCCGCTGGTGCATAAAATCCCAACACCCTGGGCCCTGCCAGTGTGTGGTCTGACCTCCTGTCTTTCTTAAGGACCAACACTAACCTTACTCTGCATTAAATGCAAAGGGATGGGTATTCGGGCACCTTTTTTCTTTTAAATTGTCAGCTCTTGGCATAAAGCTTTATTTCTGCCTTTACAATAGGAAAGTAAGCCAAAGTTATCACAGACTACTGTAAACACAGGATTAAAAAGATTTTTTTCAAAACTAAAGAAGGAAAGAAAGATTAGACTGTTATGTGCAAGTGTTCAACTCCATTGAAAACAAGGTCAGTTTTAAAGATGACTTCTAAAGGACACACAAAAGTAATTACTTCCAAAGTAGAAAAAACATTAAACTGAGAGATTAAGTATCTTTCAGGGAGCTAGCCATCATCCCTTGTCATGTGACCTTTGGCAAGTTTTGGAGATTTGTGTACAAGTCAAAACTATATTAAAACCAAGCCACCCATCCACCCAAACCCCTGCCAGCCAAAACCCCACCATATCACCACAGTCCTCAAAAGAGCTCTCGTCTTTCACAAAGGATACACTGGAGACCCGGCCCCTTGCTCACCTGGCAATGCTCCGAAGTGGCCGATGGTGGCCAGTGGAGGGTTTTTCTGGCCTCATACTACTTTCCCCTCTCTGCAAGGCAGAAGGTCCCAATGAAAAGATAGGAAGGGTGGAGTATGGCTTGGAGGGCAGCCGCATCTAGTATCCCAAATAAAACTGAGAATGAGCAGTACTGTTAAAGAGGCAGAGTCAGTAAAATTAGCACACGTTGTGATTTCACTAAGCTTAGCTTACCTTTTTGCAACACTGTGAGCACACCGGCCTGTACACAAAATCAGAAGTGTTACTCAGCATGATAACCACGAATGCAACTGCAGAGTTAGAGAAGCCGCAGGCTGCGTGGCTGTGAATTTCTACAGTAAGTCCCCTGGACTCTCTGCTTCTTCTATCAGAACGTAACAAACTGAGACAACTGGATTGCCAAAAAGACAATCACACTGTAAAACTTAACTCTTACACTGTGTCCTATGAAAGGATCAACTTACGTCTGTTTGGGATTTTCTTACTTGTCTATCCTGGGATCATATGACAGTCACATCTATTTTTTTCTGTTCAACATGACATATTATTATTAGACCTATCTTGGATATGAAAAGAAATACATGCAGAGAAACTTTCCAGGCTTAATATCAAATAATTGTCCACTCTTGAAGCAATCACTATTACTAACTTACAAGCACAGCACATGATAACAGACTGGATTATTTCTAGTATTGTTCCTCAGAGAAAAATGATGAAACAGTGGGTCCTTGACTGCTGTCATCAATTACAAAAGCCTTACCTCTTACAGAACTGACAGGTATAAGACCAAGTGAAGAAGGAAAACCTCCTGGTTCGGCAACAAAAGCAGAGCTAAAAAATAAAAATTTTAAAGGAGAAAAAGGCATTGCCAATAATTAATTTCCTAATTTGCATGTTTGGACACACATTTATATGTGGAAAGTTTAGTAGACAAAGGGAGAAGAGCATTTAGAGACCCTTTTATTAAGTTTGGTTCTGTGATCATTATAATCTGCTCTGTATTTGATTATAATTCTACCTTTAAATGGTAATAAAAGGCCACAGTTCTCAAGGGTCTTGCCACCATGGAAGCAACCTGAAGAAGGTTCTGAAAAAGTCTTCTCTGTTTCTCAGATACATTTTCTCTACAATCCTTTAAAAGTGTAACAACTAAGGGCAGACCTTGTTTTATGAAGGCATACCATTATTTATTATGGTGGTTTTAACCTTCTGGTTTTCAATTTCCCAGGGAGAAATAAAAATACTCACTTTTGTGAGCAAGGCAGAAGAGGGACTGCCTGCCACGGGGTAAGCCTCTTACCTCCTAGAATCCCCCCAAAGTCCTATGCCATCTGGCCAGCAGACAGTGTCCTCAGGGGACATGCCTGTGACCGACCACTCTTCTAACCCTGCTGATCCATCAACTGTAAGTGGCTCTACCTTTCCTTTTTTCAGAGCAGTGTAGACATCTTTATACTGTTGGTATTTTTCCAGCTCTGCCTTCACCAGGACCTGACGAATATGCATCACCTCCTCCACAGTAAGTGCTAGGCATTCCACTGGGTAGCAGAATTCCTCCTGAAATTCAAAATTCCACATGAATAAGAAGCTCCCACCACCCTTCTGGCAAGGCAAAGTTCCCCTTCAGATCAGTCACCTGGTTAGTAGCTTCAGAGAAGAAAAGAGGTTTCCCAGTAAACACGAGCAGAGCCGGTTCACTCTGGGGACCACACAGTTTCTAATTACACTGAAACAAGAGATGGCAGAAAACTTCCGGGGACCATGTGAAACACTGTAGCCACTGAAATTTCCAATTAATAAAATTTCCTCACATTTGTTTAAATGTTTTGCCTCAGGTATCTCTATTCCATGAAGTGGAGCTACATATCTATGAATTGAAATCTTGGGGAAAAAAATGTTATTGTTCTAAACCAAATTTCTGTCAGTTTTCTCCTATGATTACACAAAGATATTATTTAGTTTTGTGTTGTATATATCTGCTAATAGATAAATAGCAAATCTACAACATTGGTACTGTTTTAAAAACTGATTTGTGGTACCCAGAAGAGCCAAAAGAAGGTGGTTAGTAATCGATATTGAGAAGCGTTATTTAGTGGTAAGTTACATCAGCACAGCCTAAAAACTCCTAACAGTGTGAGTGGAACTGGACGTGGAAACCAGCAGGCACTCCCGTCAGGCTGCCCCACGCTCTCCAGATCTCTCATCACTTTTAAACAACTGCAGAAGCACAGTCCGCACTGGACAGATGTGGAGACACTCAGAGAACTCTGACGATAAATATCGAAGTTGGCTGTCTTATGTTAATGGTTTCCCTAACAACAGTGGAGGAAGATGTTGATGTAACTGATCCCACTGAATAAAGAGCCTCACACCATCTGCTCCCCAGCCGGCCCTGCGCTTGATTGGTGGGCCCAGTAGAAAGACAGAACAGTTTTGTGCGCCTGCACCCTGCTGAACTTCACAAGGGCCATTGTGACAGAGCGACACAACCCCGATGTCCTCGGTGCACACACGCTGTAACTCACGCCCACACACACAATAGTGCTGCTCACAGGCATTCTGGAATCAAACAAGCCAAAGGAGACAGCACAGGACTATGAGTGCAGTCAGTTTATGGAGTTTTAACATTTAGTTCTGTCTTTCAATCAGAGAAAAACAAAAATAAATCTAGGTTGCAAACTTGAAAAACATTAGCATTTACTAAAAAAAAAAAAAAAGTAGTTTGCAGAACTACTGCTTCTTACAAATAATCAATGCAAAATCATCTCTGTTCAAGCTAACTTAGGGAAGATTAAATTTGCTAAAAATGTTTTGGAAAAGATCCTGCAATTGAAGGTTTAAGATGAAGAGCTTAGTATCTGGAGGGTGGGAGGATAATTCATGTGCTCTAGGATGTCTGATATACTCAAAAAAACCCACCATCACCCACTTTTCTTTCAACGGGAAGAGCTTTCAAAGTTGGCACGTCCAATATTTCCTGAGCTTCGCTTGACCCTGAGAACAGAGTGTGGGAATGGGCTCGCCTCTGAACGCTGGGCATCACAACTGTGCACAGATAGTAGGGTCAGCTGCACATGTCTGAACAGCGACTTTTCTCAGCTTCTGACACAGTTCGTAAGAAGTATCCCTACGGTCATCTTTATTCATCAACAACAAGCATGACTATCGTACATTTTCTGAGTTACCTATGTGACAATATTGCTGAGCTGGAGTAAAATAACATATGAATCTAACAAACAAGCAGAAGACCACTCCCTGAGATTGGCTGTAGTGTATTAGGAAGATGGTGATGGTGCCAACGTCACAGCTGCAACGCCTGGGTGGCGGGGATGCTCCACACACAGCAACCCAGACAGCCCGCAGCTCCCAGTCCTCAGTCTCAAGTCATAAAGGGGCCAGTCAAGCACACTTCCGACTTACTGCTTTGACGCATGCACAAATCTAGTGTTCCATCAGATGTAATAAGAAATTGTGGATTTTTTTGCGTTCTTGTTTTTTAAAATTTCAAGCAGATAACCCTTTAGTAAAATACCTTCCATCAGGTCAAATGCTAATGTTTTAATTCTGGTGCTTTTCCAAGGACAACAAAACTTTAATGCAACATGAAAGAAGATAATAGTTACTAGAATAGCTTTCATTATTTTTTTCAACTGACAAAAAATATTAATTCAACATCCCCAAAGCCAAATTAAACCTTAACGGATCTTGCTGAGATGCTGATGCCCCAAACTGTGAAGAGCACTCAGGGTTCCACCCGTGAGCCGAGCCCTAGTCCCCGCTGTTACGACGGGCCGGGTCACGTCTGCAGCAGGCACTGACCTCCATTCATGGCATGGACTCCGGGGACCAGAGCAGCACAACTCTGATTCTCTGGCTGCCCTGTGCTTCAGTGTGGCTTCCAAATTTAGGAAAGGGAAGCTAAATCTTGAAGAGTTTTAATAGAGATTACAATATACTGTAGGAGCAGATGTGCTTTTAGAATCCACTGTTACGTACGTCACTAAAATGGCTGAGTTTTTGTTAAATATTCTGGTTATATTTACCATTCAAAAGGGGTCAGAGTTAGGGAGCACAGAAATCAGAGAGCATGGTGTATAATCTGGTTACTGAGCCAGAGAAGTTGAAATGGTCATATTTTATAGAGTGTTCTTGGTTAGCAAAAACTTCATAAATAAGTAGCAGATATTTGACAATTATCCAAAACAACCATTGGTTTTTGTTTTTAATAAACCAAAGGAAGGCAGATTTAAATAAAAATAGCAAATATTAAGTTTAATTACTCTTCTTTTTTCAAGTTCACCTTTAAATTTCAAGGTGTTCTCTGTCTAAAGTCACATGTAGACTTAGTAGACAGACTGTTTGGGGAGGGTTGAAAATAAAAATAAAATGTCAGCAGATCTTCAGAAACAGCAGCAGGAGGGACAGGATTAAATGCCACCTCCACATCTGACCATGTGCTCACAGGGCCAGATCTAAAGTGAAAAACGAGATTTATCCTGTATTTCACGGCAAATAAAGAGAAAGGAATCTGTTGTACCTCATTTACATTCAGTCTCTTTTCTAAACCAAGATGGGTCATAAAGAAAAACAAAGAAACCAGCTGCTGGTTCGCTTATCCAGGACAGGTCTGGTAAACAGAGGACTGTGGAGAGCCTGGCTGGGCGGCTGCCGACACCTGGTCAGCAGGTCAGCAGCTTGGGTCACACTGGGGGCAGGGGAAACCTCAATATGGTCCGAGGCTTTTTATCCCACTTAAGTTTGGAAACTATTATACTTCCTTTAAAAAATGTATTCTGTATGAAAATCTCAAAAACAATACAAAATGAGATTTTAAATCACATCAATTAAAAAAAACTTCAAATTTCTCTCTACAGAGAAGCACGGTGTTTTTTCATAACAACCACATAACATCCTGACCATCACAACACAGCTTTAAAGGTGCTGGAGAAGAGAAAGACTGCCCGAGCCTCCCTGGCCAGGCACCTGAGTGTATGGGCAACGGCTCTTCTGAGGGTGGGGCGGCCCTGGGCTGAGGGAAGGCCCTGATTGGGGGGTGAGGGGTGGGGGGACGTGGTTCAATCAGGGGGCTCAGAAGCACCACCCACAGCTCCTCTGTGCTGATGCCGCTGCATTCTGAGTTTGTTGTCCTTTCGCTATCGTCCCGTCAATTGAGATCATGGTGTGATCTACGCATCTACCAAAGATTGGAATCAACAGTCAGAAGCGAAGTGTCCATCTAAGCTGTTAATTTTTGCGGAGTGCAGTAGCTGAGGGATCACTGCCAAAGAGGCAGAGAGGAAAATAATTCCCAGAACCAGCAGAAAGAGGCCAACCTTTGCGGATTTCCACCTGCTGGTAAAAGCTTTCTCACACAGATAATACATAGCCCCTGCTACCCCCAACAAGGCTGCCTCCAAAGGGTGAGAGCCGAGCAGAGAAGCTGTTTGAAGGGTAGAAAAAAGCGGTCGGAAAGGTGTCGTTGGCCATACTCTGGTTATCCTAGGAACCTGAACAATAGATAAAGGAAAAGAAAACGGCAGGGGAAAAAGAAAAGGAGAAAATAATGCTGAATATGAGTGACCTACAAATAGCGATTACAGAGCATGAAACAAAAATAAACAAAACGGAAACACCATGGAGGACGTTAATGGTAGATTCCACATGCAAGTCCATGCCATCGTCTGCATCCACATGTATCAGTCAGGAGCCCAACCATGCCTAGAGAACCTCAGAGTTCACATGGCAACACTTAAGCTTTCTGGAACTCGGTTGTCCTGTGAACACTGAGTCTCCTGCACGGGGCTCGGTGGGATGCAGGCCAGAGGCGAATGCAGAAACATACACCACGCAGCCGCCCCTCCCCCGGTCGGTACTTAAAAACAAGTCGCCTTCATTTAGAGGCGTCATCCACAATCATCTGACCAAATGATGAAAAGAATTACACTTTCAACATCCTAAGGAAAGGGAGGAAGATACAATAAAAATGAAAATCAGTAACAACAAAGACATTTCTGCCATTTTTAGTTGAGAGCTTATAAATACAAAACGATTCCATGTTTTCTAAACCATAGCTAAAATTCTAAATTATCATACTTTAAAAACAATACTTACCAAGCTAGACAGCACTACCATTAAAGGAGTGTGATTTTATGGATTTCCCAAGATAAGCTACTGGCAAGAAAAGTCAGGACTTTGACCTGGAGGTTCTTTTGTCTCAGCTGGTGTCTAGAGGCACTTCGGGGGCAGAGTTCTGTGCCGACCACAGGTCTCCCCTGCCTGCTCACTGAGCCCCTTCTCCGCCATGGCATGTGGGTTGTATCTTCCTCTCCTTCTCCACAAAAAACAACTGACAGCCGGACCACACACACACTGAGTTCCCCTTTACCAGGAAATATACCTCACGGGCCTTTCTTGGTAAAGCTTCCATCACTAGCCAAACAATCCTTGTAGTTGATCTGACAGTTCCTTTACACTGATAATTT
The DNA here is from genome assembly GCF_964165515.1 of Mesoplodon bidens. Classification (NCBI taxonomy): domain Eukaryota; kingdom Metazoa; phylum Chordata; class Mammalia; order Artiodactyla; family Ziphiidae; genus Mesoplodon; species Mesoplodon bidens. The sequence goes on along the minus strand of NC_138169.1, from coordinate 29,148,151 downwards.
TAAAATTTAAGTCTAACCTCAACAATGATGTCATATGATCACAAGGCCAGGTACACAGCTGAATGCTAAACTGACTTCTAGGAAAAGCTGTGAAGAAAACAATCTCCTAATCGTTGGACTTGTGGGAAAAAAAAAAGGAGTTCTCTCTTTTTCAGTTGTGACAGTATTTTTCAGTTGTGACAATAACTGTGTATTTTGCTAAATAACTTATTAACAAAGTCTTTGGATTTTAAACTTTGAACCTGTCGGGTTAGAGTTCTGTTTTTCAGTTGGTAAACCACTGATGAGGCTGCACTTCACCATATATCAGTGTGTGGTGATTATTTAGGAGTTAGAGGAATCCTAAGAGGAGTTGCCATGAAATCATTAGTTCTTTAATCACATTATTTGGGAACAGAGAAGACTGATCAAATTTCAACACTATCAGCGTGGTTCAAACTTCGTTTCTTCACAAGATCCATACTATCTCCCTTCACCTGGACAGAGGGACCTCTATCATTGCTTCATTTGAACCCCTGATGATTCATCACAGCCTAAAAGTATGGACTGAGTGTAGTCCAGTGTTTTATTCATGAGAATCTGAAGAACGATTAGGTATCAGGTTGGCTGCTGGTAGAATTATTGACTGAAGCCCTGCATCTTGCCTGCAAGTATTTCAGAAGTCAAGTGGGACAGAGTCTTCGCAGGCTTCCTCTGGCTGGCAGACCTGTTAGCTCTTCCTGAAAGGGCCTCGTGTGCCACATCCCCTGTCTGAGAAATGAGTAGCCACTACATGAGCCTGGAAGTCTCCGGAAAACAGCAAAAACTGTTGCCCCGTCCAAATAGCTGCTTTGGCTCCAATATCACAAAACATGCTTGAAAACAATGAACAATGGTTTTTCATGGATCAAAATTCTCCCCTTGGACTTCTGCCTCAATAAAAGAGTCTACTGTAGTCAGACTTCACTAAGTTTTCTGTTTAGTTTCAACAATTTTTAAGTGGATTAATGCCCTTTGAAAGGAAGAAAGTATTTCTTTAATAAATATCCATACTTTCAACCATTAAGTCTTCTGGGGGAAAAAAAGTACTTTAAATGAACAAAGAATGGTCAGACTTCATTTGGGTTGCTCTTAGGTTTGGTTTTCTTTAGCTACTAAAAACCAATAAGGTTATTTAAAGTTCAGTCTAGCTTTTGGAAGCTTCTCAAGGAAGCTAATGATTCCAGACCCTCTAACTGCTCACAAGTTACTCTGCAGAGTCTGTCGGCTACTTACGAGAGACCGGGAGCTCTGCCTGGACGCTGGCAGGAACTGTCTCACGTTAGTGGGTGTTTCCTTTTCAATGGAATGTCGTCTCTGGGGTGGCTGCCGTCGTTCTGGCTGGGGTGTGGAGGATATGGGCAAGAACTTCGGAGGGTCTAAAGAAATGGAATGAACCACACTGAAATCAACTCTCTTATAAAAAAACTTAGGTTTTGAATTTCTAACAGAAAACCCTTTGTCATTTGTGACAAACACTGCATTCAAAGATGAAGTGTTTATTTTGTTGGAGAGGTATATTAAGATTGGAGGTCCCTAGGGGGATACTGGAAGGACTGTTATAGAAGAATCTTTGCAAGATAAACTTGCTACATAAATAGCAAGGAAAAGGAAAAAACAGTTTTTAACATTCATTCAAATTCATGCATAAAACACAATATAAATAGTCTCTCAGATTTGTAATACAAATGCCATCATGTTATTTTCCACAGAATTTTGCAGTTAAAAGAGTCTCAGGCTTTATTTAAATTTTTTTTAATTGGACAAAAGACTTGTATTCAATAAAAAATTTTAAGAGCAAAAAAATCAAGAAATAGATCTTGGGGTTTATTTTAAAAGCATGTAAAAATTATGTATTCTGTGTGTCAAATCATACCAAAATTCTCAAGTGTACCCTCCTTTTACATTCTCCTTTTTGAAAATAAAAAATGAAAACTCTTTCTTCTTGATGTGTATCAAGACATTTTATCCTTAGGTTTAAATCAAGCTTTATTTAAATTTCAAAAAATAAATTTCAGCTTCAGTGTTAATGCTATATATGCGACTGCTCCTCTGCCTAGGAATATTTGGGGACAGGGTTTAAAAGGAGAATGTCTCAGGGTCTGATTCACATTTTGGAAACATAAGGAGGACAACAGAAATCATTTCTGCTGTCAGAGCTTTACTTCTGTTATTGATTTCTAATCAATTGGTAGCCACCCCAGCTCACTTTTGGTTACTCTCTGCATGGAATATCTTTTTCTGTCCTTTCACTTTTAATCTGTTTATGTGTTTGCATCTCAGGGAGTCTTGTGTATACAGCATGTAGTTGGATCATGTGTTTATCCATTCTGCAAATATCTGTCTTTTGATTAGAGAGTTTAATCCATTTACATTGAAAGTAATTACTGATAAGAAGGGACTTACTTCTGTCATTGTGCTATTTGTTTTCTATATGCCTTATAGCATTTCGTTCCTCATTTTCTGCATTCCTGTCCTGTTTTGTGTTTAGTTGATTTTTTATAGTGAAATGTTTAAATTCCTTTCTCATTTACTTTTTGTTTATATCCTATAGCTATTTTCTTTGTGGTTACCATAGGGATTATATTTAAGATCCTAACTTTATAACAACACTATAATTTGGATTAATACCTGCTTAACTTCAGTAACACACAAAACCTCTGCTCCTATACAGCTCTGTCCCCATCCCTTTTAGTTCACGGTGTCACAGAATTACATCTTTATATATTGTCTGCCCCAAATCAGACTAATAACTCTTTTAAATGCTTAAGTCTCTCAAATTATATAGAAAACAAGATTTGGAATTACAAACCAAAGTTACAGTAAAACTAGCTTCTGTACTCATAGTTCTTTTTTTCTTTAAATGTATTAGTTAAGTCTTGCAGAAAACGAAAAGTACAGTTACAACCCATTGTTATAATAATATTAGCTTTCATAATTGCCGATCTATTTATCTTTATTGAGATCTTTATTTCTCCATATGGCTTTGAGTTACTGTCTAGTGTCCTATCATTTCACCCTACAGGACTCTGTTGAGCATTTCTTGAAAGGAAGGTCTAATGGTCTTGAGTTCCCTCAGCTTTTGTTTATATGAGAATGTCTTGATTTCTCCCTCACTCTTGAAGGACAGTTTTGCCAGATATAGGATTCTCAGTTAATGACTTTTTTCTTTTAGCACTTAGAATATAGTGGCCCAGGGTCTACTGGCCTCCAAAGTTTCTGATGAGAAGTCTGCTGAAAATCTTACTGAGATCCCTTGTGTGTGATGACACTCTTCTCTCTTGCTGCTTTCAAGATTCTTCGTCTTTTGAAATTTTGAATATACGGGTTTCCCCCACTATCTGAAAGAGTATTCCTATGAATCCTTTCATAAACTGAAATGGTATAAAGCAAAGAAGCAAATACCTTAGGACACATCTTGCTAACGAATACACAAAATAAATCAAGGTAAAGCACAGATGCTCACAGACACAGTTCAAAGTTATGGTGGCCTGATGCAAAGGCTGAACACTTTTTTTTTGTTTTTTTAAGAAAATTGGGCTGGAGATTTAAATTTATTTATTTTATTTATTTTAATTTTTGGCTGCATTGGGTCTTCGTTGCTGCACGCAGGCTTTCTCTAGTTGCGGTGAGCAGGGGCTACTCTTGGTTGTGGTGCGCAGGCTTCTCACTGCAGTGGCTTGTTGCGGAGCACGGGCTCTAGGCACATGAGCTTCAGTAGTTGTGGCACGCGGGCTCTAGAGCGCAGGCTCAGCAGTTGTGGCTCACGGGCTTATTTGCTCTGGGGCATGTGGGATCTTCCTGGACCAGGGCTCGAAGCCGTGTCCCCTGCATTGGCAGGTGGATTCTTAACCACTGTGCCACCAGGGAAGCCCTGAACACTAGTTTTGCTTTTCAGCTTTTTTTTTTTTTTTGTAAAAGCAAAAATCCTCTGCTGATTTATTTCAGTTAGTGAAAACAGGTACCAATGTAGGTCTTCTGTAAAAGTGAAGGGACAGGGCTTCCCTGGTGGCGCAGTGGTTGAGAGTCCGCCTGCCGATGCAGGGGACACGGGTTCGTGCCCCGGTCTGGGAAGATCCCACATGCCGCGGAGCGGTTGGGCCCGTGAGCCATGGCCGTTGGGCCTGCGCGTCCGGAGCCTGTGCTCCGCAACGGGAGAGGCCACAACAGTGAGAGGCCCGCATACAGAAAAAAAAAAAAAAAAAAAAAAAAAAAAAAGTGAAGGGACATAAGGTGAACGTTTGAAAAGCAGGGGATACCTGTAATGTGTCTTGGTGTGGGTCTCTTGACTTCACCTAAGTTGAACTTCTTGGATATTTATATTCATGTCTTTCATCAAATGTAGGAAGTTTTAGCCAGTATTTCTGCAAATATTCTGCCCCTTTCTTTCTCCTTTGCTCCTGGGACTCCCACAACGCATATGTTGGTCCATTTGATGGTGTTCCATAAGTCCCTTAGTCTGCTTTTTTCAATCTTTTTTCTTTCTATTCTTCAGTCTTGATAATTTCCACTTGCTAATTCTTTCTTTTGCCTACTCAAATCTTTGAATGCCTCTAGTGAATTTTTCATATCAGTTATTGTACTTTTCAGCCCCAGAATTTCTTTTTTGTTTCTTTCTAGGTTTTCTCTCTACTGATATTTCCATTTTGTTCACACATTGTTTTTTTCAACTTTCTTCACATCTTCATTTCTTTGAGCATCTTTAAAATTTTTGTTTTAATGTCTTTGTCTAGTATATCTGTCATCAGGTCTTTTTCTGGGACCCGTTTCTGTTATTTTGTTCTTCTGAATGAGCCATATTTTCCTGTTTCTTTATATGCCTTGTGATTTTTTGTTGAACACTGAACATTTGAATTTATCAATGTGGTAACTCTGGAAGTCAGATTTTCCCCTACCCAGGGTTTGTTGGGGTTTGTTATTGTTTTTGTTTATTGTTTTTCTTACTGTTGAAGGCTGATCTCTGAAGATCAGCCTGAGGTGTAAACTTAACATTTCCTCAGGTCTTTTATGAGCCATTCCCTGGGCAATCATAGTCACTTTCTAATTCTCCCATATGCATATGCTGTTGTTTTTGAATGTTCTAGGCTTTTCACTCTCAAAAGGGGAAACATGAAAAATGAAGGGGTGGGGGAAAGGCACCAGCCCTTTAAATCCCCTGGAGATGACTTCAGCTAGAGGGGAGGGGGTGAAGCTAGCAACAGGGCAACAATGGCTGCCTGCCTCTTTGCACTTTTGAAATCAGAAGCAGTAATCAGCAATCAGAGGACAGATCCCCAATATTTGGAGGACAGGGTCCTTTTTGTCCACCCTGGCTCCTGCAAGCTGCTCTAAGAACAGCACACAGCCGCCTGTCATGTGGCTGGGGGTGGGGGATGAGTAGCTGCCACTGTGCTATGAGCTGAAATCTACTGAAATTAACCCTGGAAGTTTTAGGCATTCAACAGACTCCAGAGTTCCAAAAATAATTACATCAGACAGATTCTACCACTGCAATTATTGTCTAGGTGGAAAGATAAATTCCGGTGCCTCCTACTCTGCCATCTTCCCAGAATCCTCCCCTTTAATATATAATTTTTAATCCTTTATATTAATCTTATAAATGAAAAGATTACCAATAGTATTTTTTAAATCACTTAACTTTAGATTCTGTATTGCCTGAAGAGTTATAAAGGTGTTTTTACTATCTACACATGTACGTGGGTAAAGATGTATGTGTGTGTGTGTGTGGGGGAATGATAACAAGTGTGATTATTCAGAGCTTCTGGCTTTAATTTAGATAAGGAGGTAATTAACCTAAAAAATACAGAGAGACAGTTGACCTATTCCCTACAACTATTATCTGTAAGCCCAAAGGTGACTGATTTGTTATAAGGTGAGAATCTGAGACCCAATTGCCTGTTTAGCCCTAACTTATGATGTCATTCTAGGAAAATAACAATATTTCTCTTCCTGACTAGTGAAATTCCAGGGTTAGTTCTCTAATTAACTAGTTACCCCAAATGACAACAAGGCACTTTGGGATTCCCTTTTTTAGGTCAAGTATGTTTTTTAAGTTTTTTAAGGCATCTGACACTAGTTCTTTGTACTACAAATACTCACTCTTCCTTGTGGACACAGCCTCCAGAAAGGGAGCTTCAAGGAAGGAGGGAGATGCACTGCTACTGGCTGACCTGGGCAGAGTTTCTTCCTGAGAAAGGCAGAGAGAGAGAGAGAGAGAGAGAGATCTCATGCTAATTAATAATGTTCACTCATAAATATTTAACATGAGGCACCAAATTTTAATGTCAAAGGTTCAAGGCAAGTTGGAGACAAGCTAGAAGGGATCTAAAACTAGACATGTCTGGGTTGTGCCCTGGCTTTGTCCCTCATTAGAGTGATGTGACACTGAGCAAGTTTCTTATCTTAGTTTCATAATTTCCATAGGTCGCTACAAGGACAGATCTGAGAACACATTTAAAATGCTTACCATATTACCTAGCACACAAGAAATGGTGATTAGTATTATCATTAGTGGAGTATTTAACACATTTATAAAAGTAATAGAATTGGAACCCCACAAGGGTAGATGTGGTGTATCTTGTTCATCGTTGTTACCTAGTACCAAATCCATCACTTACTAAGTAATGAATAAATATTTGTTGAATGAATGAAAACAAATATTTCATGAAATGTCATATGAATCTAGAAAAATGTCTGCATTGTGCCAAATAAAGTTTAAATTACTATTACCAGTGAGAAGAGACCTTCTTAATTTTAGACTCTACCAAAATAAAGTCTAATATTTATTCATGAAAAATTTACTATTTACTACGTGACAGGGGATATACATTAACTAGAAGACAACTTATTTCCATAATATGTATAGAAAACTGCTAAATATTTTAAAATATACCAGAAAGTTAGGTTAATATATTAATCTATGACTATGTGAAACAAATAGTGAAAATTCTCTCTGACCTACTTAGTTAAGGTGACTTTAAGAATTAGCCATTCACTAAAAACTGGCTTTACCTAAAACCTACTGCTGAAAGCGTTAGTTTTGAACACGCCTCACTACGAAGGATCTGGCCAAGGAACAAGAGAAGAAGAAAGCCTTGTAAACCGCACAGTCCAAACAAAGCCAGTCTGAGCAGCAACCTCCGCATTCTTGATACTCACCACCAAGAACAAGTCAGGCAACGTAAGCAAAGACTCACCCCAGACACGCTGGAGGTCACACAAGTCTCTAGAAAAGCCAGCAAGAACTAGCATAATCCCCTTCTGCTTATGGAAGGTCAAAAAGGAAATAAAAACTAAGAGTATCTCATAGGAAAAGAAAAAAGGAGTCATACCAGGACTTTCCAGTAGTTATGAGGTGGGAGCTAGAAACAAACAGCAGAAACCATCCCCATCGCACATATTTCAGCCAACCTTCCCTAGAATCATTTTTATAGCCTAATTTCACGTAAGTCTGAGATATGTCCATGCCTTGCACCCCACTACTTACTGGTCTGAAATCCCCCCACTGAGAACAGCCAAGAGCCTGTCCTGGGCAGGCAGGGCCATTGCAGGGACTGGGTGTGGCTCAGGGCCTCTTGGGATTTGCTCCCAGAAGCTGTGGTTGGTCCTCTGGCTCTGCATGCCCACCTCAGGCAGTTGCACCCACTTTCAGACTACTTGAAAACTAATCCTACCATTAAAAAAATAAACTCAAACTGGATTAATGACCTAAATGCAGAGGAAAACATAGGCAGAACAGTCTTTGACATAAATCGTAGCAATATTTTTTTGGATTCGTCTCTTAAAACAGGAAATAAAAGCAAAAATAAACAAATGGGACCTAATTAAACTTCCTTTTGCACGTCAAAGGAAACCACTGACAAAATGAAAAGACAACCTACTAAAGGGGAGAAAATATTTGCAAATAGTATGACTGATAAGGGGTTAATATCCAACATATATAAACAGTTCATACTATTTTTTTTTTTTCTGTGGTATGTGGGCCTCTCACTGTTGTGGCCTCTCCCGTTGCGGAGCACAGGCTCCGGACGCGCAGGCTCAACGGCCATGGCTCATGGGCCCAGCCGCCCCGTGGCATGTGGGATCCTCCCAGCCCGGGGCACGAACCCGTGTCCCCTGCATCGGCAGGCGGACTCTCAACCACTGCGCCACCAGGGAAGCCCCGGTTCATACTATTAAACATAAAAAAAAAACATTAAAAAAATGGGCAGAAGAACTGAACAGACATTTTTCCAAACAGGAAATGCAGGTGGCCAACAGGCACATGAAAAGATGCTCAACACTGCTAATCATCAGGGAAAAATGCAAACCAAAACCACAGTGAGCTGTCACCTCACACCTGTCATTTTGATGTCAGAGTCACTATCATCAAAAAACAAAAAAAAAAACCCACAACTAACAAATGCTGGAGAGGATGTGGAGAAAAGGGACCCTGGTACACTACTGACAAGAATGTAAATTGGTCTAGCCACTGTGAAAAACAGTATGGTGATTTCTCAATAAACTAAAAATAGAACTACCATACAACCCAGCAACTCCACTCCTGGGTATGTATCTGAAAAAAAAAAACCCACTAATTCAGAAAGATACATGAACCCCAATGTTCACAGCAGTATTATTTACAGTAGCCAAGATATGGAAGCAACCTAACTGTCCACCAATAGATGAGCGGCTAAAGAAGATGTGGTATATATATATACACACACACACACACAAATACACATATACATACAATGGAATATTACTCAGCCATGAAAAAGAATAAAATTATGCCATTTGCAGCAACATGGATGGATATGGAGGGCATTGTGCTGAGTGAGATAAGTCAGAGAAAGGCAAATACTGTATGATCTCAATTATATGTGGGATCTAAAAAATACAACAAACTAGTGAATATAACAAAAAAGAAGCAAACTCACAGATATAGAGAACAAACTAGTGATTACCAGTGGTGAGAGGCAGTGGGGGAGGGGCAGTAGAGGGGTAGGGGATTAAGAGGTACAAACTACTATGTATATAATAAGCCACAAGGGCTTCCCTGGTGGCACAATGGTTAAGAATCCGCCTGCCAATGCAGGGGACTCGGGTTCAAGCCCTGGTCCATGAAGATCCCACATGCCATGGAGCAACTAAGCCCATGTGTCACAACTACTGAGCCCGCATGCCACAACTACTGAAGCCTGCACACCTAGAGCCTGTGCTCCGCAACAAGAGAAGCCACCACAATGAGACGCCTGCGCAATGCAATGAAGCGTAGTAGCCCCTGCTTTTGCCGCAATTAGACAAAGCCCGTGCGCAGCAATGAAGACCCAATGCAGCCAAATAAATAAATAAAATTTAAAAATAAAATAAGCTACAAGTATATATTGTACAACGTGGGGAATATAGCCAATTTTTTGTTTGTTTGTTTTGCGGTGCGTGGGCCTCTCACTGTTGTGGCCTCTCCCGTTGCGGAGCACAGGCTCCAGACGCGCAGGCTCAGTGGCCATGGCTCACGGGCCTAGCCGCTCCGTAGCATGGGGGATCTTCCCAGACCGGGGCACGAACCCATATCCCCTGCATCAGCAGGCAGACTCTCAACCACTGTGCCACCAGGGAAGCCCCGCCAATATTTTTTAATGAGTATAAATGGAGGATAACCTTTAAAAATTGTCAATTACTGTATTTTACACCTGTAACGTATAAAATTATACATCAACTATATATATAAAGTATTTACTTGGAAGAAAGAAAGAAAACTAATCTTCACCAGGATTAGTTCCTGCCCCAGAGGAGTCACGGAGACACCCAGAAGGGAACCTGGGGGCGTGTGGTGTCTCTGTCATGTCCACTCCCATGGACTAAACATATTCTGCCTGGCTGAGGTGTTTCAATGGGTCTCTGACATCTCTTAACATTAGTCTTTTCTACAGCCTGGTCTGAAATTTGCTTATTTGTATTGTCTGATCCAAGTTACTAGTCTCTGACACTAAGTTAGGCCTTTTCTAGTTCTATGTCCTGACCATTGACTCTTAATCAGGTCCTGGATGCAATGAGGTTACTGTCAGAAGTCCCCCAGCTTTGCTCCTGGGGTGGCGCTGTCACTGAAGGCTGCCAGAATCGTCTCAGATGCCAGCCTGGCACCCGACTCACTTAACAGGAAGGAAAATCTCCTTCTTCCTGAAAAGAATCCCAGTGAAGGCACAGATACAGCTCCTTTGCTTAGTTTTCCTACTGAAAGCTTTGATATAGCTCCAATCAAAGCTTATCTTGACTTTTAAAATGTTACCTGGGACAGGCTAGCAGAGGTTATTAAAGATAAGCAAGAAACATTGAGGTTTAGAGTTTTAGGAAGAGAAAAAAAAGTGATGGAAAAAGATCTGGTGTCGGGAGGTCTGGTTTAGCAGGGATTCTGCTACTGAAAAGTTGTCTGACTTTCTATAGTTGGTCTCTATCTCTACTAGGGGCTCAGTTTTCTCACTGAAAAGTAATGACGTTGAACAAGATTTCTAAGCCCCTTTCCAGTTTATGTTATTTTAAATTCAAGCATTCTCATATACTGCTAGTTGGAATACTACAAAGTTTATGAGATATGCAGATTTTGGAGTTAGACTTGGGTTTCAAATCCGTCTCTATAATTTACTCTTTAACAATCTTAGTTCAAAGACAACACCCTTCTGTGTGTCTGTTTCCTTATCTTTTTTTTTTTTTTTTTTTTTTTTTTTTTTGCGGTATGTGGGCCTCTCACTGTTGTGGCCTCTCCCGTTGCGGAGCACAGGCTCCGGACGCGCAGGCTCAGCAGCCATGGCTCACAGGCCCAGCCGCTCCGCGGCATGTGGGATCTTCCCAGACCGGGGCACGAACCCGTGTCCCCTGCATCGGCAGGCGGACTCTCAACCACTGCGCCACCAGGGAAGCCCTCCTTATCTTTTATATAAGGATCATAGCTACTTCTAGGGTCTGATCAATTTATAATACCTAAAGTATAACATAGAGTTGGCTCAATAAAAAGTAGATATTAGAGCTTTCTTTAAGCAACTTGGCAATATGTATCAAAAGCTATACATATGTACATTCTTTCACCTAGCAAACATTCTTCTAGAAATATCCTGAAAAATAATTCAAAGCAAAAATGTATCATAAGGATGTTCACAATATAATTGTTATTTATAATAACAGAAAATTGGTAACAGCTTAAATGTTCAAAAACAGGGGACTGGTTAAATATAATATGGCCAATTATTATGATAGAATACCACACAGATATTTGGCATCATGTTGAAAAAGGATTAATCAGATGGGAAAATGCTCATAGTATTCTGTTAAGTAAAAAACATGGGTTAGTTCCAGTTCTGGCAAAATGGCAGATTAGATAACCTATTCCTACGGCCTCAAGCAGGGTATAAAGTCTCTGGGTCACTACCAATAGCCCAGTTTCACAACTAGAAACTTTTAAGGACATCAATTCAAGCTTGTAGTTAATGCTGATTATTTAACTATTATAATTTAAACACACAAAGCTGTTGGGTAAATCTAAGAAAAAAAATCCCTTTACTGGTTCTGCAACTGGAGGTCTCACTTGACAGAAAGGAAGAAAATGCATTTCCTTGATGGAACAAAGGACGCATGGCATTAAGAAGACTGAGGGCAGGTCGTCATCTCATGGCTCTGAACAGGATTAAGGAGTTTTTCTCTCTACATAAAGCAGCTGAGTTTATGTTGATAAAGTAAATAATCATTAATATCCATTTCATAAGAATATCTGACTTATAATAATATATTGACTCTTTACAGGGAAATTCACTACTCAATGGGGAATATTTAGACAGGAACCTGTTCTTTGTGATAATTTGGGCCCAAGTTTAAGTTAACCTCAAAGACAGCAAGGGGCAACAGGAACTTTCTGGTGCACAATGGACTCAAATGAAATATGTCTGCAGAGGTGAGCAGAGCTGCTACCCTGGAACGGTGGCAGTTACCTCTTAGTATGAAGTCTCTGTGGAAGAGAAAATTAAATGAGATCATGTATGAACGAGTTCACTATACAGTCGGTATTCTGGTGGCTGGGTTTTTTTGGTCTGTTTTTTTGTTTTTGGCCGTGCCGCATGGCTTGTAGGATCTTAGTTCCCCAACCAGGGATTGAACCCAGGCCCCTGGCAGTGAGAGCCTGCAGTCCTAACCACTGGACCACCAGAGAATTCCCCTGGAAGGTATTTCTTAAACCTGAGGGAAAAACCTCCGGTGGAGACTGCAAGGCCAGCAGGAGACGTGTGATTGTGCACAGCAGCACTTCCTCCAGGAGTGAGTAGGGTGCCCTGTCCGCAGAGGGACGAGCTCAGTGTCAGGCGTGCTGGGACTTCCTAGGGGACACTTCCTCTGAGAATGGAAAAGGCATGAAGATGGGGAGGTGGCAGGGTAGGGAGTGGAGGGCAGGGCCTAGCCCCGCCTCCATTTCTAGCTGACCTGCCTTGTACTTCTACAGCTTTGATGTGAAGAAAAAGTTTTGGTCCTTAAAAAAAAATTTGGAAGCCAATCAGTAAATGGGAGGGAAGGAGGAAAAATGGGGAAGTGGTAATAAAATTGAGGGGATGGAAGAAAAGAGTAAGACCAGTCTTTTCTGAGCTTCTTCTTTATTTGGCCTCCACTGTCCTTCTACTACAGGCCTGAGTCTTAGTCTTTGTTCCTGTGCAACCTCCACCAGGAATGGTTTAGACAAGTCAGAGAGGCGGGGTCAGTCCGCTCCTCCGCCCCCAGGGGAAGTCTAGGCCAGTAGGACAGAAACAGGAGACCAGCTGTGACCTGGCCGGGCACGTGCCACAAACAGCGGAAGCCCTCTGCCCACTGCTCTCCTCGCCTGACTCCTCAGCCCAGGTCCTCCCTCTCCCTGAGGCTTCTCCAGCCCCCGGCCCCCAGGTGGCATCACACATGGGTGGCTCAAAAGGTGCCTGGCAGGCCACGAGCACTCACCAAACACGTGTAATAACTCAGTGTATGCTTCTTATTTCTCATTTGGATTATGAGCAAGGGGACAAAGCCTATCACACTGCTGTCCCTTTACTGCTTACTGAAGGCATTTGGCAAATACATGAATGGAAAAAAATGGAGAGGCATTGGAAAAAAAAGAAGTTGGCGAAAAGGAAAAATAGGAGAAGAGTTAAAGAAAAAAGTGTGGAAAAACATTACTATAGAATGTGAATGAAGACACTGCAATGTGATGTGGGATATATCTTAGTATCTGTGGCCATTTCTATAAGTGAGCAAATAGGACCAGAGATAAATCAATCTTGGTTTAGGAATTCCCTGACATCAGGAATCCATTAAGGTGGGGAAAAGAACACCCATCCATCAATTTAGAGAAGGCAGGACTCCTCAGCCTCTTTTCCGCTTTCATACTTATGCGCAGAACTGCCACATTCTGGACCTGGAGGAGACCTCAGATGGAGGACACAGTGGAGACTGACACAAAGGGACCTGTCTTCGTGTCCTGTCCACAAAGCAGAGCCAGAGCCCACGGCACGTTCCTCACTAACTCACACTGTAAGGAAACCCGGCTTGAGTTTCAAGGTGCTTCGTTCATGTCTATAGAAACATCGGTTAATTGTCAGGCTTTACAAGAGACATTTTTCTGAGTTGGCTTCAACCAGTCAGTAGATAATCTTAAAGAGGCTAACGTTAAGAAAGCTTTTTAGGATGAACACAACTAATCTACCACAATTAAATTAAAGCCGAGTTTCATCAAAAGAAACCCTACGGAGCCTCAGAGAGGGCACCAAAAAAAAAAAAAAAGACTACTGAAACTTTGATTATCACAAAGCCCAAGTTTGAAATATAGCTGTTTAAAATTAAAGGCTTCTGCTCATCTGTGTTTTCTAAATTTTAAAGTTTGAACATATTTAGAAGTTTTAAAATTCTATATTCAGAAGTTAAAAAAAAAAAAAGGAATGTAAGGCATTCTCACATTCAGCATCTTTGCCCTGCCCCTCCTTAGTACTTTAGAGCATCAGCTGTAAGGGAAGAGGACAGAGGGGTGTGCTTGCTCCAGTCCTGGTCCAGGACCATTCCGTCTGTTCCAGAAATCAGAGGTCCCCACCTTACTCCCAATCATGGGAGCCATGATTGCCCAGGCCTGGACCAGCAGCCAAAGACCAGGCTCAACACTTCTCAGCACCGTATTTCACACTTCCTTTCTAACTAATGGGCAGGCACGCAAACACAGCCTCGCTCTGATTAAGAGAACTGTGTCTAGCAAATCATCTCAAGATTTGGATTTAGGGCATCAGCACGATATTTTCACGAAGAGGAAAACTAAGACAACTGCAGAGGCTGACCACTGCCCTCCTCATGGCCTGGGCGTTCTAGCTCAGGGCAGTGAAGGACGAAGAAAGGACAGGAAGGGGGTCCTGGACACGGGACGGCATGCTCCCTGCACCGGACACAGGTGCTCCCAGCAGACTCTGCGAGGGTGGCACTGGTGTCGGCACCATCCAGCTTGGTCACCTCCAGCCACACGTGAGAACTCAATGAACTGAGTTTTAAATTTATTTAATATAATTTACATTTCAATCATCACAGTTCTAGTGGCTAACCACTAGATCTTCTTTTAATTTAAACTATTGTTCTCACAGGTTAGCATGAATTTCTTTAAATATGTGAGTGTCTGCTGGGGATTAGGACCTGGGAATATAAGGTGAGTTCCGCACCTTCCCTCCTGGGAGCTTGCACTTGGTGAGAGAGAGAAAAAATGGATAATTATATTACAAAGGGTCAAGTGCTGTAACACAACAGACGGATCAGAGGGTTATTATGGAATCAGAGAGGAGCTGGGTTTAGGCTGCACGCAGATGCACAGAGCGGAGCAGCAGGGAGTGAGCAGGAAAGAGCAAGGGGCCCAGTGGGGCTGAAGGGTAAACTGAGGCAGAGTGATGTTGCAGGCACCAGATGGCGCAGGCTCTGACGCAGCTTCTTCAGGGACAGGAGCTTAGTCCTGTAAGTGGCAGGAAGCCTTCAAAAGGTTTCAAAGACAAAGACCCTAGTGGTATTTGCAAGATGGAATCAGGGATGCTAGGAAGAAGGAAGATAAGATATGACTGATGAGAGAGCACGTGCACTGAATTGGGCAGTAATAAGAATACTTCTTTACTATTGTTGAAGTTTGAAAAACATTTAGTGGCAAAATTGTTATTACTGATATTGCTGGATGAGGTGTGGAGACCGGTGAGGGCATTATGAGAGAATAACTCCTCAAGTTCTAACTTGGATGAATGAGGAGAGAATGGAGCCAGCAACCGAGACAGCAGACAGGAGACTAGAAGCCTGCTGTGTGTGGCGTGGTTTGGCAGGGGGCGGGGAAATCATTTCATTTTATATAAGCTGACTTTGAGGGTCGGGCAGTGGAGACACACAATAGTGACACTGGAGACAGAGGCTTGCAGAGATCTGGGAGCACCCACGTCAGGAACAGGAAGGATCCGCAGGGCATGGGCACAGTGTTGGGGGACTTGTCTGTTGGTGTTACTATTACAGAAAGAAGAAGCTTCAGTATGGATATGGATGTGTGTGTGTGTGTGTGTGTGCGCGCGCGCGTGCGCGTGTGTGTGTGTTCGTGTTCTAGAGAGGGAAGAATCTATGAAGATGTTTTTCTTTTTCCTTCCCCAAAACAAAGGGAAACATATTTAAGAAAATATAGGTTTGAAAATTGTTGACTTATTTTAACCCCACTGTAATCTAAGACTACATATGTATGTCACAAGTTATTCTATAAACTACAGCCACTATATTGGCCTTTATTAAAGAACAGTAACTAATCCACTGTTTCATTTCCTGCTAAATGAATGAATTTTAAACCTAACTTTAATTGACTGAAAAATGGGAAGAGATTAAGTAACAGCTGGAGCAACACGAGGACCGGTCGGAGGGCGCTCGCCTCCTGACCCCAAATCGGGACATGGGGGGCCGCGGGGCCTCACCTCCGAGTCAGAGCTGTCCAGCTCGGCCAGAGTTGGGGCTTTGAGGAGTTTCTTCCGCTGCACAGGCACCTGCTGTATGGCACCTGCCCCATTTTCTTTTGATTGTGACGTTAAACCTCCATTCACCATCGATGATTCCAGGACATTCTTTGGAGATTCAGGGGTAGCTACCTCTGGTAAAACAAAGGTGAAAGCTTACCTTTTCTTGAGCACAGAAAGGTAATCAGTGAACCAAACACACTTTTCCAAGTATCTGCACTTGGAATCACACCCGAGGTGATACGGCATTTCTACGTCATGCAAATACAACACAGAGGCTAGACACAGTAACACCTATGCATATACAACACTTGTGTTGACATTAACTGTCAGATTCAAATAAAGGAAACCTTTAAGTGAATAATTATATTTCACATTTGTAGATAAAAATTTAGAGCTAGAAGAAATACAGATAACTGACTCCAACTTCTCTATTTTCCAGAGGCCCAGAGAGGCTAACTTTCCTTTTAGCCTCTAAAGAGCTAGTGATCAACAGATCAGAGTGATGGCATGCACATATGGCTGTAAGATCTGAAAGTGGTTTGATTTTAAAGTAAAAATAGCTAATAATCTATATGCATATAAACATGAACACAAAGACTCTGGGATACATTTCCTCTGATAAAGCTGATTTTGATTATCCAAAGCTCAAATCTGGATGGGAAGGCAGTGAAAGAAATGTGGCAGCACAGAGCATGGAGTACAGAGTACAGACTACAGAACACAGAGCGTACAGTATGGAGTACAGTGTACAGAGTACAGAATAAGAGTATGTAGCATAACCTATAAAGTTTAGAGTATACAGTATAGTTAAGATGCAGATGGCCTGGATTCAAAGTCTAGCTCTAGTTGTTTGACCTTGAGCAAGTTACTTAAACTTTCATTCCTCAACTGTAAAATGGGGCTAACAACAGAAATGGGCTTGTTGTGTTAACAACTGCACATAAAATACTTTAGTGTGTGTAATAAAGGCAGTGCACAGTAAATGTTACCAATTGTTAACACTGACTTTTATCTCCATTTGTAAGTGAGTGAACTAAGGCTAAGGGTGATTCAGCCAGTCACACAGGCAGCGCGGCACAGCTGACACTAGAATCCTTGTCGGTACTGATTCTAAGAGGCCATCTTTTTTTGTACTGGAGCCTGTAATCTTCCAATGTAAGTGGAACTAATTTTCTTCAGTATTTCAAAAACTAATAATTTTAATAACTAACTACTACATTAGAGTATTTAAAAGTGAGAAAAAGCAGTCCTGCATGATTTAACTCACAGACCAGCCCCTAACCTGGTTTTTGCCCATGGAGCAGTCTGTGAAACTTCCATGGTCGGGGGTAAAGAGTATGCTGGGCACTGAAAAGACAGGATTAATGCTCGTTTGTGGTGGTGGTGGGGAAGCGTTGTACTTGAAGTAACCATAAAATACAAGAATGTTCTATTTATAGTAGCTCCCCCCAACATGTAATAGTTTTATACTTGAAGTGGAAGAGGTGGATTTCCAGGTAACATTCAGAATGTAAGTATGTTCTAGTACAGCCTTCCTTGACATTATTTAAAAGAATTATGTCGGGCTTCCCTAGTGGCGCAGTGGTTGAGAGTCCGCCTGCCGATGCAGGGGACACGGGTTCGTGCCCTGGTCCGCGAAGATCCCACATGCTGCGGAGCGGCTGGGCCCGTGAGCCATGGCCGCTGAGCCTGCACGTCCGGAGCCTGTGCTCCACAATGGGAGAGGCCACAACAGTGAGAGGCCCGCGTACCGCAAAAAAAAAAAAAAAAAAAGAATTATGTAAATTATTTATTATAAATGATGTATATCTAACTTAATATTCACAATTTCTGCGTATTTTTAGATATCAAGAAGGCCAGAACTAGAACTGCCCTTGTGAACTAGAAGGAAGGGTTTGAGTGAGCAAGAAAGGAATGAAGAAAGGAAAGAAGGAAGGAAGAAGACAGACGTGTCATAAATCATTTATCATTTTACATAAAATGTTTAACAGAAAACTTGACAACACATGAGTCAATTCTGTTATTACCTCTCCAGGTATGAAGTAGCTAGAACAAATATGTGATTGGGGGGATGGGGTGTGCTGAAGGGACAAAAGGGCAAAAGCAGCACGTTTTTACAAAAGTACAAAGGTTAAAATATTTAAATAAACCTTTCATAAGGTGTAGAGAGCAGTAGGCTGCCACACTTACGAGCGTAATTTAAAAGTCTTCCAGAGAGCAAAGGAGGAAATGATTGGGCTAACTGATTAATTCCTATTCAAGAAAAAAGGTAATGTTTTAATATGGTCTTGAAGTATCTTTTGAAAAATCATATTCTATAGCACACATTTTTTACACACTTCCTCCAGAGGTTCACGCAGTAGCAGCAGCCAGTCTTCCAAGAAAAAGCACACGCATCTCCCACGGGTTCAACTATCCACACCCAACTGAGGCTCTGCCTGGAGATCCAGTGAGCTTCTCCAGGCGGGTCTCACAGGTCCAAGCCAGAGTTTCCCTAAGGGTGAAGTCACCAGTGGTGTGTGGAGGAACATTAACACAGTTTTAATGGTTATATATTTAATGTTTCAGAAAAAATATAATTACTATATCAGATACATGATTTTATGGATGTTTTTGCTTAAGAAAAATTTAAAAGTCATTTATGGTAGATTTAAAAAGTTTAAACAGTACTGGTGGCACTTAAGTCTGGTAAAATCATGAGGGTGATGTCTGCACTGAAGTTTAGGGAACACTGTTAAGTGACAGTGGCTGCCATGAGCTAATTTCATTCTCAATGCAAGGGATCTGAGAAATTACCCAATAGCTCTCTAACTGCCCAAAGACTTTGCTGAGGTTGGTAACTGTACTTGAGCTCACTGACTCAAACTACTGAAATAAACACCTAATACTCAATTCAAAGCTTTGGGATAAATGGAATTAATAGAAGAACATGTTATGTCCCAGTCAGGCTTCAGGATGATCTCCGTATGTAAGACTAAATATTGTGTGTGATTTTATCTAATACTGCATATTTGTTAAAGCCCCAGTTGAACATACTTTTAAGAGATATTTTTAAGTAGTTTGATTACTTATACTTTTCTGTTCAAATGAATGAATCCTCATTATCACTTCAGTGTATCTGGTGAGAAAACCAAACCCTTGGATAAGACTTTAGACTTCTATATAAGACAGAATTTCTGGTGATATTTATAGTAAGCAAACTATTTAAGATGCTACACAGAGCTTTAGAAGTCACATGCCTCAGGTTCAGAATCTAAAATACACAACCATGATATTAAATACTTTATGTAATAACTTCTATTATTACACAGTATAATAATTATGTCTGTTAGATACACCCAGGCTGCTGCCTTATTTAGTTGGAGGAAATACGGCTGAAATAAAGATTGTATATTTAATATTTGCATCAGAAAAATAAATTATACTTACCTTAATTAATGTTGACTGGATTAACATTTTCCACTAAGAATTAATATTTCTAAAACATACCTGAGCAGCAGAACATACTTCAATGTGTCCTATTCTACACTTACGTGCATTACCTACACTACACGTTTAAATATTTACACCTTAGTTAGCTAATTTCCCAACTTAGACAAGAAATGCATCCCAATCTTTGCATTTAGGTTAGAAGAATAGATCAGTCTTCTCCATTTATAATTTGGGACATTTAAATTGGTTAGTCAAAATGACACAATGAAAACACAAGAAATCGAGAATGAAGCGTGTGGAAATTGCAAAGTACACTAAGGTACAAAATAAATTATGGTAAATGATAAGCAGTGAAAGCAAATCAAAATTTTTTGTTGCTCCTTTACATCGAGGAAGCTCAGCACCAAGAGCTTTCTTCCCAACACAAGAACCCATCATATAACCTGTAAGACACGAACACACCTACATACATGTGTGTGGGCATGCACACCATCCAGGTCAGCCACCTGTGCCTACTTCATGGGAGCCAGCAGCCAGTGTGCTTAGGCAGCGGCCACTCCCAGAGAGCCCGCCAGGGAGGAACATCTTTAGTAGATATTTAGAAGAGATGGATCTTAGTATGTGTTGCCAACTTTTGGAGATTAGCAGTAACACATATGTTCTCAAACATTTCTGAGTTTATTTTCCAGACCAAGTTTTTTTTCTTTTTTTACAAAGTTACTCTGCAAATGGTTGATAAAATAAAAATTGTCAAATGGATAAAGAAAATAGAAAAAGCTCCTCAGTGGTCAGTCAAAAGTAGTAAGTGAAGACTATAACATATTTATCTGAGTTTCTTGAAAGTGCAAATATTAGTCATGCCTAAGAGAACTACAAATACACACAGAAATTCAAAAAGCAGTTGGGAACTATTTTAGCAGTTGGAAGATACTCAGTAAATATTCACAGACAGAACATGATACTAGAACTCTCTGGCTCTTTAAATATGAATTTGTATGTAAGATATGCCAACAATTCCATGGCATGTAAAAGAAAATTCTGGAAAGAAATACTAGTGCCAATATCTTATCTCACTTTACATTCAAAACAGCAGCTTCCAAAGTCTAAAATTCTAACGTGTAAAACATTTTATTGGGACTAAGCTGGCTTTGAAAATTTGCTCATATATAATTTAAAAATTCAATTTAAAAGGGGGGCTGATTTTACAGATCAAATTTAATCATTAATAGCTACTTGTTTCACTATTAGTCCCTGTCTATTTAACAGAAGGGCTCTAAACGTGTCCTACAAACTCAGGACACATGATTATATTTTACAACCAAAGCCATTACAACGCTCATGTGTTTTTAGACTCTTAACCAGCACACAGAACCAGCATGACAAGGCCCTACGCACAGGAGCACTGGGTACACAGATAGCTCTTGCCCCTCAACTGAGGAGCAGTCGTCCTCTGAAGCAGCTGACAGTTCTGAGTTCAGCTACCTGAATAACTGAGTGCTTTAGGGAGTAAGAAGTGTCAAAACGTTGTTTCTTGAAAGTGTTTTCTATGCTCTGAAGGCAGAGTTCTGTTAGACTCTGACCGCTGCTTTATGAGATTGGGGGTGGGGTGGGCACTGTGTTCCATGACCACAAGTGTCACGGTTCTTCCACAGGCTCTTGCAAGGCAAGACTTATTACAGTGTTAATTTTTTTTAAGTATACTATTTTCAAAGAAACAGAATGTTTTATTTGACTGACCACAGCTTAGAAGAAGCCTTTCAATTTTCTTTTTTGACGTGTTTGAACAAGCAGATGAATGAAATGTATTTCACAGAGACCACAAAACCCACGTCAGGTGTGAAAGTGCTTTTTTTTTTTTTACCTGACAAGTCAAAACTGTAAGACATGCTAAGTGGCCGCATTGCTGAAAAAAGAAAACAAACAATAAAAAGAAAATAATTCAGCTGTTAGGATATACAGGGAAGATGAAAAAGGGAGGAGGGTTCAAGACCTGTGGTGGCACATTTCACACTTTAAGGCAGAAGGCAGTGAAAAACAATCTGAAATACAATAAAACCATGAGCCTTAGTTTTAATTATATTACTAAAACTTGAATGGAGTAACAATAAAAGAAAAAAATAACTTTTAAAGAACATGTTAAAAATGAAAGCATATTAAAGATACAAACATTTTAGAATCATAGTATAGAACTTTTTACTTAAATATAAAAGAGTTCAAAAGAAAAAACTAGCCATGTTTTAAAACATGATTTTATGGAACATACAAAATCTTTAAAATTTAACAACAAATGTATTCTTAAATAATTAATTTCAAGATGAAAATGTGGCTCTGTGCATACAGGTGAAACATCTTATCAAAAATCTCATTCAGGTACTACCAGCATCACAAAGTGTCACTAATTCTCTATTGTAGGCAGTGTAACCTGGCAGTTGAAGGGAGCCAGAGAGCCTGAGTTTGAACCTCAGCTCTGCCACTTACTAGCAGTGTGATTCCAGGCAAGTTACTTACTCTCTCTGTGCTTCAGTTACTTCATCTGTAAAATGGGAATAATATACCTATTTCATGGGATTGTTATAAAAATTAAATGATTCCATACAAAAAAAAGGTGCTCAGAATAGTGCTTAGCACATAGTATAAGTTAAATAAATACAATCTCCTATGAATAAACTTATTTCTTTCCTGTTGAAATCATTTGTTTTAAAATTTTTATTACATATACTAAAAAACACTGAATTGTATATTTTAAATGGGTGAATTTTATCGTAGGTAAATTATAATCTCAATAAAGCTGATTTAAAAAAGGTTATTACCAAGGTTTGATGAATTTGGTATTCATAAGAATGAGAATTACCTATTTTCACTGTAGCCCCATCCATCCTATGCCCCAGGTCAGGGAGGACAGGTGGCTGTGTGGTCGGAAGGAGAGAACCGCAGGTCCACAGGCTTGTCAGGCACAATGTCCCCCCAGCTCATGTTTCCGAGGCAGCCCACATACAGTTCTAACACCCAAATTTAATAGAATGAAAGTATCTCTCCATATGCTTTTGGCAGATGTTTTTAAAGGAACAATTTACATTTACAACCCCAAATCTCATAGTATGAGATGTTAGAACAGGTGTTGGGAAAAAGAAAATGATAAGATATGAACAAAGACTGATGCAAAAGGATACTAATTTCAGACTTAACAGGAAAAAAAATGGAGCTAGCCTGTAAAACAATAGGGAAATAGGCGAGTAAAAGACAACTTAGCCATGTGTTAGTAATCACGTCCTTATAAATAATGTTGTGGGGCATATTTAACGACGTGGGAAGATGTTCCTGCCCCACACAATGTTACATGGGGACATCAGACACTGTGCACACAGCTCTTGTCTCCACCTCATGATGCACAAGCTCCATCACAGTGAATGCCTCTGCTGGTGAAACTACGGGTAACAGTTCTTCTTTAAACATTTCCCCAATTTCTACAGTGGGTTTCTACTTGCAATTACATGGAGGGGTAAGGTTTTAAAACTATTTAGGGAACTTTTATTCAAGATAATTCTGCCAACTTTACCCAAACTCCCCAAGGGGAAACTTTATAGTAAGAACAAATGTAGGTCTGCAGAAAGAAGAGCCCAAATCTCTTACTTTCCAATTAAGGTGCAAGATCAATTTTAAAAGTAAGACTCTCATAGAACAATCACTTTCAGTAACAGCTCAATTCTGGTTGTTGTGAAACACCAATTCATAAGGTTAAAATAAAATAAGATATACTATACAGAAAATTGATATTTAATTATTCTAAAGTAGATTTCCTGCTAGTTAGCATCTAACTTGTTGAAAATGAAACAGAAGAATATGTATATGACGAGGGCATGTGATGCCCCTTCTATGCAACGTGCGGTGTCCCGTTGCCACTCACAAGGACTGCTGGTCTCCCGAACGCTCAGCCCCGGCCAACCCCATGCCCCTGACGGGCTGCTGTCGGCGCTACAGGGGGAACACGTACCTGCTGCCCCGAGCCCTTCCTCTGTCAGCGCCTGTGGGCAGGGACTCTGACTGCTCATCTCTCTACTCGAATAGCTGACACGGCTGTTTAATAAACACTTAGAAAAATGAAGGAACTGTATGTCAAATATCATCGAAATCACACAAGCACGTTACACCTGTGTTGTTGCTTTCTCTGTCCTGTTGATGCTTCCACTGGAGTTTATAATCCCTCCTCTTTTCTCCTGAAAATCGTGAAGCTTACTTTTCTCATGGTAATATTTTTGTTTTGCCTTAAAATTTTGTTGAAATCTTTTCTATTACCCCATTATTCCTTCTCAAGGTACAGTAATTTTTTAAAATCCAGTCTTAAGCAGCCGTCCTATAACCCCGTTTCCTTATTTTTCCATAGTGGTTCTTACTCTTTGAGGCTGTGGACCCTTTAGGAATCTGAGCAAAGCTATGAACCCCCTCTCCAGAAAATGCACGTACATACACTTTAGGAAATAAATACAAGTTTGTTATATTTCAAGGGATTCACAGACCGTCCTCAGGCTCATGCAAGGACTCCCAGAATAAGAACTCTCCATTTACGTCATGTGTATGTTCTGGCTCATTATTATATAAATGCTCATATGGATTTGTTTTAAACATCATTTTAAAGGGAAACACTTGCTGCCATAAAAATCAGACAGAGATAAATTCACACAGCCTGCCCTCACTCTGAAGCTCTGTACGTGGAAGGTACGTGCTATTATTTCAACACCTCTGGGAGTACTTTTCATCACTGTCCCTGCAGTGGAGACCAGGACATAACAACCGACAAGACAGACGTGGGCCCTGCTGCCACGGAGGCCACGGTGTGACAGAATGGCCAAAAGTCAAACAAAAGAACATCAGCGCGCAGTGACAGAGTCATGGGAGGCAGGGAGAGCCGCTGGAGCGGACGCGACTGACCAGACGGAGAAGAGGAGAGCCTGGGTCAGAGGGGGGAGGACTAGAGAGACCTAGAAGTAAAACCCACAGGGCTTGGCTGTTGGGTAAGAGTCAGAGGTGATGCTGAGCAATCTGTCTCGGACTCTGAGATGGGGAACCAGGAGGAGACAGTTGGAGGAGAAAGCAGGCGAGGTCACCGCTGGCTGCGGGTCTTGTCCTGAGTGAGGGGCAAGGAGGCCCTGCTCAGCAGACGGCTGCACGTGTGGGTCTGAACTTTCAGAGAAACCTGCGCTGTAGGGCGGGAGCTGAGGAAACCAGAAACAAACCCTGGAGGAGGATGTGGTTGCTCAGGGAGAGGGAGCCCGGGATAGAAACTGGACGAGCAAGCAGGGCTTGAAAGAGGCAGAAGAGGTCGGAGGAGAGAACCAGGAGACAGTGCCACAGGGCCGGCTCCTGTCCTGTTCAGGCACCACGAGACTGTTTCCCTGAATTCTTTGGGCGTCTTTAATCTTACAAATTGGAGGACAGCTGCATAAACAAAAATGTTTACATTTTATAATATGGTTTTGCTCTAAATGAAAATCAATGTGTGCTTATAAAAAACATTAAACATAATAAATATAAAGGAACGTGAGTAATAAGTGATATCAGTAATAATTGAGTCTCTTATCACATCTTCAAACCATAATTAAGACAATAGAAACCTGAAGTAAAACTATGTATCACTTATATTTCTAAAACGTAATATCCATGTATGTATATGTATTACAATTTATAAAGTATTTTGACCATGATCCTATTTAATTCTTACATGAAAGTCATAATGAAGGTGTAGAGGACTTTTTATCCCCCTTCTGCTGACGAAGAAATCGATGCTCAGAGAGGTGAAGAGACCGTCCTAAAACCACAGCCTAGAGGTCGGCAGAGCTCTGTCCACTATGCAGCGCGATGCTCTCCTACACTCAGCATCACGGGGCAACAATTTCCTATTCCATGAATCTCAAGTATAGACTTCCAGCGTGAGCGTGTGCGTGTGCGTGTGCGTGTGTGTGAGGGAGAGGGCCCTGCAGACGGCAGTCTCTCACTGGGCTGCTGTGCTGTCTTCCAGCGATGCCCCGGACTCACCTAACCTGCCGCGTCTGGTTTCCTCTGGTGACACGGGCCGCAGCTTTCTTTCTGCTTTGATTTCTTCCAGGATCCTTTCATGGAGGCTCCGTGGCCGTGGTGGAGTAGGCTTCAGTTTTCTGGCTGAGGCCTTAGAAAAAATATAATGGCTATAGAGACTTGCTTGAGTAGTTGTCCTTAAATAATTTTTACTGAAGTCCACTCATACAGTACGTTATGAAATTATATTTTACTGATTGCAACACTGCTTGATAAAAGACCATTTTCAAGCAATAGGGAGATTATTGGATTTCACAGTGGTTCAGTCACATGTGCTCAAGTAACTTTAAGGAGTCAGCTTTGCTGCAGCTGTAGTCACGCCCCCTACGTGCTGTGACAGGCAATCCACTGAAATGTAAGCTGTACGTTACCTATTATGATTATTGTTTTTGAAAGTAACGTTTTTGAGTAAGTCATCACAACCTTCTTAGAGTATTATCTTCATTCTATAGTTGAGGAAATACAGGCTCAGGGAGGCCGATCAACTCTCTCAGAGACATGTGGCCACGAGGTTGTGTAGCTAATGTGCAAATCCAGGCCCATCTGACTCCACGCTCTTTCTGCTCCACCACAACCCACCTTCTTAAAATTATTTCCTATGTGGCCTCTTTCCCTTATTTAAAAAAGATTTATAAGAGGGATCATTAATTATGTTTTAGATGTTCACAAACTGAGAAAGAAACACCATTCCCGTTCTAGTTACTGAACATACATGGGGTTTGAGAGGCCTTGGTGAGCACTGGCTGTGGAGCTGGGGGGTAGTAAGTGTAGAACAGAGGAAACGCAAACCAACATTCAAACCAGATCAGAACACCCTGATTTCATGGTCACTAGAAAGAACCCCGTCAACAGAGGAAGATAATTAATACAAAAGAGGAGGTACAGCAGGGTGGATTTACTGTAAAACAGTATCAAAATGACAATTTAATCAAGGTGAAGTGTTTGTACCATAAAGTAAACGGGGAGGGCAGCCCACACCAGGAACTACTTGGTATCATATTCAGCTGTTATTCTAGGAGGTATTTGGACAGATTTTGCACCATAACTCAGGTTGTTTGAGTTAAAATATCCTAAGACAGCCTGTATGAATAATTTTAAGTACTTTTTGTGAATTAAGAATGTAATTTACAGTTGGGCTTCATAATTCTGAGAATGAAAGCTCAGTGTAAATACTCCTTTAAGAGCTGAGTTCTAGAGGTCACAGGCTAGAGGAGAATACTTCATTATGTGCTCTCCAAACAGGGGGAATATGTCAAATTACGTACTGGATTTAAAGGAGGTCTTGATCTGATGAAGTCCAGGATGATTTCATGAGCACTTTTTTTTAACCGCGGGGGAATATCACCATTTACCTGAAAGGAGACAAAAAGTAGAAGATTCATGTGACTACAGGATTATCATTATAAGTTTCTGGGTACGTATGTCAACATATGTCACTTCAAAATTACTGAAGTGGAATCTGGCTCCACCAAGGATGCATTTCAAATCAATAAAAATGGAGCGTAAATGGCTGAATGATTCAGAGCAAAAATAACTACGCAGAATTGAAGAAACTCCACGTCCACTTTAGTTCTATATTTGGGGAAATTATATATAAGATGCATCCTTCCAACAAAAAATTTCTACAATTATGAATGTGAATGGAAAAAGTAATACTATGCTTAATTACTGTATAATTTCAAATGTCTTTGGGACTTCCCTGGTGTTCCAGTGGTTAAGACTCTGTGCTTCCACTGCAGGGGGTGCAGGTTCGGTCCCTGGTCAGGGAGCTGGGATCTCACGTGCCAGGTGGCGCAGCCAAAACAACAACAACAAAAAGTCTTTTACCTCTTATTTTCATCCTTGTACAAAATCTTGGTAATGGGAAGGAGTGGGGACATGGTTCACATTCTTAGAAAAGCTGAGGCTCAGATCGAGGTGGTGTCTGCCCCCTTCAAAGGGTCAGTGAGCAGAAGAGCCTGGCAGGGGCCTGGTCTGACTCTGACTCTTGCCCTAACATCCTCTCTTTTTAAAGAAACAGGTTACAAAAATTTTAAGAAAATTAAGAAAAACCTACCCAAAACCCCCCACCTAAACTCACATTCTGACCACTCAGAAGGCACAGTTGTGGTGACCATAAGTCATACTTACTTCCCAACCTCATATGAAAAAACAGAACTGGTAGGCACTTTCTGTCATTATTCTCATAAAAGATAGATGAAAAAAGAAATGTTAACAAATTACAAATTTAAAAAACTGATGAATACCTTAAACTCCTCAAAATCCAGAAAATCAGCATACTATTTTTATTATGAATTGCCTGAAAAACCTCTATAATACTTTTTCACTCTACTTTGGTGACCTACTCTTTATCTTGTCATATTCTAATAATTTTATAATATCAATTTTATTGGAGAGAAAAAAGATAATTTGTTTATTCCTCTAGCACCAATAGTTGATATATTTTTAATTTTGATAGGTTAGAAAGGTTTCTTTAAGCTTCACAATTTGTTACTGGAATGTCATGCCCAATTTTAGAATTATCATAAAATTTGGTCAAACTTTTTAAAAGTATTTTCTTACCTGAATTGTAAGACTTCAGGGCATGGACAGTTTTGTTATGTACTTCCCAATCTTAATTACTGTTTTAATTGCTCAGGATCATTAATCAATTGGTTATTAATTTTTTATTGCAGTATGAGTTTTGATTTTTTTGTCAATGTCACTATTTTGTGTCACTTGAGAAATGAATTAAAAAAAAAAAAAAAAGAACCTGAACTGCTGCTCCCAGGCCCAGTGGCTGCCCCCCACAAATGCGACCACTCAGAGTGTGTGACAAGCCTGCTGACATCATCCACTCCCCTTTTCCCTGTGCCCCCCGCCCCCTAGTCCTGAGTGAGGACAGGACAGCCCTAAGGTTAGAGTTAGGAGTGAAAGCTGCCTGAGCTGAGCCAAGCTTGTGACCACTAGTACTTGGTTTAAGGAGGGCGTGTACCCAAGCAGCAGAGCTGGGGGCCTACCGTGGCACCACTCTTCACCCATGGACTTCATGTTACACAAGACTTTTAAAAAAATCCTTATTGTATGAACAACTTAATCAGACCTTTCTACTCCTGAACAGGATAACACATATCTTTATAGCTATTTTTTTTAACTGGCATTTTTCTTAATTAATTTATTTTTTAATTTTATTTTTGGCTGCACTGGGTCTTCGTTGCTGTGCTCAGGCTTCCTCTAGCTGTGACAAGCAGGGACTACTCTTCGTTGTGGTGCATGGGGTTCTCATGTTGTGAAGCATGGGCTGTGGGTGCGCGGGCTCAGTAGTTGTGGCTCACGGGCTCTAGAGCACAGGCTCGGTAGTTGTGGCACACAGGCTTAGCTGCTCTGCAGCATGTAGGATCTTCCCAGACCAGGGCTCGAACCCGTGTCCCCTGCATTGGCAGGCAGATTCCTAACCGCTGAGCCACCAGGGAAGCCCTCTTTCTAGCTATTTTTCATATACTTTTATTTTAATGTTCTTTCCATCACAACAGCAGGGCTGAGTGAGATAATGGAGTCAGTAAGGCCAAAGTTGTGAGTTCCATTCCCCAAACAAGCACATTAACATCAGTTTCCTCACTAGTCAGAAACTGGATCCTGGATCCTAATTACAAAATGCGTGTCAGTGCTCATGAGGGAGCTGGCAGGCCAGTATTGATGTGAGTCAGTCAGTCAAAGTCCTTACTAGCAGGAGGAAAAGTAACAGCAAATTCCATTCTGCTGCTGGGTCAGTGAAATTACTTTTTTTTAATATAAATACAGAACACACCCTGAAACAAGCTCTCTGAAGCTGCAACAATAAATGATTTCTAGATGAACACAAATAGTAGGCCCATAAGTAAATGAGACCAGTTATAGAACTTGATCTTACTTTTAAGCCACAATGCCTTAAATAACTTCTATATAAAAAATGTTTGTTTCTACATCTTTATTTTTGTTTTGAATTTTATTTATTTATTTTTGTACAGCAGGTTCTTATTAGTTATCTGTTTTATACATATTAGTCAATCCCAATCTCCCAATCATATATGTCAATCCCAGTCTCCCAATTCATCCCACCACCACCAACCCCCTGACTATACATTTTACAAGGATCTTTCATTACACTGGACTAGCCTTCTCGAATAATTGGTTTATACTTAAGAAAAAAGAGGTTAAGACAATTAGAAATAAAATGCCTCCTCTGTTAGGCTTCTATTAATCAAAGAAAGACAAAGTTTTCAAGAGCTCAAAAACATCAGAAAAACAACAGATCATCTGATCAGGCTTTAGACCGAGGTAAATAAATAGAAGGAACTTGGTAATGCTTAAAAAAAAAAAAGACCTTTAATGAGATATAATTCACATATAAAATTCACCCCTTTATTTATTTTTTTTGGCGGCACCACTCGGCATGTGGGATCTTAGTTTCCTGACAGGGATTGAACCCACACCCCCTGTAGTGGAAGCATGGAGTCTTAACCATTGGACTGCCAGGGAAGTCCAAAATTCACCCTTCTAAAGTGTACAATTCAGGGTTCTAAGTAGTCACAAGGTTTTGCAATCACTACCAATAACTTCAGAGAAATTTTATCACCCCAAAAGTATATGCTGCACCCATTAGCACTCATTCCTCATTCTTCCCTCCCCGCAGCCACTGGCAGCCACAAATCTACTGTCTTACTGATGTGCCTACTCTGGAAATTTCAAATAAATGGAACCCCTCATACATTATGTAACCTTTTGGGTCTGGCTTCTTCCACTTAGCGTGTTTTCAAGGTTCATGCAGGTGGTAGGATGTATTGGTACTTCATTCCTTTTTATGCCTGAATAATATTCCATTGTATATTACCCACTCATGAGCTGATAAACATTTGGATGGTTTCCACTTTTTGGCTATTATAAATATGCTATGAACATTCATACATAAATTTTTGTGTGGACAAATGTTTTTATTTCTCTTAGGAGTGCATGTAATGGCTGGGCCGTAAATTCTATGTTTAACACCTTGAGGAATTAGCAAACTATTTTCCCAAGTGTGCACCATCTTACATTCCCACCAGTGATATGAGGGTTTCAATGTCTCCACATCCTCACCAGCATGTTATTTGTGTTTTTTATTTTAGCCACTCTAGTAGGTGTAAAGTAGCATCTCACTGCAGTTTTGATTAGCATTTCCCTAATGACTAATAATGTTAAGCATCTTTTCATGTGCTTATTGGCCACTTATATATCTTCTTCGGAGAATAATTCAAATTATTTGCCCACTTTCCAACTGGGTTGTCTTTTTTATTGTTGACTTTAAAAAATTCTTTATATGTCCTGGATACAAGTCCCTTTTTGGATATATGATTGTAAATATTTTCTCCCATTTTGTGGGTTGTGTTCACTTCCTTTATATTGTCTTTTAAATCACGAAAGTTTTAATTTTTGATCAAGTCCAATTTATTTTTTTCTTTTGTTGCTGTACTTTTGGTGTCATATCTAAGAAAGCACTGCCTAATCTAAGATCACAAACCTGTTTTCTTCTATGAGTTTTATAGTTCTAGTTCTTAAATTTAGGTCTTTCATCCATTTTGAGTTAACTTTTATATATAGTATGAGGTGGCAGTCCAACTTCATTCTTCTGCTTGTGAATATCCATCTGTCCTGGCATCATTTGTTGAAAAGACTGATATTTCCCTTTTCTCTTGGGATCCCACAGAAATCAACTGACAACAAATGAAGGGAATTATTTCTGGACTCTCAATTCTATTCCACTGATCTATGTTTATCTTTATGCCAACATCACACTGTCTTGATTACAGTTTCTTTGTAGTAAGTTGTAAAATTAGGAAGTGTGAATCCGCCAACATTGTTCTTTTTTCAAGATTGTCTTGGCTATTCTGGGTTCCTTGTAATTCCATGTGACTTTTAGGATCTGCTCATCAATTTCTGAAATGACCAGCCAGGGAGCAGCGACAGCACCACCCGGGCATGGGGCGCAGCGCCTGGTGCGCCCGAGCACAACCACCATGGCCACCTCCCTCGGTGGGGTTGCCTGTTCGGGGCGCCCGCCCGGTTATGCGGTCCTTGGGGCACCCGCACCCTGCGCCTAGCCATTGCCGCAGCTGCCGGACAAGGCAGTTCAGCAGCCGGCCAGACTCTGGAGCAGCCAGCTGGGCTCTGGAGCACCCAAGCCCGCTTCAGGAAAGCGGTTTCTGCTCCTTGACTACTGGCAGCCGGCCGACGGCGGCCAACAATCTACATCTTTATTTTTAAAGGTGAGTGATCTGAAGTTCTCTGTTAGAATTAAAGCATTTTACCAAAACATTTTGAAAAAATTCCATTGAAATGTTTTGTACTTCTATAACTTAATGTTCTAAATATAATCCTATATGGCTAAGCCATTCAATTCCCATCATGAGCATCACAAATATACAAAAAAAAGTGGATTACTATGGTATAGTTATGTAGTTTAAACCTGAGGATTAAATTAAGAACATCTTAGCATACCGCTTCAGATACAGATAGACTGTGTGAAAATCCTTTGTGTTTACTCTTTACAACAAAAATTTTTTTAAAGAAATTAGAAAGTGGCATTATATTGATAACAGTAAAATTTTTAAAAAAATATATCCAGTTTTTGAATGATTAAATATGAGCAGCTGAATTTCCACTCTCATTCATCAGGTACATATACACATTAACAAGGAACTAATCAAAATCTTAGCCTGTTAGACTAAAACTTGAAAACTTCCCCCACACGAAACCAATCACCACTA
The DNA here is from genome assembly GCF_964165515.1 of Mesoplodon bidens. Lineage (NCBI taxonomy): Eukaryota > Metazoa > Chordata > Mammalia > Artiodactyla > Ziphiidae > Mesoplodon > Mesoplodon bidens. The sequence continues at coordinate 29,115,885 of NC_138169.1, read as the reverse complement.
GAACTGCCATCTGCCTAGTCCCCTGTATAGAGGCTCAGTATAAACGTATCCAAGTGAACTGCATGGAATTAGCCAAAGAAAGACAGAAAAAGGAAAACAATAATGGGTACCACAGAGTAGTAACATATTCTTCTTTACTTACTACTCACAACCTCCAAACTGTATAAACATGCACATAACAGGAGTCCCAGAGGGACTGGAAAGACAAGAAAAGACAAAAAAAATGTGAAGAACTAATGGCTAAAAACTTTCAAAATTTGATAACAATACAAATCTACTCATCCAAGAAGCTCTATAAACTCCAAGCAATAAACTCCAAGAAAGCCACAACAGAACACATTATAGTCAAGTTGTTGAAATAAGAATATTGAAAGCAGCAAGAAGTGACTATCACATACAAGGGATCCTCAATCAGATGAACAGGTGATCTCTCACTAGAAACCATAAAGGCCAAAAGGCAGTGAGATAAGTTTAAAGACAGAAAAAAACATTGTCAACCAATAATTCTAAACCCAGAAAAACCCTGCTTCAAAAATGAAGAAGAGGGCTTCCCTGGTGGCACAGCGGTTGAGAGTCCGCCTGCCGATGCAGGGGACACGGGTTCGTGCCCTGGTCCAGGAAGATCCCACATGCCACGGAGCGGCTAGGCCCATGAGCCATGGCCGCTGAGCCTGCGCGTCCAGAGCCTGTGCTCCGCAATGGGAGAGCCCACAACAGTGAGAGGCCCGCGTATCGCAAAAAAAAAAAAAAAAATAAGAAGAAATTAAGACATTCCCAGGCAAATAAACACTAAGGGGGTTCATCACTAGTAACCCTGCCCTAAAGGGAGTTGTTCAGGCTTAAAGAAAAGGACAGTAGACAGAAATTTAAAGCCATGGGTTGTAGAATTACACATTTGTAACTTTTTCTGTGAGCTTACTGTATTTTCCAACTTTTCTATATTGAGAAGAACATTTTCAACAAATAAGATTACCAAAAAACAACCATTTGAGTCCATTAACAGTTTTCTTTGTTACTTACCATCACTTTTCGCAAAGTGTATCTTTTGGATCGAATGTCATCCATTAGCATCTCATAAGGGGTGAGCTGATATTCAATGGGCAGAGGGTTGTACTGCCGCTCTTGGACCTTCTTGAGTTTTACTCCATTCCGCAAATCCCTCATCACCTGCACCCAGAATCGAGCCTGAAAGAGCCAAGGGTGGAGAGACATCCATAAATAAATTTATTAGTTTCCTCTAAAGAGCTATAGTTGTAAAGAAAATATTAAGAGCTTGGATTACAAAACACCAAGCAAACCAAAGAGAAACGATTTTAAAAATTAGATTTTAGGGTACTAAAAAGCAGGTAGGATGCCAGCAGGGAATCCACCAGCTCTAACTGCGGGGACACCTGGATAAAACCCTAACTCACCCCCTGTGCTACTTGCATCCATGGCCTCAGTACCTCAGGCCCTCGGGTTCTACCTATCAGATGGCTTTGCTCACTGAAGAGGTGCATGTTTCTTACACTAGACTTTGGGTTTGGCTCTATTACTTGCTTGGCCACTGGAATTTTAGTGGATATGACATGACCAAAGGCTTCAACAACAAATGCACAATGGCTTGTCACTCTGCTCCTGTCACTGCCATGAGAACATCACGCGTGGGTTGGCACGAGGCACACTGGCAGGATTATCCAGGAGAAGGACGATGCAGAGTAGAGCCACCACTCTGATCTGCAGACTCATGAGCTGAGTAAATGCTACCACTTTATGCCGTGGTATTTTGTAGTGCTCAGCTACACAGCATTACTGTGACCACAGCTAACTGATAACAGCCATCTACTGCTATTTGACATCCAGCAAGTTGCTTCCCCTTTCTGAACCCTGGCTTCCTCATCAATAAAAGAAAATGGCACTTTATAACTTGTTGAGATGATCAGAGCTGATGTATAGTGTTCTGCACACAGAAAATGCTCAAAAGTGACAATTTTTATGTTATTACTATCTCTGCACAAATTATTTAATATCAATTTTCTTATCTACAAATAATAGCAAGTTGCTCTGCCTGCCCTTCAAGAAAATGAAATATATGTAAAATATTTATTATAATTTAAAATATATTAAATGTGTTAATATTATTATACTTTAACCCTTTTGTTTTCCTGCCTATGAGCTATCATATTCTCGGTTTCAGTAAAGAGAAAATCAATATGATATTTAACTGAAATATTATAGGTTGTTAAACATTAGTAAGTGGCTCAGTAGCTACATAATATATTAAGAATCAAGTGACCTATTTCATAAGAAATGCCTATATAACTGATTAAACTTCTCAAAAATGTCCTCAAAAAATGATTCATGTTTTTTTAAAAAGGTACACCATTTCTTATTCCCAAAAGGATGTGAGGTACTTAATACTGTGGTATAGCCATCAGAACATCTTCTAAAATATTAACATTTAAGACAAGTTCTTAGATTCTGCCATTAAAGATATCCTAATATAAATCCCTAAAATATTTAGATTTCTCCTTTGGGAATGCTCGTCTCAACTTCTCTTGCTCATTCCTTGAAGATCCAATTCAAATACCATCTCATTTTTAAAATACTGTCTCTTCTCTTCACCTCCTCAGGCTTTAAGAAAACCTGACATATGAAACTTTGAATTCTCAAAACAGATAAATTAGTGATTATTACTCACATTAGAATCTTTTGCTATAATTTATAGAAAGATTCAAACAGACTCTTTTATGTAGCCAGTTCATTATATATTATTGTTGGCAAAAATTTTACAAATGACTTTTCAGAAACTAAGTAACAGTTATATAAAATAATGGACAACTGTCACTGTATGTATTCCCAGAGATTTTATCATTTACCCCTTATTACACTAGAAAGATTCTGAAATGTATAGATTCTGCCATTGAACGTATTCTAATTCTCCTTCATGCTATTCCTCATTCCTTCCCCATTTCATTCTAATCTTTCTAGGTAGTTCATTTTCATGATCTTATGAAAAAGAAGCTGGTGATCTAGGCAAATGTAACTCCCTTTGGAGATAGTACGTCTCTTGTCAGTGATCATACTGTTTTAGATGAGGTTGCCTTAAGACAGTTAATGAAATTTTTGGTTCAAGTTTATACTAGCCATTTGCTAACTTCTGAGCACCTGGAGTTATTTACCTGGCTTCAATGTCTTGGAAAGCAAATTTAAAAATTTATTAACCGGGCTTCCCTGGTAGCGCAGTGGTTAAGGATCCGCCTGCCAATGCAGGGGACACGGGTTCAAGCCCTGGTCCAGAAAGATCCCATATGCCACGGAGCAACTAAGCCCGTGTGCCACAACTACTGAGCCTGCGCTCTAGAGCCTGTGAACCACAACTACTGAAGCCCACGTGTCACAACTACTGAAGCCCGCGTGCCTAGAGCCTGTGCTCCGCAACAAGAGAAGCCACTGCAATGAGAGGCCCATGCACCGCAATGAAGAGTAGACCCCACTCGCCACAACTAGAGAAAGCCTGCGTGCAGCAACGAAGACCCAACGCAGCCAAAAATAAATTTTAAAAAAATTTATTAACCAAGATGACATACACCTAGAGCAACACTATGCAAAGGAAACTGATAATCAATATTATTCTAAAGTGACAATACTAGCTTGTAAGACAATATAGGCTACTTGTTTTTTAACCTTACTCTTAAATATTCCTGATTAATATCATTCCAAATATCTCAGAAAAGATATCGTCCATAAATTAAGAATACTGCTAACAGGAAACACCCAAATGACCATCAACAGAAGAATGGATAAACAAACTGTGGTACTTACATACAATGGAATACTACTCAGCAATAAAAAGTATAAACTATGATACAGGCAACAACATGGATGAAATCTCCAAAGAATTATGCTGAATAAAAGAAGCCAAAAAACCCCAGTATATACTATGTGATTATACTTATATAAAAGTGTAGAAAATGCAAGCTAATCTATAGTGACAGAAAGCAGATCACTGGTTGCCTGGAAACTAGGGAGGAGGGAGGCAGGAAGTAGGGTTACAAAGCAATATGAGGAGACATGGGGTGATGGACAGGCTCACTGTTTTCTTATGGTGATGGTTTGTTTCACAGGTGTGAATGTGTATGCGTATATGTCAAACTTATCAAACTGTACTTTTTAAACATGTGCAGCTTGTCGTATGTAGATTACACCTTAATAAAGCTGTCAGAAAAGAATATGACAATTGAAATCTAACATGGTCAAAGGCGACTCGTTCATATCCTCCAAATCTGTATCTTTTCCGATTCTGTCATTTAATGTCATTATTTATCCAGTATCCTTAACATGGAAAGTCAGAATCCTAAAATGTGCCTTCCTACATGGATCTAGTACCATGTTGGAAAAACAGTAGACAGTCAGTGAGTCACATGAATACACTGCAATCATCTGTTCCAGAAATCTGTCTTCTGTTTCACCAGGGCAGAACGTTGTAACATATCACTCATTCTGCATCCCCAGGGCCCTAATCCAGTAACTATTCATTGGATAAATGAATGTACTACACTATAGTTTCACTATATCCTGAAACAGAGCTTAAACTTTGACTTCCACATAAGAGGATGCTATGGTATTAATATAATTAGAAAGGTCAATATTTTAAAACACTGAAATTCTCAAGAGACATTGGGGTGGTTCTAATAAAATTAGATAGTTTTTAAAAAATGGAATAGCTATTTCCTCAAATGTTAGGTTAGGCTTTCAAATTGGTATAATATCATTTCATACTACAGTCCTTAAGACAGACCATTTTAAAAAACATGATATGACTTCTTCAACACTAAACAGAACAGAGAGAATACCCAGCTATCTCACCCAGTCAGCGTTTTTCAGCTCCTCCAGGTCTGTGTTAGATTCATTACTCTTCTCCATTTCTTGAATCTTCTTCAGATTCTACCAAATTAAAATTCAAATAAAACAGTTAAGCACAAAATTTCATTAAGCTACCTTCTCAAATTAAAATTTCGAACGGATATCTTCAGATAAAATATATACAGAAGTGTTACTGAAGCAGATAGCCCAGAATCTACTCCTCTGTAAATTTCAGCCAATTTCAGTAAATTAAATGCAGTCCTGCAGAGGGATGGACTGAGATTGTTCACTCTAATTTCCTTTGAAGCCTTGTGGTTAAACCTCAGTCACAATATTAATTCACATCTTCTAAACTGTACTGACATTTCCTTCTCCATCAACCCCCACATTCAATCCATCATTAATCTCACTGATGTAACTTTCTCTCTTTATTACTAAATCCTCTTCTTTTTATCTCCACTGTAAATCCCTTAATCCAAACACCATCTTATTTGGCCTGGACCTCTGAAGCAGCCTTCAATTTAACCCCAACCACGACCCATGTTACAGGAGAAACTGAGGCTCACGAAAGCTAACTAATATGTCTGGGGTACCCCAAGGTGAGTGACAGAGCAGGAGTGAAGCACATGGAAGTGCCCCAGGGCCTCAGAAAAGGTGAGTGATGGAGCAGGACTGAAGCAGACAGGAGGTAAGACGTATGGAAGGGACAGCGCACGATGAGCAGAGTATTGGGAATGTAGCATCCAGACGCTTAAATAACCCTGAGAAAACGGACGGGTAACGTTCTACTTTAACTTGGCCAAAATGAGCATTTACGAATTGGTATTACACAAGGAAAAGAACAGGATTTATGATTTGTACCTGGGCTTTGCACATAACGGGTACTTAATAGGTGGTGTGACATTATGTCAAAATCTGAGTAATAGGGGCCTCCCTGGTGGCGCAGTGATTGAGAGTCCGCCTGCCGATATAGGGGACACAGGTTCATGTCCCAGTCCAGGAAGATCCCACATGCCGCAGAGCGGCTGGGCCCGTGAGCCATGGTCGCTGAGCTTGCGCATCTGGAGCCTGTGCTCCGCGACGGGAGAGGCCACAACAGTGAGAGGCCCACGTAACGCAAAAAAAAAAAAAAAATCTGAGTAATAATCATTATTAACTAAATCAGGACTCTCAGTTTTCTGACTTTAAAGATATATCAGAGGTACTGGTATTACATTATTTCTGATATTCAAAATTCCTCATTTTTTGCTAGGGATTATTAGTTAGCTTAAAAAAAAAAAATCTCTGATGACTTAAGCCATAATACCAAAATCAGAATTGAGCGGGGAAGAGACTGAAAAGGAGAAGCACATGTGTTATTTTGTTCCTCTAATGACTGCAACCCAGGCTCCATTCCCAAAAGAATTAAAGTACATACTACTTGGGATTTCCTTGGCAGTCCAGTGGTTAAGACTCCGCGCTTCCTCTACAGGGGGCGCGGGTTGGATCCCTGGTTGGGGAACTTAAGATCCCGCATGCCGTGTGGCACGACTAAACTAAGATAAAAAATAAATAACATAACGTAAAATATAAAAAAAATAAAGTACACACTACTCTATTGACAAGAAGATTCTTCCAGGTTTTTTAACAATTAAAATGGTGAAAGAAAAGAGACTTAGGAGGTGAAATGCCTCTGGGCACCCTGCGACTCTATCAGGCCATGTCATCTATTTATCAGCAGCAACACTCAAACAATGACAGCTGAACCTAAGTCCCCATCTCCCTCTCCCTAGAAAGCTTTACCCCAGATGCCCACTTAGCTAATTCCCATATATCCTTCTCATTCTTGCTCAGAGGTTACCTTCTCAATGGGGCCCACCTTGACCACCCTATATAAATTCCAAGCCCCACATCCTGCCATGAGCAACCCCTAGTCTACGTCTTTCTCCAAAGTCCATCCTGCCTCTAACAGTCCATATGATTTACTTAATATGTTCACTGTCTGCCTCTCCCTGACAGATTCCAAGCTTCCTTGGGGAAGTAGTTTTGGTCTATTTTGTTCACTGTTGGGCTCCTCAAATCTCTAGAACAGTGCCTTGCACTTAGTAGGTGCTTAGTAAATATTTGTTGAATATGTGAATTAAGATACTTTCAACCAAGAATGTTCAATCACTTAAATCTCTTCAATAGCTCTTATCACGTCAACTTTAATAAGTGGAAGCTCAATCAAAAGGAAAATTATTCAGAGGAAAATCTGTATTTTCTTCCCTAAACTCAGAATCCCCCGGAAGGATGGGACAGAGAAATCTTATCTTTCTGTCATATTTCTCCCATCACCTAAAAAGGCAGATCCCACAGCAACCACTTTATTGTTTATCCAATGATGTATAAACCAAAAGATAATGAAAAGAGCTGAAAACACAGTGGAGAAACTCATCTTTACAAGTCTATGTTGCTTTTAAAAATTCCAATGGTCTCTAGGTCCTTTTAGGATCCAAACAAGAGAAGGCAAGACAAATGTACAGATACAGTAGAAGATGGGAGGTCTTTGGCAAGATGAAATCTTTATCTTTTTTCCTTGAGTCCTACTGCTACTACCAAAAAGGTGATTACAGTAGGTCTCTGAATTGTTCTTTCTGCTTCAGCTTCTTCCTCATTTGGTTTATCTTCTCAGTCCCCCATGACAGGTTCTCAGTGTCTCTGTTGTGCCCCTCAAACTGGGGTGCCTATAAGTACTTCTGGGGAACTCTTTTAGTTAGAGCCTGTCCTGGGGATGTTTAGAGAAAGAGAAAGCCAGTTTGAGATACTGGATCCAGCTGTGCCTAAAGCTAGCTGTGCCCTTAGATTCCCAATTAAGGGAGTCAATAAATTCCTCCCCCTTCCACCCATGCTAATTTGAGTGGATTTCTATCACTTGCAATGGAAAGAATTATGATTTAACATGTCCCCTTAGTCCAGAAATATGAGTTCACACTTCTATGTCTTAGGGGTGGTCTGGTGGAAGAGTACGAGGAGCATATGGCCCTTTTTCCACCCAACCTTAACTGTTACTGTTCTCGGACACATCCCTGACAAAATGTAGCCAGGATGGTCTCACTGTTAAGACTTTAGACATCTCTATCTTTACTTGTGCTGTGACAAAATCCCTAACTCCCTGCAGCTAAGAAAAACTATCTGCTGTCTATAATACTGAAGACAATTTAAATGAATGGCCTGAGAATTTCATGTTTCTTTATTTTTCTGAACAGCAAGGAGCACTAATTGTAGCTCAGGGCTTCCCTGGTGGCGCAGTGGTTGAGAGTCCGCCTGCCGATGCAGGGGACAGGGGTTCGTGCCCCGGTCCAGGAAGATCCCACATGCCGCGGAGCGGCTGGGTCCATGAGGCATGGCCACTGAGCCTGCGCGTCCGGAGCCTGTGCTCCGCAACGGGAGAGGTCACAACAGTGAGAGGCCCACATACGGAAAAAAAAAAAAAAATTGTAGCTCAGATACTTCCTAGCTGTGTGACTCTGGATAGTTATACAACTGCTCTAGTCTTCAGGTTGATTTTCTCACCTGTAAAATGCAGCTGCTAATAAATACCTTTTTGATTTTGTTAACATTACATAAAATACAAAAGAAATATAGCATGTGGCCTGGCTCATATTAAGCAGATTAGTAGATATTAGTTATTTAGCATTTATTTAGTAGATATTAGTTACTATAAGCCAGTGAATAGCTATGAAGATTTGATTGTGAACACTTCCACTCTATCACAAAAACATTTTATTCTTTCTTTTTTTAAACATTTTATCTTTTAACAAATGAAACCTCTCTTTAGCCTCTTCATGAAGTAAAAAATCCTGACTCATCAATAAATCAGTATAAAATAGCTGAGAATCTGTAAATACTATAATTGAACAAGCTTGAACAAATATTCAACGAAGAATCTCAGGTGTTCTCATTAGCAGCAACACAAATGAGTTATTTGAAAGTAAATTACAGATTTTTATAGTTTTAGAGACAAGCTTCTGTCAGTTATATTCTAGCTTCTGAATAAGTTTTCTTTTTTTGCTTGTACAAATGTAAGAACAGATGCCAACCTGTGCTTGGAATAGGGTGAGAAAGTCCTAACTGAGAGCATCCACATGGCAATTAACTCTCCCCCCATTTCTGACACAACCATTCTCAAGCTAGCAATTAGAACTGCTCTTTGTCAACATCTTTAGTTCCCAGCATCTTAAAAAATAAATAAAATTTACTCCGTGAATCACAAGTATATCAAATACTCAGAGTAATGTTAATGTAATTGCATAGATTCAACATCACCTCACATATAAATGTGAGGTGATGTTGAATCTTTTTAGATTCAACCACCACCCTTACTGACAATGTATTCATGTATTAACATAATATTTTAATAACAGCATTTTAATGATCACCCTTTTCCTCCATATTGTTAACCATTTAGAACTATTTGTTATTTAATGATATTTCCCTGTACAATGGGTACATGTTTTCAGCTAGAAACTTTTAAATGTGTAAAAATGAATGTTTCAATAATTCCTTGAAAAAAACCTTTTTTTTAACTCAGTTAAAATATGCTAATACACTTTTTTTTTTTTTTTTTTTTTTTTTTCGGTATGCGGGCCTCTCACTGTTGTGGCCTCTCCCGTTGCGGAGCACAGGCTCCGGATGCGCAGGCCCAGCGGCCATGGCTCACGGGCCCAGCCGCTCCGCGGCATATGGGATCCTCCCAGACCGGGGCACGAACCCGTATCCCCTGCATCGGCAGGCGGACTCTCAACCACTGCGCCACCAGGGAGGCCCGCTAATACACTTTTAAAGAAATTATTTTCATAGAGACCGTTAAATATATCTCACAAGTGACAAAGTCACTAATATAAATATTGCCTATAATAAACAGAACATGTATATTAGCCTCACAGAGTAAGAGCCATGATGTCCTTCCTAATTCAGATACTTTTACCACAGAAAAGATAAAGGACTTCGAAATTAATATTCTGGAAATTAGAGCACAAAAAAGCCCCCAATTACAGCAATTCTTGTGATAAATGGAAGTCTCCCATGCATATGAAGAGCTAATGGATAATTATTAAAGAATATGATTTATATTTTCATCAACCTTTATGGCACTGTCTTAAAGATGTAACATGCTCCTTCTCCCAGAGGGGTGGAAGAGGGAGAAGACATGAGAAAAAGTCAGAGCATTTTACTTAATGAAAAATGTAAAATGTTAAGATACTAAACTATAAGTTGATATTCTGTAAAGCTCAGTTTGAATTTATACGGTTCACTGAAGAAATTAGAAAAAGTATAGATGAAATCATCAAAATGAAGGAAATGCATTTCTAGGTTCCAGGAAAGGAACACTGTTCCTCCATTCTCCCAGTATTTTTGTAGACAGACCAACACACACACACACACACACACACACACACACACACACACTCACTCACTGGCTGAGTTTTTAATGCCTGTCTCTGCCCCAAGTAGCTGGACTCACAGTATCTCCCTAAAGACATCTATCTGCCCTTTAGGTTTTTTATACTCATTAACTGTTCACACCTACAGAAATGCAGTGATGATCATTATAAAACAATCATTAAAATATCAGAGACACTATTTACAAATTACATCACAAAAAGCTATTTTCTTAATAAATAAATACAAATCAATAAGAAAGACCAATACTCCATTAGAAAAATGGGCAAAGAATAAGAATACACAATTGAAAAATACAAATAGCTCTTAAGCATATGAAAAGGTACCTGATCTCATTCATTGTAAGGAAAATGTAAACTAAAACTATGAGATATAAATTTTCACTTATCACATAGAAAAATACATTGTGAAGATGTAGAAAAACAGACACTCTTACACATTTCCAAGGAGAGTATCAATTGGTAAACCTCAATGGAGGACAATCTCATAAGTTTTATGAAAATTATAAATGCACAATTTCTTTGACCCAGAAACTCTACTTTTAGGAATTTGTCTTACTTATGCAATCACACCCATGAAAAACAGGTTAAAAACTATCCATTGCAGCATTGTTTACAAAGAGCAAAAAATTGGAAGAGACTTATTAGTTGTCAATAGAGGACAGATTAAATCAATTACAGTCTATCCACACAACAGAACATCACGGAGACACAAGAAATGTAAACACTATGCACTGATATAAAATGATTTACAAGATTTATTATTAAATGAAAAAAGCAAGGTTCAGAACAGCATAAAAAAGGAAGAAAAATATTGATATTTTTCTGTTAGTTATACATAAATCATCTGTGTAAGGACAAAGAAGAAATTAACAGTATTTGTTGCCTGTGGGAGAGACTATGCAGCTAGGAGACAGAGGGAGAAGAGGAAAGCTTCCTGCACTACTTCTGGACTCCTGGAGCTTGAACCATGTGAATTTTTTTATTTGTTAAAATAAAGTTAATTAAGTTCAAAAAGTTACAGGACCTGAAAAGTCTATAACTGAGTTCTGACATGGTCTTCTACATAAAAGATTCTTCTGAAGCACTTTAACAGGGCGAGTAGTGACAAACCCAAAGAAACCTAAGGGCAGAGAGTGTAATTTCACTATTGCTGATGAGATGAGTGTTCAGCACATTTACTAACATTCACAAAACAAATCAAACAGAAAAAAGATGGACTTTGACAAGGACTCTTAAAAAGTTACAAATAATAGATGATTTAATTAAAATGAACAAAATGGCAACCTTAAACAGACATCTGGTGGTAGACTCTTTCTTTCAAAAAATATGTTCACCCCTTGGAGGACTGGAAATCCATTTTGGCTCTAGGGAGAAATTTCCAGTTAACTTAAATGTCATCGCAGTTTTATTACTGGAGGTGTAGGGAGCAGACATGGAAGGGAGAGGCCAGGAATATGAGAAAGCTAACTAAAATATACTTCAACATGTGAATGAGATACAGGTTTTGTGGCTTTATCTTTGTGAGTGCATTAAAGCAGAAAACAGTCTCAAGTCATGTCACAGCAGACGTCTTAGGAGTCAGTGTTACTGGCAATGGCACTATGATGTAGGTGGAGTTGGTTATACTGGCTGTGAGATACTGGGTGGGAAATAGTTACATTTGATTTTTTTCAACCAATTACAGGTTATAAAATGTGGTCATCTGATTTTAAACAACAGACAAAAGACAATTTCATAACAGCCTAATCAATTCCAAAAACTGTTTTCCCCCCCTAGCAACAGAAGATACTTTATACATACATATATAGTATTCCATTTTAAGTAAAATATTTTAGTACTATCTTGTTTAAAATTAACTGAGCTCAAAGATTTCATCACAAAATTATGATTCTTTTATAGGACTAATTGAAATAATATATGTAAATCACTTAATAAACTATTACAACAATCATTCTGATTATATAGTGTAAAATTACTCATATAATCTTTTGAAAATTCATAATGAACCATGCTGCTTTCCCACTCACCTTCTTAGCCCATAATTTCAATATATGGTCAAATACTAGCAGCTAAAGATAGACTGGCTCTAATCTGGGCACCTAGAAATCATCCTTCCATTACAGGGTTTTATTAAATTTAGGGTAAGATTTAACCAATCAGAAGAATGTGACTGGTGAGGTTTAAAATAAAGTCACATGTAAGTGAGAATCCCTCAAACACTTAGAAAATGGAGACACTGGCGTAATGCTCCTTCTAACAGCTGTATCTCTGAGTACCAGAAGAGGAAACAGGTGCCTCCACGGTGCCTCCATTCACACGCCACAGCCCGCATTCCACTGCTGGACTGGCTGCTCCTGGGCTGTAGCTCTTACTGGAGTATCTTGTTCACCACTGTGTCCCCAGTGAAATGTAAATAGTAAGAGTACTGAATGCACGGCTGTTGGGAGAACTGCAGAGTTAATGCGCACCACAGCCTTAGAGCAGTGTCTGCACAGGATAAGTGTGGGAGAAATACTAGCTGTTATTCATTGTAGTAGCACCTGCTGTATAGGAGACACATGACACAACTGTTGCATGAATGAATAAATTTTGCCAATTGATCCTAATTCCTTTGGGACCCAGTGCGTCTTTACTCGCTAGGATTCGCAATAGCCAAATATGGCTGCTGCATTCTCACAGGTCCCCCGAAGTCCCCCAGTGTCTGCCCAACCCCACACGCAGGTTTATGGAATCCTCCTGTACATCCTCATCTCCTACTGCAAGATCCATTTTTGGTGTTTGTCACTATTTCTAAAACCTTAGAAAGGAGTGCTAATCCCAATTCTTTCTATCACTATGGGCAGCTAATTGATTATAGTTTGTTAAACTGTGCTTCAGCTTTCCTCTCTATAAAATGAGGTGGGACGCAAACAGTAGTACTGCCTACTTATCAGGACTATCACGAGGTTTAAAGTGCTCACAAAGGCAATGCATAAGAGATAGTCAGGGATTATAAATGTTTATGTGAAAGTGACATAAATTGTTTGGGCCCAGAGCTGCAGCTGTGGACTTTGGATCTTTTTTCCCAAAGTACATACATTTCCTTAGAGTGGAAATCTTTGAAAAAATTATAAAAATCCAGTAGCACTCCATCTCACCCCCTACTCCTCAGGTTCCCACTTTGGACAGCAGCTCGAATACAAGGGGATGACTATAAAGGACTTAAGGCTGATTCTATTTTGCTCTATTTCTTCTTGAATGTTAATGTGTTAAACACTTAGGAAAATTCAACTATAGAACAAAATGTGACATTCACTAGGTTGAAAAAATCTCATTAATGAAGGGCCCCGTTGTTGCCCTAAGATGAGGAAGCAGCAAGGGGAACATACCTAAAAAGATGACAGGAGATGCTGTCCTCGGTCCCTAATTCTATGACAGGGTTGGGAATATAAACATGGTCTTTGTCCCTAAGATGTTCAGTCTAATGAGGAGACGAACGTAAATGGTAATTCCGATACAGTGTGATAAGTGACAGAAGCCAGAGCAGAGTGCTCTATGAATGAACACAGAGAATAAAGAAATTAACTTTGATCAGCAGAAGCATTTCAGAACAGTGGACATCTGAGTTAGGTCTTAAGAATAAGTAGGCATTTTCTATGTGAGAGAAGAGAGGAAAAGGACATTTCCAGCAGGTGCAGAGGCCCTCGGCAATCAGGGGCTGGAGGAAGGGTAGCAAAGCGTGAACACGTGGTGGGCAACAGGGAATGAAGAGCCCAGAGAGGTCAGATTTGGGCCCGGCTGTAAAGGGTCCCTATGCTGTGCTAAGGGGTCTAAACTTTCCACCTACAAGCGTCAAGGAGTCAACACATCTTTACACAGGGATGGAAAGCTGGAGGATAGATGGAACGCTGGAGGACAGACTGTACACGGGGACGGAACGCTGGAGGATATAGTCTATCCTCCATTAGGAGGCTTTGCCACAGCTCAGGCAAGAGACGCAGACCACTGCACGAGCAAGGCACAGGTAAGAACATGAAGGAGGCTCTGCAGCTGGAGACAAGTCAGGAGTGTCAGGGGACCACGATTCGAGAGAGGTGGCAGAAATCAGATGTCCAACACCTGAACCACAGTTCTCTAAGTCATTCAATGCTGATCCAAGATTTATACAGGCGCTATTACACTGCGGTTGCAGCAGTGAATTGGAGAGAAAAGATCTCTGCCCTCAGTGAGAATGTATCCTAGTGGCAGATATGAATGAGGGGGAAAAGAGACCAGCAAAACAACTCTAGACTGTGATGGCTGCTAGAAAGGAAATACATAGAGTAATGTGACTTTAAAGAAACAGGCCGAGTGCGCTCACTACATAAGAGCGTTTAGGAGACGCCTCAGACGTCCTTTCAGCTGAGGACTGAAGGATACAAATGAAGAACCATAATTCAGAGGGTGAATGAACATAGCATTTATAAGAGGAGTTTAAGATGTCAACAAGCAACTAAATAATCAAGCACCACAGGTGCAGTCACACTTGAGAAGAGATAAAGATCATTATGTTCGGATAATCAGAAATGACAATCTACACTGTGATAGCCTGCCTCTGAAGAAATCCAAGATGGCTTAACGATATTAGACATCTTATCCCTCAAAGATCAAGATGTTTGGGGGTATTCTACCTTCATTCTGGGGTTGTTTACATGTATGGCACAAGAAACAGCAAGGGGAGAGAAAATTTTCATCACTTTAAGTATATAATCTTCTAACAGAAATTACGTGCTTTAAAAACCTTTTACGTGCCTTCTAATTAAGAGTTCTTATTGCAATGATATGAACATGTTTCATGATGTTCAATTATTTTTACTGTTCATTCACTTATGACTAATATTATTATATTAGGAATTTCTGCTTTCCAGGAATTTGCTTACCGTTAGATTTTAAAATACAGAAGTTTGGGACTTCCCTGGTGGTCTAGTGACTGAGACTCCGTGCTCCCAATGCAGGGGGCCCAGGTTTGATCCCTGGTCAGGGAACTAGATCCCACATGCTGCAAGTAAAGATCCTGTATGCTGCAACTAAGACCTGGTGCAGTCAAATAAATAAATAATTTTAAAAATAAATAAATAAAATACAGAAGTTTTAGTCCTCACTGACATCAGTACAGTAGCAATGTCAGTATTGACTTTACAGCTCAATACTGACAACACTGAGCTTTCCTATAAAATCTACAACACTGAACAGCTTTCCTATGAAATCCATCTTGAATTTAAAATATAATATAAAACCGGATTAAAAAAACAAAAAAACGGATAAAATATGATATAAAATAGTATACATTAACTTCCTAGCAAATTTTACTGGGAATGCATTTTAAATGTTTATCTGTATATATTTTGCCTACACAAAACAAGACTGGTACAAAAATGAGGAAAATCTTGAATGAATAGAACAAAGATTTAGTCACATGAATTGTACTTTCTGCAGAGCATTTTATGACCAGAAGGAATCTGAGCATGTCTATTTTGCCCCCACTTCCCTTTTTAAAGTGAAGTAAACAGAAATCTAGCAAAGGCTATTTGACTTAAGCAGTCGCATGACTAATGAGTGGAAGAATATGATTCACCAACACAAAAGGGGCTTTAAAAAATGACGTGTTGATATAAATATTTTAAATATAATAAAAATGAAAAATGAGTTATTTGCTTGAAAACAAGATTTTTTTTCAAAAGGTTCTTTTTAAACAGTGTACTTCCCTGATATATCAAGTTTTTTCTACAATGATAAATACAGTTACACCTCTATTGTGAAACAAAGGATTTCCTGGAGAAGGGGGGTAGGGCACACTACACACTAAATGTGGAGGCAATAATGTCAGAGCAGGCTGGGAACATACTGGAATCAGTCAACCGACTTTCTAGTCTGGAAATAATTTTATGTCAATCTTTGACATTTCCATTTCCATATTACTTCATACCTAAACCTAACATGACACATCCCTCCTCCCATCCCATTCCCATCTGTGTGCGTGTGTGAGACAGACACAGACAGACACACACACACACACACACACTCTTGCACACATGTTCCCTCATGAGCCCCCTTCTCCCCCAACTCAAAATTTTATTCTCTCTGGCTCACACCCCCTTCTTCCCATCCCTGATTAAAAGCCTGTATCAAAGCGTACACCTGCACTTTCCTCCAGGGACTCTTCTCAGCCATGTTCCAGGACAGTCTGTTGCAGGTGACTGTTCTTACAGGAAAACAGAAATAACTGCAGAGAGCACCTTCGCCAGGCTGGAGAGCGGGATGAGGATGGAAATACGGGCATCAGAAGTGCTGAGAACTTCCTTCCATGGGAACCTCTAAGCTAAGCCTCAGTTTACTAATCTACAAAGTGAGAGTCACAGGACTGGTCATGAAGACTAAATGAAGCAAACAACAGCAGCCACTTTGTGGCTGTAGGGCTTAAAGTATGAGGAACTGATAAATAATTTCATGTAATAATAACAAAACCAGGGACTGATGACCAAAAACTATTTAGACAGCAATGAATTAAAGCACACTGCCATAAATATAATTTCCTTTTTTCCAACAAAGTAATTTACACTTGAAATTGCCAAGCTCAATCCTCCCCTCCCCACTGCACATGCTCACCAGCTCTAGCCAGTCGAGTTGGGCTGGGGGGGCGGTCACTGGCACGAGAGCATGGGCCATCTCTTCTTTCACGCGACCCTATGCACTAAATGGACGGCTCAGACAGTCCCTCCATCTACACTTACATACAAGGATATCAAATTGCTTATAAGACACGGGAACATGTACTCACTTTCAAGGATATCAAATTGCCTTTGAGACACAATAACAGCAGCCTATTCAAATCTTCTCTATCGTTTGGAGAACCACCTTAAAGGGTTTCATTCATTGTTTAAGAAGGAAATCACAACATGAAAAGAGATCATAATGAAAATGAATTTGCTTTCTAAATAAATAGATGAACTACAAGGCCCTGTGATTTGTATAGTAGCTAGGTCTGGTAAATGTAATGACCACTTTATAGAACAATTATAACACTTGGAAATAGTTATGGGTTTTATATTTTAATAAACTGCCAATTGAGCATATAAGAAGTTTAATATAATTAAAGTACTTTTGGTCTATCAAATCAATACATCATCAACAACTGAGCTCAAACGTTTTGATACTAATATTTTACCCTAATTTTATACACGCACACACAAGCACATGCACACACAAGCACACACACACACAGATATATGGTTGTTTGAAACATCACTGATAATCAGATAATCAATCAACCTGTTGAATCAGAGGTTATTACTTTGAAAATTCCAGTTGATATACAGTAACTCACAGTAACTTTCTTTTTTTTAAAGAAATCCCATGGGTTGGTTGGTTGGTTGGTTGGTTGGTTGGTTGGTTATTTATTTATTTATTTATTTGTTTGTTTATTTGTTTGTTTATTTATTTATTGGCTGTGTTGGGTCTTCGTTGCTGCATGCAGGCTTTCTCTAGTTGTGGCAAGCGGGGGCTACTCTTCATTGTGGGGCGCAGGCTTCTCTTGTGGAGCATGGGCTTTAGGCATGCAGGCTTCAGTAGTCATGGTGTGTGGGCTCAGTAGCTGCAGCACACGGGCTCTAGAATGCAGGCTCAGTCGTTGTGGCATGAAGGCTCAGTAGCTGTGGCTCGTGGGCTCTAGAGTGCAGGCTCTGTAGTTGTAGCACACGGGCTTACTTGTTCCGTGGCATGTGGGATCTTCCCGGACCAGAGATTAAACCCATGTCCCCTGCACTGGCAGGCCGATTCTTACCACTGTGCCACCAGGGAAGTCCCTCGTCCGATTCTAAAATTGTGTATTTTGAGATCTTCAGAAAAAATATCAAATTAGCCCAGAGTTTTGTATTATTAGTGTGAATTTAGCACTCTTGAGACTAGGTTAAAGGTTAAAATGACTAACATACATATATGAACTAATATGTATGAAAATTTTCTTTAATTTCAAGAAAAATGCATAAATTGAAGAGGAAAGGGAAATCCATTTGGACCCTATAAGACTTTATTCCTAAAACCTCAGTACTGACAGGCAATTTATGTAGTATAAGATCTGTAATTAAATGGTACAGAATGTTCATGCCAGGATTTCCACATATTTTATAGCTTACCTTCTCAAGACTCACTATTAAGTAAGTTCTTATGTGTAAATTTAAAGAATGGAAAGGGCACTCAAAGGCCTCATCTACAGCCCACAAAACTTCCTGTATTTACTAGAAATATCTTGGTCAAAATGTTTCTAATAGTCAAAAATGCTTTCAGAACTGGCTTCTTTCAACCAGAACATTTCTGAAGCTCTGAAAAAACAGACATAATGCATAAATCATTTCAGTTCAACAGACATTTCTAGAGTGTTTCCTACATGCACACACTGCAATAAGAGTCACCAACAGGAAGATGATTCAAAACACAGTCATTCATCTCAAGCACTATCTGGCCCAGTTGTGGAGAAACAGTTCGAAGACAAGCAAATAACTCCCAGGGAGTATGAGACGTGCAGGACTGTGGGGTATAAGACACAGAGGGAGTGAAGGATGGAGGGAGGTACCACGTGAGCAGGCTTTAGGTGGGTAAACAGGAGCTCACCAAGAAGGCAAGGCACGGAGAGAATGCCAGGCAGAAAGAACAGAAATGTGCTAGGGCCACAGACATACAACAAGCATGATATATTCGGAAACTATAAGTAATTCTGACTGGATAGTGTAAAATGCAAAGAAGGGAGAATTGAAAAGGAGAATAAAAACACAGCTAGGTGAAGTGCCATGAAGGCCTCGTGTGCAACACAATGGAGTTTGGTTTCACTCTCTAGGCCATGAGGAGCCAAGTTAACCAGAAAGCAAAGTGCCTTGTCGAGCTGCCAGGTGTCCAGTGATAAGGTGTCCAGTGCAAACAAGAGGCCAACAAAGAGATTTTGCTCTCCTTGCTCCATTTTCCCCTCAGAATGGCGCTGGGTGAGGTCAGGTGACAGGCGGTGCAGGTGGGTGATCTTCTCACTGTGCAAGAGCACTGGACAGCAGGGCCCTGCATGTGTGGACCCGGGGCTGGTGGAGGGAAAGAGTGGAGGCAAGGGCCTTAGCCAAGGTCCTTCGAGTGCAGGCGCTGGGTGAGGAATGCAGGTGTGCATACCCCTGTGGCCTGTGGGCGTGGCACACCAAGCTCGCCATCCCCTACAGAAAACCAGAGTGCAGCACTCAAGTCCCGTGTGGAAAGGGCAGCCCGCCCCCGGGAGGCCTGCCTGGGAAAGCAGGCCTCAGGTCAGGCCTAGAAGAACACGCGGAGGTTTGGGCCTGGAGCCAGACCCCTCGGGTCAGATCTGTGACCTACAGGAATCATTCCCAATAAAGTGGAAGATGAACTGGACGGAGAGAATTTACAGAGATGAGACCAGCAGGAGGCTACTGTAATAACCCAGGTTGGACATGTGGGCCTGAACTCTTGGTGAAGTGACTAAACCTAAGCCACATAGGACAAGAAGTGAACCCAGGAAGGACTGATAAACTGTCAGAAAATAGCGGGGAGGGGAGGTCAAGGGACAATACCAGTTCAGGTGGCAGTGAGGGGAAGAGCTCAATGGGCAGGGGTTACAGTCAGGGGGTGAGGAACGAAAGCCCACGATTTCCCAGGTGGAATGATCGCAGGTTATCACGAGGACAAAGGTGTGTGCAGGTAAGCAGAGTGCTGAAGTAGAGGAGGTGTCAAGGAGACAAAGCTAAAGTTTCTTTTATCAATCAAATCAGTCAAGATGATGGCAGATGACAGTGATAATGGGTTCAAGAATAACAGAAACAGACGGCATGAGGTTTTGGTACAAGTATGAAGAGTCATTGTTTAGAAGCAGCAGAGAGAGAGAATATCACCAACTGACCCCAGTCCAAAGATCTGAAGCTGTGGAGGACAGAGCAGCCTCCCACAAGAGGGAGGCAAGAGAAAGCACTGCCCTTGGGGAAGTGGGAGTCCTGAGAAGAGCCTGAGGGTACTGAGAAGTTCTTTTTAAAACTGGAGCAGAGTTTCCAGAAAGAAGAATGGAGATTCAAGTTTGTGCTTAGATCATGTCAACAAAGCTTTTGCTTCATTTTAATGAATCATAAATTATATATTAAGAAAAAAAGGCCCTGAACCAAGATGGCGGAGTATAAGGACGTGCTCTCACTCCCGCTTGTGAGGACACCAGAATCACAACTAGCTGCTGGACAATCACTGACAGGAAGACACTGGAACTCACCAAAACACATAACCTACATCCAAAGACAAAGGAGAAGCCACAATGAGAGGGTAGGAGGGATGCAATCACAGTAAAATCAAATCCCATAACTGCTGGGTGGGTGACTCACAGACTGAAGAACACTTATACCACAAAAGTCCACCCACTGGAGTGAAGGCTCTGAGCCCCACGTCAGGCTTCCCAACCTGGGGGTCCGGCAACAGGAGGAGGAATTCCTAGAGAATGACACTTTGAAAGCTAGTGCGATCTGATTGCAGGACTTCGGCAGGACTGAGGGAAACAGAGCCTCCACTCTTGGAGGGCACACACAAAGTAGTGTGCGCATCAGGACCCAGGGGAAGGAGCAGTGACCCCAGGGAAGACTGAACCAGACCTACCTGCTAGTGTTGGAGGGTCTCCTGCAGAGGCGGGGGGTGGCTGTGGCTCACCATGGGGACACAGACACTGGCAGCAGAAGTTCTGGGAAGTACTCTTTGGTGTGAACCCTCCCAGAGTCTGCCATTGGCCCCACCAAAGAGCCCAAGTGGGGTCCAGTGTTGGGTTGCCTCAGGCCAAACAACCAACAGGGAGGGAACCCAGCCCCAACCATCAGCAGTCAAGCGGATTAAAGTTTTACTGAGCTCTGCCCACCAGAGCAACAGCCAGCTCTACCCATCACCAGTCCCTCCCATCAGGAAACTTACACAAGCCTCTTGGATAGCTTCATCCACCAGAGGGCAGACAGCAGAAGCAAGAAGAACTACAATCCTGCAGCATGTGGAACAAAAACCACATTCAAAGAAAGATAGACAAAATGAAAATGCAGAGGGCTATGTACCAGATGAAGGAACAAGATAAAACCCCAGAAAAACAACTAAATGAAGTGCAGATAGGCAACCTTCCAGAAAAAGAATTCAGAATAATGATAGTGAAGATGATCCAGGAACTTGGAAAAACAATGAAGGCAAAGATCGAGAAGATGCAAGAAATGTTTAACAAAGACCCAGAAGAACTAAAGAACAAACAAACAGAGATGAACAATACAATAACTGAAATGAAAACTACAATGGAAGGAATCAATAGCAGAATAACTGAGGCAGAAGAATGGATAAGTGACCTGGAAGACAGAATGGTGGAATTCACTGCTGCGGAACAGAATAAAGAAAAAGGAATTAAAAGAAACGAAGACAGCCCAAGAGACCTCTGGGACAACATTAAATGCAACAACATTCGCATTATAGGGGTCCCAGAAGGAGAAAAGAGAGAAAGGACCAGAGAAAATATTTGAAGAGATTATAGTCGAAAACTTCCCTAACATGGGTAAGTAAATAGCCAGCCAAGTCCAGGAAGCGCAGTGAATCCCATACAGGATAAACCCAAGGAGAAACATGCCGAGACACACAGTAATCAAATTGGCAAAAATTAAAGACAACAAAAAATTACTGAAAGCAGCAAGGGAAAAACTACAGATAACATACAGGAACTCCCATAAGGTTAACAGCTGATTTCTCAGCAAAAACTTTACAAGCCAGAAGGGAGTGGCATGATATACTTAAAGTGATGAAAGGGAAGAACCTACAACCAAGATTACTCTACCCGGCAAGGATCCCATTCAGATTTGATGGAGAAATCAAAAGCTTTACAGACAAGCAAAAGCTAAGAGAATTCAGCACCACCAAACCAGCTCTACAACAAAAGCTAAAGGAACTTCTCTAGGCAGGAAAAACAAGAGGAGAAAAGGACCTACAAAAACAAACCCAAAACAATTAAGAAAATGGTCACAGGAACATACACATCGATAATACCTTAAACGTGAATGGATTAAATGCTCCAACCAAAAGACACAGCCTTGCTGAATGGATACAAAAACAAGACCCATGGGCTTCCCTGGTGGCGCAGTGGTTGAGAGTCCTCCTGCCGATGCAGGGGACGTGGGTTCGTGCCCCGGTCCGGGAGGATCCCATGTGCCGCGGAGCGGCTGGGCCCGTGAGCCATGGCCGGTGAGCCTGCGCGTCAGGAGCCTGTGCTCCGCAGCGAGAGAGGCCACAACAGTGAGAGGCCCACGTACCACAAAAAAAAAAAAAAAAAAAAAACAAGACCCATATATATGCTGTCTACAAGAGACCCACTTCAGACCTAGGGACACATACAGACTGAAAGTGAGGGGAAGGAAAAAGATATTCCATGCAAACGGGAATCAAAAGAAAGCTGGAGTAGCAATATTCATATCAGATAAAATAGACTTTAAAATAAAGAATGTTACAAGAGACAAGGAAGGACACTACATAATGATCAAGGGATCAATCCAAGAAGAAAATATAACAATTATAAATATATATGCACCCAACACAGGAGCACCTCAATACATAAGGCAACTGCTAACAGCTGTAAAAGAGGAAATCGACAGTAACACAATAATAGTGGCGGACTTTAACACCTCACTTATACCAGTGGACAGATCATCCAAAATGAAAATAAATAAGGGAACAGAAGCTTTAAATGATACAATAGACCAGATAGATTTAATTGATATCTATAGGACATTCCATCCAAAAACAGCAGATTACACTTTCTTCTCAAGTGCGCATGGAACATTCTCCAGGATAGAGCACATCTTGGGTCACAAATCAAGCCTCGGTAAATTTAAGAAAACTGAAATCATATCAAGCATCTTTTCTGACCACAACACTATAAGATTAGAAATGAATTACAGGGAAAAAAAACGTAAAAAACGAAAACACATGGAGGCTAAACAATACGTTACTAAATAACCAAGAGATCACTGAAGAAATCAAAGAGGAAATCAGAAAATACCTAGAGACCAATGACAATGAAAACACCATGATCCAAAACCTATGGGATGCAGCAAAAGCAGTTCTAAGAGGGAAGTTTATAGCTATACAAGCCTACCTCAAGAAACAAAAGAAATCTCAAGTAAACAATCTAACCTTACACCTACAGGAACTAGAGAAAGAAGAACAAACAAAACCCAAAGTTAGAAGGAAAGATATCATAAGGATCAGAGCAGAAATAAATGAAATAGAAACTAAGAAAACAGTAGCAAATATCAATAAAACTAAAAGCTGGTTCTTTGAGAAGATAAACAAAATTGATAAACCATTAGCCAGATTCATCAAGAAAAAGAGGGAGAGGACTCAAATCAATAAAATTAGAATGACAAAGGAGAAGTTACAACAGACACTGCAGAAATACAAAGCATCCTAAGAGACTACTACAAGCAACTCTATGCCAATAAAATGGACAACCTGGAAGAAATGGACAAATTCTTAGAAAGGTATCACCTTCCAATACTGAACCAGGAAGAAATAGAAAATATGAAGAGACTGATCACAAGTAATGAAATTGAAACTGTGATTAAAAATCTTCCAACAAACAAAAGTCCAGGACCAAGGCTTCCCTGGTGGCGCAGTGGTTGAGAGTCTGCCTGCCGATGCAGGGGATACGGGTTCGTGCCCCGGTCCGGGAAGATCCCACATGCTGTGGAGCGGCTGGGCCTGTGAGCCATGGCCGCTGAGCCTGCATGTCCGGAGCCTGTGCTCCGGAGAGGCCACAACAGTGAGAGGCCCGCGTACCGCAAAAAAAAAAAAAAAAAAAAAAAAAAAATTCCAGGACCAGATGGCTTCACAGGTGAATTCTATGAAACATTCAGAGAAGAGGTAACACCTATCCTTCACAAACTCTTCCAAATTATAGCAGAGGGAGGAACACTCCCAAACTCATTCTACAAGGCCACCATCACCCTGATACCAAAACCAGACAAAGATACTACAAAAAAGGAAAATTACAGACCAATATCACTGATGAATATAGATGCAAAAATCCTCAACAAAATACTAGCAAACAGATTCCAACAACACATTAAAAGGATCGTACACCATGATCAAATGGGATTTATCCCAGGGATACAAGGATTCTTCAATATATGCAAATCAATCAATGTGATATACCATATTAACAAACTGAAGAAGAAAAACCATATGATCATCTTAGTAGATGCAAAAAAGCTTTTGACAAAATTCTACACCCATTTATGATAAAAACTCTCCAGAAAATGGATATAGAAGGAACCTACCTCAACATAATAAAGGCCATATACAACAAACGCACAGCAAAACATCATTCTCAATGGTGAAAAACTGAAAGCATTTCCTCTAAGATCAGGAACAAGACAAGGATGTCCACTCTCACCACTATCATTCAACATAGTTTTGGAAGTCCTAACCACGGCAATCAGAGAAGAAAAAGAATTGGAAAAGAAGAAGTAAAAGTGTCACTGTTTCCAGATGACATGGTACTATACACAGAGATTCCTAAAGATGCCACCAGGAAACTACTAGAGCTAATCAATGAATTTGGTAAAGTTGCAGGATACAAAATTAATGCACAGAAATCTCTTGCATTGCTATACACTAATGATGAAAAATCTGAAAGAGAAATTAAGGAAACACTTCCATTTACCACTGCAACAAAAAGAATAAAATACCTAGGAATAAACCTACCTAGGGAGACAAAAGACCTGTATGCAGAAAACTATACGACAGTGATGAAAGAAATTAAAGATGATACCAACAGATAGAGAGATATACCATGTTCTTGGATTGGAAGAATCAATATCGTGAAAATGACTATACTACCCAAAGCAATCTACAGATTCAACGCAACCCCTATCAAATTACCAATGGCACTTTTTACGGAACTGGAACAAAAAGTCTTAAAATTTGTATGGAGACACAAAAGACCCCGAATAGCCAAAGCAGTCTTGAGGGAAAAAAATGGAGCTGGAGGAATCAGATTCCCTGACTTCGGACTATACTACAAAGCTACAGTAATCAAGACAATATGGTACTGGCACAAAAAGAGAAACATATATCAACGGAACAAGATAGAAAGCCCAGTGATAAACCCACACACCTATGGTCAAGTAATCTATGACAAAGGAGGCAAGGATATACTATGGAGAAAAGACAGTCTCTTCAATTAAGTGGTGCTGGGAAAACTGGACAGCTACATGTAAAAGAATGAAATTAGAACACTCCCTAACACCATACACAAAAATAAGCTCAAAATGGATTAGAGACCTAAATGTAAGATCGGACACTATAAAACTCTTAGAGGAAAACATAGGAAGAACACTCTTTGACATAAATCACAGCAAGATCTTTTTTGATCCACCTCCTAGGGTTATGGAAATAAAAACAAAAATAAACAAATGGGACCTAATGAAACTTCAAAGCTTTTGCACAGCAAAGGAAACCATAAACAAGACGAAAAGACAACCCTTAGAATGGGAGAAAATATTTGCAAACGAATCAACAGACAAAGGATTAATCTCCAAAACATATAAATAGCTCATGCAGCTCAATATTAAAGAAACATACAACCCAATCAGAAAATGGGCAGAAGACCTAAACAGACATTTCTCCAAAGAAGACATACAGATGGCCAAGAAGCACATGAAAAGCTGCTCAACATCACTAATTATTAGAGAAATGCAAATCAAAACTACAGTGAGGTATCTCACCTCACACCAGTTAGAATGGGCATCATCAGAAAATCTACAAACAACAAATGCTGGAGAGGGTGTGGAGAAAAGGGAACCCTCTTGCACTGTTGGTGGGAATGTAGATTGATACAGCCAGTATGGAGAACAGTACGGAGGTTCCTTAAAAAACTAAAAATAGAATTACCATATGATCCAGCAATCCCACTACTGGGCATATACCCTAAGAAAACCATAATTCAGAAAGAGTCATGCACCCCAATGTTCACTGCAGCACTATTTACAATAGCCAGGTCATGGAAGCAACCTAAATGCCCACTGACAGACGAATGGATAAAGAAGATGTGGTACATATATACAATGGAATATTAGTCACACAGAAAAAGGAAGGAAATTGGGTCATTTGTTGAAACGTGGATGGATCTAGAGACTGTCATACAGAGTGAAGTAAGTCAGAAAGAGAAAAACAAATATCGTATATTAATGCATGTATGTGGAACCTAGAAAAATGGTACAGGTGAACTGGTTTGCAGGGCAGAAGTTGAGACACAGGTGTAGAGAACAAACATATGGACACCAAGGGGGGAAAGCAGTGGTGGGATGGGGATGGTGGTGTGATTAATTGGGCAATTGGGATTGACATGTATACACTGATGTGTATAAAATTGATGACTAATAAGAACCTGCTCTATAAAAAAAGAAAAAGAATGGAAAAGGTTGAGAAGAGATCAGCAAAGTAAGGAACAAGAGTAGGAGATGAGTAAACAGGACAAAACTCATGTCTATAAAGACCCAGATGTGGGATGGTGCCAGAAGTTGACAGGGTGAGATATGGCCAAAACCCTGACCTCAAGGGTCCCCAACCTTGACCAGGGCCTGGCTAGTCTCTGTGGGCATCACAAAAGCCACCAATGGTTCCAAACACTCGTGTTCTTTTACTCCATTTGTCAGCATTTTCTTTAAATAGACTTTTATTTAAATAAATAATCCCTTTCTAAGAATTTGTTGGGCAAAGCAAAGTTTTCATCAAGAGCAAATTAACCCCACAAGACTCTACTTATGCCCTAAAAATAACACTAGCCTCCCTGGAGAAGACAATCTCAATTCCAACAAGCTAGAGAAGACAATTACCAAAAAAATAAGTAATCTTTTTAGTAAATCTACTCTTTACTAAACCTTAATTGAGGATGTGCTTTTGGATGTTTACCCGGAAGCTTTTAACTGGACCCTTTGTCCTCTGGTTCTGTCCAGGAGGAAAAGCTAGCTTATGACGTATTTATAATTATTCTTCAAATAACAATTAGT
Source organism: Mesoplodon bidens (assembly GCF_964165515.1). NCBI lineage: Eukaryota > Metazoa > Chordata > Mammalia > Artiodactyla > Ziphiidae > Mesoplodon > Mesoplodon bidens. Next base: position 29,088,548 of record NC_138169.1, on the reverse strand, counting down.
TCACCCTTTCTACCCTGTTAAAGACTTTCTTCTTGGGTCCAATTCTATAAATTCCTAGAAAAATAGACATAACTTTTCATTAGCCTATCAAAAAAGACAGACTATAAGCAGTATCCTGGTTAGAACTAAAGAGGAATGCTTGGACCTCTTATTCATACATATAAAATGGATTTATTTAAGGTGATTTATTAAGGGTGATCTGAATAAACATACATATTACCAGAACTAATTAGTCATACTTTATTTAATATAGGTTAGCATTTTCCTTTCTCTCTTACACATCCCATATGTGTCTCTCCCCAAACTGTGTATCATAGTGGGTTTTAAACTAGTGTTTCAGATAAACTCCATACTTCAGTCACAAAAGAAATGATACCCACCACTGATCATGTACTGAGCTCTTACTACGTGCCAGGTGCTTTACATAGATCTCAAGAATCTTCACAACTGTCTGTGGGATGTAAAATATGGCAATTCACCTTATAAATAAATTAGAATGATTCTCTTTGGACTCTATATGTAATTTTTTTTCAACTAAAATGTTTTTATTACACAAAATTTTATAAAAATTGAAAAATACAGAAATTATATGAAGTAAAAAGGGAAAGCTCCCTCTACCCCCACCCTGCCTCTGTACTCTTTCTATTCCGTAGTACAGAGTTTGGAAGGTTTATTTTTATGTATTAAGTAGGTCAGCTGTATTTCCCATTCTTGGATAAGTGGCCTTCTATAGGAGACATTCTATGGGGTCCAGCAGCACACTCCCCTCTAGGCACCAGGGCTATATGCGACAGAAGTGACCCTCTGTGGGCTGCATGGGCCTTCAGTTGCAGCGGTGCTGACTGCTGTGGGTGCGCTGGTGAGTGCGGCTGGACCCCGGCCTGGTTGGCTGCCAGCCCCTGCCTCATGCAGTGACTAGTGGCCCACTGTGGGTGGGTACACATAGTATTTTTAACTCATAGACACTGACAGATAATAAATAAAATAGCTAAAATGAGATTCTGGATTATCTGAAAGTTAATTCACATCTCCTGCATTAAATATTTAATCACATCCACAATTATCAGATGTGTAGCTTCCTCTCTGCATCCTTATCCCTTCCTGAAAGACACACTAACATTTTTTTACAATGGACAAAAGAAGAGTGGCAGAAAGAGGGTGAAAAGCAAGTCACATGGGAAACTGACTAAACCAGTTCAGTAACATTTATTTTCCATTTGTAAGGAAGCTTTATGAAAATCTTTGTTTTATTAAATGGATTCACACAGCAACATTTTAAAGAACAGATTTAATTCTGCCTAAGTTGCTTCTTTCCTGAATGATTTTCAGAACTCATCAGAAGGATGGCAATAAACATTTTAAATAATATGATAGGAAATGTTGAAAATTCAGGTTTCTCTTTCACAATGCCATTAAATAGGAAAGCAGTAGTACTTACCTCCTTTGCACTCTTAATTTTAGTCAGAAATGTATGCAGCTCCATTGTCTCTGCAAACAGTGCACGACACACTGCCTGATAATGATTTGGTGCCTCTGATGCAGTTGGGAGATGAGCAGCACATAACTACAGAAGAGGAAAATAAAGGTACTTTTTTATTATCTGTGGGGTTTTTGTACCTTAAAAACAGACACACCCAATATATTCACATTTTCATATCAGACAGCAAGGCAACTCCACAATTCCCATCACCCAAAGCTTAATGCATCACAAGACGACCAGTAAAGTCCACACAATTATATGGGAAAAGTCCAGTAACTAACAAACACCCAGCAGCACAGATGAGCTTACTAGAATTAGTTAGCCTCTACTTGAAAACGATAGGGCATATGTAAAAGTTTTGGTTGGGAGTAGAAAGGGAACTACCAATTACTGAGTACTGATCAGAACTCAGGTATTTTAATAGCTACCATTTATTGAGTATTTATCATGCCATGTTTGACATGTCATATACACAGCATAATATCATTTACTCTTCAACGTAACCCTGAATTAGTACCGTTATATGGCAACAGAAACTAAGGCTTCAGAGGAGTCAAGTGACTTGTCGACAGTCATAAAGTTAACATAAGGGAGAAGGAGAATTTGACACAGTCCTATTTGATTCTGAAGCCCGGGATCATTCTAATACACACTGAGTTGTATAATTTAGTAAAAAGAATGTCAGGAAGACATGTGGACCACTGGGAAGATACCTCGTCAGTAGATGGGGAGTGGAGGAAAGAGGGCAGAGGGCAACTGGTGATACTACCAGTCCTAACGTCCTTTACAATACACAGCCCATAACCCCCACAAAACTACTTGTAGATAAAAGATGCAATTTAACATCACGCACAACAATTTAGAAAAATCAAACACAGCTTATTAGATTGGAAAAGACATCCTGTCAAGAGCCTAGTGCATTTTATTAAAAAGATAATTTTATCTTTCTATAAAATAATAGTTTTGTATCTGTGTACAACAGTTATGTTTTAAGGTACTTCATTTGCATTAAAAAGTTGTAAGTTCTCCCTTATTCTTTACTATATTCAGTAAACTTGATATTAATACAATTACTGAAAATACAAATTTATTATATTTAATAACTTGTATCTTTTGGAGAGTAAAAGATATCTCTGTAGCTTATAATATCCTTCATAATGTGTCTTTCTGTTATTTTTTCATTTGTAATAAGTATTGTATGCAATTTAATAGTTAGATTACTATCTTTAATAAAATACATTCTCAGGAAAATATCTTGAGTTTCAGTAAGAAACTTTTCCACGGTACCAGAAACAGGCTAAGAATTGATTCCTTGGGAGCATGAAAAGCAAAAATCTCACAAGCTTAATTATTCACAAAGTGACCAATGAACAGAGAGTATAGTTTTTGCTCAATTATTTTTGTACACAGAAAACAGCTTCCCATATAGAATTATCATTTCCAAGGTTATGAAAGGCATCTGCTAGGACTTTCACCTTTCACTAATCCCACAATTTTATATTCCAGTTATATGTTCTGAATATGGCATAACATTTTTTACTGTAATTCACAGTAAGAAATACATTTTAGGGGGCTTCCCTGTGGCACAGTGGTTGAGAGTCCGCCTGCCAATACAGCGGACACGAGTTCAAGCGCTGGTCTGGGAAGATCCCACATGCCGCAGAGCAACTAAGCCCGTGAGCCACAACTACTGAGCCTGCACTCTAGAGCCCATGAGCCACAACTACCGAGCCCGTGTGCCACAACTACTGAAGCCCGCGTGCCACAACTACTGAAGCCCGTGCACCTAGAGCCTGTGCTCCACAACAAGAGAAGCCACCACAATAAGAAGACCGCACACCGCAACGAAGAGTAGCCCCTGCTCGCTGCAACTAGAGAAAGCCCGCGTGCAGCAATGAAGACACAACGCAGCCAAAAATTAAATAAATAAATAGAAATACATTTTACATAAGGATTCAAACACATGCATATGTATATGTTTTATACACAAAATTTTCACAAAACAAAACTTACACATTCAATTGATTTCACAACCCACTAACAGGCTGTGCCCTGCAACTTGGAAAACAGTGGTGTAAAACTCTAAAATTTTTTTAATGCACATGATATAATCTTATATGTAGAAAACCCACAAAAACTATTAGAACTAAGAAGCAATTTTAGCAAAGTTGTGGGATACCTGATCAACACAAAAAAGTTCTATTTCTATACAATACTAATGAACAATCAGAAAATGAAATTAGAAAACAATACCATTTTTTTAAATAGCAAAAAAATAAAATACTAAGGAATAAATTTAACCAAGGAGGTGCAAGGTTTACACAGTGAAAACTCTAAAGCATTGCTGGAAGAAATTAAAGAAGACTTACATAAATGGAAAGACATCCCGTATTCATGGGTTGGAAGACTTAATATTGTTAAGACAGTAATACTAAACAAAATGATCTACAGATTGAATGCAATCCCTAACTAATTCCCAAAGGCCTTTTTTGAAGAAATGGAAAAGCTGATCCTAAAGTTCATATAGAATTGCAAGGGGCCCCAAACAGCTCAGACAATCTTGAAAAGAACAGAGCTAGCAGACTCAAACTTCCAAATTTCAAAACTTACCTCAAAGTTATACTAATCAAAACAAAGTGGTACTTGCATAAGGACAAACATACAGATCAATGAAATAGAACTGAATCCAGAAATAAACCCATGTATCTATGATTGATTCATTTTTCACAAAAGTGCCCAGACCATTAAGTAGGGAAAGAATATTCTCTTCAACAAATGATACTGGGAAAACTGGATATCCACATGCAAAAAAAAAAAAAAAGAAGTAGTGGTACCCCTATCTCACACCATACATAAATATGAACTCAAAATGGATCAGAGGGCTTCCCTGGTGGCGCAGTGGTTGAGAGTCCGCCTGCCGATGCAGGGGACACGAGTTCGTGCTCCGGTCCGGGAAGATCCCACGTGCCACGGAGCAGCTGGGCCCGTGAGCCATGGCCGCTGAGCCTGCGCGTCTGGAGCCTGCGCTCCGCAACGGGGGAGGCCACAACAGTGAGAGCCCCGCGTAACGCAAAAAAAAAAAAAAGTCTATCTGACAACTCCATTATCTGAATTCTCTGTATAGAATCATTAATAATATTGCCAGAATCGAAATTAATTTTCTGAAACTTCATTACTTACATACATAAGACCTTGTTATATATTTTCAACAAAACTTGAAATTATCAGCAAACCTGGGTTAGACTGATGTGATTAGAAAAAAGACAGCCTACAATACTTTCTAACATTTGGAAACATTTTTTGGTCAAATAAGTTAGCATTTGTATTTTGAAGCAATGTACCAACTAGGAAAAAAATCTTTATCTGATATCAAATCAAAGATGTATGCCAGAAACTCTATTATCCATTGGCCTTTTACCCTAATTAGCGTCAAAATACTACACAGTAAAAGACCATAACGTTTTTTTAAAAACTTTGGCACAATTAATTGGGAATACAATTTTTGTTTAAACTCTAAATTACGAAGCGTTCAGCAATCCAAGTCACTCTTTATGTCTGGAGACACATACTGCAGTGTGTGTAAATAATATCACCTTAGAAGAGAAAAAAGGCATAATCAAAATTATATCTTCTGATATATTTAGGTTTTATATCACAGTCTTTTGTTGATAACATTAGACTCCAAATTTCCTCATAATTTATTCTCAACTGCTAAAATTCAAATGTTTTAAAAAATAGTTCACAAAGCTTAGAATTTTATTTGCAAAAATCTAAGTAGAATATAATTTTAAACCATAATTAAAATGTTTTGCCTAGTGAGTATAATCATGCATTTGTCATAAGAAATTAATAACAAAGATAATAACAAAGATCATCTTCATTAAATGCAGCATCATATAGTTAGTTAGGATAAATTACTAAATTTTTGCCCAAACCAGTGAGAAAATTAGCACGTTCCCAGCTTAGAGAACAAATATTTTGAAGTACAGAGAATTGCAGTTTGTTCCTTGGAGTCACTCTAATTTGACTGACGGACTATGGTCACCCAACTAACCTATGTTAACACACCTTCACTCAGTAACTGACAAGCTCAAACAAACATTATGGCTTCCCTTGGATATACTCCATTAAACCTAGGCCAGATTTATACACAAATGAAAATAACACACTCATTCCACTTCAGCTGTCTGTAATACACATGCAATTTGAAGATGAAGATAAACTGTGCACTGTACTAATCTAGCTTGGTATAATAAAATTAGGGACTTCCCTGGCGGTCCAGTGGTTGGGATTGCCTTCCAATGCAGGCGGTGCAGGTTCGATCTCTGGTCGGGGACCAGGGATCCCACATGCCTTGCGGCCAAAACACCAAAAAACGTAAAACAGAAGCAATATTGTGACGGAATCAATAAAGACTTTAAAAAAGTGGTCCACATCAAAAAAAAAAAAATCTTAAAAAAAATTAAATAATATAGGTTTTTTTTCTATTTTTAATCACACTCTACAGTACCATCCTTTTCTTAAATTTTTCTCCTGATGAGTTTTCAAAATAGCATGCAAATTCTGACATTATGTGGCAAACCAAAAACATATTAGCTTTTTATAAGCAGGGCTTATTATTTGTAAACTTTATTCTTATATTTACAGAAACACGCCAGATTTTTTTGAAAGTATGATTAACACCGGAAATATAACTTATAAAACTATTCATGGGCAATAACTTAATATAGCCATACTAAAATTTTACAATATTTTATTTATTATACAAATGCTAAACAATAAGAGGAATGGAATTTCTGAAGCCATATGGTTCCCCATGAATCACAATGCCATTAATACCATTTATGGTAAATCATAAATCAGCACAGTCTCTTTTATAAATTATAGATTTATTGAAAACCATAACTCACCTACCATTTCTTTTTTTTTTTTACATCTTTATTAGAGTATAATTGCTTTACAATGGTGTGTTAGTTTCTGCTTTGTAACAAAGTGAATCAGTTATACATATACATATGTCTCCATATCTCTTCCCTCTTGCATCTCCCTCCCTCCCACCCTCCCTAGCCCACCCCTCTAGGTGGGAGCTGATCTCCCTGTGCTATTCGGCTGCTTCCCACTAGCTATCTATTTTACATTTGGTAGTGTATATATGTCCATGCCACTCTCTCACTTTATCCCAGCTTACCCTTCCCCCTCCCCGTATCCTCAAGTCCATTCTCTAGTAGGTCTGCATCTTTATTCCCGAGCACAGTCTCTTCTTTACACACATAGCAGTACACGCAGAATTTTGTGGTCTTTTTTCCATTTATTAAAACAAAAATTTCCCATATTGCTTTATAACCCACATAATTATAATTTAAAGACCATATGATAATCCATGTAGTTGATATACCATTTCTTTGTGAGTCATTTATTTCTAGTTTCAGAACAGAATAATGCTGTGATACACATCTCCATGTACCTATGTAACATTTTGTTTTAGAAAACATCTCTTTGTACCAAGAACAGATTGGTGATGCCAGTGGTTGGGGCTTGGGGGTACAGGGTGGGTGAAATGGTGAAGGTGGTCAAAAGATACAAACTTCCAGTTATAAAATAAGTAAGTCCTAGGGATGTAATGTACAGCATGGTGACTATAGTTAACAATACCGTATTATATTATTTGAAAGCTGCTAAAAGAGTAGAGCTTAAAATTTCTCATCACAAGAAAAAAAATTCATAACTATGTGTGGTGATGGATGTTAACTAGCCTTATTGTGCTGATCATTTTGCAATTTATACAAATAGGGAATCATTATACATATTTACAAGTGAAACTAATATAATGTTATATGTCAGTTCTATCTAAGTTTAAAAAATTGCCCTCTTTGATAAATAAATAAAATTAAATTAAAATAAAAGTCCACAGGGCCTAGAAAACAAAACAACAAAAAATTGACCTCTCTGAAAAATTCCTAATAGTAGTATTACTATGTGAAAAAATTTCAAACATATAAAAAATGAGGTGAATAGTATAATGAATTACAATGTACCCATCACCCAATTTAGTAATTATCAATTCATGGCTAATCTTGTTTTATCTACATCCTCATCCACTTAAGCCTCACCCTCCAGGATTATTTTACAGCAAATCCCAGATATCTAAATTTCACATGTAAATATTTCAGCATATATCACTAAATAATGAGTTCTTTTTTAAAAAATATAACCACAATACTATTATCATATCTAAAAATATGAATAATTCCTAATATCATCAACTATAGAGTAAGAGGTCAAATTTTCCTGATTATCTCACATATATACCCAATTTTATAATTTATTTCTTTTAATCGAGATTCGTTCTACTGCAATTGGTATGTATTAAGTCTCTTTTAATATGTTTTTCCTCTCTCCCCTTCCTTTTAATTTGTAAGTTACTTGTTGAAGAAATTATGTGATTTGTGCTATAGTTTCCCACAATCTGATTTTGCTGATTGCGTCCCTATGGTGTTATTTTAAATGTTTCATGTCCCCTGGACTTCTTATAAATTGGTAGTTAGATTAGTTAGATCTAGAGGCTTGATCAGATTGTTTATTTGGCAAGAAGACTCCACAGGTGGTGCTGTAAACTTCCATCGGAGGCACAGAAAGTCTGCTGGTTTCTTGTGATGCCACAATGCTATTATTTTGTAGAATCAGAATATTACCATTTTGCAATCCCTATCACCTCCCTTTCATTTATTAGTTGGAATACTTTTATAAAGAGACATTCATCCAAAACTCTTTGGTTGCCTTGAGGTGGTGTCCTTATGGAAAAGGCAGAATGGATTCTGTCTATACGCCAGTTGTCAAAATAATAAGTGGGTTAACAACTTGGTTAACAACTGAACAACTGCTAAAGGTGACCAAAGGGTTTTATTAATTATTACTTATGTGTCCAGAGAATGCAGAATATTTGGTCTGCTTTAATCCATCACAGCTACTATTCTTATTGATGATCAAATTCTTCCATCTGACCAATGCGGGAGCCTCCTTGAGTTGGCTTCTGAGTCCTTTTTACATAATTTAGTAATCTTGGATGGTCTGTTTGCTTTCTGGTATGACAAGATGTTCTAGGCTGTTTTACACATTTCCTTCCCAGATCTGGAATTAGTCATTTCTCTAAGGAATTCTGGAATTCTTTTAGTAGGGAATGGTATTCGGAGACCATGAGCTGGTGGCAGCTGTGCTCACTGCTACTATGTGATTGTTGCTTTCCAGGTCTGCCTATGTGGTCACGTTTCTGATGCGGTAACAGTTAGGCTCAGTTTGCTTTGGATTTGAGGGGATTATACTTCCATATTCAGTTTTGTTTCATAATTATGTAAAATATTTATATGGTTTCTAAATCAAATCCACAGAATCAACTACACTCATAGATGTGTAGCTTTAATGACTGTCCTGGTTTCTACTCTGGTTTATCTTTCCTCTTTTTTTAAAAAAAATATAAGCAAATACTTTATATATATTCTTATCCATACATTTTCTTAGATAAATGCTGGCATACTATACATAATTTTCTACACCTTGTTTTCTCATGTAAATGATATATCCTGGAGATCTTTCCGCAACCCTTTTGATAGTGATATAGTATGCCACTAGTTGGCTGTACCACAGTTAATTCACTATTTCCCTATTAATGGACATCTGGGATATTTCTAGCATTCTGCTATTATAAATAGTGAATAGTTTTAGACTTCTTAATATACTGTCAAATTATTTTATGTAAGAGCTATGTAAATTTACACTGAAGCTATCAATTACTGAGCAAAAAAAATTTACCATAATTTCTAATTTCAACAAAAGTAAATTCTTGCTTTCAAAAGAATGGCAAATGGTATTGCTTTATTTGAATTCCCTGATTATTAGGGGGACTGGATTGTGTAAGAGAACCAAGATCCACCAGGGCCCCTCTCTGTGCCCTACAAGCCTCCCATGAACCAGTGCTGGCCCACCACTTTCATATGTTCAGATTATTCGTAAGGGTACCCCTTCTAGAAGGACATCGTCCACATTACAGACATTGCAAATTTTTATTTATTACAATTTTCTTACACATGGAAGTACAGTATCCTGAAGAGGGAAAGCAGGTTGCTAATTTACACCAAGGTGTATGGGCTAGTATGGTCCTAGACACCAGGTCCATAATATTTACCTCACTGGGGTTCATTTAACCCCAGTTAAGTTCATCTCCAAGCACCTGATAGAGCGCTCAGAACAAGGAAGGCACACTAAATGCTCCCTAAACATCTGAGAAGGTAAATGAATGCATGAGTAAGCTGAGACTTTTACATTCGTCTCAAATGAAGAACTTGCTCTTGTGCTATTCTCTTACTAACTTCATTCATTTCTCAAACACTCCTTTCACTCTTCCTCTCTACACACTGTCTCACATCCTCCTCTTCCATCATCCTGCCCCTGGTCTCCTTAATCTTCCTTGCCTGCATACTTCACTCTCCATCACCACCACCATTTATTTCACGTCTACAATCGCTTTTCTTTTCAACTAATGTTAACTGAAGGAATCTTTTCTAGGATATATTTATATATAAGAAAATAATTTTTAAGAATGATCTTTTCTTAATACTTCCTGTAAGGCTCCATTTAGTTCTATATGTTTCTCAACAAACAATCTGAAAGAAAAATATTTTAGGTGTTATATTCTTAATTTAAGAGAAGAACACATTCTATCGCTGACATAAATTTGTGCCTGCAATTTATTATGACCTATATGCAGCGGCAAAAAGCCTTGGAATGACTCAGAAAAAAATGATATATGTGTTTATACTTTACTTGTTTATATCCTGTTTTTCTCCATTACAATTAAGAACCATAAAAACAGGGACCAATTGTATGTTCTTACTGGTATATCCCTAGCACCTAGAAAAATGCCTGGCATATAGTAAGTGTTATTAAATTTTTATTCATGACAAGCACTATACTAGGTACTTTATATTAATTATGTTATTTAATTTAATCTGCACAAAACTCAATCAGGAAGATATTCTCTCTTTACATGAGAATAAGGATCTGGCTTCCCTGGTGGCGCAGTGGTTGGGAGTCCTCCTGCCGATGCAGGGGACACGGGTTCGTGCCCCGGTCCGGGAAGATCCCACATGTCGCGGAGTGGCTGGGCCTGTGAGCCGTGGCCACTGGGCCTGCGTGTCTGGAGTCTGTGCTCCGCTACAGGAGAGGCCACAGCAGTGAGAGGCCCGCGTACCGCAAAAAAAAAAAAAAAAAAAGAATAAGGACCATAGGATTAAATAATCCAGGGTAAAACAACTGGTACAAAACTGGCAAAAAGAGGGTTCCAATCTGACTATAAACCTCTGAATTTAACTTCCTCTCATTCACTCAGTTCAAAGAATCTGGACAAGTCACACGCCTCTTTGAGCCTTAGTTCTTTCATTTGTAAAATGGGTATAACAATGCCAACCCAATACCTCACAGTGTTACCCTAAGTCTCAGATAACAATGGACGTGAAAGTAATTTTCAAGTGTAACACACCATATAACAAATTGAAAGACTGGTAGGAATAAACAACTGTTCGGGGGGGAAAAGTTACACAATAAAAAGGTCTTGCTCACTAAGAATTAAAAACAAATTGTCTCCAAGTTCCTAAATATTCTATTATTTACATTATTCAAACTTAGTTTCACATTTCCACTTTCAACAAGGAGAAAGCATATATTTCTTCAGTTAATTCTTGTCTTCTCTTCCAACAATGTAAACAGGAGCCAATGTACTAATTGAAGATTTCAACCCACTGAGCAAATCACAAACTCCTATGTGTCACTATCTGGCCATGAATAATGGGTTTTATGATATATAAAATTCAGTTTACTTGTCAAATGTTTCAGCAATTATTTTTCTTCTCATGTAGCTAAAAGAAATATTCAGAACATATTGTTACAGATGTGGAAATTTTTACTGATCAGTTTTGGTTAACAAAGAAACTAAGAAACAAGGGGTGAGTATATGATATTCTCCAATAAAATTCCTAAGAATGGAATTGGTAAACTTAGTTTTCCTCCAATCTATAAAACCTTTCTAAAAAAGCATTTTAATTGTTTATTTTTCATATTATGATAGAAATAAGATAGGCAGGAGGGCAGACATAGTAGCTCAAATTAAAAAATAAAACAGTGTAAGAGTTATCAGTTCAAACTGATGAATGTCCAAGAATCTTTGTTTTATAAGTTAACATACTGAATGTCATTGAGTAGAACTGTAAGATTCCAATAACTCTCCAGGCCTCATCTTCCAAATCTGTAGTATACAAGAGCAATCTGGCCATGACATCTGTCATTTGACTGGTGCCAGGGTTAACCTACTGACATGGTTGGTTGGGTGGGTGTCCCCTCCTCCTTCACCATGCCCTGTCCCCCCCCGCCACAAACACCCACTAAACCACTACCAAAAACTGTTAGCTCAGTTTCAGAGGTATAGACAGTTTTGTTTCTTTTTTTTTTTTTTAATTTATTTTTTAATTTATGGCTGTGTTGGGTCTTCATTGCTGTGCGTGGCCTTTCTCTAGTTGTGGTGAGCGGGGGCTATTCTTCATTGTAGTGTGCAAGCTTCTCGTTGCGGTGGCTTCTCTTGTTGCAGGGCACGGGCTCTAGGTGCTCAGGCTTCAGTAGTTGTGGCTCGTGGGCTTAGCTGCTCCGCAGCATGTGGGATCTTCCCGGGCCAGGGCTTGAACCCGTGTCCCCCGCATTGGCAGGTGGATTCTTAACCGCTGCCACACCAGGGAAGTCCCAGTTTTGTTTCTTAATGGAAAACTTTTTACTCCTCATTTATCACAGAATCAAGTATTTTTAGTTCCTTATTCACTTCATTTGTTTTTTTCATTTGCATCATTTTTTAATTAGATTCCACATATAAGTGATATCATATAATATTTGTCTTTCTCTGACTTACTTCACTTAGTATGTTAATCTCTAGGTCCATCCATGTTGTTGCAAATGGCATTATTTCATTCTTTTTATGGCTGAGTAACATTCCACTGTATATATACACCGCATCTTCTTTATCCATTCATCTGTCGATGAACATTTAGGTTGCTTCCATGTCTTGGCTACTGTAAATAATGCTGCAATGAACACTGGAGTGCAAGTATCTTTTTGAATTATGGTTTTCTCCAGATATATGCCCAGGAGTGGGACTGCTGGATCATATGGCAACTCTATTTTTAGTTTTTTAAGGAACCTCCACACTATTCTCCATAGTGGCTGTACCAATTTACATTCCCAGCAACTGTGTAGAAGGGTTCCCTTTTCTCCACACCCTCTCTAGCATTTATTGTTTGTAGATTTTTTGATGATGGCCATTCTGACCACTGTGAGGTGATACTTCATTATAGTTCTGATTTACATTTCTCTAATAATTAGTGATGTTGAGCATCTTTTCATGTGCTTTTTGGACATCTATCTTTTTTGGAGAAATGTCTATTTAGATCTTCTGCCCATTTTTTGATTGGGTTATTTGGTTTTTTGATATAGAGTTGCATGAGCTGTTTGTATATTTTGGAGATTAATCCCCTGTTGGTTGTTTCATTTGTAAATATTTTCTCCCATTCTGTGGGTTGTCTTTTCATTTTGTTTATGATTTCCTTTGCTATGCAAAAGTTTTTAAGTTTAATTAGGTACCACTTGTTTATTTTTGTTTTTATTTCCATTACACTAGGAGGTGGATCAAAAAAGATATTGCTGTGATTTATGTCAGAGAGTGTTCTGCCTATGTTTTCCTCTAAAAGTTTTATAGTATCCAGACTAACATTTAGGTCTTTAATCCATTTTGAGTTTATTTTCATGCATGGTGTTAGAGAGTGTTCTAATCTACAGATTCAATGAAATCCTTATCAAATTACCAATGGCATTTTTCACAGAAGTAGAACAAAAAAATTTTAAATTTGTATGGAAACACAAAAGACCTTGAATAGCCAAAGCAATCTTGAGAAAGAAAAACAGAGCTGGATGAATCAGGCTTCCTGACTTCAGACTATACTACAAAGCTACAATAATCAAAACAGTATGGTACTGGCACAAAAACAGAAATATAGATCAATGGAACAGGATAGAAAGCCCAGAGACAAACCCACGCACCTATGGTCAACTAATCTATGACAAGGGAGACAAGGATATTTGATGGAGAAAAAACAGTCTCTTCAATAGGTGGTGCTGAGAAAACTGGACAGCTACATGTAAAAGAATGAAATTAGAACACATTTCACTTATAGCTCAAAGTCTAAGTACTATTATCAAATGCTAAATCACCATTCAGTTTTTTAAAGTGAAATAACAACTCTTCAAAGAAAGAGGTACTATTGTAAACTTTACCTTCATGACATCTCTATAGGACCGGATTGCTGAGATTTTTCTCTTCTCATCTTCCTCCTCCTCCAGACCTTCATCTGCAGCCTCATAGCCCTCATCATTGCTGCCATCAGCCTCTACCGTGTTGGCCATGCGATCGATGAGCTGCTCCAGGGGAGGGCTTAATTCCCTTTCTTCATTCTCCTTCAAGCCATAGTCCAGTGCCTTATAAATAATAATTCCCAAGGATTCAATAACCTAGGAACATTAAGGAAGGTGGTTAATAGAGATGACTAAACATTTTTATAGAACTAACTGTAAGGCATAAAATATTTAGTATGATATAAGCTAGGTCTAATTTATTCCATTTCAGAAACATGACAAATTAAATTTGAAGAGATATTTAAAAGTCTCAACTATGCTTTTAAAAAAATCTCAGATGGAAATTTTTGTGTGATTTCTTCAAACTAGTATATAACACATACACAAACCCTTTTCATGTTTCTTAGATTTATATCATACACTAAAATCTGTATTCTCCATTTATATAAAATACCAACAATACCAACCAGGTTGATTTTCCACATTTCCAAAAGATATTTTTGAGAACGGACAGAGTTATCAAAGATCATATCCATTCAGAACTCTTATGGCAATGCTTATCTAATTAGGGATTTCATAGACATACCAAGGATCTGAGACTGAAAAATCAATGATTGGTAGCAGCTAACGTAAGCTTAAACAACAACAACAACAAAATCTATTAATAGCCATATATGTACTGCTCATTGAGTTCCATTCAGTTATTAGAAACACATATCCCTCATATGATGCAAACAAGTGAGAGACTTTCAAACTCTGAACTTTCAGTGTAGAGCATAGATAATCCTCCCTGCCACTCACCTCCACCACTACTATCTCCCAAGAAATACTAACCTGATTTATGAACACTGAATATATATCCCTGTCTACTATCAACCTGACAAATGCTTTGGGCTTTGGCCAATACAAGGAATTCTACTTTATTCCACAACACTACCTTCTTTTCTGCTCAGAAAAATCACAGATAAATAACTGTTTTTAAAAAATTTTTACAATGCCAACAGCTCATTTTACCTTAGCTATTTTGGAGGGAAGAACACAGGAAATAAAGCCAAACATGTAGGATTTTGCCACTTTTACCACTAACCATTTGACTCAGGGCAAATTATTTATTTTAGTTAAATTATTTATTTTCTTATCTGTAAAATAGGTATCAATGATATCTACATCTCATGGGGTTTTGTTAAGGCTAAATGCATTTGTTACACGTGGAAGTACTTAGTACATGACTTCTAACGTGTACTGAATAAATGTTATCTGCCCCCAGCTCACCCTTTTCCAGTGTTTATCCAGTTAATATACAGACATGCATACATCATTCCTTCCCTTTATTCCATTTGTAGCCACAGTCAGTGCTGTGTTGTTGGTTTTTTTTTTAAGTTGTTTATTTGGTACCAAAGAAAAGGAAGAGACAGAAGTTTTGACGATGAGTTAAATACATGGAGTCACTGCCAGCATATACTATAGCCCTTAAAAGCACTCAAGCATTCACTCAAAAAATCTCCACAAAATCTGAAATCTACCTTATCAAGTGAAATAATATTTTCTCAACACAAATTTCAAAATGAATAAAAGGCTTATAAATTCTCAGCTTCTAATTTTTAAATAATACTGGGTTGTTTCTTTGTAATATTTCTCATTGAAAATATGTAATATTTTCATTAGTTGTTTGTTTGTTTGTTTGTTTTGCATGGGCCTCTCACTGTTGTGGCCTCTCCCATTGCAGAGCACAGGCTCCGGACGCACAGGCTCAGCGGCCATGGCTCATGGGCCCAGCCGCTCTGTGGCATGTGGGATCCTCCCGGACCGGGGCACGAACCTGCGTCCCCTGCATCAGCAGGCAGACTCTCAACGACTGCGCCACCAGGGAAGCCCCTTTTCATTAGTTTTTAATGGTCTGACTGGAACTCTAACCACTATTTTCAAAGTTGTTTTGTGTGACAATGGATCTTCTGAGTTCCAAGTCAGCTGACTACTGTGGTCACCTCTTCTGGGGACCAAACCTCCCTCAACACCCCACCCCCATCCACCCATCTGTCCTGGAAAGGGTACCTGTTCTGTGTTTCCCTGGCAGAAGGTCCACACAGCCAGGGACTCTCTCACCACAGGCAGGTACTACTTAGGGCAGGGATTTTACCTTTCAGTTCAGTGTCAGCAGAGCCTGGCATTGTGATGTATGTGTAATAAACACCCATCGACTTGAACCTAGAGCAATCACTTTAACAATCAGAGCATCATAGCTAATATAATGAAAACCTTAGACATCAAGAAAAGTTAAATTATGTTCAGTACATTCTTTTTAAGGCTGAGAAGGATTTATTTATTTATTTATTTACTTATTTATTTGGCTATGCTAGGTCTTAGTTGCAGCATGGGGGATCTTTGTTGCCACGTGTGGGATATTTAGTTGAAGCACATGGGATCTTTCAGTTGTGGCATGCTAACTCTTAGCTGCGGCATGTGGGATCTAGTTCCCTGACCAGGGATCGAACCTGGGCCCCCTACACTGGGAGCGCGGAGTCTTAGCCACTGGACCACCAGGGAAGTCCCAAGGCCGAGAAGGTCTTAATGCAATTATTCTCGCATAGAAGTTACATTTAACTGAGTCTTACGTGCTTGGATGAATCTAGCCATCTATATCCCTACCCCACCCCCACCCGAGCTGAAAAAAGAATCCACAGAAAATACCAACACCAATGATGGCTTCCGACCTTAGCAAGGACCCCAGAGCTGCCCAGAAAGCTTCATCCCCTTCCCCAATCAGGACTTTCCCTCAAGGGGCCGTCTGTTCCTCAACTCTGCAGACCTCCAACACCCCTTTTGCCTCACTGGGTCTCAGCTGATAACTATCCTTCATACACCACTACAAAGTGAAAGTCCCTAGATGAAAATGCACTCATTTTCCCACCTTCAAATGCATAATATGATAGGCGTCTACACTTACTTTGCCCTTCCTTCCTTTCACAGTGGAGGAAGTGTTTCTCTTCCTATCAAAGGTCAATCCCACTCTCCCTGAACCTCTCATGCCCCTCCAGCCACAATCCCGTTTCTGTGCTCCCTTTCCCAGCAAAGCTTCTCATAAGGGGCCGTCTTACATATACTGTCTCTCTTCTCTCTCCTTCTATTCACTGTTTAAGCCATTCCACTCTGGCATCTAATCTTTTGAGGCCCCTGAAACCACAGGTAAAATCACAAACAATCTCTATATGCCAAAACTATTGAACTACTCTGTCCTCATCCCAAATGGCTGTTCAGTGGCATCAGACACAACTGACAACAGTCTTCTGTTCTAAGGACTCTGGACTTCTGATTTCCTCTCAACTCAGCAGCTTCTCCTCCTCAGTCTGCCTGTAAGTACCTTCTCCTGCAGCTGCATAAATGATGGAGTTCCTCAGAGTTCACGCATTCTACTCTCTTCCACGGTCTCCTGCAAAGTACTTTTATCCATTACCAGTTCTACAAATATGATATGTGCTCTGCTGTTTCCTTAACTTATATTTCTAGCTCAGAGAAACTTGTTGCCTAGGTAGCTGAAAGAGCCTAACTGGTCTTCCTTTCCCCAGTATCTCTTCATTTCTATTCATTGTATACAGTGATGCAGGATTAATCTTTCCAAAGTGGTTTCAAACTATTTAACCTAGCAGTGACTAAATCTGCATCAGTCAGGATTAACCAAATGTGTATTAGGTCAGGGCTCTCTAGAGAGAACCAATAGGATGTATATATTTATACAGAAAGCGATTTACCATAAGGAATTGGCTCATGCAGTCATGGAGACCAATAAGTCCCAAATCTGCAGGGTGAGTTAGGAGGCTGGAGACCCAGGAGAGCCGATGGAATGGTTCCCAGTCCAAAGGCCAGCAAGCTTGAGACCCAGGAAGAGCCAATATTTCAATCTGACTGCAAAGGCAGGAAAAAAGCCAATGTTCCAGCCCAAAAGCCATCAGGAAAAATTTTCTCTCTTACTCACAGGAGGTCAGCTTTTTGTTCTATTCAGGCCTTCAATAGATTGGATGAGGCCCATCCACATAAGGAAGGACAATCTGCTTTGCTCAGTCTACTGATTTAAATGTTAATCTCATTCAAAAACACCTTCATGGAAACACCTAGAATAATGCTTGATCAAATATCTGGGCAGCCCATGACTCAGTCAAGTTGACACATAAAACTAATTCCTTGTCAACTTGACACTCATAAAGGTCTCCTTAAACCTTCATCACCAAAAGAAGACAATAACAAAGTCACAATTCCACCTAACATGACACAACTCTCTCGTATACAACCAAAAATCACTAACCCCTTCACATGAGGATCAAAATCCTTGAGTGATTTTTACTCTTCTCCTTTGATATCCCACAAGTTTAAATGTAAAGTTAATAATACCTAAGTATTATGTATAAAATCAATACATCTTATGTTACATAATAAAGGGATCAGAGAGGGAAGAAAACAGAGATACTTGAGATACACATACATACATACTCAAACGAAATAAGGAGGAAATACTCATGACAATTGCAGTCCTCGGGTCTGTAACTGGTCATGTGGTCATAGATGGTATTTATAACCACCTTCTTCCAGTATCCATTCCACATTCCCTTTGCCTTTAGTAAGCACCTCAGTCGGTCGTGGTTCTTTCCTTGGTGGTGTGAGATAAACCTTCATTCCTGCCATTAGTAGTCCTGCCTGGATTGGGTTGTGGTTCTCCCCTGGTTTTAATCACAGGGCATGGTAATTCTAAGAGACACCTTAAGGGCTCTCCTGTATTCCAGACATACTCTTCCTTAGCTCCACTGAGGAGGAGCAGCCCAATCTCCCCTTGGGAATCAGGGCCAGTCACTCCAGACAGCATGGTAACTCCTTCTTTGCCTGCTGATTCACAGGAATGAGGAACCTGAAGTGGACGAGAAGCAGTCTTAACTTCCAATTCAATGGACTCATTGTTGCGTCTCCTGATGGAATTAGGACCTTCAGGCCAGCAGAGCAGAGCAGAGGCAGAGCAGGAACAAGAAGCAAAAATGTCACTGTGGGTCACTAGGGGCAATGGTGAGTGGTGGCCCTCCCATTTCTACCCCTTGATTCCTGACTTTGAGAAAAACAGCACCATATATTGGAGAACCCTGCCCCAGCCCTGCAAGGGACTGCCACCTAGCTGTCACTGTAACAGAGTCTTTCAAAAGGCCATTCCACCATTCTATCACGACTGCTGCTTCAGGACGGCGGGGAACAGAGTAAGACCAGTGAATTCCATGGGCAGGGGCCCACTGCCATACTTCATTTGCCGTGAAGAGAGTTCCTTGATCAGAAGCAATGCTGTGTGGACTCCATGATGGCAATCTGTAAGTCCATGGATGGGAGTTTTGGAAGAAGCACTGCATGAGGGAAGGTAAGTCCATACCCAGAGTCAATGTGTCTTCCAGGAAGGACAGAATACTGCCCCTTCCATGATGGAAGTGGTCCAACGTAATCAACCTGCCACCAGGTAGCTGGCTGGTCACCCTGGGGAATGATGCCATACTGGGGACTCAGTGCTGGTGTCTGTTGCTTCAGACTGAGCACTCAGTGGTGGCCATAGCCAGGTTAGCCTTGGGTGAGTGGAAATCCATGTGTAACCCCCACCCCTGCCCCTGTAGCCACGTTCATGAGCCCACTGGGTGATGACAGGGGTGGCTGAGTGGTGTCCATACAACGGGTCATCCTATCCACTTGAATATTAAAATCCTCCTCTGCTGAGGTCACTCTTTGGTGAGCATTCACATGGGACACACATATCTTCATGTTTTTTGCCCATTCAGGGAGGTCTATCCACATATCTCTCCCCAAATTTCCTTGTCACCAACTTTCCAGTCATGTTCCTTCCAAGTCCTTGACCATCAAGTCACAGCCCAGGGATCGGTGTACAGTTGTACCTCTGACCACTTCTCTTTCAAGGAACAACCAGGTGCACTGCTGGAAGTTCTGCCCACCAGGAGGGCTTCTGCTCACCACTGTCCTTTGGGGGTGTCCCAGAGATGGGCGGCAGTGGTGCAGCTGGTGCCCACAGGCCAGGCAGAACCGTCTGTCTATCTGGCCTGAGTTTTCTCTTCCTCAGTCAACTGACTGTGGGCAACGCCCCATGAGGCCACAGGCAGGGACTGAAACAGAGAAGATAGTGTGGTCGGGGGGGGGGGCGTGCAAAGACTCCACTCAAAACTAGCAGTTTTCTGTGTCACTTGGTAAATGGGCTGGAGTAGCACTCAAGTGAGGAATATGTTGCCTTCAAAGTCCAAAGAGGCCACCAGGCATTGTGCCTCTTTTTTGGTTGCAGGAGGGGCCTTGGAAGGGTTATCTTGACACGCCCCACACCACTGGACCCCTAGAAATTTCACTGAGGCAGACGGTCCCTAAATTTTTGTCAGATTTATTTCCCACCCTCTGACACACAAATGTCTTGCCAGTAAGTTTGGCAGAGTTGCTACTTCTCGCTCACTAGATCCAATCAGCATAATGTCAGGAATAATGCGCGAGTGTGGTATCTTGTGGAAGAGAAAGGCAATCAGGACCCCTGTGAACTAAATTATGACACAGGGCTGGAGAGCTGATACACCCCTGAGGTAGGTCAGTGAACGTGCAGTGCTGGCTTTGCCAGATGAAAGCAAATTGCTTCTAGTGGTCTTTACTGACAGGTACGGCGAGAAAGGCATTTGTCAGGTCAATAGCTGTATACTAGGCACCAAGGGATGTGTAAGTTGCCCAAGCAATGAAGCCACATCTGGTACAGCAGCTGTAACTGGAGCTACCACCTGGCTAAACTTACAATAATCTAATGTCATTCTCCAAGATCCATCTCTCTTCTGCACAAGCCAAATAGGCAGGTTGAATGGAGCTATGGTGGGAGTCAGCACGCCTGCATCTTTCAAGTCCTGGATGGTAACACTAATCTCCGCAGTCCCTCCAGGAATGCAGCGTTGTTGCTTTTGGTGTACTACTTTCCTAGGTAGAGGCCACTCTGCTGGCTTCTACTTGGTCTTCCCCACATACCAGCCCTTACTTCACAGGTCAGGGAACCAGACCTGTGAGGATGTCTATGCACACCAGAACTGAAGAGATGACTGGAGAAATAACCAGATTCAGAATGGGTTCAGGAGTACACTGGCCTCACTGTGAGACAGACCTGAACTAAAACTCTAGTGATCATCCGACCTCCATAAGCGCTGTTCTAACTGCTATACTGAGGTCACATTTTGAGTCTCCTAGAATCAGTGTCAGTTCAGAGCCAGTGTCCAGTAGTCCCCAAAAGGTCTGCTTGTTTCCTCTTCTCCAATGCTCAGTTACCATGGTAAAAGGCTGTAGGTCCCTTTGGGGAAGGCTGGGAGAAAGATGAACAATGTAAATATCTGGCAGCATATTGGGGTCCTCTCCCAAAGGGGACCTCGACTCTCCTTCATTCAAAGGATTCTGGGCTTGTAAACGGCTCAAGTCTGGGAATTGATTGAGAAGCCATGACTCTCAGTTTTTATGATTCAAAAGTTAGACTTCTGTTCACTTAACCTAGAACTTTTCTGTTTATACCTATCAAGTGAGAATTTAGTGGGCTTCCTTCCTATGTATGTCACTTCTAAGAACACCATGATCGAGCAGCTAATGCCATAGGTCTCTGGGAGTCAGAGTATTCTAAATGCCGCTTTAAAAAATAAATAAATAAATGCTGCTTTGACTCTGCAGTGTATTATGGTGACCACACCCATCGTGCCTTGTGGGTGTGGCTAAGTGCTACCACCGCAGGATCCAGTTATTCCCATTGCCTTTAGGTTTCCCAATTCAGTGACTGCAGTCCCTCCTCTGTAAGATCTAACCTACAAAGAAGGCTGATCATAAAGCTCTTCAAGGGTACCAGGGCCCCCCTCATAAATTTATTTCTCACAATCATGGTAAAAGCTGTGCCTTCTAGACATTCCCAAGGTGGGTGAGTAGATCTTAAATGACAAATCCACTCATACCTTTTTTCTCATCATGCTATAACTTTTCAGCCTACTTTTCTTTTATTATCACTCATGAGCGCTGTGATCCGAATATACTAATTTCTTACTCTTTCCTTTAAATGCTCTACACTTTGTCCCTATGCTAGTATTCAGCATCATTCCTACTTTCTACATGGTCTTTCCCCTGTATTTTTGTATGTCCAAATCCTACTCGTTTTTCCATCCCCCTACTCAAAGCGATCTCCTCCATGGAAGACTCGTTAACTCTGACTTTACCATCACATCAGTCTCTACCTACCCTTTTTTCCTACATGAAAACAGTAATTTTTTCTTCAGACTAGCCATGACATTGACTTACACCCTTATGTGCTTACGTTTCACTTTTTTTTTAAATTTTATTTATTTATTTATGGCTGCGTTGGGTCCTCGTTTCTGTGCGAGGGCTTTCTCTAGTTGCGGCAAGTGGGGGCCACTCCTCATCGCGGTGCGCGGGCCTCTCATTATCGCGGCCTCTCTTGCTGCGGAGCACAGGCTCCAGACGCGCAGGCTCAGCAATTGTGGCTCACGGGGCTAGCTGCTCCACGGCATGTGGGATCCTCCCAGACCAGGGCCCGAACCCATGTCCCCTGCATCGGCAGGCAGACTCTCAACCACTGCACCACCAGGGAAGCCCACGTTTCACTTTTTAAACTTGGGTTACAGTTAATTATGTATATATCTTAATCCCCCAACAAGACTAAGCTCCTTGATGACAAAATCTTCTACGATTCATCTTCATATCTTAACATTATTTTATAAAGAGCAAAGACTCAATAGTTAATAAATGAATTAACCAAAATATAAATTCCTTCCACTCTTATGGAAGTGGACATGTACGGTTGACAGCTGGATACAGATTTTATGGACAGAAGCCATGCCACCTAGTGGCATCCCAGCCCCAAACAGCTCTGAAACATTTTGGAGGGTCTCTTAACTCAAGGATAAACTATGTCCAACCTGGTTTAAATGTCCCAAACCTATTCACCATTCCCGATTTAAACCTGAGCCATGCGGCAGTCCTATATTTAAACCAACCTCTTAGAAACATAGCATAACAAGGCTGGGCATTATTAGACTGACATGTACACCAGGTGACTCACCACTTTCACGGACTAAGGGAACCTCTAGCCTTTTGTTAGAGAAGCATATACCTAGTTCTTCACACACAGTCTTGAGCTGGGGATAAAGGGTGACCACCCAAAAAATAACTGAAACGTAACAGTACATGGACATACCAGCTTGCCTAAATATATACTTATTTATACTAATTTTAGAAGCTCATTTTCCAAAACTTGTGGAAATGTTAAGAAAATCCAAGAGAAAGAGCAGTGTCAGATCTGAATATTAATCTGAGTCACCAGTCTCCAAACAGCTGGAAAATCATCAGTCATGTCCTGTCACAGTGGCACCTCTAACATTCATTAAAGTGAGCAGGAAGTGCAGTATAAAACCTTAATGTTAAATGGAACAAGTGAAGCACAGAAAGCTGTGGTTTTTAAGCCTAACTGATTGACAAAGGGCGGGAGAAGAAGGTATTAAATAAAACCACACATTCCAAAATTTAAGGCTGCTACGTCATGCCTAATTACCTCTCAGCTAGTGACAGGCGGCTATGAAGCCCATGGCTCTGGGGTAATAAGACACAGGAATGGAACTGCCTGGTCCCTGGCCTCAGATCCAGCCGTGCCGTCCCGAGGGCAGCCTCACACAGGACAGCAGCCCACACACTAACACCATGCTTCGTGTGACCACCCAAGGTTAGCTACAAGCCCACCAAACCCATATCCCATCTTCCTCTGACCACACCACCCTTCATCTGGCCCCTCTTCATGTTGACTTGTACTTCCTAAAAATATCTGAGTCTGTATCTGTCTCCTTTACTAAAATGTAAACTTCTCTAGGACAGGGGTCAAGTATGATTCTTCCTGGTATTTGCTACAATGCCTAGCGCTTTGCTTTACACAGAGTATATACTTTAAAATCTTTGTTAAACATGTAAACTGCAGTAGCACAAAAGCCTTTAATGCCAAATCTGATGAAATGGGAATGACCCATATCAAGGGTGTCAAGCACAGCACCTGGCACTTGAGCTGACACCAACAAACAATAGCTGCTCTTGCCGTCACCATCCTGCCTCACTGCCAAAAAACACCCCCCGCCACCAGCCTAAAAATTAAAATAAAAAGTTTCTTCATCTCTTCAAGTCCCCTTGCCAATTAGACAAATGGGACTTCCTTATATCTGT
This sequence comes from Mesoplodon bidens, assembly GCF_964165515.1. Taxonomy (NCBI): domain Eukaryota; kingdom Metazoa; phylum Chordata; class Mammalia; order Artiodactyla; family Ziphiidae; genus Mesoplodon; species Mesoplodon bidens. The sequence goes on along the minus strand of NC_138169.1, from coordinate 29,064,382 downwards.
ATAGCATTTTATTAAGCACGTTTTCCTTTATTCGTCAAAATCCTGTTAAGTAGACATTAACCACATTTTAAAGATGAGGGAACTGAGCTTGAAAGAGGGTCAATAAATTGCTAATCGTCAGACAGTTAACAAGTAACAAAGCCAGCGGGGACTCCAAACTGGCCTTGTTACGTATGAAATTCCATACCCAGAATTCTACTATACCACAAAGCTTCACATGTGAACATCTCCTAGTCTGCCAGTGTTTGTCTAAAATGTGGCATCCAGAATTAAATCCTATTCCATGTGCAGTACAATCATCAGAGAATATACCAAATGAGCACCTCCCTCATTGCGCACCACATGCCTCTATAAATACACCCTGTTTGCTATTCAAATTTCTGGTCAACTCATTAAATTGCTGATACCCTGGGTTTACAGTCAACCACAGTAGCCAAGTCAGGACCACCACATATTAGTTAAACATCCTTCTCTCTTAGCCTGCGTTTCTAAAGATTTTTTTTTAAGACATGGTAAAGGGTTTTACATTTTTCTCAAATCTATTTTATCCTATTTATTGTGACTAATCATTTTAGCTTAGGAAAATCACTTAAAATCTAAAGTCCACCATTTAATTCATTATCTATCACTCCTAAACTTACAAAACCTACCAATTTGGGTATGCCTTCTGAGGCTTCAGAAAAGTGATTTAAATATTAAATAGGAGAGTTCCAACCAAGAAGACCTTCAGAAAACGAGAGACATTTTTCCCATGCTGACATCGATTACAATCTACCTTTGTAAATACTGACCTGACACTTATCCATCTTGCTCACAAAAATACTACAAAAGACTTACTAAAATTTCCTGTTGCAATCTCTAAATACTAACTGAGGCACACTCATATCTAGTAAAACTTATCCACCAAAAGCCTAGTTTTCTATTAGTTAATCTAGCTAATGTCCAGTGTACTTAGCGCCCTTCCCTTCACTCATTAATTCAGTCAACAGATATCTACTAAGAATTAAGTATATGTGGCGATGAAGGAATAGATGAGGTCTCTGGCCTTCAAAAAGCTTTTGTCCTAGGGAAAACAGATAATAAATAAGACAAATGATTGTGCTACACATTATAATAAAAAAAAAGGAAGGGTGTCACGAGAGCATAATTTAATAGGGAGCCCTAATCTAGTCTGAAGATCAAGGAAGCCTTCATTAAGAAAATAAATTTTAGGACTTCCCTGGTGATGCAGTGGTTGAGAATCCGCCTCCCAATGCAGGGGACACGGGTTCGATCCCTGGTCTGGGAAGATTCCACATGCCGTGGAGCAACTAAGCTCGTGCACCACAACTACTGAGCCTGTGCTCTAGAGCCCACGAGCCACAACTACTGAGCCCATGAGCTGCAACTACTGAAGCCCGAGCACCTAGAGCCCATGCTCCACAACAAGAGAAGCCACTGCAATGAGAAGCCCATGCACCGCAACGAAGAGTAGCCCTCGCTTGCCACAACTAGAGAAAGCCGCGCAGCAACAAAGACCTAACGCAGCCAAAAAATAAAGAAAGAGAGAGAAGAAGGAAGGAAGAAAGGGAGGGAGGGGGGAAGGGAGGAAGGGAGGGAGGAAGGGAGGGAGGGAGGAAGGAAGGGAGGGAAGAAGGAAATAAATTTTAAACTGAAACCTGAAAGGTAAGTAGAGTTAACCAGGATCAGAGGGGGTTAGAAAAGAAATCCAAAGAGAGAAAACAGTGAGTATGAGGGCCTAGAGGTCAGGAAGAACATGGAAGAAAAAGAAAACTCCTAATGACAAGAGGAAGGGCTAGGATGAGGCCAGAGAGGCGGTGAAGGGTGATTCACACACCACACAGGGCCTCAAAGGCTATCTGAAGGATCTGAGTCGTCACCAAGTAAAAGCCAGGGCAGGTCCCTGAAGTGTTTTAGGGAATGGGACAATATGGTCATATTTTTATTTTTAAAAGATATGCCACAGTGATCAAGACAGGGTGGTACTGGCAAAAGAACAGACAAAGAGATCAATGGAACAGAATACAGGGCCCAAAACAGACTCACAAAAATATAGCCAACTGACTGCTGACAAAAGAGCACAGGCAATTTAAAAGGATAGTCCTTGTTGGTGGGAATGTAAATTGATACAGCCACTATGGAGAACAGTATGGAGGTTCCTTAAAAAACTAAAAATAGAACTACCATATGACCCAGCAATCTCACTAATGGGCATATACCCTGAGAAAACCATAATTCAGAGTCATGTACCACAATGTTCATTGCAGCTTTATTTACGACAGCCAGGACATGGAAGCAACCTAAGTGTCCATCAACAGATGAATGGATAAAGAAGATGTGGCACATATATACAATGGAAGATTACTTAGACAGAAAAAGAAAGAAAATTGAGTTATTGTAGTGAGGTGGATGGACCTAGAGTCTGTCATACAGAGTGAAGTAATTCAGAAAGAGAAAAACAAATACTGTATGCTAACACATATATATGGAATCTTAAAAAAAAAAAAAAGGTCATGAAGAACCTAGGGGCAGGACGGGAATAAAGACGCAGACCTACTAGAGAATGGACTTGAGGACACAGGGAGGGGGAAGGGTAAGCTGGGAAAAAGTGAGAGAGTGCATGTACATACATACACTACCAAATGTAAAACCGCTAGCTAGTGGGAAGCAGCCTCATAGCACAGGGAGATCAGCTCGGTGCTTTGTGACCACCTAGAGGGGTGGGATAGGGAGGGTGGGAGGGAGGGAGACACAAGAGGGAAGAGATATGGGGATATATGTATATGTATAGCTGATTCACTAAGCTATAAAGCAGAAACACGTCATTGTAAAGCAATTATACTCCAATAAAGATGTTTAAAAAAATAAAATAAAATAAAAGGATAGTCTTTTCTTCAAGTGGTGCTGCAGCAGCTGGACATCCACATGCAAAAATATGAGTCTAGATTCAGGCCTTACACCGTACACAAAATTAACTCAAAAGGCATCACAGGGCTTCCCTGGTGGCACAGTGGTTGGGGGTCCGCCTGCCGATGCAAGGGACACGGGTTCATGCCCCGGTCCGGGAGGATCCCACGTGCCGTGGAGCGGCTGGGCCCGTGAGCCATGGCCACTGGGCCTGCGCGTCCAGAGCCTGTGCTCCACGACGGGAGAGGCCACAACGGTGAGAGGCCCGTGTACCACAAAAAAAAAAAAAAAAAAAAAAGCATCACAAACCTAAAAGTAAAATACGGAACTCTAAAACTAAAAGATAACGTAGGAGAAAATCTAGATGAGTTCGGGTTTGGTGATTTTTTAAAGATACAATGCATGACCCATGAAAGAGAAAATTGGTAAGTTGGACTTCGTTATAATTAACAAATTCTGCTCCATGAAAAGCACTGCTCAGAGAATGAAACAACCAGCCACAGCTAGAAGAAAATATTTGCCAGGTACATGTCTGATAATGGACTGGTATCCAAAATATACAAAGAATTCTTAAAACTCAAGAAGAAAATAACACTGGGAGTTCCCTGGTGGCCTAGTGGTTAGGATTCTGGGCTTTCACTGCCGTGGCCTGGGTTTAATCCCTGGTCGAGGAACTGAGATCCCGCATGCCGCATGGTGTGGTCAAAAAATAAATAAATAAAAATTACCCGGGGTCTTCCCTGGTGGCGCAGTGGTTAAGAATCTGCCTGCCAATGCAGGGGACACAGATTCGAGCCCTGGTCCAGGAAGGTCCTACATGCTGCAGAGCGACTAAGCCCATGCACCACAACTACTGAACCTGCGCTCCACAGCCCGCAAGCCACAAGTACTGAAGCCCGCACGCCTAGAGCCTGTGCTCCGCAACGAGAAGCCACCACAATGAGAAGCCCGCGCACCACAACAAAGAGTAGCCCCCACTCGCCGCAACTAGAGAAAGCCCGTGCACAGCAACAAAGACCAACACAGCCAAAAATAAATAAAATAAAATAAAATAATTTTAAAAAATGCTTAAAAAAGTATCCAATTACAAAATGTGCAGGTAATCAGAAGAGATACCTCACCAAAGAAGATATACAGATGGCAAAGAACATATGAAATGATGCTCAAGATCATATGTCATCATAACTCGTACCAATGTTTTCTTATGTGAGTCTCCCAAGGCAATATAAATAAAAGCAAAAATGAACAAATGGGACCTAATCAAACTTACAAGCTTTTGTACAACAAAGGACAACATAAATGAAATGAAAAGCAGCCTATGGACTAGGAGAAAATATCTGCAAATGATGCGACTGACAAGGGCTTAATACAATCCAAAATACATGAACAGCTCATACAACTCAACAACAAAAAAACTTACAACCCAACAGAAAAATGGGCAGAAGACCTACATAGACATTTCTCCAAAAAAGACACACAGATGGCCAACAGGCACATGGAAAGATGCTCAACATCGCTAATTATTAGCAAAAAGCAAATCTAAACTATGAGGTACCACCACACGCTGGTCAGATGGCCATCACTAAAAAGACTACAAATAACAAATGCTGGAGAGGGTGTGGAGAAAAGGAAACTCTCCTACACTGTTGGTGGGAATGTAAGCTGGTGCAGCCACTACGAAAAACAGTATGGAGGTTCCTCAAAAAGCTCAAAATAGAGTTGCCATGTGATTCAGCAATCCCACTCCTGGGCATATATTCTGGACAAAACTATAATTCAAAAAGATACATACACCCCAATGTTCATAGCAGCACTATTCACAATAGCCAAGACACGGAAACAACCTAGATGTCCATCAACGGATAAATGGATAAAGAAGATATGATACACTCAATGGAATACTACTCAGCCATAAAAAAGAATGAAGTAATGCCATTTGCAACAACATGGATGGACTTAGAGATTACCACACTAAGTAAAGTAAGTCAAAAAGAGAAAGACAACTACCATATGATATCACTTATATGTGGAATCTGAAACATGACACAAATGAACCTATCTATGAAACAGAAACAGACTCACAAAGAGTACAGACTTGTGGTTGCCAAGGGGGAGGGAGGAAAGGATGGATTGGGAGTTTGGTGTTAGCAAATGCAAACTATTACATATAGAATGGAAATACAACAAGGTCCTACTGTATATCACAGGGAACTATCAATATATTCAATATCCTATGATAAACCATAATGGAAAAGAATATAAAAAAGAATGTTAAAAAATCATATTTCATCAGGCAGTTGCAAATTAAAACAATGAGATCCCACTATAAGCCTACTAGAATGGCTAAAATCCAAAACAGTGGCATCATCAAATGCTGTTGAGAATGTGGGGCAACAGGAACTCTCATTAATGGTTGGTGGCAATATAAAATGGTTCATTCAATGTGGAAGACATTTTGGCAGTTTCTCACACAACTGAACATGCTCTTATCATACAATCAAGCAACTGCACTCCTTGGTATTTACCCAAATAAGTTGAAAACTCATGTCCACACAAATGTTTAGAGTAACTTTATTCATAACTGCCAAAACTTGGAAGCAACCAAGATGTTCTTCAATAGGTGAATGGGTCAACTATGCTAAATCCATACAATGGACTATTATTATTCAAAGAAAAAGAGAGCTGTCAAACTACAAAGACATGGAGGAAACTTAAAAGTAGATTGCTAAGTGAAAGAAGCCAATCTGAAAAGGCTAAATTCTAACTATATGACATTCTGGAAAAGGCAAAACTACGGAGAAAGTAAAAAGATCAGTGGCTGCTAAGGGTTGGGGTCGGGGGTGGGGGTGGGAAGAGATGAAATGGTGGAGCACAGGGATTTCTGAGGCAGTGAAATTGCTCTATATAATACATTAATGAGGGACATGTCATATTTATGTGTCACAACCCAACACAAAGAATGAACCCTAATGTAAACTATGGGTTTTAGTTAATAATAGTAATAATAATGTATCAATATTGCTTAGTCAATTGTAACAAATGTACCACACCAATACAAGATGTAAATAATCAGGGAAACTGGAGGAGGAGAGGGATATATAGGAACTCTGTACGTTCCAACCAATTTTTCTGTTAACGTAAAACTGCCCTAAAAGATATAAAGTCTATTAATTAAAAATTTAAAAAACACAGTATGGCTTAAAAAATATAGTATTAGAGAATGGATCCAAAACGGGCTAGAGCAGCTGTGGTAAGATTAGCTAGGGGACTACTGCAGTAGTGTCCAGCTTAGGGATGATGGCTTCTTGGGCCAGGGTGATAAGAGTGGGTAGAAAGGAAATGGTGAGGATTTGAAGAGCTTTTGGGGGGGGGGGCGGTGTGGAATGGATAGCGGATAGGACTGGGCAATGCAATAAATGGAGGGAAAAGGAACCAAAGTGATTCCTGGGTTTCTAGCTTGAGTTAGTACAGAGAGTGGTACCATTTACTAACATGGAAAACTGGAGGAAAAAGTTTCTGAGAGAAAGGTAAGTTCAGACACCTATGAGAAACACAATCACAGGTGTTAGATAGGCAGCTATGTGGACTGTGAAGAGACTGTGAGCTGGGGTCATGAAGTGGGATTCCTTGGCAAGTAACTGGTCCATGAACTCATGAGAGTGTATGAGACAACCCCCCAAGAGATGGAGAACCAAACACTTAATGACTGGCCAGAGGACTAGACTGTAAAGGAGCAAGAGTATTGAGGAAGGGAGGGAAGGAGGAAATCAAAAGACTCTGATATCACAAAAATCAAAGAGAGAAAATACTTCAAGAAGGAGGTCATGGTCCTTTGCACTGAATGTGGATTAGAGGTAAGAAGAGGCCTAGAAAGCAGAAACTAATTAAAAAAAAAAAAAAAGAAGAGGCCTAGGACACAGCTGCTGGATTTAGTGAGGCAGAGGTCACTGGTGACTTCATCAAGGGCAGTCTGGGTGAGTAAACAGTGCCCTGTGTAAATAGTACACTCAAAATTTTTATGAATAGGAAGGGAAATATATGGCAGCAGCTAGAGATGAAGACAGGGCAGAGGTAGGGCTTTTTAAATTACTTTATTTGAAGACTACAAGTCTTAACCATGTTTAAATGGTGATGGAAAGAAAATGGAAAGGAAAAAGCTGAAGATAATGAAAAGATAAGGGATCAGAATTCCTGACAGTGACCTTTGTTTGGCAAATCAGACCTCCAAAAGAGGTTAGTTACTTCTCAAAAACAAAAATCTTTCCATGAAATTTAGATATGTTTTTTTTTTATTAAGTGGGAAAAAAAAAGAGGTCCACTTACACATTCAAGAGAGTTAGTCTTTTATTCAAAATTACTTCCTGAGCATTTTCTATGTGAACATCTGATAAATTCCTTAAGATGCCATTTTAAGTCTTTTACATTCTGAGCCCAGTGAACTCTTCTGTTCACAGCTCCACAAAGAGCCTATCATTTCAGTCATTTTCCTTTTGCTGTACCTTTCTTTATTCATGTCATCCTCTGCCTATGGCATTTTTTGTCTGACAAATCCTACCTATACTCTTAACCCTCAGATCCCAGTGCAGTGTGACCTGCTCTGTGAGACATTCCTAGTCACCCAGAGTTGATCATTTCCAACCTTGCCACCTTTCCCTGCTCTGCTTATCCAACTTTTATCATAGTACATGTGACTATTAATTGAATCCAAAACTGTAGAATCATTCTTTTCAAGTGTATCTGGAATGTTCACCAAGAGAAACCCCATGCTGTGCCAAAAAATAAAATAAGTTTCAATAAATTTCAAGATTGAAATATCAAAGATTATGTTTTCTGGCAATGGAATGAAATAAGAAATCAGCCTACAAAGTAACTGGAACATTCCTAAGTACTGAAAAATTAAATAGCACACTTCTAAATCCTGGGGTCAAAGAAGAAATCTCAAGGGAAATTTTAAAGTATTTAATGATAATGAAAACATATACACAAATTTGTGGGATGCAACTAAAGCAGTTCTTAGAAATTTATAGCTTCAGATGAATAGACAAACTCCCTGGAAGACACAACTTATCAAAATTTGCAAGATCCCAACACTAAAAACTACAAAGCATTGCTGAAAGAAATCAAAGATCTAAGTAAGCAGAGAAATACACCAAATTCTTGGATTGAAACACTAAATATTGTTACAATGTCAGTTCTTTCAAACTGATGAAAAAGTCAATGCAATCCCAATAAAAACTGTACTAGGACTTTTGAAGAAAATAACAAACTAATTTAAAAATGCATGTGGAAATGCAAATGACCTAGAACAGCCAATTTTGGAAAAGAAGAACAAAGTTGGACGACTTACACTACCTGATATCAAGGCTTACAAAAAAGCTGCAGTAATCAAGCCTGTATAGTATTGGCATATGGAACAACAGAGAATCCATAATTAATCCTACACTATTAAGAGCAACTGATTTTCAACAAAAATGCCAAAGTAGTTCAAAGGGGGAAGGATATCATTTCAACCAATGGTGCTGGAACAACTAGGTATCCACATGGAAAATTAATAAACACAGACCCCTACATCATATCATACACAAAAATTATTTTTAAATGGACCATACATTAAAATGTAAAACCTAAATCTTTTAAACTTCTAGCAAAAAAACACAAGAAAAAATCTATATAACACTAGTAGTTTTTCATAGATTTTACATATTTTCTACATATATCATCATGTTGTCTTTGAGATAGGCAAATATTTCTTATACAAAACACAAAAAGCATTCATCATAAAATGAGAAAATTAACAAATTAGATTTCATCAAAATTAAAAACTCTGCTCTTCAAAAGACAACAATAACAAAATGAAAAGGCAAGTCACAGACCATGCAAAAATATCTATAATATAGATGTATATACCTGACAAAAGACTTCAATCTAGTATACATTTTAAAATTCTTACGACTCAATAATAAGATAAATAATCCAATTAAAATGGGTAAAAGATTTAAACATAAACTTCACGAAAGAATATCCACAAATGGCCTATAAGCATGTGAATAAATGTTCTGCATCAACAGTCATTGGGGAAATGCACATTAAAATGACTAGATCATAATTTATATCCTCTAGAATGGCTAGCACTAAAAGACTGACAAGTATTGGTAAAGATGTGAAACAACTTGAACTCTCATACACTGCTGCTGTAAATACAAAATGATACAACCACATCGTAAAACAGTTTGGCAGTGTCTCACAAAAGTCAAGCATACATTTACCATATGAAACACCAATTCCACTCCCAGTTATTTACCCAAGAGAAACAAAAATATATGTCCACAAAAGACTCACACATAAATGCTCGCAGAATCTTTATTTGCAATAGCCAAAAACTGGAAACAACCCAACTGTCAATCAGCAAATGAATGGATGAACACATTGCAATAGATCTACCCAGTGGACTACTACTCAGCCCTAATAGGAGCACACTATTAGTGCACGTAACAACACAGAGGAATCTCAAAAACACTCTGCTGAGCAAAACAGTGAACTCACAAGTACATTCTGCATGGTTACATTTATGTGAAATTGGGGCTGGGGGGATTGACTGCAGAGGGAATTTTCTGGGGCGATGAAATGATTGGGGTGGTGGTTACATGAGTGTACAAATTTGTTAAAACTCATCAAACTTGACATATAAAATATCTGCATTTTGTTAGCTTGGTCCAGTCACTTAATCTCTATGCATCTAAGCCTCTACAAGAGTAAACTTGAAGAAAAATCATTGAAGTCCTTTCCAATCCTGATTCCTACAAGAACAGGAAAACTGCAGAACTGGAACACTAAAAGAAAATACAAAGGCTGTAACTATGTGGAGGTTTGCTTACGGAAATGTCACAGTTGAAGCATCAGAGGTTAATTGGACTTTTTTTCTAAGTAGCCCTTTGAGTAAATTGTACTTTAACAGGAGTAAAGTAAAATGACAGCAACTGCGGTCTCTGAAAACCCTAACCGTCATAATGGGAACTTACCTGGACTGCTTTGTGGGGTCATTCAATTCTGGAACTGATTCCCAACTTAAAAAACAACAACAAAAAATCCCCCCAAAACTCAGACCCTAAGGACTTTTTAGGAAAGGAAAAAAAAACATACACACAAAAACATGTCAAGGACAATCAAATCTGAACAAGGCTTAAGACCAAACCAGGAATTTTCCACTCTTGAGAGGAAAACATTTACATACACACATACAATGACTAGTAATAAAACGTACTTTTAAATGATTAGGGCTATACATACAATGAAATAGTGTTCAGACTTAAAAAGGAATGAAATTCTGATATATGCTGCACCACGGATGACCCTTAATGAAAGAAACCAGACACAAAAATACAAACATTATATAAATCCACTTATATGAAATATCTAGACTAGAGAAATTCATAAAAACAGAAAGTAGATTAGAGGTCAGCAGGGAACTGGGGAAGGGGCAAGGAGTACTGTTTAAAGAGCACAGAGGTTTTTTAAAAATAAATAAATTTATTTATTTATTTTTATTATTTATTTATTTATTTATTTTTGGCTGCGTTAGGTCTTTGTTGCTGCGCGTGAGCTTTCTCTAGTTGCGGCGAGCAGGGGCTACTCTTCATTGCAGTGTGCAGGCTTCTCACTGCGGTAGCTTCTCTTGCTGTGGAGCCTGGGCTCTAGGCATGTGGGCTTCAGTAGTTGTGGCACATGGGCTCAGTAGTTGTGGCTCGCAGGCTCTAGAGCACAGGCTCAGTAGTTGTGGAGCACGGGCTTAGTTGCTCTGCGGCATGTGGGATCTTCCCCGACCAGGGCTCGGGCCTGTATCCCCTGCACTGGCAGGTGGATTCCTAACCACTGCGCTACCAGGGAAGTCCCAAACACAGGGTTTCTGTTCGGGATGATGAAAAAGTTTTGAAAAAGATAGCAGTGATAGTTGCACAACATTGTGAATGTAATTAATGCCACTGTACACTTAAAATTTTATGCTATGTGTATTTTTACCACAATAATAATAAAAAAAATGATGGTGGCTGCTCAGTTTCTCAGGAAGTGCTATTACTCAGCAACACTCAGTAAGGTCTGATTCTTCTCACCTACAGGGGTTACTAAGGTTTCCAAAAAGAAATAAACGGACCAACTCACCTCTCTACTTGGACACCAGAACCCCTTCTGAGCCACAGTTCCACTCCACACCACTGTTCTGTTTACAGCCCTGAGTGGAGGCTCTAGGTACTTGAATCATCAAGCCTTGGAAACCACCTCTCACCAGCATTTGACAGAGTTGACCAGGCCCTATTTTTTTTTTAATTGTCTTCTCGTGATTCCACACTCTTCTATTTTTCTTCCCCTCTGGATTGATGACCAAGACTAGAACCTTTGATAGAGTGGGTCTCAGTGAAAACATGAGGAGAAGAAATGGTGACCGTGGAACAGGATATGAACAGCCCTTTCTGGCTATTTCTGAAATGATGTTCTTAACAGGTATTTGGTACAGATGCAGCAAGGCAGATAGTGCGGTGGGAGAATGTGAAAATTCTCTTCAGGTTGCGCCTATTTTCTTGAGTGATGCCAGGGACACGGGTTCGTGTCCCAGTCTGGGAAAATCCCACATGCTGCGGAGCGGCTAGGCCCATAAGCCATGGCTGCTGAGCCTGCGCGTCCGGAGCCTGTGCTCCGCAATGGGAGAGGCCAAAACAGTGAGAGGCCCACGTAACGCAAAAAAAAAAAAAAAAAAAAAAAAAGCAGAGCTCATGGAACATTCTCCAGGATAGATCATATCTTGGGTCACAAATCAAGCCTTGGTAAATTTAAGAAAATTGAAATAGTATCAATTATCTTTTCTGACCACAACGCTATGAGACTAGATATCAATTACAGGAAAAGATCTGTAAAAAATACAAACACATGGAGGCTAGACAATACACTACTTAATAACCAAGTGATCACTGAAGAAATCAAAGCGGAAATCAAAAAATACGTAGAACCAAATGACAATGGAGACACGACGACCCAAAACCTATGGGATGCAGCAAAAGCAGTTCTAAGAGGGAAGTTTATAGCAATACAATCCTACCTTAAGAAACAGGAAATATCTCAAATAAACAACCTAACCTTGCACCTAAAGCAATTAGAGAAAGAAGAACAAAACAACCCCAAAGTTGGCAGAAGGGAAGAAATCATAAAGATCAGAACAGAAATAAATGAAAAAGAAATGAAGGAAACGATAGCAAAGATCGATAAAACTAAAAGCTGGTTCTTTGAGAAGATAAACAGAATTGATAAACCATTAGCCAGACTCATCAAGAAAAAAAGAGAGAAGACTCAAATCAATAGAATTAGAAATGAAAAAGGAGAAGTAACAACTGACACTGCAGAAATACAAAGGATCATGAGAGATTACTACAATCAACTCTATGCCAATAAAATGGACAACCTGGAAGAAATGGACAAATTCTTAGAAATGAACAACCTGCCAAGACTGAACCAGGAAGAAATAGAAAATATGAACAGACCAATCACAAGCACTGAAATTGAAACTGTGATTAAAAATCTTCCAACAGGGCTTCCCTGGTGGCGCAGTGGTTGAGAGTCCGCCTGCCGATGCAGGGGACACGGGTTCGTGCCCCGGTTCTGGGAAGATCCCACATGCCGCGGAGCGGCTGGGCCCATGGGCCATGGCCGCTGAGCCTGCACGTCCAGAGCCTGTGCTCCACAACGGGAGAGGCCACAGCAGTGAGAGGCCCGCGTACCGCAAAAATAAAAAAAAAAATCTTCCAACAAACAAAAGCCCAGGACTAGATGGCTTCACAGGCGAATTCTATCAAACATTTAGAGAAGAGCTAACACCTATCCTTATCAAACTCTTCCAAAATATAGCAGAGGGAAGAACACTCCCAAACTCATTCTACAAGGCCACCATCACCCTGATACCAAAACAACACAAAGATGTCACAAATAAAGAAAATTACAGGCCAATATCACTGATGAACATAGATGCAAAAATCCTCAACAAAATACTAGCAAACTGAATCCAACAACACATTAAAAGGATCATACACCATGATCAAGTGGGGATGCAAGTATTCTTCAATATATGCAAATCAATCAATGTGATAAACCATGTTAACAAATTGAAGGAGAAAAACCATATGATCATCTCAATAGATGCAGAGAAAGCTTTCGACAAGATTCAACACCCATTTATGATAAAAACCCTCCAGAAAGCAGGCATAGAGGGAACTTTCCTCAACATAATAAAGGCCATTATGACAAACCCACAGCCAACATTGTCCTCAGTGGTGAAAAACTGAAACTATTTCGACTAAGATCAGGAACAAGACAAGGTTGCCCACTCTCACCACTATTATTTAACATAGTTTTGGAAGTTTCAGCCACAGCAGTCAGAGAAGAAAAAGAAATAAAAGGAATCCAAATCGGAAAAGAAGTAAAGCTGCCACTGTTTGCAGATGACATGCTACTCTACATAGAGAATCCTAACGATGCTACCAGAAAACTACTAGAGCTAATCAATGAATTTGGTAAAGTAGCAGGATACAAAATTAATGCACAGAAATCTCTAGCATTCCTATATACTAATGATGAAAAATCTGAAAGTGAAATTAAGAAAACACTCCCATTTACCACTGCAACAAAAAGAATAAAATATCTAGGAATAAACCTACCTAAGGAGACAAAAGACCTGTATGCAGAAACTATAAAACACTGATGAAAGAAATCAAAGCTGACATCAACAGATGGAGAGATATACCATGTTCTTGGATTGGAAGAATCAACATTGTGAAAATGACTCTACTACCCAAAGCAATCTACAGATTCAATGCAATCCCTATCAAACTGCCACTGGCATTTTTCACAGAACTAGAACAAAAAATTTCACAATTTGTATGGAAACACAAAAGACCCTGAATAGCCAAAGCAATCTTGAGAACGAAAAATGGAGCTGGAGGAATCAGGCTCCCTGACTTCAGACTATACTACAAAGCTACAGTAATCAAGACAGTATGGTACTGGCACAAAAACAGAAATATAGATCAATGGAACAGGATAGAAACCCCAGAGATAAACCCACACACATATGGTCACCTTATCTTTGATAAAGGAGGCAAGAATATACAGTGGAGAAAAGACAGCCTCTTCAATAAGTGGTGATGGGAAAACTGGACAGGTACATGTAAAAGTATGAAATTAGAACACTCCCTAACACCATACACAAAAATACACTCAAATGGATTAAAGACCTAAATGTAAGGCCAGACACTATCAAACTCTTAGAGGAAAACATAGGCAGAACACTCTATGACATAAATCACAGCAAGATCCTTACCACCTCCTAGAGAAATGGAAATAAAAACAAAAATAAACAAATGGGACCTAATGAAATTTAAAAGCTTTTGCACAGCAAAGGAAACCATAAACAAGACCACAAGACAACCCTCAGAATGGGAGAAAATATTTGCAAATGAAGCAACTGACAAAGGATTAATCTCCAAGATTTACAAGCAGCTCATGCAGCTCAATAACAAAAAAACAAACAACCCAATCCAAAAATGGGCAGAAGACCTAAACAGACATTTCTCCAAAGAAGATATACAGATTGCAAACAAACACATGAAAGAATGCTCAACATCATTAATCATTAGAGAAATGCAAATCAAAACTACAAATGAGATATCATCTCACACCAGTCAGAATGGCCATCATCAAAAAGTCTAGAAACAATAAATGCTGGAGAGGGTGTGGAGAAAAGGGAACCCTCTTGCACTGTTGGTGGGAATGTAAATTGATACAGCCACTATGGAGAAGAGTATGGAGGTTCCTTAAAAAACTAAAAATAGAACTACCATACGACCCAGCAATCCCACTACTGGGCATATACCCTGAGAAAACCATAATTCAGAAAGAGTCATGTACCAAAATGTTCACTGCAGCTCTATTTACAATAGCCAGGACATGGAAGCAACCTAAGTGTCCATTATCAGATGAATGGATAAAGAAGATGTGGCACATAAATACAATGGAATATTACTCAGCCATAAAAAGAAACGAAATTGAGATATTTGTAGTGAGGTGGATGGACCTAGAGTCTGTCATACAGAGTGAAGTAAGTCAGAAAGAGAAAAACAAATACTGTATGCTAACACATATATATGGAATCTAAGAAAAAAAAAAAAGGTCATGAAGAACCTAGGGGTAAGATGGGAATAAAGACACAGACCTACTAGAGAATGGACTTGAGGATATGGGAAGGGGGAAGGGTAAGCTGTGACAAAGTGAGAGAGTGCCATGGACATATATACACTACCAAACGTAAAATAGATAGCTAGTGGGAAGCAGCTGCATAGCACAAGATCAGCTTGGTGGTTTGTGACCACTTAGAGGGGTGGGAGGGAGAGAGACGCAAGAGGGAAGAGATATGGGAACATATGTATATGTATAACTGATTCACTTTGTTATAAAGCAGAAACTAACACATCACTGTGAAGCAATAAAGATGTTTAAAAAAAAAAAAAAGCAGAGCTGCAGCTGGGAGTGTTGGAGGGATAAAGGAAGAGAAAAGGTATGAAACAGTTCCCCAGCCATCAGGAAATGTGGTCTCTTCTTTAAAAAGCCAAGTTTTGTCATAACCCTCTCTTGCTAAAATCCTTCACTGCTTAAAAAAAACCTGAAGGGCACTACATGAAAGAATCTCCCCGTAACTCCAGATCACATGTAGGAATGATTTATTCAGTCAGGGGGAAAGTGGTGTGGGTGCGTCTGTGCAACAGGACACACACACAAGCCCGGCCGAGCCCCTGAGACTAAGCGTGGATGGGGCGGCCGTGCCTGCTCCAACGTCACAGCGATATCTACCATGAGTGAGTGCAACGCCCAAGAGCTATAAGTTTATTTCCATTTTATTCACAAACTCAATTTTAATTAGAAAGAACTGGGCGATAAGCAATGAGGACAGTGTCGGGGTGAATCCACAGCTACGCCATACACATGAGATGCTATGAATATTTGCCAATTACCAAATAAACAAGGTGATGCAAGTGAAATCCATAATAGTTAATGACATTATTAACATTAAAATCTATACATTTTAGGTGTCCTAGTTTTAACAGTAAAATAAGACTTATTTATGCTTTTTTTCAAATAGCAGATACTTGATTGCTTCATTTATGTTTAGGAAGTGAAGGTCTAGAAAACAACAAATCAAGACTTTATTTTTTCAATGAAGTTCAATTTAAAATTAGATTACACATATTTATTTTTCCTCATAACATGGCAATATCCCGAGTTCTTTATACAACTAATTTTACTTTAAAAAGATTATAAAACATAGTAATGGCCCAAATGTCCATCACCTGATGAATGGATAAACAAAATGTGGTAGAGCCACACAACAGACTATTATCCAGCCACAAAAAGGAATGAACGTTGAAAGCATTACACTAAGTGAAAGAAGCCAGCTACAACAGGACACAGATTGTATGGTTCTATTTATATGAAATATCCAGGAACTTCCCTGGTGGTGCAGTGGTTAAGAATCCGCCTACCAATGCAGGGGACACGGGTTCGATCCCTGGTCCAGGAAAATCCCACATGCTGCAGAACAACTAAGCACGCGTGCCACGACTACTGAGCCCTGCGCCACAACTACTGAGCCCGCATGCCACAACTACTGAAGCCTGTGCGCCTAGAGCCCGTGCTCCACAACAAGAGAGAAGCCACCGCAATGAGAAGCCCATGCACCATGACAAAGAGTAGCCCCCGCTCGCCGCAACTAGAGAAAGCCCACGCATAGCAATGAAGACCCAGCAAAGCCAAAAACTAAAAATAAAATAAAAAGAGAAAGAAAAAGAAATATCCAGAATTGGCAAATCTATTGAGACAAAAAGTAGATTACTGGTTGCCAAGGGCCAGGGGCATTGGGGGAAATGAGGAATAAATGCTAATGGATGCAAGAATTATTTTTGGGGTGAAGAAACTGTTCTAAAATTGATCATGGTGATGATTGCACAACTCTGTGAATATACTAAAAACCACTGAAACTATACACTTTAAATGGACAAATTGTATGCCATGTGAATTGTATCTCATTAAAGCTGTAGGGACTTCCCTGGTGGCACAGTGGTTAAGAATCCACCTGCCAATGCAGGGCACACGGGTTCGATCCCTGCTCCAGGAAGATCCCACATGCCACAGAGCAACTAAGCCTGTGCGCCACAACTACTGAGCCTGCGCTCTAGAGCCTGCTCACCACAACTACTGAAGCCTGTGTGCCTAAAGCCTGTTCTGCAACAAAGAGAAGCCACTGCAATGAGAAGCCCACACACCGCAACGAGAGTAGCCCCTGCTCACCACAACTAGAGAAAGCCCACATGCAGCAACGAAGACCCAACACAGCCAAAAATTAATTAATTAATTAATTAATTAAATAAAGTTTGAGGCGACCTGAACCACAGGAAGAACTGCAAACTCCTCGGGTGCGCAAGGCCCCTGAGACCAGACTCTGCTCACTCCTCTAGCTTTCTCCCCCCAACTCTCTGGCCCGGTCACACTCCAACAGCTTTACTCACAGTGCCTCATGCCTCTGGGTCTCTGTGCATGTTGGTCCTATGTGGACCACTTCACAACCTAACAAACACATATACATCCTTCTTTATTTACCATCAGTTCAACATGGCATTTGGGAGTTACAACCATAAGAAGCTGGAGAAAAAGGAACTTGCCCTGAAATCCATCTCCTTCCACAGAATTACCGAATATGAATCATGACCTCTTTTCCAAGAACATTACTTACCATAAAGGAAAAACAATCCCATTTACTAGGTTCCTATTAAACTGGCTACTGTGTTAAGATATATAACCTAACTCACTTAACCCCAAGAAATAGATGAGGTAATAGATTGAGGAAAGTTAAGTATCTTTTTCAAGGCCAGAGAAGGAATCTGAACTTAAGTCGAGATAATTACGAACCACATGATCTTTCTACTATACCAACTTGCTCTCCCAAAGTTGTCTCTTATATACAATGATGAGGAAAGCTCCTTGGATCTCTGGGACTCAGAACGTTAATGCAGTTGAAATGTCAGTCAAAAAAACCTAGAATAAAACCCAACATTTATGGAATGATGTGGTATCATACAGAAAGAACTGAAATCTAAGTACCATATTAAGAAATAGTATTTTTAATATTGCAAAAGAAATACTGAGGTAAGAAATGGAAAAAGGCTAAGAACCACAGGATGGTTTGTCTAAAATTGTAGCTTAGAGTACAGATATGATGACAGAGTCCACTGGAGTCAATCGGTATAGATAAAAATGGGCAGCATGCTTTATTCTAAACTGTAGCACTGCCTAGTAGGACTTTTTGGGTGACAACATGGTCTATATTTGTGCTGCCCAATATTATAACCACTAGCCACACTTGAAATGTAGCCAGTATGACTGAGAAGCCAAAATTTTAACTTTATTTCATTTTAATTAATTTAAACTTAAAAAGACACAGGACGGTAGTGGCTGCCATTTTGGACAATGCAGGTCTAGAGAATGGAAAACAGTGCCTTCTAGTGAGTCTACGCACAGGCTAGAGACAACAGAAAGAGCAGGGTATAATCACCAGAAAGGCCCAAAGTTTGAAAGTTGGGGAGCATTTTACAGCCCATTTTACAGACCTAAAGGGTAACAAAGACAGGTAGTGCCTAAAAGACACTAACATTTAACTGTCTTACGGATGTTGCACAACAAAGGGACCAAGTCTTGTTATAAGCATCAGCTGATGCAGTTTATGTGAAAGTACTACTATATAAATGTAAGATAAATGTATATAAATTTTTACCATCAGGATAGACCTGGAGAGGACAGAAATTCACTTTTCTTTTTTCCAGGTGACTCTTCTAATTATCCTCAAGGGTAGGGGTTATGTTTTATTAGGTCTCTCTCCTGCGCCTAGCGCAATGCCATGCACATGGCAGGTACTCCATAAACGTCTAATGAACTACTAACTCTTTACTGAGTTTCCAACCCAAGGGTGGAGGACAAGAACTCGAGAATAACCCACAGGTGAGTCCAGGAATCCCTGAAAATGGGGAATATGTCCCATGTCATCAAAAATAATCCTGACAGGACTTCCCTGGTGGCCCAATGGGTAAGACTCCGTGCTCCCAATGCAGGGGGCTCAGGTTCAATTCCATGGTCAGGGAACTAAATCCCACATGCATGCTGCAAATAAGACCTGGCGCAGCATGCATGCACGCATGAATGAATGAATGAATGAATAACTATTTTATAAAAGAAAAACCCATCCTAAAATTTTAAATGTCAGGATTATTATTATTAATTTTTTTTTTTTTTTTTTTTTTTTTTTTTTGCAGTACACAGGCCTCTCACTGTTGTGGCCTCTCCCGTTGAGGAGCACAGGCTCCGGACGCGCCAGCTCAGCGGCCATGGCTCACGGGCCCAGCCTTTCTGTGGCATGTGGGATCTTCCCGGACCAGGGCACGAACCCGTGTCCCCTGCATCAGCAGGCGGACTCTCAACCACTGCACCACCAGGGAAGCCCTATTATTAACTTTTAAGTCAACAATCCTATGTTAGTCATTTCCATTGAAAGTTCTCAAACTACTTATTTAAAACATTATTACTATAGTACTTTGAGCTAAAGTAACTTTCATCTATGTTGCTTAAAGCACTTAATTAGTAACCATTATTTAAAGTTCCATACTGTACAAAGTATAATTTCCATTTGCAAACAGGCAGATTAAAAGGTGAAAGTAAAAAAGCAAAAAGCCACACTTTTTTTTAACTCTAACTTGATTAAATCTGAAAACACCAGCCTCACTAATATTTTTCCTTAACTCTATCTACTGAATCAAAATTCATTATGAGAGACTAATGTTCTAAACGCTTAGTTTCAGAATACAGACAAGGGACCTGAATAACTACTTTTTCAATTATAGGTTTCACCAACAATTTTCTGCAAATCTAAAAGATTCACATTCCCACAAAGTTAGCTCCTTAAAAGTAAGTTAGTTTCCTTACTCCACAAATGACAACTCAAAACAATATCATGTGTACAAAAAATTTAACAAAAATCAGAATCAAGTCCTCTGAATCCTAGTCAGTTCTATATACTATAAACCATGATGAATGTCAGCTAAGAGAATCAGTATCTTAAAAACAGGAAGAAGCCTAAGACCACCAGCCCAGACACTCATTCCGGGCTTTCATCCCTCTGCCGAATGTTTCCAATGATTGACACTGTTGATATAAAGGCCCAGGGCTTCCCTGGTGGCTCAGTGGTTGAGAGTCTACCTGCCGACATGCAGGGGACGCGGGTTTGTGCCCCGGTCCGGGAGGATCCCACATGCTGCGGAGCGCTGGGCCTGCACGTCCAGAGCCTATGCTCTGCAACGGGAGAAGCCACAGCAGTGAGAGGCCCGCGTACCGCAAAAAAATAAAATAAAATAAATAAAGGCCCAGAGGCATGTTCAGCCCAACTATCTCCTGTAGGGCACATGAAAAAGATGCAGGAACGCTGAAAGAATTATTTGAGAAAAAAGGAAAAATTTACCATTGCTGCTTTAGTGTTATTCAAATGGTGATAATCAGGTATAACTTAAAAAAGAGAGGGAGAGAGCGCTAAAATGTGGTATGTTTCCTTGCTTTAGGGGATCAGTGTTTCACTTCACAATTATTAACTATATCAAGAGAGTCACAAGTTGTCTCAAGATAAAAAAAAGTCCATAAAACATCAGTCCAGATTATTCCAAATCTAGCTCATAATCATATTATCTGGTGGAATTTTTTGTTTGTTTCTTAACATATGTATCCAGGCTCCATATCAGACCTACCAAATCAAAATCTCCAGGGTATGGGGCCAGCCAGGTATGAGTACATTTTAAAGCTACCTAGATAGGGGCTTCCCTGGTGGTGCAGTGGTTGAGAGTCCGCCTGCCGATGCAGGGAACACGGGTTCGTGCCCCAGTCTGGGAGGATCCCACATGCCGCAGAGCAGCTAGGCCCGTGAGCCATGGCCGCTGAGCCTGCGGTCCAGAGCCTGTGCTCCGCAACGGGAGAGGCTGCAACACTGAGAGGTCCGCGTACTGCACAAAAAAAAAAAAAAAAAAGCTACCTAGATAATTCTAATAATCACCTATCCATTAATTGATTCGTTCAATAAATGTTCACTGAGCACCTATGTACCAGGTATCATGCCTGGTGCTAGGGGTTCAGTGGTAAAGGAAGCAGACATAGTCTGGACCCTACACTCATGGAACTTAGTATAGGGATCACAGAGATATACAGAACATCCATGTGAGGACTGTGGCAAACTGGAGAGTACAGCTCCTAAAAAAAGGAAGCAGCTTTACTATTTTAGCTGAATGTTTCCATGTAGGAGTGCATGACTGATATCGCCATATGTGATTTTTCAAGAAGGTAGGAAAAGGGGGTTGGCGGATCTAAATCAAAACGTGACAGATAGATAACACAAAATAAGATAAAGGAAATGAGTTCAAATATATCAGAAATAATAATAAATGTAAATCAGTGAAACATGTCTATAAAAAGAAAAAGACTCTCAGATGAGATTTAAAAAAGAGATAATCTAGCAACATATTATTCACCACAATTACACCTAAAACAAAACAACACAGAAAGGCTTAAAATAAAAGGAGGGAAATGTGCATTCCAGAAAAATACAAATCAGAAGAAAGCCACAGTAACAATGTTAATATCCAAAAATGAGAACTTAAGGAAAGCAGTATTTAAAAGGGTAAAAAGGGGCATCTCAAAAAATAATAATTATGAACTTGCATGTACCAAAAAATGTAGCCTTAAAATATAACCACAAATATTTTACCTAAAAGTAAAACTGTCAGAATTACAAAGTGAAAATGATAAGTCCTTAGTCACAATAGGAAATTTTAAAACATTTCCTTCAGAAACTTAGAAAACAGACAAAAAAATTAAGATGAAGAGTGTCTGAATAATATGATGAACCAGCCAAATGGAAAACATACACATACACACATGTACATGCTTGTGTGTGACACTGGAGTAGTAAAACATGTCACCCTTCAAAGAATAAGCATAATTTTCCATTAGAAAAGCAAAAGTTAGAGAAACTGGAAAACTAAGAAACTTTGAGAGACGGAGAGAAGAGAAAGGGATAGCTAGGGTCCCACCAGACAGAAGGCTTTCAACAACAGTAACAATTTAGATGTCAGAGCGAAATATAATTCAGAAAGAAAATTCAGATAATTCTCTCCTTTGCTGAAAGCTAGTTATTCCTTCCAACCATATAAAAATAAGGTAAAGGCTAGAAAATTTAATAAAACATTTACAAAAAAATAAGTTATAATAGGACTTCCCTGGTGGCACAGTGTTTAAGAACCCACCTGCCAATGCAGGGGACACAGGTTCGAACCCTGGTCTGGGAAGATCCCACATGCCGCGGAGCAACTAAGCCAGTGCGCCACAATTACTGAACCTGTGCTCTAGAGCCCAAAAGCCACAACTACTGAGCCTGCGTGTTGCAACTACTGAAGCCTGTGAGTCTAGAGCCCGGGCTCCGCAACAAGAGAAGCCACCGCAATGAGAAGCCCGTGCACCGCAACGAAGAGTAGCCCCTGCTCACCGCAACCAGAGAAAGCCCACGTGCAGCAACGAAGACCCAACACGGCCAA
Organism: Mesoplodon bidens; assembly: GCF_964165515.1. Lineage (NCBI taxonomy): Eukaryota > Metazoa > Chordata > Mammalia > Artiodactyla > Ziphiidae > Mesoplodon > Mesoplodon bidens. The sequence goes on along the minus strand of NC_138169.1, from coordinate 29,041,766 downwards.
AAATTAAATAAATAAATTAAAAGTTATAATGAAAAACAGAAAATAATGTGATGTCTGTCCATAGCGAAATGTCATGCTTTGGTTAAAAAGGCAGTCTCTAAAGTTACTTGCCCGGGTTCACATCCTGGCTCCATTACTCATGTGCTGTTGGAAAAGTTGCCTCACATATCTCTATGCCTGTCAGCTCATGTATAAAATGGGGATAATAACGGTACCTACTTCATAAGGTTCTTGTGAAGATAAAATGAGGTAACAATATATGCAAAGAGCTTAGAACAGTGCCTAGCATACTGTAGCTTTCAAACCTGTTAGTGTTCCATCAATGAGGTACACAGTGAGTCAGCTCTATGTGTATCAATACGTAAAAAGATGCCCAGCATGTATTATGGTTTAAAAGGCAGCTGCATAAAAACAATGATATACAAAAGAAATCTGTGTATAATAAACATATATGCCTGTGTATACATATACATTTATCTAGAAGAATATACAAACTGTTAACAGTTACCTCTGGTAAGTGAGACTAGAAGAGCTTGGCAAACTGTTTCTTTCTGTATTATGTGAATTTTTTTAAGAGCCTATATCACTTTTATAAGTTTTAAATTACAAAAAACGTAAAAATCATTTTTCACAACTCAGTTATTTTGCCACCATAATCCTAAAACATTAAGCCCTATAAACTGTTATTCGCACAACAAATTTGGTTTGACCCATGCCTACATTCATTCCTATGCCCATAAAACAATGGTTCTTGAACCAAGATCCCAGGTTACCTTGGTATCCCACAGGCTGGAATGAAACATCATGCCACCAAGATCCAAGAATAATAGCCTCTTCTAAATCACAGAAATGCTTGAATTAATGAAGACAATTCTCTCAAATCCATCTAATACACTTTTACTAGCAGATGATCAAACAAATTAACAACATGCAAATTTAAAATAACATCTATTTACAAGGAGTTGATTAGGCTTCATTCTATAGCTTTCTCACGGATGTGTACGCTTAAAGGGAATTTATATTATATAGATACAGTAAAGTCATTCTCTGCTAGTAAAATTATTTCGTGTTTATAAGACAGTTTATCATGTGTTCTATAACAAGCATGATGGCTCCATCCTCTGAATAAATTTGATAATCACTGCTCTGGGTTTATCATCAGAAAAATTATAAGGTCTGTCAGAAAAATTATAATGTAGATATGTTGAGAAAATGCATATTTCATTTAACTGTCCTTTTAAAGATATTCCTGAATCTAGACCCTTAAAGAAAGCAAATACTGTCTGAGTCTATTATTAGAAATGACAGCTAACATTTACTTAGCATGAACCGTGTGCCAGTGACTATGCCAAGCACTCCACATGTACTCTCTATCATTAAATCATCACAGCAGTTCTATCAATAAGCATTATTCTTACCGTTTCCTTCTGATTAAGAAACTGAAGCACAGAGAAGTTAAGCAATTTGTTCAAAGTCACAGAGCCAATAAAGAAGCAGAGACACTAAAAAGCAGGTAGTACCTAAATCTGTGGAGGTCATGGGGGTGGTAAGGGATTATTATATACAAAATAAGATTCTACAGGACGAATGGAAAGACTACTGGATTGGGCAAAAGCAGACCAAAATCTGGATTCCAATTCTCCCACTTAGTAGCTCTGAGACTATCAAGAAAAAATTTAACTTCCCTGGCTTCAGCTGCCTGGTCTGTAATAAGGCAATGCTAGAGTGGTTCTGATGTAATTTCAAACTCTAAATAAATTGCTAAATATATATCTTAGTACTCATAAGGCAGCCAGAGCAACTGAATAAAAACAAAGGCTGGATCAACAGACCCAGGAAAACATTCTAAGAGAACCCTCTCCCTGAATCGTTCTCAATTTCTGATACAGAGAACAGCTGATTCCTTGGGTACCAGTTAAAAAGAGTCCCAGCCCTTCCCAGTCCTGCTGAATTAGAACCTGCAAGGGAGGGTCTGGGACTCCACACTGTAACGACTCCTTAAGTGACCAGCATGCACTGGAGGTGGTGTCCCCTGACTTAGGTATTAGGGAGAATCCAGCTCAGTGTAAATGATCTATTCAACACCTGTGCTTTTTGAAGTTAGGAATTCCTTAAAGTTGTTTAATTAAAAAAAAATTAACAGCTTTCTTAAGATATAATCACATACCACACAATTCACCCATTTAAAGTGGATAATTCACTGGTTTTCCATATACTAACAGAGTTATGCAATCATGACCACAATCAATTTTAGAATATTTTCATCACCCCAAAAGAAACCCCAGACCCATTAGCAGTCACCATTTTTCCCCAACCCCATCCTCTTCCCCCCCAGTAGACAACCATTAAACTACTTTGTCTCTTTAGATTTACCTATTCTGGACATTTCATACAAATGGAGTCATACAATATGTGATCTTTTGTGAGCAGCTTCTTTCACTTAGCATGTCTCACTACACGCTCCATCCATGTGTCACTACTTCATTTCTTTTTATTGCCAAACAACATTACATTGTGTGAAGGTACCTCATTTTATTCACCCATTTATCAGCTAATGACTATTTAGTTGTTTCTAAAATTGCCTAATTTTAATAGAGAAAAAAGGATATTAGATAAAAATTTTTTGCATTAAGATTTTTCCAGGTAAACGTATCAACGTACTCAATATGTTCACTACAGTAAACCTTACTACAATGTAAAAAATGTACTACTTAGAGTTAATAGCATACTTTTACATATTACTAAAACAAATAGGCTACCAAAATATGAATATGATGATCACATGTTTAATAGCAGAGGTTTTTATTTCTAAACCGAATACTCTTTTTTTCAAAACCAGTTGTTAAATTCTGATTCTGCCACAGGAGGTTATGGCTTCTGTGCTGGAAAACTACTGACTTCACTTTACAGCTCACAATTGCTCTCCTTGTCCCACTTTTTTTTTTTTTTTTTTTTAAGCTCCGTGGACTTGCTCCAGTCTACTTCACAGACCTCGTTCTTTCTCCTCCCTTCCTTACTTGTCCAGTGCTGACCTACTAATTGTCCTTACAGACAAATCTGTCAGCTTGTGGAAGCACTTTTATTCAAAACTCTGGAAAACTACACTGATTTTCCTAAATCTTTTTTTTAACTTCAGAATTCTTTATTAAGCTTTCAATTTAAAACTTTATCCCTGCTTCAATTTAAATTTCTTTTTCCACTTGAGATTAGGTAAAAAGCTTGCTTCTAATAATTGACAAGTTCCATGGCACAACCATCTTTCTCACCGGACTCAGTGTGGTCAGGCTCACACCTGTTTTGGTCATTGTATTCTCAGCACCCAGCAGAGAACACGGGTAGTTATTCATAGTCTCGTTGAAAGAGTGAAAACAGAAATGCAGCTTGAAGTAGATTTTTATCATATAGCTAACATGTACTGAGCTTATTTATACATGCAGGGGCCTAGGCTAAACATTCTCATGCACATCTTACTGAATTCTCATCACAGTACCATTAAACAGGTAGTATGCATACTACCCCCTCCCAATTCGAAAGATGAAAAAACTGAGATTCAGTAAGCAACAGAGCCAGAACTCAAACCCAGGTCTGCCTCAAAGCCCATGAACTTAACCACCGTGCAGCTCTATTCACACAGTCAAAGGCAACAAAGCTAAAGCCAGAACAGCAAGCAAAAAAGAAGGAACACTCGTGACCACAGATCACACCACTTGGGGACCAAGGGAGGAGGTCCGAAGGTGGCCTGTCCCTTTGGGGTTTCTGTAGAGAACGCAGGCACACTCTTTCTACGACCTCTCTTCAAACATGCACTCAGACAGGACAGAAGAGGCACAAAAATTTCCACGATACATGAAATGTCTTTCTCAGCCCCAGGGGCTACTGAAGTTGCTCTTATGAAAAATGAGCTCATTCTGAGTGGTTCACAACTCATAACTTCTGAAGCAAAAAGCTTCTGTTCTAAACTGAAAAAATAAACAAAAAAGGACAACCTGAGAAGAGTCAGGGCAAGGACAGCTGCTAATAACCAACTGCCGGCTCCTGCTGGTTCTAATGGAGTCACAGCCACCACCTCAATACTCACGCTCATCTGTGTCAAAACAGGGAAGCAGGGAACACATTTCTTTAAAGATTAAATTAACCTCTCTACAGAGAGTGGTTTAATGTGACAATGATACTAGGTTATCAAAATAAGTACTTCTCTGTTGTCTGTTCATATTCAATTTATCTCCATAAAGCAATTTTTTTTTTTTTCGGTATGCGGGCCTCCCACTGTTGTGGCCTCTCCAGTTGCAGAGCACAGGCTCCGGACACGCAGGCTCAGCGGCCATGGCTCACGGGCCTAGCCGCTCCGCAGCATGTGGGATCTTCCCGGACCGGGGCACGAACCCGTGTCCCCTGCATCGGCAGGCGGACTCTCAACCACTGCGCCACCAGGGAAGCCCCATAAAGCAAATTTATATTGATAAAGGACAGAGATTTGCATTTTTAAAAGCTCAGATGCATAATAAATACACTTTCAGGACTAGCTGGGATATTAGGATATTTTAATCTTGCCTCTCTTAGTAACATTTTTCCTACGTAACAATGAAGACGTCGTTCTAAAAGGCAACTCCTAAAAAATGGTTCTGAAGAACCTAGGGGCAGGATAGGAATAAAGACGCAGACGTAGAGAATGGACTTGAGGACACAGGGAGGGGTAAGGGTAAGCTGGGACGAAGTGAGAGAGTAGCATTGACATATATACACTACCAAATGTAAAACAGCTAGTGGGAAGCAGCTGCATAGCACAGGGAGATCACAGGGAGGGTGGGAGGGAGACGCAAGACAGAGGAGATATGGGAATATATGTATATGTATAGCTGATTCACTTTGTTATACAGCAGAAACTAACACACCATTGTAAAGCAATTATATTCCAATGAAGATGTTAAATAAATAAATAAATACATACATACATAAATACATACATACATACATACATACATACATACATAAATAAAAGGCATCTCTTAACTTCTGAATGGGTTATGTTCCAAAGTTCCCTTTCAGTGCAGTCTGAAAACTAGAAATTAATTTTTCCCATAGAAGTTATAAACAATTCCAATATTAGGCCACAATCGACTATTTAAATTGAAAATAAAGTGCAATACGGGGAGGGGGAAGGGTAAGCTGGGACAAAGTGAGAGAGTGGCATGGACATATATACACTACCAAACGTAAAATAGATAGCTAGTGGGAAGCAGCCACATAGCACAAGGAGATCAGCTCAGTGCTTTGTGACCACCTAGGGGGGTGGGATAGGGAGGGTGGGAGGAAGACACAAGAGGGAGAAGACAGGGGGACATATGTATATGTATAGCTGATTCACTTTGTTATAAAGCAGAAACTAACACACCATTGTAAAGCAATTATACTCCAATAAAGATGTTAAAAAAAGAAAAGAAAAGAAAGTGCAAAAGTAGTCTGAGCCCCACACCCACCCCAGAGCCCTGGGAGCCCTGAGCAGCGGAAGGCAGCACAGGCACTGCGGAGTCTCCACAGCCAGCTGTGCGGCAGCAGCAGGGAGAGAAGGAGTGAGAAGACCCTCAGGGAGGCCCCTGCAGCACTAGCAGCAGGAGCACTGCAGCCTGCGGGTCCACACAGCACCCTGCTTGAGTCAAGGATCTCCTTCTGCACACGCTACTGTATACAGTTTGTGAAATGGGTTATGCAACGCCCATGACCTCTTCAGCTTTAATATACACTCACTGGGGAGTACTCAGTCAAAATGGTATCTATAAACAATATATAACCCCTTATTATCATCTCTATTTTTACAGATGGAAAAAGAGATTCTACAGATTAAGTTATTTGCCAAATATCACAAAGTCACTGACACAGCAATGAAACAAACAGACAAGCCCTGCCCTCCAAAGTCAACATTCTAGAAGAAAGAAAGAGAGACAACAAACAAGACTAATAAATAAATTACAGTATTATTAGAAGGTGCTGTGTGCTGTGGGGGAAAATGCCGTGTGAAGTGCCAGGGTGGTGGTGGGAGCAGCCTGCAATGTGAGCAGGACAGTCAGTGTAGACCTTACACCAGATGGTTACACAGGAGAAACTGGAAGGAGGTGATAGGGCAGTACGTGAATATTTGGGGAGAGAGTTTCGGGTAGAAGGAACAGGCAGTGCAAAGGCCTTGAGGAGGAAGTGTGCCTGGAATGTCCTGTCAATAGCAAGGTGGCCAGTATGTCTGAAGAAAAGCAAGCGAGAGTATGAATGAGAAGTAATGGAGCACCAGGTGCACGGGACCTTGCCAACTGCTCTAAGGACTCTGCCTTTTACACTGAGGGAGATAGGGAGCCACTGAAGGTTGTGAGCAGAGGAACGACAATGCCATAACTTACAACTAAAAATGAGAGCTTCTGGCTCTGAGACTCCAGCAGAATAAGGGCAGGAGGAAGGAGTGCTGGCGAGAGGTGGGCAGCTCCTGGTTGTATCAGGAATGAATGAGGACACCAAAGTTTCTGTCTTGATCAAATATGTTAGACTCTAGGAATAGTAGGTTTCGTGGGGAGGGGATCAGGAATTCCGTTTTAGGCAGATTAAGTTTGAGATGCCCGTTAGATTTCTCAGAGGACCAGTAAACTGGCAGGCAATTTCAGGGGAGCAATGCAGGTTACAGATATCAAGTTGTAAGTCGTCAGCACCGAGATGATATTTAAAACAATGAGGCCAGATGAGATCACTGTCCTAGATTCAAAAGCTTGAATATAAAGAAAAGAATTCACCAGGATTTTCCTTATTCCGAGATAATAAAGAATTGTCAGCAGTTTTTAATTACTGAAGATTCATTTGAAGGGCTTTTACAATGTATGAAAATACTAATAATCTGTTAAACAAACATAATATTATCACATTTTACACAAAGGAATAATCCCCTTTTTCATTCATGTGTCTTCTCTCAAGGGCAAGATTTTTCCTGTATATTTGGTCATCAGAAAAATCAGATCATTTCTGAGTTTATGGATCATCTAATCCAATTCCTTTCCTTTACAGAAAGAAAGATGAAGGTGAAGACAGGTAGGACAACCTGCCTAAATTCACACAACCAACCAGTGGCAGACCCCACGCCTGGTGTCCCTTCGACCCCAGCAGTCTTCCTGCAGAGCAGCGGCTCCCAGCCCGCGCCTGTCTGCACACACCATAGTCTACGCTCACCACGGATGGCAATGGAACTGCCGTGTGGGGAGAGGGCAGAGCGGCTGACAAAGTTCCTCTGGGGACCCCCCAGGGCTGCCCTCACCCCAAGGTTGTGCTGCTTCCCAGTAGGATCACTACTGGAAGGAGTTAGTAAGATGGAAAAAGAAGGAAAAGAAAGGATAACTGTCAATTAATGACAATGCAGAGAACTGTGAAGAATTCACTACTACTATCTTATAAGCCTAATCAAGTGCTCTTATTTTCTGCTACTATTAGGTTCTCTGACCCGTATCCAAATATTTGTTGTATGGTTATTTTTCTTGTTACCTGATCAAAGCCCAATTATTACGAGCCATTAGATACAAAAAAATAAGAGCCTTCAGCTTCATGTTATAGTTTTAAATCAAAATAATAGCATAATTACAAAAGTTTCATCAGTTTATATCTAATTATTACTTAAGACAGGCTTAAAATATAAATAATATAACCTATTAACTGAAATTTGTTTAGAAAGCAAACGCTCTACTTAGAAAAGTTAAGACTGCAGATAAGAGAATTACTAACATTATTGCTTAACTATCAATAAAGACTAATATATTAAGTATTCAAATAACAGATCAATTCATTTGCAATGCATAATACCAATAAATTTAACAATACAAAATAAGAGTTGAAAATATTTTGCATACTAAAAACCACTTTACAAATAAAAGGTATTATTAATTATCATGCTTATCTGATAAATAAAAATATGAGATTGTTAAAGATCATCACTTAATGAACACTGGAAACTGAGGGGGTTTTTCATGCATTCATTCATTCAAAAATATATTTACTAAGAAGTTCGTCCTATATACCTGGCACTGCACTTAGGGCTGAGAAATACAATCGGAAATAAGACATAGTCCCTTTCCTGAAGGAGTTCATAATCTAGTTGGAGACACACTTAAGAAAGCATGCAATTAAAATACAGTAGACTGAGTGCTTCCAGGAGTAAGTACAAAATGCCACCTATCAAGCACACTGAAGGGTCAACTAATTCAGTCTGGGAAAACTTCCAAGAAGAAGGAATAATAAGCTTAGGCTTAGCTAGGCAAAGCAGGAAGTGTGCTATGAGCAGAAGGAAGAGCAAAGCAAATATCTGGAAGTGAAAGAAAGATGAAGCTTTCAAAGCCTTAAAGGTGGATCAACATTACCAAAGTAAAGAATAGGATGGGAAAGCGATGAAATGAGAGAGACATGCATGATTAAATACTCTATTAAGTGAATAAATAACTACCCTAAACATTGAGTAATGTAAGATTGGTTAAATAAATTATATCCATATAATAGAATATCGATAAAGTAGAATAAATATCCATATAATAGAACACTATGCAAACATAAAATATGATGCTAAAATATATTTGATAACACGGAAAGTATTCTTTAAACAAGTATCTATTGAGCATCTATTAGGCACTGAGCTAGCTAGACAAAAAAATCAGGTTGCAAACCAGTATGTTCACATGTGACATAACTCTTATGGAAAACATACAAATCTCCATGGGAATAAAGATAAAATTACAAAATGCTAACAGCATTATTGGGGAATGTGGTTGCACTTGACTTTTTTCTTTTTTTTGCTTATCTTCATTTTCTAACCTTTCCCACTTATTACAGAAGTTAGTATAAACAATCCAAAGTAGATTAGAAGCCTTTCCATAGGGCCAAGTGTTATTTAAAGAAAACTACATGGGTAAATCTTCTATCACTGGGGACTTCCCTGGTGGCACAGTGGTTAAGAATCCGCCTGCCAATGCAGGGGACACAGGTTTGAGCCCTGGTCCAGGAAGATCCCACATGCCGCGGAGCAACTAAGCCCGTGCGCCACAACTACTGAGCCTGCGCTCTAGAGCCCACGAGCCACAACTACTGAAGCCCGTGTGCCTAGAGCCCGTGCTCCGCAACGAAGAGTGGCCCCCTCTCACTGCAACTAGAGAAAGCCCATGCGCATCAACGAAGACCCAACGCAGGCAAAAAAAAAAAAAAAAAAAATCTTCTCTCACTGGCTCTGGCAAACAGCAGACACCTAGAATTGTATATGTGTTTTTAAAACAATTATCCAACTAACCTTTACTGAATGCCTGCCTTTTACCAGGCACTGAAATATGGATACAAAGATAAATGAGGCACGTGTTCTATTCAGTTTTATCATGTGTGCAGGTTCCTGTGTGAACTATCACAGTCAAGATACAGAGCAGTTCCATCACCAGGAGGATCCCTTGTGTTGCCCTTTTATACCCACACCCCTGCCCTCTTGCACCTTCCCTCACTCCTAACTCCTGACAAGCACTCATCTGTTCTCCATTTATACCCTTTGGTCATTTCAGAAATGTTATATAAATGTTATATAAATTCCATTTTGGAATTGGCTTTTTCTTTATTTTATTTAATTTTTTTTTTATTCTTTACTTAAAGTATTTTTATTTTAAAACTGCTTAATATTTAAAAAGTGTTTTTAAAAAATTTAAAAAGTAATGCATATTAGAAAGAAAGTTAATACAAATTCATGATGAAAAAAAGTTCAGACAGTACAAGAGAATACACAGGAAGTCCCCCTCCCACCCCAGACCCCCAGTTTTCCAGACCTTCTCAGAAACAACCACTTCTATCAGTCTCCTGGATGACTTTCTATGCAATATAAGCTTTGAAAAAAACCTTTTTTAAAAAAATTTTTTTGAATTATATTTATTTTTTTATATAGCAGGTTCTTATTAGTCATCAATTTTATACACATCAGTGTATACATGTCAATCCCAATCGCCCAATTCATCACACCCCCACCCCCACCCCCCTGCGGCTTTCCCCCCTTGGTGTCCATGCTTTTGTTCTCTACATCTGTGTCTCAATTTCTGCCCTGCAAACCAGTTCATCTGTACCATTTTTCTAGGTTCCACATATATGCGTTAATATATGATATTTGTTTTTCTCTTTCTGACTTACTTCACTCTGTATGACAGTCTCTAGATTGGAATTGGCTTTTTCATTCAGCATAACTCCCTGGGGATTCATCCAAGTTGTTGTGTGTATCAATATTTTCTTGCTGAGTAATATCCATGATGTGGATATACCAGTTGGTTGACAGCTGGATTGTTTCCAGTTTTTGACTATTAGGGATAAAGTTGTTTTGAACATTCATGACAAAAATATATATATATAAATGAGGCACAGTCCTTGCCCTGAAAGGGCTCACAATCAAGTGGAGAAGACAGACATGCAAACAGAGAGCATGACAGGGTGAGGGAACTTTAGCAGAGACGACAAAGTGCTCCAGAAGCACTGAGGACAAATACTTGCAGAAGGTCAGAGCTGTAAGACAAGCATACCACTTCTGGCACTGCAGAAGCTGCTCTTAATATGTGCCTTATGGTTTCTCAAAAAACTGAAAACAGAACTACCATATGACCAGCAATTCCACTCCTGGATATGTATCTGAAAAAACAAACAAACCCCAAAACTATAATTCAGAAAGATACATGCACCCCAGTGATCATAGCAGCACTATTTACAATTGCCAATATATGGAAGCAACCTAAGTGTCCGTCAACAGATGAAGGAATAAAGAAGATGTGGTACATATGTACAGTGGAATACTACTCAGTCATAAAAAAGAATGAAATTTTGCCATTTGCAACAACATGGATGGACTTGAAGGGCATTATGCTGGGTGAAATAAGTCAGACAGAGAAAGGTAAGCACTGTGTAATGTGATTTATATGTGGAATCTAAAAAATATGACAAACTAGTGAATATTAACAAAAAAGAAACAGATTCACGGATATAGAGAACAAACTAGTGGTTACCAGTGAGGAGAGGGAAGGGGGGAGGAGCAAGATAAGGGTAGCAGATTAAGAGGTACAAACTACTATGTATAAAATAAGCTACAAAGATATATAGTACAACACAGGGAATATAGCCAATATTTTATAATAACGATAAATGGAATATAACCTTTAAAAATTGTGAATCACTACATTGTATACCTGAAACTTACATAATATTGTACAATAAAGACACCTCAATTTTTAAAAATGTGCTTCATGTACCCAGTGAGTCACATTTATCCCACATCACTTTGATCAATTTGCCACAAGAAAATAAAGGTGGGGAGGGATTGGAGGAGACAGCAATTACACAGACCAACCAGGCTCACAATGCAGGGCTGACACACTAAACCTGCCTTACAAGGAGGCTTTGTGGGAGCTGCACAATGGCCCGCCCAGGAGAGCGGGTCAGACAGTCTCACTCCGGGCTGTCAAGGGCAGACACGCAGCTGGGTCTGACTGTGGAGGGACAGGGAGCTTTCTACTAAAGCCAAATAGCCAGAAAAGAGGAAGCCCAATATCACCCATCTTTCAGTGAAAGAAAACAATTGAAGGGCAAAATAAAAGCCAGGAAAGAAGGCTAGAGTCTGCTCTTATTTCATCTGCCAAATAAACCAAAACAATAATTTTCCCTTTGCTTTCACCTTAAAAACTTATCACCAGGGGATCCCTGGTGGCGCAGTGGTTCAGAATCCGCCTGCCAATGCAGGGGACACGGGTTCGAGCCCTGGTCTGGGAAGATCCCACAAGCCACGGAGCAACTAAGCCCGTGTGCCACAACTACTGAGCCTGCGCTCTAGAGCCCGCAAGCCACAACTACTGAGCCCACGTGCCTAGAGCCCGTGCTTGGCAACAAGAGAAGCCACAGCAATGAGAAGCCCGTGCACCACAACAAAGAGTGGCCCCCTCTCACCACAACTAGAAAAAGCCCGTGTGCAGCAACGAAGACCCAACGCAGCCAAAAATAAATAAATAAATTTATTTTTTTTTAAAACTCTTGAAATAGTTTTAATTTCCTACACTTATGTTACCTTTTTCATTTCACAGACATTTCATTTTTCTCCTTCACCATACCACTTCCAGTTTTCTTTTAAAAAGGTACGAACAATCAAATATAAGTATCAATCTAGCCACTTTGATTATTTAAACCTCTGTTACACACAAACTTAGGAAGAAATCTTTTTTCCTACAAAGTTCAAAGAGAAACAGGAAATATCCCAACAGTGTAAATCACATAAACAATTGTAATTTATTACTCATGTCAGGTATTCACTTGAAATGTCATTAGGAGGAGAAATCCATGGCTTGTATAAAATTCATATAGTTCAAAATGACTGTGGCACTGAACCTAATTTAAAATCACACCTAATTTTGTTAACACATGGTTAATATTAATATTTAAAATGATGTGTCAATTAACAAAACACACAGCTGGGAGATAACGACTTTTTTCATTGACTTTGTAACCGTCTATTGCATGTTCTTTAAGATCAATGTGGAGATGAGACCCTAACAGCACAGGTGCAGGAATGTACTGCCTGTTACCCCTTCCCTATTTCCTCCTCTGTCTGGAAGGAGTGACCACGAAAAGTCTGCTCCAATCCTCACTACCCTATTACTTTATTCTAGCCAATAACAACAGCTCGTGACACAGGCCTTCCTGTCTTTCTTCCTTTGCTCCTTTACAATAACCAAAGTACCCCATTTGCATCATCTCTTACCTCAAAACATCTACTTTTCATTTCATTTTTGCAACTTTAGTCTGTCTCTCTCTCTCACACAGTTATCTCAAACACCTGGTTTATTTGCAGTCCCCGATGGGAAGAGGGCCCACCCACTGGGACCACTCCCGCTCTTTTCTGGGCCCGTGTTTTGGAGCAAGCCTGAAGAACTAAAGAAGCTGTCAGGTCTGAAATCCCAGTGAATCATGCACCACCCACAGGTAAGAGACATCTGGGGTGAGACAGGGAGTGATCAGCCTCTGCTTTAACCCCTGCTGATAGACCTTGAAGACTCACCCACAGGTATGAGCCAGAACAGCTTTCCTCTCCAAACTGGTGCCAAAAACTAAGGAGAAGCTGTACTATTATCTCTGCACCTGCCATTTTTCAGCATTTGCCGAACAAATGGTTTCATCTCAGGGCCTCCAAAATTCAACTGCTTAAAGGAATGTTTGGAAAAAAAGGAAACTCTGCATAGTGATAATCTGCTGAGAATTAAATACTAACAAACTCCACAGCTGGCTTCTCTTGCACTCAGAGTATTCAAAAAAGCAGAGTAGATATGGTCTCCACCAATTTTTTTTTTTTTTCTCTTACATCTGCTCACCTGCCTGCAACAGCTGCTTAACTTCCTTGCTCTGCTTTCTAGAGGGCATAACTAACTATGCAGGCTGGAGGAAGAGGAAAAGAGTGGACTCAAATGGCACGGATGACCAGATGACTGCATAGCTCAGTGTGTGGCCCTCCCTGCCCCCGGGGCTCCCCACCTTCACTCCATCCAGCCCAGGACTGGACAGCACCGGAGTGGAGGCGGTGGTGAGGAGAGCCAGGGCCACCGGCCAGCGTGCATGTGCAGAGGCGGCAGAGACTCCACATACTTTGGATTCTACACAAGACACTAGCTTGAGTCACTGAACTAAAGGGTATAGTTGAAATTTTTTTAAATATGTGGTATAAAATAAGAAAACAAAGTAATATCTATATCATTTACTCCTAACATATTTTTCTTATATATCTTTGATATAATTATGTCTTCCTAAAATACACAATTTATTTTTCAAACTAAATTAGAATTGTACAATGATTATAAGACACTTCAAACCTAAAATTCCTTTCAAATTATGTTGGAAGCAATAATTCTTTCAAGAATACTCCCTAAATTCCTGGTTCTTTATTAAAAGAAATATTCTGAATTCTGCCTACGATCTCCTTTGGAGAGTACATAAAATTCAAATTCCATCTTAATGACCACATAAAAGAAAAAGTGTACTTTTTTTTTTTTTTTTTTTTTTTTTGCTGGGTGCAGGCTTTCTCTAGTTGCGGTAAGCGGGGGCTACTCTTCTTTGCGGTGCGCGGGCTTCTCATTGCGGTGGTTTCTCTTGTTCCGGAGCAGAGGCTCTAGGTGCATAGGCTTCAGTAGTTGTGGCTCGTGAGTTCTAGAGTGCAGGCTCAGCAGTTGGCACATGGACTTAGTTGCTCTGTGGCACATGGGATCTTCCCCGACCAGGGCTCGAACCCATGTCCCCTACATTGGCAGGCAGATTCTTAACCATTGCGCCACCAGGGAAGCCCCAAAAAATGTACTTCTATCACCACTTGCTTTCAGGCTGTATTTGTCCCAACATATCTTTAACGTAAATCACTGATTACATGTTTTTTGGTTTAAAAAAAAATAACAATGAAACTTCACCAGCCAAAATTACTACCAATTTAACAGAAGTTTAAAGGACAGAATAAGCTTTTTAAATGCAATTATTACCTAATGTTATCAATAAAATCTATTTTGATGAAAAAATACATAGTTTTAAGTTATCATTATTTATTTGTAAATAGATCCCCCAAATTAAGGTTAGTACTTCATGATCAACAGGGCAATAACAAAAAATAAGCCCATAAATTAACCTTAGTATATATATAGATAACAAACATTCCATTTCAAATCAGTGAAGAAAAGTAGAAGAATCGTTAGTTAACGTCTTAGAAAACAATAAAATAGCATCCTTCACGTTGAACCATCCCCAAATTTTCAGGTAAGACTAAAATTTACTTTTAAAAGTACTAGAAAAAATGTGAAAATTTATCTGCCAATGGTATGGAAAAGACTTCTTGCCTATTTAAGAGCAAAGAAATAATCCATTTTTTAAATTCTGTAGGACAACAAAAATAAACAAATGGGACCTAATGAAACTTAAAAGCTTTTGCACAGCAAAGGAAACCATAAACAAGATGAAAAGACAACCCTCAGAATGGGAGAAAATATCTGCAAATGAAGCAACTGACAAGGGATTAATCTCCAAAATATACAAGCAACTCAATATCAAAAAAAAACAACCGAATCCAAAAATGGGCAGAAGACCTAAACAGACATTTCTCCAAAGAAGACATACAGATTGCCAACAAACACATGAAAAGATGCTCAATATCACTAATCATTAGAGAAATACAAATCAAAACCACAATGAGGTATCACCTCACACCAGTCAGAATGGCCATCATCAAAAAATTTAGAAACAATAAATGCTGGAGAGGGTGTGGAGAAAAGGGCACCCTCCTGCATAGTTGGTGGGAATGTAAATTGATACAGCCACTATGGAGAATAGTATGGAGGTTCCTTAAAAACTAAAAATAGGAATACCATACTACCCAGCAATCCCACTACTGGGCATATACCCTGAGAAAACCATAATTCAAAAAGAGACATGTACCGCCATGTTCATTGCAGCACTATGTACAATAGCCAGGACATGGAACCAACCTAAATGTTCATCGACAGATGAATGGATAAAGAAGATGTGGCACACATATACAATGGAATACTACTCAGCTATAAAAAGGAACGAAATTGAGTTATCTGTAATGAGGTGGATGGACCTAGAGTCTGTCATACAGAGTGAAGTAAGTCAGAAAGAGAAAAACAAATACAGTATGCTAACACACATATATGGAATCTAAAAACACGGTACTGATGAACCTAGTGGCAGGGCAGGAATAAAGACGCAGACATAAAGAACGGACTTGAGGACACAGCGGGGGAAGGGGAAGCTGGGACGAAGTGAGACAGTAGCACTGACATTATACACGACCAAATGTAAAACGGATGGCTAGTGGGAAACTGCTGTATAGCACAGGGAGATCAGCTCGGTGCTTTGTGACGATCTAGAGGGGTGAGATAGGGAGGGTGGGAAGGAGGCTCAAGAGGGAGAGGACATGAGGATATATGTATACATAGAGCTGATTCACTTTGCTGTACAGCAGAAACTAACACAACATTGTAAAGCAATTATACTCCAATAAAGATATAAAAAAAGTGAATTCTGTAGGACAAAAATACCATATATAATGTAAAAATGCCAAGAAATTGATTACAAACATTGCTAACATATACAACAGAACAATAAAACATAACAAATAATGGGCTCTTACCCAACACGAAGATGAATATCGCAACAGAAAAGCAAGCAAAAGACATGAATGAACATATCACTAAAAAAGTTTAATCAAAAATATGGTTTTTGTTGGTGTTGTTAAAAGTTCAATCACACTGACAATCAGAGAAGTATATATTTTTTAATGAGATGTCATTTCTGCCTACCCATTTAGAAAATATTCTTAAATGCTGATACTCAAAATATCACTCACTGTTCAGAAAAATGAACATTCTTTCTTTCACATCATTTGTAGGGTCATAAATTGGCACAATCTTTTGGGTGAACAATTTGGAAATATGTCATCTTAAAAAATGTGTATACCCTTTGGTCTAGCTACTCCACTTCTCTGAATATTTCCTTATGATAAATTCATAGATGTAACATTTAGTTTGTTTACCAAAGAATTACTCATAATATAAAAAAACTGGAATCCTAATGTTCTACCCCAAAGGACTGGTTAAATGTACAGCCTTACAACTTAATGCTATATAATTGCTATATTATCAGATATTTAATGATATGTAAAATATCCACAATATCCACAGCAATACGTATAATTCCATGCCTGTAAAACAAATTTTATATAGACACACACACACACTCCCCAGTGGAAGAATATACAGTGTAATCCTATATCCATTATCAAGGATTGGTTCAGGAACAGGCAAGTCACAGTATCCGAGTCAACTGGAGACAAAGAACGGTTTGCTGGGAGTGACTATCTCCCCAGGTGGGTAACTCTAGAAAAAGGAAATACAGAAATTCTCGAGACTTTTCTTGAGACTTTTTCTTTAAGTTTAAAATCATATCAAAGTGAAAACTTCCAAAAAACTCAAACTGACATGAATGGCAAGGATATTTATTGGCTCAATGAGAAAGCATGCAGCTCTGACTGTTACTGGCAACCATCTACAACCTCAGAGCAACCAGCTTTAGGATGAAGCTGACACTATGTGCTACAGAGCGGAAGGATGGAAAGAACCTGGCTATTTCCTAAGATTGCTGAGCTGCTAAATAAAGCCAACCCTAAAACCCACCCCTCTGGACTTCCAGCTTTTGAGCCAATAAACGCCCTTGTCATTTGAGTTTTTTAGAACTTTTCATTTCAATATAATTTTAAACTAACAGAAAAGTCTCAACAACAGTCCTAACGCTTCACTCAAATTTATCAATAGTTAACATTCTGCCCCATTCGCTTTATGTTCTCTCTGTCCCAAACACACACACACACACACACACACACACACACACACACACACACACACACACTAACTCCTGAAACCATCTGAGAGTAAGTTACATACATCATGCCCATCTCTTCTCCAAATACTGTAGTGTTTATTTCCTAAAAATAAGAACCTGTCTTAGATGACCATAGTACAATGATCAAACTCAGGAAACTTAACATTGATACAACCTAATCCACAGTGTATACTCAAATTTCACCAACTGTTCCCAAAATATGTCCTTTGTTGCTATTTTTCCTAACCCAGGGTCACCCATCCCATCTGCTGTCATGTCTCATTCATCTCCTTTAATCTGGGGCAGTTCCTCTGCCTTGCATGACAATGACACTTGTGAAGAGCACCAGCCAGACTCTGGTCTCTCTCACATCTCCTCAGGTTCCGCACACTTGGCAGAATACCTCAGAAGCGGTGCTGTGCCCCTTTCAGTGGGACAGGAGGCACACGGTGCTGGTTTGTGCCAATACTGGTGATGTTGACTCTGATACTGTGGCAGACAGACTCAAGTGTCCCCGTGACCCCAACCTCCTCGTGTTCATGCCCTGTGCGCCCTCCCTTGAGAGTGGGCAGGACCTGTGACTTGCTTCTAACCAAGAGAACAAAGATGACAGGATGTTCGTGACTGCAAGTAAGTGATTATGTTACATAAGAGGTAACTTCCATCTTGCTGGAGCCCCCTCTCCCTTGCTGGCTGTGAGGAAGCAAGTGGCCACAATGGGGAAGCCACTTGCAAAGAAAAGAAGCAAGAGACAGCCTCTAGGCACTGAGGGCTTCCTCCCGCCAATGGCCAGCAAAACAGTGGAGCTGTCAGTCTTAAACCACAAGGAATGGAGTGCAGCCAACAAGCACATAAACAGGAAGTGGACCTGCCACAGTCTCACCTCCAGATAACCCAGCCCTGGGTTAAAGTGTCATCAGACCCTAAGCAGAGGACCCAGCAAAGCCATGCCCAGGCTTCTGACGCACAAAAACTATGAGGTAATTTTAAGCTGCTAAATTTGTGGTAATAACTTTCTGGGCATTGTTACACAGCAATAGAAAATGAATACAGTCACACTTAAGGTGGTTCTGCCAGATTACCCCAATGTATTCTTTTTCCCTTTGAAATCAATATATAATTTATGGGAAGTTCCTCTGTAACTATGCCAACACCATAGGCCTCATCAAACTTTCACAGACTTAATAATCACTGGTGATTCTTGCTTAAGCCAACTATTACTACCATGTTTGGAAAATTATGATGTTCTATCCATCATCCCTTCTACATATATTAGTTGGCAATATGGGGAAAGAAGAACTTTCCCTTCTCCCCCATTTATTTATTCATGAATTTATTTACATGTCAAATACACTCATGGATTATTTTATTCCATAACGGATTTAATCCACTGTCATTATTTATTGTGATCCTCAAATAACCAGATTTGGCCAGTGGGAGCTTCTTCAAGCTAACTCCTGAGTCCTTTTGACAAATCCCATAACTTTTTTTTTAACTGCCTTAATGAGGTATCCTTTACTAACCATAAAATTCACTTATTGATTGATTGATTGATTGATTTAAATAGATCTTTATTGGAGTATAATTGCTTCACAATACTGTGTTAGTTTCTGTTGCACAACAAAGCCAATCAGCCATATGCATACACATGTCCCCATATCCCCTGCCTCTTGAGCCTCCCTCCCATCCTCCCTATCCCACCCCTCTAGGTCATCACAAAGCACCGAGCTGATCTCCCTGTCCTATGCTGCTGCTTCCCACCAGCCAACTATTTTACATTCGGTAGTGTATAAATGTCGATGCTACTCTCACTTTGCCCCAGCTTTGCCCTCCCACCCCATGTCCTCAAGTCCACTCTCTATGTCTACCTCTTTATTCCTGCCCTGCAACTAGGTTCATCAGCACCATTTTTTTTGGGGGGGTCCATATATATGTGTTAGCATACGGTATTTTTTTTCTCTTTCTGACTTACTTCACTCTGTATGACAGAATCTAGGTCCATCCACCTCACTACAAATAACTCAGTTTTGTTTCTTTTCGTGGCTAATATTCCACTGTATATATGTGTCACATCTTCTTTATCCATTCATCTGTCGATGGACATTTAGGTTGGTTCCATGTCCTGGTTACTGTAAATAGTGCTGCAATGAACATGGCAGTACATGTCTCTCTTTTTTTTTTTTTTTTTTTTTGCGGTACACGGGCCTCTCACTGTTGTGGCCTTTCCCGTTGTGGAGCACAGGCTCCAGACGTGCAGGCTCAGCGCCCATGGCTCACAGGCCCAGCCGCTCCGCGGCATGTGGGATCTTCCCAGACCGGGGCACGAACCCGCATCCCCTATATCGGCAGGCGGACTCTCAACCACTGCGCCACCAGGGAAGCCCACATTTAGGTTTTTAATCCATTTGGAGCTTATTTTTGTGTACGGTGTTAGGTAGTGTTCTAATTTCATTCTTTTACATGTAGCTGTCCAGTTTTCCCAGCACGACTTATTGAAGAGGCTGTCTTTTCTCCATTGTATATTCTTGCCTCCTTTGCCGTAAATTAGGTGCCCATATGTGCGTGGGTTTATCTCTGGACATTCTATCATGTACCATTGATCTATATTTCTGTTTTTGTGCCAGTACCATACTGTCTTGATTACTGTAGCTTTGTGGTATAGTTTGAAGTCAGGGAGCCTGATTCCTCCAACTCTGTGTTTCTTTCTCAAGATAGCTTTGGCTATTCAGGGTCTTTGTGTGTGTGTGTGTGTGTGTGTGTGGTACACGGGCCTCTCACTGCTGTGGCCTCTCCCAATGTGGAGCACAGGCTCCGGACACGCAGGCTCAGCGGCCATGGCTCATGGGCCTAGCCACTCCGCAGCATGTGGGATCTTCCCAGACCAGGGCACGAACCTGTGTCCCCTGCATCGGCTGGCGGACTCTCAACAACTGCACCACCAGGGAAGCCCTATTCGGGGTCTTTTGTGTTTCCATACAAATTGTAAACTTTTTTGTCCTAATTCTGTGAAGAATGCCATTCGTAGTTTGACAGGGATTGCATTGAATCTGTAGATTGCTTTGGGTAGTACAGTCAGTTTCACAATATTGATTCTTCCAATCCAAGGACATGGTATATCTCTCCATCTGTTGATGTCAGCTTTGATTTCTTCCATCAGTGTTTTATAGTTTTCTGAGTACAAGTCTTTCACCTCCTTAGGCAGGTTTATTCCTAGGTATTTTACTCTTTTTGTTGCAATGGTAAATGGGAGTGTTTCCTTAAGTTCTCATTCAGATTTTTCATCATTAGTGTATAGGAATGCAAGAGATTTCTGTACATTAATTTTGTATCCTGCAGCCTTGCCAAATTCATTGATTAGTTCTAGTAGTTTTCTAGCAGCATCTTTAGGATTTTCTATGTATAGGATCATGTCATCCGCAAACAGTGATGGTTTTACTTCTTCTTTTCCAATTTGTATTCCTTTTATTTCTTTTTCTCTGATTGCTGTGGCTAGGACTTCCAAAACTATGTTGAGTAAGAGTGGCTGGAGTGGACATCCTTGTCTTGTTCCTGATCTTAGTGGAAATGCTTTGTTTTTCACCATTGAAATGTATGATGCTTGGTGTGGGTTTGTCATATATGGCCTTTATTGTGTTGAGGTAGGTTCCCTCTATGCCCATTTTCTGGAGAGTTTTTATCATAAATTGATATGGAATTTTATCAAAAGCTTTTTCTTCATCTATTGAGATGATCATATGGTTTTTTATTCCTTAATTTGTTAATGTGGTGTATCACATTGATTGATTTGCATATATTGAAGAATCCTTGCATCCCTGGGATAAATTCCACTTGATGATGGTTTATGTTCCTTTGAATGTTCTGTTGGATCAGTGATATTGGTCTATAATCTTCTTTTTCTGTGATATTTTTCTGGTTTTGGTATCAGGGTGATGGTGGCTTCATAGAATGAATTTGGGAGTGTTTCTCCCTCTGCAACTTTTTGGAAGAGTTTGAGATGGATCAGTGTTAGCTCTTCTCTAAATGTTTGATAGAATTCACCTGTGAAGCCATCTGGTCCTGGACTTTTGTTTGTTGGAAGAGTTTTTTGTTTTTTTTTTTTGCGGTACACGGGCCTCTCACTGTTGTGGCCTATTCCATTGTGGAGCACAGGCTCCGGACGCGCAGGCTCAGCGGCCATGGCTCACGGGCCCAGCAGCTCCGTGGCACGTGGGATCTTCCCAGACCCGGGCATGAACCCGTGTCCCCTGCATCGGCAGGAGGACTCTCAACCACTGCGCCACCAGGGAAACCCTGTTGGAAGAGTTTTAATTATAGTTTCAATTTCAATACTTGTGATAGATCTGTTTATATTTTCTAATTCTTCCTGGTTCAGTCTTGGAAAATTGTTCCTTTCCAAGAATTGGTCCATTTCTTCGTGGTTGTCTATTTTATTGGCATATAGTTGTTTGTAGTAGTCTCTTATAATCCTTTGTATTTCTGCAGTGTCAGCTGTGATTTCTCCTTTTTCATTTCTAATTTTATTGATTTGCATCCTCTCCCTTTTTCTTCTTGATGAGTCTGGCTAAGGGTTTATTGATTTTGTTTATCTTCTCAAAGAACCAGCTTTTAGTTTTACTGATATTTGTTATTGTTTTCTTCATTTCTATTTCATTCATTTCTTCTCTGATGTTTATGAATTCTTTCCTTCTACTGATTTTGCATTTTCTTTGTTCTTCTCTCTCTAGTTGTTTTATATGTAGGGTTAGATTGTTTATTTGAGATTTCTCTTGTTTCTTGAGGTGAGATTGAATTGCTATAAAGTTCTCTCTTAGAACTGTTTTTGCTGTGTCCCATATGTTTTGGGTTGTCGTGTTTCCATTGTCAAAATTTGTTTCTATGTATTTTTTATTTCTTCTTTGATCTCTTGGTTATTTAGTAATGTACTGTTTATTTAGCCTCCATGTATTTGTGTTTTTTACAGTTTTTTCCTGTAACTGATTTCCAATCTCATAGCGTTGTGGTCAGAAAAGATGCTTGATACAATTTCAATTTTCTTAAATTTTCCAAGGCCTGATTTGTGACCCAAGATGTGATCTACCCTGGAGAATATTCCATGTGCACTTGATCCTTTGATCTGCCACTTTTGGGTGGAATGTCCTATAAATATCAATTAGATCTATCTGGTCTATTGTGTCATTTAAAGCTTGGGTTTCCTTATTAATTTTCTGTTTGAATGATCTGTCCATTGGTGTAAGCGGGGTGTTAAAATCCCCTACTATTATTGTGTTACTGTCAATTTCTCCTTTCATGGTTGTTAGCATTTGCCTTATGTATTGAGGTGCTCCTATGTTGGGTGCATAAACATTTATAATTGTTATATCTTCTTCTTAGATTGATCCTTTGATCATTATGTAGTGTCCCTCCTTATCTCTTGTAACAGTCCTTATTTAAAGTCTATTTTATCTGATATAAGTATTGCTACTCCAGCTTTCTTTTGATTTCCATTTGCATGGAATATCTTTTTCCATCCCTTCACTTTCAGTCTGTATGTGTCCCTAGGTCTGAAGTGGGTCTCTTGTAGACAGTATATATATGGGTCTTATTTTTATATCCATTCAGCCAATCTATGTCTTTTGGTTGGGGCATTTAATCCATTTACATTCAAGGTAATTATCGATATGTATGTTCCTATTACCATTTTCTTAATTGTTTTGGGTTTGTTTTAGTGGGTCTTTTTCTTCTCTTGTGTTTCCCGCTTAGAGAAGTTTCTTTAGCATTTGTTGTAAAGCTGTTTTGGTGGTGCTGAATTCTCTTAGCTTTTGCTTGTCTTAAAAGCTTTTGACTTCTCCATCGAATCTGAATGAGATCCTTGCTGGGTGGAATAATCTTGGTTGTAGGTTTTTCTCTTTCATCACTTTCAGTATATCCTGCCATTCCCTTCTGTCCTGCAGAGTTTCTGCTGAAAAATCAGCTGAAAACCTTATGGGGATTCCTTTGTATATTATTTTTTGTTTTTCCCCTGTTGCTTTTAATATTTTTTATTTGAATTTAATTTTTGTTAGTTTGATTAATATGTGTCTTGAAGCTCAGCAGGCTCCCCAGGCCAAGTAGGTCGTGCAATCACCCTCCGCTCCTCTCCCGCTCCACCCAGAGGGCCCCTCCCGCCTACCTCTCCTGATCTCCCCAGCCTCAGGGGTGCTGATCCTGTCTGGCCTCCACTCCTCCTCCCCACTCTGTCCCCCTATGTCCTACTGGTTCACTTTGGGGTTCCTCCTGTCTCCTTGGGTGTCAGAATTCCTCCACCAGCAGCCAGCAGGCACCTGAGTTGTGGGGAGATGACAACTCCGTGTCTTCTCACACTGCCATCTTGACCAATATTAGCCTTTTCTTAATTCACTTATTTAAAGTATACAATTTTGAGATTTTTAGTTTATTTATAAAATTGTACAACCATCACCACAATCTAATTCTCAAATTTTAATTTTTTTATCACTCAAAATACAAACTTCATGCCCATTTGCAGTCACCACCCCTCCAAATCCCAGCTCTGGGAAACCATTCATCTATTTTCTGTTTCTACAGATTTCCTTTTCTGGACATTTCATATAAATGAAATCACATAAAATGTGGTCTTTTGTGTCTGGATATTTTTCACATAGCATGTTTCTGAGGGTCATCTGTGTTGTAGCCCTTGTTCCCCTTTACTGGCAAATAATATCTCATTGTATGGGCATGCTCCCTAATGTTTTGTATGCTTCCTTACTTGTCAGCACAAGACGTTCTGGGATCGTCTTGTAATTTTCCTTCCCCAGTCCTGGCATCTGCCATTTCTCCAAGGAACCTTGGCTACTTTTAGTGGGGAAGGCTATTTAGAAACCAATATCTGGGTGGCTAGGAGTGCTCAGTGTTACAGGGGTGCCCCTACTGCTTCCAGGCCCTTTTGTAATACATGTATATGTACATATATGTTTCTATAAACATAGACACACATATATACATACACACAAACATAAAAGGTTGACCTACTTTTTGTTGCTTGCAATTGAAAGCATCCTAACTCACACAGACATCAGAGATGAGATAAAAATCCCTTCCTTTCAGGACTTCCCTGGTGGTCCAGTGGTTAACAATCTGCCTTCCAATCCAGGGGAAACGGGTTTAATCCCTGGTTGGAGAACTAAGATCCTACATGCCACAGGGCAACTAAGCCCTCTACAGGCCACGAACCACAACTAGAGAAAAGCCCATGCACTACTACGAAAGATCCCGTATGCCACAACTATGACCCGACGCAGACAAATAAATAAATATTTTTTCAAAAATCCCTTCCTTTTTCCATCTAGGAAGGAAAGGGCAGTAAAAAACAGATTAAACTTTTAATTTCATTCTGTTTTATAACTCTGAAACATATACAAGAAAGGCTTTGCTTGGGCCTTTTGACAAAAATCTCTTCCAAGCAATGATCTCAAACGCTCGACGTTAAATTTTTATTTTTACTTTCCTCTCTAGAAATCTGCATAGTAGGTACAAAACTATTTTGGTTGAGTCAAGGGACACCCACCCCCTCCCCGCCAATGGCTATCAATTCATACACTGGCTTAGAGAATAGCCAGTGAACGGGAATTTCTCAGTCATGTGTTAGACTGAGTGTGAACTGTGAGTTCACCCTTTCAGACTGTCATTCCACATCAAACACATTCCAGATAAATGACAGCTAATTTTTTTTTTTTTTTACCTTTGTGAGATACAGCCATGCTCAAAAAACGATCAGCATCTCCATGGACCAGAGACAAACAGAAAAACAGCAATAAAAGGGCTGCAGTCATGGTCTCTCAGCTTCTGTATCCAGTAGCAGCCAGGAGTTAGGGACTCATGCACAGGTGGAGACTTGAAATCAGTCTACTGTGTATGGCGGGGATAAGTCTGTCCTGCCATGAAATAAGGCTGATGAAAACTGCAAATGCTGTGTAGCCTACAATTTGTAGTAAGTGGCACTGCATGCTCAGGGACTGAATCTATGAGATCTCTGATATCACTATAGGATGAGCACTCCAAGCCACCAGTATAAGCCGAAGAGTCAATGCCCTAGTTATATATCAAGTCCTTCTATGGGCATCAGGGGTTAAAGAACCCACTGACATTTTAGGTAAACAGTTAGTATATTTGAGTGCTTGTTTTTCTGAGGAAGGTTTCATATTTTTCATCAGATTTTCAATGAGGTCTGATCCCCATATAGTAAAGGACCACTGACCTAATACGTGTGTGAGTTAACACAGCGTAAATCACTTGGTGGCTTCCAGAGCTTGCAGCTCAGTGTTTAGTTCTGTCATTTATTTCCTCAAATATTTGAGTGCCAGACAGTTTTTAGAAATAAACACAAAATCTCTGCTTACTTATTAGTGGGGAAAGAGAAGAACCAGAGTGCAGTCTGTCTTTTTGAGAAAAAGACAGACCAAATCATGTCACTGCTCAAAACTCTCCAATGGTTGCACACCTGTGTCCACTGCAGTACTATTTACAATGGCCAAGGCGGGGAATCAACCCAAGGGACCACCAAGAAATGAATGAATAAACAAAATGTGTTCTAAACATAGAGTGGAATATTATTCAACCTTAACAAGGAAGAAAATTCTGACACATGCTACAACGCGAATGAACCTTGAGACATCATGCTAAGCGAAATAAGCCAACCACAAAAAGACAAATACTGTGTGATCCCACTTATATGAAGTACCTAGAGCAGTCAAGTTCACAGACAGAAAGTAGAATGGTGGTTGCCAGGGACTGTGGGGAGGGAGAGTTCTTGCTAGTAGTTCAGAGTTTCACTTTTTCAAGATGAAAAGATTCTGGAGCTCTGTTGCACAGCAATGTGAATACATTTAACACTGCTTAACTGTATGCTTAAAAATGGTTAAGATGGTAAATTTTATGTGTTTTTTACCACAATAAAATTTTTTTAATCACATTATTTTGTTTGCTAGCAAATCCTAGAGGACAAATGTCCTAACAACAAACCAGCAATAAGAGAAAAACTCAGAAATGTGGTTAAAAATATCTCATACGTTACCAATTATCAAAATACGGAGACCTGTATGTAATAATTCAATTACATTGTCTGTGAGCTGAATTATTCCTAGGTAAGAGGGAATTAAATATGTAATAGTCCTCAAATAAATCTCTGTTGAATAGGTATGTCAATATCTATATTAGTGAGAGCAGTACTAGTTGCTGTAATAAACAAAGCTCTCCAGTGGTTTCCACATACTCTGTGGATGCTCACTGTGGCTGACAGGGCCCTGCATGACCTGGCCAGCTGCTACCTGGCTGACCTCACCCACCACCTCCCCGAGCCACACTGGCCTCCTTGATGTTCTGTGACCACCTGGGTACCTCTCTGTACAGTGCCTTCACACTTGCTTTTTCTTCTGCCTGGCTTATTCCCTCACATCATTCAGATCTCTGCTCAAATGTCACCATGAAAGAGACCTTCACTCCTACAATATACCCTTCTCTTCTCTGTCCACTCCACCCCCTTGCCCACTTACGCTCTATTCCCTTGCCCTCCTTTATTTTCCTTCATAGCTCTTAATACCATATATTATTTTATATACATTTATTAGCATGTTATCTATAAACAATAGAATGTAAATCCACACAAGCAGAGGTTTTTGTCTGTCTTGCCCATTGTTATACTCTCAAAGCCTAAAACAGTGTCTGGCACAGAGTAGGTGCTTTCTTGTAGAAAGAAGGAAAAGGAAAGAGAGAGGTACAAGGAGAGAGGGAGGAGGGAGAGAAGGAGAAAGAAAGAGGGAGGAGGGAGAGGGAGGGCAGGGGGAGGGGGTGTCTCTGCGCCTCCCTAGCTCAGGGGCTACTCTCCTGGTCTAGCTCCTTTCCAGGGCTGCTTATTTTACTAAAACCAGTAAATTATTTTCTCCCTTTAATTACCCAACTTTTACAGTTAACAGTGTTAATGTTCCCTTTTATTAGTACTCTACACATAATTAAAAACCTGACTTACTCTTGTACCTGCTGAACAATGGGATAAAAGATAACTTTGTTAGGACATGCAACTTGCTTTTTACTTAGCTCAAGGTAAACAAACTTCAGAAAATATTTCAGTTATCTGAGAAGTCATCTGGTATAAGAACCACACTGGATCTCTCAGCTTTGTTACTATATTTGTTTGACTGTGTGACTCATGTACTGGTTTACGTAAGATCAAATTTCCTGGTTTCTAATTGCTTGAGTAACTTGTGACAATCACAAGGTCCTGTTTCTTGAAAATGGATTGTGCTAATTCAATATTCCTGGAAAGGCTTTAAAAGAAATTGCAGTTCATCTTTTTAGGATGGTCTGCAACTGCTAACTTTCCCCTATGTCTCACATTTTTTTCTTTTGGGTCACCTTGTCAGATGCTTTCCACCTCAACCCTATTTTGATTTTCTCTCCTAGTGAAAATCATCGAAATCCCTAAAGACACTGAATTTTATGGGAATCTACTACACTATCGCTGACTTGTGGCCAGGCTCTAAGGCAATGGACATGGCTTGTTGCCTCCCCTGCTCATCCCAGGCTTGGTCACAGGACTGGGTCTGAGTTTGGACAAATGGTGCAGAATGCTCGAGTCACTCAGAACTGGTAAGAAAGCAAATGTATGTTCACCTCATATACCTCCTCTCCACCCCAACATATATCCATGATGTTTCTTTTCTTATTACAAAAGCAAAATATATCCATTAGAAATCTCGGGGGCTTCCCTGGTGGCGCAGTGGTTGAGAGTTCTGCCTGCCGATGCAGGGGACACGGGTTCGTGCCCCGGTCCGGGAAGATCCCACATGCCACGGAGCGGCTAGGCCTGTGAGCCATGGCCGCTGAGCCTGCACGTCCGGAGCCTGTGCTCCGCAATGGGAGAGGCCACAACAGTGAGAGGCCCGTGTACCACCAAAAAAAAAAAAAAAAAGAAATCTCGGAAAATACAAGCAATCTAAAGGAACATTATAGGATGGACCTAGAGATGATCATACTAAGTGAAGTCAGACAAAGAAAGACAAATACCATATATCACTTACATGTGGAATCTAAAATATGATTCAAGTGCACTTATCTATGAAACAGACATAGACATAGAAAACAAACTATGGTTACCAAAGGGGAAGGGGGGGAATAAATTAGGAGTTTGGGATTAGCAGATACAAACTACTATATATAAAACAGATAAACAACAAAGTCCTACTGTATAGCACAGGGAACTATATTCATTATCTTATAATAATCCATAAAGGAAAAGAATATGAAAAAGAATATATACATGAATGAATCATTTTGCTGTACACCAGAAACTAAAACATTGTAAATCAACTATATTTCAATGAAAAGAAAATTTTTAATGAAAAACACTTAT
This sequence comes from Mesoplodon bidens, assembly GCF_964165515.1. NCBI lineage: Eukaryota > Metazoa > Chordata > Mammalia > Artiodactyla > Ziphiidae > Mesoplodon > Mesoplodon bidens. The sequence goes on along the minus strand of NC_138169.1, from coordinate 29,012,947 downwards.
GACCTGACCCAATAAATGGAAGCATAATCCCTAATTTAAAAATATATATATTTCAACATTAAAAAATAAAAGAACATTATATATATATAATATATATCTATATCTCACTATTAACAGTTCATTATATTTGTCCTGTTCATATTTGTTAATAAAAATTGGATCATTTGGTACCTATTTGATAACCTGTTTTATATACCATAATGGACCATCTTTTCACACAAACAATTCTATTCCATCCATTTGTTTTTAATAATGTAGAGCCTTCTGTTGCACAACAGTGAGACAGCTAGACAGATGCTAACTTTTCTCTCTTATAAAAAGTGCTGCATTATAACTGAATCACTTTGCTGTACACCTGAAACTGATACAACATTGTTAATCAACTATGCTCCAATATAAAATAAATTATTTTTAAAAGTGCTGCAAATAAGTATCTTCTTGCTACATTTTTGCACACATTCAGAGTTATTTCCTTTGAAAAAGTTCCTAGAAATATAATTAATGGATTAAACCCATGCTCTTCAATGATAAATTGCTCTCCAAAACATTAACTGCAATCTCTACTCCTACGTTTGCATATGAAAATGCAGTATATAATCTGGTTTGTGAATTCCTTTTAACAAAGTTTTACATTAAGGTGATGACAATAATAATAATAGCAATAGTATCTGCCATGCCAGGAGCCGTCCTAGGCACTTTTCCTATCTGATCTCTAATCCTTACAACCACCCCAGGGACAGGTGGTAATATCATCAGTTTACTGACAGGAAACTGGGGCTCACTAACGTTAGGGGCTATACAGAAGCAAAATTGAGGATTAGTACTAGTTCCAGGCCTGCCTAACTCCAAAGCTCCCAAATGGGGCGAAATGATTTTAAAGAGAACACACGGAGTCAGCCCTACAGCGCACGGCACGCTGCAGAGCCCAGAGCCACTAATCCGGAGCCTGGGGGAAGAATTTCAGAATTTTGCAAGCTGGCTGGTTAAACTTCTGATAGCTTAAAATTGGCCAAGTGGCAGTATTTAGACCACAGAAATCAGTGTTGTTTTATTTTGTTTTGAGAGCCAGTTCACCAACACAGCAAATTCAAGTACTGAAGTCTGACTTGCTTTCCCCCCAATCTCTCCCGGTCATTACCCAGGTGAGAAGGGCTGTTGCCTCTTTTTTTCCTAAGCAGTTGCCTGCTCCACTGCCAGGGAGAAGTCAGGGTCTCCCACCTGCTGGCATCACAGGTAGCCCCACGCACTCCTCTCCAGCGCCCACCGCCCTACACCTCAACTGCCCTGAGACCCGCACCAGCACTAAGACCACCCTGCCTGTGTCCCCACTGATGGCAACGGGGACAGAAGCCACAGGCGCCCGTGACCCACCTCCCCACCTCGCATCCCACGAGGCTCCACGGTCCCCTCTTCTAGGCCTGGGCCCACCCCTCCCCAACTCTTGAAATCCTTCTGTTGTGCACAACTAAGGGTTCCCTATATCTTCAATTTCTCTGAATGCTCCCCCTTCCCCTTCTTGCTCTAACCTAAGCCTGAATCTCCCCAGGGGCAGTGCTGGTCTTGGCTGGCCTTTCTGTAATAATTCTCAAATTGCTGGGCCTGGAATTGGGAAGATGTCCTCCTTGCTTCTCACAGTGCCTCCTCGCCCACCTCCCTGACTCCCCCTCAAAGCTCCCCAGCTTTGCCTCTTCTGTCCCAGACCACACCTGCCCTCCTCGCTGCTCTCATCTGTGACTGTACCCCGCACAGTGGCAGGACGTGACCTGTGGCTTCACTGTCCTTCTCCTCCCTCAACTCTTGGTGATGTTAACAGGACCTTTCCACACCCTGGCCTCTGGTTTCTGTGCCATCCACTGCCGTGGCAATACCCGAGACCCCCTCATTACCAATAAGTGCAACTTTCCATCACCTCCATTTCAAGGGTCCCTTTCTTTGACAACCTCCTTCTAGCTTTCTAGTTCATTCCCTCTAGGATCTGACTCGAATAATCTTTTGACCCCACCAGGATCTCCAATCCATTGATCCTATGTTCTTTTCACTCTCCCTCACCTCCTTTGACTACACCACACACTGGTTAAACCCCACTCTTCACCTGCCTTTGACAACTGAATGTGGCTGGAGCAAAACAGAAAACTGTACTGACTGATCTTGCTTTAAATTTATTTAAATTTACAATTCTGCCTCTCATGTGGCTGGCTAATGCAGCCCAGAAGCCACCAACATTTCCTTAGCCCATGGACTCTCCCACTGTCCCAGCTGACTATCTCCCCTCCTCTCCCATGCCCACACGCCAAGAAGGACCCTGCTGCCCATGTCACTGCGAGGGCTGAAGTCATCAGAAGAGCACGTCCACAAACCCCCTGCCAACACGTCTAACTGCCTTTGAACACCTCCCATACACACAGACTCTGTCCTCCCTCCTGTTACTCCACATGGACTGTCCTCATCCTGTGTGACGCCGATTCCCAAGTCCTTCACTTGTGCCCTAGCTCCCACCCTCAAGGATAATTCGCCAGCAATTTTCCCCTCTATTCTGCATCAACAGTCCTCCTTTGTGTACTGGATCATTCCTGGATCAACATACAAATATGCTGTTATTTCTTTTATCAATTCAAAAATAAAACAAAAACTAAGAACTCTTTGGGATCCCACCTTCCTCTCCAGCTATGGTCCTAACTCTCCTGCTCGCCGGGTTAGCCAGACTCCCAGGTGGCCCCTGAGAGTCCCCACACTTGGCACCTATTCTCTCATGTAGTGCCTCCCACACTGTGCCCACAGGACCAACAGAAAACAGCACAAGTGACGGAATGTGACTTCTAAGGCTAGGGCATCAAAGACATTCTAGCTTCTCGATCTTGGGTCACACTCTATGCAAGAAGCCAGCCGCCGTGCTGCCTACGAGAAGGCCATGCGGTGAGGAACTGAGGCCCCCGCCAGCAGCTGTGTGAGGGAGCCATAGTGGAAGCAGAGGCCCTCCCCACCCCCCAGCTGAGCCCTAGGATGACCGCAACCCTGGCCAATATCCTGACTAAACCTCCTGAGAAACACGAGCCAGAGCACTCAGATAAGCCATTCCTGGCCCACAGGAATGGTGAGAGAGCAAATGTTTGTTGTTTTAAGCCACTAAGTTTCAGAGTTATTTGTTATGTAGTAGATTAACTGATATACCCACAGTTTACAGGAAAATGCCTCAATAAGTTGCTTTTATTTACTGTCTCCAATTTCTTTCCTTTCTCTTTTAAACTCACTGCAGTATGACTTTTGCCCCCACACCACTACACCAACGCTGCCTGTCAGCAACCACCACACTGTCAAACTCAATAACCAATTCCTAGTTCTCATCTCACTTACCTGTTAGACAGCATTTCATACAGTAGGCCACTTCCTCCTCCTAGATGTGCTTTAGTTATTCAGTGTCCTGGACACGACCCTCACATGGTTTTCCGCCTACTTTTCTGGTCACTTCTTCTGAAGCTTCTTCACTGGTTCCTCCTTGTCTCACCACCCTCTTAATGTTGGGGTATTCCAGGGCTTAGCCCTTAGTCCCTTCTCTTTTCTGTCTACCCTCATTCCTTTGGTGATCTCAAAAGTCTCATATTTATATAGTCCTACGATTGCCTTTAAGGCCCTACATCCTTGCTAATCAAAGTGTGGTCCTAACATCAGCAGCAGCAGCACCTGAGAGTTTGTTTGTTATCTCTGGCTCCACTCAAAACCAACCAAATCAGAATCTAAATTTTACCAAGATCCTTAGGGGGGTTGTATGCATATTAAGGTTGGAGAAGCACTACCTTGGTGATCTGGTACCCCATTCCTCTGTGCTCCCACCACAATGGTCTCTTGCCATCACAGGAGCTCAGCAGATACTCTCCCACCTTCAGACCGGAGCAGTACTGTTCACTCTGTCTGAAATGCTCTTCCCCAGATATCTAGATACTTGCCCCCTTACCTCCTTCAAGCTTTTGCTCATTTGTAACCATTTTGGGAAGTCCATTCTAATCACCTTGTTAAAAAATGAAAACCTACCACCATCACTACTACCACCATGCTCCCCATCACAGTTCTCTATATTACTTTTCTCCAACATACTCATAACCTTCTACATACTACAGTTTACTTATTTATCATATTTATTTTCTGTCTACCTCTAGTATAATGCAAATATTTGAGGGCCAAGATTTTTGTCTGTTTTGTTCACTGGTGTATCCCAAATCCTAGAAGAGAGCCTAGACACAGCAGGTGCTCCAGAAATGTTTGTTGAAAAAGGACTCTAGTCTCCAATAGCTTCTTCAAGCGCTTGGTAATCAACTCTGTGACTCAGGTGCCCCTGAAATCACTTCATTAGCACAGTTATTCATGCCTGGAATCTCTCTCCCCCTTGCCTACCTAGAATCTACTCAGTATATCTGAGAATAGGCATCTACTGTTTTACCAAGATTTAACCAAGCCCCTCAACATTCTGTTACTGCCTCCCCACTAAGCCTCATGATTTTTTTTTTTTTTTTTTTTTTTTTTGCGGTACGCGGGCCTCTCACCGTTGCGGCCTCTCCCGTTGTAGAGCACAGGCTCCGGATGCGCAGGCTCAGTGGCCATGGCTCACGGGCCCAGCCGCTCCACAGCACGTGGGATCCTCCCGGACCGGGGCACGAACCCGTGCCCCCTGCATCGGCAGGCGGACTCTCAACCACTGCGCCACCAGGGAAGCCCAGCCTCATGATTTTTTAAAGATAATTCAGAACTAAAACTATTCTGGTCCCTTCAAATTTCTCATTTCTTAAATATTTCCATTCTTTCTTCTCCCTATTTCTTTAACCAAATGTGGCTATTGAGCACTTGAAGTGTGGCTAGCCCAAATTGAGAAGTGCTGAAGCAAAATACACACCAGATTTGAAAGACTTAGTATGAAAAAAAAAGATACAAAATAATTCATTAATAATTCTCATATTGATTACATGTTGACATGATAATTCAGAAACAGTAGGTTAAATACAATATATTATAAAAACTGATTTCACCTATTTCATTTTATTTTTTAATGTGGCACTAGAACATTTAAAATTACATATGTGGTCCCCTGTTATATTTCTATTGGACAGCACTGCTCTAAACAAGTTCCAAACAGAATGGTTGCTTCCTTCCTGGAAGAAATTCTTCCCGTAGTTTTTGTTTTAACAAGCAGGAGACTGGGAAAGAATGTGGGGGAATGCAACATGCAATTAAAAACAGAAACTAAAAATCTGTAATGCTTTGAAATTATCACTTTGATGGTCACTTGAAATCGAACATTTTAAGATAATATTCTTCAAAGACATATATAATAATAGAGTACACTTAAGTGACATTAAAATACAATATTATCACTAACTGTAAAAATTTATCAAGCTACAACCTAATAATCTGTGCACTTTTTCAATGTCTTATACTTAAATATTTTAAAATATAATGTTAACACCACACAAATTAATTAATCCAAACAAAGTGATTCTGTGTTTAAGGAAAAAGAAGATTCTCGCTTTTGCATGCTTCCTAAAAGTTAAAAGGAGTGAAATAAAAGCACCCTCCTCCTTTCATTTCCTCCCTTTAAAGTCAGAGCTCAGTAACAGATCATTTAAATACTACCCCTTCTCATCAGAATCTCCTTAGCAACCTTTTACTGCTTGTCATGGGTGGCAGAATTTTCCCATCTCTCATTCTTAAAAGGACCTGTGTCCCTTTCAGAACAAAGGAATTTAAAACAGAAAACAACAAGCTGTTTAAAAAAAATTTTAAGGTCACAATCTCCTTCAATGCTTTTGCCAGCTCCTTTCCTGTAAGCATTCTGCTTTCCTCCCTTCCCAAGTTAAAATCAGATCTGGTAACAATGACTCCTGCAAAAACAACAGGGGACACCTCTAACAATATCTGGCAGTCATAATTACAGGCCATACCTACTGGCCCAATACCATGAGACCCTGGGCCCATTTCACAATTACAGGTTGTGGAACCATTTTTAATTAATTTATTAAATTTCTTTCCTGTTTAAGCTGTACAACAGTAATAGAATAATATATTTGAAAATACCTTAATAAGAAAAGTACCAAATAATACAAATGATAATTGTTTTGCTCCTTTTTATTATGTTGGAATTAACTACCTAATTTTATGAACCATGCAGAAGGAAAAAAGAAAATTCCAAGTTTAATAAAGCCAAATTTATATAAATAAGTTTAAGAAATCAGGTACTATTGCCTCTAGAGTAAAGAGGGAATACTTGTGTCCAAAGCGTGTATCCACTGTTCTCATTTGTGCCATGTTCATGTAATCCTAACCAAATTATTTACTTATTTATGTATTAAAACACAAGCTCAGGGACTTCCCTGGTGGCACAGTGGTTCAGAATCCGCCTGCCAATGCAGGGGACAGGGGTTCGAGCCCTGGTCCAGGAAGATCCCACATGCCGCAGAGCAACTAAGCCCACGCACGACAACTACTGAGCCTGCACTCTAGAGCCCGCAAGCCACAACTACTGAGCCCACGTGCCACAACTACTGAAGCCTGCGCACCTACAGCCCATGCTCTGCAACAAGAGAAGCCCCCGCAATGAGAAGCCCGCACACTGCAATGAAGAGTAGCCCCCGCTCATTGCAACTAGAGAAAGCCCGTGCAAAGCAACGAAGACCCAACGCAGCCAAAAATTAATTAATTAAAAAAAAAACAACCTCTGAATAAAAACATGGGAGTGCAACAAGTAAAGTCAGTCACCAACTCCTCACTGGAAAGCCATACATACTTTTTAAACTTATATTCTAGAAAGCACTCTTGCAGTAATAAAGTTGATACTCTAAATAGAAAATGATCCTAAGGGGAAACAAAAAACAGCTCAAAATTCAGTTATACTAGGCCAAACTATGTTTCAACGCACAAAAAGTTTATATTTCTACTTGAAATATAAATTATATAAAGATTATTTCAAAAGTCTCTGATTCAGCATCCAAATATTTAAATATTCTCTCATAAAACAGATTTGAAGTAAATTACTTAAAGAGTTTGGGGGATTACTCCACCCTCTGACTCTGAGTTCCAGAAAAACAATTTTTAAAAAGAAACAGCAAGGGACTTCCCTGGTGGAGCAGCGTTTAAGAATCCGCCTGCCAATGCAGGGGACACAGGTTCAATTCCTGGTCCGGGAATATCCCACATGCTGCAGAGCAACTAAGCCCATGCGCCACAACTACTGAGCCTGTGCTCTGGAGCCCGCGAGCTACAACTACTGAGCCCACGCACCTACAGCCCGTGCTCCGCAACAAGAGAAGCCACCACAATGAGAAGCCTGCGCATCACAACGAAGAGTAGTCCCTGCTCACCGCAACTAGAGAAAGCTGGCGCACAGCAACGAAGACTCAACGCAGCCAAAACATTTTAATTTTTTTTAAAAAGGCTTAAAAAAAAAAAGAAACAGCAAGAAAATGAAATAAAAGACATCCATATTGGAAGTGAAGAAGAAAAGCTATCTCTATTCACAGATGACATGATCTCGTACATAGAAAATCCTAGGGAATCTACTAAGAAATTACTAAAACTAAAAAATGAGTTCACCAAGATTGCAGGATACAAGATCATTATACAAAAATAAACTGTACTTCTAAATATTTACAGTGAACAATCCAAAAATGAAATTAGGAAAACAATCCCATTTATAATCACATCAGGTCAACTGATTTTTGACAAGGGTACCAAGAGCATTCAATGAAGAAAAATAGTCCCTTCAAGATATAGCTCTGGAACAACTGGATATCCACATGCAAAAGAATGATGTTGGACCCTTCATACCATATCTAAAAATTAATTTTTCTTTCTTTCTTTATTTTTGGCTGTGCCACACGGCATGCGAGATCTTAATTCCCTGACCAGGGATTAAACCCACACCCCCTGCAGTGGAAGCATGGAGTCTTAACCACCAGACCACCAGGGAAGTCCCTAGCAATGCATTTCTAGATATGCCACCAAAACGAGAAAGAAAAAACAGAAGATTGGTCTTCATCAAATTAAAAACTTTTGTGCTTGAAAGGATACCATCAAAAAAATGAAAAGAAAACTCACAGAATGGGGGGAAATATCTGCAAATCATATATCTGACAAGGGACTTGTCTCTAGAATATATAAAGAACTATTATGACTCAATAATAAAAAGACAAATAAGCCAATTAAAAAATGGGCAAAGGATCCAAACAGACATTTCTACAAAGATGTACAAATGTCCAATAAGCACATGAAAACATGCTCTGCTCAACATCATCAGTCATCAGGGAAATGCAAATCCATACCACGAGATGCCATTTCACACCCACTAGGATGGCTAGAACAAAAGTCAGATGATAAGGGGTATTGGCGAGGATGTGGAAAAACCAAAACTTTCATACACTGCTGGTGCAGTGTGGCAGTTCCTCAAAAGTTAAAACACAGAGTTAGCAGCTGACCCCAAAAATTCTGCTCTTGTGTATATATCCAAGAGAAATGAAAACTTACATCCACACAAAAACCTGTACAGAAATGTTTATAGGAGTGTTATACATAATGGCCAAATGGTGGAAATGACTCATATGTCCACCAACTAATGAATGGGTAAAAACAAAATATGGTCTATCCATACAGCTGAATATTCAGAAATAAAAAGGAGTGAAGTATTGATACATGCTATTATAACACAGATGAAGCCTAAAAACATTATGTTAAGTGAAAATCACAGTCACAAAAGACAACATATTATGATTCACTTACATGGAATGTCCAGAGCAGACAAATCTATAGAGAAAGAAAGTAAATTAGTGGTTGCTAGGGGAAGTGGGAAGATGGGGGATGACAGCTAAAGGGTAACAGATTTCTTTTAGAGGTGACAAAAATGTTCTAAAAGTGATTGTGGTGATGGCTGCATAATTCTGTGAATATAACAAAAGTTAATGAATCACACACTTTAAATGGTCGGTTGACTTGTACAGTTTGTGAATTACATTTCAATAAACCTCTCACAAAAAATTAAGGAACACCATCATCAAAAGAAATTAGGTAATTATCACAATATCACAACATCAATTTTACTGCTAACAGGCTTTTCTTTTAAATATGTCTTACAATATCTGCCAAATACAGTAAAATCTCTACAAAATTTAGGGAAGATGCCAAGAGACACCACACTGAACAGCAGAAGTTCTCTTAGTCAGCCTCTATCTAGCTGACTTACCCATCTCACACTCCCCAGTCCTCTAGAGACCATACTGACTGATCTCCGTGACAACTACTGGCCATGAACAGGCTAGCTACTCTTAGGTCACCAGGTATGGGAGCTGAACGTTTACCACAGGGCAGTTGAGTCTGGTCCCAAACCTATTCATACAACTCTACTTATGTGACTACAAAAACAATTTAATTAAATGATGCTTTAACTGATGAAATGTGAATGCATAAAAACGATACCCCTCTCCTAACTACAAGCAAATGAAGATACATAGCAAAATAAGAATGACCGTAATGAAACAAGAAAATTTCAGAAGGAAATGATTTTTCCCTTGAAGAGACACTGAATCTACATCCAATCTTTAATACAGCCTCTAAGACCTGGCACCACTTGTCTGCCTCCATTTCCTATACATTCCCCCTCAAACTCTCCATGCTGACATCCTGCTGTCAGTTTCAACAACAGCTTGCTCTCTGAGTCCTCACTATGATGTCCTTTTGCCTGGAAAGTTCCACTCCATATCCAAACCCTTTCCATCAGCCTGGCTAACTCCTTAAAGCCAAGTTTGTCATTTACGCAAAGATGCATGTATCCCTAAGAGTAGCACAGAAAGGTGCTCAAAGAATAAGTCAACTTTATTATGTATATATGGGAAGAAATGTCTAGAAGAATATTCTAAACAGTCATTACAACTAGATGGTAGGGTATGAAGTTATTTTTACTTCCTTCTCTGTATCTGCCTGTGGTAAAAAATACAACAAGCTAACATAATTTCTATAAATGAAGAAAGGTACTTTGAAAAGGAAATAAAAATCTAGCTCCTTTGGACTTCCCTGATGGCACAGTGATTAAGAATCAGCCTGCCAACGCAGGGGACACAGGTTCGAGCCCTGGTCCAGGAAGATCCCACATACCACGGAGCAACTAAGCCCGTGCGCCACAACTACTGAGCCTGCGCTACAACTACTGAGCCTGCGCTCTAGAGCCTGCAAGCCACAACTACTGAGCCCGCGTGCTGCAACTACTGAAGCCCACATGCCTAGAGCCCATGCTCTGCAAAGAGGCCACCACAATGAGAAGCCTGCACACTGCAACAAGGAGTAGCTCCCACTCACAACTAGAGAAAGCCCACACACAACAACGAAGACCCGACGCAGCCAAAAATAAATTAATTTTTTAAAAAAGGCTCACTATGCAGCTAAAGCTGATGCAAATATTTCTGTAAAGATATTACATACTTCTTTCATGTTAATTTTTTAGTTACATTTGAAACTAACTGAGGGCTATCAAATGTCAATTAAAAGAGAGATTACTCATCCAGCCATCACCATGAGTCTACATGAGCCAGAGGTAAAATCAAAGTACAGGGGGCTGATTTAGCTGAAGACAAAATGGATATTTTTTTTCATATTATACTCTGCGTTAAAGCAGCAAACACCCACATACTACCTTTGGCAGTTTATTTTAGGCTGCTCAGGAAACATTAAAATTTTTCACATAGTCCAGTTTGTATCAAAAACTGTACATAACCAGAATGCAATAAGTCCAAATACTAACTATGATGTATTTCTTGGCTTGTTCTCAAAATCTTTGGGTTTCCCCACAAAGCAGACTAATTCTAGGTCTGATTTCCCAGGAGGTTAAAATATCGATATGCAGCGTAATTCTTGAGTCATTCTGAGTAATTCAGAATCAGACTAATTCACAAATTACTCCAGTACAGACCCCTACATTCACCTAACAATGGGGCTGGAGGTTCGTGGATGGCGTTCGTTCACTCCTTTTTCTGGTTTCCATTCAAAAGAAACATATTCCAGGGCTACATAATGCCCGGACTGAAAGAGTCATAGGTGAGAAGCATATACAGAATAAGGACAGTTTCACTGTCCCCAGTGGGGCACAAAATTAATTATCAGCATTATGCAGATGCCTCACACAGCAGACAAATAAAGGCTGGATAAACACAAACATAAGAAAGGTGAAGAGACATGGTTCTGCAACATACGGGCTATACGGCCTTGGGCAAGTTACTTAACCTCTCCGTACTTTAGCTCTCATTTCCAAAATGCAAATAATAGTATCCACTTCATAAATTTGTTGTGAGAATTAAATTAATGCCTGCAACAGTAACTCAGCATAGAGTAAGCTCTAAAGTATTTTTTAAAGATGTATGTGGGGGGCTTCCCTGGTGGCGCAGTGGTTTAGAGTCCGCCTGCCGATGCAGGGGACACGGTTCGTGCCCCGGTGCAGGAAGATCCCACATGGCCGCTAAGCCTGCGCATCCGGAGCCTGTGCTCCGCAACGGGAGAGACCACAGCAGTGAGAGGCCTGCGTACCGCAAAAAAAAAAAAAAAAGAAATGTATGTGGGAATGAAACAGTAAGTACTTATATACAGTACACATGAACTTTATTTCTAAGATGGGAAGATGAATCTTATTCATAGTTTCCCTCAGTAAAGCTTAAATTTTTACGCTATGCTCTGATTTTTACAAACTAGCTCTATCAAGATTAAAGTATTGACAAAAGTTATTTAACTTTATATAATGCTTTAACCAATTCCACTTAAAATACAGCAAATCCATCAAGGAGAACAGAACAGGATTGTCCTGGTTACTCATTTAACCTTCTTGCCTGCTAAAGGGAAAGGGCCTGAGTGCTACATAATTAACTGTAGTTAATAGAAGACAGAATGTGATGAAATTTGGAAAGCTAAAAACAATGAAAAGGTCTCAATTAAGATGCTTGAAAATTCAAATCTTTTATGTTTTAGTATTTTGAAGTGCTTAGCCTTTTCTTCAAGTATAAGAATATATAACCCACAAGACTATTTAAATAATGGCAGAAGGAAAAACTTGTAAACTGGGAGTGAAAGTTCCCCTAAACTGTGGTTGGGACTGCTTCCTTGACAAGCAAATCCCAAGTACAGTCAGTCACTCAAGACTTTTTTTGGCTTTTTTTTTCACTCAAGAGTTTATAAATCACCAATTTGAGCTGTGAGCCATTCCAGGAGGGGGGGCCGAGGGAGAGTAACACACTATTTACCTTGCAGGTCCTCCTCAAAACCAAAGGGACAGAATACAGATCAGTGGTTGCCAGGAGTTGTGAGGTGGGGAGGGAAAGACAAGAGGAGGAGTGGGGGGGAACCAGGGTGGGGGTGATGGAACTTGAACTTGACTGTGGAGATGGTGTTTGTCAAAACTCGAATAATTTTAACTAAAAAGTTTAAATTCTACTGTACGTAAATTATATCTTCAAAAAATAGAAACAAAGCTGTAAAAAAAATTTAAATTGCGTATTAAAGTAAAAATTTTGCATGTCTTTTAAAACAAATTACATGAAAGATTTCCCTTCATGAGTTCAAACGCTGGAAAATACTCGTATAATCCAGTGTATTAAAAAAAATTTCCACACAGTGAGAAATAAGGAAAAACACCCGATTTTAATAAACATTAAGCTACTCTTGAGGTACAAAATCCCGTAACAGTTGGCTGAATGCCTATGTATGGCCTCCTTGCTTTCTCTAGAGTCCTAGTTTTGCTTGGTTTTTATGAATACAGGTAAAGTATTAAAAAGAGGACTATCAGTAAAACTAGAAAAGAATTCATAATATGATTTTTATGTATTAAGAAAACTATTAAAAAACAGTCAAACACTTAAAGTCACGTCTTTCAGCCACCTGGAAAGGTAAGGGGGCTGCGGCTCCCCTCGGGTCTGGGAGCCTCGCCAGGAGTCGGACCACCTTCTTCCCCACGGGAAGCCGCAAGCGTCCGCCGTGTTCATTCACCGGCTCCCACGCCCACGACCCCACCCGGGTTCATTCACCGGCTCCCACGACCACGACCCCACCGTGTTCATTCACCGGCTCCACACTCAAGGCTCGACCTGTACAGCGAGCCCCCTGAGGACAAGACCAGAGGGAAGAAAATGGGGCGCTGACGGAGCTCAGGCGCGCCCCTCCCTCCTCCCAGGGAGAGGCTGGGCGCACGTGCGCCGTGGGCCTCCAAGTGCTCTCGGTGGTCGAGGCCCCTTCCCACTCTTCCCACATGCACCGGGGTTCGCAGCCCTGGCTGGAGTGGACCCAACTCCAGAGAGGGCCCGTGGGGCTTCTCACTTACAGGAGGTACAGGGAATCTCTTTTCTCAACAGAAAAGCAATTTTAGGGTGAAAAGAGGCTCTAGAAGTCACCGTTCTGACCCTCGCTCTCAAAACAGATTGGCTTTATCCCTATATCACGGCTTTCCTCACATTCCACCATCCACGTTAGGGCTCTGGTATGACCTCTCTCGACCCCCAATTCCATTTCTCAGGAAGAAGTACCTCTGCTCTTCAGGCCCCAGCCCAACAGTTCTCAAACTAGTTAGTTTCAGGACCCCTTTTACACTCAAAAATTACCAGGGACGGGCTTCCCTGGTGGCGCAGTGGTTGAGAGTCCGCCTGCCGATGCAGGGGACACTGGTTCATGCCCTGGTCTGGGAAGATCCCACATGCCGCGGAGCGGCTGGGCCCGTGAGCCATGGCCGCTGAGCCTGCGCGTCCGGAGCCTGTGCTCCGCAACGGGAGAGGCCACAACAGTGAGAGGCCCACGTACCGCAAAAAAAAAAAAAAAAAAAATTACCAGGGAGTCCAAGGATCTTTTGTTTATATGAGCTATAACCTATCAAACATTTATTGTATTAGAAATTAAAACTGAGAAATTTTTTTAACATCTTTATTGGAGTATAATTGCTTTACAATGGTGTGTTACTTTCTGCTTTATAACAAAGTGAATCAGTTATACATATACATATGTTCCCATATCTCTTCCCTCTTGCCTCTCCCTCCCTCCCACCCACCCTATCCCACCCCTCTAGGTGGTCACAAAGCACCAAGCTGATCTCCCTGTGCTATGCAGCTGCTTCCCACTAGCTATCTATTTTACGTTTGGTAGTGTATATATGCCACTCTCTCACTTTGTCACAGCGTACCCTTCCTCCTCCCCATATCCTCAAGTCCATTCTCTAGTAGGTCTGTGTCTTTATTCCCATCTTACCCCTAGGTTCTTCATGACTTTTCTTTTTCTTATAGATTCCATATATATGTGTTAGCATATTTGTTTTTCTCTTTCTGACTTACTTCACTCTGTCTGACAGAGTCTAGGTCCATCCACCTCACTACAAATAACTCAATTTCGTTTCTTTTTATGGCTGAGTAATATTCCATTGTATATATGTGCCACATCTTCTTTATCCATTCATCTGATGATGGACACTTAGGTTGCTTCCATCTCTTGGCTATTGTAAATAGAGCTGCAATGAACATTTTGGTACATGACTCTTTTTGAATTATGGTTTTCTCAGGGTATATGCCCAGTAGTGGGATTTGCTGGGTCGTATGGTAGTTCTGTTTGTATAAAACTGAGAAATTTTGATTGAATCATTCAAATTAAATTGTTTAAAATAATATTAAATGTTAATATGTGTAACATTTTTATAGAAACAAAAAAATAGTGAAAAGGGTGGTATTGTTTTACAATTTTGCAAAATCCCCCTCTCTCTCTGTCTCTGTCTCTCTCTCTGCCCCCTTTCTACCACTACCAGCACCAAATGTATGGTCTTACCCAAGCTAAAAAACAAAACAAAACAAAACAAAACAAAACTTCCTACTTAAACTATCTCCTCCTTCTCTGGAGTCAAACTTCTTGAAAAAGTTCCCACTCCCTCTCCTGCCCCTCCTTTTTATTATTTTAATTATCAAAGTAATATACAGTGACATTCTCATTTCAAAACAAATCCAAGCAATATAGATAAACCACCATCCACAATCCCAATCTCTTCCCCAGAGGTAATGACCACTGTTACTCTAAAAAATACCCTGAACCCATTCTGTAAACTGAATATCACACTGAACTTTTTCTTTTCTCATGATTTTCCCTCACCAAACAGACCAAAAAAAAAAAAAAAAAAACTGAGAGTTCTGTTTAGATTCCAATTCTTTTGGTGATCCAAGTTACAGATCAAAGAGGAGATAACATGAAGTGACATTCCTATACAAAGCAAGTGCTAAACAAAATGTTAAAACCATGTTGATTTTATGGCAACAAAACATAGTAAGAATAATGAGATTTATGACTATGCCTTGTATGTAATATCCTCACATTTCATTACCTAAATGCAGATGAATGCTGATTATATTTGTATCATTCTGATGCAGATAATAGTGTCTTTAGAGTTTATAAAACTTTTTCACCTATATAATCACTTTAAAATTTTACAACCCATGAGATTAACAGAGATTATCTTTAACATTTTAAAAGTAAGAAAACCAAAGTTCTGAGAGAAAAAACTACTTGCTCAAAATTAGATAGCTAGAAAGATGCACACCAGAAACCACAGACAGAACTTGTATTTTTGGACTCAAATCAAATCCCAATCCTTTATATCATGTTGAACAATACATCAAAAATTGTCACAATATAAAAATATTAAGTTCTTGCTCATTTTTACAGCTAATTTAGAAGAAATTACCTCTACTTCTCAAGTTGAACAGAAAACATAAAATGCGTTGAATAACTTCTGAATGCAAAAAAGAATAAATTATTTTTGCTTCTTTATTATATAATATAATCCCTTAGGAAGCTTACATCTTACTTAAAGTAACAATTAAAATTTAATAAAACCTACATCAACATGTAAATGTATCATAAAATTAGAAAAATAACTTCTTAAATCCTTAATTAGGCATTGCCATTAACAAAAGACCTAAGACTCCTAATTAAGGATGATGCAACAGCTCCAGAAAAGACCACCACACTTACATAATTCATCAATGCTGCCCTCACATTTCAGTGTCACTACTGAAATTTCTGCAAGGGACACATGGAGTCGCATTAAATTTCACAATCAGAATTTTAAATTATTTAAATTATTAGAAAATAATAAACCTACTTATACAAATGACAAAGCATTTAATTCATCAATAGTCTTGCTGAAACACTTTCCAAGTCCCTATTTTTTCCTACTCCCAGGCAACTCCATAGGAGTCCAACACATTTAAAAGATTTACTATGACACACTACTTTGGATTATTAAAAAATTGAATGTAAACTACTTCCTATTAAGGGCTCTGAATCTTAGTTAACTCCATTTCATAAACAACAACATAGGAAATTTTTTAAACTATGACTAGGCTGATCTTTGTAACACACCTTGACATTTTAAAAAGTATGGACAAGATAACTGATTTTTCTTCACATTTTACTCTTCCTAAATATAAAAGATATATACTTGCTCTCAGTACATCCTCATCAGAAAACCAAAAATCCATAGTGAGATATTTCAGAACTGAAGTTAGTCTAAATAGAACTTCAAAGCTGCATTACTGAGAAATATTTGAGGATTTCTCTTACCTCTGTTTCTGTACAATGTGAATATTCCAATTTACCTGTAATGAAAATACAAAAAGTTACTTTCAGATGATTTTGGGTGTTTTTATCATTGACAAAAAATATCTGAGCTATTCTGACTATGGCTTCATTATATCTATGAAAATTTATACAAAAAAAAAGGTGTTAGAATGACCAAATTTCTGGAAGGTCCTGCTTAAGGATTTAAGTTTTAAAATACCCATAAGAGAATAATAAAGAAAAAGATGGGAAGAACATGCTTAACTGTAATAAGATATAAAACATACACACATATTTAATATACATATATAAATTAATGAAAGTAAAATAAAAATTTTTTTTCTTGCTTTCTTTTTAAAATAACTTAAAATACTTTAAAGGCCTTTAAAAGGTACCATTTAAAATACTTTTAAATACCTTAAAAAAATCTTTAAAAGACTCTTGGGCTCTTCCCTAAATATATTTCCAGTTTAAAGTTACACTGATCATTTCAATTAAAGTGGAAATGTTTCAAACTCCTATTTAATATACGATAGTTGTTTTTCTTTGATACATGAATAGACACAACCATATAATTAATTTAGTAATTCTTCCAGTAGAGGATCATCTATAGAATAACCAGACTGAACAATATTTGGCTGCACCAACGTTAACATTTTCTTGTCATCACTGAGACATAATACCAAAGAACATGTACAGTTACATATTTCTGTCAATTGGGTGATTAAAACATACTTTCAAAATAAAAAGACCGCTATTTTTAAAGGAGAATCACTTATTAAATAGCTTTAACAAAAAGAATACATAATATATTTATATTGGATGCTAAAAAACTTGATTTCCCCAGTCTACATTTCTTAAATTTCATTGTCCTAAGTTCAAATACATATTTATCTCTACCTCTTTCCCTCCACCCAAAACTATCTTTCCTCCTAGCTAACTCCTTCTCCCCAGCAACTATGGGTTGTTCCATCAGTCTGTAATTTTTTTTAATGATTAATGAGAATTTATATACCTTAGAGTCTATGATGATACCACCAAAAAAATCATAAATAATGTTTTTATATGCCTCCTAACTCTTAAGATGAAAAATAAAGTTGAAACCCACATTTCTGTTGACCTAATGATACCAATGTGAAATACTGGCTGAAATTGAGACCAGAAAATAAGGAACTTTGGGTTCTGTGAATTAAAAATGATATATAAGCAATAAATAATTTTAAATTATATGAAGACACAGATAAAATGGGTTTAATATATGTGTGTATATACTAGAGTTTGATAAATATATAACTGTTATTTATATATTTAGTGTTATATAAAATTATATACTATAGTTACATTTTTCATGTTATATATTATCTTTTATTTATTTATATATGACTGCTCAGAACATTAGTGCTTTTGGTAGATTAATTATACTTCACTCCTATAGAAATGGTAATTAATTTAACATAGAAAAGTACTGTGGACAGGAATAGCTCACAAAAGGACACAGAATACCTCTCAGCAAATATTTACTGAGTGTCTACTCTGTAAAGCAGGAAGAGGGAGAGAGAAATACAGTATTAAGACAAGCCATAACAGAGAGTAACCTCTTTGAGAGTACATGGATATACATCTTCAGTATGATACATTCTCAGGGTAAAGAGAATTACAAAGAAAAACAATTTTATGTAGTAGGTTTTTTGTTGGTAATAGCATTGGTGAAAAATTCTGAAACTATTTTGTATGTACTGTAGCACTGAGGAAACTAGTAAATACAGTGATATTGTTGGGAATCAGCAACTGAGGGAAAAGAATATACAAACCTAACATGTGGGAAGGAGAGAAGAGCCCTGCAGTGGCGAACTGGACCAAGAGGTATTATACAACTTCAGAAAACCATCTATTTCCTAGCTCTGCCCTCCAAAAGAGGGAGAAGCAACAGCACCCCAGTTTGCAAGAGCATTCCTAGCCCATTCCCACTCAAAGGAACCAGGACTCTGGGAAACTGGCAGAAATCAGGGCTGGGACAGGTAAATTAAAAGATAAGCTGGAAATTATAAGATAAGCTTCATTACTTTGCACTAGAAAGTAATGAAGTGCTCAAAGAATGACAGAGGTACAAGTTCTGTAAGATTTTTTCAGTGACCTCCACTATAAAACTGAAAATGCTTTCCTGTAAGAGTACCAAAATTTTTGTGAAAACACACACTGCTTTCGGCTATTCAATCTGAACTGGTAAGTCACACAAATATGAAAAGGTGGTTAGGGGCTTCCCTGGTGGTGTAGTAGTTAAGAATCAGCCTGTCAATGTAGGGGACACAGGTTCGAACCCTGGTCCGGGAAGATTCCACATGCCGGGGAGCAACTAAGCCTGCGATCCACAAATACTGAAGCCTGCGTGCCTAGAGCCCATGCTCCGCAACAAGAGAAGCCACCGCAATGAGAAATCCGTGCACCGCAACGAAGAGTAGCCCCCGCTCAACGCAACTACTGAAAGCCCGTGTGCAGCAGCAAAGACCCAACGCAGGCAAAAATTAAATTTAAATAAAAAATAAATAATAAATAATAAATAAATAAATAAATAAATAAGAAAAGGTGGTTAAGTATGCAGTGCCTGACCACCTGCACCACTCTGCCATCCAAATCCCTGCTCAGACTTTGACCCAGGAATCAGAAAATCCCAATTACATGACAGCAGAGCTTCAAGGAACCCTGGAAATGATCTTGCCCAATCCACTCATCCATAAATGGGTAATCTGAGCCTGAGGAGCCAAGCATGCACAAAATGACAGAGCGAAGAGAGGCCTCCAAGTCTCCGACCCCCGCACGAGTATCAGTGTGCTTTTGTTACCCTGCTCCTCCATTCCCACTTGCAGGGGCCAGCGTCCCAGCTACCTACCACTGATGACATTGTTTCTGGGGAAAGGCACCCCCCGATTTAACAGTTGGAAACTTCCAGTACAGCACCTAGGATTTTCATGTGACACCTTTGAGCCTTTCTTCAAAGGCTGGCCACCTCTGTTTACAGAACCAGACCTAAGGAATCCCTCTAAAACCTACAATCTTATGACTTCACTTTCAACAATCCCATGACTTCACTTTCAACAATCCCAGTAACCTAAGCTGATGGTAGGCCTAAGCAAGGTCTGAGATTATTAAATGCAGTAAATTAGTTCTTTCAATTAAAGTAACAACTTTACTATTTATTGATTCTATTAGTTTTTATTAGGTTGAATTTAATTAGAAGGCTAGATTAACTATGTGATGATACAAAACAAAATCAAATATCTGAAATAGTATTTAAACATTAAGTTTCAAAATATTTTAACATTATCAAACTACTTACACACTAGGAAAAGGGATGATTTGCATAGCAAGCCAAAAATTCAGTTCAGTATTTCTCAAAAGGAAAGAGCATTTTAACAATGCTGCAAGAATCAAGGCTGGGGTTTAGACCCTTCTTTTTAACAAATTCTGAAATATCTGATGCTCTTAAGATTTACTAAACAAGTTCCCTCATGTCCCAGGAAATAGAAAAACTAATGTCTTCCTATAAATTAATATAGAATGGCTTTAAAAAAACCACACTAGTCCTAGTATGAAATGTCTGTCATAAAGAACTCATCACCTAAGAAACACTGTCATCTTTAGCAGACATTTTAAATCTCAAATGTTGATAATCAGATAATCCCACTCAGCAGGCCTGCTCAATAAGGTACCAGAGGGAACACATCCCACCCAGTAGGCCACTCAGAGCCCTGCTGTTCACACAGCACTTTCTGAAACAGCCTCACCTCAATGGAATCACAAATTCTGATGAACCACACAACTATCTCGTGGAAATTAAGGCATAGTTTCAAAAAAATTCACAGATGTTCAGAGGTGAATAACAGTTTTAAATTAAGGTAGTACTCCAGTCTTCGGGGTAGAAACCTCAGCATATGGCTGAATTATCACACAGTCACATTATCAATATGATTCAAATTAGTTGAATACACAAAAGGCAAACTATGCCTGCCAAAAAGACACAGAATCCCGGTAACTTTTAGGATGAATAAATGGCTCTGAGAATTACTCTACAATTTTTTCCTATGTGACCAAACTCTGGGCAGTGTCTAGGTCTATCTGTTCTTTTTCATGGTGAAACAAAGCAGTATCAATAGGTACCTCCGCCTTTTCGCCAGCTCACTCCTATCCCCCTCGTTCCTTCAATAAATATTTACTGAATACCTACTAAATACCACTGGTAACACTGATGATAAAGCAGCAAACAAGTCAGGCATGGTCCTTGCCCCATAGGGTTTACATGTTAGTGAAGAGAGACCAAAGAAGGCAATCAAATAAAATAATTACAACTGGTAATCAATGCTATTAAGGACAGAAAAGGGAGAGAAAGAAAACAGCAGGAAAGACTCCTTGAGAAGATGACATTTAAATAGAGACCTTGAAGTGGGGTAGCAACTCACTGCAGGGTTGGAGAAGCCGCTGCTCTGTCTGGAACGAGGTAGCAGCTGTGGGAGGGCCCTGGAAGCTTCTGCAAGGACAGGTTGGGGCAGATCACATGGGCCTTGAAAGACAGTTCAGGGAGTTTCAATTTGAGGTGAAGTACAATGGGAAGCTCATGGAGGATACTAGGAAGAGCGTGAGCTGGTGCGAGATAGGTTTCCAGGTCAGTCATGCCATATGAAGAAAGCAGCAGAGAGGGTCAAGGTGAAAACCTGCGGCCAGTGAGGAGGCCACTGTCACTGTCTTGGGGAGCAACAGGGCTGCCAGCCTGGTGGTGGCAGAATCCAGGAAGAAAAGCAGCGGATGCAAGGTATGAATCAGGAGCAGAACGCACAGAACCTGCTGATGGGCTAATCAGGGGTGGAGTAGGGGAAGAAGGAAAGAAGGATGCCCTGACCATGCTCCATTTTTCCAAGTATTCTCAACGACTTGATCAAAACTGATCAACAACAGCACTAGCTTAAGAACTCAAATATTTTATAAGAGAGAAGTAGTAGGCTTTTTGGACAGTTTTTATATTAATACTAGAAAAAAAAAGAGAATAGTTTTGAACAGTTAACAGGCTGAAATTTAGCAATAAAATAATTCCTGCAGCCTAACCAAGCCTGGATTTCTGAAACACCATGGCCACTGAGGGCTTAGAATCCATGATCAGCATATATTTTAGTTTGCTGGGGGGGTTTTGTTTGTTTGTTTGTTTGTTTTTAGGCCACACCATGCAGCATGTGGGATCTTATTTTCCCGACCAGAGATCGAACCATGCTCCCTACACTGGGAGAACAGAGCCTTAACCACTGGACCACCAGGGAAGTCCCTAGTTTGCTGTTTCTGTATCAAAAGTAAGGACAGGGAAACTATGTAATCATTAGTTTATACCCAGCTCCCCCATAAAATCATTTTTTCCAAGTTACATTTTTAATGAGGGGAAAAAAAGCTATGCATTTGACACAAGAAACAGCTACATAGAGGATACTTTTATTTTAACTGTTAAATTATAAAATCATTATCCTCTATGTCAAACAAATTCACTACTATAAATGCTCAAAGGTTAACAGGAACTTAGAATTTAGAAATGGGAGAAAACTAGTATACTCTCTGACCAACTAAAGAGTTTCATTAAGTTTCTCTTCTTGTCCTGGCTGTCAGGAAGAATGAAATAAAATTTAACTTTCGGGCTTCCCTGGTGGTGCAGTGGTTGAGAGTCGGCCTGCCGATGCAGGGGACACGGGTTCGTGCCCCGGTCTGGGAAGATCCCACATGCTGCGGAGCAGCTGGGTCCGTGAGCCATGGCCGCTGAGCCTGCGCCTCTGGAGCCCGTGCTCCGCAAAGGGAGGCCACAACAGTGAGAGGCCCGCATACCGCAAAAAAAAAAAAAAAAAAAATTTAACTTTCCACCGCCATAATGGCCCTGTGCTAATATATTTCTTCACAACTGCTGATGTTCAAGCAGTTGAGTATCTAAGTAAGCATTCTCTTGGCTGCCTTGGTAAGGCCATCTGGTAGAATAAGTATCAAGAACAAGCCTTTAGATTTTAACAGGCCTAGGTTCAAATCGTCCTTCTATCACTTAATAACTGTGTGATGCGACTTTAAAATAAGATACTTCCCAGAGTTTTCAGCTTTCTCATCTACAAAAAAAAGTGGGATAATTCCAACCTCATGAGGCCAATACGAAAATTAAATGAAATGAAATAAATGAAATAAAAAATGTTTTGAAGCGCTCTGCACAATGCCTACAGTAGGGGCTCAGCAACTGGTGGGCTTATCACCACAACCCTGTGGAAAGAAGCACCCTTCTTCACCCTTCTTCACCCTTCTTTCATGTGGACACATGAAAATAAAGTCCTAAGTAAAACCGGCAGTGTGAATTAACAGAAAGATCTTAGTATTCTTCAAAACTCTTGTGATAAAATGTTCTATAGAGAAACTGAATATAAATTTTTATGTTTACCAGATTACAACCATGTAAAAGAGGTATAGACTTTGAAATATAAAAAGTAGCTAAGTCATATGATGGATTGTTGTAAAATTCAGCTCATTTTTATACCTGCTCACTAAGATCTTTAAAAGCCACTACCTTTTACTCTACACCTCTCTCAGAGCTTCCTAACACACACACTCTCCTCTCCTCATGTGATGGTATCTGGGGGGACGACATCAGCAGAGGCTCAGGCCAGGGTAGTGAGAAGGGGGGTTTCATCAGTTATTACTCAAAAGTGAAAATAAGAAAGTCTGGAATGGCCATATCTATCACCAACCCATAAAGAGACTAAATAAACCAAATAATGACACCCCCCCCAAACATGTCCACATCCTCATCCTCAGACTCTGTGAATATATTACTTTAATGGCAAAGTGATTTGCAGCTGTGGTTAGGGGTCTTGAGGTGGGGAAGAGTACCCTAGATTATCCAG
Organism: Mesoplodon bidens; assembly: GCF_964165515.1. Taxonomy (NCBI): domain Eukaryota; kingdom Metazoa; phylum Chordata; class Mammalia; order Artiodactyla; family Ziphiidae; genus Mesoplodon; species Mesoplodon bidens. The sequence continues at coordinate 28,989,446 of NC_138169.1, read as the reverse complement.
GTGGGACCAGTGCAATCACAAGGGGCCTTACAAGAGATCCAGAGAAGGAGTGGTGGTGATGGAAGCAGAGGCTGGAGTGACGTGATTGCAGGAAGGGGGACACAAAGCCAAGGAATGTGGAAAGCCTCTCTAGAGGCTGGAAAAGGCAAGGAACAGATTTTCCCCTGGAGGCTCCTGAAGGAATACAGCTCTGCCAACAGCTCAATTTTAGCCCACAGGACCCATTTTCAGACTTCTGACTGACAAAACTGTAGGATAATAATTTTGTATTGTTTTAAGCCACAAAATTATTGGTGATTTGTTACAGAAAACAAATACACAGACCATCAAAAAGTTAAAGCAATGTGACGTCCTCTCACCATCCCAAACATGACCCTCAGGCCACCCTGTATACTGGCTAATCCCATAGAGAATGACGCACAGGGCACAGGACAACAGAGCACAGTGGTTAAGAGCAAGGACTCCAGGCCAGACTTTTGGGGTTTGAATCCCAGGTGGGCTGTTGGCTGTACTTAAGGTCTCTACACTTCACATCCCATCTGTAAGGTGGAGGTTAATAACAGTACCTATCACAGGGTTGTTGTGAGGAGCACAAGTATTAATCAAAGTAAACTGCTTAGCCTGTCACCTGTCACACAATAAGTACTTGATAAAACATTAGCTCTATTACCACTTAAGTCTTTGAAGCATTCTCTCCAGAGAGAAAATAAGTCAAAAAGACTTTCCTCTTCCAAACCCAAAAAGCTGTGGTCCACAGACTGCTTGACCCCTCAGATATGGAGGTATAATTGACAGGCCCACATCCGTGCCCTGGCTTGTAAGGAGGAAGCCTGCCATGCCGTCTGTCCACCTTGAGTCCCCTGCACCTGTACGTGCTGCGCCAGCCACAGGAGAAGACTCGGGGCTCACGGCCCTCACCCCACTCTCCTCTGCCCTCCCCTCACCATCTTCTCTCCTTCCTGTCCCATCCAGGGCATGCAGTGCTCATCGTCCACTGCCTGTGCACAGGCAGAGAGTCTTACCTTACCTCTCAAGTTCTCCTTCCAAAACTGACAGTACTAAGAATGATTCTGGTTATTATAATTTTTCATCTCCCTACCCTGAATAACTCTGGTTGAAAGCTTCATTCAGATGGACTGACATTTTCACAAGGCGCCAATCTTAAAGGAAATGCTATGATCAATGGAACTATTCTGAACACCTCTGCCAAAAGCATATTAAAGACAAAAGGCATCCATCCAAAATTTCCTGGACATTTCTAGATATCCATGCCATTCAAACCACCCCCACAATGCTCTTTTAAATTCTAAGAAAATAAATTATTGTTAATGAAATATTAATACTTCAAATTAATCCACACTTGCTTTATATGATCAAACATATTCTACTTGCTGGTGTGAAGCCCAGACCTGAGAAGCACTGCTGTAAAACCTTCATTTTTACAGCTGGGGAAGCTCAAGCTCTGAAGAATAAAACGACTCAGTGAAGGTCAAAGAACTGGGACCAGGGCTTCCCTGGTGGCGCAGTGGTTGAGAGTCTGCTTGCCGATGAAGGAGACACGGGTTCGTGCCCCGGTCCGGGAAGATCCCACATGCCACGGAGCAGCTAGGCCCGTGAGCCATGGCCACTGGGCCTGCGCGTCCGGAGCCTGTGCTCCGCAACAGGAGAGGCCACAACAGTGAGAGGCCCGTGTACCGCAAAAAAAAAAAAAAAAGATAAGGGATAGAAAGTTAATACAGAACTGGTGGGACAAATGGAAAGAGTAAGATAATGAGCTTTTAAATTACTGATTTTAAAAATCAGTAATTACATTAAATGTAAATAAAATAAATAATCCAATTTAAAAGTACATATTGCTGTATAGATAAAAAAACAAACCCAAACAATATCCTCCTTGTAAAAGACACACCTTAAATGTAAAAATATAAAAAAATTGATAGTGAAATTATGAAAAGGAATATATCATGCAAACATTAGTCAAAGAAAGCTGATGTAACTTTATACACGTAACTATAGCCACATTGACAAAAAGGTCAATCCACCAAGACGTTATCACAACTCTAAATTTGTATGCATCTAAAAATATAGTCTCAATATAAATAAAAATTGACAGAATAACCCATGGATCAAAGAAGAAATTACAATGGAAATCAGGAAGATACTTGAATTTAGTGATAATAAAAATGTGATGATATATCAAAACTTCTAGGAGAGTGACATCAGAAATATAGCAGAGTGAAAAACTTCTATTCATCAAAACACACCATTAGGGCTTCCCTGGTGGCGCAGTGGTTGAGAATCCGCCTGCCAATGCAGGGGACGTGGGTTCAAGCCCTGGCCCGGGAAGATCCCACATGCCACAGAGCAGTTAAGCCCGTGCGCTACAACTACTGAGCCCGCACTCTAGAGCCTGCGAGCCACAACTAATGAAGCCCATGCGCCTAGAGCCCGTGCACCGCAACGAAAAGTAGCCCCCGCTTGCAGCAACCAGAGAAAGCCCGCGCGCAGCAATGAAGACCCGTCGCAGCCAAAAATAAATAAATATATTTATTAAAAAAATAAAACTACACCATTAACAATGTGAAAAGGAAAGCCACAGAGTTGGAGAAGATAACTGCAATACACACAGCTGGCCAATGGTTCGTATCCAGAGTACACAAAAATCAGAACATGTAAAAGTAAGGAGAGACAAAAAACAATAGAAGTAGAGTTGCGGTTACCAGGGGCTGGGGAAGGGGAGAACCAGCAGTTACTGCTTAACGGTTACAGTTTCAGTTTGGGGTGATGAAAAATTTTGGAAATATATAGTGGAGATGGTTGTACAACACTGTGAATGTAATTAATGCCATTCAATTAAACGGTTAAAATGGTAATTTTTATCTTATATATCTTTTTTTTTTTTTTTTTTTTTTTTTTTTTTTTTTTTTGCGGTACGCAGGCCTCTCACTGCTGTGGCCTATCCGGTTGTGGAGCACAGGCCCCGGACGCGCAGGCTCAGCGGCCATGGCTCACGGGCCCAGCCGCTCCTTGGCATGTGGGATCTTCCCGGACCGGGGCACGAACCCGTGTCCCCTGCATCGGCAGGCAGATTCTCAACCACTGCGCCACCAGGGAAGCCCATCTTATATATCTTATAAGAAAAAAACCTAATAGAAAAATGGTCAAAAGACCTGAACAGGAACTTCACAAAAGAGAGATATCCTCATGGCCAATAAACATATGAAAAGGCACTCAACCTGATTAGCCATCAGATAAACACAACTTAAAACCATTATGAGATACGTACTATTCAAACAGCCAAACTTATTTTTTTAATAACATTTCCAAGTATTAGAGTGGATGTGGAGCAGCAGATACACTGCTAGTAAGAAAGGTAAACTGAAACCAGCACTTTGTAAAACTGCTTGGCAATATCTACTAAAACTCAAGAGACACACATTCAACAATCCAGCAAGTCTACTAGATACATACCTAACAGAAGTACATACATATATTCAGAAGTGTACATAGCAATGTTATTTGAAATAACTAAAAACTTCAAACAATTCATACATCCATCAACAGCAGAATGGGTAAATCAACTTTGGTTTTTTCATGCAGTTGAATACTGTAGAGCAATAAAAACAAACTAAAGCAACATGCAACAACAAGTAATTTATCTCACAAACATGATGTTGAACAAAAGCAGCCAGACACAAAAAACACATAATGTAAGATTCCACACATATAAAGTTCATAAGCAAGCAAGCAAGCCCAATGTATGGTGATAAACTAAGACACTGATTACATGTGGAAGGCTACTTGTAATGTTCCTTTGTTCTTAATCAGGTTGGTATTTATGTGATTGTGTCATTAATGATTTGTGCACTTTTCTGTACATATACTGAACTTCCAAAAGAGTTTTAAAAAGCCCAAGAAAATAAGTTTTGAGGAGGAAATGTCAAAAGAAATTAGATTTTTAGGCAGAAGTGGTCAGTGATTTAATTATCTTCAAATAGATACAACATAACCAGAGTCTTTAAGAAATTCTGATTACCAGCCTGTCATCACTAAAACCAAAAACAGCTGTTGAACTCTCATGCAACTAGATGAAAACTGCTCAAATTGCATAAAAATCTGGTATAACATTCTCTTAATGTATTTTCTTTGTATGGTAAGGATAATGCAAGCAGCAAAACAAAACAAGGTATCTATTTAAAATCAATAGAATGCCAGTTAGATACTGCCCTGAGAAGAGCAGTCTGGACCAGATAAGCCGAATAATAAATTCAATGCCCGTGCAGGAAAAAAAAAAATCTTGTCTTGTCCTCACCTTGTTATACTACCACTCGAAAGTACCTACACAGAAGTTAGAATTAGGGAAAATACCACTACCTTTCCTAATAAATACACATTACTATTTATATAAATCAGTATTTTTCTGGTCCCCTAAAATAATCACAATCCCATGTAACAGTCAAATACTTAGACAAGACCAAAAACCATTTCCTCAATGATAGATACTTAGTTTTCATCTCTTTTGTTTGTTTGGTTTAAGACATTTTACAAGCATTTTATCTACATGTTACACTTCAGAGCCATAATGAAAATTCGTAGGAACTTCCCTGGTGGTTCAGAGGTTAAGGCTCTGCACTCCCAATGCAGGAGGCTTGGGTTCGATCCCTGGGCAGGGAACTAGATCCCACACACTGTAACTAAAGATCCCACGTGCTGCAACTAAGACCCAGCGCAGCCAAATAAATAAATATTTTTTTTTTAAAGTGTGATACCCATTAAAAAAAAAGTTAAAAAAGAAAATGCACACTTACAAAATGGGGAACTATTTCAAATCTGGTTGATTGTCAACATTCTGCACGGTTCTGCTGCTATTTTAGGGACTCCTCTAGCCCAGAGGTGCCAGAAGTACTTTCAAGAGGGAGGCCAGTGGTCACAAGATTTGTCCCAAACCAGTTCTTTTTTTTTTTTTAATTAATTTTTTTTTTTGGCTGCGTTGGGTTTTCATTGCTGCGTGCGGGCTTTCTCTAGTTGCAGACAGCGGGATCTACCGGGCATTGCAGTAAGCGTGCTTCTCAGTGCAGTGGCTTCTCTTGTTGCAGAGCACGGGCTCTAGGCAGGCAGGCTTCAGTAGTTGTGGCTCGCGGGCTCTAGAGCGCAGGCTCAGTAGTTGTGGCACACGGGCTTAGTTGCTCCGCGGCATGTGGGATCATCCTGGATCAGAGCTCAAACCCGTGTCTCCTGCACTGGCAGGCGGATTCTCAACCACTGCACCACCAGGGAAGTGCCCAAACCAGTTCTTGAGCATCTATGTATCTTGGTCAATCCACACTTGACACCAGGTCACATATCACTGACCTCCCCTCAGCTCCAGTCCATCCAAGTGTATACCCCAATACAGGCTCCTCTGCCTTCAGTTCCCAGGTATATCTCCCTTCCGATAAACAGGATGGGCAGACTGCTCTCTCCAAGCCTCCCTACTCAACTTGGCTCTATGGTATTTAATAAACAACTGCTAAACAAAGGAATGAATAGAATGTACAGGCAGACAGTGGTGGGCAAGCCAGTAAAAGCAAGATACGAGACAGAGATACTTCCCAGATCTAACGAAGTGTGAACAACAAAAATAACCAAAACTTTTACCATTTCAATTTTTCTTCTGTATTGAAAACAAAAGCAGGGCAGAAGCAAGAAGAACTACAATCCGGCAACCTGTGGAACAAAGACCACATTCACAGAAAGACAGACAAGATGAAAAGGCAGAGGGCTATGTACCAGATGAAGGAACAAGATAAAACCCCAGAAAAACAACTAAATGAAGTGCAGATAGGCAACCTTCCAGAAAAAGAATTCAGAATAATGATAGTGAAGATGATCCAGGACCTCGGAAAAAGAATGGAGGCAAAGATCGAGAAGATGCAAGAAATGTTTAACAAAGACCCAGAAGAATAAAAAGAACAAACAAACAGAGATGAACAATACAATAACTGAAATGAAAACTACACTAGAAGGAATCAACAGAAGAATAACTGAGGCAGAAGAACAGATAAGTGACCTGGAAAACAGAATGGTGGAATTCACTGCCATGGAACAGAATAAAGAAAAAAGAATGAAAAGAAATAAAGACAGTCTAAGAGACCTCTGGGACAACATTAAACACAACACCATTCGCATTATAGGGGTCCCAGAAGGAGAAAAGAGAGAGCAAGGACCAGAGAAAATATTTGAGGAGATTTTAGTCGAAAACTTCCCTAACATGGGAAAGGAAATAGCCACTCAAAGTCCAGGAAACACAGCGAGTCCCATACAGAATAAATTCAAGGAGAAACATGCCGAGACACATAGTAATCAAATTGGCAAAAATTAAAGACAAAGAAAAATTATTGAAAGCAGCAAGGGAAAAATGACAAATAACATACAAGGGAACTCCCATAAGGTAAACAGCTGATTTCTCAGCAGAAACTCTACAAGCCAGAGGGGAGTGGCACGATATACTTAAAGTGATGAAAGGCAAGAAGCTACAACCAAAATTACTCAACCCAGCAAGGATCTCATTCAGATTCGATGGACAAATCAAAAGCTTTACAGAAAAGAAAAAGCTAAGAGAATTCAGCACCACCAACCCAGCTCTACAACAAATGCTAAAGGAACTTCTCTAAGTGGGAAACACAAGAGAAGAAAAGGACCTACAAAAACAAACCCAAAACAATTAAGAAAATGGTCACAGGAACATACATATCGGTAATTACCTTAAACGTGAATGGATTAAATGCTCCAACCAAAAGACACAGGCTTGCTGAATGGATAAAAAAAAGATCCATATATATGCTGTCTACAAGAGACCCACTTCAGACCTATGGACACATACAGACTGAAAGTGACGGGATGGAAAAAGATATCCCATGCAAATGGAAATCAAAAGAAAGCTGGAGTAGCTATACTCGTATCAGATAAAATAGACTTTAAAATAAAGAATGTTACAAGAGACATGGAAGGACACTACATAATGATCAAGGGATCAATCCAAGAAGAAGATATAACAATTATAAATATATATGCACCCAACACAGGAGCACCTCAATACATAAGGGAACTACTAACAGCTAGAAAAGAGGAAATCGACAGTAACACAATAATAGTGGGGGACTTTAACACCTCACTTACACCAATGGACAGATCATCCAAAATGAAAATAAAGAAGGAAACAGAAGCTTTAAATGACACAACAGACCAGACAGATTTAACTGATTATCTATAGGACATTCCATCCAAAAACAGCAGATTACACTTTCTTCTCAAGTGCGCATGGAACATTCTCCAGGATAGATCACATCTTGGGTCACAAACCAAGCCTCAGGAAATTTAAGAAAACTGAAATCATACCAAGCATCTTTCCTGACCACAACACTATGAGATTAGAAATGAATTACAGGGGAAAAAACGTAAAAAACACAAACACATGGAGGCTAAACAATACGTTACTAAATAACCAAGAGATCACTGAAGAAATCAAAGTGGAAATCAAAAAATACCCACAGACAAATGACAATGAAAACACGACGATCCAAAACCTATGGGATGCAGCAAAAGCAGTTCTAAGAGGGAAGTTTATAGCTATACAAGCCTACCTCAAGAAACAAGAGAAATCTCAAGTAAACAATCTAACCTTACACCTACAGGAACTAGAGAAAGAAGAACAAACAAAGCCCAAAGTTAGCAGAAGGAAAGAAATCATAAAGATCAGAGCAGAAATAAATGAAATAGAAACTAAGAAAACAATAGCAAACATCAATAAAACTAAAAGCTGGTTCTTTGAGAAGATAAATAAAATTGATAAACCATTAGCCAGACTCATCAAGAAAAAGAGGGAGAGGACTCAAATCAATAAAATTAGATATGAAAATGGAGAAGTTACAACAGACACCACAGAAATACAAAGCATCCTAAGAGACTACTACAAGCAACTCTATGCCAATAAAATGGACAACCTGGAAGAAATGGACAAATTCTTAGAAAGGTATAACCTTCCAAGACTAAACCAGGAAGAAATAGAAAATATGAACAGACCGATCACAAGTAATGAAATTGTAACTGTGATTAAAAATCTTCCAACAAACAAAAGTCCAGGACCAGATGGCTTCACAGGTGAATTCTATCAAACATTTAGAGAAGAGCTATAACCCATCCTTCTCAAACTCTTCCAAAAAATTGCAGAGGAAGGAACACTCCCAAACTCATTCTATGAGGCCACCATCACCCTGATACCAAAACCAGACAAAGATACTACAAAAAAAGAAAATTACAGACCAATATCACTGATGAATATAGATGCAAAAATCCTCAACAAAATACTAGCAAACAGAACCCAACAACACATTAAAAGGATCATACACCAGGATCAAGTGGGATTTATCCCAGGGATGCAAGGATTCTTCAATATACGCAAATCAATCAACGTGATACACCATATTAACAAATTGGAGAAGAAAAACCATATGATCATCTCAATAGATGCAGAGAAAGCTTTTGATAAAATTCAACACCTGTTTATGATAAAAACTCTCCAGAAAGTGGACATAGAGGGAACCTATCTCAACATAATAAAGGCCATATATGACAAACCCACAGCAAACATCATTCTCAATGGTGAAAAACTAAAAGCATTTCCTCTAAGATCAGGAATGAGACAAGGATGTCCACTCTTACCACTATTATTCAACATAGTTTTGGAAGGCTTAGCCACGGCAATCAGAGAAAAAAAGAAAATAAAAGGAATACAAATTGGAAAAGAAGTAAAACTGGCACTGTTTGCAGATGACATGATACTATACATAGAGAATCCTAAAAATGCCACCAGAAAACTACTAGAGCTAATTAATGAATTTGGTAAAGTTGCAGGATACAAAATTAATGCACAGAAATCTCTTGCATTCCTATACACTAATGATGAAAAATCTGAAAGAGAAATTATGGAAACACTCCCACTTACCATTGCAACAAAAAGAATAAAATACCTAGGAATAAACCTACCTAGGGAAACAGAAGACCTGTATGCAGAAACCTATAAGACACTGATGAGAAAAATAAAGATGATGCAAACAGATGTAGAGATATACCATGTTCTTGGATTGGAAGAATCAATACTGCGAAAATGACTATACTACCCAAAGCAATCTAAAGATTCAATGCTATCCCTATCAAATTACCAATGGCATTTTTTACGGAACTAGAACAAATCATCTCAAAATTTGTATAGAGACACAAAAGACCCCGAATAGCCAAAGCAGTCTTGAGGGAAAAAAGCAGAGCTGGAGGAATCAGACTCCCTGACTTCAGACTATACTACAAAGCTACAGTAATCAAGACAGTATGGTACTGGCACAAAAACAGAAATATAGATCAATGGAACAAGATAGAAAGCCCAGAGATAAACCCACACACCTATGGTCAACTAATCTATGACAAAGGAGGCAAGGATATATAATGGAGAAAATACAGTCCCTTCAATAAGTGGTGCTGGGAAAACTGGACTGCTACATGTAAAAGAATGAAATTAGAACACTCCCTAACACCATATACAAAAATAAACTCAAAATGGATTCGAGACCCAAATGTAAGACCGGACACTATAAAACTCTTAGAGGAAAACATAGGAAGAACACTCTTTGACATAAATCACAGCAAGACCTTTTTTGATCCACCTCCTAGAGTAACGGAAATAAAAACAAAAACAAATGGGACCTAATGAAACTTCAAAGCTTTTGCACAGCAAAGGAAACCATAAACAAGACGAAAAGACAACCCTCAGAATGGGAGAAAATATTTGCAAACGAATCAACGGACAAAGGATTAATCTACAAAATATATAAACAGCTCATGCAGCTCAATATTAAAGAAACAAACAACCCAATCAGAAAATGGGCAGAAGACCTAAATAGACATTTCTCCAAAGAAGACATACAGATGGCCAAGAAGCACATGAAAAGCTGCTCAACATCACTAATTATTAGAGAAATGCAAATCAAAACTACAATGAGGTGTCACCTCACACCAGTTAGAATGGGCATCATCAGAACATCTACAAACAACAAATGCTGGAGAGGGTGTGGAGAAAAGGGAACCCTCTTGCACTGTTGGTGGGAATGTAAATTGATACAGCCACTATGGAGAACAGTATGGAGGTTCCTTAAAAAACTAAAAATAGAATTACCATATGATCCAGCAATCCCACTACTGGGGATATACCCAGAGAAAACCATAATTCAAAAAGACACATGCACCCCAATGTTCACTGCAGCACTATTTACAATAGCCAGGTCATGGAAGCAACCTAAATGCCCATCGACCAACGAATGGATAAAGAAGTTGTGGTACATATATACAATGGAATATTACTCAGCCATAAAAAGGAATGAAATTGAGTCATTTGTTGAAACGTGGATGGATCTAGAGACTGTCAAACAGACTGAAGTAAGTCAGAAAGAGAAAATCAAATATCGTAATTTAATGCATGTATGTGGAACCTAGAAAAATGGTACAGATGAACCGGTTTGCAGGGCAGAAGTTGAGACACAGATGTAGAGAACAAATGTATGGACACCAAGGGGGGAAAGCCGCAGTTGGGTGGGGATGGTGGTGTGCTGAATTGGACGATTGGGATTGACATGTACACACTGATGTGTATAAAATTGATGACTAATAAGAACCTGCAATATAAAAAAAACAAACAAAAAAAACAACTAATACTAAACTTTCTTTGGGTTATTTGTATGGAAATATGTTAATATAAATGTTTACATGAAATTTCATTACATGAAATTACATTACATGAAATTTCTAAAAATCTTATATGTTCTGGTATAATGTTGTTAGTCATAATTCTAGTTATTACTTTAAAATGTATATCTTAGAAAAAAAAAAAAAAGAAACACCTCAGTAACAACAAGGACACCCAGCCCTGAGCTCCTTGGAGATATATCTGATTCTAGGGCTGGGGCAGAAAATACACATGATAAGCCTTGAAAATACACATGATATCAATGATAAGCCTTGAAGCATCTTGTAGTGCCAGAAAGTAAGGATGTGCTCAAAAACACAAAAGGATGGGGCACATCAAAGGGAGATTGGAGCCAACCTGAAGGAGCTTCCAATGGCCACAGCTGGAACAATTTGAGCAAAAAAAGAAATAACATGGTAACAGATAACAAAGCGTAAAACATACATGGATCCAGACTTAATAAATGATTGAATAAATAAGTAAATGGGGAGAAGAATCAAATCTTCCTTACAGAAGAATTCCAAAAAATACTAAGTAGATATTCACCACTCCAGGAGGAGGCCCCTGTGAATGCAGACTGGACTCAGTAACTCCCTTCCAAAGAATAAAGTACAGAAAAGGGAAAAACAGTAAAACTCTTTATTGGAGAAACCTGGCAAACAAGGCTCATATCCCCAGTGGTGCTGTGTGAATATCATGTGCCTCAATCCAGTGTGACGAGGGGAGCCCTTCCCCTTTCTGGTACTCTTCACTCAAACGCATAACCCCAGCTTAGTCAAGAGAACAGCAGGCACACCTAAATGCAGGGACATTCTGCAAAACCCCCAACCAGTACTCCTCAAGACTCTCAAGGTCATGGGAAACAAGGAAAGTCTGAGAAACTACCACAGAGAGAAGAGACTAATGAGCCATGATGACTAAACGCAACCAGGTGTCCTGGGTGGGATTCTGGAACAGAAAAAGGACACTAATAGAAAAACTAGGAAACTCCAAGTGAAGTCTGAAGTTTAGTTAATAGTAATATGCCGTTAGTTAGTTTTGACCAACGTACCCAATAATATAAGATGTTAACATTAAGGGAAACAGGTGAGAGGCACACAGGAACCCTCTGCACTATGTTTGCAACTTTTCTTCAATCTAAAATGATCTCAAAATTTTAAATTTATTTTAAAAACATTAAATTTGGCAACTTAGCAACACCCAATATTTTCCTCATAGTTTTAAACAAGAATCTGGGAGACGGTAGTTTCTTATTTTTCTACTTAGCCAACAGAAAGCAAATGGGAAATATAATATGACTCCAATATTATGAAAGTGGGATGGGAACCGTTGCCATTTTACAGAACCTACGAAGCAGGAAAGCGATTCCCACCTTACAAATAAAACAGGCAGAGTGTGACTCATCATCTCTTATCAACATATAGTCCTTGGTAGATCAGTGATTTTTTTTCCTTCTAAAGTTGAGTCAAAACTCTTAGTAAGACAAATCATTTCCCAAAAGAGTCCCAACTTACTTACGTACCAATATGTATATGTGACTGATATTTTTCCACCATTTTCCTTTGCATAAGGCAGAAATACAGGTACAAAACCACAAATGCATTATTCCAAAATTTCTCCCAAAAATGTCTGTGGCCATTCTCACACAACCCAAATGGAAGTACGCTGGAGAGTAAACTGGAGTCAAAAGTGACAGCAATCTTAACTGATTATGGCTAAAATATCTTAATCTTGCAAATGGTCATCTGGACACATGGTTAAAGCCCCCCCAGGGGCCTAGAAGGGGACCGTGTAAGGGAGCAGGTTCCAAGTTGACCTGCATTAGCTTCACGGTAAACTGATCACTGTTTATGTTCTATTTTCTCCTCTATAATGACTAAACTTGGACACTGCTTGCACATAGTAGGGACTCAGTGCATGTTTTTAAAATTGAATTAAACCTACATATCTGGACATATTGTTCACATGGAATAATTCTTACCTATTGCTGTTAACTGACAAGGTATTTCACCAACCCCTAATACTGTCATTCACCCCCAACCGCTACCCTGGACACACACACACCTCAAGTATTCCTTTCATTTAATGATCGGAATATAAACACTCAAGAAAAATATCAAGAGTGAACAAAAATTAATCTTTTTAAACACGTTTTCACTATTTCAACCTTCTCCGCAAATATTCTGTCTCTCTTTAAATTCAAAAAGGATATTATTCCAAGACCACTTCCCCACCAAATTGGCATGAACCCTGCTGAGAAGCCTCATGGATCACATCCTCTTTTCAAATCCCAAACAAAGCCCCAATGTTCCCTATACTAAGGGATGCCTTTATTAATATGCACGCAGTCCTTCATTGTTCCTCCCAGGAAAACCTATCACTAACCTTACAATGATTTTAAATCAAGATGTGCTCATAATTTTGAAAGTGTTCTTTATACATCTAAAGCTAAAGGTACATCAAAAATTTTGAAACCAAATCTGAAACAAAGTTATTTTTGTCAGATGGGTATTTAAGGTCTACAAGGCTGCTAAGACCATGCAGTGGTTCTAAGCTCTAGTACTACCATTAATAATTCTTTGTGGCATCCCAGAAAAAAACGAGTTATAATCTTGTGGAGATTGGAATATAACCTAAATTCCATCAATGACTACTTTCTAAAGAAAGTGTATACTAAAATGTGTCTAAAGACCAGTTAAGTGCCCTGGTTAAAAACAGCAGATTGGGGCCTCCCTGGTGGCGCAGTGGTTGAGAGTCCGCCTGCGGATGCAGGGGATACGGGTTCGTGCCCCGGTCTGGGAGGATCCCATATGCCGCGGAGCGGCTGGGCCCGTGAGCCATGGCCACTGGGCCTGCGCGTCCGGAGCCTGTGCTCCGCAACGGGAGAGGCCACGACAGTGAGAGGCCCGCATACCGCAAAAAAAAAAAAAAGAAAAAAAAAAAAAAAGCAGATTGTATATCAAGAGCCTGAGTGCCTTTGACTCATTAATTAATGGTGTGAATGAAAACCTCACCAACCTGTAATAAACTTTTACCAAACAATAAGATCTTTTTATGACTACAAGTTTATAAACATTGGGGAAAGTAAAAATTTTAAGTTAGCCACCTAAGATAAATCATAAACCCTCTTGATTGTAATCAACAAATCACTCTTCCGTCATCACAGAAATACTTCATAAAATGTATTGCCCATTTTAAGATCCTGATTCATAATTTAATCTCTTCCTCTTAAGGTATTCTCTAAAGAACTAGTTTTCCTTCTTCTTTAATCTCCTTCAGTCCTATATCACACTGCTTTCATGGCCATGTTAGTAAATGACTTTGAGTTACACCTGAATGCTAAATAAAATTATTCATTCTTCACTGTCTTCCAATATTGGTTTCATTTCCATGCCTCCCACATTTTTCTATTTCTCTTATATGTATTTCTAATTTTTTAAATTCAACCTGAATGTGAATATTCTGTATGTGTCGATACTATTAAAACAAGAATAAAATCAATTACTGATACATTCAATTCCAAAACAAGTCAAGAATGAGTGTGAAGTACTATTTCTTCCTATGGGACTAAATGGAGTGATACTGCTGATAGTGGTAAGAACCAACTATTCAACTCAACAGCAGAGAACACTGGCCAGCTGAAAGATTCACACGCTTGAAGAATACAGCTGGGATCCATTTCCCCACACTAAACACAATCCACGGCACCACCCATCACTGGCTAAACCAATGGTTCTCAACAGGGGACAGGTGGCCATGGCTGAAGAGTTTACTCAGGGAACGGGGCAGGTAATTACTGGCATCTGGTGGGTAGAGACCAGGGATGCTGCTAAACATCCTACACAGGCACAGGACAGCCCCCACACAAAGAGTTATTCAGTCAAAAATGTCAGTGCATAGGCTGAGAATCCCTGACCTAGACATGTGTCCCAATTCTGAGTAAAAAATACAGAACAGCTGGACAGAGGCACCGTGGTGCTGTGAAAGGACAGCAAGATCAGGAGAGGGAGAAACCTAAAACTTACTGAGTACCTGCTACATACCAAGCCTTGCGTTAGGCACTTTACACATACCATCTCACTTAAACCACTATCCCGTAGGGAAAAAGTGATCTATTCTCACTTTACAGATGAGAAGGTTGCACTCAGGGAGATTAAGGAACTTATTCAAGGTCACTCAACTAGAACAGGGAGGAATCATGATTCCAATTCAAACCAAATCTGTTCCATTCCACAATACTACAAAGGCTACAGGTTAAAAGACCTGGATTTGATCCAACGAGTTACCGGTATGAATTCAAGCACATCACTTAACTTCCTAAACCTGCATTTAGAAAATAAGTCAATGGATAACACGTGAAAAAACAAATGCTGTCGACTGCCACCATACAATCATGTTAAACATCTTACAATGAAAAACAAAGTGCTTCTTAGAATGGAGGTTCAAGATTACCATTTTTCCTTAAAAATAGAATTTATACAAGTGTGCAGAGTACCAAGTTATACAGAGTTTTTAAGAATCAGGGTAAATGTTCAGAAGACGTTGTGCCTTCCATAGCCACACAACTACTCTTAATACTAAGAAGAAATAAATTATCTAATATAAACACTATTTTAGTATGAACTTCCCAAATTTTTAATCAATCAGCCCTAAAATGCTCAAGACCATATCGGCAACTTTGATTGGGCTCTCTCCACAAGTGGCAGCAAAGGTCACAAGCAGACCTAAGTAGGAAGAGGATGGATTACAAGTCCATTACTGCTGCTGCAGGAAACAACTTTGCCATTCTGTCCAGAGAGAATGTATTACATTGAAGTCAACACGTTATCATTCATATGACTGATGCAAAAAGTAATTCATTTCAACATAAGGTTATGATTTTTTAAAAAACTACCACCAGAATCCATTAGTCTTTGACAACTAAACTACTAGTAGGTCCACAAACATAACTTGAACTCTGGGATTAAGCTCAGGGACAATGTAAATCCAGTTTGTTCCCTCTGGAAATCACCACTACCAATGCTACTTCTAAAAGAAGGTTGCATACAACCATTTTCCCCCTTGAAACACTGGATCTCAAGGCATGACTTTGCTGGATTTTATGAAAGTATCCTTTCATATCATATTAATACACTGTAAATAAATTATAATTGCAAGTATTTCCCACTAATATTGTCCAAGTTTAAAAGCAACACACATCAAATGAACTAAAAAAACTGTTTGAAATAATTTCAAAAGAATCGCAAAAAGACTGGCTTTAAATAAATTAAAATTCTAAAAGTCTGTTTACCTGACACCAAAAATAAATAATAAATGTTCTGTTGGAATTGAAAGAATTGATAACATACTCTTGACTGTTCTCTATTTTAATCAATTTAATAAGTCACTTTACTAATTCTTAAGTACATCTTTCACCTTAAGCATTCTGACACTTCCATCAACTTTTTAAGTAAGGGTGGATTTTCTTTTTTTAATGTTTTTAATAGATATGTCTCTCAAAATAATGAATTAGATAAAAACTGATTGGAGAAAGCTATTATCAACCTTCTCTTCATCATCAGTAGGTATCTGGGTAAACCGTAGCTATATGTTGATGGGTAGGTGATAATCATGAAGAATTTACATTAGATAATGACCTAAGTAAAATCCATTTATCTGACATGCTGTCAACTTTTTACTTTACAAGCTTGTTTTTCATCACAACAAATATTAATGTACAGGGAAATCGTATTGTTTATTTTTATGTTAATTCAACCTCTTCTTCATTTCTCCCAAAATAGCAGCATTCTCCTCAGGGCTCAGATTTTTTTACATTCCCAACCGAGGGAATATCGTTGCCGGTCTTTGAAAAGTACAATCGGCTGACAGCTCCTTGCGAAAGCGCAGCCCTCCTGCCAGCGCATCACCCCCCCGACCAGGTCTTGGCGAACGCCTGCAGCGCCGAACACATCCCACCCGGGCTCGGCCGCGAGCAGCACGAGCGCGCAGAGCCGGCCTCCCGCGTCGGGGGACCGACCCCACTCCCCTTCTCCGGGGCCTCGGTGCCCCGACAGGCCGCGCACTGACACTCGGACCCCCGCCCCACTCCCGGCGCAGCCGCCCGCCCCCCGCCCACGCTCCTGCCCACGCTCAGACCTACGCGGGCCGCGCTCGGTCGCAGGCCCTGCCCGCTTCCCTGGCCTCCCGTGAGGGGTGGGGGGCCGCGGGGCGGAAAGGCCCGGGGCCTTGGCGAGGGTCCTCCAGTAGGAGACTTGGGGGGGGGGGCGGGGGAGCGGCGCCGGGGCGGAAGGGCCGGGGCCGGGATGGGGGTCCTCCGTGGGCCGTGGGAGATGGGGGCCGCGGAGCGGAAGGGCACGGGGCTAGGGGTCGCGGGGGCTGGGGGAAGGGCCCGCGGCGGGGTCCTTCTGTGGGAGAAGGGGGTCGCAGGGGGCGGCTCACCCGCGGCGGCGGCCGGCTCTCCCGCGTCGTCGGCGGCGGGCGCCAGGGTGACGGCGCCGTCCATCCACACGCGGATCTGCGCGGCCGAGCGCACCCGGCGGCGGGGCTGGCGGCGGCCGGCGTCCGCGGCGCGCAGGGAGCCGCAGCACTGGTAGCACACGGCCCACGCCTGCTCCTCGTTAATGGGCTGATTGTAGAGTCGTAGGATTTCCTCCAGGCTCAGCGCGTGCTGCGGGCCCGCGGCCGCCCTGGGGTCCGGAGGCCCCACGCCGCCCTCCGGGCCGGCCGGCTGAGCCATCCCGTGGGTCGCGCCGCGCTCCGGGCGCCGCGTCTCCTCAGCTGCCAAGCATAGTCTCCGCGCACCGCCGCCGCCGCCTCATCCCCGGAACCCCGCCCAGCGGGCCGCGCGCGCCGCCGCGGAGACGGGGGTGGACGGGGCGGAGACTAGGCCGGGGACGGACCACCGGCCGGGCCGGAGAACCGGACAGGGAAGACCCAGGATACGAGGCGCGATGCTGCGCGCCCTACAAGCCCACAGCCAGCCGGTAGCAGCGCAATGGCGTCCGCGGACCCGCCCTCCGAGCCCCGCCCCAGGGGCGCGCCCCGCCCATAACCCCGCCCCCGCTTAGAACCCCGCCTCCATGGTCCGCCTGGGTCCTCCCCGCCCTCTGAGTCCCGCCTCTGTCCCGGGTTCTCCTGGCACGCCGAGCCCCGCCCCCGGGTTGGCCCCGCCCCGCACGTGCACCCACACCCGCGCCAACTCCCGCGCCCTGGTCCAGCCTCCGCGCACTGGCCGACTTCGTAGTCCCCTGGCCTCGCCCCCCGCGTCCCCATGCCCTGCCCTGCTCTGTCGTCCCCATGCCCTGCCCTGCTCCGTCGAATACTGTCGCCATCAACGCACCGGACCGTTCGCTTGGATAACCTCCCTCTCCACTGGCAACTCCATCCTAAGCCCCATGAGGAGAGAGTCTTTTCGGGTTTTGCTCACTGGCTTCTCCCAAGCACACAGATCAGGGCCTGGGGTACAAGCTTGTTGCAAACAATCTGCAGACGTCCCTCGGATTCGCTTGTGACATTTGTACAACTCTTCACCAAGATGATGTTCCCAGTGACCACACGCCTCGTAGCCCAGTTAACCCAGTCTATTCATACCTCATAGAACCGATAGCACAGGGGCAAAACTGAACTGGGGCATTCAGCCATAGAATAAAAGACAGAAGTCCTCCTGGGCCTGGGCCTCGCTGAACTCATTCAGTGTACAATAAAACACATAATTCTTAGATAAAACAATCGCTCATTGGCAAATACGTTTAACTGGTAACATTCCATTCTGAGACTAGTCCCGTATGAGAACCTTAGAGTTGAAAGCATCAACCAAGTAAGAAATGGATCTATACTAAGTACCAATAAACCTTCTAAGGCAGTTTTATGTGCAGTATTAATATTGCACTCTCAACAACTGCATCTTGCCATAGAAATTACAACAGTCATTGTAATGCCTGAGACACCACAGTACATACAGCAGGAGTGGGGAGAAGAGAGGAAAGCAGAAGGATATAAGAGTAAGAAATTGAAAGACGGGAGAAAAAAGTTTCTCCCTAGGCACCCTATTATAATTTCATTATAAGAGATACAAAAAAAACCTTTAAAGTACCATCACTTATGTGTTCATAATCCAATTTGTAAAAATGCATATGTGTGCCACATCCCTGACAAGAAAAGGTCTAATGCCTTATATGATATAGATAGGATAGATAGATACAGATATACAAAACCTCTTGATTAAAAACATAGAAACAATTACTAAATTTTGCTAGTTTGCTTAGGCCCTGTGTGAATTTTGAAAATACAGACGGCTTTAAAATACCGACTTTTTTTGGCATCTTAGTGCCCCGATCAGGGATAGAACCCGTACCTCTTGCCGTGGAAGAGCGGAGTCTTAACCACAGGACCGCCAGAGAAGTCCTTAAAAGGGTGGTTTGAACAATGCAGTAAAACAGCGGGTCTGCTTTTATAGACAATAGCACCATCTTCTGGCCTTATGGGATATTGCTGCAGTGTTGCACTTGGACAACAACAGCCAAAATCACTAACATTTTTGTCCTTTCCTCACCCTTCCAAAGACAAGCAAATGATTTAATCAACTGAGCAATCCATGAGCCAGACACCTGCTACCCCTGGCACAGGGCAGCAAGTAAATCTCAAGTAAAGATAACGATGACAGGAAGAAGGAAGGGAGCGGAAGTGAGGAAAAGAAGTCTTCAAGACTTTAAAACCAATTCACAACAGAAGGATGTTTTTCCCTTCCTAAGTGATACTTTTTTTAAATATGAATACCTTTTAGTAATAAAAATACTTTGGTACTGAATCACAGGAATATACAATATTACATACAACAAAAGGGCTTTTGTTTTGTTTTTGCCAAACACAAATTCATGACTAATATACTGTGTTTAAAGCAAACTTCTTGCCTTTGTGAGCTTATATGGAATTAAGTTGAGGCAAGATGACAAGTTTAATGTTTGATCCTTCTGTATGCAGTAAAAATAAAAGGTAAACCCTTAAAAAATCCTAGCTATCTCCTATTATATTGATAAATCTAGTCAATGTATACCCTGAACACTTGATGCTTTTTTATACAAAGACAGTATAATTGTACTAATATTTATATGATTTTCAGAACCCTTTGCAATTTTGATAAGCCCCACTGTCCATCACCCCCAGGACTCTTAGAAAGTGACTGCTGACAGCTCAAAGGCTCTCAGAGGCTGACACGATCTCTGCAGGTCCAAGCAACACTGTAGGATAACCCGGGACCTCCCCATTTTCTCATTTTCAACTCAAAATCGAAGATTCAAATACCTTTATGTACAGTATACTTTGTTCCAATTTCTGTCATTGATTTTATTTTTTTATCCTGTGCCTTCACCACCCTTAAAAAATTGCTCTGTGTAGTTAAAATATCTGAACAACTCAAATCAACATTTGAATGCCATCTTCAAAGTGCCGTGAGGTCTGTGAAAAGGGGTGGCCTGTGTTAACTCTGAATATGACTTTAGTTTTCGTTGATTTTATTGTTGTATTTATTTAAAAAACAGAACCCTTGAAATGTTGTCTTATATTTAATTATCATTTTTGCAAAATAAATGTGCTTCATGCTTCACACTCTCGATGTGCCGGCTGAACTGCTCCGAATCTTTCGGGGAGCACACTGCCTGTGCAGCCCAAGCTTATCCCAGACACTTCCAGACAATTGCTCCTAAGAGGCACATTCACCTAGAAAAGTACACCAAAAAGGAAAAAATAGAACAGCATATTTTTCTCAGTGTTATAACCTAAATTTTTCACTGCCTACAATTATAATACCTTATAACTTTACAGTGATATTTTATACTTTCAAAGTGCTTTCTTCAGTTATACAACTTGAAGATCAGATATTATTTATCTCACAGAGGACATCGTACAGATGACAAAATACAGGGCTGGTAATGAAAGATGTAGACTGGGATCCAGGCCTCCTGATCAGCCCAGCTCTTTCTGCTACACTAAAACGTCTCTCAACTAGCCCAGAACAATTAAAAAAGTCCTCACACTTCATCCCACCCTGTACCAAGCAGGAGTACAGTAAAAAGCAGATGCTTTAAAATTTGTACGTACCAATATGATCGATTAAACTTCTGATAGTTTAAACACTTTAAATAAATGATGTGATGCCCCATCTCCCTTGATTGGTCCTTGTGAATTCATTAGCACTTAAGTTTCACCCCAGCAGTTATCTCCCCACAGTGGTACTCATCTTCAAAGCAATCTATATGATTTCATCCCCAACAAAGGGCTGTAAATGATCACTCCTCTAAGGAGGTGAATTCCATCAACAATCCTAAAAGCAATTTGAAACTCATCTCTTGTAATCAGTTATCAGATTGAATATTAACCAAAATCTTTAAAATCTGTCATGAAAATTAGCATGTAACCTTATATGCAGAACTAGAAGTACATAGGCCAGATAAGAACACAACAGAATTGGTTTCCTCAAATCTATAAACTTGTAAAGAATTAGCTTTTTTCTTATGGCAAAGATACATGTTTATTGGAAAACATTTAGTAAATATCCATTAATGCCCTTTTACTAAGTTATAACCTAAACCAGTGTTTTTCCACATTTTCATTCTGCATCATCTAATATGTAAGCTTACCTATCCTACCTTGATTAGATAAATTTATATACCTATTGATAAAAATTGAGGAAAAGTAGAGGAATGAGGTAAAACATATGAACAGTAGCATATCAGTATGTCCATGGGGGACTCTGGAAAATCCTAGGCCAAACAAACAATAGTCATGTTTCAACTTCTTAATGTGATTCTCCTTTGAAACAATTATTTTAAAACCAACAAGGAGAGATGGTATTCTCATCCTGAATATAAGTAAAATTATTAGCTTCAATTAGTTAAGAAGATTTGATCTGTAAAAATCTCATAGATCTAAATTTTAAGCCAAGCCACTATATTACTCTTAGGGAAATTTGAGTCTGCAGGAGATATGTGATTTACTTGAAATTACTGCTAGTTGCCAAAAGTAATTCAAATATACTTCCTATAACATAAGCTTTCCAGATGCTCTTTTTTAGCCATATTGCCTAGCTCTCATTGGATTTCAAAAGTTAGGATAAGCAGTAGTTTACTTCTTAATTCCAATGGGAAATAGAAAATAAAAATATATAGAAAAATACATAGAAAAATGTTGATGTTAACAATAATTGCTTGAAAATATAGATTCTCAATAAAACTTTTAAGAGACCAGAGTTTCGGGTTGTTTATGGTAAAGAGACTTAATCCATTTTCAGGCCAAACTCATACCTTATTGATGAGACAAAGCTAAACTATTTCTTTCAAACCTCTGTTAATTTCTTTTTATCTTTATACCAAAAAAATAAAAAGAAAAATGGCCCTTTCTTTTTGCTCAAAAAACCTTGTCTTTTTCCCCTAACGTACACAGGTAGAAGTCTAGAGCTGCTCTCACATCTAGAATTCTACTCTGACCCTGTGAAAGGCTCATTTCTCTTCCAAAGTCAACATGTAACCAACACACGTGTGGGTCACCTTCTAATTAAATAAGCAATGAATTAAGCACCTTCTAGTTAACCTCTAAGCCTTGCCTTGGTAATTTTTGTGGAAGGATATAGGTACGGCTGTACTCCTTATATTTATTCACTCACTGTTCTGTGAACCTGAATTCCTGTGGCCTCTTGATCCTTTCTCAAGAGTCATTCATGGAGCACATCTTTCTCCTATTTGCTATGCATGCTCATTCCTCTCAAGAACTGAAAGTTGTAACCCTTGCTCCTACTTTCTGCCTAGTCATCATAATCCTTTTAAAGAGAAGAAAATCATTGACATTGAAATTCATAAAGACATGACTCCCAGATTTCAACCTGAAGCTCTACAATATTTTAAACAAACTTCCTCACTATTCTTTTAATGGTATTATTATTCCCTTGCAAGATTTGGTAAGTAATGGTCATTCTTCAACTGTAATACTTTCATAATGCCACTGACATTTTCAGTTTTAACTAAATTATATACATTTTTTTCTTTTTAGCAGAAGGAAATTTTAATTTTACTTATGTTACAGGATTATAAATATTGGGCCAACTTTCCTCATCCACAGCAGAGCACCAGAGTAACCACCCAGATAATGTAGGCCAACTATTCACAACCTTTATTCTGATTTAACACATAAGATAGAAGGCATTCATTTATATAACAATCCTAGAAGCATATCTAGGGATATCTGAAATTCTCAGCCACCTACCTATTTATACTTCCACTGATTTCTCTCCACTCAAGAAAGCATGTCATTATGCAAGACAATGAACATGACAAAACTAAACACCTAACAGCATAGGCTTAGCACCTTAAGTTTGCCTTAATTATTTTACAGTAAATTAACACATTAATATTTAAATGAAAGTCTTTCAAAGCACCTAAAAATGTGTAAAATAACTAAGAAGAACTTATAAAGTAATAGAAGTGTATTAAAAGAGATTACCCACAACTCCAGGCAGGTTCCCTCTCATAATCTCATTTTACAAACAGGCAAATGAGGCCTGGCCCAGAAAGATCAGCCTGCTGCAGTCCTGTCGTTATCAACTCAGATATAAGACCATAGCTGGCCATCAACTTTTACCTGTACAGACTACAACACGAAAACTAGCATTTTTCAGTGATTAAGTAGAGTACCAACTGATTGGAATCTCTATTATACATATTTTAGAATGAAAATATAACATGTGAAGACATTCAATATCTCAAAAAGACTTTAATTAATTCTGAATATGTCTTTGAAAAAGAACATAATATTGCCAGGGAAAATTAAAAAGAAGTAACTACTGAATTAATTTCATCTACCATATTTAAAACAACCTCTACTTGTAATATACAAGCTATTTAACCAATTCTTACAATCAGGTTTATTAAAAACTGAAGGTTCCAATTTAACATGTTTTAACTAATCCAAAGACACTAGTTTTAGTAATATAATGCCAGAAAAAAAGTAATCAAGTTTGATTTGAAACATTATTTACAACTTTAGTTTTAAAATTCCATATATTTAACAATCCAGTCAAAAGGTAGAGTGGAAAAAAAACAAGATTCTACTATATGCCATCCATGGGAGATACACTTTATGTTGAAAGATACAGATTACTTGAAAGTTAAAGAATGGAAGGAGATATAATCATGCAGACAGCAACATAAGAAAGCAAAACAGAGTTTAAAACAAAAATATTATTATACATAGGGCTTCCCTGGTGGCGCAGTGGTTGAGAGTCCGCCTGCCGGTGCAGGGGACATGGGTTCGTGCCCCGGTCCAGGAGGATCCCGCGTGCCGCGGAGCGGCTAGGCTCGTGAGCCATGGCTGCTGGGCCTGCGCGTCCGGAGCCTGTGCTCCACAACGGGAGAGGCCGCAGCAGTGAGAGGCCCGCGTATCGCAAAAAAAAAAAAAAAAAATTATTATACATAATTAAAATATTATTAGAGATAAAAGGATATATGCGTATAACAATTATAAATATATATAACAGAGCACCAAAATACATGAAGCAAAAACTGACAGGAATGGAGACTTCCCTCGTGGTCCAGTGGTTAGGACTCTGCACTTTCACTGCTGTGAGCCTGGGTTCAATCCCTGGTCAGGGAACTAAGATCCCGCAAGTGGCATGGAATGGCAAAAAAAAAACAAAAACAAAAAACACCTGATTGGGGCCTCCCTGGTGGCGCAGTGGTTGAGAGTCCGCCTGCCGATGCAGGGGATACGGGTTCGTGCCCCGGTCTGGGAGGATCCCATATGCCGCGGAGCGGCTGGGCCCGTGAGCCATGGCCGCTGGGCCTGCGCGTCCGGAGCCTGTGCTCCGCAACGGGAGAGGCCACAACAGTGAGAGGCCCGCATACCGCAAAAAGAAAAAAAAAAAAAAAAAACACCTGATTGGAATGAAGGGAGATATAGGCAATTCAACAATAACAGTTGTTGACTTCAATATTCTACTTTCATTAGTGATTGAACAACTAGGTTAGAACCACTAATGGACAGATCAGCACGGAAATAGTTGAACAACACTATACCCAGCAGGCATCTAGAGAACACTCCACCCAACAACAGAATACACATTTTTCTCAAGTGCACACGTGAACATTCTCCAGGATAAGCAGTATATTATAAAACAAACCTCAATAAATGTAAAAGGATAGAAATAATACAGAGTATGTTCCCCAACCACAATAGAATGAAATTAGAAATCAATGTAGCAGGGGAAAAAATTGGGTAACTCACAAATACATGGAAATCAACACATTCCTAAATAGCCAATGGGTTAAAGAAGAAATCAAATGGGAAATCAGAAAATACTTTGAGATCGAGGAAAAAGAAGAACAACATACCAAAACTTATGGGATGCACCTAAAACAGTGCTTAGAGGAAAATTTATAGCTGTAAATGACTATATTAAGAAGAACAATCTCAAATCAATAACCTGTGTACCTTACACTAGAAAAAGAAGAGCAACTAAACCTAAAGCAAGAAGGACACAAATAACAAAGATCAGGGTGGAAATTAATGAAATAGGGAATAGAAAAACAAAGAAAAACCAATAAAACCAAAACCCAATTCTTTGAAAAGACCAACAAAATTGACAAACCCTTAGCTAGACTGACCAAGAAAAAAAAGGGAGAGAGAGCAGACTCCAATTACTAGAATAAGAAATGAAGGAGAGGACATTACCGTTGACCTTAAAGGAATAAAAAGGTATAAAGGAATACTATGAACAATTGTATTATACATCAAAATTAGATAACTTAGATGAAATGGACAAATTCCTATAGAGACACAAACTACCAAAACTGCCTTAAGAAGAAAAGTAGACAATCTGGATAGACCTATAACACCTGAAGAGATTGACTTAGTAATCAAAAAACTACACAACGTAACACCCAGGCCCAGATGGCTTCCAAATTCTACCAATTAAAGTAAGAAATGACAAAAAATTTTCACAAACTCTTCCCAAAAAATAAAAGCGGGGGGCGGGGTGGGGGACACTTCCAACTCATTTTATGAGACCAGTATTACTCTGATACCAAAATCAAAGACATCACAAGGAAAGTAAACTACAAACCAGTATCGCTTATGAATATGGACACAAAAATCCTCAACAAAATAGTACTAGCGAACTGAACATAGCAACATATAAAAAGAATTATACACCTTGACCAAGTACAATTTGTCCCAGAAATTCGGTTGGTTTAACATTTGATAATTAATTCATGTAATACGCCATATCAATAGAATAAGAAACAAAAATCACATAATTGTCTCAATAGACACAGAAAGAGTATTTGACAAAACCCAGTACCCTTTTGTTATAAAAATTTTTTAAAGGAGTAAAATGGAACTCCCTCAACCTAATAAAGGGCATCAATGAAAAAACCAGTCAACATCACACTTAGTGGTGAAAGACTAGATGATTTCCCCTGAGATCATGAATAAGACAAGGATGTCCGCTTTCACCACTTCTATTCAACATTGTGCTTGGGGCTACCAGCCAGGGCAATTAGGCAAATAAGTGAATGAATAAGTAAATACATCCAGATCGGAAAAGAAGTAAAACTATCTCTCCTTGCAGATAACTTGATTGTGTATAAAGAAAATCCTAAGGAATCTACCAAAAGAAAAAAACTATTAGAACTAATAAGTGAGTTCAGCAAGGTTGCAGGATACATCAATATACAGAAATCAATTGTATTTCTATACACCTTCAATGAACAATGCAAAATAAAGGGAAAAAATCCATTTACAATAGCATCAAAAAGAATAATAGGAATAAATTTAACAAAAGAAGTACAAAACTTACACTCTGAAAACTACAAACATTGTTGAAGGAAATTAAAGATTTAAAATAAATGTGAAAACAACCCATGCTCATGAATCGTAAGGTTTAACATTATTAAGATGGTGATACTACCCAAAGCAAGGCACAAATTCAAGGCAACATAGAATCCTGCCTGCCTTTTTGTAGAAATTGACAAGCTGATTCTAAAATTCATATGGAATTGCAAAGGACCCAGAATAGCCAAAACAATCTTGAAAAAGGACAAAGTTGGAACTCTCACACTTCCCAATTTCAAAACTTAAAACACAGTAGTGATAATCAAAATGTATGGTACCAACACAACAGAAGAGACCAGCACAACAGGAACATGCATTTGTAATTATAACTGAAGTTGTGCTCTAGATGTATAATATGCTATAAACTATATGTTAAAGTTCTTCAAAATTGGATGGCTTCTAGCTCATGTGTTTGGTTATTTTGTTAAGATTTTATATACGCTTTGGCTAATCTCAAATGATTTCTTAACTACCAACTGCTGGAAAGCAATGTTACTTTCATTGGTATAACATGTAGGTGCATGTTAAAAAACAGATCTGGGCTTCCCTGGTGGCGCAGTGGTTGAGAGTCCGCCTGCCGATGCAGGGGACACGGGTTCGTGCCCCAGTCCGGGAAGATCCCACATGCCGCGGAGCGGCTGGGCCCGTGAGCCATGGCCGCTGAGCCTGTGCGTCCGGAGCCTGTGCTCCGCAGCGGGAGAGGCCACAACAGTGAGAGGCCTATACTTATCTACTTAAGTAGAAAGTACAAAATTGTTATCTGAGTTAAAAAAAAATATGAAACTGCAAACTGTAGTCTAACCTAAGCTATTTTCTTGTTTAGTAGAGCATGAAACCAGAAGTTTGAATTAGTTTAAGCAATTCATGGTTCATAACTTAATGTCTTCCAATGGTGAGATATCTGGCACAGGATACTACTTTATGAGATATATTATTTTCAGATATAAGCCTTCAGTTCATCTGGCTCAACTCTTACCTTTGTTAAGAAGTAGAAAAAATGGGTTTCAAATGTGTATACCTTCCAGAACTGCCAGGTTATAAATGCTTTTGCAGATCATAGCTAAAAATGTATACCTCAATACTAGAAAATATCTTAAAGGCACCTGGAGTGTTCAGTTAGTTGAAACTGAATTTAGTTAAGTTTTATTCAACAAGTTCATGCTTGACTAATGAAGTTTCTAGGTTTCTGATATTCTATGAAATAAATATACCTATCTATTATATATTACATATGTAGAGAGAACTACGTTAGTGCACATATTGTCAAAAAGAACACATCAGGGACTTCACTGGTGGTGCAGTGGTTAAGATTCTGCACTCCCAACGCAGGGGGCCTGGGTTCAATCCCTGGCCAGGGAACTAGATCCCACATGCATACATACCATAACTAAGAGTTCACATGCCACAACTAAGGAGCCCGCCTGCTGCAACTAAGGTGCCAGCGAGTTGCAACTAAAAGAGCCCACCTCCTGCAACTTAAGACCCAGCACGGGACGAAGTGAGAGAGTGGCATGGACTTATATATACTACCAAATATAAAATAGATAGCTAGTGGGAAGCAGCTGCATAGCAAAGGGAGATCAGCTCGGTGCTTTGTGACCAACTAGAGGGGTGGGATAGGGAGGGTGGAAGGAAGACACAAGAGGGAGGAGATATGGGGATATACGTATATGTATAGCTGATTCACTTTGTTATAAAGCAGAAACTAACACACCACTGTAAAGCAATTATACTCCAATAAAGATGTTAAAAAAAAAAACCCAGCACAACCAAATAAATATATAAATAAATATTTTTAAAAAGAACACAATAGAAGCATTATATTAAAAAAAGTTTACAATTTTAATAGAAAAACAATTTTTATGACAGAGCTAAATATACAAGGTAAATTTAATTTTTAAAAAGAAAAATTATTAGTAAGAAGAATAGCAGAATTCTAGTGATAAAAGGACTGAAATAATATTTGGAAATAAACCATCTTTAAAGGAAAATATTAATTCATGCCAGACTCTATTAAAGTGCATAAAAAGGAAATTTATTTTAGAATTTACACCAAAGGCGCATTATAAGTACCTGTGTTACTCTGTCACAATAAGGCAGAAAGCCCAGCCTCAAAGATAACAACACAGCCTTGATCTCATATATTATACAGTCTGCCTCTTAGTACATGCCTCATAAAGAGTGTGTTCCAGAAGTTGAAAACTACAAGCCAATTTCTCTGTCAATAGCTTTGTGAGTAATTCCAGCAACAGAGTAAAAGTCTAACTCCTATCTCGCTAATCCTCTAAAGTCATGTCAGTCTCTCAAGAAACTCCTGATTGTTCTCAATAAAAATTGATACAGGAGGGATATTTTCAGACTTTTTAAACAAGTGAAATCATAAATAGTTATCATATGTAAAAATAAAACAAAAAGTAAATTTTAGGATATCTTTAGATTGTAATTTTTAAAACATTAAATCATCTTATTTGTGATGGTGTATTAAAGTGATGAAAAGAATAACTTGCACAGCCAACAGTACACAGTCACTTTCTTAAGAAGCCCAGCAGGAGAAGGAACTGAACCGAGAGCTGTGCAGAGAGGCTGACGGACCTGCAAAGTAATCCGTCAGGCAGCTTCTTACAGTCAAACTGCTACAGCCTCTTTCTTCAATGCTCACTGTGCTCAATTTAAAATCAAACATCGGCATGGAGGCGCTCAAAGAGGCTTATTTTTCAGTGGCCTCACACACAATTCTGATTTAGATTTATCACATGTACATCGATGTTTTTACCACAAATGGAGAAAGAAAGAAAGAAAAACTGTGGTTTCAGAAGATGGACTCCATGAGAGGCTAGTAATGAATCCTCTGACCGCAGAAAATCAGCCAGCAACAGACTGACAATATTAATTACAGAAAACAATTTCTCAACATCATAACAAAAGGGTATGATAAATTTTTTCTAAAATACCCAATTCACTTTTATAATGAATCAGACTAACAAATATTTATAAATTATTTGTGTACTTTCAAGTGCAGTTTGTTTTGTTACTAATATTTATGCTTTTCTGGTACTAGTTTTTTCCCTGCTCCTGCATCCATATCTTCCCATAACTCTCTGGAAAGTCACAAATATCCCTATGGTTATGGGTAAACCACAAAAGTGGTAAATTCATCAAAATGTATTTTCACCTATGTAATAAATAAATCTGTTGTGAAGTTAAAGTCTCCTAACTTATATAAAATAATCCCATTAATCTATGAAAAATAATAATCATATTAATTTTACTATGGCTCAAACCCTTAGACAAATAACTTTCTGATTACCTGTTAATGTAAAGAAAACTGAGTAAATTTTATATTCATATTTAAACTACTGACTACCTACAAACAAAGTAGCATTTATTAAAATAGGATACACACTTAATTTATACTAACTTCTACTCAGATTTATACAAGTTTTTCAACCTTAATTTTTAAATACACACATCATTTTTTTCAAACATTATTAATCAGGTATATACAAAAGTGAAATATGACATCCAAGCCAGACTGTGATTTTTAAAATAATGAACCTCTAAACAGCTAGTAATGTATCAATACAATGTGTAAAATTCCAATAAAATACAGGTATATTCTTATAGAAATGTTAGTTAGTCCTATAGTACCGAGCGATATTTACAAGCAAACATGATCCAAACAGCACATGCAGATTCAGGGTAAGTAAACACTCGGACACGAACTGCCAGTCGCACCTGGTCTCCACGGCAACAGATTATTTCTTCACAGAAAGGAGACCTACAGAAGAAAGAAAATGTATTCAATTAAGAAATGAATTTAGGTTTTACTTTCTTATTCCCAAGAAAGTCAGTATTTTAAATGATTTTTAGGGATAGGGAGGGTGGGAGGGAGATGCAAGAGGGAGGAGATACGGGGATATATGTATCCGTATAGCTGATTCACTCTGTTATACAGCAGAAACTAACGCACCATTGTAAAGCAATTATACTCCAATAAAGATGTTAAAAAAAATGATTTTTAAAAATCCTGTCTCTGCTACGGATGGCTCTGTAATTTTGGTGAAACTATTCAAATTATAAACTATTTCCTCATAGTCTATAAATTTTTAAAGTGACGCTAGATAAGATCAGTGATCCTCAACTAGATTGACCAAAACCATTGGGAAAATTATCCCGAACTCTCTAGAGCTACATTCCGGTCCTAATGAATCACAACCTGTGGCAGGAGGATACATCATAAGAGCTGCCTGTGTGACTCTGAAGTCATTCCTAAATGAGAGCCATACTGATGGCTGAGATTAAGTCAGAAATATCTGTGATGTCACAATCCACCTACCGAAGACATGTGGCAAAGGCGCGCCGCGCATTTCTATACACAAAGTGTATCGGGAACCCTTTAAATGTGTGACCATCGGGTACAGCCCTCCTGATGGCGTCCTGAAATTCTTCATTGCCCGCAGATATACTGGTTGTACGCTCAAATTCATAAGATGCCAGAGCTGGTGATAAGAGATAGGAAAGCTGGTCTTCCCAAACAGTAGTGAGGCCAAGATCCTACAGCAATCGAAAGGGAAATTGATTATTTTACTGATTATTTTAATAATTGATTATTTTAATGTATGCCAAAAGATTTTTAAAACCTGTCATAATTTTCTTAATTTCCTATGATAATAAGGATACACAGAAGTAAAAATTATAAAAGGAACCACAGGTATCAGGTTTTACTTCTTAGAGAAACAACAAAAATTGGCCAATGCAATGATGTTAGTGAAGGCTCCAAATCCTGTACTTCCTTAATGTCCACAAGACCATAAGGAATCATCCTACTGTGGAAGACACAGTGTCACTGAATTCTGAGGTCACTTTTTTTTTTGCGGTACGCGGTCCTCTCACTGTTGTGGCCTCTCCCGTTGAGGAGCACAGGCTCCAGATATGCAGGCTCAGTGGCCATGGCTCACGGGCCCAGCCACTCCGCGACATGTGGGATCTTCCCGGACCGGGGCACGAACCCCTGTCCCCTGCATTGGCAGGTGGACTCTTAACCATTGCGCCACCAGGGAAGCCCTGAGGTCACATTTTATTTAACTTTAAAGAGTTTAGCAAGATTGAATCTGCTTAATTTGATTGCTCCCACCATAAATTCAACTGTAGTATGGGAGAAAAGTCAACAAATTGCATATATAATTAAACTCAAATATTTACCAAGCATTTATTCTGTAAAAGGTACCGAAGAGCACAGGCTTTAGGCCCTCAGGAAACTTAGAACATGTTGAAGGCAATTCTAACGTCATTTATAATATCAAATGAACTATTGCTATCTAGACACGTGATTTTTTTTAATGTTACAAACAAACTCAAAATTCTAAATATTTTGATTATCATAACAGATCTAATTTCACATTCAGTTTCAACTGGTTTCAAGTGATTCCAAGGTCTATGATCACCTATACTTTTCCTCGGAATCCCAATTGCTGGTTTACAGACACCACTAACTTAGCTAGTGATCATCAATGGCATCCGGCTCAGTTTTGTTTTCTTTTTCTATACAAGGTAACTCTTATAATGTAATAAAATACCGGTTTCATTTGTGAACAGGAGCTAAGAAAACTAAAAGGCAATACAAGCAATGGAGGGCACAAGGCAGGGGCTTTGGCTTC
This sequence comes from Mesoplodon bidens, assembly GCF_964165515.1. NCBI lineage: Eukaryota > Metazoa > Chordata > Mammalia > Artiodactyla > Ziphiidae > Mesoplodon > Mesoplodon bidens. The sequence goes on along the minus strand of NC_138169.1, from coordinate 28,957,142 downwards.
CAGCGGTGCAGTGAGCCGGGGCCCTGACCCACCTATTGCTGCAAACACACTACAGATGCCACATTAAATACTTCCCAAAACACATTCCTAAATGCTTTGAGGAGTTGGCAAGTAGGTAAGATTTTAGAGGCCAAAGCTAAGAGTAATTGGGAGCCCAGAGAACATACTTGATAATCAGCTTGCCTTTGATGGTCTCAAGGAACATGAGTATCAGGGCTCATCCAAGGTGGGGAGTCTACTAGGGAATCCCAAAAGGTGAATTAGAAATCAATCTTCTGCAGAAGTTTTGGACTCTAGTCTTTTGTTGGTTATATGTGTGGCAAATAACTTTTCCCACTCCAAGGCTGCTTTTTCACTCTCTTAATGATTTCTTTTGATGAACGTAAGTTCTTAAAATATACTAATCTTTTCCTTTATGATTAGTTCTTTTTATGTTTCCTTTAAGGCCCTTTACAAAAGAAATCTAAATGACTAATAAGAAGCTTGATCTCATTAGTAATCAGGGAAATGCAAATTAAAGACACAATGAGGATACCATCTTACATCTACCTACTTTAATGTAATAGAAAAACAAAACAAACTAAACAAACCTGGAAAAAAATGAATATGAAAAAAATTAACCCAATATTTTCAATGGGAAATTATTTGAATAAGTACTTTAAAAAGAGGAAATCCAAATTCACAAAAGTCTGAACAAGTCCACCGTTCTTCATTTCTAGAAGGAAGTAATAAATTCTCGAAGTATTGGTGAGTTTAGAAATTTTTGAATCTCAGAACTTTACTCTCATGATTTTCAAAACTACAAGCTTCATAAAGGAAGGGATTGAATTTGCTTTGTTTAGGGCTAGAATATTGATTGGCACTATTTTACATGCCCCCCCCAAAATTATTAAATACATAAACAAATGAAAAAACTGCACGAAAGCACAAACGTCAGTGTTAATTACCTTCCTGTGTTCCGACACTAGTAGCCTGAGCTGCATTTCAATTTCATTGCTTGTCACTGAAGCATCGATTGTGGACGCACACAGCGGAGGGAAGGGAGGAAGGGACGTGGTGGCCCCTGGAGCACACACGGATTTAATTGCTTCCTCACTCATGGGTTTCCATTTGGACTCATCATTCAAATCAAACACACAGCCTTCTACTGAGTCAGAGGGCTGACAGTTTCCCAGGAACATCTGATGATTGAAAACACAACCGATTGTTCGATACGGGTACAACGGTTTGGGCTGTTCAGCAGCTGAAGGCTCATCAGGACTGGTAGGTTTGTGGAGGTACCTAAAAAAGGTTAATCATAATTTTATATAATAAGAACTTAAAAATTAAGACAACAGCAGCTTATTGAGGAAAAAAATTATTCTAACACTTAAGGTCATAACTATTTCCCAGGACTACAGTTTAATACTTGTTTTTCCTTCTTCTATTTCCACAATTTGATTACTCTATGTTAACTGTATGGCACATCTTATGATATAGAACCAGTTTTATTCCTTTAACACAAGAACATATTCTGTGTATAGCATTAAGATCAAAAACATTTATCAGATAACAAAATAATTTAGTTACACATTTTTAGGTACAACTAACTAAAATGATTATCAACCACGGAAAAAGAAAACCCAGGAAAATAAGAAGAGGGCCCAGGGCTGTGTCTTCAGGAACTCCCACATTTGAAGATAAAATGAAGGAAAACCGAGAACAGCCAAAGAGGAATAATGAAAACTGAAACACAGTGCTACGAGAGAAGCTAAGGAAGAGAATGTTCTAGGAAGGAGGGAACATTTCGCTCTTTCAAAATCTGATGACACTGAAAAAAAGTACAGTGGATTTACCAACACAGAGTTGGTAACCACATCAAATTTTCAAAAGAAATGATTTACAACTTGTATTTTTAGGCTTAGGGACGATCATCAGGAAAAACATATGCCAGGACATCCCTGGTGGTCCAGTGGTTAAGACTCCACACTTCCACTGCAGGGGGCACGGGTTGGATCCCTTCTCGGGGAACTAAGATCCCGCACGCCACGTGGCACGCACGGCCAAAAAAAAAAAGAAAAGAAAAAACATAAGCCAATTACACAAAATTAAAAATAAACATAATTCATTTTTTATTAATATCATGTTGGTAAAGAACATTTTAGGTGTACAAATTTTCTTAGAGTTTAGTTCCTAGCTATCTTACTTAATTTTTTACATAACCAAAATTATCAATACGTGTCTTTGAGTATCATCAATACAAACAAAGAACCTATAGTTTACAATATTTACACCTTCATGTTACTATCCTTATAAACTTAGCTGACAAACCTGTGTCCTGTTAAACTCTCCCAAAAAGTGATGGTTCCATCAGTCCCACACGTCATAACCCATGCGTGGGGCACTCCCTTGGCCTTTGTCCCGACACAGACAAAGGCTTCCAGCCCATATCCAAGAAGGAGGCTGCACAGGAGGTTGGCATGGTCTTCACAGTCTCCCTGGAAATGAAAGGAAGTAAAGTTAACTATTTACTCCTTCATATTGTTTCCTCTTTAAATATTTAAATACAAAATTGCAATTAAAAAGTATTATTAAATTTTCACTTTTAATCATTAGTCCAGTGTTAAGCTAAAACAATGAGGGGAAAAAAGAACATACAAATTTTAAAAGCACCTATTTTACAAAATCAGTGCCTACAAATCTGATAGGCATTAATATGTATACTTTAAGATTCCAAAGTTTATAAAGAACTCATACAACATAGAAGAAAAGCAGTAAGAATTTAAAGATAAATAGCTAAGGGGCATGAACACACAAGCTGACAAATCATATAGTAGGAAATGAAAATAAACGGGAAAATACTCAAACTTAAATTAAAACAATGAATTAAAGTATCTATACATGATCGTTTTAAGGAAATACATACATAGAAAAAAATGATTGGATAAAAGAACAACAGAACACCAACAATAGCTACAATTAGCATAGATTATATATATATAGTTTCCCCTTCTCTTGTCTAAACTCTCTTTGATAATGTTATATTACTTTCACAATTTAAAAAATTATGAAACAACAAAAATAATAGAAAATATCTGACATTTTCTGTGAAAAAGGTATTAAAATTAATTAACAGTAAGGGTATAATTATATGAAGATATGTATTTAAGTGTACGACTACAGGTAATATACAAAAGCAAAAATAACTATTGAGTTCAGTGCTAGAATGAGGGATGATTTCTTTCCCCCCAAATTTTGCATTAGTGGCTCTACACTGCTGTCTTTTAATTAACAATAATAAAACAAATAGCATCTTATAATTGTTAAATTGACTTTTGAAAAATATAATATCTAACCTTTTAGACCCAGTTATTTCTATACATGAGATTTTGTATTAGAAAAAAATTTCAAAAGAAAAATAACAATACAACCAAAGACATTCAATGCAAAAATTCATTCACAGTGATATCAAAAAAACTGGAAGCAAGCCTAACTTAGCCAAAAGAAGCAGTTCCTATGATGGCAAAACAGATCCTATGACAGCAAAACAGTTAAGCAGATCTTGTATATCAACTCATGAAAACTTTATTCAGCCATTAAAAGATGGAGATCATAATGACTGTAGCAACACATAGGAAAATGTTCAAAGCATAATGCTAATTTATACAAGCAGGGCACAAATTTTTATTTATATCAATTATAATTATGGAAAAAATCATATATACACAGGAGAGAAACATAAAAATATAAAAATAGATGAAAAATAGAATTATGGGTAAAATTTCACCTTTACTGTTGTAAAGCTATTGTTTGTGCAAGAAAAATATTTTAAATAATTTTCAAACTTCTAAGTCAAGCTGTGCTATCTCTTCAAATAAACTCAGGTAAAGAAAATAAAACAGAGAATCAAAGGGGGTGATTATTTGTTTTACAAAAGAATTATTTAGATAATAATTTAAAATATGTACCATTCCTACTATATTTGAAATTTTTATTTTAAGTTTAAATCCATACATACAACTTCTGGGAACTACAACTTGGGAATAAATCAAAATAATTTTTTTGATAAGTAATGTTTAACTGTTTTCAATTGTCTTTAAAAATCTTTCCAATTGACAAATGAATCTCTAATCTAAATGGTTTCTTCCAATGTATAAGCTTTGCCTTGTGAATACCCATATGTACTATTTACACAACTTCAGACTAAAAATTATTTCAAAACAATAATACATTAAAGAAATTTATTTTTTCTGTTGTGTTTCAACAGAGTTGGAATGCTATAGTCTTGTTTTCATAATATCATCAAAATTTTTAGAACACAGAAAATTAGAAAATATACCATAATATATAAAATTAGTTTACTGAAATCAATTAATTTACGTTCAACATCAATATATATACACAAATTCTTAAATATATACTTATCTTTGAAACTAAATACCGTGCAATCCAACATTTTTTTCCATATTCATTTTGTAACTGCCATTTTCTCTTTAAAAAAAAAAAAAGTACCATCTAAGCAAATTTTAACCCATGAATAGTACTAAAAGACCATGGTTCTGGTCTTGGTGCTATATCTAATTCACTGTTTACCTCTCCACCTTGGTTTCTGACACTATAGTACTTGCAGGTCCCTACACCTCACAAAAATCACATTATGTTAAATAAGAAATTACACGAGAAGATAAAGATGTGAAGTTTTTTTTAATGTACTGACATTTAAATGTTAAGGAAAATGATGAAAACAAGACCCTGACTTGTTCAAATTGACAATACGTACTTTTTTCCGAAGTTAATTCTTTTACAAATATATCATAAACTCGCAATAACTATGATGTACTGGTTTTTAGTTCTATTATGTGTGTAGGATACCTTGTTTCTACAGAGAAAGGCCAGCAGAGTGCACCACTGTTCCTGTTTACCTCCTCCTCCGATAACAGGGGCTCTTTCATAACCAAGGACATTAACAAATCTTGCTGCTTGCCTTGGAGTATCCAGAAGCCTCCCAGCTCTAAGTGGTTTAACATAAGAACAGACTGGTCTATTTATCCCATTTTCATCCTGGAGGAGAAGGGGAAAACATTATCTGTAATGACAGGTTAATCATTCCCAATTTTAACACTTTTTCTTAGAATACATTAATGAGAGAAAGTAATTCTGGACACCACTTGAGTGCTCACCTTACACGCAGCACTAGGCTGCTGAGTGTTGTGCATGCAATTTTTCTTTTAATCCTCATAACATCTCTTATTATTTTCATTTCATCGATAAAGAAACTGAAGCTACACGCAGAGCAACTAAGCCCATGTGCCACAACTACTGAGCCCTCATGCCACAACTACTGAGCCCTTGTGCCACAACTACTGAAGCCCACACACCTAGAGCCCATGCTCTGCAACTAGAGAAGCCACCACAATAAGAAGCCCGCACACTGCAATGAAGAATAGCCCCCGCTCGCTGCAACTAGAGAAAGCTGGCGCACAGCAACGAAGACGCGACGCAGCCAAAAATAAATAAATAAAATTAAAAAGAAATAAAGTTAAAGAAACTGAAGCTACAGCTATTATACAACAGAGCCAGGATTCAAACACTGAGCCATCTGACTCCAAAGCCTGTGACAGTAAGAACTTAAACCATCATACGACCCAGCAATCCCACTCCTGGATGTACATCCAAAGCAACTGAAATCAGCATCTCAAAGAGATACCTGCACACCCATCCCAGGTCACTGCAGCATTATTCACAACGGCCAAGTTATGGAAACACCTAAGTGTCCATCAAGGGGTGAATGGATAAAGAAGGTGTGGTGTGTATGTATACACAACAGGACATTATTCAGCTCTTCCATGTGCCATTTCTCTGATCCACTTCCTTCCTCCCTCCCTGTGCAGGTCCCCTCTCTGGTCCGGGATTCCACAGGGCAGTGAATAACCACACCCTAGACTATATAAAGAGCAGGGAGCCAGTTATACCTCAACTGGTTTCTCTTCACCCTTGTCCTGAGGTCACCTGCCCAGTCATTCAACGTATAGATAACACTACTGGAAAGTCAGAAGCCACTTCCCGCATTTCCACCAAAAGTCAACTAGGTTTCCCATTCTCAAGCTCCTCACCTAGAAACTGAACCATTTTTAGCCTGTTCTAAAATCCAGAGAATGTAGGTTAAAGCTAGACTAATGTATAGGATCTGAGAAATACTACCCAAAATACACTATACTCATATGAAAGCACCTACTCGAGGCTGAATACATATAAAATATTTGAATGGTTCCTCAGAAGTTGTTAAAAAAAAACAAATGGATCTGATCATTTATCTTATGTTGGTTCATTAATAAGAGAAAACGGGCTTAGGATACAGAAAAAGTAGAGGCAGAGGGACTTCCCTGGCGGTCCAGCATTTAAGACTCTGCGCTCCCAAGGCAGAGGGCCCAGGTTCGATCCCTGGTTAGGGAACTAGATCCCACATGATGCAACTAAAGATCCCGCGTGCCCAACTAAGACCTGGCACAGCCAAATAAAAATAAATAAATATTTTAAAATTATAATAAAAATAAACAATAAAGGTAGAGATATACAACTAAATTGCTGTAAAATATTGCTGGTCACCAGCTTAGAGATCTGGGTTAAATAAAATTATTACATGTAATACTGTTTGCCTTAAAAAAGTACCCTAACAAAAAAATACATGCCTACACTCCTAATTCTGCACATGAAAGTTCAATTTATATATAAATTGCAAAGTGTCCCAGTACTTATTTAGTACAAAGTATCTATCAAGGACACACTCCAAGTTAAACAAAATGAGTTTTCATCTAGTTTAAATCAAATATATTCAAAAAAGGTTTAGAAAAACAATTGAAAAAGAAAACCAAAATAAAACAAAGATTGTGTTATGTCACTCACCTACTTACTACTGTAAGAGAGTACTACAAAATCAGCATTCTATTTTATAAATAAACTTTCATTTGTCTGGAATAAATACATTTTACAAATTCAAGTTAAATGAAATTTACATTTACAACAGTAAATCTCAAATACAGGGAGGGGTGAAGCTTTTCTCATACAACTTACAAACCTGTGCAAAAATCTTAACCAGCCGTGAATTGTGTGAGGGTCGAATTTGCAAATATTCTCTCCACCACTGCTTAGCATACACAAGAAATAACCGCTCTTTCTCTGCAGTTTTCTGACGTTCCAAAGCAAGCTTGAAATTAAAAAAATATATATCAATTTATATTCATTCTGCTTAATTAATTACTTCAAATATGTAACAAATCTCTGCATTTCCTCCATCGTTACCAGTACCCTAATCGAAGACACCACCATCTCTTGTCTGTAAGGGCCTAACTGGTCTCCCTGTTCTCACACTTCCCAGGACAATCCAGTCTCCATACAATAGTCAGAGCCACCATTTTTGACCCCAGACAAAAATTTTTAAATAATGAGTCATATTGTCCTTCTCTTGCTTAAAACTAATAAATGATAATTTTCTAAAAAGAGAACACTTTCTACAATTAACAGGTAAATATACTACTATGAAAACACACACACAAAGAAGAGAAATTCAGGATTATTTACCTGTGTGTTCACTACTTCCTGAGATAATGTTTGACTGAGTGGTGGGTACATCTCAAGTTTTATATTTAAAATTCCCACAGAAACTTTTGATTCTGTGCCTGTAAATGTAAATAAATGTAACTTCAGAAGTTTTAATACTATATATATTTAGTCAATCAAAGTTTAACCAAAATAATTTAAGAATTTTTGTACTTTACCACTTACATGGAATAAAGATAATATTTAATGTCACCTTTAATATTCATATTAAAAATGAACCAAATCAAATTAGTTTTTATTTTGTTCAAAGGCCTTTATCTAGTTATAAGGAGATTACCTATTTTCTTAGCTTCCAAATCACATTTTAAAGGACTTTTCAGACCTAAAGAATTTATGATTCTTGATTTTTATCTTCATTAAAGACAAAGTCAAAGCAACTGGTTTTTTCTTCTTGTTCTTTTTTTTAGTATCAATAATGTATATGTGTCAATCCCAGTCTCCCAATTCCTCCCATCCCACCCCGCCTTGGTATCCATTCATTTGTTCTCTACGTCTGTGTCTCTATTTCTGCTTTGCAAATAAGATCATCTGTACCATTTTTCTAGATTCTGCATATATGCATTATTACACAATATTTGTTTTCCTCTTTCTGGCTTACTTCACTCTGTATGACACTCTCTAGGTCCATCCACGTCTCTACAAATGACCCAATTTCATTCCTTTTTATGGCTGAGTACAAAGCAACTGTTAACACCTCATTCTCAGAAAATATTTATACATTTTGTCACATAGAGTAATTTCCACTTATCCCTTCCCATTTTTCACATGTGAGTACAAATTTTTAATCCACGCCTGGATCTAAAGAATTAGAAAACAAATATACTTCACGCCAGAACTATTTAATATTTCTTTGATGAATCAGAAATTTTCTGGTCATTCTATGACTATTGTGTTAGGTCTATATTTGAAAACAAATAAAAGGTATCTATTTTGAGAATAAATATCCTGGGACTTCCCTGGTGGTCCAGTGGTTAAGACTCTGCACTCCTAATGCAAGGGCCCCGGGTTCAATCCCTGCTCAGGGAACTAGATCCCCCATGCCGCAACTAAGACCCAGCACAGCCAAATAAATAAATAAATAAATATATTTTTAAAAAAATCTCCTACATAGAGCTTTCTCCCTACTATTTACTTATGGAAAAATGTATTCTGGGTTCTAACTTATCAAAATCTAAATTACTAAAGCTCTATTGTCCACTGGCCAAGTTTAACTCTGTAACCTAATTTCAATACCACAAGTATTGGGTCAGCCAAAAGGTTCGTCCAGGTTTTTCCATAAGATCTTTTTGATCAACCCAGTAGTTGCATAATATGTAGTGTTTAAAACAGTGCAGGTTTTATTTTTTCATTCCACTAGCAAATATGTATTACATATCAGGTAGCATGCAAGAGTCCAGGAAAACAATGGTGACAAGACAGGTACCATCTCCGTTCTCAAACAATACTACCATTGATACTGACATTGAGCAAATTAGCCCTTCTTTGAGCCCCTTTCCCACCTGTAAAAGGTTAGAAGAATACCTACTCCATGTTCTGCAAGAACCGCTGGTACAGGAAGGCCCTGGCACTGATGGGATGCGCAGTATTCTGGGCTGTGCTAGGATGGAGGTTGTCACGTATGGGTGAGTGCATTCGTGCGTGTGTGAAGAATCTTAACTTTCTTTATAGCAAATAAATTTGGAGGAAAAAAGCCGTCAAGATTTCTTTATGCATCTCACAGAAAAAAAAATTTTCCTTTAGACAAGGCCAGAGTGACTGTGAAGTTCTATACTCACACTACTCAAGACATTTCCTAAAACTATAATACTGGAGTCCAACTGTAATTCCAATGAAACTCTTTTTACACGTTTCCCCCTTGGCTTACAAAGGCATTGTTAAAATGTAAAATGTACTTACAAACCAACTGTGGCTATAAAAAGGTAACAGTGATATTAATCATCATACCTACACCCATAAGTTCCACAGTAAGATTGGTCACTCCATTTTCTGAGCCCAAAACCGATCGCCATTCAAGAAAATAGGATGCTACTAAAGTGGTCTCGGCAAATATGTCGGTTTTGATTAGCACCATATGAACTGGGTCACTTATTGATAACATTGTTGTTGAATCAGCCATTCTAGTTCCATCACCTAGCAACATAAACAAAAAAAAAATTACACCACATTACATATCCAGTTAGACCAACGTAAAAGAATACTTTCATTGAAAAGGATACTAATAATAAACAAATAAAATCAAACAGAGCAAGTTGGCAATGCCTCAGGAAGCATGCTACAGACTGGGAATAAAAGTACAGTCCTATCTGTATCACTAACTTTTGAGAGGACTGGTGGAACTGTGACAAGTTACCTAGTTACTTAATGCATATTGGTGTTTTCTGACCTCTAAGAGGTAAGTCTGCTCTTCAAAAGTACATAAATAATATATGCTACCACAATAAAAGGCCTTCAAATATGTCAACATTCCCCTTTAATATTTCCCTTTAATAAAGGCACCATTATACCATTATCCCCCTTTAATAAAGGTATTTTAGGAATAAAATACCTTTATCCCAAAACCTCTAGAAACAACCACTGTATTATCTACACAAAACTGAAAGATCCAGCACCTTGGAGCTAGCAATTTAAGCCATTTACTGCCTTATTAAGGTAACATTTTTCACCGGGTAAAAAAATAACAAAATTTTAGTAGTGCATTAGCCATCTCAGTAATCTAAAATTCTGAACATATAATTATAAAACTGTTAAGTTTACAAATATATTATAAAGATTTTGATATTGACAACTAAAATATGTAAGATACCTTTACAGAAAGAAACAATGTGAAATAATTACAGTAATCAAGCATCATAATTTTAAAGTCATAAAAATGAGTAATAGATTCACATCTAAACTTTGATTGTAAAAGTTACGTGACATCGTAAATCTAGCCATCTTTCATAAATGAGGAGGATCCTGTCTCATTCTCCACCTAACAAGCATTTAAATTTTTATTACTAAAGAACCAACCATTAAAACAGTCAAAAAATAATATTCAGGGAAAACTAATTTGCAAAAATAAAGCAAGAAGGTAGGTATAAGTAGTTTAAGTAGAAAAAAGCAGCGAGGGAAAAAAAAATAAAACAAAAGACTGGGAGATTCATCCATTATAAATCTCTCCGTAAGCAGAAGTTGTTTATTGCAGAAGTTGTACTGCAATAAAACCTAACAAAGATTTACAAAATTAAATGGCAATTTATTATTGCTCCTTACCTAAATTTTCTCTGTGTACTTCAAGTAAAAAGCCATCATGAAAATCTGGTTCACAGGCACATGGAACAGGTTTAGAACGAAAACGTTGGTTTCGAAAATGTAAACATAAAGTAAAGGTTGAACAAGCTTGTCCTGGTAAAGGCTCAGGTTCTTGCAGATGTTCCAAGAAAGCTTTTCCACCCAAAACCTGAAGGTAAAGATACCTCCGTGTTGGATCAATATTAGCTGTAAAGTGTAGCAATATATATGAGGAAACTGCCAATTAACTTAAGCAATGTGATCAAGACAATAGGAAATAATAACTTGACAGAAATAAAACCAAAGACTAAATAAAGAGTAACATATTTACTAGATACCAGGCCCCTGTGTACCCCGCAAAGAAAAGATACCTAATACGATATCTTTTTCTGAATTTACACTCTGGCTACTTTCTCCCAGCTAGAAAGGAGTCAGAGCCAAGGTTTAGGATACCTTTATTTTTTAGTTGCTTATCCAACACTCCTTCACCTCCACAAACCAACTCAGTCAATTACCAACTCAGCTAGTATACTTGTTAGATAATTACACTGCCATTAAAAAAGCAAGGCTGTACAATTTATAAGATATATTAATAAAATATGAGAAACAGGTGGTCCTGTTTTTGCTTCTACCCAGCTATAAATTAAATCTTCTGATATACTTCATGCAAAATAGAATCTAAGTTTTTTGGATGATTAATCACAAAAATATAAGTATTTCATTCTGGAAAAAAAACATCAAAATGTTTTCTATCAAATACCAAACAGTACAGCCCATCAATATGCAGTACTATCCACATCTAAATTAACGTTAAAAAGAAATACACATACTTTTTTTTAACGTTGATTGTCTGTCAGTAAAGCCAACAGGTTGTTTTGGAGAGGAAGGGAGTTCTTGATCAACATTATCCTAGAATGGCAGAAAAAAATCAAAACAAATTAGAAAAAAAAAATTATAGTTAGGCAAGGAAATGCCAATAATGGGACTAAGAACTGAACCAAAAGTAGATAGGATAAAACCCCCTCAAAATGTCCTTACTTTCCTAGCATAGTTAAAATAATGAAAAGCCTGCCAAAACAGTAATGCAACTGGTCACTCCTAAAGTCTAACACGAAGGAATTAATGTTCAAGCCATGTCCACAGAATGCTAAAACAAATTCTTAACACTTTACAGAAGGTTAAATTTTCTCCAAACCTCATATAACATCTGGCTTGTGATTCCACCAGGACCAGAACTGATTTTAATAAGGAAGTGACACATTCACACAGCAGAAGCTGTTACTAGGTCAATTTTTATAACAAATGAGTTAATAAACCTCAAAAACCAAAAAAGGATGCTGTACTAAAACACTTATTCCCTGGTGTATTATGAAGTCCATCTAATTTTCACAATATATTACCTAGGTATTGAGGTCACAGTCTCTCATCACTGCCTCAGTTTCAAAAGAAGACCTACTTACTAATCTGTGCACTGAGAGGCTGTCACCTCACTACTGACCTATTTGTATGAAAAGATTTGAAGGTTCTTATGCAGACAATTATTTTCGTAAAGAAACTGATAATTTGTTCATCTTAGAAAACACAGTGCCAAAAGAATGTGTTTATTTTAAAAATAAGCTTAATCTAGAAAAACTATAGAATATTAGTAAAAAAGAATTAGGTTGTAGTGAACTAATTTGACTAATATATATACTTAAAGTTACAGACCTAGAAAATAACAAGAGAAAACTCCCACTGTAAAGGGAATAATCAGGTCCATAACTCCAGTTTCACTGAGGCATAATCCTACCTGCCCCATTCAAGGGTAGAGTAGCTCATACTTGAGACAAGGATATTACTAGACAAACTGGTCTTATTTAAAAAGTAGTTTTACTAAAAGGAGAGGCCCCAAATATGGACCCTACGAGCAGCAGTAAGCATGAGAATATACTCAGACTCTCAAATTTTTTCCTCTAAGAGATTACTCACAGTAACAAAATTAAGTTCTTTCATCACATCATCAATGATTCCCCGGCGTCTAAGGGCTTTGATCAAATCTTCCGTTGATAACTGTTGTTGATCAGGTGCCAGTTCTTCCCGTATGGTCTCAGCAAGGATTTCTCTTATCCTGCCATGGACATCCATCTATGCAGAAAACTCGCATTACGACTTAAAACGTTACAAATCAGTCAAAGATTGCCAACTAGCTAACCTCTTTCTAAAATACTGACCCGCCCCCCAAAAAATAATAATCATAATGAGTGTAGATAGACTAAATTCAGAAAGACCTCTAAAGTAACAATAAATGTGAAATTGTCACCGAAATTCACTGAGAATAAAGATAACGTTTTTAAAAGGAAAAAAAACTTTAAAGATGAATTTTTTAGTAGAAGTTCTAGAAATAAGCTCTACTGCTTATCTATTACCTTTGCTAGCATTTCCCCACAAATAACACTCAACCGAAACAAGCTTTTTGAGAGTAGAGCAGAGACCTGCAGGAGACGATCAAAGGCTAAATGTCAGCTTTCAACTTTTTATATGTGACCGTGAGTTAACTGAGTGACCCTTTATGAATCTGGGGGACACAGTGCCGTGTCAGGACCACGGCGGGGCTGAAAGACGCCGACACTCTGCACAGGCGCGCGGGGGGCGGGAAGCGGCTGCTGCGGAGCCCCAGCTGAGCCCCAAGGAACGGCAGCACTTCCACTCCAGAGCACCGGCAGCCCCTCCGCCGCCACCTCCCCGCTGAAGCGACGGCCTGCGGCCCCACAGCCGTGCTCGACGCGACTCCGCGGGGCTTGCCTCCCGCCCCAGCCCGGCCCCCGCCGCCCGCCCCGCCTCGCCTCGCCTCGCCTTGCTCAGCTGCTGGTGGATGAGCTGCTTCAGCTCGGACGCCTTCTCCGGAGGCAGCGACATGCTGGGCTCCCCTTCGGCGGCCCCAGCCGCCGCAGCGTCTCCGCGGCGGAGCGAGAGCCCGCGACCGCTCGACTCGCGCGCTCCCGGGCCGCCGCGTCAGGCCGGCGGGGAAACCGGACGGCGCCAACTGCTGTTTCCAAACGGCGGCCGGGCTGCCCCCGCGCCGCCTGTCAGTCATCTCGGCCGGCAACCCCCGCTCGGCCCCGCCCGCCGCCTCCGCGCGATGCCCGCCGGCTCCCCGCGGCGCCGCCCCTGCCACCGCCCCTCCACGAAGGCCCTGCCGCGCGCCGCCTCGGCAGGCGGTGGCACGGGCACCTCAGGACCCCCCGCCGGGGGCCTCGAAGGACCCCCCCCCCCCAACCGCGCCGAAGGCCTCGTAGGACCCCGCGCGCCGCCCGCCTGCACTTCCGGCCGCAGGCTCTTCCCGCTGTAGCAGCCGGCTAGACCATGTTCGTCCCTTGCGGGGACTCGGACCCCGACCTCGCGGGGTGCACGCTCCTGATGGTGAGTCCGGCCCCGGGGGAGGGGGCGGGGTGGGGTCCGAGCGGCGGTCCCCGGACGCGCGCGGGTCTACGGCCCCGAGTCCTGGTGGCTGAGAGTGGAACGTGCTGGGGAGTGACCTGTGCTCAGCTGGTGTCGTGCGGGCCATTCGCTTTACATTTCATCCTGGAAAACCTTTTCTCAGCTAGTTCTGGAGTCAGGCTCAAGCTAGCGAATCGTTGTCATTAGCCAGGAAACTACAGACGGGTTGCTAAAGACTTTTGCTCACTCAGTGAGCGTTCTGTGGTGTCAAAATGTGACAAAAAGACTAGATTCTTGTCTTCAAGGAGTTTGCAGTTTAGTTGGAAACACATGTATATAAATAAGGTTAGAACGTTGAAAAAGGTACAGAAAGGCCCTAGGATTTATTGGGAGGGGTAGGGACACAAGGACCTCTTAAGAAAAGCTTCATGTTTGGAATTTAAAAAAGACAGACAGACAAACAAAAACTTATAGATACAGAGAACAGATTGGTGCTTGCCAGCAGGGGTGGATAAAATGGGAGAAGGGGGTCAAAAGTACAAATCTCTAGTCAAAAATAGGTCCCGGGATGTAACTCGAAGCATGATGACTATAGTCAATACTGTATTGTACATTTGAAAGTTGTTAACAGAGTAGATCTTAAAAAGTTCTCATCACAAGAAAAAAAGTTTTTTCTGACTGTGTGGCGTTGGTTGCTAACTAGACCTGTTGAGGTGATCATATTGCAGTATGTACAGATGTCGAATCACAATGTTGTACAACTGAAATTAATATAATGTTACATGTCAATTATATTTTAGTTTTTTAAAAGGATGATGGTAATAGAAAAGTTACTTTTTGATAATTTTCATCATAATAGTGCACACAAGAAATATTAATGGGGACTTCCGTGGTGGTCCAGTGGTTAGGACTTCACCCTTCCACTGCAGGGGGCACGGGTTTGATCCCTGGTCCAGGAACTAAGATCTCACATGCTGCGTGGCCAAAAAAGAAATAAAATGTCAATAAATGCTTAAATTAGCATGTGATAGTGTACTGAGGAAGGAAATTTGACTTCCTTTCAAAGTATCTCCCTGAAAAATATTTATTAATCACAAAAGAAAAGTGTTTTTTCAGGAGATACCTGGCAAAAGAAAAAGAAAAAGAAAAATGTCACAGAGAAAGTAATGTCCAAAAGATACTAGTGGTACCCTTGACAGTGGAGTAGTGAAGAGGGAAGCCATGTTAGGTTGAAGAAATGGAAGATTCATTCCATTGGGGTATTCAGTAAGTGTTCAATCAGTAGTCTGAAAGGTGGAGCTAATGAAAGGGTCAGAATCCAGCTGTGATTCACCTGAGCGTAAGCATGCAGTACCAGTGCTGTGATTGTTGTCTTCTGACTAAACTTTTTAAAGTGCTGCTAATTTGGTTGACTTAATGAATATATTATTTTACTGTTTCAGCCAGCAGTATCTGTTGGAAATGTTGGCCAGCTTGCAATAGATCTGATTATTTCTACACTGAATATGTGTAAGATTGGTTACTTCTATACCGATTGTCTTGTGCCGATGGTTGGAAACAATCCATATGCAACTGCAGAAGAAAATTCAACAGAACTCAGTATAAATGCTGAAGGTGTGTTATATTCTCCTACAAGGTAGAGTTGTTTTAAATCAGAACCAGACCCTCCCAGTATGTCCTGCAGCACCTGGCACCGGCTCTGTGCAGAGTTCAGGACACTGTGTTCTCCTCTCCTGCATACACCCTGGTTTAGGCCTTAGCCTTTCCTAAATGGCAGCTCCCTTGAGAGATGTGGTTGTATTTGTATCCTTGGATGGAATTTGAGATACCCATTTGTTTAACGTGGGGTTTTTCCCCTTTTATCCTCAGTTTTATTTTCTCTCCTTACTGGCATGGGTAAGCATCACTAATACCAGGGAGAGAGAATTCCACTGGGCTCAGTCCCATATGTTTAATATACGCTACCTCACACAGGCCTTTGCCATCCTGTCACGTTGTAGAATCCGTCGTAACACTGATGAGGCTCAGAGAGGCGGAGTTTCCTAACACTGCAGTAGGTGTGGGCTCTTCCCGCGCCGTACGTCTCCACAGTTCCTCGTTGGACTGTCAAGCTGGGTTAGTTGGGGCACACAGTTTACAGCCCCCGACCACTGTGTTCATGATGAGACTGCCCCTCGGGAGGAGAGGAAAACAAAGGAACCTCCAGTTACCTCGCGTGACGGGCAGCTGCTGCCTTGGCCTCTCAGTCTTCGGTTTACCAGTTTAAGGTAGAAGCCAAAGGTGACAGAGGAGCATGAAAGACCGTAGGTGGACCTAGAAACAAGTGAGGAAGCATTTTGGGTTTTGTCAGTCTTACTAACCATGTCATTAGCTTGCAATAATGAAATACACCTTAAAAAGATGGTTTTGTTAACACTAGATAATTTCAATTATTGCCTTGAAGGACAAAGGACTATAAATGGTAGAACTAGAATTTTTATATTTAGACTAATGGTAACAACTGTCATTTGTTGAGTATCTCCTCTGAGCTGAACACTGTGCATTTACATGTGTTAATTCACTTAATGCTCACAACTACTCCATGGGTGGTTTTATAGATCAGGCAACCAGTGCACAGAGAAGTTACGGTCCCATGATTAATCGAGGCAGCCTGACCCAGAGACCTGCCTCCCCGTCACCTGCTAATGCACCTTCGCTCCAGCGGAAGACCCACTGGCTTTTTCCTCTGACACAAACTGGCAGCAGGTCCATTGGAGACAGTTCTTTAATCCACTTTTTTATTTTTTAAGATGAGGTGTCTTTTTGAAATAAATTATAGACATCACAACATTCCACCCCCAAATATGTAAGTATGCACCTCTTATAGTACATTTTTTTACATAGCTAAAACACCATTGCATTTAACAAAATTAGCAATATCTTCCTATACCCTATCCATATTCAGAGAGGCCCAGTTTACCCAAAACTGTCCTTTAAAGTTAGTTTGTCCAGACCAGGCCATAGTACTTCTGATTATCGTGGCTTTGAAATCTCTTACCCTACATAATCTCTTTCCCTTCTTTGCAAAACTGATTTACTGAAGGAAAAAACTGGACACATTGTCGTGTAGAATGTCCCACCTTCTACGTTTGTCTGATTGCTTCCTGTGGTGTCATTTGCCATGTTCCTCTAGTTTCTGTATTTTCTGAAACTGGAGTTAGGAATAAAGGCTTGATTATTTAAAAGCTAAATAGTTTTGGCCAGAATACGTGAAAGGCAATGTTACATCACCTGACAAGAAAAAGGATCTGGAAAACAGGGCCTTAACAACAAAAAAAGACCTTCATGATACACTGGTGGAGAACACAAGTGTTGCTGTTGTAGAAAGTGGTACATCTTATATTTTAAAGCTCAGCCTGCCCTTTTCCCTAATTCCTAGACCTCCTGCTCTAGCCTCCTTTGCCCCACACATACCTGGTGGTCAGCAGACTCACTGATGCAGCACAGCCCCAGCCACCCCACGTGCACCAGTCCAACGAGACAACCCCAAAAAGACCTGTATAACAGGAGAGACGTGATCCATCAAAGACTGTGCCCAAGTCTAAGGTTATTTGTAATCTTTTTACAGTAACTGAAAGCTTACCCCTTGGCACAATGGCCTAATCACATGTCCTCAGGTACTCTGTATTTTGTCCTTGGGTCATCTTGGAGCTTCTCATTCTTGGAGGTGAAGTTGGGCAGGACCTCTTAAGCATCAGTAAAGTGGGCCCCTTGTAGAATCTGATGAAAATTGTGGATCCTTTTTGCAGAAAAAATTCACACACGTCGACTCACATAAATTTTTGCATGTTATTTCAGGTCTTTCAAAAACTCCTAAAGAACACATGTACCTATTGCAGGTATTTTATTACACAGCTAACATTTGCCGCATTTTATTCTTCCTTCTTCTAATCCCAATGACTGTTGCTGTTCTCTAGAGAAAAGAGGAAAGAATATCAGAAACCAAAAACGGTCTTAAGAATGATGTCATTTGTCACAATGCTAGAAATTTCCAGGGGAATACTTCTCTGGTTTTACAGTCAAAGAAGAGAAATAATTTTTGATAATTTTCTTACAGTTAACTTTTCAGCACTGAATGTATTCTGTAGGATAAAGCCCACAGGTAAATTCTGAGGTATTAAAGTGTTTTGTTTTAACTAAATGATATAGTGCATATGTTCTATATTTTAACTATTGAAAACATTTAGATACAGAAGTTCTCCTAGTTCAGCTTTTTATCATTATAACTTCACTTGTATGACTCCTTCAATTTAACTATCATTTGGTTTCATTTTCTTGGACTTGCAGTGTATGCATCGCCTTCAAAGAAACTAGTGGCTCTTCAGTTAAGATCCATTTTTATTAAGGTTAGTATGTTATTTTTGCCTTCTTAAGTTTATTAAGGTGCAATATAATGAGAAAATACTGAGTCATTATCATTAAGACTCAAAAATCATTTCTTTGTTTATGTTTATACCGTTAAGCAAGGTCTGATTCTATAGAGAAATACTCATAAAATTTTGGAGTTGTTAGTATTATTTCATGAATATATTGAAAGGAATTGGGACATATAGCTTGGGTCTTATATATTCCCGATTCAGGAAGCATTGGTGAAAAACTTTAAGCATATAAATATTACAGGTTTATTCTATTTGAGTTACATTTCAAACCAGTGGCATCTACATAAAAATTATATATATATGAAAATATTTTCTGAATCCAACTTCTTTCATCTTCCGCTGCCACCACTCCAGTCCAGCCACCCCCTCCCTCATGCCCTGATTCTGCTTCTGCACCACCCGCCCTGCAGACAGCTCCACCTTCTGCACCACCCGCCCTGCAGACAGCTCCACCCATGATCCTTTAAATCTCAATCAAAGCATGTCACTTCTGCCTTCCAAACCCACCAGTAGCTTCCCATCTCAAAGCGAGTTCACAGCCCTCACCACGGCCTGACAGGCCCTACATCTCTGACGTGGCAGCCACTAGACACATGTAGCTGTTTAAATTTTGACTCATTCATTAGAAGTAAGTAAAATTAAAAATTCAGTTCCTCTGTCCTAGTAGCCACATTGCAAGTTCTCCACAGCCATGCGTGGCGAGCAGCTGCCGTAAAGAGCATTTGGTTACCATGGAGTGTCTGCGGGGCAGCTCTGTCCCTGGCCCCACGTCCAGCTGTCCTGCGTACCTGTCCCCTGTTCCCCCTCTTGCTTGCCCTGCTCCAGCCACGCTGGCCACCCTGTGCTGTTCAAACACATTAAGCTCATCCTGTCTGTCTTCACAGTAGTTTCTCTGCCTGGACCACTTTTCCACTGGACACCTGAATGGCTCACTTCCTTTAGTCTTTGCTTAACTGTCCCTCATCATAAAGGCCTCCCCCCAGCACCCTTTCTCTCATCTTATTCTGAGCTAGTTTTCTTCATGACTCCTCAATTCCCACCTGATAGAAAGGAAGTTCCCTGAGAAAAGTGACAAGGTGTCATTCACTCCTGTATCCTCAGCTTCTAGACAGAGCCTTGGTGTAGAGTGGATTGAGGTACCACCTGTTCAGGGGGGCAGAAAGGTCTCCCCGGGGGCCCCTCCACACACCCCCACAGTCACCATGTTGTAGGAGCGGGATCTCACGGGTGCACTTCTTCACGTCTGGCCTCCTTTACTCCACATTCTGTCTGCGAGGTGCTTCCACATTGTTGCAGGTAGAGGTAGTTACTTCCTTCTCACCTCTGTGCATGAATCTGTTGTGTAAATAAACCATGATTTACCCATACTGTTGATGGAGCATTTGATTTTTTTCCAGTTTGAGGCTATCATGAATGGAGCTATGGTTATTTTAATATTTATCACTCTTTCCTTAGTTAACAATATTACACACAAAGTTTGGCAGTGACAGTTGCTAGCATTTTTGCATTGTGCCACGTGGCTTTTTTGTTCTCTTCCTAATATCAGTGTAAGTTCAAGTAAGATGGACAGTTCAGACACTTCGAAATGAAATTTAAAAAAAAATTTTTTTCATTTATTGGCTGTGTTGGGTCTTCGTTGCTACATGTGGGCTTTCTCTAGTTGTGGTGAGCAGGGGCTACTCTTGGTTGCGGTGCGCAGGCTTTGGGCGGGGGCTGCTCGGCTTCTCATTGCAGTGGCTTCTCTTGTTGCAGAGCACGGCCTCTAGGCGCATGGACTTTGGTAGTTGTGGCACGCAGGCTCAGTAGTTGTGGCTTGCGGGCTCTAGAGTACAGGCTCAGTAGTTGTGGCGCATGGGCTTAGTTGCTCCACGGCATGTGGGCTCTTCCCGGACCAGGGCTCGAACCTGTGTCCCCTGCATTGGCAGGCAGATTCTTAACCACTGCACCACCAGGGAAGTCCCTGAAATTGTTGATAGATGTAAATAAAGAGTGATTTCAAAGTAGCAAACATTTTTTGAGCATAGATTCTTTGCACCAATAATACTCTAAATACTTCAAGCATGTTGCTCTACTCAGTGCTCACAACAATCCTAGGAGGCAGATGCTAATTATCTTCATTTTACAAGTGAGAAATCAGAACAACAGAAGCTCAGGCAGCTTGCTCAAGCCGTGTGGTCCATGGGTAGAGCCAGCATTCTAGACCCAGCAGCCTGGCTCTGGAGCTGGCCTCTCTTAACCAAGACATGAACTGCCCTTCTGTTTTTAAAAGGTAGCCATTTCTTACCTGCATTTAAAATTTTATTGAATAATTATTTTATTAACAGTCTCTGAAAAGAGTTTCCATAAAGTGGGGTTTCCCCCCAAATTTTATGACCCAGATCCCAGATTAGTCACCTGTTCACATCTTGCCACACCTGCTTGATTCTCCTTGCGCAAGTACACGCAGTTTCCTCCTGCCAAACAGTCCAAAAGGAGGCTGCTGACATCATGTTGCTCACTCCATACAAGAAGGAGACTCTCCTTCACACACAACCTCACAACCACACACTGCCACACACCTAGAAAGTCAGCATTCAGTGAATTATTAAGTACTAGCATTCGGCATATTCAAATTCCCCAGTTGTTCCCCAGATATCCTTCAATTCTGGATCCAGGCAAGGTTTGTGTGTTGCCTTAGGCTGTTACATCTTTTCATTTGGTGTTCAATGTAGCGCTGCCCTCCTCTTTCTGTGATTCACAATATTGACCTCTCTGAGGGACCCAGGCCAGATATTCAGCCTTCTGGATTCACCTGTTTCTTTCTAATCAGATTTGGGGCAGAAATTTCTGGCAAGAACGTCTCATAGATAACCATGTGGTGGTTTTTGAGTAACAATAGATCACTGAAGTACAGAACTGGGAAATTGAAATATAGATTCCTCACACTTAGCTTATCTCTAGTTGTAAAGATAAAATAAATAGTCATTGTGGGGTGCCTTCAAGATGGTGGAGGAGTAAGATGTAGTGATCACCTTCCTCCCCACAAATACATCAAAACTACATCACTACATCTACATGTGGAACAACTCCTACAGAACACCTACTGAACGCTGGCAGAAGACCTCAGACTTCCCAAAAGGCAAGAAACTCCCCCATGTACCTGGGTAGGGCAAAAGAAAAAAGGAAAAACAGAGACAAAAGAATAGGGGTGGGACCTGCACCCCTGGGAGGGAGCTGTGAAGGAGGAAAAGTTTCCACACACTAGGCAGCCCCTTCACTGGTGGAGACCGGGGGTGGCTGGGGGGAAGCTTTGGAGCCACAGAGGAGAGCGCAGCAACAGGGGTGCAGAGGGCAAAGTGGAGAGGTTCCCGCACTGAGGATCGGTGCCGACCAGCACTCACCAGCCTGAGAGGCTTGTCTGCTCACCCACTAGGGTGCATGGGGGCTGGGAGCTAAGGCTTGGGCATCGGAGGTCAGATCCCAGGGAGAGGACTGGGGTTGGCTGCGTGAAGACAGCCTGAAAGGGGCTAGTGTGCCACAGCTAACAGGGAGGGAGTCCGGGGAAAACTCTGGACCTGCCTAAGATGCAAGAGACCATTGTTTTGGGATGCGCAAGGAGAGGGGATTCAGAGCACCACCTAAACAACCTCCAGAGATGGGCGTGAGCCGCGGCTATCAGTGTGGACCCCAGAGACAGGCATGAGATGCTAAGGCTACTGCTGCAGCCACCAAGAAGCCTGTGTGCAAGCACAGGTCACTCTACACACCTCCCCTCCCGGGAGCCTGTGCGACCCACCACTGCCAGGGTCTTGTGATCCAGGGACAGCTTCCCCAGGAGAACACATGGCATGCCTCAGGCTGTTGCAACATCACGCCAGCCTCTGCCACCACAGGCTCGCCCCACATTCCATACCCCTCCCTCCCCCCGGCTTGAGTGAGCCAGAGCCCCCTAAGCAGCCACTTCTTTAACCCTGTCCTGTCTGGGTGGGGAAGAGATGCCCTCACGTGACCTACACACAGAAGCAGGGTCAAATCCAAAGCTGAACCCCAGGAGCTGTGTGAACAAAGAAGAGAAAGAGAAATCTCTCCCAGCAGCCTCAGGAGCAGCGGGTTAAATCTCCACAATCAACTTGATGTACCCTGCATCTCTGGAATACCTGAATAGACAACGAATCATCCCAAAATTGAAGCAGTGGACTTTGGTAGCAACTGTAGGCATGGGGTTTGCTTTCTGCATCTAATTTGTTTCTGGTTTTATGTTTATCTTAGTTTAGTATTTAGAGCTTATTATCATTGGTAGATTTGTTTATTGATTTGGTTGCTCTCTTTTTTTATTTTTATATATATATATATTTTTTTCCTTTTTCTCTTTTTCTGAGTGTGTATGTGTATACTTCTTTGTGTGGTTTTGTCTGTATAGCTTTGCTTTTGCCATTTGTCCTAGGGTTCTGACTGAGCATTTTTTGGTTTTGGGTTTTTTTTTTTAGTATAGTTTTTAGTGCATGTTATCATTGGTGGATTTGTTTTTTGGTTTGGTTGCTCATGAGAGATTACTACAGGCACCTATATGCCAATAAAAGGGACAACCTGGAAGAAATGGACAAATTCTTGGAAAAGCACAACCTTCCGAGACTGAACCAGGAAGAAATAGAAAATATAAACAGACCAATTACAAGCACTGAAATTGAAACTGTGATTAAAAATCTTCCAACAAACAAAAGCCCAGGACCAGATGGCTTCGCATGCGAATTCTATCAAACATTTAGAGAAGAGCTAACACCTATCCTTCGCAAACTCTTCCAAAATATAGCAGAGGGAGGAACCCTCCCAAACTCATTCTACGAGGCCACCATCACCCTGATACCAAAACCAGACAAAGATGCCACAAAAAAAGAAAGCTACAGGCCAATATCACTGATGAACATAGATGCAAAAGTCCTGAACAAAATACTAGCAAACAGAATCCAACAGCACATTAAAAGGATCATACACCATGATCAAGTGGGGTTTATCCCAGGAATGCAAGTATTCTTCAATATATGCAAATCAATCAATGTGATAAACCATGTTAACAATTTGAAGGAGAAAAACCATATAATCATCTCATTAGATGCAGAAACGGTTTCAACAAAATTCAACACCCATTTATGATAAAAATCCTCCAGAAAGTAGGCATAGAGGGAACTTACCTCAACATAATAAAGGCCATATATGACAAACCCACAACCAACATCATTCTCAGTGGTGAAAAACTGAAACCATTTCCACTAAGATCAGGAACAAGGCAAGGTTGCTCACTCTCACCACTATTATTCAACATAGTTTTGGAAGTTTTAGCCACAGCAGTCAGAGAAGAAAAAGAAAAAGAAGGAATCCAAATTGGAAAAAAAGAAGTAAAACGGTCACTGTTTGCAGATGACATACTATACATAGAGAATTTTAAAGATGCTACCAGAAAACTACTAGAGCTAATCAATGAATTTGGTAAAGTAGCAGGATACAAAATTAATGCACAGAAATCTCTTGCATTCGTATACACTAATGATGAAAAATCTGACAGAAATTAAGGAAACACTCCCATTTACCATTGCAACAAAAAGAGTAAAATACCTAGGAATAAATCTACCTAAGGAGACAAAACACCTGTATGCAGAAAACTATAAGACACTGATGAAAGAAATTAAAGATGATACAGACAGATGTAGAGATATACCATGTTCTTGGATTGGAAGAATCAACATTGTGAAAATAACTTACTACCCAAAGCAATCTACAGATTCAGTGCAATCCGTATCAAACTACCAATGGCATTTTCCACAGAACTAGAACAAAAAATTTCACAATTTGTATGGAAACACAAAAGACCCCGAATAGCCAAAGCAATCTTGAGAAAGAAAAATGGAGCTGGAGGAATCAGGCTCCCTGACTTCAGACTATACTAGAAAGCTACAGTAATCAAGACAGTATGGTACTGGCACAAAAACAGAAATATAGATCAATGGAACAGGATAGAGAGCCCAGAGCTAAACCCACGCACCTATGGTCACCTTATCTTTGATAAAGGAGGCAAGAATATACCATGAACAGCCTCTTCAGTAAGTGGTGCTGGGAAAACTGGACAGCTACATGTAAAAGAATGAAATTAGCACACTCCCTAACACCATACACAAAAGTAAACTCAAAATGGATTAAAGACCTAAATATAAGGCCAGACACTATAAAACTCTTAGAGGAAAACATAGGCAGAGGAAAACATAGGCAGAACACTCCATGACATAAATCACAACAAGATCCTTTTTGACCCACCTCCTGGAGAAATGGAAGTAAAAACAAAAATAAACAAATGGGACCTAATGAAAGTTAAAAGCTTTTGCATGGCAAAGGAAACTGTAAGATGAAAAGACAACTCTCAGAATGGGAGAAAATATTTGCAAATGAAGCAACTGACAAAGGATTAATCTCCAAAATATACAAGCAGCTCATGCAGCTCAATATCAAAAAAAAAATCCAAAAATGGGCAAAAGACCGAAATAGATATTTCTCCAAAGAAGATATACAGATGGCCAACAAACACATGAAAGGATGCTCAACATCACTAATCATTTAGAGAAATGCAAATCAAAACTACAATGAGGTATCACCTCACACCGGTCAGAATGGCCATCATCAAAAAATCTACAAACAACAGATGCTGGAGAGGGTGTGGAGAAAAGGGAACCCTCTTGCACTGTTGGTGGGAATGTAAATTGATACAGCCGCTATGGAGAACAGTATGGAGGTTCCTTAAAAAACTAAAAATAGAACTACCATACCACCCAGCAATCCCACTATATATATATATATGTATATACACACACACACACACCCTGAGAAAACCATAATTCAAAAGAGTCATGTGCCACAATGTTCATTGCAGCTCTGTTTTCAATAGCCAGGACTTGGAAGCAACCTAATACATCGACAGATGAATGGATAAAGAAGATGTTGCACATATATACAATGGAATATTACTCTGCCATAAAAAGAAAATTGAGTAATTTGTAGAGACGTGGATGGACCTAGAGTCTGTCATACAGAGTGGAGTAAGTCAGAAAGAGAAAAACAAATACCATATGCTAACACATATATAGAATCTAAAAAAACAAAAAAAAAATGGTCACGAAGAACCTAGGGGCAAGATGGGAATAAAGACGAAGACGTACTGGAGAATGGACTTGAGGATACGGGGAGGGGGAAGGGTAAGCTGGGACAAAGTGAGAGAGTGGCATGGACATATATACACTACCAAATGGAAAGTAGATAACTAGTGGGAAGCAGCCGCATAGCACAGGAAGATCAGCTTTGTGCTTTGTGACCACCCTGAGGGGTGGGATAGGGAGTGTGGGAGGGAGACACAAGAGGGAAGAGATATGGGGATGTATGTATATGTATAACTGATTCACTTTGTTATAACGCAGAAACTAACGCACCATTGTAAAGCAATTCTACTCCAATAAAGATGTTAAAAAATAAAAATAAACAGTCATTGCTCCTCATCTTTCACCTTCAGTCTAAGGACAATAAGTGGATCTAAAAATAATTATAATTTTAATATATATAAACTATATATCATCACATAACGTGGGTGAAATACTATATAGACTACTCTTATTATAACTCTAGGATCTAACTTTTCTATTTTTGTTTTATTCTTTCAATGGTATACAAAGTATAAATCAAAGTCATTCTGTGAGAAACTGCTTTCCTGGGTGAAAAGCAGCAACTGTGCCAAAGTTGTTGTTCTTTCAAGCAGCCACTCGTATCACTGTAATGACCTCCAGCTCCGCAGGTATGTCTGTCTTTGGAAAAGTATTTTGCTATGATTTATACAGTTATTAGGATGATTTCTCTATTAAAAGGTTAAAATAAAATTTTAAAGCCATGTATATCCTTTCCTGTCCTCCCTGGAATTTAGAAAGAAGGAGGTAAAGAACATGAGCTAGGAGGAGTAGAGGTGGGGGGCCCCTGACGTTCCCAGGGCTGCGGCACTGGGATCCTAGGGTAAAGGCGGGAATGGTTCTGGAGCTGTGCTCTGCTGTGTGGTATCACGTGCCTGGCAGTGCCACAAACCTCAGCTGATGAAGGGAAAGGAGAAAGGGTACCTGATGTTTATTGGTTGATTGCTTTTCAAAGACTGGATCTGTTTATTTCCATATATTCAACCATTTGTATTTGCAGAACTCCAGTTGCCTTTAAGTATAGCTCCCAGGCATGTCAGATTGAGTTCTTAAATAGAAGACAAAGTATCCAAGACTTAGAAATCTAAACTAGTTTATTGCATTATCATTTCTTCACCTGTAAAATTCTGATGAAGAAATTATTAGCCAAGAGTAACCTTTCAAGACTAGACTTAGTTTCTGGGACTCTCACAGTGGGCCTGGTGGGAGCGTGGCTGTGGACATCTTCACGCTGGCCTGGCCTTGGGTTAAGTTTTCCTGTCTACGCTCTCCCCTAAATTTGTAAATAGCAAGTCAGAGCAATATTTTTACATGTTGCTCTTCCATAGACTGCTGAAACGCGTGTTTTGCTTTGTGCAGCAGAATATATGGAGGACAAGATAATTTTTGCTAAAACTGTTAATTGTCTTAATGTACGTATTTGTGAGTTTTTAGTTAATTATATGATTGTTTCCAGTACTCCCTTCAGGTACCTACTTACACCTTCCATGCAAAAAAGTGTTCAGAATAAAATACAGAGCCTTAACTGGGAAGAAATGGAAAAAAGCCCATGCATTCCTGAAATAGACGATTCTGAGTTTTGCGTCCGTATTCCTGGAGGAGGTATCACAAAAACACTCTATGACGAAGGGTGAGCTTGCCTGTGTATTTGCTGCCCATCTTATCTGAAAATGAAAGTAAGATAACTGGGATAGTGTTTGGAGTACTTACTGGAACTCTGAAGATGTCTTCATTAAATAGGTACCGTGTTACATTCAGGGGAAAGATTGAAATGTGGTTATAGAATTGGTTCCTGAAAAGCCATATTTAATGCTTTATTATGTGTGTCATGTTAGGGGTCCTAATACATATTCTGTACAACCTCTGCAGTCTTCTTTGCAGTGGTGGTGGTGGTGAGATGTACATAACATTAAATTAACCATTTTTTTTTTTTTTTTTTTTTCTTTTTGCGGTATGCGGGCCTCTCACTGTCGTGGCCTCTCCCGTTGCGGAGCACAGGCTCCGGACGCGCAGGCCCAGCGGCCATGGCTCACGGGCCCAGCCGCTCCGCGGCATATGGGATCCTCCCAGACCGGGGCACGAACCCGTATCCCCTGCATCTGCAGGCGGACTCTCAACCACTGCGCCACCAGGGAGGCCCTAAATTAACCATTTTTAAGTATACAATTAAGTGACATTCAGTACATTCATTGTTGTGTACCCATCACCACCATCCACTTTCAGAACTTTGTCATCGTTCTAAATAGAAGATCTGTACTCATTAAATAACTCCTGTTTTATACCTGAAAATCTATGCTCTTATTAAAACCATCATTTCCTTCAACTTCTCTTTTTTTCCTAGTCTATCTTCCATTCGTGTTTTCACTTCTTCCCCTGTCTAGCTTATGCCCTTTAGTATAATATATTATTTCACCTCTTTTCTTACCACAGCCTAGAAGCCCTGGCCACCTGGTTATTCTCCACACCTGCCCTGCAAACCACCAGCTTTGAATCATTCTCTCTCTCCATTCAGGCCACATCACCCGTGGCCTGCACTTCTGTCAGACCATAGACTGCGGGGCTTAAACAACAGAAATGTATTTGCTCACAGCTCTGGAGGCTGGAGGTCAGGGTGCTAGCCTGGTCAGGTTCTGGGGAGGGCCCTCTTCCTGGCCTGCAGACGGCCACCTTCTGGCTGTGTCCTCACTCAGCAGAGAGAGAGCTCCTTCTCTCCCTGTAAGGCCATGGTCCCATCAGATTAGGGCCCCCTCCTGTGACCTTTCACTGAATTACCTCCTAAACCTCCTGCCCCCAGATACAGTTGCCTGTGGGTGAGGCTTCCACTTGTAGATTCTGGAGGGACACAGTCCAGGCCACAGCAGCTGCTGTCAGGGTCTCTTGATCGATCCCCTACTGCCTCATTCTGACCTGCCCTGACCACCTCAGCCGCGATGCTGGAATTAACTTTCTAAAATGCAAAACTGATCACAAGACTCCCTGAGTAAAAATCCATCAGCAGTTTTACTTGCCTTTTGCGGAATCTGGTTCATCCTCCGCAATGTGCCATCCAGAGCCCTCCAGGCCCCTCTGCCCTGGCCCCCTGGGTGCGCTCTGCACAGATGCTGGCCTCCTGGCCCTCACAGTGTCCCCAGAGCTGTCGCATTCTTCCTTGCTTTTGTTCCCTCTCCTTTTCTCTTCTTGTCTCCTTTGCAACAACCTGCCCGGTTTGCCAGAGTCGGCCCCACGTTGCTTCCTGTATGTCCTTGCTGGTCTCGCCCTTCTCCGTGGGGGAAGGGGGATCCTGCTGTCTTCACGCTCCCCTGGCACTCTGCCCCTTCAAACTGACTTCTTGCTTCTTTGCAAGTCAGTCTCCTATCTTTGCTTCTGACCGTGTCAGAGTAGCTGATAGCAGACTTGCCCTCCTGTCATAAACAATTGGAAACTGGACAACATTGATGAAACAACTGTTCATCAGACATTGGACACCATGCAGCACACAGCTGTGAAGCCTGGGAGAAAGCAGTAGAGTCCTGCTGTTGCCCCAGCTTCCTGCTGGACTGCAGCATGGGGTGGGGGGACCCAGGCAGAGTGCAGCCATCTTGCTAAGTCGAGGGGACTGGAGACCAGAGTTGGGGCAGCTGACACAGCTGGAGAGTATGAGGCAGAGAACCAGAGGGGGACAGCTGCTGGGGGAAGAGCCCTGGGGCCTGCCTGAGCCCTCCTCAACCCTGAGCTCACAAGTATAGGGTGAAACCGTTAGGGCAGAGAACAACCTCTGGGCAGCTGTTAACTTTGCCCACAAAGTTAGCAACACTAGACAAAATACTATGAAAGACACATTCCTCATAGAACATTTTGAAAATGTAGAATAGTTGAAAGAAACAATATTTTAAATACTCAGTTCTGTCACCCAGAAGAAACTACCACTACTAATTTCTTGGTCTGTTTTCTGTTTTGAATTAAATTCTGTTTTCTGTTTTGAATTAAATTCTGTTTTGAATTAAACATTTTGAATTAAATGTTTGTATCTGCAAGATACTACAACTCTACCATCTGTAGCTTTAAAATTCATGCTATTTACAGATATTTCTCACAAAATTGATGTTCTTTTAATTTTCCAGCACAAATCTTGGTGTGGGGCAGCAACATTCATGTGCCCAGGGTGGGTGTTACATGGTTCCTAGTTTTGTCCCTACAAATAGAAGATAGATAAGTGATCTTGTGATGTGGAATCTCCTTGCCTAAAACCTGGCAGATTATCTCAGCTATAAAAACAGGCACACTGGAACCATCATCTTGTATCAGTAGAAGAATATCTAATTATTCTTTTTAATTGTTGCAGCTGTTCTAAAAAAATCCCAATGGTGATCCTGCTGAAATTCGTTTCAGAAGGAGACAATATCCCAGATGCGTTAGGTCTTGTTGAATATCTTAATGAATGGCTTCAGATAATCAAACCATGTGTAAGTTTCACTAAAGCTTAAGTCTCTGATTTCTCTGGTTATGTATTCATAAACTTGCCTTTTTTACATACTATATAAGTAGACCAAATAAGTGAAAGTTTATGTTAAATTTAGACATCTTTATGTAAAATTTAAGTTAGCTGAACTTTTCAAAAGAAGACAGCTAAGCAACCTGTTGTTTGCAGTTGTTTCATTAAGGCTGATTTTCAGAAAAAAAAGGAAAATCTTAAGTACTTAGTTGTATTCATTCTTAGTGTTGCATTAATTATACCAGGCAGCGTTTTATAAGTATAAACAAGTCCTCTTTGGAATTCAGGTTTTTCTTTCTTTTTTTTAAGCAAAAGGTATAGCTTTGTGAGCAATACTTTAGCTATTCAATATGCATTATAATTAAAATACTTTTCTCTATTATGAAATAAGAGCATGACACCTGGGGAAATCAGTTATCCTTTAGGCATAACAGAAGTAACCTAAGCCTACTTTACATGGGAGGTGACTGTCTTTTTAATTCATGCTTTTTTGAAGAAAAATTGATACAAATCACACAGCATTGATTTTTTTTTTAACCACTATTTCTTTTGAATTTGATTTTGCTCCATGGAGTCTATTTATAGCCTTTCTGGTTCGTATCTTTATGGTTTGGAAATTGAGGAAATTTTATCTTCAGCTGATATAAAGACACAGAAATGTATTACTTTGTTTTTTCCGTACAATAAATCACAGCTAGAAGTGTCAAAACCAAAAGGAACAACAACAAAGGGAGAGTTTTGTAATATGTGTTAAAAGGAGATTTAGTGATAAAGTTGAAGGATTACAATATTTTGTTCTTCAATTGCAGTGTGATGACCCCTCAGCATCTGCCTTGCCATGGAAAATGCCGAGTTCCTGGAGGTTACTCTTTGGCAGTGGACTTCCCCCTGCGCTTTTCTGATCTGTTTTCAGTTTTATACCTTATGTCCCAAGACACACACTACCAACACACCTGTTAAACAACTATATAAAAAGAATGTATTAGGAAATTTTTACTTTTCACAGAAAAATCGCAAAGAAAAATGGATTAACAAAAGGTTGTTTTTGCCATGCTTTTCATCATATACAACAAATGTAAATTTTGTGCAATAAAGTGTTTCCCAAGTAATTTTATCTGAATTTTTTTTTAACTCAGACTTCTATATTAGTTTCCTATGTCTGCTGTAACAAATTACCAGAAACTTAGTGGCTTAAGACAAAATAAATCTATTATCTTAGAACTCTGGAAGTCAGAATTCCAGAATAGGTCTTACTGGGCTAAGTCAAGGTGCTGGCAGTGCTGCGTTTTCTCTGGAGGGTCTTGGAAAGAATCCGTTTCCTACCCCTTTACAGCTTCTAGAAGCTGCAGCGTTCATTGGTTCATGGCTTCTTCCTCCATCCAGAATAACTTCCCGATCTCAAAAGAGTTTGAGTATAAGAGAAAAGGTTTTCATTTTTGAGTGCCTACTACATACAAGTCACTTTTTACCTGCTATTTTGTTGTGTTACATCTGTGCCTTGGCTTTCTCATCTGTAAAACGAGGGCTTATAATATTAAGGGGTACACCTTACTCCATAGCACTCAGTAAATGATTTATTTCTGATAAATTATTCTGGGTTCTACAGCCTGATGTGTTTCACTTTGGGAAACTGTTGTGGGGTCAGGATGTCAGCCAGATGATGGGGTAGAAAGTCCCAGCCCTTGACCCAACAGAGACACCACTTACAAATCAAAATACCTTTATGGGAAGCAGAAACTAGTTAAAGAGTTCCAGTTCCCCAGGCAAGTCCAGAGTTGAGAACAACTGCACTGGAAACAGAAGAGCGGTTTCACTTTACCCACAACTGTCCCTCCCTCAAGCCAACAGCTCAGCATGTTGGGAGAAAGTCACCAGCTCGAGGCTTCTGGGGGATGGAGGGGTAGGGAGAGGGGACTGCATCCAACGGGTTGGCTTTTTGCAGGGCCGCTGGAGTGGCTGGTTTCTGCCTTGACTGACTTGGAGCCCTGACGAAACTGGCAGAGTTTAGATGCTGGGGGCCACTGAAAGCAAAGATGGGGTTGGGGGGTGGCAGGAGTGGTGTGCTGCAGCCCCAGAGAGCCTGCAGTGCCACAGACAGGCCAGCAACATCTCTACACAGTCCAAAGGCACCCAATTGGAGGGAAAGAGAAGAATAAAGTGTGGGTCCAACAGTCCAGCTTCTCAGAGGGCTGTTGAGGGACCAGTATCTGTCTCACCTGACTCAGGATGCTGATGGGGAGACAGCATACTTCGGATGCTTGGGGACTGCTGAGGACAAAGGGGAGAGTGGCACCTTGCTGCTGCAGCACTAGAGAACAAGCCTTGGACACCACAGGGAGCAAGAGATGACAAGCACCTGAAAAAGAAACCTGCAATTCTCTCTAACTGGGAAATTACATGCACAAGCCCAGAGAAATAACATCCTCCAAAAAGGATTTCTGAGGCCCCCAGACTCCCCAGCTAGCCCAACTGGTGAAGGTCTTCCCTGTAAGAAGACAGAGAGGTGGCTGTTTTATCAAATAACATAAAACTCAATAACAACCTCAAAATCATGAGGCACAAGAATAAACAGAAACATAGCTCAATCAAAAGAGCAAAAGAAACCCATCTCCAGAAACCAATCCCAAGGAAACAAATCTATGAATTATATGACAAAGAATTCAAATTAATTGTCTTAAAGAAGCACAGTGATCTACAAGAGCACAGACAACCAAGTGGATTAAGAACAATGCATGGGGCTTCCCTGGTGGCGCAGTGGTTGAGAGTCCACCTGCCGATGCAGGGGGACACGGGTTTGTGCCCCGGTCCGGGAAGATCCCACATGCCACGGAGTGGCTAGGCCCGTGAGCCATGGCTGCTGAGCCTGCGCGTTCGGAGCCTGTGCTCCGCAACGGGAGAGGCCACAACAGTGAGAGGCCCGTGTACGCAAAAAAAAAAAAGAACGATGCATGAACAAAATGAGAATATCAACAAAGAAACTATTTTTTAAAAGAACCATACAAAAATTCTGGAGCTGAAGAATACAATAACTAAATTGAAATATTCGCTAGAGGGGTTCAACAGCAGACTTGATCAGGCAGAAGAAAGAATCAGCAATTCTGATGATTGAAATTAACCAAGTCAGAGGTATAAAAAAAAAGACTGATGAAAGATGGACAAAGCCTAAGGGACCTATAAAATAGCACAAAATGGACCAAGATATGTATTATGAGAGTCCAAGAAGGAACAAAGAGAGACAAAGCATATTTAAAAAAATAATAATAGGGACTTCCCTGTTGGCCCAGTGATTAAGACTCTGTGCTTCCAATGCAGGGGGAGTGGGTTTGATCCCTGGTCAGGGAACTAAGATCCCACATGCCAGGCGGCACTGCAAAAAAAAAAAAAAAAAAAAAAAGCTTTTCTAATCTGAGAAAGGAAATGGATTTGAGAAGCTCAAAAGACTCCAAATAGGATGAACCTAAACAGCCCCCACCCAAGACACCTTTTAATCAAAAAACTGTCAAAAATCAAAGACAGACAGAATCTTGAAAGTAGCAAGAGAAAAGCAACTCATCACAAGTGAGTTCCCATAAGATAATAAGCAGATATCTCAGCAGAAAACTTAGAGGCCGGAAGGGAGTGGGATGATATATTGAAAATGCTGAAAGGAAAAAAAATGTGCCAGTCAAGGATATTATCCTGAGGCTTCCCTGGTGGCACAGTGGTTAAGAATCCGCCTGCCAATGCAGGGGACACGGGTTCAAGCCCTGGTTCAGGAAGATCCCACATGCCGCGGAGCAACTAAGCCCATGCACCACAACTACTGAGCCTGCGTGCCACAACTGCTGAAGCCCGTGCACCTGGAGCCTGTGCTCTGCAACAAGAGAAGCCACTGCAATGAGAAGCCTGTGCACTGCAACAAAGAGGAGCCCCTGCTCACTGCAACTAGAGAAAGCCCACACACAGCAATGAAGACCCAATACAGCCAAAAATAAATAAAATAAATAAATTTTAAAAACTTAAAAAAAAAAGGATGCTATCCAGCAAAACTGTCCTTCACAAATTAAGAAATAAAGACTTTCCCTGGTGAACAAAACCTGAGGGAGCTCATCACCACTAGATGTGACTTACAGGAAATGCTAAAGCAAGTCCTGCAAGTTGAAACAAAAAGATGTTAGACAGCAACATGAAAGCATATAAAAATATAAAACGCTCTGGTGAAATTAAATAGACAAATACAGAATCTAGTAATGGTGTAAAGGTGGTGTGTAAAGCACTTTTAATTCTGGTATAGAATTTAAAAGATAAAAGCATAAAAATGACTATAAAACTGTTAATGGATAAATAATATATAAAGATGTAAACAAAGTGAAGGTGGAGAGATATAAAAGAATGGAGTTTTTGTAGATGATTCAAGTTGTTATCAGAATAGAATAGATTGTTACAAGATGTCTTATGTAAGCCTCACAGTAACCACAAAGTAAATATCTATAGAAGATATACAAAAGAAAATGAGGAAAAAATTAAAG
Organism: Mesoplodon bidens; assembly: GCF_964165515.1. Taxonomy (NCBI): domain Eukaryota; kingdom Metazoa; phylum Chordata; class Mammalia; order Artiodactyla; family Ziphiidae; genus Mesoplodon; species Mesoplodon bidens. Next base: position 28,922,266 of record NC_138169.1, on the reverse strand, counting down.
CATGTCAACACACACCAAAAAATCAATGAAACACAAAGAAAGGCAGCAAGAGGAAAAGAGGGACCAAAAAAAAAACTAACAAAATAACAAAGTGCCAATAGTAAGTGCTATCATCTTAATGTTCCCATCCCCCAAAAGTCACATGTTGAAATCCTCATCCCCAAAGTAACGGTATCAGGAGGTAGGGCTTTTGGGAAGTGGTTAGGTCATGAAGATGGAGCCCTCATGAATGGGATTACTGCTTTCATAAAAGAGCCTACAGAGAGCAAGCTTGCCCTTTCCCACCACATGAGGGCACAGCAAGAAGGCACCATCTATGAGGAAGCAGGTGCTCATCAGACACCAAATCTGCCAACACCATGATCTTGGACTTCCCAGCTTATAGAACTGTGAGAAATAAATTGTTGTTTATAAGCCACTTTGTTTATGGTATTGCATAGTAGTTCAAACAGACTAACACAGTAAGTCCTTCACTATCAGTAATTAATTGTAAATGTATTAAATTCCCCAAACGACATAGAGTGGCTGAATGGACTAAAAAAAATACAATTATATACAGTCTACAAGAGACTCACCTTACGTATAAAGACACACACAGGCTGAAAATGAAAGGATAGGAAAGGATTCCACATAAATAATAACCAGAAGAGAGCAGGGGCGGCTATACTAATATCAGACAAAATAGACTTTAAGTCAAAAACTCTCACTAGAGAAAAAGAAGGACATTTTACAAGATAAAAGTGTCAATACACAAGGAAGATATAACAATTATTAATATATATGCTCCCAACATCAGAGCACCCAAATATACAAAGCAAACATTGACAAAATTGAAGAGAGAAATAGACAATAACACAATAATAGTAGGAGTTTTCAATACTCCATTTTCAATAATGGATAGAACAACCAGACAGAAGACCAGTAAGGAAACAGAGGACTTGAACAACACTATATATTGATTGTACCTAACAGACACATGCAGAATAATCCACCCAACAGCAGCAGAATACATGCTCTTCTCAAGTACACATGGAATATTCTCCAGGATAGATCACATGTTAGGCCCAAGAAAAAAAGTCTTAACAAATTTAAGAACATTGAAATCATACCAAGTATCTTTTCTGACTACTATGGGATGAAACTATAAATTAGTTGCTGTAAAAAATTTTTTTAAAAAACTGGAAAATTAACAAATAAGTGGAAATTAAATAACATATTTTTGAACAACGAATGGGTCAAAGAACAACTGACAAGTGAAACCAGGAAATATCTTCAGACAAATGAAAATGAAAGCACAACATATGCAAACTTATGGGATGCAGTACTAAGAAAGAAGTTTATAATAGTAAACACCTACATTAAAATAGAAGAAATTTCTCAAATCAACAATCTCACATTATACCTCAGGGAAGTAGAACAACTTTAACCCAAAGTTAGCAGAAAGAAGAAAACAACAAAGAATAGAGAAGAAATAAAATAAATAGGGAGGGGCTTCCCTGGTGGCACAGTGGTTGAGAATCCGCCTGCCAATGCAGGGGACATGGGTTCAAGCCCTAGTCCAGGAAGATCCCACATGCCATGAAGCAACTAAGCCCGTGTGCCACAACGACTGAGTCTGAACTCTAGAGCCCGCGAGCCACAACTACTGAAGCCCGCATGCCACAACTACTGAAGCTTGCGTGCCTAGAACCTGTGCTCCTCAACAAGAGAAGCCATCGTAATGAGAAGCCTGCACACTGCAACAAGGAGTAGCTCCCACTCACTGCAACTAGAGAAAGCCGCATGCAACAATGAAGACCCAATGCAGCCAATAAATAAATAAAATATATTTAAAAAAAAAAAAAGAATAGGAAATTCCCTGGTGGTCCAGTGGTTAGGACTCTACAATTTCACTGCCGAGGGCCCAGTTCACTCCCTGGTTGGGGAACTAAGATCCTGCAAGCTGTCTGGTGTGGTCAAATAAATAAATAAATAAATAACTTTAAAGATAAAATAAAATAAAGAATAGAAAAAAGTCAATGAAAGTAAGAGTTGGTTTTTTGAAAAGACAAACAAAATTGACAAAACTTTAGCTAGACTAAGAAGAAAAGAGAAGAAGACTCAAATAACTAAAATCACAAATGAAAAAGAGACTACAAGTGATGCCACAGGAATGAAACAGATTATAAGAAACTATGATGAACAATTATATGCCAACAAATTGGATAATCTAGAAGAAATGAATAAATCCCTAGAAACATACAAGCTAGTGAGACTGAACCATGAAGAAATTGAAAATTTGAAAAGGCTATTTCAAAAAAAGGTTGAATCAATCAGTTATCAAAAACCACCCAACAAAGAAAAGCTCAGGGACTTCCCTGGTGGTGCAGTGGTTAAGAATCCACCTGCCAGTGCAGGGGACATGGGTTCAAGTCCTGGTCTGGGAAGATCCCACAAGTCGCGGAGCAACTAAGTCTGAGTGCTGCAGCTACTGAGCCTGTGTGCTACAACTACTGAAGTCCATGTGCCTAGAGCCCATGCTCTGCAACAAGAGAAGCCACTGCAATGAGAAGCCCATGAACCTCAACGAAAAGTAGCCCCTGCTTGCTGCAACTAGAGAAAGCCTGTGTGCAGCAATGAAGACTCAATGTAGCCAAAAATAAAAAGAAATTAAAAAAAGAAAAAAGAAAAGCCCAGGACCTGACTGCTTCATTGGAGCATTCTACCAAATACTTAAAGAAAAATTAATACCAATCCTTCTCAAATTCTTGCCAAAACTTGAAGAGGAGGAAACACTCCCTAACACATTTTATGAATCCAGCATTACTCTGATACCAAGCCAAAGATACAAAGAACAAAACAAAAACAACAACAAAAACAACTATAAACCAATATCCCTGATGAATATAGATGCAAAAGTCCTCAACAAAATACTAGCACTTTAAAAAGATTATACACCATGAAAAAGTGGGATTTATCCCTGGAATGCAAGGACAGTTCAACATAAGAAAATCTATACATGTTAATACAACACATTAACAAAAAATACAAAAATCACACGATCACCTTAATTGATGCAGGAAAAGCACTTGACAAAATTCAACACCTTTTCATGATAAAACTACTCAAGAAACTAGCAACAGAAGGAAACTACCTAAATGAAGGTAATTTCATAATGAAGGTCATATATGAAAAGCTCACAGCTAACATCATACCGAACGGGGGGGAAAAAAAACTTTTCCTCCACAATTAGGAACGAGGCAAGGATGCCCACTATTGCCACTTCTCTTCAACATAGTCCTGAAAGTCCTAGCCAGGGAAATTGGGCAACAGAAAATAATGGTATCCAAATTGGGAAGAAGAAGTAAAATTATCTGTTAGCAGATGACATGGTCTTATATGTAGAAATCCCACGTGTGTGAACACGTGTCCTTCTGTGTGAGCATGCCCACACACGCTTATGTCGAGTGTAAAGGTAAGGTGACACACTCAGTTTTGAGCATTCAGGCACGTCTGCTTCTGTGCTGAATGACCTGTTTTCACAAGCAGGTCCGGCCTGTGGAGTGGCCGTCCCATCCGCACTGGCTTTATTTGGTTGAAAAGCATGGGGGGTTCCCGGACGGGAGCCAGCGCTGAGGCCTCTCCCAGCCCCGTTCATCCCGTCCGGGGGGTTCCCACTCCCTTCAGTGTAAAATGAGGCCACCCAGCATCACTGTGCCAGCACATCCCAACCAGACCATCTTCTCCTCCATCTTCTCCTCTATCATGGCCTTCTTAGAAGCCAGGGAGATGAATTTCAATAGAGAGAAATTCATTCTTACGTTTCAATATTTCACTTCTCAGTAATTGATACTTTTGGTGTTGAGACAAGTTTGAAAATAGTAATATTCAGTAAATATTTAGTGAGCACCTACTATGTGCCAGGCACGGTTCCAGCACTGCAGACCCCTGTCCTCTTGGGAGTTAACATGGATGAACAGGTCATGAACAGGAAGCACCGTAAAAACGTATCGCGTACTGTATGCGGAAAGGCAGGGGCACGACAGGAAAGGAAGATTGGCCCGGGGTGCAGTCAGGGCCGGCGCAGTTTTTAACGTCCCTGTCTTGCTCTCACACTGAACATTTCTGGTACCTCCCTAAGTGTGTCACCCAAGCCTCTGTCCTCTCCCGGCCCACATCCCGCCTCAACCAGGCCGTCCGTGCACATGCAGGCCTGGACCCTCACCGGCTTCCCCACCCCCCAGACCCCAAGCCAGGCTCCAACTCTGTCTGACTCGTGGACGGTGTGCCCACCTCTCAGGGGTGGCCCGCTTCCCAAAGGCTTTGGGGACCGTCCTGTGGTCCTCTGAACTCCCTGGTGTTTGCCAACCACTGCCCACAGCCAGGACCTGGACCACGGGCCTCCCTGAGTTGCTGCTGAACCACATCAGTCCTGGAGGGTGAGCATCACCCCAGGATTTAGCTCAGCTGCTTTATGGGTACGTGATAGGCCCCAGAAAAAGCCCTGCTGTTGAATAAGTAAAGTACAAACCACTAAGGAGAGACAAGCACACAACTTCTAGATGGTACCAGACCTCCTCCCTGCTCTTAGAGGAGTGAACAGAAGGATGGAGGCGGTTCTGTCAACCTCCCTGCCAAACACTGGTTTTCAATCTTTGAGCAATTGTTTATAAAACTGATTTGACATAAGACATCATATTTTCAAGCCACTTATATTTTCTATTATTACTCTCTGGAACTGTTCTATGAAAGATTTTTGGTTGCTTGCTTATAAAACTCTAAATTACGGCCTGCCTGGTTAATAAGCAGTTAGAATCCCGTTCAATCAGCTCTCTGCCGTTGATGTCAAGTCCAGCAGCTTCTGTGTACTGTGCCCAGCATAGCCAATGCCTTACAATAACTCTGAACATGGTCACGACAATTCACATCCCGAGAAGCTCTTTTTCAAGAGGTGGGAAATGTCAGCAGGCATTTGAGAACATTTCTTCCAGGAATTGCTTTTCGGTGACTGTGCCCATGAAGGACACAGAGGACAGACTCTGCAAAAGGCCACAGGTGTCTGGCAGAGTCCGCATCTGCTCTGGGGCCTTTGGACTGGCACAAGGAAAACACAGCCCTAGCCCTAAGGTTTTATTGACAGCACCTGCTGGAAACTGCCCTGAATTTGAACACAAGCCAAATATAATTAAAGCACAAATTGATGAGGTTTTAAAAAAAGGTTAAAACCGATCATTTGGAAGCTCCTAGGAGCCAAGTGGACAAAGAATGGTGTCAAAGGCCGAGGTCCACAGAGAGGTCCAGCCTCAGCCAAAACACCATAAACTCAGGCGAAATAGGGTCCGTGAAACCCTTGAGACTTGGTTAGTAGGACTTACGCACACCGCAGCCTCGAAGGCTCTGTCTCCACGGCTGGTCTGTCCTCCTCCTTCTTCCCTGGACTCCTCATCTTCTTCACCTTCTGACCCTGACCTTCTGTCACTTATTCCAGGGGAGTTTGGAGATGGGCTTGGGGTAAACATGAAGCCTGGCTCTTGGGAGTCAGGGGAGGCCTCACGCCAATGGCCTCACTCTTCACGCCTCCTGGAGTCTGAGCCCCTGGAGCCCGGGACAGACCCCCTGTGCGTCCAGGCTGCACCGACCCACCTCCCCTCCGGCTTTGGGTCTTTCTTCCCCTCCCCAGGCCTCAGGCCACCGTCTCTCTTCCTGAGTTCCTCCCTGGGCGCCCTCTCCTCCCCGCCAAGGTGGGGAGTCTGTGGGGGGAGGGGGGAGGAGAGCCCATCCCCAGGCAAGTGCACCTGGGGGCAAAGAGCCATCAATCACCAATGAAGAGGAACAACTGAAAATCCTTATCGTGTGAAGCTTCACCTTAAGAGTGAAGCCCCAATCCACTCTCGCTCTTTTGTTTGGCCCAACACAAGGGACACCTGGTGTGATTCCTGAACTAGCCAGGCCTTTCCCTAGGAGGTGGCTGCCAGGTTGTGCCCACCCACCTCGAGCTCCAGGACGCGGGAAAGCAGTCAAATAGAGACCCTCAGGCAAACACAGGGGAGGGGTCTTTAACTCGCCAGTGAGTACTACCAACCAAGGGATTTCTAGAGAATGATTGACACCGATAGGGTTTACTGTATTTTAACTTTGGAATGTGAGTATAGCAGAGTGTAGTGTAAGTGTAATGACAGAGCTCAAAATGGCTTAAGAGAATAAAAGAAAATTTTGACTCAGTAACAGGAAGGCAATTTACACACTTAATGACGTCAGCTGGACTCTGTCCCGCTCCATTTTTTTTTTCCTTTTTAACCAAACCGTCTTCATTTCTTAACTGCTTTCTGCTGTGTTGGACTCTTAGCCCCTTTCCAGTGGGGGTGGGGCGTCCCAGCAAGCCCAGGCCAACACCCGCCAGGCCTCAAGTCCAGTGAAAATGCTCCCCTTCTCCACGGGGCCTAATAAAGCCCGGAAACACGAGCCACACCCTGAACTAATGACTGTGTGTGGGGTTGGTCAGGTAATGCACTTGAGAGATGGGACTTGGCCCCGTCAACCCCGCCAAGTACATATGCGAGGGCTGTGCTGTGTAGGACATTTTCTACATTTTTTCAGAATTGTATAATGAAGTATTTAGGAGCACATATATGATGTATGTAGTTTATTTCACAATGTTTTACTAAAAACAGATAAAGCAAATATGGAAAAAATAATCCTTATATCTAGCTAGTTGATGGGTATATATTTATACTATTCTCTCTGCTTTTCTCGGTAATACTTAAATATTTCTTTTCTTTTCTTTTTTTGTGAGGGTGCTGTGCCGTGCAGCTTGTGGGATCTTAGTTCCCTGACCAGGGATTGAACCTGGGCCCTCAGCAGTAAAAGCACCGAGTCCTAACAACTGGACCACCAGGGAATTCCCTTAACTATTGCATAAGTTAAAAAAATAAATGCCCACACAATTATTTTCAAGTAAGTATTTTCAAAATAACTTTTAAAATAAAATCATAACATTTCTACATGAAATTCTGCTAGAACTATAAGGTATCATACAGTTTTTCCATTTTTTAATAAATTTATTTATTTATTTATGGCTGTGTTGGGTCTTCATTGCTGTACGCAGGCTTTCTCCAGTTGCGGCGAGAGGGAGCTACTCTTCGTTGCGGTGCCCGAGCTTCTCATTGCGGTGGCTTCTCTTGTTGCAGAGCATGGGCTCTAGGTGTGCGGACTTCAGTAGTTGTGGCACACAGGCTCAGTAGTTGTGGCACACAGGCTTAGTTCCTCCACATATGGGATCTTCCCGGACCAGGGATCAAACCCGTGTTCCCTGCATTGGCAGGTGGATTCTTAACCACTGTGCCACCAGGGAAGCCCTCTTATACAGTTTTATCAAAACTTTAAAAATTAAAAACCAGACATTATGCATTCATTTCTTAGAGCTGTGAAAACAAATTATCACAAACTGGATGGCCTAAGATCACAGACATTTTGTCTCTCACAGTTCTGGGGGCAGAAGTCGGAAACCCAGTTGTCCACAAGGCCGTGCTCTCTGAAGGCTCTGGAGAGTATGTTTCCCTGCCTCTTCCAGCCTGCGGTGGTGCCCGGCCACCCTTGGTGATCCTTGGTTTGTAGACTGGTCACTTCAGTGCCTGTGTCCATCTTCACATGGCTTCCCCTGTGTCTCTTCTCCTCTTTTCATAACGACACCAGTCTTGTTGGATTAGGGCCCACTTACTCCAGGGTGACTTCATTTTTGCTTAACTCATTACACCTGCAGTGACTCTATTTCTAATTAGGGGTCTGGGAGGGACATGAATTTGGGGGGACACTAATCAACCTCAAGAGTTTTATACACTTGCCTGTGGACCTGTTTGGCCAGGTTGTGCCAGGGGGTCGTTCCTGGCTGTGTTTAGAGTTCCTGAGGGCAAAGTTGTCCCCAGAAGTACTGAAATAAGGTGTAAACCGATGGCTCAGTGTAGGACCAGAGACGCAGGTTCCAATTTGCATCAGGTGTAGCTGAAGGTAATCTCTGAATACACTTCTTTCCCTCTTCACATCAGTATTCTAAGAAAAGAAAGCTTAGAGATTTTATAGTTTTTAAAATACAAAGTATTTTGGTTTCAGAATTTATTTGCTTAGCTGCTTCGGAAGGAGTTAATGTCATGTCATCCCCGGGACTAGGTAAGACAGAGCAGATTACACAGTGCACAAACATTTGGTTTTAGGACTGGGAAAAATTGTCCATTTGAGAAACTGAATATGAAACGGTTTGCTCTCAAGTACACAAATGTCCTCTGTGAAATATGACTGCATGGCCACAATAATTAAAATATTATTTCCCTGGATTTTGAGTTTGTCACTGAGTTTCTTGGTTATTTATTTTATATCAGATTTATAAGGTCCAGGAATTTTATTTAATGCAAAGGATTATCTCTGGTTTCATTTAGGTGAACCAAAATGGAATGATAATATGCACACACAACCAGGAGGGTATATAGCTGTCAGCAAATGTCCCCACCTCCCTGCAACTCACTCTCCCAATTGGCTCTTCTCCATGGAACCATGGCTAATCCTGTGGTGTCTTTCCCTTCAGACCTTTAACATGAATATTGAAACTACTTATATGTTTCTGTGAGTGAATGTGTGTAGTTGTTTATTTATACATAAGTTGAATTAGATCACATGTATTTTGGATTTTGGGACAACTTGTTATTTTTCTTAACTAAGCTATCCACCGTGGACACACTGACACATCCTGTGTCAGTATACGGTGTTACATTCTGCATCGATAACCATTTATTTAGTCCACGCCCCTCTCGATGGACATTTTAAGTGTCTCCAATTTTGGAAAGCCTCATTTTTATAGTGAGTTTTCAGCTGACAGTACCTTTTTGTTAGCAGTAGCTTTAGTTCAGCTCTTTAAAGGAATCTGGGGGAAAAAAACACATTGGGATGCAGCAACAAAGGACAGTTTCTCCATCATCAGTTTTATTGTTGCCACTAACATTAACCAAATATTAAAGAGTGAAAAGCAAAGGGGACTTCTGGTTTCCAGCGCAGCATGGAAGGCGCCTTGGAAGTGGTTACTGTCCTAACAAGTAAAAGTTGAACCAACTGAAAAGTTAACAACTCTTCTTAGATGCAGTGGGGTCACAGGGAAAATGGTTGCCCCCCCAAATTAGAGAGACAGACAGGTAGATACAGAGAATCACAACTTATGGGGCAAAAACCCATGAGCAAAAGTTCCCAGAGCAGGAAAACCTGAAGTGTGACTGACAAATTTCTGGAGGCTCAGTGTGGACAGGCCTGAGAGTGAAAAAGCCCAGGGGCCCCAGTCGGGGTAGGGGGGCCATATATTTGTGAGTTTTACCTCCAGGAGCTCTACCAGTTTCTCAAAGTGAGTATCAGAGAAAAAAATCCTCATGTTTCTGACAGGGGGAGGGGAAAAGCAACCATTCTGAAGTTCACCAGAGCGTTCTGTTCTTCTTAACAAGGTCTGTCCTCAGGAGGAATTATTTCCCCAGAGCCTAATGTGCTGGGATTTTATCAGAGCCTACACTCTAGGCTCCTGTCTTTCCTGAGGCCATGGAGGTGGGGCACGATGGGGGCAGGGAAGGAGGATCACGTGTGAAGGACACAGTCCGGTCTAAGACCGAGACTTAATCACAGGACTGCAGGACGCTTCCCTACCCCCTCATCTTACTGCCACATCACTAAAGGCCTATTTATACCAGTTCCTTTTACCCAGTACATCATATCCTGCTACCCAGAAAAAATTAGAAGGCATACCGAAGGCAAAACACACAATTTGAAGAGATGGGGCCAGCTTTAGGATCAGACATGGCAGGAGTGTTGAAATTTTCAGACCAAGAACTTAAGACAACTATGATTAATATAAAGGCTCTAAGGGATAAAGTATACAGCACCCAAGAACAGAGGGGCAATGTAACGGAGATGGAAATCCTTAGAAAGAATCAAAAAGGAATGCTAGAGCTCCGAAACACTGACAGAAACAAAGGATGCCTTGGATGGGCTTGTTAGTAGACCGGAAACAGCTGAGGGAAGAATCTGAGATTGAGGCTATGTCCATAGAACCTTCCAAAACTAAAAAGTAAAGAGAAAAAAGACTGAAAAAAAAAAAAAAGAATAGAAAGTCCAAGGATTGGGAGAAATAAGTGAAGGGGATTAAGAGGTACAAACTTCCAGGAAGTTGCCTGGTGGTCTAGTGGTTAGGTTTCTGGGCTCTCACTGCTGAGGGTCTGGGTTCAATCCCTGGTCGGGGAACTGAGGTCCCCCCAAGCCACGTGGTGCAGCCAACAAAAAAATCGTATGGAGGGAAAAGAGGTACAAACTTCCAGTTATAAAATAAATAACTCACAGGGATGTAATGTATAGCACAGGGAATAGTCAATAATATTACAATAATGCTGTATGGTGACTGATGGTTTTTAGACTTACCATTTCGATAAATTTGTAATGTATATAAATGTCAAATCACTATGAAACTAATATAATATTGTATGTCAACTACACTTCAGTGAAAAAAAATTTTTTTCAAGAAAATCCAAGAAATGTGAGACAACTACAAAAGGTGTAATATATGCATAGTGGGAATACCAGAAAGTGAAGAAAGAGAAAAAAGGAAAAGAAGAAATATTTGAAGCAATAATGATTAAGAATTTCCCCCAAATTAATATCAGACACCAAACCACAGGTCCAGGAAGCTCAGAGAACACAAAGTATGGGAAATGCCAAAAAACTACACCTGGGCATATCATTTTCAAACTACACAAAATCAACGATAAATAAAAAGTTTTAAAAGAAGTCAGGAGGAAAAGTACTTTATTTATAAAAGAGGAAAGATAAAAATTACATCCAGGGCTTCCCTGGTGGCAGTGGTTAAGAATCCGCCTGCCAATGCAGGAGACACGGGTTCGAGCCCTGGTCCAGGAAGATCCCACATGCCGCGGAGGAACTACTAAGCCCGTGCGCCACAACTACTGAGCCTGAGCTCTAGAGCCTGCAAGCCACAACTACTGAGCCCACGTGCCACAACTACTGAAGCCTGTGCTCCTACACCCTGTGCTCCGCAACAAGAGAAGCCACCACAACGAGGAGCCTGCGCACCGCAATGAAGAGTAGCCCCCGCCCGCTGCAACTAGAGAAAAGCCCACGCGCAGCAACAAAGACCCAACACAGCCAAAAATAAATAAATTTATATAAAAAAATTACATCCAAATTCTCAAAAAGCATGCAAGAAAAGCGTAGAATAAAATATTTAAAGTATTGAGAGAAAAAACACCAATTTAGAATTCTGTTTCCTGTTAAACTCTTCTTCAAAAGTGAAGAAGAGGACTCTGGGAAGATGGTAGAACAGGGAGCACCAGGAATCTGTCTCCCCACCCAGACAGCACTGCACTGGCAGAACCTGCCTGATGTAACTATTCTGGAACTTGAGTCTATTGAAGGCTTCCAACTTCACCCCACACCCCCAGTTCCCCTGCCCAGAAGTGGCCACGCTTTTTGAGTTTTCCTTTTTGGTGAATCCACCAAAGACACTATCCGCTATCAGATATTAACTGAAGTTTCCTCAGATCCTCCTGCAAGTTACACGGTGACCCTGATGACCCCTTGGGTCAGACACATCCAGTGCTCTGAGAGGAAGGGAACAAGGAAGACCCAAGTTTACTGTGAGACTTAAAAGCCAGGTTTCTGAGACCCACAGCATCATCGTGAAAGCAAACATTTTTTGCTAGTAATGGTTGGGTTGTTTTTATAAAAAAAAATGAGTAATAACATACAGATAGTAAAGTGCACAAATCTTAAATTTACAGCTTGATTTTTACTTATTTATTTATTTAAATTTATTTATTATATTTATTTATTTTGGGCTGTGTTGGGTCTTCGCTGCTGTGCACGGGCTTTTCTCTACTTGTGGTGAGCGGGGGCTACTTTTCGTTGCGGTGCGCGGGCTTCTCATTGCGGTGGCTTCTCTTGTTGCGGAGCACAGGCTCTACGTGCGTGGGCCTCAGCAGTCGTGGCACTCAGGCTCAGTAGTTGTGGCTCATGGGCTTATCTGCTCCACGGCATGTGGGATCTTCCCAGACCAGGGCTTGAACCCGTGTCCCCTGCATTGGCAGGCGGATTCTCAACCACTGTGCCACCAGGGAAGCCCCTACAGCTTGATTTTTAAATATGTGAAAACCCATGGAACCCATCCCCAGACATCCAGAAAGGAGTCAGACTTTTGAGAAAAAAATGGTGTTTTTGAATTCCAAAAGGCTAAGAACGCAAAGGTATTAAAGCACAGAGTTTATACATTAAAATGTCTTCAAAAAGAGATAAAATGTTATTACCTAGGAGAAAAAAATTGTCTCTCAGAAGACATCCTGCTTCCCATTGAAGCCAAGAATGGGGTTTGTAGGTGTTATGGACCAAATTGTGTCCCCAGATTCATATGTTGAAGCCCTAACCTCCAACGTGACTGTTTGAGGAGACAGGGCTTTTCGGGAGGCACTTAGGTTAAATGAGGTCACTAGGGTGGCCCTGGTCTGATAGGGCTGGCATCCTCACAAGAGGCAGATGCTCTGGGCAGTCCCCTCTCTCCGCACACAGGCACCAGGGAAAGGCCACGTGAGAACACGGGAGAAGGCAGCCGTCTGCAGGCCAGGAGGAGAGGCCTCGCCAAAAACCAGCCTTAGGATTTTGGAACAAAACCCATGCTATCCTCAGTCAATAACTGTTCTCCTTTGAGGAATTGCTTTGGCCAGTTGCTGAGCCCTCCTGAGTGCTTGGTCGTGAACCACCAAGTTATCACGTGGCCTGAGTGTCCATCGTGAACCAGGTGTGTCTGACCACTGGGCCACAATGACCCAGCAGCCTGCATCCCTGACCGACTCCATGAGTGCAGATCTCAGCCAGTCACGGAGGAGCCAGTTAAGTGGCTGAGGACTGAGGTCTGAGTGCCTTGAATTTGCATGAATATTAAACTCACTTTGGCTGCTGGTCACCTATCATAACAGTAATTAAGTTTCAGTCCTGTTTCATAAACTGGACTCCTTTGACACAGGCCCTCCTGTTAAGGTTTTCCACAGGGTTATAAGGCTTCTCCCTCAAGAAGCACTCAGAGGCCACCGCGCTTCCTCTCTGGCTGAGCCCCGGGACCCAAATTGATCTGTGTCTCCAACCCCCATCACCACTCCCCTCACTAATCCGAGCAACAGAAAGATGTTCCTGACTGTGTTTCCCACTTTCATGGATTTGGATTTTACAGGGGGACACCCAGACACTAATCACCTTAACCCAAAGAATGGTGAGAATTTAAGCATAATAGAAACAAGGAAATTCGATTTCAGTCATTACATTTTTGCTTTTCTATTAAAAAAAAATCAACAGTCAAGCCTGGCCCTGATTCAAATAATAAAGACGTTGGTTAAGCAAATCCCAACTATAAACTTCATAGCATCAGCCTTCTGGGTTACAGGGTTTGTTCCACAAGACTGGAGGCTCACAGGATGCCACGATGAGGCCCAGCTTCTCCAGATGGAGGCCCAGCAGCCTCAGAAGAACATCACCAATGGAATCACCTTGGCTCCAGGTCTGCCCACACCCTCACCGTCCCAGACACGTCACTAGTCAGAGGCCTAGATGAGGTTTAGGGTTAATAACTCATGATAAGGAAACTCACAGAACACTGAGCTATGAAGTCAAACAGGCCAATTTGCTTGTTTTAAAAAAAAAATCTGTGCATTTTTCTTAACCTGGACTGTGCATGTTTTGCCTAGAGGAAGACAGCTTATCTGAAAATTGGTTGGTAAGCAAGAAATCCAAACAAGAATTTTGGTTGTTTGATTCAAAAGCTAAACTGCATCAAGTCCTTTAGCCTGATGGATCCATGTCTGGAACAGGAATATTCCTTCCCGTGAAACGGACACTTCCCTCAGTGCTTTCTGCAGCGTTCCGTTTTCCTTGTACTCTGTGACAGACACATTCCTTTTCTAGATGCAACGACAACTGGGTTTCACACGAGTGTTTGTTCTGCTCGGGGGCCACTTTCTGTCTGTGACACCCAACGCTCTGGCCTCACCCGTCTTGTGATTTTATGTCCAGTTGTCAGAGCTCAGCCGCATTCCCCATTCCCCCCCGAGTTCTGCTCCCATGAACGATTTTCTGTTAACTGTGGTGTACTTGGCCAACTTCACGCCATCTTTCTAGTATTTGTTCTTTCCCATCACAAAATGATTTGAGAATGTACCAAAAATGGGCAATTTGAGAGCACCAAAAAGAATAATGGTTCCATGCATTTAAATAAAATTAAATGAACGGCAAAAATTTTTTTAATGAAAATTTCATTGGTTACTTCCAGAGTTTATTAGGGCACTAGCTCCTTGTTCTGAAAACGGGCAAATCGCAGGAAAGAATCGGGCAACAATGATCCTGACTTAACTGTACAAACTATTTCAGAGTCATGTAATAGAAGAATCACAGCTGGTAACTGCAGAAGGAGACAGAATGAGAAAATTACCACACTGCTTCCTCTGATGAAGTGACAGATATAGGGGATGATCAGTAATGGCAGCTAACACCCACCAGGTGACAGGTCCAGGGTACTTCATAAGGATGGGTCAGCCTGACTCCACCTGCACCTCCCAAGCCATCAGCTCTAAGTGCCGCCGGGTGTGACACACAAGTGCACTCACCACCCATGCAGTGTCCGTGCTGAGAATGTTGCACCTGCACCCAATCCAGCTCAACAGAGTCAGGACAGAGGGGAGCCTATTAAATGACACCACAAGGATATAATCAGCTAAATCCCAGATGTGGGAAATTCTATAGGACGAAGGAGCCAGCGTTTTCTACAAATAAATGGGGTGGGGTGTGGATAAGGGGAGGGAGGGAGGCTGTTAGAGGTTATCAGAGGCCTTGGAGCATTTTAACAAGATGTAACGTGAGGACTTTAGATCCTGATTCAAACAAATTGACAGCAAAGATCGTTTCTGAGATAACGGGAAAGTCGAAGATAGACCAAGTATTAGAAGACAGTAATGAACAGTAATTTTGTTTAATGGGAAAACGATAGTGTCATATCTGTTAGTGACACAAAATTACATGCTCCAGGTGAGATGGCTTGGTATCTGGGGATGGGTGGCAGTGAAACAAGAATGGCAGGAAGCTGAGAACTGCTGAAGCCGGACAACAAATACACAGAAGGCCACCATACCATCCTCTTTACTTCTGTGTATATTTAACAGCCCTTTCATCTAGCGCTGTGTTTAAGCAAACTCTTCCTGTAAAGGGCCAGACAGTAAATATTTTTGGCTTTGCAGGCCATACGGTCTCTGTCATAAGTCCTCAACTCCGCCACGATGGCAAAAAAGTAAACAAATGTAATACATAAACATATGGCATGGCTGTGCTCCAAGGAAACTTGATAAAACAGGCAGTGGGCGGAACTTGGCGAATCCTGAACAAGGGAAACCAAGTCGCCGATGGGAAGAGAACTTGTGGCTTCAGTAGAAAAGTAATAGAATAAAATCCAGCTACTGAATACTGTGCGAGAAGCACACACAGGGACTGTGCACAGGTACACAGGGAGGAGGGCGTTTCCAAATACCGGCGATACCCTGGGGGCTGGGGTTCAGAGGTCAAATGCAGACACCTGTGCTCTGGGGGCTCCCCTTTCCTCCCCAGCTTTAATATTTGATCTGCATGTACAGCATTGGACTACATAGCACTACACGCTAAAGTCTCCCCACTTCAGCCCGCCCTTAGCTTTAGCTCACTAAGTGACTACCTGTTCCTCACCACCAGACCTTGTGTCAGCATCTTTCTAGCCATTTTTGTTGTCTGAAGCTTGTTCTCCAGAAGGTTCCTAAGGAGGAACTCATGAGAATAGTACCCTGAAATCTTTTATGTTGATAACTTTTTTTTTTGGCTGCGTCGGGTCTTAGTTGTGGCACTTGGGGTCTTCGTTGAGGCATGTGGGCTCTTCATTGTGGCACATGAGCTTCTCTCTAGTTGTGGCGTGCAGGTTTCTTTTTTCTCTCTCTAGTTGTGGCGTGCGGGCTCCAGGGCTCGTGGGCTCAGTAGCTGTGGCGCACAGGCTTAGATGCTCCACAGCATGTGGGATCTTATTTCCCCGACCAGGGATAGAAACTGCGTCCCCTGCATTGGAAGGTGGATTCTCAACCACTGGACCACCAGGGAAGTCCTTATGTTGATAACTTTCAATGTCACTTTTACTGGATTTTATATCCTTGTCTCACATTTTCTTGACACGAGGATCTAAACATGTCTTCTGGCATGGAGTGCTGCTGGACGGCAAATAAAAAGAAAATATGTCCCTTGGGCAAGAAGAGCACGTGACTTACAAAGCAAAGAAAGTCAGGTTACCATCAAAGGCATTTCACTAGAACATGACAATTGTGGCAGCTTTGGGTTGATATTCTCAGGAGTACTCTCTCAATATGAAGTTTCAAGTATTTTTATTTCTGGAAACTTTTCTTGGTTACATGTTAGTGTTCTGTTCACTCTGCGTTTCTCAGGGACCTTGTTTGGCATTTTCAATATCGTCACTTTCTCTTGAATCATTTTTAAGTCTTCCTTTATTTCTTAATAATCTTTTCAGAATAGTTTTAAACGATTTACAAAAAAATTACAAAGAGTACAGAGAGTTCCCATATACCCCCCAGTTTCTCTTCCTAATAACATCTTACATTAGAATGGTAGATACAATTGTCACAATTAATGAACCAATATTAATACACTATTATTAGCTAAAGTTCATACTTTATTCATATTTCCTTAGTTTTCACCTAATGTCCTTTTTCTGCTGCAGGATCCTGTCCAGGACATATTACATTTAGTCACCCTCTCTCCTTGGGCTCCTCAGGGCTGTGACAGTTTCTCAGACTTTCCTTGTTTTTGATGACCTTGACAGTTTTGAGGAGGACTGGTTTGGTATCCCCTCAACTGGGATTTGTCTGATGTTTTTCTCCTGATTAGACTGGGGTTATGTGTTTTGGGGAGGAAGACCACAGAGGAAAAGTGCCCTTCTCATCATTTGGTGCTAAGAGTATACACAATCAACACGACTTATCTCTGCTGACGTTGACCTTGATCATCTGGCTGAAGGCCTAATGCATTTTTTTATCGCAATATAAGTAACACATTCTTTAGGTAACAGTAACGTTGATATTAGTGAATATTTAAGAGCTGGCAACTGCACTAAGCATTTTAAATGCCTTTACGCCTCTCAACAACCATGAAGTACAGATACTATTATTCCCATTTCACAGATGAATAATTAGGGAGAACATTCTCACAATACAAACACACATAATTGTGCTAAAAATACATAAAATTTACCATTTTCATCTGCACAATTGTGACATTAAGCACATTCACATTGTTATGCAGCCACTACTACCACCATCTCCAGAACTTTCCATCTTCCCAATATTATACATTTCTTACCCTTGTTGAGCATCACCAGTCTTTTGGTCTTTCAAAGGTTCAAATGGCTCCAGTTTATCAGGCCCACCTTGAACGTTCCTGTGGGTGGAGAGTAGCTCATGTTGGTGCTTCCAACTTGACTTCATCTTTACTTTTTTTTTGTAGCTTTACTGAGCTATAACTGACAAATAAAATTGTAAGATATTTAGGGCTTCCCTGGTGGCACAGTGGTTGAGAGTCCACCTGCCGATGCAGGGGACATGGGTTCGTGCCCCGGTCCGGGAAGATCCCACATGCCGTGGGGAGGCTGGGCCCGTGAGCCATGGCCCCTGGGCCTGCGCATCCGGAGCCTGTGCTCCGCAACGGGAGAGGCTACAACAGTGAGAGGCCTGCGTACCGCAAAAAAAAAAAAAAAGAAAAGAAAAAAGTAAGATATTTAAAGCGTATGTCGTGATTATCTGATGCGTGTCTATGTTGAGATCTTTACTTCTTTTTTTTTTTATTAGTTTCTGCTTTGTAACAAAGTGAATCAGTCATACATATACATCTGTTCCCACATCCCTTCCCTCATGAATCTCCCTCCCTCCCACCCTCCCCATCCCACCCCTCCAGGTGGTCACAAAGCACCGAGCTGATCTCCCTGTGCTCTGCGGCTGCTTCCCACTATCTATCTACCTTACATTTGGTAGTGTATATATGTCCATGCCTCTCTTTCGCTTTGTCACAGCTTACCCTTCCCCCTCCCCATATCCCCAAGTCCATTCTCAAGTAGGTCTGTGTCTTTATTCCCGTTTTACCCCTAGGTTCTTCATGACATTTAAAAAAAAATTCCATACGTATGTGTTAGCATACGGTATTTGTCTTTCTCTTTCTGACTTACTTCACTCTGTATGACAGACTCTAGGTCTATCCACGTCATTACAAATAGCTCAGTTTCGTTTCTTTTTATGGCTGAGTAATATTCCATTGTATATATGTGCCACATCTTCTTTATCCATTTATCTGATGATGGACACTTAGGTTGTTTCCAGCTCCGGGCTATTGTGAATAGAGCTGCAATGAACATTTTGGTACATGTCTCTTTTTTTTTTTTAATTAATTTATTTTTTTATTAGTTTCTGCTTTATAACAAAGTGAATCAGTCATACATATACATCTGTTCCCACATCCCTTCCCTCATGCATCTCCCTCCCTCCCACCCTCCCCATCCCACCCCTCCAGGCGGTCACAAAGCACCGAGCTGATCTCCCTGTGCTCTGCGGCTGCTTCCCACTAGCTATCTACCTTACGTTTGGTAGTGTATATATGTCCGTGCCTCTCTTTCGCTTTGTCACAGCTTACCCTTCCCCCTCCCCATATCCTCAAGTCCATTCTCAAGTAGGTCTGTGTCTTTATTCCCGTTTTGCCCCTAGGTTCTTCATGACATTTTTTTTTTAAATTCCGTATATATGTGTTAGCATAGAGTATTTGTCTTTCCCTTTCTGACTAACTTCACTCTGTATGACAGACTCTAGGTCTATCCACCTCATTACAAATAGCTCAGTTTCGTTTCTTTTTATGGCTGAGTAATATTCCATTGTATATATGTGCCACATCTTCTTTATCCATTCATCCGATGATGGACAATTAGGTTGTTTCCAGCTCCGGGCTATTGTGAATAGAGCTGCAATGAACGTTTTGGTACATGTCTCTTTTTGAATTATGGTTTTCTCAGGGTATATGCCTAGTAGTGGGATTGCTGGGTCATATGGTAGTTCTATTTTTAGTTTTTTAAGGAACCTCCATACTGTTCTCCATAGTGGCTGTACCAATTCACATTCCCACCAGCAGTGCAAGAGTGTTCCCTTTTCTCCACACCCTCTCCAGCATTTATTGTTTCTAGATTTCTGGATGATGGCCATTCTGACTGGTGTGAGATGATATCTCATTGTAGTTTTGATTTGCATTTCTCTAATGATTAATGATGTTGAGCATTCTTTCATGTGTTTGTTGGCAGTCTGTATATCTTCTTTGGAGAAATGCCTAGTTAAGTCTTCTGCCCATTTTTGGATTGGGTTGTTTGTTTTTTTGCTATTGAGCTGCATGAGCTGTTTATAAATTTTGGAGATTAATCCTTTGTCAGTTGCTTCATTTGCAAATATTTTCTCCCATTCTGAGGGTTGTCTTTTGGTCTTGTTTATGGTTTCCTTTGCTGTGCAAAAGCTTTGAAGTTTCATTAGGTCCCATTTGTTTATTTTTGTTTTTATTTCCATTTCTCTAGGAGGTGGGTCCAAAAGGATATTGCTGTGATTTATGTCATAGAGTGTTCTGCCTATGTTTTCCTCTAAGAGTTTGATAGTTTCTGGCCTTACATTTAGGTCTTTAATCCATTTTGAGCTTATTTTTGTGTATGGTGTTAGGGAATGATCTAATCTCATACTTTTACATGTCCCTGTCCAGTTTCCCCAGCACCACTTATTGAAGAGGCTGTCCTTTCTCCACTGTACATTCCTGCCTCCTTTATTAAAGATAAGTTGACCATATGTGCATGGGTTTATCTCTGGGCTTTCTATCCTGTTCCATTGATCTATATTTCTGTTTTTGTGCCAGTACCACACTGTCTTGATTACTGTAGCTTTGTAGTATAGTCTGAAGTCAGGGAGCCTGATTCCTCCAGCTCCATTTTTCTTTCTCAAGATTGCTTTGGCTATTTGGGGTCTTTTGTTTTTCCAAACAAATTTTGAAATTTTTTGTTCTAGTTCTGTGAAAAATGCCAGTGGTGGTTTGATAGGGATTGCATTGAATCTGTAGACTGCTTTGGGTAGTAGAGTCATTTTCACAATATTGATTCTTCCAATCCAGGAGCATGGTATATCTCTCCATCTATTTGTATCATCTTTAATTTCTTTCATCAGTGTCTTATAATTTTCTGCATACAGGTCTTTTGTCTCCTTAGGTAGGTTTATTCCTAGATATTTTATTCTTTTTGTTGCAATGGTAAATGGGAGTGTTTTCTTGATTTCATTTTCAGATTTTTCATCATTAGTGTACAGGAATGCCAGAGATTTCTGTGCATTAATTTTGTATCCTGCTACTTTACCAAATTCATTGATTAGCTCTAGTAGTTTTCTGGTAGCATCTTTAGGATTCTCTATGTATAGTATCATGTCATCTGCAAACAGTGACAGCTTTACTTCTTCTTTTCCAATTTGGATTCCTTTTATTTCCTTTTCTTCTCTGATTGCTGTGGCTAAAACTTCCAAAACTAGGTTGAATAAGAGTGGTGAGAGTGGGCAACCTTGTCTTGTTCCTGATCTTAGTGGAAATGGTTTCAGGTTTTCCACCATTGAGAATGATGTTTGCTGTGGGTTTGTCATATATGGCCTTTATTATGTTGAGGAAAGTTCCCTCTATGCCTACTTTCTGCAGGGTTTTTATCATAAATGGGTGTTGAATTTTGTCGAAAGCTTTCTCTGCATCTATTGAGATGATCATATGGTTTTTCTCCTTCAACTTGTTAATATGGTGTATCACATTGATTGATTTGTGTATTTTGAAGAATCCTTGCATTCCTGGAATAAACCCCACTTGGAGATCTTTACTTCTTTTGCTCTGAAACACGAGCATGCTGGACTTGGTGGCACCCTGGACGTCACCCATGCGTGCTGTGCTCGGCTGCCTGCTGTGATGTGGCACCACCACCGCTCCCCTCTGAAGCCGAGAACACATTTCCCAGGACCTTCTTCCTTGGGTAGTTCCGGTTTAGAGGCTGCAAAGGAGAGAAACACGCACCGAACTTTGTTGTTTCGGCTTCCTTCCTGTGCGCCAGACACTCAGAAGCACTGGGATGGAGGACGGAGGGGCCCCTCAACCACCCTGTGTCTCAGGCCACACACTGTCCTGGCTCTATCCGGGAGGAGTCAGCTCACTCCTTGGTTTCCCGATTCTCTGTCCCAAGTCTGATCCCAGTGGAGGGGTTTTCACATCCATCCTATTTGAGAGTAGCTGCAGCATTTCAGGTGGGCTAAGAATTGTCAGAAAGAGACCCATCCAAAGACTCACAGGTTACATTAAATTCCTGATTCAACTAAGATAAACTTTTATCAAAAGTAGGCGATCACACAGGACAGTGGCAGATATAGCTTATTTCAGAGGAGCTTCCCTTGGCCTCCAGAAACCTTGGAGTGACATGCCCCTGACTGTCAGAGACCACCGGGTAGGCTCTCACCAGATCTGGAAACTTGATCCTTGCTTTGATGCTGCCCTTTCCAAACGGGCTCACATCGGCATTCGGAAAGAACACAGGCTAGCAATCTACACACTGCGCTTTAACCCAACACCTTCAAACACTGGACTCTTCGTATCTTGAGCCAAACTTCTTGTAAGGCCACATCCTTATCCAAGTAGAGCAGCAGAGTGAGGACCCAGAGCTCCTGAACGATGTCTCTGCTTCTGCTTTCCCAAAGCCCGTTTCTTCACATCTAACGAGGTACCTTTTCACTTCCACCATAGTGCTTACCACTAGTTTTAACTGCATGTGTACTTGCTTATTTACATGTGTGCTGTTTGACTTTCCCACAAGACTGCAGCAGACCACAACCACGTTCCCCTCGTCACTGAATATGCAATGCCTAGTACAGCGCCTAGCACGTGTTCAATAAACATTCATCCAACAAATGAATGAACAAGGAATATTCCACTAATTCCAAATGTTTTGGCACAGTTGCAACTTTGGCACAGTTGCAATGGGTGCCCATTAAGGAAGACAGGGCGTCACACCTAAAGCACAAGCAACAAAATAAAAAATAAACAAGTGGGACATCAAACTAAAAAACTTCTGCACAGCAAAAAAAGCCATCAACAAAGTAAAAAGACAACCTACTGAATGGGAGGAAATATTTGCAAACCATATGTCTGTCTGATAAGGGGTTAATATCCAAAATAGAGAACTCATACAACAGCAAAAAACCAAATAACCCAGTTAAAAATATGGGCAAAGAACCTGTACAGATATTTTTCCAAAGAAGACATACAGATGGCCAAGAGGTACATGAAAAGATGCTCAATGTTGCTAGTCACTAGGGAAATGCAAATCAAAACCACGAGATATCACCTCACACCTGTCAGAATGGCTATTATCCAAAGGACAAGAAATAACATGTTGACAAGGAGGTGGAGAAAAGGGGACACTTGTGCACTGTTGGTGGGAATGTAAGTTGGTGTAGCTACTATGGGAAACAGCACAGAGATTCCTCAAAAAATTAAAAGTAGAACTACCATATGACCCAGCAATTCCACTTCTGGGTATTTATTTGAAGAAAATGAAAACTCTTAATTCAAAAAGATGTCTGCATCCCCATGTTTACAATAGCCAAGATACAGAAATAACCTAAGTGTCATCAATTGATAAATGGATAATGAAAATGTGGAATCCATACAATGGAATACTATTCACCCAAAAAAATGAACAAAATCTTGCCATTTGCAACAATATGGATGTATAGTGAGAGCATGATGCTGAGTGAAATAAATCAAAGAAAAAGAACATATACTGTGTGATTTCGCAAATATGTGGAATCTAAAATATCAAAACTCCAAATTCAGAGAAAAAGAGATTGGATTTGTAGATACCGGGGTGGGTGGGAGGGTGCAGTGGGTCGGGGGAGGGACCAGAGGAAGGTTGTCAAAAGGTGCAGACACCCAGTTCCAGTAAGTCCTAGGGATGTGATGTGATGTACAGCATGGTGATTGCAGCAAACACTGCCGTATGATACGCAGGAAAGTTAAGACAGCAGATCCTAAGAGTTCTCATCACAAGGGCAAATTTCCTCTTTTTATTGTATCTGTGTGAGACGATGGATGTTAACCATACTTACTGTGCTAGTCATTTCACAATATGGTTGACCCTTGAAAAACACAGGGCTTATTGGTGCCCACCCTCCAAGTAGCAGAAAATCCTTGTATAACTTAGTTGGCCCTCTGTATCCACAGTTTCACATCCAGGGATTCAACCAACCGTGAGTCATGTAGGACTGTAGTATTTACTACTGAAAAAATTCTGTGCCTAAGTGCACCTGCACAGTTCAAGGGTCAACCGTATAAGCAAATCAAACCATCGTGTTGTACAACTTAAATACAGTGATATATGTCAATTATTTCTCAATAAAACTGGGAAAAAATAGGTATATAAATGGACACACAGCAGCCAAAAAGATGAAATGGTGCAAACAGCATGCTGGGGGCTTTGGGGTTTAAAATGGAGGCAAATTTGTCTAAGGTGGCATCAGAGAATTTTAAGGAGCGTAAAACCAGATCTTTACTTTAAATCGCTTGTGAGGCAGAGTGGAATGGCAGGAAAGCCTGCTGCCATCACCCTCACATGCAATGAAGGTGTAAGCTAAAGCGAGGCAGTGGGAGAGATTTGGTGAGCTGACTGGATGTGGAGCCTAAGTGGAGGAACTGAGAATGAACTTCAGGTTTCTGGCACATGCTACCAAATAACCAGGTAAACACGGGAGGAAGATGAGATGGGGATGAGAGAGACCACACTCAGGTTTGGAGCTTAAGGAATTAATGCAATGACCATTCATGGATCTAGATGTATGGGTACAACTCAGCGGCGATGTCTGGCCAGAGTCGAAGAAGTTGTATGTAGTCAGCACAGAGGTATTAGATAAAGACTTGGGCAAAGATGAGATCCTCCAACGCTGAAATCAAAGGCCCAAAGATGAGACCTTGGGAATTCCAATATACGAGTCAGGCAAGAGAGAAACAGAGTGAAAAGGCAACCTACTGAATGGGAGAAAATATTTGTAAGCCATGTATCTGATAAAGGGTTAGTCTCCAAATATATAAGGAACTTCTACAACTCAACAGCAAAAAAACTAACCCAGTTAAAGAGTAAAGGACTTACTTAAATAGACATTTCTCCAAAGAGGACATATAGATGGCCAACAGGTATATGAAAAAATGTTCAACATCACTAATCATCAGGGAAATGCAAATGAAAACCACAATGAGATATCACCTTATAACTGTAAGGATGCTATTATCAAAAAAAAAAAAAAACAAGACAAGTGATGGGGAGGATAAGGTGAAACTGGAGCCCTCATGTACTGTTGGTGGCAGGCAAAATGGTACAGCTGCTGCGGAAAATAGTATGGAAGTTCCTCAAGAAATTAAAAATACAACCACCACATGATCCAGCAATCCAACTTCTGGGTATCTATCCAAAAGAACTGAAGTCAGGATCTTAAAGACATATTAGCACTCCCAAGTTCACTACAGCACTATTCACAATAGCCAACATGTGGAAACAACCTAAAGGTCCATTGACAGAGGAATGGATTAAAAAGTAGTATATACTTTGTCTATACTACTTTGTAGTATATACAGACAATGGAATACTGCTCAGCCTTAAAAAACACGCATGAGCCTTGAGAACATTATGCTAAGTGAAAACAAGCTTGTCAGTCACAGAAAGCCAAACACTGGATACTCCTCTTACATAAAAGTATCTAAAAGAGTCTAATTCGTAGAGTCAAAGAGTGGAATGGTGGTTGCCAGGGGCTGGTGGGAGGGGGAATGGGTAGATACTAATCAACAGGCATAAAGTTTCGGTTAAGCAAGATGAGAACAGTCTAATGTCTGCTGGACAGCACTGTAGCTACGGTCAACAGTACCATAAACGTGTCGTATACTTAAAAAGTTAAGAGGGTAGGTCTCGTGTGGTATTCTTACCACAATAAAAAAAAATTAAAATTAAAAAAAAAGAAAAGAGGAAGAGGAGGAGTCAGGCAGAAGGACTGAGAAAACCCAGAGAGAAGTCTTACTTGAGTCTACAGAGAAGCTTCAAAGGAGTTCATTCTGCTGTCGAGAAGTCATTCGAGGAGAGAATTGAAGAGTGTCAACTGCATTTGGTACAGCCTGAGCTAAGACAACCTTTAGGGGTCATTTTTGGAATGACGCAAGAGAAAGTCACAATCTTCGGGGACAGTATCGGGAAGTCAGGAAATAGAGGTAGCTGAGTGCAGAGAACGCTTTCAAGAAGCTTTTTTGACACACT
Source organism: Mesoplodon bidens (assembly GCF_964165515.1). Taxonomy (NCBI): domain Eukaryota; kingdom Metazoa; phylum Chordata; class Mammalia; order Artiodactyla; family Ziphiidae; genus Mesoplodon; species Mesoplodon bidens. The sequence continues at coordinate 28,896,807 of NC_138169.1, read as the reverse complement.
GGAGGATTATCTCGCTGTACTTTGTGGTATAACAAACTTTCCATGCATTCTTTAGGAAAGATTTAATAGGGATTAATAACGTTTGCTTACTCCTAAAATAGACTAAAACCCCATGGACAAGGCAAAAAGGAAAAGGGGAGTCATTAAATTTGTGAAAGATGATATAGATTATTCAATGAACGGCGTTACAGAACATTCACAGTTGTCAAAACAAAAACAACAGTGAGTTGTCACACATTACGGTGATGCTCACATGACGCAGACGTGTCTCTGGATGAGTATCACCAGGACTGAGGACTGAGTGGGTTCAGAGCCCAAGCCCAGCACGTGGTCGGGAAATTAGACAGTCAAGAGGCCAAATGCCCCCTCAGGAAGGAACCTTTGGTCTCTTTACAACAGGAGGTGTTTGGGGAAAGCACAACCTCCAAGGAGAGAGTAACACTGTGATTTAAAAACTGCACTGAATTGCTGTACTTATCTAAAATTGATTTAATACCATTATCCATATTAATATTTTTCCAGGTAACAAAAGGGATATTATAACTTTTCTTTTGTTGCATTCACCTAACCTATATTGATAGGGTAACTAAATAAACATCTTAAAAAACCAAGGGGCCAATGTTTTGAACCAAGTTCAATTTAAATGTTAGTTGCTAGTTATAAAAACTTGAGAGCAAACCCTTAGGAAAACATTCATTATTTGAAGCAGAGCTGTCCTAAGATAATGCACACAGACCAACACAGTCTATTTAATAAAAATATTTAATGCTGCCAAAAAGTATAAAAATACAGTAGGAATGGCAGTACAATACAAAGTAGTCTTTCCTAATTTATTTCTTTTACATCTCTCTACATTTCACACACGCATTAAAAAACTTAACAATGCATCAAATGAAAGGGCTCTGCAAAGTCTTCTGCTGGTGGTGCTCTTCATTCCCTGGATGTAAGGTTTACTTTGTAAACAGACAAATGTGAGGCAATCTACAGGCTTATCAAGCCTCACTTAGTTTCCGGAGTGGGCTCCAGGTCTTGCTTTGCACAGCAATGGTTCAAAATTTATAGCTGCAGAATATTCTCAAGTCATGAATATTTAGGTGTCTGTCAATCTTGGCCTAAAACATAAAATAAGAAGTCATCTATTCAATTCATATTTACCAAACACACAGACATACACAGATACACACAAACATAAAAGGACTAACAATGAACTAAAAAGGCAACCAAAAAACATTCCAACACATCACACTCAATCACACTGAGTGCTTCGCTGTTACCTCGGTAAAACTGCTTACGTGCTTGATTTTCAAACAGAATTGGTGGTGTGAGGTAGACTCATGTTAAAGCACCATAACTCTCACTCTTTTACAAGAATTAATAACTATGAATTTTTTTAGGTCATCCTGTATTACTCAAGAAATGACCTCCATGTGAGCTATACTGACAGACAGACACTTAAAAAAAAAAATGTACCCATAACAGTTTAGCAAGATTATATGGTATGTGCTAGACTTACCAATACTTTGGAATTCAATGCAAAAGTCTAATCCAATTTGGACCTCCACTGTATCATACTGCTAAAATATTATGAATGTAATGTATGAACATAAAGTTGGCTTATATCTTTAACTCATGGACTGTTAGCAGCATGCTTTTTGTCCTGAAGGGTAATACTAATGATCACAGAAATACAGAACTGAAGTGACATGATTTAAGTATTAAAAGAAAACACAGACATAAAATAATTGATAGATTTATTGTACTTTAATACCAAAAAGTAAAGATAAATGAGAGTTTAAACAAGTGATAGAGAGATGAAATAACAACTAATTTAAGGGCAGGGGAGTTTTTAATGTTATTTCACAATATTTGCAAATGGCTGAACTTCTGAGGTGGTAACTGGTATTTCCCCTCAACTTCCCTTGCTCTGACAAAAAAAAAAAAAAACCAGATCTAAATACTTGTCATTATTGTGCCTCAACGTGTATAAATAGGAAATATAAACCACACCCACACATTTATCCAAAACATTTAGTCAAGATCCCCAATACTACGAGTTGGTTTCTTCCTGACTGCTGGCTCCTTGGTGTCTCATTTCCAGCACTGACAAAGAAATGTCCAGACACCAAGGAAGAATTCTTGTTAGGTGCCTGTGGTCACAGAAACTACCACAGGTGCTTCTTGCAGGGACCTGAGAAGCCTGAACCAAAGTGGCTGATGTGAGGAAAAGAGCTTCTGACTGACCCTGAGTGCTGCAAAATATGCATGTGTTTCCCACACCTTCAGAAGTCCCCTTGTTAAAACCAAGGAACTGATCCAGTCAGAGTGAATGAAATAATGGTTTGGTTTAGAGAGTGCTCTGATGTTCCAGTATTACTCTGGCTCAGTGGTAGTCCAAACTGTTCCACAAAATTTTTTGGAGGGGAAAACTTTGATTTGTTTCACTTAAAAAATAAAAAGAGGGTTATTTTGGATTTTAATGGGTAACAGTAGCTGTCTAATGCTTTTCCATTTAAATATTCCATAAAAACAGGTTGCGTGTGACATAATGGGAAAGCATGAGGCCTGGAGTTACTGGGATTCTACAGACTGGAGTTACTGGGATTCTACAGACTGGAGTTCAAATCTCAGCTCTCTCATGATCTAGATGTACAACCTTGGGCACGTTACTTATTCTTTGACTCAGTTTTCTCGTCTGAAAATCGGGAAACGGGATGCACCTCGGAGAGGTGTATCTACTGACTGGCAGAACCGGCAGGTGTTGCCTCCCCAGCAGTGTGTTAAAGACACACTCAGCAAGGATGAACTACCCCTTAGAACAACTAAAAGGTCTTGACAGGGGCTGGCTCCACACCGAAGTAGTTCCTGCCACCAGATACTCATCCTTGCTTTACTGAAAAGAGTCCCATACACTTCTCTGCGGTGAGCAAGGCACTCACTGCCTTACAGACAACATCAACTTACCCAGTGGGAAACTCCCGAATTCACCAAACTCAAAATAACTTCAGGTTTTTTATAGTAGTAATTTGAAATATCAACATCATCATATGTCTAAAAAATCTATGCCAAATTAGAGCAACAATAAAGAATTGATGCTTTTAAAAAATGGTCTCCATAAAGAAAAAAATTTCCATTCCATTCTCCTTATAGCTCCCCCAATATACCATGTGATGGAAAACCAGACAACAGTATTAAAGTAGACTCTGCAAGTAATATCCATCCTCCCTAAATCCTAAAATTCCCATATTCCACTCTAAATTATAAAACCCAAACAGAAAGAGTACCAATGATTGGATTTTTCATTCTCCCACTGGACTGCACAGAGACGGTCATAGCATTTGAGAATTCTCGTTGTCAGGTTGTTACTGATAAAGACAATCCCTCGACCCAACTAAAAGCCCCTCAGGCTGAGTCACTGCTTAGCCGGGGCAGTACTCTGCAACATGACATTACTCATCCACATTCAGCAGAACAAGAGGACACCTGGCATTTCTAACTTATCTGCTGTTGTAGGGGCTGTGGGTGCTGCTGTCCCAGAAACAGTGCTTTGAAGACAGATACAAGGAAAGATGGAATCAAATCTAAACCAATGAACTAGGGAAAAGATGAAAGACACAGGTCAACTCCAGAATAAATCATCCAGGGGACGACCAAGGCCTGTATTTTAAGTCAAAAAACCTTAATTTTATTATGTGAAAAAATACTGAATTTCTGTTTTTCAAAACTTTATTTATAAGATGACTATCATCTAGATAAGTCAACGCCAAATAAGGGTTTCCTGAAGTAAGAGAGACTTGAATAGCTGTGATGTAGAAATGGGAGCCCAGAACACGCCATCCCTGCCAGGCACTCAGCTCCAGCAGGGGATGGTCATTGGAGTCCTAACCTCAGCCACCCCGCCCTTGTCCACGCTTTCTACCCCACTAACAAACCCACAGGGACCTGCTGGAACCAGAAATAAGTCAGTGCTGACGGAAGGTGTGACTCTTAGACTCTTGCCTGGACATAGGGAGAATCGGATGATAGACATAATGGCATTAGGCTTACAATATACTGCATTTTAAAAGTCTCTGTAAGACTCGTGTCTGAAAGTAAAAATCAAGGCAGACTAGATTTTAAAATCTGTACAATAACCAGGCAGTCACTCTGGAAATGTACTCACTAAAAGAGAGTATACAACGGTCAATAAAATATTTCTAACATAATCAGGTTCTAGCCTGTGTCTGTTCACACAGAATCTAGTCAGAGATATTTTTCTAAGAGGAAACGACTTGCAGAAGTTGTCTTTCTTTGAGAATTTAATTCTAAAATACACTCTACATGAGAGTCTTCAATGATGGCAACAGGAGAGAAGGTAGAAAGGTCAAGTCTCAGGCTGACTCTGGCTCAGCAACACCACCACCTGCTGCACGGGCTTGTTGTGAGGTTACCAGGAGAACATGTGGGAAGCCCCAGCACCATGCCCGGCACCACGGAAATGACCTCTAAGTGGGAACAACCATCACTGTCAAGGACGTTGAAAGGAAAGACGGAACTGATACAGAAGCTGGAGGACTGCTCCATGCCAGAAACTACTTTTTAAACCAATATGTATTTTTTTTATTCAAACCATCAATTCTAGTTTATTTGAAACAAAGGGGACACGCACAAGTGTACATAAAATTAACTTAAGGTCACAATTCCTTCCTCTGATGCACCTATTAAAAAAAATCAACTTTTTAACTTCCTTTCTCTATTTTTGTTCATTTCTTGGCAGAAATACTAATACATAATAAAATGGACCAAACATATAGAAGAGGATAAGGACAGAGCAAATATATAAAACATCTAAACATGGAAGTGGTCTGTACATTACCAAAGTTCTCTATGCACTTTTACATCATTTCTATGCTACATATGGATAAACTAAATATGGAGAACTGTATTTGTATATATTCTACACATGCAAGCATAAATAAAAATCAGTAGTAGGGTGGCATAAAATGCTTGGTTGCACGTGGAAATGAGTACAGAGCCCATTGGTACAGCCAGAAAAGACGGTGCTGAATCAGGGGTGCTGTCAGTTTATCGGCAGGAGCAGATACAAACACAAATGAACTAGGTATTAATGCAGATAGTCTTTCTTAAAAATAATAAAGCTTCTGGCTTTTTTATTAAGAAAATACCAGCACCTCATCGAAGTCAAACCGTACAACTGATTTTCAGCATCTGTTCTAATTAGAAAACATCACGAAGACCTACAGACACAAGTTCTGGGAAGATGCACACCCACCGTGGTTGCCGACTCCTCTGCTGTTCCCTGAGGGCAGGACCCCGCCTGGCCTGCCCCTCTGACTAGACGCCTTCTTTAATAAAGGTCAGGCACTTGGCCATGCATTTTCAGTAACTAGTATAGGGCACCCACCAAAAACACAATCCCTGGTAAAAATTAACATGCTCTCCTCAGGGATGTGCTTGGAGGAGGAAAGATGACTAATGTTTGCAGCAGCAGAAGTTTATCAACAAGTGTCCGCTACACCAGATGTGATTTTAAAAATACATTATGGCAAACATCTCCAGAAGGACGGGAAGCAAAGAGCAAAGCTGAAGCACTGAGCCCCACGAAGCACATCCACCCTGCCCGGGGACAAGGGTATCATTATCAGCTTGTGTTTCCCATAAAGTCTTTGCCTTTTATTGAAAGCAAGGCGACCCACAGTTGGAACTGAATAGGTCTACCTGTATTTGACTTGCAGAGTAATAGACTGTATTTTAGCAAAGATAAACCACAGCAAATTGGAAAGAAAGGTTTTAAACCAATAATGACCTAAAATGTAAGGGTCATGGTGCCTGAACACAGGGGTGATGCAGGCAGACACAGCAACATCCTTCTTACCTCCTTCCATGTAAAGGTTACAGGACACAGTGGTGCTGAGCGGGGCATGGGCACATGTGACACAAACTGTCCTCCACACACAGCACCACCTGCGTCCTGCTCTCAAACTCTCAGCATAACTCAACCCACTTGAGAAGGCTATTCGAACCAACTCAAAAGTCTATCTATACCGATGGTTTTCAAACTGTTGTTTAAATGATCACTGCCCACTGAAAATAATTAAACCTCATGCAGCAATCGTACCTAGTATGTAAAGTGGATAAAGCAGAGACAGCCTACTTTATCTGCTGGAAGTGAAAGTTGGAGGTAAAGGTTGGCAGCTTGGGGTCCTTCCTACCACCTCCTGGTGACCCCTCAGAAATCCAACAAGCAAAGTTTGAAAACCACTGAAATAATGTGATTTCATTATTTCAGCCAATAAATTTATAACAACTATTTAAAGTTTAAGTAAAACAAGTTAAACACTGAAAGGAATGTTACGATCTGAAGAAAGCTAGCACTCCAATGAGCAATTAGATTCATTAAACAATATGCTCTAAAAATACCCATTAAGAAGTTAAAGGGACAGTGTAGGTTTGAACATCATTATACTATTTATTGAAGTAGAAAGAACTTAAAAAAGTTTTTACTGCAAAACTTCAGTCTAATAAACTGAAATCATGGATGATAAAATGCTGCTCGTTATTTTTATTTCCTAAATTATGGTTTACCCCAATTATAAATTAGGGTAATTACATTGAAATTTTCCTGAAAAAATAAACAGTATTAATAATGGGCTTTACAGAAACCAGTTTCTTTACAAAGTCTTGACCAACTGTTACCTGACTACGCCAGTAAGGAGAATTTTCCTTCAAAGATATTTTTAGAGAAAATTTTTGTTTCTTTTTCTTTTTAAAATTGGGAAAACTGTAAAACATAAAAGAAATGCAAATATATAGTAAAAATTGCTTATTCAGAGTTCTACCTGCTCATATCAAACTTTTCTTTAGGAAAATGTATCCAGTACAATTGAATCAACATACACTTTATTATTTTTTTTTGTGGTAACAGATTTTTTTTCAAATTGAGCTTTTAAAAAGTACATTTAACTACAAAAGTAAGATTAAATAGGTATTTATAAAATATATTTACCCTGCAATGGTTAAGAATATAAAATGTTGATGCCCATGTGAACAGTACATTATACATTACACGCATTACTTAAAGGTCATTTTCTTTCCAGTAATAATGTCCATAAAACCACAATATTTATTGCTTATATCAAGTGCAGGTTAAAATCCAGACAGCCTCCAAAAACGAATCCTCATGATAAAGGACTTCTCAGTCTGGTCAGGTGAAATATTACACTTAACATGTATGAATACAGTTGAAAATGTACCAGTTCTTAAGAAGCATTCAAGTCTTTATTTTAGGGAGCGGGTACAGTGTGGGCAGCGCCTTGGGGTGCTGAGGGGACTGCACACCCCAATTCTCTGTGGGTGTCTAGTCAACTGCACCGTCTGGTGTCTGAGGAGTTTGCTAACAGATGAACCCCTGTGATTCACGCAACACTGTCAGCTACCAGTGCTGAAGCTTGCGCGGCAAAATTAATTACTTATAGGGCATTTTGCTGAAAAAACAGTGTCCAGCCAACAAAGGCGCCAACCAAAATGACGGACACAAACCCCATCTTAGTGAGAATAGGTTGCCAATATAACCACCTTTTCCTTTTTCGTTCGGTCTCGTTCAGCCTCTGCTTCATCTGCTGCACCTTCTGAGCTGTGCTGGCTTTCCTGTCCTCCCGAAGGCGCTTGCGCAGAGCACTGTGAACACACAAGAGCACATCAGCAGGGCTGGGCTCAACCACCAGGCAGAGCACACACACCCTGCCCACTCCACCCCACTTCTCAACTCATTCAGATGCTGGAACAAAAAGGGGAAAAGCTTCAATACTCTAAATGGTTCAGAGGTGCACTCACGTAATTCAATGACAATTGCTGGTACAGTTTTATGTAAATGAATATTTTTAGTAGGACCTGAAAAGAAGCATGGTGTCAGTATTTTTTCTTTCTTTGCTAGCCAGCCAGCAGGAGTGGGAAGACAGAGGGTCCCCAGGCATCTGATCCCCTTCGGAGTTCATATTTGATTTTTCACAAAGGCCCCTATACTTAACATTTCCTTGAATATTCTGCTGTGTGAGTGCCTACTGCTGTCTGCCCATCCCTTTTCTAGCTCCCATTTTCCTATTCAATACAGAATTTTTGTTCCAAAGGAAGCTCTTTGACTCTGGGATCATGGTCCCAGAACAACACAAAGAATGACCGAAGGCAACATGAAAACTACTATTTTTTTCCCTTGAAAAAAGTCTCACAAGCCTAAGATGGCAGTCACCATGAAGAAGACAGCAGAAGATGTCAATGTTACTTTTGAAAATCAACAAAAGACATACAGATTTGCATGGAATACAAGCAGAATCAGAGCTGAAGGAAGAAACAGAAGTAAAAAAGAAACAACTCCCAAACTTAGAAGATGCTTGTTAGAACATCATGCTTGCAGACGAGGACTGCTTAATGACACCTCATCAGACTGGTGGTTTTCATTAGCCATTCTCAAGAAGAAACATGAGAAATGCTAGAAGAAGCAAAGAAAAACTTTCAAGAAGAAACTGACGCCTTACCATCCAGTGTGGAATCAATTCAGTGGGTGTTAGCAGATTTGAGAGTTCAGTTATATGAAAAATTTGGGAGCAACACAAACCCTGAAGCTGATGAAAGCTAAACATTTTATAACACCAAATGATATGGAAAGCAAAACTTAAAAAATTTTTTTCACTTATTTAATGGAAACTTGCCTATTTTCACATCCTGCTTATTTATGTTTTTAAAAGAAGACAGTATTCATCTATGTATTTTGCATAACAATTATATCAAGTGTAGGGGTTTTATGTCATGTTATTAAAATCAGTTAATAAAAAAAAAATCTCACAAAATCCATCTCCTCTTTTCACTTACTGCTTATATTACAGCAAAAGCCTAACCAGTTTCTATGCCTTCAGAGTAAATACTACACTCCAGTAATCATTCTGAAGCACAGCTCTGATGGTATGGCTTGACTAAAAATCTTGAATGCCTTTTCAGCGTCTACTACATTAAGAGGCAGCTTTTTTCCTGGCCCAAATGTTTAACCTGTATCTAATAGTGAAAAACAATCAGAAGAATCCAGATTGTGAGGCATCCTAAAAGGCAACTCATCTATAAGCTGCAATGTCCGCTGCAATGTCCAGCAACGGGGGAAAACTAAAGGTGGTGGATAGTCCCAGGTTAAAGGAGACTAAAGAACCACATCAACCAAATACAATGCATGATCCTGGATCAGATCTTGAATTACTTTTTAAAATAGCTATAGAGACTGGGATCATAAAAATGTTCCAAAATTACATTATGGCGATGGCCACAAAACTCTGTACATACACTCAATCCAGTAAACTGTACGCTCTAAATTTTGTGAATTCTATGGTATGTAAATTATATCTCAGTAATTTTCTGTAAAGCTTTAAGGTGGATTTTTTTTATAATTCGAGAACTCTGAATATGGACTACATATTAGATTATTTTATCAACGTTAAATTATGTGGGAATATTGGCACCTTCAGACATTGCTGGTAGGAAGGTGAAGTGATGCAACCACTTGGAAAACTGGCCAAAAAATGCTCAACACGGAGTGGCCACGTGTGGCCCAGCAACCCCACTCCTAGTTACACACCCAAGAGACAAGAGCACGTGTTCTCCTGCCATGTACAACCTCGTTCTTGCCCAAATGTTTTTTTTTTTTTGCTGTTCTCCAAGTTTGTTTCCTTCTAAACTAAGAAACCTCTTGTCTCTGGTTCTCTCACCCTCTAGAGCCCTTCTATTCTCATCCTACAGCATTTCATTTATAGTAAATAATTTATGTTGCTAGTCTGGGTTCTTGTTTTGTCCCTTAAGTGTATTAGCAACTTGGGGACTATATTTTGCTCATCTCCATATGCTTTGCAGTCTTCCTAATGTCTTTTTCACTTTAACTTATCACACACACAGGTATCTCTGGCTGTGTGAACTCTACATGAATATTTCCTACAATGACTTGCAAAAATTATTACTCAGAATTCACTCTCTAGACTGAAAATTCACTATAACAAGTATGTATGTACCTGCCAATAAAACAAATTACACTGCAGTCAAGATCAGGCAAAACATATATAAAATATATAAAAGGATACAGAGCTCCCAGTATTATTTCCTGACTTAAAACTAGTAAATCTAAGGTAGAAGAAGAAACAACTTTATGCTTTAACTTGTAGTCTAAACCACTGAAGCCACACATAAGGAGTAGCACTGCTAAGTCATAATAAACTCTTCAATATGATATATAGCAACTTACTATGTACTGTCATACACTACCTTTTATAAAATTTCAGGCAATTTTTATATTGGGGAAATACAGAACTGAAGCTATAATGTATAGGAGACCTTAACGATTTTCACAGCACATCCCAAGATCCCACTGTAACAAATATGACTACAGCATAAAATTTTCCACAAGAAAAAGCATATTTGACAAAAAGAAAAGAAAAAAAGTCTTCCAGAGATATTGAAGAGAGGGAGTAAAAGCGCTCATTCACTTTTCTGAGAGACTCACACCTCAGGACACCAGCTTCATAATGTGTGAGATATTTGGAGCCCAAGAAACGTAATTTTTCAAATTTAAAAACTTGAAGAGTTTACACATTCATATGGATTAAAAACTCAAAAAGTATAGGGCATTTTATGTGATTTTTTTTGGGTTTTTTTTGTGGTACACGGGCCTCTCACTGCTGTGGCCTCTCCCGTTGCGGAGCACAGGCTCGGGACGCACAGGCTCAGCGGCCATGGCTCACGGGCCCAGCCACTCTGCGGCATGTGGGATCCTCCCGGACCGGGGCACGAACCCGTGTCCCCTGCATCGGCAGGCGGACTCTCAACCACTGTGCTACCAGGGAAGCCCCTAGGTGAATTTTTTTGAAAAATATTTTTTTCTTCCAATAACAGAATTAAGTTGAAATATTCATTTAATTATTTCATTTCATAATGGTATTAAAAGCATATTACCAATTACATTGTAACAGCGTGAACACTATAACTGTACAAACGGCAGGTATTCATACTCTGTTTTCTGCATCATACTACACATTTTAGCATCTAATTATATCAACTCTTACACTCAGTAAGTATTGTGTTAAACCATTTTCCAACAGGTTTCCGTCTTTAAGTATCAGCTTCTTTGAGATCAATGATGTCATTATATACTACTTAAATGCCCTTAAGTAATAAATAAATGGTTACATTAACTCAATACACTAAAGGTCTATATTAGTTCCCATCCACAGAACTTATTAAAATAAAAGTCTCATCTTTTCAAGCATTGTTATTGCAGTAACCTTACCTCTCGCTGTTTTCCTCCAGAGTATCTTGCATTTTAGAGGACAGTCCTGTACACCTGTCACTTGTCAGTTTTTCTTCTTCTAGGCCTATTCTGTTCCCGTTGTATTTTTCAGTCATTATTTTGTTTGGTGAATGATCGAAAACAGGACATACATCTTCCTTAGAAAGTTCTTTCCACCGTTTCTAAGTAGGGAAATGAGAAACAAATGCAAACACTAAAGTTTTGACTTTCCTTAAATAAAATTTATGAAACTGAAATTCTATATTTAACTTAAGAAAACCCTGTGATGCTAACATATGAATGAAAAAGAAAAACGTGTTTTGTCATACCACTTCTAACTACGTCTATTTTAAGTTGAATATTTAATAATAATAAAGCATTTTTAATAAATCTATCTATCTTAGTTGCGTTGGGTCTTCATTGCTGCACGTGGGCTTTCTCTAGTTGCGGCGAGTGGGGGCTACTCTTCGTTGTGGTGCGTGGGCTTCTCATCACGGTCGTTTCTCTTGTTGTGGAGCACAGGCTCCAGGCACACGGGTTTCAGTAGTCGTGGCACGTGGGCTCAGTAGTTGTGACTCGTGGGCTCTAGAGCACAGGCTCAGTAGTTGTGGCACACAGGCTTAGCCGCTCTGCGGCATGTGGGATCCTCCCGGACCAGGGCTTGAACCTGTGTCCCCTGCATTGGCAGGAGGATTCTGAACCACTGCGCCACCAGGGAGGTCCCAATAATAAAGCATTTAATATTGATGCACATCAGTATGTAGTTGAATACAATAATCTTAATAAAATGTAGTGACTTTAACCTCACCAAAATACTGGTCCTAGTAAGAAGATCTTCGCCAAAGTCAGATTGTGCTGTCTCCTAATCCAGAGGCATGTGCCTCTGGAAGAGTGACCAAGATGGCCCTTGAAAGTGACCCAGTGTGCCCTGCTCATTGCCACTGTCCAGTTTAGCGGAGAACCAATGGTGAGACCTCCCAGCAGGTCCCTGCAGTGCCAGAGGCCTTCAAGTTGACTGTCCCCACCAGGTACACCAGCAGCCCAGGCAGCTGGCTGGACACTGGGTTGGGAAGACTCCTCAGCACGCCTGGACTTCAGATCAGGCAGGATTTAGACCAAGATGAAGAGACAGCCTATTTTCCTCCAATGAAACAGGACTGTCACCTGCCTTGGGACTTGTTGTGACTAATGAGATGACAGCTAACGAGTAGCAGAGTCAGAATTTGAACCCCTCACAAGGCTCTGCATCTTGGAAATAATCATCAGTGTCAGACACCAGATAGTTTAAGTATCCAACAAAAATGTTAACTGTCTCCAGAAAGCATGCTGGTCAATTCTTCACTGAGATCTAGTTACAGCAACTTGGCCTTATACTTGGACAAAACTCAACAATGTCAGTAAACGAGATGATGCCAAAAACCAAGTCTTACTGGACCACTTCCCAGAATATGCAACAAATCCAGAATCTGTCAACAAGAAGAGTCAGCAGGAGGGTGGGGGAGGAAGAGAGATTTAATGCTAGTGAATTTTAAGAAGAAAAAACAAAGGGCAATGTCATTTTGCCAGGTCTCTGGGCAGCAAACTCACTCAACTTTGCCTCCCCTGTGACACACCTGGCAAGCAGGCTCCAGGCTCACCTGCCTCAGTGGTGCTGCCAGTGCTGCCGACTGTGAGGCCAGGGACCCAGCACTACCCTCGGCTCCCATTTGGAGCAGACGGGGCTGCTCACCTCCCCCGACTGCACACTCAGCTGAACCGCACTCACGGAGCAATGCCCCCACACCATCTGCAACCCCACCCCCATTTCTCACTGAAGAAAGCCCCTCGAAGGAGTTGTAAAGTGATGTATTTAAACTCGAAACCCACTGTAATTTGTTCGAAGTATATATTTACTTATAACTTTATTAGTTGTGTATTTCATGTGATTATCATCACAAACACAGTTACTGGTTTCAGGTAACAGTCACTTTAGATGTGAATATTAACAGCTCTCCTTTGTCCTGGCAGGTTCTAAATCATTTTATATCCACATATGCCAGAAATCTTCACAGGAAAACTAACATGAAACTGTAGCCAATAATGAAAACACCACTCGTATCCCGTAAATCTACATTAAGACTGAGGTGAAGACAGAGGCTCCCTTTAGGAAAAAGAACCAGAGACGAAGCTTACACAGCATGGGTGCTTCTGGACAGATGGCGTCCCTCACCCCACTACCATCAACTCACACTCGAAAAGCTTCCTTCTTTCTTCTTACAAATATTAATTTTCCCCAAAAATCAGAGGCAAAGGGGAGGCGGCAGATGTATGGTGAGAAAGACAAGTCCATAAACTGCCTATCACATCCTTGTATGTCCTGTGAGACACTCTTTGGGACATGGGACAGAGTCATGCAGTTTGGGGTAGCCACATTAACAAAGTAACTCTAGATTTTTTTTTTTTTTTTTTTTTTTTTTTTTTTTTTTGCGGTATGCGGGCCTCTCACTGTTGTGGCCTCTCCCGCTGCGGAGCACAGGCTCCGGACGCACAGGCTCAGCGGCCATGGCTCACGGGTCCAGCCGCTCCGCGGCATGTGGGATCCTCCCAGACCGGGGCACGAACCCGTGTCCCCTGCATCAGCAGGCGGACTCTCAACCACTGCGCCACCAGGGAAGCCCTAGATTTTTGTAACAATAAAGTTTTATGATTTAAGATTTCAGGGAAATTTATTTCTCTGAGATTTCTGGTCTAAGCTAAGGTTCTAGTATAGCACTGTCCAATGAAATGTAATGCGAGCCACATATATAACTTTAAAAATGTCTAACAGCCACGTTTTAAAAAGAGATGAATTTTGACAAGATGTTTTATTTAATTCAACATTTAAAAAGTGTCATTTGAACATATAATCAATATTTTTCAAATTACTGAGATATTTTACACTTTTTCTCCCTATATTTGTACATCTTATACTTTAAGCAGAACTTGATTCAGACTGGCTACATCTCAACACTCAACAGAACATGTGGCTCCAGCATTAGACAGCAGGGTTCCAGAAGGAGAAAATATCTACATAAAATAAACAAGTCCATATGCATAAACACGCAGTCCTGGATGAATACACACAGGCCTCAATGGTTACATATTTGGGGGGTGAGTTAGCGAGGACTTCTACTTTGTAAATGATATACTTTCACATTCTCTGAATTCTTTTATACTCAAATGTACTAATCAATTATCTAAAATTTTAAAAATTTCACAGCACCATATAAATTTTTAAAGCCTTGCTAAGATCATTTCTGTGGAAACTGAGCCCTCTGGAAGGGTAACAGGCTTTCTGATCCTGAGCACTTGAAAAATAGAGACATTTCCAACATCCCATCTGGACGGAGGCAGAGGACGCCTGGGTCTGTCTGAATGAGGGATAAAGGTGCTGAGTCAGAGATCTGATGGCCACACCGCACCAGATAAACTGGGGTAGAAAAAGTTCTTCCGAGCCACAAACTGCACTGTCACGACAATAGGGACCACAAAAGCCCGTCCATAAAACTCATCTCTGTGGGGAAAACGAACTGCACAGGAAGCACATATATATTCTAAAACTAAAGGAACGAAACTTAGAAAAAAATTAAGGTGGAGCAAGGGATAGTATCCAAACGGCAGCACACGTTCCATAGAGTTACTCAGTCTGTAAGAAAAACCAGGAAATTAGCAAGGAAGCAACAGAAGTGTGTGGGGAAAACCTCTGCATGTAAACTGGCAGACACAGCCGAGATTAAAGAGAGACCTGTTCCTAATCCTGAACATCTGAGGTAACGTCGGAGGAGGGTCTCGTGCCTCATGGGCTTAATCTTCACATACCAAGCACTTTACAGACAGGCGTTTCTCTTCATTAAAAATTATTCTTTAGAGGGCTTCCCTGGTGGCGCAGTGGTTAAGAATCCACCTGCCAATGCAGGGGACACGGGTTCAAGCCCTGGTCAGGGAAGATCCCACATGCCACAGAGCAACTAAGCCCGTGAGCCACAACTACTGAGCCTGTGTGCCACAACTACTGAAGCCCGCGCACCTAGAGCCCGTGCTCCGCAACAGAGAAGCCACTGCAATGAAAAGCCCACGCACCGCATTGAAGAGTAGCCCCGGCTTGCCACAACTAGAGAAAGCCCACGCGCAGCAAAGAAGACTCAACGCAGTCAAAAATAAATAAATAAATAATCTAATTAATTTAAAAAAATTATTCTTTAATGTTAAAGATTTGGGGGGGAACCTTTTAAATAAAACTTAAAAGTTTTATTGATAAATACAATAGATTGTCTTGAATAGTTAAAATAACACCAATGATCGGAACAAAAAAGTTAGCTGACAAATAAAATTTCTTGAGAATATTTAAATGTCTGTGTAATCCATGCAACACTTAACTACTTATATCTCATTCCATTTTGACAGATGGTGTGATCTCAGTTACAAAGGAGGGCTTATTCAGAATATTCCTGCTTTGGCTAGTAATCACAGAAGCTGAAGAGGAAGCAAATGGTTCATGCAAGAGAAAAATAAAGAATTCCACCTGCTTATGTCCAATTCCATATGATCAGCTCAGACAAGAAACAGGTGTCTGTTGTTACTTCTGTTTCTATTTCACATGTTACATTAGTACATAAACAGATTTCTGATAATCAGTCTTTGAACTTAGCTTTTACAAATGTGGAATAAAAAGACCTTCATGAAAATACAGCCACCAACCAGAGAAAAATAACATTCTCCTGAAATTTCATTACCTTTGCTGCAAGTACTCAAGTTGCTTGCTCATTGTTATAAAAGATGAAATATCTATGATATAAACTAAGTGTTCTTGTATAACTCCACATCAGGTTTTTAATGGGGCAAAAGTAGCTAAATTTTCTGGTTATTTTAATGATGAAATGCTTAAACCCTCCTTTACAAGAAACCTTACTTTCTTTAATGAAATTGTGTCCCCACTCGGGCTTCTGAGTAACAGGAAGGATTTAACATGAGGCTGAGGTACACAGGAGGAGGGGGGCATACATTTTACAATCTTAGGGGCCAGCTGGATTCACCACATTAATGTAAACATGCTTTTTTGGAAGGGAGGGAGAAGACACGTGCTTAATCGGAGTGTAGCTATGTGATGCAAATCGTATTTGATACACAGTTTACCTGTATACTTGAATCTCCCTTTATAAACTTTGCTCCTTCTATTATAGTCATGTATGAAAATCTGAGTTGATCTGGTGTCTGAATCAGCCCCATTCGGTATTTTCTCATATTCAGTAACAGTTGTTTAATATTAATATTGTCTCCTTTTTCCATCTGCAAGCAAGGTAAACATTATTCAAGTCTTTTGTTGTTAAGAGTCCAGGAAAGAGAAGCAGTACAGGAAAACCGCTAAGAGCAAGTCAGCACAGGTTGCCCGTCTGCCCCGTCCAGGCAGCAGAGGGAGGACTCCTGGCCCTTCAGCTAACTCACAGCTGACTCCAACCAACAGGAATCTCATTCACTCTGGCTAGTTGTTGGTCGAAGGGAGGATTTATGGCCCATTCTGGCTTAATGTAAAGATAAATACATCGAGATTAGTGCCTTTCTTTTTTAAGAACGTCTTGGCAGGAGTAAATCTTCTCGTTCGGCGCCTTCACGTCTGTGTATGGCAGCCACCTGAGGGTGCTGGAGCAGAAAGGCGGAAACAGCCAGACCCACAAGGACACCGTGGGGCCGCTGCACCAGCTGGGGCTGGATCCATGCACCCCCACCCCAACCAGAAAAGAGAACAGCTGCTGAAGTTACATTTGGCAGGGAACAGGCAAACACACGATCCAGTTTTAGTATTTACCATTAGCAGAACAGATGCTTAGAGTTCTTAAACACGTCAAAGTTAACACAACAAGCCGCTTTTGACTGAAGTATAGGATATTAGACAGAGTGGTAAGTTAACACAGTAGACGTGCTAAGATACCCTCCCATCAACCTAAAGGGAGGAAATGCACAGGCCGGTACCCAGGCTGGGGCTGGGAAGGCTGGTGGAGAAAGAACACAGCCCTCAGGCACAACAGGAACCTCAGGGAATGATATTAAAACCCACACTCACCGAGGGCTTAGACAGTGTTCTAAATGCACTCATCCACTTAATTCTTATGACAGTCCTGGGAGGAGAATACTCTCACTCTCTGCAGTTTGTAAATAAGGAAACTAAGGCAAGAAGGAATTCAGTATTACCTACCAACTGATGTTTGAAAAATAAGAAGGGCGGGGGAGAGGACCTATCATTTAGGTAACAAAAGCTACCAGGAAAAGTCTCCTTCGAGAGCTCTAGAATTATCTTGGATGCAGCCCCACCAGTCACAGCAAGAGGCAGCTGAAATGATGTGAATGAGAGTTTTTGGTTTTTCTAAAAGAAGGCAGAAGTTCAAGTTTGAAAAACACAGTTCTGGGATCCTGACAGTCGAGCTTACTTCTGCCAGTGGAAACAATAAAAAGGCACAGAAGACTGAAATGAGGTCACTTACCAGAACAAGACAAGTGTCCACCAGAGAAAAGGTGCCTGACCGCCCGATGCCGGCACTACAGTGGATCACCGCAGGCCCGTGTTCAGGATTCAAGGAGCCAGACTCTCGCACTTTAAATAAGAAATTGAGAAATGAAGCTGGTGATTCAGGGACTCCGAAATCTGGCCAGGTAGTATAATGAAAGTGAGATATTGTTCTGGTTTCACCACTCTAAAAAGTGAAAATCAAGGGGGGAAATGTTAGTTCTGAGTTTTTTCTTTTAAAAGTCTACTGCAGAAAGATGTGTTTTGTGTAATGTACCATGATTTTTCATTTGGTTTTTGATAATCACATACACAAGTGTGGGAAGATTTTCTTGAGGAGAATTTGGAATATATTAATAATAACTAACACTTTTGTAACACTTATTATTTTGTAAGCATGTTCTAGGCTTTTTATGTATTAACTCAACCCATACAACAATCCTATTAAAACCCATTTTCCAGATGAGAAAACTGAGGTGAAGGGTTAAGTAATGCACCCAAGGTCACACATCAGAAAATGGCAGAGGCAGGATTAGAGCAGCACTTGGGTTCCCAACCACTGACCTGCACCATACATGCTGCCAGGATTTTCTTTAATTCATACATCATGATGAGTGGATTCTATTCTATTTTTAAAAATTTCTACCAGTTTAATTTTACATTCTTTAATGGTTTCTTAAGAATTTCAAAGTTTTAAAAAATATAATGTTCCCCATTATATGAGTTATCTTTTAGATTCTGCTATACAGGCACAGAGGAACAACTCAAGAATTAATTTAAAACAATCTTTACATTTTTAACTGAAATTGCTCTCCTAATTGCTGCTTTTCCCCATCGTAACAATTTCCAATCCTAGAACTGTTGACATGCCTTTGCTGATGTGCTAACATGGTTTACCAACATGCTAAGTGTTTCCTGTCTTGTAAAGCCTGCCTGGCACTCACCACCACTTCCTGGATATTCTCAACGACCTTTATTTCTGACTAACTCATTATGAAAACGTTCCTTGGCTTTTGCCAAAGGCCCTCTGCCCCCAGGAGCATTTCTCTGCCTTCTGCTCTTCATTCACAGAGGGAGCAGCGACCCGCTAACACATCTTTGCACAATTTTTCAGCTTTAATTACAGGATTATTTTGGAAGAAGGAGCCACGGAAGCAGCATAAAAAACCCTGATTTTTTTAATGGTTACTTTTACAGCATCTACCTTTCAATACAAATTTAGCTTTCTGTTTTTAAAAAATAATATTTCCCTTTTTTCAGTACAAATTAAGACTCCTAAGTCCCAGACTCAGTTACATGAGGTACAGCACTGATAAAATACAGTGCAGAAGTTAAAAAAATTTTTTTAATTATACGCATTTAGTGACTAATTTTTCTTGACATCCAGCTTTCATAATTCCAAGTACACTGTGATCCATAGGTTCTCAGTACACTGAAGGTACTAGAAGATTTCCTATTACTAATTAAAATGCTCATTGTGATTATTAAAATTCAAAACATTTCCTTTTAAATTCCAAATTAATTATGCTAAGTGAAAGCAACAGACTCTAAAGGCTGTATACTGTACGATTCCATTTACATGACAGGATGGAAAAGACAAAATTATAGAAATTGAAACCAGCCCAGTGGTAGCCAGGAGCTGGGAGTGGGGCCGGGCTGACTGTACACAGGCAGCATGAGAAACGTGCGCACGCGCGCGCGTGCATGTGTATCTAGGGTATGGTGACAGAACTGTTCTTTATCTTGACTGGGCAGGTGGTGACACGAATGCACTGTCAAAACTCAGACCTGTACATCAAAAAGATTGTATCTTACTGTATGTAAAAACAGTGTTTAAAACATTCCAAATTAAGGAGGCTAAACTGTAGCTTCCTTCTAGAAAACCGTAAATGGCAGCCATCTGATACCCACACAGGACTGGGGTCCGAAGTCCTTTCCTCCATCAGCCCAGGCACATGGTTAACTCAACCGCATCTTCCTTTAAATGGGGCCTCAGATTCCAGTGGGTGTCTTTAACCCTCTCCCCCCGACAGCTGCCCTGCTGCAGTCCTCAGCCACCATGCTGTGCTGACCATGCACAGAGGCCCAGCCCTGGTCCACATGGGCCTCAGCCAGGTCCAGGTGGACCTGCTGGAGGTCCCAGGCCTAGGAGAGGTGGTGCCAGGGCCCTGCTCCCAGGAGAGTGTTCCCTAAGGTGTGGCCTATACAGTGTAGGTTCAACTATGCATCACCTCGTGGCCCAAAACCTACAGTTACCCCACAATCCTGGGCAATGACTTGCTTTTTCTTTGCTTGTATGAGATTGGCTCAAGACTAGTGGCCTCTTTATTTCTTTCAAATTCAGGTCACGCTGTCTGGGATGCTCAAAGCCAGTTTCCAGAAATGCTCACCACTGTATAATACAGTCTTTCTCACTAATAGATTTTTGAAAATCCATCTTTTTCTTCCATGTAGGACCAGACTAAAGAACTTCTTAGAGGTTAATTTTGTGTTAATTCACTCCTACTGAAACAAGATTCAAAAAACTTAGCTCACAAAAATCACATAATTCCCAAAGGGGCACAGAAGTAATAGGATCCATATGTTTACTACTCTGGTATAAAAAAAAAATTTATATGGGGCTTCCCTGGTGGTGCAGTGGTTGAGAGTCTGCCTGCCGATGCAGGGGACACGGGTTCATGCCCCAGTCTGGGAAGATCCCACATGCCGTGGAGCGGCTGGGACCGTGAGCCATGGCCGCTGAGCCTGCACGTCCGGAGCCTGTGCTCCACAACGGGAGAGGCCACAACAGTGAGAGGCCCGCGTACCACACACACACACACACACAAAGTTTATATGAATGATTGGATACCTTTTCCCTCTTTTTCATGCTGGAAAAAAAGCGAGAATGGGGGGAAAGGGTTCCAAAGCATACAGAGCTAAAACAAAATTCACCTTTATTCTGAACAGTCTCTACATTTAGACTCTACAGTTTCTGACAAAATCCTAGTTTCAAACAGCGGACTCACCCTTCCCTCCTGCTCGGTCACCAAGCCCCTCAGTCCTGCTGTGACACCCAGTCAGCTCCGTCCCTTCTCACTGCCACCCCTCACACTCCACTCCAGCCGGTCTGCACACACCTGCCCAGTTTTCTCCATAAGGCACTACATCATGGACACCACCCTCTGCACAAAGATGTCAGCAGTTCACCGTTCTTCTTAGGGCAAAATCTCATTTACATTTTTTTAAAAGAATTTTAAATGTAACGTCTTTGAATCAGATGACAAGCTCATGGTCCATGGAGGCCAGGAAGCTGAACTATGAGCTGAGTAGGTACAAGAGCTGAGAGCCTGGGGGCAATTTAAGTGTGCGCTGTCTAGAGCCATTCAAATGCAAGTTAACTATAATTGTTATCAATATGAGTAAGACTATAAATGTTCTAATTATTACTTAAAAATCTATACAGTTCTACAGCCCCAGGCCCAATTTTCACACTTTAGGCACAGAAAGAAGGTAGCAAGATTGTTTCCAAGAATTTCACAAGCCCCAGTTCCATCACCTGTAAATGGGGTTTTAGAAAGTACTGATCTCACAAGGCTGCTGTGAAGGGTAAACAAGGCAACACCTGCACGTGGTGGCATGTGAAGAGACGCAGTGATCTCTGACACAATGACACACTCGCTGCTGCCTTTACCACGGCCCTTGATCCACTCCCATCAACTGTAACCTCTCCACATTTCCAACCTCCTCACCTGTGTTTCCGCTCCACCTGGAGAGAAGCAAGCTTGTCGACCCCGCCTCCCTCGAGGTCACTGCCCTAGTTCAGTCCCTCACCAGCTCCTGCAGGATCCCGCACTGGCTGTGTTAAATACGTGGTCACCATAACTCACTCTGGAAGATGACCGGAACCCCCAGTGGGGAGGGGAGGAGAGCACCAGGGCAGGGGGCAGGGCAACGCCTGAGGCATGGTCGGGAGAGGCAAGGCGGGGGCCGGCCAGGGACTCCTGTACCGGCCACAGAAGGGCTTCCCAGACCCTGGTGGAAGGACCAAGCCATGTTTCAAGACAAACACTCAGGTGTGGGGTGGTGAACAGGGTACTCGGTGCAACCGCAGAGGGGGTACACGGGCAACAGGTAAGGACCCTGCCCATGGGGAGCTGAAAACCTTGTTATGGTGTCAAAATGTACACATGCGCAAGTGCTGCACAAGCTGGGAAATGGTAAAATTTAAATTATGAAGAGAAGCGTAAGAAGATCCTAGCTGTTAGGAGTGAATGCATCATAGGTACATTAAGTGACAAAAGTGAGAAATGGGCACAAGCTGGACAGAAGAGCGCACAGGACATAAACAGGAGAGGAGGAGAGGAGGAGGCCCGGGTGGCATCTAACCCTGCTCTGGGCAAATCTACAGGGGCAGAGAAACAGAACTCAGCATGACAACAGCCTTCCTGGAACTTGATACACATAAAGCTGGCCAAGGACACTACTGAAAATGGTGAAGGCCAACTAAACAGAAAAGCCCGAAAGACAAGTTCTCCAGATGACCTGGGATTTTAAAAGCCCCTCAAAACTATCTTCATAGCTTAAGCCACAAGGCCCCTTTTAAAAGCAGACATGGAATCTCTTCACGTGGGGGCAAAAGTTCAAACTCTGAGCTCTCATCACGACGCTGGAAAGGGCTGCTGGTGCTTTACTGCCCACCAGACGTGAAGTCTCTATGGAGCAGGGCCTGACAGGAGGCAGCTCTGGCCCCAGATCTGTTAAGAGGCACAGCCAGACTCCTTTAGAAGCAACCTGGTCCTCTGAACCTCAGGAACCTCCACTCAGACCTGCAGGTGAGGCCGGCTGTCCCTCCCCTACTTCATCATCACCTTCTCTCCTGCAGCGCGTCCTCCGCTGCCCTGGCTCCTGCAGCCCTTCCCAACTCCAAGGGAGCCGCTGACAACAGGAGACCCCACACTCAGTCTGAGGCACTGTCAGAGCATTGATTCACTCGATCATTGTAACAACCCTACAAGGCAGGTGCATCATCATCCTCGTTTTGCAGATGAGAAAACGGAGGCACAGAGGTAAAATAATGGGACCAGTCACACAGCCAGGAGTGGTAGAGCTGGGATTTAAACTCAGGCCACATGGTTCCTGAGTCTAAATATTTAACCAAATGCAATTCTGTCTCTCCTACTGAAACGCTACTTTATTCTTCTAACACAACCAAATGCAATTCTGTCTTCCTACTGAAACGTTACTTTATTCTTCTAACACTCCTAGCTCTTACTAAAGATTGTAAAATAGAACATAAACTGTTGCTATTTAATTATGGTGTACTCTGAACCCAGGGCAGTAAGAAATCACACAATTGCCAGCAATTAAAGCGTAGTGGTTGGCCTGCTCCCAGGGTGGCCTCAACTTTAGAAACTTTAGAACCAAGGATTTTCCTTTACAACAAACAGCATCTTTTTCAAAAGACTTGGTCCCATCTCATTAGAAGTTAGGAGATCTGGATTTGAGTTCTGGTCTGTCACTTATTAACTGAGTAATCTATTTATGGAAAAAAATCCATTAACCCCATGGATTTTCAGGTTATTTTTTTTTAAGTATGAAAAACAGGGATATTAAGAATATTTACTCTGTCCACATTTTAGGAAGACTGTAGGACAAATGATACATATGTGAAAATACTTTGCAAAGTGATAAAGAAAATACAAAAGTTATTCTATCTTATTATTATTTGAGGTGTAATCAATGCTCAGGACAGAGAAAAACACCTATGCCCACCTCCTTCTAAATCAATTTTAATGCCAAAAGCAGACGAGGTACCTGGGATCAGTAAACACCATGAGAAGATGATTCCAAGACCCATGAGAACTTCATGGAAACGCAGCTCTGTTTCTGGAAATGAGCACTGGACAACCCAGGACCAAGTAGTAGCTGATGTATTTCAATGCAGCTTAAGATACATGCAAATGTATGTATGTTTGTATGTATGTTTGGAATCACTGGTGCAAAACAAATACAGTGAGGAGATTCATAAAGAAGCCTCCTACCTGGATGACCTAAGAGATCCCATAATAAGCTTAGCTATGAAAGTCATGGAACCTGGACCTGGCCCAAAGCACTCGGCACACATCTGTACTTATAGTATGTAATAAGAAACAGAGAGGTGTTTTAGGAGATCAACCATAAAAGGTACTTCTGCATATCTAAAAAGTGTATGTATCTCCCTTCGCTGCAAAGCTTATTTTTTTGGTTAATGATCACACGTTAATCACTCAATTCACTTAATAGTTAACTAAAACAGTATCTCGCTTTAGACTAGATACATTCCCGAAGCCATTTTTGGGCAAACAATCTCCTATTTTGTAGTTTTTCTAGTTTCTGAGAGCATCTCAGAATCACTCTTATTTCATATTTTCTAGTTATTCTAATTATGACCCAAAGATAGCAAAGAGGTAAGTGGGAAGAGGGGAGAAGTATCTCAATCTTCAGCCTGACAACAGCAGGCTCACAACCCACCCTGTACCTGTATCTCAACCAAGTACCAGGAACAAGTCTTATATTTCTGGAAAAAAATCCAAGTAAATGTTCTTGAGACCATATGGTAAATTTACTGCACCATTTTCACCAGTGCAATAAAGACAAATTTCTGTGTGACTAATCCCTTGAATTAACAACACTCTCAACAGTAGTAAGTATCAGAGCTGGCGTTTACAGGGTACCTGGTCTGTGTTAGTGCCTCTGCACACACACCCTCACCCGACCCCACAACGGCCCTGAGAGGGAGGCACCACCATCTCCATCCCACAGATGAGGACAGACTTCAGGAGGTCTGGGAGCAGGTACACTAAGTAGCAGAGCTGGATGTGAATCCAGGTTGGCCTGATTCTAAAGCCCTCTCTCTTAATCCCTGACTAATTTTAGTAAGTTATTCTGAATCCTCAAATATTTACCTGAACTTTAAAATTCTTAGTTTCTAGGGTTTCTTGAGAGTCCTCAGAGAGCTACCACATATAGGAACAAAATCTATAAGGAAAAGGTTATGGCTGTACACTATTATAGGTATTATTGAAATGAATGGGCTGCCCCAAACTTCATATCTAAGAACAAAGAATAATTCTTAAAATCATCATATAAAGTCCCATTGTTTGGGCCTGAAAAGTCTTACATTGATGTTTCCTAACTGCAGCAGATGGACTGTATAATAGGACTTCACGTCTTCCGACAGGAACTTCACACTGAAGCCTGTTTCCTTAAACAGCATCTCTCGGTCATCCTTTGTCGGCCAGTACTGTGCACATTTAACCTAAATTTAAGAATATGCATATGACTTTTTTTAGTTTATAGACATAATGAAACCATAAAAAGCTGGAAAGGAAAACAAACCACGCACATGCTATATATTTTTCAAGTACCCAATTCTAAGAACAGTCGTACTACGTTTGATGTTTAATGTATTTTAATAAGATCGACATCTTACAAAAGCAGGTTTGTAAAATGTTCCTCTAACTTATAAACTAAAAAAAACCCTATAAACAGATATCATGTTCATAAAATGAAAATCAATTTGTCATTTCTAAAGCAGGATAATGTATATTTTAACATCATACTGGCATTCACACTATTTTTCTATAAATATCAAACTCTTACAAGAATCTTATCTTCAAACAGTATTGAAAAGGCTTTATTTTACAAGTATTTTCCATAAATACCCGTTAATCTGCTACTAAATACTACTACATATCTAGAAATAACACTGCATACCTACTTACTAAAATTAAGTCGGGGAAAGAATTAAAAGATAAGCTCCCGGGCTTCCCTGGTGGCGCAGTGGTTGAGAGTCCGCCTGCCGATGCAGGGGACACGGGTTCGTGCCCCGGTTCGGGAAGATCCCACATGCTGTGGAGCGGCTGGGCCCGTGAGCCATGGCCGCTGAGCCTGGCGTCCGGAGCCTGTGCTCCACGAGGGGAGAGGCCACAACAGTGAGAGGCCCACATACAGCCAAAAAAAAAAAAAAAAAAAAAAAAAAGATAAGCTCCCTTTACCTAGAGTTGTTACATTTTGGAAGAACTATTGACATGGAATTTGTATTTGTGACAATAAAAACATCTTCCCAAAAGCCAAATTATGAGGCCAGCAGGCTGAGGTAAGGTGAGCTAGAGTCATTTCATTAGGAGAAAACACCAGAAAAACATCCTTGTAAAATATGGTCATTTCTCCTTTTCCAAATCACAAATAGCTACAAATAACAAACAATAAAAATGCTTCCAAAACAAATGAATACTATGAGCTGACACTTCTTCAAAAGGTCAGCTTAAAGACATTTAAAAAATGACACAAGAAGTGAAAGAGCATAAATTAGAATTCGAACAACTCAGAAATGCGGTGACAGAAAAGAAAAAAGATTCAGAAATAACAGAACACATTTCATCAACAAAGACTAATTAATTAAACTAGGGAAAAGAGATGTGACTAAACACAACAGATGATGCCTTAAGAGAAAAGGGAGGACATTTTTTTTTTTTTTTTTTTTTTTTTTGCGGTACACAGGCCTCTCACTGTTGTGGCCTCTCCCCTTGCGGAGCACAGGCTCCGGACGCGCAGGCTCAGCGGCCATGGCTCACGGGCCCAGCCGCTCCGCGGCATGTGGTATCCTCCCTGACCGGGGCACGAACCCGTGTCCCCTGCATCGGCAGGAGGACTCTTAACCACTGCGCCACCAGGGAAGCCCGGGAGGACATTTTTAAAACAAAAAGAAATGAAGAGAGAGACAAACAGGATTAGAGAAAATGTGACAAATATAAAAAATAAGCAAAGAAAATCTAACACATGTATAATAGAAGGACCCAAGAAAAGAACACCAAAGCAAGCAAGGGAACAGAATAAATGTCAACAAGTATAATTCAATAAATTTTTCTTTAAAGAAAGAAAAAATGTCTGAAATCACATACTGAAAGAGCACTCTATGCCCCTGGACAAACTGACCCAGAATGACCAACACAGAAATGTTTTGGTAAAATTATTGGGATATGAAGGAAAAAAATCCTTTGGGTAACCTAGGTAAAAAGAATAAGTGACTAATAAAGGAAATAGAGATGTCCATTTGACTTTGACAGTAATTTGTAATGCCAGAAGAAAATGGAGTAATACATTTAAGTTGTTCAAAGAAAAGCAGGGCTTCCCTGGTGGCGCAGTGGTTGGGAGTCCGCCTGCCGGTGCAGGGGACGCGGGTTCGTGCCCCGGTCCGGGGGGATCCCACGTGCCGCGGAGCGGCTGGTCCCGTGAGCTATGGCCTCTGGGCCTGCGCGTCTGGAGCCTGTGCTCCGCAACGGGAGAGGCCGCAGCAGTGAGGGGCCTGCGTACCGCAAAAAAAAAAAAAAAAAAAAAAAAAAAAAAAAAAAAAAAAAGAAAAGCAAATATGAGCCAAAGATTTTATATTCTGCCAAACTGACTGTTAAGCACTGAGTCAGCAGATGAACTGTCATTGGCACGTAAGACATCAGGGACTATGGTGCCCATGAGTCCTTCCTCAGGATCCTCTGGAGTATAAGCTACAGACAGAATGACTGGAGAGACACCTCAACATATACAGACTTACACAAAAAGAGCATAAGGGACAGAGTATAATGTGCTATAAACTCTGACAATGTACATAAAGTACAACTTAAAAAAAAACAGAGAATGGGAAAAACAAAACATTTAAAACTTTTTTTCAGTAGTTATTTTGGTGATGGAGTTGATTTTGTTATTATGAGTATTTTCTGTGTGCAATATCAGACAAAGTAAAAGAGTCACTATAAGATATTTGACATCACTAGTGTCTTTGAGAACCAGAATTCATGGTATGGAAAACACTGTAACAGATAAAGGATAGAAAGGGTTGAGCCAACCCCTATAGGCCTAAATTTGAATCAGAAATATCAGTATGAACACTAGCGCTATGTTATCTTAACACACAAACATATTTTTCCTTAGCTCTGTTCACTGAAAAGACCAACCCAGTGGCAACAAACATCCCTATTTTTGTTGTGACCCTGAAATACCACTGCCCACTGAAAGAAATTAAGGCCCCTTAAAGAAATGGCTGATTCTTAACACCAGAGTTTAAGATGAGCCCGCAATATGGAGTCATTCCAGACAGCAAGTAGCGATGAAGACTCTTGGGTCTGTGTAAAAGAACTCAGGGCCCAACCTGAAGAGCTTCCTGCTGGCCAGTGAAGGGACAATCTGACTACAAATAAGGATAATAACTGCCATGGAGTGAAATGAATCAAGGATGTTTGAATCCATGACTTCACAGTACCTGATGCCCTCCCGCCCTGCCCCCACACCAAGAAAACCTAAGTGGTCACATGTTGAGGACACTAGGGAATCAACTTCTTTTGAAAACTGCTTTTCCTATTTAAAAGTGGCCAAGGGGCTTCCCCAGTGGCACGGTGGCTGGGAGTCCGCCTGCCAACGCAGGGGACGCGGGTTCGAGCCCTGGTTCGAGAGGATCCCACATGCCATGGAGCAACTAGGCCTGTGCGCCACAGCTGCTGAGCCTGCGCTCTGGAGCCTGCAAGCTACAACTACTGAGCCCATGTGCCACAACTGCTGAAGCCCGCGTGCCTGGAGCCCGTGCTCTGCAGTGAGAAGCCTGCACACCGCAAAGAAGCATAGCCCCCACTCACTGCAACTAAAGCCTGCACACAGCAATGAAGACCCAACGCATCCATAAATAAATAAATAAACAAACAAATAAAATTTTTTTTAAAAATAAAAAAAAAATAAAAGTGGCCAAGTAACAAGAGTGGGAGGTTTGGGCCTCCCTGGTGGCGCAGTGGTTGAGAGTCCGCCTGCCGATGCAGGGGATACGGGTTCGTGCCCCGGTCTGGGAGGATCCCATATGCCGCGGAGCGGCTGGGCCCGTGAGCCATGGCCGCTGGGCCTGCGCATCCGGAGCCTGTGCTCCGCAACGGGAGAGGCCGCAGCAGTGAGAGGCCCGCATACCGCAAAAAAAAAAAAAAAAAAAAAAGAGTGGGAGGTTTTTTTTTTAATAGAAGTATTCCAACAAGAGCTCCTGGAATATCACTATTTTATATCCCCTAATTAATTAAGGAGCTAAACACCGACCAGCAACAGCTGCCACCATCATTACGCTGACAAACATTATGCCCCCACCTACAAGGTGACCTTCCCCTAGACAATTAAACCTGACTCTAGATGCAACCACCGTAAATATGATTTCTGATTTCTGGTGGCAGTCTTATCTTTTTTTTTTTTTTTTTTTTGCGGTACGTGCGCCTCTCACTGTTGTGGCCTCTCCCGTTGCGGAGCACAGGCTCCGGACGCGCAGGCTCAGCGGCCATGGCTCATGGGCCTAGCAGCTCCACGGCATGTGGGATCTTCCTGGACAGAGGCACAAACCCGTGTCCCCCTGCATCGGCAGGCGGACTCTCAACCACTGCCCACCAGGGAAGCCCTGTCTTATCTTTTTATTATACTAATTATACTGCAGAATGAGGGATGAAACTTATAATCCTCTAGTTGGCAACGCTGCTCAACATGTCCCAACTGATAGAGCCCCCATCACTTGAAGCATGAAAACCACTGTAAACAACTATGCTGACACTGCTGGACACTCTGGTATGTTAACACCACTTCAGATATAAAACAGACTAGAAAAACCTTCACCACCACTGAAAACTGGCAACTATTAATTTAGAAAAAAGGAAGAGGGACTTCCCTGGTGGTGCAGTGGATAGGAATCCACCCACCAATGCAGGGGACACGGGTTCGAACCCTGGTCCGGGAAGATCCCGCATGCTGCGGAGTAACTAGGCCCATGCGCCACAACTACTAAGCCTGCGTTCTAGAGCCCACGTGCCACAACTACTGAGCCCGCAGGGCTAGAGCCCATGCTCCACAACAAGAGAAGCCCCCACTCGACTAGAGAAAGCTCGTGCACAGCAACGAAGACTCAACGCAGCCAAAAATAAATTAAATCTTTTTTTTTTTTTTTTTTTTAAAAGGAAGAATCAGGAACCTGAAGAAGCAGAGCAGTCTAAGACCTCAGGGCTGAAAGAGACCTAACAGATAATACTTTCCAATTTGCATGTTTGACAGAAGAGGACCCTAAAGCCACAGAAGCTGAAAGACTTACCCAGCGTCACACCACTAATTAGCACTGGGTTTAGACTGCACTTCAAATGTCAATAAATTTATACATTTCTATACTTACTGCCTTGTGACCTAAGAGCCAACAGTAATTTATAAAGGTTTTAGAAACCTGTCACTTTAATCTTTTATAAAATTTTCAGGATTTTGATAATAATAAGTTGTAAAGATTGTGATAAAGCCTACGGATTCCAAAGATCTAAATACCACTACTAGCCAATACTGGCTCCATTATACTTATATTTTGGAGGGTAGTGGTCCGCAATTGTTATTTAAATATTTAAGGTAAAAAAGGAGAAGGATACATTAGCTCTTCTGGTCAGAATCACCCTGACCACTAGTCTTTAGCAATTAAAGGCCAAAACTAATGAATGAATATCCCAAAAGAAATAAGAAAATATTTATAAGTTAACAATCACAGGCAGTACACTAAGTTGTAAATATCAAGTATTACTCACCGATTCTTTCTCCACAATTCGGTTTAGCATGACAACTGCTTTGGTCTTTTGCTGCCAAATCATGAGCCAGAAATGACAACCTGTATTAGGAAGTGGACCCTGTAAGAACAGAGAAGGAAAAGTAGGTAAGAGAAAGGGGACAGAGTAAAGCTCCGAGGAAACTCCTTCAGGGAAGCTTCTCTTCTGAGAACAGTGTAACGGATCATAAAGAGTAAATCGAGACTTTAAATCCACTTGAACTAAAAACAGGTCTGTGCTAGTTAGGATTACTGATTATCAATGATCAAAAGTGACTTTTATTTACTTAGGCAGAAAAGGAAAATTTTTAGGCTCTCAGGTGACTTTCAGAGTTGAGAGCTGGAGAACCAGGCTTGGGTAGGAACAAACGTCAAGACAAGATTTTGTCCAAGAGGAGTGGGCTTGGGACAGTACTCCCAACTTGTCACTAACATCACCTGCTTTGCTGGTACTGCCATCCTAAGGTGGCTGTATTACTCACGCACAACCTGTAAGCAAACCAGGGTCAAAATCGCAGATGCCAAGATCTACAGGTTGTATTCTAGCTGCAAAGGAGGCAGGCAAAGGCGATTTCTGTCCCCCTCCGGTCTCTGCCGCAGAAAGAGAGGCCCTGCCTTCCATGATGAGGGCAGCCCTGCAAAGGAGGAAGTCTGTGCCAGCACTGGCTTGCAACCAACCCAAGTTAGCTACAAAGAGAATTCCAGAAAAAGCGGAAATTGCAAAGCACCTGAACCACTATGAAACTGTTAATCTACAAAACCAGAGAATGTGTAACCTCAAGAGCAGAGTTAAAAGGGGTAACAGTGCATATCACAATACTGCCATGGGGGAAAAAAAATCAAATAATATTATGAATTTCCAATTACCTTCACATTTTGATTAATGCGTACCACAGGGCAGAATAAAGGGCAAAGAAGAGATGAGAAGGCCATGCCCAAACTTTAACTACTTTAAGTGAGTAAAGATTAACATGAACGAGGTTTGACTGTACCTCCAGTAACTCAACAAGCATTCACCTCGCAGGACGCTGGGAGGCCAGGTCTGACTAAAGCTTCAGCTCCACATGGAAAACAAGGCAATTCAAGTGGTGCTACACTGAAAGCAGCTTTAGGGCAGTTGTATCCCTGGTGTATAGTGGGTGTTAGGTAAATATTATTTGAACTAATAAACTCTAAGCTCTAAGTTATACAAATGCTAGAAAGGGATTGGGAATCCTGAGGAGCTGCACCCTCGGGTTTGAGGGACTGTTCCCCTCCTTCGGTGCATGTTATCCAATGCTTGAGTTACTTCCAAAACCAAACAGTGTGAAGATAAAAACAGCAATGAGAAGAGCCCCAGTAAAATGAATGCCGTTTCTTTCGTCTAAAAAAATGGACAGATCAGTTCACCAATGAAGTCGCTCCTTAGCGTGTTCACACACACACACGCGCATGCGCACACAGAGAGAGAGACACACACACACACACACACACACACACACATACACATTCTGTTAGTAGTTCTGAAATGGGAGAGGGTTTCTCAGCCCTTCCACTTACCAGCAATACTACCTATTTTTCTTGTGCAAAATGGAGATCTATACCAAGGGACTGATATATACAGGACTGATTTTTAATTTTTATAAAACTCAGAGGGAAAAGATGACAAAAGTAATAAGCAACAAAGGACAATGAGAACAACTGCAGTTTTAATAAACACTTAGCATCTCTGGTTTTCTCTATCCTTTGAAATATTTTCTGTGCGTCTTCTCTGTTCCAATGTACTAGATACAAAGGAAAAAGCAGTCTCAGATGTCAAAGAGCTTACGACAGAGGCAAGGAACGGAAACACATCGAGCACCACAAGAGTAAGGGGTAAACCATCAGGTTTGCAGGAGTAGGAAGGATACTGGCGCAGAGCCTTAAAAATGAGGAGGGCACTGACATGGGGGAAGGAAAGGTAGGGAATCAGGATCCATTTCCAGCATAAGGCAAGGCATGTGCAAGTTTAGGGGACATCTGGGAAAAGACAGCTAGATTGCTGAGGGCAACATGGAGGTACACGGTAGGAAACTGCACCTGCAGAGTGGGAGGGTCTTGAATGCAAGAAATAGTCACCAAACTCTTCTTTAAGGAGTAAAGGGATATGACCAGATTCGTATGTCACAAAAAATAATTCTGGTGGAATTGTTAAAGATGGATTAGGGAGGACGGACTGGTGGTGGCAAGGAAAGAAGTCAAGAAGCTACCACTTTGGTGCAGATAAAATTCAAGAGAGCTCTGAAGAAGGGCAGGGCAGCAGAACAAAGGAAAGTATTAGACACATGAGGAGGATAGCTTTAATCCATATGAGAGAAATAGGAAGGGGGCTGGCATGGTTTAAAAAAAAAGAAAAAAAGAAATAGTTCGACATAGAAAATGCAGAATTTGTGACATCAATTGGTCACGTGGGTAAAAACACCCATATGGACGTTGAAAAATATAAGCCAGGGGGTGGAGGCAGGGGTGGGACTCAGGAAATAAGAAAAAGCTGAAGACGGGCTTCTGAGTCCCATTTAGAATGAGTGGGGAGGGACTCTGTCAGGACACAAAGACGCTGTCCAACATGGACAGGAGGTTTAAATGAGATCACTAGGGTATGAGTCAGGCATTTTCTTTTTCGTGATGAGATTTATAATGTTTTATAAAAGGGTTATTACTATCATTACTACTACTAATAAAAAGCAGTAACAAATGCCACAATAAATACTCCATGGAGTACTCACCATAGTACCAGGCACTATATAAGTTTTTATCAGCATTGTTCTATAGATAATAGAGATATATATCGATAACATAGGTACACACTTGACTCTTGAACAACACGGGTTTGAACTGCGGGGGTCCACATATAGGCAGATTTTTTTCAATAAATATACAGCTGGCCCTCTTATCCATGGGTTCCGCATCTGCAGAATCAACCAACCTCAGATGGCAAACCTAATACATGATCCATGATTGGTGGAATCTGTATATGTGGAATCTCAAGGACAGAGAAGGACAACTATGCACTTGAGCACCCATGGGTTCTGGCATCTGCAAAGGATCCTAGAAGCAAACCCCCACAGATACCAAGGGACAACAGTACAGGCTTGGGGAATAAATAATGTGTCCAAGGTCACACAGTAGTTTCAAGGCAGCAGATCTGAATAATTAAGAGCAGAACCACGCAATCTATGGAGACCGTGTAGCTTCACATCCTGGCCTTATCCCACTTGTTGTATGACCTTGGTAAAGTTATTTGAAGTTCCTTTGTCTTTTTAGGTGATTCCTCATGTTAACATAAGGATAACAATAGTATTTACCACAGAGGGTTATCCTGAGGCTTAAATTATACAAAACAAAAAATATAGAACAGTGTTAAAAACTGCTAGCTGTTACTATTTACAATAGCCAAGACATGGAAGACATCTAAGTGTCCATCTATAGATGAACGGATAAAGAAGATGTGGTACATATATACAATGGAATACTGCTCAGCCATAAAAAATAATGAAATAATGCTATTTGCAGCAACATGGATGGACCTACAGATTATCATTCTAAGTAATTCAGACAAAGACAAATACTATATGATATCACCTACATGTGGAATCTAAAATATGATACAAAAGAAATTAGTAACAAAACAGAAACAGACTCACAGAAAACATACTTACGGTTACCAAAGGGGAAAGGGGAGAAGGGATAAATTAGGAGTTTGGGATTCACAAATACACACTACCATCTATAAAATAACAGGATTTACTGTGTAGCTCAGGGAACTATATTCAGTAACTTGTAATAACCTACAACAGCAAAGAATCTGAAAAAGAACAGATATAGATGTATGTGTCTGTATATAACTGAATCACTTTTTGTACACCTGAAACTAACATACTACGGTAAATCAACTATAGTTCAATAAAATAATAAATAAAAGATTGCTAGCTCGGGGACTTCCCTGGTGGCACAGTAATTAAGAATCCGCCTGCCAATGCAGGGAACACGGGTTCGAGCCCTGGTCCGGGAAGATTCCACATGCTGTGAAGCAACTAAGCTCGTGCACCACAACTACTGAGCCTGCGCTCTAGAGCCCGTGAGCCACAACTACTGAGCCCATGTGCCAAAACTACTGAAGCCCGCGCGCCTAGAGCCCATGCTCAGCAACAAGAGAAGACACCACAATGAGAAGCCTGCTCACTGCAACAAAGAGTAGCCCCTGCTCCCTGCAACTAGAGAAAGCCCATGTGCAGCAACAAAGACCCAACACAGCCAAAAATAAATAAATAAATAAATATAAATTAATTAATTAAAAAAAGACTGCTAGCTGCTAGCTGTTAATTTTACTTCCCACTAGGATGTGAAGTTCATAATGGCAGTTTTATGAATGGCTGTTTTATTCAAACAATGCTGCCACAAAGTAGGTACTCAAAGCTTTGCTGGATGAATGAACATCCAATGAAGCAGCCAGACTGGGATTCAAATACAGATACCATGAGTCCAGAGTCTACCCTCTTTCTTAAGATACAAAGGTTCAAAATGTGGTCCCAGGGAGTTGAAGTGATGAGTGTAAACTGCACGGGGGAAAAAACCTAAGTCAGAATCTTGAGAAACAAGTGCATTTTTAGAGACTAAAGATGAGAAAGAGGAATGGATAAAAAAGACTTGGAAAAAAAGAGAGAAAGAAAGGGTGTGATAAGGAATCTAGGGTAATTATTCTTTTCTGTTTTTTATCATTATGGTTTTTTCAAATAGAAAGTAAATTTTTTTAACTCTAAAAATGAGTTCATTAAAAACATGAATGTGCATAATACTTCAAATATTACAGAAAATGGCAAATTAAAGTCTTTTTTCCTAATTCCCAGAAATAATCAGTAAGAACAGCAGGTGTATAATTTATTTAGCCAGCCCTTGCAGACTGTTTCAGTTCTACTATTTCTGGCCCTATGCTATTAAAATGAAGTTGTAACAAACACCCTCACATGTATCTTTATGTCTTTACGTATTAGACCCCTGAGTATTATAAACTTTTAAATCTCTGCTGATCTGACAGGAGAGAAGTGGTAACCGATTGCTGGTTTAAATTTATATTCCCTAATTACTAGAAAAGTTGAGCATCTCTTCATATGTATATTGTCTATCTTTATTTCTTTTCTTTGAACTGTGAATTTATGTTCTTTGCCAGTTTTTTTCATGGATTGTTTCTTTTTTTTCTTTTTGATTTACAGGAGCTGCTTTACTTCAAGTAAAAAAGAGTAATTAATTCTTGTTTCCTGTGAATTAGAGATAGTCTAACAGTTCATAGTTACATTAATTTGAATATCTTCTTACCATTTTGAAAGGTTTTCACTTTCAGTAACAGGTTATTCTGATCTGAAATGGGTTCTTTAAAAATCTCAAACATTATAAATATGCAGCTTATCTTTTTTAAAATTTAAGTACAGTTGATTTACAATACTGTGTTAGTTACAGGTGTACAGCAAAGTGATTCAGTTACATACATATATTTTTTCAGATTACGCTCCATTATAGGTGACTGCAAGATACTGAATAATACAGCTTATCTTTTGAATATTTAAAAATCATTAACTGAGGGAAATGAGAGCACTGTTAATTAAATCTATTATTTGATAAACAAAGGGTAGCTGGTGTGTATAAATCAAAATCATTTCTGCTATCTCAGAGTGGAAGAAAAGTGCTGCTGGAACATGGGTGTGGCCGGTGTGCTGAGAAGCGATCAGGCAGGAGGCCAAAGGGGCAGCAGGCTCTTGGGCCTCCCTG
Organism: Mesoplodon bidens; assembly: GCF_964165515.1. Lineage (NCBI taxonomy): Eukaryota > Metazoa > Chordata > Mammalia > Artiodactyla > Ziphiidae > Mesoplodon > Mesoplodon bidens. The sequence continues at coordinate 28,860,591 of NC_138169.1, read as the reverse complement.
TTGGTTGTCTGGGCACCTGGCTCACACCCTCACCTGTCCTGACATCCAAGGCCTGTCCACACTCTGAAAATACACGCCAGGGCGGGGCAGAGAAGAGCTTTCAAAGGGCCTCTCGTTCTGATTCAAGTGATGTAAAGAGAAGCAGAAGGTAACAAAGCATCAGCAAACCAAGGCTTTGTACCAAATATTCAATATAAAGCAAGGAGGACAACTGGCCAGAAAAGAACCGGCCTAGCCAAATTTCATGAACAACTTTCTTTCAGAGAACGTGTAACACTGAAGATTACTTTTATCTGAAATATACACAGCTGCAAAACATTATAACACCATTCATTACATAACAACAGAAAAAACTGAAAGAGAATTTCATCTCCAAAAGAAGTCAGGACACACTTTTCGCTGTGTTTTAAAGAAGACCAATCACAAGAATGGCGGTCAGGCATCGGCTGCACATCACACCACTTGCCTGTGTTAAGATGTAACTCCTCTGCGCCTCTTCTATGTCAACTAAGCTGGCATTAATATAATCATTTTCAGCATTTTGCAGTTTAACACGACTGTGATCATCTGAAACAGAGCATGACAAATCATACCGTCATTTCAAGTTTGCATTTCTTTTTTATTTTAATATTAATTTTCTGGATATTTATAAAACGAGAGAAGAGACAAAGAAAAATAAATTGGCACCCCAGTAGAGTCAAATCCCAAATTACTCCCCTTTTTACTATTTTTTAAAAAGATTATTTATTATTTTTGGCTGCGTCAGGTCTTAGCTGCGGCACACGGGATCTTTGTCGAGGCAGGCAGGATCTTTCATTGCGGTGCACAGGCTTCTCTCTAGTTGTGGCATGCAGGCTCCAGGGCACATGGGCTCTGTAGTTTGCGGCACACAGGCTCTCTAGTTTTCGCACGTGAGCTCAGTAGTTGTGGTGCATGGGCTTAGTTGCCCTGCAGCATGTAGGATCTTAGTTCCTTGACCAGGGATCGAACCTGCGTGCCCTGCATTGTAAAGCGGATTCTTTACCACTGGACCCCCAGGGAAGTCCCCCAAGTTATTCCCTTTTTTAAAAGGAAGTACAAAGATGAAATCCTTTTGTTTGTTACTGTGTGTTAGAAGGAAGTGCTTCTGTTAGTGGTAGTTTAGCTGTTGTTTAACTAGAAAAATTGACCAAAGAGTAAAACATAGTAAAAGAAATAAAGCATCTATCTTCCTAAAAGTGAAAGGATGGTTAAGATTCTTTATGCCTAAGAACTAATAAGTCTACCTACAAAAAACAATGGCCTTGGGCTTCCCTGGTGGCACAGTGGTCGCGAGTCCACCTGCCGATGCAGGGGACATGGGTTCGTGCCCTGGTCCGGGAAGATCCCACATGCCGCGGAGCGGCTGGGCCCGTGAGCCATGGCCGCTGAGCCTGCGCGTCCGGAGCCCGTGCTCCGCAGCGGAAGAGGCCACAACAGTGAGAGGCCCACGTACTGCAAAAAAAAAAAAAAAAACAACAATGGCCTCAAATAAATAAGATCAGATCCCCACAGTAACTACATTTCATTTTCTTCATTCAACAGATGTGCATACAACTATATATAAATAATTTTTAGCACTTAATTATATAATTAGATCAAGTGCTAAACTATATTTAACACACTTGGAATATTCCAATTCTTTTTTACATTTTTTTTTCTTTTTTTTTTTTTGCGGTACGCGGGACTCTCACCGCTGTGGCCCCTCCCGCTGCGGAGCACGGGCTCCCGACGCGCAGGCTCAGCGGCCATGGCTCACGGGCCCAGTCGCTCCGCGGCATGTGGGATCTTCCCAGACCGGGGCACGAACCCGTGTCCCCTGCATCGGCAGGCGGACTCTCAACCACTGCGCCACCAGGGAAGCCCCAAATCTTTTTTTTTTTGGTGGTACTTGGGCCTCTCACTGTTGTGGCCTCTCCCGTCGCGGAGCACAGGCTCCGGACACGCAGGCTCAGCGGCCACGGCTCACGGGCCCAGCCGCTCCGCGGCATGTGGGATCTTCCTGGACCGGGGCACGAACCCGTGTCCCCTGCATCGGCAGGCGGACTCTCAACCACTGTGCCACCAGGGAAAGCCTCCAATTCTTTAAAAGACAACTAAAGACACTTCATTACTTAGATTGTGTTATAACAGTTTAGATACACTCGTTTTTAAAAGTGGAAATCTCACAGATTTAGAATTGATGCTAATTTAAATACGTGGAGCACAAAACTTTACCTATATCATTTTGGAGAGAAGGGAAGAGAAACAAGACACTGCGAGAGGAAGCACACGTATAATAACAGAACTAGTGTTAACTCAGAATTCTAAATATATGACAGGCAGAGGCATATGACTGAATTATAACCTACATGCATGTTTGATGTCTAACTAGAGAAAACGTTCTATTGTAAACTGCTCCCCTCAAGGCAATACCAAACAACCATTCTCTCTCCCACTTTTAAACTATAAAAACTGTTCACATTACCTCCATGTGAAAGAAAATGTTAAATGGCTTTAGTTCCACACATCAATTTATGTGAGATGTTTCTGCTGGACTGAACCCAAGACCTCTGTAAATATTACACGTCATGTGCAAACAGGAAAAGCGAAGGTCTTGTTATAGTAAATCACTTATACTAGTGTTCTCGGAAAGATGATGTCAACAGTCACTTTTTTTTTTTAACAGTCATTTTTTTTAACAGTTTGATCACTCTTTAACTGTTATGTGAGAGAGTAAAAAAGTCAGCTATATAATTAACAAAATAAAGACCATACACCTCCTACATAACACGTATCAGAAGAATAATGAATGCTTTTAAAATGCTACACAATCCCTAAAATTCAAGTTCTGCCAAAATATAATACCAAAGGAACATATTTCCTCATGCTGTAATCACAGAAAGAACAGAAACCCCGGAGACTAATCATATCTATTGCACAAGTGAAAAAAGCAATTTGGCAAAAGCAGCAAGAATCCATAGGCACTGGGAAGGTTCCCCTACAGGGCGCTGGGAATTCAGTTATCCGGCAAGTCATCCAGACCCTTCCATAAGCCTGGAAAGACCACAGGGGTGTTTTAAAGGTATCTGACACCCTGCCTTCAGGACTTTGAACTGGGTTCACTGTTATTTTCTCTCCAGTGTTAACATCTACACCTGGTGTCACTCCAGCTCATTAAAAACATGAATCACACACCCCCAGATCCGTTCCCTGGAGCCTGAGTACTGACCAGTAGGGGAGCAAGGCATTACCTGAAAGGCACCTCCCAAAAGGAAGGTAATCCTTGGGAAAAGTCTAGCTATTTAGAACTGGCTACAAATGTTGGCTGAACCTATGTTTTCTCCTCAGGACTGATTTTTTTAAACTTTCAGCTACATCTAACATCATTTTAATTGTTCTGTTCCATTAAGAAGATTAATAAAAAATGCAAAGCATGTAACTTTTTGATTCAGAAGAGAATCTGTGTACAGAAAAAAACGTAAGAGTTTCTTGTGTTAAATAAAATACATAACTTTAACACTATCTACCAAGTAAGTATAAACATTTCAGGAAGTGAAACTATCAAAGCCTTTTTATGAGGAATTGTGACTTGATGATTTATATTCTCTGGCAATGATAACAAAGAGAGACAAAGCCTCTTTTCCCACCAAGAACCACTTACTGTCTGGTCTGAAATATCTGTGAGGGTGACATGGGTCCCCTTAACACTTGAGGTCAAGTGTCTCCTCTCCCTGCCCGTCACGACTGGTCAGCCCCAAACCTGTGAACGGTTCACTCCAAATCAAACTTCTGACTTCTGAGTTAGAAGAAAACCCACGAAGTTACATGCTTTCTCCTCTCCCCAAAGTAGTTGATCCTGCCTAAGAATCTCTGAAATGAGACTACCAGATCAGAGTCCCACAGCCTCAGGGCCATCAGCACTTTATCATCATTCTAAGTGTATGGTTATCCCCCACTTCCTTATCTTTTAAAGGATCCAGCAAAGGGAGAAAATGAAGATGATTCAAACTGTATTGCAGGAGAGGCCACAAAAGCAACCAAACCACACCTCACAGGAAATCTGATTTCTCAACATCTAATAACACCACCAGCAGGACGATCAAGAATGCATACTTTTCTCCACAGCGGCATCATCGGGGAGAGGGAAGAAATGCACACCCCGTGGACTGCGGCAATGAGCTGGATTAGGCAAACTTCCAACCACGAGTCCCCGCACCTCCCACCCGCAAACAGCCTGTTTTCTGAGAAATGGCTTCATCTGTCAAGAAATGACTGGCTCTAGTTGTGGCCTGAGCTGACAACACAGATTAGCTTCCTCTTTCAATACTGTCACAATGAGCTTTTTTCCCCCACCCCACCCCCCGTTACATGTTTTTTCATTATCGTAAAGACATCTCCTTGTGGAAAGTCTTCCAGGTCAAACAAGAAGGGCTCACATTTATGCCGAGGCAGAGATTAAGAACAATGAACAGAAACTGGGCAGAAGACTGACTATCAGCACAGCTTTAACAGACTTCCCGCTTCAGGCTCCTTTCTCAATGGGGGACAGTAAGCGTTCGGCACTGATTTCCACACCATGTGGCACTTCCCAGTCAAGAATGTAAGCATCTGACAGATGTGTCAACTCTCTTCAATCCTACAAGTAGATACTGGAGGCACAAATAACATGAATTTTCTCTCATAAATCAAGCAATGAGCCAAAAGCAAAGCTAGAGCTAAACCCCCATCAGCATCGGTGTGGCCATGTTAGTGGAGAAGAAACAAGCCATCGTGCAGAGGGTCAGCATCTCAGCTGTCTCCTCAGCAAAGTAAAACCATACGAGCTGAACAGTTCCTTTTCTGACGACATAACCAACCACAATGGCTGTGCACGACTTTTCACTCCTGGGATGTGTCAGGTGCTCGCTGCTCTCCACCCTCACCCCTCACACCCTGAGTCGTGTTGTGCGCGTTTTGCTGACACTCGGGCCAGTCAAGTCATCAGCCTCGATCGCACCCTAGAGGAGCAGCAGCAGAGGCCCAGAGACGCCCCAGATCCTCCCCAGCATTGCCGCCCACCCTGCTCTTTGCCTCAGGGATGACTTCCGCCTCCATCTCTGCACACACACCTCACCTCTGAAGGCCTGGCCCAGGACTTCCCTTCTCTGATGGAAGCCCCCCTCCTGCACATCCCGCCCACCAGACGATGTGCTCTTTAAATTGACCACCTTCCACACCTGGTCAACACATACATGCCAGGAGCCAGGCAACCAGGACAGAGAGATAAGACATTATTTGTTTCAAGCTTTTTAAAAGAAAAAAAACCCTATCGGGAAATAAGTCCTAGTGCCATACTGTGCTGCACTGAGTATAGTGGGAGCAGGCCAGGGTAAGAGGAGGGGAGGGGGCTTCCAGCAGGAGGAGCAGCAGGAAGAGGAGCACAGGGGCCGCCGAGAAGGACTGGGAGGAGGAGAGGCCCTGGCAACTCCGCACGAGCACCTGAACTTCGAGGAAAGAACGAACAGCGGACAGAGGACGGGCTGGAACGAGGAGGACGGCCTGACACTCGGGCAGTCCCATCCATCGGGGCCTGTGGCACAGCCGCATGGACTGGCCACCAGTGACACTGTGTGGAGCACACAGAGGGCTCGGCCTCCTCCAAATAAGGGGCCAGCTGCCTGCACATGTCCACCTCTCTCAATCCATCATGATTCCAAGTTCCTAAACTTGACAGGACAGTGTTAACTGGTTAAATTCTGCCTCCGCACATCCCCAAACTGAAAAGGGCCCCTTGAATCCACCCCAGAGTCTCTGAGATGGAAAGAAGACTGAGAGGTGTCCTTACAAAACAGGTAAAAGTTACCAGTGTCGCTTGAACACGGACACCTTTCCTCTTCGACAGGATCTATAAAACAAGACATGGGACTTCCCTGGTGGCGCAGTGGTTAAGAATCTGCCTGCCAACGCAGGGGACAAGAGTTCAAGCCCTGGTCTGGAAAGATCCCACATGCCGCGGAGCAACTAAGCCAGTGCACCACAACTACTGAGCCTGTGCACTAGAGCCCGCAAGCCACAACTACTGAGCCCATGCTCTAGAGCCCGCGAGCCACAACTACTGAAGGCCGTGCACCTAGAGCCTGTGCTCTGCAATAAGAGAAGCCACCACAATGAGAAGCCCACGCACCACAACAAAGAGTAGCCCCTGATCGCCGCAACTAGAGAAAGCCCACTTGCAGCAACAAAGACCCAATGCAGCCAAAAATAAATAAATAAATTAATTAATTAAAAATAAGACACACCACGCTTTGGTCTCACACAATCAGTGAGCAGCTCACCACTTTCCTTGAAGCTCAGATCTCTCCTTCTAGGAGAAAGGAAGGGAGAGGGGGTTGGGCGACAAATGGTATTTCCCTTTCATCCACAAACCCAGGCCCCTGGAACCCATCCACACTCCTGGGGAGCTTACCTTCTCGCAAAGGGAGACAGCAATAAGCAAAATAATTAAGTATTTTTATTACATGTTATACAGTAATAAACCCTATGGGAAAAAAGAGCAGAGTAAAGGGCAGCTGTGCTGGGAAGGGAGGCAGGTTGCAATTCTAAACAGGTGGTCAGCCTGGGGCTCACTGTGACAGTGACAGTGAAGCAAAGACTTAGAGGAGGTCAGCCACATGAATATTTGGGTCAAGAGTGTGCCACGCACAGAGAAGAGTGAAGGCTTTGTGATAGGTACATGCCTCACGTCTGGGGATGGCAACTGCAGCACAAGCCCCGTGAACAAAGGGAAGAGAAGCGCCTGAAACTTAGGTTCAGAGTTGAGAGATCCTGTACTGATTCATTAGTCTCAACTCCTAAATCCAACTATCAGAGAATAGGGGCTTCTACTTCTGTTTTCTCGTAGCACCTACGAGCACGGTGTCATAACAATTTAGGCTAGCAAGTGGTCAAGCATTGCTTATACAATGAATTCCAGAAAATGTTCATATTCAAACTGTTAAGCTGTGGTAGAATTTTTTTAGAATGACATGTCACCATAAAAACACTCTAGGGCTCCCCTGGTGGCGCAGTGGTTGAGAGTCCGCCTGCCGATGCAGGGGACAGGGGTTCGTGCCCCAGTCCGGAAAGATCCCACATGCCGCGGAGCGGCTGGGCCCGTAAGCCATGGCCGCTGAGCCTGCGCGTCTGGAGCCTGTGCTCCACAACGGGAGAGGCCACAACAGTGAGAGGCCCGCGTACAGACAAAAAAAAAAAAAAAAAAAACACTCTAAACGTCAGCAGGAGATGAAACTACAACTGACCTGAGTAAAGTAATTCAGCAAAAAACAAGAGCTCAGAAAGCTTCAGGACATTTTAATAGAGGCAACTGGAATCATGTGGCCAGATGAGACAGAACAGTGAGGGAGGCGAAGGGGCATGGGTGTGGCCCCGGAGTCTGCTCTGGCTCCATTGGCCCCCATGGCCAAAGAAGCCCCTATGACCTGCACAGAGCAGGGCGGGCCCCGGAGGTGCGGGCCCAGGACCCAAAACCCAGCACTGGTCTCCTGGGCCTCTTTCTCATCCGTTAAGAGGAAACGGCCAGATTACACTTGTCCTTCTCCACTATTTCTACTGACTGACCCTCATTTATACCCTAAACGTGTCAAGTATAGAACTCCTCAAAAAGTCTTATTTTATCTTAAAAATTTACAGAAACTTAAAAATTCTACTTTGCTATTGTATCTGTATTTTAATATATCAACCACTCCTTCCCCCAATGCCCGTTCTGAGTATAATGGATGGTCCTGGAGGATGTGCCCGGCTTCCTCACTGACTTAAGGGCTCTCCCTGAAGCCCTGGCACAGCTCCAACACCAGAGCTGTCCACGTGACGTGGTGGCTACAGGTGGGGCCTGCCGTGACGAGGCTCCAGCCCGCTCAGCGCCCAGGCCTCAGCCATCGGCGTGGCCAGGGACCCTGACAAGTTCACCATATCCCACCCCCACCTCGCACAGTGCCCTACCCAGGACCCGATTCAGGAAGGTTGTGAAATCCAGAAACCTGGAAAGGCACTGGAATAACCCTCAGACCTGATCCCCGTCTCCTGTTTTGCAGGCATCACTCGTGTGGAGCGGTTTTATGGCGTGTGCAAACTCATGCACCCGCCGCCACAAGCTCCTCTGTGCCCCCTTCAGAGTCTCTCTTCCCCAACCCCGTCCTGACCCAGTGATCTACCCTCCCCCGTAACGGCGGCACCATTCCCAGAACGCTGTATAAATGGAATCATGCAGGAGGTAACCTTGAGACTGGACTCTGCTCAGTGGGAGTCCTCTGGGGCCCACCCAAGCTGCTGCAGGGCACGGGGAGCTTCCCACGGCAGGAACAAAAGAACCACGGTGTGTTGACCACTTACCCACTGATGGACACTTGGGTCGTTTCCAATTTGGACCTCTTACAAACAAAGCTGCTCTGAACACCCACTTTCACATTTCTGTGTGGACATAAGGTTGCAATTCTCGGAGATAAATGTCCAGTAGTATGGCGGCTGCGTCATATAAGGAAATCAAGAAGCTACTACACCACGTTCCAGAGCGGCCGCACCGTCCACCGTCCTTGGTCCTCCCAGCCGCGTAGGAGATCCAGCTTCTCCACGTCCTTGGAATCCGCGGCCCTGTCATTTCAGCTCCTCTAGTACGTGTCTCACAATCACTCACCACCATGGTTTTAATTTGCTTTTCCCTAATGGTTAGTGATGTTTTTCGTGTGCTTATGTGCCATCTACTTTCATCATCTTCTGCCCATTTCTGAACTGGACTGTTTGGGATTTTTACTGCTATATTTTCAAAGTTCTGTATCTACTCTAGATATGAGTTCTTTGTGGTTTATAAATATTTTCTCCCACTCTGTCCTCGTCTCTCTATCCTACTTCCATCCTACTAACGGGGTCTTTCACAAAGCAAAAGTCTTAAATTTTGGTTTAGTCCAAATTGTTGATTTTTTTTCTTTTATGGATTGTGCTTTTGATATCACGTTAAGAACTCTTCACCAAAAACCAAAAACGGAGATAGAACCAAAGGTCAAAATCCTAACAGTTAACGAGAAAACTTTTAAGTAAAAGAGCTGTCTACACAATGGATTTTGAGAATAAGTGCATTTAGTCTTTATTTTTATTTTTTAATGATCTTTTAAAATTTAATTAATTAATTAATTAGTTTATTTATTTATGGCTGCGTTGGGTCTTCATTGCTAAGCGAGGACCTTCTCTAGTTGCGGTAAGCCGGGGCTATTCTTCCTTGCAGTGCATGGGCTTCTCATTGCAGTGGCTTCTCTTGTTGTAGAGCACGGGCTCTAGGCACGCAGGCTCCAGGAGTTGTGGCACGTGGGCTCCAATAGTTGTGGCACGCGGGCTCAGTAGTTGTGGCGCACGAACTTAGCTGCTCTGTGGCATGTGGGATCTTCCCGAACCAGGGCTCGAACCCATGTCCCCTGCACTGGCAGGCACCAGGGAAGTCCCAGTCTTTATTTTTAAACTTTAGATGTGATGAGGAAGAATGTTAGCAAATATTTACAGAACAGTTAACATAACATTTAAGTTATATCTATACTTATTCTGATTACTATTATACAATAGTTTTTATCTAAGTGTGCTTAGCAAGAAAGATGACAAGCACATTCTTGTCATGTATAAAAATCTGTTTTCATAAATTGAAAGTCTATTGTCTCATAATTCTGAGACTATCAAAATGTTTATTAATTACCTGATTTGTCTGTGAATTTTCTGGATTATCTATGAAGAAAAAAACCATATAATTCGTAACTGTAGTGGTTTTGAAACATGCCCACAGTTCTTTGTGACAACTCTCTCCTCTTGAATCTGGATGACGTGGTACCTCGCCCTAATGAACAGAATGTGGTGCAGGTGATGTGTGACTTCAAAGGAGAGGTGACACAGGCAGTGCAGCTCCCGGCTAGACTCCAAGGATGCTCACTCCTGCAACTCAGGGGCTACTGATGAGGAAGTCCAGGTCACGTGGAGATGCCATGTGCAGGTGTTGCAGCTGACGGTTTACCACTGGGTGAGGTTCCAGGCGACCCAGCCCAGCCACCACCTGAGCTATGCTGCCAGGGAGATGGTGAGCAAGACCCGCCTGCATCCAGTCAACCTCCCGATTCCAGACGTGGCGAGTGACTGTTAGGGTCTGAGCGGGTTAGTTAGACAGCAGCAGTTCCCAATCCTTTTGCCTTCGTTTCTTATTCTTCTCTTACTGCAGTGTCTGAGACCCAAAGTACAATGTCAAGTGGAAGTGGTACTTGTGGGCACCCTTGTCTTCTCCTCAAGTTTTAAGAATGTAACACATTATCATTAAGAGTAATATAACTGTAGGTGTCCTCTCATGTTAGTTACAGAAGTTTCCTTCTGTTTCTAGTTTGATACGTTGTTTTTAATCAGGAGCAAGAACTGACTTTAAATAATCTTTTTGCATCTATTGAGATATCCATATGGCTTTTTCTCCTTTGCCTTGTTACTAAGGTTAATTACATTTATAAGACTGTCTAATTCTAAGCCATCCTTACATTGCTAAAATAAACTTAATACAGACACTGCTGTATTCAGTTTTCTAACCTTTCTTTAGGATTTTTACATCTACATTCATGAGGTAGACACGCCTGTAACTTTTATTCCTCTCACTAAACTTTTCTGATTTGGACATCCAAATTATCTAATAGCATCACAAAAGGAATTGAGGAGTATTCTCTTTTTCTGTTCTCAGGGAGAGTTTTTATTATTATTAAGACATGCCTGTTGGGACTTCCCTGATGGTGCAGTGGTTAAGAATCTGCCTGCCAGTGCTGGGGACACGGGTTCGAGCCCTAGTCCAGGAAGATCCCACATGCTGCGGAGCAACTAAGCCCGTGCACCACAACTACTGAAGCCTGCGCGCCTAAGAGCCTGTGCTCTGCAACAAGAGAAGCCACTGCAATGAGAAGCCCGTGCACCACAATGAAGAGCAGCCCCCGCTTGCCGCAATGCAACTTAGAGAAAGCCCCGCGCAGCAACGAAGACCCAATGCAGTCAAAATTAATAAAATAAATAAATAGATTTATGAAAAAGACACACCTGTTAAAGCATCTAGTCCCAGTGTTTTCTTAGTGGAAATGTTTTTTTAATTTATTTAATTTATTTAGCTGTCACAGGTCGACTTAGACTCTACTTCTCCTTTAATCTGTGTTGGTAAATTCTATTTTTCCAGGAGTCTGTTCCATTTCTTCTAACTGATCACATTTATTGCCATAATTGTTTGCAGTACTCTAGCTTTTTAATTCCTTTTACATCTGTATTGATGTTCCCCTTTTTTCTCCTAATACTGTTTATACGCACCTGTCTCTGTCTTTCTGGGGTTTCTGTTTCGTTTTTAAATATTTACTGTATGTATGTATGTATGTATGTATGTGTTTATTTATTTATTTATTTAGCTGCGCTGGGTCTTAGTTGTGGCATGCATGATCTTTGTTGCAGAATGTGGGATTTTTTAGTTGAGGCATGCGGAATCTTTTTAGTTGAGGCATGCGGGATCTAGTTCTCTGACCAGGGATTGAACCCGGGCCCCCTGCATTGGGAGCATGGAGTCTTAGTCACTGGACCACCAGGGAAGTCCCTGTCTCTCTGGTTTCTATGTTTGTTTTATTTTTCTTGTTCAATCTTGCCAGTTTATTAGTCTTATCAAGGAACTAATAATTTGGTTTTGTTTGGTCCTTTGATTTCTATTCTTCTTTTATTTTTGTATTATTTCCTTTCTGCTTTTGGGGGGGGTTATTCTGTTACTTTTACTCTAAATTAGATTAGACACTTAGCACTTTAATTTTCAGCCTTTTGTTTTAATACAAACATTTAAGACAGTGTATTTTTTTTGCAGTACTCTTTTTGCTGCTTTATGAAAGTTCTGATAAGTAGAATTTTACCTATTTGTTCACTTTTAAGTTTCCATTATGATTTCTTCTTAACCCATGAATCATTTAGAAATCTTTAAATCTCCAAATTTATAGGAATTTTTATCTTTTTATTAATAATCTATAATTTAATTGCATTACAGTCAAAGAACATGGCCTGTAAGACAGTAATTCTTAAACTGTTTTAAGAGTTACTTTCACAGCCTAGTCAATTACAAATATTCCATGTAAGTCCTAGAAGAATGTGAATTCTCTAATTGTTGGAGAATAGGTTCTATATATAACGTTTTATATATTTATCTTATTAAATAAAGCTTAACTGTGTGGTCCAAATCTTCTACTTCTTTACTAATATTTTGCCTTAAGAAGTCTGTGAACGGGCTTCCCTGGTGGCGCCGTGGTTAAGAAACCACCTGCCAACGTAGGGGACTCAGTTTCGAGCCCTGGTCCAGGAAGATCCCACATGCTGCGGAGAAACTAAGCCCGTGCACCCCAACTACTGAACCTGCCTTCTAGAGCCCGCGAGCCACAACTACTGAGCCCACGCACCACAACTACTGAAGCCCGCGCGCCTAGAGCCTGTGCTCCGCAACAAGAGAAGCCACCACAATGAGAAGCCTGCGCACTGCAACGAAGAGTAGCCCCTGCTCGCCGCATCTAGAGAAAGCCCACGCACAGCAACAAAGACACAACACAGCCAAAAATAAAAATAAATTAAATAAATGAAAAAAAGTCTGTGAATATAGAATTGTCAATTTCTTTCTGTAATTCTATTCATTTTTGCCTTAAATACCTTGAGACTATTTTATTAGGTGAATACAGATGTCACAGCTGATACTGCCATGTGCATTCAGAGTAGCTCTGCCATTTGCTGAGATCTTTTTTTAGGAGGTGGGGAGCACAGAAAGCCTGGATGTCTTCCTTACTTCCTCCCCACCTAGCAATTTATTTAAAAAGTGTGTTTATTGAGAATCTTCTTGTTTTGCAGCAGTAAGAAACTATGGACTATCTAACCTGCCACATTACTGAAATCAGAAGTCCACGTGTTACTTTAAACACTGATGGATGAACCTTGAGGACATTATGCTATGTGAAGTAAGCCAATCACAAAAGAAACACTATATGATTCCATTTCTATGAGGCACCCGAAGTGATCAGACTCTGAGAAAGAGGAAGTAGAATGGTGACTGCCAGGAGCTGGGGGAGGGGGTAGGGTTTCAGTCACACAAGATGACAAGAGCTGTCATACAACAATTGTGCATACAGCCAACAACACCGTGATGGACACCTAAAAACTGTTAAAAGGGTAAATTTATGGTATGTTTTTACCACAAAAAACAAAACAAAACAAAAAACTACTCTTTCACCTCCTTTTAGATCAAATAGTAAACTGGGATCTCTACGTGCAAAGCAAATATAGTAACGAATATTTCAAAATCTGGCAGCTGTCTCTAACAGTACAAATACAATTCTCAAAGTGATGACTACAACCTTTCTTTTCTCAACCAACCACCTTCTGGCCAATCTCTTCTACAATTACCTCATGGTTAAGTGAGACAAATAAGGCATCTTTTCAGTCATGGCAATTATACAAAGACTGTAGACTTCTTAAAATTCTTTCTATTTCAAAATAACCCTCTTTGGGACCTGCCTGGCTATCCAGAGGGTAAGACTCCGAGCTCCCAATGCAGGGGGCCCGGGTTCAATCCCTGGTCAGGGAACTAGATCCTGCATGCATGCCACAGCTAAGAAGCCCCCACACCACAACGAAGATCCCGTGAACGGCAACTAAGACCCGGCACAGCCAAAATAAATAAATAAATAAATATTAGAGGGAAAAAAAACAACCCACAAAATACCCCTCTTTGAATATGTACCTCATATTCATACCTCCAAATGTAGTTTCAAGCTGGGCATATAAGAATCATGTAAGGAGTCTGTTTAAAAATACATTTCCAGACTTGATGAATCAAAATCTAGAAAGATCTGTGATTCTGAATTAAAAACAAACAAAAAACAATTCCTTTTGATTGCTTGCAAACATGTCATTGTCTGCTTTGCGCTCAGTATTATCTATGTTTATTTCCTGTATGGATGTTTAGAAATTCTTTTTTTTTTTTTTTTTTTTTTGCGGTACGCGGGCCTCTCACTGTTGTGGCCTCTCCCGTTGTGGAGCACAGGCTCCGGACACGCAGGCCCAGCGGCCATGGCTCACGGGCCCAGCCGCTCCGCGGCATGTGGGATCTTCCCGGACCGGGGCACGAACCCGTGTCCCCTGCATCGGCAGGCGGACTCAACCACTGCGCCACCAGGGAAGCCCTAGAAATTCTTTATATGAAAAATAATTACTGGTTTAAAATAGACTATTTTAATAAAGTAAAAAAAAAAAAATTATCTTAAAAGCCGCCCCTAACTCCTTAAGCAGAGCTGAGTGCCTCTTCTCGGCTCCACCAGCACTGCGCCATCTCCTGACACACAAAGCACAGCAGGTACGTACACACACACCCTCCCCGCCCCCCACTGCATGTATGTTGTTGGCAGGCAGGGCGTGTGGACTCATGGTCCTCTCAGGCACAGCACAATGGCGGACATGCAGCTGGTTTTCAATACACGTTTTCTGAACCAAGCCAACAACTGTACGGGACTCTATGGAAATGATGTAACGACTCTCAATCAAGAAAGGTATACCAGCATCACCTCAGGAACTTTGAAAAAATACCTATTCCCAGGTCCACCTGGATTTAGTGGGAGTCATCAGCTCCATGACCTCCTCTCCTGTGTGAGGATAACACCCCTGGGAAGTGGTTGTTTAGATGGTATTTGGGGGAAGAGGACTTTGAGTGAAGTCGGTCAAAGAGAGAGGAAGCCTATTCCAAATGGGAATGACATTTGAAAACTGTTAAAAAACAGGGCATGTTGGTGCCAAGTGAGTCACCAAAACAAACAATTTGTAGGAAAATGGCTACAAAAGGCCTTGTATGGTAATGCTAAAGCACTTTAACTTTTCATAAAACTAAGGAGCACTACTGAAGACAGGAGTGGAGGACAGACTTGCATCACACAGAGATTGCTCTGGATACCGTGTGGGGGTTGGACTGAGGTGGGAAAAGAATAGAGACTAGTTAAGAGGCTGCTGTAATAACCCAGGCCTGAACCAGCCAGTATGAACAGAGAACAGATTTGAAATATACTGTGGAATTGGAAATGGAATTATAATTATTTAGTCACCAACCAGATGTGGGAGCTGAATGAGGGAAGAAAGGTCTGAGTTTCTAGCTGCAGCAAGTGTGCGGCTAGTGGTAGCCCTTATGAACATGGGGATAAAGCAGAAAGAACAGATTAGGGCTGGGACTGAGGGACTGTGGGGAAGGAATTCTGAGCCTGAGGTGGCTACAGCCACCTGTAGCCACCTTGATGGCTACATCAAGACAGAGAAGTGCGTAAGTGGGTCTGTAGCCGAGAATAGAGACGTAGGCTGCAGATGAGATCTGGGGTCAGAAGCAGAGAGATGGCAACTGAACTCACAGAAAATGAGGCCATTCACACAAGTGGAAGAGGGGGAGACAGAGGCAGAGACAGAGCCCTGAAGACAAAGACAACTGAGGAAGAGAAGTTCCGAAAAGGTGTGATCAGCCAGAGAAGGAACAGCAAAATCAAGAAAAATATGGACTTAGGGAAGGAAGGCACGGTTGACAACGTCGAAAGTCACAGAGGGATAAGAAAAGACACCGATGGAAAGTCCCTCATTGCATTAGAAAACTAGAAAGCGCACAGTACTTTAGAATAAAAGTTTCAGTGGGGAGGCTGGGGTAGAACCATGGCTGAAGAATGCATGGGTGATGAGAGTGGAGAGACAGACAGGGTGGTGCACGCTTCTAGGATCCTGTGTGTGTGTGTGTGTGTGCACATGCCTGTGTCTGTGTAGGTAACAAAGCGATAGCTGGAGTGCAATATGGGGGTTGAGGTTGGAAAAGACTGGAGCACATCTGAATAATAAGGGAAGAGAGTTACTAGAAAGAGGTTGAAGCTATGAAGAAGAGAGGTGATGGTGGAGCGTGAGGCCCATGAGGAGGCACCTGGCATCGAACACAAATGCAGCACACTAGCAGCCCTATAGAGGATGCCTACACTCACCCACTGAAACCAAACATGGGAATCCTCTGAGCAGTAAGGCAGCCTAATTCAATATCTGGAGGTGGGATCAATCAGAACAAAAATAAAATCACTTGATGAACACATTTTTTTTTTTTTTTTTTTGCGGTATGCGGGCCTCTCACTGCTGTGGCCTCTCCCGTTGCGGAGCACAGGCTCCGGATGCGCAGGCTTGGCGGCCATGGCTCACAGGCCCAGCCGCTGCGCGGCATGTGGGATCTTCCCGCACCGGGGCACGAACCCATGTCACCTGCATCGGCAGGCGGACTCTCAACCACTGCGCCACCAGGGAAGCCCGATGAACACATTTTTAAAGCCCTGGTGTTACAACTGTTCACAAAACCCTGTGTGTGTGTATGTGTGTGTGCATGTGTGCACACGCACCCGTGTGTGCACATACATGCACATGCACGGCAGAATCTAAGTCCAACCACAGCGAACTGTTACATAAAGATTGACCTGCCCAAAGCCACTGTGGAAGCCACTAAAAGACTGTGTTCAGGACAGGAAACGTCTACAACATGCGGCCACACGGGAGAAAAGCTGCAGGTCAGTGCATGCAGGATTCCAGCTGAATTTAAAAGAATGTACATACACATTTACACAGACAAATACCAAAAGAATATAAACCCAATAGTATTTGCTTGTTTTTAAATGATGAGAGTTTTTCCTTTACACATTTCTATGTTTTAAAACTTTTAAAACTTTTTAAGTAGTAGTGAATACACACTACTTTTGTAATTTGGGGGAAAAAACATATTACACCAATAAATATTTTAAGTAATACTTATAAAAGCTATGGAATAATATGAAAAGTAGATATATGTGACTACACATACACATATATGATTACAATTATGTTGAAAAGAGAAAAGTCATGTGTAAGAAAAAAGGTTGGTAAGAAACACATCAATTAATGGTGGCTGTGTTGGAGGAGGAAATAATTATGGGCAATTTTCCTTCCTTCTACTATTTTATGCCTTGAAAATTTTCTTTAAAGAACATATATTACGTTAGTATAAAAAGAAAATCACCATACTTACCAACCCCGACCCCAACCTTTTCCACCATGTCCTGCCTCCTATGACACACAAACCCACACCCCCCACAAGTACTTACATGGGCTTACATCTCTGTATCTGTTTCGATTTCTGTTTTCTGGAAACTTGGCCACTCTATGAGGATAGTCATGGGACTCACTGCGAATTTCCTTAAAATAACAAAAATATATTTTAACATTTCTCTTAAATTTTATATAGCAAAACAGATACTTTCCCAGCCAGTATAAAATAACTTTCGGGCTTCCCTGGTGGCGTAGTGGTTGAGAGTCCGCCTGCCGATGCAAGGGACACAGGTTCATGCCCTGGTCCGGGAGGATCCCGCATGCCATGGAGCAGCTGGGCCCGTGAGCCGTGGCCGCTGAGCCTGCGCGTCCGGAGCCTGTGCTCCACAGCGGGAGAGGCCACAGCAGTGAGAGGCCCGCATACCGCAAAATAAAAATAAATAAATAAATAAATAGATAGATAAATAAATAAATAAATAAATAAAACTTTCACTGAGCACTTAGTATAGATCAAGTACTATGCAAAGCACATCATCGACGTGATCTCATTCAATTCTCATAACACCAGTGGAAAAGATTATCTTCCCCATTTTGTATGTCAGGGGTGACAGGCTTTCAGGGGTTAAATGATCTACCAAAGGTCCCAGAGCTAGTGAGCGTGAGACCCCAGGACTGAACCAAGGTCCTTCAAGCAGAAGGCTCTGCTCTCATACACATTCACTGCCCTGCCATGTTCAACACCTACAGCAACGTTAACAGTTCATGTGACAACTGATGCAAAGGAGGAATCTAAGGTTACCACATCATACTCAAATTTCCAACTAAACTCTTTGAATATTATCTACCTATATTTCAGAGCTTCTATCTTAAAATTTTAATCTATTTCTTTATCTTCATGCTATATAACTGTTACTTTATTCTGAGCCCAGGTGTTCTCAAATTTTATTTCTAGAGCTACAAATGCTCATTTTAGGACCCTTATGGTTCTTGGTATTCCACTACAGAAGAAATTCTATGCCAGTATGCCTTCACTAGGCACTCAGCTACTTGGTATATCCATCATGACCAGCTTTTTCTCCCAAATGGAACATTATTCTAAGAATTCAGGTAAAACAGAAATATACCAAAAAAAAACCCAAAGAGTATGCATTAACAGCAAAAATTAATCTGGGCTTTTGCTCACACTACCATGTCTGGAGAAACAGTATTTTAAAAGTTAGGCATCAAGACTTCCCTGGTGGCGCAGTGGTTAAGAATCCATCTGCCAATGCAGGGGACACAGGTTCAAGCCCTGGTCCAGGAAGATCCCACATGCCGCGGAGCAATGAAACCTGTGTGCCACAACTACTGAGCCTGCGCTCTAGAGCCCACGAGCCACAATTACTGAGCCCACGTGCTACAACTACTGAAGCCTGTGTGCCTAGAGCCCATGCTCTGCAACAAGAGAAGCCACCGCAATGAGAAGTCTGTGCACCACAATGAAGAGTAGCCCCTGCTCACTGCAACTAGAGAAAGCCCGCACACGGCAACGAAGAGCCAACTCAGCCAAAAATAAAATAAAAAATAAATAAATAAATAAATAAATAAATAAATAAACAAATAAATAAATCCATTAAAAAAAAAAGTTAGGCACCAGGTAATTTTATAAATTAAGCATAAATAAGTTATTCAGGTAATTTTCCTACTGTCCTGCCTGCCACCACCCAACAGCCCTAGGACAGGTAACTTTCTAGCTCATATTTTTACCCAATGGGCCTTCCAATACCCAAGAGTAGGGAACAGAGACTACCTCTTGGCACAAGAAATCACAGCCTCTTTGTGCAAAGAGCATGGGGGTTCAACATATGTTAGTGCAGTCCTTTTGGAAAATGCAATCTGCCACACACACAGGAACAGAAACACACACATACACGTTACAGTTGTTGCTACTGACTTTTTTTTTTTTTTTTTTTTTGCAGTACACAGGCCTCACTGTTGTGGCTTCTCCTGCTGCAGAGCACAGGCTCTGGACACGCAGGCCCAGCGGCCATGGTTCACAGGCCCAGCCGCTCCGCAGCATATGGGATCCTCCTGGACCAGGGCACGAACCCGCGTCCCCTGCATCGGCAGGCGGACTCTCAACCACTGCGCCACCAGGGAAGCCCGCTACTGACTTTTTAATGCTACTCTCACACCCAGCAATCTTGCTAAGCTCTCTAACATTTGGTAGCTGGTTCTGAATCTCTCAATAGCAGGAAACAGTGATAATTCTGTCTCCCTTATACTTTATATTTCTCATTCATACCTCTTATTTATTTTTCTTATCTAATTGCATTGGCTAAGACCGCTTATTCAATGTCAAATAGAAATATTTTTTCCCTAATTTTGAAAGAACTGCTTCTAAGGTTTAACCACTAAATGTAATATTTGCTTTAGGTTTCTGGTGGATACCTTTTTCAGGTTAAGAAGGTTCCCCTCGGGAGGTGGAGGAGGAGGTGGCTTGGGGAGATTGAGCAGCGAGCTGGAGTACGGAGCGTGAGTGAGGGAGCAGAACCGCCTGCCCGCCCGCCGCTGCCTCCCCTCTGTAAGCAGGAGCCCGGGCTGGGGCCCGGCACACAGCCCCAGCCCCTCCCTCGTCGTCAGGCTGCAAGGGCAGCGTGCGCGAGCCAGGAGGAGGGAAAGCGAGCAAGCAAGCGCCAGAAGGAGGCGGCAGGACCGAGGGAGCGCCCACACGTGTGGCGTGAGGTGAAGCCGCTGCCCGCCCCCTTTGCCTTCCTTTCTCTCCCCCTCCCCGATTCCCCCCCCACCCCCGACCGTGGAGCAGCACCATGTCGGTGCCGGCAGCTAAAGTCAGTAAAAAGGAGCTCAACTCCAAACACAACAGGGCCGACGAGACCTCAGAAAAAGAACAGCAAGAAGCAACTGAACATATTGATGAAGTACAAAATGAAATAGACAAACTTAAGGAACAAGCCAGTGAGGAGATTTTGAAAGTAGAACAGAAATATAACAAACTCCGCCAACCATTTTTTCAGAGAGGTTGGAATTGATCGCCAAAATCCCAAATTTTTGGGTAACATTTGTTAACCATCCACAAGTGTCTGCACTGTTTGGGGAGGAGGATGAAGAGGCGCTGCATTATTTGACAAGAGTCGAAGTGACAGAATTTGAAGATATTAAATCAGGTTACAGAATAGATTTTTATTTTGATGAAAACCCTTACTTTGAAAATAAAGTTCTCTCCAAAGAATTTCATCTGAATGAGAGTGGTGATCCATCTTCAAAGTCCACTGAAATCAAATGGAAATCCGGAAAGGATTTGACAAAACGTTCAAGTCAAACTCAGAATAAAGCCAGCAGGAAGAGACAGCATGAGGAACCAGAAAGCTTCTTCACCTGGTTTACTGATCATTCTGATGCAGGTGCAGATGAGTTAGGAGAGGTCATCAAAGATGATATTTGGCCAAATCCATTACAGTACTACTTGGTTCCGGACATGGATGATGAGGAAGGGGAAGGAGAAGAAGATGATGATGAAGAGGAAGAAGAATTGGAAGATACTGATGAAGAAGGGGATGAGGATGAAGGTGAAGAAGATGAAGATGAAGATGAAGATGAGGGGGAGGAAGGAGAGGAAGGTGAAGCAGAAGATGACTAATGGAACACTGATGGATTCCAACCTTCCTTTTTTAATTTTCTCCAGTACCTGGGAACAAGTTGCAGTCTTTTTTTTTTTTTTTTTTTCCCTCCTCCTCCTGTGTTCAGTTGCCCTGTTTTTGAGGTCTCTTTTCTCCTTTATACCATGACTCACAACTTATTTTGGGGGGAAATACCTTGAGCAGAATTCAGTGGGAAAAGAATCTCTACCGCTTTCTGTTCCAAATTCATTTTTATCCCTTCCTGTCTCAACAAAAACTTTATGGAGTCAACACCACCATGCTCTGTGGGAAAAAAGAAAAACCTTCTGCTCCCTTAGCTCTGCTGGAAGCTGGAGGGTGCTAGGCCCCTGTGCAGTAGTGCATAGAATTCTAGCTTTTTTCCTCTTTTCTCTGTATATTGGGCTCAGAGATTACACTGTGTCTCTATGTGAACATGGACAGTTAACATTTACCAACATGTATCTGTCTACTTTCTCTTGTTTAAAAAAAGAAAAAAAAACTTAAAAAAAATGGGGTTATAGAAGGTCAGCAAAGGGTGGGTTTGAGATGTTTGGGTGGGTTAAGTGGGCATTTTGACAACATGCTTTCTCCTTTGGCATGTTTAATTGTGATTTTAACGGACATCCTTGCAGTTTAAGATGACACGTTTAAAATAAAATTCTCTCCTAATGATGACTTGAGCCCTGCCACTCGATGGGAGAATCAGCAGAACCTGTAGGATCTTATTTGCAATTGACATTCTCTATTATAATTTTGTTCCTGCTTGTTTTTACATTTTTCTTTTTGTTTCACTGGAAAGGAAAGAGGATGCTCAGTTTTAAACGTTGAAAGTGTACAAGTTGCTTTGTTACAATAAAACTAAATGTGTACACAAAGGATTTGATGCTTTTCTCTCAGAACAGATATACTTAATATGACTTTCCAAGTTTGACTTGTATAATGTTACTGTCAAACTTTGTCACCTTAACTTCGTATTTTTTGATATGCACTTTGCAAGATGACCTCAGGGCTATGTTGATTGAGTAAAGGGATTTGAATCAATGTATTAATGTCTCCATAGCTGGGAACCCATCATGGGTACAATTTGACATCAGTTTCTGAAATTCTTCATATCATTTAGGATACCAGATTGCTGAAATCTCAATTCTGAATATGCTGTACCCTTGATTTGTATCTCAAATTGGCATTTCAAAATATGGGCTTTTATTTACCTGGATATAATAGTGCCTGCCACGACCATCAGACAGACCTGGTGCTCTACTGCCAAGTTAATACACAGGACAATTGTTGGCGTGTCTTCGCTGGCACTGTAAAATGTGGCCGAAAAGACAGGCTTTCAGAGTAAGAAGTCCGTATTGGTGGTGAGAAACTCAGGTTAGGAGTACTTTTGTCTCAAAGTTCCAGCTCTTTTAGCATATAGCTCTCAAATGAGACCTGTCTGTGTGAATCTGGGGGAGATGATGCAGTCTGCTCTGTCTGCTAAATGCCATTGTGCATAAGTCACATTTTGAGAAGCTACCTAATGCATAAGCTTTTTAATGCTGTAAAATATAGTAGCTAAAATTAAATGCCACTTAGCTTTTTCAGAGATGAATTAATGGACCGCCTGGTCAAATTCAAAGCTTTTTGATGTATAAAAACTTTATAAATGGAACTATTCCATCAATAGGCAAAGTGTAACGAAAACATGTCTAGATTGATAGTATGTAATTTCTGCACAAGTCTCCGTAGCAAATACATCACTGTATACTGGTCAGGAATCTTGCTCCAATAAAGGAACATAAAGATTAAAAAAAAAAAAAAAAAAAAGAAGATTCCCCTCAGTAATTTCTAGTTTACTAAATGTTTCTTTCATCATGCATGGGTGTTGAATTTTACTCAATGTTTACCCTGCATTCATAGATATTTAACTTTTCTCCTTTAATCTGGTAATGTATTGAATTACAATAATAGATTTTCATTTAGATATGCATTTAAGGTTCCTCCATGTCTTTTCACGGCTTGATAGCTCATTTCTTTTTAGTGTTGAATGATATTCTATTGTTTGGGTGTACCACCATTATTTTAAGATGTATGCATCTACATTTTTAAGTTGAATTGACCTCTAATTTTCTCGTCCCATATAATTTATTCAGTTTTAGTATCAAAGCTCTACTAGCCTCATACAATAAGTTGGACAGAAATATTACCTTTTAGCTTCAAATACTTTTCCATGAAAGCATATCATAACAAATTACTGTGACTGGATGAAAAAAGAAATAAAGCTTCATTTCCACTGATTAATTATAGAAGTTTTTAAGTGTCAAATAATAAGTTTTATATGTAAAGTTAAACACATTCAGGTCTTGGCTTTTATCTGTATAATCTCAAACACGTCAGAGTTGAAACACTACAGAGTACAAGTAATTTTATATTCCAAGTTAATAACTGATATAAAAGAAAAACATTAATTTAAAACAATACTAAAACATGCATGTTGAGAGATCTTCTGCATCAAATGCAAAGAAAATAATTGACAAGAATAAGAAATTCTAAGAACATCAGGCAGGTGAGGAGAGTGAAGAAGTGCTCCAACACTTTGCTGCAGAGAGTATACTGCTGTAATGTTTCTGTGAGAACAATTTGATAAGGTTATAAGTTTGAGCCACCAATTTTGCCTCCAGGAATTTATATCGCATACAGCCATATACCTGTGTGTACCAGGATGTTCACTGTACGTAACAGTGGAAAACTGGCAGCAACCTCAGTGCCCTGCGGGAGTAAAGTAGAGGTGAGGGGAAGCGGGGGGACAGGAGGGAACCAGGAAAGGGACACAAGTGATGTAAACACTTGCGTGGTATGGTCTCAAGGACACACTGTGAAAAAGGTATGAAAGACGTTGAGTAGCTCCCACCTCCATCCACTCAAACATAACTATGCCTGAGAACACAATGAATAATTCTAGGAGTCAAAATACTAGTAACTTGTGGGGCAGAAGACTGGGGGACCAAACATCTAGGGGAGGGTAGAAATTTATATAACTAAAAATTTGCTTTAATTATAAAATATTTCAAACAAAAAATATAGATAATAGGACACCCCATGTTCCCACCAGTGAGATTAAACATCTGTTACCACTTATGCCATATTTGTTTCAAATCTCTTCTCTTAGAAAAGGTATAAAGTACATCAGACACAGCTTTTCTCTACCCTGCTCCTCTCTCCTTTCCAAAGTAACCTTCTGTCATTCTAACTGCTTTTTATTGGAAACCTTTTGTGTCATTTAAATTTTAAACCATACATTCACATATTCTTTAGTTTATATACTACTTAAAAATAAACTAGCTAAAATAGTAATAAATACTAGCGTAATATCAGTCTTAATGCTAATAAGTAGTTTTAAAATCACATCAAAAGGTTGTTGCAACACACAGATTGTGAGAAAACAGTTGCAAATCATATATCTGATAAGGGATTAATATCCAGAATATGTTTTTTAAAAAAACTCCTACAACTAAAATATAAAACAATTTTTAAAAGGGCATTACACAAGCTCTTCTTCAGTACTCCTGTTATGCTTATACACCCATTTCCCACAGTTAAGTCCATCTGTTGGTTGCTGTTTCCAGTTTTTAGCCTAAAAAACATTTTTTTATGTACAATATAACTAATCATTACTGATATTGCAAAAAAAAGAATAGGGCAGGGCCCCAAGTATTGGGGTAGGGAAAAGATCTTAATTTACAACACCATAAAACAGATACATTTTCTTGGTTACTTTTTTTTAAAAGAGAGAATTCTTACAGAGTTCATTTTCTCAAATTTCTAATGTTATCATTATTGTTTGTTCTCCTTTACCTTTCTTTAATTTCAGTGCATTTAGGAAGAACGCCAGTACTTTAGAAAGTGGCTCCAGAGGTACGTACTAGTTGCCTATTCCAACATCGATTCTTTCTTACTAAAGGTTTCTGAATGTATTTTCTGACTTACAAAGAGCCCAACTAAGAGCCTGTATTTCCCAGCCTCTCGTACAACTAAGAATAGTCATGGGACACAGTTTTGGCCAATCAATGGGAATAAGCAGAAATCACTAGTTTGGGATGCAGGAGAGCTTTGATCAAAAGGGCTGGCTCAGTTGAATACAGGCTCTGATGTGGGGGGCGAGGGGTGGGAAAAGGCAGGAGCTGTCTGGTGACCCCAAGGTAAAAGCACATCCTGAGGAAGGCCAAGCAGAAATAGAGTAGACTGGGTCATCTGTGACTTGATGGAGCCACAGTAACAGCTCTGGACTCCTATCTCCAGAATTCTCACCACACGAGAAATGGAAGTCCCTGTTTGTTGCTGCCTGATTTTCTTTCCAAGCAGCTAAATGCAGGTCTCTAATACACACAGTAGAGCCAAATCTCAACAATAACTAGACCTGACACTGATGAGGCGTTTTCAGGACCACCCAAGACACAAAAATAAACAATTTTATAAGCACTTTATGTAAGCAATAAAATACAAGCTGTTTCTCAAAATGGGGATGGGAAAGGCAAGCGTTGAACTATTCCCTAGGTCTATCATATTTGGCAAAATAAGCCTCTACTGATGTTCTGAGGCTGAAATGTTCCCCTCCTATAGCAGAGAGAACCCATAAAAATACACAAAGGATGTCTCTGTTAGCAGTAAAACCTGTCAACCTCAGCAGTGCTGACATTTGGGCTAGATAACTAACCCTGTTGCGGGCCCTCTTGTGCCTGGCAGGACGTTTTAACAGCAGCGCCCGGTCTCTACTTGTTAGATTGGCAGTAGCAGCTCCTCTCCCAGATGTGACCACCAAAATTCTCTTCTGACATGTCCCGGACAGCAAAATCTACCACCAATACACTCCACCAACACCCAGCTGAGAACCACTGTTCTAATCTAGTGCCCACTCCCACCTTTAATTAAAGCTAAATTTAAATGGGGAAGATCTTTGTTTTAAAAAATAATTTAACCAAAATAAAAATTTTAATCCTATTGATTTTTATATGATTTTTGCTCAAAAAAGCTAGGAATAATTGACTCACTACTTATTTCTTTCTTAGTGGCAATGATCCAAAATGTAGCTAACTCATGCACAAGTGTCTTTCATGGAGTTATTTATGACGTTGAAAGGCTAGAAATAACCTAAATGATCAATGTCAGGGAAAAGACTGGTTGTACAAATCATGGTGCATCCAAATGAATACTGTGCAGCCATTTAAAAGAAAGGCACTCATGCCAGTGGTCGCCTAAACTCATACAGTCTCCTGGAATGGTAATATATGACATAAACAAAGGCATTAACAAACCAATAAATGGAACTGAGTTGCTATTTGGGAGAACAATTCATTCAGCTCCTCAGCTGTATTTGAAATTTACATACATGTGTGAGCTGACTATATTAAGATTGCCCAACACCTCCTTTTCCTAAGGATCTGGAAAGGAACTCATGCAAATCTGACTTGTTCTTCCCTAAAGATAACTTCTCTTGCTTTTTCTTTACCCTGAATACTTAGAAAACTCATCAGAACGCATCCCGGTTTTTATGCTTTTCAAATATATTCCTGGTGGAGACTCTGACCTTGAGACTCAAGGTGTCCCTCAGCTCAGAGATGTTCTTCCACTATTACTTCAGTTATTGCTTCATCTGTCTCCTCTGCTCTCTCTTCCAGGAACTCCAATCACAGATTTGAGACCTTCCTGTGTTTTAAAAGCTCTCTTACTATTTCATTTAAAATACCTTTTTCCTAAATTCTGCAAGGTTTTTTTCCAATCTAACTTGGTATTGTGCACTATGTATTCTGCTAGTGAGTCCTGAATTTTTTAACAGTCACATTCTATAAGTTCAAGAACTCTTTCCTGTTCTCAGCTTATTTTATTTTTACAATCTGCACTTGTCATATTGGGAATCTGAATTCCACTTTTCTCTCTTTTTTTATACTATTTGGCATACTCTAAATGATACAGTCTCATTTTCTTCAAGTGCTGCGTTTTTCGTATGTCTAGCATTTGTTTGTTCATCTTTACAGAAAGGATCAGCCCTTACCCAAGGTTTTGTGGACGCTCATACTGTTTACTATCAAAATCCTCTGAGTCTCAAATATGTGGGTGGGACCCTTCTCTAATGTCAAATAATGATGTGAATTTTTTCTTATTACTCTGTTTTGGGCATTTCAGTGATCAATAAGAACAACAAAAAAGCTTCTACTGCATGGAATTAAAGACCTAGAAAATTATATCCTTTTCTCATTTTCTATTACTTTTCTTGCTGCCAATTTTTGCTACTATTTGCACAATTGTCTCTAACAACTTTCTCTTTAAAATCAGACCTCAGACTTTTCCGTGGAACTATCAAGGAGCCAGTCTAATAAGTGGCATAAGAAAAGCACGCTCACATTTAAAGTAAACACAGGAAGAGAATTTATTTTTGCCTGAGGCATAACAGTGCATGAACAGACCTGAAGGATGAGCAAGCAGATGTCAGGTCAACAAGCTGGGAAAGATGGGTCCAAGCAGAAAAAGAGCTGTGCAAAGTCAGAAAGATGTGAATGTATGTAACAAATGAATGAAAGAATGATTAACTGATGTCTTGCAAGAAGTATAAGCAACACAAGACTTGTGGAACATGAGAGACGGAAATGCAAGACATGAGGATGAACAGGCGGAGAGAAATCAGATTATGCAGGCATTTGTTCATGATTCACTCACCCAACACACATACAGGGATTCTGCAAATTATGAAAATGGTGTTGCAAATGGAGAGGCAGGGGGAAGGAAAGATGGATTATTCTACAAACAGTATGATAAAAGCAAGCAGTTACTTAGGAAAAAAAATTAATTGATCAGGAACAAGACAAGGATTCCCACTTTCACCACTTCTATTCAACATAGTACTGGAAGTTCTACCTGAGCAATTAGGCAAAAAAAAACAGTAGGCATCCAAGTTGGAAAGAAAGTTGTTAAACTATCTCTATTTACAAATGATGTGATCTCATGTGTAGAAAACCCTAAAGAATCCACAAAATGACTGTTACAGCTAATAAAGAAATTCAGCAAAGTTGCAAAACACAAAATCAACACACAAAAATCAGTTGTGTTTCTATACACTAGCAATGAACAATTAAAAAAAATGAAATTAAGAAAGCAATCCCGGGCTTCCCTGGTGGCGCAGTGGTTGAGAGTCCGCCTGCCGATGCAGGGGACACGGGTTCGTGCCCCGGTCTGGGAAGATCCCACATGCCGCAGAGCGGCTGGGCCCGTGAGCCATGGCTGCTGAGCCTGCGCATCCGGAGCCTGTGCTCTGCAAGGGGAGAGGCCACGACAGTGAGAGGCCCGCCTACCGCAAAAAAAAAAAAAAAAAAAGAAAGCAATCCCATTTACAATAGACTCAAGAATACTTAAAAATAAACTTAACAGGGACTTCCCTGGTGGCGCAGTGGTTAAGAATCTGCCTGCCAGTTTAGGGGACACAGGTTCCTGGGAAGATCCCACATGCCACAGAGCAACTAAGCCTGTGCGTCACAACTACTAAGCCTGTGCTCTACAGTCCACAAGCCACAGCTACTAAAGCCCACGTGCCTAGAGCCTGTGCTCCACAACAAGAGAAGCCACCACAGTCAGAAGCCTGTGCACAGCAATGAAGAGCAGCCCCCGCTCACTGCAACTAGAGAAAGCCCGCGCGCAGCAATGAAGACCTGATGCAGCAATCAATCAATCAATCAATCAATAAAAAATAAAAAAAAATAAACTGAACCAAAAAGGTGAAAGACTTGTACTCTAAAACCTATAAAACGTGGCTGAAAGAAATTAAAGACAACCTAAATAAATAGAAAGATAGGGCTTCCCTGGTGGCGCAGTGGTTGAGAGTCCGCCTGCCGATGCAGGGGACGCGGGTTTGTGCCCCGGTCTGGGAGGATCCCACATGCCGCGGAGCGGCTTGGCCCGTGAGCCATGGCCGTTGAGCCTGCGTGTCCAGAGCCTGTGCTCCGCAATGGGAGAGGCCACAACAGTGAGAGGCCCACATACCGCAAAAAAAAAAAAAAAAAAAAAAAAGAAAGATATCTCATGTTCGTGGATTGGAAGACTTAATATCAAGATGACAGAGCTACCCAAAGTGTTATACTGATTCAATGTAATCCCTATCAAAAATCCCAATGCCAATTTTACAGTAATGGAAAAACTCATCCCAAAATTCATATGAAAAGTCAAGGGACCCTGAAAAGCCAAACAATATTGAAAAAGAATAACAAAGTTGGAGGAATCACACTTCCCAATTACAAAACTTACAGAGCTAGAGTAATCAAACGCATGTGGTATGGCATAAAGATAGACAGAGATCGATGGAATACAACAGAGTTCAGAAATAAACCCTCAGAGGGACTTCCCTGGTGGCGCAGTGGCTGAGACTCCATGCTCCCAATACAGGGGGCCCAGGTTCGATCCCTGGTCAGGAAACCAGATCCCACAGGCATGTCGCAACCAAGAGTTTGCATGCCACAACAAAGGAACCAGCGAGCCGCAATTAAAGAGCCTGTGAGCCACAACTAAGGAACCCGCCTGCCACAACTAAGACTGGGTGCAACCAAATAAATAAATAAATATTTTTTTAAAAAAAGAAAGAAACCCTCAGATCTATGGTCAACTGATTTTCAACAAGGGGGCCAAGACCATCCATTGTGGAAAGGACAGTCTTTTCAACAAATGGTGCTAGGAAAATGAGACATCCACATGCAAAATAATCATGTTGCACTATTACCATATACCTTCCACAAAAATTAACTAAAAATGGATCAAAGACTTAAATGTAAGAGCTAAAACTATAAAAAAGTCTTAGAAGAAAACATAGGGATTGAAAATCTTCATGATCTTGAATTTGGCAATGGTTTCTTAAATTATGATACCAAAAGCACAGGCAACAAAAGAAAAATAGATGAATTGGACTTCATCCAAATTAAAGACTTATGTGCATAAAATGACACTATCTAAAGAGTGAAAAGAAAACTCACAGATTGGGAGAAAGTATTTATATACCATGTATCTGACGAGATATTAATAACCAGGATATCTAAAGAACTGCTACAATTCAACAACAAAAGGACAATTAAAAAATAGGCAAAGACACTTGGGACTTCCCTGGTGGTCCAGTGGTTAAGATTCCAGACTCCCAATGCAGGGGGCCTGGATTCAATCCCTGGTCAGAATCTGCATGCCACAACTAAGAGCCCGCATGCTGCAACTAAGACCTGGCACAGCCAAAGAAATAAATATTTTTTTTAAAAAGATAGGTAAAGACACTTATTAGAATGGCCAAAATCTAAAACACTGACAACACCAAATGATAACAAGGATGTAGAGCAACGGTTAACTCTCATTCTCTGCTGGTGGGAATACAAAATGGTTCAGCCATTCTGGAAGACAGTTTGGTGCTTTCTTACAAAACTGCACATACAATCCAGCAATCATGCTCCTTGGTGTTTACCCAAAGGAGCTGAAAACTTATGTCCACATAAAAATCTACACATGGATGTTTATATCAGCTTTATTCGTAATTGTCAAAACTTGGAAGCAACAAATGTGTCCTTCAAGGGTTGAATGGATAAATAAATTGTGACACATCCAGACAATGGAATATTAATCAGTGTGAAAAAGAAATGAGCTATCAAGCCATGAAAAAAACATGGAAGAACTTTAAATGCATATTACTAAGTAAAAGAAGCCAATCTGAAAAGGCTACATACTGTATGACTCCAACTATATAACATTCTGGAAAAAAAAAAAAGATGGAAACAGTAAAAGATCAGTGGTTGTCAGGGGTTGGAGGGATACAAGGTGGAGCACAGAGGATGTGTAAAAATACTCTGTATTATGCCATAGTGATGGATACATATCATATAATACATCAGTCCAAACCCACTGAATATACAACACCAAGAGCGAACCTTAATGTAAACTATGGATTTTGGTGATTATTATCTGTCAGTGTAGGTTCATGGGTTGAAACAAATGTGTCACTCTGGGTGTGGGGGGGGATGTTGATAATAGTGTGAGGTCAGGGGGTATATAAGAAATCTACCTCTCAATTCTGCTGTGAACCTGAAACCACTCAAGAAAAGTAATGTCTTAATTAAACGCAAACCAAAAAAAAGCAAAGGACTTGAATAGTCATTTCTCCAAAGATTCAGAACTGGTCAATAGCACATGAAAAAGATGCTCAACATTCTTAGTCATTAGGGAAATGCAAATCTAAACCACAGTGACATACCTACTACGCAGGACCATAATTTGTTTTTGTTTTTGTTTTTGTTTTTGCGGTACATGGGCCTCTCACTGTTGTGGCCTCTCCCGTTGCAGAGCACAGGCTCCGGACGCACAGGCTCAGTGGCCATGGCTCACGGGTCCAGCCGCTCCGCGGCATGTGGGATCTTCCCGGACCAGGGCACGAACCCGTGTCTCCTGCATCGGCAGGTGGACTTGCAACCACTGCGCCACCAGGGAAGCCCGACCATAATTTTTAAAATGGTAAATAACAAGTGTTAGGATGTGAGGAAAGCAGAAACTTTAAACATTGCTGGCGGTAATGTAAAATGTTGCAGCCCCTGTGGAAAACAGTTTAGCAGTTCCTCCAATGCTAAACACAGAACTACCATATTATCCAGCAATTCCACTTCTAGGTCCAAACCAAAAGAATTAAAACCAGGGACTCCAATGAACACTTGCACAGCAATGTTCATAACAGCATTATTCACAATAGCCAAAAGGTGGAAACAATCCAAACATTCATTACCAGAGAAACAAAATGTGGCATACCCATTCAAAAAAAGTATTAGTCACCCATAAAAAAGGAATAAGGTTGTTACAGACGACAACATGGTTCAACGTTAAAAACATTATGTTAGGTGAAATTATCCAGACACAAAGGAACAAATATTTTATGTTTCCACTTGTATGAAGTACCTAGAAGAGGCAAATTCATAGAGCTAGAAAGAAAAGCACAGGTTACCAGGAGCTGGGGGAGGAGGGACTAGGGAGTTATTGCTTAATGGGTACAGAGTTTCTGTTTGGGGTGCTGAAGGGGTTTGGGAAATGGTGGTGATGGTTGCATAACACTGTAAATGGAATAAATGACACTGCAGAGAGGGCAGACAGCAGAAGCAGGAAGAACTACAATTCTGCAGCCTGTGGAATGAAAACCACATTCACAGAAAGAAAGAAAGACAAAATGAAAAGGTAGAAAACTATGTACCAGATGAAGGAACAAGATAAAACCCCAGAAAAACAACTAAATGAAGTGGAGATGGGCAACCTTCCAGAAAAAGAATTCAGAATAATGATAATGAAGATGATACAGGACCTCAGAAAAACAATACAGGCAAAGATCAAGAAAATGCAAGAAATGTTTAACAAAAACCTAGAAGAATTAAAGAACAAACACCTAGAAGACTTAAATAACAAACGAAAAGAGATGAACAATACAATAACTGAAATGAAAAATAAACTAGAAGGAATCAATAGCAGAATAATTGAGGCAGAAGAACAGATAAGTGACCTGGAAGACAGAATGGTGGAATTCACTGCTGTGGGACAAAGAAAAAAGAATGAAAAGAAATGAAGACAGCCTAGGACAACATTAAACACACCAACATTTGCATTATAGGGCGTCCCAGAAGAAGAGAGATAGAAAGAACCCAAGGAAATATTTGAAGGGATTATAGTCAAAAACTTCCCTAACATGGGAAAGGAAATAGCCACCCAAGTCCAGGAAGTGCAGAGAGTCCCAGGCAGGATAAACCTAGTGAGAAACATACCGAGACACACAGTAATCAAATTGACAACAATTAAAGACAAAGAAAAAATTTTAAAAGCAACAAGGGATAAATGACAAATAACATACAAGGGAACTCCCATAAGGTTAACAGCTGATTTCTCAGCAGAAACTCTACGTGCCAGAAGGGAGTGGCATGATATACTGAAAGTGATGAAACGGAAGAACCTACAACCAAGATTACTCTACCTGGCAAGGACCTCATTCAGATTCGATTGAGAAATCAAAAGCTTTACAGACAAGCAGAAGCTAAGAGAATTCAGCACCATCAAACCAGCTCTACAACAAATGCTAAAGGAACTTCTCTAAGTGGAAAATACAAGACAAGAAAAGGACCTACAAAAACAAACCCAAAACAATTAAGAAAATGGTAACAGAAACATACGTATTGATAATAACCTTGAATGTGAATGGATTAAATGCTCCAACCCAAAGACACAGGCTCGCTGAATGGAAGCAAAAACAAGACCCACATACATGTTGTCTACAAGAGACCCACTTCAGACCCAGAGACACATACAGACTGAAAGTAAGGGGATGGAAAAAGATATTCCATGAAAATGGAAATCAAAAGAAAGCTGGAGTACCAATACCCATATGAGATAAAACAGACTTTACAGAATGTTACAAGAAATAAGAAAGGACACTACATAATGATCAAGGGATCAATCCAAGAAGAAGAGATAACAATTATAAATATATACGCACCCAACACAGAAGCACCTCTATACATAAAGCAAATGCTAAGAGCTACAAAAGAAAAAATTGACAGTAACATAATAATAGAGGGGGACTTTAACATCTCACTTACACCAATGGACAGATCATCCAGACAGAAAATTAAGGAAACAAAACCTTTAAATGACACTGTAGACCAGAGAGATTTAATTGATATTTATAGGACTTTCCATCTGAAAACAGCAGATTACACTTTCTTCTCAAGTGCACACAGAATCTATTCTCCTGGATCTATTCTCCAGGATAGATCACAACTTGGGTCACAAATCAAGCCTCAGTAAATTTAAGAAAATTGAAATCATATAGAGCATCTTTTCCAAACACAGCGCTATGAGATTACAAATCAATTACAGGTAAAAAAATGTAAAAAACACAAACACATGGAAGCTAAACAATACATTACTAAGTAACCAAGAGATCACTGAAGAAGTCAAAGAGGAAATCAAAGAATACCTAGAGACAAATGACAACGAAAACATGATGATCCAAAACCTATGGGATGCAGCAAAAGCAGTTCTAAGAGGGAAGTTTATAGCAATACAAGCCTACCTCAAGAGACAAGAAAAATCTCAAATAAACAATGTAAACTTACACCTAAAGAAACTAGAGAAAGAAGAACAAGCAAAACCCAAAGTTAGTAAAAGAAAGAAATCATAAAGATCAGAGCAGAAATAAATGAAATAGAAACAAAGAAAACAATAGCAAAGATCAATAAAACTAAAAGCTGGTTCTTCGAGAAGATAAACAAAATTGATAAACCATTAGCCAGACTCATCAAGAAAAAGAGGGCGAGGACTCAAATCAATAAAATTAGATATGAAAAAGGAGAAGTTACAACAGACACCGCAGAAATACAAAGCATCCTAAAAGACTACTACAAGCAACTCTATGCCAATAAAATGGACAACCTGGAAGAAATGGACAAATCCTTAGAAAGGTATAAACTTCCAAGACTGAACCAGGAAGAAATAGAAAATATGAACAGACAGATCACAAGTAATGAAATTGTAACTGTGATTAAAAATCTTCCAACAAACAAAAGTCCAGGACCAGGTGGCTTCACAGGTGAATTCTATCAAACATTTAGGGAACAGCTAACACCTGTTCTTCTCAATTCTTCCAAAAAATTGCAGAGGAAGGAACACTCCCAAACTCATTCTATGAGGCCACCATCACCCTGATACCAAAACCAGACAAAGATACTACAAAAAAAAAGAAAATTACAGACCAATATCACTGATGAACATAGGTGCAAAAATCCTCAACAAAATACTAGCCATCAGAATCCAACAACACATTAAAAGGATCATACACCATGATCAAGTGGGATTCATCCCAGGGATGCAAGGATTCTTCAATATGCAAATCAATCAATGTGATACACCATATTAACAAATTGAAGAATAAGAACCATATGATCATCTCAATAGATGCAGAAAAAGCTTTTGACAAAATTCAACACCCATCTGTGATAAAAACTCTCCAGAAAATGGGCATAGAGGGAACCTATCTCAACATAATAAAGGCCATATACGACAAACCCAAAGCAAACATCATTCTCAATGGTGAAAAACTGAAAGCATTTCCTCTAAGATCAGGAACAAGACAAGGATGTCCACTCTCGCCACTATTACTCAACATAGTTTTGGAAGTCCTAGCCACCGCAATCAGAGCAGAAAAAGAAATAAAAGGGATACAAATTGGAAAAAAAGTAAAACAGTCACTGTTTGCAGATGACATACTATACATAGATAACCCTAAAGATGCCAACAGAAAACTACTAGACCTAATCAATGAATTTGGTAAAGTTGCAAGATACAAAATTAATTCACAGAAATCTCTTGCATTCCTATACACTAAAAACAAAAGACGAGAAAGGGAAATTAAGGGAACAATCCCATTCACCATTGCAACAAAAAGAATAAAATACCTAGGAATAAACCTACCTAAGGAGGTAAAAGACCTGTACTCAGAAAGCTATAAGACACTGATGAAAGAAATCAAAGATGACACAAACAGATGGGAGAGATATACCATGCTCTTGGATTGTAAGAATCAATACTGTGAAAAGGACTATACTATCCAGAGCAGTCTACAGATTCAACACAATCCCTATCAAATTACCAATGTCATTTTCTACAGAACGAGAACAAAAAGTCTTAAAATTTGTATGGGGACACAAAAGACCCCGAATAGCCAAAGCAGTCTCCAAGGGAAAAAAAGGAGCTGGAGGAATCAGACTCCCTGACTTCAGACAATACTACAAAGCTACAGTAGTCAAGACAATATGGTACTGGGACAAAAACAGAAATATAGAACAATGGAACAGGATAGAAAGCCCAGAGATAAACCCACGCACCTATGGTCAACCAATCTATGACAAAGGATGCAAGGATATACAATGGAGAAAAGATAGTGTCTTCAATAAGTGGTGCTGGGAAAACTGGACAGCTACAGGTAAAAGAATGAAATTAGAACACTACCTAACTCTATACAGAAAAACAAACGCAAAACGGATTAAAGACCTAAGTGTAAGACTGGGCACTATAAAACTCTCAGAGGAAAACACAGGAAGAACACTCTTTGACATAAATCACAACAAGATGTTTTTTGACCCACCTCCTAGAGTAATGAAAATAAAAACAAAAATAAACAAATGAAACCTAAAGAAATTTAAAAGCTTTTGCACAGCAAAGGAAACTATCAACAAGACAAAAAGACAACCCTCAGAATGGGAGAAAATATTTGCAAACGAATCAATGGACAAAGGATTAATCTCCAAAATATATAAACAGCTCATGCAGCTCAATATGAAAAAAAAAACAACCCAATTAAAAAATGGACAGAAGACCTAAACAGACATCTCTCCAAAGAAGACATATAGATGGCCAAGAGGCACATGAAAAGCTGCTCAACATCTCTAATTATTAGAGAAATGCAAATCAAAACTACAATGGGGTATCACCTCACACCAGTCAGAATGGCCATCATCAAAAAATCTACAAACAACAAAGGCTGGAGAGGGTGTGGAGAAAAGGGAACCCTCTTGCACTATTGGTGTGAATGTAAATTGATACAGCTACTGTGGAGAACAGTATGGAAGTTCCTTAAAAAACTAAAAATAGAATTACCATATGACCCAGCAATCCCACTACTGGGCATATACCCAGAGAAAACCATAATTCAAAAAGATACATGCACTCCAATGTTCATTGCGGCACTATTTACAATACCCAGGTCATGGAAGCAACCTAAATGCCCATCGACAGATGAATGGATAAAGAAGATGTGGTACAGCAGAATATTACTCAGTCATAAAAAGGAACGAAATTGGGTCATTTGTAGAGACGTCATATAGAGTGAAGTAGGTCAGAAAGAGAAAAACAAATATCGTATATTAACGCAAATATGTGGAATTTAGAAAAATGGTACAGATGAACCAGTTTGAAAGGGAAAAACAGAGACACAGATGTAGAGAACAAACCTATGGACACCATGGGGGAAAGCAGGGTAGGGATGGTGGTGGTGGTGGTGGTGGTGGTGGTGGTGGTGGGATGAACTGGGAGATTGGGATTGATGCATATACACTAATATGTATAAAATAAATAATAACCTGCTGTATGAAATAAATAAATAAATAAAATTTTAAAAGTCATTACATTGTATAATTTAAAATGGTTGAAATGGCAAACTGTTACTCATTTTTTACCACAAAAGCAATTTAATTGGGTGTCTACCTCATTCCTCATATCAAAATCAAGCCCTGGTTGAGCAACGATTTAAGCAGAAATAAAACCATAAAACTGTTGAAAAACACTGGAGAAAATTTTTTGTAATCATAGAGAAGCTCTGAGCCATGGCGCAAAAACTTAGAAAAGGTTGATAAATCTGCTTTCATAAATATTTAAAATTTCTACATGAAAAACTATCATAAACAAGGTCAAAAGATAATCCATAAATTGAAAAAGTATTTATAATATATGACAAACGCTTAACTTCCTTAATATGTAAAGAGCTCTTACATATCAGAAGGAGAAAGGAAATACAAATGACTCTTAAAAATAAAAACTGTTAAACTTCATTCACAGTAAGAGAATTGCAAAATATAACAAGAGTAAGACCATTTTCCACCTATCAGACAAAGATTAAAAAACTAGGTAAAGGTGTAGGGAAACAGGCACATTCTTATACTATTTATTGATGGACAAGTACAACTTCTTTGGAAGGTTATTCACTGCAGCATTGCTTACCATAGCTAAAGACTAGAAATAACCCTTATGTCCATTATAGATGAGTGCTTAAATAATGAATACCGTTCAACTGTTAAAATGAACACATGAAATCTAAAGGGAAGGATTTTCAAAATATAAGTGAAAAAAGCAAGGTGCAAAACAGTATGCTGTTTGTTTCACAGGGGTTGGATAGAGAGAGAGGGAGTGAGAAGGGAGAGAGGAGAGTGATCACCTACAGGGAAGGAATGAGGGAGCATGGGGGCAGTGACTTACTTTTCCACTACACACCCTTCTGTACTGTTCTCATTTTTGCCATGTTCATGTAATCCTAACCAAATTATTTACTTATTTATGTATTAAACCACAAGTTCTGGGAGTTCTCTGGTGGTGCAGTGGTTAAGAATCCACCTGCCAATGCTGGGGACACGGGTTCGAGCCCTGGTCCAGGAAGATCCTACATGCTGCAGAGCGACTAAGCCCGTGCACCACAACTACTGAGCCTGCGCTCTAGAGCCCGTGAGCCACAACTACTGAGCCCACGTGCCACAACTACTGAAGCCTGCGCACCTAGAGCCCGTGCTCTGCAACAAGAGAAGCCACCGCAATGAGAAGCCCACTCACCGCAACGAAGAGTAGCCCCCGCTCGCTGCAACTAGAAAAAGCCTGAGCACAGCAAGACCCAATGCAGCCAAAAATTAATTAATTAATTAATTAATTAATTAAAACAAAACAAAACACACAAGCTCTAAAATTCAGTCCTGGATTCCTATCTGTATCTACTGCTTAACTGCACTATAAATTTGCAAAAGTTGAATCTCTGTTTTCTCATTTGTAGCCACCTACAAATGAGTTACATAGCATTTGCCTGATACAAAGTAGGAGTTTAGTCAAGATATGCTATTTTATTCTTTTTTTAAAAAAATAAATTTATTTATTTATTTTTGGCTGCGTTGGGTCTTCATTGCTGCACACGGGCCCCCTCTAGTTGTGGCGAGCGGGGGCCACTCTTTGTTGCGGTGAGCAGGCTTCTCATTGAGGTGGCCTCTCTTTGTTGCAGAGCACGGGCCCTAGAATGCGCGGGCTTCAGTAGCTGTGGCACGCGGGCTCAGTGGTTGTGGCTCGCAGGCTCTAGAGCACAGGCTCAGTAATTGTGGCGCACGGGCTTAGTCGCTCCGCGGCATGTGGGATCTTCCAGGTCCAGGGCTCGAACCCATGTCCCCTGCATTGGCAAGCGGATTCCCAACCACTGCACCACCAGGGAAGTTCCTATTTTATTCTTATTAAAGTCTTTTCCTCACAGAGGAGGGCCTCTCAAAAAGAAGTGTGATACATAGCAGAAATTATTCCACCAGGAATCTTATCTCCCCAACCAGCGACGGGCATAATACGAAGAACCATAACCAACTGAACAAACACCCTGACACATGCAACATATTTAGCTTCCTACTTCACTGTGTCCATCCACAGGATCTTTATACAGAGTATATGCACAAAGATTTGACTAATAAAACAAAGTGAACACTTAACCATCATATAATTCAGGATTCACTTAGGGACCTTAAGTATAAAGAAAGAAATTTCAGTATTTCTCCCATAAGTAGAAACTATCAATTTGGGATTACCTTTAAGTCCTACTTTTTTCTTATAAAATTAATATCTCTTTTCCAATTTCCTAAATTCTTATTTGCTGTTCCATCACAACAGCTCAAGGTAGAATATTCTAAAGTACAACAAGGATATAACGTTTTCTGTGTACTATATAGAACAAAGCTATGTACCAAACACTAAAGTATTATTTAATATTATATCATAATAAAGTGTTATAACTATCTCACCCTGACAATGTTACAGTAATAGAGATTTTAAAAAATAAAAACTTAAGATTTGTAATGTGAACCTATGTTTTCACTGGTTGAGGCGTAAATCAGTTCCTGCTGTCGTGGAGGACCACCTGGATGGTCTAAGGTCCCAGCCTTGACTAGGAAGAGTGGGCCACCCCTGGGAACCTTACCCTAGGCTGCCTCAAGAATTCCTGGAAGCACTACTAAGTAACCTGTCAGAGGAAATGATAGCTTTCAGAGTATAAGGTTGTTTGAATACAGTGAAAGAAGAAACAAAATAATTCAGTATGAGATTTTCTTTAGAGGAAGGAAGGCAGTTTAACACAAAGTTATCAGTGATCAGTGACATGACCCAAACGAACTAGGTGATAGAACAAAGAGCATATTAAATCAGAGTCCTGGGTTGTGAAAGGAATAGGAGCACATAAAAACAAACAAACCTCCCAAACTGAAAAAGATACCAGAAATCCACAGATACAAGTTTCCTGGAGGTCATCAACCTCAACAGTCCTTAGGGATCTATGATACCCTTGAAATCACATGCCAAATGTGGGGGAATTGTATGTATGTGGCCATGTCTCATTTTCACAGGTTTCATCCTAAAGGTGTCTACGATCTTTAAAAGCAAGGATTTCACTGTTAAGTCAAAACAGCTTCCTGAAACATTATTACTACTGTACCATAAATAGAACATTAAATTAGCACTACAGTAAATATATTTAAAATAGCACTACACTTACTTCAGACAACAGCCCAGCAAGGTACAACAGCATTCCAACTAAGAATGTAACAGAAGAGTTTACTATTCCACTCAGAACAGCAGAGTCAGAACTTATGCTTTAACACTTAGCCTGCTGAACTGTATCTGTTCCTTAGTTATCAACTGCTATGTTTTAAGTTTATATGCTAAATTGACTTAGTATACGGTTAGTCACTATTATCCAAAGTAACGAAGGGTATTATCCACAGTTCTAAATTACTAGTTGGTTTAAATATTCTCTGCCCCTAACAGTTTACCAATAAGAAATCATTTTAATGGCACCACCAACAGGGAACAGAGCACGGAGAATCTAGATAAGAATTT
The DNA here is from genome assembly GCF_964165515.1 of Mesoplodon bidens. NCBI lineage: Eukaryota > Metazoa > Chordata > Mammalia > Artiodactyla > Ziphiidae > Mesoplodon > Mesoplodon bidens. The sequence continues at coordinate 28,820,134 of NC_138169.1, read as the reverse complement.
CCAGGGGAAACAAATCATATGAATGCTTATCTGAGAAAGTGAATTAACACTTAGGTTAATTTTAATTCTGCTCTCCTAGATCTTATCTGTCCATATCTCTGGTTTACTCTTTGGAAGAGTGAACAGAGTAAGAAAACAAAGCAATCAGACAGGGTGTCCGGAACCGCAGGAGACTGCAAGAGCTGTGATAGTTCTCCAGCTGGGAACAGGGAATTCTTGTGGATACTAATGATCTGGGAGAAGCCAAAAAGGGCTATTGGAGATTCTGGTTAAAATAAAAAAACTGAACAAGAGGCAAGCTAGAAAGAGTAGGGGACAACACAGCTATCTGAATTTCCATGATTATAGGTATCAGTAACCTACAGAACCTGTCAAAGGCAAAACAGTTTTATTTCTAGTTCTATATTCTTCACTGGAGAATCATTCCCCCAGTTGCTTTTCCTTAAAGCAGTGGTTCTTACCTTCTGAGGAATCACAGAGCTCCATTTAAGAATCTGACCAAAGTTGTACTTCCCTGGTGGCGCAGTGGTTAAGAATCCGCCTGCCAATGCAGGGGACACGGGTTCGAGCCCTGGTCCAGGAAGATCCCACATGCTGCGGAACAACTTAAGCCCATGCGCCCCAACTACTGAACCTGTACTCTAGGGCCTACGAGCCACAACTACTAAGCCAGCATGCCACAACTACTGAAGCCCACGCACCTAGAGCCCGTGCTCTGCATCAAGAGAAGCCATCGCAATGAGAAGCCCACGCACCGCAATGAAGAGTAGCCCCCACTCGCCACAACTAGAGAAAGCCCGTGTGCAGCAGTGAAGACCCAATGCAGCCAAAAATAAATTTTTTAAAAAAGAAAGAATCTGACCAAAGCTATGGAATCCCCCAGAAACTACATCCCCCAGGGCATTCAAACAAGTTAGCACAGTTTCAGGGGACTTGAAAATCCCTTTCCAATCTGTCTGATCCATGGATCCCAGATGCTGTTTTAAAGGCCTCCAGTCCCAAAATGACCCGCCCTATTATAATACATTCTACTCTCTTCTTGCCGTCAAAAATGTAAATGATTCTCTCAGTACCATTAATCTCAATTAGATCATAAGAAGAAAGCAACATAGGCTGTCATGCTGGTCAAGCAGGACAGTGCTGCAGTGAAAATCACAAGGACGGGATTTAGGCCCCCGCTGTATCACTAATGGATATGGTGACCTTACAGAAGTCACAACCTCGTGCTGGGCGGTGTCTCCTCAGCTGTGAGTGAGGGGCTGGAATAAACCAAGGTGCTGACATCTTACAAAGGGAGCAGTACTCTTGTTTAGAGAATACTAACTGAGCATCTAACACACTACAGGCCTACAGGCAGATGGTGGGGAAACAAAGGAAAATGAGGCAGCCCTCAAGGAGCCAGAAAGACAAGTAGACAGTTATGAAGCAATGTGACTGGACTTCCCTGGTGGCGCAGTGGTTAAGAACCTGCCTGCCAACAGGGAACATGGGTTTGAGCACTGGTCCGGAAAGACCCCACATGCCGCGGAGCAACTAAGCCCGCCCGCCACAGCTACTGAAGCCCGTGCCTAGAGACTGTGCTCCACAACAAGAGAAGCCACCGCAATGAGAAGCCCACACACCTCAATGAAGAGTAGCCCCCACTCACCACAACTAGAGAAAACCCGCAGGCAGCAACAAAGACCCAACGTAGCCAAAAATAAATAAATAAATAAATGTATTTAAAAAATAAAAATAAAACAATGTGACTCATACTCTAATAAAAGAATATAGAGGGTTCAGGAATCAGAGAAGGATCATACAACTAAAGTCTAGTCTTGGAGACACTTCCCAGAAAATAAGGTAGGCACAGAGTATGTCCAACACGTGCAAAGACTCCAAGGTGTGAGAAAGCAGGTGATTCTCAAGGAAATTCAAGGAGTTTAATATGGCAAGCACTGAGAACTTAAATTAAAGGCTGGCAGGAGAACATGCAACAGACACTGCAAGGGAAGTGTTTTACAATAAGATAGCTTTGATTTATCCTCCACACTGGCTGCTCACTGTGAGTACTAGAAGAATAGAGTTCATTTGATATTTAACTTCTAAAAATTAGTTGAATCACAAATGGTAAAAACTGCTCTTACTCTGACAATATTTGAACTACGAATTTCTAATAAAGAAAAATGACCAGTCAGTTAAGAGTTCCACGAAGTCTGATTAATCAACCAAATTCCTTCTGAGCTACCACTTACTAGAAACATTATTCCATGACTTAGCTTTTGCCATTTCCCTACAGTTTTACTCTCTTACCCGAAAGGCTCACAGTACTCCATTCCTTTCCTATGCCCTTCTAATGCCCCAGCCTGATTCAGACAGCAATCATCAGTGACAAAGGAAAAGCAAAAAGCAATCATGAACATTTCTCAAAAAGCCAGAATTAACCTCAGACTACATTAATGTATTAGTCTGTCGCTCAGACAAATTAGACTTTTCCAGCAATCTCACTTCTGCCAACCATGCCCGTTCAAGACAAGTCTTCTGCCATGTGCTCCTGATCCCATCAGCTCCTGCTTCCTGAGGTTTCTGGCTCCAATAATCTTCCCTTCTCTTTCTTCAACCTCCAATCTCTTTAGGCTTCCCCCCTCCCCAATTATGTGAACACATCAAGTCACCCATCTGTGGTAGGAAGTCATGTTCAGCAAACACATATCAAGTGCCCACTAGGTGCCTGAATCTGTACAAGGCACTGGCACAGCCTTCAGGAAGGCTAATGAGGCCAAGAAAAGATAAACTAAGAGTCAGCTCCAACCCAGTCATTCATTCCCAGAAACCTCCCATTTCAAAAGTTATGTTATAAAAGCAACTGTTAAAAGGGGGTAAAAAGAGTAAGGGGCCAGGGCTTCCTTGGTGGCGCAGTGGTTAAGAATCTGCCTGCCAATGCAAGGGACAGGGGTTTGAGCCCTGGCCTGGGAAGATCCCACATGCCACGGAGCAAGTAAGCCCGTGTGCTGCAACTGCTGAGCCTGCGCTCTAGAGCCCGTGAGCCACAACTACTGAGCGCGTGTGCCACAACTACTGAAGCCCACGTGTCTAGAGCCCATGCTCCGCAACAAGAGAAGCCACGACAATGAGAAGCCTGCACACTGCAACGAAGAGTAGCCCCCGGTCACCACAACTAGAGAAAGCCCGTGCACAACAACAAAGACCCAATGCGGCCAAAAATAAAAACAAATAAATAAGAAAAAAATTTTTAAAAGGGTAAGGGGCCAGAGTATCAGTCTCAAAATAATACATTCCCTTTTCCTACAAGACTTTGAATAATAAGGTATAAAGCAAAAGTCTTCACACCACTAAGCAAGTCTAGCTCTTAGTTATATTTAGCTTTTTTGCTCAGGAGCAAAACCTTTCTTTTCCTAGTCAAATTTGTATTGCCAAAAAAAGCATAACTCTTCTCAAACGTTATCATCAATATACCCACTGCTGTGATCTACAAAGAAGAAAGCCCACTATAACACTTTTTCCTACTCAAACGATAGTGGTTTGCTTAACAGAAACTGTGGTCTCAAAGTCCTGTGCTGCTGTATCATATCCAATGCCCTGCCTTGAAAGGGGAGGCCATGGGACACTAGGGGTACATACCAGGGGATCCCACCCTGCAAGGGAAGGCAGGGAAGCTCCTCCCACCGCCTCACCCTGAGGAAGTGAGACTCCAGGAATGAGGAGGAGGTAGTTAAGCAAAGGGGGAAAGAAAAAGGGAAAGAAAAGTTGTGCTCAGGCAAAGAGAACTATATCTACAAAGGCCTTAAGGGAAGGACAGACAGCACATTTCAAGGAACAGAAGAACCCAATGACAAAGAGGGAAGAAAGTCATATGGGGAGGCAGGACCTGTGGTCTTGTGAGCCGTGGCAGGGGTTTGAAGTCTACATGGTGAGCAATGGGAAACCACTGAAGGTTTAAAGTAGGGAAGTCACATACTCATGCTTCATTTCAGCCACAATTCCCCACTCCATCCCACATGTGACTTCTGTATTCCACTCAACTTGCTCTTTTCAAGGAATCTGTTGCTCTTTTAGCCATTAATTTAATGGGCACTTTCGGTTTTGACCTTGGTGCCCCTGCAGCACGTGCCTGCTGAGCATCAGCTCCCTCCACACCCACCACCAATTTTCCCCCCACTTCTATGGCTATTCCTCTCTAGCCTTTCTTTTTGCAAGCTCCTTTTTCTCTACCTATGCCCTTAAACATCGTTATCTGTCAAGACTCTGACCTTGGCTTTCAGCATTTCCAAACCCTCTCTGTTTTCCCTAAGTGATCTCACCTGCATCTAGGACCTCAAATACCACCTGCATGCTCATGATGTCCAAAATCATTTACAGCTCAGACCTCTCCTGAACTCCAAATTTATATATTAGACTATTCCCATTTTGATGTCTTACAGGAAGCAAATTGAACAGTTTCAAAACCAAACAAATCTATTCCCTTAGCATTTCAAATCTGTAACTCCCCTTCATTCTTCCTGCCACTGCCTGAGTTCAAGAGCTCAACATCTCTCCTCAGGTTGATTCCCAAAGACCCCCCTCCCTGTACCAGCTGCCCACAGTTAGCCACACCCAACCCACAGCTAGAATGGTCTTGCTAAAAAGTAAAGAGGATATGATTGTGGTACTTCCAAGCATCAAATTCCACAGTGGGTCCTATCAACTAGCTCACAGTCCTCAGACTGATCTACAAAGGCCCACGGGCTCCATCTGAATCTCTGGCCTTGTCCCCCTGGCACCTCAACATCACACCGCACTCTGCACCAGGCTCAGCTGTTGGCAATTCTCTTGGCCTTCTATGCTCTGTGTCTCTGCACACATTTCTTCCTCCTCTGAACACTAATTCTCTCCCTCCCTCATTCTCCTCCCCTGGCCGACGTGTCCTTCAAGACTCAGGCAAGGCCATACCTCCTCCAGGAAGCTGTGCCAGGACTCCCAGATGCATCCTGTGGGGGATGCACAGCACCCTGTGCTTAACACAAGCTTCTGCATTCTTACTCTCATGTTTTCATCTGCTTCCCTAGTTACCACTCCCCACTTGGCTGGATCCTGGAGAGCAGGGACTCCGTCTAACATTGGCACATGATAAGGTGTTACAAGTGAGTAAATGAAAATATGGAATTGTGATGAGGCCTTCAAGAGACCAAGTCCCAGAAGGTGAGTGCCTCAGGAGCAGGAACCTGGTCAGTGGCTCTCTGCTGAATCCCCAAGGCTCAGGGCAGGGTGCACAGCGCAGTCTGTAGAATGGCTGAGTGGATGTTTAGAGTCAAAGGAAAACACTCAGAGTCAAAACTCTTTCTGGACTTGCTTTCCATTGTTCCTGGTTTGTGACCAACTTTAAACAAAACACCAGTGTATACTGCTTGATTTGTACTGACCAAACAAATGCTCTTGTTCTTCCACGAGGAAAAAAAATAAATAATAAGAGCTTTGACGAACCCACTAAAGGATTCTTAGGCAGAAGCCCATGGAAGGATTTCCTGAACTCTATGAAACTGAATGCAACTTTCAGTGAATATAAATGTATTTTTCTGGTGAGATGGATTACACTTTTCACTGAATATTCATGGATATTAATGATAACAAAAAAAGTCAAACTACTTAATCAAAATGTCAAGCTGAATTAAGCTGTAGCATGCACCGTCTCGTCTCAAACCTGTATTTTGATAAACCACTCGCAACCTGGGGACAGCAGCCTCTCCTAAAACAAATGTAACTGGAGAAGACGCAGCTGGCAGGCTCTCACATAGAGCTTCCTACGAGAATTTGCATTTAAAACTTACTATAATTGGGAAAGTCCTTACCAGCATTCTCTGAAGTTAGTACCCTATTCTAACACACTCTGACCCACGTGAATCAGGGTATTTATTACACGTCCTGCTAATGTGCTCAAGAAGAAAACGTTACATTACGAACATAATGACAAGAGGAACTGTCATCTAATTAAACGGGAAGGGGAAAAGCCCGGGAGCATCTAGGTTTACAGGAAAGCCCTTTTTTTTTTGTCGTTTTACTGTACACAGAGCGACCTGACAGCGGGAGCAGCATTTAGCTCACAACCACTCACTGCAATCCTGGAAATAACATGCAATAATTAGCAGTAGGAAGCAGACAACTAAGTCACTTTAAAAGAGATAAAATGAAGTTCTGCTCGATCGAAAGGCTCCGTGGTTGACCCAGGAGACCGTCCCAGGGCGCGTCTCCACGAGGCGACCAAAAATCACGCCGGGCGCCCGCGTTCGGGGAGCTGCCTCACGACGCCCGGAGACCCGAGCCCCTCAGGCCGGGCGCGGACGACCCCTCGGCGCCTACCCTGACTCACCGAGCTCCTTCCAGAAAGCTCTGAGGGAGCGACGGCGTGCCGGGGACGCTCGGGCCGCGGCTGTCCGGCCGCCCCACCTCGGCTCGGCGACCCTACCCGGCCCCCCGACCCCCTGACCCTCCAGCCGCCCCCCGTACCGTCGCGTCCACGCCCACGCCCGCCCCCCCGGCACCGCCCCCGGAGCCCACTGCGCCTGCGCGCACGCGGCCGCCCCAACCCCGAGCGCCCGAGCGCCGAGGCCCGGGCGGCGCACGCGCGCCCTGAGGTGGCCCGCGCGCCGCCACTTCCGCCCCAGCGGGAGGCGGCGACTCCCGGTGGGCGCCGGCTTGCTCAAGCCAGGTCCTCGGAGGGAGCGGCGGCGGCTGCGCGAGCCCGCCACTCACCAGGTACAGCTGCTGCCAGCGATTCTGAGCGTCCAACTCATCAAACTCCCGCTCGATGGCGGCCGACATGGCGGCAGCCGCGAGCTGGCGCGAAGGAGCCTGCGCCGGCGGAGAGGTTCGGGCCCCACACGATCCGGGCAGCGCGCAGCCGCTGCCGCGCATGCGTGCTCCACTCCCGCCACGCCCCCACGCCGCCCCGGCCGCAGGGAAAGTACCTGGTTCGTGACGTCAGCGCGCCGGCTGCCCCGCGCGGGGCGGGGCGGCGGGGGAGGCGTGGTCCAGGCGGTGCCCAGGTGGAGGGGGCGGGGCTTGGCGGCGCCAGAGTCAGGGCTCCGGGGAGAGCAGCCGGTTTAGTGCCTTGGGGTTTGATTTTTATTTTGAACGTCCTCTAGGTCAGTTTAGCGGCCTGTGCCCCACTTTCTCCTCTCAGAAAATGTAAACCAGGTCTGATGCCCGCTCTTAGGCGCCCGCGGGTTTTGTGCCAAGTAAACCGCTGCAGCAAAAGGAGAAGCAACCTCTCCTGGAGGTTGGAGACAACAGCTTGTTAAGTAAACGTTACACAACTTAAAAGTTATTACCTGTAAAAAGAGCAAATCGTCTGTTACCAAACAAACGTGCTGGTTATGGAAATTATCTCGCTTCACATAGGGAAACTCATGTGCTTAGGACACCTTATCATCTTCAGTAAGAAATGTGAAGGGTTAGAAAAACGTTAGTGTGCTGTCCAACACTGAAATTTAAATTTTACTTAAAATTAAATGAAATGACAAAGATTCTCTCCTTGACCAAACTCTACTCAGGATCCTCTGAGCTCTTTTTCAGCTAAGTCTCAACTTTTGGGCTGCCCTGTTTCTCTCTGCATTGTCGAATTTTAGCAAGAATCCTGGTAAGTCAGTTAACCAGAATCCCTCATTCTCAGTATCCGGTTACTCTTAATTTTTTTTTTCTTTTTTTTTTGGCCACACCTCACAGCATGCAGAACTTCCCTGGACCAGGAATCGAACCTGCACGCCCTGCAGTGGAAGCACGGAGTCTTAACCCCTGGACCACCAGGGAAGTCCCTGATCACTCTTGATGTTTAACCAGGTTCCGCATCTTCTGCCGTCCCCCTGGGTGACATCTGATATCCGTGGCCTGCCTTCAGCTAGAATCCTATTAGGCTTACCCAGAACCCCCCTGTGCTTCTTCTATTAAAAACAAGACTACAGGCCCAAATTGAAGTCGCTTGGGAAGCCCCGTGTCACCAAACCTAAACTTGATGGTAGTTTCAGCTCTCCCAGAAATGGAACTTAAAGGAATAAATCAAGAATCACTAATTACCACTGGTTAGGTGATCTGCCTGATAGACCCCTGCCCTCGACCCTGCAGTAACCAGTTCACTTCTCTGCCTGGGATAACTCCCTTGTTCCAACTCCCTACTGCATGTAAGTCTTTCGTTTTGTGTAGCTTCTTGGGGCTCCTGTCCATCTGCCCAATAGATGAATCGTTTAATAAAGCCAATAAGATCTTTAAATTTTACACAGTTGAATTTCGTTTTTTAACACCTCTTAGTAATTTTCCATCCACTGACCCCCCCCCTTTCCCCCAGCTTGGCTATAAATTCCCACTTCCCATTCTGAATTTGAAGTTGAGCCCAATCTCTCCCCCACTACAAGACCTATTGCCATTGTCCCTATACCTGTCACAGTAGTCACCCCACACACCTTGAATAAAGTCTTCCTTACCTCATCATCTTCTACAAGTGTCAGGAATAATTTTTTTCTTCAACAGAAATTGAGAATTCAGTTCCTCAGTTTAATTAGCCACATTTCAAATGCTCAATAGCCACATGAGCTAGTGGCTAAAGTATTGCAGAGCATACAAATCCTCGAAGTTCTGTGAAACAGAGCTACATGAGAGGTTTAAAATACTTGGGGAAAAAAGGGTCCTTACACACATAAAATAATGAAAACACTGATCAGAAAAACCCAGTAAGCTGTGGAAGCAAGAAGAAACTGTAATAAAGAAAATTAAGCAGCCAATCAGCCTTTCTACTTACAGAGTGTAATTGAGGAATATATAAGATCTCCCTCCAGAAGTGCCCCACAATCTAATTGTCCTGGTTTCTGAAGTTCTGTCCTTGAAACTGATTATTTAGATTAAAGGCATGGTATCTCCTGGGATACCCCATGATTCTTAGCATCAATCACCTCATCAAATCTTGATCTCAAAGCAACAGTTCTTGTCACCAGATGCACACCATCCTTCAGGAACTCACTTGTCAACCCCCAGTTGGGGGAGCAGCGCTGGCCCTCTAACGGTTTGTCCTAGTTTGCTGCGAGCAGCTAGGATTCTAAGGCAGTGGTTCTCACCCCAGCAGCATCTGCATTGACTGCAAGCCATGAAATGAACAGAGATGAACTACATTCGCCACGTGGCACCATCTACCTCATTCCATGGGGGAGATGGGTTGCCCTGGACCCTCCAGTCTCCCTAGAGAGGCTCAGCATGGCCTCCAGCGGTTGGTGCTCCTGATGGTGTCTTTCAGTTGTGAGACACATGGGAGGGGCAGAGAGCAGAGGAGGAAATGAACGGAGAGAGAAGCACGGTGGTGGGAGAATTACTGCTTCGGAGACAATTAGGAGGTATTTTTATGACCACAGGAAATTTGAGAAGGAGCAATGTCTACAGAGGATTTCTGGGATGTTTCTGGGGTATATCCTGTGAAAACTCCTGGAACAAGACTTGAAGAAAACTGATAAGAAAGATCTAAAGTATTCTTCAAAGCTTGTGTAGTTGGATTTTTGTTTCTTTTGAATGAAAGTTCATGCAGACAGGAGTCCAGGAGCCTGGCTTGTATAGTCAAGTGGCATGAGGGTCCATAGACGTTAAATAATGTTGTAGCAACCGAGTAAAGCTTCTCAAACTCAACTTACTCAAATCTGGATTCAAGACCTTATTGTTGAGACCTGCTTCTTTTTCTGCATTCTCTCTCCCATCACCCATTTACCCAAGCCACGTACCTGGACGATATCCTCACCGTCTCCCCATCCTTTCTCTTCTGTGTCTAACAGGTCACTTGGTTCTGTTGATTCTTCCTTCCAAGGACTCTCTCTCTCTCTGCTCCACTCTGTCCCCCCTGCTGCTCCCTTAGTTGAGGTTTCATCATCTTCCTGCCTTGTCTCCTGTCCCATCTAACTGTATGATATTCCATTTGGGAATCCCAAGTCCAGCATAGTGCCTGGAGTACAGTAGATGAAAAACAAATGTGACTGAATGGATCTCTGTTGGACATTTAGATTGTTTCCAATTTTCGTGCCATATAAAAATGCTGCAATATCCTTTTTGGATATAACTCCTCCCTCCTTTTTAAGGATTATTTCCTTTGGATAAATACCAGAAGTGGAATTATTGGGCAAAAAGTTATCACTGTTATCTCCACTTAGATTTTCCCAGAAGCAAGCCCTGAGAAGGAGATTTGAGTGCAAGTATGTTATGTGGGAGGTGATGCCAGGAAACCCTGGTGAAAGAGTGTGGAAGGGAGGCAGGGACAGGAAGGAAGGAAGCTGTAAAGGGTTTGTTAACAACCCGTTACCGCTGTAGGCAACTGGACCTGGTTCCCCTGGAGAGCTCCAAGAGGAAGTCCAGAACTACTGCTGAGCTATCCAAACCGAAAGACAAGGAAGCTGGGGTGTTACCACCAACTCCCCACTTGTCATGGTTTGAAGAAAGCTTCTAGAGGCTCTTGGTGCTCTGGCACTCCAGCTTGCCCTGGTGTAAGCTGAGCGTGTTCCTGCTATGGATGTGTGTCTACTTCTCCCCCTGATTCACATGTTGAAATGGAGGTGGGACCTTTGGGAGGCAATTTCATCACAACGGTGGAGCCTCATTAAAAGAAACCTCAGCGAGTTCTGTTGCTCCTTTACTGCCACACAGGGGGACATGGCGAGAAGACAAAAGACAGCCATCTATGAGCCAGGAAGCTGGCTCTCATTAGACACTACATCTGCTGGCATTTGATCTTGGACTTCCCAGCCTCCAGAACTGTGAGAAATAAATGCTTGAGCCAGCACATCTATGGGATTTTGATTATAGCAACCCAAATGGACAGTTCCCATGGCCAGAACATCTTTAAGCAGAAAATAGCCTCTAAGAGTACAGGTGGCTGTTGAGGGGATATGGGCAGGGCACTTAGAGAATCTACTAAAGATATTTTTGTAGCTTTTGAAATGCAATACTAAATTGCTTTATGAAGGATGAAAACCAATGTATACTACAGGTAGACATCTAAAACTATACGAGTTTACCCACATCCCTAGTAACATTAGCAATTATCATTATTCTTAAGAAACAGCATATTTGAATGCACTGCATTTTTTTCCTTTTGCTTTTTGTTTACCTACAGCTGCTCCCCACTTCCTATTATTTTATGCTTGTGTGTAAATTGGGCTGCAATTTACACTTAAATTATAACTAAGTTAATAAAAAACACAAAGGAATTGTTGTTGCAAAAATCTTTTTCTGCCAGGTGGAACAGAGGCTCTACACAGTTTTAATTAATATTTTTTTATTAAAAATTGTTTATGAAGTATGTTTTTGCTATGGAAAACACATTCAAATCCCCAGATCTTAATCAGGTACACTCAACGTCATAGCAGTATGAATTCTGTCTTTGAGCACCTCTCCCTTCTTGACCTGGGGTTTCTCTGATGCTGACGCATGGCACACCCTAAAGAACCCACTATTCCCGCAAACATGCCTAACTCAGAAGCTCAGGGAAGTTAGCACGGGTGGAGTAACCCTTGACCAATGACGATTTCTTCTTTCACCCCCAGGCACACGGTCCTGAGATACATTTCTTAAAGTTTCTTGTGGGACCCCAGTGGGGATGAGCACCATTTTTCCCTAGTGGTGGCCAACATGATAAGGCATCCTCCCGTCAGTGTTGTCTCCTTACCTGTTCCACACCTCCATCCTATACCATTGCCCCCTAGAAGCACTTTCCCAGATTCCTGCACACGAACCTTTGTCTCAGACTCTGCTTTCAGGGATTCCAGCTAAGATAGTCTCAGAAGTGGTCCTAGAAACAGACTTTCTGGATGGGATTTTGGAGCCGTGGCACACAGCAATCAGGAACACATTGCTGGAGGTGAGTGGCTGGCGGTAACATCACAGTTGCTAAGCATCTCACCTGTGGTGCTTGGGATGAGGTGCAGGTGGGAGGAAGAAACATGGGGCTGCATGGTGGCTCTAGCACCTAAATGGATAAAGATACTGGAGGTGGCTGGACTTTGTCAAATGCTTTGGAAGACTTGAACAAAGTCAAAGACAGGTTTTGATCGCAATCTGTCAACTCGAGTCAAGTCGTGGAGGCAGCGGAGCCCCTATGGCCATGTTCAAGGAGACAGCTCCTTAATCCCAAGAGTGTGCTGGATGAAAATCAGGCACCAAACCTGTTGTAATGAAAACAGAGATGCAAAGGGGAATAAATGCATGGCCATAAAAGTTCTCATCATCAAAATCAGAGACACAAGAAATATTTGGGTGGATGACCCTGAGAATCTTGCAACTCCAGATCTTTTGGACCCTCCAGGCACACCCCCCATTCTGGCTAGATTCGCCTGAAGAGGTGTCCCAAAATGGTGCTTCTGCTTCTCCAGATTTACCCTGCACCATGTGTTGCCTCTTGACTGATAATCAGGATCCACTCTCAGTGCAGCTTGAGTTGGGAAAAACAGTTCATACTTCAGGAAGAAAGCTTATACAATCAAAAGAATTGAAAGGCCTGGCTCACATGCACCAATAGAAAGGAGAAGAAAATGGGCAATTGTAAATTTTAAGGTGTTGAATGGAGAAGGAGGGAAATATGAGGATGGGTAGAGGACAATTTATTGATACAGGAACATTTTGGTGATTTCGGAGTCCTTGTGATGACACCTGCATCCACTCCTAAATCACTGCTAGAATAGCTTCTCAAAGTGCAGACAGGATGATGATCCACAGTGAATGAGGTGAAGTTTGAACTTCCTTGGCAGAGTGCTAGAAAAGCTCAGGAAGCTTGGATGTTAGAATGGCTCCACTCTGTGGGAGCAGAGACCCCACCGCCTGGCTGTGTTCCTTGGGAGACTTGAGAGGAGTTCCCTTCCTAAGCACAAGGAGTGCACTGGTGAGGGAGGCACGGTTATCTCTGAGAGGCTGGCGGGACTCGTCCTTTGTGGGCCAGAGCTGACCAGTGGAATGTGCTGCCGACGGGGCTGACAGGGTCCTGGAATAGCAGTGGAGGGAGAGATGCACCAGATGAAATGGCCAGAGTAAAAGTTCCTGGACCTGTGAAGTTGTGCCCTGGTGACCTATAGATCCAGGGGGTGAGAGACAGCAGCTGGCCAACTAGGGTCCAAGTGTTGGAAAGCTGAAGTTTGAAATTAGGCACAGCAATAGAAAATCACAATCTCTCATTCACTGTCCAAAGCCAAATCAAATCACAGACCTGAAAGCACAATGATTGAAGGGAAGGCTGCCAAGGCTTCCCCTTGATGAAGGACACTGCAACACCACTACAATGGTAAAAATGATAAACATGACCCACCCCTTCCCCAAAGGAACCTACAGCCACATGTCAAGATAATGGTGCCCAAGCAAATGGGTAGAGAATCTGGGTTGAACTGAAATACTGTTATGTTCCTGCAGTTAGAGTTGGGCTTATGAAGGCAGGTGATGATTGGAGTTCCGGTCCAAGAACACCCTGCAGCGGGTCCACTGGGTCCACTGGGGACCTGCCTGGGGTTATTTCCCAGTTCCACATGTATAGTTGGGATGATACATAGTAGTTTGCAGAATCCTTACAAGGATTTCCTGACATGTAGAATAAGAGCCATGGGGAGAAGTCACTGAAACTGCCCCCAACCCATCAAGATAAAAGTTAGGAGCAATCCTAAGAGGAATTGCTGAGAGTAACAACAACGAAGGGACGTCGAGATAGAGGATGGTGGTCTTCATCAAAAGCCAGAAGGATCGTGGAAGGTAAGGGTGGATGAGTGTAAACTGAACTAAGTAGTAACCCAATCATAGGTGCCTGGCCCAACGTAGTGCTAACTGAGCAGTCAGTGGTTTCCAGCACTTATTACATGGCTGTTCTCCTTAATATCCATCAATAAAGGGGGTCAGAAGCGAGCTCTCACTATCTTTCCCAGGACTTTGACTTCCTGTCATAGTGTGGTCCTCTGGGATCGCAATCTTCTCGGCATCTGCGCTGGTTCACTATTTGAGCTGCTCATCCCAAGTGAATCTACTTTTGATCCTCTTTGTGGATCCTCCTCATTGGCATAGATGGCTGACTTCGGAAAATACATATATGTGTTTTCTTGAGGCCCCACTTGAAATTAAGACTTCTGTATCACTTTTTAAATTGGTAATATTTTATTTTTAAAACTTATATTAAGTAAAATATGACATGATGTTCATATTTGTTCATTCCAGGTGGTAGCTACATGGATATTTGTCTTATTATTGTGTTGTTTTTTTATTTTTGGTATCTTTTTTAATGTGGTAAAATACAACACAAAATTTACCTTTTTAATGTGTATAATTCAGTGATGTAAAGTACATTCACCATGTCTGTCACCACCACCATTTGTAGACTTTTTCATCACCCTGGATGAAATCCCCATACCTTAAATTATTTTTATAAATAAACAAATTATAAAGGTTAATAAATAATTTTTAAATTTTTATTTATTTTTATGTTTTTTTATTGAAGTATAGTTGGATTGCAATGCTGTGTCAATTACTGCTGTACAGCAAAGTGATTCAGTTATACATTCTTTTTCATTTCTTTTCTGTTATGGTTTATCACAGGATATTGAATATAGTTCCCTGTGCTATACAGTAGGACCTTGTTGTTAAATAATTTTTTAAAATATTTATTTATTTATTTAGGCTGCCTGGTCTTAGTTGCGGCACAGGGGATCTTTGTTTCGACATGTGGCATGCGGGATCTAGCTCCCCAACCAGGGATCAAACTGGCCCCCTGCATTGGGAGCGGGGAGTCTTAACCACTGGACCACCAGGGAAGTCCCCTTAAATAATTTTTAAGAACGGAAACCGGAGCAGAGTTTTTCTTGGAGGATGTCAACCGTAGGCTCAGCAGGGAGTGGGGTGGGGCATACAGGCCGCAGTGTGGTACTCAGAGGCCTTCACCATCTGAGTCATGCTGAGACCAGAGCCCCGTGAGCTCTGTCGTCCCATCACCTGCTGCTCCCTCACCTTCAGGTCTCCTCGTTTCTCTGGGAAGTCGGTCCTGTGCTTTCAGAGTGAGCGGTACGTCCCTCCTGTGCTGTGAGCGGCCCCAGCGATGCCTCCTGGCACCTGTTACAATTTCCTGCTTGTCTCGCCTCTCAGGTGGCAGCTCCTCGGGGACGCAGCTGCAGGACTCCATTCTCCCGCTGCCACCAGCACTGGCCCAGCTCTGAGAACGCTCCTCCTTCCCTCGTTCCCATGCAATCGCAGGGACGCAGCCCTGAGTGGGCATCTCTGCGGGCAGATGGCAGGGTGGATGCTTGCGGATGCCAGAAGGAAACTTTCACACGACTGCCTACTGGAAATCATGTTGCCTTATGCTGAGTCTCATGAAAAGAAAGTAAATTCCCTTAATTTAAATTTAGAAATACAACAGCTGACCTTCAGGCTTCAGTTTAATTTTCATAGTTCCGTTGAAATGTCTCACTACAGTTTGTTGAATCAATCCTCTACTGTTGGGCATTTAGGTTGTTTCCAACTCTTCACTATTATAAATAACAGTAAAATAATGTGTGTTGCCACAATTCCCTCTAGAGACGCCATCCTAATTCCCTTCCTCTGTGTGACCAAGTCCCGGGAGCCTGGAAATACGAATTGGCTGTGAAAATCCGGGATGTGCGGTGCCCTAGACAAATGGATACAACTTGTCTTAAAACAAATGTATGCACAGCTCATTTTAAGAATATATTACAGGGGTCTTCCCTGGTGGTCCAGTGGTAAAGAATCTGCCTTCCAATGCAGGGGATGCGGGTTCCATCCCTGGACAACGAACTAAGATCTCACATGCTGCAGGGCAACTTAGCCCACGGGCCACAACTACTGAGCTCTTCACCTCAACTAGAGCCCACATGCTGCAAACTACAGAGACCATGTGCCACAGCTAGAGAGAAGCCAGCCGGCGCATAACGAAAGATCCCGCTTGCGGCAACTAAGACCAATACAGCCATAAATAAATAAATAAATGATAAATAAATCTTTTCCAAAAAAAGAATATATTACAAAATTCATAGGTCTGTGTGACGTAAATGGATTTATTGATAAAGATTTAAAATAGCAGCCAGAGAAGAGACACATCCACACCTGTTTGCTGTCCATCAGGGCCTGTGAAGTTTCTCTGTGGTGTCCTGGCTTCCATTTGAGAGAAAGCAGCCACGTGGTGGCTGCTTGCAGTGCGTGGCCCTGGCACCTGTCAGTGTTGTCCAGTGGGGACCGTCCTGCCGCTGCGCACCATCGCCTCAGGGGCTGCAGCATGGGGTCCGTGCGCAGGGGTCTGTGCCCTGGCTTCTGTAGGGCCCCTGTGCTCCGCCGCCGTTCCCCCCGCCGCGGTTACCCAGAGTGAACAGGAGGATGCAGGCAAAAGTTCGTTTTCTGGGGGTGAAGTTACTGTTTGGAATCTTACGGCACAAAGTAGAACAACCGCCCAACCATGTCTTTTCTTGTCCTCTTTAAGCTATAATCACCACACCCTTAGAATGTGATCCCCTTCAGGGTCGACTCCACCCTGGCTTCCCCACCTATCACCAGCTGGGGGGGCTTGGTGTCGATAAGGAGAGGTTCATCCCGAAGGACTTGAGACTGACCAGGTAAAGCAAGACATCATCACAGTGATCGGAGGCAAGAGGCCATCAGTGGAGGTCCTGCCTGGGTTGGAGAGCAGAGGTCACGCAGGCCCCCAGAGGTAGGTGTGTTGTGGCCACTTTGGGTGTCAGCCCTCTGCCCTCAGGGGCTGTGGCCAAAGCAGCATCCAACCCAGATAGGCCACGTGGAGCCGCACACATGGACCCAAGTGATGGAGAGTCGCCCAAACCTGTGTGTTAGCACCGCTGTGGACCCCATCTCTCGAGCCTCTCTGGGAAAGAAGCATTGTACCAGCAAGGGGTTATGGCCCCCTTGCCGCACCCCCACCCCCGAATTACCCCACCGACAGAGTCCTGGGTCCCTCCCTCCTCCCCTCTACCACCGCCAGCTCATTGGGACTAGGACAGAGAGTCCATGTGTGCCCTGAAGGAGAGGGCTGGGCTGTGAGATTCTGAGCGACCTGGCCTGGGACTAGTGTGCCCACCGAGGTGGCCCCGCCTCAGGGAGAGGCAGAAGATGTTGAGAAATGCAGGACGCAGGGAGCTTCTGGCTTCAGATCCCCCATCTAAAGGCAGAGCCCAGACTACCACCCACAGCAGTAACTGAATGATGGCTTTTGCAGTATATTCACTGAGAGGGAGGATTATTTTTATTGCCACTGTCAGTGGTGAGTCTAATACCAGCCAAGCAAATGTGGAAAGTCTCATGCCCTCCAGTCAGGGGCACCCCCGTGCTCTGTTTAGCCAGATTGTTGGAAAATGTACAGGAATAGCTTATAAAGGAAGGGAGGCAAGTATGGGGACACATAGTTCTTATCAACTAAAGATAACTTCTCATGCTGATTTTTTAGTATTCCTCTTCCAGCTACAAGTCTGCTTCATAGGCTATTGGATCCCTTACTCTCTTTAGCTAGGCTTCCAGACTAACTTTTGTTAAAGTGTCATTGCAAGGAAGGCTAATGTTTTCACAGAGCCTGCCAAAATAGATAGGAACGACTTTAAAAAAAAAAAAAAAAAAAAAAAAACAGTTCCAGGAAACAAGTAATAACCTTTTTAAAACAAAGATTCGGAATCTGGATTTGTGAAAAATGCTGTTATCAACGCTCCTTTTAATATTCCGGGGATTATTTTAAAGCAAAAGTAAGGGTTTAATTAACAAAAATATGTGGCTTAAAAGACTGTGGGAGTTTTTGGAATTTTTTTAAACTAATTTTTAATCTTTTATGGGCTGGTAAGAATTTTCCTTGTATTGTGAGAGTGAATGATAATTGTTTCTTCATTGCATAGATTTTAAACTTGGTGAAACTTTTAGTCTTTAACCATCCTGCATTCTCTAGGATGTCATATTAGCTTTCAAATGAAAAATTTACAAAACTAGTTCTGCCTTTTTGATTCTCTTCCAGGGAAGAAAGAAAAGAAGAAAGGGAGGGAGGGAGACAGGAAGGAGAGGAAAGAAGTGGGGGGAAAGAGAGGGAGAGAGAGAGAGAGAAAAGGAAAGAAGGAAGGGAGGGAGGGAGAAAGAGAGAGAGAGAGAAGATAGAAACTTCTGGGTTCACAGTTAATGGGCCATCCATCTAATGACATCCATTTGTGTCTGTGTTTGAAGGTCATTACCAGCAGACAGTCCCTTCCCCCTGAATTCTCAGTAGTGCCCCCTTGCAAAGCCAGCCTGTTGTATTTATCTCTGGTCTACATGACTAGGTTGTTTGGGGGCAGGAGTTGATTAGAATCGTTTTGGAAAACTGACTTCTCTCATTCAGATATAGCTTTTCCGGAGCAGAGTATTTTCAGAACACTTACTGGCAGCATAACATAGATGATATCACAGAAGTAATTCCCGCACTGCTGAGCTGCTCAATTCCCCAGTTAAACACTGCTCTGATGTCACCAGCCTTCCGCCAGGAGGACTGCCAAAGTCATGTACACTTAAAAAGCCTTCTCACCACCCCAGGAAAGCTGCTATTCGCTAATATTAATTGCAAATAGCAAGTAATTCTTTTTTTAAAAAATAAATTAATTTTCTTATATTTGGCTGCATTGGGTCTTCGTTGCTGTGCATGGGCTTTCTCTAGTTGTGGTGAGCGGGGGGCTATTCTTTGTTGCGCTGTGAGGGCTTCTCATTGTGGTGGCTTCTCTTATTCCAGAGCAGGGGCTCTAGGCACACAGGCTTCAGTAATTGTGGCACGTGAGCTCAGTAGCTGTGGCTCCCAGGCTCAGTAGTTGGGGCGCACGGACTAAGTTGCTCCGCGGCATGTGGGATCTTCCCAGACCAGGGCTCGAACCCGTGTCCCCTGCATTGGCAGGCGGATTCTTAACCACTGTGCCACCAGGGAAGTCAATAATTCTTTTACCTAATCAATACTTTGTGTATTTTAAGCATACAGATTTAGACATACTTAATTTGTTGTAGAGATTTGCAAATTTTAACCAAAAATTAAAAATTTCAAGTGACAGAGTCTGATCCTCACAGTACACCAGCATCACAGAGTCAGGGATATGAAAAGATGTGAAGTTGCGGTTTCTGCATGTTTGCTACACCTTTGTCCCAGGCAATAGGTGGTGTAAAAATACAGAATAACCAAGAACATTGGCATGGTGCAGGAATGCATAGTCCCTGCTCACAGAAAGACGTCTACAAAAGATGTCTAATCCTCTTGTGTTCCTGGTCCCAAGTTTGGACACCTGCAGGATGTAAAATGGCGTTTGCATGATGACCTCTCTGCCCTTTGTAGCTCTGTTATTCTAGGAACCCATCGATGTACCAATGCGGAGAATTCCTGCTTCTGCGCAGGAGGGAGGTGAGCAGCCAGGGACAGCCTCACGCCCTCACAGTCCGGCTCCTGTCCTGCTGTCACCCCTCAGAGATGGGTGAGGCCGCAGGGGCTCTGTGGTCACCGGGTTGAAGAGGACTGGCTCCGGCTCAGTTAACTCAGTTAACCAACCCCAACAAGTGTCATAGTCACATCCCCACAAATCACAAAGCAGAGGGCACAATGGCTGGAATCCCAAAGAGGTCCCCCAGGGATGCTGAGGGCCCAGGACTCGTAATAGCAGGAAGCTAAGTTGCCCGAGCCTGTGTGTGTCAGGCTGGCCCCCGCCCTGGCCCCAGCCCTGGCCCCAGCTCAGATCACACTGCCCACCAGGGGAGCCAGGCCACCAGCTCACCTAAGCCAGCCATGGGACTTTGCAGCCAGAGACCAAGCCAGTCATACAGAGGGAGACCCTACAGCTCTAAGACCCTGGGGAGCTGCAACCAGTTGAAGGCAGAAGCCCAGCGCATCACGGAGGAATCTGGTCTGGAGAGAGGAGGGTCCATACAGAGCCGTGGCAAGTGAAGACCTCGTGGCCCCAGAAACACAGAGAGAGGCGGCCTCTCGGATGGCTTTGAATCCCCAGTGTGGCCCAGATGCATTCTTTCCAGTCCTTAGTCATCAGGGACTTAGGGCACTTACACGGTCTGGTTACACCCGCTTAGAGAGACCAAAAGTTTCCTGAGACACCACTAAACATTCAGCTAGTTTTTGAAGGCTGCAACATGTTTCATTTTATGAATTAAACCAAGCATGGTTTATTTTTAAATCCCCCATTGTTTCCAATATTTTGCATTAGAAGCATCCTTGTAGTTGAATCTCTGAATACATCCACATTTTTTTTCTAGAGCTGAATTCCAAGAAGTGTAATTGCTGGACTGTGTGGATATTTTAATGTGTATTGCGTATTGCCTTCAACCAACTTGTATTTGGACGAGCAGTGTATGGCAGCCCCGTTTAAATCTATCCCCCCAAAACTTACTGTTTTTTGTCATTCTTATTTTTTTTGTCCGTGCCAATATGTTAGGTTGAAAATGAGTCCTTCATTTAAAATTCTCATTTTATTGATTGAACTTTTTCTCAGATATTCATGGGCACTAATATTTGTGTGTGTGCCTGTGTACATGCATATGCACGTCCCTTGAGTTCATGACCTTTGCTTCTTTTCCGTTGCTGTGATCAACATTTTCTTATTGATCTGTAAGAGATTTTCAAGTTAACCCATTATCTGTCACCATGGCTTAAATTTTTTCTGGTTTATTGTTTGATTTTAAAATTTTGTTTGTGCTTTTTTTTTTTTTTTTTTTTTTTTTGCGGTACACGGGCCTCTCACTGTTGTGGCCTCTCCCATTGCGGAGCACAGGCTCCAGACGCGCAGGCTCAGCGGCCATGGCTCACGGGCCCAGCCGCTCCGCGGCATGTGGGATCTTCCCGGACCAGGGCACGAACCCGTGTCCCCTGCATCGGCAGGCGGACTCTCAACCACTGCGCCACCATGGAAGCCCTGGAAGAATACATTTTAAAAAACATAATTCTGGTTATTTCTGGAGAGAAGAAACAGAAGAAGGGAGAAAGGGCTAAAGGGACATTTATCTTTCCCTTTGTTTTTTGAATTTTAAAATCATGACCATTTAATACTTTTATATAATAAAAAGAGTAAACAATCTCATTTCCACATGACTTCCTTTGTGTTTATATAGCTTTTTGTCTGTGTTGCTATTTAGAGTAAATTATTTATACAAAGGTTAAACAAAATCAAAGGACAAACATGTCTGGTATTCAATTTTAAATGATATTTATATGATGTATATGTCCTCCATAACCCCAACCCTTCACTGAACTTTGTCAGTGACTTAGATACTTTGTGTGCATTTATTTTAGGGAACTTAATCAACACAGCAAAGGAACCCAGGTGTAACGGAGGTTGAGGATTCATGGTAGCCGAATTTGGAAACAAGGTGACTTGGAGGAATGTCAAGCCCCAAAGAACAGTGTAGGACTTTTGAGGGGGGGCCCAGGGTAGCTGTGTCAGCCGTCCTATAGGGATCTTGGTTTGAGCCATATTTCATTTACCTTTGAAAGAAAGGCTGACCCACTGAGACTTATGTTGCAAGTTAAAGACCACAGGCTGTGAACCACGGCTTCTGGGAGCACAGAGGAGAGAGTGGCTGTCACCTGTGTCCATGTAGCTGGGAAACTTCACAAAGGACAGGATACTTAGGCTGCACTGTGAAGTGAATAGGAAAATTTGCTAGGAGGAGGGGTGGCAGAGGAGCACTTTAGGAATAGGACAAACTATCCTCCTGGCAGCCTTGTAGTTAGCCAGTGACCAGTTCTGTCTGTCGAGGAAAAATTCATCAATAGTCAATCTAAGAAAGAAATGGAGAAATTTATTCAGCTAACCTGAGGATTATAACCTGGGAGACAGTCCTTCAGAAAGCTCTGAGGACTGTTCTGCCCGTTAGAAGTCAAAGCACAGTTATACACGTTTTTGAGGCAAAGGGTTATACAACAAATGACGTATTGACAATTTACCTAGTCCAGTTCTGCACATACGAAGTGAGTAGTGAGTCACTGTGATCCCTTAAAGCATTAGGAAGGAATGTTATCTCCTAAGGAGGTCTGGTTAATGCAGGTGCACAACACACACTAAAGAGGAGGAAGGAGGCACAAACAGGCAGAGAAAATTTTTATGTTTAAATTTTTCTTGTCTTGCCGTAAAATATGTATTTTACTTTATCACGTTCAATGGGTCATGAAAGAAAGTGATGCGTGTCAGTTGCAGATTGAGGCAATGAGGTGTCCTTCCAGCCCTCGAGCTCTCCCTGAGCCTCCCTGAGACAGCCTGGGAGCTGCAGGAGGTGAGTGGACTGGCGCCCCGAGTCCCTACGTGGACAGGAGCTGTCCCAGGGAGCACTGGCCTGAGGACCACTGAGGAAGCAAGAAGCGTATCCTGATCAATTGACACATGCCATCTTCTTGGTAACACGCAGCTGCCGTGTGTGCACCAAACTGTTCCTATGGCCTCAGCTTTGCTACAGTTTCTGTTGCCTCCAAAACTCCAGGTCCCGCCTATTTTCCAGGTTGGATCGTCTAGCCTCCTGTTGGTTCTGTGAGCCCCAATATCTCTCCATAAGTGTTGCTTATGTTTAAGGTGGCAACCAAGAAACCCGATGGATATACACTAAAAACCAAATTAACTTTATACCAAATGCCATTTACAGTAAACAGTACAGTATTTCAGTTCCAGCATAATTATAAAGGTACAGCTTTTGAATCAGTTTGCTCATTTTCTGATATACCAAATCCCACTTCAGCCCATAAGTGGTTTAATAAAATGAGATCCTACCACTTGACATGGAACGCAGCACAGGAATTTGGACGGCTTCTGGGAGATCATGAATTTCCCACATGAACAAGTCTGGGCGCAGCAAGTAGGTCAGCCGAGCAGGACACAAAGAAACTGCAGAAACACAGGGGTCGAGGCGAGTGAACAGGAGCTCTCTACTGCAGGGCTCAGGACAGCATGGGGAGGAGGGAGAGCCCCGACTGTACTGAGGGGAGAACAGGTACAGCAGGAACATGACGCATTACAAAATGTTGTTGTCTAAATAACCTGTACTGAATCTTCAAAGAACCCTCTGAGGAGGGGTATTACCCCATTTTGAAAATGCGGAAACCAAGCCTCAATCAAAGGAATCCATTTTTGCCTGGAAGGCCCAGAAGGCAGAGCCTGGGGCAAAGGGTCAAGTGCTCCATTTTTCAGGGGTGCAGCTGCAGGGAGCAGAGGTCAAGGCCAAGGAACCAAACTGGAAGGAAGAAGAGCTGGCTGGAGACAGCAGTTTGGAGACAGCGGCTTAGAGTCAGCACTGCTGAGTGCAGGCGACCATCCCTGGGACAGTCCTGCAAGTGGCTGAATAACTGGACCTCAGAACAGCCGCCAGCTCCAGCATCCTGGTCAGAAGATCACCTCACGGGGAGTTAACGCCCACATAGCCCATGGGCACTGAGGGTGAGTCCACTCATCCCATGCCTCTTTGTCAACTGAGAGCCTGGGCAGGAGGCCAGAGGGACAGACGGAAGCCAAGTGCCGTGAGACGGCACCTGCCTGAGGTCAGTGGGAAGCAGAGACAAGCACTTGGAGAAGACCAGAGGTGTGTCTGGCGGCTATTGGGCTGGGCTTGGAATTTGTTCCAGGCTTTCTGTTACAGCGAGTGAGTGAGCAGAGGTAAGTGAAGGTGGGACTTAAGTTACATCTCAGGTTGTAGACAGTCCAAGACCCTAGGGGCTTATTTGGTTTATGAGAAGTATATGGAGCTAATTTCCATTTGTTTACGATTTGAAAAAATACATTTGCTCCTGCCAATGTATTAATCATTCATTCCAGGTGGACAAACCATGATCTAGGTATAGTGAGTAATGAAATACCTTGGCAGTCAGTGCTTCTTGTTTCCCAGAGATGGGAAAATTGTTTCTAGGTGAGAGTTCGTTATTCCAAATCTCTCATCTGGAAGTAAACTTCTGTGGATATAAAATTTCCCATCTCACCCCTGTCTTCCAGCCATAGTATAAATAAGGCTCCCGCATTTAAAAACACTGTGCATGTGATGTGAGAAACGGAATCAATATGATGATGGATGAATCACAAACATTTATGTAGACTGAGGTTTGTTTTTGAATTGGATTTCATTGTTACTGCAGATTATTCAACGGATACTGAGTTATTACTAGCAAGTTCTATTAGTTGCCTGGAAAGTATTTGTCACCAGGTGGTGCAGCCCTGACCAACGGGAATAGATGCAGAAGAACCATGACGTCGTCCTCCAGCATCTGCAGAGGAAATGTCCATCTGCTAATTCACTGAGAAGGTCTGCGCTCAACAAGGACTTTATAAATAGCAATGTCAGCATATCCATTCATCACATACAGTGGCTAATATGTGTTTTTCATGCAGCTTTCTAAGAATTAGCATTTACTCAGATAGAAAACCGTCATTTACTCTTGTTGAAGCTCTCATCTATAATCATAAAAATCAATAATTTCATTTGAATTTGCTTGCTTTTCTTACCATCATATAAATCATTATTAAATGAAACCAAATGATAAGCTTTTCCTCTCTAAGTGGAAGTGCACATGCAGTTTATTTTAAAACATTTTGCAAAGCAACATCACTTTCCGAAGACAATAATTGCCTGGCAAGTTATTCTCTGATGGCCCAGTGTTATTCTTGTCACATTCAGAAGCTTCTTGATGCAGGAAAGCCTCAGGGGACAGAATAAGCAACATCCTTGCTGCTCTAAAGATGGGGCAAAGGGAAAGAGGCCCAGACTCCTTACTCTCTCCAAACTGAGGGGTTCAATGAGCTCAGGTCCTGGCTCTCTGAGCACATGTGTGGCACAGACACAGAAACAAGAGGCTGATGGCAGCAGAAGCCCAGGTACAGGTACGGCTCTGCCTGCAAAGCCTGCGCTGAGCTTGACCCTCCCTGGTCCCCCTTGGGAGCTGCTTGTACTTCTGCATCCCCAGGCCCAGAGGAGGCATGAGAAATGTGGAAGGGCCAGGACAGACGCCCATCCGCAGGCTTAATGGGGGCTTCCCAGCTAACCGTCTGCCCTGCTCGAACTCCCGCCCTCCTCTGGCCCCTTGATGTTTCCAGGTACAAAGGAGTAGGCAGAACATTCCAGGAGATGTGGCCTTGGGAAGGAGATGTGGGAGCTGTGTTCTGATCTGGACCAAACCAGAGTAGGAGTGTTATCGAACCCGAGTCCATGTGCCTGATGCACTGAACATTGGAGCTTGGAACAGAGAAAGGTTTATTGCAGGGCCAAGCAGGGAGAATGGGCAGCTTGTGCGCAAAAGGCCTGAACTCCCTGATGGTTTCTGGGGAAGAGTTGTTTGGTTTTTTTTTTTAAATAAATTTATTTATTTATTTGTTTGTTTGTTTATTTATTTATTTTTGGCTGCTTTGGGTCTTCGTTGCTACTCGTGGGCTTTCTCTAGTTGCGGCGAGCAGGGGCTACTTTTCATTGTAGAGGGGGCTACTCTTTGTTGCGGTGTGTGGGCTTCTCATTGTAGTGGCTTCCCTTGTTGCGGAGCACAGGTTCTAGGCACACGGGCTCAGTAGTTGTGGCACGCGGGCTTCAGTAGTTGTGGCTCGCAGGCTCTAGAGCACAGGCTCAGTAGTTGTGGTGCACAGGCTTAGTTGCTCCGTGGCATGTGGGATCTTCCCGGACCAGGACTCGAACCCGTGGCGATTCTTAACCACTGTGCCAAGAGGGAAGTCCCCGGGGAAGAGTTTTTATAGGCAAAATCCAGGGGGAGGTCTGCAGGGTGTGTGGCCTTCCTCTGATTGGTTGATTGGGAGGTATTGAGTGATGTTCCAGGAACTCAATCATCAGCCTTCTGGTTCTAACCAGTCTGGGGTCCACATGCCTGTGCTTGGCTTGAAGTGACCATCCTCCACCTGGGTGGGGGCCTTAGTTGCTATAGAAAGTCTCAGAGATCTATATCAGATGGTTACATGCATCCCTTGAGGGGGACCCAGGACCCTGCCCCTTCCTGCTCGCTGTCTGTGAGTGCTCCTCCTTTGTTTCTGCCTCCCCTCACTTCCCTAATTAGTAACTGAATCTTCCCCTTGGAACTCAGGGAAGGTCTAGGAGGCTGAAGCCTTTTTCCCACAAGTGAGAAACAGAGGACTTGGAAAGGCTTTTGTACCAGGGAGGCCCCACAGGGTCCTCTCAGTGTCAACCACCCCCCCATTTTTTTTTTTAAGAATATGTTTGGGGTAGGAGTTTATTAATTAATTTATTTATTTTTGCTGTGTTGGGTCTTCGTTTCTGTGCGAGGGCTTTCTCTCGTTGTGGCAAGCGGGGGCCACTCTTCATCGCAGTGCACGGGCCTCTCACTATCACGGCCTCTCTTGTTGTGGAGCACAGGCTCCAGACGCACAGGCTCAGTAGCTGTGGCTCACGGTCCCAGTTGCTCCGTGGCATGTGGGATCCTCCCAGACCAGGGCTCGAACCCGTGTCCCCTGCATTAGCAGGCAGATTCTCAACCACTGCACCACCAGGGAAGCCCTCAACCCCCCTTTTGAAACTCCTCAGTCTTGAGGGGAACAGGTGTTGGAATCATAAATTCAGCAGAGGAACTCAGTTTTAGGGAGACTGGGTTTCAGGAGGAGCCTCACGGAAAACGGCAGGAAAAAGGTGAAATGCCAAGAAAGGGGAATAAAAAAGGGACAGGGACACACACAGGCACCTGCTGGTGGGATGGCCATCAGGGACTCCTTGGATCCGGCCTAGGTCCTGCCAGGTAGTGGGACAGTGGCCGGGCAGGAAGAGCACTGGGTTTCCAGGGACCATCAGGAGCGTTCGGAGGGCATAGGCCCCTCAGGACGTCCAAACGGTCTCCCTGTGCCTGACATGCCCTCTTCTATGAGCAAGTTTTAGTGGCAGCTGCATGTCCCGGGAGGATTCAGGAGTCCTGGGACCCGCATGTCCAGCCATGGGTACAGAGGACGGAGGCCACGTTATTTCCTCCTCTGTGTCACCTTCTTGGTGTGGAAAAGTCTCTGTGTCCTTTGCTTTTAGAGAAAACTATGCCTTTTTACTTTGTTTGCATATTTTTATTAATTCCTGCCTGTTTTGACACCAACATACATCCTCACACATTCGCAGGAAGATTCCAGAACGAGAATGGTAACCTGCATCCACTTCTGGCCACACGTCACATCTTCTCTACCATTTCCCACTTCCTCCCAGACAGAGCTCCTGTGAGGAGTGAGGCCCTCTCCTGCCCCCTCTTCAGGTAGAACTCTTGGCAAAGTTTAGGGTGACACATTTGTGGCACAAGGAGCTTTTCATCGCCTGGATGTGTCCTCTTGCTGTATTCCCCTAGTTCATCCCAGAAAAGGAGGAGTACAGCTAAGGTAAAACTATAGTGGTTTTGTGATTAGTGAGGCTCCCCCTTGGATGATGGTCCTGGCTGGAAGTCAACCTCCATGAGACTGCTCAGAGGGCAGCAGCATGGGACGATGGCTTCTGGACATGCTGACCCCTTGAACGGAGGGTGGTGTCATGCCTGCCAATCAAATATGGTCCGGGGGTCAGTGTCACCATCACCTGCGAGTTTATCAGAAATAAAGAACCTGGTCCCACCCAGGCCGCCTGAACCAGAATCTGCAGTTCTCAGACCTCTAGGCGACGCACCTTAGAGTTTGAGAAACCCTGGTGAAGGGGGCAAGGCCCTGGGCTTGGAACTGGAAAACCCGAGCTCTGGTGCCAGGTCTGAGTTTTATCAGCTGCGTGACCTCCGAGTCCAGCTCCTTGTGTGCAGCTGCAGACAGCATGCCATTCCTTTCCATCCCTTCCACAAGAGTATCGCAGTCAGTTAACCTAACATAAAAACAAAAGAGCATTCTCTAAAGTGTGCACACTGACTAAAGCTGCTTCGTCTGTGTGTCAAGGCTCACGCAGTGCGGGGTAGACACGAGCCTTGGTCGTGAGAGTGACCTGGTTCAGCGCTACGAATCGTTGACATGCACAGTGCCACCTTCAGTCTTGGAATTTTGCATTTAGAAAAAACCTTCAAAGCCAGACTCTGTGTGACTGTCAGCCGCTGCCTCCTCCTTTCCCATCCACGGTCAATTGAAGAATCTGATGCACAGGTGTTTGGAAACCAAATACGCAGTGGAGACGTTATTTTCAAGGATTTCCTTATGTATCTAAAGTGTTATAACCGTCCTCTCCTCCCACACCAGGCTTTCACACAGGGTGAATATTGGTGACCTGGAAATTTTGCCTAAGATAGAAGATTCTGCGTAAATATGAGAAATTCTGATCTGAAGCCCTGACACTGTCCTGAGAGCCAGTTAGCACCAAGGGTTCTGCATTCGATGGCCTTTAATTATTGCCACACTCTTCCTAGTGCTATTATTAACTCCATTGTAGGGGTGAGAAGAGGAGGTACAGAGCTATTAATTGACTGGTAGAGTAATTAAACACGGAGGCCGACAGACTGGATGGCTGCGATGCCTTGGCAGCCCGCATGAGCAAACCCACACCAAAGCCAGAGTCAGGGCATTGAATCCCAGAGGATGAAGCATCAGGACAACCACAGACAGCTCCACTCTCCCAAATAGAGCCCCTGCGTAAGCTGCAGCCAAGCAAATAATTCCCTCGCTTTGTTTCTGTGTCTTCTCTGTAAAAACCTGACCTTGCTCCCGCTGTGGAGGACTCCTAACCACATTCCAACTCATGCACCCAAATAAACTCTTGAAATGTTTAATGTGCCTCATTTTATCATTTAACAGGATTCGCCGAAGTTCACGAGGCAGGCTGGGGTCGAAGCCAAGTCAACACCAGGCCTTCTGACTCCAAGCCCTGCCCCATGGATCCTGATCTCGTCCTCCAGAAAACAAAGGAAACAAGCACCAAGTGAGTGGTCTCAACCTTGGCATCACCTGGGCACCGCAGGGAGATTAAAAAGTAATAATGTCACATAGACCTGGGGGGGAGGGGTGTAAATATCCCCAGGTCATTTGTCTGAAAAGAGCCTTGCATCCAGAATATATAAGGACTTCTCACAAATGAAGAACAAAAAGACAAACAATCCAGTGTTTAAAAATAGACAAAAGACTTGAACAGATGCTTCACAAAAGTAGACTCTTGAATAGCCAATAAGCACATGAAAAGGGGCTCAACACCATCAGCAACAAAAGGACTAAAAACCAAAGGACAGTGAGTGTCCTTTCACACCCACTGGGGTGGGGTGGGGGTGGGGGCTAACAGCAGAGTGATAGCACCAAACGTTGAGCAAGGATGTGGAGCAACCTGGTGCATCACTGCTGGGTGTGTAAGTAGCCCAGTCACATTGGACAATGTTAGCAGATTCACATAAAGTCACAAACCCATCTAATCTTCAATGTAGCAATTCTACCCCGACATACTTAATGGAGAGAAATGAATGACTAGGTTCCCAAAAGAGACTTTTCCAAGAATGCTCAAAGCAGCCTTGTTCCAGTAATCCAGTGTGACTGAAAAACCACCCCCAAAGCCAGCAGCGTATAACCACCATTGCTCCTGCTCATGGATTCGATGGTCAGGAGTTGAGAGGGACACAGCTCCCCCACCCCCCACCACCCACAGCCAGGCCTGGCAGAACCACCCACGTGGCTCCTCGCTCTCTCCTGGCCCTGGGGTAGGGCTGGCTGAAGTCTGGGCTCAGCCATTGTCCACGGTAGCCTTTCGGGCAGGGTGGGCCCAGCATAGCCAGACTGCTTCCATGGCAGTCTGGGCTCAGAGGCAAGTGTTCCCCGAGAAACATCCCAGCTTTGAAAAGCTGTGTGGCCTCTCATTTATAGCCTCAGAAGTAACGTAATGTCTGTGATAGTCTGCTCAGACCACCAGAACAAAATACTGTAGGCTGGATGGCTTAAACAACAGACATTTATTTTCTCACAGTTCTGAAGGCTGGAAAGTCCAAGATCAAAGATTGATGTTCGATGAGGGCTCTCTTCCTGGCTTGCAGATGGCCACCTTCTCACCATGTCCTCACGAGGCCTTTCTTTTGTACACAGAGAGAGAGAACTCTGGTCTCTCTTCCTCTTTTTATAAGAATACCAGACCTATCAGATCAGGGTCCCTCCTCACGACCTCATTTAACCTTAATTACTTCCTATAGGCCCTGTCTCCAAATACAGCCACATGGAGGGGGGGTTAGGGCTTCAACATATGAATTTGGGAACACAACTCAGTCTAGAACAATCTCACTTCCACTGTCTTTATTAGTCAAAGCAGCTCCAGCAGGAGTGGATGTGAGGACCATTTTGTGACCATCCTTTAAAATCACTATGTAATTGTTCATAATAACCCCAAACCATAAACAACCCAAAAATCCATCAACATCAACATCAAAATGGATAAATTGCAAATATTCATATAATCAAATACTATTTAGCAATAAAAAGGAATGTACAACCACATAGATGAATCTCAAAAACACTGTTTTGAAAAAAAGAAGCCACACCACCAAAAAATACACACTGTGTGATTCCACTTATATGAAGTCCAAGAACAGGCAAAACTCACTATGGTGATAAAAGTCAGAAAGTGGTTGCCTCGGCGTGGAGGGTGGTCAGAATTCACTGCAGAGGGGTGATCTCACTTTCTGTTGTGATGGGAATTTTCTGTACCTTGTCTTGGGTGGTGGATACATGGGTGTGTACAACTGTGAAAATGCTTTGAGCTGAACACTTAAGATATGGACATTTTGTTGTCATGTGGACTATTTCTCTATTTAAAGAAAAAAGTGATGCTGCTGCTGCCTGGGTGCTGGTACTGCCAGAGATTGTGGCTCAGTTAATCTGGGGCTTCAAAAGTTCCCCATGTGATTCCAGCATAAAGCAAAGATGGTGGCATCTGCACCAGGCCCAAGTCTGTCCTTGAGGGGAGGGAAAGGCTTGTGTAATTCCCTTCGATAGAACTCAGTGCTTGCTCTGTGTGTTTCCTATGGCTGCTGTAGCAAATTACCACAAATTTTGTAGCTTAAAACAACCCAAACTTATCCTCTTACAGTTCTGGGGGCCAGTAGTTCAAAATGAGTCTTAAGGGGCTAAAACCAAAGGCTTGCCTTCTGGAGGGTCCAGGAGAGCATCTGCTTCCAGAGGCGCCCACATTCCCTGGCTCACAGTCACTTCACTCTAGACTCTGCCTCTCATCACATCACCTTTTCCTTTGACGTTGACCCTCCTGCATCCCCTTTAGAAGGACTATATTGATTTCATCAGGCCCTCCTGGATAATCCAGGGTAATCTCCCCATCTCAAGACCCTTAACTTAATCACATCTGCCCAGTTCCTTTACCATGTAAGGCAACCTCTTCACAGGCCCTGGGGATTAGGACACAGACCTGAGGGGCCTTTAACCGGCTACTCAAAATGCAGTTTTTCAGATGTCGGAGGGAGACCTGACCCCTCGCCTGGAATCTTGGAATGCAAAGGGCTCAGGAATTTTCCACAGCCATCTCCAACGATTCTGAAAAGTGACCTGCAAAAGACTTCCCCATCTCCCTAGGCTCCTCAGCACTGTGCATCAGCGTCCCAAATAACCAGCTGGGCAGTGATTGCATGAACAGAAAACTCCATTTTCTTTCTCAGGTCCCAGGACAACAAGCCCCATGATGACATGAGAACTCGAAGACAGGAGCAGCCCTGCGTTCCAAGGGGAGAGAAGTTACAACGTTACTCGAGAGAGGGAGAGAGTTAGAGAGAGACGGGGGACACAGAAGAAGCTCAGCCCAGCCTCTCCCTCAGCCTGAGGACTGAGTGGAGACCAGCTGCTTCTTAGAGTAGCGTGTCCCGGGACCTGTTGTGAGGTGCACCCCCCCACACCCCGCTCTCTTTCCTCCTCACTCTCACCCTCTCCCTCTCTCATTTTGTTTCCTAAATTCCTGACAAGGAACATCACAGGGTATCCTTCCTTCACATCCCAGTTGAGGACTCCGAGGCCGCCGGGTCCCGTCCACACTGGCTCCATCCTCCGGTCACCCCTCCACCTCCCACCTGGCCATGCCCAGCCACACCAACCTCCTTTCGCCCAAATTCCCCAGACCCGTCTGTTCTGCTTGATCCCCGTCAAATGACAAACATCCTAAGGGTCAGATGTGTCTGCTGGCAGAGGGCTGGGCCCCTGGAGCCCAGCCATGGACACCAGTTAGGAAACTACTGGTCTGGGCCCTCTCTGAGGTCCATTCCACCAGTAAAAGTCCATTATCCTGTAATTTTACTCCTACTGTGTCCTTTTAATATGTAATACAAATTAGAGTGGGAAGAACAGCTCCTGGGGGTGTGCTTTCCTTACACCCAGCAACGCAGCCACCCTAGTCCTGAAGCACAGAGCTTTCTTGGCAGTTCAGTCCAAGCTGCCCTCTGAACCCTGTGCAGGAAGGAGGCTGGGTCCTTCATCCCAGCCCCAAATGCTGTTGCTTCTACACCAAGAGGGAGGCTCAAATGGCAAGGGTTTCCCTCTGAAACCTGGCCGGTGTTCTGGAAACAGGCTCTGTTCTCACCGTGCCTTAGCTGGGCCCTCCAGGCTCATCTCCCTCTGCCCTGCTCAGCACGGCTGTTGCTCTGCTCTCCTTCTGCCCCAACCGAAAGGAAAGCTCGCCCTGGGCTCTCTGCCCCTGGATTAGCTGGGCTCCCCTTTCCCAGGGTCAGGGGCTAGAGAAGCAGAGGACGCACACCTGCAGGACCGCTTTCTCCCTAAGGTGCTGCAGAGAGATGGAGGGAGGAGGCCACCTCTCAGATGCTCAGGAGGGGACACATAGAAGGCCACACCCAGCCAGCCTCTTTCCCCAGATGGCAGCCTTTGGCCCCGAGGACTGAGGATGTCATGCTCGGAAGCCACCTGTGAGTCCTGAGGTGCCCCTCTTTCTCCTTCACCCAGCCTCCCATGGGAGGCGCCGTCTGTCACCCCCACGCCCCTCCTGTCAGAGCTGATTTTCCATGGGTCTTACTTTTCTGTGTGTCTTGCAAGCAAGGCACTGGCTTCCCTTTGTTTTCCTTTATTTTTTTGAGAACATTTGTACAGCGAGCAGCCTTTCTTCAGAGAAAAGGCAGTGTGCCCACACCCTTGGAAGGCAGAGAATAAGCAGACTCCCTGCTCATCATCAGATATCCAGGGTCCCCGGGCTCAGAGATTCTTCTGAATCGGGACTCCCGGTGCTCCTTTGACCCCTGGCCGGGTGGTGTTGGGGCTCCAGGAGGTGGTGCAGGAGGATGCAGGTGCTCTCACTGCTGTTATTGTTGTGGGTGATAACAGGTTCCTCCCGGCAGGAGACCCAGGGCCACCGAACCCAAGAGCCTGCAGGACCCTTCCCAGTCGTGGCCCCCTCCCTGGGGCTGGACTCAGGGCAGCTGTGCCCCGGCTTCTGAGTCCTGAGCTCTTCAAGTGTATTGAGTCAATGAGCACTGAATTTAGAAACGGAAAGATTTCATTTCCAATTTGGTTATATGCTGTCTGCTCTATTAAAAACCATGGAACATTTCAGACGTTGCCAACAGCTAGGAATCTGCACAGTTGCCATGCTCTTCAAAGTTCTGCATGAGGTGTTTTAGTGCCACCTACAGGTCACTGTCTCAGGAGGCACTGCAGACGGACAGGTGGTGTACCCCACAGCCCACTCAATGCAGTGGGGGACCATGCAGAGCAGCGGTGAAGCTCAGCAACGTAATGCAGAGAGAAAGAAGCTAGATGAAAAAAGTACATATTGTACAATTTACAAAACTACAAAACCAGGTGGAACTAATTGTATTAGAGTTTTGCAGAGAAATAGAACCAATAGAATATATATTATTTAAATCCCTTTTATATAAAATAATATATAATAATTTATATAAAATAAGTCCCTATACGTAGAGAACACCAATATATATTTATATATAATTTATATTTAAAGGGATTTATTTAAAGGAATCAGCTCACGTGACTGTGGGAGCTGGCAAGTCTGAGGTCTATAGGACTGGCTGTCAGGCTGGAGACTCAGGCAGGATTTCTGTGCTACAGTCTTGAGGCAGAATTCCTTCTTCCCTGGGAAACCTCCATCTTTGCTCTTAGGGCTTTCAACAGTATGGATGAGGCCCATTCGCATTCTCTAGCATCTGCCTCGCATGATACAACGAACAGCCTGGGAACAGGGATACAACGAACATCCTGGGAACAACTGAAAAACGCACTGACTCTTTCCCCAGGAGAGGATGCAAAGTCCTGGAGTGATGTTTACTCGTCTTGATGTCCCATAATTCTATGATGTAAATTAATACTGTACTCTTATGTCATATAATAAGGGAATAAGAGGGGAAGAAGACAAAGCTATTTACCAGATAGATATATCTATATCTATATATATATCTCTACCTCTCTATATATCTTTATTTGTAACCAAATAAGGAAGAAATATTCACGTAACCATTACATGTAACCACCACATCCTCATTTCTGCAACTGATCACTGGCGGTTGTAACACACCTTCTCCCACTACCCATCCTGTATTCCCTTTGCCCTTAGTAAGTACCTTAGCCGGTCATGGTTCTTTCCTTGCTGGTGTGAGATAAACCTTCATTCCTGCCATTAGTAGTCCTGCCTGGATTGGGTTGTGGTTCTCCCCTGGTTTTAATCACAGGGCATGGTAATTCTAAGAGACACCTTAAGGGCTCTCCTGTACTCCAGACATACTCTTCCTTAGCTCCACTGAGGAGGAGCAGCCCAATCTCCCCTTGGGAATCAGGGCCAGTCACTCCAGACAGCACGGTAACTCCTTCTTTGCCTGCTGATTCACAGGAATGAGGAACCTGAAGTGGACGAGAAGCAGTCTTAACTTCCAATTCAATGGACTC
This sequence comes from Mesoplodon bidens, assembly GCF_964165515.1. Taxonomy (NCBI): domain Eukaryota; kingdom Metazoa; phylum Chordata; class Mammalia; order Artiodactyla; family Ziphiidae; genus Mesoplodon; species Mesoplodon bidens. Next base: position 28,785,356 of record NC_138169.1, on the reverse strand, counting down.
ATTGTTGCGTCTCCTGATGGAATTAGGACCTTCAGGCCAGCAGAGCAGAGCAGAGGCAGAGCAGGAACAAGAAGCAAAAATGTCACTGTGGGTCACTAGGGGCAATGGTGAGTGGTGGCCCTCCCATTTCTACCCCTTGATTCCTGACTTTGAGAAAAACAGCACCATATATTGGAGAACCCTGCCCCAGCCCTGCAAGGGACTGCCACCTAGCTGTCACTGTAACAGAGTCTTTCAAAAGGCCATTCCACCATTCTATCACGACTGCTGCTTCAGGACGGCGGGGAACAGAGTAAGACCAGTGAATTCCATGGGCAGGGGCCCACTGCCATACTTCATTTGCCGTGAAGAGAGTTCCTTGATCAGAAGCAATGCTGTGTGGACTCCATGATGGCAATCTGTAAGTCCATGGATGGGAGTTTTGGAAGAAGCACTGCATGAGGGAAGGTAAGTCCATACCCAGAGTCAATGTGTCTTCCAGGAAGGACAGAATACTGCCCCTTCCATGATGGAAGTGGTCCAACGTAATCAACCTGCCACCAGGTAGCTGGCTGGTCACCCTGGGGAATGATGCCATACTGGGGACTCAGTGCTGGTGTCTGCTGCTTCAGACTGAGCACTCAGTGGTGGCTATAGCCAGGTTAGCCTTGGGTGAGTGGAAATCCATGTGTAACCCCCACCCCTGCCCCTGTAGCCACGTTCATGAGCCCACTGGGTGATGACAGGGGTGGCTGGGTGGTGTCCATACAACGGGTCATCCTATCCACTTGAATATTAAAATCCTCCTCTGCTGAGGTCACTCTTTGGTGAGCATTCACATGGGACACACATATCTTCATGTTTTTTGCCCATTCAGGGAGGTCTATCCACATATCTCTCCCCAAATTTCCTTGTCACCAACTTTCCAGTCATGTTCCTTCCAAGTCCTTGACCATCAAGTCACAGCCCAGGGATCGGTGTACAGTTGTACCTCTGACCATTTCTCTTTCAAGGAACAACCAGGTGCACTGCTGGAAGTTCTGCCCACCAGGAGGGCTTCTGCTCACCACTGTCCTTTGGGGGTGTCCCAGAGATGGGCGGCAGTGGTGCAGCTGGTGCCCACAGGCCAGGCAGAACCGTCTGTCTATCTGGCCTGAGTTTTCTCTTCCTCAGTCAACTGACTGTGGGCAACGCCCCATGAGGCCACAGGCAGGGACTGAAACAGAGAAGATAGTTTGGTCGGGGGGCAAGGACTCCACTCAAAACTAGCAGTTTTCTGGGTCACTTGGTAAATGGGCTGGAGTAGCACTCAAGTGAGGAATATGTTGCCTTCAAAGTCCAAAGAGGCCAGCAGGCATTGTGCCTCTTTTTTGGTTGCAGGAGGGGCCTTGGAAGGGTTATCTTGACACGCCCCACACCACTGGACCCCTAGAAATTCCACTGAGGCAGACGGCCCCTGAATTTTTGTCAGATTTATTTCCCACCCTCTGACACACAAATGTCTTGCCAGTAAGTTTGGCATAGTTGCTACTTCTTGCTCACTAGATCCAATCAGCATAATGTCAGGAATAATGGGCGAGTGTGATATTTTGTGGAAGAGTAAGGCAATCAGGACCCCTGTGAACTAAATTATGACACAGGGCTGGAGAGCTGATACACCCCTGAGGTAGGTCAGTGAAGGTACAGTGCTGGCCTTGCCAGATGAAAGCAAACTGCTTCTAGTGGTCTTCACTCACAGGTACGGCAAGAAAGGCATTTGTCAGGTCAATAGCTGCATACTAGGTGCCAGGGGATGTGTAAGTTGCTCAAGCAATGAAGCCACATCTGGTACAGCAGCCGCAATTGGAGGCACCACCACAGTGGGTGTTAGGGCTTCAACAGATGAATTTTGGGACCCAGCATGATTGTATTTGGAGATAGGGCCTGTAGGGAGGGAGGGAGGTTAAATAAGGTCAAAGGGTGGGACCTAATCTGGTAAGACTGGTGTCCTTGTAAAAAGAGGAAGAGACGTCAGAGATCTCTCTCCTGCACACAGAGGAGAGGCTGTGTGGGGACACAGTGAGAAGGTGGATGTCTGCCAGCCAGGAAGAGCGCTCCCACCTAAAATGAAATCTGCCGACATCTCGATCCAGGACTTCCAACCTCCAGGACTGTGAGAGAATACATTTCTGTTGTTTAAGCCACCCAGTCTGCGGTATTTTATTGTGGCAGCCCAAGCTGACCAAGACAACTGTGAAAGTGCATTGCTGGCCAAGCCTGGTGAAAGCAAACTGTTTCTGGTGGAAATGATAATTAGCAAGTATTGAGGAAAAAGCATTTGTCAGACCAACAGCTGCAAACCAGCTCCCATGGGATGTATTCATTTGCTTGAGCAATGAAACTGCATCTGTAACAGCAACTGCAACTGCAGTGACTGTCTGGATAAATATACGATAACTCACCATCATTCTCCAGGATCCACCTGTTTTCTGCACAGGCCAAGTAGGTGAGATGAATTGGGATGTGATGGGAATCACCATTCCTGCATCCTTCAAGTGTTTGTTGGTGGCACTAATCTCTGCAGTATTGCTTTTGGTTCACTACTTTCCTCAGTAGAGGCAGTTCTAGTGGCTTCCACTTGGCCCTTCCCAAAAAATAGCCCTCCTTCCACAGGTCAGGGAACCAACATGAGGATTCTGCCAGCTGCCTACCCCAACCACATCCCAGAACTGGGGAAATAACCACAGCATTGGCTTGGGGACCCACTGTGAGACACATCTGAGCTAAAACTCCTCTGGTCAGCTGACCTCCACAAGGCCTACTCTGACTGGTGGACCACAATGATGTTCTGGGTCACTTTGAATTAGGGTCAGTTCGGAGCTAGTGTTCAGTAATTCTTGAAAAGTCTAATTATTTCCTTTTCCTCAGAGCATAATCACTGTGGTAAAAGGCCCCAGATCCCGAGGGAAGGCTGGGAGGAAGATTCAGTGTCTGTTTTTGCCAGCACAGCAGGGTCTTTCCTCAAGGGGATCTGGCCTCCCCTTTATTCAAGTGTTTTTGGGTCTGTAAACTGGGTCAAGTCTGACGTTGACTGTAAGGCCGTGACTCTTTTTATGACACAAGTTTGTGCACTTGATCTAGAACTCTTCCTGTGACACAGAACAAGTAAATTAGTTGACTGCCCATCTCTTTTCTTCTAGGGACACCATGATCAACTAGTCAGTGCCATAGGCCTCTGCCAATAAGACTATGCTAATTACTGCTTTGAATCTGCTGTCCATTACAGTACCTGGCCCCACCTTGTCTTTGGCAATTATCCTGCTCTCCTTGGATCCAATTATTCCCATTTAAGGATACCAGTTTGGTGGCAGTTCCCACTGTAATTTTGTGCCTACAGGAAGGAGTGACCACAGGAGTTCTTCAAGGATGCTGGGGCTCCCTCACAAATGTATTTCTCACAGTCATGGTGCAAGGTGTGTCCTCCAGGCCCTCCTGGAGTGGGTGAGCAGGTCCTACATGATAAATCCACTCTCACACTCTAACCTTCCTAGGCCTTTTATAACTTTTTTTTTTTTTTTTTTTTTTTACGGTATGCAGGCCTCTCACTGTTGTGGCCACTCCCGTTGAGGAGCACAGGCTCCGGACGCGCAAGCTCAGCGGCCATGGCTCACAGGCCCAGCCGCTCCGTGGCATGTGGGATCTTCCCAGACTGGGGCACGAACCCGTGTCCCCTGCATCAGCAGGCGGACTCTCAACCACTGTGCCACCAGGGAAGCCCCTTCCTAGGCCTTTTGGGTCCCTTCCTTTACGATAGACCAAGGCAGGTCTGGCATGTCTTCATTTAGTGTGGGTTACCTTTTAGTGTGGCTTATCTTTTGGTCAGTGTCTCACCTCCCCAAACGAGCCCTTTCTAACCCCTTGAGTTACAACACTATATCCAGAATCTCTGCTTAGTGGGTTCGTTATCAGTAAATTCAGCCTGATCCTACTTTATTTACTTTCCACCATTATCCCACATTCTTTACTTATTTGGCTGTGGCGGGTCTTAGTTGCAGCATGCGGGATCTAGTTCCCTGACCAGAGATCGAACCCTGGCCCCCTGCATTCAGAGCGTGGAGTCTTAACTACTGGACCACCAGGGAAGTCCCCTATCCCACTCTTAATATCCATTCCCACAGATACTCCCCAGAATTATGTCTGCATAAGTTAGAAAAGTAACACTTCTTTTGGAGCATAGTACACCTCCTCCTGGGTCAAACTTTGTGCCTCACCCTTTGGGCTTACTGGGACATGTTTTACTATGGGTCTGGAAGAGGGGTGCCCGTGGCCAGTCTTGAGGATGATCAGCAGTGTCTTTCAAGGCAACTGCCGCATAAGAGGTTATTACAGGCTCCTCAGGCAAAGCAGGGTCACTGTCCTCAGATGGAGTGGAAGGGTTGCTTCTACTGGCACTCACAGAATTTAGGCCTCAGCATCCCCAGCTTCATCAGGACCTGCCCCATGTCCCCATTCCAACTGTTTCTTTTCCCAATCCACGCCCTTTAATAGCAGAGGTTGCCTGTGAGGCTGGGTTTCAATCTGTGCTGTAATGCAACCACTTGTAGGATGCCATAAGCTTGGATGCCGCTGTTGCAGCAGGGGCTCCAGGAACCTCAGTTGTGGAGAGCTTGTATCCCTTGCTCCTTTGGCTGTGGCTACTGCTGGACACTGGCAGGGTCATCCGGGGTGCTGGCTCCCAGATTCCTGCCAGTTGGTGGTGAACATTCCAGCACCAGCAGCCTGAGGGTCAGTAATGGAAGGCCCTATTTTCCCTTTCACTCTTCCTGCCCTGGTAGGGGGACTGTTTCCTGCAGTAATTAATCTCTGGGTAACCTCACATGTTCCCTTTTTGCTCTTAATTTTTGCTTCCAACATATTTATAATAATAATTATAATTTCCTGTGTTAAATTCCCTATTTCAAATACTTGTAGTGGATACTGTTTTTGTGATCGAATGCTGACTGATAGAAAATATCTGTAACTCATTATTAGCAGCTGGTACAATTTTTAACCCAAGAGAGTCAACGTAGAAGCTAAATGAATTGAGTCCATTAAGGGAACAGACACAGAATAAATATACTAACATAGCTTTCTTACAAACAATATAGAAAAACAGCCCTTCACAATAGTGTAAAAAAACTATTAAAAGTTTTAATAAACCTAATACATGTAAAACTGTATGAAGAAAACCTTTAGAACTATAAAAAACACATATAATAAAACCTATATGAATAAAGAAATAAAGCATGCCTACGGTGATCTTTACAGGTTAGTACATTAGCAGGAGAATGGTTAATAAACCACAATTTGTCCGTATTTGGGAATGCATATGTTAAAAAGAGTCGAAGAGGGCTTCCCTGGTGGCTCAGTGGTTAAGAATCCGCCTGCCAATGCAGGGGACACGGGTTCGAGCCCTGGTCCGGGAAGATCCCACATGTCGCGGAGCAACTAAGCCCATGCACCACAACTACTGAGCCTGTGCTCTGCAACAAGAGAAGCCACCACAATGAGAAGCCTGCGCCCCACAACAAAGAGTAGCCCCCACTCACTGCAACTAGAGAAAGCCCGCGTGCAGAGGCGAAGACCCAATGCAGCCAAAAATTAATGAATAAATTTTTTAAAAAAGTGAAAGAATGAACTAGACCCATGTGGAAAGGTGTCTAAGACATACGAGACATTTTTTAAAAAGCAAAAGCTAGTATAGTAAATTTACTTTAAAAAACCCAAACAAACGTTCTGATACTAGGTACACATGTATGCTTTGTACTCTATAATCCCATAGAAAATGTGTGGAGGCGTACAGAGCAACAATCATATTCTTTAGGCAGGGAGATTAGATTGTGGGGTAAATGGGGACTTTAACTTTTTCCTTTGTATGTACCTGTATTGTAAGACATTTCTTACAGTAAACAGTCTAATAATTATGTAATAATTATGTAATTTTAAGAAATGGTCAAGAGGAGAAGACACATCACAGACTGGGAGAAAATATTTGCGAAAAACAACATAAAACTTCTGATAAAGGACTGTTATCCAAAACATACAAAGAACTCTTAAAACGCAATAGTAAGAAAATAAAACCAGATTAAAAAATGTGCCAAAGACCTTAACAGACACCAAAGAAGATATACAGATGGCAAATAAGCATATAAAAAGATGTTCTATATCATGACATGAGGGAGATGAAAATTAAAACAAACTATGAGATACCCCTACATGTCTCTTAGAATGGCCAAAATCTGGAACACTGATAACACCAAATGCTGGTGAGGAACTCTCATTCATTGCTGGTGGGAATGTAAAATGATTCAGCCACTATGGAAGACAGTTTGGAGGTTTTTTACAAAACTAAACATATACTTGCCATATGAGGAAGCTATCATCGTCCTTGATATTTACCCAAAGGAGTTGAAAATTTATCTCCACACAAAAACCTGCATATGGATGTTTGTATCAGCTTTATTCTTAATTGCCAAAACTTGGAAGCAACCAATGGGTCCTTCAGGGGTTGAATGGATAAACTTTGATACATCCAGACAATGGAACATTAATCAGTGTGAAAAAGAAATGAGCTATCAAGCCATGAAAAGACATGGAAGAACTTTAAACGCATATTACTCAGTGAAAGTCACCAATCTGAAAAGGTTACAAACTGTATGATTCCAACTATACAGAACATTCTGGAAAATGCAAAACTATGGAGACAGTGAAAAGATCAATGTTTGCCCAAGACTGAGGGATGGGGGGAGGGGAGGATGACTACGTGGAGCACAGAGGATTTTTAGAGCAGTGGACCCATTCTGTACAACCCTATCACGGTGAATACATGTCCCCATGCATTTGTCAAAACCCACGGAATGTACAACACTGAGAGCAAACCCCAAGGTAAACTATGGACTTTGGGTGATAGTAATATGCTATGTAACAAATGTACGACTGTGCTGCTAATACTGAGAGTGGGGAGGGTAGCTGCCAGTATGAGACCTCTATGTATTTTCTGATCAACTTTTGCTATGAACTTAAAATTGCTCTAAAAAAATGAAGTCTCTTTAAAAAAAAAAAACTCTCCTATTCAACCTCTCACCCGGATAATCTCTGGCAACAACCGCTGTGTTTACTGTCTCTAAACTTCGCTTATACAAAGTTTTTTAAGGTTTGGAGCTTTTATAAATCTATCAAACCTTCACAGATAGTGAGTACTCTCTCTGGAAATGATGTCTTTGACCTCAGAGCAGTTACAGTAGTTCTTAGTTATCACACCTGCAGCTCACGGGTTTGGGGGTTTGCCTCTAAAAGTACCAATAAAATCTTACCATTTTTAGGGGGGGCGCGGGGGGGAAAGCACACGAAGGAACTTCCAGCAAGGCTAAGCCCCTCCCGGGGTTGGTGGGGGGGGCGGGAAACGGCCGGGCCCACCCGCTATTTCTTGGAGCCTGCGCTCCGGCCGCCCGGCACAGCCCCGGACAGACCGCACCGCCCACTCTCCGCGCCCACTCCTGCCCGGCCCGTCTCCCGGGGACACACGCCCAAACACGTACGAGACTGACTCAGGGCCGAGGCCCGCAGACGACAGTCTTAACCTTAGCATTCTCCCCAATTTCCACACTTCGACAGAGTCCTCTAACTCTCCTCAGGGCACAGGGAGCGCCGCATCCAAGAGGCTGGCCAGCGCCCCAAGAAGTCCAGTAGCCACCACCGCGCGGGGTATGATGGGGCGGGGGCGGGGTCCCGCAGGGTATGACGGGCTGGGGGGCGGGACGCGGCGTAGCCGGGGCGCGCGAGCGGCCCGCGGGAAGCACAGCCGTGCGCGCCCCGGAGCCAGGTCCGGGTGGGCTGCAGTCCGCGCGCCGCCGCGCCGTCCTGTTGGAAGAGGGAGGGGCTGGCGCAGCCATGTTTGTGGCGCGCAGCATCGCGGCGGACCACAAAGATCTCATCCACGATGTGTCTTTCGACTTCCACGGACGGCGGATGGCCACCTGCTCCAGTGACCAGAGCGTCAAGGTGCGCGCGGGGCCGAGCCCGGAAGGGGGCGGGAGCGGGCGCGGCCCGCCGTCCGAGCGGAGGGGTGCGTGGAGAGTGGACTCCCGACTTGAGGCGCGCTGCGGGCACGAGGTCCGGAGCCCAGGCCGATTGGCGGGCGCCCTCCTCCTAGCTATTGTGGAGTCAACGCCGCCTGGGCCGCCTCCGCGCGGCTGCGGGGGCGTGCGTGCGTCACGGCGGCGTGCGCGCTCCTGCCGCGGGGGATCCCGGGCGCGCGGGTCCCGCCGACTCTGCAGTGCCGCCCGGCTGGCCTCCAGGCGCCAAGGCCCTGCTCCTCGTTGGTCAGGCTGGGACCCGGGTCGCGGGGGCGCCGACACAGTGGGTGGGGTGAGCCGGCCCCACTTCCCGGGCTGCAAGTGTTGCGAGGCCCAGGTTTTCTCACCCGCCCCTCCGCCCGCCCCGCCGTGGGAGTGTCGCGATAATTAGCGTCCTTTAGCCGAGTGTGTTTCCTTATCCGAGTAGAGCTCAGCCTCCAAGTCACTAGGACCTAGTGTGTCGTCCAGTACGGAGCTTTTGTCTGTCGTGGTGTTGCAGTGAAAATCTTCATTAATCCAGCTTTTTATGTTTTCTGAATGATTTCCTTAGACTCATTCCGGTAGAGAAATTAGTGAATATTTTAAAAGCTTTTGAGAGTAATTGGCAAATTACCTTTTTGCAGGTTGTACTGTGTTACAACTGCCGGTGAAGAGTATCAGTGTGATAGTTGTCCGTGTCGGGCGTTATCATTGCAGTTTTTTTTCTTTAATTATTTTTTATTGTGGTAAGGTACACGTAACAAAATTTACCACCTTAACCGTTTTTAAGCGTGAAGCTCAGTGGTATTAAGTATGTTCATATCTTTGCATCCATCTCCAGAACCTTCTCATTTCGCACTGTCCCCGTTAAGCATAACTAGCCGGTCCCTCCGGCCTCCGCCCCTGGCAGCCACCCTTGTACTTTATGTCACTGATTTTGGCTATTCTAGCGGCCTCATATAAGTGGGATCTTACAGGATTTGTCTTTTTTGTGACTGGCTGATTTCACTTAGGATAATGTTTTGAAGTTCATACATGTAGCATATGTCATAATTTCTTTCCTGAAAAAGGGAATGTTTAAACTTAAAAAATTTTTTAAGGGCTAAAAATATATATTGCATATACCGCATTTTACTTATCACTCATCTGTCAGTGAAGTTGGGTTTCTTCTACATTTTAGTTGTGAATAATGCTGGTATAAATGTGGGTGAACAAATATCTCCTTGAGGCCCTGCTTTCAACTCTTTGGGGTGCAGACCCAGAAGTGGAATTGCTGGATCACATGGCAATTCTTTTTTTTTTTTTTTTTTTTTTTTTGCGGTACGCAGGCCTCTCACTGTTGTGGCCTCTCCGTTGCGGAGCACAGGCTCCAGACGCGCAGGCTCAGTGGCCATGGCTCACGGGCCTAGCCGCTCCGCGGCATGTGGGATCTTCCCGGACCGGGGCACGAACCCATGTCCCCTGCATCGGCAGGCGGACTCTCAACCACTGCGCCACCAGGGAAGCCCGGCAATTCTATTTTTATTTGAAGTTTTTTGAGGAGCCACCATACTGTTTATCATTACATTTTTTTAACACAGGTTAAAATGTCATGTTGTTATTGTAATCTGTATTTTTTGTTGGTAGTAATGTTCAATGTTTTGTTTTTGTTCGTTATATATACAGTTGATCCTCATTATTTGCAAATTTTGTATTTGTGAATTTGCTTATTCTTTAAAATTTATTTGTAACCCCAAAGTCAATGCTCATGGTTGTTTGTTGACATGAGCTGGGTGGCAAAAAAATTTATAGAGTTTTCAGATGTGCGTTCCCAGCTGAGGTTGGACAGGTGACACTCTGCCTTATGATTCAGGCTTTCATAATGTAAACAAGTGTCCTCATTGTCTATTTACTGTCACATTTTTCACATTTTTGTTCTTTTTTTGGTGATTTCCACTGTCTGAAGTGGTCCCCAAGTGTAGTGCTGCATAGAGTTTCCACAAGCAAGAAGGCTGTGATGTGCCCTATGGAGAAAGTGTGTGTTAGGGAAGCTTCATTCAGACGTGAGTTATGCTACTGTTGGCAGTGAGTTCAGTGTTACTGAATCAATAATGTATACCAACTAAGGTGTTTTTAAACATACACACATAAAACAAGGTTATGTATCGATTGGCTGACAAATATATTGTGACCAGAGGCTCCTGTGAATCTCACCTATCAATATTTTCCCCGGGAGGAGTGGTTTGGTATTCGCCAATTCACTGCTTACTGTGACATTCTAGGACGTAACTAGGACATAATGGCTATAAGTAACCAGACTTGACTGTAACTGATATTGTCTCCATTAACTAGTAGAGCAATGGTTCCTTGACCCCAGTGCTTAGCACAGTGCCTGACGTATCCAAGTTTCTCAATAAATATTTTGTTGAATGAGTGAATGTTTACTTACTGATTGTATTCTTTTGTGAATTTATGTTCCCTTCCTTTGCCCTCGTACTGACTAATGTTAATGTTTTTCCTATTAATTTGTAGGAATTCTTGGTATAAAATATCTTTTTTCTTACAGGTCTGGGATAAAAGTGAAAGTGGGGATTGGCATTGCACTGCTAGCTGGAAGGTTAGTATTTATTTTTACAGTGATTTGAAAGAATTGAAACATTTACTATTTGGTAGCATTAGTGACTTGCTGTTCAGCTTTGAGAGAATTGTAAAATTTATATCTTTTACTTACATTTTTTTCACTATTAAAGTAACAAATACACTTCAGAAAATTTAAGAATAAGAAATTTGAAATTCTGTATCATTCTAATTATTTTTTGCATCTCAGTATTTCTTCCCTTTTTCCTTTATATATTTTTTAATAGTTGTGATGTTTTGTACATAGTTTTATTTCTTGCATTTTAGAAAAAATAGTTTTACTCAGGTAGATTTTTATGTATCTTGAGAATCATCAATTTTAAATGTACAGTTCAACGAGTGTTAGTAAATTTACACGGTTATGCAACCATAACCACAATCTAGTTTTAGAACACTTCCATCAACCCTGAAGTTTCCCTTGTGCCTTTTGGGGTCAATCCTCGTTCCCTCTTAAGCCCCAAGCAACCACTGAACTATTTGTATAGTTTTACTTTTTCTAGACATTTTATATAAATGGAATTCTACAATATGTAGTTCTTTGTTTCTGCCTACTTTCCTTAGCATGTTTTTGAGGTTCATTGATGTTGTGGCATGTGTCAGTGGTTCGATCCTTTGTAATGCTGAGTAGTATTCCCTTGTATAGATGAAGCCACACTTTATTTATTCATTCACTATTTGATGGACAATTTGATTGTTTTTAGTTTTTGGCACTTATGAATAATGCTGTTATGAACATGCCATACAAGTCTTTGTGTGGACAAACATTTTCGATTCTCTTAGATATGTAGGAATAGAATTGCTGGGCTGTGTATGTTTTAACTTTCTTGAAAACTGCCAGACTCTTTTCCAGAGTGCTTGCACCATTTTATATTCCACCAGCAATGTATGAGGGTTCCAGTCTGTCTTTTTGATTATAGCCATCTTAGTGGGTGTGAAGTGGTGTCTCACTGGGTTTCAATTTGTATGCCCTTAATGATTAATTATGTTGATAGTGTTTTCATGTGTGTATTTGCCATTCATTTATCTTCTTTGGTGAAGTGTCTATTCAAATCTTTTGTCCTCTCCCCTTTTTTTAAATTGAGGTGAGAGTCACACAACATAAAATTAGCCATTTCAAGTAAACAAATAAATGTGAATGCATTTATTACATTCACAGTGTTGTACAATTACTACCTCTGGCTAGTTCCAAAACTTATTTTTATCACTCCAAAAGGAGACTCATATTTCTTGCTTTTTAGTTTAACAACATGTTTCATAAGTACTTTGGTTTGTTTTTAAACATAACTATAGCAACAAAACAAATATAACAACAAATATACCCGATTTTGTTTAGCTGATGGATATTTAAGTTGTTTCCTTTTTATTGTGGTGAACACCTTTGTGCAATCCTTATTCTTTAGTTAGATTGTGCTTTACTGGGAATCTAACATTTAGCAGAATCTCAGTGCCCTAGTGCATCTTTTACTTAATAGCCTGTAAAAATAAGAAAGGTGAAATGAAAAAGACTGGACAGAACAAAGGATAAAAAATAAGGGTGCAAGGGCTTCCCTGGTGGCGCAGTGGTTGGGAGTCCGCCTGCCGATGCAGGGGACAAGGGTTCGTGACCCGGTCCGGGAGGGTCCCACATGCTGCAGAGCGGCTGGGCCTGTGAGCCCTGGCCGCTGGGCCTGTGCGTCCGGAGCCTTTGCTTCGCAGCGGGAGAGGCCACAACGGTGAGAGGCCCGCATACCGCAAAAAAAAAAAATAATAATAATAAGGGTGCAGGGACTTCCCCGGTGGTCCAGTGGTTAAGACTCCATGCTTCCTCTGCAGGGGGCATGGGTTAATCCCTGGTCGGGGAATGAAGATCCTGCATGCTGCATGGCACGGCCAAAAAAAAAGGGAGGGGTGCAGAGTTTACCATTGGATGATGACGCTGTTACCATGTAGAAATTATTGGATTATGAAAGTGTTCTGAGATTATTGAGTATAAAAGTGTTAGATATACAGAAGCTTGAAACAGATTTTGTAAACATCATTGGTGGACTGGTGCTTGTTGTCATACAGTATTTTTACTGGAAAGCACAAATGAATTCTGTTGATGTGAAATGCTTTAAGACTTTTCTGCCTTTTTTTTTGTCAACAAAAAGTTGGATAATAGTAATTTGAACTAATTTGACATTTTTCATCTATAAAGATAATGCTATTGAACTTTAAATTATTTCCTCAGAATACAAGGATTTGGACTTCTCTATATTTGTTCTCATTGCCTCTTTTCCTAGAATAGTCCATTGTCTAGCCAGACATCAGAATCATTTAAGCAGTTTGTTGCTATGGTTTCTTATACTGTCAGGCTTTTGAAGCATATAATTTTGATTACTCTTATTTATCAGGTGGATGTTTCCTATAGAGGAAATTTGCAAGTAAAACAAAAACAAAAACAGGGCTTCCCTGGTGGCGCAGTGGTTGAGAGTCCGCCTGCCGATGCAGGGAACACGGGTTCATGCCCTGGTCTGGGAAGATCCCACATGCTGCGGAGCGGCTGGGCCCGTGAGCCATGGCCGCTGAGCCTGCGTGTCCGGAGCCTGTGCTCCGCAACGGGACAGGCCACAGCAGTGAGAGGCCTGCGTACCGCAAAAAAAAAAAACCCAACCAAACAAAAAAAAACAGTGGACTGATAGAATCTCTGTTTAAAAGCTTTGTTAGGCTAAACTCTGAACCGAGTCTCCAACTGTTATTAGCACTGAAAGAGGTCAACTTTATCCAGCTGGATTTTTCTTTATTAGTAAAATGTTAGAAGAATTTGACTCTAGAAGGGCTGCAATCCTAAATACAGAGTATCTTCTAAACATTAAAAATGCTAGAATTGAACATTTTTTTTGGCTGCGCTGCACAGCATGCGGGATCTTAGTTCCCCAGCCAGGGATCAAACCCATGCCCCCTGAAGTGGAATCTTAACCACTGGACCACCAGGGTATTCCCTAGAATTTAACTTTTTAAATGTTAAATTGAATAGCTTTCTCCTTTTGTTGAAGTAAAAATATCTGTATTCTGTTTCTTCAAGTGACTAAACTCAGCTTTTTTCATTTTTTGCTTTTGTAATTCCTCAGACACATAGTGGATCTGTGTGGCGTGTGACATGGGCCCATCCTGAATTTGGACAGGTTTTGGCTTCCTGTTCTTTTGACCGAACAGCTGCTGTCTGGGAAGAAATAGTAGGAGAATCGAATGATAAACTGCGTGGACAGAGCCATTGGGTGAGACATTTGTTAGCAGTGGGTTGGTGGGTGGGGAACATGAGCACCCGAGGAGCAGTGGTCTTTCCAAGAACACTTCGGGGTGGTAAGATTTTCAGTCCCACCCGCCCTGACATCCAGGGAGGAGAGAGGCGCTGGGGATTGATGTAGTCACCAATAGTCAATGAGGTAGTCATTCACACGTGTGTAATGATGTCTCCATAAAACCCCTAAAGCAGCTGTCCTCAACCTTTTTGGCACCAGGGACCCGTTTCGTGGAAGACAGTTTTTCCACAGGGAGGGCAAAGGGGGATGGTTTCGGGATGATTCAAGCACATTACATTTATTGTGCACTTTATTTCTATTACTATTACATTGTAATAATAAAATAATGAAATAATTATACAACTCAGCATATGCTGACAGGACACGGAGCTCAGGTGGTAATGTGAGCAACGGAGAGCGGTTGTAAATACAGACGAAGCTTCACTTGCTTGCTTGCTGCTCACCTCCTGCTGTGCGCCCTGGTTCCTAACAGGCCACAGACTGGGACTGGTCCATGGCCCAGGGGTTGGGGACCCCTGCCCTAGAGGACAGGGTTCGGAGGCTTCTGGGCTGGTGAACACCTGGAGATTTGGGGAGAGTGGTGCCTGGAGGGGGCATGGAAGCTCCACACCTCTCCCCAGCCTTGGGCACCTGTCCCCAGCCTGTGCATCTCTTCCATGTGACTGTCCCTGAGTTACACCAGTCAGTTAGAAGCACAGGTAACAACCTGGGTTTTCGACTGGCATCTGAAGAAGGGTGGCCTTGTGAGACTGAACTCTGAGCTTGTGGAATCTGATGCTATCTCCAGGTAGTTAGTGTCAAAATTGAGTTGAATTCTCCTTGGACACCCTGCTGGCGTCAGAATTGTGTGGGGAACAGCCTCTACCCCCCACCCCCACTGGAACTGGAATTGTTACCAGAACCTTTTACTTCTTTAGGGAAATGTCTCTTCAAGTCTTTTGCCCATTTTTTTGTTGTTGAGTTGTAGGTAGGGGTTCTTTATGTATTCTGGATATTAATTCCTTAAGAGATATATGATTTCCAAATATTTCCTCCCATTCTGTGATTTGCCTTTTCACTCTCTTGATAGTGTCCGTAGGTGCACAAAATTTTCATGAAGTCCGGTTTTTATTTTTTTCTTTTGTTTCCTTGTGTTTTTGGTATCATAAATCATAGACAAGTTCATTGTGATGGAGACTTTTCCCCAAAGTTTTCTTTTAAGAGTGTTGTAGTTTTAGTTCTCATGTTTAGGTCTTTGATTCATATTGAGTTAATGTTTGTACATGGTATAAGGTAAGTATTTAACTTCATTCTTTTACATGTCAATATCCAGTTTTCTAACACTTTTTATTGAAAAGATTGTCTTTTCCCCATTGAATGATTTTGACATCCTTGTTGAAAATCAAGTGACCATATATGGAGAGTTTATTTCTGGACTCTATTCCATTGGTGTCTGTCTATTCTTAGGCCATAACACATTGTTCTAATTACTGTAGGTTTGTAGCTTGCATACTATTCATATTGTTTGACTTTTTTTTTTTTTAAGATGATGGGAGGGGTTGGCCTCATTGCCTTTGCACCAGGGCCTTCCTCAGGCAAACAGTTGCTTAAGGGCAGGGGAGCAGAGACATTTCTTGAATAGAAAGGATTTTTCTAGCAGTCAGTCTGAGATGGATCAGTTAGCATACTATAGGTTGGGTTTAGGAGTGGTGGCATAGAAAGGATTTTTCTTCGAACTTAATTATTTGTCTTTAGTTACATCCACTGTCATTAATACATTTGATATTTCAGCATTTGTGTTATTAATTATTCAGTGGTGTTTTTAGACAAAAGTTTGCAAAGATGCTATGCTATCTTTGAAGTTTGATATTCTTTTGATATTCAGACACCTTAAGATGTATTTCAGTAACCATAGATAGTAAACTCTTGATTTCTAAATTTTATTGACATTTTCAGTCAAAAATCATCTCATCTAGGTGCCAGACAGTAACTGGTACATGCTATGCTGATATTCTCTAATTACCGGAATGCCAGCTTCGTACCATTCGCTTGGTCTCTACTACATGCCTTCTTTTAAAAGTGGATGGTAGCAGTCTGAGTAGGACTAACACTTACACTTGATGGAAGAAGTTTCACACCCTCCATTCTGCTGTTAAAGAATCTTAATTCTTTTACTTTGCGGCTTGCGGCCTGCTTTGTATGACAAAACTGCCCATATGAAAATTCTAACATTTTCTGGTTTACTGACCTATCTGCTTAAGAAGAGAATACTTACCTAATTTAATAAAGTTAGACTTCGTAAGGCCTTCTTTCTTCTGCCATAGAGGGAGTAATTGATTATAGGTCACTGGTTTGTTACTGATTGCTAGCTGTGTATGTGGTATTTTGTTAAGTGCTTTGGAGGAAATTGAGGCTCACACAGGTTTTGAATACCTTATTCAAGGTTATATACCTAGTAAGTGGCAGAGGAGCTCTGTGTGATTTCAGAGCCTGTGTTCTTTCCACTCTGCCATCCTTTTTTTTTGTATTTAATTAATTTATTTATTTTAAGATTTAATTTAATTTTTAAAAATTTTTGGCCATGTTGGGTCTTTGTTGCTGCGCGAGGGCTTTCTCTAGTTGTGGCGAGCAGGGCTACTCTTCCTTGTGGTGTGCAGGCTTAGTTGCTCCGCGGCATGTGGGATCTTGCCAGACTAGGTATCAAAACCGTATCCTCTGCATTGGCAGGCAGGTTCTTATCCACTGCGCCACCAGGGAAGTCCCTGTATTTAATTTAAATTGTTAATTTTTTTTCAGGTCAAGAGGACAACGCTAGTGGACAGCAGAACATCCGTTACCGACGTGAAATTTGCTCCTAAGCATATGGGTCTTATGTTAGCAACCTGCTCAGCAGATGGTATAGTCAGAATCTACGAGGCACCAGATGTCATGAATCTCAGCCAGTGGTCTCTGCAACATGAGATCTCATGCAAGCTAAGCTGTAGTTGTATTTCTTGGAACCCTTCAAGGTATGCTTACACAGCAATCCTCTGGTGATATAAGCCTAGTAATTATTACACTTAGCATCAGATGGTTTATTTTTTTGAAAATGCTTTTCTTAAGTAGTCTTGTTCATTATTTTAAAAAATGTATATTATGTAGAATAAAAATTCTCTCTTCTCCACCCTGTCATGTGTCTTATACCCCTATTTCTACTCCACAGAAGAAGCCAACCACTGTAAATATTCTGGTGTGCCTTCTGGACTTTTTCCATGCATATAAAATAAATATTTAATAACAAATATTTAATTTGTGTGTTTATAAACACACAAATATATGCAAATAAAAGTATATGCTATCATGTACAAGTGGACACAAAACACACAGACATGTTTAGACATAACATTTTCCTTTCATGCAATTTGCCTTTTTCACTTACAGATACATCATGGGCATTTTCCCATGTGTCAGTGTAACTAGTCCTTCCTTACTCCTTTAACTGCTGTGTAGAGTGTGATTCTAAGACGGTATCGTAGTTAATTTTTATTAAACTTTTTAAAATTAAAAGAGTAATGAGTCACCTGATAAAAAAATTCAAATAATCTAGAAGAGTACAAAATGAGAGGTAAAAGTTCCCTTACTCCCTAAAACCAAACGCTATTAGTAGTTTTGTTTTTAGATTTTAATTCTGGTAGTCACTATTTTATTTATTTTTATTTTTATTTATTTATTTATTTATTTATTTTTTGCGGTAAGCGGGCCTCTCACTGCTGTGGCCTCTCCCCCTGCAGAGCACAGGCTCCGGAGCGCAGGCTCAGCGGCCATGGCTCACGGGCCCAGCCGCTCCGCAGCACGTGGGATCCTCCCAGACCGGGGCACGAACCCGTGTCCCCTGCATCGGCAGGTGGACTCTCAACCACTGCGCCACCAGGGAAGCCCTATTTTATTTTTAAATGATTTATTTATACCTTTGGTTCTTGCTGTGTTATCTTTAGACAGTATTTATACTCATTTTGTGAAAGATGACTTTAGCACACTTACAAAGCTTTCCACTTGTGAAGGTATGACAAGATATTTTATTTGTGTAAGTGTTAATAGTTGTTTAGTTATATTGGTAATTATCTTAATTTCAAATACTTATTTCTCTAGTGATTTATCAATTTTTAGACTATATATTGACTCACCTCTCTTTTAAAAAAGGGGAAATTAGCTTTTATTTGCTTCTACCACACATTCACCCTCCCATTTCCTAATATTTTGTTATATTGCTTATACAGTGACAAGATCTACAATGTTTCTATTTACGTTTTGTAAACATTTAATAATGTTAAGTTATATGTGTTAAGTACACATATAAGTACTTTATCTTTTGACTACAAGTTGATTCTAAATATTAAGTAGCAACCAAATTTATAAGACTAGATTATGTAAATATTCATTACAGACATAAATGTAATCTATTTCATGAAAACTGTCGTTCACACAGAATAATATGGCATTAACTCCTGATGGGTGCTCTTTTCTCTTTACTGATTCCTTTACTTCTGGGTTATACTTGGCTGTCACAATTTCCATATCACGAGTTGCCTTTGGATTTTTTGTTTTCATTTTGGTCGCATACCTCTTAAAGTAACTTTTTTTCCTATATGGGATGGATGGCAAACTTTCTGAATTCTGGCATACCCAAAAATGTCTTAATTTTTCTCCATGCTTAATTGTAGTTTGGCTAGTTTTAGAACTTCGGCCAAGTTCCAAATGTAAGAATTTCAAAGTACTATTCTTGAATCTTTTAAACTTTAGGTGGTGAGATGTCTGAGGTCAGTCTGATACTGGATCTTTTGTAGGTAGCCTAGTCTTTCTGGAAGATTTTAGGACTTTGTCTTACTATGAGTTGCAAGTATATTCTCCGAGTTTGTGGTTTGTTATTTTGACACTATCATGACTTTTGATAGTCTGCAGAAAGTTCTGAATTTTAATATAGCCACACTTAACAGTCTTTCTATATTTGTTATAGTGCTTTTTGTTTTTTTATTTGAGAAATTCTTCCCCACCTTGATGTTGTTAAGTGTATTCTGAAAGGTTTTTGGTTTTGCCTTTCACACTTGGGTCATTAAAACTCCTAGAATTGCTTTGTATGGTTTAAGGTAGTAGAATTCTAAAATTTATATACTAGGATGTTTCCAGGTATTTTTTCTTTTAAAACATTTTTCTGTTAGGGAAGATTTCAAATATACTAAAAGTATAATAGGCAGAGCCTCACATATCCATCACCTGCTACAGTAATTCAAAGCTACTCTTGTTTAATCTGTATATTCCTCCCCACCTTCACAAACAAAACAAAACAAAACAAAAAAAAATGGATTATTATTATTTTTGTGTGTGTGTGTGTGTGATACGTGGTCCTCTCACCGCTGCGGCCTCTCCCGTTGTGGAGCACAGGCTCCAGACGCGCAGGCTCAGCGGCTATGGCTCACGGGCCAAGCCACTCCGCGGCACGTGGGATCCTCCCGGACCGGGGCACGAACCCGCGCCCCCTGCGTCGGCAGGCGGACTCAACCACTGCGCCACCGGGGAAGCCCAAAACTGGATTATTTTAAAGTAAATCCAGACATACACTATTAGATGTTGGTCTTTTTTGAATTCATCCTGCTTGATGCTTAGTGGTCCATTTTAAGGTGAAGGTCCTTGTCTCAGATTGGGGATATTTTAGGATTCTTTGATAATTTATCCTTCTGTTTTCTCGATTCTGTCCTTCTGGAATTCATCTTTGATTATTCTTGGATTTACTCTCTATTTCTTTAAAATTGTTTGGAGATTTACTACTCTGTCTTCCAGATCTCCAACTTGTTCTTCAGATGTCCATTTTATACCATCCAGTGATGTTGGGGGTTGGTGGGGGTGGCAATCATTTTTAATTGTTAAGAAGTCTTTCGTTTTCTCTGATAACTCCTTTTTTTATGCCAGTCAGTTTTTGTTACATGGATACAACATTTCTCTGAGGATCCTAATTAAAATTTTTAAAAATTTTACGTTTTTTGATTTACAGTCAAGTCTCCTTTTTTGTAGTAGTTATGTTCTATCAAGTTGCTGCGAACACTGAATTAGCTAATACTGAGCCACCCCTCCCAGGGGAAATACAGGATTAGGTGCCACCAGCCTCTGATCACATTTTTGTTAACTGATCAGTACTTAACCTTGTTTTATGTGTATTTCTGTCTAAAGACACCTTATTTAGCATATATTCATTAACATTGAACTCAGCCAACAACACTAACTCACACCTGAATGCAGCTTTTATCTAACACAGGTATTTTCTCCATAAGGAACATCATGACCTTGCTAAACTTAGGAACACAAGGCAACACGTCAGCACTGCACAGCGAAATCATCAACACAAAGAACAAAATGCAGAAAACATGATGGTAAATAGAGTGCAAAACAGACACTGGTTTTTCAGCATGAAGGTGAAACAGGAAGGCCCATGAATGCCCCAAGTATTGGACTTTTGGTTTTGCAAATAAATTTTAGCAAGTAGGTCAGTTTACAAATGTAGAATCTGCATATGATGTGGACTGTAGGCTGTTTTATATTTTCTCAAAGATCTGTTTCCTCAAAGAACTGTTTGTATATCTTGGTCTTTAACTGTCACACTCCTTGTTTTTCTCAAGTGCATGTTAGTCTTTGCTCATGTATTTGTGTTTATGAACAGGAGACTGTGATGGCTGCTAGAGAGAACTGGTGTTGGTATTTTTCTCCTGTTAGATGCTGTTTTCTTAACAGCTCATTCTCTTACTTAGGGGATTGGCTGAGTTTTGACTAAGTAGGTGGAGTGGTTTGGCAGAGTTTCCTTGTAGGGCAACCAAGAGGGAGCTGGCAGGGGGGCATTACCCCCAAATTGCCAAAGTCAGGAGGTTTTGACTTGGGGGATAGAGCACTTTAATGTATTTTCTTCTTGTCCCTCTCCCTGCCAGCTTTGGAGTGCTACTTTATTTCAGATTCATATCTCTCCTCTTATAAGTTCTAATCATCTCACTAGGATCCTTCCTCAGACTTTCTTTAGCCTAGAGCAGAGTCAGCTGCCAACCATGGGGCTCTTCTGATTGCAGATTATTAAATGAATCAATTCATGATTGCCCCATTACTCATTACTATTGGTTGATTGATTGATTCGTTATTTACTTGCTTATTGATTAGAAGTTGGAGCTTCTAGAACTTCCTCCTTAATGATAGTTGTTGAGCTCTTTTTACCTTAGCATTTTTTAACTGTCTGATCTCCTTTTGCTTCCTGGAATCCTCCAGATTTCATGATTTCTGATGGCACATTCTGATTTCTGCGCTGTTACAGTGTTAGTTTTTCATCATTTCCCTGGAGGCGTAGGAAGGAGATGGAGGTGATCAGTCTCCTGTATTCAGTCAGAGAGTTGGATGGTTTTGCTCACTGTTTAATTATGAGTCATATTTGGAAAATGGTTTAAATGTGGTCATCTTATTTAT
This sequence comes from Mesoplodon bidens, assembly GCF_964165515.1. NCBI lineage: Eukaryota > Metazoa > Chordata > Mammalia > Artiodactyla > Ziphiidae > Mesoplodon > Mesoplodon bidens. The sequence continues at coordinate 28,763,956 of NC_138169.1, read as the reverse complement.
GGGTATATAAATGAGATAATCCTCATTTCAGGTTGTTATCTGGATGTTTCATAATTTATTTTTTAGAATATTTTAAAAATTTATATTTTCAGTAATTTTAGAATATATTACTGTAAATGTACTTGTCCTTGCTCAAATAAATACATTTGTGGAACATTGAAAAAAGAAATTTTTCGAGATATAGAAATTACTATGATTTACATCCCTTTGAGTAGCCAAGAATTATAATAAGTAACTTGTAATTTTATTTTATTACTATAACACTTTGTAGTTTACCTGGTATTTTTCTTTTTTTTTTTAATTAAGAAAATGTTTATTTATTTGTGGCCACGTCGGGTCTTAGTTGCAGCCCTTGGGCTTCTCTCTAGTTGTGGCGTGTAGGCTCCAGAGCACGTGGGCTAGTTGCCCCAAGGCATGTGGGATCTTAGTTCCCCGACCAGGGATCGAACCTGTGTCCCCTGCATTGGAAGGTAGATTCTTAACCACTGGACCGCCAGGGAAGTCCCTACCTGGTTTTTTCCTTATATTAGGTGATGTCGTTATCAGAAGCTTTAGTAATAAACACCTAAACCTTTTTTTTTAATTATCGCATATTGTTTTCAGCTTTATGAAATTGGCAGATCACAATATCAAGATCAAAGGTTAAACAATACCTCTATGTCATGTTCATAGAGGTATTACTTAATCTGGATGGGGGAAGCAAAGGGTATCAATATCTAGGAAATTAGACATAGAAATGAAAAAAAATGATTCAACCTAGAGTCCACCTCAGTAGAGTTCACTCTCTTATTGCTTATCTTTTGCCTTTTTCAAAACGCAGTTGACCACAAATGAGTCTGGAGACTAGAGAATGACAGGCATGCCTTCCTGAGGGTGGTCTTTTTCTACTTTTCCTCCTCCATCGGGGTGGCGTTCTTTTTGTACGAAGCACGTAAAAATCTTTTTGCCATGAATTTGGTCACCATAAAATTACTTTTCATTCTATAGTTAATGACCAGATCTTTTAGAAAGAAAAATTCTAATGCCTCTTAGGTGTCTTTAAAAAAAAAAAATCTATTAACTGCTTGAAGCCTTTTGTTTTGGGAAAAGGACTACTTTCTATCTCAGCCGTAAGAAAATGTGGTTAAAAACAAGGTGAAAGCCCGGTGTCCTCAGTCCCCAGGCTGAGACCTCTGGGGTACCCTTCCTGGGTGTGTGGTGCCGGGCGTGGCAGGGGTCTAGTCTGCAGTGACACGCTGACTGGTGGGTTGCATGGCTGCTGGATGCATTTTTAATTCTCTGAACTAAATGTGCATTAACTTTATAATTATGTAAAATATCTTCTACTTTTCTTTTCTAGCTCTCGTGCTCATTCCCCCATGATCGCTGTAGGAAGTGATGACAGCAGCCCAAACGCAATGGCCAAGGTTCAGATTTTCGAATATAATGAAAACACCAGGTCAGTACTGCTTTGGTTTAGTTATTGTTCTGAATTGCATTTAATTTTTTAAAATGTTATTTCTTTATTCATTAACTCAGTTATGCATTATTTGTCCCATATTTACTGATTTCCTATGATACGCTAAGTTCTCTGCTCTGGTAATATAAAATTGAGTGGTGTAGAGGAAAAGGTAATTGATCTCCCAGTATGTACCATCATGAAGGGAAAACAAAAAAAAAAAGGTGAAAAATGGTGATGAATTTTATAAACTGGGAGAATCAGGATGTTAAGAGATTATGCCTAGGGGGAGGGGGCAAGGAAGGTTCATTCAAAAGGAGACCCATAGAATGAATAGAAGTTAGCCAGACAAAGAGGGCAAAACATTCCAGATGGAGAAAACTGCGTGTGTTGAGAAAGAGCCAATATATTTTCACTGTGCTTGGAACATAATAGGTAAAAGGGAGTGTGATGAGAAATCTGGAAGGCTTATACCTGCAAGACCTACTATTCAACGTTTAATTTTTATAGGGTAATGTGAAGCCATTGAAAGACTTCTCAGTTGGAGAATAACAGGATCAGATGGTAGTTTAACACTCCTGAGGTGTGGAAATAGACTTTGGTGTAGCTTCCTTTATCATCACTTAAAAACTCAATTCTTGCTGTTGTCAGCTTAACTTTTTTCTTTACACTCAAATCTTAGGAAATTCAGGTACCCTTTTTCTTAAAAAAGATGTTAATGGCTAACAAATCAAGATCTCATTCTAATTAAGTTTTAGTTACTCTGTTTTAAGCTAAACTTAAAAAAAAATTAAAGGAAGAAACCTGGGAGGTTATATTACATTCCTAGGGCTGTCAAAGCAAATTACTACAAACTGGTGGCTTAAAAGAGATGTTTCTTTTCAGAGTTCTGGAGGCTAGAAATCTGAAATCAAAGTGTTGTCAGGGCTGTGCTGCTTTCAGACTCTTTCCTTGTCTCTTCCAGCTTCTGGAGGCTCCAGGAATTCCATGGCTGAGCTGCATCACTCCAATCTCTGCCTGTGTCTTCACATGGCTTCTTCTCTAATGTCTGTTTCTCTCTCATCCTGAGATCCTTAACTGTATCTGCAAAGGCCCTTTTCCGATAGGTCACATTCACAGTTTCTGGGGGTTGGGGCTGGACATATTATATATTGCAAAGATAAACACTACTTCATTGTGAGCAAGATGGAGAAAATGGAGATACCTAGACATGTGGATTTTTAAAATTTTCATTTCTGATAATTTTAACGTAAATTGTTTTTTCATTTAGGAAATATGCGAAAGCTGAAACCCTCCTGACAGTCACAGATCCTGTCCATGATATCGCCTTTGCTCCAAACTTGGGACGGTCTTTCCACATTCTTGCCATAGCAACCAAAGACGTGAGAATTTTTACATTAAAGCCTGTGAGGTGAGTTTTTGAAACAATTACTAATTTGAAAGTTCTCTTACCTCTTGCTTGTTTTCATTTGTGGAGGAGGGTGTAGAGGCAACAGTGGTCTGAAGACTGGATTCTTTAATGAATCTTTTATCTACAAATATATGACTTTTGGGAATAGGGAATTGAGTAAAGAGAGGAGATTTATGTTTTCTTAGTTGTGTTTTATTTAGGCAGATACTAGAATGAATTGGATCCTCTGAATATAATTGCACTCTATAAATGTTTGAAGGAATGAGAGGTGGCAGTCTACTTAGGGAAAATTAAATTAGCACTGAGACATTATTGTGAATAATCTATTTAGCTTTAACTTTGGAATTGTGAGTTTCAGTTCTTTTTCTTTTCTTTTTTCCTTCTTCCTTCTCTCCTATTCTTCCCTTCCTACTACTTTTTCTTTTAAAATTAATCATTATCAACTCTTTTATTCCTCAACCTTTTGGGGGGAATAAAATCCTCTTTAGTCACTTAATATCTTTTATGTGGTAGGATCATGCCAGGTACTGGGGAATCAAATGAAAGTGACATGGCCCATCTCTCAGTAAGCTATGGAGGTTGGGGGGCAAGTATGGATATGACATTGATATGGCGTGTTATGTGAGACCATTTGTATTTTTTAATTTAGAACAGTGTGTGTGTGTGTGTGTGTGTGTGTGTGTGTGTGTGTGTGTGTACTCAGAATTCCTCAGGAAAATTTTTTTATTAACAGGAAAGAACTTACTTCCTCTGGTGGGCCAACAAAATTTGAAATCCATATAGTGGCTCAGTTTGATAATCATAATTCTCAGGTCTGGCGAGTGAGTTGGAATATAACAGGGACAGTGCTGGCATCTTCAGGAGATGATGGCTGTGTCAGGTTGTGGAAAGGTAAGATTTCATTGGAGGAATTGTTGCTTTATGATGCTACTTGAGAATTTTCACTTAGCAATGTAAACTCTGAAGTATTTTGAAAAAAAATTATCTTTCTACAGTTACTTTTAAATTAATGTCTCGTATTGTGTTGAATCTTTATCATTTTACCTAGTTCATAGCAGTAATTGACTAATTGAATTGTTTAAGTTTCCATGTGGAACAAAGTAAAACTAATTGTAACAGAATATACACTACCTCCAAAGATACCATTTGCTATGTGTGTAACTTGTGGGACTTCTCTACAAACTCATATAGTCATCTCTTACTTGATTAAACAATTGCTTTAGCCAACAAGCCCTTAAGAGAAGAAAAATCCAGTATCTTCCCCACTTCTTCTCTACAGCTCCCCAAAGTTAGAGAATCTTGAGGCCACTGATTCTAAAAGTTTCTTACAAATGCCAAGCAGAGAAGGCGGTCTGGACGGTCGACACAGACTGTGGGTGCTGTGGCGTGGTCTGCACTTCTCCACGGATGTTTATCCACTGGCTCTGTGTACCACTCTAGTCGGTGGCATCCCATCTTTAGGATTCGAAGTTATAGCTTCGTTCATTTCCCCTGAGGAGTTACTGCTCCCAAACTGCAGTTTGGCTGAGTCTCCTATGATCAGCTTTAGGCTGTGGTAGAACCAGCCCAGGTGTCCCTTTCCTCAGGGTCTTTGGTGCCCTGTCCTGCCTAACTTGGATCTCCTGGGCTCAGTGTCTGCAGTGACCAGTTTTGCATCCAAACAATTAGGCCAGGTTGGATAAGCCACTCAAACCCCAGAGGTTCTGTTACCTACATCCATGAGGACATGACTTGTACTTGCTTAACCGAGAAGGTGACTCCGTTACCCACACATCAGAACTGAAATTCATTATAATGAAGACAGAATTTTATTTTGATATTAACTTAATGTAATAATGTGGTAGCTTAGAGAATTGTCTCTGTTAATATTTATCTTGTAAGGAAAGGAAATGGGTGGTGAGAGCTTTGTTTTTAAATTAGTATTTCTTTAAAAACTTCAAAAAATAATTGTTAAAATTTAGATATATGTGTTTCATTTAAAAAAATGTCTTTACCATTTATCCTGAGAGATATGTAGCCTGTAGGTCTCTTTTATTTCTTTAATGGTAGATTTGTGTCCTGGAACATAGGTATTAGTCATGTTAATGAGTTTGACCATTTTCCTTTCAGCTAATTATATGGACAACTGGAAGTGTACTGGTATTCTGAAAGGTAATGGGAGCCCTGTCAATGGGAGCTCTCAGCAGGGAAACTCAAATCCTTCCCTAGGTTCAAATATCCCAAATCTTCAGAATTCATTAAACGGATCTTCTGCTGGCAGGTAGGCTGTTTTGTGAGAAAACTAGAAATTATCTTCTTTTTAAATCATTCTGGTAGCTATACTGAAGGTGTGTTATTTCATGGATTTTAAGATTGAATCAAGAAATTCACACGTAATTGTGGCACTAGAAGAGAAGGAGGCACTTTGGTAGCTCTGTATTTGGCTTATTACTTGGTCATAATATTTACAGGTAGGTTCTGAGGCCGTTAAACAAACTCAATTATATGCTGAAATTTAGTGGTCTTCCAGAAACATATATAACTTTGAAGTAATAAGATGAGGAGGAAGTTTGGGACAGTACTGAGGATCGTAGTCCCAGATGAGCATTAGTGTTGCTAGTGCTGGTAGGGTGGCCTTTGAGTTAGGTTAAACTGAAATTTTAAATAAAACACACGAACTAAGGCTTTGTAAAAGTGAGTACATTAAATGTTTTTTTGTGTGTGTTTAAAATTTTCATGGCGATTGTAAGAGGATATGGTAAATTCTGAGTTCTTGATTTTTAGAATTGTTAGTGTATTTTAGATTCTCAAAGAATGTTTAATGTTATCTAAAGAGTTGTCCTTTTGTTTTCATATTCAAATTTCAAATGTGAGTTTGTAAGCTAAAATTATTTTAATATGCCTTCGTGAATAATTTGGAACACTATTTAGGAAACTTCAAAGCACAGCCTTAACAAACTGTCACGTGGTTGTCCTGTTGTCAACTTAAGTGAAAGAAGAGAATTGTATTTTAAGTTTCTTCAACTATTTTTTTTTTTTCTTTTTTTTGCGGTATGCGGGCCTCTCACTGTTGTGGCCTCTCCTGTTGCGGAGCACAGGCTCCGGACGCACAGGCTCAGCGGCCATGGCTCACGGGCCCAGCTGCTCCGCGGCATGTGGGATCTTCCTGGACCGGGGCACGAACCCGTGTCTCCTACATCGGCAGGCAGACTCTCAACCACTGCGCCACCAGGGAAGCCCTCCTCAACTATTTTTATATTGTTATATTTTTATAAAGGAGTCCTGCTTTTTGATTTTTAAGTATTTACATGAAAACAATTTCAGGTTACCATAGAAGATATCAGATTATAAAGATTATTTCATGAAGCAAAGATACTAGTGTTAATTTTTTTTTTTTAATCTGGTTTTTGGTTGCTGCCTGTACTGCATATTTTCTTTTGTAAAGATCTTTGAAGTTTTGATGTGTTCTTATTGTGCCAATAACCATGTGTGTTAGATCTGTGATGCATTTTCCCTTCTCCATTTGTATTATGTCCTTTAACAGAAAGCACAGCTGAGTACCAGCTAACTGGAGTAACTTTGCTGTTTTGCTGCTTGTTGCATGCACACAGGAATGGGAAGCAAGCTCCTTTTCCCCTTCCCCAGCGCCGTTTGACCTCTCCCAAGATACACCAACAGCCTGCTTACTACTAAACGCAGTCCAAAAGGCCTTTAAAAATACAGTGTATATCATTTTTTTTGTGCTAGCCAGTTTATTGACATTATTTGAAACTTTTGAAATATAAATGGAGAGGCTTTTTGTTGAGACATTGTCACCAAAACAATTTTTTGAAATGTTTCTGAAACGAACATGGGATTTAAAATTAAAGAATTGTTACCATCCTCATTGCTAGTTGGGAGGAGGGAAAATATCACTTTATTCCATCTGGAGACTATATATAGACTTATGTCTTTTATTTTCTAAAACAGTAAGCTAAAATGAATTTTTATAATTTTAATTTGAAGATTGAATATTTTTCATAAAGATTGTTTTGAGTGCTAATTTGTTTACCTTTTGTAGAATTGGTTTATACATGATATTATTCAGTACAACTCTGTTATTTCTTTGTAATATTTAAAAAGTATTAGTGAAGGAGTGAGAGAAGTAGTAGTGAAAGTAACTTGACTGTACAGTTTGTAGCCAAACAACATTTGGTATTGCTTCATTTATAATTTAGAAGTAAAATGAAAACATCTTTGTAAGTTTTCAGTTCATATTCACTAAAGAGATAAATGTTTCTAATATGTGCTTGTATATTTTTATGGTGTGATTTCATGGCTTAAGTTTTCCTTCAAGTCAAAATTTGGAAACATAGTATAAGAAGCAGATAAAACTCTGTTAAAATTGTGCATGCATGTTAACCTCCACATTCCATGTCCCAGGATTTTCTTAATTTTGTTGGCTGCTTCATTTAGTTCATATCCTCTGATGACAAAGCTATAAATCTTTTTTTGAGAAAATGCTAAAGTATTACGGGTAAGTTTTAAAATGGCAGAAGAATAACAATAGGACATATTTTTGAGCCCTTTTACTTATCAAAATTTTGTACTAATCTTTTTGCAGAAAAACATCTAAGTACATTCAAAGATTGTGTTTCTTCAAAAGTATGTTGCAGTAGCTGGCCATACTATGTGAAAGTCTATCTGAATTGGTCCTCAGTATCATGTATGCACTAAAAAATGTGCTGCTGCTACAAGTGAAGTGTTGCTTAAAGAAAAAGCTTATTTGATTTGTAAATTACAGGAGAGCATCAATATGTTTCTGAGAGACTAGAAAATGTTTTAAATTATAAAATTAATGTCTTTTTTGTAACATTCATACTGATAATTTTTTTAACATTTTAAGTTTAACAGATTGTATTTCTTTTTTCAAGTTTCTATACTTGCTTAAGTGAGCCTGATTTGAGTAAGGGTCTTGATTTTGCTATTATGTTCCGTTAGTTTTGGCATGAATATAGTAAAGCTTTTTTTTCTAGCATGTGCTTTTTCCTCTTTGGTTCTCTTTGTATTTACTACTTTTCTCTTTTTCTTCTGTTTTTTCTTTTTTTTTTTTTCTGTTGTTTTTGTTTTGTTTTGGTGTTTTGTTCCTGTCTTCATTGTTTCAGGTATTTCTTTCCCCCTCTGGATTCCCCACGGGCTGGATCGAGATGGTCCAGTTATGCCCAGCTCCTTCCTCCTCCTCCTCCTCCTCCTCCTCCTCTGATAGAGCACTCTTGCGATGCTGACACTGCCAGCCTCCAGTATCCTCACCCTCGCAGACGATCTCTCTCTCGGCCTCTTAATCCCTTACCTGAGAATGAAGGGGTTTAAAAAACACTGATTTAACACTTAAAGGCCTTATTCAAGTGCTTGTAAATGCTTTCATTCCTGGCTTTTTGTTTTTCTTCATTTTCTTTCAGAAGATTTTTCTGATTTAGGGTCTGTCTTGCACGTATTACAACCAGAACATGGTGTTTGGAACCTAAATGTGTTTGTGCTTCTGCATCAAAGGAATATTTGCTTCATTGGTTGATAACCTTTGATGAAATATGAGATGTGTACACATAACATTAACTGTGAGAGTTACACACAATAGCTGACTTCAAAGTGCCTGTTCTGTACATTTTATTTTGAACTGTTATGGCGTTAAGTTTCTTATGGTTTGTCATACTGGTTAATGTGAAAACATATCGTTATAAAGTTAACTTTGCCTTTGAGACATAATAAAAAATGTTTTTGATTTTTACAGGCTAATGTTGCAACTGACTAGTTTTTAAAATAAATCATTCCTGTGTATAAAGCAGCAAAACATAATATGGACTGTTTGGTCTTTTTTTTTTTTTTTTTTTTCTTTTACAGGAAACTGCCTTTCACTACTTGGAATTATTGTTTAAAGCTTTTGTAATTATTCTCCAAGTAGATTATTTAATAAAATATATTTTTAAAGATATGAATCTGTTGCCATATAAAAATAGAATGTAGTTTATTTGATGGTTGGTACAGCTTATTTATATCTCCTTAAAATATCATATTGCTAAAAAAAAATCCAAACAATCGGAAATTAGGGGATGATCATGGCATTTATTTAGAAGGTAGAAAGTTAGTATGCAGACTAACATCTAGAATCAACAAATGTCTACTTGACATTTGAACAGCATTTCGTGTGTCTTATCAGCTAATCACACAGATGGTATAGTTGTTATAAATGTATATTATAACTTATAATCTAATTTTCACAGACACTCTCCTATCAATAGACACTTTCCTGTCAAACCGCTAGAGCTTCTTAACATGCAAAGGAAAAAGAGCTTATAAAGTATATTGTATTTTAATTTAAGGCAAGGTCTTCCTTCTGTTAAAGGACTTGTTTTAGACCAGTAGACTTCTCGAGTTTCAAAGCAAGAGGTCTCACTTTAAGTCTGGATCTAGCTCAGAATTAAGAATTCAAGTCTTTTAGATTTCAATCATTATAGACGTACGTGGGGTAGGATGGGGTAATGAATTGAGACAGGTCCTCCCATTCAGTGAACATTGGGCATCTTCTATATGCAAGATACTGTGCTAAACACTTCGGGATATGTAAAAAAAACAGAAAGGTAGTCGGCACACATTCATTCTAGTGGAAGAAGGCAGTTACAGAATTTACAAAGGGTAATGAGGATTCAGCTTTGTAAAAAAGGTTGAACGGTGCAGGAGGCATTAAAGAAAGTGATTTATATGAGTCAGCAGGATTTGGAAGGGATGTGACATGTTGGAGTACTTAAAGTGGAAGAGGGCGGAGTCCAGGGTGATGGCCCAAATGTAGAAGAGGACAGGGCGTGTGCAGGCAGAGGATTAAGTTTTAGTCCAATGAAAGAACAAGGTTCATTTAGGGAGCTAGTGGGAGATTAACCTGGACGCATACCTTGTGGTCACACTGTAGAAGGTGCTGGATATTGGAGGTTGAGGTGTTACCACTCAGAGCAGTTGGTAAAGGGAAGCCATGTGAGACGTCCACCTTTCCTAACTGGACAGGTGTCTCTTCTAATTCCCTGGAAGGTACCCTTGGCCATGGGGCCACTTCAAGCTCTTCCTGGAATTGGAGGTTTGGAATTACTATTTCTTCCTTTTCAGTTGGTCAGATAATAGCTAATGTTGCTGAGTGCCTCCACTTGCCAGTGCTCTTTAGATGCAAGTTAAGTGACTTCATCCTCACAGCAAACTCTGAGGCAAGTGCTCTGATTATCCCCATTTTACAGATGAGGACATCTGCAGGTTTAAGCTCTTTGTGCGAGGCTGCACAGTTAGGAAGTGAGAGCATTGAGATTTGGGCAGTCTGGCATCACAGTGAAGGCTCTTTTCCTGCAAATACTTTGGAGTGTAGATCCCTGTCACTGTCAGGTTGCTGGGTGCCATGGGGAGACCTCCAGTCACTTGAACTTTATGAAGGAAGGACAGTGAGTTGGGTACAAGGGATTCAGGGTGAGTGACAGTCTGGAACATTGGGCACATTCCAGCAGTTCATTGCCAGCGTGTGGCCATGGTGTAGGCAGAGCGTTGCTCATTACACTCAAATAGCATCCTTTCAGCTCTAGAGCTAAGGATTTGATTTGTTTTTCAAGATTCAGAAAATACTGAGATTTTCTCCATTTAATCTTTGTTCATTGAGTGTGGACAGAGGTAGAACAGGCGTAGTTAAATGCCAAGGCTGGAAGGTTTCAAGAAGAGATGTCAAGAGAACTGCGGAGACGTCACTGAGTTTGACAGGAGGCCAGTCCTGATAAACTAAAACAAGTGTGGAAGTAGTACTAAGGGCCAATGCAGGGGGCCCAAGTTCGATCCCTGGTCGGGGAACTAGATCCCACATGCCCCAACTAAGAGCTTGTATGCCTCAACTAGGAGTCCGCATGCACAACTAAAGATCCCACGTGCTGTAACTAAAGATCCCACGTGCTGCAACTAAAGATCCCACATGCCACAACCAAGACCTGATGCAGCCAAATAAATATTTTAAAAATAAATAAAAGATGAAATATAATCAAATATATAATTTTTTTACTTATTTACAAATTTGGAAATTAAAGAAACATAAGCAATTTATAATTCTGCCCCCTTACCCTATCCCAGATGAGCATGGCATTGAGTTTCCTTCCATTTTTGTGTGTGTGTTTTGTTCTTACATACATATGACAAATCTACAGAACCTCAGCCTGAGAAACGTTGCCATGAGGTGACTCAGGCCCTCTGCAGGGCTCTGTAGAGGCTGAGGGGCCCCCAGGGGTTGGCTCCCTCCCAGCTGGGTGTGGATCCTGCAGAGTCCCCTACTTGATCCTGAGACTACTACAGGCAGACAGGGCTCTAAGCTGGCCCAGGTGAGCTGTCCTGATTGCATGAGAAGGAGTCCCAGGTGCCTCTGTCCTTCTCACCCTTTTCCTAGGAGGCCTGAGGGAGGGGGAGGGTCAGGACCACGCCATGCTATCCCATCGTATCCAATGTTAGCGGATCCAGCATTCAGCCGCTGAGTGGGGGATGCCCCCTGTTGCTGTTAAGGGGGTTGGTGGAGCAGAGCTGGGTCCCGCACTACTAAGATATTAAATGAATCCTGGAAGACTCGTACAAACGTGTATGACGTGAACAACGCAGCCTGGAGCCAGGCACAGGTGGCCTTACAGTAACCTACAGCCCTCTCCTCCAAATGGAGGAGCCATTGGAGGATTTGGCCCAGCAACCTTAAAAGGTTATGTGGAGTGGGTTATCGCTTCCAGGAAAGATGTTCTCAGGGCACCCTTCATTTGTCTGTATAGATTTTTACCATCCTCTTGTCTCCTTGCATGCGATACTGGCCACCCCAGTGTGCTCCTCAGTTTTGCTGGTTCTACCAAAGTGCCAGAAAGAAAGTTAGGAAGCAATGGAACCCATGTGCCCTTATTTGTCTCCCCTCCGCAGTTTACTTGTTTCATACTCCCATTTCCTCTTATTCCACTTTATCTCCTTCCTTCATTCTAATAGAGTAGGAGATAATTTCTTGACAGCTGGAGAGAAAACAATGGCGCATGTCAGAGGCGCCCAGGGCAGGACTACACCCATTGGTGGCAGTGGTGGGAGGGGGCAGGGCAGAGCCAGACTTCACAGGTGGGGCTGGGGTGGCTCCAGCAGGGTGGGCCCAGTCCTTCTGACTCCGACCTGCCTCCTGCCCCAGGGAGGGGGGCACTCAGGGCTGCTCAACACGATTCAGTGATACAGACAGGGTGGTGGGCAGGCACTCTGGAGCCTGGGCAATGCTAGGAAAGTGGAGGAGGATGGCTGCAGAGGGTTTGTACAGATTTTATAGAAGATCCCAGGACCTCAAGTGCCTGGATGAGAACAGGTCCTTCTGGATGAGAATCATTAAAAAGAGGGAAGGAGGGGATGGGGAAGAGCTACATAGAGGAGCTTATGGATTAGAAAAAGAGAGAAAATGTAAAGGAGATGAAAGAGTAAGTTACATGCAGATAGTTGCCTTCCCCTTCAGAGTCTTCACTGTCAGCAAACGAGTATTTTAGTGCCCAAGGACAGCAATGATACTGGGGGTGGGGGCATGTGAAAGGAGAGCTGAGAATCAGAGTCAAGGTCAGAACTCGGGGCCCCTTCTGTCTCCATCTCTCCCAGGGCCTTGATGGCTTCACCTCTGCAATGAGGGAGAGGGTCTAGGATCTCTAGGGCCCCTTTTCCAGCCCTCGAATTCTGTAACTATGACCAGGAAGCCATGCCTGTGTCCTCCTGTGCCTCCAACAGCCAGTCACATCTCCACGGCTTTCTGTGCACAACACTGCCCTCCTCCCAGCTCCCTCCTCTTCCTTACTTCTTCCCTCCCTTGTTGGCTTAAAGTCCCTTCTCCTTCACAACCTCCACCAACCATATTGTTCTCCAACATAGGGGAACATTGCAGGAACAATTGTAGGTATCCTGCCACTCTCCCTAATCAATCAATGGATCGATGAACCAATCCAACCAAATGCAGGAAGCACCTGTCATGGACCTAGGGTTTCGATGGGCCTCCTGGGAGAGAATGGCAGCCAATTCCACATACAACTTATCTGTCCTGTGCCTGAGGCGATGACCTTAGTTACTTGCTAGATACTTAGTCCTCACACAACCCTGTAAGTTTTCTAGCTCCTTAGAGGGGGTGAACACAAGCTTAGACGTAAAGTAACTTGTCCAAATTCTCTTGCTCTGCAAGTGATGCAACAAGGGTTCTCCAGCAGGAGGATATATGCCCACATGAGTAAACAGTACCTGCTAGATTTTCCTGGAGTCCTGGAAGGACTGGGGAGGAGGGGACCTGGGCCGGCCTGGGGGAAGGGCACAGGTTGGGCATGGCTGGGGTATGGGGGAGCAGGGGCAGTGCTGCCTGGCTGCAGCAGTGGGTTCTGAGAGGAGAAGCGACCCCCTGGCCCTGCCTCCCAGATGCTCGGTCCTGGGGCAGGTCAGTCCCAGAGGACCAGGTCAGCAGGGCTATGAGGACAAGTGTGTGGGGCCAGCCCGGCAACCCTTAACAGCATCCTCGAGAATTCCTGCCAGCCAGCCTTGGAGGGGCTCAAGGGGCAGCTGAACATGGACTTCATTCCTGGTCCCAGGATTTGGGTTGTGGGTGAGCAGTGGAGGCGAGAAATGTGCTCCAGGGTGTGCTCCCCCCTCACCTCTCCAGGAGGACCCAGGAACCCGTGCAGGAAGCTGGGAGGACGTCATGTCTAACCTCCCCACCCCTGGGAGCGCCCTTAAACCAGGAGTAAACCTGAGGACAGGACGTGAAGGTGCCGCCACAAGACCTGAATGTGCAGAGGGAGAGCGTCTGCTTCTCACCCAGCACCGGGATCGCACACGGAGAACTGTGTCTCCAGGTTCAAGTGTTCGTGAGGGAGTCGTGTCCCACCAGATGGCCTCATCCCAGCTCAACCCCAAAATCCCAACCCAATAACACTTGTGCTTTATTCCCAAGAGATGCCAACCAAACGTAAGCAAAGGTTCTGGTATTTGGCAGTGGCAAAGGCAGCAAGAACTGGTCTCCTGGAAATGATTATCTTAAATAACAAAGCAAGAAAAGGTGATTACAAACACAGCACCCTCAAAGCCCACAGACATAATACACCTCTTCCTATCAGGTCGTTAAAATACAGAAAACATGGGACTTCCCTGGTGACGCAGTGGTTAAGAATCCACCTGCCAACGCAGGGAACACGGGTTCGAGCCCTGGTCCAGGAAGATCCCACATGCCGCGGAGCAACTAAGCCCGTGTGCCACAACTACTGAGCCTGTGCTCTAGGCCCGCGAGCCACAACTACTGAAGCCCGTGCACCCAGAGCCCACACTCTGCAACAAGAGAAGCCACTGCAATGAGAAGCCTGTGCACCGCAACAAAGAGTAGCCCCTGCTTGCTGAAACTACAGAAAGCCCACACACAGCAATGAAGACCCAATGCAGCCAAAAATAAAATGCAGCCAAAAATAAATAAATAAATAAATAAAATTTTAAAAATGCGGAAAACACAAAACAAGCCTCCATGTTTCCTCTTCCTTCTGATTTTACACCTTTCTTCCTCAGCCTACTAAAGCAGTTGAGCCTTGTTCCCTACCTGGAGCGTCTTCATCCTCGTTGCTTGAGTCATATATGCTCTCCTCAAGCCATTCTTTAGAAACACAAACTTGAGCAATAAGGTTGTTAGAGAGAGTGGCTCACTCCTTCCTTCTACTCCAGTGGAGGCCATGCTGGCTCACTTGGCATCACCCGGCTCTTTCCTCTGGGTTCTCAGCCTTCCCTGGTCTCCCTGGAGCCAGAGCCCTTCACCAAGATCATAGCTGCAAATCTTCTCATGAGAGAGAGGGTCCCTCTTCAACTTCTCACCACCCCAGTTCCCACCAGATAAGTACCACTCTCACCTGCAAATTTATCAACCTGAAATTCCACCTGTGATTGAAACACTTTGAATTAGATGAGTTCAACCAATAGACCTGCGCCCGGATCAGGTCAGCTGCACAAGACCATGTCCTGTGAGGATGGAAATGTTCTCTCTGCCTTGTTGAATATAGTGGCCGCTAGCCCATAACTCTATAAGGCACGTGAAACATGGCTGGTGTGATGGATGGACTGAATGTTCATTTTATTTATAATTAATTAATTAGTTAGTTATAAACAGGCAAATCTGGCAAGGGAACACCACACTGGATGTCACAGCTATAGAATCCAAAGATGAGGAAGACAGAGCCTCCCCTGCTCTGACTTGTTCCTTGTAAGTATAGTTTGCTGGTCTTATCTGACCATGCATTTGTAGGTTCTTCCTGGCCTCACGTACACGTGCCAGGCACTAAGTGAGGCCCTGGGGACACAGACAGTAAGGTCAACACCCAGGTCCTAGAGGATTCCCAGCAGGGGGCCCACCTGTCAGCAGAGATGAAAAGCAAGGCCGGGCGCACCTGTGCTAGATGTAATCAGAACAGTGGGGTCAGGGGTGAGGGAGGGATGCTTCAGGAGCCCACCTGTCTCATTCCTGATCTGGATTAGAACCTGGGCAGGCCCCTGGCTTGGTGTGGACCCAGAAGGCCTGGACAAGCTGAGGAGGGACCCTCTCCACCCCTGAACTGGATCCCAGTCCGGGGTGGGGGGGATGTACATTAGACATTTATGGGACCTAACACAGGTTGTCTAGGGCTGAGCACTGGAGTGAGAATTGATGAGGAAGATACAGGCAGTGCCCTTGCAGTGGTCACCTATGTCCAAAGTTCCTGTCCCCACAAGTGGGAGGACACAGAGTTTGGGCCTGAGAATTCCAAGACGATTTCGAAGAAACTCTCAAATTGATGCCTCTCAGTCATAGAGAAGAGTAGCAAGGACCACCTCGACTCTAGGAACATCCCTCATGTCTTTGCTGAGCTTGCCCGGTGCTAATGCCTGTGCCCCTCCCCACCTCCACTGCACCTGGAGTGTTCTACAGCTGCCTGGCCACATGCTGTGATCTCTCTTCAGTTTAAATGCTTTTCTGGGCTGAAAAATCCTTGGTTAATATTGTCTAGAAAAGGAGTAGTAGTCATGCAACCTCTAGAAGCTGATGAAAAGTAAAAACTGGTCCCTGTCCCAGCATGAGGGAGAAGAGGTCTCAGAGCCTCCTGTCTCTGGCCGGACCCTGTAGTCCATTCCTGCTGACCCAGGTCAGACCTGACTCCTCTTCTCTGCCTCTCACCAACAGCCATGATGCAAAGTGCCAGGTATGTTCCAGCTGATGGAGAAGACAACAGAATAGGAAGGCAGCTCCTCTCTGCAGACAATAAGGTGGATGTCCCTGTTATTCTCACTGCAGCCACTGCACCTCATCCTCCCTCATCCCCACATGGAAGGAGCACAGAGGTAGAGATGGCCATGGCTGGACACAGGTGGTGATGTTCTACTGATTTTTCCCATCTGAAGACTTTGGAATCTATCACCCCTCTTCCTTCCCATGGCCTGGGTACTCTTGTGTCTTTCTTGTGTCTCTCCATATCTTTTCCCTCTCAAGGTCCCGCCCAAGGTTCTGGGCCCTGATGTCTCCTATGGAACCCACTGGGCAGCTGCTCTTGGTATCTCTCGCTGTAACCTTTAATCACACACGGCCAGGGTCCCCTCAAACACCCCTGTGAATCAGTGATCTAGAGGTGAAGGATTTCTAGGATAATCTTGTTATGAGAACCTTGCTTCTGGGAGAAAATTTGATCTTTTTAATCAAGTAGTCTCTTTTTTTTTTTTTTTTTTTTTTTTTTTTTTTTGCGTTATGCGGGCCTCTCCCGTTGAGGAGCACAGGCTTCAGACGCGTAGGCTCAGCGGCCATGGCTCACGGGCCCAGCCGCTCCGCAGCATGTGGGATCCTCCCGGACCGGGACACAAACCCGCATCCCCTGCATCGGCAGGCAGACTCTCAACCACTGCGCCACCAGGGAAGTTCTAGTCTACTCTTTTTATTTTGTGGGGAAAAATATCAACACTCCTGTAGGACAATCAAATTCTATTAAAACGCCACGCATTTCACACAGGAGCCATGAAACAAAAGGATCCTCAGGTCAGACTCTGCCTCATTTTATATTTGCTTTGACTTCAAACAACTCCCTTGACTTGTTACTTGCTAAGGCTTCAGAAGAAACCCAGACCCTATTTCCTCTGGCAGGTTTGACAGGGACATGAGTGGCGATGTTCCTGTCCCACTGCTGAGTTCCCCTCTCATACATGTGAGTCTGTTTCTGTTTCATAGATAAGTTCATTTGTGTCATATTTTAGATTCCATATATAAGTGATATCATATAGTATTTGTCTTTCTCTTTCTGACTTACTTCATTTAGTATGATAATCTCTAGGTCCATCCATGTTGCTGCAAATGGCATTATTTCATTCTTTTTTTTGTGGCTGAGTAATATTCCATTGTGTGCGTGTGTGTGTGTGTGTGTGTGTGTGTATACACACACCACATCTTTATCCATTCATCTGTTGATGGACATTTAGGTTGTTTTCATGTCTTGGCTATTGTAAATAGTGCTGCAATGAACATTGGGGTGCATGTATCATTTCGAATTATAATTTTGTCCAGATATATGCCCAGGAGTGGGGTTGCTGGATCATATGGCAATTCTGTTTTTTTGAGGAACCTCCAAACTGTGCTCCATAGTGGCTGTACCAATTTACATTCCCACCAACAGTGTAGGAGGGTTCCCTTTTCTCCACTCCCTCTGCAGCATTTGTTATCTGTAGACTTTTCAATGATGGCCATTCTGACCAGTGTGAGGTGGTAACTCATTGTAGTTTTGATTTGCATTTCTCTAGTAATTAGTGATCATGAGCATTTTTTCATGTGCCAGTTGGCCATCTGTATGTCTTCTTTGGAGAAATGTCTATTTAGGTCTTCTGCCCATTTTTCAATTGGGTTGTTTGTTTTTTTTGTTATTGAGTTGTATGAGCTGTTTGGATATTTTGGAAATTAATCCCTTGTCAGTCACATCATTTGCAAATATTTTCTCCCATTCCGTAGGTTCCTTTTCATTTTGTTTGTGGTTTCCTTTGCTGTATAAAAACTTGTCTGATTAAGCCCCATTTGTTTATTTTTGCTTTTACTTCTATTGCCTTGGGAGACTGACCTAACAAAACATTGATACGATTTGTGTGATAATGAACTTTTTAAATCTTAAAAAGCCATCAAGTGAAGTTAAAATGAGAGTTGTTTTTGTTTTAAAAACCCACTATTGCCCTGGCTAAAGATTAAGCATGAAATATTTATGCACACATATACACACATATATGTATCTAATGTTATATTTATACTGTACTTATATATATATTTATACAGTAATAATTATATATGTACATGCAACAATAAAGTAGAATGTCTAGATTTAATTTTGTTGATAATGTAAACCTCTTCTTCAAGGTCAAAGCAACATCAATAAACACTGGACGAAAGCAATACGTGGGGAGATTGGTGAACACTCAGAAAAGAAGCTTCTGAAAATGTAATTTAAAGATATTCAATATTGTTTAAAAATGAAACACAATTTGGAAATTTTATTTCTTAAATAACATTATCAAAGTAATGTGTACATAATATAAAAGACTAAAAAAGGTCGATTTGGGCTCTTGGTAAAACAAAGCAAATGTTATTCACAGTGAATTTTAAGCGATGATGCCATCAATATTTCCATCATTCACAAAATTAATTATAGTAGTAACCAACATCTGAAAAATTGGCACACCTGCTGTCTGATGCTCCTGCCCCCAGGTGTCGACCTCACAGCCCACCCACTGCCTGAATCACCCCTGGCTCCGTGCAGGTGGGGCCTGGTAGCGCCTCACCCTCTGGCCTCTCATCAACCCTCCACCGGCTGCCTCAGAATCGTGGATGCTCACCCACAGTTCCCACATGTCCTGAGCTGATTCTCTGAAGGTTCCACCCTTTGCTTCCATCACCGGAGTTGGCGTCTCCTTGGTTACACTGCTGCCTTGCTGGACCTCTCTGCTGGGGACTGTGCTCTTTCAGCATCTTGCTTAGGGCCATACATGGATTCACTGCAGGGACGCAATAGCTGCCGGGCCTACCCCGTCATTGCTCCAAGACTTCAGCTCCTTGCTCTCTGTTAACTTTCCCCAAAACCATGACTGTCTTCATCCTGGTCTCAGCACCCAGCCATTCCCGCCACGCAAGATGCTCATCAGCACAGCTGCTGGGGGCACCGCAGGCAAATACTGCACATCTTTCCACAGGTCACAGAATATCGTCCTCGCGCCACCTCGTGGACATACTGTGCATTTGTCCATTAGTGCGGTCATCAGGGTCCTCCTATTCCCTACAAGTTACATCTACAGGATTAATAAACAGGGGACTTCCCTGGCGGTCCAGTGGTTAAGACTCCATGCTCACAATGCAGGAGTCGTGGGTTCGATCCCTGGTCAGGGAACCAAGATCCCCCATGCCGCGTAGCGGGGCCAAAAGGTAAAAAACAAAAAACCAGCCTATGTTGTTTTCACTCTTCCAGCGACATCCACATGCCGTCCTTTCAGCCCAGAGATGAGCGTGTTTGGCTCCACGAAAACTGAAAGCCCAGCTCACTGGTTGCACGCTGTATAAACTTGTTCTTATATTGAGATAAATTATTTCCACTGTCTTTTGTTTTTACACTTGAAATTTAGCCCCCACCTCACAGAACACGGATCACAGTTTTCAGCTAGAGTTGCGACTTTTTCAGTTTTTCTTAATTAGATAATACAGGAGCGCTGGGCTCTGTCTTTACAATGACCAAAGAACTCAGCAAAAAGCAAACACCGGGTGATTACTTTCTAGATGCAATACAATTTAATCCAACCATTTAGAATTAACCTGGCCTCTCACAGACCATCTCCCCGAGTCTTTATTCCCATTGCTAAAACATGGAATCTGTAAGAGTCATCTAATCACGTGATTTCTTTTTGATATTTAAAAAAAAATTTTTGTTTAATTTTGTTGAAGTATAGTTGATTTACAATGTGGTGTTAATTTCTACTGTATGGGAAAGTGGTTCAGATATATATAGATATATATATATAGATATATATATACACATTCTTTTTCATATTCTTTTCCTTTATGGTTTATCACACGATATTGAATATAGTTCCCTGTGCTATACAGAAGGACCTTGTTTCTCCATCCTATGTATAATAGTTTGCATCTGCTAATCCCAAACTCCCAGTCCATTCCTCCTTTACCCCCCTACCCCTTGGCAACCACAAGTCTGTTCTCTGTGTCTGCTAATCACGTGATAAATCATTATCAAATAGGACCAAAATTCAGTCTTACAAAAAATGTATACAAAGAAAGAAAAGATACCTAATTTATGATACATTTTTAGGTGGGGAAAAACAGTAAGATTATGTTCAAGTTGTTTGTAACTTGAAAACAAAACTGTTATATCACAAATTAAGCACAATTTAATCAGTCAAATTAATCAGACCAGTTTCTTCCATGATATCTGGAGATTCATTGTTCCTCTTTATTTTGCTTAAGGCCTCACGTCCCACATAGTATGGAAAATACTCTTCCATTTAGTTCCACATCCTCTTTCTGTCCATGGACACCTCCTGGTGTCCAGCAATGGTACCTCTGTCCCCATACTGCAATCTGCAGAGATATCCCATCTCCCACAAACTACAAAGCATTGCTAAACCAAAATACAGAAGAGACAAATAAATGGAAAGATATCCTGTGTTCACAGAGTGGAAGACTTTGTGATACATTATTTAAGAAGACTTCGCAGGTTTTGCTCCCAGTAAAATTGTGATCTGAACCTACAGAGGTCCTGCCTGACTCTGTCACATGAAGATGCTGCAGACCAATGACCTGTCAGGACCACAGAGAAAATTGATTTGTTTACAAACAAGGAAAACAAAAGGCTGGAGTCAGGCCTTAGATTGCTCCTGCACTTGGAGTAGCAAAACATGGAAACAGAAAAATGTGTTTGAACATTGCTAACTTACATGGTCTTAATTATCCTGAGAGCTGGGGACTTGGGGGCAGCGGAGGCAATGCCCTTAGCTGGACATGGGGCAGGTGGAGCAGAACATGGAAGATGAGCCTCTGAGCCCACAGGACCCAGAGACCCAGCACCCAGAGAGGCCTGGGGAGGGGGAGTTTTCCATTAGTACGTGGGGCTCAGGCACATGAGAGGGAGTCCTGAGTGCAGCCAAGGGCAGTTTGTCTACCTCCACTGCTGGGGACACAAGTACCTGCCAGTCACCTCTCAAAGCTGGCTTTTCTGTTTTTTTGTTACTTCTCCTTTTTCATTTCTAATTCTATTGATTTGAGTCTTCTCCCTTTTTTCTTGATGAGTCTGGCTAATGGTTTATCAATTTTGTTTATCTTCTCAAAGAACCAGCTTTTAGGGCTTCCCTGGTGGCGCAGTGGTTGAGAGTCCACCTGCTGATGCAGGGAACACGGGTTCGTGCCCCGGTCCAGGAAGATCCCACATGCTGCAGAGCAGCTGGGCCCGTGACCCATGGCCGCTGAGCCTGCGCATCTGGAACCTGTGCTACACAAAGGGACAGGCCACAACAGTGAGAAGCCCGCGTACCGGAAAAAAAAAAAAAAAATAGAACCAGCTGTTAGTTTTATTGATCCTTGTTATTGTTTCCTTCATTTCTTTTTCATTTATTTCTGATCTGATCTTTATGATTTCTTTCCTTCTGCTAACTTTTTTGTTCTTCTTTCTCTAATTGCTTTAGGTGTAAGGTTAGGTTGTTTATTTGAGATGTTTCTTGTTTCTTGAGGTAGGATTGTATTGCTATAAACTTCCCTCTTAGAAGTGCTTTTGCTGCATCCCATAGGTTTTGGGTCATCGTGGCTCCATTGTCATTTGTTTCTAGGTATTTTTTGATTTCCTCTTTGATTTCTTCAGTGATCTCTTTGTTATTAAGTAGTGTATTGTTTAGCCTCCATGTGTTTATACTTTTTACAGATTTTTTACTGTAATTGATGTCTAGTCTCATAGCATTGTGGTTGGAAAAGATACTTGATACGATTTCAATTTTCTTAAATTTACCAAGGCTTGATTTGTGACCCAGGATATGATCTATCCTGGAGAATGTTCCATGAGCACTTGAGAAGAAAGTGTATTCTGTTGTTTTTGGATGGCATGTGCTATAAATATCAATTAATGTATCATTTAAAGCTTGTTTAAATGTATCATTTAAAACTTGTTTAGATGTATCATTTAAAGCTCGTCTTTCCTTATTTATGTTCATTTTGGATGATCTGTCCATTGGTGACAGTGGGGTGTTAAAGTCCCCTACCATGACTGTGTTACTGTCGATTTCCACTTTTATGGCTGTTAGCATTTGCCTTACGTATTGAGGTGCT
The DNA here is from genome assembly GCF_964165515.1 of Mesoplodon bidens. Classification (NCBI taxonomy): domain Eukaryota; kingdom Metazoa; phylum Chordata; class Mammalia; order Artiodactyla; family Ziphiidae; genus Mesoplodon; species Mesoplodon bidens. Next base: position 28,741,756 of record NC_138169.1, on the reverse strand, counting down.
CCTATGTTGGGTGCATAAATATTTACAATTGTTATATCTTCTTGGATTGATCCCTTGATCATTATGTAGTGTCCTTCTTTGTCTTTTGTAATAGTCTTTATTTTAAAGTCTATTTCCTACTAGAGAATGGACTTGAGGATATGGGGAGGGGGAAGGGTAAACTGTGACAAAGTGAGAGTGGCATGGACATATATACACTACCAAACGTAAAATAGATAGCTAGTGGGAAGCAGCCACATAGCACAGGGAGATCAGCTTGGTGCTTTGTGACCACCTAGAGGGGTGGGATAGGGAGGGTGGGAGGGAGGGAGACGCAAGAGGGAAGAGATATGGGAACATATGTATATGTATAAAAGATTCATTTTGTTATAAAGCAGAAACTAACACACCATTGTAAAGCAATTATACTCCAATAAAGAAGTTAAAAAAAAAGTCTATTTTGTCTGATATGAGAATTGCTACTCCAGCTTTCTTTTGATTTCCATTTGCATGGAATATCTTTTTCCATCCCCTCACTTTCAGCCTGTATGTGTCCCTAGGTCTGAAGTGGGTCTCTTGTAGGCAGCATATACACGGGTCTTGTTTTTGTATCCATTCAGTCAGTCTATGTCTTTTGGTTGGAGCACTTAATCCATTCACATTTAAGGTAATTTTCTATATGTATGCTCCTATTACCATTTTCTTAATTGTTTTGGGTTTGTTATTGTAGGTCTTTTCCTCCTCTTGTGTTTCCTGCCTAGAGGAGTTCCTTTAGCATTTGTTGTAAAGCTGGTTTGTTGGTGCTGAATTCTCTTAGCTTTTGCTTGTCTGTAAAGGTTTTAATTTCTCCATCAAATCTGAATGAGACTCCTGCTAGGTAGAGTAATCTTGGTTGTAGGTTTTTCCCTTTCATCACTTTAAACATGTCCTGCCACCCACTCCTGGCTTGCAGAGTTTCTGCTGAAAGATCAGCTGTTAACCTTATGGGGATGTCCTTGTATGTTACTTGTTGTTTTTGCCTTGCTGCTTTTAATATTTTTTCTTTGTATTAATTTTTGATAGTTTGATTAATATGTGTCTTGGTGTGTTTCTCCTTGGATTCATCCTGTATGGGACTCTGTGCTTCCTGGACTTGATTAACTATTTCCTTTCCCTTATTAGGGAAGTTTTCAACTATAATCTCTTCAAATATTTTCTCAGTCCCTTTCTTTTTCTCTTCTTCTTCTGAGACCCCTATAATTTGAATGTTGGTGCGTTTAATGTTGTCCCAGAGGTCTCTGAGACTGTCCTCAATTCTTTTCATTCTTTTTTCTTTATTCTGCTCTGCAGTAGTTATTTCCACTATTTTATCTTCCAGGTCACTTATCCGGTCTTCTGCATCGGTTATTCTGCTATTGATTCCTTCTAGAGAATTTTAAATTTCATTTATTGTGTTGTTCATCATTGTTTGTTTGCTCTTTCGTTCTTCTAGGTCCTTGTTAAATGTTTCTTGTATTTTCTCCATTCTATTTCCAAGATTCTGGATCATCTTTACTATCATTACTCTGAATTCTTTTTCAGGTAGACTGCCTATTTTCTCTTCATTTGTTTTGTCTGGTGGGTTTTTACCTTGCTCCTTCATCTGCTGTGTGTTTCTTTGTCTTCTCATTTTGCTTAACTTATTGTGTTTGGGGTCTCCTTTTCACAGGCTGCAGGTTCGTAGTTCCCATTGTTTTTGGTGTCTGTCCCCGGTGGCTAAGTTTGGTTCAGTGGGTTGTGTAGGCTTCCTGGTGGAGGGGACCGGTGCCTGTGTTCTGGTGGATGAGGCTGGATCTTGTCTTTCTGGAGGGCAGGACCACGTCTGATGGTGTGCTTTGGGGTATCTGTGGCCTTATTATGATTTTAGGCAGCCTCTGTGCTAATGGGTGGGGTTGTGTTCCTGTCTTGCTAGTTGGTTGGCATAGGGTGTCTATTACTGTAGCTTGCTAGTTGTTGAGTGGAGCTGGGTCTTAGCGTTGAGATAGAGATCTCTGGGAGAGCTTTTGCTGTTTGATATTACATGGAGCTGGGAGGTCTCTGGTGGACCAAAGTCCTGCACTCGGCTCTCCCACCTCAGAGGCACAGCCCTGACACCCAGCCGGAGCACCATGACCCTGTCAGCCACACGGCTTAGAAGAAAATGGAGAAAAAAAGATAGAAAAATAAATAAATAAAATAAAGTTATTAAAATAAAAAATAATTAAAAATTAAAAAATTAAAAAGTAATTAAAAAAAGAAAAAAAAAGAAAGAAGAGAGCAACCAAACCAAAAAACAAATCCGCCAATGAAAACAAGTGCTAAAAGCTGTACTAAAAAAAACAAAAACAAAAAACGGACAGACAGAACCCTAGGACAAATGGTAAAACAAAGCTATAAAGACAAAATCACACAAAGAAGCATACACATATACACAAAAAGAGAAAAAGGAAAAAACATATATATCGTAGCTCCCAAAGTCCACTGCCTCAATTTGGGATGATTCATTGTCTATTCAGGTATTCCACAGATGCAGGTACATCAAGTTGATTGTGGAGATTTAATCCGCTGCTCCTGAGGCTGCTGGGAGAGATTTCCCTTTCTCTTCTCTGTTCGCACAGCCCCCAGGGTTCAGTTTTGGATTTGGCCCCGCCTCTGCACGTAGGTCGCGTAAGGGCGTCTGTTCCCGCTCAGACTGAACGGGGTTAAAGGAGCAGCTGATTAAGCGGCTCTGGCTTACTCAGGGAGGGGTGGGGGGCGTTGTACGGAGCTCCCGGCAAGCCTGCGGCGGCGGAGGCTGGCGTGACATTGCACCAGCCTGAGGCGCGACATGTGTTCTCCCGGGTAGGTTGTCCCTGGATCACGGGACCCTGGCAGTGGCGGGCGGCACAGGCTCCCGGGAGGGGAGGTGTGGAGAGTGACCTGTGCTTCCACACAGGCTTCTTGGTGGCGGCAGCAGCAGCCTTAGCGTTTCCTGCCCGTCTCTGGGGTCCGCGCTGATAGCCGCGGCTCGCGCCCATCTCTGGAGCTCGTTTAGGCGGTGCTCTGAATCCCCTCTCCTCACACACCCCGTAACAATATTGTCTTGCCGCTTCGGCAGCTCCAGACTTTTTCCCAGACTCCCTCCCGGCTAGCTGTGGCGCACTAACCCCTTCAGGCTGTGTTCACGCCGCCAACCCCAGTCCTCTCCCTGGGGTCTGACCTCCGAAGCCTGCGCCTCAGCTATCAGCCCCCACCCGCCCCGGCGGGTGAGCAGACAAGCCTCTCGGGCTGGTGAGTGCCGGTCGGCCGCGATCCTCTGTGCGGGACTCACTCTGCTTTCCCCTCTGCACCCCTGTTGCTGCGCTCTCCTCTGTGGCTCCGAAGCTTCCCCCCTCCGCACCCACCCCCTCGCCCCGCCATCCCATGTCTCCGCCGGTGAAGGGCCTTCCTAGTGTGTGGAAACTTTTCCTCCTTCACAGCTCCCTCCCAGAGGTGCAGGTCCCGTCCCTATTCTTTTGTCTGTTTTTTCTTTTGCCCTAACCGGGTACGTGGGGAGTTTCTTGGCTTTTGGGAGGTCTGAGGTCTTCTGCCAGTGTTCAGTAGGTGCTCTGTAGGAGCTGTTCCACAGGTAGATGTATTTGTGGGGAGGAAGGTCATCTCCGCGTCTTACTCTTCCGCCATCTTGAAGGTCTCACAGCAGCCGTGTCTGATCCCTTAGGGTCCTGGTGTGGAGGAGACAGAGGTGATGTGGTCCGTCCTCCTTATTTTCCAGAAGGGAGAATGGAGACCGTAGTATTTACCAGGGCTTGTTGACGTTATGGTGACAATATTAACTCCAAAAGCTATAACTTGTCACGCACTCAGTGTGTGCCAGGCTCTTTTCGTGGATTAGCTCCTTAAACCCCCAGGAGACCCTGCAATGTAAACTCCCATCCTACATACCAGGAAATTGAGTCTCAGAGAGATGGTGTGACCTGCCCAGAGTCACACAGCACATAACTGGACAGGCTGTGATTTGACAAAGTTTTTGTCCAAGTCCAGATGCCAGAGACATAATATTGTTCTGTTGCCCAAGGCAGTTGCTATTTATTGAGCTCCTACTATGGACTGGGCACTGTGTGGGGCTTGGAGAATACAGAGATGAATGACAGATCCATTCAATGGACAGTATGTCCTGTGTCCACTCCCCAGGGAATCTTGAGGGCAGCACCCGTGCGTCCACAGTGCCCATCACAGAGCTTGGCACAAAGTACAACCTCAGTTAATGTTGACTGAATAAATGAATAAACTACTGCAGGTTCTACAACAAGCACTTAAAGATGATTGCAGCTAAAACACCTCACTCTTGGAAGTGAAAACAAGAATAAATTTGACCATGCTTTTCAATAAATTTTCCATATGGAGATCTTTAAACCGACCTCAAAATCAGTTCCAGGTCTATTGTGGATCTAATTATGCAAGGTAGAACAATATACTTGTAGAATAAAACAAAGGAGAATGTTTTCATGACTTTGGGAGTAGGCAAAGATTACGTAACTAGGATAAAATAGTGCTAACCATGAAGGGAAAAAATTGATTATTTTAAAATAAGAAGTTCCATTCATCAATAGACACCATTAAGTGAGAGACAGTAAAGTGCAATGGAAAAGGCTTTCTTCAAAACACATTTCCTACAAAGGATGTGGAAAAAAAAAAAGGAAAAATGAACAAAGGACGTGAATAGACATTTCCCAACAGAGGATATCCATTGCTAAAACTCAAATGAAAATGTGCTCATTAGTCTTCAGTGAAATGCAGTTTGACACCTCAATGTGACAGTTCCACACATCTTCCAGAATGTCAAAAGTATATAAAAGTTCTCATATCTAGTGATGCTGAGGATGTGGAGGAACGGGAACTCCTCCAGGGCTGACAGTTGGGTAAGTTGACACACACTCTGGGAAGCTATGTGTCAGTATCTCCTAAAAGTGAGTACATCCATACCTTGGACACCACAGTCTCCCCTCTGCATAATCCCAACACAGATGTGTACTTATGTTCACAAATACACATGTATTGGAATGTTCATAGGACCACAATCCCTAAGATTGTGAAATCCCAGATGTGAAACAGTCCACATGCCCATTAATGGCAGAATGAATAAAGCGTGGCATATTCACACAGTGGGACGCTACATACGCAGAGAATGAGCAAACCACAACTGCATGGAACAAGATAGACGAACCTCACAGAGGAAGGAAATCAGACACCAGATTACCTACTGTTGGCCAGATAATGTGATAAGCAAGTTACACGCATCATCTCACTCAGTCCTCATCACAAGACCGTGAGTTGCTGTAATTATCCCATTTTACTAGTGAGGAGACTGAGGCCCAGAGAGCTTGGGTCCCCTGTCTACATCCACTTGTACCAGACGATGCGTTACTGATTGTACTTCTGTGTGACTGGGTTACCAACAGAATTCTGTTGTACAAACTTGAATTTCCTCCTAACTGAACACCAGAGCTTGTCCATTAAGGGAAATGGTCCCTGATCTTGAATATCTGGGGCTTGAAAATTGGGGGGAAAAAGTTTTGGATAGGAAATTTTATTTATTAAAATTTTTTTTATTGAAGTATAGCTGACTTACAAAGTTGTGTTAGTTTCTGGTGTACAGCAAAGTGATTCAGTTATACGTATATATATATATTTTTTTTCAGATTCTTTTCCCTTATAGTTTATTACAAAATATTGAGTATAGTTCTCTGTGCTATACAGTAGGTCCTTGCTGGTTGTCTATAGTCGTGTGTATATGTTAATCCCAAACTCCTAATTTATCCCTCCCCCCTCCTTCCCCTTCAGTAATTTAAGTTTGTTTTCTATGTCTGTGGGTCTATTTCTGTTTTGTATATAAGTTCATTTGTATCATTTTTTTAAGATTCCACATATAAGCAATATCATATGATATTTTTGTCTTCCTCTATCTGGTTTATTTCACTTAGTATGATAATCTCTAGGTCCATTGGCTAGGAAATTTAAAATTTTGCTTATTAAAGACATGAAAACCCACCACACATCCCGTCTCCATCATTTCAAAAAAGAAAATCCATCTTAACACTTAAACGTAAGAAGGACATAACTTCAGGAAAAAAGAATAACCATAGCCTTTCCCAGGCAGGGACAGTCGGTGTTTGTACACTGACATTTTTGCTACAGAAATTTTCTGCCGCCGGCGTATAGATTTGAATCTTGTCTTCGATACTTCCTAGCTGTGTGACCTTGGGTAAGCAGCCTCTCCTCTCTGCGCCTCACTGCCTCCTCCTCGGGGTTGTTGCGAGGATTAAATGATATAACCTGTGTAAAGCCCTTAGCGCACTCCATAAACTACAGAGGCTGATGTAGATTTATCGTCGCCGACATTCACGAGAGACAACAGCGCCACCTGGTGGCTCTTCATCCCGGGGACAGAGAAGCGGCTTCCGCGGAGCAATAATGAGGCATCTGCCGGCGGTGAGCGGGAACCTTGTGTAATGGCCAAGGCTGAGGAAGAAGCAGGGAGAAAAGCCATAAATATTCATGGTATCACTTAAAGCTCAGGCCTGTCGGTCTGCCTGAGAATAAAGTTTGTTCCTCAGAAGCTACTGTCCAAGCTGTCAGCTCTGGAAGAGGAGAAAAAATGAAATCTCTCTTCCGGGCGCCGCCTCCGTTTCCGCCCCACCTCCCGAACCCTGGGGCCAGGAACGGGGGCTGCTTTCATTGGGGTGGGGGGAGCCGTCTCTTCAGGGGCCTAGGTGCTGCCACCTCCTAGGGTCGGGACTGGCGTGGGGTGTCTGTCAGCCACAGCCCTCCTTGCCTCTTTCCTGCGAGGTCTGAAGATGGAAAAAGGGACGGCAACCTGAACGTGGGAGACTTTTTGTGGCGGTCACAAAACAGGGACACATGTAAGCTCTGTGTTCTCACCGCTATGGGTCTTTCACAGACCAAGCCATTAACCACTGGAAACAGGCCTTTGTCCTCAGAAGAGTCATTTCAGGAGAGGCTGTGAGACCTGAAAGACGACTTGAAGACTCTCTTTACATTCCTTCCCCAGGGTGAGAGATTGTTACTGATTTTTCTTTCCTGTCTCTGCCTGCAGACTTTCACGTAGCCTGCGAGCCTGGGAAGGAAACTCGGCAAAGGACAAAGAAGGTTGGCTCTGGGAGAAGGTAGGCTTGAGTTGGAATCTCGGTCCTGACGCTCACTGACTGGGTGACCTTGAGCAAGTCACGGTCTCCATGACTGTGCTTCGGCACCTGAGAATGACGCTGGCACATCCCTCAGGGGTTCGAGTGTGCTAATGTATTCCACAGCCTCAGGTGCCTCCAGAGGCCAGGCAGGCGTTGCGAACATGAGAAGTAGGCCAGGTGTAGGGCAGCAGGGAGTGCTGGGAGCTGTGGTAAACCAGGAGCCCTAACCCCGTGGAATGGTGGCAGCTGCTGGCCAGCGTCATCTGCTCCAGGGCACACTCAGGCATTTGATCCAGGCATTCTAGTAAACCTCAAAATCCCAGAATTTTTTTTTTTCCAGAGTCTGTGGGCAGATTTAGGCATTGTTGGGCTTAGCTGATGGGAGGGAACAGATTTGGTTAGCAGAAAAATATGGTGGAAAGAAAGGTGAGCCCAGTGCTGCCAGTTTTTTTCCCCAATGTTCAAGAGAAACAGAAAGTCATCTCTATTTTTCGGTGTTGGCAGTTGAACATTTTTTTTTTTTTTTTTTTTTTTTTTTTTTTTTTTTTTGCTGTACGCGGGCCTCTCACTGCTGTGGCCTCTCCCGTTGCGGAGCACAGGCTCCAGACACACAGGCTCCACGGCCATGGCTCGCGGGCCCAGCCGCTGCGCGGCATGTGGGATCTTCCGGGATAGGGGCACGAACCCGTGTCCCCTGCATCGGCAGGCGGACTCTCAACCACTGCGCCACCAGGGAAGCCCTACAGTTGAACATTTTAAAAACAATGCACCGTGATCTATAATAAAACCCCATGTTGGCTGTGTGACCTTGGGCAAGTCTCTTAACATCCCTGAGCTTCTGTTTCTTTATGAATAGTGAGGGTAAGAGTACACCTAGCTCCTGATCTTAGCAATTTACATAAATCACTTCATTTAACCTTTCCCCCACTGTGATAAGGGAGCTGTTAATATTATTCCTCATTTTACAGGTGAGGGAACAGAGGTGCAGAGAAACTAAGTAACTTGCCCAGAATCCCATAGCTAATAAGTAACAGGGCTTTTGTGAGAATGAAATACTGCATGGAAAGGGGTCAAGTGAGTATTAGCTATATTGTTGTGCCATGGTCGTTATTACCACTATTATTATTATTATTATTATTATTATTTTTTTTTTTTGCGGTACGCGGGCCTCTCACTGCCGTGGCCTCTCCCGCTGCGGAGCACAGGCTCCGGACGCGCAGGCCCAGCGGCCGTGGCTCACGGGCCCAGCCGCTCCGCGGCACGCGGGATCCTCCCGGACCGGGGCACGAACCCGCGTCCCCTGCATCGGCAGGCGGACTCTCAACCACTGCGCCACCAGGGAAGCCCTACCACTATTATTAATAACAGAAATGGCTCACGGTCAGGTCTCAAACTTAATTCAATGGCCAAAGTAAGCCGCTAAGACTTTGATCCGTCAGCCAAGACCAGGGCCAGCTCTGAATCATGTGGTATGTATTTTTACAGGTAGCTCTTGGCCATCTTAATAGTTCTTTTCACGTAGACATTGGGTCACACTGCCAGTGGGTTTTCTGGGATGATAATTAGATTTAGACCCCTGGTGCAATGGATAGATCCTCATCTTGAGGTGACTGAGCCAATCATGACCAGTAATTTACAGCTTGAGTTGTTCTGAGATCAGTACAAATTTGCTCTTCATCGAGTGAGCTGTAAACCATGGGTGACAGGCAGCCTGAAAAACAGTTGACATGAGGGTGGAGAGCTTGCAGGGCCTGGAGAGGGGCCAGGCTATTAGAGGAGAGACGAGGCAGAGGGTGGAGGAGGCCGACCTCTGTCCAGGGGGCTGTGGACAGAGCTGCCCAGAGTTCCCATTGGGACCTACTCAGGACATCGTCTTGTTGAGAGAGTAGATTTGATTGGCAGTGAGGCATGGAAGAAAGAGATTAAGTTCTGGGGTGCACAGAACCGGATTTGTATTTCCGTTGTGCTCTTTTCTATCTGTGATTCTCTGAGGAAATTGGGCTCTGTTCCCTGATGCTTGGTTTTCTCCTCCGTAAAATGGGCAATTAACTGAACCAATTGCACAGATGAGGACAAAATGAAATGCGTCTGTGTTTGCAAAGCCCTCGTTTTTACTGCAATGTCGGGCTGTCAAGTGCAGTCCTTAAGAGGCTGTGGAGTCAGGCAGACCTGGCATGGAATCCTGCCTCTTTCACCTCCAAGCTGAGTAACCTTGGGAAGTTACTCCACCACTCTGAGCCTCAGTTTTCATATATAGGGATAGTAATAGAAGCCCCTGCCCAGGGCGGCTATGATCATTCAATGAGATAATGCACATAAAGATAAATCAGCACCATGCACAGGATACAGTGTGAGCTCAGCAAGAAGATGGCATGAGTTTTGTCCATCTGATTCTTATTTACCCGAAACTGGCAGCGCAGTTAAGAGCAAAAGAGGGTGTGTGGGGCATTTGAATTAACAAAGCACTGTGGAGCTTTGCACAAGGAGCCCTATCTATGTACAGCCCTTTGGGCACCTTCTCAGTCTCCCTGGTTTTCTCTTGCCCTGGCCAGTGATTAGGAACGGTCTTTGGGATCTCTCCGTGGACTTAGCCAGGAGGGCTTCCTTGAACAATCCTACAATTATTTCAGGAATTTCCCCCCTCCCCAATACATCAGCCAAGCAAGAGCCATTCCCAAGATTATTATGATTGAGAGGGGGATTTAGAGAGTATTTGTTTGAATCTGTTGCCTCCCAATGTCTTTATCAAAACCATGTGCTCCAAGAGATTGTTCACAAGAGGCCCAGCTCTGTCCTGTCGTCTCCAAGTATCTTGCTAGTCAAGAGACAGGCGTTTCTTCTCCTTGGATGGGAGCAGTTTGGAACACAAGTGCAGAACGAGAGTTTTAAAGTCAGATCGAAGTGGTTGTGAAGCCCAAGTTCCCCTCTTGGCAGCTGGGTGACCTTGAAGGCTGACCTCACCTGATTCCTGAACCAATAGAGAGAATATCAGCACCAGGTTCTAGGACCACTTTGAGGATTAAATGGGATGTACATTAATGCCCTTGGCACAGTACTTTGCTAATGCTTGTTAAACTGTTATTGTAACTACACATGTCCTAAATGAGGTCAGGGTAAAGACTGAGACTCCGGAATGGGCCAGGATATCACAGAATGCTCCATTTGATGCTACAGCACTGGGTTACCCACCCCTGCTATTGGGAGGGCTATGCACAGTTCTTTGGTCAGTGGGATATCATCAGCTCTTAGAAAAGTAAAATTCTTCTCCTTTCCAGGCAGGTAGGAGCTGAGGCATCCCTCAGCCCTCCAAAGCTCTGGGATGCACTGGGCAGGGAATTTCTCCTAGGATCAGCCTGTTGGTGGTCTGGGGTCATCCACCTATTAAACAGCCATTCAGCTTGCTCCATTCTAGAGAAACAGGGCTCTGCCAGTCCCTGTAATAGCCTAGGATTTGTGAATTCTTGAATCTAAATATACATTTATGGGTATCAAGCCAATGACGAACTTAGGCCAGCCTGAATCTTGTAGATACATGATGTGTACAGTATAAAAGGATTACAGGGGGAAAGTAGAAAATGTCTAGGAAGCTACTAGAGAGAAGTTACTATCTGTTTCTACCCGGTTATCTCATACCCATACCCATCTCCCACCAACTCAGCCACACATTCATCCCTCCACCCAACTGCCCAGTCCATATCCAACCTAATACCCACCCCATTCTTCATCCATCTATTCCTCTACCCACTCCATCTCCCTTCAGACCCACCCATCTATCCCATCCATCCATCCATCCATCCATCCATCCATCCATCCATCTATCCATCCATCCATCCAGACATCCGCCACTTGCCCACCCTATCCATCCATTTAGCAAACGTTTATTAATTACTCATTATGTGCTACAACCTGTGTTATGGACCTAGGACACATATAACTTGAGACCTGGCTCCTTTTCCCAAGAACATCTCTATCCTGTGTGCAAGAGCTATACTCTAGAATAAAAAAGACAAAATAAAACTCAACCAGGTTTATATATATATATATAAATTTATTTATTTATTTATTTATTTATTTTTGGCTGCTTTGGGTCTTGGTTGCTGCGTGCAGGGTTTCTCTACTTGCGGTGAACGGGGGCTACTCTTCATTGTGGTGCGCGGGCTTCTCATTGCGGTGGCTTCTCTTGTCGCGGAGCACGAGCTCTAGGCATGGAGGCTTCAGTAGTTGTGGCATGTGGGCTCAGTAGTTGTGGCTCATGGGCTCTAGAGCGCAGGCTCAGTAGTGGTGGCACACGAGCTTGGTTGCTATATGGCATGTGAGCCAGACCAGGGCTCAAACCCGTGTCCCCTGCATTGGCAGGCGGATTCTTAACCACTGCGCCACCAGGGAAGCCCTCAGCCAGGTTTTAATAAGACACAACACGCAGGATCTTGTAGTGGTTATGTAAGCACATGGGCTTTGTAGCCAGACCAACTTGACTTTGTTTTGGGCTCTGCCACTTACCAGATGGATATCCTTTACCAATCGTTGCACATTATTAAACCCCAGTTTCCTCATCTGCTAAGTAGGAATAATAATTGCATCTCCTTCAGAGGATCTTGGTGAACACTAAACAAGTTAATGCTAAGGAAGTTAGCATGTTGACAAAGGGTCACATAGCAAAGAACTGTAGGTGTCCTCTGGGAATTGAGAGCAGCCCCAGATGACAACCAGGAAGACAATGGGAACCTCAGTCCTACAGCTACAAGGAACTGAATTCTGCCAATACTGCTGCAAGCTTGGAAGGGGACCCTGAGCTCTGGGAAGGAGCCCACTTGACACCTTGACTGAAGCATCGTGGGACCCTGAGAAGACCCAGCTAAGCCATGCCTGGGCTACTGACTCATGGAAACGGCCAAGATATTGATTGCATGTGGTTTTAAGCCACTAAGCTTGAGGAAATTTGTGATGTGGCAATAGATAACTAAGATATTCAGTAACTTGCCCAAGGCTACAGAGCTCCTCCGGGATAGAGCTGGGATTCAGAGCAGGAGAGGACCACAACATGTATTGAAAGATAACCAGCCAGAGGGATTAAAATGCAAAAGATTTCCTGATTAGCCTTCAATTGACTGGAAAATCCAGTTAATCAGAATTTCTAATTCTTGGACCTTATGGTTTGTCAGGGATTTTCTGGATTTGAAATCAAGTTTTCCATGGCAATTGGGGCAAATACCCATGGTTGCCCTGATGACGCTGGATAAATGTAGCCACTGTAGAGTCGGGAGAAGAAAGTTCTGTTTCTTTTTGTGTAAAGGTCTGATTCAGAGCAAGCAAGTGTTAGAAGATAGTAAGGAATGTGAAGGAATAGGGTGACGTGACAGAGGGCAACTGTGGGATCTACGTGGAGAAAACAAGTAGGAGGGGACAGCAGAGCTGACACATGAATGGAGAGAGGGAGGCAGCAAGGCCGGGACTGGAGGAAGCAGAGCATTCAAGGCCCAGGGAGGAGCAGGTGTAAAGGCCCTGTGGTGGGAGCAAACGTGGGCCAGACAGGGAAGAGGAAGGATGCTGTTAGGAGGCTGACACACAGTGTGTGTGGTGAATCACAGAGGAGCTTGGTGTGTCAGGAGGGCCAGAGATGAGGCTGGCAGGGGTCAGTTAGGGTAAGAAAAGGAACTTGGACTTCATCCTGCTGGCAGCAGGGAGCCATAAAAAGGAGCAGCAGGGGGCTTCCCTGGTGGCGCAGTGGTTGAGAGTCTGCCTGCCGATGCAGGGGACACGGGTTCGTGCCCCAGTCCGGGAAGATCCCACATGCCGTGGAGCAGCTGGGCCCGTGAGCCATGGCCACTGAGCCTGCGCGTCCGGAGCCTGTGCTCCGCAACGGGAGAGGCCACAACGGTGAGAGGCCCGCGTACCACAAAAAAAAAAAAAGAAAAGAAAAGGAGCAGCAGGATCCAAGTTATATTGTTCAGTGATCCCTCTGATGGAAAAGGCGGCTGGAAGGATGGTACTAAGAACAGGTAGGAGACCCTGCAGTAGTCCTAGCACAGGACGTTCTGAGGGATTTCTTGTCTCATCCCACTGGGATCCTTGGCAGATCCTTTAACTCACCAAGCCCTTTCCTGTTTCAGGGTTCCTCACATGGCGGTCCCTCACCTGCAATCCTCTTTCAACACCTTTCCCTCGCTACCTCTCCAGCTCTTTTCTTACATCTTCTTCTCTCATGTCTTTTCATCTGGAATTCTTCTCTGACCCCAAGTCCAGGGGGGTACTCATGGCATCGAGCTCTCACTGAGCTTTCAAAGTGCAGCTTACCCATCGCTTCTCTTTCGGGCGCCTATGAAAGCAAGAATTGCATCATTGCTGCCCTACACAGAAAGCATGCAGAAGGCTCTCAGCAAATTTTTCTGTGTGAGATTTATGCTGCTGACCCTAAATGATTTTTAAACAATTAAGTAGGGTTGGTCTTTCAAACCAATGTGTTTTTAGAGCAATAACTACAATTGGCCGCGTGCCTCACATGTACCAGGAACAGCGTTAAGCTCATGAAATCCACTCACTCATTTAATCATCTTGAGAGCCATGCCAACTAGAAATGTTCACCCCCATCTTTCAAATGGGAAACTGTGGATGAAAATGGCTCCATAACTTGCCCAGGAAAACCTTCTGACTATGTGATGGAGATCACAATTTAAGTCCGTGTCCATCTGGGTGCAAAGCTCATGCTCTTCTGACCAATGACCCCTAAAGATTGGCACAGACACTCCTTCCACAAGGATGTAGCAAGCACCAGCTTCAGAGGTGGTGGAGGATATGATGTGTCATTAGCCAGAGTTCCTACCTTCTAGGGGATAAGCACCTGGAAGAAGAAAAGAGAGATGGAGAGAAGTGTTGATGTAGTGCTTATACCGCAGGGATCCGTATGACCCAGTCTCAAGAGCTGTTGAGATCAACAGAGCACAGTCTCATGCTCCCAAGAATAATTTCAAAATAACTTACATTCATTTATCGTAATTCCCCAACACTAGGAGACGACTCATGCTCCACAGAAGTATTTCTTAAACCTCTTCTTCTATCCCAGTCACACCCCAAACCACCTTCTCTGCTCTTAACTGATGCATCTGCTTCCCTTCTCTTACCTTTTGCATTAAGATTCCATATCACTGAAGCTCCAAACAGCTGACAAAACCCAAAGCAGCCCCTTTGACTGTTTGGTGGAAACCATGGACTTTCCCCTGGGGAAATACTCAAACGCATGTGTGTGCACGCACACCACCCCCCCCACACACACCACACACTGGTTTCACTGGTTTTCCAGTCATTTCAGGGGGTCCATAGACCTCCTGAATCTTACCCTAGTTTCTGAGTGAGAACCCCCGCCACTGGCAATCTGAAAAGCTTTCAGCTCCTTAGCATTTGCCAGAGGAAAAGAGCTGCTCCTCCTAACCATGTGCATGAGAGAACTTCTCTCCCCCCGCCCCCGCCGCCCCGCCAACCAACCTAACCCCATGCTTGCTGCTTCAGAAACTTGTCATTCTGCAGTTTCCAGCCTAGAATGACTTTCTCTTCCAGGGAGCAGGGAGCTCTGGACTTAGGAGAGCAGAGGACAAAGGCCTTAGCAGCACTTTAGATGTTGAAACACCATCAGAAAGAGCTGGAGCCAACTCTCTCCGTTTATAGTCTGAGTTCAGCTTCTTGATACCCAAGGTGGCTTTAATTTAACTACGTGACATGGTTCTGGAGACCAGCAGTTCTCAGCCACAGCATGGCATCCCCACTGGGTGGCCATAAGTTATCAGGGACGTTGGAAAATAATCTGAGCTATTGGTGAAATAACAAAGTTGGCAGATTATTTGCTTAAAAAATAAGTTTGAGAACATTCAAGTTTCTTTCTATAATGATGCTGTTTTCAATGCTTTACTTCCAGATGTGCTTTCCTGCAGGTGGGGGATGGGTGGGAATAGGCAGTGGGTACTATCTGGGGAATTCGGAACAACGCTGAGATACCCACAGTCTTACCCTTCATGGTTCCTGATTTTTTTATGTTTAAAACATAAACATATGTTTATGCTGACCCCAAGATTTGCTTTGCTAACCCCAAGAGTTTTTATTTTTCTCCTTTTAGAACAGTGCTTCCCAAACCCCAGTTATTTTAATATCACCTTCAAGGTTTTTACCCTATCTTTGGTTACACATCCTTTTTTTGTAAGATTTGTTCTAGTAGTCATCCCTCTATAGTTTTGGCTCAAGCGGTCATATTCACAAAATCATGAGGTTGAGTGTTTATTATTTCCCCTCAAGACCCACTAAAATAAGCACATAACTTTAAAAATAAAATTCACCATCCATGTTCCATCAAAAATCGTTCCCTACACCCCCGAGTGGTACAGTTATCACATTAAAAATTTTTTTTAATACAATTTATTTATTCATTTTTTGGCTGCACCATGCAGCATGTGGGATCTCAGTTCGCCAGCTAGGGATTGAACCCATGCCCCCTGCAGCGGAAGCACGGAATCTTAACCACTGGACCGCCAGGGAAGTCCCCGGTTACCACATTTTTGAGGACACACTGTTCTAATAAGTGCCCTCATAAGTTGAAGAAATTAACTTTGATCCACTTATTCATTGGTAAATTCCAGTTCTTCTTTGAAAACCATCCATTAGAAGCTTCCTACATGCCAGGCACTGGCCTAGGCAGGTGCACGCTCAGTATTTCATTTAATCCTGGCAACAGAACTCTGAGGTTGCTATTGCTATTCCCATTTTACAGATGGAGAAGAAGGCTTAGAGAGGTGTAAGGGTCTTGCCCGAGGTCACACAGCCTGTGATTTCCAGGAGGACAGAACCAGGTGTCTCTCTAAGGGTAGTGAGAAACTTCCAACCATGATGGAGGTGCTGGTTGACCTACTCGAGTACTTGGGTACTGGGTTTCTTTTTTTTTATTTAATTTTTTAAAATTTTTTTAAAAATTAAAATTATTTTTACTTCTTATTTTAATTTTTATTATTTATTTATTTATTCATTTATTGGTTGTGCCATGCGGCATGTGGGATCTTAGTTCCCCAACCAGGGACTGAACCCGTGTCCCCTGCATTGAGAGTGCAGAGTCTTAACCACTGGTCTGCCAGGGAAGTCCCTTTATTTTTAAATTTAAAAATTTTTAATTTTTAAATTTATTTTTATTTTAAAAATTATTTTTAAAATCAAAAATTTTTTTTAGGGTGCTGGGTTTCTAAGGCAGCCCCAGCTCCTCTAAACAGTCAAACCGCAGTGGGGACATTTGTTTGTGAAATATGTCACTGTGTTCCAGCAGCCTAGATTCTTTCCAAGAGTTTCTCGAAAATCCAGAAGAATAAATGTCAGATTCTTTATTGCCCGCCACATAATAGGAATATAACTTATTACCATCAGAGCACCATCCTTTTGGCAGCCTCCGTAAATCTGGCGCTCCACTAACTCCAAATGCATTTAAGCAAAACCCGGCGCACGTAGGGGAGCAGTGGACGTAATTGGAATATGGAGCGGAGCTTTTGGATTAATCATATGCTGAATATTAACTGTGTATTATGCTGATTTCCTTGTAAATATATTCAGAAGCCCCAGCGTGTGTACCTGACTTGGGCTCATACAATCAGAATAGCAAATATCCTGAATGTGGGGTTGGAAGCAGTCACAACTGCAGTGTACGAGGCCAGGTTTAATTTCTTCTGAGAAAAAGAATATTTCAGCCCTCTCCAGGAGGCCTCAAAACACAATATATGGTTTTCTGACACCAGTAGAAGAAGCAATGTTTGTTTTCAGCTGCCTGGTTCAGAGTGGATTTTGTCAAAGAACAAGACTCTGTTTTGCAGTGAATTTTTGGAGAACTCTTCTGGCTCTAGAACTTCTTTGGGAATAAGCCACTCTGTGTGATTGTCTTTACTGGGTGGGTTGGGCAGCGGGGGTTGGAAGGTGCAGATGAGGGAATAGGATGGGAAACAGTGTGACCAAAATTGAGGCTTAGAAAGAAAATCCTGAATGACTCCCAGCTCTGCCAAGGGCATTGCCAGGTGCCTTGTTTCATGAGATCAGTCACCTCCCTGAGTCACACACTTCATTGTTCACAAAGCAAGGCTTAAACCTGCAGAATCTTATCTAGTACTCACGGCAACTCTGAGAGGTTAAGTATTAAGATACCCATTTCACAGATGTAGAAAATGAGACTTGGACAAGTTTTGAGGAAATGCGAATAAATAAGTCATGGGAGGAGGACCTGGACTCAGGCACAAAGTTAAGGGGACACCAGAAAAACTCAGCAATCAAGAACAATGATATTCTAATGCCATATTTTTTAATTACTGCAAAAAAATCTATGAAGAACAAAGTATCAACATTTTAAATTAAGACAGGATTAATAACAGGGCTTTGCTGAGCCATATTGAAGCCTGGGGAGAAAGGAAATATCAGTAATACTGATTCTGTCTTTATTTATGTTGTTAATGAGTCTTTTCAGCTTCTCGTTAAATTTGTGCCTGAGGTAGGTGCGTCTGCTCGGCCTCACCTTAGTTCCGGCCCTGCATGGGAGCCAGAATTATCTCCCTTAATCACACATGTGATCACATCAGGCCCCTGATCGGATCCCTCCCGGGGCTCCTTATTACCTACAGGAAAGAGTCCCTGTGCCCAAGCCTGGCTCAGAGAGGCTTCTGGAATTGAGGGGACACACACAACGTGCCCTGAACCAGGCTGTGATTCACATACATTAAATTATTAATCATCTTTGGGCCAAGGGCACCGGTTCCAGACTTAGACTGGATCCTGGGTTTGGATCTTGTTCAGTCATTTACTAGCAGTGTGATGTTGGATGATGCACTTAAAGTCCCAGGGTCTTAGTTTTCTCACCTGAAAGAGGGGGAAATAGTCATGTTGGTCTCATAGAGTTACTGAGAAAATTCATTAATAAAAAAAGAAGGATAAAAAATAACATTTATTGAGTTTCCCCAGCATCTAGAGCACAGTAAGTGCTCAATTAATTCATTCAACAAATAGTTGTCAAGCATCTGCTATGTGCCAGGTACACAGTGCTGGAGCTTTGGGGGCTCAATAAATGCTAGTTACTGCTATTACTGTTATTTAATCCTCACAGCAGCCCACGAGGTAGGTACCATGATTTTCATCCTCATTTTACAGGCAAGGAAACTGAGACTCAGAGGGATTAAGTAACATACCCAAGCTAAACCAATAATTAAATTGAGAAGATAGGATAGGACCCCAGCAGGAGATGTGGTTCCAAAGTCCGCAGGGTTCTTAGTGAGGGCTCCCGGAGCCTTGCCTGAGTGTGTTTGCCTCTCCCTCAGGACTACGAGCTTCTGGTGGGTAGCGCCCCTGGTATCTTCAGCCTTGTGTCTGCCTCAGGCTTAGCAAGGAGCTTTGCACACAGTAAATGCTCAACGAAGGGCCAACAAAATAAACTGCGTGTGGTCTTGTAGCGTTCTTGAATACACTTTGTGGTGTGTGCCCTGGTATTTACTCCCATGATGGAGAGTGTGTGTGGTTCTTCTCTGAACTCCTAGTTCCCTTCAAGGATAGAGAACCTGGCTCAGGTGGTGGAGGTGAGTCCAGAATGCAACTCATCTTTCCCCCACCCCACCCCATGTACCTGCTTCTCCTCAAGGTTTCAGTGAACACAGCACAGTGCACCGACTGCTGATACAAGACACCCAGGCATTCTGTCCCTTTCCTCCTTCCCTGTCCCCTGACAGTCACTCAGCCTCCACATGCTGGAGATCCCACCTCCTAAGTCTTTTTCCCATCAGCCACTTTTCTCCATCCTCCCACCACCCTCGTCCAGGCTGCCATTGTGTCTTGCTTGGATGCCTGTAGCGACTTTCTACTGCTCTGCCCGCTTCCAACCTCCCCTGCCCCCGTCCCATTCCATTCTCTATCGGGCAACCAGAGGCCTCTTTTCAAACCACAGATTTGACCCCAGCCTCTTTCCTCCTTCAAACCCTGCCAAGGCTCAGCTTGCCTGTAGCAGTGGTCTCTGGAGTGGGGCATCTGCAAACTGGGGGCAACGCAGGATGATCCTCCCAGGTGTGGGAAAAAGGTGTAAGAACTTCTGTTTCCGTGTATTTCCTATTATATCTGTTTTGAAATTTATGCTTCTGGGCATGTTTTATAATGTACTGTCTTAGTTTATAATGTCCTGTCTTAGTTCAGGTTCCCTGGAAGTAGAGCCTGAGGCAAGGATTTGGATCCATGTGCCTTACTGGGGTGGGGAGCACTCCGGAGAAACCTATGCGAGAGTCAGGGAAGCAGTATGGAGAAGAGGGAAAAACCTACGCAAGGGTGTGCTGTCAGCTGGTCTAGCTTCAGCCTGGTCCATACAGGATCTCTGGCAGGTGAATTGCATCACAGGGGGTTGACCTTTTGTGTCCCTCTGTCAGCCACCTGACCCTAGGGTGGTGAGGGGTGTCCACTTCAAAGTGAGACATCTCCCTTCAGCCAAGGGCAGTTGCTCAGAGGAGAGAACAGCTCTTTTATGAATGAGTATACCCCCTGGGAAAGGGAACCGTCACCAAGACTGTCGCCTATATGTACAGGGGTGTGGGAAGAAAGGATTAGACTGTCTATTTATATCTATTTTCCATTTCTTCCTTTTACATTTTATGTATTTTCTCCATGTTTTATAATAGACTCATCTCCATAATGCACATGATGTATTAGTATAGGATTCTGTGTGTAATTTAACAATAAATATATCAATGTTTTGGAGGATTAGGTTAAGACCCATGTCTTTTTGACTCCCTGCGGGATATAGACGAACTTGAATCCACATCTGAATCCCAAGTCCCATGGCTGGAATCCAATCACGCATAGAAGCCAGAGCTGGGATGGGCAGGGATGCAGCTCAAGCAGCTGAAATCTAGACATTAGAGGGGCTCAGCTTTGTTTATTTTGGAATCCAGCATTAGAACACTTTGACCCAGTCCCACTAGTCACCTCATCACTTACTGGGAGCGTAGGAGGAGGATGATTGCACCAAGGGGAGTCCTTGCAGCTGTTTTTAGAGGGTCTGGTAATTCTGACCTCTTCCTATGCCTCAGCCCTTAATGGAGCCTCCTGATGCTATGAAATCCACAACCTATCTCATCCTTGACCAAGAACAGCAGCCAGAGTGGAAAGCCCCATGGGACTGGGGAGCCAATGGTGTGAAGGTCATCCGCTTTCTAACAAAAGGTGTTCTCGCTCTGTGCCTGGCTGGGACCTCTGTGCAAATTACTCCACGCCGAGCTTCTGGGCTGGTACTGGGAGATCTAAGTTCAGGTCACACCTGGAATAGATGGCCGTGAAAAAGGAGGGACTCAAAAGTCAGACACAGTTGGGACCCAACCTCACTTTGGCCAAGTACCAAACCTTACTAGCTGTGAGACCTTGGGCAACTTAGGTAATTTCTCTGAAGTTAAGGTGTTTACAACATCTAGGTCAGTTTCCCAAAGCTGAACCCAGGACAGTGAGCTGTGAGCAGAGTCCTAACAATAATTGAGCACTTGCTATATGCCCAGAACTGTGGGAAATGAGATGTGTATATCTATATGTATATGTACATATATAATGTGTGTACACACACACACACATATTCTAATTTTATAATCTCAATAACCCTAGTAGCTGGGCATGTTGACCTTATTTTATAGCTGAGGAATCTGGGGCTCATCGAGGCTAAGTGACTGACTCATCACTGCTTGTAAGTGATGGAGCTGGGATTTGAACCAGGACCACTTACCTCCTCACCATCCCCTTCACTGCCTCACATATCCTCCCTTAGTTATCAGCACCCCAAGTATAGACTCCAGACCCTTCTGAGACAGCAAAGGCCTTGTTTGCAGGCAGCTGGAAATCATAACTAGAAAGCAGAAATCATCTTTATTAATATTCTGCAAGGTAGCCAGTTGGGTATAGAAAATGCACACATCCTATGATTTGAATGTCTTCTTTATCCCGGTTGGTACCTACCCTAAATTAAAACCCCCTGAAGGTACTGCTGTCTTAATTAACAGTTTGCCTTGATAACACTGTAAACATTTCTCTTGCTGTGGAGCAGGTCGTGCCAATTAAAGGCAGAGACAAGGCTGAGCAGGAGGGTAGCACGTACTCACCCGCTGAGAAGGCCAGGCTCCTCTTGCCCACGTGGTCCCCATGTTTCTCCTGGGAGGTCATGGAGACACAGGGCCCTGGGATGACAGCTGCTCCTGCACAGTAAGCAGCTACCAATCTACAGGCTACCCTTGGAGGTTGGGAGCTTGGGTTTGGAGCCATTGAGACCTGGGCACGTGTTCTGGCCCCTCTCTGAGCCTCAGTTGCCTCAGCAGTGCTTAACTCATGGGATGTTGCAGTACTTACCCCCTGAGCCCAGGTGAGACTTGAATGAATAGATGTGCACAGAGGTACTCAATAGAGAGCCTGGCACTTAAGGATGGATGCTCTTCTCTTCTCCCCCTCCATCTCCTCTAGTGGACATTTTGTATGCCTTTTGGCCACTGAGCATCAGTATAATGTCCTTCCTGGGTGAGGGAATTTTCTTTTGACCAGAGTCCCACGTCCCCAAGAGAAAAGCCAAAAACTCACTTTGCCATCTCCCTTGTAAGTTTGTGGTCCAGTCTTGGGACCCAATGCTGGAAGATTTGGATTTTTTGGGAGGAGAGGGGTAAACTTTTTATTGAAGACTAACGTATATATAGAAAATCACACAAAGCCTAAGTATGTTGCTTGCTAAATATTTATAAATTGAACATAGTCCTATAACCAGCGCCTGAACTATGACACAGTGTTACCAGATCCGCAGAAGACCCGGTTGGGCCTCCTTCCAGTCACCCCAGGAGTATCTATTATCTTGGTTTCTAAAGCATAGGCTAGTTTTGCTAGTTTTTGAACTTTATAGAAATGGAATTATATAAAGTTATATATGGAAATTAATAGAATTAATTATATATATATGGAATATGGAAATATAAATTATATTGTGCATGTAGTTATATATCATTCATCCCCATTGCAGGGTAGTATTCCAATGTGTGGTGATACCATAGTTAATTTATTAATTCAACTGTTAATGGACATTTGGGCTGTTTCCAGTTTTCAGCTAATACAAGTAGGGCTGCTATGAATATTCTTGCACATGTTTATTGGTGAACATATATATGCATTTCTTTTGAGTAGAATTGCTGAGTCAAAGATGATATGCATAGTTGGCTTTAGCAGGTACTGTGAAATCATTTTATAAAGTGTTTATACCAATTTACACTGCCACCGATAATATATGAGAGTTTGCAATTGCTCCAACATTTGGTGTCTACGCCTTTTATATTTTAGTCTATTCTGGTAAGAGTGAGAAATATTACATGGTGGTTTTAATTTGTATTTCTCTAATATCTGAGCATCTTTTCATGTACTTATTGGCCAGTTGGAGACCATCTTTTGTGCACTCCTGTTCATGTCTTCTGCCCATTTTTCTCTTTGTGTTGTCTGCCTTTTTCTTACAAATTTGTAGTTCTTTTTAATACTTTGGTTAAAAGTCCTTTTTGAATTTGCAAATATCCATTCCCACTCTCCTGGGTGTGTTCTCATTCCCTCCATGATATCTTTTGATTACTATCAACAGTTGTGGCTGTAGTCCAATTTATCAGTATTCCCCTTCAGGTAGCACTTTTGTGACCTATTTAGGACATTTTTGCCTACCCCAAGGTCATGAAGACGCTCTCCCGTGTTTTTGCCTAAATGTTCTATTGTTTTCCTTTTCACATTTAGCTGTACAATCCATCCGACACTGATTTCTTTGTATGGTGTGAGGTAGGTTCAAGCTGAATTTTTGTTTTCCAGCACGGATTGACCCAGCACCAGTAATTGAAAACAACATCCTTCTCCCTCTGCTTCCAGGGAATTTTGTTATAAGTCAGGTGACTATGAGTGAGTCGATTTCTGGACCCTGTCTTTTTCCATTGGTTGATATGTCTAACCTTTAGAAAACTTTCATATGGAAGAGAGGTTTGTGAAGAAGGAGGTACTCCCAAGGGACCCATTTTTGGTAACGGTTGTGCAAGGGGCAGGAAGAAATTCATCCAGCTTCTGGAAGCAGCCATGGCAGCGTCCTAGAGTCTTGGTAGTATGGATTATAGTGTGCGGGTCCTCAGTGGCAAGGGCTGTAGGGTCTCCCCTGGAGTGGGCCAGGGGGATAAAATGGGCATTGACCTTGGTCTTGTAGACTCGAAGCTGAATTCTCTGTTCCTTCCATAAGGCTGGATGCAAAGAATTTGAATCCTCCATGCTCACCTTCCCCTGAAACCAATTTCAGACCAAGGAGCCCCTGTGTGCTCCTTCCCCCGTAAACTGTGAAATACAAGGTCTCCTTGTAATACTTTTATACACTGCTCACTTCAGTTTAATATATGAGACACTGCATCATAGTCTGGAGGTTCAAAATTACCTTGAAGTAATCATTTCCTAGAGGGCTGGTAGTAAACATTCGGTCACATAGCTATAGATTGTCGCCTGTCGCCATCAATCAGCTCCCAGGGAGATATTAAGGGGAATGATACGGGAGTGAATTGAGAACAGGTGCACACGGCTGCCAGCTCTCTGCAGAGGGAAACAGGCTTGGTGGCCTATGGCAGGCTGGCTTTGTGGGGCGTGGGCTCTCTCGGCACGACAGCCCAAGGTTGTGGGTCTGGGTAGCCTGTTGGCATAACTCAGCTCCAGGGTCATGGGATCCCTTAACTCTAATCTTGGCCTTCTGACATCTTCCCTACATCCTTCAGACCAAAGCCATCACCTGCGTTTGCACAATAATAATAGTTGCCATTTATAAGCACCCACTCTGCCCTATGGAGTCTGCTAATCCTTTTCAGGCATCATCTTATTAATCTTCAGAGTGACACCAGGATGGAATTATAATGTTAGCCCTATTTCACAGCTGAGGAAACTGAGGCTCAGAGATGTGAGAAAACTTGCAAAGTCACACAGCTGGTCAGTGGCAGAGCCAGGTCTTGAACTTGAGTGTTCCGCCTCCAGAGACCAAGGGCTAAATCGCTATGCGCTGCCTCTGTTAAACATCCAGCCCTGTACTGAGCCCGTGAGCTGGTATCCCCGTTAAACTTTGATGCATGCTGTTCTTGTTCCATTGTACAGGTGAAGAAACTGAGGCTCTGAGAAGTGTACAGCTGCTCATCCAAGTTCAGCAAGTAGATGGCATTGCCAGAATCCCACTCCAGGGTTCTTTGGTCACACACCTAAAACTTCCTCCTTGAGAAGGCAGCTAGAGTACAGGTAAAACATCACTGCCTGCAGACTTGCAGCATATGTGCTGGTTCACCTTGTGGACCTAATGGCTTGGTGAACTTCAGCCCAAGTCCCCAACAGGGTCCGATCGGGTTTGAGGAACTGAAGTTGATACAATGTGAGCGACCCTCTTAAGAAAATTAGTAATGAAACTTAGGTATGGGAGTACCTATTTATTTGACAGGTGCATTCAGATGACAGTCCTGAGACTTATACTTCGTGAATGTCAAGGTCAGTCCACTCTGGTCCCCAAGCTCCTGTGGGATCCCACCTTGGACACTATATCTCCAACAATGAAAAGCCTTTTCCTGCCTCAGTTGGCATTTCAGGAATCTGAGCTGGAAAGAAGCATGAAGTGGCTGGTGTAGGGGTTTTCAGCTTGTCAGAGTCATCTTTGGGCTCTTCCCAGGACTGGGAAGGGGTGAGAGCCCTGCTTGACTCCAATCAAGTGCTGCTCAAAGTGTAGTCTCTGAGCTGTGCCTCTGAGCTTTGTCAACGCTGGGACAAGATCAGTAAGACATCAAGAACTGGCATGTAGAAACTTCTATAGCAATCTAGCCCTGCCCAGGGGCCAAGTGCACTTGCCTTGTTGAACCAGGTGTAGACCAGTCAGAGTGCTGCTGAAATTCAGTGGTGAGCTGACTGTGGCGTGAGTGGGTACTACTTACGCAGAGTAGGATCGAGTGACAAGTAGCAGCTCCATGCACGACTAGGATTAGTCCGTGAGGTACTGAGAACAAACAAAGCTGGCCCTTCATTGCAGACAGTTTGACATGCACTGGTCTAAGCCTTATTAGGGACACCCTGTCGTCAGCATTTCATTTCACAAACAAGTAAACCTCAAACCAAGACCACATTAACAACAACAACAAAAACCCAAACCTAACCTACTGATGATTTGTTTGAGGTCTGGTTTAGTTTATTTCTTTTTTTTGTATTGAAGTATGGTTGATTTACAATGTTGTGTTAGTTTCTGGTGTACAGCAAAGTGATTCAGTTATATATATATTTGTGTGTGTATATATATATATGTGTCAGGACTTCCCTGGCAGACCAGTGGTTAAGACTTTGCCTTCCAGTGCACGGGGTGCGGGTTCGATCCCTGGTCAGGGAGCTAAGCTCCCACATGCCTCTGGGTCAAAAAACCAAAACATAAAACGAAGCAATATATATGCAAATGAAGCAATTGACAAAGGATTAATCTCCAAAATTTATAAACAGCTCATGCAGCTCAATAGCAAAAAAACAAACAACCCAATCCAAAAATGGGCAGAAGACTTAAATAGGCATTTCTCCAAAGAAGATATACAGACTGCCAACAAACACATGAAAGAATGCTCAACATCATTAATCATTAGAGAAATGCAAATCAAAACTACAATGAGATATCATCTCACACCAGTCAGAATGGCCATCATCCAGAAATCTAGAAACAATAAATGCTGGAGAGGGTGTGGAGAAAAGGGAACACTCTTGCACTGCTGGTGGGAATGTGAATTGGTACAGCCACTATGGAGAACAGTATGGAGGTTCCTTAAAAAACTAAAAATAGAACTACCATATGACCCAGCAATCCCACTAATAGGCATATACCCTGAGAAAACCATAATTCAAAAAGAGACATGTACCAAAATGTTCATTGCAGCTCTATTCACAATAGCCCAGAGCTGGAAACAACCTAAGTGTCCATCATCGGATGAATGGATAAAGAAGATGTGGCACATATATACAATGGAATATTACTCAGCCATAAAAAGAAACGAAACTGAGCTATTTGTAATGAGGTGGATAGACCTAGAGTCTGTCATACAGAGTGAAGTAAGTCAGAAAGAGAAAGACAAATACTGTATGCTAACACATATATATGGAATTAAAAAAAAATGTCATGAAGAACCTAGGGGTAAAACGGGAATAAAGACACAGACCTACTTGAGAATGGACTTGAGGATATGGGGAGGGGGAAGGGTAAGCTGTGACAAAGCGAAAGAGAGGCATAGACATATATACACTACCAAACGTAAGGTAGATAGATAGTGGGAAGCAGCCGCAGAGCACAGGGAGATCAGCTCGGTGCTTTGTGACCGCCTGGAGGGGTGGGATGGGGAGGGTGGGAGGGAGGGAGATGCATGAGGGAAGGGATGTGGGAACAGATGTATATGTATGACTGATTCACTTTGTTATAAAGCAGAAACTAATAATAAAAAAAAAACAAAAGAAACCCCAAAGCAATATTGTAACAAATTCAATAAAGACTTTAAAAATGGTCCACATCAAAAAAATAATCTTTAAAAAAGTGTGTATATATATATATATATATATATATATATATACCTTTCCAGATTTTTTTCCGTTATTGGTTATTACCAGATATTGAATATAGTTCCCTGTGCAATATAGCAGGACCTTGTTGTTTATCTATTTTATACATAGTAGTGTGTATCTGTTAATCCCAAGCTCCTAATTTATCCCTGCTCCACCACCCTGTTCCCCTTTGGTAGCCGTAAGTTTGTTTTCTATGTCTGTGAGTCTGTTTCTTATTTGTAAATAAGTTCATTTGTATCTGTCTTTTTATATTCCACATGTAAGTGATATCATATGATATTTGTCTTTCTCTTTGTGACTTCACTTAGTATAATCATCTCTAGGTCCACCCATGTTGTTGCAAATGGCATTGTTTCATTCTTTTGTATGGTTGAGTAATATTCTGTTGTATATATATATACACCACATCTTTATCCATTCATCTGTCAATGGACACTTAGGTTGCTTCATGTCTTGGCTACTGTAAATAGTGATGCAGTGAACA
This sequence comes from Mesoplodon bidens, assembly GCF_964165515.1. Classification (NCBI taxonomy): domain Eukaryota; kingdom Metazoa; phylum Chordata; class Mammalia; order Artiodactyla; family Ziphiidae; genus Mesoplodon; species Mesoplodon bidens. The sequence goes on along the minus strand of NC_138169.1, from coordinate 28,714,495 downwards.
CTGGAGTGCATGTGTCTTTTTGAATAATGAAATGAACATTGGGGTGCATTTGTCTTTTCTGGATATATGCCCAGGAGTGGGATTGCTGGATCATATGGTAACTCTATTTTTAGTTTTTTAAGAAACCTCCATAGTGTTCTCCATAGTGACTGAGCCAGGTTACATTCCCACCAACAGTGTAAGAGGGTTCCCTTTTATTCACACCCTCTCCCGCATTTATTATTTGTAGACTTTTTGATGATGGCCATTCTGACTGGTGTGACGTGATACCTCACTGTAGTTTTGATTTGCATTTTTCTAATAATTAGTGATGTTGAGCATCTTTTCATGTGCCCGTTGGCCATCTGTATGCCTTCTTTTTTTTTTCACTTTTGTGTGTGCCAGTGGGCTAATATTTGGCCAATTTCAGTTGGTTATAACTCTAGGCTGTGTGTCTCATTTGGTGGATGGCAGGTCCCTTATTATGGTGATGGCAAGAGTGCAAGGGATTGGAAATGTGATGCCTCTTGAAGCCTGGAGCTGTAACGCTAAGACTTCCTCCCATACTCCATTGGCCAAGACAAGTCACATGACTAAACACTAATGTGGGAAGGTAGTAGACTCCACCCACAAGTCACATGGCAAAGAACATGGGTGTGTAATTCTGATTAAGGGAGGATGTGGCATTGGGAGCCATAATCCAGTTTACCACAGCTGATAACCACGGATGCCAGGAAAAGCACTTAGCAACAAGCCTGGCCAGAGTAGGTGCTTGATAAACACTGTGTATTCTCCTAGGAAGCAGACTCCTGCAGCTTCCTCTGAAACTGTTGTGTGGGAGTGACTCTCCCTCCATGAGAGGTTCCAGGGATGAGTTGTCTTTCCACCCCAGCATTAAGCCAGGGAGAAAAGACTGTGGCGTAATGCACCCAATGCTTTAAGTTCCTAGGAAGAAAGATCCCAGCTGGAGGCTGCCAGAACTATTATCGGCTGCTTACATATGCATTTGCCCATCCACCACTCACAAAGTGCTCTGTTTATTTGCACACACTCTGTAATACAGCAGTGGAGGGAGAATTCATTAAGGCAAATTGTGAGGGTTGCTTTCAAAAAAATATTTCATCTCTCTGTTTTATGCAGTGCATGGTTCCCTGTTTAATGAGAACTCTGCAAGTCCATTTTCCTTAAGGGTTTAATACAAATATAATTTAAAAAATTAAGACAGATGTGGAAAGTGCCAAGGGAAGCTATTTCTCCCGTTAACTCACAGAGCAGACCTTCTCGATGCTGCAAGATGTGTGAGGAGGAGAAAGACTCCAGAAGCTATCAAGAGTCCTTTAAGGTTACATCAGACTCCAGCCTGGGTTTATGTGGTTCAGGGATTCCTGACGAACAGATAGGAATTAGATTTACTGGTTGAGTAATGGGACTGTTACTAGCTGGCAGTTTAATTAATGCTGATATAGGAGCTTTGCTGTTTCTTGGAATTTGAACTACAGAGCAGCGAGAAGTGGGCATTTACATTTTTCAAAGTTTCTCTGAATAATCTTGGTAGCTTTTGGAGGGGAGGGGAGAATGGGGTGTTTGAGGGAAGGAGAGCCTTGGGGTGTTGGAGGCCCCTGTGCAATTCCCAGCTCCCTACATGCAGCATATCTGGGGCAAATTGTCCACTGCAATTTGATTGCTTTCCATCCTGCTGCCACCACTGGCTTCTTGAAGCAAGGTAGTACCTGAGCTATAATCACTTAAATAATAATAATAATAATAATAATAATAATATTGTTAAAGAAGCTAAGGATTAGTATTGCTAAAATTTTGTGGTGCTTATTTTGGTTCATTTCACTGGGAGGCTGGTGTTGTTATCATCATCCCCATTTCACAGATCCGTAAACCAAGACTCAGTCACTCAGAACAGGCAGAGCTGAGAATTGAAACCTATGTCCGTGTCTTGAACCATGTGCTACCCTTTTCTTTGTGACAAATGGGCCATCCGCATCTTAGAGATGTGGGGAAGAGTTCCAAGCCTGAACAGCAGGTGCAGACGGAGTGAGGACTAGCTTTCTTACCTAGCAGCTTTCCCCACTGCATCTCTGGAATTTAATACGGGGATTCTGACTCACTTTACTGTTAGCCTGCATCACACTCATTAAGAAATAGAAATATGCTCCCCTCCCTCATCCGGAAAACAATAAGCAAACTCACGTCGATGGAGGGTTTACTGTGTTGCAGGCACTCTGCTGAGTGCTGTGTTCTTTATTTCATTTAATCTTCAAAATACATGCTGGGAAGAAGGTACAGTTGGCCCTTTGTGTCAGTGGGTTCCGCATCCCCAATACCAAGGGCCACCTTTGGGACTTGAACACCTGGGGATTTTGGTATCTGCAGGGGGCGTGGTCCTAGGACCAATCTTCCGCGGATACCGAGGGACTACTCTATGTAACGCTCTCTGCTTTCTAGATAAGGAATCTGGGGCTCTGAGAGGTGAAATGACTTGCCCAAGGTCACACAGCAGGAAGTGGTTCAAGCGAGATCCAGACCCAGATCTGTCTGAAACTCCCAAGCCTTTGCACTGAACCCTAAGGCTAGATAGACACGATGGCTGGGTTTTCCTTTACTTCACTTTACCAGCATCCCAGGCTGCCTCCATCCCAGATAATTGAGAGCTGCCTGACCCAATGCAGCCTGTCACACCTGGGAGTTATTTTAGCGTGTTTCTGTATAAATCCTTCTTCTCAGAAGGTGGGAAGGAGTCTGCTTGCCTTGGCGCATTCCCTGGTTGGCGTATTGGTTTAAGGTCTCCTTTGTGTGCTGTGAGTTGTAAATCGGGAGACCCTCTGACCTCGTTGAGATGGACACGGGTTCCTGAATCAGCAGTTTGGGAAACGCCCTCTTCTCTGTCTTTCTTGGGCTGCCCTTCATTAAGTAATCCTAGAGAGAACTAGATTCCTTTCTAACCCAGGAAATGTCTTTGACTTCCCTCTATGTTCAATTCAACAGTAGTTGAAAACCATTTTCGTGTCTTTACCATGTTGCCAGAAATATTTTAATTGATGGATAAACGTCAAGAACTAGATAATGTCCGGAGAATAGAGAGGATGAGTCCTAAGTTCATATTCACTTTGTCAAAGTTGGTAACTGGCTTCAAGTAAGTTAAGTTTCTCTCTACCTGGATCAAAGAAAATAAGAGGGCAGGTTTTAATTTTGCAAGGGTACTTGGATTTTCCATTTAGGACCAACAGAAGTGACTTTTGCATCACACAGACCTCTGCTCTCCACTTCTTCATCTGTGCCAGACATCACTAATAGATCATGGCAGTACAGCCTGCTCAGACTAGTTGTGATCTTAAAATCCTTCCCAGTAGAGGGAACCAGGTACCTTCTGCCACTGATCAAAATTGGGTTAGAGGTGAAATCAATTTGCCAAGTGCGTCCGGATGCTGTTTTATGTCCTCTTTGAGTTTAGGCATCTGTCTTTTCCTATCAGACAGCCTCAGATACACGGATTGAATTAAGATGCTAATCAAGGCATCATCATTTGATGATGAAGATTTGATGATGATTTGATTTCACATCATTTGATGTGAAAACAAATAGTGCTCTGCTTCTTAAATAATGAGAAATGAAGGCTTAGGGGGTGATTTGTTGAAGGTCAACAGTAAGTGAGGGAGAGGGTTAAGTAGATTTGTGAGTCAGATCCAGGTCCCTGTCTTGGCTGTGCCATTTCCTCATTTAGCGATGTTGGGCAAGTCACTTCAAATATCTGAGCCTAAGTTTCCTCATCAGTAAAATGGGACTAGAATGCTACCTCAGTGAGCTATGATGAGGATTAAAATGAGATACTGCATATGAAATACCTAGGAGAGGACCTGGTAGGTAGAGGAAGTGCCTGATAAATGTTAGCCAATATTTGTCCAGTTTTCTTAAAAATATCTTATGCACAAAACCCAGTATACATGGGCTTCCCTGGTGGCACAGTGGTTGAGAGTCCGCCTGCCGATGCACGGGACACGGGTTTGTGCCCCGGTCTGGGAAGATCCCACATGCCGTGGAGTGGCTGGGCCCGTGAGCCATGGCCGCTGAGCCTACGCGTCCAGAGCCTGTGCTCCGCAACGGGAGAGGCCACCACAGTGAGAGGCCCGCGTACGGAAAACAAACAAACAAACAAAAATGTATACATTATTATGAAATCTGATGACTCTAGGGTGCCACTATTCCCATTTTACAGATCATGAAACGCAGACTTAGAGAAATAAGATGGCTTTCCCAAAATCACACAGAAAGTAAATAGAAAAGCTAGAATTCAAATGCCAGATATGGCAAATCACGAGTCCTTACTTCCTTAAAATCTTATCCAGATATCCCTCGCTCAATGCCACGTATCATGACCATCCTTTTAAAATTCCTCTCTCTGCCCCCATGTCTGTTTCTCCTCACCCTCCTTTGTTCTTCTCTCCAAAGCACCTTTTGCCTTCTAAGACACAATCTCTTACTATATAATTTCCTTATTTATCTTGCATATATTTCATTGCCTGTCTCACTCCTACTTGACTATCCCCCAGGGCAGGGGATTTAATTTATTTTGTTAACTGCTGTATTCACTGCTCTGAGCACAGTGCCTGACACACAGTAAGCACTAAATGTTCACTAAATATTTGCTGAATAAACACATAAAGTCTACCTGGCTCAAAAGCTTCCTTTTTGGATCACGCTGTGTCCTACACGATTTGTAATCAGTTCTTAGTTGTTGAACGCCGACCATGTTCTAGGCATCATGGAGACATCGTAACTATATTGTTGCTAAATATGACCATAACCATTCATGGAAGGGACGATTATACAGGCTTTGCAGTTGAGGAAACTGACGCTCAGCAAGGTTATGTGACTTCGTTCCCATCAGACATCTATTAAGGGGCAAGTGGGAAGTCATATCTAGGTCAGCTGGACTCCAAGACCTGCTCTCCTTCCCCAGCCTGTGTTGAATTATAAGAACTGGCTTCCTTCTCAGCAGGTGCTTATGAGTATCATCCTTGGACCAGAATTTTTGTTTGAGAACCAGACCCTCGTTCAGTTTAAAAAACTCATCAGACCTCACGGGTGGACTCTGTTGTATACACATCCCAGGATTGGAGCCCACCGAAACCTACTGAAACAGAATCCCTGGGGTTAGAGGAAGTGATGGGGAGTCCAGGAATCTGATTTTTAGTAAGAACCTAGGTGATTTCTATGGTCAGGCTAATCTGGAAAACAGTAATGGAATTCATGCATCCATCTATCCACCCATTTCCTCATCTTTAAAGTGGGGGTAATATCAGTACCCAGCTTATATCGTTGTTGTAAGGATTAAATAAGGACATATTAGGAAATGATTAGAACATTGCCTACCAAGTAAGTTGTAAGAGGTGATTAAGACTTGGGCACCTCCCGTTGCTGGTAATTAGGGTCATAGCAGAAACAAACAGACAAGGCCTTGCCTTCCTGGTGCTGACCATGTAGTTGGAATGAGCACAGATTTTGGCATCAGAGAAAACTGGATTAAACTCCCACCTTTGCCACTCACACTCAGATGTGCACATGAGCAAGCTACTGAACTTCTCTGGATCCATTTGCTCCAATGTGGGGATAATAAAATTAACAACAAAAGCAGTATTATAGCTTTGTTGTTGTTTGTATCAACTAGAAGAGATTGAGACTCAGAGAGGCAAAGCAACTTGCCTAAGGTCACACAGCTAGTGAGTGTCAGAGCTGGGATTTGGATTCACATCTTTTAGACTCTGGGGATGGAATGTTCACCTGCCACATGTTGTGGCTTCCCACAGACAGGGGTGGCTATAAAACTCACAGGGAACAGGTGGAAAGGATAACACACCCGGTGAAGGCTTCATCCAACATACCTGCACAATGAAGCACATTATACCGAGGCCCTGTGGGAACTCCCCTGTGACAAAACGATGTCCAGACTTACCTAGTTTCCACTGACTTCACACAGAGCCAGCCTTCCCAGGTTCTCCTGCAACACAGGCATTTGGAGAGCTCCTTGGAAAGATTTTGACTTCTCTAATCTCACCAGGCACAAGGAAGGTTTGGGAGACATGAAAGGCAGCAGTTATTTATTTCATGAATAGATAACGGCAAGCCATTTACAGGGAGCAGTGGCAGGAAGATGAAAAAGCTATTAATACAGTTGGAAGCTCATTTCTTTCAGAGTGGCCAGCAACTGCTGGAGAGGACAAAAACTAGAAAATACCGCAATGGGCGCTCCGGAGAGGACACATTATTCAGGAGATATTACAGTACCTTGTTCACCTTAGTAAACATTTTTTTAATGTTTATGAAATCTGTTCAAAGGCATCCTGATGGATGAAAGCCAATAACATTTATAGGGGTGTGTGTGCGTGGGTATGTGTACTTGCATTTCTTTTGTTCTAGTAGCCTTTGTAAATCATTTCTCTGAGTTGATGTACTCAACAGTGGCTAGGCAGGGTCTACATAATGCAACGTGAAGTCCATGCCTCTGTTCCCTGGGTAATTGTACTCTTCGTGATGTCTGCTGCGCTGCAGATGGGGCTCTGGGAAGCTGGGAGCTGACCTGAGGAGTGATGGGAGCAGAAGAAAGACTCCAGTTCTGAGAAGAGAAAAATCAAGAGGAGCAGGGAGATGAGAAAGATAGGGCAGCATTTCCCAGTGTGTGTTGGGAATATATTCTCACCCAAGGAGGGGCCCGTGGGAACAGGATTTGGGGGAATCCTTGCACTTCTGACAAGAAGAGAGATTCACAACATATAGGAAGCATCCCGTTCAAGGTTCTTGAGATTAAAGTGATCCCCTTAACAAGGCTTAATTCCACTTTTCCCAGACTCTGACCACAGCACAGCCCCTGCAAAAGCTCTAGTGCCTCAGAGAACGCTTTCAGGAACACAGCTTCTATGTGATAAAACTGGGCAAAGCTGTTAATCATTATAACTAAGCCATGATGGCATCTGTACACATGACTATTAGCTCACTTATTTTAAATGAAATGACTTGTCAGTTTGGTTCAGGAACTGGCCAAATTGGACAATCTACTAGTTTAATAGATGTTTTTTTCCAGTTGAATTGGTTTATTTTTTGATTTAGGACTCAGGCACGCAACCAGTTTAACTGGGAGGGATGAACTTGGTTTTGACTCCATTATCCAGTTTCACAGACTGATTAGGTACACCAGTTAGGGAGTCAAGTGCACCAGGGTTAAATTCTGGCACCTTCCGTTCCTAGAGGTGTGACTTTGGGAATGTTACGGAATCTCTCTATTTAAGTTTCAGTTTCGTCATCTATAGAATGGGAACAATATTTACTGGACCTATTTTATTGGCTTATGGAGATTAGTTGAAATAATGCAGATAAAAAGTTTGGCACAGAGCTGGCACATAATGAGTTCTTAGTAAGTGTTGGTCATCATCGTCATCATCAGAAGGAAGCGGCTGGGGCTCACAGGTGAACCGTAAATCTTTCTTCCATCCTCAGGGATGCTTGAGGAAAGTTGGACTCTTTCTGATAATGACGGAAGGAATGTATCCACTAGAGACAAATGATGCTGTTCCTGGGGTGGCTATATGCTCATCACTGATCCAACGATGTCTCGGAGCCCACTGTACTTGGTTGTTGGGTTTCCTTATTACATGACCTGTAGTTTATGGAGTGCAGCTGCTGAAGAGTGAGAAACATGTGCCCCTCAGGGCACTACATCACTAGAAGGTATTCAAGGCTCCAAGATCCTGAAGCTTCCCTATGCCGATGTGACCCACAGTCACACCAGCTCTCATGCTTTAGACCAGAATGGTGATTAGGACATTGGACATTGGCTCTGGATGTCCAAGGCCTTTGTGATGCTGCTAGCCTAAGATGCTGCTGTGCTCCTTATTCTGTATCCCTTCTTAAGGTGAAAGATGTCTCATGCCTGGCGAGCCTATCATGTGTCTTGTGAATTCCAATGACAATCCAAACCTGAAAGCCACTCCAGTGATCTTGAAAGTATTAAGAGATCTGCAGTTAAAAATATCTAGACTCTGTTTGACATTGCCATTTATCCACTGGGAAACTTTAGGCAAGTTACTTAATCTCCCTGAGCCTCAGGCTCCTCTTCTGTAGATGGGGATGAGATTGTATACTTTATAGAGTTGTGATTCATTTAATGAGATAATACATGTCAAATACCTAGAATAGTGCCTGGCCCCAAACTGAATGATTGTGTGAAATGCCTGGTATCATGCCCGGCACTGGGTCTAGGCAAGGGGATTTTCCACAGACTTCTTCCCTGCTCATCAGGGACCACCTGGCTCAGGCACTAAATCCCCAGTTAGATATAAAGTTGTCCCTTGCCCAACATTTAGCTTTCTCTGGACTCTCATTAGGCGTGTCTTAATCTACAGATAGAGCACGAGTTTCATGAGGCCAGTGAAAGTCTAATTCACGTCTAATTCCCTTCCCTATTGTTTGGCAAATTGTTGCAAATGCCTACGTGGTTGTATAGTTAAAATGTAGGACAGGTGTTCAGGAGCTGAAGAAGTTAAACCTGGACTGGTGTGATGATGTCGCGTAGTGATGGCCAGGCTGAGTGTGGACTGTCTCCTACGTGCAGTGGGGAGCCAGAGAGGGCTTTTGAGCAGGGGAGTGGTCTGCTCAGCCCCACACTATATGATAACAGTGATGATGTTAGTGACATCAGTAAGGGCTGTGCTGATGACCGGGAAATCTAAGCTCATCCTTTGTACCAGAAACTGTGCCAAGTCCTTTACACCCGTCATGGCCTCTAGTCCTCACAAAGACCCTCTGAGCTTGGATACTGGATAATTGGCCATGTGCCGGGTGGATTGAAGGGTAGAACGACTGGAGTCTTTTGAGACTTGGTATAGTCTTCACTTAAGAAGGGACAATGGAGGGCTTCCCTGGTGGCGCAGTGGTTGAGAGTCCACCTGCTGATGCAGGGGACATGGGTTCGTGCCCCGGTCCGGGAAGATCCCACATGCCGCGGAGTGGCTGGGCCCGTGAGCCATGGCTGCTGAGCCTGTGCGTCCGGAGCCTGTGCTCCGCAGCGGGAGAGGCCGCATCAGTGAGAGGCCCGCGTACCGCAAAAAAAAAAAAAAAAAAAAGAAAGGACAATGGAAATGGAATTGACAAGCCTCCAAGCCCACAGCAAATATTTTCAGTTTTACTGGCCAGCCAAACACCTCCCTTGTTCAGTAAAATGTTCAACTACATCAATATAATCCCTTATGTCAGAGGTGCCAAAGTAGTCATGGCTCCACTACTCTATAGGAAGAGCCTTATTAGCTTTAAAAGGGAGGTTGTGACTCATTTGTAGCTGGGCCATAATGTCCCCAGAGAGGACATTCTACAAAGTGTCTGTTACGGGGGCTTTGAATGGTGTAATGCATGAAGTAGCTGATTTGGGGCAATCTTCTCTTAGCTGGAGGCTCTACTCTCCTGACTTGAGATTTCCTTTTCTCTTCCATGTAAACCTCTTCTGGGACTATTCTAAGACTTCTGGTTGGTCATTGACTATGTTACTTTTCTTCCACAATTCCGGTTGTAAATGCTGCCACCGTCCTCTGACTTAAGTCAGAAATCAGTGTCATCCTACCAGACCTCTCTGTCCAGTCCTATCAGTCACCAAGTTTGCCAAAATGAATCCCCCAAGAGTCCTTCCATCCATCCCCTTCTCTTCACCCTGACTGCCACCACCATCCAGGACGCCATTATTGCTCATATAAAGGATGGCAGTGGCATCCCAGCTGGTCTCTCTGTCCCCAGGCTTGTCTCTCCATCCTGTCCTTCACACTGCAGCTAGAGCACTGTCTTTTTTTTTTTTTTTTTGCTATACGCGGGCCTCTCACTGTTGTGGCCTTTCGTGTTGTGGAGCACAGGCTCCAGACGTGCAGGCTCAGTGGCCATGGCTCACGGGCCCAGCCGCTCCGCGGCATGTGGGATCTTCCCGGACCGGGGCACGAACCCGTGTCCCCTGCATCGGCAGGCGGACTCCCAACCACTGCGCCACCAGGGAAGCCCTAGAGCACTGTTTGGAAGATGCATATCTGCTATGCCATTTTCTTGTTTCAAAACCCAAACCCCATGTCCTGGCATTCAGTGCTAGTCATAACCTGGCCCCTCCCTATCTCCCTGATCTCAAGCTGCCACTCCTTGCATGCTCCAGCCATGCCGCACCTTCAAGAAGGTCCCCCAAATCACCAGGCTCTCTCACACTCTTCTGGGGACTCAAGTCCTCAGCCTGACACTGCAAAGGCCCGGTAGGTGATCCTATTTCTCCTGCCTCCCGCTCCCTCTTTCATGCCCCCGTCAGCGTGTGGGGCTAGTAAACGAGGGCCGTATTTCCCAGGGAGGTACGTCTAGGGCCATATCTGCAGTTCTAGCTGAGACTGATGAACTTGCAAATGATGAGGTTTCTGGGGGCATTTGTTGACATATAAATCAAAATCCAATTTATGTGAAGGAAAATCCCAGCTGGTTTACATGGCAGGATTATGAAACAGTTTTTGCCTTGTGTGCAGCCTCTTGGATGGTGTAAAATGATTTTACCTTCCACAAAAGAAGCTTGCCTTTTTAACTTCTGCTGGTGTTTTCCTAGGGTGACCCTGGAAACTTCCGATACAGAGTTTGCCAACTTATTCCAAGGTTGCCAACTTATGACACTGGTCTTACTGAGGGGAGCAAGGGAAGTGCAATTTATTGAGTGTCTACTGTGTGCCAGGCACACCCCTGCAGTGTCCTACAGTCTCACAACAATCTGCTGGGTACTTGACATCATATTGAAAGCCGTACTCTCAATCATGTGACTATCTCTCCATTCTCGTCCTGAGAGGGTGTATTAGTCATCTGTTGCTGCAGAAATTACCACACACTTTGCAGCTTATAACAACTCACATTTATTATATTACTATTTCTGTGGGTCAAGACTCTGGACACAGCTTAACAAAGTTCTCTGCTTGGGGTCTTACAAGGTTGTAATGAAGTGTTGGTCAGGGTGTGGTCTCATCTGGGGCTCAACTGGGCAAGGATTTGCTTCCAAGCTCACACAGTTGTTGGCAGCAGCCCTTTACTCATGGGCTATAGAGCTGAGGATCTCAATTTATTGTTGCCTATTGGCCAGAGACACCCACCCCCAGTTCCTTCCCAACATAGCCACTTACTTCTTCCAAGTCACAGAGAGAGGGACTTCAAGCAAGACAGATGTTACAGTCTTACATGATATGATCACAGAAGTGACATCATTTTATCATCTTTGTCATATTTATTGGTTAGAAGCCAGACCAAGGTCCTGCCCACACTCAAGGGGAGTGGGCTACACAGGGTGTAACTGGGAGGTGGGGACCATGGCCACTTCAGAGTCTGTCTGCCCCAGAAGGGTTAAGACACTCAAGGTCACATGACTAGATGTTTGTGGAGTTGAAATCTGACTTCAGAGCCCAAACTTTTAGCATTATGCTGCCCCTGCAGCTGATTCCACAGTCTGTGAAATCCAAAGTAAAGCTCTTCCTGGGAGATTTATCCTGACTGCTGAAGTCGGGGTCATTTGTTCATCTCGGGAGCTGCTGTGAGTTTCAGCACCCAAATCACTAAAACTGGAGTGGAAGTGAGGCAGTTCTTCAAAGGACGACTTTTTAGGGTACTAGTACCCCAAGTGGGGAAGAGATCCCGGGTGTGTTCACTCCTGCTGGACCCAGACCCCCATGGGCTGTTCTCTGATGGAGAACACATTCTCAGAGGGATCCCAAGTGACCATGATCGACTGTGGCCTTGGGGAGAAACTCACATGGCTGCTCAGAGGTTAATGCCATCACAGGTCTCTCTCCCTATGGTCACCCTTCACAGAAGAGGCCTCTACCATCTGGCTTATTAAATGGTATTGCTGCTGTGTTTTTATTTTTTCCACCAACATGCACAGCCTCCAGTTTGATGTTTGGAGCCCTTCCAATTCTTCAATTCTGAACAAGACTTGTGTTAACTCGTACATGGCTGTCATGTGTAGTTGTATGGGTTGTGCACTGCATAAGGATACCTGGATCATATACAAAGTCAGCACACTGAGATCTTTTTCCAGTGGCAGGGAACACATCCAACGTCCCTTCCCCTTCATTGTAACAATACCTCGGTTGCCTCTTGTTTTGTTTTGTTTTAGGAGCCTCCTTCCTTCACTCTTTAGCCTTCATACCACTCACTAAGCCAGGAGAAGTCCTTTCTGCCTGAGGAAAGAGGCACCTTTTTCTGATTCACATACAGAGACTCATCTAGGCTTGCAGCAGCCTTGATGACCATTTTCAGGGTAGACAACCTTCTGCTGACCTGGGGTCGTGACATAATCTGCCCAAGCTGACTCTGAGAGCAAGCAACTCACAGTTTTAAAAACCAGCCAGCAGCAGGACTTCCCTGGTGCACAGTAGTTGAGAGTCCGCCTGCCAATGCAGGGGACATGGGTTTGATCCCCGGTCTGGGAAGATCCCACATGCCGCGGAGCAACTAAGCCCTGCACCACAACTACTGAGCCCATGTGCTGCAACTACTGAAGCCTATGTGCATAGAGCCCATGATCCGCAACAGGAGAGGCCACCGCAGTGAGAAGCCCACGCACCACAACGAAGAGTAGCCCCTGCTAGCTGCAACTAGAGAAAGCCCGCGGCAGCAACAAAGACCCAAAGCAGCAATAAATAAATAAAATTAAACAAAAACAAAAACAAAAAACTAACTGGTAGCTGCCCAATCATGGTAGAAATTCTCCTTTCAACATGCTGCACTTAAAACTCCCAAGTCCATATATAGTGTCATTTAGGTAAAGAATAAAAAGCTCTGGCTGTCATGTGCCTTTAAATAAACCTTAAAATTGACAGCCAAGGTTGGATCAATGCCGATGTTCAGTCATAAAGGCCGTTCTAGGGGAGAGTATTCAAAAACCACATTAAAAAATATGCGGTCAACACCAGCTGTGGTCCAATTAAATTCAGCTGATCACAGATGTTTATATAGATCACACACACACACACACACGACCCAACAAATTACTTCTTTTAAAATACAGTTTGAAAAGCACAAGATGAGATCCATTGACCATTCACATCAGAGTCACCTGAAATCCTTAATAAAAATGTATAGTTTCTTTCTCCCTACCCTAGACCTATGAATCCAAATATTTTAGGAGAGGGAGCCCAAGAATCTGAATTCTAACAAGGACCCAAGGTGGTTTCAATACTAAGTGCCACTGAAGAGCACTCTTATGCAAGGCTAGGCAGTATTCTAAGGGTGCTGGGTTACTGAGATACACTGCTCTTAACTGTCCAGCCAGAATAAACTGTTTAAACTGGATCATTTGAGGTTTTAGTCTCCAGGGGAAACTTCTGGAGAGGCACTCAGAAGAGTGTGTTATTTCTCCATCAGGGTCCTTTAGGTATTTTGCAAGAAGACATTCCTCCAAGCCTTTTCTCGCAACCTTTCTCCCAATTCCTGACATCTCCAAACGACTACATCAGGAGCTATAAATCAGAATCTGGGGAACATAGAAAAGTGACACCCACCTGGGTCCCATACTTGAAATCAGTTGGTTCATCAGTTTGGATACATTTAGCCATGAGTAATAGAAAGCCTAACTGTGGTTCAAATTCTAAGCACAGTTACCACCGCCATGAAAAGGTCTGAAGAGAGGTAGTTCCAAGATTTCATGTCGGACTCTGAGCTCCCGAACGGCTCTACAGTTCTCTGACCACTTGGCAGCCCCCCACCTCATGGTTGTGAGCTGGCTGCAGCAGTGCCAGACCTCATGGCCTCACACAGCAGCTTTCAAAATATAGGAAGGAGCAGCTGAGGAAGCGCGGGGAGATGGTGGTAGAGGGATGCTATGTGGTTTCTGAGGTCAGTTCATGAGACACCTGTCACTTCTGCGTGGGTCTCTTGGAAATGCTCTTAGATCACTCCCTCTTGGGAGCCAGCTGCCACGTTGCGAGAAGCCTAAGCCACATGGAGAGGTCACGTATACACACGCCGCTAGTCGTCCCCAGCTGCACCCCTAGCTGACTTCCAGCACTAACTCCCTGCCGGTGCTCACTCCAGCCATCTTGGTTGGTACAGCCTAAATGAACCTGCGCATGAGTGCAGCCACCCAATGGCCAGCTGATGCCAGGTGGAGCAGAACTGCCCAGGTGACCTACAAGACAGTGAGAGTTAATACACTGTTTTAAGCTACTATGTTTGGAGGTTATTATTATGCATCACTGGATAATAAGCAGACCACCAGGATGTTGGAACTCAGGAACATTTAGATGATGAAGGAAGCTCACCAACGTCTTGGCATCACTGGTTGAAAGCTGCTCTTGGGAGGAGATGAGAAGACAGTTCTTCCCTGGCACTTCTGGTCTGTCCTGCAATGAGACAGAGCAGCCTCCATAGGCAGAGGGAATCTTCACCCGAAGAGTTGCAGGAGTGGACAAGCAGGAAGTCAGTCGGCCTGCTGGGTGCCCATAAGTGGTAGGTGATGAGGGAGTAGGAGGGTGGGGGGCACACCAGCATCTGTGGTACTCTGTCGAAGGAAGCAGCTACTCAGTTCTGGGTATTTATAGCCATGAGGTATATGGTTACAGAGTTATCAAATCTTGTGACCTCTCAAGAAAATCAGAAGGCTGGATCTTTATGTAAACTTTCTTGATTTTTGGAAGTGGAAAACTAATTCAAAAAAAAATTTTTTTAATAAATTTATTTATTTTTGGCTATGTTGGGTCTTCGTTTCTGTGTGAGGGCTTTCTCTAGTTGCGGCGAGGGGGGGCCACTCTTCATCGCGGTGCGTGGGCCTCTCACTGTCGCTGCCTCTCTTGTTGCGGAGCACAGGCTCAGTAGCTGTGGCACACGGGCTTTGTTACTCCGCAGCATGTGGGATCTTCCCAGACCAGGGCTCGAACCTGTGTCCCCTGCATTGGCAGGCGGATTCTCAACCACTGCGCCACCAGGGAAGCCCCAACTAATTCAAATTTTAAAAACATTCTGTGCAGCCAAATCATGCAGGCCAAATAAAAACACATGTGGATGGGGAGGATGCTCCTTGATCAACCCAAGATGGAATGGAAAGAGCACTGAGCCCCATATCATATTTCCTAGAATGAGAAGGTGTGGCAAGGCAGAAGGAGGTGGTCCTGAACTTGACCTTAAAAGACAAATTTAGATGGGGGTGGCTTTCAG
Source organism: Mesoplodon bidens (assembly GCF_964165515.1). Lineage (NCBI taxonomy): Eukaryota > Metazoa > Chordata > Mammalia > Artiodactyla > Ziphiidae > Mesoplodon > Mesoplodon bidens. Next base: position 28,699,309 of record NC_138169.1, on the reverse strand, counting down.
GCAAGGGAAGCCACATGGATAAGGGCCCAGGAGGTGGCAAGGTTTGTAGAATTGCAGGGAAAGTGACTAGTTTATAGTGGGGGCCAGTTAATATGAGGGAAAATGGGGAAACAACATTGATGTTACATGTAGAAACTAATAGACATGCAGTACTCTAACTGGGCACATTAAATGCATATATAATTTTCACTTCTTCACTCTTAGGAGTCTGGTGGCCAGAAATAGAATGCTTATGTCTTGGCAAAAAAATGTGCACTGATATACACCTGAAACTAACACAACACTGTAAATCAACTATACTTCAATTTTAAAAGTGCATTGATAATCTCAGAAAGAAAAAAAAACCCTCTGTATATTCAATGGCATCCTGTTTACTCTTATATTGACTAGGTTAATTATTTAAATGTGATGCTTTATTTTGATCTGTATCCATAAGCAAGCAAAGTATGTTTAAATGGTATAATTGTATTGAATTTCCCACATAATACATTTCATAGCAGATGATCAGATAAAGACTATAACCTGCACTCAAGCAAAATGACTTTGCTTAACCTAATCCATTGACTGAGTGACCTTGGGCAAGTTACTTAACCTCTCTGTGCTTCTGGAGTCTCACTTGAAAAGGGGGGGATGGTGATAAAACATACTTCACGGCGTGGCTGAGATGAGTAAATGCGATGAGACTTGTAAAGCTCTTAGCGCAGCGACTGATACAAGTTGTTGATCAACACCAACCCTTATTGATTGTTAGCAAATCTCACCTTTGACAACTGAAGTCTAATGAGAGCTACCAACTCGTGAATTTGCTCCATGTTTGTGCCTGATTCAGACTCGTTAACGAATTCAGATTCGTTACTGCTCATACTTCCTTCTAATCCACTTCCCAGAAGATCATGTAACCTGGAAGTGGGAACTGGTTCTTCTAGTTCTCTCTAGAAGATTCCCTCAAGTCTGATTCATTCTCAGGAGGGGCTGCCAAAAGTCCCTCTTGTCTTTTTTTTTTAAATTAATTAGTTAATTTATTTTTGGCTGCATTGGGTCTTCGTTGCTGTGCGTGGGCTTTCTCTAGTTGCGGAGAGTGGGGGCTACTCTTCGTTGTAGTGCGTGGACTTCTCATTGCGGTGGCTTCTCTTGTTGTGGAGCACGGGCTCTAGGCACGCGGGCTTCAGTAGTTGTGGCGTGCGGGCTCTAGAGTGCAGGCTCAGTAGTTGTGGCTTGCGGGCTCTAGAGCACAGGCTCAGTAGTTGTGGCGCATGGGCTTAGTTGCTCCGTGGCATGTAGGATCTTCCCAGACCAAGGCTCGAACTCGTGTCCCCTGCATTGGCAGGTGGATTCTTAACCACTGTGTCACCAGGGAAGTCCCTGTCCCTCTTGTTTTAGGTTCGTTCATTCACTCATTCAATCAACCACTTACTGTAAGTCAGGTCCTTTGCTAGACACAGAGGTGAAAGAAATAGCCCCAGCCTCACAGAGCTCATAGGCTAGTGGCAGGGGGAGGGAAGAGAAGAATAGGCACTGGCACTTCAGTGAGATCTGGGAAGTGGACAGGAAGCTGAAGGACAACAGAGGAGATCCTTTCATCTTACTTAGCCTGAGGATCAGGGAAGGAAACTATGACATCTAAGGAAAGTCCTTAAAAGAAGAAAGGAAATAGCTGGGCAGTAGGATAGGGAGTGGGGAGACTATCCCAGCTCAAGAATGTCACAGGAGAACTACAAGTAGTTCAGTATCACAGGAAAGACATGTGTTTTGGTGGAAACAGAGAACAAGGAGAAGGGAGGGAGGAAAGTCAGCAGTGGGCACACACAGACTAAGAAACCCTGTTGGGGGAAATGGGGAGCCACTGAAGGCTAGCAGGAGAGGGATGATCAGACTGGTGCTTTGGAAAGATCATAATTGCTGTTCTGGGGAGAAGGGGTCAAGCAACTAATTTAGAGACGAGTTTAAGAGCTGATATGATCGTTCAAGCCTAAACTACGGTGGTGGCAAGAAGTGAATAGATTGAGATGTATGTAAGAGACATAAGCAACAGGACATGGAGACTGAATGAAGGAGAGGAGCGGGTGGGATGTCAAGAACGACTACAGGTTTAGATAACTGGGGAAGTAATGGATGGGGCAGGGAGTGTATGTGGTAGAGATGTTTAACTCTTTGCTGGCTCTTCTTAACCAGGACACACAATTCTTCAGATTAAATTCAAGAAGCTCAATTGATCTTGCCAGCCATTCTTACTGAAGCTTTAACCAGGGTGATAATTACTCCAGGAGGCAAGTTGGGAAAATTCTCATGAGGGCATCCTCTTGAAGATACCCAATTTTCTGCACAATTTTCACACTCAATACAACAAGATTTATTTGTCATCTGCTCTGTGTCACTTGCTGTGCCCATTGGGTTGAACCAGGAAAGCATGGATCCTGCCTTCATGGGATTTACATTCCAGCTTAGAGTTCTGGTATCTTCTCATCTAAGTGCTAAATTCTCCTGTCCTCTAGGGGTGCTCGAATAAGAATACAAATGTATCAGTTAACTATTGCTGTATAACAAAATGCCCTCAAAACCCAGTGGCTTAAAATAGCAACAATTTATTTAGCTTAAAATTCTGCCATTGGCAATTTAGGGTGGACTCAGCTGGGTGTTTCTTCTGATCTTACCTGGATACATTCTTGCATCCACATTCAAGCTACAGGTTGGTTAGGCAGTTTTAGTGATCCTGGCTGGACTCTCACAGGTTTGAGATCTCAGCTGGGGTAAATGTTCTTCAGTGGCTCCAATCTCTCATCTTCCCATAGGCTAGCCCAGGCTGTTCATGTGGTGGCCAGGAAAGTTTCCCAGAGAGAATGGAAGTTAGCACAGTCTCTAGAGGCCCAGGCTTAGAACTGACACAATAACACTTCCACCATGTTCTACTGGCCAACGCTAGTCACAGCGTCCAGTGCAGATTCCAGGAGTGGGGAAGAGGCCCCACACCTTGATGGGAGAAGCAGCAGAGTCTCATTGCAAAGAGCATGGGCACAGTGAGAGAAAGAATTGCCATAATTTTAGCAATATACTCCAAGGACTCACACACTCCTAATTCTTGCTACATGTAAAAGTAATCACAAAAGGGAGCTCTCTTGAGCAGAGGATGGCAATAGATCTATTTCTTATATTTCCAAGCCAAACAGGAGACTTATTGAGACCTGCCCTTTCCCATGAGGGAATTCGTTCTATCTGTTTGGGCTCCTGGGTCAGTCAGTTTTTTTCATTTTAGTTTTCTGACTGTGGCCATCCTCTCCTTTTCATCCCCCCAGAACAATAGCCTGGGATTCTCTGCACAGATGTCAAAGAAATGAAATGTCAGCAGAGTTCACTGTGACCCTGGAGCCAGTGCTCTCCCGCCTCCTCCTCACAGTTGCCTACGGCAGGGCTGGTCTACACTATTAATAAACCTTCCCCTCAGCATTTTCTCTTGAGGGACCGTATCAGATAGGCCCCATCTATCTCCCAGCCTCACTCCCGCCAGGCTGGAGAGAAGGTCTCCTGACACGGAGATAAGAAATCCTGGACATCACTGCCGTGTAGGGGAAGCTCAGGGTTCCGTTTTCCTTATGAAAGGTCAAATCACTCCTTTTGCAGCGCTTGGAAAAAAAAGAGCCAATATAATGTGCTTTTTAAATGCCAATGGTCTTGATGTCCCTGATAAGAAGTAAATGAAGGAAGAGAATGGCTGACAAAGAGCTGACTTCTAAGTGCCAGCAGGAGAAGTAAAACATTTTTAACAACCCATGTTAAAGGTAGTGTTTAATTCAGTCCTGGGTTAGAGAAATGCGATCATTGCTGCTTTAAAAAAATCCCTGCCTTGTTGCATTGAATACAGGTACCAGTAATAGTTCTCCCTCAAGAGGCTTAGGAGGAAAGGCAGGCCAGTCACAAACTGGCCCTACCAGCTTTTCATTTATTCTTTCATTGCACGTCTATTGAGTGGCCACTATGTGCCAGAAACTGCTGGGCATAGGGGATGCAGAAGTGGTAAATGGCACAACATTCTGTTCTTAAGGAAGTCACAGTCTAATCATAGGTCAACAGACAGTAGCTCTAGAGAGTGATGCATGCTACCCCAGGACGTGCAAGGTGTTATGGAAGCATCTCCATGGGCACATCATCTCCTGAAGTTCTTCTCTTAAGCAGTAGAGGCTCCAGGAAATTATGGGTCAAGCCTGGCATATTCACTACTATATCCTTGGTGCCTGGCCCTTAGTGGGGGCTCATTCCTATTTGTTGGTTGACCTAAGTGGTGTGAATCCGACATTCTCACCCCATGGTGCCATCAGTCCTTCTCCAAACTGTGCCTGCATTCTCACACCTGTGTGCTTTGACAAATACCGTCTGGAATCTTGTTCTCACCTTTTTGCCCCCTAGAAAACTCTGATTCACCCATCAATACCCAGACCATATGTCATTTCTTCTGCAAAGCCTTTTCTGATATGCTGAGTAGAACTTACCCTCTTTCCATAATTCCTCTAAGCAACTTGCTTATGTGTCAAATTTGGTCCTTATCTCAAAGGACTATTTTATTGTAATCATTTGTTTTTGACATGTTTTTGTCTCCTTCACCAGATCATGGGCTTCTTTGGAGCAGGGTCTGGATGTTAGGAGTCTTTGAACCATCTGTGCCTGGCCCACAGTAGCAGCTCAATGAATGTTCACTGCATGAACAAAAGACTACATATTATGATTGGGACCACAGATCAGTGGATATCACCCAGATGGTTGTATTTTCTAATTCATGGAGACAATGGGATAGAATGTGGGATGCAGCAAGGAGAACTGAGGTGAAGACCATCAGTTTAGCCTCCTTTCTGCTGTAATGACAGCATTTCCCGCTTTGTCTAATGTTAGGGAGAAAGAGGAGGCCAGGCTGGTGTCTTAACGCCATGGCCCACATCCGGAAGTGGATCCAGATGAAACGCTGCTCTGTGCAGAGTGCGGGGATCTTTGATCAGTACCTGGGAAGGACTTGGGACTGCTTGAAACTGAACATTCAGATGCTGTCTTTAGCACAGACTCTCATCTCAGAAGTTTCACTTTAATCTCTGGGTTCCATGTGATGCTCAGTCAGGATGAGCTGATATAGCACAGGAGTCCTAGGGTCAACTGGGGAAGGATGACCTGGGGACAGGTGAGGGTGGGCTTTAATTGTCTGAAGGGCTGTCATGTGGAAGAGGCAGCGGAACTGCGAACAGAGGGTGGTGGTTACAAGAGAGAGCAGGTTAAGTCTGACACAAGAAATGTTTTCAAAAACCGAGATTCTCACACCTCTGGAATTAGATGACATTACAAAATGGTGAGCTCCTGACACTTCTGAGTATGGCATCAGGATGGAGCAAGACTGGGGACTTCCCTGGCAGTCCAGTGGTTAGGGCTTCATGCTTCCACAGCAGGGGGCACTGGTTCAATCCCTGGTTGGGGAACTAAGATCCCGCAAGCCTTGAAGTGTGGCAAAAAAAAAAAAAAAAAAAAAAAAAGAGGAGCAAGACTGGTCATTCTGTTTGTCCTGCAACTGTGAAGAATACCTGATTATTCATCAATATAGAAGATAGAACAACAAAACAACCCATGAGTGCATTGGTATAACCTAGCCAATGGTCACACTTAGTTCCTATCATCTCTAGCGGACTGTGGTCCTGCATGCTTGCCTCTAATGGCCTGTCATTTTTCCCAATCTTCCTCTTTTTTCATTCTCTACCCTCACACCTCTTTCAAACTTTGATTAAGATGTCCTGAGCCAGTTTGGATGGGGTTATCTGGGTCCCAGTGTTAGGGAGAAAGAAAATTGTGTTCAGTGGTTGTTTAGGACCATGGACAGCAACAGGCATTTGCATCTCCCCCCAGCAGCTGAGGTAAGGCTACATCCAACTTATCAGGGGCTGTATGTAAGCAGTGCCATGACTGATGCACTTGGATTCCTGTGTATCCATTTACTGGATTTATTCATGCATCTTGTCGTATGGTGAGACAGAGAGAGGAGAGAAAACACATAGTTTATCTAATGAGTTTTGATTCTCAAAATGTCCAGTGTGGGGGGGTATGAATTGGGAGATTGGGATTGACATATATATACTAATTTGTATAAAATAGATAACTAATAAGAACCTGCTGTATAAAATTTTAAAAAAGGTTTTCTCCATCATTGAGATCTACAAGATTACCCTTTATCCACTAAATCAATCTCCTTTTACTTGAGTCAGTCTAAGGAGGTTTTTGTTCCTTGCAACCAAATGATTCTTGATAAAGATAGCATCATTGGATTAGTGATCCTCATCCAAAAAGTGACCAGTCTTGTCTTTCTGCCTTCCACAGAGCTTTGAGCATGCAAGACTCCAAGATCCAAATGCTGATAGCATGGATGAAGGACAGGGCTTGGGGCAGGTCCATGAGACATGTGTTCTGGCCACAGACAGAAATGGGCTCACTCTCTCTGCCCATTAGGTAGATGCAGCCCCCATTACTTTTGGGAGGCAGATGTCAAGCAATGCCAACAAATTAGACCCCAGTGGGGCTTGCTTTACCGAAGCACTCAGTTTAATGAGTCTTTCCATGACACAAAATTCTACTTGCTCCATCAGCAAATGTGACCTGTTTGGTGTGAATAATTCAGTGTTTTGCAGGGGTTCTGACTTCCACTGAGAATGCAGCACTGTCAAAGGTTGTTAACTAATCCTATGGAGCAGAACTGAGCTCTGGTTCACCTCTGAGTCAGAAAAGCACTTGGGAAAACAGTAAAAAGAGAATAAAAAAGAAAAGTACTTTCCCTAACAAACAACAGAAACCACTCTCTCCAAACTCTCCCAACACACGTGCATATCAGTATGCGGCTCTTCTCTTCCCAAAGCCTCAAACCTAGTCTGGGGAGATTTTGGTCCAAAAAAAATTTCTGAAGATACATTTCCATGCCAAAAGAAAGGACTTTTAAGCAGAAAAGTCCAGCTCTGGATGAATATGCTGGCTGTCTCTGCCCAGAGGAAGTGAGGGATCTGGAAAAATGAGAAAAGTCCTGATCATTTATAGCTCAAAAAGCATTTCCTTCCCCTTCTTTCTTTCTAGCTATGTGATCTTGGGCAAGTCAGTTCCCCTCTCTGGGCACATTTATAAAACTAGAGCTTTGGATTAGAGATCAGAAATTCCTTTTTTAATAAATTTATTTTTATTTATTATTTTTGGCTGTGTTGGGTCTTCGTTGCTGCATGTGGACTTTCTCTAGTTGCGGCGAGCAGGGGCTACTCTTCGTTGCGGTGTGCAGGCTTCTCATTGCGGTGGCTTCTCTTGTTGCGGAGCAGGGTCTCCAGGCGCATGGGCTTCAGTAGTTGTGGCTCGTGGGCTCAGTAGTTGTGGCTCATGGGCTCAGTAGTTATGGCACGCGGGCTCAGTAGTTGTGGCTCACAGGCTCTAGAGCGCGGGCTCAGTAGTTTTGGCACGCGGGCTCAGTAGTTGTGGCTCACAGGCTCTAGAGCGCAGGCTCAGTAGTTATGGGTCATGAGCTTAGTTGCTCTGCAGCATGTAGGATCTTCCCAGACCAGGGCTTGAACCCATGTCCCCTGTATTGGCAGGCGGATTCTTAACCACTGCGCCACCAGGGAATCCTGAGATCAGAAATTCTTAACCAAGAACTCTGGGTGGTCCATGTGTGGTCAGTGAAATCTCTGAAGTACTGTGCAAAATTCTGTTCACATTTGGGAAAAGGGAGAGGCTCTATAGCTTCCATCAGATTCTCAAAAGTGTCCATGACCTCTGATCTTTCAAGCTTTGGATCCAAATTAGGAAGCTGAATCACTGGATGCAGCAAGTTTGTGTTTGTGCATGGGCTTCTATCAGGGGGATAAGATGTTCATTCATTTTTTCATTCCACAAATATTTACTGAGTCCTCTGGGGTGCTAAGCCCTCTGCTACTCACTGACCTCCTGGAGCTCACAGTCTAGGAGATAGATGATAGAAAAACAGTCACAAATAATTCTGATTACCAAATATGACAAGGGCTCTGAGTGTCACTGAGAATTTTGGTGAGAGATCAGAAGTGACCCATTTTTTCTTCACTGCCACATCCCATACATCCAATGAGTGGTGGACTCCAAAAATAGTTCACCTCTTCTGATCCCCACTGCCACCACCCTAGTCTGAGACCCGAACCCCTGAACCCTCTTCTCTTTGCTTCCATTCTTTCCCATCAACTGGAATGTCGAGACCCATGGAGAAGAGAGTGGGAGGTGTGTAGAATCCAGTCATGTGCTACATTTGATATGAAATCAGACAGTACAATTCCTGTGCGGGAAGAACCCTCAGGCTCTAGGTAAGGGAGTGGGGGAAGGGGTGCTCCAGGGGAGCTCCAGGGGTGCTCCAGGTACTCAAGACGGAGTGGTGGGGAAAGCATTTGCCTCCTCGAGGTGAGAACTTTGAAAGACAAGGCTCACTTGGATGTGTAATGTATAGCATTGGGGAAAAAAATAACATTATTCATCTGACATCACACCTGGTGTTGCACATAACAAAACAGAGTCAGAGCACTTATGGCTGGAGCTGTTGATTCTCAGCCCAAGAAATGATTCAAAACAGTCTAAAGCAAGCAAGCAAATTCAAACCCACAAACCAGGCAAATTAGGGAGTGATTACATCCATTTGTGTTTCAGAAGCACTCTGATGTACAGAGGGCTGTCTTTAAATAGCATCCCTTGGAGTGTTTACAAATCTGTAACTGCTCGCTGGAAAGGCCGAAGATGGGGAGGGATACCTAAAACCAAAGGTGTAAAATCCCTGGCCAGTTGAAGGCCATTCTAAGGAATGTGCGACCTGGTTTAAAGCTATATATGACATATTGAGGAATCTACGATGTAAACTGCAACCATCAATATTGGGAGCAGGGTGGGGTCTGGATTCTTATTTGAGAAAATGCACATGAAAGATTTTATATGCACATGGCTCATAATAAGTACTCAGTAATTGTCAACCATCATCTTCATTCCCTAAGCTCCAATACCAAGCTGGGTGTCATTCACTTCAGCCTAATTCAATTCAATTCAATTCAGACACTAACTCCCTGGAATTAGTGCAGACCCCACAGACTAAGGGGCTTCGCTCCGCTAGACTGCCCCTACTTCAGACACCAACCACAAGTCCCAGGTGTCCCCTAGCCACTCATGCTTCTGCTACAAGTTTGGGGTTTCCCATAATTCCCTTTGAGGTTTGGTAATTCACTAGAACAACTCAAGGAATTCACTGCATGCACTATACCCCAAATTACAGTTTTATTATAAAGGATACAACTCAAGAACAGCTGATTGGAAGAGATGCATAAGGCAAGGTAGGGGAGGGGGCTCAGAGCTTCCATACTCCTTCTGCATAGGTTCAGGGTGTACCACCCTCCCAGCACACTGATGTGTTCACCAACCCGAAAGTTCCCCTAAACCTTGGTGTCTAAGAGTTTTTATCCAGGTTTCACTATGTCAGCATGATTGATTAAATCATTGATTTAATTTAAACCATGTGATTGAATGCAATCTCCAGCTCCCCTCCCCTCTCCAATGGGTGGCTGAAAGGTTCAACCCTCCAATCCCATTGTTGGTTCCCCTGGCCACCAGCACTCCCCCTGCCCACCTCCCCCCACCAAAAGGGGCTCATTATGAATAACAAAAGCTACTACTATCACTAAGAAATTCGAAGGATTTTTTTTTTTTTTTTTTTTTTTTTACTTTTTATTTTATATTGGAGTATAGCCGATTAACAATGTTGTGATAGTTTCAGATGCACAGCAAGTTTCGAAGGATTTTGAAACACTGTGCCAGGAACCCAGAACAAAGCAGATACATTCCTTATTGTATCACATTCCCTCTGCCATGCTCTCTCCTGAAATATAAGGCTGAAGGAAGATCTTGAGAGGTCAAACTGTCCATCCTTCTGCCTCCAGGTGAGCCTGTATTTTAATCATTGAAGACAGCTGATTATCATTTTCAGAAAAAAATGACAACAACAAAATTACACAGGCTGGCAGAGTCTCCAGTTAGTCCATGTGGCTGGGCATTTCCAGATTCCCAGGGAGACACAGCAGTGGGGCCTGGCCACCTTTCTCCTCTAGGTCCCCCCATTTGCTTTGACAAGACTGCTTAAACCTCCCCCGTAGCCAGAAAGAGGACTGGCCACCAAAGAGTTAACTTTTTGGAAAGATTCAAGGCAGGAGGGAAAGTGGTTCCTAGGTTCCACTGCATTAGGATGCACTGCTCCATTGTACGTGATTTTGACTGTCCCTAAGATACTTCACACCCATAAAGGTCTGTGTCTGGAAGGGTTTTCAGATTTATTACTTCTGGTGAAGGTGTCTTCCTGTACTTGAATGCACTTCATTTTCTTTCTCTGTAATTACTCTGAAGTTACATAGTCAGTAGTGCATATAATCACAGGTACTACAACCCACAGACTCCTCTTGACATTCTGAAAGGCCTTACTGGTTAGGCCTTCACAAAGCTTACACTGCCTTCTCTTACCAGGTGTGGTTTTCTTTGAAGTATCTTTTCATGTTGTCTTTTTCATTCATTCAGTCAGTCATGTATTCATTCACTTCTGCCTTTCCCTGGACTGCTCTTTCTATACTGTCTAACTGGTGAACTCCTTCTCAGCCTTCGAGGTCCAGCTTAAATGTCACCTCCTCTGAGAAGCCTTCCATGATTGCCTTCAAGTCTCTCTTCCATGCTTCCATATATAGCATAAACATCAATCTGGCCATCTATCACAATCTGTTGTGGTTATGTAATTAATGCCTAACCATTTCTACTGGACGGAAAATTCACTGAGGGTAGGGAATGTGTCTAGTCCCTCTCTGGTTCCATAATGCCCACCATGACACTTGGCACTGAGTAGTCACTCAAGAAACATTTATTGAGGGACTATATAGATGGATACTGACCTACAAGTACTGCCTATTACATCTGTAGAATACTGTTGATTTCCCACTTCTCTTTTCTTTCTTGCTAATAGAACCTCAATTTGGACTAAGTAGTAGGCTTTCATGTGCCTCATGGTCCCTTTCCCAATTCCAGGGTGGTGTATGTTGGTTATTTAAATACAATTATGGTCATTTCACAACTCTAGCCAGTGCTTGGTTTAGATGTGAGAGGGTGTGCAACCCTTGCCAATGAGATGTAAGGCAAATATGCCTGGTGGAGGGATTCTGGGAAAAGGTTCCTTTCTTTTTTTAAAAAAATTGAAGTATAGTTGATTTACAGTGTTGTGTTAGTTTCTGGTGTACAGCAAAGTGATTCAGTTATACATATATACGTATCTATTCTTTTTCAGATTCTTTGACCTTATAGGTTATTACAAAATATTGAGTATAGTTCCCTGTGCTATACAGTAGGTCCTTGTTGGTTATCTATTTTATATATACTAGTGTATATATGTTAATCCAAAACTCCTAATTTATCCCTCCTCCCCCTTTCCCCTTTGGTAACCGTAAGTTTGTTTTCTATATCTGTGGGTCTATATTTGTTTTGTATAGAAGTTCATTTGTATCACTTTTTTAGATTCCACATAAAAGTAATATCATATGATATTTGTCTTTCTCTGTCTGACTTACTTTACTTAGTATGATAATCTCTATGTCCATCCATGTTGCCTCAAATGGCATTATTTCATTCTTTTTGATGGCTGAGTAATATTCCATTGTATATATACATACCACATCTTCTTTATCCATTCAATTGTCAATGGACATACAAGTTGCTTCCATGTCTTGCCAATTGTGAATAGTGCTGCAGTGAACATTGGGATGCATGTATCTTTTAGAATTATAGTTTCCTCCAGATATATGCCCAAGAGTAGGATAGCAGGATCTTATGGTAACTCTATTTTTAGTTTTTTAAGGAACCTCCATACTGTTCTCCATAGTGGCTGCACCAATTTACATACCCACCAACAGTGTAGGAGGGTTCCCTTTTCTCCACACCCTCTCCGGCCTTTATTATTTGTAGTCTTTTTGATGATGGCCATCCTGACTGGTGTAAAAGGTTCCTTTCTTGATAAGAGTTGTTGTACCAGGAGACTCTCTTTTTCCTCTTTGGATGAAATTTGGGGAGGCCAGGATGTCTCAAGCAGAACCAGCCATCCTGAGGGCATGCAGAGGGTAGCAGTGTAAAAGAATGAAAAACAACTGGGGCTGTGATGACACTGTTGTTCCCCGGTGACCAGCCTGGACCCATTGTAATACAGAGAAATGTTCTCTGATTTTGGTCTCTCCCTAGGAGAGGGAGGTTTAGGTATCCGTGGGAGGGGGCTGAATAATGGGCTGTTTAGAGCTTTTCAAGACCTGGAAATTCATCCACTTATTTTACAAAAGTCAGTGACCTATGTGAGTGGGTTTCCTGTAGAGACAACATACAGATTTACCTTTTTTTTTTTAAATTAGGGTATAGTTGTTTTACAATGTTGTGTTAGTTTCTACTGTACAGCTAAGTGAATCAGCTATATGTATATATATGTATATGTATATCCCCTCTTTTTTGGATTTCCTTCCCATTTAAGTCACCACAGAGCATTGAGTAGAGTTCCCTGTGCTATACAGAAGGTTCTCATTAGTTATCTATTTTATACATATTGGTGTATATATGTCAATCCCAATCTCCCAATTCATCCCACCCCCTTTTCCCGCCCTGGTGTCCGTACCGGATTTACTTCTTATATTAAGTCTAATGGGACAGTATTCCCCACCTTAGAAAGTGTGTTAAAAATAGTATTTATTAAAGAGGTGGTCAGGATTACCAGTGTTCTCTATACATAGTGTATGTAGTAGACTTTCTAGTACAAGTGAGGAATATACTTCCCAGTAACTTGCCATGTAGGCACTGGGAATTCTATCCAATGGATTCTGCCAGTGAAGTGTAAGCAGAAATGATGTGTCTCTCCTGTCCTAAGGTATTTAGCAGCTGTTGTGCCGCCTCTATGCTCTCTCTTCCCCTGCTGCCTCAACCTTCATGGCTGTGTATCCTGTATGGTATAGTTATAGGATCAGGCTTTTAGTTTGAAGAAAAACAGTTCTTGTGCTAAGCTACTGAATTAGGGATTATTTTGTTACCCTATAGCTTGTGGTGACTAATACACAGAATAATATATTTGGAAAATATAAACAAGCAAAAAGAAGGACAGAAAAGAAAATCTCCTGTAATCCCTGCATTATTAGAATTCAGATGTCCATGATGCTCCACGAGATGGTCCTGGAGAAGACACCACCTCTTCTCTCAGTCTTGCAGTGAACTCTCAGGAATGTTCTAGGCTCTTTTGCATCAGTGACTTTCACCTGAATTCAAGCAGACAGGTAGCCAGGAGCTCCAGAATGGGCAAATGAGAGGAGAAGCTTGGAGGGCAATGCATGGGGAGAGCCTTCATTCCACACAGTCATATTATTGACAGCTGTCATCCTCATGCTGAGCTTCAGGAGAACTGGAAATCTATGTCTGTCTGTGAGGAGCTGTGTTGTTTTCTGCTTCACGCAATGCTCTCCAAAAGTTTTCTTATCCTTTCCCATTAAAGACAATTTTCATTTTTCACCTGGGCCAGTGGTGTGTTTCCATCAATGACATAATGTATTACCGCTCACAGATAATCCTGTTTGTGACTTTTGTTTCCAGTATTACATCTATTTTTCATAATTGAGTTTCCATAGTTAAATATTAAACCACAGTATTTATCCTACATTTATAAAAATGAATTATATGGCCCATGCAATTACAAAAAAGTCTGTTTTCTTTTTACTTACAATATTATGAACATCTTTCCATGTCATTCAACATTGTTCTACAGCATCCATTTCAATGCCTGCCTAGAACCCCAACATCTGGATATATCCTCATTTATTTGATAAATCCCTGCTGCTGGACATTTAGGATGTTTCCAATTGTTCAACACTAAAGAAAAAAAAATCCTTGTAGCTAATCTTTGCTCATATCCATCATTATTTCTTTAGAATAAATCCCTTAAAGTGGGTTTCTCCAAAGTGTGTGCAAAAATAATTAAGGCTTCTGATCCCTGTTGATAACCTGACTTTTCTAGAAAGACTAGAAAGGCCATATCAGCCTACACATGTATGTGTATCCTTTTTTCACTCTCCTGCATCACATCCTTAAAATCAGCAGGCAGAAACTGAACAGGCAACAGTCTCCTTCATGCAGGCTTTGTGTCTATGGTTAATGATCTGTAGCTACTATTGACCCTATTTTCTTTCCTTTGTTTTTTTTATTACTCAGATAACTTCAAAGAGACTTTTAAAGAGGTCTTGTGAATTTAGTTTCTGTGGTTTGAATTCCTTCATTAGTTGCATCTTCTGACTCTTGTAGGGGCTTGGTTTCTTTACGTACTTTATCATTTTTAACTGTGAGCTCATCTTCAGTGGGGATTTTTTTCTTTGGGATTCCCAGGGAGCCAAGATTGGGGAACCTCATGGCACAGCCTTGATATTTAAATTTCTCTCAGTGAGTCTTTTACCACCTGTGGTTTGGGGTGGCCAATTCACCTAAAAGCTATGTGCTTAGGGGCTTTTCTGGTGGCGCAGTGGTTGGGAGTCCGCCTGCCGATGCAGGGGACACGGGTTCGTGCCCTGGTCCGGGAAGATCCCACATGCCGCGGAGCGGCTGGGCCCGTGAGCCATGGCCGCTGAGCCTGCGCATCCAGAGCCTTTGCTCCGCAACGGGAGAGGCCACAACAGTGAGAGGCCCGCGTACCACAAAAAAATAAATAAATAAATAAATAAAATTTAAAAAAACACGACAATCCAAAGCCTATGGGATGCAGAAAAAGCAGTTCTAAGAGGGAAGTTTATAGCTATACAAGCCTACCTCAAGAAATAAGAAAAATCTGAAATAAATAATCTAACCTTACACCTAAAGGGACTAGAGAAAGAAGAACAAACAAAACCCAAAGTTAGCAGAAGGAAAGAAATCATAAAGATTAGAGCAGAAATAAATGACATAGAAACAAAGAAAACAATAGCAAAGATCAATAAAACTAAAAGCTGGCTCTTTGAGAAGATAAACAAAATTGATAAAGCTTTAGCCAGAATCATGAAGAAAAAGAGGGAGAGGACTCAAATCAATAAAATTAGAAAGGAAAAAGGAGAAGTTACAACAGAAACCACAGAAATGCAGAGTATCCTAAGAGACTGCTACAGGCAACTCTATGCCAATAAAATGGACAACCTGGAAGAAATGGGCAAATTCTTAGAAAGGTATAGCCTTCCAAGACTGAACCAGGAAGAAATAGAAAATATGAACAGACCAATCACAAGTCACGAAATTGAAACTGTGATTAAACATCTTCCAACAGGGCTTCCCTGGTGGCACAGTGGTTGAGAGTCCACCTGCCGATGCAGGGGACACGGGTTCGTGCCCCGGTCCGGGAGGATCCCATGTGCCGCGGAGCGGCTGGGCCCATGAGCCTCGACCGCTGAGCCTGCGTGTCCGGAGCCTATGCTCTGCAACAGGAGAGGCCACAGAAGTGAGAGGCCTGCATACCGCAAAAAAAAAAAACAAAAAAAAAACATCTTCCAACAAACAAAAGTCCAGGACCAGATGGCTTCACAGGCGAATTCTATCATACATTTAGAGAAGAGCTACCACTCATCCTTCTCAAACTCTTCCAAAAAATTGCGGAGGAAGGAACACTCCCAAACTCATTCTATGAGGCGACCATCACCCTGATACCAAAACCAGACAAAGATACTACAAAAAAAGAAAATTACAGACAAATATCACTGATGAATATAGATGCAAAAATCCTCAACAAAATACTAGCATACAGAATCCAACAACACATTAAAAGGATCATACACCATGATCAAGTGGGGTTTATCCCAGGGATGCAAGGATTCTTCAGTATACACAAATCAATCAATGTGATATACCATATTAACAAATTGAAGAAGAAAAACCATATGATCATCTCAATAGATGCAGAAAAAGCTTTTGACAAACTTCAACACCCATTTATGATAAAAACTCTCCAGAAAGTGGGCCTAGAGGGAACCTACCTCAACATAATAAAGGCCATATACGACAAACCCACAGCAAACATCATTCTCAATGGTGAAAAACTGAAAGCATTTCCTCTAAGATCAGGAACAAGACAAGGATGTCCACTCTCACCGCTATTATTCAACATAGTTTTGGAAGTCCTAGCCTCGGCAATCAGAGAAGAAAAAGAAATAAAAGGAATCCAAATTGGAAAAGAAGAAGTAAAACTGTCACTGTTTGTAGGTGTCATGATACTATACATAGAGAATCCTAAAGATGCCACCAGAAAACTGCTAGAGCTAATCAATGACTTTGGTAAAGTTGCAGGATACAAAATTAATTCACAGAAATCTTTTGCATTCCTATACACTAATTATGAAAAATCTGAAAGAGAAATTAAGGATACACTCCCATTTACCACTGCAACAAAAAGAATAAAATACCTAGGAATAAACCTACCTAGGGAGACAAAAGACCTGTATGTAGAAAGCTGTAAGACACTGATGAAAGAAATTAAAGATGATACCAACAGATGGAGAGATATACCATGTTCTTGGATTGAAAGAATCAATATTGTGAAAATGACTATACTACCCAAAGCAATCTACAGATTCAATGCAATCCCTATCAAATTACCAATGGCATTTTTTACAGAATTAGAACAAAAAATCTTAAAATTTGTATGGAGACACAAAAGACCCCAAATAGCCAAAGCAGTCTTGAGGGAAAAAAACGGAGCTGGAGGAATCAGACTCCCTGACTTCAGACTATACTACAAAGCTACAGTAATCAAGACAATATGGTACTGGCACAAAAACAGAAACATAGATCAATGGAACAAGATAGAAAGCCCAGAGGTAATCCCACGCACCTATGGTCAACTAATCTATGACAAAGGAGGCAAGGATATACAATGGAGAAAAGACAGTCTCTTCAATAAGTGGTGCTGGGAAAACTGGACAGCTACATGTAAAAGAATGAAATTAGAACACTTCCTAACACCATACACAAAAATAAACTCAAAATGGATTAGAGACCTAAGTGTAAGACCGGACACTATAAAACTCTTAGAGGAAAACATAGAAAGAACACTCTTTGACATAAATCACAGCAAGATCTTTTTTGATCCACCTCCTAGAGTAATGGAAATAAAAACAAAAATATACAGATGGGACCTAATGAATCTTAAAAGCTTTTGCACAGCAAAGGAAACCATAAACAAAACGAAAAGAAAACCCTCAGAATGGGAGAAAATATTTGCAAACGAATCAATGGACAAAGGATTAATCTCCAAAATATATAAACAGCTCATGTAGCTCAATATTAAAGAAACAAACAACCCAATCAGAAAATGGGCAGAAGACCTAAATAGACATTTCTCCAAAGAAGACATACACGTGGCCAAGAAGCACATGAAAAGCTGCTCAACATCACTAATTATTAGAGAAATGGAAATCAAAACTACAATGAGGTATCACCTCACACCAGTTAGAATTTGCTTCAACAGAACATCTACAAACAACAAATGCTGGAGAGGGTGGGGAGGAAAGGGAACCCTCTTGCACTGTTGGTGGGAATGTAAATTGATATAGCCACTATGGAGAGCAGTATGGAGGTTCCTTAAAAAACTAAAAATAGAATTACCATATGACCCAGCAATCCCACTACTGGGCATATACCCAGAGAAAACCACAATTCAAAAAGGCACATGCACCCCAACGTTCATTGCAGCACTATTTCCAATAGCCAGGTCATGGAAGCAACCTAAATGCCCACTGACAGACGAATGGATAAAGAAGATGTGGTAGATATATACAATAGAATATTACTCAGCCATAAAAAGGAACAAAATTGTGTCATTTGTTGAGACGTGGATGGATCTAGAGCCTGTCATACAGAGTGAAGTAAGTCAGAAAGAGAAAAACAGATATTGTATATTAACGAATATATGTGGAACCTAGAAAAATGGTACAGATGAACCGGTTTGCTGAGCAGAAATTGAGACACAGATGTAGAGAACAAACGTATGGACACCATGGGGGGAAAGCGGCGGGGGGTGGTGGTGGTGGTGTGATGAATTGGGAGATTTGGGATTGACATGTATACACTGATGTGTATAACATTGATGACTAATAAGAACCTGCTGTATAAAATAAAATAGAAAAAAACTATTTATTAGGTTTATAGACGTGTGCAATTAAAAAAAAGACTGTACATTTTCCTGTAAGCACAGCTTTAGTCACATCCAAGTTTTGGTATGTAATATTTTGTTTTATCATTCAGTTCAAATTATTTTCTAACTCCAATTGTGATTTATTTTTTGGGGGGTTACTTAGAAGTAGTGTATTTCATAACTTCTAGTTACTTTTTTGTTACTGATTTGTAGCTTAACTATAAGTCAAGAAACACACTTTGTATAATTTTAATACTTTGAAATTTGTTAAAATTTGCCTTATAGCACAATAGGTCAGTTTTAAAAATGTTCCAAGTGTGCTTGAAAATAATTTGTAATTTAAAATTTTGGAGCATAGTGACTGTATATCTGCGTGTTAAATCAAATTTGCTGCTCACAATTTAAGTTTTTTATACCCTTACTAATTTTTTTTGGGGGGGTCTCCTGGTTCTGAAAGAGGTGTCCTCTATCAGTGAATGACAGCAGTATGTTAAATCTCCTATTATGATAGTGAATTTGTCTATTTTTTTCCTTGTAGCTCTGTTGCTCTATATAATTTGAAGTTAAGTGCATACAAATTTAAAACTTCCTGGTAAATTGGTCTTGTTGATATGAAGTGCCCTTGTTTATTTCTAGTAACGCCTTTGCTTTCAAGTCTACTCTGTCTGTTATTATATAATTCCCTTTTGGTTTATCTTTGCACAGTATATCTTTTCCAATTCTTTTACTTTCAACCTTTTTGTACCATTATGTTTTGTTTTAATAAATTTTTAAAAATTAAAAAATAAAAAATAAATTTAAAAAAATAATAAAATAAGGTAATGTGGATAATGTTAACACATATGTACCCAGTAGGTATTTATTACTTTCCCTTCCTCCTTGGCAAGAAATGAAGTACCTCCTTGTGAGGCAGAATCAGAGTTGTTAAGAACCTGGCTCTGGTGGTGAGTAGATGAGAAATGAGTCCTAGTTTTGTCCCTTACCCGATTTTCTCATCTATAGAATGGGGATAAATATGAGAAACACTTAGCAGAGTGCCTGGCACCTGGCAAGAACTTTGATAATTAGTTTCCAGTAATTTTGATAATGATGATGATACCAATATTGTATGCTCTTTGCCACTCCACGCCTGCTTGGGTGAGGAATAGCAGGGCTTATAGGACACATTGAAAACACACCTTGTTTCTAAGGAGGTTAGATGTGGGGAAGCTCTGCTCTTCTGTGGAAAAACCTTATAGAGTATTGTCCCATGGGAACCACCTTGGCTAAAGACAATCTGATCCATGTCCCTTGGATAGCTCTGCCAACTTTCAGAACCCAGGCAAATCAGAGTGGAGAACAAAATTTCTCAGGCATTAGAGATGCAACTGCTTTCCTCTGAGAACACTTGGTAATGTGGAGAAGCTGCAACCCCAAGAGAGAGCATCAAGACCACTGAAATGAGGCCAATGCATAAAGCAAGAGCCTGCTTTCTCCCCAACTTAATTCTATTTTGTTAAGTAATGATGGAATAAAAGTTCAGGATGGTGGGAGATGAGATCTGTGACTCGATTTGGTCAAATGCCTATTGCCGTCGCTTCAAGCCAGACAGGGTGCTTCATAAACAGATAAATAAATCAGACATCAGTGGGAAATGAAAAGTCATGGCCAAGGATGAAACGAGACAGAAAATAATTCCCATCCGTGATGTTCATTCAGGACATCACACCCAGGCTGCAGCGGGAACCCTGAAGTGGCTGATGGAGGATGATAACGGAGTGGGGATTCAGCCCCAATAAGCAGGACCTTACTAGGCAGCACCATCTGCCTAAGCCGTGGTCATCCCAGGGAATTGTGAAGGGCCAGCAGTTGACCTGCCACCATTAATGCACCATTTGTGGGATTAACTGGGCTGTGTGGGGAATAATTTATGGGGAATCATTAACCTAATGATATTGGTTCTCTATAAACTGCTTAGTCTGTCTCAGAGAAAATGGATTTCATAAATCTAGGTGGAAAATTCTGGGTGACTCACGGAAGGCCCATCAGCAGGGTGAGGATGGATCACCAGGCAGTGAAACTCTGCACTCACGGCTTGGTTGAAGGGCCTTGAAGGTCACCCCATCATTTACTTTTGTCTGCCAACCCTGCCAGCCACTTGATTGAAGAAGGAATTGCCCAGAGTTGAAAAGTACATGCCGGAGAAAGGTGCATTGATTCTCCTTGCCTTGAGTTTTAGATCCCACCTGTGACCTGCTCTGAAGGTTCAGGAAAAGGAGAGAAGGTAGCATTCCCAGTGCAGGGAATTCCTGGGCTGCAGAAATCATATCTTTCCTTATCTAGAAAAGAATCAATGTCTTTTAAATGAGTTGGCTCCTGTATCTGCTATGTGCCAGGCTGGGAGGTTCACTACTCTGGACAGGGGTGCCAGGGAAGCCTTGGAGAAGGTGACTTAAGAAACTTCATGATGAGATGGAGCCAACATGCAAGAGCTGGAAAGGATGGCAAGGCAAGTGCAAAGGCCCTGAGGTCAGAGTAACCTTGCCTGTTTGTTTGGGAAACAGAGAATTTATTAATCATAGGGTGGGGGTAGGTATATTTATTCCCATGGGAGAGATGAGAAAACTGAGGCCCAAGATTAGGTAGATAATTCCCATCTACACTAGAAGGTGGGATTTGTAGGAAGTGTTGATGGATGCCAGTCTGTGCATGTAACCACTAGGCCAGGGGTCAGCAAATTATGGCCTGTGGGTCCAATCAAGCCTTCACCAGTTTTTGTAAAAAAGTTTTATCAGAACACAGCTATTCATTTACATATTGTCTATGGCTGCTTCATGCTCCACTGACAGAGTTGAGTGATCATAACAGAAATGTTATGGCGTGGAAACCCTAAAGTATTTTCTATCTGTCCCTTTACAGACAACAATGCCTCTTTTCCATCTCTCCCTTTGCCCTTTGTGGGAGCAGGTGACAGTCATAAGGCTCCTGGGAATGTACATCATCTGGTCCATTGTGTGGATCCAAGAAGAAGGAGGAGTAGGTGGTGGACAGGAGGGGGAGAGGGAGGGGTTGAGAAAGCCAGAGGGTGTCTCCATCCACAGTAGCCAAGCCTGTGGGTCCCAGCGTGTGTGAGACACACACGGCAGCATGGCATTTTCCCAATTATTGTCAGGGGTTGTTTCACATTACAGAACCAACCCACCTCTCTACTTCCTGATCCTGGGTGATAGGGAAGTTGTGATGTTTTTCCCCAAGTGCATGGATTCAAAACTGGATAGAAGGTATCTTTGCCAAGATGAAGCTTTGTTAACAGAGGATTCTCCCTCCTGTCTTCTGCTGGCGTCACAGCATCATGTAAGGAAGGGGAAATCATAGAATTCAGGGTAAGCCCACCTGGGTTTAAACCCTAACCCGGCTAAAGAGTAGCCATCTAATTTGAGCAAAATTCTTTTTTTTTTTTTTTTTTTTTTGCCTCTCACTGTTGTGGCCTCTCCCCCTGCGGAGCACAGGCTCCAGACGTGCAGGCTCAGCGGCCATGGCTTACGGGCCCAGCCGCTCCGCGGCATGTGGGATCTTCCTGGACCGGGGCACAAACCCGTGTCCCCTGCATCGGCAGGTGGACTCTCAACCACTGCGCCACCAGGGAAGCCCTTGAGCAAAATTCTTAATTGTTCTGAGTCTCAGTTTCTTCATCTGTCATGCAGAGATAATAATAGCATCTGTTTCATTGGGCCTAGTTAATATTAAGATGAGAAATATAAACCACATGCCACTTGGTAGTTTAAATTCCTGCTCTCAATCTTGAAATAGGGAATAGGACTGTATTTCCCAGTCTCCCTTTCAGCTGACCATGACCACGAGAGTAAGTTATGGCCAATAGAGTCAAAAAGCAGTGGTATCTAAAACTTCCAGAAATCACCTTCTCTTCTTTCTCTCTGGAAGCTAGAAGGTGGGCATGATGACCGGAGCTGGAGCACCCATTTTGAGTCATGAGGGGGAAGACTGGTGTTGAGCTAGCAGAGCGACAGGTTAGAAGAGGCCTAGGTCTCTGAACTCCTTAACTGCAGTTTTTGATTCTGTGAGAGAGAAATAAACTACCATCTTTAAAATTTTGTTTAAACCACCTTTAAAATTTTGAGTTTTCTTCTGAGTAGAATTAATCCTGATACACTAGTTGTATGGTCTTGAGCGAATCTTCTTAATCTCTCTGAGCTTCAGTAACCTCATCAGGTTTAAAAATCCTGACCCCTCAGAAGTGTTGTTGACGATTCAAGGACACAGTGGTAGTGGTAGTTTTCTGCTGCCCCAAAAAAGTTTTGTGATGATGCCCTTGAAATACAGATCTTCAGGCCGCATGCTGAAACGTCTGAATCACCAGGTCTGGTGATGGGGCCAACCAATGTACATTCTTGTCAAGTCCCCAGGTGAGGTGATACCTAGCCAGGTTTGGGAAGCATGGAGCTGAGAGATTCATCCTTTCTTCCCTGCTGTCAAAGTCAGAGTGAACATTAAGAGATGTGGTCTGTACATATGTCCAAAGGGGCTCATCTGCTTTGAGGAGGCCTTGCAATATCTCTGACCTCCCCCAGGCCACTCTGTTGCAAATGTCCCTTAGGGAGAAGAATGATTTGCTGGGTAACGACATGACCACCAGCTGCTCAGTCCCATGTGAACCGCTTACTCTCAATGTCTGTTTAAAATGCAGTGGCATATGTGGATTATGGTTTACATGCTCATGATGGATCTCTGCAGTCCAGCTGCAGAGAACTCTGATTTTAAGCATAGTGCACTGGCTGAGTGCACTTGTTTTAGGGGCAGGAAAACCTGGCCCCTAATGCTGGCCGTGTGTCCCTGAATAAATAACTTAACCCCTCTGAAAAGTCAATTTCCACTTTCATGAGTCAGGATTTAGGTTAAGCCTTTTGCAGGCATAGAAAAAATCCCCCAACAGCCCCATGAAGCAGGTGTCATCATTCCCATTTTACAGATGGGGAAACTGAGGCTCAGAGAGGGTAACTACATTGTCCAGATCACACAGGGAGTACACGGTGTGAATTTGATAGTACATTAATACCTGGCTGATGGACTGTTCGGAGGATGAAATAGTTTAGTGGCTCTAGAGAGTTTAGCATGGCTGTTACCCAGTGTGTGTACTGTTGAAACAATCAGCTATTGT
The DNA here is from genome assembly GCF_964165515.1 of Mesoplodon bidens. Classification (NCBI taxonomy): domain Eukaryota; kingdom Metazoa; phylum Chordata; class Mammalia; order Artiodactyla; family Ziphiidae; genus Mesoplodon; species Mesoplodon bidens. Next base: position 28,675,961 of record NC_138169.1, on the reverse strand, counting down.
TACTGTCATTATTAAGTGGTTGTTGTCAATGGAGGCGGTACGGGAGCCTAGGAGCGTGGGGCCATCCATGAAAAGTAAATTTTTTGTGCAGGTGGAGGAGCACAATAGGCAGACCAAGACCAAGAGATCTGGTAGATCCTCCAGACCCACAACACTGTCCTGGTCCAGATGTGGGCTGATGCCTCAGGGGATAGATGTCTCTATCAGACACTATCTCTTGACCCTGAAAGACCTTGGTATATATTCTGCTCCCTTTCAAAAGCAAGGAAGCCTCTCCCTCAGGAGGTGCTGGGACGGTAGGGAGGAGCTGGGTTCACTCAGAAAGAAGCTGCCTGTTGGCCCTTCCTTCCAGCAGCCTTCTAAACCGCTTGCGTGCTGCCAGCTTCCTGCAGAGGCCAAAGCAAATATTCTCAGAAGAGTGCTTGGAGCCTGGAAGGAGGGGAGAGAATGCCATCTCCAGTTGCAGCCCAGCCATCACTGAGGTCTCAAAAGCATTCTCAATTTCACTGCCCTTCTCCCCCCCTCCCACCCATCTCTGAATCTAGAGGTCCCCATGGAGAGCCAGCTTCTCAGCGGGGGAGGCACTGGCCTGTGAGTTGGGGTGTCTGCTCCTCGGGGCAGTGGCCAGAGCAGCAGGGTCTCCTGGGCAGTCCTGAGTGGACACATGGAGTGAGGGGGTCAAGGAAAGAGTGGGCCATGGTGCCAGAAAGTGGGACCCAAACCCAGAAAAGCAAATGAGGGGGCAGAGAATAGGTCTCTGATCTGAACTCTTTTACCCACTCAACCTGCAGAGCACAGGGAGGGTGGGAGAAGAGGGTAGAATATGAGAGACACTGATAGAGCAAGAGAAAAGGAAATAAGAAGGTCAGGGGGTTGGTTAAGAACTTGATCGGTGGAGTCCCTCCCTCTCTCCATAGATCCATCCACTCATCCATCTTTCCATCTTTCTTTCTCTCTCTCTCTCTCTCTCTCCCCCCCCACCCCCTCTCTCTCACAGAGAGCCATGAGAGTCAGCAACAGAATCCCTACACTCCCTTAGACACCAAAGCCCTAGGACCCTGCACACTTCCTGGCACATGAAAGATGCTTAAAACAAATTTAAGACATGTGTTGAGTGAACATTTAAGAACTGCTGGTGGACTGGCAGAGTTGAAAGCAGACAGAGGTCAAGGCCTGAGCAAGAGGCTCAGTATTAATGCCAGCATTTCTCTCTGGGAGGTGCTTAGGGGTGCCGTTTTCCTGGAACCATGTGCTGGGGACTTGACTTGAAGCTGCACAGTAGACAAAGCCCTTTACCTAAGATTCAGAAAATGTTCATTTATATAAACACATGGAGCAAGTGGTAGAGATTATTGCGGGGGAGGTGTCTAAATCCACTGGGGAGTGTCACTCTTCCCCTCTCCAGAGCTCAGAGAGCCTCTGGTCACTCAGCCTCTTCCTTGGGACAAGGGACGAGGAGCTGGAAGGAAGCTCAGAGGTCAGTAAGCCAATTCAACGGCTTCATTTTACGGAAGGGGAAACCAAGGCCCAGAGAAACGTGTCCATGGTGATCCATCAGGTTAATGACAGATCTGGGCAGGGACCCATTTGTCCTGTCCCTTGTGGAGGTGCTCATTCTACCCCCAGTCTCAGAGATTTTTGTGAGATTTGAGTGGAAGGGAGAGAGAAGCTGGGGGTGCTGGGGTGGAGGGACTGTTTGAGTGGGTCCCATGCGCTCTGCCAGGCTTTTCCTTCACACCCAGTGAGGTCTTTCTGGCCCCATCTGCATTCCCCTCCTCTTCCTGAGAGGGCTAACCCTTGGTCTCGCCTCTGAACGGTCTGTGGGCCGTCCAGAATTTCCTGCCTCATCCAACCAGCCCCAGTAACAGGGGACAAAAGCTCAAGCTTTCACCAAGGCCCCACACATAACAGATGTGAGAGCCAGGTGCCGGCCAGGAGGGAATGATGGGGACCGTGGCAAACTGGAGAGTTCACGTCTGTCTACAAGTGGCAGCTGCTACGCAGTTCTTACGATGCTGCCACGGGAGGAACGGTGGGCTCCGTGCGGCCAGATCTGGCACCTCCCAGAAGAAGCCAGAAATGGAGACTTTTGTGTACAATTTCCTGTTTACAAAGACAACACATCACCTGGGAGAATTAGCCTGTGGACCTCAGTTTACAGCTCTCGGTGGTTCCACCGACCTCCTGTTGACCCAGACCTCAGAGTGTAAAGATCAGGCCCACGGACAGAAAGGGAAACATGGAGTCGGCTGGGGAACTTGGCATGGGGTCAGCAGCGGAGAGGAAGGGGCCTCGACAGAGGTGCTGAGTTTCTGAAATCCCAGGCACTCTCCATGGTGTGATTTTTTTTTTTTTTCTTTCCTGCTGCACGTAACAACCTTCTGCCAGGCTCCTGGATGCTGACAGCCCAAGTTGTGGAATTTACTTTGAAATGCTAATCACAGGGAAAAGTTATATTGATGTTGCTGACTAATTAAGGTCTGGCTTGGTTTAAACTTTGGAGGTATCCTGCCTGTCTCTGGCCTTGGTGGGAGCCCGGGAGGCTACTATTTTTATTAAATTGGAGAGGTGAATCAGATGGCCTAAGTGGACAGGGAAGGGAGAGGTGGAATCACAGCGGCATGGAGACCCGTGACTTCCACATTTATGGAGACAGTCAGGACATGGGTCTCAGAACATCAGCCCTAGAACCACTTCCCTCCCAGGTCTCTGATCAGGGTGAGGGGGCGGCATAACGGGTCAGGCGACAGGGCCTGACTTTACTGGATCTGAAAGCTGCGCGAGGGGCCTGATGAGAGTGGTTAGCTGTGATTTACAGGAGGCCTTATTTACAGATTCTCTCTGTGGGGTCTGAGTTACACTTGGAGACTGTCCAGAACTAGTAGCTGCCAAGACAGCTGGCATTCACGGCCCCTACAGGCCTGCACCCTGGGAGGTAGGAAAACAGGGACTCAGGGCCCCTGCCCACTGCCCTGTGCAGAACTTACTGGTCTCTGGATCCTTCATTACAGCTGATGCTGACTGTAAGCTCGGCAGATAGTTTTCCCATTGTTCCCATTTTACAGATGAGGAAACTGAGACCCAGAGAGTGTCATGCAACAACTGAGCTGCAGAGCTGGAATTTAGACATAGACACTTTGACCCCAGAGTTCAAGATCTTAACCCCTCAACTCTACAACCCCTTGATCTCTGCCCCATGCCTGGCATGGAAGAGATTCTGGATCTGTTCTTTCATTCACTCATTCATTCTCTCATTCATTCACTTACTCACTCATGCACACATTCATTCACCAACTTGTATTAAATGCTTCCATATGTTAATCTTATTGGCTCCCACAAGAACCTGGCCAAGAAGCACCATTCCCCTTTTACAGATGGTGACGTGGAGGTTGAAGCATGTTAACTGACCAGCTGCAATTCACAGAGCCGTAGGCATTGGAGGCGAGATTTGTGACTGATTGAAACTAGCTCTGTGTCTGGTGCTGGATTGGGCCCAGTGGGGACTAGACAAAGAGTAAGTCGAGGGTCTTGGTCTTGACAAAATTCTGTTTGATTGTGCCTTAATGACTTCTGGGCCCAGCACAAAGTAAGCCCGAGCTGATATGTGTTGCTTAAAGGAATATATGAAACAAATGAAACAGATTTTTTTTAATTGCAAAAGGGGTCTCCAACCCTCTGGCAAAGTGAGTGGTTCGGACTCTAGAAGTGGGTACAGTGGGTGTCTGGATATTAGCAGCCCCCAGTGAACCATGCCTTCCAATATTTACATCCTGTTGTTGTCCCCTCCCGTTGAATCTGACTTGTCTTGGGATTGGCTTTAACCAAAAGCATATGACAGAAGGGATGCTATGCCATTTCCGGGTGTAAGTCTTAAACAGAATTCTGGCTGGAGGCTATTGCCTGTCTGAGGTTCTTCTCTGGTTCTTGATGACTCTTGGTTATATCAGGACAGATTAGCAGGTTTTAGGTATTAGAGACCTATTGTCGCCAAAGAGAGACTTCCTCCTTGACTTAATCAGAAGGATGAAAGGGAATTGAGAAGGAATGATTTTTCTCATTACTGTTTAAGACCCAAAAGAGAATGGCTTTCTGTCAGTGTTGTTTACTGCCCTACCCCGAACCACCTAGCCGTGAGCACCACACTTTGGGAGGTGCTGGCTCAGGTGACCCAGTTTCCTGTAAATTCTGTCCAATCGTGGGCATTCTCAGTTGTGGCTCCCTTGTATGTCCCTGCATCCCTGAGGACCCTGAGAAGGTCACGGTCTGTCCATCATCTGGGCTCTCCATCTGGAACTCCATGCCTTCCCCAGGATTTCTGGTCAGGTGGTAGAGAAAAATATTTATGGCTGAGTGACCAGATGGAGCTGGAATGTCCTGTAGCAGAACATTCCTGTAGCGGCAAATGAAAAGTTCGTGGTGCTCAGGCCAGAGTCAGCCAAGTGCGGTTGAATTGCAGTTTTTGCTCTTGTCCCAGAGGAGATACTTCATTTTTGTGTTAATCACCTTGGTTTCCTGTTAATGCACCCCGTGGCTCCTGCAGGCAGGAAGATAATTGGTTGCACCAGAGAGGGGACCACTCAGGACACTTTCAAACCAGGGACGTAACTCAATCAATCACAGCCGCTTTCAAAGGACATGGGCATTTTGGTTTGTGTGGCCCCCTCCTTCCTCACCCCCGATTCCCGATCATTTTCCCTTGAAATTACATACAGAGTATTAATAACGTTGCTGATTGTTCTCCTGTCTTCCCGCTGCTTGGGCCAGAGGCCTTTTTAGATCTCAGCAGTTGGGAAGATGTTAACTCCAAATGGAAATCTAATCATGACACATTGAAAGATTGACTTTTCAGCTCTGTTGGGGGATGTGCTAATGATCTGCCTTGGGCAAAAGTGTTTCTCTTTCCAGGTCAAATTCCCTGAAGTCTCCTCTCCTTGGTCATGATTTGGATTGATTTGTGACTTATATTCCAGGAAACAAAAATTTTTCATGTAAAAGTGGACTTTGATTGATAACTAGGGATCTCTGCTAGAATGTGACCCCTGCCATCAGTCAGGGAGCCCCCAGGGAGAGAATTCACCCCAAGGGAAGAGGTGGTCTAGCGTTATGACACTATGCTAATGGAAAAGCCTGAGTTGTCATAGGGGCGTGGGGATTCTGAGTGGGAAGATTAAAATCCATCCCCAATCCAGGCCAGCCACCTGGATACATGGGTCATAGGGAGAAGCAAAGGAGCAGATTCTCGAAGCTTGATGCCCAAGCAGCGACACTAAGACCCCTCTGATATGGTGCATCCAAAGGGGATGAAAGCCATTCACACCTTATTCTTCATCCTGGACTAATGGGCTCATCAGCACAGGGGAAGTTCAGCTCATTAGAATGGGCTCCTGGGAGGGGCAGTGGGAGAGACAGTGGTGCTGGTGGAAGACGGGAAGTAGTGCCTGGTCTCCGCTATGCCCAGTGGAGCAATCCAGGGGAAGGGCTACGCCTGGTGGGAGACTTTGGGGCACATGGGCACCCTGGATTGCTGAGAAGGGCTGTGTGAAGTCCCAACGACCTAGATGTTTGAACTAAGCTCAGGGGAAAAGAAAAACGAAAGATAAAGATTCCCTTTGAAGGAAGCGTCCATGCTTGCAGATCGGGAAACAGGGTGGGTCACTCAAAGTCATGGGACCACAGGGGTAGCCAGAGAGAAGCACATTAAAGGGTCTGAGCGAGGCCACGATGACAACGCTTACCTGCAGGGAGTAGCCAAATAAGGGGGAGTTTCTAAGGCAGCAAGTTGAGGCCCAGTGAGCAATGAATATCTCTTCTGGAAGCTGTCCCAGACGGCAAGCTAGAGAGAAATAGACTGGCTCACCGTGGTCATTGGTGGAGAGGCTCCAGGTAGGAGAGTCTATCAGTTACATGTCAGAGGCAGTGATTATTACCTGGCGACAAGTCCTAGAGAGAGCATTGCTTCCTCAGGAATAAGGATTCTTTAATTAAAAAGGGGGCTTGGGCTTCCCTGGTGGCGCAGTGGTTGAGAGTCCGTCTGCCGATGCAGGGGACACGGGTTCGTGCCCCGGTCCGGGGAAATCCCACATGCCGCGGAGCGGCTGGGCCCGTGAGCCATGGCCGCTGGGCCTGCGCGTCGGGAGCCTGTGCTCCGCAACGGGAGAGGCCACAGCGGTGAGAGGCCCGTGTACCGCAAAAAAAAAAAAAAAAAAAGGGGGGGCTTACCGTTCAGACTGGGGGGCTAGAGTTATAGAATTCAGAGGAGGAACTCAGCTTATAGCTGGAGGTGACAGACCAAAGTTTACGAGCGAAAGAGGAAACCAGGCACCAATAATTTGGGTGCTGTGACCCAGACTATGCCAGGGAAATGGTTTCTGCCATAAAATGGCCAGATGATTGCAAAACAGAAAGAAAATCCCACAAGGAGGATGTAGGGTGTCCGGTCTTTATTCAGCAAATATCCACTCCCTCGCGCATCTGCAAGGAGGACTGTGCATCCCACCCCTTGACTTGGGCTTGGCCATGTGACTTGCTTTGACCAAGAGGACATTAGAGGATGTCATCCCAACAGAGACTCAGAATGCGTTTGCACTGTGAGGTTGGCCCCCTCAAGCTCCTGCCTTTAGCCTGAGTAGAACATGCCTCTGGAGTCAGACTGCTAGTCCAAGGAGGATGAGAGACGCATGGAGCATATATGGATCTGACCTGACCGGGGCCAAAGCCAACAGAACCCAGCCTGGACCAGCCAGATTCCAACTGACTCACAGACGTGTGAGTGAGAAATAAACACTTAGGTGGTAGATGGAGAACTTTACCATCTTCAAGCCACAAATGCTTGGAACGCTTTGAAAACCCTTTCCTGCTGCTAAGCATAAAGTTGTCCCCAGATAGCCATGCTGGACTCTAGCAGACCCCTCTCTAGCCTCATCTCATGTCCCTCCCCTGTCCCCAGGGGTCTTGGGTAAGTCATTGCTACCTGGCTTCGAATCCTCATTCCAACTCTTTCTAGGTTTGTGACTTTGAGCCTCAGTGTCCTCATCTTTTAAATGGACCTTATGATTATCTACCCACAAGGGGTGTGAGTTTTAAATGAGGTGATGCTTGTAAAGTACATTGAACATTGTCTGGCACATAACCCGTACATTTTCAATAGTAGTAGTTGATAATTAGCCTTTTGTGGTTGGAATTCATTACTCCAGACCCATTACTTTAGGATTTTACTCATGGTTCATTCAGTCTTGGGGGCTAGGATGCCTCCATGTGTGTCTCCTTGCTGGGGAGCCTGGACTACACCCTCCACCCCTGTTTCTGACAGCAGGAGGACACAGTTCTGAAATGCCCACACACTTCGATTTCCCGTTGGAGAGGTCTCAGCAGACTCTGGGAGGTTGCTGTCAAGTGTTGAGAAGGGAGACATGAATCATGGCTTTCCAGGGAGGTTAAAATCCAGGCCCTGGGCAGTTGCCAAAGATCACAGAGAGTGGAGTCAGGTCCTGAGTGTCTTGTAAAGGTGGATTCTCTCCTTATTGTGATGAGTCTGAATCCCATAGGGTGAATATCAAGCAAGCCAGGTTTGTAAACACACATGCTGTGTGGCTGGAGGATGACACCAGCCTGGGCCAGAGGAGAAGGCGCATCTAACCCACTTCTCCTGCTTCAGCCTCTGCGAGTGAGCAAAGGACAGCCCCCCTCACCTTGAGAGCCAGGTGACCTTGCTGTCTCTAAAGTGAGAAGATCATGGAGGTTCTGTTGGAGTTTGTGTTCTGTGAATGAAGGGATGCTTGGAAAGGACTGCTTGCCAGAGGTACAAAATCATCCTAGAGAGGGTAATTGAGAAAGATGAATTTTATCTTTACATTCTAGCTATTGATTCTAAGATGCACATTTTCCTTACATTTTAACATCTCTGAGATCAGGATGTTTCTTACCATCAACTGACATGAAAGCGTTGTGTCATGGGGTAATTGGCACCATTTCCTCATTAGCAGTGGTTCATGAAATAACATGTACAATCAATGGCATCTTAGATTTGGTGAAATATAGTCTTTCTTTTTTAACAGCTCATACTTATATAGATTTACTCTGTGCTAAATCCTGTGATTAGTGCTTTACATGAATGAGCTCACCAGAAAGACTCTGAAGATCTCATTCTTCAGATGAGAAAATCAAGATCAGAAAGGTAAAGATACTTGTCTAAGGTCACACAGCAATGGAAAGGCCTTTACCTTTCTCTTTGTTGTCTTGCCTGAATTCATCTCTCTTTAGTCTACCCTCTCTGAACATTCAGTTTCTTGATAAATCAGATCAGGATTTACTTTGAAGACCTGTCTATCTGTCTCTCTCTCTACCTATCTATCTATCTCCCTCTCTCTCTTACTCTTTCTCCCTCCCTCCCTTTCTCTCTCTTTCCACAAATGCATACACACCTCAGGTATTTGGTCCCCAAATCTTTCTCTTGACCTATAACACTCCTGAGAAATTAGTTTCATTCCCTCAATCAAAACATATTTATTAGGTATCTACTCTTATCAAGGTTCCAGAGAAATTATTCTGTGCGAATGAGAGACTGATAAATCTATCTCCAAATCTTGCAGAGTTTACAATCTCGTATTATGTAAAACTTTCGTCGTTGGTAGGCCAATTTAAAGCCCCATTTTAAATGTACCAGGAAAATCTATGGATTAAAAAATGGTGGAGGGACTTCCCTGGTGGCGCAGTGGTTAAGAATCCGCCTGCCAATGCAGGGGCCACGGGTTCGATCCCTGGTCCAGAAAGATCCCACATGCCGCGGAGCAACCAAGCTGGTGCGCCACAACTGCTGAGCCCACGTGCCACCACCACTGAAGCCCACGCGCCTAGAGCCCGTGCTCCGCAACAAGAGAAACCACAAAAATGAGAAGCCCGCGCACCACAAGGAAGAGAAGCCCCCGCTCACCGCAACTAGAGAAAGGCCGCACACAGCAACGAAGACCCAACGCAGCCAAAAATAAATAAATTTATTTATTTTAAAAAAATGGTGGATTACACCATTCTATTTTCATGGATATAACAGGGTGCCCTGCCTGATTCTCACAAAGGTGTATAAATGTTACTGGGATTAGCAGAGGCTGGAAAAACTTTCAATTTATAACTGAAAGCCATCTTCGGCAAGTGGTGGGGATTTAAATATCCTGTGGGGCACGCTGTTCCTTCGTTCTGGAAAAACCGCCTGGATGCAGACCCTTTGGCTTCATGAAACCACTGCAAATGGATGTCAGTTGTTTCAGGGAAAGCTGTGAATTCGCCATTATCCTGAATGCAGATGGTTAGGCCAAGGTCCTCCTCATTCTCTGGAGACTTTGTTTTACTTGGGGTGGGTAGGTGGATTTCTTTTTCCTGTATGGGATTAGCCAGCTCTGTGCAGGAGGCCCAGATCCCACTGCACATCTTCAGGGATTGCTGTACCCTCATGATGAGTATTGCTGATGGGGAGCTGAGGCAGACGTCCTGGTGGCCACGAAAAGGATGAGAAAGCCCAACTTCAAAGACGACCTGGTCCAGCTCAGGGGGAGCCCAACCTGGACTCGGCAGTTGAGGTCATGTAGATGTACTCGAAAATGCACAAATGCCACAGAGCTAAAGAAAAAAAATTACGAAACAAAGTCTATTAACTTGTTAAGCCAGTGGGGAATTTCACTGAGCAGATCATGAACAGAGGTGATGAAGTCAGGAGCTGTAAGTGCTAGAAAGGAATTTTCATGGTGCTGTGCTAATTTCTGGTTGGAAGCTAGCCCTGTGGACAGAAAGAATGGGTCCATGGGTCTGTACACAGATCCACTGGTCAGGAAAGAGCCTTCAGTTACTTCCAATGAGGCCTGGCATTCAGGGTCACTAAAAGCTTGTGGCCCTTTATACCACCTTCAGCTGGTTACAACCATTTGCGATGAGACACAACACTTAGCTTGAATGTTTTCTAGGCAAGTGCTGATATAAGTGGATTCTTTTCTTTTTACAGTGCTAGGGAAGATCGAATTACTCACACTCTGGGAAAAGTACTGATGCTGGGTGGTTTTTTTCTGATACAGTCACCTTGTATTGGGACCGAGGAGCCAGACCTCCCCTTATGGGTATCCGGTGAAGCTTCTCATAAAGGGAGTTGACAGTTCTGAGACTGAATATACAAGTGGACAATGGCCAGACTATATATAAGAAGAGAACTCTGGCCTACAGCCTCGGCAACGATTAACCCCAAATGGTAAGGGCTTGATCAATAACTAACTGCCAGGTTCCCCAGTTTGGCCCCACTTCCAACTTGGGACTGACCAGAGAAAGGAAAATAAGCTGGGGGGCCTGATTGGCAGCAGCGAGGAACCCTGTATATGAAACGGCAGGCTCCAGCCTTCGCCTGTGCTCCAGCACCCCCAGCTAAGCGCAGCCGTGCAGAAGCATCTTCTGGGGGTGCTTCATCCACAAATTCCACCATGGGCACCCATTTGAAACGGCAAGCTCCAGCCTTCGCCTGTGCTCCAGCTCCCCCAGCTAAGGTATACTTACCATATGACCCAAAAGCCCACTCCTAGGCAATTAACCAAGAGAAAATCTTTTCACAAAACAGGTATGTGAATGTTTTAGCTATCTTGTCCACAATTCCTAAATATAGGACTATTGAGGTGATCCAATTTTCTTGAGTTTGTCATTTTTTAATTGTTCTTGGAATAACACTATGTATACGTACTGTTTCACAGTCTAGAGTTAATATTTTACCAATTCAATAAAATCCAGAAGCCTTACATCCATATAGATTCTTTTACCTTCCACTCTTTGTTATAGCTGTCATATGGGTCACCTTTCTATGACTTGAACGCCACGCTCTGAGACTGTGGTATCCTTCTTTCATACATATACAGGGAATTCCCTGGCGGTCCAGTGGTTAGGACTCAGCACTTTCACTGCTGGGGCCCCGGGTTCAGTCCCTGGTAGGGGAACTAAGATCCCGCAAGCCACGCAGGCGCGGCCAAAAAAAAAAAAAAAAAAAAAGTCATACATATATAAAATAATGTAAGAGGATCGTTTTTCCAGACACGTGCCGTTGTTGTTGCCCTTCCTTTGTTCCCGAAGTTGCAAGCTTACTTCTTTCTTGTGTCATTTCACTTCAGCCTGAAGAAGTTCCTTTCATGTAATATTTTTAGAGCAATTTGTCTGGTGATGAATTCTCTTAGTTTTCTCTCATCTCCATCAGCCTTCGTTTTGGCTTTTGTTTGGCTTTCGGTCTTTAAGGATATCCCTGCTTTAAGGATATAATATCCTGGTTTGGTCTTTTCCTTTAATACTTTAAAGATGTTATTCCATTCTTTTCTGGTCTCTGTTTTCTGATGAGAAACCACAGTCCTTCAAGTTGACATTCTGTGATGTATAACAGGTCGTTTTCCTTGACTGCTTTCAAGATTATTCTTCACCTTGGTTTTTTTTATCAGATTGTGTGTCAGGGTGAGGCTTTCTGAGCTTAGATCTGTGTCTCTAAATCAGTGATGTTTTCAACTATACTTTTCCTCATATATTTTCTTCTGCACCTTTCCCTCATACCCTCCAACGGCACAAAAGGTAGAACTTTCAATATTGTTTCACATGTCTCTGAGACTTAATTTTTTGTTCAGTCATTTTTCCTCTTTGTTTTTCAGATTGTGCCATTTCTATTGATCCATAAGTTTTCTGAATCCTTCCTCTGTTTTCTCTGTTCTGTTATTCAGCCCATCCAGTGAATGTTTGCTTTTGGATATTGCATGTCAAGTTCTAAACTTTCCATTTGCTGCTTTTTCATAGTTTTTACTTCTCTGTAAAGAACGTCTTTCCATTAATTTCAAGAGGATTTACCTTTACCTCATTGAGCATCGTTGTAATGGATGCTTTTTCTGCTAATTCCTCCATATGGGTTCTTTCAGGGCTGGGTCTATTGATTGCATTTTTCTCTTTAGAATTGGTCACATTTTCCTAGTTCTTTATATGCTCTGTTGTGTGATTTTGTGTGGTATCCTGGAAAGTTTGCTTATTATGTTTCAAGACTCTGGTTCCTATTAAAATCCTCTGGAGATTGTTACTTTTTCTTTTTCTGTTGTTTTTATTAACCAATTCATGAACCTATGGTCCAACAGGTATTGTGCCTTGTCTTCTGAGTTGTTCCAGTCTTGGTGCAGTTTTCAGGACACTGCTGTGCTGTTTGTGTCCACATGGTGCACGTACCACTCGGGGGTTAATGTGGGAAGTGAGTGGCAGTTTATACTGTAGTTCACTTCTGCAAGCCTCTACTCTGCCTCGTTGGGTCTGTCTGTGCATGAGGCTCAGGGGGATCCCAGGACTTATGTTGGCTCATACACAGACCTAAATAGTCTCCTCCTCTAGCTCTCTCCTCTTTGGGCTTCTACCCACATTCTCAGGCTTCAGGGGCCCCTCCTACATGTTCCTCAAAGTGTTTCAGCCTCCATGCTGTCATGCAGTTCCCTATGGCCAGGTTGACCTTTCAGGTGAAATAGCAAGAGAAAAGAAAGGAAAATAATGGGCATTCCCCCACACTCTTCAGACAATAGGAGCCTCTTTACTTGTTCCTTTGTCCAGAGACACAGGCTATTTCTCAGTGAAGGCCTCTGCCGTCACTGAGGTTGCAGGGGAGATGTGGTAACTGGGGAGAAAAAGACCAATGGGGATGACCCCCTTACTCCTCAGCATACAAGTCCCCCACTTTCTCACTTATCTGGATAGAAATAAAAGGTTGATCCCATGGTTTTAACTTTCGGCTGCTGCTGGACTTTGTGTGCCTTGCGTAAGCTGGGAGACAGAGGCAGGAAAAAAACCACCATAATCACCCTGTTACGGGCTGTTATTCAACTTTGGACTTCCAGGCCCCATCTGCCTGTTAGTGTTCACTTCTTAGAGTTTCAAGTTCATGCTTTTTGTCCTCTATCTTGCTCCATGCGGCTCTTGAGCCCTTGTAATATGACCACATTTCTCGTGACACATGTAAAAATTCTAACATTTTGCAGATACTGAATTAAAAATCTATTATTTACATTGACTTCACCATTTTCATTTTCCTGGTGTGTTCATTAGAAAATTCAAAATTACATATGTGCCTGGCATTATGTTTTTTTTGGTGAGCAGTGATCCAGAGGATGGAAATGTATGCCTCCTTCGACTCCTTAAACTCAACCCCACTCTGGGGCAATGTCCCAACCAGGCAGAAACTGCAGGAGGAGCTGGAGACCTTGAAAAGTTTGGCTATACTTCCAGCTCAGCCCAAAGCCCAAGGATGATTCTGGACTTTCATTCTGACTCGTGCATTTCAGATCTTTCTGGGTTTCGACCTGGTATATATGTCCCTCCCAGCCCGCCCTGCCTGCCCCTTCAGTTATCACCCCAGAAGGATCTGGGTGGCTTGGGCACTTCTGGGTTTTTTGTTTTTTGCACTTCTGTTCTTAGCAGCTCTCCCCTCAAATATTACGAGGCGGGAGGGCAGGCGGACGCACAGGCGCTGATGCCAAAGCTGCCACCTCGGGAGGCGGCTGCTGAGCCAGGTACCCTCCTCTCCAGCTTTCCCGCTCTGGTGGCCGGGGACCCATCCTGTACAGTTAGAGCCGGCCGGAGGAGAAGGGGCAGCTGCCCTGGCAAGCAACTCATCACCCTCAAGGCAAACACCTCCAACCCTCAGACCCCAGGAGATTCAGAAGCGCTAGATGGTCCAGGCGCGCATCATCACCTGTGCGCCCCAGGGCCTGACGTGTACTCTGCGCATGCGCCACCCCTCGCTAAACTATTGCGTCCCGCAAACGCAAGCCCATTGTTCGCTCACAGGTTGCAGAGCTATAAATCCCAGCAACAGGCCAAACAGTGTGCACTCCGCTTTTGGCCGTGTTGGCAGCTGAAGGAGAGTGCTCGGCGCCCAGCCTCTATCCAAGGACCGATCTCACCCAAGTCCTCTACGGGCAGTTACTTAGGTAGGCCCTGCCCCTCACCCCCGCCCCGGGCACTGGGGGACCAGCACCTGCCAGGAGGGCTCGGCTGCCCCCAGCCCGCTCCCCGTGCCCACAGACTTCCCGTGGCCGGCCCGGGTCACCCAGCTGTCTATGGCCGGCTATCCACTCGCAGGCCAGCCCACAAGTGTCCAGTGACTCCGCATCTGCGCTTTGCCACAGAGTCTCTGAGACCCCATTCTACCATCCCGCAGGCCTTGCGCTCCTTTCTGGGGGTCCTTATCTCCATCTGCAGGCGAGGCCATCGGAAGAAGGCGGTGATGGGTGCTCTCACCTCCACGATGTCCCGCAGCTCAGTGTCCGCAGTGGACACAGTCACTGTCAGTGTGGCGCGGGGGCAGCCAGTGCCGCCCACGACACCCAGCTGTGTCCCAAACTGCAGCACAGAGCAGACGGCGTTGAGGGCCCTGGGAGAGAGTGGGAAAGGGATGGCCAACGACCAGAGAAGCGGCCCCGATCGCACCGGGGGTGCATGACCTGCATTTAGGCCCCTTGGGATCTTTTTACTCGTGCCCAGGCCTGGACCTCTGCAGAGAAACCTCCACGCCAAGAGGGCAGAAGACAGTTCCAACAGGACACCCCACACCTCCTGTATGAGCTCCTGCCCCAAAAGAAATGCCATCACGAGCTCATATAGCTCCACCCAAGGTTTCCCGCCCGCGAACAGTAGGAGGGGTCCCGCCATACCGCAAGGGCTGCCCCAGAAGTCCTCAAAGAAGGGGAGCGAGGAGGGCCCTCCGTCGCCCTCTGCAGCTCCGGTGGTTTCCCAGAGGAAAAGCCAGCCTGACAAGGATGCAGAGGCAACAAGAGGGCAGAAACGGCCCTGGAGGGACTGCTCCCCAACATCTGACAGTCCCAGGCCCTGAAAACGCAGGTTTCCTCTGCTGCCGCACAGGCGAGGGGAGCCTCTGAGGCTGCCCTCACCCCCTCAGCTGGATTTCCGGGTCACCACCGAAGACCTAGACTCAGAGAAGGAAGCAGCGCTCCGGTGCATCAACAGTGCGCTGTGGGGTGAGATCTAGGCCATCGGGGGCCTGGGCGCCAGGCAGCCTTCCTGTCCCTTCCCGCTGCCTGCCGCAGGGTCTGCTTCTCCGCAGAAAATGTTTCATAGTTATTTCTATTTTAATATGATCATGGTACATTAAAATGTGTTAGTGCTTGCCTGTGAACACTAAGGTCACTTGATTTGTAATTTTCTATATTGTTCTATATTTTTGTGACTAAAGGCATTACTTGGGGGAATTAAAAGAATATCTTGAAGCGATTTGGGCTTTTGATCTGCCACTAGTTCCTATTTAACGTTAATTCAGGGGTCGGATTCTTTGACCCAAGGAAACAGAATAGTATAAAAAGAAAGAATGTGAGTGTCAGATGGTGGCAAGAGATGCATGCCTTTGCAAGAGATGCCTTTGCAAAAGTTACTGTTGGTTCCAGAAGACTCTCACTTAGCTGTGTGACCCTGGGCAAGTCACTTCACCTAAATCTCTGAACTATAGGGCTGTGGTGATGATTTAAAAGTGACTCGGCACAGTAGACACTCGGAAATCCTGGGCTCTCAGTAAAGCCACTGCCCTGCTCCTTGGTCGTTTGGAATTACTATATTAGTAAAATTTATACTTGACAGTAATTTCAGCTTAAAGTTTATTTTGTCTATTTCATCTCAGCCTTTTGGCTAAGATCAAGTGTAGTATCTGTTCTTGTCAATTTAAAGTTTAGTTTCTCTGATATCATTGCAGCTGTTCCCACTTTTGCTTTCCACTTGCATTGACTATCTTTTTCCATCCCTTCACTTTGAGCCTATATGTGTCCTTAAAGCTGAAGCGATTCTACTGTAGGCAGCATACAGTTGCATCTTTTTAAAAAAATCTATCCATATGCCTTTGGATTGGTGAATTCAATCCACTGAATTTAGAATTATTGAGAACTTACTAATGCCATCTTACTGTTTTCTGGTTGTTTTGTATTCCCGTTGTCCCTTTTCCCCTCTGTTTCTGTCTACCTTTGTAAATTGGTTATTTTCTGTGGTGGTGTGCTGTTTCCCCTTTGTTTATCTTCGGTGCATCTGCTCTAGATTTTGCTTTGTGTTTACCATGAAGCTTATGTAAGACATCTCATAGATTTAAATCGTCCATTTTTAAGCTGACAGCATCTTAACCTCAATTGCCTACAAAAACTTTACCTTTTTACTCCCCACTCTTCATGGTTTTTATGTCGTTATTTACATCTTTTTATATTGTGTGTTTGTTAATACATTACAGTAGCTATAATTATTTTAAATACTCTTTTCCTTTGACTTTTATAATTAAGTGGCTAACACACCTTTCTGTTACAGATTTAGAGTTTTCTGATTGTATATTTACCTTTACCAATGTGTTGTATACTTTTATACATTTTCATGTTGCTGATTACTGTCTTTTCATTTCAGCTTGAAGAGTTCTTTTCAGCATTTCTTTCAAGGCAGGTCTAATGGTGATGACCTCCCTCAGCTTTTGTCTGCCTAGGAAAATCTTTATTTCTCCTTCATATCTGAAGGATAACTTTGATGGATAGAGTATTTTTGGTTGGCATTTTTTTTTCTTTCAACATGTTGAATATGTCATTCCACTCTCTCCTGGCCTGTTGGGTTTCTGCTGAGAAATCTGCTGATAGTGTAATGGGGGTTCCTTTGTAAGTTAAAATCTTTTTTCCCCTGACTGCTTTTAGAATTCTTTATCCTTTGATTTTTGACAATTTCATTATAATGTGTCTTGGAGAAGGTCTTTTGCATTGAGATAGTAGGATGCTCTTTTAGCTTCAAGAACTTGGATGTTGTTGAGATTAACCTGGTATAAATTCAAGTTAGAGTGTTTTAATTTTAGGATGTTAAAGGTAATCCCCATGGTAAACACAAAGAAAATAGCTATAGAATATACCCAAAAGGAAGTGAGAAAGTAATTTAAATATTTTACTGTAAGAAATCAGCTAAACACACACAACGAAAGATAGGAATGCAGGAAATGAGGGGCAAAAAAGCTTTGGGCATATGGAAAACAAATAGCACAATAGCAGAAATAAGTCTTTTTTTTTGTCAGTAATTACTTTAAATGTAAATGGATTAAACTCTCCAATCAAAATACAAAGATTGGCGGAATAGGTAAAAACATATAATCCAACTATATGCTGTCTACAAGAGACTCACTTGAGATCAAAAGACTCAAACAGGTTTAAAGTTAAAGGATAGAAAAAGGAATTCCAAACTCAAATTCCAAACTGTATAGTAACCAAAAGAGAGCAGGAGTGTCTATACCAATATCAGACGAAATAGACTTTGAATTTAAAATGGATCAAAGACTTAAATATAAGAGCTAAACTATACAAATTTCTGAAGAGAAAAAGGGATAAATCTTCATAGTCTTGGATTTGGCAATGAACTCTGAAATATGATAGCAAAAGCACAAGCAACAAAAGGAAAAAGAAATAGGACTTTATCAGAATTAAAATCCTTTGTGTTTCAAAGAACACCATCAAGAAAGCCATAATACAACCTTCAGAATGAAGGAAAATGTTTGCAAATCATATATCTGGTAAAGCTTAGTATTCAGAATATGTAAAGAACACTGACAACTCAACAATAAAATGTCAAATAACCAAATTTTAAAAATGAGAAAAAGAATTTGCATAGATACTGCTCCAAAAAAGAGACACAAATTGCCAATAAGCATAGGAAAACATGTCCAAAATTATTAGTCAAAATTATGCAAACTGAAACCACAGTGAGATACCACTTCACACCCACTAGTATGCATATAATTTTTTTAAAAACAAGGGTTGGCAATGATGTGGGGAAATTGGCACTTTTAAGCATTGCTGGTGCAAATATGAAAAAGAAAATAGTTTGGCAGTTCCTCAAAAAGTTAAACACAGAGATACAATATGGCCCAGGAACTCCACTCCCAGGTATATGTCCAGGAGAAATAAAAAACATATGTTCACACAAAAACTTGTACATGAGTGTTATATTGTCGTATCATTATTCATAATAGCCAAAAAGTGGAAACAACCCAACTATTTGCCAACTGCTGAATGGAAAAATAAAATGTGTTATATCCATACAATGACTATTATTCAGCCATAAAAAGGGTGAAGGACAGATACATGCTACAACCTGGATGCACCTTGAACACATTTTGCTTACTGCAAAAGTCAGACACAGAAGTCTGCACATTGTGTGGTTCTATTCCTATGAAATGTCCAGCATAGGAAAATCAGTAGAGACAGAAAAACCCAGGGCTGGGGTGAAAGGGGAGGAGAGAATGAGAATGACTGATACTAGGTATGAGGTTTCTCTTGAGGATGATGAAAATGTACTGGAATTAGAGATGTTGATTGCAAAACCTGAGTACACTAAAAGCCGCCGAATCACACAGTTCAAAAAAAAATGTGAACTGATGGAATGTGAATTGTATCTCAATAAAAAGATAATATGACAACATTTTTATAGTCATTACTCTTGATCAGTTTCATGATGGAATTCCCACAGTGACTTCAATGGAGTGGCTTGTATGGGATGATATTTGAGGTTCAACCCTTTGGGACTAGATGTTCATTTTGAGCTGTTGAATGACGGTGAGGGCCAGCCAGTATATTTTCTTCACTGAGGATCAATCCCCATATGTATTCTTGGTTTGAATCCTTGTCTTTTTCTCTTCATATTCCTGAAACGAGTTCCTAGGAAATACATTCACAATAGCAAGAGGTGTTGACATCTTCCTGGCAAAAGTCTTAACTAATTCACAGGTCAAACTTCAGATCTCCTTATTACTAGCTGCCCGGGGAGCCCCCTGAATCAAAGTAGGGCTTACGAAGATGGACCTTGCATTTTAGCGTGCACTTAAAATACCCAACAGGCTGATCGCATTGGGAAAATAACTTTATTTACATGAGACAAGTACAAAGTCAGCACAACACAATGAGGGAGAGTATGGGTGCTGGTGCCTGATGGCCTGAAATCAAATCCTATTTGAAAGCCATGTGTACCTGGGAAGGTTAGTTACTTAGCCCTTCTGTTTCTCAGTTCCCTGGCCAGTGATATGGAAATACTAATAGGACCTGCTTATTTGTATTATGTTCTGAGGCTAAAAATTAGTAAATACAAAGCCTGAAGAAAAATGATGGGTACTTCATAAGTGCTACCTAAGTGTTCAAATATTAAATGTCTGGAAGAATAAGCAAGAAATGTAGTAGTGCTGCCTCCAGAGAGGGGACCTGGATGCCACAGGCCAGGGGAGCGGGGAAGGTTATGGGTGTGATGCTTTAGAGCTTGTGAAGAATATCTGTTATCATCTCCTGTGATCCCCACATCAGCTCTGTGGGGAACTCACGGCAGGTGCTGTGATCCATATTTAATGGTACATGGCACTAAAATGTTGAGAGTTTAAGTGATTTTCCCAGAGTCGCAAAGCTGATGACAGATGGATGTGGGACAGGAATGTAGTTGATTCCCTGGGACAGAAATCCCTGAACTCCTGAATCCTCTAGATGGTGCCCTGGACTCCTGAGCCCAGGGCTCCCCTCCCTCCATCCCCCCAATCCTCCTGCCTGCCCCATGGTTGCTCCAAGGGCAGGAGGGGTCTGAGCCAACAGGAGGGCCCATGCCTGACCCGCTGCCTCCTTTACATGTTGATCCCTGATCCCACAGTTGTTAAATATCCCTGAAAGAAGGTCCCTTGAAGGATCAGGGGGTCCCATCTACGTCCCTCCTCCCTCAGCATCTTCACACACTGGGTGAGCCTCCTGGTGGTCTGACCAGTGGTCGGCTTGTCTCCACGTGGCTCAGAGCCCTGGTCTCTCCAAGCCAGCTGCCCACATGGCACGTCTCTCACAAATGAGCTGCGTCTTCAACAACCAGCCCTCGATGCACAGTTAGTGCTGATTAATGAGGACAGTGGCCTGCTGGGCTGTGCTTGGTGGTTTAGTGGGTGAAGCTGGCGTGCCCCACTGTCGCCTATTGATGTGAGCACTGTCTGAGTAGCCTGGGCTACGGCCTGGCTGGGGAGGGGCCGTGGCTGCACTGGCTCTGAGGGCGCACCTTCCCTGCTCTTCCTTCCTCATCAAAATCCAGCCCCTACAAACTCCTTATCCATCCCTAGACCCTGCAGTGGCACAGGAGAGAGGCCCATGTCCTCCTAGAGGGACCCTGCCATAGCCACAGCCTAGAGACCCCATCCTAGGACTGTCTCTGAGGATGACCCAGGCCCTCCTAATCTCTGTCACCAAATAAATGTTCATTCCACTAACCCGAACCGATGGCATTGTCCCTTCTCTCCACATTCCCAGGCAGCGCCCAAACACCCAGTGATCCTGTCCACATCAACCACTGGAAATACCGCCACGAAATCCCAGTTTCCTTCCTTTCTGAAAACCTCTAGATTTACACTGCTAATATTTGCTTTTGGATTTTGACATCGACATTCAGAAGTGTTTAGCCTGTGATTTCTCCTGTCCTGTAATATCTGCTGCTGGTATGACATCAGTATTCTCCTGGTCCGATGAAAGCAGTGTGGGTGTGTTCCCTCTGTATCTGTTCTCTGGAAGAGTGTGTAGGAGACGGGCATCATTTCTGTCTTAAATGTCTGGTAGAAATCAGAGGAAGCCACCTGGGCCTGAAGTTTGTTTTGTGGGGAAATTTTTTTTGCATCTCTTTCTAATTGAAATTTACTTGGTGTATTGTACAGGGCACAGATCTTAAGCGTAGAGCTTCATGGTTTCTTGTAAATATAGACACATCTGTTACCAACACCCAGTTCAATATACAGGACGTCCCCAGCACCCTGGCAGCCCCCTGTAGAAGGGGAGAAGAATAAGTGCTAACTTATTTGGTTATAAGAATGAAATCAGTTACTCCATGTATATTCCAAGTGCAGTGATTTACACACAAACAACTCAAAATTAGTGTGGCAGCGCAATCAGAAAGTAGTGGAGGGCGCTGGAGGGCTGGAAGAATCCAGTCCCTTTGGGATTTCCGCTGTGGAGGTCTGGGGCCAGAGTAAGGAAGCTGAGAGGAGCTCCTCAGAAGCATCTGGGCCTTTACAGAGGGAAAAACTACTGCTCCCCAGAGTGGAGCGCCCATTGTAATTCACTGAGCCCTCCCTTTGCGGAGGGTGCTTTTCTATACTTGTGTGTTATTTTACATAGAAATGTTTAAAAAATAAACCAAGGAGGAGATCAATTTTGCTTGATGTAAGAGCCTCCAGTGTTAAAAATAAAACATATATCTAAAATTAATGCTAAATCTGTACAGCTCAGACAGGAAGTAACCGGCACTCACTAGCTGACTCAGGAGCGGAGCGGGAGCAGAGAGGCGGCCCTCCTTCCTTGGCCTCGTGTCTCATTTAAGCTGCCAGCCGCTGCACAAGCTCCATCCCCTCTGAGTCTCAGGCTGAGGCCTCCAGGTCAAGGTCTTCACAAGTGTCAGACCAGAACCTGCCACACAAAGGCAGGGACTGGAGTCCTGTGAAAGGTGTGGTTTCAGTAAAGCAGTAGTTAGGGCCTCGTGGTGAGCAGGCGTTGGTGACGGGACTCGTGGCCTAAGGAGAACGGGAAATGGAGGAAGGTAATTAGGGACGCACCGTCTCATCTCCTCGCCCCTCTTCACCCGGAACCAACCTTACTACGCCCCATGGGCGACTTCGTGTGGCGCGGACCCTGGGGATGAATTTCTAACCGCAGCACTGTCGGTGTAAACGTGCGGCACGTAACTACACGTCAGCATCCGCTCCCCTAGGCACAGTGCCAACACTTCCGAGCTCGGGGTGTGTCAGATGCCTGGTCCACCCGAAGTAGTTCTCTGTGCTCTAGGCGAGTGCCGCTGCTCTGCAGCACCAGGTAAGAGAGGCGTGGCGTCCTTCAGTGGGCGAGGCGCCAGGCGCGGCGCCTCCGGGCCGGGCGCGGCTTCCCGCTTCAAATCCGGGATGCTCGCCCTCGTCCAATCAGCGGGCTCGCCCCTTCGCGCCGTCCAATCCAAAGCCGGCGTGGAGTCCCCGCCCCTCGGTCCCTGTAGCGAACCGACGTAAACCCTAGGGGCGCACCATACGGCCGCCCGCCGTGTGGGGACGCGCGCACGCGCACTGGTGGAGGCGCTGGACGCCGGAGCTTTCTTCTGTGGACCTTCCGCCGGCTGGGCGCTCGCGTCCGGCGTCGCGGGCTCGGTGAGGGGTCGTTCGGGGGGCGGCGGGCGGGGCGGGCGAGTCGGGCTGCCTTGAGAGCGGGGCCTCCGGGACTCGGGTCTTTTGTCCGGGGCCTGGTCCCTCTTTCCCCAACGCGGCGCTCTCCGCTCGCGGGCCGGGCTGGGCGGGGGTGACGCGCTGCTGACCGGCGGGTGCGGCCGGGTCACCGTGGCTCCCGGCTTCTTGCGGGTCGTTTCACGGAAAAACGGGAAAGGTGACAGTGTTTGAGGTCGCTTTGCTTTTGTTTTCTCCCGACGGCAGACTTTGTTCGCTGAAGCATGAGGTCCCTTTCGAGGCCGTCGCCTGGAGGACAGCTGTTTTCTTGACAGTGTTTTCATTCGCTGTTACCATTTGGAGGTAATTCGACTGGAATTTTTACTGCTGCAAGGTCAACTTTTTCTCCGGATTCCAGTTTTTAGGGCAGTTTACGGTAAGCTTTGAAAACTGTTATGCTAGATGCCTACCTAATGGTAAAGCGTATCTTAGAACGTTGGGGAAGTTTGACTTTGGCTTTTTCCCACAGCTCATACTTTTAAGTGTGTTCAGTTGTGCACATAGGCTTCCAGTTGATAACTACAGCCGATGATATTTTATGTATCCAAACATGAAATGAAAGCAATTAAATATCAGTAAACTCGAGCAGGATTTTTTTTTTTTTTTTTTTTCCGGTACGCGGGCCTCTCACTGCCGTGGCCTCTCCCGTTGCGGAGCACAGGCTCCGGACGCGCAGGCTCAGCGGCCATGGCTCACCGGCCCAGCCGCTCCGCGGCATGTGGGATCCTCCGTGAGTGGAGCACGAGCCCGTGTCCCCTGCATCGGCAGGCGGACTCTCAACCGCTGCGCCACCAGGGAAGCCCGAGCAGGATGTTTTGAAGTTACTGCTTTAAGGACATACCAAGAGAAATCCCAAAGCTGGCTGCTTAGTTCAAATGCAGTAAAAGGAAAGATAATATTGTATTGTCCATAGATGGACATTGGCATGTCCATAGATGGCTTAGAACAAGTGTAGTCCTTTCTGGAAAAGAGAGACTGGGCAGTAGGTTGCATCTGGAGGAATCTTCCCCTGGATTGTGTTACTGTTACACCCACAGCAAAGCTCTATTCCTGCACTTAGCACTGTATCATAGTGGGTAGGGATTGTCAGCTTTCTGAGGGGAGCCACCTTATTGTTGCTTCACACAGCCAGGCAGAGTGTCTTTCACTGTTTGTTTTTGATAATGATTGTTGCATGAATGATCTTTGCTTAATATCTGGATTTTCTTGGATTTGCTTCTTTCTAAGTGGAGATAACCCTTAAAGAGATGGTATACATTTTGATGTGGTATATATATTTATAAGTGAATGAGTAACTTAGTAACTACAAGACTAGATGTGAGGAGGTTACTTGGAAGACTTGTGTAGGAATTTATTTTATTTTTAAAAAAATTTATTTATTTATATATTTAGCTTCACCGGGTCTTAGTTGCAGCACGCGGGATCTGGTTCCCTGACCAGGGATCGAACCTGGGCCTCCTGCATTGGGAGTGCAGAGTCTTAGCCACTGGACCACCAGGGAAGTCCCCTGTGCAGGAGTTTGAAGATCGATGGACAGATAGGCAAAGTTTCTGCTCTTAGGGAGAAATCTTTTTAGTGGAAGAAGACACACAAATACAAAAACAGACAGTGATCAGTGCTGGCAGAAATTAAAATGACTATGGACTCTGGGGTACATTTGACTTCATGATAAGGGATCAACTCTCTTAGAAGGTGAGCTTTGAATTGAGGTGAATGTCAGGAAGGAGCTAGCTGTGCAGACATCTAGAATAGTATTCTAGGCCCCGAGGTGGGGATGGGCTTGAGTATTATAGGAACAGAAAAGCCGTTATGTGGTGAGTGAGGCTGGGGTGTGCAGATGAGGTGGCTCACTGAAGTTTTCAGGAAGAGTATGGTACCTGGCTTATGGTTTACGATCCCTTTGATTGCCATGTGGAGAATTAATTGTAGAGTGGCAAGAATTGGCCTGTGAAGACTGGTTAGGAGGTTTTTCAGTAGGGTAGGATGGTAGTAGAGTCAGAAAGATGTAGAATGACTCAGGGATTGTTTTAGACAAGGCCTGTTTTGCCCTCAGGAATAGGCTCCACTAGATGTGTTTTGATCGGCAACAGTGTTTTTACTGTGTTTAAATGGGTTCAGGTAGAGTCTGTATTTTCCTGTTGTCTGACGGTGCATGTTCCTGAAGGCATTTGAGTTTGAGATTTGTCTGTATAAGATGTGCACTGCGTGATGGAGCTGAGGTCAGGATCCTGGGTGTCCCTAACATGGAAGGGGAGGCTGTCAGGTGAGATGCTTGGCTGTGGAGAGAAGGTGAGAAGGTGGTGCAGAGGTGCAAAGGAAGGGTGGGGACAGGTTTTCCACCTCTTGTGTCCCTAGTGTGGGAGAGTTTGAAAGTGTTTGTAGAAATCGAGAAGAGGAAATGTAGATAGTTAGACATGTCGAAGAGAGGAAAACACTGGGCTGTGGTCTGAGAGGAGTGTGCTTACGTGATAGCTGGTGATAAGTTTGCTGGGTTTGACCCAGTTTGAACATCTTCATTCATTCAGCAAATTTATTGAGGGTCTACTCTGTGCAAGGCACTGCTCTAGATTCATTGGTAAAACAGGTCAAGTCCCTGCCCTCATGGCACTTACATTCTAACGTGGGGTGGGGAATAGTTAAACTGGTGAACTATATAGCACTACAGAAAAAAGGAAGCAGGGCAAGGAGATTGGCATGCCGAGCCTGACTGTACACGCTGGTGGGAAAGTGGACATTTATACAAAGACCTGAAAGAATTGAAGGTGCAGGAGCCTCCGTGGGTTCCAGGGACGGCAGCGAGGTCAGGGTGGCTGGGGTGGAGGGTGCGAGGGAGAGGAGCAGGAGGTCCCAGGTCAGAGTTACTCACTCCCCCGTTGCCAGCAAGACTGACTTTCTCAGTGAGATGGGAAGCCAGTGGAGTGTTCTGAGCTAAGCAGTGAATGTTTGGCTTGTTTGACTGGGTAACCTGAGTGTGTGGAGGGTAGTCTGGGGAGGAAGATAGAGGCTCTTGCAGGGAGGGTCCCGGTCGGAGAGGGTGTGGCTTGACCATGGCGGTAGCAACCAGGAGTCGTGAGAAATGGCAGGTTCTGGTTATATGGTTGTGGTGTAGCCATTGGGATTTGCTGAGGGATTGCACACTGATGGTTTGGTCTGAGCAACTAGAGAATGGACTTGTTTTCTCTGTGGGGAAGATTGAAGAGCAGGCTTTTCTTGAGGGGGTTGCAGTGAGATGGAATCAAGATTGATGTTTTAGGTGCTTGTTAGATACCTAAGTGAAAATGTCAGGTAGGTGGTTGAACATCTGAGGTTCAGGGGAGAGACCCAGGCTGGAGATACAAGTTTCATATGGGAATTAAAACTTTCAAACTGAGGGCACTCATCCAGAGAGGCTGGGTAGATGGAGGAGACCCAGGAGCCAGCCCTGGAGCCCTCGCTGTGTGGAGGTCCGGGAGAGAAGGAGGAGGAAGAGCCGACAGCGGTGCTTTGGAAACCAGGTGAAGAAAGTACTTCTGTGAGGAAGGAGTGTGAATTCGATTCTGTTAGGTCCAAGACGAGGAGGACTGAAAATTGATCGTGGAGTCATGGGTTTGGCAACAGGAAGATCAGTGGTGATGTTGACAAGCCCTTGGTTAGGGCGGTGGGACGGAAGCCAGCTGGGAGTGGGCTTGGATGAGGGGTGGAGCTGGGTGGCCGGTAGTGACTCATATTGGAGGTCTGGGTGGTAGAGGGAGTGCGGATGTAGGTGGCGGTAGCTGTTGGGGGATAGCAGGGCTGAGGTTGAGGAAGGCTTCTTGTGCTCATGGGGAGGACTGCCCCGAGAGATGCAGCAGTGTCGAGGAGGAGAGGCGGGTGTTGGAATGGGAGGGCTAGGCTTTGCCAGGAGTGTGAATCCTTCATCTGTGATCAGGTGAGTTTAGTAGGTTTCTAGTGGTCTTAAGGCTTTTCCTACTTTGTAGAGTAAATTAGCCCATAATACCTAAACTCACACGTCAGTGATTTGCCACCAACCCCAGCACAGTCCTGCATTGTCGTCTGTCTCATCAGTAGTGGCAGCTTTTAGCATATCCATCCAGGCGCTAAGCCCTCTCCCTTCCTCTCCTTTCAGCTGATGGAATCAGGCCAGACTTCCTAATACACCATTTAAGGCTTGTAGGATCTGGCTCCATGGTTTTACTCACCCGTTGCCCAAATATGGTGGAGCACCTGCTATGGCCACCACATCCTCAGAACTTAGAGCAGAGTTTGGAGTCATACCTGGGCGCGAATCTTATTAATTGCACAACCTTGGGTCAGTTTAGCTAGTTTAGTCTCTGAGTTTGTTTCTTCTTTTGTAAAACGAGGATAAGTGAGTTAAGGTAGTAGGTATGCAATAAATTTTAATTCTTTTCCACCATTGCTTATGTTCATTTGTCACCTTTAACAGCCCTCTTATCTCATACTTTGCCTGAAATGTCCTGCTCATTCTTCAAGGTATAGGGCCAATATCCTCTCATCTCTTGAGTCTTTCCTGATTTAATTATTTTCTTCACTGAATTCCACACAGCCCTTACATGATAAGCACTCTGAAATATTTTTAAAATTGAGTAACGTCTCCTGAGTTCTGAGATCAGGGTCCATCGAACGAGTGGCCAGCATGCACTGTAGGTTCTCTATCAGTAGTACAGACTGTGCCAGTGTTTTCCAGACTTAGCCTTTGTGTGCCACTTTTACCATTTTTGCCTTGTCCATGTGCCAAATATACTTTATTTTTATCTTTATTTATTTATTTATTTTTGGCTGCGTTGGGTCTTCTTTGCTCCGTGTGGGCTTTCTCTAGTTGCGCAAGCGGGGGCTACTCTTCATTGTGGTGGCTTGTCTCCTTGTGGAGCACTGGCTCTAGGTGCGTGGGGTTCAGTAGTTGTGGCATGCAGGCTCAGTAGTTGTGCACGGGCTTAGTTGCTCCACGGCATGTGGGATCTTCCCAGACCAGGATCGAACCCTTGTCCCCTGTGTTGGCAGGTGGATTCTTAACCACTGTGCCACCAGGGAAGTCCCCAAATATACTTTACGTAACTTAAATTTTTTCTTTGAACAGACTCATTTTTTTTTTTGATGTTGTTGGCTGCACCGCACAGCTTGTGAGATCTTAGTTCCCTGACCAGGGATTGAACCCGGGCCCTCGGCAGTGCAAGCACTGAATCCTAACCACAGGGAATGCCGTAGCCTCACTTTATTTATTTATTTGTTTGTTTGTTTGTTGAATTTTTTGGCTGCGTCGGGTCTTCGTTGCTGCGTGCAGGCTTTCTCTAGTTTCGGCGAGCAGGGGCTACTCTTCGTTGTGGTGCAGGGCTTCTCATTGAAGTGGCTTCTCGTTGTGTAGCATGGGCTCTAGGCAAGCGGCTTCAGTAGTTGCAGCACTCGGGCTCAGTAGTTGTGGCACACGGGCTTAGTTGCTTCAAGGCACGTGGGATCTTCCCCGGCCAGAGATTGAACTCACGTCCCTTGCATTGACAGCCGGATTCTTAACCACTGCGCCATCAGGGAAGTCCCTAGACTCACTTTTTAAACCATTTACTCATCCTTAATCTTTGAAATCAGGGACTAGATTTTGCTAGTTCTATTTATTCTATTCCCTGTTAGAATGTGTGCCCAGCTTGTATGATGTCCAGAAATTGTCTGTATATGCCATTAGTGTTGTGCCTTCTTCGATTCTTTATTCGATAAATTCAAAATCCAAGAGTAAATTAAGCTGTTGTGTTTCATTATTATGTTAATTATAAGAAGATAGTTTGATGTTTATATTCTCAGCTATAGTATCCCCTCTTAGAGCTGCTCCAAAAAAAGGATTTTATCAGTTTTCTAAGATTTATGGGACTTGTACTCTTAATCGTTTGAAAAAGTTTTATGGTAATATATGATTTATAAGAATACTTTTATTGTTGCAGTGAGATGGAAGATTTTCGAGGTATAGCTGATGAGTCATTCCCAAGCTTTTTAACCAATTCATTACTTGGTGGTAATAGTGAGATTTTGGAAAATGTCACTCTTTCTTCAAATCTTGGCTTGCCTGTTGCTGTTTCAACGCTTGCTAGAAATAGATCCAGCACTGATAACAGGTAAGAATTGTTTGAACCGATGATTTTTTTTAGATTCTTAAAGCCTACTATATACTGATACTTCTGTGAAATTTTTCAGCCAAGCTTGAGCTTTAGCTTTCTCTGAGGCAGATGACCATTTATATAAAATCAACATAGAAGATAAAACCATCTCTTTGCTGTTCTATCGCCTTATCAGTGGTGGGTGGGTAGGTTTGAGATTGAACGCCAGTGACCTTTTGGCCTACCAATGGTCTTTCTGTCTGTGGTATATTGGCTTTGTATTAGTTCAGCCTCCTGGTGGCTGGTGATTTGAGCTGCACCCCCAAATGTGATGTGTATAGTTCACTCATCTTGTGTAACGTGTAAAGTTTACCTATGCCTGAATATCTAAACACTTTCCTGTCCTCCTAACCTAAACATTCTGTATGGAGCACCATCTTTACCTTTGGATTGAAGGGGTTTGGATTAACTCTTTTAAAACCTTTAGCTTTAAGATTTCCACGACTCTCTTGTTTAATACACACATTCTGCTGCTGCACAGGTTTTCAGTGCTTTCCACATGGTTTTGAACCTTGGGAACCCTATTTGTTTTTACCCCCCTGGTGGTTGGTTTTACAGTCATACAGTCCTGTGTCATGGTGAATTTTAAATGTGTATAATTTAGTTATTAACAATTAAAACAGAATTTTTGTGTGTAGGAATTCTGATGTCCAGGCATCTTATTTAGTGGAAGGGAAGTTTTCAATTCCATCAGAGTCGTCTCCCAGTAGCCAGAGTGAAGCTGAACCAAGAGAGAGGTTACAGCTTGTCTTCCCGGATGATGAGTGAGTTCTTACTTCATCTTGCTTTCACTGTGTTAAGAATGAGTCTCACGTAGTCTTGTGGGAAATGAACACGTGATTGTGTCTCTGATCGTTTATAAGAATTTTAACAGTTTTCTTTGTATGATATTAATCGCAAACATTTTTAGTCTTTCAAAATCTTTTTCTGATTCCAAGAGTAAAACATGCTCATTGAAAAAATTATAAAATACAGGCAATTATAAGGCAGACAACAAAGACCTGTCATCCAGTAACTGGAGAAGAGACATTGATTATCTTTTTATTTAGTCTGCTAGACTATTTTCTATGCACATGTACATATGTATTAATTTTTTAACAATAATAGGATTAAACTGTACGTACTGTTTATAACCTTCAAAAATTAATGATTGTGTCATCTTTCCATTACAATTAATGTAGGTATGTATCATAATGTTAATGGCTGCACCACGTTAGACACTTAGATGATTGGAATTTTACTATTATAAATTTAGTGAACTTCCTTATTTATACATACATTTTGCATCTAGTAGGTTATTTTATTCAGATAAAATCCTAGGATCAAAATAGCTGAGTTAAGAATATTTAATTTTAAAGACCACTGCGGATTACCACATTGCTCTTTGGAAGATTTGTAACAGTTTACATTCCCATTAGAAGATGTGCATGAGAATGCCTGCTTCTCTGAGCCATCCCTGACATTTGGTGGTGTTATTTTTGATCCTCAATTTTAAATTAATTAATTAATTAATTTATTTATTTATTCCTTTTCTTTCTTTCTTCCTTTCTCCCTCCTTCCCTCCCTCCCTCCCTCCCTCTCTCCTTCCCTTCTTTCATTGGGTCCTTATTGCTGGGCTTTCTTTAGTTTCAGTGAGTGGGGGCTACTCTTTGTTGTGGTGTGCAGGCTTCTCATTGTGGTGGCTTCTCTTGTTGCGGAGCGTGGGCTCTAGGTGCGCGGACTTCAGTAGTTGTGGCTCGCGGGCTCTAAAGCACAGGCTCAGTAGTTGTGGCAGACGGGCTTAGTTGTTCTGCAGCATGTGGAATCTTCCCCGACCAGGGCTCAAACCCATGTCTCTTGCATTAACAGGCAGATTCTTAACCACTATGCCACCAGGGAAGCCCCTGATCCTCAATTTTAGAAGTAAAAGAATTTATACACGTGCCTAAGTGAATAGAAGAAAGTCTGGAAGGCTTTACACCAAAATGTAAATGGTGGTTATGTCTTGATGGCGGTATTACAGGCAGTCTTAAAGTACTCTGTTTGAATTCATAATCGAGGATTTATGGGATTGAACATAATTTAATGTTTATTCATTACTTATATATTTGTTGTGAATTATCTCTTGATGACATTTAGATATAAGCACTTTCTATATGTTAAAGTTGTTAACTCTATATTCATTTTCTCAACGTGTTTTTTTGTTTTCGTTTTATTTATTTATTTTTAACATCTTTATTGGAGTATAATTGCTTTATAGTGTTGTGTTAGTTTCTCCTGTATAACAAAATGAATCAGCTATGTGCATATGTATATCCCCATATCCCCTCCCTCTTGCGTATCCCTCCCACCCTCCTTATCCCACCCCTCTAGGTGGTCGCGAAGTACCAAGCTGATCTCCCTGGGCCATGCGGCTGCTTCCCACTAGCTATCTGTTTTACATTTGGTAGTGTATATATGTCCATGCCACTCTCTCACTTCATCCCAGCTTACCCTTCCCTCTCCCCATGTCCTCAAGTCCGGTCTTTACATCTGTGTCTTTATTCCTGTCCTGCCCCTAGGTTCATTAGAACCATTTTTTTTTTTTAGATTCCATATATATGTGTTAGCGTACGGTGTTTGTTTTTCTCTTTCTAACTTACTTCACTCTGTATGACAGACTCTAGGTCCATCCACCTCACTACAAATAACTCAATTTCGTTTCTTTTTATGGCTGAGTAATATTCCATTGTATATATGTGCCACATCTTTATCCATTCATCTGTCGATGGACACTTAGGTTGCTTCCATGTCCTGGCTATTGTAAATAGAACTGCAATGAACATTGTGGTACATGACTCTTTTTGAATTATGGTTTTCTCAGGGTATATGCCCAGTAATGGGATTTCTGGGTCATATGGTAGTTTTACTTTTAGTTTTTTAAGGAACCTCTGTACTGTTCTCCATAATGGCTGTATCAATTTACATTCCCACCAACAGTGCAAGAGGGGGTTCCCTTTTCTCCACACCCTCTCCAGCATTTATTGTTTGTAGATTTTTTGATGATGGCCATTCTGACTGGTGTGAGGTGATACCTCATTGTAGTTTTGATTTGCATTTCTCTAATGATTAGTGATGTTGAGCATCCTTTCATGTGTTTGTTGGCAGTCTGTATATCTTCATTGGAGAAATGTCCATTTAGGTCTTCTGCCCATTTTTGGATTGGGTTGTTATTTTTTTTGATACTGAGCTGCATGAGCTGCTTGTATATTTTGGAGATTAACCTTTTGTCAGTTGCTTCGTTTGCCAATATTTTCTCCCATTCTGAGGGTTGTCTTTTTGTCTTGCTTATGGTCTCCTTTGCTGTACAAAAGCTTTTAAGTTTCATCAGGTCCCATTTGTTTATTTTTGTTTTTATTTCCATTACTCTAGGAGGTGGGTCAAAAAGGATCTTGCTGTGATTTATGTCATAGAGTTCTGCCTATGTTTTCCTCTGAGAGTTTTATAGTGTCTGGCCTTACATTTAGGTCTTTAATCCATTTGGAGTTTATTTTTGTGTATGGTGTTAGGGAGTGTTCTAATTTCATTCTTTTACATGTAGCTGTCCAGTTTTCCCAGCACCACTTATTGAGGAGGCTGTCTTCTCCATTGTATATTCTTGCCTCCTTTATCAAAGATAAGGTGACCATAGGTGCGTGGGTTTATCGTCAGCTTTCTGTCCTGTTCCATTGATCTTTATTTCTGTTTTTGTGCCAGTACCATACTGTCTTGATTACTGTAGCTTTGTAGTATAGTCTGAAGTCCGGGAACCTAATTCCTCCAGCTCCATTTTTCTTTCTCAAGATTGTTTTGGCTATTCGGGGTCTTTGTGTTTCCATGCAAATTGTGCAATTTTTTGTTCTAGTTCCGTGAAAAATGCCATTTGTGGTTTGATAGGGATTGCATTGAATCTGTAGATTGTTTTGGGTAGTATAGTCATTTTCACAATGTTGATTCTTCCAATCCAAGGGCATAGTATAACTCTCCATCTGTTTGTATCATCTTTAATTCCTTTCATCAGTGTCTTTTAGTTTTCTGCATACAGGTCTTTTGTCTCCTTAGGTAGGTTTGTTCCTAGGTATCTTATTCTTTCTGTTGCAGTGGTAAATGGGAGGGTTTCCTTAATTTCACTTTCAGATTTTTCATCATTAGTGTAGGAGAATGCAGGAGATTTCTGTGCATTAATTTTGTATCCTGCTACTCTACCAAATTAATTGATTAGTAGTTTTCTGGTAGCATCTTTAGGGTTCTTTGTGTATAGTATTACGTCATCTGCAGTGACAGTTTTACTTTTTCTTTTCTGATCTGTATTCCTTGTTTTTCTTTTTCTTCTCTGATTGCCGTGGCTAAAACTTCCAAAACTATGTTGAGTAACAGTGGTGAGAGTGGCAACCTTATCGTTTTCCTGATCTAAGAGGAAATGGTTTCAGTTTTTCACCATTGAGAATGATGATGGCTGTGGGTTTGTCATGTATGACCCTTATTATGTTGAGGTAGGTTCCTTCTGTGTCTAATTTGTGGAAAGTTTTTATCATTAATGGGTATTGAATTTTGTCAAAAGCTCTTTCCTCATCTGTTGAGATCATCATATGGTTTTTATCCTTCAGTTTGTTAATATGGTGTCTCACAATGGTTGATTTGCATATATTGAAGAATCCTTGCATTCCTGGGATAAACCCCACTTGATCATGGTGTATGTGCTGTTGGATTCTGTTTGCTAGTATTTTGTTCAGGACTTCTGCATCTATGTTCATCAGCGATATTAGCCTGTAGTTTTCTTTTTGTGAGATCTTCACCTGGTTTTGGTATCAGGGTGATGGTGGCCTCGCATAATGAGTTTGGGAGTGTTCCTCCCTGTGCTGTATTTTGGAAGAGTTTGGGAAGGATAGGTGTCAGCTTTTCTCTAAAAGTTTGATAGAATTCGCCTGTGAAGCCATCTGGTCCTGGGCTTTTGTTTGTTAGAAGATTTTTTTTTTTTTTTTTTGCGGTACGTGGGCCTCTCACTGCTGTGGCCACTCCCGTTGCGGAGCACAGGCTCCAGACGCGCAGGCTCAGCGGCCATGGCTCACGGGCCCAGCCGCTCTGCGGCATGTGGGATCTTCCCAGACCAGGGCACGAACCTGTGTCCCCTGCATTGGCAGGCGGACTCTCAACCACTACGCCACCAGGGAAGCCCTGTTAGAAGATTTTATTTTATTTTTTTTTTTTTGCGATACGCGGGCCTCTCACTGCTGTGGCCTCTCCCGTTGCGGAGCAAAGGCTCTGGACGCGCAGTCTCAGCGGCCATGGCTCATGGGCCCGGCCGCTCCGCGGCATGTGGGATCCTCCCGGACCGGAGCACAAACCCGTCTCCCCTGCATCAGCAGGGGGACTCTCAACCACTGCGCCACCAGGGAAGCCCCTGTTAGAAGATTTTTAATCACAGTTTCAATTTCAGTCAATATGTGTTTTTGACTGAGTGCCTACTGTGTGCCAGCTACCTCTCCAAGGGCTTGGGAAATAGCAGTGGACAGAACAGACATTACACAAAAAGACACCAAAATACACCAGTTTTACAGTATATTAGAAGGGGAAAAGTGATAGGAAAAAACAGAACATGATAAGGAGGGAAGTTAGGAGGGCTGAAAGGTGTTGTCATTGTGAGTCTCCTTGAGGAGGTGTGAGTTCAGAGCAGAGACTTGAAGGAGAGAGTCAGCCCCGTTGGCCTCAGGAGGAGGAGCCTTTCAAGGGGAGGGTGCGGCAGCGGGAGGGCACTGAGTGAGAGCATCCCTGGTGTGTCCATGAGCAGGAAGGAGGCGGCATGGGGTGGGCAAAGCTTCTGACTCCGGGTGAAGTGGGAAACCCACCAAGGGTTCCATCTCAACTCTGGTTTGATTAGCCCCCTCTGGCTACCAGTGGAGAATAGACTGCTGGGAAGCAAGACCGTAAGCATGATGACCACTCGGGAAGGTGGGTTCTCAAGGGGCCAGTAGGTGGAGGAGAGGAGGGGAGAGGAGAGGAGAGGAGAGGAGTGGAGAGGAGTGGAGGAACAGAGATCAGAGGTAGGGAGCACACAGCCTGGCGGGCAGGCTGGGGTCTTCGGTAAGTGCCAGGTGTTCAGTGTGGTGTTCTTGGCCACTCCACTCTGCACAGGCGTTTCTTAGGCCTTATCTGGAGAAGAGCCTTCTTCCTGGGTGCACAGGGTCGTGTTGGCACTGCTGATGTATGTGGGTGGGTTGGGGAGCAGAAATGGAGGGCTCTCTGGGACGGTTGCCTGAAAGACTTTTGCTTAAGATTTAATTTGAAAAATTTTGATGGGCCTTTAAAAACAATGATAGCTGTAGGTTTGAGGAAGTTGAGTTTTGCAGGGGGGTGATGGTGGTGGTTAATTTAGAGTGCCCTCAACTGTCTCTGTTGTCCTAAAGTTTTAATCGTCACACTACATGTCTTTCGGGGGGTGGGGAATGGCAGGGGGAGGTTTAAGATATGAAAATTAACTAAATGTCCTGACTTCTTTATTTCATTTTACCGTCTTGCTCCCCCCCACCACCACCCCTTTTCTTAAAAATATGTTACATAGGGACCTTTATTGTCTTTTTGTTTCCTCATATTCTCATTTATTTATTTGTGATATAATTGACATGTAACATTATATTAGTTTTAGGTGTACAGCTTGATTTGATGTTGGTATACATTTGGGAAATGTCACCACCATATGTCTCATTAACATGTCACCTTACGGAGTTACAAAAAAATTTTTTTTCTTGTGAGGAGAGCTTTTAAGATCTACTCTCTTAGCAACTTTCAAATATACAATACAGTATTATTAACTACAGTCACCATGCTGTACATTACATCCCTCAGGACTTATTTTATAACTGGAAGTTTATACCTTTTGTCCCCCTTCACCCATTTCTCCCCCAACCCCAGGCTCTGGGAACCACCAGTTTGCTCTCTGTATCTATGAGCTTGGTTTTTTTGTTTGTGTGTTTTTAGATTCCATTTATAAACAAGATCGTACAGTATCTGTCTTTCTCTGTCTGACTTAGTTCACTAAGCTTAATACTCTCTAGTTTCATCTGTTGTGAATGACAAGATTTCATTTTTTTATGGCCGAGTGCTATTCCATTGCGTGTGTGTGTACACACACACAGACTACATTTTCTTTGTTCATCTATTGATGGGCACTTAGGGTTGCTTCCATATCTTGGCAATTGTAAATAGTGCTCCAGTGAACATAGAGGTGCATATATCTTTTCCAGTTAGTGTTTTCATTTTTAGATAAATACCCAGGAGCAGAATTGCTGTATCATATAGTAGTTCTATTTTTTATTTTTTGAGGAACCTTCATGCTGTTTTCTATAGCGGCTGCACCAATGTACATTCCCACAACAGTGTAGGAGGGTTCCCTTTTCTCCACATCCTCATCAACACTTGCTGTTTGTTGTCTTTTTGATGACAGCCATTCTGACAGGTGTGAGGTGATACCTCATTGTGGTTTTATTTATTTATTTATTTTAAATTATTTATTTATTGACTGCATTGGGTCTTCTTTGCTGTGCACGGGCTTTTTCTCTAGTTGCGGCCAGCGGGGGCTACTCTTCGTTGTGGCGTGCGGGCTTCTTATTTTGGTGGCTTCTCTTGTTGCAGAGCACAGGCTCTAGAGTGCAGGCTCAGTAGTTGTGGCTCACGGGCTTAGTTGCTCCGCAGCATGTGGGATCTTCCTGGACCAGGGCTCGAACTCGTGTCCCCTGCATTGGCAGGCAGATTCTTAACCAGTGTGCCACCAGGGAAGTCCCTCATTGTGGTTTTGATTTGCATTTCCCTGGTGATTAGCAGTGTTGAGCATCTTTTCATGTACCTGTTGGCCAGCTCTATGTCTTTGGAAAAATGTCTCTTCAGGTCTTTAGCCCATTTTTTAATCAGGTTGTTTGTGTTTTTGCTATTGAGTTGTATGAGTTCTTTGTATATTTTGGAAGTTAGCCCCTTATTAGGTATATGACTGACAGATATCTTTTCCTATTCAGTAGGCTGCCTTTTCATCCTGTGGTTTCCTTTGCTGTGTACCACCCCCCCACACCTCTTTTTCTGTTTTCTTTACCACATGACTTTGTATCCATTTATAGCCTTTCCACCCGCCCCTGGCTTTTGTTTTTTGGTTTTTTTAAAAAATAAATTTATTTATCTTATTTTTGGATGCATTGGGTCTTCAGTTGCTTTGCGCGGGCTTCCTCTAGTTGCGGCGAGCAGGGGCTACTCTTCATTGCGGTGCGCGGGCTTCTCGTTGCGGTGGCTTTTCTTATTGCGGAGCACGGGCTGTAGGCACGCGGGCTCAGTAGTTGTGCCTCGCAGGTGCTATAGCACAGGCTCAGTAGTTGTGGCACACGGGTTCAGTAGTTGTGGCTCACGTGCTCTAGAGCACAGGCTCAGTAGTTGTGGCACACGGGCTTAGTTATTGTGTGGTATGTGGGATCTTCCCGGACCCGGGCTCGAACCTGTGTCCCCTGCATTGGCAGGCGGATTCTTAACCACTGCGCCACCAGGGAAGTCCCCTCTACCCTCTGTTTTACTTACTTCTGTTTGATTGGGGTGAAGCTTTCCTATACCTGCCTGCATATGCACCTTTGGATTAAGTGGTTGTCTCTCTGTATATTACAGCCGCAATAAAGAGGTGGAGAAACTGGGAG
Organism: Mesoplodon bidens; assembly: GCF_964165515.1. Taxonomy (NCBI): domain Eukaryota; kingdom Metazoa; phylum Chordata; class Mammalia; order Artiodactyla; family Ziphiidae; genus Mesoplodon; species Mesoplodon bidens. Next base: position 28,638,909 of record NC_138169.1, on the reverse strand, counting down.
GCAAGTTAGAGTTTGCCTCAGGGGCAGAGGGTTAGGACTTGGAGTCTGTGTAAGAGCCATTTTCATTTCATTCATCCTGGCCAGATTTAAGTCTGGCCCTGGGTTTGTCACATGATGAATTTGTTGCATTTAGCAGCTTTTTCCTGAAGTTCCATCTGCTGGTGAAATGCCTATGGTGAGTGGGGACAGACCCAAGAGCTTTTGCAGTAGGTTGGGTGGAAAGTTGCCTTTAAGGAAGAAGCTTTCCATCCAAATGGAAGATGATGATAGAACAGTGGCAGGGGCTAAAGTACAGCTTCAAAGCATTTGTAGTTCCAAGCAGTAGCTATTTGACAAATATACAATATCCTTTAAGTCTGTCTTGTTTTTTGAAAAGCTGAGGTTTTCTCTAGATGTGGTAGATTCACAGATACTTACTTGGGAAAGAAAAAACTCTGTCTCTTATCACTTGAGAGGCAGACTAGCAATATATCTGACTTCGGTAGATGTACATCACTGGACCCAAAATGATGGTATCGTCCGCAGGACGCCTGGCTGGTTCCAGAAATGTTTCTTTTCACTGTATCCATTTTTTCTTTTTAAGAAATAACTGATTAATGGATACTTTATAGATATACCTAAGATAACTAATATTTCATTATTATTCTGTTCCCTAATTTAAAAGTTCTGTCTCTAAGAAAAAGAATCAGACAGAAGGTCGACATTTGTCAGGTGCTGTCCTCAAAGAGTCAGCTTTTCAAAGTGATAGAGGAAGAACGGAAGAGGAGCACGTTAGAGCTGCAAAACCCTTTCAGAGCCAAGATCCTTCTGATGGGATTTCACCACTGGAGCAGGAGCGAGGTACTGAACTATTAGAAATCATTCCTTAATGTATATATTTTAATTTCCTTTTTAAAAATCTTTTTTTAATTGACGTATAGTTGATGTACAAAATTACAGAAGTTACGGGTGTGTAGTATGGTGATTCACAATTTTTAAAGGTTATACTCCATTTATTATAAAATATTATAAATATTGGCAATATTCCCCATGTTGTACAATATATTTTTGTAGCTTATTTTATACCTAATAGTTTGATCCTCTTAATCCCCTACTCCTGTAATGCCCCTCCCCCTCCTCTCTCCCCACTGGTAACCACTATTTTTTTCTCTTTGTCTGTGAGTCTGCTTCTTTTTTGTTATATTCATTAGTTTGTTATATTTTTTAGATTCCACATATAAGTGATATCATACAGTTTTAATCTCCTTTCTTATTTTTTTGTCTGTGTACCAGTGTTTATCTTAAACTATGATACCATAAACTGAAAATGCTTTGGTTTGACACTTACCTCTTAATACCATGTTTATAATACTTTTATAGGAAAGGATCTCTTAATGAATCTCTTAATTATCCATACTGATTAAGCTGAAATCTCCTTTCCTGTGGAAAACATGCTGTCTGATGGTCACAGCACACTTCATGTTCAAGACAAGGAGGCTGTTTCTAATACACCTGTCACATTTGCCCTACCAATTAATTTGTATTCTTGTCATCAGTCATTTTTGTTCCTAAGTTAAAATTTTTACAGGATGTTTGTATTTCTCTTGATGAAAAATGTCGTATGTGTGTGAAAGTAGACTAGATTAACTCCTCACACAAGAAATGAAAGAAAATAAGACAAATTGGGCTTATTCAAAATTGAAAACTTCTGTGCTTCAAAAGACACTTTTGAGACAGTGAAAAGACATCCCAAAGATAGGCGAATATGTTTGCAAATCATATGTATCATATGTATATGATCAGGGACCAGCATCCAGAATATGTAGAGAAGTGTTATAGCTCAATAAAAAGACAGATAACCCAGTACTGTAAATGGCAGAGGCTGTTCAGTAGACATTTCTATAAAGAAGTTGTACAGATGGCCAGTAGACACATGAGAAAATGCTCAACAGCTGTAATCATCAGGGAAATTCAAAACCATGAGAGATCAATTCACACCCACTGGAATTACTAGAATCAAGAAGATGGGAAATAGCAAGTATTGGTTGGAAACTGCGACGCTCACCCATTGCTCGTCGGGATGTAAAATGGTGCTGCTGCTGTGGAAGATAGTTTAACGTTTCCTCAAAACTTTAAACGTAGCATTACCCTATGACCCAGCAAGTCCAGTCCTAGGCATACACCTAAGAGAAATGAAAACATGTGTCAACACTAAAACTTGTGTACGTGAATGTTCATAGCAGCATTAGTCAGAGTAGCCAGAAAGTGGAGACAACTCAGATCGCCATTAGCTGATGTATGGATAAATAAAATGCAGTATGTCCATACAGTGGAGTGTTGTTCAGCCATAAAAAGGAGTGAAGTACTGATACCTGTTGTAATAGGATGACCCTTGAAAGCATGCTGAGTGAAAGAAGACAGACTCAGAAGGCCCCATGCTGCGACTCCATTTATCCGAAGGTGAATCTGTAGGTACAGGACAGGCAAGTCCACTGAGACAAAGTAGATTAGTGGTGCTAGGGCTTGGGGGGCAGGGAGAATGGGGAGTAACTGTTTATGGGTACAGGATTTCTTTCTGGTATGATGAAAATATTGTGGAATTCGTGATAATGGTTGAACAACTTTGTAAATATACTAAAAACCACTGAATTGTATACTTCAAAAGGGTGATTTTATGGTATGTAAGTTTTATATCAGTTTAAAAAAAACCTCCCCATATACTTCTCTCACAGTTTCAGTTAGTACAAGATTTTGTCACACTTGCTTAATCTCTTCTGTTTTTCTATTACCTTTTTTCCTGATATTAAAAAATTCCAGACATCATTTTATTCCTACATATTTTAGCTTACGTCTCTAAAAATACGGGCATTTTCCTACATAACCATAGTGATGTTAATACTGTTAACCAAAATAATTCTGTTATTATCATATAGTACTCTGGTCCATATTCAGTTTACTAATTATCTTGGTTGGTTTGCTCGGACTGGGGTTCAAGGAAGGTTCCATTGTATTTTGCTCCATCTGTCGTGGTGTCTCTTAGGTCTGTCATTCTGGAGCTGTCCTGCTGTTTGGCATTGTCTGTTTGATCACTCGTGGTGTCATTTTTCTTCTCTCTTCCCCACATCCTCTGTAAAGCAGAAGTTAGCTTTAAAGCCTTGTTAGATTCCTATTCAGGTGTTTTTGGCATATGTATAATTTTTTAAGCTTCCCCACCCTAACAGGTTTTTAATTTAACTGACCACTGATGGGCTCCTATACCATCATTTAAAAGTGCTCTATTCTATTTAAAGGGAAAAAATGTATAGTTCATTAATTTGCTATTTTTGAGTGTTATTGGGTATTTAGTTGATAAAATATTAATAATTTGGTCTTAGTTTTTGTTTTTGTTTACTTTAACAGACTCGCCTATTGATTTTTGTTCACGATCCTGGATGAATAAGGAGAACAAGGTAATCTTTTCTATGTTATCAATTTCTAGTATTAGGAGAGTGAAAGTACCTATTTCACAAATATGAATGCTAAGTAGTATTAATATTAGCTAGAAGTCTTCTACTTGTAAATAGCAGAAATCCACCTTACTGCTACGAGTAACCGGGAAGCTGACAGTAGGGCTGGTCTGGGGCTTCCTGTGTCTCCAGGGCTGTCTGCACCTCTGCTCTGCTTCACTCCATGCCGACTCCTCTGGAATGTTGGTCCCGTGGAGTGAGGGTTTCTCTTTGTTTCATGTATTGCATCCTGAGTGTCCAGCACATAGCTGGCACTTGATAATCTGTTGAATGATAGGGAAGCTGAATTCATTTGTAGGCAACCCAAGTGTTCATGATCAAAAAAAACAAGAACATGAAAAAGAAAAAAAACAAGAACATGATCTTTCTTTTAGGGTAAATTAAAAAAAAAAAAGCACAATTCTAATGAGCTCACTTGGGTCCGTCCTCCCCTCTGTAAATCACTGTGCCAACGGGTGGGTTGGGATAAAACTCTGATTTATGATGCTGGACCCTACATCCGCTTCTGTGCGTGTGTGCATGTGTGTGCATGTGTGTGCATGTGCATCAGTGCATATATGTGCATAGATAGAGGGATGTGACTAAAACCACCCCCACCCCACCCCCCGGACCACATGAAGTGAAAAGAGACGGGCTCCTCAGAGGACAGGCACTGAGCAGATAAACAGTTTGTGTTCAACGTAAACCGTCTCATATTTATGAGAGTTGTTTATAAAGTATGAACCAAGTATTGATACTTTTAAAACTTACAAAAAGGAAATGCAATTTTTATTTTATTTTACTTTCGTAAGAATTTTTAACATTATTTTTGTCAAATGATTAAAAGAGGTCTAAAGTAAGAGTTGTTTCCGTGTGCCAGGGGTTGGTATACTCTAGCTCATTGCCCACATCCAACCTGCTGCCTGTTTTTGTAAAGTTTTATCGGAAAGTAGCTGTGTCCATTTGTTTCTATATTGTTTATGGCTGCTTTTGTGCCACAACAGCTGAGTTGAGAAGTTGTGACAGAGATTGCATGGCCAGCAGACCCTGAAATGTTTACTGTCTGGCCCTTTGCAGAGAACGTTTGTTGACCCCTGCTCTGTACACTGCTCCCTCTATGTAACCACTAGTAACTTATATATGTGAGTGATGCTTTTTAGAGGAACTTCAGGTGTAGTCAAATTGAAATTCAGTCAGAAGGCTTGATTTCTTGAACACTGAGAAAAATGGTTTCTAAGAGAGAGATCATAACTTTTCCTGTGATAGGTAATTTTATTTCCTTAGGATGGTTGAAGAATTAACTTCCTAAAAGTATTAGAAATCATTGATAACAAAGAGAAGGACCATAAAACTAGAAAGCAGGAAGACAAGTATAGACACATGAGATACTTGATACAAAAGATGAAGAAGTAAGAGCAGGGGGAAAATAAATACACTAGAAAACCTAGACCAGTGGGGCCACCACTGCATTGGCCTTGGGTTTAGCATGAGCTGTCCTGGCAGCCATGGCAGCGAAGGTCTCATTGTCCAAACTGAGTGCATAACTCAGCACTGTGCTCTACAAGTGTGTAAATGGGTTGAGAGCCTGTGTTTTTCCCCAAAACGTTAATGTGCATTTTTCAGTCTTAATTCTTGAGATGGTATTATTTGATATATATTTAATATGATGGTGAAATAAGATTGACACTTGAGGAACTTCACGTTTTATTCTGGGCTTTGAAGTGTCCTAGCAAACTGCCATGTGCCTTGTGGCCCCTAGTTGGAGCAGGGACGTCCACTGTCCAGGGTGGGCTGCAGAGTCCAGCTTTGCTGTTACCTGCACCTCCTGTCCAGGCCTTGAGCTGCCCCAGTTCATTTGTGTGTTGTTAGTACACGAACTATATTACCAGGTCCTTAGAGCACGTGCACACAGTGTGAAACCTTGGAACTTTAAGGATGTCTCATTGGGTGGGTCAGGGGAGGTGGGTGGCATGGGGGCAGGAAGAAAGTTATTAATACGTGCGAAACAGGTAGCCCTTCATTGCCTGAACTGTGAACCACAGACCTTGAGCACATTGATGGGCCTTTCTGCAGCCTGTGCTGTGGTCTTCACAGTAGTGAGTGTGCTGCTCTCATTACAGTTTTATTTCTTATAGGTTGTTGTTCCTGATGCTGGAAAACATTTTGAAGAAAGGAATCCAAACAATGACTTAAGCCATAATAGTTTCCTAGAAAATGAGAAACTGATGTCACTTGCCAGCTTGGAAGATTCTTCTGGTAGCATCACAAAACACAACTGGTGTTTTCCTTGTCCTGACCTTGCCACTCCATGTATCTCTGCTGCTTTGTTGCCATAGTTACTATGCACCTTTTTGTTTCTCTGCCTTCTCCTTTACCTCTTACTTACGAGCACTCAAGTGGCCACTTGTGTTAAGTGATGGGATTTTAAACTTATTTCTCTATAGCAATCCTGATAGGATTATGCTTATCCCTCAGTTGAGTATCATTAAGGTATAAAGTATAAAGCACTGTGTTAAGAAATTAGGGGACAATGAAATATTTAGCCCCTGCTCTCTGAAAGGACTGCATGTGGCAAGAGAGATGCATAGTTGGCCTCTGACTGTGTGAAGTGTATCTCAATGGTATAAGTTGTGTGGGAGTCATAGGAGGGTGACAAGTTAATTCTGACTGAGGAAGGTATCTGTGAGGCTTTATTTAAAGAGGATGCGATTCTTCCTCCTTGAAAAGGAGGCCTGTGATAGGCCCTAATGTAGATACCAGAAGAGAAGTACATTCAAAAAGCAGGAACAGCTTCAGCAAAGGCACTAAGGTGTGGGCATATAGACCATGTTTGGAGAATAGCCAGTGCTTTTGTGTGGCAGGTTTATAGCACCTGTAGGAGTATGAATTGGGGAATAAACCCAGAAAATAGGCAGAGACCAAACTATCCATGGCCTTGAAGGCCAGGCTGGTGAGCCAAGTGGGATAGATAGAAGCTATAAAATCAGGGCAGGTTTTGCTGCTAGTTTTTAGGTATTTTTAGATTATGGAATTGTTGATGAGGAATTGTTGACCTGAATTTATGCAGATCCTTGTTTTAGTAGGCTAGATTCTCAGAGATGATTGGAAAATTATCCTCTTGAAAAGGCTTACAATACTGTTATAAGTGATTGAGTGTTCTAGTTTTATCCTCCCTTGCCCGGCTGGGTGTTAGAACAATGAAAAGCACTGCCATTATTGTTTTATTTGTCTATTTGCAACTTTTTGGTTTTCGTGGAGGTGGAAAAAATTTTTATCATATCTGTGAGTATTCAGCTTTGTTATATCTTTTTTTTTGTTTCTTCATTTTCAAGATCAGATACTGTTTGAGGTTTCATTTTACAATTAATCATTAATTCACCTGGAATTTGGTTTTACTTCTATGGCAGGCTTATCTTTTCTTTTTTGACAGTTACTCACTTGCCACAGTACTTTCTGAATAATCTGCCCTTTTCCATTGCCACACTTACTATATTCTGACTTTTGATGTATGCCAGGACTTGCTTCTGGGCTGTCTTCTCAATGAAGGTTAAATACTAGTTTGTATTAGAATGCTCATGATGACTTATAGACTGAAATTACAGTGGTTTTTTTCATGTCAAATGTTAAGACAAAATCACATAGACTATTGACCCATATGTTTTATCAACCTTTTTGATTATATATTACTTACAGTTCAGTCACTACTTTAAAGCCTGTCCTATTTCCTCCTCCATTTTACCAACTAGATGATGATATCGATGATGAAGAGTTTTATGATGATCATTTGGAGGCTTATTTTGAGCAACTGGCAATTCCAGGAATGATGTATGAAGGCCTAGAAGGACAGGAATCTCCAGAAAATTATTTTAAGTTACCTGCAAGTGATCCTAGTCAGGTATATTCCAAACTTCATGGTTTTTCAGAAATTTGACATTAGAAAATCATTACTGGACTCAGTGGATATTAATAAAACTTAAGCTTTTGGTTTTATTTGGACTCTGTTTTCCCCAGATACAAACTGATGAGAAATACCTTTCCTGTCCTTTCCTGCTGCTGCTTACCTTTCCCTCACCTATAGAAAAATTAAAAGAATGGTGCACTGAACATCTGTATACCCTTGTCCAGATCAGCCAGTTGTGAACATTTTTTGCCATCTTTGTGTTTTCTTTGTCCCTCCATAAGTACTTTTTTACTGAGTCATTTAAAAGTAAGTTGCAGGGCTTCCCTGGTGGCACAGTGGTTGGGAGTCCTCCTGCCAATGCAGGGGACATGGGTTCGAACCCTGGTCCAGGAAGATCCCACATGCCGTGGAGCAACTGGGCCCGTGTGCCACAGCTGCTGAGCTTGCGCCCTAGAGCCCGCGTGCCACAACGGCTGAAGCTCGCGCGCCCGGAGCGCGTGCTCCGCAATGGGAGAGGGCACCGTGGTGAGAAGCCTGTGCGCCACGGCGGGAAGTGGCCCCCGCTTGCCACGGCTGGGGAAAGCCCACTCCAGCAACAAGGACCCAACACAGCCAAAACTAAATAAATAAAATAAATTTATTTTTTAAAAAAAGTAAGTGGCAGATATTATGACATTTCACCCTAATACATCAGCATTTACCTCCTGTGAATAAGGACTTTTTCCTACATAATCACAATTCTCTTATCTAACTTTGATATTGTGATTTAAATTAATATACAGTTCATATTCAGATTTATCCACTTGTCTCCAAATGTCCTTTACTTTTGTTGTTTTTGATCCAGGCTTTAATCAGGGATTACACTTGTATTTGGTTGCCATGACTTGGAGTTCTTTCGTTTCATTAAACTTTTTTGTAAAATCTAGGCCTGTTGTTTTGTAAAATGACCCATATGGTAGATATAGCTGACTGCTTTCTTCCTCTTGATTAGATTGAACATTTTCCCCTTGAACAGATTGACTCTAAACAAGCATTGTTGTATACTCTGTGTCCCATTGGGAGGCCTGTCAGCCCACTTGTCTCCTGTTGGTGATGCTGTTTGACCATCTTGATGAATATGGTGTTGGCCAGATGCCTCCTTGTCCCCCTTTTTTATCAGGAAGTAGTCTGTGGGATTTCAGGTACTTTCATTGCCTCCTCCTGAAACCCCACCTCCTAAGAGACCTTTGGATTACTTTTATTTTTTCCCTTCTCCTCACATTTCTAACTCTCAAGTTTTGCTGAGTTACACTGTCCAAGTGTAGACAGAGACCTATTTTTATTTTTTTTAATTTATTTATTTGGCTGTGCTGGGTCTTTATTGTTGCTGCGTGTGGGATCTTCCTTGCAGCATGTGGGATCTCTAGTTGTGGCACTTGGGATCTTTAGTTGCAGCATGAGAACTCTTAGTTGCAGCATGTGGGATGTAGTTCTCTGACCAGGGATCGAACCTGGGCCCCCTGCATCGGGAGCATGGAGTCTTAGCCACTGGACCACCAGGGAAGTCCCAACAGAGACCTATTTTGTGTTGAGGTTTCAAAACTATCAGAGCAGCTGTATTCCCCCGACCCCCCCCCCTTTTTTTTGGACAAACCCTTGTGACTTTCAATAGCAGCGAGGGGGCTGCTCTGCTCCGTAGGAAACCCTTACCTAGAATTGGTCGCCAACCAGTGGCTTCACTCCAGGTTTCCTCTGCCTCCACCTGGGAGGGTTGTCGCATGGCCATGGTCAGTCACAGTCCCACAGGTGGTAGCTTTGCCCTGTTGGCCCGCAGAGCACATAGATTGTCTGACTGCATTCTTTATTCAGTGTTCAGGCGCTTTGCAGAGGAGAGAGCTGGTTTCCTACGTTCTGGTTCTTTTTAATCTTTGTTAGTATCCTACGTGAAAAATAGTTGTCTAATTTAAATGTCAGTTCTTTGTCTCCTTTGTCTTTTTTTCTATTGGGATATTCATATTTTAACTCTTGTTTTTATAAGCTTTCTGTGTTAAGGAGATATTTTGATCTTTATGGACTTTATTTTTTTATTTTGTTTTTTGGCTCGGACAGGAGACATGTATCTCCTCACAGTTCTGGAGGCTGGGAGTCCGGATCTAGGTGTGAGCAGGACTGGTTCCTCCTGAGGCTGCTCTCTTCAGCCTGGAGATGGCAGCTTCTCCCTGTGTCCTCACAGGGTCTCCCTTTGCTGGTCCTCATGTATTTCAGGCTTTAGTGTTTTTGTTAGTTTCCGAGGCCTGCCAGAACAAATTACCAGAATTTTGCTAGCTTAAAACAACAGAAATTTATTTTCTCACAATTCTTGAGGCCAGAGTCTGAAAACAAGGTGTTGAAAGGGCTAAGCTCCCACCAGAGGCTCCTTCCTGCCTCTTGTAGCCTCTGGGGCTCTGGTGTTCCTTGGTTCAGGGCAGCGTCACTCCAGTATCCGCCCACATCTTCATGTGGCCTGTCCCTCTCTCTCTGTGTCCCTCTGAGGTCTTCCTCATGGGGTTTAAGGCCTGCCCCAAATCCAAGATGATCTCAAGATCTTTAACTTAATTGCATCTGCAAAGACCCTGTTTCTGAATAAGGTCACAATTTGCAGGTGTCACCTGGGGGTAAGACTTGGACACATCTTTTTTGGGAGATTCAATTTAACCCACAGAAGTTTTATACTATGAAGATATTATTCACTGAAGAATATAGAACTATCCATCTGTATTTCCTCCTAGTACTTTTACATGTAAATCTTTTAAGTCATCTGGAGTTTATTTTGAGATAAGGTAGAGATGGTTTATTTTTTGTATAACGTTGTTGCAAAATCACCCAGTTAATAAATGGTGGCACTGGAATTTAAGTGTATGATCTTATTTCAAAGTCTGTGTCTTGTCTTTTGTATAGAGCTACCTCCTTTTAGTATTCTGACTTTGAAAATCCTTGCCTGTGAGGCTGTTTTTGTTGTTATACATCTTATAGCAGAAAAGACTGCTGTTTTAAGGCTTCACTGGCACTTGAGATAGTGGTGGCTGAGTGTCTGAGAAGAGGGTTGTGGGCATGTGAGTCCCTTTCAGCAGTTGTTATTTTAGGAAAGAGTGAGCAGTGCCCTTTGGGAAGGTATGTTGGAGAGCGTGGTTTTGAGGCACTGGCTTAATCTGCCGTGTTTGAGGCAGTTGTTCTTGAACTCCTCAGGGTCTTTTGTAGTATTTGCTGTTTACTCCTATTAAAAGTTATTAAGGGACTTACCTGGTGGTCCAGTGGTTACGACTTCATGCTCCCAATGCAGGGGGCCCAGGTGCGATCCCCAGTCAGGGAACTAAGATCCCACATACCACAGCTAAGCCCGCATGCTACAACTAGAGAAACCTATGCGCCACAACTAAGAGCCTGCGCAGCCAAAAATGAATGAATGAATAAATAAATAAAATAAAATAACTTAAAGTTATTAATATTTGTGTTTTCAGGGTCTGTTAATAATATTAGTTTTATGAGTCTGGTCACACTGATGGGCTTCCCATCCTTTTAGAGACTTTCAGTGATAATTACAAAAGTTAAACTGACATTTCTAACATCCTGTGCCGTAGTGAGCATATTGGCCCCACTTTTGGTATCTGAATCTGTTGGTGTGTGTTTGCCATGACCACATTTTGAATTTTGGTTTTGGTAAGTTCCTTACGATTGGTTCACATATAGTCTGGAAGAATATTGTGTAGTCGGTTCCTTTCTAGAATAAATATTTTATGTCAACTGTATAACTTTTTTGGTTTTTTTGGAAGGAGTTATGAAAAACAAAACTTATTTCTGGTCTGTTATTTAATTTTTAAAGGAAAGCGGAAGAGAAGAAGTTCTGGTGAAGACTCTCAGAGCTGCTAATGCGAAACTTAACCCTGTTTACTTTCACGACACAAATGCCAGTAAAGGTGATTTTGGCTTGATAGACCCTTTAAAGCTGGATGCAGGATCTCCTCATCAAAATAAGCATTTGGCATCAGACTCAGAAACAGTTTTGCCTGTGGATAGATTTTTGGACACTGAGATGCCTCGAGTGTCCATTCAAAAAAATGTGGATGTAGCATCTTTGAAGTCTGTTAGTGACAATGCATTTAATTCTGCTGATGCTCTGTGGTCACCCACTAGTGAAAGGCAAACGTGTGAATGTTATGAGTCCGTTGGAAAGAGCAAGGACCGTAAGTGGGCCTTTTTTTTTTTTTAATGTAAGAAATATGTAAAATGCTTATACACATTTTGAATAGGATATATTTCCAAGTGAAACTTCCCTATTAAAATATTTAAGTGTTCTGTGGATTAAAAAATGGTGTCTTTATTCACAGATCTGGTGGAAATGTGCCTTTCTAAGTATTAGTCATCTTTTCCTTCCTCCCTCTCCTCCATGATGGACTTTTACTGTGATTAAGTTTGGATTTTTCACCATCAGAGAGATACTTTTCTTTTGGGGAAATGGATTTTCCTTTAACTAGTTTTGGGCAGATTTCAGTACTGTTGATAACTAAGATAAGTCAACTAAATAAAATTATTTAAGAATATTGTATCATTTTATTTGTTGCATGTGTCATTGGATGTCTCTGGAATTTTATTTTCTAGAATCGGATCTATCACAGAGTGTGGTCTATCAGAACGAGGAGGGCAGATGGGTCACTGATCTTGCCTATTACACAGCTTTCGATAAAGAACAAGATGTAAATGTGTCTCTAAGTGATGAGATGAATGAAGACTTCAGATCTGGCTGTAAGTGTATTGATAGCCTCTGCTCTGAACCATTTTCATTTTTTGATGGTGTTCTGAGATTACCCTGTACATCTTGGTTGGCCACATCAAATCCCTTCTGGATACGTACTTAGCACTTCACTTGTTTCTCTAGGAACAGAGGCTTGAGTCAGTCATTGCTAATCACTGTGGACTGAGCTGAGCCTTTCCCTAAGTAAGGACAGCGACTCACTTTAGAGCATGTGTGTTGCAGTTAGTAGCAACTTAGGCTTTACTTTCTCACTTTATAAATTGTCTTGAACAAAAGAACTATTCTGATAAATGAGCAGTTACAAAAGCCAATCCATTTTAGAGTAAAAGCTCAGTAATGAAGAAATGGGAGAAGAGTGTCGAGGAAGATAAATGAAATCTTAGAGGATGAGAGCATTAGGAACCTCAGTTAGATTTGTTAATTAGCAGAATCTGACAGTGAAAGGGAAACGCTGCAGAACGCACGGCATTGTGAGCCTTGGCCTGTGGACATTTGCTGTGCCGCTGAGGCCTCTAGGGCCTGAGCGCCTCTAAACCTGGAATGAGGAAAGACAATGAGGAGCCAGTCGTATTTATTTATTTATTTATTTATTTATTCATTCATTCATTCATTCCTTTCTTTCTCTCTCTCTCTCTCTGTCTTTCTTTCTTTCTTTTCTTTCCGTGGGCCCCTCACTATTGTGGCCTCTCCCGTTGCGGAGCACAGGCTCTGGACGCGCAGGCTCAGCAGCCATGGCTCACGAGCCCAGCCGCTCCACGGCATGTGGGATCCTCCCGGACCGGGGCACGAACCCGCGTCCCCTGCATCGGCAGGCGGACTCTCAACCACTGCGCCACCAGGGAAGCCCTAAGAACTCTTTATTGAAGCAGAATGTACCTATACCTTCTGCATTTAGAACTATGTGGGCATGTTACTATTAAAGGAGAAATATGATAAAATAGATAGTGGAGGAATTCCATGAAACCATCTGTGTGGTTAGGGAATGAACAGAAGTTGGGTAGGAAAGGATGACTAGCACTGGTGGTGAGGAAATGGAGAAAATGATTATTGAAAACTATGGAAAAGTTTGATGGAAGGAAAGAAAGGATGAACTAGTCAAGGGGAATTGGGCTGGGGGAGCGTGAATGGAATGGGAGACTTTATACGAAGGGAAAAGAAATGTAAGAGGAGATACTCAGAAGAGGAAGCTTGGACCAAGGGCATAATTTTATAATAACAAGACAGTTTTATTTATTTATAAGTGAATAATTTTAATTTTTTTGGCTGTGCCGTGCAGCTTGTGGGTTCTTAGTTCCCTGACCAGGGATCGAACCCATGCCCCCTGCAGTGGAAGCATGGAGTCCTAACCACTGGACCTCTAGGGAAGTCCTCAAAGTAGTTTTAAATGAATACTTAAAACTTCCCCGTTCCCACTTCCCCATTTCTGCCTCCTCCTTTCTGACAGCTCAGCCATGTGAGCTGCTACTTCTGCTTGTGGCCTAGGATTTAAACATGGGGGAGGGGATGGGGAACGGTATTGCTGCTTCAGAATTTAACAACAAAAGAGTTCAGGTTGCACTGGAGAGGACTGTGGTTGCAGATTTGGCAAAAAATTGGGCAGAGATTCTTGTAAGAAATGAAGTTCTGCTTTTTCATAATCTGTGAGTGATTTCTGATGAGCATACGTGGTAACAATGTCACTGTAGACTTTTCTTTAATTGAAGAGTCTTAAAGTCCAGAGAAAAAGTACTCAGGAGTATAATAAAATAGCATTTGGAGCTGTTTAGTTAATGATTTTTAAAATACAACATTTTAACTCATTGAAGTAAATTAAGTTTTTCTGGGTTACCTTCTTATGATCCTATTTACTATTTACCCTCTCCTGGCTTTTAGATTTGGTTGGCTGATACTTTTCACACTTTAGAGCAGTGGTTTTTAACTTACTTTGAGTCATAGACCCCACAGAGAATCTTCATAGAAAAATTTTTCCTGTGGAAGATAACTGTTTTGCATGTGACTTCCGGAGCTTCCTGGCCCTCCCGATGCTCGTTCATAGACTTGTAGGCTCAGAACCTGTTTATGTGGGAGGTGGTGGGATCGCAAAGTAAGGAACCAGCACTACCCTGACAAGTCAGAATCCTGAGCTACTTCTGGTGCTCTGCTCTCCAGGCTGGAAACAGCCTCCTGTGTCTGTTCTCATTTTGTCTCTCAAGGTGTTAGTGTTGGGCCCTCAGGGCTTCCAGAAGGGTAGTTTCGATTGGGTTAGCCCCTGATGGACTCATGAGAGTAGGGACATCTCTCTTGTTTGGGCCACGAGTGGACTGTCCCTTCTGGGTTGCTGTTCACTCCTCCCCTTCCAGCCACTGTCTGGAAGCACCAGGCAGAGGCAGAATGGGCAGCAGATGGGAAGTCCAGAGTCTAGCCTGCAGACTTTTCTGATTCAGCCAACATGTTTAAAATCCTTTTAAATTCTAATGCCTTGGGCAGGATCATTTGCTGTTCAGCCTGCCTCTGTCCTCTCTCCCCATTGTGTTACACCTGGCCCTCTGCTCACTTACCCCAGCCTTGTGGCCTTGGCCTAGAGATGGAGGGCTGCGTGCCCATTGGTTTCCCTAAGATGAACTGAGTTGCTCAGTCGGAACTTTGAGGGCAGATACTTGGTGAACACTTGTCCCTGTTTGCCCAAGCTGTGGGGTTTGCTGGTATGTGGGATTTTTCCTTTCAAAAACTAGGACAGTCCCGGGTGTTGGGACAAACAAGTAGTTGGCACCGCAGCAGACATCTTCATGACAAATTTACAGAGTGGCTTGTCTGTCTGATGTTCCAGATGAAATTCCATGGGTATTCATGGGCAGGTACCTTAACTCATGTGTGCCAAACTGCAAGGCTGAAGTTAATGTGAATCTTTTATAAAAAGCTTACATTATAAAGGCCCGTTAGTAAGTTAGGGCAAGTTAGTACCTGATGAAATCAGTCACAGTAGGGTGTTTATTACCAAAAGTTTCAGGACACATGCTCTTAATGTGCTTAATACAGATGCATCAGTTCTGTGATGGAAGCTTTCACATACTTCTTTCAGTTTTATTTATTTAATATTTCATTTTCCTAACTAGCTACGTTGTATTTATATGCTAGTATTTAATTAGGCATCAGTGCAATATAATTATAAAACTTATTCTTTTTTAAGCTGATGCATTGGATTTGATTGCACAAGATGAAGAAGAATTTAATAAAGAGCATCAGTTTATGCAGGTTTGTATTTTATTGACATTAACCAAAGTTTAGAATTTTTCTTGTATTTAAATGTAGGCAAAATGTTCATTTCTTTCTGAATAGATATATCGTGAGTATAGAATTATATCTTGATTTTTCTCATGTTTAGACAATTTCTGCCTTTTCCTTCAGACTCTAAATTATTAATTGAAAAAAAGCTGGCAGGGCTTCCCTGGTGGCGCAGTGGTTGAGGGTCTGCCTGCCAATGTACAGGGCGCGGGTTCGTGCCCCGGTCCAGGAAGGTCCCACATGCCACGGAGCGGCTGGGCCCGTGAGCCGTGGCCGCTGGGCCTGCACGTCCGGAGCCTGTGCTCCGCAGCAGGAGAGGCCACAACGGTGAGAGGCCCGCGTACCACATGCGGGATCCTCCCGGACCGGGGCACGAACCCGTGTCCCCTGCATCGGTAGGTGGACTCTCAACCACTGCGTCACCAGGGAAGCCCTGTCCACATTTTAAAAATTTTTAAATATTTAAATTTCCTTAGTGAAATTTGTATTTTTATATATTAGAAAAACAGAAGGCTTGCTGGAGAAATAAAATGAAATGATGACTTTCTTCCTAGGAAGAAAATATAGATGCCCAGAGCACTTCAGTTGCCCTAGGGGATACATCGTGGGGAACTTCAGTCAATTATGGTCTGTTGAGGAGATCACTTAGCACATCAGATTTGGACAAAGGCGATGCCACTTATTTACGTCTGTCTTTAGGAGAGTTCTTTGCTCAAAGGTCTGAAGCTCTCGGTTGCCTTGGTGGTGGTTACAATGTGAAAAGAGTAAGTACCATGTGTGCTAGAAGTGGTTAAATTCACTTGCCCTTACGTTTTGAAGGTTATGATGGTGTAGCTAGATCAGAGTATCTTTAAAGCAGAGACAGGATAGGGACTCTGGTGGAATAGTGGTAAAAAGCTTCGGTTTTTTAGTGGCTGTACCCTGACTGCAGTCCTAGCTCTGTCTTTTAACTAGTTCTGTGGCATGGAACAATGTATTTAACTCCTC
The DNA here is from genome assembly GCF_964165515.1 of Mesoplodon bidens. Classification (NCBI taxonomy): domain Eukaryota; kingdom Metazoa; phylum Chordata; class Mammalia; order Artiodactyla; family Ziphiidae; genus Mesoplodon; species Mesoplodon bidens. Next base: position 28,622,528 of record NC_138169.1, on the reverse strand, counting down.
TGTGTCTTGATTTTCCAATTTCTAGAATGCAGTACTGTCTTACAGAGTTTCGGGGGGGGGTACTGTGATGGTGCGCGTACAGCGTTTAGCACGGCCTCAAGTGCATTAAGTACTCCATCCCTGTTAGTTGCTGTTTCATTGGTTGCTGATGTTATATCATTGGTTGTGGGAAGAATTCAAAGATTCATTTTTTAAACCTCTGGTCTAAAAACATGTTTTGAAATATAGGAGTGTTTTGGTTTTTTAAGATGTACATGTAAAAAGTTTTAAGTGCAAGTGATAGTGGTAGATTGTATGAAGGAGTGAGGAGAAGCTGTGTCGCCTGTGGGGGTCAGAGTGGTGTCTGAGGAGGGGTACCGGGGTGGTGCCCGAATGGTGGAGAGGAGGCAGCATGTTCCCAGAAAAGTCTTGGAGGTGGGAGCTGGAGGGCATATCGGAGGAGCAGAGAGCGGGCCCACAGCTCGTGTGAGTGGGCTTTGGGTCGGTGGTCTGATGGCAGAAGTAGACAAGGGCCAGGTCATGAGGGGCCCTTGCAGCGCTCGGGTTCATCTCAAGGGAACTGGGGAGATGTGCTTGGAGGCAGGGTGCCCGGCCCATCTCCAGATGTGACAGGAGCCGGGTGGAGGAGGTTCCTGAGCCTCAGAGGAGGAGAAGCAGGCAGAGGCTTAGCACGTGGAGGAGGTGCCATGAAGGCCGAGGCCTAGGATGGCAGTATGGAAACAGAAAAGTTCTGGGGTTCAGGATTTCCTCTGCAGGTAGAGTCGAAGGACCTGTTGGTGAATTCCATGTAGGGACATAGTGCTGTTGGAGGGAGTGTATATTAAAATAGGATTTCACTAAGAGTATAATTTTAAACAGCTAGGGTGTTAGAAGTTGACTTACAGGAAAATTTGAAACTGAACTGTGGGTCCTGTCTATGCAGAGAATTAAAAAATGAGAGTAAATACTTAGGCCTGGATGGATTGGTTTTGACATTATAAGAGAAGTGAAGCGTAACTGAATTCCTTTCTGAACAGCTGGACAAAACACCGCACGGTGGAAAGATGGATCTGTCATTTTGTATTAGTTATGAAATGTTCCTTGCTTCATGTTGCTGGAGGAAATCCTCGAGTGAAGATTGATCGAAAATTGAGTGCATTAGTGAATTTGCTTTTCAGGTCTATCGTGAGAGCTCTGGAAGGAAGCCAGGTGGGAATTCCCTGCCCTTGAGCAAGGTCCTTAAATGTGACCTTCTGAACGCTCATCTAGGGCAGTAGGAATGTATCTCATCTTAATACAGATTTTCAAGGACATATTTATTGTGTAAAATAAAATACCCTTGTAAGTACTGTAAGTTCCAGGAAGGCAGGAAGTTTTATATCTTTTTTCTCACTGACATGTCACTGATGATTATTACCAGTGCCTGACACATAGCAGGTGCTCAGTAACAATTACTGGAGGAACGAAGTGTCATTTCTGGGTTGTTTTAATTTGGATTTCTTAGTAAGGGCAAATTATTTGACAATATTCATTCTGATGATTAAAGATAGCTAGCAGTAAGGAAATAAAAGGTCCTGTCTGGACTTGGAAAGTTCATTTCTAATAATTTATGTTATTTATTATTTTTTTTGCGGTACGCGGGCCTCTCACTCTTGTGGCCTCTCCCGTTGCGGAGCACAGGCTCCAGACGCACAGGCTCAGCGGCCATGGCTCACGGGCCCAGCCACTCCGCGGCATGTGGGATCTTCCCGGACCGGGGCACGAACCCGTGTCCCCTGCATTGGCAGGCAGACTCTCAACCACTGCGCCACCAGGGAAGCCTAATTTATGTTATTTTTTGTTTGTTTCTTTGTTTGTTTGTTTTTGGCTGTGTCGGGTCTTGATTGCGGCGCGCGGGCTTCTCTCTAGTTGCGGCATGTGGGCTCAGTGGTTGTGGTGCAGGGTCTTAGTTGCCCCATGGCATGTGAGATCTTAGTTCCCTGACCAGGGATCAAACCTGTGTCCCCTGCACTGGAAGGTGGATTCTTAACCACTGGACCACCAGGGAAGTCCCAACTTACGTTTAAATGGAAAAATCAGAATCATTTTGTTGAAATCATTTTAGCTAGGTTACCACTATTAGGATAAAATAGTCTAGAATTTCTCAAAGCAGTTGAAAATTAAGGAAATAATTGGCATGTTTATTTTGTAGCCATCATTTGGTTATTTTATTAGATCACCAGAGAAGAGAGAACCTATTGCTCTAATAAGAAAATCAGATGTATCAAGTAATTTGGAAAAAGAAATGGCTCATCTTAACCATGGTCTATTTTCAGGTAATGGATTAAATGAAGTTTTTTTTTTAACCTGTAAGTTAGTGGTTGTGTGATCATGTTCTTTATGTGGAAGAAAGTAATGTATATACCACTTTGAATTTTTTGAGTATTAGTTACAGATTTGATTTTTATATAACTTCACATTGCCTTTTCAATCTAAAGTAGAAACAAGTCAGCCAAAATTCACCTAAATCCTTTTGTAAAAACAAAAGTAAATGAAATATAATCTGTTCAAGTGGTTGGGTTAACTTTGGCCTATTAAACTACTGAGTTAATGAATTATAGCTATTATATTTATTATTTAGGTGGACTTTTAAAGAGAAGTTTTCAGATTTGGACTGTGGTAGTATAAATATAAATATCTGTGATGAATATTTAAAATCAGACGTTCTTGGTTAACATAACAATTATCAAGCATCTACTTTTTGCTAGTATAATGCCTCATGCATTGTATCATGAAATTGTATAAACTGTGCTTTAGTCCTTAAAGAGCCTATATTCCAGTGGGGGGTGGGGGGGGTTGGGATATTTAGTGGTCCTTATCCCACGGATTGTTTCTGTGAGATAGTGTATAGATGTAAGTTGAATATTACATATTTTCTACAGGAGATTTAAAGGCACAGCTAAGTGAAGGATCAGTTACACTTCAGGCTGAAGAACTGGAGACTATTTCACAAGTGGATGAAAATGATGTGACATTAACTGCCAATAAAGGGAAAACAGAGGTATTTTAAGCCTTTCATGAAGGAAAGCTAAAACCTCGCTGTCATAATTCTCATACAAGGTCAAGATAAAGTCACATGTAAAAAATGCATAACATTTTTCTTACTCAATTTTATTACAAGTATCCTTTAAATATTATCAGTGTACAATAAATGTATGAAGAGTTTATAAAACAAACTTACGGTCAGTGAGTTATCACAGCTTATACACCCATGTACTCCCAGGTCAGGAAAGAGAGCATTGCCCACAGCCCAGGAGCCATTTTTTTGTTCCTCCTGTCTGACCTATGACACTGTATCAGTTTCACCCGTTTGTGAACTTTATATACAAGAAATCATGTAGTAGCATATATATATTTTTTTTAATATAAATTTATTTATTTGTTTATTTTTGGCTGTGTTGGGTCTTTGTTGCTGCGTGCGGGCTTTTCTGTAGTTGCAGCGAGCAGGGGCTACTCTTCGTTGCGGTGAGCGGGGGCTACTCTTTGTTGTGGTATGTGGGCTTCTCATTGCATTGTGGTGGCTTCTCTTGTTGTGGAGCACAGGTTCTAGGCGCGTGGGCTTCAGTAGTTGTGGCTCGTGGGCTCTAGAGCGCAGGCTTAGTAGTTGTGGCACACAAGCTTAGTTGCTCCGTGGCATGTGGGATCTTCCCAGACCAGGGATCGAACCTGTGTCCCCTGCATTGGCAGGCAGATTCTTAATCACTGTGCCACCAGGGAAGTCCCAGTAGCATATATTTTTCTTCATTTTTTTCCACTTAGCATTTGCGAGATACAACTGTGATAAGTATAATAGCTATTTTTCATTGCTGTATAGTATTCTATTAGGAATATTCTGTCATTGATATATTCACCCTACTGTTGATGGATATTTGGGATCTGTCTTATGTCAATATGACACTGTTAAAATAGTGTAGTTTTATAGTAGTTCTTGATATCTAGCAGAATAAGTCTTCCCCTCTTATTTTTCTTTAAAAGTATCTTGGCTGTTCTTGTTTTTTACATTTCTGTATATATTTTGAAGTCAGATTGTCACCTTTCACAACCAACTAGCAACCCTGCTGAGCTTTAAGTTGGGATTGTGTTTAATCTATAGAACGGTGAAACTGACATCTTTATAATATTGAATCTTCTAATCCAAGAAGATTACAGGTCCCTCCATTTAGGTTCTAATTCCTCTCTGTTTTATTTATTTATTTATTTATTTATTTATTTATTTATTTATTTATTTATTTTTGCGGTATGTGGGCCTCTCACTGTTGTGGCCTCTCCCGTTGCGGAGCACAGGCTCCGGACGCGCAGGCTCAGTGGCCATGTGCTCACGGGCTTAGCCGCTCCGCGGCATGTGGGATCTTCCCAGACCGGGGCACGAACCCGTGTCCCCTGCATCGGCAGGCAGACTCTCAACCACTGCGCCACCAGGGAAGCCCTCCTCTCTGTATTTTATGGGGCTTTTTTGTGCAGAGATTTTAACACATCATTTGTTAGATTTCTTTCTGAATTGTTTGAAGTGGTATTTCAATATTATCTTTCTGAACTTAATTTTTCCTTTGTTGTGGCTAAACAGAAATACATGTTTTTTAATAATACTCACCTTATATCCAGCAAGTGTGCTAAATTCATTTTTATTTATGGATTCTTTGGATTTTTCTGTATATGCACTTACATTATCTGAGGATAACAACAGTTTTGTTCCTTTCTAATTTTTATACCCTCATTTCTTTGTCTGGCCTTACTTCACTGCATCTTAGAACAGTGAATAGAAGTGGTGATGTTGGGTTTCTCTGACTCAGAGGGAAAACTTTTCAATAGTATTTTGTCTTTAAATTTGATGGATGCTCTAGGTTTTTATTTATCATCAGATTTTTAAAATTCCCTTCTAATATTTGTTTGCTGGTTTTATTTTAATTTGTAAGGAGGTTGAATTTTGTCTAGTGCTGTTTTGCATCTATCTAGATGAACATGAGTTTTCTCTTCTTTTGGTGATGTGGTGAGTTACATTACATGGTTTTGAATATTAAAGCTGCTTTTCTCCACTTGGGTCATGATACATTATCATTTTTATAGATGGTTGGATTCAGTTTGATAATAATTTATTTAGGATTTTGCATATCTGTTCACAAGTGGGTTGATGCTCTTTCTTATAATGTCCTTGTTTGGTTTTGGTACCAAGGTTTTGCTGGTCTCATTTTTCTTATTTTCTGGAAGGTTTTTGTAAGACATACTATTTTTTTTTTAATTAATTATTTTTGGCTGTGTTGGGTCTTCGTTGCTGTACGCTGGCTTTCTCTGGTTGCGTTGAGCAGGGACCACTCTTCGTCGTGGTGCACGGTCTTCTCCTTGTGGTGGCTTCTCTTGTTGCAGAGCATGGGCTCTAAGCACGCAGGCTTCAGTAGTTGTGACACGTGGGCTCAGTAGTTGTGGCTCGCGGGCTCTAGAGCGTGGGCTCTAGAGTACAGGCTCAGTAGTTGTGGCGCATGGGCTTAGTTGCTCCGCAGCATGTGGGATCTTCCCAGACCAGGGCTCTAACCCGTGTCCCCTGCATTGGCAGATGGATTCTTAACCACTGCGCCACCGGGGAATTCCCTGTTATATCTGATATTGGCTATTTTGCCTCTCTCTCTCTCTTTATCTTGGTCAGTCTTAAACCAGGTATTTCTCAAACTTTATTAATTTATCAATTTTATTCTGTTTTCTATTTCATAGGCTTTTTTCAATATTTTTTCTGTTTCATAGTTTTTTAATCTTTATTTCCTTCCTTCTACTCTCTATGGATTTAATTTGTTGTTTTTCTAACTTCTTGAAATGAATGCTTAGCTTAATTTTTCTGTCTTTTTGCTTTTCTTACATAAGCATCTGATGGAATAAATTTCCTTATTTTTAGTCACGCCACACATTTTGCGGGATGTTCCCTGACCAGGGATTGAACCCGGGCCACAGCAGTGAAAGCTCCAAATCCTAACCAGTAGACCACCAGGGAACTCCTAAATGTCCTTGAAAGCAGGGATTTTGTGGCATCCCCTACTTTCTTTTTTCATCTCATATGTTTTGATGTCATATTTTCATTATTCTGTTCATTGTATTTTCTAATTTCTCTGGCCCATCAGTTTTTGGAAGTGTATTGCTTAGTTTCCAAACATTTGGGGATTTTCCACATTTAAAAATATTGACTCTAGGCAGTTGTACTGTAGTCAGAATTTTTGGTTTTAGTCCTTTGAAATTTGTTGAGACATGATATATGGCTCAGCATTTGTTCAGGTTTTGAAAATGTTTTCTTTGCACGTGAGAGGAATGCCTGTCATGTAATTGTATGACATTTAGGTGAAATTTATTAAATCATGATGATTAAACTGTAGTTTTAAATTGTTGTGTTTGTTCTTTCAGTTACTTAGGTATTAAAATCTCGTGCTGATTGTGGATTTGTCTTTTGTTTATTATAGTCTGCCAGTATGTGCTTTAAAATTTTTGAGGCCGTATTTTTCAAGGTACAAGCGTATTAGAATTGCTCTCTTCCGGTGCATCAAACCTTTTATCATTGTGCATGACTGCGTTTGTCTGTAGTGGTGCTTTATGCCTTAAGTCTAGTCTGATATTAACATAATTAATACCAGCTTTCTTTAGTTAGTGTTTGCATGTTATATCTGTTTCTGTTATTTTACTTTTAACCTTTCTATAGCCTTGTATTGAATATTTTAGCTGTTTCTCTTATTAAAACATAGCATTGGATTTTATTTTTCAGTTTCTCATAATCCTTCTTTCCACTTATATTTACTGGAGCTACCAATATATGGGGATTTAAACCTGCTCTCTTTATGCACTTTATTTCACCTAGACTTTGGTATTTTTCTTTTTTGTATTCTTTTGTATTGTTGAAGTATTTTATATTATTCCAATTTTCTTCCTCTATTAATTTGGTAATTATATGTTTTCCTATTATTTTGGTTACCCAAGAAATTATAACCTGTCTCCTTCATTTACTAATGTTTAATAAAAATAGGGTTTTTTTGGTTTTCTTTACCTCTTCCTTAACATTACAAGGACCATAAAACATTCAGTTTACTTCACTCTAGTCTTATAAGCGCCTGTTGTTTTACATTTTAATTCTCTATTTAAACACCATAAGACATTGTGATGATGTTGATGGTGATTACTATTATTACATACAACCAATATATATCTCTGACCTTCCATTTAAGATTAGTTTTCTTTTGCTTGAAGAATACCCTTACAATTTCATTTTCTAAGAGGCTACTGGTAATGAATCCTCCGCTTTTGTCATTCTGAAAATATCTTTATTTCACCTTTATTTTTGAAGCATATTTTATATGGTGTATATTCGTTAACAAGTATGTTAGACTTTCTCAGTATCTTTTATGTTTTCTGTTCTGTTGTGTTTTTTGTTTCTCTTTCATTCTGGGTATTTTTTTCAGACTTCTCTTCCAAGTCTGATTCTTTTTTCAGTTGTGTCCAATTTGTCATTAAACCTGTCCATTGGATTCTTTTTTTTTTTTTGGCTGCGTTGGGTCTTCATTGCTGAGTGCAGGCTTTCTCTAGTTATGGCAAGTGGGGCCTACTCTTTGTTGCAGTGCGTGGGCTTCTCATTGCAGTGGCTTCTCTTGTTACGGAGCACAGGCTCTAGGCACGCGGGCTTCAGTAGTTGTGGCTCACGGGCTCTAGAGCGCAGGCTCAGTAGTTGTGGTGCATGGACTTAGTTGCTCCATGGCATGTGGGATCTTCCCGGACCAGGGCTCAAACCCATGTCCCCTGCATTGGCAGGTGGATTCTTAACCACTGCGCCACCAGGGAACCCCCTGTCCATTGGATTCTTAATTTTTTATTGTATTTTTTAATTATAGATTTACATTTAGTTCTTTCTTGATAATTTCTAGTCTTCCGTTGAGTTCTCAGTGTTGTTTTTAATTCCTTAAGTATGTTTTAGATTTTAGATTTAGATGTGTTTTAGACTCTGATAATCCATTGTCTGCATGCCCCACAGTTGTGTTTTTCTGTGATGTGGGCCACATTACCTTGGAACATTGTGTGTCATTCATTGATAGAGGAGTGGACTTTTACAGGAAAAGTTGCTGAAATATTTGAGGCCATGGGAGATCTTCCAGACAGGACTTTTGGCTGCTTCTGAGCGAGGAACAGTAGCAGTCTCAGGTTGCTTTAATTCAGTTATTGGGATTGAGCTGATTGGAGCTGGGCCTCCGGTCCTCCTGAGGGCCACCTTTACTCCTAGGGAGTAGCCCTCTGTGGTCTCGTCCTAAAGCATGGATGTTTACCATGGTCACCACCTTCCCCTCATCACTGGCAAACTCTGAACCTGATTTTTGTACCCTTACTCCCATAGAGCAGCTTTTCTTAGCTTCTTTTTAAAAATTTATCATTTAAAAAAAATTTTCTTAGCTTCTTAAGCTTCCTGATGTCTTAGCAATAGCCTCTTCCTGAAACAGCTCCCCTGGGGCGGAGCATCCTCGGGACTGGGCTCACCTCTATGGGATTCTCTCTTCTCTTGGATTTTGGCCCCATAGTTTTTTATTCCTTTTTTGGCTCTCCAGCGCCTTCTAAGAGATGTTTTCGGATATGCTGTCTAATTGCTGTCAGCAAGAGTTATTTTGCATCACTTAGTCTGCTATTACTAGAGGCAGAAGTCTTAATTTGCATTTTTAAAATATTGCTTTGCTGTTGGTTCCATTTCATTATTTTACCCCTGGTTTCTATTTGTGTCTTGCTTATAAATAATTCTAACAATTGAATGAAATTACCAAGAATCATAATTGCAGTCACTGTGGCTCAATGGCTTCTCAATTTCAGTATTTTAATTTTTTGGTTTTAAATTATTTTCTGATTCAGTTTTAGCATTTCTTTAATTCCTGAAGGGTTATTTTGGAACAACTGATGATCCGATTTTCTAAGTGACCAAGTACTCTACAAATCAAGTTGATAGCAGCTGTCTTTCTTCATTAGGAGGTTTAACTGGTATACCATTAATTTCTTGCTGCAGTCAGATCTTATGTAGCACTTACAAATAAAGCTTAAACTAATATGTGCTTGTGCATGGAACTGATGTGAACTTTCTCATTTCTAGGACACTTTCCTCATCAACAGCAAACCCCAGAGACATACAGGCGAACTGCCTAGCGGTGGTGATTCTGTGCTGAGGATAAGCACCATTGCTTCTGCCATCGCAGATGCATCAGTGAACGCTGACCCCTCCCAGCTCGCCGCCATGATCAAGGCACTTTCAAATAAAACCCGAGAGAAGACTTCTCAGGACGATGGTAAACAAAAGCACTGTTCGGCTGTGTCTCATTTCTTACCTAATGAGCTAGAAAAAAGTAATGGATCCAACGCATTTGATATGGAGAAATACCTTAAAAAAACAGAAATCAGTAGATATGAAAGTGGAATGGACAACTTTTCAAGAGCTGATGTGTCTGATATTTGGGATTTATCTTTGTCCAAAGAACAGACTACACATGACATCCATGCAGTGGACCTGGGTGCTACTAGCATAAGTGTAAGGGAGCCAGAAGAAGACACAGCAGCTGGTTTTTATGGTGAAAGTGGAGAGAGCGTGGACCAGGCATCACCGAGAACGATAAACTCTTCAAATTCAGTTCTTACAAATACGGAAGAGAGACAGGATGCAGGGGTTGATGTGAAGACACATTCCATTGACCATAAATCACCAGATTCTGGTGACGGTGAAAAAGCTGCTTCCGTATCCATTCCAGCCCTTGATAGCTCATTAGTCAGGAACCCCAGGGTAGCATCCCTCTGGCTGTCAGAAGAGCATGAAGACACACGGAATAGTAGAAAATATCAGAGGCAAAATGAGTATGTTAGTGAGACAAGTAACAGTGAAAAGCATGTGACTTTTCAAAACCATTCCATAATCTCACCTGAAAGTGTTGGTAAGTGTCAGAGTAATTGGTCATGTTCAAAAAATTACACAGTGTTTTTTTTTTCTGTTCTCATTGGAAAATACACCTTTCTGGTAGATTTGAAAAATCCCTCTCCTGAGTGTGGTGGACATGGCTCGGAGGACGACCAGGATAGCTTCCGACCTTCCACTTCTCCACTGAGTCATTCTTCTCCTAGTGAGATTTCTGGAAATAGTTTATCAGGGTAGGTGCTTAACCTTTTTTTTTTTTTTTAAAGTAATAAAATACATGCTCAGTGTAGGAAAATTGGAACAAAGTGTAAAGAAAATTAGTCATCTATAGCTTCATCTCTCAGAGGTAACTGTTATAAATATTTTGTGAATTTCTTTCAAGATATTTTTCTTTGCAAATTTTCATACCCTGCTTTTTTCACTTATTAAAATAATTCCTGCATTTAAAAGAAAATTAATGTTATAGACTGCATAATTAATCTGTCACAGTTTATTTGGTGCTTCCGGTCGATACTGGTGATAATATATTTTACCTTTTTTGTTTGTTTGTTTGCCATTTTAATGATATTGAGATGAACAACTTTGCTTATAAAATTTTTCCTGTGTTTTAACTGATTTCCTCAGAAGTGAAATTACCAAGTCAGGGATAAGAATATTTTCAGGCTCTCTGGATTAGCAAACTATTTTCTAAAAGAGTCTTAAAGACTTGCACTCTTACCACCCGTGTTTGTTGAAGGTGTGCATTCTACTGTTTTCTTATCAGCATTTTAAATAACTTTTAATTTTGGATTTTTTGTATCTTACAGTATTAATTTGTGTTCTTAATACTAATGAGATTATAAGTGCTTTTTCAAAGGTTAGGATAAGAATCCTAATATTTTACATGTTTTCGCACAACCTATAGGGTAACTTAAGCTTCAAGTTATAAGACATTTTTAATTTTTCAGAAATGCCTTAAGTCAACATTGTTTCAAAAGTTTACACATATACAGGTATATGTGTGTCTCCATAGAACTTTGAACAGTGTGAATGTAATGCTTCATCAGATGTGTCTGTGTATTTGTGTATAAATGTGCACGTGTGTGTGTTTCCCTCCATTAAGCTCTTTGTCTGCCTCGTTCTCCAGTCCTCTCACTGGGAGCTGCTGTTGCTGGTTTCTTAGGTTTCCTTCTGGTCTTTGTGCACATACACAGATATGAGTGTATATTCTTATTTTCATCCCTCTTTATAGTCAATAGAGGATCCTTTACACACTTTTTATGTTTTGCTACACAAGGTTACTTATCCCAGCCTTATCTGTATTACTTTGCACGCATGCAGATGTATTACAGGATAAATTCTTGGAAATGAGATTGTTGGGTCGAAGAGTATATGCATTCACGTTCCTATTTAAATTAGTACAACTCCTCTGTAGAGATTGTGTTAGTTTAATTTTCCACCAACAGTTTAGAAAAGAGCTTGTTTCCCACAACCTCACCAACAGAATGTTTATCAAACTTTTTGTTGACAGTCTGATAGGTGAAAAAAAACTATTTCAGTATAACTTTTATTTCATTATAACTTTAAATCATAAGTGATGATGAGCATCTTTTCCTTTATATTTCCTTTTGTATCATATTTATTCATGTTTGTTGCCCATTTTTCTCATGGACTGTTAGTCTTTTTTGTCTCCATTTCTCGGAGCCCTTGACATATTAGGGAGAGTGGGTAGCCCTTTGTTTGTGACATGAGTTATACAGTTCCTAGTCTTTAGAAGGTTTTTTCCTTTCTTGTATATTTTCCTCTCCCGGATACTTAGCTCTAGCTTACCCACACCATTTCTGATGAATATGCAAAATCCAGGAGCAGCTTGGGAAACACATAATAGGTAACTTGGATATCAAATATAATTTCAATTTGTTTCAAAATGTTGAACATTTATGATAATTTCACTGCTTAGGTAAAATTTTCTGCTTATTAAAATATTTCCATAGAGGAACAGATAAAAGATCTTTTATAAAGCCATAAAAGAAAATATCCATAGATTTAATAAAATAAACTTTCTATATGGCAACAGTTTTTGCCTCAGAATTGACTTGATCTTTTTGTAAGCTTTATGCCAAAGATGCTTTCAAGTCTAATAAGATCTTTCAAGTCTAGTAACCTTGTTAGGCTATGTCTCTATGTTGACCTCATGGCCACCTTGCCTTGTCACACAGCACCCTTTCAGTATGTGGAGTCAAGCATTCTTTTATTTAGGAAAGGTTTTTTTAAAATTACTTATTAAGATATTGGTCCTGGGCTTCCCTGGTGGCGCAGTGGTTGAGAGTCCGCCTGCCGATGCAGGGGACGCGGGTTCGTGCCCTGGTCTGGGAGGATCCCACATGCCGCGGAGCGGCTGGGCCCGTGAGCCATGGCCGCTGATCCTGCGCGTCCGGAGCCTGTGCTCCGCAATGGGAGAGACCACGACAGTGAGAGGCCCGTGTACCGCAAAAAAAATAAAATAAAATAAAAAAAGATATTGGTCCTGACCCCAGGAACTTTAGTCTTGCATATGTGGGATCTGCATTTATTTTCTTTGTAATCCTTTCTTTAAAAACTTACTTTAGAATAATTGTAGATCCACGGGAAGTTGGAAAGATAGTATAGAGAGACCCCATGTCCCTCCCCAGCTCCCCCAGATGCTGCACAGAATCACCACTTGTGCAATCACTTGTCCTGGGCAGGGCAAGTGGGTAGAATTATGTCATTTTATCACAGGTGTGAATGTGTTTAACCACCTCCCCAATCAGACATAGAACTTTGCCATCACCACAGTGACCTGCCTCTTTCTTACTTTTTCATTTTGTTTGCATTTCACATTTCTGATTTCTAGATTCCTTATAGTATTTTCTTTTTTGTTTCTTAACCCCCATGTACTTTCCAATTTTATCTTGTTTTCTGTGATCTTGACATTTAAAAAAATTGTATATGAAGGCATTTAATAACAACTGTAAGTGCTCTATAAAGACGTATTGTTATGTTTTTTTTTCCTTCACCTGCCCTTTACTACATAATCAGAGACAGAATGCTGGGCTGGATGGTCTCAGTTTTGGACCTACCTGTTTTTCTTTTGCTCCTAAGAAAATACACTTATTCATTAAGTGTAGGAAACATATCTTAGGGGGATACTGAACTTTCTCATGAACTTGGTCAGATATTTTGAATGAGAGCGTCACATTGACCTTTCTAAAGTGACTGTTGGTGGGTTTCCTTCTCCCCACGGGTCAGCCACCTGCACCCACACCCCCACCTCTCAGCCACCTCCAGACTGCAGGCTTAGGGGGAAAGAAGCTGGACACCAGCAGGTTCTGAGGTTTGTTCTCCTGTCCCTTCTCCTGCTGCATGATAGGCGTTCCTGCCGAGGCCGAGCATCCAGCTCCATTTTATCTTCCTGCTTTCACTCATCTCCTTTTTTTCTCATCAACTTAAATGAACATGCTGGCGTCTTGTGGCTGATTTTCCTGTGCACAGTTCTCTCTTCCACTGAGGAGACTGTTTCCTGTTGCCTGTGACTCCCTCCTCCTCCTGCACTCAGCAGCTGGTACTCCCTCTCTGGGCATCCATGCCTGTTTTCTTTTTCCTCATCTTTGTGCTTTTTTTTGGGGGGGGGGGTCTGTTTGTTTAAATTTTTTAATTTTTTAATTTTCTGGCTGAGTTGGGTCTTCGTTGCGGCACGCGGGATCTTTCGTTGTGACATGCAGGCTCTTCGTTGTGGCGTACGGGCTTCTCTCTAGTTGTGGCAGGCAGGTTTTCTCTCTCTAGTTGTCTCGCGCGGGCTCGCATGGGCTCTGTAGTTTGCGGCACAGGGGCTGTCTGGTTGAGGCACACAGGCTCAGTAGTTGTGGCGCGCAGGCTTAGTTGTCCTGAGACATGTGAAATCTTGGTTCCCTGACCAGAGATAGAACCCGCATCCCCTGCATTGGAAGGCAGATTCTTTACCACTGGACCACCAGGGAAGTCCCTCATCTTCGTGTCTTTATGTGTTCTCCCTGTGTTGCGGGGTAGCCGAGCTGTTCAAGTGTTTATCCTTGGTGTCACTGATTTTCTGTAGCATCAGCTATGCTTTCATGGCTTCCAATGTGGACATTCATTTTGTATTCATTTCTTTTTATTGAAATCCTTCTTGTCCTTTTTTATTGTGGTGAAATGAGTTTCATGTTTTTATTTTTTTCAGGTTTTTCCAGTTCATTAAGTTTTTTATTTAATTTTTTAAAATATTTATTTATTTATTTGATTCTGCCGGGTCTTAGTTGTGGCAGGTGGGCTCCTTAGTTGTGGCATGCGAACTCTTAGTTGCAGCATGTGGGATGTAGTTCCCTGACCAGGGATCGAACCTGGGCCCCCTGCATTGGAAGTGTGGAGTCGTAACGACTGTGCCACCAGGGAAGTCCCATATTCATTAAGTTTCTTAATATTCACAGTGAAATGTTGGTCAGAATGTTGATTTGTTGAGTGGCCACATCTTTCTGGTGAGAGCCCTTTATCTGCTGAGTTTGCTGCTCACCAGTTTTCTTCTAGCTGGTCTTCCAGTGTCCAGCCAGCTTCCAGCAGGTCCGTAATGCTGATTTAGAGCTTCTAATTCCAGAACTGCCTTGAGGTTCTGTGTGGCTGGCACCTTGGCAGTTTTTGGCTTCCTTTGGAGTCTGACATCGGACTGAAGTTTCTCTTCTTTTGTTTGTGTGTTCTTAAAGTTCACTTCTCATTGCTTGAAGTAATACAACCTAAACGCATTTGTTCATTTCGACCAAAGGAGCTAGACTCAGCACGTACCCCAGTACCCAGAACTCTTTTCCTGCTGCCCCATAGTGTCTGTGTGAGTATGTGTGTGCGTGTGTGTGTGCGCATGTGAATACAGAACCCATGCAGGTGCACATTATTCAGTGACTAAAGAGGGCCTGAAGCAATTTGGTTAATATTTTGTCTCAATTGGTTAGAGATTCACTAACTAGTATTGTGTCAGGGCTGTCTTGATTTGGTCCTTTTAAAAATCCAGAATTCAAAATAGGATTTTCTCTCTGTGTCCGTTGGCCACCTGAGTATTCTGAACTTTGTGCACAGAAATGATGGGTAAAATTCAGTCAGATTAAGGGCTGACTTGAAACTAAATGGTAGAGTATTCAGGGGGTGCGGCAGCTGTTTCCAGAGGCGGCTGTGACGGTGTTTCCCACCCAGTGTGACTTTTCACTCTGCCTTGAGGGGCAGCTTGGCCCTCTCCTCTGTTGGGCTGGCCTGCCCTGTGCTGGGGACTGACTGACAGAATATGGCACATGTATTAAATAGATGCAGGAGCTTATTATTTATTGCTTTATAACTTTTTTTTTTTACTTAATATATTCTGAACATCTTTCTGAGTCAATGGTTAGTAGTCAACAGCATGATTTAAAACAGCTGCATAGTGTTTTATTGTGTGTCTGTGCCATAATTTCAATAGCCTCCTTTCTCCTACATGATGTTTAAGATTGCCTACTTTAGGGCCTCCCTGGTGGCGCAGTGGTTGAGAGTCCGCCTGCCGATGCAGGGGATACGGGTTCGTGCCCTGGTCTGGGAGGATCCCATATGCCGCGGAGCGGCTGGGCCCGTGAGCCGTGGCCGCTGAGCCTGCGTGTCCGGAGCCTGTGTTCCGCAACGGGAGAGGCCACAACAGTGAGAGGCCCGCATACCGCAAAAAAAAAAAAAAAAAAAAAAAGATTGCCTACTTTATTATTGATAGTGATATATGATGTATCCTTTTAGCGAATCTTTATAATTAGCACTAATTTTTTTCTTAAGATTAATCTCTAGATGTATAACACCTGAGTCAAGGGGCTTTTGCTATACATGCTTGATAGTTCAGCCGAGAGTTGCACTGCTCCTATGGTGTGGCTCTTCCCATCTCTTTGATTGTTTTCATCTTTGCCCTTTGAGGGCAGGAATTGGCGAGTGCTCTGCTCATTGCTCTATATTAGGTATTCAGTAAATTTTTGTTGAATGAACAGCTAACATTGTTATGTGACTGTATATGGAATTTATTAATGAAACTGCCACAACATTTTTCTTTTTCAGTAGCTTACCAGATACTTCATTCAGTAGGACTATGATTTACAGTTTTAGATAATTAAAGGTGAAAAGAATGAGTCTAGCTTGAGTTGTATATGGCAGCTGGGACAGACGGTAGTGCAGGTTGACAGGGTTGTAGGCAAGCAGGAAGGGCTTTCTGCCAATGTAGACGATGTTAAATGAAGGGATGGACAAGTCCAGGCACAGGTGTTCTCTCTTCCAGGTGTGCCCTGGAGTCTTTCAGTTCAGCAGCTCATCTGCAGAAGCACCCCTGTGAGAGGGAGTCATCCCAGCTGACGTGTCCACAGGCCAGCATCAGCAGGCTGACTTACATGTCTGAACGAGAGAGCACCTGTCCCGCCACGGCCTCAGATCGTGGCCTTAAGGACCACCAGGTGGGAGCACTTCTGTTATTTCTTTACTCAGGCTTCTGGAGCTGAAGTCTTACTGATGTAGGACTCAGACTCGAGTTCAGGCCTAGTTTCTGTTGCTCTTTTAACTTTAAAATAAGTGTGTGTGCGTTTTGCTCGTGCTGGGTAGGCACTACAAGTACAAATATTTTAGCATCTGCCATCAAAAAGCTCTCAGTCTGGTGGAGGCTGTGCAAGACACGCCGTGTAGTGAAATGCACTGTGAGAGATTCAGGAGGCGACTGATAATCTGACCAGGTGGCGAGTCCAGTGAAGCTTGGTGGGAGGACTGTCTGGAATCAGGCATGGGGGAGGCAGGGAATTGCAAAACATGCTGCATTTGAGGGCCCCCAAGAAGTTTGGAATGGCTTCGGTGAATCGTGTACGTGGAGAGAGGAGGGGAGGCCAGACCATGACATCGTGGATGTAACATTTGGGAGTTTGAAGGCTCTTAAGTAGGACACAGACCTGCTCTGTGTTGATGTTTTGAAAGCTCCTTGCAGTGGAGGCGGCACTGGGGGGTGAGGTTAGAACCAGGAGGATTTGACACCAGGCGGCTGGAGTTCTCAGGTGAGGGGCAGCACAGGCTCAGGCCAGGGTCATGGCCATGGGGGTGGGAGGGAAGCAGAGAGGTCTGAGAGATTTGTGTGGGAGAAGCTAGAATTTTACTACCTAGGTGTGTTTTGTGAACGTGACAGTGTTCAGTTTGTAATGAACTGCATATGACTTGCGGTGTGCAGTGCAGGCCTCCTCTGCTAAGCTGTGCCTAAACCTACCCACTAAGTTACTAGACAAAACCACTCGTTTCTTGTCCTGTAAATTAGGAAGAACAATGAGTGCAGATTTTCTAATTTTTAATCCTGCATTTCACAGCCACCGAAGTACTTTGTATAAGCCATCCTTTTTTTCAGAGGTAACATTATGTAGATCTCTATTCTTTGAGAGTATATCAGCATGGTTTGCATTTGTAATACTCACTTTATCTGTGGATAATTTCTAAACATTTTTTGTCACACAGAGTGATGTCACCGGTGCGTTGAGCACCACAATTATTCAGGCCAGTCCAGTTCCGTCTCAGGAGCAGGCTCCAGATAAGTTTAGAGAAAAAAGTCCATTTCAAAGTAGAGGAAAAGGAGCGTTACCGTATATTATCCAGAAGAACTTGGACACAGAAAAAGAAACTGAAACTACTTCTCTGAGTAGCGAACTTAAAGATGTAAAACCGAACTTTAGATCGAGAAGAGAGCTTTCCTCCAAAAGTGAAGATCTGCCAGAAACCACTGTGGCAGGTGTGACCTCAAATCCCAGTGAACTGGACCAGGTCAGCCTGGCTCTGCCAAGGGAGTTTGGCCTCAGCCAGTGGGCCCTGCCAGCCACGCCGCGCCTCCCCGTGTCCCGCCAGGGGCCTGTGCCCGACAGTGGATGCGTGACTCCTATAGACACGTCTGCTGCCGACAGTGCGTTTGTCGGCCAGGGCCCTCCCCAGACCTCCTTCCCCAGCACCGAGGGCTGCGGCCCTGTTCCCTCAAGGCAGCACATGCCCACCTCGGGCCCCGCACTCTCAGCACGCCGTCCCCTCACCATGGCTCCCTGTGCCCAGCCGAGCTCGGGAGCACTGCCTCGGTGCCAGGCCGGCAGCACCACAGCCTGCGGGCTCCCGGGAAGCTGTCATCCTGCTGTCGTCACAGGAGAGCACGTCCAGAACTCCATGCCCATGGGCCTTTGTCTTGGACAGAACATCAGCTCGGAGCTGATGGCTGCCTCTTCCCTTTGTAACCCGTATTCTAACGCCTTCAATCAGAGTCTTCTAAGTACAGCCAAACCTTTTACTGTGCAGTCTCTTGGTCCAAACTGTGGAATTGATCCATGGGATTCAGGAGTGATGTCAGGATTTGGTAAGATGCTTTTTCTCTGCTACTGCTTGTTGTTGGTTGCTGCTATTTAAAAACTGAATTTTCTCAACTGGGACCATAAAACTAGTTTGTTTCAAGGAGATACTGATTAGCCTGAATTTCTTGTAAACTTTTCTCTTTATCCTGAATTTGGAACACAGACCATAACGTATTTCTGTGCAAGTGTCCCTGAATGGCCTTAGAAAAACATAAAAACTTAACGCAGGTAAAACTCCCACTGCCTTTGTCTTTCTGTTTCTCTCTTGTGCTCCAAACTTGGAATTCTGTTGTTGTTTCAACTAGGAAACGTCTAGTATAGAATCACCCGCCTGAAGGAGGGAGTCTCCTGCCAGCTTTTAAGTCTTCAGGGGTGACTCGTGTAGGAGTGAGAGGCAGCACCCTTCCACTCCCGCCCGTAGTGGCTGAGCTGCCTGTGCTCGTGCTGATGGTCACTCTTGGGAGCAGAGCTCGGTGCTGTGCTTTCCTGACACGGTGCTCATGGCCACTGCAGCACGATCAGTTTTGCCTTCTTTTTCTTCAGAAGGAAATTCCACAGTGACCCCGTAAGAATGGTGAAAATCTTGGTCACCATGTTAAAAATCAGTTAGAGCCTCCGTCATTTCTCATTAGGTTAGGCAGTGGCTTATATTTATAGGAGAAAAAGGGAAGAGATTACTGATAGCAATAACATCTAAGAGTTGATTAGCTGTAAATTTTTTAGTTTGATCAATTTTGATTGTTTTTCCTCATGGGCTGGTTGCCTCAGGAGAAAATTAGTGACCAGTCTCTGCTGAGGCGTATGCAGTGTTGGGGACTCCTATTTAGATCTGGGGCACTTTAATAAAACCATAGCTCTCGGTGTCAACAGGTAGTCTTCTGTAAAAATTTCCATTTAACCAGTTGTGCTTTTGATGGGGTGTTGGGTATGCATTTTGACTCTGCTTTAACTCTACCCAGGGAAAGTAAGAGTGCCTGAGGAATTGAAGTTTCCTCATGCTTGCTGTATCGGCATCGCGTCACAAACCTACCTTAGTGTCCTGAATCCCGCCGACCACTGGCTGCAGGTCAGCATCGGGGTCCTCAGTGTTAGTGTCAACGGTGAAAAGGTGAGCTTTCTGTGTCTTTCTCCTCTGACTTAGCGATTGCAGTACGATTAGTGCTGGAGCTCTCCTTTGCCTAGTATTAGTACTTCCTTTTATACCAGGGGGCATGTCCACCACCATATACTTTGCACAGAATTGTTGGAATCATATCTTTTTCTTGGTTCCCCTTTTGTTGCAGTACTTCCAGTGAAAGTGAAATCTGAATGTTTCTCATATTTCATCAGGTGTTAACTATTTATTAATTAACCATTATGTTTCATTGTTAACTTGTTTATAAAATCATGTAAATGTGCTTTTTGTGCTGTTGGCTTAAACCACTGACTGGAGCTCCAAGTTTCTGGTCTCTATTTGTTGGTTTTGTTAAATGTGATTGAGTATAAGTTATTGTCGTTTATTCCAAAAGAAAAAAAAAAAAAGAAACAAGTTACTCTTGCAACCTATGCCTTCGTTTAGTAAGTTAATTTATCTGATCACGTTCTTACATGATCTTTTGAAATACCTGGAAACTCAGTTTTAACATTAGAGCAGGGGTCTCTCGCATGATCAGTTACAGCTGCTGAGGTTCTAGACTCTACACCCTGCGGGCCTCGGTGAGTAGGGAGAGTGGGAAACAACGTCAGCAGCTTCTTGCAGACAAACATTGGTGGACGGGTTTACTCTCCCCTTTTACGTCCTAGTGATAACCTTGATTTACCTGATAAAATGAGACTGTCTTCTCTCCCTCTCCCTTTCCCCAGCTTTTCCCCTCTGATCCTGAGGGTAGAGGAAAGGCAGGTGGTTGGAGGAAAGGGTTGAGGGTGAAAGGTGGTGAGATTGGAGGCCTTTTTAGGAGCATGTAGGAAGTAATGATGTCTCTGGAAGTGGGAGTAGAAAAGAAGATCCCTGTTCACAGTGAGGAGGGAGGGATTGGAGTGAGTCAGAATCGTAGACTTGGAGGCCTGACAGTGAATCTTGAAGATCAGTCTAACCCTCTATGTTACATAGCTGCAGAGACCAGGTCCCAGGTGATGTCCAGGGTGGGAGGCAGGTCCCAGGGTGATGTCCAAGGCTGGAGGTGCTGCCATTTTCAGCACCCTTTTCAAAAAAAGTGAAGGTAAAAATAATGTATCTTCAAAAGTCCTTATGGGAGTTCCCTCGTGGTCCAGTGGTTAGGACTTGGTGCTTTCACTGCCGTGGTCCAGGTTCAGTCCCTGGTTGGGAACTAAGATCCCACAAGCTGTGTGGCATGGCCAAAAAAAAAAAAAAAGTCCTTATAATTTTGACTAACTGTATTTTCCAGGTAATGAGTTATGAGGCCTGGGTATTTTTCAAGAGCTAACATATCTAGATTTGGTAGTTTGAGTGACTATGAAAAGCGATCTTAAACTAGTTGGTTCTTCTTCCTGATGTTCATTTGTGAAGTTATTTCTTAACGGACCATGTGGCTCTTTTTTTAAGGTGGATCTTTCAGCTTATCCTTGTTTAGTTTTCAAGAATAAAGTCATCATAAGACCTCATGCCACAGAAGAGATAAAAGTGCTCTTCATACCGTCTGATCCTGGGATTTTCCGATGTATATTCAGCATTGCTTCTTGGCCGTTTTCAGCTGACACAGAGACAGTGGCACAGGCAGAAGCACTGGCAAGCAGGGTTGTCCTCACTGCCATTGCCGAGACCCCCGTGATCGAGGTGACTGTAAGCAGGTCTTTGTCATACCTGGCATTTTAATGAGGCTGTTCAACCTTAGAAGTAAAATTTGGGTAAAATGAATTTGTGGATGAATGTGCCAGAAAGTTATAATTGAGCTAAACATTGACTCTTAATATTTTCTTATTCCAAAATTTAAAATTATTTCAGGAATTCCCTGGCAGTCCAGTGGTTAGGACTCTGCGCTTACACTGCCGAGGGTGCGGGTTCAGTCCCTGGTCAGGGGACTAAGATCCGGCAAGCCGCACAGCGAGGCCCCCCCAAAAAAAAAAAAATTAAGATTATTTCTTTTGTTTTATAGAAGCGCAGATATGCTTGCTAAGATGTTTGTAAGCAAAGTATAATGTTTAAACCCTATTTTCCAGCTGGTTTCCGTCGTATAGTTTGATGTGCGTGGAGGAAAACACCAGATTCAGATTATCCTCTCTTTTCTGTACCTGAAGACTCTGCTTGCTGAAAAATTTCCTCTTGTACAGTTGCTTATTTTCTGGAAGTGAAAGAAATTGGGTCTAGTCAGGTTGGGGCAACAAAATGCTTGTGGGATTGAAGGCCTCTTTAGGACTCTGGCTGTCAGCCCTGGCTACACATCGGAATAACTGGGGTTTGTTTTTTTAAATTTTTTTACTTTATTTATTTTTTGGCTGCATTGGGTCTTTGTTGCTACGCACGGGCTTTCTCTAGTTGCGGTGAGCGGGGGCTACTCTTCGTTGTGGTGTGTGGGCTTCTCATTGTGATGGGTTCTCTTGTTGCAGAGCACGGGCTCTAGGCGTGCAGGATTCAGTAGTTGTGGCACAACAGCCTCAGTAGTTGTGGCTCTTGGGCTCTAGAGCACAGGCTCAGTAGTTGTGGCACATGGGCTTAGTTGCTCCGTGGCATGTGGGATCTTCCCAGACCAGGGCTCGAACCCTGCATTGGCAGGCGGATTCTTAACCGCTGCACCACCAGCGAAGTCCCTAGATACCACTGTAAACATTTTCAGTATTGTCAGAGTTTGGACTAAATCCAAAAATTCCTGCATATGTTTTGGAGGGAATTGAGAAGTCGATAGTGTAACAGTAGAGCTAGTGGAAGGGAGACTGTGTGTTTTGTAAAGTCGTCAGTTTGTCTTCTCACAGTAACGCAGCTAAGCTATTGCTTTGTTCTGTAGTATATTTGGGTATGTGGACTACCTCAGAAAAATAATTTACTTGTGTAGAAAATAGAAATTGTAAAATAGCCCCAGGAGTCTTAGGTAAGTTTACCTTTAATGTTGACTATTTGTGGCTGGAAAGGGCAGTGATGTGAACATAAGCTGTGATATTTATTAATATATTGTTTTTATAAATCCCTTTTTTCCCATAATTTAGGTAGAAACAGAAAAGAAAGATGTTCTTGATTTTGGTGACTTGACTTATGGAAGCTGGAAAGCTCTGCCTTTAAAGCTGGTAAACAAGACGCACGCCAACATCCCAATTAGACTTATTATTAATGCTGTAAGTACTGTGCTCGGGGAGGAAGCCTTTACAGAGCACACTGACTTAGAGTTGTAGATGTAGCTAGTAGCATCCTTGGTTAACTTCTCTTAGGAAAGTAGATATTTTTGTTAAGGATCTGTGAACAAATTTAGCATCACACCAACATGACACCATTGGCTCTACTGAAGCGGCTTCTCCTGTTTCTGACAGAACGCCATAGCCTGGCGCTGCTTCACCTTTTCCAAGGAACCCATCCACGCAGCTCTGAAAGCTGTTCCTTATGCCCATGCGATTGCTCAGCTGGCCGCCCCCTCGGTGATCAACCATATGATGCCTGCCAGCGATGACGGACAGGTGAGCTGGGGGATTGAAGGACTGTTTTAGAATTAAGGAGGAAGTTAAGTTTCCAAACTACTTTTCTTTCACTGTATGAAAAAATTTTTTTATTTTACAGGATCCAGAATTTCTGATAATTTGGATTCTTTTCCATAGTCCAAAGAAACAGATGACTTCTTCAGGTATCATGTTTACGTTTTATGGGATTTTCTTTACTCCGTAGCTAAATAAACTACAAAGTTGAGACTTATTTCTCCTGTCAGTAAATTGTCAAATATTTATTGTAATTTGTCAGATATTTTATGTTGTTTTAAAGCTGGGCAGAGAGCATGCTATTTTGGGTCAAACCCATCCAATTATGGATAACCCAAGCAAGTACCACTGAAAACGTTTTGGGGTCTTTTTTGTTAATTGATGTTATCTCATCTACCAATTAGATGTTTTCTTCCTTTTTCTCCTCCACTCATTTCTGTTCCTCTCTGAGTTCTTTAAACAGTCATTGTAAGATTTTTTTGTGCCCCCTGATGGCATAGTGTTGGACCATGTGTGGCATTTAGAATTAAATAACTCTGGTGTCTGAACTAAAAGAATGACCTTTTATAGAGATTCTAGACTCAGCAGAAGAATTCTTGGCAAGAGTTGATATAGAAGTTGATAGTCCAAACCCTACACCAGTCATTAAAAGTATCAATCTTCGAGCAAGAACAGGAATAGCCAGGATACATGCTCCGAAAGACCTACAGGTACCCTAAACTCCTCACTTTGCTGTTACTTTATGTTCAGGTTGATTTCGTTCCAAGTGTGACATTTTTAAAGAATGCCTGTTTTACCCCATCCTCTAGACTATGCACTTGTTTGCCAGTGTGGCTTCCTCAACAAGGCAGTACTTACCTTTGAAAAATGCTGGGAATATTGATGTCCACTTGGACATCAAGGTAAGAATTTGTGTCGGAGGCTGTAACTTATTTCCTCGGGCTGAGACTGTGAGTGTCTCCTTGGGTTATGAAGGTTGCTTTGCTGCTGACCTTGTTCGAGGGCTGGGGCCATTGGCAGGGGTGGTCAGACAGAAGAATATGAGCCCGGGCTTTCAGAGCTGGTGTTACACGAGCATAAAACAGATGATTAGGAAGTTCAGCTGGGATGTCTAATGTAATAGGTACAAGAACCAAGCTCTAGATTAGTTCCTGAAGACCGAGTCATCCTGTGGCTGGGTGAAGGAGAGGGAGCCACACGTGTAGACATCATTTCTGAGTTGTGTGGCTGAGTGAGGGGGTGTTGGTGGCCAGGAATTAGGGATGGGGCAGGGGATAGTTTGTTATCGAAGAGAAGAAAGACGTATCCTTTCCAAGAAAGGAAGATGGCGGGTCATTGCTGGGCAGGGAGGGAGTAAAATACCCAGTTGTGGTCAGCGAGGGAGACAAGGCGCGTGAGTGTGTGAAAGCCGTGTCTGCAAGTCAGCGTTGACTTATAATTATGTAAATACTTAGATCCCAGATCAAGGAAGTCACTTTTCAGTGGATCCAGAGAAACTATTCCTTAAACCTGGAGAAGAGCACGAAGTTATAGTTTCATTTTCTCCAAAGGATCCCAAAGCCTGTGAGGAAAGGTAATGTAGGACTGTTGATCATGGCGAATTTGTGCTTATTTAGATGTGCTCCGGTCCACAGCCTGAGTGACAGAGTACACGCTTCACCTCACCTGTACAGCTCCGCTTCACCTCTTTCCTTTAGCCTCAGATCTTTCTGCTTACTGAAAATCTCCTTTTAACCCAGCTAGCTGTCTAGAAAGTAAGAAATCACTATTTTCAAATATATTCTGACAAAAGTAAATAATAACACGTCAATCTTGATGTTTCTCACTAACTTCTCTCTCACCAAGGAAATCATCAGTTGACCTTGTCAGTTGTTAAAGCTACTTTTCCCCACCCCTTTTCCAGGCCAGTGACTTTTTGGCACCCAAATCATAAGTGAATATTACTTTACAGTGGTCGGAGCACCCTTGTCACCATCTTTTGAACTTGCTTGATAAATGTAGCTTAGCCTGCTGTCCTCAGACGCACGTAGCCCATCCCTTGCCTGGTTGCTGAGCCCCCTGCCTGGTTCCTGAGCCCCCGCCTGGTTCCCAAGTGCCTCACTGTCCTCCGCCTGCTGGGCCCTGGGTGCAGAGGTGCTGGCTGCTCGGACGCGAACACTTGTGCTGGGAGGACTCGCCCGCCCCTGCCCGCCGGGGTAGCGCCCCCACCCAGGAGGCTTTCCTCATCCCTTCCCAGATCCCTCCCTGTCTCCCGTGGCCCATGCACTTCTCTCCCACTGTGCTCGTGGTGTGGACCTGTGGCATGTACCCGTCTCCTTCTCTGTCTGTTTTCTCCTCTGGAATGTAAGCTGTGAGGGTGAGAATGCAGTGTAGCCTCAGCACCGACCAGCTCAGTCTCTTGGACGAAGGAAGCACATAGGGCAATAGTTGTCGAAAGAATTGAATTCTGAATATTGAACTTAGATGGTTTTCTTTGTTAGGATCTTGAAAATATTTGTGCAGTCGTTTGGCCCTCAGTATGAAGTGATGTTAAAAGGTGAAGTAGTTTCTTCAGGAAACAAGCCTCTGACGCCTGCATCTTGCTGCTCAGATATTCCTTCGATTTTATCCAACAAGCAGTTTCTGGCATGGGGAGGTGTCCCCCTGGGCAGGACACAGTGAGTATACACCGTAGCCGTTATCACCTAATGCTACTCTTCCCTGTGTTGATGATGACCATGTTAATGTTTTTAGAATTGAAATAAAACTATCATATTCATTATTCATCCTATCATGAATACAAATATTTTAGTAAAATTTTTACCTATTTTTAAAATACAAGCCAAAAAAATTAGGTTTCAGTTTTTGGGTTTTTTTTTTCAGCCGCTCCGCGGCATGTGGGATCTTCCCGGACCGGGGCACGAACCAGCGTCCCCTGCATCGGCAGGCGGACTCTCAACCACTGCACCACCAGGGAAGCCCTAGGTTTCAGTTTTCTTAAGCTCTCTGGTGAATTCTGTGCTGATGACCAAACTTAGGCAATTAAGTGTGTCTTCGTTCCTTCTCTGGAAAGCCCTGGGGACTGGTGGGAAGAAGAAATAATCAGAGACGTTGCATCTATTTAAGGAGTTAGAGTCTAGTTGATGAAGGGGCACGTGTTCTTTACGCAGCTCTCAGTGAAGACCCCTCTCAGCTAGACTCCTGAAATGTCCTGCATGGCTGTGAGTTTGAGGAACTGTGCCCTCCTCAGTAGCTCCTATGCCCGTGCAGTCAGTCCATCTCTAAACATTGCACTTGGTTTTAATTGGCTTTGTTTTTATGAAAAAAATATTTTTCAGAAAGTCTTTCCCAACCATTGTACCTGTGGAAGGCTTTTCTCAGGTGTGCTGATAACCAAAGGTCTTTGATTTTATTCTGAGGTTAAACTCAGCAGCCTTTCCCTTTTAACACAAGGTGCACAAGGCATAGACCACAGCTTAAATAATTTAACTGCCAGTCTTCAAAATTTGAGTAAAATGGAGATTTATTCATGTATTCTGTATTCTCCAATGAAGAGAGGAGTCATATATTTTCAAAGACTGAAGGATTTTCATCCTGCCAGCCAGTTGCTATTCATACATCCATTCTACTTGCACTGTAAGTTTTTTTAAAGTAAGGTTAGTTCGGTATGCTGTTTAAAAGACTACTTTGTGCAAATGAGTCTCTTAAAGTAAAAAATCTGAGCAATGTGCTTAGGACCCTTGTTTCCACGAAAGATAGGTTTTGGAGCTGAGGATGGTATTGACTTTAATGACTTAATGAATTTGGTAATCTGAATTTTCATTGATTACTATTTTATAAGACAGATAATTCCTATACATAGAGTATGAATAATAAGGGCAGCTAAGGAGCTATAACAGGAGAGAGATTAAACCCAAAATCTTCTCTGATAAGGTGAGTCTTGAGCATATGTTCTCACAAATGTAGAGTTGAGTTCTGGGACTGTGGAGGCACTTCCAGGCTGCTCAAGGGCCCTGTGCAGTCAGTCCATCTCCAAACACTGCAGGCAGTTTTAATTGGCTTTGTTCTTATGATTGTAGCAATATCCATGGAGGAAAACCACATTTAAGATGTGTCATTGTTTCTAGGCTTCAGAAACTAGCTTTAAGAAATAATTCTACATCTTCAGCCCAACATTTACGACTGCTCGTTAGAGGACAAGACCAGGACTGCTTTCAGGTTTGTGGAGTGCATGGCTCTGTTCTGTTTCACGTTCTGTCTAGATCCAGGACACTTAACACGTGTAGGCCATCTTGTGTTCTTAGTCTTCGAGGAGTTCATGTTAATGGTGTGTTTTATTTGTGCTGCTGCTCTGTTTTATGCAGAGATTTTTTTTTTAATTGTAGTTTCAGCACACTTTTGGTTCAGAAGAGCGATTGACCAGTAACTGTGAGATCAGGATTCGTCCAAAAGAAGACATTTACATCTCTGTGTTATTTGCACCTACTCGATTATCTTGTATGTTGGCCAAACTAGAAATTAAACAACTTGGAATTCGATCACAACCAGGCTTTAAGTTCACAGTAAGATAATTTTATAGCTTTCTTTCCCCTCCCATGGAGTTTATGACATGTTGTAACTATTGGTTAAATATTGGTAAATTACATATACTCTGCTTTTTATAAGTCAAAATATGTGATTACCTAGATTTACAAACAAGTTAGGGAGTAATTATATACCTTGTAGGATTACCCTATTTTAAAAGCAGCCACTATAGTGTTCCTGTAAGTAATGGTCTTGTCTAATGCTTGTAAGTTTCATTTCAGTTTGAAAATTTTGAAATGTACTCAACTTTTCAGAAATCCATTTTTTGGTAAATCCAGATGGAAATGTTTAAGATGTTGACTTTCCAAGTAAATTTTATTCTTTCAGTTCAGCAGAGTATCTGTTGACGTCATTTGTTAGACTCTGTTCCGTACACCAGGGATGCAAAGACAAGAGCTTTTCTATTTTGTTTCTTCCCAGCATAATTTCAAAAGATTTCAAGTCATTTCTTTAGCTAGATTCAGGGCACTAAGAGAGAAAAGTGATGAATCCTGGAGGAGAGGAAAGAAGGACAGGGTAGTCGGATGAAGCCTGAGCTCCCTGAAAGTAGCTAAAAACCGAGCAATTAGTTGGCAGTGGGGCTGGGACTACAATGTTGGTCGTTTCCTAATGTCAGAGTGGACATGTGATAAATTACAAGATTAACAACACCTAAAAGTTTTTTTAAAAAGGATGGATATTTATGGCAAATTTACCTTTATTTGATGCTGGAGCTGGACACACTCTCTGTGGAACTCTTCACATGGCCCCGTGAGCTTTGGTGAGGAGAGGTTTTAAAAGGTGTAAATGGCCATTTTCAGAATGAGGCCTGCAGAGCAGCAGTTCTCAACCAGAGACCGTTTCACCATCCAGGGGATACTTGGTAATTTCTGGAGACATTTGTGGTTGTCACACTGGAAGTGGGAAAAGGTGTAACTGGCACCTGGTGAATAGAGGCCAGGGGTGCGGCCAGATACCCACAGTGCACAGGGCTCCCCATGTCAAATGGCCCAGCCCAGGGGCCATTGTGCCGAGGCTGAGAAGCCTGCTCTAGATAGATTTTATTTTATTTTATTTATTTATTTTTATTATTTTATTTTATTTGTGTTACGTTACGAGGCTTGTGGGATCTTAGTTCCCAGACCAGGGATTGAACCCGGGCCCCCGGCAGTGTAAGTGCAGAGTCCTAACCACTGGACCACCAGGGAAGTCCTTGAGAAGCCTACTCTAGAGCAGCGGTTTCTCTGGTTCAAACTTTGGGTCAGTGGGCATTAGTCAGATTTCATTTTATTTAATCATTCTTTTTCTTAACCTTTTAGTCAGTAATTATTTGTGACTCCTTAGACTTTTTTTTTTAATTTATTTGTTTTTATTTTTGGCTGTGTTGAGTTGTCGTTGCTGTGCGTGGGGCTTTCTCTAGTTGTGGCGGGGGGGGCTGCTCTTGTTGCGGAGCACAGGCTCTAGGCGCACAGGCTTCAGTAGTTGTGGCACGTGGGCTCAGTAGTTGTGGCTTGCGGGCTCTTGAGCACAGGCTCAGTAGTTGTGGCGCATGGGCTTAGTTGCTCCACGGCATGTGGGATCTTCCTAGCCCAGGGCTCGAACCCGTGTCCCCTGCATTGGCAGGCGGATTCTTAACAACTGCGCCAACAGGGAAGCCCCCTCCTTAGACTTTGAAAATACAGGAAGAATACTGATTTTGAGTGTTTTCAAAAGCTGACTTTCCCTGTTACTTTCTATTTTTTTGCCTAAGATTTGCTTGCAGATCTCTGTGGGAAAAGAAAAATTAGAAACACTTTTGGCTCTTGAAACTGGCAGAGCTCACCCTGAATGAGGTGGGATTTGCAGGAGCTTCACATCTGAAGCCCTTTAAAAATGCTTTTAATTTGTACTAAAGGGCAAGCAATACTGATTTTTGATCAGCCTGTATTTAATTTTTCAAAATGTTACTTAGTACATAACAACTTGAAATGAGCTACTGATGTTTTTAAGTTTGCAAAGGATTCTTTGGAACTTATTTCAATAATTAGGAATGAAAGCTCATTTTTAAGGGAATGCATGTCAAAGGGTATGAAACGTTTGTTTCCTAGCAGGGTACCTATTTCTTACATTCCTATTCATAGAGTCTGTTCTGTGAATCCTTGTTTCCTGGTAGTGCTGAGCCCCATGGGAGCCTTGTAGCTCAAGGGTGGCCCTGGTCAGCACTGGAGCCTCCACTCTGCCCCTCACTACCGGGTTGGCTGTGCTCTGAGGCTTGTTTGAGTTCTGGGCTTCTCTTTGGTCCCTTTGGCACAGTCCTCTGACTCTGCTAGACTGGAAGTTAACAGGATTATATGCTCATAGATTTTTCTGCCCCCAAAACTTTTCATATTGAAAATTCAGAATTATTGGGTATTTGAAAGAATTACATGGTGAACACTCGCATGCCCTACCACTTAGATTCTACAGTTAACATTGTGCTATATTTCTTTTATCACATATTTAACCATCTATCAATTTATTTTATGCATTTCAGAATAAATTATAAATACCAGTGTCTTTCATGTTGAACACTGCTTAAGCAAACATATCAATATTAATCTTTTTATTGTTCCTTTATCATCTAAGCTTGGCATATTGGAAGGTAAATAATTTTGCAGCTCTTTGATTTGTTTTTCCCTTAAAACATAGTCCTTACTATAAGGCTAGAGATGGACTGTGGGGAAGCTACTAGCCAAAGTACACAAAGGTTAATAATTTTAATTGTAGTAAATCTATTTTTATTGTCTTCTCTGACCGTAATGTAATTTCTACTTTCTGCTTACATAAAAATACTTTTGGGTGTATGTGTTCTGTATTTTTAGATACCTTTGTCTGGATATGGAGGCACAAGTAACCTGATTTTGGAAGATGTTAAAAAGTTATCTGACAGTTACATGGTAACAGTGAATGACTTAGTGCCTGGCAAAGAAAGTAGAATTGTTTTTTCTGTTCGTAACACTGGCTCTCGAGCAGCTTTTGTTAAAGCTGTAGGTTTTAAGGATTCTCAGAAAAAAGTTTTGCTGAATCCTCGAGTATTAAGGATTTTTCCAGACAAATTTGTGCTCAAGGAAAGAACACAAGAAGTAAGTATGAAAGTCTCTGCACTAAAAATATGAGCTTATTTTTAGGTTAAAGTAATAATTATGTATTTTATGGCGGAGAGCTAAAATCATATTTGAAAGGAATGTAGGAGTGGAAGGACTTATCTGATCTTGGAAATGCTCTTCATGTGCATCTTTGTCTATAGTGACTGTTCGTGTCCCTGTGACAGTTTATTCAGAGTGAAATGACTTACTCAGAAATATTTAATATTCACTCCTGATTTTTTTCTTGGCATCAGGTTGTTACTATAATATATAATCCATCAGACAGAGAAAACAATTGTAAAAACACCACAGAACTGTCAACTATATACTTTTTTGGTGGAGATGAAATTTCAAGACAGCAGTACCGAAGGTGGGTCACTTACCTTACATGACGGTGGGGACCATTCAGTGGAAATAAAGAGGCTGTGACAGTGGTTTGGGATTTGGAATTTATAGAAGATGTTTCACTACTTTTAGTGAACTGGTAGATGAAAAATCTTGGTAAAATTTTTGTGACCGATAAGCTACCTGTAGGAGAAATACAGGTAGAAATACCTGTAGGAAACTCGTCTGCAGGTTTACTTGCAGTATCTTTTTCTGGACGTACATAGTGGTCTCTGCTCCTTTGCTCAGAGAGGACTTTGGACTTCATCGTAGGACCGTCTTTGTAATGATGGCAGATCAGCTTCAGAAAAGATTTAAGAACTACTGAAAGAGTATATTGTGTAAACGCACCTGCCTTGGAACATTTCTGGGAGTGCTGAGAATCATTTCAAAGGATCAAGCCGTATTTTAGACATGTGTAGGGTGTCTAACTCTAGCTACTTAAGCTTGTACTTGTAAAAAATTTGGTACATCTGATCTAAATGTAGTTTAATATGCTGGAATGTTGTCAAATTTATATTTAGGTCTAGGTGTGATTTAGACATTCTGTGTGTTGAATTCAGAGTTCTTGTGTCACAAAATCTCTTTTCCTAGCCTAAAGCTGAGTATGAGGTAAGTGAAACTCCTGCCAGTTCATCATTCGCAGGAAGTCATTGCCTCCCGGGAGGGCGGGCGTGTGCGTGGGCCAGTCTTTCCTTCTTCCAGTCCTTTGTGCTCTGCTGTGTTTTATTCTGATACACGGTTCAGGAAACTGTTTTATTTTTAATCTGTGGAAGACTGTTAGAATGTTTAAGAAGAGTTTAGTGATGAGTTGCTACATGATGATAGCACAGACCTGAAGTGAAGAGCTCAACTTTGAATGTGGTTTTTTCTTTCAGTTGAGTATTTTAGAAATAGAAACTGGCATTTAGAAAAATTAGATCACAAGGTTTTTTGGGTTTTTTCCTTTCTCTCTATTGGGATATAGAAATCAGCGTACTCCTTTATAACTCCTTTTTGCCATTAATTTATAGTAATGAGATTTCTTTCGTTTGTGAACATCTGTGTTTTATAGAGAAATTTACTTTTTAGTTCTCTCACCTCAAAATTCTCTAGAAGAGGTCAAAGTAACAGAATTACATGGTAATTTAAATATTCCCTTCTGATGTTTTATTTGTATCATTTTCTTGGCATATTTTTTCTGAGACAAATTTCTAACTGACCAAATTATCACAAATAATGAAAATGTATGACCTGAAAAGAATCTAATTTTATCTTCTTTCTACTCTTCTGTTAGGAAGTTGTTGATTTGATGTGTTTAACTGAAACTGATGATTGTACTACCATGTATAACTTTTAAGGGAATTTCCAAAACAAGTTTTTTTTTTTAATTATATTGGGATTTAGGACATAATATCTATGAACTAATGTATCATGATGTTAGTGGGATTTTCCAGATGCATGAATAAAATCTTATTAAGGTTATTTTGTACGTAAAATGGCTTCTGAATAAAATCTCTACTGGCAGAGCCATGCTGCACACACCAGGGGTGAGAAAGCAGGTCCTTCCCACCCAGAGCATGCTGCAGAACATTGACTTCGTGGAAGCATTTCAGGACGAGCTGCTTGTAACTGAAGGTAGGAATTTCAATGTATTTTAAATCTTCTGGGTCCAGTGTGTGAGGAGGAAGAGTGTTAGCTTAGATGTGGTATCAGGCTGAATTTGAGTCACAGCTATGCTGTATGACTTTGGACAGATTGCATCACTGAAATTCATTTTCCTTAGCTGTAAAATGAGAGGAATAATGTCTGTGTTCTCTACACAGAGTTCTTGTGAAGATCAGATGAGAGGGCTTTGCCTTGTAAATGTTAGATGTTATTAATATGTTATTGCACCTAGTCTTTGGGTGGACTTGTGAATAGAGGAGGAGAATGGTCATGATTAAACTCAAGTTATTACTGTTTAAGATTTCACGATTGCCAACTTACACTCATTTTGAGATTTCTCTGCTCTTGAGACTGCTGTGCAATTTATGGAGGATGTGATAGCGGTAGTGTGACTCTAATCTAGATGTTTAGCCCTATTTGAGCTGAGCAATTCAGGTGTTTAATGGTATCTATGACTCATATAAAATATAAGAATGGAAACATGCAAATTGTATAAAAATATGTGTACGGATTTTCACCACAGTATTGTTTATAATAGGAAGAAGTTAGAAGTAACCTAAACGTCCAAGAGTAGGGGATCATTTAATTACGCAATAGAATATTTTGAAGGCATTCAGACAGTATGATTCTATATTAAATGACATGGAAAGCTCCTCAATTGATTAAGAAAAGAATTATTTAAAAATTTTGCATATAAGATCACCTGTCTCCCCCTTGGCCTGTGAGCCCCTAGAGGCAAGGGCTGCACCTTCTACCCCTGTGACTCATGCCCTGCACTCCCCACCAGCTCATTTGGTAAAAATAATTTCATGTCTTATTTATAGTTACCTAGGTAAAATTGCAGGAGTATATACACCAAAATATTAAGAGTGGTTATATTCTGGTGGCAGAATTTGAGGTGGTAGTGTCTTTTCCCCCCATTTTTATTTTCTAGTTTTTTAATGATGAAATACACACTCCTTCTGAAGTGGGAAATGATAAAGGAAAAGGATATTTATGTCTATGTAGAGGTGATATAGAATAGTTTATGATCTTTTCAGCAAACTGGGAGTCTAGATCATCTGCTTCAAGGGTGGGTTAGTTAAAAATAATGAGAAGATTTGAAATGGTTGGAAAGAACGTTGGATTTGGAGCTGAACCTCAGTTCATAGCCCATCTCTGCCACCTCAGCTCCTCCGAGCTTCACCTTCCATATCCCTTCCTCAGAGGAAGGATCCACGTGAAAGAGTTAACCTGAACTGAGCCGTGGAGATGGACCCACACACGTAGCAGCAGCAGTGAAGGCTAATGAGAACTAGGCAGTGTGAGTGTGCAGCCCTCGCAGCTTCACGTCTCTATGGCTGAGTGGACTTGGTGGGGAGTGCAGGGCACGAGTCACAGGGGAAGAAGGTGCTGCCCTTGCCTCTAGGGGCTCACAGGCCAAGGGGGAGACAGGTGATTGAAATACAGCATGAAAGTGCTGTGACAGAACTGTGCTTAGGGACCTGGGGGCCACGGAGAAGGGGCACTCCACTGAGAAAGCGGGGAGGGGGTTGACAAGGAGGAGAAGGTGTGGACCAGGGTGGGGGAGGGTATTCAGGCAGAGGGAGCTGCATGTGCAAACATTCAGGAAGTGGGTGTGTTACGGGTTGTGTTGACAAACCTGACCAAGCACTCAGGTGACGTGCTGAGACCCCCCTGTGATGGGGTTGAGTGGGGGCTTCATGTGGGTCCTTGGGGCCAGGTTGCACATCAGGGAGTATTGGGCTCCTGGAGGTGGTGTGCGTGCTGTCTAGGTGAGGGGAGGAAGCAGCCCCACTTGGTTTCGTGCTGGTTGGTGTAATGGATCCCTATAAGAATGTTGCGGTTGAACTTTTTACATGATTATTTTGAAAAACATTTGAGCGTATTACTATTAACAAGCATTCATAGTGATCTTACTTTTGTAAAATTTGTAATTACTGTGGCAAATAATTTCACAATTAAACTTTTATTGTCAGATGTATTGTTTAATATAAATTTTCATTTACACTTCCTGTGTTCTGAGTTTCCATCTTAAAAATACTTAATTCTTAATATCTAATTTACACGTAGAATACAAGCATGTTCTCTAAAATTTCTTGTATATATAAATTCAGGTAGGTTTATCTTTGGATAAACCTTGAACACTGTCTGATCAATCTAAATACATGTAGTTATATAATACTGCCTGTTTCTGGATTTACTTAAGTTTTTATGAGACTGCCACTTATGAAGTGTGTGCTCTCAGCCTCTGTGTTTTGGCCCCTCATTTGGGGTGGAGGTGATGATGCCTCGGAGAGCTGTGGAAACTGACCAGGTTGGTTTATGTTGGGGGTCAGAACAGTGCCCACAGCCCTGAGAGAGGTTACTCGTACTTCCCGTGGGGAGACTGAGGCTCGGGCTGGTGAAGGAAGCTGCCAGAGGTCCCAGGCTGAGCGTTGGCGTGGCTGTAATCCAAATCCAGGGCCAGAGCCTGAGCTGCCAGTGATTGATGCTAATCCGTAATGTTAAAAATCCAAATGTCACCTACCCCCAACTAAGAAGATACAAGAAAATATGTAAATATATGAGTGCTTCTGTTACTTGGTGGTGTGATTATGTGCAGATTCATGTATTTCAAACATTATTTTCTATTTCAGTATATGACCTTCCCCAACAGCCCAATGATGTCCAGCTCTTTTATGGAAACATGCGTAAAATTAAACTTTCAGTAATTGGAGAATTTAGAGATTCTATTTCTAACAGAGAGTTTCTGCCACCTTCTTCCAGACCTAGCTTGGAATCTAAAAGGTAAAACTAACAAAACATCTTTCATCTGAGTTCAAGATTATTTGATTCACAATAGAGCTGATCTTTTACCTTGTACTTTGTTGGGTTTTTGTCTCAAGCTGTTTATTTCATCTTTATTTTTAAGTTGAAATAATTCCAAATTTACAGAAAAGTTTAAAAACAATACAGAGGGACTTCCGTGCTGGCGCAGTGGTTAAGAATCCGCCTGCCAGTTCAGGGGACAAGGGTTCGATCCCTGGTCTGGGAAGTTCCCACATGTTGCAGAACAACTAAGCCTGCGCCACAACTACTGAGCCTGCACTCTAGAGCCTGCGTGCCACAACTGCTGAGCCCATGTGCCACAACTGCTGAAGCTTGCACGCCTAGAGCCCATACTCCACAGCAAGAGAAGCCACTGCAATGAGAAGCCCATGCACGACAATGAAGAGTAGCCCCCACTCGCTGCAACTAGAGAAAAGCCCACGTGCAGCAATGAAGACCCGACGCAGCCAAAAATTAATTAATTAATTAAATTAATTAATTATAGAGAACTCCCATATGCTATCTGCACTGAGATTTCGCAGTTGATAACGTTTTACCACATCTACCTTATGGTCTTTCATGTATATACAGGTTTTTCTGAACCATTTAGGAGTGACTTGCAGACATGATGACCAGTAGCCCTGAATTGGCTGTAGATGCTCCCCCTCATAGGCACGGCAAGCCCGTCAAGGTTAGGACACTGATGCGGCGATACAGGACCACCATCTGGTCCACGGAGTCTCCCAGTGATGTCCTGTGTAGTTAAGGCAAACAGCAAACAAGATACTGCCTCTTTCCACTTCCTCTTTGGTCCAGAAGCTAATCTGAGATCACACGTGCGTTTG
The DNA here is from genome assembly GCF_964165515.1 of Mesoplodon bidens. Taxonomy (NCBI): domain Eukaryota; kingdom Metazoa; phylum Chordata; class Mammalia; order Artiodactyla; family Ziphiidae; genus Mesoplodon; species Mesoplodon bidens. The sequence continues at coordinate 28,586,308 of NC_138169.1, read as the reverse complement.
GTTGGCTTGTCCATTTACTCTCTTTCAATAAAGAGAGCTCCTCAGTCTTGCACAACAGAGAAAACACACAGGGTTTGCTTATCAAGTACGATCCACAGAATCAAAGGTATTTTCCAGAATGAAGCTTCAGTACTAATTTGGGGTGAAACACTGAGAAACCTGGGGTTGCCCATGGTACTTTCTAGATCTACTTTGTAACATCAACACTCCCCTCTGGCTTAGATTTAACACAAGGTCCAAAGTTGTGAGTGTGGTGCGTCACACAAGAGACTATTTTGATCATGAAAGGTATTTTATACTTTGATAACTATGTAACTTATGTGATGCTTTTCAAACAGCTGTGCCACATAAATTCGTAAGTTTCAGATTTCTTTACCACAAGCAATGTGAGACAGACCAGGTGCTGCCTGTTTTAAGGACCCGAGTGCATTTGCTGTGGTATCCGGCATTTGCAAGATTACAAGGCGATTTGACCAAGCCATCTTTCTTTTTTTTTCTCTGGTAGTTTCTGGTAAAAAGAGAAAGTAGGGGCTTCCCTGGTGGCGCAGCGGTTGAGAGTCCGCCTGCCGATGCAGGGGACATGGGTTCATGCCCTGGTCCGGGAAGATCCCACATGCTGCGGAGCGGCTGGGCCCGTGAGCCATGGCCGCTGAGCCTGCGCGTCCGGAGCCTGTGCTCCGCAATGGGAGAGGCCACAACAGTGAGAGGCCCGCGTACGGCAAAAAAAAAAAAAAAAAAAAAAAAGAGAAAGTAGGCTGCAGGCCAGCTAGCTGCTAACTCTTTCTTACCAGGTACCTTGATGTTTTTACAGAATACAGGCCAGTTACTTTGTAAAATATTCTCGATTTCAGTTCACAGCTTCAGGACACGCAGAATGATGCTGTTTGTTTCTCAGCGAAGCTTTCTCAGTGGTGAACAATGCTGATTTGTCCTGCTACTAGCAATATTTTCATCACTTCGTTTAAGTGGTGTTTGCCAGGTTTCTCTACTGTGAAGTTAATAAATATCTTGAAGGGATATTATAATATACAACTTGGAGACAATGAATGATCTTGTTTCTCGTGAAACTTTGAGCACCCAGTGAGGATTGCTTCCTGAATCATATTATGTCTGTCTTGGTTGCTAAATGGTGATTTTCTGATCCCATCTTTCTGCATTTATTAGTTATCTTTCTACTTTGAGGAAGGAATTTCCTTTTCCTTCTTATTCACATATATTAGGGCCGACTCGTGGATTCAAGATTAATCCTTGTTGTCATTATTTCGTCCCCTGGCCTGCTCCTTGGTCCTTTGCCTGTGCCCACAACACCTCTGGGCACCTCCTTATTCACAGGCACAGCAGGATGGTCGAGGCTCGTCCTTCACTTGCCTGTCCAGTCTGGAAATGAGGACACGGGCAGCAACGTGCTCATTGCTATTGAGGTGTCCTTGCTTCTAGGCCTGCTCAGTGGACAGAGCTAGGAAATATATGAGTTTATATACAAATCCACGTGCAATTTATATCTACTTCTGTTTATAAATGTGTTAAAATCTTGAGTTTACACTGATACCTCCAATTCTAATCTAACATAACACATGGATTCCTTTCCTCCTTCCCATAATTGTACCTTTTTTCTCCAGTACTGAGAAGCCTGGCCCCATTATTTTCAATATGTTTACGTTTTACTCATTCCCCCTGTTTCAGCCAATCTTGTCTTCACATGGTCTGTCTCCCTGGGCCCAGTGTTGCCAACTCACACCAGCAAGTAAGTCTTAGTGGCACCAGCTGAGGGCTGACTCCCCCCATTACCATCACCCTAGTGCCTCTGACTCACGCCAGCTTGGTTTCTTTAATCCTTATGCTGTTCATGTTAATTTTTTTCTAAGGTAGTCAAAGATAGTATTAACATGTATTAAAAATTACCTTGACAGTTACTTCAGTTGTGAGGAACTTGTTCTTAGGAAGCTAAAAAAAACAGTAATCAACTTTGTTTTTTAAATTGTTTTCTGATGTTTGGCTGGTGTCCCCTTTGTTTCTCTGGGGCGGTATAGGTCTGATTGGAAAGGGGGGCGGTGAATTAGGGGTGAAGAGAGGGATTTCTCTCTGTCCGCCAAGTGTTGACTGGAGTCCAGGTGTAGCCCCGCTGTGTGGTAGGTGAACTTGGTTACCACACCAGTGAACTTCAGTTGTCATGTGTTCACGTGATTACGAAATTTAATTGAATTACAATTTTTTAGTAATCTAAGGCTTATTAGAAAACCCAATTTCAACACTTAGTAAAAAAACTTCCTAAACTTTATTAGCATTTCTTAACTGTAGTTTTTTACCAAGAAGATTTTGTTTTAAAGTTTTTTGGTGTTAGCGTTGCAAAGCCAGTTATTATTCAGTTATAGATACTTGAAGAGTTTTGTTGTTTTTCTTAAATTCTTAATATTGGGTAGTTTTTTTTTTTTTTTAAGGAAGGAAATTCTTTTTATTTATTTATTTATTTTTTGGCTGTGTTGAGTCTTCGTTGCTGTGCGCAGGCTTTTCTCTAGTTGTGGTGAGCAGGGGCTACTCTTTGTTGCGGTGCGTGGGCTTCTCATTGTGGTGGCTTCTCTTGTTGCAGAGCACAGGCTCTAGGCGTGCGGGCTTCAGTAGTTGTGGCACGTGGGCTCAGTAGTTGTGGCTCGCGGGCTCTAAAGCCCAGGCTCACTAGTTGTGGCACATGGGCTTAGTTGCTCCGAGGCATGTGGGATCTTCCCGGACCAGGACTCGAACCTGTGTCCCCTGCATTAGCAAGTGGATCCTTAACGATTGTGCCACCAGGGAAGCCCTGGGTAGTTTTCTAGTAAATCTTTTCTTAAAAACATGTATTTATTTATTTGGCTGCGCCGGGTCTTAGTTATGGCACGCAGGATCTTTAGTTGTGGCATGAGGGATCTAGTTCCCTGACCAGGGATCGAACCCGGGCCCCCTGCACTGGGAGCACGGAGTCTTAGCCACTGGACCACCAGGGAAGTCCCTCTAGTAAATCTTTTAAGAGACCTCAGATGGCATGCAGAAGTCAAGGCAGGAAACAAATCATTGCAGATTCTAATTAAAGATTAGTAATATTTAACCTATACTATACTTTACTTTTTATACACTTCTTTAAGAAAACCCCAATGTGAAGGATTCTTATTCACTGAAAAATATATAATGCACTTTTATTTTTATCTAAGTGTTTTCAGATTTATGAATAATTAATATAAAAATGTGACACAGTCTGCTTTATCATTTTTAATTTCTTTTCTCTCTCTCTCTCTAGTGAATCTGGCAGTTGTGGGACACATGGTGGTAACATTTCTTTGGATGTTTTACCAGTGAAAGGTCCTCAGGGGTCTCCACTTCTTTCACAAGCTGTTCGCCCACCTCAAGATAAATCGGCCTCGGAAGAAGTGTGGGCTGTCCAGCCTGAATGCTTGATTTTAGTCACCCCTTCTTGTGAGTATGTCCTCAACGACAGGACAGAAAGTCCCTCTGGGCCCCGGGCTCTACTTGCTCTGTGCTCAGGGCTCTCGTAGGACAGACCTGGGCTCTGTGCAGATGTGGCTGGTGGCTTGCCCAGGCCTCCCCTGCCTACTACAGACCCAACCAGAGTGTCGTCCTGACACGAGGCCTCGGACCCCAGGCCAAGCTTCCGTGTGGCAGAGCTGCCCATCCGGGGGTCTTAATTCCTGTCCCCTGCCCCCCCCATCCCCCACTGAGAATACAGTTGGCACTTGGCCTCTTTTACCCTTAACTTTGATACTCTTGGTCCAGAGTAGGAACAAATCTAGTACCTATGTCTGTGCCCAAGACAGGGAGTAACAATTACCAGATTTCCTTTTCCTTCTTTGTTCATTACTAAACTTTGTTCAGTGTCTTTGTAGTTTCCAAGAGTAAATAAAGGTCTTGCTTTACGAGGAACTTGAAATTTCTGTAATTGGGCAGTTGGGAAAACAAAATGAGTTAGTATGGTAGTGTTTTTATTTAGGATTTATTTTTACTATTTATTACCCTTTGTCTTTTTCACAAATGCTAAATGTAAGTAACATTTATCTGTTGTCATAGGTGATATGGCAAAAACTGGACGTTTCCAGATTTTAAACAATTCTGTTAGGTTACTGAAATTTGAGCTGTACTGGCCAGCACATTGTCTTACAGTGACACCACAACATGGGTTTATCGCACCAGAGTAAGTATGATCTCCCTTTCCCCTGGGTGTTATTTGGATGCTTTAGCATGGTGACTTTTTAAGGATCAAATAATAGGCCATTTTAATTTATTCAGTAGAATTTTGCAGTGTGCTGACTCTGTAAAGAGCACCATGCATGGTTCTGTGGGACCACAGTGAGTTCAAGACTCATGCTTCTTAGCGGGTGGAGACCATGTCCACAGCCAGTTGCGGTATCGGCCTAACAGGGTGGAGAGACGTGTGAGGCGGGGGAGAGTTGCTGATGTAGCTCTGCCTACAGAATTACAGCACAGGGATACGGCTGTGCATGTGATGAGGGTAGTGGTCTCCAAAGCCCCTGTGGTCCTGCCTTTGTCACCTTGGGTCTAGCAGCTTATTCTGCTGGTTTTCTCTAAGGACATTTTACAGACACAGATTCCTGGTTTCTGATATGTCTGAGCCATAATCTAGCTTGCCGTTTTCTACAAAGGATATTTTAAGGTAAAAAGAAGTCTTTGGAGGCCAGATGGTGATGAGCAGCTGCCCTCTCTGTGCAGCTTAATTACTGGGATATAGCCTCAGCTCTGCAGCTTCTCAGGGACTGTGTCTGGGTTGGCACAGAATACGCACATCTGAAAGTTGCTTCGCATTTGGGAATAGCAACTTTGCACAAGAGCAACATGAAGTTTATTTGCTTTTGCAAAATGATGGTGTATGCGTTTCAGGAGAGTTTATTTGACCAAGACTGGGTTAAGGTGTGGTTGGGGACACTCCAGAGAAAGGTTCCTGGGACCAAAGCAGTCAATTAAGTGTGTGTCCGTTAATGGGTGAAAAGCCGAGAGATGACAGAACGGGTTGTTCACAGAGACTTGTCCATCACCCTGCGTGTTGAGCTTTTAGCAGTGGGAGGTCATCTTGCTTGGCCATTTTGGACATGGGTACTGACCTCTCTTTATAACTGGTGGTTTCTCTTAAGTTACAAATCCAGTTACATCGTCCACATTTAAGTCTTTGACATCCCATAGCTCTTGAAGAGAACAGTGAGCACAGAAAACCTGACCAACCCCCTTTCCCACCCTCTCTTCCCTTCCAGTTACGCTGTGTGACCGTAACGGCTCGTTCTGTATCATCGGCGGCTCAGAGCCTTTGTGTTACTGGTCTTTTGCTCCAGAAATGTTTAACTTGAATTGCTGTTTAGATGGCATTTCTGTGATGTGGTCCATTTTCACATGAGCTTTGCCCTTGGGTTCTTGGGTTCACACCACTCAGCTTTTTGTCAGCCGCTGGGTTGGGGTTGAGGCCAAATCAGATGTGCCTGGTAGCTTACCTCTGTTTTCTGCTCTTTCTGAGCAGTGAGGAAATAGTTGGTGACTGACAGGACAGTGTTTGTAACTCTTGTGGTTACTGCTGTTCCAGTACAGGGTATTCTTGGTTCTCAGTGTTCAATTCTTCTTTTAAGGAGCAAGCTACAAATTCTTGTGAGTCCTAATTCCTCCTTATCCACAAAACATTCAATGTTCCCGTGGAGTGGCTTGATCTATGTACACTGTGACAATGGACAGAAGGTAATTTTTTAAACATTTTTTTGATCAACATTTCTCTATTTTTGCAGTTTAAGTTTTGTAATCCTCACTGATAGCACTTACATTTCAGAAATCGAATTGAGGTGTCCTTTCAGCCCAAATAGACTTATTTAAATAGAGTATTTAGTGCAGAGTTTTTCCACTAATGAGCTGAACAAGTGTCCTGGGTGGGCAGCAGTGGAGAGTGGGGCCTGGAAGCCATCATTAACTTGAAGATTTTGCTTTGGAAAAAAGAGGGAAGTTGGGAGAAAGGATAAAGTCAAAGAGCTACTTTGGGATCTGAATGGACTTTAATTTCTAAATTCACCAGTGTTTCATTTGTTTGGCATTACTTTTTTTTTTTTTTTTTTTGCGGTACGTGGGCCTCTCACTGTTGTGTCCTCTCCCGTCGCGGAGCACAGGCTCCGGATGTGCAGGCTCAGTGGCCATGGTTCACAGGCCTAGCCACTCCGTGGCATGTGGGATCTTCCCGGACCGGGGCACGAACCCGTGTCCCCTGCATCGGCAGGCGGACTCTAAACCACTGCGCCACCAGGGAAGCCCTGGCATTACTTCTCTACCATAATTTAAAAGTAGGAATTTTTTAAAAAAAAAAAACAACAGCTTCACTTGCATCTTATCCCTTTGTTTGGCTCATTTCAGAAAATTGTGAAGGTTCAAATTCGAGAAGACTTGACCCAAGAAGAACTTTTCACTTGTTTGACCTCCAGCCCGTTTGGAATCCTTTCCCCAGAAACAGAGCCTTCAGTTAATCATCTGGTAAAACCAGTGACAAAACCACCTTCCACAAGAGTTGAGATAAGAAATAAGACTGTTACTTTTCCTACAACAGAACCTGGTGAGACTTCAGGTATTGTATCACAGGGTTATGTAATTCAGACTTCTGCTAGTACGTTGGATCTAACGCTCTTAGTTAACTGTAGTTTGTGATAGGTGCAGATTTCCCGCTACTTCAAGAGAAAATCAAGTAGTCACTGGAAATCGTTTCAGTTATGAGCTGGATTTGCAGATGCTTAAAAATTGTACCATGTTGAATTTAGGCCTTTAATAACTCTCTGTTCCAGGAAGCTTAGATTTTTTTAATCAGAACCATCCTCCCCGATTCTCACTAGGTCTTTGACCAGAGTTGCTACTAAGTTAGTGGCTGGAGAGGAAGGTGGGTGGAGCCTGGCTCTGTCAGTTACTCTGTGACTACAGGCTCCAAACCTGCCCAGCCTCCCCAGCTGTGATTAACACCCACCACCCAGGGCCTGGGGATGGTGACGCGGTGTGTGAAGCACCTCTGAGCTTTCTTGGGCCGGAGTAGTGCTTTCTGCCCCTGTGGGCGCTCTCCCCGCGGCCTCAGGGTCTAGGATTGCACATGGACAACTTAGATAGGGTCTGGGGCCACCTGTCGCCTGGCCCCCCAGCTCCTCAACTCCCGTGGTGTGTCTTCCACTGCAGCTCAGTCTCCTGCCCTCAGGATCCCTCCTGGATCTCGTCGGCACCAGAATCTGTACCGTGTTTTCACTCAGTTTCAAGCCTGTCACTTCTGCCCATCACCCACTCTGGCTCTTCCCAGCTCACTAACTCCAGGGGTCAGCAGTTGCCTGACTACATTCAGACCTCCAGGCCTTTCCCCTGCCCATCGCCCCACCCACAGCGCACTTCTCCCCTATCCCTCCTCGACTTCTGTGCTCTGTCTCTGTAACTCCTCACAAACACTCGTGACTGCCTTGTGCCCCTCGCCTTCTGCATTCCCGTCTGGCAGAATCCCAGCCCTGGTTAAACCCGACTGTCTCCCCGGCCCTGTCTCTGCCCCTGAGCGCTGCGCAACTTGGGCCTCTAGATGCCCTGAGCACAGGCTTCCCCGGCGGCCCTTGCAGCCCTCCTCCCCTCTTGACCCCCGCCGCCCAGCAGCTGAGGCCTGTCTCTCGCAGCCCCCGCTGCTCCCTCATCCCTGCTCCTGCTCTTTCCGGCTCTTGCCTTTGCCTCACATAGTTGAAAATCTAGAGACCATCCCAGGTGACCCTTGCGCTGGCAACCTGGGCCCACCTGCTCCTGCCGTCTCAGGCAGGGCTCCCTCGGGCCTCCTACCCCCTTGTCAGCATTTCTTCCTCTTTGCCGAAGTGTCTCCGTCAGGACGCAGCGTGTCTCCGTCAGGATGCAGCCTGCCTGCCGTCACCCATGGGCAGGGTGCCCTCGGGCCCTTGCCTTGCTGCGGCTGCCCTCCTCCCTGGCCCCTTCCTGCCAGGGTTGTGCTTCCACCCTCGCTTCCTCAGCAGCTTAGCTGCTGCCACCACCAGCTCCTTAACTTGCTCCCATCAAGGTCACTAGAAAGCTTGATTTTGCCAAATCCAGGGCATCTTTTGTGTGTCTGTGTCAGTTTGACCTTAGCACTGGCAGCCACTCCTTCCCCCTTGGAGCAGCTCTCAGGGCTCACCTTGCCTCAAGGCCCCTCCTGAGCCTGTGCTGCTCCCTCCTCCTCTTCCGGCTCCTAACTCCTGCATCCCGTTCCTTCTCTGCTCGCCCTGAGCCCCAGATGTGCACCCCACACATCCACGAAACCTGCTTCTCCAGCCTTTCCCATGTCAGCAGTGGCACCACTGCCTGCGCACTTGGTTGAGCCAAATCCCTACAGTTGATGTCTCCTCCCTTCTGTTCACCCGTCCCATCCATCAGCACATCCTTTGCAGTCTGTCTTCAGAATAAACCCCACATCTGCCTGCTGACTTTCTTCCCTTGGCCACCACCAGGCCTGATGCATGCAGGTCACCTCGTGCGGCATCTTGGCCAAGGGCCGTAGTGACATGGGCCAGGCTCTGCCTGTACTCTGACCCTGTGCAGCCTCTTACCTGCGCAGCACCAGGGGTTCATGCATGGTGAAGACCCTGCTGTAGTTCTTCAGTAGCTTTTTGCATTGCACTTCCATTAAATACAAGATAGGGCATCTGTCAAACAGGACTTTGTTAGAAAATAATGTTACTCCTGTTGGACTCCAAGGGATCTAAGTGTATTTTTTCCCTGTGATGAGGTCAACACAGTATTTTCCACACATTATCCCACGAATCTGCTTGTTTATTTACCCCTCAAAGAGTTTTGAGTTGTTAAATGTGTTCCTTTTAGGAAGTTACCTGGAACTTGAGAATCACGGTGACATGGAAGTGAGGTGGCACCTGTCATCCTTAGCCCCACCTTACGTCAAGGTCAGTAATAATTGCCTCAGCTATACTCATTTTAATGTTTAACTTTATGCAGGATGTTTAAAAATCTGAATTATGAGCATACGTTGAGATTACTGGTTTTTTGTTCCCCTGCTTCATTTACTTGATTATCTTTGTAAGTGGGGCTAACCTGCCCAGTCATGTTCACAAGGTGGTTTTGAGAGTCAAGTTAGAGAATGTATGTGAAAATACATGCTTGCTCTGTTTCATGCTCTCTCCTGCAACCCTGCTTTTTATCTGAAATAACTATTTTGAAAAATATATAAAAGTTTTATACCAGGGCGTTGTGTGTGTGCTTTTCTATCCTGAGTTCCAAGTGCTGCTGTGTGTTTTCAGCTAGTGGGAGCAAGTGCAGGAGACGGGATTGAACCTTCCTTGCCAGTGAGTCTTAGCCTGTGTGCCCTGCAAGTGGTGTCTGCCACTGGGCACCACCCGAGCCAAGTGTGTGGTCACGTGTGATGTGGCCGCTCTGCCCTTTTCTTGGTTTGACCATCATGGTTGTGAGCTATAATGTTAACAAGACGTGTGTAAAAGATAGTGCTGGGCCCACTGACAAGAAATGAAGCACAGGTATCGTATGGAGTGTTGAAACACATGCTCAGCAGGGTCTTCAGGGTCTTTGAGGAAATGGCAGTCCTCCAATGCAGGAACAGCCTCCTACAGAGCACTGCCGCCAGGGGTGGGATGAGGGTCTGCGTCAGGTGAGGCCTGGTGTGAGCCAAGCCCAGGGTGCTCCTGGCCCACCATGAAACAGGCTGGTTCGACCTCGATGACCGTGAAGGCAATGGTGTCACTGGAATAGATCCGCTTACTTTTTTGTTTTTTTTATTTGATTGTTTAAATGGTGTCTTTTTAGGGAGTTGATGAAAGTGGAGATATTTTTAGAGCTACCTATGCAGCATTCAGATGTTCTCCTATTTCTGGTGTACTGGAAAGCCATGGAGTCCAGAAGGTGAGTTCTGACACCTTTTCACAGCTGTCTGGTAAGAACACAATGTTGGCTGGCCAGGAGTGCCTCCTTGTTTCCACCCAGAAGAGTTCGCTCCACCTGGACCAGTGCTGCTCACAGCCAGGCTGCTGCAGGAGCAGCTGCAGCACAGGTCAGCGCTCTGCTTCTTCAATGGGACATCTTGTGTGAAACAAAACACCGTGCTTGGTGGTGTGGTTGGTTTACATTCTGATGTAAGCACTTCAAGTGGCCTCAGGTTGCCAGTGCTTAGAACACGCTTCTGGTAGCGCAGAAAACTCTACCAGTGTTGCAGACCACTCAGTGTTCATGTGGGGTCAACAGTGTGTCTTCAGGGGCAAGTGTGACAGGTCCCTTTAGTACCACAGCCCTGGTAAGTTCTGGTTTGTTTGTAGCCCTGACCTGGCCCCTTCATGTATCTCACAGGGATGCTAGTTGTTCACGTGGCCTCAGTAATACACTTTTCCTTTTTCATTCTAATAGCCAAAACTCATTTAAACTATGGCATTTACTTGATACGGGTCCAGTTCCTCAGAGATTCAAACTTGTAATAAGGTTTAGAACATAGTTGTGAGCTCATAACTGACCACGAGAGAATCTTTGAACAATGACAGAGTCACAAACTCTGTGTGCTTCACTGGGTCTGTGTAACAGGCTTCCAGAGGGTTTCTGACTTTCTTGTAAAGACACAGAGTTCTACCAGCGTAGTTTATTTCACACAAGCAGCCGAGCAGGGAGCACACGTTGCTCAACAGAAGTTCTGCATCTGAAAGGAAGGTGCAGAGAAGCCCCAGCAGAAAAGTTGTCATCTGTGCATGGATCAGAAGACCTGACGGTATTAAAACAGCAGTGCTCCCTAAACTCATCTATAGGTTCAGCACAGTCCCAATGAAAATCCCAGCTTGTTTTTAAGAGATTGACAGGCTGGTCCTAAAATTCATGTGGGTGTGCAAGGGACCCAGAATAACCAAAACAATCTTGGAAAAGGATAAAGTTGGAGGTTTCACACTTCCCATTTTCAAAACCTACAAAGCTACAGTAATCAAAACAGTGTGGTATTGACATAAAGATAGACCTATAAAATATGTGATATAGATGTGAAAGTCCCAAAATAAATCGTCATATTTATGGTCAGCTGATTTTTCAATAAGGGACAATTCAACAGGGAAAGAATGTTTTTCAACAGTGGTGCTGGGACAGCTGGATATCCACGTGCAAAAGAATTAAATTCAACCCTTACCTCACACCATATATAAAAATTAACTTGAAGTGGACCATAGACCTACGTGTAAGAGCTAAAGCTGTAAAACTACTAGAAGGTAACTGTTGATCTTCACGACCTTGGGTTAAGCATTGGTTTGTTAGATGTAACACCAATAAAACTCAAGTAACAAAAGGAAAAATAGATGAATTATCAAAGTGTACAACTTTGTACATCAAAGGACACGATTAAGAGTGTGAGAAGAAAACCCCGAGTATGGGAGAAAACATTTACAAATCACGTATTTGACAAAGTACTTGTATCCAGAGTGCATCAAGAACTCTTACAACTCAATAATATAAAGACAAATACCCAGTTTAGAAAATGGGCAGAAACTCTGAATAGACATTTTTCCAAAGAAGGTATACCAGTGGCCAGTAAAGACATGAAAAGATGCTTAGAATCACTAGTCATTGGGGAAATGCAAATCAAAACCACAGTGAGATCACTTCATACTCACTAGGATGACTGTGATTTTAAAATAATAATAATAACAAGTGTTGACAAGGATGTGGGGAAATTGGAACCCTCATACACTGCTGGTGGGAGTGGAAAAGGGTGCAGCCACAGTGAAAACAGTTTGACAGTTCCTCAGTAAGTTAAAGGTAGAGTTACCATATGGTCCAACAATCACACTTCTGGATAAATACTCAAAAAAATTCGAAACCAGTGTTCAAACAAACTTGTACACAAATGTTCATAGCAGCCTTGTTTACAATAGCTCAAAAAGGTGGAAATAATCCAAGTGTCTTATCGAGTGATAAGCAAAATGTGGTGTGTCCATACAATGAAATTTTATTTGGCAATAAAAAGGAATGAAGTACTAATAACATGCTATCACGTGGATGAACATGCCAAGTGAAACCACAAAAGGCCAGGTATTGTAGGGTTCAATTTATGGGAAATATCTAGAATGGTAAATCTGTAGAGGCAGAAAGTAGATTACTGGTTTCTGGGGCTGGGAGCGAGGTTGGAGAATGGTGGGTGACTGCTCGTGGCATGGGATTTCTCTTGGGATTGTTGAGAGTATTTTAAATTAGATTGTGGGCATGGTTGCACAGTTCTGGAGATACACTAAAAACCACTGACTACACCTAAAATGGGTGAATTATGTGGTATGTGAATAAAGCTGAAAAAAAGAAAAATGAAAAGAAAAATGAGGACTAGATTGTCTCCCAGGAATTTCTCCTCATATAATAGTTGACATGGAAACGTAACCTCCGTGAGGTCTCTGGTTTTTGTTTTGTGCATCACTGTGTATCCTGGACTGAAGTCGCTGCTCATCACATTGTCAGATCACATCTCTCAAATGCGCTCTAGGTCTGGATACTTAATTTACGTGCACAGCACATCACCCTGGGACCCTTTAGGGAAGTGTTACCAAAGAGCACAATCGTGGTTGTATAGAGTACTGATCCAGAAGGAAAAAATTAGTTCATTACGACTGAGACACACACCATAATTGTGTGAAACATTGGTCAGTGTGAGATGAGACTAAATGAACCTAAGGCATGTTAGGGCCTGGTGTAGAACATGCAGTAGTGGGTTTTCCCTCCTCTGTTTTTTATTCATTGGTGTTAGAGGAAGTGTAAGTGGGGTTTGTAGGAAGTGTGGTGCTGTGGTTACGGTGGCTCCAGATGGTTGTGTGCTTTCACCATTCAGGGCATGGTTGTATCCATCCTTTCTGAATCCTCCCATTGCCCTGTCATCCATGTCCCCCACCCCGGTAGCTCCTGCCTCTGTGCTCCCAGCCTGCAGGCCCAGTTGTTTCTTAGATTCCGTGTCCACAGAAATTAGGCCAATGAAGCATTTTAATGTTAAGTCCAGACTCAAAGATACTGATTTATTGTTACCCTAACTAGGAATCAGTATTTTTAACACGAAACGTTTAATTAAAAAGCTCTTAACGCTGGTAAAATTTATAAAATACTGTTTTAAGATACTTCAACTTCCTCATTGTTGACCTTTGACATGCTGCACACACAGATTTCGTGTATTTGACTTGGAGCTGTGTGGTCGGGGTGATGTTCTTAAGTGAGTTAGGGTAAGAGCTGCTCTGGTGGGCACAGCGTCCTGGCTCCTCTGCCTCTGCTCCCACACCCACCCCTTCCTGTGGACCCTCTCGTCCCCTGCAGTCAGTGAGGTGTGAGGCCTTAGTCCTTCACCACTTGGCCAGCAGTGGGTCCCATAAGCATTTCCATGGAAGTCTGCATTGTGTTCTGGGGGGGGGTCAGACCTTCCTCATTTAGGTCTTGTACTCTAGAATTTTTTAATAACTTTTTTTTAAGAATTTGCATTATTTTAACATTTTATTTCTATTTTTTTAAGTATTGTACAATAGCATATAAGTTACAGGTGTACAATATAATGATTCACAATTTTTAAAGGTTATCCTCCATTTGTTATTGTGCAATATTGGCTATATTCCCCATGTTGTACAATATATCCTTGTAGCTTATTTATACCTAAAGAGTTATTACCTCTTAATGCACTACCCCTATGTTGCCCCTCCCCGCTTCCTTTTCCCTACTGGTAACCGCTAGTTTGTTGCCTACATCTGTGAGTCTGCTTACTTTTTATTTGTTGCGTTTTTTAGATTCCATATATAAGTGATATCATACAGTATTTGTCTTTCTTTCTCTGACTTTTTTCACTTAGCACAATGCCTTCCAAATTCATGTTGCTGCAAATGGCATGATTTTATTCTTCTTCATGGCTGAGTAATATTCCATTGTGTGTATATATGTGTGTGTGTGTATATATATATATATATAAATACACACACACGCACGCATGTATATATTAGTACATCTTCTCTATCCATTCGTCTATTGATGGACACTTACGTTCCTTCCATGTCTTGGCAATTGTTAAGTAGTGCTTCTGTGAACATTGGGGTGCATGTATCTTTTCAAATTAGTGTTTTTAGTTTTTATTTTTTTAGGTAAATAGGAGTGGAATCGCTGGGTCATATGGCAGTTCTATTTTTAGTTTTTTGAGAAACCTCCATACTGTTCTCCATAGTGGCTGCACCAGTTTACATTTCCACCAACAGTGTACTAGGGTTTCCTTTTCTCTACATTCTCACCAATATTTGTTATTTATGTTCTTTTTTTGATGATAGCCATTCTCCCAGGTGTGAGGTGATATCTCATTGTGGTTTTGATTTGTATTTCCCTGGTGATTAGTGATGTTGAGCATCTTTTCATGTGCCTGTTAGCTATCTGCATTTCCTCTTTGAATAAATGTCTATTCAGTTCTTCTGCCCATTTTTTAATCAGTTGTTTGATTTTTTTGATGTTGAATTGTTTTTTTTTATTTTCTTTTAATTTTTTTTTTATTTTTTGCTTTATAACAAATTTAATCAGTTATACATATACATATGTTCCCATATCCCCTCCCTTTTGCGTCTCCCTCCCACCCTCCCTATCTACCTTACATTTGGTAGTGTATATATGTCCATGCCGCTCTTTCACTTTGTCACAGCTTACCCTTCCCCCTCCCCATATCCTCAAGTCCATTCTCTAGTAGGTCTGTGTCTTTATTCCTGTCTTACCCCTATGTTCTTCATGACATTTTTTTTTCTTAAATTCCATATATATGTGTCAGCATACAGTATTTGTCTTTCTCTTTCTGACTTACTTCACTCTGTATGACAGACTCTAGGTCCATCCACCTCATTACAAATAGCTCAATTTCATTTCTTTTTATGGCTGAGTAATATTCCATTGTATATATGTGCCACATCTTCTTTACCCATTCATCCGATGATGGACACTTAGGTTGTTTCCATCTCCGGGCTATTGTAAATAGGGCTGCTATGAACATTTTGGTACATGTCTCTTTTTGAATTATGGTTTTCTCAGGGTATATGCCCAGTAGTGGGATTGCTGGGTCATACGGTAGTTCTATTTGTAGTTTTTTAAGGAACCTCCATACCGTTCTCCATAGTGGCTGTACCAATTCACATTCCCACCAGCAGTGCAAGAGTGTACCCTTTTTTCCACACCCTCTCCAGCATTTATTGTTTCTAGATTTTTTGATGATGGCCATTCTGACTGGTGTGAGATGATATCTCATTGTAGTTTTGATTTGCATTTCTCTAATGAGTAAAGATGTTGAGCATCCTTTCATGTGTTTGTTGGCAGTCTGTATATCTTCTGTGGAGAAATGTCTATTTAGGTCTTCTGCCCATTTTTGGATTGGGTTGTTTGTTTTTTTGTTATTGAGCTGCATGAGCTGCTTATAAATTTTGGAGATTAATCCTTTGTCAGTTGCTTCATTGGCAAATGTTTTCTCCCATTCTGAGGGTTGTCTTTTGGTCTTGTTTATGGTTTCCTTTGCTGTGCAAAAGCTTTTAAGTTTCATTAGGTCCCATTTGTTTATTTTTGTCTTTATTTCCATTTCTCTAGGAGGTGGGTCCAAAAGGATCTTGCTGTGATTTATGTCATAGAGTGTTCTGCCTATGTTTTCCTCTAAGAGTTTGATAGTGTCTGGCCTTATATTTAGGTCTTTAATCCATTTTGAGCTTATTTTTGTGTATGGTGTTAGGGAGTGATCTAATCTCATACTTTTACATGTCCCTATCCAGTTTTCCCAGCACCACTTATTGAAGAGACTGTCCTTTCTCCACTGTACATTCCTGCCTCCTTTATCAAAGATAAGGTGACCATATGTCCGTGGGTTTATCTCTGGGCTTTCTATCCTGTTCCATTGATCTATCTTTCTGTTTTTGTGCCAGTACCATACTGTCTTGATTACTGTAGCTTTGTAGTATAGTCTGAAGTCAGGGAGCCTGATTCCTCCAGCTCCATTTTTCGTTCTCAAGATTGCTTTGGCTATTCGTGGTCTTTTGTGTTTCCATACAAATTGTGAAATTTTTTGTTCTAGTTCTGTGAAAAATGCCAGTGGTAGTTTGATAGGGATTGCATTGAATCTATAGATTGCTTTGGGTAGTAGAGTCATTTTCACAATGTTGATTCTTCCAATCCAAGAACATGGTACATCTCTCCATCTATGTGTATCATCTGTAATTTCTTTCATCAGTGTCTTATAATTTTCTGCACACAGGTCTTTTGTCTCCTTAGGTAGGTTTATTCCTAGATATTTTATTCTTTTTGTTGCAATGGTAAATGGGAGTGTTTCCTTGATTTCACTTTCAGATTTTTCATCATTAGTCTATAGGAATGCCAGAGATTTCTGTGCATTAATTTTGTATCCTGCAACTTTACCAAATTCATTGATTAGCTCTAGTATTGATGTTGAATTGTGTGAGCTTTTTATATATGTTGGATATTAACTCCTTACTGGTCATATCATTTGCAAATATTTTCTCCCTTTAGTAGGTTGTCTTTTCATTTTGTTGATGGTTTCCTTTGCTGTGCAAAAGCTTTTAAGTTTAATTAGGTCCTATTTGTTTATTTTTGCTTTTATTTCCTTTACCTTAGGAGACAGATCCAAAAAAAGTACTGCTATGATTAATGTCAAAGAGTGTTCTGCCTTTGTTTTCCTGTAGCAGTTTTATGGTTTCTGGTCTTTAATCCATCTTGAGTTTATTTTTGTGTATGGTGTTAAAGAATGTTCCAATTTCATTCTCTTACATGTAGCTGTCCAGTTTTCCCAGAACCACTTACTGAGGAGACTGTCCTTTCTCCATTTTATACTCTTACCTCCTTTGTTGTAGATCAATTGACCATAGATGGGTGGGTTTATTTCTGAGCTTTTTGTCCTGTTCCATAGATCTATGTGTCTGTTTTGGAGCCAGTACCATGCTGTTTTTGATTACTGTAGCTTTGTAGTATAGTGAATTCTACCAAACATTTAGAGAAGAGTTAACACCTCTCCTTCTCAAACTATTCCAAAAAATTGCAGAGGAAGGAACACTTTGTAATTCATTCTATGAGGCCATCATCACCCTGTTATCAAAACCAGGCAAAGATATGACACAAAAAAGAAAATTACAGACTAATATCACTGGTAAACATGGATGCAAAAATCCTCAAAAAAGTACTAGCAAACTGAATCCAACAATACATTAAAAGGATCATACACCATGATCAAGTGGGATTTATCCCAGAGATGCAAGGATTTTTCAATATCTGCAAATCAGTTAGTGTGATACACCACATCAACAAATTGAAGAATAAAAACCATATGATCAGGGACTTCCCTGGTGGCGCAGTGGTTAAGAATCCGCCTGCCATGGGCTTCCCTGGTGGCGCAGTGGTTGAGAGTCCGCCTGCCGATGCAGGGGACACGGGTTCGTGCCCCGGTCTGGGAAGATCCCACATGTCGCGGAGCGGCTGGGCCCGTGAGTCATGGCCGCTGAGCCTGCGTGTCCGGAGCCTGCGCTCCGCAATGGGAGAGGCCACAACACTGAGAGGCCCGTGTACCACAAAAAAAAAAAAAAAAAAAAAAAAAAAAGAATCCGCCTGCCATTGCAGGGGACGCGGGTTTGATCCCAGGTCTGGGAAGATCCCACATGCCGTGGAGCAACTAACTAAGCCTGTGTGCCACAGCTACTGAAGCCCACGTGCCTAGAGCCTATGCTCCGCAACAAGAGAAGCGACCGCAATGAGAAGCCCGTGCACCACAACAAAGAGTAGCCCCTGCTCGCCGCAACTAGAGAAAGCCTGCGCACAGCAATGAAGACCCGAAGCAGCCAAAATAATCAATCAATCAATCAATTAATTAAAAACAAAAAAATATCATCTCAATAGATGTAGAAAAAGCTTTTGATAAAATTCAACATCCATTTATGATTTAAAACTCTTCAGAAAGTGGGAACATACCTCAACATTATAAATGCCGTATATGACAAACCCACAGGTAACATCATACTGAACGGTGAAAAGTTGAAAGCATTCCCTCTTAGGTCAGAAACAAGACAAGGATGTCCACTCTCGCTACTATTATTCAACATAGTTTTGGAAATCCTAGCCACTGTAATCAGAGAAGAAAGAGAAATAAAAGGGATCCAAATTGGAAAAGAAGTAAAACTCACTGTTTCCATATGATACGATACTGTGCTTAGAAAATCCTGGAGATTTTCTATACCAGAAAACTAGAGCTTATTAATGAACTTGCTAAAGTTGCAGGATACAAAATTAATGTACAGAAATCTGTTGCATTTCTGTACAGTAACAACAAACTATCAGAAAGGGAAAAGGAAACAATCCATTTACCATCACATCAAGAAGAATAAAATACTTAGGAATAAACCTGCCTAAGGAGGCAAAAGACCTGTACTCAGAAAACTGTAAGACACTCATGAAAGAAATTAAAGATGACACAACAGATAGATATACTGTGTTCTTGGATTGGAATAATTAATATTATTAAAATGACCAAACTACCCAAGGCAATCTATAGATTCAGTGCAATCCCTATCAAAATAACAATGGCATTTTTCACAGAACTAGTACAAAAAATTGTTTAATTTGTATGGAAACACAAAAGACCCCAGATAGCCAAAGCAGTCTTGAGAAAGAAAGATGGAGCTGGAGCAGTCAGGCTTCCTGACTTTAGACTGTACTACAGAGCTACAGTAATTAATAACTTTTTTTAATTAAAAAATTTACATTTTGAGGAATATGTTACTTAAAGCCTTAAAGAAAAGTATACTTGGATCTGATTAGTGGCAAAATTAGCCAAAGCAAGGACATTTTTCCCTTCAATTTTTTCATACCACACTTTGAATTGGTAATCTAACTGCATGTGTGTAAGGTTCAGTGTCTGAATTTCTCTCCTGGATGTGTTGTTTG
Organism: Mesoplodon bidens; assembly: GCF_964165515.1. Taxonomy (NCBI): domain Eukaryota; kingdom Metazoa; phylum Chordata; class Mammalia; order Artiodactyla; family Ziphiidae; genus Mesoplodon; species Mesoplodon bidens. The sequence continues at coordinate 28,567,375 of NC_138169.1, read as the reverse complement.
TAGGTCTCCATCACGTTTTTGCCCAGAGATAGAGGGGACTATGCCCAGTTTTGGGATGTTGAGTGTCACCCTCTTAAAGAGCCTCACCTGAAGCACACCTTGAGATTCCAGCTCTCTGGACACGTGAGTGTTACACTGAATTTAAGTATATTATTGGATGTGTTTTAAAGACACCAAGGGAAACCGGCATGAAAAACTGGCCTGTTGTTTTTGGTATTATTGTAATCCCATTGATTCTGTTATAGATTCTTATCATCTTAGTTTTCTTACGTGTCTTTATTGATTGGCTCTATGAAATTTGTTTGCCTTAATTAGGTAAGATTGTGTTTGTGTGTGAGAAAGAGAGAGAAAGAAACAGTGCAAGATAAAGCATTTTGTGATTAAAGAAATTTAGAAATCCTAAATCTCCTTTTTAAAAATTAAGAAGGAAGTAGTAGAATTCAAATAGCTAAGTGTCCATATGTTTATTTCTCCTCCTCCACCCTGTGATTTTTTTATACAGAGTGTCAAAGCAGAACGTGAGCTTGAAAATTCACGCATTTCCACAAAGAGTCTCATTAAAATAGATAATTTACTTAAGCCCCGAAGACAACCTGTATCAGAGGCGTCTGCTCTCTTACCTGGGTATGTTGTTTTTGTCATTCTCATGAATTTTTCCCAGGGCTTTATTGAGGTTTTATTACATTCAGTAAAATGCCCAGTGGCTTACCTGTGATTGACGTATGTCACCCCCACTGCAGCCAGGTAGAGACCGTTTCTCTCTCCTGGAGCATCCTCACATGCATGCCTCTCTGCAGCCACCCCCACCTTCACCCAGGATTTGTTCTGTTCCTGTGTGTTGCCATAGTTCTGTGGAATTTCATGCACATGTGCACTCAAGTTGTGTCTGGCTTTCACTTAACGTAGTGATTTCGGGATCATCTGTGTTGGTGAGTGTACCTATGGTTTGTTCCTTTTGTTGTTGAGTTCTCATGCCTCATCATAGGAGCACATCACGATTGTTTCATTTTCCTTTTAGCATTTGGTGGCTTCTGACTTGGAGCCCTTGTGAATGAAGGTGCAGTGAATATTATTATATGTGTATTTTTTTTTTTTTTTTTTTTTTTTGCGTTACGTGGGCCTCTCACTGTTGTGGCCTCTCCCGTTGCGGAGCACAGGCTCCGGACGCGCAGGCTCAGCGGCCATGGCTCACGGGCCCAGCCGCTCCGCGGCATGTGGGATCTTCCCAGACCGGGACACGAACCCGCGTCCCCTGCATCGGCAGGCGGACTCTCAACCACTGCGCCACCAGGGAAGCCCTATATGTGTATTTTTGTGGACATATTTTTTCATTTCTTTTGGGTAAAAATATCTAAGAGTAGAATTGCTGGGTCATATGGTAGAAATTTATTTAACCTTAAACTGCCAAAGAATGTTCCCAAAGTAGTGTTCCAATTTACATTCCACAAAACAGTGTATGAAAGTAGATTCTTAAAAACTTCGAAAAATGTATGTTATACCAGCAGCTTACAAAGCTTTAATGATAGTATGTAAATGTTTTACCTAATGAAAAAAAAAATTTTTTTTTCAGGGATGTGTTTTTTTTTCCTTAACTTTTTAAAAAATTGAAGTATAGTTGATTTACAGTGTTGTATTAATTCCTGCTGCACAGCAAAGCAATTCAGTTATACATATATATGCATTCTTTTTTTAATATTCTTTTCCATTATGGTTTATTACAGGATATTGAATATAGTTCCCTGTGCTATACAGTAGGACCTTGTTATTTATCCATTCTCTCTATAAAAGCTTACATCTGCTAACCCCAACCTCCCACTCCATCCTCCCCCACCCCCCTCCCTCTTGACAACCTCCAGTCAGTTCTCTATGTCCATGAGTCTGTTTCTGTTTCTTAGATATGATCATGTGTGTCATATTTTAGATTCCACATATAAGTGATATCATACGGTATTTGTCTTTTTCTTTCTGACTTACATGAAAATGTTTCTTATAATCCGTAGTTAACTAACATTTAGGTCTACCTTAGTTGTGGAGGAAGGTGCTTGTAAGGAAAATATGTTAAGTTCCTCTCAGGGAGGAGGAGGCGCTACTGCTGTCTCAGCTGCTTCCCCGCACCCCTGGACGCTTCCTGCTGCCAGCAGTTTGTCTTAACACACATTAGTCAGTCGCCTTTACAGAGCTACTTTAACTGAGTTGCGGGAGAAAACAAATTAAAGCCACACTTCATAATGTAATATATACAAATAGTTTAAGTTACTATGGATTTTAAATAGTTAACCTTCAGACCTATCTCCATAGCAGGCAGCTTGACCTCACCCACCGTGGAGTTTATGCCCCAGAAGATGTGTATCGGTTTCTGCCAACAAGAGTTGGGGAGTCAAGGACGTTGAAAGTCAATTTGCGAAATAATTCTTTTATTACACACTTGGTAAGTTGGAAATCCTGCTGTGGGTTTTGAAAAAGTAAGTGTAGTCTACTATTTGATAAACATTTTCCTGATAATTAGAAGCTTGTTTTATAGATTAAGTTATAATAGTTAAGTTTTAAAATGGCTTAATACCGTATTTGAAAAGAAACTCAGGGGAAGTTCATGATCCTTTACCTGAAAATTGAAAATTATTTAGTATTTGTTTTCATATTTTCATTTTTAAATTTTTCCTCTTGTTTTCTTCTGTACTATCACACCAACATATTTCTGGATAACATTTACTCCAGTTAGAACTAGAATAAACTCATTAAACTTCCCTTAAGTGTTTTCATGAGCATTTATCATCTTACCTCATTTTGTGGCTATATGTAAGCAAATGTATGGTATGTTGATTTAAGTATGCACAAATATCTAACTTGTATAACTTAATAAAATGTTTCATATTAAATTCCAGCTCAAGTTTTTAAGTCCCAGAGAGCCTTTCTACGTCAAACATTCAAAATATACTTTGAGGTGAGTTTATCATAAACCAAAATGTTCTCATTCTAGTGCAGGTCTTTGTGTTCAGGAGCCTGAGATTGCTCTTGGGGGTTAGAACTGTGACGTCTCTCTCTGTTGCAACCCCTCATCCTCCTCACCAGCACCACAGAGCACCAAGCACGTGGTGAAGGAGACAAGGAACCTGCTAGGGAAACAGTCCGTGACCTGTGGGTACGTGTGGCAAGTAGCAACTCAAACTTGCGCAGTGTTTGGACTTAGTGTGTGACTCCTGTTTCCCAGTATTTTGACAGCCATATACTTACATAGAACCTTAATTATCTTGTGATTAACTTTAGAGTGATTTCTGCATCACATGTTATTTTCACTACACTGAGAATCAAGGATTTAAATTTTTACTAATTAGGACAAAAACCTTCCCAGATTAATTGGCAAAATTTTATTATCCTATTTTCCAGTTGTCCAGTTCTTCAAATAACCCTGTATTGTTCTTTAATCAGGGCTTCATTTTCTTGTCGTCCTTGCTTATTTTCTTTTTTTTAAAATGTGTTTGTTTTTATTTATTTTTAAGGTTTATGTATATATATATATATTCTTTCAGTTTTATTGACATAATTGACATACAGCACTGTGTAAGTTTGAGGTGTACAGCATAATGATTTGACTTACGTACATGATGAAATGATTATCACAGTAAGTTTTGTGAACACCATCATCTCATGTAGATACAAAATTAAAGACATAGAAAAAATTTTTTTTCCTGCGATGTGAACTGTTAGGATTTATTCTCTTAACAGCTTTCATATATAACGTACAACATGTTCAGTATATTTATCGTGTTGTACATCACATCCCTGGTACGTACTTAACCTTACAACTGGAAGTTTGTACTCTTTGACTGTCTCATCCAGTTCTCCCTCCCCCAACCCCCTGCCTCTGGTAACCACAAATCTGATCTTTTCTATGCATTTGTTTTTGAAGTATAATTGACCTACAACACTGTTAGTTCCTGTATTTCTATGGGTTTTTTTTTTTTTTTTTTTCTGGTACACGGGCCTCTCACTGTTGTGGCCTCTCCCGTTGCGGAACACAGGCTCCGGACACACAGGCTCAGCAGCCATGGCTCACGGGCCCAGCTGCTCCGCGGCATGTGGGATCCTCCCATACCGGGGCATGAGCCCGTGTCCCCCGCATCGGCAGGCGGACTCTCAACCACTGCGCCACCAGGGAAGCCCGTATGTGTTTTTATTTCTATACATTTGAAACTGATCACCACACTAAATCTAAGATGATACATCACCACACAAAGATATTACATAGTTACTGACTGTATTCCCCATGCTGTACGTTTCATACCTGTGATTCATTTATTTTGGAGCTGGACGTTTGAATCTCTTAATCTCCCTCACTTATTTCTTTCTTCCTCCTACCCCCATCCCCTCTGGCAACCACCTGTTTTGTCTTTGTATCTATGACTCTATTTCTGTTTTGTTATGTTTGTTCATTTGTTTTGTTTTTTAGATTCTACATGGAAGTGAAATCATACAGTATCTGTCTCTCTCTGACTTATTTCACTTAGCATAATATCCTCCAGGTCCATTCATGTTATTGCAGATAGCAAGATTTCATTCTTCTTTATGGCTGGGTAGTATTCCACTGTGTACCACATCTTTATCCATTCATCTGTTGATGGGCACTTGGGTTGCTTCCATATAATACCTTTTTCCATCCTCTCACTGTCAGTCTGAGTGTCTTTAGATCTTAAGTGACTTCTGTGTGTGTGTGTGTGTGTGTGATGCGGACCTCTCACTGTTGTGGCCTCTCCCATTGCGGAGCACAGGCTCTGGACATGCAGGCTCAGTGGCCATGGCTCACGGGCCCAGCTGCTCTGCAGTATGTGGGATCTTCCCGGACCGGGGCACGAACCCATGTCCCCTGCATCGGCAGGCAGACTCTCAACCACTGCGCCACCAGGGAAGCCCTTAAGTGGCTTTTGTAGCAGCATATATACGGGCCTTGTTTTTGTATCCATTCAGCTGCTCTTTTGACTGGAGCATTGAATCCATTTACATGTAAAGTAATTATTGATAGGTATGTACTTTCTGCCATTTTGTTAATTGTTTTAGGGTCTTGCTAATTTTCTTTCTCCATATGATGTACATAAAGGCTGAAATCTCAAACTGGGTTGTCACTGTTATTTAGAATTTTAACAGTAGACTTCTGTTGCATTTAATACTGAAAAATAATTTTATCTTCATCTTTGAATCTTTAAACAATTTAATTATTATAAGATCTTTCATTTTAGCATCAAGAGACTGTCCCAGAAACATGTTATATTCTGTGTAAACTTGGCCCACTTGCAGGCGTTCAAGAGCTGTCTCTGAGTTACTAGCCCAGCAGCACTGACTCAGAAGCTTACACTTACCTTCAGATACTGGAAGATGAGTCGTGGGGACCGTTCTCTCCACCTCTCATCCTTTCTTCCCCTTCTCGTCCCCCCTCCCCCATCCCATGTGCTATGAAACCTGCCTCTCAGGAGCCCAACCTAAAGGCACTAGTTGTGCAGAGTCAGCAATGAATATACCTAGAAAGTTACCATGGACTTAACTTCTCTGAGCCTCAGTTTCCTAATTTGTGAAATGGAGATGAAAAGCCACTGGCAGCCTGGACTCATTACAGGAGTATGTGAGAGGTGGTCCTGGGGAGCCCCAGCAGGACCCACAACATCGATAGAGCATCACGGTTTCTGTCGGTGCTTTCCCAGCCAGTCCCTTCAGTGAGAACATGGATGAGAGGGACCTGGGTTTACAGCACTCCTAAGTCTGAGCTTTCCCGCTTTTCTGCCCTGAGCTCTTGTCTATGGGTCCCTCCCATGACGGCCTGAGACTGGTGACATTCCACAGTCGGTAGAGTAGGTTGGCTCTGCTGAACTGAGGCAGAGCTGCAGAAACAATTCACCTATTTAAAAATAGGTTGTTTAAATTCCCAGTTGTGACACTCTTTAGTAACAGAGTACAAACTGATACTGAGTAAGTGATCTGTCCTGAACACCGTTATTATCTGAATTTGAAATTTATCCTAACGGCCTTATTAACTCTGCTTCCCGTTTACTCTGCCTGGTTCACATCCCTGAGCTTGGTCAGCGTTTTGCAGGTGTGTGTCTTTAAACGTGAAGCAGAGGGGGTGGAATACTTCTGTGTAAACCAGCGTATACCTGTCAGCTTACTGGAGGGGCTTAAGATTTTTGTTTCAAGGAGCTTTTATCTTTAAAAAAATCTTTTTTTAAAAAAAGTTCAAGAAACCTTCAGATTTAAAAAAAATTCCCTTGAAGAGCCTAACAGCTTTTTAAAAAACAAGTGTTTGCATTCAGCTCATCTACAGTTTTGGTAAGGACTCATTACTTATAATAACTTGTTAAATTACTTGGCTTTATGTCACTTGCCCATTTTATGGCTGAAGGATGATGCAGTCAACTTAACTGGAGATAAACATTCCTTTTCCAGCTTTCATCATTAAATACACTGTAGTTTCAAATTCTCTTCTGATGTTATGTTCTTTGCTTAATTTGCTTTCACAGATTTTTTAAAATTTAATTATATTTTAGCTGAAATTTGTAAATCAGCTCCTTCTTGATCCTTTGTAGAAAAAGAACCTGTTTGTGTTCAATCCCAATAGCATTACATGCGGCAGCCTCTGGCCTAGCAGGGCTGTAGGGACCAGCCAGCTGAGTGAGGCCCACAGGCAGTTTGTGGTCGCCAGTGAGCTGTTAGACCTTCACAGGAGACCACACGACCTAAATTGAAATGTAATTTTGGCAGTTAACATGTCAGAGTATTTTCATAATTGCCACCTTCAGTTTCCTCCTCCTACCCCTGTGACCAGCGGGTAGCGTCCTTCTTCCTCATGCGCCTGGGTGCCCATCTCATGTCCCAGCAGCACTTCCTCCTCCTCACGCACAGCTCCCTGCAGTGCTGTTGACGCAACAGGCGTGATGCTAAAGCATTCCAAACGAGGAACCTTTATAAATGAGATGGCGTTTTGCTTAGTTTCAACTTGTCTAAAAGCCAATTTTAAGATATAAAATGTGTTCATTCTAGTAATCTAAAAGTAGACATTTTTATAGAGTTGAACTTGGTGACTTGCCATTCCAGTGATAGAACATTTTAAGCTGTCCTGAATTAGACACTCACCGCTTTTCTCTGCAGCCTAGGTCATGTCACAACATCTAAGAGAACTTAGAAACATGAGAAAATATTTTGTAATTAAGCAAAATTTGGGCAGTTTACATAAGCTAGCATTTAAAATAGCATCACAAGATACATTTTGTTTGCTTATACTCTTCAAGCATGTTATTACTTTAAAATGTTTTTAACTTTTTATACTTTGAAAAGAAATTTAAATAAGGTAATTTTATACTTTATTGGTGGCAGGTACTTAAGTTATTCTGATGCATTTCATTAGGGAACTTAGGATAAATATGTAATGTTACAGATTCCAGCATCAACTTTAATAATTAGCAACTCAGTATAAACTTGATGAAATATGAATAAGAAAACCATGCGTGCAAAGCAGTAACTTTGATCTGTTCAACCAGGTGAAGTAAACTCTAAGTCGTAGAAAACTCTTCTCTTATGACATGTCCATAGGCTTAAGTCTTACGTAAAGGAAGGTCGGAAAACTGGTGTTTTCATATGTAAGAGTGACTTCTTTCTATTTCGGAGAAGTAGCGGTTTGCTCCCATAGCTCACCTGAGAATTCTCCCGCAAACTGGGGCAGGGGCTGCTGTCAGTGCAGGTGTGGAGGGCTTTGTACCTGTCCCGAGAACGAGACTGTTGGACCCTGGACGGGCTCGTGAGCTGTAGGGGGCCGGTATGGCGGCACTGGCCTCGGCAGGTAGACAGTCTGTGCCGAGGCTCCTGGGGAGCCCCTCCCTGTCCCCCGTGGTCACGTTCTCTTCCTCAGGGGCCGCCTGCCCTGGGACCCGTGAATCCCACTCCCCGAGTAGCAGCGCGGCTTCCGTCACCGCAGGTCTGCCTTCCCAGGAGGCCCCTCTCCCGGGCTGTCCTCATGCGGTGGGGACTGTCAGCTGACTGCAGATCAGTAGGCGGGAGCCCCTCACGTCCTGGGGGTTTTGCCTTAGGTGGAGGTGCTGGGGGAGGGCGTGTGTTGGGCACGTTTATGTCGTCCACGGAAAGCGGTAGATTGTGAAAGAGCTAATGGAAAAGGAGCATCAATGAGCAGTTTTTTGGTAAAGGTTCTGTCTTGGGCTCTAGGTGATCATCTCTTTCTCATGTCTTTTTAAGAAGAATTTGTTGTGTTGCCACTTAGCCCCGAAAGCATCCTCTGTTAACTGTTTGTTCAAGTCTAATCTCTGCTGAGACATTGCAGCTAAGGCCCCATCTGCTGGGCTCACAGCAGCGCATGCAGGTCCTGGTGAGCCAGCCCCTGTGGCTGAGCGGCCAGGCCCTGCTGTGTCCTTCAGAGGGAAGCCAAGGAGCAGCAAAGTGCTCGTTTCAAGTTAAAGAAAAAGAAAAATTACGGTTGCTGTAATTTGTAGGTTCACAGGCATGAGGGGTGAGGGGGGTTCCAGGCACCATGCCAGCCCTGCCTCTGTACCTCCTGCTGCTTGCTCTGGGGCCTCTGCTGCAAAATTTGTCATTGGATGGTAGGAGGTTTTGAACTAGATCTCTGCGTTGTGTCTATGTGCTTTCCTATTATGTGTTCCTATTATATGTGTGTGTGTGTGCGTGTGTATATGTGTGTGTGTGCATGTGGGGGATGTGAGTGTGTGCTGTGGCGGGGCTGGTAGTGTGCGTGTTTGTGTATGTGAGTGTGCATGTGTGTGGAGAGAGTGTAAAGCCCTCTTGGTAACAGCACAGTCACTGCTTCGCCGCACTGCTGGTGCTGGAGTTGTGTGAATCTGTGGTTCTTTTTAAGTTGCACCCCCCGTTTATTCAGTGTCTGTAAATCTAAAGCAGGGGATACATGTTTGTCATAATATGTTTTTCAACACCCTTCCTCAGTTAAATATGGGGTTCTTTATTCCATGTTAGTAATGGGATCCTCTAGAGATTTACTTGGGGTATTTTAATGCTTTTAGTAATTCATAAGTTAAAAGGCCTCTTAGGTTGGCAGATTGTACTACGTCATTCTGAGGATTGAGATGCTAACATGAAAGAGAAAATTGTCCTTTGTCAGTGACGTCGAAAGGTACCAGTTATTTTAAAGGCACCTTAACTTTGATGTGGGGAAATGAGGTAAATGCATTGGGGGGAAATGACCCAGACTTTAAATATGTATATTCTGCATTATCAGTTACATGCAGGAAAAGGGCTTTGAAATACTTAGACTGTTTTCTGAATTTCTAGCCCACTGTGCTGGGTTCATCAGGAAACATGCTGGAAGCAAAAGCACAGGTCAGATCCAATGGCTGATCCTGAACACGTGTGGTCGAGATCAAGGGCGGGACCCCTGCCCTCTGAGGAGAGTCTGAAAGCTGTAAAGTTTCACTCAAAAACGATTAAGACAGGGCCTCCCTGGTGGCGCAGTGGTTGAGAGTCCGCCTGCCGATGCAGGGGATACGGGTTCGTGCCCCGGTCTGGGAGGATCCCATATGCCGCGGAGCGGCTGGGCCCGTGAGCCATGGCCGCTGGGCCTGCGCATCCGGAGCCTGTGCTCCGCAACGGGAGAGGCCACAAGAGTGAGAGGCCCGCATACCGCAAAAAGAAAAAAAAGAAAAAAAAAAAAAACGATTAAGACAGAAAGTTGGTGATATCACACAGGTGTGGGAAAGTGCCTTTGTCTAATTCCCTGGGAATAAAGGTGTATTTTTGAAGCTTTTGGGACCTCGTTTTATGAGCAAAACCAACCCCCCCGCCGCCATGTACTACTTTTAAACACAGGGCGTTCATTACCTGCCTCGATAGAATCTGAAAATAAATTTTCAAGAAGACTTTTGGAAGGTTTCATATGAAATTTGGAGCAAAACCCACCAGCCCTGTAAACGTTGGTCCCGCTGCCACGGGGGCGGTCGGTGGCACGTGCTCCCTGACCTTTGGGGGGCCGGTGGCCTCCTGCTTCTACAGATGCAGCACCAGGCCCTGGGCCTCTTGGCTCCTGCTTCCTTGACCGTGTTCGCTCTCTGCCAGGCGTCGTGAGGCTGGAGGGGCTCCGTGTGCCGTGGCCTCAGTGTTGACACCCCTTTCTCTCTGCAGAGCCCAGCACTACATCAACATGCCTGTGCAGTTCAAGCCCAGGTCCGTGGGCAAGTTTGAAGCTTTGCTCGTTGTTCAAACCGATGAAGGCAAGAGTGTCGCCATTCGACTCATTGGTGAAGCTCTTGGGAAAAGTTAAATAGAGTCCACTTTGTGTAAAGTAAATGACATAAGTTATATTTTGGTGACTTCATTTTTTTCTGTACTACAGTTACGCCTTTGTATATATTTTGTATGATTAATTGGATGTCTATAACTATAGATTTGTTCTTTTGAGAAGCTAATATTGAAGACCTGACTAAAACAATCATGTAACTATCCTATAGTATTGTATTTAACTTTTACAGGGGAGAAGAGAGTTCTATTTTTGCATTGATTATGATATTCTGAATAAATATGGTGTATATTTTAGTTGGTATATCCAGAAATAAACTTAATTTCCATTGAATTTGTTTTTTTTATATGCTGTCATGTAGACATTAGAATATCACTTTATTCTGCTAATTATTTCCAAGCGCCTTGGTCTGTTCTGTGATTTTTCTCCTCCATTACAGTTCTGTTTCCCTTAAGAAATTCCTTCTCAGTTCCTTTGTCTTTTAGCTAATTGCCCAGAGTAGAAAGGAAAGCTTCCTTTCAAAGAAATTGTCTTTCTCCGGAGTGGGGCAGGCGCCACGTTCTGTGCAGACACATTGGAGAGGTTGATGGTATATTTTAAGAGGGCGTTTATTGAAATTAAAGCTGGCGGGACAACTCCAGAATCCGGTGTAGAAGGGCACTGCCGTCAGGTACCAGAGGGACCCAGGGCACAGGGAGTGAGGGCAGTGAGCCGCCCGAGGGGACAGAGCGCTCTCCTGCTGTGACGTTCCCTGGTTCTACCAGGAGAGACGTGTGTATTAATTGCTCTGTGGCCATTGCTGGTGAGTGGTTGTGCAGCAGCGTGGGGGTCGCAGCCGGGTATTATCAATGGAGCAGAAGGACCTCGGAGGGTGTGCAAAGCTGCCAGGAGGGCTGTTAACCCCCAGCATTTACAACCGCGACAGAGAAACACTGTCCTTCCTGAGCACAGATTTAAGACAGTCTTACACGTCTGCCACATGGGTCAGTAATCACAGGTGAAGGGTAGAGGCAGTCCCACAACTGTTGATCCCTTTGTGATTAAAACTGCTCTCCTTCAGTGTCAGCTCTCTTCAGTGTCCGCTCTCCTAAAGTGGACACTTCCCTGTTTTGTTTCCTCTTTAGCTTTTTCATTTCATGCCCAGGGAAAGATCTGGGACAGGGGATCCTGTAAGTCTTTAACTGTGCCCTGAGCCCACTGAGCACTGGGCCGTGTTCCCGTCTCCGACCCCCGTGGACGCTCGTGCAGACAGGAGGGATGCGGCGAGGACGCCCCGCGGGGGCAGGCACAACCTCGGAGCAGCACGGGCTGTGACACGAGGTGAGGAGAGGCCAGTGGTGAGAGTGCGGCTGGAAACGCAATCCTCCCAGGGGTGTTATAACCGTTACTTCTCCCGCACCCGGTGCTGACCCCAGAAGGTGCACGGATGCATGTGGAGGCGATTGCGTGTTTGCTCCATGAGCAAGGCTGACCCAGGTCCGGGACCACTGTTGTGCTGACCTGCCCTCAGGTTGGTGGGAAGCCCCACGCTGCTCGCTTGAGGAGGTTCTCCCTGTGTTTGGGATGACCCATAAAATCGCTGTTCTGTGGGGTCGGCCTGAGGAAATGCCACCTTGTGGACTTGGCTGCATGTGAGACTTGCTCCCTGAGAGCTGTGAGGCCAGCAGGCACGACGCAGACCCCGCCACGCCAGATGCCAGGATGCCACCCACAGCCGCCACCATTGCCCTTGTGCTTTCGGGCACAAGGGCGACTCTGCGTCAGCTTCTCTGGAGCCATCTTCCTAAACTCAGGGGAGGCCCGTGTTCCACCGGAGCCGGGCCAGCTCGGATCCTCCTCCTTGGCCTGGTCCCCCCTCCCTTGTGCTTCCACAGGCCTGTCCTTCTTGGTGGGGGGAGGACCACCTTCCATACCTGCCTTCCAGGTGCTCGGGGAAGGTGCCCATCCGACTGACGGGCACCTGTGCCAAAGGCGGTTCACCTCTGAAGCCTCAGTGGGTAAAGTATGGGGGTGTGGGGGAGAGGGTTCATGCTTTCAACAAGTGGATGCATCCACTGAGCTTCTGTGTCGAAGTATTTCCATGGAAATATCAAGAGCATATGGATAATATACTGTCTTACAAATGGATGACAGGTTGCTTCACACAATAATGTTTTTATATCTCAAGTCAAAAGCGGGTTGTGCAAATGGAGAAACGCTGGAAGGGCTGGTCAGGAGCAGGCCGGGACTGCTCAGCCCACTGCTGTATGAGGCACGGCCCTGGGGGCTGCCCAGCGGCCAGTGAGGTAGATAGGGAGGAGGTGAAACGCACAGGACAGTGATGTAATTGTCGACCTGGGATTCCAAGAGGGTTTCCTTTAAAGATTATAAAAAGAATTCGGTAATGTGACTGGATTACATAACTGATACACAAACATCAACAGTTTTTCTATATAAGAAAATAGTAATGGAAAAAATAAAACCCCTATGAATAAACGTATAAAGAAATGTGTAAAATTTACGTGAAGAAAACTTTAAAATCTCACTGGAGGTTACAGCAGGTTTGGGCAGGGGGTAACGTGCCCACATTGCTACCGTGTGCTCCTCTGTAGCACGAATACCCCTTGAGATCCTAACGACAGGACTGCAAGTAGCCGGGTGAGACTAGCATGTACAGGATGGATCCAAAAGCCCCAAATACATACAGAAATTCAGTACAAGGTAAAAGTGGCACCTCAGTGGGGAAAAGATGGGTTATCCCGGATTAGCTTCCAGGTGAATCATAGGTTAACAATGAAAGTATAAAAGTCCCAGGAGAAAATATGGAAAACAATATCAGTTATTAACTTCTAATTTTGGAATAAAAGCTGACAGTCATATAAGGAAGAGATCAACTCAACCACATACAAATTAAAATTTTCTGGGTGGAAAAAGCATAACCAAAATCAAATGACAAACTGGGAGTCTTAATGGACACATTGGCCATTTCAGTCTTTCTGCTGCAAACAGTGACACTAAAACTCTCCATCTGCAGCTGTCACTTCACGTATTTCCAAGGACACCTGTCGGGTAAAGCACTGCAGCATGGACAGCGGGTGGAAGGCAGGTCAGGGGCAGTATAATTTGAGTGGACATTGCTGACTTGTCTCCTGCCTGTTTTTCTACATCCTTGCCAAAACAACGTTAGCAAACTTTAACTTTTCCTACTCTAGTAAGTGAGTAATTGCGTCTGGTCTGATGTGCGCTGGCTCTGACTCTGGGGGCAGAGCCCACCTAGGCAGGCGCAATGGGTGGCTGCCAGGAGCCACCCTTCCCCCGCTTCTTTTGGGAGCCTCCAGCAAAGAGGGTGGACCTGCCCAAGGCCGCTTTCTTGGGGTCCCCTGCAGCTGAGCCCTGAGGAGACCCCTGTGGAGGGGACCCACCTTCCTGTGAACACCAAAAGTGGACGGCAGATGGCTCTGGGAGTGGCAGGCAGAGGGTGACGCCCGGGCCCCCTGGGCTCTGTCCTCACAACCCTGCCCTGAGGCCGGAGGAGGCCTGCCTTCCACTGGACTGTCTCCACTTCCCACCAGGTTCAACTATTAACTATTTTTGTAATAAAAAATGTTTTAAAGAGGTAAACATAACAAAGGAATTGTTTTAATAAGAGATTTAAAAATCCGACCATCACTTTTTCTGCCAATATTCAGTAAATTTAATGGAATGTGTCACTTATTAATTAGGGTATTGACAGTAGTCTTTCTCAGAAGGTTTTGAAATGACACCTCGCAGTAAAGTTCTACCTTTCCTTCTGAAGAAGCTCGGGCGTGGAGACCCTCGAGGTCCTTACAGGTGTCGCGGCCTCTCAGCAGATGCTCCTCCTTGGCTTTGCTGTGACGTGTGTTTCAGTTTGGTGTCCAGGAAGCAGGGCCGGTCCCCCAGGGGGCCTTTGTGGAGGAGATGCCAGCGGGTCTGAGGTCTGAAGGTTTCCCGTCAGCCTCACCTGTAGGGCTGCTGCCCACACCTGCCCTGCCTCTGGGAGGAGGAGGGTTAACCAGCCCTGTGCCTTCTGTTCACTTGGGGTCACTTGGTCCCACTACAAGTTTGCTTTCCCCTTTGTTATTTAATGTCGATGTTAAAGCCACTAAGAGGGTTGCCTGTTTCTACACCGAAGTCACTGGACATGAAGAGAGCCCATTTTAATATTTTATATAAAATATATAACATAAATACGTATTTCTGTATTTTATAGGTTTATTTAAATATATTTTTTAAATCTATATATACACATACATATCAGGATAAAGCAAATAGATTGAGGTTGTTAGCAACCAAGGTTTTAGTAGAAGACAAATGTGATGTTATAATTCAAAGATAAGTCAAGATATTAAGTCCCTTTGAAGTTAAATTTAAATCAGAAATACTAGCTTGCACTCATGATTTTTTAAAAATCCATATTTCCAGCCTTGTCCACTGAAAATGCCCAAAGCAGTCTTAGCTCATTGGCAGTAGTGCCCCTGGAAAGAGACATGGGACACGTGTGCCGTGGCCACACACCTACAGTTGTATTATTTTAATTCTAATCTTGTTCTGTTAAACTATGAAATGAAGAAAATTAAAACATGAGGCTAATATTCAAGAGTGATTATGTTGTATATACAATGTAAAAATTGATCTGTTGTAAGTTAGTGAAAGTAAATAATCCAAGACTCAACACTCATTTTTTATCATTCATACTGATTAATTGGCAAAATTCAACTTCATTTTGGTTACGTAAGTGCAGACTTTTAGGAAAATACTCTTCCTCATCTGTTTAGAAGAGTGCAAATTAATTATCTAAAGGATAACTTCACTGGGCATGATTTAATTTATGTATGTATTTAGGTATGTGTTTGTTTATTTTCCTAAGGAGTGATTAGAAGTCCTATCAATTATAGAAATCTCATAGTGTGCTCAGAGAAAATAACTTGTTGACTTTGGTAGAAAAACAGCAATTTCTAGTTATTACATAAAAATAAAGCCGGAAAATAGATGTAGTAATGGAAATAAAGAGAAATATCAAAATGGTATAATTGACAAACAGCTGGAATACCACTACCTCATACCATATTTACAAGTAAATTCCAGATGGATTGAAAATTTTAATGTAAAAATTAAAACTATAAGATTAAACTATATTAGATTTTATATGTCTGTAACTTTGGATGGGAGTGAACTTCCTAAGCAGGAAAGGAAACCCAGAAGTTATAAGGGAAAGTCAGGTGAATTTCTTGTAATTGTTGTAAAATATGCACAACATAAAATTTACCATCTTACCATTTTTAAGTGTACAATTCAGTGGCATTAAGCACATTCACATTGTCGTGCAGCCATCAGCACCATCCATCTCCAGGGCTTTTCCATCTTCCCAACAGATGTATTTTAACACACAAGTTTAACATATTGAACAGCAAAAAGACACCATAAATAAAGACAAGAGACAACCATATGTTGGGCAAAGACGTTTACAACACTTTATTTCTAGCACCCCGAGTGCTACAAATCCTATAAATTGGTAGGGAAAGGCAATCCAATAGAAATGTGGATAAAAGAACATAAATAGACATTTCACAGAATGATAATTTTAGATGGCTAGTAGACATCTGAAAATTGGTTGAGAAAATGCAAATGAAAGCAAGAATGAAATACTCTTTTTTTTAATCCGTGAGATTGAAAATTAAAATGTGTCATGCATCCCTACATGGCTGGTGAGTGAATTGCTGGAAATTGGTATGGGAAATGCTAATTATGGTAATAAATACCATTTTTTAAAACTCATCAAATTGACAAAAATTAAAACGAATATGAAACATTCTTTGCTGGTAGGAGTGCAACTACTAAAACATTTGGGGGATGTAATCTACAAATCCCTACAAAAAATTAAAATCCTTTCACCCAGCAATCAACCTTTGGGAGTCTATTTTATAAAAATGAAAGCACCATTACATATAGCTATATGTATGTATACATATACATATATGTATGTATGTTAATACCACGTAAGAGATGCAAATACAGTATCCTGAAAACATCCTACTGTGAGAAGCTGTGGAGGTTAAGAGCCCTGTCGGGAGAGAGAGGCCACAGGCCCTGCAGTGCCAACAGGTGCAAGAAACCCCCTTGCACCTGGGTCATCCTGGCTGAGCACTCCCCAGATTCCTGGCCCATGCATATGTGCACAAAATAATGTTTTAGGGTACTTTGTTATGCAGCAATCTTGGTTTCTATAAAGAAAAAGTCTCTTTCTGCTATTCCCTCACATCATTTAGTTCCTTTTTATAGAACACATTAAGGTACTTTTTTTTTAACCAAAAATCTATCTCTATTTACTAATGGAGTCAAATAAGCAATTTACATTCGGAAACAAAGGAAAAAGTTATTAAGTTTTATGTAAAAAGTATTATAGTATTGATATTTGTTTGGGAAAAAAAACTCATAACCAGAGGCAACAATCTTCTTTTTGCAAAATAAGCTACATGGCCTGTTATTTGGTAGGCAGTACATTGTAATTGCTTTGTTTTTATTATCCTTTTACATGTTTTAAAACTTTGCCAGTAAAGCTTTTCTAATAGTGCTGAAGAGACGTTTTTCCTGCTTACTTGGCAAAGTTTGCTCTCTGAATTAAAAAAAAAAAAGCAAAAGTTGTGTTGATTCTCCTCCTCTCTCCTCTTGCTCCTCACTCTTCCTCTTTCTTTTCCCCTCCTTACCTCTCTGCTTTCCCCAGAATCAATCAACCAGAGTTCTCATTTGCCAGCAACAGGACTCCACGCTGCACTCAACACGGGGGCTTTGTTGGTGCATGTTCTCAATGGCGGAGCCAGAACTAGGCTTGGACACAGACGGGGGACCTGGGCACAGGGAACACAGCTGGGGCCCAGCAGACCTGCCCCTTCTGTGATGAACTGGATGTCCAGTTGTGTCCACTTCCTTAAACCCGCATGTAAGCCCCATGGGAGCATCTGATTTGCCTCACCTGGGGTAAGTGTCGCCCCCATGGTGAATGGGGTGGGAGGGCAGCAGCAGGCAAGATGAGAGAATATCCAAAAAGGAGATGGGGCTGCTGGTAGGAAGGCACACAGATGGCCACTAAAAATGTAATTTCATCAAGGTTCTGCTTAGAAAAAAGCAACCAAAAATTGAAGATGAATATAACTTAAGACCCAGCAATCCCATTCTAAATGTCTATATACTGAGTGTCTAAACACTAAGAAGTCTCCCACCTGTGTGCAAAGAGACGTTAGCAAGGATGTTGATTGTAGTAATGGAGTAAGAGTGGAAAAAAATGGTAACTCTTAAATGTCATCAAGAAGAATATGATCTATTCACATAGTGAAATACTATTACCAGTTAAATTAACTAAAATGATGTGTCAACTTGAATAAATTTTTTTTTTTTTTTTTTTTTTTTTGCGGTATGCGGGCCTCTCACTGTTGTGGCCTCTTCCATTGAGGAGCACGGGCTCTGGATGCGCAGGCTCAGCGGCCATGGCTCACAGGCCTAGCCACTCCGCGGCATGTGGGATCCTCCCGGACCAGGGCACGAACCCGTGTCCCCTGCATCGGCAGGCAGACTCTCAACCACTGCACCACCAGGGAAGCCCAACTTGAATAAATTTTGACCGCGTAAATGAGTGAAAAGGTCAAATGTACACTATGATAGCATTTATATCAAGTTTAGAAACATACAAAGCCATATAAGCATGTATATAGTTTCAGAATATGTTTATATGCAGCATAGGTATAAAAACCTGGATGGAGAGGAACGGACCGATGTCCAGAGACAGTTCTCTGACCTTCTACATGTCAGCACATCTTGCAGGCGAGGCCCTGCCTGCCTTGTGTTCTGCACTATCTTTAGAAGGATGTTCATGTAGGTAACAGACTTGCCAGACAGAGATGTGTCTCCTTCAGCTCCTCTCCTGTAACACAGCCCACTGTGCTGGCAGGTGCCATCTGGCCCTCTTGGCATGGCCCTATGAGAATTGGGGCTCAGAATATTGGTGCAAAAATGCTAATACTGCTATTGCTGTGGGCAATGAATGGTCCCTTGTCTGACCCTGGAGTCGCATGCCTTCTGTCAGCATCCAAGAAACTGTAACAGGCAATAGTATCAGCTTACAAATGGGGTAAAATTTCAGATTCTTCATAACTCTTGACAATTACCTTCAGGCTAAGAGTTATCTCTAGGAAGGGAGGAAGGGGCCTCGAATAAGAGAGGGGTCAAAGGGAGGTTGTACATTTCATTTCTTAAGAAAAAGCTCTGAAACAAACATGGCCATGTGGTAGTATATATGCCCTTATTATATTCTCTATATTTTTTGGTATGTCTGAAATATTAAATTAAAAAGTGAACTTACATTTTAAAAATCCCAGAGAAATGAGTTTTTTTAAACAATAATGAGTTTTCTTTCTTAAACTTGTAATCTATAGATTGGATCTCCTTTCTTTTTTCCTTCGTATTACTTTTCATCATGTTCATCTCTGTGTTTTTTTCTCTATTTTTAAAAAATTTTGCTTCAATTATCTTGTTGAGATGAAATTTACATAACATAAGATTAGCCATTTTAAAGGGAACAATTTAATGGCATTTGGCACATTCACAATGTTGTGCAACCATTACCTCTATCTAGTTCCAAACTATTTTCATCTTTCCAGCAGAAAACACTGTACTTACTAAGTGGTTACTCTTCTTCCCTTCCCTCAGCTCCTGGAAACTACTAATATCCTTCCTGTTTCCATGAATTTACCTACTTTGGATACGTTTTAAAACAGCATCATGCAATATGTGACCTTTTGTGTCAGGCTTTTTCCATTTAACATAAGGTTTTCAAGGTTTATTCACATTGTGGATTTGAATTTCTGTCTGGGGTTACTTGCTTTTAGTCTGAAGAAATTCTTTTATTATTTCTTGTAAGGTGGGTCAGCTGCAACAAATTCTCTCAGTTTTTGTTTATCTGGAAATGTCCTATTTCATCATCAGTTTTGAAGGATAGCTTTGCTAGACATAGAATTCTTGGTTGACGGTTTTCCTTTTGAGTCCTTTGACTATGTTATCTCACTTCCTCTGGCCTCCATTGTTTTTGCTGATAAGTTAGCTGTCCATCTCATTGGGGCTCCCTTGTAAGTGAAGAGTCGCTTTTCTCTGGCTGCTTTCAATATTTTCTTCTTGTTTTTGACTTTCAGCATTCTTGCTATAATGTGTCAGTTTGTGGATCTCTTTTTTTTTTTTTTTTTTTTTTTTGCGGTAGGTGGGCCTCTCACTGTTGTGGCCTCTCCCCTTGCAGAGCACAGGCTCCGGACGCGCAGGCTCAGCAGCCATGGCTCACGGGCCCAGCCGCTCTGCGGCATGTGGGATCTTCCCAGACCGGGGCACGAACCCGTGTCCCCTGCATCGGCAGGCGGACTCTCAACCACTGCGCCACCAGGGAAGCCCTTGTGGATCTCTTTGAGCTTATGTTACTTGGAGTTTGTTGAGTTTCCTGGGTGTTGAGTGTTTTTTTTTTTTAATACATTTGGAAATTTTCAGCTCTTTATTTCTTCAAATATTTTCCACTCTTTCTGATATTCCCATTACGCATAAGTGGTTTGCTTATTGATGTCCCATATTCTTCTTAGGCTCTGTTCATTTTTCCTCATTTTTTTTCCTCTCCATTGTTCAGATTACTAATCTCTATCAACCTACTTTCAAGTTTGCTAATTCTCTGTTTTGCCAGCTCAAATCTACTGTTAAGCCCCTCCAGTGAAAGTTTCATTTCAGTTATTGTACTTTTCAACTCTAGAATTTCCATTTGGTTGCTTTTTTAAATATATAATGTCTATCTGTTTATTGGTATTTTCTTTTTTTTTTTTTTAAAGATTCCTTTTTTTTTTTTTAATGGTACAGTTACTTTTTTATTTAATTAATTTATTTACTTTTGGCTGTGTTGGGTCTTCGTTTCTGTGCGAGGGCCTTCTCTAGTCGTGGCAAGCGGGGGCCACTCCTCATCACGGTGTGCAGGCCTCTCACTATCGCGGCCTCTCCCGTTGTGGAGCACAGGCTCCAGACACGCAGGCTCAGCAGCCGTGGCTCACGGGCCCAGTCGCTCCGTGGCATGTGGGATCCTCCCAGACCAGGGCTCGAACCCGTGTCCCCTGCATTAGCAGGCAGATTCTCAACCACTGCGCCACCAGGGAAGCCCTGTATTTTCTATTTGATATGACAATGGCATCATACCCTCCTTTACCTCTTTTTTAAATTAATTTATTTACTTTTGGTTGTGTTGGGTCTTCGTTGCTGTACACGGCCTTTCTCTAGTTGCGGCGAGGGAGGCTACTCTTTGTTGCAGTGCACGGGCTTCTCATTGCGGTAGCTTCTCTTGTTGAAGAGCATGGGGTCTAGGCACGCGGGCTTCAGTAGCTGTGGCACGCGGGCTCAGTAGTTGTGGTTCACAGGCTCTAGAGCACAGGCTCAGTAGTTGTGGCACATGGGCTTAGTTGCTCCGCGGCATGTGGGATCTTCCCAGACCGGGGCTTGAACCTGTGTCCCCTGCATTGGCAGGCAGATTCTTAAACACTGCACCACCAGGGAAGCCCAAAGTCAACTTTTAAAGTAAATTTAATTTTTAAATTAATTACAACACATTTACACCAATTACACAGCCTCAAGTCACGGCTCATTGGCAGAAGGGACCCTTGTCTGTAAGAGCAGAGGGCTTAACTCACACACTAAAACAGAATTACTTGCAGGCAACAGTGACAATATTCAACCCGAGTGGCCATTAAAATGAAATTTTTCTGTCATTGGGCTGTTTTCTGTGGTCTATGGGAAGGATTTAATCTCTGAAAACGTAAAGCTTTTTCCAACTTCTCTCCTCCTCCCTGGCTTAATCGAGGAGGACTCTCAGGTATTTTATGCTGCAGGCGGGTCGTTTGCAGCACATCCTTGGCTTCACTGAGTGGGGGCTGGTCTGACATCCACGCCACAATGACCTCTGTTCTGGTCATCCCCATGGCCAGGGCTGCGCTAGCCTCTGCTCTGGCCCTTCCCCTCACTCCCAGCCTGCTTTGTGAGACAAGCTTTGCTTTCATTTTTAATCTCTCCACATCCAGTGCAACACGTCCTCAGGACCGTGTGAGGAAACATCTTTATGGTCCTACTGTGCTGACTCTTCTAGAAGCCCCCAAATGTCAGTGCCCCCATCAGGCTGCCCGGGAGCCTCGTCCTCCTTTTTCATCACTCTCCAGATCCCATCCTGCTGCCCTACACGAAGTTGTTGTGGACACATCAAGGCTTTGAATTGGTTTCTGTCAAATAGGCCTGCCCGCAAAGTTCAGAGAAAGAAAATCTTCACTTTGTTAAAGGCCACAGGGTCTCCTGGACCAGCAGCTCGAGCCCCTGGCCCTCTCTAAGCTGAGCAGCTTTGGGGCTGCACTCTGGATGCAGGGGGAGCGGCGGTGAGGTCCCGGCATCGCCCTGGGGCTCCTCTCACGCCCTGCATCCAATCAGAAGGAACTTGGAGTGGCATAGTAAGTCCTCGGGCGTCTGTGTAGCTCGTGCTTCCCGCCCAGTGTCCACCAGCTGGGCCTGAGCTCCAGCCTCCCTGCCTGGCCCTCTCACAGTGACCTGGCCCAGCCATGTGTCGACCCCTCTCCTGGTGGCTCTCAAACACTCGGCCACATCCCTGCGGCCCCGGCCCCACCCAGCAGCCTGAGCCTGGATGGTGCCGGTTCCTGGGCACCTGGGGCAGCTGACAGCAAACCAACCACTGTGTTGGGACGAGTGTGTGAAGAGTACAACACAAGGGGGGTGAGGACAGGGGTGAGGGGGCCAGGGGAACAGGAGAGGGGACTGGGCAAGAGCAGCCTGGCTCCAGAGCCAGGGGCCGGGGTGCCGGGCTGGGGGCAGGACTTTGGGTTGGGTCCCAGGGAGATGGGAGCCCCCGGAGCTCCTGGTATGGCCTGGTCAGGCTGCCCATGGGGACTGAGCACAGAGAGGAGGGGGAGGCTCGGGGCCGCTGGTGGGAGAATCGGTGGCTTGGACGAGGGAGATGGGGGTGGGTTGCTGCTGAGGAGCACTTGGATTCTGGATGTAGCCACCTGAGTTTCCATCCAAACTAAGTCCACAATCCAGCCAGGGGAAACTATAAAAACTCAGAAAAATAAAACCTGAATCATTGCACATCACTCCCTCGTTTAAAACCGAGCAGGAGATTGGGGGGTGGGGAACCCCACTCACAGGGCAGCAGCGGCCAGCTCTGGCCCTGCCGGTGCTGAGAATGCAAGGCTGAGGAGCTAGGTCTTCGCATTTCTCCAGAGAAGCAGAAATTTGAAATCTTTAGGTGAAATCTTCCTACTTTTACCCTATAAAATAATGGAGGTCAAATGAGACATGTTTTGAGGATTTGACCTCTGCTCATAGGAGGCAGTCACAAAGTTTGCTGGATGGAAAAACTGATACTCCTACAGCTTAGGTATCTTTATTATTATTGTTGGTCTTCAGACTTTCCCCCTTGACACAGCGGAGGGAAAGTATATGGCAGTGGTGGTGGTTATGAAGGGAGGGGTGATGGGGAGGGAGGTGGGGACGACCCCAGGGTGGGGGATGCTTCCGATCCTCTGCCGTGGGCTCCTTGCTCCGTCTGCAGTCGCCGGGCCCTGTCCATGCCTGACTCTAGGAGGTGAGGATGGGGAAGGGGGTGGGGGTGAGGGCAAATGACTCTGGAGGGACTGGACTTGCAGCCCTGGCTCTAAAATGATGGGCTCAGAAGATGTTCCTGCTCCTGGCCCCGATCTGGAGTCAGACACTGCTCGTTGTGTATGACCAATACTGAAGCATCCACAGTGGTTTCAGCAGCAAGTTATTTTATTGGTTTTAACTGCTTTTTCTTCCAATAACATTATGCTACGTGTGTGTGTGTGTGTGAGGGTGAAATGATACCCAAGCGTTGGAGAGGCCAGAATGGGCAGCCACTGTGGACGGCTGTCTTCCAGTCGTGGTGTGGCAGAAGGACCGGGACCCAGCACCCCGGACGTGGTGGTCGTGTGATTTGACACATCATTTAATATACGTGAGATTCAAGGTTTGCTTTTAAGGATGAAATAAGTATGTAACTTCTGGTCGGGGTGCCTCTGTGCTCAACAGATGGCATCAGCACAGAATTATTTTAACATAATGGACCTATTTCTTCCTCTTGTACAACAAAGACTCTTACCAGAATTCCCAACTTCTACTTTGATTTCCCACTGACACTTTGATATACTGTAAATAATATGCTGTCAGCCATTGAAATATGAACCTCTCAGCCTACAATTCACCCTGTCCTGAGTATTTATAGGACTAAGACGAATTTTAGGACTGCTTCAGAAGGGCAGCTGCTCATGCCCAGTGATTACGGGAACGTGGGGAAGTTTGCCGAAGAACCTTTCCAATCAGTTTACTGACACCTGAAAGGTCAGAAGGAGAGATTAATTTATTTTTGTTTCCTGTTAATCAGTCTCCTTGGATTAAACTTTGCAGTCATTTAAAACCTTTCATTATGGTTTTACTTTACATTTCCCTAATGAGAGAGTACCTTTTCATGTGTTTACTGGCTATTTCGTACCTTCTTTTGTAAAGTACCTTTCAAAGAGTTTGACTGTTTTGGGGGGATACCTTTCCTTAAAGAAGCTAGATTGGGGGTTATGTTCGCCACACACAGTTGATCTCTGGCTGAGACGGGGAGATACCCTGGCCCACAATTCTGTGTTGGTCAGGGTTGGATCACAAAAGCAGAACATTTGTAAGTGACACGGAGTCGGTACTTACTACAGGCAGTAGTGGTAGTGAGCAGCGCACGGAAGGGCACTGAATCAGGGCCTGGCAGGCCTGGCAGGTGGGCAGGAAAACTGGCTGTGAAGGGGGGGCAGGGATAGACTGGCACTCACAGCACCACTTGGGCCCACAGAGCAAACAAACCCTGTCTTTTATCCCTTCAGCCTAAAGGACACAGGCGACTGGCAGAAGGTGCTGGCGTCCTTGGCCACGGGGCTGTGAACGCATCGCTGACCCAAGACAAGGGGACAAGGGGACACAGGGAGAGCAGGTCAGGGGTGTGCAGGCTGCTTGGTGCCTGGCGCCCTGCGTTCCTGGCAGGTCCTGGCCACTGCTCGACCCCTCCTTCTGCGTCGCCCACAACTTTCTCTATGGCATCCCTAACCTGCCTTAGAAAAAGACTAAAGAGGACAATTCAGGTAATACAAACAAACTTTAATGTTTTATGAAGTGGACCTTTCAAATTGCAAAATGGGGCAGAAGGCAAGAAGCTCTCACAGGATAAAGAATAGAGAACGAAGAAGAGACAAAGAGGAAGCACGCAATCAGTGGGGGCTGCAGAGCCCGCCTTGTTTGGGGTGAGGAGGCCCAGAGCTAGTAGTGCATCTGGGGACGGCTGGCTGGATGCCCTGCATTTCTGGTCAAACAAGTGCTTGTAGGACATGAAAGTCATCTACATTTTGGTGTGCTGACAGGTCACCCCAGGCATGAGTGTCTCCATCTTCGGCCTAGAAATTTATTTCAACACTTGCAACCCCAAGGAAGGGAATTCTGGGGTGCACGGACCCCTGTGGCTAAGTTGACCCAGTACAAAGTCACCGGAGAGCCTGTCCCTGCTGGCAAGGATGAGAAAGGATGAAGGAAGCTGATACTTAATGAGGACATTTTGGGCCAGGTCCTGTGCTGAACACTGAACTCACTGGCCATTTGTACCCCGCTGACTGACCGTGTGTCAGAAAGCAGTGTGCTAGGGTGGGGGCTGCAGCAGCCACCTTCTACCCAGCTGCTGGTCACTGCAACAGAGAGCAGGCCCCAAACTCAGCAAGGGACCAGCCAGCCCTGAGGGGCTCTGCTGGGCATGGGGGAAGTGAGCGGGGGTCACCACGGCACCAGAGGAGGCAGAAGCTGTGAACTGTTGTGGCTTTAACAGACCAAGGAAACTTCACTACACTTTACTATCTGCAGGTGGTTTGAAAATAACGTTCATCGCTCAGGAGTTGTTCCATCATTTTTGATAACTGATGCGTAGCAGCCACACCTAAGTGCATCTGGATGGACAGTCTTTGAGGTGATTGTTTACATCTTTTACTTGCCGTATTCTTCCTTTTTCTATACCCGCTCCCCTTCAAAGAAAGGGAACAGATGTTTTTTGTTTGGCCCAAGGAGAGTACTGCAGCAAGGCTGAAAGCAGAAGTCACCTGCAAAATATTTTCCTTTCTGTCTTTGGTGATTTTAAATCTAAACTCATAGAGGGGGGAGTGAGGTTTGTGGGTCCTGGAGCAGTGGGGGCAGCCAGATCCCAGAGGGGGTATTTGCATGGAGATGCGGACATGGCCAACCTCACAGCAGATCAGGTGAGGAGGGAATTGTTATCTACAGTTTACAGATTGGACACTGAGACAGTTTGACGGTGCAGACAACACAACGAAATGTGCCCGTGACATGGCTGAGACACACGGGACAGAGGCCTCCCTCCTGGAGCTGAGCTCATCCGTGTCCCATCCCGTATTTATCTGGATGGGGTTTCACTTCCCCAGCAGAATTACCCTCAATGCAAGCATCTCTCACTCCTTCTCCATTTCTTATTAAATTAAAAGGTACAACGAGTAGGGTGGATCTTTTTTGGATAGCTTAAGTCCCATCCAAATGTTATACATGAGATCCAAATAACTGAATTATATTCTCCGATTCACATTTATCTTGCGGTCGGTTGGGGCCCTCAGAATCTTTTTTCAACATTTGCTCATGGTTACCCTTGTATTTTTGTCTCCTTGGATGACTGACCTTCTTCTGTAGACCAAGTACAGTCGGGATTTAATGGACACCAGGTAAACTGCAGTGGATTTATACTGACAAAGAATGTTTCTCACATCCCACTCCTTGAAACCATTTTCAGTTGATTTCCACCCAGTTTAGTGATATTTTACCTCAATATTATTTCTTGTCCATCACAATACGAGGCTCCATTCATTTCCCCAATCTCTCTGGGGCCCTTCCTAAGCAGCAGGTGCAGTTCTGGCCGCCACAGACACATGTGCTCCACTCTTCAGAGCAAAAGCAAGTGCTGCTCTCCTGGCCTCTGACTGGGCCCTTGGCAGGAACACGAGAGGTTACTAATGGTCAGGTGAGCTGGCGGATTTTACAGAGAGCAAACGTGCATCCAGACGCCTCTGGCTCTGCCACTGCTGTGGCGAGTGTGTGTGTGTGCAGGGCTGTGGGAGGGGGTAGCTGAAATGCAGAACAAATACGAGGACAGCGTTCCTCCCATAGCTGTTTTCCAGAAATAGAAACAGAGACCTGCAGTTTCTAGTTATAAATTAGGGAAGACAGCAAGAAATGGGAATGCAGAATGAATTGAGATTCATCATAAATGGTAAAGCTGAGGCTAAGATGTAAAATTCGGGTCTCAATTTAAGAGGGTTAAATCGTACACAAGGAAATGATGCCCAAGTGAAATAGAAGAACAAATTGTTTCCTGTTCTTGGAAAAAACATTTTCTCCACTGTCCATGGGCAGTTTCAGGTTTAGAAGGAAAACGCCATTTCTCTGTTGACCTCAAGAGGGCAAGAAAACAGTTTCTCCAACCCCATAGCTGCTGTTAGTTGGCACATTAAATATAAGCTAGCAAGTAGATGCTTGTCAAGATTCAGATTACCTGTATTAAGCACTGATCAGCTCACTTCTCATTTAAAGAAGTTTTCTGTGGAGGCCAGATTCAAAGCTGTCCCACTGCTGTAGACACTCCTCATTTGCCTGGGGCCTGGGACTCCCTGGGAGCTGGGCTGAGCTGAGCAGGAGGGATGTCAGCGCGGCTGTAGGTGGCAGTATGGTTCAGCTCCTGCACTGTGCATAACCAGTTCGGGATTTTGTGGTCTGGAGACAAGTTACTCAATCTTTCACAGCCTCAACTTTCTTATCTGTGTAATGGGGAAGTACTAGCTGCCACAGTTGTCCTGAGGATTGAATTAGATAATCTCTGTAAAATTCCTAGCACAGGGCCTGGCACAATAAATGGTAGTTAATATTTTATCACCTATGAGCACGGATCAAATCTTACACAGCAGTTACCATCATAGCTGAGGACAGCTGAGGACTGTTTAAAGGAAGTTGAATTAAGCTAACATTTCACTAACTAAAATGTTACTGATAAATTAATGTAGATTTCAAAAGATTCTTTTCTCTGATATTATGGAAGCATGAGCTGGCCAACTTTTGGTGGGGAGGTGGAGACATTGAAAATTAGCTGCTTTAATTAGCTGCCCTTCTGTTATACCCTGCCTGAAACCCCAGATTGGTATATTTTGATATGTCTGCAGGGGGGTTAATTTTGGCAATTAATTTGTCTAATTTTGGTGGCTGTAATAAAGCTGGGTTAAAATGCCCGTATGCTGTGGCAGTAACCAAACCCCTATCAAACACGGTCAGGTTGGCCAGTGTGAATGCTAGTACTTCTGGAAGACAACACGTATAATGTCCGCACTCAAGTGGAGTTTAAGTCCCAAAGGCCTTCCTAGGAGAGATGTAGGTCCTCCAAGGAGAAAGGGTCGCAGTGGGAAGAATCCACCTGAGCTCCCCATCTGGGAAGGGGCTGACTAGGTGGGGATAGGAGGATTCATCCGTCCCACTAAGGGCCCTGCAGCCCTACTGTGCATCTCGGCTAGTGCCTGAAGGCCGGCTGCCCGCGGCGCCCACCCCCCACCCCCGCTCCCCGCCGTTGTCTCCCGGCTCCGGGATGGAGTTCCCCGTCCGGCCGGCGGTGGGCGCGCGCCCAGAGAGGCCGAGCCGCGCCGCGTGCGTAGCCGGGGGTCCCGCGGCCTGGGCGCCCGCTCGCCCATTTCGGTGCCCGCGGCCCGCGGAGGTCAGCGCGGCCCGCGCGGGGTCCGGCCAGCCCACCCCGCCCCCGCCCCGCCTGGCCGCCGCCGGTCCCGCTCAGAGGGGGATGGGGAGAGCGGAGAGGCCGGCGGACAGCGAGGCAGACGGCGCGGAGGCGGAGGCGGCGCCCGCGGCACCGTCTCCCGCTTCCCCGCTCGGCGCTGCGGACCGGCCGGCCGGCCGGGCGGGCCGGGAATCTCCTGCGAACCGGGGAGGAGCTGCCGCCGCCAGGCCGGCTGAGCGTCCGGGGAGCGTGGAAGGGGGCGGGGAACGCGGGGAGCCGGGGCCGATCCCGGCCCTTAAAGCGGCACCCCCGCGCCCCGCGCCCCGGCAGCCTCACTCCAGAGCCGCGGCCGCAGGTGGGTGCCGACCCAGAGCTCCGGCGTCCGGCCAAGTTCGGTGCCGCGCGGACCGGGGGCGCGGACGGGAGGACGGGGCACCGGAACTGGACGTCCGCGAGCCGCGCCGTCGGCGGGCCGCCTCCCACCCCCGCGAGTCCCGGCGGCGTCGCGGTGGGCACGGCGGCGCCCGGGGCGCTCCCGGGGGCGGGCGCAGGAGGGCGGTCCCCACCGCACAGTCTGCTTCCCGGTGCCCCGCACGGTTGTGCGCCGCCGCGGCGGGGGACGGGGTCCGCGGGCAGGTTGTGCGGGCATTGCCAGAGTTTGCGGGGAGGGAGGCGCGGAGCAGAGGGACCCTGGACCCCGCGTCCCGGGCACCCTGCGTCCCGGGCACCCCGCGCGCTGAGCGGCGGTTGGGAGGCAGCTTGTCCCGGCGCCGCTGGCCCTCAGGCTGAGCCCCGAGCCCGCAGGAAGCGGGCGTGGGCAGAATTTCTGTGACCCTCACGGCGGAATAAACAGGAAGCGACGAGCACCCAGCCCGGCCGCCCTGCCTTTGTTGTGCGGTCTGCGGGGCGCAGCGCAGAGGACGCCTCCCGGGACCCCCGCCGGCCCCCCGGGGGCTGGGCGCGCCCCGTAAGTGCGTCGCCCGAGACCTGGGCTCAGTGCTGGGCAGCTCGCCGCGCTGGCCCCGAGGGCAAATGCTTGGTTTTGAACTTTTTTTTTTTTTTTAACTGGTAAAGGAGGAGGCTTCCGATGAGGCGGAGGTTTCTGGAGCACGAAGGGGACCGCGGCGGGGTGGGTGGCACCTGGAGAAGGCGGGTAGGTCGGGCCGCTTCCCGGGTGAGCGCGCGCGGGTTGGCACAGCGGGAAACTCGTAGCGAGCCGGGACCCAGACGCAGGAGTGATTACTGAGTGCTGGTGGACACATAAACTAGCGTAATTTTTGTTTTCTCCAGAGACTCTTCTAATTAGCTAAAATTGGATAATTCTGATTTGCTTCTTTTCTCTTTCTCTGTGTCCCATCTACTCCCTTCTCCTCCTTTCTAATTTTTTTGGCAACTTCGCATCCCTGGACCCTTCGCTTGTAGTTCAGTGCTGCTTTCCAAATGTTAGTTATGATGGTGATAATATTTTTGGATGACCTACTGTGTGTAGGTGTTGTGGGATGAGGTGAGGTAAGCTGCACCGTGTTGATTCCAGAGCTGCTGTTAGTAGGCTTCTTGCAGTGGAGGTGGGTGGCGATGGTGAGCTGCCCTGGCTCTTGGAAATAAGTGGTCCTGTGGCTGGCATGGAGGTTGGTGCATCCCTGGGGGCTAGACCAGGAAGGTTCCTTTTAAAATGGTCCTTCTGCCTGTTTGGCTAGCCAAGAGGGTGTTCTCCCAGTCTGTCTCCCCTGAAGCTGCAGGACAGTGTGAGTTACAGGACAGGTCCTGGAGGATCTGCACTGAGAAACTGCCATTGCATCCAGTCAGGTCTGCATTTGCATAAGAGTGTTTATAGTCTTCCCAGGGCTTATGTTGCCTTTACTGTCACCTGTACATTTGCCCTTGTACTCTGCACTGTTCTCTTGAACATGTTCTTTATGTTCAGTGAAGGGTCATGTCAAATTTGAGTAATTCCATGTACAAAGGAGTAGATCTGATTATTATCCATGTACATGTATTGAATTATAATAGTTGGTTTCCTATCCTTGGATACTCTTTGATGGCTCTTGCAAAGAAGTGCTTTTTAAAACATGGGGGTATATTCCTTATGATCTTTGAGAGCTTAATTCTTTTAAGAGCTTCACTTTGCTATTGACATTGAACACACTGTTAGGAATTAGGGCTGAGACTGTAAGTGCCAGTAAGGGATTTGCTGCAATGGACTTGTAGCTGCCTTCCTCCCTTGTTTTAAAAGCCCCCTCTAATTTCTTAACATTCTGCTGTTACCCTTGAATGAGTCTTGACTGTGGTTCTGGTTTGTGGAGGCTTGTATTTACGATGGAGAAGGCTTTTCCCAGCAGGTATTAGGGCTGTCTCTCGAATCCTCTCTGGGGCCCTTTGCATGACCACAGTCCTGCAGAGGAACCCAGCCAGTGCCAGATGCTTATTAAGGGATTTTGTGCCCATTTGTTGGCGTATTGTTTGAGTCAAAGTCTCCTGCCCCCACTTGCCAGAGTATATAGACAAATATTTATTCCCACCCCCCCAATGCTGACAGTGCTCTAAGAATAGTTTTCTTGCCTAGCGCTGAGAGCAGGACCCGCCCGCCTGCAGAGGTGTTTACAGTTTGGGCCTGGGCTGCAGTGTGGGTTGACTTAGCAGCCTGGCATAGCGGCCCGCAACTCCTGGGACGTGGTTGGCTTTTCCTCAGGGCTGCTGGAGGGTTGCCTCCCAGCCTGACAGGAGCATAGGGAGGTGACGGTGACTTAGTGCCCTGGGTGCGGTTCCTGGCCTGCGGTCCAGCAGAAACCCCTAAGCTTGTCCAGATCCCTGTGCAGTCACCCCCATGGTCTGGGCAGGAGGTCATGGCTTTTTGTCATCACGTAAAACCAACCACTCAGCGCTCAGGGCAGGGACACTGGCCACTGTGACTGGTCAGATCTTCCTGGTGGCCCTTTGCAAGTTTATTCCTATCTTTCTTCTGTGTCTGGGCTTATGGCGTCTCTGTGATGTGTCTGTTCTTTTGGGTGAGAGTTAATGCAGAAGGAAGAAAGAAATTAAAAGATCATTCCATGTTAACCTGGAAAATTTTTAGAAACGTTTGATGTACTTCATATAGATTTATGGCTATTCAATGTAAACAGTGTGGAATGCTACGGGGTCCCCAGTGCCCTCTCTCCCTGCTTCCACCCCCTCCTTTTTTAGGTCTCAGAACACTCTCCTGGAAGCCAGTATTTTCACATGTCAAAGTGACTTTCTGCCTACATGGGATTTGTTAGCTTAGAGTTACACCGTGACCTATACCATGGGTGTGATGGAAAGTGAATCTTCAGTTTTTAAATAGCAATGTATAGCTTCTGACTCCATCTGAAAATTTAGGCCACAAGACCTGCCATGTGCTAGGGAGATTTTTTGGTGGCATTATTAGCTTTATTTTTAGGCAGCTAGGGGACACAGGTGAGCACCTGTACTATTAATTGCTGTGGAAATATTGGGTTCGTATTTCCCATCAATACTGTTTTTCTCTCTATCATAGGAGGACTTGAAAATAATGTTTGTGTTGTCTCCTATCCATGTGATTTGAGTATGGATTGCTTTTCTTTGAATTTCCACTAAAAATGGTACTTTGGCCTTTTAAGCTGTTTTTGTAAGGACTTTTCTTTCCACCAAGCTTGTTTTCCAGATAGGTCTTGGAAATTACGAAGAACATAGCTATAATATCTCCCTTGATTGGCAGCAGAGCGCTTTCCCGGACAAAAATAAGGCTGCTCTGTGCCAAATGGTTGACTTTTCTAGAATAAAAACTCTAAAGGGTTTGCAAAGAGTCCTCTGGTTAATATATTGGCATTCCCAGAACCCACTAAAACCCCGGCAGCCTGCCAGACACCACTTAATGAGGACACAGAGTGTCTGGCTCAAATCCCCACGAGCAGAAGCGGGTGGAGGCTGCTGTCCACACCCTTTATTAATTTTTAATGACCGTACTTTTGTTTTGCAGGTTTTGCTCTGCACCCCCTCAAGACCAAAAGACACGGTGACACCCCTCCCCCACTCATTTACTCATTTCCTTGGCATTGGAAAACTGTTGAGACTTTCAAGGTTAAGAATCCTGCTGAGGGATCATTTCTGTTTGCATGAGTTCTTTTGTGGTTGGCTTTCTTTTTTTCTCATTCTTTCTCTCCCAGCCCCGCCCCCGCCCGCCTTTATTTTGGAAGAGGAAGAGAGAAAAGGAACAGAAAAGGAGATAACTTTTTTTTTTATGATGCTTTATTGTCTGCTGGAAAAAAGAAGCATTTATGAAACTTTAAGTTTGTCAGACAGTTTATATGACAGTGCAAGTTGGTGCTTGCCAAGCTTCAGACAGATTGCTAACGTTACATGACAGGGATAAATAAATTACCGCTGTGAGCGGTGGGCAGGGCCTTGGGCACCCAGGAACCTGCAGGATGTGCAGTACGTGGGTGTGTGGAAGGTCTCTGCGCGCTGCCTGGAATTCTGTGACTTGCTTTGGAAGCAAAAAGGGTGTGTCTCTTGCTTTTATTTTCACCAGGGCTGCAGGCGGCAGAATCCAGGGAGCAGCTCTGTATTTTCCCCGGCCTGGTGGCCCTGCCCCTCGATGGCCCCTTACCCCCACGTCTCCCCTCCTCTGCATCAGGGGACATGGCACCTCGTCTTCCATCCAGGGTCCAGCTTCCGACAAAACTAAACTTTGGCTGCTGTTCTTTCTGCAGGTGCAGGCATTGAGAACAAATTGTCTGACATAAGTGTGTGAGCTGCCTGGGAGGGGGCTGGGTGACACTCCTTGGGCACAGTGTACTTTCATCCCTGGCGTGTGGATAGTCAGCTGGCAGAGTGACAGGTGTAATGAACTTAATGGTCTTGCTCTAGTTGCTGGCGGACACACTGCTTGTATTACAAAGCCACCTCCTAAGTTGGGCCCTGGCCAAATGACTCGCAGGATCTTCTCTGTGCAGACAGGATTCAGAGCCTGGACTGGCCAGGAATTGGGTGGGTGTGAGCGACATGGTCCCTAAATGGACCTAGAATTTCTCTTTAAAGTAAGCCTGCTCTGTCCAATTTGCAAAAAGGCCCCATCCCATCCTACCCCCACCATCCCGCTATCCAGCCATATGGTGGGGTGTGGCAAGGTGATCCCCCCCCATCCCTGGGGTTGTGGATTGCAGGCTCCCAGCGCTGCCTCCTTGGTTCCCCAGAAGTGGACTGGGCCTCTGGTGGTCGGTCCATGGTCCTGGGGCCAGCAGTCTCTGCACAGAGTTGGGAGGGAATTTCAAGAGTGAAATCCCACTGTTCCAAAGGCGGAAGGCCAGGCCGTGCTCTGGAGGGCTCCCCCGGGCAGCGGTCAGAGCGACAGCAGCACCGCCTCTGTGCCAGGCTGTCCTTAGCGTTATATTAGCTGATTGAAGCCCCCCAGCAGCCCTGGGACGTGGGCACCGCCACCATGCCATTGACAGACGGGCAGCAAGAAGCCTGAAATGCCGGAGTGAAGAAACACTGTCTCGTGAGCAAAGGTGGAGGTGGCCACGTCACGCTGGGGCCTGGGCTGTGACCCTGGGGCTGGCTGGCCCTTCCTCAGGGACCACTCACGGCGGGTGGAGGGAGACCAAGTCTCTCCTCGTCCCAAGCAGGGCCCAGGGCTCCTCCTTCTTTCCTCCCTTTGTCCATGGCTCTGATTTACACCCCACCTCCGGGCCCCACCCCCATTTCTAAACCCTGCTCCTGTGCCTGTCCTGCCTGTGGTCACAGCCTTGGTTTCGAGAATTGGGCCGTTGGTGGCTCTGTTTTGTCCATGTTGAACCTCGTCCTCCCAGGAGGAATCAGCCAGAGAGTTGATGCCTGTGGTCCTGGGCTCTGTGGAACCACCTCTGCTGGTCTTCTCTGGGTGAGGTTTGTCGGGTGTCGGTCCTGTCTTCCGAGGGGCACCCAAGGCCTGTGGGGCTGGACTGAGGTGGCCCAGGCCCTCCCCGCTCAGCAGGACCCAGCAAGTCCCTGAAAGTGGGGTGAAATGAAAAGATACATCTCTCAGATTCTCTGTCTCACTCTGAGGGGGCGTGGATTAATCAACCACATGTATCGGCGTGCAGTTCTTGTGTTCATCCCGGATGGACCTAAGTGTTTGAGGTTATGGGGCCTGAAGTGAGGCCCCAGGAGGTGCGGATGTCCGGGGTCCTGCAGGACGGCTCCCCAGCCCTTTGCAAACCTTCCCACGGCAGCAGGTGGGACCTGGCCCCTTCACACCCCTGAGTGGCTGGGTGGTGCTGTCCCCTCTGAGGGGATTGTGGTGGCCACACACTGCGGGGCCTGCTGGGCTTCTGTCTAGTTTGGTCCCTGGAGTGGGGTTGGACGGGTGCCCTTTTGCGTTGGGGGCTGCACTTGCCTGGGGGAGTTCCTGTCTGGTCCCCCTGTCAGGCATATGGGGGCCCGGGCTGGCCCTAGACTGGGTTCCACCCTCTATTTGAACCTGACTTTATTCCAGAGATTCTTTCAGGCCTGGCTGAAACCAGTGTCACGGATCTAGTCTCTGAAATCCTTTTTTTTCTGATTATATACTTACCGAAGATAATTAGGAAACTACGAAACAAAGAAGAGAAAAAAAAAGAAACAAGAAGAAAATAAAAATGACTACAATTACCTATAATTCCACTACCTTTAGAGATGACCTCTATTTACAGTTTTGTAGATTCTTTCCAGACTTAATTATAAAATCATGCATCGAACTTGTATACTTTTTATAAACTTAACATTCCATCCTGAACATATTTTCATGTAATTTAAATATTCTCCAAAAATACCACTGCTGATGACTATTAAATTCTACCCTGCGGTTATATTGTTTTTTTTTTTTTAAGCCCGTTTTGGGACGCTGAGGCTGTTAGCAGTTTTCCCTATTATAAATAATTCTGCACTGGACATTCTGATTACGTCCTTTGGATAGCTTCCTCAAGGAGGAGCTGGTGGGTATAACTTTTAGAGGCTCCTCCAGAAGTATTACCAGTTGCTTCTCAGAAAGGCTGGGACACTGCACACGGACACGGGGGTGACTGTAGTCTTGCCAGTGCTGAATATTGTTATGAAAAAAATCTTTTCAAGTTTGGCAATGAAATGGTATGTTTAAATTTTTCTTCCCATCCTTCTGTTGTGAAAATCGGGGCGTGGCATCTGGGGATACACAGGTGAAGAGAGTTCTGCTGTTGCTAGAGCTTTGCTGTGGGCAGATGCAGTGATTTTAGTGGATGCTCCCAGCATGGAGATAAGACCTTTGTGCTGTTTTAAATTCGAATTAAATGTACTCAAGACCTTTGTGCTATTTTAAATTGGAATTAGACCTGCTCAGGTAGGTTAAGGGCACGAAACAGTCTAATAATACATTTTTAAATAAAATTACGGGATTTTATGGCCAAAGGCTGTGCTTGGTCTTTCCCCAACATCCTCACCCTAACCGGCTGGGTAACGTGGGCCCTGGGTAGAGGGATAAGGTGGGGGAGGGGTGGCTCGGCAGCAGCTGCTTGAGGAGCTGTGTGGCACTTCCCTCAGTCCTTCCTCTCCGTTCTCAGTGATCGCTTTTTGAGATCAAACTCTTCCCTGGCCTTTTGCCCAAGGATACTAACATAAAATTCATTTTCTTACTGTTTCACTCGATGGCTGATGGGAGACACCTGGCCTGGGTGCCCTCTGCTGGGGGCCTCTCCCTTGGTCCCCTCTATGCTTTCGCAGACTTCTGTTTCTAGCCTGAGGGTGTCGGCGCCCACACTGGCTGCTCCGGAAGCTCCAGAGAAGGAAAACCATCTCAGTATCTTCAGTACGTTGCAGTTAACTAAAGTTGGTTTTGTTTTCCTCGAAAGGCAGCCTTTTTGGTTGAAAGGTTGGGAACAGCTGGAGGGAGCAAGACCTGACACCTGCATCTTGGGGTAATTGAGCCCCAATTAGCTTGTTCTGGTCACACACACCTCCGTGCGTCGGTGCTGGGGCAGGTGTGGGTGCTTACCACGCCCCGAGGTGCATGCTGGGAGTGCCCGGCACTGTCGGGCGTGGCCCGGTGAGCAGAGAGTATGGTCCGAGGGGCCCAGGTCGGCGCTGGCGCTTGGGTGAGTGACCCCAGCCCTCCAGGCACAGCCTGTGGGGAGCACCCTGGCCATTGTCTTGTCTGCTTGGCCCCCCTGCTGGCCATGTGGGCAGCCACACCACGCTTTCCAGGTGCAAACACACCCTGGACGTGGCTAGCAGGGCAGACGGGGCCAAAAGCCCTGGAGGTGGAGCGAGCAGAGGATTTCCCAGGAAGTTGGTCATGGAATATGTGTCATGGAATAGGTTGCTGACACCCCTTGTGTCCCTCCGCGCTTGCTGCTGGCTCGTGTGTGCGCGGCTCACAGACTTGAGTTTAATCCAACCTGGTGTGCTCCTTCAGCAGGATGATAGAATGCCGGAATCTTCCAGTTGGAACAGAGGGCCTTTCTGGACATAATGCAGCATGATTTCAAGGGTGGGTAATGTTTACAGCTGGATGGCTTGGTTGAACTATTATATTTCTGTGACTTTGTCTATTAAGATAAATATTGCCCCCTTCAGAACTTAGCTTTCATCCTACTGGTATTTAAATATAAGAGCCACAGTGTTTTACTTCCAAACTAGAGGTAGGTCCTGGGATTTAATTTTTTTTTAATCTGAAGAGTAATGTAAAAATAATAAATATATATACACAGTCATAACTATATAACTTATGTAGTAAATTTAGTCCAGAGAAAGCATAGTGTTTATTTCCGATAAAAGAAGTTGGCTGTTCCGTGGATCGGAGCTTTTGTTATTTGATGGACCTCTTTGTACTGAGTGCTTCGTGTGAATGTTCACGCTTTTGTTGTTATAACGTGGTTCATACACTGGATTTTAGGAATTGGGGCACATTTATGTGCCTGAGGGAATGGCTCCCATTGCCGAAGAAGCAGCATCAGGGCTATAGTGTGGGCCTGAGCCGCCCAAGGGGATTTGTTGTTCATAGCGTGCAGGCGCATCACCTCCTGGTTCTGAGGAAAGTTTTGCTGTAAGGGGGTTGCTTTTGTCCGTGGCTCACAGCCCCCCTGCCCGGCCAAGCCCCTGGAAGGCTTGTGACTTTGGGAAGGTCAGTTTGCCCTTCCCTAAAACAGCCATTTGCCTGCCTCTTAGGTTTGCAGGGGATCAAACGAGATAAGGCGCATGTGGACCAGCAGGGAGGGGCCCAGCGCTGCCTTAGTGAGAGCTCAGTAAAGTGTGGCTGCCTCCAGTCAAAGGAGCATTTAGGAAGTACCCGCCCAGCCTGTGAGGCGGGGACCCTGCTCCTGCCCCCAGGACTCAAGGAGCCGGTAGTCTGGCACAGGAAGCAGCCAGCAGTGAGGACAGGCACTTGTAGCCAAGCGCTGGGTTAAGAGCGGGAAATGCCATCTGAGCCGTTTGTTCATCGGGAAAGATTGTGTACCTGGGGGCGGAGGGGACCGAGGCCGCTGGGCCTGCGAGCTCTGACGGCCTCACGCGCCCTCCTTCCCCTCCTCCTCTGCTCCACGGGGCCCCGCGATGTCCGAGCACACGGTCCGATCTGGGCAACCTAGGAGACTTCAGGGAGAGGCTGGCTTTGGGCTGAGAGGTGGCCAGAGACTGGTTTGCGGGGCGGACAGCAGGGAGAGGGTTCCCCTGTCCAGGGCTCTCAGAGCTGTGCACGCTGGGGTCTAGAAGGCACAGACAAGGACGTAAACCTCAGTACAGCGTGCGCGGGGCCCTGCTTCCGTCCTCACATGTGTAGTTTATAATCAAGTACGCATGACCCGTGTGTGCTGCCCACACTTCTTTGCTCATAGGAGGATGTGTGTGAACAGTTGGGGCCACTGTTGGCAGTGGGACTGCGTGTTTAGGACCTGCCGCGAGGGAGCAGCTGTGGTGGGGAGGGCTGGCACTGCGGGTCCACAGTGACCATGTGGCTCCTGTGTTTAGGCCTCTAACGTACCCCTGCGGGAGGGCGCAGGGAACCCTATGCGGTGGTTCATATGTAAGGGCCGGTGACACAGACTCCATGGGGCCCTCGCCCACTTTGCAGCCCTGGCTCCTGTGTGTGGCCCCTTTTCCTGAGTCTCCAGGAGGTGGGAGCCGGGCGGATTCTGACGCGGTTTGGTAACGTGCAGTGCCGGCAGGATGGCTTTGTCGAGAGCTGACCGTCCAGAAGGTGAGATGATTTACTCAGTGGAGCAGGTCAGTGAGTACCTTGGGTTGTAAGGCCGAGAAACGCTGGTTCTCGTCCTGCCCGAGCAGAACGTGGGTTGTGGCTGGAGCTTTGCGGGTCAGACCCCATCTGGACGGGCGGTGGGAGTGGGTTTGGGCTGACATGGTGGTAAAGGGGGCTTTTGGGGGAGGGGCACAGGTGCTGGGAAGAAGTGGCGGTTGACCTGTGACCGTGACCTGCGTGGTGGAGGGTGGAGAGGCAGGGGGAGGGCTTGCGGACGAGCATGAGCAGAGGTGGGATTCGGAGGCGTGTGCAGTGAGGCGCCGTCGCTGTCACCGGTGGGGACAGTCGTGGTGCTGTGGAGAGGTTGGCAGACTGAGTCCGTTGCAAAGTTTCTGCCCATCTTTGCTGAAAACCAAATCAACCAGCCATGTCGGTGAAGAGAAACGGGTCCCTCGGGTCACCTGATTGTTTGCCCTGGGGGCCCTGTCCTGGCCTCAGCTCTCCAGTACTCGGTACTTGTTCACATTTCACAAAATGCGAAAATGTTCGTGCTCCACGCAGCTCACACCAGGGGGCCAGGCTTGTCACTTTCATATGGTGACAGTAGTGGCTTCTATTTGCAAAACACTAACTTTAAAGCTCTTCACAGACAGCATCTGATTTCATGATCCTTGGCTTTAAGGAACAAATAATGAAGAGTATATGGAAGTGTAATTGATCTCTAATGCGGCTGTTAGCTGAATGTGGGATTCAAATCAGAGTGTATCTTAATGTGCAAAACCTGCTGGGAAGAGGTGGCCCTCAGTCGTTCAGGCCGCACGGCGGGTGGTTTTTTGAAGGGACAAGGCTTTGCAGCTTGCTGGTTGGGCAGGAGCCTGGGCAGCATAATTTTGAGAGGTTAGGGCAAAACACTAGTCAGAATCAGAAGTACAAGGCCATTTGAGGGCTGTGCTGAGCAGTCGTTTCCCCGTGGTTGTGCAGAAAGAGACATGGGGTGAGGTGAGGTGCGTGGGGCGGCCGCTCTCACCTCTGTTCTTAGAGGAAGGTGTGCTGGTGGCCCTTTGTGGCACTTAAACTACGGCAGGTCCTGGCAGCAAACCTGGAGTCTCGCCTGGCGGTCGCAGTGGAGCCGACGTCCAGCCGTGTGTCCAGCCGTGTGTCCAGCCGTGTGTCCAGTGTCCTTCAGCCCCGGCTCCTTTTCCCTAACGTGGCGTGGCTGCTCTCCTGGTATCCGTCTGTTCAGCTGTGGATGCAAGTTACTGCCAGTTCTGTCTCTCCACTTCTAGCAGAGTAGTTTTTGTGATGTCTGGGGGCCCTTTTCCGGTGACATAAGGCAGCCCCAGCCCTCACTGTGCCTGGCCTCCCCTGTGCCTCGGCCTCCAGCAGCTCTTCTCTGCTCGGTTTTCCTCTTTTGTGGGCACCATGCGTCCTGTCCCCTTCTTGGACCCCAGGCGGAAGCCACGCTTGCTCTGCAGTGTTCTGCCCTCTTGTCTGCAGTCCCCAGAGGTGCTGTGTTTCTCCCCGAGTCCAAGTGTGTCCCGAACTGGTGATGGAGGCAGAGGCCGCAGGGTCTCCTGCTTGGACACCCATTAAACCACTAATGAGGGGTAGGTGTCACTCAAAGGCTTAGGCAGGAAGGAAGTGCTTTCTGCCCTCAGGGGTACTGAGTCTGCGGGATCAGTAACTACTGCAGAGGGTCAGCAGCCCACGGGGCATTCGGGGGACAGCCCGACCCTGAAGGACGGTGCGGGCGAGATGGCCCCTCCTTGCTGAGCCAGGCACTTGTCTCCTGTGTCGTTTGGATGGTCTCTGCTGTTGGGTGGAGTGGTGACTGTGGAGAGAAGGGGGCAGGCGGTTGGCAGGCATGACGGGGACAGTGAGCAGAGCCTGGCGAGCCGGCGGGGGTACTGAGTGCCCCTTATCTGAGCCCTCCTTTCTGTGACTCTGCCACTGACTCTGGCATGGTTTTATTAACAACCACCTTGTGACAAGACATGGTTGGGTGCTTGGTGATGTGGCCAGGAGTTGGGGTTGGTCTCAGAGTGGCCCTCAGTGCGGTCTCCCCCTCATCTGTCAGTGGGGAAGCTTTCTGACCCCAGAAACTCCCACCCACGCCTGGAAAGCTTAGAATTCTGTTGTGTGGATTGAAGTGGGCTCTGTATTATGTGGAGGCTCTTGCCCCAGACTCTGACTTCACACTCATGCCTGACTGCCCAGTGGGGATCTCCAAGCCTGTGTCTAGAGCCATGTACTTGCCCCTCCCCACTCAGTGATTCACACACACATCTTGGAGCCCTCCTTGGCTCCCCCAAATCTGGTCACTTGTCACTGTCGCTAGTAGCTCAGTGTGTCCCTTCCATGGCCTCACACAGGACCTCCCGACTGGCCACTCGCCTCCCCGCCACACAGTCTGCTTTCAGCCCAGCGGCTGTGTGAACCGGGCCATGGGACCTGGGATCCGGCTGCTCCGCCTGGCCCGGGGGTCTGGCCGCCCGTCCCCTGAGGCTCCTCACCATCCAGCTCCACCCACAGGACCTTGTGGTTGCTGCTGAAACCCACCCCCCAGGGCTGTGTGTCTGTCTCTCACTTCATTCAGGCCTCTGTTGGGCGTCCTGCCCATACGCTGTCCTGGTTTCCTCTGTGTGTGCAGGGCGAGGTGCCCGGGACCGCGAGCGCAGGACTGGGGAGCGCGTGCTGGACGCGGCAGGACGGCGACTCCTGGGGGCCGGTGTGGGCGCCGGGGGTCCCACCACAGTCATCAGGGGTCAGGCCAGGCCTCCCTGCAAACACACGGTCCTGCCGGAAAGGCTGAAGCAGAGCTGCAGGCTGGGGGGTTGAGTGGGGGCTAGCACAGCTCAGCATCCACACTGTCTCCCTCCCCTCGCCCCTCAGGTGTTTCCTCACCTACATTAACTTTTATTTTACCGTTTCCCCCCAAAGTGACCTACCCGAGAGAGAAGCGATTGTTTGCCTGACCCAATCTTGCTCTCCTACCCAGTTTAACCCGCTGGCCAGATAAACTGGGGATGAATGAAATATTATCTGTTTGTTTCAAGCAAATTAATCAAACTATAAAAGATCATCAGATTTGTTAACTTTATTCAGATCATAGGTAGAAATTTTCCCTTTAGACAAAGTGTCTTTATTATTATCTTGGTTCTCCTTAGCTGTCTTCTTCTGTTCTTGGGATCAGGAAAAGTTCAAAGTAGAGAAAATTATCATCTGTGCATTGTTTCTCCATCTTTTCAAAGAAGACTAAGTCCTTGACAGGTACTTGGGAGCCTGACTCATCCTCCAGACACCTGACTATGCTTTTTTTTTGCGGTACGTGGGCCTCTCACCGCTGTGGCCTCTCCCGTTGTGGAGCACAGGCTCTGTATGTGCAGGCTCAGCGACCATGGCTCACAGGCCCAGCCGCTCCGCGGCATGTGGGATCTTCCTGGACTGGGGCACGAACTCGTGTCCCCTGCATCGGCAGGCGGACTCCCAACCACTGCGCCACCAGGGAAGCCCCTGACTGTGCTTTTATTCTGGTGTTAGATAGTCTTCTTGAGTTGTGTTTTGTTGCCTTGGATTTAAAATCCACAAGGATGTGAAAACTAAGTATTTAGTGGAACAAGGAAAAAAGACTGAATAAGACAAATTCCAGTTAGTGGCAAGTAACACCGTGGTTCATTTCTGCTGATGGATTTCAGCCCATGTGATGTGTCACCACACAGTAGCCATGCCTGTGGGTGAGGTGGGGGTCTCCCCACGTCCACGGTACATATCTGCGGTCCTGCCCCGACCAGCAGGGGTGGGTTGTCTCGAGGGCCGAGCTCCACTTTCTGCCTCCGTCAGGAATCTGGTTGGACTGACGCAGGCACACGCGCCTTCCCCTGGAAAACAGGCTGCAGGGAGATGCACCAGGACCTTAAAAATGAACGTCTCCATTGTAGCCCCGAGGGAGATCTTGAAATCCCATCTTTTTACCTTTTCCGTATTTGCTACGATGATCTTTTTTATAGCAAGAAAATCACCAGTGAACTTGATTTCTTCAGGCCATGGAACAAAAAGTCAGTTTCTGAAAAACTGTGGAAAACAATGTGATGTGTGTCTTTTTAAGCATCTTGGAAGCATGGAGGGAGTTGCTATGGGGACGGTGAGGTTTACTCTAACGGAGAGCGGCTCCATCTGGCACCACACGTGCCCCCAGCGCCCTACGTACAGCGGACTTTCTCCTTGATGTGAAAACAATTACATGCAGAATCATGATTCCGTCTTTTCCCCTCAAATCACCACTTGGCTTTGATCTAAGAGCAGCCTCTGCCTGCTCTGTGCCTGGGGTCAACTGGGGTCACCTGCAAGACCGCCCTGCCTGCCTTCTGAGACTCCATCTTTGCTGGTGGAGCGTCCTGACTGGGTGCCCAGCGTCCCGTGTGGGTAGAATTAGCTGCTGCTTCTGCCCCTGTGCTGGCATCTCCACCCCTCCCACAGCTGCTCAGAACCAACATGGTCCCACCTTGATCTGGAGAAACGGTTGTA
The DNA here is from genome assembly GCF_964165515.1 of Mesoplodon bidens. Classification (NCBI taxonomy): domain Eukaryota; kingdom Metazoa; phylum Chordata; class Mammalia; order Artiodactyla; family Ziphiidae; genus Mesoplodon; species Mesoplodon bidens. The sequence goes on along the minus strand of NC_138169.1, from coordinate 28,524,535 downwards.
AGGGTCTGTCCTGGGTCACGGTGGGGACGTTGTGACTCGAGCAGTAAAGTTGTTTCCTGTCTGAGGGAGAGCAAGGCAGAGCGACACAGAGAAGGGGGGGGCGTCCACAGCTGCCCCAGAGGAAGGGGCGAATGAGCAGGTTGGAGGCGGGGGTCCTAGGGCCCCGGGGGGTGACCCCCTGCCCACCCCGTGTTGGGGCTGTGCTTGCTGTCCATCTGGGGTGTGGTCTTAGGCCCGGCTGAGTTCTGGTTCCCCCGCCTGGAAGGTGGGGTGATCATGACCCTCAGGCATCTGCTTCAAGGACTGGGGACTGGGCTTGTGGGAGGCGCCTTGCCCCATGTCCTGCCATTGGCTGGTCCTGTGCTTCCGTGGTGTCCTCCCCATGCAGATGCCCTGGTGGCACCCACTCCTCTCATCTAGACGCCATCTACAAAGGAAGGCTGTGGTGACCGACGGGCTGGGGCAAGGACTGGCCAGCATGCCCTGTCCTGCTGCCTTGGAGACTACGTGGTAACTTCCTTCGGAGCCACAGGGTCTGGTGGAACGAGGGTGATTATGCTTTAATGGGAAAAGCAGCTGGAAGACATTCAGGAAATGTGGCTTCTTGCTCCCAGCACCTTCCTTCAGTGGACACTATTGCTCGACCACCCTGGGTCAGGCACCAGTCACTCAAGACCTCTGGCCTCAGTTTCCCCACTGAGAGCCCCGTGCCAGCCTCCCCCCAGCACTCCCCACACAGGATTTCTCTTGATGGATTTTGTTCATTTGTGGGGCTGCGTTTTGTGACAATCATTCGCATTTTACAGATGAAGGCACTGAGGCCCAGAGAACATTAGCAACTTGTCGAAGGTCACATGTTGTTAAGATCTGTCTCCAAAATGAGCGGCTGCCGTGGAGTCTGGTGCTCCCCGAGGAGCCTGCTTCCTCAGAACCCCGGTTCCTGGGCTGTTTGTGTAGGAAAAACGGGTGTCGGGGCGGAGCTGCTCGTGCTCCATCCTTGCCCGTGCAGCACGTGCTCTGGAAAGCCACCCAAACCCCAGGAACTGCTGGGAGGTGCAGACATGACAAGGCTCCCAGTATCTACCTTTCCCAAATTGGAGGGGCTTCCGGTCACGTTTCCACTCAAGCACGGGTTGGATCCAGGGTTTCTGTCATTATCTGGGGCAGAGACCAGGGGCAGAGACCAGAGGCCGAACTCTGAGGACGCCTGCTGAGTTCACAGAGAGGCAGAGACTTCGCTGTCTGCCTCGTCCCCAAATGTGTCATGTCCTGTCGGTACCTCCTTTGCTCACCTGGGAGGACACCGGAGTTGCCTTGCCTGCAGTCCTGGACGTCCCTGAAGCTCCTTTGGATGGAACCGAGTTCTTTATTTGGGCGGCTGATTTTCACACAAAAGGAAGACTTCTGTATCTTTGCTGAGTTTCTGTGATAAACTGGGTTGTTTCAGAGTTGGTGGTTAGTCAAGAGCAAAGGTGAGTGAGAGAGACCTTGAACCAGCGGGCAGTGCGAGGGGGGGTGGCGCGGGGCCCACCGACCAGATTCCCGTCTGCAGAAATGCACACCCAAGTTGCAGTACTTTAAGGGTCCTGCAGAGACCGAACAAGAAGACCTCTGGGGTGGGGCTGAGACCGAGCCTGTACTAGGAGTGTGGACCCAGTGCTGCCCAGCACAGCTCCTGAGTGTGGATGAAAGGTGTGTGTCCTCGACTGGCTGGCTGGCGGTGGGGCGGGGGGGGGCCTGGGGGAGGGGAGCAGGGACTGGAAATGTTGACGCAGCTAATCCAGTGAGAACAGCCTCCTGGGCTATGGGATTTGAGGGAATAAAGAGTATTGATGGGACCACTTAGAAATGTAAACAGACTCAGTTCTCCTTTTCCCCCATATCTTGTGTAAGGATTTTGGTGGCTTCTAAATGAGCCGCCCTGAATGGCATTGGCGCCCTTGTAAATTCTAATTAGCTGGTGAATTACCTAGTATGGATTTTGATTAGTTAGGATGAATTATAGGTATTAATGAGTAAATGAAAGTTCTGGTGTCCAGGGGGCTTTGAATAGTCTCAAAAAGGCTGCGCTCTCTTTGCACACTGCATTCTTTACCCTCAGAACACAGTGCGGGGCGGGGACGCCTCGCACTCCTCGCTGGTTTGCGGGGCTCCAGAGCCCTGTGTGCCCCCCGCCCCCCAGTGTGCCGCATTGGGGGGCTGCTTCTGGTGGGCTGGTGAGGGGACCTCAGAGGGTATCAATCTTTCTTCAGCCTAACCATGTTCCAGACAGCCTTGCCCTGTGTTTAAAGAGGAGTGGTTTGAAAGACCCGACTCAGACCCATTTCAGTGATGGAGACGGGTCCCATGCGTGGCCGAGTAAGGTGCTCTAGGAGGTCACAGGTTCATTTACACGCAGAGCAGCTGGGGCGGCCTCCTGTGGTCCAGTTGCAGGTGCTGGGGGTGCAGGCTCCTTGGCCCGGCCCCTCCCACGTGCCCGCTGCAGGCTCTCACTCCCCCCCACCGCCCCGCCTTCCTGTGCATTCTCTGGGAGGTGCTGCCTCCCCGCCCCTTCCCATGAGGTGCCCCATGTCAGCACCCCAGGCCGGCATGTCCCCGCCCTCCCCTGTGCTCAGAGTTTGACCATAGTGTGTGTGTGCATGCCTGCTCACACCATTGTTTCCCACTTGACTGTTCTCACGCCTGCCTTCTGCACAGACCACGACCTCTGAGCCCTCTTCTATATTCCAAGTACCCGACACAGGGCCTAGCGCGTGGTGTGTTTGCAGAGATGCTGGAGAACAGATGGAGGAGACACGGCCAGCGCTGGGGATCAAGGCAAATGGTGGTTGTCTCGTGCTTTCTGCCAAAGAAAGCATCAGCCTTGCTTCAGGCGGACCTGGTCCGCACTCCTTCCTTCGTAACCCTGTTCACACCTCACACGTGTAGCGACCCGAGGACAGTAAAGTTCCATGGGGGCCACAGCGGGTCCTGTGTAATTTCCCGCCGTCTGTGGTTGGTGAGCTCAGCCTGAGTGCTCCTCCGGGGTGAGTCCCAGCAGGTGTCACATCCAGCGTCAACCTGACGAAGAGTTTCTGATACTTAGAGAATTCAGATGGGGCAGAGATCCCACCCAGGGATGGAGGTGGCAAAACCTTGGCAAAATTGACTTCCTTGTGGTCAGACGGTGTCTCAGGAGCAGAGAGAGCAGCCAGTGGACTCAGGCCCTGAGGCCTTCCTGCCAAAAGGCTGCTGTCTCTGGGTCTTGGTGGTCAGCCAGCCTTGCAGCTTCTCACCCCAACCGACTGGTGGGCAGGTGCAGGGGCGACCCTCGGAAGCTTGGGGTCCCTTCAAAGTCGGTGCCAGTGGGGGCAGTTCCTTCAGATGCCTCGCTCCATCCTGGTCCCCGTTCCCCTCACACCAGGCCTCCAGAGGCTGGTCTCCTGGGACCTTACTGAGCACTCTCACTGGGGGCCCAGGTTACAGAGGTGACCACCCGCTGTCTGCTGTGTCTCCGTATTTTACTGTCATTTAACATGAATGTTGCAGGGGTCATGGTTCAGACTCTCATGTCCATAGAGGCCAGGTCCCCAGGCTGGGCTCTGGGGACGTGGACGGGTACACACGTGCCGTCTGCCACCTGCAGGAAACAGATGTCCGGAAAGGCTCCCGTGGCCTGTTGCCCTCTGACGTGGGCATAGGGCTCAGGCCCTGCAGTCTAGTTGGGGAGTAGCTCGTGTCGCGTCTCTAGAGGATGCATTGCGGAGGTCTTGGCCTGTCCCTCTTGCACTGGTGGCGTTCTGTTGATTTCCATGTGCACGCCTGGCTTCTGCCAGGAGTGATTTAAAGATAGCTACAAAAATATGCATAAACTTAAAATCGTAACAAAAGATGGAGGGTTTTAGGGAAGAGAAAATAAGAGTTTGAATAAGCAAAGTACTTCAGACATGTTGACTTACAGGAACCCTTTATTTATGACTGGGAAAGTCCATTGAAACAATTCTGTTTAGGATTCTGGTATTTCAAGTTTTACTCAAGAGAAGGAAATGTCAAGTCACCGCAGCACCAGTTTACATTTCTTCTACAGTTTAGGAACTGAGGTTTGAGATGCAGAGGCCGTTTAATTCCTACTGGTGTTGTGGTTTCAGGCCTGGAACCGTTTGGGTGATTAGTGATGTCTGATCATGACGGGTGGGGGCACAGAGAGGCAGGCAGGAGCTTCATAACTTTATTCAGATGCAGAAGAAGCACCTTCAAGCACTTCCTAATGATTTTCATTGAGAAATGGATCTTTCAGAACAATGATACAGAGATTGTTAGTATTTTACCTTTAAAATATGGTAGTTATGGCATAGATGTCTTTTATGTGGTAGGTAGAAAAAGTGTTTTACTTGACTCTAATAAAAGCAGCTTTCCAAGTCGTTTAGTTCAGTCTGTGGCCTTTCACTCGGCTTGATATCCGGTCAGAGCCCCAGTCGCCCCCCCTTACTCAGGGAGCAGCAGCACTGGGCCCCAGCCCCCATCCCCGAGTGAGGTCTCGTCTGCTGTCTGGCGGCCCCTCTTCCGAACCCTTCACCTTCGTGCGTTTGTCCCCACACCCCTTGTTCTGAAGCCCCTCTTTAAGCGGCTTGGAGCTGCCCTTTACATCTGAGCACTTTGTGTATTTCTGTCTGATCCCAGCAGCTCATAATTTCCCAACCACTTTACACCTGGACTTTCTTTCTTTTTTTTTTTTTTTTTTATAATTTTTTTCCAAGGATGGGGCCTTTTTTTTTTTTTTTTTAAATTTATTTTTATTTATTTATTTATTTTTGCTGTGTTGGGTCTTCGTTTCTGTGCTAGGGCTTTCTCTAGTTGTGGCAAGCGGGGGCCACTCTTCATCGCAGTGCGCGGGCCTCTCACTATCGCGGCCTCTCTTGTTGCGGAGCACAGGCTCCAGACGCGCAGGCTCAGTCGTTGTGGCTCACGGGCCTAGTCGCTCCGCGGCATGTGGGATCCTCCCAGCCCAGGGCTCGAACCCGTGTCCCCTGCATTAGCAGGCAGACTCTCAACCACTGCACCACCAGGGAAGCCCCTACACCTGGACTTTCTAAGGGGCGAGGCCGCCTTGCTGAGGGCCAGCTGTCCTGGCTAATGCCACCTTCCGGCTCTTAACCTTGGGTGCGCTACTAACTGTCCACTGGGCATTAAACCATCTCTCAGACAGTGTGGAGAAACAATGAGACAAAATATGGGCACAGCCCTTGACACTATGTCAGCATCCATCCATCCAGTCCACCCACCTAGCTAGCTATTGCTTATTAAACTTAACTGCCATAAATTAAATTAATGTTATGGTAAAGGCCCCAGTTTTCTCTATTACCTGCCCATTCTTCTCTTTTTGTTATTATAGTTACTAATTAACCTTTGAAGTCTTTAAAAATTATTTATTGGTCCACATGGAGTGTATTGTGGTTAATACAATCACTTTTGCACCTTCAGGAGTTGCCATCGAAAGCTTAGGGTGTCTTCCTGATACACACGTACACACACATGCAGACACATACATTCATATATATGTTTAGATTCACACACACATACACACACACACAGTTGTGCACACGCACAGCAAGCCTTACGTGTGAGTGCTCCTGTGGGGAGTTTGTACTTCTTGTAGAGCTCATGGGTGGACCCTGTGGTTGGGATTCTGTAGAACAGGTTGGAGTGTTCATTTAAGGTTACATTTAATAAGTTTTTAGAAAGCATGTATCATATGCCTCACTAGCAATTTTGTTAGGCATCCTGGGGAAACAAAAGAATGAAAGCTTGTGAATTATCCGTGTCCCCTGGACCTTCTAATTTTGGGGGCTCTCCTCTCATGCACACGAGGTGCTGGGGCGGTGCTGTCACTGGCTCACCTCTGTGGACCTCCTCACTTTATTGGGTGGACTCCGTGGGTCCTGTAAGTAGAGCTGTGCCCGAGTCAGGGCCTCAGGGGAGGTGAGGGAAACGGTGTTGGGCGTTTACTTCCCTGCCTGGGAGGAGCCCCGTGTTGTACCTGCCCCCCGCCCCCGCACCCCTGCAGTTCCACACCCTGCAGGGCTGACTGTACTATGGCCCCACCAGGGGAGGGGGCCAGCCTGATTCTACCCGGCCCACCCCGGTGGGTCCTCGCTCCGTGCCAGTCTCTGGGGGAGGTTTCAGGTAAGACAGGCCAGTGAGGGAGACAGGCCCACGCGTTGGATTTAAGCCCTGTCAGTTTTGGGGCCACCTGAGTTTTTTGCTGAGTTTCTTCTGGCAGGAAGTACTACTACCCCTAATTAACATTCACATGGGCCTTGGCCAAATGCTTACTGCACGGGTAGTGAGCGTCGTTAACCTTGCTTCCAAATGAGGAAACTGAGGCTGGGGCTGAGTGCCTGCCCCATCTGCCCTGCCTACCTCCCGAGGAGGGATGCTCAGCAGAGTTCCTGCAGGTGGGATGGGAGCCAGGCTCCCACAGGGGCTGAGGGACCGAGCCCTGACAGCTCTGCCCAGGGTGCGTGGGGATGGCTGGGAGGACCGGGAAGGGGCCCAGAACCCAGGAGCTGTGGCTATTCCACAGAGTAGTTCTGCCTGGATTACGAGGTAGGTGCCCACAGTTGTATAAGTAGATGCTCAAGAGCGAATTTAAAATGCGTTGTTGAAAATGGGTTCAAGTGTGAACAAAGATGGGCATGAAGGTCGGTCTCTGTATTTTTAGAGGCTAATTAAAGTGCATGAACAACGATAAATCCAGATAACCCATATCGTCTAAAATCACCGTTAAGCATTCACTAAAGACCTCACTGCATAGGACACTGTGCTGGTGACCCGCAGAGGGTCCTGAGGTCGTGGCCGTCATGGCCATAAAGCCCTGCGTGCTTTTGCCCATGCTGAGAGCAGACTGTGTCCAGAGGGCCGGCCCCGGGGACCTTCACTTCCCACACTCGTGCATTTCTGCAGCCCTGTGTTGGGACACGTGTGGGCTCTCCCATGGCCGTGTCTGAACCACTCGCAGAAATCTGTGGTCAGGTGTCTGTAAGGTGTTTCCTTCAGTTCCCCGCATAATGCAAAACAAATGCCTCAGCCCCCGCTGGACAACTGGCCTCTGCTGACTGGCTGGCTTAGGCGTAGGAGCAGGCTGGGTTCTATAAAGAAACGTGACCCACGGTGACAGAATCCCGGTTTTTGTCAGTGACTTGGAAAATTGGCCTCTGGAGCTGAGCCGTGGAGGGAGCTGTGTTAGGGGCTGTCCTCTCCTAGTGCAGTGTTTGGCCAATTTGTTCGGAGGCCCAGGTACACTCCTGACGTTCTGTTAGTCACACTTAGAAATGAGAACATTTGCACTTAACCCTCAGGGTTAAACAGTCCTGCAAGTAGATCACGAGTGACGTCGAGATTTTAAAAACTAGGTTCACTTTGTTCCTGAAAGTCTGTGATGCCTTTTTATCCATAAGCTCTTAAAAAATTTTCCTAACAGCAACTGCTTATTCATTGCAGGCAGGTACGGTGATGGCAAACTCAGGATGGAAAAGGCCCAGGGAAACCCAGGGTCTCCAAACGTCGTAACTGGAAACACATCCATTCTCACCACACAGACTGTCAGATTCCAACCTGGGCAGCTTTTTTTTAAGGGTTTTTTTTTTTTTTTTTTTTTTGATGTGGACCATTTTTAAAGTCTTTATTGAATTTGTTACAATATTGCTTCCGTTTTATGTTTTGGTTTTTTGGCCAGGAGGCATGTGGGATCTTAGCTCCCTGACCAGAGATCGAACCTGCACCCCCTGCATTGGAAGGTGAAGCCTTAACTACTGGACCACCAGGGAAGTCCCCAACCTGGGCAGCCTTTTAGGTCCCACGAGGTAGTAGGAATTATGGGTTATGTTTTCAGGATGGCTGCAGGGTTTTAAAAGCCACATCCCTTCCCTTTCTACCATTACGCCTCTGCTTTTTTTTTTTTTTTAAGCTTTCTATCAATGACGTTGCAGTAATTGTATATTTACAGAGGAGTTGCGAAGGTGGTGCAGAGTTCCTCTGTACCCTTCACCCAGCTCCCCTCAGTGTCGGCGCCTGATACCACATCAGGCCGTGGTGATTGCGTCACAAGGCACAAAGTGGCACAGGCTTACTTGGGTCTTACCACTTCTCCTACTAAACCCTCTCTGTTCCCAGACTCAGTCCCATATGTGTGTTGCATTCAGCCACTGCTGTTTTTCATTCTTCCAACAGTCTTATTTTCAACTTCTTACTACGGTAAAATTTCAAACTATGAATGTAGAGAAGAGCAGTGAGTCCGAGTTGGTCCCCTTTCTCAACTGCGATCAGCATGTGGTTTATCTCACTTCTGTCCCCACCAGTAATCATGTCCTGCTGGACGAGCTGGCCTCAAGCGAGTGACTGTGACCTCAGGGGTGCCCTTCCCGTGTGTGCGCAGGAGGCCTGCGGAGTCTGTGCCTGGCCGCTTGCTCCTTGTGTGTCATCATGGGGCCCCTTCCTGATGCTCTGCAGTTGCTCCTGAAACACCTTGAAGTGAGAACCGGGTCGGATCCTTCCCTGCTTTCCGCTAGTTTCCAGCAAGAATGCTCTGAATGGGAGGGACGAACAGCAGGGTTTGCGGGCGGACACCCTCACTCCAGAGGCTTTGCCACATTCAGTTTATGTTTGCTGGTCGGGCGTGAGCCCCCCCAGCTCCACGTCACTCCACTTTCTCACTTTCTCCACTTGTGTGATTGTAGGCGCCAGACCTCAGTGCAGAGAGGAGAGGTTCTCTCTTTAACGGGAGAACCGTGGCCTGGCTTCTGTGCCCACCTTCCTCAGGTGCCGGGGATCCCTAAGTCACCCTGATGCCCTTGCTCCGATGTGCTCCTTCTTTCTTTTGTGCCTTTCCCCAGTTATTGGCTGGTGCCTGACACAGACATCTCCCCCATTAGCATTATCTGGTAATTGTTTGTTGAGTGAATGAATGAACTATCAGCCTGCTAGTAAATAGGTCTATAGGTTTAACTGCTAAGCTACTTCACACCAAGGTGGTAATAGCAATAGTGTTATCAATGTTGATCCCTTGGGGTTATTTACATTTTAAGGAGATGTAACAGTTCCTTTACCCAGTTGTGGAATTCCAGACCTTGTGCCCAGTGCCTGGAAGAGGCCAGATGCTTTTCTTACTGGTCTTTAAGGCAAGTTAGTGTTTGTATGAAAACTCAGCCCTGGTGACCAAAGAAGGCAAATTGAAAAGAATGCTTTTCTTGTGGATCCATAGAAATCAGATTGTCTGAAGGGGACTTGGGTTTTCCAGCAGGGAACAGTGCGTGTTGATGGAGTAAGTCTGCTGTTGTGAATGAAGTTTGATGAAACCTGATGTCATTGCTGAAGCTCGTCTGCAGATGTGCGTTCGTCCCTGCTGTGGTCACTTCTGTGCTGGGGACCTGGGCAGCGCCCCAGCCCTGTGCTGACTGGGGGACTGGCCTCGGGGCCCTTGGATGCCCACTGTGCGCTTGTGCAGGCCCTGCTGATGTTACAACTGTGGGTGGAAACCCAACCCGGTGGGTCCCAGTGCATCAGGAAGGGGGCGACAAGGCCCGGCCTCTGCACTTAATCATCTGAAGTGTCAGGAGTTCCGTATGGGTAGATGCTGAAGCATCTGTCACATAAGTGTGGGTCACACTGTCCTCATGGGACTGGGTCCACACCCCACAGGGTGGAGCCTTAGACGATCATGAGGTGTGTGGCAACCACTGAACTACATGGGGCAAGGAACTGTGATGCCATGGGCTGGTGTGTGAGTCAGGCAGGGTTGGGGGGGCCCTGCATGGGGGGGTGGGGGTCTGCAGGGGGGTCTGTGGAGGGGCTGTCCTTGCTCCTGGCATTGTGTCGTGTAGTCCTGTCAGGCTTTTCTTCTGTTTATTTTGTGTCTTGGCATTTTGCTCATTTTCCAAACCTCTGCCTGGGCCATGAGACCTCAGGGCACAGATGGTGTGAGACCAAGGTGCACCCGGGGGTCCAGGGCCCAGGGTCCTGGCTTGCACGCTCCTGGCCACTGCCTCTTCTGGCCTGGGCCCCATCCCAGAGGGGCACCGCCTGGATGCACTGTCGGTGTCATAGAAGAAGGATGGAAGGAAGGAAGAAGCGATGGGCATTGCAGCCTCGTGGACTCAGGGAGCTGCCGTCCTGGGGAAATGGCCTCCCCTGACCAGAGGCAGCCTCTGTGGGGGAGGCAGACAGCCTCCTGTGTCTTCTGCCATCTCAGCAGGAACACGCTCAGGTCTTCACTGACGTTGTCATTTCCTCCATTTCTTTATAGAGACTAATGTGGATCTAGAAAGAGGGATGTTTAAAGCCCTTTCTTTCTTCTCTTCCCCACTCTTTGAAGGAATTCCCAAGCCTGCAGGGTAAACTAGCATCAGGGTGTCTGAGACATCTTTCTTGTGACTGATTCATTATCAGCAGGCAGGTTCCTCTGGGTTGATTATGACTGGTAAGGGAAGGTGTGGTGTTTTGCCCTGTAAATCCTGCAGGCAGGAAGGAAAGGGGAATGGATTCATCGAAAACAGAACCCCCTGGAATTCAGAATAGTCTTTCTGATATTCTCCTAAAGGCCTGCTGATCAGAATCTATCACGTTTTCATTTTCTGTAGGAATGAGCACACTTTCTTGACTGGGCACAGGGCTGTACCTGTCCCTTTATGCTCTGTGAGCTCAGCCTGCCTCAGAGCTGACCGTCAGGTGGGGGGGGTGTGTGGTGACCAGGCAGTACTGTGAGTAAAGGTGTACTTGCCCCTTGGGGGAGCCAAGAGGGCATGAACATGGGAGGGGTCCCCTGGTTCCCTGGGAGGGATGTGCAGTGGGGGAGAGCTGCCCGGGCGCCGGGCTGGCTAAGGGTTTCCCTTCCTGAGACTGTGCAGTGGATGATGAACTGTTTTCTCTTGGCCACAGTGGGGAGACTGGCAGGGGGTGTGGGGAGGGTCTCCCGGGCACAGAAGAGGGAGGCCAGATGCAGATAGGGCCGGGCTGCTTGGGGGCCGCTCAGCTGCCTGGGGCAGAGCCGGGCCTAGAACTCCAGCTGTGGAGTTTGCTCTTGCAGCCACGTCCAAAATTGTCTTTCCATTCGTGGCTGGGATGGAACAGGACGTGCGCTACTCTGGCCAGAGTGACCTGAACCAGCAAACATGCTCACAGGTAACGAGATGAGAACAGAACATTTAGAAGAAAACCCCCTGATTCTTTTAACTTCAAAAGCTCTACTGTTAAACATAAGGTGGGTTTCCATGGCTGGGGGTCAGGGCAGGCCTCCTCAGTGAGGTGGCGTTTGAGCAGGGACCCCTGAGCGGCCCAGGTGGCATTTGGGAAGATTCTAGGCCGAGGGAGCTCTGTGCAAAGGCCTGGAGGCCAGAGCTTGTCTGAGTGTTGCAGGTTGTGCTGCGGGAGAGGAGCCGGGAGGGCGCCCAGGTGCGCGTGTGCAGGCATGTGTGTGTGCATGTTTGTACGTGTGCACTTGTGCACGCATGGTCCTGGATGGCCCCCAGGACTCTGTGGAAGGAGCCGGTCCAGGCTTGGGGACAGCAATGTCTTGTCTTAGGACTCACGGGGCCTCTGGGTGATGTTGGGACGAGGGAGAGGAGGCTGTCACAGTCTGAAGTCCAGGAAAAGGGCGCTGTGTTCCCACACAGCTCCAGAGCCCTGCCTGCTGTTGGAATTAGAGCAGCAGTTATGTGTCAATGGAACAGAGATCCGGGAAGCGCCCCGAACAGCAGCGGGAAGCTGGGTGGATCTAAGTCTGCTTCCTTCCTCTGGAACCTCCTCCTCTATTTGAGGTGGGGCTTCTCTGTGTTGGGAGTAGAAATCGCTCCTCTTAGATTCAGGCCCCTTTCCTGCCTCTGTTATCTGAGTCACTGATTAGAAATGCACATTGGTCCCCACCCCTACCCACGGTCAGAATCTGCCTCCTAACAGGGTCCCGGGGACTGGAGGGGCTGAGTGAGGCAAGTCCTGCTTCGGGGCAGCATCTCCCTGGGGATCCAGGCTTAAATCCCTTGGAGGCCAGCGGGTCTGTAGGGCTGCTGTGAGCAGGGACCCCACGGCATCTCTGGTGGCCTGGCAGCCACAGATGCTTTGAGCCTGGTGAGCCGGAATGGGTGCTGGCACGCTGGAGGGAGCCCTCTTTCTTCTACGGAAAGGGTCAGAAGTGGGACTGCCCAGGGGGAGCCCAGGTGTCGGCACCTGTGTCGCAGCTGCACCTGCTGGGGTGAGAGGAAATTGCTGAAATGCAATAGCTGTTTGATGAGTGTTGGTGTGCTTATTTGGAAAACCTTGCCCATAGATCTCAGAACTGTTTGTTGCGCTTTCCTTAAACGTTTCTCTTGTCAGAATGATGAGAAAATTGCCTGTGTGGGAGCTCAGAAGTGCAAATTTGTTAATACCTTCTTTGACAATGGTTTGTGTTCAGAGCTGTTTATGAGCTGTCACAAATCATTTCTAGTTAAAGGTGCTGCTGCTAAGTGCAGGAGCAGCGGGGAGCTGGGGGTGGGGTGAGGGTGACCGGCGGCCAGGGGCCAGGCCCCAGGCCTCCAGGCCTAGTGAATTGAATGGTAAAGAGTGAAGAGGCCTGGCTCCTGTGGAAAAGGACTGTTTTGAAAATCTCCCTTTTAGCGGTCCCCAGAAGCCCTGTGTGAAGGCATGCATTTGAGATGCAGCCCTTCTTCTGATGGCCAGAGAGGAATCCCACGCCTGCCTTTGTTCCTTTATGGTCGCGTGTGTTAGACTGGCCTTTGGTAGAAGGTGCCACTTATGGTGGTGGATTTGCCCTGACTCACCCACCTGTTCATGGCAGGCATCTGCAAGATAATGTCCTGGGATCCAGAGTGCAGCCTGGGGCCTCAAATGGTGAGAAACTAACCATCATGAGGGGTGCTTTTTGTGGCTCTGGAGGCTTTATAACACAGATTCTCAACTGGAGGTGATTTTGCCTCCCCGTGTCAGGAGGACATCTTTGGTTGTCGTAACTGGTAGGCGGGAGGTGTTCCTGGCATCTGGTGGGTAGAGACCAGGGAGCCTGCAAATGTCCTACAGTGCACAGGACACACCCACAACAAGGAATTATCCAGCCCCAGATGTTAATACTGCTGAGGCTGGGAAACCCTGCTCCAGGGCTGGTGGCGGTTTTGACAGATGATAACGAGTAAAAGTTAGCACACATACATTGGCCAGGTAGCAGCTGAAAAGATGTGAGAGCTCCAGTGTCTGCTTCTATTCCTTGTTGTTTACTTAATATTTAGAAAAGAAATTCCATTGTCCGAAACCCATCTTTCTTTTTAATTTTTTTTTTTTTTTTTTTTTTTGCGGTACGCAGGCCTCTCACTGTTGTGGCCTCTCCCATTGCGGAGCACAGGCTCTGGACGTGCAGGTTCAGCGGCCATGGCTCATGGGCCCAGCCTCTCCGTGGCATGTGGGATCTTCCCGGACCGGGGCATGAACCCGTGTCCCCTGCATCGGCAGGCGGACTCTCAACCACTGCGCCACCAGGGAAGCCCTCTTTTCAATTTTTAAAATTTTTATACAATTTTTAAAGGTTACACTCCATTTACAGTTGTTATTAAAAAAATGGGCTATATTCCCGGTGTTGTACAATACATCCTTGTAGACTGTCTTATACCCAATAGTTTGTACCTCCCACTTCCCCACCCCTGTGTTGCCCCCCCTCCCAACCTGGTAACCAATCACTAGTCTGTTCTCTATATCTGTGAGCCTGCTTTTTTTGTCATATCCACTAGTTTGTTGTATTTTTTTACATTCCACATATAAGTGAGATCATATAGTATTTGTCTTCCTCTGTCTGACTTTACACAAATGTTTAAACATGACTAGAGGGAAGTTCAGGGTGCGGGCGCCCTCAAGGTTAAATTCTTTCTCACAATTGCGTTTCCTTTCTTTTACCAGGTCCCTTAAAAGCTTTTGTGATCTGATTACACCTTATAGAAGTTTGCAGTTGATAAATTTGTTGTTCATCAATTCAGTATTTAGGCCAATAATATTTCTTTCTAGGCTGTTCTAAGGCCATGGTTCGGTCTGTCCGGAGGCGTATTTCCTCTTTCCTTAGCTGGATACGATAGTGTTCAAAGGAGGCAGAGAAAGGATTGGGTCAGAACCACTGGCCTTTTAACCTCTGTAAAACAGGGTCCCAGAAAATGCCCTCTGAAGGAGACTCACAGTTTTGTGCAGAAAGGGCAGGTCTGCCGCTGTTCACCCCTAGACACAGACAAGTGACCCCTGGGGCAGGGGGATTGCAGTTTTCTCATATTATGCTCAGATCAGGATGACCGTGTGTTCCTGAAATGTGCTCTGGTTTTGGAGGCTGTTGTTTTCCTGGAGTGCTTGTACAATCCCATAACACCTCCTTCAATGAAAGGTGAATTTGCATAGTTTGTGACTACTTCCTAATTTCTAATTGACTTTTGGGTAAAATGAACCTTAATACCGAAACATCCCACAGCTGTAGCTCTTAGAGAGGCACTAAGTAAAAGGAACCACAAGCCTTAGAATGTTCTGTTAAGTGTGTCCTACGTTGTTATACACTTTTGATTCATTTTCTTCCAGTTGTTTCTTTAGCTTGTTTTCTGATTTTATATCTAAGTCATCTTTATCATCTATTTATATCCACCTTCTGTCCATTTATCTATCAATCATCTCTATCATCTTTATCTGTTATTTATATCTATTTCTGTCTACTTATCCTGCCTGTCTGTCTGTGCTGTTCACACAACTCAAGGGGCATTCATTCCATCTTCCCCTCTAAGAAAAAAAACTATACTTTATTTTTGAATAACCTTGTAAGAGCACATGCTAATTTTTATTGAAGGTCATTGCTTGGCCGTTGAGCGGCCCCTGTGCCACAGCTGGTAGATGTGTCTTTGCTGCCTCAGCTTCTTCTTTTTTTTTTTTTTTCCTTTTTTTAATAAGGCTTTTTTTTTGGTGTGTGTGGCTGCTTTGGGTTTTTGTTGCTGCGCGTGGACTTTCTCTAGTTGCAGTGAGCGGGCTACTGTTTGTTGCAGTGTGCAGTGATGCAGTGGCTTCTCCTGTTGCGGAGCACAGGCTCTAGGTGCACGGGCTTCAGTAGTTGTGGCACGCAGGCTCAACAGTTGTGGCACACGGGCTTAGTTGCTCCGTGGCATGTAGTTTCTTCCCAGACCAGGGCTCGAACCCGTGTCCCTTGCATTGGCAGGCGGATTCTTAACCACTGCGCCACTAGAGAAGCCCCTCAGCTTCTTTTGAGCACAACAGCAAACGTGTTCTCCTGGCTGACGCCCCTGGATGTCTGTGAACAGGGCATGTCCCCAGCTCTTCTTTGCCCAGGACCCTGGCTTGGTCATAAATGGCTAACATGGATTAGGGCGCTTGGCAAATCTTTCTCAAATCTGCTTGACGAATGGCTGAGTAGTAGTGGTTTTACACAAACTTGTTACACAAACACAAATTTGTTCGTGTTTGGGGTGAAGGGGGCACATGACAATAGTGGCAAATGGCGAGATGCTCCGTGTAGCACCTTGGACTCGGCCGATTATTTGTTGCTGCTCTTCTTTCTCCCACGATTTCCTTCCCTCCGCAAAGATGTCTTTCTCTCCAGGACTTGCCTTGTCTTTTTTGACCTTCTGTCTCATGGACAGGAGTGGTCACCTGCACCATCAGTGTGACGTCCCTCTGTCCTGTCACTTGACTAAAAGGAGCCCTCCAGCCATGGCTGGGATCTCCCTGCCGACAGGGAGCTCATCACCTCGAACACAGCCCCTTCAAGGCCAGTGCAGATGGGTTGAAATGTGCCTGTGATTCAGAGCAGGTTGGCTTTTCTTCCACGTGGGGCCCACAGCCGTTTGCAGGCACCACTGAGACCCCAGTGAGCCTCCTCTTCTGGGCTGGACGGCTTGCCCTCCCCGTTCCTTCTCTGGCTTCCTGACCGCCCTGCGAGCTTTCTTCGTGGATGGCTGCGCTCACAGATAGTGGGGCTCCCGCCAGGCGTACTGTGGCTCAGCATGGCGGGCACGACGAGGAGGAGGCAGGCCTGATGATCCTGCTGCTCCCAGGTAAGCCGCCGAGGGAAGGATGCGGCCTGGAGACTGGATGGCTTCCCAGCTCCCTGGAGTCACATCCTCAGAGTGGGCCTTGCTCCTCTTCAAAAAGAAAATACTCGGGCTTCCCTGGTGGCACAGTGGTTGAGAGTCCGCCTGCCGATACAGGAGACTCGGGTTCGTGCCCCGGTCCGGGAGGATCCCACATGCCGCAGAGCGGCTGGGCCCATGAGCCATGGCCGCTGGGCCTGCGCGTCCGGAGCCTGTGCTCCGCAACGGGAGAGGCCATAACAATGAGAGACCCACGTAGCACACACACACACAAAAATTAAAAATAAATAAATAAAATAAAATAACTTTAAAAAAAAAAAAAAAGAAAAAAAAAGAAAATACTCAGAACATTAGACACACCCAAATTTAATGATAAGTGTAAAATCATTTTATAAAGCCAGAAATGAATGATTTTTGAAGTATTTGCCATTGTTCAGTTACACAGTGTCCTTCATGAGCGTAGCTAATTAAGAATGGACGTTTTTCATACATATCCCGAGCCCAATAACTTGGGTAAATGACATTCTTGGTCAGAGAAGCCTTTAATATGTGTTTTGTATTAGACACTGTGCTGTTTCCTTTCTATTCAGAATTAGGGTGAGTGTCAAGCATTGTTTCCTACTTTTCTCTGCAAGTGGCTACACTTGGATTGTGTGAAGTTCTGTAGCCTTTCTCTTCTTCCAAGACTGAATCTGGATTGATTTCTGTTTATAAAGCTTCTCGAGATCCTTGCTGGAGAATGTAGCTGGAGAAGACACCTGAGTGCGTGTCACACCTGTGCTGTTGTATAAAAGCATTTAAAGTACAATCTTCCTGAATCTGGAGGATCCCAAGGTGGCTTGTAACAGACTTGAGTGTTTCAAAGTTGAGGCAGACGTTGGCAGGACTTGTCTGTGCAATGACATAAAAGCTCTCTTTTCTTTTACCTGACCTAAAGCTGGGTG
Source organism: Mesoplodon bidens (assembly GCF_964165515.1). Classification (NCBI taxonomy): domain Eukaryota; kingdom Metazoa; phylum Chordata; class Mammalia; order Artiodactyla; family Ziphiidae; genus Mesoplodon; species Mesoplodon bidens. Next base: position 28,507,506 of record NC_138169.1, on the reverse strand, counting down.
CCCTAGCCAGGCTCTGCCCCCTCCTCCCTGCACGTCTAGTCTATCTCCATGTCACCAAGTCCTGTGGTTTTACTTCTGAGTATTTTTTCACCTGACCATTTCCATTCTTACTCATAGTTACTGCCTTTGAGTCCCAGTGTTTCTTGCTTGGACTTTCACAACAGCCTTGGGACAGACCGCTGTGCCTTTTAAAAAAAATAATAATAATAATTAATTAATTAATTTTTGGCTGCGTTGGGTCACTGTTGCTGTGCGCGGGCTTTCTCTAGTTGTGGCGAGCGGGGGCTATTCTTAGTTGCGGTGCGCAGGCTTCTCACTGCGGTGGCTTCTCTTGTTGGGAGCACGGGCTCTAGGTGCATGGGCTTCACTAGTTGTGGCACTCAGGCTTCAGTAGTTGTGGCTCATGGACTCTAGAGCGCAGGCTCAGTTGTTGTGGCGCACGGGCTTAGTTGCTCCGCAGCATGTGGGATCTTCCCAGACCAGGGCTTGAACCCGTGTCCCCTGTATTGTCAGGCAGATTCTTAACCACTACGCCACCAGGGAAGTCCCAAGACCGCTGTGCCTTTGACCTCTGGTTTTTCTCTCCCCTCCTTGAGTGTCCTTTATGTGCTTTAGCGAGAGGATCTCAGATTTCAGTGTGTGTCAGAATCACCTGGAGGGCTCCTTAAAATGCAGAGTTTCTGAACTGGCAGGTGGCGAGTGGAGCTTGAGACTTTGTTCTCACGTGTTCCCCAGGGAAGCTGATGCTCCTGGTCTGGGACCCCCAGAACGACACACAGCTGACCACGTGGTTACTGTGGCCTGGCTTGGGGCTCTTTCTCTGGCCCCTCTCCCTCTGCAGCCTGTGGCACCCTGTTTCTCTAGCGCCACCCAACAGACCACACCCTTCCTGGCCCCTCTGCCTGGAGGCCACCCTCCTTGGCTGTGCAGCCACATGTCGCCCGGAGAGGAGCGTGCTCCTCTGGGCTCATCTTCAGCTGCTGGAATGAGCTGCTCCAGACACTCAGGGCAGGGCAGGCCTCTTCTCTGTTTTTCCAGAGCAGTTACATCACCAGGAAAGGTAAGAGGGCCTCCCTCAGTCATTTGGGGATGGAGTATGTACCCAGGATGTGAACTCCCCCCTCCCCAGTCGCTTCCTCGGTCTTTCATGGGTCCTGCGGTCACCCAGGCCGGGTGGCTCGGTGTCAGTCCTCACTCAGCTGCCCTGAGCCCCGCATCTCCTCCCACCTCTGACTGCTGAGCTGCCTCCCTCCCTCCCTCACACAGGTCAGTTTAATTTGGGTTTAGAGCTCTGTTTTCCACATGTCGGTATGTTTACTAATTATTTGGGGAGCTTGTTAAAATGCAGATTCCTAGAGATTCTGACTCAGGGGAGCTGAGACAGTGCCCAGGAGGCAGGGTCCGGGCCGGAGGGAGTAGCACTTGCCCAGACCCCACCCCCTTCTGGGTTCCTTTGGACCCAGAAGCATAAAAGGCCATTTTGCTACAGAGTGTTAAATCTTCCTGCTACTCGCTCGAGGCTGGAGACTCCCAAGCAGACGATGGGCTCCCTGAGGGCAGGACATTTGCTTTATTCTTCTGCTCAGATAGTCTGGGGGATGAGTGCATGCCACAAACTGAGGAAGGCCACACACTCGGGCTTTCGCCTTTTCCTTTCTTTCCTGCGTGATGCTGCTATGTCCAGAGGCCGGAAGAATTCTGAGGGTCTGCGGTGGCTGCTGACTCCAGGTCTGGGCTTCTGCTGGGTGTGGCTGAGAATGAGTTGTTTTTTAATTGCCAAACAATGGTCTTAGATCAAAGGAAAGCTGCCAGAAGTGATGTTCACATTGAGATGGTAGCTGGCAACAGCTTGTACATGGAAGGCAGGGAGCTGCTTTAAAGCACACTCAGCACGGAGGTCCTGCAGGGCTCCTGGCCCCACCCTCCTTGGGGTTGCCTTCCGGCATTAGCTACAGTTTCATCCCAACCCCAAAGGGTGGGAGTCACTGACTTAGTTGTAGAATTGACATGAACGGAATTCTGAGTAAGAGCAAATCTAAGACTGCAATTGTTCTGTTCCAGTGAGATTGAAAATCTTCTGTGCTTACTGCCCAATAAATCCTCTTGCACATGGAATAACCTCATCTCCCGAGTCCTGGCCAAGGTCTTGGCCGCAATCAGCAGGGTGCCTGTGGCAAGTGGGAGGCTAGTAGAAGCTCCTCGGTCTGCAAGTCTGAGTTACGGAGATGACTTCTGAAATTGAGTTGCGGTCTTCAGTTACACCTGTATTTGCAAAAAGACCCCAGTAATTAAGTGTATTTGAAACAGCTTCTGCATGCGATCATGTAGAGTCATGCACTTTTAAATTATCAAAGAAATGTTTGTTACTTTTGGAAACTGTACTTGCAGGCCCCGGAGGCGTGTGTGTGTGCGTGCGCCCGTGTGCGCACACACAGGCCTGCAGCACGACAGTCACCAGAAGGTGGTCTGTCTCGCTTGTTTGGAAGCAGCGGCACCAGTCCCCCTTCACACGTGGTGGGATTTGAGAAGAACAAGGACAGTTTTCTCAGGAATTGTGGAGGTTTCCAGGGGCAGCCTACGCATGATAATTCACTTTCTAAAAACAACCTGTGCAGCTCGCATGCCTGGGATGCCTCTCTGCGCTTAGACCTGACTCCTGTTGCCTTGTAGCTTGAGACCAGCCACCCTCCCTTCAGACGTGGGTGCCCCTTAGCCTCGTCCCGTTCATCCTTGTTGTCTGTCAGCTCTCGGGAGGTTGGGGCCACCCCTGCGCGAGCAGCAGCATCCAGCGGCTGTGCTGGGGCCCAGGTAGTGGCTTGCTTTGGATTGTGAGTCACTAACTGTCGGTTTTTTGTTTTGTGTTTTTTCATTAAAGTATAGGTGATTTACAATATTGTGTTAGTTTCAGATGTACAGCACAGTGCTTCGGTTTTGTTTTTGTGGGTTTTTTGTAGGTTATATTCCATTATAGGTTATTACAAGATGGTGGCTACAATTCCCTGTGCTATACAGTAAATCCTTGTTGCTTACCTATTTTATGTATGGCAGATTGTAACAAATTTATGGATGTCAAAGGGAAGAGGGAGGTGGCGAAGTATGGGATTAATGGATGTAAACTAACTGTCCTTTCTGAGTTTGGGTTTAAGTCTCGTGCAGACCAGGGCATTCTTTCACCAGACTTTTTATTCTCGTGCTTTTCAAGCTGAGCCCACAGCGTCACAATGATTTCTGTCACCTTCTTCGTCAGTGGCAGGATATTTTGTGCCTCTGAGGATGGTTGCAGACAGGGCTGACTCCTGGCCTTTCCCCTCAGTCTGTTCCTCTCCCTATGCCTCAGTTTTCTCCAAATGGGGGCATCTGGTCCCTTTCCTCTGGCTTTCTGCCCTTGGCTTGGCCCTCCCTCTCCCCTCTCCCTCCTGGTCCTGGCAACCACTGTAACTGGGAAGTTGGCCAGTCGTTTTGTGTGTTAAGGTCTTGTGGTTGTAATGATATTCCTTCTCACAAAAATTCCAATTATTTGAATTTCTCAGCTGTTTGGGTTCTGGCTAAGTGGATTTAATTTCATCTGAGGATCTGAAAAGTTGGTGCTTATGTGAGTTTACTGTTGAAGACGCTGAGGAAGAGGGATATTTTGATAAGTCAGTGGATGCAAAATGTTATGCTTTCAAAACTACTCTTCCTTCTGGTACTTTGCAGCTGAAGCATCCCGCACACATCGCATCCTGCCCTTGGCTTGATTCTCTGTAACTAGCGTTTCTGTGCTAAAGTCACTTCCTGCTTTCCCTATCTCCCCTCCCCTCACCTATGTCATTAATCTTAGGTTGTACTGCTTTGTTAAAGGCTAAAGTAATGCACAGAGTAAAACTCTTAAAACGTTTAGAAGCTATGCAGTATTATATTGTAAACCTGTATAAATTCTTAACAAAGTTAGTGGTTTGGAAGGATTTTCAGGAGAACTCCTTCAGCTAAAAGGTAGTAAATTCCTTAAAATAACTGAACTTTGGCTTATAACAAGGTCATTGTTTGGCAGTGTTCATGTTTTTAAAGCTTTCCAGAACTCAGAGGAGGAAATGATCTGAGACAATGTAGTGATTAAAATAATAAAGGTAATAAATTAACACTTGCATTATTTGCCAATGATTGATTTCCTTTCTTCCAACTTTTTACCCCACATTCTGAATAAATTGGACCATGTGAAGAGCTAGAAGATTAGCTTTACTTTTTTTTCTGGTTGAAATCGGTTTTGCAGAAGTGGAAATTTGGCAGCAAGTATGGAAACTAGCAAATCAGTTTACAGTGTCCTGTGCTTAGTTTAATGAAACCCACAAGAACGATGAAAGACTCCATGGCCTCAAATAAGAGAAGGCTGAGTTGTGTAGGTTTTCTGGAATTTTATTTTTACCCTTATTAATTCAGTAGCATGAAGAACAGTATGTCCAGGCTCTGGTTAATAGTTGCTTCCAAGTGGGTAGAATTTCAACTTCAATAATTATTTTTTGATGATCTCATGGAGAAAATGTTGGGAAATATTTTCTAAGAATAGTCTAAAATGAAGAGGAGTGTGGTAATTTTTTAAGAAAAAACTGCGACCTAATGGAATATAAGCAAATGGCTGATGACCAACCAGTCTTTACCACCAGACGTTGACCTCTAACAAACTTGACCTCTAATGAGGTAGTAGAACCATGTACCTATTTTCAATTAAAATGATTGATTAACATGGGAGTATTGGGAGTATCTGTATTTCTTTCACATAAAATGGGGTAGATGGATGTTTCTTTGAACAATGGTTTCATCATCAGCATACGTTTCCCAGCTGCTGCAGCTCTCGTGAGCCCATCTGATGGAACATGGCTCACGTGTGGTGTATCCGAGTTGTTGTGTCTGAGTTACTTACAAACAGATGTCTCTTTTCATCCTTGGGCGGTTTATAGGTTTCTGCACTGGGCCTGGCCCTGCATTCTTTCACTCCCTCACCTGGGTGCTGACCTCCACTCTGGCCAGATGGCCCTGCCATCACCACCAGTGGTGCTCCCGTCACCTGAAGCCAACATGAACATGCTGTGGGTGTCACCTGAATACCTGCCTTCAAGCAGGTGCTCTCTGCTGAGGGGTCCGCTGTGCAATGAACACATATTATTAGGGGGCTAAGGGGGGATTTTTTTTTTTTGCCGTACGCGGGCCTCTCACAGCTGTGGCCTCTCCTGTTGTGGAGCACAGGCTCCGGACGCGCAGGCTCAGCGGCCATGGCTCATGGGCCCAGCTGCTCCGTGGCATGTGGGATCTTCCCGGACCGGGGCACGAACCCGTGTCCCCTGCATCGGCAGGCGGATTCTCAACCACTGCGCCACCTGGGAAGCCCTAAGGGGGGATCTTGACCTGCCAACGACCAGGGCTGTCTAGTGCTTTGTTACTGGGTCACCACAGTGGGACCTCTGGGAGCTCGTAAGAAATGCAGACTCTTGGGGCTCACTGCAGACCAGCTGAGTGTGAATCTGTCCTGCTCTAGGGTACAAAGTAGTGCCCATGCTGGGCCTATGTTAATGACCATTTACAAGTTTATCGAAGCACTGAAAGCCAAAGGCAAAGATCCTTTAGCAGTAGAATGTGTTTTCATTAAGTTATTTCAGGATACTGGATTCCAGACTTTATGTGAAGAGCTTATGCACAGATCATGCAGATGGGTGACTTCTGTTTGGCTCCTTTCTGCTTTCTGGTTAGTCTGCAGGGCTGTGCTGTGAGCGATGGTCCTTCAGGACACCCTAAAGGTTTCCTGGTAGACAGGAGTTTGCTCTTCTCTGTGGGTTGGGAGGGTAGGGGGAACAGGAGGGGACAGCTGATGTTGTGATGAACATGGGGTTGTTAATTCATTAATAGTCATTAATTAAGTGCCTTAGTTATTTAAGTGCCCAGACCAGGGTTTGAGAACTACCAGTCCCAACTAATTGGCAAGTCATGAACTCATTTTATTAGTTCACAACCAGCAATTTAAAGAAGTGACTTGCAACGGAAGGTAGAATGTAGGTCACATAGTAAGGCTGAGTAGTTTCCGAAACTTTTAAGCTATACATGTGATAAGTATATATAAATATTTACTATCACAACTCAGTGTATGTGTATGTATATACATGTATATGCATGTGTATTTATTATGCATGTGTATATAGGTATGTATGCATATACATGCACACATATATTGCATTAAAAATGAAAGTACAACGTGACTAATATTATGGAGGGGTTATGGAGGAAGTATTACAAGATATAGTCTATGTAGTTTAATGAAGGAGAAAGACCAAGCATAGATGTTTATTATTGGCTCAATTTACCAAAATGACAAATTCGTATCTAGATATCAGTGAACAGTAAACATTTTTTTGCTGTTCAGAAATGCTGGGAAATAGGATGTTATGATTTTCAAACCTTTGTAGTTAATATAGAACTATCATACTACCGTTGATAGACTTAAATATTTAGAATTCAGTGAGGTATAGTCAAGACTAAAATGATCTTGAACTTAATTTGCTTCATGCTGGTTTGGACACTTTTAGGACCTCCTGTATCTCTGGTTGCCGTGGTGAAGGCTCAGCATCTGTGTGAGTAAAGGGTGGAGAGGAGCTGACAGGACGCTGGCTCCCGGGCCCCCACTACTCAGCCCACTGAATGGAGACCGTAGCCGCCACTGAGGGTGGAAGAGCCTGATTTTGCCTCTTCCCGTGGCCTCAGCATCTGGCCCAGGGCCCGGGCGGGTGTTGAGATGTGGAAGCCCTTGTGGAATGACGGCTCCTCCTTCCTCTCCAGTCAAAGCCAGTCCCTACGAGTACGTACGAGCCCCAGGCCCACGGCCTCTCCGACTTCATTTCCGGTACCCTCGTCCTCGTTCACTCTGCTCAGCACCTGTCCTTGTTCCGGAACCTCCCCCCAAGACCCTCCTGTTACCCCCTGGCCTCCTTCCAGCTTTGCGGGGATGCGCCCGCACGGGCGCCTCCACGGTCCGGCCGCCTCCACCTGCAGGTGCCCGGGGGTGGGAGTGGGGCTGAGTCGCATCTGGCGCTCGTGCACCTGACTGCCTGATGCTGGTCCAGGGGTTCGGGTGGGTTTGGACGCGCTCAGGTTGCTGCTTCCCGCCTCCCGTCTCTTCCTGGTGTTGAGCATCCGCTCCCTCCCAGGACCAGGGACCCGGCTCATAGGAACAGCTCTCTACCAAGAACTGTGTTTGTTTTGGATGTTAACTATTAACAGAGGTCGGTAAAAAATGGAGGACAGTTTTTCTCTCTGGCTTATGAAAACTGGTCTTGACATTTTATTATGACAGCACAGGCTTGCTTGTGTCTGTCCTGCTTCCCGTTACATTTTGGGGTTTTAGGGGAATGACAACCTAGGTTTTCCTTATTTTTTGAGAGCATGTTGCAGGAAGTTTGGGACATAAGGGGTCTTCAAAACGCCGCTGCTTCCCCAGCCTGGGTTGAGCCTGCTGTGGCCCCAACCCCACCCAGCCTTTGGGGGTCAGGACTCTGGCCCGCCCACGTGGTCCACAGCATCTGCATTTGGATGTGTGCAAGGCCTCTTGTACAGAGGACAGCTGGATGAGAGACCCTTCCAGGAGGCCCGGACACCAGACAGCACGGCTCCAGATCAGAGAAGGACCTTGACGTCCTGCGGTCCTCGTCACACTTCCGTTCAAGTGCTTGGTGATCTTTGTGGAGGCGTCGGGCTTTGCCTTTCTTCTTCCCTTGAGTTTGGAAATCAAGCATCTGGGGTTGGGGCGCCAACCCGCGAACTGTCCCCGAAACAAAGGGATGGACGGGTAATGGACCAAGGGCAGGAAGATGCACAGTTTGGGTGGAATCAGGACTCGGACCCTCCTCCTTTTGATTCCTCACTCTGTGACCTCTACTCCAACACAGACTTTCCCCCACACTTAGTGACCTTAAAGATCTGTAAAGTGGAAGCTGGAAAAAACCCGCATTTGAGCGGACCTGCCGCTCAAACCCCTGTTCAAGGGTCAGTTGTAAGCAGGAAGCTAACCCCCTTGGACCAGAACATCACTTAAAGGAAACCGGCATCTTTTTGATGTTTCCTTAAGGTGCTCTTTCTAGCTTTGCTGAAAACTTTTGTTCTTCTGGCTTCGGGACGTTTATGTATCGCTTTTGGGATCCGGAAGCCTCCGCCCTAAGGGCTTTTAAGCCCCTGCTGCATGTGCGCAAATGCGTGCGCGCCCCCGTGTGCGTGCTCCCCTGTGGGCGTGCGTGTGCTTGCGTGCTTGCGTGCGCCTCAGAAGCGCGGCACGGCTGCCATGTCGGCCATGGTGTGGCATCGCAGTGCAGCGTTTCCCTGGTGGTCATGGCCTGGTTCCCTAACAGGTGGTTCTGGCCTGTGTAAGGTTGGGCGATGGAGCTTCTGAACAGCTCGAGGCAGTCGGTCCAGAGCGGAACGGAGATAGGACACCATCCTGTGCAGTTGCGCCTCAGGTGCCCGGCCGTTTGCTCTGAGAAGGCCCGACCTTTCTCTGGAGGCAGCTCCTGCTGTGGGCCCGGCCTGTGCAGGGGCTGCCCTGGGCTCGGCTTGGCTCCCAGGAGGCCGGCACCACCCCGGTCCATTTGCTCTGGAACAACTTGGCCCCAGGGAGAAAACGACCCTTGCGTGGTCGGAGGACCGGATGCGGCCTGCGCCTGGTCCTGCGTCCATTCGGGCCGTGCCGCTGGCCGCCTCTGCGTTCCGCGACAGTTTAGGTAGGAGACGCCTTCTGTTACCCTCGTCTTTCCGTAACTGAAGTCCACACCTACGGCTTCGTGCTCGTCCCTGTCCCACAGACCGGCCGCCCATGGCGCAGACCCTGCCCTTGTCCCCGGGGACGTCGTGTTCTCAGGGGCCCCTCCTCCTGTGACCCAGGATCCGGGGCCGGGCTTCTCTCCCAACCTCAGTATTCTATTACCTTAGAGAAAGCGAGGAGGTTGTGAGGGTTAAGAAGGATCGTGCCTCACTTCCCCCGTGAGTTCAGCCTTCTGCCCCTCGTGTGGGCCCCTCCCGTGCGAGGGGCCCTGTCCGCGTGCTCCTCTGCAGGGATACCAGCGCCCCGCCGCTTCTCGCCCTGCTTCTCACCGGCTCCCCAGCTGCAGCCACTGACTGCTGGAAACGGGTCAGGAGGTGGCTTTCAGGAGGCGGTTTGGGGCTGGTGACATCCTCAGCCCAGCAGGACCATCCGCAGGTGCTCGGAGCACGGGGCATGGTACAGGAGGACCGCCGCCAGCACATTGTGTGAGCGCCTGTGCTTACTAATTCTCTTGAGTGAACCACTCTTGCAAAGGCTTAGTTTCCTGGGTGTAATATTCTTGCGCAGTTTTCTTTCTCTGAAGCATTGGGCTTTGTGTGGAGCTGTGCTTTGTGAGATGATGGAAAAGGCCTGCACTTACTAGAGCTGAGGGTGGAGGGAACTGGGTGGGTTCTGTCCTCTGGGCCTGTTTCTTCCTCTGCCTGGGGAGGGGTCACTCAGTGACCCCTCCAGTTCCCTGCTGTGGGTCATTGGCTATTTTCACACATAGAGATGGGCCCAAGAGAGTTAAAATTATGCTGAGAAGTGGTGAGTTTATTGAAATTCTCTGCCTCATATGTCATGGAACTGGTGTTTTTAGTTTTTCTTGGTTTGAGTGTGAGCATTCTGCTGCCTGAGAGGCTGAGCACCAAGGGATAAACGTTGGAGATAATGTTCAGGTTTATTGAGTGATTTATGAGGGAGTAAGAATATATAATAAGATTTCTTTTTTATAATAAGATCTTGAGTATAGATTTTAAGAGAGTATGATGTGCTTCTGTAATGAATGGAGTTTTTATTTTGTACTCCCTTCAGTAATTTAACTGATTTGAATATTTTAAAATCTCCCTTTTATTATACTAGTTCTTTTGACATCTAAAATAGACACAACTTGAGTTGTAATATTCTTTGTAATTAAAAAACCAATAATTTATCTCTCAAGGATAGCAGAAACTGGATGATTTATGCATTCAACTTTTATTTTAAGCAGAGCTTAAATAAAATCTTGCTTAAAAGAATTACAAGTCAGCAGTTTAAAAATAAAAAATCTTAAAGAACCTTTGAAATAGGTTGTCATGAAGTTGACATAAGCATTTTGTTTCAGAATTAGAGTCAGGGCATTTGACCTACACAGGATTTTCCGTTGTGGTTGGGAATGAATTATCAATACAAATGGAAAATTAAGAGTGATGCAGGGCCTCCCTGGTGGCGCAGTGGTTGAGAGTCCGCCTGCCGATGCGGGGGACACGGGTTCGTGCCCCGGTCCGGGAGGATCCCACATGCCGCGGAGCGGCTGGGCCCGTGGGCCATGGCCGCTGAGCCTGTGCGTCCGGAGCCTTGCTCCGCAACGGGAGAGGCCATAGCAGTGAGAGGCCTGCGTAACGCAAAAAAAAAAAAAAAAAAGAGTGATGCACATGGGCTTCCCTGGTGGCACAGAGGTTAAGAATCCGCCTGCCATTGCAGGGGATACGGGTTCAGGCCCTGGTCCGGGAAGATCCCACATGCCGCGGAGCAACTAAGCCCGTGGGCCACAACTACTGAGCCTGCAGTCTAGAGCCCGCGAGCCACAACTGCTGAAGCCCACACTCCACAACTATTGAAGCCTGTGCTCCGCAACAAGAGAAGCCACCGCAGTGAGAAGCCCGCGCACCACAACGAGGAGCAGCCCCCGCTCGCCGCAACTAGAGAAAGCCAGCGCGCAGCAACGAAGACCCAACGCAGCCAAAAATAAATAAATAAATAAAAATTTATTTTAAAAAGAAGAGTGATTCACACATTCTTACTTTGGAAATTTTCTTAGGGAATTTTTTTGTTTTTAACCTTCAGCTGATAGCTAAATGCCCAAGAAGGGGCAAGGATATTTAGCAAAAGCGATAACTGTGGAGCAAAATTTCTAAGCAGTGACTCAGGTTCACAGGTAAAATGACATAACCAGTCCCGGAGAAATTATCCACTCATCATTTGGGGGTAGAATATGAGGCTTAGTATCTTCCACCTATTTTGACATTAATTTTGAGGCTCTGAGCTCTGCTTTGAAGGATTGCACAAATTCTATTGTTTTGGCCTTATTGCAGTAACTAGAAATTGACAAATCATAATTCTTTTAATTTGGCTTATTTAAAAAATATATTAAGGGCATCCCACGTGCCACATACTCTTTTTTTAAAAAATAAACTTATTTATTTTATTTATTATTTTTGGCTGCGCTGGGTCTTAGTTGCTGCGCACGGGCTTGCCACTTCGTTCACGGGCTTGCCACTCTGCGTTACGGTGTGCGGGCTTCTCATTGCGGTGGCTTCTCATTGCAGAGCACAGGCTCTAGGCACACAGGCTTCAGTAGTTGTGGCTCACGGGCTCTAGAGCGCAGGCTCAGTAGTTGTGGCGCACAGGCTTAGTTGCTCCACGGCATGTGCGATCTTCCTGGTCCAGGGCTCGAGCCCGTGTCCCCTGCATTGGCAGGCGGATTCTTAACCACTGCGCTACCAGGAAGCCCCCTACGTGCCACATGCTCTTCACAGTCTTGGTGATGCCAGGGTCATGGTGATGTTGGTTCTTGCCCACAGAGAGCTCATAGTCAAGTAGGAGAAATGAGTTTTTGCTTATGGATGGATGAGGCGGTAGGGAGGGCTGTTTTGATGTGTTAGTTATGTGTGCATTTAATACATACAGATGTGTTTTATATACTCCTATATTTAATTAATTGCCAAATTAAATTTATTTACTATTGCTGCAAAACAAATGACCAAAAACATAATAGCTTAAACCAATACTCACATATTATTTTACAGTTTCCATGGGTTGGGAGTGTGAGAATGGCTTAGTTGGTTCTCTGCTCAGGATTTCAGAAGGCTGCAGACAAGCTCTCAGCCCAGTTGTGTTCTCTTCTGGAGGTGTGAATGGGGGAAGAATCCACTTCTAAGCTCATTTAAGTGGGCAGAATTCAGTTCCTTGTAACTGTAGGTCTGATGTCCCTGTTTCTTTGCTGCCGCCAGCTGGGGACTCTTCTTGGCTCCTAGAGGCCCTTGCACTTCCTTGCCGTGTGGCCCCCTCACAGGCCCTTCAGACATGGCCGCTCACTTCTTCAAAACCAGAAAGGGAGTCCCTCACTTTCTAGTAGGCTGACGTGGAGTCTTACATAGCGTAACCTGATCAAGGGAATGGCATCCCATTACTTTTGTCATGTTCTTTTGGTTCTGCCTGCACTCAACAGGAGGGAATTATGCAAAGGTGTGGCCCCACTGGGGATCACCTTAGAATTCTATCCACCACATACATTTCTGGTTATTCCACTGACTTCTGTTCCCTAGAAATCAGCATTTGAATCTCAGGAAGACTGATGAGAGTAGTCCCAGTTGAGGAATAAAACTGTCATCCGGAAAGTCAGAAGTGGGTTGTTTTCTTCTCTCAGTATAGGTAAAAGTCAGGAGGACAAAGTAATGTTTGTAGGTTCACCACATTGGTAGGAAGGAGTTACATAAAAGCAGTGGGGCGTCTGGCTCATGTGTTTGGGGGTGGATGTCCACAGGAATTTCACAGGGTCCTCTGGCTAGATACAGTCATTTTTTATCTGGATGTCTTAGCATTGGCTGATCACTCAGGAGTGACATATGGCAGGAACATGCTTCGGGGTGCAAGTCTCCTGGAGAGTACATTGCAGCACACAAGCTAGACAGATGGTGGCTTATTCACCCTTGGACCAGAGTGTAATTCTGCACATTGGCCAGCTGGGTGCTGAGAGGTGCTTGTGCCGTCTGAGGCAGAGCCCACTGAGTTTACCTGGTACTGCTTTGTCAGGCCTGAGGCGGTCACCTGACATGACCTGGAGTGGCGAGAAGGACAGCGTACTCATCAGGCTGGGAGGAGGATGCTGGTGACAGATTGTGTGAACTGGAACCAGACAGAGTCGGGAGGACGTCCTGCCAACAGGGTGGAGGGCAGGGGTTAAGATGGCCTAGCAGACACAATCACAGAAGTTGTCACCTTAGCTGGGTCTTCACTAAGCAGGGGTCACTGTTGCTCCCACAAAATTAAATGTGTTTCAGGGGAGGAAAAAGTGCTGCTGGGCCTGCCTCCCTTTATAGTTAAGGATTGGTGGATCCATGTGGTCGACAGATACTTTGGGTTCTTCAGACAGCCATATTTAGGATGTCTATAATTTAAAAAATTCCTAATCCAATAAAGACATTGTCAATTACATGTTCATGACCCCTTGTTGGAGAAAAAGCCTGTGACTTTGAAGGAACAAGTGTGTGTCCTTTGATTGGAAGCTGAGAACCTGGTGGCCCTGTGGCTGCTGGAGAATTTATCCCCAGTTCAGTCATACCCCGTACCCAGATTGTGTGCTGGGGGTCTTCTCTCTTCTGTTCATTATATGATGCTTATTTTATTCATTTTGGTATCTGTGCCTTTTATTGTGACAGTCCTCAAGTATTTTTCAGAACTTGGAGAAGGGGATGGTACACTTAAAGAAACCAAGAAATGGTTCACTGGAATTCTTTATTTTTCCTTTCAGCAGTTCAAGCTCTATATCTGTAACATCAAAGTGCCATCTCCTGATTGGACCGTTTTCAGAAACTCGCGTCAGTTTTCATAACAGCTTAAAAGGTGAGTAGAGCTTGAGACTCTTCTCTTTGATAATGTTTGTGAAGCAGAGCTTGTCACAGCACTGACTGTTCTGAGATTGTGTCCCTCTCAAGAAAGTGGTCCCAACTCCTAGGTGCAAAAACTATCTTCCCAATGTAACTTTTTGTGATTGGAGGAAAGTTGTATGATATCAGATTAAATGTGACTTTTCTTTTTTGTTTAATACCCAAGTGTATTCATAGTGGGCTGTGAATGTATATAAAATACATATTTCTAGATTTACTAGAATATCTGAAGGAAAATAATCTTACTATTCAATTTCTATTTATTGCTGAGCCTGAGCATTTAATACCCAGATGTTTAAAAACGTCTAAGATTGGTGAGAAATGGGATTCTTTTTTTCTCATTCTAAATTTTTTGTTCTGCTTGGTTTCCAACTACATAAAATGGGAATAATCACGGGATTGCCATGGGACGTGATGAGCCACCATGCTTCATACAGCACCCGGCATGTAGCACACACTGAACGGATGTCAACTTCTCTTTCTCCTGGCTGTTGTAACAGCAAGTGAGCAGGTTTTCCTCTCTGTGTGTCGGTAGCACACGTGATTTGTACTGTAGGGGGGCGTTGACCTCCTAATTTGCTGTGTTTGTGTTCCTTTGTGTTTCTTCTTGAAGGGTGGGGTGTAAGTGGCCTGGGGTATAAATTTCAGGGTATGTGGAAGTAGAAGCTTAGATGACACACGTTTTGGTCACCTCTGGGCATCCTCAGACCCAAAGCCCAATTCAGAGCCAGCCCCAGTGGGGGACAGTTAGTGAAGGTGCCTGGCGGGGGGTGGTACCAGGAGCATCCTACCTGCCTCAGCTTGCCTGCCCAGCTTTACCCTTTAGCATGTCTCTTCACCTCTCTTTGCCTCTATTTTGTCAACTCTTAAGTATTTTAGTGATTCCTGTCCTGCCTAATTGCCAGGCTGTGGAGAACATCAGATGAAGAAATATATGAGAGTCTTCAGCAAAGTGAAAACATTCTATACAACATAAGGTTCTTTTCCACTAAATTTTTTAAAAATTTATTTATTTTCTTTATTATTTTTGGCTGTGTTGGGTCTTCGTTGCTGCGCGTGGGCTTTCTCTAGTTGTGGCGAGTGGGGGCTACTCCTTGTTGTGGTGTGCTGGCTTCTCATTGCGGTGGCTTCTCTTGTTGCAGAGCATGGGCTCTAGGTGCGCGGGCTTCAGTAGTTGCGGCACGCGGGCTCAGTAGTTGTGGCTTGCGGGCTCTAGAGCGCAGGCTCAGTAGTTGTGGCACATGGACTTAATTGCTACGCGTCATGTGGGATCTTCCCCGGCCAGGGCTCGAACCCATGTCCCCTGCATTGGCAGGGGGGTTCTTAACCACTGCACCACCAGGGAAGTCCCTCCCCTAAATTTTTAATGTGCCAGGCATGACTCATTGTTTATGCCATATTCCTTACTAGAATGTAAGCTTTATAAGGGCAAGAATGTCCCTCCCTCCCACTTGTTTTTTCCTCCAGGGCTTGAAATGGTGCCTGCTAACTAGGAGGAGTTCAGTGAGACTTTCGTCAGAGGAAATGATTGATGGAGATCCCCCTGGAGGCTTTCAGAGCTTACCCAAGCCTTTTCATTCATGGTGGCTGTTGGAAATAGATGAGGCAGTTGGAGAATCACGAGGGATTTAATGTGCTTCCTCACTAAGGCACACAGACCCTTGAACTTATGTGGACTTTTCACAGGTTGGAAGCTTCCTGAAATTGTAGGTGCTCAGAACCATGCGCTACTTAACAGACTCTCTGAGTCACTGTTGGGTGCAGTTCCTACGTAGTTCTTTCCTGAGTGGATTTCACAATCAGGGATCTGCAAATGTGGAGCCCATTCAGTAGGCTCTCACAGGGTGGGTGGTAAGCTTCCGTGGGGAGCACTCAGGCCGCACGCCTCGCCAGTGGTCAGTGACTGATGGAACACTTTTTGTTCACGTGGTTCTTCATTACCTGACAGGACAGCATGATGTTTGAGAATCCCTTACCTTCCCAGACATGGTATTGCTGAGGTGCGCCATTTTTCTTCCATAAATTGGCATACCCATCACCAGCTCGAAGCAGGAGGTGGCAGCTTGTCTATACTAGAGCCAGAGAGAGTGTGGGCACAGTGTGGTTTCTCATCATCATCTCAGATGTAGTCCTCTTTGACTTTGCCCACCAAAAACTGAACTGTCTTCATGTAGAATTTTACTGGGTAACTGAACACACCACTGGACTCTGGCCCTAAGGACTATGCAGCTTGATTTGCAGAATTTTGACAGAAGTAGAAATCTTGCAAATTACATAACTACCCTATTCTCTCCCGTATATGGAGTTACCTCATTCTGTCAGCTATTTTAAGCAACTTTCAGAATTGGTAATGGAAAACTTTTTCTTGACTACATTACTGTATATGGATTTTAAATTAAAAGTAAAGTGCATTGCTCCTTCTGAACATAATAGCAGTTAAGAACAGATTCCTTTCTGCAGAACTGCATGTCACCTTGTGCAGTACAGGTCATTTCCAGGCACATACTTGGGTTCTGAGGTGTTGAAAGAGCTTTCACACCTCTAAGATAGGTTCTTACAGCTGATTGTCCTGGAATTTATATTTGTTCTGTTACTTGTAAAATTCTGTCTCTTAAAGCTCACGGCTGGACCGGGAGACATTCCTACGTTCTGATAGGACAGACTGGAGGCATTACCACTCTGCTCTGTCTGCTGGGATGGGAAGGCCCGAGGAATTCTGGGCTTTTTGTTAACTGCAGAATGTGCCTGTCTTACTGTACAGTGGATTTTTTTGGCTTTGGTTGTAAAATCGGGTTGGGTCCCCATGTCTAGGTTGTTATTAAATGTATTTCAAAATTTTGACCTCCTTGATAAATCTGAAGGCAAGTCCCTCTTTGCCTTATCATATCTGTAAGGTATATTTGGAAACATGGCCTTTGGCTCGAATTCTGTGCTTTTACTCACTTTGTTACTCTGGCAAGTCCTAACCTCCTCTGAGTTTCAGGTTTTCTCATCTTTAAGTAGGATAGTAATTGTTTTGTGGAATTATTGTGAAGATGCCTAACTCAGCATTCAGTGCGTAGTAGGAGCTTGATGAAATGTCAGTTATTGTTTTCCATCCAAATGCCAGCTCTTACCCAAGGACCATGGCTGGCCGGATCAGAGGAAGAGAAAAGGGGCGGAGCTTTCCATCCTCTTGCAGGACTAAGGAGGTTTGCTGAGTAATTTCATGGGACATCTTGCTGGAGTCAGGTGGGTGGAGTGCCTGTGCCCTGTCTGAGCACAAAGCCGCTGGGATGGAGGTAAACAAACCATTAATTCGAGCTTTTTGCACCTTTTCCTGTCCTCTTTGTGAGACTTAGACCGGGTTGGCTCTCAGCACAGGTGAGAAAGGTTCAGATGGGGAAAGTCCCATCTCTTTTTTTTTGGTTTCCTTCAAGGTCCTTAAGGGATCTGAAGTAGATGGTGAGGACCGGGGAGCCAAGTGGGAGTCCTGCATTGTGAGACCTGTGGTCCCAGTGGGAAGATGGTCTAGCAGTCAAAAAATAACCGTAGATACAGGTGATGCAACCTGACCTGGACTTCTGTCTTTGTGTTAAATTTAAATTTTCAAGGTACATCACAGAGGATCAGTAGTGTTGCGAGAAGCATCACCTCTGAGTGTAAGTCTCTGCTGTCTACACTGTCTACAGGAATGCTTATTTTCTCCAGATGTATTTTTGCCAGTGTCCAGTAAAGTCGATTAAACCATGAAAGGTTTGTGCTGGGAGTTCCCTAACTTGAAGGAGGATTTAAACTCTGCCTTACAGTTAGGTTGGGGTCATTCAGAGGCTGCACCAAGACATCCTGGCTGTGTGAGAAGCTGGACAGTGGTGGGTTGGTGCCTGTCTCGCCTTCCAGGTTGTCATCAAGGAAGTGACACCAAGGTTTCCAGTGGGAGGGGTCCTGGGACAGATCCCAGGTAGACTAGTTCCAGGGTCCCTCTTGGCTTGTGATAGAGTTTTTGGGTTCTCTAGGCCTCATTCAGGCCCTTCCACCTCCTGCTTCCTCTCTCTTCTCCTCCTCCTCCCTTCCTCCTGCCCACCCCATGTCTGTGCAGCGTAAGGGGACTCAGATCTGAGCCCCATCTCACTGCTTTTCCCTCATTCTTCCACTTTAAGGTTAAGACTGGCACTGAGAAAAATAGGAACTCAGCAAGGGCATCAGGGATGCCATGTGCTGTGTTTGAGTTAGGAAAACCTAGCAATGCAAAGAGGAAGGCCAGCAGGCAGGACACCACTTTTAGAGGCTGGGAAGAGAACCTTGTTACCTCTGCTGTTTCTGTCTGTGGCCTGGGAACTTGGGAATTTTCTCTGCCTGTGTGTTGGATGCTGTCCTTCTATTGTTAGACTATATTATTTTGTTATTAAGTAGACATTCAGAGTCGTATTAGAAAAACACCTTTATGTTTCGCTTTAAACTGAAACACAGCAATTTCATCAGTCAGTGCCTAGCACAGCGTTAAACTGCTAAAAAGCTAGCAAATTTTCCACGTAAAAATTTTGTCGGGGAGGTAAAGGTGGGGGGCATGGGGGAGAGTATAAAAATAAATCTTTCAGAGATTCTGGGTTGCTTGGTGGCGTGTGTATTTTTCCATGGTGCGGGAGGTTAGAAATAGCATTGCTTTTTATGGGATTCTCAGCAGCAGCTCAAAAATGTGGCTTCGTGGGCTCGATCTGTGTGTGTGGGTGAGGCGGCTCCTGCAGCCCGTGGGTTGGGGGCAGCGCCTATCTATCTTCCTGCCTGTCCGCCCCAGCGGGTGTCATCTGGGTGAACGGCGCTCACGTGTGAATGTGCTCACCAAGGTCAGGCTCTTGTGAGGATGTGCCTGTGGCAGCGGATGCCAACTGTAGCAAACAGAGCCTCAGCGATCCCCACAAAGTCACACCGGTGCACGTGCGAGGGCAGGTGCCGGGCACGGGGGTCGTGATCTGGGAGGGCGTCCTCCAAGGCTGCTGCGTGTCTGGCTGGCTGGGCCTCCTGAGTCTCTGTGAGGTGGCCTCCGCTTCGAGCCTTAATACCAGCGGGTTCGGTGGGCCATCCCTTCAAAAGGAGTCCCTAAGGATTCTTGACATTTGTTAGAGTTACATAATTCTTACAGATGGAGGTCGGTTGCCCAGTGTTTCTCAGATTCAATGCAGGAAGGAAATGGAAGGAGGCAGCCACTGGGCAGAGGCTTTTAACCCCCATGGGACCCAGGACATACGTGAATTCCTGGAAATTGTGCCTGTTCCTTCAGAGAAGGCCAGGGCTTTGATGGGATTCTCGGTAAGATTTTGACCTCCAGAAAGGTTAAGAGCTTTTGCAATAGAGCATGAGGTAAAGTTCATTTAACTCGGGAAAATCATTTTGGAAGCATAGTGAGTGTCGGGAGAGGGAGGTGTTGGCAGGATTGAAGAGGACGGGCAGAGGAGGAGAGGGGTCCGCTTAGTAAATTGTGTGACAACACAAGAGGGGACCCCATCTGCTGGGGTTTTTCTTTGTGGGCTTTCTTCTTGAGCTTCCTGTAATATTATGTTGGGGATGGTCCCTGCCGAAGGCCGCTTGCCAGTGCTTGGTTACCTTCGCGAGCTTGGCACTTGGGAAGGGGGCCGGCTGCTTGCAGGTCACCTGGGGTCTGTGTGGATTCAGCCCAGCATTTAATTAGCAGTTTCTCCCTCTTTCCCTGGATCTGCTGTGCCTTGTTCTCTACAGTTTTTCTGGCGACTCGCTTGGGGGTGATTACGATAGGCCAGAAGCTGTCCAGAGGACAGTGGAGGAAACCTCAGGCGACGAGTGCTTCACCTCCTCATCCACAGCTCGCTGTGGCTTTGGCGCTGCTCAGTGGTGCCCACTTCAGCGCCTTCTGTCTGAGTGTCCAGTCGCCTTTGGGGGACAGGATCGCTGGATAAGTGTGCAGATCACTTGCAAACACAAAGTGTTACAGCTGCCCGAAGACCGTGTGGGACGGGTCAGGGGTGGTGCCCATGCTGCCTGGGCCTCATGGTCCACCGGGAGCAGAAATGTTTCTGTTGAGTCCTCGGGTGGAGCCGGAGGAGCCGGGGAGGTTACCCAGGCACCTCTCTTCCAGAGCAGGATGTCAGGGGTGCCCTGGAGCCAGAGCGAATTAGAGCAGGGAGGACTCGTCCCAAACACGACCTGCCTCTACGTTTGCTTTTTAAAAGTTCCAAAGCTGCTACCTGATATGCAGGTTCTGTTCTGTTGTAACATTTCACCTATGCAGTTATATTCCAAGAATAATGATGCTGTTGGCTTTCTTTATTTCTCTGCTTGGATTGATCCACGTTTGCCCAGTGCAATGACTGGGCAGGGAGTTCTGCTTCCTGTGGTGCTAGTCTGGTAGCTGCCACACATCCTGTCACCTCACTCCTCATCTCTCGGTACCCCTGTTGACTTCATAAAAATCAGAGAATGTGCTGAGATTCTTCAGTCATTTGAGAAAATTTGTTTTACAGGTTCAGATGGATTTGTGAAGTATTTTTAATTTTTATTTATTTATTTATTTATTTATTTTTTGCTGTACGTGGGCCTCTCACTGTTGTGGCCTCTCCCGTTGCGGAGCACAGGCTCTGGACGTGCAGGCTCAGCGGCCATGGCTCACGGGCCCAGCCGCTCCGTGGCATGTGGGATCTTCCCGAACCGGGGCACGAACCCATGTCCCCTGCATCGGCAGGCGGACTCTTAACCACTGCTCCACCAGGGAAGCCGTGTGAAGTATTTTTTAGTACTTTGCAAGATATAAGGATGCTTTTGAGTCATCATTAAAAGAACTTTTTACCACTTAGTATTGTGGTATTTAAATCAGTTATCTATTTTTTGATCCTTAATTGGTTCTCAAACATTCTGCTGCTCCCCTTTTTCAAAAAGTGTGGTGGAAAATACATAACAGAGAATTTGGAACCCTGTGCCCTGCTGGTGGTAATGAAAAATGGTAGTGTTGCTGTGGAAAACAGTATGTTTTAACCATTTTAAAGTGTACAGTTTAGTGGCATTAAGTACATTCACATTGTTGTGCAATCATCACCTGCATCCATCCCCAGAACTATTTTCATCTTGAAAAACTTGAACTCTATTCCCATTAAACACTAACGCCCATTCCCCCCACTCCCAGCCCCTGGGAACCACTTCTACTTTCTGTCTCCAGGAACTTGACTGCTCAAGACCTGATACAAGTGGGATCATAGAGTATTTGTCCTTTTGTGACTGGCTCACTTTACTTAGCATAGTGTCCTCAAGGCTCATCCATGTTATCTCAAGTGTCAGAATTTCCTTCCTTTTTAAGACTGAATAATATTCCATGGTCTATATAGACCACATTTCATTTATCCATTTGTCCGTCAATGGACACTTGGGTAGCTTCCACCTTTTGGCTCTTGTGCTGAACATGGGTGTCCAAATATCTCTTCAAGTCCTTGCTTTCAGTTCTTTGGGTATCCTCGTTTTAAAAAAATACTCCCCAAACTTATTTTTTAAAGCACACTCTCAATTAGACACCATTAGGAATCCAAAAGAAAGATATGCTGAAGTATGGAGGTGATCATAAAATTACAAGATTTGAAAATATGAACTAATTAAAGGGAAGTGAAAGAATAGAATTGAGAGCTATCCTTTCCTATAGAGGTAATAAATATTATTCGGGCCAGCAGGCCTCTCGTACATGTTCTGAGTGAAGCATTATTCCTTAGACAAGACTCCAGGTAGGGCCAACTTCCAGGAACAACCCACTTGGCCTGCATGTTGTTCTTGTGTTGTCAGGGTGCTGATGGGGAGACGGACAGGAAATGTGAAAAAAAAAAAGGAAAAACGGGAGAATTTCTGGTCAGACTCTTGTTTTTCCTGAAAATTGGAAAAATTTTAAATTGTGACCTTTTATGGATAACAGTACATTATTTGTGATAAGAATTCCACAAGACTTTTACTGGAATGACTTCTAGAATCCTGTGCAGTGGGAAGGTTTTCTATGGTGTAAGCGCCGTCTGTGTGGACGATGGGAGCCTCACCCTCAGGAGCCTGCCTCCTGCGCCTCCATTGTCTTTAGAGCATGAATCGCCTGGTCAAATCAAGAAAGAAAGCTAACAGGTGAGAGGATTCGTCTCAATCTGGGCAAACCTTGGCTTTCAAAAGTGTGGGAAGATGCTTATGTCACCAAGACAGAGAAGCTGTTATTGGAAGAGGAGCAGTGGGGACAATGACCAGCTGTTGGTGTTAAAGTTTATCTTTAACCCACATCAGAGCTCCAGCTGTGTGCTGGCCCTCTGGGGGGCTTGAGCACAAAGATGACGGGGAAACAGGCCCTGCCTCACAGAGGGACTCGTGATCTGATGGAGGAGACCCACAATGTGTTCCTGGTCACAGTCCACAGTGACTTGCGCTCAACACGTGGTGCTGAAGGGGCCCAGGGCAGAGAGGGCCGTGTACACCCTATTGGGAAGGTTTGTGGACACACTCACGGAGGTGATGACGTGTGAAGTGGGTCTTAAAGCACGCATTGTAGCCTGCAGGTGGGCAGATTAAACATTTCTGGGTATGTCTGTGAGAGTGTTTCCAGATGAGTCAGACTCAGGCCTCCCCAGTGTGGGTGGACATCGTCCAGTCCGTTGAAGGCCTGCATAGAACAGAAGGCAGAGGAAAGGGGAATTTGGCCCTCTTGCTTCCTGCCTGCCTGCTTCAGGTGTGACATCCTGCCCTGGGACTGGGGTTTACACCGTCGGCTCGCCTGTTCTCAGGCCTTTGACACCACTGGCTTCCCTGGGTCTGCAGCTTGCAGATGGCAGATCGAGGGACTTCTCAGCCACCATAATTGTGTGAGCCAGCTCCTCATAATAAATCTCTCTCTCTCCCCTCTCTGTGTGTGTGTGTGTGTGTGTGTGTGTGTGTGTGTCCCCTTTTGGTCCTGTTTCTCTGGAGAATTTTCAGCAGCTTCTTCATTAATCTGATTATGTTTATATTACGTCTTCTCCTACTATCTCAACATCTACTTCTTTGCATATCTAACTTATTTTGGATAAAATAATCCTGAAGCCATTAGAATACTATCCAAACTTTGCTTGGCTAGAATTGATAACTAATAAAGATTCTGTTTATTTGCTTTCTTCAGTTTTATCATTTTCTTTATTTATTCTCCAGGCAAATATTCTTAAAAAAAAAAGATAAGGTTTGTTTTAGGCATCTTTTTATGCCTTATTTCTGTATGAGTGTGTGTGTATTTTCTTTTTTGATAAGAAGCAAAATCGGTATCTTGAAAGAGTTCTGTTGTCTACTATCAGATGTGTGACCTACTGCTTATTCATGGGCAGCAGCAAAGCAGTTAGTGAGATATAAAACTAGGTAAAAGTCAAACGCTGTGTATATTCTAAGAAGTTACAGTATACCACAAAAATGAAAAAGTCTCTTATTCCTAAATTTAAACTGTAACTGATTTATACCAAACCTTTGCCTCTAAGGTAGGCCTGTAAGAATATAAGAGGGTACAGTCACTGACATAAGGACTGTCACTGCCAGCACCAGTGGGCAAATCGGAGGCCTTGCTCTGCACTGCGGCCCCCTGAGAAAGCCCACGCAGGGGCCACATCTGGACCTGTTGTGACACACAGGGATTTTAATTTCCTGAGGCTAACTAAATTCTGAGGTATTTTCTCAGTTTCCAGGCAATAAAAACCTAAACAAAACTGAAAGGGACTATGTATCAAACCTGGATGGAGTTTGGGCCCCTCCAGGGAGTATGTGTGAGCAGATGCGTGAACACCCTGCTCCTCCTCCTCCCCCAGCCAGTCTGTGTTCACAGAAGTCCTCACACCTCTCAACTCAGGCTCAGCCTCTTGTGCTCCAGGAAACAGAATGATGAACAGTATAATCGGCAGTAGAGCACCTCTGCCACCAGGAGAGGCATCTGAAGGCAAAATCGGCTGTTAGTATTTTCATTCTTTTTATATGTTCACTCATGCATTCACTCAGCAAATAATTACTGCGTACTTGATTGAAACCATACAGTATTAGTCCTGGCAAAGACCTTTTACAAATGGAATGAAGTGGTTAGAGAGGCTGTGGCTCCGGCAGGTGCAGCGATTTGCTCGTGGCCACAGTGCCCTCGAATGGAGCTGCAGGGACCCGGCTCAGGTCTCTGGGGCCCTCGGGCACCTTTTGCCTCACCTCAGGCTCAGCCCTTCTTTCTCCCACAGCAGACCCTGTAGACTGGCCTGGTCTGAATCGCAGCTGCTCTGTTCCAAACCTTAGCCACTAAGATCTTAGGATTCTTGGGAACAGTGAAGCATCTCATTCAATGTAAATGTGGTTTATCTTTAAGAATTACTGAATTTTGACAAAGCAGTGTTTCTGAGGAATAGAAGTGTGTCATCTCATGGCCAGTGTAATTTTCTCTTCCATTCTTAAGCTTACAATTCTGTTTTTGAAAATTGTGCTTTTTATGCTTGAGGTGGACAGGGTGTCCCAAGTAGAGGCCACAGCATAGGGCATTTCCTGTTTACCAGGGAAATACTGCCCCAAGATCTGTTGGTCTAGCTGATTATGGTACTTTTGAGCCAATCAGATGAAATTTTGGAAAATATCCAGTAAAATAAAATTTTCCCTTCGAGGCTACCAAAAAGAAATGCTCAGCGTTGGGTGTTTTAGTTTAGTCAGTCTTCATGCACTAGTTGTGTTCCATCAAGGGCTCAGCAGGTGATAAGGAAGTGTGGTGGGGTTCAGAAGTTTCCTGGCCTCAGGGAGCTATTTGGCTGCTGTTTGGCTGGATGGTGGAGTGGATAGAGAGAATAATACAGCATTTCTGAAGGCCTGATGTTTTCCTTGGCTCATTGTCTTAGGTGTTTCAAAAGCAGATGGCAAACAGTAACAACAGTGTTGGGTGCGAACATAGGTGATCTGTCGGTAGGCTGCTGACATTATTCCTGGGTGTGTTATGTGTGTATTTGTGATTCTGTGACCCATACTCTATTCCTGTTGTTTTTGCCAGCCACTTCAGGTGATCATATGGCTTGAGATGAGTATAGATGATGGAAACTTGAGTTAGAAAACATTTTTAGCATCTAGAAATGTCCTAGACATTTTCCAGTCTTTAGACTTTGAGGTACCCTTCACAGTATCAAATGAAATGAAACATCTCTAGTGCATGTTGAGAAAGGCGAGAGGGTACTCTTGGGGTTTGTTTTCTCACACCCAGTTCTACTCCAGAATTTATAGTGGATGTGTGAAAAGTCTTTAACCAGGTGAAGAAATTGAAGCATAAGAGAGCCACGTGATTGACTCTCATGAAGCCTGGAAGGTAGAGATTTCTTGGTTTCTGCTTTCTCCACCTGAGTTAGCAGTACATTGTTTTGTGGCTATTACATGGAGGACTTATTTTGTAATAAGGGAGGCAGTAATAAGGTGCCATCAGTTTTGTGAGAGATCAACAGTCTTGATCTAAGATTTTTTCTTTGCTACCCCTTTACTTGTTCCCTGATCATTCTGGGGTACAAAGACCACTGGAGAGAGATCTGGAATCTTTCCAATTCAGGGGCCACTTGGGAATGGGATGACAGTGGAGACAGTGTGGACTCTAGGAGGTCAATTCTGGGCATTGGTGAGGTGGCTCCTGAGGCAGATGTGCTTTGGTTCTGGGGTTTGGGCACCCCATCAAAGGAATACTGTGAACCTTCATTGCTGACTTCTTTTAAGGTAGACACATAGTGAAAATGTGAACCTGAAATCACTGGTTTAGATCTTGGCAAAGTTACATATTTTTTGACAAGTTGGCATGGGTTGGCATTTCTTTTTTTTTTTTGCGGTACACGGGCCTCTCACTGCCGTGGCCTCTCCCGCTGCGGAGCGCAGGCTCCGGACGCGCCGGCTCAGCGGCCATGGCTCACGGGCCTAGCTGCTCCGCGGCATGTGGGATCCTCCCGGACCGGGGCACGAACCCGCGTCCCCTGCATCGGCAGGCGGACTCTCAACCACTGCGCCACCAGGGAAGCCCGGGTTGGCATTTCTTGTAATTCAGTTTTACATCCTTTCTATGGCCCCTATAGAAGTAATCAGTTTTCCAGTTCTGGAAACCTGGTCTTTTTGTGGACAGAGTAATTTGGTGGAGAGAAGACATTATTTCTAGGTTGCTGCTGGGAAGCTCTTGCCATGTAGACTACAAACTGTAGCTGATCCTATGTGTTGGTGTATGTGTGTGTGCATTTTCTCTAAGTCAGCAGTAGTTTGACTGTGACATTTACAGTTATGGAAATTATTTAATTAAATTTAGATGCACGGGAACTTCTGTGGTGGTCCGGTGGGTAAGAATCCGTGCTCCCAATGCAGGGAACCCGGGTTTGATCCCTGGTCGGGGAACTAAATCCCACATGCATGCTGCAACTAAGAGTCCGCGTGCCGCAACTAAGACCCAGTGCAGCCTAAATAAATAAATATCTTAAAAAAATACTTAAAAAAATTTAGATGCATGATGAGAACACCTACTCATGAAGAAGTTATGCAGATACATGCAAATCCTGTACCTCCTAGAGTCCACACTGTCTCCACTGTCATCCCATTCCCAAATGAGCTGTCTTGGCTGGACTGGAATATTGTTTCACACCAGTCCTTCATTGTATCACAGAAGAAGAAATATGGGAGTACAGTTATCTTATGGTTCACTTTTGGATTAAATCATAACTTTAGGGTACTTTTTCTTTTAAAAAGTGACTGCCTCACTAAGTAAGAAGTCTTAGATGGATGTCACCTTCCTTCATTCTTTTCACGTTGCATGTGAATTTTCAGGTGTCAGTATTACCTCATTAGTCATTGTCATCTCTCCTGATCACCCTTTGAAGTTACTTTTAAAATTTCTTTTAAACGTTTTTAAAAATTGCATTTTACCTTGCTTTCAGTCCCAGAAAATCACATGTAAATTGTTGGAAGCTTGCTTCCACGTGCACTGTTGGAAGCTTGTCCCATCCTCCTTAGGGATCTTGGAGGAGTCAGGCTCACAGGCTGGGGGCTGGAGGAGTCCTTTAGAACAAGTTCAGTGCTAGCTCTTTCTTAGTTCACACTAAATGATTTCTGAGGTTGGAATGACAGATTTGTCCTAGTGACTCTACTTTTAACCTATGAAGTAAGCTAAGGAATATACATGTTAAACACTAGTTTCTGCCCATGCTGAAAGGGCTGATGATGGTCAAGGTGACTGTCACTTTGAGGCTCTAGGCTGGGAGCACATCAGAAGGATTGGGCCAGAAATGGCTTAAATAGGAGATAATTATGACAAATGATCTCTTAAAAAGTCTTAATAACTCAATCTGAATACATAGCAAGAGATTTTTCTCATCAGAAGGATGAGGTCTGTGCTAGTATTGTTAACTGGAGAGGAAGTTATGTCTTTTTCTTTAGAACGAAAGAGACCACAGCTATCATATGTATTCAGAAACTTCATTTACAAGTAAGGAAGTGGAAGTCAGCGACCTTAAGTGACTTGCCTAAGGTCAGACCCTTAGTAAGTGGTGGAGTGAGCCTTGATGTGAGAGGCTTCATTGCAGCCTCTGCCCTTGTAGACCCCATCCTACACTGGAGGATGTAGATGGAGGATGTTGTAAGGCCAGCTGAAAATGGTATTTTTAATGGTTGCTAGGAAAATTCTGGTTACACTCTTTTTTACATCATAATTGACATTAGAACAGCCTACCTACTTGTCTGCGTGCCATCCCATTGTTTAGTCAAAAATGTGTATCTTTTTAGTTTGGTCTTACATGGAATAGCTGTGAGATTGTCAGTACCCTCAAGGGATATACAAGTGAATTCTGTCAGATTTGTTCATTAGCTATTAGAAAATGCTTAGGACCAAAGAGCACTTTGGTGACTGACTGGTCAGATTTTAGGGACATGCATAAAAATATAGTGTAGTAATCAAGCACAGTGAAAATCAAGCATTTGATTTGTAGGTAAACCCTCCTTCCCTTAAAGAAATGAGCTGTGCAATCTTTGTTTGCAACTGAGGAGTTAAACACCTAAGGGAAGTGGCTTCGACAGAAGCATCAGCAGTAGTGAAGCCCCTTTTGGCATCTGGACTTTGTAGAAGCTCGAGACATTTACTCTCTTGCTTGGAATTTTCCCTCATACAGGGACCTTCCCTCAGCACCTGGGACCTTGTGTAATGTGCCCAACATCCTGGGGAGCTGTGATGAACCTGGTGACTGGGGAAACCTAGAAATTGACCCTTCTGTAGACTCATCCCCACGGAGGTGCCCGAGCCCTACCCAGGAAAAACCAGCGGCTCCTGCCTCTGGAGTCCAAGTGTGGGCACAGGGCAGCCTGTAGCTGGGATTTCACTCAACATGAAACGTATCTCCAGATGGCTTGTATGTGAGCTTAGACCTGTAGAAGTAGAATGAATTTTAAAGGATCACCTGACACCTTGAAGTGGTCAGCACTGTATACTTAGTGCATTGTGGAGGAGTGGGGGTCTGCTGACTTCCAAGTGGGTAGAGAATCTTTATACTGTTGTTTCGGGTGATACCTATTCTTGAATATCTGGAACAAAGGGCATAGCCACTGTTGTTTAATATACATATTCTTATGAGGTTCTAAGACTTCCCCAGTAGAAGTGAACTCTAATGTTTATTTTGGTGGGTGTGCTTTTAATGATTGTACAAAAAGAGTTTAATTTGTGTTTGTGTGGAAGATTGAGCACGGCACACACTGACAAAGGCAGAAATTATAAAATTAAAGTTTTAGAACTTGAAGTAACTGTGAAGGTCACCGATTCCATCTTTTGCATTGTACAAAGAAGAAAACCTGAAGCCTAGAGAGGCTGAGTGATTGTGTAGGGCCTTGTAGCCACTGGTCTAGACACAGGAGCAGACACAGCTCCTGCCCTTCCAGCCCAGGCTCCTGGTGTCCTGATGGGCTGTCTTTGCCGTCCCTGCAGTTCACCTCAGGGTGCGGGGGGTGGGGGAAGTGGGGGGTGTGGGGGGAGGGGTGGTGTTGTGCTGAGACAAAGGCGGCCTGACCCACCACATTATGGCGGGAATAGGATGCAGCCAGTTACTTTCACTTAGCGAGGTGATCTCAAAATGAAACTTCTGGAATTCTTAAAGATCAGCTTACATAAAATAGGGAAAGGGAACTCTGGAAAGTCTTGTCCCAGCAAGTCCAGGCTCTGGCCCAGAAGTGACCTCTAACCATGGCGGCCAGGGTCTTCACCTCCACATGCCTGTCCAGGGGTGTCACTGACCACTGGCAGGCCCCACTTTGTTTTCTTAAGAAATCATAATAGAACTAATGGACAGTACCCTTTCACTGATAAACTTGTAGTTTTGATTTGTAAACAGCATTTTATTTTTTAAAACATTTAAAAATAATAGAAGCAAGAAAATTTAGATACAAAGAAAAGGGCAAAAGTCACCCATGGTTTCATTGTTTTCACATAACCACTATTTTCCTTTCTGTGCATTTCTTTTCAGTCTTTTAATATTTAAAAATTTATAATATGTTCTTTCTACAAGGTCGTAATCACATGGCTGTGAGAAAAGTTCATGGTCTTTGGAGGCAGACAGATCTGGGTTGGATTTTGGAGCCTATCATTTACTCGTTACATGACCTTGGGCAGGTTCCTTCACTCTGTGCATTTCAGTTTCTCCATCTGCAGAATGAGATAATACCTGGAACTCACACAGGATTCTTGTAGAGTTGGGGAGATGTTGTACAGGAAGTGCCTGGCCTTTTGTGGCCTTTCAGGGTGTACCTTTCACGGCTTAATGCCCTCCCTTTGGCATTTGTTTTTTTGCTGCCTGGTCTGAAAGGAAATGGCCACCTTCTTTATAAGAGGAGTCCCCAGTCCCCATGGATGGCCATGGAGAATGTTTACACGGGGGGGTTGGGACTGAGTGACTTGGGACCCTAAGGGTCTCTACATCTTGGAGGGGCCTTTGCTTTGCTGACCTGTGGGGAGGGGGGAAAGGGGAGGGGGATGCTGTGTACTTTGGTGTTTTCCTGCCCAGGAGAGGTCCTCCAGCCTTTTCTCTAGCGTCCTGTAGAGGGCTGAGGTGATAACGCCTGGTAAACACGGGGACCAGATTGAAGGGGGGAAGTACCTGTTCCAGTTACCAAAACATATTTTCATGAGCTCCAGAGCCATGATATTGGTGCCTGAATTTCAAGTCTGATGTCAGGTTTTTACCAGGCCTATCTGTTGTGTCTAAGATGACGGACAAGCCTTTCTTTAGACAAGAAGGTATATGGTGTGGGGCCAGGATTTGGAAGCTGGAAGTAGAGTGGGACCCGTCCTATTTATAGGTGCTGACCAGGAGGGCTCCCTGGAGCAGGCATGCAGTAGGCTGCACAGGGTACCGCGGTGCCAGAGGCCTGGCACAGCCACAGGGAGCCAGGTAGCTGTGGAGGGGCACTTGCTGCTCGTGTTCAGGGGTGGGCTCTGGTCCTGGGGTGAGGTATGCAAGAGTGGGTTAGCTTTTACAGACAAGAGACCCGAAGCATTTGTTAACAGGAAGCTGGCATTCTGTAGACTCCGGTAGAAATTCTGGGAAGCTTGGACAAAAATGCGCTCTGATCAGAACAGTGCCAGGCCCAGCTCCTGGGGTCAGGCCGGCACCGGCAGGACTTGCTGCTGAGCTGTGGGGCCCTCCTATTGCTGCCGGACACTGTTTTGAGTCCTGGGCAGGCCGGAGCTGTGAGGACGCTCCGGCAAGCCACGTGTAATGCAAACACATGTTGTCCAAAGTTACACTGTTCTCGAAATTCTCGGGGAATTTCCTTCTCAAATTCTAGTATGGAATGCTTAGAGTGATGGTTTTGTATAGCATGTCGGCATTTTAAGTGATGTTTGTAGTTAAAAAAAGGTGGAGCTTGATTTCCTTTGAAAAGTGAAGATCATTTTTCTGACCCCCCCACTCCCCCAGTTAGTGTAGGAACATCCGAGTGGCCCTCACAGTCAGCTGCACCCCCTGCTGTGGATGTGGATGTTGGTGTGTGTGACTGCAGAAGATTAATGCTGGGCCAGACCTTCTTTCTGGAAATTAAACAAATTTCAATAGAAGTAGTGGAGCTTTTCGAGTTTATGGTGTGCCTGTTTGATATCTTAAAGCAAAAACATTAAAATTTTTTCTTTAGAGTTTTGTTTTTAGAACACCTGCTTCTTCCTCACATCATCGAGTTAAGGGGCATTCGCCCCCCAAAACCTCCATACTTCAGAGGAAGAGAAAGCCCCCATAACTAACTACATGGTCCAGAGACGTGTAGAACTGGGACTAGAGCACTCTTGCATCAGTCCTGGATTTGAGACTAAAGCCCTCTGTGATACAACTTTTAGTTTTTACTGGGGAGACCAGGCTGGCATGACAATTACAAGTGAATTCCAGGGAGACATTTAGCCTTATGGCCTCCAACAGGTGCTGTCGGTGATGTCTGTATGCTTTAGGGTCCCTGTGTATGGTGTAGAAACACAGGGGAGTCCAGTGCCCCTGGGCTCCTGTGGGGTGGTGTTCCCCTGGGAGGGGTGGGTTGACAGACTGCCTACGTGTGTTCACCTGGTGCCTCCATGCTCAAGTTGCTGTATTAACACTAAGCAGGGTCATTCAAGTAGGCAAAGCAAATGTGGTGTGTCCTGTTTTTTTTTTTTTTTTTTGGGGGGGGTGTTTTTTTGCAGTACGCGGGCCTCTCACTGCTGTGGCCTCTCCCGTTGCGGAGCACAGGCTCCGGACGCTCAGGCTCAGCGGCCATGGCTCACAGGCCCAGCTGCTCCGCGGCATGTGGGATCCTCCCAGACCGGGGCACGAACCTGTGTCCCCTGCATCGGCAGGTGGACTCTCAACCACTGCGCCACCAGGGAAGCCCTGGTGTGTCCTGTTTTAATGGGGGAATCTTGGCTGCTGCTGACGTCTCTCTGGAGAACTCCATCTGATCAACACATTTCCATGGCTGAACACCTCTTCTAATCAGAGATGGGTGTGGCAAGGAACAAAGTGTGGTGGACTGGCAGCTGGCAACTAGTTTGAGCTCTGAGACCAGCCAGTAATTATCTGCATGGCTTTGAGCAGCTCACCCCCCAGAGTCTCGGAATCCTCAGCCGTGAGTGCCTGGAGGCCCATGTGTCTTCTCCATTTTTGTGTCCTCAGCAGCCACTGTGTGCCTGGCTGGAGTGGGTGCTCAGCAGATGTTTGCTCAGCAGTGAAGAAGGTGGCTGGAGAGCGTGTGGCACTCAGAGGAGTACTGGTCTCAGGAGGTGGCAAGAGAAAAGGTTTCTAGTCCATCAAGTCTATAAAGGTTGCCTGTTAGATCCCCTTCTTGGAGATTCTTAACGTACCTTTAGCATATTAGAGGCTTGGAGAAGTTTGACAGAAAACAAAGCTGTAGTGTTGTTTAACCCAGAATCTCCTAAATTTTTCTCTCTCTCTCTTTTTTTTTTTTTTTTTGGCTGCACTGCGTGGCATGTGGGACCTTAGTTCCCCAACCAGGGATGGAACCTGCGCCCCCTGCATTGGAAGTGCAGAGTCTTAACCACTGGACCGCCAGGGAAGTCCCTCTCCTAAACTTTTTTGACCCAAGAACACTCTTCCTATGGCTTTGTTAAACTTGGGGGAACTTTTGCTGGAAG
This sequence comes from Mesoplodon bidens, assembly GCF_964165515.1. NCBI lineage: Eukaryota > Metazoa > Chordata > Mammalia > Artiodactyla > Ziphiidae > Mesoplodon > Mesoplodon bidens. Next base: position 28,475,225 of record NC_138169.1, on the reverse strand, counting down.
AGATGAGCTTGAAGGAGACTTCCTGCTGGAACATTCTGAAATTTGAGAGCAGGGGTGGGAGGATGGGCCATATTTAGAGGCATAAGGAGGTGGCAGAAGGTTTGGGGCAGGGGTGGGGGGCGGTGGGTTGGTCTCTAAACAGGGCTCAGACTCCAAATTCTGCAGTTAAACCTGTAGGCTCTGCATCCATAGCACAAATAGGAATCTGGGGTGAGGTGTTCATCCCTTGAGTTGCACTCACGCAGGGAGAGGTGTGCATCTTGTCCTTAGGGAAGCAAGGGCAGTGGCATGAAATGACCATGTTTCTGTTGTGCTCTTGCACTTTCTCCTGTTTTTCTCTTTAGCAGATTGTTTCTTGAAAGCAGGACTCTAATCTAAATTCTGTGAAACTTGCTAGGTACCATTGCTGCTTATCTACCTACCATTCGGAGTAAGTGCTGAAAGTGCTGAGACACTTTGTCGAGACTTGGTTACCTTTGCCCCCTCCTTTCTCCATATGGTCTGAGATGGGCGCCACTGAGAGAGCAAGCAGGAGGGTCCCTCTCTGTCAGCCACACTGGTGGTGGGTTTGGTGATGCCGGTAGACATGCCTAATCACGGCTGGTCAGCTCTCCCCTGGCCCCCACTGCTGTCTCTGGGGACCCATGCCCCAGCCCCCAAGGTTTGTCTCCACCTACTCCCCCTCCCAGATAAGTACATATAAATGTGATTATGTTTAGAAGCTGAAGCATTTGAATAAATCAGATGCTTTTGCCCAGCCCTAGAATAAAGGCTGTAGTTATTTTAACAACAACAACAGCAAAAATCCTGCAGTCTTCAGCTATTTCTGGAAGTAGACTGGTAATTAGCATGCCATTTGTAATTCATTGCTGTCTCCCTGCTGTTTGTTTCCTTGTTCCAATGCAGCCCAGTTTGGGAGACTGGGTTTATTTCATTTGGAAATGCGATTTTGTTGAGATCTCCAAATGCCATAACGAGATTAATGGTTTTCTGGAGCCGAAGTTTGCCAAACCTGGTGTTGGCAGCTTGGGGACTCGTTTCCAGCAGCTCTGCGGAGGGGAGTAACAGCTTGCTTGGGTGGTATTGACTTTCCAAGAAAACTGTTAGAAGCAACTGCTTCAGGATGGTTTGATGCTACCTGAGGAGAGTGATTCTTGAGGAGGAGAACAGGTAATTTGGGGGTAGGGTAAAGAGGCTTACATTGTTTTATTTGCTGCACTGTTATTCCTGGGAGATGTTTCACTTTTGTAGTTTATATATTTACTGATGTTCGTGGAGGCCGAACGCAGATGAGTGCCTTTTGGGATTTTGTTCTCTGGAGTGAAAGGAAAATGTTTGCAGTGGTTCCTTGGAAAGGGGCAGGCGGGCGAGAGGCTCCTGCGGGGCCCTGTGGCCTCTCCCTCCGGACTTCATGCTAGCTCTCCAGCTGCAGAGGGAAAAGAGGAAAATATGAAGTGACTGTTTCTGTTTTGGAGTGCTGGGATCTGACGATAAAAGAACTCAGCCATGGTCCCAAAGGAAAGCTTTTGGTTCCTTCTCTTTTAGCAGATTTGTTGGGGTAGTCTTTAATGAATAAAGGGGTTCTCCGGATCTCTGCAGGGTGTGTGCTGTCTCACTCTGCCTGCTCTGTTGACCCCAGAGTTGCCAACAGGACAGGCGCACGGGAGTACAGCACGGGGCAAGCATGCCTTAGGCCCAGCTGTCTTGGAGGTTCCCATTTGTCTTCTCCTTTCCACTGAGAGGGAAATAAAATAACTTTGCCCTCTAAGGACTTAATTCCTTTTTTCATTCATCAAAAGCTATTTTATGCATGAGCTAAATCTTTCTAAACTGACCCTCCTGCCCTTACTCTCCTCGACTCTACAGAAGAGGGAGTAAGTTAAAAAACAAACAAAACTCTCTTGTGAAAGGGATGCATATGTATTGTTCTGTGCAGCTCTTGATAAAAGGGTTTAGATATATGGGCGCTAGGTTCTAATAGTAAAAGAATTAAAATGGTTCTAGTTGTTCTGTAGGATATGATGATAAGAAGGAGCTAGCTTAGATTGTACAGAGGCCATAGGCAAAAACTGTGGCCTGAAGTGTTGTCAGACAGTGCAGTTTGTCAGCAGGGAGAGTAGTTTCTGGGTTTTTAGGTAAAGGTGAATAGTTGGAAAGGTTTGAGTGCAGTTCTGTGCTGTGGGGCTGAATGTAGGCACCTGTGTCCTGGTGGTCGTCGTGGACCCCAGTGCAGGGGCTCTCCCACTAGGGGTGTGGACGGCTTCCAGGTTTCTGTGCTCAGCCCGTCTTGGTTGACGTTGTTCAAGGCGTTGGACCTTACATGTCCCTGAAGGTCGGCACAGGTGCAGGCTGTGGGTTAGAGCACCTGGAAAAGTTCTGGGGAGGATGGGTGTCTCTCAGACTCACTCAGTGTAAGGAGATCAGCCAGCTGCTCTCACGATTAAACCCAAGAGGGTTCAGCTCTTTCAGGTTTACCTGGTGCAGGCTTAGGAAAAGGGATTCCTTCTGTTTTAGTTTCAAATTATGATATTAAAGAATAATTTATGTTTTCTGAAAATCCTTGTCATAGAAACAGACTTGAGGATAGAGGACTGGCAAACCAAGTACTGTGAGAGGATGTTAAGGGTCCCCTGAGGATGGGGGGCTGTAAACAACGTGGGAGACAAAGGGTCGTCTGAGGAAGGTGGACTCACTGTCGTCTGAGCCGCAGCTTGCTGATACGGAGTCTGGGTTGAAAGACAGCTATCATGTCATGTGTAAAAAACTATTATTATTATTACTATTTTATTTTCAATTAGGCAATATCATCACATGGTTCAAAAATAAAATCAATTGTCAAAAGGTATTGATTTGGGACTTCCCTGGTGGTCCAGTGGTTAAGACTTTGCCTTCCAGTGCGGGTGGTACGGGTTCGATCCCTGGTCAGGGAGCTAAGATCCTACATGCCTCACGGTCAAAAAACCAAAACATAAAAAAAAAAAGCCAGGAGCAATATTGTAACAAATTCAATAAAGACTTTTAAAAAAATGTATTGTTTCAGAGGTCTACTCTGTCCACTCTGTGCCTGTCCTGCCCCACAATCACTGTCATTAGTTTCTTTCTAGAATCATTTTAATCATTCATGACAGACTTGAAAGTGTGTTGACCATCACCACCTCTGTTTATCTAGAACGTGTCACACCCATTTTCCTGCACCGCTTTTTATACTTAACATGGTTTGGAGACCCTTCACATCAGTACATAGAAAGCTTCCTTCCTCACCTCTCTCCTCCTTTCCCCTCCCCTCCCTTTCCCTCCTATTTACAGCTGTCTGGTGTCCCATTTAATAGATGCACCGTAATTTGTTGAACCAGTTCTTTATTGATGAACATTTGACTTATTTCCAAATTTTGCTTATACAAACAAAATACAGTAAATAACATATTTTATTTTGCTTAATTTCATTGTACTTAATTATGTGCAAGTGCACCTTTAGGATAAGTTACCAACTGGAACTGTCAAGTCGAAGAGCAGGTGCATTTGTGGTTTTGGTCGACATTGCCAGTCAAGCTCCCTGGGGTGGCACTAGCACACCCCATCAGTCAGCAGTGGGTGAGGGTGCCTGTTTTACCACATCCTCAGGAATAGAGCATTTTACCATGGTTTTGGAGTTTACCAACCTGATAGGTGGAAAATGTTATCTAAATGTACTTTTAATTTACATTTCTATTTTTATGAGTGAGTGCATCTTTCATATGAGTTTTAGAGCTGTTTGTATTTGTGGGTTGTTGTACTTTCTTTTCTCTCTTGGATTTCTAGGAGCGTTTTATATGTTAGAGAAGTAGATTTTGTGATAAAACTTGCAAATACTGTTTCCAAGTTTTTGTCATTTGTCTTTTAACTTTGATGTTTACCGGACTGAAGTTTTTGATGTTTATGTGGTTATATTATCAATCTTTTCTTTTGTGGCTTCTGGATTTTGAGTTGTCGTTAGGAAGGAATTTCCAATATGGCTGCAGAACCACCCTGTTGTTTAGGATTAGCTGGTTTTAGATATTTTGTTGGTTTCCCCAAAATAACACAGGTTATTCAAGTTATATTTGCTTTTTGTTTCCTGTATACTTTGCTTTTGTTCTCTCTGCTAGACTTTATTTAATATAATAAGATATCTTTGCTGCATTTTTCCATTCCCCATAACTGGAAAGAGATTGTAGTTGCCACCCAGAGTAGAAATGCTCTCAGTCTGGTGGATTAGACTTGTTGGTGTACGTGGCCAGGAGGCCTGTGAGTGACTTGCCCTGCCCTCCATGTGCCCCCTGGCGTGGACGGTGCAATGTCACTGGAGAGACCTTCAGCTCTGCTGGGGAGTAGGCTCTGATTGTGATTCTTGAGGCCTCAGAATGCTGGTAACAAATACCTAACAAGTGGCTTTGGGAATTGATAAGTTGGATGAGGATGATTTGCCAATGAAAATCTAATTCCAGGTAGGTTGTTCTCTGTGCAGTCTTGTTCCAGTTTCTCTTACAAGTAATTGTTAGATGTGCCAGCCTGTTATGTTATTACTTATAATTTTACTTTTCTCTCTGTGAGTTAACTGAGGACTTGGGAGTTGGTTTGTGGGAATGAGTCTCATAGGACATAGCACCCCATCTCCAGCAGGCTCTCAGCACTCTTAATACTATGTATTAAAGATGTTAAGGACCTTAAAAAACAAATTAACGTCAGTCGGAAAACTGTTTAGACCTTGACCACTTAAAATAAGATCTTATGTGGGATCTGTCTTTGTGGAGTAAGTATTTTCTGCGACTTGGAATGTTGGATGAGAGTTGGGTCTGAGGGACACAGGGAGGGATATGGGAGAGATGGGAGAGATGGACTTTGGGATGATTGTATTTAAGACTTGAAAAACACTGGGTGGTTCCGTGCCTGCCTTTTTGAAGAATGATCTGTTGAGGACTCAGCTTGTCCTTGCTGGGGCTCCTGTCAGCCTGTCCTGGGCACTGTTGTGTCACCTGTAGTGAGGTTCTCTTGCTGTGCTTGTCTGTTAGCAGGCAGCCCTTTTAACTGTATGTCATTTAACTAAATACAGTGACAAAGCAACTGAAGGTTGTTTCTCAGTGTTAGGCCTTGAATTCCTACCACAGGACAGCCAAAACTAAATTTGTACACGGTTGAATGTCAGCCATGTGGTGCAGTTACACGGGTGTAGGTGAGCAAGCCTCTGGTTCATCCTCTCCTGCTTCCTCCTTCTCTCACTCCCTTCTTCCTGCTGTCCAGGTAGCATTTCTCCACTGGTGAGCAAATTTAGGTAAAGTCAGTAAAATTCAGCAAGGACGATTTTGCTGAGGACAGCATTCCAGGCAGCAGCAAATTTTAGGGGCTCAGTGGAGGAAAGATGCTGGTGAGGGTGTCAGAGACGCGGATGATCAGAGAGGCGACGTGGAGTCCTGGTGACTGTGGAGGGCCGGGCAGGTGCTGTCAGCACATGAGGTGCTTCTGAGAGGCACAGGCGACGGGGACCTGATGAGGCTCTTTGGATTTGGAGCTTAGGAGGGTGCCGGAGAGCTTTGCCAGAGCACTTCCAGAAGCCTGGCTGTGGGATGAGGGCTGAACATCCCGCTCAGTTTCATGATTTCCTGCCTCACAGACACCGTTGAAAGGAAAGGCTGACCCGTGGAGGCCATCGTTCAATCAAGAGTGTCCGTGCCTGTGAACTACTCCGTCAGTGCTCACAAAGTTGTCATTGGGTCTGCTGGTGGGATGTACAGTTCCCATGTGACTTACTTCCAACCAACTGCCAAACATGGAGTTTAAAAAAAATAGTTTCTATTTGAGATTTATGAGGACACCAAGCAGTGAATTTGGGTGGATTATTGCCCTTTGTCATGGCCTTCACTCTCCAGGATGTACCTTCTCCAGAGAAGCCCATCACTGAACTTTAAACCATTGATAGAATGATGACAGGATCACTGAATGATGCATCAGGACATGTCACAGAGCTAGATAAATGGCCAAGATGATAGTGTTTGTGGTCTTCAAACTGGCATTGCCCACTTCTTTACTATCAGAATGGAGAGAGGAGCTGCGGGTAAGCCCACTTGGGCTTGCGGTCAGGGCAGAGGGAAGAGCAGGACTGTGTTTGCTCTAATAACCAAAAGAAAGCATAACCCTTTCAGTTGCCAGCGAGCACTTCAGTTCTTTCTTGCTTTTACTTTTTTCGATTTGCTTACAGAGTTCACCATTCATTTATTCATTTGCTAATTCTAATCCAACTGGTTTTGAACTTTTGTGATATGTACAGTGTGGTGATAGATCTGGTCAGAAAAAATATATAGGTAGAAGACACAGTTCTTAGCCTCAGAGATTTTACAGTCTGATTTGATCAGAGAGGCCGTGGGCACTGGTGTGGACCGATCAGTAAATTCTCCCTCAGGGAGGGTGGGCGGAGGCAGCCTTAGCCATGCTCCTTTCTCATCCCCTAGACTCTTCCTCTTCATTCGCCCAGACCTGAGTTCTTCCTCACTGGGCCTTGAGGTTTCCAGGCTTCAGTTGCTGTTTCCATCTGGAATAACAGCTTCCAGATGGGTTTTGATCTTAGTTTTGTGTTTTGACATGTTTTGGTTTATATTATTTACACCAAGAGAAATATTTTTTAATTCTGAAATTAACATATTTACTTTGCTTATTCTTTTCTTTTACTTGGGAAACTTTGCAGAGTCATATTTTCATTAAGACGATTTGGTATATTGGAAAGGTGCAGGTTTTGGAACTAGAGAGATATAGATTCACATTTGTGCTCTACCCCGTAGCATTACTGTGGCCTTAGACAAATTATTTAACTCACTGAGCCTCAGTCCCCTGCTCCACAAAATGGGGAGAGCAGTGCCTACCGGGAGGGCTACTGTCAAGTTCGGAACAAATTAAAAGCTATGACTATATTTTTGGGGAAGGCAGAGGGTCCACATGACCTTTCCTGTTTTACATTTCAAATCCATTCATTCATGTATCCATTTTACTGTTGAGTCAGAGTTTATGGGGAGCTTCCTATATGCCAGGACCTGTGATGGGTGGGACACAAACACAAATGAAATTCTGTCCCACTAACAAAGAGCTACTCAGGGGACTGACTTCAGTCTTGTCAGCGTGCATCAGTGGAGTCCCCTCTGGGCCCCCAGACACTCTCTGCCTGTAGAACTGTCCTTCGTGGGGGAGGGTCCTTGTGTGTCCTGGTGGCAACACCAGGCAGGGTGGCGGCGGCGAGAAGCTCTGATGTCCATCAAGTCTCGTTATTCTTCCCGGTCATAGGTGGCACTCCTTGCATTGGCCAGCGGAGGTGACTTTTACTCCAGTGTCATCCTCAGGAATGCAAACCCACTGAATGGAATGCTGTTTTCAGTTGGTTATTACAGTGTTCTCAGGGGAGATTTCAGAATAACCTTTATGGAGGTTTTCAAAAGCTGACTGTGTTGGCGCAGTGACAACTGGCAGTGTGTCTGGTTTCCTTGTCACACTCTGTAGGGAAGGTGGTGGATTAGCCTGGCGGTAGAGGAAGTGCTCACAGGCCTGTCCAGAGGGAGTCCTGCATTGTCAGGTTGCTGTGAAAAAATCCTCCCAGTCATTCAGGCTGCCCGGGCTAACCTGAAAATAAAAGTCCATAGGAATAGCTGTGTACTTAAAGGAGCTATAGGAGAGCATCATTTTAAAAAATGAGTTCAGGGGCTTCCCTGGTGGTGCAGTGGTTAAGAACCCGCCTGCCAATGCAGGGGACACGGGTTCGAGCCCTGGTCCGGGAAGATCCCACATGCCGCGGAGCAGTTAAGCCCGTGCGCCACAACTACTGAGCCTGGGCTGTAGAGCCTGCGATCCACAACTACTGAAGCCCAGGCGCCTAGAGCCTGTGCTCCGCAACAAGAGGAGCCACTGCAATGAGAAACCCGTGCACCACAACGAAGAGTAGCCCCCGCTCGCCGCGACTAGAGAAAGACCGCGTGCAGCAATCAAGACCCAACGCAGCCCAAAATAAATAATAAAGAAATAAAGAAATTTTTAAAAATGAGTTCAAGGTTAAAGATAACACTGCATAATTTTCCCATTACATTTATATGAATGAGATCTTAAATAATCATAAATATAAAACCACTGGGGAAAACTCTAAGCCTCAGTTGCATTATATGTGTCTTATAAGACATTTTTTGACTGTTTAAGCCTAGAGCTTGAAAAAGATGGTAATAAAATAACACAAAGTTCTGTTTGTGTTTTTCATTTTTGTTTTTTACCTATGATCTTTTTAATGACTTGGTTAACAATGGTGGGGGTTGGTCTGCTTTGCATTCAGCTGCAGGGCTTCTTCTACACAGGGAAGGATTTTTGAAGGCTAAGTGCTAAAGAGGGCCACGTGCCTCATAGAATTTTGTGGCCACTGGAAGGGATCTGTTACTGCGTTCATTTTACACCACCTCTAGTCTCTGGAGGGAAGGACAAGCTTGCAAAGCTTTTTGTGTCCTTATTTGCACAGAGACTCGAGTGAGTCAGCGTGTGGTGTCCGGCCTTCCTCTTTGGGTTAGGACGCTTGCCTTGCTAGCCTGGCAGCAGAGACTGGAGTCAGTTATTCCTGATTCTTACTGTGCCACAAACAGCCAGCTAGCAGGCAGCTTACTGAGTCCCCCGGGCCTCAGCTGTGCAGTGAAAAGGAGGTGGACGTGGGCTGCAAGTACCATTCAGATGTGACCTTGAGCCGTTTTCTTCCTGTGTCAAGAGTGCAAATTTGGGGTGTTTCCATCTCTGGGTGACCCTGATTTCCCCGAGGTAAACAGCTGTTTAAAGGACTGCCTTCTTCTCTGTCGGGGAGCATGAACTTAGTTTCCTTGGCACTCTTGTGTGCATTTCATTTGAACAAGAACATTTTGCACCTGTTGATGTACTGCTTTTTAATTGTTCACAGCTGTTTTCTTTGAATTTTTTCCCTCTCCTAAACCACAAGGACTTTGAGACAGTGACGGTTTGTGATGGTTTCATGCCAGTCTGCATGGCTGTGTTCTCAACCCAGCTGTGTGCTGGGGTGGCCTGCTCCTCTCCTCCCTGAATATTTCAGTGCTTGGGTTCAGGAGAGTTGTTTCTTTTTCCAGTTTTTATGTCTGAGAAATCAGAAAGGGAGGAAAGCAGGAGAAATCATAATTGTTTTACTGTGAACTAAATTCAACCAAAAAATGTCTTTCCACTGCTCTCTACCCTTGCTTTAGTAATGTGGCCTGAAGAGATTCAGCCCAAACTCAGTGTTTAAATGTCTGTTATCAGGTGAAGAAGCAACACCTTCAGGTCTTCTCTGTAATGATTTTGGGAATCAGTGGGGCTGGAAGAGAAATATCTTGGTGCGATTTATGGTGGTTTTGTTGCATTTCCTAATGGCTTGGGATTTCTCAGTCACTAGTGGTTTGTCCCAAGGGACACTTTAAAAGAGACTGTTTTGACCTGACTCAGTGGAATGTTTTATGAATTAGAGGTAGCAAAGAGCTGTGAGTTGTTTTCTGGAAAAGTTGTAAGTAATTGTTTTTATATTGTTCAGCCATGCCAAATAATTTATTTTAAAAGTGCTCTCTTAATTTTAACACTATTGTGACATGGCTGTTACTTTTATAATAATATGTATGTATGTGTGAGGAATAAAAATGACTTAACTGTATTTTTTTAAATTAAATTTAATTTATTTTTTATACAGCAGGTTCTTATTATTTTATACATATTAGTGTATATATGTCAATCCAAATCTCCCAATTCATCCCACCACCACCCCCCCCACCCATCCCCCAGCTGCTTTCCCCTCTTGGTGTCCATACGTTTGTTCTCTACATCTGTGTCTCTATTTCTGCCTTGCAAACCAGTTCATCTGTACCATTTTTCTAGATTCCACATATATGTGTTAATATATGATATTTGTTTTTCTCCTTCTGACTTACTTCACACTGTATGACAGTCTCTAGGTCCATCCACGACTCTACAAATGACCCTGTTTTGTTCCTTTTATGGCTGAGTAATATTCCATTGTATATATGTACCACATCTTCTTTATCCATTCATCTGTTGATGGGCATTTAGGTTGCTTCCATGACCTGGCTATTGTAAATAGTGCTGCAATGAACATTGGGGTGCATGTGTCTTTTTGAATTATGGTTTTCTCTGGGTATATGCCCAGTAGTGGGATTGCTCAGTCATACGGTAGTTCTATTTTTAGTTTTTTAAGGAACCTCTATATTGCTTTCCATAGTGGCTGTATCAATTTACATTCACACCAACCGTGCAAGAGGGTTCCCTTTTCTCCACACCCTCTCTGGCATTTGTTGTTTGTAGATTTTCTGATGATGCCCATTCTAACCAGTGCGAGGTGAGATACCTCACTGTAGTTTTGATTTGCATTTCTCTAGTAATTAGAGATGTTGAGTAGCTTTTCGTGTGCCTCTTGGCCATCTGTATGTCTTCTTTGGAGAGATGTCTATTTAGGTCTTCTGCCCATTTTTTGGGGGGTTGTTTGTTTTTTTCATATTGAGCTGCATAAGCTGTTTATATATTTTGGAGATGAATCCTTTGTCCATTGATTCTTTTGCAAATATTTTCTCCCATTCTGAGATTGTCTTTTCATCTTGTGTATAGTTTCCTTTGCTGTGCAAAAGCTTTTAAGTTTCATTAGGTCCCATTTGTTTATTTTTGTTTTTATTTCCATTACTCTAGGAGGTGGGTCAAAAAAGATCTTGCTGTGATTTATGTCAAAGAGTGTTCTTTCTATGTTTTCCTCTAAGAGTTTTATAGTGTCCAGTCTTGCATTTAGGTCTTTAATCCATTTTGCGTTTACTTTTGTGTATGGAGGTAGGGAGTGTTCTAATTTCATTCTTTTACATGTAACTGTCCAGTTTTCCCAGCACCACTTATTGAAGAGACTGTCTTTTCTCCATTGTATATCCTTACCTCTTTTGTCATAGATTAGTTGACAATAGGTGCATGGGTTTATCTCTGGGCTTTCTATCCTGTTCCATTGATCTATATTTCTGTTTTTGTGCCAGTAGCGTATTGTCTTGATTACTGTAGCTTTGTAGTATAGTCTGAAGTCAGGGAGTCTGATTCCTCCAGCTCTGTTTTTTCCCCTCAAGATTGCTTTGGCTCTTCTGGGTCTTTTGTATCTCCATTGCAAAATTTAAGATTTTTTTGTTCTACTTCTGTGAAAATTGCCATTGGTAGTTTGATAGGGATTGCATTGAATCTGTAGATTGCTTTGGGTAGTATAGTCATTTTCACAATATTGATTATTACAATCCAAGAACACGGTATATCTCTACATCTGTTTGTGTCATCTTTGATTTCTTTCATTAGTGTCTTATAGTTTTCTGAGTACAGGTCTTTTACCTCCTTAGGTAGGTTTATTCCTAGGTATTTGATTCTTTTTGTTGCAGTGGTGAATGAGATTGTTTCCTTAACTTCTCTTTCTGATCTTTTGTTGTTAGTGTATAGGAATGTAAGAGATTTCTGTGCATTAATTTTGTATCCTGCAACTTTACCAACTTCATTGATTAGCTCTAGTAGTTTTCTGGTGGCATCTTTAGGATTCTCTATGTATAGTATCATGTCATCTGCAAACAGTGACAGTTTTACTTCTTCTTTTCCAATTTGTATTTCTTTTTCTTCTCTGATTGCCATGGCTAGGACTTCCAAAACTATGTTGAATAATAGTGGTGAGAGTGGACATCCTTGTCTTCTTCCTGATGTTAGAGGAAATGCTTTCAGTTTTTCACCATTGAGAATGATGTTTGCTGTGGGTTTGTTGTATATGGCGTTTATTGTGTTGAGGTAGGTTCCCTCTGTGCCCACTTTCTGGAGAGTTTTTATCATAAATGGGTGTTGAATTTTGTCAAAAGCCTTTTCTGCATCTACTGAGATGATCATAATGGTTTTTATTCTTCAGTTTGTTAATATGGTGTATCACATTGATAGATTTGCATATTGAAGAATCCTTGCATCCCTGGGATAAATCCCACTTGATCATGGTGAATGATCCTTTTAATGTGTTGTTGGATTCTGTTTGCTAGTATTTTGTTGAGGATTTTTGCATCTATATTCATCAGTGATAGTGGTCAGTAATTTTCTTTTTTTTGTAGTATCTTTGTCTGGTTTTGGTGTCAGGGTGATGGTGGCCTTGTAGAATGAGTTTGGGAGTGTTCCTTCCTCTGCTATTTTTTGGAAGAGTTTGAGAAGGATGGGTGTTAGCTGTTCTCTAAATGTTTGATAGAATTCACCTGTGAAGCCATCTGGTCCTGGGCTTCTGTTTGTTGGAAGATTTTTAATCACAGTTTCAATTTCATTACTTGTGATTGGTCTGTTCATATTTTCTGTTTTGTCCTGGTTCAGTCTTGGAAGGTTAAACCTTTCTAAGAATTTGTCCATTTCTTCCAGGTTGTCCATTTTATTGGCATAGAGTTGCTTGAAGTAGTCTCTTAGGATGCTTTGTATTTCTGCAGTGTCCATTGTAACTTCTCCTTTTTCATTTCTAATTTTATTGGTTTGAGTCCTCTCCCTCTTTTTCTTGATGAGTCTGGCTAAAGGTTTATCAATTTTGTTTATCCTCTCAAAGAACCAGCTTTTAGTTTTATTGATCTTTGCTCTTTTCTTTGTTTCTTATTTCATTTATTTCTGCTCTGATCTTTATGATTTCTTTTGTTCTACTAACTTTGGGTTTTGTTTGTTCTTCTTTCTCTAGTTCCTTTAGGTGTAAGGTTAGATTGTTATTTGAGATTTTTCTTGTTTCTTGAGGTGGGATTGTATTGCTATAAACTTCCCTCTTAGAACTGCTTTTGCTGTATCCCGTAGGTTTTGGATCATCATGTTTTCATTGGCATTTGTCTCTAGGTATTTTTTTTTTTTTGTCTAGGTATTTTTTGATTTCCTCTTTGACTTCTTCAGTGATCTCTTGGTTATTTAGTAACATATTGTTTAGCCTCCATGTGTTTATGTTTTTTACGATTTTTTCCCTGTAATTGATTTCTAATCTTATCGCATTGTGGTCAGAAAAGATGCTTGATATGATTTCAATTTTCTTAAATTTACTGAGGCCTGATTTGAACCCAAGATGTGATCTGTCCTGGAGAATGTTCCACGTGCACTTGAGAAGAAAGTGTAATCTGCTGTTTTTGGATGGAATGTCCTGTAAATATCAATTAAATTTATCTGGTCTATTGTGTCATTTAAAGCTTGTGTTTCCTTATTAATTTTCTCTCTGGATGATCTGTCCATTGGTGTAAGTGAGGTGTTAAAGTCCCACACTATTATTGTGTTACTGTCAATTTCCTCTTTTATAGCTGTTAGCATTTGCCTTATGTATTGAGGTGCTCTTATGTTGGGTGCATATATATTTGTAATTGTTATGTCTTCTTGGATTGATCCCTTGATCATTATGTAGTGTCCTTCCTTGTCTCTTGTAGCATTCTTTATTTTAAAGTCTACTTTATCTGATATGAGTATTGCTACTTCAACCTTCTTTTGATTTCCATCTGCATGGAATATCTTTTTCCATCCCCTCACTTTCAGTCTGTATGTGTCCCTAGGTCTGAAGTGGATCTCTTGTAGACAGCATATATATGGGTCTTGTTTTTGTATCCTTTCAGTGAGCCTGTGTCTTTTGGTTGGAGCATTCAGTCCATCCACATGTAAGGTAATTATCAATATGTATATTCCTATTAACATTTTCTTACTTGTTTTGGGTTTGTTTTTCTAGGTCCTTTTTTTTCTCTTGTGTTTCCCACTTAGAGAAGTTCCTTTAGCATTTGTTGTAGAGCTGGTTTGGTGGTTCTGAATTCTCTTAGCTTTTGCTTGTCTGTAAAGCTTTTGATTTCTCTGTCAAATCTGAATGAGATCCTTGACGGGTACAGTAATCTTGGTTGTAGGTTCTTCCCTTTCATCGCTTTAAGTATATCATGCCACTCCCTTCTGGCTTGTAGAGTTTCTGCTGAGAAATCAGCTGTTAACCTTATGGGAGTTCCCCTGTATGTTATTTGTCTTTTTTCCCTTGTTGCTTTTAATAATTTTTCTTTGTCTTTAATTTTTGTCAGTTTGATTCCTGTGTGTCTCAGCGTGTTTCTCCTTGGGTTTATCCTGCCTGGGACTCTCTGCACTTCCTGGACTTGGGTGGCTATTTCCTTTCCCATGTTAGGGAAGTTGTCAACTATAATCTCTTCATATAGTTTCTTGGGTCCTTTCTCTTTCTGTTATCCTTCTGGACCCCTATAATGTGAATGTTGGTGCATTTAATGTTGTCCCAGAGGTCTCTTAGGCTGTCTTCATTTCTTTTCATTCTTGTTTCTTTATTCTGTTTCACAGCAGTGAATTCTTCCATTCTGTCGTGCAGGTCACTTATCCATTCTTCTGCCTCAGTTATTCTGCTGTTGATTCCTTCTAGTGTATTTTTCATTAAGTTATTATATTGTTCATCTCTGTGTGTTTGTTCTTTAATTCTTTTAGGTGTTTGTTGTTTAATTCTTCTAAGTCTTTGTTAAATATTTCTTGCATCTTCTCTCGATCTTTGCCTGCATTCTGTTTCCGAGGTCCTGGATCATCTTCACTGTCATTATTCTGAATTCTTTTTCTGGAAGGTTGCCTATCTCCACTTAATTTAGTTGTTTTTCTGGGGTTTTATTTTGTTCCTTCATCTGGTACATAGTCCTGTGCTTTTCCGTTTTGTCTATCTTTCTGTGAATGTGGTTTTCATTCCACAGGCTGCAGGATTGTAGTTCTCCTTGCTTCTGCTGTCTGCCCTCTGGTAGATGAGGCTATCTAAGAGGCTTGTGCAAGCTTCCTGATGGGAGGGAGTGGTGGTGGGTAGAGCTGGGTGTTGCTCTGGTGGGTAGAGCTCAGTAAAACTTTAATCCTCTTGTTTTCTGATGGGTGGGGCTGAGTTCCCTCCCTGTTGGTTGTTTGGCCTGAGGCGACCCAGCACTGGAGGCTATGGGCTCTTTGGTGGGGCTAATGGCAGACTGCGGGAGGGTTCATGACAAGGAGCACTTCCCAGAACTTCTGCTGCCAGTGTCCTTGTCCCTGTGGTGAGCCACAGCCACCCCCAACCTTTGCAGGAGACCCTCCAACACTAGCAGGTAGGTCTGGTTCAGTCTTCTGTGGGGTCACTGCTCCTTCCCCCTGGGTCCTGATGCACACACTACTTTGTGTATGTCCTCCAGGAGTGGAGTCTCTGTTTCCCCCTGTCCTGTCGAGGTCCTGCAGTCAAATTCCACTAGCCTTGAAAGTCTAATTCTCTGGGAGTTTCTCCTTGTGTTGCCAAATCCCCAGGTTGGGAAGCCTGACGTGGGGCTCAGAACCTTCACTCCAGTGGGTGGACTTCTGTGGTATAAGTGTTCTCCAGTTTGTGAGTCACCCACCCAACGGTTATGGGATTTGATTTTATTGTGATTGCGCCCCCCCCACCATCTTATTGTGGCTTCTCCTTTGTCTTTGAATGTGGGGTATCTTTTTTGGTGAGTTGCAGTGTCTTCTTGTCAGTGATTGTTCAGCAGTTAGTTGTGATTCTGGTGCTCTTGCAAGAGGGAGTCTTAACTACATTTTAAAAATTAACATAGGACTTCCTTGGTGGTGCAGTGGTTAAGAAACCGCCTGTCGGGCTTCCCTGGTGGCGCAGTGGTTGAGAGTCTGCCTGCTGATGCAGGGGACACGGGTTCGTGCCCCGGTCTGGGAAGATCCCACATGCCGTAGAGCGGCTAGGCCTGTGAGCCATGGCCACTGAGCCTGCGTGTCTGGAGCCTGTTGCTCTGCAACGGGAGAGGCCACAACAGTGAGAGGCCCGCGTACCGCAAAAAAAAAAAAGAAAAAGAATCTGCCTGCCAATGCAGGGGACATGGGTTCGAGCCCTGGTCCGGGAAGATCCCACATGCTGCGGAGCAACTAAACCCATGGGCTGCAACTACTGAGCCTGTGCTCTAGAGCCCGCGAGCCACAATTACTGAACTCACCTGCCACAGCTACTGAAGCCTGCAGACCTAGAGCCTGTGCTCCGCAAGAAGAGAAGCCACCACAGTGAGAAGCCCGCGCAGTGCAACGAAGAGTAGCCCCTGTTCGCTGCAACTAGAGAAAGCCTGCATGCAGCAACAAAGACCCAATGCAGCCAAAAATAAATAAATAAATAAATAAATTAATTAATTAACATAAAACCCCATATATTTGATGGAAAAGTGTCATCAACTGTCGGCCCAGTGCACTTTAGAGCTGCTTGAATGGTAGCTCATTGCGTTGGGTGCACGTCACAGAGATGACCGTGAACCCAGCTGTTCAACTTCCCATCAGAACGTTGTGCCCTCTGCGTCTAGGCAGCAGAACTTTGCTAAATGGGGCACAGACTGGCTCTGTGTGACCCAGCGGAGCTGCTCACCTTCCTGGAGGAGCTCACAGCATCTTAGGTCACTGGCTTGGATAAAGCAAGCTCCACCTGTTTTTTCTTGTGTATTTCCTTCAGGCCATAAGAGTTACTAATGAGGCAGCAAGCCTTCAAAATACGAGTCTGCTGGCTCCCAAAGTCCCATAGAACTCCTGTTTCTGTGATGTGTAAGGCAGGCTTTATAGCCAGGTGTGTGCACTAGTGTATGTGTAGCACAGTGGGTTCACTAGCAGAGGGAATGGTGGTTGGAGCAATGGACCACGGGCTTGTGTGCCTTGGAGTCCATGGGGAAGAAGAGACCTGCTTGAGGGGTGTAAACAGGTAACTGCTGCCCCCCACCCCTCCCAACATTGAATTCACAGGAACATGTTCTCTGAGGCTTCTAGGTGGGTAGCCAGAGTCTGGAGTGGTGCGAAGGGTCCACAGCCTCCCTCAATGGAAGGCTGTGGACCCTTTAGCTCCCAAGCTCTGAGACATTTCTCTTTCCAGGAGCTTTTTCACCTGGCCAGAAGGGAGTTGGATTCCCTTCCCTTTCCAGTGTTCCATGTGTGAATGTGGACCAGGAAATGCATTAAAAAATTCTCACTGTTGTCTTATGTCTCAGGGCTCCCCCAAATCTTCCCTTGGGATTCCTTCTCCTTCGCTTTTTCAACAACTTCAGAACTGGGGCCATATCTGCCTTCCCTGGCAGGTGGTGGTTAAACTTTGAAGACCTTCCTTGCCTCATCTTTGGGGTTGATGTTAATTTAATGGTATGGCTGTTAGGAGGCTCTGAATGACTTTCAGAAGGTGTTTTGCTATTTGTCCAGTCAGCTCAGACTTTAGCCATCTGGGCCTTAAAATAATCCAGTGGCTGTCGTCTTCCAGATTTCTTCCTGCATTTTGACCCTATCAATAGGTAATTTTTGGTTTTCCTTTGGCATCCTCTCAGTACACACATCTCTTAGGTGGAGGGTTGTCGATTCAGTTACCACATAGATGGTGACCTTGGGTACTAAGGGTGTCAGGGCAGCAGTTGTGTCCACTGATTTATAGAAAGTAAACATTGTCAAGTCCTTAGGAATAATGTCCTCAGAAGCATTTCATAGATGAAGAGGCAGCGATGTGCTCAAAGTGATAAGACCAGTGACAACTGCTCAGCACAACTTGGTGATTAGAAAGACCCCTTCTTGAGTCAGAATTCAGAGGAGCTTCTTACCTTTGACTAAATCTTTTCAGCCTATGTGTTGTGTTGGGAAGTGAAATAGGTCGTATGGCAGTGTATTGTCTGTCACGAGCCTTTCTTGTTAAATTCGGATTGTGGTCTTTGGAGAAATAGGAATGTGTTTTCTCTTATTTTGCCCAAACCTCAATCCACAGTACCTAGTAAAATAATGATATACTCTGATTCTGGTTTTTTTCTTCTTTTTGAGGTACACGGGCCTCTCACTGTTGTGGCCTCTCCCGTTGCGGAGCACAGGCTCTGGATGCGCAGGCTCCGGATGCGCAGGCCCAGGGGCCACGGCCCACAGGCCCAGACGCCCCGCGGCACGTGGGATCCTCCCAGACCGGGGCACGAACCCTGCATTGGCAGGCGGACTCCCAACCACTGCGCCACCAGGGAAGCCCTGATTCTGTTTTTAAAGGTGTTTAAATTGATTGCAGAGCGAAGTCAAGCACAAATCGCCAATTTTGTGATAGTGTGGCCTCGTGCGTGTTATACAATAAGTACCTTCAAGTATGCACAACTTACCAACAAGAGATTTCTGTGCACACAGAGGAGAACCTTCGTGTGTCAGACTGAGATACAGATTGTGATTACCTTTGCTTAATTTCAGATTAGTGAGGGGCACCAGCCTTACCACAGAGAAAGGGAGAGAAGAAGTCCTGGGTGTGGTTAGCAAAAGGTCGGTTCCAGGAATGTACGCAAATAAGACCTTCAGAGAGCTTATTTTATTCTCCTTCCCTTCACCTCTACCTGTTTATATAGCAGCCCTGGAAGGACTCTCACTTGAGAATCACCCTTGCTTAAAGGATCCTGTGACCCTGTGATCCACCTATATAGACCTCAGGCTGCAGTTGTAGCCTTCTCAGTGCAGCCAGCATGATGAAGTGGCCTGCACATTTGCCAGCAGCGGCAGCCTGCTCCTTGCACCCTGGGGAGGTGACACCATGTCACAGCAACTCTGAGGAGTCCCTCTGACAAAGGCCCTTGTCCCCAGACAGCTTTGTGACATTGAGGACCTAAAGCCAACTTGAATCCTTGGGCTTTAGGGATGAAAGTCAGTCCATCAAGTTATTCCCATATGTGTAAATGAGGATTTCTGCCGTGGTGGAGGACAGAATCGTGCTCAAACGACTGCTGACTCCCTTAAGTTCAGCTTCCTGAGCAGTTTATGAGAAAACCCCCAGGTGTGGGATACATTGAAAAAGTCCAGTCTTGAAAAACAAAGAAAATAAGGATTAAATTTCTCCATTTATTAGAAAATGGCATAGTCTGCCTGTTAGATATAAATGGGAAAAATTTGGCAAACCTTAGAACACAGTTGCTATGTAATATATGGATTAAAAAATATATATATATTTTTTTGCGGTACGTGGGCCTCTCACTGTTGTGGCCTTTCCCATTGCGGAGCACAGGCTCCGGATGCGCAGGCTCAGCGGCCATGGCTCACGGGCCCAGCTGCTTCGCGGCATGTGGGATCTTCCCGGACCAGGGCACGAACCCGTGTCCCCTACATCGGCAGGCGGACTCTCAACCACTGCGCCACCAGGGAAGCCCGGGTTAAAATATTTTTGTACGTTAAATATTACTGGTGCTAAAATCAGTGTTATTTAATAAGCATCAACTGTGTAGTATATTATGCAAAATATGAAAGCACATATTTTCTAGGCTCAAAAATGCCTTCATTCTTAAGACAAAAGTATAAATATATTTGTTTTTATATTATATATGGTAGGGGGAAAATACAAGATTATTTTTATCTGGCTTTGGAATGCTCATGTTTTTTTGGAGGGGAAAACTTAGTGACTTTTTCAGTTTATAGTTAATGTTAAAATTAATTTGTGTTTCTTTTTATACCCCAGTTGTTAGAGTCTTTCTTTTTCTTGGTGAATGGCAGCCAGAGGGAAAAAACACACATTATCTTAAAGAGGCTATTATAAGACTGACAGCTGACATTTCACAAAAAATCAGAAGACAATGAAATGATTAATCTTTTAAAAATTTGATGTATATTTGACTTAAAATATATTAGTTTCAGATGTAAAACAGTGATTTGATATTTTTATAGATTATGCACTGTACAAAGTTATTATAATATTATGACTGTATTCCCTTTGCTGTGCATTACATCCCTATGACTTATTTTTTTAATAGCTGGTAGTTGGGACCTGTTAATCCCCTTCACCTATTTCACCCATCTCTCTTCCACTCACCCCTCTGGAGACCATTGATATGTTCTCTGTATCTTTGAATCTGTTTCTGTTTTGTTTACTCATTTGTTTTGTTTTTTTAGATTCAATATATAAATGAAAACACAGCATTTGTCTTTCTCTGGCTTAGTTTAGTTAGCATAACACTCTCTAGGTCTATCCATGTTATTGCAAATGACAAGATTTCATTCTTTTTATGATTGAATAATATTCCATTGTGTGTATATATATATATATATGTATATATATACCACATCTTCTTTAGCCATTTATCTATTGATGGGCACTTGGGTTGCTTCCATATCTTGGCTATTGTAAATAATGCTGCAGTGAACATAGGGATGTATGTATCTTTTCTAGTTAGTGTTTTTGTTTTCTTCCGATAAATACCCAGGAGTGGAATTGCTTGGTCATATGGTAATTCTGTGTTTAGTTTTTTGAGGAATCTCCATACTATTTTCTATAGTAGCTGCACCAATTTACATTCCCACCGAAAGTGCATGAGGGTTCCCATTTCTCCACGTTCTTTCTAACTCTTGTTATTTCTTGTCTTTTTGATAATAACCATTCTGAGAGGTGTGAGGTGATATCTCACTGTGTTTTTTATTTGCATTTCTCTGATGATTAGTGATGTTGAGCATCTTCTCATGATGTGTCTGTTGGCCATCTGTATTTCTTCTTTGGAAAAATGTGTAGTCAGGTCCTCTGCCCATTTTTTAATTGGGTTGGTTTTTTTTTTTTTTGGCGGTACGTGGGCCTCTCACTGTTGTGGCCTCTCCCGTTGCGGAGCACAGGCTCCGGACGTGCAGGCTCAGCAGCCATGGCTCACGGGCCCAGCCGCTCCGCGGCACGTGGGATCCTCCCAGACCAGGGCATGAACCTGCATCCCCTGCATCGGCAGGCGGACTCTCAACCACTGCGCCACCAGGGAAGCCTGGGTTGTTTGTTTTTTGATACTGAGTTGTGTGAGTTCTTTATATATTTTCAGTATTAACCCTTTATCGTATATATTGCTTGTAAACATCTTCTCCCATTCAGTAGGTGGCCTTTTCATTTTGTTGATAGGTTCCTTTGCTGTGCAAAAGCTTTTTAATTTGATGTGGTCCCATTTGTTTATTTTTGCTTTTTGTTGCCCTTGCCTGAGGAGATAGACCTGAAAACAATATTGCTAAGATTGATGTTAAAGAGCATACTGCCTAAGTTTTCTTCTAGGAGTTTTATGATTTCAGGTCTTATGTTTAGGGCTTTAATACATTTTGAGTTTATTTTTGTATATGGTCTGAGAGAGTAGTCCAGTTTGATTCTTTCGCAGGTAGCTGTCCAGTTTTCCCAACGCCATCTGTTGAAGAGGCTGTCTTTTCCCCATTGTATATTCTTGCCTCCTTTGTTGTAGATTAACTGACCATATAAGTGTGGGTTCATTTCTGGGCTTACTATTCTGTTCCATTGATCTATGTGTCTGTTTCTGTGCTAGTACCATACTGTTTTGGTGACCATAGCTATGTAGAATAGTCTGAAGTCAAGGAGCATGATTCTTCCAGCTCTGCTCTTCTTTCTCAAGACCGTTTTAGGGTATTCAGGGTCTTTTGTGTTTCCATACAAATTTTAGAATTATTTGTTCTAGTTCTGTGAAAAATGCCGCTGGTGTTTTGATAGGGATTGCATTGAATCTGTAGATTGCCTTGGGTAGTATGGTCATTTTAATGGTATTAATTCCTCCAGCCCAAGAACATGGTATATCCCACCTGTTTATATTAACTTCAGTTTGTTTCATCAGTGTCTTATAGTTTTCTGAGTACCGGTCTTTTACCTCCTTAGGTAAGTTTATTCCTAGGTATTCTTTTTGATGTGATGGTAAATAGGATTGTTTCCTTAATTTCTCTTTCTGATAGTTCATCATGAAAAAGAACACAAATAACAAATGTTGGCAAGGATGTGGAGAAATGGAAACCCTTGTACACTGTTGGTGGGAATGTAAATTGGTGCAGCTACTGTGGAAAACAGTATGGAGGTTTCTCAAAAAACTAAAAACAGAACTACTATATGACCCAGCAATTCCACTCCTGGGTATATATCCTGAAAAAATGAAAACACTAATTTGAAGAGATACATGCACCTCAGTGTTCAGAGCAGAATTATTTGCAATTGCCAGGATATGGAAGCAAGCTAAGTGTCCATCAACAGATGAATGGATAAAGAAGATGACACACACATGTATATAATGGAATACTACTCAGCCATAAAAAGAAAGAGATTTTGCCACTTGCAACAACATGGATGGACTTGGAGGGTATTATGCTAAGTGAAGTAAGTTAGATAGAGAAAGACAAAGACTGTATGATAACACTTATTTGTGAAATCTAAAAAATACAACAAACTACTGAATGTAACAAAAAAGAAACAGACTTACAGATAAAGAGAACAAACTAGTGGTTACCACTGGGGAGAGGGGATGGGAGAGGGGTGGGAGAGGAGGTGGGAGGGGGGTGGGAGAGGGATGAGAGAGGGGTTGGGAGAGGGGGTGCTAGAGGGGCTGGGAGAGGGGTGGGAGAGTGGGTGGGAAAGGGGCCATATAGGGGTAGTAGATTCAGAGGTGCAAACTGTTACATATAAAAGAAGCTACCAGGGTACATTATACAGCACAGGGAATATAGTGAATATTTTGTAATAACTGCAAATGGAGTATAACCTTTAAAAATTGTGAATCACTCTATTGTACACCTGTAACTTTTATAATATTGTACATCAACTATACTTCAAAAAAATTTTTTTTAATCAGATGATAGCCTTATGGAGTTTACATTGTATGTGACTGTTTGTTTTTCTCTTACTGCCTTTAAAATTCCATTTTTATGTTTCACTTTTGCCATTTTAATTATGATTTGTCTTGTATCTCGTTGGTTCATCTTGTTTGGGATTTTTTGTGTTTTCTGGACCTGGAAATCTGTTTCCTTCCCCAGGTTAGGGAACTTTTCAGCCATTATTTCCTCAGATATGTTTTCTGCCCCCTTTTCTCTCTCTTCTCCTTCTGGGATCCCTGTAACGTGAATGTTAGTATTCTTGGTGTTGTCTCAGAGGTCCCTTAAGGTAATTTAAAAAATTCTTTTCTATTTTTGGTGTTTTGATTGGGTGATTTCCACTATTCCGTCTTCCATGTTGCTTATGCATTATTCTGTATCACCTAGTCTGCTGTTGACTCCCTCTAGTGTACTTTTCTAATTTCAGTTATTGTATTCTTCAGCTCTGATTGGTTCTTTTTTGTATTTTCTAATTCTTTGTTGAAGTTCTCACTAGTGTTCCTGTGTTCTCCTGAGTTCAATGAACATTTTTCAAATTAATTAATTAATTAATTAATTATTGTTTTTTTTTTGCAGTACGCAGGCCTCTCACTGTTGTGGCCTCTCCCGTTGCGGAGCACAGGCTCCGGACGCGCAGGCCCAGTGGCCATGGCTTACGGGCCCAGCCATGCCGCGGCATGTGGGATCTTCCCGGACCGGGGCACGAACCCATGTCCCCTGCATAGGAAGGCAGACTCTCAACCACTGCGCCACCAGGGAAGCCCTAATTTATTTTTTTTTATTGATGTATAGTTGATTTACAGTGTTTCAAGTGTACAGCAAGGTGATTCAGTTACATGTACATACATATATACATATATCACACACACTTTTTCAGATTCTTTTCCATTGCAGGTTATTACAAGATATTGACTATAGTTCCCTGTGGTATACAGTAGGTCCTTGTTTATTCAGTTTATATATATATATATATATATATACACACGTACATACATACATAGTATCTGGTTTTTTTTTTTTTTGGCTGCGTTGGGTCTTCATTGCTGTGCGCGGGCTTTTCTCTAGTTGAGGGAAGCGGGGGCTGCTGTTCGTTGTGGTGCACAGGCTTCTCATTGTGATGACTTCTCTTGTTGCGGCGGGTGGGCTTCAGTAGTTGCAGTTCGTGGGCTCAGTAGTTGCAGCACGTGGGCCCTAGAGCGTGCGGACTTAAGTAGTTGCAGTGTGTCGGCTCAGTAGTTGTGGTGCACAGGCTCTAGGGTGCGCGGGCTTCAGTAGTTGTGGCACGCAGGCTCTAGAGAGCAGGCTCATCAGTTTTGGTGCACAGGCTTAGTTGCTCTGCGGCATGTGAGATCTTCCCGGACCAGGGATTGAACTTG
The DNA here is from genome assembly GCF_964165515.1 of Mesoplodon bidens. NCBI lineage: Eukaryota > Metazoa > Chordata > Mammalia > Artiodactyla > Ziphiidae > Mesoplodon > Mesoplodon bidens. Next base: position 28,451,241 of record NC_138169.1, on the reverse strand, counting down.
TATCCCCTGCATTGGCAGGCAGATTCTTAACCACTGTGCCACCAGGGAAGTCTTTATGTATAGTATCTTTTAATCCCAAATTCCTAACTTATCTCCTCCCTACCCCATCGGTAACCATAAGTTTGTTTTCTATGTTGGTGAGTCTCTTTCTGTTTTGTAAATAAGTTCATTTGTATTGCTTTTTTAATGATAAGTGATATAATATTTGTCCTTTGTCTGACTTACTTCACTTAGTATGATAATCTCTTGGTCCATCTGTGTTGCTGCAAATGGCATAATTCCATTCTTTTTTATGGCTGAGTAATATTCCATTGTATATATATACCACATCTGCTTTATCCATTCATCTGTAGATGGACATTTAGGTCGCTTCCATGTCTTGGCTATTGTAAATAGTGCTGCAGTGAACACTGGGGTGCGTGTATCTTTTTGAATTAGAGTTCTCATATTTTCTGGATATATGACCAGGAGTGGGATTGCTGGATCATATGGTAACTCTAGTTTTAGTTTTTAAGGGATCTCCATACTCTTCTCCTTAGTGGCTGCACCAATTTACGTTTCCACCAACAGTGTAGGAGAGTTCACTTTTTGATGAGCATTTTTATGACTGTTGCTTTGAACTCTTTATTAGGTAAACTGTCTCAGTTTCCTTAGGGTTCCCCCCCACCGTAGGTTTTTGGGTTTTTTTTTTTTTTTGAGATATAGTTGATTTGCGATATAAGTTTCAGGTGTACAACAGAGTGATTCACAATTTTTAAAGGTTATACACTCCATTTATAATTATTATAAAATATTGGCTATATTCCTTGGGCTATACCATATATTCTTGTAGATTATTTTATACCTAATAGTTTGTACCTCTTAATCCCCTACCTACTTTCCTTGTTCTTTCATTTCAAACACATTCTTCTGAAATGATTAACCTTTAAAGTGATGAAGAAAGTGTCAACTTGGAATTCACTTCCTTCTGAAAATATCTTTAAAAAATGAATGCGGGGGCTTCCCTGGTGGTGCAGTGGTTGAGAGTCCACCTGCCGATGCAGGGGACATGGGTTTGTGTCCCGGTCCGGGAAGATCCCACATGCTGCGGAGTGGCTAGGCCCGTGAGCCATGGCCGCTGAGCCTGTGTGTCCGGAGCCTGTGCTCCGCAACAGGAGAGGCCACAATGGTGAGAGGCCTGTGTACCGCAAAAAAAAAAAAAAAAAATGAAGGCGGGACTTCTCTTGTGGTCCAGTGGTTAAGAATCTGTCTTGCAATGCAGGGGACGCTGGTTCGATCCCTGGTTGGGGAACTAAGATCCTACATGCCGCAAGGCAACTAAGCCCGTGCACCGCAACTAGAGAGCCCATGAGCCACAACTACAGAGCCCACATGGTCTGGAATCCACTCACCACAACTAGAGAGAAGCCTGTGCCCATGCACCACAACTAGAGAGAAGCCCGCGCACTGTCATGCTGCAACTAAGAAAGACCTGATGCAGCTGAAAAGAAAGAATTAATTTAAAAAAATAAATAAAAATAAAAAATGAAGGCAACTGAAGGTCATTTCCATACAAACAAAGGCAGAGAGAATTTTCAGAAGACCTGTAGGAAAAGACATCCTAAAGAAAATTCTTCACGCAGAGGGAAAAATGGTCCTAAATGGATGCATTGAAATGAAGGAAGAAATGAACAGTAGTAACACAAACAATAAATATGTGGATAATTCTGCATGAATATTGAACATAGAACAACAACTACTGCTATAATGTCTTGTGGGGGTGTAATATGTATGTAGACTTAAAATACTTGATAATAGCGTAAAAGATGAGAGTGGAGTTGAAGGCACTTCCATTGTTAAGAGAAGATGTTAATGTTGTAATCTCCATCGTAATCACTGTGATAATCATGTATGATGGAGGTAGTAACAGAAGGGAAATTGAAATGGTAGAAAGTACTTAATTCAAAGAAAGTAAGAAAGGAGAGAGAAACAAATAGTGTGACTGAACAGAAAACAAATAGCAGCATGGTCGATTTTCACTCAGACATGAAATGCAGCTGGACTAGATACTTTGTTTACTTGACAAAGATTGTAGATCTGGATATTTAAACAATTGTTGCTTAGTATAGGTATACCTTAAATAAAAGGTATTTGACACAGAAGGATTTGACAATAAAAGGGTGGAAAAAGATACACTATACCAATACACCAACCAAAACAATGTTATAGCTGTACAGTAATGTCAGATGAGATAGACTTTAAGTCAGTGAATATTACTAAAGATAGAGACATTTTATAATGATAGAGCGTGAATTCCCAAGGAAGATAATTTAACCTAAAGGCAGGATCTATAGCCACAAAGGGATAGTCCTTAAATTTCTCCCAGATATACCCAGCTCTTAGGGACAGTTTCAGTCAGTAAAGACTCCCAGCTTCTTCAGCCTTAAGCATGATGCACACATCCCTAAAGGCAATTTGGATAGAAGAAGCTTGCCTGCTCAGCTGTGGAGATGATTTTTTTTTTTTTTAAAGGAGAAGGAGTATTTCAAGTGTGTCTGAATTCATTCTGATGGATTTACAAATAGCATTTCTCCACTGGGAGGCATGTATCACTAAAAAAAAGTTAACAATTGAAATTGGTTATCCTGTACCTTTTTAATAAATTCACAACAATTACAGATTGGTTGAGTAAACCTGTGTCTGTTCTGTGGCACCGCTAGAAAGACCTTACAGTATTGTTGATGATCTTTGAATATGGAGAATGTTAAAAAAAAAAAAGCAAGTTACAACACAGTATGTACACTACGATCCCACTTGAGTTAAAAATGTGTCTGTTATGTTCATATAGAAAAAAGTCTGGGAGAATGCACCAAAATAGAAATAATGTTTCTATCTGAATGAAAAGATTATGGGTGATTTTATCTTCCCTGTTTTCTGTACTTTTGTATTTTTTCCAACAAACATTTATTACTCAGGTGGTAAATATAAAAATTGAGAAAAAACACTTTATTATATGACACCAGCTATTTCTACCAGGAGAATCTGTCTTCTTTTAATCTTTATTAATGTACATAGTTAGATTTCACATTGTGTTAAATATTTTTCTGTTAATGTCATTTGGAAAAATAGAATTTTTTGTATTATCACATAGTTGAATATCTGCTGTTTTGAATGAATTGACCCATTTGTACAATGTACCTGACCTTTCCTCATATCCCTTGCTAAGGGGATTGTTCCTTTAGCTGTCAGTGTTAGGAGTTTTCTCTGACACAGGAGTGGAGCCCCTCAGAGGTGAGGCTATGCCCTATCTGTAGCTCCCAGTTTATAGCACCACTCCTGCCTTCGCTTCTGCCTGTGGCCATCTGCGTTTTGAGGCGTGGAGCTTTAATTCTTGGTGGATCTTCACTGTGTCCTCAAAAACTAGAAAAAATGCCCATCAGTAAGGCTAAAAGTTATTATTTTTTCTTCATCTGACTGTTAAATGGACCTGGATGACAATGGGAAGCTTTGTGCTCCTTTTTTTTTTTTTTTTTTTGTGGTATGTGGGCCTCTCACTGCTGTGGCCTCTCCAGTTGCGGAGCCCAGGCTCCGGACGCTCAGGCTCAGTGGCCATGGCCCACGGGCCCAGCCACTCCGTGGCATGTGGGATCCTCCCAGACCGGGGCACGAACCCGCGTCCCTTGCATTGGCAGGCGGACTCCCAACCACTGCGCCACCAGGGAAGCCCCATGCTACTTTTTTTTTTTTTTTTTTTTTTTTTTTTTTTTGCGGTAGGCGGGCCTCTCACTGTTGTGGCCTCTCCCCTTGCAGAGCACAGGCTCCGGACGCGCAGGCTCAGCAGCCATGGCTCACGGGCCCAGCCGCTCTGCGGCATGTGGGATCTTCCCAGACCGGGGCACGAACCTGTGTCCCCTGCATTGGCAGGCGGACTCTCAACCACTGCGCCACCAGGGAAGCCCCCCATGCTACTTTTAATATGATGTTAGGTGTTCCAGTGATTCCAAGCCAATGTGGTGATGTGGTGCTACAAAGGCCACAGACCCAAGGAGGATGCTGGGTCCTGAGTTGTTGCTGGAGTTGTTGTCAAGTGCACTCGTGGGTGAACATGGGCAGTGCTCTTGCCACCCAGATTAGAAAAGCCCTCTTGCTTCGGACTAAATCAGGTTTCCTCTCCATCAAGGATAGTGGTCCCCTCTTTTCTCTGGATTCAGTGTCCCCTTTTATCTCTGGGGGGGCATCGGAAGCTTGTTTTTCCTGGTTCTGGTTACTGGTTCTGGGTGCAGCTCCCCTGCAATTGTATCTCCTCGGGGCAGCTGGAGTTCCACACTTTCTCCCGAAGAGCTCACTTTGTATGCAGAGAGTGATGGCTGAAGGACCATCTCTTCATTTGCGCATTAACGGCTTTATTGATTCCTTAGCCTGGCCCTGGCCCTAACAGTCACCCATCTTGGCTTGGAGTTGGAGGAGGACTTGACTATTGCACAAAGTTCTCAGGGTCTAAATGAGGAAAGCCCAAAACTAATAGGGAAAAATGCTTGCAAGAATTGTTGGTGGGGCTTCCCTGGTGGCGCAGTGGTTGAGAGTCCGCCTGCCGATGCAGGGGACACGGGTTCGTGCCCCGGTCCAGGAAGATCCCACATGCAGCGGAGCGGCTGGGCCCGTGAGCCATGGCCGCTGAACCTGCGTGTCCAGAGCCTGTGCTCCACAACGGGAGAGGCCATAACAGTGAGAGGCCCGCGTACCGCAAAAAAAAAAAAAAAAAAAAAAAGAATTGTTGGTGAACTCGGGTCCTACTGCATCTGTAACACGTCAAGCTTATTAGTGTGTGAGGTCATTCACTGGTTGGATTTTTTTAAATGCTGTTGCTGCTCTTATTCTTCATAAAGCCCTTAATGTTGGTTAAATATTTTACATGTATCGAGTAATGTATTGCTACTCCTCTCTGCAGTACCACCTTTTGTTTGTGTGGGCTTTATGGTTTATAAAAGCATGAATTGATCCTCATAATGAACAATGGCCCTGTGAAGTAGCGATGGGAGGTGTTATTAGTCCCAGTTCACTGACAGGAAACAGGTGTGCGGGGGTAGAATGGCTTGCCCAGGGTCCTACAGCCAGGAGTAGAGCCTGAGTTTTCTAGTTTTGGTCTGATGATACTTTGTTTACAGATACCAAGCTGCTTCTGGATCCCCGGTGGATCGGGAAAGCTGGAGTTTTAGAGGTTGAAGGAAGCAGGAATTGAACGCTCTCCCTGCAGAGAAGCCAAGTTCATTATTCATTTGAGACCCTTGTTAACATTCAGTTTAAGTGTTTCTTCCTAAAAGTTATTACTGGATTTTTTTTAAATTAATTTATTTATTTTTGGCTGGGTTGGGTCTTCGCTTTCTGTGCGAGGGCTTTCTCCAGTTGCGGCGAGCGGGGGCCACTCTTCATTGCAGTGCGTGGGCCTCTCACTGTCGCGGGCTCTCGCTGTGGAGCACAGGCTCCAGATGCGCAGGCTCAGTAATTGTGGCTCACGGGCCCAGTTGCTCCGTGGCATGTGGGATCCTCCTAGACCAGGGCTCGAACCCGTGTCCCCTGCATTGGCAGGCAGACTCTCAACCACTGCACCACCAGGGAAGCCCTACTGGATTATTTTTTTCATTGTTTTCTATTTTTAGATTTGCTTTTAATTTATGACTGGTGATACTGGATTTCTGTTTATGGTACTGATAGACAGCTCCCTTTTTTTGGTATTGCAGCCAAGATCTTTAATAGAAACTGAAGGAGGGAAATGTCTCCCTATTAGTGCCCTGCCCTCCCCAGGATTAGTGGTTGGTGAGGATGGTTCTGAGCAGTCCTCAAGTCACAGGCAAACCCAGGGGTCACTGCTTCTCTGCTCCTTGCATAGGAAGTTCTTGGGGGTATGGCTGGAAAAGCTTGCCTTCCTGTGTGGGCTCAAAGCTGCACTTTTCTAGGAGCTCAGGGTGAGAAGTCCTGTCCTTGACATCCTTCTTTTTTTTTTTTTTTGCGGTATGCAGGCCTCTCACTGTTGTGGCCTCTCCCATTGTGGAGCACAGGCTCCGGACGCGCAGGCTCAGCGGCCATGGGTCACGGGCCCAGCCGCTCCGCGGCATGTGGGAATCTTCCCAGACCGGGGCACAAACCCGTGTCCCCTGCATCGGCAGGCGGACTCTCAACCACTGCGCCACCAGGGAAGCCCGACATCCTTCCTGAAGCAGATGCAGCTGCTTCCAAAAGAGGTGTTCAGCCTTCACGGGTGCGTCTGTGCCCACTGGGGCGGGTAATTCACGCAGGGCTTGAGGCTGAAGCCAGTCAGCTAGGGCACCACTAGCTCCGGGAACAAGAACTCTTCTTTTACATAATCTTATTTTCAGCCAGAAAGTGATTAGATTTATAGTAAATAGTACAGTTGGTCTGTAGCTATTGTAGAAACAGAAAAGAGGGCCCCCAAGTGACTGAAATTTTGGGAACCTTGAATGAAATGACCTCTCAATGTGTGTATTTCAGGATGTGGTTGGTTTCTGGCTCTAAAACTGATCTGGTTTAATGCTCAGATCAGGAGCATTACTCAGGATCACTATGTTGATTGTTACTATTTTTTTAATGATAATTTTACAAATAAAAGAATTCTTGACTTATATTCCCCAGTGAAAGAGGGGATGAAGAAGAAAAAAGATCAAAATAGCTGTATATGGCTAATTCATGGGCCATAAAAAATATATACATATATATATATTTTTTAATTTGGTCGCACTGCGTAGTTTGCGGGATCTTAGTTCCCTGATCAGGGATTGAACTTTCGCCCTTGGCAGTGAAAGCATGGAGTCCTAACCACTGGACTGTTAGGGAATTCCTGAAGTATTTTTGTTTTGACTTGGAACAGTGGTGTCCACATTGTTGCAGAATCAGAGGTACTTCTTATGCTATCCTGGGATATCCTGTCAGTGACACGTGATTCTTACTCAAAGTCCTTAGTTTACATTACGGTCCACTCTTGGTTTTGTACATTCTATGGGTTTTGATAAATGTATAATGACACGTATCCACCATTATAGTACCATACAGAATAGTTTTACTACCCTAAAAATGCTCTGTGTTCTGCCTATTCATTCATTCCTCTCCCCAATCCTTGGTAACCACTGATTCTTTCATTGTCTCCATAGTTTTGTCTTTTCCAGAAAGTCATAAATTAGAATCATACAATATGTAGTCTGTTCAGATTGGCTTCTTTCATTTAATAATACACATTTAAGGTTCTTCCATGTCTTTTCATGACTTGATAGCTCATTTCTTTTTAGTGCTGAATAATATTCCATTGTGAGGATGTACCACAGTTTATCCATTTATCTACTGAAGGACGTCTTGGTTGCTTTCAAATTTGGGTAATGTTGTATAAAGTGGCTGTAAGCATATATGTCCAGGTTTTTGTGTGGATATAAGATTTCAACTCATTTGAGTATATACTAAAGAGTGCAATTGCTGGATCATATGGTAAGAGTATGTTTAATTTTGTAAGAAACTACCAAACTGTCTTCTAGAGTATCTGTACCATTTAGCATTCCCACCAGCAATAAATGAATGTTCCTATTTCTCTACATCCTCACCAGCAGTTGGTGGTGTCAGTGTTTTGGGTTTTGGCTATTCTAATAGATGTTTAGTGATATCTCATTGTTGTTTTAATTTCTAATTCCCTAATGACATGATGTTGAGCATCTTTTCATATGCTTATTTGCCATCTGTATATTTTCTTTGGTGAGGTATCTGCTCAGTTCTTTTGCCCATTTTTTAGTCAGGTTGTTCATTTCTTACTGTTAAATTTTAGGAGTTCTTTGTATATTTTGGATAATAGTCCTTTATTAGATATGTTTTTTACAAATATTTCCTCCCAGTGTGTGGCTTGTCTTCTCATTCTCGGAGTGTCTTTCACAGAGAGAAGTTCTAAATTTTAGCAGAGTCTAGCTTCTCAGTTGTTTCTTTCATGGGTCATGACTTTGGTGTTGTGTTAAAAACTCATCACCATACCCGATGTCATTTAGATTTTCTCCTATGTTATCTTTTAGGAGTTTTATAGTTTTGCATTTTACATTTAGGTCTATAGGCCAATTTGAGCTATTTTTTGTGGAGGGTGTGAGGTCTGGATCTAGATTTATTTTTTGCATATGGGTGTTCAGTTGTTCCAGCACCATTTGTTGAAAAGAGTATTTTTTCCCCTCCATTGTATTGTGTTTGCTCCTTTGTCAAAGGCCAGCTAACTGTATTTATGTGGGTCTATCTGGGCTTTTATTCTGTCCTATTGATCTGTTTATTCTTTAATCAGTATCACACTGTCTTGAATACTATAGCTTTATAGTAAATCTTGAAGTCAGGTAGTGTCTATTCTCTGACTTTGTTCTTCTCCTTCAATATCATGTTGGTTATTCTGGTTCTTTTACCTCTCCATATAAGCTTTAGAATCAGTTTGTTGATGTCCACAGAATAACTTGCTGTGATTTTGACTGAGATTTAATTGACTCCTTAGACTGAGCTAGAAAGAACTGACATCTTGACAATGCTGAGTCTTCCTTTCCAGGAGCATGGACTATCTCTCCATTTATCTTGTTTTTTAAAATTTCATTCATCAGAGTTTTATAGTTTTACTCAAATAGATTTTGTACATATTTTGTTAGATTTATTCCTAAGTTTTTTATTTGGGGGTGCTAATCTAAATGATATTGTTTTTAATTTCAAATTCTACTTGCTTATTGCTGGCACTAGGCAAGTGATTGACTTTTTTTTTTTTTTTTGCGGTATGTGGGCCTCTCACTGCTGCGGCCCCTCCCGCTGCGGAGCACAGGCTCCGGACGTGCAGGCCCAGCGGCCGCGGCTCACGGGCCCAGCCGCTCCGCGGCACGCGAGATCCTCCCGGACCAGGGCACGAAACCGTGTCCCCTCCACGGCCGGACCGGGGCACGAACCCGTGTCCCCTGTACCGGCAGGCGGACTCTCAACCACTGCACCAACAGGGAAGCCCGTGATTGACTTTTATATATTAACCTTATGTCCTGCCACCTTGCTATAATTGCTTATCAGTTTTCAAGAGTTTTTCATCTTTTTTTTTTCTACATAGACAATTTTATTTCTTCTGTCCCAATCTGTTGACCCCCCCCCTTTTTTTTGGTCTTACTAAATTAGCTAGAACTTGCAGTACAATGTTGAAAAGGAGTGATGAGAGAGGGCATCCTTGCCTTGTTCCTGATCTTAGCAGGAAAGCTAGTTTCTCACCATTAAGTATGATGTTAGCTGTAGGTTTCTTCTAGATGTTCGATGTTCTTTATTAAGTTGAGGAAGTTCCCCTCTATTCCTGGTTTGGTGAGAATGAGTTGAATTTTGCTTCATGGCCTCATCTGAAAAATTTTTAAATTGGTAAATTAAGTTTATTTACTTTGTATTTAAGTTCATTATTGATATGATAGGTATATTTGGTTTAAATTCTGTTCCATTGTATGTTTTTATGGTTTTCTTTAAGTCATTTTCATGTGACCTATTTATTTATGCTTATATGTTTGGCCTGAGTTCTGTCATGCTATTTTATGTTTTCTGTTAAGAAAATTTTAAGTCTCTTGTTATGGGGTCTTTTTAAAATTTATGTTTTATTTTTTGATATTTACAGTTGTTTGTATCTTTTTCTAGTAGTAACCTTTTTGATTATAACTTAATTAAATGCCAGTACTCCTCTCCTTTGTTGGAGAAAAACTCCTACTATGAGCAATGATGTTTAGCACCTGTCTTCCTCCTTCTTGTCCTATCTGTCCCCTTCTGTGCTTGATGTTAGTCAATTATATTATCTTATTAGTATTTATTTTCATATTGTTACCTATGCTTATCTGTCTTATTACTTTTTTGTCAAATTTAAATATCTTTTGATTCTCAGCCACTAGGCAGTGGCATTACCGTGTCTCCCACCATCTTTTACCACTCTCCTACACTGTCATAATTTTTGTTTGTTGTATCATTTTTACATTATCACACATTATAAAACTTATATTTGGCTTATCACTTTAACCTTTATATTTGTTTTAATCTTAGTTCTACAGTGAAGTGAATTCAGTTGCCAGTTCTTTTGTCTTTGCTTCCCCAGTTGTCTTTTGGGGTCAAGGGGACAATAGTTTCTGAGTTCCAATGTGTTCAAGACTATTAGTCTGTGTTCTTTATACTTGAAGGAATACCAGGCTGGATATGAAATCCTTGGCTCACACTTTATTTTCTTAAGTATCAATATTTTAAGAATTTTAAAGATTTATTCTACTGATACATGGCATTGTATATTACTGTGAAGAAGTGTGAAGCCAGATGAATGCATTTACCTCTGATAGGTGACTTGATTTCTTTCTTTTTGCCCAGCTGCCCCAAGGAGTTGTTTCTTATTTTGGAAGTCTAAACTTAATAAGTCCAATTTTACTAGAATATGTCTGGATGCTAACCATTCTGGGTCAGTTTCCTTGTCACATGGGATGTCCTGTGTGCCCTTTCATTACATGGATTTAAGCCTCCTAGTTCCATTGAAAATGGAGTTTGAAACTTCATACAACTTTTTTTCATTGTCTTTTTCATATTCAGATGAAATAGGAAATAGTTTTGTTTCTTTTATTCTGGATAAGGAAAGTAGTTTCACAAACATTAAGTAACTTGATCCTTTCAGCCAGCAAAAGGCAGAGTGAGGATTCAAAACTGAATTTAAAAGCTTATGCTCTGTTACTATACCATGGTGTTTCTTTAGGACTGGAAATATAGTCATAGAAGAGAGCAGTTATATGGTCAAAGGAACCTTAGTCTCATTGGATATTTGTCACAGAGGTAGATGCATCTAAGTAGCAAGTGATGGTCCTGGAACATTTTTGAAATTTCATTTAGTGGACCACTGAGAACTTCATGGTCTTCTATAGCTTCAGGTTTCCTCTCCTCTCACCACCCGCCCCCACCCCCACTTTCATTTTTTCCTTCCTTCTGTGTGACCCAAAAAGGAGACTATAGGTAGATAAAGCTCTTTATTCTCATTTTCTATTTTCTTTTGATTTTTCCTTTTTCAAACTGGACTCATTAATATGTGTTCTCCCTTTGATTTGTTAAAGGGGAACTCCAGTCAGACTTTATGTGGAGCTGCGGGATGAGTGGGTAATATCAGATTTCTTTTCTTGTCTGGTTTCACAAGTTTAGAGTGGTTGAGCTTCCTGAAACAGAGACATCTAAAAACAGTAACTGCTGCTGTTGACTCTGACAGGCTTCTCAGCCCTGAACATTGCTGTGCCCTTCTTAAATACAGTGCTGGTGGATTTGTTTGTGACTGTTTCTGAGAGTATAAAGGTTACCCTCACACATATGTTTACTCTGTAAAGATAAGGTTCTGGTGAAAATAGAATTGAACTGTGCCATGTTCTCCATCTTAGTATTTTTGTGAAAAACAGTCTAGTTTTCAGAGACTGTTGGTGGTTGTTACTCTATTAAAAAAAAAAGGCTTAATTGCTAACACTTAGGGTCATTGTAGGATCAAACTTAGTTGCTTGTATGTACGGGTCCTGTATACAAATTTTGGCTTGTGTGTTTTTTTTGTTTTTATCTGGGTAGATTTGTGAGAGACTCAGGGTGGACAGTAGACAGAGAAGATGATGGTGTTTCAAAACCATGCTTTCCATTGACTTTGTTTCCTCTGAAGAGGACAGAGGTGAGTCTAGGGTATTATTATTTTTTTTGGGTATGAGTCTGTTTCAGGATTGGACGAGGGAAAAGACACATTTTTTAAGAATTCATAAAATAATTTAAAATTTTGTTTATGCTTAATTTATAATACTTATGACATAGCTGCACATATCGGTAGGTAAGAGGGAAACATTTGATAGTTTTATTTCCCATATATCAGGGACTACTTTCCATTGCAGCTGAGAATAACATTCACTGATGAAAATAATGGCTTTTTAAAAATTAATGCATTATATGGTGAGCATGCCATCTCTTTAAATCTGTTTTCCTTTTATATATCTATTTCTTAATTTTGTGCCCTTTTCATATATAAAGGTAAAAAGTTAGCATAAAAACATAAGTAAAGGGCTTCCCTGGTGGCTCAGTGGTTGAGAATCTGCCTGCTAATGCAGGGGACACAGGTTCGAGCCCTGGTCTGGGAGGATCCCACATGCCGCGGAGCAACTAGGCCCGTGAGCCACAACTACTGAGCCTGCGCATCTGGAGCCTGTGCTCCGCAACAAGAGAGGCCACGACAGTGAGAGGCCCGCGCACTGCGATGAAGAGTGGCCCCCACTCGCCACAACTAGAGAAAGCCCTCGCACAGAAACGAAGACCCAACACAGCCAAAAATAAATTAATTAATTAATAAACTCCTACCCCCAACATCTTCTAAAAATAAATAAATAAATAAAAAGCAATGAAACAAGAAGGTTTTTTCTTTTATTAAGATGATAATAAAAGATTATGAAAACATTTTGAAAATAGAGATAAACAATTTTAAAAAGGAAATAATCAGTCTTACTTCTTGGAGGTAGCCATCAATGTTTTTTATTTTTATTTATTTATTTTTTTTTTTTTTATTTTTAATTTTTTTAATTAGTTTCTGCTTTATAACAAAGTGAATCAGTTATACATATACATCTGTTCCCACATCCCTTCCCTCATGCATCTCCCTCCCTCCCACCCTCCCCATCCCACCCCTCCAGGCGGTCACAGAGCACCGAGCTGATCTCCCTGTGCTCTGTGGCTGCTTCCCACTATCTATCTACCTTACGTTTGGTAGTGTATATATGTCCATGCCTCTCTTTCGCTTTGTCACAGCTTACCCTTCCCCCTCCCCATATCCTCAAGTCCATTCTCAAGTAGGTCTGTGTCTTTATTCCCGTTTTGCCCCTAGGTCCTTCATGACTTTTTTTTTTTTTTTTTAAATTCCGTATATATGTGTTAGCATACGGTATTTGTCTTTCTCTTTCTGACTTACTTCACTCTGTATGACAGACTCTAGGTCTATCCACCTCATTACAAATAGCTCAGTTTCGTTTCTTTTTATGGCTGAGTAATATTCCATTGTATATATGTGCCACATCTTCTTTATCCATTCATCCGATGATGGACACTTAGGTTGTTTCCAGCTCCGGGCTATTGTGAATAGAGCTGCAATGAACGTTTTGGTACATGTCTCTTTTGGAATTATGGTTTTCTCAGGGTATATGCCTAGTAGTGGGATTGCTGGGTCATATGGTAGTTCTATTTTTAGTTTTTTAAGGAACCTCCATACTGTTCTCCATAGTGGCTGTACCAATTCACATTCCCACCAGCAGTGCAAGAGTGTTCCCTTTTTTCCACACCCTCTCCAGCATTTATTGTTTCTAGATTTCTTGATGATGGCCATTCTGACTGGTGTGAGATGATATCTCATTGTAGTTTTGATTTGCATTTCTCTAATGATTAATGATGTTGAGCATTCTTTCATGTGTTTGTTGGCAGTCTGTATATCTTCTTTGGAGAAATGCCTATTTAAGTCTTCTGCCCATTTTTGGATTGGGTTGTTTGTTTTTTTGCTATTGAGCTGCATGAGCTGTTTATAAATTTTGGAGATTAATCCTTTGTCAGTTACTTCATTTGCAAATATTTTCTCCCATTCTGAGGGCTGTCTTTTGGTCTTGTTTATGGTTTCCTTTGCTGTGCAAAAGCTTTGAAGTTTCATTAGGTCCCATTTGTTTATCTTTGTTTTTATTTCCATTTCTCTAGGAGGTGGGTCCAAAAGGATCTTGCTGTGATTTATGTCATAGAGTGTTCTACCTATGTTTTCCTCTAAGAGTTTGATAGTTTCTGGCCTTACATTTAAGTCTTTAATCCATTTTGAGCTTATTTTTGTGTATGGTGTTAGGGAATGATCTAATCTCAAACTTTTACATGTCCCTGTCCAGTTTTCCCAGCACCACTTATTGAAGAGGCTGTCCTTTCTCCACTGTACATTCCTGCCTCCTTTATCAAAGATAAGTTGGCCATATGTGCGTGGGTTTATCTCTGGGCTTTCTATCCTGATCCACTGATCTATCTTTCTGTTTTTATGCCAGTACCACACTGTCTTGATTACTGTAGCTTTGTAGTATAGTCTGAAGTCAGGGAGCCTGATTCCTCCAGCTCCGTTTTTCGTTCTCAAGATTGCTTTGGCTATTCGGGGTCTTTTGTTTTTCCAAACAAATTTTGAAATTTTTTGTTCTAGTTCTGTGAAAAATGCCAGTGGTAGTTTGATAGGGATTGCATTGAATCTGTAGATTGCTTTGGGTAGTAGAGTCATTTTCACAATATTGATTCTTCCAATCCAGGAGCATGGTATATCTCTCCATCTATTTGTATCATCTTTAATTTCTTTCATCAGTGTCTTATAATTTTCTGCATACAGGTCTTTTGTCTCCTTAGGTAGGTTTATTCCTAGATATTTTATTCTTTTTGTTGCAATGGTAAATGGGAGTGTTTTCTTGATTTCATTTTCAGATTTTTCATCATTAGTGTACAGGAATGCCAGAGATTTCTGTACATTAATTTTGTATCCTGCTACTTTACCAAATTCATTGATTAGTTCTAGTAGTTTTTTGGTAGCATCTTTAGGATTCTCTATGTATAGTATCATGTCATCTGCAAACAGTGACAGCTTTACTTCTTCTTTTCCAATTTGGATTCCTTTTATTTCCTTTTCTTCTCTGATTGCTGTGGCTAAAACTTCCAAAACTATGTTGAATAAGAGTGGTGAGAGTGGGCATCCTTGTCTTGTTCCTGATCTTAGTGGGAATGGTTTCAGTTTTTCACCATTGGGGACAATGTTGGCTGTGGGTTTGTCATATATGGCCTTTATGATGTTGAGGAAAGTTCCCTCTATGCCTACTTTCTGCAGGGTTTTTATCATAAATGGGTGTTGAATTTTGTCGAAAGCTTTCTCTGCATCTATTGAGATGATCATATGGTTTTTCTCCTTCAACTTGTTAATATGGTGTATCACATTGATTGATTTGCGTATATTGAAGAATCCTTGCATTCCTGGAATAAACCCCACTTGATCATGGTGTATGATTGTTTTAATGTGCTGTTGGATTCTGTTTGCTAGTATTTTGTTGAGGATTTTTGCATCTATGTTCATCAGTGATATTGGCCTGTAGTTTTCTTTCTTTGTGACATCCTTGCCTGGTTTTGGTATCAAGGTGATGGTGGCCTCGTAGAATGAGTTTGGGAGTGTTCCTTCCTCTGATATTGTTTGGAAGAGTTTGAGAAGGATGGGTGTTAGCTCTTCTCTAAATGTTTGATAGAATTCGCCTGTGAAGCCATCTGGTCCTGGGCTTTTGTTTGATGGAAGATTTTTAATCACAGTTTCAATTTCAGTGCTTGTGATTGGTCTATTCATATTTTCTATTTCTTCCTGAGTCAGTCTTGGCAGGTTGTGCATTTCTAAGAATTTGTCCATCTCTTCCAGGTTGTCCATTTTATGGGCATAGAGTTGCTTGTAGTAATCTCTCATGATCTTTTGTATTTCTGCAGTGTCAGTTGTTACTTCTCCTTTTTCATTTCTAATTCTATTGATTTGAGTCTTCTCCCTTCTTTTCTTGATGAGTCTGGCTAATGGTTTATCAATTTTGTTTATCTTCTCAAAGAACCAGCTTTTAGTTTTATTGATCTTTGCTATCGTTTCCTTCATTTCTTTTTCATTTATTTCTGATCTGATTTTTATGATTTCTTTCCTTCTGCTAACTTTGGGGTGTTTTTGTTCTTCTTTCTCTAATTGCTTTAGGTGCAAGGTTAGGTTGTTTATTCGAGATGTTTCCTGTTTCTTAAGGTGGGATTGTATTGCTATAAACTTCCCTCTTAGAACTGCTTTTGCTGCATCCCATAGGTTTTGGGTCGTCGTGTCTCCATTGTCATTTGTTTCTAGGTATTTTTTAATTTCCTCTTTGATTTCTTCAGTGATCACTTCGTTATTAAGTAGTGTATTGTTTAGCCTCCATGTGTTTGTATTTTTTACAGCTCTTTTCCTGTAATTGATATCTAGTCTCATAGCATTGTGGTCAGAAAAGACACTTGATACAATTTCAATTTTCTTAAATTTACCAAGGCTTGATTTGTGACCCAAGATATGATCTATCCTGGAGAATGTTCCATGAGCACTTGAGAAAAACGTGTATTCTGTTGTTTTTGGATGGAATGTCCTATAAATATCAATTAAGTCCATCTTGTTTAATGTATCATTTAAAGCTTGTGTTTCCTTATTTATTTTCATTTTGGAAGATCTGTCCATTGGTGAAAGTGGGGTGTTAAAGTCCCCTACTATGATTGTGTTACAGTCGATTTCTCCTTTTATGGCTGTTAGTATTTGCCTTATGTATTGAGGTGCTCCTATGTTGGGTGCATAAATATTTACAATTGTTATATCTTCTTCTTGGATTGATCCCTTGATCATTATGTAGTGTCCTTCTTTGTCTCTTCTAGTAGTCTTTATTTTAAAGTCTATTTTGTCTGATATGAGAATTGCTACTCCAGCTTTCTTTTGGTTTCCATTTGCATGGAATATCTTTTTCCATCCCCTTACTTTCAGTCTGTATGTGTCTCTAGGTCTGAAGTGGGTCTCTTGTAGACAGCATATATATGGGTCTTGTTTTTGTATCCATTCAGCCACTCTGTGTCTTTTGGTGGGAGCATTTAGTCCATTTACATTTAAGGTAATTATCGATATGTATGTTCCTATTCCCATTTTCTTAATTGTTTTGGGTTCGTTATTGTAGGTCTTTTACTTCTGTTGTGTTTCTTGCCTAGAGAAGTTCCTTTAGCATTTGTTGTAAAGCTGGTTTGGTGGTGCTGAACTCTCTCAGCTTTTGCTTGTCTGTAAACGTTTTAATTTCTCCATCAAATCTGAATGAGATCCTTGCTGGGTAGAGTAATCTTGGTTGCAGGTTTTTCTCCTTCATCACTTTAATTATGTCCTGCCACTCCCTTCTGGCTTGTAGAGTTTCTGCTGATAGATCAGCTGTTATCCTGATGGGGATTCCCTTGTGTGTTATTTGTTGTTTTTGCCTTGCTGCTTTTAATATGATTTCTTTGTGTTTAATTTTTGACAGTTTGATTAATATGTGTCTTGGCGTATTTCTCCTTGGATTTATTCTGTATGGGACTCTCTGTGCTTCCTGGACTTGATTAACTATTTCCTTTCCCATATTAGGGAAGTTTTCAACTATAATCTCTTCAAATATTTTCTCAGTCCCTTTCTTTTTCTCTTCTTCTTCTGGAACCCCTATAATTCGAATGTTGGTGCGTTTAATGTTGTCCCAGAGGTCTCTGAGACTGTCCTCTGTTCTTTTCATTCTTTTTTCTTTATTTTGCTCTGCAGCAGTTATTTCCACTATTTTATCTTCCACCTCACTTATCCGTTCTTCTGCCTCAGTTATTCTGCTATTGATCCCATCTAGAGTATTTTTTATTTCATGTATTGTGTTTTTAATCGATGCTTGATTCATCTTTAGTTCTTCTAGGTCCTTGTTAACTGTTTCTTGCATTTTGTCTATTCTGTTTCCAAGATTTTGGATCTGGGAAATAGAATCTTGGATCATCTTTACCATCATTATTCTGAATTCTTTTTCAGGTAGACTGCCTATTACGTCTTCATTTGTTAGGTCTAGTGGGTTTTTATCTTGTTCCTTCTCCTGCTGTGTGTTTTTCTGTCTTCTCATTTTGCTTATGTTACTGTGTTTGGGGTCTCCTTTTTGTAGGCTGCAGGTTCGTAGTTCCCGTTGTTTTTGGTGTCTGTCCCCAGTGGCTAAGGTTGGTTTAGTGGGTTGTGTATGCTTCCTGGTGGAAGGTACTAGTGCCTGTGTTCTGGTGAATGAGGCTGGATCTTGTCTTTCTGGTGGGCAGGTCCACGTCTGGTGGTGTGTTTTGGGGTGTCTGCGGACTTTTTATGATTTTAGGCCACCTCTCTGCTAATGGGTGGCGTTGTGTTCCTGTCTTGCTAGTTGTTTGGCATAGGGTGTCCAGCACTGTAGCTTGCTGGTCGTTGAGTGAAGCTGGGTGCTGGTGTTGAGATGGAGATCTCTGGAAGATTTTTGCCGTTTGATATTATGTGGAGCTGGGAGGTCTCTTGTGGACCAGTGTCCTGAAGTTGTCTCTCCCACCTCAGAGGCACAGTACTGACTCCTGGCTCCTCAATTTGGGATGATGTGTTGTCTATTCATGTATTCCACAGATGCAGGGTACATCAAGTTGATTGTGGAGCTTTAATCCGCTGCTTCTGAGGCTGCTGGGAGAGGTTTCCCTTTCTCTTCTTTGTTCTCACAGCTCCTGGGTCTCAGCTTTGGATTTGGCCCCGCCTCTGCGTGTAGGTCGCCAGAGGGCGTCTGTTCTTCGCTCAGACAGGACAGGGTTAAAGGAGCAGCCTCTTCGGGGACTATGGCTCACTCAGGCCGGGCGGGAGGGAGGGGCACGGAGTGCGGGGCGAGCCTGCAGCGGCAGAGTTCGGCGTGACGTTGCACCAGACCGAGGCGCGCCGTGCGTTCTCCCAGGGAAGCCGCCCCTGGATCCCGGGACCCCGGCAGTGGCGGGCTGCACAGGCTCCCGGAAGGGCGGTGTGGACAGTGACCTGCGCTCGCACACAGGCTTCTTGGCGGCGGCAGCAGCAGCCCCAGCGTCCCACGCCCGTCACTGGGCTCCGCGCTTTCAGTCGTGACTCGCGCCCGTCTGTGGAGCCCCTTTAAGCAGCGCTCTTAATCCCCTCTCCTCGCGCACCAGGAAACCAAGAGGGAAGAAAAAGTCTCTTACCTCTTCGGCAGCTCCAGAGTTTTCCCGGACTCCCTGCCGGCTAGCTGTGGCACATTAGCCCCCTTCAGGCTGAGTTCTCGCCGCCAGCCCCAGTCCTTTCCCTGCGCTCTGACCGAAGCCCAAGCCTCAGCTTCCAGCGCCGCCCGTCCTGGCGGGCGAGCAGACAAGCCTCTCGGGCGGGTGAGTGCTGCTTGGCACCGATCCTCTGTGCGGGAATCTCTCCGCTTTGCCCTACCCAGGTATGTGGGGAGTTTCTTGCCTTTTGGAAGGTCTGGGGTCTTCTGCCAGCATTCAGTAGGTGTTCTGTAGGAGTTGTTCCACGTGTAGCTGTATTTCTGGTGTATCCGTGGGGAGGAAGGTGATCTCCGCGTCTTAATCTTCCGCCATCTTACCCGGAAGTCCATCAATGTTTTTTAAATTGTTAATTTTTTAACATTGTGATTAAATATACATAACAAAATTTACCATTTTAATTATTTTAAAAAATATTTATTTAATTTATTTTCCTTATTATTTATTTATTTTTTTGCATTGGGTCTTAATGGCGGCACTTGGCACATGGGATCTTTGTTGATGCATGTGGGATCTTTTTTTTTAAATTCCATTATGGTTCACGGTCTGCTCAGGTTTCTTTCTAGTTGTGGCGTGCGGGTTTTCTGTCTCTAGTTGTGGTGCGGGGGCTCCAGGGTGTGTGGGCTCTGTAGTTGTGGCGCATGGACTCCAGAGCGCATGGGCTCTGTAGTTTGCGGCACGTGGGCTCTCTAGTTTTGGCTCATGGGCTTAGTTGCCCCACAGCATATGGGATCTTAGTTCCCGGACCAGGGATCTAACCCATGTCCCCTGCATTGGAAGGTGGATTCGTTACCACTGGACCACCAGGGTAATCCCCCATTTTAACTTTTTTTTTTTTTTGAGCGGCATGTGGGATCTTCCCGGACCGGGGCACAAACCCGTGTCCCCTGCATCGGCAGGCGGACTCTCAACCACTGCGCCACCAGGGAAGCCCTAACTATTTTTAATTGTATAGCTCCATGACATTAAGTACCTTCTCAGTGTTTTGCAAATACCATCACCATCCATCTCCAGGACTTTTTCTTCTTCCCAAACTGAAACACAGTTTCCATTAAACACTAAGTCCTCCTTTCCCCCTCCACTAACTCCTTGGCAACCACCGTTCTACTTTGTCTCTATGAATTTGACTACGCCAGGGACGTCATCTGAGTGGAATCAGATAGTATTTGTCCTTTTGTGTTTGGCTTGTTTTACTTAGCATAATGTCTTCAAGGTTCATCCATGTTGTACCAAATGTCAGAATTTCCTTCTTTTTCTAAGGCTGAATAATACTCCGTTGTATGTATATACTATGTTTTGTTTATCCATTCATACTTTGAAGGACACCTGAGTTGTTTCTACCTTTTGGTTACTGTGAATAATGCTGCTATGAACCTTGGTGTAGATATATCTGTTCAAGTTTCTGCTTTTAGTTCTTTTAGTTATATACCCAGAAGTCAAATTGCTGGAGCATATGGTAATTCTGTTTAATTTTTTTTTAATAGATTTTATTTATTTATTTATTTTTTGGCTGCGTTGGGTCTTCCGTTGTTATGCGCGGGCTTTCTCTAGTTGCCGCAAGTGGGGGCTACTCTTCGTTGCGGTGCCACGGCTTCTCATTGCGGTGGCTTCTCTTATTGCAGAGCACAGGCTCTAGGCACGCAGGCTTCAGTAGTTGTGGCATATGGGCTTCAGTAGTTGTGGTGCATGGGCTTAGTTGCTCCATGGCATGTGAGATCTTCCCAGACCAGGGCTCGAACCCATGTCCCCTGCATTGGCAACTCTTAACCACTCTGCCACCAAGGGAGCCCCTGTTTAATTTTTTGAGGAATTGCCAGACTGTTTTCCACAGCTGTACCATTATTCATTCCTACCAGCAACGCACAAGTGTTCCTATTTCTCCATGTCCTTGTCAACACTTGTTACTTTCTGTTTCATTGTTTTCTCTTTTTTTTTTCAAACATCTTTATTGGAGTGTAATTGCTTTACAATGGTGTGTTAGTTTCTGCTTTATAACAAAGTGAATCAGCTATACATATACATATATCCCCATATCTCCTCCCTCTTGTGTCTCCCTCCCGTCCTCCCTATCCCGCCCCTCTAGGTGGTCACAGAGCAACGAGCTCATCTCCCTGTGCTATGCGGCTGCTTTCCACTAGCTATCTGTTTTACATTTGGTAGTGTATATATGTCCATGCCACTCTCTCACTTCGTCCCAGCTTACCCTTCCCCCTCCCCATGTCCTCAAGTCCATTCTCTACATCTGCATCTTTATTCCTGTCCTGCCCCTAGGTTCTTCAGAACCATTTTTTTCTTTTTTTTTTTTTAGATTCCATATATATGTGTTAGCATACGGTATTTGTTTTTCTCTTTCTGACTTACTTTACTCTGTATGACAGACCCTAGGTCCATCCGCCTCACTACAAATAACAAAGAAACAGTTTTGTTTCTTTTTATGGCTGAGTAATATTCCATTGTATATATGTGCCACATCTTCTTTATCCATTCACCTCTGTTTTGCATTTTTTTTTTTGTTGGCAGTACGCGGGCCTCTCACTGTTATGGCCTCTCCCATTGTGGAGCACAGGCTCAGCGGCCATGGCTCACAGGCCTAGCCGCTCCGTGGCATGTGGGATCTTCCCAGACCGAGGCACGAACCCATGTCCCCTGCATCCGCAGGCGGACTCTCAACCACTGCACCACCAGGGAAGCCCCTCTGTTTTGCATTTTTAACTATCGTGTTGTCTTTGACTTAGTTTTGACTTATGACCTTGGCTTTCAGGAAGTGTTTTGGCAGCTGACAAAGATAATCGTAGTTCTCATTTCCATGATAAAATATGTAGTGTCAGGAGTAGTACTTTAATAAAAATAAAATAAATATTGGTTCTGGCCTCATAGATACCTTAAGCCTTTATAATTATAAGTAAGTATCATTTTTAAAAATGTGAAACATTTTAATTGCCAAATTAACAGCACAGGAGCGCTCTTTTAAGTGGAGTTATTATACAGCTCGACACTTCACTTTTTGCAGTGCCCGTCAGTGTTGAAGTTCTCTTAGTAATCATGTACTGTGCCTGTTCTCTACCAAGGCCTGGTCTTGTTATCAGCAGCGAGTGAAGATCAGTTTTACTCTGAATTTTAAAAGTTTGTCCTCAGGACTTCCCTGGTGGTGCAGTGGTTAAGAATCCACCTGCCAATGCAGGGGACACTGGTTTGATCCCTGGTCCTGGGAGATCCCACATGCTGTGGAGCAACTAAGCCCGTGCGCCACAACTACTGAGCCTGCGCTCTAGAGCCTGCGAGCCACAACTACTGAAGCCCATGTGCTTTAGGGCCTGCGTGCCACAACTACTGAGCCTGTGTGCTGCAGCTACTGAAGCCTGCCGGCCTAGAGCCCATGCTCCACAACCAGAGAAGCCACTTCAGTAAGCATGCGCACCGCAATGAAGAGTAGCCCCCGCTTGCCACAACTAGTGAAAGCCCACGTGCAGCAACGAAGACCCAACATAGCCAAAAAAATAAAAAATAAAAAAAATAAATTACAAAAAACCAAAAAGATTGCCCTCAAATATACTGAGGTCATATAAATGTTCTGTTTCAAAGAATAATTAACATAGAATGAGTTTAAATATATATTAAATGAAGACATTATACAAGTCTATAATATGATATTCCTTTTTTTTTTTTTTTTTTTGCGGTACGTGGGCCTCTCACTGTTGTGGCCTCTCCCGTTGCAGAGCACAGGCTCCGGACGCGCAGGCTCAGTGGCCATGGCTCACAGGCACAGCCACTCCGCGGCATGTGGGATCTTCCTGGACTGGGGCACGAACCTGTGTCCCCTGCATCGGCAGGCAGACTCTCAACCACTGTGCCACCAGGGAAGCTCTATGATATTACTTTTGTTAAAAGTATATATATTACACACATAGTTAACTGAAGGATACACGTCTTACTAATACTGGTTAGCTTTGGTGATGGGATTGTATGTATTCATTTTTAAATTTATCTGTTTTTTTCCATTGTTTTCTCCACTGAACATTATTGCTTTTTAAAAAAGTGTTCTTTAATGACAGGTATTATCTGATTTTTTGTGTTAGGGCACATGTTATACAAGTAGCAAGTCCATTTAAAAATCCTCAGTGGAGGCACTTTGTTCTGTTTCTTGCATTCCCACAGATGACCGTACTTTGAATAGTATTGTTTATATAGGAGTCTCTCAGTAATTCCTCATTGGAGGAAGGTTAGGAGTTCGGCAAGCAGGCCTGTGGAACTGTGTGCATGAAGTGCTCCTAGGGAGTGGCTGCAGAGCATGAACGAATGTGGCGCGGCTCTGCAGGTGGTGGCCGAAGGTGAGGGCGTGGAGTCCCTGGGAATCAGCTTAGTGTCCAGAAGTGCAGAGAGTTACTAGGGTGGAAAGTTCTATTAACCAGATCTGGGTGCTGCCTTTTGGTCGACCCAGGGAAGACGCTGTCCCCTCCCGCATCTTCACTGATGCCACCTGAGAGTGGACGTGGGGTTGTGGGAAGCAAACGGATCATTCCCACACAGTCATGCCGCTTTTCGTTCTGGAGTCACCGTGACAGAAATGAGCACTGTCAGGATTTGTCGTGCTCTGTGGAGGGTGGTGAAGTTCATTATAAAGAACCTTCTTCACCCTTCGCTCGTAAGAATTCAGCAGTGTCGCTTAGAAGACAGCCTGTGCATATGAATCCTTCCCACGGACAGTTTCCTCTTCTGACAACACCCATTTGTATCTAGACATGGGGAAATATCATTAAGAGTAAACTGATAGGACACTGAAATGTACTTACAGTAAAAAGCCTGTTAGATTGAAGTCACTTTGTTCAAAGGCTCTGTGTCTCAAAGTCACAGAGATTCCCTGGCTGGGTTTTATTATTTTTTTGACCATAAGGATACACTGATTACTTGAAATTCAAAGTAAAAATCTGTTCCTGTAAGTCCTGGACTCATAGTAAATTATGTGTTTATTTGAAAGCCAATGAGTTTTCTTTCTTCTTTTTTAAATAGATCTTTACAGAGTATAATTGCTTCACAGTACTGTGTTAGTTTCTCTTGTACACCAAAGTGAATCAGGTATATGCATACATATGTGCCCATATCCCCTCCCTCTTGAGCCTCCCTCCTATCCTCCCTATCCCACCCCTCTAGGTCATCGCAAAGCACCGAGCTGATCTCCCTGTGCTATGCTCCTGCTTCCCACTAGCCAACTGTTTTACATTCGGTCGTGTGTATATGTCCATGCTACTCTCACCTCGCCCCAGCTTCCCCCTCCCACCCCATGTCCTCAAGTCCATTTGCTATGTCTACATCTTTATTCCTGCTCTGCAACTAGGTTCATCAGTACCATTTTTTTTGTTTTTTTTTTAGATTCCATATATATGCGTTAGAATACGGTATTTGTTCTTCTCTTTCTGGCTTACTTTATGACAGTCTCTAGGTCCATCCATCTCACTACAAATAATTCAATTTCATTTCTTTTTATGGCTGAGTAATATTCCATTGTACATATGTGCCACATCTTCTTTATCCATTCATCTGTCGATGGACATTTAGGTTGGTTCCATGTCCTGGCTATTGTAAATAGAGCTGCAATGAACACTGTGGTACATGACTCTTTTTGAATTATGGTTTTCTCAGAGTATATGCCCAGTAGTGGGATTGCTGGGTCTTATGGTAGTTCTATTTTTAGTTTTTTAAGGAACCTCCATACTGTTTTCCATAGTGGTTGTATTAATTTACATTCCCACCAACAATGCAGGAGGGTTCCCTTTTCACCACACCCTTTCCAGCATTTAATGTTTCTAGATTTTTTGATAATAGCCAACCAGCGTGAGGTGATACCTCACTGTCATTTTGATTTGCATTTGTCTAATAATTAGTGATGTTAAGCATCTTTTCATGTGCCTCTGGCCATCTGTATGTCTTCCTTGGTGAAATGTCTATTTAGGTCTTCCACCCATTTTTTAATTGGATTGTTTGGTGTTTTGATACTGAGCTCCATGAACTGTTTGTATATTTTGGAGATTAACCCTTTGTTGTTTCATTTGCAAATATTTTCTCCCATTCTAAGGGTTGTCTTTTTATCTCGTTTATGGTTTCCTTTGCTGTGCAAAAGTTTTTAAGTTTAATTAAGTCCCCTTTGTTTATTTTTGTTTTTATTTCCGTTACTCTAGGAGGTGGGTCAAACAGATCTTCCTGTGGTTTATGTCAGAGTGTTTTTCCTATGTTTTCCTCTAAGAGTTTTATAGTGTCTGGTATTACATTTAGGTCTTTAATCCATTTGGAGTTTATTTTTGTGTATGGTGTTAGGGAGTGTTCCAATTTCATTCTTTTACACGTAACTGTCCAGTTTTCCCAGCACCACTTATTGAAGAGGCTCTCTTTTCTCCATTGTATGTTCTTGCCTCCTTTATCAAAAATAAGGTGACCATATGTGTGTGGGTTTATCTCTGGGCTTTCTATCCTGTACCATTGATCTATATTGCTGTTTTTGTGCCAGTACCATACTGTCTTAATTACTGAAGCTTTGTGGTATAGTTTGAAGTCTGGGAGCCTGATTCCTCCAACTCCATTTTTCTTTCTCAAGATTGCTTTGGCTATTTGGAGTCTTTTGTGTTTCCATACAAATTTTAAGACTTTTTGTTCTAGTTCTGTAAAAAATGCCATTGGTAATTTGATAGGGATTGCATTGAATCTGTAGATTGCTTTGGGTAGTATAGGCATTTTCACAATATTGATTCTTCCAATCCAAGAATGGTATATCTCTCCATCTGTTGATGTCATCTTTGATTTTCTTCCTCAATGTTTTATAGTTTTCTGAGTACGAGTCTTTCACCTCATTAAGCAGGTTTATTCCTAGGTATTTTGTTCTTTTTGTTGCAATGGTAAATGGGATTGTTTCCTTAATTTTTCTTCCTGATTTTCCGTTGTTGGTGTATAGGAGTGCCAGAGATTTCTGTGCATTAATTTTGTATCCTGCAACCTTACCAAATTCATTGATTAGTTCTAGTAGTTTTCTGGTGGCATCTTTAGGATTTTCTATGTATAGTATCATGTCATCCGTAAACAGTGACAGTTTTACTTCTTCTTTTCCAATTTATATTCCTTTTATTTCTTCTTCTTCTCTGATTGCCATGGCTAGGACTTCCAAAACTATGTTGAATAATAGTGGTGAGAGTGGACATCCTTGTCTTGTTCCTGATCTTAGAGGAAATGCTTTCAGTTTTTCACCATTGAGTATGATGCTTGCTGTGGGTTTGTCATATATGGCCTTTATTATGTTGAAGTAGTTTCCCTCTATGCCCATTTTCTGGTGAGTTTTTATCATAAATGGGTGTTCAATTTTGTCAGAAGCTTTTTCTGCATCTATTGAGATGATCATATGGTTTTTATTCCTTAATTTGTTAATGTGGTGTATCACATGATTGATTTGTGTATATTGAAGAATCCTTGCATCCCTGGGATAATCCCACTTGATCATGTTTTATGATTAATATGTGTTGTTAGATTCTGTTTGCTAGTATTTTGTTGAGGATTTTTGCATCTATGTTCATCAGTAATATTGGTCTATAATTTTCTTTTTTGTGATATCTTTTTCTGGTTTTTGGTATCAGGCTGATTGTGGCTCCATAGAATGAATTTGGGAGTGTGTCTCCCTCTGCAATTTTTTGGAAGAGTTTGAGAAGGATGGATGTTAGCTGTTCTCTAAATGTTTGATAGAATTCACCTGTGAAGCCATCTGGTCCTGGACTTTTGTTTGTTGGATTTTTAATTATGGTTTCAATTTCATTACTTGTGATAGGTCTGTTTATATTTTCTAGTTCTTCCTGGTTCAGTCTTGGAAAATTGTACCTTTCCAAGAGATTTGTCCATTTCTTAGTGGTTGTCCATTTTATTGGCATATAGTTGTTTATAGTAGTCTCTTATAATCCTTTGTACTTCTGCAGTGTCAGTTGTGATTTCTCCTTTTTCATTTCTAATTTTATTGATTTGCATCCTCTCCCTTTTTTTCCTTGATGAGTCTGGCTAAGGGTTTACCAATTTTGTTTATCTTCTCAAAGAACCAGCTTTTATTTTTATTGATCTTTGCTATTGTTTTCTTCATTTCTATTTCATTTATTTCTGCTCTGATGTTTATGATTTCTTTCCTTCTACTGACTTCGGGTTTTCTTCGTTCCTCTTTCTCTAGCTGTTTTAAGTGTAGGGTTAGATTGTTTATTTGAGATTTTTCCTGTTTCTTGAGGTGAGATTGAATTGCTATAAACTTCCCTATTAGAACTGCTTTTGCTCCGTCCCATAGGTTTTGGGTTGTTGTGTTTTCATTGTCATTTGTTTCTATGTATTTTTTTATTTCTTCATTGATTTCTTCAGTGATCTCTTGGTTATTTAGTAGCGCACTGTTTACCCTCCATGGTTTGTGTTTTTTACAGTTTTTTTTCCTGTAATGGATTTCCTGTCTCATAGCACTGTGGTCAGAAAAGATGCTTGATACGATTTCAATTTTCTTAAATTTTCCGAGGCTTAATTTGTGACCCAAGATTTGATCTGTCCTGGAGAATGTTCCGTGTGCACGTGAGAAGAAAGTGTATTCTACCATTTTTGGGTGGAATGTTCTATAAATATCAATTAAATCTATCTGGTCTGTTGTGTCATTTAAAGCTTGTGTTTCTTTATTTATTTTCTGTTTGGCTGATCTGTCCATTGGTGTAAGTGGTCTGTTAAAGTCCCCTACTATTATTGTATTACTGTTGATTTCTCCTTTCGTGGTTGTTAGCATTTGCCTTATGTATTGAGGTGCTCCTATGTTAGGTGCATAAACATTTATAATTGTTATATCTTCTTGGATTGATCCTTTGATCATTATGTAGTGTCCCTCCTTATCTCTTGTAACAGTCTTTATTTTAAAGTCTATTTTATTTGATACAAGTATTGCTACTCCAGCTTTCTTTTGATTTCCATTTGTGTGGAATATCTTTTTCCATCGCTTCACCTTCAGTCTGTATGTGCCCCTAGGTCTGAAGTGTGTCTCTTGTAGACAGCATATATACGGGTCTTGTTTTTGTATCCATTCAGCCAGTTTATGTCTTTTGGTTGGGGCATTTAATCCATTTACGTTCAAGGTTATTATCGATATGTATGTTCCTATTACCATTTTCTTAATTGTTTTGGGTTTGTTTTTGTAGATCTTTTTCTTCTCTTGTGTTTCCCGCCTAGAGAAGCTTCCTTAGCGTTTGTTGTAGAGCTGGTTTGGTGGTTCTGAATTCTCTTAGCTTTTGGTTGTCTGTAAAGCTTTTGATTTCTCTGTCGAATCTGAATGAGATCCTTGCTGGGTACTGTAATCTTGGTTGTAGGTTTTTCTCTTTCATCACTTTAAGTATATCCTACGAGTCCCTTCTGGCCTGCAGAGTTTCTGCTGCAAAATCAGCTGATAACCTTATGGGGATTCCTTTGTATGTTATTTTTTGTTTTTCCCTTGCTGCTTTTAATAATTTTTCTTTGAATTTAATTTTTGTTAGTTTGATTAATATGTGTCTTCTGTTTTTCCTAGGGTTTTTCCTGTATGGGACTCTGTGCTTCTTGGACTTGGGTGACTATTTCCTTTCCCATGTTAGGGAAGTTTTCGACTATAATCTCTTCAAATATTTTCTCAGACCCTTTCTTTTTCTCTTCTTCTGGGACCCCTATAATTCAGATGTTGGTGCGTTTAGTGTTGTCCCAGAGGTCTCTGAGATTGTCTTCAATTCTTTTCATTCTTTTTTCTTTATTCTGCTCCTCAGCAGTTATTTCCACTATTTTTGTCTTCCAGCTCACTTATTCGTTCTTCTGCCTCAGTTATTCTGTTATTGATTCCTTCTAGTATATTTTTCATTTCAGTTATTGTGTTGTTCATCTCTGTTTGTTTGTTCTTTAGTTCTTATAGATCTTTGTTAAACATTTCTTGTATTTTCTCAATCCGTGCCTGCATTCTATTTCCGAGTTTCTGGATCATCTTTACTATCATAACTCTGAATTCTTTTTCCGGTAGATGGCCTATTTCCTCTTCATTTATTTGGTCTTGTAGGTTTTTACCTTGCTCCTTCATCTGTGATGTATTTTTTTGCCATGTCATTTTTTTTTTTTTTTTTATGAGTGGGATTGTGTTCCTGTCTTAACTGAGTGTTTGGCCTGAGGCTTCCAACACTGGAGTTTTTAGGCTGTTGGGTAGAGCTGAGTCTTGGTGCTGAGATGAGGACCTCCATGAGACCTCACTCCGATGAATATTCCCTGGGGTCTGAGGTTCTCTGTTAGTCCAGTGGTTCCGACATTGAGCTCCCACCACAGAAGTTTTGGCCCGACCCCTGGCTCATGAACCAAGATCCTGCAAGCCAAGTAGTGTGGCCAAAAAAAAAAAAAAAAAAAAAGAGAGAGAGAGAACAATAATAAAGCAAAAAATAAAATTAGACTAGGAAACTAACAATTATGTTAGGAAGAATATAAAAATAAAAATATAGATGAATCAATAACCAGAAGGTACAACAGTACCAAAATAGTAAAAAAGAGGAGAAGGGAAAAGAAAAAAAAAGTGGGCGGGGAAAGGCCTTGGCTGTGGAGGGTGGGGCGTAAGCAAGGGCTGAGGTTTGGGTGGTGGGTGGGGCCAGTGCTCAGGACCCACAGGGCTGGAAAAGGCCCTGGGGGCTGTCGGGGGTGGGGCTTAGGCTCAAGGAACAGAAGGGACCCAGGCGTGCCCCCCACTCCTGGTCTCAGAGGGCGGGGGACCTCACCTGGGAGCCCAGCAGGCTTCCTGGGCTTGCGTGGGTGGGGCAAACGGCCTCCATTCCTCCCCTCCTCCCTGGCTCCTCCCAGATGGCTCCTGATCCACTTCATTTTTGCTATTTCTCTAGGCACTTTCTTGTACGTGTTTTGGGACCAGGTCGTTTAGGAACACCTTAAGTTTTGGAAGGCCTGTTTGAACTTTATAGAGACTGTTGATAAGTGGTTTAATTTGCGCTGTCCATGGATTTCTTCTTTCATGCATTTTGGGGTGAAAAGGACCTCTGACAGGCTTTCTAGTTCCATCTGGCCCTTTACCTGGGGGGGCACTTGAAAACAGAGAAGTTCGCTTCGTTGTCAAGGTCACGGGGCGGGTGGCAGGAGCCTAGGCCTCAGTGACCCATTGTCTGCACTCCTAACCTGACAAGTGCCTTCTCCCTCTTGCTTGCCCTCTCTTTCACCTGAATTTGTTTGTCCAGCAAAGTTCTAGGACTTTCTTCCGTGGTTTTTTTGTGTGTGTGCTGTTCATGCTTTCTGAACTACTTTAGTTGGAGAGATAGAGGACAAACTGTATGGCTTTCTTGGTTTATTTCTCTTTATTGTTTGTTACTGTGGGTGTTTGGTCCAGCTGCACAGCTTCTGCATAGACATGGTCGCCGGGGGTGTGGAGTGCAGAGGCTGAGGGCCTGAGTCCCCTGGGCAGGGGAAGGGCTCTTATTCTTCGCTTTCGTGGTGGGGAGGTCACGAGGGTGCTGCAGCCTGGTCCTGCTTCTCTGGAGAAGCCACACTGGTGCCAGTGGGAAAGTTGAATCTTGTGACAGTCTAACCTCGCAGCCTTCAGCTTTCTGACTCTGGTCTTACCTGTCTATAAAGGAGAGGTGGGTAAAATTACTTGACTGTGGGGAAAGACCAGCCATGTAATAGATGTGAAACAATATTACAGTGTAAAGAAATACATACAGGTATGTTATTATTTTGTTATTATTTGAAATGCCCGTCAGAACTTAAAAATGACTCAGGAGTCTTCTTTAAGATGAGGTGTTTGACAGCTTGAAGTTCTGTGATTCAGGGAGTCTGTATGGGGAGTGTCTGGGGGTAGGTGACTGGAGGGGGTCACCACAGAGGCGGGGACTGGGAAGGAGCAAAGCTTCTGCTGAGCCCCACGGAGCGCGTGTCCGCCTCACCCCGCACTTCCCTCCCCACCACCGGAGGCAGATGTGGCAGGAAGCTAGGTGGGGCACGGGGCAGGAGGCTCTGAGATGCCCTAGCCCTGCTGATCATGCTGCTGGTGGTGTGCAGAATGGTTTGTAGCTGAGTGCCATCCTGAACAACCCCCTCTCCCTTTCCTTTGTGAAAGCTGGGAGGGGTTAACAAGGGTTCCTAAGTGCTCTGAATCTCCATGGATAAGTGTGCTGCAGCAGGGAGCATGGTGTCCAGGCT
Organism: Mesoplodon bidens; assembly: GCF_964165515.1. Classification (NCBI taxonomy): domain Eukaryota; kingdom Metazoa; phylum Chordata; class Mammalia; order Artiodactyla; family Ziphiidae; genus Mesoplodon; species Mesoplodon bidens. The sequence goes on along the minus strand of NC_138169.1, from coordinate 28,420,206 downwards.
CTGACAAGTCACACACTGGATTAGACACACTGAGTTTTCACCTGTGTTGGGGGTTTGTCAGTCCCAGCTACGCGGGCAGCTCCTGTTTCTTCTTGTCTCCTTGGGTAGTAATATCCCCTGTTCTTCGGAAGAAGCAGGCAGGGTTTCCCCTGTGGGTTGGGACCAGGCCAGAAGGGTGGGCTTGGCCCATCATGGGCGAGAAGATGAGATTTACTCTCTTGCTTAAAAGTTCTCCCGTTTCAGAGACAGGGACCAGGAGCCAGGCTCTCCTGTCCTTTAATCCCACGCAGTCCTTCAAAAACAGGTCGGATTTGCCTTCCTGCCCATGGCCCACCCAGGTGAGTGAGTGGCATGGCTGAGCAGGTGATGAGTTTCTGCTTCCCTAGAATGTGGGCAGAGCAGGCTCGGCACGGGTGAGAGTGCCATTGGGAGCACGATGGCTGGGTGGAGTCATGTTGCATTGTCCCCAGAAGCTTGCCAGATATAGGTTTGGGGTGTTTTTCAATAATGGCTTTGTCATTTGTAATAGCTGCTGTTTCTAATGTTTATTATAACTTCAGAAGAGTCAGTTGTCTGTTGGATTTTGGGAATGAATTTGTCATCTTGTTGAGATGAACCTGGTATGTGTGACTCTTTCTCCCAAAGCCATGTATTAATTCATCATCATCATTATTTTTTTTTTTTAGAATTTATTTATTTAGTTATTTTTTGGCTGCGTTGGGTCTTTGTTGCTGCACGCGAGCTTTCTTTTTTCTAGTTGTGGCGAGCGGGGTCTACTCTTCCTTGTAGTGCGCAGGCCTCTCATTGCGGTGGCTTCTCTTGTTGTGGAGCACAGGCTCTAGGCACGTGGGCTTCATTCATTGTGGCACGTGGGTTTGGTAGTTGTGACTTACGGACTCTAGAGCACAGGCTCGGTAGTTGTGGTGCATGGGCTTAGTTGCTCTGCGGCATGTGGGATCTTCCCGGACCAGGGCTTGAACCCGTGTCCCCTGCGTTGGCAGGCGGATTCTTAACCACTGTGCCACCAGGGAAGCCCAATTCATCATTATTGATGGGTATGTTTTATCTCTGTCTCCACACACTCACATACTCACATAATGCTCTATGTATATAATACATAATGTACGATATATAACATGTATAATTTGTACATAATATACAGTCTTTATATGTCAGGAAGATGTGTTCACCTGTTCCCTGTAACAGTCCTTACCAGGTCAAGTCCTTATCTCTGAGCTGTGTGTTGGCCTTAGGAGCTGTCTGTTCTCTTTTCTGGTCACCCCGTTGGTGTGTGTTGTGACTTTCTCTCAAGGTGGGGCAGAGGGTCAGTGGAGAAGGAGGCCACAGTTCTTTTTGTGAGAGAAAGCTCAGTCAGTGCACGTGTCTCCAACAGTGAGCTGGACATCAAGATGAAGAATGGAGGCCAGCCTGGCCTTCGGCCAGTGGACATGAACTGGATGCTGAGGCCAGGCTCACACAGGCCGGGCATGTGTGGACTGAGGAATGGCAGCCCCTCACCCTCCTTCTCAGGGTTTCCATTTGTTTTTCTTTGTTTGTTTGTTTGTTTGTTTTTAACATCTTTATTGGAGTATAATTGCTTTACCATGGTGTGTTACTTTCTGCTTTATAACTCAGGGTTTTCATTCGGCTCAGCATTACAGAGCACCTGTTACCACTGGAGCCCTGTGTTTGGTGCTGGGGGCATAGGAATGATGTGTATTTCTCGCCCTCAAGGAGCTACCCTGCCTGGTGGAGACAGACAAGTGGAAAGTGAACTGGGGTAGCAGTGCTGTAAGAGAGGGCTGCGTGTGATGGGAGCCCTGCAGGACCGAGGCCCAGGCTGGCCGTGGCGTGGGGGCCAGGTCCAGGTGAGGGTATTGCTGGCAGGGGTGCCTCGTGGAGATGCTTAGGATTGGCTGGAGCGTGGGGGTCGCAGTGGAGGAAGATGAGAACTGGAAGGGAGGCAGCGGCTGGACCACAAAAGGCTGTGGATGCTCCCGAGGGTGAACTACATCCTCAAGACAGCAGGGAGCAACTGAGCAACATTGAGCAGGGAAGCAGCCTGATGAGATTTGCATTTCAGAGAGCCACTTCTTTTTTTTTTTTTTTTTTTTTTTTTTTTCCATTTTTTTTTAAGTTTATTTATTCATTTTTTTAATTAGTTTCTGCTTTATAACAAAGTGAATCAGTCATACATATACATCTGTTCCCACATCCCTTCCCTCATGCATCTCCCTCCCTCCCACCCTCCCCATCCCACCCCTCCAGGCGGTCACAAAGCACCGAGCTGATCTCCCTGTGCTCTGCGGCTGCTTCCCACTATCTATCTACCTGACGTTTGGTAGTGTATACACGTCCATGCCTCTCTTTCGCCTTGTCACAGCCCACCCTTCCCCCTCCCCATATCCTCAAGTCCATTCTCAAGTAGGTCTGCGTCTTCATTCCCGTTTTGCCCCTAGGTTCTTCATGACATTTTTTTTTTAAATTCCGTATATATGTGTTAGCATACGGTATTTGTCTTTCTCTTTCTGACTAACTTCACTCTGTATGACAGACTCTAGGTCTATCCACCTCATTACAAATAGCTCAGTTTCGTTTCTTTTTATGGCTGAGTAATATTCCATTGTATATATGTGCCACATCTTCTTTATCCATTCATCCGATGATGGACACTTAGGTTGTTTCCAGCTCCGGGCTATTGTGAATAGAGCTGCAATGAACATTTTGGTACATGTCTCTTTTGGAATTATGGTTTTCTCAGGGTATATGCCCAGTAGTGGGATTGCTGGGTCATATGGTAGTTCTATTTGTAGTTTTTTCTATGCCCCAGACCTTTGATAAGTGCTCTGGTTATCTCTTAATAAGTACTGGAAATGAACTTCGTGTTCTGTAGATAAATAGCCTTTCCTTGAGTGTCTTTTCCACTGATGTCAGACTTCTAATAAACACTGAGTAGGCTTGTGCAGCCAGACTGCCTCATTTTCACATCAGGGGTAATTGTGAAGATTGTCCCTTTCAGCCCAGCTCTGCTGCCTAGGGGCAGGCTCAGCCTTGGAGCTCTGGAGGTTCTGGGGCATTTCTGAGCTCTTGTCACTACGCTGTGTCCCCATTAGTCTAGAGTAGTTAGTGCATGGACATTTTTAATACTCAGCCAACACAGTTATCAAATTCCTGATTGTAAGTTACTGTTCACTCAGGGATCTGTGTTGATAGCATAGTATTTATCAGTGAGAAATGAGTTTTATATCCTGACCAAGATTCACAGTAAGAAATAAATGTTATGTTGTGACCCAGCGCGCACATACCAGTCCCCACATACACACCACTGGACGGAAGTTCCTTCCTTCCTTCCTTCCTTCCTTCCTTCCTTCCTTCCTTCCTTCCTTCCTTCCTTCCCTCCCTCCCTCCCTCCCTCCCTTCTTTCTCTCCTTCCTTCCTTCCTTCCTTCCCTCCCTCCCTCGCTCCTCCCTCCCTCGCTCCTCCCTCCCTCCCTCCCTCCCTTCCTTCCTCTGCATTGGGTCTTAGTTGCAGCACGCAGGGTCTTTGTTGCTGCGTGGGGAATCTTCATTTCAGCCTACAGGATCTTTTAGTTGTGGCATGCGGGATCTAGTTCCCTGACCAGGGATTGAACCCGGGCCCCCTGCATTGGGACTGTGGAGTCTTAGCCACTGGATCACCAGGGAAGTCCCCTGGATGGAAGTTTCTTGAAGCAATCCTCACCCTTACTTACTAAGATGTACTCTTTCCCACTGTTAGAAAGTATTGGTTATGATCTACTTAATTAATTTCAAAGCTCACTAATGGATCATAACCCAAAGCTGGAAAACATTGTCCTGTGGGACAAGGGTCCCCGATTCCTGGGCCATAGACCAGTACAGGTCTGTGGCCTGTTAGGAACCCGGCTGCACAGCAGGAGGTGAGAGGCAGGCCAGCGAAGCTTCATCTGTATTTACAGCCACTCCCTGTCGCTCGCATAACCGCCTGAGCTCTGCCTCCTGTCAGATCAGTGGCAGCATTAGATTCTCATAGGAGCTCGAACTCTACTGGGAACTGTGCATGAAAGGGATCTAGTTTGCACGCCCCTTACGAGAATCTAATGCCTGATGATCTGAGGTAGAGCTGAGGCAGTGATGCTAGTGCTGGGGAGCGGCTGCAAATACAGATTATCATTAGCAGAGAGGTTTGACTGCACAGAGACCATAATTATTCAATTGCTTGCAAACTCATATCAAAACCCTATCAGTGAGTGGCAAGTGGAAACAAGCTCAGGGCTCCCACTGATTCAGCATTATGGTGAGTTGTATGATTATTTCATTATATATTACAGTGTAATAATAATAGAAATAAAGTGCACAATAAACATAATGCACTTGAATCATCGCAAAACCATCCCCCCGCCCAGGTCTGTGGAAAAATTGTCTTCCACAAGACTGGTCCGTGGTGCCAAAAAGGTTGGGAACTGCTGCTGTAGGAACTTACAGTCCTGGGTACTGGACACTGCTGTGGCGTTTCCTCGTGTGTGTGGGCAGAGCGGAGGATGCAGGGGGACACGTGCAGCCGTGTTAGGTATCACGGGGAGTCTGGGTTGGGGCTGAATGCCATCGTCAGTGAGCCCACGTGAACACATGAACACATTTGAAAACAAGTTTTCACTTTGCCTTTATTCACTTGAGTTGACCATGTAGACTGTCCTGGATGATTCCTTCTGTGCTGATGCTCAGTGTGATAATAATACTGCCGAGTGATTCCTGTGTCAGGCACTTTACGTAGACCCTACGTAGTTTAGCGTTTGCATCAGCCCTATAGGGCCACTTTTATATATTATTCATAATAAAAATGCAAAAGGCGATGCTCTGTCCATTTTCTGTTCTGCCAGAGTGGCCAAGAGAAAGTTTGGAATGGTCCATGGAGCTGTCTGCTTTCTGTGACATCAAGACTTGCCTCATTTTTAGATGTGGGCAATGTCTCCTTCATGGTCCTTCTACCTTTTCTCATCAGAATATGCTACCAAGGTGTTCAGACTAAGCTAGTGGCACCAGGAAAGTTTTGCTCTCCTTGAGAAACCAGGTTCCAATGGCGGAAGTAGAGATGGCTGTTGGGGAGGCTTTCCTCTGGGGTTTGGATGGCTCCTGAATTGCTGCCTGTGTTCATCTCTCTGTGATGCTTCTTGGGAACAGTCTACAGAGAAATTGACATTGAGGAGCCAGGTCTGTGAAACGCAGCTAAGACACGGGATGGTGTAGTGTGCGCTAAGATCAGGGCCGTCCCCAGCGGCACAGCATTCCATCCCTGCTGCTGCTGGACCCCAAGCCACAACTTGATGTCGTCTCCTCTGCTTTGCTGCGGACTGTCCTAATCCCCTGTGGAAACACTGTGCCTTCCAGTAGGCAGACCTAGTCTGTCAGAACCTAGATTCAAGGAACTGCTTAATCAGGGAACAGACATCTTTTTACCAATGCATATGTTTTTATTTTATTTTATTTAAAAATTTTTTTAATAAAGTATGAATTTTAAAAATTTATTTATTTATTTATTTATTTATTTTTGGCTGTGTTGGGTCTTCATTGCTGTGCGCGGGCTTTCTCTAGTTGCAGCGAGCAGGGGCTACTCTTCTTTGTGGTGCGTGGGCTTCTGATTGCGGTGGCTTCTCTTGTTGTGGAGCACAGGCTCTAGGCTTGCAGGCTTCAGTAGCTGTGGCACGCGGGCTCAGTAGTTGTGGCTTGTGGGCTCTAGAGCACAGGCTCAGTAGTTGTGGCACACGGGCTTAGTTGCTCCACGGCATGTGGGATCTTCCCAGACCAGGGCCCGAACCCATGTCCCCTGCATTGGCAGGCGGATTCTTAACTACTATGCCATCAGAGAAGTCCCTTAATTTTTAATTTAAAAAAATTTTTAAATTGAAGTATAGTTGATATACAGTGTTGTGTTAATTTTTGGTGCACAGCAAAGTGATTCAGTTATACATATGTATACATTCTTTTTTTAATATTCTTTTCCATTATGGTTTATCATAGGATATTGAATATAGTTCTCCATGCTCTACAGTAGGACCTTGTTATTTATCTGTTCTATATATACTAGTTTGCATCTGCTATTTCCAGCCTCCCACTCCATCCCTCCTCCAACCCCCTCCCCCTTGGCAACCACAAGTCTGTTCTCTATGTCCATGAATCTGTTTCTGTTTCATAGATAAGTTCATTTGTGTCATATTTTAGATTTCACATATAAGTGATATCATATGGTGTTTATCTTTCTCTTTCTGACTTGCTTCACTTAGTATGATAATCTCTAGTTGCATCCATGTTGCTGCAAGCATATGTTTTTATTTATAAGGGGAGATTCGTTATAGGATTCCTTAAGACATCAGGAATTTCTATACAGGCATACCTTGGAGATATTGCAAGTTTGGTTCTAGGCGACCACAATTAAGTGAATATCACAATAAAGCAAGTTGCATGAATATTTTGGTTTCGCAGTGCATATAAAAGTTATATTTACACTAGACTGTAGTCTATTAAGTGTGTAGTAGCTTTATGTCTAAAAAAACAAGATATATAACTTAATTTAAAAATACTTTATTGCTAAAAAATGCTAATCATTATCTGAGCCTTCAGTGAGTCATAATCTTTTTGCTGGTGGAGGGTCTTCCCTCAATGTTGCTGGCTGCTGACTGATCAGGGAAGTGGTGTTCAAGGTTGGGGTGGCTGCAGCTATTTCTTAAAATAAGACAGCAATGAAGTTTGCTGCATTGATTGACTCTTCCTTTCAGGAACGATTTCCTTGTAGCATGCAGTGCTATTTGACAGCATTTAACCCACAGTAGAATTTCTTTCAAAATTGGATTCAGTCCTCTCAAACCCTGCTGCTGCTATATCAACTAAGCTTACGGAGTTTTCTAAATCCTTTATTGTCATTTTGACAGTCTTCACAGCATCTTCACCAGGAGTAGATTATATTTCAAGAAACCAGTTTCTTTGATTATCCATAAGAAGTAACTCCTCATCTGTTCAAGTTTTATCATGAGATTGAAGCAATTGAGTCACATTGTCAGGCTCCACTTCTAATTCTAGTTCTTTTGCTGTTTCTACCACATCTGCAGTTACTTCCTCTGCTGAAGGTTTGAACCCCTCAAAGTCATCTATGAGGGTTGGAATCAACTCCTTCCAAACTCCTGTTAACATTGATATTTTGACCTCTTCCCGTGAATCATGAGTGTTCTTAATGACATCTAGAATGGTGAATCCTTTCCAGAGGGTTTCAATTGACTATGCCTAGATCCATCAGAGGAATCACTGTCAATGGCAGCTATAGTCTTATGAACTGAATCTTTTTTTATCATTTATATTTGATTTGATTTTGATTTAAAAAATTTTTTAACATCTTTATTGGAGTATAATTGCTTTACAATGGTGTGTTAGTTTCTGCTTTATAACAAGGTGAATCAGCTATACATATACATACATCTCCATATCTCCTCCCTCTTGTGTCTCCCTCTCATCCTCCCTGAATTTCTTAAATAACAAGACTTGAAAGTCGAAATGACTCCTTGATCCATGGATTGCAGAATGCGTGTTGTGTTAGCAGGCGTGAAAACAATCTCCTTGTCCGTCTCCATCGGAGCTCTTAGGTAACCAGGTGCATTGTCAATGAGCAGTAATATTTTGAAAGGAACTGTTTTTTCAACAACTGGCTTAAAATATTATGTAAACCATGTTATAAACAGATTTGCTGTCATCCAGGCTTTGTTGTTCCATTTCTAGAGCATAGGCAGAGTAGATTTAACATAATTCTTGAGCACCCTAGAATTTTCAGAATGGTAAATGAGCATTGGCTTTAACTTAAAGTCACCAGCTGCATTAGCTCCTAGCAAGAGTCAGCCTGTCTTTCAAAGCTTTGAAGCCAGGCAGTGACTTTTCCTCTCTAGCTATGGAAGTCCTGGATGGTACCTTTTTCCAATAGAAGCCTGTTTCATCTACATTGAAAATCTGTTGTTTAGTGTAGCATCTTCATTAATGATCTTAGCTAGATCTTCTGGATAGCTTGTGGCATCTTCTATATCAGCACTTGCTGCTTCACCTTGCACTTTTACGTCATGGAGACGGCTTCTTTCCTTAAACCTCATGAACCAGCCTCTGCTGGCTTCAAATTTATCTTCTGCAGCTTCCTTACCTTTCAGCCTTCATAGAATTGAAGAAAGTTAGGGGCTTGTTCTGGATTAGGCTTTGGCTGAGGGGAATGTTGTGGCTGGTTTGGTCTTTCATCCAGACCCCTAAAACTTTCTCCATATCAATAGTAAGGCTGTTTTGCTTTCTTATCATTCCTGTGTTCCCTGCAGTAGCACTTCTAATTTCCTTTAGGAGTTTTACTTTTGCATTCATAGCTTGGCTAATTGTTTGGTGTAGGAGGCTAGCTTTTGGGCTCTCTTGGCTTTCGCCATGCCTCCCTCACTTAGCTTAATTAATCATGTCTAGCCTTTTTTTTTTTTTTTTTCTTTTGCGGTACGCGGGCCTCTCACCGTTGTGGCCTCTCCCGTTGCGGAGCACAGGCTCCGGACGCGCAGGCTCAGCGGCCATGGCTCACGGGCCTAGCCGCTCCGCGGCATGCGGAATCTTCCCAGACCGGGGCACGAACCCGTGTCCCCTGCATTGGCAGGCGGACTCTCAACCACTGCACCACCAGGGAAGCCCATGTCTAGCTTTTGATTTGAAATGAGAGATGTGTGACTCTTCCTTTTACTTGAATGCTTAGTGGCCATTGTAGGGTTACTCATTGACCTAATTCTAATTCTGTTGTGTCTCAGGAATTAGACCCGAAGAGAGGGATGGGGGAACAGTGGAGCAGTCAGAACACACACAGCAGTTACCAGTTAAGTTTGCCATCTTACATGGGCGTGGTTCGTGGCGCCCCAAAACAATTGTAATAGTAATATCAAAGATCACAGATCACTGCAACAAATATAACAATAATGAAAAAGAGTGAAATATTGCAAGAATTACCAAAATGTGACATAGACACGAAGTGAGCAGATGCTGTTGGAAAAATGGTGCCAATAGACTTGCTTGATGCAGGGTTGCCACAAACCTTCCATTTGTAAAAAGTACAGTATCTGCAAAAGCACAATAAAGCAACATGCAATAAAATGAGATATGCCTGTGTTATGTTTAAAGGGCATTAGATTTAGCCCAATTTTATATTCCGTTCTAGACTCAGCTCTGCATGACTTGTGATATCTGAGCTGTAATTTCTACTTACATGGGACGATGAGTTGAACTGGATGGTATCTTAGAGCATTTCCTATTCCCAGATCCCACAGTTTTGTTCCAGTGTATGAAATCAGTTTAGTTCACCATGCAGTTCCCCGTCTACGTATGTGTTGTTGAACTCAGGGGGTGTTTCCACGAGCAGTAGCCTCAGGGCCTTCATGGGGTAGACCTGCCATCATCCTCTGCTGCAGGTGCATGGGGGTCAACATAAAAGGTGGTGATGTTTTTTTCTGTTTAGCCGTATTTTTACCTACCCTTTGAGAAGAAGGGAGAATTTGTCAGCAGTATCTTTTGCTGAATACTAGGCTAAATTTGGAGGGAAAATGCAAATAAAAAAGCCTTGGCCTTGAGACTGTTAGAATCTGTGAAGGAGATGTGATAAATGAAGAGCACAGAACACGGCAGACCATCAGATGTTCGTCAGTAGAGACCGCGCAGGGCTGGGGTCCCAGGGAAGCGCGGGGACACTTGGGCTCCTGAGAGCCCAGGGGCTCCTGGGGCGATGGGAACCGGATCTGAGACAGATCCAGCAGCCTCCCCCACCCTCCCCGTCCCTGAAGCTGTGATGAGGAAGTCGAATGAGACATTCCCCCCAAAGAGGCAGTGTGCCGTCTAGGTCTCAGAGGCCACGGCCTGGCCGCTGCTCGTCTGAATGAAGTGAGCCTCCCAGTGACGCGTCGAGCTTGTGCTGTGTGGTCTGCACTGTGAGGACAGTGTTGGGTGTAGGGACAGAGACTGCGGGCCCTGCAGACCAGCTGCAGTCCGGCCATTCACAGGAAGTATTGCTTCTTCATGTCAATAGGGAATAAACTCACGGACCCAGTGAACACCACCGCGGATTCTCCGGCCAGTGTCTTGGACTCCCAGGGTTCAGGAAGCAGGGTGTGGGCATGTCTCTGCGTTTATTCCTAGCTGTTCTTATCCTTTTTAATGGCGCACTTGATAGCCCACACTCCGGCGGTGTCCTCTGCCGTGGCTGTGTCACCCGTGGTTTTGTGGGGGGGGAGTGTTTATTGTCTTTTAAGCAAATGCAGAAATCCCTATTTCTGACTTCATTTTCTCATCACAGCACTTGTCACACTGGCTTCATGTGCTTTTTGTCACACTGGCTTCATGTGCTTTGGGAACTTTACTAAAAACAACTGAGTCTCGAAACTAACTCATGTTTATTTTAAAGTTTATGTGTGACATTATACATGCATGTATAAATAAATATATGTATATTTTTGCCTCATGGGAATGAAAATGTGTGTCACAGACTGTGTGTGTGAAGTTTTCTTTGGCTGCCCGCAGTTACAGGGCTGTGCAGACGCTGAGCTCTCTTTGTTGCTTGTGTGCTGACTAATCAAAGAACTGATTTTTTCCCTTTTACATGTTTAGAATTGGAAGATTATTTTTTAAGTAAGCTACAACATAATTCAGTGATTTATAGTTGGATTCTGTGTTCATATTTTAATTTTCAAAGATTGGTATATGTTATGCTTTTCTTTCTTGGCCACGCTGTGCAGCATGCAGAATCTTAGTTCCCCGACCAGGGATCAAACTTGTGCCCCCTACACTGGGAGTACAGAGTCTTAACCACTAGACCTACAGGGAAGTCCCTATGTTATGCTTTTTGAAGAAGAAGATATAAAATGTATTAAATGAAACAAACTAAAACTCCCTTTTTATACATAAGCAAAATGGAGATTTCTTAAAATATTACAGAAAATCAGTAACTTGCTTTTGAGTAACACACTGGTATTTTATGTGGTTTAAAACTATTTTGTGGGTTTAATATTGAAATAAATGTTACTTTTGATTACTCTGCATACTTTTAGCTGAAAAGTGAAGTCTGGCTTATTTATTCTGTCCTTTTTTTTTCAGAATAGGGATTTTAAGGCTAGCTGAGCTACTTTATAATAATTGTAGAGTTTTTCAAAATTTTCATTTCTTTTAAGATATGTGAACACTTCCATTCTTCTTTGATAATACATCTATATTTATAAATATTCTAACTATTTACACATTTTCCACCACTAGTTTAATCCTCAACTATGCAGAATTTGCTTTTACCTTTCTTCGAGGAATCAGATTTGGAGGAGGCAATCACGTTTTCCCTGATGATTGTACATAAATTTTGACTATTCTGTTACCTTCTTATCCACACAGGATTGTCTCTGGAGGCTGAGAAAACAGGCAGAGGGAGGGTAATATGAAGCATGGCTCAACTCCTCTGTAGGCCCTGACCCCAGAGCTGTTGGCCTTTGCGGCCCAGCCCAGGTGGACTGATGGCTGAAGATGGGAATAGGCTGCCCCATGGGAATGGCTTGAGTCTCTCTCTTGGGTCTGTGAGAAGGTTCTAGAGCCAGACTCACTGGAGTCTAGATCCTGGCTACTCAGATGTGGTCCAAGGACCAGCAGCATCAGCATCCTCTGGGAGCTGGTTCGAAATGCAGACCTGCGGACCCAGAATCAGCATTTCACCAGGGTCCCCTTGGGTTGCATGACTGCCTTAAACTTCAGGAAGCTCAGGTCCAGGTCATTGGTTTCCCAGACGGCTGAGCATCAGAATCACCTTTGGAGCTGGTTAAAAACTACAGAATCCTAGTCCTAGCCCCCTGAGAGATTGATTCACTAGGTCTGGGGTGACCCAGCTGGATGTGGAACTGCTGGTCTGAAATGGATCACCCCTGGCTGGTGAGGGCCCTTTGAGAGAAAGGGTGAATCACCTGAGTGTGTGTTGGGAGGGACTCACGTCTAGCCTGCTGTGAACTTCCCTTTCTCTGGGCCTCCATCCTTGAGTGGACATGTCACTCCTGAAGAGCCCTGGAGGCCTGCAGGCCACTGGACCAGCGTGCCAGCCACCATGTGCAGCTCACCTGATGGGAACACAGATTTACAGGCACTCCAGCTACCCAGCCTCCATCCCCTTCTCTTCCAGTTCCTATGGAAACAGATTGCAGGGAAACTGGGCATGGTGCTATCTTTACTCTGTTTTGGGGATCTGAGGTCTGTTTGTTACCATGGGAACCAGAAGGGAAAGGGATGATAGTGGAATAGCTAGACTGCTTTTCAGTCTCAACAGCAGCCTCGTCCTCACACACAACCCTCTTCTGCCCAAGTGTACCTCTGGGCTCAGGGCCTGTGTGGTTGAGTGTGGCTGACACTCACCTGGGGACGGTGTGTTGGGGAGGGGAAAGACAGGGCTCATAGAGCACCCTTGAAGGTGCCAGTCACTTCCTTTTCTCCCAGGCCACCATTTCTAGTTGTTGGTTTAAGTTACTGAAGTGTCACCCTTAGCTATTATTTCTTGTATTGTTCTGTTGAACATAACAACATGTTTTTATTCAGAGGAAGTGAACAGATGAGTCATTTCAATAGTGGTAATTTCTCTGATGTGTGGAATCCCTATGGTTGGTGAATATTGCCTGGCTCGTGTGTTGGGGTGGAGATGAGGGCCTCGTGGGGTGAACAGCAGGGCCAAGTCAGATGGAAGTCTTGGCCTGTGGTAAGGAAAAAGGAGCGTACCTGATGGCAACCTATTTAAATAATTGTTTGAAGATGAGAATATTAAATTCCAATCTAGCAGGCCCTAGATTTTAACTCTGAGTGGTCATCCATGGAGTGGCATTCAGTGGACCCCACCCGCTTACAGCCCAGTCGACTGACCACACCATCTACACGGCTCCCAAGGGTCTGCCAGCCAGGGCAGTGTTGCCCCTGCCCTTCTTCCCTGCTCCCCGTTCCTCCCTTTGCTGTGTTTTGAGGGCCTGTTGGGTGTTCTGAGGCTGTGTCCATGCTGTCGTGTATTTTCTCAGCACCACTGCCTTACAGCTACATTAATGTCCCACTTGACAGATGAGGAGACTGAGGCTCAGAGAGGCTGTGTAGCCTGCCCAGGTAGGGTGGCAGGCTGCTCAGCAGAATGGTCATTCTGAGCCCCGTCTGTTTGACCCCAAAGCTGTGCTTACTCCTCTGAGCACAGCACCTCTGTGGAGTGAGCGGCTGTGTCAGAGTTTGTCAGCCCCGACCCTCATTCTCTCTCTGTCGTGGCCTCTGACCCCAGCCCAAATAAACAGGCAGCTCCTTGCTCTTTGACATTAGTCTTGTGTATTTACTTACGGTTATTTTCCTATTTCAAATGTATTTATCAATGGATTCAGTCAAAACAGGCAAAATTTAGTTTTGATGATTGCATGTTTCCTCTAGGGACATTAGGGGGAACGCTGGCTTGGAGAGAGTGTTTGGGTGAAAAGCAGTAAAAGCTTGCCCTTCTGTGAGGAGCACGATCACATCCTCCTCCTCACTGTTAGAGGGCAGAGTGGGGGCCAGGAGACGGGAGGTGCTGCTGTGATTGTGGTGAGGCCTCCTGTTGCCCCCCCTCCTCCCCACCACTGCCAGGGGCTCCTGAGGGCCCACTGCAGAGCAGGAGGGAATGGGTCAGTTCCTACTCGTTGGCTCCAGAGGGGAAGGGAATAAATAAGGGCTGGTTTTAGAGGGAAAGGAAGAACTGAAAGAAGATGCTCTTTTCAAAGGGGAGAAAGTTGCCGGTCAGGCTGACGGGGCCGCGGAGTACTTAGTCCTGCAACACCATCAGACACTGGCCAAGTGTGGGGAGTGATGGGAACAGGAACAGTGATGTCAGGCTCCAAACTTGGTGCTTAAAATTTCCTCCTGCTGCCGGAGCCCCGTGGTTTTCTTGGGTGGTTTCATAGGATCCCTCTTGTCCAGATCTGATGGTGGACACGTTAAACAGACAGCTTCACTCAGTGTCAGGAACACTGACATGGGCTTGGTGCACTGTTCAGGGTGGGGTGGTTTCTGTAGCGGTGGTACGTGCTCTGAAGCTGCGGAAACTCAGCGGACTGCAAACACACAGGCCCAGGTGCTGCGGGACACCGTGTCAGGAGGGCCAGTCCTGTGTTACAGGAGGTACGTCTCCCCCACGGGGGACGCTTGGTAGGACACATGGTACCCGCGGTGGTGCCTCCCTCATGAATAACACCTGTTTGCTTCTGCTGTGACGAGCACACGCATGGGCCTTTGTTACCAAGGCAGCGGAAACTGGTCTGATGAGCCCTGTCTGCTTGGCTGGAGGCCTCCAGACACACGGGGTTGGGTTGTGTAGTTCCATTAGTCAAATAACACTCAAGCTCTCCCCTGAATTCTCTGCCCCTTCAGCAGCTGCTTTTCAGGACAGGTGCACTGTCATGGCCCTGCCCCATCCAGCCTTCCAGGAGGCCGGGAAACTCTCTCAGTGTTTCCCTAACGGCTGTGGAGTTGGGCACCGCTCGTCTGTGGCTTAGTGTGCTGGGGCCTTTCCCAGAGGGGGAGCTCGCTCTTGTGCTCCAGTGCCACCCAGAGCCCCTGTGTCACACTCTCGGGCCAGCTGCTGTGGTGACATCAGCTCCAGGGGCCAACCTCAGACTGTACCATTTTGTGTTGTATCCTTGGATGTCTGCTGAAATGTGTCCTTGGGCTTCTGTGATCAGACTGAGTTGTTCCACCAGTGCTGACTGGGCTAAATGAGTTCTGCTTCCAGAATTTGGCGTGGCTCCCGTGGTGGCTTTCTGGGTTGAATTCCACGTCGTCTTGAGAGGCTGGTCCAGAGATGATCTTTGAGTTCTCTGTGAACCTGTGGTCTGTCTGGGGCAGTCACAGGGTCTTCCTCCTCCTGGGATGGTGGACACGTGGCGTGTGCTGCTGCTTCTGCTTCCCTTAAACGAGAAAGGCAGCGGGGTGGTTGAGTGGAAGGAAGTGCAGGTCCTGAGAGGTGTGGGTGGGTCCGTGTCTATGAGCTCTCTGCCCACCTCCTCTCTGCAGAGCTAAGCGGGCTCCTTCTCGGTTTCATTATCTCTCTGCCAGGGCACCGGTCACTAAGCAGCCCTGTGTGTGTGACCTACAGTGCACCTGTGTTAAATTGGCCTCTGGTCGGAGCCTCGTGGGCCCCGGTGTGGGCAGGTGCCTGTCAGGGCTCACATCACGCATCTCCCTTCTCCCATGTCTGTCCCAGACCATGTGGACTTTTCTTTGGAAACATCTAAGAAGAATTTTATTGCAGTGTTTAGTCCACTGCCACCCACCTCAAACAGGTTATTGAATTGTAATATAATGTGGAAAGTTTTCTTTTTCCTAGAGAAATATATTTTTCAGAAAATGAATATGAGCATACAAGGCAAAGCTACTTGATGAACGTTTAGGTATCCGCTGTGTGTTTGATTAGAAAGCAGATGTGGAGCTGGTCTGGGGCTTCGTGCACAAGGGACACTTAGGAAACATTTGCTAACGTGAGCGCCTGGCGTTGTGCAGATGGTTCGTTTCTATAGGAGTATCGGCTGTTTCATTGTTGGTCATTATATTAGCTTTTCAGGTGCCAGTGGCCCTGTTCCAACACCTCCTGTCATGCAGACGGCACTTGGTGGGATGTCCTCTCTGTGCAGAATTTCATTCTTGAGGCCTTGGGAAAGCTTCAGAAATATACGTAAAAGGACTTAAAAAGTCAGCACTTTACAAAGGTACAAACCAAACAGGGTGAAGGACAGAAGAAAAGCAGATTGGACCCTGCATGGTTATTTTCTAGTAAGGAGATGTAAAACCTGGGTCAAATTTATTTATTACCATCTATTGCTGTTTTTAAAATTTGATATTTCAATATGTAAACATGAAGAAAAATTGAATATCGAGACTCTTTTTCCTTTTAAAGACGAGTTTTTTTTTTGTTATTTGTTTAACTAAATAATAATAACAAAACGTTATTCTACCACATTTCATACCAAATACCTCACCTACACATTTTCTTTACTTTTGTATCCTTTCCCTTTTCTTTCTTTCTTTTTTTTTTTTTTTTTTTTGCGGTACGCGGGCCTCTCACAGCTGTGGCCTCTCCCATTGCGGAGCACAGGCTCCAGATGTGCAGGCTCAGCGGCCATGGCTCACGGGCCCAGCCGCTCCGCGGCATGTGGGATCCTCCCGGACCGGAGCATGAACCCGTGTCCCCTGCATCGGCAGGCGGACTCTCAACCACTGCGCCACCAGGGAAGCCCTCCCTTTTCTTTCTTTTATTAACTTTAGCTGACGTAGGGTGTTTGTGAGCTTAGATTTTTATCTACCAAGAACTTAAAAAATATCAAGACAAATCATGTGAGGAAATATGAGGTCGAACGCTCTGTCGTATCTGGCTGGGTGGGATGGAGCTGGAGGAGGGAGGGCGGGCCATGCTCTCCAGCCCCGCATCAGGCATCTGCCCAGGTGCACTGTTTAACATTGATTGGAGACCAGTGTTTTGTACATGGCCCCTCATTAAATGCACAATAATTCACAATAATTCTATGAGTGTCATTGTTGCTTCCACTCTACAGATGAGGAAGTTGAGGCTCAGGGTTAAGTAACTGCCAGAGTTGCATGTGGCCTAGAATGAGGTGCACCCAAGGCGGCCAGCCTGAGTCTGGCCTTTTGTCCTCTGGCCTGTTTGCATGGAAAGCTCTCCTTCCAGTGTGTTTTAAGTGGTGGAGGGTTGGCCTTGCCAGTGCTCCACACGCCCAGCCTAACCCTCCAACAAGGAGCACCCTCCCGGTGTGCATGCCCTGTGGCCAGCAGCCTCCTTGGGTCCCAGGCCCTTGGTGCTTCGTGCAGCTGAGGCAGGGCAGAGAGAGTAGAGTGACAAGGGGGTGACCCAGCCGAAGCTCAGGTGTGATTCAGTGCAGTATAACCAGCATTTATTGGGTACTTGCTGTATGCTAGTCCCCATGGACAGTGCTGTGGATGCAAAGATTAGCAAGAAAAGGTTTCCATTAGAAGTACCTCCATAGACAGAGATAGGAGGGTGCAGGCACCTCAAATAGTGCCGTGCTAGAGTAGTGACCCCACAAGCAGCTGAATGAGAAGATGCAGCTTGTGTGGTGTTCTTTAGGCCAGAGAGCAGGGAGGAGGTCACGGGCAAGGCACCGGGGTGCAGGTGCTGGCCCAGCAGCCCTGATGGGTGACGGGGGTGCAGGAGCATGTGCAGGGAGGGTGGAACTGTGGGCCCACGTTCCCTTCTGCTCTCAGCCCCCTTCCCTTGCTGTTCACACTCGTTACCCCTGCAGTGCCCCCTTTTCTTGGCCTGCCATGCCCATTGTAAGCTGGTTTTATCTGAAGAAAATTGGGGTGGAGGAGAGTGCTAAGTGCAGAGCCGGCCTGTGTCCCTCACACCAGGCTGGGAGGAGTGACCTCTGCTCAGCTGGCATCCACTGTCGGGGTGACTGTGACGTGCTCAGACTAGGTCAGGGGACCTTCGGTCAGTGCACGTCCGCCCGAGGACTCTGACTCTGCCCCTGCCCCAAGGCCCTGGCCCTTCTGCGCCTTCTCTTTGGGGTGTGTTGGTGTCGTGGGCATGGCCCGATCTGGGCTTGGGAAAGTGGGGATCATCTCAGGATCCCCTGAGCCCCACAGGCAGGGGTCCATGTGTGCCCTGTGCGCCTTTCTCAGCTTCTTCCTTTGACCAGTTTGCATCTACGGGAGAGCCTGGAGCTTGGGCCCAGACTGACACCTGGTTCTGGTCCAGCTTTGCCCTCATCCTGCAGTGTATTCCCTCTCCTCCCTGGGCCACTGTCTCCTCCTCCATAAAATGAATGGCAACCCCATGGCCTCCCCTGCCCATAGATAGTGTGAGGAGGTAGTGGTACCTGTACTGTTTATTAGGGGCAGTTTTTCTACTTAATTATCTGGGGGAAATGTTCTCCAGCTTGGTTTGGGTAGAGCTCAGACTGTAGATTCTTCAGGTTTTATCAAGTGTCGGATTTTTGAGGTGACATTTTAAAGGATGGTCTAATAGAATTGCTACCTTCCCTGTTTGCATCTTGTGTGCATATTTGAAGAGGGTTTTAGATTTTGTACTTGCTTCCTGAAGTGGTGACCTGAGTACCTGGAGCCCATTGAGCTGCCCAGGGCTCGATGGCTTTGAGGTCGTGTTATAAAAGCTGCAATTGTCATACACCCCAAATTACAGAAATTAAGAGCAGTGAGAAGGATCTGTACTGCTGTGCAGATGGCCCTTTGTCTGAGTTGTTCTCAGACTTGGTTTCTGTGCAGATTTTCTGTGCTGGTTCACAGTGTCCTTTTCATGCACATCTGTCCCGTCTCCCTTGACTGGAGACATGATCACTGAGGCCTGCTCAGATCAGAAGGGACCTCGAGCTCTCACCCCTCATGGTGCATGAGGATGTGGTAGCCTGGCTGAGCCTGGCCCAGGGCAGGGCAGGGCCACTGGCTGCCGTGAGGAATACCTAGACTGACCGGCACTTCCCAGGTCTGTGTGTCTATCCATGGGGCGGAGGGCTCCAAGCTCGGGCCAGAAGCAGACCCTCAGGTTTCTTGTCCCACTTTTCCTCACCTCTGTCTCGCTCAGAGTCCGTTGCCACTTTGACCTTAGATGAACAAGCCAGTAGTTGAGTTTTTTCCAGTAAGCAGTGTGGCACACTCTCAACCTATTTATTCCTGTTTTCTGAGTTTTGCAACAGTGTCATGGTTTTGTCGGGGTTGGGACCATCCCTTCACCTCTCCATGCTCCTTCCTCCGAGGGTGGAGCAGTGCCCGTCCTCAGACAGGTGGGACCTCTGCGGCCTGGAGCCTGAGGCTGCTCAGTCTGGCCATCACCCAGGTGGCCATCACCTAGGTAACCAAGGTACCAGCGAGGCAGTCTGTCCATGGTGCGAGGAAATCAGAAATGAAACTGCGGTATTGATTTTTTTTTTTTTTTTTTGTGGTACGCGGGCCTCTCACTGTTGTGGCCTCTCCTGTCGCAGAGCACAGGCTCCGGACGCGCAGGCTCAGCGGCCATGGCTCATGGGCCCAGCCGCTCCGCGGCATGTGGGATCTTCCCAGACTGGGGCACGAACCCGTGTCCCCTGCATCAGCAGGCGGACTCTCAACCACTGTGCCACCAGGGAAGCCCACAGTATTGATTCTTTATGCACTATACTTATACTAGTGTTACTAGATTTTGAGAAAAGGTTGTTTGACTTCTCTGTTGAGTTGGCCTCTGTGCCCAGCGTGTGACCCTGTGTTTCCTGAATCGTGAGTCTTTCTGCACTGAACTTTCATGATAGGTGTCATCTGTGGAATGCAGTTCTTTTCACTCCCCAGTGATTCTAGAGAGGCTGTGTGTCACATGAGTTTTTGTGAACAAGTGGTAAAGCAAACGTATTCCACAACTTATTTGGTTAGGTTTCGTGGGCGTTCATGTTTTTAAGAATGTCCCTTGTTGTGGGGGTGTTTTTCCCTTTTGTGTGCTCTATTTCCTTAGTAACTGTTGCTCCATTATGGGAGGGACTTAATGACATGTTTCAAGTGCAGTATTGAATTAATTTATTTCCTGGTTAGTCCTGCCCATCTTCCCAGTGTAAGTAGAACATGTGTGTGCGTGTGTATGTCCATATGTCCATGGCAGGATGGTGGTAGTGTGCTCGCTGTAGAGGGGCTCTTGAATGGGTTCAGGGTTACTCTGTGACCTTGCATCCTGGGTAAGTTGCCTCTTTCTTTATTTTTCCTCTTTTCCCTCCTAGATTTTCCTGATTTGAGCATTACCAGCGTTAAGGCACTTCGGTTTAGGAAACTACCTGAGATTCAGAAGTAGCATGGGAATAACAGTGGCTGGAGGGCAAGAGACCAGGCGTTAGTCCCAACTCCTGAGCGCTAGCTTGGGGCTAAGTCATGTAACCTCTGTGGGGCTGGAGTTTTCTCTGTGGCTTGAGAGGATTAGAGCAGTTACCTCCATGGGCCTGTGCTGGGTACTTTGCTGTGAAGTGTGAGTGCAGGGGAGTCATTGCTCGTTATCCTTGTGTCACCTTGACTAGTGGGGTGGTAGCAAAAGCCTTGCCAGTTCAGAGGCTCAGAGCCAGAGGTGTGAACAGCCTCTCAGCCCGGGGATGGCATCCATCAGCATGGCTCGGGGCAGCGGGTTGGTTTGCAGGGTCTGCCGAGCCTCTCTGTGTGCCTCGTCCAAACACCAGCAGCCTTGGTCCACCCATCCATCGTTCAGTAGACTCGTCCTACTGATGTCCACTGGGCACCAGGCAGTGCCTTAGGTGCTCGAGGGAAACGTCCCCGTGGGGCTTACAGCTCAGCGGAGAGATGGTGCTGAGCGATCAGCACCCCTGCATGTAGCCACAGCTGCGGCCAGGGCCAGCGAGCCAGGTTACCGGGCTCTGCATTTAGTGCCGGGGTGGGCGAGGTGCCACATCTGAGACTAGAAGGTAAGCAGGGCCCTCGAGGGTGGGAGGCAGGCAGGACAGCGATGTGTTCAGCTTCTGCACCTTTTTCCTGATTCTTGGTTGGCTGCCGAGCTGTGAAAGCCGATGTGTGGTACTTCTGCCAATTCTGGGTCCCAATTACCCACCTGTTCTCCAGCCTGCTGGGTCATCTGTACTTTCCTCCTGAGCATGGCTGCCTGACCCTGTTCCCTTTGGTCGGTCCCTCGCTGAACAGAACAGACTCCAGGTTCTGGGGACCCACTCCTCTTTTTTTTTTTTTTTTTTTTTTGCGGTACGCGGGCCTCTCACTGCTGTGGCCTCTCCCGTTGTGGAGCACAGGCTCCGGACGCGCAGGCTCAGCGGCCATGGCTCACGGGCCCAGCCGCTCCGCGGCATGTGGGATCTTCCCGGACCGGGGCATGAACCCGTGTCCCCCGCATTGGCAGGCGGACTCTCAACCACTGCGCCAACAGGAAAACCCCCACTCCTCTTTTTTGTGTGTTTCTAGAAAAGGTATCTTATCTGTGTTGTTAGTGGTGAGGAAGAAAACATTTTATGGCAGTTACAGGTTCACTTTCACTTGAAAATTGCATATTAAGGAGACTCCAAATGTATGTAAGAATATGCACGTTAAAATAAATTTTGGCCCTTCAGCCTGTGTTGGGAACCACACATGTCATGCTCTAAACATCCAGGCCAGGACCGTGCCCAAGACCTCAGGGGGAGCTGTTACACACCTGCCGTCTTCCCTCTCTTTTAGAAGTAAAGTTAAGTATCGGTGAGTGTGACAGAGACAGTAAGAGAAAAAAAAGAAGAGTTTGTTGTTTCTTCTATTTCTATCCACATCAGCCTCAATCTTTCCTATAGCCTTTTGAAATGTATAGCTTGGTTTTTTAAAAAATTGTGGGAGCACGCCTTTTGCAATGGAACAAGATAATTAAGCAAAACCCCTCAATAAAACAACAAAAACATCACCACACTTTAGTTTGTCTTTGAGTTCAGGAAAAGAGAACAAATACAGTCTAGTATTTCTGTGCATTGAAAGCATCATAGAAAGAGTAAAGATAATCAAGGTTTTAGGGCAGGTGGGCTTTTATTTTTAACTGGCAATTCCATTCCCTAAAGTAGATAACTACAGTGCACATGGTCCTTTACTCTGGATGTTGGTGTAGGACCTTGGGACATTGATAACTGTCTGTACTGGTCATTTGATATGGAATGTTTAAATTCAGAGAACAAACATTTTTCTCACATTTTCAAGCACTTCAGAACCACCATTTACATAAATGATTTTTAATTAAATTTTTTACCTATTCATTAAACTTGAGGACTCCTACGGGCTGCACTTTATTAACTGAGATTGTTACTGCAAGTACATGAAGGCAATGCAGTTTAATTTCTTTCTCTATGTAATTAAGGTGCTTCCTTAATACACTAGGGCTTCCTTCCAGTTAGTCTGAATTAGTGATGTTTTACTTTATTACCTTATGTTTACAGTAAGAGGGCTTTAACAGAGGGTTCCTTTCTGTTATGTGCTGTTTTCTTAAATTTTTTTCTTTTCTCTAGTTTGATGGTGAAAAAGAGGAATAAAGTTACATTTTCTAAAAATGAGCTATAAATTGTTTAAGATGAAGTGATAATAATGGAAAAGGTTCCTTTTCTCTAATACCAGAGATTCATATTTGGGATTCTATTTTAAAAGTCTGGTCCTACGTAGAGAATGGACTTGAGGACACGGGGAGGGGGAAGGGTAAGCTGGGACGAAGTGAGAGAGTGGCGTGGACATATATACACTGCCAAATGTAAAATAGATAGCTAGTGGAAAGCAGCTGCATAACACAGGGAGATCAGCTCGGTGCTTTGTGTCCACCTAGAGGGGTAGGATAGGGAGGGTGGGAAGGAGACGCAAGAGTGAGGAGATATGGGGATGTATGTATATGTATAGCTGATTCACTTTGTTATACAGCAGAAACTAACACACCATTTTAAAGCAATTATACTACAATAAAGATGTTAAAAATAAATAAATAAAAATAAATAAAATTTAAAAAACCCAAAAGCCTGGTCCTTGGGCTGGTGCAGTGGTTAAGAATCCGTCTGCCAATGCAGGAGACACGGGTTCGCTCCCTGGTGCATGAAGATTCCACATGCCACGGAGCAACTGAGCCTATGCGCCACAACTACTGAGCCTGTGCTCTAGATCCCACAAGCCACAACTACTGAACCCACGTGCCACAACTACTGAAGCCCACGTGCCACAACTACTGAAGCCCACGCGCCTAGAGCCCGTGCTCCACAACAAGAGAAGCCACTGCAATGAGAAGCCCGCGCACCACAATGAAGAGTAGCCCCCACTTGCCGCAGCTAGAGAAAGCCCACGCACAGCAATGAAGACCCAATGCAGCCAGAAAAAAAAAAGTCTGGTCCTTTGGACTCCTAACATTCTTGTAGTTAATGTTGCTAGTATAACAACATTAAAATATATGAGTATTTGTAAAATGCTTTTATTATTATGGGATATGTAATATATATGGAACAGTTTATATTGATAGATTAAATTTGCTTTTCCTTCCTATTCTTTTAAAAAAAATTATCACTGACCTTTTCTTCCCACTTAAGAGTCACTTAAAAAATATTTTTTAATTTATGTATTTGGCTGCACCGGGTCTTAGTTGGGTCATGCAAGATCTTTAGTTGCAGCATGTGGGATCTAGTTCCCTGACCAGGGATCGAACCCGGGCCCCCTGCATTGGGAGCCTGGAGTGTTAGCCACTGGACCACCAGGGAAGTCCCAAGAGTCACTTTGTGAAACAGCTCAACCCAAGTTCTTTCTGGCGTGCTGACAGCAGTGGGCATGAACCTCAGATCCCACTTGTAAAACCTCAGGAAACTGCTTAGGAAATGGATTTCTCCTTCATGTGTCTGTGGCCTAGGGTAGCCTGGGGAGGACATTTGAATGCGTGTGACCTTTGTAACTGTTCCTAGAACGGCTTGGAGCAGCTGGCCCCATCTTGTTCTGGGTGTAGGAGTCCCCCCGGCCCCCCACCCCTTCTCAAGCAGCAGGAGAAGTGCTATACGTGCCCCACTTCCCACACAGTGTGGTCATGGGCACGGCTCTGGGGGCTTCTTCTTTGTCTTTTTTGGCCTCTGTGGGTCTACTGAGTTTCATGTTCTACAGGTCCTCAGGAAAATGATCTCTTTCTTTTTAATTTCAGCAAGGGGAGAGGCGAAGCATAGAGAGCTGCAGATCAGACCCTCCTGAACCCCCCGGAGCAAGTGAGACCCCTGGAGAATGCTGGCTGCCAGGCGGCTGGGGGGGTCCTTCCTCTGAGGTGGGTAGGCTGGTGTCCGTGGGACAGCTTCCTCGCTCCTGGGCCCACCATGGCCTCCACTCTCTGGCTGGACGGCTGATGTGACTGGTGCCCCGAGCGTGCACACTGCTGGACTGGGTGCCGTCCCAGCTACCACCTGCTCTCAGAGGCTGGGAGCAGGGCAGGTTGGTGTCCAATGCTACCAGAAACCGGACAGGCAGAGTGATGGCCTCCTGCAAGCTGAGATGGAGGTGACCTGAGGCCTCCTGGATGTTCCTGGTGACAGGACAGCCGACAAGTTGGAACACAGGCCTGCCGGGGAGCAGTATGCAGGAAGCTGGCTTTCAGGCCACAAATGCTTTCACAGGTGAGAATCCGCCACACTTAACTGAAAACTTTATTTCATCTCTTAGTCGATAGGTAATAAGATACCAAACAACTGTATGAAATGAATATATGTCTACATTTAGGAACTGAAGCCCACACAGCGGCAAGGGGCTCAGGCTGCCGTGGTGACTGATTTTGGCAAAACTATGGCGTGTTCTTTTCTGTAGAGAGGAATTTGAAAGAGCATCAGACATTTTACGATTCTGCTTTGTTGAGTTGTAGGGCACACATAGTATCCGGCAAGCCGCCGTTCCTTGAAGAAAATCCATCCCTTGCAGAGCAGTGTGTTGGGGTGTCTTTCTGTCCAGAGCTGGGAAGACTGGGAGGGAATAGTAACCTCTCCCTCCGCGTCGTTAGTTTTCGTCCTGAGACTCGCTCTTGACGGTAGTGGGGCGGCGACTCTGAGCGCTGACCTTCTCCTGTAAAGGACTCATGGAGAAGCCCCGTGTCACTCTTCCACGTGGATGTTCTCCCCCCGGGTCTGATTTGCTCCCTTCGCAGGGAACCACTCAGTCTGGCTGGTGCCCAGAGCCAGGGCCTGAGCCACGGGGCTTTTGAATTTGGATCCTGGTTCTTTGTCTGATTCACTTAACATCCCAGAAAGCCACTAATGCTTCTGGGCCTCTGCCTCCTTATTTATAGAATGGGGGCCGTGAAGTTGAAGGACCTCGTGGAGTCCAGGGAAAACAGTTTTATGTAAAAAGAGTTTTGTTTTTTTTTTAAAGGAAGGATGGTAGGAAAATTACAAGAAGGGCCTGTATTCTCTGGCTCTGTGAATCCTAAAAGTTGGCAGGTTTTCCAGTCGTGTATAGCGGGCAGCTCGGGTTGCTGGGGAGAGAGCGTGGGGCTCTTCCTCCCCGCCGGCTGGAGCTCTGCTCCTGACAGTCACGTGTTGTTCCTGCTCCCCTTGCTGGTTTGACAGTGAATGTGGTCATGTGCAGCTCTCACAGGAGAATGAGGGCTTGAGGAGCTGGGCATGTGTAACAGGGGACCCCCCTCCTGGGGGCCAGCTGGGGAAGGTCCCCTGGAGTGGTCAGGGCCCCGGAAGACGAGTGAGATGGCTGTTTCAGAAGAGTACGCGGAGCCCAGCTCTCTAGGCCCTCCTCAGCCGGCCAGCCCAACCGGAAACCCCTCCTCCAGTCCTCCCTAGGGCTCGTGCCTCAGCTGTCCATCCCAGGAGCTGCAGCCCTGGGACGCAGCTGCCGAGAGAGTTGCCTGTGAGGCCATGGAAGGCAGCTCGTAAAGCAGCTCCGAGAGGAAGAGGGAAGAAGAGAAGGAAGAGAGGGTGGGACAGAAAGAACCTGAGGAGGGGCACGCAGCTCACAGTCCAAAATGTAGACGAGCCTGTCCCCACACTCCTCAGCTGTGTCACTGCCCCCCCAGGGGTGAAGAGCGTGCCCCGCCTGGCTCCCGAGGCTCCCAGCTCACTGCCGGTTTCTCCTAGGTGGTTAGCTCTTCTGCCCCCCGGGAGGGGAAGCCCCCAGCCCGTCAGGGGGCCTTGAGATAGTAGGCGCTAAAGAATGGAAAGCACGAATGGTTCAGCCTGGAGAACTGGGGGTAGTTAGGGCAGTGCCTGCCCCATTAGTTCAGGCCCAGGTAAGTGGTCTCTGTTGTGACTGTTCCTGCCCCAGTTGTGGGCCATGCACACGGCCCTCTGTCAGCTCCCCACACACTTGCCCTGAGCCACCCTCTCGGAGGTCCTCCCCAGCTCTTATTTTCTTATCTTCCTTTAACTCATAGTTTTCCCAAGAACTCTGTTTCTTCACAAATTTGACCTTGTCCCAGCTGTGTCAGCCCACCTGAATAATAATCATACTACTGGCAGTAGTGAAACGATAACTGTGGCCGACCTAATGTTCTAGCTGTGTTGCCCCGCCCTTCTTCACCGCATCTCTGAGGCCGGTGTTGGTGTGCTGGTGTCACTGCGCAGGGGGCACACTCAGAGTAGCCAGGAGTTAGATTGAGCTGGTGGCCTTTCCAAACCTCCTAGTGGTATGTGCGACCCTGGCTGCATACGGGGGTCACGTGGGGAGCCTTACCACTGACTGGGTCTCATTCTCAGAGATGGGAAGCTAACTGGTCTCTGTGCACTTAGTCCTGCTATGTTAGGGCTGCATCCTAACAAGAGCCCAGGTGCTTGGGGCACAGGAAAGTCTGGGAAGCACTGGGAGCATCGTGGGGCAGGTGTCAGAGTTGAGGGGCAGGTTCCAGAGTCAGTTCTTGAAAAAAGAAACCGACTTGTCCTATTCCTTCAACAGGAATGATTGAATTAACTAATCGACCCACCCTTCAGAAAGCTGTCGAGTGCTGACTGTTATTTATCAGAGCTGGGCACACCGGGGCAGTGGTTTTAGCTTCCCAGTATCTCTAGGAAGTAACAAGTGATAAAAGGAAAGGAGAGAAAGATGGCAGAAAAGTAAGACGCGGAGATCACCTTCCTCCCCACGGATACACCAGAAATACAGCTACACGTGGAACAACTCCTACAGAACACCTACTGAACGCTGGCAGAAGACCCCAGACCTCCCAAAAGGCAAGAAACTCCCCACATACCTGGGTAGGGCAAAGCGGAGAGATTCCCGCACAGAGGAGCGGTGCCAAGCGGCACTTACCAGCCCGAGAGGCTTGTCTGCTCGCCCGCCGGGGCGGGCAGCGCTGGAAGCTGAGGCTCGGGCTTCGGTCAGAGCGCAGGGAGAGGACTGGGGCTGGCGGCGAGAACTCAGCCTGAAGGGGGCTAATGTGCCACAGCTAGCCGGGAGGGAGTCCGGGAAAACTCTGGAGCTGCCGAAGAGGCAAGAGACTTTTTCTTCCCTCTTGGTTTCCTGGTGCGCGAGGAGAGGGGATTAAGAGCGCTGCTTAAAGGAGGCCCACAGACGGGCGCGAGTCGCGGCTGAAAGCACGGAGCCCAGTGACGGGCGTGGGACGCTGGGGCTGCTGCTGCCGCTGCCAAGAAGCCTGTGTGCGAGCGCAGGTCACTGTCCACACCGCCCTTCCGGGAGCCTGTGCAGCCCACCACTGCCGGCGTCCCGGGATCCAGGGGCGGCTTCCCTGGGAGAACGCACGGCATGCCTCGGGCTGGTGCAACATCACGCCGGCCTCTGCCACTACAGGCTCGCCCCGCACTCCGTGCCCCTCCCTCCCGCCCGGCCTGAGTGAGCCAGAGTCCCCGAAGAGGCTGCTCCTTTAGCCCTGTCCTGTCTGAGCGAAGAACAGACGCCCTCCAGCGACCTACACGCAGAGGCGGGGCCAAATCCAAAGCTGAGACCCAGGAGCTGTGAGAACAAAGAAGAGAAAGGGAAACCTCTCCCAGCAGCCTCAGAAGCAGCGGATTAAAGCTCCACAATCAACTTGATGTACCCTGCATCTGTGGAATACATGAATAGACAACAAATCATCCCAAATTGAGGAGCCAGGAGTCAGTGCTGTACCTCTGAGGTGGGAGAGCCAACTTCAGGACACTGGTCCACAAGAGACCTCCCAGCTCCACATAATATCAAATGGTGAAAATCTTCCAGAGATCTCCATCTCAACACCAGCACCCAGCTTCACTCAACGACCAGCAAGCTACAGTGCTGGACACCCTATGCCAAACAACTAGCAAGACAGGAACACAACGCCACCCATTAGCAGAGAGGTGGCCTAAAATCATAAAAAGTCCGCAGACACCCCAAAACACACCACCAGACGTGGACCTGCCCACCAGAAAGACAAAATCCAGCCTCATCCACCAGAACACAGGCACTAGTCCCCTCCACCAGGAAGCCTACACAACCCACTAAACCAACCTTAGCCACTGGGGACAGACACCAAAAACAACGGGAACTACGAACCTGCAGCCTGCAAAAAGGAGACCCCAAACACAGTAACATAAGCAAAACGAGAAGACAGAAAAACACACAGCAGGAGAAGGAGCAAGATAAAAACCCACCAGACCTAACAAATGAAGAGGAAATAGGCAGTCTACCTGAAAAAGAATTCAGAATAATGATGGTAAAGATGATCCAAGATTCTATTTCCAAGATCCAAAATCTTGGAAATAGAATAGACAAAATGCAAGAAACAGTTAACAAGGACCTAGAAGAACTAAAGATGAATCAAGCATCGATTAAAAACACAATAAATGAAATAAAAAATACTCTAGATGGGATCAATAGCAGAATAACTGAGGCAGAAGAACGGATAAGTGAGGTGGAAGATAAAATAGTGGAAATAACTGCTGCAGAGCAAAGTAAAGAAAAAAGAATGAAAAGAACAGAGGACAGTCTCAGAGACCTCTGGGACAACATTAAACGCACCAACATTCGAATTATAGGGGTTCCAGAAGAAGAAGAGAAAAAGAAAGGGACTGAGACAATATTTGAAGAGATTATAGTTGAAAACTTCCCTAATATGGGAAAGGAAATAGTTAATCAAGTCCAGGAGGCACAGAGAGTCCCATACAGAATAAATCCAAGGAGAAATACGCCAAGACACATATTAATCAAACTGTCAAAAATTAAACACAAAGAAATCATATTAAAAGCAGCAAGGCAAAAACAACAAATAACACACAAGGGAATCCCCATCAGGATAACAGCTGATCTCTCAGCAGAAACTCTACAAGCCAGAAGTGAGTGGCAGGACATAATTAAAGTGATGAAGGAGAAAAACCTGCAACCAAGATTACTCTACCCAGCAAGGATCTCATTCAGATTTGATGGAGAAATTAAAATGTTTACAGACAAGCAAAAGCTGAGAGAGTTCAGCACCACCAAACCACCTTTACAACAAATGCTAAAGGAATTTCTCTAGGCAAGAAACACAACAGAAGGAAAAGACCTACAATAACGAACCCAAAACAATTAAGAAAATGGGAATAGGAACATACATATCGATAATTACCTTAAATGTAAATAGACTAAATGCTCCCACCAAAAGACACAGATTGGCTGAATGGATACAAAAACAAGACCCATATATATGCTGTCTACAAGAGACCCACTTCAGACCTAGAGACACATACAGACTGAAAGTAAGGGGATGGAAAAAGATATTCCATGCAAATGGAAACCAAAAGAAAGCTGGAGTAGCAATTCTCATATCAGACAAAATAGACTTTAAAATGAAGACTACTAGAAGAGACAAAGAAGGACACTACATAATGATCAAGGGATCGATCCAAGAAGAAGATATAACAATTGTAAATATTTATGCACCCAACATAGGAGCACCTCAAAACATAAGGCAAATACTAACAGCCATAAAAGGAGAAATCGACAGTAACACAATCATAGTAGGGGACTTTAACACCCCACTTTCACCAATGGACAGATCATCCAAAATGAAAATAAATAAGGAAACACAAGCTTTAAATGATACATTAAACAAGATGGACTTAATTGATATTTATAGGACATTCCATCCAAAAACAACAGAATACACATTTTTCTCAAGTGCTCATGGAACATTCGCCAGGATAGATCATATCTTGGGTCACAAATCAAGCCTTGGTAAATTTAAGAAAATTGAAATTATGTCAAGTATCTTTTCTGACCACAATGCTATGAGACTAGATATCAATTACAGGAAAAGAGCTGTAAAAAATACAAACACATGGAGGCTAAACAATACACTACTTAATAACGAAGTGATCACTGAAGAAATCAAAGAGGAAATTAAAAAATACCTAGAAACAAATGACAATGGAGACACGACGACCCAAAACCTATGGGATGCAGCAAAAGCAGTTCTAAGAGGGAAGTTTATAGCAATACAATCCCACCTTAAGAAACAGGAAACATCTCGAATAAACAACCTAACCTTGCACCTAAAGCAATTAGAGAAAGAAGAACAAAAACATCCCCAAGTTAGCAGAAGGAAAGAAATCATAAAAATCAGATCAGAAATAAATGAAAAAGAAATGAAGGAAACGATAGCAAAGATCAATAAAACTAAAAGCTGGTTCTTTGAGAAGATAAACAAAATTGATAAACCATTAGCCAGACTCATCAAGAAAAAAAGGGAGAAGACCCAAATCAATAGAATTAGAAATGAAAAAGGAGAAGTAACAACTGACACTGAAGAAATACAAAAGATCATGAGAGATTACTATAAGCAACTCTATGCCAATAAAATGGACAACCTGGAAGAAATGGACAAATTCTTAGAAATGCACAACCTGCCAAGACTGAATCAGGAAGAAATAGAAAATATGAACAGACCAATTACAAGCACTGAAATTGAAACTGTGATAAAAAATCTTCCAACAAACAAAAGCCCAGGACCAGATGGCTTCACAGGCGAATTCTATCAAGCATTTAGAGAAGAGCTAACACCTATCCTCCTCAAACTCTTCCAAAATATAGCAGAGGGAGGAACACTCCCAAATTCATTCTACGAGGCCACCATCACCTTGATACCAAAACCAGACAAGGATGTCACAAAGAAAGAAAACTACAGGCCAATATCACTGATGAACATAGATGCAAAAATCCTCAACAAAATACTAGCAAACAGAATCCAACAGCACATTAAAAGGATCATACACCATGATCAAGTGGGGTTTATTCCAGGAATGCAAGGATTCTTCAATATATGCAAATCAATCAACGTGATACACCATATTAACAAATTGAAGGAGAAAAACCATATGATCATCTCAATAGATGCAGAGAAAGCTTTTGACAAAATTCAACACCCATTTATGATAAAAACCCTGCAGAAAGTAGGCATAGAGGGAACTTTCCTCAACATAGTAAAGGCCATATATGACAAACCCACAGCCAGCATCATCCTCAATGGTGAAAAACTGAAACCATTTCCACTAAGATCAGGAACAAGACAAGGTTGCCCACTCTCACCACTCTTATTCAACATAGTTTTGGAAGTTTTAGCCACAGCAATCAGAGAAGAAAAGGAAATAAAAGGAATCCAAATCGGAAAAGAAGAAGTAAAGCTGTCACTGTTTGCAGATGACATGATACTATACATAGAGAATCCTAAAGATGCTACCAGAAAACTACTAGAGCTAATCAATGAATTTGGTAAAGTTGCAGGATACAAAATTAATGCACAGAAATCTCTGGCATTCCTATATACTAATGATGAAAAATCTGAAAGTGAAATCAAGGAAACACTCCCATTTACCATTGCAACAAAAAGAATAAAATATCTAGGAATAAACCTACCTAAGGAGACAAAAGACCTGTATGCAGAAAATTATAAGACACTGATGAAAGAAATTAAAGATGATACAAATAGATGGAGAGATGTACCATGTTCTTGGATTGGAAGAATCAACATTGTGAAAATGACTCTACTACCCAAAGCAATCTACAGATTCAATGCAATCCCTATCAAACTACCACTGGCATTTTTCACAGAACTAGAACAAAAAATTTCACAATTTGTATGGAAACACAAAAGACCACGAATAGCCAAAGCAATCTTGAGAACGAAAAATGGAGCTGGAGGAATCAGGCTCCCTGACTTCAGACTATACTACAAAGCTACAGTAATCAAGACAGTATGGTACTGGCACAAAAACAGAAAGATAGATCAATGGAACAGGATAGAAAGCCCAGAGATAAACCCACGGACATATGGTCACCTTATCTTTGATAAAGGAGGCAGGAATGTACAGTGGAGAAAGGACAGTCTCTTCAATAAGTGGTGCTGGGAAAACTGGACAGGGACATGTAAAAGTATGAGATTAGATCACTCCCTAACACCATACGCAAAAATAAGCTCAAAATGGATTAAAGACCTAAATGTAAGGCCAGACACTATCAAACTCTTAGAGGAAAACATAGGCAGAACACTCTATGACATAAATCACAGCAAGATCCTTTTGGACCCATCTCCTAGAGAAATGGAAATAAAGACAAAAATAAACACATGGGACCTAATGAAACTTCAAAGCTTTTGCACAGCAAAGGAAACCATAAACAAGACCAAAAGACAACCCTCAGAATGGGAGAAAATATTTGCAAATGAAGCAACTGACAAAGGATTAATCTCCAAAATTTATAAGCAGCTCATGCAGCTCAATAACAAAAAAACAAACAACCCAATCCAAAAATGGGCAGAAGACCTAAATAGACATTTCTCCACAGAAGATATACAGACTGCCAACAAACACATGAAAGGATGCTCAACATCTTTACTCATTAGAGAAATGCAAATCAAAACTACAATGAGATATCATCTCACACCAGTCAGAATGGCCATCATCAAAAAATCTAGAAACAATAAATGCTGGAGAGGGTGTGGAAAAAAGGGAACACTCTTGCACTGCTGGTGGGAATGTGAATTGGTACAGCCACTATGGAGAACGGTATGGAGGTTCCTTAAAAAACTACAAATAGAACTACCATATGACCCAGCAATCCCACTACTGGGCATATACCCTGTGAAAACCATAATTCAAAAAGAGTCATGTACCAAAATGTTCATAGCAGCCCTATTTACAATAGCCCGGAGATGGAAACAACCTAAGTGTCCATCATCAGATGAATGGGTAAAGAAGATGTGGCACATATATACAATGGAATATTACTCAGCCACAAAAAGAAATGAAATTGAGCTATTTGTAATGAGGTGGATGGACCTAGAGTCTGTCATACAGAGTGAAGTAAGTCAGAAAGAGAAAGACAAATACTGTATGCTGACACATATATATGGAATTTAAGAAAAAAAAATGTCATGAAGAACATAAGAGTAAGACAGGAATAAAGACAGACCTACTAGAGAATGGACTTGAGGATATGGGGAGGGGGAAGGGTAAGCTGTGACAAAGTGAAAGAGCGGCATGGACATATATACACTACCAAACGTAAGGTAGATAGCTAGTGGGAAGCAGCCGCATAGCACAGGGAGATCAGCTTGGTGCTTTGTGACTGCCTGGAGAGGTGGGATAGGGAGGGTGGGAGGGAGACGCAAAAGGGAGGGGATATGGGAACATATGTATATGTATAACTGATTAAATTTGTTATAAAGCAAAAAAATAAAAAAAATTAAAAAAAAAAAAAAAAGGAAAGGAGACCTAAGTGCTGGCCTTCTCTCGTGGTGGGTCCCTGGGGACTCAGCTTATGAATTTGTTCTCTGCCTGCTCTTCGTCATTCTTTGTCTGCATAGTTGGTAACAATTACTTACGGTGGCGGTGGCGGTGGCGTAGGATGAAGGGGCTGAACCTGCATCCCTGCCCCGTGGGCGGGTTGAGCTGTGGTCTCAGATGGAGTTGAGCAGGGGGCTTCCCCTCCCCGCTTGATTTACTGTTCTTATGTTTTTTGACTTTAGTCTTTCTTATCCCAGGGCAGCTGAAGACTATCATCTTAGCTGCTGGAATTGAAGATGCTAATGAAAAAAAGTCTTGCCTTACGTATCTTAAATGATAAAGGGGTTAAGGCATTTTTCCTTGGCTTAAATCTTGTTTTTGCTAGACAAAAGTCACTATACAGTTAACCATACCTCCACTGAAAAAAATTTGTCAGTTTGTATTTTATGTTCTGATTCTCTTGGAAGTGGGGGTGGGAGGGGCTCCACATTTCTTAGGATGTAAGGAAGGGCTTAGCGGCTGCAGTCTGGCTGGGAGGGAGGCTGGGAGACCTGTGCGAAGCCGTGTTTGCATGGCAAGCCCATGCTTGTTTGGAGCATGTGAAATTACCTTGAAGGTGGTAGAAGCTGGGAAGTCCCCTCCGCCATGCACTTCTGGCTGCCTGCCTGCCCACGTGGTTAGAAGTCCCCTCTATGTCTTGCTTCCTGTGTGCATGCAGGTGTACCCACATGGATACGTACTGCAAATTCAGCTTTCTAATTATGATTTTCTTTGGCTAATCCTTGCATACAGGAATTTATACATTGTTTTAAATTTTCTCAGCACATGTAATTTAGAAATTATTTTAATCAGTTAGATACTATTCTTTTTAACAAACTCAAGTTTTTCCTTTTACAAATAATGCCTGCTCATTGTAAGAAAATTTGGAAAGCATAGGAAAGTTGAATGAAGACAAATACTTGGCCACACACAGTCCTGCCGTGTGAAGCTTTCCCATTGTTAACATTCTGGCTTGTGTCCTTTCAGTCTTTCCTGTGCAAGTTTCTTCTTACAGAACTGTGTTCATAATATATATTCAATTTTATAATCTGCTCATTCCCTTTTAACTTTACATTATGAGCATTTTCATTATAAGTTTGATTTTAAATTGTTGCATAATATTCTTTTATGTAAGTGTACTTGAGTTTCAAAATTGTGCTCTTATTGTTGGATATTGCAGTTTTGGACAGCTTTTATCCTTATAAATAATGCTTTGGTGAACACCTTTGTGCAAAAAGCTCTTCTGTATATTGGGCTATTTCCTTTGGATAAACTCCCAGAAAAAGAATTATTGGGTCAAAGATGTGAACTTTATTAAGGTGTGTAATTGAATTTCTGAAGGGATTGGTTGGTCCCAGCTTCTGAGGCTGGCTGAGCTCAGTGCCCAGGTGCCCGTCCACGGCGCTGCAGCCTGTCCTGAGAGTCACACATGTTGGCGACTCTGTAGCACGCCGCCCCCAGGAGGGTCTCCTGAGTATCACAAGGCCCAACGACAGTGCTGCTATTTCATTCAGGCAGGTGAGAAGGCAGGTGACCTGGGGTCTCTGATTTGGTTCCTCCCACTGAGCTTTGGTTCACGCAGGCAGTGATGTAAGTGGATAGACTCCTGTGACATCAAACCTGCAGCGCCTCTGGGCAGAGAGAAATGGAAATCCTTCCAGCGGGGTACAGCCGGCCCTCTGCTGAAGCGTCCCAGCCGTGGGAGATTTCCTCTGAGATTCACTGTACTCTGGTGAATGGAAAGCATCCTGCCTGGGTTGTCACCTAAAGCTGATGCGGGTTTGAGACCCTGCTCCTCCCTGCCCCCAGGGCCGCCCTTAGATGCTCACTTAACCTTCTGAGGCTCTGAATCTTTCCATTCAATGCAGAAAGACATTCGGCCTTGGATAACTGGGTAGATGAACCAACTTTCTGCAGAGTTTACAAGTCTTGCTTGTGAAAAGGATAACCGGACCTAGTTGTTAAATAAATTAAGGTTATTTTACTCATAAAGGAGAAAGATGAGAGTGGATATAAGTCTTCAGGCATCTGAAAGAGAGCTATTCTAGGATGCTGCTGACCAGGTTTTCTTAGCCTAATGAGCAGAATGCAAGAAGCACTTGAACTGAACTGCTGGGATGCCTGTCCGCACCCCCACACAGTGGGATTTTTCTCACACCAGCAGGAGTGCGGGACCCTGCACAGGGTGGGTATGGCTGCCTTGGTGGCCTGAACAGGTCTGTACTGTTCCAGCCGTGGAGCAGCCCTGAGGGATCCTGACCACCCGCTTCCCATCACCCTGACCTTCAGCTCATAACTCAGCCCTTCAAGGCTGCCAGGTTGGTTATTAGCCCATGCTTTCCAAAGCTGCCTGGAGGATGCTAGTTTTAGGAGATAGAGAGCTGTTTTTCAATAAAAGGGGTTGATGGATTGATGGCCAAATTCTAGAAGAAAAATTGGTTTCTTTACTGCATAACTTTTTTCAGTTCTTTATTAGGAAAGAGACTGCAGTATGAAAGTATGGAGGTTCCAAATGGGCAGCCAGTGGGCAATATTTCCCAGTGACAAGACCTTGAAGGCGTTTTAGAAAGAAAACCATGGAGGGACAGCTCCCCACAGCATGTGCTTCTCCTTGTGTCTGTAGTTCAGGCGACCTTGTCCTGCTGGTGCTGGGCCGTAGGGAGGCTGCTTTTACCCAGGCCTGTTCAGGGAGCTCTTGCCAGACGTGTGTAGGTGCTGCCAGTAGGACCCAGGCAGCTTTACTGTCTCCATTCTCCCCTGTCTGAGTTTTGCCTGTATTCTTGAAAGTGCAGCTTTAATTATACCTGCTCTTGACCCTAAACTTTCCGTGGCTTCTTCTTGCTTCCTAAAGAGTCTAGACTCCTCAGCCCGTAGTTCAAGGCCCCCTGGTGATGTCTTTCTCCGTTATCTTGCTGTGACTGAAGTTCTGGACAAAATGGACCCCTTGTCCATCCGCAGATGGTTTCTGCATTTTGAAATACCTTGATACTGTTAGTGATGCTTTCTCATCCCCCTAATGAAGTCGGAGGGAAGGGGGCAGGACACAACCTCTAAAAGAATGACATAGCCCTTGAGGGTGTGACATAAACTGGTTAGAACCAATTAGGTCCAAGATGGCGTAAGATTCAACTTGTAGTGGACCTTGAGCTCACTGTAATACATCAGCTGCATGACACATCCACCAGTGCCATGACAGTTCTGAGGCCAGCCAGAAAAGGCCAAAAAGTGGGTGGTGGCCCAATTCCTGGAAATCCCTATCCCTTCCCTGAAATAGTTGGAATAATCCTCCTACTCGTTAGCCTATGAAATTACCCAGCCTGTAAAAACTAACCACCCCATGTTTTGAGATTTCTCGCCTTCTGAGATGGCCCACACTCTGTCTGTGGGGTATGTTTCTCCCAGGGCTGCTCTCACTTTCTAAGATGACCCCATACCCTAGGGCTGCTCTCACCTTTTGAGACAGACCACCTGTCTGTGGAAAGTGTTTCTCTCTAAATATATCCACTTCTTACCTATCACTTTGCCTCTTGCTGAATTCTTTCTGTGATGAGACATAAAGAACCTGAGCTTCATTAAGTCCTGAGACCAGGTGTATGATCTCAATTAAAAGACAGTGGGTTTAAGTCCCAATCTGGGTTGTGCAGTTTCACTTAGACTCCGTCCTTCTGCCATCTTCCTCTCTGTCTCCAAGGTCTGTCTCAGGTCCATGGAATCTTGTGATGTGCATGGGAGAAGCCCAGGTGATCTTCTTCATTGTGGTTTAATAGATGTAAAAAGACAGATGACAGTGGCATTCTGTAAAATCTCACATGCTTTGGCTTGAAGGAAGTGAGTTTACTGAGAGATGTCAGAGCACGCTGGTATGTGCCTGGTCTTAGGTCACCCCGTATAGGCTGGCATCTGGTCCTTGGTTACAAACCTGCCCCTTCCTTAATAACGTCGTTTCTTTGTGTAAATAACACACAATTTACAGTCCCAAACGCAGCCCCACTGTCTTCCCTGTAAATCATTCGCCACTGTTCCCAGAGTTTTCCTGCTGTGACAAGTGTGATTATTTTCTTTTCTAGAGGCATTATGGTATTATGGTAGCCTAATGTCTGAGGAGAGTGTGCATACCCATTTTAAATAAGGATAGGAAGAAATTCAATGTTGCCTAAAATTGTATTCATTTTAAGGTTACTTAAATATGTACAACATAAAGATAATTATAAACTCCTTATTTTTATAGCTCTTAAGTAGCTATAACATTAAAATAAATATTATAAGAATTACAAGGTCAGGGCTTCCCTGGTGGCGCAGTGGTTGGGAGTCTGCCTGCCGATGCAGGGGACACAGGTTCGTTCCCCGGTCTGGGAAGATCCCGCATGCCGTGGAGCGGCTGGGCCCGTGAGCCATGGCTGCTGAGCCTGCGCGTCCAGAGCCTTGCTCCGCAGCGGGAGAGGCCACAGCAGTGAGAGGCCTGCATACTGCCAAAAAAAAAAAAAAAAAAAAAAGAATTACAAGGTCAAAAACATTCAAATTATTATTTAGTCTGACAGATGTTTTTGTTTTGCTGAAACCTTCCATTTTCTAGCTCTTTTTATTTATAACAGTAACTCCTAAAGGGCAACTCTAATCTAGCAACTCCTTGCTAGATTTTAGGATATATACACAAAAGTCAGGGCTTTTTACTATCAGTTAAGTAATCAGTGTTGGTTTAAGATGAATTCCTTGTCGTTGAATATCCAGGGTCAAAAATGACCTACAAATTTCACTGGGTTCTTTGAAACATGTTGGCTTTTGTCCATCATATTTCTGAAACTTGAATGTTAAAAGTTACCCCTGAAGGGAGCCATTTAGCTCGGGAGAAGTCGGAGACGTGTGCAGAAAGCAAGCGACTGCTTGCTCCTGAATTCCTTTCTTGGGTTCTAGACTCTTGCTTTGTTGGTGCGCAGGTGTTTCTAGCTAGGGTCTTCATGTGGACTCTCCCGTGCTTACTGTTTCAGGTCGAACTCAGGGGCCAGAGAGGGTCTGGCTTCCAGCAGGAAGGTCCTGGGTAGTCCTCCCTCCAGTTCCTGCTCTGTGAACTTGACAAAGTGGCTGACCTCTCTGAGGTGCACTTTTTACAACAGCCAAGTGGAAATAATAATAAGTACAAAGTAATGTTTTGATAAGGGTTGAATGAATTGGCATGCAAAGTATCAAACATAGAGCCTGGCATATAGTTGTTGCTCAGTAAATGTTCTTTTTCTCCCCTCACCACCTTCAAGAGGTTAGTTACACATAAAGACCTTAGAAAAACTAGGGGCTCATTGGGCCAACGTTTGATGGGAGCTCACGCCATACCTGTGGGGGGTTCACAACCAGCACTCTGACGCCTCTCCCTGAGGTGCCCGCTCTGATGGCGTCCTGAGCTACACCATTACCTGGTGCAGTGCAGTCATGTCACGTGCTGTCCTGGAGCTGGGAGTGTGGTCCAGAGGGCTGAGGAGTTGGCTCAGACCCCGGCCTCTGCTCCTGGAAATCTCCAGCGCATGGCTTCCTCTCTCATTCACTTATATTCCATGTGGTAGGGTTTCTGCCTTCACACTCGGGACACTTGACCTGCCTGTGCTCAGAGATGGCCATTGGGGGATGGTTTCTCCTCCAGAGGCCTTGGGTGCAGTGGCCCTATATAGGTGTCACACAGGCTGAGGGTGTCATGTGCCTCGTTGAGCCTAAGATGGGGTCACAGATCTCATCTGCTACTTTTTGGGACACCATATTCAGACGTGAAAACCTAGAAACGGGATGCAGAAATAAACACGTTTACCATCTGGGTGGATGTTTCGTGGTTCCATTTTAAAATTTGAACCAACAACAATGAATCTGGTAACAGAATAATCACTTTGGTATTATTCTAGAATGTTTCCAGAATAGCATAAGGAAGGCACCTCTTGGCTCCAGATGCAGGAGGGCAGTGGATGGTCCACACCTGCTGGCAGTGT
This sequence comes from Mesoplodon bidens, assembly GCF_964165515.1. Taxonomy (NCBI): domain Eukaryota; kingdom Metazoa; phylum Chordata; class Mammalia; order Artiodactyla; family Ziphiidae; genus Mesoplodon; species Mesoplodon bidens. The sequence goes on along the minus strand of NC_138169.1, from coordinate 28,380,996 downwards.
TTGGGCTCAGGCTCCTTCTGCCAGAAGTAAGACGGAAAACTGTCTAAACTTACTTGTTTTCCTTGCCCTTTTGGAATTATGCTCTCATTGAGCTCAGATGTCATATTTCACAGGGCTGACGGGAGTGAACATTAATTGTCACGCCAGGTGCTTTCACACACGTGGTCTCATTCACCTCCCTTGTGACAGCCCTGGGAGGTGTGCATAGTGACCCAGGTTTATCAGTGAGGGAGCAGCACAGCCTGAAGCAGGCCTGCTTGAGGCCACGTGGACCAGCAGCCGCAGCTCTGCCCACGATGGAGCTGGATCCCGCTGTCTCCCACCTGCTGCCCCAGCTCCCCCGAGACTTGGGTCCTTCAGAATCCAGTGCAGAGTGGGGTGGGGTGGGGAGAGACAGGTGGTGACGCCCCATGCCGAGCTCTCTGGTGAAGTGCTTGTCAGTGTTGTCTGTGTTCCATCTTGGAAAACACAGCCGCTCTGTGGCTGCCTCCTGATGTGGTCTCGCCGGGCCATGTCCTGCTCCTGCAGTGCTGAGGGGTGGGAGCGAGCGTGGACCAGGGTGGTGGTGACTGCCCAGCCTATGAACGTGCTTAGTCCACAGGGTGGTATATTCCTGAAAGTGGTGAAAATGGTACATTTTGTATTACGTGTATCTTGCTACAATAAAAACAAAAAGTTATGAAAAAAGAATCAGTTCTGGCTAGTGCTGCCCCTGTCCCAGTGGCCGAGGCGCTGGGACCCATAGGCAGACGGGGTGAGGGGCTTAGGTATGGATGCATTTGACAGGCAGCTCTGTCTCTCTTAAATCCATCCCAAGTGGCTGATGGCCCCACAAAGGAGCGACTCTCCTCTGGCTCCGAGTAGTGAGGAGTAGTGAGGAGTAGTGTCTCTCCTCTGGGCTCTCCTGGCCTGTCTTCACTCTGCCTCGTCAGCAACAGCCATGTGTGAAGATGGCTTTCTCAGAAATAAAGGTTTCTAGTCAGTGAAGCATTTGTAACTGGGAGGTCAACTCTCAGCAGCAAGATATGGTGGGAGTGGTGCTGACCCACCATCGCAGCATCTGGGTCCCCCAACCAGCTGTGGCGGTGAGAGTGGGGTCCACCCCTGTCCCTCGGGTTTGTCAAAGTTCCCAGCAGAATGCCTCGCATAAGCACATGTGTGTGCAAGTAAATGTTAGTTGGAATTAAAGTTTGTTTTTTTTTAACGTTAAGAATTATAAGCCAAACTATCCACTAAGTAAGTATGATGTTCCACTTTGACTGAACTGCTGAATTGGGTGCCTGGTCATGAGTAAGGGGAGAGGCAGCCGAGGGGAAGCGCCAAGGAGTTCATCACGAACCACAGAAACTGCTCAGTTTGTTTTTGCTTCGTTAGCAGAGGCCTTGGTCTTGCTGCAGTGCCTAGTGCCACTGTTTGCTTGTTGCCGGCCTCTGTTGATCAGCTGTGCTTAGCCAGAGACGGAGGAGCAGTGAGGAGAGAGAACCAGCACAGTGGACAGAACAACTGCAACCCGAAGCAGAAGGTTCCGGGTGCAAGGCAATGCCCTGATGCAGCTCTGCGGGCTCCTGGGGGAGGATCCTGGGGGCTCAGGGAGGAGGAGTTGAGCCCGGATCCCTGAGAGGGAGGTGCAGGGCAGGCACGTGGAGGCGGGCTCAGGGTTCATTCGGAGGCGAGTGAAGAGCCTTTGAAGATGTCAGGTGCAGTGACTGACTCAGAGCTGCCGTGGCAGCCACGTCCCCAGAGGGCACGGGGATGGAGCCCGGGCAGGAGGGAGGAGGTGCTGCTCAGCTCGGGGGCATGTTTCTGTTCCCATTCACCTCTCCTCCACGTTCCTAGGCAAGGCTCACAGCTGTGTCTCTCCATCTCAAAGGCACGCACTTCTTCTGAGTGTAAAGAACCTGTTTTCCCTCTTGCTCAAAGCCAGAGCATGACTAAGATTGGTGAAGACCTGTCAGCATTCAGAGAGTGGTCAGGATGAAAAACAGTTAAGATACGTACATCGTAAATATCATTTTTCCCCCGAAGTAGAATAACCTGCAAATAATAAGTTGTATAAGTTTAGCTAATAGAATGGAACACATTGTATTAAAAGCACCTTTTATCTGGTTGTTCAGGTGGCTGTGAGATGGCAGACAACTCTGGGCGCTTCACTCAGCTCAGTGTTTTGGAAGAAGGAAGTGGGACGATCAAAACCAAGTTGGGATTAACGTTCCTTATTTTTTTTATTTTTTATTTTTTTGCGGTACGCGGGCCTCTCACTGCTGCAGCCTCTCCCATTGCGGAGCACAGGCTCTGGACGTGCAGGCTCAGCGGCCATGGCTCACGGGCCAAGCCGCTCCGCGGCACGTGGGATCCTCCGGGACTGGGGCGCGAACCCGTGTCCCCTGCATTGGCAGGCGGACTCCCAACCACTGTGCCACCAGGGAAGCCCAATGTTCCTATTTTTTATTGGTAGAGTTTGTGTATCTTCCTTAAAAAGACAATTGCTCAACGAAGTTATCAAAATATTAGAGGCTGTCGGTGGAGAGAGGACTTTCATCATATTGAAGAGTATGTGCGTGGCCTCAGCTCATCCATGTTAAACCCCACTGGGAACGGCGGCTCTTCGTAGGTAGCCTGGTGAGGAGGGGTGACCAGGCTCCCCTCTGCCGCAGGGGTGTGCAGGTGTGTAGGGTGTGAGAGAGGTTGAAGAGGGAGACTGCTCCCGTCCCCATCGCCCTGTCCAGGCTGCGAGGCTTAGCTGTAGGATCAGCTGCACAGCATCAGGGCATCAGGGAACAGAGTTAGAGGTAGGCTTTGACCTGGTGAGGGAGCGGGTGGGGTAGGGGGATCCCGGGAGGAGCAGAGTTTGCAGGGAGGTGGGCTGTGAGCAGGGCCAGACCTGTTGGCGCTGGGAAGAAGGGGCGTGAGCGAGAGACGACCGACTCTGGGGCAGGCGCAGAGACTGCCTGGAGACGGCTACGAGGGAGAGGACGCGCCAAGGCTGGGGCGAGATGTCCAGCTGAGCCGCCTGGAGGACAGGTGGGGGTCTCCTGAGCCAGGTGGGAGGGGGAGGACAAAGTGTGGCAGGGACGCCTTGTGTAGTCGCGGTTGAATTGAGTCGAGGTAATTCGGGACGTGTTGGTGGAAACATTGGGCGTGTGGTGTGGTGTGAACCTGCGTGTCCAGCTGTCATCAAGGCCGGGCGTGGGGTTTGGGATGGGCAGTGTGTGGCTGAGCGCTGTGTACGCTGCAGAGGCCTGCTCCCCACCCCCACCGCCCCGATGGCTCCCACAGGCGAGCCTGGGGCTGCCCTCCAGCTGATGCCCATGCTGACCAGCCAGCCCTTCTCGCAGAGGTGAGGCCAGCACTTTACCGATGGCTGCAGGTAGTGGCTGGAGCTACAAGATAGGAGGAAACCATTTACAATGCACACTGAATACATCAAATATGGAGATCTACAGACTTAGGCAGAAAAGCAGGTTACACGCTTCACAGGTGACCCTCTCACGGGCACAGCGTCCTCCTGCTGCCTCCTGTGTGGAGGCAGCTCCATCTCTACCTCTTCAGAGAGATGTCTGAGGCCTTCCCTGTAAAATGCCTTCCTCCCTTCCAGGAGACCCCGCTTCCTGCTTCCGTCACCCTGGGATCCACACCCCCCATCATGGAGCAGGACCCACGAACTCCACCGTCAAGTGGAGCCTTGACGCCAGGTCCCTGTGGGTGGTGCCCCAGAGCATGTTCCCCCGCGGTCTCAGGGCCATGGGAGCTGACACTGCGTCCCCATTTCTCCTGAGTCCTCGGCTCTGCTTGCAGCCATGTACACATGTGCGCACACTCAACGTCTCCCAAGGACCCTGCATTTACTGCCCGGAGACAGTCAAGCCCACGGGCTCTGTTGCTGCCCATCGTCACACACATGCTTCCAGACCTCGCCCAGAGCCCACTGGCATCTGAGAGGTGGAGGCTGCGCTGGGCCTTTCTGAAAGGGACGTCCACTTTACGGGCCTCATCTTGGATAACAAGCTTCATAAGCTTCATCTTATTTCTAGTGCTTCTGCGTGGAAGCAACAGGGTACTTTTCATAGGGTAATCAGTGAGGGCAAGAGGGGATGAAGTTACAGAGCGATGGCTCAGAGCCAAGGAGAGAGGGGCTGGGGTGGAATGTGCCCCATGGAGGGTTCAGCAGGGCATGGGCCGTTGAGGGCAGCTGCCAGGATGTGGCCCAAGGGGACTGGGTGGATGTGGGGCTGGACACTGAGGAAGCAGAGTCAGGGAGTGTGCACAGTTCTGTCTCTTGAAGTTCAGTGCCGGAGGAAGGGCTGAGGGGGAGGGCTGGGTGAAGGAGGTACGGGGACCAGGCCGCCAGAGAGCACATGTCAGATTCAGACACACGGAGTCGTGGGTGCCCTCAGAGCAATTGGCGGCCAGATCGGAGCCTCTTCCCACCTTTGCAGAGGAGGCTCCACAGGGGTGCAGCGTGGCCGTGAGGTGGAAATGAAGCCCCTCCCTAGGCCGGAGGGAGAGAAAAGACCAGATTCTGGGAGGGACTGAGACCCTCCTGCCCAGTGTTCACCTCACATCCGGGAGCTTGTTGGCAGACAGGCAGGCCGTTAGGCCTGGAGCAGGAGAAGGAATTCTGTACCGGTGCCCTGTGTGTTATTCCAGCCCAGGCAATCCCTGGCTGCCTTTGAAGTTAGCAGAGAGCAGCCTTTGTTTCTGGGGCCCCCCATTCAACCCCCACAGCTGCCACAGCCTCCTCGCTCTCTTAGGAAAGGTCCAACCAACCGGACCTGGGCCCTGGGGACTCCTCAGGTCCATGCCTTGGTTCGGAACAGCTAAGGAGAGGTTCCGTGTGTGACCACGTGTGCTGGAGACAACCCACCAACCCCTCCGGGTCTGGAGAGAGAGGACCTGGGCCAGCTCTGCCCTTGCACCCCCCCCCACTGGTTCCCCCCCCCCTTAGCCCCCAGTGACTCCAGCTGTGGTGGACAGAACCACTGTAGAGCCGATTCATGGGAATTCAGCAACATGACAACATGGGCTTGGCAGTCAGGCAGTGTGGGGTAGGGGGAGTTGTTTTTTCTTTGTTTAGTGTATTTTTTCCTGAAAGATTTGCATTATACTGGAAATACTTTCAAATAGTGTTTATGGAAAGAAGGGCATCTGTGTATGTTGTCCAGTCAGTTGTTAAAATGTGTGGACTTCCGTCTCTTTCCCAGCACCCATTCCTCATGGGTGCTGTCCTTCTGGCCCTCTGCCTGGTTCTAAGGAGCTGTCAGCCACAGGCCCCAGAGACCAACTACGCCAGAGCGGTCAAGAGCACAGACATGCAGGCCGGGAAGGCAGTTAGAACCGGACCATCTGATGGCAGCTCCTGCTGTACAGATCACCTCAGTGCCCGTGCCTGGCTCTTCAGCCACCAGACCATAAATCCACCTGGCCAGCTTGCTTGTTCTTTCTTTTTTTTCTCTTTTCTTTCTTCTGTGCTTTAGTTAGCAACTGAGTTTGTTACTGTTGCTTGTAGCTAAGGAATACTGATATCTGTATTTTTAAGCTTCTCGTAATATTTTTCCTCATAATATTTTGAAAGTTTATGTACAGTTGACTCCTTGTCCATGGCCTCTGGATGCTGAATCGAAAGATGCAGACTCCTGACTGTGGGACTTGAGCATCCGCAGGTTTTGGTATCTGCTGGGGTCCTGGAACCAGTCCCACGAGGGTATGGAGGGGCGACTGTATGTAGATCATTTAGCTACAAAGAGGACAGTGGGCTTAGCTTGGTGAACAGAAAAGCATTACTGTGTGTGCCAGCACAGAAGTAATGGTGAGAGGATAGGACATAGCGTTTTGTTCCTGTTGTTTTATACCAGAAACTGTCTCTTCCAGCACCAACCCCAAACCTAACCTAACCCTGATAAAATCTCTCCATTGGTATAACATTTTGGACTCTGAAACGAGGGAATTTAAGAAAAGACAAAGATTGATAAACAGTGAAAGGAATAGTTAAAGAGGAAAGAAGAGAGTGAGAATGAGAAGGAAAGTATGAATCAGTTATATCGAGGGCAGACTGCACCCACTAGAAGTGCGTGTCGGGTAGGGCTGCGTTAGCTCGGCCGAGGGGGACCGGCCCCTCTTCACCACAAGCCTGTAGTGGGAAATGGTATAAAGTATGTAGACAGTATATATATTAGCTCTCTCCTCACTCTATGCATACACATACAAACACTCGTACATACACACGCCATATATATAATGTCTGGAAAGTCAGTTAACACATAACTGTCTTTATCCATTCATCCTTCAGTGGACACTTAGGTTGTCTCCATGCCTTGGCTATTGTAAATAATGCTGCAGTGAACATTGGGGTGCGTGTATCTTTTCAAATTAGTGTTTTCATTTTCTCTGGATGAATACCCAGGAGTGGAATTGCTGGGCCATATGGTAGTTCTATTTTTAATTTTTTGAGGAAACTCCATACTGTTTTCCACAGTGGCTGACCAATTTACTTTACCCCAGCAGTGCATGACTGCTCCCTTTCTCCACATCCTTGCGAACACTTGTTATTTCTTTTTCATGATAGCCATTCTGACAGGTGTGAGGTGGTATCTCCTAGTTTTGGTTTGCATTTCCCTGATGATTAGTGATGTTGAGCATCTTTTCATGTGCCTGTTGACCATCTGTATATCTTCTTTGGGGAAATGTCTATTCAGATCTGCCCATTAAAAAAAATCTGATTGTTATGTTTCTGTTGAGTTGTATGAGTTCTTATATAGTTTAGGTATTAGCCCCTTATCAGATAAATGACTTACAAGTATTTTCTCCCATTCCATAGGTTGCCTTTTCATTCTGTTGATGGTTTCCTTTGTCGTGCAGAAACTTTTTAGTTTGATGTAGTCCCACTTAATTTGTTTTTGCTTTTGTTGCTTTTGCTGCTTTTGCTTTTGGTGTCAGATTCAAAAACTCATTAACAAAACTGATGTCAAGGAGCTTACTGCCTATATTTTCTTCTAGGAGTTTCATGGTTTCAGGTCTTGCATTCAAGTCTTTAATCCATTTTGAATTGATTTTTATGTATGGTGTAAGGTAGTGGTCCAGTTTCATTCTTTTGCATGTAGATATCCAATTTTCCTAACATAATTTATTGAAGAGATTATCATCTCCCCATTGTATATTCTCAGTTCCTTTGTTGTAAATTAATTGATCATGTATGTATAGGTTTATTTCTGGGCTCTCTGTTCTGTTCCATTGATCTGTGTTCTGTTTTTATGTCAATAAATACCACATTGTTTTAAGTAAATCTTTGTAATATAGTTTGAAACCAGGGAGCATGATGCCTCCAGCTTTGTTCTTCTTAAGATTGCTTTGATTGTTTAGTGTTTCTTATCTGCCTGTAAGATTGGTCATGCTAATTCTCATAAAACCAGGATGTAAAGCCCACCAGTGAGATGGTGGCTAGATTCTTAGCAGCCTTCTCAGGAGTCTCACTGGAAGAAGAAAGCTCTTTCTACCTACTCCCCAACCATAACATACACGTATCTCATTTATGACCCTTTTCCACAAGGTATCTAAAACTTTGATATCTAAATCAGTGATATTCTAAGTAGTAGTCATCTTAAGTCATGCTGTGTGTGTGTGTGTGTGTGTGTGTGTGTGTATTTTTTTTTCTTTAGAGAGAGTTAGGACAGTAGTGTGCTTAAACATACGTGACCTCTTTTCCAGACTACCTGGATTCAAATCCTGCCTCTGCCATAGCAGCCTGTGTGGCATGGGGTGAGTAACTTAACCTCTCTGTGCCTCACTTTTCCTCACCTATAACATGAGAATAATGATAATATTCATTATCATTGTTGTTTGCAAAATGCATGAGTTTATGCAGGTAAACACAGACATATGGTAAATATGTGATAAATAGTTACTGTTATCTCAAGGGTGCTGCTGTTACTCAACACCTGACTGTACGGCAACAGGCAGTTGTTAGCGGTAGACTCATCTCATTTACACGACTTGGCCTCCAAATGAATTTTGCTGCCTCTGAAAACCTCAACCCACTGTCAGTGGAGTTTACCCATGGGATCTGAAGACATTTCCAGAAGAGCTGTTTGAAAGGGTTTTGAATGATGGCGACAGTATTGAAATTTGTGGTGTGAATATACCCTGTGAATATATGCCTTTCTAGTTCATTTGCTAAGCAAACCTCTGATCTTGGTGACCTTGTTTGTTGAACTTAATATTCTCACACAATTAATTGTCCTGAATGAGTTCTATGAAGATGGATTTCCCCCTACAGTGAGAATCTTTAGTACATATTTGTCTTTTAAATACATTTTTGCTATAGTTTATAATAAGGCATAAATGTAATTTAAACATACATGCTGCTAAGCAGTTTAGATTCTATATCTTTCCTGTTACTATTCTTCCTGCTTGATGTGCAGAAGAACATTCCTGGGTTGGAGAGACCATCAGCGCTGGTTCTCTCATTGATTTTTACTGAATTTCATGCAGACACCAAGCTAGGCACTGGGACTATAATGGCGAAATGACTTACAAAACAGGACAGCGTTTTATTTAATAAAAGCACCGCATAGTTTACTTGGACGCAGGCTTCTCCTGGGCAGCATGCCCATGTCATATATGTTTGTACAATTAAGTTATTCTTAACTGTGGAAAGAAAGAGAAAGGGAAGCATGCACGATCTGGTGATTTTATTTCTGCATTTTAAAAGAGTGCCATGAGGGTTTTTATGTACTTCCCTATGTTCCTTTAAGATCCTAGAGGCCTTTAGGAATTTCCGTTTGCAGCAGGAATTTGGGCTTGGGTCAAAGTCCAGAGGGGTGAATTTCGGGTTGCACCCCCAGGAAGCTGGGACTCTCGGTACTTGGTGTGGAGCCCAGACTTGCTGGCACCGGGCAAGTCCCTGTGTTTAAGTAGCGTCGTTCACAGGTGAGCAGACAGAACTCTTAAGTGTTATAACAGGGAAGGAGACACTCCAAGAAAAGAGTTTTTACGATGGGAGCCCATGGCTGGAAATGAACCAGGTGCTAACAAACCCAGTTGTGTTCACCTGTATTTTTATAAGTTTATCAGGATTGAGACCGTGTGTGGGAGCAGATCTTTCTTCTCTCGTACGTTCTCTGAAAACGCTTTGACCAGGATAAAGCCCTACTTTGAGGGATGATGGAGGAATGGCTGTGACTTACTTATGGGTCCACAGCATGAGGCTCACTCTTAGATTTATCTGTTTAACACATGTTTATTGAGCACTTGCTGTATATCAGGCACTGTAGTTGTACTGAGGATACAGGGGTGAACAAGACAGAGAAAGTCCCTGCATTCAAGGAATTTACCAGTTGACCAGGGAGACAGATAAATAAACAAGCAAATCATGTGACTTCAGGTGGAAAATCAAGTGGGGAAGGAGATGAGAGATGGTGGGGAGTGACCATTACTGAAGGGGTGACCAGGGAAGGCCTCCCCAAGGAAAAGGGAGGGAAGGAGTTCTGGGCGGAGGGCTCGGGGCACTGTCCTCTTCAAATGCGGGTGAGAATCTGTGTATTTTGGCTAGCACTGTTTGCTATATGTTTAGTACATTTAAATTGTCTCATTTTGAATAATTGCTGTTTAAATATTGTCCATCTCCCAAACACTGAGTTCACTAGAAGGACTTATATATTCGAAGTCAGTTCTTGGCCTTCAGTCTCTATTTTCTGGCACTTTCCAAGCACACTGCTCAGGCAGTGTTGGTACAAGTGTGAGAGGAACAAGCGCAGGTCGAGGCTCGGCAGTGTCTCGTCAGTCCCTGAGACATGGGCGTGAAGACGCTCGTGAGGGCCGGGCAGAGGCCCAGGGGCAAGAGGGCCGGACAGACACTTTGCTCAGGCCCAGAACCCCCAGCTTTGTCCGTCAGGGGCAGGGGCGTCATTTTGGACCAGATAGGTGGAGAACGGGATTTGTTTCCAGCTCTGGTTCTCTTCCAAACCGGGCCCCTCAGCCAACACCAAGGCTGTCTCATTACACCTCCTTGCAGACGCCACCCTGCTGGCAGGTAGCACCACTGGTTCACACTGGAATGTGTTGCTCTTGGGCTGCTGGACTGACCTCACAGGCAGTTTCCAAGCGTAGTTTGTCCTTATCTGGGGAAACGACATCATAAAATAGTGATGGGAATCAGCACCAAGGGACTTTGCCAAATCCGTTTTTAATCTTGCCATACTTTGTCTCTTTTCAGTTAAAATGAGAACATCTGATGCACTTTTCATGATATTTTCAGGATTAAATACTGCCTTTTAAAGAGATATGAACCAAAAATATTCTTAGTCCTTCTCTTCCAGCTCTTCTCTCAGAGGCTTTTGGCTCTTGGTTCCTTTTTGCCTTAACCATGTGAGTTTCTTTGTTTCTTTGAAGAAGACGCTACAGCTTGTTGCCCTTTCTTCAAAAACAAAGCTGCTGCTCTGGTTACAGGACCTTGCTACTGTGGCCTGAATTCATGCTTTCATATAATCACCCATTTCCAGAAGCTCATGGCTTAGCAATGGTAGTTGCCCAATAGCTAAATCTTGAATTATAAGATTTTTATCTCCAGTAACTTGAACGATTTTAATAATCTAGATATGTTTCCAAAACAGCTTCTGGCATTGCAGGGATATTTTTTAATCAAAAAGACATATATGAAAAAAATTTTTAATCTCTTTGATTTTTAAGTGAAATACATTATAACTTTTGGAATGCCAAATCTGGGTATATTTTTGTGATCAGGAGTCATAGAAGTTCTCATTTATGTAATTATTCCTGACACTTTGCAGACATTTTTATAGCTCCTATGTCAGTGCTCTTTATAGACAGCAGTTAGTACATATAGTGAATGAATGAAACACCAGATATTTGTCATGATTGGGGAACTCTTGCATAGTTTGAATTCCTAACTGGTGATCCCAAAGCATGCTGATGAATGAATAGCATCAACCAGGCAGGGACTCTCTAATGGCTACATCCCCATGCTTTCATCAAGCACTTGGGTGAAGGTGATAAAAAACATGCTTATCAAATTTGCAGATGACAGGAGACTAAAAGGAATTGCTATCACTGGTGACAGAATTGAAATTTAGAAACATAAAATATTAAAATATGATGAACCAGTCCCAGAATAACACATGGTTAAATAATAATGGTACGTCCTTATGATGAAACTCCCTGCAGCTATTACAAAGGATGTTTGAGAAGAGTATTTCATGTCCTGGAGAAACGCTTATATTTTTAAGCAAAAAAAGTAGGTCATGGGCTTCCCTGGTGGCCCAGTGGTTGAGAGTCCGCCTGCCGATGCACGGGACACGGGTTCGTGCCCCAGTCTGGGAGGATCCCACATGCCGTGGAGCAGCTGGGCCCGTGAGCCATGGCCGCTGAGCCTGCGCGTCTGGAGCCTGTGCTCCACAACGGGAGAGGCCACAACAGTGAGAGGCCTGCGTACCGCAAAAAAAAAAAAAAGTAGGTCATAAAGAAATATGAAGAGGATGATCCTTTTATTTTTTTATACTCAAGGAACAAAGACAGTATAGATGGATGTGCACCAAAACATTACTAGTGGCTACCTCTGAGCGATAGCATTAGATGTAAGGTTTACTTTCTTAGACTTACTTATCCATATCCTCCAAATTTTTTTAAGTAAAAATAAAAATGTTTTACAAAAATAATGAGCCTGTAATAACTGTTCCTTTGTGGTAAAAAACAATCATTTGCATGTGTCTAGTATAGTTTAATATAATTGCTTTGTAATATTATTATTATTAAAAGAGTATGTCTGAGAACAGATACTAAAACCCTGGCTGTTTGCTTTGGGACCAGAGGACAGTGAGGGGTATGTTGGCAGTTCTTTCCTTATGTAGTTTTGTGAGCTTGGGTGAGTTACCTAACTTCTCTGGACCTCAGTTTCTCTGTGAAATCAGACATTAATATGATGGTGAACTGTGTGATTTGTACGATTCTGTACCACTGTGTCCCAACCTTCTGCAGTTGTCTTTCATTGGGGGATATCTTCCTGCTGAGCAGAAATCTCACGGCTGTGTCTTTATAGGACCCGGAGTATAAGCAGCAGAGCTTAGATTCTTCCTCATAGGTTTTATTTCTACAAGAAAGGCATGGGGAGTATGTGGCCCTAAAATGGGTTTTGCCTGTTGTGTGTAAGCCCAAGATGACGGGAGAGTGGCAGGGCCTGGGAGGAGGATGAGGACGTCCGGGTACAATAGACTGGCCAGCCTTGTTGCTGAATGCAGGCTGGTAGCCAGGGCTCGGGTTTTTGTTGGTAAAGGAAAGAACTCTTCTGTTTTCCATGTCTACACACAACACTCACACTTCTGGCTGCCACATGTGTGGGTGTTTCCCACACCAAGCAACTCTGGGACACAGCTGGCTGTCCTGCGACTTGTCAGTTCAGACCCTGTCTGCCGGGAGTGGCTTGGACCCCGCAGGTCCAGGACTCGGCCCCACAGCACTGCCCCCTTCAGACTCCAGTCACAAGTCCGGGTTGTCACCTGTGCTTCTGACCAACTGGCTATAAATTGGAGGCTCCTATGGCCCCTCCTCAGATTCGATAAATTTGCTGGAACAGCTCAGAGAACTCTGGAAAACAGTTTACTTACTAGATTACTGATTTATTTTAAAGGATAAAACTCAGGGAAAAACAAGGGCAAGGTAGTATAAGGAAAGGGCGTGGAACTTTATGCCCTCTCCAGGCACCACCCTCCTTAAATCTCCAAAAACCCCCCCCGCCCCCGTGTTCACCAAGCCGAAAGCCCACTGACCCTGTCCTCGGGGGTTTTGGGGAGGCCTCATTACACTGGCAGGAATGGTGAGCTCACTGGCCATTGGCAACTGGCTCAGTCTGCAGCCCCTCTCCCTCCCCAGAGGCCTGGGGGTGGGGCTGAAAGTGCCAACCCTCTGATCACCAGTGGTTCCCCTGGCAACCAGCCCCATCCTTAGGGGCTTCCGAAAAGTCAGTTAACCAGGGCCTTTTTATGAATAACGAAGGGTACCTTTATGGCTCTTATCACTTAGGAAATTCCAAGAGTTTTAGGAGCTCTGTGCCAGAAACTGTGACTAAGACCAAATATATATTTCTTATTATAAATCTCAAGGTCACAGTCCCAGCCCTCACCCCCATGGTTAGTGTGGTCTGGGAAATGACTTTTACTTCCCCTTCTAAGTATATTTTACTAAGAAGCCAGAGATTTCAAATTCTGTTATTTCTTGATCAGTGTCCTATAGGGTTGAGAGGTGCCTTGGAGACTGGAATCCGTTCTTGAACATTTTGGATGCATGATTTTACATTGTGAATTGAACCCTCTAGTCAGAGGTGTGTTCTGTGTCTTAGGCAGCTTTGCTGTCACTTTGCTCTGTATCTGCACTGTTTGCTGTGCCCCCTAAAGCCGTGTCCAGATGTCTGAGGGCATGGGGTGCGGTGACCTGTGCCCTCGACCTGGGCTCAGCATTGGCACCCTCCCTGGCCTGGCTTGTTCACGAGAGCGTCCACTGTGCCGGGTGTGGAGCTGGTCACGGTGTGAGTCAACAGGTGTGCTCACCTGTCAGAGCATGGTCCACGGGAACTGTTGCTTCGCAAGATTTTCTCCCAAAAATCTACGTTTAGTTGTTATTTTAAATTTACGGGGCTTCCCTGGTGGTGCAGTGGTTAAGAATCCACCTGCCAATGTAGGGGACATGGGTTCGAGCCCTGGCCCAGGAAGATCCCACATGCCACGGAGCAACTAAGCCCGTGCGCCACGACTACTGAGCCTGTGCTCTGGCACGGTAGCCACAACTACTGAGCCCGCGTGCCACAGCTACTGAAGCCTGTGCACTCTAGAGCCCGTGCCCTGCAACAAAGACAAGTCACTGCAATGAGAAGCCTGTGTACGGCAACGAAGAGTAGCCCCTGCTCGCCGCAACTAGAGAAAGCCCGTGTGCAGCAACAAAAACTGAACATAGCCAAAAATCAATCAATCAGTTAATTAATTAAAACAAAAAAAATTTACGTTTAGATTTTTTTAAAGTAATTATACAAATTCAGGAACTATTGAAAGGTTCATTTCAGTTGTCTGTAATATTTTAGAAATTCATGCAAAGAACAGAAATCACTAATATATGGGTTATAAAAGTAATGAAAGAAGAATGTAGTGTGAGAGAAACCTAGTGAAGACATACTTTTATTTTAAAAGTAGACCTGGGCTTCTCTGGTGGCACAGTGGTTGAGGGTCTGCCTGCCGATGCAGGGGACACGGGTTCATGCCCTGGCCTGGGAGGATCCCACATGCCGCGGAGCGGCTGGGCCCGTGAGCCATGGCCGCTGAACCTGTGCATCCGGAGCCTGTGCTCTGCAGCAGGAGGGGCCACAACAGTGAGAGGCCCATGTACCGCAAAAAAAAAAAAAAAAAAAAAAAAAAAAGTAGATGTGATGTAGCAGCCTCTTTCTTGAGGGATGGTACTGCCACTCCTGATGCAGAGGGAACCGCTGGGGAAATTGCATGGATGTCTTAACTGTAGCTCCCGATTTGTTTTTTGAGGTGATGATAATGATAATAATATCAAATATGTTGTTAGCTTCTGTTTTATTGTACGTGTGCCATGGGTCAGACACTGTACTGGGCACTGCATGTATAGTATTTTGTTTAATCTTCGCAGCAACCTTAGTAAGTAGGTATTTCATTCACAAAAAAAACTGAGGCTTAAGGAGACAGTGCAGTGCAGCTTGTTGCTGGCAGAGTTGGAATTTGTATCCAAACCCATAACCTTAACTAGTATATACGATGTTCTGAAAGATGGAGGCTATAAACTCACAAGAGGGTGTCACCACCTCTTTAAGGACAACTCTGTCACAATAATTTGATCTCAGCCACAAGTCTTTTTCTCTATCTCATATGTCAGTACCATGGGCACAAAAGTTACTTTGAGTGAGAGAATGTTGGTGTGTGGGTTTGTGAGTGTTTCACCATTGACCTGTTTGGCCTTTGCCCACCTGGAAGGTGTGTCATGGTGCCAGGGTGGGCATGAGCACCCAGGTGCTCCTGGACCCTCTCCCGTTGACACTTCTTTTCTTTCCTCTAAAGCAGATGGTTCACTTCATTGTGAGAGATTATTCCTCCCTAAATCCTTTTCTTTGGACTGAGTGAAGGTTTTGTGATGATCCTTATGCAACTTTCAAAACACCAATTTCATGTGTCTTTATGGCAGCTGATAAAGTCGCCTCTGGTTGTACAGCACATTTCATGCTGTGGTCTGACTGGGACCCAGAAGGACCCGCCTTCCTGACCACTGACACCTGGCGAGTCCCCAGCCCCCAGGTGACCTCGAGACCCCAGCTGGTGAGGATCGAGTGTCTTGACTGGGAAATGGTCCTGAGGTTTTGTGGTTTTCTGAAATGACAGTGGCCTGTTAAACCCGTATTTATTAAGAGGTGACGTGAGCAATGCCAGCGGGATATTTTCTTTGATACAGGGATGACGGAGGGTCTGGCATTGTGCAGAACCCAGACAGGATGGTATGTTGAGAGGACACTGTTGTCCGTCCCACCCACGTTGGGGAGCACATGGAGACTTTGCTTTCTGGGGAGCATGCTTTCCTGTAGTGCTGGACCTGCCCGCCCTGGAGCCCCAGACGCACTCAGTTGTCCTGCTGCCCTGAAGGGGAAACTTGTGTGGGGCTGGGGCAGAGCCAGCCACAGAGCCGCCATTCTCCCCAGTGACTCTTGCCTGCCCCTGCTTGCCCTGGGACCTCAGGTGCGGTCCCCACGTGCACTGGCGAGGGGACATGTGGGAGGTGGCTCACGGGGCCAAGTGCGTGTCCTCCAGGCCGTCGGTCTGTGAGGTGAGTTATGATTGTCAGGGTGCTAAGGATCAGGTGGTGCAGTGATTGAAGGTGGATTTGAGTCCTTGACCTTTGGAGCCCAGACACTGATTCAGCAATAACAGCAAGTGACTGTTTATTAATGGCAATTTCAGGCCAGGACTGTTGGCTTCTGCTCTTCCATGTGGCTCATAAATTTAACGTGGTCTGACGCACTGCAGAGGATAATAAACAAAGCTTGTGGTGCTGTGGATTTTAAAGACTCTGACTGTTTTTCCTCTGAAGAGGTTTGTTGGAGAATCTGAGAACAAGTGTGGGAGAGAGCTCTGTGGACGGCACCCAGGCTTATTTTAAACGCATGTGTTACTGTGCATCACTGCTGTGCATCACCTGCTTACCATGAAGGCCGACCTGAGTGTGGTTCCACAGCTGCTCTAGTTTCTTTTTTATTAGAGACATACATGTAATCTAGCTTACAGGAAAATGCCACGGTCGTCCTCCTGGTAACAGTGGGTTTATTGAGGGTGGTGGGGTTGTCTTGGGTAGTTTTGACCCAGTTTCTGAAGCACTCCGGCAGTGCTGAGGCTTTGCGTTAACCCTGTGATGGGCTGCACAGGTGTCTCCAGTCACCTTGTCCATCCCCGGGAAGGAGCTGTGCCAGCATCTCTGTCCACGGTCACCCTCCTTTGGTGTAACTGGCCAGTCAGAGGTCAGAGGGCCGCTCCTGGGCCAAATGACAGGAATGCAGCTGGCCACCAAACCACTTTTTCTACTTTGGCATGATGGCCACACATGATTTTTTGTGGTTTGAAATATTTCAAACCATCAAATAATTTAATGATTTGATGGTTTGAAATATTTCAAACCACACAAAATCATGCCCTCATTGCAGTTGCCTGGAGGTGTCAGGATTCCTTTTAGCTCAATTCATTTATTGTAGGTAATTTTTTTTGTGTTTCCTTTTATCTACCTTCTTTACTGTACGTTTTACAACATGCCAAATCCTGATGCCACTGGCCTGGTCTGTGTCGCTCGACCACACTCACCCACTGAGGAAGAGAGGCCTCGGAGACGAGAGGCCTTTGCAGACCTCAGCTCACCTCTGTTCAAGCCTCGGTAGTCCTGGAGTTCTGGCTTCCCAGATGGTTAGGAGTCCTGTGTCCCTGCTGAGTCCTGGCACACCTGCTGGTCACCCGAGACCCTCACAGGTTTGTCCCACCCCCTCTGTAGCCTCTTCGCTGAGAGTCTCTCCTCCGCCACCCAGCCCAGCCCTGGGTGTGCTCGTGGTATGAGGGGCAGGCTCCATGGTACTCTCCATTCCTGGCCACTGAGCCTGTGCTAGGACTGCAACCCTGCCTGGACAGTCGCCTCCAGGGGCCAGCTCGGTTCCATTGACTCACAGGCCCTGTGCTCCGTCTGACTTGCCACATGGGACATGGAGGCTCACGCCGTGGGACCTGGCCTGAGACAGGCCTCTTCCAGATCATTCTTTCTGCCTGAAGGGCCCTTAAAACTACGTCTTCCATTGCTGCTCTGGACGTCTTCTCATATTTTCTCTGTCCCCAGCCTCATGTCTTATGGTTCTGGGTCTTTGTTGCAGACCCTTGTCCCTGTGGAGAGCCCTCAGGGCTAATGTGGTCAGCTTTAGAATAAGATGAACTCCTGTGCATTGCTCGTTGAGGCCCCTAAGCCACCTTTGGTGTGCCAGAGTTTAACAGCGGCTGATGAACACGCATTTTGAGCATGGTTTGCCAGCATCGCCTGCCAGACAGCAGTTTGGTTTCAGAAGCATCTATTCGTGGGCCAGAGATGGTGTGCAAGCCAGGCACACGTGGCTCCCACCTTGGGGCTCTCAGTCCAGCCCTGCCGCCTTCAGACTCTATATGGGTCTCAAGACCAGAAAATAGAAATTTTGTATAAATGAAAGCAAAGATTATTGAATTCAGTAGTGGCTTGATTGTACAACAGAAAACTTCCTCATGTACTTTTGTTGCCAACAGTATAAACTTGCAGTAAATGTTTCAGGTGGAATGTGTTTTATTAGCTTCATAAATTATCTTATGGCTTTATTTATAGAATCATTGTCTAAAGGGGTCCCTTAAAATTTTCAGTTATACTTTCCTGCATTTTATTGGGGGAAATAATATGCTATAGTGGTATTTGGGAATACACGTAAGTTGTGGGGCAAGGACCTCTGTATACAGACATGGGTAACATGGATATATGCTTTGATGTTCAGTCTTTGTGTCATTTTACCACGTTTGTGCATTATAAGTGATGATCCAAGTAGAAAAGCAGTTAGCCTGGAGGTCATTGAAAAATCAAAGTCTTGGATCATGGTTTGGCCCAAACTTCATTTCAAGTATAATATTGTGTATCTGGGGGGTCTTCTAAGTTCTTTACATGAATTATATAATTTTATCCTTAAAACATCCCTGTGAGGTGGAGTGTGGTCTTTATTGTCCAGGCATGCAGACTGTGACCTAGAGAGGTGACCCAGCTTGCCCAAGCTTGCACAGGTGAGAAAGGTCGCTCTGAGGTTTGAGCCTGGCAGATTGGTTCAGTTTCACCATGTTCAGCTCCTCCCTTCTTTGGGCCTGAAAGTCCTCATGTCTGAAGTGAGGGAGTTGGGTTGCACAGCTTCAGGGGCTCCTTCCAGCTCTGCTGTTGTGGTTCTCAGGGGAGGACAGGCCATTCCTTTATTCATCAGACATTCATCATTATCGAAAAACACGTCAGCGCCCTGGTCCCATGGGGCTCCCACTGGTAGGGGAAGGGGAGAGCCACAGTTAGAAAGGGGCTTCTGGTTCTGTTCTTCGGTGACCTCGGCATATGGCAGCTTGAAGCAGAGTTTCAATTCCTAGCCAGAGATTGAAGTCAGGCTGTGGCAGTGAGAGTGCTGAATCCTAGCCACTAGACCACCAGGGACAAGGCCCTGACCCATCAGCTGAATAGAAATGAATTTCCACATAGAGGCAGAAAGTACAGAAATAAGTAATGTTTGTTAGGAGGAAAAAGAGTACGTGTGGATAGAGACACTGGGTGGACTCAGAGAGAGAGTTGTGCCCTCATGGTGGTCTGAATCACTTATGTGTGGCATTTCTTCCAGGTTTCCTTTGGCCAGTGATCTTGCTTTGCCTGGTTCTGAGTCCGTATTTGGTTTGGTTTATCTCAGGGTCCTGCCCTGTGTGCGCACATATGCACTTAAGTTACCTTCTAGTGTCTCTTGGCTCCTGGTTTGGACATGAAGTGCAGAGGAGGCGTGGATGCTAGTTTGTGTGATTACACAGCTCTGACCCCTCGAATTATCGAAGACAAATGGCCCTGCTGGTTCAGCCTGAAAATTGTGGCGTGGGGCACGTCCTGCTCTCTTGACACCCTTCTCTTTACCTGGTGTGTCTGTGTGGAAGGACAAATTTAACGTGAAAGAAAGAAAACTGACCCCAGAGTGCACTTCTCTCTGCCCCGCCCCCCATGCTCTTGATTCAGTTAAGTCAAAGCAATTGTTAATTACCTGCTGTGCTAGAGGTGGGGGTACAATGATGTCATGTATTCTGGGCTCTGGAGGTCTTGCCATGGGTGAGACAGACAAATAGAGAAATAATGACAGCCATGTGACAAACGCTGTACTGGAGGGATGCACAGGTTGCCATGGGAGCACAGAGGCAGCCGTGTTTAATTGTGGATGGGGTGGGGAGTTTGGGGAAGGTGTCATAGACACGCGCCCCCCCCCCTTTTTTCTTTTTTGGCTGAAAGGTCATCAGCATTTGTCAAGTTGGGGGAGTGAGTCACTCTAGGCAGGAGCAGTAGCGTGCACCAAGGCACTGTGACAGGAGCTGTGTGTGCTGAAGATTGTCCTTGTGTTCTGGTGTGTCCAGCTTCCAGGGCATGTGTAGAGGAGCTGGAAAGTAAGGTTGGAAAGATGGTCAGGTCCATGTCAGGAGGAAGGCTGTTACGTGCCCAGCTAACACAAACTACGTGCTGAAGGTTTAAAGTAAAGGGATGACATGATATTTATGTTTTAGAAATAACAATTGACTTGATAGAATAAACTTTCCTTCATCCACCAAAAATTTTTTTAAATGTATAAAGTCTGTTTTTTAAAAAAATACTTATTTATTTTATTTTTGGCTGCGTTGGGTCTTCATTGCTGCGCGCGGGCTTTCTCTAGTTGTGGCGAGCAGGGGCTACCCTTCGTTGCGGTGCACAGGCTTCTCCTTGCGGTGGCTTCTCTTGTCGTGGAGCACGGGCTCTAGGCTCGTGGAGCTTCAGTAGTTGCGGCACACAGGCTCAGTAGTTGTGGCTCGCAGGCTCTAGAGCACAGGCTCAGTAGTTGTGGCGCACGGGCTTAGTTGCTCTGCAGCATGTGGGATCTTCCCGGACCAGGGCTCGAACCCGTGTCCCCTGCATTGGCAGGCAGATTCTTAACAACTGTGCCACCAGGGAAGTCCCACCAAATGTTTTTTTTGAGAAGCTGTTACCTGCAGACGTTCTAGGCCTCAGGAAAGTAACAGTACACAATAAATGCCCTTCGTACATTGAGGTGAACTTATATTCTAGTGAGGAGAGACAGTGAGCAAAACAGAAGGTTAATTATGGCATTTATTAAAAGGTGTTAAGTTCTACGGAAAAATAAAGCAAGGAACGTAGATAGGGAGTCTTGGACACAGGTGGGAAGGGGTACGTTTTTAATCAGGGTGCTTTGTTATACTTAAATATAAATAAAAATTACTTTGTTTTGTATTTTTTCAATGAATTTGTTTTCAGTGTGTGTTTTAGGACTCAGATTCTATCCACATTTGTCTCTTTTTCATGTCAATTCTTCTTGCTGTTTTATAACCATGTTTACAGAAGAAGTATTGGGAAGACCTCCTCTACTGGCTGTAAAATAGAATTAGACCCTGACTCTGTGTCTACTTTGTGTGTTTGCTCCTTCCAGTGATGTGGATAGTATGACAGTCTGGACCAGCTATTCTGTCTGCATTAAGGACAGAACAGGATGGAAAGGGCTTGCTTCAGTGGGAGCGGCGAGGCTGGAGTGAGGACAGACGTGTTTTGTCTACACAGGACTGGGTGGTCATGCTTCCACACTTAGGGGGTCACTGGGAACTGCTCTGGTGACCAGTTCAGCTGATCAGGGCTCAGCCGTAGTAGCAGTGAGTGGGTCCGTGGAGTTGGGCATAGAGGTGTTTGAGGCCCGTCCTGTCACAAGGGGGCCAGCAGGGAAGCCGGGTGAAGGTGGAGCGTGGTGACAGCCTGGGATGGGACACAGATCCAGGAGGGCAGTCGGCGGGAGGAGATTTGAGACCAGATGACCAAGAGCAGCAGGATGCCCAGAGCTCTGGGTCCTGGGTGTCAAGTCACACCACCCATGGAACAGGCCCCCTGCTGTTGTGCCGTCGGGAGAGGTGAGCAGAAAGTCAGGTGGGCTGTTAATTTCAGAAGGTAACAATGTTACCAGCACGTGCTCTCCATTGGGGAGGGCGGGTTTAAGACCCTGGTCCTGATTATTAGTCAGATTGTTCTGAAGTCTCCTATGTCTTCTACCAGAAGCAGTCTCTCTGGTTACTGGGGAGACGGGCAGAGGGGTTCCGGAAATCCTAGATTGGCCCACGGTGCTGTAAAGAAAAGTTCTTTATGAAAGGCTTCAGATGAGCATGTTCAGGGCACAAAAGTCTTGTCCTTGTGAATGTGGGATTCTAACCTGGGCTAGATCATCAGACATAGACTGTTTTCTCCAGTAAAGCAGTGAGCATGGGCGGGGTGGGTGGAGTGCAGGGCCAAAGGGAGCCTCTTCCCTCTAACGTGTGGCATTCAGGGAGTGTGGCAATGGCTTCCCACCCACACTGATCCCTGACCTGGAGTTTGATTAGTCATAGAAACCAAAGGCCATTATTTTCAGTATTTGAAAGTCTCCCTTGGGGGACGAAGGGACAGCTCTGTCTACCAACATCCCTGAGGGCCGTGTGTGGTGGGGGAGCTTGGGGACTTGGCTGGGTAGGGCACCATCAAGAACATGCAGCCGTCAGCTTCTCCTGCGGAACAGGAGGGCTGAATAAGGCCTGAAGTAGGAAGTTTATCTGAGGGGACAAAGAAGGGCTTCTAGGGAACCAGTAGGGGAAATAAGACAAAACGGGACAGGGGAGTTCTCCTCGCAGTAGAGCGCCATGCTGTCCATCAGAAAGCACGAGGATACCACCGCACACCTTGTTTGGGTTGGCTTCAGGCAGCAGGGAACGCGGGGGTTCATGCAGCACTTGGGCAGCCAGGTCTGATTCTGTGGGGTTCTCCAAAGGTGGACATTTTCAAGAAGGGAACTTCGTAAAGGGCGAATTTGATGGCAGCTGGAGGACCCCAGGCAGACAGCCGCTGGAGGCTCAAGGCAAGAAGGTGAGGCGGTTTTCACCCAAATAGTAAAAATAGCTAGGTGGGGTCACCTTGAGGATGACGCAGGGTCAGCAATGCTGTGAATCCTAAACACCTGCCTTGCTCCCCGGCCCCTGAGCCTGTTTGTGGCAATTAAAAGTAAGACATGCGGGGGGGTCGGTGCCCACACCCAACTCTCTCTCAGGATGCTGGCATCTGTGTGCGAGGGGCTGCTGCTTCCTGGGTAGACAAGCCAGTGCTTCAGCCAGAACACACGGGTTGCCCTGAGAGGGAACTCCGTGATGTAGGAATTAGGCCAGAGGATGGGGAAGGGACAGATGGGAAAAAGCCTAAACGTTTATGACATTGACAACTAGAGAGAGATTGTTTCCATCAATGAAGACCACAGGTAATTAAAGATCTATTTTGGCTAATAATTTTAACTAACCCTTTGCTTTAAAAATTCTCGTGTAATTTGCTAATGATAGATTTGAATTTTATTTTCATCTTTTTGTCTTCTTTCTACCTCATTTTTCATATGTGTATACACACACACACACACTCCCTCCCTCCCTATTGAGGATATATGTGCAGAGAAAACTTTTCTTACTCAAAGGGATAGCAGTAGTAAATTGTGGTTCCCGGAAGAACTTCCCGACAAGCTTTTACTTCTGCTCATTGATTTATTTAACGAATACTTATTGAATGCTTACTGTATACCAGGCCCTGTTCAGACTCTAGGAATTCATCAGTAAAACCAGGCAGACAAAAATCCCTACCCACCCTCATGTTCTAGTGGGAAAAAAAGGTAAGAAATGTTATGCATGTCATTAGATGTAATGTTAGATGGAAATAGAGAGCTATGGAGAAAAATCCAGAAGGAAAGCAGATAGGAAGGGCCAGGAGTAAGGGTGGGGTCTTGGGGAGGGGATCCAACTTTAAACAGAGTGGCCAGAGAAAAGCCCACAGAGATGTGACGTCTGAGCGTGGGCCTGACGGAAGTGAGGGAGTTATTAGCATAGCAGATTCCTCGGGAGAGAGTGTTCCAGGCAGAGGAACAGCGAGCCTGAGTGAGCCGGGTGTTTTCAAGGGACAGCGAGGAGGCCCGTGTGCCCAGGGCCAACTCGGGGACAGGAGAGGCCAGGGAGTGGATGGGGCCTGTTGATGGGGGGTTGTGTGGGGTTCATTGTAGGGACCCTGGTTTAACCTCTGAGTGAAATAGAAGAAGCCATTTGAGAGTTTTGAGCAGAGTCGTCCTGGGTCCCCTCTCGGGACCAGACTCTGGTGGAAAGGATACGGGGAGCAGCTGGGGGGCTGGTCAGGAGACTGTCGGGGTCATCCAGGTGAGCGGTGATGGCCCTTAGACCAGGGTGACTGTAGTGAGATGGCGGGAAGGGGCCGGTTTCCAGACATATTTTAAAGGTGAAGCTAACAGAATTTCCTGCTGGATTAGAGAAAGGAAAGAGTCTCAGGTGACTGCACTGTTGTTCCTTGAGCAGCTGGGAGGATGTGTTCTCGAGACATGGGGGGTTGTGAGCAGAGCCAGCTGGCACAGAAAGACGGTGCTTTGGGCTTGGCTGTGGTGAGTTCAGGTGTGTTACATCACCTGGAGATGCCATCAGGTGACTGGAGGGATGGTGACATGTGGTCATCGGCATGGAGAGGCTGGATGGCTTGAGACCACAGGGCCTGGGTGTATGGCCAAGAAAAGAGGGCAGCAAGTCAGGGAGGGAGGCGGATTGGTGAGGGGGGAACGTGTCCTTGTACCCACCAAGCACTTGGTTCCGGGCGGTAGTAGTGGCCGGCTGTCAAAGGTGGGTCTAGCGAGATGCGGCCTGCGTGGCCGCACTGGAGTTAATGACATGGAGGTCATTCGCAGCATGGAGAAGCAGTTTTGGCGTGGCGATGGGGGGTGCGCAATGATGGAGCCAAAGCCTGCACAGCTACGTGCTTGAGCCTTGGGAGTGGAGACATGGAGAGTGGGGCCCAAAGCATTTTTATTTTAAAGGTGGGGGAGGTTATAGCATGTTTGTAAGGCTGATGTGAAAGATCCCCTAGAGGTGGTATTGATACTCAGTGTGTATCCAAATGTCCAGAACTCAGAAACTTTAAAAGCACTTGTTATTTGGATAATCGTTAGAATAATCAAGAGTGGGCAACAGAAGTACCAAAGGGCTCAAGTAGAATTTCATTCTTTAAAATTTCTTTCTTAAAATTCTTTGAATCATGGATCCTAAGAACTGAAAGGACTAAAGGCAGTAGGTAGCTTTCAGATTTTTTAGCTGGGGGATGCTGTTTTCCAGTGGAATCTCACGGAAAGCTACCCTGCACACAGATTCAGCAATCCTGCAGGGACTCCTCACTGACCCTGCAACCCACCTCCTGCTGGAGACCCTGAGTCCTCAAGGGGTCCCCGGGGCTGTCAGGGAAAGATGCAGAACTACTGCTTTAATTCAGGTACCACATTTACCAGGAAGGAGTTTAGAGGTTAAGATTCTTGTTCTTGCCTGAGGATAAACACAATATTTAGTTTAAGAGCTGGAGGAGAAGCCAGTTTCCTGAGTCTTAGGACAATGGACTGTCTGTTCTGTCCTTGGCACCTGTGGCCATGCTCCTCACTAGAGCAGTGCAGGACTCTTGAGTGAAAGAATGAATGAAAGAGTGGCTTGAGGGGAAGAGTCCCGAAGCTCAGCAGTTGCAGTACCTGAGAATCGATGCCACCCTTTCACCCCTGTGGTTCCCCCTTGGGGTCCAGGTTTGTGCCATAAACACCTGTGCATCCATCTAGGTGGGTCCTGCAGGCTGGGTGTGGTCCTCACAGCCGTGCACCTCAAACGTGTATGTCACTAGACAGCTTAGAACTCTTGTTGCTGCTCCGTGGAGCTGTATTGAGTGGGGTGTGCAGGGTTAGTCTTTACAGGTGTGCATTAAATGCTCAGGGCTGTGGGGTTACATCCTGTTCAGAGGCCTTTACTTAAAGCCTGTAGATGGAGCACTGGGCCTGGTCCTCAGCAGGGTGTCCAGGGCGCTCCATGACCGCACATCTGGCCCTCCGCCTTATTTCCACACTGTGGGCTGTGGCTCTATGGGACTGGCCCCCCGTCCCCCAGAGCTCCCCCAGCAGGTCCTCAGGCGGGAACTGCCAGCTGGTGTGTGTGCTGTTACTGCTGCTCTGCCCATGGGGGTGTCCCACATGTGCTTCGTGCTGAAAGGTGACTGAGATATTGGGACTGGAGCTGTATGTCTGGATTTCTGTTTGGATGACGTCACGGGGAGTTAGGTACTTCATTATGGTGGATTTAGAATTCTACAAATATTTGGTTTTCACAGAGATTTCCCTCCTTAAAATAGGCTTTTTATTTTCCTGATTATAAAATCATACATAAAACTCACAAGGAACTACAAATTACTAATGATCCCAGCACCCAGAGGTATCATTGTTTGTATTTTGCTCAGCGTCTTTTCAAAGTATTTTCCCATGTGCATTGCATATATTGATACACCTTTTTGTTCCGCAGAGTATTTTAAGGTGGTTCTTACCTGCTTCCAGTACTGTTCTGAAAAGCTAATTGAGAACCCCTCTTCGCATTTTATATACAGAAAAACGTAGAAAAGAATTCATTCATTCAGTGCCTTTAAACATAGAAAAGAAATAGTGCTATTTGCCAATTGAAGTCCTAGAGGACTTTTACTGACTTTTAAAATACTTGATCGTGCTTTGATGAAAGTTGGGTAATTTTTTCAAGCTGCTCTAAAGGATAATTTTAAGACTGGAAGTCTAAAGCCAAAGTACCTTGGACTTTTAAAGGCCCATTTTTCACTCATGGTTGTTAGAGAATTTTAGACACATTAAAAATGTTTTCAGCACCATAGTGAGAGTGATAAGCCACATCATAAAATGGATTGAGTTAAAAAAATTTTATTACTACCTTTGATGGGAGATTCTTCTCTGTTAATCTTACTATATGGGCAAATGTCCTTTTATCATGTCACAGTCATCTTTCTGGAGGATAACTATGGTTTCAATAGCACTACTTAAGATACGACTTTTATTAAGTGCTTGTTAATTTAATTCATTACATAGAATGTAAACCTTCAAATTAAATTCTCCTTTGTTTCAAATTTATGACCGGCAAAGTCAGCACCATCTTTGAGTGAGGGGAGCACGTTGTTAGTGATGCCAGGTGAGGCACCCACAGTGTCTCAGACCTCTTTCCTCAGATGTGCGTGGAGATCAGTGTTGATGTTATGTGAGATATTGAGTCTCTTACGGGTTACTCAAAATGTATTCCTTGTGTTGAAAAATGTTGCAGAAGAACATGCATTTATCATCCTTCTGCCTTTCACATGGTGTCAAAAGCTGACATTTGAGATGAATAGCCCTAAGGATTAACTTTTCATTTCTGAAGAGTCTCAAAGCTTTATCTTCGTAATTTGCTAAATAGCTACTTTCTGGACCCTGTCATTCTGGCTCCTTCAATAGAAACCAGTCTAATATTCCAGCCTCACAGGTGGTCACACAGGAAAGAACAATCTGAGGAGCCCTTTTCCCTTTTTGGACAAAGTTGGTGTCGAGGTGACCTCCGTGTTGTACAGCGCCCTGTAATAAAAAGAGTGACTGATCCTCTCAGGTCTGAGAAACAGGAGAAAGTCTGTTTCCGACTGACTGCAGTGCCTCCTGCTGTGGGCCAGCGAGCGCTCGCTGCCAGGCCTCTGGTCTCCACCCATCTGCGGCAGCCCCTTTGCTTGGAGCTGGGTTTAGTGACCGGTCACTAGAGCTCTCTATGGTCACAGGTTTCCTCCATCCCCTGCATTTCTAGGTCGTGGTTTTTGGCTTTTACTCACTGTTTTCATTTCTGTGCAACTTTGCTTTTATGGTAGATAATCTTGTGCCTTGCAGGGGAGTAGGCAGTGTATGAATAAATCAATAAAAGTATTGTCATCGCGATAGTAGGAAATATAAACTTATATTGGTCGTGGTAAAATTATTTGTGCTAATTTTAGAACCTTATTAGTCCTTCACTTATAGGTCCCTAGCAGCTAAGTTTAGTCTCTGTTATCTACAATGTAAGTATATTAAGAAGGCCCCATTACTGAGAGCAAGTTCTAGATTTAACATCAGAAATGTTGGGGCCAGAATCATTCCCAGTTTTCTGGTGTGTGAGTGACGGACATGTGAGCTGAGTGAGCCCATGGTGCGGTATGAACTCTCACAGAAATAGCTGCCATGGACCGCTTTGCCTGTTCACAAAAGAGGCTGATTCTACGGCTGTGATGCAGTGCTGCATTACTTTGTGACTGAGGTCATATCTGTGAAAACTAAGGCTTTAAAAAGGGCATAGGAAAAACTGAGAACAACTTTTTGTTGCCTTTTCCCCCAGCTTTATAGAGATGTGATTGATGCACAACATTGTGTAAGTTTAAGGTGGACAACATGATTTGACACACGTGTATATTGCAAAATGAAGACCACAGTGGTTAGCTGACACCTGCATCATGTCACCTAATTACTATTCCTTTTTTTTGTGGTGAGAACATTTAAGATTTACTCTTAGCAACTTTCAAGTACATTTTTTTTTTGCCTTTTAACTAATAGAATGTTGACTCTACCAAGTGGATTAACTTTGGCCTCTGAGATGCAGATTTGTTCTCCTGCAGGTCAAGATTGAGTATTTACCCCTGTCCAAGTTTAGTTTTAGAATATTCAAATTGTTAAGCTACTGGTCCTTAAAACTTTTTTTAATATAGTTCTTTTTTGTGTGTGTAAAAGTTTGGAATTCACAGATCACTCTAGGATATTCCATTTCTTTCCTGCTTTCAGGGCTGTTAAAATTGCTTGTTTTTTTCAAAGGTAATAAAATTCAAAGTAACAAAGGAAATTCTCTTAATCATTCTTTTCCTTTCTCCTTTTTCACATGGTGTACTCCAAATGGTTAGTATTAGTTTGTACCTAATAGGAATGACATTTAGGACAAAAAGTGTTTTTCCCCAAATTCAGTAGAAATTGTGGGTGTTAAGTTCCATTACAGGAGGTTTGTTCCCTGACTTTGGGTGAGTCAGGAATTCTCTCATCTGTGACCTGAGAGGACGGTCCACTGTGTCTCTAGGGCCTTCTCAGCATTAGAATTTTATGAATCTGTGACAGTTCAGAGTCACTGAAATTCATCAGAAGCTTTATGTAGGAGTGTAGAGAAACTAAAGAATTCTCCAAATTTGGAGAAAATTCTGTATTACTAAAAGCAAATAAAGTGATTGTAAAATCTATTGCTGATTCTAGATTTTTTAAAATAAAAAATCAAATAGAGAATTATGGCAGAAGGGAATGCCATTTTCTTTACCTAAAAAACCCTGACTTTAAAGAAGAGGAATTATTTAAATATTACAAATTTTAAAATTAAATATATAGCTCTTGCAGGAAAAACTGGTTCCTGGTTGTTGATTCTATATTCTATTCCAATATTATACATCTGAAATCACCATGAATTTGTAACCAAAATGTTTCTGATGTTAACAGTCTTTGATTTCCTTCAACTTCTTGCTTAGCAGGAATACTCAACAAGTTTCACAAAGAATGGACAAAATAAAAGAAAACATTTGGAAAAATTCTTCTGTCTTCTTTCTCTGACTTGTTTTATTTCATTGAGGATGTTTCCTGGCTCTGTATCATGTCAAAATGTAGTTTGCGGGTCATACCTGTGGTCCCAAAGTTTCTGAAATATCCCATCGACAGTACAAAGTTATAGCAACCAGGCCCTATATCCAGGAGTCGTGAAAATACCTGCCCATTTTAAGATATTAGTTTTTTTTAAAGTAAATTAGCAAATACCAACTAAATATTCCAATACTAGCTACACAATACTGTTAGCTAGAGTGAGGGCTTCATATGAATGAGTTCTCTGCTTCTCATGAGGCAGTGGCTTTTCTTGGCTGCCCATCAGAATCAGTCTAAGGATCCCTAGGAACCACCCACTATCCAGGCCACACCTCACACCAGGGAGCGCAGTGGTCCAGGCTGGTGTTGAAAGATCAGCCCAGGGATTCCATAGGCGGCCATGGTTAGAGCCTCTCATTTGGGGTTCTTAGTTTGTTTGAACTATCACAATAACCTAGTTACTAGGGACCACCCCTAATGTCTGAACACACTGGGCTTTGGGGTAGAAAGTGTGGTAGAGATGAGCTTGCAGGGTGAGTCAGGACTGAGTTGGAAGCCTGCCTCGATCAATACAGTTAGGTTACCTTGGACAGGTGTTTGACTCTGGTCTGCAGTTTCATTCCAGCTTTAGCATTAATCTTTAACACTTAATAACATTATAGCAGATTTCTAGATATATCAAGAAGCCGAAGTTGGTGCAAAATTTCAATTCAGTTGTTTTGATTCAAGTGGCCGTGAGATGGAGAGATTTTTAGTTTGATATTCAGCTAATGACTCACCATTGAGAAGATTTAGATATTATGAAATTGAAATTCAGTGGGTTGATGTTGGTATTTCCATTATCTAAGAACTAAAAGCTTTCTAAGCACATACCTTTTTAATGCATTCTGAGTAATGTTAAGCCTACTTAAGATAAACTGTTTTGAGAACTTTGTCACATACATGTCATCCTCATTACAAATGAATTTTACACGTTCATGAAAACAGATTTGGAAACTGAGAGGCAGCAATTAGAGAGCCTGAGACCAGAGGTGGAGGACCTGGACACACGTCTGCATTTTGCCATTTATTCGCAGTTTAATTATGGGCAGGTCACTTAATCTGAGTCTTAATTTCCTCATCTGTAAAGTGGGAATAATAGTATCTACCCTAATAATTTCACAGGGTTCTTATGAGGCTCAGATGAGGTCATATGTTTATTCAACAAACAGGTGACTCACCAAGGGCCTGTTCCTCGCTGGGCAGCGGTCTCACTGTGAGGGACACAAAGAAGGAAAATGGGTCCTCAGAAGGAGTGAGCACATGTGTTAGTTGCTGCTCACATTTACAAAAGTTCGTGTTGTAGTCCTTTGAAGAGAGCTTGCTCTTTCATCTCTGTGTTTCTGTGTCTCTGGGCCTGGCACTGAACACAGAAGGAGCTAAAAAATACTGGCTGTATGAATAACTGAATCACATAATTCGTTTCCTTGAAAATATTTTGTTACTCTAGACAGGGTCTCCTTTAAACAAGCTGAGATCAGAGTGAAGTGTGGATGTGGTTTCGTTTCTGTGCTCGTTTAAAGTTCCACACGAACTTGAACATGGGAGTTTAACCTGGGATCCTTTCAAACCGCAGCGGTGCTTAACTTTTTACTTGGAGTTCGATTCAGTTTAGGTTAGTGTTCCCTTCTTTCCAATCACCGTTTCAATAACATCAGGAGTACTGTTTTTGGCTAATGTCCTTTTCATGTTGGGTAGTAATCCAAACTCCAATATTTCTTTTGGAAAGGAAGATAAATTATTTCCTTGACATCCATTTTCTCCATTAAGTTAAAAAAAAAAAGTCACTTCATCAATGTAATTTCAAGCAGCTGGATTTGAGTCTGTGCCGCTTATGGCAGCAGAGTTGGGCTTCAGCAGAGCTCCTGACATGTGGCCTGGTTCACAGTCAGCACACGGAGTTTTCACCTGGACGTTGCAGCCAGTCACTAGCTGTGGATGTGCATTTGGGGGGTGTTCACGTGTGGGTCTGAACTAGGTCAGGGCTTTGGTTGTTGTCTCTTTCTAGACTCTGTTAGGAAGATGTGAACACAGAGAATTGTGATGGCACTTTCACACTGGGTTGCAGAAATACTGAGGATTTAAGTTGTCTCTTTACTGCAGATGAGGGGTTCTCTTTGCAGCCCCTCTGTGTCGTTAGCATAGTGGGTGGAGGTCTTGTGTGCTGATGTCTAGCCTTTTATTATTTATTTGAATAATGGAATTTTAGAGTGGAAAGGACCTGCCACCCATGTTCTAGACAGACAAAACCAAGGAGAAATGAAGAGGCTGTGATGGTCAGTGTCAGTGGGGGTCCTGATCACTTTCTGTGAGTTTTTTTCTACTGGCTGCTCACTGAGTGGGATGTCCTGTGTGAATCCCACCAGCTTCTGTGGGTGCTCCTAGGGAAAAGCTCTCGGTCAGAATTAGGGTGATAGTCAATGTAAGATATACATAGATGTTTATGCGCCCATGTGTATGTAATTGTGTAATTTCCTTTATCCTTAATTGCTTAAATTTATAGTAATGTGTTAAGTTTGCAAATTTATTTTGTCTTATAAAAGTAAATTCCATTTTCAAATACTGATTTGCACAGGTTGCAGACATCCCATGCCCAGTGAAGCCTACAGGCATTGGGTTGGGCTCCATCCTGTTCTTTAAGTCACTTACGGGCCCTTGGTACGGATGCTTCTCAGCAGAGGGCACACGTTGTGTTCCCATGTTTTATGTTATAAAGTCAGTGCTGCGCCTGCCTGGTAATAAACCTGGTTCTTCTTAGGCATGAGATGAACGAACACCAGTGAGGTTAAATGTTTTGCCCAGAGCCTCACAACATCCAGTGACAAGTTGGAAATAAAATGTATGAGCCTCCTTTTGTCCAGCCTGAGCTCCTGAGTCCTGCTGCCGCCCGGGCTGCTGCTGCACTAGCTCCCTCATCCTTGGTGGCGGGGAAAACCGCCAAGGATTTTTTCAAGCAAAGGAAGAGTTCCATAGTCATGACTTGCCGGCCACATCATGTTACTATTTTGTGGGTCAGAGGCGTGGGGTGAGTGAGGTATGGCAGGCCCCGAGTGCCCCTGAGCTCTTACCGAAAGAGTCCCTGTCTGCGTTCTGTTCCCTGGGCTCTCCAGGTAGACTGAGTGCCCAGACCATCACGGCACACAGATAGGGAAGGAGAAGTAGCAGCTGAAGAGCATCAGGCTGGCATTGACAACTGCATGCTTTATATTGTGCTTTTTCAGAGTGCAAATTCACCTGCACCAGCGGGCAATGCTTGTATCTTGGTTCACTGGTCTGTAACCAACAGAATGACTGTGGGGACAACAGTGATGAAGAAAACTGTCTCCTGGTGACTGAACATCCACCTCCGGGCATCTTCAGCTGTAAGTCCCTCCCGCTCACCTCGGTATCATTCAGTTGGGTTGTGTTTGGGGATGGTTAGGAGGCAGCGACCTGGGGAAGTGGGAAGGATGTTGTATTTTGGTTAAGAGAAGAGGTTTGCGTTTTCACAAAGGGAATGTTTTCTTTTAAGGTAGAAATATGGTGTGTCTGAGAGTCAGAAGTTCCTTCCACTTTGAGTGGCCTGTGTTTTGGGAGAGGCTTTCTACTGCTTATCTTAGAAGCACTGACTGATCCCAAGAAATAATATATTGACTTAGTATTCTTCATACTGGTTTTGTAGAATTTTTTAGAGTAATTTTAAACAATAATTTAAAAATAATTTTAAATAAAGAAAGGTACATAGAGGGTCCACAATTAAACTAGTAATTAAAATAAGAAAATAGAAAAAGTTTATATGGGACTTTTAAAAAAGGTTGCGATGATGTGTTTTTCTATTTGATATTGGGTGGAAAGCAACCTGAGTGAGATGTTTCCCTGTGTGAATCCCCAGACTGAGGCTGTGAGCATTTCTTGAACCTGAGTGAGATGTTTCCCTGTGTGAATCCCCAGACTGAAGCTGTGAGCATTTCTTGAACTGGAGGAAGGTGAAATCCGAGTACAAAGTTCATTCATTTTTGATCTCATGGCTTTTATGAAGAGGAAGGAGCAAGAAGGCGGCTTGGAAACACTGCCGGACTTCTCTTAGGGAAAACTTCTCGTAGGGAAGTGGCTTGTTGCCTCCTGTGTTTCCTGGGCTGAGGGAAGTGGGTTGAGGTCACGGATGTTTTACAGCACTGACCCTCGTCAGGGGTCTTCCCTCTGAGATCATCTCAGGAAACATGTGGCTTCTCTCCCCACTTTTACTGACATTATTGTGAGAAGTTATATTTGTTTTTATTTACAGATTCTAAAATTTTTGTTCTAGAGATCAGACTACGTAATACGGATCCTATAATGTGAAATGGGAGGGGATGTTAAAAGAGAAGCAGTTTTCTCTATTCCCACTGTGTTTTTATGTTGGGGGAAAGCTGTGAGTTTTAAGCCTGCTACTTATTCCTGCTAAATCGGGAGTCTAATTGTGCTGTCGTTTCTGTTGTGTCAGTTTGCATTTTCTTATATTGAGCGTTCTTATAGAGTCCCATCTCGATACTTTGAGAAGACAGTTTAAGGTGAGCTGTGTGCTTTCTTGGTGTTTAGTCCATGTGCTTCCTCCGGCGATGTTCTCTGCAGTAGCCTTTGTGGTCGTCAACACTGTAATTTGCTCAGTATGCCTGCCTAGACCCAGGGGAGGAAGGGACCCTTCAGTGAGCCATACCTGCCGTGGCCCCGTCCAGCAGCTCTGAGCCTCATCTGCATGGGGGGCGTGAGGATTAAGTGGGATGGTCCATGGGAAGCACTTAGAGTCTGGCTGGTACCGAGCACTTGATACAGGCCAGTCAGCCTCAAGCCAGGGTCTTAGAAGGAGAAGAGCAGAGTAGAGGCAACGTCTCACTTGTGTTCTCTAGACTTGAGTAACGTACACACTTACACAACAGATGGTGGGTAGGACATCAGGACCCTGCATGGGGTCTCGCCTGGTTGGAGCTCCTGTGAAAAGCAGGCAGGACACACCTCTGGCCTCTGCCCAGGGGCACTTCCCGGAGGTGTTTCCCCTTCACATAGGTCCTGCCACTGCTGCAGTCCTGCAGTGTCCCTTCCTCCCAGCCTCTTCCCCTTTCTCATCAGTATTTCCTGGTTTGTAAAATGGATTTCCAGATATTTTTTCCATTCATTTTTTTTTTTTTTTTTCTTTTTTTTTTTTTTTTGCAGTATGCGGGCCTCTCACTGTTGTGGCCTCTCCCGTTGCGGAGCACAGGCTCCAGACACGCAGGCTCAGCGGCCATGGCTCACAGGCCCAGCCGCTCCGAGGCATGTGGGATCTTCCCGGACCGGGGCACGAACCCGTGTCCCCTGCATCGGCAGGCGGACTCTCAACCACTGCGCCACCAGGGAAGCCCTCCATTCATTTTTAAAAATGTGAACACTTTAATTTTGCTTAGAAGCTAGGTGAAGCAGTTACATCTGTAAATGGCTCAGCGTTGCCCTAGGAGCTCCGAGAGTTTGTATAGTTGATTTACAATGTTGTGTTAATTTCTGCTGTACAGTAAAGTGATTCAGTTGTACATATATATATCCTTTTCCATTATGGTTTCTCACAGGATATTGAATATAGTTCCCTGTGCTGTACAGTAGGACCTTGTTGTTTATCTTTTTTTATATATAGCAGTTTGTATCCTAATAGAGGAATCTTAAGATCCTGTTGGCAAACTATTGGTCCCTAGTGTTCAGATGTAACTAGGCTTGTGCCCTTGTAGCCAAAATGGGAAGCTGTTTACAATGTGCTGTCTTTTAAGAAGATCAGAAAGTCAGGAGACACAATGACCAAGGGCAGGATGAGGGCTGTGGCTTCAGGTTAACCTGGCTTCTAGTTCTAGCTTAAGGAAGCAGCTGAATCCCTTTAAGGCTTAGTTTCTCTGTCTGCAAAATGAGAATAATTTCTGCCATATAAGGTTGCTATGAGGATTTACATGAAATAACACACATGAAGAGTGTGGTCTGCATCATCATCTCATTGCTGTCTTCGTCCCTGCTTGCCATGTGGGACGTCTTGGGGAGGGGACCTCCATGACTGCTGCCGTCTGTCTGCACAGCAGAGCCTCCTTCAGGTGGAGCATGGGTTCCAGGCATCCACAGGCGAGTTCATCCTCAGAGGTTCTGGGCATTTCCCACCTCCTCTGCCCCTGCAGAAGGCCTGCTGGGGAGCCGCCAGCTGAAGGGGGTTTGCTGGGCCTGGCCCACAGTCCTCGCTCCCCTGCTGGCTCAGGGGCCACTCATCACAAATGGGTTTGTTGTGGCTGCTCTGTTCTCTGTGCTGCTGGAGGGTGATCGGGTACCGAATGACTGCACTCTCCTTCCCTTGGTCTGCCAGGCAAGAGCACAGAGCAAAGGCTGTTCTACTCCCCCTCAGCTGCCCAGTAGGGCTTGGATGCTCTCCACTTGGGAGGGGGTCTGCAGGGCCCACCAGCCTGCGGCTGCAGCAGGCGTACCTCTGTTGGGGGTGCCACTTCCTCCCTGTCTTGGGAACTTGGAATATTACGGGACTTCTTGTCTATAGACTGATGCATTCTAAGAAAACAAAGAGTGCTTTCTCCTTATTCCTATCTAAGAACGAGTCATTTACTTGATCTGCTTTGTACCCAAGTAAGGGAAACACTCAGTGTTCTGCTCTTTGATCGCACTTAGGTTCAAGAAGGGTGGAATCAGTTTTCTGCCTGTGTTGTTGGCTGTGGGCATGCGCCCTGGCTCAGGTGTCTTGGTCCTCTTTCTCATTTCATATTTGCTAAAATTTAAAATGAATTAAGCTTAGAAAGAAAATGTCACTGTCATTTGTGAAGGCAGCAGTGCTAATGATAATAGAAGCCCTTATAGTAGCTGTAAGAAACTTTTCCTTCCTGAGTGGTCTCACTGCTTCTCTGCCTTGCTGATCCGTGGCCTGAGGCGAGGCCCTGGTTCAGTGGGCCCCGAGGCCCTGCACAGATGTGGGGACGGGGCTGTGCCGAGTGTTTCACGGGGAAAGCGTCTTGCTGGTTCATCTTTCTACAGAAGAGGGAAACACTGTGGCCGGCTTTTCCCATGTCTTTTCTCTTCCTCCATCAAAACATTGTACTTCTGAGGGAATTCCCTGATGGCGCAGTGGTTATGAATCCACCTGCCAATGCAGGGGGACACGGGTTCGAGCCCTGGTCTGGGAAGATCCCCCATGCCATGGAACAACTAAGCCCGTGTGCCACAACTGCTGAGCCTGTGCTCTAGAGCCCGCGAGCCACAACTGCTGAAGCCTGCACACCCAGAGCCCATGCTCTGCAACAAGAGAAGCCACCTCATTGAGAAGCCCGTGCACCGCAACGAAGAGTAGCCCTGCTTGCAGCAACTATAGAAAGCCGGTGCGCAGCAACGAAGACCCAATGCAGCCAAAAAAAAAAAAAAAATTTGTACTTCTGAGCACTAAAGATACAAATTATGCGAAAAAATTATTATTTTTACAAATAAAATTACGCAAATTATTATATTTACAGATACAGTTTGTAAGTGCCTTCTTTGATCATTGTACCGAGCATTCTGGGGAATGCAGGACAACAGATCCTGTTATCAAGGTGCTTGACAGTCAGCTTGGGGAACCAAAAAACACTTCTACAAAGACGACTCAACATGAACACAGGCTACCAAGCCGAGTGGTCCCAGCAATTCGTGGTCCAGGAGTCCACAGAGGACCGTTCTGCTGGGACGTGGTCACAGTGGCTTCGCAGAGGAGGCGTGCTGGGTGTCAGGGCCAAGGACGGTGGAGTGTGGGTGAGTGAGGCCTTGGCGGGTGGCTGGAGGCAGAGAGCGAGCCAGTCACGCCACACCTCCTGCCCTTGTAACTGAAGGGATGGATCTCGGGTCCCTAGCTGCACAGCCTGCCCGTCGCCTGTGATGCTGGCCCTCCTCACTGGGCTTTGGCTCCGCAAACCCACTACCCTTTGAAGCCCCTGTGCCACATCTTGGTGGTGGGAGCAGTTTCTCTGGCTTCTGAGAAGCAGGCATTGAGCAGCCTTGGAGGAACCATGTGCTTTGAAGGCAAGAGCAGGCCTTCCTCAGTCACTGCTCAGGAGTCATGCCCTGGAGCTGGGGAGCACAGAGGGGTCCCTGTGACAGCTTCACCTACAGTGAATGAGGGGGTCCGACATGGGGGGGTGTGTGGGAGGAGAGGGTGGCACTCTCACCATTACTGGTGGCTCTTTGCTTCTTTCTTCATTGGTGGCCTAGTAAACCTAATCTCAAAGTCAGATGAGCTGATGCTAATAAAGTTCCCCGATTCAGCCAGGATTTTAACTTCAGGACTTTTCAGAAGGAAACTGTTTTTTTTTTTCCCAGGGCTGTTTAGGGTAATAACAACCAAATAAGATAAATTCAGCACATTAAAATCTGAGCTGTGTGTCTTTCTTCCCAAACCAGCTCTCCAGCTCTTCCCACCTTCGTCAGTTTTTTCCAAAGGGACTGGCACTCTCCTTGTCACAGAGCTGTGCTCCCCTGTGCCCCATGTCTGGCTGTCTGCTCCCCACCTCCCCAGGACTTTATTCCTTCATC
The DNA here is from genome assembly GCF_964165515.1 of Mesoplodon bidens. Classification (NCBI taxonomy): domain Eukaryota; kingdom Metazoa; phylum Chordata; class Mammalia; order Artiodactyla; family Ziphiidae; genus Mesoplodon; species Mesoplodon bidens. Next base: position 28,343,606 of record NC_138169.1, on the reverse strand, counting down.
CACTCTCTCAGCTTTGTCGAGATAGAGTCGACACACAGCACTGTGAGTTCAAGGTGTCAGCGTGACATCTTTTTTTTTTTTTTTTTTGCGGTACGCGGGCTTCTCACCGTTGTGGCCTCTCCCATTGCGGAGCACAGGCTCCGGACGCGCAGGCTCAGCGGCCATGGCCCACGGGCCCAGCCGCTCCGCGGCACGCGGGATCCTCCCGGTCCGGGGCACGAACCCACCTGCCCTGCATCGGCAGGCGGACCCTCAACCACTGCGCCACCAGGGAAGCCCTCAGCGTGACATCTTGAGTCGCGTACAGTGTACAGAGACATCCGCACAGCGAGTCACTGAACATCAGCACTGTGTATTTGGGACCATGTTCGTAACCATGCAGAAACCTGTTCACAACCAGGCTTCACCGAGACCAGACCTTTATTTTTTCTGTTTATTTCATTAACGATAATTCTCTAATAACATTCATATTCCTCCAGCTGTCTTATAAATTGTTTTGTCCTGTTGACAGTTTGTTTGAAGCAGGATCCAAAGGGGCCCTAAGCGTTGTTCCAGGATGCTGTGCTGTCCCCTGAGGAGTGTTTCCTATGTGGGCCACGCACTCCCCCCACCGACCCCCACCCCTCACCGCCGTGATCTGGGTGGAAGGTCTGGACTGTCTGGTGGTAGTGTCTCACGCTCCAGATTGTGCCCCGCTTCCCCGGGACGTGTGCTCACCACCTCTCAGGCTTCCTGTCTGTCAGTGGTCGGGTCTCCAAGTTTGGGGAGGCTCAGGTGTGAATGAAGCCACTCTGAGGTTCTGCTGTCCACATTGGGGGGCTCGTCCTGTTATGTGATTATCATCAGTCATTGGGGGGTTGCAAAGCAGTCATGACCTAATTCTGCCCTTTTTTCTCCATTTACTAGTGGGGATACTTCTATAAAGAGAAACTCCCATTTACTATGTGATTACCAGGAAGTAGATCTCATATTGCATCAGTTTTCTTAATAATGAGAAGGTTCCCTCTAGCGCTTCAGAGGTGATCAGTGTCATTCTGAACGGATGAATTAAAATGTCTAGTTGTGTACACGGAACCTTTTTAGGAACAACTTCTGCTGCACTTGGGTGTGACCAGCTCCCAGGTTTTGTCACCGAGTCCAAGCTCGCTCTGCTCACCGCATGACAGGCCAGTAAATTGGGAGATGAGGTGCTGAGGCAAGGAATACGACTTTATTCGGACAGCCGGCAGACAGAGAAGATGACAGACTAGTGTGTCCGAAAAATCATCTTATGGGGTTTGGATGCCTGTTTCTTTCCTAGAACAGAGAGGGGGAGGAAATGAGGAAGTAAAGTAAAAAGGCCATAAGTTTTGCAAATATCCCCTGGAATGGCCAGCCTTGGGGAGGGGATGTGTCTTCTTTCTTGCAGCCATCCACAGGTGGACAGGGTCCGAATGCTTCCCTGAACAAAGGCACTTTAGTTTAACATTCAGGCAGAGGGGCAGGGTTCCCTGAGGCAGGCCACTGTGTATAGACAGTATCCTTTTTTTTTTTTTAAACATCTTTATTGGAGTATAATTGCTTTACAATGGTGTGTTAGTTTCTGCTTTATAACAAAGTGAATCAGTTATACATATACATATATCCCCCCATATCTCTTCCCTCTTGCATCTCCCTTCCTCCCACCCTCCCTACCCCACCCCTCTAGGTGGTCACAAACCACCTAGCTGATCTCCCTTTGCTATGCGGCTGCTTCCCACTAGCTATCTATTTTACGTTTGGTAGTGTATGTATGTCCATGCCACTCTCTCACTTTGTCGCAGCTTACCTTTCCCGCTCCCCATGTCCTCAAGTCCATTCTCTAGTAGGTCTGCTAGACAGTATCCTTTTAGTGAACAAAAGCAGCGGGCAGCAAAGGTTAAAGTAAAAGAAACAGATCCAAGATGGAGTCAGGATTGGCTCCTCCCTGTTACAATTTTATCTAGGATTCTGTGATTCTCAGTGGCCTGTTTAACTTCAAGGAAGTGAGACTCCAGGAGTGCAGGGTCCTGTTCCCCAGCACCAGGGGTCTCACCAGCCGCTCTGTCACCTCCCCTGGCTGATCCTTCCTTCTCCTCCAGGCCCCTCACCTTCACCTTCCTCCCTCTGACTTCCCCAAGTGCCTTCTGACTGCCCTGTGCCTCTGAGCCCACTGCCCGCTGCTGCATCAGCCTCGCAGACCTAAGGGCAGCATGGCGTCTGTTAGGGAGGGCCCCCAGCAGCCCTCAGGTCCTTGCCGTTCCGGGCTGGAGCCCTCCCCTGCCCTCCCCTGCACTTGCCCTGGCCGGGCCTGCCCTGCCCCTTTCTCTCTCGGAGCAGCTCAGCTCGCCCCCGCCCGCCCTCTCCAGCCCCTTCTTACTCACCACTGCTCTCCCCTGGCTGCTTTTGCTGGGTTGCTTGTTCACGGCCAGATCCCATGGATTTTTTTTTTCCCCCATTTCTTCTCTTTCTGGCCTTTTCTCCATAGTCGGTAAGGTTGATCATCCCCTCTTTGAGATTCTCCGTTCCCTTAGGGTCCAGGTCTCCCTGAACACCTCCAGCTGCTCCTTCTCTGTGGTGGCTCCTCTGTCCGCCAGGTTCCAGCCTGGTCCTTGCCCTTGTCTGTGGAATTCTAGACACCACTTGGCATCAAAGCCACGCCCGTATTCTTATCTCCAGCTCAGACAGAAGTATCCAACTCTGCTCGTAAGACTTCTCCCAAACCTTTCCAACTCCTGAGCATTCAAAGCTGAACCAGTTATTTCTTCCTCCACCCCCAGACCAGACAGTTCTTTTGGTATTTTCTGTCTTAGAGTTTTGCCAGTTACATCAGGCTGGTCACTTTCCTGATTGGTCACTATCCCTTGCCAGAAATAATTTCTCCTTCTTGGAACCCTACAACATCTTGTGTCCCTCTTAAGGTGTTGACTGTTCTGCTTCATCATCACATGTGGACAAGAATGATTTCAGGTGTTAAGCTCTTTGAAGACAGGGGCTATGCTCACATCTTTGGAAGCCCTGACACTCCTAATGAAGCACGGACTGTACATGTCGGCGCTTGAAAAGGATCTGTTGAATTGAATTGAAAACCATTTATCCTTCCTCTGCTACTTCCCAGCAAGCTGTCAGCATGGCCCTTAGTTGAACAGTGACTACAAGAGTTTCAGCTGTAGCCTTAGTGCCTCCCATAGTGCGTGGCATATATAGTATACATTGCATGACATATATAGTATACAGTGTGTGGCGTATACAATATACAGTGAGTGACCCTATAAATACGTGCTGAGTGAATGGATAAATGTGATTTTTTTTTCTCTTTGTTTTTTCAGTTGGCTATATATCTATCCTTAAACAGCTTTTGTGGTATAATTGACACACAGGAAAGTGCACATATTTAGCAATTACAATTTGGTAAGCTTTACATAGGAATATACCCATGAAACCATCACAAATTAGCCATGGTGTGTCCATCTGCCCAACATGTTTGTCACTCCCCTGTGGTCCCTTCCTGTTTTACCTCCCTGTCTGCACCCCAGGCGACCACTGATGGATTGGTATCTCTATAGATTGGCTTGTATTTTCTAGAGTTTATATAACTGGAATCATAATGTGTGCACTCTTCTGTTTGGCTTCTTTCATCCAGCATAATAATTTTGATTTTCTTCTGTGTTATATGCATCAATAGTTTAGAGATTATGTAGAATTGCTATTATTTCTTCTTCAAATATTTTATAAAATACACCATTGAAGCCATCTGGGCTTAGGGTTTTCTTTGTACAAATGCTTTTAACTGCAAATTTAATTTCTGTATTAGCTATAGGGCTCTGTTCCTACTTGATAAGCTTTTTAAAAATTAAAGAAAAATTTTTTATGCAAGTATAGTTGGTTTACAATATTGTGTTAGTTTCAGGTGTACAGCATAGTGAATCAGTATTTTTGCAGATTATTGAATGTGATTATTTTTGAAAACTCAAGTCGGACCAGAGGATAAAAAAACACTTGTGTTTTGCATGGCCTAGTGCCCTGCAAGTAGACCTGGAGGGTGAGAATACTTATTCAGCCCTGACAGCCTGCGTGATAGGACACAGAGAGAGGGGACGTAAGGTCTGTTCCCCAAATTGTCTGTCATTATGGTGTATATTGGTTACTGCCAACACCCAAACTCACTGGAGTATGTCCCTACTCTAGTTGGGGTTCATTCTGTGGCCAGCAGTGTGGCAGGATGCCCTGTGCTCTACTGGGGTCTCGGTTTCCCAGTGCACAGCCCCTGGGAGACAAGCCCTCCTGGGGCACAGGAAGGGCTGGTTTGTGCAGGGCCCAGAGGAGACTTGACTAGATTAGGTGCGCGTGCGCTGGCATGTGTGGGTGTGCTGCCTGTCGCATCAGTGACCTGGTCAGTCTGCCAGTGCAGGCCCCACTTCCTGCCAGTGTGTCCCCGGGACCGGCTTTGTACTGCTGCTGGCTGTGCTGTAAACAGCCCTGCAAACGGTGCTGGGCCTGCAGTTTGTTCCAGCTAGAAAATCCAAGATGAGGCCCTGAGTTACAGTCTTCAGTCCCCACTCACTGATTGTGGCTTTAGGCAAGTTGCTTAACCTCCTTATACCTTGATTTTTCTCCTTTGTGAAATGAAGACAATAATAGTATTGGTATCTCCCTCAAAGGATTGTTCTAAGGATTTAGTAAAATAGTTTAGGTAAAGCAGTTAGAAAAATGCCTTGCACATAGTAAGTTGCAGACACCATGTCTCTTCACCCCAAAGTACTTAAATTTGTATTTCCTAAGAAAAAGACATTCTCTTCCATAACCATAGTGTAGTTACCAAAGCCCAGAAAATGTAACGTTGACACAGTACTACTTTCTGACAGACAGTCCACATTAAACTCTTGCTGTTGCCCTCAATCTTGTCTTTCGAAGTAGTTTGTGTTTCTCAGCAAAGGCCCCGTGGAAGAGTAGCCCGAATGCTGCTGCGGAGGGCGCTGTGCTGGGCCAGCCCTCCACTCCTTCCCCATCTTAAATGTTGACAGCCGGGCTCCAGGACGCACCAGCTGGGGCTTCACCCACTGCTACTTCCCACTCATCTCATCACCATTTACCAAAAGCAAAGCAGCAACATGGCTGTACTTCTCTGATGATTAGTGGTGCAAGGAGTTTATCTGAAGGCCTGTGGCTTCCTAGGATGGGGATGAGATGGGCAGAGAGCTGCCATTTGCTGAGTGCCAGCTGTTTACATGCATCATGTCATTTATCTCAAAACCTAGAAATCTAGAAAGGTTGCCTAGGGAACAGTGCTCAGAGAGGTTAAGTAATTTATTCAGTGTCACCCCGCTAGAACATGTTGAAGCGAGGAACTAAATTCAGGCTGTGGTTTTTGTTTGTTTGTTTTTGCTTCTAGGTGTTTGTTTTTTGTTTTTTCATGATTTTTTTTTAGTAGGATAAGGATTTACACATCAGTTTTTAAAGGTTTGTAGGGTGGAGATCAAACAAACAATGTATTATTATGAAGGCCCATAGAAGTGAGGGCTCCAAGAGCAATTGTTTATATGGCAGTTTTTAATTGATATATAGACGATGGTAATCTTCGTTTCATCCTGGATTTTCAAGTAGATTCCAAAATACTAACCCAGGATCCCTACTGTATCAGGGATCATTGGTTTTGTCGAGTTCCTTCAGGTTTCCTCTAGAGATTGATGGAGTATTTAATCCCTTCTTCAGTTCCGCCCGGCTGTGTCCTATATATATATGACCTGCAGGAATTCAGTTCCCCTTTCCGTTTTCCTTTCTGATTAGGAGGGTGGAAATGTGAACACGGGAGCTAGTGGGATCCAGTGAACAGGGTGCCTCCATTTCTGCCACTGCTTACTCCCCTTCACCTGCTGTGAGCACAGAGCCCCCACCTTGGCCAGACATGGGCTGTTAGCCCTGTACCCCTGATTCATCGCCGGGTCTTGTGAGCTCTGTGGCCCCTCCAGATGCCCTCAGTGGATTACACTCTGATGTGGCCTCCACAGGGAGGGTGGGATGGTCTCCCAGTGCGTTGTGTTGCCCCAGGGTAGGGATGTTGGTGGGGTGGCTCCTGCCTTGGTCAAGGCCAGTAGTAGAGGCCGCTCGCCTTGAACCAAGCTGTTCTGCACAGCAGTGTGTGTTCTTTTGACAGGGCTACCCACCCCTTTTTCAACTTAAAAAAAGAATCCATGGCAAAACAATTACTGGCTTGTGTGTAAATGACCCAGGATGGCATTTAAACAAGGTCAGGGTGCAGCAGCTTCCCCACTGCCCACAGAGGGGCAGGCTCACCCTCCTCCTTCATGCCAGAAGGGCCCCTCCCCGCCCGCCCCTTTGGTTTGTGCCTCTGTTTCTCCAAGACGGTTTTCTGTCAATTAAAATCTTGTAAGGTCTTGGAAGGCAACTCTGCCTTTTCAAATAAACAAAGGCAGAGAACAAATGGGAGGGAGTTTCAGTAAACCCTAGGCTTCCTTTCCTCCTGCTGTGACACTAAATTTACTGGATAAAAACTACCTCTTAGATTTACATTTTGATTCTGTTACTGCTTTCATGTGTACGGGGCTGTCCCACTTCAGATGAAATTTATCCACTTCTTTAAATATTTAGTAGTCTAGCGTGGATGTTAATGAAAGTCTGGCAGTGCTATTTTGAGAACTGCAACAATGATAGTAATTTTCAGTGTCAGATTCCTGCTTTGCAAAGGGAGAGCGGGCGGGAGGCGAGGCTTCAGTTCTAATAGAGTTTGCCGTCCGCGGGCCTGCCAGACAGATGGGTCATGAATACTGTCTAGACGGCCCTGCCTGAGCGGAGCCCGGTCTCTGAGGACACGCACTGAGACGCCGGCTTAAGTAACGAGAAAGTCAGGGCAGGCCCCCGTGTAATCAGACAGAAATCAATGCAAGCCTGCTTCCTGGGGGAGGGGGATGCGGTGTTGGGGGAGAGAAGAGGCCCTCTCTTTCGGATCAGTTTTCGTACAAACTCAACTAATATCAGGCATTAGGGAGAGCGTGAAGGGAGAGGTGTAAGTGGATGGTGCTGTTGATTTAGACTGCGCTCCGCCGCTTCAGGATGCCGAGTGATCTCACCCAGACACGCCCTGCCCTGGACGGTGGGACGCAGATGAGGAACCGGATCGGTCGTGTGTTCCTGAGCCTGGTGCTACTCCAGTTGACACCGTTTGTCCTAACTGTTCATTTCCAGGGTTTAGCCTCTTAATTAGGGAGGGTTTTAGAGACTCACCTGGCATGCTTTCTTTTCTGATGAATCTCTGAGAACGTTCCAGAGCTGGCTCTTGTGACCGGCCACTCTTCTAATGGTGCTGGAGGCAGGGAGGTGGAGCCCTCGTGAGCACCCGCTCGGCTGCACCCTGGGACACGGCACCTTCCGATGGTCGCTTTGCTCAGTGTTTCCCCAGTGCCAGGAGTGGGGTTTATGTGACATAAGTAGTGACTTTCTACCCACAAAAACTCACAGTCTGAATGGGGTGGGGGTGGGGTGGGTCTGTGCTCTCAGGATGAAGTTATGGGGGGAGGGGCACTGACAGGCGGAGCCGGTGCAGCTCAGCTGGGAGGGGCCTCGTTGTTGGACTCCATGTCCTTAGTCATGTATTTGCCTCAGAAAAATTACCCAAAAGGGTCTGCAGTAAAGCTTGGAAGGGACCCTCTTTGAGGAACTGCAGAAATAGAGCTGAGATTCAGTCATCACAGCATGTGTCCTGTCCTGCAGAAGGTACCCCACCCCCACCCCCCGCAGGCCCAACCACGGAATCAGCCACCCGGCTTGGAGCTCTTTTAGTTACGTCTCAGAGCAGACGCCAGTGTAGGCTTTTGGTTTGGAAAAAACTCCCAGCAACCTAAGTTTAGCAATAATCATTTTTTCACTCCATCCATTCTCGTCATGTCCTAAGAGCTAACAGCAGCAGGAAAGCTAAGTGGTCTTTGCTTCGTCCTGCCTGGAAAGAAAAAGGAAATCAAAGGTGAAAACTAATCATGAAGCACACGATCCCTGGAAAAGAAGGAATGAGCTCTTGTGTTCAGGAGCTGGAGCCACAGGCAGCAAGCGAGCTGATCTCCCAGAGTGGCTCTTAGAAGTGTCTTCTGGGTCGTCCCGAAGGCATAGCCATCTCTCAGAGATGCTTCGCCCGGAATTCCCTGAATCTCTTGCCTGCTGTCCCGTCAGCTACATGTAGGGCATAAATTCTCCCCGCTTTGGACAAGCTGCAAGGAGCATTCATCGTGGCATCTGGGTGCCATGCGGGGTGTGATGCCAGCTGATGACAACCTGGGTGTCTGGAGAGTGAACCGCAACACCTCTTGGTTCTGTTCACATTATCAGAGGAGCAGAACGTTGTCTGCCCATGTCAGGGGCCCCCGAGATTTCCTGGGGGGACTTGGCTGGAACAGTGAGGTGTGGTTCCCCTCTTTGGGAAGAGGCCCCACCCTCACATTGGCAGCACCTGTTTCCGAAGGGATGCCTGGGCGTGTTCCTTCCTTATCTTTATCCCTTCGTCTTCACTGGGGCTTCTGGGCTTCCTTTATTCACTTATTCTAAAAAAAGGGAGAAAAAGGAACTTGAGCTAACCTCTTACCCTTTTCTCCTTATATCCCTGGGGGAACCCATGTGTTGTTCCTGAGAATGTGCTCAGACTGGCAGCCTCTCCAGCCATCAGGGTTGGAAGCAGGCTGCTCTCCCTGTCTTGGGAGGTGCGGGTGGCTGAGCCAGGCAAGGACAGTGATATACCTTCTGCTACTTGATTCAGGTCTATGTCTGTGACTTGATATAGTTTCCACAGAAGGACAATCAAGAAAATGCAGCCCCTTCCTGTTATGTGTGCTTGGAAGATAGAAATGCCGAGTGTCATCTGCTTCTTGCGGAGGAGACTTGCATGAATCCAAGTTCTTAAAGGCCAGTCCACCTTAAAAAATGGAGAGGGTTTTAAAGATGTCCCAGGGCACCTGCAACCCCACAAGCCCCCAGGAGCCATGGCTGCTGCCTCCTCAGTCCCTTGTGGCTCTGCATTCGTTCTCGTGTCAGGACATTTAACCTGGAGTAACAGGGACTGATGGACAGTGCAGGTAGCTTCTCCCAGAAAAACCAGGTGCCAGGACTGATTAATTTCAGAACAGGACAGGGGGCTGGAGAGTGCTCTAGAGAAAATGTGTTTGGGGTGGTTACTCATAGAAAATGGTACCCTAAGTAGTAGCAACACATCCTTTGGGGGTGTATTTTGTGGAGAGTATTTTTGTTGAGTGTTGAGCATGTGATGGGCACAGGGTGCAGAGTATGGGGGGCGGGTGCAGGGGTACAGGATGTGGTCTCCATCTAGTGGTAAACTGGTGCCCTTGAGAAGATCCATAGAGGTTTGGGGCAATTTCTCCAGTGCCAGGTGTGGGACAGCACTGGCGCATGGGTGCCCAAGGCAGACCCATCGTGGGTGGGGGCCTTGGAGAACTCTCTTTCCTGAGCAGCCTGGCAGGTGGGGGAATGGTCACAAAAAGCCAGCTTGCTTGGAGGTCAGGGCTGATTTTAAGGAGCATTACTAGAAAGGTAGATTGGGGCCAGATTACAGAAAGCCAGGATGTCGGGCCAAGTAGTTTTTATTCTCTGTTCTCAAGGAAGTCATTGAAGGGTTTTGAGTAGGAGAGTGAGGCTGTGAGACAAGGCAGTTATACCCATGCAGGTCCTGAGAGAGCACCTAGCTCTGAGCCCCACCTTATAGGCAAGGGAACCTTATAGATGGAGAACAGAGGAGGAGCCCCTGGAAGGACCCTGCCTTGTCCACAGAGCAGGTGGCCTTCAGGTGAACTCGAAGTCGCCATCTGAGACACTACAGGGAAGATAAAAGGGGGAGGGGTCTGCTTTTCAACAGGTTTTGAAAAGAGTCTTATTGCTGTGATTGTTATGATTATGTAAAAAAAGAAAAAAAAGAGTTTGAAGGAATGGGTGTGAAAGCACATCAGGAGTTGAATAGATACATAGTCAGAGCTGCCCCAGTTAGGAGGGGTCCCCCCACCCAGCCCGCCCCCGTTCGGGGGTCTCACTGCTGGGGAGGGAGGGAGGGGAGTGTGGTTATTTCAGGGCGGAGGCCATGGAATGGGGTCACTGGAGGGTGATCCAGCCTCCGAGGGGAGAGGCCTGATCCCGGGAGACTCGGGCAGACGCTCAGCTCATGGGCTGGGGGGACGAGTGGAGCCACCAGGGAGCTGGGGTCTGGGATCTGCAGTTACGAGTCAGCCAGGGCTGGGAGTTGAAGAAACACAGTCAGAACAGTCAAAAGTCATGGTTGCACTTTGCAGCTTGCTTTAAATTTTTTAAAACGTCAGCTTTATTGAGGTATAGTTGACAAAATTGTAAGATGTTTAACGTGTACCTTGTGGTGATTTGATATATGTACACATTGTGAAAGGATTTCCGCCACCTAGTAAATTATCACATCTATCACCTCACATATTTACCGCTTTTGTCCCTTTTTTTTTTGGTGAGAATATTTAAGTTCTACTCTTAGCAAAAATTTCATTCGTACAACAGTGTTGCCACCTGTAGTCACCGTGTTGTACGGTAGGTCCTTAGACCTTATTCATCTTACAGCTGGATGTCTGTTTCCTTTACCAGTTGGTTCCTCCCTGTTCCCCTCCTAACTCCTGGGGGGGGGGGTGTGTGCGCATGCATGTGTGTGAGCACGCATGTGTGTGAGCGTGTGTCACAGGGTTTTATTGTGTGTGAATGTTAACATTTGAATAACAGCAGGGGCTGTATTTGAGGAAAGATACATGGTCCAGTTCTTTTCCCTTTGGAAACAAGTGATGATGGACTTTGTTTCGCTGCTGCCGTGTGTTCAAGTGCCCACATCATAGAGGTAAGGAGACCTGGGAGTTGTTGCAGTGTGACACGGTATCATGGTGTTACCTGGGAACTTTGGGTGTGACGTTTGCAAGGGGAAGGACCCTTAACGATATTTTTTTTGGAGGCCCAGCACTGAAACTTGTTTTTATCGTGGATGACAATAGATTGGTGCATTGCTCCTGTCACACGAGTGCTTAGAATCAGAGTCAGAGGCTCTGTTTGCTACTCTGGGCAGTGACCTTGGTTCGTTACTACCTTGGGCCTGGGTTTTCTCCACCTGCTGGCAGGGAAAACAGTTGTGATTCCTGAAGTCCCCATGGCTCAAAAAAGCACCTGAATCAGTGACTTTTCTTCTGTTATTAACTTGAATGAGATAAATATTGGACACAACATTTATCCAGAAGAGGTGTTTCTTTGTAAATCATGTGATTATTTTCAGGTGTTTTCTGGAAGTCACCAGGCAGACAGCGTTTCCCGGTGTCACACGAGTGCCTCCGTGTGCCGCTCACTCCGGCCGTCGTTACCGGGTCTGCCTTTCCCACTGTAACCCTTGTCATCACTTGCCAGCCCCTGCCCCCAGTGTTCTTGTGTAATCTGTTCATGGGGGACAGTCAGGACGCAGTGTGTGAATCCAGTCTGGCACCTAGCTGCACACTGGCGGAGATGGAAATCTGTGATCGCAGTAGTGAAATACGCTCAAGCCGCGGGGGCTCGGGGCTGCTGTGGCTCGAATGTGGCCGAGCAGGAGGACGCCAGTCCCACCCCGCGTTGAGTGGTGGGTTCTGTTTACGTGGTGGTGGTCTCTGAAAGAGACCGCCCAGCTCCTTGATGAGCTGTGCTGCCTTTCTGGAACTACGGAGACAGAAGAGCCCCTTAGTACGACTGTTGGGGCTGAAGGCAGTTGACGGGGAGGAGAGATGTTTGCAGTGGCGACAGGAGGTGGCCTTTTGATCAAATAGATCAGATTCTGTCCTGTTCGTGGTTGATGTTTCTCTAGATGACATGTTGATCTGAGTTCTAGAAAGAGGTTCTAAATGTGTCATGTAAATGCGCAAAAGAATTCCAGTATACCAAGTTTAAAGGGATGATTTAAATGCCTTGCAGTAAATTAAATATATAGAATTTTGAATTTCTGCCTTACAGTTTTGTCCTGGCTCATATTTAACCAATGACTCCATTCTGTTCATAATCTTGAACACCAAGGTGCACCCTCCCCTATTTGCTTGCTTTCACTTTGCAGTAGTCAGTCAGGTGAAAGACACCCGAGTGAGTGGGCGACAGCCAGGGCTTGTCTGCTGAGATCGCTGGGTCTGTCCAAATTGGAGGATGGCGGTCTCTGTGGGGAGGGTGCAGGAGCCCACCTGGCCCTCCCTAGAGCTCACCTGAGCCTCAGGGCCTGGCACCTGGCAGAGGTGAGGTGGGCAGGGTGCCGCGTGCATGGCATTTAGGGCTCGGGCATACCTGCTGGGGAGTGAGGAAGCCCTGCGTTCGTACAGCAGCCCTGAGGCCACAGCTACAGTCACGATCACCTGTGGGTCACTCGTCCATTCATCAGGTATTCCTCTTGGTGCACTTTGCTGCGTCCCCAAGGCACGCACAGGGCATGGAAACTCACAGGTATCCCGTCAGTGTTCAGTGAGTAGGTTCATGTGCACCTGTCACTATGCTGGGCGATCCAGATTCTGTTAGACTTGGTGGTCCTCACCTCCAGAGGATAGAAAGTAGACTGATGCTGGGTTACCTGCACACACACACACACACACACACACACACACATTCTCTCTCTCTCTCTCTCTCTCTCTCTCTCTCTCTCTCTCTCACTCAGCTGGGCGGACCCTTCAGCTGCTGTGTGTCCTGGCTCCAGGACCCGGGTTTCTATCCGAGCAGGACGCAGGCAGAGAACCTGGAGTCTCCCAGCTTTTCGAGGGCCCATGCAAATATCGGAAACGGGGAAGAAATGATACTGCCCCATGAGAGGAGAAGAAAGCTGCAAAATGGAAATGAACACATATAACAAAAGGTCGCAGGACTCAACAGCACATCAACTAGTCAACCCCAGCCACCGTCTCCCATGGGATGTTGTGCGGCCCCCAAAGGTGCTGGCGTGGCCCCGGGCAGCCTGCAGTGCCACCTGCTCCCTAGGGAGGAGCTGCCCAGCCCCTCTGGGTGGGCGTCCAGGCTTCTGCACATCTCCACCTGCCCAGGAAGGTGTCCTGGGTCCCAGCACCCAGCCCGGCCCAGGCACACACCAGAGGGTGGGAGAAGGTGCCCCTTCACCTGAAGAGCAGGGCCGGAAAGGTGCCACTGCCAGCCTGGGTCTGTGCTGGGAGCCAGCTCTTCTGGAGCATCTCTCTACAGGGAGCCCCACCTGGAGTCAAGTCACTACTGTAGTTGAGGAAACTTATTTATAGGGCTCTGCTGTGTGTGGGAAACTCATCGTGGATCCTGGTCAGAGCCCAGGCACCCCTTTTCCAGGCTCTCCTCACACATCTTCCCAGTGATTTGGGAGGATGTTTTGCTACAACACGTCTAGTTTTCTGCTTCCTACCTTCCTGCACCAGAGTTAAACTTCAAAACACACATATATTCCCTCGTCTTTTTCCTCTTCCCTCTCTCCCATCTGACTCTCCCCTCCATTTCTCTCTCCTTTTCCTTCTTTTTTTCTTAAACGGGATAGTGATATCTGCCATCTGCGCTTTGGGCTGTTTCAAACGAAATGTGTAAGGAAGGCTTCAGCAGAGGCGTCAGGGCACAGGGGTAAGGGGAGATGCCCAGAGGGTGTACGGCCCCATATCAGTGCTCCTCAACCTCCAGGGAAGGAAGTCAGCCCCAGGAGGCCCTGTGCCCAGCCTGCCCTGTCCATGGCCTCTGTCCTTTTAGGATCTTCTCACTCAGTCGATAAATACTGAGAAGTGAGGTGTGGTCTGAGATGAACATGGCCGCAAAGCGCAGCAGGGAGGTGGTCCAGGAGGCCAGGCAGGCTGGGTGCTGGTGGCTTTTCAGGGGCGGAGCGGGGACAGTAAGGATGTGGCCGGAAGTACAGAGACCCCAGGCAGAGCCCCATCCAGGAACTCCTCTGCGCTGAAGGAGCCAGAAGGCTTAGACCTTTTGGTGAACAGTTCGCTGCCGAGACTGGAGGAGGGCAAAGGTGCTCTCTGAGAGGAGATCCTGGGGGATCTGTGCGGAGGTGGGCTGCCCTGAGGGCTTTCCTGGTTCTTGGGGGGCAGCTGACAGGCAAGTGCAGCCCTTTGGCGGCAGCCTGAGGGTGCCTTGCTGCCCTCAGGCCCGTCGCCTGTCAGAATCTCTGTGAAGTGATTGGTGGTTCCCTGCAGACAGCAGTTTCCAGATTCAGTGCTGTGTGTGCTTGTGGGGGAGGGCTGACCTCTTCCTGGATCTGCATGGGCAGGACAGACTCTCGGGCCCTCCTTTTCCCAGGCCTCTTCTTGGTCTCCGAAGAGAATGCCTTTCTCTTCCTTCACCTATGGAAGGGCACAGCCTGCCGGGCCCCACCGTCCAGTTGTTGGCACCGTCCCCCAGCCTGGGTCTGGAAGAGCCAGGTAGCCAGCGGCCGCAGGACTGAGGACAAACAGGATGTACTCCCTTTGTTGCCTGTGAACAAGCAGCTCCATTCTGTTGTTTTATTTTATATTCAAACAGGCTTAAAAACACTTCTTGACACTCATCTCCCAAACTGTCATTTTTTTTGAGATAGTTGATGAGCATACATACACCATGTCTTCCAGAGACTCTGATTTACACCCTGTGCTGGGCTCTCCCAGCACAACTCTGACGCTTGATCCTGACTCGGCACGGTTCCCTGACACTCCTGACAACCACTGGCGGGGAGCTAGGTTTCAGACCATCCTGACAACTGCCCCTCCATCCTGGCGAAACACAGCAGCTAAGGAAAATGTGCTGCAGAATAAGAGAAAAGGACGCATGATCTCTTTTTTAAAAAATATGTTTCTCAACATGTTCTCTGGCATAATTTCTGCACTTGTGGATAGTGCCTCTCAGCCTTTCATGAAATTTCTGCCTCTTACAAATGTGGAAAAAGTAGAGGCTACTTTAAATTATAAAGGCAAGCTTTAATCTAGTCCAAGAAGCTGGGGGAAATAGACTGCTTTTCTCGCTTTCAGCCCCATTTCCCTCCCTAATGTTAAATGTGGGTTTTTCTCCCATTTTAGAGGGTTTTCTTTGTAGAATATGAATGAGTTATTTACTGGGTAACAAAAAACCAAGCCTTTTAAGTACAAATGGAGCTTTGGAGATCTCTCAGTTTGAAAGACTGATCTCTGCATAAACACAACTGTTTCTCCATATCGCTGGGAACTCTGCATCCAGCTGTTGGGCCACAATTTTCTATTACAATTTTTATAATATGAAACTCTGGCTAATAGCTCAACAGAGAAGTGTTTGGGCACAGTAGCAATAGGGAAGTGTTTACATTGCCTTATCTGTGTTGATGAGCAAAGAATAGTAATTTTCTATAGAGTTGCTCTAATCTGATTAATAAAATTAGGCGTTGCATATTTTCATTCCCCTACATTTTTTGAGCTCATGTCAACCAGTAGCCTCATTTCAATGCTTCAGTTTTCCTTATTAAATGTCTGGTTATACTTGTTGCCTTTTAAGCGCAAAATCTTAACAGCAAGTCTTTCTTTTCTCTGTGTGTAAATGAATGACATAACCAAGACTGTCTGCCACGGGAATAGTTTGGAGGTCACTGTGCACCTAGGGCCTTCCACTCGGAGTGACCGGCTGTGGAAGGATGGAACCATTGCCTACAGAAGTACCCTTTGGGGCCTTCAGAGCCGGACTGCTTGAGGTGCACACCCCTGTAGATGGGGCCTGTAGATGGGGTGTGTGAAACCCTCCTTCCCTTCAGCCCCACCCCACCCCAGGGTTTTAAGACAAAGCTGGATTAGTGAATTCATGGCCTGACGGGCTACACTCCACATCCCCGCGTGTACCTGTCCCTGGCGTCGGCCTGGCTATGGGGTTGGGAAGTGCAATTTCCCGTTGCTCATGGCCCATCCTGCCTGCTCTGATGGGAGAGAGGAGAGTGAGCTGGACGAGGCTGAAAGAAACATTGCTCAGATGTAAAGTCAGATGATTGTCTTCTCTAGGAAACTCCCTATTAAAAATCTACATGGCTATTGAGAAGTATGCTGCTGTTTTGTAATTGAAGTTAGGTAATGTATAATATCTGCTTAAAAACCCTGGATATATTTTCTGTCTATTTCTATGATTTACTTAATTGGCACTCAGTTGCAGCTTCCATGTTAAAATCAGTGTATCAAGCAGCATGCCTGCTCTTCATTCTCATGCTACATTTTTCATTTATTCTGAAGGTCAGATGAATATGTTCAAATTCTGTTAGCATGTTGGAGTCAGAAATGAAAAGACGACTTAACTTTTTATAACTTCTAAAAGAATCATTCAGTGTCAGGAAACTAGCCTGTGGGAGTTATGGACAAATGCACAGTCCTGAATATTTTCAGGTATTAAAAATGAGTAAAAGGGGGCTTCCCTGGTGGCTCAGTGGTTGAGAGTCCGCCTGCCGATGCAGGGGACACGGGTTCGTGCCCTGGTCCGGGAAGATCCCACATGCTGCGGAGCGGCTGGGCCCGTGAGCCATGGCCGCTGAGCCTGCGCATCCAGAGCCTGTGCTCCGCAACGGGAGAGGCCACAGCAGTGAAAGGCCCGCATACCGCAAAAAAAAAAAAAAAAAATGAGTAAAAGGGATGACAATTAGAAGGGTGGGTTATGATTTTGGAGACCTACTCTTTTATCACTTGATGGATTCTGCATCCTTGTTCTGGTTGTGGAGGGCAGTACTTTGTGCCATTTATGTCCTAACTGGCTCACAACACACAAAACCCACGTTATATTTGACATCAGGCTCAGTACCTGTTGGTGGAGGACATGGAGCCAAAAGGAAATGGGATTTCCTAATAAGGCTTTTGGCTTGGCGGGGGACTTTTGTGGGAAAGACACTACATTCGTTGAGGCAATTTCTTCCTCTTCACTAAGAGCGTTTTTCTCTATTTCTCAGCAGTGCTGAGTTATGGACATGTTTGTAAACTGTAATGTTGCAAGTTAGATAGCCCTCTCTATCTAAAATCTCAACCTCATCATGCTCTCTGCCCCCTTTGCTGCTGTATATTCTTTCCTTATCACTTGTACTAATTAACATACTCTGTATTTTACTTATCTTTCTTATTTTGTCCCCTCTTCCAGATGTTACTCCAGGAGGGTAGATATGTCTGTTAAATTTACTGGTGTGAACTACACTCAGTACTTAGAACAGTGCCAGAGTGTACGGTTAATATGTGTTGAATGAAATAATGATGCTCAGAGCATAGTTTTTATATAGTAATACATCTTTTGAAATTAATTATCTTTTTAAGAAATAATGAAATTGTAGTTCAACATAAAAAAGTCAACCAGTGTAATACACCACATTTAAAAAATGAAGGAAAAAAACATGCTTATCTCAATAAACAACAAAAAAGGTATTTGACAAAATCCAACATCCTTTCATAATATAAACACTTAAAAAACAGGTGCAGAAGGGAACTTCCTCAACAAAATAAAGGACGTTTATTAAAACCCACAGCTAACACCATACTCAATGGTGAAAGACTGAAAGCTTTCCCCCTAAGATAAGGAACAGGACAAGGATGCCAGTTTCACCACTACTATTCAACATCATACTGGAAATTCTAGTCAGAGCACTTAGATAAGAAAAAGAAATAATAATCATTCAAATTACAAAGAAGGAACTAAAACGATCCCGATTTGCAGATGACATGATCCTATTGTAGAAAATCCCAAAGAATCCGCACAAAAGGTACTAGAGCTAATAAACAAATTCAGCAAAGTTGCAGGGAAGAAGATTAACACAGAGGAACCCATTGTTTCTATATGTGTGCAGTGAACAATCTGAAAGGAAATTAAGAAAGTAATTTTATTTAAAATAGCATCTAAAAGAAGAAAATAACTAGAAATAAATTCAACCAAGGAGGAAAGACTTGTACAGTGAAACCTATGAAACACTGCAGACAGAAATTTAAAGAAGCCTTAATTAAATGGAAAGACATCATCATATATTCATGGGCAGGAAGACTTAATATTGCTAAGATGTCAGTACTACCCAAAACGATCCACAAATTCAGTGTAACCCCTATCAAAATTCTAGCAGCCTTTTTTTCCCCCAGAAATGCAAAAGCTGATCCTCAAATTTGTACAGAATTGTAAGGGGTCCTAAATAACCAAAATAATCTTGAAAAGGAACAAAGTCAGAGGACTCACACTTCCCAATTTCAAAATTTATAAAGCTACAGTAATCAAAACAGTGTGGTACTGGCATAAGGATAGACATAAATTCTATTCTCAATGGAATAGAATTGAGAGTCTGGAAATGTATACCCATACATCTATGGCCAACTGATTTTTGACAAGGTTTCAAGTCCATTCAATGGGGAAAGAATAGTCTTTTTAACAAATGGTGCTGGGACAACTGAATTTCCACATGCCAGAGAATGAAGTTGGAACCCTACCTCATGCCAAATGCAAAAATTATCCTAATAAGAGTTAAAACCACAAAACTCTTTAACGAAAAGATAGAGAGAAATCTTCATGATCTCGGATTTGGCAGTGGATTCTTAGATATGATACCAAAAGCATGAGCAGCAAAAGAAAAAATAAATTGGTCTTCATCAAAATTAAAAACTCTTGTGCATCTAAAGACATTATCAAGAAACTGAAAAGACATCCTACAGAATGGGAGAAAATATTTGTAACTCATATATCTGATAAGGGCTTACTATCCAGAATATATAGAGAACTACTAAAACTTAACAAAAAGACAGCCCAATTTAAAAATGGGCATAGGACAGCAAAGAAATGATAAACAAAATGAAAAGACAACCTACTGAATGGGAAAAAATATTTGCTAATGGTATATCTGATAAGGGGTTAATATCCAAATGTCCAATATAAAGAACTCATACAATTCAGTAGCAAAAAACCCAAATAATCCCATTTTAAAATGGGCAAATGACCTGAATAGACATTTTTTCAAAGAAGATATACAAATGGCCAAAAAGTACATGAAAAGATGCTCAGCATCACTAATCGTAAAGGAAATGCAAATCCGAACCACGATATCACCTCACAGCTGTCAGAATGGCTATCATCAAAAAGACAAGAGATAACAAATG
Organism: Mesoplodon bidens; assembly: GCF_964165515.1. Classification (NCBI taxonomy): domain Eukaryota; kingdom Metazoa; phylum Chordata; class Mammalia; order Artiodactyla; family Ziphiidae; genus Mesoplodon; species Mesoplodon bidens. Next base: position 28,324,536 of record NC_138169.1, on the reverse strand, counting down.
CTGACGAAGATGTGGAGAAAAGGAAACCCTTGTGCACTGTTGGCGGGAATGTAAGTTGGTCCAGTTTCTATGGAAAACAGTATGGAGATTCCTTGAACAATGGGAAATAGAACTACCATATGATCCAACAATTCCACTTCTGGGAATATATCTGAAGGAAATGAAAACACTGTGTCAAGGAGATATCTGTACCCCCATGTTTTTTGACATTATTTACAATAGTCAAGACATGGAAACGGGCTTCCCTGGTGGTGCAGTGGTTGAGAATCCACCTGCCAATGCAGGGGACATGGATTCAAGCCCTGGCCCGGGAAGATCCCACGTGCCGCGAAGCAACTAAGCCCACGTGCCTAGAGCCCATGCTCCTCAGCAGTAGAAGCCACCGCAGTGAGAAGCCCATGCACCGCAACGAAGAGTAGCCCCCACTCTCCACAACTAGAGAAAGCCCATGCACAGCGACGAAGACCCAACACAGCCAAAAAAAAAAGTCATGGAAACAACCTGAGGTGTCTATCAATGGATGAATGGATAAAGATAATGGGGTGTGTGTGAGTGCGTGTGTGTGTGTGTGTATGTCTATGGAATGTTATTCAGCCACAAAAAGAAGGAAATCCTGCCATTTGCAAAAAGTTGGATGGACCTTGAGGGCATTATGCTAAGTGAAATAAGTCAGACAGAGAAAGACAAATACTGTATGATTTCACTTATATGTGGAATCTAAAAACAAAAGAAAGAAAAAACCCTCAACACAGAAACAGATCAGACTTGTGGTTACCAGAAGCAGAGGGTGGGTGGGGGGATGAGAGGGAGGTGGTCAAAAGGTGCAAACTTCCAGTTATCAGATAAATAAGAACAAGGAATGTAATGTACAACATGACTGTACTTAACACTGCTCTATGGTTTATATGAGAGTTGTTAGGAGTGTAGATCCTAAGAGTTCTCATCACAAGGAGAAAAACCATTTTCTTTTTCTGTTTTTGTCTGTGTAAGATGACAGATGTTAACTAAACTTACTGTGGTAAACATTTCACAGTATATGTAAGGCAAGTCATTATGCTGTTTACGTTGAACTTATGCAGTGATGTATATCAATTATATTTCAATCAGACTGGAAAAATATTTTTAAAATAAATATCGGGAAGAAAATCGGGCAAAGGACTTGAATAGGCATTTCTCCAAAGAGGAAGTGCAAATAGACAAAAAGCACTTGAAAAGATGCTCAACATACTAAGTCATTAGGGAAATGCAAATCAGAACTACAGTGAGATACCACTTAGTAGGGGGACTGTAATCAAAAACTGGAAAATAACAGGCACTGGCAAGGATGTGGAGAAATTGGAACCCTTGTACATTCCTTGTGGGAATATAAAATGGTGCAGTTGCTGTGGAAAAGTTTGACAGTTCCTCAAAAGCTAAATGTAGAACTACCGTATAACCCAGGAATTCTACTCCTAGGTATAGACCCCAAAGAGTTGAAAACAGGAACGTGAACACATACTTGTATACCAGTGTTCATTGTAGCATGATTCACAACAGCCAAAAGCTGGAAACATTCCAAATGTCTATCAACTGATGAATGGATAAATAAAATGGGGTATAAACTGGAATATTACTCAGCCATAGAAAGGAATGACATTCTGATACAGGCTACAATATGGATAATTCTTGAAAAACTTCATGCTAAGTGAAATAAGCCAGGCACAAAAAGGCAATTATTGTGTAATTTCTACTTATATGAGATACCTAGAATAGGCAAATTCATAGAGACAGAAAGTAGATGAGGTTACCAGGAGCTGGGAGAGGGGAGAGTGGGGACTTACTTGGTTGTAGAGTTTCTGTTTGGGATGCTGGAAAAGGTGTGGAAACACATAGTGGTGCTGGTGGGACAATAGTGTGAATGTAATTAATACCACTGAATGTATACTTAAAATGGTTAAAATGGCAAAATTTGTTATATATATTTTATCACAAAAGATAGAAAAAAGAATGGAATTATTTGGAATGGAAATAATAACGTTGAGCTTTATTTCTCCTTCTCCAGTCTGTCTCACAGATCTGGGGATCGAAAGAGATTGAATAATAAACTCCTTCTACTATGACTATATATGACAAGAAAGTAATATTCTGTAGACCCTCGACATCTGAAGGGATGTACCTGAAGATTTTTGCAGATCTCCAAATAGGAGGCTGCAGAAATGTTTGTAGAGTCTCCTTCTGTCCAGAATTTTCAGAGAAATAAGTGTTTCCTGTGTTTTTTCTCACCGTCAAGTTTAATGGTCATGTTTCATGAAGAAGTAACATTTTCAGCATTTTGCAAGTGTGTGTAAGGATGGTTAGAGAGTAAAACCGTCAGGGTGAAATGCAGGTCCCAGCCCTCCAGCCACTCCCTCGCCAACCTGGGGGTTGAGCACAACCCTCACAGCCCACGACTTGGATTCAAGCAGGAGCAAAATGGCCCAGCCTGAGGCCCCTGGGTCGGAAGCTCCACGAACGATGCAGTCACCTTTGCCCCGCTGGGCGTGGGGCGTGGAGGTACCTGCAGTGAGTGGATGGCTCCTCGCTCTCGAGGGGCTGAAACCACAGCCCTCAATCTGTGCCTGCTTGTGGTGGTTCTTTGCAGGATTGCTTTCCACGGTTCTGAGTGGAAATTAGGAGTGTGATCTGAAAAGCTCAGTGTTGCCGTGGGGACGCAGCTTCTTGCTTCTGTCACCCCATGCCAGTGCTGAAAGACAGGGTGCGAGGAGGTCATGTCCCCCTCCCCCAGTTGACGCCTCCCCCTTGGCCGCAGAAGCATCTTCCTCACTGGCCTGTGCTGTCCCTGCCTTCAGCTTCCATCTCTCCCCAAGGTGCTGGGAGGCCAGCAAGCCCTCTGCGACCCCTCCGGGGACACGTGCCCCTTCCTCTTGCTGCCGACGCTGCAGCCATGCTCAGTGCTGCCTGCTCCCTGCCCCCTGCCAGGCTGACAGGCGGAGAAGCTTGTTTGCACACCCTCCTCCGGGGTGCTTTCCTGAAGGTGAAGAGCTTTGTGGGAAGTCCTCTGGATCACTGACAGTGGCATCGTGGGTATGCAGCCCTTAGTGTGTTCCAGCGACGGGTGCTGGTCTCCCTGTGGGCTGATCTGTGGCCTTTCCATGGGTCCCATGCCTGTGTCTTACGACCAGTGTCTGCCTCAGACTGAAGGCTGCCTTTTGTAGCCTCAGAGAGGCCCAGCATAAATGGGCATCTCTAAGACTCAGACTCACGACCTTGATCTGGTTGAGGCCAGGTGCAGTCATCATAGAACGTGGATCAGGATCCTGCCGTTAACAGTCTGTCGCTGCATGAGTGCCGCATGCATGAGGGTGTGAAGCACTTAGCAGGCTCCCCCACAGAAGGCGGCGGCGTCACCATCAGGAAGAAGCCAAGCACTGCTCTTCTTTTTTAAGGGGGAGAAAGAGGGAGGAAAGGGCTGAGGCACTTTGGAAAAAGGTTCTCCAATTTTCCATGCGTCAGTTGACTCCATCCTCTGAGATTCGGAAGACCTGGGATGTTCTGAGCGTTTGTGTTTCTTACGAGTCTGCAGATGCTGCTGCTGCCGCCGCTGCCATGTTGTGGGGACCACGCTCGGCTCGGCAGACTACTCGGCAGAAGGGCAGAAGCACAAGGGAGCTGGGGAGGCAGCAAAAGAGGGGGTGCCCGACGTGTGGCTTCCGTTCTGCCCTGTGAAACACGCTGGCGTCTGAACAAAGCAGCGGCGCCATGGAGGCTGCAGGAGCCTGACCTGCAGAGGCTGGAGCCGAACCTGAGGGTGTGGGCGCCCCCGGCTGACGCACAGCCCCCGAGATGAGATGGGCTCCTCCTCTGTTCCCGTCCTCACTGGCTTCTTACCTATAGTGCCGGACCTGAATGTTGGCAGGAAGGGGATGGAGAGGGAGTTGAAGGTCAAGTGCAATAATATGGTTCATTTAGGAGTCACATAGGTCCCAGGTCAGTGCACTACAGAATTTTATATTATCACATATATAATCTTGTTCCACAAATATATTCCATATTTGTTGTCAGTGGATGAGGAGGGGCAGGTTTCTTAGTTCACAGTGGGCATTTATGAGCAAAACCACATCTCTTTTCCTTTGGTGATATGTCTGCCTGTTTTTAAAAAATATTTGGGGGTAGGCTTCCCTGGTGGTGCAGTGGTTGAGAGTCCGCCTGCCGACGCAGGGCACACGGGTCCGTGCCCCGGTCCAGGAGGATCCCACATGCCGCGGAGCGGCTGCGCCCGTGAGCCATGGCCGCCGAGCCTGCGCGTCCGGAGCCTGTGCTCCACGACGGGAGAGGCCACAACAGTGAGAGGCCCGCGTACCGCAAAAAAAAAAAAAAAAATTGGGGGGCTTCCCTGGTGGCACAGTGGTTAAGAATCTGCCTGCCAACGCAAGGAACATGGGTTCGAGCCCTGGTCCGGGAAGATCCCACGTGCCGTGGAGCAACTAATCCCATGCACCACAACTACTGATCCTGCGCTCTAGAGCCCACGAACCACAACTACTGAGCTTGTGTGCCACAACTACTGAAGCCCTCACACCTAGAGCCTGTGCTCCGCAACAAGAGAAGCCACTGCAATGAGAAGCCCATGTGCCACAACAAAGAGTAGCCCCCACTCAGTGCAACTAGAGAAAGCCTGCACACAGCAACGAAGACCCAACACAGCCAAAAATAAATAAAATAAATAAACATTTTTTAATAAATAAAAATGTTCAAAGATAGTGTTTTTAATTTACTCATAATTTTAGTATGTCATCATTCTCTGAACAGCATTTGTTTGTAGAAATAAACATTAATTAAGCTTCTCAACTGAAATGAAAATACTTTACAGGAGTATAGCAAATGCCCCACTCCACCCCATCTCCGCCCCAGCGCATCAGATGGATTTAAACACTTGAAGGCAGAATATAGTTAACAAAAAGCCAAAACTAATTATAGCTTAATGATCATATGCCAGGTGAGTTGTCATCTTGCCCCACTTGCAGTCCTGGGTGGGAAGGGACGCACATGCTGCCTGGATGCTTCCTGCCCTCTGCCCTCTGCCCTCTCCGCCTTCTCTAGTTTTGTTGTAGGCACTTGTCCATCGTTGGGGGTTTCTGAATGAATGCAGCATCCCAGACAAATTCAAACACTTTCAGGGTTTTGGCATCCATAGGTCAGGTGGGCTGTGTCTGACTCAGCATATGCTCTGGCTGTTCTGAGGACTCAGGCTGATCTAGGAAATGGGTGACTGGGGACTCCAGGTGTGGGGTTAGCTCAGGATTCCAGTTGAGTCTATTCATTGGCAAGAGTATGGGTCCTGTTTGGTCTAGGGTTAAGGGGTTCATGGTCTTTGGGCAGCTGCAGTTTTGGGGCCTGAGTTTGCCCTGGGTCTGCCATGGAGCCTTCTGGTTTCTGGAAAGTCCCTAACGTTTAGACCAGTCGAGCACTCACCTGTCTCCAAAGGGAAATAGGGCAGGTGGGCGAATCCAGGGGTGTGGATGTGGTGCTGTTTTCAGTTCTGTGCTTTGCACTGTTAAGCAGACCTTTTTCACGTGGGCTGGACAACTCTGCCTCCCACTTGACGGAGTGCCAGGTTAGCACTGGGTTAATTAATGTCGTGTGTGTTTTGGGACTCATGTCCCAGAGGCCTTCATGTCTTAGGGTGCATGTGGATCCTTGTTACCCTCTTAAAAAACATGAGACCTTATGAATGGCCAGCTAGACCTCGCCCCACCACCCAGAGCTCACAGCTTCATCAAGAAAGAATGAATCCACGTGAAACGTCCCAGTGGATCTGATGAGAAAAGGTCCGCTTACTGAGGCGTCACGGAAAACTGTGTGATGGTACCTTACGACTAGAGGTGGGGAGAGGCCACTTCTGGGAACAGAACAACATGTGGGGAGGAACAGAGATGGAAATGAGGACGGCGTGCTGGTGGTGGTGGAAGGCTGGTTTCACCAGAATGGAGTTTTGTGGGGGAATAGGCACCATAAATTGGATTAATCCGGGGCTCAGACAATGAAGATCTTCCAGCCCATGACAGCATTAACCCTCGATGTGGCCCCTAGACGTGGCTTCTGAGGGTGGGGTTGCTTTGTTGTGAGAGGCTGCACACTGGCCTCAGGGGCCACATCAGATCCAGACACGTGTTTGGTTTGCTGTATACGCTGTTGTCTCTGAGGGTTTTAAAAATTATGAATAAATTGTCAACATTGAAAAAATTAGGAGATTTCACTTTAATCTGGTCAAATTTCTCTTTTGAAAAATGGGCAGATGTAGTAGCCTTTGGGCCGGCATTGTTGGTGGTCCTGGGTGGGGGTCGAGGAGCAGCCAGTTCTCCTCCACGTGAATGACAGAGGCTAAGGGTCTTTTGTGGGTGTCATGGGGGTCTCCCTCTGTTCCCTCCCACCCAGCCCACCTCACTTGCTGAATCGTGGGCCGGACAACTGGCAGTGAGTGCATCTGGCCCTGCATGTGTTTGCCTGGCCTAATATTTTAAAATAAGAGAATGGAGTGATGTGGATAGTATTTGTTAGATTAGATCATGCCTTATATCAGAAAAGTTCTCTACTGACTAACTTTTTTTGTCTTATCCTTTTGGACGTATCAAGTAAAGTTGCTTATGCAAAACGCATGAAGGGGGTCAAAATAAATAAGCCCTTGGATGTAACACACAGCATGGTGACTGCAGTTAACAAAACTGTATTGTGTACTTGGAAGTTGCTAGGAGAGTAGATCTTAAAAGGTCCCATCACGAGAAAAAAATTGTTAACTGTGTGTGGGGATGGATGTTAACTAGACTCACTGTAGTGATCACATCACAATAAATACAAATATAGAATCATTGTATTGCACACCTGAAACTAATATAATGTTACGTGTCAACTGTGTATCTATCTTTAAAAAAAGGTTATTACTTAAATCAGTTTTTACAAACATGTTTGAACTTAACCCCACAATTGGACTAGGCTTTTTAGGAGACTAAATTTACATTAATGCTTTAATAATTTGGTGGAGTTTTTCTGAGGTAAAGGATAAAAGAAGGAACACCAGGAGTGAGAAACCCTGATTGTGCCCTGATTTTCCCCAAGAGGAGAACCCATTTTGCCTTCCAGCAAGATGGCTATGGTGTTTTCCTCGGTCTGGGTAAAGCAGGAGCTCTGACTTTCCCAGGAAGAGGTGTTTGTGGATGGGAAACAGGCCTGCCTGGGAAAGTAGCACCACAGCTCCTCCCCACCCACCCATCCACCCTTAGAACCAGTGCGGAAGCAGGAACGCTTCCAGGGAGGGTAGTTTGTGCACCACCTGGAGGCTGAGAACTGTGAAGCTGACTGAGCAGGCAGAGCAGCCTGTGGGTAGGTGCTTAGGGCAGAGAGGGAGGCTTTCGAAAGCTTTAGGACTATGGACAGAGGACTGGAGGCATTTTCTAGTCCAGCCCCCCTTTTTTCATAGCTGAGAAAAGCTGTGGTCTGGAAGCGAGGTGGTGAGCCCAGTGGCTATTCAGGTACAGATGTGATACCACTGTTCTGACCATCAGGTAATCATTCCTCTTGGTGAGCTATGCGCACATTTAGGAGGGAGAAAGGTACACGTCCTCCGTGATGGGCAAGCCAGAGCATCCTTCACGTCAGTGCAGGCACTGTGGTCAGGGGGACGGCAGCAGCTTTTCCTCAGTCCCTGGCTCTGATGCCCCATCTCAGGCCAGCCAAGGGCACCAAAGGCGCATTCCCTTCATCCACTGTTCACAGACCCCCCTGGGCTCCCTCTGTCCTGCTCTGGACCCACTTCTGAGAATCGGGTGCAGGGGAACAGCACAGGGACAAGGCAGTGTCCCCTCCTCCCTGACTGCCTGGGCTCGGACTGCGCGCTCTCTCCCCGAGGCCTGGTGGCTCTGTGTCATCTGAGAACTTTGTTAGGAGCCCAGAACCCTGGGCCCACCCCCAGACCCACGGCATCCCACTCTTCCCGTGAACATGGGCTCCAGTGGTGAGCATGCACGTCCAGGCTGAGATACGCCACCCTGGGTGAGCCCCCAACTCCTGTTTTCCTTCCATCCACTCTGAACATCAGCCAGGGTTCTGGTTGGAGAACAGTCCAGCTGTGCCAGTTCCTCGCCTGGAATCCTCACCAGGCTCTGCGTTGCTTACCACACACGAACCCCTTGGCAGTGGCCCCCACGTGACTTCCCGGCACCCCTTGTCCCTCTGTGATCTCCTGAGTCCCTTGCACTGATTGGCTTGTGGGGGACTCCCCTCCCCCCGCCCCTCAACTCAGCACCCATCCTGCTTCGAGGCTTTGTTCAGACATCGTCCTCTGGAGCGTCATGCCCTCGTGGGCTCTGTGCCTGCTGTCCACGTGGCCCTCGGGCTGCTGTGATGCCAGCATGTATGTGCTTTCTGCAGGGTCACAGGCTGCTCTGAGGGTGTGGTGACAGCCCCCATAGCTGAGAGGGCTGTTTCAAAAGAGCCACAGCTGTGGATTATTAGACCCCAAGTTCAGCATCAGGTTTTCCGCGAGAAAAGCTTGGGAGTCACTGGTGTTGTGCATCCCTCTGCCTGGAGAGCTGCCTGGGCCTTTCAGAGGTTTCTGGATGAGGATCTTCTGCAGCGGCGCTGGGTGGCCTGGCCTGCCTTCATGATGCTGGTTTGAGTGGCGACCAAGATAAGCCAAGCCCCTGAGCTTGGAGATTCTGGGAAGTTCTTTGTAAATGTCTCACCTCATAACGAGGTCTAAACCAGTATCCTCTGATTTTGCCTTTTTAGAAATAGAAACTTGGGTGCCCAGACCTCAGGAGGAAGGAAGGAACTGCTCCCAGAGCTTTGAAGGCTGTGGTTGGAGTGGAGTCTGATGTGGCTGCGGGTTTGGGGTCATCCGGGGACTGGGAAAGGAAAGGGAGAGAGGCTGGGCCTCGGAGGGGCAGCTCTGTGTCATCATCCCTGATGCTGAGTGTTCGGGGAACACAGAGGCCTGCGTGGAGGGGACGCATGCAGACAGGAGCTGCGGACTCACAGGAAGCACAGTAGACCGATAGGTGTCAAGGTGAATGACTTAAAGAGCGGACTTAATCATATTGTACTTTTCAGGATTTAAAAAACTAAAGATTTGTTCTACCAAGCAGGGTTAGGTGCTTTTTTGGCTTCTTTATTTTAGGGAAAATAATCTCTCATGATGAGATTATATGGCTTCCTTGCCTTGAAAGTTACTTGGGGTAAGACACTGTCGAGCCACGCAGGCACTCACTTCGGCTCTCATGGCTGGGTCTTCTGGGTCCGGCCGACTGTCCCAGGCACGTGTATCACCTCAGGCGGGGGCTCTGGCCATGTTTGCCCCTGGGGCTATAATGCCATGTGCAGTGTTGTTGCTGTGGTTACTGATTTCTATTTCAAATGAGTCTGACATATAACTATGTAATTGTAATTTGGAAAATCAAATTAGGCTTTCTTATTCTCATTGGGGAATTATTTGATTACTTTGGCAAAGGAGGGAATCATAGAGTAACTTATACCAAAATAAAATTACTAAAAATATTGTGTAAATATTTACTATTGTGTAAAAGTTCAGTATTTTCAAATTTTTCCTCTTAATTAACAACATCCTGAATAGAGCTTCATAATGTAGAAGAATTTTTTTTAAGTTAGATTTGGACCATGACATGTGATGACATGTGTCAGAAACAAAGGACCTGAAGTAGAACATAGAAAGTCACTTCAGCTGCATACATACCCACATCCCCCATGTCCAGGCTGTCGCCTCGTCAGCCAGAGGGGCGTGGCCAGCATCAGCATCCAAGGAAGAACACACAGCGATCACCTGAGCAGAAATCTAGCATTTGGTGAAGCCCTGTCAGCCTTCCCAGGAGATCTGACCTGGATGCAGTGAGCCCGGGTCTCAGGGCCAGAGGCAGACGTGTCGTGCGGGCGGGGAACTGGCTTCAGTCCTCAGCATGTCCAGCTATCCCCCGACTCCTTCCACAGCCGTCCTGAGCTGGGTGGGCTCACTGCCTCCTGGGAAGAGGGCGTCTGGCTGAGGAAGCGTGGACGAGGAGACCCTAACCCATGACTGCTCTCTGGACAGACGAGGTGATTTGCACGCAGCCCTGAGGAGCAAGGTCTCTGCAGATGGAGGCTGAGGTTGGACTCCAGCTGTGCTCCCGTAGTAGCCTGACTTCTTTGGTTAACCCTGGGGTTAACCGGGCCCAGGGCGCCTGGGTGCCCTGCCCGCTCACTGGGTTCTCACTGCTGACAGGCTTAGGTGCTTCAGCGCTAGAAATGTAATAATTTTCCCCATATGTCAGAGAGTACTGTGTGATATAATTTTTATATTAAGGACCCAGGATAAATAATATCACCACTAAAAAGAACAGGAAACATCAACTGTGATTGAAAATACAAAAAGATAAAGCCTTATTAATTGCTTTAAAGGGAGCCTTTTCCCTTCTTTTCTCCTGGCTTAGTATTGTAGTAATCCAGAAGCTGCCTCTGCTGAAGTAGCTGTTGATAATTACCCAGGGTCTGGGATGTGCCAGCCACTTGGAAAGATCAAGAACTAAGAAGTAATCCTGGAAACTGAATTTTAACCTCACTATCTGCTCTCCAAATACTAACCAGATGGAGCTTTGGAGACCATCTAATGAGGAATTAGTTACCAAATACACACCATTATTTCCCCAGGAGCCCTGAGCACTGTTAGCGTGGCCAGTGCCAGACATGAAAGCTCTTGCATGTTGCTGACGTAGTTCCTGGGGATATGTGACATTATAGGTGATTTTCACATGCAAAATAATTTTCCTACACATTTATTTTGGTTATTATTACTTTTTTATGAGCTATCCCTGAACTGAAGTGCAACAGTTTGCTTTCTCCAAAGAATTGGAAGTGTACTCGCTTGACTGAAAACAAAAGCCTTGTGGAAAAGGTTGCAGATGGGTTTTGTCACATGCACAGAAAACCCATAAATTGTTCAGGAGAAGGGATATGATGTAACCAAAAGCGACCAAAGCTCGTTCTGCCAGGGAGAGTGAAGAAAGGACACAGAGATGGCAAAAGAGGAAGTACCGCGTGTGCCTTGTCCCCGTCTGCAGTAGGCGTTCTCCAAGGGCTGGAAGCAAGGAAAGAGCCCTCATTCCCATTTTGTCTCTCTGTTTTTAAATTTTTTATTGAAGGGCTTCCCTGGTGGCGCAGTGGTTGAGAATCTGCCTGCCGATGCAGGGGACACGGGCTCGAGCCCTGGTCTGGGAAGATCCCACATGCCGCGGAGCAACTAGGTCCATGAGCCACAATTACTGAACCTGCGCGTCTGGAGCCTGTGCTCCGCAACAAGAGAGGCTGCGATAGTGAGAGGCCCGCGCACCGTGATGAAGGGAGGCCCCCACTTGCCGCAACTAGAGAAAGCCCTCACACAGAAACGAAGACCCAACACAGCCATAAATAAATAAATAAATAAATAAATAGATAGATAGATAGATAGATAAATAAATAAAAGAATGATCCACGCTTTAAAAAAAAATTTTTTTTATTGAATTAGTGTATACGTTAGAAAAGTGTGTATATCAGACCCTGTATTTTTTTTTTTTTTTTTTTTTTTTTTTTTTTTGCTGTATGCGGGCCTCTCACTGTTGTGGCCTCTCCCGTTGCGGAGCACAGGCTCCGGACGCGCAGGCCCAACGGCCATGGCTCACAGGCCCAACCGCTCCGCGGCATGTGGGATCTTCCCAGACCGGGGCACGAACCCGTGTCCCCTGCATCGGCAGGCGGACTCTCAACCACTGCGCCACCAGGGAAGCCCAGACCCTGTATTTTTTATACATTGAATACCTGTACTAAATGCCACTGAAATGTTCACTTTAAAGTGGTTAATTTTATATTAATGTGAATTTCACCAAAAACAAACAAACAAAAAAAAAACAGTAGCAGAACTGGACCAGCCACCTATGGAGCTAACTCGAACTGGGTTTTTCTGGGAATGTGGGAGCAGAATTGCAGGGGCCAAGTGGTGTTGGTGTCCCCTGGGGCGGCAGACACAACCCGGGTGGCACCTGGTGTCCTCAGGCCTCATCCTCCAGCCGCTAGTGGGTCTGGCAGTGGTGTTACACTAAGGCTTCATTCTGCATTTCCTAGATGACTTAGTGACTATTTCCTGTGTTTATTAGTCATTTTAATTTTTGTAATTTTGTTTTAAATAAAGACCTTTTTTTCCTTTGTAAAATTTCTACGAGGGCAGTCATTTTTCTTCCATTTCCCAGCCAGACTCCAGCTCAGCAAACTTACAGACTTTGGTCCCCATCTCCGGGAAGCATGGCACTGGCCTCCATGGTGGGCTGGCGCCCATCCGGCCTAGCCGGCTGTTCACCCCTCTTCCCTGCGGGATGCCTGCAGGTGGGTGTTTGGCTGCAGGCATCCCGCAGGCTTTGCTGCTTGGTTGGAGGCCAGGAACGTCGGGGACAAACACGGAGATTCACCTTTTGAACGAACACCTGGGTCTACAAGAGTCACCCCCACCATTCAAGGAACATAAACATGACCTTTTTCTGGCCAGACTTGGCCTGCGGGGCCGCAAACCTTACAGAACGACGAACTGCATGTCTGAATCCTGCCTGGATGCCTGTCCACCTGTATTCACTCTGCTGTGGACTGACAGTGAATCGGGGGCAGAACTATGCAGCAACGTCAGTGATCTCTATTGTGTTGTTACATGCATAAGAGATAGTATGCGGTGCTTGATACAGCCAGTCAAGCCACTGGCCATCCACAAACTGGTGGTGGAAACACCTCTTTTTCTCCATCAGTGAGTAATGCAAGCCCCTTTGTCCTGCACAGCCAGTGACCCAAGAGCACCAATGTGCTCATCAGCTTTGGCTGACAAGGCACAGACCTTCACACTGTCCCCTAGTACTGGACTGAGAAAGAGGAGATCCATTTTCTCGCCCTTTAGTTCTAGATCCTATTCCATGTCTGTAAAATGGGTATAAAACTCACCTTTGGGCCCTGTGACATTAACTTTATTACTGCCTACATACAAACCTCGGTACACTCCAGCACTGCTTCTGCTATAAAATCAAAGGTTAGCATCTTTTTTTTTTTTAGATTGAACACTTTATTTTTTTTTTATTTATTTATTTTTTTTGCTGTACGCGGGCCTCTCACTGCTGTGGCCTCTCCCGTTGCAGAGCACAGGCTCCGGACACACAGGCTCCGCGGCCATGGCTCGCGGGCCCAGCCGCTCCGCGGCATGTGGGATCTTCCGGGATAGGGGCACGAACCCGTGTCCCCTGCATCGGCAGGCGGACTCTAAACCACTGCGCCACCAGGGAAGCCCCACTTTATTTTTTTTTCTTTTCTTTTTTATTAGTTTCTGCTTTATAACAAAGTGAATCAGTCATACATATACATCTGTTCCCACATCCCTTCCCTCATGCATCTCCCTCCCTCCCACCCTCCCCATCCCACCCCTCCAGGCGGTCACAAAGCACCGAGCTGATCTCCCTGTGCTCTGCGGCTGCTTCCCACTATCTATCTACCTTACGTTTGGTAGTGTATATATGCCCATGCCTCTCTTTCGCTTTGTCACAGCTTACCCGTCCCCCTCCCCATATCCTCAAGTCCATTCTCAAGTAGGTCTGTGTCTTTATTCCCGTTTTAAAGGTTAGCATCTTAACCACAGGTTACTATATTACACTTTCCACACTACTGATCTTTAAAGGAAACAGACACAAATTAGGTTCTTTTTTTAAAATAAATTTATTAATTTAAAAAAAATTTTTGGGGCCTCCCTGGTGGCGCAGTGGTTGAGAGTCCGCCTGCCGATGCAGGGGATACGGGTTCGTGCCCCGGTCTGGGAGGATCCCATATGCCGCGGAGCGGCTGGGCCCGTGAGCCATGGCCGCTGGGCCTGCGCATCCGGAGCCTGTGCCCCGCAACGGGAGAGGCCACAACAGTGAGAGGCCCGCATACCGCAAAAAGAAAAAAAAAAAAAAAATTTTTGGCTGCATTGGGTCTTTGTTGCTGTGTGCAGGCTCTCTCTAGTTGTGGTGAGCAGGGGCTGCTCTTCGTTATGGTATGTGGGCTTCTCATTGCAGTGGCTTCTCTTATTGCAGAGCATGGGCTCTAGGTGCGCAGGCTTTAGTAGTTGTGGCACACAGGCTCAGTAGTTGTAGCTCGCGGGCTCTAGAGCGCAGGCTCAGTAGTTGCTCCACGGCATGTGGGATCTTCCCGGACGAGGGCTTGAACCCATTTCCCCTGCATTTGGCAGGAGGATTCTTAACCACTGTGCCACCAGAGAAGTCCACGAATTAGATTCAATGGTTTTCAAACATATAAAGTACTGATTCAGCTTTAAATATGTCTGTCTTAGGGCATCTGACCAAAGCCTCTGTCTTCAAGCTGTACACACACACATGCCTGTAAGTGAACATGATGGATGCATTCTGTGAGAGCCAGTGACCGCCAGCCACCAGGCTTGGGTCCCAGGAAAAATAATTCTTGGAATTTTTAAATTATCCCAGGTGCCTTCCAGGTAGACATTTGTAAAAAAAAAGTCTCATATCAACACAGCACATCTCGACCCTTCATCGTTAACGTCCCTACATGGTGTGCAGCAGGCTGAACAGGGTCTCTGCCTTTTCCATTGTGGGAGGGGGGCCCCACAGGGAATGAGGGATGTGCCATCTGGGAAGCACAGGGAAATGAGTCCTGCCTGAGTCCTGAAGACTGTCAGGAATTAGAGGAGATTGTTAAGATCGTGGGAAAGCAACCACCTTAAAGTCGGGCAGCCTCCCTACCCACAATGAGTGTAGTGGGGTCTTTGTGTGGAGGTCGGGGTGACCCAGGTGCCCCCCATCCTTACTCTCAATTCTAGTAAAAGATTTTCAGGGGCTGAGGTTTCACAGTCAGTAGTGCAGCCTCATGCTTCACAAGTCTTTTGTTGACCTTTCCATCTGACCTAAATCTTTCCTGTGGAAGTTAAGCCATGTTTCCAGTGGAGATAAAGAATCTAGGAGATAGAAATTCAGCTTTAATGTGTCCAGCTAAATTGGGAGTGTTTAGAGTTAGGGGACTCGAGTCCACACTGAACTGGGTCCCATCATATGATGGTTTCAGAGAGAAAGACATCACACGAGTTTGACTCTTGGTTTTGGTGTTCAAGTCCAGGTCTCCGTGTTGAGGTCAGTAAAGGGATTGGGAGGTCGGGGGAGAGTGTGATTTCAAGGTTTGTGGTGGTTACGGCCACGCTGCTGTGTTCCACTGGCCCGGGCTGAGGCCGGCGTGTAGAAGGTCAGGTGCACAGCCACCTGCTTCAGCAAGTCCGGAGACGGCCAGGCCTGCAGCATCGCCAGGACATGGTCACCAGGCAGCATGGGATCCAGCCTCTTCATTAATAATCTTAGGACTGTGTTTTTATTAGTTTAACAAAACATTAAAAATGTGCATATGTTCAGGAAACGCAGTTAAGTAGGATGAAACGATGAGTTTTAAAGCTCTAATGTTCAATTAATTAGTAATTTCCATCCAGCCTGTCACTGCCTCATACTGGGTGTTCTCCGGTCTAAGTAAAGTTTAGGCTCTCAGCTCCTGGGAACTTCCTATCGCTTCTTTTCATTACTGCTTTAAAAAGGGGTCTTTTAGCGTTTTTAAAAGGGTGAATGCTGTACACTTTCAACATTTCTTGTCATAACATGAGACCAAAACACATTTGGGGAGCCTTAATTTTCTTTCATGTGGCGAAGGTCCCCCTCTGGGGAAGAAAGGAGGATGACTTCTAAAAACCAAAGCTACAGTGAAGTATTTTGTCAGCTAGGGGGTGGAGGTGGGGGCAGGAGAGGTCCTTTCAGCTGTCAGGATAGAGGAAGCCCTGGTGAGGGGACCATTGAAGAGACCCTTCTGCCCACATGCCTTCCCAGCCATGGGGACCCTCCCGGGCCCTTCCTCTTTCACTCTCAGCTCTCCTTCCAGTGTTCTTCTTGGGACGAGCAGCCAGCTCTCTGTTCTGCCAGTGATGCAGTCGTCCCCTTTCATCCATAGGTTTGCTCTCTGTGTTTTCAGTTACTGTAGTCAACCGTGGTCCAAAAATATTACATGGAAAATTCCAGAAATAAACAATCCATGAGCTTTAAGTTGCACACCGTTGGAGTAGCTTGACAAAACCTTGTGCCCTCCTTCCCAGGATGTGAATCACCCTCTGTGCCCGTGTCCCGCCTGTTAGTCACTTAATAACCATCTCAATCAGATGGGCTGTCATGGTATCCAAGTGCTTGTATTCAGGTAACTCTTATTTTACTTAATAATGGCCCCAAGACACATGAGTAGTGATGCTGGTAATTCGGATATTCTCTTACTGTGCCTAGTTATAAGTTAAACCTTATCACAGGTAAGTATATATAGGAAAACACAGAGTATTTAGGGTTCGGTGCTATCTGCGGTTTCAGGAATCCACTGGGGGTCTTGGAACATATCCCCCTTGGATAAGGGGGGACGATGTGAAAGACAGCACCTTTGTCCCATTGCTTCCCACCTCCAGTTCCTGTTCCCATTGACAATGGATTACCTTCCATTACTTTCCTGATTCACAGGGAAGTTTGGTTTCCCACTCAGAGGCACACCTCTGGTGTATAGACATGTTGTCCAAGACTGAAATTTGGACAAGTTAGGAATGACCTGAAACTCTTTCTGTATGGAGGATGCTTTGCTCTTTTAAAAAACATTCAGGAACCACTGTGCACATGGTCTTAGCAGCTGGCTGGGCTGGGCAGCCCTGACCAAGACCCTTGGCACATGTGGGGAGTGGGCTCCTGGCTCCCCCTCCCCATGCAGCGATGTAGGCATGTCAGAGCACAGACGCAGATGGAGGGTTTCGGGCCTCAGGTGTTTGTTCCTGCGGTTCACACACAAATTGCCCGCAGTGCCTTTAAGGGAAGATTTTGCCTCGATATCACACTTTCTTGCCCCTTCCTGGAATAATACCTTTGGGAGGGGAACATTATTCCCCACTCTCTGGTGAGTGGAGGTGAGACTGGTGAAGGCTTTGACCGTGCCTTGTAGTGGGTCCTTCGTGAACTCATGTGAAGATGGGCACTCAGGTGCTGACTCCCAGAGTAGAAGTCCTGTCTTTCTAACTGAATGAAGGCTGATGTCAGAGGCCTCATCCAGTAACAACAGGGAACATTTAAATTAAAGAAGCCTTGAGCATTTCTGTCAATGCTTCTTCTCTAAGCTGATCTGCTACAGCAGAAATGTGCATTGTCGATGCAGAGATGGACCATCAAGGGAGGCCCGTGGGTCCCCACACTGTGGTGCTGTAACTTGTGAGGCCATAAAGCAGGTCATCAAAAATGGATGGTGGAGCAGATTTAGATTGTTTTCTGGATGGGAGAAGAAACTTGGCAATCTTCTATGTTTCCAGATATTACAACTATCAAGACAGCTTGAAGTGGGTTTCAAGATCCCCTCCCATTCTCACCGAGAGGATGAAATGGAGGAAACCCCAGCAGTTTCCAGATTTATAGCCACTAGGACAGGCAGTTGCAGAGAGGGGGAGGCGGGTCTGTGTGCGACCCAGGGTGTGTGAAAGGGATTGCAGGAGGCCAGAGTTGCCTCCCTCATCGTTCAGGGAGACTGGAGGGTGGGGAGTGGGGCGGGAGGCTGACTCTTTTCCTCCCATACCTGCTAACGTGGTTTCAGCAAAACCCTGACTTTCCCATCTTCAGTCTTAAACAGGTACAGTGGTTAAGTATTAATATTAATGAGCATAATAACAATAATAAAACTGGCAGCAGCATCGAATGAATGTGGTCTCCTGTGGTAGAAATATTTACCCAATGTGTCCTGCCAGTTAGAGAGATTTTGGCATTAAACCTAGACATTACCTCATCCTCCTGGGCAGACAGCCGATTGCGATGCTAAGCAAGTCTGCTGAAGTGAAGAGCTGCGTGTACCTGCCTGATTGGCTGCATAGCCCAGACCCTGGTGGGAAGCTATTTCTTTGAGCATCTCTGTCTGTCTGTCTGGGTCTTACCCTTAGTTCCTCTCTTTCTCTCTCCAGCCTTCCTTAGGGTTGTCATTGTCTATTTTCAAATTGCTGATTTTTTTTTTTATCTTGAAGGGCACATTTTTTTAATCTTGAAGGGTACATTGTGAAAAGGTCTGCCAGCCAGGTGGGCAGGTATTAATAAACAGAGAGAGCTGAAAGATCAGAATTAATGGGAGGAAAAGTGAAGTACCTGTGTGTGTGTGTGCATGTGTGCTTGTATGTGTGTGTGCAGACGTTCCCACACTCAGGCACATATGCTTCTCTCACTTTGTAAGAATCAGAGACAGGTTAATGAAACAGGTTTCTTATTTTGTTTTGTTTTGTTTTAATTCATGATAAATACAGGGGGCATTCCACAATGAAGGAGGTTTAATTTCAAGATAATTAGCAACTAAAATAATATTTTGAAACATTTGTAATTATACTAAAATGTGTTTTTGATATTTCTAAGAAAACATAACAGTTAAAATAATTTATTCCACTGGCCTCAAACCTCTCTGAAATTAGTACTGTATACAGTATAGAAGTTCTAGGTAAGTACAATAGACAAATCTGAGCTAGAAAGTAAAATCTTTGGGTAATGTTGAAAATATTGAGAAGGCTTTGAATTGTCACTAAAGTACCAAATATTCTGTAAGTTTTCCAAAAAGGTTATGGAAAACCATGCTTCTGCTCCTAGGACCAGCTTGCCTTTTGTTTTCTTTAGATCTTGACTCAAACCTTCACATCACATAGGTTTTGTGCTGTTACTACTAAGTGACTTAGTTTTATCAGTTGGTGTCGCATCTTCTGAAATTCCTAAATCGCCTCCGTGTTGGCCCTGATTATTAACCAGCTCTTAGGACTGTATTGAGGTGCATTTTGTGATAACTTTTTCTAAAATGCTCTTATTTGAGTTTAAGTTGTACTAATTTCTTTACACACCCACAAGTGAAGACTAATTATTGGCCTGAGTATTACCACATTTTTGTGTATGAGGTTCATTCCAGCCACTAAGTCATTTAAAAAAATGTTAGTAATGTAAGTACTAAGCTCATAGATATACAAGATGGCCATCTAGTAAATTCTTAATTCTTTTCTTTTTTTTTTTTTTTTTTTACTAAATCTTAGTGCGTGTGAAGGTACATATGTTTATACAGCCTCAGATCCATTCACTGACAGTATTACTTTTTTAAAAATTTATTTATTTTATTTTTGGCTGCATTGGGTCTTCGTTATGGTGCGTGGGCTTCTCATTGCAGTGGCTTATATTGTTGCATAGCATGGTCTCTAGGCGTGTGGGCTTCAGTAGTTATGGCACGCAGGCTCAGTAGTTGTGGCTCACGGGCTCTAGAGCGCAGGCTTAGTAGTTGTGGTGCACGGGCTTAGTTGCTCTGCGGCATGTGGGATCTTCCCAGACCAGGGCTCGAACCTGTGTCCCCTGCATTAGCAGGCAGATTCTTAACCACTGCGCCACCAGGGAAGCCCATAAATTCTTAATTCTTAATCGCTCTTTACAGAAGACAGATTTATCTTGGCGAAAAGATGAAGTCGCTTCCTGCTGTTGGCAGAGTGGGCCCAGCTCTGGAGCTCGCTTCTCACGTGTTCTCGGCCATCTTGGGAGGGACTGCCCGTGGGGAGGGTTGCCAGGGCCCAGCCTGTGGAGGTGATCTGCTTAAGGAACAGGTCTTCCCGATGCTTCAGGTGGATTCCGACTTCCCCAGGGGCCTCCGAGAGCTAGCTCAGCTGTAGGACATCGTCCCTGGAACGGGTGGTTGTCCCTGGAGTGGCCCCAGGTCCACAAGCTGAGCCCCAACCTCCTCAGACGGCTCCCCAAGGCCCCGTGGGGTGGGTCCTTTCTGTCCTGCAGGGACTTCATGTCCAGATGGTGGTTGTCGGTCAGTGGACACAGCAAGCGTCTGCTGTTGTAGAAAGAATTTGGAGGAAATGTGCGAGAATGAAGGGCAACAGCAGAGTTTGGTGTATGAGTCAGGGTTATTTGCTTGTATTGACACGAGCGTGAGTGCTGAGGGTGTTATGTAGAGCTTTAAATTTTGGCTGTGCGTGAATTCTGTCTCTGCGTTTATCTGTGGCCACTATCAACTGATGATGTGTGATAAGAATGTTTACAATTTATATACTGGAAAGGACACTAAGAGGTTTTTTTTTTTAAAGTTATTTTACTCCATGGTTTTTCCCCTCAGTTACATGGAATATGGTGCATCATATTGTTATAAATGGTGTTGTTGAAGATCACTGAACCTTGTGCTCCGGCACTATTCCTGTTCTCTGCAACCTTTGGAAACCCTTTTCTGCAGACGGTTGGCAACATGCATCCCACTACCAGATACCAGAACATGAGCTGACACGTGTGAGGTTCTCTCTCTAAGTAAAAATATCTTAAAGACTCTAAATGGGAATTGAGACTTTTTAATATCTTCTGCATTTTTCTACTTTAAATATCAGATAAGGGAAACAGATATGAAAAGGAAAGAGGAAGGAGGATCAGAAGGGGCTTTCTTGCTGCAAAGGAAACTGTGGGTTCAGTTTAAAGCAGCTCCACATAAACAGAAGGATTGAAGGTGGGGGGGATCCACGTGGGGTGGAGGGACCAGACAGCAGAGCCTGGGCTGAAGTGGATTTTGTTTCATTCTGAGAGGGCATTGTAAACTGTGCATCAGCAGAAGATGACAAAGGAAAGGCCATGCTTTAAAGCAAAGTATCCATCGTCTTTAAGTGAGCAGCTGCATACTCAGAGATAAGGAAGCTGTGTAGAAGACAGATTTTTTTCCTTCTGTGAGAGGCAGGAGTGTGAGGCCTGGCCTGGCTATGGGTTAATAATCTGGTGGTGATGTTCCCATGAAGATGCCCCGTTCCTTGCCGTTGCTGTTTGTGATGGATTCTGATTTGGGAATATCCATGCTTCCTGCCAGAGGACTGGGCTGGCTGTGGGCAGGTGGGCAGAGAGGGTGGCTTGGAGTCCGGAGAACTGCCTTTGGATTCCAGCTCCACCATGTGGCTTGGACAAGTCGCCGAGTCCCTGTCTACACGGACATGGTGAGACCCGGACATGGTGGGGACTCCAAGGTATGGTGGTTTCTTCTGAGTAAAGAAATGGAACAGTGTCTCTCTGTTGCCTTAGGCAGTAGGAGCAGGTCACTCCTAACTTCTGTCTTGGCTTTTGCAGTTGTCCCCGACCCCTTCTCTGTGGCGCCAGGCTACCTTGGCAGGTCCCTCTGGCTGCCCGTCTCCCCAGCCCCCGCAGCTGTTTCTTCTGTGCCTCCGTTTATGGTGTAGTCACATCTCACTTCAGGCACGGTCACTTTCCATTTGCTTTTATCTTGGTGGCCGGTTCTCTCTTCTGATTACCCATCTCTGGGGAGCACCTTGTGTGTCCCTGGGAGGCGGGCACAGCAGCTACCACTCGGCTGTCTGGGTGTCGTGGCGGCTCCCAGAAGTGCTGTGACTGGTCCCGGTCATCCTCCTTATCAGCTGATCACACAGCGACCTGTGGGCCCAGGAGCTGGCTGTCCGCTGGTGCTTCCTGCAGGTACAGTTACACACCCTGACGGCTGCAATCTGAACCCTGTTGCTAGGCATGGTGTTATTTAACTAAACTGTGGTCACTGACGTTTCTTCACATCTCAACTGTGTAAAGCAAGGGCAGCCTTTCGGTGTCCGTGTGCAAGAGAGTCACTCGTGTACCTGCCATGAATGATGTTGCTGGGATGCAGGGATAGACAGTTGTGAAGTGTTTTCCCTAGGGCCTGTGCCAGTTTACACTCACCCACGGTGAGTTCCTTCTGTGCCTCGCCAGCACCGTGAGACTCTGATTTTGTCAGGCTGTCGAGGGTGAAAGAACGACTCACTGCAGCTCTAATTGGCATCTACCTGCTGTGTTTATTGGTTCTGGTTTTTCTTATGTGAAATGCCTCTTCAGGGGTTTTTTGCCCATTTTCTTGTGGGTTGTTTGGGTCAAGATCTGTGAAGAGTCTGAGTTCTATTGTAGTCACCAGTTTTAGGGATGACTAAAGGGATGGCAGAAGACCCCAGACTCCTGTGTTAGAGACTTTATTGCTCATAGAACAAAGAGCGTGAACCTTGGCAGAGTCTCAAGTTTTCTTCGTCTGGGACCCCTGGGGGTGACCACTGTTCACTAAGTTCAGGGACAAATTATTTCCACTTTTCTAGTTGTATGACTCCCCTTGTAGGATGCATGTAAATAATGGAGCGGTTACTCCTCCAAGAAGCCCCCTGTGTAACCCAGGGAAGCTTCATCTTGGAGAGAACCTGCAGTGACCTGAGGGTTACAGGATCTACTGCTGGTGTTTCCTTGGGCATTCTGAGGTCTCCTACAGCCACCTCTAAGGAGCAGGTGACAGTTTTGGGGAGGGTGGCAAGAAACACAGTCCTGGAGGCACATGAGGGGCCCCTGGAAAGAAAGTGGTGTTTACACTTGTTGGGCAGTTTTTCTCTCCAGCTGTTTTTAAGGTCTTCATATATGATACTCTGTTCTCCCTATAGTACATCTGCATAGATTTCTTTTCCTCTACCTCCTCCTCTTCCTCCACTCCTGCCCTCTCCAGCCCCCACACCTTCACCTTCTTTTCCTCCATGTTTTGTGAGATTCCCAAATCTGTGGACTGATGTCTTTCAACAGTTCTGGAAAATCCTCAGCTTCTGCCTCCCCACGTACTGTCCCTGCCTTGTTCTTTCTTGTTTCCTGTGATTTGCTGTTATTCCTTCTGACTCTGTCCTCCATGGCTCATCCTCTTCTGTGTTTTTCATTTTTGTTTTCTGTGCTTCATTCTGGATAATGTCTTCTAGTTACTCCTGAGCTGTGTCAATATATTACTAAATCCATCCAATAAATTTTTGTTTAATTTATTATATTTTTCATTTTAGAAGGTTGTCTTTGGTTCTTTTTCAAATTGGGTTGGTCATTTTTGTTTTGTTTTGTTTTGTTTTGTTTTGTTTTTTTTCTTTTGGATTGGTCATTTTTAAAAAGTGTGTCTTGCTCCTTATACAGAGTTTCCAATCCCTTCTTTTTAACACATTAATTTTACCTTCTGGATCTGATACTTTTCATTTCTGAAGTCTTTGTGGGTCTTATTCAGCTTCATGCTTCTGCTGGCTATCATTCATGGAGCTTTGTTTCTTGTTTGTATGTGATTTTTTTTTTAATGTGAGCTTATATTTCTTAGAACTGTATCTATGGGAATTCCTGAGGCGTAGGCTGAAGGTGGGTTCTTCCAGGGGCTACGTGCATCTGTATCCTCCAGATACTTTGGTGCACCCTCACTCAGCTTCGAATCGTACCGTTTTTTCATTTTCATGAGCTCCAAGTTATTGTAAGGGTATTTTATAAACAAGTATTCTTGTGCAAAATAGATATCTGGAATCTACTAGGTAAAATGAAACCTGCTAGCAACAGGTGATGAATACATGGGAACAGAGTAGGAAGGGTGTGTGAGTTTGAAAACAAAGAATAGTCCTTAACTGTAAGTATCCTCTAAAGGCCCTATAGTTTACCAGTTCTTTCTGAAAATACACTTATTAGGAGCTTGGGCAATGAAGTAAGCTACTAATAATCCCTCAGAGGAATTCAAGAGGATGAGTCCAGGTTTCTTAATCATTCAGTTGGAGGCAGCTTTCCAAGTCTGCTAAGTACTGTCTTCCAGTGTCAGTGGAAAGCGGCCCAGTTGGGTTTCTCTGGTGACGAGAAGCATGAGCTGGACTAGTGGTGGGGACAGAGTGGCAGTCAGCACCTCAGTAGTTCCTGTCTGGGTTTTCCTGAGCTGTGTCCCACCAGCCTTTAGTGCTGTTTGCTGACGTGTTAATAGGTTTCTCCTGACAAAGGAAGCGCCATATTCACACAAGGTGGGGACAGTGGGAATGCACCCAGCTACTCAGGAATGCCACCTGGGAAGTGCTTAGGGGTGGCTATTCTTGTTTTTGTATAAGCATATTTATCTTTTTTCATAAATGATACACTGTATATAGTGTTCTACAGCTTTTTAAAAATTGAGGCATAGTTGAGTTATAATATTATATGTTTCAGGTGTACAATATAGTGATTCACAATTTTTAAAGGTTGTACTCCATTTATTATAAAATATTGGCTGTATTTCCTGTGCTGTACAATATATCCTTGTAGCTCATTTTATACTTAGTATAAAATATTGGGTGCCTTAATCTAGGGGTGCCTGTTCTTTAGGACAGCAACTGAAAAATGCACTCACATAGAGCTTTACATGAGACTAAGAAGACAGTAATTTGTCAAAAAACAGAGAAGATGTTGCTGATGGAGAATACGCCTGCCGGCGGGGTGTGTCTACAGGGTCTCACTGGAGCCAGACTTGGGACGAGTGTCCTGCACTTGTGCCCTCCCCTCCTGGCATCCTTTTCTTACTCCCCTCATGTGCCTGTGATGGATCTGGATCCATGCTCTCCACGCAGGACTGACCCTTATCCTCAGGTTCTGCTTTTGTATCAATAGATTCCAGTGTGTCTGCGGTAACTAGATAGCAAGAGTGTGTGTGTGTGTGTGTGTGTGTGTATGTATGTATGTATGTGTATGTATGTGTGTGTGTGTGTTCTCTGAACCTCCTCAACGGAGCTGTTCTGTGTCTTAACTATGAATCCTTGTTTGGGAGATTGGTTGGGAAGATGGATTCTCGTCTTGTGAAACACACTTACACCAGTGGGAGACATTCCGCAGCCTTGAGGGCTTTGGCTCCTGCTCTCGTCAAAAGTGGGAGGTGCTAAACCAGACCAGGAGATGGCAGGTGCCCGCTAGTGCCTCTCTCCATCTCCTCCGTGAGTCCTGTGCTGGGCCTCCTGCCAGGGGCATGAACGGGGTGGTGGGACCAGAGTCACCAGGACACAGTCACCCTTGGTCACTGCTCTGGTGTATGGTGAGTGGGCGGGGGGCAGGGGTGGCCTCTGGTCTGGGGCTGTCCTTGCCCCGGGGTCCACAGCAGTGAACACACCACCAGGAGTCATCTGCGTTACCTCAGCCCTGTTGCTTACTTGCTCAGTGTTTTGGACTTTTGAAAATACCTTAAATATGGGAGATAACTTAGGACAAGAATGAGAACTGTGGAAAAATTAAATTATAAAATAGTAACAGTCATTCCTGGAGCTGTAATTTGAAATTGCATAGCCATCCTGCTTTCTCTAAGGCTGGCGAGGAAACCTCTCCCACCCGGGGCTTCGTTTCTATGGGCCGTGCCCTGGCCTCCTGTCCCTCCTTCATGGGGTCACAGGCAGTGACTCCCCTGAAGCCCTGCTTGCTCCTGGCTCTTTCAACACACCAGCAAATGTTACCTATTGATTATGTTGGCTTATATCATTTTTTCCTAAAGCAGGGGAAAAAAGAAGATATTTCTGATCTGGTTCTTTTGTTTGAAGTAAGAAATGCTTCCATTTTCCTGTCTAATCTACTCTTTAGCACTGGTGGCACCAGGCTGAGTTCTTGCTCCCTGGATAAACTTGTTTGATGGCTGTGCTGTGACACAGAATGAACGGGCCTCTGATGCCACTGCCCAGGCAGCCCCTTGAGATGGAATATTATCCACAAATGGGTCTAGACAATCTTCTACAACAGACTAGTTTTTTATATTTGTGTAGATGATACTGCACTTAACAGCATGTGTGTAAACATCCTATTTTCCCAGATACTTGGAGGGCCAGTCCTCATGTTTGCACTGGGTGGTCCTGAGGGCTGAATTCCAGTTAAGAAATTACTGTGCAGATGAGATGTGTGTTCTGAGGTGCTGGGGAGCAGGGCACCTGCTGGAAATACTCACCGGTCCTTGTCTACGTCATTCAGGTGGAAGCTTGCCCACAGCAGAAAGGGGCCAGTGATGTGACATCAGCCACAAAGCCATATCCTGCATGTTTAGACCTGTCTTCTTTATCTGGGCCAAAGGTAGCTTTACTTCTTTGAATGAGCCCAAGTTCATAAAAACCCAGCAGTGAATTCTAGGGTGCTTTTGGTTTTAATTTTGGTTTTGGAATTTTAGTAAGAAACTCACTACAAACCTTTTTTGTAAATAATATTTTACAATATTATCTTAAATATATAAGGTATAGAACTATGTGTTTAATACATTTATTAGGTGTTTAAAGTTCAGAAGCATGAAGAAAACTAAACGTCTTCTAAACCCACTGCTTGGGTGGAGGATTGGACTCAGATCTTCATCTGGTTTCTCCACCTTCCTGCTCAGATGGAGCATCCCCTGCCTCTTCATTTTCAGGCAGTAAACAGGACCTTGGTCACAGTCACAACCAGTGGTTGAAAGCTATACCCGTCCCCTGCCCCTCCCCCCCGGCTGGTGTGTGTGTGTGTGTGTGTGTGTGTGTGTGTTTGTGTGTGTGTGTGTGTGTGTGAGTGTGAGAGAGAGAGAGAGAGAGTGAGAGAGAGAGAGAGAGAGTGTGTGAGAGTTGGGGGCGGTGGAGGGGGGCATCTATCCTTCCACCCCCTGCCCACGTCCTGAGCACATGGTGAGGCGGTGGGGGGGGCGGGGGGCGGAAATGCCCTGCTTGCCTGGTGAGGCCCTAGGATGGATTGCAAGTTGCACTCTTTGGGTCTCTGTGTGTTTATAGCTGACTCTTTTGTGTGCTTTCATGGTATGTGAGGCAGATTTCTGAGATGGTCCCCAACATTCCTGCCTCTCCCCTGAGTGTGGGTGGGGGCTGAGACCGTGACAGGATTGTCACTCCCGTGATTGGGTTATAGTAGTTGGCAGATGTGAGGAAGGTCCTGTCTGGGCCTGGTCTCATCAGATGAGTCCTTAAAAGAGACAAGAAGCAACTTGAAGAAGTGAGAGGAGTGAGGACCTTAGTCCTGTGACAGCTGGGAGCCAGCTTTTGCCACTAGTGTGGAAGAGTGTGGAAGGGGGTCCTGAGTTCCAGCCGAGAGGTGGCCTCAGAGACCCTGAGCAGAGGGCTGGCCTGCAGCACCGTGAGTTGAGAGCTAAGCACCGTGTTTGTGGAGACTGGTTGTGCAGCAGTGGGAAGTCACCCCGCTGCTTCTGCAGGCCCCGCTGGGAGCCTTCTCCTGCCCTTCCTTGGTGTGGCCACACCCCGGCTGTTTGGATAACCCCCCTGCAAGTGGACTCTTTCTATCGGGATCCCATTGCTTTTCCGGTTGGACTGTTTGGGGAGCATTTAATCCCTCGTGACCCTCGTCCTTTGCTTTGGCAGATTAGGAAACCCTCTGCCCCATCCCAGGCAGCAGGAGCAGCTGTTTTCCTTCCCTGCCTCCAAAGCAGCCAGTCAGCCCGTTCCTCTGTCTCTAGATTTCTCGGGTGGGAACCAGGCAGCAGTCCACTGAGCCTCCCTGGCCTGTTGGAAACTTTCTGGATGGTCCCCTGAGCCTGTGCCCTGGCAGGGGTCCTAGTGAGGCGCACGGCACACGTTCTCCAGAGGAATTTCTCTTCACGGAGTTCTTCCAGAGTCAGGGCCCCTGGATCAGTCTGGACCCGGCGCCCCCTCCTCTTCCCCTTCAAGCACCAGAGAAAGCCTTCCCAGTCGATGCTGTGGCCCTTCCGTGCTTCGGTGCAGGTCGGCGTTGAAGGCTTTTGCAGCTGTCTGGTGCTGATTGTTTATTTTTAATTTATGCTTTCCTTTGAAAATACACACTTGATCTGTACCCTCACTTTGACATATTATTGCATCTTGATGCTTCATTCAAAACTTCCAATTTCACATCCTGTCATACTTGTTTAATTTTTTTTGAAAACTAATACAAGTTTCTTGATGTTTCTAAAAAAATGAAACCAGTTAAATAGAGGCATATCTTCTGATTCGTATTTTAGCAGAGTGGTTACTCCTGTTTGTCAGTAGAGTCTGAAGTAGGCTGGCCCTGACTTGCTGAGTCGTCTTAGTGCTAGAAAGGGAAGCTTCTGTCTTCCAGCATCAGCATCACTTAGCTGGTACCTCAGTGATACCACGTAGCAAACGACTCCAGAAACCCTGGGGCTGGGGCTCATAAAAAAATGATCATTTACTATCACTCAGTCACCAACACCCCCTCACCTCCGTCTTCACTGCAAGTCCTGCTCATTCCAGCAGGAGCAGTGGCGTGGGATCTGGGGAGCACCTCACCGGGGGCTGCTGATTGATGCAGGACCTCTGTGGTTGAGGCCCTTCACTCTTTAAGTCACAACTAAGCCCATGATTTTATGCTCAGCTTCTGAAGCTTTAAGTGTGACTTGATCTTCTTGATGTTAAAGAGAATTAAAATGACAGTTAAGTTGGCTTGTGTCACTCTCCACCCTGCACCAGTTCTAAATTAAGGCTGCCCTAGTTACAGCTGCTTTTCCTCCCGTCACTTGAGTGTCAGTTTGAGAGGATGAGTGTGCCTGGTTTACATGGGTGCATGCTCGTGGCAAGCATGGACACACCGGTGCTCAGGTGCACTGAGCTGTGTTCCTCTGGAAAACAGTGTATGGTGGTGGAGAGAGAGTGCTTTGGGAGTTGGCAGACCTGACTTCTTATTTTTGTCCCTTTCAGCAAGTGACTTAACATCCAAGAGTGTTCGTGTCCCTGTCTGTAAAATGGAGACATGAACATCAGCGTTTTGTTTTGCTGGATGATGAAGGGTGTAGTGTTCAGTCAGCCCTTGGAGTCTCCCATTGAAATCTCAAATTTTAAACACTTTAGAAGGTCTGCCTTTGAGATCATCCCAGTAATCCTGGACAGCTGGAACACTAGCCAGTCAGGGTCCCCAGGCAAACATATTCCCATAAACTCGACTGGTCGTAGAGAAATGTTACCAACACCATTGGAAGTTAACGGGCTAAAGAAGCATGAAAGGGCTAAAGAAGCATGCCTTACTCCATGGCATTGGAGTAAGGACATTTGTCCAAGGAATTAAACAGTCAGGCAACCAGATGACCTTGATAACTAGTCTGATCTCACCCCCAGATTTTGATGCTTATCGCATCGAATGTGGTTTTGTGTTTGTGGAGAAGACTCAGCCGCTGGCAGACTTGGCAGAAGCAGAAGAGAGGCATGTTCATCGGTGTAATAGCTTTAATAGCAGGAGTGCTTGTAAAACATTTTGGATTCCTAGCCCCTAGGGCATAGCCCTCTTTGCGCCTGGGTTCCTACCATGCAGTGGCACACTCGGCCCTGGGCTCCAAAGCCAGGGCCAGTGGGTCCCATCCTGGGCGGGGGTGGTAGAAGGAGCCCTTGGTCAGGAGCTCAGAGTCCCCCTGTCAGATCTGCTGGCTGGAAAGCAAAACAAAACAGCGAAATAGAAGTGAGCTTCACTTGGCCAAAATAGTATGCATCGTGTTTTTCTTGGTTTTGGTTAATAACAGCTATTAATTCATCCATTGTTTCCATTAATTCATCCATCATGTTTTCTGAGCAACTACTGTGTGTCAAAGGTTAAGGGATAAGCTGGTGAACAAGGGCCCCCCTAATGCTCTTTGTTCTAGTTATGGGCTCAGGTTTAGTATCAGCCAGAGGAGCCTCTGTCTGAATGAACTTGTGTGCATTAATCTGCATAGAGGGATATTTTTTTCTTTTACCAAAATTGATTTGTCAGAGTGATAATCCATTCATTTTGATACATTTTTGGTCCCCAGCTGTTTTCAAACATTTGATTGCTTAACTCTCCATGATTTCTTTGAAAGAGTAAGTAAGGAAGGGAAGATAAAATAATTAGTAGATTTGGGGATTGTGGAACATCTCAAGGAGAAAAGGCTTAATGGGAAAGAAAGTAGAAACAGCATTAAGGATTTACATTTAGCTTATGATCTCAATTTTTCACATTTTTTGCACAAGCTAGAGCATTTCCCCACTATGCCTAGCAAGGTTTTAAATATCTGGCTTTAATTTGAATATTGATTTTATTTATGGGTGGTACCCCCAGTTGCCCATGACCATTGATAATTTGGAAGTGATTGTGCTCTGATCCTTACCATAAAGTAGTATTCCATGTATCTGAATTTATGTAATAGAGGCTTAAAAATGTCTATGTCTATAGCTGGAAGGAAGGAGGGAGGGAGGGAGGGAGGGATGGGTAGGCTTTTTTTGAATTGAGTTTAATGACTTGCCTCAATAGGTGAATGATGTTCTATATTGGGGATTCAAGGGACTTCTCAGTTTCTCTCTTGAACATAATGTGTCTTTCCCTGAATTGAGGGAAGTCTAAGGAAACTTGCACAGCTCTCTTACTTGACAAGAGGCAAAATGGAATGATGCTGTAAAAACTGTATGAAACACAGTAATTTAAAATGCAGGGGTTTTTTTGTTTTTTGTTTTTTGCGGCACGTGGGCCTCTCACTGTTGTGGCCTCTCCTGCTGCGGAGCATAGGCTCCGGACCCGGAGGCTCAGCAGCCATGGCCCAAGGGCCCAGCCACTCCGCGGCATGTGGAATCCTCCCGGACCGGGGCACGAACCTGTGTCCCCTGCATCGGCAGGCGGACTCCCAACCACTGCGCCACCAGGGAAGCCCTAAAATGCAGTTTTAAGGTGCATTTAGTTTGAGTGGTCCGTGAAGCTGTTGGGTTCCTGTTTGTGTTTGTGTTTAGTTCCCTGGAGTAAATTCAGATGTGTCTCCTGGATGTCCAGCTGCCTTCCTCCTTGTACTTCCTGTGGATTGTTAGGACCAGCCATTTCCTTCTGGTTTCTGCCACTGAAACTCTTGGCGGTTTTATACTTTGCTGCCTTCTTTAGTTTTTATAGATGATTATTTCAAGGTAGTTCTTACCTGCACTCCCCTGTAACTCTCTCTCTTTCTCTTTAATGTAGCATCCTCATGAATATATCAACACTTTTTAAAATCAAAGGGTAGGGCTTCCCTGGTGGCGCAGTGGTTGAGAGTCCGCCTGCCGATGCAGGGGACACGGGTTCGTGCCCCGGTCTGGGAAGATCCCACATGCTGCGGAGCGGCTGGGCCCGTGAGCCGTGGCCGCTGGGCCTGCGCGTCCGGAGCCTGTGCTTCGCAACGGGAGAGGCCACAACAGTGAGAGGCCCGCGTACAGCACAAAAAAACAAAAACAAACAAACAAACAAAATCAAAGGGTAGTTGGCTCACTGCAAGTCTGGGTGTGTTTGGTATTTGGGCTTCCTGGTGATGCTCCACATGTGTCAAATTTATTTTCAGAAAGCTGGTTAAATTTTTAATGGGACCCATAGTTAAATCACCCTGTAAACAGAAACTGTTTATCTTTTTTGTAAAGAGGAATGTTATTTACTTTTTTAGCCTAAATAAATGAGAAGGTTTGCTTATATTCCTTTGCAGTTTGAAGGAAAATACCTTGAAATAGGGAAGACTTCAAGAAAGAGGACTAGAAAGTTTTATAATCTCTCTTGAAGAACAGCAGAAATGCTCCAGCAGCACCTCTGATGGTTGAGGCTGGAGTCGATCCCTGTCTCTGCTTGGCTGCTCCACATGGGTCCAGTCGAGCCGAGGGGGAGGTGGGGCAGCTGGAGGCATGGCTCGCTCTCTCCGTGGAGGCGTCAGGCCTGCTGGATCCTCATCTCTTTTAGTTACATGTTAGTTGGCTCCTTTAAAGGGAGGAAGGGTAGGCAGAGAGACAGACATAAAAGCCTCTGGTTAGTGTTGAGAAGCCACCCTGTCCACTGAACACTCCGGAGACCCCCAGAGGGTTACTTCCTTTGCCCTTGACCGTGGAGACTGTCACTGACTGAGCAGATGGGTTTTTAACCACAGTGGTCACTGGGCCAGTCAACACATATGTGTTTATGTTTGCTCTCTGCCTTTGTACTCACTTCTTCCCCTGGCCCCAGGCCACTTCTGATCTGCTCTCTGTCACTCTCTTTTTTCCTTTTCTAGAATATAATATAAATAGAAGCATACATTATGTCATTCTTCTGGTTTTACTGCTTACATTTAGTATGACATTTTGAGATTCATCCATGTGATGGTGTGTATCAATGTTTGTTCCTTTTTATTGCTGAGTAGTGTTCCATGGTACAACTATGCTATAATTTATCCCTTCATCAGTTGATGTTTCCAGTTTGGGGCTATTATGAATAACGCTTCTATAAATATTCACACAGAAGTTTTGTGTGGACATATATTTTCATTTCTTTTTGGTAAATACCCAAGAGTTGACTGGCCAGGTCCTATGGTAAGTATATGTTTAAGTATATGTTTTTAAAAAAAGGTAATGCCGTACTGGTTTTCAAAGTGGCATCCCATCCAGCAATGAGGGAGAGTTCCAGTTGCTCCACACTCTAACACTTGACATGGTTAGTCTTTTTACTGTTAGTCATTTTGGTGGTTGTGTAATACATCAAGCTGTTTTGGTACACATTTCCCTGATTGAGCATTTCTGATGTTGAGCATCTCTTCATGAGTTTATTGGTTATTTCTGTATTTACTTTTGTGACGTGTCTGTTAAAATCTTTTGTTCATTTTTATTTGGGTTGTTTGCTTTTTTATTGATTTGTAAGACATCTGTATATACTCTGTATATAAGCTTTTGTCAAAAATATATTTTGCAAATAGTCTCTCCTAGGCTGTGGCTTGGCTTTTTGTTTTCTTAGCTGTGTTTCAAAGAGCAAAGTTTAATTTTTATGAAGTCCATTTTATAATTTTTAAAATACAGGTTGTAGTTTTTGTGGCTTATATAAGAAATATTTGCCTAACCTAACGTCACAAAGGTTCTCTTATGTATTTTCTTCTATAAGTTTAATAGTCTTGGCTCTTGTGTTTAGTTCTGTGATCCCTATTCAGTTAATCTGTGTGTGTGGTGTAAGAGTCAAGTTCACTTTTATCCATACATTTCCATTTGGTGAAGAGTCTGTCTTTGCCCCATTGAAAAACCATGGCACCTTTATTGAAGCTCAATAGGCCATATAAGGATGGGTCTTTTTTGGGACACGCTATTCTGTTCCATTGATCTGTATATCTATTCTGACACTAAATACACTTTCTTGACTACTGCAGCTTTATAAGGCCTCTTGAAATTAGGTAGTACAAGTCCCCCAACCTTATCCTTTTTCACCATGCTTTTGGCTTTAGGTCCTTTTCCTTTCCATATAAATTTTCAACTTAGTTTGTCAGTCTGTTTGGAAAAGCATTCTAGGATTTTAATTGTAATTGACTGAATTTAAATATTAATTGGGGAAGAATTGCTATCTTAATAATATTGAATCTTCCGTCTGTTAGCATTGTATATCTCTCCATATTATGAGGTCTACTTTGATTTTCCTATGTAAAGTTTTCAGCATACAGATCATTCATTAAATTTACTCTTAGGAATATTTTATGCTATTGTAAATGGAATTGTTTAAAATTTTTCATTTCTAAGTCAGTATTGCTAGTTTAAAGAAATACAATAGATTTTTTTTTTTTTGCTTTATAACAAATTTAATCAGTTATACATATACATATGTTCCCATATCCCCTCCCTTTTGCGTCTCCCTCCCACTCTCCCTATCCCACCCCTCCAGGCGGTCACAAAGCACCGAGCTGATCTCCCTGTGCTATGCGGCTGCTTCCCACTAGCTATCTACCTTATGTTTGGTAGTGTATATATGTCCATGCCGCTCTTTCACTTTGTTACAGCTTACCCTTCCCCCTCCCCATATCCTCAAGTCCATTCTCTAGTAGGTCTGTGTCTTTATTCCTGTCTTACCCCTATGTTCTTCATGACATTTTTTTTCTTAAATTCCATATATATGTGTCAGCATACAGTATTTGTCTTTCTCTTTCTGACTTACTTCACTCTGTATGACAGACTCTAGGTCCATCCACCTCATTACAAATAGCTCAATTTCATTTCTTTTTATGGCTGAGTAATATTCCATTGTATATATGTGCCACATCTTCTTTACCCATTCATCTGATGATGGACACTACAATAGATTTGTGTACATTAACCTTATATCCTGGGACTTGATAAATTCATTTGTTCGTTCTAGCATCACTTTGGTGAATTCTGTAGGGTTTTCTCTACAAAGTTATATCATGTGCTCAGAGAGACTATTTTACTTCTTTCTTTCCAACCTATATGCCTCCCATTCTTTCTCTTGCCTTATCACACTGGCCAGATCTCCAGTACAATGATGAATGAAAGTGGTTAAAATAAAAAAAGGGCATCCTTACCTTATTCCAAATCTTAGGTAGAAAGCACTGAACCTTTCACAACTGAATATAAAATATTAGCTGTATTTTTTTTAGACACTTTTAATCAGGTTGACGAAATTTCCTTCTATTTCTACTTTGCTGGGAGTTTTTTTTTTTTAATCATGTATGGATGTTGAAATTTGTCACATAATTTTTCTGCATCTATTGAAATGATCATATGGTTTAAAAAATGTTATTCTATAAATGTGATTAATTACATTGATTTTCAGATGTTAAATCAACCTCCCATTCTTGGGATAAACCCCATTTGGCACTTTGTTATAAAGCAGAAACTAACACACCATTGTAAAGCAATTATACTCCAATAAAGATGTTAAAAAAAAACCCATTTGGGCAGGTGTAGTATTCTTTTTATATATTGTTGGATTCTATTTGCTAATATTTTGTCAAGGATTTTTGCATCTGGGTTCATGAGAGAAATTGACCTATCATTTTCCTTTTTTTGTGATGTCTTTATCAGGTTTTGTATTAGACTAATATTGGCCTCATAAAATGATATGAGAAATGATCCCTCCTCTTTTTTCTGAAATAATTTGTGTGTGGTTGGTATTGTTTATTCTTTAAATATTTGATAGAATTCATCAGAGAAGCCATCTGGGGCCTGGAGAGGGAGGGCGGGATGAGGGAAGGGGAGACAGGGAGGGAAGAAGGAGAGGGGAAAGAGAGAAAAGGAGAGAGAGAGAGGGAGGGAGGGAGGGAGAAAGATATTTAATTACATATTCAAATTATTTAATTGATGTAGGGCTCTTCATTTTTTCTTTTCTTTCTTGCATTCATATGTCGTTCAAGAAATTTGTCCCTTTTCATCTACATTGTCAAATTTATTGGCACAGAATTGTTCATAGTGTTTTATATCATCCTTTCAATATTTGTAAGATCTGTTAGTGGTATTTCCTCTATAATTCCAAATATTGGTAATTTGTGTCTTCTGTCTTCTTGACAAGTCTAGCTAGAGGTTTATCAGTTTTATTGAACTTGGGACTCCCTGGTGGCGCAGTGGTTAAGAATCCACCTGCCAGTGCAGGGGACACGGGTTCAAACCCCGGTCCGGGAAGATCCCACATGCCACGGAGCAACTAAGCCTGTGCGCCACAACTACTGAGCCTGTGCTCTAGAGCGTGTGAGCCACAACTACTGAAACCTGTGTGCCTAGAGCCCGTGCTCCGCAACAAGAGAAGCCAGCGCACCGCAACAAAGAGTAGCCCCTGCTCGCCACAACTACAGAAAAGCCCATGTGCAGCAACGAAGATCCAACGCAGCCATAAATAAGTAAATAGATAGATAGATAGATAGATAGATTGATTGATTGATTGAACTTGTCAAATAACCAGCTTTTCTCTTCATAATTTTCTGTATTACTTTTCTGTTTTTTATTTCATTGATTCAGTTCTTATCTTTATTATTTCCTTCCATTTACTTACTTTGGATTTAGTTTGCTCTTCTTTTTGTGATTTTTTAAAGTGTGAACTCAGATTATTGTTTTTATATCTTCTTTTCTAATATAAGCATTAAAAGCTATAGACATGCCTCTAAGTACTGCTTTAGCTGAATCCCACAAATTTTGAAATGTTTTATTATTCATTTCAGAATATCTTCTAATTTCCCTCCGTGATCTCTTCTTTGACCCATGGATTATTTAGAAATAAATTGTTCAATTTCCAAATATTTGGGGCTTTCCTAGTATCTTAATATCGTTAACTCCTAATTTAATTCCATTGTGGTCAGACAGTTCATTTTGTATGACTTTGGTGTTTAAAATTAATTACTACGTGTTTTTAGGCCTAGCATATGGTCTTTCCACATATAATTGAAAAGAATGTCTATTATGCAGTTGTAATGTCTTTAAAAGTCCTGGTGGCTGATAGTGTTTTTCAGATCTTTTATGTATTTGCAATTTTCTTCTTCTTCTTCTCCTTCTTCTTCTTATTTTTATTATTAGTAGTAGTATTAGTATTAGTTTAGGAGTAAGAAAACTACATGGCTAAATGTATCCTGCTGCCTATTTTTATAAATAAAGTTTTATTGGAATACAGCTACATCCATTTTTTTATATATCATCTCTGGCTGCTTTTGCACTACCAAAGCTGAGTTAAATAGTGACAGAGACTGTATGGCCCAGAAAGGCTATGATATATCCTATCTGGTCCTTTATAGAAAAAGTTAGCTGGTCTCCAAGTTGTCCCAGTGACTGGTGAGAGGGAGGATTAAAACCTTATTTTAATGATAGTTGGAATCATCTCTCTCTCCCTTTGATTCTGTTTTTGCTTTGTGTGTTTTGTTGTTCTTTTTTCAGATGCATACACATTTATGACTGCTGTGTTCTCCTGATGAATTGACCTTTTATCATAGTGAAATGTCCCTTTTTATCTCTGATGATACTTTTTGTCATGAAGTCCATGTATTTGATATTAACATTGTCCTTCCAGCCTTCTCACTATTTGTGTTGTATATCTTTTCAGTCGATTTACTTGAAGCTGTTGTTATTTGTGAAATTTGGTTAAAGGATTAGATGGGGTATGGAGAAAAGTGAAAAGTGTCTTATGGGAATGGAGACTGAGAAACTGCCTGGAAACTGAGGGAAGTGAGAACTGGCATTTTGGTCAGGGTTTTCTTTTTTTTTTTTTTTTTTTTTTAATAAATTTATTTATTTATTTTTATTTGTTTATTTTTGGCTGCACTGGGTCTCTGTTGCTGTGAGTGGGCTTTCTCTAGTTGCGGCAAGCAGGGGCTACTCTTCGTTGCAGTGCGCAGGCTTCTCATTGAGGTGTCTTCTTTTGTTGCGGAGCACGGGCTCTGGGCACGCGGGCTCAGTAGTTGTGGCTCATGGGCTCTAGAGTGCAGGCTCAGTAGTTGTGGCACATGGGCTTAGTTGCTCCGCAGCATGTGGGATCTTCCCAGTCCAGGGTTCGAACCTGTGTCCCCTGAATTGGCAGGCAGATTCTTAACCACTGTGCCACCTGGGAAGCCCAAGTCAGGCTTTTCTGGACCAAGTTCATCAGGCATCCTGGTTGCTGCAATCCAGGATAAATATAGTATGTGGAACCTTGATCATGCTCTTGATCCTTGATTTCTTCACCTGTGAAGTGAGGATAAGAATACATTTGTATTTATCTCAAACCAAATTAATGTATGTGGATAGTTGTGCAGATGACCAAGCACCATTAAAGAATTATTTTAAAGAGTGGGACAGTATAGTGTAAATGGGAGCAAAAGACAGCTTTCCATTCATAGATTTTTTTTAATGTGAAGGGTGTCATTTAAATTTCTGATTTCTTTCTATGACTCTTGTTGTTACCGTGAAAAGCTTTCTTTAGGGAAGTTTGGCTCTGGTCAGTGTTCAGGGCCATAGGGTTTATCCTCTTAATGAAGCCTTTGAAGGCGTGATGACTCATCTTTTCCTTATTTGTCCCTAAAAGGTACATTGAGGTTCTTAATGAGAAATTCAGTTTCCTTTAGTGTAACTTTGCTTTGGTTTAATTCTCCTCCCCTGATCACAAAGGGGGAAAAAAGCTCAAGTGGTTCCTGCCACATTTTTTCTCAAGGTAGACCGATTGCTCTTACAGGTCTGTTGGAGTAGTGAAAGCCTTCGTAATGCCTTCCTAGCAGCACTTTATTTTATCTCTGGAGAGATTTGGGGTCCTGAGTGCATGTGGAGACCACACCATGAGCAGCTGGGGGCCTGTCTGAGGAATGATGAGCTGAAGGAGGAAGTTTAGTAGAGTAGTTTTTCAGTCACTAAATGCAGTTTAATTTCATCTTGTTTTATTGGCATAGAAATAGAGCTACTCAAGGGAGGGACCAGAGCTTGAAGAAGCTTGAGTTTTGCCAACAGGAAACGCAGACTCAAGCTCTTCTGACTCAGCATCCTTCACTGTAGAAAGCTCTGTGTGTGCTGCAGATAAACAGAGATTATTTTCCACCCCGGTTCACCTCTTTAAAGACAATCTATACTACCTCTCCCACCCCACCTATTTCAGTATTCATCACTGTTAGAGTATTTGCATTTTCTTTTTTGCCCAAATAGGCATAACACATGAATTAGCTATTGTGATCGCTGTGTCTTGTTGGAGGAAAGAAGTTACATCAGAAATTTATGGGACTAACATCAGGATTAATATTTGCATGTTTGCTTAGTCATGTCCTGGATTTAAGTGCATGCAACAGGTAAAGAGTCCACACTCTAAATATAATTCTTATTTCGAAAAGACAATCTCAGGTGCATGAAAAGGAAGTATAATCAGCGTCCTACTGGAGAGGAGGAATATGTGCTGAGATGGTAGACAGATGTCCTGATATAAGGCCAGGCGGCTGTGCCCTGGGCTAGCTGTGGCCTACTGGGCCCTTGAAAACCACGGCCAGGCCCACTGGGACAGCTCTGGAGGCCCTGACATCCCTGGGGGGTGTGGGAAGACCGAATGGCAGGCATCAACATGCTAGGGTTCTTTCTGGCCAAAGAACAAGGAAATAAGGAAAACACAATTGAAAATTACACGACCAGCTACCAGTGGAGGTTACGTAAAACAGGGTTGGTTTTTTGGTTTGGTTTGGTTTGATTTTTTGGTTTTTGCACCAGATCTTTCTGATTTATCTGTATTTATTTTTTGTTAAAAGATATAAGTTAAAGAAAAACTGGTAAGAGCCCTGGGCCAAGAAACTGAGAACTCCATAATTCTTTGTTTAATCTCTAAGGCAAAGCAGATCTGTATCTAAAATTAAGTGGACATTGAATAAACTTAGTGTGTGTAAGGGCACTCATGCTTGCAGATGTCTGCATCTGTTAAGGGCAGGGTAAGGGGAACAGGAAGTGCTGGGACTTGTATTTTTTCTGGAAGAAATAGGCATTCCAGATGTGTCCCATAGAGCCTTTTTTCCTTCATGTATGTTCCTAAGTAACAGAGTTTCTGAAAGAGATTCAGTCCTGGTTGGGGGCTGGAGCTGTGTTTATGCTGTGGGTTGTTAAATATATTTACAGCTTTCTGAGAGTTCAGTGGGGCTTCTACAGCTGGGCTTCAACAGCTGCTGGCTGGAACTAAACCAGTGTGATTCTTGGGAACATTGTAAATCGCTTCAGACTGTAAGGAGCAGTAGGAAAGGTGATTTGAAGGAAACTACACACCGTTGTTAGTGTTCTTAGTTACAGTGTGTCAGGAGAAGGATCTAAGATGGGAGTCTCTGTCTGTGTCTCAGCAGGGTGTTTCCTCTGCTCTTACTCCAGGGCTGCCGGGAGGTTTGCCCACTCTGGTCCCGTCAAGTCTGTTGACGCTCCCACTTGGGGACGGGGCAGAGACAGTGCCAGCTCCTGTTCATGGGCATTGCCGCCGCCTGTGCATGGGGTGGAAGGCGCAAGCATGAGATGCACGGGGCCTTTACTGTCCACTCTCTGTGATGGGCTTGCCCCTTGGGGGACCCCCTCCAAAGGCAGGGAGCCAAGGTCTCTCCCTCACCTGCAGGACCAACCTGACCCAACAAGGCATTCCCACCAGGATATAAACTGGGGCTGCCATTTTGGAAGATTTGGGGGAAGATGTAGCAAAATGTAAAATATGCAGTTTAGGGCTTCCCTGGTGGCGCAGTGGTTGAGAGTCCGCCTGCCGATGCAGGGGACGCGGGTTCGTGCCCCGGTCTGGGAGGGTCCCATGTGCCGCGGAGCGGCTGGGCCCGTGAGCCATGGCTGTTGAGCCTGTGCGTCCGGAGCCTGTGCTCCGCAACGGGAGAGGCCACAACAGTGAGAGGCCCATGTAACGCAAAAAAAAAAAAAAAAAAAAAAAAAAAAAATGCAGTTTAGACCAGTGCAAAAGATAAATATTTAATGGTGCTTGTTATAACAGTTTAAAATGGTTCCCTTTAAATTACTGAGAACTCAGATTCACACAGTGCCAACAGTGGGGACTTGGTTTAGGAAATTACAGAAAGAGATTCAACAGATTGTTGAGTGGAAGAAAAAAAAAAAGGCAGCAAGAGCCCTTTGATCTCTTATGTAAAAGTGTGTGTGCACACAAGTGTGCACAGAGGTGTGAGGAAGAATAACCACCAAACGTGGGTGGTGGCTTTTTCAGGTGGTGGGAGTGCCTGGCTTCCTCTGAGATGTGAGCTCACGGAGACCTGCACTGATGTTTCCCACTGGAAGTGCCCAGTGGCCAGCGTGTTTCCAGTTGACACTGGGCGCTGCTGCTGCTGAGATGCCTCGGGACACTTTCCCACCAGCCCAGTGCCTGGAAATGCTCTCAGTCTGTAAACTGTGCGCTACCTTTGGACCTCGTCCACTTTGAGAAGTTTAGCATATGGAATATAATGTGAAAAAATAATTTATCTCAAATCCTACCTCCAACAGTAGTGAGGCTCTACTCACAGAACTGATGTTGTGTGGTTTGCATTGGGGATTCAGTTAGTGGTTTAAAAAGTTGTTTGATTCAGAACGTGAGCCAGTGTATTTCGTGGAGAAGTTCTTTAACAGCCACTTTGGACCAGAGCTTGCCATCCACAGTACCACCTCCCTTGCTCCCTCTTGTCCGCTTGCTTCCCAGGCGCCTTCCCTCCACCCCACACACCTCTTCCCCGCGATGGGATCAGGTCCCGTCCTTGGCAACACCGTCCCTGACCCTGCAGGCAGAACCTGCTGATTCCTCCTCGGTCTCCACGGTGTCTAGAACAATCCTGGCACCGTCTCCCTCCACACCTGTGCTCTCCGTGGCAGCCTCAGGAACAGCCGGGGTGGGGGTGAGGGTAGGGGTTCTGCTCCAGAAACACAAAACCCTTTCCATCCTCCTTCTCGTGTTGCTTTCTTGTGAGTCCTTGGTGTTTTTAAACAAAACCTCTCCCTGGAGTTTTCCTCTGGCCACTGAGGCTTGTTTGAGCACAGATCTGCTGGTTCTCTGTGTTTGCAAAGAGAGAGGTGTCTCGTGTGTCCAAGCTCCAAGGCATAGAAGGTGCCTCCCTTTTCTTTGCCCGTACCCGCTCTGAGTCCCTCCTGATGTTGTTCCCCTTTCCATTTAGCCTGGTTGCCCAGGTGTTAAGGGAGAATCACTTCTCTGGATGGATCAGGACCGTTAACCTGGACGAT
Organism: Mesoplodon bidens; assembly: GCF_964165515.1. Lineage (NCBI taxonomy): Eukaryota > Metazoa > Chordata > Mammalia > Artiodactyla > Ziphiidae > Mesoplodon > Mesoplodon bidens. The sequence continues at coordinate 28,283,333 of NC_138169.1, read as the reverse complement.
AGGGCACCCCTGCTGTGCTGGGGGGTGCTCATGGAGTCAGGTCAGGGATCATGCATTTATGTTCCTTGCAGGTTTATTGAGTGTGGCTCTTCCTATTCAGTCCTACCAGTTAAATCCCAGTCCCCACTTGGAAGCTGTCGGATGAGGGTACAAGTGTGCAGGTGAGCAGCAGGTTCCTATGTCCTGGTGCCCTCCTGAGACGAGCACAGGTCTGAGTCAGGCTGGAGCTGAAGGCCTTGGGCACCTGCTCTTAAAATACTTCCACCTGCCTCTGCAGCCTTCTCCTGTTAGGCACACTCCCAGCAGCTGGGAGCCTTCTGGGTGCGGAGCCATGTGAATTCCAGGACCATCTGGCTCTTTCCTTAGGGTTTTATCCATTTGCTCCTGAGCCCGTGGACCGACCATGTGCAGCAGTGCTTTTGTTTACTGAATGTGGGCGGGTGGGGACAGGGGCCAAGGACGTGGGTGGTTAAAGGGTCTAAAAGATCTGAGGACCTTGAAGGAGGCTTAACAGACTGAAGAAAGAGACCTTTTTCAACTGGAGAGAATTTGTACTTTTGCATTATTGTTAAATTTAGTGTCCCATCCCTTGATGAGCATTTATAAGCTGCCTTTGTGCCTTGACCCTCTTGGTCTGTGTTACATCAGGTCTCAGAGCTGGATTGGTGGAGTCACCTGGAATTTGTTGGTGAGTGAGAGGCAGCCTGTGAGGTCAGCCAGACCCTGGTTCAAATCCAAACACGACCCTTTATCATCGGCTTTTCACCCTTAGGGAAGTCAGTTAACATTTCTGAGCCACAGTTTCTTCAATAACAACCTAACGACTACCTCCAGCAGGGCTGCTGGGAGGGTAGCTAAGGAAACGTCCGTGAGGGGAACCAGCACAGCCCTGACATGAGGTGGGTGCCCAGGGAGGCGAGGACGAGGCTGGCTGAAGACGCCGGCCCACGTGCGTGCGCACAGACGCGCGCGCGCTGGGAGTCACCATGGGACCAAGCCCAGCCCTGCGCACCCTCAGTCCTGGCACTGAGTCTAAATTGCTGGGCCTGCATGGAACCACACTGCTCCTCAGAAGTAACAGTTGGGGAGAGGCTTGGTGAACTTTGGTGAAAATGCAATCCATTATTTACTCGAGTAGCATCCATTTAGAACACATGGTTCTTTATACCTTAAAGTTGGAATTACATATTCCGGTCTTTGAAAACTACAACTATCTGAAAAATTAACTTCCTGCACAAGCTACTGGAGCGTAAGAACAGAGTCTTAAACATGTTGGAAAATCCATCAATGTCTAGCAGTTAGTCCATGATAAGTCCTAGATGGCATCGTGGATGGAGTACTGCATGTTCCCCTTTCTTCCTCCCCAGTTGGGGCTCTCGTAAGCATTTCCAGTCTTAAAGCAACTTCCTGAATTTCCCCCAAAGCAAGCAGCCGCCTAGTTGAATTTCACTGTCATCGTAAAGTGGTGCTGAGGCAGTCACATTTGGGGGGTGCCTCAGAGAAGCTGAGTCGAGATAAGAAACATTTGCATCGAGGCACAGAGGGAGGCACCATGCAAGGCTCTAATTCGCTAAGGTCCCTGCTGGCAGTTTTTAATGCCCTGTTGATTTTATTAAACATTTATAATAAGAAGTTGGAGTTTTGTTTAGGCTAAAACCATAATGAAAACAGCTGTCTTCATCTCTCAGAAGCAGTGAAAGTCACACAGTGGAGGAATCAGCACTGGATGGGGAGCCGGCCCAGGTCACAGGCTGAGATGCAGCTCCTGGGAGGTGCTGGGGGTATGTCTGGCCGGGGCGCCAAAGGGCAGGGGGTTTTGTGAGTAAGATTCAAAAAGACCAGTGGTTCTGTTGAATTTATTTTACTCACAGAGGTATTTAAACTGAGGAGCAAATACATAATTGTGTTTTTACGTATCTAAGCAAAGGGAACTGAGTCTGAGTATTTGGGCTGGAAGAGTGACGCATTCAAAGGCTGTGGCCGCAAGGTTCGGTGAAGCCCCGGGGGACAAACTTAGGAGGATGAGGGCATCCAGGTCAGCCGGGGCACTGGTGCTGACAGTGCCCTGGTCAGGCAGGGCTGTCATGGGTTAGCCTGTGGAGTTTCACAGCTCCCAGCTTTTTGCTTTTTGGGTTTTTCCAGTGGAGCCATCAGCAGGGTGGTCAAGAAGGCAATTTTGCTATCAAGCAAAACTAAGTTCAAATTCGTGCCCTGCCCTTGAGAAACCAGAGAATGTGGGCAAGTTTCTTAATTTCTCTGGGCTGTGTTTACCCTGTAGGATGGAGATGCTATGACCGGCTTCGTGGGTAGTTCTGAACTGTTGCCGTCATCCAGCCAGCACCTCTTCATTACTCAGACTTTCCTTTGGGACCGTTGGCCATGTCCACAAAGAGAAATCAGACACCATTGCTGCCTTCAGAGGGCTTATTATCTACTTAATGTAAGACTTGAGAACAGTTTACATCAGAAAGTGAGAAAGACCACATAAAAAGTTCCAACAGAATGTTGTGCTGGTTTTGTGGAGAGTAAAGCATGGCTTTGCGAGGAGATAAAAACACAGCCCTGAGCAGAGACTCTGCTCATTAACAAGGGACGATTTCACCCACAGAATTGTTTAATTTCTGTAAGAAAGCAAAAGCCAGTGAAAGAAAAGCTTCACCTGATTGGTGTTATGCAAATTTTGATGGATGGAAACGAAAATCTGGAACCTGTAATGGATCTGTGCAGGGATTTGATGCTGGCATAAGTCAAAGCTGGTGGTATTGCCCTATGGGTTTTCTTTCCCTGAATTTATTTCTCTCTTGTTAAGAAAAAGTAAGAGTTTGCTGGGCCAAAAGGACATGGAGTTAGGTTGAAACTAACCATAATCATTTTATTTGTTTCATTTACTTTATTATGTGGATTAGTTGAGAATTCACCCATTCTTAAAATATTCTTAAGAAAGGATTGAAAAATGATAAAAAGGTTGGTATTTTGTTATTATATATTTTTAGTAAGTGTGGTGTTCTAGTTGAGTCTAAGACTTGGAACAGTGTTGAAATTGTTTATGAGTGGGAAATAGATGGAAGTAAATTAAAAAGACTTATAATTAGTGATTTGTTCAGTATCACTTAGCAACATCAATATTTTTGTCCACAAATAAAGGTCCCCTGTTTTGTGCATGTTGAAAATATTTGTACACTGAAGTGTTTATGACCTTGTGTACACACTATCTAAGGCACTAGGACATTTTGGTCATTGCTGGGTTTACAGTACTTAATTTGGGTGTCTAGACACTGGTTATAGTGACAGAAAACCGTCTGAAGATATGAGAGACAAGATTTTAAAGAATGACACTCTTAAAATGTGTCTGCAAACTGCCTCTTAACACAGAAGTAAATTAAATTACAGACCTAGAAATATCTTAAATTAAAAGGATTTCTGTCTTTGAAAATAATTATTTGCATGGTTTGAACATCACTTTTTCCTCTTCTGAAGCTGAAACATTATGTTCCGTGAGCTGAACCAAGAACAGGGGCAATTACTATTAAAAACATGGAAATTGATTAATCTTCAGTTCTCTGGTACCTTGATTATCTGGATCCTGACCAGCTCAGACACAGTGGCTCTTCTCCATTTCTCCTGCTGACAGCAGTGTCCTTCACATAAAACCACAGCCTGGGTGTCAAGACAGGTGGCAGTCCTGGCTGCTCTCATGATGTGGTCTTGACCTGGAAGCAGGTCAGGTTAGCTGATCTGTCCCTTTTGTAAGTCTATCTGGTATTTGTTCACTGAAGTTGCCATTCATACAGCAAATTACTGAGTAAGTCTCACCATCCAAGGCTCTGTCTGGGTGTCTTTGCCTAGCCCATTTTCACCCTCAGGATGTTTTATTTCTTCTAATTATTCTAGTCACATGGCTGGAATTTAATCCCATTATCCCACTTGTTGTCTGTCTTGTGCTTGAATAGATCATAGAATTGCCTTATTTTTCTCTCCTTCTCTGAGCCTGGTGCACAGTGGGCGCTCATACACAAATGGTTATTAAGCCAATAGACTGATGGACGGATCAGAGACTGTGCAGGCATTACATACATTCTGTATTCCAGCTGTTAGCTCAACATCAGGTGTTCAAACTTAAAAACATAATTCCCGTGTAAAAATATTACAAATTATGGCCAAAATTGAAAATTAGACCATGGTAATGTATATAACTGATAATGTAACAGATTAGTTGTTTATGTGTTTTTCTAAGTCAGGAAGCCCATGTATGTTCAGTAAAATAGTTGTACACTTTTAGTGCTGTTTCAAGCATTTAGTTTAAAACATGGCTTTAAACGGGGCCTCTTCTGTTCATAGTTCACCTTCAGGTCTGATTTGGAAAGGGAGTGTGTGGACTGTCTGGACACCAAAGGCGCAGGGACCAAGAACATCTGCAAATGAGCTATTTAATTTTTGCTACAGTGAACTATTGCCCTTTAATATTATTATTTCCTTTAGGGAAAACTGATGTTCAGAAACATTATAACAGAATTTAAATTTTGGTACCTTGACCACTAAAAATAATATTTTAATGAGTAACTTCCACTTGCACATATTTTCAAAAGGTAATCAGTAATTTATGTAAATGTTGCATCCCCAAGGATGGAGCCTAACTCCTTGCTCCTTAGGGAGGGGCTATGCGTACTGCCTGCCTTCCAAGTGGGTGGCACACGAGGGGGGAAGAGGAACGTCACAGTGGAGAGACCTGACAGCCACAAGCTCGGCCAGGGCAGGATGGCAGCAATGAGTCATGTTGAGAGCACTAGCTTTTGATATGACATGACAGAGATGACTCTGGGCCTTTATGGTCTTCCTCCACAAGACCCAAACATGCATTCTAATCACACAGGGGAAAAAATCAGACAAATCCCAGTCAAGGGGAATTCAACAAAATACCTGACCAGCCCTGCTCAAAACTGCTGAGGTCATCAAAAACAAGGGAAGTCTGAGAAACTTGTCACAGCCAGGGGAGCCTAAGGAGATGTGGTGACATAATGTAACATGGTATCCCGGATGGGGTCCTGGAACAGGAAAAGGACATTATGTAAAAAAGGAAATATAAATACACTGTGGACTTCAGTTGATTTTTCTTTGAATTGTAATCCATAAGAGGAAGGCTGACATCCAGTTGAGTCCTGCTGCCTTTCTGAGTTAGTTCGGGACACAGCATCCAGAACGGTTGTGATAAGATCCGTCGTGGCCCGCCTCCTCCCACCTCCTCCTCATCTCTTTCTCTCCTCTTCCTTTTTTAAGAAATTATTCTGATAGATTACTTCTGATTAAATGTCTTGATGTTCTCTTACCTGTGGGATGCAATATTAGATAAACTGCTGATTTTCAGGTTACTATTTTCATTTGAAATGGGCTAGAAGATAGTAGACTCTAAATGTCTAAATTTTGTTGTGTGGCTCAGTAAGATGGAAAGCATTTGTTACCTTAGGGCACAAAGAAATGTAGATGAGTTGGGTTTTGAGTTGAAAAATTACTTGGTCTGTCCTAATAAGCAAGCCAGGTGTGCCTCAGAAAAACTCACTGTTTTTCAGACAAAGACTCAGAATTATAAGTTGAGAGAGAAGCTTATAGGGTATATAGTTGAATTATCTTACTTCATAGGTGGAGTAAATCCAGAGTTAGATGATAACCTAGAGCTTGTTTGGCAGTTGTATTATCTTCTGAGAAGGTGGGTAAGTAGTTTTTTGTGTATGGATTAGTCTCTTCCATCCTGTTTTAATAGCTTCATCAGAGTCTTCCTTGTGGCTTCGTTATTATAGAGAGAACGTGAGTCTGTGTTAAGTGTTAGACTTATTACCCATCTGGCCTGAGGCAGATGATGGTTTTGGAAAGCATTCCTACCCTATCTGGTCAGTCACTGAGAGTGATAACTTGCATACTCATAAATTGGGTAAAAACACCCTATCTTCTTAAGCATCAGTGTATGTTGTTTTCTATAATTCATCATGTCTGGAAACTTGATTTAAGTATGAGCTATTTATTGTCACTTTGAATTTCTGAGACTATTGGTTATTTCAATCAGGGAACATTTTTAGTGAGCAGAGCTTTCCTTCTTGTGATTGGAGTCATCATCCTTTCTACATGTTGTCAGGAGGTCACAGGGCCTCACTGGAATGCGTATGTTTGAATTGGCAGAAATTAGATAGGTATAAACCCTGCTTTCAAGAACTTTGCAGTCCAAAGAAGCACATGTAATATATGTCTCTTGAAACATGTGAAATATGTAGGTGAGGAGTAATGAGGATGCTTTGGGAGAGGTGGGCTTGGCTCTGCCTGAACCAGATAAGCTTTTCATAAGAGGAGGAGTTATGGGCCTAGATCAGATGGCCACATAGGGACTTCTTTCTGAGAGCAAGAATGGCTCTGTGGAGCCGGTGGCCTGGAGGCTGGGTCTTCAATGTCAGTAGGTTTCCAGAGGTGCAGGATGCCTTTGGGGAGAAAGGAATTTCAGCTGTTAAAGAAAGACATACCAGTGGGGAAAGTTGAAATATATTTGGAAAATTCCATGATGGGGATTGGCTGTTGCTGAACCTCCTAGTCTTCGTACATCAGATCAAGGGTGAGATTGTCAATGTGATTTATGACTGTGGATGCCGGCCCTCAACATGGTTGAGGTCGTGTTTGTCAGCTCTCTTCACTGTAAAGTTACTGTCTTCCCCTTATCCAAAGGGAGCCACCCTTTAAGGGGTGGTTAATGCTCTATAAAACATAGGTATTATCAACATATTGTGATGAAAGTCATGGATATTCCAGACCAGTTATGAGGCCTAAGAAAATAGTAAACAAACACTAAAATTTACCTACACTTTGAAAAAGATCCTCATCTAAACTTGACCTTTTTAAAAACTAGTACCTAAAGGTAGTTTCCTTTAGGCAAGGTTTGTTATAGGAAGACCAGAAGTTGTTAAAGAAATGAGTTAAGAAATGACACTTGTCTTAGCGACTGGTGTGGACTCATTACTGTGTAAATGTCAGGCTTCATTTCCAACATCACCTTCATCATCATCATCATCTTCACTCTCATTGAATAGCTGAAGCTCCCAGATACTGGACACCAGCATACCCAAATTCTTGATAACCAATCTCATTATTTCCACTTTGAATTTGAATTTTTAAAAAAATTTTAAAACAAAAACAAAATCTAATCATTTTTCAAGGTATAAGGAATTTCATATGTTGAAGCCATTCATATAATGAATGGTTTTGCAACCTTCGGCACTTTAAAAGGTGTTGGTATAGGCCACTCTGGGAGATTGCCTATTGATTGTACTGTTAATCAGTTCCTAACCAACCACTGCCAGATTTATCTGCACATTATACAACTTGTATGTTATCCAAGCTGGTTGAAATTCTTACCCTTGTACAAATATAGACCAGGGAGAATGGAGCAGGACTGCACTCAAGCATACCTTCCAGGAGGCGTGTCTCTGGAAGAAGAAAACAAGAAGCAATGAGTTCTCATGAGGAGGAAGACTCCCTGGGAGACCAGCCCAGGATGGGCACTGCTGTGGCCCCGCTTCTCGGTCCTCACCCGGCTTCTCTGGCCAGCGGGGCAGCTGCTGAAATGCCGGGGAGAGGCGCTGCTCCTGGGGAATGCGGTTGCCTCTGTTGTCGGCAAGGCCACCGTGAGCTGCTGTAGCTGAAAGGAACCCATGAGTCTTGACGGTGAATCACCAATCGTTAGTGGCTCTGAAGGTCTCTTGAAAAAAAGAGCAAATCCCTACTTTGATTTTTCCTCAATAAATAATTGTTGACTAATTACTAACAAAGGGTTCCTCCAGAGTCCAGTGGTGATTAGAACAACAGCAGCTTCACGACAGGGCTCTGAGGCGTTGCCAGCTTCTTGGGGGAGTCACCCCCTGGCCTGGGAAGGGATGAAGGAACAGCAGGGACCTGGGAATGGCACCTGCCTTAAAACAGCATTCATGGAAAATGTCTAGATGCTTCAGCCAAGTTATTTTTATAAATTGTTAATTACATATGAAGCCCAGTCCACTAAAAACTGCAACAGGAGTATTAGCCTCTATTTGTCTAGAGTTGGAATTTCTAAATATATATGTGTGTGTGTGCATATACATGTTTGTATGTATATATGCACATATGGATAAACACATCTGTATGTATGTGTGTACATATATGTACACATAATCGACATATTATTTCCTCAAAGTCTGGATACCAAGGTCACACTGCTTGAGCGTCAGTAAACTGAGTTCTCATAGCAGCTCCAAAAATTACTTTTTCAATGACCTTGGCTAAATCATGCCTTTTCCTGGCCTCAGATTCCTCGTCTGAGGAGCTGATAGAGATCAGTGAGGCCTCTTCTAGTTCCAAGATCACATGGTTTTTGAGATTACTCCTGTATCTGGGCAGCGCCCTAATGCCCTCTAACCAGGGCAGGGTGTCAGTCTCTGCCTGTGAAATGTCCAGTTTGCCATTCGGAATCTACCGGGCTGGGTGTTGAAACGTGCAGCAAGGATCCCTTGACCACTCCTTCCGTCTGATAGTTTTCTCGTCTGCTTGGAACTTTCTAGCTTTTAGGTTAAGTGTTAGCAGAAAGGGTAGAACTCCTCAGTTCCTGGTTTGATTTTATTTTTTCTTTCCAAAATTATGTTGTTCAAAACAAATAGAGGAACCAGGGAATTATCTTCAGGGATTTGAAGCCCTCAGTAGGTGAGGTGATTGCACGAGTGTCCCTTTGCTTTTGTGTCTGTTGGCAGGTGCCAGCCACGTCCCCAGATACTGTAGGCCAGGCGGCTACAGCAAGAACCGCAAATCACTAAGAGTCTGTCTGGCTGCTGGCTTTTCCGCTGTGGCTTCTGAGCAGGTTTTCGGAAGTGATAGGTAACTCGGCACAATCTCAGAACCAAAGGGAATCTGGTCCTTACTTCCTGGGCCGTGACTCTGTCTTTGCCAGCCCCCAAAGAGCCTGCATCTTAAGTACTGTCTCCAGACTGGCAGGAAGAAGTGGGGCTCGCTCCTGTTGATGTGGTTGATGAGATGTAGGGCTTGGAATGTGGAGCTGGGGTTGAAGTTACCCATCAGAGTCTGCAGGTGAGCAGTGAGCTAGCTGGTCGGTGCCGTAACTGTGGTCTTTTGACACAAAGCTGTCAAGTATGTGTGGAATAAAGGAAGACTATGAATCTAATCCTGTGTTTCCACATGACCTGTATGACCTTAGGAGAGTCTCGAGAGCTCTGTTTTCTCACTTGTAAAATGGCTTCTGATGGTGTCCTGTGCCTTGGGGGTGTGTAAAACACCCCAGTTTGCAGGTCTTACCGTTTCAGGGGACGTCCCAAGTAGGTATTAGGGGCCCTGCCCTGTAGCTATTCTTTAGGTTCTGTGTTTGAAAGACTGAAAGATTTTAGGGTTTTTAACTGGACATGAACTGGTAAAGTTATTTAGGGGACAATATGTAGATAATTCGTTTTGTTTGTCCTTTTGAAATGGGCCTCTTAGTGTATCTGTTGCACTTTACCCTTTCCTTAGGGCACCACCCACTTATGTTTCCTCAGGTCATAGAATTTGGAATTCTGAAAATTTCTCAATGAGAAATAGATACACACTTACAGCTCCTTAAGATCTTGTGCTTGTAATTAAATTTTTGAGCACCATGTTTATATTGGAGTAGATGAGATAATTAAGAGTTTTCAGGAAGAAGTATATGAGAGGATAAGCGGTTTCTGCCATGTGATTAAACAGTGCGGCTGAGATACTTGATGAGCAGCGGAGGTGTTTTTGGAAGTGCACTTCACCACCATCCCAAGGGCTGTCCTAATGGTAGTTCAGGACAGCTGTCCAGAGACCTAGAGTGTGGTGACGCCCATTTATGAGCACATGCCGTGAAAATTACCTTTATTTGATGGAGGATTTACGCTGATGGTCCTTGGGCCTTGTGGGAGATCAGGCATGAAAATGTGCATGGTTTACTCTAGTGATCCAGCATATTAGGAGGATACACTATGAACCTAAAGGTTCTTCTGATTGTCAAATCCTCGTGTAATTATAAATACTTATTGTTTTATATACTAGAAAAAACTTTAAAAGCGAGGACGTACAACAGCGAATAATAGTAAGAAAGAAAAAGTAGAAAGTCTTAAAATATCTAATAAGCCTTATATACATCCTTAATTTTACTCAGCTATCTGGCATCACCTCTGGGATAGCAGAGTGATTGAGAACTTTGGGGTTAAGGAGATTCAGGCCCCAGATTCATAACTTTGTTTGCCCTCAGGCAAGTTGTTTGGTACCTGTACACTTCTGTTTCTTCATCTGTGAAAGGTGACAACATGCCTGCTTTATAGGTAGACTGCCGTGGGCGTCGATGATGATGATGAGCCCTGTGTTTGGTCGAGGGGCTGCCCTGGACGACATCATCCCTGGCCCCCAGACTGGCCACCTTGGGACTTTGAAACTGACGTTAACTCAGTTCAATCTGAGCTCCTCTCATTTCTCCACCCTCTTAATTATGTCCTTTTCCGTTTCAAATTTGTTTTCAATGAATTTCAATTAAAAAAAATCAGTAAACGCCATTGACAGGATGTTGATGAACTTATGAGAGATGGAAGTTCTGAGTTGGCGCCCTCCCGTGCATGGAACCCCGGTTTCTCCCAGGCTGTGCCCTCGTGTGTGAGCTGAAGGCGGGAAGTGGCGCCCTGGCTTCTGCAAACGTTCAGCTGCCAGGTTTCCTGTGCTGCAGACTTAAAGTAGATGAGACTTGAACGGCTCTCCCCTCTAGACTGAGACTGTTCTGCTTGCTCTAGTGTCCCTAGCACGGTCGGTCATTCCTTGGTTAGGAGTGGAGGAAGCTTAAACCCCAACTTCCCATTTCTGACTGTTTGGGCACAGACCTGATGGCTTACCCTGGGTACCTGAAGCGTTACTGTTTCTTGTCACTCTGTCTTTTTTTTTAAATAAATTTATTCATTTATTTATTTATTTTTGGCTAAGTTGGGTCTTTGTTGCTGCGCACAGGCTTTCTCTAGTTGCGGCGAGCGGGGGCTACTCTTCATTGTGGTGCGCAGGCTTCTCGTTGTGGTGGCTTCTCTTGATGCGGAACACGGACTCTAGGCACGCGGGCTTCAGTAGTTGTGGCTCGCGGGCTCAATAGCGCAGGCTCAGTAGTTGTGGTGCACGGGCTTAGTTGCTCCATGACATGTGGGATCTTCCTGGACCAGGGCTCGAACCCGTGTCCCCTGCATTGGCAGGCAGACTCCCAAACACTGCGCCACCAGGGAAGCCCCTACTCTGTCTTTTTTTTTTTAAACCATGATAACTTCTTTTTTATTGAGAAATAACTTATGTATAACATTTTATTAGATTCAGGTATACATCATAATGATTGGATATTTGTATATTCAGGCATACCTCAGAGATATTGCAGGTTCGATTCCTGACCACTGCACGAAAGCAAATATCACAATAAAGTGAGTCACCCGAATTTTTCAGTTTCCAGTGCATATAAAAGTTATTTTTACACAATACTGTAGTCTATTAAGTGTACAGTAGCATTATATCCAAATACTTAATTAATATACTTTATTGCTAAAACATGCTAACCATCATCTAAGCCTTCGACAAGTCACAGTTTTTTGCTGTTTTAGGGTCTTGCCTCATTTTTGCTGGCTGCTGACTGATCAGGGAGGTGGTTGCTGAAGGTTGGGTGGCTCTGGCAGTTTCTTAAAATATCCATGAAGTTTGCTGCATTGATGGACTCTTCCCTTCATGAACGATTTCTCTGTAGCATGCAATTCTGTTTGATAGCATTTTACCCACTGAGCTTCTTTCAGAATTGGAGTCAGTCCTCTCAAATCCTGCCCCTGCTTTGTTAACTAAGTTTAGGCAATATTCTAAGTCCTTCATCATCATTTCAACACTAGTCATAGTATCTTCACCAGGAGTAGGATCCATCTCAAGAAACCATATTCTTTGCTCATCCTTAAGAAGGAACTCCTCATCTGTTCAAGTTTTGTCATTAGATTGCATCAGTTCAGCCACATCTTCAGGCTTCATTTCTAATTCTAATTCTCTTGTTGTTTCCACCACATCTGCAGTTACTCCCCTCCACTGAAGTCTTAAACCTCTCAAACTCATCCTTGAGGGTTGGAATCACCTTCTTCTAAACTCCTATTAATGTTGATATTTTGAACTCTTTTCATGAATCATGAATGTTCTTAATGGCATCTAGAATGTAAATCCTTTCCAGAAGGTTTTCAATTTACTGTGCCCAGATCCATCAGAGGAATCACCATGGCAGCTATAGTCTTACGAAATGTATTTCTTAAATGATAAGACTTGAAAGTCAAGACTTACTCCTTGATCCTTGGGCTGCAGAATGTATGTTGTGTTAGCAGGCATGACAACAACAGTGCAGAGCTCAGCGGTCACCTGTGGCTGAGGCAATGAGACGTGACGCACCCTGTAGTTGTCTGACACTTACACACACGTGGTTTTATTTGACCTTTTATGACACTCTTAGGGCATGTAGGGGTGATGAGGAAGAAGGTTGTGTGACTCAGGCAGGTCAGACTATCATCAATGTATTTATAGTACGTTTCCCATGAAGATGGAGTTTTGGGGAAGAAGCTGACTTACCTTGTTTAATTGGGAGAAATGAAATACATGAATAGTCAGTTACTTTTTCAATGGGTACCCTTCAAACTGTTTTTTTTTTTTTTTTTGCGGTATGCGGGCCTCTCACTGTTGTGGCCTCTCCCGTTGCAGAGCACAGGCTCCGGATGCGCAGGCCCAGCGGCCATGGCTCACGGGCCCAGCCACTCTGCGGCATGTGGGATCTTCCCAGACCGGGGCACGAACCCGTGTCCCCTGCATCGGCAGGCGGACTCTCAACCACTGTGCCACCAGGGAAGCCCATTTCAAACTTTTTTAACTCTGACCTACAGTGAGAAATAACATCTCTTATCCCAACCCAGTTCAAACACAGATGCATACATGCAGAGCCTAAGCACACCTTCCACAGTGCTTATCCTCACTATTTGCTCTCTGATATTTTCCATTCTATTTTGTGTCTTTAAATGCACTATTGCACTGACTGCCTAGTGGATTGTGAGCCTGAGCTTCAAAATCACTGTTCAGTTTCCTTTCTCTCTGAAGTCCAGAAGGGTAACCCGATGGTTAGGGAAGGGGGTGAGCTGTCTTCCACAGCCATGTGGGAAGATGTGCTGTGGGCCAAAACATTAGTAGTATTTGGTAGAATGTATAAGATATATTGTCACTTGTACGCTTGATGGGCTTGGCACTGGGTGGTCAACTAGGCTTTTAACCCTTTTAAGGAAAATTCTTACACAATAAAGAGTGTAGGTATGATTTTTCCAAGGTGGGATGATGAATGGTGTGAGCCCTTCAGTTTTTAATGTTGCATTTAACTCTTGGAAATCCGAGATGAGAAACAGGGCCACAAAAGATAAAATGTATAATCTACAAATAGTTTAGAAGGAATTTAGTTTCTTCTGGAAGTCATGGTTCCCAGTTGGAGTACAGAAGGAAACCGGAACTTGGTGAAGTGATCTAAGTTTGAGCTGTTTCTTATGAATTTATTATCTGACTCTCATAGTTTAAAACTTGGTTGTAGGAATGAGCATTTACATGTAAAGATATTTTTAAACTTATGAAGTGCTATTTGCAAAATAATAGTATTTTTAAAAATTTCTCTAATAGCTTGATTTTTTTTTTTTTGGCCTAGTCTTGTTTCCCCAGCAAGACTGTGAGGTTTTGTGAGCTCGCCTGGCCGTGGCAGTTCCTGTTCGTCCACATGCTGCACGGTGGTGGTTACAGACCCTGGGGGTCTGGCCTGCATGCAGAAACCGAGGAGTGTTGTGCAGGAGCGCGGGGTTGGGGCGTCAGCAGCCTTTCTACATTTTTCTTTTCCTTCTGAACTTCCTTATACCCTGACTTTCCATCACTGATCTCATTTAACCTTCGCCCGTATTGTACGTGCACACCCATCCCAGGGTCCCAGAGAGCCTATATCTCCAGAGCGGTACTGGGGGGCCGCTCGCCCCTCCGAGGCAGCTCCTGGTTCCGTCCCTTGGTTGGTCTGCCACTCAGCTGACACTGCCAGCCACCACAGTGGATTCTGACCCTACTGGTTCAACTAGACCTTTCTCTAAGCAATGTTTAATTTATACCCTTTGTGAACCACTGGTTAACAAAGAAACACTAATGTTGAAATACTAGTGAGGACGTTAAAAATCATAATCGCTCTGCAGATTTCTTTTAGTGTGGTCTCGGGTCTCTGTGTTCCATGATACTGATAATGGAATATCAGAATAATGATACTATTCTGGTTTTTCTGGTTTCTGGTTTCTGGTTTTTCAAAATTTAATGTTAAAGAGGAAAAATATGTTGATAATTATATGCAGGTTAATTTTATATTTATTGAGAGTAAAGATCATCCACAGCTTAGAAAGATGCTCGCAATCAATGGCACAAAACAGAAATATTACAAAAACAAGCCCATTGATTATTAAACCTGGAAATACAAAAAGTGTAAACATCATTAAAAGTGATTGTTAATTGTTAATGTTATAAAGTAATTTCATTTCATAGTTCTTTTTTATTATACAGCTTTATTGAGATATAATTCACATATGCCATACAATTCCCCCATTTAAAGTGTACAATTCAGTTGTTTTTAGTATATTCACAGAATTACACAACCATCACCATGGTCTAAATTTAGAACATTTCTGTCAGTCTAAAAAGAAACCTCAAGCCCATTACCAGTCATCTACCTTTTCTCCCAAGCTCCCAGCTCTAGCCAACCACTCATCTACTTTTTGTCTCTGTAAATTTGCCTATTTGGGACATTTCATATAAATGGTCTTTTGTGACAAGCTTCTTTCACTTAGCGTGATATTTTCAAGGTCACTCATGTGGTATCATGTATCAGTGCTTCATTTCTTTTGATGGCTGAACAATATTTCATTCTGTGGATATATGACATTTGTTTATCCATTCACCTATGGATGGACATTTGAGTTGTTTCCACTTTTTGGCTGTTATGAGTATTACAGGATTTGTAAGGACATATGTGTTCATTTCTTTTGGGTGTATACCTAGAGTGGACTTGCTGGGTCGTGTAGTAACTGTCTGTCTAACTTGGTGAGGAGCTGCCAGACTGTTCTTCACAGCAGCTGCCCCGTTCGCACCCCACGCACGATGCAGGAGGTTTCCAGTTCTCCGTGTTCTCACCAACACTTGTTACTGTCTTTTGATTCTCGTCACCCTGGTGGGTGTGGAGTGGAATCTCAATGTGGCATTGATTTGCATTTCCCTGATGAGTAATAATGCATCTTTTCATGTGCTTGTTGGCCACTTGTACAGATTCTTTGAAAAACTATCTATTTAGACCCTTTGCCCATTTTTAATTGTACCTTTTTATTATTGAGTTGAAAAAGTTTTTTATATATTCTTGATATTAAGTCCCTTATCGGCTCTATGATTTGTAAAAAAATTTTCTCATTCTGTGGGCTGTCTTTTCCCTTTTCCTTGATGGTGTCCTTTAAAGCACAAAAGTTTTTAATTTTGACGTAGTCCAATCTATTTTGCTTTTGTTGCTTGTGCTTTTTGTGGAATAACTAAGAAGGCTTTGCCCGATTACAGATAACAAAGATTTACTGGTGTGTTTCTTTCTAAGAGTTCTAGTTTTTTTAGTTCTTCCATTTAGATCTGTGATCCATTTTGTGTTAGTTTTTGTGTTTGGTTTGGGGAGGAGACTCAGCCTCCCTCTTCTGAGTGTGGACATCCGGTTTTCCCAGCACCATCTGTTGAAGAGACTCTCCTTCCCCAAAGACCGGTCATGGCACTTTTGTCAAAATGAACGAACTGTAAATGTGAGGGTTTATTTCTGGACTCTCAGTTCGATTCCATTGATAATGCTCAGCGTTATGCCAGTACGTCATCATTGGATTACTTGCTTTGGCTATTCTGGGTCCCTTGAATTTCCATATGAATTTTAGGATCAGCTTGTCAATTTCTGGGGGGAAAAAAAGCCAACTGGGGTTTTGATAGGGATTATGTTAAATTTCTAGATTAATATGTGAAGTATTGGCATCTTAGCAACATTAAGTCTTCCAGTCCATGAGTATGGGGAATATTCCATTTAAGTGGGTCTTCCTCAGTTTCTTTCAATGATATTTTGCAATTGGAAGAGTATATGTTTTATACTTCTTTGTTAAATTTATTCCTGAGTATTTTCTTATATTGGTGCTATTGAAAGTGGAATTGTTCTCTTAATATCACTTGCAAGTTGTTTATTGCTAGTGAATAGAAATATGCTTGGCTTTTGTCTATTGAACTAATGTCCTGCAACCTTGATGGGCCTATTAGTTTTAACAGTTTTTTAGTGGATTCCATAGGATTTTTCATGTACAAGATCATGTCATCTGTAAATACAGATAGCTTTACTTCTTCCTTCTTAATCTTGATGACTTTTATTTCTTTTTGCTGCTTACTTTCCCTGGCTAGAACCTCCATTAAAATGTTGAATAGAAGTAGTAAGAGTGGAGATCCTTGTCTTATTCCTGATCTAGTTAGAAAGCCAACTTTTCACCACTAAGTATGATATTAGCTGTGAACTTTTTATAGATGCCCTTCTATTCCGGGTTTGTTGAGTGTCTTTATGATAAAAGGGTGTTGGAGTTTTGCCAAATATTTTCTCCATATCTTTTGAGATGATCATGTGGTTTTTGTCCTTTGTTTATTGATAGCAGTGTATCACTTCAATTGATTTTTGGGTGTTAAGCCAACCCTGCAGTCCCAGAATAAATCCCAGTTGGTCATGATGCATAATCCTTTTTATATATTGCTGGATTCAGTTTGCTAGTATTTTGTTGAACATTTTTGCATCTAATTTGTGATTTTCTGTTCCTGTGATGTCTTTTTATGGTTTTGTTATCAGGGTAATATTAATCTCATAGGATGAATTGAGAAGTGTTTTCTCCTTTTTTATTTTTCAGAAGAATTTGTAAAGACTTAGTGTTAATTCTCCGTTAAATGTTTGGTAGAATTCACCAATAAAGCCATTTAGCCTGGGCTTTTCTTTGTGGGAAGTTATGAAATTACTAATTTAATCTCTTTTTATAAGTCTATTCAGATTTTCTGTTTCTTCTTGAGTCAGTTTTGATAGTGCCTTTCTAGGAATTTTTCCATTTTATCTGTTGTCTAATTTGTTGGCATACAGTTGTTTATGTATATTCTGTTATAGTCCTTTTTACATTTGTAAGATAGATAATTTACCAGAGGGCAGGTCTAATTTAACAGGAAGGAAATGCTCATGGATACAGTTCATTCTGCGTCCAGCACTGTCTCCCCTGAGGTGTGCAGACTCCCTTCTCCACTGATGGAGGTCAAGGTTCTGTCTGTGCAACTCCAGCCCTCTCAGGAGCCTGGGTCTCAGAGGGGTGATTCATTCCTTGAATCTTCTACACAGAGCTTGTATACCAGGGCCCTTCTAAAAATAGGATTTGGCTCAGGGGCCATCCTGGGACCTGCCACGAGCAGAGCCATTCTGACAAGCAGTCAGGAGTAGATTCCAGAGGAGACTTCTGATTCAGGTCCCGGCACGGCCACAGTCACTATGTGACACCGGGCAGGTCACACGTTCTCTCTCTGTGAGACGGGCAGTCACATGTCCTCGGTCTCCTGAGACACTCGTAGGGCTTCCCTGGCTTGATTAAACGAGTCGAGTGCATTGGAATACCGCCTGACACAAAGGAAGCAGCGTGCCCATCGTGCGGGGTTTATGTGGTTGTTTAGGTTAAGCGTCCTGCTTTGTGCTACTCCCACAGGACCCTCACCCATCTGCCCACTCACCTGGACGAGGAATAGGACAGCTGTCTCTCTCTTTGTACCCCTGTCCCCTCACACTGACTGGCGTATGGTCACTGCTCGGCTCTGGACTGACCTCCCGTTTTCAAAGGTGACTGAGACCAGAGAGCCGTGCTTCTTGTCTTGGAGCATCTGTGTGACTCGTGGGGCTGGAGGAGCCGAGGGTGAGAGCAGAGGGCAGGTGTCCAGTCCGGGGAGACTGGGGTTAACTCAGTATTTTGGCCTGTGATTTTTCCAGTGCTCTAACACAGTAACTAAAACCCTGGAATGTGCTGTGACTTTATCTCAACTTTTGAAGAAACTAATGCTTTTGCCAAAACCAGGAACCTAAAAGGTCTCAGAACTGTCTGGACATGTCCCAGAATTTATAAGCAAGATGAAGAGGAGCCCCAGAGAAGATTGCGGGCACCTCTCTCCTCATTCAGATCCTCCGAGAAAGGCTTGTGGTTGCGGAGGGACCACTGCCTTAGAATCTTCCAGAATAGTGATCCCAGCGCTGCTCTGTAATTTAGCAACAACACACACCAAACGTGGACACGGCGTGTGCCACAGCCGTGTGTGCAGAGTCACGGCGCCCATGTGGAGTGCAGGCTAACGCAGTGGGTGCCGGCTCTCCTGAGACAGTCGGAGTTCTGTGGGAACTGGCATAGTTGTGTCTAGGATCTGAGTTACACCATAGTTATGGCCCGCCCAGACTTGTGAAGGTTTTTCAGCCTTCCAGCCTTTGGATGAAATTGAGAAATGTAATATATTTGAAAAGCAAAATAAAACATTTTTCTGAATAGCCACTTTGAATATTTTAAATATTAAAACATTCAGTGGGTTTTAAACTACGATACATACACCTTTCACCTGAAATGTGAAGCGGCAGAGCAGACATTTCCACCACCTCTTGAAAGGGCCTCCCTTGACCCTGGTGTCAGTTTAGGGCCTCCCTTGACCCTGGTGTCAGTTTTGTGAGGGCACCACCACACAGCCCTGCTGGTGGGGAAGGCAGCTTGGGAGTGCCCTGAGCTGACCGCTGGCAGAACGCATGCAGCAGACGTGGAAGCTGTTTCTGGAACTTTCCAGCCAGGACTCTACTTTCCTGGCGTCTGACTTTCTCAGGCTGGGGAGGCTGGTGAGAGAGCTAGGCCAGGTCATAGGGATGGACCGATGGCAGCTGCATAACTCTGTCTTTAGAAAGAGTCTACTTCTGGCAATTGAGTTTTTCCAGAGGCAAAATTAGAATTCTTTCTTCTTTCCTGAGGGACTTTTGGAGTTCTTATGAAGAGTGCTAAATATCCCAGAAATTGTATTCCGACACCATAGCCTCTGTTACCACAAGCTGGTTGGCTGTGCCGTTCTCGTGAGCCCTGACAGCACCGTCCGCCCAAAGGGTGTGATGGGTCAGCATGGTGGGAGGACAGCGGGAAGCACCTGCCCTGTGGACCAGGGCTGCCCTAGCCCAGGGGGCAGCATGCCCAGTTTACACGTGTGCACACAGATGTGTGCGTGCTGAGCACCACTCTTGAAAATTGTGTTGAGTAGCAATCACTTGGGCCCTGATTCTGCCTCGTTTCCTCTGTGTGGTGCGCACAGGTCACAGATTCTCCGAGCCCCAGTTTGCTAATTTAATCCAAATGAGGGGTTTGGATTGGTCCAAAGTTTCAGAAGCAACCTGGGGGTTTTGTTTAAACGCACGCTCTGGTTGAGCCAGGGTAGGGGTGGTGCCCGAGATCCTGCATTTCTAACCAGCTCCTTGGACCACACTTTGAGTGCAAGGCTTAGATGGGTTGTTTTATTTCACCTTCCCAATGGCTGTTTGATGGAGGACTCTTAGCCTCATTTTACAGATGAGGAAACAGGTTTCACAGCTGATAGAGTCAGGTGGCAGGACTGGAACCCAGACTGGGGTCTAACTGCCCTGAATTTATCCACTATAAAGACTTCATACTGCTTTCCATTTTCTTCTGGGTTTGCAAGAGTAGCTGCTGTTCTCACAGGAGTAAAAGCCACTTAGTAAGGAGTAGCTTAGCTGTTGTGAAAATCAATACTGCCATAAACGCAGAATAACAGTAATTTTTTTTTCCAATAGAGGGAAAAAGTACCATAATAGCATCGACAGTGTGTAGGTAAACTCCATGGTCTGTTAATATAGGGGTATCATTGCATGTTAGGAAACTATTTTAGGGCTATGTAATTTAGACTGATTTATTTAATAAATGTTTAATCCGCTGTCAGCTTGCTAGCTCTGTCATGCTGCAAGACTTTTCTACAAAATGATGGGCGTCAGGTGCTGTGGTTGGAGCACATATAGGGCATTCACATTTCTATATAAGAACTTCTCTGTGTTGCAGTTTTTTAAGCACTAAGAATACATTACTGTATTATTCCCTGCTCTAGGCTGACGTCCACAAATATCAAATAAACTATTACTGTGTTTTGATTCTGCAGGAATATAAAGTTTGTGTTCTTTTAAAATCCTCATTCATGACTTTAAGTGTCGCAAACTTACTAAAATGTACTGTTTTGTTTTTAAAATGCCAAATTCCAGGGCTTAAGTTTTATGTGGAAAATTTCATCTCAGGTCAGACTTTTACAGCGTAGTCATAAACCTCAGAGAACGGGAATTTGTAATGGACAGAGAGGCATCGACTCTTACTGGAGTTGCGTTAACAGGCATACGAGACACTTAAATGGCTCCAAGGGCCTCTGGCAACATGTAGAGATACAGAATCTTTAACATGGTTTTGCAAGTTAGTGCCTCAAAGGAATCCAAGTAAGTCCACAGCGATCTGCTGACCTCCTTCGGTTAGCTTCAGGGCCCTTCGTTTGTGGGTGGGGAATTCTGAGCTCCCAGCCTGCCTCTCGGCAGCCCTTGAACCTTGGACAACATGCTCACCCTCCCCGAGCCTCGCTCCCTCCCCTGTAAGGTGGGAATGAGGTGATATGCCCTGCTTGAAAGTACCTAGAACAGAGCAGTGCCTCTTCCTGAAGGTTGACAGATGCTAATTTGCTATGCAGCCACGTAAAGACATTCCTAACTCTCCAAATGGTGTTTACCTGTGAAAGTCTGTGGGACACCCATGGGGTGTGGAACTTGGTGGGGACACAGCAGGCAGGGCCAAAACGCCCATGGTGAGTAAATGGGAAGACTGGACCAGGCTGGACGCCGACCCAGGTTCTCTGTGACAGAGATTCTGGCCTAGCAGAGCAGCTCTTTGCCCCCCGAGATTTCCTCTGAAGCTTATGAGCTCTGAGGTAAAATCCCTGCTCTGTGCCGCCTCGCTTGGCGATTCAGGTCACTCCGCTTGTCATGTTTGGATCTTGGCTGGAAGCCAATGCCTGGAGCTTATTCAGTTCCTTAGATCAGCAACTGTCTGCAGACAGAACCCAGGACGAGTCCACCCGACAGCGAATGCCTGCCCGTCAGTCACGTTCAAGGTCCATACGTTTCCTCCTAAGGACTGTCCACGTGGTGTGTATGTGTCACACGGATCGATGAACGGAGGACCTTCGCGGAGGGAACCATGGGGATGAAGGCAGAGGCTTTGGTCCTGGTTGCCATCACAGCCCCTCGTGAAAGTGTGTGTCTTAGGTGCCCCTTCCTGGCACCGTCTCCAGGGCCTCGTTGCACATAGGCAGCCTCAGGCAGCTTGGAGACGTTTTGTCACATTAGTGAAATCAGACCATCAGAGCACTCATTTTAAAGATGTATGTGTACAGTGAGGAGGGAGCAAAGAGTTCTTGGCCGCACATGGTTTTACACTTTGCTGCTTGTGTGTTTGTGTTCAGCCGAGCACTCTCCCCACACCCTTCTCGCGTGGGTGCTGCTGTGTTCTCTGAGTGAAGGGATAAGAAATCCCGGCACCTGTCAGCTAAAAACGTTGTCAGGGCCAGCGGGAGTGAGTGAGTGTTAGGGCCAGACTCCTAGATCAGGTCAGGCAGTCCTGCGTTCCTCCCAAAGCGTCCTCCTGAGGCCACTGCTTAAAAGGGCAGAGAAACAAAAGTGAGACCAGTTCCTGAGGCTTAGCCCTGCCAGTCTTCACTGAGGCTAAGGAGCGGGGCCGGGCCCGCATCAACCAGGCAGCGAGGCTCACAGGCCAGACTGGCCCTGCTGGGCTCCCCTCGGCCGGGTGCAGCCAGACAGCGTGCACCCGCTCTGGGGTGTGGGTGCCTGCCATCCATAAAGACAAGCCTGTTTAAGTGATTTTTAAACGATTAAACAAAATGAACAAGGGGCTTAATTTAGATAGACTCCCCTGCCTCCAAATGCCCTGTGGTGAGGAAGCCAGCCCAGTGGGTGTGTAAAGGCAGAGGGGGCCCAGCGGCCACCAAAAATGAAAAAATGTTGATTGTTTTGATGCGTGAAATATACATCTTAAATAACATTAGGGCTTCCCTGGTGGCGCAGTGGTTGAGAGTCCCCCTGCCGATGCAGGGGACACGGGATCGTGCTCTGGTCCGGGAAGATCCCATATGCCACGGAGCGGCTGGGCCCGTGAGCCATGGCCGCTGAGCCTGCGTGTCCGGAGCCTGCGCTCCACAACAGTGAGAGGCCCACGTACCGCAAAAAAAAAAAAAAAAAAAAAAAGTTAAACCCCAAAGTAGACTCTTTGCAACCATTTCAAAACGCAGTTATGTCCCTCAGCAAAGGACAGAACAGGTTTTCCGGCCTCAAGTTGATGAAACCCCTACTTTTCAAGAACCAAGTCACTTGGGGTCTTATGAACGTCCCTGCCTGAGCTGACTGGAACTGCCGGCCAGGACCTCAGCTGCAGGGACGGGGAGGGTCCTCACCCAGCCTATGACTGAGAAGAAATCAGGGAAAGTGTAACACAGGGAGGGGAGTTATGTTTTAGGATTTTTGCTCAAGAAAAGTCAGGCTGTGTTGAGTGGCACGTGCAAATGCGTACAACTGTTAATTTTCCTACTGAAATTCCCATTTCTTTTATCCACGTGAAATCTCTGAAAAATCTTCTAGATGATCCTTTTGTTCCTTCCCTGCCTGTCCCCAGTAATTAGAACAGAGGGGTGGTGTCTCTGGCCGACCCGGGGCCGGTGGACATCAAGCCCCTGACCGCTGACCACGGGGCGGGGCCGACTCACTGTCCTGTTTCTCTGCTGGTCGTTCCAACAGAGTTTAGTTTTGCTTTGACCACACGTCCTGTGGCCCACGTGCCATTGCTATTTACCCTAAATAAGGAAAACAGAGGCTATTCTGGGCCCCGAGCAGTGCTTGTGGCGGGGTTACTGGGCGGGGGCTGGCCTGATGCCCTTTCCCCGCAGCCCCAGGATAGCAGAACCACTGGAGGTATTTTCTGTGCATGAAACAAGCTGTCTAGACCCTGCAGAGAGAAGTCTCCTCCGGGGACAAGCTCTGCTCTTCTCATTACCTGGAGTTCTTGTAAAGTAACACTGGGTAGTAAGGAGCGTCCTCACTGTATCACTTCTCTGTGGTCTATTTGTGCTCCCCGAGGCGGTGATGGGGGGCGGAGAAAGGAGAGAGAGAGACCCGTGGTGGTGGGGGAGGAGAGGGTGGAGGGAGGCAGCCAGCAAGGCTTCCCCGCTGTGGCCTGACTTTGCCAGCTGGGCTGCGGCCGCTGGAGCTTAGCCACAGGGGCCTTACAGCTGCTCTCAGAGGCGAGCGGCCCTGGGGCACGAGGAGCCGGTTGGCCAGGCTCTGGGCTGCGGGAGGGATGCCGTGCTCATGCGGCCAGGCGACCCAACCTGCCAAGGTCAGCGCTCTGTGGGCGCTCTCTCCACTTCTCCAACTTGGCGAGCTTCTAGCGGAGATTAAGGGCAGGAGTGTGGTATTTGACGTGCAGGTTCCCCCCTTTCTGTCTTGTCTGGCCCGAGGGAGCCCAGGCGGTTGGTGCAGGCGGGTCCTTGCTTTGTGTTGTCAGCCCATCGCCGGGTGGTCAGCTGCCCTGGGGGGCGGGGCGCTCCGAGACCCTGTGACACCCTGCTTCCCGCCACAGTCCTGATTCCTGGGCGGCTGTTGATAATTGGTGGCCATGGCCTGTGGTTGGAGCCACGGCGCTTGAGTCTGGCACCCGGGCTGGGCGCTGATATGATGTGATGAGGTGAGGCAGGGACAGGCAGACAGCCCCCCACCTCCCGCAGGCTCCCACTGTAGCTCCGGGAGGCAGGCGAGGAGGCGGCCTGGAGCCGAAGGGATGCTTTCAGCGGGGGCGGGGTGGGGGGGTAGGGGGCTGCGTCACGGCAGGACCCCCGGCAGAGGACCGATTATGTCCACTGAGCCCCTGGGCAATGGTACCCTGAATGAAGCCCCATTTAAAAACCTGGTCTTGAAAAAAGGTACATTCCAGGCCAGCCGGGGAGGCTACTCTTGGGCTTGCAGTGGTTCGCAGTTTGGTCTGAGGACAGAGCTGAGAAGAGTAGAAACTCTTTCCGGAGAAGCTGGCGTCTGCCTGGAGGGTCTGTTGCCCTGGGAACCCTGCAGGGCTGGCCCTCCTGAGGAAGGTGTGCTCTAGGCTCTTTGTTTCCTAGGGGGAGGAGCACAGTGCAAACGGTTGTCAGTTTGGAGTTTTGTTTGTTCAGATGCTCTGTGCCTGAGGCTGAAACCTCCCCTGGAAATTCTGTCACTTGCTGCCACACGTGTGGGTACTGTTTTTTTCACCCTGACTCTTTGAAAACAGCATTTTAAAGGAAAGATGCATTCCTCAGGATGTGGGGGGTTTATTGGGCAGTTTCTCAGGTCAGCAGTGCAGTAACAGCAGAGGTTAGGAAGGAGAACCGTGACCCTGACAAGGAGAGACGGACAGACAGATGGATGCCAGCTGGGGAGCCCTCAGACGCGACTGCTCTTAACCGTGAACAAGGCAGTGACTTGTGCAGCTGTGTTTCTTCCTGATACACTTTGCTAAATTAATGACGTGGGGGTGGAGGTGAGGGTGGATTTTAAGTGAACCCTGTGGAGGAAATTATGGTTTTATGTATGCATTTCCCCCTATTGATAGCAAAGGGATAGACGTTTAAAAGGTTTGTAATTGCTCTTAGTCCTCTTCTATGTTTTCATAAAATCCTGTCAATCATCTTTGATGGGAACATATTTAACTGAATTTCTTTCTGAAGAGATCGTGAAGCTCTAGATTATAAAATGCATGAAGAGCTGTATTGGGTGCCTGCTTGGACCTCAGTAGATTAGAAAGATGCTCTTCTAGCTGGATGGACTCGCAGTGTAACTGTCACCGCCTGCCCGCTGGTGCGTCCATGTCCCCCAGCCTTGGCCTGGAGTCAGCAGGTGTGGTGCGGGCACACCTGCCCCAGAGGCCCTGTGCCATCCCTGTGCTTGGCTCCCCTCTCTCCTCCCACAGACAGTAGGTATCACCTCCCACTTCTATTATCAGGCAAGACATTTTAGGTAAACATATGAATAGAAACAGTAACTTTTATCAACCATGGGGCTCCTGAGGAGCAGTAACAGCCCAGCGGGATGGCGGGGTGGTGGTTACAGGTGAGAGCCTTTAGCAGAACCTGAGCAGCACGGAATTTGTCAGCGAGGGTTTGGTGGAGTGGGGTTCTGTGCCAACACTATCCAGAGCAGGTGGCATTTCTTCCTTGCTTTGTCTGTCACGAGCCCTGAGGTGCTGCCTGCCGGGGACCCCGCAACAGAGCGCAATGTGCCCCAGGGTCGCTCCATGCTGGCGCTGGTCCGGGGCTGCAAGCCCGCTCTTAAGGCGCTGTGAGAGGGCGTCTGAAGGAAGTGGAAGCCAGGGTGGCACCGTAGCTGGGGTTTCTGGGGGTGGCTCTTTGCCCCTTGTGTTGTTCTACTTGTCGTAGGATGGATGAGAGTAGCCAGCCCACCCCAAGGAAAAGAAAATTCAAAGTATGGAATATAATCATCCTGATGATGGCTCTTAACTGTTTTGCCTTCTGAACTTCAAACTGTGAAGGTATTCATATAACACAGGCTGAATTTCCCCCCTTGACCACAGTGTTTAATAAGTGTGAATTTTCATTCAGCCGCTAAAGTCTCCAAGAGTATTTTTATACTGAGTTCACAGACTTGAGGCAATTTTAGTCTGTAGACTCCACCCCCTGCTCCCACAGTCTTCCTGCCCCCCACTGCCCCATGTCTGTAGGATCTGGGAAAGAATTCACTGGCCTTTAGGAACATCTAGCACTTTACGAGTGTCACAGAGCCGTAAGAATAAGACACCCCAAGGCTGTCATCACCACACTCATGCCCAGGGAGACACAGGGCACAGTTCCTGTGCCCCAGTGGACACGGGGGCCTGGGAGAAGCCACCTGGAGGGCAGCCCTGGGGTCTCCACGTCCCTGTAGGTTCCAGCACTTGGGGGAGTGATGGGGGTGCTGCCATGGGGGGTGGGGACAGCAACCCCAGGTCTTGTGACATCACCGTGTTTTGTGTGATGCCTCCTCTGAGTGTGGCCGAGGTGTCCGCCTGCCCCCCACCCCATTATCAGGGCTGTAAGGGCATAACTATACATCTGGGGCTTCAGAGTAGTTAAATGTTGAGAAGAGGGCGTGTGTGGAGGATGACGCATTCGTTGGGGGACAGGCCTCGTGGAATGGATGGGGGGTCCACCCTCCCGAAAGCAGAAGCGATTGTTGTGTTGGGGGCCTCAGGCAGCAGAAACAGGCCCCGCGTTCTTTAAAAATAGCCCAGACACTCGTGCCTCTGGCAGAGTCAGCCCAGCTCCTCCCTGGACGATGTGCTTCTCTTGCTGCTGGAATTCTCCACGCAGCCTGGAGTTTCTTGGAGACGTTTCCATAAAAATAGGGAGATGCCATCATCACCTTGTCCCTGTCACTGTGAGAGATGAAATCAAGGTCTGAGATGTCTTCCTGTGAACTTGAGACGCGATGCTGTAAAACCCCTGGTTGGGTGGCAGTGACTCATCACTACAGCGTCATCAGCCTACAGGCCCTGGAAAGCAGGGGGCATGAACATTTGACTTTGGTCTAAACGTCTTCCCTTGGTGGCCTGCTTTTTGGCGTCCTTCTGCTGACATCGGTAGCTGTTGGAATCAAGAACTGCCCAGTGGGCTGTGTTCAGACTCCATTTGGAAAATTTGGAAACCCTGAGGGATTCTGTTACTTTCTCAGAATGCTATGGTTCCTGTATACTTGTTTTAATGGTTCTTCCAGAATTCATTCTCTTCTTCCCCTGGCCTCCCCACCCTTGCTCTCTGTGTACCCCCATTGCACGTCCCTCCCCTGTCACATCCTGCGGGGCTGGGCGCGGGGGACAGGGTAGGAGAGGCAGCAGGGCCCCACCTGCCACACTTCTGTGTCGCCCAGGCCTAGGGCTGGGCGCCCCCTCGGGTCTCGGGAAGCCGTGGTGGGCTCGAGTCTGTCCCATGGGTGCAGCTCTTCAGGGCCTGTTGGGAGTTCCCCAGGGGGCAGGTGACAGGCCTCACCGCACCTTCTGCAGCGCTGTGCACAGCCGGCACCCTGGGCCTCCCGGGCTGGGGGGAAATTGGGAATAAATGAATGCGGTGTGAGGCGGCGGGTGTGTGTGTGCGCCCGCGTGGGGAAACTGCTCCTGAGGAGGGCGGTGGTCTCAGAGGACGCGGGGAGCCCTGACTGCAGTCCAGGGTGTGGCTGGGCTTCGGGCCCCAGAAGCCCTGCAACGTCTGTGGCTGAGACCAGAAGTGAGAAATCTGGAGACGACACCATGATGAACAGGTGTGCTGAATTTCATCCGATTCTTCCATTCAAAAGTGGGGAATGCAGGGCTTTGTTTTTGTTTTTTAATGTGAAGCTTCTCTAATTGTCCTGTGGAAGTTATTTTCTTGAGAAGGTGTAAAATCAGGCCGTTGGCGACAGAGCCACATCCGGGGGCTGGTAAACACTTTGGGGCTGAGTGCCTCTGAGCCGTCTCCACAGCGGGGTGGCGGGAGGGGGAGAGGGGCTCAGGAATCGTGAAGGAAGAGGGGACGGGAGTCACTCATCTGTCACTGTTACTACAGAATGTATGTGGGGGTAGCAGCTGGCTTTGGGGGTCTCTAAGCCCCTTCCCACCTACCATCCCAGCTTCAGATGTCCTGCCATGTGTGGTCTTTACATAGTTCGCCTTTTATGAAGTGTTTTTAGTAGGATGTTCCTGCTTAAAGTGAAGGAGGCCGTGGGAGGACAGGGGTGCCCACATACCCCCTGCTAAGCTCAGAGGGGCTGTTGGTAGCACAGGAACTGGGTCTGGATGACACCATGCTTCTCCCCAGGAACCATCTCTGTTTCCTCCAGTTTTCACTCTGGACCACTCTTGCGGGGAAGGGAGGGGGAGTATGTGTGGCCCCAAAGAAAGTAAGGCCCTCGCACTTTCCAGTCGTTAGCGTTTGAAAAAGCAGTCTGTTTCCACGGACTGGTTCACCCAGAGTTCAAAGTGAAGAGCTTCTGTCACCCAGGGCTGCTGGCCTCAGCTAGTGGCGCCCTGGGGGCCGGTTCCTGCCATCCTGTGCCCGGGCTCCCAGGAGCTGCTCCGAGCACATCTCGAGTCCCGGCGTTAACGTTTGTACTAGAGGGCCTGTCATCAGTCTGTGTGGACCACCCGTCCTCCAGCTGTGGCCACAGGACCCCCAGGGACCCCAAGACCCTCCCAGGGGTCAGTGAGGCGAGACCTCCTCCTTGTACCTCAGCCACATGTCCCCGCCGGTGCAGGTGAAGCAGAGGGGAGGCCACTGGGAGTAAAGAGGTGGGCATGTGTGAAGTGTGGCAATGGGAAGTTATTTTGTTACATGTGTTAACATGTGGTGAGTTTATTTTTTAATGAATAAATATTTAACATCTTCAAGTTTTAATTTCAAATATGGTAAATACTGGTAGACGTCATCCACACAGAGGTCTTTGGGGTAATTGGTCATGTTGAGGTACAGAGCAGCCCTGGGACCAAAGCCCTTGAGGGCGGCTGGTCTCAGAGCAGGAGGGGGGGTCTGGGGAGGAAGCTCTGCCAGTCTGGACACGTGGGGGGACACTTCTGCTGCTGGTGCCTCAGCAGGGATGCGGCAGGGCCCAGGGCCCAGGGCACGCCGACCACAGCCTGAGAGCAGGTGGTTCCCTTTGAAAGAAAGGTGGGAGCTTCTATACAGTTTCCCACAGCTGAAGTCTGTCTTCCCCTTACTTGTGCTGAACGTTTTAGTTTGGTGTTAGATCAGAAGATTCATGCCTGTCAGACAACATAAAGGGGTCTGCATGCTGCTGTCTCAGACCAGAAGAAGTAAAGTCCAGAGCAAATAAAGATCTGAACAGAAAAATCTCAGAAGAAAAATATGTTTAGAATACTAGAGAGAAGACGTTCCTAATCAATGGGAAGCTTAGAAGCCATAAAGGAAAAAGACTGCGACAATATTTGATGACATAAAAATTAAAAAAAATTATATCATCTACAGAGAAACTCATACCAAAGTTTAAAGAAGTGACAGACCAGGAGAAAATATTTGCAACACATGTAGCGGATAAAGATTTATAGCCATAATATGTAAAGACTGCTTACAAATAAAATAAATGAGAAAACTACAAATAAACTAATTATAAACTAGTATTATGAAAAAGAAAAATACAAACTTACTAGTAATCATAGGGAAGGATCACAATCACTAGTAACCAGAGAAATACAAATTAAAACAAGATACGTGTTTTTGCCCATCAGATTAGTACACGAGGAAAGGACCGAGGGTCTGGGGCCATGAGGCAGGAGACACCCTGCCCCCTCCTTGACAAGAGGAGCATTTACAAGGTTGTATCAGTTTTTGGAATTTTTTCGTAGGGATGCTTACAAATGTGGGTCACACACAATCTTTTGGTCATGGTAGAAAAAAAAAAAAAAAAGAACCCAACCACCTAACACCCATCGCTTGGAGAATGCAAGTCCCAGTGTTCTGTGTTTAGGAACCAGCGGCACCACAGGGAATGAGGTTGGTTTACGTATTTTCTTGTTTAAAGGTGTCTGTGATGTATTGAGTGGAAAAAAGAACAATATATTTGTACAGTGATTCCATTCATTAAAAAGAAGAAAGCCCTTATTCAATAGGCAACACACAGATACACACAACGGGTGAATTGTTTCTCGGACGGCATAGGCGTTGGGGTCGCAGTGAGAGCTGCCGGCCTGTGCAGGGGAACTTACACGTTACACACTATTTCCATCTATGTTCTTTGAATTTTAAAGAAGTCTTCATTATTTTTATAATAAAAATGCTTTTCAAGTGAAACAAAACAAATGTGCTAGAATTATGAAAATGTAATTTGATTGTTTTGCTGCAAATGGTCATCTGCATAGCCTTCCATATTCAGGAAAAGATGACCTAGAATGACATCCTCCAAGTGAAGAATTAACACGCAAAGATGTGTGCGGGGCCCCTCGCCGTAATCGTCATCCAAAAAGCAAAGCACTTTTCTTAAGAAGAGGAAACATTTGTCAATTCCAGGGCATGATTTAACCTGAAAGGTTAAACCTGAAACTTGTCAAGGCAAGTTTTGAATACTCTGCTGTTCATTCACAAAATAAAAATAAAAGTTGGTAAAACAAAGCATTATTTTGGGTTCAGTCTTCATGCTGCATTAGTCGCCCTTGACTCCCTGCTTCTTATCTGCTTGTCCCTGGAGCAGGGGTCTGTGGGTTGGTGGCTCACCCTCCATTCATCTCCTGAGATGCCCCCTTGTTCTTGGCAGCCAGGGCGGGCCTCACCCCTGCCTGCGGGAGCCGTCCTCTACGTGGGCACCTGTGCAGTGGGCTCCAGAGCCTGTCCTCAGTCCACCTCTTCATGATGACACTGGGCCTGCCCATGCCTGATGCCAGGAACACAAGGTGATGGAGGCAGGTCCCTCATCGCTTACACACACAGCCTCATCCTGTGTCGTCGATGACGAGGTTTGGGGTCCAGATGCGTGGGCACCTTGTGACACAGGGTGTCCTGGACATGGGACAGTTGTCTGCAAAGGCAGGCGGTTGTGAAGACGTGTTTCTCCCTCACAGATGTGTCACACACCCCATAGCATGTGAGGATAAACGAGGTCACGCTGGTGTCTGTACCCCAGCTGCAAAGTCCCAGCCTAGACCCTCCGACAGAGAGTGATTTCAGTTTCCTGGAGACTCCACCTTGAAGATTCTGATTGTCCCTGGGAGGTACTTGGGTGGCTCCCTGGGGGCTTCCTCCCCAGAGGAAGTACAAGCGCAATCTCCTGCCCATCAGCCACGAGGACTCTGGGCATCCAGAGCAGAAAGCTACGGTGGGGAGCCCAACGTGTGGGCCCAGCGGCCCTGCCCCTCCTGCTGCTGGGGCTTTGCCTCCCACACCTGCTCAGCCTCCAGCCAGGGGTGCGTCCAGCACACCCGCCTGGGCCCTGCTGCTCCCCACGGCCTCACACTCACCATCTGTTCTGCAGCGCACCCCCTCCCCTGCCTGGGGCCACTGGCCTTCCCGCCCAGTCCAGCAGGCATGTTTGTAAGTCTTTGTCCATCAGGTGTGCGGGGTGGAGAGCCGGGGTGGAGGATGGCGCCACAGGACAGGACACAGTGGGATCCAGGAAGACTCTCCCTCTACCCCAACGGGGTGGATGTGGGGCGGCATCCAGCCCCTGCCTGCGTTGCGCAGGTGTGAGCCCGCACCTGAGAGCAGTGTACCCACTGGCCGGTGGCCTGAGCCCTGCTGTAACAAGAGGGTGTGCCGTGCGTGCACGTGTGTGTATCTACGTGTGTGTACATTCGTGTGCCCGTGTCCACATGTATGTGCATCCCAGGCAGCACCACCGCAGACAGGGCTGTCCCCCTCTCGCCCTTCCTGCACTGTGCCCGCCCCCCGCCCCCTGCACAGCCACCTCCGCTCCAAGTGTGGGGAGAACGGGGCAGCACTTGGCCTGGCGGGAGCGGGAAGTCTGGACTGACCTTGGCCCTGGGCTCCGCTTCTCCTGAGAAGCCTCTCCTCGAACTGGCACCCTCTCCTCGAACTGCCCGTGAAGGCGCCCAGTGGGGAGTGCGTGGTAGCGGTTTAGACGGGCTTCTGTAACGGTGCGGTCAGAACCCAGTGGTGCCACAGGGCTGGAGACCATGGAGATGCGTCTCCTCAATCACCTCCCCTGGTGGGGCCTTCGCAGAGTGGAGCTGGGGCTCTTTGTCAGCACACCTCCAGTGTGCTGCACGGCCCCTGCGTGGAGGTGCTTTGGGAATCATAGTTTCCACCCCCCTGGGGGTTGGGGGATCTGGCAGGGATGGGGCCCCAGAGCTTCTTGTGTCCCAGGAGATGGCACCCAGGAGCTGCCTGCCCTGGGAAGGTCCCTGTGTGGTGGCTGCCCGTGCTGTGCACACGGCTGGACCTGGTGTCCTGTGTGATACCGGCCCATCGCAGCGCAGCCCTTCGGGAGGTCCCGTGGGGCCAGTGGGACACACTCGACCAGGCCCTTCTCAGGACAGAACCGTAAAGATGAGGTCTGTCCGTTGAGCTGGGCCTCCCTCCATCACCTGCTAGCCACACAGCGGGGCTCTCGGGCAGCAGGCCTGGAGGAAGTCGTTTCTGTCCCAGGAGGGTCCGGGGAGCGGGGTGGCCCTAGGCCCAGCTGACGCACTCTCCTCTTCATCACAGCGGAGCTGGAGTTCGCCCAGGTGGTCGTCGTGGTGGTGGTGGTCACAGTGATGGTCGTGGTTGTCGTCTGCCTGCTAAACCACTACAGAGTCTCCACCCGGTCCTTTATCCACCACCCCGGGCAGGGCCGGAGGCAGGACGGGCCGCAGCCGGTAAGTGTGGGCTGAGCGGGGCCGGGAGCCTGGGTGCAGGATGGCCCTGGGCTCAGCGTGTGAATCCCACACACAGAATGCCCAGTCCGGGGGCCCGACCGTAAGGCCAGTCCCCGCCCGCACCCCCCCCCCAGCACGGTCACCACTGCCTGGACGGCAGTCAGCACACTCATTTCTGCTGCTCTGAACTCTATGGACCGTGCAGTCCCTGCCTCTCCACGTCTGGCTTCCTTCCCTCAGTGTCATACATGTGAATTCCATCCACGCTGGGATATGGTCCAGGGTCAGCGACGCATCCTGCATCCCCACCTACGCCCATGAGACGGGGGCTCAGCGGGGCAGGACAGGGAGGGGGTTGGGCCCTCTGGGGCACAAGGGTGGGAGGTTGTGTGGGCCTCACAGAACAGCAAGGCTCCTCAGGTTGGTTTTTTTTTTTTTTTTTTAATTCCTAGCTACTTCCTGCCCTGAATCACCGCCCTCCTCTGGGAAATAAAACACTGATATTCAGCTAAACTGCTCTGTGATCTAAGGCAGGAGCCCAGGGGCCATGGAAGGTTCAGGTCCAAGCTGGCTTTGCTGTCTGTGATTCCAGTGGCTGTCAGTGAGAGCTTGGGGACACTGAGTTTAAACAATTATATATTCTTGACTTCTGTGGTGGATGAAGGAGGCTGAATCCCCAAGCATGTTGGGACTAGGGCTGCCTGGTGACTGGCCTAGGGAGGCTGCCCTGAGTGTGGGGGCAGCTGTCCTGGGGTGACCCCCCCCCACTTCATCGGGGCCAGAGTCGCTCGGCCAGCCTTTGGGTCTGCTGTCCCCATGGGTAGAGCTGAGGTTTGCCCAGTGTCCTGTGTCCGTGGCAGGCAGAGCTGGGGGGAAGGGTGAGGCTGCTGTGTGCTGCCCCCGGACCCACAGGGACGAGATGGGTGCTGGGGGCTGTAGCTCAGCCCTGAGGAAGACACTCTCTCCCTCTGGCTTTCCCTCATCCTCTGCTGTTCCCTCCCTGCTGTGTTTCCTCCCTGCGGGCCCGTGCAGGGCAGGTGTGTCCCGAGGCTTGGGTTTTCCTTCTGATAAAATGGGAGTGTGGATACTGCTCACTGAGGTTTCACAAACTCATGATGTACTTTTACATGGTGACCAGAGACAGTTTAGGCGCAGGCCAGACCTCCATTTCATGTCTAGTCCAGAGGAGAAGCCTCACTCTCCTGGACAGGGACATAGATCCAGATCCCAGGAGCACTGGGGGTCACTGCCTGGGAACGGGCCCCCCACCGGGCTGGGCTTCTTGCCTCCCAAGTACCTCCTCCTCCCTCGCGGTTTCTAAGAGATGCTGCTTCCCTTCATCGGGCTCTGGGAGAGCAGTGTGATCCTTTCTTTCATACTCATTGTTCCTGACCAGGGGACCTTCAGCGATGTGGGGAGATGTTTTTGGCTGTCATAGCTCAGGGACGGTGTTGCAGGGATGCTCTGAACGTCCTCAGCTTATGGGGCGGCCCTGCCATCCTCCCTGGGGGCCCTTTAGCATGAGATGGGGATGCTGTTAATACACGTGGATCACATGGCAGGCTCGGGGGCATCAGCAGAGTGAAGAGAGCCCTTGCTGACAGCTCGGTGGGGGTGGGAGGTGTCCACAGGGAACCTGCCCCATCAGGCGGTTTTGGTCTGGGCTCTGCCTTCCTTTGCTCACTCTGTCAATCAGTGGATGTGAGCCTGGCACCCACCAGACAAGGAAGAAATGATGCAGCGAGCCCCAGCCTCCCCCCATCAGCAGCGCCCACCTGGCTTGGTGGTATTTTCTCAATCTTGAGGGAGGCCAAGGGGTCTCCAGGGGCCATTTGTGTGTGGGGAGGGGTGCACATCAGGAGGCCGTAAACCGTAGAAGGGTGTGGGGTGGAGCAGCTTCAAGGTGCCCTTCTGGGTGGCCCCCTGCCCTGCCCCCAGCATCCAACCAGCCTCTTCCCGAGGGGCTTAGAGGGGCAGGCTGCCCGTGGCCTTGTGTGGTTTGTGCTCTCCTAGGGAGAAGGTGGCTGAGGCTGGAGGTGCCTGGGGTCGCCGTTGTCAGGGTGGTTCCGTGTCTGCTTTCAGAGCATCCCAGGAGCATCAAAGGCCCGCATCCCAGGAGCTGCTGTGCCTGCTGTTTGGCAGCTGGTGGGTGTGGGGTGCCCCCTGCCGGCCTCACCATGGATGAGCATCCATGGCTCTGAGCCTATGCGTTGCTGGGACCCCTGCACTTCTGGGGGCCTTTTGGCCTGTTTGTTCCAGAACTGTGTGAGGTCTCCATGACCATGTTAGTAAAAAGTGTGTTTATTTTAAACTGCTATGAGAAGGGCTGGGCATCTAATTTGTCAGCTTCTAGGTGATCTGGCTTAACACTATTGGTTAAGGTTACCTTTATGTATTTCCTATGTTAGACTTGATAGTCAAGATGGAAAAATACAGGACAGTAGTTGGGATTTTTTTTTTTTTTTTTTTTTTGGCTGCGTCAGGTCTCAGTTGCGGCACTCGGGATCTTTGTTGCGGCACGCGGGCTTCTCTAGTTGTGACACATGGGCTCTAGAGTGCGTGGGCTCTGTAGTTGTGGTGCACTGGCTTAGTTGCTCTGCAGCATGTGGGATCTTAGTTCCCTGTCCAGGGATCGAACCCACGTCCCTGTGTTGGAAGGCGGATTCTTAACCACTGGACCACCAGGGAAGTCCCTGGCTTTTGTTCTTGAGAAAGAGGCTGAACATGTAGATGTTCTGATGTGGTTGAGGAAACTTGACTCCCTCTCTGCACTAATGGGCTTTCCCTGGTTCCCAGGGAGAGTCCTCTGGAAAAAGGTGGGTTGGACCAGTTGCCCCTTTGGGCCCCGTTTGCCCTGATTCGGGGGGGTTGCTTTGTGCAGTCACAGCCCCTTCCTCACGTGGCCCCTTGCCACCTCCAATGCCTGTGGGAGGACACACTTCTGTGCCAAGGGAGGGACGGATGGAGTCTGTGTTGGCCGAGGCCAGTCAGCCTGCATCACCACAGCGTCCCTGAGACACCATTCCAGGGGAGCAGGGGGATGGGATGGACCAGCCTGAATTTGGTGGAAGCAGCCACTTCTGGATGAAAATGAAAAAGAGTGATCCGCTTCAGTTAAGTTTCAACAAAAGTAAATGCTTAAATAGTGGCAGCAGCAGTGAGTGGGTTTGTGATAAAAAGCCGTATGTGTTCTTTCTGAGGGAGCCTTGCCTTAGTGTTTAGAGCCTGGCTTATGTGAGTTCGGAACTTTGAGACTGTCTAGGTTTCTTTTCATCATCTTAGACCACCAAGTAATAGGAAAACAATTAAAGGGCATAAATATTCCAGACGCAGCCCTGAGAGATGTTCACACACGTCGCTGGAGCCTTTCTTTCCCGAGCCGGGGAGGCCCGCATGGCCTTTTCTGACAGCCTTGCCTATAGGCCACCCCGTAAGGCCCACCAACCTGCCTGGACGGCGGGCAAGGCAGAGGTGGCTGCCCACCTACCAGGAACAGCAGAGGGACGGGAACGTTTTACTTAGTTTGAATCATATGAAATTGTGGGTGTTCAGCCATTTTGACCTATAAAAGCAGCAATTTCAATTTTAAAAATTAACAAAAGGAGTCATATCAGGCATTTCTTCATGACCAAATGCTGCAGGAATTAAATCAATTGTGAAAGTGCAGTGCCCGGCCTCCCTGGAGCCAGAGCAGCGCCTGGAGGGCAGTGGGTGCACCAGCCCCGTGGGGAGGGACGGGTCTGTGTTGCAGAAACTTGGGTGTGGGGCAAGTCCAGGTCCAAAGACCCTCCCTGCAGATGGCCAGACCTGGGCGAGGATGTGGCCAGTGTGTGTGTGGTTCCCCCCTCAGGGTATTTTGACAAAACTTGATCCAACTTGAAAAAACTGGGAGATTTCACGTAAAAATAGAAATTTACATCTTTCCTTGAAAAGTGAGCATATCGGCCACACTGGCCTGTATTCCTGCTTGGCTCCCCCAGGCCAGGGCTGCCAAGCAGCCTGTGCTCACCTTCTGCTGTGGTCTCAGCCCCTGCACGGGCCTCAGAGGTGGGCCGGTTTGCACAGAGGTGATGTATTTTGGAGCAAACATTCTTCTGCATTCATGCCTCTACCACAAAAATGAAAACAGAGATGAACCAAGGGGGCCACTGGCTTCCGAAAAATGGGGTAACTTCCTTGTGGAAGTAAAGATCATTCCTATGAGATGAGTGGTTCGGCCAGGTGAGGTGAGTCTGGGTCACGGGACAGTGTGTCCCGGGCCTGCTGACCAGTCCCGCGCTCGGAGCAGGGCCCTTCTCTCTGTGACGGGGTCTGGGCTCCTCTCCACTGGCCCGGACACCTTGCGAACCAGGGCCGGCAGTTCCGTGCAGGTGTGTTCTGGGGCCCCACACAGCTCACTCCCACTGTGGCTGAGAGCCCGGCAACTGCGCACCTGCCTAGTCTCATTTCTACCTACTTCAGCCTGTGTTAGGAAAGCATTTCTAAAAAATAGGAAGGAACCATTTTCAGGAAGGCGCAAGAAATGAGCCTGATAATGCAGGTGGAGCAGGCGAGTCTGTGACAGTCTGAGTGTAGCATCGGCTGGTCCAGGGCGCAGGCTCCCTGCAGCAGGTGGATTCTTGCTGAACTGTGAGACTGGGGGTGTTGCTGCCCACCTCATTTCATGAGCATTTCCAAGTGTCCAGGGGCCACAGGCAGCAGGTCAGGCCTCCTTTAAGCATCAAGCATGGGATCCTACTGTCTACCTTCTATTTGTCTCAGCAGGAGCGGGGCATTTGCAGACTGGCCATTTAAAAGGTTTTACCGTTGAAGCATTAGAAGATAAACAATTTTAACAGCTTGAAATGAGAATGTCTCCTTCAAGTAAGAGAAAGGAGGCCAAATTGCTGGCGAAAATTGGATAAGGATCCTGGGCCATAGCTGTTACACAGCAGAATCTCCAAGATCTTTAAAGCTAGTAACTTAGATCATCCTTCTGCTGTTGATGTTGCTCAGAAGACTTTTAAAATTACCTTCAAAGCTTACAGGTCATTTTTAGTAAAATTTTCAAGAGACATTTAAAAAAAATTCTCAGTGATGGTAAGCCTTCCTTTTTTTAATTTGTTCTCTGAGGCTGGCTTTGATTTTTGGTACCAGCCAAAATCCATTTAGATGTAGCTCATCAAGTTACTGATACAATTTTGGTTCAAAGTCAAACGTGACCATTAGTAAGGCTGATGCTGTTCACGCTACAAGCTGATGGTACAGAGAAAGGCCAGGAAGGACCCAGGAAGGGGGAGGTGGACAGAGGGCCTTGTCTGTGTTGTTAAGGCTCTTGTGATGAGGATGTGTTCATGCATTACTTTTGCAATTAAAAGACACACTATGCTCACATAAACTGATGCTGAAGACAGTTTCAATAACATTCTGAGCATCTGTAATCTACACGGTTGGTATTGTGACAAAAGTATGCTAAAATTAGATTTTTTAATAAAATTGATAAAAAATTTTATAAACAATTTTTAGTAACCTAAATAGGCATTAGCATTAATAATCTAATGGTAAAGTTTGTTTAGTTTGTTTTTACTTAGACCTTAAAAACTGGTGTGGTTTGTTCTGGGGGGAAAAAAAAAAGCTCTCTAAATTATCCTAATTCTGAGAGGCCCTTGTTGGGGAGGTGTGCAGGGCCGTCAGAGACTGCATGGGAGGTAGCTGGGATCCGGCTCTGTTGCTCCCCTACCAATTCTGAGACCGCGGGGAAGGCACTTGGCTTGTGCCGCTCACACGTGAAAGGAGGCTCACAGTGTGTGGTTCCACGTCGCCCTGAGCTTTCTGATTCCAGGCTGCTTTCTCTTGAAGCCTGATTGCTCACTCTCCCCCACCACCAGCCCCAGGAGGCATCACATTCCTCCTTTTCTGCTTGCTCTTAGGGGCCTGTAGGCCTCCCAGAGCTATTGATTGTTGTGGAAATATAAAGGATTCCCTTTCTTTTCTTCCCAGCAGAACGTCCTTCTTGATTTGTCTTTCTCTTAAGGGATGTACCCTAGATTGAGTAGAGTTGGGAGGGAAATAGTCTTGAGAAGTCTGATGATGGAATCCCAAGGAGGATAAAGGGGAAATGCTGGAGAGAAGAGTCATTGGCATCTAAGCTGTTACTGCTGTCTAGGGTGGAAAAGTCAGAACTAGTAAAGCATCTGGATGGTGGAGAAGTTGCCTGGGAAAAGGGAAGAAACAAGAGAAAAGTGATTTTATCAGAAGGCAAAGATGTTGCTGAATATCCAAACATCAGTTTTAGCTATGCTTTGAAATTCACCCTGGGAAAGGGAGTAAAATCGATTTTCAAATATTTGAGGCCATATGATATGTTCATTCACTGGGAGGAACCCTTGGGTAGAAGCCAAAATATCCAGCAATGGCCTTGCTTTACACAAACTGGCCATGTCACCTCCAGTGAGTCGTATACCCTCCTTGGGCTTCAGTTTCCTCCCATCCAAAATGAGGGAGAACTAGCTTAGATCGGAGACCTTTCAGACTGTTTTTGACCCCTCTGACCAAATGTATAGGAAACACATTTTACATCACAATCCACAATATTCACACGCAACTGAGGCAGAACTTTGACCAAACAGTACTTAAAATGTACTCAAGATGTTTTCTGTTTTATCTGTGGAATGCTGGCTGTGACCCACTTAAATTGATTTTCCAGCTAAGAGGCTGCAACTCAGTTTGAAAAACACTATATTGGGTCTTTCCAGTCCCCAAATCTGATGATCCCTGTGGTCCTTTGTGTGTGGAAAGGAGAGTTTAGCTGAGAGCTAAACCAAGAAAGTTCAGAGCATGGGGTGGTCTCACATGTGGTGGTCTCACATGTGGTGCCCAAGGGCCCAAGGCAGCAAGCAGGCTTCAGCCACAGCTCACAGCAGAAGCCCGTGAGTCATGGTCACAGATGACTCTCTTTCAACGCTATAAGCATTGTATCCTTTGGGTGGAAAAAGATCTAAGAGATACAGAAATAAAGATTATAAGAGTACTGTGAGCAACTGTATATCAACAAATTGAATAACCCAGATGAAATGGAAAGATTCCTAGAAACACACCCTACTAAGACCGACTCATGAAGAAATAGAAAATATGAATAGATCTGTAACTAGTAAGGAGATTGAAACAATAATCAAAAACCTCCCAACAAAGAAAATTCCTAGACTAGCTGGCTTCACTGGTGATTTCTACAAAACATTTAAAGAACTGACACCAGTCCTTTTCAGATTCTTCCCCAAAACTGAAAAGGATGGAACACCTTCTAACTCATTTTATGAGGCCAGCATTACTCCAATACCAAAGCCCCAGACAAAGACACAACAGGAAAAGAAAAACCAAAGACCAATATCCCATATGAATACTGATGCAGAAATCCTCAACAAAATACTAGTAAACTGAATTCAGCAGCATAATAAAAGGATTATACACCATGACCAAGTGGGGTTTATTCCTGGAATACAAGGATGTTTCCACATTATGAAATCAATCAATGTAATGCACCTCATTAACAGAATGAAAGGAAAAAAACTACATGATCATCTCATTGATGCAGAAAAAGTATCTGACAGAATTCAACACCCTTTCATAATAAAAACATTCAACAAACTAAGATAAAAGGAAACTACCTCAACATAATAAAGATCATCTATGAAAAGCCCACAGCGAACATCATACTCAATAGTGAAAGACTGAAAGCTTTCCCTCTCAGATCAGGAAAAAGGCAAGGATGCAGGCATGCTTTCACCACTTCTGTCCAACATAGTATTTATTATAAGTTTTAGCTAGAGCAACAAGGCAAGAAAAGGTATTCCGGTGAGAAAGGAAAAAAAGTAAAATTATCTCTCTTTGTAGATGACATGATCTTATGCGTAGAAAAGCCTAAACGTTCCAATTAACTAATAAACAAAAAGCTCCACTAGAACTAATAAATTCAGCAAAGTTGCAGGACACAAAGTCAGCCCCCTAAAATCAGTTGCATTTCTTTACACTTACAATGATCAATCCAAAAAGAAATTAAGAAAACAGTTCAATTTACAATAGTATCAAATAGAACAAAATACTTAGGATTTTAACTTAACCAAGGATATGAAGGGTTTGTACACTGACAACTATACAGCGTTGCTGAAAGAAATTAGACACAAATAAATGGAAGACATCTTGTATTCATCTTGTATTCATGGACCTGAAGACTTGATCCTGTTAAGATGTCAGTACTACCCAAAGCAATCTACAGAATCGGTGTAATCCCTGTCAAAATCCCAATGATGTTTTTCTGCAGAAATAGAAAAGCCCATCCTAGGGCTTCCCTGGTGGCGCAGTGGGTGAGAGTCCACCTGCCGATGCAGGGGACACGGGTTTGTGCCCCGGTCCGGGAAAACCCCACATGCCGCGGAGCGGCTGGGCCCGTGAGCCATGGCTGCTGAGCCTGCGCGTCCGGAGCCTGTGCTCCACAACGGGAGAGGCCACAACAGTGAGAGGCCCGCGTACCGCAAAAAAAAAAAAAAGAAAAAAAAAAGCCCATCCTAAAAATCCTTGTGCTATCACAAGGAACCCCCATCCCCACCTACAGCCAAAATAATATTGAAAAAGAATAACAAAGTTGGAAGTTTCACACGTCTTGATTTCAAAAGTTACTACAAAGCTACAATAACAAAACAGTGTGGTGCCGGCATAAAGACAAACTTTTAGACCAACAGAATAGAATAGAGAGCCCAGAAATAAACTCTCCGATGTATGGTCAAATGATTTTCAACAAGGGTGCCAAGACCATTCAAGGAAAAAGGACAGTCTTAAAAAATGGTGTTGGGGGGCTTCCCTGGTGGCGCAGTGGTTGAGAGTCCGCCTGCCGATGCAGGGAACGTGGGTTCGTGCCCCAGTCCGGGAGGATCCCGCATGCCGCAGAGCGGCTGGGCCTGTGGGCCGTGGCCGCTGGGCCTGGGCGTCCGGAGCCTGTGCTCCGCAGTGGGGGAGGCCACAGCAGTGAGAGGCCCGCGTACAGCAAGAAAAACAAAAACAAAAAACAAAAAAATGGTGTTGGGAAAACTGGATATTCACTACAAAATAATGACATTGAACCCTTATCTGCTACCATATACAAAAAATTAATTCAAAATG
Organism: Mesoplodon bidens; assembly: GCF_964165515.1. Classification (NCBI taxonomy): domain Eukaryota; kingdom Metazoa; phylum Chordata; class Mammalia; order Artiodactyla; family Ziphiidae; genus Mesoplodon; species Mesoplodon bidens. Next base: position 28,241,616 of record NC_138169.1, on the reverse strand, counting down.
TATCAAAACCTGAATGTAAGAGCTAAAACTATTAAACTCTTAAACAATAGGGCAAAAGCTTCATGATGCTGGATTTGGCAATGATATCTTGGATCTGACACTAAAAGCACAAGCAACCAAAGAAAAAAATAGGTAAATTGGACTTCAAAAATTAAAAATTTAAACTTGTCAAAGGACACTATCAAGAGAGTGAAAAGGCAACTCGTAGAATGGGAGAAAATATTTGCAAATCAGGTATCTGATAAGGGATTAATATCCAAAAAATATAAAGAACATGTACAACTCAGCAACAAAATAAGTGAACCTAATTTTAAAATAGGCAAAGGACCTGAGTAGGTATTTCTCCAAGGAAGATATACAGATGGCCAATAAGCACATGAGAAGAGCTCAGATCACTAATTGTGATGGTTAATTTTATGTGTCAACTTGACTGAGCTAAGCAATGTGTCTATGGGAGTAATTCCCGAAGAGATTACCATTTGACTCAGTAGATGGAGTGAAGAAAATCTGCCCTCACCAATGTGGGTGAGCATCATCCAATCCCTTGAGGACCTGAGTTTAAAAAAAAAAAAAATGGAGGAAGGGCAAGTTCTTTCTTTCTCTCTTTTCTTGAGCTGGGATGTCGATTTTCTCCTGCCTTTGGACATCAGAGCTCCTGGTTTTTGGGTCTTAAGAGTCCAAGACATATACCAGTGGACACCCCCCCCCCCCCCCAGTTCTCAGCCCTTTGTATTTGGACTGAATTTTACCCCTGGCTTTTCTGGGTCTCCATCTTGCGCAGAGCAGATTGTGGGACTTCTCTGCCTCCAGAAACATGCAGCCAATTCCTATAATCAATCAATCAATCTCCTATTGGTTCTGTTTCTCTGGAGAACCCTGACTTAATACACTAATAATACACGAATCAAAACCATAGTGAGAGGGGCTTCCCTGGTGGCACCGTGGTTAAGAATCCACCTGGCAATGCAGGGGACACAGGTTCAAGCCCTGGGCCGGGAAGATCCCACATGCCACGGAGCAACTAAGCCCGTCCACCACAACTACTCAGCCTGCACTCTGAAGCCCGTGAGCCACAACCACTGAAGCCCACGTGCTTAGAGCCCATGCTCCGCAACGAGAAGCCACCACAGTGAGAAGCCTGCAAACCGCAACGAAGAGTAGCCCCCGCCCGCCACAACTAGAGAAAGCCCGTGCTTAGCAACAAAGACCCAACTCAGCCAAAAATTAATTTTTTTAAAAAAACCATAGTGAGATGCCACATCACACCCACTGGAGTGACTATTAGCAAGAAACCAGAAAATAACAAGTGTTGGCAAGGATGTGATGAAATTGGAACCGAAATGGTACCACTGCTACGGAAAACAGTAGTGGTTCCCCCCCACCCCAAATTAAATACAGAATTACCGTATGATCTGGAAATTTTACTTCTGGGTGTATCCTCAAAAGAATGAAAAGCAGAGATTCAAAGAGATATTTATACACCCCTGTTCATAGCAGCATTCTTCATGATAGCCAAAAAGGGGAAACAACCAAGATATCTATGAATAACAAAATATGGTATGTACCTACAATGGAGTATATTAGCCTTAAAAAGGAATGAGATGCTGACACAGGCTGCAACATGGATGAATCTTAAAGACATTATGCTCAGTGAAATAAGGACAGTATTGTACAATTCCACTTAGACAAGGTTCCTAGAATAGTCAGATTCATAGAGACAGAAGGTAGAATGGTGGTCACCAGGGGCTGAGGGGAGGAAGGAATGGGGTGTTAGTATTCAGTGAGTATAGCGTTTTCAGTTTGGGAAGAAGACAAATTCTGGAGATGGATGGGGGTGATGGGTGCGTGGCAACGAGGATATACTTAATGCCACAGAACTGTATGCTTTCAAATGATTAAAATAGTAAATGTATAATTTACCACAACTTTAGAAAAGACAATTTTGATTTTCCACTCACCACCCAGCCCACAGAAAGTGCCAAATAGATTTAAAAGGAAAAAATCCAGTCATTGTGTTCCAGGCCTGCAGACGACACATCTGGATCGTTGGGATCATAAAGACAAACACTTGGAAGAGCACGTGATTTTTTTATCTTTAATGCAGACGCTTTATCTTTAGTGTCAGGCAGATTCAACTTATGGGAAAATTTTCTGGCCACGTGGCTGTTTACCATTCAGAAGGAGGAAAATACAATGCAGATTCCTTGAGGGTAAAGGAACCTGAAAATGCACATCTTCAAGCCTGCGAGATCCGGAGTTGTCCTGTGTCCCTTTTTCAGAAGATGCAGATTCACTACTAGAGCCCCTCAGGGTGGCCCAAGGCTTTCGTGGGCCTGGGTCCTTGTGGCCATGCTCCCCGGGGCACCCACGGAGGCGTCTTCAGGGCTACCAGGGACGCAAGGGCGCCGGAGGTGCTCTGTGGATGCAACGCGGCATGAGGGAACAGTTCTCACAAGCAAACAGCTACGAAAGACGCAGTGTGTATGGGCCCACGTAGCCATACTAGCAAGATTTTGTTCCTGTTGCTCAAAACTCTGTGAGCTGCTATCTTATTTCCCAGCTTATTCCGTCGTGGTCAGAGGACCCAGCTTCCCGCGAAGGGTGGCGGGGCGGCCGGTCCCTCGTCTCGCACGGCTGTTCCTGGTGCACCAGAAGAGGCCAACCTCACGGCCTCCCCTCCGAAGCCTGAGCTCAAGGCAGCCGCCAGCGAGCAGCTGAGTCAGCAGCAGGGGCGGTGGCCAAGGGGAGGAGCGGAGGCTGTGGCGGTGCAGACCCTTCCCGTGACGATGGCCCCTGGAGAGGAGGGGGTCCCTGCAGAACCACAACATTCCACCTGAGCAGACCTGGAGGCGCCTGTCCGTCCCCGTCCCCCACCCCCCACCCCGCGACGAGCAGGCCGAGTGGCCAGAGAGGTCGGGAGGGACCAGGAGGGGTGGGGTCAAGAGGAGGGGCAGCAGGAAGCCTGGGAGGAGGCCGGGAAGCGCGTGGATTTAGAAACAGGTAGGTTGATGTGAACTTGGTGAAATACAGGATTGTGTGTGCAAGGCTTGGTGTGGATTTCTTTTAGGCATTTTTCCAGTTTTGCTAATTTCTAGGGAAATAAAGCCATTGAGGATAGTTATTACCGTTTTCAGAAAACGTGCTACTACCCCTCTTCTGGGTCCCTTCCTGCCCACTTCATTTGGTGCTGTGACAGGCTGCGCCCTGTGCTTTCATCTGCTGTTGCCAAGGGTGGAATTCTTAGGAATAGTGAAGGATGCTCTGTGCTGTTCTCAACGCAGGAGTGACATCTCCCTTGACGCAAAGCAGCATGCCTAGGGCTTGGACACCTGGTTAGAGCCACTCTGTCGCCGTTACATAGTTGTATAGTCAGATCTAGGGATGCCACCTGCTCACAGCGAGGGGGGCCGTGGTGGATGCCCACCTGCAAGGAGCAGGGGAGGTCGCTTTCACTTCTGAAGACCTGGGGCTGTTTGACCTCCCAAGTCTACCGGTGGGCACTTTGAGGTCACAGGAGGCCATGATGGCAGGAGGTCGTACGTGCACATTCCTGGGAATCCAAAAAATACAGGCACTTCTCTACCCCCCCACCCCGTTCTTCTCTTACTAGTCACAAAAGCCCCGCAGACCCTGCTATAGCCAACAATTGGGGTTCAAAAGGGATACCACACTGAAATGCTCTGTAGACAAGTTTATGGTGTTAGAAGTGATCCTTAATCATGCCTACTGTTTGCTCATCATCTTGTTGGTCTGGTTTTTTTTTTTTTTTGGTTGCGCTGGGTCTTAGTTGTGGCTCATCAGCTCCTTAGTTGCAGCATGCAGGCTCCTTTAGTTGCGGCACGCAAACTCTTAGGTGTGGCATGCATGTGGGATCTAGTTCCCTGACCAGGCATTGAACCCAGGCCCCCTGCAATGGGAGCGTGGAGTCTTAACCACTGCACCACCAGGAAAGTCCCTGGCCATTTTTGAAAGATTACTAAGCAACTAGATGTCAGGTTCCACACTCCTCATGAGCATTTGCACTGAGGAATCAATTCATGAGAAGATGCACAGAGGGCTGTGTAGTTTGGGGAACAGTCTGAAAGCCAACCGGTGTGGATGGGCACACCGTTCAAGGCTACTGTGGGGAGACCCGAACTGTTTGACTTTCCTGTGGCCATGACTCCTCTGGGAGTGCAGGTAGGTAACAAAAGGCTGGGGCTTTGTTGTTCCGGGTGTTAAACAGCCTGCGCTCAGCTGAGTGTCATCCCTTGGCTTTGGGTGCTGCTGAATGAGACTAATGATCTTCCTGTGATGTCCCCCACCCCCCAACCAGGAAGGGCGCCTGTGGCCTTCAGACAGATCTGGACCTCGGCCCACCTCAGAGGTAAGGGGTTGGACACAGGCGGGGTGTGGGTGGCAGGAGATGCGTAAAGGGGGAAGAACAAAATTGGTGGAAGGGTTGAACGTGTCAGCACAGACGAAGATCAAGGCCTGTGCCTGTAACTTGGCTTAAGAGGTGGGGGAGGGGTCTTCCCTAGACTCTCCCAAGGATTCTTTGTGCCTGGCCAGAGCTCCTTCCAGAAAACAGGTCGAGAATCCAGGATCTTCACTTGATGCCTTAGGCTGCTGATAATGAGGTGGTGGGTGTCAGTGTAGCTTATAAACATCACCGCTTGATTCACCCCATCTCTCAGTTTAATAGTATGACTGTAAAAATAACGTTTTTTGCCTTTAAGTTAAAAACATGGTGTGAGAGAAGTTGACGGATGTATATCTTTATACACATATGTCCTTTCTCTAGAAGAAAGTGAGATGGTGGAATATAGATGCGAAGTTATGCAAGAAAGAGAGTACCTGGATTCTTTTGGGGGAAAAAAAATCTATAATCATACTGACTTTGGAATATAAAAGTTTTCATGTCAGTTGTTCCATATTTTAAAGTAATTGATAGGGCAACAAGCTCCTATAAATAACTCATAAATTGACCCAATGTCTTGTACCTGCTCCAAGTACCATCCTGTGAAGTTACAACTTACATTTACAATGAAAATTCTCCACTCTCTATACTCCTCTGAAACACAGGAGTGGGGCCCGGAGAAGGTCACATGGTGGGCGGGCCGGGGTGGGGGGCTCCTGTATTCTCCTTGACCAGTGGGAAATGTACACAGTAACTCCATTAAGCCTACATTTTCAGGTAACGGCAATTATCCGTTGCTGAACCATCCTGGGTTTGGCAAGGTGAGTGATGTAAGTCGTTAGGAACGAAAAACCTCTGCTTTTCTGGAATAGCCTTTACATGTTTTTTGGGGGGGAAAGTTTTCAGATGGGTGAGAACAGACGTGAATTTCCTTGCTGCCATCACGTCCGTGGTCATCACCGTGCCAAGAACGTCTCCCAGGTGTTGCTCTTTTCCCTGCAGATCATGTATGCCCCGCAGTCCAGGAATGGGGGGACTGCCCCAACCTTTCTCCAGAGGGATCGGTTCAGCCGATTCCAGCCCACCTACCCCTACGTGCAACACGAGATCGACCTTCCCCCCACCATCTCCCTGTCGGATGGGGAGGAGCCACCTCCTTACCAGGGGCCCTGCACCCTGCAGCTCCGGGATCCCGAACAGCAGATGGAACTCAACCGAGAGTCTGTGAGGGCCCCGCCCAACCGAACCATATTTGACAGCGATTTGATAGATGTGTCCGTCTACAGCGGGGGCCCACGCCCACCCAGCAGCAATTCAGGCATAAGTGCCAGCACCTGCAGCAGTAACAGGAGGATGGAGGGGCCACCCCCGGCCTACAGTGAGGTGATGGGCCACTGCCTGGGCGCCACTCTCTTCCACCCCCAGCACAGCAGCACACACAGGGGGAGCAGACTGCCACTCCAGCGGGACGGCCCTGGGGGGCACCGAGCTGCCCGTCCAGGGCAAGGACAGGAAGCCCGGGAACCTCATCTGACCTGCGTGCATACCTGACTTAAGAAAGGAGGAGGGAGGTGGTGGCACTACTCCTCCATCCCCAGCACAGCAAGTTCAGTAAAACAGAATAATTCCTTCCACAGGAGCCGCATGCAGGCTGAAATAGGACAAACCTCCTCCAGTCTGGCCGCAAACGGTGTTCATCTGGGGTAGTGATAGGAAAGGGCAGGTTTTGGCAAAGGGTGGGCATGAGAATACAAAGGGGTGCTTTGAAGACATCATGAAATAAAACCCACAGAGGCATCTGACTTGATTATGAAAGCAGACGCAGCAGGGGAAGAGGCCAGAATGGCCTGCTTTACAATTAACTGAATAAAGAGGAAAACATTATTATACATTATGGGGAAGAATCGCCAGTTTGCTTCCCACCCCCAAACCGTGGAACTTTTGTTTTAAAAATATGATTCTAAATTCCTGTTTTGTGTGCCAAGGTATAAAGTGGAGAAGTCAGATGAATGCAAGGGGTTAATCAGTGTTGTGATGCTGTGTTTTAAAAGTTGCACTATCTTCATGTTTAAGATAATGAGGAAGCTTTACTCGAAGTTCTGTATGTTGTCTTTTCACCTGTGGATTATAATTAGGCCCCATAATCATCTCCCCCATAATCATGCAGGAAAGGGTGTTTGGGGAGGTAGCCTAACGTACGTCACTTATTTACATTCACCAAGAAAGTCACCACACAGTAGTGAATGCGTCACTGAGGCACCTGGAGACTCTGGATGGAGTAAACTCCTGCATCCCTGGTGTGTTGAGTTCCTCCAGCCTCAGGCTGCATGTTTTACACCTGCATTTACACACCACGCAGTGCTGCCCTGGTCCTCCAGCAGTGCAGTTGCTGTGGTAATTTAGATTTTTTTCACTGTAGCATGAAATATACTCAGATAATACACTATTTTATGCAATAAATTGTTTAAAATGCAAGGTGGCTATTTTTATACTGTTGAAACACATGACTCCAGTGTGTTCCTGCGGTCTCTCCTTCCCGGATAGTGGAGTTCAGGCCTGGATGGCTGGTCAGCAAGACTCAGCAGTTGCTTCTGTGCAGCCCGCTGCCCTGGCATGTGCGTGACGCTGGCTGCAGATTGCGTAGAAGCCCCTGGGACTGAGGAAGGGACCCATGTGGCCAAGTATGCAGACCAGCACCCGGGAGGAATGCAGTGCTCAGAACCAGATGCGCTCCCAGGGGTCACTAAGCCTCTGCAGTGGAGGCCAGAACTGGGTGGGGAGCAACTCAGAGCACAGGGTAAAAAGCACAACTTGCAGCTAAAATCAACTAGAAAACTAACCTTAAATATTGTAACATTCATTCTCACCTAAAATAAGTAACTTCCTTCTACAGAAGCATCTGCCTTTGCTGCACCCAGGTGGGGTGCTTCTGTGCAGCCCTTGCCTGCTCTCGCAGGGACCGAGGGCTGGAGGGATGACTTAGGACTCTGACCTGCAGTTCCGGGTGTCTGCTATCGTGGTCTTGGAGGTGGCTGCCCGGTGAGGTGCCCTCGTGCTGCTGGCAGAAAGCTCTCAAACTGCTTTCTGCTGCTCCTTTCCGAGGTTCCTCTTGGTTGGTAGGTCCCTGGGTTTTGTTTGGAGAATTGGAATCTTCATCCATTTCAGACAGTAACATCCACACAAGTAGTCAATCTCTTAAAAGGAGAAGATGGTGGTCAACAACTGTCACTCATGCTTCAGATCCTGTTGAGCAGTGTGCACGCTGAGGGCCATGGCAGGAGCTCTGGGACGGGCAGAGTCCTGGGGGCCTGACCAGAGGACCCCCGCCCACCCACCGTATCAGATGGCCTCGACCTCAAGCCTGTGCTTAAAGGATGCTGGGACTCTGCATGGTGTGAGGTTTCCCCTTGTGTTGCTGGTGAAGATGGGAAGGTGCCTGTCCTCCCCATCTTCAGGCAGATTATCAGTCAGGCGTTCCCCTTAGGTGCAGAATGAGGAGGTTGGCTGATGGTGTCATCATTCCAAACCTCACCTGCACTTCTGGTAGAGTGGGTGTTCTAGCTCAAAATGGTGAGTTATGCTCAGAAACTTATAAACTCCTTAGTCACTTTGCAAGTACCTGAACATTTTGCACATGTTCACAGTACTGGTAAAACAATTATTTAATTCAAATAACTTTAATTGTTCTTCAAAACCGAGACTGCTCCCTTTCGGCCACCCTATTAGATAACTGCCTCTAATGTAAATAGTTATTTAATGATGCAGACATATCAAACCATGACTTGAATGGTCTCTGAGGCTGGGGCTCTGTAATGAATTAGTTTAAAAGCCAAGGTCATAAATTGAATTAACAGTCAATTTCCCTTCAACACAGGAAAAAGGTGATTTAGACCTCTGCTCTTTCGAAGGTTGTGGCTGACATGGTGTGGAAAGAGGCATGACTGTGAAGCTGCAGCTTGATCAGTGGGGCCTGAGGGTCCAGGTTAGAAACCAGACGGTTAGGGAATCAGTGAGCAGTGGGTGGGAGCTGGGCTCCATCGTCTTAGCGACTCCCTGGATATGAACTCCAGGCACCCTGAGTCCCACTTATAGCAACACTCATGTGTCTGTTGGCTTCAGAGAGGCTAGTGTTCCTCAGACACTAAGGTTGTCCTTTACTACAAAAGAGATTTTGCTGAAGAAACTGCATTTATTGCGCTGGCCAAAAAGTTCATTCAGGTTTTTCCATGTTACGGAAAAACCTGAACGAACTTTTTGGCCAACCCAACACAAAGTTCTATCTGTGACCAAAATTCAGTGTTAAAAAAGCTTGACAAGCATACCCTCTGTCCTCCGTACCACAAATTCACTTGGACACACAGCCCAGACAGCAGAGGAGAATGTGCAAAACTTGGGAAGGTTTGTCATGAGGATGACACTTAAGTCCACTAACTGCAGCTGGGAGAGGAGGACACAGCGGCCAGCAGGAAGCGGGGGGCCTTCTACCCCAGCATAGGGACCTGTACTCAGATGAGCGTGCCCCCAGCTTCAAATTATCCCCCTCTTCACCTGTATTTTATCATCATAAGAATGAGAAGGGCTCAAAGGCAAGCACTTTTCAAAAGCAGTTCAGATCTGGAAGAATCCATTCAAATTCCCACCCTCCTCAGAACCAGTGGCTGCATCCTGACAGGTGGGCCTGGATCTTACCTCCACCTGCTCTTCTGTCCAGAGAGTCCTTGCAGAGACTGTCCGGGTCCACGAGCCCCTCCAAAGCAGCTTCCATTTGCTGCTGGCCACCAGGCTCCCACACTGGTCTGGCTGCGAGGCAGCAGCTAGGGGCCGCTCTCTAAGCCTTGTGTTCGCTGTGCCAAGGCTGCTGCTTGAGGTCTGCTGCTTAGAACAGCAACATGTTAGTGTACCACTCATTTTTCTTAAAATTTCCAGAGCTGAGCAGTGTCTGTGAAGGAAAAACTGGGAAAGATACTTGTGTGGGGCGCAGGGCCTTGTGGTGACAGCCCCCACCCCCAACCTTGGTGGAGAAGCAGGGACCAGGCTCCCCTTCTGCACGGTCACCTTGGTTACCATGGCCTTGGCGAAATGGAGATGCATTGGCAAGTCCTCCCCAGTGTAAGGATGCTGTGTCTAAAGGGGCCCAACAAAAGCAGATGAAAGACCTGCTCTCACCCTGACCACAAATGGGTCCCAGCAGCTCACCTGAATTGTGCGAATTCCACAGGTATCAGGATTTTATGTTCACGGCCAGGGTTAGACGGCCACTTGCTGCTCCTGCCTTGAGGCTTGTGTGCAGGGAGGGACGCCTTATGAGCAGCGCTGTCCTCAGTGTGTGTGAGGTGCTGGGGTGAGAGCTGTACAAAGATGCAGATGGTGAAGATCCACGTCCTTTCATAGAGCTCAGCGTGGCAGTTTTTAAGCGGCCAAGGTGTCTAATGTTCTAACTTCTGCAGATGCGGGAACCCAGCCCCCTTTGTTGTGCCTCACTCACAATGGTGCTTTCAGTGTCTGTCAGGCGTTCATTTGTAAGGTGCTGTATATAACTTGACTATATTACGCACATATCCTACCCAATGGGTAGAACAAAACTTTGTTAATACTGCAATATAAGGTATAGATACCAATTTTAACAGAAATGGCATAGAATTTGTGAATGCCTATGTGCTTTGTCCTCTTTTATAAGGAAATTTGCAAATGGATGCATACAGATAAAAGTCTATGTAGTTTATTAATAAATATCACTATTATAACACAAGGGAAACAAGTCTGAACAAGCAAGCACAGCCTATGAACAACATATGTACAGCAATCAGAGTTGCATCTTTGCTGTGAAAACACTTAAGAAATAATTTTTTAAAATACCACAGCCTTTTGGAGCCACCAGATGCTTATTTTAATCCCTTCGATAATGTTCAGTTGGACCAGTATTAGCTATAATCAGAAAAAAATGTGGATTTTTCAACTTGCTTTATGAAAAAATATTCTATCTCATGTTGTAGAATGAAGAGGGTAAACCCAGTGAAGAGTGCACTTTTCACTGAAATTGCAAAACTTAGGTCAGAGTGAGCACATTAGCCTGCAGCACAGGACTGTGCAGTCCAGACGCATTTGTGACCATCTGTCTTTCTGTTTCTGTGCCTTTTTGACAGACGGAAGCTATGGAACCAGTGAATGAACAGTAGCATTTGCAGGAAAAATAACTTAGGACAAACCAGTCCACTTGAGAAGACCCCAGTCTCAGAAAGATTTGTTATGGGTTATAATTAGCAGATTGGCAAATCAGCCAGCCGAGTGAATTCTTATGTCCTGTCCCTTCCTTTTGGTGTCTCCTGGTGATCACGACCCCAGAAACAGACTAGGCTTTGCCACTGACCAGGGACCATGTCACACCCCCTGACTCAGCATCTACTTACAGCTCTGTCTTTAGTGGCTGACGGTGACCTCTGCATTTATCTTCAAATATTCTAATCTTGAAAAAAGAAGAGCCTATGACAATATTCATTAAAACCATGGATGAAATCGTGGGTGTGGGCATCCTTCCCAGTGCCATCCACAGTTTCGTGAAATTCTGCCCACCTGATCCATATTTCCAGTTTATTCTGTCATCAGAGGATGTAAATTCTAATAACTCGTTTTTTATTTGTTCCGTGGTGTATGTTTTGATTTTGAGAATCACGACAGAGTCATACTCTTGTCCTCCACAAAACAATTACTGATTATCCTTAAACTGAAAACACCTCTGCACCTCTTGATGCTAATGGACCAGAGGTCAGCCCTTCTTTGTGCTTTGCAAGGCCCACAAGAAGATGGGGATCTGTGTTTTCTGCACCCACTGCCCCCGCTGTCTGCTCACTGCCAATGGCAGCGGCCCTGGTGGTTCAGGTCAAGGGTGGAGGCTCCTCCCTGTTAGAAAAACTCCCCCAGGCTTCACCTCTTGGGAGGACTGCTGAGCAGGAGTGTCATCTGATGATGTTCTGGACTCAAAGGCACTAAATTTGTTACCACGTCATGGCTTTTCTACAGGACTAATAGAGGCTTAAACTTTACTGTTAATTATACTGGTTCATCTTAATGTGCTTGCTGGTATATTGCTATTCTTCATTTCATGGCTTTCAAAAATCACACTTTCTGGTGTAAAAGCTGTTTTTAAATATGTACAATACTATTCATAGCATTTAATTCACTTAATTTTCACTAGGCTGCTTTATAATGAAAAAGTACAACTGTATCTGAACTTTGCAACAGTTGTTCACGTGATCTATAATAATCTGAAGTTGTTAAAGTCTTTTTTTTAAACAGACATTTGTGCTTACTGTTCAACATAATTCCCAGTTATACACAGAGAAAGATTTCCAGCTGTCATGTATCTGCCTCTTTAACTGAGCGAGGGGATGTAGTTAGTTCTTAGACCCAAGGTCTGTAACCACAATCCGGACTTTTAAAGGAAGATGTTGCTCTAAGTGCTGTGTGTTATGAAATCAGCCTCTTCTGCTTGTTCTTAATGCTGTGTTCGAACCACAGCTCAAAATCATTAAAAATGATCACTGATACACGTCTCCTGTTTTTTTAAAAAAATATTTCACAGACAAAACACATATGTTGGGGGGTGGGGGGAGAAACTACTTGTATTTAAAAACCCGTCTCAGAAACGGTTCTTATGGTTCCCCAGGTAACCGTCCCATTCAGTTCTTATTCACTCTGACTTTTCAGAAATCATTATATTTGCTATAAACCCTGGCAGATCACATCATACAGTTCTGGGTTCTACAAAGAACACTCACGGATCGTCACCTGAGATGAGGTGTCACCTTCAGGCTTCTGGAAGCTGTGACAGACAAACTGAGTCAACTCAGCCCAAAACGTGAGCAAGACTTCTAAGAGAATTGTTCAGCAGACACCCTCAGAGGCTAATAAGGTCATTGGCATCAGAGGTTTTCAGTTCGTGATGATGGAGCAAAAGGAATATAAGTTTCCTTCACTGAGAGATTAGAATATCTCTAAGCTCTAAGTATATGGATTCACAGATTACATAATTGTGAATGTATAAAACTTCATACAACCTACCAAATTACTAGAATAAGTGAGTTTAGCTTGGTTGCAGGAAATACAATTAAAATATTTTTGCATTTCTATACGTTAGTAATGAACTGTGGAAACAAATGAACTTTGGAAACTGAAATCTTAAAATACCATTTAAATATAACTCTAGTTATAAAACTTTTTGGCCACACCCCGCAGCTTGTGGGATCTTAGTTCCCTGATCAGGGATTGAACCTGGGCCACGGCAGTGAAAGCGCCAAGTCCTAACCACTGGACCGCTAAGGAGCTCCCATAAAACCCATTTTAGATTCTGAATTAATTTTTTAAGACAATTTTTGAAAGGGGATTAGAAAGCTATAAGGAGGAAAATAGCTGTAAGAAAAGGATTTCTTTCTATTATAACAGCAAATAGTCACTGATAAACCACATTATGCTCTTGAATAAATTCTATAATCTCTTATTCAGCAGATATTTGAGAAATTTTAAAGAATATTCCCCAAACTTATATCCCTCAGTGAAGGTAAGACCAGTATAAACTTTCATCACAGAAGGAGAGGAGATTCCAGGCTTGATTCCTACTGGATTGGGTTCAGTAAACCCATTTCTATATGAGGTCACCTGGTTGGCTGGGTCTAGGGTCTGGGTGCAGGAAGGTTACTTGGAGCTGCTCTGGAGGAGGCAGGAGATGGTCAGGGTGGGCCCACTGGTGTCCATCTGGGCAGCGCGGGGCTCAGTGTGGTGCTGAGAAACCAGAGACTACACTCCTGGAGGACAGGAGGCGGGACACTGATCTCCACTGTCGGGGGCCTGTGGGACCCCTCCCTGCAGCCCTGGCTGTGCACTGAGAAGGCTCTGAAGACTTCAGAGGAAGCCCCAGGCCAAAAACAGACAATAGGCCTAGAGGCTGCCCGTGACCCAGGAGCTGTCCATCGGGCTGGAGCTGAAGTGCCAGAGGCCAAGGAGCCCCTGTGGGCCCTCGAAAGCCGAGGCACCACCAGCCAGGGAGGGAGACACCAAGGTCTGGACCCACCGTTTTCTGCTCAGGCTATACTCAGCACAGGACATAACAGAGCCCAACACCACCCTCCCTGGCGACAGGCTCCCTGCTGACCCACCTGGTACATGGGGAGCCCCCACTGCACTTCAGGGCCTGCACCAGATCCCATACCCCATCAGTCTCTGGCTTTCTTGTACCGACTTCTGTTCATTGGGTCGTTTGTGAAACAGCAGAGCTGCCAACAGCTAAGGAGATGGACTAGCAACTCAGGCAGCCCTCTCCCTGCACCCTTGAAGACATCTAGAAAAGCAGTGTGCTCGAAAGAAACCTCCAGAATCCTTCCGAGAGCCACTCACAGTGGCCTTGGAACAAACACTTATTTCTGACTCTCCATGATGACACTTGCACAAAACAGTTTATAACGAGCCTGTTACTTAAAACATCATAGTTAGATTTCTCTCGTTACACTGTTTTGATGTTTTGCTTTGAATGGATTCTAATTAAAATGCATGTTTTAAAATAGCAGCCAAAAGGTAAAAGCTGTGCATTTGTAAATTTCATTGTTTTGATGGCACGTCTGTCCAGACTTTGGGCTTTTGCCCTAATAATGTAAACCTCATTCACCCTACTTTAAAAAATTCAAAAGCTACAGTCTTAGTAATTTGAACACAGCATGGTGTTAACTGCAATACAGACTTCCAAAAGGCTTTACCAGGAAGCAGTATATATATATCTACACACATTTGTGTATAGTATACTGCTCCTATATGACTTAACCTGTTTACAAAGCCATTTGCATTTATAGAGTTTACTGTGGTACTACCACCAGAATCTGGAAGCACAAAATATTCTAGCAGTCTACACTAGCAGACAGAGTAAGCATGCTTTCAAATCAAAGTGCTGACTTTGGCCTCTCCCACGTGGCAGGCCAGGGACCCATCCCCTTGGCCCCACCTAAGCCAGGCTGTGTCTGCCACCCCGACTTCGGTGGGGGACCCTGAGGTCCTGCTTGAGACTTCCTGCTTACAGTCCAAGGGCAGCACAGGCTTTGGAGCCTGTAGACCTGGTGGCCTCAAGTATTAGCTCTGTCTCAGGTTAATGTCTTCAAATGTCATGCATACAACAGGGTCACCTGTGCGAAGACTGGAGGAGAGGGTGTGCTTGCCACATGCGGCCCCCACAGAGGGACCTGTGCTGTTCAGCTTTCACTTTCCAGGTTCGCCCAATTCCTACAGACTTGTAAATAGCACTCTGCCTTGGCATGCTCTCTACGCTAACACTGCAGCTTAAAATGCCAGTGACGGAAACGGGCCAAGTTAGTGCCAAGGGGGTTGGAGCACCTGTGTCAAGGCAGAGACTGAACCACCAGTACCCAAACCTCCTCGCCACGGTTTTAAGTACAATACATCTGTTTCTTTTCTCATTACTCTAGATGTGGGCAGCTTTTTTGGTTAACAAACCATGTTGTGTATGTGTTGGGGAGTGTTCTTACAACCTTAGCAATAAAATGTGAAAATCTGAAGGGAGAATAGTTTAAAAAAAATAATTTCCCACCTTGCCCCCATTTTTTCCTTCTCTGGCTTCCTTTCTGTGTGGGGTGGGGGAGCTAACACTGATCTGAGTGCTGTCACGGCCTCAAGGAAACCGCATGGACCCCAGGCTCCTGGTGTCGGGATCCTGTACCACATATGCATCCTCTTCACCAATGCTGGCACACTCCCTTTCTTCTGGAACCATCCACGAGCACATGGTTTTGCCTCACTGTCAACCTCCCGTTAACCTCCCGCACACACGTTCTCCACTCCTAGAGAGGCCAGCCTAACAGTTCTTAGTCGGGGATACACTGAACTTCCCAGTGAGAAAAGTTACCACAAAAGCCAGCTCCTGATGCTTCAGATGTTCCACCGATTGACCCCAAGGAAAAGGAAAATTCCAATCTGAGCTGTTCCAAGTGTCGCAAATGCAGGCTCAGGTGCTGTGACCACCACCATGACCCTCCACACAAGTGCAGTAGGAAAAGCAAACTCACTTTCTTCCCACGGGAGGATGGGGTATTTTCTGAGGCTGAATCCTCTTTGGATAATGAAATATCACTCTAAAGAAAGAATTAAAGAAAATTATGATGCCATGAAGCAACTAAGCCTGTGCACCACAACTACTGAGCCTACGCTCTAGAGCCCGTGAGCCACAGCTACTGAGCCCGCGAGCCACAACTAGTGAAGCCTGCACACCTAGAGCCCGTGCTCCGCAGCAAGAGAAGCCACTGCAGTGAGAAGCCAGAGCACCACAACAGAGTAGCCCCTGCTCACAGCAACTAGATAAAGCCCGTGTGCAGCAACGAAGACCCAACGCAGCCAAAACAAAGAAACAAATAAATAAAAATTTATTTAAAAAAAGAAAATTATGAAGTTAAAAGGGAAAAGATGATGGAAGTCACCAGAAGAGGACAGGGGATTAGGAATATTCATAAATTGGCTTCAGCTCCAAAAATACAAAGAATTTTAAAAATTCCAAAGCAGGTACTTACTTTACCTTACTTAGTTCCTGGATTTGAATGTCTGACCCGGCTCTCCTGCACCTTTCTTCAACTACAACTACTGGCCTCAACATTCTGAAGTGACCCACTAGAGGGAAAATTGGGTTTATGACTGAGAAAACTTCTATTAATCTAAAATGCTTCCAAAATAATGCAGTTACAAAATGATCTAGATTTATCAACAGAAGTTGCATTAGGTTTTGTGGACAAGTGTTTGACTGATAATAATATTTTCAACTTTTTTTGGAAAGTAAGACTCGTCCCTTATTTCCAAACCAAAAGAAGTGAGGAATGCAATTACAACCTACCGTATCTTCCATCTTCTTCAGGAGGGGAATGACAACCGCATGGTGATGGAGCACGATGGCAACCAAGCCCTGTAACTCTACCTCCAGACCAAGGTGAATGGCAGGGCAGTCAGTGTTTGAGGACTGGACAAACTGTGCCTTTGGGACCCTTGCAAAGAGAGAACCCAAACAGCCACTATTCTTAGAGAAGTAAAGCAACAGCCATAATTAAGTCGCAAGATTGTATCCAAAGAAAATATTGACTCAAATTCAATAAAATACAAATTAGTCAAAATGTGCTTCAAATCATTACAGAATCTCAAACCTCATACTTAGAGGTGCACACAAAATAACAGCTTAATATTTGTGTATATAGAGGAAATGCTATTATGTTCTTTTTTTTAAAAAACAAACCCTCAATTAGTGTTAAGGATCTGAAACATCTCATTGTTTTACCCTATTTAGATTATACTAGGTAGATTTCATGTTGATTAATATTAGATATATTTCATATATGGTACACTTAAAAGTAATCTTATGAAATTACCCAAATGGAGTAAAAGGCTGACTTTCAGCAGGTACCTGATTAGAAAGTCAGGAAACACCTGCAAGTTTTCTGTCCCGCTCTTACTGAGGAGTGGGCCATAGCGCCTGCCCACCAGAGGGAGGGAGAACCACATACCGGCTACCGCAGGACAACCAGGGACGCTTGCATGCAAACTCGCCTTTTTCTTTTTCACTTCAAAGAGAGTTTCTACCATTTAAAATGGTCAAAATTCAAAGCAGAAAAAGCTGGACATAGGGAGGGAGGGAGAGGTAAGGCAAGAAGGAAGAAAGGTTCTATGCATTCTTCACTGTCAGGAAGAATGAGAATATACTGTGGCTACACGTGCAACATCTCAGACCTGTCCTACAAGTTCTGATCTTATGGACCATGCTGTCCCAGAGAAAACACAACGTGAAAGTGCTTTCTGTTGTCTCAGGCTCCATGAGCCCTCTACCTGTAGATAGAAACCACAAGTGCTGAGGAGGACTTTGGGGCTGCCTGTGCACTTCCCACGAGCACTGTCCAAGTCAGCGGAATAATGTCATACTCTGCCTTGAAGGCTTTGAAGTCAAGCCGCATTCTCTCTGCTGAGAGAATCATTCTTATCAAAATAGCCAGATAACTGCCACAAGATAATTATGATCTGTCATCATTACTGTTGGTGGCTGCCAGCGATTTACGGAGAATACAGCTTGATTTTCAAAGCCTAACCCTGAAGAAGCAAGACAACCAAAAACTTGTTTTAATGAGTTAAAATGAACCAGCCTGACATGGAAGTCACAAAGGAAAAAAATCTCAAAGAGGGAAAACTATACCCAATCGGCGCATACTTAGCATTTCTCAAATGTAAGTTACAAGCTCAAAATGCAGGACAAATATCTTTCAAAAATCAGAAAGCCAGGCCAAAATTCACAGCTGAAGACGAATTCTGGCCAAGTCTCTAAGGGAAGGAGAATTCTTGCCTCTATTGTTCCTTTGGGTCAAGGAGGCAGAATCTTTTGGGTACTCCGTAATATACAGATGTACCAAGAGAGACCAAACAAAGCTCCTATTTGCAGAATGAATAATTAAAAGCACCCACCTCTGGTTCTGCAGATTTCTGGTTCAGGTGGTTAAATTCCAAGGCGGTAGAGAGGCCCATACTTTTTATGAACACTCCTGTGCAACTCCGGCCTCTAGGCCAATGTGACTGGACGCACCATAGACCATGGCTCAGGAAAAGCCAACTGAGTAAGCATCTAATACCAAAAACTACTTCAAACCAATGTTGGTAACACTTAATCTAAATGTATTTTACTTTCTTCTAAATATTTTTAATCTAAATATTTAATCTAAATGTATTTTAATCTTAATCTAAATGTATTTTACTTTCTTCTAAACTAACTCCATATGTTCCCTATGGAGATTCAATTTTGAAAATCTGAAATAAATGAAGGTCCCCATTTTAAAAAGTAAGCTGTAGCCAACAGAAGAAATGTGTCTATATTACCATGAAAGCAAGTATTTTTCAGACGGAATCCTTTGAAAGCAAGTATTTTTCAGACAGAAAAATTTTAATAATTCAGAAATGTATATCTCACCAATACATTTTATAAAAACAGTTATCATCTCAAAGGTATCAGGAAAGATGCACGTACTCTTTCTGACTCATTTGCTAAAACATTTTCTGTCCATTTCATTACCATCACCATACTCTACAATCTTCTACAGTGGCTTTGTTCAGAACATCTGAATTTGGGTAAGAAATCCTGAAGATGAACCAAGTGGAAAGAACACAAGAAAGAGCTAGATATGTCTAACGCACAACTTGCTTCTTTTCTTCAAACACCTCTTCTGCCCAAACTGTTAAGATGTTTATACAATTCCTGGAATTACCTTCTGAGGTCACTGAAATAAGACACCCAATAGCTCCATTGCTTCCTAGAGCATAAAGGACTACAGTTACATCTTCCATCTGTAAATAAATGGAAGGCATATTCTATAACAAATAAGCTGAAGATTATATTTGAAGGCATAGTTTTATTATTTTCACTAGTGGCAGGAAGGTGACCTTAATACATGAACCCTTTCTCCTTTGTTGGAATCTGCAAATAGCACCCTACTGTATGCAAAATGTTGGTTCAGTAAGAGACATTTTTGTGGTACTTTAAAAGGTTGGTTTTGCTATTTTTCTTGAATAAACTAAGTCTTTTTTTACCTAATCTATTTTTCATTTCAATTGTTAATTTGCTGAGCAAACACTTTTAATCTATTTTATAGGTGTTAAATTAAATCTCAGCCATGGCTCCCTCTTTACCCTGTCAAAAATCCTACTTAAATACAGATGTGCACACCAGACACAGCAAGTATAAGGCTTATGGTAAATGAAATGGTTATGATATTTATCACACACACACCCGGATAATTGAACTCAATGCCCACTATGTGCTGTTGGCTTGCTACGAATACTCCATACGCATATTCCAGGGGTCCCCCTTTCGGCTCTTTGTAGCTTCCCTTAAGGACTAGGTTAGCAAGATGAGAGCAGCAGCATTTGACAAGATCAGATATTCCTGATACCAAATAATGACAAAAGAACTTCTTACACCTTCAGAGGAATGTTTTACTAGAGAATTTCAAAGCACTCCCTAGTATCTCACTTTCTGTAACTGGACAAACACAACACAATTATGAAACTGGATGGCAACAAATCTCAAACGGGCTGAACCAAAGGTGGAAACTCAGGGTTATTAGTGCTTCTAAGACCCACAATTTATCCTCATTGGAAAACACGCCCTATGCAATGTGAAAAGTAAAAAGAAAGTTTCATATAACACATGATTTTAAACCAAGCACTCTCAGTGGTTAAAAATAAACAAACAAGAAATTTGTTAGTATCCATCTTAGCATTTAATATATGCAAAAATGTGAATTATTTAATAAACAAGCTAAAACATGTTCACTGTTTTTGGATTTGAAAATGTGCTGTCAATTTGAAATCACACGTTTGATCTGCATCAGGAGACAAACCATCCTGCCTGATCGGGCCTGCATGTGGCAGTGAGCCCTGCCCCCTCACCACTCCACCCACCCCCACAAAGAAGAGTCCAACCACAGCACAGCCAATATAATGATGAGATGTATCAAATGCAAACATTTTTTTCCCTTTAAAGTATTCTCTAAATTTGGCCAAACTCAGTATTTAATACGAAAACCCTGCCTCACAGCAGTGATGCCTGAGGCCTTATCAGATCACTCACAACAAAGACAATCTAGAAAGAGGCCATTCCCTCTTTCAACTCAAAGGTTAGAACTGAAGTAAAGGCAGTTAGAGCAAAAGGAAACACACAAACACATCCTCAAACACACCCACACAAATCGTGACAACTTTCACATCTGACGACGACTGAATTTCATTCCAAGCAGGTTTTAATGACAGCTTTGCTATTTAAAAAATTCAAGTAAGGATGTTTCAATGCAAGAGGAAAACAGCAGCTACAATCTTAAAATTTTACTCCATAATGGAATCAAGACCGACTCTGGCTGGTGGAGACCAGGTGGCAGGGACAGGCAGGTCCCATCCTCCCAAACCTGCACTGCCGAGAACCACAAGCTGCAGGCACTGCTAAGGGTATCTGATCTCCACCATAAACTTACGGTGTAATGATTTTCCCTTTTCCTCTGAGAGATCAGTTGGAGAGGACATGATGCAGGAATAACAGTTTTACATTCTGGGTGAGAAAGTGCTATGACCGCACAGATTTGCTTAAAAAATTTGATTATGGCAAGCTTCAGGTAAAAATCATTTTTAAAGGGTCAATTTTTCATTTACATATAACCAATACATCTTATTTACATATATATGACCCAATTTTCATTCAGCTTTCTTTATATGAAGTCTACATTTTAACTGGTATGTAACCGTTATATACTATCTTTAGAGAAACACTAAATATCCTCTTATTCACAGGCAGTTCTGATGATAAGTTTGTCTCCACACTGAGAAGTGAATATCGTTAAAACCTCAAAGAATAACAAATATGAAGACCTAGTGTTACATCTGTGTAGGGCCACACCAGCTATTCAGGGAGTCAGCAGCTATCTAAACACAAAGCAAGGATGACTGAAGACATGGACCACTGCTTAAAGCTACTACTAACATGAAATTCTTATACTGGGTTCATTTTTTCTTTTCAAAAAACACTGATTTTTCTAGTGATGTTTAACTTTAAAAAGTCATCTTAGGGCTTCCCTGGTGGCACAGTGGTTGAGAGTCCGCCTGCCGATGCAGGGGACACGGGTTCGTGCCCCGGTCCGGGAAGATCCTGCATGCCGCGGAGCGGCTGGGCCCGTGAGCCATGGCCGCTGATCCTGCGCGTCCAGAGCCTGTGCTCCGCAACGGGAGAGGCCACAACAGTGAGAGGCCCGCGTACCACAAAAAAAAAAAAAGAAGTTATCTTAGTTCTTTAACCCTCAGAGAACTGCTATATTTAGGCTGCTAACCAAAAAAATAATCAAGAGCATGTACCTTTGTCCATAGTCCCCAAGGGTTAAAGTGCAGGAACTGTCTATAATCTGGTATATAAGGCACCCTATTCCACTTTTTTCTTAAAAGAAACCTTTCCTTTGGTTTCTTGCAGTTTTTCAGTGAGTCTGTCCTTTGTCTCCTCCATCTTCTCTGTGAGGAGCTCCTTTGTCTCCTCCATCCTGTCCTGCAGATACTCCTTCACAGGAGGTGGCGTCGACATGTAGCCACGGCTGCGCAGATATCTCACAGTGAAGGAGGTCCCCCCCAGGGTCACAGTGTACCGCGCGGGCGTTGCAATCTGCGGGAAAATGAAATGGGCAGATCAGTACTGATTATAACTGTTGTCTTAAGCAAAAACAGTGTGAAGTTAAAATTCTTGTTAATAACCAAACTATCAATTACTTTATTGCTTCATAAGGCTGTTATATCCTATATGGTTTTCCCTCCTAACATTCCGTATTTGTCACCGAGACACTGACCCAGGATTAGAGAACAGGGGCAGCACCAAAGTTCTGTACCCATGTGCTAGTGAACCTGGGGGGAAGACTCACTGAGAACCAGAGGGAGGGCTCAGGACCCTCCCTATAACAAAGGCACATGCATTTCCACTCCCCAGAAACCCTGCCGACCTGCACATATTGTTCATCTAAACCGGAACCAAACTGAGGGGCAAACCCGGGCCAAATGTTTGTTCTTCACTGTTTAGTTTAGTTTCACTTCCAAATCTCTTTTCTTTGGCTTTTCCAGGCTTTATGCTACTTTCTCATTACAGTCCATGCTGGGCTTGGCATCCCAACCAGGAACTTCCATGAGGCCAAAAAGTGGTAAAATGGCACACCTATAGGAGACATGTACACATGTCAACTGACCAGAGGTTTAAGGTCCCAAACTAACTAGTAGATGAACTGGTACAAAGGAAGAATTGTAAGAGCAGAGGCTGCATCACATTCTGAGGCAAGAAACCTCAGTGTCTGCTGCTCTACCTGAGAAACCAGGTTACAGAAACCAAACACCCAGGTGGACCCTCCACACCTCCTTCCTTGCACAGGAACATAAGCAGAGCCCCTGCTGACACCAGCCCACCTGCGTGCCAGCCTTGTGTTTCAATTCCAAGCAGGCCAACAGGCACTGAGCACTGATGTGCCTCCAGAGCACAGCACAGGCACAGTGGAAACACAAAGAAAGAAGACATAACTCTAAATTCCTAGGAGCTCATGATCAAAGACAACAGACATTAAAAAAAGACCTAACACACAATGAAATGAGAGCATGGGATAAGGAACAGTTATAATTAGGGAAATGGTTTCAACCATCATGACAGTTGGATTAAGGTTAAATTATACA
The DNA here is from genome assembly GCF_964165515.1 of Mesoplodon bidens. Classification (NCBI taxonomy): domain Eukaryota; kingdom Metazoa; phylum Chordata; class Mammalia; order Artiodactyla; family Ziphiidae; genus Mesoplodon; species Mesoplodon bidens. The sequence continues at coordinate 28,218,965 of NC_138169.1, read as the reverse complement.
CACTGTTAACTAAAAACTTGATAATTTATTAATTTAATAAGTTTTAATGTTGAAAAACTCAGCAATTAAGCTTTAGCCCTCTAGTCAAAATTATCATATAAGAAATCTCTCAATATTTCAGAGGATTTTAATGAGGATGACAGAACAAAACAACACTATTTTTGAGTACTACTATACACCCGTAATTCTAAGTATTTTCATAACAGAAGTAAAATAACATCTAGTTTCCCAATGTCTTCTACCTGTTTTCTTAGGATAAAGCTACATAGAACCTAATTTTTTGTCAGTTGAGAAAAATTAGATTAATATAGCTAACTAAATTCCACAATTTACAATAATGAGTCTTCTCTTCCAAAATAACGACCCATAAGTGTAAAAACGATCTATTTACAAAGATGTCATTGTCTGAATCCAGACAACAACTGTAAAGACAATGAACTCCAAAATGAAACATACATTACATCAACAACTAAGTCTAAGGTTTATCACATAAAACAATTTGATTAAACTTTACTATTTTACTTTTTAGAAAGATAAACTAGTATGAACAGTAAAATAAATGCTAAATTTCACTAACATGTCAGGTGGCATGTGGATCTCTGAAAAAGGAAAATGAATGTACTATCAATAGGAGAAATGTCACAGGGACAACCTGTTCATTAGAAATTCAGAAATCTCGCTTTGTCTCATCACAGCAGGTTATGAAAAACCTACCTATTCTTAAGGCAATTCTTCCTAAACCACCATTTTATTTACCCTTAAAAATTTTAGTTTACTTTTAATCATTAGACATGTAAGAGATGAAACACAGTATTTTAAGTTACAAAGGTAACCCTGGGAGCAAGCACAGAGTGTTACAGAGGTTCAGCGTGAGGAGCCATCTACCCACAGCAGTACCTACCTTAAACAGGGCATATGCTGTTAGTGCATTTCCACTCTGGGAATTTTTCAGAATGTTTACTACGCTGTCAGGTAACCCAATAAGTTCTAGAAAAGGAACGACATTCACTCCTCTAAGAAAGAAACAGAAAGTAATTTATATATACATATAGATAAACTTCTAGGGATAAATATTTTCAAAAGATTATCTGAAAACATCAAAACCAAATTCTGTTTAAAAGTCAATTCTGCACCACCAAGCACTCTAATTTCACTCTAGAAGAACAACATGTGCATGAACACCAGCGTCCTGCTGTGTCTCACTGTTCACAGCTTCTGTTCATGGACAACCCTAATTAGCACACTGAGAAAAATAGAATCATTTATCAGAGTAAAATTAATAGCATTAAGTAACCTAAGAGAAATGATCAGAAATGATTCTAATCATTCTCCTGATCTTAGAATCTTTAGTTCCTTAGAATGATCCAACTCAAAGTTTAAGACCTAAGATTTTTTACCTCTAAAATTACATGTCAAACTATACTATTATCATAAAAACAAGTGATATTATAACACCACTTACTGTTATTATGCAAAAAATAAATGATTCTATGGGTTTCATGAAAACTTCAATTATTCTAAAAAGATGCTTCTATTCTATTATCAGACTTAAAAGGCAGGTAAAGAAGCAATTACCATGAATTGCAACAAATTTTTGGAGGGAGGGAAAGAAGGCAGAAAAAGTCTCTAATCCAACTGGTAAGCCCTAATTTCTTTTTAGTTTCCCTGAGTGTCAAGTTTGCCACGCCGGAACACTCATGCTCTCCCAGTCTCTCCCTCACTGCCTGTAGTTTTGCAGACGTTGTGAGCCTTCACCTCAAACCACAAGGTTCTTGTTCTGTGCTTCTCCTTCATAAACATAATATAATCATCACAGCCAGGAAACTTAACATGTAGGACAGTATATAGTTAATACAACAGTACGTTATTTAATGTTAAAATTCCCTGAGTTGTACGGTGAGTCCCTTGTCACTATCTTGTCATGTCTTCCAGTTCTTCTCCAGAAGCGCTGCTCAGCACTTTCTGTTGAGGAGGAAGGCAGGATGTCTTTTTTTTTTTTTTTTTTTTTTTTTTTTTTTTTTTTTTTTGCGGTAGGCGGGCCTCTCACTGTTGTGGCCTCTCCCCCTGCAGAGCACAGGCTCCGGATGCGCAGGCTCAGCAGCCATGGCTCACGGGCCTAGCCGCTCTGCGGCATGTGGGATCCTCCCAGACCGGGGCACGAACCCGTGTCCCCTGCATCGGCAGGCGGACTCTCAACCACTGCGCCACCAGGGAAGCCCAAGGATGTCTTTTTTGATGCTGAGATTTTTGAAGCTCCCAGGCCAGCTTTGTGGTAGAACAGCCTTTCATTTGGATTTGTCTGATTGTTTCCTCATGATTAAATTTGGGTAAATGTTTTCAGATAGGAAAGCTGCAGAGTTGATTCTATGTCCATCTCAGAGCATCACAACAGGAGCCACACACTCAGTCTGTCCTGTGAGTTTGACCTGGTGTTTGACTTGTGGTGTGAGTCTGACTTGTGGTTAAGTTCGGGTCCACAGGTTGCTCCTCTGTACAAGTACTCTTTCTCTTTGTAATTAAGAAAGGGAACAGCCTGGATCCATTATTATTACAGTAATAGTAATCTCCTAGTTTATTTTTAATATTAAAAAATAATTTGCTTAACTGGGGAAAAGTCCCTCTCTGATTTCACTATAATACTAGGAGATCAGAGACTAATCTCAATAGATATGGATGATCATCACCAGGAATTACTGGCCATCTATACAAGAGGAAACCAGATAACTGAAGGAAATTTTAAAGAGTTAGATTTAAAAATCAACTACAAGTCCAATCCAGTTTCTTTTATCTCCACCCTCATTTCCTTTTCAAATCTCTTAAACAACAGAACCCCACTGAAGCAAGACTTAGTACTACAAAGATTTAGCAATTCTGTGGATCTAATCAAGTCACTAGGTACAATAACATCCTACCATAACATGCTAATCATCTCTTCTGGTACCCGTACAATTACCAAATTATTTCATTAATCATTTCTTAGTTCAGACTAAGCCCAGTATGTAAAATCTACATATTTAATGGCAATCATGCAGCGGGGGGGAAAGACAAACATTTGGCTAAATATAAGACAAAATGGAGTGATTTAAAAACACAAAAAACAACTGGGACTTCCCTGGTGGTCCAGTGGTAAAGAACCTGCCTTACAATGCAGGGGATGCGGGTTCGATCCCTGGTCAGGGAACTAGGATCCCACATGCCGCAGGGCAACTAAGCCCACATGCCACAACTACTGAGTTCGTGCGCCTCAACATGTAGCCCATGTGCCGCAAACTACAGAGCCCACAAGCTCTGGAACCTGTGTGCCACAAACTACAGAGCCCACGTGCCCTGGAACCCATGCACCACACCTAAAGAGAAAACCCGCAGGCCACAACTAGAGAGAAGCCCGAGCACAACTAGAGAGGAGCCTGCACACCACAACGAAGAGCACTTGCGCCGCAACGAAAGATCCCGCATGCCTCAACAAAGATCCCACGTGCTGCAACTAAGACCCAACACAGCCAAAAATAAATAAATAAATAAATAATAAATCTTAAAAAAAAAAACTATCATAGGGCTTCCCTGGTGGCGCAGTGGTTGAGAGTCCGCCTGCCGATGCAGGGGACATGGGTTCGTGCCCCGGTCCGGGAAGATCCCACATGCCACAGAGCAGCTGGGCCTGTGAGCCATGGCCGCTGAGCCTGAGCGTCTGGAGCCTGTGCTCTGCAACGGGAGAGGCCATAACAGTGAGAGGTCTGCGTACCGCAAAAAAAAAAAAAAACTATCATAGAAACAAACAATAATGACCAAGATATCTTGCGCAAGTATCCTGTGTAAAATAAAGAAGCAACCACCTGGTCCCACTTTTTTCTAAACTATTGATTTGATGACTTAACTTTTAAAAAATAACTTTCATTTCCTTTGGAGTTATTAAATATGAAGCATTAATGAGGGTCTGATCCAAACAGTAATATCCACTTTTGTCACAAAAGTTCCCTCAGCCTGAGAGAAACCTGTGCTTCATAAACCACCAGCTTTATGGATGTTCCAAATGATGCAAAAGTACATCCACAGTCTGGATGAAGTGCAGTGAAAACCAGTCAGGACTGTGTCTCAGAATGGATCTGTAACTTTAGAAACTTGAGGCCCAAACACAAGGCATCTAAACATAGAGACAAAGCCATCATCAAAGAGCTTCATTTGACCAAACAGAGAACTTCTTGTTAGAAGATGAAAGATCTCTGCAACTTTTCCAGAGAGAAGCAACAACAAAGCTTAGTTTAAAATAAAATGTATGGACTTCCCTGGTGGCGCAGTGGTTAAGAATCCGCCTGCCAATGCTGGGGACACGGGTTCGAGCCCTGGTCTGGGAAGATCCCACATGCTGCAGACCAACTAAAACTAAGCCCGTGCGCCACAACTACTGAGCCTGCGCTCTAGAGCCCACAAGCCACAACTACTGAGCTCATGCGCCACAACTACTGAAGCCCGTGTGCCTAGAGCCCATGCTCCACAACAAGAGAAGCCACCACAATGAGAAGCCCACTCACCACAAGGAAGAGTAGCCCCTGCTGGCCACAACTAGAGAAAGCCCGTGCGCAGCAACAAAGACCCAATGCCGCCAAAAATATAATATAAATTAAAAAAATAATAATAAATAAATAAATAAAATCTATGAGGACGCACAATTTAGATCTTCCTGAAATAAAATGTTTCAAAAGCCTGAGATCTTCATCACTGCATTAACTAAATACAGAATGGCATTTTGCTCTGTGGTGCTGAGAGGCAGTAATGCTAGCTGTCCCTCAAGTTACAAACTATGTTTTCCCTTTTCTTTTAATAGTAAGTAGGCAACAAGCAAATAACAGAGAACGAACTTTTTCCAGCTAAAACCAAATAAAATAAACCCAGCCTCTAGTCAGTTGAATTGAAAACCTGTATTTAACACAATCAACTCCAATATCACAATAAAATCATCTCACAGTGAAAGATACACTGCCATGCAAACATACACTAATATTTTCTAAGTATCACTTCCCTTAGAACAAATCAACTTTCAATTTCTCAAGCATTAAGGATTTAAAAAAACATTAGGGACTGTTCTGGAAAGCAACAGATCCTACCTAATATAACTTAGCTATGTGATGCTGTAACAGAACTGGACCAGTGGTCATGGTGGGGCAGCAGAGCTGGGTCTGGGAACCAAATTTCCATGCTGACAAAGAGCCAAAGGCAGGCGGTGATGGACAAGGTATCTGACTTTAAAGTGGACAGTCCCACCACATTTACACACAGGCATTCACAGAAAAAAGAGGGAGAAGGACAAAACCAAGAAAGGTGCACTCCACAGGGGACAGCAGAACGTCACCACAACTGCATCAGTGCAGACACCACCGAAAACGTCCTAAGTCTAATTAATATTACTAGGTTATTTGAAGGTCTGTGTTTTGGGTTCCAGAACTCTTTTACTGAAGGCAAAGAAAAGTAAAAGGAACAAAAGTACTCTTTTTTATAGTCTAAATAAGAATCTCATATTCAATTATTAAAAACTTAGATTTCTCCCCCTGAGGCCAGGAGGCTGAATGCTTATTAAAGACAACCTAGCGAAGGCAAAAGAAACATGGAAGAAACTCATCATCATCCACAACACCGAATCAGAAAAATCCTAAACGCCTCAAAAAAGAAAATTCAATATGTAGAAAACTATTCATTAAATAGAAGAACTGAATGCCTATGAAATTTTTATGCAAAATGGTACATGATTTTAGGCTCTGTTAAAAAACTAAGGGCAGTTCTGAAGATTCTATAAATATTTTTATATATGTCCAGAAAATGTCATTAATAAACAAAAAGATAATTCCATAAAATGCACATATAAGAATCTCTGCAAAGAAAGGAATTCTTAAAGAAAATAATAATACATAATGAAGAAGGAAATAACTGAATAACAAGAACTAAATAGAAAGATATGAAAAGAAACAGAACAGCATCAATTACACAAGGTTAAAAAAAATCCTTTTATTCAATAGAACTTTTGTAAAGAAACATTTCTAATCCCATGTTTCCCAAGAATAAGAATAGTCTCCATTCCATCATCTTTTAATTTAATAAATGATAAGCTTTTTCCAATGAGTGAGCTTTACATTAAAATATTTAATACCTTACTAACAAACCATTAAATATAACCAAAAACTGAAAATCAGTGGACTTTTGGAAAGTATAAAATAATTCTAAACCCATCAGGGGAGTTTACAAAAACATCAAAGTGGTCTTCACTGTGCATCTCACTGCCTGCAGGATGGTGAGCATACTGTTCGTAGGTCACACCCAGGCCACAGCAAGAAAAGCCACAGAGCACTCGGGACAGGCACACGCTGGCACACTCAGTTCTGCTGGTGGCAGAAAGAAACTGGAAATCACTGGGAATCTGTTTTCTACTTGTACTCCTGCTCCTAAAACAGTGTGAATGATACAACTCACTTTAAAAGAAAGGAACAGTAATTAACAAGAAAGGTACATTTAGAAATTCTATGTTTTATAATACCTGGAGGCTAGGACCACTAAATTAACTTTTTAAAAAACATTTATTTTATTGTAGTAAAAAATACCTAACATGAGATATACCCTCCCCCTTAACAAGATTTTAAGTGCACAACAAATCAACTTCTGATCAGAACAAAAGACCTTACCCTTGACATTCATCAGATGTAACATTAAAGCCTAAGTCTGTAATTTGTTCATTTTTGTGTCTACAACAGATACAAGCCAGGCTTTGCAAAATCTTACTAATTTCCAACCAAAACCATACACATTGCAAAATAAGTTATCTTTTCACGTTGATAAACACTGTAAGAAACATATAAGTACGGAACTAACTCATGGTGCTGCCAAATCTCTGGAAGCTATAATTTTTACTCCTGTGCTATCCTATATGTTGCATAGTGATTAAGGTTTGAAATCAGATTCTGAGTTATTTTGGGGAAAACTAAGTTATTTTGACTTATTCTTGCTTAATGTTTTCTCATTAATAAACTGGGAATAATTGCACTGCCTGCTTCATACGGTTGCTGTGAGAATTAAATGAGATGATACAGTTATAAAAATTTTGGCATAATACCTGCTGTACACAGTAAGCAAATGTTAGCTACTGTTATTAAAATGTGGAAAACTGCTATGAAAAATAGTCATCCTCTACCAATTGAAGACATTAAAGCATTTAAAAAACTACTTAAAGGCTTTCATTAGTACAATTAACATTCTGATAAAACAGGGAAAGGCACTCAATCAAGCAAAAACTTACTTTATGGCTGCATAATAAAACGTTCCAAACCAAACACCAGAAGTTATTAGATGCACTGGAATCAAAACTTTTCCATATTGTCTAAATGTTTTCTTAAATCGTTGATAAAGACTAATTGATCTGTCTTGTAAAGGATCAGGTTCTTCCTTTTTTTCAGAGGGAGTTCCTGGGGATGTAGCACTGGATGACAGAACCCTCTTGGATAAGATATCCTGCTCCCACTGTTTATGGACCCCTGGTTGGGGTGGGTGAGCAATGAATGGCTTCCTTTCCTTTGCAACACACTGGGCAGCAGGTAAGTGCAGCCATCGTTTCTGAGGGCCCTGTACCCAAACCACTCTGGATTCCAAGGTATACAAAAGTAATGGTCCCTTCATGTTTTGACAGTGTCCCAAAAGACCAGCTTTATCTGGTTCCATGCATGTCCTATGTGCCAGTCGGAATACAGTCTTTGGTACATTCCATTGCATTTTGAAGAACGAAGATTGATGGATTTCAGCTTCTATAGAGACTAGATTAAAAAAAATTAGATTATACATAGATTTCCATTATAAACCAATCTACTTAAACATATATCATTAACTATTACGAAGTAAAAGGATAGACATTGTTATCAAATCCACAGAAATTAATGTTAAGGTATATAGTTCTACCATACCACAATTTTAGAATTTCATTAAAACACATCATTTAAATATGATATAGTAAACCAGTCCAACAGACATCATGGACAGTAAGATTTTCGGGCTATTTTATTGCCACAAAAGGGATATTTGTAGGGCTTCTGTCATTCTACAAAGAAGCAGTGTAGTATAACAGAAAAATCAGATCTGGAAGCTAAAGAGCTGGGCCCTAATGTTTTGGGGTCATAATTCTGTGCAACTGTCTTTTAGATTTGAAGCCTAAACCCACTAGTAAAACAAGGATTACTTCATAGGTTTTTATAGGAATTATATGAAATTTATGATGAAAAAGTGCTTTTGTAAACTAACAAGCATCATATAAGTGTTAGTTATTAAAATATTAAGGTCTAGGGCTTCCCTGGTGGCGCAGTGGTTGAGAGTCCACCTGCCGATACAGGCGACACAGGTTCGTGCCCCGGTCCAGGAAGATCCCACATGCCGCGGAGCGGCTGGGCCCATGAGCCATGGCCACTGAGCCTGCATGTCCGGAGCCTGTGCTCCGCAACGGGAGAGGCCACAACAGTGAGAGTCCCGCGTACCGCAAAAAAAAAAAAAAAAAAAAATTAAGGTCTGATGAATAGTTGACATCAATATCATTTATTCTATAATGCTTTTAGACTAAATTATATAAAACTGGAAATTACATGTTATTAACTGGTGAGAACAGACTTTTCCAGATAGCTAAAACTTTGTTAAAAAGACAGGATAGAGGGGCTTCCCTGGTGGCGCAGTGGTTGATAGTCCGCCTGCCGATGCAGGGGACACGGGTTCATGCCCCGGTCCGGGAAGATCTCGCATGCCGCAGTGCGGCTAGGCCCGTTAGCCATGGCCACTGAGCCTGCGCGTCCAGAGCCAGTGCTCTGCAATGCGAGATGTCACAACAGTGAGAGGCCCGCGTACCGCAAAAAAAAAAAGACAGGACAGTATAATTTTAAAAAAACATAGACTTTGAAATAAGATGGGCCCAACTGAGTTAATAGTGGTATTTTGAGCAAATTACTTAGCCTCTCTAGACACAAAGTTTCCTCACTGGTAAAATAGAATTATTGTATGCATTATTATATAGCAAATCAGTTCCCTTCCCTCAACATCAGGCAGTGCCACCTAACCCCTAATCTTCACCTGCACCTTGCACCAGCTACCTCTCCAATTCTAATACATTGAGAACAGATGATCTTATTTTTTATAAACTGTGTACTTAATAAGAATCACAAGTTTTGAGTTAGCACCTCAGTAAATCAGCACTCCAACAAATACAGATACACCATTTTACATGAATGTTTGTTACCTGGGATACAAAGCTGTCATTTAAAAACAACTACTAATAAACTGTCTCCTTATAAAATTAATCGCAGACTCGTCTCTTCCTAATAATTAACTTAGCTTCTATCAGGCTCTCACAGATGATCCAACAACACAAGGCAAATGAGCTGTGAAATGAAACTGCAAATCTTGCAAAACAAACAGGCTCCCAGGAAGCCTTTAAAGGTGATACTGGAGATGGCTGAATCAAAGCAAAGCCAGTGAAAAGTGACAGAAGACTCAGACCAGTTAATAACCAAAGAGAAAGCTACAGGGTAATGACATGTGCTTCAAATAAAGAATGATTTAAACACTAAATGACTAAGGCCATTCAGAGAAATGATTAAGTCCGTAATTATTTTTTACAAAACTGACTTATTTTTTTGTTGTGAGTCAGACAGTAAGTAAAGGATATCTTATTGTGCTCTCCTACCACCTCTATTTTATGTATAAATCTGTGCCATGCCTACGCCAAGGGGAAAAAACACCAACTGGTTATTTATTCTAAGAATTAGCTCAGTTGGAATTATAATCTAAAATCTGTCAAATATAAAAATTCATTTAGAAACTTTTACTATGAATTTTTTGGTCTCTATTTTAGTTGAATTTATTTTGAAGCTTTTCTCCAGCACCATTCGTTACCTTTGAATGATTCCTGTCCCTGGCGTTAGTACAGGTGTTTTCTGAACTCAAAAGGCTTTCTTTTTCTCTTTTAAACTTATTTCCTTTACAGGGCAGTTTCCCAGGAGGTGAAGTTCCCAGAAGTCTAACTTTCAGATAACTGGATTATTATGTGTTTGTGTTAGTGAATAAAAAGGAAAAGGATTTTTTAAAAAACCTCTTTCCAGGCTTCCAGTTTGCATCCTTTCCCCCGGTTTCAACTATTCCCCTCCCATTTTTAAAAACATCTTTATTGATATAATTCACATACTATACAAGTCACTTATTCAAGGTGTAAAATTCACTGATTTTTAGTATATTCACAGTTGTGCAACCATCGCCACAATCTAAATTTAGAACATTTTCATCACCCCCAAAAGAAACTCCACATCTACTGCAGTCACTGCCCATTCCCTCACCCTCCCAGTCCCAGGCAACCACTAATGTACTTTCTGTCTCTACACTTGTCTATTCTGGACACTTCATATAAATGGAATCACAGTATGTTATCTTTTGTTCCGAATCATGGGGAGCTGGGGATGTTGTGGGGGGAGTGGAGGTGGTTTGAAAACAGATTCCTGGACTCTCTTAGACCTAATAAATCAGAATGTCCTGCAGTCAAGTCACACCCGACAATATGAACTTAAGAACCATTTCTCGAAGCCCATCAAATGGCTTCAGTGCCAGATGCAGCATGGCAGCAATAATATCATCTATCATAACCATCATCATCATAATGGTAAGATGTTTTTGATTTTGAGCCCTTACTATGTGGTTGGTGCTTTACAAACATTTTACATGTATTAACTCGTTTTATTCTCGTAACAACCCTATGAAAGAGGGACCATTGTCATCACTTTACATTTGACGACACTGTACCAGAGAGAGGAAATAGCTTACCCAATGTCACTCAACTGCTGAGTGGAGGAGCTGGGATTCAAACCTAGTTTAATCCCAGGCCCAAACTGGATCACTAAGCTAACATGGCCACTTGTAGAAGGAAGAGACAGTGCCAATTTTCAGCAAACCAAGACATACAAGGCACATGTTCAAAGCTCCCTAAGGAAACATAGGGCCCGAAAAATGAGTCAAATTTTACATCAAAAACTAAAATTAAATCAATTTAAATTTAAATGGGTGGGTGATGGCTAGACTCCCAAAGGTATCCAATCACAATACTGGTGACATACACATTAAGACTCATGCGATTTCAAGGAACAAACCTACTTCAGATGAGTGCAAATAAAAGTAGAGGGCAGGACACTGAGTAGTATATTCAATATTCTGGAGTGAACAGGCTTCAGGAACATACAATGTCAAAGTAGAAATTTTCTTGTCTCACAGCTAGCACCTGTGTATAATGGCCTTAGCTCACTGGCAGCTTCCATTTCTTGATTTTACTAGTCTGCTCATATTTTCAATTAAAGATAAAAGTTTCTGGTTACTGGCCAATTATGGAGGCGCCATTCCACTTAAGCTCTGTCTACCCAGATCAAGTCAGCTATATCTGGACAGGTGAATGAGTGGGTCTGAAGAAGCTGTGAACTAACAGGCCCCTAAAATATTTGATACACATGGAGAATCTGAAGAACTTAATCTTGAATTTCTTCCAGTGAAATACAGTAATTCCAGTAATAAATATTTAAATCATGAGACTTAGCTTATTTCCTACAGAACGGTGACACATTATTTTCCTGCTCTTGCAGCATGAAACTTTCATTCTAGAGATGAGGGCACTGTTCTGAATTGCTTAGAATAATTTCTAAGCAAAGCCTGGTTCTTTTAATGACCTACTTAATTTTAGTGAGCAGGCTATAGCGTCTAACTTAAAATGGAAAGCTTGGAATCTGAGAGGTCAGACTGCCTGGGTTCAAATTCTGAAAACCTTACTTATAAACTATGTGACCTTTGGACAAGTTTATCAGCCTCTCTATGCCTTGGTTTCCAATTTGTAAAATGGAGTTAATAATAGAACCTACTTCATAGGGCTGTTGCAAGGATAAAATGAATGAATACATGTAAAAGGTTTAGAAAATACCTAGCATGCAGCAAGTGCTCAGGAAATGTTACAAGTTATTACTATAAGTAAGCAAAATAGCCTATTGACCTTATTTGCAGTGGTAAAGTCTGAGGATCAGTGCTTGAGCCAAAAGGAGATTCTATAGGATAAACAGTTGCTTAGGATGGGTCTGGCCCAAAATTTAAAATTTATATGAAACTGTAACGAATCAATTCCCTAATATCTAACCTTTCAGAGACAGGGCTCAGGACCAGGCATGAGGAAGCAGTAACACACATGTCTGAAAGTCAGGAGCCTCCCACGTAGTCCTGAGGCAGAGCAAAGTAAAGTGAAGACACAGTGGTCAAGAGTAAAGGCATAGGGGCTTCCCTGGTGGCGCTGTGGTTAAGAACCCGCCTGCCAATGCAGGGGACACGGGTTCGAGCCCTGGTCCAGGAAGATCCCACGTGCCACGGAGCAACTAAGCCCGTGCGCCACAACTACTGAGCCTGCGCTCTAGAGCCTGCGTGCCATAACTACTGAAGCCCGCATGCCTAGAGCCCGTGCTCTGCAACAAGAGAAGCCACCACAATGAGAAGCCCACGCACTGCAACGAAGAGTAGCCCCCACTCGCCGCAACTAGAGAGAGCCCGCATGCCGCAACAAAGACCCAAAACAGCCAAAAATAAATAAATTTTTTTAAAAAAGAGGAAAGGCATAAGGAAGCAGTGGGAACCATGAGGGAGAGGGATAGGGATGGGGATAGGGAGAGGGGAGCTGAGTTAAAGGAGTGAAGGGGAGGGTAGATGGACTGGAAACAAATGACAGTGAGAAAGCACAAATATTAGAGTGCTGTTGGGATTCTAGGGCCACTATATCCTGAAATTCCAGTTCCATGAGGCCAAATGAGTTAGTTTATGAGACTCCTTTCCTCCCTCTATATCCTTACCAAACCCATACTGCTCAAGGTTATATGAGTATGTTTCTGTTCCTAACACCTGGAAGCCTAAAACATTCAAGCAGCACTAGAAGTACAATAGCTGCAAAAATTAACTAATTTATACTTTGTTCTTACATAAGAAATTAAAAAAACGGCTAAAAAGTTAGAGTTGAAGCAACAAATTTCAATAGCAAAACTTGGTTCTCTATTATGTGAATTCAAAGTAACTCTTTTGTCAAACAAATTCTTATTTGGAAGTCCAACAAAGGAAATAAATAGAAGCAAAGTTGCTCAGATTAAAGCAGGAGTGAGAGGAATGGAGCCTCTGGTTTGCCCCCACCTCCTCCAGCTCATAGGGCACAGCCACAGAAGCCCTAACAGTGAAAACAAAATCTCTGTGAATGTTGGTCCTACTTTGCCTAACTGCCAGTTCCCCACCAGTCACAACATAGGCACTTATTCCTACTGAAGCTCCTGAGCTCCACAGGCTAGATAAGAAACTCCAAGGAAAATTTAACAGATATTGGAATTTTCTTGGGGCCTGCCCACTAGCAGGACAACACAAGCTTCACGACACCCCAGACCCCATACCCAACTGTGTCAGGAACCAGCCCCATCCACCAGCTATCTGACACTAGCTCTGAGACCCGGCCCTGCAACCAGACTCCAGGACCTGGCTCTGTCTGCCAATAGGCTGGCACTAACCCCAGGACGTACCTTCACCCACTAGTGGGTGAGCAGCAGCCCCAGAGTCTCCTGGACCCTGACTCCACTAACCAGTGAGCCAGCCCTAGCCCCAGGGCCTCCTGGGTTCTGCAGTCAGCCACCATGTGACCTGGTCCTGCCAACCAGTGGCCAGCAGCCTCCATACAAGGCAGGGCCTGGCAACCAACCAGACCAGGGGCCAACCAAGCCTACCAGACTGTTCACATAGTCAGCCCACTACAACAGCAGGACCCATGCAGCCCTCATAGGGGGAAGCCCTAGAAAGCTAGGGTGATGAAAGGGAAGTACACTGCTGGGACACATAGTTTGTCTCCTACAAAAGGCCACTTCTCCAAGATCAGGAAATGTAACTAACTTATCAGTTATGTTACAACAAAAACAGCAACTTAGGCAAAATGAGGCAAGAGAGGAACACATTCCAAATGAACGAACAAGATAAAACCCCAGAAGAACTAAAAGTGGAAACAGGTAATCTACTTGATAAAGAGTTAGGGCAGGGCTTCCCTGGTGGCGTAGTGGTTGAGAGTCTACCTGCCGTTGCAGGGGACATGGGTTCGTGCCCCAGTCTGGGAAGATCCCACATGCCACGGAGCAGCTGGACCCGTGAGCCATGGCCACTGAGCCTGTGCATCCGGAGCCTGTGCTCCACAATGGGAGAGGCCACAACAGTGAGAGGCCTGCATACCGCAAAAAAAAAAAAAAAAAAAAAAAAAGTTAGGGCAGTTATCATAAAGATGATCAAATAACTCAGGAGAAGAATGGATGCACGGAGAGATAAGTTAGAAGCTTTAAAAAAGAATTAGAAAATATAAAGAACAACCAAACAGAAATGAAGAATACAATAACAAATGAAAAATACGCTAGAAGGAATCAACAGTATACTTAGTGATACAGAGGCATGGATCAGCAAGCTGGAAGACAGAGTAGTGGAAATCACTGTTCTGAACAGGAAATAGAAAAAAACAATAAAAAGAAATGAGAACAGTTTAAGAGACCTCTGGGACAACATCAAGTGGACTAATATTCACATTATAGGGGTCCCAGAAGGAGAAGAGAGAGAGAGAAGGGGGCTGAGAACATATCTAAGGAGGTAAAAGACCTGTACTTGAACACTGATGAAAGAAACTGAAGATGACACAAACAAATGGAAAGATATACCATGTTCATAGATTGGAAAAATATTGTTAAAATGACCATACTACCCAAGGCAATCTTCAGATTCAACACAATCTCTATCAAAATACCAAGGGCATTTTTCACAGAAATAGAAAAAATAATTTCAATAATTGTATGGAAACACAAAAGACCCCAAATAGCCAAAACAATCTTGAGAAAGAACAGAGTTGGAGGAATCAGTCCCTGACTTCAGACTACAATAATCAATCAGCATGGTACTGGCACAAAAAGAGACACATAGATCAGTGGAACAAAATAGAGAGCCCAGAAATAAACCCCTGCACTTATGGTCAATTAATCTACAACAAAGAAGGCAAGAATATACAATGGAAATAAGACAGTCCCTTTAGTAAGTGGTGCTGGAAAACTGGACAGCTACATGTAAAAGAATTAGAACATTCTCTAACACCATATACAAAAATAAACTCAAAATGGATTAAATACCCAAATGTAAGACCAGATATTATAAAACTCTTAGAGGAAAACACAGGCAGAACACTCTTTGACATAAATTGCAGCATTATTTTTTTGGCTCCATCTCCTAAAGCACAGGAAATAAAAGCAAAATAAACAAATGGGGGCTTCCCTGGTGGCACAGTGGTTGAGAATCTGCCTGCCGATGCAGAGAACACGGGTTCATGCCCCGGTCCGGGAGGATCCCACGTGCCGCGGAGTGGCTGGGCCCGTGAGCCATGGCCGCTGAGCCTGCACGTCGCAACGGGAGAGGCCACAACAGTGAGAGGCCCGCGTACCGCAAAAAAGAAAAAAAACACAAAATAAACAAATGCGACCTAATTAAACTTAAAGCTTTTGCACAGCAAAGGAAACCATCAGTAAAATGAACAAGACAACCTCCTGAATGGGAGAAAATATTTGCAAATGATGTGACCGATAAGGCGTTATATCCAAAATATATAAATAGCTCATAAAACTCAATATCAAACAACAACAAAAACTACCACAACCCAATTACAAAATGGGCACAAGACCTGAACAGACATTTTTCCAAAGAAGACATACAGATGGCCAACAGGCACATGAAAAGATGCTCAACACTGTTAATCATCAGACAAATGCACAAAGGTTGGCGAGGATATGGAGAAAAGGGAACCCTTGTACACTGCTGGTGGGAATGTAAATTGGTGCAGCCAATGTGGAAAACAGTATGGGAGGCTTCTCAAAAAAACTAAAATTGAACTACCATATGACCCAGCAATCCCACTCCTAAGTATATATCTGAAAAAAATGAAAACATGAAACATGAAAAATATTGAAAAAATTCAAAAAGATACATGCACCCCAACATTCACTGCAGCATTATTTACAATTGCTAAGATATGGAAGCAATCTAAATGTCTATCAACAGATGAATGGATAAAGAAGATGTGGTATATATAAATGGAATACTACTCAGTCATAAAAGAACAAAATTTTGTCATATGCAACAACATGGATGGACTTGCAGGATATCAGGTTAAGTGAAATAAATCACAGAAAGACAAATACTGTATGGTATCACTTATATGTGGAATCTAAAAAGAACAAACTAGTAAATATGACAAAAAAGAAACACCCACAGAGAACAAACTAGTGGTTACTAGTTGGGAGAGGGAAGGGAGGAGGGGAAAGATAGGGGTAGAGGATTAAGAGGTACAAACTACAATGGATAAAATAAATAAACTACAAGGATATCCTGTACAACACAGGGAATATAGCAAATATTTTATAACAACTATAGATGGAATGTAACCTTACAAATTGTGAATCACTATGTTGTACACCTAAAACTTACACACTACATCAACTATACCTCAATTTAAAAAAAAAAAAAAGAAGGAAATCTTCCCATTTGCAACAACACGGATAAAACCTTGAGGGCTTTATGTTAAACAAAGTAAGTCAGAAAGGAAAAGAAAAATATTGTATGATCTCACTTATATGTGGAATCTTAAAAACAACAACAACAAAAACCCAAACTCAAATTTGTACATACAAAGAATGGAGTGGTGGTTGCTGGGGAGGGCAGGGGGGTGAGGGAAGAAGGCATGGTGAAATGGATGAAGGTGTTCAAAAGGTACAAGCTTCCAGTTATAAAATACATAAGTAGTCATGAGGATGCAACGCACAGCATGGTGACTATAATTAATATTGCATTGTATATTTGAAAGTTACTAGGAGGGAGGGAGGGAGATGCATGAGGGAAGGGATGTGGGAGCGGATGTATATGTATGACTGATTCACTTTGTTATAAAGCAGAAACTAATAAAAAAAATTTAAAAAAAAAAGAAAGTTACTAGGAAAGTATATCTTAAAAGTTCTTATCACAAGAAAAAAATTCTGTAACTATGTGAGATGATGGATATTAACTAGACTGTGGTGATCATTTTGCAATATATACAAATACCTGAATCATTATGTTATACAGCTGAAACTAATACAATGTTACATGTCAATTATATCTCAATCGAAAAAAAAGATGTTCATGCTCATCAGCATGTCTCCAGAGAATTGCAAATTAAAACAAGATACCACTACACATCTATTAGAATGACTAATATCCAAAACACTGACAACACCAAATGCTGCGGAGGTTGTGGAACAACAGCAACGGTCATTCATTGCTGGTGGGAATGCAAAATGGTACAGTCACTTTGGAAGACAGTTTGGCAGTTTCATATAAGCTAAACATAGGCTTACAATGAGTCAGCAATAGCACTCCTAGGTACTTAACCAAAATGAGCTGAAAATTTACATCCACACAAAAACCTGCACACAAATGTTTACAGCAGCTTAATTCATAATTGCCAAAAACTGGACATAACCAAGAAGTCCTTGAATAGATGAGTGGATAAACAAACTGATATACTGTATGATTCCAACATTCTGGAAGAGGTGTGACATTCTGGAAGAGGTGAAACTATAGAGATCAGTGGTAAAAAGATCAGTGGTTTCCGGGGCGGGGGGGAGGGAAGGGATGAGCACAGGACATTTTTAGGGCAGTGAAACATTCTGTATGATACTGTAATGGTGGATAAATGTCATTATGCAATTGCTAAAACCCACAAAAATAAATATACAACACAAAGAGTGTGCCCTAATGTGAACTATGAACTTTAGTTAATAATGTATTGATATTGTTCGTCAATTCTAAAAAATGTACCACACTAATACAAGATGTCAATAATGGGGGAAACAGTGTGTGGGTGGGTGGGGTGGATAAGAGGGGAATTCTCTGTACTATCTCTGCGCCATGTTTCTATAAACCTAAACTTCGCTAAAATAGTCCATTCATTAATTTCTTTAAAGACAGTACACTGTGGCCTAACCCAATACAACTGATACATAGTATAACCTTAACTTGAAGTACAGGTATGAGGACAGGATAAACACAGAACTCATCAGGTTGAAACATAATAAAAAGGATAAATGAAGGAAAGAATTGCCTCTACTTAAACAAAGTCCTCAATTACCACCAAACAGGAGGAAATTCAAATTTTCTCCTTCCAACAGATTAATATTCTAATTTATTCATTTTGATCTCTCTCTTAATCACACCTTGACTGCTGTTTCAAATCAAATTTAGTTTGCTGTTTAGAAAAGTAACAGTATGCAAATTTATTTGCAGCACTTTCTGGGCTGTTACTTTCCTGCTCCCTAAGGCACTGGATGGCTTCAACTTAACTTCTATTATATAATCCATCTTCTTCAATCTATTCTGCTTTTAAGCTTTCTATTACCAAAATTGAGCCACTAAAGCTGAGGCAATGATGAAGCCATTGTTAAATTTCTAATCTTCAGAAAAGGTTAAATTATGCCCCCTAGTGAATTCCCAAGGAATTTCATTAATGACTCACTGATTTCCCCAGCTTGTAAAGAAAATCAAATTTTCCAAAATTACTACACAAATATATTAATTTACACAAAATGTTTCTCTTTTTTATCTCTTTTCAGAGGCTCTAAGTTCAACAAGGCAAGTCTGGGTGATTTGTTATGGTAACACTGGTCCAGAATCCACGTGGTTCCAGACTTCCACCCACTTCCTTTTGGGCTGTGGCAGGTGTTATCCCATTGCAATAAGAAGAATCCAAGCTTACAATCAGAAAGACTAGTTCTGACCCTTTCTGGAATTACTTTACTTAGCTCTTTTCCTCATTCCTAAAATGGGGTTAAATACACTTTTATCATATTGTATTTATATGATTAAATGAGATAAAGTATAGTATCTAGCACTTAATATGCTGGGTCAATAATTAATTCTAGCTTTCTTTCTTCGTCGTCTCATCTACTGACCTGGTCAAACCAAGCTCATAGTCTTCCTTCATCTAAACTTCTGCCATTATTTCATTTGTTTGACAAATGCAAAATCCCAGCCTCTCTAGCAATACACTCCACTGGTCATACCTTTGTCACTGAAATAATCTGTTACTGACCCACAACTGAAGACCTCAAACTATACTATCTCACTCTCTTCAGCCTCTTTTTCTTCCAGCTTCCACTCCTTTACTCTCTCTGGACTCTAGTTCCAGGACCTTGTCCCACTCTACCCCCCTTTTCCTTCAAATCCAACAGCTCCTCCTGGTTTCACTCTGAAGTCTTTATCCAGCCTGGATTCTACAGTGCATTACTTGAATTACTACTTTGTCCTTCTGCAACACCAGACCACAAAATCTAATCCAGAGCCAGTCCAACCATCTGTTTTTCCCACAACTACATCCCACAATCATAGCTGAGCACTAACAAAAGCCACATAACTGAGTAAATTAGTACCAGCATACATTGGTGGTACATCATTCTATCGCAGAAAGGCTCTGAATGCTGTGACAACCGATGATGGTTTCCGATCAGATGAGCTTCCTCCACCATACCTCACTTTTCCCAATCTCTTCAAGCCTCATACTTCACTTTCAGATGGTAAAATATAAAGTATACATCAGATCGTGTCTCTCCTCTGTTTAAAGCTCCCCAGTTTCTCCCAAGGTAAGTCCTTACAACTGCCTACAATGCCTTACACCAGCAGTCCCCAACCCTTTTGGCACCAGGGACCAGTTTCGTGGAAGACAATTTTTCCACGGACTGGGGGCGGGGCGTCGGGGGTGGGGATAGGTGCAGGTGGTAATGCGAGCGATGGGGAGCGGCAGATGAAGCTTTGCGCCGCCGCTACCTCCTGCTGTGTGGCCCAGATCCTAACAGGCCGTGGACCGGTAATGGTCCGAGGCCAGGGAGTTGGGGACCCCTGCCTTACACAAGCTTCTACCTTTCCCTCTCTGAATACATCACCTACTCTCAGTCTGTGCCTTGCTCACTCTGCTCCAGCCACACTAGCCCCCCTGCAGCTCTTCCAACATGCTAAAAAGGCCCCTGCTTTAAGAACTCTGCATTAACTGTTCCCTCTGCTTGGAAGAGTCTTTCTCCAGATATCTGCATGACTAACTCCTTCACTTCCTACAAGTCTTTGTTCAAATGGTACCCGCTCCATGGGGTCACTGCTCCCAATCCTTTCTCTTCCAGCCCTGTCATCCCAATATTCCTTATCTTGCTCTATTTGTTTCTTTTTCCATAGCACTTATTGTCTAACACCCTACATGACTCACTTATTTATTATTGTTTAAGGATAATTATTATTCACTTATTATTATCATTTAAGTCCATTTAAGGACTGACAAGGACAGAATTTTTTTCCCGTTTTGTTCACTGCTGCATCTCAGGTGCCGACAACAAAGGTTAGCTGGCACATAGGAGGCACCTAATATTTGTTAAATGAATAATTAGATAAAGCTATCCCCCACTTCCCCTTAAAAATGAACCAAAATTATTAGGGGATGAATTTTCTCAACTTCAGCCTTCTCCCTTCCAGTTACCTGCATCCACACCCATCTCAGGGTCAGTTAACTGCCTCCTCAGAAAATGAACTATCCCTCCATTCAAAGCCCATTCCTCCATCTGTGTTCTAGATCTAAACTCTTCCTGTGCTTTCCAAGAATTCTGCTCAACCAAGTTTTCCTTGTATTTTTCTACTGCTATTCCTTTTCCTGTACTCCAACTGCCCTCTCCTCTGGCTTCTTTCCTTCAGCATATACATATGCGATTAAGAAAATATGTCTCTCTATAGTATCTGCCCAATTTCCAATCACCTTCACTGCATTTAAGGATCCCCAGTTTAGTGGCAGCAGTCACTGTAATTTCTGACCCACAGAGAAGAGCAATCACAGAGCTCTTCATGGATGCTGGGGCTCCCCTCACAAACTTAATTCTCCCAGTCATGGTGAAAAGTATCTCTTCTGGACTCCCCCAGAGTGGGTGAGCTGGTCTTATGTGTTAAATCCACTCTACCATTCCAGTCTCCCTAAGCCTTTGGACCCCTTCCTCTTTAGTGTACCAAGGCAGGTCTGGCATTTCAACTTCATTTAGCGTGGGTCACCTTTTGGTCCATGCTTCAGCCAACCAATCAAACTGTTGAGAGCCCTTTCTAACCCCTCAAACTATAAAAGTGAATCAAGAATCTCTGCTTAGTGGGCCTATACCAATTCATTTAGCCCGGCCCAACTTTATGTTCCTTCCACCATTATCCCACATCCTTAATATCCATTCCTAAACATATCCCCCAGATTACCATGTGTATAAACAAATAAACATTCCTGCCATTTTTTAAGAGTATGGCACACCCCCTCAGGTCACACTTTGTAGCTGACCCTTGAGGGCTTGTTAGGGTGGGAATCTAGTTATATGTCTAGAAGCAAAGAAGTGTGGTAGAGGTAGTTCTTGAGGAGAATCAATCAGCAATGCCTAGCCTTCAGGGAAGGTCATTACAGGTTAACTTCCTCAAACAGGAGTGGAAGGACTGTTTCTACCGCCAAAGAAGACTAATGAAAATTTAGGGGTTCAATACTCCATTCCAAATTTGAGGATCTCAACCTTCCCCAGTCAATGCTCTCATTTTAACAGCAGACACCCTGTTAGAATGGGAATTCATTTTGCATCGTAATCCAGCCACTGTGCAGGATAAGAGTTTGGTTTTCAGCAATCTGAGCTCTGCATCTATGTGAGAAGGGCAGACATAGAAACTTTCTGGTCATTTATACAGAGCTTGAGCTGGGAATTTCAAGACCTGAGCTCATAATTCTCCACCTCCCACCCCCCTTTCTCCGAAAACAGAGCAACCAGTCAGTCTCATTATACTTCTTCATCATCTGGCAAAAATGTTTTAAATCTTCAAATACATGATCATCCAGAACCTGGTCTTTCAATAAGTATCTGAGTAGTAGTATCCAATGGTGGTATTTTGCATATCTCTATTGTCATATCACATCGTGGGCTACAGTGCCTGCCTTCTTTACCACTGAAAATAGTCAACAGTGCCTTTAAATCTAATCAGATTAGAGAACCAATTTCAGGAATGTCATAACCAATCCAGAAAATTCATCCTTAAGATTCTGTTCCTCTAGAACCACTCTCAGTACCAAAATCTGAATCAGACAGGGTTCTCCAGAGATACAGAACCAACAGGAAAAAACATACATATATCTATATCTACCTATTGGAAATCTATTATTAGATTGTTTATTTAAATAGATATATTTATTTTAAGGAACTGGCTCACACAATTGTGAGGGCTACACATCTGAAATGTGTAGAGTGGATTTGCAGGCTGGAAACTCAGACAAGAACTGACACCACATGCAGTGGCTGAGAATCTGCCTGCCAGTGCAGGGGACACGGGTTCCATCCCTGGTTCGGGAAGATCCCACATGCCACGGAGCAACTAAGCCCGTGCACCACAACTACTGAGCCTGTGCTCTAGAGCCCATGAGCTACAACTACTGAGCCTGCATGCTACAGCTACTGAAGCCTGTGCGCCTAGAGCCCATGCGCCACAACAAGAGAAGCCACCACAGTAAGAAGCTGCGCACCACAACGAAGAGTAGCCCCAGCTCGCCGCAACTAGAGAAAGCCCGCGTGCAGCAATGAAGACCCAACACAGTGAAAAATAAATAAATTAAATTAATAAATTAAAAAAAAAAGAACTGATGCCACAGCCTTGAGATTTTTTTCTTCTTGAGGCACCTCAGTTTGAAATTTAGGCTTTCAACTGATTGATTGAGGCCCACACATATTATGGAGGGTAATCTCCTTAAAGTCAATTGATTACAGATGTTAACACATTTTCAAAATACCATCACAGTATCACTTAGATAAACAGGTACTATAGCCATGTCTAGTTGACATATAAAACTAATCATCACACATATAAACTTACAGATTTCTCAAGCAATCTTTACTTTTTATTACAGGAAAAACCTTTTAAACAATAATATCTTATGTGTTCAAAAAAGGCAATAAAACTTCAGTAGGGGCACTTCGGCTGAGTGGACTGGCGGAATGAACAGTTCTTCCAAAACTATCTGGAGAAACAGCTTCTACAACCACCTCTCTTTCCTACCTCCAAGAACACTATCATTCCTAGGAAGCTATAACATTATATCTACATTTTAAAAACAATTTTTATGTTTCAAAAATGTGATCTTCAGGGCTTCCCTGGTGGCGCAGTGGTTGGGAGTCTGCCTGCCGATGCAGGGGACATGGGTTCGTGCCCCGGTCCGGGAGGATCCCACATGCCGCGGAGCGGCTGGGCCCGTGAGCCATGGCCGCTGAGCCTGCGCGTCCGGAGCCTGTGCTCCGCAGCGGGAGAGGCCACAACAGTGAGAGGCCCGCATACCGCAAAAAAAAAAAAAAAAAAAAAAAAAAAAAAAAATGTGATCTTCAACTCCACAACAGAAATGACACCTTAAAATTACCCACCTCTGAGTGCTCTCACTTTAAGGGATGGTATCTATTGAATCTGTTGCTTGCCTTTAGTCTGACCAGAAAACTTACAAATTACTACTTCATTTTCTCTCACTGACAAAAGTGTAACATCTTATGGAAAAACCCAAACGAACTTTTGGCCAACCCAGGAGAAACCAGGAGAAATCTAAACCAGTCTGGGTGAATAATGGACCAAATAATCAAAACAGCACATAAAGAAATCTTATAAATGGGCTGAAATAAATCCTGTATGTCCTTTCAAAAAAAAAATGGGGGCTTCCCTGGTGGCGCAGTGGTTGAGAATCTGCCTGCTAATGCAGGGGACACGGGTTCGAGCCCTGGTCTGGGAGGATCCCACATGCCGCGGAGCAACTAGGCCCGTGAGCCACGACTACTGAGCTTGCGCGTCTGCAGCCTGTGCTCCGCAACAAGAGGCCGCGATAGTGAGAGGCCCGCGCACCGCGATGAAGAGTGGCCCCCGCTTGCCACAACTAGAGAAAGCCCTCGCACAGAAATGAAGATGCAACACAGCAAAAATAAACAAATTAATTAATAAAAACTCCTACCCCCAACATCTTCTTTAAAAAAAAAAATGGGATTTTTAAAAACCTTTCTAGGCTATTCATTCATTCATTACCACCCCACTATGTGCCAGGCACTGTTCAAAGCACCTGGGTTAAACCACTGAACAAAATGATGATCCCTGTCTTGCTAGAGTTCATATGCTAGCAAGACAACATCCTTATCCAGCTATTTTCTCTCTGAACATAATAACCCAAGCATTAAGAAGTATCAAGGGCTTCCCTGGTGGCGCAGTGGTTGAGAGTCCGCCTGCCGATGCAGGGGACACGGGTTTGTGTCCCGGTCCGGGAGGATCCCACATGCCGTGGAGCAGCTGGGCCCATGAGCCATGGCCGCTTAGCCTGCGCGTCCGGAGCCTGTGCTCCGCAAGGGGAGAGGCCACAACAGTGAGAGGCCCGCGTACCGAGAAAAAAAAAAAAAGTATCAAAACATTTTCTGAAAATCTACTATGTTTCGGTCAACTTCCAGTTCTGAGTCTGGCCTTAAACTGGCACTGTTTCATCATTAGCATAGAGTCTGGTCTCTGGAGTCAGGCTGCCTGGATCCAAAACCTAGCCTGCCACTACTTCCCAGCTGCATAACGTTGGACAAGTTACTTACCCCTCACCTATAAAACAAAAATAATCATATAACTATCCCACTGGAAATGTAAGAGTTAAATGAGTTCAAATGTATAAAGCATTTAATTTGGCACACAGAAGGTACTAAACTATCAACTATTATTATTTTAATTCAACTTCCAGAAAACCATTTATTACTCAGGCAATGGTGGGGAAAAATAACACCAATGGTAACTTTTAAAATATTCTTATCTAGCCCATTTACTCTCTCCATCACTACTACCTTCAAGAGTTCTTCCTCTATTCTTGAAACCAGTGGGTAATCATTAAATCCATTTCACCTGTAACCTGCCTTACACCCTTTTCCAATCACCTTTCCCCACACTCCCCCAGCCTCAGACCGCCCTACTTCTTTATTCTTTATCCCATAAATACCCAGAGCCCTTCGCTTTAGGATAGATGGACTAGTTTTCCTGTCTCCTCACTTGCCTGCCTTGTGAATAAACCCTCTCTTTGCTGCAAACCTGAGCATCTCAGTGTTTGTCTTGCTGGGAGTTGGGCAAAACGAACCTGGTTCAGAAATATTCTCAACTGAATTTACTTGACTTCTAGTTAACTTTTATAAAAACTACAAAATGTGATCTCTCTATATCTCATGCACAACATCAATTCACGGTAGAGTTTGTATAAGCACATAGTTAAGAGGCTTTTAATCTAAAGAGAAAATTTCTTAAAAAGTCAAAATTAGATTCCTTTTCCATAAAATTACAACAGCAACTATCTTAAGAAACTTTAGCATTGGAACCAGCATATATGGATATGTAATTAGCCAGTTCTAAATGCATGGATACGCAATAACACATTCAATCTCTAGGACAACCTTTGCAGTTGTCAATAATAATGAACTCAGGTGGAGAGCAAAACAACCTACTATAAAAATAAACAAGAGAAAAGTAA
The DNA here is from genome assembly GCF_964165515.1 of Mesoplodon bidens. Classification (NCBI taxonomy): domain Eukaryota; kingdom Metazoa; phylum Chordata; class Mammalia; order Artiodactyla; family Ziphiidae; genus Mesoplodon; species Mesoplodon bidens. The sequence goes on along the minus strand of NC_138169.1, from coordinate 28,193,299 downwards.
AAATATGCCATGTGGAAAAATATATTTTCCCAATACGCTGTGAAAAGTAACAAGTACCACTAAATCACACTGAGGAAGAGACATTTCGTCATAGTGATTTTCTACACATGCCAGCTGTGGCAGGCCACTAATTTATGTTTAGAGAAATAAATAAGAATACGTTTAGTTGAATTTTTAGGTTTGATGCTTAAACTTTCTTGGAAGGATCACTGGCTATTTTGTATGCATAAAGAGTATTTACAGACACATACTCAAGTAGTCTTACTTGTGTTATGAGGGCGGTAAGTATCAAAGGTGCATGCATCACTACGGTAAAAAAAAAAAATCAACCTCGAAAAAAAATAATAATGAATTGAAGTTAATTCTCAACTTAGCTCACTGCATATAATAAAAAAAAATACAAGTACAGTCATCTGAAATGGATGGCTCATCCTCATTCATTAAAAACAGACTTCAGGGCTTCCCTGGTGGCGCGGTGGTTGAGGGTCCGCCTGCCGATGCAGGGGACGGGGGTTCGTGCCCCGGGGTCCGGGAGGATCCCACGTGCCGCGGAGCGGCTGGACCCGTGAGCCATGGCCGCTGGGCCTGCGCGTCCGGAGCCTGTGCTCCGCAACGGGAGAGGCCACGGCAGTGAGAGGCCCGCGTACCACAAAAAAAAAAAAAAAAAAACAGACTTCATCCTTGGTCCAAAGTTTATAACTGGTCAACAACCTCAGAAAGTTTAGTGCCCACAATTTAGAATTTCGACTCGATTGTAAAGTACATGCTGCGAATGTTCCTTTCCCCCAGGCGAAGTCTACTGGCTAATATAACTGCGTCTACTGACAAGTAAGCAGGCTAGTGAACCTATTTCCAAAGCTGCTTTTAAACGGATCAATTTTGGTAAAGAATAATGGAAAACGTATTTCTGATCACGTTTTACACCCTTCAGGTGGGAGGTGCTGAGGCACAAAGCATCAACAATTTTAGGTCCACAGGCACAGTTGTGACCCTAGTCTGGGGTGGCAAGCAGGTACCTGCGACTCTCCAGTAGAAATTTAAGGGAAAGGACGAACAAAGCGTGTTGACTCCCCAGCCATCCCATACCAAAATCCAGAAAACACAAGACACTACCAGTGAGGCGTTTCTCCTAAACAGGTGTGGGTTGCCCCTTCCTTCAGAGCTGACAGATAAGAACGGCGCTCTCGAGAGAAGTCTGGCTGGACCTCCCGAATGCGGCGGTAGGGAGCGACCCGCGGTCCCCGAGGAGAAGTAGGGCGCCGCGCGTTTCCGAAGCAAGTCCGAGCGCGGGGGCTCCCAGGCCCCTCCCGGCCGGCGTCCAAGGAAGGGCAGAGCAAAGGGTGAAGGTGGCAGAGCGGAGGCTGGAAAACCGCCCCACAGACAGGGTTTGCATGACACCGTCGCACAGCGAAGGGCTGGGTGACCTCTGTCCGCCCCGGGGGCGCTCACCGCAGCGTACCACGTTGAGGAGGCCCCGCCGACTGCCCGGCCCCGCCCCCAGAGGCCTCGACCCAGGATACCTCAGGACCTGAGGCCGCCGCCGCCGCTCCCCGCCGTGCGGCCGCTTGGAGCCCCCGCCGTGTCCCTCCGCAGAGCCACCAGCCGACCGTGGGTCAGGGCGCCGAAAGCCGCGTGCTCAGGCGACCCGGCCTCCGGCCCGCCCGCCCAACACACCAGCACCACCAACCACTGGCTCGCACCCGCTCTTGCCGGCGCCCTCAGCACGGCGCGCGCGGCACGCCGGGACTCGGCGTTCCGGGCCGCGTGACCCACGCTCTCCGGAAGTGGCGTCACAGCGTGCGCGTGGCGCGGAGCCGCTTCCGCAAACAGAGTCGCGGATGGCTGGATGGTGAGTGTGTAGTTGCACCTCTGGGTTTCGTACTCTTTGTGTGGAGCCGCGGCCGCCCCGGTGGAAGAGGCCCTTCGACCGCTGGCCGTACCGGGTCCGTGGGCGCTGACGCCCCTCCGCGCAGAGCCAGACCGGGATCGAGAGGCCCTAGAGCGGCTTCAGGCCTGCCGGGCTGCCGGAGCCGGAGCGGCCGGCCGCCTGGCCTGCGTAGTGGACTGGAACCTGAGCCGGGCGGCGCCGGGGCAGATCAGTGCGTCCTCGGGCTCGAGGAGACTCGGCCCACCGGCGGGTTGGACGCGGAGCTCACCGGCTTGAGCTCGAGTCCCTGGGCCGGCGGTTCCCGTGAAACCTCGGGTGTGACTGCCGCGCAGGTCACCGAGATGCAGGTGTGGTCGTTCATGCGCATCTGTGTATCTGTCGACTCTGTACCTGAGTTCTTCCTCGAGGGTTCCGAAGGACAGCCCTCTTGGGTCTGGACCTTACTCTTTGTTCACCTTAGACGCTCGGCCTCAGTCTTATCCATCTCTGGGTTCGTTTGGAAATCCGTGTCGTTTATTCTGACCGACTTGTCTTTAGACCATCTCATCTGTGGAAATGTCACAGACAAATATAAATAAAATTAATTTTTATTCCCAATAGTGAATTTAGATATTACATTTACAGCTAAAGTTATTTATAGCTAAGGATAGGTTACATTGGTTTATTTGAAATTAAAACCAGTTTCTATTTCCTTATTAAGAAATAAATGGTAGGGAGGAGAGGATAGGGACTTGATAATTTGGTGGATAGTTTTACTAGATAATCATTTTAAGCAGTATTCAGAAAATTACATTTCTGGGTAATTTTTTTCTGTCTGATTCATTTCTTTCTGTTTTGGCACGTCTTGGTATTTTGTTACCTCAAACCTTGGGTAGTGAAAGTTAATATCCCTTGAAACCCTTCCCGGTTTAGAGTGACTTGTTCTTTACCCATTCCATTAAGCGACTTTATTTCTTACTCTGTTTCTTTACAGGGAACACTCCCCGCCTTCATAATTTTCAGGTTCTGAATTTGCTGAATCTCACTGATTTTTGGACTTTAGCTTTTTCTTTCCCATTTGGTTTGAATAATACAGCCTAACATTTAAATAGTATATCGGCTGAAAACTTCTTAAAGACTAATTCACATAGTGTCTTATTGAGCTTCTCTGTAGTAGGCGTTCACTCAACTTGTTGAATGACTTAATAAATTCCTGTCCAATAAATAACTCACTTATTTTTCTCCCCCTCCCATTTCACACATAGGCCTAAGAACATTCGAAAGAGACTAATGGTCATTAAGTTGCAGGCTGGGTCTTGAAACTTCTTGTCCACCCATTTCTACTTTCTTCACTTTCTACCTAATTCTGACACCCATTACCAAGTAAGGATTTTAGAAGTCAACTGTAGGTTCCCAGACTTCTCCTCTTCTTGGTTTTCAGTGTCCCTAGGCCGAAAGAAATACCTAGCAGTTTCCCTTACTAAATAGCTTAGTCCAGAAAATTTAATAAGTGTGTCCTAACAACTTTGTTTTTAAAAATAATGCACAGATTGAAAAAAAATTGTGTTTAATTCTCAGCTAACCACGAATGCATACTAGTGGAATATGTACATCTGTTGAGTACTGGATATCTTCTCAAGCCTTGAGATCGGATTTGACACCAACTTCGTTTCCTGTTTTACACTGATTTTCTGTGGTACCACCAGTCTCAGCTTCACAAGGTTCTGGTGTCATTTAAAGAAATGTAGTGCAATCTACTCAGTTAAAACCATGCCCTACATCTTCCAGAAGTCAGATGTCACTACCTTTGCCTTAAATTTTGAAATATTCTCCTGTGCCCATATCAGTTTGTTATAGTGTCCAGCGCACATATGGGGAACCAAGGCTGTAGGGTAAGGATCAGGATAGAAATGGAACCGACTTCATTTACCACGACTTAATTTGTTAGTTTTAATGCCAATGGTGACTTTTATGGACAAGATTGTAGAAGTGTTCCGGGATTATAATTAGTACTTCCACATTAGCATTTTCAGAAATTCATATGCAATATATATCAATATTGTTTTCAATATTCTTTAATGAGGTTTTTTTTTTTTTTTTTGCTGTACGTGGGCCTCTCACTGTTGTGGCCTCTCCCGTTGCGGAGCACAGGCTCCGGACGCGCAGGCTCAACGGCCACAGCCCACGGGCCCAACCGCTCCGCGGCATGTGGGATCTTCCCAGACCGGGGCACGAACCCGTGTCCCCTGCATCGGCAGGCGGACTCTCAACCACTGCGCCACCAGGGAAGCCCTTAATGAGGTTTTTTAAACTCTTAGTTGATCGCTGAAATTAAATGGCTAGTTTCTGGTTTAAATTGTTTTTAAAGTCTTAGCATTACGTTTACAAGTAATATGAAATTTTTGCCATTCCAGTGTTAGTTCATGAAGTTTTACCATCTATTTAAGTAATCAAAAATGGAAAATTCTGCAAAAGCAGAGGAATGTGAAAAGATCTCTCATGAAGAGGCAAAAACATCAATAGATTCAGAAACAGAATCTTCATTCATTGTTAATGAAAACACAACCTCTCCTGGGACTGGGCTTTCTGAAAAGGCTCCTACTTGCGGGCAAGTAGACACACCAAAAAAGAGAAAATTGGAGTTTGAAGATGATCTTGTAAAGGAAAGTTCTAGTTGTGGGGAAGACACTCCATCCAAGAAAAGAAAACTTGATGCTGATATTGCCCCAGAGGAAAAAGGTTCTGGTGATGATGAAGGCATTTCAAGGAAAAGAAGAATGGAAACTGATGGTTTTCCAGAAGATGAACCTACTGGAGATGGCACTCAGAAAAGGAGAAAAATAGAACTTGAAGATGTTCCTGAAAAGCAAAAGGTATTTTGAGCGTATTTTCTTTTATTCATAATGGAATTTGTCAGATTGAAATCTGGAGCAGTTGTGAAATTATACCTTTTTTTTTACATAGTTTTAATAACTTAAGAATGTTCTATTTTTTAATTTAATTTTTAGTTTATATTGGAGTATAGTTGATTTACAATGTTGTGTTAGTTTCAGGTATACAGCAAAGTGATTCAGTTATACATATACATATATCCATTCTTTTTCAGATTCTTTTCCCATATAGGTTATTACAGAATATTGAGTAGAGTTCCCTGTGCTGTACAGTAGGTCCTTGTTGATTGTCTATTATTATATATAGTAGTGTGTATATGTTAATCCCAAACTCCTAATTTATCCCTCCCTCCCACCTTACCCCTTCAGTAACCATAAATTTGTTTTCCAAGTCTGTGAGTCTATTTCTGTGTTGTAAATAAGTTCATTTGTATCATTTTTTAGATTCCACATATAAGTGATATCATATTTGTCTTTCTCTGACTGACTGACTTCACTTAGTATGATAATCTCTAGGTCCATCCACATTGCTGCAAGTGGCGTTATTTCATTTTTTTTTTTATGGCTGAGTAATTTTCCACTGTATATGTGTACCACATCTTCTTTATCCATTCCTCTGTCATGGACATTTAGGTTGCTTCCATGTCTTGGCTATTGTAAATAGTGCTGCAGTGAACATTAGGGTGCATGTATCTTTTCGAATTCTGGTTTTCTTTGGATATATACCCAGCAGTGGGATTGCTGGATCATATGGTAGTTCTATCCTTAGTTTTTTAAAGAACCTCCATAGTTGTTGTACAGTTTGTACCAGTTTACATTCCCACCAACAGTGTACGAGGATTCCCTTTTCTCCACACCTTCTCCAGCATTTATTGTTTGTAGACTTTTTGATGATGGCCATTCTGACCTGTGTAAGGTGATACCTCATTGTAGTTTTGATTTGCATTTCTCTAATAATTAGTGATGTTGAGCATCTTTTCATGTGCTTTTTGACCATCTGTAGGAATGTTCTATTTTTAATAGACATCGTCTTAAGATAGAGTAGGGTTTTAACTCTTGTAATTTAGTTATTTTCTATGTAGGTACAACTTCTGCTAATGAGATAATTTTTATCTTATTTGACTAGAAACTTGAAAGGTAGTTTTTATAGTTTGCTTTTTCTTAGTACTTTCAAAAACACAACAGTGTAAGGTCCAGAAGATTTAATTAGGTGTTCCTAATTAATTTTTAAATTTTGTTTCCCTTTTAACTAGGTGTTCATTTTTTTCCCCTTTTAATTAGGTGTTCATCTCTTTTTTTTTCTTTTAGTTAGGTGTTCATCCTCTTTTTTTTCCTTTGTAATTAGGTGTTCATCTCTTTTGTGTCTGAAGTATTTGAGATTATCACTTACAATGATAAATATCAAGATGATACCCAGCTTTACATTCTTCTCTTAATGTAACTCCTTAAACTATGGTGTTTCCACTTCTTATTAGGGTAGTTACATACAATTTTAGCTAAGCCTGGTATTTAGCAAGAATATTATAAAGCAAGGGATAGCAAGTCATTTTCATCTGGGAATACTATATTGTGGCGGGATCTGAGTTGGGATCTGGATTACTCAATGAATGAGTAAAATTCTGCCATCACTCCTCAGGAAGAAAGTGGCAGATAAGCCAACATGTTTGTCATTGGTGGAATGCAAATCTTTGTAACAGAGAGGAGCTTGTATCATAAATGTAGTTTTTAAACTTTTACTAGCAGTGGAACCCTTTTTTCAAGTGAAAATCTTAAACCTTTTACCTATTTTACATGTCAGATGAAACACTTTGGTTGAGCAGGGGAGTGAGGGGATCTGAAGCCCTTTACCTTCCTGGCATTTTTGCAGAATGCTTAGGGTCTTAGATAGAGAGCACAAATTGAAACTTGAATTAGGTTAATAGCAAATAATAGAAATCACTGACACTGAACATAGCCTGTTGAGTTCCCATCTCTTTGTGTATATTATCTCACTTAATGCCCACAACAATTTTATAGTAATATAATAAATGTATTATTTCTATTTTATATTCTTGTAGGAACTTCATCCACTGACTTTTACTGAATTGAATAAATCAGAACTCTGGAAGAGTACTGATTTTATTAATACATTAACACCAAAATTCTATAGATGAAAATCAAGATGAAAATTTTTTAAATCAGGAGATGTTCTTAAAAATAGGGAACAGGGGAAAATCTTCCATGTGATTATAATTAGGATTTCTGTGGTTATGCCATTGCTTAATGAAGTTTACCAATTTCAGTAGTATTTTATCCGTATATAGGTCAGATGATCTTTTAGACTAATTTTTTTCATGTTCAGCTTCTTAATTTTATTCCATTCTTTTATTTTCAGAACTTGGAAGAAGGACACAGCTCAGCAGTGGCCGCTCACTACAATGAACTCCAGGAAGTTGGTTTGGAGAAGCGTAGCCAAAGTAGAATTTTTTACCTAAGAAACTTTAATAATTGGATGAAAAGTGTCCTCATTGGTATGTTTGTTTTTGGATTTATAGTTTTGAATTTTTAATTTCAGCTTATGTCTCATTTTTTACTCCCCAAATGGTTAATCATACACAAAGCTACTAGGTCTTTAGTTACTATTCATTTAATCATCAAAGCTTGGCTTTATAAAACTGGAGCCAAAACTGAAACTAAGCCTTTTAGGTAAATTCGTTTTATATTTACTTACGATTGACTACATAAGATAGCAATGAGTGTTTAATTAATATTAAGTTGATGAGTTAATCAGGCTTTCAGAAGGCAGTGTGCTTTTACATTTAGAATCAAGCTAACCTAGTGCTATTAAATAATCTATTTTACTCTAATAGTTTTGGAGCAATGATATATTGTTGAATTAAACATTTGGGTTCCATTAGGTCAAGAAAATGGGCAGTGCCATGATTTTTTATCTCTAGGCCTTTAATGAGTTGGTAAAGGTCATCATGTGTATTGATTGTCCATTGAACTTGTTTTTTCTTCTGGGGAGAAATAAACTTTACTTTGAGGATTGATGAAGACATTCAGCTTTATAGACAGCATTTTATCTATGGAAACTCACCTTTGATATTAAAATGGAAGTCAGTGGAGGAAATATGATTCAGAATATATTTATTGCTTTGTGTATCAAGTACATTAAATAGTCACTTACCTGAGATTAGAGAATTTTTAAAAGCCAGTAGATTTTGAAGTTTTTCATAAAAAGGTTTTTTTAAAATTTTGGTTTCTGTTTTTGTTTTCTTAAAAGCCAACCTCAGAAAAAGTGAGAATGCTTTCATATTTACACTGAAAAGAATAAAGTGCTAATTATGGCTACTTTCTACTAGTTTTAACGATAATTTAGTAATTTTAAAAGATAAATCATCCATTCTGAGAAGTCAGGAGTGGGAACTAGACTCATTATTTTGAACACATTTTAATATTTTTCTTTGTTTTGTTATAAAAATAAGACTTATTTGACTGCTACTTGTCAACCAGGGTAAATGAATAAATGAACTTCTTTTATTTATTTATTTATTTATTTTTAGGTTACTTATTATGGCATTTTTACTCTATACTCGTAATCTTTGGATGCTGTTCCTAATTTCTTTTCAGTTTTTCTCTTCCTTTCCTCATCCTCAGTAATGCAGATAAGTTATCATTGAGTATTTTTCCTAATGTGTTGTTTACTCATGTATTTATTCATTGAATAAATATTTTTAAGTTCAGCACTATTTTTCACATCGTTAGTTGTATTATTTTTATAAACAGGGAAACGAGTAGTTTTTAAAAACACGTATGTCAGACTTAGCAAAAATTTATCTCTCAGCATATTTATGATAGTATTTGTTCTTCAGCTGTTCCAGCAACTCTCTCAATGGGTGCCTTGCTATCTGCACCTGTCTTTCTGGTCCTGCTGCAATCAGTGTGGCCTGTGCCAAATTCCCTTGCTGCCTTATTTCTTTTTCTTCTCAACACCCATTCTTTGTCATTTATTTTCGCTTCCTTGTTGCTGCTTATAGCTAGGTGATAGTTGAGTACGATGCTTGAATGTGATAAAGATATCTTTGAATAATGTTTCATGAAGATTTTCCCTCTCATTAATCTTATGTGAAAATAAAGAGATTTTATAATTCTTATTTTCACTCTTTCCGTATTTTATGCTGTTTTTTTTTTAAGATTCATAGCAGAAAGTTGAATATGGAACACTTGTACTTCTGTGACAGTGAAAGGCAGAAGTATTTATACAGAATATTCTAGCAGTCAAAATAGTACACATAAGAAATAGAAAACATTAAACTCAGAATGATAAAGACAGGAAGAGTAGATCTAGGATTCAGTATTTTATCCAATTTTAGAATTGCTGAATATTTCATTGTCTAAGAATATTAATATGCCTTTAACTAATGTTTGAACCATTTGGCTATTGATGTAAGGGACATGCTAATGTTATTCGTTGGATCTTAATGTGATTTGGTAGATTGGGATAAAAGACTGCATTTTTTTTTTTTTTTTTTTTTTTTTTTTTTTTTTTTTTTTTTTTTTTTTTTTTGGCTGTATGTGGGCCTCTCACTGTTGTGGCCTCTCCCCCTGTGGAGCACAGGCTCCGGACGCCAGGCTCAGCGGCCATGGCTCACGGGCCCAGCCGCTCCGCGGCATGTGGGATCCTCCCGAACCGGGGCACGAACCCGTGTCCCCTGCATCGGCAGGCTGACTCTCAACCACTGCGCCACCAGGGAAGCCCAAGACTGCATTTTTATTTCAGAGTTTTTAAGAATTCTGTTGATGGTAAAATTAAGAGGTATGTATAGTTTTTTGACTAGTTTAGAGGTAAGCTTGGCATCTTTTATCAAAATCAAGGTCTCTTGTGATCCCATAATTATTACGTGTATAATAAGCTAAACACTTAGCTTTGGAAAGAGAACTACAAAAAATCATGAATAATTTTTTTCTTATCATGAGCAAGTGTTGGGTATTCTTGTATTAATTAGAATTTAAAATGTTTGCTATTGACCCACCAAGGTCATGTGGCTTTTTTGTACTATTAAACTTCTTTTTAATAAAATGAGAGAGAAAAAATAAAATGTTTGCTATTTAATGTTGAATCAAATTCTGAAAATAACCTTCAAAAACCTATCTTAGCTTCTAAAATACCAGACACATACTCTTTCATCTTTAATGCTGAAGGATCAAGTTAATTAACTCTTAGTCAAATTTTGAAATATTTTCTAGAAGTTATAAATTAATTACATAAATGAATGTGTTTATATTACACTAAGTCCCCTACACAAGAATGAGTTTTGTTCTGAGAGCACGTACGTAAGTCCAATTTGTTTGTAAGGCCAGCAAAGTTAGCCTGGGTACCCAACTAACACGATTGCTTTATAGTACTATACTGTAATAGGTATAATAACTTCTCACACATATAATACATAAAAAACAAACACAAAATAAAGAAAACATTTTTAATCTTACAGTACAGTTCCTTGAAAAGTACAGTAGTACATTACAACAACCCACACTTCTTAGCAGTACCAGCTACATCACCACTGCTTTTACACTAGCTTCTGGACCTTCGGGGCTTGAAATAATACTGTACTACTGTACTCTGTACAGTACTGTACCGTAAAATACACAAAAGCACAACCACTTGTAGAGCGTGCATGTGACAATGTATGCCAGACACATGAACTAACTTACGTGATTGGACATAATGAACACATATTCACATCTTTGAAAGTTGTCTAGTTTGTATGTAAGAGACTTACTGTACGTGTCAGGCAGAAGTTAGTAGGTTATTAGGGGTAACAGTTTATGCTTTAGTAAAAATGGAGAAGAGATAATTTATTATGACTTAATTTTCTCTTTTAGGAGAATTTTTAGAAAAGGTGCGACTGAAAAAAAAACGTGATATCACTGTTTTGGACCTGGGATGTGGTAAAGGTGGAGATTTGCTCAAGTGGAAAAAGGGAAGAATTGACAAGCTAGTTTGTACTGGTAAGACAGATAATGGCATGGGAAAGAATAATTTGTGGTCTGTCAGGTAAATGTAAATAAGAAAGATCTCATTATGGACATAATACAAAATACCTCACCACAAGATGTCTGGGGGCTAGGCATGAGATGGGTGTTTTCTAAAATGAGTAATGAGACTTTACTGATGGTGTTAAAAACAAGGATGATTGGAGTCATGTCGGACTCCATGTTTGAAGCACAAACTTGGAAAGGCTTTCACTGGTCAAAGATAGGATAGTTTCTTCATTAAAAAAGAGAGTGATTACAGGGGACTTCCCTGGTGGCACAGTGGTTAAGAATCCTCCTGCCGATGCAGGGGACACAGGTTTTAGCCCTGGTCTGGTAAGATCCCACATGCTGCAGACCAAGTAAAACTAAGCCCGTGCGCCACAACTACTGAACCCCGCACACCTAGAGCCCATGCTCTGCAACAAGAGAAGCCACCTCAATGACAATCCTGTGCACTGCAACGGAGAGTAGCCCCCACTGGCCGCAACTAGAGAAAGCCCGCACACAGCAACAAAGATCCAACGCAGCCAAGATTGATTAATTAATTAATTAATTGATTAATTAATTATTTTAAAAAGACAGTGATTACAGTGGATTGAAACATGAAATAAAGGAAAAAATCTCGTTGTTCACACATGGAGGGAGCAAGGAAACTTACTCATTCTGAAATTCATAAACTAAGGGAGGAGGTGGCGAGTATTTATCTTCTCTAACCCCGTATAAACCATGTTTCAAGGTAACCAAATGGTTGAAAAGAGAAATTCCTCTTTATTGAAAAATCATGATGAATAAATTTTTCCACGCTTGGTAAAATAATAGATCTAAGCTATTAGGTGAAAAGTTGATAGGAACTTAACTGGATGAATCAAGTGCCTGAATCTGCTGGTCAGTCTTAACCCTGAAGAGGGACAAGATGATGTCATGTTCCTTCCTGTGGGAAGTGCCCAGCACCACCTGTGTTGTAGTATTGCCTAAATCGGCACTTGTCAAAGTTTTTGGTTTTATGACCACAATACATTCTTAAAAATGATTGAGGACCCCAGAAAGTTTTTGCATATGTGGTTATATCTGTTGATTATAGAAATTAAAACCGAGAATTTAAAAAATATTTATTACAGATAAAATGTAGTGAGAAGACTGGCATTTTAAAAGTACTTTTGCAAACTCCTTTAGAGTCTGGAATAATAGAACACAACTGGATTCTCACATCTGTTTCTGCATCAATATGTTTTGATGTGTTATTTTATTTGATGAGTAGTTGTGAAATGGAGTATTTTAATAGCCTTTTCAGATAATTGAGGATATTCATCAAAATTCGACAAGTGGTAGTTCCTTTAAAGGTTAGTTACAGCATGGAATCTGAAACCACATTGGTGAACTTTTTGTGTTCTGTTATATTTAAATCCACTGGTCTATCTTGCACTTCGTCCTGCAAGATTTTGTAATATTTGGAAAATAATGTTCACTAAAGTTATGCAAATCTTCTAAATGTTGACATCAGGAAATCATATTTGTTTAATATCACCATCGATCAGAAAAGTCTTAAGTATTGGGAAGATGCCCAGCCGGTGGTGGTAGATACAAGTTTGTCAGAGTTGGAGCTTTCACTTGAAAGCTCAAATTTATCATTGGTAACAAATACAGTCCGTAGTTTTCATGAAATGGCAGGCTCATTTTTTTCACTATGAAGAAAAGGTCTGCCAAATTACGAAGTCTGAATAACCAGTTTGTCTGTCAGTGGTTCTTTAAGTGAAACAATTTTGTGTGAAAAAATGGGCAGTACAGCTTACAGTGCCCTCACACCAGTCCTGTTCAGGCAGACTTTGTTAGGTAGCAGAAATGTTTTGAAGATTTCATAAAATTAATTTTTACTGTTTATCAAGGACATTCTTAAATGAAATTGGATTTTTTCCCCCTATTTTCTTTCTGTGCTGGCTTATAGCAGTGAAAAATATATCAAGTATTACCAGTACCATTGGTGCCCCTACCTTGTATTCATGACAAGGTACCCACCATTGCTTTTGTACCTGCAGTGCAAATCTCAACACTGGGAAAAGGCAAATAACATTTTATTAAGAAACTATAAAGAGCTGGGCGTATAGTGTTAGGTTTTATAATCCAAATTGGAATTTAAACTTTCTGCTTTTAACTTTGAATAAGCATTTAAAAATCATGGTAGAACTTTTCTGTTGTCAGTACCTATTGAGAAGGTGGTTAATTCCTTTTGAAAAATAAGAGGGCATTTCCATTGGAACAAAAGACTTTCTTGTCTTTTGTTTTGAAGGAAATAGAACCTTTTTGCTTTTCTAAGGCTAGATTCCCTGCCAAAGTTTAAAAGTTGAGATGAAGTCTAGATTTGTGCCATATTTGCATTTCCGTTTTAACTCTGTGGGCCTTTGTTGACATTACTAATACCCGTCCCCCTTCCAGATATTGCTGATGTTTCTGTCAAACAGTGTCAGCAACGGTACGAGGACATGAAAAATCGTTGTCGTGATAATGAATATATTTTCAGTGCAGAATTTATAACTGCTGATTGTTCAAAGGTATGTATTTTTCTAATTTGTCTGTTTTTATATTCTTAGTATGAGTAAATGGTTTGCTTTAAAAATCAGCTCATTTTTTTAAAATTCGCTTTGAAACATTAAAAATCTTTAGGATGTAGATTTTTGGTTTCAACTAGAAATTCCATTAATGATAAATTTCCTTAAATGACCCAGTGAATACTTCTGGGAATTTTTAGCTTTTTATACTTTTACTTTGGAAATCATTTGTTGCTTCTCTGTTTGGACACGATTTATTTTCTAGTATTTTGAAATAGATCTGCACTTCATTTTGTTTACCTTGTAATTTGTTTGGGTGGTTTCCCAACATATCAGAGTCTGGTGACACCTGTTTCCGAATCTCTTTAACAGCTGAAGTTCAAGACTGTAGAGGCACTCGAAATGTTGGAAGTTCCCCCTTGAACATTTCTTTTCTGACTCCTTAGCTCATTGAACTATTACAGATACCTGTAACCCTACACATTTTGTTTGCAGTTGTGAAAGAGGAAGGAAAAGTGCTAGAAAGTTGGAAACCTTTAAAAACACTTTTGCGTTTTAAAAAGATGTCCCAGGGAGTTTCCTGGTGGTCCAGTGGTTAGGACTCAGTACTTTCACTGCCATAGCCTGGGTTCAGTCCCTGGTCAGGGAACTAAAGATCTCGCAAGCTGCATGGCACAGCCTAAAAAGTAAAAAATGTCCCAAAGACCAGCTTTGTGGGTTTTTTTAAACCCAAGTTACTGTTCAACATCATTTTACTTTAGTTTTCAAGTAAAGCCAGTTAAAGGTTCAACTCCTTTAAATGTCATGTTTGATATATTTTTTAGTATTATTTCAGAATCTCTAGTTTTTAAAATTACTATGAAAATGGGAATCAAATTCTATTGAATCAGAAAGAAAGAACGTTTTTATTATGATCTTTATGATATGTAATGAGAAAGGGTAGGTTGGTGGGAGGTCATGTGTACTTTTATTTTAAGGATCCTAATTCTAGAAATTAATTCACTAAATTTTTATGTCACAGCCAACTTCAAAGTCTTGACCCATTTTAATTTGTTTCAGGAACTTTTGATTGATAAGTTTCGTGACCCAGAAATGTGCTTTGACATCTGCAGTTGTCAGTTTGTCTGCCATTACTCATTCGAGTCCTATGAGCAGGCTGACGTCATGCTCAGAAATGCATGTGAGAGACTGAGCCCTGGAGGCTATTTTATTGGTACCACTCCCAATAGCTTTGAATTGATGTAAGTACTTTTATATTTTGTGGTTTATAAAATACTCAAAAGTAAGCTTATTTTAGACTAGCAAGTGTTTATTAGGAGTAAAGTTTATAGAACATGCCGTGTTGATCTTATAAGGGCTGAGCACTTTGATAATGTATTTGAGTAGATACTCAAATTTTAAGTTAAAAAGTCAGATTTGCAGATGAACCTTTAAAACATCTTTCTGTGTAAGTTGGAGACTGATGTTACTTCCAGCCAAAAAGCCAGAGGTGGTATTGCTAGACAAACTCCAGATCAGATGTGAGGCATTGGGACTTAACCAGCTGTCATGATAGTGAAACCTACTTCCAGCATAATTTTATTAGTGAGATTGTTAATGACCTTTTAGTGTATTGCTTCTTAAAAGTAGCTCAAATCCAATTAAAAGCTAATCTTTATAAAATTGCATCGTGTGTGTCCGCCTCCCATATTTAATCTGATCAAAATAAATTTGACCTAATAACAAATTTAATCTTTTTGTTTTGGTTTGGGGATAACTTTTATAGAAGACGCCTTGAAACTTCAGAAACAGAATCATTTGGAAATGAAATATATACTGTGAAATTTCAGAAGAAAGGAGCTTATCCTTTATTTGGCTGCAAATATGACTTCAACTTGGAAGGTGTTGTGGATGTCCCTGAATTCTTGGTCTATTTTCCATTGCTAAATGAGTAAGAATGTCATTAATCTGTTAACTATTCTCTTTTTGTGTAAGAGAGAAAGAAAAGGAAAAAAAATCAGTATTTATGTTTGTTTCTTATTTTAAGTGGGATCCTAAGAAGAAGTATAGCCTTATTTAAAAAAAAAAAAAAAAAAAAGAATAACTTCAAACCCAGGGTTGGTGGCATAGGTCTCTTGCAGCCTTACTCATTTAGTTTCTTTTATTCCTGGAATTATTTCATCCTGTAGGCAAGAAAGGGAGCCTGTTGCCTGCAAGTTGTGGAAGAAAATAACTGACACTATAAATAGCAAAAGACTTATTTTTAAGTAACTGCTGGTACTTTGGTAACATAAAATGAGTCTTCCCAAAGTAGAGATCCTCCTTTTCACAGAGATAGGTGTTAAAAGTTGTTTTATATTTCGCTATAGCTTATGAAATTGCCTCTGTCTCACGGGCAGTGGCAATAATAAAGTACTGATTCAGGAATGTATTCACTCATGCACCTGAATTCCTAGGAGTCCTGGCACACCACAGGCACAGGGAAAACTGGGGTTTCAGGTAAGGCCCCAAGGCCTTTTCTTGGTCTTGGGTGTCTCCCTGATAGGGAACGTGGAAGAGTCCAGTTAAATGCAGGCCATGTCACAGCTGACCAAACTGCATCTCCTTCTTTTTAAAACAAAGCCTTTATTAACTGAGGAAGAGGAAGAGCTTTATTTTTTTACTTATTTTTGGCTGGTGATTATTTGAATTGTGTCTCAGGCAGCTTGTAAAATTATGGGTGTAGGATTTTCAGGAGTCTACAATATATAAAAATTATATACAATAATATGAGAAAATGAAGTAGTATGTGACTAAACATGGAAAATACTATGCACAATTTATAAATATGAACTATAAAGTTAAAATTATATCACATTTTCCTTATAGTTAGCAAACTTTGGGGAAATGTTATACTCTTCAACTTTATGAAAGAAAAAAATAGGCGTTTTTAGTATGTTGTTTTATATATTTGGTATGTTAGCTTGGTGTTTTGGGTTGACAAAGTTGGTGATTTGAGTATACGCCAAAAGATAAAGAATAAAATGGAAGTTTTTTAAAAAAAATGCTAGGCAAACACTAACAATTTTTTCTGCTTATATTGCCTAATGGTTATAAACATATAAAGTCATAAAGTATCACTTTAATATTTTAAAATTTTTAAAATTATTTATTAAGACAGGTATTCATTCAGGGAGACAATCAGAAAATGCATAGGGATTTTGAGATGCCCTTCTGCCATTTCGTTAATTAGATTTTACATGGCAAACCTATTCAGATTGGTCAAATTGAGTCTCAGTTCTTTGTAATTATGGTATTTCTTAGGGTTAAAGCTTGGTTTCATTTGTAAAGGCTCATTTTGGATATTTATGATAGAAAATGAACTGCCTGGAATAGAAGAGGCTTTTATATTTACTCATGTGGTCTTTCCAAGGAGGGCTAATGCTAATTACAGGGACTCCTGCCTTATGTATGCCTCTTACATGCAAATCCAAGTGGCCCTCAAATGTTTCCTTCACTCTGTCCCCTCATCTGTCACTTCACAAGTCCCCTTTCAGACTTTTTCCCTTTCTTCCTCTCCTCCTTTTGTGCTACCTGAAATCATCCTCAGGTTCCCTTTTGTTGTCTACAGCTACATAGTAATCAACTTCAGCAAATGCACTGGGAAAAAATACACACGCAAAGCATAACAGGGAGACCTAATGTCATTGAGGATTTAAGGAAGCCACCTTGGAAAAAGTGATGTTTAAGTCAACATCTAAAGGCTGTCTAGTTGGCCAGTTGGAGACCAGAAGGGAGAGTGTTCCAGGCGTAAGGGCCGATATGGGTGAAGGCCCCGAAGTGCGACGGACAGAGCTTGGCTAGTTCATGGAGCTGAAGGAAAGCCATTGTGACTGGGCCTTAAGAAATCAGGGCCCAGCTGGCTCAAGATGAGGCAGCACTCCTGTATAAATGAGTGCCTTAGAGCCCATGTTAAAGGCTTTTGAATTGTGCCCTAAGTGTGCTGGAGAGCCAGTGAAGGATGTGAAGGAGGGACATGACCTGTGCACTGCTAAAAGCATAATCTGGCTGCAGTTGGAAAATTGGTTGAGGGAGGGTAAGAATAGCAGCGAGATGAGCGAAGTGGTACAGCTGTGTGGTGATGGTGTTGGAGCAGGATGGTGGTGAGTGACGTGGTCAAAAGTGGGCCTGTTTGAAGTATGTTGTATAGGTAAATGGAGAGGACCTGGTGGTGTGCTGAACACTGGGCATAGAGAGGGGGAGGCGTGGATCGTTAGATGGATTTACTGAAATAGCAGAGATTGGCAGAAGAACAGGCTAGTGGGATTCAGCCCTGGAGGTGGAGAGTTAGAGCACGCCTGTGACAGTCCTGGTGGACATTTCTAGGGAGCAGTGCAGTGACAGAGGCCAGGACTGAGCTACCGTTACTGTTGGCAAGCTGTATGTGTCAGGGAGTGACAGCGAGCAAGGTTCTGGGCCACCCTTTTCAGAACCCTGACATTTGGAAGTTGGGAAAAGAAACCTGTAAAACAAACTGTGAAGAAGCAGTTCAAGATGTAGGATAAAAATTAATAGTGTGGGGCTTCCCTGGTGGCGCAGTGGTTGGGAGTCCACCTGCCGATGCAGGGGACACGGGTTCATGCCCCGGTCTGGGAGGATCCCACGTGCCACGGAGCAGCTGGGCCCGTGAGCCATGGCCCCTGAGCCTGCGCGTCCAGAGCCTGTGCTCCGCAACGGGAGAGGCCACAACAGTGAGAGGCCCGCGTACCGCAAACAACAACAACAACAAAAATTAATAGTGTGTCTTGCCAGGGAATCCAGTAGATGAAAGAGACTATTTTAAGAAGGAAGTTGGCCACTATTTTCAATGCCACTGTGAGGGATCGAGTCAAATGAAATGGAGTTGGTAGAAGAGTGTTCCTTACAGCCTGTGGTCCCCATCTCACAGCCTTTCATTTCATTTCCTGGCCTGTCTGTTACGTTACTGGAGTTCCCTGTGATCCAGTGAGATTTAACTGCACATTTCCTTCAGGTCAGTGGTGTATTGCCCTTCACTCATTTTCCATGGTCCTCTTGTGAATTTGTAAATGTTTTTAGTTAAGCCCAGAAGATGTTACTGTTGTGTGTGGAATTACAAATATTTTGGAAGCCTTTTCATTAAATAATCTTTTTTGGACAGAATGGCGAAGAAGTACAATATGAAACTAGTCTACAAAAAAACATTTCTGGAATTCTATGAGGAAAAGATTAAGAACAGTGAAAATAAAATGCTGTTAAAACGAATGCAGGCCCTGGAGGTGAGTATTTAGAAAAGGTGTAAAAATTCCAGGTCATAGTAAACTTGTTTGGCTGTCTCTGAGATTTCTTTCAAGGCCATGTACACACTCAGTATTTATATAAATTACACAGCTTATTGGTGCCAACTCTAGACTCTTTAGCACCTAGGACAGAGCTTTAACATAAGAGTTCTCAGCCTCAGGACTGTTGGCATTTGGGGCTGCTCTGTGCCCTGTAGGATGTTCAGCAGAACCCTGGCCTCTCCCCACTATGGAAGTCCAAAAAACTAAATACTTTTTTAAACAGCAAACACATAGCTAAATTTCTAATGTCTGATCTTACTGTAGGATACTTATAAAGGGGAAAAAGAAGATAGCAAAGTAAACATTCCTGGATCAGTTCCTTAAAAATTCTTCAGGAAGATGTACATCTAAAGTGGTTCCTTGCTAGCTAGTTTGTTGTAACAGGGCAAAGAAAGGAATTAAAAGAGTATATAACCTTTACAGAGTAGATGGTTACTACATGAGTGTGTAATTCATTGTTTTTATTTACATGCGTTACAAAGCACTTTATAGTATAAAGAGATGTTAAAATTGATTAAAAATAGTGCTCAAAGTAATTTGAATAGACATTTGTCCAGCATACCTTTAAAAACAGCATTTTTTTGAGGCCCTTCTTCAGATTTTATATAAATATGGAGACGACCTGTATTGGAGGCTGGATATTTTCCTTCTCTTCTGGAACTCCCAAGGTTCTGTTGACTGAGCATTTTGTTTGTATTATTTCCAGTTGCTGTTCATACTTCCATGGCTGCTAAGTCACCATAATGTTCAAATGAATGTTTAGCTCTTCTGATAACTTCCTTCAGCTTAGAGTCGTAACAGAAAAAGCCTTTGACCAGGAGTCAGGGGGGTAAAGGTGTTTGCAGCCAGTGGTCCTTGGTGGCAATTCAGGATGCTATTCAGTCCCTGTGTAGACTCTCTGTGATTGTAGATACTCTGATCATGCTCAGTGTTGACCATGGCAGCTGCTTTGTTCAGAGAGGATTCCCTTCACTCCTTTTTTTTCATATTCCAAAAGTATGTGTAGTTTGTATTCCTGAAGTAATACTTAAAGATTACTGTCTTAATTATTTTATTTCAGTGATTGTGTGTTTAATTCTGAATTGTAAATTTCAGTGTAATGTCTCAACTAGGAATTTCACTTGCTTCCCTAGCCATATCCTGCAAATGAGAATTCCAAACTTGCATCTGAGAAGGCAGATGACTATGAACATGCAGTAAAGTACATGAAGAACAGTCAAGTGAGGTTGCCATTGGTAAGTTTTTATTTTTTAACTTGCTTTATAGAAAAATGGAAACTTAGGAAATTATTTCACTGGTTTATAATACTTGAGTTCACTGAGTTACAAATCAGATACACAGTAGTCTGTTTCCCCTAAGTTGTGATAACTTTTTATAACTGTAGAATATAGAATAAAATGTACTCTAACGAACTGAGAATGGAGGAAATAAGGATGGGAGAAAAGTTATAGGCTTGGCTTGAGAGTTTTCTTGCTATACCATTGCATCTTTACCTGGACACTACTGACTCGTGGTGTTCCATAGATAAAATTCAGGGGCTTATGAACTTAGATGGGGAAAAATTACATCTTCATTTTCTCTGACTTCTACGTGGAAGTTCACATTTTCCTTAATTATGAATGCTACATAATTATCACTTCTTCAAAATTATATTAGTTACTAAACTTACCACTGTATATCTTGTTACTCAGTGCCTTTGCAAAGTAGCAAGTACATCACTAAATACAATTTATTTCCTTTGTATGATACATACTTTATTTTGTGATTTCCTTTGTAAAAACACAAAAATCTTACTCCCTCCTGCAGTATTATTTGATGTTTCAAGATAGGCCTCTTTTTTTCTTTTTCCATTTTCCAAGTTAAAAATGTAAGCTAGATAATTTTTCCAGTTACACATGAATACCCTTTGTATGCAGATTCACCCTTTGGTTGAGAATCAGTGGTTTAGAGAATTGGCAGGAGCGCAAAAGTGGTGAGAAGATGGCATTAAAGGTTAATCTCATTGATTTATTTTATATTCAGATCACAATAATATTAACAGTAAATTGTATGTGTATTTATAATGAAGTTAGGGTTTTGGAGACTCTGTCCATTATTGAAAAATAAGTATATATGTACTTGCATATTCAATCTGAAATTTTCTTTCTTTTTTTTAAATTTTAGGGAACCTTAAGTAAATCAGAATGGGAAGCTACAAGTGAGTATATCATCAGTGTAGATTTACTGACATTTTCAAAAATTGCTTCAAAGTGATTGTTAAAATCTGAAAACTTCAGAATTTTTCTGACACATATTAATTTGTGTGAGGAGGTGATTGTGTTATACACAAAATTCCTATAAATGTCTAATTCCCTGTCTTGCACGGCTATTTTGTGCCAAGAGAAAATATATGCAGGATGTTCCTTAACGTAAACTTTGACGAGAATTCTTAAACATTTTCATTGTCTGCTTGTTACTATGAAGCCATCTGTATTTGATGTCTTTACCTTACATTTCTGCTGGAAATTTTGGCTTATGGAGCAGTTCCGTGTATTTTATTTGGTTCTGGCCTCTCTGGCATTGACAGTGAAGTCACAATAAATACTAGAACATTTAGTGAAGCAGCACTGAGCAGGATGTTTTAGAGGGTGTGTGGTTGGGAACAGCCATGATGTGGAGACATTCTGAAGTGAGGCACCTGTCTTTGGAGGAGAGGTCAGAGGCCTGGCCAGTCTGTGAAGTCCCAGAGCCTCCCTGCCAGGATGGTGATACCCTTATATGGTTGCCCTGACAACTTAAAAGGTAGTTCCCACTCCTTGGTTAAATATTTGTTGATTATGTTGAAGGAAAAATCAAAGGTAATCAGAGATAACCCATTTGATAAACATTTTGAATATTAACTTACATAAAGATCTATGAAAGGGCTTTGGAGGATAAAAAAATAAATGTTACCTCTCTGCCTTCCAGAAGTGTACTATCCAGTAGAAGAAACAGATATAAATAAGTGACTTCTGGGCACACTGTTTTACATGCTGAAGTTCCTGTAATGGGGAAAACAGATGAAGGAGAGCTTAATAAAAACTAGTGGCATCTGGAAAATAATAATAGTTGGTATTACTGAGTGTTTAGCTTGGGCCCAGTCGCTGTTCGAAACTTTTCCTGTGTTATGCCTCATTTAATCCTCACAGCTTTGTCAGTAGACTGCTATTAATTCTGTCTTCTTTTCACAGATAGGAAAGCAGGCAAATAGCTTGGCCGAGGTCAGAGAGCTAGCCCAGGTGCTCCACACTCGCAGCCATGGCCTCATGGACACCCACGGAAAGGAAAATTCTTAGGACTTGCTGAATTGGAGAGAGAGGAAAAGGGAAGAAGGCGCACTTTGAGCCAGTTGCAGAATATTGGTGACCTTGGTAGAAATGGGATTGGAAGATATTAGAGACGTAATCTCTGACAAACGTAGAAATATGTGCAGAAACCGACACATTTCTTTGGTTTCCCTGGAGTGGAGATATGCCAGCTACCTTAGATGTCCCACCAATCCCAAAGTGCCGTGTAACCGAACGACCTTGGTCAAAGGTCGTGATGGTGGTGCTGGCTGCAGATCAGCACTGTATTTTTATATTAAACATGGACTTTAGCAGTAATATACAAGTGAAGAATTAGATGCCCCCAGGCAGTTGAAGAAGAGGTGGGTTAGAGAGGAGAAAAGCAATAGGAAAGGAACAATGGCCAAAGGGCAGCCAGGATTAGTGTGTCAGGGTCCATCTGCTCTGTGATGAATTACATTTTTCTAACCTGGAGGGCTTTGTGGGCTGGTGCCACAGTCTAAGAAGCTATATTTTAGACTCCTACTGGTCTAATCATTTAGCTCGTATTACCAGAGCCTGCTGCTCCTCTAGAAGATGCTTTAAATGTGGAAGAAAAGAGAATTGTTGCTGATCTGCTTTTAGAAGTGGTTTAAGTTTCTTTTGTTTAAATCTCAGTTGAAATGCTGGCACAGAAGGTATTTTATATAATTAGTGAGACTTCCAGAATTTTTGAGCTAGAAAGGAGAGAAAGTTATTCATTGCTGATCTGGAATTAAGCACTGGTTTTATATGACCCTAGATCCGGGCAGGTCAGGACTGCCAGGTTATCTGCAGTGGGTATAGATGTGTTTGGGGTGGGTTTGGCAGGGTTTGCTGCAGAAAGAGCACTTGGAGTGTACGGCAAGCTCAGCAATGCCGGCTTGTCCTGAGCCTCAGGACTTGCCAGTGAGTGCTTTAGGCTGCTCTGCTTCCTTCCGCTCAAGAAGAATCCAGTGTTGATGATCACCCTGCCTATTTTCCCCCCATCTGTGTATTCTGCTGCCAGCCATATTTATTTCTCCTAAAAGACTCGGGAGCTAGAGAATGAGTAAAGAATAGCATGACCAGAATGATGTTAGGGGAGACTGCCGTGGTGCTCCT
This sequence comes from Mesoplodon bidens, assembly GCF_964165515.1. Classification (NCBI taxonomy): domain Eukaryota; kingdom Metazoa; phylum Chordata; class Mammalia; order Artiodactyla; family Ziphiidae; genus Mesoplodon; species Mesoplodon bidens. Next base: position 28,170,232 of record NC_138169.1, on the reverse strand, counting down.
GTGCAGGCTGGGTTGGAGAGGCCGAGGACTTGAGGATTGGGAGGCCCTTATGTGGTCTGCTGTCCTTCATCCGTCCCCTGTTCTACAGTTGACCCAAGGGACGACGCCTCCTCGTCACATGGCTTCTTATCTCGACTTGCTGGGTGAATGTTCTAGTGAACACCCTGAACATTTTTGTGATGTTTTGAGGATTTGTCTTCTCAGTCGTTTTCATAATCATAAAATCTATCAGTATCTTAAAAGAAGATATAATAAGTTTGAACTTCAGTGTGGTTCAGAATGGGGAACCATAGATGCATTTAGATGTCTTTGAGTGAACACACATCAAAGCCGGAAACCTTACTTAAGGGAGCGTGCTCTTGGGGCTGGGACTGTTGATTATCATGTGTCTTTTGGCTCACTTTCCTTACCAGGCCCTACAACACAACAACTGGATAATTGGATGAATTTTAACATGCACATTATATGTGTTCCTTACCATTTTTATTAGGGTTTTTTTCCCCTCCTGAGTAGCAAACTTAGATTACCCCTGCACTCATAGTAGTGCAATTATTCCAGGTAAAAAGAATTAAATCATAAGGTTTTCCAGTTTTCATTTTCTTTGCTTTTATACTTTTTTTTTTCCTCAAACGGTCAGTAGAGATTTTTAGAGCTCTTAAATTGGTTTTCTCCAGGGCTGTGATGTCACTATTACAGTAAGTGGATATTTGTTTTCAAGTAAGCAGATATGATCCCATATCTGCCTAGGTATGACTCAAAATTATTGAAGAACTCCTAGAAATAATGGAATTTTTCCTTTTCAAAAGCTGCTTGAGAATTTTCACCAAATTATGAACAAGACCGAGATTGCTGCCCTGAGGATGTGAGAAACCAAGCTCTAACTTTTATTTGTTTTCTTTTCAGGTATTTACTTGGTTTTTGCATTTGAGAAGCAGCAGTGAGCACATCACATATGCAGTAGCACCAGAACAGCTGTGTTCTTTCTTGTACAGATTTGAATGGTCCATCTTCCATAGATCTGACATCCTTGTTTAATTTAATTATTCTCAACGTACAGGATGCTGCTGGAAACTACAGTGTATAAATTCAACATTTGCTGTCTGTGACAGATGAACTTTGTGTGTGTATATAAGAGTGAGTCAGGACCTTTGTCTTTAAAAATCTATTTTTAAGTAATGTTCTAAGAATTCCATTTGCCTCCACTCTCTTAGCTCATAAAAATTATAAAATGACTTGTTAAAGCCTCTGAGTTCTTTCGCCAGTGATCTGCTTTGTCCAGTGTTTATTTACAGTATTAAATTTATTGCAGTTGTAGAATTGGTGAGAGAGTGTACTGATTCGGAGGTGTGTGTGCTTATTTCCTTAGTTTTGTTAGTGTTTTTCAAGATTAAATTAATTGCGTTCTGTACAATTGAATGTAAGTGTTCAATATATATTGCTAAAATTATAAGTTTAAAACTAAATTTTAGATGGTCATAAAAGTTAATTACCTAGGGCCTCCCTGGTGGCGCAGTGGTTGGGAGTCCGCCTGCCGATGCAGGGGATACGGGTTCGTGCCCCGGTCCGGGAGGATCCCATATGCCGCGGAGCGGCTGGGCCCATGAGCCATGGCTGCTGAGCCTGCGCATCCGGAGCCTGTGCTCCGCAACGGGAGAGGCCACAACAGTGAGAGGCCCGCTTACCGCAAAAAAAATAAAAAAAAAAAAAAAAAAAAAAAAGTTAATTACCTAGAATTTTAACCAGTTATTAAATTTCATTATAAATAATAACTACTTTATTTGCCAATATGATGCAGTTTTAGAACTAGATAGAACATTTCAAATTCCAGCATAAAATTGTTTTGGATTTGGGGAGCTTTCTCTTAAGAGTTTCTTACAATAGCAATTAATGTTTCTAATTATCAAGGATGTAATTCATATATTTACTGAACCAAAATGCCATAGGTGCTTTTCTCAACATTTGGTGAACCTCTCCTATGTGAACCTGTTTGCACATTTTCTTCAGCTTTATATATGGAACTGCAGTTGGGGTGGCGGATGAGGAGCGGGCGGCAACGCAGTGATAAAGGAAGCTGTAGGAATTCACCCTGATGATGGGTCTGGGTTACGGTTGCTGCATGCTGTAGATCCGTTACCCGCTTTGGCCCAGAAACAACCAGTACCTGCTCCTCTGTCACCACGTTGTACTTGGCACAGTGGGTCTGGCGTCTCATCCCCATTTGCATGTGCCATTTTAGAACCCTTAAAGTTGTCAGCTCTGGCTTCTTGTGTGACTCTTCGGAAACTGACACCAGTGTGAATTGTCCTTAATTTATCACCGTTTAGAAAACTTGCCAGTTTTTTATATGTAGTGAAAAATTTAAAGAGCAAAGCAGAGCAATTTATACATGCTCCTTTAAAAATCACTTATTTCATGCATGGTTTTAAAAGACATTTCTTTCTATAATTATCCAGAGAACTTGTTAAAAAACTGTAGTCTCTTAATTTGTTTATGTGTGTTGATTGTTCATGGTGTTAGAGTAGCAGACCTTCTAGCAGACCAACACAGGTTACCTAACTTCTGTTCCTTCCACAATCTGTCCATCTCCAGACTGTTACTAGTTTACAAAAATGGTAATTTGCCTTAGTGGTGGTTCACCATAAGTCATTGGGGAAAATAAATAGTAGCACTTCGGCCTGGTGGCTGCCATTCACCAGCTGCGGTTTGGTGCTGGTGCTGGGGAGGTAGGGGTGGTGAGCTCTTGGTGTTACATGCCTAGGTTCATTTCAGTTCTGGGGGAGGTGCCAGAAAGTATTGTGATAGTTCGGGTAGAGTATGAAAAACTTCTCTGTTATTTCCTACCACTGTCCTCATGTAATGGTCTTAGTTTATTCTAAGCAAGTCATAAGGCATATTTTTAACCTCCTGCTCTGTCCACTCCATGGGTAATTTGGGAGAGAGAAGAATCCCCAAATGGTGGAGTAATTTGTGATGGCAAAACCAAGACGAAAGGAAGGTGGGGTCCCCAGACCTTTAGTGGATAGAAAGGTGCACAGAGAGCTGGAGTGGGCTCTTGGTCTGAGTGGGCTGGCATGTGTGGAGGGGTGTGTGGAGCCTCACCAGAGGGTGCGGCATCCCAGCCATTGCCCTTCGAGCTTTGGTGGCCTTGTTGCCTTCTCTGCCCTTCCTCCCTGACGTCTCATGTTGCAGTTAGGTGTCTGGGCAGTGACTGAAGAAGAACTGCCATCACCAGGGTAAAAGCTTGTGGGATTCCTCCACACACATCTGCAGTCTAAATATTTGGTGATTTTCTATCCAAGCCTAGTGGAAACTGTTAGGAGAGGTAGGATGGCTTTTCATTGTCAAGCCAGTGATGTAAGCTGCTCTTGGAAGTGGCTCAAGGGCATTTTCAGTTTGTCCTCTGAGGATGAAAGTAGAAGTGAGAATCAGCTACAGCATTTGTGGAAAGAAATCGTGAGGAATGGGCTGGGAACCTGGCTGGTTGTGGTGTAACTGAGAGCACACAAATGGAACTCTTTGGGCCTGGAATCCAATAAAACAAGGGAGAGAACCTGGCCGTTTCCCACTGCATTCTAAGGGGAGTGTCCTAACCTGCGGGTGGTGACTGTGCACTTGGGCCACCAAGCCTCCACTCCACTGTGACTCCCCAGAGGAATTTGCCTTCAGAGAGAGAAGGATTGATTAGAGACTGTGACTTAAATTAACTAATCTTTGTGATGACTCTGAAAGGTAGATTATCAGTACAGGGTTTCCTAGCCTACCCCTCCCCAAACTTGGAAATTGAGGAAGTATGATTGCTCCCTAAATTCACATTGATAGTATTTATAGGGCATCAGAGCAGAGGGGTACAAGTGAGATGGGCTTGGAGGTGGGAGTGATGTGGATCAGCAGAGGAGAGGCCACAGAAGCATTGTCAGCTGTCAGCTGTCCAGATCTGCAGTCCCTTTAGCTCTTCTGGGTATTTATTCAGCCTGTCTTAGTTTATTGCATTATGTTATTTTGGTAAGTCTTCAAGTATCCTAATGAGGATTTGGCTTCTTGTGCAAATCTGCCTGTGGGGAAGAACTGCCAGTGTAAATATTCTAGCTACTGAACATGATTAATAGGAACTGATTTTTTGTTGTCTACCTCAGGTTTTCAAAGTAGAGGCCAGACCCAGGGACCACGGCCCTGTAATAACAGTTGTACCATAATGCCCATGGCCGTTTGGTCAAACAGGAAGCATGGATGTATGATATCACCACCTCCCTGGTCGATGTTACATCAAATGCTACACACCTGATAGGAAGTTTCTTCATTTCTCACCCTCTGACAACAGCATTTCTGATTCTTTGAAGGCAGTCGATAACAGTGACTGATGCATGCATTTATTTAATGATAGACTTATTTAGCAGATATACGTGGGACTGGGGCTGGGGGACAGCCAACTCTTTTCCACCTCATGTCCTTCCCAATTCCTGCTCCATTCCCATTTAGCCCTGGAGCCTGTGTGCCTGCTTCTCACTGCACTACCTAACAAGTATAGGGCACACAGGAGTACTCTCCTGGGTTTGCCTGGCAAGACTTGGGTGAGCTCCAAAGCCCTCTGCTACCTAGACTTACCCTAGGCCATGTGTTCTTGGGGACAGTATACCCTGGGTAAAGCCATGTTGACAGCTAACATTTACTAAGTTCTTCCCTTATGTCAGTCACTTTTCTAAATGTATTATATGTGATCCTTAGAACAACTGTATGAGGTAAGCACCATTATCCCTGTTTTAATGATGAGAAGTCGAGAGGACACAAAGTTGCCCAAGGCAAAACCAAGATTTGAACACCCCATAACCCCCAGGTCGGGCCTGCACTCCAGTTGCACGTTACATGCCTCCAGGGTGTTAGGCCTAGAGGACTCCTTGCTCATCCGCTCCCTGCAACTGGAAACATTAACTATTGGAGCTCCATCCTTTGGGTGCAAAACTTTGATACTTATTTAAATGTTCCCTAAGAGGAGCATTTACTCCTGAGTAAGGATTTGGGGCAGAGAGAGCAGGAGGGCCCTTGAGTGTACTAGGGAGGAGGGTAAGTGAATAATTCATAGGCAGGAAGGCAAAGGTTTAAACTGGGATTTCACATTTTGGTAGGCCTACTCCTTTGGCAGCCAGACCTAGAGCAAATCTAGTTTGTATGTTAGGGGCTGACACTGTTTGGGATTGGCAGATAGTTGAGAGGATGGCGAGAGGAATCATCTCTTCAGTCTGAGCTGATTATCCAGGCAGAGGCACATTATTTTGTTTTAACTTTTTATTGAAGAGTAACACATATATTAAAAAGTTGGTGTTTTTCGCAAATGGAAAACACGCATATAGTCAGCACCCATATCAAACAATACAGAAGCTCCTCCTGCTCCCTTCCAGTAGCTGCCTCCCAAGGGTAACCACTATCTCAACTTCTAAGAGCATAGGTTACTTTTGTCTGTTTTTGGATGTTATATGAAAAGAATCAAACAGTATGTATTCTTTTGTACTGGCTTATTTGGTCGACAGTATATGAGAATTTTGTTGCATGTATTTGTACATGGTTCTTTTTCATGGCTGTATAGTATTCCATTGCGTGAATAAACCACGTGTTATTTATCCAATGGATGTTTGGTTCATTCCCAGTTTGGGAAATACTATTAATAGCACTGCTTCAAATATTCTAGTCCGTGAACTTTGGGGCACAGGTACTCCTCTCTGCCTAGGAGTAGAATTGCAGGGTCATAGTACAGACATCATGCTTAGCTTTATTGGACTCTACCCAACAGGTTTTCCAAGTTCCAGTTGTCCCACTTCTCACCAACGCTCAGTAGTGTCACATAGTGGTATCTCATTGTGGCTTTAATTTTCATTTTACTGATTCTTAATGACATTGAGCACTTTTCATATGCTTATTGGGCTTTGTCCTCTTGTGAAATATCTGTTCAAGTTTTGCCCATTTTTATATTGGGTAGACTATCTTTTTTGTATTGACTTGTTGGTTTTTAAAATATGTTTATTCTGGATATGAATCCATTGTTGAATGTATCGTATTGTGAGAATATATTTGGTGAAAAGAAGCTCTTAATTTTACTATACAATTTACCAATGTTCTCCTTTATAGTCGGCATATTTTGTTTAAGAAGTCTTTGCATATTCCAACCAGGATCATGAAGACGTTCTTCTGTGTTTTCTTCTAAAATCTTTTTTGTTTTACCTTTCACTTTTAAATCAGAAATCTTACTGAATTTATTTTTGTTAATAATGTGAAATAGGATTTAAGGTAGAAGTTTTCTCTTATGGATTTCCAGTTGTCCCAGCATTATTTATTGAGAAAAACCATCCTCTTATGATACCAGTTTTCCACCTTTGTCATGTAAAAGGTGATCATATATGTGTGATTTTGTTTCTGGACTCTATTCTGTTTCACTGATCAGTTTATTTTTCCTTGTACCAGTACCACACCATTTTAATTGTATCTTTATAATGGATCTTATCAATAACAATACAAGGATAGCTTTAGCTTGCTAATTGAGTTAATTGAGCAAAGTGGAGAGTGGTACATGATGAATGCATAGAGACAGGTAGGAGTGGGAGAAATCTGTTATTCTAAAGTCAGTAGAAAGCCACAAGAGGATTATACGAATGAGGTCATTTATTTTATGTTTTTAAAAGATAACCCTGATCCAGCAAGGATATAAAAGACTTGGAACAACCCTATCAACCAACTTAAACTAAATGTCATCTATAGAAGACTTCACCCAACAACAGCAAAATGTACATTCTTCTTAGGTGTACATGAAATATTCTCCAGAATAGACCATAGAACTAATGTCAATACAATTAAAAGGATTAAAACCATACAAAGGGGCTTCCTTGGTGGCGCAGTGGTTGAGAGTCCGCCTGCTGATGCAGGGGACATGGGTTCGTGCCCCGGTCCGGGAGGATCCCACATGCCGTGGAGCAGCTGGGCCCGTGAGCCATGGCCGCTGGGCCTGCGCGTCCGGAGCCTGTGCCCCGCAACGGGAGAGGCCACAACAGCGAGAGGCCCGCGTACTGCAAAAAAAAAAAAAAAAAAAACTATTTTTCCTACCACAGTAGAATTTAATTAGAAGTCAACAGCAGAAGAAAATTTGGGAAATCCACAAATATTTGGAAATTAAACCAAAAAAGATTTTAATAACTTGTAGGTCAAAGAAGAAATCACAAGGAAGATAGGAAAATATTTTTCACTGAATGAAAATCAAAACACATCAGGATGTGTGGGATGAAGCCAAAGCATTGCTTAGAGGAAAATTTTTGTGTGTAAACACCTATATTGGGAAAGAAAACAAAGATCTCAAGTCAATAACCTAAGATTCCACTTAAATAATGAGGGGGTGGGAGAACTAAACCCAAAGTAAGAAGGATGGAAATAAAGATTAGAGGGGGAAATAAATGAAATAGAAAACAGAGAAACAAGAGAGAATATCAGTGAAATAAATCCTTTATAAAGATCAACAAAATTGACACACTTGACCAAGAAAAAAAGAAAAGTTACCAAAATGAGGAATGAAAGGAATTTACTATCAAATTTACAATATATAAATGGATTATAAGGGAATAATATGAACAATTTTATGTCAACAAATCAGACAAATGAAATGGACCAATTCCTACAAAGACAAAAGGACCCCAAATACTGAAACACTCAAGAAGAAATAGAGAATCTGAATAATAAAGAAATTGAATTAATACTTAAAAATCTTCCACAAAGAAAAACTCAGGCCCAGATGACTTTACTGGTGATTTCTATCAAATATTTAAAGAAGAAATAATGCCAGTCCTTCACAAACTCTTACAGAACACAAAGGAGGGACTTCCCTGGTGGTCCAGTGGTTAAGACTCTGAGCTCACAATGCAGGGGGCCTGGGTTCGATCCCTGGTCAGGGAACTAGATCCCACATGCTGCAACGAAGGTCCTGCATGCTGCAACTAAGACCTGGTGCAGCCAAATAAATAAATCAATATTTTTAAAAAAAGAGGAGGAGGGGCTTCCCTGGTGGCGCAGTGGTTGAGAGTCTGCCTGCCGATGCAGGGGACACGGGTTCGTGCCCCGGTCCGGGAAGATCCCACATGCTGTGGAGCGGCTGGGCCCGTGAGCCATGGCTGCTGAGCCTGCGCGTCCAGAGCCTGTGCTCCGCAACGGGAGAGGCCACAACAGTGAGAGGCCCGCGTACCGCAAAAAAAAAAAAAAAAAAAAAAAAAAAAACTTCTTTCTTGGGCCTCCCTGGTGGCGCAGTGGTTGGGAGTCCGCCTGCCGATGCAGGGGATACGGGCTCATGCCCCGGTCCGGGAGGATCCCATATGCCGCGGAGCAGCTGGGCCCGTGAGCCATGGCCGCTGACCCTGCGCATCCGGAGCCTGTGCTCCGCAACGGGAGAGGCCACAACAGTGAGAGGCCCACGTACCACAAAAAAAAAAAAAAAGAGGAGGAGGGAATACTTCCCAGCTCATTCTTTGAGGCCAGTATTTCCCTGATACCACCCAAAGCCAGGAAAAGACATCACAAGAAAAGAAAACTACAGACCAGTATCTCTTATGAATATAGTGATTAAAATCCTCAACAAAATACTAATAAACAGAATCTAGCAGCATATAAAAAGGATTATACACCATGATTAAGTAGGATTTATTCCAGTAATGCAAGGAAGTTTTAATATCTGAAAATCAATATAACACTGTATTAATAGAATAAAGGAGAAAACAGCGTGAGCATTTCAATACATAAAGTATTTTAAATCCAACATCCCTTCGTGATAAAACTCTCAACAAACTTGGGATAGAAGGGAAACTTCACTGTGATCAAAAAGGCATCTACAAAAACCTACAGCTAACATCATGCTTGTTGAAAGAAAATTGAGAATAAGGCACTGATGTTCACTCTTGCTACATAGGTTCTAGCCAGTGTAATCATGCAAGAAAAAGAAATAAAAGGCATTCAGATGGAAAAGAATAAGTGAAACTGTCTTTTACTTGCAGATAACTATATATAGAAAATTCTAAAAAATCCATCAAAAAACTATGAGTTCAGCAAAGTTACATAATACATGATCAATGTACAAAAAACAGTTACATATTTTTTTTTTTTGCTGGATGTAAGAAAATGTTTAATTTCCATATGGTGCCTGGGGTGGGGTCTGGTCGGGGGGTACATGCCGGTGTTCCCTGGTCCCCACCCCTATAACTGCTGGGCGGGCCTGAGGATACACAGGAAGTAGGTCTTGCGGGCAGGCAGCCTGGCATGAGAGGAGCTCTGGGTCCCCTCTTCGAGGACGTCCTCGCGGGTACCCTTTCGGAGCCCATCCCGGATGGCCTGCAGGTGGTGTCGCTTCTCACTGAGCCAGTGGTCGCTCTCCTGGGCATCCTGGTGGGACCTCCGCCGTGGCAGCTTCTTGATCCAGAAGGCCATTCGAGGGTGGGGTTCCGGGTGGAAGCTGTCCACGGCCTTTGGGACAGGCACAAGGGCCTCCTTCTCCTCTTTCTTGGGTACCTTCCAGTCACCCTGCAAGCTCCCCTCTCCTGGCTCATTGGATGCCACCACCTTCTCAGAGATCAGCACCTCTCCTGTCTCCTTGTTGGTCACCTTGTCAATCTGGAGGTGGCTGGAGAGAGTTTTGTCTCCCAGCCTGTGCTTCTGGTTCTCTTCATAGTGGAAGTTCCTAGGGAGGCCCTGGAAGTCCATAGGAGCAGAGAAGAAGCTGTCCATGACCCGCAGCAGGTCATCCTGGGGTTTCAGGAAAAGCCGGATGAAGCCTTGGAGCAGACTCTCGAGACCTAGAAAACCCGAGGAGCTCTCCTGGGCGTCACCATCGCGGATCGGGGCTGCAGTGGAGGGGGGCATCAAGGCAGAGGGGAGGAGCAGCAACAGGACCAGTGGGTGCCACATTGTGGGGCCGGCCGGGAGGCTTCTCCCACGCCCCGCCCCTTCTTCTGGGACCCGCCTTTATACTAGACCACAGCCCGGTCACCTGACTCTCAAGACTCTGGCCGTCCACGGACTGTTAAATCCAAACAGTTCTGATCTCCAGCCCAGGCTGGATACCTGGAACGTTGGATGAGCTCCTCAGGCCTAGACTCGCCTCTATTGTCTGACCACGCCCCCGTTTGTTGACCTCACCCATGAGCCCAGCCCTCTATTGGACTGTCACGCCCTTAAGGGAAGGGCCACACCCCTTGAGCCAGAGCCAGGCGTTGATTTCAAGTTCACACCCCCATAGTCAGACCACGCTCCTGTCGGTTGACCTCGGCCCTGGAGAACCAGTGTTGCCTCTGTTCTCTGATCGTGGCCATCGTGCTGGAGTCCAAACAGTTATATTTCTATGTGCTAGTACTAAACAATTCAAAAATGATCTTAAGAAAAAATATAATAAAATGCCTAGGAATAAATCTAACAAAAAAAGCATAGGTTTTGTACACTGAAAACTATAAAATATTGCTGAGGGAAATTAAAGATCTAAGTAGAGAGACATTCCATGTCATGGATTGGGACACTCTACTGTTAAGACGTCACCTCTCCCAAATTGATCTATAGATTCAACACAGTCCCTGTAGAATTACAGCAAGTTTTTTTGTAGAAATTGACAAACTGATCCTAAAATTTATATATTAATGCAAAGGACCCAGCATCAAGCAATTTTTTAAAAGAACAACATGGGAGGACTTAACACTTCTTGATTTCAAAACTTTCAATAAATCTACAATAATCAAAACAGGGTGATATTAGCCTAAAGATAGACATACAGATCAATGGAACAGAATGTAGAGTACAAAAATAAACTCATATTTAAGTCCATTGATTTTCAAGAAGGGTGCCAAGATATATAGGGAAAAGAGTCTTTTTGACAAATGGTGATGGGACAATTTTGACCCTTACCTTACACAATATGCAAAAATTAAAATGGATTCAAGACCTAATTTAAGAACGGAAACTATAACACTTTTGGAAGAAAACATAGGGAAAAGTCTTCATGACCTTGGGTTAGTCAGATTTCTTAGATATGATACCAAAAGCATCCATTTAAAAAATTGATAAATTGGACTTTGTCAAAATTAAAAACTTTGTGCATTAAAAGACACCATTAAGAAAATGGATAGACAACATACAGAATGGGAAAAAATATTTGCAAATCATATTTGTGATAAAGGACGTGTATCCAGAATATACAAAGAGCTCTTAAAACTCAAAAATAAGGCAAACAATCCAGTTTACAAATGGGAAAATATTTGAATAGACATTTACAAGAGAAGACAGACAAATGGCTAAAAAGCACAGGGAAAAAACTGATCATAATTAGTCATTCAGAAATCCAAATTAAAACCACAACACAATACCACTTTTCATCCACTAAAATGGCATGACCAAAATGAACAGAATATAACAAGTGTTGGGGAGGATGTGGTGAAAATGGAGTCTCATACGTCGCTGGTGAGGATGTGAAACAGTGCAGCCACTTTGGAAAACAGTTTGACATTTTCTTAAAATTTAAACATAAATTCACCCTATGACCCAGAACTTCTGTCCACCCAAGAGAAATGAAAGCATATGTCCACACAAAGACTTGTATGTGAATGTTCACAGCATTATTTGTAGCAGCTAAAATATGGAAACAATCCGCATGTCTATCAACTGGCGAATGGATAAATAAAATGTGGTCTATCCTTACGATTGAATATTCAGCAACAAAAAGAAATGAACTTCTTATACATGATACAAGATAGATGAACCTCAGAAATAGTATGCTAAATGAAAGAAGTCAGATTCAAAAGATTATATATTGTCTGATTCCATGTACCTGAATGACCTCTGTAGAGAAGAGGTCAGCAAACCTTTTCGGTAAAGGGCAGTGTAGTAAATATTACAAGCTGTGTGGTCCACGCGATCTCTGTTATACATATGTATAGATAGATATAGGTACATAGATATATTCAACTTTCTTATTAAAAATATTATATATTTAACTTTAGTGATTGTGCAAATTTACACACTACCAGGAGTAACTATCTGGGAATAATGACACTTATATTTTTTTCTGATCTTTATTTCTTTTTCTCACCCTATTATACCATCTAGGGTGCACAGTACAATGCTGCACAAAAGTGGTGAGAGCATATAACAGTTTATATTTCACCATTATGTAAGATATGAGGTTAAGGAATTTTTCTAGTTTTTGTTTCCTAGTTCTTGTTCCCTAAAAGTTTTCATCACGAATTTGTGTTAAATTTTATCAAGTGTACTTTCTGATCTACTGAGATAACCATAGGAGTTTCCTGCTCTAGTTTGTAAATGTAGTGAATTCCATTTACTAATTTTTGTATATTAAATGAATCTTTCATTTGTGAGATAAACCCAACTTACATAATGTATTATAATTTTTATATATTATTGGATTCAGTTTGTTAATATTTTGTTTAGGATTTTTGCATCTTTGTTCATACCTGATATTGATTTGTAGTTTTCCTTTCTTGTAACATCTTTCAAGTTTGGTATCAAGGTTATACATGCTCTATAAAACTCACAGGGAAGTTTTCTTTTTCTATTTGGTGGAAAAGTTTGTGAGAGATTGGCATTATATCATCCTTAAGATTTATGAAACATTGGCATTATAATGTCTTTAAATGTGATAGAGGGAATTCCATGGTGGCACAGGGGTTAAGAATCTGCCTGCCAATGCAGGGGACATGGGTTCGAGCCCTGGTCCGGAAAGATCTCACATGCCGCGGAGCAACTAAGCCCATGCACCACAACTACTGAGCCTGCTCTCTAGAGCCCGTGAGCCACAACTACTGAGCCTACATGCTACAACTACTGAAGCCTACGCGTCTAGAGCCTGTGCTCCGCAACAAGAGAAGCCACCACAGTGAGAAGCCCACACACCACAATGAAGAGTAGCCCCCACTCGCCGCAACTAGAGAAAAACCCGCGCACAGTAAGTAACGAAGACCCAAAGCAGCCAAAAGTAAATAAATAATTTTTTAAAATGTGATAGAATTTGCCAGTGAAGAATCTGTGTGTGTGTGTGTATAAGTATATGCACATTTAGAACTGTTATGTATTTTCCATGAATTGAACTTTTATAATTATAAAGTAAATCTCTTTATCTCTAATTATGCTTTTTGCCTTAAAGTATCCCAGCTCTTTTACTTTATATTTACCGTGGTATAATTTATTCAATTCTTTTACTTTCAACTTTCCTCTGCCCTTATATTTAAGGTGTGTCTCTTCTAAGCAGTATATTTTCAAAATCTTTTCTGACAATCTTAGCCTTTAATTGAAACACTTGCTTAATTTACACTTAATGTATTTCCTGTGTTAAGTCTTTGTTTGATAACTCCACCATTGGATCCCATCTGGACTGTTTCCATTGTCTGCTGGATATTTTTGATTGAGTGTTGGACATTGTGTATGAAAAATTACAGAAATAATTCAAGGCTCCTGATGATGTTATCTTCCTCCAGAGAAAACTTATTTTTGCTTCTGATGGTCTATTTGGCTAGGGGCACTAAGAATTCCAAATCTTCTTAATCCAATAGGGATTTGAGATGATTCAAGTGTGAGTTTAAGATCTTGCTGGTCTATTTCTTTCTAGTTTATCCTTATTCCTAGAATGTAGTGTTCATTTTACATGAGATAACAAATCTCTTATTGTTTAACCTATATTTATTTGGCTTGTTTTTTACTTGCTACCAAACACATCCTAATAAATATAAGTGCCCTGTGAAGAAAGTATTCTCAGTCTAATAAGTTTGGGAAATACTATACATTAAATTTTCCATTTAGAGATTCACAGAATACATTACCTATTAAAAATCAATGAACTTTTACATTAAAGAAAGTTTGTTTAACCCTCTGCTTAAGAAAATTATTTGAAGAAAGAATTCTTTTTAAAAACCACTTGTTAAATCTCATGGAATTAGTACTTTCTTCTGTTGACTTGCTAACTACTTCCTTTTCTTCAAGCATAAAAGTCAACTCTTCCTGGGGGTGTTGATCTCCAATTTAGAGACTAAGCTCCGTCTTAGTACTCATGGAACTGTATGATTGTATGCACGTGTGTGTGTGTGTGTGTGTGTGATTTGTTTGTTTACTTGTGTATCTTTCTCATTAGACTGTGTGCTCCTTGAGGGAGTTGGGGGTATACATTATTTTGTGTGACTCTAGTGCCTGGCCTTTTAATTTGACATTTAATAAATCTTGACAAATGAATAAGAATAGCTATGGAACACAAGAGCTCTTTAGACTGCTGAAGTGCAAGGAAATGTTTGAGGTCAATCCTAAAGAGATGTTTTTGACCTGTGAATCCAGGGAGAATCTTCCGCCTGATCTGTGACCCTCCTCAGATTACAAGCAGGATTTCTTGTGAATAGGCTATTTGGTCTGCATGGTCCTTCCTCACTCCTTAATTGCGATTTTATAAGGTGGAACTCTACCTCCACTCTCTAGTACTGGCTTTCTTCTGAGATTTGTCAGTATATGGCATAGTTAATTGTCTCTGCAATAGCATGAGAGTTTCATGAGGTCAGGAACTCTTGTTTATTTTACTGCTGTTCCTAGAACAATGCTTTACATGATCAATACACATTTGATGCATGTAATCATGTGCTGTTTCTCATCCCCTGCCCCCACCAGGGAAGCATCATGCCCAGACCTGACATCGTGCCGAGTTTACTGCGCAGACCTGAACTAGTAACAGAAATGGTTTAGTCTGGAAAATGTCAGATTGGGAGTGGGGGGAGGAGGGCACTTTTCTGGGCGCTTTTCTATGTCAAAATTTTTACCAATTCTAGGGAGACTTCTAAGCTGTATAAATCCATTCATTTCTCTTTATAATTTAAAAAGACGTTTGAATATTTGAATAGAGAAACCTCACTGCACATGTGTTTTTTCAGGACTTTTGGAAATTTTTGCCTACCACGGGAGAAATAAGTATTTTTTATCTAGTGAAATGAAAAATAAATATTAATTATCCAGGTATGTCTCTCCTGCCTTCATGGAATGCTCTGGTTAGCATGCAGCTTATTGAGGCTTGCGGGCAGGAAATGCTCAACATATTTAAACCATTGCATGTGTCTGAAAGGAGAGGAATGGGGGGATATTTACATCAGTTCCTTGGATACAGTCCAGTTAACCAGCAGAGACTATGCATTGTGAAGCTGTTTCACTGAAGCAACCTAAATTTGTTTTTCATAATGTACAGGCAAGACGATAGCATGGAGGTTTCAGACAGGAGAGTCAGTCTTTTTGCAATGATTTTTTTCAAAGGGTCACAAAGGAACAGGAACTATATTTCCCCACACAGGAAAGAGGGGTTCCTATCAGCACACCAGACAGTGGTCAAAGGTGAGGGACCCACCGAGTTAGCAGAACACCCACCTAGTATTCGCCAGTTTCCCGAATGGGTTTTAGTACGTGATGCTGTCAACCTTCATCCCTCAAGACTCCTTGATCCCCACACAATAAACCCAGACAGACAACCTCTTCGTGCCGTCCCTACCCGTGGCAGTTCATCTGGGCCACACAGATCCACCCTGCTCTCGTTCAATCACTTCCTTTCCTTTATCACCAAGAGCTGTGGACAGAACTTGCTGCATGAATAAAATTGGTCTCTGTTAATAAGGAGGGAAGGAAGGGAAGGTGTGGGATTTGGCCGCACATGTTGTGCCATGCCTCCATCCATGTCTCAGCCACATAGCCTGGTTTCCCCTGTATGTGCCACAGAAAGTGCTCTGTCAAAACCAGCAGCGCCTTCTTGGTTGCATCCTGCTGACCTTTTGGGGGGTTGGTCTGTGAGCCTTCCCTCTTCCGTGACACCTCCTTCTCCTGGCTTCTCCCCATTTTCCTAACTTCTCTCCCCCGTTTTCCCCCCATGGTAAACATCGGCATTCTTCAAGGGGCTGGCCCCAGGCCTCTGCTCCTCCCCTGGCTCCTCTTCGGAGTCAGAGGCCCCTCCTGTGACGACTTGCGCTCTCTTCATCCTTCATCTCTCCGCGGAGACCTCTATGTCCAGTGGCCACTGGATGTCCCCATGTGGATGGTTCTTTTGTTTTGGATATTCATGTCTAGACAGCTCCCAATGAAGGAAAACACGTAAACAGAGCAGTGGCCCATTAGGGTCACACAGTGATGAGTGTGGAAGGTCCTTCCTGGGTGCCGTGCACAGGCACAGCTTATAGACACGACCCCCACCCGGCAGCTCAGAGTCCAAAAAAAATGGTGCCGGCATGAGCAGGAAAGTGAATAAGACATCCGAAACTTTGGGAAATGGCAAATTGGCAGGTTGTTGATGGTTGAGGTTTAAAGGGGCAGCTAGCCCTTCAAATGTTTTCTGTCCTTTTAGCTGACATTCCCATGTATATCCATGGGCATGAGTGAGCTCCACGTAACTGTGATGGGAAGCACAGTCCGAGGTATGTGTGTCATGTCAGGAATCCGGCTCTGTGAAAGCTGGCCTCTCGCTTCCCGGCTCGCCTCGGTGGCCCTGTTGCCACAGCAATTTCTGGTGCTCGGCTGAGGTTTGTCACTGTTGCTAACCAAATGTGTACTTAGCCTGCTGCCCGACAGCACTCTCTGAGTGCTGACTGAGGTCACCAGGGCCGCGATCCCACGGGCAGAATCACACTTCAGCCCTCATGGTTTGTGCTGGCTCCACCTGGGGCCTCACTCTTATCAGGCTGACTCACTGCTCTTTGTGTGTCCTGAATGCAGATAAGGTCTGACCTTCTCTACAAAGGTCCTTAAGGAAATGCTCAAAGGTCTTTTAATCTCTATATAAGTATTGCAGAAAAAGCCTAAGTGTTCTGACAAGTCCTCACTTAGAAGTAGTACCTGTATACAGAGACTCGGTAAATATCTGTAAATAAGCTGACCCCTGGAAACCCAACACAAAGCTCCCCTGCAAAAAAAATCCAAAAACTATTGTACGGTATTGTATATTAACCCTTTCTCCTTCTGTAGAAACTGTATTTGATGTAAACATATGTGTTCAAAAAATGGTTAATAAAATGGAAAGACGAGACGACCCATTTGAACTGGTCATTCTGACCTGTGATATTCATAGGGTCTTTGGTCTTCTGGCCAATTTGTCAGCAGCTGCTGCAAAATAAGGAGGTACATTCATTGGTGAATCAGGATGATGTTATCTTGACAGTATTTATCACCTATAGGATGGCCATTTATCAGTTCAAAATGATTTAACTCCTGGATGTAAGGCCAACTGGCCCGAGGCAGGGGAACGCAATCAGATTCACAGGTTGCATCAGACCGAAACTCTCCGGACCACCCAGTTCCAGAAACTGACCTGGAGACTTTCCGGACCACCCAGTTCCAGGAACTGACCTGGGGACCTTTCACCTGGCCCAGCCTTCCCGCCTTTCGAGGGGCGGGACTAGCGGTCCCAAGACTGATGCAACCGGCACTAGATATTGCCATGATACCCGAAGAGACCACCAAATAAGGAATACCCTGCGCCCTCCCAGATTCACCACACCCCTTTCCCTTCTTCCCCTATAAAATCTTGCCCAATCCTCGCCCAGGTGCGACTTCTCTGGCCCCTTTCTCTCGGACCAGTGAACCTCGCCCGGGAGCGCCCCCTAATAAAGCTCACTTGAAGCTTTCCTCTGTTTCGCGATGCCGTTTGTTAAGATCCGACCTTACACTGGTAATAAAATAAAATTGTACACTTGACATTATATCCTGTCCCAAATTTTGTCTTTCAGTAAGCAAGTATTTTGGGGATACCCTTTGTACTCAGTAGGGGCTAGAGGCAGTGCCATTAGAGGATCTCTGCCATCAAAGAGCTTTTGGAGCATGAATTATTTCAAGACGTGAATATTTCAAGGTGTGTGGAAACCATCTCCAAAGTTCAAGTTGCTACATACAATTAAATACAAATTTAGGCGGCACAGAATATACATGTTGTAGAACAAGGGCTGTAACTGCAGTTCTCACAGGTGGGTGGTGGGTGCGTATTGGAGCTTTCCAGGGAAGGGATAACTTTGAAACAGTAGGTAGTTTCTACATCAGGCCCAGATGTGGCTTCTCTTGATCTGGAGACCAATAAACGAAAAGGCCAACTTATCTGATATTTTCCCCAATATAACCACAGTGGAACAGGGGGCCACACAGCCGGTGCTGCCATGTCATTCAAGGCAGGCCTCAGCCTGTTTATTTCCTAGGCTTGCTGTGCATTTCTCCTTTTTGCCCCCAAGACTTTTTCTTGCTCTCATCTTAAATATGTATGCTTGAGTCTATCCGACTCAGGGGAAGAGTCATGCTTTCAGTTTCTTTTCCCGGAACCATTTTGCGCAATTGAAAGGATTCACTAGATCCTTCTGATAAACCCTTAGGACTTCACACTGAGACAGCTTCCTTGGAGCCACTCAGAGGATTTGCGATGGTGGTGAAATCCGCCCCCTTGATTTGATCCTGTGCCAAATCTGAGTTTTAATTGATCTACATTATTCAACTTTCTTAATTTTATCTTTTACTTATTGGGTTGAGAAGAGCTGTATCTTCCCCCTCTGAAAGTCCCTGACTGGATTTTCTTGAAAAAAAATTTTTTTAATGATCGTTTCAATTGTGTCACTGAAGAATCATATTTGTTTATTTATAAAATTGTGGTAAAATACACATGACATAAAATTTACCATCTTAACTATTTTTAAGCCTGCAGTTCGGGGTGTCAGGTGCATTCACGTTGTTGTGCTACCATCTTGAATCTCTTTCACTCCTGCTGCCATTCAGGTCCCTCTTTCCTTTGCTCATCTCTTTCTTGTAGGATCTCATTAAATGCAGCCAACAATAGCCAGCACACACGACGGCTGTTCCGACCTTTCCCTGTATAACTACGTAGATGACCTGTCAGCCAAGCTCTCTCCCCACATAACAGGCACTGCCCTCTGTGCTCTCTAAGCACCCATTTCCGGTATTGATTCAGCCACTTTTAAGTAACAATTTCTGTACTTGTCAGGATGGTCTAGGCCAGGGCTTCTCAATCTGGAATAGCTACATGAAACATGAGGTGAGCTTGTTAAAATTCGGATTCAGATCTGGTGGGTCTGGAGCAAGAACTGAGATTTCGCATTTTGAACAAGCTCCCAGACACTGTTGGTCAAAGGGCCCCAATTAGAGAACCAAGGTTATCCTATAGAAACAAACAGCTCCCAAGTCTCAGCGACTTAACAAAAGTTTAGTTTTCATCATGTTACATGCTCAGCACGAATTAGCAGGGAGTCTCATAGTTACTCAGGGACCCAGGATGATGGAACCCCCTTTCTGACACATACTTACCTGTGAGTTTCTATTTCTACTCACATGTTCATTGTCTGTGATCTAACATCAAAGTGAGTTGGAGAAATCAACCCTACTGTGGCTCTGCTGGAAGGGGGTGAACTGGACAGGGGTTAGCAGCACCTTTCACGATGCCAGGAATGTGGCCTCTCAGTGCCCTGTCCTTGAGCTAACAGGCCAAGAACCACTATAGCAGGCATGTCTGTGGGCAAGTACACTCCGTGTAACTACAAATGAACTTGTGTGGCACGAAGTTATATTGTGATGTATAATATGAAATATATATCTGGCCTTTGTCACCATTCCTGGCACAGGGCTCTTCCAACCCTTGGAACTTACTAAGTCAGGGTGTCTTTTGTTATGTTAATGAGAGGACCTTTGGAATGCCTCTAAAGGAGTTGGAATCACCTGAGGAACTGGCTTGTCACCAGAGGAACCAACCACATGATTAGAGGGTTGGAACTTTCAGCCCCATCCCCCCATCCCCCACTCCCACCATCAGGGAGTAGAGAGCGGCTGGAGATGGAGTTCAATTGCCAATGGCCAAGGTTTAAATCAACCATGCCTGTGTCAGGAAGCCTCCATAAAACCCATAAACCCTCCATAAAAAGGACAGGGTCAGAGAACTCCTGGGCTGGAGGACATGTGGAGATTTGGTGGCATCTGGAGGGTACAGAAGCTATGCCCCTTCCCACACACCTTGCCCTGGGCGTCTCCTCCGTCTGGCTGTTCCTGGGTCCTGGTATCCTTTCATAATAAGCTTACAATCTAGTAAGTAAAATGTTCCTCTGAGTTCTGTGAGACTTTCTAGAAAATTCAATTCAATTAATTTTCTAGACAGGGGGTGTCACTGGGAACCTCTGATTTACAGCTGCTGGGTCAGAAGCACAGGTGACAAGTGGACTTTCAATTTGTATCTGAAGTTGGGGAGGGCAGTCTTGCAGAACTGAGTCCTCACCCTGTGGGCTCTGAGGCTACCTCCAGGTCCATCATGTCAGGATCGGGTTGAATTGTAGGGCGCCTAGCTGGTGTCAGAGAGCTGCTTGGTGCTGTGTGAAAACATACCCACATGGTACTTGGTGTCGGAATCAGCTGTGTGGGGCGGGGCTGTGCTCTCCCCTCAGCAGCGCTGACACCCACAGGTGGCTGTGGGGCACATGGGACACATGAGAGGTGAGTTTGGAAAAGCTCCTGAGGGGGTTAGGCCCCTTCCTCCTTCCCCATTGAGACTCAGTGTTGTGTAACATTTGAGAGAGGGAATATGAGAACTCATAAAGTCAAGGGAGATGATCCATGTGCGTGTTACATAGGGCCTTGCAGGATGGGCTGGGTCTGCACAGCTGTGGAGGATAGGGCAGCACAGGAGGGGAAAGTACTCGAGTAAGCGTTGAAACAGCCTGGCTAGAGCCAAGGGTATAAGCTGGGGCAAAAGTGGAAAATCACTCCAATGTGCTGGAAATTATAGAGGTGAGATTATGTGGGACTTGAGAGCCCAGGAGAAGAATCTGTTTTACGCTTGGTTTATAGAAACTAGGGAGACACTGAAAGTTTTTCTTTTTTTTCTTCTCTATTTTAAAACATATGGCCATGATCCAATAAAATTTGTGCGTTTCAATCAGTTTGCTGACAAATTTGAGTGACTGCCTGGAGAGGTGGGACACAGCCATCACCGTCGGGCGGGGTGCAGGCCTGAGGGCCTGGACGAGGTGTGAGCAGGTAATCAGACTGAAGGAGGGGGTCTCTCTGATTGCTTCTATCTGCCTACATTATGTTCGGTGAGATTACGTCAGGGTTTTTGGCCTCCGATTGGTTGTAACTCTTACTGTCCTTTTCCAGAGATCTTTCAGATCCCAACTTGCTGTGTCTGTCCCATCTCTTCTCATTCACCCTCCCTTCCTTCTTTTTTTTCTTTTATTTATTTAATTATTTTATCTTATTTATTTATTTTTTGGCTACGTTGCTGCGCGTGGGCTTTCTCTAGTTGCGGCGAGTGGGAGCTACTCTTCAGTGTGGTGCGTGGGCTTCTCATTGTGGTGGCTTCTCTTGTTGTGGAGCACGGGCTCTAGGTGCAAGGGCTTCAGTAGCTGTGGCACGTGGGCTCAGTAGTTGTGACTCACAGGCTTAGTTGCTCCATGGCATGTGGGATCTTCCCAGAGCAGGGATAGAACCCGTGTCCCCTGCACTGGCAGGCGGATTCTTAACCACTGTGCCACCAGGGAAGTCCCTTTTTTTTTTAAACAAATTTATTTTATTTATTTTTGGCTGTGCTGGGTCTTCATTGCTGCACACGGGCTTTCTCTAGTTGTGGAGAGCAGGGGCTACTCTTCCTTGTCGTGCGTGGGCTTCTCATTGCAGTGGCTTCTCTTGTTGTGGAGCACGGGCCCTAGAGCACACAGGCTTCAGTAGCTGTGGCATGCGGGCTCAATAGTTGTGACTACCGTGCCAGAGCACAGGCTCAGTAGTCGTGGCGCACAGGCTTAGTTGCTCCGTGGCATGTGGGATCTTCCCAGGCCAGGGCTCGAACCCATGTCCCCTGCGTTGGCAGGTGGAATCTTAACCACTGTGCCACCAGGGAAGCCCTGAAACACAGTTTTTAAAACGTAGCATAGAAGGTAGAAGATTGAATACACTCCCTTGAATTTGTAGGGAAAAAACAAAACAATAACAAAGAAACAATCCAGGGAAAGCTGGTCTCCCTGGGGTCCAAATGCTGCCATGAAGGAGACTCCACACCCACCACCCGCCAGCCCTAAGACCTCGTGCACTCGGCAAAGGTTTCCTGAGCTTGAGTTTTCTCATCTGTAAGATAAATGCAGTTTCTTACACTGTAAAATAGTTTCTCCTCTGTCATTGTAGGTGTTAAATACAGTAAAATCTGAAAGAGCTTGATATGTAGAAAACTCTGAATTGATGGATATTATAGCAAGGATTCCAGACACTGTAGTTCATCAGCAAATGATTTGGTCAGGTCCAGTCATCCCAGGCTTGACATTCAAGGCGCAGGAAGGCAGGAACAGGCAGACGATGTGTGTCCCAGTTAAAGCCGGATGGCTTCGCTTCCCGGTTCCAAGTGATCCACTGGGTTTTATCTGGATGGCTCTCCCCGTGGGTCCAGTGTGGTGAGTGGGTGGGATGAGCTGGTGATCGTGACTGGCCTGCTTCTCCCCAGGGAGCAAAGCAGACTGAAGTTGTTAGAGAGTCTGCAGTGAGCCTCACACAGAGGCCAGGGATAAGTGCAACTGTTGCTCAGGTGCGTAATCCGAGTGGCAAAGCCGCGTAGACAAGGTACTGAGAACAGTCGTAGACAAGGTACTGAGAATAGTTGGCTCACTGGATAATGTTTGCTGTAAATGTCAGCCGGAAAATTGTATCAAATCAGTAATGGTGGTAATAACGGCATTTGGAAGGAATGCAGAGGGATTTCCTTGCCAGACGTGGCTTGCCTGTCTTGTTTGAATGGGAGGCCTTGAGACCCAGAGACGGTGGAGAGGGGGCTTGTGGCTTCACGGTGGGCCTGGGGGCCCGTCCTCTGGCCTCTCAGGTGGTGAGGGAGGTGGGCACCACTGTGGCTTCCCCATGGAAGCAGGATACCAAGCCCCTTCAGGGTCACGCTGCGGGGTCTTTCAGGAAATTACTGCTGATTCTCAGTGAGAGTAAAGTGAGCTGCCAAGGGCTGAGCAGGGAGCAGAATCAGAGGCGGGCATGCTGCAAGGCCTGACAACTGAAGTCACCGGCGAGCAACAGGGACAGAGGCAGGGACCAGACCAGAGGGTCCAAGACGTCAGCCAGCTCCAGCTGGGAGCTGTGGACAGACTCCCTCCTTAGCGATTCCCTGGAACCTACTGGCCTTTAGGTGCCACTCCGGGAGGCAGCAGGGCTGAGCCCTGAACCCACAGAGTCTAACGCTGAAATGATGGAGGAAAGAGGGAATTGACCAAATCCATCTGCAAAGAACCAGATCAAATGGTTACATCAGACAGTAGGTATGGTAAGCATGCAATTAGAAATTAAGTTTAGTTAAAAAGAAATAAAATGACCATTTCGCACATCTGAGTGGTGTGAAATATAACTGTGAAGCAGGATCCATTAGGCAGACTATGAATGATTTGGTTCAACATAGCGAAGGAATTACCTAGGACAGCCCCAAACAGCCTGTGCAGGGTGAGGTAACCTGGGAGAGGGGAAACAAGAGCACATTTCCACCCTAGAGCCACTCTGCGAACCCAGGAAGAGGTGGGTTGGCAGCGGAGGTGACCGGCGAAGGTCTGGAGGATGTGGGCTGGATTAAACTCGGGAGTGGCTTAGGAGGGGCTCCCTGTCCTTGAACAAAACCTCTCAGGTCCGTCCCTGTTTGGAATTCCATGGTCTGTCCAATCTGGCATCTTCATGGAACAACGCTTAATCTAAGCCTAGTACAGCAGCAAGATGTTTCTCTCCCCAAACCTGTTTTCTAGGAAGTCTTTGAAGGCTTTCGAGACCTTGGGAGGTGGTACATGGAGGCTCTGCCTCCTCATCTAAAAACTGAGAATCATAATAATTAACTCAAATTAAGCTACATGAGATAACACAAGAGAAAGTGCCTGACTTATGGCTCACGGTTGATAATGGTTTTATAAATCTGAATATTTCTGCAAGGCAGAAGGAACTAGAGATAGACTGATTGTTCACGACCCTTTGCTGGGAGCTGTCTCTTTATGTCCTGTATTATGTATTGTATGGTTGTTCCTGGTCAGAGCAGCATAACCTGAAAGTCCCTTCTAGAATGTAGTCTTGCACCCAGGCTTCTGGAGTCTGGGTGTTCCCTGGACTTGCCCTACCCGCCCTTCCACACACCGTATGCTCTCCTTCCTGACAGGCTTGCTTCCATCTGGGTGAGGCTCTTTGTGTTTGTTCTCGAGACTGCTCCTTCTTTGTGCTCATCTGCCTCTGAAACGTTGGGTTTCCAGCCAACCAGGCTGCTAAACAGGCCTCTGATGGCAGAGCTCGGGCTCCCCTCCTTTTGCCCCTTGGGTGATGCTGGATATCCTGGACCCAGTGGGCAGGGACCACCTTAGCCCCACACAGAATTTCTGACAGTTGAGTTGGTGGGGCCACAGCAGGGCCCATCAGTTTTCTCTGCGGTTTTGATAAGTGGGAAGAGTCCAGGGCAGATGACCCCCTTGGGGATCCAGCACTGTGGCTTCCTCCTCCTTCACCCTGAGCCATCCACTCTTCACCACTGTGGGGCAAGAAAGAAAATCACCTGCTGCAAAGCTCCAGGCACAAAGAAAATGTCTTTCAGCACATCCTTTAATCACCAGCAGTTATGCTCAAATAGAATAAAAATCTTGCCAGGGAAAATACCACATTGCATTTTATTCATGATCTTGAGTATAACCATTTTTGCTTATTTTCTTATGTGAGTCAGTCTTTGGCCCATTGTTTCCTCTTTATTTGTACACCTGTGAAGCGATACTGTAGAACATTATTTTCCCCCTAGGGATTGTTTTTATGGAAAATCAATCTCAGCTGTCCTATTCTGTATTTTGACCTAAAATCCCCATTATTTATATGAACCAACACACTACTTGCTCTAGTAGGATTCCCATAGCTTCAAATGATAGTTCAATATTTCTCTGCTACAAGATGTAATCCATCATAAATTTACTTGAAAGAATATTAAAAGGGAAGTTTTTTGGTGGTTGCGTAAAGTTTGTTTAGTTTAGTTCTTGGTGATACTGAAGTTTAGTATTGAAAATAAGTTAACAGAAAATTAATCTGTGTATACTTATTGCGCCACCTGACATTCAATAATGAAACGCTACTGTTGACGTTATCTTCAAAGGACTTTCCCTGCCTCTCTTACCTAAACAGGGATGTTATTTTTGGTCCATTTATTGCAGCAAAAAGTAAACCAAAAAACAGATGCGGAGGTAGGGGGTGCCATGGGGAAGACCGAAATACCAGAATAAAATAGACAAAATATAGAAGACAAAATTGCTTCTGGTTGCAAATAGAACACATTTCCTAAATTAACCTGAAATTAATCATAGAGTCACAGGATCTCCAGTACAAAGTTTGAAGGTCCTTAGGCTGACCACCTTCTCACTTCTCATATCATGACCTCTGATTGTTCAGCTTATTTCTGAATGGTTCTTAAAAGATGGATGAGAGAGGGCTTCCCTGGTGGCGCAGTGGTTGAGAGTCCGCCTGCCGATGCAGGGGACACGGGTTCGTGCCCCGGTCCGGGAAGATCCCACATGCCGTGGAGCGGCTGGGCCTGTGAGCCATGGCCGCTGAGCCTGCGTGTCCGGAGCCTGTGCTCCGCGGCGGGAGAGGCCACAACAGTGAGAGGCCCGCGTACCGCAAAAAAAAAAAAAGATGGATGAGAGAAAGTATCACACTTAACAGTATAAAAGTGGGACCAGGGCTTCCCTGGTGGTGCAGTGGTTGAGGGTCCGCCTGCCGATGCAGGGGATGCGGGTTCGTGCCCCGGTCCGGGAAGATCCCACGTGCCGCGGAGCGGCTGGGCCCGTGAGCCATGGCCGTTGAGCCTGCGCGTCCGGAGCCTGTGCTCCGCGGCGGGAGAGGCCACAACAGTGAGAGGCCCACATACCGCAAAAACAAAAACAAAACAAAACAAAAAACCAACAAAAAAAAAGTGAGACCGATGTCTTCTGTTTTTCATAATTAAGAATGCTGGTTTCCTTTGTCGAGTATATGCTCAGATTTTTATCCCTTTTGACTTTTACTAATCATGATGCTCTAGGCGTCACACTAATGGCAAATTAAACTGTTCAGATTTATATAATCATAGAATTATTAGGGACCATAGATATTATTTAGGAAAACCTTCTTAATTTACAATCCTCTCATTTAAACCACCAAGTCTCCACAATGTATAATTTAAAGACAGATATTTACTCTGTGCCAACCCTCAGGCATGGCTTCTTATGGGACATACTCATGAAAACGTCAGGCACGTGGAGAAGCCCTTTGATATGAGCGTAGGGGCTGCCCTACCTGTCCTTTGGGGAGGTGCAGGGAACTCTCAGAATTGAAGCTAGTTAGTACTGGCTACAATATTCATAGCTGTCAGGGAGCATCTGAATTATGGCTTCTTAACATTGTCAGTCAATTCATTTAATACTTTTCCTTTTTGGTTTTGGTATTGTAACACTTTTATCCTGTTATCTTAGATATGTAAAAGAGGATTTTGAAGGTGTATTTTAAATATGCCACATACTCTAATTCTTAATAGTGTTGTACTTTTAAATTATATTGGGGTTTTAATGTTTTTTAGGAAGATTCAGAGATTTTAGTGGCTTTACTCTGCAGTTAGACCTGCATTCATGTCCAGACTCTGTTACTTACTAGTCCCTATAATATTTGGTGTGTAATTTAACTTCTCTTAGCCCCAGATTCCTCTTTTCTAAATAGGTAATATGACTAACATGGCAGATCTAAATGAAATAATGGGGTAATTATTTAGCACAGTACCTGGCACATGGTAGCAATGGGGGAGATAGAGCTATTCACAGGAGTTCACAGGGATATGGGATCACCAAAGAGAGGATCATAACCCTGAGGATTAAAGAAACTTTCCTGGAGAAGAAGGTGCTTGAGTGAAATCTTCAAGAAAGAGCAGGTGACACTGGAGAGAAAGACATTTCAGGCAGGCGTTATACATAGCAAACACAGAGAGATGAGAATTGCAAAGGCACCCAAAGTGGAAGGTAAACAACTGAGTGACCTGGAGTGTAAGCTGCAAGACAGAGAGTGCTGAGAGCTGAAGCTAAAAGGAGGACAGGTCTCAGAGACCATCGTGTGTCATGTCAAGGAACTTGTAAGTTAATTCTATTATTATGGCTAGTCTTGAAGGGTTTAAAACAGAAAAATAGTACAATCAGATGTGCATGATACAATCAGAGGATGTCTCTGATTACTTTGGGCAGGGAAGGTGTATAGACAAGAGAGAATTGGTGAAAACAGAGATGCCAGGTAGGAGGCTGTTGCTATCTAGATGAGAAATGATGATGGCTGGGACAAGAGGGTGGTGGTGGAGATGGGGATAAGTGACACTGAGGAGGTAAAGTCAACAGGGAAGGAGTGGTGAGGAAGAGGGAGGAATCTGGGGTGACCAGGAAGAGGAATGATTTCACAGATGGAGGAACAGAGGAGGAGGGGCAGGTGGAGAGAAGTCTGTGGACCCAGCTTGGAACTGAATGTGTTGATGGGACTTTAGTGAGGAAGCCCATTAGGCACCTGGATGGTCAAGAGTGAAGCCAGTGGAAGGTTAGGGTTGGAGACATGTGGTTGGGTTCTCTAGCTTATAGGTAGAAATGAAACCAAAGATTGCGGTCACTTGAGGAGAGCACATAGAGTGACGATAGGGCAAGGAGGAGACTGAGGTGTGGTCTTAGTACATGAGGGGTGGACAGAGAAGGAAATGTTGGAGAGTGTGGGGGAGCCAGGGCACTGTCATGCTGTAGAAGCAAAGGTAGCTGATCTTTACCAGAAGTGATTGGTAACAACAAATGTAATGGAGTCCCAGTAAGATAATTTATGCATGACCTTTAATGAATTTGGGCAACTGACAGGCCACAGGTGACTATAGTAAGAACACTTGCAGGAGTGGGAAGGAGCCAGGTAATAGTGGGATGAAGAGTAATTGTGAGAAGAGGGGCAATGCATATAGATTTTTAAAAACTGTTTATATTGGAAGAATAACATCTATAAAAGTAGACAGAACAACGTAATGAACCACTATGTGCTGATCACCCAGCTTCAACAATAATCAACTCATGGCCTTCTTGTTTCGTCTGTACTTGACCCCATTCCCTATCATTTTAAAGCGAATCCCAGACATCATATTACTTCATTCTTT
The DNA here is from genome assembly GCF_964165515.1 of Mesoplodon bidens. Classification (NCBI taxonomy): domain Eukaryota; kingdom Metazoa; phylum Chordata; class Mammalia; order Artiodactyla; family Ziphiidae; genus Mesoplodon; species Mesoplodon bidens. The sequence goes on along the minus strand of NC_138169.1, from coordinate 28,142,046 downwards.
AACATTTCAGCAGGTTTCTAAATGTTAAGGGCTCTTTGACATAAAGCTATCATAACCACAATACCACTTTTCTAGATGCTTCTTTCAACAATTTGAAATAAGGGGAGAACAGAAATCATACAGTAGAGAGAAATGTGGAGTCAAGTGAAATTTTTTAAGATAAGTGACATTGAAGATATTTATAGAGTTAGGAGGAGAGTTACCAGAGAAAAGAGATTTACCTGTCATGACAAAGAGAAGCCAGTTGACATAGGTTCCAGAGAAGTATGAAGATGTGGGGCCAAGGGGTCAGGTGGTCTGAAGAGGCGGGGAGAGGAAGAAAGAGCATCTTCTGGGCTGGAGGAAAGAGCATCTTTTGGGGTCTTTTGTAAGTGGGAGGTAAAGGAATATGCCAATAGTAAGAAAGTTGGGTTGAATCAGGGGTTAACAGAGGACAGCTGGAGGTTACAAGTAGATTTTCAGGGAAAGAAGAAAAGGAGATAATGTAGGACCTGAGGCAGGAGACTAGCAGTGCTTAGGGCCATAGCAGGTACAGGTGTGTTTCTCCAGTAGCACTTGGAGGCCTGACAGGGAAGATGGACAAAGCTTGTGGTGTGTGCAGAGTCAGTGCTTAAGGACATGTTGCCATAAAAGGCAGGGGGCTTTTCTTCTTTTTTATGATTGAATAATATTCCATTGTGTAGAAATAATATATATATGTATATATCTCACATTTAAAAAATCCATTCATCCATCAGTGGACTTTTTTTTAACATTATTTCCATGTCTTGGCTATTGTGAGTAATGCTGCAATGAACAAGAGGGAAGGTAGATGCCTCTTCAAAATCCTTATTTCATTCCCTTCAGATATACATCCAGATGTGGAATTGTTGGTAGTTCTATTTTTTTATTTTTTGAGGAACCTCCATAACATTTTCCATAGTGGCTGCACCAACTTACATTCCCACCAATAGTGCACAAGTGTTCCCTTTTCTTTACATTCTCACCAGCATTTATTTCTTGTCTTTTGTATAATAGCCATCCTAACAGGTGTGAGGTGATTAGCTCATTGTGTTTTGAATTGCGTTTCCATGATGATTAGCAGTGTTGTGTATCTCTTCATGTGCCTCTTACCCATCTGTGTATCTTCTTTGGAAAAAATGTCTATTCAGATCCTCTGACCATTTTTAAATTGAATTATTGGGTTTTTGCTATTGAGTTGTATGAGTTTCTTATATATTTTGGATATTTACCCCAGATACAGGTTTGCAAATATGTTATCCCATTCTGCAGGTTGCCTTTTCATTTTGTTAATGGTTTCTTTAGCTGCGCAGAAACTTTTTGGTTTGCTATCATCCCACTCCTTGATTTTTTTTTTTTTTTTTTTTTTTTGCGGTATGTGGGCCTCTCACTGTTGTGGCCTCTCCCGCTGCGGAGCACAGGCTCCGGACACGCAGGCTCAGCGGCCATGGCTCACGGGCCCAGCTGCTCCACGGCATGTGGGATCTTCCCAGACCGGGGCATGAACCCATGTCCCCTGCATCGGCAGGCGGACTCTCATCCACTGCGCCACCAGGGAAGCCCCCACTCCTTGATTTTTGTATTAATATTTGTTGCTTGTGCTTTTGGTGTCAGATTTAAAAAAAAATTGCCAAAACCAATGTGAAGGAGCTTTCCCCCTAAGTTTTCTTCTATGAGTTTTACAGTAAGTCTTATGTTTAAGTCTTTAATATATTTCAAGGTAATCTTTTGAGTAGTGTAAGATAGAGGTCCAATCTCATGTTTTTTGCATGTGAATATCCAGTTTTCCCAGTAACATTTATTGAAGAGACTATTCTTTCTCCATTGATTCTGGCTCCCTTGTCAAATATTAGATAACCATATACACATGGTCTTATTTCTGGGCTCTCTATTCTGTCCCATTGATCAATGTGTCTGTTTTTTGCCAGTACCATACTGTTCTGATTATTATAGCTTTGTGATGTAGTTTAAAGTCAGGAAGGTATGATATCTCCAGTTTTGTTCTTTCTCAAGATTGCTTTGGCTATTCAGAATTTTCTCTGGGTCTGTGCAAATTTTAGGATTGTTTTTTCTACTCCTGATAGGAATTGCATTGACTCTTTAGACGGCTTCGGGTAGTATGGACATTTTAACAATATTAACTCTTCTGATTCACGAATACTAGATATCTTTCCATTTATTTGTGTCTACTTCAATTTCTTTATCAATATCTTATAGTTCTTGGTATATAGATCTTTTACTTCCCTGACTAAATTTATTCCTAAGGTTTTATTGTTTTTGATGTTATTGTAAGTGAGGTTGTTTTCTTTATTTCTTTTTCAGGTAGTTCATTGTTAGTTTATAGAAATGCAACTAACTTTTGTACATCAGTTTTTATATACTGATAATTTACTGAATTCATTTATTAGTTCTAACTGTGTGTGTGTGTGTGTGTGTGTGCATGTGTGTGTGTGTATGGAGTCTTTAGGATTTTCTATATACAAAATCATGTCATTGGCAAACAGAGACAGTCTTACTTCTTCCTTTCTGGTTTGGTTGCCTTTTATTTATTTTTCTGCCTGATTGCTCTGGCTAGGACTTAAAGTAGTATATTAAATAGGGGTAATAGTGGGCACTCTTGTCTTGTTCCTGATCTCAGAGGGAAAGTTTTCAACCTTTCACTATTGAGTGTGATATTAGTTGTGGGCTTGTCATATATTGCCTTTATTATGTTGAGGTACACTTCTTCTGTACCCTGTTTGTTGAGAGTTTTTATCATGAAAGGATGTTGAATTTTGTCAAATGATTTTTCTGCAACTACTGAGATGATTCCGTGATTTCTTTCATTTTATTAATGTGGTGTATCACATTTACTGATTTGCATATTTTGAACCATCCCTGCATCCCAGGGATAAATCCCATTTGATCATGGTGTATGTTGTATGATAATTTAAATGAACTGTTGAATTCAGTTTGCTAGCATTTTGTTGAGATTTTTTGCATCTGTGTTTATTAGAGATTTTGAGCTGTAATTTTCTTTTCTTGTAGTGTCCTTGTCTGGCTTTGGTATCAGGGTAATGCTGGCCTCATAAGATGAGTTTGGAAGTGTTCTCTCCTCTTCTATATTTTGAAAGAGTTTGAGGAGGATTAGCATTAATTCTTCTTTAAATGCTTGGTAGAATTCACCAATAAAGATATTTGGTCCTAGCCTTTTCTTTGTTGGGAGGTTTTTGATTCCTGATTCAGTGTCCTTACTAGTAATTGGTCTATTGGGATTTTGCATTTCTTCATGATTCTGTCTTGTTACGTTGTGTGTTTCTAGGAATTTATCTATCTCTTCTAGGTTCTTCCAATTTGTTGGCATGTAATTGTTCATGGTAGTCTTTTATGAGTCTTTGTATTTCTGTAGTATCAGCGTAATATCTCCTCTTTCATTTAATATTTTATTTATTTTGGTCCTCTTTTTTTTTAAGTCTAGCTGAAGGTTTGTCAGTTTATCTTTAAAAAAACAATAGGTCTTAGTTTTGTTGATTTCTTTTCTATTTTCTTTTTAGTCCATATTTAATTTATTTCCTTTCTGAACTTTGTTATTTCCTTTCTTTACTAATTTTGGACTTAGTTTGTCTTTTTCTAGTTCCTTGATGTGTAAAGTTAGGTTGTTTATTTGAGATCTTTCTTTTTTCCTAACGTAGACATTTATCACTATAAATTTTCCTGTTAGCACTGTTTGCTACTTCCCATAAGTTTTGGCATGTGTGTTTTCACTTTCATTTATCTCAATATATTTTTTTATTTCCCTTTTGATTACTTCTTTGACCTATTGGCTGTTCATGAGTGTCTTGATTACATGCCACATATTTGTGAATTTTCCAGTTTTTCTGCTTTATCAATTTCTGTTTTCATACTTCTGGGGTTAGAAAAGATACTTCATATAATTTCAATTCTTAAAAATTTGCTAGGACTTGTTTTCTGACCTAACATATAATTTATCCTGGAGAATGTTCCATGTGTGCTTGAGAAGAATATATATTCTGTTGGTGTTGGATGGACTGTTCTGTATATTTCTGTTAGGTCCAATGCTCTGTCATTCAAGTCCAGTGTTTCCTTATTGATTTTCTGTCTGGATGATCTATCCATTGTTGAAAGTGTGGTACTGAAGTCCCAATTATTGCATTGTTGTCTTTTTTATCCTTCAGACCTGTTAGCACTTGCTTAATATATTTAGGTGCTTTGATGTCAGATGAATATATAAATTGTTATATCCTCTTGATGAATTGACCCCTTCATCATATTATAATGACCTTCTTTGTCTCTTGTTACAGTTTATTTTTTCTTGTTACAGTTTTTTTTTGTTACAGTTTTTGACTTAAAGTTTATTTTGTCTGATAGAAGTATAGTTACTCTTGCTCTCTTGCGAGTTCTATGTGTATGGAATATCTTTTTATGTCCCTTCCCTTTTAGTCAATGATGTGTCCTTAAAGCTGATGTGAGTCTCTTGTAAGAAGCATATCATTGGGTTCTGTTATTTTTATCCATTTAGCCACTCTATGCCTTTTGATTAGAGAATTTGATACATTTACATTTAAAGTAATTATTGATAGGTAAGGACTTGCTAATGCCATCTTATTGTTTTCTGGTTGTTTTGTAGTTCCTTTCTTCCTGTCTTGCTTTTTTCCTTTGTGACTTGATAATTTTCTGTAGTGATGTACTTTGATTTTCTTCTCTTTACCTTGTGTGTATCCATTGTATGTTTTTTGCTTTGTGTTTACACTGAGGCTTACATAAAGCATCTTATAGTATAATTCTATTTTAAGCTGATAACAACTTAGCTCTACTGTATAAAAAACTCTACCCTTCCTTCTATTTTATGTTTTTGATGTCACAATTTATGTCTTTTTATATTTTGTACCTATTAACAAATTATTGTAGCTACAGGTGTTTTCAATACTTCTGTCCTTTAATGTTTATGCTAGAGTTAAGTGATTAACACACCACCATATTAGAGCATTGGAGTATTCTGAATTTGACTATATACTTAACTTTACCAGTGTGTTTTATATTTTCACATATATTCATGTTACTTATTAGTGTCCTTTCATTTCAGCTTGAAGACCTCCTTTCAGCATTACTGTAAGGAAAGTCTGGTAGTGATGAACTCCCTCAGCTTTGTTTGGGAAAGATTTTATCTCTCCTTTATTCCTGGAGGATTACTTTGCTTGATAAAGTATTCTTGGTTGGCAGTTTTGTTGTTGTTGTTGTTTGTTTCAGAACTTTGAATATATCATCCCAGTCTCTCCTGGATTTTCAGGTTCCTACTGAGAAGTCCACTGATAACCTTATGGAGGCTGCCATATAAGTAACAAGATTCTTTTCCCTTGCTACTTTTGAGATTAACTCTTTCTTTGATTTTTTACAGTTTATTTATTTATTTATTTATTTATTTATTTATTTATTTATGGCTGCGTTAGGTCTTCATTGCTGCACACGGGCTTTCTCTAGTTGTGGTGAGTGGGGGTTACTCTTTGTTGCAGCGCGCGGACTTCTCATTGTGGTGGCTTCTCTTGTTGCGGAGCACAAGCTCTAGGCACATGGGCTTCAGTAGTTGTGGCATGTCAGCTCAATAGTTGTGGCTCTCAGGCTCTAGAGCGCAGGCTCAGTAGTTGTGGCACAGGGGCTTAGTTGCTCTGCGGCATGTGGGATCTTCCCGGAGCAGGTCTCGAACCTATGTCCCCTGCATTGACAGGTGGATTCTTAACCACTGCACCACCAGGGAAGTCCCTGACATGAATTTTAGATCTTTAACTATGACCCCACAAGTCCCTGAGTCTCTGTTCTTTCATTTTCAGTCTATTTTTCCTCTCTTGTTCAGATTGGGTAATTTCTATTGTTCTATATTAAAGTTATCAGATTGTTTCTCCCATCTCTTACAATATACTGTTGGGTTCATCCACTGAGTTTTTTAAAAATTTGGTTACTTTTCAGTTCTAAGCTATTCATTTGGTTCTTTATATCTTTTTTTGCTGAATTTTTTTCATTTGTTTCAAGTAATTCATTGTTGAAGTATTTTATTATGACTGCTTTAATATATTTTTCAAATAATTCTAACACCTCTTAACATCTGTTGATTATCTTTTTTCACTCAAGTTGAGATCTTCCTGGTTCTTGGGATGATGAGTGATTTGAATTGAAATCTGAATATTTTGGGTATTATTTTATGTGATTTTTAAAATCTGATTTAAACCTTCTGCCTTAAGTAAGTATTGAGCTTGAATATCTGGTTTTCTCTAACACTGCCAGCAGGGGAAGAGGGGAGACCCTGTCTCCAGGTGATGGTAGAATTCCAGGTTCTTTACTTGACTTCCACTAACCCTTGACCTAGGGAGAACCTTCTCATTAATTCTGGGTGTGGGTGAGAGTTTTGATTTCTGATGATGCCACCTTCATGGGTGTGGGTAGAGTGTCTTGTTATTGCCCCTTATTTGGTATCCACCAACAGCAGGGCACGCGAGAGGTTGCCTCATTACTGCTGGGCTGTGGTAAATGTCTACACTAGGCCTCCTTTGACTCCACTCTACTGATGCTGGGTGAGGAGTAGTCCAGGTTGCCTGTGTGGTCTCCATGGACACCATTGAGAGGGAGAGGACGGAGGCTCTTTATTACCTGGGAGGGATAAAATCTCTGGCTCTGCATTTACCTTTGCTGATGTGGTCACAAGTTTTTTCTGTTGTGTTTTGCTCGAGTAGCCCAGTTATTACCTAAAATTTTCCTTCTTGCTAGCCTGTCCTTTTCCTTGTCCTTTGGCTAGAGAGATCAAGTTTTGTGGGTATGTATGTGTGTGTTGGTCCTATGACCACTGGAACTTTCAAGTTGCTGGCTTCTTCAGGTCACATTTGGGAATCTGGGGGCAGAGAGAACAACCTGGGAACCCATTATTGTGTTGTTCATTGGGTCCTACAGTATCTAGTTGATTTGCTTTCTCACCACCTCTCAGAATCTTCTTATTTTTGTGTTATACATCACATCTAGGAGTTTTAGTTGTATTTAGCAGAAGGAACAGGAAAAGTACATCTACTCTATCTTCCCAGAATGAGAACTCTATAACATACCCATTTCTATGGGATCTCACTTTTTACCTTGTAGTATTTTTTCTTATGGTTTGCTTTTCTAGTTCAACTACTCCTTCCTATGCTTATTGTTTACATGGTATATATTTTCCCAACCAATTTCTTTTAACATATATGTGTCTGTAAATTAAAGAGGTTCTCTTCTTGATAGAATATAGTTGTGTTTTACATTTTATCCATTTATCCTTTTAATTGGTATGACCAGTACATTAATATTTAATATAATTATTAATATGTTTTTAATCAGTATTACCATTTTAAAAATTTATGTTCCTTCTTTTTGTTTTCTTCCACTGCTCCTCCGTTTGTATATTCTTTTGGATTATTGAGTATTTTTTAATGTATAACATTTTAATTTTTTAATTCACTTTTTATCTCTCTGCATTATTTTTCAGTAGTTCACTTAGGGATTAACTACACATCTTTAGCTTCTCACAATATATTTAGAGTTAATGTAGTATCATTTTATGTAAAATACAGCACCCTTGCAACTATAGAAGTCCATTTACTGACCCAATCCTTTTTACTATAGCTATCCTATGTATTCTATTCATATATTAGTCTCACAAGAAAATGTTATATAAGTTTTCCTCTGAACAATCATGTGTATTTTATTTTATAAATTTATTCATTTATGTATTTTTGGCTGCATTGGGTCTTTGTTGCTGTGTGCGGGCTTTCTCTAGTTGCAGTGAGCAGGGTCTACTCTTTGCTGTGGTGTGCAGGCTGCTTCTCGTTGTGGTGGATTCTCTTGTTGTGGAGCATGGGCTCTAGGCGCACGGGCTTCAGTAGTTGTGGCACGTGGGCTCAGTAGTTGTGGCTCGTGGGCTTAGTTGCTCCGCAGCATGTGGGATCTTCCTGGACCAGGGCTTGAACTTCTGTCCCCTGCACTAACAGGCAGATTCTTAACCACTGCGCCACCAGAGAAGCCCCAGTCATGTGTATTTTAAATAAACTAAGAGAAAGTCATTATTTATATTTACTTACATATTTACAATTTCAAATGCTCTTCATTCATTCCTGAAGTAATGCACTTCCTCTGATATAATTTCCCTTTATTCTGAAGAATTTCTTTTGGCAATTCTTTTTTTTTTTTTTTTTTTTTTGCGGTACGCGCGCTTCTCACTGTTGTGGTCTCTCCCGTTGTGGAGCACAGGCTCCGGACGCGCAGGCTCAGCGGCCATGGCTCATGGGCCCAGCTGCTCCGCGGCATGTGGGATCTTCCCAGACTGGGGCACGAACCCGTGTCCCCTGCATTGGCAGGCGGACTCTCAACCACTGCGCCACCAGGGAAGCCCGGCAATTCTTATAGTGCAGTTCTGCCATTGATAAATTCCCTTAATTTTAATTTATTTGAAAATGTCTTTGTTTTTCCTTCATTCTTTAAGAATATTTTTACTGGGTATGGAATTCTGCATTGGCAGATTTTTCTTTCAACACTTCCAAGATGTTGTGCAACTGTCTTCCTGCTTTCATTGTTTCTGATGGTGAGTGTATTGCTATTTGAATTATTGTTCCCCTCTGTGTCATGTGTTCTTTTATTCTGTCTCCTTTAAAGATTTTTCTCTTCATCTTTACTTTTCAACAGTTTGACTAGGATGCACCTAGATATGGTTTTCTTCATATTTCTTGTTTGGGTGTGCTGAGCTTGTTGGATCTATAAATTGATGCCTTTCTTCAACTTTGCAAAGTTTTTGGCTATTATTCAATTTTTTTTGTCTGCCCAATTCTCTCTTCCTCTTCTTGTGGTATTTGGATTACCTATGCTAGACCTTTGGACATTGTGTAACAGGCTCCTAAAGCTCTATTCATTTTTTACAACCATTTTTTTTTCTTTCTCTTCCTAAATTGCATGATTTCTACTGATATAGTTTCAAGTTTACAAACTCTTTTGCTGTCATCTCTACTTTACTATTGAGCCCATCTAGTGAGTTTTTAATTTTAGATTTTGAGTTTTTCATTTCTGAAATTTCCATTTTTATTTTTTGAAGTTGCTATTTCTCTAGTGATATTTTCTATCTTTTCATTCCTTGTGCATATATTTTCCCTTACCTCACTGAACATTGTTTTAATAACAGTTCTAATATCTTTGTTGATGTTGACAACATCTGAGTCATCTCAGGGTTGTCTTCTGTTGGTTCTATTTTCCCTTGAGTAAGGATAAACTTTCTTAGTTTATATATCGACTAATTTTGAATTTGATCCTAGAAATTGTAAGTATTATGTTGGAGAGATTCTGATTTCTGTTATATTCCTCTAAGAATTTTGATGGTTTTGTTTAGTATGCAATTAACTTGCAGACCATTTATCACTTATAATGATGGCAGTTCAAATGCAAATTTAGTTCCTTAAGCCTTATATGCAAGCTATGTTGAGTCTACCCTCTACATGCTTGGTTCAGGGGTCATCCAGAGCCTTGGGCAGTGCTTGTCCACAAAATTTAGGGGCTTCTCTTTTCTGGCTTATCCCCTCCATGACATGTCCTTTCACTTTCTGGCAGCTTTGGTGACCTGGTACCTCAGGCCAGAAAGACGGTGGGCTTTACATGAGAATTTTAATCACCCTGCATCGCACTGAGACTGTCACCCCTCAGCTCAAAACTAAGGAAATGCAGACTCACCTATGTCTGTCCCTTCCTTCAAGATGCAACTCCTCTCCAAAACTTTCCTGCTTTTGTTCACTTTTCAGAGCCTCAGATATTTAAAATTGTGTCCAGAGTTTATACTTATCTGCTAAAGGGTTTGTTTCTAGGAGTCTGCTCCAGCATACCTGCAGTGGAAGCCAAAGCTTTGTTTAACTATTTCTTAAGATGTTCAAGAAGGTTCTCTGCAAAAAATTTGGTCACTACATAAGATTAAGAAATGGTAACTTAACCTCTCAGATCCCTGTTTAATTATCTGAAACGTTAGCGATAATAACAGTAAATAACCATGCTGCCATTTAACTATCTACTCGTCAACAAATGTGTTGTCTTTTGTGCAAGTGCTTTAAATGCATTGTCTCATCAAGTCCTCACTGGATCATTATGTAGGCATGGCATACTGTTATAGAGGTGGAGTCATTAGCCCAGTTTATAGATGAGAGAAAGGGCTTCAAAGAGCTTGAGTATATTCCCCAGGCATGAATCCAACTTTTTCTGACTCCAGAACTTGAACTTTTAAGCTCTAATCAATGTGCCTGCTTGGACTATTTTTAGGAGTAGAAACTAGTGAAAAACATACAAAATAATCTGTGAATATAGAGCTGTAGTGATGATGTGCCATGGAAATACTTAGAAGGATGCAAATAGTTATCAGGAAAGCACTCAGGATTCCTAGAAGTAGCTATTTTTCTTTGCCATGGTTATGTGGAAGTGCTTTAGTCATGATGCTGAAAGTATGATTTTTAGACTTAAATTCTTGCTAATTGTTATGATGAGTTTAGAGATGGGCTTTTTGATTAGGAGTATTTTTACATATGTGGAGTTAGAGATTAAGAGAGTAGGGGAAGTGGGCGAAGAAAAGGCCTTTTATAGTGAGAGAATCAGAAGAAAAAGCACTAAGTTAAGCAGCAGCGTTTTTACACTGTGGTCAAAAGGCTCTGCCCACTTGTCTGACACTGGAGTAATATTAATAATAATAATAATAATAATAATAATAGTAAACACTAACTTTTATTAAGCATTTAGCATGCTCCAAGCATTGTGCTGAACTTTTTTTTTTTTTTTTTTTTTTTTTTTTTTTTTTGCAGTACGCGGGCCTCTCACCGCTGTGGCCTCTCCCGTTGCGGAGCACAGGCTCCGGATGCGCAGGCTCAGCGGCCATGGCTCACGGGCTCAGCCGCTCCGCGGCATGTGGGATCTTCCCGGACCGGGACACGAACCCGTGTCCCCTGCATCGGCAGGCGGACTCTCAACCACTGCACCACCAGGGAAGCCCTGAACTTTTATTTTTTAATTTATTTCTCACAGAATTCTATGAGGCAGGTAATACTCTGGTCCCTATATAACTGGTGGAATTATGGACTCTTTATTGAAGTTAAATATCTTGTCCAAGGTTACATAAATAGTACACATGGAGCTGGGATTTGAACTCAATGACGTGAATTTTGAATCATTCTCTTACCTCTCATGACTGTGCTTTTCTATCTGTAAAAGGAAGTTCTTGCCACTTCTAGACATATTCTATGAATTTATTTGTTCAACATTTTAGCTTTATTGGTATTGGGACAATTTTCAATGTGTCCAACACTCTTGGGTTGGATATCATCGAAGAGTCAGGAGAAAGGGAGCAGGAGAAAAGTTTCAGCGCTCTTCAGCAAGGGCTGCAAGGGGTACTGCTTAAAGTCTGTATGACATCACAGTCTTGTTCAACAAACTCCAGACTGCTAGAACCTGTAGAAAATTGAAAAGGATTAAGTAGGGACAGATAAAATGAAGACTTTTAACAGATTTTAAGCTCACGGGATTTGTTATCTCAGATATAGTATAGCTTCTACTGACATAAAACTTTCTTGGGGCTTCCCTGGTGGCGCAGTGGTTGGGAGTCTGCCTGCTGATGCAGGGGACATGGGTTCGTGCCCTGGTCCGGGAGGATCCCACGTGCCGTGGAGCGGCTGGGCCCGTGAGCCATGGTCGCTGGGCCTGCGCGCCTGGAGCCTGTGCTCCACAGCGGGAGAGGCCACAGAAGTGAGAGGCCCGTGTGCCGCAAAAAAAAAAAACCCAAAAAAACAAAAAAAAACTTTCTTAAAAAATTAAATTAGGTACATTTATTAATATCCTAATGGAAACAAGAGACACTCACTGTTCTGAAGGGTATTCTTAATCTTTTGTGGGTCCTCCTGCCCTCTGCCCTCCTTATTTTCAGAGTTCTGAGGAACATGGTCGAAGTCTGACCTGAGACATTAGGGGATGTGACAAAAGATGTGCTTTCACTGCACAAGGGTATATAGGTATTTAGAGGCTCTTAACATACTATCAAAAATTTTAATTGTAATACAGACTACACTTATGTGAATAAAGAAACATATATGTAGGGCTTCCCTGGTGGCGCAGTGATTAAGAATCCACCTGCCAACGCAGGGGACACGGGTTCGAGCCCTGGCCCGGAAAGATCCCACATGCCGCGGAGCAACTAAGCCCGCGAGCCACGGCTACTGAGCCTGCGTTCTAGAGCCAGCAAGCCACAACTACTGAAGCCCGCGCGCGGCCGGAGCCTATGCTCTGCAACAAGAGAAGCCACCACAATGAGAAGCCCACGCACTGCAACGAAGAGTAGCCCCCACTCGCTGCAACTAGAGAAAGCCCACGTGCAGCAACAAAGACCCAACACAGCCCAAAATAAATAAAATAAATTTTTTAAAAAGAAACATATATGTAGATTTGCAAAGAGGAGTAACTGGATTCTTTTTTCAGCAATACTTTGCAAATAATAGATCTTAAATATACAACAAATGTTGGCAAAATAAATAACAGTTGTTTGCTGTTTCTTCAATGATCATACTATAATGTCAATGGGAGATTGTCACCCTGAGTGTGAGAATTTCTAGCTACAAACTGTTGCATGTGTAGCAAATAGGGATCTGCACAAAATAGATTTTAAAAACCACTAAATATACGTAAAGGAGTAGCCAACTAAATATTCCATGTATAATTTCTTCTCCTTTATTTTAAAGGGAATATTTATGGAACCCACATATCTGTTTACTTTTCTGGCTGCAGTGCACAGCTTGCAGGATCTTACTTCCCAGACCAGGGATCGAACCTAGGCCCTGGCAGTGAAAGCCCTGAGTCCTAACCACTAGACCGCCAGGGAATTCCCTCAAAACCACATATCTTGAACCTGTATTTTTTGGTACTGTTCTCATTTTTCATAAAATTCACTAGAGGTCATTCATGAAATATAAATTAAATTATATCATTATAGGTAATTTCAAATATGTAAAAGTATAATTCACAATAAGTTGTTTGTCAAACAATATATTTTAGCTTTATAAATATGACCATGGTTGGTATACTACATATCAATCTTCATTTGAAGTTTGCAAAGATAGCCCAACTGTTAAAAATCTATTAATGTGATATACCACATTAAGAAATTAAAGGAGGAAAAACTGATCATCTGATAGATGCTGAAAAACCATTAAATAAAATTCAACATTGATTAGTGATTAAAAATTACTGTTAAGAAACTAGGCAGAAAAAGAACATTATTAACTTGATGAAAGGTAATTTTCAAAAAATAAACTTATTGGTGAAATTTTAAAAAGCATTTCTATTAAAGTGAAGAAAAGCGTAAGGAATCCCTCAATCTTTGTTTCTTTTTGCCTTTGTCCTGGAGGTTCTGCCAGATAAATAAGAGGAGAAAAAGGGTATCATCATTCATTTGGTGAGGGGGAAGGACCAAAGAAGGATTTCTAGAGAATGGAGGACCAGAAGACACACTGTGGATTTCACCTTCAAGCTGTGTCACAGGCTTTCTGGACACCTGCCCGCAGCTGCCTTCCCTTTAACTCTGTGCTTTCTCTTCTGCTTCTTAAGCTCCTGTCCCTCCCCACACCTAATGTCCAACGTATCACCCAGCCAGAAGTCCTGCTTGTGGCTTTCTTCTCCTTTCAGCAGCTCAGGGAAAACTCCGAGGGCCAAGAACTGCCTCTTCCCGAGACGCCGTCCCTCACTGTGGATCCTGAGCAGCTCAGCTCCATGCACCTGCAGACCTGGCCTCTTTCTCTCTTCCATCTCAGCAAGGACTTAGGATCAGAATTTGCTTCCTCTTTAAGCTTTATCTTTAGCTATTAAAAACAGATGAACTTGCAATTTATGCTTCCTTTACCCTACTTGGGATGTCGCTTTTCGATATCTGGCATCATTCCTGTGGATGATGGTAGGATGAAGTTCTCCAGTGATGGTATCTGTCTCTCAGACTCATCTGTGGAATGAGTTTAAGTGTTTTTCATCACTCTCTGGCTTGGGTCTCAATAATAGCACTGTCTTGAAGTATTGTTTTGGTCTTGGTTTCCCCCATAGTCCAAAAACATGGTGAACACACACATTCTCGACTTAGTCCACAAAATGCATATTGGGGCTTGGAATGTCTTTTCATCTGCTTCTATGTTTGGACAGATACACAAGGATTGATTATATCTTCTACAAACTTCACAATTTTCCTCTGACCTTTATTTATTCCTACATAGGAACCAAATGGATTAAATTTTTATTTTCTCCTTTGAAATTTATTCTCCTAAAGCTTGAGGAGTTTTAACCAGGAAAATACTTTAAGGCCAGTGGGATACTGAGTTAGCAAAGAAGACTAACGGAGAAGGTTTCTTTATTATTGGCAACTCAACACTGGTTATTTGACGTTTATAATGTGCATCCTGCCTGCTTCCAGAAAGATCTGAGATGGCATACAATAAAGCAGGCAGGCAGAAGGGAAAGCAGGCGAGCAGGGATTCTGTGTGGCAGTCTGGGACAGGCAAAGTCAGCTGCAGCAACTTAATGGCACCTTTGGCTTACAAAGTTTATACACTGAGTACTTATCCTAGTACTTTGGGAAGGCCAGCCCAGTGATAGGCTAGCTAGATATCTATAGAAGAACAACTTTTTCCTCAGCCCAGAGTTCTCATATGTGTATTGCTGTATGTGCTTTGTATCCTGTCCTTCTTTTTAGTAAATATTTTGTCTCTCTAGCTATAGAAATTGTACCTACAGCAAGGCTGTTCACAAGGAACTGAGCTACTACAAGCAGTGGGATTCTCCTCGTGTGCTTTAGGGAAGGAAAGGACAGTTGGAGCATTAGTATTGTTGGTATGTCACGTTACTCTGTCCCTTGACAGTATTTCCCCATGGCTCCTAAAATCAGGGACCAATAATTCTACTGGTACCTGTTGCAGAAGGCCATCTTTTTGAATGCGTCCCTGAGCTCTGGGCTCCGGAAGGCATATATGAAGGGGTCAATGACGGCATTACACATTATCAACACACCGTTCACCTGGAAGAGGGACATGTAGCAGGCACAGTAGGGGTCAGCCGGGCAGAATGTCATCAAGAGGACATGAAGGACAAAGGGCGCCCAACAGAAAATGAAGACCCCGAGTAGAACAGTCAGTGTGACAGCCCCTCTCATGTTGGCTCTGGGAAGCGTGGAGGTCCTCCTGGCGTGGGAGCGGGCCAGCAGGAACATGTGCAGGTAGAGGCACAGGATGAAGGCCAGCATCAGCGGGAACAGCGCTGTGAAGGCGATCACCGTGGGGACGTGATGGGAAAAGGTCACGATGGTGATGCCACTGCCCATGCAGCACGTCCAGATGACCATCAGGACGACAAGGGCACGGCGCGGGGTCACGATGCGGTGGTACCTCAGAGCGTGGAAGATTGTGATGTAGCGGTCAGCGGCGATCACAGACAGGCTGCAAATGGAGCCAAGGAGGGAGAGGATGAACAGGGAGTCCACCACGTCGTCTGCTGTGGTTTCAAAACTGCTTTGAGGCTCGAGGTAACCCATGTTTCTGAACATGATCAGGATGTTTTCCAAGATCTTGTACAGGCTGCCCAGCATATCGGAAATAGCCAAGCTGCAGATGAAAAAGTACATGGGCGACTGAAGATTCTTATTCTTGATCACAGTCAGAAGGACCATCAGATTCTCCAAAACCCCAACAATGGATATTGTGAAAAATATCTCTTCTGGCAAAACCACAGGAGGACAGTCTGAATTATTTCTTGCTGTACTGTTGATGCTTTCATACAGGTTGATAATGTGTTTCATCTCTCCTGCTCGTGGTTAAGACAGGGATGTTACTGGGACTTGACAGAAAACTTGATTGATTCTTCAGAATCTTTTCTTCTCTGTAGTTCTAGCTGAAGATCTGAGGTAAAAACCACACAGTCACCTAAAAAAGTGTATGTAGGAATATCAGTTGCAAAATAGATCACAAAATAAAAACAAGCCATGTTAGCTTTGAGGAAGCTCTATTGCCTCTGCAAAATATAATGGTGGAATATGTAAATAAAACAATTTATTGGACCCTCATCTTTTAAAAAATCTTTCCTAAATATATTTTTATTTTTAATTGAAGTATAGTTGATTTACAATGTTTTGTTAGTTTCAGGTGTACAGCAAAATGATGCATTTATATATATGTGTGTATATATATATTATTTTTCATATTCTTTTGTTTATTTTATATATAGTAACATATACCTGTTAATCCCAAACTCCTTTTATTCCTCCCCGCTTTCCCCTTTGGTCACCCTAAGTTTCTTTTCTATGTCTGTGAGCCTGTTTCTGTTTTGTAAGTTCATTTATATCATGTTTTTAGATTCCACATATAAATGATATCATATTTGTCTTCCTCTGTCTGACTTACTTCACTTTGTATGATAATCTCTAGTTCCATCCACATTGCTGCAAATGACATTATTTCATTCTTTTTTATGGCTGAGTAATATTCCATTGTATATATATACCACATCTTTTTTATCCATTCATCTGTTGATGGACACTTAGGTTGCTTCCATGTCTTGGCTATTATAAATAGTGCTGCTATGAATATTGGGGTGCATGTATCTTTTTGAATGAGAGCTTTCATCTTTTCCAGATATATGCACAGGAGTGGGACTGCTGGATCATATGGCAACTCTATTTTTAGTTTTTTAAGGAACCTCCCTACTGTTCTCCATAGTGGCTGCACCAATTCCCACCAACAGTGTAGGAGGGTTCCCTTTCCTCCACACCCTCTCCAGCATTTATTATTTGTAGACTTTTTAATGATGGCCATTCTGACTGGTGTGAGGTGATACCTCATTGTACTTTTGGTTTGCATTTCTCTAATAATTAGTGACGATGAACACTTTTTCACGGGCCTGTTGGCCATCTGTATGTCTCCTTTGGAGAAATATCTATTTAGGCCTTCTGCCTATTTTTTGATTCAGTTGTTTGGGGTTTTTTTGCTGTTTAGTTGTATGAACTGTTCATTTTTTTTGTTTTCTATTTTTTTTGCTTTGGCTGCGTTGGGTCTTCGTTGCTGAGCATGGGCTTTCTCTAGTTGTGGTGAGCAGGGGCTACTCTTCACTGTGGTGCACAGGCTTTTCATTGCAGTGGCTTCTCTTGTTACAGAGCACGGGCTCTAGGGCGCGAGGGCTTCAGTAGTTGTGGTGCATGGGCTTAGTTGCTCCGCGGCATGTGGGATCTTCCCAGACCAGGCTTAAACCTTTTGGCAGGCAGATTCTTAACCACTGCGCCACCAGGGAAGCCCTGTTCATATATTTTTGAAATTAAGCCCTTGTTGGTCATATTGTTTGCAAGTATTTTCTCCCATTCTCTAGGTTGTCTTTTCATTCATTTATGGTTTCCTTTGTTGTGCAAAAGCTTGTAAGTTTAATTAGGTCCCATTTGTTTATATTTTTATTTATTTATTTATTTTGGTACGCGGGCCTCTTACTGTTGTGGCCTCTCCCGCTGCGGAGCACAGGCTCCGGACGCGCAGGCTCCGCGGCATGTGGGATCTTCCCGGACCGGGGCACGCACTCGTGTCCCTTGCATCAGCAGGCGGGCTCCCAACCACTGCGCCACCAGGGAAGTCCCCATTTGTTTATTTTTGCTTTTATTTCTTTTGCCTTAGGAGACTGATCTAAGAAAGCACTGCTACAATTTATGTCAGACAATATTTTGCCTATGTTCTCTTCTAGGAGTTTTATAGTGTCATGTCTTATATTTAAGTCTTTAAGCCTTTTTGAGTTTATTTTAGTGTATGGTGTGAAGGTGTGTTCTAACTTCATTGATTTACATGCAGCTGTCCAGCTTTTCCAACACCACTTGCTAAAGAGACTGTCTTGTCTCCACTGTTTTCTTGCCTCCTTTGTCAAAGATTAATTGACTGTAGGTGTGTGGGTTTCTTTCTAGGCTCTCTATTCTGTTCCATGGATTCATATATCTGTTTTTGTGCCAATACCACATTTTTGATTACTGTAGCTTTATAGTGTTGTCTGAAGTCTGGGAGCATTATGCCTTAAGCTTTGTTCTTTTTCCTCAGGATTGCTTTGGCAATTCTGGGTCTTTTGGGGTTCCATATAAATTTTAGGAATATTTCTCTAGTTCAGTGGAAAATGTCATGGGTAATTTGATAGGGATTTCATTAAATCTGTAGATTGCTTTGGGTAGTATGGCCATTTTAACAATACTAATTCTTCCAATTCAGGAGCATGGGATATCTTTCTATTTCTTTGAATTATCTTTAGTTTCCTTTATCAATGTTTTATAGTTCTCAGCTTGTAAGTCTTTCACCTCTTTGGTCAGGTTTAGTCCTAGGTATTTTATTTTATTTTATTTTACTTTGGATACATATTTAAAAGGGATTTTTAAAAGTTTCTCTTTCTGATATTTCATTGTTAGTGTAAAGAAATGCAACAGATTTCTGTTTGTTAATCTTGTATCCTGCTACCTTGCTGAATTCACTTATCAGTTCTAATAGTTTTTGTGGGGAGTATTTAAGGTTTTCTTTACAGAGTGTCATGTCATCTGCATATAATGACAATTTTACCTCTTCCCTTCCAATTTGGATATTTTTAATTTCCTTTTCTTGTCTAATTGTTGTGGCTAGGATTTCCAATACTATGTTGAATAGGAGTGGTGAGAGTGGGCATCTTTGTCTTGTTCCATAATTTGGTGGGAAGGCTTTCAGCTTTTCACCATTGAGTATTATGTTGGCTGTGGGTTTGTCATAAATAGCTTTTATTATATTGAGGTATGTACCCTCTGTACCCACTTTGGCAAGAGTTTTTCTCATGAATGGATGTTGAATTTTATCAAATGCATTTTCTGCATCTATTGAGATGATCATGTGGTTTTTGTCTTTTGTTGATGTGGTCTATCACATTAATTGATTTGTGTGTGTTGAGCCATCCTTGTGACCCTTGGGATGAATCCAACTTGATTGTGGTGTATGATCCTTTTTATGTGTTGTTGGATTCGGTTTGCTAATATTTTGTTGAAGATTTTTGCATCTGTATTCATCAAAGATATTGGCTTGTAATTTTCTTTTTTGGTAGTCTCTTTGTCTGATTTTGGTATCAGGGTGATGGTGGCTTCATAGAATGACTTTGGGCGGGTGCCCTCCTCTTCAGTCTTTTGGAAGAGTTTGACAAGGATCAGTATAAGTCCTTCTTTGTTTGTTTGGTAGGCTTCCCCAGTGAAGCCATCTGGTTCTGGACTTTTGTTTACAGGGAGTTTTTTGTTTTTAATTACAGATTTTATTTCACTTCTAGTTATTGATCTGTTCAAATTATCTATTTCTTGATTCAGTTTTGGTGGGCTGTATGTTTCTAGAAACTTGTCCATTTCTTCTAGGTTGTCCAATTTGTTGGCATATAACTCTTCACAGTATTCTTTTTTGTTTTTTTGTATTTCTGCCATATTTGTTGTTATTTCTCCTCTTTCATTTGTTATCTTGTTTATATGGGTCCACTCTTTTCTTCTTGGTGAGCCTGGCCAGAGGCTTGTCAATTTTGTTCATCTTTTCAAAAAACCACCTCTTGGTTTTATTGATCTTTTCTGTTTTTTTAATCTGTTTTATTTATTTCCTCTCCAATATTTATTATTTCATTTCCTCTGCTGACTTTGGGTTTTGTTTGTTCTTCTTTTTCTAATTCTTTTAGGTGGTCATTTAAGTTGTTTATTTTAGATTTTTATTGTTTTTTGAGGAAGGCCTGTATTGCTATGAGCTTCCCTCTTAGGACGGCTTTTGCGGCATCCCATAGATTTGGTATGGTTGTGTTTCCATTATCATTTGTCTCAAGGTATTTCTTTATTTCCTCTTTGATTTCATCACTGACCCATTAGTTTTTTGGTAGCATGTTGTTTAGTCTCCATGTCATTTTTTTCCCTCATTTCTCTTTCTATGTTTGATTTCTAGTTTCATGCTGTTGTGGTCAGAAAAGATGCTTGAAACAATTTCTAGCCTCTTAAATTTGTTGAGGCTTTTTTTTTTTTTTTTTTTTAAACTCTTTTATTGAAGTGGAATACAGACGCACAAAGAGAGTCTTTTTTTGCTGGGGTCTCGGGGCTCAGGGAGGCCCGCCCGGGGGGTGGCGAAGCAGGCGGGCGGCGGCGAGGCTGGTGCCCTGGCGTTGGGGCCGCGCGTACTTGAGGAAGATGGCGGCGAGGCCGGGCGCAGGGCCTCGGAGCGCGGCGCGGACCATGCACGGCTCGACCGGGCCCAGCTCCGCTCGGCTGTAAAGCGCCGGCTCAGGCCCGGAACCCGCCCCGTGGAGCACCCGGTGTGCCAGGCTCAGCGCTGCAGCGGCACGGCGACCCGGCTCCCATCCTGCTGCCTCGGCCTCCAGCAGAGATAGCTCCAGGAAGTAAGTGGCAAGTAGCAACACCTGGGGGCCGCTCCGGGCCAGCGCAGCAAGCAGCCCGAGGCAAAGTAGCGGGCCCGGGTGGTGCAGCCGGAAATCCAAGCGGCTCAGGATGCGGCGCTCCGCGCACAGAAGCTCGGCCCGCGAGAAGGAGCCATCGCCCAGGAGGCAGAGGGAGGCGGGCTCTGGAAGCACGCACTCTTCCATTTTGCACGCCACGAACAGGCAGGCCACGCCCAGCAGCTGCAGGCGGTGTAGGCGCACTCGGCCCGCGCCTAGGTAGGAATCGAGCAGGTGCACGGCCAGGTAGAGCGTGTCCCCCGCCAGGCCCAGGTACTCGTGAACCTGCACTAGCCAGTCCACCACTAGCGCGCGCATCTCCGGGGTCACGGTGCGGGGCAGGGCCCTCCGGGGCAGCGCGCGGCACACCATGACTTCGGCGAAGATATCCCCGGCGCACTCACGTTCTCCCTCCAGCCCCAGCGCGCTCAGAGCCTCCTCCAGCCCCGGCGGCGCGCACGGCCCGGGGGGCCTCTCCTGGCATCCTGGGGAGACCCTCCTGCCCGCGGGGACGCCGTCGCGGACTGGGGTGCTCCGAGGCTCGGGATCGAGGGGGGCAGTTGGACTCAGCATCCTTCAGGCTGGAGTCAAGGGCCAAGCCGAGCTCCCGCCTCTTCCCGCTTGTTGAGGCTTTTTTGTGTCCTAGTATGTCATCTCTCCTAGAGAATGTTCCATGTGGACTTGAAAAGAATGTGTATTATGGTTGTTTTTTGTTTTTGTTTTTGTTTTTTGGATGTAGTGTCCTGAAGATGTCAATTAAGTCTAACTGTTCTATTGTATTCTTTAGGATCTCTGTTGCCTTACTGATTTTCTGACTGGAAGATCTGTCCATTGATGTCAGTGGGGTGTTAAAGTCTCCTACTATTATTGTATTCCCATCAGTTCCTCCCTTTGTCTGTTAGTATTTTATGTATTTAAGTGCTTCTATATTGGGTGCATATATGTTAATGAGTGTAATATCCTCTTCTTGTATTGATCCTTTTATTATTATATAGTTGGACCCTCATCTTAACTGCTCTGTGAAAACATATTTAGTGGAATTTTCAGTCTAGAGATAAAGAGTATCCTGTGTCTCTCCCCTTTCCCTCCTTATCTTTCTCCTGAATCCAATTGCATATAAAGTGGGTTAGAACAAGTAAAGAAGTAAAGATTCAGAACAGGAAAGCACATGGTCACCCTTCCTCAACTTGGAGGTGGTGGCAGGTTCCATGAATTGACAGGATGTTTAGGTCCTTTCTTTCCACTGCTTGTCTTTCTAGGTCACTGCCTGACCCTACAGCTTATGGAAAAGGCAAAGATGTTGATGTACTATTCCCATAGTTGATGGTGCAATATGTGTTTTCACTTCTGTTTCAAAGGGAGAACTCACAGATTTCAGTTCCATATTTTAGGGTAAAAATGTATTTGATTTGGTAATACTGCTTATAAATTTGTTTTCTAATTTGGTGGAGCCATAGACTACTATGGATGCTCAAATACTATTAAGAAACTACCCCAGGGCTTCTCTGGTGGCACAGTGGTTAAGAATCCACCTGCCAAGGCAGGGGACATGGGTTTGAGCCCTGGTCCGGGCAGATCCCACATGTCACGGAGCAACTAAACCCATGCACCACAACTACTGAAGCCCGCGTGCCATGCTCCGCAATAAGAGAAGCCACTAAAATGAGAAGCCCGCACACTGCAACAAAGACCAAATGCAGCCAAAAATAAAAATAAATAAAATAAATTTATATAAAAAAAAGAAACTACCCCAGTTTAACATTCAATATAAGAGGTAAAGTTAAATTATTCTTCATAATAGGAGAATATAATGGGTGTCTTAAAAGTTTTGGCTATTTCTTTAAAAAAAAGGAATGTGGGGCTTCCCTGGTGGTGCAGTGGTTGAGAGTCCACCTGCCGATGCAGGGGACGCGGGTTCATGCCCCGGTCCGGGAAGATCCCACATGCCGCGGAGCAGCTGGGCCCGTGAGCCATGGCTGCTGAGCCTGCGCGTCCGGAGCCTGTGCTCCGCAACGGGAGAGGCCACAACAGTGAGAGGCCCACGTACCACAAAAAAAAAAAAAAAAAAAGGAATGTGTTTGGTAAACATTAAAAGCAAAACAACTTTAACTATTTATAAGATCTTTAGTAGAAAATGAAAACAATCCAGTTTGTGCTCTTTATCACCTAACAAAATATTATAACTTCATTTTTCAGATTCTATGGGAAAAAAGTACCAAATGGGTGATTCTTTTCCAAATTAATACTGGAACTCTTACATTCCTTGAGACAGCAACCATCTTTAATTTTTCCACTTGTCTCTGAAAATGCCTTTTAGACCACTGAGGTCTGGACTTCAGTGAGCACTGAATCATGGCTTCCATGCCACTGCCAGGGATGGTGGTGCTCCCCAGACTGCTTTCAGTCGGTGGAAACAATTGCTAAAATGACGGCCAAACAAAGCATTTTAGAAAATGACACCAAAAATTATTATCCCGCAATAAAGAGAGAATCAGTGTATTCTTAAATCAGCAGGTGTTTTGGTTTTGATTGTGTTTTTTCTTTTTCTTTTTGCTTCCTGCTGATTCTGGCCTTGCTATGAGTGTGAGGTTGTCAACTGATTAGCTCTTGTGCACACCCCCAAGGAGGTCACACTCAATGTGGAGCTTGATGGTGGCCAAGTCTTGGTTTGTAGAGTGATCTTTTACACTTCAGTCCTTCTTATACTATTTTTCACTTCCGGGATTAATTCCTTGTCTGAAGACCAAACTCTTTGATCTTGAGCGTCAGTAACCAGGGTCTAGAAGGCTCCATCTCTGTCTATGGTGTTGCCTTGGGAGTCATTGAGGGGGAAGGGGCATGATGGAGGAGGACCAGAATCTGACCCAGCAACAACTTTTGTTCACTCATTTGGCTTGAGGGGTAGGTTTTGGGCACAAAGCAGAGAATTGGGAGCAACAATAATCACATAAGGACCACAGGGAAAAGCAAAACTGACTTATAGTTTTGGGCTGGGTCTCGAGGAACACGAGTCACCAGAGTTAATGGCGTCATGGGGCAAATGAATGTGGCTCCAACAACTGTTATGCGGCATAACTGGGCCGATGTTGTTTGCAAAAGCAAAGGGAGCACAGGCAACTGTAAAATGAGATTTTTATACTGATTATTGTCTTTGACCAGAAAATGTAAAAAATCTAATTTTCATATTTTTGCAGGGCTCTAAGAGAAAGGAGAAGGCTTTATTATTTGTTAAATTCCTGTTATGTGCCAACCGGTACAATGCCACATGTTGTGCATGGCATATTATTTTAATCCTCTTGTAAACAGTACAAGGTAGTCTTATTTTCCCCAATTTGCATCTGAGGAATTGAGGCAGAAAGGCCAAGATACTGGCCTGAAGTTCCATAAGCTATAAAAGGCAGAGTTGGAATTTAAATCAAGGTCTGTTTGGCTCCAGAGATGAGTATCTGCTAAAAGAAATCACTTAATCTTAGTGCTTCTATAAATATTTATCGGATAAGGAATTTTTATTGGCTTTAGTAGAAATGAAAATAAAATAGCTTAAAAACCTTAAACCTGTACATATAACCAAGTCGGGATTGTTTTTCCAATTCTCTCTCAAAGATTATTAAAGAAATTCAGAGAAGAGCAAGGCCCCGCAATCCCCTCCTGTAGTTGAGAAGGGAGAGTGATGGCGCAAGGCCTTGAGTAGAAGGGCTGCAGGCATCCTGGAGATGGCAGTTTGGGGGGCTCCCCTGAACCTTTCTGAAGACAAGTCAGCAACGCTGTGCCCGTGTTCTCTGTGCTCCTGGGGGTTGTTGTATGGCTCTTCGGGAGAACAGCTGGGAAGGAGGGTAACATGGCTTATTTTTCTGTTGAGTGGATAAGTGGTTTTTGTTATAGGGCTTCCAGGCTTTTCCAGCTGATGGAGTTTTAGAACCTAGGCTTCAGAAAGAGCCAGTGAAGAACTGAGGTCTGGGTTCCCAGGAAAGGTTTTTCCCAGAAACTTTTCAAACCCCCTCCTCTTGGGTTTTTAGGGAGGCTTCATTATACAGGCACAGTTGATTGAATCACTGGCCATTGGTGATTGACTCAACCTCCAGCCCCTCAGGGGTGGAGTTGGGTTCCCTGGCAACCAGTCCCCATCCTTAGGTTACCAGCTTTCTAAAAGTCACCGTATTAACATAATAGAAGACAACTTGATTGTTCTCCCCACTTAGAGAATTCCAGCTGTCTTGTGAGCTCTGTGCCAGAAAAGAGGAGGAAGACCAAATGCATGTCTCTTATTATAAATTGCAATGCCACAGGGCTGCTGTCTGCATCCCAGGTCTGTGCTGCCCTCTCTCCCTGTTTTCACTAGATGCATGTAACATGTTTATTTCACTTTTGAATAGGTACTGCAGTCATATATATTTATATACGTATAGTTGTGTATGTGTAGATACGCATAAATAGCAAAAAGTCTCCCTCCCAACCCTCTATCCTGTGTGCCATTACCACTCCTCAAAGAGGTGATCAATCTTCTGGAGTTTCTTTATGCCTATAAAAGAAAATAGGAGTAGGTGCATCTTCTCCCAGGTATTAGTTAGGGTGAAGGGGAGAGGCAGCAAGAGCAATAGGGGAGCCTTCAGGCTGTGAGGCAGGTCTGACTCCTGGGGGCAAATAAGAGGAAGAAAGGGGGAGTCTCAGACCGCAGCACAGATCTGGGAAGTTTTGACCTGGCCAGTGGGGAGTCCTTGAGCCAGCTGCCAATTAGAGGAATCCTAGTTCCAACAGAAATAGACTGTGCCCAGTCATGGACTGGGGGCAGCCTGGAGGAAATAGGACCTCAGCAGGAACATGGTGGGATCCAGACACATAGCACTGGGCACCAGTCAGCCCTACTTCCCACAGCAGATCTGAGAGGCCCATGTCCATGGCCAGCATGATCCCCTGCCCATTGTGTTCAACAGTCAGTGTATTGTACATAGTGTTTTGTAACTTGTTTCATCTTGGAGACTTTCCACAAAGTAGATGGATCACTTTCTCATTCTTTCTCCTCCTCTTCCTTCTTCCTTTTTTAAAAAACCACTACATGGTATTCCATTGGGTGGATACGTCCTGAGTTATTTAATCTGTGTGTATTGATAGTCACTTGGGTTGTTTCAGACATTTTGCTGTATAAAGAATGCTGTAATGAGTAGTCATGTAAGTATATAATTTCTCATGTGCATAATGAGTCGGATAGGTTCACAGAAAAGGAATTGTTGAGTGAAAGTGTATATGCATCACTGGTCTTCATAGATATTGTCAAACTGCCTTCCAGAGGGGTTGTGTCAATTTACATCCTCACCAGCAGAGCACTTTCCCCCCATAGCCTCCTCAATACAGGGTTATCAAACTTTTCGATCATTGCCAACAAAACACCTGATAGGTTTTGGTCTACATACTTGCCATGCATGTTGTTACCTCCCTCTGTGTTACTCTGATATCCCATCTCTGGCAGACTCTCCACCGTTCTTGTGCTCTCAGGGCATTTGAGCCTTTCTGATCTTACTTCCTACTTCTGTCTCAGTGCCCACAAACACACCAGACCCATCCTCCCTCGACATGTGGCTGAAAGAGCCACCCAGCATTTCCTGTTTGGGTACAAACTGTCCATATAACTGATTTCTATTTCTTGGTCTTAAATTCAAAAACAGAAGAAAAAGAGTGGAAAAAATGAGTAGTGAAATAAGTTAAAGATGATCCAGTAAAAAAAGAAAAGATGAAAAATAGGGGGGAGGGGGAAGGGTAAGCTGGGACAAAGTGAGAGAGTGGCATGGACATATATACACTACCAAATGTAAAATAGATAGCTAGTGGGAAGCAGCCACATAGCATGGGGAGATCAGCTCGGTGCTTTGTGACCACCTAGAAGGGTGGGATGGGCGGGGAGGGAGGGAGACACAAGAGGGAAGAGATATGGGGATATGTATATATGTATAACTGATTCACTTTGCTATAAATCAGAAACTAACACACCATTGTAAAGCAATTATACTCCAATAAAGATGTTAAATTAAAAAAAAAAGAAAGAAAAATAGGAAACAACAGTAAAATCTTAAAAACCAACATGCAGGGACAAGTTAGGTTTTACATAAATTTACAGTAGCTGAATGGTAGACTTTGTCTTGAATGGACCAGTTTACCTTAGTGTCGGGTTGTAAGGGGTCAGTGTCCTCTGGCATGTTCTAAGTATTTTGAATATTACTCTGATTGCATGTTAAGATGAAGCCCGCTGAAATGTTGGAAGCCACTCTTCCGAAAGGGAAGAGTTATTTTAATTTTCACCAGAGCTTAGTGGCTCTGGCTGAAACTTAAACCATGGAGGGTGAAGCATAGGAATGGGGCAGGATGGAGGATGTGGGTTGGTCTGGGAGCTTCCTGCTTCCCCTCGAGCAGACTCCCCAACCTCCCTGCTGCCCAGCACCCAACTCCACTCAGCACTGGCACTACTGGCAGGAGTCTGTGTGATGGTTGGAATGTGTGTAACCTATCAGCTGTCTTGCCAAGGCACTTCCCCACTCTCCCCAAGGAGCTGAGCATTGTCTACAGAATAAAATCCCATTTTTAAAGCACTTGGCATTTACGGCTGTCTACAATCTGTCCCAGGCTAACATTTTCTTGCCACGTTTCCCAGTATTCTATGTAGAACCCACCTTCCAGCCCAGTTTTCTTATCATCTCCAGGAAGGTTAGCTCATTTTTGCTTCGACATTTTTACTACTGTCTTCCCTCTAGAATTCCGCAATCTCTCCTCTAAATCCTATTTTTGTTTTAGCCCCAAGTCAAGACCAAACGTCTAGAGTGTCTCTGCCAACCACTCAACCCAGGTGGCCTTTCTGCTCTCACGTCCTGAAGCGTGTTTTGTTCTTGCCTTGCATTTGTCATGTGGCACCCTGTGCCTGTTTGAAAGGTCAGCGTCCAGTGTTTGTGTTGTGTCTCCTGAGCAGCAGGTAACCCCCTGGGTCGGGGGCTGGTAGGTTCTCCCTCCTCCTCTCTGATCCACTTCAGTAACTCACTGAAGTGCCCAGTAACTATTTTTGATGTGTTAGAATGTGAACATCATCAATTGAATAATCAACAGTTTGTGTTTCTAGAAAGATATGTTTGGGGGAGATATATAAAATGTGCAAGAAACAGAGTTAGTGGTTTTATTTTTTCATTGGCAGACCAAATTTCAGTTAGAATTTTGTGGGAAAATGAGTGCTTCTGCTAGAGATTAATTTTTTGGTTTCCTCTTATTTGAAGTAGCGCCTGTAAAATGAACAGCCTCACTCTCCTCTTAGAAAGGGTGAGGGACCAGCTTCCTTAGAGTCCAGGAAAACAGCTTTATCTGCAGGAGCACGTGCAGGGCCAAAGTTCTTGTGGGCAGTAAAAGCAGAAAATAATGAGACTTTTTGTGCAGGAGAGAAAGGAAGAGGGTTTTTAGAAGGAAAGGGGCAAGTGACTAGCCTTTGTCAGCAGAAAGGAGTTGAAATCAGATGTCTTACTTGTTGAAAGAAAAATTGCCCAGCCTCTGGGAATGTTTACTCAGGAAGAGAAAGAGACAGTGGACGGTCCTTCTCTAGGAAGAGAGGTGAATGTCAAATCCAGTTTTGTCCCAGAGCTCCGGGGTGGCTAGTACTCCGGGGGCTGCTGTGATGGGGTTGAAGTGCTGAGGACCTCGGGCGGTGGTCTGACAGTCCTGGGAAGCAGGCTCCGCCCTGGTTGTCCTGGGAACCACGCCCACCAGGACCAGCACCTTTGCGAGCAAGTGGAGCAGTTCCCAACAGCGGCACCAAGTGGCAGTGAGGAGTCCAGACAGTACTAGATGGACCAATGCCAGGCTCACTGTTCAGTTTAGGAGTCCGTAAGCCACTGGGGTTTTAGAACATTCAGGATAGGAGGCAACCCAGAGGAAGATACTGGCCTTTTTTCCCTACATAGCAGGCTGGTGCTTGAACATTTAATTCAAATATCAAGAGATGCGACTATTTTTACCATTACTTTGTGGAGCAACCCATACT